>NW_026947503.1:38480531-47998031 GCF_034190915.1 Cavia porcellus | reverse complement strand
TGGTCCCCAAGGAGAAGGAATAAACAGGATGCACCTTGAGTCACTGAGGCGCATGGATGGGAGGGAGGCTGTGGGAACCCAGTCTCTCCATCTTGCTCTCTTGCTTCCTGGCCCATGATGTAAGTGGCTTTTCTTCACTACAAGCTTCTGTCATTACCACTGCACCCCTCCCTGGCAGTGTCCCAAAGCAATGGGACGATGATGGTGAGTTAAATAAATCTTGTCAGTTAATTATCTCAGGTATTTGTGATGGCAATGTAAGGTGAATGCACATATATTTTTTCCATGCATATAACTGTTTCCTACGAAATAGATTTTTAAAGTGGTCTCCAAGGAAGTATAAGACGTTAGGGAAAATGTCAGAATCTTTCTGACCTCATGTGTGAGGACAGGCTATTGTGTCTTCCCTGCATGCTTGCCTTTTAACCGGACCAGCTCTCTGTTGTTTTTTGCAACCATGAAATTACTGCATCAAAACATTATGAAAATCACTGGGCTGTAAACCCACCGTCCAGAAAGACATGAGCATGCTCTCGAAACTCTCAGGAAGGCAGAATGCTCTATATTTTAAAGCAGTTTGGGGGTCATCATAAAGGGGTGAACTTCAAATAGTTCCATGAAGGGAGAATTACCTGGACAACATGATAAAACTTGAATTTCTGGTTTTAGAAGAATGGTGACTCTTCTGAAACTTATCAAGCTATCTTCCTCTGTTTGAAAATGTCAGTAAAATACACTCACAAAAGAGTTTCTTACTAAAGTATAAGAAAAGAAGAAGAGAGATGGCACGACCATTGAGATGCTTTTTGATGGTAGAATTCATGTGTATTATTAAATGTGCTGTTTTTAAAAATTGCTTATCTTTCATTGATGTTACTCTACACTACAGTAACTGCATTGTGAAGGCAGAATATTAATTCCACTAATAATCAAACAGACTTTGTAAGGCTTATTTGTATTAAAACACAGATTTGCATTATTAATGCTTTTGCAGTCCATTATATGTTGAGAAGTACAATGTGTTCAACTTCTAATAAAATATAGTGTGCAAGTGTCTTTTGGGGAAAGTTTAGTCTACAGTGAATTCATGTTTTTGGGTTTTTTTGGTCTTAAATGATTGTGATTACTGGTTTTAAAGAAGGTTTGTTTATTGTAATGATACAATAAACAAGTGCTCCCTGGAATGACATTTTAACTCTGTAAGCAACCTTTAACAATCAGTAGGTCCTAAAGTTGTGACAGCTGACCCTCGCCTCCTGAATGATTCTGACGAATGCTTTCATTGTCTACTTATGTCATGATGCTTCATAAGCAGTCAATGAAAGAAATTGTATTCATCCATAAGAAAAGGTGCACTTTCTATCCTAGTTTTCATTAGAAACCGTTCAAATTTTAAAACAATTTTATCAAGATAAGACCAATGATTGACTGGAAATAGTTCACTAATAATGCATGAAGTACTTTTGATTCAGATTTCTTTGGTTAAAGATATATAACAGGTTAAAAACATGTTTAGGCCACTTTTATAGTTAAAATATCAGCTTATCAATAAATATATCCTTGATGTACATAAACATGTGTTTCATATATCAAAGATAGGCTTATTCAGGGTGGGTTTTTGCACATAGGTGAAGGGCAGGCCTGGGGAGGGGTTAGAACAGTAAACATCACCTCCCCTTCCCACAGAAAGGCCTTGGTGGCCTTCCTTTGTGTTTGTCTCTTAGAAACTGGGCAGAGACAAACTTAAGTTCGCTGACGTCTGGCACCTGAATCTGCTACACAGATTGACTCCTTATCTCACTGCAGACTTTTAAGGAATCCTTTACTCAAAGACCATTTTTATTATTGGTGCAGACTTGTGCTACATGGTGTTACCCTCATTTTTGGAACTGATAGATGTAAACATCATATATGGATCATTTTTGTCCCTTTTTCCTTCCTCCTTAAGCTTCCCGTTCTCCCTTTTTGCTAATCTCCTTCCCCATCTGCAAAAAGTTTGCCTCACGTTTTCTGCTATCTCTCTTTTACTTTACTTTTTAACTTATATTTATTTTGAGTTTCGCATATAAGGGAAACAATGTGATGTCTAGCTTTCTGTCCCTTTCAACATTGTTGGTGGGAGAAACACCATGTAACCCAGGTACACCTCTGCTGAGATTTTCTGGAAAGAGCCAAAGACAGAGTACTGTAGTGATGCATAGATGTCTATGTCTTCACAGTAGTTGAACTCTGGAAACAAAATCAAGTTGCCCATCAGCAGATGAATGGATAAAGTAAACATGACATAAGTAGTCCATGGCATATTATTGATCCTTAAAGAATGAAATCATAGTATTTTTGATAGAATGGAAGAATCTTGAGACTGTAATGTTAAGTGAAATAAGTTGAGTACCTTTGATAAACATGGGTTTTTTTTCCCAAATTGAAAGACAACTGATTCCCCTTGAATTTGTAACAATGGATCTTCACAAAAAATGACACGATAAATATTACATTACCTTTACTTTATCTCTGTTTCACTTTTTAGACTTTATCATTTTTATCCTCTATTAAGTATTATTTACATCTTCATTAAGATTTGTCTATAAAGATGATCAAAAGACTCCAATTAAATTGCCATTAGATTCAGTATTCCAATACCTGGTTTCTGTTATAGCATTTTGGAATTTGTAGGACCCATTTACTTTTTTTTTTTTTTAAACTAGGGATCAAACTCACAACCTGGAGCCTGCCAGGTAGGTGCTTGTGCTGCTGAGCTAAATCCCCAGCCCCCCATTTACTGTTATGTGGAACTGTATTTCTATAACACTGTATGATGTGGCCAGGGAAGGGTAATATTGACCTACATTTTTAAGTTGAAAAACTTTAAATTAGCTCCCAAATAATCTTATCACTGCAAAATTGTAAACATTTAGAAGAAGGAAGTTCTCAATTTCCCTGACTGGTCTACAGACTATTAATGGATTTCTCCTGTCCCTACATGACCTTTATATTCTATGCAGTGGAGCCTTTTATTTTAAAATATCATTTTAAACTCTTCCTTTCCTCTGTTAGTTCAGATGGGGCGAGGGAGTGAATATATTTTATGTATAAACTATTGAAAAATATCTCTGCCTTCTAAAAGCTTCTCATTTTTCATTTGATATCAAGTGTTCCTGAACTAAGCACATTGCTAAGTGTTTCTAGGAAAATCCATAAGACATCGAAAAAACCAGAGCTTTTACTTAAAATGCTTTTCTGCCAAGAAAAAATGCTCCACTTTAAGTGAATCTGCTTATTACTTGGGGTTTTGAGGGGAAATTTTTGATAACATCAACAAAATACACCCCCTTTACAAACACAGATGCATATACATGCTCATATATATAAAAAGTACTCAAGGAATGATTTCTGACACACAGAAGAGTTCCAAGTGCTATTCTATATTTGTTGAACTGCCAACTGCTTCTGCAGTGGCTGAGCCATGTAAGTGATCAATATGTCAACTGGCAGAAATGCTCCCAAACACAGAGATAGATAATATGGAAAGTTATGTTTGACTAAGTTCAGGTAAACTAAAGTACTAGAATTTTATTTTGAAGAACTAGTTATTAACAAATGCTCTTTGTATGGATATTTACCCCCAGGCACACATACAATTTCATAAACAATACAAGTTCGATCCCACTTATATGTGGAATCTAATAAAGTTCCACCGGTAGAAACAAAGAGTAGCATGAGGGTTATCATAGACTGGAGGTTTGGAGGGAAGCAATAAAGAACTATTGATCTGGATACCAACAGACATTAGTTTTTGGAGGAGTAGGGTCCATTTCACTGCAAGCAATTGGCATCATTTTATTGTATATTTCAAATAAATAACTAAGAGCAAATTTCAAATGTTTCACTATAATAAATGACAAGTGGGGTGATGACTTTTAGTTAGCTTGATCAAGTCATTCTGTATTGTATCATGTAAGTAAATGAAAACATCACATCAAACTCCATAAATGTGTACACTTATGATGTCAATCAAAACTGACTTTAATTTTCTTTGAAATTGCAGTACTATGAAAAAAGCAAAAGTTTAACATCTAGAAGCCGAAAAAATTCAAAGTAAATACAGTAGCACTAATTTCTAACCTAATGTCTATGGGTCCATGGTTGTCAAGAAGTAACCAAGTATAGTGCAAAGTCATTAAGATTCTTCCCAATGTACATAAGGTTTGATTATTAAAAGTAAAATCAGACACATGGCATATTAAAATTCCAGGTTTAATGCTACACTTTGCCATTTAGTTACTGACTGAAAAAAAAGTTTAAAATATAAATATTTTTCTATAATTTAACATTCAATTTGCAGTTTGCTATGACTATCACTATATATTTGTTAAATCTTTTGAGATTCAAAAATGTAATAAAAATTATTTGATTATTGGCTTTATATGTGCATCACAGTTTTCACCTCAGAAGAAATCTTAATAAAGTAATATCAAATTGATATATTTAACACAGTCTTCATACATTTTAGGACTAAGAAATAATTTCTCTCATAATATTTCTTTTTCTTGATTTTTCATTAATAAACTGGTAACAATCTAAAATCTTGTTGAAATGTCTTGAAGTCTTTATTTCCAATTGAGCTTTATTGATTATAAAACCCCGTTGAATTGCTTTTTTCCTCACCCTCCTGTAACAATACTTTCCGTAGGATGGCCATGGTGTGAGCCGTGGTTTCACTTACTATCTCTGGAGTCTGGACTCCCTGGCTCCGCAGGGAGACTCACACCTGAACTTCCTGTTTTCCAGTTATCTCTAATTTATCATTTGTTGCATAATATATTTTCTGTTTCCTCAAGATAACTTCTGAATCACTTTTAAACTAAGAAACAAAACAACATCTGTGCTATCATCAGTGCTTCTTTCTCTAGTTAATGTATCATACCAAGATGCTTTTCTTGATTCCACTGTGCCTCCCTTGATCAAAAACCCAAGTCCAGTCGTCCGGACTGTGGTCACAGCCCCAAGAAGCATGTATTACGAATATAGACCATCAGAGCTCCATCTGGTCCCATTTGGGGGTATCTCTGTGACACATTCTTTCCTCTTTTACATCTTGTTCACATCTTCTCAGTGTTATTTTTTAACCCATGTATGTCAATTTCTCTCTCAAAACTTTTTAGATTTCTATGGGAGAACAAAGCCCAGAGTTCATGACACGCAACCTTCCTCAGCATGTGAAGATAGTCTTACCAGCCTCGCATACATTATAAATATATTCCCCTCATGTGTACTATTCTCAAGTCTTACACTAAACGGCACAAACATCTTACTAGTATCATTTTCTAGGTCACAGAAATTCATCAATATACAGAACGTTTCTCATAACTATTTTATGTTTTATAGCCTCTGATGTTGGTACACTGTTTAATTTTAAAATCTGATTTCTAAAATTTAATACATGCAGCTAATGCTTAATTAACATTTTCTGTTTTCAGAACTTTAGAAAACTTTATGTAAAATCAGACACTGGCATTTACCCAAAGCAGGTTTATATGTGGGTTTCACAAATGTAACGGGGAAACAAGATATTTTCCTTTTAGGCACCCCTGGTGACACAAGTTTCATATTAATTGAAAATATCAGTTTCTCTAAATCTCTACCCTTGGGTAACCAGACATGTATTAGAAATTGATTCTCATGTATATAATTATATTTATGGAAAATGCAAAAAATTTAGCAATAAAATATATTCATGAGAAAATAAAAGCATCAAGTGTATGTAAATTAGTTGTTTTATATACCCTCTGATTAGTTCTTAGATTTTTTTTTTTTTTTTGTCTTTTTCCTTTTTATCGGTCCCGGGGATCGAACCCACAACTGCCTGCTTGCAAGGAAGGCGCTTATGCCACTGAGCTAAATCTCCAGCCCCTAGTTCTCAGCTTTTTATAAATTAAAAGACCTGGGACCAAGTATCTTACTGAAGATGGAGGAAAAAACCTAAAACAAATACCAACACAATTATATTCTGACAGAAATCCCTCCCAAATCAAGAGTCTAGGAACGATGTTGATACTACAGTCCATTAGTTATAAAAATATTGCAGCTGTAATCAAGCTCTGAACAAATGTTAGTATTCAATTCTGAGGAGCATAATGGAGGTCAACGGAATTTTTTCAAAGCGGTTGGTTTTAGCTGTTAACTACTGTGTAAGAATCACATTAACTCAGCAATGTCAGGAGATCAAGGCTGGCACCTGCACAATGTCCTTCAGAATATGACACTGGGAAGAGTGAGCAGGCACATTATTATATCCATAATTTAATCAAATATGTGACACATAAAGGAGCTTTGCAAAGGGATTTATTGCTGGTAGTTAGTGCTTCTATGAAACTGTACATTTATTTTATTTTGTCTGGCTATAAAGATTTGTATATTTTGCTGGCCAATGCTAAAATACACTGTTTTTACTGTAATATTTTAGGTGAAATCAAAGAACAGCAACATTTGCTACTTTAAAAGATGCATAAACTGAATTTCTTTTTGTTTCATTGGATACAAGTCTAACCTTCAATTTGTGGTAAAATTATGGTTTGATTCATATACCCCAAAATGGCTGTATGAACATAAGTCAACAAAATTTAGCTCAAGTACTTTAAAAGTTCCCTGTCAGATATGTTTTAGGAAGCACATGTGTTAGTCACCTGGACATTTCTAAGTATAGTCCTGGGGTTCTCACCATGACTCAAGAAAACTGAAGTTAACTGACAAGAAAATTGAAAAATACAATTACAAAAACCTAAACATAGGAGAAATTTTTCTCCTTCACACATTTCATCTTTTCACATTCGAAGTGGTGGAAAAAACTTGACTAATGATGCTGTTTCAACACTCAAGTTGAAGAGTAATCATCGATGACTTCAAACTCAGAAACAGGTGTGCCAATATGACTGAGTGAACAGAATAAAAAATAATCACTTCCTAATGTCACTCAACATAATGAATTCCTTCATAGCCACTTCGGAGGAACAAGATGTGTATTCATTCAGATAGTAAACACTCCATCAGGAGAGTGTATCTTAAAAAACCATGTCATTGACGTCTTAATTCCTGCATGTTGGAATAAAAATGTAGAGATTATTGTAATTTAATTTAACCTAGGTGTAAAAATCACCATCCCACTTTGTAATTCAAGTATATTAATTATGAAATGGTCAAACCATGGTAATTAGAAAAGCTATTAATTTGGTAATGCCTGAGTCACTGAGTGATACTGCTTTTATATTAATGTGAAATTAAGTTTTATGAAGAACATGCATGAGATATGAGATGATCAAAAAATAAATGGTGTAGTGATGAATTTAAAACTCTTTTGTTTAAGCCTCAATATGTGTGGGTGCTGTGTTTATACATAAGCAAAAACACTTTGCTCTTTGTTAATGTTCTCATCCATATCACACTGTTCTGTTACATATAATTTAATCATGTGAAGCACTCTGATTGCCACACTGGCTGTGAATATAGGACATGTAGTTAGACAATATCACTGTTGGGACACTTTTCACATATGAGATACAAAGTTTTTAAATTTTATTTCCATTTACGGTGAAAAATCAATTTGTTATTCAAGTTGTTAATTTTGTGAAGGTATCTACTATAATTCATTAAAATATATACATATAGATCCATCAGTGTTCTTGAACATTGCTTGACTTTGGACAAGAGTAGTTTTATCTTATTAGAATATTAGGGTGTATTACTCTATGTGGGGGTGAGTACAGGTAGAAATAGTATAACTAGGTTTCTCTTTTCCTTCTAGTTTAATTCTGTATCATACTTTTATATGATGTTTGTCTATAAAGCCTCGTTTGTGTTTATGACTTCATCAACCACTTACGTATCTAAGATTTCTAAATCTGTATTTATACTTAAGTTATATGCTCAGGACCACATTTCCAGTTGTCTGCTGCATGTATCTCACGGGTGCTTCCTGCTTGGTATGTCTAAAATTGTATACTTTATCTTCTCCCTTTCTCAGATCAGTCAGGCTGCTATGCTCCTGAATTCTTGCTCTTGATTAATAAAGCCTCATATATCCAAATCACTTGTGTCCTGCTCAACAGTCCCCTTTTTATTATCACATGGAAGAATGATTTATTAATTCAGGATAAAAGTCTTTTACCAACTACTTCTTGTTTATAAGTGAAAACCCTGAAAAAGTTTCAATGAATGCCTTCTACTTACTAGCCTAAACACTCATGTAGGTTCTGTGGATATAGCAGCAAAAAAACAAAAACAACAACAACCAAAAAAAAAAAAAAAAAAAGAAAAGAAAGAAAAAGAAAAAAGAAAGAAAGAAATGAAAAGGAAAGAAAAAGTGGACAAGATCTCTACCTCAATAGGTTCTACTGAATTACAGGGGAAGTCTAGGCAAATGAAAGAAATAAATGTGTAAGGTACAAAACTAACTTCAGAGTTATAATCATTAATAGTGAAAATAACCTGCATAATGAAATGGAGTTATTTTGGGATAAGTGTATAAGAGAAATGAAATTAAGAAAAAATAAGGAAAAATAAAAAGCAAACAGGCATGTTGAAGACAGAATATCGGTGTGTCCTTGCATGTGTGTTCATACTGCATATAAATACTTTCCACATCTGATTAAAACCTTCTTCATAGCCACAGATCACCGAATACGTGCTCTAAGGTTTAATTGATTGCACAAGTATGAGCAAATCTTAGGCTAGAATTTCCTTTACAATAGGAAATGACTACAACAATTCTTTTTGCTGGGGCTCTGAATATCCTCAGTGCAGGAGCATCTCTAACTTTGTGTCCTGGGTGTATAACTACTGTGAAGCTTAATCAGAAGGACTACTGGGGCATCACTGGGGGGACACAGTGGAAGAGATGAGAGAGCCTGAGAGAGGAGGGTGCTTGAAGGCTTACTCCCCAGAGTTCCTTCCGGTGGGGCCGTGGTCCAGCAGCTGCTGCAGAAAGAACCGGGACTCTTCAGCGTGCCCCTTGCTCTGGTCTCCGTTTCCATTTATTGCCCCTCCCCGCCCCCACTTGCTAGTGATAACGGCCTCACTGGCTTGCTAGCCCCTCACACCTCCATCTCTCGATTTCCTTAGCCCATCTTACACCTGTGTAAACAGTCCCCTTATCAAACATTCCTCAGTTATTTATTTTGAATACGTGTTTCCAACATGCTTCTGACATGAAGGTTTCTCTGTGTCTGCACCACGCTCATCTTTTCTCTTCCCTTCCATTTTTTCTCTCTTTGAATCTAATTTGGTTGGACATAGAATTTTCTTTAGAATTTTAGTCTAAAATACTAGCCACATACACAAAGTTGGCACTTTAGTACTCCTGAAGAAAAGTATAGATAGAATTAAATAAAGTACTTATTAAAATATGCATTGAGCACACACAATGTGCAAGACATGACAGTTGTAGTTGTCATGAATAATACAGATCGAACACCTGCTTCCACTGAGTTTGCTTGTTAGCAGGGAACAGAGATAGTGCACTTGTGGATAATTAGTTATAATTGATTTAAGTCTAACAAAGAAGAGCAACTGACGCTATGAATACATAAAATACAGGACCTAATATATACAGAAATTGGCCAGAAAATACCTAATTCACCTTAAAGCACATTATTATTTAGTACCAAGAATATTTAGTTCCTAGAAGAAAAATATTCAGTACCTAGAAGAAAAGAAATCATATTAGGTGATATTTGTTAAGCATCTGCTACTTGTCAAGAAAATATACTGATTGGCATATTATCTCAATGCACACACTATTTCCTGTGAATTAAATATTACGGACCTATGACATTTTAGATTTAAAAAACAGGTGAAAGTGTTGATTAGGGACTTTCACAATCACATAGCTCTAAGTAGAGGCATTGAGACTTAAAGCTAGGCACTCCCACTTTCCATATTGAAGGCTTAGCTACCGAGCTGTACTGGGCAAGTCAAAGCCTTTTCCTCAGTGAAAATTGTAAGAGAGACACAGGAGCAGGACACAGTGGTCCATGCTTATAATCTCAGCACTCTGGCTGACCAAGGAAGTGTTTTCAAGCATCTATGTCTTGGATTTGGGAATGTAGCTCAATTTGAAGTTGCTGGGTTTAACTCCAGTACAAGAGAAAGCTCAGTAGGGGGAGGAGGAGGAGGAAGAGGAGGAGGAGGAGGAGGAGGAGGAGGAGGAGGAGGAGGAGGAGGAGGAGGAGAGAGAGAGAGACAGACAGACAGACAGACAGAGACAGATACAGAGGCAGAGACACAGAAAGTCTTGAATCTATTTGACTGAGGGAAAAAAAAAAAAAACAGGTTCCTGGGACAACTCACAAATTTATAATGAAGTTGAGAGATTGATGGCTATTTAATCGGAGAAGAAAACATGACAAGTATGATCCATTCATTTATTCTACACATGTTTATTCAGTTCCAATGTGCTTGCTATTATTTCACAATGGTGAATAAAGACTGTCGAATCTCTGGTTTTGTGGCCCTATCTTCTAGAGGAAATAAAAAACAAACTGTTTTGGAAAAATCATAACTAAAATACATACTTTATAGGACAGTGGGTAGCACCATAAAGAAAAAAGGAAAAATAGCACTATAAAGTGTTGAGGAGAAAGCTTTGGAGCTTAAAATGAAGTCTCCAGGAAAGATCCCTTGAAAAGGTGGTTTTTAAAGTAAAAATCTTAAGGAAGTGAAGGGCTAACCCTGTGGATGCTGGGGGATAGCATTCAAGGCAGAAGGACCAGCATGTGCAAAGGCCCCCAAAGACATACCAAGGAGCTGTTGCATAGATATACTGAGTGCATCTGCAGCTCAAGAAGCAGCCCAAGCCTAGAGATGCAAATTGAGGAGTCACCACATTGTAAATGGCATTTAGAGCTGTGGGACTGTAGAGGAAGAGAGAAAAGGTTCTAGGCCTTCACCAAGGTTTGGAGCACCCTAGGTTTTAGGATTACAGGACGGACTATTAGGCTTGTCAACCTCATTAATTTGGGCGCTGTGAGAGGATGGCTATGTCTGGGTGGGTCACGGAGGCACGACCTTGGGTGTTGTACCTGGTCCCTCTCCCCCTCCTTTCCAGCCTACATTCCCTCCTCGTGTCAACTAAGCAGCTTTCCTCTACCATGCCCTTCTGATCCTGACCAGGAGCCAGGTGACTACGGGCCAAATTCCCTGAAACCGTAATAAATAAATCCTTCCTCTGTCCTCCTTTAGGTTGGGGTGGCAAGTATTTTGTGCTCAGAAATGGGAAAGTTGATGAGCACAGAGGATGAGGAGGAACCAGAATATTGACAAAGAAGGCGCTGCAAAAAAGGAGTGTAAGTGTGTTGTCATAGCAGGCCAGGGCAACATACACACTCAAGGAAGGCAAGGCGTTACCAAGTGCTTCCAACAGGGCAATAAAGATGAGAACCGAGAAACAGACCACTAGGTTTAAAAATGTGGAACTCATTCATGACCTGGAAGGTAATAACGATGGAGGGAGGGTGGACACAGAGACGGAATGACAGTCCTGTAAAACAATACTTCTGAGGACTTTAGTGGTAAAAGTGGGGGTGGGGAATGCGGGAACTAAAGGAAAGAGGGAACAGTTTTCTTCTGTGTGATTCTTTTCATTTGTTTTCTTTTGGCTGTAGTGAGGAGGAATAGCATTTAAGGGAAGAACCCTAGAGAGGAGAGAGATCAGAGAGAATTGGTTGACTGGGTTGCTCTTTTAAGACCATGAAGATTTCATCCTTCATAACAGCGAAGAGGAGAGAAATGGCTTAGAAGGATGCATTTCAATATGCCAGGGACTGTTTTAAGAAGGAAGATAGACTCATTTTGTGTCATGCAATGGGGCAGAATATGCAAAAGGATGGATGTTATCAATGAGTGTGATTATGAGGACATTCCCTGAACCAGCAGGGCTCCCAGTGAAGAGTAGTAATCTCCCCCTTGTAGGCACCAGTGAAGATAGGTGATCTCTGTCATTCTGTTATTTCAAGTCAAGCACTGGTTTAGATGTTATGTACATGTGCTCCCATTGCTTCATAGGACACCTCTATGAGACTTAAAATACCCCTGTGCTGTAGACTGAGTTCTATTTACCAGTGTGACTTGAACAGTGCAGTAATATAGTAGGGGGTCTAATAGGCCTTCAAATTCCTGATCCTTCCTCTGTACCACATAGTCTCACAACCCCTGATGACCATTCCTTGAGTTGTCAGGATGCTGTAGGAAGTTTTGCTAGTTTTGGAGGTACTATATGGTGACAGTGACAAAATAAAATCTTTACAGGTTCTCAACATGCTATGCTTCTGTTCTTTGATTGGTGAAAGCGTAGGTCTGTGCACCACTCCAAGCTCTGGAATAATTTCCCCACTTATGAAAGTTCTCTATAAGTGCACCCTCCTTTTTCTCATCATCCACTCCTCCCACCAGCATCTTCTTCTTCCCCAAAAGATGAAGCATTTGTTAGGGGAGTCAACTCCAGGCTTGAGTTTTTCCCTGTCCCAGAGCTCAGAGTGCACCTAATCTTTATTAAATTGAACTGAGGATGACAAGCAAGTAATATTTTTCAGCCTCCAAGGCTGTAATTCTAGTCTTTCTCCATCAGGGACCAGATGCTCACTGACAAATATTTTTATTACGCTTTTTTCTGTCAAAAATCACAGGGATTTTTATAGGTACCAAGATAGACTGAAAGTAAATATTCCCAAGGTAAATCTTGCCCCTTATTTACCATAATATTGATACACTAGTGAACCACAGATTCTTATTTTTAATCTTTTAAAATTTTCATGCTATCCTAAACTATAGCTATGTACAGAACTTCTTCAAGATGGGGTATTTTTATTCTAAAATAACATTTAAAATTAAATTAAACAAAGTGAAAAATAATGGAACTGCACAAGATATATCTCCATGAATTCAATATTATCTTTCCTTTAAAACTTTTCTTTGATGGGATTTGTTCCACTTGTCTCCATTTAGGCATTGTACAGGAAGCTGAATTTGCTGAGTAAAACTTTGTCATGAATGATAAAAGTGATTGATTCCTTTTTAGTTACAGAGGACTCAATTATGCAAACACTATGATGTTTTTTCCCTTCTCTTTAGCCTTTTGTTAGTTCTTACAAAGGGACTAGTGGCATGCTTGTCTTCGCAACACCTTGGGCAGCAGGCAAGGATCGCTCCACTTTTGGTCTAAGCTGCAATAAAATGCTGGAATGAGTTCTCCACCCTCTTTTTAAGTGGATGAAGGGCACAGTTCTTTTCACCCTTCAGAATCTAAGTAAGTAGGATTGTATTAACCCCCATAAAACTGGAGTACTGTAGACTAAAGTGCTGACTAGGTAGTGTATGTTACAATAACAAAGACAAATATGATCATCTTGAATGCTAAAGAAGACTAAAGAAGAAATAAGGAAAACTAAGATCTCTTCCTCAAGTGTGAGTCTTTTGGGAGTCACTTAGTAAATCCTGTTCTTTCCTTAGTATTACTATTACTTCTAAATCAGTTATTTCAACTGCTTTAAATTCATGCTATAAACTCAGACCTTCTAGCATGCCTAATCGCAGGCATTATTTTAAATTATCTTATTTTATTATTTTTATGGCTTTATAATTTTTTAAATGATTTTAGGTTAAGGACTCTGGCATGATTTTTCAACCAAACCTGTCTGTGATGACTAAACATAGATTTTATATATATCTTATTTTTGGATCTAGAAGTTCAAACCCTTTGGACTCATCAAGAATGACAGGCAGCTCAGTCCAAAATGAACATAGATACATTCACACCAAGTGAGGAAAACTATTCTGTTTGGTTGTTTCCCTTTCATGTTCTGTGCCAAGCAGTACTGCTGGTTTTAAATAGCTTACAAAAGTCTCACTAAAAGTTGTTTTTATTCTTACTATGTATTGTTTGTAATATAATAGGCATTCTTCTCTCAGGAAAAATTTCAAATTCTTTCATGCCAAAATCCATCAAGGTGTCAAATCTAAATAGCTTTTTATTCCTATTCTTTAAATGATTTTCTATTCTACTACAGAAATGCACAGAGGAGGCAGCATCTGTATATTTGTGTAAGTTGAAAGGTGAAAAATTTCTGTAGTATAAATTATTCCTCATTTTCATGTTTTTCAAAGGATTAGCAAGGCTTTAAGCTTAAAGCAAAAATGTTGGTACACACGTTTGGGCAATAAAAGACTTGACTACAGCTAAGTGGTTCAAAAGACCTGGTAAATTCAACTGTATCTAGGGACCAGGCAAATATCATTGGACTACAGGACAACAGGAAGTCTAATAACAGTGATAATTTAAGCACTCAAGGCCACTGAGAAGCACTCAAATGCAGTCATTTTACACCAATGTTCAGGGCATATAAAATACTTCTGTAGTTTGTATATGCTTAAGGTACTGGGAAATGAATGATTCATGATTATCTTTATGTATTTTTTTTTCCTAGAACAGTGAAACAGTGTTTTACTGGACTTGTTGAAACAAGCTATTTGTTACAGAGTGAAGGTTGATGGAATCCTGGGAATATTTGGAAGGCTTGATGAGTGTCATTCACCAATGGGTTGAGCACTACAGCACAACCCCGGATTTCTCCTCTGTGCTTCACGAACAGGCATTGTCTAGTTACAGGACACAAAAGCATCCAAACATGTGTTTCATAACAGTGCCTCTAGCAGCAGAAACAAAGAAGCAAGTCTTGTCTTTCCCCCTGAGTGGAAGCCAGGTAACCCAGATTTTTACCCTCCGTACTTTGAACAGGGATGAATGTAAGCTGCTAAGAGCTTTGACTTCATGCTAAAGCATAAAACATTTTTCAGAAACCCTGCCTTGAGTTGTTACCTCCACAGAGAATAAATCACCGCCTGATTTTCTATAGTACTTTCATATTCTAAGAGGAGCAATAAAGAACCTAAACAAATGACATACTGGCTAAGTTCAGGATAGAAGCTATACATTTAAAATAGGCTCAGCACTTTGCAACTATTGGACGGACAGTGCTTTTCAAGAAATTGCTCATTAATGATTGGTTTCCTCCTCATCATTAAGAAGCACTTATTAGTAGACTAATTACAGTTGGCTCCAATTAGGGGATATGTCCAGGGCATGTATGCATGAATGAATCAAATGACCGAGTTTGCAACAGTTTTGTCTGTAAAACAGAAAGAAAAACATTTTAAATCCATATAGTATTCCCATTTTATATGTAGCATTTATTATGATAACTAAATTGTATTCGAAATAGGAAATTAATAAGATATATTTTAAAATAATACATTGCATGCATTTATGTGAAAAAATTAGCTGCACTGCACAATGGAAACACAGTGGGATATGCGTGCTCCATGCTCCATTGGTGGAAGGACAAAGCACGTAGCAAAAAGCCATAAGGCTAATATTCACTATCTTTAAAAGTTCTTCTCATGATGTTTTTATTCTCCACATGTCTTATTGTTGTTATATGACTAACATTTCTTCATATTTTGATAGACTGTTTTGTTTTCTATGAGTTTATCTGTATTGTGTGTGAGAGGTGTGTACCATTCTGCTGATAATAAAATTCATTCAATTTAAATAATACATGAATATTGGGTCCACTTTTAATCTTCAAATAAATGAAATTCTAAAATAATTTGTAAATATCTTTTCCCTCTAGAAATGAGTGGAAGGTAGTTTACATCTTGCATTTATACCTACATTTAAAATTCTGCCTTAAATACTTCTGCTGGTAAATTGGTGCCATTCAAGGGTATTAAACAATACGTACATTCCTCAAGGAGTAGAATCTAAGAACTAGACTAGACTAGACTAGACTAGACTAGACTAGACTATGTTATGGGATGAATTAGGTGACACAAAGGAACAATCATTTGATCAGGAAAAATTTCCAGAATGTGTTCCCAAAACAGGATGTGGCCTGAGAATTATGAGGGTTCAATCTACTAGCTCAGGAGACGCCAGGGATAAGATGAAGTTATTCTAGGAGGACATGCAAGAAGCAGTCACATGAACACTCAAATAGAAACACTAGTGGTGTGGATCTTTTGAACATCCTCAAGAGATTGATAGGATTTTTGAGAATTTCATACCAGCAGAAAAATTTTCCACCTGGACTTAAGAGATGGGACTAGAGAAGGAGAAGTCTGAGGACAGAGCCATGGGCCCAGAGTCAAAGCTAGAAGAACAGACCTGCTTGAGCCAGGAGGGCAAGACCACTGCCCAGCTGGACCAAGAGTGTGGGGCTGCTGCTCAGAAGACGGAGCTCTGACCCACAGATACCATTCCTGGGATGAGAACCCAGTGGAATTAGCCTGTTGGCTTTGGACTTGCTTTGGAATCTTGGCCCCTTTGTCTTTACTGCTACCCCTTTTGAAATGGGAATATCTATCTATATCTGTCACACCCACAGCTTTTGGTAATATCTCACTTCCGTTCTAGGTTTCACACGTGTGCAGATGGAAAGGAATTTTCCCTCCAGATGAGCTGTACACAGATTCTCACCCGCACCAGTAATGATTTAAAGATAAGATTTGCCTTCTATAGTCTGGAAGGGTAATGAAAGTCTATAGTAATCTACGACATATTTCAAAACGACTAAAAGAATACGAAGGCTTCTAGTATTTGATACTAAAATAGAAATGATTCTTGCCCTGATATAACTATTACACATTATGTATATGTACTAAATTATTATACTGCACCCTATAAATATGTATAAATATTATGGCAATAAAAATGAAAAAAGATAAGACCATGCTGAAATGGGTTGAGACACCCAGGGATGCTGGGATGAGTGAATATATATTTTTTTCAATTGGAAAAATATATGATTTGGGTAAATTACAGAAGGTTTACTGTTATTGGTTGAAAAACTATACTGAAATCCTAATCCCCCATACATGAGAATTGATATTATTTGGAAATAGGGTCTTTATAGATGTAATCTAGTTAATCTCCATTAGATGCAAATCCAATTTTAGTAGATTAAATATTACAGTAAGTGGCTCCTAATATGGCTGATCTCATAAGACAACAGACACAGTCACAGAAGGAAAATGGTCGGATGGAAGGGAAGATGGAAACACGAGACTGCAGTTCTGAGCCAGGTGTGGTGTGCACACCTGTAATCCCAGCACTTGGGAGGCTAAAGCAGGAGGATCACCATGAGTTTGGGCCAACTTGGTTACACTATGAGTTCTAGGCCTGCCTAAACTACATAGTGGGACACTATAAAACAAAACAAAACAAAACAAAAAAACTACACACGAAGATAGTTTTACCAATTTCACATTAATATTATATTTAGCCTACTAAAATACAAATATTTTAAAAATGCAAGTGACTACCTTGGTACTGATCTCAAAGCTTTCTTTAAGATAGTAACAGTCCCCTTTCCTTTTTGTGTATGTAGTTCTTTGCACATGCCTAAATAATTTATATGTAATCTTAAATAGCTATCTTTTGTATATAGTACACAGGTATAGAGATGCATGCCTATATTTGTATATACACAAAATAAACTTGTAAAAAAATTGTTGAATATGGACACAATGTATATAATTTTTTAAAAGCTCCATCTAGTTGACAATATCTAAATTTTTCTCTTGTTAGCAACACTCCTTAAAAGATCTTCTCCTTGAGGAGCAGGGTCCTACACCTAGATATTCAGTGCCTACTTAAGGTAATGGGCCACTCTGCCAGTCATTCAAAGGCACAGAATCATCATTGCTTTTAAACATGGACCTTTTTTGGACTTTTAAGAAATAGAGATGAAAACTGAATAAAGAAAAACTATGTCCACCACTAAGAAATTACACACATACGTGTATATTAGTGTCTTAATGTGAGGCATTTAGTGTGGAACTTCCTCAAAGCCAGCAGTAGCACTTCTATCAAGCTGTTCTATTCAGCCTGCTGCTATGACAACTACCGGGGGCAAATGTCAGGTCAGCTCCCCGCATCTGTGCCTTGGTATAATTGCTTTGTCAGAAACCTAATAGCTGTCTTCTTTTTTTTCTCTCTGCACAGTGAAAAGCAACAGTGGTCAAAGAACAAAACATTGGGACATTCTTTGTCTGCTGTATGGCCTGTATCTTTGGTTCCTAACATAGCGTATTTGTGGTTTTCTCTATTTTGTGCTAACATCATGTTTACTGTCACACTGCACTTTAAACTGCAGCGTTAATTCCAATGACTGTCTTCTCTGTCTGGCCATATGGTACCATTCTCTGGCTTGAGCAATCTTTTTGTGTTTGTGGGCATCTCATTAGAAGGCTCTTTCCCCCTCCCTAAGATTGAACTTTTTGGTTCACTACATCAAGCCCACGTATGGAAATTTATATCCACAAATATATAACTGGGTATTTCGGGGGCTTAGAGTGATAAATAGCCAAAGCTATTGCAATCACATAGACTAATATGGAGTTGTAGAGTCATATACTGTTCCAAAGACCCTGGAGGCCACTATAATATTAGCTGGTGCATTAATGAAGTACTAAATTATCTGTGCTGAGAACTGAGGCTATATAGGAAAGTAGGCAATGGACTCAGTATTGGGAACCAAATATCACCTAGGAGGTGCATTTCGAAGTTTCATTTTGTGATTCAGCTGCCAGAAACGAGCAGTGGAGCAGCATCTGAGAACAGCTGGATGAGAATAAGGTGGTAGAAAAAGACAGGGCATGATCTATATTCTAAGACCTTGGAGTCCCCCATCTGGCATTCATAGAGAAAAAGACAAGGTCAGCAAGAAGGAACTACTTTTCCTGTTTGGGCAACTTTTAGTTGTGAGTAATAGTACAAAGAATATGTAGCACACGGGTTTTTTGTAAAAACTAAATGAGAAAAAAATGTTCTCATTGCATACATGTGAATGCAAATCTAAATATACATAAACAATCATATTTGGTGATCTTCCCAGACATGACCAGATTTCTCAGATATATGTGGAGTGATACTTTGCTAAATAAACTTGGAATTTAACATGGATCTGAGTATTTTGTTATGAGAATATAAATTATCAATAAACGGTAGCTCCAAAAATGAATTTAATGTAAGGAATTATAGAAAGTCTTTTATTTTTAGAAACTAACTCAAATGCAGGATCTTAAATGAAGCATTATAGAAAATTCATGGATTCCTGGGCAGCTCTTGAGAAAGAAAATTTTCTTCACACACGCAGAGATTCATACAAGCTTGACAGCTTCATTGGAGTTTTCAAACTTGCTTCATAGGCAATAATTAATGATAGAAAAATGCAATTGAATTAAACTAATGTGACCTTCTGAATTCTGCATCCAAAGTAATATTCAAATTCCTGCATGCTATGAATGGATGATGACATTAAGAGTTGGAATTTATGAAGCATTCTGATTTTCATTATTCAGAACATTACCCTGAAATCAAAAGGGAGCTGAATTTTTTGTACTGTATTGAATTTTTTCTTCTTTTTAAAGTGAAATTCTGTTTCCAGGAATATAGGGGAAAGTCATTGAAGAAAGAGGGAAGAAAAAAAGGGAAAATATCTAAGCTGAGAATTAATTTCTGCCAGCCTATTATTCTATAAAATAAATGTATTTTAATTATTTTTTTAAATTTTTGGGGTTTTGTATCTGTGTGTGCGTGTACATGTGTGCAATCATGTCTATGTTGCTGGGGATCAAACCCAGGGCCTCATGCATGCTAAATATAAATTTATTGAAGTGATATGTAGGATTCTTTGTCATTTTAAGTGTTTTTAATGAATGTATTATGTCGGCTAATAAATAGTTTAAATCTAGAGTAATAAAGGCTTTTCTTTTGAAAATATATGTAATAACTATCTTTGAATAAAATGGCATTGCATACATGCCTATGCATGTGTTTAAACATCACACTATTTCTGATTATTTACATTTTCTAAAAGCCTAAACTAAAACTGCCTTTTTCCTCTACCTTTTCAGACTCTCCCACCTGAAAGTAATTGCTACTTTTCTGCTAAATCATGTACCAAAGATAAAGAGCCAATAGAAAGACATCAGAAAAAAACCCACATTTTTATTGACTTTAATAAAGCATATCTGGCTCTTTAGGTTTTAATATTATTGCTTTCTGCAATTATAATGCTTTTAGGACTTAGGTAAACTTTTCACTCACATTACTTGAGTTTATGCACAGTTATAACTTCGTTTGTGCTTTGGTTTCCTGGCCTCTTTCCAGAAATCAGAACCATATTTTCTATTAAATGTTACTTATATTTTCATAGAGAAATTGGAAACAGAAGACTAACAACAAAATTCACATAAAAATACAGTGACTGTTGCTTGCCATGTGCTGAGAGTTTGCCACTGCCAGAACACACTACTATGTTTTCTCAAATAAGAAAACCAAGAAAATCCAAACAGCATGAAATGGTACTGAGGAAGTGATTTGATCATAGTGTAACACTTTCAACTTAACAGTATTGTCTGCAATGTTATTTTGGTGTTTCTTGTGTTCAAGGAAAAACAATTAAAGGGAACTTGGAAATAAACGTGATTTGGTTTTTGTTCCATAGAAATATCATTTTTTCACGATGAAGATAATGGCTCTCAGAAAAATAGAACAAGATTAACTCCTCAAAGAGTGAATGCTTTTCCTCCTTGTACCTCATTAATAGAACATGAATATGAACAGAAACAAGTTGTCCTGCAGACATTAAGGACTCATTGTGCTGTGGGAGTCAATTTTTTTTTCAAAAGTACTGTTGAAAATGCAAGAGACTTTGAAAGCAAAATCAACAGAGCTCTTCCTGAGGACAGGAATTTATAATGTACAGATCCTTTAAGCAAAATTATCAACCAAGTTCAATCAGACTCTGTTCATTTCGTGAACAAATGAACTACCAAAAAAGCCAGTCAACCTGATTAGCAATTTTCCCTAACAGTCTTTGAAGATCCACTTGAGCTAGTAGCTAAGGCCCTATGTCAGCACTGCACCTCCATTAATAGAATTAGTTGCCTAAATCAACTTTAAGGTCTTCAGGTCTAACTTCTTTCATCATACAGAAAACACAGATCAATTACACTTTAGAAAAATTTCCACGAAATAAAAAATAATTAATCCATTAAGGGATGATCTTTAACTCTCTGGAAATACCCAGCTATTCCATAACACTTATTTCCGAAGTACAGAGTCTTTAAGGTAACAATATGTATTCCCTAAGGCCACTAGTCAGACCTATAGTGCTTACCGCATGAGTTCTACCAAATATCATAAATGTCTTTCTTTAGCAAGCATCTCTTAGTTTGTCAAGGTATTATATTATCTAACTTCATCATGAATGTGTGTCTGTGGTTCAGTTTCCCCAGTCCACATGGCATCATTGCTTTACAGAAACTAATGGCTTTGAAAGTGGATAGATTAAATAGAAAAGAACGGACAAATTATGAGAAATTATAAAAAATAAGTATATGTGCCACAAACCAAACATGTCAGTCTTTATTTGTCTGCTCGGTCTAAAAATAATTGATTTTAAAATAATATTAACAAAGATGCTGTCCTCATAAAGAACTCAGCAAATTGTATGTTTGCCTGACTTTGACACTGAGAGTGTATCAACATATTACACTTACATATTCAACATATTAGGTTGAATTTCTCTGAATTCAAACCACCTACTCATATCTTATCATTCATCCCCTTGAAATTTAACATCATCATGAACCAAATATGTAACTAAAATTTAAAACTATAATTTCCTTTATTGATATGGGAGAATTCTCAACGAAGGCAGAAAGTCGAGAAAAAGTAATGGAAAAGCAAAAGAATCATGAATTGGGACTTGCAACTCCCAAAGAAGCCAGAGAGGTCACCCAAAAGAAATAGTTTCTCAACTTTAGATTCTACACTCATGAAAAAGCAAGGTCATTTGATCTACAAATGCCTGACAATTATATTCACCAGGAGGAATTAAAGAAGTTACATTTATATGTAATTAGTCAGATATATATTGACAGATTATGCAAGAAAAGTAAATCACTTAGGAAAAATTTTAAGCAACCTTACACTCAGTTTTTTTAGCAAAAGATAATTCATTGTTTTTAATGGACTGTATTGTCTACTTTTTGAGGTATATGATAACCTCAAGATAGAAAATTTGATAATATATGTACTTATATTCTTTTTGGCCATTTGAAGGCTGAACTGCTACTGACGTAGTCAGCCAGGATAGGATTGCTGGAAGCCTGACACATCCCAGGCACTCTTATGTGGCTAAAAATTTATCTCTGCTCTCGATAAATTTTTTAAGAATTCAGCTTGATAACTTTTCAGTAAAAAGTCTATTTTTGAGTTATCTGTTCTAAAAACAAATATAAACTTATTTTAAACAGAAAGAAGGATGCAGGGTCTGATTTCATGTACCTTTGAAAAATCACTATCAGGTAATCAAGGGAAATTGGCCTTTGTCTAATTTGAAAATTTCCTCACCATTTGGAAAACCTGTGTCACTAAGCACTCTGAATGGGAGTAACCTACATTTATTACAGGACAGTTTAGCTGCTGCCTTCTCCCAGATTTGATGTACGGCTTCAACTAACTGACGACTTCATTATGTCTTCTAATGTCATAACATTTCCATGTTTCCACATTAAAATATATTATAATTTATCATGCACTATATTCTTTTAAAGTATGAATCATATTAACATTAGGACATTACATATGTACATATTATAATTATGAGCACACATAATTTATATTAAATATAAACTGCATTTCAGGTTTTTGAGTGGGAGAGTCAAAGTAATTACAAAGAAGAGGTGCTGGGTTTGACAGGATTAGAAACTATGGGTTTAGAGTCAGATTCCTAGAAATTAAAATAAGCTTGAAATAGTCATATGCCTATAAAAGAGCTAAAATAATAGTTTTAGGGGAAAAGGGTAGAGATTAAGGGCATGGAATATTTATGTTTTATTAAGAATTAAAACCTTTCAGTTCTTTGACCTGGTAAGTTCATTTCTTATAATTTATCTGAAAAATAATAGACAAAAGTTCTTTTGTACATGCAAATGGTTCTCAAAAGAATAGAATTAGCACTTAACAATTTATAGAAAGGTCATGATGGGGTCTTAAGAGGCTTTTAAAAAATAAACTTTGTAAGACCCACAGTGATATAATAAGTACTCATAAATTAAGTGAAAAGATATGCTATCATATAGTAGTGTTTTGCATTTTTAAGAAAGAAAATTTTACCCAGAAAAATATATTATACTATGAAATAGGTCAGTAAAATAACCTGCAAAATGTATTTCTTCTTCCTATTTTAATAAGTTTCTTAAATTATTAAAATTAATCCTGTATGACTGAGAAGATTTTTGAAAATAGAACAGTAAGTAAGATTTTTAAGAAGCACAGAGGACTGAATCCTGTTGGAGTGCCATCCTGAACAACCCTGTGGCTTTGGGCAATTTATTACCTACTTGAAACCTCATGCTCTCCACCTCTATAAAAATCATGACAGCTACTTTAAAAAGCCTTTAAAACCTCTCATAGAATGCCTCATGCATAAATGTTTCTGGAGTTGTTGTTGCTGATGTTCTAATGAACGAGGACATCAGGGCCCTTTTGAATGAGATGATTTGCAAAGCACATTCTATCGCGAATAGTTGAAAATATATATGTTACATGGGAAAAAGGACATATTCCAAGAAGGACCTGCAGTGAGGCATTGTTTTTCTTACATGTTATATTTTCTCCTGTACGTGAAAGGATCAGGTTGAAACATGTTGAAAGACTCAAAGATACAGGTTTTCCTCCAAAATGTTGTGAGAAGATACTACGAGTAGAATAAAAAACTGAGAATGATTAAGGACAGAGTCATGGAGATGTGGGCTCTTAGGTCACAGAGAACAAGTTTCAAGCCATAGAAGAGCTACTAGGACAATGTATAAGCCTAATAATAGAATCCTATGACAAAATATTGCTTTCTGCTAAGTATTAAAGTTTATAAAAGTTACTGAAAGAAGAAATGTGACAGAAACACAGAAAAGCTACCTATCTCAAACAGTCTTGATGGTAGTGTTATGAATAGTTTTCAAATATGTGCATGAATAAGTAAAAAGTGTATTAAAATTTATCGGGCCACTTTTCAACCTTTGCATCTACCACTGCATTTTTCAACAATATGCCTAATTAGTGATGGCCTAACCAAACAAAGCAAAACTCAGGAGTAAATAGATTTGCAATGAAGTTAACACAAGTAAAGAAAAAAAAAAAAAAAACAGTAGCAGGAAACCATGTACTTTTAAAAATTTTTACGTCTTGGTTGATGGAAGTTTACCTGCAGTGATTTTTTTTTTTTTAATGTAGGGAAACATCAGTTTTCAGTACATGATTTTGTTTTCTCACCTTTTATTGTATCACAGGCAGTAAACATGCAACCCCAGCCCCAGTGTTCTTTTCCTTAAGAATCAAAGGTGTCACACACAGTAGACCATTGATTCCCCATCTATATTAGTAACTGCAGAAACTGTCACCCAGGACTTGCTGCTTCATCCTTCAAGAGCAGCATTTGCTGGGCTACTGTCAGGAACCCCTAGACTGTTGTTCTATGTGATCCCTTACACAGTACTGCTAACCAGTTTAACCAAAAGATGGGACAGAAGTCAAAGAAAGCTCCCTATATTAATCAGTCATCCAGTCTATGAATAAAAGATAAAAATAGCAAAATGTATACATCAATAAGAAATAAACCACCAGCAAGTAACTGGCTCTAATCTTTCTCATTTTCTGTCTCTATCTCTTCAAAAGGACCAAGAACAATGAGAGATTTTTGCTCATAAAAATGAATTAACACCTAAATAACAAAGATAGGTAAAAAGGACACCCAACCCCATCAATTTGACTATGTCACAGAACTATTAAAGTGAGGTATAACTTTGCTCATCTTTTTTCATTGTCAAAGTAAACAAAGACTTTCTGGGCAATAAAAATTCCAGATTTTCTTGTTCAAATTAAGGAAATCCTGAATGTATTTTAAAATGCATGGCAGGTGAGCTGAGTTTGGTGAGCTGTGATTTCTGATGAGGGGGTAGACACTTCTTGCCACTGGCTTGCTTCAGGGCTGGGGCTGCATAATAACAGGCTTCCTCTGGACTGCAGTGTGAAATGGACATTTGAAATAAAGTATTTAACATGTCTAGAACACCTTTCATGTTCATAGCTCAAAGAGCTTTATAACACCCAATTAATTCATCAAACTTCATGAACTCTGAAGGACATACACAATTACAGTTCTCCAGGTGGCTCACACTGGCGGCAAGGGGGTCAGAGGAGCGGCTTAACAGAAACAGATTTAATCCAGCCAGCTCTGAACTGTTACAAACCTACAAACGGTCACGGGTTCAAGATGAATCTTGAAATAGATGACAACGTCTAAGAACTGTGAGTTGGCCTAAGCTCACAGACAGTGTAACCTCAGTGCCAATGCTCAGGTAAATTCTGGCCATCCCTGCTTGCGTAGAGGTTTGGATCCAAGTATAAGAGGGCTCCCTCAACTGCCTGTTTTGTAGAAAGGTGATCCCATGCTAGCAGCCTCTGTGTCATTCCAAAGGAAATCTATGAAACTTGTAATAAGAAGAAATACTTTAGATATTCTCACAGTAATAATTATAAACACTAAGTTTTCACAGTGTATAATCAATTTTCCAGAAAAACTGAAATGCTTTGGGAAGTTCGTAACATTTTAAAAACTGGTATCCAGGCAAAATCTGGTTTACTAATTCTAGCAGAGTACAAAGACTTTGTGAATGAAGCATATAATTTTTAGTAGAAACTGTACTTTTGAAACATAGTGATCAAAGGGAGAAAGACAGGAGTCCTGTGAGTTTGTTCCAGGCCATGGGCTTCTATTTGGGGAGCATAACCAACAAGAAAGCACTCCAACAAGATCTAGTATCTGTCCCAGAAACAAACAATTAACCTGACCTGTCCTTGTAGCTGGCAGTCGTGTGTGAATCATCTCATGTCTCTGAGCCTCGGTTTTCTCATATGTCAATGAGGGTAATGCTATCTACTCCCCTGAAGTTGTTGACAACAATAAATGAAAATAAATCTGTAAAGTGCCCAATGGATTTCCGATAAATCCTAGATTGTGATTTAGAAGATCATTTCTTTCTTATCTCCCTGAAATCTCAAACTCTGAACTTTTTTAGGGCCCAGACAGAATATTTCTGTGTCTAGGTGATTATGGGCATTCCTCATTCACCAACCATGAACCTTGCAGTAAAATACTACTATATTTGAGGATGCAGAGATCAAGAAATGGCAAACATGACCCGTACAGTCCAGGACCATTACTTCTGCAATCTGAAGGGAAATGGGAGAAAATTCCACTCATTTTCAATGGAAGTTTTTTTCCAGTTCATGGAAGACCCAGAAAGCAAATCTAAGTTCAATTTAATGACCATCAAAACCATGGTAGCTCACTGATAGGATAAGTAGCTCTCTGACAGTAGTAAACAGCAGATTTTTAGTGCTGGGGTAGGGTGCTACACGTGGCACTCAAGCAAATATATCTTTAACAATATGTAATCACAATAAATATCCATGCTTTCACAAACATTGGCTTATTAAATCCTGACAAGAACTTCAGAAAGTGGATATTTGCCTCCTCTGTTTACATCTTTGGCAGCAACAGTTAATTGAGTGGACCAAATGCCAGTAGGTAACCAGCTTGGGGAATATTATGGAGAGACATTGTAGGCATACACAGCATATGTCTGCCATCTATTTTTCATAGCATTGTATCTATGATTGATAATACGTGAGGAGACTCTAGAACATGAGCTAATTGGGATATATGGCCAAATGACAAGCAAGACAATTCTTTTCAATCTTAAAATGTTATTTTTAACTTCAAGAATTAATTTTTTTCTGCAAATAGACTGTTTGACTTTGCAATTGATGTATCATAAATAGTACTATTGATGCTTCCATTTTTATTAATATTAATGCAATGACAAAGAAGTTAGACAATGGTGTCTTCTAAGCTGCATTTATTGATGCTTACTACGTGACAGGAAAATGCCAAATGAGTTAATTGTTCTCACAGCAACACTATAGAATAAGCACTGTCACTACTGTGACCTTTCTATGAAGTGAAGCACACAGAAATGGAAAAACTTGCTGATGTTACATGGCTAGCAATGACAGAGATCAGAATCAAAATGAGGTGTATTTCATTCCAGAATACGCAGTCATAATCCGATGCTAGATGGTATTGTATACAGTGCTGCAACTTATTTTCATAGATTTTAATTAGTAAAATTCTCAACTGAGGCTACATACATGTGAGTAAATCCTGGTGGCATGATTAATAAATTCAAAATTGGTATTTTTGCATGCCCTTTGCCAACACCAATGTTGTATTTTTAGTTAACTAAGGGCTTCATCTTTAGCTGTGCTCAGAATTACAAATCTATGACATTTTAATAATAATCATCAGATCTGATGCCTCTCTGAGACATTTTTAAATATTCTAGGCATGGCATGGGAAAATATTTTGGTTTAAAATTCACTATTCCACAAGGGGATAAAAGGTTGGGCTAATTTAAATTAGTCTGTACTCATCTCAACCTTAATAAGAAATATAAATCATAGAGTTTATTTTTGGAAGAATAATTAAAAAGCCAGAGCACTGAAAACTTTTAAGGACACCATTTAATATAATATCCTATAGTTCAGTTCTTCATTACAGATAACTAAGAATGGAAGCTAGAAAAATAAAGATGAAGGGATTCTAGAGATAATGAGGAGAGACAGAAAGATACAGTTAAACCTGAAGAAAAACTGGTTGAAACCCTAATGAACAGTGCCCACCTGCATGCAATGCATGGATCCTCACCACCCAGGCCTACACCCTTAGCTAGGAGAGAGATTATATGCAGTGAATGTATAACAAATGGTTAATTAATAAGGGAGTAATCCCAGGACATGGATTTTTATTAGATGAAGTCCCAGTTTTGTTGCTTTTGTACCTGGTAGTGCAAGGACCCTGTGTTCAGTCACCAGTACAAAAAACAAGTGATTTTGTACTTTTACTAGTCATAGCAAAATCTATTAGCACTTGACAGTAGATCCGAGCAAATAAAAGGTTCATTTTTATTCAAACATAATGATAAGTGATAAGGTAAATTTACAAAACTATTATAGATGATTGGTCAGAGCATCTTAAGAAGCAACTAATCTTCAAATCAGCAGAATTCTAAGTGAGTTTTACTGCTGTCCATTTTCCATCACAGAGACTTTGTGTTTGATCGCCATTGATCCCCTGAGCATGGCAACATTCAAATTCATATTCATAACCTAAAGACTATCTCTGTGGACTTTAGAACCATTCAAAATGCTCTTCTACATCAATGAACTGTATTTGCTGTTGCTGGTGTACACCAGACTCCAAGGGGTCCTCAGTACCTGCTGCTTATCCAGACGCATCCTCTTGGCGGCATTCCTGCTCTCGCTCTCACAAGCCGAAGCCAAGATACTCTCGGCAACTGCTGAAGTAAGGTGGGAAGGAATAGGTCGAGACTAAAAAAAAAGAGAGAGAGAGAAAATATGAAAAAATTATTAACAGTATCATTACCAGGCCAATGCAATTTCCTAAAGAGCTCAGAAGACCATCAACATGTGCAGGAGTATCCATCTATGTCAACTGACATTATTTCAGTAGAGAGAGGGAATGAAAGTTCTAAAGATGAAAAATGAAAGCTAGTTAGAGATTAAAAATGTAGTTGTTACACAAATCCATCATTGTTCCTATAGCCCCACAGTCACAAGTATTTAGTTAGGCCATTAAGGTAGAGGTGGAGCCAGTGGTGGCAAAATTAATGACAGGATTGTGCGAATAGAACGAGTCCTTCAGTCATTTTGTAACAAGGACAATGCACACACAAAACAAAACAAAACAGATGACAGGGCTGAAACAGAGCTGAAAAACTAACATACTCAGACTGTGTCAAACAATCTTCATACAAACATCATGGGTGTTTATGGTCTAAATTCTGGCAAGTGATGGCATTAAAATGCTTTAAAAACACTTTAAATATAAACTAAGAAATTAGGCCTAGAATGATACGATTTCCAAATAACCAAAGTTTGATGTTTTAGATATGAGATTATTTGCCTATATGTGTAAATGCATGCTTTTTTATTTATAAAATAAAAATGATATTAATGATTTAATGGATACTGCTAGAAATTCATCATATATATGTACATATAGATATATGTGTATACATATAAATTAATTAGTTCCCCAACCAAGATCCCAATTAACTCCAAATTATTTGCAACTCTCCATATCATTTCTGATAATCATAGAAAAATTTTCCATTGTTTTTTCCCAAATTATATGCAAAATCATCTAGCTGAAAAATGAAATATTTAATGACACAGAACATTTTTAATTAAAATAAGAAAATGATCAAAAAGTAACATGAAAAGTAAACCACATAAATAGTAAAGCAATGTAAAATTAAAAATAAAATAAGGTGGCATATATAGTGTATGCCACCATAGCTTTAGCTTTTTCTAAGCTTTAATGCAAAATAGGTGCAGATAACATTGATTAGAAGTCTCTGAACTAATTGAGGTCCTTTTAGTTTTTGTAAAGGAACTTGCATGGGGCTTTTTTTTTGTACATTCCTTTTATTAACTTTGACGTGTAAATACATTGGTCAATTGAATAATTGGGTCAGGTCTCAAATAATATTGTTAAAACAACTGTGTTCCGACAACAATTCAGAGGTACTCCATGGGAATTTGTGTAATGTGGAAAGAAACCAGACTCTGACCTCAGCTGAACTAGGAAGCAGTTTCTGCAGCTACCTCTGCAGACATCTTCACTGCCTCTACTTCCAAAGTAGCCTCTGAAGGCACAAGGCAGGACCAGCACAGGGTCCTCACGGGCTCACCTGAGAGATGTCTTGGATGACTGCTAGACAACTCTGACAAAAAAGCAGTAGGACAATTAGAATCCTCCTTCTGCAAAAGAGAGGGGCTTTGGAAATGGGAAGGAAACTGCAGCGGAGGCATTATGGGAAGGCAGTCAGAAGGGCATGCCTGTACTTTGATAACATAGAAAATGGTCAAATGAAATAAACCTAAAAAGGGTGTTGTTATACAGTAACAGAAGTACAATCTTAAAACTCATATTGCCTCTTCATCTTATTTCCTGCTTCACCAAGTACGTGAATAAGGTAGGCTAGTCCAGAACCAAATAAATAGTAGGTTATAAATCAGTATCTCATTAAAAGATGACCTCTACCATGCTCAATACTACAAGTGTATAAGCAAAATGGGAATTCAGTATCTATTAATGTTCTTCTTGTATAAATAATTTTGAGGCATGGGTGTCACAGAAAATATGTGAATAAAGATATTCCACTGTGAAAAAAAAGAACGAATTGTTTGAATGTAATTAGCACTATGAAAACAAGAGGGAGAGTTTGTACTTTTATATAAACTACATTATTATTTATTATTTTTTTATTTCTATTTTTGATAACTACATAGGATTCAGCGATATGTACTTCTATTTTTATTAAGTCTATTTTTATATCAGCTATTTATCTTTCAAATTAGGAATTTATAGAGCTAAGGCCTTATATTAAACTGATTTAATTGTATTAATAAGCATACAAGTTTCTTAAATATATGTTTGTTGAGTAGGAGAATAGAAAGCAAACCAAGTTTTTAAATTAAAACCATGTGGTAGCATTTTTTTCAAGTAATTTTTCATTTTAATAAAAAGAAGAAACATCACTTACCAAACTAGTAATAGTTATTCATCAAAGTAATTATGTAATTTATGTAACTAATATTTTTTCATAAGAATTTATGTAACTTCACAAGGACTGGTCTCTAGGCCAGCTGTATAAAATTGCTTCTCTCTGAAACTAGACATAGGTCCTGCCTGAGCAAAACAAGAGACTCTAAATTCACCCAATAACCTACTCTATGGTGATTTGAGAAAAAAAATTAACTTAGAAGTGCAGCAATCACACTCTTTCCTTCTGTGTAAAAAGACAAATACAGGCAAATACACATGATTCAATATTGTCTGTGTACTTATGGTATAATTTTAAGAATAGAATTGTTCTGAGTTTATTAGAATCATAATTTGATAATTTTAATGGCCACATATGTGATTTGGCATCATTGTTTTCTGATGTTTGAAGAAACTCAACTCAGATAGATTAAGCAGTTTGCCAAATTAAAAAATGAACTAGATCTGGAAGTTAGGTTTCAAGTTTTCTAATGTTTAGCTGTTTCTTCCTCTGCATTCTGTTCTTTACTTAGTCTTTTTTTATAGTTTATCACTAATAAAATGTCCTAAAAATTCTTATATAAAAACTGTTGAACTCAACTAAAAACTGACCTGACTAAAAATAGTCTATACATATCTATTATAATCATGATTGATTCATGCTCATTGAACAGAATAACAAAATAAAATAGTAATATCTGGAGTATAGTCTAATATGTACATTGCAAAGAACTTTCCATATCTCTAAATTATAATAAATAAGTCTCGATGGAAGCTCATGGTATTCTAATTTAATTATAGATGAATATTAGTAACAGTTAATCCTACTGAATGCTTAGACATAAATATAAAAAGGCTTGGATTCATTATCTGAGCTCCCAAATAATCCTTAAAAATATTTTGCAGAAAAATATTTTATAGAAAATTATAAGTTTCCCCAAGACCATGCAACTAGGTATATAGAAATGCTATATTCAAATATAAGCCTGATGGTAAATTGGAAATAATCCATAGCAAGAAATTACCCTCATTTTACAATTAAGATGGGCTTTAAAAAACCTAGAAATCTTGAGCACTAAAGAGAATTATTTAAAGCTAACCTCATTTTGTGCTTCAGTCTAAGTGTCTAATGTCACTCTAAGATGACTGAAAATCTTCTCTTATATTTTTCCATTATTTAAAACCCTTCTTCATTAATAGCATAAAGATAAAAATGTAACTTGTCTCATGAAAAACAAGCTGTAAACGGATGCAATCTAAACTCATAAAATTTTAGTACCGGAATGGCCAAAAGTGCCAAGAAATTATGACTGTATGGGAGACATAATCAAACTTAGTTTCACATACAAAATGAGCATGCAGGAGCAAGTCACTGAGTTCTTTCTCATCTTTGAGGTAACTGTGCTGCAAATCCTTTTGCTTCTAACACTGATGAACCAGTAATAAGACCAGGGCTCCCGTTCCACACAGAACTCAATAATACTGTGCCTGGTTACCAAGTTCTGAAGGTGAAAGCTGTCGGCTGATTTTTCCTCTACGCTTGACTTCTCTCCATTTCCCCACTCAAAAGTACTCACCTAAAGACAGTGAAGAGGAAATTAACCAATTGTGCTTCTTATACAACTTTATCACGGAGAAATTGAAAATGATTGTTTAGTATAAGTTCTAAGAATGGTTGTCATTCAAAATCTCTTTCCTTTAGCTGTTGAGAGCTTATCTAGTGTCACTGCTTTAAGGTCTTCCTGGCACGTAATCACAGAGTGTACTAAGCAAGGATTTATAGTCAGATGCCATCAGAGGCAAGACCTAAAGATTCCCTGAGAGTTAAGAGTAGCTATGAAACACAAAAGCTTGCATGTAACAAAAGGAGGTAACAATAATTTCACAGAAATATCAAATGCAAAGAAATAAAATAACTTATGAGAAACAGCCTTTTCTTGCAGATGGAATACATGTTAGTAAATATACTCTTTGGTACATATTTTAAAAGAAGATTAAAAATAATGATAAAATGTATATAATTATATACTGCTCATGATATGTATCTACACTGGGGAGATCTGTTCCTATTTTTTCTCTGAATGTAAACTACTGCAATCACTAATTATCTCTTCATAATTAACTGTCATTCTTAACTGGGATGTGAGTTGAACTTTCCCCAGCCCTGTTCTTATCATAATAATTATCTAGACTCAAATCAGTGGCTGCTGTTTTGTCCAGCAGATGGCTAAATTGTCACATGGAGCTTTTTGAGTTTAAAAAGTCACATTTTAATTGGAACTTAAGATGTGACTGCTATTGGCACAATGTAAAACTGTCTTTTCTTACAGATGTAAGTGAAAATTGTCACCACACCAACAAGCCATTCCATCTTTCAGTCATAAAACTGTAAAATTAAACAACTTTATGGTCTTCTGAACAGGGTGTACATCTAAGATGCTGCAGAATTGTTATAAGTACAAAAAATTTTTCAAACACCAAAAATGTAAGGTTATGCTTATGGGTTAATGTAACAATGTTTTCCATGTTTTAATGAATAAGTAAAGCTAAATCTATGACTAGCCAAGGCCAGATTGGGAGCAATTGTGACATCTGCTAAAGTTTTAAAGATTATATTCTTAAATTACAATTAAAATAAATGACTTAATAATCAGAATTTAGGTAGAGTCCTATGGTAAGATTATTTCTCCTAATCTTAATCAGTTAGCTGCCTTCTCTGTAACTATTTTTGTGATTTAATCTCTTTGAGTCCTAGACATTCTTCCACATACCATTATTTCTTCTTTTATAAATGGCAATACTGAGATTCAGCCAGGAAATAATGAACAGGAAAAATAGCGTCAGTGTCCTGGATAATGTCATGGAGTAACGTGTGTAAGTTGACTATAGTCTTCACTTGCTTATTCAACAAATAGATTTAATAAGCACTATCTGTATGTCAGGAACTGTGCCAAGTTCAGAGATATGAATATAAATAATTATCATTATTATCTCTGGCATTATAAGAGTTTGCTTTTAAAACCAGAACAATGCTTAGGACATAGGATTTAACATACGTAAAATAAGTCTATTTATAACAGACTTGCAACTTTTTGTCGGAAATTCGTAAAAACTAATATAAATTGCAATGTTTTTTTTTCCAAAAACTTGTGTTAAACTCAGTTGGCAAAACAGTGACATGAGACTACATAATAGCCTTTCATTTTCTTAATATATTCACCATGGAGCTGCAGAAATACAATTACATTTCTATAGGCGATATTTTTCCAGGCTCCACTATGAATATTATACAACACGAAGAATATGTGGCTCAGTCATGTCATAAAATCTGAAGAGTTCTGAGCTCTGAACCATAGACCATTCAAGATTTCAGGGAAGGATTGTTGATACAGACAAAACAGGAAACTGCTCTTAATCCAACCTGCACGGTTTTGAAAGAGATGCTAAAGTGAAGTGCTGCTTGGACCTGACCCAGTGCTCTGAGCAGTCAAGGGAATTCAGCTCTTTGTTCTCAGAGGCTGACCCAGAGTTGACGTTTGATCCAGACAGGACAAGTGGAGCTGATATCCAAAGGTGGAGCGCTGCTCTTACCGGTTACAACTGCTGATGGCAATGATTCCTGGCAGGTAGCAGAGACTTACCCGAGAGGTCAGTCAATACAGGAGAGAAACAGTAATTAGAAAGCTGCTAACAGCAGTCTTTGCGCCTATGCATCCAGCTATGGGTGAATCATTAAATTTCCCTGTTTCTTGGAAAAACTGCTCTAATTTAAAAGGAGTTTGAAAGTGTGTTTTTAACAAAAGTCGAATATATACTCATTAATCTTCATCTAGGCTCTTGTTATAAATATACCATTCATGAATTAATGGTCTATACCTTGGCATTAATTTTTAATATTATTGGCCATTAATAATGATCTTTTGCAAACACAGAAGATTAATGAGTCATGGTTGATATTTAGAAACATAGTTTGGCTGTGAGGTTAAAATATCTCTAATCAAGATGCAAGATAACTAAACATGCTTTCAGTTTTAATTTTTGTTTTTGTAATACTAAGGACTGAACCCTGGGTTTGCATATGCAAACTACATGTTCTACCTGTAAGCGTACATAGGGCCCTTCATATATTCATTTTTGACAAAGTGATTCTTAATTTTAGCTTCTATAAGGAAGCATCATTTAATCCTGAAAATATACAATACATATTATTATATAATAACTTGCAGATGATAGTGTTTCCTCCAATATTTTGTGAAATAAAAACTGTATATTAATTCATACAATTACTATCACTATTCAGAGTAATTGTCAAACAGAAAGAAAATACTTACAAATCAGTGTTTCAATAGTTCAAAGAAAAATTAAAATTAAATATTATATACCCATATTCTTTAAAAAGAAAAGAAAACTCCATATAATTATCACTACTTTGGAGAATAAAGCAGAATAATGCAGTTCAAAGCCAAATTGGATAATTTAGTGAGACTCTGTTTCAGAACATTTTTAAGAGCTCAGTAATAAAGCACTTGTCTATCACACTCAAACTTTTAGTTGAATCCTAAGTCCTGCACAAAATAAACAAACAAACAAAAAGATTTAAAATACATTAGGCTAGATTTTTAGTTAGCAAGTTTTTAAAACTAAAATACCGATTGCAACATACGAGTGAAACATAAAGCAAACAATAAAAATTAACATCTCTTAACTAATTCCTACCACAAAGCAGCACATTAGTTAATATTCATTCACTCAGTCTTTCATTCAACATTTTTAATTCAGCTGAACTGGACACGAATCGAGCAGCTTTCATGAGCAACTCTTTGCACCACATGAGACACTGTGGGTGATACAGAGACAAACAAGTTAAAAACCATAGCACTCAAGGAACATAGCTTCTTGATTAGGAGCTAAGGCTTGCATATAGATAACAGTGATATAAGACAGGATAAAATGAAACTACAAAAGATGTACCACAAAGTACAATTTGCACACAGAAGAAAGAAAGATTTGAGGCTGCTCATAGCTAGAAGTGAGATTTGAATAGATAAAAACATATTTGGTTCAATCTTCCAGTGTTTAAAAAGATTGAGAGAGCAAGAGGGTTTCCCAGTAAAGGGAAGCATGGGAATCAACTTCAGCTTAGCACTGCATCATGCTCCTCACAAGCTATTTCAATTATTGCTGGTTTTCACTTGTCAGATAAGTGCATTTGTTTCCATTTTTTATCATGAAGAACTTGGAGCTCCAGGATACAAGGTCACAGGCTGGCGAAGCATAAGCAAGAGCCAAATCCATGGCGCATAAAACCAGGGTGATTTCTTCCCATCTGCACACCCATGCTGCTTGCTTCCCATTGCTTACTCCCGGCTTCCTTGGCCTCCTTTGAGTTGAGATTCAGCTTGTACTACACTCGGTAGTGGCCTGAAGTACTGGTTTTCTTCCTCGCTCTGAACATAGGAGTTTAGTTCAGCATTGATTTGTAAAGTATGGTGGTTGCTTTTAAAACTTTGAAGACCAGGACAAGAAGTTGTTCAGTCTAATTGCTCTTCTCTTTCAGATGTTATGCTGTTTCTTACTATCGTACCTTTAAGAATCTCTGCTGCATTGTGGTTTTGCTATAATATTCCTAGAAATAGATTTATTTTATTTATACTTCGGAATACTGATTTTTTGTGACTCTCAGTTTTTAGAATTTACAGTTGAGTTGTTCTGAAACCCTTCATCATCTCTTTGACTGTTGTGTCTTCCTTAATTTCCTCTCTGGAATGCCTCTTGAACCATCTCTATTATTACCCTCCGTCTTAAATTCTTCTCTATATTTCGCTTCTCATTTTTCCTTATGTGGGTAATTTCCACACTTTAATGGTCCAGTTTATTGAATTTTTTGTTAGCTAAATATTAAATTCTATTTTGTCCATATAGTAAGATTTCAGTGTCATTACTTCTGATGGCTGATGTTTCTGTTTTTGGAAGTTGAAAAGTGATGTTTCTTAACACCTGTTTAATGCAAGAGCTGTCTTTACAGAGTCCCAGCATTATATAGCCTTTGTTTTATGTTCTTGGTTGGTCACTACCTGAAATCTACATATCCTTAGCTGGGTGATCATTGTACCTGGCCCTTATCTTGCTGTGTTCCTATTCACTTTTTCTATTTTCCTAACCTGTTGTGCAACCTAAAAACTTACAAATCTGGCTTATGAGTTTGCTAGTCATTTCAGGTGACTAGAAGTTTTCTTTCTTTATCTTTTGAACTTCACTAGGTATTTTAAACAATCATTAGACTTCAGGCAGGATTGGTGATTGTGGTGGGATGGGGCCAGTGCAGTACACCAGGAGACTCAGGTCAACATACTGCTAAAATTTAAAAATTTAATGATGAATAATTCATAAATGTGGTGGCTATGTTCCTTAAAACTCAATTATTCTTTATTTTTAATACTGTTAGCAAAGAAGGAACAAAAGGTGCTCACAATCCATGATCCAAGGAGAAATATGTGAACCAAGTAAAAACATATTAAGAGAAGCAACAGTAGAGCTGTGTGGTGGACTAAGGTGCGGAAGGAAATAACTGAGCATGTTTAAAGAAAAAGTAGATAGACACAGTATCAGGTCATACCTTAAAACCTTCCTACGCATCATCACATGTAATACCCCAACAGTCCTCCCCTTTAGAAAAACTACAACTCAGAAACATCACTAACTGGTACAGGAATTGGAGCCAGCTAGGAATTAAACTCAGATCTATGTTTTAAAATCATCTTCTAAAATAATAGGGTACAACATTTTGAATTTTTTTCTGACATGTTAGAGTTTCATACTATTGTAGCTAGAATTGAGAAGGATGACTCCAGGAGTAAAGGCAAATTGATCAAAAAGTCAATGAAGCTGAGGCACCAGGGATCCTCTATTGAACAGGTCTTCTGAGTGCTGGAGTTTGTGGATGTCTTACCTATTCTATGAGTGAAGCCAAATGAAAATCAATAAGCTTATATGTAAGTGTATGTGACATTGTTTAAAGAAATATTTGGAGAAAAGGATTTGAATCTTTAATATTTCAGAGGCCTAAGGATACTTTATTTCATGTGGTATGTTTTTAAATTGTAAGCCTTTATTTTTTGACTTATAATTTCATATTTTTGAGAGAGACTTCTAGTATTATAATGGTCAGGCTTCACAAACGTTAGTTTTGGCTTTGCTTAGGCATAGCATATATAAAGGGGTATTTGGTGAAAGCAGACAGCTGAGTTAGAAAGATTATGCAAGACTCTAGGTACCTGGGATAAAAGGCCAAAACAAAGATGATCAACAAAATTGGAAATTACAGGATTTTCTTGGAAAATACACCTAAGGGAAAATAAAATTTGGTTAGTAGACAGTTACTTTAAGTTTGTAAAGAGTAGTGTAAATTACAATAGTACAGAGAAGTAGGCAGCCCAAGGGAGATCTACTGGTGGTTCGGTAGATAAAGTGGGATAGCTCTAGACGGAGTAAGTGAGGAAGAGTACGGAGTTCAAGGTGATGTAGCAAAAATTGTTCTGCTTCACATTTGTAATGAAATACCAAAGCTTTTCAGAGGACCCTTATTCTACTTTGAGAATAAGGTAATGCACACAAATGCAGATGTTCACAACTGTGGGTAGGGTAAAATGCAGTTCTGGGCCAACAACATACTTGTAAGGAAATGACTAAAACAAAGGAAGATAAATAAAGAGGTATAAAAACAATTGTCTCAGGAAAATGAAGGTGATAGGATACAATCTTGATTTTGTGGAAAATAATCAGGTAATTTTCATACGAACCAGTCCAATACAGTGAGAAGAACGAGAGTCTGAATAGTCTGAATATAGGAGCTAGGCAGAGTTGGTGGAAACTGGTGTTAAAAGCAAGTAGAAAAATATTGCACTGAGAAGCTGATAAAGAAAAATGTAAAATATTATATATGTTATTTGCTAATAGAGGGCATTTTCTTAAACAAAAAAAATACCCTCATTGTTAGTGAAACAGAGAAACTAAACACATAGGACAGTAGATGTGGTTGGGAACCAATGTCCTAAATAAGGTAGAATAACGTGGAAGCAGGGTTGGCCATGTCATTTGTCTACAGCAAATAGGGTCAGAGTTCATCCTCTGTAAATAAAGTGGAAACTACTCAAGAATTTAGATAGATACAAAAATGCTAAAATGCTTGTGCAGGCCCTTTGAGATGACTAAGGACAAAGCTTATTTATGTTAATAATGGCTGAAATGAAGTAGAGATTCAGATCACTGAAACTAAAAATGGGGAAGAACTGTAAGATCAGAAAGTAAGATACAAAAATTATTCATGAGAGTATTATAAGATGTAATTAAAAGAAACACTACACTTAGGGGACGTGAAAGTGCCTTGAGGGGAGGTAGTTGCTAACTGTAAGAGGGAGGGCAAAATTGGAACAAATAACAAGTAGCGAATTCAAACAAAATGTCTCTTAATTAGGATCAACTCAGTTAATTGGTTATAAACAGGAAATGTACATAAGTGTGTTCATGTGCAAAAATAATGGAAATAATACTTATAATAGTTACACATGTAACATAAATGTTTAAGATCTTCACACCTTGTGTGAAGGACTAAGAATACTTCTGATAGAATTTTCATTTTAGAAAAGCATTTTAATTCATTTTTATAATACCTCTAATTGCTAAACAATGAACAGCTAATGTCATAATAGTTTTGGCAATGGTTATACTAACAGGCAAGCTATAATTTATTTATGTATCTATCTATCTATCTATCTATCTATCTATTGATTTACATTGTCTTTTTTGAGACAAAAGTCTCACTATGCAATTCAGGATGGCCTCAAACTTACTTTGTGCCCCAGGCTGGCCTTGAACTTAAAGCAATTCTCCTGCCTCAGCCTCCCGAGTTCTGGAAATTTAGGCATGTGCCATCAAGCCTGGTCAAAGCTGTGAACTAAAAATAAATTCTGAACTTTCTACTTTGAACATAATTAGACAAATAAAAGCAAATACTGTGAGAAGTCAAGTCCTCTCAGAGGAATGTGATGTCTTTAATACGAAAAACATATTTACTGGTGTTTCTGGAACTAGATGTTTCCTTATTTAAAATATTATCACTTATTTGCTTCATTAAAATAAGTGTTAGGTCCATCATGAAAATCAGTTTACCAAGATAAATAGAACAACTGGGACATTTGAAAGAGTTTAGCTCCAAACTTGCTGTCAGTGAGTCACAGAAAGGCAGATACTTAGCTGTACAGTCCTGGTGATGAGAACCGACAAAAACACTTTATTTTTTCATGACAAATATTTTTTCTTGCATTAAATTCTAAAAGAAGTCTCTAAAATTAGGTCTTCTACACTGGACATTTTTTAGCCTAACGGGCAATGTTCTTGGCCAACATTTTTAAAATCTGTGAGGTACTTTATATACAAACATGCTATTTATCTCAGTCATATACTGTTTAGAACAGTCAACTGAGGAATTTTCAAGAAGTTGAGGTTATTTAATTTGAATACATAGGCTACTTGGCCTATCCGTACCATGACAAATTTTGGAATATAAAAGGAATAATGGACTAAAATTTTCTTACTCTATATCACCCCTAAATGTCTTGATCTAAATTTTATAGCAATACATGGAATCATATGCAATGTGGTAAAAGTATGCAAATTTAGGAAACAAAAGCAAGAAACTTTATCGTATAACAGAGATGGTATTTGGTAGGGACTAATTACCTCTTATTCATAAATCTTTGCTTCGTTAGTTCTAGCACTGAATTCAGGATCAGAATACTTTGCAGAAATGTATCTTTCAACAATGAACAACTATTCTTTCAAAGAAGTACTTGAAGTACCTGAAGTAACTTGGAAGTCAAAGCTACACTATAGAATCAATAGCAGCTTAATACACAGTATTTTCCTGAGGTTTAATTTAATGGCTTTACAACTCATCAAGTTCACAATTCAGTGAAAACTCTGACAGTATTCTGAACCAAACTTATTAGATTTTTTCTTTAAACATGAGCTTTTACATCTACCACTGAAGATTTTTTTGATTTGAGATGCCTGGTAATAAAGAATTGTGAAAATGTGTGGAAAAGAATCATTATAGTTATTATGCCGCACGTACTATCGAGATTATTTGGAGCATGACAGAAATTTCTGCTGCTCAAGAAATCAAGACCTGTGAAGGGTTTCATAATTCCAGTAAAATAACTATGTATAAATATATATATTAAGATTTGTATGCATCAAGTGAAGCCAATTAGAAGAATTTGTCTTGGCATGGAACTCCATTCAAAGGTAGTATAAGGTAATTAAACATGAACAGAATTTGTATTAACAGTGAAAAAACTATTCAGAATGACAAGATTCTCAAGTTTATTACAGATATATATTGTCTTAAACCATTTCTAGGAGAGTATCTCTTTGAATTTCTTAAAGTCACTGAGAAGCATATAATTCTATATTTTCATGTTTCTGTCTACTTAATGAATCGTCTGATGATAGAGATCTTTCATTAATGGAAGAACTGAGTTGTGAATGCTAGTTTTACTATACAATACAGCTACCCCTACTAAATAAGTCTGCATTGTTACAGTTACATCTTATGAAAATATTACAAAGGTCTTTGTCTATTTGTTATATATTGTTGGATAACTCCATCTAAAAGTATTCACATATTTTAAATGATACATTATCTTCATATCTACCTACACAAAATGCAATAGAATATTAGTGTTTAATATTTCAATTTTAAAAATTTCCCTGTGTACTTTATCTTATATCAAACTTAAAAATTATGGAGACAAAATTGTCCATGTAAAAATTTAGTGGTAATTACTGCCTTCAGTAACCATGCCCATTCCTAGTATTCAACAAAATCATGGATGCCAAAAATGTCACAAAATTTGTATACATTCCCATGAGAATAAAACAATTTAAAATTTCAGCTGTGTTGCTATGCTGTTTAAGTGATCTCTAAAGCCTAGGCATTGAATGAAGGCTAAGTCCCCATACTATAGTGCTGTTGGGAAGTGGGGGAAACTTTAAGTGGAATGACCTAGTTGGAGGATATTATGGCATGTCCTTCAAGGACACGTTGGAATTTGGGCCCTCCTCTGTCTCCCATTGCTTCTCAGCAATCATGAGATGAGATGCTTTGTTCTATCACATGCTCTCTACCATAATGTGCTGCCTCACCACAGGCCTAGAAGCAACAGGGCCAACTGTCCACAGAATGAATTCTCCAAACTTTTGTGCCAGTCAAAACTTTCCTTTTTATAATATGATTACCTGAGGTAACACTTGTCATCGTAACAGAAAGTTGATTAACCCATGTCTACCTTAGATAGATAACCCATGTAACTCAGATAGTGAGTTTGATTTGTTATTTCCAATGGTATATTACTTGGTAATATAAAAAACAAAAATGGGCTAAATTTAATATCCATTTATGTACATGGAATTCATTTAATATTTTAAATAAGCCTTGTGTTACTACTTCAGCATTTCACACAACTATCTTCTTAACATATCATGATGATGTAGGAAATATTTTATCCTAATTAACAAGTCAGCTGTATATTTCTCCTTGTTTCTTTGTATAAAGTTATACATACAATAATTGTACTAAAAATGAAAAGAATGAATGCATGAAAATTATTGAAATTTAAATCCTATGTAATTGTTGATAGCATATTTACTTCAAGATCAATTCATAAAACTTAACTTTTTGTTCTCCATGTATAACACAAAGTTTACAACATATAGATGCTGTGTTAAAGTGAATTAACTCATAAAAATGGTAATGAATTTTTAAAAATGATTCAATGTTTGAATAAACTTTCAAAAAGTTAACTCTGCATAGTGATATTTTTAAAGAATGATTAATACAAAAATTTTCCATATAAAGTAAGCCAAGTTTTAACAAGAATCTCTAAATATTAAAATGTTAGAAAAATAATAACACTAGATGCTGACAAAATGTGTATGGATGATACCATTATCTTTACTGTTATTGGAAGACAATAAAGTGCAATGTCCTCAGAGATATGCTTAGCTCCCACGGGAATTTTATGTCAGCTGTTAAGTAACTCTGAACCTGATACCACTATCAGTTTCTGGGTTTAGCTTTTGGCTGGGTATCTGTTTCATTCATCACCTGAATAGTAATAATTAAACAATTCCATACTGTGGCAAATTATTTTCTCCACGCAGTCTCTTATTCTGTCTTATCCCACACCACTGCTATTGTTATATTTATTACTGTTATGCTGTTTTTATCATAAAATGATTTATATGTACATAAATGTCAATTTCAATGTAAATATCTTGAGAAATAAGCAAACCATTAATTGGACAATCCTGAATAAAATCTTTTTAGTGAATGTTTTTCAGATGATGAGTTAAATAATATTCAACAGTATTTTTAGGGTTAAGATTTATTGAATGCTTGGTATCTTCCACAAATTTATGGTATCTTCCATAAATTGCAAAGGTGAGTCAACTTATACACGTCAGAAGTTGGGATCCTCTCTTGTGGAGAAGCCTGAGCACAAGCACTGAAGCTACTCACACAAAGCATGTATAGGGAAAGTGGTGGATCCAGGACAGGATAGTGGGTTCCCAGAGAACAGAATACCTACACCAAACCATGTGGAAAGACTGCCTCTTCTTTAAATTACAATCACTTTTCTTTAAAAGTAGACACCATTTGAAGCCAGTGTCAAAAATGTATACTACAGAGAGGAACTGTTATACTTATCATCAATTTGTCAGGGCTTTTATACCTCTAAAATTCTTATTGATTATATACTTTAAAACATCATTTATCTATGCCAATTCCTATCACAAGATCCTAATAAATTAGAAACATGTTTTATAAACACAGGCTAGACTTTTATGCAGCCTTCTCAGTTCAGAGTAGTAAAAGCAAAAAAAAAAAAATCAAAAAAATTGTACTACATTTCTATCCACACATGCAAAAATTAAAAAGTGAAAACAAAACATTCATTGTAAATTTAGTGCAAGGTAAACTAGAACAAAGTTCAAAAAACATGGATTTCTAATTTCCACCTCACAGATCATCTACTATCAACATAATCTCATCCTTCTGCTAAGCCCCAGTGAATACGAAGCTCATGGTACCATGAAGAAGCACATCAATAAATATTCCCAGCCCAACAAAGCCTTAATTTTTACCTTAACTTTTGCATCCCCTGATCTATGCTTGTTATTTGTTAATGGTTGGTTTGAAAATGGTATTTTTCAGATGCATCCATCCGTTTTCTCTCAATCCAAGAGAAAGCCACCTCACATCATCTGAAGCAACACCCACTGCTTCAGCTCAAGGCTTGGTTAACCTCAGAACCCATTTTGGTAGTGATGGAAAAAAATCAACCACGAACAAGATGGTGGTTCTCCCTGGGCTTTACTCAGAGCACCCTCATTTTCTGTGACATGGCACCACGCGGCTCTGTGAGCACTGGTCTCTCAAAATATTCCTTATTAAATAAACAAAGGGAAGAAATACTTCAGGGAGATGAAAAGGAGAAGGGGAAAAAACAAACAAGCAAACGAAAAATCCCTTTGACCTGACATTATGGAAGAAAAAAAAAAAAAGACACTAAGATGAAAAAAAGAAAAATAGTGTCATGGTTTACATGTGGGATTTGGATGGAATCTAGGGCTGTGTTTTAATTCAAAACTCACCATCTCAAAACCACTTCTTTTCATCCGCCTGCAGGACTTGAGGTAAGTACGTATGCGTTTTCTGGCACGCTCTTGATACTCAGGGAATTGTCTCCTGCATGAGTCAATGATAGCCTGGATCTTTTCTTTGGGCTGCTTAGAGATTGGGACCATTCGGTCCAAGTTTTCATCTACAAACAGCCTGACAAACATCTGTTGGCAAGAGGGAGACAGAGGAGAAGGTTTGGAGGGCTGCTGTCTTCTGTTCCTAGCTTCCTGTCTTGATTACCGATTGGAAAATATTCTTTTCTGGTTTACGCACTGGAGAACTTTGTAATGGGAAGCCAGAAATTTTAAGCAAACACTCTTTAAAGATTTTTCTAAATGGTTGGATTAAAAAAGTAGAGAAAGAAGAAGAGAGAGTAAAGCAGACAGACACACAGACAGAAAGAAATAGACTAGCATGTAGAAAAAAATCAGGAGGTAACAGTACACTGTGACAATTGAGCCTCCCGTTAAATTCTCTGTTAAAGATAAATACGACTGTTACATTGCTACTCTACTCGGTGGACTAATCTCTGAGAACAAACAATTGACTCTTTGTCATGCATAATTAGATAAGCTAGGAAAGCAAAAGTAATAACTGAGTAACCAGTGAGGGACAGGCGTACTCATCCGAGAAATAAGCTGAGCCCCTTTATCTACTATGTAAACATGCATACTCACACAACACCATTCCAGATTCCAGCTCACATTTAGCTTTAAAGTTCTAAACAAAGCACAGCAATTCTGGTGTCTAGTTGGCAAAGAGAGTTTCATGTACTTTTTAAATCCTTCTGTAAATTAAACAAACATGGCTCTAAAATATCCACATTGACCAACGAGCAACAACACTAAGTACAGTGGTAAAAAAGAAACCATGCAGGGAGTGTGCCGGGACTCACATTGAAAGCTTTCAGCCTTTCTGCTTCAACGCCGTCTGTCTCGTTTACTTTCTCAGAATCATCATGCTCATCGTGGTCATCTTCGTCTTCATCCCCTCTGTTGAGTGACAAGTCCTCAGCGCCTCGGTCTACACTCTCATTTTTGCCAGAGTCATAGCTTGAGTAACTGTGTGCAGGAGACTGAAAAGAAAGGGTGACATTACTGCTTTTAAAGGCATTGTCCAAGCTTATAAATTTTATGTTTTCTTTTAGTTCCAACTATCTCGCACAAATCTTGTTTTTGAACTGATAACTTGAGAAAGCTGTGGCTATCTTAATTTAAATCAAACTTAATTGAGATAAAATTAAAAATGCATTTCTTCAGTCACCCTGGTTACAATTTGAGGGCTCAATGGTCACGTGGACTATTTCCATCAGTGCAGAGGACTATTTGAACTTAGCTGTGCAAGAGCAATTATTGTTTCTATTCAATATCTATATTCCTAAAGAAGAAGCATCTGTAATTCATTTTTAAGGGAATCACAGAATAACATTTTATTAGAGAGCAACTAGTCTGTCTAACTGTATGAGTTCTCTTTGGGAAGACATAGAAGAGTAGATATATTTAACTTTGCAACAAGGACTATACAAAATGTTACAAATATTAGAGTTGCTAATTATAAGATTATTTAAATGAATCTAAAAAGTATGCATCTTTAGATGACCTCTGATTTTGTTTTAGAAAAAGAGAATATGGTTCTTCCTAGTCAAATGTTCAGTTTAATACTTTTCAACTCCAATACTATATTGAGGAAAAATTTAAAATGGAAACAATTATATAGAAAATGTATCACATAATTCAATGTAAAAATAATTCAATATTTGAGAATTAATTTGTTTAAAAGTTCATTTTCACACACAAATAATTGATGACCCTCTTAAGAGTTTTGGTTGTTAGATATATTTACACATTTGTGAGAGCAAAGGTAACTCCCAAATGCATCATATAAATCATTATTATACATCATTATACATTCATTACTATGCCATAGAGCAATATTCATAGAACAACTATTTATTAGTCATCTATTGTATGTCCAGCAGTATTATAAGCCTTTATCACATATACCATACTATAAACTGGTTAAATCACTTTCTCAGAGTCACAAAACTAGCAATGAACTGACATCATTACTCTATTCTCTCCTGTCTGTAGAATGAATAGTGATGAAATATTATTAAAAAATCAGTCAGAAATCAATTGGTAACACATCATGCTTGTAGACACCAAAAGTTTTTGTTTGTTTGTTTGTTTTTGTTTTTGTTTTGTTTGCCATACTGGATATGGAACCTATAACCTCCATACCAAGCTGTATCTGTGGCCCTTTTTTATTGTTTGTTAAGAGAAGTTCTCTTTAATTCACTAAATTGTTTAGGCTGGCCTTGAATTTGCTATCCTGTTGTCTAGCATCCCAGAATACTTGGATTACAGGTGTGTGCCACTATGTCCAGAGAGCACTGCATTTATAAATAGAAGAACTTCAGAGATGGGGCACATTAAACCCATTTCATCACTTAAACTACAACTACAAATTTGTTTTTCAGATAGTAAGTCAATGCAAACTAAGTAAATCTCATAGAAGACATGTATTTTCGATGGGCTGGCGGCTTTTTAATAAGGTTTTCTATTCATGTAGTGTGATAAAATTTACATGGAACTTTAATACTCACAAATTTAAACTTCACAAAATAATGACCTCATTGATATATCTAGACTATAAGTGGCTTAAAATATGAATGGTAATAATTTTAATGATCATGAATAATATCACATGCCTGGTAGTTAATTTTATGTGTCAATTTTATTATACCACAAAATGCTTGGAAATTTGATCAAGCAAGTGTGTTTGTGAGGCTGCCTTTTTTATCTTTTTTTTTTTTTTTTTTTTTGTGAGACTCTGGATGAGATAAACATATCAATTTCTGAGCTCAGTAAAATGGTCCTCACAATATAGGTTGGGCGTCTTCAATAACTATAGGCAACTTATAGAACAAAAGGTATAGGAGGAAAGGAAAATGCACTCATCCTGCCTGCCAGCTTGAGGTGGGCCACATTGGATTTATGCCATCTGCCTCCCTAATTGTCAGGCCTCACACTCATGCTCAATGATTCCACATGCTTTATTGAGAATTCAGCTTGCATATGGCAGATCTTGAGAACCTTGACTAATATAGTGTATCATCCACATTGTAAATGGTTTAATTAAGACTCAAAAAATTTAATTTAGTAAGCTAAAGTCAGACATTGAGAAGAGCAACGGAGCATTTAACTGCAACACTTCATTCATTGCTGGTAAAGTAGAATTATATGCAGTTTCAGGGTCCAGGGCCACAGGAGTTAGAAAAAGAAAAGAGAGACAGAGAGAGAAAGAGAAAGAGAGAGAAAGAGACAGACAGAGAAACTGAGAGAGAGAATGCTGGGTTTTGGAATAAGGCTAGGTTGCAAAAGTAGAAAGAGAAAAAGGTAAAACAAGACAAATGTCAAACAATTTTGCAAACATGGGTCACCATGTCCAAGACTAACAGTGGCCTTGTTGTGCTATCTCTGCCTTCTTTGTCAGTTCACACATGGGCCTTTCAAAAATATCTTTTGCTCCACTGATGAAACTGCCAATCTTATGGGTACCATCCTTCATGTAGCCTGTATGTTTCAACTTTGTCTCTAGATGAAGAGAACTTGCCTGAGACTGAAACCAGCAGAGCTAAGTAGTATCATAGAAAAAACTTATAACATTTTTGCATCCATATCCAACTGTTCCCAAAGTTAAGCCCTAAACTTTGCCATTGTGTAATTGCTGCCTTCTCCACAATCTGTTATTCTTGCTTTCATTTGACTTGCAATAACCTTTGATAGAGTCTAGAGAAGTACAGAAATCAATTGTTACAAGGTCATGTTAGCAACACAGATTTCACACGTGATATTTAAAAATCTACAGGTGGCCCCAGCTAAATGGGTAATAGTATCTCTGCAACAAAAACAGATTTACAAATCTATTTCAAATCTATTTAAAAAGTAAAATGATTTTGAGTAATCTCTAAGTGGAAAATTTAAAACTGAAAGTATTCTTTCTGATGTTCTTCAGTGATAATATATGTACAGTATACTGTAAAGATCATACTAAAAATAACAATAATCAAAAGAGATAATTAAACTAGAGTAGATCATTGCTTCTAATTATATTTTTTAAAATCAGTATATTTTATAGTTTAAATCTCTAGCAAGATAAAATTACCTAGTAAAGTATAACTAGTCAATAAGTTTGGAAATCTTCCTTTTTATATAAAATACATTAAGTATATTTGAAAACTATTGTAATACATTTTTCTGAATGCACATTTGTTGTTCTTTCTTCACAACATTCAGGAAACCAACTAGTAGCATACTATATGCTGAGTCACATGTAACCAGGAAAGATTTATAGTACCAGTTCCTCAAGGTAAAGAAAGCTCAATCTTGCAGCTCCATGAGTAGTCAAGATGGAAGACTAATGCATGATCAATGACTTTTTGTTTACAATATAAATTGAACTTTTAACTCCAAATTATAATTTTTAGCTGGAATTTTTCCCTTACCTTTATCACTGTTTAAGGTAGAGTTACATTTTAAAATTAAAGATCTAGTGATATTTTAAAACTACTCAGATTAAATCCACTGAGCATAAAGATTCCAAATTCTATGCCAGTCCACTTCAATCCTTTCTGCAAGGTAAACGCTTACTATGCTCACTATACATATTAATTTGCATTTCCCTCCACCTAGACTGAGCTAGATTGATGCACATCTCTCTACTTTTACCCCCTTAACATCTAGGATATAACTCTCTCTAGATCGATATCAAAGCTAATTGTATTTTTCCCTTTCCTAAAGAACTGTTTGATATTTTAAAAATGAGAAAATATATGTATTTTAATAATGTTATAGACTCAGGTAAAACACCAATGGTTCCAAAGTAGCCCATTAAAAATGAGCAGTCTCCTTCCTTGTGAATCCAACATGTCTTCATAAGGATGCTGGATGTCCATAGACTTGGAAACCTTCATTTCAACAATTACATTCTTATTCCACATACAAACCTAGAAAATCCAAATAAGGCCTCAAAAACCAAAATATACTCCGAAAGCTTAATTTAGTGGAAGATGCATACCAGCTCATCCTCATAATGCAGATGTTTGTTTAAGGCAGGAAAGCTGGAGAATGGTACTAGTTACATAATTCATTTGTTCCCCTTGTGATAATATGTGGCCCTGAACACATCTGCACTACAATTTTCTCAAATATTACACTATAATAGAACTACTGGCTTTGGACCTTAAAGAAAATCTTCACTGGGACAAAGTTTTAGCTGTTTGTTTTCTCTGCAGTTAGATCCTAGGACAGCTCACACAATAGCAGGGTGCTTGGTATGAGATACCTTGGAAGGTGGAGCCTATTCCGATACATACAGCCAGTAAAATAATGGGCACAATGTATTTTCTCATTATGCCCCATAGAAGGAAAGAACACATCACTTCAGTACCGGGCATTCCTGATTCAACCACAGATACTCCATCTCTCATTGATTTGGTATCAGTGTCAGAGCACTGACTGATGATGTTATTGTTTACACTGAGGATGTCCCACCAAATCTCCATGTAGGCTTAGGGAAGGCGAGTGGATCTCTGTGTTCATCAGTTCAGTCCTTCACTAGAGAGTCCAGCAGCTGTGTGTGCTGCTGGAAACTGTGTGTGCTTCCTGTGAGGAAGAGGCAGTCACCGGGTATGGGAACTGGAAAGATGTACAGTACACCCCATCAAATCGGGGTGCAGAGCTTGTGGCCTCAGACCTTTGTAGATCTTTCCATAGAACCTAATTAACACTTGTTTACAGAAACTTCTACAGTTTCACAGATACCACAAATATCTTCCACAATCTTATTTTTTGGGGGGTGTGGGAGGATAAGAGGTTTGGATGTAGCCAATCCAAGAGCGTTATTCAGTTCTTGCTGCGGATGGGCTGTAACCTGTCTCCCATAACAGATTACTGAAATGCATGTTGTTATCTCCACTGTTTTCAGCTGTATTTCTCTCTTTTTTTTTTACCAAAGGAAGAAATGAATATTTTTCTTAAAGTTCTAAGATCCCTGAAGTGCTGTCAAAATGCCCCTCACCTTCTAAGGATTTATTAATACAGTACTTATTAAGTTAAATTGCATAACAGTGGGAGACGTAGCATATTTAGGGTTCAAACTCTTTAATTAAAAACAGGCATTAAAAGGCATTTTTGTGAGCATATCTGAAATTTGATATTTTTCACATTTCACAGGTTGTCTAGGAAGGTAAAGCCTGCAAATTTCTGGAGTATTTTGTATCTGCCTTCTGGGCTTCTTGCTTCACTCTATAGTTCTGACCACCATGAGATGGGTAGCTTTCTCCTGCAGCAGACCCCTTCACCGTGCTGTTTCTGCTATGGACTGAGAATGGAGCCTGAGATAAATTGCTCCTCCTCCTTTAAGTTGTAGGGGAGGGGTACTGTGTCTCAGCAACAAGAAAGTGCCTACAATATTGAGGGCTAGGTAGCTGGCACATCAAAATGGCAAATAGTGTTCTGGCATTCAAAACCATCACTCTGCTGCCCACTGAACAGGTGGAAATGCTCATGAAGGCAAAGTGCAAGGATATAAGTAAGCAATGGTGATTTTGCATTAAAATATTAATTTTATAGAAAACTATATGCACATAAAAATCAGCAGAAAACATATCAACTTGTTATCAATGATTTTCTTTAGATGATGGGATTATAGGCAACTTATTTATAACTTTGGGGTTTCCTGTGGTTTCTATAAAGGAACTAGACTCTCAACAAAATATCTTATAAATAGAAAAAGAAAGTGATGAAGACAGAGATATTATGCAAGTTAGCTTCTAAGTGAATCTTTCAACAAGACTCAGTTATTCAAAGGTGGAATCATTTAGATATCATCTCTTTTATCTTTATAACCTTGCACAATGCCAAGAACATAGTACAAATAAAGTAAATGTTTTCTGAATGAGTGACTCTCTACATTTTGGAGTTGTACAGAGGGTGATGTGAATGCTTTTTGCAGTCACTAATTAGTTCAGACTGGCCTTAACTCAGTGCAGCCCAGACTGGCCTCAAACTTGCAGCAATCCTCCTCCTCAGTCTACCAAATGTGGGGATGACAAGTGTGCACCATCATGCCTGGCAATTTGAGTTAATTTTTAATTGAGTTTTAAAAATATCTTTGTTATGTTTTAAAAAGCAGGTATTTAATCAACTGGCAACCTTAGCATCCTTACAGGGATGATGACCATACCTTCTAATATAGCACAAAATTAAGCACACAGCACTACTTGACCAGCTACCTAACCAAAATCAAACCAAAGAAAGCAAAACCAAGAACTCAATCAGGAAGGAATGGCCCTCAAAGGGTGCCTATTGGACTAGTTGCATCAGCATCTCCTAAGGCTCAGCTCACACTCCAGAGAACAATCAGACACAGTATTCCTGAAGCCAACAATCTATGCCCTGCCTGGGATTCTGATGCACATTCAAGTTGAGAATGATATGTGTGAGGTTAACTTCTATAAGTAGGAAATATACCAAATGCAAGACTAAGTTACACAAAGCAGGGGAAGCACATAGGCAAATTCAAGAAAGGAAATATTGCCTAGGATCACCGACCTTGGTTCTATAAAAGGTAAATGACAGAACAATAAAGACATGCTAAGAAATTTACACAGTAAAACAAATTAAATGTTAGAACTTGCTTGTATCATTATCCCAATAAACTCAAAAACATTATTTGAAAAAAAAAGTGAGAATGTTACAAAAGAGAGCATTATGTGACACATAATTATTATTAATTCATGACCTATAGGAAGCTGTCATTTGGTTAAATAAATATTTATGTGTAAAGATGTGCATATTTGTCATACACAGAAGTTGAAATATGCAGACATGACATGCGTGTCTGGGACCTGTTTTAAAATTCTACAGAAAAAAAAGAAGAAAAAAGTGAAAACACAAATAAGGAAAATTAACTGAAAGATTTTTGTTGTATTTTCTATGCTTAAAATAAATTTTGAGTGTTTTATTTTCTCTTTTTCAGCACTGAGGATGTAACTCAGGGCCTTCAAATTGAGTTATTGCCTCCGCTCTTTTTTATTTTGAGACAGCATTTTCTAAATTGCTAAATTGCCCAGGCTGGGCTTAAAGCCTCCCCAGTGCTGGGATACAGGCTGTGCCACCACACCTTGCTATTGAATTTCGAGATGTATGCTTTGTTTCCCTCTACTTTGACTATTTACATAATTAGATTTATTTATTCAACACTTAAGGCAACTGTGGTGGTGCACACCTGTAATCCCAGTGCATGGGAGGTGGAGGCAGGTGAATCACTATGAGTGAATCCAGGCCAGCCTGAATTACATAGTGAGAACTATCTCAAAAAAAAATTAAAAAGCACTATTTCATGCTCAGAGTACTGTTCCAGCTTCACAGGACTGGACAGCTCCATGATTAATGTGGCCCAAACTTACAAAATTTGGAGAGTCCTTTTGAAACATAACATGCAAAAATTAAGATTTATTTAAAATGGAAAAAAGTAAAAATGAATGACAAAATTTGAACAATTTAGAATGCTGCAAACATCATAAAATGTAAAATAATCATAATATCTTAAAAATTCAAAACTACATAGCTCAAGCCAGTGATATAGCTCAGAGGCAAAGCACCTGCCTGGGAAACACAAGGTCCTGGGTTTTATTCCCTGTACCAACACAAATGAGCAACACATGACTGGTTTCTTTCCCACTTTCTTGGTTACATACTCTTTGGTTATTTATGTGACAATGACTTTGCTATATATGCTATGGAGGAAGAGAAAAATGATTCTTTATCCTGTCTGACGGAAATGTGTTTTTTATTGTTGACAGTTTAGAAATGTTTTCTTTGATCTTCAAATTCATTATTGCTAAATCATACAAATTATTAAGTTATTTTCAGAATGTGGAAACCCTTAATCAAGTTCCTCCCATGTCTGTACAGTGGTAATTTAGAATACATTGAGTTTTCCTGAGCAATGAACTAATAGCTTCATTAATTGACATGAGTTTTATGATTTATCATCGGCACCTGAATTTTCTGTCACATTCAGTATACAACTTGAATATTCTCCCAATACATTCACTCATTCCTCTTCATTTATTTTTTCTCCCAAAGAATTATTATCTCCAGTATGATCTGTAATTTTTTGCTGTGAATAACTTTTTAGTGTTAGAAGAATACCTTTGATTTTCCTTTTCATTTATACTGATATTTTATGTACCATTAGGTTTTATCTTAATTTGCTTAGCATTTTTCTAAATAAAGAAAGATATAGTCTTTATGTGTTTCCAAATTAGTAATTTTCTATTTTTCAATTTTTGTCCAAGAAGATCCAACTTGTTCTTAAAGGGCCATGTTTTACTGTGTAAATGATACACAACATGTCTATGATATAACTACATGTCTATCTACAAATAGCCATTTATATCACCATGGATGGTTTTTGGTGTCCTGATTTACCATTTTGTATGTGCTTTACATTTTAAAAATTAACTTTCTTAAATAATTTTGGGCAAGTCACATCTGACATTTTTCAAGCCCTTGTCCAAATGAAAAAGGTCAAATTTAATAATTACTTTCAACAGTGTCATGAAATTTCTATTATTTAAAAATTATTACTTTAATTATCACTCATGGAAAGAAATTCTCTTTTGCTTAATAATTTTAGAACTCCAACAACTCTTGAGGGAGCACTTCAAAATGACACTGCAAATTTTTCAAACTTAATTTTCAAGATATCAGTTTTCCAGTCCAGTGGACATGTTAGCACCCGTCAGAGTTACCCCAAGGACTTGTTAAACATAGTCAGTGTTAATCCATTGGGTCATTCAGTGAGTGTGGACCAGGCAAGATCTATGAACTTGGATTTCCAGCAAGAGCTCAGACAATGAAAATGCTGTTTATCTAGGGAACCTACTAATGAAGTTGTTAGTACCATTCTAGTTCATTTATAAATTATCCAAGTAATTACAGCCATTATGACCTCCACCAGATCTTCATGATGTTTATGAATTCTTATATATTTAATCCATTCTAAATACTCATGCATGCAATGTATCTCTTTCCCAAAACATCAACAAGCAAAATCAGTATAGTTGACTCTAGGTTTTCAAATAAACAGACTAGCATTTCATACCAGTTTGACAATTTCTTTTTATTTTCCCAGCAAATATATTTGAAAACAATCCATTTTTAAATTGATGTTCTTCAGAATCTATAAATAATAACCCATTACGATTTTTAATTGCTTCATTATGTTATTAAGCCCTAATGAATGGGATTAGTTCATCCAATAAAGCCATAAGAGGCTATTATTAGTTCTTGCTAAAATATACAAGAAATTTTCTCTTGACATTTGTGAATTCTCTTTTTACCAAAATTTTTCTTTTTTGCTAATTTATCTTCCCTTTTTTCCGTTTTTTTTTTTTACTTTTTTTTGTTCATTCATTAGAAAGAGTCTACTATCATCTTCATCTATTTTATTACCATTTTCTTCACTTGTATTTTCTTGGTGGCAGTTACTCTTCCTCTATTTTCATTTTAGCTATCATGATTTTAAAATTTTAGCAACAGTCTTTGACATATTCAGATTTCGAAAGTTATGCCACCGGTCTTTTACGGTTGTCTTTAGTTTTCTGTAATGTAGCTCCTTCCCTTTAACATGAATTATAGACTGACCAGAGATTCTGATTAATTCTAAAAATTAACTAAAAGTTATACATTTAAAAATCACATTTATGCTATCTTAAACAGCATAATCACATTATCTTCATACCATATATAGAATTATTGACAAATCTACATAGAAATTCTCTTTCTAGAAAATGCATATCTTAAGACAATTTCACTACTTTAGTTGCAGTTTTGTATGACATTTCTTCTGGAACCACCAGGCATCATTGTGACAGATAGTATGTTTGACGCAATGCACTCAGAGGAAAATGATGGATGAGATACACAAAACATGTGATTTCACATGTAGATGTAACAGACACTTTCAGATCGGCCATGGGTTTAGGTAAAGCAAATATGAATTCACATAAAGTTTGTGTGTGTGTGTGTGGGATTCCCAAAAATGAAAAAAAAATATGGGAATCCCCCCCACACACAGCTGAAGTGCTGTTGGGAGGCAGTGAACACTTAAGAGGCATGGTCTTATGAGAGGAAGTCAGGGCAATGCAGGTATGACCCTCAGGGCCATACTGGGATCTCAGCTCCTTCCTCTCTCTCTTCGTTCGATTCCCAGCCACTGTGTGATAAGCAGTTTTATTTCACCATGTGCTCCCTGTGATGATACACTGCCTTGCTACAGGCCCAATGACAGTGGATTGAAATCTCTAAAATCATCTGCCAAAATGAACATTTTTCTAAGTACACTGATTCAGGTATTTGTCACAATAACAGGAAGCTGGCTAACACAGTGAAGAATGAGTCTTTTTATCTTATTCGTGCCTTGACTGATAAATGTTCTATTATTTAAATTGTGGATTCAAACAGTTTAATATCTGTGTCTCCTGTCTCCATTTCCCACAAACACTGGTGCTGGGGAAAATAGCACATGTTCTTATAGGGACCTGTTGCTAAGAATACTTTTGGGGTATACTGCTAGATGCATTCAGTGGTACAATTATTTATGGAGTATACTGGCATACTGAGTGATAATTCAAATACACCCAAAGGTGATTGTAAATCTTTTGTTGTTGGTTTCCATAAATGTATATTTTCAGTTCAACTGTGAGAGTTATATTTCATAAAATAAGGAAGCATTTCTATTTTTAGAAATATAAGTAAGTGATGTTGGGTAATCTAAGGAAAAATATACAATTCTAGGTACAATCAGTGATGCTCAGACTTGAAGTATTGCCACCGGGTAACATCTGCACTGCACAGTGGGCATTTTACCTATCTGAAAATTTCAAGCTTGATTCTCCACCCTTCTCAGATATTGCTTGACATAAGTATTTTCTTTCTGCTTCAATTTGCTAGTCTTCTTCAATTTCTGTGACAGTTTGATATATATTTTTTAGCAAATTTGTCAAGGCTTTTATTTTTTATTGTATAAATCATGATAGAAATATATGCTAGGAGTAACATTTAAAAGTTTTTTTCAACCTTGAGCTGATAGCATTACAACAATTTAAAGAGGAATGATTAAGAAATTATATGTTTTTGAAGTATCTGGAGATCTAATTTGTCAGAAATATTGATTTTACCTTTTATTACAAAGTTGAGGTTTACTGCATTAGGTATGTCTTGTGCCTACTAAGTAAAAATACCAATCCCTAGGTGGAATCTTCCTTCAAAACTTCAAATATACTCATTAATGTCATTGGCTAATAACTTGAAATAGATGTCTCCAAATGACAAAATTCATCTTCTAATATCTAGTTTAGTTTCCAATTAAAACAATAAATAGTAAAATGTAGGCCTAAGATAAGCACTAAATCCAGGATCATAACTCTGCCATTTATTCTTATTTACACTCCTGCAATCAAGTGAACTAGTATGTGTCAAATATTTCATACACTGCTAAAAGATAAACACAATAAAATTAGATTATCACTGTTTAATTTATTGTCATCACTGATGATGATATGGTTTCAAATTTTATAAACTGTTAGCACTTGTCCAGGGTGTTTTTCTACCTTCGGAAATTCACTTCTCCAGCTTCTATTTGTTATTGGTGTGACCTTGGACAACTTACTTATTAGCTGCAAATATCAGATTCTTCATTTAAAAACTGAGTATAATGAAAACATGATGTACTTAATTAAATATAAACAATTTTATGCTTATATTTAATGGAGGACAATAATAGTATCTACCACATAGCATTATGATGAGGTAGGTATAGGTGGGATAATATTTAAGAAGAAAAACCAATAGAAGACTTTTCCAAAGAGAGAAGCACTATGGTACCTTAAATTTGTGGCTAACAAATTTAATAGTTGCCTATTGAAAAGATTAATTCTAGAAGTTTTTAAAGCCTGTAAAGAATCAATTCTCTGGCTATTCTAATTATAGAAACTCATGGGGGCATTTGAGAGCGGTTTCAAACAGCTGAAGAATCCAGGGATCTGAAAGCATCCTTTGAGGTTTCCATCTGACATTCGGGGAAAACAAAACCCTCAGAGACACATAATGTGAGTATAACTTCCAACACTTTCATTGCATGACATGTAGTCAAATATTTTACAGTTTGTTTATGCATATTTTAAAATGCTATAAAATTTATTTTATGCCATAGATTGAGAAGATGACACTTTCATGGCCTTCACTAGAGTTTATCAGTGGTTTATTGCTTATAGTTATGCTTCATTTTCAAAAATCTCCTTTTGAACTCTCTAACTAGTTTTTCCTCTAAGGTAATATTAAAACACATAATTTCTTAGTCTTCATGGATTTTAGTATATTAAAACATAAATGACATAGAATTGAGTGAAATAAAATGCAAATAAACATTTAAGTTTTGCACCAAAGGATTTATGCACAGATTTCAGCAAAATTCTACTATCTTTCATGAATGTCAGTGAATGCATGAAATATATAAAAGGAAAATGAAGATGAAGTTCTGATTTCCTTAATCTCTCTAAATCCATGCCTGATCAACTCAGAGAAACCCATGATCACCTAGTAGACAATGGCTACTACCTATTTCCATTTACAGATGAAAAAATTGAGATACAGTATATATGTGTAGATGAATGAATAATAAAAACGGAAAGATAAAATGAGGGAACACAAACAAAAAACATGTAACACAACCAAAGAACACATACTGAAAAAGGAAGACACTTGAATGGCAAACTGAAAATAAACTCACCAGAACTTGGTATAAATTTTTGATTAAAAAAAGACTTGGCTGGATAGCTTTAGTCAACTATTAGTATGAAGTCACTTAGATTTATTGGGAAGCCTAATCAAAGAAAAACCTTGTAATGGCTGATAAGACCAAAAATCTCAATAACAGAAGCCCAACTAAACTGGCTCAGTAAGTCCACATCCTAACATGTGGAAGACCCGTCCAGGCGTGGTTTGCTGCAGAGATGGTATAAAGGCAAAATAAAGAAGGATGGATCTTCAGTTTCGTGGGAGGCGATTCAGTCTTAATCTTCACCTCAGATGTCATCTGGCTTCCAGTGCAGATTCTTCAGCTTTCTGCCTTAGACTCCTTAGCCGTCCACTGTAGACCCATCGGCCTTCGGACCTTTCACTGCGCCCTTCAGTCGCCAGTGTGCAGACAGACGCTCTGCACTCTTCCACATCGGACTCTGGGCGGCCTCTACATGCCAACACTGTGAATTCTTATATATCTGATTATCTGTTTCTCTAATAAACACTGACTGATACAACCCAATAAAACTAAATATGCTTCATATAAACTAGATTTCTATCTATATCAATCAATAAGTAGTTCATAATACAAACTATTTCATATGTATCAGATTAAAGTGATATCTTAATTAATAATTCTTAAAACATTTCATAGTATTTAGTTTAAACATTAATAAAGACTGTTTCATAGTATTTTTTAAACATTAATGTCCTTTAAATGCTCTGTTGGACAAAACCAAAACCTCTTGTTTTACTTATTGTGAGAAATCAAACCAGAGCATAATTGAAAGAAGTTAATTTACGTGAAACAGAATTTTCCAAGCAGCATTTTTGTAAATGAAGAACTAAATTCAGAAATAACCATTAAGTTTATTATTTTCATCATATAGATTTCTTACTGCTTTAAATTGTCCTCCAGCAACAAAAGCAAAGACTAAGCACACTTTCTCTAATTACACACTTCCTATTACAAGACAGAGATGTAAAAGTGAAACTTACATTTTGTATTTTTGCTGTACTAGGAGAGTGACTAAAATGTATCTTATTCTTCTAAAACGTTTTTCACTAAGGAGCTCAGATTATGATAGAATACTTTTGATAAGACTCACAAACTGCTCGTGAGTACTACTTCGGTTCTTCCAACGTTTGTATGTTATAATCCTTACACTTAAGGATTATATAGGACTGGATCCAGTGGCCCCATCCCTTACTTTTCTGCCATAAATTTCGACTTTAGCATAATAGCAGCCAGCTGCACATTTCCGCACATTTACCTACTGGATACAGGAAGCAATCTACATGTTTAGCCATTTGGTACGACAAATAGAAGATGTGTGCCAAGGTGGCAAAATGAGATTTGTTCCTCACCTTATGCTACGTGGAACTTTGTTTTGCACATGCTTCCTTGAGCATCACAGAGGGCTCCACAAATCCACACTACCCCAGAGTGTTTTGAAAAAAGTTTTGATTTTTCTGTTATAAGTAGCCCAATGCAGTACAATGACACACAAAAAACCAGATATGTAAAGTTTTGGAAGTGGTCAAAGTGAATCATCAGATAATTCACGTCTAGATTATGAAGATGATCCACTATGGTAAAATACGCATTTTTAAAAACAGAAGAATGGTGTGATGGATGATGATGGTGATGATGATGACTTTGACATTGGCCAAGATATTTTCATGAATTTTTATAAACAATAATTGTTGAAATATCAATACCTTATTTTTGTGATACTTTTTCCTGTTAAATACTCATTGTTTAATATAATAAAACTCATAGTATTAAACTTAATATTCATTAATAAAATATTCTGAGAATAAACATGGATCATGACTCATGTTTATGCATTTTGATGACAAAATTTGTCTTAGATTCCATGTTTTCCCTGTTAGTACAAAATGGTCTTTTTGGAAGATAATGAGGTCATGAAAGTGAATGGGATTCTTGCCCTTACAAAAATAAATAAATAAATAAAAAGAGCCCCAGAATAGCCCCTTTCTCTTTCCACCCTGTGAAGAGGCAGCATGAAAATGCCATCTATGAGCCAGACAGCAGCATTCACAAGACACTGAATCTGTGTGCAGTGTTGATCTTGGACTTCTCTTGAGAAATAAATTCTTGTTTATAAAAACATTCAACTCGTCATATTTTTGTTAGAGCCAGATACTCATCTATATAAAATAGTATTGCTATAACATGGTCATTGACCACTGTTATTGAAAAAGTAAAAACTAAATTAGTTTTTGTTATTGTTCAACAAAAGAGTATTGATTTTTACAACCTGTTTAATGAACATTAAAATATAAATTGTTCGCTGTGACTTAACATTCCACAAAATAGTTGATTACTGACTCTCATAAATTTAATCTAACTCCTTAAATCATTCTTGATTCTATTGTAAAAAATCTTATAGTTATTCATTTAAAAGTTTTTAGCATCTGATTATTTATGTCTTAAAAAAGATTATTTATATTTCCTTTATTTTTTGCTATCTTGTGTTTGCTTGAAAAAGCAAGTAACTGTTAATTCAGATACTGCATAGTGTGAAGCTTACTAATGTAACATATATTTAGCAACACATATTTAGCAAGACTGTGCTTGTAAAGGATATACAAAAATTATGTTCAAATAGGATATAGAATCTAATGTAAAATTTAAAGCAATAAAACTGATTTAAAAAACTTTTCACATTTATGATTTTCAGCAAGGCAAAATTTTTCTTAGCTACAACACCAATGGCTTGATCTATAAAAGAAAAAATATAAATTGGATTTCACTAAAGTATAAAACTTCTGCTTTTTGAAAACATTGTTAATATGATGTGAATAGAAGCCATACATTGAAGAAAAATATTCACAAAGCATATAACAACTTGTATGCAGAATATAAAGAGAACTATCAAAACACTATAGTATGAAACAATCAATCAAAATAAGCAAATATTTGAAAAGGCTCAGCCAAAGAAGATACAATATTGGCAGATAAGCAATGGAACGAGCCATTAAGGAAAAACAAATTAAAGCTATGAGATCCTACCACATATCCAGCCAAAACAAATACAACTGAAGAGGGGTAGTGAAGAATTAGAACCACTGCAGCTCTCACAAATTTCTGGCAAGAACACAAAATGATGTAGTTATTTCAACAATCAGTTTGGCAGATTCTTTTCAATGCAACATATGCTTGCAAAATAAAGAAAAATCCCATGCTTTTATTTACTCAAAAGAAAGAAAAACTTGTGTTAATATAAAAATCTGTTCATGAATGTTTACAGTAACTTTATTCATAATTGCCCAAAGCTGAAAGAAACACAAATTGTACTTCAACTGGTAAATAAGAAAATGTGGCACACTCATACAATAGAAGACTCATCAATACAAAATAAACCAACTACTGAAATATAGAACCACATGGGTGAATCTCAAATTCATTTTGCTAAGTAGAAGAAGCCAGCCTCAAAATGCTATTTACTGTGACTTAATTGATAAGACACACTTAAAAAGGCAGAACTCATCAGACAGTGGCTAGGGTTGGGAGTTGGAAAAGGGAAAAGTGGGAATTTGGAAGGGAAATGTAGGCCCATGTATCTTTTTAATATCTTAATTTGTTGTTTGTTATACAACTATATGTGTACATCAAAAAACAAAAGACATCCTAATAAGAGTGAATTCACTGTGTATAAAATAGGTTGAAAGGTAAGGCCATGCACTTGTCTTAGCTTTAGGGGAGCTGAAATGACAAACTTGATTGGAGCTTTGTAAATGGTGTCATGATTGGGAAGTGGCATGAAAGCTCCAGAGAGTATGTCATGGATAAATGGCTCATGATAACGAGTGTGACTGAAAAGCATTCCTCAAAGTTTTAATGAACTACTGGGAGAATAACAGCAGAAAAGCAAAGTTGCATCTCCTGGAAAAGTGGCCAACTGTAGGCTTGTGCTATCATGTTTAGAGCAATAAGGAGGTGTAAACTGGTTTTACAGTCTAAAGATAAGAAAATAAAATATATTTATTATCTATGTGAATCTCTGCAACATAAAAAGTATGGGCTCAGAATCTATGATAAACATCATTAAAATAATTGGTGAGAAAACCGGTATCACAAATGATATTAAGTTTAATTAAATTAAAAAGTGATACAAGTACAATAGCCAAGATTTTTGGTTTTATCAGTGGAACCAAGGGGACCTGCAACATTCTTTCCATGCCTCCACTTTAACTTAATTTTCTTATTAAGGATAAACATTTGCTGCCATTTCCTGGAGGAGATCAAGTATACTTGGTGATTTTTGAGAAGCAAAGAAAAAGCAAATAATCAAAAAAAGTTAATATTAGAACTAACAAAGCAGAAGAGGTGAAGTCAAATTATTTCTGCACTCTTAGCCTGGCTCACACAACCTGGATCTGAACTCATCTCTCCTCTCCTCTACCAGAGTGTCCCCAGGAAACCAGACAAGAGGCAACTGTCTCACAGTTTCAGAAGATGCCAGAGGTATGAACCATTCACATACTTGGGACTTGAGAATTCATTTCAAGGAAGGGAAATACCTTCCTTCCAGAAAATGGTCCTAACAATGAAGTCCCGTTCATTGTAGAAAAGGCAGGATGGGTACAGTAGCCTTCCTTTCCCTGTCCTTGTAATTGTGGGCATCAGATTGATTAGGAACTAATGAAATTCAAGAAGTATCCAGGATGGGAGAACCACAGAAACTGGACAATGAAGAAAACAGATGATAAAGATGATGACCTAGCTGGGAGTAGTAAGACTGATTATATACAGTCACACACCTGCTGGTCACTCTGAGCTAAATGTGTGTCCTATCAGAAAGGAAAAGAAGGCAAACATTACACCACATGGTGCGTATGCTTTATGTACTAGAATTCTGACAAAGACTAAAAAGAAAGAAAATTATCTTGAAGATTCCTATTCTGTTTAATGGCACTAATTGCATTCTGGAAAATCCCATCACAATTATTTGAAAGAAATGCTTAAAGCCAATGACAAAATTTATCATGAATCAAGACCTAAAATATAGAGACTGATTAGTGATATTAAAGGAATGTGTTGCAATTCTCTATCGCATCTTAGTGAGACGAATGGTAGTGTTTGTTAACAACTATGAACCATCTGGGTCGGAAAATATAAGTAATTGATAGCACACATGCCTTTAAACAAAACAATAAAGATAGTTTGCTAGAAAATCAGCTAAATGATAACTTTTAACACAGATTTATTAACAGCACTTTCAGTGACTACTGTATCCCAGCAGAAATAAAGTATGTATTTTTCTAAATAGTGATTAGTCCAACAAAGATCTACTAAGCATATTCAGTTACACTTGTAACATTTACTACAGAGACACAGATGGTAGATGGCATTCTTATGCTCAGGATAATTCAATGGCTGAAGACAGATGTCTATAAAACAGAGGAAGTTTCTATGGAGCTGCTAAAGCAGTATAACAATTAAGCATTAATAAGTTAATATTCATAAAGCCATCATAATTATTCCTGCCATAAAGAAGTATTACACTAATTCTTGATAGGTAAACTAAAAATGGTTACTATGGTTACACTGGGAGTACTTCTTCAATGATATATAACAGTGACATACTTATGATATGCAGTATATCATATACAATGTCCAGTAAACTAGGGCTGTCACTTTATTCTCTTTTCTCTCTTATGATAATATATCACAGTACAAATGACTTAATTATTTTGACTACCAAATATTTATTAAGTACTTATTATATTATACAATGTCCAATAAACTCAGGTCACCACTTATTCTCCTTGCTCTCTCATGGTAATATATCATAGTACAAATGACTCAATTATTTTAACTACCACATATTTATTAAGTACTTATACATAAGAGACTGGCTAGGGACAAGAAATAGAATAAACTAAAACACCAATCATATTCTCATGAGAGATTAATTTCTAGGGAAATTAGGATTATTTCAGGCTTTAGTATGTATTGTGGAAAAAAATAAAATAGGGATAGTAATTTTAAGAAATTATGAGTTTTAGTATCATCTTAAAACCTTTATAAAATAATTCTTTTTGGAGAATTAAAGTCAGGCAATTTTCAGACCTCACTTGTGATCATACCTTGTCACTACCCAAAAGTAAACATTTTTCTCGTTCTCCCAAGCATCCTACTGTGCTCTGCATCTTACACATAGCTGACCCCTTCTCACCTTCCAGATCATTGAACTGTACCCTCCAAAATCATCCACTTCCTGGCAAACATGTCACTGTCCCCTTAACCTTTGCAGAACAAAACATGCTTCCTCTTAAACCTGGCCTTCACTGATCATATACCTAGTTTGTGGAGTCTCAATTTATAGTGTGTATTTCTCCAAATCCTATATAACCAAGACTTTACCCTCAAGACTCTATACTCTTAGATCCACACTGACTTTTCCAAATGTTTATTCTTACAATGTTTAGTAAAAAACAATGTTTCCTTTAAATTTTGTGTTATCCACTTAAACAGTATTCCACTCTGCCCTTTGCAGTTTTATCTTTTACCTTTTTGTTTGTTTCTCAGTCTTTAAAGAAGTATTTCTCACTTAGCCAACAGCCTACCTTCCCATCCAAATGAAGCCACTTTGCTGAGTGACTTCAAAGTCCTTCAAGATGTATTTTTACATTTATCTGACCTTGTAATTCCTTGTATTACTCAACCTAAACGACCTCCCTTTTCATACTACTCCAGACACACACACACACACACACACACACACACACACACACACACACCCTTCTTTCAATGTATAGATCTTCAGCTTTCAGTTTCTTTGTTATAATTTACTACCTTTAAATATTTTTGTATTATGTCTGTTACCTGTCTTTATGAAAGCTTCTATCCCTTTAATTCATATTTCTTCTTATACCAACCCATGCCAATTTTCATTTTTCTTCCCATACAACTGAAGAATGTAATCTTAACTTTATGAAGTCTCTCATTAGTAGCTACAACTTACCTATCAACTATTAGATGAACCCTGCTTCGGAAACAATTCCCTGCTGAGTTAACTTTGTTATTCATTGAGTCTGTGGAAAGTTATCTATTATTTTATATTGTCCAACATTTTTTGGACTTCTTAAGAGAAAATCTACCAGAATGAAGTTTAATTTATAAATTGATTCACACCTGCCCTTCAAATTACCCCAAATGAGGATGGTAAAAAAGAAAAAGCAGATATTAACAAAACTCTTATTTTCATACCTTAACAACTACTCTTTCGTTAGTCCTTAGGTTATCTGTGCACTTAATTTCTCTGGGATATAACAATTCACACTACTTTATTATTTGTAAAGGGGATCAACAGCAAAACACTTTTAAATGTAATTCTGGGTGGTGGTGGGATTTTAGTGTGTGTGTGTAGGGATTAGTATTGACAGGGGCAAGATAAATGAATCAATGCAAGGAAATTACTGTTACCTTCACTTGCTTTGTGATGAAGAATTAAAAATATTTTTAGTTAGTCACCCTAACCTCAGTCCTCATGCTTTATAGCCATATAAACCAGTGATCATCACCCTGGACACTGGAGAATATTTCTGCCATTTGCAGACATTTCTGTTTAACAGTGTTGCTCTAGCTAAACTGAATGCTGTACTAAACATGGATAGGTATCTATGGAGACATAAAATGAGATAAAATTAAGTGCTGAGTTTTAACACTTTTAATACATCTGCAAGTAAAATTAATAAAATCATTTTTGTAAAATTAGTAGTGTCAACTCTAATTGTAAACAGCCAAATTTTTCAAGCACGTAGTGTAAGCTTTTTATGGAAAATACTTGACATTATAGATTCAGAGGTTAATTCTCCCATCAGCATATGCATAAATCTTCTTTAAATGTTAATAGGAGAATACTAATGACAGACACTCTAAGATCAACATGAGAAAACAGTATCAGTACTGTGGAAATCTATTTTCTCTGCATTCTGAACTAGTTAACCTGATACTTTGCTTAGCATTTGTATGACTTTGAGTTCTGAATTCACAAAATTATATAAATTGCTTTTGAATGTTTAACTCCAGATTCTGTTTTTCTTTTGTAGTATAAACTTGGGATCCTGTAATATAAACCATTCCCAAAACACATTCAGGACTTTAATCATTCCATGCAACCTCTCATCTGATTAGTTATCTCACATTCATTTCTTATAAATGAACATGATTAGCTATAAGAAACATTCCCAGAAAAACAGAACATTCTTTTTCTTTTTTTTAAAGCATGACTGGTTCTACAAAAGCAACAAGGAAACATTCTGCCTTTTTCTGAAGTTCAGTTTCTGAAATTCAGTTTTTATCTCTTCCACCCATCTGTGCTTGGTCATATACAAATGTAAACTAAGCAGAAGGATAAAAGCTCATTTAAATGAAAAACTATTTAAGTTAAAGATGGACAAAAAAGAAAACTGCAAAGATAAATGCAGGGAAGAGGCCATCAGCACTAACTACTGCACAAAATGTCAGCATTTCTCATTCTGCCCACAGCTTCCTGTTGCTAAGGCTAAATTCTGGTCAAATGTAAGCAAGGCAGGAGGGGCTTGCTTCTAATCCAGACCCACTTATAGAAGGGAAACTCCATACTGAGCAGGTCAGCTCTGCACACCCCTGCTGCAGACGGTAAGGCAGTGGATTCACTCTTGAAGAGGAAAGCCAAGAGGATTTGAAGCTACTAGTTCACAACTAGAGATTTGCTGCTAAGATAAGGGTATCCTAAAGAAGTGTAGCACTTCTTCATTTTTAGATTCGGAAATCTGAATGAAATTGGAATGAAAAAGACCATAAAATCAATGCCTCCTAGTCGCTTTCTGAATTACATAACTTCATTTGCAACAAAGCAAAGAAAGGTTCAACTTAATGACATCCTTTATAACAAATAAGTTTTTAGTGAAAGGCAATTAAAATGTGACCAGTAGATTAATTGAACAGAGATTACTATAATACTAATGGCAAACTACAGAGCCAGTAGTGGTGAACCTATGGCACAGGTGCTGTCACAGGCTGTGTCATTGAAAGCTCTAAGAGATTTTCCATCAAGATATAGACTGAACCGAGGACAGAATCAAGGACAGAGACAATGAGAACACAATTCCTGGGTCTAAACAAATCTATAGTCAAGGACAGAAACAGTAAGGACAAGAACTCCAGGATCCAAACAAATCTTAAATACTGACATTAGGAACTGTTCCTTTAAAGAAGCTTGAATTTTATTGAATTAGTCTGCATAGCATATTATGCTCAATGCACTGTTAAAAACAATAGAAAAATTAGTCAGTAATGAGTGATAGCTAATGGAAGGGAGTGCTGAGGGAAAGAGACAGTCAAAGACAGACGTAAAAAAAACATTGCCAGCCAAAGAGAGTGTGCACATCCCCCACAGATGCGCAGCCATATCAGAAGCTTAACATGTATAGTAGAGCGAGGAGACAAACATTTCAATATAATATTTAAATAATTAAACAAATAATATTAATGAGTCCTGTGGAATGGGAGTTTAAGACTAGCCAGAGTTGCCATAATTCATATATAAAAAGGGAAGTTTTCAAAAACAGAGTTATACCAAAATCAGAAAATATAACCCGTACTCTAGAAATAAGGAAGCAACACAAAATCGCCTGCACAAGTAACTGGATATTGTATTTAACACATAGACTTCAAAAGGTCGCCACTATAAACATTTTGAAAAATGAAATGAAAACCTGGTGAAGGGATAAAAAGAAAACATGATGAGAATTTGTACTAAGTACATACAAGAATATCAATAAGTCAAGAATATAAAAATAGTACTGTAAATGGAAATTCTATTGTTCAAAATTGCAACGACTGAAATGAAAATTTTATTAGAAGGCCTCCTGACTGACTTATTCGAAGAAATGAGAAACACATTCAAAAGTAGATTGGTATATACGATGCAATCTGAAAATAGGAATCAGAATGAAAACATGAACAAAGACTCAGGGGAACAGTGTTAAATGTATTAAATGTAACAGAACAAGAAAGAGGAGAGGGACTGAAGCAAAAACTCTGCAGCCCCATAAACTTCGAATAGGATAAACACAGCAAGCACCTCACAGTAAAAACGCTGAAAGACAGAGAAAATCTTAAAAGCAAGAGAAAAATGACTCATCATTTGCAAGACAATTTCAATAAGATTAGCAATGACATCTGATCAGAAACATGGGAGATCAATAGGCCCTATTAATAAGGTTTCCAAGATAAAGAAGACAATGTTCAGCTAAACTCCTGTGTCAACCAAACTTTTCTTTGGAAAGTGTAAGTCAAAGATCTTACCTGATGCACTAAAGGCATATTGTTGCTAACAGGACCACTTTACAAATAAATAAATAAATAAATAAATACACAAAAGGAAGAATTTTAGACTGAAAAACAAACAGTATCAGTTGTTAATCCAAATCCTTACACACAGAAAAACAAACAGTAATGGTAAGGTAATAATGTAATTTTAAAGACAGCAATATTTTTCCTTTATTATCTTAATTAATGAAAAACAACTGGATAAAACAATATACAGAAACATATTTCTTCAGACTATAACATACAGAAATTACTCTTTTCCAATAACAACATAACAAAGATTGATGGAACTGTAGTTTCTATTAGAAAATGGCAGAAGGTAATAATGAGAATCCAGCAGAAAAAAACAAGGGACTTAGAAATGCTAAAGTTAAATAAGAAAAATTATGTGCATATACTTGGCTTTTTTCCTTTTATATTATAATAATTATAATAGTATATTATAATATTTATGGATTTAATATATATAACAATATCACAAAAAGGGGAAAGAAGTAAGGTTAATAGAAGTAATATTTCTTTATTTATTGAGATGTGATGTAAAATTCATCTTTTTCAGATAAATTAAAATGCATGATAAGACCTGGTAGCCACACAGAAAATAACTTTTAAGAGGTGAAAAATTATTTAAAGAAATTAAAATAAGAGACAGTCATTGAAAAAGAAAGTATCAAGGAAGAAGCAGAGGGAAAAACTTAAGATAGAAAAACAAAATGTAAAACAGAAGATATAATCTTAAATTGGAAATATATTTAACAAAAAGTAAAAGCTCCTATTCTAAAATCTGGAAAGATGATTTTAAGCAAAATTAGAAAAGGGTGAAGTAAGTAGAAAAATGCTAATGAATTAGAAAGCTTAGTATTATTAAAATGGCAAAGATGGCAATGATACCTCAAATTATATCTACATACAAGGAAATTCTCTTTAGAATTCCAGCTGAATTTTTTGAAAAAATTATCAAGCTTATTCTAAAATATGTGTGGCATTTTAACAACTCAGAATAACCAAATGAATGTTTAAAAGAGTAAAAAAATTCACTCTTACAATTTCAAAACTTAGTCTATAGTCAAGACACTGGAGTAATGACATCTATAACAGTGGAACAGAATCCAGAAATAAATCTGTCTTATAACTGATATTCATCAAGCACTGAAGGTCAACTCAATAGGAAAGGTTTTTTTTTGTTTGTTTGTTTTTGTTTTTTTTTTTTTTTGACAAATAGTGGTGATGCAACTGAGTAAGAGCTAAAACTATTAACAAAAGAAAATTAGTGCTGAATTTCATGACCCTGGGTTTAGCAGTGGATTCTTAGATAAGACAGAGAAAGCACAGTCAAAAAAGAAAAGATGAACCTGGGCTTCACCCAGATTACACCATTGAAAGATCATTTGCAGAATGGGAAAAATATTTACCAGTCATATACCCAATAAAGGACTTTTATCTAGAATATACAAAGAACTCATGCAACTCACTAATAAAAAGACAATCGACTTAGAAAACTGGTAAGAATCTAAGCAGAAATTTCTTCAAAAAAGATACACATACAATAAGAACATGAAGTGATGCTTGGCATTGTCAGTTATCAGAGGAATGAAAATCAAAACCACAGTGAGATACTACTTTTCACAGCTAGAATCAAAAAGGTAGGTAATAATTAGTGTTTGTGAAAATCTTGGAGAAATTAGAATCCTCAACCCACTGCTGTTGGAAATGTAAAATGGTCCTTACTCTATAGAAAACAGTCTGTTTTTAGATCAAATAGCCACCATATTAACCATCAGTTCTACACCAATATACATATAACATGAAAAAAAAATATCCACACAAACCTTTTTTACATGTTTGCAATGGAATTATTCATAATAGCCCAAAGTGAAAAATAATCAAAACATCTGTCAAATAATGAATATATACACAAAATTTGGTACTGTACATCTATAAAATGAAATACTCAATCATGAGAAATAATAAAGTGCTGATTGATTCATGTTAGAAAATAGATAAACCTTGTAAATATTATGGTCATGGAAAGAAGCCAGTCAAAAAACAGAAGATGCTATTTAATTCTACGCACAGTAAATGTTCAGAATAAAAATACCCATAGGATGAGGAGTAGTTTAGTGGTTGCTTAGGGGTAAGGAACTCAAAAAAAGAGAGCGTTATAGTTAAAGGGTACAGGATTTCGGAGGTGACAAAAGCTTAACCATGGTGGATGCTGATCTACCTGCAAGTATACTAAAATATCTAATTGCACACTAATTTGGAAAACTTAAAAAAATTGATGGGCTGTGTTAGCTGGCTCCTTCTACAATAACTCATAGGATAAAGTAGTTCAGGCTTTGCTAATCTAATCTGTATGGAAGTGCTCTTTCCTGAACCCCAAAGAACTCTCCCCAGCAGTACACAGCTTGTGAGGTCAGAGGTAACAAAAAGAAGTGAAGATGTAAGTGCGGACAGGGCAAAAACATTGCACTTTTATTTATACTATCCCTTGCATAGTTAGCAGAGAAAATGCTAGTTTCCTATTACAAAACTGTGAACATTCTGACTTGAAAAAGAAAAATGTAATGTAAGCTACAAAGAAACACATGCAAAAATGGTAATTTTGTGTGTCAGTTTTCAAACTTATTAAACATGAAGAACCAATGTTTCATTGGTGGGCACTGCTAAAACACATTCAAGTTCTGTATCTCCTTGTTACCAGTGTTGAAAAATTCTTGCTTGGTTGATCAGTTGAATGAATGAATGAATGAATGAATGAATGAATGAATGAATGAATGATCAGGAAACGGGCTGCAGAGATTTTCAGGGAGAACATTCCCACCAGTTTACTGGCATACATAGTACTATGCCTAGCGCTAAGTTGGTCAATAAGAAGTATTTCTTTTCCTTCCAACCTGTTTTCCATTTAAACATGCTTCATCTAGATTTTTTTCTATCACAAAAACTTAGAGTTGCCAAATAGAATATAAAAAATATCCAGAGAATGTATCAAGAGTGGTAAGCACCTATAGTCCCAGCACTTTGGGATGTTGAAGCCAGAGTATCACAAGTTCAACTCTCAAAATAAAACAAAAAGGGTTTGGGATGTAATGGAAGGTGAAGGCCTTGAATTCAATCCACAGTGCAATAATAAAAAGGAAAATATTGAGGTGGAAGGCAATGACAGTTTTCTTGAATACTTGCTAACATTTCCTCTGAAACCAAAAAGTACATTTTATATAATAGATTTTTGAATTGAAGAGCCCCCTCAAATGCACATTCATCATTTTTATAGTACTCAAATACAGAGAATTGAAATAGATACACCTCCCCAGATGTTCTTTGAAACAGATATGCTTTTTCTGTTACTGGAGTATATTCATGTAATCATAATAGTTTTTACAATTTTATCCTGACTATAACACACTAAGAAACAGATTGTGGAACTAAATAATATCCTTTACAATGGAGATTCTAAATGTGCACATACCATACTTAGTGACAGGTATTATTACAGGTAAATGGCTATGGATAATTTTCTCACGTTATGTATTTGCGTACCTTGGAACCAAAAGTTACAGAGGAAGATGATCTTGACATTTTGGAGAATGGGCAAAATTAGTTTAGGCATAGCAAAAGTGTCACTATTCCTCTGTTCCGTACTTGTGAACAACTTCATCTATCACTTTTCCTTTCATTTCTGCACATAGTGTATCAGCAGGACAGACAGCCACTATCAGATATTTCTATCTGAAGCAAAAGATGAAAACTTCTTGCCATTCCTGTAAGTCATTCAATTGTCATTCTAACTGGGAACATCTCTTTACCAAGTCACAGTTATATAGATGACGAGCAACTTTGTAGACTAGACTAGTCATTTGGCATTCATCCTAAGTCTTCATGAGTAACATGATGTCAAAGTAAATAATGTGGTGTCAAGTCAGGAAACTACAGCACAGCAAACCAGCTGAGCAAGTGGGCACAACCCATACACATGTGAATTACAGCTTCAGAGTCCTGTACCTGAAACCAGTCACAGATGCTATCTTCCATCCTTCTGGCACAAGATAAAGTAGACTTTTTGATAGGATGGCCTAGACCTGACATCAGAATTAGGGTGTGAAAGACAATGGCCACTCACCGTGTGATGCTCCAGCCTGCCTGTACCCGGCAGGACTTAGTTCCTACTGTGATCGACACCACCTTCCACTCCTTTACTAAATGTAAAACATCTACATTTTTCCTCTGTCTTGTCCAATTCTTTGAAGTGGATGAGCAGAGCCTGGAAGGGACCCCGGGGTATCCCAGTACCCTGGTAACAGTGCCAGCAGTCAAAACTGTTCAGAGGCTGGCTTATTACCAGAATGGTAAGAAGCAGGACAAAGGGGCCTGTAAGACAACTGGCTCTGTGGCAGTTAAGATAGGTTGGAGATTATTTAAATGCCTTAGTATTTGGAAATTCTGCTACAGATACCATAAATTATAATTTCTATTTTCTCTGTTTGGGAATAGTAATAATGCTGCCCTAACAAAGTTCCTAAAATTCAACAACATAATTTTGAAAGAAATGGTAACTTTATATTTCCCAAATGTAAAAACTTATAAATGTGAATATAGAAATATGACTAAAACAAACTCTAAAGAGCAACTAATTCTGATGTGTTTGGTCCTCACAGAAAAATGATAATGTACAGCTTAAGGAAAAACATATTGTTGTATTTTATAATCTAGGAAGAAATATCTTGATACACATCAACAATTTCAGCATAAATAAGAATAATTTTAATTGAGTTACTCCAAATGACTCTAAAGTAGGTGGCTCGGAACTTCATTAATTTGGTATAGTGGTATAGATATAATGAAATATAAATTTTCTTTACATGAATTCATCCTAAATATATCTTTAAATCACTGTCTCTTTAGCATTGCAAGTAATCTAATTAGATTTCTCTAATCTCTTGAGTTCTATCTACTAGGTAATCCCAAACTACCTCATTGTTTTTATCTTTTTTACACTTACACTGCATTTCTGTGTTTTGGCTACTCTTAGTGATCCAATAAACACTTGTTAGAAATTCTGCTAAATATAATGCCTCAGAAATAGATGGTCTCTTCTCTGGGCCAATAAAGGAGAGACGTGTAGACAAACATTTAGAATTTAATCTTGTAAATGATACCACAGGGATGCATATTGGGTCTGAGAAATAAGAGAAGGTAATAACATTCATTGCATCAGAGAAGAATTGTCAGACCAGAAATCTTTCAGGAATTTAATAGAAACATCAAGTTAGTGGTGTGTGTGTGTGTGTGTGTGTGTGTGTGTGTGTGTGTGTGTTGGTGAGGGATGGTTGAGAAGCTGGAATAGGATGAGGACAGTAGTGAGCTTTCTGGGTAGAAAAAGAGCATATTCAAAGACCATATTTCTTAAAGATTGGATCTCCATTTCATTGTAAAGGTGGTAAGTGGGAAGGTGGAAATTAAGCACAGCCCTTAGGCCTTAGAGTAGAGGGTACTACAGGAGCAAGAATTGGGAGGGCTAAATACTTCTGAGCTAAGAGTCTGATGGATTGAGGGGGTGGTACCTACACTAAAACCTACTTCAGTGATTTCCACCACAGCCACCCAAATCCCCTTGCTAGAAACCAGGTCATCAAAATATCTTGGTTGAATTATTTCAAAGACACTAAAAATGACTATGTTGATCTACTTGGCTCATCTTATTCCAGACTCAACAGTTTAGAAATGACATGTTATCGCCATTCCTTCCACTAGCAACAGTATTCAATTCATAAATATAAGTAAGATGCAAGGACTTTTGAGATGTGGCTCTCTTTACTGTCCATACCCATCTTTGCAAGTTTCTCCCTCACATTCCAGACTCCTGCTGTATTTACCTTCTTTCAGTCATGAAATGTGCTGTGTTCTGCCTTTTATGCAAGTCTTGAGCCTGTTTGGAACCCGGCTATTGTAGAGAATGAAGTCTCCTTTTGCACCTAATTCATGGTCATTCCTCATTTCCCTATTAGGTACTATTTCTTCTGCACAGGAGATCGTAGCTCTTCAAATACAAACCAGTGCCTCCGCTAGCCCTTTAAACACATTCTGTTCTAACGTGCATCCAAGGCTCCCTGATGAACAGCCTGACCCAACCAGTCTGAAGCCTCCCAACACGGACCCACTTCCATCTGCTTTATGCTTGTATTTCTAGGTACCAGGATAGTTCTTGGTTCACAGCGGTGCTCAGTAAACATGTGTTAAAGGATGAACAAAATGTAAAACATGGCAGCAAAACTATTATTCAACAAAAACTTCAATATAAATGTTAAACAAGATTACCCAAGGGTCAGAAAAATTGTCTGCATTTATTTTCTCACCAATAAAATAAAGTCACTGTAAGAGTTGAAATCATCGCGAATGAATGCAAGTTCTTTTAGGAAGCTGACTTTATGAAAATTAGTAGCCAAAGTGATCATGACTTATGCAAAAAGTAAAAAGCTGGGGTGTTTTTGTTAGTGTTGAAATCCTCGCAGTGTTTTTCAAACTTGGAAGTAATTATTATTCCTATTTTTCAAAAAGAAAAGTGTCAGAACAGTTCATTTCTACAATTCAATGAATCCTCCCATAATTTTTCAGGAGATGCAGAGATAAACTTGCTTTATATTTTGGTTTTGGCATTTACTCAACCATTTTATTTCTGAAATCCACCCTTTCTGTGAGCTTGGTAAGCACATGTGATATACCATGTATCTTTGGGCTTTACTAGATGTTTTTCAATGCTCTGGAATTATTTCATATAAATACGCTGTCCAATCAAATGTCTTTATTAGTGCCTTATTTCATTGTAGCTTATTTATGTGACTACTTCACTTAATGGATTGGATTATTTTAGAACAGAGATTGTATTTCATCCGTCTTCACACCCTCAAGGCCCAATATGACTCAGCAAATGCTTAACTTAATCTCTTCTGCAGATCTAGTACTTTGATCATATTAAACACTGTAGTGAATTAGAAGAACTTACTCTTCTACTGCTACTATTTCTCCTCTGGTCCTGGGCAGCCCTGGTACCACTCTTACAGATGCTTCAGACATTTTACCATTCTTTGACAGGAGTCATTGGTTATTATCTGCTTCACCCTCTGTTGCATTCACTTAATTACAACACAAATAATGGTAGCTCCTCTTAAATTTTGTCTTGGATCTATAATAAACATTTAGCATATTTTTAAATTTGATTCAATCTGCTCACCAAATCCCTAGCATTTAGATTGTGGCTTGGCACATAGAAAAAGGAAAATAAGTGTTGATGACAACATGAAAGAATCCTTCGTAATAAGGAATATTCCCTTGTTTTAAGAAAAATTTCAGTTAAAGAGATTAGTAGCTGTCTAAGGCTACATAGTTTGGTCAGTTTCAGAAAATGGGTCATCCGTTTTTTTCTGATTTTTTTTTTTAATTTTTCCCTGATCAGAAACAATTTTTCTTTCAATATCCAGGTAAGGTGACATACTCTCAGGAAAATCTTGCCTGACCACCTCAAGTCTCACCCTCATGCTTCCTCTCAATGAGATGGGCCACCCTTTCACAGCTGTCACTCCTTTCAATTTTTTTTAACATTATTGTACCTATCAGAATGTCACAGTGTAAAGCATTCAGGGTCTCCACTTTTCTCAATGACCCTGGAGTGCAAAACTATGCTTTTATCATTGTGCATTTTCAAGTTTTAGCAGATAATTGATGCTCAAACCATTTGTTGAATTTAGCTGAAATATCAAAATGTTAAAACTATATTAAAATACTGACTTAAACTTGCACTTCATTTTTATACATTTGCCCTAAATACATAATTTTAAAACACAATTAAAATCTTCCAAATCTGTGGAAGCCTTTCCTGCACGTGTTTTCAGTAGAAACCATATATAGATTCATGCCTCAGTGCTTTGACCTCTGCCATTTGTTCTCACCACTCATCCGAAATTGCTCTCCTGAAAGCTTCAGGGACACCCAGCTGAGTGCATCCTTCTCCTGTCTTCTCCACAGCTTCCTAATGATCTATTGCTGCCTTCACTGTTACTTTGGACTGCATATACCAGGGTCTTTGTATTTGCTGGCTTTTTGCTTGCTTCGTGTCCATGTGTCTTCATCTGACTTCTCTTGTTTTATCCATTAGACGAAGACTCACATCTGTTGGCACATAGCCTCTCTATTGGCTACCTGGTGACAAGCTTGATGATCCTACTTCTTTTCCTCACCAATGGCCTCACAGTTCTACCTACCAGCCAGTCATGACCTACCCTATCATGTTCTAGAACCTGAAACTCCACAAGCTCAGAACTGAGCCTAGTGCTACTTCCACCCCAGCAAAGGACCTCTTCATAGGTGGATGCTCGCTACTTCCTTCTCTTGCATCCCTGAACCATTCCATGTAGTACAGAGACATCCTCTGTCTAAGACTCACAGTCTTCATGTCATTCTAGTGATCATGGATTTTGATGATTCGCCATAGTCAGGTCCCCTCCTTCGCTTGCTGTAATGTATCCTTCAGTCCATTCTAACTTTATGGTTATGTGCTCCCCAGATACTTTAGTGTCTTTTGCTTTGTGGCTTTATTTTTCTAATCCTTTTCAATCACTAAAATTTATCTCATCAAAACTATCTTCATATTTGGGTTCATACAGCGCTCCCTCTATGTCTGTTGGTTGTGATATGTCACCTTGCTTGGAGTAGCAATGTGAAGCAGATTAGGGAAGCATACTGTGGCATACATCTGGGTAGGTCCTGGACAACACCTTTGGGTCCTATACTTAGTTTCTGGTCCCTTTTCTCTCTGGAAGTGTTCAATTGCTCCACCTCCTAGCTGCCATGAGCTAAGCAGTTTTGCTTTATCATAGCCTTCTGCCTTGGAGGCTGCTAACAACCATAGACAGACCCCCCACCCCCAAATCACAAAGCAAATAATCATCTCTTCTAAACTCATAAATGCCAGATATTATGTCCCAGCAATGAGAAAACTAATAAACATACCTTCTTCAAGAAACCTTCATTCTTTATAACTAGCAAATTGATTAAACTGAATTGCTTTCATCAAGTAAGGGTAGTGATTTTGCCATTTTAGAACAGACATTCTAGATTTGCTTTCTTTGCACACAGTATTTCCACCAAAGCAACCATCCATGGAGTTCTAGTCAATGCCTTGTCCATCATTAGTATATATATATATATATATATATATATATATATATATATAATTTTATTTTTAATAAAGGAATTCACTTTATAGCAGCAGAAGAAAATAAAGGAGGAGAAGGGAAATGAGGAGGACATCCAAGTGAAAATGTGAAAAATCACTGGTATGCAAAAGTGGATAGGATAAAATCACTGCAACATGCTCCCACGCCATTGCCTTTTGTCCAATAAGCATTTGACAGGAAGGAAACTCCCTCCAGGGATGACACTTCAGTGTGTGGCTATCCAACCACACATTGTCCAACCACACACCCTGACCTCACTGTCGCCCAAAAAGCTGAAAACTGAAGAAAAAAATTTCTTATGACTGAGATGATCAGAATAGGTATCATGAGATAAATGATATTTTATTGGATAGATTTCAACAAAGTCAGGGCAGATTTTAACAAGCATATATTTCTAGGTATATTCTGGAATCTATTTTATGAGTGTATGCTATTTATAGAAATCTGTTTTATAATAAATGTCTACAAAATGCCTCTGGAAATGTATTATGTATTCCATATTCCTGCACAATAATTAAATGGAGATAAGGGAAAACGAAAAAAAGAGGGGAAAAGAAAAAGTACTTACGAGCTTATAGAAATCAGTGTTTTTCTGAATTATGACTCTCAATAAGTTATTTTTAGTTGTTGAAAATGAATATGGAACTTTCCAAGTAAATTTGCATGAGATGAGAATATTTGTGTAAGAATTTGCTTAGGCCTGGGTTCTGGAGCCAATCAGATTCAGCAACTCCATTTTCTGTGCTCTTATATGAAAACTGCACATAATCTTTGATTTACAATTGCCTGTAGGTTAAATATTATTATCCCCATTTTATTGATAAAGTATGCAGAGTCAAAAGATAAATTTGCTCAAGTTACAGAATTAAATGTGGCTTTCTAATGGGGGCTAACTATAAGCCCTAAACTAAATGCTGGCGGCTTTAGCATAAGTCAGAGCTGCTGCTACCCAGTTTCAGACCCCATATGATGACCCTTACACTTACGATGTAGTGGTTAAATGTGTACTTTAATTATTAGTTATTTAAATTATGTGGAGTTTAAATACAAATCCTAGCAATTCTTGTCACCATTCTTTGTTCCTTCTTTGGGTCTTGGATGTCCCCAATGTAAAACTAGAATAATAAGAAATCTAATTGCATTAAGAACAGTCATGAAGATTACATGATTTAATTTTTAGAAGAGTACCAGGTACATATGTAGTAAAAACTCAGTAACTTATATCTTTCATTTTCAGTTCTTGGGATCAAATTAATGGTAATGTTATTCTTGTATTTTTTTTAACTGTCCATCTGAGTTATCTTTCTGACCCTTACTAACCTCAAGATCTCAATTTGAAAAGTAAAAGAACAGTAATAATAAGGCCACAGATAATTGCGTCATCTACTATTTAACACATATACAAATAATATAAACTATCATAGTGAGACAATTGGAATGTATAGCTCTATGATGATGGTTTTAATTTTTTCTTCTTTTATTCACTTAAATTTGGGTCCACATTGAGTATTTCTAAGAGTTTAGGTGATAGTAATTACTTCAAGAAATGTACAAATCTCTCTGAGTGTTTGATTCAGAGATATTTTTCCTATTAAAGCTCCCATACCATGCTCCACAATTCTGTAAAATGTAGTGATTTTTTAAACATTTGACCTACTTCTGGTGATTGAATACAAATGTAGAAAAACAAACATATCCCTCCACGCAAAACAAAATCATCACAAACAAAAAAGATTAAGCACCATGATGTATAAAATACAATTGTTCCTTTTGAACTATCAAAGAAAAGGTTTTCTGGTCAGTTTTCTTTCTTTTGTTTTTTCATTACAAATGTAACCAAAATGTAACCAGAAAGAATGTATGGTATCAATAGCTGGAGGGTCAACTGGGACTTTTGTACTGACCCAACTGAACTCTTACATGTTTAAAACAGAACTCAAAATTCATATTTCGCTGCATGTGCAGAATTAAAAATCAACCTTGCACTTTTCAGAAGATTATAAATTATAGAAGATCCTGGCCTTTCCCTTCTCCTTAGACAACAAATGTGAAATAACTTAACAGGGGCTGCAGTACCATAGCAGGTACTCAAAACGTGGGTCTGTGCACCACTGCTTCTGATAACATTAAAGAAAAGAAGCATGTGTAATGGTAAGCAGAGCAGCAAAACAAACCAAAAGAACATGGAATTGCATATTAGGGGCCATCTGGACAGGTTCCAATGCCTTCATATGTAAAATGAGTGGTGCCTGGTCTTAAAAGTTAAGTTATTCTACAATACCATTGATTTTCAATCCCTAAATAAATATTTATTCACAAAATCACATTTGAATTTAGACCCAAATTATATCAGATGCCATAAAAACAATCATATCACATTACCTTGTATGTCTTTTGATTAAAAACTCAACTAAGGACAGAAAAGTAATGTATCCATTAATGAACAGAAACACAGTACCTATACTTTATAAGGACTGAATACACTGTCTACATGGTTTTATGCACATAAATTTATATGTAATATGTATCTATATATAAAATATTGAGATATTCTCAGTTGGTAGTTAATAAAACATAAATTTGAAATTACCCCAGGATTGTTTAAAAAGTCCATTTTGAACCAACTGCACCTTTGATTAGATTTACAGACTAAAGCAATGGGTATTACAGACTAATGAATCGATATCTTCCAGGTATTTTTAGATTCTCAGTAGAGGTAACTGGTATGCTACTTTCTGTTTGCAAAGCAACTCATACATAAAATTCAAAACATGAGAAATGCCACTGCAAGTATTTGTCATTTACCAAAGACCTATCTACTAATTAGATGCTGCCATTCTTTGGACCTTAAATGTTCCCCAAAGGCCCACATACTGGAGTGGTCGCCAGTCTGTGATGCTACCAGGAGATGGTAAAACCTCTAAGAGCGGGGACCTATTGGAAGCAGGTCAGGTCATTGGAGGCCTTCCCTTGAAGGGGATAGTGAGACTTGTTCTTTCTGTATTTCTCTTTGTTTGATAGGCATAACAAAGTGAGCAGTAACTCTGTGAAGCTCTCCCACTATGAAGTACTGCCTTGCCACAGGCCCAAAAGCAATAAGGCCAAGAAATCATTAGGTAAAACTCTGAGGCAATGAGCCACCATAAGCTCTTGTTTCTTTAAGTTGATTATCTCAGATATTCTGTTACAGTGTCACAAAGCTGACTAAAAGACTATGCCTGTCTGATGGTGTGTCCTGTCAGAGGTACTGTGAAATCCATGGAGATGACCGGATTCAAAGCATCAGTCAGTGCCTAGACTGCTGAATCATAACACGAGTTCAGTATCAGACTTACTCAGTTAACTACTTCAGTGAATAACGCCAGTTGAATCACTTACACCCAATAGGTTCTAGTTCCACTTGTGTAAATGCAGCTGACAATTTTATCTCTTCTTATCACATTGAGTTTATTTGAATTATGAATATGAATGCATCACACAAATGTGCATTTTTAGAATTAACGTATCATAATACCAGAAATGATATCCTTTATCCTATGGTAGTTGGGTCTTTCTCCAGCCTCTAAGTCACATCTAAATAAACACTTTTATTCATTTAGCTTTCCAAATATTTCTTACATTGATGCTGTGCTTTTCAGGCCTTCTCCTGCATCACTAAGGCAAGCATTTAATCCGTGTTTGTAGCCTTGTCCTTTTTATATCATTTAAAGCTATTTTGCAGTAAAGATGCCAAAATAATGCAATACAAAACACATCTGCTCATTCTGTTCCCTACCCTACATCACAAAATAATTCTCTTTTATTCAAAGAGTGAAATCCAAGCTTTAAAAGGGAATGCAAAGCCTTCTTCACCCTGATATCCTGTCCTCTTCCCCAGACTTATCTCTCATCCTTTCCACGATCTCAACATTTATGGTCCTTCCCATATTTCTGTTTTCATTAAATCCTCTCTGTTTGAAATTCCCTTTTCTCCATCAACAAACATCTATCTCACACTCCTATTTAATCACTAAGAAGTAACTCAAGACATAGGAGACACTTTCTCACACAAATCAATTTCCCTGTTACTTATTTTCATGGCTAAAAAGTGAATTCTTAATGAAAATGACTTTTTTCTCTACCTTTCTTGTATCTAGATAGGGCCTAGCTCATATCAGGGATATTGATTATATTTGTTATGGTAAATGTTTGAATAAAATTTATTACAGCAAAAAACTGCCATTTATCTCCCCAAATGCTTCCTCTTTCCTTCAAACACACTTTGTGAAGCAGTTCTAGAAGTCTTTTAAGAGTCTTTATGCAGTGGGATCAAATATATACTGAATGCTGTTGCTGATTTCTATCCAACAGAAAGCCAGGCTCATAAAAACATTGTAGTATGTCTTTATCTACCTGATTCACAGCATTAATACTATAAAACTTCTGGTATTTTTCCAAAATCAAAATGACTATGAAAGAAAAGGTAAATGTTTTGAATTAATTCAGGACATTAAGGCAGTCAAGATAGTGCCACTAGATATATGAAAGAAAACCTTTAAAACTGCTTCAGAAAGTAGCAAGAATGATAGGGTATGGATGCTCACAGAGAAGTAGAACAGTTAAAGGAGACTACTTGTAATATGTTATTTAATGTAATTTTTAAAACAATTAATTAAAATATTAAAACCTTCATTGTATTTTTGATCACATTTCATATATTTTGTTATTTCTATCCTAAATACTGATTAAATCTAAAATGTCCTGGAAATGACTCGTGTGTTCAGAGGTGAGGCTTTTGAAAAGTGAGGGGGTCATGGGACGCTACACTTATCAGATGGTTGATTAATTGTTGAATTCATAGCTGAGTGTGCCTTTATGAGGCTGGAAGAGAGCTGTGAGGGGAGGCTTTCAGAGTGTGTATCTTCCTCCTTAACTCTTCCTCCTGTCTTTCTGCTTCCCGGCTGCCTGTGGTAAGCAACCTCTGCCATGTTCTTCTATCACCGTATTTCTGCCTTGAATCCAGTTGACTGTTGACTGGGTCCCCTGAACTGTGAGCCAATTTAAACCTCTCTTCCTTTAAGTTGTGGAAGTTTTGTATTGTGTCTAGGAACAAGAACTTGAATACCAATGCTCAGAAAGTGGGATTGTTACTGTAACTCTGCCTGACCATCAGTTTAGAAACCTTTGGAAGCAGTTTGCAGGAGGGGTTCAAAAACATGGGGAGATGTTGGTTAGAAAAAGATGAAAGATGAAAAGATGAAAAGAAAGATGAAAAAAACAGAGATGGATGAGTTATTCTTGTTAGAGCTCAGATGACCAGAATGTTGATATGAATCCAGAGAATAAAGATGGGTTTTCTGTTGGGAACATAGATTTCACTGGCAGTTGAACAAGAGACTATATGTGCTATACTATACTGTGGCATAAATCTTGTCTAAATTTTGCTCATTTCTTAAAATTTTGTAGGAGACCAAGATTAAAGACCAAGGACTAATTAATCTGGTGGCAGAAAATTCAGGAGAGCTCACCACTCATACTGTGGCATGAGCACTATTAATTGTTCTTAGCGAGATTTATAATAAAAAATCAGAGACAAACAGCAGAACAGGCAAATTTAATTTTGGCCCAGGAGTCACATGTAAAGTTAGGACCAAAAGAATTGTGGTTTCTGAAAAGATTAGCATAATGTAAAAGTAACTAAGTACTTTGTACCGGAACAAGAAAAATGATGCCTTGAAGGTATCCCAGGAATCAGCAGGACTCCACGCATTACAGGTTCAAAGATTCAAAAACGTAAACATTTCATCTGATAAAAGCCTCTCTGGAGAGCCATCTGGACAATCCAACCTAAGAAACTGCTCTCCTGATACTTCTGTCTCAATTTCACACATCTGGGCATTCAGATGTTTTTGCAGCCATGGTCCAGGAGGACTAGGGTTCTGATTGATCTTCTATGGGACCTTGGCATCATCCACTCTGTGCTGGTTTTCCAGGCACACAGAAGGCAAGAGTAGTGAAATCAGGATGACTTCCAACCAAGTTGCCAAGCAATGTGCCTGAGAGGATAATGCATTTCGCTGTGATAATGAATCTGAAGTTGCACTGGAGACATCATGAAGCTGGTGATGCCAGGAATGTGGATCATCTGCTGAGAAAAGCTGAGGGCAGTGAGTGAGCCAGTCTAAGAGAGGAGAGCCATATGGGCTGCAGTCTGTAGTACCCTTTGGAATTCACATTTGTCCACAGCATCTCTGGGTGCTGGATAAAGAGCTATAAGAAATAATGATAGCCTTGCTGAATTTCAGTCTTGCTTTGATCCAATTCTTTTCTATCCCGTATTTCGTATTTCACCATCTCCCTTTTTGGAATGGAAATGTTTACCCTGTGCACTATATGTTGAAAATATTTATCTTTCTTTTTGTTTTTATAGAATTCACAGCTAAAAGAGTTTGCCTTAAATCTCAGAGAATTCAAACTGGGACATTTTATGCACTGCTGAAACTGTTAAGACAGTGGTGATCTTAGAAATGGACTGAATACATTTTACATAATGAGAAGGACATAAACCTTATGGAGAATGGACAGAATGCTTTTATTTAGATCTAAAGACCTCCCTAAAGTCTTATGTGTTCAGAGGTGGGGCTTCTGAAGATGGCTGGAGCACGGGGGCACTATATTCTTCAGTGAACTGAGCAGCCGAGGAGTTCATTTGTTGTTGAGTGCTTCAGTGGGAAGACAATTGTCACTGGTAGTTTGCCTTGGGAGGGTGCATCTTTCTCTTTGGCTCCTCCTTCTCTCTCAGCTTCCTGGTTGCATGAGGTAAGCAGCTTTCCTTTGACATGGTCTTTCAGTATGATGTTTTTGCCTTGGAGGGAGTCAACCATGAACTGAATCCGCAAAAATGTGAGCCAAATTAAACCTCTCCTCTTTTATGTTTTGGGTGTTTAGATATTGTGTCCAGCAATGGGAAAGCTAACTAACACACTGAGCAAGTTTTAGACATGTCTCTCCATAATATCAAAAGAGGTGGACATTGAAAAAACATCAGACTGAAACTAGATAGAATATCTACAAAGATATACCAAAGTAATATGAAAAAGTTAATCCATTGCTCTTAATACTTAAAAATCAATCTCATTACATTAAAATCTTTAAGAGACAATATTTTCAAAAATGTTGTTTCTATATATCATAGCTAAGGATAATTATCAATGGGAATTATGATATTTTGTAAAGTTTAATTTGAATATTATTACCACAAAAATTGAAAGAAAAAATTAATAAAAAATATCACATAGACCACAATATAGGAGAAAAATACAATTAAAGTAAAGTAAAAATCAAGTAAAGTAAAAAAATACAATTAAATAAAGTAAAAAAAAAACGAGAGGTTTTACAATTAAGAAGCAAATATATGATAACCACAGCTGCACCTTATCCTTCAAATGGTAGCAATTCACTCACAATAGTTATTATTTGAAACATTATTCTTTTCTAAAACTGGAGTCTGTTTTAGAATATACCATATTAAGTACAATATGACTGGATAATGAATACTAAAAATAACCCAGAAAACTAAATTAAAAATATCAGTGATTCAGTATTCTTGAGATTATATACTTTCCTCTATTAAAATTCTGCCATTGTTTCCATTTTCATTGTCTAATAATTTTAGCCTAGATGGTAGGTGCTAGATTTGCAATTTATTGGTCTATCCTTTTTCTGTGTAGCTAGCTCTTTAATGCTTATTCACATTTCTTATTTTCTAAGCTCAACATCTTTTCTACTCCCTTCTGAATTCTTTAAATTGGCCCTAAAAAATGTGGCCATCAGCAAAGAAAATAAATATTACCTAAAAAAATTCTTCCCATGTAATATATTTAGCCTTTTTAGATTGGTTTAATGTGATTCCCTGGTAGGCTAGTCGGTAAATTTGCATAATAATAAACAATCAGTAAATGGCATAGTCTATCTCAGCTATTCTTTTTAAGCACTTTTATTTAGTGTTCAATGTTAAAAAGCTTTTATAATCATTTTTGTTTGATATTATTCATAGCAAAACTGTGAACTAGGTCAATAATAAATTCTCAAGAATCTAAGCTTCTCAGAGACTCCATGTAATTAAACTTTTTATTGCTCTAAGGAATTAAAAATTGACAATGTCACTTCCTAAGGTCATTCTAAGTAATGGAAAATTCCTAAGGACTACAAAGAAAATACTGATTGAACAGAACATTACTGTGAGGTTTACCTGGTAGCGTAGAGGCACAAAAATTGTTGATCCAAAACTAGAGGCTACCTGGGTTCAGATTGCCATAAAAATCCCTAAAGCAAAATTCCACACAGATCTCTTTATAATTTAAATGACTCAGTTTTCCTGTACCAGCCTTAAAATCAAATTTCTCCCAAAATAAGAGTTTCTTCTTCTGCATGTTTCAAGTCTACCGTGTCCTTTCATCATGTCTCTTAATCATCTTCTATTACTTATGCCAATATTGAAATACCCTACACTATGGCTTCCAAACTGTGCCTTTCTCACCTGCATGCCTTTGTTTTCTTGTTTTCATAATTTTTATTCCCAGATGTCTTTTATGTTAGCTTTTTCTAGTGGGCTGATACTCAGATGACATTTTTTGATTATCTCCTCAATCTTTCTCTTGCCAGATGATCTTATCCACATCTTTTAGAAGCACTTCTGCTCTGAAATCCTTCAAATGTCTGCCTTACCAACACATTTCATTCTTCTGAGCTGACACAAATACCCACAATGCCTATTTTACAATCTCAATTGGTACTGCTGTTGAAATTTACATATCAAAACCTGTTTCTAGAATATTTGAAGTCTTGTTTCTCTTGTGTAATAAACCTGTATGTGTTTCTTCAAAATATTTATCGAGGGACTACTTTGTACCAGATTTTAAGTCAGGTGCCCAATGTATTATGTTAAACAAGGTGTCATGGTTTATGTCTGTGTCCCCCAGGCCTCATGAGTTTGAATTGTGCGTTTGTTATTCATTCATTGTCTAGTGCTTGAATTGATGGTGTCAGTGAGCCACCCACATAGGGGTGGAGCCAAGATGTGACCTAATGGCAGGAAGAAGGTGTGTCTTGCTCTTTTCTGGTTTGAGTTTGCTGTTTGTAGCCGCCTTGAACTGCAGGCCAGCCATGCCCGCCTGTCTTGGAGCCAACTGAGTGTGGACTGAAACCTCCAAAAACTGTAAGAAATAAACCTTTCCTTTCCCAACTTGGGCATCAGGTATTTTGTCTCAGCGACGAGCATAAACTAACTAGGACACAAGGTAAACATTTATTTTACTCTTGGAACCTGCATTCTAATTGAATATAGAAAGATAAAAAGGCTAATCATGCTGTAGTCTATGGGGAAGGCCTCCCTAGCTTTTGACAGTATCTAACCTATGGAACTATAAGTCATCATCCTGCAAACAGAATGTCAAAAGAACAAACGTAATATGTTAATTTTAAGCCAATTATAAGCTTTCTATTCTGATTGTTACTTATTTTATTGCAATTGTCCTTATTTTTTCTGCTGAGTTGCCACAGTAGCTCTATAAACAACTTTCTGTCTTTCCTCCCCAGTTCCTATCTTATTCATCCACTCCAGTGTTGCTAGAATACTTTATCTAAAATTTCAAGATAACTACAATCTTACCACGCTTAACTCTGCCTGTTGAACAGAATCTAAAGTCTTAAAATTCCCTCAAGCCTTTATTAAGGGAGCTTCCTTTCTGTATTTCATACCTTTACACATCTCTGATGCGGACACTCTAAGACCTTTACCAATCTCCATCTAAAGCAGCATTCTCATGATTGGATGCCTCCAAATATGCTTAGCTAGCTACCATGACCTTAGACACTCATTCCTGACACCAGTCTCTTCCTAAGAACCACTGTAGTCAGACTAGTGCCCAGTTCTGTCCTCTCGTTACACCCCGGGTCCATTCCTGCCATGTCACTGATAGACACTAATCATAAATCTGTCTCTCTTTCCTGCTACAGCTTTTGAGCAGTAGGGATTCTATTTTTGTTTTCTTGATTACCTAATTTTGACTTCAGTAATAGTACCTTGCATGTAAGACTCTAGTAAATATTTGGGGAACAAATTAATTGGTGACAAATAGTTTATCTCACTTATTAATGAGATTCTTCCTCATATCATGATATGAAGTCACATCCAGCTCACAATGGAAAATGTTTTCTTAGCTTGAGACCAAATTTCCTCCCTATCTGCATGAAAGACCCTTCAAAGTATCTAGTAAGAGACTTCCTGAAAAGAAAAAAGTGATTTTACCTTTTCCTCAAATTTAAGACTTCTTTCAGAAGCATATTTTGATCGCTCCTTCAGTAGGAATAGTATTTTCTCAATTGAACTTAATATTTTTTAACATAAGAGTTAATATTTGCAATAAGAAACTTTATTTGCAATATTCTTATTTGAGAATTTATTATTTATTATTTGCAAAATTTCTTGTGTGCAATAAGAAATTCTCCACATATATGTTTCCTTTCCTAAGACAATATGTGCAGATTCTTATAATAAATAAAAGACTGGTATTTCTGGGAGTTGTATTTGTTACTTACTCAATTGCTGGCAATTGAGTAAATATTTTTTAATTTTATAAACCTAAGGCATTAAAAAATACATAAATTTAAGTAGTGCAAAATTATATATTATACACACACACACACACACACACACACAAACACACACACACATGTTGGAGACCACTACCCAGCAGCTCTGAGGAGGATTTAAATTTTACTAATTGGCTTTCTATGTTTATCTGTGAGTCTGTCCTAGGCCTCGGCCCCTTGCCTGGCGATGGGAGCTGATTCATAGTAAGTGAACCTCTGTGAACCACTGGTCCTGGCTGAGGCCTGTAGTGGCCTGTGAGGCCAGAGATAGCTCAAAGGGCAAGACAAGGCCACAGCTGAAGACACTTTGGCTCCAACACTAATTAAATAGAGATGGCAGCTGAAGGAATTTCACTCCTGCAGTCTCACTCCTACCATAATGTCATCTGGAGATAAAAAAGTTTCTCCTAAATTGTCATAATTTACTACTTGGAGAAGTCTTTGAAGTGATTCCCAAGGGTCCTGCTCATTTTTCTCCTGCTTTCCTCAGTTTCCCTGTCCTTTGTTGTTGGACCTAATAAAAGTGGGCTGGTCCAGAGAAGTCTTTGTTTTAGCCCTTGGAGTCTCCAGCTCACTAAAGGATTTTGAACCTCCTGGAGCCCTAAAATTATACCACTTGTTACATTTTATTTAAGCCTTCACCATACACTCATTTGGGAGATCAGGGATCTAGGTCAGGATCCAACATGTATCCACAGTTAATTCAATACAAGAAGAAAGTAATTTCACATCTGTCACCTTCCACATGGCCACCAGTGTAATGTTTGTGTGCAAGAGTACCTAAAATCTGCATTCAACACATTTTTAGTACCTAATACAATATTAATAACCATATCCCTACTACTATACATTAGCTCAGCAGATTAATTTATCTTACATTACTGTCAGATATTTACCATGCCTTGTTTAAAGAATGAATAAAAATAGTCCTTTGGATTCTGCTCCCAGTATACTACTAAACTGTTTTCAAAAGTTCAATTATTTTCTTTCTTTCTCCCATTTGATTTCTCAGCCTGTCCTTCAGAGCCCACCTCTCAATCCTGGAAAGGTAGACTGTTTATTTTCCACACAGTGGACCCTTCTGATGCTTTGGCTTCTTGGGCTTTTCCTCAGTTGGTTGTTTGGTTAATGGTTTAATCAAAACATTAAACGATCGGTGCCCGGAGGATATCTCCTTTCCTCTAAGGCCATTTCTTGTTTTATCCCTTTCATGCAGTCCAAATTCCTTATATTTTTCATAATTCCATAATACAGGCATAACAATAAATTTATTTCAATAATATGTGTAATAAGCATATGTTTTGATGAGTATAGTTCCTACAATAACACTGAACAAAAGGAAGAAAAAAAGAAAAGAATGAACCACTGAATAATTTTAGCAAAAGTAATTTATCTAACACACAGCCTTAAAAGGACGTTTTATGATTATATAATCCTTATAGAGACAGGGTAACATGGAGAAGAGGAAAACCTATGCGTTATTTTGTTCTGTAAACTGTATGCAGTGATTCAGATCATGTCAGCAAATATAAAATCATTCATGCTTGTGTGATCTGGTTTTAACCCACAGAAAAGGGTATTTGTGCATTTACCACAGCAAAAGTTTGTAGCCGCCTCCCTCAGGCAAAAGAGCTTAAGTGTCTGCTAATGTGGATTGGCTTGCTTAAAAGAGGATAAAAAAGGCAAACCCTCAGGCAAGGAGACAATTTAAATTGAGTCAATTTAGGAAGCATAGCAGGCAAGCAGACAATTTAAATTGAGTCAATTTAGGAAGCATAGTGCCTCAGCAAACTCAGAAATTAATCCAGATTAAGACATTTCACTTTTAGGATCTATGTCAGACACCAGGTCTACAGCTGTATCTTACAGGTTGGCCTGTGTTCCAAAGGACACCTTCAAAAATTGCAGCGCTAAGCCGCCAGCAGGTGTAATTTTTTTTTTTTTAATATAGCAATTGGGATTGCAAGGGTTGAAATTTACTCTAATATGTAATTCTAGAAATTCAGGTAGGTCTGAAACGTATTTTTGTCTTTATAATTTATTGAAATTTATGCCTTTACATGGATGTTTAATCTGCAAATTTCATCGAAGCCACAAAGGGACCATTGAGCAAGTTACTCACAAGTCCCTAAGTCTCTAAAGCAAACTGGAAACTTTAATTGAAATGTCGTCACTTACCCCTAGTCAATCTAAAGATACAAGACAGTGATCTTTTACCCTTTAAAACTGTGTACAGAGACTAAAACATTTATCATTGAGTTCCACAAATTCTGAGACGGATCCATAAATAAACTGTATAAATTAAACATGTTAAATGAAGCAGTTCCATGCACCAAACTGTGAAAATCTTCAAGACATAGTCCATATTGCTCACTGTTTCTCCTGCAATTATATTTTATGGACACACACTATAAGTGACTGTAAGTTTCTTGGGATTTGTTTTAAATATTTTTTTGTTGGGAAACAAACTTCATATGTTTGGATCTCTTTCATATAGAAATACTTTATATAGTAATATTTTCATCTCATATAGAAATATTTCAGGGGATCTTCATGAGTTAAAAATTCTCTGAAAATTGTAACATAATCTTACCTTGCTTCCGTTTTCTCTTGTCTCACGTTCCATCTTGAGGTCAGAGATTAGAATATTCTTGTACTTGTTTTTCCCATTGCTGCTGTGGTCATCTATTCTGTATTCTGAAGTCAGCTGCGCAGAGAGAGGGCTGTCACTCAGGTTCAGTGGCTGCTCCTCTGGCTCTAGCCCAGTTTTGCCATCACTGTTGGTGTCTCCCATCTCCCTGCCGTGTGTTGCCCCTGAAGCAACTGAACTGTGCCCCAGAGTCTCAGTGCCATTAAAACTCTCTGCAGCAGAATCATCTGTTGGGAAAAAATTCATAGTTTGATTTTAACTAATGTATTGCTCACTTTCTATTTTAATTAGCATTAAATGAGTATCTATTACATGTATGAAATCCAACCCAACAAATATTATACATAAGGTGAGAATAATATAAGGCAGCTATTGGTATTTTTAGTGTACTTAGTAGGCACATGAAAGAAAAAAAGTGAAATGAAATAATATGAAAAAGATAAATATTTCAACATCATACACAATCTCAAAGTAAATTCAACACAGAATAACATAATCATCAGGAAATAGATTTTTTCAGCTGTTTAATGGAGATATACACTGATAAAATTTGATAAGGCATCTTACATATTAAAAATAAAGTTTGCTTCATTCATTACATTTCTCAGACTTTAAGTCTCTGAGGTTTAATTATTGTGTCCATCACTGTGTAGATGAAAACATATTTATATCAGTGTTGATTTGAGTAAAAACATTGCAATCCACATAAACTAACAAAAATAGAAGACTAGGTTAGTGAATGTTGGACTAGCTAGAATGTTAGTGTGGTTGTTCAATACTTTGTTTGAGATACAGGGAAAATAGGAGGCATGCAAGGAAAGAATGGAGGGCTGGGGATTTAGCTCAGTGGAGTAAATGCGTGCCTGACAAGCACAAGGTCACGAGTTTGATCCCTGGTACAAAAAAAAAAAAAAAAAAAATGGAGAAAGCTTCTGTCATTAATATGATACGGTTTGCTAAGAAGAAAATAGGCCATCTTTAGGTAAAACTATAATACTCTATTTCAGCCAGGAATGGTGGAATGGTAGCTCATGTCTGTAATTTTAGCACTTAAGGGGCTGAGGCAGGAAGATTTCCATAAGTTCAAGGCCAGTCTAGGCTATACAGTGAGTTCAAGGTGAGACTACATAGTGAAAGACTACATAGTGAAACCCTGTCTCAAAAAAACCCTTTATGTTTCATAATTTCCTCTTTACCTATATGATAAGAATTTGTTACTAATTATAATAAACCAAAGTATTAAATTATTAAAGACTATTAATGAAGCCGTAAGAATGTATGCAATCAAATAATAGTATTTAACATTAGATTTTTTAGTTTTATTTTTTGAATATTATCAATTATGCATTTTTGATGGATGAAATATTTAATGTCTTATAGTCAGGGAGATACTTAATTTTTAAAGAAGTTACATATCACTTCTTCATGTATTTCTTTAACATGCATTAAGTTCCTGCCTTGTGACCCATAGGCAATTAAATATTTGCCTTACAGGGACTGTCTTCCATAAGTTTGTTCACAGGTAATTAAGAGACATAAAAATAAACATGCAATTAAAATGCAAAGTAAAGAGCCTAAATCCAGTACAAGAATAAAGACATCCCTGAAGGCCTCCTAAAGAAGGGGTGAGAGTTGAATTGTGAGAGGTTAGCCTGGAGGAGTAGGTGAGGGAGAAGATTCTCCTTGGAGAGTCCAAGTGCAAAATCTCAGATGAAGGAATACGCAGGGACTATGAGAAGTCAGGTTGCAGCACTGGGCACCAAGGTGAGAGAGAGAGAAAGAGAGAGAGAGAGAGAGAGAGAGAGAGAGAGGAAAAACTTAGAAAAGGAAGCAGAGACTATCTCAGGAAGCACACTGTGTATCAAAAAGCTTAGTCTTTAAGAGTCAACGACACAATTTTGATTCATCTCAGGAAATGACTTGGAAAAATCATATTTTAAGAAGATTATTTCAGACTCTGATGAGGACAGTGGCATGAAGTTGGAAAGATCAACAGAAAGATCTAGATGTCTCCAAGTTAGCATCTGTGAAATTTGAACTGAAGCAGTGGTGGCGCAGGAGAGGAGACAACTAGAGCTGCCCTAAGAATAGAGCAAATGATGGAAATGGAAGGGACAACAGCCTAGCACAAAGCTCAGGGGTTTCACGGGGAACCCAAGTGAGTTAACTTTAATTTTCAGTAAAGTTTTAAAACAAATGTTCAAAGTTTATACAGCAGTTAAAACATATTCAATGGTACAGTTCTGTTAAGGTACTTTTTTAAATGTACCCATTCAAGAGAAAAGTTCATACAGAGAACATACAAAGGAAATTTTAAGTAATTAGCCATAAATATGACACAGCAGTTTCCACTGCCATTAATTTGAGAAATCAAAACTAATCTTTGAGCTAGGTATGCTGGCGCAGAGTTGTGGTCCCCTTATTCTGGGAGGCTGGAACAGAAAGAGCACAAATTCTAGATCAGACTGGGCAACTGAGCTGTATAGTGAGATCCTGCCTCCAAATTAAAAAAATGAAAAAGGGCTGGATAGAGATGGAGCTCAGTATAAAGGTCTTAGGTTTAATGCCCCATAACGGGTGAAGGGGGCAGCTTTAACAATGAATGTGCAGGGATTTTGAAATACAGAATTAGGAGAATGATTTAGATAAACAACTCAGAACTAGGTGCTGTGGTTCTAGCTGAAGTCCTTGTGCTAATATATAAGTTATTTCTAACTTTTAAGTTATTATTTTCTGAGAAAATCCAAGGAAAAAGCACAACAGGCAGAATCAAGTATAATTAATTCATGAAGAAAAATATTTAAAACTTATGTACTAGAATTCTCTTGAAACACTAATTATTTAATGTAAGAAAACTTCATTAAAATAGCATAAATAACCCCAAATATACATACCTAAAATATTTTAAAACCAAATATATGTTAATATAAAACAAATTCAATTTTAATTATGGTTAAAAATCAAACATGATATATCTATTCTTTTAATGAAATCACTAGGTGTGTATATCTAGTAAATACTATATCACTTATTCATTTTAGGTAAGATAAACATTATCATTTATCAAGAGAGGTTTTTATAAGTGTTATTTAATTATAACTTTGGCATAAAATATAAACAATAAAGGAGAAATAATTTTATCTGGAGTGTTTTACTCCAGATGTTACCAAGGTAACAACACTCAACAGCTTTACATATTTCATTCCTGAGAAAATCAGTACATTTTATAAAGATTTGTTTGTGTCAACTATAGTCATCTATTTTGTAAATAAAATAGTAAAAAATGCCTCATGCTACTGTTTTATAAATAAAAAAATTAAAACAAAGTTTCGTTGTTTTTGTTTTAAAAAATCAACATAGAACAGTGAGTGAAAATTACATGGGTAATAAATTAACACTTTTGCATTGACTGATTTCATGTCATCACGTTCTGTTTTTATCTCTTCCTTAAAAATACTGTTTTTTAAAAATTTAAAATGGCAGACTTCCTTTTTGTCACACCCAATTCACATCGATCCACTGCTTTGATGGGGCAATCTGTTTCCTTACCCAACATTTTGTTCCATCCCAAGTGGCCCCTCCTGGTGGTCTCCTCCAGGCTGCTACACAGAAATCTGTGGGCCAGACCTTCAGGTTCAGAGGCCCAGAGCAAAGATTCCTTCCAGAATTCAGCCTGGATGTCGTAGCATTTGTATCAAAAACTTTATCAATATTTGAGTCCCAAAGGAAAACAACACCTGGAACTTGAGAAAATAAGTGTGCCTGGGGTACCTAGCAACAGAGCAGAAAAAGGAACGGGATGACAGGGTAGTATGGAATCCGTGACATCAGGAGGGCAGTTGGATGTTTAGATTTTATTTATTCTGAGGAGAGTACTGACGGGATGGGATTGGTGCTGTAGTGACACTGTGTTAAATTAGCTCCAACAAGCTCTAGTTTAGAAGGTCTAATAACACGAACAGTAAGTGGTAGACTATTCGTGTTTTTCTTTCTCCTTTTCTACTCATTTCCCCATAACTTAATAGAGAGCCTACAAATGCTATATTTAAATTACTTTGAACATCTCATCAGTGTTTTGCATAAACACAGTTTTAATAGAATCGGATTCAATGGTTAGCTCTCTAAATAGGGAGTTTATAGCTATATCTACCGTGTGTGTGTGTGTGTGTGTGTGTGTGTGTGTGTGTGTGTGGGTGTGCACGTGTGTGATCTCCCAAAACACTTTTTCTTTTAGTCACTTTCACTACTTCATCTTCCTCTTCATTTTGGCCTTTAGGACCAGTGTCTTGGGCAAAATGGATAGAAAAAAGTATCATTCTCATTTTAAGATTATTTACTTGGAACTTTTCTCTTAAAATCCAGGTCAGATGCTCCAAAGTCCACAAGTATTTTAATGTTTTTCCAAAATGCATGACAATCCTTTACCACTAGTCTTTCAATGAAGCCTTAAGAAACTTATTCCAAAAGATTAGTATCAGAATATCTGAAAATATAAAAAAGTTAAAATTTTCTTTAAATCAAAGAGTTTAGGTGCAATGTCCCTTTATGCTTTCTGATCTCTGCTCTATTCTTCTCCTAAACACAGTGTCTGCTATAAACAGAGGATGCCTGTCCATTCCTAGACCACATATTACAGTTTACTCCCTCTGCTTTATAGCACAGGGACCTGATCCTGTCCAAATTGACCCCTCCGTGCTTCCCATGCCAGACCCCGACTCCTGTCCGTTCCTTGCCACTGTTTTGCCATGTGGCAGTTTTTTCCTCATTTCCCTTCTTCAAAATTTGTGATGACATGTGCAGTTCCTGCCTTTCTATTTTACTCATCACTTATGATATGATCTTAAACGATGATATAGCTTTGTTCTCTATATAATCTTTTGTTATTTCACATGCAAAAATCTTAACTACTGACTACAAAAGTCCCATAATTCCAAGATTTAGAATTCTAAAAATACTTGTAAAAGTAAGTAATTAAGAATGCAACCCCCCTTTTTGTTTAAATTTGCAAAATATGATTTGGATTCTGTATTATTTGGCAATGTAATCTCAAGCTCAAATGAAAGAATGGTGACTCATCTTGAAGTCAAATATACACACCAAGGACTTTACTGATGATGTAAATAAATACACACCTGTATGGATATCACTAACAGAGCAAATGACTGATTTTAAAATGAAAAAAAAAATGATTTCCCCAAAAACAGAGAAATAATGAAGGTTCAAATTGCATAGAAAGGTAGCTTAGTAGCTCTTCATTCATTCATAGAATGAAATCTAATTTAACTAATTCTGAGCTATTGACAAGGAGGTGAGTCTTATTCTTTATTTTGTTTAAAATGTATTAAATATCTGTTGAGTGCAAGATTCAAAAATATTACATATAGAACCTGATTTTTTATTTTTGGTTACAGGCAAAATAATTTCATGTAATAATTAATAGTAATTGGTTAATAGTCTCACAGGCGTAATGAGTAAATATTTTCTTTGGAGAAAATAAAGTCACACACCACTGAGGATGATGGCAGTGTGGAGGGAAGTCTCTTACAAAAGGCAGAATTAGAAAAAGGTGAAATAGAGGTAGAGGTTTAATGATGATGGTAGATGTAAATCCACTTTAGGAGAATGCATAAAAAAATATCTCCAAAAGGCAAGAAGAATAGGAAGAAAAATAGGGAACTGAGAAAGTTCTACATAACATTGAGGTAATTGTACAATTTGTAGAGCTATAGATATTTTACTGTGTATTCTTTTTTCTAGATGACCTATAAAATCATTAATCATTCTCCAAGAGCAAGTACTTGGAGAATCCCATGGATTATATGACTCCAGTCTGTGGAGAGTCCATACATATAAGCTACTATCAACTGAGCTATAAAAAATAACTATTTTTCCAATTTTGAGGTGATTTATTTTTAAAAATGACCGTTAATGATTTTACTTGTAGATGGCTTCTTAATCATTTTAACAGTTGTAAGATATTATTTTCATGTTTACCTTTTGATTTGTTTCAGGTTTCACAGAACTGCATATTTTATGAAAAATGATACGTACAAACTTTTTGGTTTTTACTATGTAATTTGAGAACATCTGGTTATTTTGTTGACAAAGTCATACTTACAGTGAATATCACTCTGTTGTATTGCCTGTAGTTATAATAGAAAAAATATTAAATTTCACTGAGTGGTATATATATTTTTTCATTTTTTGCAGCATAGCATTGATCTTTGTAGAACTAGATTCCATGCCAGTTTTTCACTTGTTTTAAATTTTACTTATATAATCATAATTGTCACAGGTTTTCACATCTCTAAATACAATGATGTATGGTTGTTTTGAGTAGGAGTTTGTTTAATCTTCTTTCTCATTTTGAAATACTTTGTCATCTTGTGACTTTTAAAGTGTTTTGTTAGCTAGCATGGTGGAGCACACCTATAATTCAAGCACTCTGGGAGAATGAAGTAGGAGGATGGCAAGTTTGAGCTTTGCTTGTGTAACTTGGCAACTTAGTGAGACTGTCTCAAAATAAGCAGCAACAACAATAATAATAACAACAACAACAAAAAAGCTGGGGATACAGTGCAGTTCTAAGACCTCAATTTCAATTCCCAGTACCAAAAATGTTTTGTTTGCCAGTTATAGTGTAAATTTCCACATGGGAAGTATTTTACATTTTAATTTCTTTATGATCATCTATAGAACTCATTTAAAGAAAGTTATCATTATGATATGGGATATAAATACAGATAACCGATATAGAACAATATTATAGATACAAATATAGATATGGATATATATATATATATATATACAGATTATAGATGAGTAGAACAAACAATATAATGCATTAACACATCTGTGTATAACATTTATGTATTGTGAACTCACTTGTCTCATTCTTCCTGCTATGTACTAAAACCCAAGCAATTAATAATATAGATATTTTGACATCCAGTTTCATAAGGCAAGTGGTACACACACACACACACACACACACACACACACACACACACACATATATGTTAAAATCTCATGCTAAATTTGGAAATGAATCTGACAATAATTATGTAACAGTTCAATGTTTTCAAAGAAACCTGACAGATAACTACTAGTGGAAAATGTAGCAAAGAAAAATGTTCAACGGTCAATAAACAGAAGAAAGTGTCATATTGTCCTAATAGAGCATTCATTAGTAAATTATTTGACAGTCTAGAAGAGAAATGCCTCAGGGGTTTATCATTAATTATCACAAACTGAAAACTAAGTCAGTCATGGAGCAAATACAATTCTGGAAAAAAATGTTCTCATCGACACCTAAAGTAATGTGATCTGAACAGAGGCAGCACTAAAGTGACATTTAGCCTAATAATACATTTTCTTTTTTTTTTTTTTTTTTTGCCAACATTATCATAATGGAATGCAGTTTATTCTGGAAATCTTACAAGTAATGATAAAAAAGAATGAAGTATAATATGGTAATGTTTGAAATGAGTATGTTGGAGCTGGACAGGACCTTGGCTAATTTCAAATTTACCCATGTTGTGAGCACTGTTGGAAGTCCCCTTCCCCCCAGAAAGGTGACCACAAGAAGCAAGAGGAGATCAGACAGCACTGCAGATATTGGTAGCAGAACTGAATTGTGTATGGAGCTTCTGAAACTTCAAGGATGAAAAACTTTTGTCACTTAAAATAAAGTTTTCATGTAAGTCCTCACAGTTTTCTCTGAGTAGCTTTATGTTTTCTTTTTTTTTTTTTTTTTTTTTCGTTTTTATCGGTACCGGGGATCGAACTCACGACTGCCTGCTTGCAAGGCAGGCGCTTATGCCGCTGAGCTAAATCCCCAGCCCCAGCTTTATGTTTTCATAGGTGCTCTTCTTTATCCAGTTGGCCATGATGAACTAAGTGTAATCTGTACCATTAAAGGTCACATTTGGACCTACCTGGGAGCCCTTCTTCATTAGCAAAACACAATACACAAAAAAGGGTCTGATCTTGGCCTAATAACATAAATACACGGATCAAAATTTGCTACAAAGGTATTTAATCTATAGGTACTATTTTAAAAGACATCTTTAATGAGAAATTGATTAAGAAAGAAAAATGCTAGCTGGACATATCTGGTTTTTTGATTCTATGAAATCCAGCATTGGGTCCATTGTTGTCATGGGAAATAAATTCATACTAAGAGAATGAAGCCCATTACAGGTGCAGGAATTTTGAGAAATAATTCTTTGTGTACCTTCTCCGAAAGACACAGCAGTTAGTTTTCACTATTTCTCCAGTGGTGCCCAAATAATATACAGGCTTAAAAATTGCCAGTTTGTGGGGATTTGTTAATAGAAGTAGGAGGTAAAATATCAATAAATCTTTCAAAATAGGTCAAGGGCTTAAAAACATCTGCCCATCCTGTGTACGTAAAACCATTACTAGAACAGAAGATGGTCTTAGTAAGCAGATATGTAGTGTAACTTTTCCTGTAGCTGTAACTCATCCTATTTGCCATACCCAGGTTTTCTCAGTGAGATCATGAATAGCGTAGCATTGTTCAGGTTAATTACCCATAGGAACCGGTGCTCCAGTCATCATGGTGATCACAGTACTCAGTTTGCCAAGGAAGCATTTAATCTTAAGATCTTCTCAAGGTACAGAACGTGGCCAACCCTGCAGACCTCACTGTGGCAGACCAATTGAATTACATCCCTTTAATTCTACATGGGGTAACTACATATCTGTAGTAGAATGAACATCTAGTGTTTCCTTGTCCTGCATTACTTACTTACTCTTTCTCAAAAACAACATCTATAGAGTTCAGGATGGTTTATATAGAACAATTTTCTCCATACAAAAGCAATTTTAATTAGAAAATCATAACCCCACTAAAACAAATGAAACAATTGGAAGACCTCCCTTGGAGTTACTCTTCTTATTAAGTACTCCATCACCTACAAATTCTGGCTTCACAAAAGAATGGGATGAGGTATTAAAAGCTCAGCCACGGTACCACAGGAAGACAGTGCCTGAACCAGCCAGATTTCCTTTTAGAAGGGAGTGTGTGCTCTAAAACCGACTACCAGTGTATGGGGCTGCTGCTTGTAGCCGTGATATCCGTCTGAAGAACAAGGCTTTGTAAAGAGCAAAGTGATACTTCAGTTCTACTGTAGAACTGTAGGTACTGTTGGTCTGTCTAAAATACAGCAACACGTGAGATACCAACTGCAGCACCTCATTCAGCCAACTGAGAACAGATTTAAAAGAAGGGTTATGCTTTGGCTAAGGTGACTACCAAGGGAGTGATAGATTGCAGAAGAGCAAAATGGGCAAAGAGACAGACTTCCAAGAGCACCTGAAGCATTTTTTAATTTGCTTTTCAGAAAGGAAAATATTATCAAGAAAATTTTTAGAGACAACGGGATCCCATTCCATGAAATCCAGCTGACAAGTTAGTTAGAACTGAGTAGAATACCATTGAATAGAATGAAGTTAGCACTTTAACTGCCAGCTGAACAAATGAAAATATGGAATATATAGTGATGCTTGTTCATTGAAATAAAAGTTATGGCTTTGGAGTCAGAAGCAGATAGTAGGAGTATAATGAATTTATATGAATTTCTTTGGTGTCAAATACCATACTATTCATTTTATTAAACTTGTTTCCACAGTTGCATATACATGAGGGTAGGCAAATATTTTAATTAGTCCATTTGTTCTATAATTTCAGTTCTACAAAATTAAAAAAAGTCATGTATGTCACTTGGCCTCAGAAAAAGAACAGCACCTGGCCTCTCTGTCATCTCTGCTGGAATAGCTGGCCGGGACTTAGATTCAGTCTCATCTGGAAAACTGAGGCTGTCTGCAGTTTATATGAAAAAGTAAGGAGTTAGTAGGAGTATGTTTGGATGCATGAGAAAGCTGTGTGACAGGTGATGGAATGATGTGTGTCAGCAGCTAAAGGGTGGAGACATTGAGCACCCAGAAGCACAGCGACCTAGAGCAGACACTGCCCTGCAATTCACAGGTGTCGCCTGCTCCCGTTGGCATGGTCTCACACTGCCTTGCAAGACTCTGGAACTGTGAAGCAGACGAAATGAGTGCCCTTGGATCTTTCTGCTTATGCTAATTAGATCTTTTTTCCTAGAAAGAATATATAAAAACTACTGTGATTGAGGTTTCCATTGTTTTTGTAGTTATTATCACATCAGCTTACTTGGAGATCAACTTCTTCATGGGTTTTGTGAGATACTCCAGTCTTCCAATTATCAATATCTGTGTTTTTTGCAAAATACACCCAAACACAGTTTTTTTTTTAACCTGAAAAAACAGTTTTATCTCATACATGATATTTGTATTGCTTTTGAGGGAAACCCAGGAACAATGAATGACCTCAGCAAGATGGTAAAATAAGAAACTTTGGATTCGCCTTCTCATCATGGGCACATTAACTCAACACAAATACACAGAATACTTATCTTTGTGAAAAACCTAGAAACCAATTGGTCCTGCACCCAAGGTGAGTGCAAATCCAGCCACAGCAATATTAGTGGGAATATTCGGGAAAACCAAAAAACAGAAATATTAAGTGACTCAACTATGTGCAGTTAAAAATATAACTTTTACATACTTAAAGCTATATCATAAAATATAGTCAGAGAACTACAGGATCCCAAGCATGAACATAAAATGCTTTCAAGAAGTGTGAAGAAGATTTTTTTTTTTTTTTTTTTTTTTGAGGCAGACTATCTCTATGTAGCCCAGGCTAGCTTAGAACTAATGGCAAACTTCCTGCTTCAGCCTCCCAAATGCTGGGATTGTAGGTGTGTACCACCATGCCTGGATGAGTGTCATTGACTAAGAATATCTAAAAACTGTAATATGTTTTTACTACTACTTAGGAATATGGAAAAGCAAGGTTTAGAAGTTACATAGTCACTTATTTTTGTACGACCTATGAAAACTTATTCTGGTAAAATTATCAGAATATCAAACAATTTTCTCTATCTCTAGAAGTGTTAAAGTACAAAATTTAAGTTATTGGCAGACAAATTCCAGTTCACATTTTAAATTTATTTTTGATAAGTACATAGCAAATATTCAATGACTATTTGTTACAGTTAGACCATCCCAGGAGTGTATCATTACATAGCTAGTTAGTGTCTACTTGAATAATAGATTTCTCATTATATACCTTTGCATAAGTTTTTAAAATACTGATTGTAATATGCTATGCTACTGATCTTACAGGAAGTATTCTTAAAAGGACATCTTACCTAAGATTCCATGCTTTAATTTTCAGAACATGCAAAAGTTATTCAGCATCATATGTGATAGAGTTGATCTTAAATAGAGAGATGACTGGTAAGCCTGATCGAATCACATGAGCTTTTAAAAACATGTTTTGTTTTGTTTTTTTCTTAGTGGTGGGGAAGTCAGAAAGACTTAAGCACAAGACAAGGTAAGAAGAAATGCAGGCAGAATTAGGAAGCTGATAGACGTCTCTGCTAACAGCAAGGAAGCAAGGACTTCAGTCTGACAACCACAATGAGCTAAATGCAGTCAGTAACCTGTATAAACTTGAATATCTAGATTAGAGCCAAACCAGGCCTGAGCCCTTGATTTTTGCCTTGCAATTCAGAACCTAATCAAGCTTGACTGAACTTATGGCCTATAGAACTGTGAAATACAGGTGTTGGATTAAACTGCCAAGTTTGTGTTAATTTTAGAATGCGGCATAAAATGGATACAGTGGTAAGCACAGATCCCTATGATATGTTAAGATAGGTGATGTCACTCAGATTTAAATCAGCATATGCCAAATCATAGATATGTACTGATGTTTCTCAAACTTTAATTGCTCTTGAAATTCCTGGGAATATTATTATAAATGCAGATGCATTTGGACACTAAAATTTTCTAATCCAACAAAGACAAAAAACTTGGTTTAACTTATCTGGGTTGAGGCCAGAAAAATCCAAAATCAATGCTCATATGAGATTTTAGGGGTTAAATATGAGACATCAATAAAAAATGATATCTAACACCTAACTGGTTAAATATGTAAAGTATGTAAATCATGAAAGGCAACACTGAGAACACCAAGAAAATAAAATGATGTTTAGTCCTCAATCCAGGTTCAGAAAGGTTGAATTTAGGGACATTTTAATCCCATTTTTTAAGACTCTGGAAAAGTTTCAAAAAAGGGGGCAAAAGTAAATATTTTCTTATCAAAACTAGCAACTGTATCCATTTCCAGGTGGTCTCATTTAAAAGAAAAAATAATCATGCAAACAGATAATTTTGCATTCCCTTGATGATCTGGATTAATAAACTCATGGGACAGAAGATCTGCCCAGAAGTCAAGTACATTAGCATAATCAAGACTCTGTATTTTTCCTTTAAGCCAGAGTTGGGTGCCATCTATGTATTGAGATGTGATGAAACAGATGCTGGTCATATTCACATAATAGGTAGAGTGTTACCCTTGGAACAATTATCACTGTCTTCAGGTTTGTTTCTGGGACCCTCAAGCTGTCCTCTTTCATGACAGTGAATCTTACAGTCCCCGTGAACATGACTTCTTTATAAGTCATTTTGTAGAGGAATAGGCTGATGGATTGATTGTCTGTTCCTTGGCTGAAATTTCTCCTCTGAAAAATGTTACTTAAGGTAGGTACCTGTAATCTAAATCTTGTATCTTTGATTGTGGAATGGAAGGCTTTTTGTCAAAGTATTTTACACTATTATCAAGTAATAAAACTATTTTTATTTATTTGTGTGTGTGTGTGTGTAGCATTATTTTTACCTTCCAAAACTCTTATCCTTACTGGAGCAGATGAGTCGAGCATAGTGGGGAACACCTACCTGCACATCAGCAATTTCAGAATTTTGGAAGCCTGAAACAGGAGGATCTCAAATTTAATCCCTGCCCTAAGTAACTTAGTGGCTTAATGAGAGACTCTGTCTCAATTTTTTTTTTTTTTCTTTTTGGTGTCTGGGATCAAACTCAGGATCTTGTACTTGCCAGGCAGGCATTTATGCCACTGAGCTATATCCCCAGCCCTCTGTCTCAAATTTTCAAAAAAATAAAATTTAGAAAAGAACTGAGGATTTAGAAAAGAACTCAGCACAATATTCACTCCATAGTGCCCACCCAAAATTAAGGAAAAACTGAAAACTAAACCTTAAAATACATACCCTGAAAGGCTCTGCAAAACACCCTCTTGGCTCTTCACACTGGCCATTGGCTGGTTGTTTTCAGGTTCACTCCTTATGGAGAAGCTGCCTCGTGTGCTCTGATCCCTGCTGCCTGTGCACAGGCTTTCTGACTCCAGTGATCTTTCTTCCCTGGCACAAAAGTGTGTCTGCTCTAGGTCCCAGCTCCTGCCTCAAAGCATCACTGTGATCTTCCTCCTCTCAAGAAGCTCTGTCTCTTGGGCTTTAGGGACACCAGCTCTCTCCTTACCCTCCCTGCTCTGCTTAAAACCTGTCTTCTTTTCTCATGGACTCCTGGGTTGCTTCATTGTCCTGCCTGGTTTTTCTAGCTCCTCTAGTTCCACTGTAGACAGTGCCTTGTGGAAGTTTTCCTGGTGGCTACCACGGAATCACTCCATTTTCCAATTGGTTCCCAACTGTCACTGTTCGCCTAACTGTGAACTCAAGTCTGTTTTCTAAGACTTTTAATGTTATATAAACATTTTGAGACCTTTTCGCTTTGAAATGTCAATTCATTATCTGATATCCATAACATTTTCACCAGGATTCCTTTATTATTTCTCTCTATAATCGAATTTCATCAATTTAAAATTAATGAGATTAATGAGCTTATTGGCATCTTAAAGGATGAGAAGTCAATGACAGTTCTGGTGACAAATTATAAAGAATTATCATTTAGATACTTGTTAAAAGACTAGTTCGGTCTACAATGATTAAATTATTCTGATTGGTTTAAACAAAAGGGACTCTAATGGATTCATCTCAGTGATATCAATTGCTTTGACTCTTTAATGCTGCAATTGTGCAAATCATTTTTGTGTTATTACATTTACAGTATTCAAAATTGTCATGTAAGTGAGATAATACTGTCACTTTTAACATTTTAAAAATGCTTTATAAAGATAAAATGAAGAGCTTGCTCAAGTCATGGACAGTGACAAACGGAACGCTAATTCCAGAACTAATGTCTGTCTAAATCCTGTCACACCGCAGCAGGAAGCAAGTGCTTTGCTATTGTGACAAGAACCTGAAAAAGACAGGTAGTATGTAGTAAGTTAATTAAAGATTTAGGAGACTGTTGAGTGCCAAATTGAAAGGTGTCATCTGGCATCATCCCTTTTGTAGTACTTTGTAAAATCAAGAATCACAATAAATAGATTGTTACTATATTCCATTAACTGTCATAAAATTTTTTGCCTATCAGTCCTTAATTATCATTACCTGAATAACCTTATGCTTTTGTGAATTCAGATAAATTTCTGATATCATCACGATTATAAAAATGCAGGCTGACCAGTGACATATTTATAACCAAATAACAAAGCACATTTGACATTTAATGCTGAATAATATTAAAGGACATCATCTTAGGAAAAGAACTAAAGATAAAAAATGAAAAAAAATATAAGAAATTAATCTGCAATTATGTGACATAAAAGAAAATCAGCCTTAACAGTATTTTGAGGATATGAAAAATTAAAATCCTATTGTTGAGAAAGAATAGAAACATGATTGGTATTCTGTTTAAAAAGTGATTTTCATAACTGATCTAACTTGTACTTTTTAGAAATTCTTTAAAGTAAAATAGATAGGTGTAATTTGGTGCTTTTTAATTCTCTGTGAAGATATTTGTGTCTGAAAGTGCTCCCGAGTCATGAAAGGCTGTAGGATTAGTGCTCAAAAGCTGACCCTGAAGACCACATGTTGTATTCTGCATTGTGCTATAGTGAGTCTCAAAGAAGTCAGGCTTTGAAATCATTTGAGTATGGAAATAGAAAACAAAATGTAAACTCAGTGTGGGGGAGAAGAAAGGGTAATGAAAGTGGCTTGGAACAAACTCTAAAGTAAAGATCTATTTGGTGAAGTATATTAGAATCCCAAATCATGGAATCAGGAAAAAATATCATCAAAGTTGTTGGAAATAAAGTGGTAATTGTTGGGTGTTTTTATAGCAGGTACTGAAGAAGGAGAAAGGGCCTCGAAGTGTAATAACTCCTCTGGTAACCAAATCCACAGCCTCATAAACATGAAAAGACAGAGTAGGTACCCTTCTTCTGCTCCTTTCATTATTATTGTTCTCATCACTGGGGGGCATGTGCTTCAGAGCTGGCCTTTTGTTTGGTGTGTACTGAATACTCAGAAAATGTCTGCAGATTGAAACTGGTGTTTGGAAATCACTCTGATTCCATTTTCCAAACTTACAATTTTCATAGTTAAAAACTTTTTGTAAGCCAGGTGTGGTGGCACATTACTGTAATCCCTGCACTCTAGAGGCTGAGATAGGAGGATCGTTGCAAGTTTGAGACCAGCCTGGGCTACAAAGTGAGCTCAAGGCCAGCCTGTAATGTATAGCGAGACCCTGCCTCAAAAAAGAGAAAAGAATTTTTTTTATATATATTATACACTAGATTTTTGTATACTTGTTATATTTTCCTGAATGTTGATGGAATGTGCAGATCTTTAATACTTCTTTGCATAAAGCAATATACACAGCAAATCAAGTGGAAACACAATTTAAAAATATACAGTGGAAGAAAACATTATTCTTGATATTTTATCATGGTAAAAGGGGAACCAAACATAGCATCAGAATGAATTTGAGGAAAAACTGAAAACACAACTAAAAATTGACAGAATTCCCAGATAGTGATGTATCCTTTTTTTTAGTAGTAGTATATGTGCCTGTTTTCATTTATACTGTTTCTATCATTGGGAATCACGGAGTTCTCAAATCCAAATTTAAAAATTTAAAAATCTTTCTTGGTTGACTGGTTGAAAAATAATTTAAGTAAAACATTATTATGTGATTGATTCTAATTAGTCAAGAGCTATCAAAAATATCACTCTCACTTCATGTTTCAAGCTGTTACATCAATATGACATGAGCCTGGCCATCTAAAAATTTCTAATTAGTCAAGCGCTATCTAAAATTGTTCATGCTGTTGAACAAATATTACATGAGTCTAGTCATCTATAGACTTTGTTTGGATAAAGTGTGTTGTGATTTTATTTTGAAAACCTTGGTTTACTGATTTAAGTCAACACAGAAATATTTACCGTGCTTTGAATGGCGTGACTCAAAATGTTCACTGCTGATGGCCCCTTTCTAAGCTGTGATTATCCATGCCACAAAATTAAAGGACAACAAATCTTATTTTAGAGTATGTGTCTACTCTCTACTTCCTTCTAGAAGTAACCATCCCAAAACATAATGGTACATGGTCTGTTTGGGCCAATATTGCCAATGACCAAAGGAATATTAAATGATACACTAAACCCACAGTCAATGAGGTTAAACCAGAAAGATAAATTAAGTCAAAAGATTCCATCTCTCAGAATATAAACTAACACTTCCTTCCTTAAAATGTAAGCCATTATCATATCAAAATTACCTGTGAACCTGTTTAGAAATGTAAAATCACAGACCTTACCCCAGAGCTTCTGAATCAGAAGCTGCAGAAAACTCATTTACATGATAGTGTTAACAGAACTAATAGTTAAAGCTAAAATAAAACTCATAAAGTAGCACTAGGTTGCAGGATCACAGGGATCCCTGGGTAAAGCCTAACTCACGAATAGAAGCCTGTAAGGGAGGCAGACAGAAAGAGAAAAGGTACTGTAGAGGGACTGTACCCCGAGTTCCTTTATACAGTTCTGATGTACAACTATATTCTCTACACAAAAATGAATTGAGAACCTTTTTATTCTCAAAAATGTATCCTGATCTGAACTGTAAGTTGTACAATAACTTGATATACAACTCAGTGTGGTTAATGTTAATTCACAGCCTGGCTGGCCTTCATATACTGTTCTTGGATCATTAATTCATGTCTTCTATTATCAAGACATATTATTCCTGAAAAAAAAATTACTGCTGTTCTGTCCAACTTTACTGTTTGGTTTATGTCTAATTTTTGTCATTAAAAATAATTAAAATTACATAGTGAGTACTTAATGATCACATGTAAGTATCAAAGCTGGTCCAGGTTGTCAGATGTCACAGCGGCACAGTCTGAGATTTCGCCCCATCGCCCACCATTAGCACCCACGAATGTCTGACTCTCTTGCTTGGTCTTTCTTCTCCATCATATCACTTTCTAATGCTAGTTCATGTGCTCTGCTACATCTTCCAATGACACTGCAAGTATCAGCTGTGGAAAGAAACTATGTCTAGGCACACAAGCCCTGTCTCAATTTTTCTGAACAAAAAATGCTTAGAAACTTTATAGACATAGATTGAGCAATATTTTTCTGCCATTAAATGATATTTTAATTTTTTATTTCATTTAAATACTTTCTCTATAAAATATACCTTTTTCTTACAAGCTACAGATTATACTGGTGAATTTGCAATAGTAATTTTAGCAACAAAACAATACAGAATGAACTAAATTGTAAAAATCACAATTTTTCCCACATATACAATTCAACTGAATATTACTTACAACTATTTTTACTAAGTAGTAGTGCAAAAGCACTATGATTGAGAGGCCCCATGCCTCAGAAAATAAATGGTTTTCCCCCTTTTTGTAAGGAGTACTGTTTTAAAGGTATAACAAAGCAACAGTTTAAATAAAATTCTAACGGCTATATTTTCGGCTTTTAGAAAAAGAAATTATGCTGATTTATGTGTGATACTCTTCACCATAATTTTAAAAGGCTTTGAACTTCAATTTCTACCTGATTTGTCTTAATGTCTCCTCTCATTTAAAGTATATGTGCACTGAAATTGCATTCAAAACAGCACATGCACAGGTTAAATATTCATAAAATATTTATGAATTGATTTCCAATTCTCAAACTTTGTTTGGTTTCCCTTTTAAAATAGAAAGAAGATCCAGCCCAGTGAATTATTATGGTTTTGCCAACATTTCATTGCTTTGTTCCAACTCTCATACTTTTTTTTTGCCATGGAGCTTCGCAGACTTGCAGTAGTCCACTAATTTCTTGAATAGGCTGTTCTGGCAGATGCTTATTAAAAATCTATAAAGATCTAAAAAGTATAGACATCAGAACATGAAAAGTACAGTTGCTTTGTGATTTTTTCCTGTAATTTTATTTTGGATAATTTCTCCCATTCCTACTGGCACACATTTACAGGAAGATAATAAGGTAGCTAGGATGACCTCTGTTTTTAAATTACATTGAGGATAAAGAGCAGTTGTTTACTGAGGGTCCTGTGCTGAGTAGCAGAATGGAATGGAACCCATTCTCTTGATAACAAGGCCACTGCTTTTTTCTGCAGGGCCGGTGGCTCTTGTCTGCAATCAAATTGGATATGCAGGATTAATTATCGAGTTGAAAGCACTTTTGTTTTCACTTTTGGCTAACAGACTCCAATGAGTCTCGCATTTACACATTTCAGTCTGCAGACACTTGCAGACCAGTATTTGAGAGCTAGTCTGTAATTTGGCTTAGTCCATTTCTGTATGTATAATGTGAGATGTGCATTTTCTTCTCATTCATGTTATGGAAGGATTGCATGATTGCCAAAATCAAAGAATGATTGCAAAAAGACAATTGTGTTGTCAATTCTATTTCACTTTTATTTGGTGTGGAAATTAAGTCTTTTGTAGTGACAGCTGATATAAATACAATGACCATTTTAGCAAATCTGTGGCAAAATATTCTTTCCAAAGACCGATTCAAAGTCATGATAAAAATGAAAACCTTGTATCTTTGAAACCATAATTATTATTCATTGGAAAAGATATATTTTGGTCTATCTATGAATCATCTATCTTCTATGGAAATGTGTATGTCAAACTGCTAGCAAAGTATTAAACTCAAAGAGTACCAAACAATGAAAGTGAAATATGGAAAACTTCATTTTTCTTTACACATTTTGGATACTTTGGGAATTTTCTTTCATGATTATATTTTCAAAACAAAATTTTATTAATACATTTTATAACTTTATCAATTATATCTTAAAATAAAACAACATCCAAGGCTGATTTTTAGCTCTTTACTATACGGGCAAAGTATCATAGATATTTAGGGCTGAGATTCAAATATAAACCTATGTGGACTGCCAAAGTCTTTTTTGCCTCTCATTTCTCTATGCAAAAGAATGACTGCATGATAAATCAGTAAAATCCCCTTGAATAGGTAACTTTATCATCAAGAACAAAAAAAAATCATTTAAGATATACCATAGTAAGCAATGTAACCTAGAATTCAAGCTAATCCCACACTAAATTGTTTGTATACATTTGGTCAATAGTGAATTTTATATTTTAACAGTCTTCTTGCATTTTCTCCTCTTATGCTAAGTAAAAGATTTATCATTTTATGTATAAAAGGTTAGAGATGGTACAGATAACATGATTAATTGCCAAGGATCACTCCAGAAAATCTTATCCAATAACCAAGTATACACTAGGATGTAAAATACATAAAAAAGTTTGCCAGATTATAGATCTAGTATTATCTTATAGGTCCAAAAATAGCAATTTGCTTCTAACTGCTAATTTCTCCAAGCTCAAACGTTATAACAGAGTTATCAATAATACCATGTTATTCCCATCACTGTTATTTCTCTTGAGATGCTAAAAAATAAGATATAAACTTTAGGAGAAGATGCGTCCTCTAGGAAAAGATCCCTAAATACTGAAGTCAAGAAGAAGAGCAAAAATAACATTAAAATTTTAAGCTTGAAAAAGCATTAGAAGAATTCAGAAGCAATCTGTGAGAATTTGTAACATAAATGAACAATGATAAAGCTTCACATTTTGGGGACTTCTGTCTCCCCTGAACACTGAAGAATGGCAGCTACAGGAAAGAGCTGAGGGCAAAGACTCTTTAATATCTCTGTCTGACCAGTGCTAAGAGAAGTACACATCCTGCCTCTTAACGGAGAACTGCCAGGCATCCCTGGGGACCTTATTAGCTAAAATTAAAAAAAAAAAAAACTCTTGGTTATCATTATACATTTCCTACACGCTTAAAGCAGTATCTGGAGTGAATACATGTGTGAAGCATTCTCCAATAAAGCCAGAGCTTCTGGGGTTTTCTAAATTTCAAAACTTTTTTTCAAATCATTAGAAAAGCATGAAAAGTAGATTTTTTTCTTTTTCTTCTTCTTTTTAAAAACATATTTTACTAATTGGAATAACTATTATTAGACAAGGACGGAAGGTACACACTATGTCAATCAAAGTGAATTTCTCATTCTCATTTTAAAATCGACCTTGAGTTTGTTCCACAATCTTTGCATTAGCCATACCATAATGGGGATTATTGTTCTTAATATCTATTATGTAGAGAACTACTTATAATATAGTTATTTTTATTAAAAGCTATGAAATATAGTGATTCCATTATAGATAAAAATAGTCTTTAAAAGACTATTTCTGTTCCATGAAGTTATGTATGAGATTTAAAGGTACAGTACAGTATCATTAAGCAATGTAGAATTGTGTATAGGCATGGTATGCAGGAAAAAAAAAAACTGGAACGCTTTAATACAGGTTTTCAGGATCATTTAGTACTTTTTGACTCCAATTTTCTTCCACTGACTACTTTTAAGATTCAATCACAAATGCTGCCCTTTCTTTTCCTGGCTATAATGTCCCTACCCTTTTTTCCAGTCCATTTAATAAAAACTAAGAATCAGAGAGAGAACCATGTTTACTAGCTTGGGAGTTGATGTTCATAAATAAAAATTCTGAGCTGTCTCCCCTACCAATGTGCTTTTCCTCTGCAAGTAGAGAGAAAAATCAGGCCAGGAACATGATGGTATTTTCTAAAATCTAGGGGAATATGTCCGTCATCTCCCATCCCAATAGTTATAAATCTCAGGACTCATGAAGACCAAATGTTGGAAAAGTTGTCTGTTGTGCTTCAATCATCTTCCAAACTTTCAGATGAGGTGAAGAAAAGATATGTATATTCACAGTCTAAGGAATATACCAATCAAATAATACCAATCAAAGACATACTAATCAGGAAAGGAAATCTTAAGCATTAGCTGATACTAACACTGGCAGATGAGTGATGGTAATGACTGATGTCATTTGTTAAGTAACCGGTGCAGTGTAGGTTTCTTTGTCTTAGTTATCTCTTTTACTTTCCATAACAATTCCAGGAAGTAGCTATTCTCTGTATTATGAACAAGAAACATTTTGCGTGCTGAAGGCTTCCCAGATTATGACACCACCCACCTGTCTGCTTCCACATGGTCTGTTCTGTCAGCTCTATATGTTGCATTAAACTTCATTGGAGCACATTGCACACTTTTGAGGTAGAAGAAATAGCACCATAACCAAGAGCATGGGCTGTGCAATCACTAAAACACGCATTCCCAACCCAGTCCTGTCCCTTACAAGTCGTGTAGCTTGGCCCTAATATCTCTGTGCCTCGCCTTCCTTATGAGAGAACAGGGTGCCTGTAGTTGTTAAATTATAGGACACTTTTTAAGATTAAATGTGTAAATGCTTGCACAGAGCATCTAGTTGTGTCCATAACAAGGAAAATAGTATCATTTTTGAGGGGACAAATAGACTCTGATTTTCACTGTATTCTTAATCGTGTGCCTAGGGATTAGCAGACCCAGGATTGGGACAGATGACATGTTCACTGAATGGCTAAAAAGTAGATGATTCTATTGATGGATAGGTGGTGAATGGATGTATGACTGATGGATACATGGATATAGTCGAATAATCTTCTGAATCTCAGAACAAAACTCTTCCTATTAAAGATATTTGTCATTATCATTTAGGATAGGTTTCTATGATACACAAGACTGACTAATGGCTTGGTGATTTATAACACAGGCATACAGGCAAAAATATACACAAGGCAAGGACTAAAACAAAAATTATCCTCATCCGTATCTCTCCACGTGGTATCCAAAATTGACTAGAGGGCATCATTTAAGAAATGGCAACAAGAGACACAGAGTGAGCTAGAATAATTTTTTTATGAGTTATATTCTTTGGTCTTTCTAAACATGTTTCTACACTAATAAAGCTGGGACATAACGTAATTATACGTGCCTTCCAGTTGTGTGATAATTTAAAGAGATAATGTATATAAAAGGGTTGTCATGTAAGCCTCAAAGGTCCTTTTCTTTGAGGAAGGAATGACTGACATCTTAGCATCCCTTGTTTAGCATGCCTTCTTTAAAACACACAGAGTCTACACAGAGGTCCCAATGTTTTGATATTCTAATCCAGGAACGGATATTTCCAATCTGCAAACAGTCACCTCCTTGCATCTAACTAGACAAATGGGAGAAAAGACCTGGTGCGTCCATTAATTATTAAGGAGCTGAGAGTTTATAATTGTGTGGTTTTTCTTTCTACTTCACTGTGCAAATGTATATGAAATTCTGTCCAGGCTTTGTAGTCACCCTAGCACCAACCATATACAAACTCTGATAAACTGTGATTTCTGTCCTTCTTTCATATGGACCATTTGTTGGCAGGGCTATATAGTTTAATTTCACTAATAGTTAAAAACTTTAGACCACCAACAACTGTTAATCATTGAGGTTGTTTCTGCAGTGAGCGTAATTATTAACATTATCATCATTTCAGAGCTACAATGACAGAAAATTACACTAATTATAAAGAAAAAATAGAAAGAAAATTCTTTTGTCCCTAATTGGGCAACTCTTCAAAAGGGTCCCACCATTCAACTGAATATATACTTCTTCTCCTTTGTGTTGAATTTATTTTTGTCATACATTAACATCAAGAGCAAAGCACTATACTTCTCCACTTAAAAATTTTAAATTTTAGAAGTGTCACCATATAGTAAAGATATGTGTTTTATACATATAATAATATTACATAGCTCAAAACAAAAATATACATTAAGTTTTCACTGAATTGTTATATGATACTCAAATATCTTAATAGTTTCCTCTTTAGGGGAAATGAAAGACAGGAAATAATCCAACAAATACTAAACGTATTTTAAAATTTTGTGCAACATGTAGTGTGACCCTAAACCAAATTACAAGTTGCCTATTATAATGAAATGTGTATTAGCTTTTATAGGTCTTAAAAATCAAAATTCAGGTCCCTAAATTCATTGCTGCCTAACATACCCATCTTTCTTTGACTTTCCTTCTGTCTAGTGATTGCACTTAATGCACTTGACTCGACCATTCTTTCTGTAGTAATATCCAATCCTTAGCCATGTGTATCGTCTGTGCTTATATCATTTCACTGCCTACCTCTGGATACTGTGAATTTCTGTCTGTTGACCATGACCATCAAACTGAGTGCTTTTATGGAAGCCTCATCTTCAACCAGTTGCCTTGTAAATATTATCACCTATGTTGTCTACCCATTCATTGAGTGAGCCTAAATAACCTTTGAATGAGTAAATTCATGTGTGAAATTCATACATTAAGTCCTTGTGAGTGGTTTTTTCATCTGTTCTTCACCTTTAATCCTAGTAATTCCATGCTAATGTAGGCTTTCAATCCCAGTCAACTCTTGCTCATACTGTATATTCACTTTACACCACATGTGTAACATCCACCTGGACAGAACACTATTCTTTCTCTCATTCCTGGTTCAAAGATGCCCATGGGCCCCCAGTTGCTATTAAATATATATATATATATATATATATATATATATATATAATTAAAATATTAATCCCAGACAGACACTAGTCTTGTTGAAATTGAATTTCAACAACTTCTCCAGTTGTCTTACCCTAACATGCCACATATCTGCTTGCAGGCAACTCTAAGAAAACAAATAAATAAAGCAGCTATCATGTCTTGAAACATACAATCAGTGTTAAAGAATATTAAAAAAAGTAGATCAGCATGAATTTAAGACAGAGAAATTGTTGCAATTTAACACTTTTCTAAAATGGCCTTTCTACCCTACTGATGTGCTATAGAGTCAAATCAAATGTGGTCAAATTTAACTTGAATTAGAATGTTAAAAGCGAATACAAAATATTTTTGTATCCCAGCGTCAACTTTTGTGTTAATCTTTTATATCTTCAACTTCCTCTTACCAGACACATCACCTTTCAACTCTACTGTTTTAGGTGTTATCCTCAGTCTAGCTGATAACTGATCATTGTACAAATGATGTAATAACGCCTTCCACATATTTCTTTGTTGAGCATTCCCAAGAGGATGTTCGTGCTGTGAATTTCTTAGGCCATTGCTACAGATTCCCATGCAAAAATTCAAATCATTTATAGATCACCTATGAAACAAATAGTTTTTGGAAGACCTTAGTGTTGTGAAAATTTTTATTCTTAAAATGACTCTTAGAGTTTCCAAGTGACTCTCGAAAACTTTGAGACAAATTCATGGGTGAAATAACTTCCTCTTTCAAAGATACCAGAATTATTGTCTTTTAAAATAATTAGGCCTTAGGAGGATGACCCAGCCCTTATCAAGAGAGTCAGAAGTTTAAACCAAACCTGTCTCAGAGAGATGCCAAATATCCACTAGTCTTCAGATGACTGCAATGGGTTCCAGGCCGATCATCAGTACATATTCCAGAGATACAGCACAGAAGAAAGAAAATGGAAAATTCTAAAGAACATAGAACTTAGCTGTTATGTCTGTGCTTGTTTGTATAACTGGGTAGGAATGCCTCTTGAGCAATTTGACTTAAGGTAGTGAATGAGCCAAAATTCTAACATGCATGTTTAAAACTATATCTCAGTTATCTATGTACTTTATGTACTGCGTTTTCTTAGCCTTCCTTCTTATATCTTAGTTTTGATTTATCAAATATAAGCCTAACATCATATGGTAACCTCTAAATTCCACATATTCCCGCTATAAAGTCATTGGTGTCTCCCAGTTTTGCTTAAACTCAATGAAGAAAGATAAGCTATTATAGATTGTTTACAGACGAGTGTAAAAATCATCAAATTTGACCACTTTTATTTATAATTTTTTAAAACCCTAACCTAAGCTCCTTCTAGGAATCTTTGAAAAAATGTTATTTGAGCAACTTACAATCATTTACTGTGAGAGGCTCCCTGACCTCCTGCTTTGTTTCCTTTTTCTTAAGAGTTCCAGGGTCTGCATAGTGACATCCTGAATGTCATTAAGCCAAGTATGTCCCTCTGGTTTCATGTGTACTTCCTGACTTGGGAAGAGAATAATTTTATGCAATATTTTAATACTGCTTTACTAGTCTAAGACCTACGACTTACTATAGCCCTAAGTTTCCAAGAAATGAAGTACACATGTGATCATGCTCTTTTTTGTGTGACAACACCCAAGTCTCTTCCATTCTGAGAAATTAAACACACTTCAAATAGCAATTAAATATTTTTATGATAATGGCTATATTTAGCATAGAGAGTCATGTTGTGTGTAAAATATCAGTAACCAAGGATTGTGCACAGGGGAAATAAAACCCATTTTCAAACATGTCTTATAAATATATGGTCAATAAACAATGAAAAAATACAACAAATTCAATATGGAACAACTTTTCCATGAATATTCTGAATTTTAAAAAATAGATTCTAAGTGACACACACTGGAAACCATAACCACAGTTTCCATTCTCGTAATACAGTATGTAAAATCAATTTATTCTTGAAAAAGTGTTTTTGTTTCTGCTTGTGAATTAACTATCATTTTAAGTAATTAAGTACTTGAAAGACTATATATCTCTACAGTACATATTAATAACAAACACTTCAAATTCACATAGAAGTTTCTAGCTTTTCAGCTAAAAAATATATTCCATGATAATTATGGAAGGAACTGTATAATGTAAACCAAGGAGAAAAATCTTGAACAAACCCACAAAGATTTGAGGCAAGCAACAGAAATCCTGAAGGATTAACACATTCACATACTGTATGCTGACAAGTTGAAGTACCAGTACCAAATACAACAGCTACATAATTTACTATTCCCCAAAGAATATCTTATCATTGTACTATAATTACCTTAAAAGAACTACACCACTTGAAAGCTTCTAGGAAAAATTTTAAAAAGATGTACACACAATTGTAAAAGAGCACTTGTAATCCTGAAATGAAATTTCACTACTTTGTTGTTGAAGAAATATAATTTACTTAGAATACAAATTTCTTCTACAATTTTTTCTCTATAGAATTTTAAGTTTAAATGCACAAAACTTGGGATAAAAAAAATTAAGCACCTAAAGCATAAAATACATTCTTTTCATCTAATTTTGCCACGCTCTTAGGATTTTACATGAACATTTTAAAAGTATCTAAAATTTTTCTTCAAGTTACTGACCTGATAAATCTTTTAAATATTTGCTAAACTGGGAAAACACTAACATTCTGTCAGAGTCCCCTGTCATTCTCCTGCTGCATGGGACAGTCTTTAACAAGACTTACACACACCTCATTCATCAGTATTCTACTCTGGAGGAGCTCACACTTACGGTGAATTCTGCTCTTCAACTTAAATACCAGTGTCTGTGGCAGGCCAGTTCTATCATTGCCGATCCAGCATCCCTCAGGCGAGGTCCAACCTTTTCCTCGAAGTGCACCCAGGGATTAGTCTGACTTCCCCTAAATTCTCTCCTCTGCACAGTAAGAGCTAATCTTTCCTGTATGAAGCAGGAGATGGTGTTGCTATGACAACAGAGCACATTCTAGCAGTGGGACTACTGAGATGATCCTTCAAAGACTCCGAAGCATGCACTCAGTCTTCCTCCAGGGCTATGGGCTCCTTCCTTTAGGATTTAATCCCCCAACAAGTTTACTGTCAGTGTGGGTTGTTGATTACCTATGCATTTTGCTAGAGGGAGATCACTGGTTAAGAACCTTGCCGGAAGATCACAGAATTATTTAATAAAATTGCTCTTCTCAGTTATATCAAATTTCTGATTGTAAATTCTCTGTAAATCTGTTTTGAAACAAATACTACCCCCACTTAATTTTAAACCACCTTGCTTACTTTTAGTCTTTCTAAAATAATAATAAGATGCTTAAGAAAGGCGTCATCAAGGAAGGTGGTTTTTTTGTGTGTGTGCGTGTATTATCACCATTGCATCAATTTGAAGGTGAAATACACACACGCGCGCGCACACACACACTCACACAACCATTTTCGTTCTCCAACATCAATGTGTGGAGCCTTGAGGTTTCAGGGTGGGGGAGGGGATATGCTAACAAAAGCAAATCCCTGCAGCCACATTTTGCATACATTTATTAGAGAATAAGCACGGTAAGCACTAATCATTTAGAAAAATAATCATAAGTGGAATTTAAGTGCCTATGCCACAGGAGAAGAGATCTAGTATTAGTCCATATTATTTGAAGGCAGATTTTATACATTATTTTCAAACACAGCAGATTCATTTGGGGGAGATAATAAATATATCTTTATATATTTTAATAGTTGATAATGCATTTTACTACTTTTTCTACTATACTATTGTGAACCCTCATTTTCTTCACAGACATCCCTACAATTCAAACACGCCCCTCCCTGTCATGGGGAAGAAAGACCTGGGGCAGGAACACTTCCCCTGCTCAGCTTCAGAGGCTGGGTTCATCACCCAGCCAATCGCCTTGTCTTTTTTATTTCCTCATTATGATTCTCATTTCCTAATCCTTTATGGCAGAGGCTGCTATTACTAGTACATATCATCCTTCCCCCATGGCTATATATGCACCTTTGTGGCAGAAGCAATATAATCTGCATCATCTACTCCTAGACTCCCAGTGCACAAGGAGAACTGGACTTTATGGGTATTGTTGTCATTCACGTGTGAAGGGACCTACAGGCTAAACAGTGGATTCAGTGTTTTATTGGCTTTCTGGTGAAATCTTTGTTCTTTCTTTAGTTACTTCTTATCACCGTAATGAGTTTCAAAAGCTTTAAAATAGTAACTAGGTTTCAATATTGCACATAATGTATGCACTCGCATACATATAAAATGAAGGAGGACGTTTTAAAACTCATTTTGATTTGTGCTTTTTCTATCACAGTAAGAAACAACAGTTAAAATTTTGTTTAATGTATGTGTTGGAATAAATGCTTAGAATGCAAATGTATCCACTTCACAAAACATGGCAGACCATTCTTCCTTCAGGATCCTCTTTTGAGAGCTTATCTGAAGATGCATTCTCGTAATTTAAAAAGTTATAACACCTGTTTTCATTATGTTCATTATTATCTAATTAGTAAAGGGCTTTTAAAAAAATTCACTCTATCTTCAGGGAAACTGGATGAATGCCAAAACATGTAAACAACATATGGCTTACTTTCAAAATCGACCAACTAGAATTACTTATTTCTAAAGAATTTCTTGCTAAAAAATATGTTGAAATAATTCCTGCTCTAATAGGTAATGTTTACCATCTGCTATTCTTTCACCACTGCCTACCTAGAGATCAAGCATATTGTGTATTTTCCAGCATCCTCCATCCCCCAAAGAAGACGATTTTACTTATGAAGAAAGTTTACATAGATCATGCTGTGTGGGCCATAATTTGTATTTAAATTTTGAAAGTGATTTACGCCCAATATAATAATATGTAACAGAGCCCTTAGAAGTTTGAGAGTTGTATACTTTTCTCCCATGTATTATTTATAAAAGCTCCTATTTCTCAATATGATAATCAGTATGTACAATAAATTGCAATATTATGTTTTTCTTGGAGGAGGCCAGGCAGAGAGCATGGGAGAAACAATATTTTATCAAAATAAATTTTAAGGATTCTATAGTTTGAATGTCAAACAGTCCCACAGCCAAGGTGTTAAGTAAGGACTTGCTCCTGAGGTGTCAGAACTGTGAGGAGGTGGGCCTTATAGGAGGTCCTTGGGAGAAGGGAGGGGTTCCCTCAAAGAATTGAGTACCTCGCCTTTTTATTTCCCTCTGCCCCACTTGTGATGTGATGCTTTTGCTCCTGTGAATGTTCCTGCCATGGTGATCCACCACCCACAGCCCTCCCCAGAAATAAGCAGATGAAGGTGCCAAGCCTTTGAACATCTCGCAACGGAAACTCAATAAATCTTTTCCAATTTAGTTGCCCCAGGCATTTTAATGTAGTAACACAAAGCTCCTTAATATAAAGATGATTCCCAAGGCAGTTCTGAGGAAAAAGTAATGAAATACTACAACCAGTGGCAATAAGAACAAAAAGTGAGTCAAAAACACTTCTTTCTAGATATCATCTTATGGAAAATCTGGGGGCGTAGTCATTAGACTTCACTGAACACAGATCTTAGTGAAAATAATGCATTTGTCATCTTTGTGTGCATCATTAAAATGAGGAACATAGTAGTATCTACCTCATGGGATTCTTAAAGATTTTAAGGAGTACAAAAATATAAACAATTGGTTAAACCATAGCCAAGACTACAATAAATAAGATCATCTTTGAATATGGACAGCAAACAAATCTCTTTTAATTTTGAGAATGAGTTATCACTCAGAAAACTAAATTAGCACTTGTGTTAGTACACATTATGAGAGGGGCTCCAATTCAAAGGCTTGAGATCAGAGGCCAATAACACAGCGACAATGAAAGACCAGGAAACATAGTGGCTATGAAGAATCTCAGAGCCTTTATAAAGGGAGTGGTCAATTCCGAACTATGAAATTTAAAAATATATAGTCAAATCTTTATTCTTTGTATATTAAATATTATTTTCCTACCACTTCTATGATGTTAGTATTCAATAAAACAAAATGAATCAGTAATATCTAAGAATGATAAAATATGTCAGAAGACAAAAATCTATGTCTGATCACGATATGTTTACAACGTTAAAATGCTTTCATTCAAAATTCATGTTCAAAATGTTGTTCAATTCTTTATATTTCTAAATAGAAGTCCTTTGTTGGAAGGAAAATTGGCTAAAATTTGTGGGATGTCTTTTCACTCCAGTGGTGATTTCTTTAATGTGCAAAAATGTTTTAATAAGATGAGATCCCAGTTGTTGATACTTTGAAGTATTTCCCATGCAGCCTGGGTTTCGTTCATGAACTCTCTACCTATAACTATGTCTTCACGTTTTCTATCTACTTTCTTTTCCAGTAGATTCATTGTTTCTGTTTTAATATTTAGAATGCTGATCTATTTTGGCACTAGTTTAGTATATGGTGATAGACATGGGCCTACTTTTATCTCAGACTGTAGAGAACCAGTTTTTCCAGCACCATTTATTGAAGAGGCTATCTTTCTTCCACTTAACATGTTTGGCCCATGTGTCAAAGACAATGGCTGTGTGTGTTTGCAATTGTATCTGCATCTTCCAATCTGTTCCACTGTTCCTTAGGTCTGTTTTTTTCTCCAGTGCCATACTGATTTTATTGCAGTAGCTTTGCAGTACAATTTCAAGTGATGCCTCCTGCCTTGCCTTTGATGCCTATAATATCCTTTGCTGTTCTAGGTTTCTTCTGATTCCAAATGAATTTTAGGGATGTTTTCTCTGGTTCTATGAAGTATGCTCATGGTATTTTGATTGGAATTGCATTAAATCTGTATAACAATTTTAAGAGTATGGCCATTTCCATTATGTTGGTTTTTCCTATCCATGAGCAAGGAATATCTTTCCATTTTCTGATATCTTCTTCAATCTCTTTTTAAAGAATACTGTAATTTTTTAATACATAGATCCTTTAGACCCAATCCAAAAATGGATATCTGAGATGAATACACGCTTTTCAGATGGAAAAATACAAATGAAAAATAAATACAAGAAAAACTGTTCAACATCACTGACCATTTGAGAAATACAAATTAAAACAGTGCTGAAATTCCATCTCACTCCAGAAAGAATGACTACCATCAAGAAATCAACCAGTAACGGGGGCTGGAGATTTAGCTCAGCAGCATAAGCACCTGCCTTACAAGCAGGCAGTCGTGAGTTCAATCCCTAGTAGCGATAAAAATGAAAAAAAAAAAAAAAAAAAAAAAAAAAAAAAGAAAGAAAGAAAAAGAAATCAACCAATAACAAATGCTGGAGGGGCTGTGAGGAAAAGGAACACTTCTTCACTGTTGGTAGAAGTGTAGACTGGTATGACCACTGGGGAAATCGACATGGTGACTACTCAAAACCCTCGAATTTCCCAACTATTTCACCTCTGGGAATCTTTTAGAATAACTAAAAACGTACCATAGCAACATGTGTGCACCCATGATTTTAACAGCAGAATTTGTAATAGCTAAATTTAGAAATAGTACAAATGTCCATTAACCAAGGAATGGGTTAAAAAGATGTGTTACTCTGCCATAAAGAAGGATAAACTTGAGGCTTTCATAAGTAAACAGATGCAACTTGAGACTGTACTCGTAAATGAAATAAATCAGACTCACATGTGTAAACATTGTATTGTGTGAGAAATTGAAAAAGCACATGAGGTCTAAAATATATGATGGATATTTTGAAATGGGAAGAAACTATTCAAAAGGGAAAAGGGACAAGGGTGGGTGAAAGGGAGAAAGATAGTAAGAAAAAGGGAAAAATTGCAAGTCGGTTATACTACTAGTATCTCATTAATAGGAAGATGTGTACTAACATCAATTGGAAAAAATTGTATGCCCGTATCTTGTATCCTAAACAACTACTTTAAAGATAACAACATGTTAGCTATTGTTATTCTCCTATTATTTTGTTATGAAATTTTTAAATCTTTTTTCCATAAAATAAAGCATATTGTTCTAGCAAGTGAGATAAAATAATACATGATTGATCCATAAAAGCAAATTATCCTTATTTTGACACTTTTGTTTTCCTTAAAAAAAAAAAAACTTAAGAGATATAACTATTTTAAATTGTGCAATTAAACAAATTTTAGATGGGTTAAACATTTAAATTAAAAGTTTGTTTAAAAACTGGATAAATAAGAAAGATTTTAAAAATATAAGCAGAAGAAAATAATCTTTAGAATCTCTCAGATAAATGACACACTGTTTGGTCCAGAAAGCTACAAGTTTATTTCCATACCTTGGCATTATTAACCACGCATTTATTTAGCAACAATAATGTGCAGGTATTGAGCATGCTAAGAAAAGAAAGACAGTTTTGGGGCTGGAGATTTAGCTCAGTGGCATTAAGTACCTGTCCTGCAAGTAGGCAGTCGTGAGTTCGATCCCTGGTACCGATAAAAAGTAAAAAAAAAAAAAAAAAAGGCAGTTTTTATCTTATAGAAGTTACTAGTCTAGCATTTCACAAGCCTTTGCCATTCAGAGTGCTTATTATTGTGATAAAATTATTTGCAAGATATTATGAAAAACATTTAAGAGAAGTCTTTGCTTACAGGAAGGTATATGTATGGAATCAGTTAATGAGCATGGAAATAGAGTCATATTGGACTACCTCTAATGGACAGTGATCTTACTGAAAATTATCAGGAAATCTAGCTTTTAAAAATTTGCGCTTGAAATCTGAGAACGTTAGTTTTCTAAGAGGCATATAGGAGTGAGAGCCCCAGATCTCCAAAAGAAGGAAATCAGACAAACAGGAACTAAATGTAGCTTTTTCGCTCCGTGAAGATCTCCCTTTCCTATAAAATCTAGGAAAGTAAGAATTTGAATATACTTTGCTAGTAAGTAAAGAATAAAACCTTCATGAATCCCATAACACTAGACACGATTTCAGATTGAAAAGCAGACCAGTATGCAAGCAGTCAAGACTGTGAAAGGAAGTTAACATTAGAAAAGTGAAACCACCACACCTTGATTTTGCTTTTGAGGACTTTGCACATTTTAGAGAAAAAAGGCAAAAGAGATACATAGAAAAGTGCCGAAAAAATATTCACTTTATAGCACACTCGATTCTGAGTTAAACTGACAAACTAAGGACCTTCACTGAGGACGGGCTTTTGTAAGTAGCCCAGGCTTTCATTTGGAGCCTCCACTAGGCTAGACCCTATGAGGAGATGAAGAAGGGATGGAGATGAAGCCCACTGTAAGAACACCCAGTAGCAAATCAGTTCAGGACTTGATTTGATTCACTCGATTGCCTACAAGGGAAACTCTCTGAGCCACATATCTTCCTAGGAGTTTCTACTATTTTTTTATACTCAATTTCAGAATTTAATTTTAAAAATTGTAAAGCATACCAAGAAATGGGATCAATTATAAAATCAATTATAAAAAAAAGGGCAATACAAAGATAACCCATGCAGATAGCTCATGTTAAGAGTTATTACAAACAAACTGTAAAACTGTAATTACCATGTTTGTGTGAATAGATGAAAAGAAGAGTGATTTCAAACTAGAATCTATAAAAAGGAATCAAGTGGACAGTCAAGAGTATAAAATATTACATTATTAAAAGTAGGGATTTAGTAGAGAGATTTTACAGAAAGACTAGTTAGATAGGATTAATACAATAAAATATAGAATAATAGATAATATCTGAGCTGAAATATTAAATGCATGAAAAAATTTAGGAACATGTAGCAAACAGGAAAAATGATAATATCAGTGATTTGTTAATAAGTGTTTTATAGCTGTTCTCAAAATGTGAGGTACAATATTATTAATTTCCCCGAAAAAAACACACAACTTACAAATAATAAAAGGGTATATAATACCCTATTGTAAAATCCATTTAGGCAATTGATTGTTTCTGAATACTTCATACTGGATTTTGCTGAACTAACATATTTGTTTACCACACACGGCTGTGACTGACAATGGCGTGTGATCCAACATGGATATGGGCTTGTGTTTTAATTATATTAATGAGTAGGATCAATGTGTAATTTTAGATTGTGAAAATTTACTTGATTTTTGGTAGCATAAAACAATTCTTTGATGGCTCAGATAACTGTTTTCAAATGCTGAGTATTTTGTATGTTTTGCAACCTAACATAAAGTCTAAAGAATGTTCCATGCACAGTCAAGGAGAATGCTAGAGCATTTCACATAGGCTTGTTACATCCAACTGGTCTCCAGTGTTGTTCACGTCTTCCAGTTCCCACTGATCTCCTGTTGGAGTGTGCTATTCACTACAGGAAGTTAGATAGTGAAGTATTCTAATATTATTCTCTGGCTGTCTGTTTCTTCCTTCATTTCTGTCAATATTTGTTTCAAATATTTGAGATTGCTAATATAGAGTGCATAAATATTTGGAACTGCTTTATCTTCTTGGAAAATTGACCTTTTTATTATACAGTGCTCTTTGTGTTTTGTGACAGTGTCTTAACACCTATTTTCTCTGATGTTAGTATAGTTACCCCTTTCTCCTTCATTTTCCATTGCATGAAACATCTATTTCCATCTTTTGACAATCAGCAAGATTGTGTCCTTACACATAACATGAGTGTCTTGTAGACAGTACACAGCTTGAGCTTGTTTCATAATTTATTCAACCAATTAGAACTTTTTTTTTTTATCAGTACCAGGGATCGAACTCACGACCATGCACTTGCAAGGCAGGTGCTTATGCCGCTGAGCTAAATCCCCAGGCCAACCAATTATAACTTTAAAAAAAAAAAACTTTTATTGGTACATGTTTGTTGTCTATTCATCATGGGGAGTGGGTATGTGTACCTGAAATTCCTCGGTTTTTTCCTAACACCCTTCCTGCCCCCTTCACCTCTTCGACCCATTCATATGCATACTACGTGATGATCATATTCTTTGTAGAAACTGGATACATGTACACACAACTTTACAATCTCCCTCCTCTTTTCATTAATCTCCCTCTTGCTCCTGCCCCCTATCTTTCAGTTCCCTCCCACAATCCAAAGATGCATGTCCCTATTTCCATTCTCTGTTTGCATTTTATTTATATAGTAGGGTTTTCAGGTAAGAGTGATCATGTGCTATTTTAACCTTGTGAGTGTGATTTATTTTACTTAACATAATGTCCTCAAGGTGCATTCATTTTCCTATAAACAACTCGTTTACTCTTCTTTATAGCAAAAATACTACTCCATTGTATACCACATTTTCTTTATCCATTCATCTGTTCATGAACATCTGGGTTGTTTTCAAGAGTTAGCTCTTATGAGTTATGCGGCTATAAACATAGATTTGCATGTATCACTGCAATACGATGTTTTTAACATTTTGGGGGAGATACCAGGAGAGGGAATAGCTGCTCAAATGAAATTTCTACTTTTTCATTTTGTGAAGAATCTCTACACTTATTTCCATCAAAGCTATGTCAGTTTACACTTCCACCATCCATGAAGGGTTCCTCTCCCCTTACATACTCTCCAGTGTTCGTTTTTATTTGATTTCTTGATTGTAGCCATTCTACTGGAGTCAGAGGGAATCTCAGTGTTGTTTTCATTTGCATTTCTTGAATGACCAGTGATGAATATTTTTTCATCTGTTTATTGGCCATTTGTACTTCATCTAACAAGGATGTACTCATTTCAGATCACCATCTTTAAATGAATGTCAAAATTTGAGGCCCCATTTTTAAGTTTTTAATATATTTTAGGTATTAATTCTGTATCTGATAAGTAGCTGGCAACTTTTTCCGATTTCATAAATTGTCTCTTTATATTGTTGGTGGTTTCTTTTGCTGTACAGAGTTTTTGTTTTTTAACTGATGTGAACCCATCCATTGACTCTTGGTATTTTTTCTTGTTCAGTGGGATTCTGTTCAGACAGTGTTTGCCTATACCTGTGTCTTCTAGAGTTTTACCCATATTATCATCCAGTAAATTATTTCTGATTTAATATTTAGACCTTTGACCTATTTTGATTTTGCATTATTGCATGGGTATCATTCTTCCAGCCAAAGTATTTGACCCCTTTGTCAAAGACAAATTAGCTGAGTGTGTCTAAAGTTGTTTTACATCCTTTGTCATGTTCCATTGATCCACAAGTCTATTTTTTAATACCATGTTGATTTTCTTTCTTTTTTTTTTGTCACTGTAGCTTTCTTTGTTCAGCCAGTTTTACCTTTTAAGTGGGGAGTTTAATTATTAATATTTAAAGTAATCCAATTACAGGAAAGGACTATTGCCAACTCGTTAACTATTCTTTGCATGTCTTGTAACTATTGTTTGTCCTTCAGACTCTATGCTTTTATTTCATTTTACTGATATTTTCATAATTCCATACCTTAATTCCATTTATATTTTCTTAATATTATAGGTAATTTCTTTACAGTTACAGTTGTAATTATATGAAACATCTTAAACTTATAATATTCTATTTCCAGCAGTTAACAGTTTCAGTCACATATAAAAATTATACTTCTTACATCCCCAAATTTATGTAACCTTGGTCCTAACAGATATATATTTATGCTGTAGATAGATGACCATAGATTTGTATTTTTCTGCTTTTGTCTTTTAACTTCATACAAGATTTAAATTTATATTTGTAACCGAAATTACAATAAGTACATTTGCCTATGTATTTACTTTTACAAAAGAATTTTGTTTTCATAGGGTTCCATATTGCTGTCTCCTGTCTTTCAATTTCAATTTGAAGGACTCCCTTTGGGTTTTCTTTTAAAGCAGAGCTAGTAAAACAAAATCTCTAAGCCCTCACTTTTCAGATAATATCTTAATTCTTCCTTTGACTTGAAGGAAAGTTTCTGTGGAGTGCTCTTGATTAATAGCTTTTTATCTTTCAATATTTTGAATATATAATCCTACTGACTTTGGCTGTCAAGGTCTCTGCTGAGAAAACCTTTGATAATGTTGTAGAAATTATCATCTATAGGATAATCTGCTCTCAAGATTTTGTGTTTGAATTTCAATAGTTTGATTATAATGTCTCTTGGTGTGGATATCTTTGGATTGTGGTAGTTACAGTTCACTGAATTTCTTGAACCTGCATGCTTATTTCCTTGCAAAAATTTTATTTTGACCACTATTTCTTCAAATAAATTCCATATGACGTTTTATCACTTTTTCTTCTAAAATTCTAGTAATATGTACATAGGCTGCTTGATGGTGGTTCCATAACTTCCTTGAACTTCCTAGCAATTTTTTGTTCTTTTTTAATTTTTCACTCAATAATTTCAAATGACATGTTTTTACATGTTTGCAGTACATAATGATTATATAATCCCCATGATTGTGGGGAATTGGTGCTTTTACTCTTTCTCTCCACCCTCATTTTTGTCATTCTTTTTTGTTTATCTGTAGAATCAACTGTACTTTTAAGTTATGGTGTTTTTTTTCGATCCAGAATTTCTGTTTGGATCCTTCTTATAGTTTCTAACTTTTCATTATAATCTCTTTTTGTTCATGCATTGTTTTTGATTTGTTTTTGTTGTTATCTGTATTATCTTTGATCTCATTTAACATATTTCATGCTATTGTTTTGAATTTTTATCTGAAAGTTCAAGAATCTGCATTTCTTTATGGTTGTGTTAAGATTTTTTTTTTTTTTTGATCCTTTGCCTGAGACATCTTTCCCTGTTTCTTTTTGTGTTTTGTGATTTTATTGCTGTTGTAGAAATCTGAGCTTTTGGGGAAAAAAAATCCACCTTTCTCAGGCTCTATCAACTTGCTTCACATAAGAAGTGACCTTCATCAACCAACTACACATTTTTGGACTCTTACAACATTTTATATGGAGATATGTATATTCTCTCAGTTTTTGTTTAATTTTTCAAAAAAGCTTAATGTCTTCTCAGGAGCCCGTGACCTCCCCTGCTCCCTACAGTGTACCTGTGGAACTGCAGTATTTATGGCGCTCTACACTTCTGATTGCTCTATTGTGTCGGGAAACTTGCCTCTGATTTTCAGTGGTTTCCAAACTATACCACACACCCTATGTGTTCTTTGACAAGGCAGAACACAAAGCGATTCCTCAGGCTGCTCCTAGGTAGATTAGAGTGAGAGTCATGGTCTACTCCTTTGTCTGTCTCAGGACAGAGGAACCCCAGTACAAATGGTTTCTTCCTGAGTACATGGCACAACACTGAGTAACGAGGAGGCCGCTGGCATTCAGAATGCCCAAAACTTGGCAAGAGTCATTGTTTCTGGTGTAAAATAGCATCTCAGTGTTGTAACGCCAAAAAACAACAAATGCTGGCAAGATTGTGAAGAAGAGCCCTTCTACACTGGTGGTGGGAATGTAATTAGTACAACCAGTATGGAAATCAGTTTAGATAACTGGTAAACTAGAAATAGAAATTCCATTGTATTGAAAGATTATGCTATTTCTGTTTACACCTGGATTCCAAGTTTTAATACTAGATGAAGGAGAAGAAAACATTTTGTCTTGCATACATATTACTGCCCTGATCTGATCAATCAAATCTGTTTCCCAGAAGAGACCAGAGCACAATTTCAAGTGTGTGGATAAATTACTCATTGTTGGCACCTGATCTGGCTCCACATATAAAGATTTGCAAGACATACTATGGTAGCTATTTTGGATTTACTGTAGGCTTGTTTTGAAGTCCTTTCTTGCATTCATTGTTTTATTTTATTGTTTCTATTCTGTTCTGTTCTGTTTGATTTTTTTCTATGTCCAAAGGTATCTGCAGCTATTTTAAAGACAGCAAAAGGCATTATGGTAACTATTGTTGATTTTGTAATGTTTTGAAGTCCTGTATCACTTACACTGGTTTGCTTTGATTGGTTTTATTCAGTTTTATCCTCAATTAAATACAATTAAAAATAAATAATGGAACTAAGAAAAAAAGATCTTCAAGCTGTCTTTATTAATAACAGTAACAAGGGACAGTCGCTAAAATTGTTGGCTATATTATACACTAGATAATTTGTTTAATATAAATTAATATATGATGAAGTGCATTATATGGTCAAGGGTATTTTACAGAGGAAATTGCACTTGAAAGATTCTTGAGGGTAAGAAGTATGTCTTCTATATCTCATCGCTAATTGCTTATTGCTATGGAGATAGAAAAGGCTACTCATAAATCAATATTAATTATCATACAGTGCAAGTTATTAACAGCATTGTCCATTTCTCTTTAATCATTAAAATTATGTGATTATTCTGAGCTCCAAGGATTTAAACAACACAGAGAACAGTTTCAGAAACTGTTAATGGTGCTCATACCTATTGATTTCTTAGCTTTTGAAACATTTTCCGTTAATTTACTCATAACCATCATCTCTCTCACCTGCTCCTTGTATGCTAAGTTCTAACCAGAATGATACCACTAGGTTTTACCGAGCACCTCACCTGTAGCAGGCCCACTCACATTCCCAAATTCATAGTTGTGGTGTCTCTGCCATTGGCCTGTCACTGTTTATTTCTCTTTACATGTGGCCCTGCATTTTCCTTTGTTCTGAAAGTCTTTATCACTCTAAAATCCTCTCCCTCCATCTTGCTTTTAAATCTCAAGTAATCTTTACAGAAAATGCTCCAAGATGATATGGGTAAATTAACCCTCTTAGCTTTGCTGACTAAACGTAGCAATCACTTGTCACGTGATTATCATCAATACTATAATCTTCAAAACTCGAATATGAGCTTTGTGAGTATAAAATTTTTATATCATTTCTGTGTATCACAACTTCTATCACAGTATGAATATGTATATTAAAGTAATATCATTAAATAAATGAACTATACGTTAGGTTTTGAAAGACACTGAAATAATGTGTGTTTCCTTTCTGCTCTGTATAAGCTCTATCTTCATAGTCTCTGCATTTCGTAAGTTTTATCTGGACCTAATTAATGTTACTTAAGCGTCCAACTTTCTGTTCCACTCTCTGAGATTTGCACAAAGATATATTTGTCAGATGTAAATCTCACCTTTTACTAGTTTCTAATGTAATTTTGGTTGAATTTCTATCCCTTCATCAATCATAGAAATAAAAAGCATTAGAAATTCCCTGCTATACTTATGATATACATTTTTATATACCAAATATGTATAAATATGCACACAAAAATATGTGTGTATATCAGGTACTTTATATAACCTAATCCTTATAATATCTCTCTAAGAATATTGACTTTATTTCATTAAAATGTCATTGCTTTATTTTTTGCCTTTTTCTCTACTCCTCCTTTTTAGCCCTTACCAAAGAAAACAATTTATTCACATATTAAATAATTATAAGTTCTCTGTACATACCACACTCTCTTCTGATACAAAGTCCTATTTCTTCTGTTTCTTTCTTCCTCCTCTCTCTCTCTCTCTCTCTCTCTCTCTCTCTCTCTCTCTCTCTCTCTCTCCCCGTCTCCCCCTCCCTCTCTCCTTTCCATGCCTGGCACATCCCTCTGTTCTTCATTCACTGGCTAATTCTGATTATTCCTTTCAGGCCTCTCAGCATTGCAGTCTGTGGAAGCTTCACCTGAAAGCCTCTAGTGTCATAGATACCCTTGATCAGGGTTTACTCAGTTCCCTGTACATTGCACTAGTAATTTCCTGGGATCATTCTCTTGCAAACATATGGCTCCAAATGATCTTAGCATCCCACAATTTTCCCTTGTGAGATACCTTTCCTGAGTCTGGTCTAGTACTTCCTCTAACAAGTAGGCAACAGAGAATTGACCTTGTGTAAGTCCTAGAATGAACCCTTAAGATGATTTGTGGGTTTTGTCTTTTTGCCCTCTGTAGATTCTTAGATCTTACTATATGCTGGAAAGTTACATGCAGAGACTGTGAGGAGGATGCCCTCATACATGAGAGAAACAGGCTAAGTAACCCCAGTGAGCAAAAACACACTGACATGTGCCTTCTAGCCTTCCTCCCATAAGGTAACAGCCATCAAATGAGCCACATTTGGCTGTCCTGGCCCGGGATACCCTTGGAGAACTGCAATGCCAGGCAGCAGAGAAGCACCAGCACCCACAGTTATGTTCTGCCAACCACAGAAGCACAACAGACAACACACTGTTTTAAGCACCTGTACCTTGAGGTGTCTCTTTTTATGCATCGACAGGTAATAGACTATCCCGTCTCCTAGTCTCTGAATAGCTTCACAATGAATCTGCATTTTATTACCCCGGTATTCAAACCCCCCAAAAAGCACTTTGTATGGGATAATTGACATAAACATTTACTGAAGTATATTAAGAATGAGTCTCAACTTGAATATGCAAAGAGCTCTAATTTAAAAAAAACAATTATGAAGTTTCCAATCCACAATGAATTTAAATTCATTGTGTGAGGTTGGTAAATATTCATGACACTTCTAATTCCTTTTGTTTTAACCCTATCCCTCTCACTCCTTACCCTCTCCCTTTATCTCTTGATCCCCTAACCATTTGAGAAAGTTCTATTTCCCTACTTCCTATTACCTATCTCCTACTTTGGATTTTACCCTTTGAGTTTCTTATACATGACAAACTACACAGTATGTAAGCTAGTCTCAGTTTACTCAACAGTAGTATGATCTCAGGTACATTCATTTTTTTAAATGACTCCAGTTTATCCTTCTTTTTCATATCATAGTATTTCACTGTGTGCAAATACCACGTTTTCCTTGTCCACTCATCTGTTTACGGACATACTAGCTGCTTCCAATGTTTAGGTATTATATGTTAGCTATAAATATGTGCATGCATGAAATACTATAATATGAGGCCTTTAATTCTTTCAGGTTTTTTTCTAGAATTTGACAAACATCATCTCATCAGAATTTTTTATATTAAACAAGATTACTCATAATCACTGAACAATCTTCATTGAATAAATTATTTTAAGCAAAGTAAATCAAGATTAAAAATCCATGCTATAGTAATTTAGGAGAGACTATCATTTTAATATGTGCTTTCTACTTTTTCAGTTTTTAATATTGCTTTTCATAGTCATGAACTTAAATAATTTCTATATCAATTGGCTTAATCCATTTACATATCCATAATTTAATTTCTTCCTTAGCCATAGTACTCCCTTACCTATAGTATTTTTTACTAAAATACTATATATTACAAATTTATCTCTTTTATATCTCTATTGTCCTCAATATAATATATTCACTAAAATAGTTAGGAAACAAGATAAAGTTTTAATTTTTTCTCCTATTTTGTTTATTGATTTATTCCAAATATCTAAATAGTGCCTGGTGAGAGCAGGTGTTAAGGACTTGCTGGTTTAATTATTTTAAGAGAAAATGGGCATATTTGTGAGAAAATACTGTAAAGAAAAGCAGGGTGTAGAGAAGCTTAATGGTTGTTGTCTATTTAATCCAAGGCAAGAAATTTTAATTCTTTGTGTTTCAGCAACTACTGTAGAAGTCAACTGTGGGGGAAATGAGATCATGAATATTAAATACCCTGACCTCCCTGGAATCAAAGTGCTATGTAAATGCAGAGATACCTTTCCCATCTTGTTGCCTGCCTTAGTCCAAATCACAAAGGTATTTCTCAGACATTGAATATTTTTCTCCAAAAATTATAACTTTAAATTGAGTTAGAATAATGCATGAGGCTGATATGCCCTAACTAGAGTGGGTATTTTAGGGAAAATAATCCTCAGTTTTACAAAATACCAAGGAAACTTATATTAGCAGCTATCACTTAGTTAAATGTTATGAAATATAAATAAAGTCAAAACATAATTAAATGCTAGGAGTACATACATGTATTTAGTCATCAGTTCATAATAGATATTTGCAAGATAGTTGCTGAACTACTTTTGAATGAAATTTATCTCGATAGTGCTCTTTAATATATGATAGGGAGGAAAAATATGAAATGTTACTGGCAACATTCAAATCCAATAGACGCAGTAACCTGTGATAGTCTCTTATGATGTTCATTATTATGGTTTTAAGTAAAGACAGCTTATGAACTCATTGGAAGTGCACTGTATGCACAAAATTACCTTAGCCAATGGTGGCATTCTAATGCAAAAAATGGAATTAGAATATCCCAAACATCAGAGTGGTTTGGCTAACCACTTCCTTTTAACCACTGAAAGCACACTGTGGAGCTGACTGTAAAGTTCTCATGAAGAGGATGAGTTATGTTTTACATATGATCCACATTAGCACAGTAGAGTGGTAACCCTAAAGAAAAGAACAGCCACTTTATGTTAATATCTACTGCTTATTTATTCATTTATGCTAACTTTTACCTAAAACTTTATAAATTTATTTTGATATGGGAATCATGTCTTACTTCTTAGTGTGGTTAGAAAATCTGGACAGTCAGTGGGCATTTAATAATTATCACATTTGTTACTATACCTCTAGTTATGTTATTATGAATGATTTCTTTCTTCCATTACTGAAGGAATTAATTTGTAATATGCAAAATGACATACCAAGAAAAGACAATAAGTGCACCAAGACTGCAAAAAATAATAAAGCAGAAGTCTGGGGAAAATGTGAAATAAGCATTAAATTATATTTTTTAAAACATCCAAAGGAGGAAAGTGAGGAATGGAAATAAGAAGTGACAAGTACCGAAGTTTTGCGATTACTAATTAATGAGACGATTCAGTTGAAAGAATAGATAAAAAAGAGAGCCTTAGGTGCCTGATAGAAGTAAGATAATGAAACATATTATTTAAATAATTTTGAGGATTAGAGAAATTAAACCCTAGATAACAGACCTTAGATCAGTGTTAATTATAGGAATCACACCTGAGGGTAGGGAGTAGCTGTGGCAGAATCTAGGCAACCATGAGTCCTTTCCTAGGAATCTCTGCTAGAATCTCATAAATTCCCTTTAGATGCAAAGCTTGACCATCTTTTTTTGTTTGTTTGTTTTTTATCGGTACCGGGGATCGAACTCACGACTGCCTGCTTGCAAGGCAGGCGCTTATGCCGCTGAGCTAAATCTCTAGACCGTATCTTTTCACAATTGTCTCATATGCTGCACCAGAACTTTTCCATCCTGTTGCTCATTAAGTTTTCAACATTTCCAAGAAGACCATCTAATTTTCTAAAAATAGTAAAATAATTCAATTTTACTCAAATATCCCACACAATTTTATATACTAAAATTAAAATAACAGGTGGATCAAAAGATGTCAATTTTATATTGTCATTGAAGGAATTCACCTGGACTTGGAGTTACGTGTTGTGCTTTGTTTGGTTTTTCTATTTTATTTTGTTTTGCTTTAAAACAGGGTCTGGAAATGTAGCTTAAACTTGTAATCCTCCTGCCTCCAGAGTCCTAAAAATATAGACACCAGGACTGTCTTCACTTGCAAAGTAGAAAGTGGTAAACCGTGGTTCATATGCATATAAAAAATTAACGATATATCCAGAATTAAATGTTTTAAATACTCGAAGGAAATGAATATTGCACACTAAAAAGATTATTAATTTACAGAATTGGTTAGACATCATCAAATTTGACATATAAAAGTGTCATCCACCACTCACAGAAGTAGGAAATTTATATCACAGAAGTAGGAAGAGAAGTTAAATATTGATGCTATATTGCCTTTAATAGTATTGAACCCTTGTGTCTGAATAGATAGATAAGATTCATTTACCTTTGATAATTCTTCCCCTTGTTTCTTCCTCAATCATATGAACCCAAATAAAATAGTAGAGGGAGGACACCACTGCTACATCCTGACCAAGAGATGTGGTCAGATTATGAGGATGGAAGCCCAAAGGACAGGAACATTGACGGTAGCAGCAACAATTAGATCTAGTCTACCAAAACGGAGGTGATGACTTCCTGCCATAGTTTCAATAACTTTCCCCTTAATAGCCATGGCCACTAAAGTGGTGCTAATGGGCAGTAGAACTGTTAGGGGGTGGAGCCTATGGTCTCATCCTGAGCGGCTATTATGGAACCCTGGCCAGCTCTGTCTTTCCACTTCTTGGAACATGAAGTGAGCAAGTTTTCTTCAACATACACTCCCCCACCTTTAGCATTCAGCACCTCAACTAAAAGCACAAAGCAATGGACCAGACCCTCCAGAAATAAGTAATTTCTTTTATAAGCTAATTATCTCATGTATTTATTTACAGGTGTGGAAAGCTAATACCCTTCCTTCAGGTTGTAGTGTTGTGCAGATATCTTACTTTCCCCAAATCAGTTATCATCACTCCTATTCAATATCCTAGACTTTAACCATAAATTATATTATATATTTTCTTTCTATTGACAATTCATCCTATCCCTAAATTATATGTTTAAGAAACTGTATATGAGATTATTTAATCAGAATTTGGTAATCTTATTGATGAAATTATATTGTAGAAGAAAACATATCGAGTGCTAAAATCAAGAAGATGGAAGATTTTGCTCTTGTATCTACAGTGTATGATTGTGACAGTTCTCAAAGGTGGGCTTTCCTATGTTAGTGGACATCACTAATTTTTATATTGACCTTAAAGACTTTCTGTTCAGCCCCAAATGATAACATCTGTAAATATTTTTTATAAATCATGATGTGAAACAAAAATACAATCATAACTTTTATTTCTGTTTACTTATTATAGGATTACAGCAATAACACTTTAAGCTAATTATACCAGTAGCTTTCCCTTGGTATTATATTAAAATGAATTATTTTCTGGCAAGGTGAAATGATCTGCTTAACATCAATACATTTAGTAATTCTATAAAAGAGCCATAATATGGTAACATAAGTATATAGGAAACAATTTCATTTATATAACTAGAAAATGATATTTATTCTTCCTTGTCACATACTGACCATATGAATTCAAAGATGGGGAATATTTTACGTTGAGAAAGTCTGAGATACGAACACTATTATAAAGAAGTGTAATCTATAAAACACAATCAGCACAGTGTGACTTACAAGCCACTAAATCTTTATTCTTATTGATGTGAGATAAACATTACTAGAGGGTCAAATGAAGAGGTCAAATGAGCTCAAGGAAAGCATAGAGAGATTATTAGACTAAGCAATTTATCTTCAGCTAACTTTCCATATTTGTTAAAATTTTAATAAAAGCACATCAAGAAATAGTGAAAAAGAAAGACTACAAAACAACATTGTCATTAACATTATGCAAATGCTATTGTAATCATTCTCTTATATTGTATGAGACTGTATACAACCCCAGGGAACACCTCTATCACCTCTCTTAACATATAATAAAATATAAAAAGCCTTGAATACTATACTCTCTGTTTAGAAGTTCATCTGAATTATTGTCAGTAATAATTTCAGAATCTGACATCTAGTCATTCATAATGGGAAATCATTCTTCAAGGATGACATGTTAGAATACATTTTATCCTGGTAGACAGCATGTGTTTCAAATTACAAAATACCTAAATGATGGTCCTGGATCATCATTTCTATAAAATTGTTCTTTGAAATTCTAAACTGCTAAAGAAATATGTAACAGTACTGAATGTTATACATACATATATATATATATATATATATATATATATATATATATACTGTACTGTACTTGTGACATGATTCAATATTATTAAAATCATTATAAATCATGTTTATATACATTCCTGCAGTTATGCACCACTGATTTTATGCACCATTGATTTTCCCAGAATCGAAGAAGTAATTTCACTTTCATAAATCTTTCAAATATATTTCACATTTAACACCCAAAGGAGTTTGCTATGATCATTGTAATGTATATATATTTTCAAAATCCATGATTTTTACTCTCCATGATATTTTTAATCTATATAATTTATGTGTGGTTTTTCTGCCAAAAAAGCTGCACAATATTTACTCCTGTCATAGATAACACAGTCTTTAGAAAATTACTGTTTTATGAAGTAAACTCAATAAAAACAGGCATTTCCAAATAATGTTATCACTGCATTTTTTTAGAAGAATGGATTCTTATACAGAAACTAGCACAGAAATGTAGCTCAGAAGAATTTTAAGAAATGTTAGAATAACAAATGCCTGAAAGAAAACATATATAATTTATTATATTCTCTCAAATATCCCCAATCATATTATAAACTCATTTGATTGTGTAATTGAGACATTTTAATATTCATCAATTTTATTTGGAAGTTAAATACTAATGTAAGACTATCAGCTTATTAGCACTCAAATAAACTGGTCTGTATTATTTTTTCAGTTAAAATGTATTACATGACCACTGAAGTCTGAATGATGTCACAATGGATTCTAAAATCTAGAGATCAAAAACATGGAAGATTAATCATTCTAAAAGTGAATACTCAATAATGTCATCAGAATCAATGAGGTTCACTTTATTAGGACTGAACTGCATTAGCTTTTATCATTTGTGCCTCTAACAAGAATTTTAGCATGCAAATGAGTTCACCCAAATTATTATTTAATGGATTGCTACACAGTATAAGAAATTAAATTATAACAAATCAATTCATAGTTTTAATTAGAAGCTCAGTCATATCTATCAGTGTGCTTTCTACTACATAGGATAAAACCCTTTAAAACTTTGGATAATCTGTAATTACATAGTCCAATTATATGGATATAGAAATATTTGATAAAAGATTAAGCAGCAAAGTTCTAGGAATTTTCAAAACAATTTTCTTGAATTTAATCGGGGAATCAGGGGCTTTCATTGAGCAGTGGGGGAAATTTCCATATTTTACAAAAAGAAGTTAAAACATCAAATTTTTTGCACTAAATCACATACAGTTATTACATTTGGAAAGGTTTGAAAATCTACACAGATTTTCAAAATGCAGTATTCAAGATTTTTATTTGGAAACCTTTACTATCTAGAATTATAAGCAGCTTATTAGGAGAAATTCATTTCAAATATATATTTCATCAACAAAACCAATAATTTGAAGCCAGAGGCTCAAAATAATATCTATGTGAAATATATACATAGTAATCATGAATAATTTAATTTAGAAGTCTAAGTTAGGCTACTCTTTTATTTACTGCAAATTTATATGATAAAACATTCATCAATACATGGTCATGCACTCTTGAACCAAAAACTTTTATTACATTAAAATACAAAGTTCCTTAATTTCCTTCTTGGATTATGAGCAGCTACTCTTAAATTGTTTTCTGTTTTATAACTATTTAAGAATTTGCACTTGAATGAGATATGGCACATAACAGGGGTTACTAGGATCTAAAACTCTTAAATTTGCTATGAAGAGAATATATTTGGGAATTCTACCACAAAAAAGTATTTACACATAATCAGAATGTTGAAACTTTCCTTACACTGTAGACTTACAACATTTAAAAGCCACATGTACTTGCTAATAGAGAATCTGCATGTCAGTTGTCCAGTATGCTAAAATTTTAATTTCTTATGCTTGAAAAATGTTTTAATGTTTATAAAGCAGTTTTCAGAATATGAGGTAGAAATATATATCCCTTTTCCTAAGGTAACATTTAATCTTTTTTCAAGAAAATTGTTTTATTTTTCTATTATACTGTAATAATAATCCCCAAACTCTGTCATAACCAATATTAAAGGATAATCTGACAGAATCAAAAATGAAGAAATCATTTCATCTTTTTTGTAGAGTATATAAAGCTCAAGTTAACATTAACCAAAGAACCAGCTACTAATACATTAACGCATTTTGAAATATCTTGTATGTGTCACACATTATTCTATGGATAATATGAACAAAACAGGAAAATTTCCTTTTCATTCTGTTTATGTCCAAAGGGTGGAAGATGAACTGAAAACTGAAGTAAGTTATGTACATAGTACGTGAAATAAGTGTTATTACACCACAAAGTCTTTGGTTTCAGTGGCTACTATGATTGAACAGTCCTTGCGGTGAAAAGTAAGTGTGCTTACAATAAGAATGAAATAAACTGGGTGAGGTTGTAGAGTCTGCAATTTAAATAAGACTTTCAGACTTTACTGCAAGACAATATTTGAATGAACTCTTAAAGGCAATTGGGAAGACATGTAGGTTGGAAAAATTTTAACAAAATCCATAACAATCACTAAGAATCTTTTGGTCAGCATATTACTGGCATTTTTGAGGACTGGGAAGTAAGACACTTTAGTGTGCAACTTTATAGTCTTAACTTGGGAAGCCAAAATGTTTCAAGTAAAAGAGGTTCATGATCAGACTTCAATTTCAAAGGGCTGATCATGGCTGTTAAACAAGGGACACAAGATGGAGCAGAAAAAACAGGCCTGAGGCCACTTTACTAAACCAGCAAGTGATGTTGGTGGTTTAGAGGGGCACAATAGACTGGAAGTAGGGAAAGATGATGTTAGGATTCTGGATATATCTTTAAGATAGAAAGAACCACCATTAGAATTTTCTGATGGACAGAACCATGAGTATTAATGAAAAAAGGAAGGCATAGACTCCAGTGTTTCGGTCTCATGATTGAATAGACTTTGTGGCGGAAAACAGTATAAGTAGAGATGATATAATTGGATTAATTTATTATTACATATACAGAAAAAGTTTGAGATGTATTCAGTTTTTTGTACCAAAATGTAAATTTCAATTAGTTGGGGATATAAGTTTGGGGTTGAGGATAGAGCTCTGGTTTGGAGAAAAAACAAAATATAATTCATCACTGTATAGATGCTATTTAAAGACATAAGACTAGGCAATATCAATCAGAGTAATTGCATTTGGAAAATGCAAAATAGTTAAAGACTGAACCACTAAACACAGCAAGGTTAAGAGGTAGGGAAACACAGACAAATTTTAATATAAAGAGAGAAAGATTTAGTGAGCCCAGAGGAAAGCAGAGATGAGTTAACAGCTGTGTCCATACACGCAAGTGGGTAGGGTGCAGGGACGGGGGATGAACAGGTCTGCTACAGATGAAGTAGCTTTGCAGAGATGCACAGCAATTAGCCAAAACTAGATGCTACTTTGGCCTTGCAAAATGGCTTAAAACTGAAAACAGTCACGAAGTTAAATACAAATATCGTAGTTTGTCAATTCGTTGTCTTCCCCTCCTTCCCCAAATTTTCACTAGATGAAGTAAAGGAGGAGCAACTCTCTTTTTTCTCAGTATTTTCACAATGATTCTATTACAAAACCCTTCCTGGTTTGAATTCAACATTGAGCAAATATATTTTAAAATGCAATAGTAAACCTCTTGGTATAGGATTGAAGATTTAAAAGGTGGTGATAGTTAGGAGGACAGAAACTTGAAAATTCAAACGTAAACATCATGTGCTTAAAACTACGGCTCAACCATAACAAGAATTTCAGTCTATTATCCTAGCCTCTTAAAAAAAGGACAATGTTTTATAATTTGATAGGCAAATAAAACAATAATACTTTAATCACCTTTACAGCAAAATTCAGACAACATTAAAATTCCACAAGCTATATGAAGGAAAACTCTCCATAACAAAGGGAAGGCAAAATAAATGGAAGATCTATTGTTAAGTCAGTTTCTGAAATTAGTAAGCCCGAACATTAAACTAGACATTATTAATATGCTAATTTACAGCAAGAGATGGCTATATTAGGTCATGGGACGTCCATGAGCTAACTGCCAAAGACCTGGCTACTTGCAAAAGTGTATCCTTGGAACAGATGAATTATAGAAAGGTTCTCTTCTTCAGAAACAAATACAGCATCCCACCTGTGTGCTTGGCTTGGCAAAGCCGAATCTATCTATAATAAGCCTCTACTCACCCCAGATTCAGCAGCCTTTGTAAAGACTACAAGCTTCTCACACCCATTTCCAGCAGCCAAAAGGCCTTGCTAGCACATTCCAAATCCCTTACATTGGTGGGAACCCATTACGTCTACTCAAAAGTACTCCTGGATAGTGTACCGTACAATTCCCTGCAGAATGTGACACAAACTGTTAGTGCTTGCTAACTAGATGAAACAAGATCGCCCTTTCCTGTATGCACACCCGTGCCCTTGCCTCTCAGACAGAGTGATGCTGCACAGAGTGGAAATGGAAAGCTTTCTTCAATGCAGACTGTATACTACAGATACACTCAGTATTTTGACTAATTGGGAAAGATGTCCTGGAACTTTGGGATACATACACACATCTCTTTCCATGCTTCCAGCAAGATTATACCACAATTCTAAGCTCGCTTTTTATCTTAGCAAGAAAATGAGGTTGGGGCTGTACAAAGTGAGAGAACGATAAAAATGACAATTTTACTAATCTTTCAAAGCTGGGGCTGTTAAAGTGCTGCAGATGCAGGAAGCTCTTAGCTCTAGCGCGATTTACTTCAACTGTTATCCAAGCCCCACTACAGGAAGACAAGGCAGTCATCTGTGACATTTACTGTACCAGAGTTTAAAGACAGACTCACAATGTTTTCACTTAGGGTTGAGTTGGTTCATTCTCTACATAAAAGAGCATAAAATGGCAAATTGTATTGCAAAGCACAATGACATTTAACATTCCCAGAGTTGTACAAAATGATAGCCAGCCATGTTTATTAATTCTAATAAAATAAATGACACATATTTTAACAATACAACTGACTACAACTTGAGTTCTTAAATGCTGAACTTTTCGCTTATATTTAATTTGCATACACATCTGCAAACTGCCTGAAGATGAATTCACAAATCGCAAGGAAAATGTGTAAAACTCTAGGCAGTAAATTCCTTAGAATTGAATGGAATGCATGAAGTACACTAAACAAAAATCAAGACAGACATTTCTTCCTAACTCATATGCCATATATATATATATATATGCATATACATATAAATGATATAATATATAAGTGCATACATATTTACATATATTATACACATAAATGCATATATATCACACATGAATGCATATATGTATACAGATGTACATATGTTTATATGTATATAATTAGCAGTTACATTTTCCCTAAAATCCATAGTCATGCTATATGAGCATGCCTTAAGAAATAAACAAACAAAAACAAAAAGACCCCAAAAACTCTTAAATTTAGATGGAATTAAAATTCACACAATAAATATTCATACAACAAATAGGAGTAATTTTGCTTTCATTCATATGAAACAGTTAACTTAAAATATTTGTAGAAACAAATGATGTTGGTAGAAATTTGATATCAGTAGACCTCTAGTGGTTAAAAGAGTAACTGATTGTTTTACTATTTTTCATTACTGTCTTTTTCAGGCTAAATTCAAGTGTTTGAGTATTCTAGACTATTATCTCACTTGACAATAGTATTATCAGTAATACGTATGAATTTATATATTTAGAAAAAAATAAAACTAATTTCAACAGTATCTTGACCACAAATATCAAATAAAACTATTTTACTACTTTAACATTTCATGTGTTTATAGGTCTTAAATCTTCCTTTCCAATCATAAAATTATTGTGAATTCTGTCTTTTTACTTCATATTAATTGAAGTATGCTGGTATTTTCTTGGTGCCAAGATATATTAATGAAATTTAAATATGTGCACAACAAATACTGAAATTCACTTTCAGTGAAGACAGCACCAGTATTTATCTTTACATTAGGATAAAATGAACATTGATTTCAAAGATAGGGTGCTCATAACCCTATAGACATTGATCAGACCACAAAACTTCACATAATGGACATAAATTTGATTCTAATGAATACCACAATGTCTTAAGCAAAGTAATTCTCCTCTTCTAAATTTAGATTGTTCTTATGAAGGACAGTTTTGCTGTTTGTGAATGAAGACAACTATCAAAGTGCCAAGGAGATTTTTCAAGCATCTGTATTCCTACAATGACATTAGATTTCGTGAACATTAGAATGACTCTCGTGGGAAAATGACACACATTCTCAGCTTCATGTCCCCAACAGATCAATCACTTACTACAAGTAATAAGGTGTTCCTTTGGTATGTATCATCAAATCATTTTTAGAAAGTGTAGGAACTGGTAAAATATTTAATAATTCATGTTTAAGAGAGCTCTTCTTTGTATGTACAGTCAGGTTCTGCATAACAACTTCTCAGTCAGTGATCAGCTATTATATTAGCTGTCTTAATTTGTATAAGTACATTCCCACAAGAATTAAATCATCTAATAATGTATTTCTCAAAATTTATCTCTGTTGTTAAGTGATATATAACTGTATAATAAAAAGCCAATGAGAGAAGTATTAAACCAGTTATTATTCACATAACAAAACAGCAAATATAGTTTATGAACATCTGTTGATCTAAAGATGGGTTTATAAAACACCCCATGAACAGCTATAAAAGAACTCTATATACCAAATATAATATTCAATTTCCCACAAGGCATTGAAAAATGGGACAATGATCATGACAACTGACTTAGACTACCTGTGAATTTCTAGAAATGGTTATTTCTGGGTTCTGTTCCAAACTTGATGGGTATGATATTTGGTTTCTATGGAGGGTTAGCATCACGATACATAGACACCAACTCCAGCATACCAAAAGAGAAAGTGTTTTCCCTTTAACTAACTAAAATTAGTTTATATTTCTACTTCTACTCAAGAAGGTAAACTTACCAGGGGTAGTTCAGCCAATTCCAGCTAAAAGAGTCTCTTTTACCACCCTTAGTACCTATTTCCCCTTTTCCCAAGAGACTGAATGACAAAATATCTGTAAAAAGTCGGAGAAAGGTACATAGGCTGGAAAACTCTGTCCTGTTCTCACTGTTCCTCAGTCATGAGGAGTATTCGAATCAGGTGTCTATCCTGGTTGAAACTGTTCATGTTGACCATGATTTTTTCAGAGTTTCCAAGTAGTAGATTCACCCCAAATACAGAGATTCTGCCCTTCACAAATCTCAGCTTCTTTCTCTTGCTACCCTATCTCCTTCTGGCTACCGCATCTGTAAGTTCCCCAAGTGCCTGACACCGGTGCTGAGTACTCGGGTGTATGTTGAATGAGAAGCAACCAGCAACCCTGTGAGGTTTTCAGTCTTTCTCATCATTCCCTGAACAATAAGACACGCACTTGCTCTCATCTTCTACCCTGCAAGTGTGTTCCATCTATTCCTGTCTGTGGCTGTTAGGATTTTCCAGAGAATTTTACATCACATTTCTTCAACTTGCTCTTCCCTACCACAATTGAACTCTTAACATCTTTTGAAAGAGGAGAAATAGGAATTCTTAGGTAATTATCCACTCATATCCTTTCTATAATTTATTTATTCAGATTTCTAGACTTTTGCTCCTATTTAAAACTAAGGTTTTAGACTTCTTCTCAAGGTCTGGACCTTATAAATGAAAGCCATGACTTCAACTATATACATTTATGCTTTAAATTAAGATTAGTTAAGGATTTAAAGTCAAGCAATTGATTCTTTTTTATTTTCCCACACCAGGATAAGTTTGATGACAATTCATTAGAAAGCCCGACCCTGCCTGAAGGTGTGAGAAGCTAAGCACACATAGATTAATACCGGAACACTACCCAATTTTACTCTGACAGTTTACAAGGCATAACACCTTGGCACACACTGTTGTTTCTGCCTGTAGTGCTCTCTACACGCACCTATGAACTTGTTCATCCTGTGGATCTCTGTGAGTCCCTTGAGTAGTATTTCCAGACCTTTCAACCTTAGGTTAAGCTGATGTCACTCTCAGATAGCTCCTTTCCTTCACAGGCAATTAGGTACAGTCTGTGAGTGTGAAATGCCTCTGGTTCGATTGCATACAAGCTTGTTTTAACAGTAAAGGTTCCTTTTCTGATTTGCACACTGCTAAATCCACAGCACCTCTTGGAGTTCTAGGACACTATTGGTGGTTAGTAATATTTGTTGCAAATGACTACATGACCTTATTAGTGTCTGTCAAACTCTATGATGTTAATGCAAATATAATCTCTAATAGAAAACAGAGGGCTCTTTATTAGCATCTCTCAAAAGGCATGCACCAGAAAACAGGTTACATCTCAGAGCTGGGATCCCAACCCTGGTCCACTGCTCCGTCCATTTTCCGACCTTGTCATCCACCATTATCTTTATTTAATAAAGGTTAGTATCACTTTACACAGAAGACTTAGTAGACACCCCTGTAGCATTATTTTTAAAACAGAAAGCAACATGGCTTAATGGAAGGAAAAACAACAGAATTCAGTTTTAAGATAGAAATAATGTGAGACAGAGGAGAGTATTTTGGTTGTAAAACTGCATTATCATTATTAATGTGCTATCATCTTCACAGGATAAAGATTTTTCAAAGGAAAAAAAATTAGTGTATAAATTTTTCCTTCCAAAAATCATATCCCTTAGCTTCTTATTAAGAAAGTAGTAACTAGGGGCTGGGGATTTAGCTCAGTGGCATAAGCACCTGCCTTGCAAGCAGGCAGTCATGAGTTTGATCCCTGGTACCAGAAAAAAAAAAAAAAAAGAAAGTAGTAACTGGCTCTTTATCCATAGTTACAAATACAGAATCCTACCTATTTACAGGTAGTACTATGAAGCCTTTATAATCACACAAAAAAGGGAGTAACTGGTAACTGATTATTAATCCCTCAATTCATCAACATAACCATTCAAAGCCACAATATCTCACATACATTTAACGTACTTTGTTAGTTTTGTTCTTTTCACAAGGAATTTCAGATTTTAATAATAAAACGTTAATTTTTTTTGTTTATTGCTTTGTTTTATTTTTAATAGTTGCCTATATATGTAAGTAGGACTGAATATCCCATTACAGTGTAAGTCTACTTAATTATAACCTGGATAATTTCCACTTTCCATATACTTTAACATTTTTAAATTATGCTTATTGAATTAAAATGACCATTATTACTATAGAAAGAACATTATATTAAGACGTGACCTATATGATTGATACTTCAAATAATCTTTCATTTGCATGCATTAGGTAGAAAAATGGTGCTCTTATTCAAAAGTATGGATTTTACTGTTACTTCACACAAAGAAAAGCTGAAATGTTATAAAATAAAAAGCTTATAAGATAAGGGAAACCATTATTCATGTGAGTGGATGATGATGAATGAAAAGTGTTTTTCTTTTCCTTCTGCCAAAGCTTAGTCTCATTATTTAGGAAAAAAAAGCAGAGTAAAATGAAATAAGATTCAAAATAATGAACGCAGTGGAGGACGCCAGTCACAGTTTCTTATTGTCCTTTCCATACAAAGGCAGAACAGCGAGAAATGAAATAAATCATCAAAAGTCAATTACATGTTTAGCAGATAAAAAGAAATATGAATTTTAAATACAGGGCAATTATTGTCAAGAGATATTATTGAAATAAACAAAATTTACAATCGGCATCCATGTTTTAGAAAGCTTAGATGGAACCAACATATTTAAGTTGCTAGGAATAATATTACATTTCCTTTATAACAATGTAGAAACAAAAAGGATACACATGTGATATAAATTATGGGAAGCATCTATAACTATTATAAACAGGTTAAAAGACACAGGTCATATGAAAATATAAGTCAGAGCATTAACTCTCTGCTCAGATAATATGAATAGATCAATATACATAGGATAAAATGTGCAAACAAGCTCAGCTTACAGAATATAACAAATGCTGTGATTACAGAGGGGCCCTTACAGCAATTTAGACACCCATGTTTAAGAACATCGACTCCACAACTACAAGGTCTGTATTGCAATCTTTTTTTCTACAACTAAGCTGTTATAGTGACTATAGGGTGACTAATTAGCCTCTGTTTCCTCATCAACACCAAGAAAATAACAACTATATAGGATTATTTTGAAGTCTTACAAAGTTAATTCTTTAAACAGTATCTGATCTGGTATTCCATAACCAATCAGAAAATTTTAGTCCTTATCATCTTCCCTCTGTTAGAAATATTTTAAAATATAATTTTATTTTCTCAGCTAAATCAGATGGGAAATCATATATTTCCTGGACTCTGAAAGAATTGTGCTCATGGCATTTAAGATAATTTGCTGATATTGCTAATATGTGTAGAAAGAATAAGCATGTTCTCCCAGGAACCCATTCAGGACAGTGGTATAATCATTCAGTGTACCAGCTCCACTGTACCTGCAATGCTAATCCAATTGCCCTTGATTGTTTCATCACTAATTTGTGTAAAGATATAGTTAGGAGTGATGAGCTATGCATTTATCCCGTATGACAGTGGGATCTATTGTTTAAGACACTGTTATACCACAACAGTAACAATATGTTCATAAAACAAATCTCCGTTAAGATACAGGTTGATTGTAGATCCCTAAGCAAAAAAATCTAAAACTTTAAAATTACAAATATAGTTCAGTTTTTCCAAAAATATAATGGTGCTTCTACTGAAGAAAATCTTAAGAAACTCTCTAGTACCTCGAGACTCATAGAAAGCTTTTCAAGGGAAGAAATAATTATTTTTATTGTTGAAACTACTATAATTCTCATTCTTCCTACCAAGCATACAAAACACACACACCTACATGTATGTACATAGGTTTCTATATTCAAGATGGAAGAGGGATAAAAGAAGAAAGCATTAACTTAACATTTAGGAAATATCCATGAGCTTTTATATTTTCTAGTGTATTGCAAAAGGCATAGAAGTTGGGGGGGGGGCAAAGAAGACAACAACGGTTTTGGATAACTCACATGGGGAAACTAGAGGAAGAAAGGGAAATTTGTTCATCCAACAATCTCTCTGGTTTTCTGAGCACTCTTCACACGTATATCTTGGAACTAAAGATGCTCTTTAAAAATGAGAGAACCAACTGAGAGAAAGATTAAATGGCTAAGAAAGTACTATATTGTTTGAGAGATATACAGAAAATAAGAAGAGAAAAGATATCGAAAAAAACTCTAGGAGGGTGAACACATAGAGTACTTGAAACTAGACTAAAGTTTGCAGAAAGAATGTCCAATTTTTCATCTCCAAACAGCTAGAATAAGAAACCAGGTCTCAAGATTTATAATTGGGAGTTCTTAATGCACTCATTAAGATCTCAGAACTATTTTGATTATTGTCTCTTTGCTCCTGAGTACGTCTAGGAGATAGAGAAACCATATACGTAACAGGAACCCAAATGTCTCTGGAATTTTGTCAATAAACCCTGAGCCCAAGAGTTGAGTACATTATTACTACAGAAGAAAGCAGAAGGGAAGAAAATCCAAAATACTGCTTCATTTTATATTATTCTACTATATGTCAATCACCATACTTGGCTCCAAAGAGGAGGTATACAAATGCATAAGGTGTATTTTGTTTCCTACCCCCAAGGCAGTACAGTCCACTAGAAGCAAAACTTGCAATATAGCAAATGTACAACAAATTTATAGTAAATATAATGAAATATCATTTTGACCCCTCTCTTCAATACCCTCGAGCTATTTTGAGTTTCCTTTTAGCAACCCAAAATATAATGACAGTCTCTATACACCTAATAAATATTTTTTATGGTTAATTGAGCTCCATATTGTGGCTGATTTATCGGTTTGCACAGCTGTCTTGAAATACCAGTGCCAGCAGTTCAAATATTGAATTATTTAAGTTGTTTAAAACTAATGTAGTTTTCTTTTTAAAAAAGTAGAATTGAGTAGATCTAAACTAGTACCAAATGCTATCCAGTAACAATAAAAAAGAGCTGGATGATAGTAACAACAAGTAGGCAAAACATAATAAGGAAAAGACAGTTGATCAAAATTCACAAATTGAGAAAATTCAGGCGGTTCTAATGGTTCACTGCGGATGAGGTTAAAATGCACTTGAGCACACACACTGAAGATAGATATTTTCTAATACCTTTCCAGAAATGTAGGGCTCAACCTTACTTATATATTAATATTTATAACATTCAGAAACCAAAAGATTTTTATCAGTTACTGGAATCTAGTAGATTTTGGCCTCTCCTGAATCTGATGAAACTTCGAACACTGACTTTATGTAAATATACATGGAAGCAAGCCCAGGCACGCAGAGAACGGCAAACCCCAGAGCAGTATGTCAAAACAAAGAAACAACTCAGAAGTATGTAAAACTTCAAATTAATCTGACATCCTTCATTAAGCTTATTGGATTCTCCAAAATAATTCGGGAACACAGCCAATTTCCCCTAAGTTTTCTGAAGACCAGACCGGGCTGAGACTGGTCTCCGAGGCATGATAACCTGCAGACTAAAATAAATGTTGTAGGGTGGTAAATAATCATTTAGTTATATTAAAGAGCATTTATGTAACATGACTAAAGCACCAAAATGAAAAAGTGAAAGGAAGTAGAGCAAACTTTCAAATAATTCAACTCTAAATGTAAGAAAAATAATATTCCTTGCAAAAGCATTTTAAATAAAAGCATAACTAAGCTTCTCGTTTTATACTTATGCATTAGATTAAGCCAAACAGTTCTTCGGCTGTTGCATAATTACTGTCTAAAAGCAATTTAAAATGATTAAATACCTATACATTCACAAGCATACACAAAACATCACTACAAAAGGACTTAACATTCAAAATTTCCTCCAATTTATTGTAATATTTCTTCCAATTTCCTGCTTTTTAAATGTTACTTATAAAGCTAGCTTATTATTTATGTTGTCATAAAGAGAGCTTTATGAAATAAATATATATAAAACTACCTTGACTCAGAACAATAAATTTAAAAATATGTCATGTCAATTATTGTTAATATGGCACTAAAACAATTTGATTTTTTAAAAAATAGCAGTTTTGCGTCACTTTCAGGTATTTTAAATCCAGAATGTATGAATTATGTGCAAGTTAAGAATTAAATGCAATAACACTGTTAAGCACAGATTTAATTTTGAAGTTACATGTTTTACTACATTTGTGTTTTTTAAAAAATTATAATAATAATTCTGCTCTGTATCAGGTCTCCTAAGCAATTCCAACAACTAAAAGAAAACAAACTTGCAGAACAAAGAAAATGACTTACACAAGACAACATAATTTCACTTGGGACTGAAAAACATTTTAATAGCTTTTCTAATTAAAACTCACCACCATAAAATATTAACCATGAAATTTAATTTCCTATAAACTATACTGGTTTACATCATTTTTATTAAAACATGTTTTATAAGTTTTTCCAATTAAATTAAATAGTGAATAGTAATTGCTTATATTGCTGGTTTATAAGCTTTAATAATTATATTCTATTCAGCCAAATTAAAGGTAATTTTTGTCTGTAGCTTGTTTTTACTAAAATTTTATCCACATACACACTTAGCAGTAAAAGAACATTCCACGGTGTGTGTGTGTGTGTGTGTGTGTGTGTGTGTGTGTGTGTGTGTGTGTATAGGTGTGTGTAGATGTACGTGAGTGTATATTCTTAAATTACATCCATCCAGTATGAATAGTGCCCATATAAATGATAGAAAGTAGATTGAAAATTTCTTAGATCAATCACAGGGCAGTTCTTGAAAATTACTGAAGGTCTATTATATATAGCAACTGTAGCTACAAAAACAGAGCTATTGAAACTCAAACAACCTTGCAAATTAACTCACATTCAGAAGGTAACTCAAGAATATGGGCAAACAGCCTCTAAGCATGAAGGCATCCACATGACTACCATTCACATTACTGCTATTTTGATATTCCAGAACTGTTGAGCTGACTGGTGAAAAGTATCTTTAAAAATACAGATTCATCTGAAATGAATCTTACATATCTGTCTTTCTTTAAGTAAGTTCCCAATGTAGTGAATTCCTAGTGTAGCATGTATTGTGAATTATGATAGAAAAAAAACTGAAATTCTCATTACCATGTATCTTTTCCATTTACTTGTTTCATAAGTAGATATTCTATTTTTAATTTATTCTGTCCTATACCCTGACAGGACATGACCAGTTTGCAAGTCAAGATACGCATCATCTACATAGGTGTTGATCACGGCTCTCTGAAACAGAAATACATTCCAACTTCAAAAGCATTTCTTTTCATCTCTTTAATGCTCTACTGTAAGTTACTTTAAAGCCTGAAACATTAAATTGAAGCATATGAAATTGTCATATTTCATTGATTAAGCCTAATAGGTCATGCTTATGTTTGTAACTCCAATACTTAACCTATTTCAGTATTCAGTGCATATTTGTTTAATAAAAAAAGAAATACCAGACCTCTCACTACCTTACAATTGTCCCAAGTCCACCTAAGGATCCAAGAGGCTATCTTTTAAAGTTATATTTCTGTTGTTGAGGGGGAGAATACATGTACATATTAAATTCATACGTTCAAGGGTATGGTTCAGCTCTGAAATTTATAAACTTTTTGTTTAGGTGATCTGCGTCTGTGTGAAAATGTGGTGTTAAAATTCCCTACTATGATTGTGTTAATGTTTATTTGATCTTTTCATTTCAGAAGTTTTTGTTTTATGAAGGTAGATTCTCCTGTTGTGTGCATATATGTTTATCAGAGTTATGTCTTCTTGTCGGATTGTTCTTTTTAGTATGCAGTGACTTTATCTCTTTGAATTTATTTCAACTTGATGTCTACCATGTGAGATATTAGAATTGCTACCCTTGATTATTTTCAGGGCCTAGTCCAAGCAATGTTGTTTTCCATCCCTTAATTTTACATCTATGAATATCTTTTTGGATTACATGGGTTTCCTGAATGTAACAAATAGTTGTATTGTTTTTTGATCCAGTCTGACAGTCTATGTCTTTTGATTGGAGACTTGAGGCTGTTACGCTTGATAGATAATATTGTGATGTATTGGCTATTTGCTATCATTGTTTTCTTTACCAATTAAATATGGTTTGTTTCACTTTCCACTGACTTCACTAATTTCCTCTGCATTTTTAGGTGCATCCAATTCTATGTTTGTGTTGAGAATATACTTAAATATTTTCTCCAAAGCTGGTTTAGCACTCATATACTTTCTGAGCTAGAAATTTTCATACAAATACCATATTTATACATCTATTTTGAAGAATACCTTGCTGGGTAAATTAATCTGGGTTGGAAGTTATTTGCTCTTAAAGTTTGAAATACTTTTGACCCTTAGGATTTGTATTGAGAAGTTTGCTATGATTCTAATTGGTTACCTTTATATGTAATTTTTAATTTTTCTCTGGCTGCCTTTAAATTTCTGGGTTTCTGTTGGATATCTGCAAATTTAATGAGTATATGCCTCATTGAACTTCTTTAATCAGAATTGTTTGGTGTTCTATAAGCATCACTTAGTTGTACTTCAAAATCTTTTCTTACATTTGGAAATTTTTCTTCAACAATTTTTGTAAGCATGTTGGTGAGTTCATGTATGTAGTCTTCTCAGTTTTCTCTAGCTCCAGCAAGCCTTGGATTAGTTTTGTTGTTGTTATTGTCATTAAGTAGCAACTCGATAGTTTTCTCTTGTTCTCTTCGTTTTGGCTTCTTTGAGACCTTTATTTTGATTCATGATTTTGTCCTCAATATCAGATACTCTGTCTTCACATTGGTCATTTCTGGCATGTATGAATTCTATACTGCTTTTATTTCAAATCTTTCAGTCCAATATCTTTTAGAGGATTCCATATACTTATGTATCTGTTCACATTTTGAACTGTTTTAGCTTTTTCAGTTTTTTTTTAATCTATTTTTCTGAAATTCAGTATGACATATTGAGTGTCGCTGTAAACTTTTGGTTCATTTTCCCTTTGAACTCATCTATTCATCTCTTCTATGAACGTTTCCTAGATTCCTACTATCTGAATTTGTTTTCTTTTCCTTTGTGACCCCTTACGGTGTTTTGGGGAAGATATGAGTATTCAGAGATCTTATATTTCCTTGTTTCTCTAGTCTCTTACTTCTAGCTGTGTTTATTTCTCTCTGTCTCTCTCTCTCTGTCTCTCTCTGTCTCTCTCTGTCTCTCTCTGTCTCTCTCTCTCTCTCTCTCTCTCTCTCTCTGTGCATGCATGTTTGTGCATTTGTGTGTGTATAAAATATAGTTTGTATCTGGATATCCCCCAAACGTTTCATGCATTTTTGGAGAGAGTTGACTCTAGAGTGTGTCATTGATTCAAAGTGCAATGGTGGGATTAACTGTGTGGGTGCTAAAGTGTGTAGCTTGCATACAATACAAAGACAGAAAGAGGCATATGAACTACCAGAACTAACCCAAGAAGACATAAATATACTTACCAACCCATTCACAAGCGATGAAATTGAGTCAATAAGAATCTATGAACTAAAAAGCCCAAGACCAGACGGATTCATGGTCAAATTCTACAAAACCTTTAGGGATGTTATATTACCAATACTCCTCAAGCTGTTCAAAGAAATTGAAAGAGACGGAGTGCTCTCAAACTCGTTTGTAGAGGCCCGTACCACATAAAGATCAAAGCAAAAAAAAAAAAAATAGAATTTTAGGCCAATCTCTTTATTGCACATAGATACAAAAATCCTCAACAAGATATTAGCAAATAGAGTGCAGAATATTATAAAAAAAACTGATATATCATAATCTAATAGACTTCATTCTAGAGATGCAAGGATGATTCAATATACAAAAGTCTATATATAACACATCACAGAAAAAAGTAAGTTCAAAAACCACAAATCATATCAATAGATGCAAGAAAGACTTTTGAGAAAATCGAACAGTTCTTCGTGATAAAAAGAAGTATAAAAGGACCATATCTAAATATAATAAAACTTATCTTTACCAAACCAACAATCAATCTCATACTAAATGATGAAAAACTAAAAACATCACCCCCTCATCAGGAACAAGATAAGGATGTCCACTATCACCTCTGTTATTTATCACAGCACTTGAAAGATTAGTGAGAGTAATTAAGTAAAAGAAAGAAGTAAAAGGGATACATATGGGAAAGGAAAAACTCAAATTATCACTATTTGCAGATGACTTAAGACCCAATAAACTCTTAGAATTAGTAACTAATTTCAGCAAGGTAGCAGGAAACAAGATCAACATACAAAAATCATTACCATTTGTATACAGAAGGAGAAGGAAATTATGAAAATAGTACAATTCACAGCTGCTTCAAGAAAAATGAAATATTTAGTAATTAAACTAATCAAAGAAATGAAAGAACCCTACAAAGAAAACTACAATACTCTGGAAAAGAAGCTTAAAGTAGACATCAAAAAATGAAAAAATGTCCCTTGCTCCTGGAGGAGGACCAATATTGTCAAAACGACCATACTTCTAACACTGTTACATAGAGATTCAATACAGTTGCAATCAAAATATCAACAGACTACTTTACAGATGTAAAGAAAGCCACCCTAAACTTTACAAAACCCAAATAAGAGACCTTGAATAACAAAAGTAATTTGGAGTGAAGGAGCAAAGCAGGTGGCATTGCAATACCAGACCTCATGCTATACTACAAAGTGATAGTGATGGTAACAAAAGCAGACACGTGGATTAATGGATCAGAATTGGGAACACAGAAGCCTCCCCAGGTATATTCCACTATTCGATCTTTAACAAAGTGCCCAAAAGCATAGGTGGAGGAAAGGTAGTTTATTCAACAAGTGATTGCCTGTTTGTAGAAGAATGGAACTGGGCCCTTAACCCTCACCATATTAAAATCAAAATGGAGCAAAGATCTAAGAACAAAAACAGAAACATTAAATCTTGTAGAAGACAAAATAGGTGAAACACTCGAAGACATAGGCCTAGGAAAAGATTTTTTTAACAGAACCTCAATTGCACAGGAAATAGCAGCAATAATCAACAAATGGGATTATTTCAGACTAAAAAGCTTGTGAACAGTAAAAGAATCAATCATTAGAGCTGCGACAACCTACAGAATGGTAAAAAACTTTAACCAGCTACTCCTTAAACAAAGGACCAATATCTATAATACACAAAATATTCAAACCATCTATAAGTAAAGACCCCATCATTATATGGGCAAGAGAAAAAAACAGACACAGGAGGAAAAATGAGGCCAAAATTTATGAAAAAAAATTCAACATCTTGAGTCTCTAAAAAATGAAAATTAAAGCAATAGTAACATTTCATCTGACTTCAGAAAGAATGGCAGTCATTAGGAAATCAAACAATAAAAATGTGTGCTGTGGTGAAAAAGGAACCTTCATGCATTCTTGGTGGGAATGCAAACTAGCACAAGCATTAAAGAAATCGGTATGAGGAGATGTAGAAATTCAAATGACCCAGATATTTCCCTGTTAATGTCTTCCCCTGAGAACTTAAGTCATCATACTATAACTATAGACATAGCAATGTGTATAACAGCACAATTCATAAGAGCTAATTTCTGGAAGCACACTGTATATCCATCAATAGATGACTGGATAAACAAAATGTGCTATCTATATAGAATGGAATACTGCACAGCTATAAAGAATGACAAATTTGAGGTATTTGTGTGAAAATGGAGGCACCTGGAAAACATAATGTTGAGTGAAATAAATCAGACACACAAGATTGAATACAAGATGATATCCCTCATCTGAGTGAAGCAAAATAAAAACAAATCGAATGATTAAGGGTGGATAGAAACAAGGGAACAGAGCTCATCTAGTAGGAAAATGATCCAAAGAAACAAGGAGAGGGATGGGCAAGGGTCGGGGATATGAATGAAGATGTGTCATGCACAGGAATCTAATAACCTAATAACCTAATGGTTTATAATGTAAACATTATAACATAAGCCATAGCATGTGCTAAGACAAATGGTAGCAACAAGTACAACAAACATGTACTAATGAAATAAAATGAAAAAAATATTTCTGAATGGGATATTTGGTTCCATTTTGATGATTTAACCGCTAAAATATGCTTCCTATTTTGGATAAATTGTATATATAGTATATTTTAGCGGGAGGCAAAGAATACTGCTATGGAAGTCATAGAGATCAAAGAAATTATTTAATATAGAAAACTGGAAAATAAAAAACATTTCACATAGAAATAGCTTAAAAATGGCTTCTTAATAACACATATTTAGGACCAGTATTGTTTATTATAATTATTACTTGGGGGAAGAAACGTGTTAAAGCAGCATGCTTTCATGCCGAGTATCTAATCACCCATGGAAACAGGAATTCAATTCTGGGTTCAAGATGGAGATATTTGTTCCAATCGCTTGTTTTAGTCTAACCAGCCCTTAAAGAGCCAACAGTGGAATTCAACATTTTCCAAACTATATTTAAATGTAGGAAAGCTTTCTACATTTTGGAAATTGTCTTCTACCGTTTGAACATCAAGAACTGCAACACTTTTATAGGTAAATGGTGGCTATATTGAAAAGCAAGCAAATCAAGTAGCAATGTGGAATATTAGCCTATTAATTCATTAACCTAAAGTATATTTATACTATATTATTTAATATAACAATTTAATCACTGTTTAATTTTTATTAAACTGATATTTCTCATTTAAAAATTACTAATTTTTAGTGGTGAAGTAACACATAAAGGTCCTCAAAAATTTTATAATTAACCATGATTGTGTAAAAATAAAAATATACATATGTGTATGTTACAATTTAATATTAGTGCCAGGTTAGCTACTAATTTACAACTTACTTTTTTAATCAAAAATAACCTAACTGAACCATACCAGAACATTTCTATAAGGCAATTATGGTGAAAAGAGAAAGATTTGCAAAGTCTGCAAATGAACTATGCATTTTTATTCTAACAGATTTATCAAGGTCACTCGAGTGAAAAAATATGCCTAGAATATATACATATATATGTGTGTGTTAAGTCCATCACGGGTAGAATTTAAAGTGAAAGTTAAAGAATCAGATCTTAAAGATAACTTAATTCACACATCCTTCTTCCTTTTGGTTGTTTATAGATATTACAACACCCATGTACTTGGCACACAAATGCTGATAACATTTATCAATGCATAAACAAGTAGTCGCTTCACTATTGCAGTTCAGTCATGAGGCACATAAAATTTTAGTACGTGACATGCCACATACATGATGGTGATCTGTTTTATGTGGCTCAACGATACTATAACTGTCTTGTTTTGTGTTAAGCATATTCCACAATAGTCTGAAAATGATGCAATCACCTGAAAATGAGTTTCTCAGAATATATCCCTGTATTACTGTATCACACTCTTTCCTTGCTCTTTGATTTCAAAATCAAAACAAAAATTATTTTTAAAAATCCTTCACTGATTCAACTGACATTACTATCGAGGAATATCAATCATGCTCTCCCTAAATCACTATATTATATAATGTCACAATCAAAATCAATGAAATTTCAGTCACAAAGAAAATATGTATTTTTCCTTCTATAATCTCTTACTTCTAATGCTGATTAAACTAATGTCCAGATAATGGAAAGATATGCATTAATTTTCATTTGTTGTAGTTAAAAACCAAATCTTTTGTTATATTAATATTTTAAAGTTTAATTAAGCAAAAATATTCTTAAAATATCTGTACAATATTAACTGAGAAAAACAATTAAGTTGGGTTTTAGAACATTGTATGTTCCCAAAATGAAAGCAAATGCTTATTCTGAACTGTAATTTTAAGACTATTTCTATCTTTGACACTTTTATTTTGCCAAATTCACTGGGCAATAAACAACAAATAGATGAACTGTTTTCAGAAGGTAAACATTCGTGATAAAGTAAATAATCTACTCAGAGAAGAAATAGTGTTTTGAGCTGGTTCATGATACCACAAATTTTTAGAAACAGATATTTAAAGGAAGAAACATAAGTAACAATATTTCTACTTTTAATCTATTAAATGGATGGTAGGACAGGAATGCATACAAATTTGTCACTACTCAGATATAGGATACCTCGGGCTGTTAAAGTTGATATACTTGTTTGAAATTCTGTGAATGGCAGCCATTCTACAACTAAATTTTCTTCACTGTAAATTCCTTGTATTCTAATCCATGATACTTTGAAAGACTGTATGCTTTTATGAATAAATCAAATGTGTATACAAGTTTTAAATGATTTTCACTAAAAGATATTTTCACAGCTATTAAAACTTTGCAGTTTAATGTTTTCTTCTAAACTCAAAGTGAGGGCAAAAGGCTTCCTATATGTAGAGTAGAGTGTCTATGTATTTTTATCTTTGTTTTTATTCAGCTAGGGAAAGCCAAAGAAGCTAAATACCATACCTTAATCTTGCAACATTCTTCTCATTATAAATATTTTATTCTGGTTTATGTTTTACTCACTTTTTCCAAGTTATCCAGTCTGAGGCAAGGCATTTTCTTTTTTATTCTTTCCTTTATTTTTCCCAATATACACAGTATCTTTGGTATTTGATGATAGATAGCAAGCCTTTCATTAGAGTTGAAGTAAAAAATGGAAAAAGTATTTTTTCTTTACCGTTTATATGGCACTCCATAAAGACATTTTCTGCATTTAATTGTGTCATAATTTAGTCATGTGAAAGGATTAAAATCCACAGTATACTACTTTTTATTTAAATATCTTAAATCAGTCATTTCACTGTTAGAGAAAATAGACCATTTTAATGTAAATTTCAAAATTGTATGTTTTTCAAATTTTAGGTGCATGAAAGTAGATTAAACCAATTACTGAAATAAGAGTTTCCAGCATAATTTATCTGAAAACTTTGAAAATATATGATTTATTGCAGAGAAAGTTTATTACTCAATCAAAATGAAATAATGTTCCAGAGCTACACAATCTAATACAAAAAGCCATCAGTCACATGTGGGCCTTTAAATTTAAATTAACAACCACTGAATTGTAAGGACCTAGTAGTCACCACATAAATAGTGATTACTATATCAGACAGGGCAAGCACAGAATAATTCTATCCTTATAGAAAGTCAATGCGAAAGTGCTTCCCCAACTCCTATTTTTAAACTTTTTCCCATTGTTTCTCTTCAAGCTCCATCCTACTGGTTTTCACACAGAATCTTCTTCTCTGTCTGTATCACTTGTTCGGAGAATAATTTTGTCCTATGTATTTGTAATGTTTGGAGACACCATAGCTGTCATAATCTGGGGATGTGATGCTGTTATCAGGCAGTGGTGGAGGTCAAAGAACTTCTAGAAGTCCTAAAATGCATAGGAGTCTCCCCACGAAAAAATCCCAAAGAGTTGTGAGTCAATAGTGCCAAACTTGAGAGATTGAGAAACGCTGGCCTAAACTTCTCTAGCCTGAGGCCACATTTGGGATGTCACCCAAAATTAGATTTGTCCTGTTATAAGTACTTGCCTTCCAACCACTCCTGAAGATTAACGCAAACCATCTACAAAAAGCAATACAACCCTGCAAACATGGGTCTAGCACCCAGTGTCCCCGCAAATCTGGAAAAAGTACACATTAATTGATGTTTTATTACCATACAGTCTTACTGTGTAAAGAGGAATGGATTTTTTTTTCACATTGGTCAGATGAACTATTTTTATTCCTTTAGATTGTGTGTTAGGTAAAGTCAAGGTTGGTAATATTTTTCTTCTTACATAGATGGGTGCATACAATACTAAATCCTTGAAAGACCATTAGCAGGAAAAGGTAGAGGGTGAATCCTGATCTTAGGAATGTCAGGGTTTGGAGAAATAAATTTGGGATTCACATGGTTCTAACTGGTATTAGAACAACATGCTTTGATATCATCTTCTAGGTAGTAGCTCACCCAGAGACAGACACTATCTAGTTCTGTAAGTCTTCAATATCTGCAGAATCGGGTATGAACATTACTTCACACAGTTGACTATGAAAGCAAGAAAAATTCACAAGGAAACACAGAGTATATTTTCTTTGAACACCAATGTTGAGAAAGATGATGATTAAGGATTGTCCAGTGAAGTAGCAACATGCAGCCTGCTGGTCCTCTTCTCAAGAGTAATGTAACAAATGAAACTAGCCTATCAGAAGCAAGCCAAAGAGAGCAGAGACAAGGAAGGGGAAATGACAGAACAACTCTTTCAGTAAGCTTCACTGTGAAGTGTATTGTGGGGTGGAACAGATACATGGGATGATGAATGAAGAGGCAACATGGGATCTACCGTGGTTCGAATGATTTACATTGAAACTTAATTAAGTACAACCATACTAAGAGGTATGACCTTCAGGAAGTGATTGGGACATGCGGGCTCTAACCTCATGAATGGGATTAGCTTCTCTAATAAAAGGGCTTCACCGAGGGAGCCCACTTCATTCCTTCTATCCTGGAGAAAGAGTATAAGGTTTCTCCTCTCTTAGGGAATTAAGAGGAGGAGGAATTAGCAACGAGGTATCACTCTTGAAATAAACAGCAGACACTCACCAAATGTAGTCTAGCTATTCACACCTGCATCTTGGACTTTCAACCTCTATAACTACAAGAAATAAGTTCCCTTGTTTTTTAAGTTATTTTCCCCCGGTAATGTGGGGAAAACCTTTGATGCAGGGAGAGACATAATTGCAAAGAAAAATTCAACAAGAAATAGGAGGAAAATGTATCCAACATGTAGGGGAGGGATTATCAAGTCAAAGTTGGAGAAGAAATAACTAGATATATCCTTATTAGCAAAGTGTACCTTAACCCATCATGACAAAGAGCTTTCCCTGAAGAGTAATATTTGAAATTATTCTGCTACATTTTATTAAAGTTAATGCATATTTTTTATCACATGAGTTGACACCAGCCAGAGACCCACAATTAGCAACTCTAGTCAAGTTTTCATGATGACAGACACTCTTCTATCCTATAAATTTTCCAAAATTAAGTATACAAATAATTCAGAGTGATACATATGTGTATATATATATTATATATATACACACACATATATATTATAATATATATATACATATGTATAACTGAAACTATTTCAGTTGTTTCATGATTTTAGTGTCACAAACAATTATCACTTAAAAACCAACGAGTGTCTACTTATGCTTTAAAAGAAAAGAAAATTTATACCTAAAAACAGAATTTCAACCTTACAATATTGCAAAAATAAATCCTTTTATTTCATTAATTATTCCACTGTATACAGAGCAAGAAATGACCTGAATGTCATTGATAATCAGTACACCCCTCTGTTTCTGTTAACCCATGCTAAGAAAACATCAATATCTTTTAGAATCATCAAAAATGAGAAAAAGCGAAATCCCATTGTTGTGATTTTTTATGCTTAGAAACAGAAATATCTTCAGCCTTAATAATCTAAATAGAATACAAAAGCAAACTATATATACTGTAATCTTTGGCAACAAGTTTTTAATCATAAGTATCATAGAAAACAGGGAATGATATGTTCCCCCTTTCTTCAGATATAGTACAATATTAAATAATCAAAAAGTTCACAGAAATCTGTTAATCATAAAATAAAATATTTTTGAGTAAAGTCAGCCAGCTTTCTTCTACTTATTACCATGTTTGTCAATTTTTAATTACCCAGATATGACACATTTACTTGCACACATAATCTGAAATTTATACAAACAAAAAGCTACAAAAATAGCTTTCCAGACCAGGGATTTAGCTCAGTGGCTTAAGTGCCTGCCTAGAAAGCATGAGGTCATGAGTTTGATCTCTGGTACCAAAAGCAAACAAACAAACAAAAAAAAACCCTTTCCAATGAAAAGGTCAGGCCTGAAGTGATCACCACCATGCCCATTTTATCTCTTGTTTGGCTTCATTCTTATCAAAAACATTGGAAAATTCAGGAATCTTCAATGGACCTGAGATCACTATCTTTCTTTCTCTTCTTTTGAACAGAATTAAATAGGTGAAAAATCACAGCAAACCATCTTCTTACTCAGAAGATCACTCTAGTAAAATTACTCTTCAATATCTAGTCATTTAGGTAAGAGAAAAATACCCAAATGAATCTTTTAATCATTTTTAAACTCTTCAGTCAAAAAATGATGGCCCAAGAAATCGAAGCTAGAAAACGTAACAGAAACCTAAACTGCATTGGTATAACACATTTTAACAGCAGGGCGCAATACATGGACATTCTCAGATTTTTATAACTGGCATCTTTTTATAGATCAGTCTAACACATTTTAGTTTGGAACAAAGTGTTATCTAAAAATAACAAAGTGGATGACATAATCCAAGTACACAGAAAACAAAGTCCCCATAGAAACAGATTGTAGAAAATGGACACAGGAGTTAAGAAAGGCAGTTGCTGTTTTAATAGACCCTAACTCACTGATGTTTTTGGGATTGTGTTTGATTGATCAGTTGATTTGAAAGGCTTACCATCTTGCTGGCCATGAAGAGTCTGAGGACTTTGCATTCTTTCCTCAAGATTGGAGCTAAGATCAGAGTTCACAGCTGACATTCGTGTTGAATCGCTCATATCAAATTCATCACTTTCTATTGAACTTTCATCCTGAAAATGGTTTTAAAACATCATCAAACATCATAAAGTATAATACATTCAAATAATGACCTCTTTATCTAATGTGATTCATTAGAGATTAGTTAGTAACTGTTAACAGATACTTAAAATAACAAATAAGGGAGTAATTTCCCCCTTCAAAGAACTTCAGAATGTCTAACCATTCAAACAGTGTATCTATGCACATGCATATTTTAAAGATAAAATGATGCATTTGGGAATTAACCTGAAAAATGGAGGAATGATTTTTTTCATTAAATGCCTGTAAAAGTGCAGATCATAAAACATGATAAAAAGGGAAAGCTTTTGTTTAAAAGCTAAATGACTTGATAAAATATTATAAGCACAAATCTTAGAATTCAGTTTAAAAAAACCTTCATAAAATTTTCATTGGCAAACATGATAGATTTTAAATAACGAAAAATACATATCTAGAATCAGAGGTCACATGTAATGCACAGTAAGGTGGCAGTATTAGTGCACCTTATCTTTCCTTAACAGTGAGCATAAATTGTGCTGCCGCTACAAAAAAGGAATCCTAGGTAAAACTGTGCAAATCCATTTCTAAAATGCAATTCACAAAGTGCCTGTAGAACTGAAGGGTCGATATGTTAAGTTGCTATATTCACCCAGACCTGCCAAATAATTTCAGCTAAATCTAGAATAGTGTTACTGAAATGATTTCAAAAGTCAGCTCCTTTGGAAAACTCATTTTTGAGCAAATGTCCCACCAAAATCACCAGGTTTGACAATAATTTGTAAATATTTGAAGGTTTATCACTAATACTGAGCAGTGGCTGACCGAGTGCTGACATTTATGCACAGACATTGTCATTTATATTTATTCACTCGCTTTGTCATCACTGCAACCAATGAAATAGGATTCATCCAATGAAGAAGTTGAGGCACAGAGAAGTTAAATATTTATACCACCATCACGCCACACACTGCTATATACCAGAACTAGGATCACATGGAGTCACCCAGGCTTCTTTGAATAGGAAAAGTTACCTTGGTTTCAAAAATACCGTGTTGATATCATCAAAGAACTTGCTATGGTTAGGACAGAGAAGCATTCTGATAGAGTAACAAATCGGCATACTGATTCCTGGGCCATACCCATGTGAATCGGATGTCCTTCCTTCACCAAAGGTCTGATCGGACCTAAGATTTTACCAGGTAGCACTAGGGCTTAGTTAACTTGGCAAGGAAATGCCACCTAGCAGACCTCTGAGCAATCAGCTATAGAGACTTCTGGCAACACGCCTTCTCTCAGTGTATTATGTACATTATGGGGTTATTTTTCCAATTGTAAATCCTAAGAAAAATCCAAAACAACAGTAATACTGAGGAAAAAATTTTAAAAATCTAGTGTGAGCTTTAATACTACTATTCGATGTACTATGCACACACACATAAGATAGACCCAAGAGAGACGCATGATACCATGATCTAAGATTACAGTGTCTGTGCTGTTATAGCATTTTAGAGGCATTTTAAGGAGCAAGACCTCTTGATACAGATCCATGATCTTCTAATTCTCTATGTTTCACCTTAAGTAAGTTACCTAACCTTTCAGTGCTGTGGTTGATTTTTTTCTACAATGAGGATAATAATAGTACCAATTGCATAGAACTATATGAGGATTGAGAGGGTGCAGTATATTTAGGGTACTATAGAAAAGTGTCAAGTACATAGTAAACACCAAATAGCTGCTTTATATGGCTACGTAGAATATATAATAAATTTTACAATTAAATAAGATGAACATTTAATGAATTAAATGAATGTATACACTATATATCATATTACATAAATGTATACAATATAGGACCAATACGTGTTTCTTCTATAGATGTGTGTTCTACACAAACATATTCTTAGTAAGAATTTCTTTGTATTTCACAAACAGATAATTTTATGTGGTCTAGAAAAATTGTTTCTGTAGTATTCCTATACAATTAAAACATGTACACATATGAAAATATATGTGTGTTTGTGTGCATGTGTAAAACAGAGGTAGATACAAAGATTCAAATCACAGTCCTTGTTCTGTGAAATGGTTGCACAGAGTATTATTAATAAACAATATACATCTTATACCATTTAATGGCATGCTTCTGAGCACAGTTTTCAGGAAATTTGGACAAGAAAGTAAAATGCTATGAAACCAAATGTAATATCGTTTGTTTTCTTTCTTTAAAAAATCAATTTAAAAATATTTTTCATCACAAGTTTCTCAATTATTGGGAACACTTAAATATTTTTTCCATTATCACCATTTCCATTATCAGCTATGAAATATAATTTGTTTTTCAGAGTTTTGCTTATTTAAATATCAAATGTCATACATTAATAAAGAACTTTTACTCAACTAAATATAAACATTCATTCTGTAAGTTCCAATTTTTGATTGATTGATTAAATTATCTTTGATAAAGAGTTACAAAGGTTTATGAAATATAAGACTTTTTATCAGCATACATATAATGCTAATGATACTAGGAAGAAACTACAGGTTTCCACGGGCAAGTAATCAGAAAACTTGATTAATATAAGTAATTATTGTATTCACAATCACTTTTACAGTGTTCATCTAAATTCTTTCTTATAGGAATGGATATTTTGTGTAGTCTGATAACCAGAAGAAAAGTCTCTACATAGCACAATGTGAGCTTATACCTTACACAGCCTAATAGATATGATAATGAAAGACATCTCTAGTCCCTTAATATCTGAGCATTTTATATGTAATAATTTTCTTTCTAGACATTTCCATTAAAATATGTTTACTTTTTTAAAAGCTTCTTTTTTAAAAAAATTTTGGTACCAGGAACCAAACGCATGACTTCACATTCACCAGGCACTGTGCTGCTGAGCTGTATCTCCAGCCCCTTAAACTTTACTCTTAAGCCTTTCTGTACTTCCAAGTTCCAGCTTTTGTCTGTAAAGAGCATCACATTCTGTACTGTCCAAGTTCCAGCTTTTGTCTGTAAAGAGCATCACATTCGTCCTGATTTCCATTGATATTGCCAATTGATTCAAAATCTTATTTCCCATTTCTTGAATTGCATAAAAAAGTGTTTTAATACTCTATTCACTTCTAATTTCTCCCACACTGGTCTTAATTAGAAGCTGTCAGCAAATTAATCTTCCCATTTCTGAATATGCCACTTCTCTGCTCACAAATTTGCAACCATTGTCTACTAAATAATGTGTAAGTGACTCATTAATCATTCAGAATTGACAAAACTGCTCTGTGGTATTCTCTAGCCCATATGGTAGGTCTTGCTCTATCTTGAAATGTGGCCATTATTAGTTAAAACTGATTTTTTTTTGTTTTAGTTAATTTAAATAAATTTCAAATTAAATTAAAAAACCCACAGTTTCTAATGACTGCCATATTGGCTAGGGCAGATTTGACTGTTTATTGTTAGACCTTAAAAATATACCTAAACATTTACTATTAGTAATTCAGTGAGTATGCTACCACATAAAATATTTCCCATATAGCATTTCCTAATATACATTTCTAGGTAAAGCATACAAGTATATTTTCAAATTTTTAATAATTGTTGTCAGACTCTCCCCTAGAAACTCATTCTAATCTGAACTCTCATCAACAGTGTATAAGAAGGTTCACTGACTTTGTATAGGATATAATATTTCATAAAATCTTTCTTAATATGGGATTTTCCAAATAGGATAATTATTTTTTAAAAATTACTTTTGTAAAGATGGGTTGTTGAGAAATTTTTCCATGGTCATTAACCACTGCAGATAGTATTCTCTAAGATGGCTGCCACAAGTTGCTTTCCTAGCTATAAACGCATGTAATTCCTTAGATCAAGAGACAGCATTGGTTTCCCTTCCCTTTGAAAGTGAGCTGAATTCCTTATTTGCTTTGGGCAATAAAATATGGCATAAATGATATAAACAATCCCAGAAATTCTGCTTTTTTTCTCATAGAAGCCAGCTGCCATATAAGAAATAGTCTATCTACCTGAGACCACCACACTATGCGAAAGCTCAAATTATAGCCGGTATTAGAGATGCATGCAAATGAGCATCAAGAAGCCAATTATTTAAGTGAGGTATTCTTGACTTATTCAGCCCAGTCCAGCTGCCAGTAGAGTATAACAGAGTAAGTGGTCCCCACTTAGATAACAAAAGAAAACCCCAAGAAACTTACATCTGAATTCTTAACTTACATAATGATATGAAATAAAAATTCATCGTTGTGTCAAAGCACAAGTATTGGGAGTAACAAATATGTAGTTATTTAGCAATGAAAATTAGCTACATTTTACCTTTTGAGCTATGCAATATTTATATTTATATTATATTTACATTAATCAACAGTTAATAGTAATAATTTTAAAATCTCTGTGTATAGAGGAGATAGATGTGGGCTACAAAGTCAACTAAGCATGTTCAAATATCTGATTGACTCTGCACTAGATTTATAGTTAGGATAAGTTTCATTAGTTCAAATCTTTGGTGTCCCATTTGCTAAGTGGACACAAAATATGTCAGTTGTTATCAAGATTAAATTAGATGATATAGATAAACCTTCTATCACTCCACAATACTTTTTTAATGTATTAACTATATTCATTATGTTTATTATTAATACACTCATTTAAAAATATTTAACAAAAATTATTCTAAGAACACCGTCCTTTGCTTCGTGTAGTCATCTGCGTGTCTTTGTGGCAGCCCTCTTCCCTCAGTTTTATTCAAGCTCCCTCCACTCACTTCAGTCCTTCCCATGCTGAAATCCATGGGAAATTCAGTATCTCTGTGAATGTCCTTACATGTCACCTCCATGAGGATCCGCAATGATCTTGTCCTCTAGGTTCTTCAGCCAGATGCTGCCATAACCTTATCCTGGGCATGCCATTGCCAGAAATGAAGATTTCTATAATCCTCAGTTCAAGCATCATAATTTCTATACAGTGCTTCAGATTTTCCATATAATTCCCACTAATCTTCCAACCCTGACTACATTTCTGTTCTCCTGATATGTATAACCCATTAATTCTTAACCCTTTTCACTGACCTCCCACTCTCACCTCTGCTCCTCTCATGACCTCACTTGTCTTGACATGGCTAAATTTCTGTCATCTGTTGATCACTCTCTTTTCACAAGACCTGCAATTCAATTAATTTTACTTTCCCCTTTATCCTACTCGTATATAGCTGAAAATCAATGGGAAAAGCCATTTAAATTACTTCACTTGGAATATAAGAACATGAAACTCCAAAGAGGGCCATTTGCCAGGTCCAGCCAGGCCCCACTGCCTGAATTTCTCACATTGTCTTCTCACCTTCTCTTCTCAATTTCCAACATTTTCCCAAACATCTCCATTCGTCCATTTCTGCTGAGGAACTCAGGTCAAATGGCAGAACATTTCCACAAGCTCCATCACCATTTACTTGCTGTTATCTGATCCTTCCGGTCTGTGCTCTGTTCTGAAGTTAGCCCTCCCAACTTTATATAAGAAATTGCTTTACAAATGTCAAGAACATTGCTTCATCAGTTCTCTTCGTTCTCTTCTTCACTTCGTTCTTTCCTCTGACTCAGTTTTTCCTTCTGCTGAATAATTCCTATCAACATGCAAATATTCTACTTTCATCCAATCTTAGAAAAATAAACATAAAAAATACATCATATTCCCAGTCTACATCTCTTGTCCCCTTCCTCTGCTCCCTCCATAGCAAAACTGTATAATGATCTAATGACCTTTTTCCCTCTAGTTTTCTTTGTACTCACTCTAATCAGGCTTTCACAAAGCACTTTTCCTGGGACTGGGGATTTAGCTCAGTGGCATAAGGGCCTGCCTTGCAAGCAGGCAGTCGTGAGTTTGATCCCCGGTACCGATAAAAAGGAAAAAGACAGAAAAAGAAAAAAGAAAAAAAAAGCACATTTCCCTTCATCTCCCCCATCCAAAAAGCTGTTTTGATCAGAAATGCATGGCTAAATAACAGATCCATTGGTTTGTTGTATTTTAAATTGACCTATCAGCCTATTTGATACAATAAATTACTCTGAACTCTGTAAAATAGTTTCTCCAGCTATCTTGCAGTTTACAAACTCTCTTAAACTCCTACTAATATTTTAGCAATTGTTTCTCAGTATTCTCTGTGGCTCCTTCTCATCTTCCAGATGGTACAGCATTAGAATTTCCCAAGGAAAAGACATTGGGCTTTATTCTTCAGTATAGTCATGACCTTAAGAGGCACAGGGCTTGTCAATAGGGTCCAAGATTCTGTTTGACTTGGTTCTTTGCTTTTAATCCCACATGCCAACTTTCTAACTAACCAACTCACTGGAATGTTTAACAAACGTCTAAATTTATTTGGAGTCTTAATAAAGAGCTTATAATTGAACTTTCAATACCATGTATCAAAACTTTTCTACACACAACCTTTTCTATACTAGTTAATAGCAATTCTATACAACTGGCTTAAATTTAAAAATTTGAAATTACCATTAACCTTCCACTTTCTTGGATAACTACATTCAATCTCTCAGTGAATCTCAAACTTTAACAAGTACTTTTGGGTTTTTGTTTTGTTTTTTGGTACCAGGGATCAAACTCATGACCTTATGCTTGGCAGGCAGGCATTGTGAGGCTGAGCTATATCCCCGGCACCTATAACAACTTTTAAAATAACAAGATGTAATATATTAAAATAACAAGATGTAATATATTAACTAGTGTTAACTTACTATTTTGTTACTGAAATCCTATATCATTTTGTCCTTTTTTGTTTTTAAAATTAAGAAAAAATATATGTATAATCTGATCACTTTTTACTTAACTATTACCTTTCTAATTCAAGCCACTATTCTTATCTCAGGAAACATTCACTGTGACATCTCATCAGAATCAACTAAAATGTATATTCCTAAAACTACCGCTGTCCACTCTTGGCATCAGGTTAATTTGAAATGTGAAAACATAAAGAGGTAGCTAACATGGGGAGTTTCCTCCCACAGCAGATCAGAGGATTGACCTAGCTTATCATCTTTCCCTGTGAGAGCACCAGTATGAGACAACAGTAATAAAACTGGGTAGGCTGAGAACCTGGCAAAGAATATTCTTCTCCCAAAAGAGACAAGGTCTCATAAACCCACAGTTAATGCTTCTAAGGTCCTCACGAGGAACATGTTAGTCACATGTTCATCTAATTCAGGGAAACCTAAAGATTTTTCCAGATATGTATCTTTCTGATACAGTTTACCAATTCAGGATCATTTTGCTATTAAAATGCTATCTAATACTGTAGTTAACTTTTCAATTGTATCAAGTTTATGGGGAAACAAAAACTAGAAAATTCTCAAAGAACAAATTTTCAAGCAGAAAGAGGTTTTTTTTTTTAACTTTTACCCAAACTGATTTCTTTTTAGAATTTTGTTTTATTAATGTTATAGCTTACATACAGATATCCCTATCAAAGCTTCATGTGCTCGTAGGAAAGGCTTTTGGAAGTGACTGGATTATGGCTATGTGGCACTGGACTATCGTATGATTGGCTTAACATAGTTCTAGATGTGGATGATGGATTTATTGAAGAGGAAAGATACACCCTGGATGTGGGCGGCACCAACCAATAAGCTTGTGGCCCTGATGGAATAAAAAGGGAAAGAAGGAAAGCTGTTTCCTACCTCCCATGCTATGGACTGTTTCTCCTCTTCCATGCTCCTCTGCTTTGCCACCCTATACAAACTATGAGCAAAAATAAACACTTGCTTGTTTAACTTATGGCTCACATATTTTGACCCAGCAATGAGAAAGTGACATTAGTAAATGTTTGCAATATGTAAAGTTTATGCTCTTTGTTTGTAGTTGGTACCTATATATAACATATCTTAATTTCTTTTTCATTTGCTTTCTTCCCTCTCCTTCCCTTTTATCCTCTTCAGTTTATTCTCATCAGAGAAATCTCTGTAACTCTGCTGAAGTACAGACCCAGGGGCTGGGGATTTAGCTCAGTGGCATAAGCTCCTGCTTTCAACTGCAAGGTCAACCTGGTACCAAGAAAACAAAAAAAAAGATCCAATCACATGACTTCTGATAAAAGTGATCTATGGATTTTACCCACAGGAAAAAAAGGAGGAATTATCATTAAAATCTAAGGCCCTACATGACTTGAGTTCACCATCTCTCTAAACTTCTCTACTGCTATACTTCCTTTTGTTCATTTTGCTTCCACCATGTTCTTCTTGTCTCTGTACTACTGAAAGTGCACTTGCCTAGAAGGGCTATATCCCTAATAGATATCATGTTTTCTTCAGTTCTGTTCAAGTTATATTTTTGCAATAAAGTTACTTGTTTATTCATTTTTATGGTGCTGGAAATCAAATCCAGCACTTTGTGCAGACTAGGCATGCGCTTCTATCACTAAGCTGCATTCTATAATTCCTAGATCTTACAAGGATATCTATTCTTGGCCTTCTTTATTTCCCTTAATAGCATTTAGCATCTTTTTATATACATATGCTTTATTTTATATACTTATGCTTTATTTTCTTAGTTGTTTGATCCTCCCACTAGACAATAAGCCTCACAATGGCAGGATTTTCTTTTGACAGTGTATTCATTGCTTATCTCCAAGACCTCCAGGTACATAGAAGGTACTAAATAAAAGAACTAGTGAACTTATTGGATTAATGTTTATTCAAATTTAAATATAAATCATCACCATGGTATATCTCACTTGAATTATATTTTATTGTGATTTTTCTTAAACTCCTTCACATATTTTAAAAATCACAGTTGTCTAAAATTTTGCGATTAATCTAACTAGTGGTTTATCTGAATATTTTAAGATAGTGCAATCCAATTTAAAATCTTCAAAGTGGAAAAATAAGAAACATTTCCCTAATCCAGTTTTAAATTTAAAAGGATTTCTTTTGTATAAAATATTTATGATGTTTTTAGAAGTCAGAAGAACACAGCATATATGGATTCTATTGTTGACACAAAGCTGATTTCACGATTTTGCCTAGAAAAAATATCAGAATATAAATCAGATTCTTACAAATAATTTGACAGCTTTAACTCATTTATGAGACTAGCTTTTTTCAATTAGGTAATAAATCACGCGGATGGTATTTTTCATTCTCAGGAATAGACAGGCACTAATATGTCTTAATTATCTCTGATGTCTTCAGCCTAATGATTTTATTGCTATTTATTCAATCATTTATAGTTAGCCATCTGGTAACACGATACTGCCATAGCATGAATAAAGATATTCTTAGAGAGCATACCATGAATAAAATATACTGAGATCAAGAAATTTTATAAATGCAGTTTCAAGATTAAAGTTGGTCAAATACAGAGGAGAAAAAAGATTGATTTGAGCTTTATGAGTGAAGCTAGCTCAACAAAATAATTTTAAGAGATTTTAATGATGCTTTATTGAAGAATGTTACATTTTAAAAGTGAAATACCATCTTTTCCATTCCAGAAAAATTTCAAGGAGGGAATATTTTAGCCTGAGTATCTATTCCTAGTATGAATAATTTGTATTTTTCTACTATTAATGGTTACCAACTGATTGCCAACTAATAGCAAGGATTTACTAGATCCCTACTGTGCATTGTCTTTTTTTGCATATCTTGGAGAATGTTCATAGTGCACATGTATACCTTAACCTATGTTTTTGAGATTATTCAACTAAAATGAGCAATGACTAGATTTGTAGAGAATATTTAACAAATACGAGTTGAATATCTAAAACATGCCAGCACATTGCTAAATTCTCACTGTACAAATTGAATAGAATAATTTGAAACATCAAAATACTTTCAATTAAGAAAAATCACCATAGATATTCTTTATAAATTGCAGAGAAGTGAACAAACACATCAAATAATGGTTTAGAGAGAAACAACTAAAAGATAGGCAAGATATGAACGGTGAAGAAACGATACTTGAGATGCCTATAAAATTGATTTTTTGATTGACAAAATGCCCTTAGAGCTCAAATTTCTTTAGATGCTCATCATTAAACATATTTTAACTTTCCTTTGCTATGAACTTTCCAATATTCTACCAACACTAACTCAGTGGTGCTCGAGTAAGGAAAATGGATCTTTTTAGGAATAGTAGAATTCCCACATAGCACTAGGGTTGGTTAAGACAGGACTCTGTATCCAGCACATGGAATCACTTCCTGTTTTCCTGATCTGTGCAAGCCTGGTGAATTTTTCATTAAAAAATAAATTACTCCTTGCAAAATGCCATCATGCTTATTACAATAGTCATGGTTATCAGACTTCACTCCCATTTTTAAGCGATGCACACATGGATGTTTTCATTTTACCTCATCTTGCTGTGAGTTGAGCAGCTGCAACTTCATATGCTTCATATAGGCCATGGTAATTGGCATGTTGTAGTCAATCATGCTCGTCACCAAAGTGGGAGGCTTTCCATTATCTGTAACAAAACATTTTTAATGGGTAATAAAAGTCATACTGCATTTTATCTGCCACTTCAGAATGATCCAAGCTTTCCAAGTTAAAATGTTTCTAGACACCAAGAGTTTAAAGACTTGGTAGCATTGTAGATGATTTTCAGGAAAAAAAGGAAAAATGATTGGTGAGTTTCCATAAAGGTGTGTTGGTGCAAAATAAAAATATGAGTAAGGTAATTATTTCTAACTACACGGGAATTTTTAAATATTTTGGGGAACCAAACTGAAGCTAAAATAGTGATTAAACACAGATATTTGTATTTTCCTCATTTGCTGCACAATTACTTTCTACATTACATCTAAGTGCCACAGGAAATTGACTTTTACTTTCTTTTATTGCTCAGGCTTCTCTTAAATACATGGGAATCAGTAACACAAATTTATCTCTGAGAATAATTTAATCACTGAGATAAATATGCATTTAGGAAAACTATCTGAAAAATTTTAATGATATCTAAAACCAAATCAATTTTTACATAGAAACTTTTTATTGAAGGAATACTTGTATAATTCACTGATTTCTAGAAATGAGAAATAGCTAAACTTAAAAGGTCAGTGACAGAAATCAATTTCCTTGCTGAATAGATCTTAAATACCAAGGAATTCCACAATAGATGGAAATTAAAACACTATTATAGGGAAAAATGTTTTCCACAGCTGAAACTTTATTCTAGGAATGGGCACTGAATTACTTTGTAAGTGGGTATTCAAAATTCACTTCATTCTACTTGAATAAATGAGATGATCTGACTTGTTGAACTGTTTCAGTCTACTACAGTCTTATAAAAAATGTGAGATATAAATTGCCATTATGAATAAAATTACTTTAAATCTCACAATTTGACACTGCAGCTACCTTTATGATCTGTTCCATCTGGGTTTAAATGCATTCTTTTCTGGCATTCTGAGCAGCTCATTAGAAATCGAGTCACCGCTTCTCTTGGTAGGAAGGCATAGCTCTCTGAAATCTGAAATGATTCACAAAATATAGGTGTTATTATATAAGCTCACTGAGCGTGATTTAACAGAAATAATCATTGTATTTCCAAATAAGACGCATTATTCCATAATGGCAGGAAGCACAATGAAAGCATGCACTGCATACCATGCATCATTTCAAGAAATATCTATCAAGCTTGATTAGAGGTCTCTTAATAACAGCCAATCAGGCCATGTGGAGAGTAAAGCCTCAACCACATCTGGATAGGCATTTGTTTATTTTTCTGTATTCCTTTTAGGAAAAATATAATTATAGAATAGTGAGATTCTAGTGATTTTTTAGTTATGAAGAGTTGCCAATTTTTTTAACTCACTACTGGCACAATCACATTTTATCCAATTTACATATATATTTTAAAGTTTTGCCCCAAACAGAAGCAACGAACTCTGGATTCTGTGTAAGCCGCATCTCTTCATTATTGATTCAAAAATATTTTACGTGGGAATACAAGATCAATCCAAAGAGAACCCATGTACGTGTTACTGCAGTGAATCATCCCTTCCACAGAAAATGACACACCTAGAAATGCACATAGGCCCCCTGGTTCATTTAGTTTATGTACATTGCATAATCTATGTCTGTAATTACACTGATTGTCACAGCAAGCTTTTCCTGTGCCCTATAAAGAACTTTATTTTCATAACCATGGTCTGGAATCAGGTTAGAAATCAATGCTCCTGTCATGTGATCTTTCAGAATATATATATATATATATATATATATATATATATATTTTACATCAAGCTATTTTCCTTATCAACACAGATCATTCTTAAAGAGAAATGGAAAGACAGTTAACTATATTTAATTAAAATATTGTGTCACTTTGACACAAACAATCTCATTTTGGGAGGGCTTCAGTTCACCTCACAGCACTAACATTGACCTATGAGTTATGAGATTAGGAGAACTACTAATCTATAATTAAACACTATTATTGCTTGCATTGAGATGCCCTACCACTAAACCCTCCTGTGCTCATAGGGAGAGCTTTTCAGAGGTGTCTAAATCTAGGGTATGTGACACTGGGATTAAGGATGTATGACAGATAAATGAGTTTAGCACAGTTCTGGAGGGGATAATGGGTGCTGGTGGCACCCATCAATAGGCTCACAGCCCTAATGGGATATAAAGGGAGAGAGCGAAGGCAGAGTCGCTGCTGCTGCTGCTGCTGCTGCTTGCCATGCCATTGGTTATTGTTTCTGTGTGATATCCTTTTGCCACACCACCCTCCCTGCCTTGGAGTCAGACACCTGGACTGAAAGCTCTACAAACTGTTAGCCATAATAAAGCCTTCCTCCTTAACTTGGAGTGTCTGATATTTTGTCTCATGAGCTTTTGATCATGATCATGTCTCATGATCTCATGAGTAAAATAACTAAGACAAACACAAATGCCACCAATGATTTCTCTGGTGCATGCACAAAATAATGTATTTCAAGTTAATAGAAAGAAGAGGAAATATGTACAAAATATATCTTTGAATGTAAATGTGTGTTAATTCCTTTGTTGATTATTGGGTCAACTTTCACTAATTCATGCTGCAGAATGAGCAGAATTTTAAAGAAATTTCCTTCGTTAAGACGTAACAATATAAAGTTCATGTTTCCTCGAACTTCACCTCCAAATCAGTTTGTATTACTTTATCTATCTCATTGAATCTCAGGGAAACAAACGTAAAAGAATACGAAAGAGAAGAAATAAGTCTATGCTAAAATCTGCTATGAATGAACTATATACAAGTAATTAAAGTTTTATTCACTAGAATTGGAATATAAATTTTTAATTTTAAAATATAATTATCAGTTTTAAATTGAGACACTACTTTTTAAAATCGTACCTTAGACTATATAAATATGGGAGAAAAAATGGGTAAAACAATTTAAAAGAATAATTCTGAGATGTATATGTTAGTTAATGAATAAGGAAATATATCCACAATTTAAATCCTCATCACTGTCACTTTTTCTCACTTTGTATACATGCACATATACACACATGCATACATGAATTTGATTTTTATCTTCTGAGTTTTACAAAAGAAACTTGCACTCAACTTATTTATGCAATTGGAGATAATTTTCTCTGACTCCCTGAAAACTTTTTATAATAATTTAGAAATAATTTAAAAAGTTATGCTGCATGATAAATTCTGACACTTCATACTCTGACTCACTTGGATTTATAGTCTACTGGAACCAGCAGAGCTGTGTTGTAAATTCTTTAACAAGCAGAGGCTAAGAACGTCCCATGGGCTTTCTTGTTCACTAGGGCCCAGGAACAATGGAGTCTTCCTAAGTATTGAAATTATATCAGATATTCTTTCTGAATCCCCTAGTATGAAGTTAAAAAACTGGTAGCAGTATAAACACTAAAAAAAAATAATACATAGAAATTGAACAACAAATTCTAGCACAACTAGTAGTTCAAAGAACAACTCGAAAGGGAAATAAAAGTGTATCTCGAGACAAATAAAAATATAAACACAAAGTATCAAAACTATTGGGATGTAACAAAAACAGTTGTAAGAATAAAGATGATAGTAATCAACACGTACATAAGGAAAAGAAAGATCGAATATCTTAAAAAACTAGAAAATGAATTAAGTTCAAAATTAGTAGTAGAAGGGAAAAATGTCATAAAACAGAGCTATGTCAAATAGAGACTACAAAACCAACTGAAACAATCAATTTATCTAAGAGTTATTTTTAACTATTTTTTTAACTATTTTTTTTTTTTGTCTTTTTCATTTTTATCGGTACCAGGGATCGAACTCATGACTGCCTGCTTGCAAGGCAGGCGCTTATGCCGCTGAGCTAAATCCCCAGCCCCCCTAAGAGTTATTTTTAAACAAGACAACACTTTTGCTAGACTAAGAAAAATACTCAAGTAAAATTATAAATTTTCAAAGATTCAAATTACAAATGATACTAGAGGAATACAGAGGATCATTGTAGAATACTATGAGCAACTGTATGATAACAAGGAAGATAACCAAGAGCAAACAGAAACTACTACAACTACTAAGACTAAATCATGAAAAAAATGGAACAGATTTATAAAGAAAAAGGAGACTGAATGATTATTCAAAATCTTCTCAATCAAGGAAGACCCAGCACTAAACTGCTGTTTCACTGGAAAATGCTACCAAATATTCAAAGAAGAGTGTACAATGCCTGTCAAGCTATCTCCAAGGTTTGACAATGAGGAAACAATTCCAAGTTCATTTATGAACTTAGGTATTAGCATATCCTAATACCAAAGCCAGACAAGGCAGACTACCATTATTGATGAGTATAGATGTAAAAATCCTCAAGAAACTACCAGCAAATCAAACTCAATAGCACATCTAACAGATAATACACCATAATAAAGTGGGGGTTTAACCCTGGCAGGCAAGGATAGTTCATTGAAAACTAATCAAAATAAACATTAACAGAATAAATAAAATATAATTTCAATAGATGTAACAAATATATTCCACAAAACTTTCTTTTATGACAAAAAAATCTCAACAGATATAGAAATAAGCTCAACACAATAAAAGTTATCTATGAGAAGCAATATTTATTATATTATAAATCAGAAGAAAAACTGGAAGCTTCCCTTGTAAGATCAAGAATAAGGCGAAGATGCTTGTTTTTGTTTTGTTCAGTGTGGTAATAGAAGTCTTAACTAGGGCAATCAAACTAGAAAAAAGATGGTAAGTCATCCAAATTTGACAGGAAAAAGTAAAATTGTGTTACAAATGGCATGCTTTCACCAGAGTAATATGTGATGACTCCCCTGGAAAATTGTTAGAACTGATAAATTAAGTTGCAGTTTACAAACAGAAACATACAATAACTACATAGTATGATGAACTATCCAATAAAAAAGAAATTAAGAAAACATTCCATGTACATTGTCATAAAAATGCATAAGCAAGAAAGTTAAAGTTTTTCACATTAAAAACTATGAAACCAATGATGAAAGAAACTGAAGACACTAATAATTTGAAAGATATCCTATGTTCTTAATTGGAAGAATTAATATTATTAAAACATCCATACTATCCAATGTGACCTACAGGTTCAATTCAATCTCTAGCAGCATTTTAATGGCATAATTCGAGAAAAATCTTGAAATCCACATGAAACCACAAAAGACCTTAAATACCCAAATCAACTTTAGCAACAACAGTAAGTCTGGAAAAGGTACATTACTCACCATCAAAATATATTGTCAAAGTATAGTTATCCAAATCATATGGTGTTAGCAATAAGTACAGACATAGACCAATGAAATATATCAGAAAGCCTAAAAATAAATATATGTATTTATGATCAATTGATCTTCAATGAAAGTGCCAAGAACATACATACAGAAAAGATAGTCTGTTTAAAAAATGGCAATGAGAAAACTGATTATCCAAGTGCATAAGGATTAAATCAAGTCATTATCTCACACCATATTCAAAAGTAATCCAAAGTAGATGAAATATTTTGACTTAGGATTTGAAAATGCAAAACTACTAGAAGAAAATATAGGGGAAATTTTCTATTGAACAGTGTCTTATGGATAACATCTCAAAAGTGTAAACAAAAAAGCAAAAATAAACTAATGCTATTGCAGCCAATTAAAAAGGTTCCTTAGAGCAAAGGAAACAGTGAATAGAGCGAGGGGACAAACTTACAGAATGAGAGAACATATTTGAAAAAAAATACAGTGACTGAGAGGTTGATATCTAAAACAACTCCATAGCAAGACAATGACCTAATTTCAAAAATTTTCTGCAATAGTCTGCATGCGTGTGTTTCCCCAAAATTCTTACATTTGAAACTTAACTCCCAACACACTGATATTGGGAGACAGAGCCTTAGGGAGTTTATTAAATCACAGGGCCCATTCAAAGCTCCCTGGGGGAGCTCGCTTGAGCCTTTTGCTCCTGTGCCATGTCATGAACCACATAGGATAGAAATGCATACCTATATTGAAACTTCATGCTGTGCACTTTGAATGTGAAATCTGTATTTCCCAGATTTGATTCCCACCACTACAAAATACAAAACAATATCTGGGAATAAACAACAAATACTGAATAATATTTTGATTTAGACAGTGCTAGAAATATAATTTTACTAACATTGAAAGTAATTACATGAAAAAGCATTCATAAATGTTTATTTCAAGTGTAGAAATTTTACTGAATTCATGATTGACATTAATAAAGGTAGTCATAGAGTGTTGTGGTTTGTGTTTCTGTGGCCCCGCCCCAGCGTCTCGCAATCAGAGATGTGACCAAATCTCGTGTTTGTAATTGGCTCATTGTCTAGCACTGGGATTGGTGGTGCCAGTGTTTCACCCACCCAGGAGTGGAGCCAGGATAGCCGTAATGGCTGGAAGAATGTACATCTTCTTCTGTTGCTTTTGCTGTTCGCAGCAGCCATGAAGGGCTCCCCACTATATCATGCTGCCTTGGAGCCAACTGAGTATGAACTGAAACCCCCAAGAACTGTAAGAAATAAACCTTTCCTTCTTCCGTGTTGGGCGTCAGGTATTTTGCCTCAACAACCAGTAAAAAGTAGCTGAGACGTAGAATTTCTCTCTTTTGATGTATTTAATAATTTATATTACTAAACTTTTTTCATGTGCAACATTCTTGGTTCTTTGAATTCTGGAAAAATCCTATTTGGTCTCTTTCTAAGAGAATAAAATGAAACAAAATAGTGATAATATAGTAGGAGGAAATTTACAATAGTTACTATATTGTATATTGTTAACCTCTAAATAGTCGCTCAGACTACCAGCTTTCGGCTTGCAAAGTCAATCAAACAATACGGTTCTCCTGAATTAACTGGCTGCTTACCAGGGGGAGGGGAAGCTGGGGGTGAGGGGGTATTCTTCTTTGCTCCCTGGCCCATGTGCCAGCTGGTTCATGGTGAAAAGGGTATGGCTTCCTTTCTAGTTCACCCCAAGCCTACACAGCAGCTGCTGGCTCATGGCAGGGGACAGGGGTGCTTGCATAGCTTCCTTCCAGTTTCTCCCCCACCTGCATTGTAGGTTCCGGGGACGATGGCAGTCACCGGGGCTGAAGCTGTGGCCGGGCTTGCAAACTCCCTCTGAAAAGTTTGTACACTTTGTGGTTAACTCAGCACGCATTTTAGAGTCCAGCTTCAGGGAGAAAAATCCCAACCTATCATACCTTGAGCCTAGTGTTTGTTCAGCGGAATCGAAGGGAAGAACCACTGAATTGGAGTCTTTCCACTGGAGTAAGGCAACTTCTATGAATAATATAAAATTCTCAGTACCAGGAAGAGGCAGAGGGCTAGTGTCAGATTGCACACAAATACCAAGAGTGCCATCTTCACATGATTTACAATTGTCTACGTGATCGCTGCTTGGGGACAGGCCAGCAGGAGGCAGCAGCATCTGACCCCACGCAGGGCAGAAGGCACTGGCCATGGCACAGGCAGCAGCCACAGTGGTGGGAAACCCCAGTGCGAGGTTTCCCCACCACTTGATCTTAGCATGTAATTCTTTCAATGTTTTTCTGGCTCAATATTTTTTTTTCATTTTAATTTTTATTACTATATGCTAATACAATATTAATGTGCACTTTCTTACTCACTTCTTCAATATAACTACTTTTCTGTTTTTAGATATGACCTTATTGTTGTTGTGTTTGCTGTTGTGATAAAAAAGGATCTTGCTAAGTCAATAAGTTGCCTAAACTGTCCAGACATGTGAACTTGTCGTCCTGCCTCAGCCTCCCAGAATGGTGAGATCATAAGCATGCACCACTCCTCCCTAGGCTACTAGAAACCAACTTTGGATATATGATTTATACCGCTATCTGGATTACTGATGAGGAAAACAATTAACTAGAAAATATACTCTCACAATGTTTTTATGTTTGGAAAAAGTAGAGTATTTCTTTAGAATTCATTTACAATCACAAGAACACTAAGAACACTGCTGCATGTTATTAATAATAATTACACATAACACTAATAATTATTAATATTGCTTCCTCTGAACTATACATTAAACAGGCACTATCACGGGACATACCACACATTCTGTTCACAACAGAAGCACACATGCATGGGAAGATCTAGAACACATGAATAATGATCTGATTTTTTTCTCATGAGAATAGTTATGGGACATCTAATTCTTAGAAATATAAAGTTGTACTAATCTTTACTTTTAAATATTTCATACTTAAAAAGCATACATCATTATTTTAAACAAAGTATGAAAGTTTTAGCACAGGAACCATCAGTGTTTATTGAACTTCCTTAAACTAGACTTAGGGCTGAAGTTTTATTTTTATTTTTATTTATTAACTTTGGCTCAGCTGTGGTTGAGGAGTTGGGGAACTGCAGTATATAGTAACTTTCTCACTGCTTGTCACTTGTAAAGCTCAAGTTTGTTGTATGTTGCGTGGCCTCATTTAACTTTCAAGGAAAATACTGTATCTAAATGGCCTCATTTAACTTTCAAGGAAAATACTGTATCTAAATCTATTAGGACTGCAATTTGTTAAGAATGCAAAAACAATAAAATCCAATTATTAACTTAAAGTGGAAGTGAAGAAAATCTTTATTATTCAAAAATGATGATAACATTTCTACATAAAAATAATTGACCTGAAGAATGTTTTAATATTCTAAACAATAACATCATTCTCTAAAGAACATTCCAGTGCCTGATAATGGGCTCAAGATGCCCTCAGGCAAAGAAAGAGGCAACTTGATCAAAGACTGCACCAAGGAAAATTTACTAGGGGACCTACAGACAGAAGTGTGATCCAGGACAATAGCATACAGGTAAATATCTGCGATTTGGGGGACACATTGGGTAGTATACACTGGTCTAGACAAGTGAGTTTATCCAAGTCAGACCATACCTGGTTTCTATGAAGCCAATATCAAAGAACCTAGCACCAGGTTCTAGTATAAACTGCAATATACAACTTCAATGGTTTTGATAATCTTTATTATGCTGGGAAACAATGCCAGGGAAACCAGCAAGATTATTCAGGGACAGTCATTGTAAGTATCAGTCAAGATGGCTGCAGTCAGGTCAGTGTGAATACCTGCAGCCACATTAGTAATTCAGTGGTGCACTGCTACAAACAATAAGAGTAGAGATCAAATGCTGCAAGGGGCATTGCTACTGATCTTCCAAATGAGGGCTTAAAAAAGAAAAAGGAAAAAAACAAAAACAAACAAACAAACAAAAAACCTCAGAGAAACTATCAGCAATAAATGTCTAAAGAGATCACTGATAAAATAGTATAATTTAAAGGATGAGGATTCTTCGTTGCCAATGTCCTGCCTTTCTGAAGAAAGAAAAACAATACTTTAAAAATCCCTAAACACCAAAGACAAATTCTCGCAGAGCTCAAGTGCCACTCATTTTTGCCCTCAATATATCTTCTTTAAAGTAAAAATGTCAAGTATCTAAAACAACTGACATAATGTATTTGCCACAAGTAATTTAATTTGAAAAACTCATAAATTCAAAAATTTATTAAACCTGAAGTTTTCTCATATTTACTACTTAAAGGAGAAATAAATTTCTATTCCAAATTATATCTGAATACATGAAGTTCCTTAACATTACTTTAGAAATGAAATAAACCAATCAATTGTCAAAACCATTTAACAACAAATAGTTGTTCTGTAATCTAGTTTTTCTCATATTACGTATCTATTGGTCGGCTTTGCCATTGCTGAGACACAGTACTTGACACTCACAGTTTAAATGTGGCATGGTTTAATTTGGCTCATGGTTGCAGAGGATTCAGACCATGATCAGCTGGCCTCAAGGCAGAAACATCAGTGCAGAAGACAGTAGTTGAACAGGAAGAGGTGAGGGGTTGGATATATACCCCAAAGTCACACCTCCCTGATTCATACAGATATACTCACAGAAGGATACTTTACTGAGGCCTTCAATAGCTCCCAAGACAATCAAGTTGACCCAATCAAACTTAACCCCCATAATATGTCGCAAACATGAGGTAGAAGAGTATCTCCTGAATCTAGTCAACAAAATATTGCAAATTGAGAGAACAACTTGAAACACAGAATTCTGGAGCAGAAGAATGTGACCCATGCCCCCAAACACCCTACTTCTCTCACTGGGTTAATTTCTGATCACTTTCCACAGAAAGAACTAACCTTGCTCAGCTTGTATAAAAATGTACAACTCTATAATTTACTGAATAGTAGAAAACTGACATGATTCTCATTAATTATTAGCACTATTATATAATTTGGTCTTATAACACAGAGTAAAATACTTCTAAACAATGTATGTATAGGTAATTTTTCAATTAATCAAGTGTTTGTAGATTTTTGCTGTAATCTTCAATATAATCCACAAACAGGTTACCAGCTTCACATTATGATCTCTTTTTAACAAAACAGCAAACTAGGCTTCAGGAATTTGTGCATTTTGTCCATAAAGTAGAAGGCAGGAGTCACCTGTGATAATATGTTTTCAGGACCTTTCCTTGAACTACTATGTTTTTTAACCACTCATTGCAATCAGTATTTAAAATGAGATTTTTCATCCTCAGAGAGCTAAGATACTAACCTTACAACATAGATAATTATTCTTATAATACCCCCTGGTACGGGGTTCATTACAAGTAGAAAATACTCCAGCCCTTCAAGATGACCCTTCTGAACAGGAGAGGCAATGAAGTACTCTGTACTTTGCATAAATTTACTAAGTTCAACAAGGAAGATATCAGACTATGAGTAACACTATAGAATGGGAGAAGTTAAGATGTCACCTGTCCTGTTCCCGCAGAACTGATCGCTAAAATGATGGCTTAAGGACAGTATCTTAATATTGTGACAGGCCAGAACTAAATTCACAGGACTCCTGCTTTTAATAAAAATGTATAAGAACAGTAAATATCTGTCTATTTTAAAGGAAATATTGACTGTAAGTAACTGTCCATCTCCAAAGGAAGAAAAATTACCATGACATCGGGTGAATCATATGCATTAGCAATCACTTTATAACAAAAATAAATAAATCTAACCAAGATATTTAGCAACTAATATCACACTGCTTTGACCTTTGCATGCCCCGGTCATTTAAAAACAGGATCAATATTACTAAATATCACACAATCTAAGATACTATGGTAGGATATGATTCTTTTTAGATTTTGAGTTTGAGATCTAATTAAAATTGGTTTAATCACGTTGATGTTCTTAAAAAAAAACTCTTTCTACTTTTGTTTTACAAAACAACTGAAAAGGAGCTAAGGATGTAGCTGGGTGGCATAGCATCTGCCTGGCAAATGCAAGGTCATGGGTTCAATCCCCGACAACCATTTCCCAAAAATTAAGTTAAATAATAACAGTTATACCTTGATAGTTCTGGGATAAGAACAAACAACTATAAGTTTTGCTAAAAATTATTCACTATGCTCATAGAAGAATTTGACCTTGGGTGCCAAAACTCTGACATTTTCTCCTATAAAACCTTTTTATTATGGATAAACACCAAATTAAAAATTATCTAGCAATGTTGGCTTAGCTTACTTTATTTGAGGAAACTTCCAGTACAAATCACCTACAGTGTTCATAACTAGATCATGCAGCCATAGGAAATTTATTTTTAAAAATAAAATTCAAAAGGAGTAGAAAAGAACCTTTAAATCCAAGTGTCAATAAAGGATCCATATGTCTCGATTCATAAACTCACTGTACAACATAGTCTGAAGAGAACTCTGTGAAGAAGGAAGATCTAGGCTTGACAACAACCTCAGTCCAACAAGTGCTTTTCTGTCATCTGGTTTATAGACTGTGTTACCTTGTATCATCTTGAAAGAAGAATTTTGAACTTAAAAGGTTTACGGCACTGTCACATTTGCCCACAGGAATACATATTTGATTTGATTTGCATTCCTTTATGTCTCAGTTTTGCCTACTTGGTTTTATTTATGTACTTTTCATCTAAGAATTTTAATGCTGACTCCTGATGAAAGAATTCTTCAGAATCACTTCAAAATTAATTAGCTATTATTAATAGATGTTTTCCAGCTGTTTCACATATTCGGGCACCTCAATGCCTAGAATCATATCTAACAGTATCTAGTATATCTAAAAGCTTTCCAAATTTTTATACCATTTGCACAGTATAAGTATATTTTCATTATAAACTAGCATATACACCTGTTCATAAAATAAGATGGGTTATTTTCTAGTCTCTTTTTTAGCTTTATTGAAATTATCACAAAATTGACTTTACAACTCACTGTTGGATTGCGATAAGGAGTGTAAGAAAAACAATGGTCTAAATCAAAGGAACTGGTAGGCTAATCCAATGATTTTTGTGTGGTGCTTAGGGAAAATGATAGTTATGTGGTCAAATTTAAAATGAAAGTTGGCAAATCCAAAGGAGGTCTAAAGCAGACAGGGATATTTTTAGACAGGAGGTCAAGTTTTCAGACCACTAAAAGCAATTTGAAGATTTGAAGCAAATGCTTCAAGTGTAGAGTGAAAGAACTGAGAGGTGAATATAGAGGCAGAGAGTTTGTAATCCAGGTGCAGGGAAATGTACAAGTGCTGAGCAAAGGCAAAGGCATACAAATTCACTACATACCATAAAAGCCAACGGGGACAGAGCGTGCAGTGCTGACAGCCTCCCAGGGTAACGGGAGATGAGTCTGGTATTGTTGCATGAGGTATAATATAGTAGATCAAATGCCAACCAGACACGAAATAGTGTGTGATTCAGGTTAAAGGATGGGCAATTACCCATAGAAATAGCTTCTTAATGACACTTAAATTTTACACATTGCTTTTTAGAAATGGTTCCCTCTTTCCTTTATCTTGTTTGTAGCTATGAACATTCCCTAACTTCTACCTTTATTTTACAATAATTAAGATACCCCTCAACTGAGTAATTGTGGCAATAACAAAGAGAGAGTGAAATACACTGAAGGTGTATGCCTAAAGCTGCAAGTACTATTTTATGTCAGTTCTTATGATAGACCACTTGACTTCTAAGGAACATATTGTCAGGACAGAGAATTCTTGCACTTGATAAAATGAGTGATCAGATGGGCACTGGTAAAGATTTTCTTTATTCAGTTTCCCTAATACTAAGACAGAAATAATTCCTAAATAGTGCGTGTATGTAAGATGATTCAGCAAAGCAAATCTTATAAGAATTAATGGAAGCACAAAGAACTACAACTCACCTATATAGCTACACACAGTAGGGATGTGGGAAATCTGCTTCTATTGAATTTTTCTGAAAGGTGTTATGATGAGACATGCATGTTTCAGTTGGGGTTTAAAGGAGAATGCCAAGCAGATCACCTTCCTCATCACCTGTTTATTGTACGGTCAACCTCTAACTGCTTCCTATTACAAACCCCCTGTTAAAATTTGTCTTTCATACACCCAGCGAGTATGTAAAAAAAAAAAAAACAGCATTTATTTTGAAGTGCATAGTCAAAAATATAGCTGCTACAGTCCACTCACAGCACGTAAGAATCAGTCATCTTAAGGGAATGGGAAAAGATGAACTGAGACTTTGCTGGGCTAGACAGTCCAGTGAGTTGTACAAATCTCACATGTTTATGTAGGCAAAGCTCAGATTCTGTGAGTTGATAAAAATGCATGATAGATGCAGAATTCATTGCCTGAATTCTTGAATTGCTCAACAGATAAAAGTTTTTCAGAGATACCAAGTAATGAATTAGTCAGAGTTTTTTTTTTTTTTAGAAAAAATATCTCTTGGTTGTGGTGTTTACTGTGCTACCTAGGTGAATTTTGCAAAAAGAGATCAGGGATGCATTTTGATTTTCACGATAGCTGATGGTTGTGTTACTGGAACTCGCAGCCCTCATGATTTACGGATATTATTTTAGAATATCCTACTAATTATACACTAATAAATATATATGTGCTCAAAGATATCATATTTGTTGCTTCCCTACAGGTGAGAAAAATAATACCAAGATATAAAATTTTGGTACAAATTATACTTCTCACAAGAAGCGGCTACGTTATGTCAGTTTTATTCAGTTGCAATTACTATGTCTAAATTCTTGCCTAGTTCAGCTGTGATAAACTTTAACTCTGCATTTACAGAGTAGTAGAGCAACAACACGTGAGCGAAAGAGATAAAAGTTGGCTTCCTTTTCCTTATCCTGAAACAACTACAACTGCCCATGTAACATTTTCAATTCTGGACAAGTGATGAGGAGATGGTGCATGCTGTCCATAGGTCACCAAAAAACGCAGCTGGCACCAAACAACATGCGTCGTTTCAATAGAAAAAAAGAAATTTATGACACTTTTTACCCCACAGGGATGTCCATACATTGAAAAGCTTCCCATTCCCTTCGTTTAACAATGAGAACTATAACCTTACAGGCAATCACTATGTTAAAGCCAGCACCATTCTCGCTGTAGAACCGCACTGCAGTCTCCTACATCCTGTGTGTCCTTTCTATTAGGTTTTATCCCAAGCCACCTCTTAGATAGCTACTTATCCATGCACATACCTGTATTCACTTTTAAAAATCTGGGAGACATTTCATTTACTATACAGCTAAAATACACAAGAAAACGTAAAGTTCTGGATGAGAACAGGAATCACTAGGAAGCCTTAATGGTTTACTTTTTTAACTGCATTTGCTCACTTTTACCACTAGGGTGCACTAAAGTAGCAATTTACTAGGCCAACATAAAGAGTTAATGAATTTCTCCCTAAGGTTAATTCCCTTTCAAGGACTGCAACATTGCATTTAACAAGAAAATTATTGATGACAGAGTAGGTGATATTATTTAATGATGAAATGATATAGGTGAACTCTTATGTCCACTCCACTAGCAAGGAGACAGCTTTGGAATATAAAGAATTTGCACTATTGTTTTGCTTACCTGCAATGACTCTTAAACTATATATATATATATATATATATATATATATATATATATATATATGAGAAATGAATCAGTTCTAATAAATACCAGTAACTCTATCCTTCTGTTTCTGGATTTCTATGTAAAGACTTTAATTTCCATGTCACTGACATTTTTAGCTTTATCTTTCTGAAATATTTCACACATCTGATTTAATAATTTTAATAATATTCATCATTTTTAGTTATCCACAAACAATAAGACTGTTCTCGCATAAAAACAGACTTAACATTATGAGTACTATGTTGAAATTTAAAGGCTACTTTCAAGATTTAGGGGGAAAAAGGCTGGAAAAAACACTTGTGCATGTGTGTGTCTGTGTATTTGTGTAACTCATGTAAGTAAACCAATGTGAGAAAATATAAGCAGCGTGTGTGTATCCTACTTCAAGTAAGTGATGCCATTACTTAACAGCACATCAAAGATTTTCCTGAAAGGCAAATGAGTAAAATAATTTTCCTGTGTAAAAAATACACACACACACACACACACACGTATGTATCTATTTGCCTACAAAGGTCCTCTTTACTGCAAGCATGAGTTGTGCAAAGCACTGTCCTTATAGCCAGACTGCAGCTTTGAAATGGTTTCACTATTACTGCTCACAATGACATATGTTTACTATTTAGTTAGAATCAAGAATGCAGAGACATCATAGAGACAAAGACAGTTTATCCTTTCAACAAGTGTTTATTGGTCACCTATGATAAGCCTGACTTTTTGCAAAACTGTGCTTTAAATGGATATGAAAAACAGATACATTCTGTCCTCATTAGGGACTAATTTTAATAACATCTACTCTGACTGTAAAAAAAGTAAAATAAACAAGCAAAACAGCTTCACAGCACTATCTGTAAACTATTTACAATTAGATAATGTTTTGCCAGTGGACTTTCCAAGATAAACCACCTATAATGTATATTTCAGACCACTGATGTATTATACAACAGTGAATTATTATTATTAATTAGTTCAACACTGGAGAACCTCTACCAAAACAAGTCTGGTTTAAGGTTTTTCTGCCTCTGTTAAACTCTAGAAGAAAATGCTGTAGATTTAAATAATGAAACAAAATTTAAAATGCTACATTCATGAAGAGGTATGGGCCTATAATTGTTTTCTGTGTTATTTTGCTTTGATTTTCTTTTTTCATTTGTTCAAAGAAGGTGGCTTACAGACATGAAGCTAATTTCTGAGTCCCATAGAATATTTTCTTTACTCCTTTACTTTAGAAACTGAAATGTCATTACTTGTGCTTGGTTCAATTACAGAAAAGGCAAAAAATTAAAATTGTAAAAGGAAGTGAGAAAGAACTCATATAAAACACATTTTTATTTTTTTATTTTGAATTATGCCTAGACAATGACTTTTTGAGAAATTTAATTTTCATGGTGTCATGGTTTATATCTGTGGCCCCAAGCCCTCATGCATTTCCATTATGCATCTGTGATTGGTTCATTGTCTAGTGCTTAAACTGATGGTGTCAATGCTACACCCACAAAGGGGTGGAGCCAGGATGTAATGTAATGGCAGGAAGAAGGTGTGTCTCGCTGTTTTGCTGGTTCCTGCTTGCTGTTTGCAGCCGCCATGAACTGCGGCCCAGCCATGCCTGCCTGCCTTGGAGCCAACTGAGTATGGACTGAAACCTCCAAATTCTGTAAGAAATAAACCTTTCCTTTCCCAACTTCGGGCTTCAGATATTTTGCCTCAACAACGAGTAAAAAGTAACTAAGACACATGGTTTTTAACCTGATAGTTTCTACTAATTTCAAATTAATGCTCTTTTGCTTTTAAAAACTATATCCTGAAGATACAATTTCCCCTTTTTAACAAAATAAACATTTCCAAAAGAGACTGTTGAGACTTCTCATGTTCATGTTGATGATTTAGTCTTGCCTTCTATCTAACAAAATACACATGCCAAGGCTATTCCACAAGAAGCCACGCTAGGACGCAAAAAATCAGACAGCTGTCAGCCGAATTGGGAAGTCAGTAGACCTAACTGTGACACTTTTCTCATCCCATTTCCATAGCCGTCAATTCAGCTACAAGCAAGAGACAGAAGCATAAACATTTGTAAAAAGAACAGGGCAAAAATGATATGAAATGTAGTTTCAAGATTAAGCAGTCCAGATGTGACAGAACAAAAATTCCCCCTATTAGTTTTCAGAGTAGGGCTGCAGAAATTCTAACTGAAATGTTGTTTTTATACGGAATCTCTCTGGAAAGGAATATTCCATTCATAAAGAGAGGAAATTGTGTAAAGACCATCTAATTTTATGATTTTTCAAAAAATTAAGTTGATGGTTTTCTGAAAAGTAATTTAACTAGCAAACATTTCCGAAATCTGAAAATTTGCCAATTCATTACAAAAAGTTAAACATTAGAAACTGAAATTCTTATGATATTTACGTGGTAAGACAGCTACCACTGCTCCAACAGAGTTATGCTAATTGTCTGAATTGTTTTCTACCTGGATCGTAAGTAATTAGAGGAGAAATAATACAAGTGACAAGTGTGCCATGTGCATGTATGTGCATTAAGGTATTGATTTTACCACACCATGTATATTATTCCTTCCTAGAGGAAAAAAGGAAATAATTGTCAAAAGTGGAAGATAGGAAATGAGTGTTAGATTCAAAATTTTAAATGTTTGTCTGGCTCCCATCCTAATTTATTTTAGCTATAACATATGCTTTCCATTCTAAATTAAATAACTGTAGTGATTGGCAGCTGTGTATATGAGTATGTATGTGAGTAAGCCATATTAGTCTATGATATCATACTCCAAATTGTGCATGAGTGTCTATACACATATATGCAGACTATTTTCTCTAAAGATAACACCGAGTTTCCCTTTGAGTCGGAATTCCCACCAGGTAATCCTATTACACATGTAACAAGAAAGAGCATTGAACCTTAATCATTTCATTGCACCCTGATTTAAGAAACGCGTCTGAGCAGGCGGCTGTGCTTAGATTATGATAAAACGCAATTAATAAAGGAGGCACATTTACTACTACAGGGGAAGATTAGGCAAATACTGAGAGAAGTTAAAAAAATACTGAAAATTTTTATATTATACCATTAATTCTCAAGCTACTTTCTAAATTGCTAAATTTACTACATTGCTGCATTACTAAATTGCTACATTCAATTTTTAGAACAAAGAAATATTTTAGGTTCAAATATAAATGATATTTAAATATTCCACATTTTATCATTATATTAATTATATAATCAAGATTTGACTACATGAATTGACTATAGTCAAAACATTATAAAACTATATATATATATATATATATATATATATATATATATATTCAATGCACCAGTAACAATGTATACAGAGATACAAATGTAAAAATACAGATCTAAAAGACAAATAAAACTGAATAAAACAATTATGATAGCTTTACATATTCCTAAAATGTGTCATTTTATGTGGACTTTCAAGAGCTCATGAGTAATAGAATGCATGTTCCCCAATTTTACCCACAATCAGATTAGATTGCAACAAATTAGAACTTGAATAATGCCTAGATATTTCAAGGAATGATATACTGCAGATAGGAAAACCAAATAGCATTCAAAGTTAATCCAATATTAAAGAACCACCATTTCCTGCAGAGTGAAAACATAGAAAGAGGATTTGCAAAAAAGGCAAAGTAAATAAAATGACCACTAAATTCATTGATAATACTGTTAAGACAATATGATACGCTTTAATGATTAGTCATATAAGTATGGTTTCTTGGCCATGTAGAAAAAGAGAGAAAAAGAAGGTCAATAAACATAATCATGCATGCTCTATGAGCTAATGCGTTAGAAAAAAAAAATATTAAACTTAATGGGAACCACTACAGCTCCAATAGGTCTCTGGTCCTACAGGTGACTGGCCAGTTCCAACATCACTGCTGAGAACTACACTGATCCAATAATCTAGGACTCTAATAGCACTAGACCATTTCGTTTCAAATCACATTTTATTTTATGCCCCATTACTTGAACATTCATATGAATTTTTAACATTAGACTCAACTCGTTTTAGAGTCATGTGCACAGTTTTGCTGGTACTGCAGCAGGTTCTTCTCCCTTTTGCCCTACACTGAATTATTATATCATAAAAGGAAATGTTTCCTAATTAGGATTCAATTGAGAGATACCAGCAGGAAAAGGTTTAGATAAAAAAGAACCTCCCTGATACTTGGACAAAGTGATAAAATTTTAAATGAAGAAATATAAACATGGGAAAGGAAAAGAATCTTTGAAAATTGGATGATCCTTCAGGCTTTAAATTTTCATAGCATTCCCACCCTTAAAAGGCAGAAAATGTCTTACTAATGTTAATAGAAAACTGAATGCTTTGGAATCGTGTTTAATAATTTATTGTGTTCAGTATGTGTCGTGGCGATGGATCAGACTCTCTACACTTCTGTAAACAAGGCGAGAGTTTGCTCATGCTTCCACTTTAATTAAAGCTCTTATTAAGGCATTTTTAAGATTCAATTGTTTAAATTGCTTTTGGCACCTAATAAGATTTGGCTGCCACACTATGGACAATAAAACCATTTTTGCTCCTTTTTGTGTAGTTTTTTTATTAACTATGATTGAATTTATATATTCGTATCTTACAAAGTCCTATCAAATTAAGATAGCTATTTTCATGGATATGCATAATCATAAGGTGCATAATTAGTAATATTAGTAGATCAACATATAATTTCTCCCTATTGCTGCCCAGAGGAACGATTGGATTAGGAGACAGGCAAAATAAGTATATCCAGTAGTATTAGTCTCTGTAAAAATTTCTCAAGGTCGGTCATTATCATTAGTCATGATAAGAATGTCTCCTGGGATGCGTAGATCAAAAGAAAGTTTATGTGGCAGAATTATGTAAGGAAACTTACAATAGTGCCTGCCCACAAACCATGCAATTTGGAAACAGCCAAGAAACAAAACCATAGAGAAGAAGGAATAAATACAACATGTATTAGGGGTTATTATGCAACTACAAAGATTCTATATGACCCTGGCAATATAGCAAAATATAGTTATGGAAAAGAAGCTATTTCTTATGCTCAGTAGCTAATTTTCAAACATATGTACCTGTATTTGAAACTTTGAGCATTTCACACATTTTTCTGTATCTGAAAAAAAAATGGATCCAGACTGATATTGTGTATCAATATAGTTGAAAACATTTAATATAAAGGTAGCCAAAAGCAAAGTTCAATAAGAATTCCCAAAAAAGATATCATTTTGATTGCTGATAAGGCACATCTCATGTACATTTTGCTCATACCAGAAAAGAATAACTTACTGTTCAATTTTGCTAGAAAGGATAAAATATCTAGTAATATTATTTCATTATGTTTTAAAATTAAATAAAAAGCTAGATTAATATTTCTAGATCAAACAGTAGGTATAAGAAGATACTTCATAATAATATATAACTTCATTCTGAACACAGATATTTCAGCATCTAATAGTTAATTAAATCTTCCTTTCCTATAATTTACAACAAAACTAATATATTCCCATTTTTTAAATGTTCAAGGGCATTAGATCTATGAAAATAACATATAATAATCTATTCTGGAGAATATCATAATTTTAATAGTCTATCCTGGAAAATTAAGAAATACATAGCCTTCAGGAAAAATGCATTTAATATAAAGCAATATAAGAAAAGTACATAAAATTGTCTTATCTATATTGCTGCATGGATGAAACACAAAATATCTAAAATATTGATATGGCTTGAATGTAAAAACTGTAATAAAAGTATAAAAGTTCATATCATAATCTTCGAGTCTAAAATTTATATAGCACAACACACTAAATATATACAGTAAATATATCTTTGCATTGTACTTGGACAACCACAATACATATGACAGACTTGTAATCATATGACTGAAATAAAGTCAATAAAAATTATAGTTTAAGTATTGATTAAAACCATGATTTGGTCTTATTTATATTCAAAATAGAATATTAGTAATTATTTTAATCTAATTTAAAACATAAAAATTCTCAGCGTTCATGCCTTTTTTACTTACTGCTTTGTAAGTTCTCTTCTGTCCAGCGTGCTTCCGAATTTGTTCTCCATTTGGCCCGGTTTCCACGTGCATTGAATAGATAATGTCAAAGAAGTCTTCCACCACCGCGACCCGCCGTAAAGACAGCTTTTCATCTACCCCCACGCCATCCTAGAAACAAAACCAAAGACACACGTTATTCATTTGAAATTAACACAGAAAGTGAATTGCATCGAAATATTTAGATAATCTGAAGTAAATCATCTAGGTAGAAAACTTCAACATTTTTGAATGATAGCCCACAATTTTATGTATTACTTACCTAAAGAAATTTAATAAACAGGACTAGAAAATAAGTTTAAATCATGCTTAGCCGTAAGTCTCATCTTTTGAGTTTTAATATTGACTTACTTTTAATCATCAGTATAACCTTCTTAAAAGCCTATTAATTTTATGTCAATAATTTATTTCTAAATATTTATTCATTCATTCAATCAGTATTTCAGTTGCTGAGTCCTGGAAGTTGTAATTACAGAAATAATAGAACATGGATTCTCTATCCTCAAACATCATATAATCTAGGAAGGAAAATATGTCTATTACCAATATTAGATTAAGACAAATGTTTTAAATGTTAAAAATGTGAACTCTAAGACCTTGCCTAAGTGTAAACTATGGGTGCTTCGTTGTTGTTGTTGTTATTTTAAGACAAGGTCATGCTATGTAGTCCACACTGGCCTTGAACTCACTATGTAACTCAAGTTGTCATTGAACTTGCAGGAATTCTCCTGCCTCAGCCTCTTGAGTACTAGGATAATAGTCTTGTGCCACCACACCAAGCTACCTATATGTAAACTATGATTCTTCCACCCAGAAATTGAGTAGTTTTACAAACCACTTAAATCTTTCTAAATTTCTCTTTTCATGGCTGCAAAATAGGGATAACAGAGCCAACTGCATAGAATTATTGTAAGAATTAAATGTAATAATATGTGCAAAAGACATAAACCCAATGGCTGCCATATATGAACATTCTATAAATGGTATCCCCTACTATTTTAGTGATATTATTAAAATATAAGAAAAGAGACACTATAGGCGTTCAGAGAATAAATGCATCACCAACTGCTAAGGTAGTTTCTTGGGAGAAATATAATTTAGCATAGGTGCGAGTTGAGCTGGGGCACAAACGATGGTAAGGGAAATATGATGCAGAGCCAGCAGTTCAAACAGATGATAGACAATAAGGCAGAGTTCAGATAATGAAAAAAACATTAACCTTACATGAGTGCAACATGGAAGAGTTACCTGCTTATGAAAATGCACACACACACACACACACACACACACACACACACACACACACACACTTATTTTTACCCCAAGTAATATCACAAAGAAGCCAATAAAGCAATTAATGCTGGTACCGTGAGGCAACTAAGCAAAATCGTGTAGTTAATGAGTGATGTGGCAGGAGTCTTATTCAACACTAATTCCAGAAGTTGCACAACCATGAAGAACTCACTGGCACTTCTCATTACTTTGGTTTTTATTTCTTTCTCATACTAAGCCTTGAAGGTAGCAGTGGCCAAGACAGCACATTCACATTAAGCTATACAGGGTTTTCCTCACTGGGTTCAACTACAAATGTCCCTTCACAGATTACTGTGATGAATGCTGCTCCCAGTTAAGCTCCCAACCTTTCTCACACCTCTTCTCGAACCTTTCAAGGCATCTTTCCCTTACGTGGGCTGACGGTTACCTCACTGTCTTGTAACACAGGACTAGCACACACTGAGAATGCAAACTCGCATGATGCATGGGAGTTACCATCCTGGATAACCGTTCAACTTTGACAACAGTAACCAGGAAAATGCCATTTAATGTGCCCCCAGCTGACTGTCTCTACATCTTCAGAGAACATCCATTACTCCTTAGGCTTGGAAACTCAAATTCTACTCTTCTATCAATACAATCAGCCATGAAACTTTGTCTTCTTGGCTCCAGTCAGTTCCTTGAAGAATAACCATAAATACAGTGATTTGTGCAATTATTAATTCTATGTGCTTACATAAATTAATATATTATTTGTTCCCAGGGTCATTTGCATATTTACTCAGCCTGCCAGCTAAACATTAAACTATAATTTATTCATTTTATCTAGTATCCAGCAAAACCTAAATAGTCCCTAGCTCCTTGCTAGTTACTAGAGTCATCCAGGGGTATAACCCAGTCAGGGTGTTTAAGGACTGTCTACTGCAGAAAAGATGTTTAGCTAAAAATCGTTACAGTAGTACATACAAGTCCTTTGGCTTCTGTGACAATTTACCATTACATGAGCTGCTTAACAAGAGAGAAAATTCTTCTGTTTTCATCCTGGAGAACATAAGTGCAATATCAAATTGTCAGCAGAGATGCACTTGTCCTGGAAAATCTGTTATTTACTTCTTTCGGGTATAAGTGGTTGCTGGCATTCCATGGCTCCAGGCCATATCACATTGCCTTCTCTTCTGGGTAGATCTTCTCTAATTCTCTCTCACAAGGACCTTTCTGATGGCCTTCCAGGTAATTCAGGGTGATTTCTTCATCTCAAAATCCTTAAACTAATTATACTCAAAAATTCCTTGTTTGAACAAAGTAATAATTTCAAGAGGCAGGAATCAGTAATTGTTATGTTTGGGTGGCCATTATTCAGCCAACTGCAGGTGGAATCAGCACACAGAAGGTACAAATTGTGCTCTGACACTGTGCTGGAGAAGCTTCACAACTATTTAATACTTAGCATTCTTTAAAGATCATAAATTCAGTGCACATCAATACCATATGAAATCACATATACTTAGGGAAAGGAAATGGTCTACAATCCTTCTATCATACGCATCTCATTACTTTCAATTGACTCACCCTCAATTCATACAAATGTTCTACAATTAAGTGCAAAAATGCCTTCATATGTTTAAAACTACAATGTAAATGACTCAAACATTCTTGATGGTTTATTGCTAGGGACATTAGTCAAAGAAAAAAAGAAAAAAAAAGAAAGAAAAAGGGCACTTATATATGAAAGGAAGAAATATAGCCATCTTTTTCAGGTTCTATATATGTCATAACATAATTGTATATTTAGAAAATCCTAAGAAATCCCCCCAACTTAGAATTGATAAGTTCAAATTCCATACATAAATATCAATTATATTTCTCTTCCTTTCTAACAGATAATCAGAAATTGAGTTAGACTAAATAATTTCATTTAGAAGGACATCTAAACATTAACATTTTAGGACTAAATTTAGATGTGAAGTTAACAAAATAAGTTTAAGATTATAAACATTATAAAATACTGCTAAAAGAAATTTAAAATGAGATAAAAGTAGATATGTATACTTCACACATGAATCAAAATATGTAGCATAATTAAGATGGCAATTCTCCAAAAATTTACTAATAGAACCAATGCAAGCTCTTAGCAATATTCTAACAAGCATTTTAGAGAAATTGATGTAAATGCAGTGTAATAAACATAGCAAAAATATCTTTAAAATATATTTGCAGTTCACATACTTCTTAATTTCAAAGCCTACTATAACAACTATACCCTCATACTCAAACAAATGAAGCCAGAATTTCATGTAGTCCCATGTAGCAAAATCAAATCAAAATGGACTTTAAAGCTAAAAGTGAGAACTAAACTCAAACTTTTTATAACACATAGGAATAAAATGCCTATGACCTTGGGTAGGGCATAGTTATGATACCAAAAGTAAAACAATAAAAGATAAATCATTAATAATTACATGAAAATAAAAAATATGTTGCAGATGATCTCTCATCAAAACTGGAAATGAAAACCTATAAAAATTTGGTAAAATATTTAAGAGCAGCCTATCTAATAAGGAACTTTTATTAATAATATACATCAAAATACAACTCAATCATAGAAAGTCAAATCATTTAAAAATTGGCAGATTTTAAATAGATATTTCTCCACAGAACATATTCAAACACACGAAAAGACAATAGTATTAGTCATCAAAGAAGTGCAAGTAAGTCTGCAATGAGACGCTCCTTTCACATTCGCTGGGATTTCTAAAATCAAATGTGGAGGGAGTATGTAGAGAAACTAGAATTCGCGTGAATTGTTGATGGGGAAGCAAAATGAGGCAATTGCTTTGAAAACAGTTTCACCAATAACTCAAACATTAAACAAAGACTTAGGAGATGACTCACCTGGCCCACACCAAGCTATATTCAAGAGGAACGATAAAATAAGTCCACATACACTCTACACAAATATTAATAGCCTATTTGTAATAGCCAAAAAGTAAAAACCCAAGTGTCCCTGAAACATGGCTACAAATGCCTGTGTATAATCATACAAATAAATGATTGTTATTCTTCCACAAGAGGAACAAAATCTTTACTGTGCCATGAATGAATCCTGCAGGCACTAAGCCGAGAAAAAGAAGTCAGACACAAAAGACCACATATTGCATGATTCAATTTAAATAAAATATCTAGCATAGCCAAATACATATTCGACTATTGCTGGTTTAGGATGGAGAGAAAAGATAGGCACTGACTAATATTGTTTACAAAGTCTTTTTGGAAAAACATAACTCTTCTAATATTAGATGATGGGAATGTTTTGCAATCTTCTGAATGTACTAAAAGGTTGAATTGAATAATTTAAATGATAAATTAGGATGTGAGATATATCACAATAACTCTGTTAAAAGATACGCATTTTGAGTTCAAAGATGGAGGCAAAGCAAGAAGAGAAACTCATGCAGTACGTACTCAGCCAGGCCCCGAACCTATGAACGTGCAGTAGAAATGAAGAGGCTCAGTCACTACCATAGTGGCAGTTAATATATTGTGCTGGTCAGTACTGGACAAACATCCTCAGAAATGAATAAGGTTCTTATAAATTTTACTGACATAAAACATGTGTTGTGTAAGATTTACAAAAATAATACATACTTTCATAATAAATTCCATATGAGCAACAAAGTTTTATAGGATGTTTTCTTTGTATTTTAAAGGAAAAAGTGATACAAAATTTCAAAACAAGATTGTAGGAGAGTAATTAAGATTAGCAAATTGTGTACTGTTTTCTTCAAAGTAGTTTTTAAGATTACAAAATATAGGCATGAAAAATTGATCAAACAATATAGGCACAAACCTTTCTTTTCAGTGAACTGATAGCAACTAGTAATATAAGTATCTTAATTATATATATATATACAAAATAGTTATATATATATATATATATATACTTTTTTTTCCTTTTCCCTACCTTCTTTTCTGTGTTCCCTCATTCCAGTTTCTCTTTCCTTTTGAATAGTTTCTTCCCATTTTATAATATCTATTGTGTATTTTGGATCTTATTTACTCTTCAGCCTCTCATACTAGGAAGACAATTTTATGTTTACACACAAGAGTCTGATTTATTTCACTTATGTGTGTTGTCTCAAGTTGTACCCACTTCCCTATAAAGGTCTCAAGTTTACCCATTTTTATAGCAAATAGCACAAGAAGCACTTCAAAGAATAAATAATTGGGAACTCATTAAAAACCTTTTTGCACATCAAAAGAAATCAACTGCATAGTGAAAAGCCAACCCATGGCATGGGAAAAATTTTTAACCAATTGTCCCGCAGACAAAGAACTTCTATGTAGAACATATAAATATATTTTTTTAAATCAGACCTCCCCCAAATTCAAAGACTTAATACAAAAATGGGCATCTGGGATGCACACACATTTTTCAGCTGAAGAAATACAGACAGCAAATAAACATATGAAAAAATGTTCAGCATCACTGGTCATTTGAAAGACGTAAATTAAAACAACTCTGAAATTCTGTCTCACCCCAGTAAGAATGGCTATCTTCAAGAAAACAACCAAAGCTAGAGATTTAGCTCAGTGACATAAGCATCTGCCTGGCAAGTGTGAGGTCATGAGTTTGATCCCTGGTCTTGAAAAAAAAAAAAAAAAAAAGAAAGAAAAAGAAAAAAAAAACATAAAAGAAAGAAATCAACCAATAACAAGTTCTGGAGGGGTTATTGGGGGAAAAAAAAAAAAAAACTCTTCTCCACTGTTGGTGGGAATGTAGACTGGTACAACCAGTGTGGAAATCAGTGTGGAGATTCCTCAAATTACTAGGATTAGAGGTCCCATTTAATTCAGCTATTCCTCTTCTGGATATTTTCATAGAAGAATTAAAAACATAATAACATAGTGATACATGTGCACCCATGTTTATAGCAGTATGATTTATAACACTTAAATCTTGGAAACAATCCACATGCTCATCAACCCAGGAATGGATAAAAATATGAGGATGTTTTCTTAACTGGCCAATGGGTAATTTTGGATGAACTATGGTATGTGAATTGTGAATTTTCATCTTAATCTGAAAACTATTTCCTAAGATATTTTTTGTAGCTAAACATGGATGATTTGCTGTTGAAGTATTTCATATAATTTGCAAGGTTTACTCATTAAATTGAAAGGAATTTCACTCAACTTCTGTACCTAGACAATGAATACACATACATGCACACACAAACACAAAATGATTTTTGTGGTTTAAATACTCCTATCATGACCATTTTAATCTAGCACGCTAAAACCACTGATCATAAACTTGAGAAATATACACAAATTCATTACTATATGGTATCTTCAACATATTCATATAGACCAGAATAACTACTTCAAGAGTATGTATAATATTACACTGCAGTAAAATAGTCAGCAATTATTTTGAATATTTGATACTTTTTAACGTGAATTATTTAATTTAATTTTTAATAATGATTATGTTTCACAAACCATCTACAAAATTTCTAAAAAATTAACAGTTAGTTCTCATGAGTTTAGTAAAAGTCAGCCCCAGAATACCTCTGTCATTATGTCATTCAAATTCAATGAATGGCATATTCACTGACTTTAGTGACTATTTTTTACAATAGATAAAAGATACAGAGAAAGCCGCAGACGACAAGAACTCAAAAACTCTTTGAACTAACACAACACTGCACTGTGTCTGAAACAAATTGCTATTGCTAGAAAAACTTTTATATTATGGTAGCGAAACTAATCAAATGTGTAACTTAAGTCTATTTTAGCAAGTCTATACTCAAAAAAGTATTGGTTTATTTAATCTCCTGTTCCTTAATACTAACACATTAATATGACATTGAGGGGAAGCAAAGTTAAATAAAAAACATAAATCACCCTTATCTTATCTCTTATAGCTCACTAACTACCAAAAGGTGAAATGTTATATACAGACATAAAAATTTAAGGTAACCATATGAAACTGCTAAATAAGAGGTGGCATGAATAGAAACATTAATATTATTATAATAAAATCAAGATGTCTTTTATGTAAAAAGAATTACATGTAAATTTTCATGGACCTTTGCATTATAGGATCTATGCAGAAGATAATACTTATGAAATTTAAATTCAACAGCTATAGAAATTTCTAACTTTCAACTATCTGATAAAATTAGACAAAAGTAATTAATATAGGAATAACCACGGTGGGCCAACCTCTCTCCTGCAATCCTTCCTGACAATGAGTCAAGAGAGATACTCACTTCAGAGGCATATGGCAAGGGATGAGTAGATTACAGACACTGGTATACTGCTGGAACATATTATTTCACCCAAGGAAGGAAGTTTGTGAGACATTTCCCCTCAACTAAAAATGGCATTTGAAAGTCAAAATTTTAATATATCAAATATATCAAATAAAATATCTATCTTTATTTAACTTGTAATAGGAAATTCAACCTAAGACCAGTATACCACATTTACTGTCTAGGAATCAATAGATGAAAACACTGGTCATCATCTCTTCCTTAGTCAAAGTGTTATCAATCAGATATCTTAGTTGACAACATCATTACCATAATATAGTTGATGTTATAGAGAGCAATTTTAGTGAAATATTTAGAATAAAAACATTGAGTTGCCAAAGCACATACAATAGAGCAATGGCATAATACAGACAAAATAAATGAGAAGGAAATAATGTAAAATTCTAGCATTCAATTTTGAAAAACATTCTATACTCAAGAATTTGTGGAGACCACCTTTAAATAATTTAATTGTCACAACCACATTTGATCTTCTATTTATACTGAAAGTTATACATATCCATATATACCCAGTCTTATTCAACCACAATGAGCTATTTTTTAAATGACCATCTGTAGCTCTAAACTCCTTCAGTCATAAGGAAATATGCCACTTGACACTCAAGACTTCCACACATATAAAAATTGAATTTTAAAATATATATGTATATTATAACAAAACACCTTAGTTGACTAAATAATTGAAAAGAAATGTTCCAGGTACAAAATTTTTCTTTCTATGTATTGATTACTGAAGAAACTCACCCTAATGATATGTAAACTAATATGTTTATATAGAAAATTAAATATTTTTAATCTGCAATATTCTTTTGCTAAAATTTCCCAATGTGTTTCAGTTACTAACTATATCTTTAAAAAAAAGCTAAGAAATAACAATACTTCAGAGAATAGAAAAAATATAGCATAAAGACAAAATCAACTATTTCAACCTAAAACATTGCAAACTATAAAATCTATTTTCCTCAAAAAGCAAATTTATACATTTATTAACTTTGAAACAGCTATTCAGTTGCATAACCATAGAAAATTCAAATCTGCTTTTTCCAAATGTGATGATATACTCAGAAAATAGGAGTGAATTCCAAGTTTATGTTTCCTCAATGAGAAGATAATTATAATTATTTATATACGATAATCATCCTTTTTCCAGTACAAACAAAAATCCATATTACTAGGAGGTCAATTCCTGCCAGCTCAAAGAAAACTGGAAAACACTGCTTGGTCATATGTTTATATTCTAGCAAAACCAGCTCTACCTATCAGATTTTGTCTCATACCAGGAACTTTCCAACGCTTTCCTGACACAGGCTGCTAAGGTCCTTGAAGCACAAATACATGACCATTTTGAAGTGCTGATTAACCTGCTACCATTTAGACTGCATGTTTCTCTGTCTTTTCATTATTGCACAATTCTAGCTCCAAATAAGCAGTTTGTGTAACGGTCCCCCTTTTTCCACTCCCAGAACAGGTAAAAAACTACTCCTTTTCTCCTTGAAAAGTAAATTGCTTAATATATCTTTAGGATTTCTGTGAAGATTTAATCATTTGATTTATCTCTTTGGTCCGACATTCTGGATAATTCAGTATTTGGCAGTGATTCTAAAGAATAAATGCATCTTCTTATGTTTTCCTTTAACTAATAGGTATACTCATGTTAAAAAAAAAAAAAAACAGCAGTAAATTTCATTTTATACCTTTGCAGTTAGGAACCAAAGAAAGCAACTCAAAGTGATTTTAGTGGTTGTAACAATTGATACATTGTGTCAAGTTGAGAAGTTTAGAAATTTAACTAAGGGAAGCAGCAGAGAGCCAGGGTCCTACTTTGTAAACATCCTCATCCTGTGCAAGAGGAGTGGACAGGATGGTGTGAGTGCTATCCTCCTCCTGAGGGAGAAATAGCAGGCTTACAATGTAAGAGAGGAAAAAGGCTTACTAGGCCCCTTTGGTCTTGCAGCCTTTGATTTCTTCTGCTGCCTTGAAGTGTTGCCTCTGTGCCATGCCACCCTGCCTTGGAGCCAGGTAACTGTGGACTAAAATCTCTACAAACTGTGAACTAAATAAACCTTTCCTCCTTAATTTTGAGTGTAGAATATTTTGTTTTAGCCACAAGAAAAAGTAATCAAGACAGTGGTATTAACATTTATAATATAAAAATAGATTAAATGATATATGTGCCCATAACCAACAACCTACCATGTGTTTTTGGAGAGGAATGCTAAAAAAGATTAAAATAGTTTTTAAAACCATGTAATGTTAAGAAGACAATCTTGTGTGTCACAATCCTTTTCTAAAGGACTTTTATTTTAGAAAAATTCTAGTGGTAATCATTTTGTTAGGGTACATGTAATTTGAAGTATGGGGTTTATGCTAACATTTTGCTTATCATAATTTCCATATTTTATTGCTGAATAGCATTACTCTGTGTGGTTATTCTGCAATTGATCTATTTTCCAGTTGATTGAAAATTCAGTTGGTTCCAATTTTGCATTATTTTGAAAAAATATTGCATATTTGTATACAATATTTTATAATTGTAATTATATTGGAATTTGTCTTGTTACTTTAGAGGATACTCTACTCAGTGACCTCCTTAAGCAACTATGCTTGGTGATAATTATTTTGAACATTTAATATCTAGAGTGGTCGCTGGTATATAGTACATGATCTATAACTGTCCAATTAAAGTATATTTTTTTGTTTATAATCTAAGTAAATTGTTGAACTGCTTTGCCAAAAATTCCGTTCATGTTAAAGGCTTGGGAATTGATACTACATTATACCTCTTTGAGGCAAAGTAGCATACTCAACTGTTTAATATCTAAATTGCCTTGAAAATTGTCCTTACATTTTTCTACGCATGGACTTATTTCTAAGCATAGACTTCTGAAATGTGAAGACAATTGTAATTTGCTTTACCTGAAGATTAATTGAATTTTCCTGGAATTTAATAAGCTCTAACTTCAAAATTTTAAGAGAATGGAAAATGAGAATATGGAAAGATGCTCCACATCATATGTTATTTGGGAAAGGCAAATTAAAATAATGAGATACCATTACATGCCTATGGGAATGACTCAAATCTGGAACACTCCTGATCAAGTTAGAGAGCAACAAAAATCCCCATTCATTTATATAGACACTTTGGAAGACAGTTAAGTATGGTCTAAAAAGCTTAACGTACTCCAATATAATACAGCAAGCAAGCTTCCTGTTGTTTACCCAATGAAATTAAAAAATTTATGTTCACACAAAATTCTACACAAGGACATCTACAGCAGCCTTATTAATAATTTCCAAACTTACAAGCATCCAGGTTATCCCACAGTAGAAATGTAGATAAACTGCAATATCCAGACAGTAGAATATTATCTAGCACTAAAAAGCAATGAGTTGTCACCCATGGAAAGACATGGAGGAGACTTAAATGAATACTTCTAAATGAAATAAGTGACTAGGAAGAGCTACAAACAGTTTGATTCAAACTATATGACATTGTATAAGAAAGTTAAATAAAAGGATTAGTGGCTTCCAAAGGGTTACAGGAGAAGGAGGGTTGAATAAGTGAAGATTTTTAAAACAGTGTAACTATAAAATGTTTTACCACACTGGATGCATGCCATTATATGTTTGTCACAACTGAAAAAATTTACAATGCCAAGAGAGAACCATAATGTAAACTATGATTGTTCAGTGATAATGATAATCAATTATTTACTGATGGCCAAAAATTACCTTCCTTGAGAGGGATACTGACAGTACAAAAGTTCTGAGCCTGTAGCAGATCCTCTGTAATTTGGCTTAATATTGCTGGGAAGCAATATCTTTTTAAAGAAGAAAGGGAGAAGAAGGCCACGGGCTCCAGGGATAGTAAAATCTTGCATTCCCATGTGGCAGCATTAGAAAGTTATCCAGTTGCTCCAAAATCAGTACAAGTCAATATTTTCATAAACTAAGATTGACCAAATTTTTAAAAACTGTAATTTCACAGAAAAATAAAGCCCCATATACAAAAATTTTATATATTTTAGTGCATGTATCTCTAAAATATTTTTTATTTTTAAAAAATGTTCATCCAGAAAAAATAAAAGCCTGCCAAATATAAAATACATTCATTCCATTTAATATTCTCTTTTTAAAAGAAACCTCCTATTGTACAATAACAGAAAACTATAAACAATTAGTATAAAGTGCAGAGTTCTCAAGGTCAGGAAAATTTCTAGGGTCATGTGATCAGTGGGCCATGAGAGATAAAACAGCCACTTCTCATAAAATAGGACCTCAAAATAAATTTATACATGCAGTGACATGATGGATTAGAAGAAAATCTTCCCATTTGTGTATATGTAGGACAAAGTGACTTGTTTTGCTTTGATTTAGCTTTTGATTGGGGGTCAGGATTAAAGAAAGCCCCACCTGACTACTGCATCCTTAAGAATATGACTTACTTATTATAATATGCTCGGGGGAAAATTTTGCAAGAAAAAAGCACTCTGCTATTACAAATAAATTGCACTTATAATTTAATATTTCCTTTCTGGAGTCATTTGGCAAATTTTGTCAGTCTAAAGTACATTACTTCTAAGTCCCTCGGTAAGGGTAATAATGTTTTTACTCTTTATCTAAAAATATTTTAATTTTTCTGTTTTCTTTGTGTTCATCTTTGTTTCTGTTTTTGGTTCTGCAATACTGGGGATCACATCAAGGGCCTTCTCACTGAGCTACATCCCCAGGCCATTTTCAGTTTTTGTTTTGAGACAGGTTCTCAATAAGTCATCAAACTGCTCAGACAGAGCTCAGACTTCCTGTCTTCCTTTCTCAGACTTTGAGGGTGGTGAGATTATAGACCTGGGTATCACTCGCATTCTGGAGTGATAATTTACCTGGCTAGACAAATCTGCATTGATAAATATTTGCTCCTGCTTTATGACTTCATGGCCAGGAAGACGCATGCTGTTAGGCACACTGTCGGGCCCCACAGCTGATCTTCTCTGTCTGGCTGCTTTTAAACATAATCAGCCTGCGGTTATATGTAACATTGCTATTCTTTTCTTTTTCATAGGAAAGGAAACGTGGACAGTTAAACTTGCTAAAATTAAAAGGTTTACTTTTATATCTGAGAACTAGATTGTTTCTATTTGTGTCTGTTATAAACAATTCTGCTGTAAATATGTTCATAGTTTTGGTACACCCGTGTGCTCATTTCTTTTGTATACATAAATAGAAGCAGAACTGCTTATTATAGAGTTTATTTGTTTTCACATGGTGCTATTTCCAATATTATGAAATAATGACAAATTTTTAGAAGGCCTGGAGAATTAAAACGAGATAAGCTTTGCTCTTACATGGCTTAATTTATACCTCCTCCAATATATATTGAGCCTCTGTGCTCTGGTGCTCAGTTCTGTAATATCATCAATGAACATTAAGACAATTAACATGTTAGTGTTTGATATGTACTGACATTATATTAAGCACTTTCCATGTATCATTTATTTTAATCTTCATAATATGCCTATTATTCCCATTTCTCAGATAAGGAAGTTAGGGCTCAGACAAACGAATACATCCCCCATGGTCACATACCTAGCAGTGATAAGAGATAAAATAACAAATGTAGTACAGCTGGGAATCATTTCAGCTGGCCAGCACATCTTCGAAACCATCATTAGCCTAACGAAATACACAGAGGCACACATGAACCACACTGTTTATTAAGTACTAAGTACGCCAGGCAAAGGCTATATTGCAATAAAGAAACCTCAAAGTATTTTGACTTAAATAACACAAAAATTCAATACATTCTCATCTAGCAGTCCAGTAATCCAGAACTAGTGTGGTAGATCTGCCATCTGGAACACGTGGCTGTCAATGTCTCTGAGACATCGCGATTTCCCAGCCAGGATAAAAGAGAGAGAGAATTACAGAAAGTAGATTTTAAGTATTGCTTCTGTTTATGTACCATTGGCCCAGCCACAATTACATCACCAAATCTAGAAGCACAGTGGACCTGAGAAGGTGATCAGAAGATTGGTCACTGGCAGTCATGTGTCCAGCTGAACATCAGAAGGATCCGCTGGTAATAGAAGGAATGCAGTGAATGGTAAGAACAACTGGAAGCCTCTGCCTCTTCTGGCAGTGAAGTCTGTCAGGAACACAGAACAAGTGCAGAGAAATGCAAGAGCAAACAGCAAGACTAGTAGCGTGAAATCCAATCAGGAGTGACCTGGATGCCAATCTCAAGAAGTCAGCTTTCAATAGTTAAAAAGATCCTTTAAAATTAACTGAAATGTAACACAGAGACAAAAATGCGTATATAATAAACACACAACTTGATGAAATTTTGCAAATTAAGCTTGCAAGAGAGTATCCTTCAGATCTATAAAGAGAATAGCAGCATTTCAAAAGGTCCTTTATGCTTCATCCTGATTACCAGCCCTGTTTGTCTCCTCACATAGTGTCTTAGTTCTTGACATAGATTAGTGTTGCATATTTGTTATGTAATGATGCTTTGGGGATTTATGTGGGCTGTAATGCGTACCAATTGTTTTATTTTTCATTGTAGTGTATTCTTCCATAGTAGAATTGGCCATAATTACCATTTGCCTCAAAATAAACAAGTTAACTTGCAGTTGTCAGTATTAGCATTACGACTCATCTGCCAGTTCCCTTTGCCTATCATTCATGTATTTTGAATGTCAAAGAAAATTATTTCTATAGCACTCTTGTGTTTGAATTTCATTGATCATGCTTAATAATGTTTCCTCAAGTGTTTACATCAATGTATTGGCCCTCTAGTAGTATATGAGTATTCAGCCAGTTCAACAGTGTCACCAACATTTAGGGATGTTCATCTTCTTAACTGTGGTCTTCTGATGAGGGTGAAAATGGTTTTAATTGTCATTTGTCTTGTGACTGTTAAAAGTTTAGAATCATTTCTTATTTTTCTTTATCATCTTCATAGTCTCTTATTGAGTAGTCACTTGCCCAATTTTTAGCTGACTGCTTTTTGTTACTTATGAAAAAGTTTTATACAGCCAAGGTTTTTGAATCTTTTGCCAAGGTTGAAGTTTCTTCTTGGTGAAAAGCTTTTTAATTCTTTTAAATGAAAGGTAGCAAGAACAGTGACATACTTTGAGAAAATAAATTACCATAAATGTGAAGGTTTAAAAAAAACCTTAATTTGTAATGGACATACTCCCATGAGAAAAGTAATGAGGGTATAATTTAGATAGAGGGCAACAATAATTGATAAGAAAGGAAAAGTTTGAGAAAGATATTTCATTAAGGATTAATTCATTTATTTATTTAGTCAATACTGAGAAGCCTCGACAACTGAGTTGGAAAATGATGAGATACAGATCATCGATTACTTGTTAAAACAAGGTAGTCAATATCAGCTAAGATGAGAACTCAGGAAAATTAAAGTTTGGAAGTAGCCAGGATTGTTTCCTATAGAATCATCAAAAAATAAAAATCTTCAAGTGGAAGCAAGGTCCTATTTTTCTCAACTTACAGGAGCCATATTATCTGCCTTTCTATGATTAAAAAATAAATGTTCATTTTTTTCAGGTCATTCTAGCCAGAAAATCAAAATGGGAAAACATAGGTTGAGAGAAGGAAAATTCAAAAGCCAGAAGAAATAAGCAGTGCTTTCCTGAGGGAAGATTTGCCCCAAGAAAAGACTTATGAGGAACCCTAACCCTGCTGCCCACCCACTCCTGTAATGGTATCCTTCCGGGTCATACTATTCCTCCTCATACAAAGTTAAGAATTGCAGGCTGCAGAACTTCCCGAGGTGGATCTATGCAAATGCTTACCATGCATACCATTTCAGGTCCTCTATCATTATCATCAGTCCCAACACTTTCGGCAAAAATGATCTATACGTACTTACTGAGCATATGCCATACATTTAAAGCACACAGAGCACTGTGTCATATATTTTAATCCCTGCAAAGCCCTAAAAACATATATTATTACTATTATTCCTGTTCTGTGCCTAGAGAAAATCAAATTAAAAGGTTTAATAATTTTCCCAAAGTGATGGCATCAGTAAGTCGTGGCAGGTAAAGGTGACCCAAGGTGCTTACATCCTCGGCCTGCTTTCTTAACTATTATTCTCTACCTTCTCCTGTCAGATATCACGTAACTAGCATTGACAGCTGAAGCCCTAAAAGCATGAGACTCATAACAGTTAGGATTCCATGGAAGGACCCCGGCTGTGGGAGGCCCCATATGGCACATAGTGCTCTAAGGACAGCAGTGAGAGTGAGACACAACAGTGGGTGATCAGGCAAGAAGACCACTAAAAATACCTCCTGTCTGTTAGCTTACCTCCCCCTCCACTTCCATATCCTGTCATCCCTGGAAAAATTTCATCCTCTTTAATTTCTTCTCCATGTCCAAACTGTCACACTTCTAATTTGTTCTCCACCCTACAGCCAGATGATCTTTCAAACTTACGAAACAGTTCATGCCACTCTTCCTAAAACATTCTATGGATTCCCACTGTACCCAGAATAAAATACAGATTTCTAATTATGGCCCAGAAATCACTGCAAAATCTTCTCCCTGATTCCCTTTACACCCTCACCATGCTCCATTCCCCCCCATCTTATTGCTGGAGTTTTAAGGCAAAAGTCCCCACTCCAGAGGTCCAGGTAGATCAGCGCTGGTCACTTGCCTCTTGTCCCAAAATGCCAGTCAAGGAGATGGGCAGTGGTAAAGGGCAGGAAAAGATCTTTAATTGGCATGACCATGCTAGGAAAGACAGAGTTGAGCGGGGATCTGGCCCAAAGTTTCACAGTAATAATAGATATAAAAATGAAGGCAGGGAAGCCAAATTTCAGTCCTAAAGGTTATCCCTAGATACCTGCAGGCCCCGCCTGAAGTCCTTGTTACAGTCTCACCACCATGAAAACTGACTTTTATGTCACTTGTTTGAACAGAAGCCTTTTCCCGCTTAGTATGATTTTAACGTGTAACTCTAAAATTCAGGTGTTGCCATGTCATGGTGTTAAGAGATGAAGTCTTTAAGAGATTCTTATGCTAGGGAGTCCTCTGCTCTGCAGTGGAATAGGTGCCCTTATAAAAGGACTTATTAGAGATAGCTTGTACCTTTTTTTCTATACTCTACCATTTGAGAACACAGTGTTCTTTTCTTCTAGAAGATTAAGTCCTGACCAGACACAAAATATCAATGTTCTGATCTTGGACTTTTAGCCTCCAAAACTGTGAATTATTCAGTGTTTAGTATTCTATCAAAACAGCATAGCACCAAGGGTCTTTGTGATTATTATTTTCTCTGTTGTTCTTTCTGCAGCAACATAAATGGTTGGCTTTTTTCATATTTCGTCCTACTCTATCACACTGAACATTTCTTTGACTGTCTACAGCATTCTTCTCAATTTATTCTTTGTCATCTACTATCCTGCTTATTTCTGTAGTAGACATTATAAAAAGCTGTAATTTGGGGACTTAGTTGCATTAATTTCTCTTTTCCATTAGAATTAAACTTCATAACATTATTTGCCAGGCACATACAAAACACTTATAATAAAGTCTGACAAGACATTATATGAATCACATTTCCACATTTCTTGGTTAACTAGAACCACACTAATATCATTAGGTGAGATAGTCAATAAGAATGAGATGCAAGTTTTGGAGCTGTGTTGGTTACTCTTTTCTCATTGCTGAGAAAAACATCCAACATCTAAAATTAAGGAAGAAAACGTTAATTAAGTTCACAATGTGTGGAGGTTTCAGTCCATAATCAGCTGACTCCAATGCAGAGCATGGCAGAGGGGCAACCATTCACAGAGGCAGAAGATAGCAAAAGCAACAAGAGAAAAAAGGGAGGAGCATGAGAGAAGATGGTTTCTGTCCCTTTTATTGTATGTAAATTACCCATCGTAGGGGTGGTGCTGCACTCACACCCATAATTCCAGCATTGGACCATGAACCAATCACACATTCTAGAGGCCTGCCCCCATGACTGTATGAGGCTTTCAGGGGACATCCAGACACAAACCATAACAGAAGAGGAACATAATTCAGTGAGAAAACAAATTGAACTTTGAATTGCCTACAAGAAATGTCCAGGAAGTAGCTTAGAGGTCTAAAGCTCAGAAAAAGTCTTCATAAATCATCCAGATTTTGACAACAATATAGAAAAACGATATGGATGAGACAGCTCAGAAAAATATGTAGACTAGAAAAAGTCAGAAATTCAAGATGCAACATTGAAAAAGAAAAAAGCAGAAAGTAAAAAAAAAAAATGAGAAAAAGCTTACCAAGAGAAGTACAGGTTTTCAAGGAGATGAAATTTTAGAGCAAGAGGGTCAAATGCTTGAAATGGGACATAACATGTTTTCAGCAAACACTACTGCTCTGGGAGAAGTAGCAACCAAGTAGAACAAGACACTGCAGATAAAATTCCTTCCAAGTAAATTCCATAACTTTACCTAGAGCTTGGACTATATCCAACTATCTTTAAATCACATTGACAACCCCAAGCCTTTGGAAAAGAAACAGTAATCTGCATTGTTAAGATTTTTATAAAGAGGTAGTATCAAAGTCAAATTGAAAAAGTTGGTCTACTCAAACTTTCAGAACTCAGTAAGGAGACTCATGTTTATCAAAATCAATGAGCTTCCCCAAAATGAAAGCAGTGTCACATACACATTAAACAGGAAAGCATCGGAGAAGCAAGGGATTGTAACCAACAGCACTTTACAGAGCCTGCCATTGTATATGGCTGACAATATAAAATCACAGATGCCTCGACCTGCTTTAATCAGATTCCTTTTAGCAAAATGCATTCATGGTGGTAGTCAGTAGAGATGCATCCATGCACTAAATCTTGCACCTGAGTTGAGTATAAGTAATCCATGGCATTTACTTTATTCCACATCCTGGAATGCAAAGATAGAGCCATACAGAAACAACCTTCCATGCAAAAACTGATTTCCAAACTTAGATGGACTAGAGCCCAGAAAAGGAAAGATTTTAGCACTGGACTGGCATTTAGAACTGGAAATAAAACAAGAAAGGCGCTCTGAAAAGCCCATTCTTTTTCTACGATGTACCCTAGATAAAAAGTGTTTATTTCCGTGGTGCTAGCACCCAGAGGACTTTCTTATGCATATTACCTGTGTCTGATAACGAAAATGACAGAATTGATGTATATGCTATAATACAAAACGAGAGGAAGAAAGGGAGGGAAGAGAGAGGAAGACCAAGAAACAGGAAGGCAGAATCAGAAAGACAAAAAGAAAAAAAAAAAAGAAAAGAAAAGAAAAGGAAGAGGTGGAAAGGCACTTTAAAATCTTGTGATGATTCAACTTGGTCCAGGACGTGATGTGGGAAATTAAACAGGCTGCCTGTTAATAGGTGTGGCAGACAGCATAAAGGAACCGTTATTTCTGGACCATTTCGTGTGAAAGACGCTAAGATATAAAATTCAGAGTGAAAGCCGAATAAAGGACAGCATGGTGCAGAAACCCTGGACAGATTCTGGACGCCTGCCCTCTCATTTCCTGTCTGTGGGAGGCGAGAGGTGGCAGCTGCTGGGTTAGAGTTTCTGGAAGAGACGCTCACTGGAGCAAAAGAGGATTCAGGTTGTTGTTTCCTGCGTTTCACCCGGGTCCAGGTGAGGTGGCCTTGGTGGTCTCCATGGCAACGCGGAGGCAGAAAGGCGCTTTCCTCCCAGGAGGCCGGCCTGGCTTCTCTGCAGGTCCTGGCGCGCTGGGGATCCGCGCTGAGAGCTGGGAGATCCGCGAGAGGGAGCTGCGTCTCTGTCCGCCGCGCACTGCACGGTTGTCATGGCAACGCCGGGGGCGGAAGCTCTAGGCCTTTTCCCGGCGCGCTCTCTGCGCCCGGGGGGCCAGCAGTGCCCAGCCTCCGTGAGGTCTGAGTCCTCTTCACGCGCGGCTGAGCCTCTGGGACCTCGAGAGGCGCGAGTGAGGCGACCTGAGGCCAGGTCCTGCATCGGGGGAGACTCCACCCAGTAGCGCATCGGCTCTGCCTTCTCTGGGCACCTGGAGCTGCCTGGCGCCACCCGAGCCTGCTCTCCTCGCCCCTTGTGCGCCTGGCGGTGGCAGCGCAGTGGCGCCTAGGAGCTGCCCACGACCTGGCACAGGCCGCGCGCCCAACCAGCCCACGCCAGCAAGGCCCAGGCCTTGCGCGGGAGGAGCGCTGTGGCCGGCTGAGGTCTCTTCCTTCCCTTGTCGCCCGCCTGACCCAGGTCCTGGGGCGCCCTCTCCGCCAGCCCCTCACTCTCCTCTATCGCCATGAGTCCTCTGCCTTTCCAGGCCTTCAGAGCGAAGGGTCAGCGAGCTCCAGGCCTGAAGCTTTCAGTGTGGGCCAGACTCCCCGCAGCGGAGGGAGGGAGGGCTGTCATCTGGCCCTGCCCTGTCTCCTCAGTCAGATAACCCAAGTGCCCACTGTGGGGAGACAATTTAAAATTGCATTCAGTAATCGCTTTTACTAGGAGCCTAAAAGAATTGAATGATGCTTATTTACTAGAGCAAAACGAACCCAGGTGGAGAAAAGCTGCTGTCCTGGCAGCTCGGTCTGTGGGAACCTTTGGCTGGCTTTCAGAGGCATCAGAAGGCCAAATAAGTTATTTTTCAAGGCTCTACTTGAAGTACTTGAGGGCAGACTTTCTAATGCATAAGATATGGATCTGCTCTCTTCTGGAGCAATAAGCAGTATTTCATTGCTATAACCGGGACGTTTCACCATAAAAGATTTTTTGGTCTTTGAATATAATCATTTTGTATGTGTGTGTGGTACAAGGGACTGAATTCAGGGCCTTCCCACTGAGCTACACCCCCAGTCGTTTTATTATTTTTCATTTTGAGACAAGACCTCACGAAGTTGTCCAAGTTGGGCTCAAACTTGCATTCCTGCCTCAGGGTCCCAGAGTGCTGGGATTACAGGTGTGTGCCACTGGCCCAGTTTCCCAAACAATTTTAATTAACAGCTCATAAATAATGAATGTGATGTTAAATATACATTATATCATTGATTCCCAAACATTTAGGAAAATAGTTGATAAATTAATATATTGTTAAATAATTGTTGGTTACTATTGCCTATTGACAAAATTAATCTTTGAAAAAAATGTGTAGGAAAACAAAAATTATTTGTAGAATTGAATTAGTAATTAAAGAAAATTTAAAAACTTATAGGCAATTATTTGCATACTAAAACATATCAGTTCTTTGAATCAGAATGTTGACATTAGACATTTGCCTTAAAAGGCAAAATAAAGATTGTTAATTTAGATATACTCTGAAATCTTTGCTGAAATATTCAGCTTTTTAAGGTAGTTTTCAAAAATGATTTTCCTACAAAATTCTACTTTAAATGAGGTACTGTCAATAGGAAGTCAGTAAAGACAGCATATCTTTAATCATCTTTCAAATTTTCAAAATGTTTTTATACTGACAAAAATCTTTCTACCATCTCTTAAAGAATATTATTCATGACCTCAAGTGCCAGACTTACTGGACCTTGAATATATTTTAGAAACACCAATACATATTTAACAGAACTCTGTATAAGACATAGACTGCTGCTGGATGCTTCAGTTATGTTGAGGTTGTCCTGGCAGAAGACAGACCATCAGCACACTCCTTGTTCAAGTGCACAGGTCACACTAGAGACTGGGACATTAAATATACATGTAACACACACACACACACACACACACACACACACACACACACACACACATTCTTAAATCTTCAGTTGGAAAGTTAGAGAAAAGATCAAAAAAGACCCCAGTTTAGATGGCAGGAGAAGGCACAGTCTGATACAGGTGTTCAGACTGAACCAACTATAATGTGAGAAAAATACAAATGCTTATGAAAGATTTCACAGTTAAAACTCTCCAATCATCTAATATAACTGTTTATTGAAATTGAGGAGACTAGAAGTGGAAGTATATTTAGAAAAAATTTTAAAAAATCTAGAAACACGTCTTCAATATTTGATTTTCATTAGTAGCAGTGTCTGTAGGTAACGGAATGAGCAATTTTATCTTCTGCTTTACTCTTCAGGAAATCTGTAGAAATCAGGTGTTACTTGGGTAATCATAAAATTTATTTACATTTACAAATTGATAAATATGCTTCTGAAAGCATGTTGCATATTTATTTCAGTTAGTACTTATGACTAACAACACTATATTTTTTCAGTATTTTAGCGTATTTTAAATTGAACCATATACTAATAAAAGCCAACTGAATGAAAATTTACCAAATATGTCTTTGCCGGTGTTAAGATCTTTTCATGGGGTTCTTAAAAATCCAATACAGAAACTAACAAACTTTACATAAAGCTCTAGGCTAGTCAATAAACAATGTGATGTTACACCAAACTGTTACATTTAAAATATTCATTAATGTTATTATAAAATTGTCAAAATTTTCCAAGCATCATATGATAGAAATCTGAAATTTAAGCTCACTGCTATATTAAAATACAACCACATTGTAGTATATTTGGGTCAGTGGCCCCCAACAAATTCAAAGTTGAAGTTAAAGAATTTGATAAAGGATTGATTAAAACAATAAGTGAATACAGCACAAAAATAGCAATTATGATTTCTGCTTTGATGGGGTATGCCTTTTTAAAACAGGAATCCCGGCTGGGGATATAGCTCAGTGGCACAGCATTTGCCTGGCAAGCACACAAGGTCCTGTGCTCAATTCCTGTACCAAAAAAAATTTTTTTAAAAATAAGTAAAAGAGGAATCCCATACATGAATCTTTTAAGTACATAGACTCTATATTTGGGGCAGTCTCATCACACTCAGATTTCGTGGATTACTTCTCTTTTCAATGTTATCTAAACTTTTGTTGATGCCATTGTATACTGTACTTTCTACATGTTTTCTCTGCTTTATTATTTTTTACATCTGTGCCATCATTTAAAACTCATTTCTTTCCTCTCATCTAAGGAGATAATGAAAATTTTCCACAAATGCTAAAATCACAATTTCAGAAATTAATATATCAAGAAGTATAATTATTTTAAAGCTGCTACCTGGAACATTGTATTAAATCTGTAGAACACCAAAAAGAGATAATGAGAAAAAGTAAAAGACTGAAAACCAATAAAACTCAGGACAACTAGGCTGGTACAAATGTGACAGCACATTTCTCACTAGGAGATATAATGGAACAGAGAAAACAAAACAATATTTTTTAAAGAAGAACTAAAGAGCCAAAATTACAAGGCTATGCAACAATATTTTAACCAGAAAATTAAGAAATCTAATCACCCAGGACCTTAACTAAAAGACTTTCTAATTCAGTAATTTTGGGCTAGAAAAGGTCTAAAGAGTAAAAGGTCCAGAGACTAATAAACAAATGAGGAAAGAAATGAGTGCATTTGGATACAAATCTAGAAACTATCAAATCTGTTCAATAGGAAAAATTATATTTACATAGTATATTGTATGTATTCAAAGACATTCATAAAACAATAATAGTACTATCTATGTTCTGGAGTCCAATTTAAATATTAATCACTCTACCAAATTTAGTGTATAAATTTCAAACCTTTAAAGAAAAAAAGGTGAATAAAAGTCAACTTTAAACACAAGTGAAAAAGAAAACGTTAAAAAGTCAAGTCAAATAGAAACCAAAGAATGAGATGTTAAAATATACAGAAATTGGTGAATAATCACAATGCATTTTTAAATGAACAAAAATACATTTTCAGGTATAAAAATCTAAAACAATTACTAACAGATCTGTGCTTTAAGAAATGTCAACATCTTTCAGGCAAAAATGTCTTTCAGAAAGAAGGGAATAATGGCAGATAGAAATACAGATCGAGACAAAAGAATAAAGAGCACGAAAAGGGAAGCGCACAGGTAGCTGTATAACAGTTTTCTGATAAAAATGTCACTAAAGATAATTCATAATTAAAAATAAGAATTATTAAGTGATTTATCACATGTGCGTAGGAAATATCTTTGTCTCTGTCACAAAAAACACACAACCTAACAAACAGTAGGGAGAAGTATACTAAGCTTCTTGAACTGTGCAAGTATCATAATACTGACTACTTTTTTTATAAATTAAATTTGTATATCAGAAATGCTAAAGTGGTCAGTGTTATATCATTAATTTTGAAAATGCAGCAAAATGAAAGGGTCTTTCATAAATGATTTTTATCAGTTTGAGGTAAGTTTTACACTCCTTTTTGCTCAGGTTTCATCATGAAAGGATGTTGGATTTTGTCAAAGGTGTTTCCTATTTCTCTTGAGTAGATAATGTGATTTTTTATTCTTCTGTTTATGTGGTATATTAGGTTTTTTGATTTAGAAATATCAAACCATCCTTGGGTCCCAGGGACTAAGCCAACTTGGTCATTGTGTGTGATTTTTTTTCAATGATTTGTTGTGTCCTACTTGGACATATATATCTTTTTGAGGATTTTTGGGTCTATGTTCATGAAAGAAATTAGCCTGTAATTTTGGTGTTAGCATAATGTTAGTTTCAAGGAATAATTTGGAAGTTTTTTTTTCCTTTCAATTTCATTGAAAAGCTTGATCATTAACCTGAAACTCTGAAGTTTTTGTAAAATTCAGCAGAAAAACTAAAATCATTTCCAATATAAAAGAAAAAGACAGGAGGACCAACTCTCATCCCTCCTGTTCAATGTAATATTGAAACTTTAGCTAGAGCAATAAGACAAGAGAAAGAATCAAAATTGAATGAGAATAGGAAAGGAAGAAGTCAAACTATCTTTATTTGCAGATGACATGACCCTTTACACACAAAACCCAAAAAACACCATAAGACTCTGAGATCTAATAAATTCAACAATGTGGAAAGACACAAAATCAGCACACAAAAATCACTGTAATTCGTGCGTACAAACAATAAATTCACCAAAGCAGTCAGGAAAACAATCCTTTTCATGATGGTTTCAAAGAAATTAAATAACAAGGGATTAACCTAAGCAAGGAAGGGAAAGGACTCTCTAATGAAAAACTGTAGACTCTGAAATAAGAGATTAAGGAGGACTTTGGGAAATGGAAAAACACCCCTATGGATGGATTGGCAGAACCAATATTGTCAAAATGACCATATTGCTAAAAGTGAGGTAGAGATTTAATTCAATTCCAAATCAAAGTAACAATAATAGAAAGAACAGTCCTAAAATTTATATGGAACCAGAATCGATCCATAATAGCAAAATAATCCCAAGCATAAAGAGTAAGGCAGAATGCAATACAACCTGTGATTTCAAGTTAAACTTACAAAACTACAATAATGAAAACAGCAGGTGGATGGTACAACAACAGGCATGCTGACCAATGAAATCAAATGAAGTATTCAGAAAAAACCTCATGTACCTTCAGCCATCTAGTAGTTGGCAAAGGGACTGAAAACACATGCTGGAGAAAAGAAAGTATCTTTAATAAATGGTGCTGGAAAAACTGGTTGCCCACATAAAAATTAATATAGACATACATAACTCACCCTGTACTTAATCAAATCAAAATGCTAGATGAAAGATCTAGATAGAAAAACAGAAACACTGAATCTAGTTGAAGATAAAGTGGGTAATTGTGTGTGTGTGTGTGTGTGTGTGTCAGGGTCTCAATATGTAGTACAGGCTGGCCTTGAACTCATTTATGTAGCCCGGGCTGGCCGTGAACTCCAATCTATCCTCCTGCCTCAGCCTCTCAAGTTCTGGGATTTCAGATGTGTCCCATCACACCCAGTGGTAAAACTCTTGAAGGCAATGACTTAGGCAATGACTGTCGGGGCTGAACCCAAATTTATGAGAATTAACAAATGAGATCGTATCATATTGAAAAGTTTCTGCATAACAAAGAGAACAGGCAACATAGCTAAGAAACAGAGTAAAGAGTGGGGGGAAATTCTTCAGCTACTCCTAGGGACAAAGGAATCTAGAGTATATAAAGCACTCAAAAATTCTTCATCAAAAAATGAAAACCTTAAAATGAATATATAAATAGATAGATAGATAGATAGATATCTTTGAAGTTATAAATGATTAATAATTACATTTAAAATCTCTCATAATCTTTTTTCCATTAGAAAAACACAAATCAAAATAACCCGAGATTTCATCTTACTCTGATAAGAATGACTATTATCAAGAATTCAAAAACAACAAATGTTGGTAAAGTTGTGGGTAAAAAAGAAACTCTTCAACACTGTTGATGGGATTATAAACTAGTACAACTACTGAGGAAATGAATTTGGGGATTTCTCAAAGAACTAAAATTAGAAATCCCATGTTACCTACTATATAACTTCTTGAGTTAAAGTTATCACATCATAGTGATACATGAACACCCATGTTTACAATAGTCAAAATACACAATAGCTATTTACAGATGGGGCTATATGGCCTCAACAGAGGAATGGACAAAGACAATGTAGCGTGTATAAACAGTGGAGTTATTACTCAGCAACAAAGAAAGAAAATCTGAGTCATTTGTAGGAAAATGAATTGATCTAAAGACCTTAATGCTAAGTGAAATAAACCAGACATAAATGGCTAAATATGGCATTGTTTCTTATATATGAGAAACTCAAAGCATGAATATTAAAGTTAGCAAAATAAAGAGGATGATTGAAAGCAGGTAAGTAGACTGTGTTTTGCTGGGTAAGGAAACAGAGTGCTGAGAGGGGACAGTGGGAAGCAATAAAAATGATAGTTGCTGTGTGTTATATGTATTAATTCTCCAAGATGATTATTATTATTTTGTGTCTCAAACATATACTAAAAATAAAAAAGAGAAAAAAACAGACTAGTTTGAAAAATGGAACAAAACCATCAATATGACAATTTAAGCCTAACCAAACTAAATATAAATGTTCTAATAAACACTCAATTCAAAGTCATACAATGGATTAAAAAACTTTAACTACATGCTGCTTACAAATGCATAAAAGGATGAAACACTGCCTGTCATCCCAATAATACAGGAACTGGACTACACTGCAGTGCAGGGATGGTTTTGCTGTCACTCACCATATTAACAAATGAAAAACGGATAACCCTGTGTTTATCTCAATAACACAGAATAGGTATTTATCAAAATCCAACATCCATTCTGAAGAAAACCCTCAGAAATGTAGGCATTAAAGAGAATTTTATATTATATGTGTGTGTGTGTGTGTGTGTGTGTGTATATATATATATATATATATATATATATATATATAATAGAACTAAGTAAAATTCTCCTCAACACAAAAGAACAAACAATTTATAGCTTGTCCTTTTGGATTCTTTAACCTTGTCTTGTCAATCTCCTGGGATCATCTAATCTCACAATTCTTCCATTTTTGTCTGCCATTTTTATCTAGGCTCTGTTGCTCTTTACCTTTGTAAGGCTGTCTCTCTCTCTCTCTCTCTCTCTCTCTCTCTCTCTCTCTCTCTCTCTCTCTCTTTCTCTCCCCACCCCCCGTTTGACATTTTGAGTCATGGTTTAACTATGCAGCTCAGGCTGGTCTTGGGCTCACGTAATAGCCCAGGCTGGCCTCAAACTTGCAGTGATCTTCCTGCCTCAGCCTCCCAAATGCTGGGATTACAGGCATACATCACCACATCCAGTATCCACCTTGTCTTAAAATTTTTTGCAGACCCATGTGGAACTTCCTCTGGAGACCTCAAAAGAGAATAATTTCTTTGCTCTTTCCAATTTCTGGAGTTTCCAGCATTCCTTGCTTATAGGCTTTTCTTCCATTTCTTTTAAGTGTTCTACCACTGAGTTACATCCCAAAGCTTTTTCTTCCATCTTCAAAGTAGATCACTCCAAACTCTGCCCATCACATTGCCTTTGATTCTGACTCTCCTTCCCCCAAAAAATGATTCTTGTGATTATATTGGACTTCTCTGTGAATTTCAGGATTTTTAAAATCTCAAGATACCCAAATTAATCACACCTTCAAAATTCATTCTGTCATGTCAGGTTAAACATTCACAAGTAGTAGGACTTAGATGATAATACCTTTTGGAAAGCGATTATTTTGTCTACCACAATGCTCAAATATTTATGTTTGAATAAGGAAGTCAGAAGTTGTAGTTTTTACCTTTCAACTACCTTAAGTATCCTACACAGGTACAAATAGAATAATCTTGCTCAGAACATACCAAAGTATAATTAGCTTTCTCAAGTACAAACTTTAAAAAAAAAACTATATTGTACTAATTCTTAAGAGAGTCCAAGATTGTTCATCCCTAATCGGATATGAAGACCATGAACTGTCAGTAAGCATTAATGATAAAGCCTGTCATCTCCGTAGCAACTAAAATGAATATTATTCTTGCTACATTTCCAGCTAGTATCCTCACCTATTTATCTAGTTTGAAATTTCTGAACAGGTTATGAGTTCAAGAACTGAATAAGCTATTAAGGGGAAATGTCAAAGCCAGAAGGAGAATTAAGTATCATAAATATATCATATATCAAAACAATATATGTTTCCTGTCATACGTCGTGCAGGCAATGTGACTTAGATAGAAATTATAAAAATGATGGAGTATTACAGCATTTTATGAAAGAGGAAATATTCAAGTTATTAATCATCAAGTTCACATTTTATCACGCTTACCCTAACCCTCGACCTTCCTTCCAGAATCAAAGGCTCTGACTTGTTGATAAATGTAAAAATATAAACATTTAATATTATCTGTCATTTTTATTTTTACTTTATTATCATTTCCATAATACTTGGAGGAAAAATGTCTTCTCAATATCAGTGATGTATTTATTATTTTCAATGTGGATGAAAACTTCAGTCATAATTGTTCACTGCCTCTTCATCTGTGAATGTGTGTGTGTGTGTGTGTGTGTGTGTGTGTGTGTGTCTGTGTTGCTGTTGTTTTATTAAAAGATATTGTCAAGGAAAGAGGGTGTAATTCTCTATATACAATCATTTGGAAGGTGTGGCCCAGAAATAATGTAAATGGTAAAGTTTCAACCTTGGAATAAGGGATAGGTACGTATTAATTTACTGTTATGAATCAGCTAAGAGATTTTGGCCTAATGGCTACAGTATCTACATCCCCACAACATTCAATGTAGTAATAAAGTGTGTCACAGACTTTCTAGGTATTTCATTTGTGTCTTTCTCCAAGAAGTAATAGTCAAATACCTGACTGACCATATTCCTGGCTATTAAATCTAAATAGATTAACAGAAAAAATCAAGTAGAATAAAATTGGGCCTGGACCAAAAGGAAAATTAACATTTTTTTAGTGATACCTGTGTTCATTACATTGCTTTCTTTTCCACATATTTAGATGTGCTAATTAGATATATCACCTAAGAAAGGTCCAAAACTTTGATTATGAACCATATATTCCATTGCTAATTTTACCCAATAACTCTGAATGAAAATTCTATATAACCTATCCTTAATGAGAATTATACTTCTATCCTAAAATAGCAATAAATTCTTTAAAAAATAGTTCTATTCATTAAACCACTGATGCAAGACTCTCAATATGATACCATGACTGTGTGGTCTTTGATCAGACATTCTTTTATATGTGTAAGTACTCTGAGAACAGGAATTATGCTCTGATTATAAGTACCTCCTCTATGTCACCACCCTGTATTACAATAGCACATACTTTTGAATAATGTATATATAAAGCTGTTGAATAATATAATTTTGAATCTTCTGGTTTTATATGCTGATTGAAATATGAAAATTAAACTTAAATATTCAAGGCAATTAAAAATTTTGTTCACACATTATATGTAATTGTGTTCACTCATTCACAAATACACATTTAGATTGTTTTCATATCTTGATTGTTGCAAATATTGCTGCAATGAACATGGAGCTGCAGAAGTTACTTTGCTATACTGATTTTGTTTCCTTTGACCTGCACAGAAATGGGATTCCTGAATCAAATAATAGTGATTAATTTAATAATTTTAGGAACCTTCATATCTTTTTCTGTCATGGAGATAATAAGTAATTTGATTGTGTTTGAATATACCATCAGACAATGTATACATATACTAGATCATTGGTGACATATAATTTTTGTCAAATGTCTTAAACTTAAATGTTATTTTTAAATTGTTTTGAAAATAAAGGAGTAAATATTTTGTAAAAATAAAATCAATTTCTTCCCATATTCAAGTAAATGCTAGAACATGTGAAGAATATCTATTTAAGGGATAGCAAATGGCTAACCTGCTATGTGCAAGAGTCCATTTATCTGAATGTGTCCGAGCCTGTGTCAAAATGTTATATGCATTTCTTAATAGCAGATCTTTTTCATATTCACAGAATTTATAGATGTGTGATTATCAGACTTTGGCTGTGCCATGTATTGTATGAGTGTGCTTTCCCTTGGGAAAAATATCTTTTCCATATCATGGATATATTTATCATTTTCAGTATGAATGATAATATCCATTTTTAAGTTCAATTATAATTATTCACGTGTGGGGTATGAGATTGCCTCTCACCGAGAGCTAACAATCCAACTTGCAATAGTTTCATGGGTGCTTGCAGAACACACTAGATCCATGCACTGAGGACCAAGGACCACTAATTAGGTACCTAATTAGTTGCAGAGTCTGCATTTCAATAGTTCTCCAGCCCTAGTTCTCAGAAAGCAATGGGCAGAAGGAAATTTGACTCTTGCACCTGTAGTGAGGTATGTGACAAGGAAAGAAACCCTGACCTTTTATTTGGAAAGAAGAAAATTTTTATTATTTTCAATAGTGAACAGATCTTCCCTTGGCTCTAAGGGAGACATTGTCTCTGTCCTCCAAGACTGATGACTCTACAGTTATTCCAAAAAAGACAGAAGAAAGCCCATCAATGCCTCTTTTCAACAGATATGCAGAAATGCTATGGGTCCGTGGATAATTATCTTCTAGCACTCTGCATATTTTCTTTCCTAATGCATATTAAACATAAAAAGTTATTAAATAATACTTATGAATTCAGGAAAAAATTTACACGGCCTTCTCAGATACTGATTATTGTTATCTTTAGCTTTTGACAACTTTAAAGATATCACATTGCTCACATCTAATTCACAGAGAATCCTCTGTGTAACCTATGCAGGACGGCCTCAACACAGTACTGTTCATATTCCATAACTGTTCCTAACTGGGTGGAAGTCAACATCCCCAGAAATTTGAAACTAAAACAAAGGACTGAGGCAGTCCTAAATTGGTGCCATAAAGAGATGTCATATGCAAACTAAGGCACGGAAGATAATTAGCAAAGGGTCAGATAGATAGATATATATAGGTCACAGAGATATAGATATATAGATATGTCATCTTTTGAAACAAGGCTGCCTTCTCAGATAGAATGCCACAAAAGGAGCAGTAAGCTTTCCAGCCCTTGCCAGACCCAAAATCTATGCCCTGCAATTGTGTTCTAGGAAAAATTCTTGTTTTCCATAGAATTTATGCCACATCCTCAAGTGATTTCACATTTTCTTTTACTCTTTCAAGTTTAGGGTCTTTACATCTATCAGTCCCAAAGAAAGGCTTGAATATAATTCATCATCCAAACAGCATTATGAAAGCACTCAAATCACAGCTCATCTCATTCTTCACGAAGGAGATAACCGGAGTTGTCAAGAGTTCCTTTTGTGCACCTTCAAAAGACCCGTACACCCTCCACGGATCCAGGACATCAGTGTGATAGCAGCTCTTCTTCATGCCACGTGGTCAATATGACGTGACAATTAGCAGCACTTTGATATGGGGAAACATTTTTCTTTACTTCATACCCATGATTAGGTTTCAAATTAAGCTTTACAAATTTGTGAGAAATAATCATGGCTGTTTTGGAAATGTTATCTTCATGTCTGAAAAATATCACTTGCTTTTGCAATCATTTTGGCCTTTGCTGACAAAATGATCCACTTTATTATGTAAAGTATTATTTTACTCTTGCTCTGAAAAGTGGTTCTGATTACTTTAAAAATATCACTTTGCTTTCACTTATTTGACATATTTAAGTGAAAACTTTCATAATGTCAAGCCACTATGTGATGGTTTCATAATTGCTAACGTACAAGAAAAAAAGGTTAAATAGATACCCAGTCAAATAAAATTTAATTTTTGAATATTTATCTTAGTTTCAACATATTTTTTTCCCTTTGGGAAATGGTTGGTATTTCAAATCTATTTGTTCTCACATATATACCATTGTATTTGCATTCTGTTCACTTTATTGTAAGTTTATATTACCTTGATACTTCCACAAATCATTTTGTGTTCAGTTCACTTTTGTAAATTCAGGACATAAGGCAACCATAGAGGCAAACAAAATGTGGTCATCTGCATGCTTTACAACTATGAACACGACATTTTTAAACGACTTAACTCTCCTGGCCTACCGCCTATTTACTGAAAGTTAGCCATGCCTAAAGTAAGCAACACATCCCTCACAGTACTTAAGGCTGCAATGGCTTGTTTGATGATAGTGTCATGATTAATCTTATGTATCCTATTATTAAATGTATCTAAACAACCACTTCATCCCTTTTTCCCCTGGGATAGGCAAACTGCCTATGGGTCTGCTGATGCTTAGCCAAATTATAAACCAGGTCAAAGGCTCTGCTTTCACCAAGACTCATTAGTCTATTACCTACCTGAAGGCAAAGATTTTCCACTATTCCTTTACTATCACACACTTAGGTCAGCTCATACCTAAAACGTGCCTAATAAAAGATCACAGCCACTTCTAAGGATGTGTATTCCGTTTTCTTTAATCTTCCCAACATCCTATTGACTCCGTGGAGGTAACTTGTAAAGCACTAGTTACTAATATAGTTGAGCCTGTTTACATTTCCATCTCTTATTTCTACTTTCCTGGTAGAAATTTTTCAGTGAATGTCACAGGAGTCTTCAAATTTAATATTGGTACAATGAATTCATTCTTGTATCCCACCTTACATCACACACAATCTGTTTCACATTTGTAAAATTACTGTGGTAACAACTGAGGCTCAAACCTTGACTACCTGTTTCTCTGATTTATGCTGTCACAAGTAAAGCCCTAGTATCCTTTTAAAAATCTTTATATTTTTATAGTAATAGTTAAATTGTAAAAGTAGTATAGGTTACTTTAAGACCCAGTGTGACCCAAAGCTGCATGATACAATAGTTGATACTTTAACTCAAATCTCACATCCTGTTTCCTTTGTAAATTTAGTTTTTAAACACAGGTCTATGACACAATGACATGATGTCAAATTGATTCTCCAAATTCACACTAATTTTGTTTCTATTTCCTCCAGAACTACCCTAACTCAAATTCACACTATTAAAATAATAATAGTCTACATTCTTGGATATATCTATTTTATCCACCCTCCATTCTGCTAATTTCTACCATATTTATATGAAAATCATGTTTCATTTTGGCACTATTCAAAATAAACAAAACACTGATTTTCAATACAATAATGTCTGAAGCTCTCCATTCTAACATTTGGAAATATTGTATAATCACTAAAGCATAAAATATAAAACGTTGGGCTAGGAATTAGATGAGTATGGAAAATTACTGATTACTAAAATTATTTCCTTACCTCTGAGACTTCTTTATCTACAGAATAATACGTGAACACACCGAACTAATAATTCTAGTTATAAAACGACACAAACCAGCGAGGCACAGTGGTCCATGCTGGTAAACACAGACACTAGAAGTCTATGAGATGGTTACAAGTGTGAGCCTAGCCTGGATTATTTACTAACTTAACAGGACCTGTCTCAGTTTAAAAAGGGTTAAAAGTACAAGGGATAGAACTCAGCATGAAACCCTGGTTTCAATCCTAAGTGCTGGCAAAAATAAAACAAAAACAAATGACAAAAACATAAACCTGCCTTCTAAATACATGACTCCACTGAGTGTTCTCTGCTTTTCAGGCCAAAGAAAGCACACTCCATTCCATATAAAATCATTTTCTGTGGACTGAAAGTGCCAGTGTTTTCCAAAATACCACTGCTGTCCCCATGCAGTATTTGATTCTTACATCGTGAGTACATTTTTCATTTAAATAGTCTACAGTCAGGACTAAGAAGTGTTTAATTTAATCTTCAAACACACTGATTTTGTTTCTTGACATTCTGCAAACCTTTCTTCATATTGTAGTTATCCTGAAAACATATTTTAGAACAATTATAAGTTACAGAAAAACTGAGTTAAAGAAATAGAGATTTCCCACAAACCCTCAGCACCACACTTGCCCTGCTGCCCCACATCAGCATTGGATGCTAGAACAATACATTTGTGATAATCTTTGAGATGTCATTGATACATCAGTAGCATCTGAAGTCTATAATTTACATTGAGTTTCACTTAGGTTTATACTTTATAGAATGTAAAAAATGTAGGATGATATGAACCACCATTGCAATGTGATGTAGAATACTTGAAGTACCATAAAAATGCTCTGTCTTTGCTTATTCGTCATGCTCTCTAACCCCAGGAAACCAATGATCTTTTATCCTAGTTCCATCATTCTGTCCTTTCCAAGGTGTTATGCAGTTGAAATCACACAGCTCATATTCTTTTCAAAGTGGTTGCTTATTTAAGTTTCTCTGTGGTGACTGATTGATAACCGGTTGCACTGGGATTGAACCCAGTGCTTTTGCACTGAAGCTACTTCCTGAGCCCTTTTGTTTTTGAGATGAGATCTTGCTAAATCATTAGGTTCCACTGGCTGAGCTTCAACTTGCAGTCCTCCTGGTTCAGCCTCTTAGATTACTGGAATTATAGATTCTTCATGGTTGAATAGCCAAATTATTTTTAGTCTTGAAAAATATTTTATTATTTAGATGTACAGTTTATATATCCATTCAGTCACTGAAGGACATTGGTAGCTTCCAAGCTTTTGACAATTTTGAATAAAGATGGCTATAAACATTTTTGTGCGTATTTTTGTGTGGATGTAAGTTTTCTGTTCATTCAGATAAATGAGTATAATTGCTGGATTCTATGGTAAGAGTATTTTTAGGTCTCTAAAAAAGCTACCACGCTGTCCTCCAAGTTGGCTGTATTATGCTTCATTTCCATGATTAAGGAAGGAGAGCTCCTATTGTTCTACAGCCACTGCACCACCATTTGGTGTTGTTAATGTTTTGGATTTTCCCGTTATAAAAGGCAGTATCTAATAATGGTATCTTATTGTGGTTTTCATTAGCAACTTCCCAATAATTTACAATATTGAGGGGTTTTTTTGATGTTTAGCATATTTTATAACTCCATTCTAATTACATATTTCCTAAGTTTAGACATTTGTCTCTATATTATCCACTAATTGTTGTACTGTGCATACTTAACACTAGAATAATTGTTGGATAAATGCCACTATGGTTGTAAAAAAAATTAAATAAATTAGGAAGGCTTGACCCAATTAACTTTGAAAAACAAACTGAGCCTCAAGGGTGCCAGGGGTGTCTAAGATACAGTGCCAGAGTTAGTGACTGCTCTCTATAGATGGATAGATACACAGAAAGATAGATTATGGATAGATATAGATGTACCATGTCTGTACATTGTTTATATTCAAGTATTTTTTCTATACAATATTGATGTGTTCACTCAAGGCATACGATTTTATTGTTGTTTGTACAGACTGAGAGATAATAAAGGAGAAAAACATGTTCAAAATCTTAACCTTCATGAGCGACATCCCCAAACCCCAACTAATGACAATTTACCTTTCAAGGTACATTCACTCAGCAAATATTTATTATTTACTATATAAGAAACACTATTCTTGAGCAAGAAGTATGTTTGCAAATATATATACCTGTGAATTTAAAAGTTAATGCTTAGCGATTAATGCATATGTTTTCCTCTTACATCTAATAATATATTTTAGTATCATATACCCTCTTAAACTAGCCGTAGAAGAGGATTCTTCAAAATATTAAAAGCCAATATAATAAATCCACAGCTAGAATCACACTGAATGATGAAAGGTTGCAAACTTTTTCTCTAAAACCTAGAACAAGATTAAACACCCACGTTGGCCACTTTTATTCAGTATAGCCTGGGAATCCCAGCCACAGCAACTTGGAAAGGAGGAGGTTACACTGTCCTTGCTTGCGGATGAGATGATTTTGTGTATATTAAAAAATGAAACCCTCAAGACTCTACAAAAGATTCTTGGAGCCAATGAACATATTATGTAAAACTATAGGACACAAAAATGAACACACAAAAATTAGTGGCTTTTTTATATTCTAACAGTGAGCTATCTAAAAAAGAAAGAAGAATCCTATTACCAATAGCTACTGTGCACACATTCAGGTAAAGAAGTGACAGATCTCTACAGTTAAACTATAAAGCACAAAGAAAGTGAAGAGGATATTCATAGACATGTATCTTCTGTTCATGGATTGAAAGCATTTATATTGTTAAAATGTTCATACAAACGATAGCAATTGCAAATTAAATGCAATCCAAATATCAATGTTACTTTTCACAGAATAAAATGAAACACTGTTATTCTTTACAGAATAAAAAGTCTTGAAATTTATATATAGTCATCTGGTATTTATAAATCAATACATTTAATTTAAAAATAAATCTATCAGAAAAATCAAGACTGCAATATTTTAAATTTTAATAATTTTTTTCATGTTTCCTTGCTCTCATCAAAGTTTCCATCCACACTTCATACTGGACTACTGCAACTCCAAGAATAAAGAATATATTTTTCCATAGAATATAATATATATATATATATATATATATATGTTATATCAACATTATATATTAGAGAAATTGCATATAAATAGCATCCAAATAAATATCAGCATCTCTTGTTTTGGCAGGAATTCAGATTCTTGGACAGTAAGCTTCTCCCTGGAATTATGTTGTGTAAAAAAGAGGCAAAACAGATTGATCAGTATTCATTTGCCATAATTACAAAGCTGAGAATGCTTATGCTGTGATAAGCATGGATAAAGGCCATCTGTAACAGATAACATGCAAATATAAGCTAGGAATAAAGATTAAAACTGTCTCAAAATATAATGCATCAGGACAAATGATATAGATGAATTTGTACACCTCCTAAATGCTCTTCTGGAAGCAGTCATCAAATGATAAGTATGAATTCAGGAAAACTTTATCAGTTTGATATACTTAACATTTATATGAATGAATATACTGCCCTTGATATATGAATAATACCCCAGTACCTTGAGTTTAAAATGTCCTTTGAAATGCGAGTAGTATCAGTTTGGGAATAGCAACCTCTTAACTGTCCCCATAAACCAAAACAGCTCAAAGGAAGAACTTAAAGATAATATTTAATTTAAAAATAATGAATGTAAATTTACATTTTGATTGTTTAAAATTTAAATAGTATTTTAACATTCAAATAATACTTGACAATGATTTTAAATTTGTACATTTTATTATAATTGTCTTTTTTCCTCTAAAGTGGTGCAGTGGTATCATTCAGATAAGTAGATTGTAGGAACTGTTTTGTAATTCAGAACAATTACAAATGGTATTTAACAGATAGGTTTCTAGTATATGCTCCAAAGCTGTTTCATGTGTAGTTACAAAAATACGCTAGCACAACTGAAGAGGCCCATTGGGGTCTACTAGTCATATGTATTGCATTTTACTTGAAGGTTGTAGAAATATTGCTCTAGGTCCTGTATTTGCTTAAAAACATGGCTATATGTTTTCAGAACCTAGTTTTAAAAGGTACTGAACACATACAAAGAATACTTGGATATATTCCCGCTCAGTTTCACTAACTTCATAATTTAAGAACTTTTTCTCACTGAAAAAATAGTAGCCAGATCCTACCTTCATAAACTCAGTTTGTATACTGTTTAGCAATTGAAAATATATTCCAATAAAATATGGCAACACTCAATCATCATTAGTTAATGATTTTGCTACAGATAACAGAATAGCCAACTTAAATTACTTATGTGTTTAATATTTGTATACCAAAATTTCAGCTGGCAGTGATAGTCCATATTTTTCTGAGTCAAGTAGCATTATCATGACTCAAGTAAGCATTTTGCAGCCTTCCACTCCATCATCTAACTCTTTGGTGATTGTAAGATGACCTCACAAGGCTCGTGTGCAGGCACTGTCATATGGAGCAAAGTGAGGGCATTTTTTCATCTCTTTTTATTTATGCAGAAAAGTACATAAGAAGCACAGTCCAGCTTCACACACACACAAAATCAGGTTCTGCTGGCACAGAAGAAACAGGAAAGGGAGAGAGGCTGTTAGGTGTTAACTATAAGTCTGTCCTATTTGTGTATTTATATAATTAACTTTACATTATTTAAAAAAATCATCTAATTACATGCTTACCCTCTGCACATACACACATACACAGAGAGAGAGAAAGAGGGAGAGAGAAATATGAACATATGCATTTTCCTCCTGCAAGATTTAGCTTGTACACAAGAAACACCATTTATTATGATGTGTAAGGTATCATTTATACACACTTCATATTAGAGCACTTAATTTTTGTTGAGACTTAGCTATGAGAATTGAGAAGTATTTTTTTTTGGCATTTGCCAAAACAATATGCTAGCACAAATCTGATGCTCTTTAAAAAATTAGTCCATTCTTAGCAAATTTTTAAAAAATTGATGAAATATAAAAAACTTTAAATAAATAGCTATCACAAGCTCATGGACTATAAAACAATCTTAAAGTGTCCACATTACTCAAAACAATCTCTATATATTTTTATCAAAATCCCCGAGATGTTTTTCATGATCATAAATTTGTGAAACTTGTAAAAAAAAAAGTTGTAAATTTTATATAGATCTGAAGAATACCTGAAATAGCTAAGAAAATCTTGAACAAAACAACAAAGCTGGAGGCATTATACTACTTGACTTTTAAATATACTACAAAGGTGTAGTAATCAAAACAGCATGATATGGCACTGGGATAAAAGTAGAGACACATACACTAACAGAAAAGAGTAGACATACAGGAAATAAATCTATACATGTAAAATCAACTGAATTTCAGTGAAGGTGCTAACAACACAGTGGGGGACAGGACAGTCTCTTCAGCAGATGTTGGTGGATAACTATATTTCTATAGAAAAGTGAAACTACATGCTTATCTTACATCATAAAAAGTCAACTCAAAATAGCTTAGAAACTTAAACATAAGACCTGAAATACGTCGCAAAAATTCAGTGACATTGTTTAGGGAAAGGAATTTTTTGTGTATTACCTCAAAAGTAGAGGTAATGAAGCAAATAAGTTTTTGTACAGTAAAGGCAACAATAGAGTGGAGAAGCCACCTGTGGAATATGACAAGAGTATTTGCAAACAGTGCATCTAATAATTCCTGATAAGTGATTAACATCCAAAATATATAAGGAACCAAACAGCTCAATAGTAAGAAAACAACATGATTAACAAACAGGCGAAGGTTGTGAGTAGATAGTCATCAAAAGAAGAGATAAGGGCTGATAGTTATACCAAACAATATTTAAAATCATTAACCATAAGGGAAATGCAAATTTAAATCATATATTTTTATATAGCACCTTACACCTGTTATTACCAAAAAATTTAAAAATAGCAACTACTGGAGAAAAAAAGAACCTTGTGTAATGCTGGTGGGAATGTAAATTAGTATAGCCATTATGAAAAACAATGTGTAGGAGCCACCAAAACTAAAATAGAACAATCTGTGCGATCCAGTGACTCCACTGATAGGTATATTTCTGAAGGAAAGAAAATAAGAATGTTGCAGAAATATCTGCACTCCCATGTTCACTGCAGCATCCTTCATAGCAGACAAGATATGAAATCTAAGTTTTCATAAGTGACTGCCAGATAAAGAAATGTGGTATGTATACAGCCTTAGAATAAAACGAAATCTTAGCATTTGGGACAATGTATGTATACATTGTGGTTAAGTGCTGTAAGTCGGGTGCAGAAAATCAAACACTACACAACCTCATTCATATGTGGAAAGTCAAAACATGGGAATAGAGTAGAATGGTGGATATCAGTAGCTGAGTTGCGAAATTAGGAAGAATTGGCCAAAGGGTATTTATCGGCTAGGAGTATTAAGGTTAAGGGATCTAATGCAAAGCATGGTAACTGAAATTAATACCCAATGCATTATATTCTTGAAAACTGCTAATATTTTATTGACATAAAACAACTAACATTTACGAGTTAGAGTATGAAAAGTATACATAATGTGCAATGATCAAATCAGAGTAACTAGCATTTCTGTATCTTTTAATAATCTGTTTTTGCATTACAAGCCTTCAAACTCCTCTTTTCTTTTTTATAAATATAATATAATACTCATATTATGTGCACCCAATAATGCCTCAGTTCACAAATGCTTTTGTTCACAAGCAATTCATTTGGCAAACAGAAGCTTCAGGTTTCCCTTCTCAATCACTGCATCAGGTGATGAACACAAACATGGCCTATTTCCCTGCACAAACATCAAGAGAGTTATCTTCCCCAGAAACATGGAATGAATTAAATTTAATAACCAAACATAATATCTGTGCGTTGGAGCATTATAATGTATTTCTCATATGTAGCGATATCTTATCATCTGTTGTACAACCTCCTTTATCTCTATCCTCTTCCTCCTCCCATATTTTATAATCTCTGGTAACCACCATTGGTAAAAGAGTAGACTTTATGTATTCTGACCTCAAAATAGTAAATATGTGCCTATACATGTGTGCACAATATAGACCTCTCATATGTATAGCATATGTAAGTTAACTAACAACATTACCACTGTGTTTCTAGTTATCAGAAAAAAAATCAATAAATAATGCAAAATGGGAAGAAACAGAGGAAGGAAAAAAGGAAGGAAGGAAAAGAATAATGCTGTTATATTTGTGTATTTACCTTTCAATGTAGCTAAGAAAAAATATGATCATTGCCAGGATCTCTAAATGCCTTTTTTCAAAGTCAAATATTAAAAGATGTTAAACATTTTGTTTCACTTTATTCATTTTTAAGATCTACTATATTAAGTCTTCTGTCTTCAGTAGTTTTAAATAATACAGATATACATAAGTTTGTACATGATATAGTGCAAAATCTCTTAAAGAACTAAGGTTCTATGTATAGGTAGTTAATAGCCCAGTTAATTCAATGTGATGGAATATTGATTATATTGTTATCAAATAATTAAGAGGTAAAACTCAAGTGTATTTTTATTTTATAGGTATATAAAGGTTGCTACTTTTTAAAATACAACATTTTCCTTAAATCTTATGCTAGTTTTCTCAAAATGAATGCTAATTTACTTTAATATAATTATGTGTGTCTGTGAAAAAACAGCTTTTTCTCTTTCAACTAAATTCTGGCCAATTTATGCCAGGTGTACAAGACTGTTATTTATACCCCTTTTTCTTCATGTATCAAAAAATATGTTAACTTTGGGAAACAACAGATTCCTTTTAAAATGTATATGCTGAAAATATTGTTTCTTTCACATTCCTTTAGGAAATGGAGAAACATACTTGTACTGTTGTATCTGGTTCACTAAGATGGTATGGCGCCTAGAACGTAGGCACATACTTGTCATAGAAACTCTTAAGGATAGTCAACTATATTCTAAAGATGCTATCTTTATGTTTGTTCAAACTAAGGCAGATAAGCACTGAGAACGTTAGGACATCCTAAAGAAACCGCAGACCAGAATAGTCCGAGCCTGGAAACAACACACATTCACAACATTTTCGACCACAGAGGGTCAGAATCACCAAGGGTTTTAGGCCACAACCTAACTTACTCAATAATAAACAACCAGCCTTCAAGTAAAGTTGACATTATCAAACTATTGCTAATAGAAAAGGAACTTTGATTAGATATTCACAGCAGGGATCTGAGGACACTCAAGCCAACATTTCTGAGAAGGTTTATTCACATTTGTATTTGCCTCAAACTTGCAATGCAATGGAAAGATGACTTGACATTTACTGAAGCCAGCTGGAAGGCGCTTTACCCTTGTAATACTTTATTATTTTAACTTTTGCCTTTTCTATGTTGAGAAGCTACACTTAAGTGTGTAAAAGACATATAATATTTGAAAAATGAATATTTTATCTAAATTGAATAACTGATTTAATTGTATTAAGGTAATTTTAGTAAATTCACAAGCACTTCTTTTAGGGCTTTTTTTCGAATTAATTTCTGCAGGCTTTTCTGTCTTGTGTTGTTATTGGTATAGCCAAAATTTTGAGTACTATTATTTACTTTCAGGTCTGATTATTTATTTAAATATATTACTCTCATTTGCACAAAATTTGTGGATAGGAAAAAATACCAAATTATGCTAACTCATACAATATCACAATGCATTAATATTGTTCACAACAATTTGGGGATGGAGTATCAGGGATCAAACTGATGATCTCATGCTTACCAGGCAAGTGCTTGAGCTGCTGAGCTACATTCCTGGCTCAACTGTTTTGACTTTTTTTTTTTTTTTTTTTTTTTTTTTTTTTGTACCAGGGATCAAACTTACAACCTTGCACTTGCCAGGCAGGTGACTGTACCGCTGAGCTAAATTCCTGGCCCCTACATAACTTTAACATTATGCAGTGATAGTCAACATTCTATTTTCTTTTACTGTGTTTTACAAACAAGAATATGAGAAGAAGATGCAAAACTATCATTTTTATCCTTTTGATGTAATTTTTAAACCATGAATAAATATAAAATAATATTGAGGTGCTTAACAGATCCATAGGTAAAATTTGATGCAATATCTTAATTTTATAGTTCTCCAGGTGAAGTCAAAAGAACAGAGGAAAGGAGAAAAGGAGGAAAGGAAAACATTATATGTATACAGGGATACATATCTAACTGTGTGTACATATATGTATGCAAGATAGATAACTGTACTACTGATTTCTGTTAGTTCATCAAAAAGAGTTTGTGCTGCCATTGTCTGATCATTTTTTATGCCTAGTTCTTTCAACTTGAATAACTACTTCTAAGATAACAACATGCAATATATCAATTAGTGTTAATTTCTTACTAGTTTTTGAAATTCTGTATTGTTTCCATTCTTTTTCTGTTTTGTTTTTTTTAAATTAAAAAAAAAAGAGAGAGAAGCAAATGAAGTTAGACTTCACAGTGAACACAAATGCGTTGGATTATAATACTACAAAAGAGAAAGGTGTGCGTTTTCTACCCAATTTTTATGCTTACTTTTTGCAGTGTCTAGGGAGTAGTGGAAAATTTAAATTCTGCCCATCCCAGTGGAATTTATGGGAATGACAGAGTTATGACCAAATAAGCACATTAGTTCCTGTTTTATAAAGTGAGGTAATCACTAAAGAAGAGATGCTAATGAGACAGAAGCCCATCTTAGGTCTATGAAAGGTCTTACATACTTGTAAGGCCTTTCATAGGTACAGTTTATAACAGTGATTTGTTTATCCTTGAGGACAGTGAAACACTACAGTTTCCCGATATAGGCTAAATACATGCTCATTAGACCAAACTTCTTTACTACTGGATTAAATCTTGTATTTCTGTACTAAAGTGTAGCCAAGTCAGACAAAAAATCAAGCAGGAAGTAAGCAATTAGTTTTCTGTGATATGTTGGCCAGTTGTTCAGTGAATTTCTGTCAAATTTTTACTTCATATGTAAAGATATTATTAGTGGCATACAATTTAAAATGCCTTGTATTTACATAGAAATTCCTTTTTTACTTATTTCTTTGTTTCGTTTTTTTTGGGACTAGGATCTGAAACCAGGGCGTGCATGCTAATCTATACCCTCAACTCCCCTTCAATCGCTAACCTGCCCTGGCTGGGCTCAGATTCAATCCTCTTGCTAAGAAGGTAGCAGCATGCCGGTTTAAAATAACTTCTTTTCCTTAATGTTATTGGCACAAAAATGAAATTTTATGTAGTTTATGTAAATTATATTCATTTGTATTAATATCTATTCTCATCTTTTTAAAATTTTTATTTATTTTTGATACCAGGAATTGAACTCATGACCTATATTTGTCTGGCAGGCATTTATGCTGCTGAGCTAAACCCCCGGCCTCATTCTCATCTTTTAATTTTAACCTATAACCTAATAATTCAGTATATTGCTTTAACCTTCTTAGCTGGACTTCATAAACTAACTTGCTGAATTTCCTTTTCAATTAAAAGCTTAGTGCATTCATGTTATTGTATTTAGTTACATATTTGGATTTAATTCTATGATTTTATTGTTCACTATTCTTTACCCTTTATTTGCTTCGTTTAATTTCCTATATACTACATGCAATACACAAAATAGAGACTTCTATACTTAACTTTTTTTTTTTCCTGATATGGAGGATCAAACTAACGCCTCATGTTTGTCAGGCAGGTGCTTAGCCACTGAGCTAAATCCCTGGTCTTCTTAACTTTTTTTTTTTTTTTTTTTGTAAAAATCTGAACATTTCATTTGTTTCTATTCTTGCAGTGGTTAAATTACAATTTTAAGGTACATGTTTAGTGAAACCTAAATCTAAATAATACCTCACCTGTAATGACTCAAAATTCTACAAGTCATCTTCCATCTAAAATGTTATTTTGTGGCTACAATTGTAGATCAGTGGCTCAGCACTTGCCTAGCATATATAAAGCCCTAGGTTTAATTCTCAGAACTACAAAAAAATCAATAAACAAAGTGCTGTTTTTGTCTGGAATTGTATTACTGCTTTTTCTTCATTTCCAAGTAGTATACTTTATTGTTTTATTATATGTAACATACTCTCTTTTCTAATTTCTACACTTACTGTATCTTCTGAAATCCTGGTAATTCATGTTGACATTTTTGTATTCCTTCCACCTGAATATCCTTTAACATTTCCTTGGTGAGTTGTCATTAATGGTCACATCTTTCAAATTTCATATGAAAATTCTTACTATACCTTCTTCTCATCATTTTAAAATTATCCCCTACCCCTATTGCTCTTGAGAAATAAACCCATTGTTTATTGTTCTTAAGTAGATGTTTTCTTTGTTTCCTTTTAAAGTTTTCTGTCTGTTTCACCTCTTTAGTCAGACATGATGGTTCATATCTGTAATTCCAGCACTTGAAAAGGCGAAGCAGAATTACAAATTCAATCCCAGCCTCGGTAATACCGTAACTTAGAAAGACCTTATTTTAAAACAAAAAAGGGCTAAAGATGTCCCTCAATGTGAAGACCCCATGTTCAATTTCCAGTAAAGAAAAATTGTTACCTTTGTTTCATTAGTAGATGCCTCAGGGTAGTGCAATATATATTTCTTTTTATATATCACATATTTCTTAAATTTGTAGATTCATTCCTTAAAAGACTCTTGGTAATTTCTAACAAAATACATACTTAAGGTACTACCTATGAAATCTAATGAAATGTATTTCAACATTCTACTTTCTGTGTGCCCTAACCTCTCTTTCTTATTTTCTATCACTTTGTCCATCTCTTAAATCTAATTTCCCAGATTTACACTTCAGGTCAATTCTGCATTAAATTGTGTCTAATATACTGTCTAACTTTGTCGCTGGCATGGGAGAATGCCATGTGGCAAGTAGATTTATGTTATCATGACCAAGGAATACAAAAGATTGTCAGAAAATCACAAGAAGCTAAGTGAGAGGCATGGGGCAGACTTTTTCTGGCTGGTTCTTGAATCCTGCCATACTTGGATTCCTCAATTTCAGCCTCCAGACCTGCGAGCAAAAAATTTCCATTGTTTTAAGCCACCTAAATGTTGATGGCTTGTTGTGACAGTTATGATTACACAAGGAAAACAGTACAGAGTTTGGTGTTTTTCTAAGTATCTGATTTAAAAAAAAGCAAACTCTGCCTTTTAAAATGTCTCATGTATTTTAACCTCTGTTTGTTCTACCTTTGAAAAAACATTCAAATCATTCTCACCTTATATTCTATACACTATTAATTCTAACGTTTTAAACTCTTGGGCGTCAAACGATATGCTCTGCAGTCTCTGCTGTCTCCTCATTATAGGTTTTTTACACTTTGTAATTTCAGATTGTAGGCGGAAGTTCAATTTTAATGTTTGTTGGAGTCCTGTGGGCTTATCTTTTTTTTTTAATTTTATTTAAAAGGAAAAAGAGAAAAAAAAGCAGAACAAAACAGTGTAAGGGTACAAGTAATTCAGAACTACAAAAAACAAACAAACAAACAGTAAGCTATCACCAGTTAATAGATTATTCACTATCATCTTTGAAACGGTGTTTCAGGTCACAGGATCAAAGCACACAAAGTGAACATTCAAACAATGAGACTGCAAACCGTTGTGTTCAGTAACCCAATCAAAAGTACTAATATGTTCTTGAGAGTGTACCATTTCCAAGAGAATTTGCATCAGCTTTGGCCAGTCCCCTTCATGTGCTACCAAATCCAATTCATTTACAACACGGGAATCAAAATATATAGTGAATATTTAAATTGTAAAATTTTATTACAGTAAAAAACACATTGATCCCCCTCAAAAAATGTCCCTTGCTTCAAACACCCTTAACCCATTGGTTTAGCCAATTTCTGAAGCAGTTCTAGAAGCCCTCTTTGATGAGTGACTTCATAAGTGTTACCAAGACGATGGCAAAGGCTGCTGCTCAGCCTCACCCGAATGGAAGGCAGACTTGTGAACACCTTACTGTTTGTTCTCAGTCACCTTCTCACCACATGCAGCACATGCAGCTTCTGGCTTCACTCCAAGATCAAAATGACCACGAAAGATAAATGCTTTGAATCAACTCACGGCATTGAAACAGGCAAGACAGTACAACCAAAGACACTCCTCAGAGACACCTTCCAGCACTGCTTCAGAAAGTTGCAAGAATGACAGGATAAGCATATTCAAAGCAAGCAGGGTATGTTGAGGGTGAGTAATTTCAATATGTCTTTTACTATAAGAAATTTTAATATAAGCATTCATTTACTATGAATTAAAGATCTAAAGTTTTCCTTAGAAGTCGTATGTGTTGGGGGTCCTGGGATTTAGCTTCGTGATGTAAGCGCCTGCCTGGCAAGCACGAGGTCATGAGTTCAATCCCTGGTATCAAGGAAAAAAATTATTAAAAAGCCTTATGTGTTGGATCACGAGGATGGTGATACTAACCAAATTCGCTGATACGTTCATAGCTGACTTGCTGTTGGGAGGGAGGCTCTGGTTAGCAGGGGTGGATTACTGGGTTCATGATCTGGAAGGGAATACAGTCTTCCTCCGTGGCTCTTCTCTCTGTGCTTTCTGACTGCTGTAACTTGACAGCTTGCCTCTGCTACATCCTTCTCTGACTTCCTTCCTGTCTTGGAGTCAGCTGACAATGGACTGAACCCTCTAAAACACGTGAGGCAAAAATAAAACTCTCTTCCTTTAAATTGTGCTGGATATTTTCTCCCAGAAACCAAAAGTGACTAGGACACCTATAACTTCTTAGCTTTGGCTCCCAAGCCCACAGGATTGTTGAATTTCCAGACTTTAAATCAACATGCCTTGGAGATAATGGTTATAAATCCTTACAGGAAGTTTTCCTCTCCAAAGCAAAACCTGAACCAAAAAAGTTCCTTATTATGTAATAGTCTATTCTTTCTAGAAAACAAAATCTTTTGATGTTTTCAGCTTTATGGATGGGTCTCACTTCCAATTTCCTACCTTATGTGGTACCAGGAATATTCTGACTCACAAACATGTGTTAAAATTGTTGACTTAGTGGGGTATGGTGGTGTATGACTGTAATCCCAGCACTGGGGAGGCTGAGGCAGGAGGCTTACCATGAGTTCAATATCGGCCTGAACTACATGGAAAGACTCTGTCCAAAAAAAATTGTTGACTTATAGTTTACTTAATATATTTAATAGATGAAATCTGGTTAAAATGGAATAGTAGCATTAAATAAAAACAGGAGTGGGTTAGCTTTACATTGCTGTGACAAAACTCCTGAGGACAATGTATTAAACAAGGGAAGGTTTAATTGGGTTCATGGTTTCAGAAGTTTAAATCCACATCAGCCGGCTCCTTCAGTTCAGGGCCATAGTGAAACAGACATCATGGCAGAATCCCAGAGCAGAAGAAGCTGGAAAGCAGGAGAGAGAAAGGGCCAAGAGGAAGGTGCCCACATATCCCCAGATCATGCCTCCACAATCCCCTCCCTTTGGCTAGGCCAACCTCATGTTTCCATCACTTCCCAATAATGTCAGCAAATTATGACCTCATAAATGGATTAATCTACTCATGTAGCTGAAGCTTTTATGATTCAGTCACATTCCAAAAGCCCTTTAACAATCATTCCACATAATGCTTCTTAGATCCCAAACAAAACAAAGGGCAAGAATGATCAAAAAAGAATATGACAGGAAACATAAATAAGTTTATCTGTCCAATCAAAAAATTTAAAGAGCTCTTAAAAAGAAAGAACCTCAATTTAAACTTTTACATAATGCCTGATGAATCTTTCAGTGTTCTCTAAACACGTCTAGAAATCCACGGCATAGCATAATGTTGGGGTTGAAGAACAGAAGACTTGAATGTTCTGGAATATTCTTTACTATAGCACAGGGTAAAAACAGAAACAGTTAATTCTAGAAAGAGACAAGAAGGCTTCCTACAACTAAAAATTACCAATTTTTGTTCATACATTGAAAATTATTATATCACACCAAATGTTACACTTTGATATGGTAAAGAAAACTTGCCGAAATCCGATATGAATGATAGCTGCTGTCAACCAATCCTTTCTAGCTTTTGTACATAACAATATCAACAGAGTAGCAGAATTTTAAATTAGGAAAAATGGTAGATATTTACCGTCCTCTTACAGAATTTCTACTTTCTCCTTCAACCTTCATTTTGCTAATTGTTATGTTGTTTTTCAACTCCTGAAAACAATCTAGTTTCTTCATTGCTGTCACACACACACACACACACACACACACACACACACACACACAAGAATTGTCAGGAAAATAAGTGTGCAATTTTCCTTCTTCTAAGGAAGGAAAAAAGCAGTGCTGTGAGCAAAAGCTTAGCAGAAACTTCATCACTGCTCTTTCTAGGTATGCATGGGACCACAGGCCTTGCTGATCTGACTGCATTCCATCAGCATTTTCTACAGCTATATCCTTAGAACCAACTCAAATAAAATGTGCATGGAGAGGTGGTGTTGTCCGCATACTGGTGCCAGTCTTTCATGTAACTCTATTAGAAGAAAAATAATAAAACTTAAGTGAAAGTACAGTGACTTTTAAATTAAGTTTAAATTTATTCAATCAGAAAAAAACTGGTCTTGAATAAGGTTAAAGCACCCTTAGTTTGTTGTTGCTGTCGTTAGTTTAAATTTTATTAAATGGCGTTATAATAGATGTATTTGTATTCAGAGTTAACACTATTTAATGATAACTATTATTGATTAGTTTGTTGGGGCTGCTGAAACAATATACCACAAACTGATGGCGTAAGCCACAGATCTGTATTTTCTCACTGTTCTGGAGGCCAGGAGAACAAGCCAAATTGTTAGACCAAGGATCTGTGCTATGCCTCTTCTCTGGCTTCCAGTGCTGTGCTGTTAATCTTTGGCATTTCTGGGCTTACAGAGGCATCACACCCAGTGCCACCTTTATCTCCATATTGTATTCTCCCCCCTACATTCTCCCTGTTCCCACATTTTTTCAACAAAGACACACAATATTGTCACAAATTCAGTTCTGGGTGACACCCCTCATTCTCAGTTTGCAGATTTGCCTTATTGCTATGAACTGACCTGGTTTCCCTGTGAGCATGGAAGCAGACTGAGATCCAGTATCTCTTATTTTTTATTGTTACATATTTGAAATGTATCATGATCACACTCCTCATGGAATGTTGGTAAGTGTACATCATATGTCTTCATATTCTTTTATTTACTTCTCCTTATCTCACTTCTCCTTTCCTTCATTTTGGTTCCCTTCCCTTATGCAAAAGACCTATCTTGTAATTTTCTACTAATTATCTTTTCTTTACATTTTCTCTTCCTCAAATAAGATAAGCCATGTAGTATCTAAGCTTGTATGTCTGATTTATGTCACTTAACATTATGACCTCAAGTACATCTACTTTCCTTCAAATGACTCGTTTATCTTTCTTTATGGCAGAGTAGTACTCCATTATGTATAAATACAACAGATTCTTTATCCATTCATCTTCTGATGGGCATAGAGGACACTTCTGAGATTTATTTATTGTGAATTGTGCTGCTATAAACATGGGTATGCATGTATCATTGTAACATGATATATTTAAGTATTTCAGGAAGGCCCTTAGAAGAACAGTGGGGTAGAATGGAATTTTTCTTTTTAGATTTTTGAGTAACCTTCATATTAATTTCCACAATGGTTGTACTAGTTTACATTCCCACCAGCAATGTAGAGGGTTCCTTTTTTCCTCTCAGCCATGCCAGCATTTATTGTTAGTGGATTTCTTGGTGAAAACTCATCAATTGTAAAATGAAATATCACTTTTGTTTTAATGTGCATTTCTCTAATGGCCATAAATTTGAGTATTTTTTCATATATTTATTGACCATTTGTATATTTCTATCTGAGAAGTGTCTCTTCACCTTAGTTATCCATTTTAATTGGTTCCTTTACTGGAGGAGTCTAATTTTTGAGGGTTTTTTTGTGTATTATAGATATGAGTGCTTTGTCAGAAAAAAAACTGAAAAACTTTTTTCCAATTCTGTAGGTTGTCTCTGCTTTGTTGGTTTTTTTCTGTTGCTGTGCATAAGTTTTTAAATTTGATAGAATCCCCATCGTTGATTCTTGATGTTATCTGTTGTACAGTTGGGATTAGAAAATCCTTGGTGTGCCCATACCTTCAAGAGTTTTACCTGTTTTATCTCCCAACAGATTGCAGATCTTTAATCCATTTTGACTTTAGTTTAGTATATAGTGAGGGATATGTGTCTGGATTCAGTCTTCTGCATGTGAATAGCCAGTTTTCCCAGCACCATTTGTTAAAGAGGTTATCTTTCCTCCAACAAAAGTTTTTAGCCCTTTTGCCAAAAGATCCTGTAACAGAGTGTGCTTAGTGTTTCTATATCCTCTGTTTTGTTCCACTGATCCACATTTCTGTTTTTGTGTCACACATGTTGTCTTTATTATGTAAGCTGTACAATATACCTTGAAATCCAGAATTGTTATTTATCCTGCCTTGCTTTCGTTACCCAGAATTGTTTTTGGTATTCCACATCTCCTTTAATTCCATATGAATTTTAGGATTATTTTCTCAAGTCTTGTGTGAAATGCTATTGGCATTTTGACAAGGATTGTGTTGAATCTGTTTATTAGTTTTGGAAGCATGGCCATTTGGACGATACTGATTCTGACTATCCAGGAACATGGAATGTCTTCCTATTTTCCAGTGTCCTCTTGGGTCTCCTTTCCCAGAATCCTGTAGATTTTACTGTAGAGGTCTTTCACTGCATTAGGACAATTCCAAGGCATTTATTGTTTCCTGGTGCTATTGTGGAGGGTATTATTTTCCTAATTTCTTTCTTGGTTAGTTTATTATTGGGACATAGGAATGCTATGGATTTTTGTGTGCTGCTAGTATCCTGCTACACTACTGAATTTGGTTATTCTACAAGTCTTTGGCTGGAATCTTTTGGTCTTCTAAGTAAAGGATCATGTCATCTAAAAATAATGACTTCTGTCTTTAATATACCTACCTCTTTTATTTATTACTCTTTCCTGATAGCTCTGGGTAATGTTTTGAGAACTATATTGAAAAATAGTGTCGACAGTGACTATCTTGGTTCTGTTCCTGATTTTGGAGGGAAAGTCTTCAGCTTTCCCCTATTTATTACGATACTACCTGTTGGGTTGCCATAAATGGTTTTGTCAGATTGAGATAAGGTCATTCTGTACCCATTAACTTCAGAGTTTTTAGTATGAATGGATATTAGATTTTGTCAAAGATTTTTTACTGCATCAGTTGACATGGTGGTGTGATTTTTAACTTGTTTCTGTTTTTGTGATGTATTGCAGTTACTGATACTCATAAGTTGAACCATCTTTGCATCACTGGAATGAATCCTACTTGGTCACAATATATGATCTGTTTGATGATTTGTCATATCATGTTTGCTAGCATGTTGTTGAGAATCTTTGTGGCAATATTCATTAAAGAGAGTGGCCTACAGTTCCCTATTTTTTGGATTATTTTCTGGTTTTTGAATGAGAATGATGCTAGCTTTTAGGGGTGACTTTGGCAGTACTCTTCCCCTTCAGATTTTGAACAGTAATGATATTAGATATTCCCCAAAGTTGCTGTAGAATTCAACAGTGAGTCCATCAAGACCTGGGATTTTCTTAGTTGGTAGATTTTTTTCAACTACTTCTTCAGTTTCATTGTCCAATACTGGAATATTCAGGAATACTGAAATTTGCATGCCTTATTAGTTCACTTTTAGTACTTCATATGTATATAGAAATCTGTTAATTTATGAGTTTACCGGTTCTAAAAGTAGTTAGTGGTAATCTTCTAGATTTTGGATGGTGATTTTATCTTTTTCACTTCCAATTGTATTAATTGGAGACTTTCTTTCTTTTTGGGGGTGAAGATTGACTAGGGAGTTTGTCTATTTTGTTTATTCTTTTAAAGAACCAGCTCTTTGACTCTGGATTTTTTTTTGGGGGGGGGAGGTCTTAATTTCTGCTCTGATTTTTAAAATTTCCTTTCTTGCACTAGCTTTGGATTTGGATTGCTCTTATTTTTCTAGGACCTTGAGATGCATCATTAAGTTATTTATTAGATCTTACTCTATTTCTCTTACTTGGTCATTCACAGCTATAAACTAACCACTAAGATTGCTTTCAGTGTCCCATTGTTCCATAGTTTATTGTATGCAATGCTGGTATTATGTGGGGATTCCAGGAACTAATATCTTCTTTGATTTCTTCTGATATTCACTGATTATTCAAAAGTGTATCATTTAATTTCCATATGTTTACATAGTTTCTGTGGTTTCTTTTGCCATTGATTTCTACCTTGATTGAACAATGATCTAATAATATAATTTAGATTCTTTCTAATTTACATAAGTGTGCTTTGTGGATAGCACGTGGTCTATTTTGGAGAAAGTCCCATTTGCTGCTAAGAAGAATGTGTATTTTTCTGCTGCTCTGTACAACACTAGAAATGAAAAGTCCATGTGTTGAAAGGATTGGTTTAACTCTGATATTTCCTTGTAATTTTTTCCCTATTTGATCTATTGATTGTGACAGTGGGATATTGAAGCCCTCCAATATAATTGTAGAAATGTCCCCACTGAGACCTGTCCTTGTTTATGTTGGTAGGTTGAGAAAGCAATCAGACTTCAGATCTATGCTAGATTTAGGCAACAAGATAAGGGTTCAAATATGTAATGACAGCAGATATTTTCAGATCAAGCCATTTCTTTTGTTTTGTTGTGATTTTGTTTGAATTGTTTTTCCTTAATTCTTACAGAAATGTGATTGGATTTAAATATGTAAGTAAAAGTCCAGTCACAATTTCTATAAAAATGTATATATAATGCTAGAATTTCTTAAAGGCAACCAATACCATATTTTTTAAGTTTGCATAAAACATGCATTAATTATCAACAATCACATGTTGGCCAAATTCCCTCTAATAACTGAGTGCAACTCAAGCTGGGCTTAGTTTCTCACCATAGGGGATGGGCCTATGTCCTTCCTCGTATGTTTTTAAACTTGTCAATCTTTTTCTAGCCCATTCTATGTCCCTGGAATTTTCTTGTGGTTGTCTCTCCACTAGTCACTGTGGAGGGTAATGCTGAGAAGCATGAATTGAAGCAGATTTTTAGATGTACTGATTCCCAGCTTGAAGTAGTTAAGCTCTTGTGGCAAAAAGAGAGCACTATTCAGAAACTTTCTCCAGGAAGTGAAATAAAACTTGTTGAGTAATAGATCCCCTGGTAGAATGCATAAATTCAATAAGCATCCATGAATGTACCAAAATATAAAATTGAGATAAATACTATGATCATACTTCTATGGTCATGCTTGTGTTAGTGATATTTATCCTCAAACATCAACTGAAATAACTGTTTATTTGTATAATTCAGTATTGTGACTGGTATAATATTATTATTCTCATTACATTAAAATGAGTAGAAGGACAGTTAGGTCTACACTTAGATAGGCAGAAGGACAGTAAAGTGATGCAGACATTGGCAACAAGTTTGGCAGTTTAATAAACTAATCTTGCAATTACTTGCAACCCAGCAACTGCCCTCTTGGGCATTTACTCCAGAGAAACAAAAACCTGTGTTCACACAGAAACTTAAATAAGAAGGTTTACAGCAGCCCTCTGTGTAATAGCACAAAAGCAACGTAAAAACAGATGTCTTTCATGATGGTTAACGATAGCACAAATGACAACATATTCATACCACATAAAGCTGCTAGCAGTAAAAAGGAACAACTGATACACACTTATTACTCAAAAAAAAATCTTCAAGAAACTATGCTGATTGAACAAAAATTCGATCCCAAGTGGTTACATACTCTGAGTCCATTTTGATGTAACACATTTTAGAAAAGGGTCAGAGATCAAGAGGTTAGAGATAGATAGGGCTGTGGAAGGATGAAGGGGATAGGAGAGAGGTAAATGCATCTATGAAATTCAGATTGAGCAGTCTTTGTCATATCAGAAGTAGTCAGTACTTTCAAACTTTCTCACATAATGAAATTGTAGAAAATTTAGCACACATACTTACAGAGCAGTACAAAATAAAACTTGGAAATTTAAATAGGATTGAATAATTAGCTCAGTAAAGTTATTTTGGCTATGATATTATTCTAGGGCTTTGTAAAATTATTGATAATAAGCAAAGTGTGTAGATAGGAGGTCTTTCTATTCTTAGTAACTGTGAATTTACAATTCTGTCACTAAAAATTTTAATTCCAAACAGCAGGACTGGAGATCTGGAACAGTATTGGCATCTCTTTGCTTCTTTATGCCTCTCTGTCTCTGTTTCTGTCTCTTTCTCTCTCTCTCTCTCTGTTTTTCTCTGTCTCTTTGTCTCTTTGTCTCTCTCTCTCTGCCTCTCTTTGTCTGTCTCTCTCTCTCTCTCTCTCTCTCTCTCTCTCTCTCTCTCTCTCTTATCTAGAGGAAGTTCTGTTTAACAGAACTATATCAGCTCCAGCAAGTGATTTTGAGGAAAGAAGCTATATGTTAAATATGAAGAGCAGGAAAATAGCAGGACTTCAAGTTCCCTATCACACAGAGATTCCAGCATATCATCCCTGCACTACCTACTTTTGACATTTTATTCAATGAGAAAAACAAACTTTGTTTTTTTTAAATAATCTAATGTAACCAGTGCTGATAAGGCAGGACAGTCAATATAAACTTCTCATTATATTCAATCTCATCTGATGCCAACTGACAGATTTTTAGGTGTACTGATTCCCAGCTTGAAGTAGTTAAGCTTAATTGACAGAGTGCAGTCTAATTAAAAATGTTCTTTGTACCAAAATTAATTGTCAAGAAAACCCAAATATTACAGACACACACCAATGATCTCTTTTTCTCCCACAATTACACACATAATGTAGCACTCATAACATGATTATAATGTATAGACTCTGTGATAAGAGGAAAATACATACCCCTTAATACTAAAGTATAGAATCGTGACTGTAAACAGTGTCAGCTGGTGATTGGTTCTTGTGGTCTGTGTCCAAGGTATTCTTGCAAAACACTGCTCTCCAAGATAATGTTTCAATAAAACTCTTTATATTTGTCTTATATAATTTCTTCTGTTGTGCCTTGATTCTTGGATTTTTATAAATTTGAATACACTGCACTTTAAGATTGGGGTAATAAATCACACTACTGACATGAAAAGACTTTCAAACCCATTTTTAATCAAAATGTATCTTTAATAATGGGCAGGTAAAAAGAATCTTTGGAAGATATCATACTTAGTAAAACAGTATGATAAGTCCTTACCTGCCTTTGGCTTCATTTATTCTAGATTCCTGGGCTTAAGTATGTCTTTAAGACTATAATTTTTCTGAATCACTTCATAGATGATTGAATCTTTCCATTTTCTTTAGTCAGAAATGGCACTCCAGAAGCCATGTTTATGCCAGTTTAAATAAAGAAGACATAGCAATACTGAGTATAAAAGAAAGAGTAAACTCTTAGTTGTCAGAAACTGGCACATGGCAATTTATTAACTCCTCACAATCACCAAGCAAAGTAGACACCAATTACTATCTCTATATAGCATAAATTTTGACACATTAACCCATCTTACTGGCTTCCATTTTTATAGGTATCCTGGTCTTTTCTCCAAATTGTTATCAAGGCATTTGCTGATCAGTATTCTGAGTAAAGACTATTATGAGAATAACTTTTTTAAATTCTCAGATTATGTATTTTAAGTTTGAAAAGTTGACTTGGAGTTTCAGGAGTCTAATCTTTTGAGCCTCTGAAACCTAAAGCCTGGAGGGTTTATCGCACAATATTTATGCTGAAAACACTAGGCCTGAATGAATGCCCATAGCTTAGCATCATCTATATTTCCAGCACAGTAACAATTATTTCAGTAAGTGGAGAAAAAAAAAAAAAAAAGATGTGAAAAGAAGAAGAAAATAGTACCCGCACGTTCTGGAGCTCTTGAAAAAGCAGCCTGCTTTCTATGTGCCCTCCAACTCTATTAGAAAGCCGAGCCCATTCAGTTCAGACACACTCTGAAATTTTAAACATAGCAGGAGTAGCACACCTTCTACAGGTTTTGCACTCCATGTGGTTTGTCATCTGTAAAATAGAGGTAAATGGGTGTAGAATCTTGTAAAACAAAGTAAATTCACCTCATGATATTAGGAAAGAGGCCGAAATATCTAAGAGCATTCTATATTTGCACACTTCCATGTTCACAAACAAGTGTTTCACACTAGCAATCTATAGTATAGGAGCTAATTTTACGGGGATTTGTGTATACAAGCAGATGACCAAGATGACCAAGATCCAGTCACCACTGCAGTCTGTGCTTGTGGCAGTATATAAACCATTCTTGTAACACAGAACCCAGGGGGAAAGTAACTCCAATTTACCAAAGTTACCAAAAAATTAACTAAAATTAAGTTTCTGCTTTCATTGACTCTCATTTGCTCTTCTTTTTCTTTCTGTAGGTAGAGGCTTAGATTACTCTTCTGAGGTATTTCATTGTTTGCTAGTATAAGCATTTACTGCTATAAATTTTCCTCAAAGCTCTTATTTTGCAGATGAATTATTTGGAAATGTGTTTAACTACTTAGAGAATATTCAGGAAACTTTATCTGTTGATTTATAGTTTAAATCTCTTGTGGCCAGAAAATGTTCTTTGCATATTTCATATATTCATTCATGTCATTTGTGTCTGCATAGATTGAAAATTTTAGCAATATTATTATAATTTTGCTTTTCAATAGTCAAATTTATTTTAAATAATTTAGAGTGTAAATAGGTATATTTATATAATTCCGTTGCTGCTCTTACATTATTGAAGCTGCAAATATTATCCTACTATCAATTTCCTTCATCTTGAATAATTTCTTTAGTATTTGAGTAGCTCTATCTGTAACAGTCATATTTCATCTGAGGGTAATTTTAATATTGTCTCCTCTTCTGAAGTGTGCTTTCACTGGATATATATTTCTTTAGCACTTTAAAAATGCTTTATCATGTTCCTGTTGGCGCCAAGGTTTCTGGTGGAAAGTACTTTGAAGTACTGTTTGCTTCCATATAATGTACCATTTTTTTCTTAGCTGTGTTTAAATAGTTTTTCTGCAGCCCTTCTTTATGATGTATTGGGGAATAATTTTGAATGTACATTGTTTGAGATTTTCCTGAATATCTTGAACTAGTCTATCACTATATTCGGGAAACTTTCAACTTCTTTTTTTGGTAAGGTCTTTTCCTACTTCATTTTTTTTCTTCTTTTCTTCTGGGATTCCAGTGGCTCAAATGTTAGATCTTTCAAATAATCCCAGAGAGCACTGAAGTTGTGTATTATTTCTTGGATTTTTTGCTACTGTATTTTTCAGATGAGATGCTTTCTCTTGATTTATCTTTAAATCTCTGAACCTTTGTGATCTATCATTCTGTTCTACTCTTGAACCCACTGAACACATTCTGAACATGTATTATATTTTTTCATTTCTCATGCTTGATTCTTTTCATAGTTTCTCTTTCTGTGAAGAAAATGCCTTTCTCCATTCATCTCAACAGGGTTTGCACGTCTTGCATAAACCAGAATTATAATAGTCAGTTTAAACCCCTTTCTAAATATAACATCTAGTCCAATACCTATCTGGAATATTAGTCATTACTGTTCCTTTTAAGAATTTATCCAGTTTCCATTTTTGTACGAAATGATTTCAAGCTTCAATCTGAATGTTCCAGTGTTAAGTTGTCCAAATTTGGTCCTATAAAGTTTCTTTGAGAAAAATATATGTATTTTAAAATTGGATTCACACTATAACTTGGGGCTTCTTAGCAACAATTTTGCCGTATTCCTTCAGTCTACCTTTCCGGTGTGCAGCTCAGGAGTTACTCTGAAACTTGTGTTTTAGTTTATGTCGCAGTTGAGTTCTCAAAGACTTTTGCCTGGTGCATTACGTATGGTCTTCACATTCATAGCTTGACAATAAATTAGGTTTGGATAAAGATCTATAGAATCTTCTTCCTGGAATTTCCCTCACATTTTGGTACCCCAGAAACTCTCTTTTTTTTTTTTTTCCTTCTGCTGGCCTTAGTTCTTCTCAGAGTCTAGATTTCTACATTGCTGCATAATTCATGAAACTAGGGCCATCTTTGAGAAAACGTTGCAGGAAATAAGAAAGCAGCAATGGGAATCATATTCACTTTTGCCACAAGGATGCCTCATTGATTTCTTCCATTTCCTTGGCTACATTGGTATAGTTTTTCACTGGGTTTCTCATGTCTTTGCTGCTGGACTGCTACCACCACAGTGCCTTTGCAACTCCATGACTAGTACTCTTCTCTTGATAGATTGTTAGTAAAAACAACAGGAAAGAAAGAAAGAAAGCAGTAAGCTTTCCTAATTCTCTAGTGACAGAAGCGCCTTTACATAGTTCTCTGTACAGAAAGCACTGCTTTTGTCCTACTCTCACTATATAGCTCCATGACTGACCATCTTGGGATTAAATCTAAGAGATAAATGGGGGTGGGAAGCAGAAAACTCATTCTCTTGCACTATATACTTGTAGATGACTTTCATCTTCATTGCTAATGCTGCTGATTTCTTCTAGAATTCTCAGCACATTGTGTTTCATATTCTTCTCACATATTTTAGCATAATATGTGGAAGAGATAGTTCCTAATGACCTATGTCATCTTGGCCAGCCTTCACTGTCCACATGGAAGTTTTATAGAAAAACAATCATGACCCCTCTACCATGACACTCATTTAACACTATCTCCAGGTGACTGGATAGCTTATTAAAATATGAGATATCCTTAACCAAATAGCAAAGACAACATTAGAAACATTCCTCTGAATCTAAGATTCCTGTAAGATCTTCAAAGGCTCCAAAGCTCAATCAACACACACACACACACACACACACACACACACACACACACAGAATACACTTTTAAATTTTAAAAAGGAGTCATTATAATTTAGTGGGAAGGGAGCTTTAAAATAGGAACTAAATAAAGCACCACATCATCTGTCAATGGTACCTGCATTACAGATACTTGATCAAACACATGTGAAGACACAAAAATAATCAAGACTGTACTAACTTTGGGAGATGATTGTTTTAAGTCAAAAGAATGGGATAGAAAATTATATTAAACTATTACTATGACTCTAAAACTATAGAGGAAAAGCTACCTTAGAAAATAATTCCTGAAGATGAGAGGGATAAGGTCAGCGAGGAAACTTGACACCAAGAAAGACCCAGTGGGCAGAAGGAAGAATTTCAGACAATCCATGGCATAGTGGCTCCATCTGGTTCCAGCCCTAATATCCTTCCTTTTCCACTTCCTGTCTTAATAGTTTTTCAGTAAATATTTGACTATCTTATTAATGACCATAATTTTACTATACATGCAGATTTTGAATGGAGCAAAACTGAAAATATTGAGTATAAAACCTAGTATTATTTCATACTGAAAGATATAAATATTGGCTATTTGTACCATGGGCAACAGTTCAGTCAGTATTTACTTTCTTGTTGGTCAAGTCTGTTAGAAATGCAAATAATCAAAAGGTACTTATTAAACACGGATATTAAGACGATGAAATACTAGTAAGTGATTAAGGTATCAATCAGGTGATTAAGGCATTACATATGGAAAAGTTTTCCCTCATAATAGGTATATACTTTTAGAAAATAATTAAGTTCTGTTATCATGATAATATTTTATTTTATAGACAGGTTAGATATTTGTATCTGTAATTCATATCTGTATGCCTGACCAAACATCAATTATTATTACTTTATTGATACATTAACCATAAAGCTCTTGATATCTATTGTGATTTTCAATATTCAGTTTTTAAAGTTGAAAGGCAACAAGATGATATATATAAACCTTAATTTTTCATCTAATGAATAATAATGTATATTTTCTACATTTCTCTGACAGAACAAAGATCTTTTCTTTACATATGGCTCCACTGATTGGCATTCCATATGTATAAACCTTTTGTAACACATTATAATTTCAGGTTGCAATTACATTAAAGCACAATGTAAAATTAGTCATTACTTGTAAGGCAAACTTGGTAGTGCAGAAACTTTCTGGGTCTTATTCTTTTCTCCAAGTTGTTTCTTATGGTTCACACTATCTATTTTGAGTCTTTATAATGTGTTGGATTTAAGTTTTTGCACTCATTTTTCATCACTTTATGAAATATTTAAATCACATATGTATATCATCCTAAACTAACAGAAAAGTGTCAGAAAAATATAAGAAATTCTATGACTACAATCAGTTTTATGTACACAAAGTATAAATAGTTACAAGGTAGCATTTATAAGTGAGCCTGTCCACTCCCTGGGAATAAGTCAGTCTGTCTACACAGAGAAAAGAGTGTTTTGGTTAATTCCCTAGCAAAGTCTCTTCAGAGAACTTTTATTATGTATTCAAGTATGTTACAGCCTAGTCTTATAGTATAGGGACCACTCTGTCTCTTTAAAACTGACATTGGATATCACCATACTAACTGTCTTGATTTTAAAGTTTATATTTTAAAAGGCGATATTAATTGAAAATTCCAGGATACATCATCATTAATATATCTCATGTATTGTCAATAGAGTAACAGAATTCATCCAAAGTTGCTATTCATAACACCTTCTTTATTAAGTAGAGAGACACTTATATTGAAATAGACATATTGATTTATATATGAAGATAAAGTCAGTCTTAGAAAAAATTTTCTCATTGAAGTAGATGAGCATGCCCCTTAATATTCTATGAAGTATGAACTCCTAGATAAATCCTTCTTTAATAGGTTGTTCAAGTAAATGTCACCCTACCTTTGTGCATTTTACTGCTAACTCTAAATTATCCTATGCCAAGTTACAAAGAACAAATAATGGCATTAATTATTTTGTAATTGTGCCTTTTATAGAGAAAAATAAATTACAAACCTAACAAAACTCCTTTTTAATCTCAAATAAACTATGTAAAAGGCGGCTCAAAGAAACCAATGACCCACATCTGATATTCAAGCAAACCTTTGCTATGAGATTTGAAAAATCTTATTTAATTAGGTCAATTGGGTAAAGCATGGCACTAATATGACCAAGCAAGGCATTAGATCCCCATATGGGCCATGTAGCTTTGCCCATGTCTCTAGATTAAACCCCTAAAGCTCTTCAACCATCTGCCAACTGTAGTGAGGTCAAGTGAGAACCAAGAGCAAGGATCCATGTGGTTCACCCCAGGCTCCTAAGTAACCCCATTCCCAGGCAGGCATCCACCAAAAGCAAACAAAGTCACTTCAAAACATTATTGGTGCAACTTATTTCAGTGGCTACAACTTTTGGGCCTCATGAAAACAGCCAATATTCTAACAATATTTTTCCTTTTTATTCTGAAAACACCGCTTAAATGGGGAAGCAAAAAACAACTAACAAAAAAAAACACCAGCTATCTGCCTTTGAGACAGGTTATTCCCTGTTACGGTTCCCAACTGCTTGAACTTAAACTCTGAATCTCCTTTTCAACCTTCTATTTTCTCGCAGCTCCAAAACACTTGAAAAAATTGCAACTGTGAGAATAACTACCACAAAAAAGTACTTGATTAAAATTAGAAGAGTGGAACATAAGAGCCTATTGAATAAACCACAGAGACAAAGGAAGAAAATCAAAATAAACACAAGTAGAAGGAGAAACCATGTCTTCCATTTCCCTCTAATATTGCAAAAAATGAAAAAGATCAATTACTTTTATTTTCCATAGTCTATTATTTTCAATATTCTGTTACCAAATGCTAGACAGGTTTTGAAAATGCAGTACATATATTAAAAAATAAAATGTGGAATAGTTGCTTCTAGTATATAATAATAAATGTCATATTTTGTTACATTTTCTATGAGTTATATTTTTGAAAAAATTTAAATGTAAATTAATTATAATTATGTTAATAATAACTTCTTTTGGTACGTGAACTTTTCTGGCTCCATCCTACTGTGAAAACCTAATTTAAAAAAAGCAAAGCACTTTATGTTTCATTTAGGAGAAAGCTGTAATATGATTAAATAATTTTAAATGAAAATATTAAGAAAAATAAAGGATATATACACATATATGTGTGTACATTATTTTATTAAATTCGAATGATTTTTTTCAAAATTATAAAAAATGACAACCTGCCTGTATTAAAGAGGAAAAAATCATTGAAATTGTCCCCATGTATATTTTAAATCACACATAATTTTAGTCAAATAAAACTTTCTAAAAAGGTTAACTTGTTTTATGATTTGGGAAAATTTGCATGAAAAGACTATGTAGTATTCATTTTTTATTGAGTAACAAATTACCCACAATAAGTACTTTAAATTTTCCCCAACATCGTCCTAGTTTCTGTGGGTTGCAAGAGCAGAATCCTTAAAGTGCGTCTTTGGCTTGGTTCCTAATGAAGCTTCAGTGAAGGTGGTGGCTATTCATGTTGTAGTTTGGGAAGTCTAGGAGGGGAAGCTCCATATCCAAACTCCCCCAGGTCATTGACAGAATTTATTTTCTTGTGCTTCTAGATCTCAGGTCTCTAATGTTTTGCTAACTGCGGGTCAAGTATGTGCTTGACATTCAGAAGCTGCTCTTAGCTTTTTTATTTTGACAGAACTTTCTCATCTATGACACATTTTGAAGCATCTATGTATTGTAGAATAATTAAATCTAGGAAATTAACAAATGCATTACATCACATAGTTATCACATTTGCAGTAAGAACACTTACCATCTTGTCTGGTTGCATTTCTTAAGAATATGCTATATCCTAACTTCAGTTACCATGCAGTACAATGGCTCTTTTGAATTCATTGCATCTAACTGTGATTACCCATCCTTTAGCCAACATCTCCTCCTTCACCACTTCCTTCTAACACACCTGGCTGTGGTAATCACCATTCTACTGTCCACTTCTATGAGATCAAATTATTTTATATGCATATGAGTAAAATCATGTAGTGTTTGTGCTTCTGTGCCTAGCTTTTTCACTTAACATAATGTCCTTCAGGTTCATGCATGTTGTCACAAATGACAAGATTTAACTCATTATCACTGAATAGTATTCCACTGTGCTGTATGTTTATCTCACTATATACAAAAGTTAACTCAAATTGTATTTAAAATTTAAATGTACCTGAATCTTTAAAATTAGTAATAGAAAATAGAGGAAAAAATTCTATAATATTAATCAGTCTGATCACATGTATTTTAGATATGGCCTCAATATAAACAAAAGCAAAAGTAGACAAAATAGATTTTACTTTGGACTCAAAAGCTTCTACACAGCACAGGGAACCACCAACCAAGTCAAAGCACAACCTATAAAATGTGTGAAAATATTTCCAAATCATATACCTGAGAAGGGATTAGTATCCAAAATATATAAAGAACTCAAACAACTCAATTAATTAATAACCCATTTAAATATGGGAAAAATATCTGAACAGATATTTCTCAAAAGAAGACATATAAATGTCCATCAGGTATGTGAAAAAATAACCTCTATAATTTATATGCAAATGCAAACAAAAGTATAAGAAGCTGTTACCTCACTGTAATAATTATGGCTATTACCAAAAAACAAAACATAACAAGTGTTGGTGATGATGTAGAAGATGAGGACCCTCACACAGTTAGAAGAAAAGTAATTAGTATAGTCATTATAGAAAACAATATGGATGTTTCTCAAAATTGAAGAAGTCACCATATATTGCAGCATTTCCAAACTAAAATCTGAATATAAAGAACTAGGTGTACTCTCCGTTTTATAGAAAGACCCTTCATAATGCCCCTAATAGGGAGTCAAGCTAAGTGCTTTCAGATCTTATGCACACTCCTCTCCATTTCAGCAAGAGAGAACTTCTCTTGCATTGAGCATATTTAGAGTTTTGTATGAATGTGACTACTTTTGCCATCGACCCGGGGGAAAAATTCCCTGCTTTTAAAAAGAGACCCAACAGAAAGAACCTATTTTCTTAAAGCCGACCTTAACTGCATACAGAACAACTGTGACAGTGTTGGCTCATCACACTCCTAGGTGCTGCCCACACTCATAGAGGAAGAGATTATACGAGAGTGATAGTCATTTAGGAAGCATCCTAGGATTCTGCCTGTCACAGGGTATCAAAATTAAAGAAAAACAGGGACTCTTCATGGTAGACAGAGAATGAAAGAAACTGAAGCAAGAAACATTTTGGGATAAGGTTTGGAATGCTGACTGCCTTAAGGCATAGACGCCATACTTTTTTTTAAATCCACATTTTATTAGTTTATGTTGCTTATATAGATTAATTGATCTCATTTCAGCAGATTTGTACATGAGTATAATGTGCTTTGATCATTCCCCTTCATCTCTGTCACAACTTTCTCCACTGGTTTCACATTTTTTGACATGGTTTCAGTTCATGTCATAGGTTCATCCCCTTCATCCACACTTACAATCTCCTAAACTCCATGTTTTAGTGGATACATGAAATTTGCCTTTCACTTTACAAAGGTATAAGTTGGAGTAAGTATGCTATATATAGTGCTTCGGTTGGAATTTTAGGTTTCTTCAGTGGCAATGCTTCATAGCTGCAGATGTAGTCATACGACTCAGAGGTTAACAGTTCTCAAGTCAAAAAGGAGGAGGAGGAAGAGAAGGAGGATCTGTTTATTATAATGTGACTCATATTTCCTTTCAAGTGTCTTAAATCTATTTTTTTAAGTTTCACAGAATCTATTTCTTAATATTTTCTTAGAATTAATAGACTAAGATGTGTGTAGCATGATTCAATGACTTGGTAACATGAAACAACTGAGATACGGTGATTCAAAGCTTGATAATCATATTTTAATGCTTGTATAGTATTTTAAGCAACCTATTGACTCAAATGAACTATGCAACTTTTATTCTTTATTTATGTGATTTCTACTTTGTAGCCCTTATAAATCACTAAGAGATAGTAAGTACTCACATGACCATCTAAATCATAATATCCTCACACAAATATTTTTGGTAGCTACCATTCACTAAAAAATGAAATCTAAGCTCTAGGTTGGCACTAGTGTCTCCCCAAAATTTCCCTCCTGCCTATCATTCCCAACTTATTCTGAACTAAAGTCTGCACTTCCCCAATAGTCTATACACTATCCCCTAAACATGTTCTGGATAAAATAATTCCTCCTCTGCTACAAACATGCATAATTGTTTTATGGACACCATGAATCTGCATGGTTACATCATTACATTAAAGTTATGACAGTTAATTAAAGAAGTACCCCTTGAATTGCAGGAGGCCATATTTCAGCGGGAGTGCAAAGCCTTTTCTGCAGTGTTCAATGTGTGGCAATGTGTACTATGCACTAGAATGGCAGGTATATACACATTCAAGTATATGCACATTCAAGGGAACTATAAGATGATTTATGGAAGTAAAGAAGATATATATATATATATATTTTAATCTGTCTTATGTATTTTTACCTTTAATATATTTTGTAATATGTTAAAAATGGTACAGTAGTATACACATGCAGTTTGCAATATTAGAAATATGTTTGCTTTTAAAAAGTAACTGTGGATCCAGTTGAAATAGTGTTTTATGCCAAGATGTGTGCTTTTTGGAAATTTGTCTTAAATTCAAATATAATTTTATATATATAAAGCATTAATATAATTATTAATTGAATCACATTCAAGACTTGAGGTTGCCTAAAAAAGGTGTACAACCATTGAAAAGATCTAAATAGGAAATAAAGTTACAAGTTTCTTAGCCCTAAAAGAGCACATTTGTGCACCACTGTTTGGGTCTGAAAAATGCTGCAACTTCTATGTAAAACAATACTATAGTTCCCTAAGAATTAAAATTACAACTACCATAGGATTCTGCAATCTTTACTTCTGAGTATACAGCCCAAAGAAACTAAAAGCAGTGTCTACAAGAAATATTTGCAGATCCATGTTCACAGCTGTATTATTCACAAAAGAAGTAGAGGCAACAAAATATTTTCCAGCATAGGAATGTATTAACAAAACATGGTATTTACCTATATGGGAATATTATTCAACCTTAAGGAAAGAAATCTGTCATATTTCACAACATAGATAAATCTTGACATTAAGCTAAGTAAAATTAGTCATAAAAAATAAATACTAAATGAGGCAGAATAGTGGTGGTCCTGGAGAAAGATGAAAGTGGGAAATTGCTATTTAATGATTACAGAGTTTCAGGTTTTTTTTTTTCTTTTTTTTTTTTCTTTTTTTTATCGGTACCGGGGATCGAACTCACGACGCCTGCTTGCAAGGCAGGCGCTTATGCTGCTGAGCTAAATCTCCAGCCCCCTAGAGCTTCAGTTTTATAAGATGAAAATGTACTGGAGATATGTTTCATAAAATACTTCCACATTTAACTTTACAATTAAATACTTAAAATTATCAATTTTCTGTTCTATGTTTTTGTAAAGCAAAACAGACACTTGGGTGGCCTGACAAAGACATGAATTAAGAGACACGGATGTAAATATAATGAGAAAGTTCACATGGGGTGGTAAATAAAAATGTTCTAAGACTAATGTTGCATAAGACTGGAGGATAATTTTTATTCTGTTAATACTGACCACCAACAATAAATACATCACATAGTATATCAAGTACTGGAAATTAAATTGCTTCCTTCAAAACAATTTTAGGAAAAATTACCAAATTACTGAGCAACTGAATGGCATGGCATGGAATGGTATGGTATGGTATGGTATGGTGTGGTATGGTGTGGAATGGTGTGGTATGGTATGAAACTGATGGCTTTAGGTGATATTAAGTTGGTAGAATCAACAGTAGTGCACCAAGCACTGGCTATAAGGAGAGAGGGAAATGTACAGATAACTGTTACATACATTTTTATATATAAGCTAGCAAATTGTGTCACTTATGGAGAAAGGATACTTAAAAAGTGATGCCAGCTTGGTAGACCTAGGATGTGAGGCTGAAGAGAAAAAGTAATTTTTATATAGTAAGTTGAGGTGCTTCAAAATGTCTTGGTAGAAATACCAAGCCAAAAAAAAAAAAAAATATTCATAGTTCTGATGTGGATTCACACAGTTCTGAAGATTCACATTAAATCAACCCAAACAGACATGAGTGAAGCCATGGATATGAATCTAGTTACCCAGAAGAAATATAGGGTAAGGAAACAATACAATTATAACTTAGTAAAACTATTTAATTTTAAGGATGAAGTAAATAATTCATGAAGTTGGTTAAAAAGATTTGCCTTAGAATTTTATAGAGCTCAATCAATATCTATGAGGCTCTGAGTGAAACAGTAAATAAATATATGTAATTGGTTAAGTTTGTCATCAATTGCACAAAAGTCTCAAGAAAGAGATTATATGAACCATTCTTTAGGGGAAAAATGTTGATCAGAAATCAGAGCTAGTCAAATAAAACAAATCAGAATTCCAAACAAAAACCAGGTGAAAGAACAGATGATAAGCATATAGATATGAACAAAAGAAATCAGCCATGGGGACCATATTATGTACTTTAAAATAAATATAAACATATGAACAAAATTGCATAATATAAATAAGATATGTAATATATAATAATTATAATATAATGAATGCAATGTAATGAACCAAGAGCAAAATAACAAGGAAGGACTGGAACTGAAAATGCTTGCTTTTATATCATTAGAGAAAGCCAATGACAATGTTTAAAATTAAAATTTGCATAAAAATGAAATTCAATTTCTTGATTTTTAAAAACCTTCTCTATTAGCTTTTATGTACCAGAAATTCATTGAATTTCATATATTTTGTTATTTTGGTAAAATCATATTTTATTATTGTTATTTAACATATGATTTTTATTACAATTTTGAGAATTTCCTGCTGTACATACCTAGCGATCAATCATCATATCTAAACTGCTTTTGATAGAGTGAGAGAGAGCATGCCGTTCCTAACTAGGTGAAGTAGGTATACCTAGATGAGAAATTTGGCAGATTTTTTAATTTCTTTTCACTTCATTTAAATTTTTTAAATAGAGTACAATCATTTTTACAAAAAGTAATGTTATTTTCCAAAAATAGAATAGGCAGAACAAATATGTGAATAACATATATGTCTGCATACATAGGTACCTTATGCTTTAACTCTATGTTGCAATGCGATTCTTAGTTCATAACATATGTATAATTATAATTATATTCTGCTGTCTGTATTTTGTTAATAATAGTTTTTAAAGTTTCTATTTTCCCAATTTTTACTATGGGCCAGGCATTTACTACTGATATCACATGCTTTCACACATACATGCATGAATTACTGTATCATTTTCTTAGATATAAGCATACATAGTATATAGTATTACAGATTATCATACAATACTATTTAGGCAACTATCATTACTGATATTGAACTAAAGGAAAACCACATGTTTAGCTAAGAAATTTTACCTAGCTCACAGCTCCAGATAATTACCATTGCCAGGATATAAATCTTGCTATACTCTGCCCACTATACCATGTTTCTTGTTATATATTGTTTCCATTGAGTTTACATTGTCACTCAAATATTATGAAAATATATCTAATGTAAGCCACATTAGGTTCACCTTGATCTTTCCTAGTTAGACAATATTCAGCACCTTTTAGGAAAATGTCTTATTATGACTCTGATACAGGATTGAAACTGCTGTAAGTTCTGTGACTGTATTCCTGTATTTGCTTCCTCAACTTTCCTCCAATCCGTGGAGTGGGTCTACAGAGTAAAATCATGATGAGTAGAATCCTGGTTGACCTCAGAAACTTATAGAAGGAAAGCAGACACATGCTGAATCTTTCCCCTCACCCTCCATTGTGGTACTACTAAGACAAGGCAGAACCATCAATGTACAAGTCAAGAACCATTTTTCTAGGAATTAAGTATGGGGTGGTTCCATATACAAACAGGGTACAATTTCTTATGTTTAGTAGAGTTACAAAGTCTCTTGCCCCTTAATACTCACACCAGAGTTCCCTATGAAGTAAAGGTACCCAGTGTTTTCTAAAGGCAGACACAGACACTGTGTAAGGGACTTGACATAAGATGATTGATTCTTCACAACTCCACACGGAACCCCTAAAGTCACCTAATAAACCATATGGCTCGTATTCCTTCCCAGGACTTGTTTAACCTGGAAATCTCATGCTATAGTGTCTCCTACAGTACTTGTCTATTGACAGTAAAGCCCATAGTGAAAGTATAGAAAATTGGCAAAAAATGTTTCTATTTCAGTGACCAAGATTATGGTTTTCCCTTCTCTTTCCTCCTCTTTGATCTCAGTAGCACATAGATCAAGGCCTCATATGTAGGAAGTGTGCCTGAGGCATGGAGTTAGAAAAGGTGGAAATGTATACAGATTACTCATGAGGTATTCTTTCTTACATTCTGATGTAGCACAAGGGGTTTATAACCAAAACTATGGTCAGAGAACCAAAAAAGCTCTGTTTATGAACTGGCCAATGAATGTTCATTTTAATCACTGTACAGTAATCAATTAGTAATATGCACACAGCAAGAACAATATGAACTCTGAAGCTACAAATTGTAGAGCTGAATAAATCACCATTTTAAAATAATATAACTAAAGATAATGCATATTTATTTCTGGATGATAATTCATTTTTGTTTCATAGTGGAGAAAATATACAAAACAATTTTAGACCTTAGTGTCTATTCCTACATCTGTATCAAGAAAAATGTTACTCATAGTATTTAATTATATAATTTCAATATTCAATGCTTTGCTTAAGACCAAAAGACTGTAACATGAGCTTACCAACTTTCTTTTGGTGTTTTAAACAATTCAATTTTTAAAATACAAGACAATGCATTAGTCATATTATTAAAAGAAATGTACAATATTTTTTTTATTTACCATTCATAGGATTAAGTGATGACACTGTCTTGGTAATTTAGATCCTAAGTATGATGTTTCAACTAATTGTTGCCAAAAATACAAAATTTTAATCAGTATCAAAAGCTTCTAAGACCAAATTCAACTAGAACTACCAAAGGAATAAAATACAGTAACCTTAGTTATGCTTATTTAAAATTATCATTAATTGGAAGTTGGTTATAATCAGAGTTAGACATTTGCTGTGTCTTTTTCAGATCTATTTTTGGTTACTCATCATTTTATTCTTCTAAATTTCTACCCTTTTAGTGAAAAAAAATAAAAATAATAGTGACAATATGGAAAAGAAACAGATGGGATGCTCAACAAATTGCATATGTGCACACAAGTGTGGGTCCCATTCCAGATCTAAAATGGCTGAGTTGCAGGATGATGTTGCCTGGTGACCAAATAGTATCTCCTCGGCCACACAGCAATCTAAACATCAGAGACAGATAGGTCCCCTTAGCTTCAGAAAGCCAGGACAAATATTAAAGGGCATATTTATTTTTGCCAGTGGTCAAAGGTTTTTATTTTAAGTCAGTTGTCATGTGTTTGATTTTATCATCAGTTATGTTTAAGGTTGAGGGGTAAAAGGATTTGCAGAGCCATATCTATTCTTCTGGGAAAATAAGAGGCAGACCTAAGCTTCTTTAACTATGAAACTAATAGTCTTGTTACAATTAAGTCTATGGGGGTGTGTCTACTCTGCTCTTGTATAACCTCCCAGTTGCTATCTGTCTCCTTTTCTTTCATTAAACTAAAGTAGTTAATTAGCCCAGGCCTGTCCTCTCCCCTTTCTCTTTCCCTTTTCACAGTAGTAATGATGGCTAATTATCAGCAGCAGTGGATCACTGCAACGTCAGGAGTACAGCATCTCTCACTGACAGCAAAACCAGCTACAAGGAACCCTGAAACCTCAAGGGCTCAGAATGATTCTTAGACTACTTGAAAACACCATTCAAATGCAGCACTTCATTTCAACGAATACACACTATTGATTTAAAACAAAATACATTTTTGTCTTCTTGGTAATTGCACTCCTGCTATTATGAAGAAAAATCAACACGTTTAAAGGGAGCGATAATCTGAGATGTAAAGAATGGATAAAAGGAATTTTTATTTATTTTTTTAAGTCAATGAAATGATGATTGGCTGTCTCTCAGAGAAGGTGGAGCCTATAATTCTATGTCAGGAGCAGTAGAAAAATTTCATAAAGAGGAAAAGAAGAATTCGTGAATTAAAAACCTCTTCAACATTTCAAAACAGGTTTGAATGAAAAGCAGACCTCTTAAATATTACATCAAAATCATTATCTGTATTCCACCTGACAGATAACATCTTCTCCCATAAATATATGGAATCTCTACTGAAAAGGGAAGCACGTGTCACTGTATTATTACTCCTGGACTTGTCACTCCATAGTACAAATCTAAGCAGTTCTTTAATCATTCTGCATTAATTTTTGACTGAAAATATTAGCATTAGAGCATGTGAATAATGGTTTCATGACTGGTCTCCATGATTGTTTTAGTGCCTCTAAAATCATGACAAAATTCATGTTATTTAGATTCTTAACTATTATTTGTAAAGGACACATGTGTTAACACATATAGCAGATGCAGACATATCTGTGCAAATATAAACTCGTTGATTCCATACACCAATGAAACTATCTGACAATTTAACAAGGGCACCTAAATTTAACATAAAAAGAACAAAAAACCAAATTTCTAGCTAGCAACGTTTATATATACATACATATTCTGTAACATATTAAGTAAATTCATCTTAAGTAAGTTCATCTTAAATTATTCTGCTCATTCAAATAGAATTCTAATTTGCTTTGTGTATAAATTATTTTATCAAGTTCTTAATGTTACTGTTGACACCAATGAATCAAAGCAATTCATTCTCTACAACCGACTTCTGGCTGGAGCAGTTGTAAATAAACCTCAGTTCTAATTCCTGCCAGCCTAGTCCTCATCATTTAGCAAAGCAAGACAATAATCCCACCATTGTCTTTAGCAGTTCCACATGTTAAAGAAGACGACCACATTTATAAATCTATCTCCTAGCAATCTTCCAACAATAGCACATTAAAAATAAAACAACTTCCATGGGTTTCCATTTCACCTTTATTTCCATCTCCCATCTTCCATACAAATTCCAGAAGAGTGCACCTCCTTCGAACACTATTCTTAATTGCTCTTAGGGAAAACACAAGCTGCTTCCCCAACAGGTCCTCCAAATATTGCTCTGAAAAGCCTTGCATATGCATATTTCCAATTTATTATACCTCCGGTGGAGACAGAAGTAGCACAGCCTTGGAGACACCTCCTTCCTAGCATGCTCCGGGAACACCGCACAGGGAAACAGTGCTGCGAAGGGAGGGAGGCGGGAGCCAAAGCTCAAGAAATGTCAGAGAGGCAGAAATACAAAGGGTTCCAGATCGCCTCGCCACCTTTACTCCAGACAAGCACCCTCCGCGGCACGAGGCTGCGAGGTCTCCTGCATCCGATCTGCAATCCTACTTGCAGCGCTCAGATACCATCTTCCGGTAGAACAGAGCCAGGCTGCCGCAGCTCCGCAGCCCCGCTGGCATCTGCGTGCCAGGCTGAGGTGCCCTGGGCTCTCAGCGCCAGGACCAGCTCCGTGGCCAAGACACCAGAGCCACCCCAGAAAGAGGAAGAACTGCACACGGCATCCGATCGCGCCCCAACCGTCTCCCTTTGTTGTTCATCATCTAGTTGCCGCTTTATTTGTGCAGCGGGCCAGTGAGGCAGGGGATGGGGGTGGGGAGGCGGGGAAGAAGCATCTCCACCACCTTATCTACCATCTCAGCAGTCGGGGCCACATCTCGGGAGCGATCCGGGCGGGCCGACTGCCCCGGGTCTCCCCAGCGGCTGTCTAACAATAAAACCTGATAAGCGTCCTGGGGGAAGCCCCACAGGCACTCTGGCCACACGAAGGCTTTGTGCCAATGAGCACACACTGTGGACGATCGATCAGAACCGTCCTTTATCAGAGTGTGTGGCCGGGCTTGCAGCCTGGCCTTCGATGCGCGCTGGTGGCGGCGCTGGGACACGCGCCAGGCGCCCGGCGAGGGACGTGGGACAATGGCCCGGCCCGAGGACTCCGCCCGACCCGGGCAGGGAGCTGCGGCAGCGGTCCGGTCCGGCTCCGGAGCTGCGCTGCCGCTTTAAAATAAAGGACCACAAAGACTCCTGGTGCGGAAACCGCGCCCGGCTAGCGCGAGTGGGGACGACTTGGGGAGGGGGTTGAGGAGGGTGGGGGCACACGAGCCAACGGTGGCTCGCGGCTCCCCCGCGCTCCCCCCTCTCCTCCCTCCCCGCCAGGCTGCTCGGGCAGACAAATAACAGAGGAAGGCGAGTCACTCACCGTGGTCTTGACGGGCACGTAGAGCACTTGCTTGGCGCCGCCGCCTCCCCCGCGGACCTCGTCCGGCTGGCCCAGCTGGAAGCCCTTCGATTTGACCCAGAATTTAAATTTGGCGTTGTCCGTGGAGCTCGACTCGGATCCGTTGAGGAGCTGGACGATCCGCTCGTATTTTTTACGGGTCACCGTCTTGGTCTTGCCTGAGTCCCCGTAAGTCCTGAGGCACCAGTCCTGGAACTGGCGGTACATGTCGCGCTCGCTCTCCATGTTCCCTGCGCCCGGCCGCCCGCCGGATGCTCCCAGCGCACTTCGCACCTGTTCACCCTGGGCTCATGAAAAATGCAGCCCGGGCCACGATGTGGGGACGCGAGGTCCCGGCCGCCGCGGGAGCCTGCTTCGGGTGGGGTGGTGTGGGGTGGGGTGGGGTGGAGGGAGGAACGGGGCGCGGGGAGGAGGGTCCGGTTGGGCACCAGCAATCAATGCCCTGTGCTACAAGTCTGGCTCATTCGTAATTTGCAACGGATGTCTCAGCCGCTGTTCCCGTCCTCCTAGGGATCGGTCTCTTTAATATTGTGTGACCAGGACCATCCCAACAGCATCTGGCCCGGAGGAGCAAGGGTTTTTGAATAATTAAAATCCCATTCGTTGGTTTATTAAAAATCCCAATATTGACTTGGGGAGGTCCCTGGAGTCTCGGCCCCGGGCTGCGTCCCGGGCAGGGCAGGTGGAGCTGGAGCGCAGCGCCACCGCCCCGCGCGCGCCCCACAAGCGTCCCCAGCCGAGGCCCGCGGGCCAGGAGCGAACGCTGCGCCTCTCCCGAAAGCCGGCCCGACCAGGCGCCTGCGATTCCCGGAGGACACCCAGGTCCCCCGGCTCTCCTTCCCTGGGGTCTTGCTCCTCTTCGGCCTCCTCTGCCACAGGCGTTGAGGGACTAGAGAGAGAGAAAGTTCTTACCTGACATGTTTGTAAGCCTATCAAATCCTGTTTTACAGGAATCTTAAGAAACCAAGGTGTTTCAAAATGTCATTTCTTCATATGCATTGGGCTGAATTCCGGTCCCGCGTGGAGATTCTAGGAGTTAAAGTCTCAGAAATTCAGAGTATTCCTGGAGATGTGGCTAGTTGTATAAGAGAGATGTAGTGCCCCAAACAGAGATCGGATCCAGGGAAACGCATCACGCGAAGGCAGGCCGCCGGCTGCGGGTCTCCCGGGTAGTGATGGGGCCCCAGACAGGACCCTTTTGGTTTCCACTGAAGTGGGCACGAGATGTAGAAGTAAGTTTATGGTGCAGATGCTTGAACGTCTTTGCAGGAGATTAAAATACAGAGAGAGACCTTCCCCTTGCTTGGTCACAGTTTGCTGTTCACACGGGAGGTTTCCGTTGCCTACTTCCCCCCTGTACGTCATGGACACCCCCTGCACCGCTCAGAGTAGCCAAATCTGAGTTCCTCCGGACGATTTTCCCCAGCAGATGAAGTCAGCGGTTCCTCCATTCGGGATTTCCATCCGCTGGTTACAAGGCTGGACATGGGGGAGTTCCCATCCTCGGCGCGCAGTGGCCGCGGCCGCTCCTCTTTATTCTACTCTCCGCCGAGGCCCGCGCCCGTCCCAGGGAGCGGCTCTGCCGGGAAGGCGACCCGACCCGTGCCCGGCTCCCGGTCGGCGTCCGAGCCACGACCGCCACTCCTCGTCCTCTCCCAGACGCTACAGCCCAGAACAGCTAGCCGGGCGGAGTGTTGGTGCCCACCGCGCCGCAGCTCGTCCCGGCACTTGCAAATGGTCAGTGGCTCCCGCTCGGCCAGGCTGAGTGTGTGCGCGTGTGTGAGCAAGGGAACGAGGGTGTGCGGTGCGCGGGGGTGCGCTGTGTGTGCGCGCGTCTCCGGGAAGGTCTCGCGGCCGCTGGAGCCGGGACTGACAGCCCGGGCGGTGCGCGAGCAGCTCCACACACTAAACCTCTCGCCTCTCCCCTCACCCCCACCCCTCCCACTCCCCTCTCCTCCCACCCCCTCCCCACCCCCCTCGGCCCCTTCCAAGCTCTCTGATTGGCCAATGGGACAAAAGTTTCTGTGGAGACGGCTGGGCGCTGACGTCACGGGCAGAATTGTCCCATTTAGGGATCCCGGGGGCAGTGCGCATGCTGCAGGCTGCAGGTTAGAGGCAGGAGGAGCTAGCAGCGGACCGGGCGGCAGCCAGGTGGCAGAAAGGAGCACGCAGCATCCAGGTGGGGGGACGACTCCAGCAGGGTTTCCATGGAGATTTCCTCTGGGTCTAGCCTAAAAACAGCAGATCAGCTGACACCATTAGCTCAGGACCTAATTACTGCTTATTGGAGCAACAAATGAGGGAGAGGGCCAGCTGCAAAGGAAGAGTTTTATCCCCCTCCATCTTCTCCTTTCTCCCCCTCTCTCCATCGCTCTTGAGTCCCGGGTGAATTCTCATTAACTTGCAAGATTCCTGCAACAACAGGCTTCACTTCTCCTGTGGCCACCCTGACAGCATTTATTCCTTTTTACTTCCTTCTTTTGTATAAAAAAATACAAAAATAAATCAATTGTCCTGAGTCCTTGAATCTCTGTCCAATAAATATTAGGCCAAGAGAACTCAGAGAACATTGTCAAATAGAAGTCACTGTGAATCTAATGTGTACTGGGGGTGGATGAGGAGATCACTTTTAATTTATTGAATCAGTTATTTACCTTTAGGTCTTCTCTTTCACATCTAAAAAAAAAATCCTCAATATCTTAAATACATAAATATTTGGGGAAAGCACCTGGAAAGAAACCTGAGTTACCCTTTTAAGTGTGATATATTTCACGCACACAAGTCTGAAAGTTTCCCTTATGGCACGAGGTAGGCAATGACGGAGAGATGTAGGTTTTGTTGTATGTGGTCATGTGTCTCCTAGAAGTTTCTAGAAGGATAGTTGGTTCTGGAGTAGTCTTTCAAGAATAAGCTATATTTATTGAGTTTATCTTAATTTACAGTTACAGATTTGTTTCTGGTAGATCTTTAACGAATTAAAATCGGTCTTCTAAACTTCTTTGAATAATGTCTTTCCATAGTAAGGCACATACTTCACTTTAGTTTTATGTATCTGGATATATCTGTCTTTTAAATTTTTATGAAAAAGTGTACTTCATTACACAAAATATACACTGATGTTTGCCATTTCCCCCCTACGTATTTAGTTAGGTAAGATGTGGTCCCACCACATAAATTTATTTTGTGGCCCAGCAAAGGGTGATTGGCAACCAATAGTGGGAAAGACATTGTTTGAGATTTAAGAGCTATGCTATTCCTTCTATGGTATTTATTTATATTTTCCTGTACACTTCGTGGTTGAAATAAGATTTTTCATTGTAAGACTTTTTTAAGTTCATATTTCCTAGTTTTGTCAGTAACTTTAGCACAATGAACAATACACATAACATGTACTTACTAAATACATACTGAGTTGATAAGTGAAGGGAAAGAAGGAAAGAGAAAGATGAGGAAGAAGGGAAAAGCAAGCATACACAATCTTTCTCCAGCCTTGCTAACTTCTGCTGAATACTGTTAGGATGAAGTTGGTCTCCACTTAAGGAAATGCTAGGGAGCTCCTGCTTGTACATGAGTGCTCTATTTGTGACTATACTTCATGTATGAAAATTAGAGCATAAAGAGCTGGCAAAATGTAAACAAACATATCACAGCCCTACTTGTATTAAGTAGACTTGATATAAAAGCCAAAGACCCCACAAAAAGTAAAATAGATCATATGAAATGTATTCTTTTGGGAAGGAAGAGATAAATGATTAAGCATTAAAAGAGTATTCAAATTGGAATAAAGAAAGAGGGGAACTTTAAGGTTGTGAGGACCAATTTTCTCAAATCCCTAAGGCACTCTCCTCTCTGGTGGGACCGGAAGTGGGTCTGCTTTGTAGCCGTACACATGAGGGGATGTGTGGCTGAGCTGACACCTGTCACTGTGTTTTGCATGCCCCAGAGCATAAGTATTGTGCCGGATGCATATCTTCACTCCTGAACTTAATACCAGCCTTCTAACTAGCCCTAACCTGGGCCCAGATTCTTGCCTACATCACTAGAAAAGGAGGAAAACAGAGGAAGAGGGAGGTAGAAATTTTCACATTGAAAATTATACTTTAAAACATCTAAAATTTGAGTCATAATCAACATGCTTTTGTTATGAAAGTTGGTGTTTTTTCCACCTCATTTTCAATTTATACATTATGGAAAATTGCCCTGTAAAGTAGTCACAAATATCTATACAACACTACATACATTAACTAAATGTGACTGCAAATAATATAGAATCTATAATAATAAAATTAGCTCAAAAGATAAAGACATCTTCAGTGACCCATCCATTAATTATGCTTGCATTCTTTGAGCGCCAATTGCTCAATAGGATTTAGGCTTAAAGTAGTCAGTGAGATGCAAATAGTTCCCATCTCATATAATTCATGTGTTTCTAAGGATATCAGATGGTAAGCAAAGAAATGTATGATTAGTCCTCAAACTTAACATGGAAGGGGCACTGTAAGAGAAAACAATTATAGGAGAAGGCACTTGGTGAGTTTAGGAAAGGTCTTCCTAAGTAGCCAGCAGTATCTTAAGAATGAAGGGTATGAAGGACTCAACCATATGAAGACTAAGGAAGGGGACTTGTAGGCGAAGGATGAAAATGCAGAAGCATTCTTGGCATGTTTGAGAAGCCAGTGAAACTGGAACTTCTTGAGCTTGGAAACAGAAGTGGACTATGAGATCTGGGTACCCTTGGACAGCCAGATCTTATGAGGCAGTGCTTTGCCAGAATAAGGAGTTCGTGTTTTATTTTTGGCCCAGTACAAAACTGATACAATACTTCAAGGAGAATTCCACAATAGGCATTTTGCAAGTTTCACTGGCCATTTTCAGGAGAAAAAATTGGAAGTCAGCAAAGATGGAAGGAGAAATACCAGATAAGAAACTGCAGTGTGCTGTAATAGTTTAGGTGAAAAATTACACTGATAGGTCACAGTCGTAAAAATGAAATCAAAAGGAGGGAGATCAATTAGAGATATGTTTTCTAGATAGAACAGTTCTTGCAGAAAGCAATGGAATGAATTTTTTTTAACTCCCACCCCCATTCCTATGTTAAAATCCTAATAGGCATGGTGATAATAGGTAGGACCTTTGGGATATAACTGAGTCATGAGTGCTCAGCCCAGAATGGTTTTAGTGTCCTTAAAATAGAGCTGAAGAAGAGCTGCTTTTGTCCCTACTTCCAAGTGAAAATGCAGTAGAAAGACCACCATCTATGAAGAAGGCTCTCACCTATCAGACCCAAGATCTTCTAGCACTGGATCTTAAACTTTGCCCCCTCCAGAACTGTAAGAAAAATATTTCCATTGTTTATAATCCATGTAGTGCATGGCATTTTGTTACAGAAAACCAACTGGACTAATAAACCGGTGCAGTGCATGTGGTGAATAAGGGAAGGAGTGGAGTCAGGGATGGCTATATGGTGTCAGCCTTTTGTAGTGTGGCTGTGAAGCCATTGACTTAGAAAGAGGAGTTTGAGGGAGGAACAGATTGGGAGTTGGAGGCTGAGGGAGGAGCAGAAGCAGGTTGGGGTAGAGAGGCAGGAAGAAAGAATTTAATTTCAGAGGAGTTAAATTTGAAATACCAGGAGAGTTGTTCATGTAGGCATTTGAATTTAGAAACCTGAACCAGAGTGAAAAGCCTGGACTAGAGATATAAATACAGGAAATGTAAAGCCATAGGAATCAGTGACATCACCTCTACCCACATTTCCCCACAAAAGAAAAAGCCTTCGTCTTTTGATACTGATTGTTGTAAATATCAATATGCTATGATCAAAATAGGATACCATGTACTGAGTAGCAGAAGTTGGCTTCCATTGGAATACTGGTAGTGGGAAATGCCTGAGAAAAATAGCATAGAAATTTGGATCAATCCTTGACTAGATCTAAGCTGTTAGTGAGTTTCAAAATTTACATGGCTTTAAAATCATTTAAAACTTAAAAAGGAAAGAGTTGAATGCTTTGGTTAGACCTATCTTAGATTAAATTAGGACCTGGAGATATGCTAAAATATAAATTTTAAATTTGAGTGTAGCCTGTGAACACATTTTCCATTGAAGAGATTGGATAGTGAATTTATCTACTGCGTTGAATCAGTAAGGGAATTTGAACCCTTCAGCTAATCTTGAAGTTATGATGGACACGCACACTCCTTTGAAACCTAGAAGTGTGAATATCTTATACATTCAGATGTTTAACAGCCTATTAATAACTCTTTCAAAGAAAAAAGAAGTTGTAAAGAAAGCACGTGGCCAACTCAGCAAGCTGGTTATCATGTAACTTGTTAATTTTTCAAAGTGACACAAAATAAACAAAGTTAAAGCAAAAGGTCCTTTTTTATGCAGATAAACTTGGAAATGTAAAGATGATCACAAATCTGGTTTTATTAGGTGGCTTTTTCTTATTGCCTCTCCTCCCAAAAAATTTTGAAAGGATCCCATATTTAGTAGTATACTTTAGTGTACACTTTAGTAGTATACAAGATGCTTTCAAAAGTTTGAATATTGCTTTGATCTTCATGGCTGTCATTACCAAGACACAAATATATATATACATATATAGTGTTTGTGTGCAAGGTATTATTATCAGCACTGGTATTCTGTTTACATTTCCTAACACAAGAAAAGGTTAAAAATTTCATATTTGTTGTTTGTGTGGTAAGACCATCATTAAATAGTATGCATTGGCCAGAATTTAACTACCATGAATATTTACGTGAACACCTATGAACAAGTTAGATTCTGTAGCACAGTTTGCTGAATTTCTCTTTAATTTCTACATTTTACATCTTTGTATAAGCAACTTCATGGTACAGCCAGTTCCCGCATTTTGTCAGCCACATATGGATTCATTCAATGTTCATACACCTGACATTTCCATCTAGCTGCTATAACTATGACAAAGTCCAAAGTTAACAGTATGGCGTTCATGTCCCTGTACCAGAGAATAAAATACATTTTCCTGGCCCCAAATATTGCTTTATTTCCCACTAGCCATATGGCTTATCTTTTCTTCCAAAATATAATGTCTTAAAACAGTAATGCACATATTCATCTTCAACTCAGTGGACAGTACTATTGTAGAATTTCTAGAATATCTTTAGAATATTTTGTCATGGGAAAAAATTCTTTGGAGAAGAGGGAACAACACACTTCTGTGCAACTTCCATTAAGTTTTGTTCGTGTTTCCCATTTTTACTCTGATTTCCAGCAAGTAAACAAATTTCATATCTTACCACCATCTTCTAGCCCTTATATGTTATTTATAATACATGATTAATCATTTTAGGACATTTGTCCTAAAACTTGCAGGATAAAAGTGACAAGAATGGCACAGAGAGATTTCTTGGCTAAAACTGCAGACTCTAGAAATAGTTTTTACATGGGAACCATCTGAGCTCAAACATCAGAATCTATAAAATAGCAGTAACAATGCTAACTTTGAAATAAGTGAAAGTGAAGGAATAACTTCTTATTTCCATGTGATGTGATACCAACAGGATTAAAGAAGGCAGAAAAAGGTTTTCAAATTCTCTTATCATTTCTCACCTAAAACATCTACTAAGACTTTGTATATTTTTAAATTTCATTACTACACAACTGCAATGCATAATGGTTACATTCATCATGAGGAGTTGGAACATGTATGTAACATACCTTAATTATTTTTTTCCATCCAATTCTCCTCTCCTCCCTCCCATTTTCCTTCATCTCTTGGATGCCAAGACTTTAGGAAAGCCTTTAATTAAGTTTCTTGATCCAAAAACAGAGTAAGAATGTAGAGGTTCCAAAACTGTATGTTCTTATAGAAGTTTATACGGAATCTTGGAAATGAACGTTAACTTCAAAAAAACACAAAATGTTCATCAAATGTATAAAAATATCTCCAAGATTATTCATTTTAAATTACCTAATTTCCTAACTCTGCTAACCCAATGAATGATAGCACCAACATGGGGTATCGTAGTACCATATTTCTGAAGGAAATGTTATTTTTAGATTGGACTAAAATGCAAGGCCAACTTACATATGTGTGTATGACATACAAAATGTCTCATTTATCATACAGAACAATCTAATAGCAAACCCATTAGGTACAATTTTAGCCATTAATTTTAATTCAGTGTGATGCCTGGATCAAAGCCCCCCCCCCCCATGGAAGGAGAAGGTGGAACAGCTCCTTGAAGATCAATAATGGAAAATGGATGGTAAAGATTGTTATGTTTGGGGAACTATTTGTGTATATTTGTGGCATTAAAAAAATAGACACACATGAACTTGAAAGCAACATTGTCCTTGAAAACTCCAGATTTCTTTGATTCAAATGTATTGATCCAAATATGCAATTTTCTTTTATTAAATTTTATTAATAGCAAGTAAACTGAAGCAATTTCATATTACATCCTTTAAAATTGCTATAAAATATTCCTTTGGCTATTATTTTCTAAAAGGACAGAAATCTATAGCTTCTATAAGTATCAGTTAAGAAATTTGTAATGATGCCATTGGGACACTTTCCTATTAACACCAGTCAAGATAGAAGTATAGTATTGATTTATAAATTTTTAAAAAATAATGTGAATTTCTAAATATTATGGCTGACTAGAGATTCTAAGAGTCTCCTCTGACAGAAATAACTCAGAACTTCACAATGCATAGCTTTGTTGCATGACTGGGATTAGACGAAGTGGGGAAAGGATCATATCCCAAGCAAAAATATCTCCTGATCAGTAGCAGTGAACACACACATCTAGCTCAATTATCCTATAACCAGTACCAATATCAGTATTGGACTAGTAAGGCTGAGCATTGTAGCAGCTACAAAATCCTGCTCTGTGCCTGAAATTTCTGTATTAATCCAAGAGGGCAAACCTCTGTGAGTGATGGAATGGCCATGAGATAGCTCTTGCATCTACCTTCTGGTAAAAATAAATTTAAATTCTTGGCAGAGGAAACATCCACAATTTGATTAATCAGATTAAGATTTGTCTCAACCAGATTTTAAGACACCATTAGAGATATCCAAACACACACGCATAACTTTCATAGGTACAAGTCGGCACATCTAAACTCCCAAGGATTTTTTTTTTTTTTTTGAAAGCAGTCAAAGTAATCTATTGTGGTAAAAACCAAAATAGTGGTTACTTTTGTGGTCCTGACTGGTCAAAGGCAATAGAATATTTTTTTCAATGCTAGGAACTTTCTCTTTCCTTGTCTAGATACTAATAATAGTGCAAATTGGTGCAAATCCAATCAGTTATAAACTGACCATATTTTTCATATATGCTAATACGCAGTTTTGAAACCTAATTTAAATAAGCAGTAAACATTTAAACTCCAAGGAAATCACTAGCAAAATCTTAAAAGTATAGTTTATATGCAAAAAAAGGGACAAAAAGGAATAATAAAGCATAAACAGTTAAAATTTGAGAAATGAATACAGTGGTAACAACAAAAAGTAAGACATAGAAGATAATCAATCCAGAAGTATTAATAAAATATTTTTGAGTGTCAATGACCTAAACAAATCAATTTAAAGGCAGAGATACCATAGATAAAATTGTTTATTGCCTATACAAAAAACCATTTAAAATACAAAGATTCATATATATGTTAACATAATCAAAAGAAAACTGTATTATTATATTAATGTCAAATAGTTTTACTTTTAAACAAAATTCAAAATTTTCAAGAATATTGAATAGTAAATAAAGTAATCAAATTGTTATTTCTCCAAGAACACATAACAATATTATCTTTATGTGTATTCACTTAACAACAGAGCATCAAAAAAAAATGCCAGGCAAAACTAGATAGTATTCCAAAAATGAATAAATAAATCCACTATCAGAGTTTATATTTTAATATCTCTCTGCCAGTAATTGATAGACAAATCATGGAGAAAATTAGTGGGTTTGTATCTGACCCAGTGACATTATAAAGCAGTTTGACTTAAATGACATGTATAAAACATGTCTTACAACTACAGGAAAATAGATATTCATCTCAAATTCACATGGAACATGTATCAAGATATAGTATGTTAAGGGCCAAACCAAAAAGGGCATAAACTTAAACAAGATAGAAACTGTAAAAAGCATGTCCTCAAATCCCTGGAGCTAAGTTAGAAATCGATAAAAGAAAATTAGCTGGAAAAATCCAAAATTTTGGAGATCAAATAGCATACTTATATATAGTATTTAGTTCAAAGTATTCTTTTTTTTTTTTTTTTTTTTTTTTTTTTTTGTCTTTTTCATTTTTATCTGTACCAGGGATTGAACTCACGGCCGCACACTTGCAAGAAAGGCGCTTCTGCCGCTGAGCTAAATCCCCAACCCCCTGTTCAAAGTATTCTTGAGGAAAATATAAAAAAATTTTGAAATTAACTTGTAGGACCCAACAAAAGCAATTCTGAGAGGGAAAATTGCAGAATTAAATGCATACTTTAAAATATATATATCTAAAGCCAGAAAGAAATCTAATCTTCTACCTGAAGAAATTAAGAAAAAAGAACAAATGAAGCTTAAATCAAAGGAATTAAGATCTACTGTAACATTACAGGTAAATTAATGAAATTGTAATACTAAAAAGGAAAAATCAACAAAATCAAAGACGGGTTCTTTGAAAATACAATAAAATGAAAAACCTCTACCCAAACTGACCACCAAAAAAGAGAGAAGAAGCAAAGTACCAAATTCAGAGATGAAATACAGGTCCTTCTTACCCAACATAAATTGAAGAAATAATGAGATTATGAACAATTCTGTGCTCACAAATTTGCTAAGTTAGATAAAATGAACCAATTTCTTAAAAAATAAAAACTACCCCAAGAGTCATACAAGGAAAAATAGATAAACTGAATAAATGTACGTTTATTAAAGAAGTTGAAACAACTTTTGAAAAGAGAAATGACTAGGCACAGATGATTTCATTAGTGAATTCTACCAATATATACTGTTTAAAGAAAAAGAAATCATTCCAGTTCTCCACTGCCTTCTCTAAAACTGGAAATGAAGGAAACACTTCTTAATTCATTCTATAAGACAATCACTACCTTAGTACCAAACCAGAAAAAAAAAATCTAAGGAATGCAGAACTTCAGTATGTCTCATGAGCATACATGCAAATATTTTCAACACACTATTAACAAACTCTGTACAACAATATATATATTTTAAAAATATATACGCCAGATTCATATCATGAAATATTATTCTGGTTACCTTTCCACACCACTCTGAGTTTTCTCCATACATTCCCCCATCATAACATATTTTAATGGAATTAAAGTTTACAAGTCTGTTTTATCTACTAGAATAATGTTCACTAAAGAATCATGTATTCAACTTTTTGTCACTAATATCTTATAATAAAATAGTGTAAGATAAACTCTTGAAACATTTGTAATAGCCATGTTGTTCATGTAATTTGGGTCTAAACAGCATAATCCTAAACCCAAAAGGCAGTCTAATCTTTTCACACCATGTTAATACAAAGTATGACAAAAACACAATAAATCTTCAAATTAAAATGCAATATGTATATGTATCAGTTCCCAAGATGAGTGTAATCATTATGTACCACAGACATATACAATAAAAATTTTAAATCTTTGTTATAGAGAAATAGCTCCAAAATACTTTCTCCTCGCCTCATTTACAGGAATATGAAACAAATTTAAAGGCAATGTTCTTTTTCAAGGGCATCTTTGTACCTGAATTTGAAAGGAGTTATCTATTCTAGAGAAGAGACGTTTGGGCGTCATTTGTGCAGAATGATAAGAACATGATCACGCAGCGGGAGTAAGGAGAGAACGAGAGGGCTAAATCAGGACCCTGGACAATACCCGAGGAACTCTGGCAAATGCCAGGCTCTCTACTTTCTATCCACAGCCTTTCTGCCACCACCTTCTCATCAGCATCTCAGCACGCCCCCAATCCTTTCAATAAACAAAATTTACCTTTTAAATAAAAACTAGCAGATATATACCACTAATTGTTGGCCAATCCTAGCAATCTTTACAATTGGATCAATGGTGTTAGAACATATTGTGCGTGTGATCTAAAACACTAGTGAATATTTAAAGTATTATTACAGTAAAACACGCATTACCATTAATCATCTTCAAAATACTTTCCCTCACTCTGAACATACTTATCCCATTGTTCTTTACACTTTATTTTTCATTACTACATGTTTACTGCACACGCCCTTTACAGTCATCTTGCGGAATAGGTACTTGTACATAATATGACTTGGATTTCTTAAATCATCTTCCTGTATTTTCCCTCTCCTCTCCTTTTCTAATTTCTCTTTCCCTGTTTTCATTCTTGTTTATATTATTAAGTTTAGCTCCTACTTATGGTTCTTAATGTTCACATTCTTCTACATTATTAGATTCTTCTATGTGGCATAATCTTTATTCTGCTTGCTTCTCTTCTCTCCTCATGCTTTGACCTTGATTTCTTGGATCCCTTCTCATTTGCAAGAGATTCATCCATCTCCTTTTGTCCAGTCTTTATTATTCTGTTTGTACTTTGCTTATTCAAGTAAAGATATCATAGGATATTTAAACTTGTGTGACTAGTTACCCTTGCCTCTTTCTAAAGCATTTCTGGGACTCCGTTTAGTGAGTGTCTCTATGAAGTCTGAACAAAAACAAGTGAATGCTGCTTCTAAGTGACATACAACAGAAAGGCAGGCTTACCGTTAGTCTTCATCCATCTTATTCACTAGGTCAGGTGTTGTGTCACTTCCAGATCTTCCTCCAAATCAAAATAATAAAGAAATTTAAAATATTTTTAATGAATTCAGAACATTAAGGTAATAATAATAGTACAACTAAACACACGAAACAGGACTTCCAGAACTGTTTAAGAAAGAGGCCAAAAGAATGGGCTAGGTGTGTTAGAATTAAGGGGATATACTTTGAAGGAGAAAAAAGGCAATGTGTTTTTAGTGTAATGAAGTTTTAAAATGTAAACATTCACTCTTTCTTTTATACTTCATAGATGACAGAAATACAATAATATTTACTTACTTCTTATCTTAGTGACATTTTCATGTTACTGAGACAGAATATTCAGCACCCAAATTTAAAGGAGGAAATGTTCATTTAGCTCACACTTTGCAGAGGTTTCAGTCTTAGTGTGACACAGGGGCAACAGCTCATGGTGGAAGAAGATACCAAAAGGAAGAAGAGAGGAGAGGAGTAAGTCTCTGTCCCTCCCTGACAGTCTGTGTAAGGCTACCCACCCTAGGGCGGTGTACCATTCACACCCTTAATTCCAGCACTGGACCATGAATCAAACTCTCAATTCAGCCCCCTGAAAAGCACACACACTGCCCCCGTCCCCACCATGACCATGTGAGGGTTTGACAGGGACATCGAGACACAAACCTTAATACTTTTGGTGTGGGATAACCGGAATGAAATAAGCACACAGTTCTGTGATATAAAGAATTTTTCTAAAATGTTTCAGTGCTGGAAACACTTTGGATTTGTAATAAAAAGTGAATCATAGTTTTATATTTGAGATTCCAATTTTATTGTAGCTTTGTACATAACCTAGACTTCTATCTGCATAGTTACACAATTATCTCATTTAACCAAGTATAAAATATTATATTTCCACATCAGTTGGTTGTTGAGATAGTATACATTAATATGTCATCATAAGCTGTAGTCAAATACATAAAGTTTGTTCAAATTGTTATAGCTCTAGAATAAGATAAACCAAACTTTCGTTATGTATTTCTTTGGTTACCTTGAAGCTATATCTTTGTAAACTGACTTAAAGTGTCAATTAAAATGGCCCAGGTGTTAATAGTCAGGAAGCAACTGGGAGAGAAATAATTATAGCCTTTTTGAAAACAGGATGTAACAGAGAAAAATATATTTTTCTTGTTTATTTCCCATAAATAAATATACCCTTAAGCTGTATCCAAAGACTGATTAATGGATTGGTAACTGGTAACAATGTAGTCTTCTAAATTTTCACATGACTTGCACTATAGTAAAACTCCTCATTGGTGCTACTTTTGTAGAGACTAGTTTGAAAGGAGAGATCCTAGTGAAGATATTTAATCTTAAAATTCAATGTATCTTTTTTTATTTGTTTTACAGATTGTTGTTGGACATATTGTGTTTAAAAACTCATCACCAGACCCAAGGTTACCCAGATTTTTCTCTTCTTTTTCCTTCTAGGACCAGGGCTTGAAAAGATTAGTCTTCTCAATTGAATTGTCTTTGCATTTTTGCAAAAATCAATTGGTTATGCAATAATCTTCACTAACCCACAAAATACATGTCCTAAGCTCCTAGTGAATGCCTGGTGCTATGAACAGTGCTGACCTCCATGTATACTGTAATTATTCTTAAATGATCTGCTGCATTGCTGTGTCTTCCCACTGTTAATCTGTTCTTTGTTTTATGCTGTGGTTTCTCCTCTGCTTCACTACCATTATGTTATTACTAAATAAAATAAAGGTTACTTGATTAAGAACAAACCCTGGGATATCTCCACTGTCCATCTGATAACCCAGACACCTACTAAGAGGTGAACAGGCAGGTAATTCACACAACTTGAGCAGACAAACAATGGGATTAGTCTCATCCTACTTGGGACAGTGTAAAATTCCATCATGCTATGCAGAATAGTGTGAAGATTAGAATTGATTATTTCTAGAATTTTAATTTAATATTTTGAGATGAGGATTGACTGGGGATAACTTAAAACCTCAGAAAAAGGGAGAATATTGTAGTTTTCTTGAGAGTAAGTTTGGACTTGCTGTTCTGTTCCATAATATCTATGTGCCTATTTCTTCACAAAGAGTATGCTCCCTTAACTATTGTTGCTATGTGGTCAATCTTTTTTAACAGTGCACGTGTGCCACACATAATGCTTACATTCTTTCTGGGCACTGGCACATGTGCATGCTACATCTTACTTCCCCCTTTCAATCTCCTTTTCCTTCTCTCTCTCTTTCTACCATCTACTTCTTAATCCCCCTCACCCCCTTTTTTGATACATGTTTGTGATACTTGAGTTTATACTCCTTGTATGTAGTTGGTATCATAATGCCAAGTGAAATAAATCAGACACAGAAACTTAAATATTGCATGAGGCCTCTGATATGAAATACCCAATGTATTTCAAAACAAAACAAAAGATAACTAGTCTGGAGATTAGATAGTTTAAGTCTTTCAATTTTGTTCTTCAATACAGTGTTGACTATTCTAGTTCCCTTCTATTCCCATATAAATTTTAGAATCACTTTGTTTATACTTGCAAGTAGATTGGGGGGATTTTGATTGGAATTATATAGAATTCAAAGATGAAGTTGGAAAGAATTGATATTGTTAGAACATTCAGTACACTCATCTACAGACACAGTATAATTCCATTTATTTTGATCTTCTTTGGTTACTTTTCAGTAGAGTCTTATAGATTACTACAGACAGATTGACAGATATTCTATTAGATTTATACATGAATATATTCAACTTGATGCTAATGTAAATAGTATTTTAAGTTTTCAAATTTTGTTTTTGTTAATATATAGGAAAATAATTGACTTTAGTGTTTTGTAGATGTATTTTGTCCCCTGGCTATACGTACTCACTTATTTGCAGCAAGACTTTTGGTTTGCTGATTATTTAGGGTTTTCCATATAGATAATCATGTCCTTAGGAATGATGACAGTGTTGTTTATTTTGAACCTATGCACCATTTTTCTTGTCTTATTGCCCCAGATAGGACTTCCAGTACAATCCTGAAGAGAAATCAGATTGCCCTGTTTTTGCGTTAGGTCTTCTCTTCGTTGGATTTCGTTTCTTCTTCGGTTACCTAAAGTTGGAAGATTGAACTACAGCTGTTACAGCTTCTTTTCTAATATAGGCAGTAAATGTTTTATACTTTCAGTTAAGCACAATTTTTGTTCATGTTACAAGTTTTGGCAAGACATATTTTCATCTTCATTTAGCTCAAAATATTTTAAAAATTTTTCTCAAGACTTCTTTGACCCAAGCAATAGTTATTAGTGTTTTGATCTTCAAAATTAGTATATTTTTTTAGCTATCCTTCTGTTATTTATCTCTAATTTAATTCTGTATGGTATGAGGAGATGTTCTGTAGTATTTTTGTACTTATAAATTTGTATAAAGGCCATCTTTGGGTTCAGGATGTAATGCATCTTATATCTGTTCTGTGTGTGCCAGGTGAATGTCTAGTGTGCTGTTGTCTCATGCAGTGTTCTATAAATGCCAGTTAGGCCCAGATGATCGATGGTGTTTTACAGGTTATCTATATCCTCAGTGATTTCTGTAAGCTCTATCAATTACGGAGAAGTAAATTGGATTATACAGCAATAACAGTGGATTTGTCTATGTTTTTCTGCCCAGTTCTCTCCTTAGCCCACTTGTATTTGGTATATGCATACCAGGAACGCGTTCTTGGGGAATTGAGGCCCCTACCATTATGCAACGACCCTCTATGCTGCTATTTTCTGTTATGAAGTCTAATTTATCAAAAATTAATACTGGTACTTCAACTTGCCTCTTTTCAAAGATAAATGGTATGTTTTATATCATTGTTTGAACTACCTGAGCCTTTATTTTAAAGCAGCTTTCTTATAGCTTACATATAATTGAATTTTACTTTATTATTCACTCTGGCAATTTCTGCCTTTTGTTCGGCATGCTGGGTCATTTACATCTCAAGTGATCAATAATAACACCGGTAATCTCTAGCATGTTTTTGTTTGCTATTCATGCTCAATTTTCTGTCTTTTATGTTTTTTATTTGTTTTAAAGTTTTAAGCCTTATATGATTCTATTTTATTTTCTTAATATATTAATATTTATTTTAAAATATTTATTATAGCCCCACTGTTTGCAATTACATGAATTTAGGTAATCTAAGTCTACTTCAAATATAGTACCGATGTCCAGCTAACTTAGAATGTCACCTCCCAACATTCACGGCATAGCTATCATTTGTCTCATGCATCTACATGCTATAATGCCTCAATGTATTGTAATTTCTACTGCTTAAATTAAAGTTATCATTAATATCAATTATGATAAGTGCAAAGAAAACTATTTTATCTGTATTTATTCTTTCTCTAATATTATCTCTTTTTTTATAGGCTGCAGTTTCTTCCTTGTGGTCAAAATTCATTCTAATATTTCTCCCCAAAGTCTAATGGATGAATTACCTTAGTTTTTGCTGACCTGAAAAGAAATGATTTCTTCTTTGCTTTTAATTAAATGTTTTCCTGGACGTAGAGTTTTACCTTGGTGGCTTTTCTTTTTCCTTTGAACATTTGGAAACTTTTCTTCATATTTTTCGTCTTCATTTTTGACAAGATGTTTATCATTATTCTCAGGCTTGATGCCCTATAGATAATGCGTATTTTCATTTTATGGCTTCTTTCAAGATACTTATTTGTCTTTGCTTTCTATCCATATCATATATATATATATATATATATATATATATATATATATATATATATTCTTTTTTTAATTTTTCTTTTTGTTTCAATTATTTTTCTTGATATTTGAGTTCTTGCTTCCTGGATACTTTCTCTATTCTGTTTTGGAAAATTCTTGATCATTTTTTCAACTACTTAGATCAGTTATTTCTTTTTCTCTCTGATATTCCAATGATAAATCTGTTGTACTTTTACAGAAGTATCTCACTGTGCTCATTCTGTCCTAGGGTGGTATTTCTTTTTCTTTCTTTTCCTCCTTCCACTTCTCCTTTCTTTACATTTTGGTTTGAGAACAATCTATGAATAAATCTTTTTTTTTTTTTTTTTTCCTTTTGAGACAGGATTTCACTATGTAGTTCAGGCTGGCCTTGCACTCACTGTGTGACCCTGGGTGACCTTCCTGCCTCAGCCTCCTGAGTGCTCAGATACAGGAATGTGGTACTGTGTCTGGCTCCATGGACAAATCTTCAAGTTTATTACCTCTTTACTCAATACAACCTAGTAATAACCTACTTCTAATAATTCCTTCTACTTTTCCTAGAGTTCCTATCTCTCTGCTTATGTCTTTCTTATATATTTTCCAATTTTTTCATTAGAATGCTTAACATCATAATTGTATTACAATTCCTGTCTGGCAATTCCTATATTTTTGTCGTATTTGAATATGGTTGCAATAATAGTTGCTGCTCTTCATACTTCTGTATTACCTTTTGGAACGCTTTGAAATTTTAAAATATTTTTTGAAAGATGGACATATAATAGGAGCAAAAACACAGACCTTTACTGTAAAGTTATCTGGGTAGGAAACAGGCTCTATTTAATGTTTGCTGTAGTCATACATGCCAGCAGCTTCATGATACTCTAATATTCTTGTTTTCTTCTCCTGTCTTGACTTGGTCTTCCCTAAGCAGCACTCCTAAGAAATAATCAGTTTGGAGTTTTCTCATCTGTAATCACTGATGTTATACTGGAAACCAGTTAATACATTAGAAAGGTGCAAGTGAAGGTACTTTCCATAATTTTTAAGTTAAATCTCAGTGTTCTTCTCAACTGGTATTTTGACACAGTAGCCATCAAAAAGCATTTTCCAGTAGGACACACTTCTGTTCCTTCTTCCAATCCTCTCTTCCACAGCAGTAGCATCCAAGTCTATTTTCTTGAAGCTCTGGCTCTCACACTGTGGTCTCCCCATCTGTGAGTGAGAGACAGGCTATGAGCTGGAGGCCAAGAGCTATCTCCCCATGGAGAGTGTTTCCATCATGTCTCTCTTTTTCCTTCTGGAGAGTAAATTTTTGTTTGAAGAAAGCTTTTGAGCATAATTAAAAATCCCTACCCTTTTCAACTTCTTCGACCTTCAAAGAGACATTGTTTGGATCTTCATCTTGAAAACCTAATAAGATTCTTGAAGAAAAACATCAGGAGAGTGTGAAATACCCCTGAGATTGTTGTATCCGAATTCAGTTTTCTGGTGTGTGCAAGAAGTTCACTGATTTTCAGTGTTTCCAAAGGATTTTTTTTTTTCTCTTGATGCCAGATATCCAAGTACCTTACATCTCAGATTTAAAATCAGCAGTCATAAATGGTGCACTAATCCTTCCTAAAATACTAATAAGCAGGTATCACTGCCTTTTTTAAAGAAAGAAAATAAAAGTTATTCCTGATTGTATTATTTGTGGAGAAGGAGGCAAGGAAATAGAGGACGAAATCTTCAAAAGTTAATCTTAATCTTTAAAAGATAAAATAGTTGAATTCACAAAAATTTCTATTGTCTGTGGTGACAAACTTGAAATTTTGTGAAACGTGTTTTTATATTAGTTCTAATTTTCCTTGAAAGGCATGTTTAAGCTACATAGATCATTAAAGGAATCTTAAAATAACCGTAAAAATACATTTATTTTTATATTAGCCATTGGATTAAAATGCAGTTAAAGTGAGTTTTCTTTTTTTTCGAGTCTTCTTATTTTTAAATGAAATCATACTAGAAACAAGAGAAATGTAGCAAAAGATTAACCCTACAATTTCAAACTGTAGTGCAGACCAATGTGTGTCAAAGTGTGATAGGCACTAGCCCTGTCACCCTCACCTAGAAACATAATAGAAATACAAATTCTAAGGCCTCACCCCAGATCTCCTGATTAGAATTTCCTGAAAGAGAAGCCAAGGAATCTTCATTGAAACCAGCCTTCTTCAGCCTATTTTGTTATGGATGTTACTTCAAATTTGAAAACTAATAACCGAGGGCTGGGACCTTGTGCTTATTATGCAAAAGACCCTAGTTTCAATCACCAATATCAAGCCTCTTCTATCCTCCTCCTCAAAAAAAGCTATTGATCAATGCCAAATTATAACAAGAATTATCTATTTCAGTTATAGTTTGCAGATGAAATTGTCTGTTAACTTAGTCATTAATAGTGACTCTATTACCTTAGAGAATATCACAAGCAGTTAAAAAACAAGCTTCTAAAATCACACAAAAATTTGAATGTGTAAAAATAGGATGATGGATGTACAAGTTTTAAGTCTTACAGGGATTGCAGGAAAAGTTTCAATTCTGTTTATTTTTTTTAAATTAAAATTTTGTTAATTTCATTTTTATTTTGTAAATTTTTAAATTTGAAATAATTTTCATGCTTACAAAAATAGTACAAAGAATCCAAAAGTATTTTTCATTTATATCCTCCCATTTTAATTTTTATAACCAGGAAACTGAAAGCACTATAAATAATCTATAGGCATTCAAATGGCTCCTTAATCTCCTCTCACATCAAATAGCTCTTCATGTCTATTTTTTAAACACAGTAGCAACTGGTTAGCTATTTTAGAGTGTATTCTTCAGTTCAAGTCTGTTTGATATTTTTTCATGATTAGTTTCGAGTTGCACATTTTTGGCAAGTGTACTGCCAAAAGAGCCCCTTTCACATTTGTTTGTCAAATGTCCTTTGTGACAAAATACCTGAGGTAATTAACTGAGATGGAGGAAAGGTTTATTTTAGCTCATATTTGGCTCCCAGGATCCAGTTGACCCTGTCACCTTTGAGCACCTTTGAGAATATCATAGTGGGGAGGATGAGGCAAAAATCTGTTCACTTCGTGTTGTCTGAGAAACAAAGAAAAGGAACCAGCGACCCATTATCCTCTCCAGAGGATAATGACATTCCAATGACCTAACTTCTTTCCACTACATCCCACTTACTCTGTAGGTTCTGCCACCATCCTGTAGCATCAGCATCAGGGGAGCAAACCTTCAACATGATCCTTTGGGGACATTTAGGATAAAAACCATCACATCAGCACAGCAGTCCATGCTATCATTGGTGGTGCTGACTATATCACTTGGCTAAGTTGATATTAGCTTGGATTTTCCACTGTAAAGTTGCTATTTTTCTTTTTATAATTAAGGACTACCTTACAGGGAAAATGCTATAAAATTATGAGGATATTCTCTTTCACATGATCTTTTCCCATTATTTTTAAGACCCTTTAATGGTACTTTCCTGAAACAATGAGTATTGTGGTGTTCACAGACTGGTAATTTAAAAAACACCTTTATCATTTCTGGTTCATTTTTAATTGGTATTCTAATATAATGAAGATTTAAAAGTCCTCTTAAATTTTTGTTTAATTATATATTTATACTATAATGACATCATAGAAATTTGTTCTATTCTGAGGGTTATAATTCATCACTTCCATTTACTTTATTGCTTATTTTGTCCCAATTTTAACAACTATGTATTCCAGTTTGGAACAATGTCATTTCAGTATGACCTTGTAATTTCTGAACACAAGTTATTTCAGCTTATCTTACACTGTCTCCATCCCAAAGTTGAAATCATTTAGCTTCTCTAAAACACAGGTATATTTTATTAAAGTATGATGTTTAGTAACCAAGATCTGAGTATTACATGTGCTCATTGCTACTATATGATCCATGCTGCTAGACACCGTCAGTGGAGAGGCATACATTCATACTTACATGCATGTGTGTCTACTGTCTGTGTGTCTGTCTGTCCATCTGACTGTCTCTGTCTCTCCATCCATCTACCTATCCATCACCAGTCAATGTTGATATCATCACATACAATCTGACCCAGCATGGTTCATTCATACTCCAATTGCTGTAATTATTTTTTAACTATTTTCCATGAAAAAAACTGGCTTACATTATTCACTATGTGTTTAGTTTTCTCAGTCCCAGACATGTAATTTCAGAATTACTAGCACATATCTCTGTGAAAAATGTGCTATAATTTAAAGCACTGTGATGTTCTTTCTGCTTTGCATTTGAGTTACACATTTCAAAAACATTGCATCTATTTAACAGGGCTATTTAACTCACAGTTCAACATCTCTAACCAATGAGCATCCAGACATAAAATTATAAAGTTGACATATAATTTGTTTTAATTTTATAAAATTACATGTCTTGTGCTTCTCATGTTATTAAGATTTTTCTCATTTTTTTCTGATTTTTTATAAAAAATGACAAAATGCAAAAGCATATAAGCTACAGAAAAGTGGGTATTTTTGCTTTGTGTTGTTTTTCTTTTCCTTCTTTGTTCTACTCCTTGTTCTTGAAACAGAACTTAATTTTTGCAAATAACTCAGTAAAACATATTCAACTAGATTGTTCAAATAATTGTGCACTACTTGTATAACAATGGCAATCTACCAAAATTAAGTGGTTGGTGAATAAGGAATCACCACTAGGTGACAGTATAAAACATTCCCGCATAAACTAATATTATAATTTCAAAATGTAGCCATTGTAAGGAAAGTTAGGGACGTCTTTGTGTAATTCACACAATTTGACTTAAGGAAATCCATACATCAAGGTAGGAAAGCATTGAATCAAGTGTATGAGCATAATAATTGATCGCCTGTGATAACAGAATGAACATTTTGAGAAGAATAATTCTGTTAGATATAAAAAGAATTACTGGACATTTGAAATTTTATTTGTGGACAAAGGTAGTTAGAAGCTGTGCAGAAAGGAAGCAGAGAATGAAATTAAAACTGCAGAAACCATACAAGAGCACGAAGGATTGCAATGACCATGAGTAACTGGAGGAGTCTAGCGTTTAGTGAGGCTCTAAATCATTGTAAATTGAGCAATAAAAACAAGATGTTGGGAACATTGGTACCGATTAAAAAAAAAAATAAGAGATTAGCTATGTTTTCTTAATGTCATGAGACAGTTCTGACTCCCGAATCCATTCTTTTTCCTTGTTATCACACTACCCTCTTATTTCTAAGTTTTCAGTAATAATGAATATTAGATTTGAAACAATACCTAAAATTTTCCCAGTGGTGGGCTCCCTAAAGCTCCCTAAAAAAAACATTAGTTCCTATAAGATTTTGATTTGTTCTAATAATATTATAAAGTTTTTTGCTAAGGTTGACTGTTCCACAACTTTCCATAGAAATCATTCTTCTTAATAAACATATTCACAGTCATTTCCTGTGTTGATGAGAATTTGAAAAGAGAAGATGAAACCAAATTATTCTTTCAAGTCAGAGTGTTTCTTCTTTAGCAGAAATACAGAAACTATTTGAATAAACTATCTTCAACCTAGAGAATTCTGTCTTCCAAAGAGTCCTAGAGGAGTGACCGGGCTTCATGACTGCTTGAAAGGTCAGGCCTTTGGAGGCATCAGGTATTTCTGATGAAGTATAAAGTGCAATAAAACACATAAAATATTTGCTTACTTTTATTGTGTACTGTGAATCTCTTACTAAAGTAGAATTGATTGTTTTAAGGTAGCTAATCTCTCACACACTAAAACATGATTATGATTACTCTTGTTTTAGAGGCAAAATCAGTTGGCATCTTAGATTTGAAATAGAAAATAATGAAAAATCCATTATTTTAGGTCTTTAATATTGGATCTCACTATGTTTGTCTTAACTAAGTTTTTGGATATCATTAAGGTAATTTGCCTTGTATAAAATTATACAGTGATTGGATTTGAAAATAATACTTGAATTTTGTACTTTTGGAAGAGAACTTAGTGTATTTATATCATAATAGCTATAAACATCCTAATAGGGCAATATATAAAATTATAAATTACCATTCTTAAGGAAAATTTCTAATTATAATTTTCTATTAAGTTTTTATTGTTCTTATGTAAATGGCTAGATTTTTAATTTTAGTTTTTCATGAGTACAGAACTAAGAAAAAAAGATGTTAAATCTCTCACGTAAAAAAGGCCAAAGTGGAAAAATATCATTTATTTAATATAAAAAAAGTTTCCAACTAAATATATGCAAGTATATGATATATAATTTTACTCTTTTTAAATAACATAGAAAGAACAGTATATATTTAAGTGAATGTGATAAGTGAAAAGACAGCTATTAAAAATTTATATGTTATTTAATAACTACATATTTCAACATATATCATGTACTTCATAATGTACTCATAATTTATTCCAGTAAACAACAATCTAAATTATGGAAATTTTAACTTGATATTTTGTGAAAATTTATGCATACAAATGAGTTATGGCCATTTATTTTGTGAAGAACATAGCCTGTTACTAAAAAAAATAGTTATAATCCTCAACCATTTATGAGCAATAGCTAAAAATAAAATTATATTTGCATACTATGTTCTCTAAGTCTTAAAAGTATACATCATTTAAAACAAGAAACCTATACTTTCCAAAGACTAAAGTGTCTTGATCAAAAAAATTTTTTCAATAATTTTACTAACTATTCTGTGCAAAGAGTAGCAAGAGATAATTGGAAAAAACAATTGCTCAAATTGTGTTATATGGGTGTGTCTATGTAGGTGTCTATCTATTCTGAATTATTTGAACATGAGCTGTGGGCATTATGGCATTTTATCATTAACTGTTTTTGTTTGAATGTGATAAGAATAAATAACTTGTACATTGCTACATTATTATTTGTTAATTATACGTGACAACTTGACTGAGTCACAGTGCCTGTGTAGTACATTAAACTTTGTTATGACTATATCTGTGAGTGTGTTTTTTTGGATGGGACTTACATTTAAATCAGTGGGTTTAACAGAGCAGAATATCTTCATCAAGTGGTGAGCCTTATCCAGTTACCTGAAGGCTTAATTTTAGGAAAAGCTGACTTCCTCAAACAAGAAAGAATTCTGCCAACATAGGGCTTTTGAATGAAACTCCAAATCAACTCACCAGCAGACTGACATTGTTGCTGAACTGGAATTCCCTCCTAACTTTCCTGTTTGCCAGACTTTCTCATGAAATTTTGGATTCTTTAAGCTTCCACAATAGTGAACCAATTCCTTCCAATAAAATATGTTGAAGTCTACTGTATATGTATGTGTATGTACATACCCACATATCCTATTTGTTCTGTTTCGCTGGAAAGCTATGATAACTTCCATGCTACATTTTAAAATGCACAATAATCCTGTAATATTATTTAATAACCATTTCATTTTTAAATTTCCTCAGTTTTCTCCAAATTATACTTTCAGTCATTTTTTTAAACGTTGATTCAAAGTTCACACTTCCCACTTTTTTCCCCTGTGCATTTGACATTTTGAAAAGACTTAGCCATGTAATTATGCATGAGCCCACAATCTGGATATGTTCTTTCCCTCATGGTATCATTTTTCTTGTTTTTATAACCCCATATCATGTCCTACAATCCTAAAGTCAAATGTATAGGCTTGATATGACCCAGGTGCAGAGTCTGGGTAGGGATTCTTCTGCAAAGCCTATACTGCTTCATGGAGGTGACACAGTGTCATGAAGTCCACCATTAGTATGACTGGCTTTCATGTCACGTTCAGGAGAGAGACAACCAAATCTTTCCATTGTCAAGTTTTTTTTTTATCTTTCTTTTGAAAATACCAAATGATTTGGGAGGAAGGAAGTGATTCTTTGGGATCTCAGCAAATACCTTATCCTCAAAAATCTTTTTTTCAATTGATTTTTTTCTCTAATAATCTTCCTTGAATTATTTTCCTCAGAGCTTTAAAATGTTCATTATCTTTTTAAAATTGTGTTTATTGATATAATTTAGATACACACGATGATCACACGTAACATTTGTGCCTGTGTATGACGTATCTCGATTCCTTTTTTTCCCCACTCCTATTCCCTCCCTTCCACCTCTCTCCCCCTCCTTATTTACAAAACTTTGCTTTCATTTTATCAAAATGTTCATTTCCTAATCCAGTTATTCCCACCATTTTCTAAAAAATTGGCATTCTTCAACTTGTTGGATTTTTGTTTGTTTTTAAAGAACTTTATCTCATCATCAGGTTAAACCACAAATCCTCCAAAGCAGTTAAGCAACATGCTTAATGTTCCTTTCACTACTAGTTCCAAGGGTAAGAAGTTATTATCACAATTTTCTCATTGGAGAGTCCAACTTTCATTCTCTGACACCACAGTGGACTCACAGAATGTCCTACAGTCAGTGGGTGCAGTCAGTGTCATCACCCCCTTCAGTGTTTTAACAGTCCCCTAACTGATGTCTGGTTCTTTGGTATATCTTTGTAGCACAAGATGTATTAGGCTTATGATTGACCTTCATTAAGCCAAAACTAGAGCAACGATTGGTCCAAAATAGCATTTAGAAATCACAATCTGATCATTAAATGTGCCCTTTGGATAAAAGATATAAAGAGTTAAATTTTAAATGTATGGTTGAATTGACATATAATGAGAAAATTTGAAGACATCGGAAGAGGTAATAGAATACTTTGTGTAACACAAAGTTTGGACTTTAAAACCACAGGCATAGAGAGACACTCAAAATAGGGACCACTCAAAAAGGGAAGGAAGAATCAGAAACTACACAGAGCTGTGATCCTGAAAGGCAGTGCACTCTGCATTTAAGTTAGAAAGGAGGGAGAAGAATAAACAAAAACAAAAACAACCAAAAAATCAGAGGGACATAGTAGAATATTTGTGTAGTTTGAACATGAATCTATGTAGATCTAGAAAGTAAAAAAAAATTGTCACCTGAAATTTCCCAAGTGTACCTTCATTTAGATTTGGAAACCAATTAACTATTTACATTAGCTAAGGGCCACACATTACCTATAGGGTTTCAAAAGGGAAGCCTGGGCTTCAGGAAGGCATGATTGCCAAAGAAAGTACCAAATTTAAGCAGAAAAGGCCTGTGAGGTGAAAGAACAGTTCTAATTAAATTTGAGGCTGAAGATTGCATCATAATTATGCTTGTATGGCTTAAAGTATAAAGAAGTCTTTATATAATGATAAAAATTCAAATTCACCAGTGCTATATACGTAAAATTCTAACTCCATGCAATAATGTATTTTCTGAGTATGTAAAGTAGAAACTCAAAAGGCTGCATGATGAAATTGGTAAATTCACTATTGTGAAATGAGATTTTAATATAGCTCTTTCAATAATTTCTACAACAAACAAAATATTAATGAGGATCTCTAAGATTTAAATAACATAATAAACATGTCCTACATATAAAATATACTCCAAAACTGAGACTATTATACTCTTTTCAAGCCTATGATATATTTTCAAAAGTTGGTAACTTAATAATAGTCCATAAAATTATCATCTATAAATTTCAAAACATTATGACATAATAACTACTTTTTCTATTTTGTCAGAAATATGTATTTGAAAATCAGTTAAAAATAATTTCAATCGCTCATTCACTTAATAATTCACCATGCAGAAAAGTTTTAAGTAAATTAGAAAATACATTGAACCAGTGCTAATAAAATTACTATATATCAAAAAAGAATGAGATGCAATAAAGTATCAGTTAGCAGGGTACTAATACCTTAGCATTTTTATAGTTGAAAAGAAGAAAAGCTGTGATAATATTAATAAGGTAATATTCTTATTTAAGATGATAGAAGAAAAGAATGAATCCAGATTATTTAAAGATAGAAGAAAAATCAAGCTAAGAAAGATAGCAATACTATTTTTTTAAAAATTATTCTTGCAAAAGAACAATAATCTGATTGTCCCATAATATGACTAACCAAACAAAGGGTCATGTACCAGCATTTTGAAATATATATAAAGATGTGTTTGTCAACTTATTGCCACCTCTTGTCTGTTTCACTATCCTTGGTTTTCTATATAAGCATGTGCTTTATTGTGGGTATTTATAATTTATATTTCATGAAAGTATTTTCAGGTTTCAGCAGAATATTGTAAGGGGCTCATGATGAAAGACAGTGACAAATCTGTATCAAAATTTAAATACCGAGTTAAGTAGTTTCATGGTCATCTCTTGCTTTACTTGGGAGTCTAAGAAACCTAGTTGTTGCTCTTAGTTTTCTTTAAGATTTGTTTTCTTTATTTTCTTATTAATTTAATGATCTAATTTTCTTATTAATCTAATGATAAATGAAAAACAGGATAAAACAAAAGAGATGCACAGATGGATAGATGCATGTATGTGAGATATTAGTCTTTCTATCTGCAAGCATATTGACAGCACACAAGACTGCAATTATGAATATATCTTAGCTTTGTTTATTTTAATAACTCCAAATTCCTCATTTGAATTATTATATTATCACATTTATTTTCACCATTGTTTTCTTTTTGTAAAATCTTACCTTACTCAAAATCATAAATTTACTGGATCTATTTACTGATATAAGTAAGGTCAGGGATGTAGCTCGTCGGCATAGCACCTGTCTGGCAAGCACAAGGTCCTGAGTTTAATTCTTGATACAAAAAAAAAAAAAAAAAAAAAAAAACAAGATATTTACTGATGTACTTCCATTTATTAATATGTAAATGCATTTTCTATTTACATAATAAAAACCTGTCATATTCTTAGGAATTTTTCATAGGTGATGTCAAATTTAATGTAATTAACTCTCCATTTCCTTTTAATATCCACTGAAATATTCTATAACAAAAAAACAGTGTTGGGGAAAGAAAAGAGACCAAGCAGAACACTACAAAATTTGGGGAATTTTAGTGAATAAATAAGATTCACTGAGGGGAAAAGAGAGCAAAGGATGTGGCTTATCTTCAAATGACAAATGAAGTATTAACCAAGACCACAGAGGAATAGCTTCAAATTTCAGCCAGCAAACGTAGAAAACAGGAGTGGATCATTTAATTTAAAGATGTACAACACTGTTTTAATTAAATAAGCCAAACTGGAACAAAATAACTTTGTAAAAGTGGTTTTGATCTGCCTAGGTAGAAGTCTGTGTGTCTACAGGAGCTCAGGACAGAAGCTAAGGACAGAGTGAGAAGCAATTAGGATATGGATAGCAGTTACTGGGGACACAAAGGAAAGAGGAGCAATAGACAGTGGGGAATCTTAATCCTGGAGTAAAGGCATCTTTACTGTTTCTCATTTAAAAAGTCTCAAGTCACCCAAAACATTCCATTTTTTATACTCAGTGACCTACAGAGTGATGCTTACTCGATACGAGCCCCTCGCTCATGTAAAAACTATACCTCTCCTAATGAAGATTCTGTCAGAAACATAATATATGTACCTCTACTACTCATTCTAATCCTTCCTTAAAAACTGCAAATCAGTAGAGAAGGATCGATACATGGTAGAAGAGAACCAATAACATCTATAGAAAGAATCAAAATGAAAAAAAAAAAAAATTAACCCCAGAGAAAAGAAATAATTTAAGAACCAAATTGTAAGTTAAAAATATACCAGTTAGTTCCCTCCACAACTTTAAAATGATATTGGATCCATAAAACAAGGATAGGCTGTTACAAAAAAGGAACCACCAGAGAATAACAGTTTGCAGAAATTAAAATTTTAATTGCACTTACAAAAAAATCAGTCAATGCACTTAGTAAGAGATTAATAAAGCAATGCTAAGCTTAGTATGGGAAACACTGTGTGTAAGAAATTTCTCAGAATAAACAGTATGAATATTTATAAAAATAATACACCCATATTTGTTATGTATAGTTACAATATGCGGTTCAGTTTTGGAGGGCCAATACAACTAGACTAGGGTATTAATCTAAGGAGCATTATGGGAGGATTTAAAAGAAGGGAGGAAGAAATGAGTTAAGTAACATAAAAATTTAGATTGAAAGACTATTCAATGCTGAGCAGAGTATATAACTAGTAATTGATAATTCTTGTGAAACTTCTATACTTCAAGCATGATCATTTCTTTCAGAGAAAAGATAATTCGAAAAGATATGTGAATGCCCTACATTAGCTTCTCTTACCCCTCCCTCGTCTACCACTTTCCCTGGTCTAATAATAGTCCCTCTAAAACACAATATGCACATCCACACACACACACAAAGGAAACATGTACAACTAAGGGAGGGCAGGGAAAGGGGGTAATGGTGGGAATAAATGATAAACATGTGCTCTGTGCATGTGTGAATTTGCCAAAATGAAACTCATTAATCTGCATAACAAACATGGGCTCATAAAAATCAGGTGGATACATAACACCAAATATAACCAAGCTGATTTCAGCAAAACTGAAACTCAAAGGTGTTGAAAAATGCTACCATATGTGAATTGGAAAATGACTTTAAATAAAAATTTCATGGATAGTTAATCTATCAATCAAATTTGAGGAAAATAAACACATTTTTAATGTAGAGAGACCAAGAAATTACAAGGTGCCCTTACCCACTATGAGTAAATTGCGTTAGAAAATTTGCAAAATAAGAGAAATGCAAAAAAAAAAGTGCCATGAGAGTATAGCAGCCTAGTTACCAGCTAGAAGAGTGGTTCTGCTCTTGCACAAACATCACGATCACTCTTAAAGCTTTTGCAAGTACCAATGTCCAATGAGGAGCATCAGGGTTGCTGGTAATGTTGTGTGTCTTGCCAAGAATTATAGGTACATAGATGTGTTCATCTCATCATGTTTCATCATAAAATATATGCATCCCTAATTTCTACTTCAGACTTATTAAGTCAGAAAAGCTAAGGACAAATGAGGGTATTTTTTAAAGCTCTTTGGTTTATTACAGTTTGCATCTCAAATTGAGCTACTGTCTCCAAAGAAGCTAAGATGAAAACAAATTAATATTTTTGAACTCTGGTATAAAAGTTCTAGTTAATCATCTTCCTTAATTCATGTCATATTAAATATGCCTTTTGTTTAGTTCATTTATTTATCCATTTCCTTTTTATCATTTGTTACTCCCAAACGTCATTCCTCCTCAGATAATTCTGTGTCTCATGTAAAAGCTCTCATTGATGCATTTTGCAAAATATGAATTGTTGTATATGCTTGTGATTTTAATTTAGTTAAAACTTATTGTGCTTAATAGCTTATTCTATCACTTCTGGATGCTACTCTCTACAAAGATAAATCAAGAAGTGGGACAATCATAATATCATGCCAAATTGAACTTCAGAACAAAAAGTATTTCAAAATATTTAATTTCATAGGCAAAATCTAGGCAAGGCGAATATATCTTTCATTTCATTAGAGCTTGATTTTCAAAATAATTTCCATCTCAGAGAAGCCAATCCTTTTTACTCCCATTACCTTATCCTGTATGAATATACATTCAGTTCTCATTCTTCTTGTAAACTTGTATCGTAAGACATTTTTTTTATTTCTTAGCATTATGTTTGTTAGACTAGTTTTTATGTTTGTGTTTAGCACAGTATACAGTAATTACAAATTCATGAAATGATTATAAGCTCCTATCTGGAAACTGGAAAATATACTTCAAAAGTGATGGTTTTCTTGAATTGCATAACTTTGCTGAAAAAGAAAAAGCAGCTTTACAAAGGACAACTTTGGGATCTCTAGAAAATAGCACATTAAAATATGGTTCTTTTGCTGAGGCTGTATCATAGATTATTCAAAAATAGTAGTACATGTTTATATTCAGGTGTGTACACACTGGAGAGCAATTAATTGAATATCTAAATAGTAAGGCATATATAAAATTTGACAGAAGAACAAAAAAGTTAGAGTGAAACAAATTCTTTGAGTATCTATAACATCCTTCTCTATTTTGAGCATATGTGGGATGATAAAATAAAATTTTCCTTTCTGCAGATGCTGAGGGAGGAAGAAGAGCTGCCATCTGCCATTGGGAGTGATAGATGACTACTTAGCCAAGGATGCTTTGAAATCAGTCAAGATGGTCAGGCAATGAATACCAAGCAGAGCCTCAAACATAAGGAAAAAGCACTTGCACATGGCCATTCCATTCCATTGGAGGTTTCCTCTTGAAATTCTTTTATGACTGAAAAGTTAAAATCATCAGGATCCTTCTGTTATGATATGGAAGATTAAGTATAAGAAAATATTTATGGTATAGAAGAAAAATGTGCACAAGCATACACATAATTGTTCCCAGAGAACTTTAAGTCACTGGAAATTTGTACCATAATTTCACACTTATGACTGAATAACTGAAAAAGTTTTAAAAGTTGTGAATAGTGGGGCTGGGGATTTAGCTCAGCGGCATAAGCGCCTGCCTTGCAAACAGGCAGTTGTGAGTTCGGTCCCCAGTACCGATAAAAAGACAAAAAAAAAAAAAAAAAAGAAATGAAGAATGTTTATATTTCTAGAAATTTTATTACTCTTACAACAGTCAAGCAAATTAGCCTAATCTATATTCACAAGATGGTTACAGATGTGTATTTACAGATTCTTAAAATGTGAGCCACTTAAAGTAATTCAGGAGAATGATGAATCTTTTGACTCTATTATCAAATGTTGGTAGTGTATACATATCATTACAGAGAAATAAAGAATGGATTGTATGTTTGTGTGTTTTCAAAATTATTGAATCATTACATTATGATTTACTCAATAATCTTGAGAGATAAATAGTGCTGGTTATCATTTTCATGTTATAATTGTAAAAATTTAATAGTAAACTAAGAATAAAAGAAATCAAAAGACTTTCCAAATTCTTACACCTAAAAGCAGGTTGCAACTACAGGTATTTGCTATAATATGTTCATTTTAAAAAGCAATTTCTTGATCTTGGTCTTCAGGGCAGCATCATTTTGTTACATTCCCTGATTATAATATTTATATTACATATTCCTCGGCATAGTACATGCAGTTCCACTAGCTTTTGGGATTTCGGAAGGAGCCACAATCCAAGGAATGTGAGCAGTTTCTAGAAGCTAGAATAGAAAAAGAAACAGATTCTACACCAAAGCTTCTCCAAGAGCTATATCACAATGTATGTATACTGTATAATAATGGCCTGAAAATGTTCATGTCTTAATTTATAGAACTTGAGAATATGTTAAAAATAGATCATTGTCAAATTAAGTTTCCTAATCAGCTTGGTCTAAAGCATATCATCCTAAACTAACCGGATAAACTAATTCTGAAAAGTAAAATAGGATGGCAGGAAAAGCACTCTGGATGATGTCACTGTGGACGAATGGTAGAGATACGCAGTTTCACTGAGTTTGATAATGATGGAGGGAGACACAATCCTAGGAATGTAAGCAGCTTCTAGAAGCTAGAATAGGCAAAGAAATACATTCTCTCCTAAAGCTTTACCAAGAGACCACAATGTTGCCAATGTCTTGGTGTTGGTTCCGTGAAATGTGTGTCACACTTTAATGGCATGGAACCATAAGACAGTAAATTGTGTTTAGCTACTAAACTTGTAGTAAGTTAAAAGTACTCAGTTTACCTAAGATCTGAAGGCCACCATAGCTCCAACAAGGTTCTATTCAGCTGTGCTTTCTGAATTTTCTCAATTTGGAACCCCAGTGGAAGAAGTAACCACTATCTTGGTCACACTTTTCTCAAATTAGGGTAATCACAAAAGATCCAAAGAAAAAATCACAAATACTTTGTAAGATTTTGCTCAGATGCAGAATTCCTCACACCTGCTCCCATTCTGTTGACCAAAGCAAAACACACAACCAAATCAAACATAATGTGGTGGAAATATACTTACTTTGTTAGAAAGTGAACCGATAATTGGTGAATATGTAATATAATGTGCTCTAGCTCCAAAGAACAATATTTCTAAACTACTAGAAGGTAAAATTTCCTGTACATCCTTTCTTAAAATAAATTGACTATTCCAGGAAGGTAAGAGAAATGTGTCGTGGTGACAACAGTTTTCCATGTTTCACCAAATAACTTGCCTGATCTTGGAGGAAAACTGTGAAGAGAATCAACTGCAAAACATTTTCCATCGACTGAATTTTGTTCCTGTGTTGTTCATATGTTGAGCCCTGCATCCTTGATGTGAGAGTATTTGGAGATGGACCTTTATAGGGTACTTAAAATTAGATGGAACCATGAGGATAGGCCTTATGATAAGATCCATATCCCTGTAAAAAGAGAGACCGGCAGGCATATTCCACCTCCTCATCTCCTGCATGTCCTGTGAGGACATAAAAAAAAAAAAAAAAAAAAAAAAAAAAAAGGTACAAACAAGGAGGAGAACTCTCACCAGAGCCTATCTATATCGGGAACAATGTAGTTCTTTCAGATCAGCTTGTAATTTAAAATAAGACAGAAAAAAATTACATACATCTATGCACATGGGAGTATATATGCTCATACTTACCTGAGGGTCATCTTCTAAAGTGAAAGAAAACAAATGGTTCAAAATTCTACACATGTAAAATTTTATAAATATATCAATATATGAAATCTATCAAAGCAAGAAGTCCTGGCTGTGCACTGTGAATTATTTGGGGAAGACAGCTGGCCTGCAGAAAACAAGCTGAAATGTGGTGCCTAACCTCCCAGCTGGGCATCCCAGTGGAGCAGACCACCTCCTGATGAAGTTCTTCTCTTCCTCATTGAGAGGTTGTCCCCATAGAGACCACGACAGAATCCCAGGGGTGAGGAGGGGGTGAGGAGACAGAGATGGTTCTATGTGCATCCTGGCTCTTAAATCCAAAGCTGTGCCAAACAGTAAAAATGACTTCAGAAAAGTCTTCATTCATCCCTTTGCTCCTCGGCACTTACTACATGCCAGATAGTGTAGCAGGCCTGCAATACAAGAATGAGCAAATTGGAAACAATGCAGGTGAAAAAGGAAACTGATGTTTAAAGAAAGCATGGGTGGTAACCGCAGCAATCATATAGCTGGTAAAGGTGGAGCCAAAATTAACCCTGCCCTCTGACTGGCCTCCAAAGTTTATTCTCTCAATAACTTTGTTATGCTTTACTTTTCCGTCGTGAAACTTTCTCTTCTGTAAATTTCTGGGCCCCAAGTTCTGTGGGATATCTTATGCAGTTGTCTAATGAATATGGTTCTAAATATGAATCTAAAGAACCCTGGAATTGGATCCAGTTGCAATTTTGTCTTATCTGATGAGCAGTGTGGGGTCTGGTCTGCCAAGCTCTGGCTTGACTGAATTAACCAGCCTCAGGCTGTCCCAGGGAAGCCAGCTTTTCTGCACTGACTTTCCCCATACAGATGGCCCCTTAGTCGGCTCTGAGAATACAGAGGGAAGTCTGGCGTGGTGTTATAGCAGCAGAATGAGTGGACAAAGGCTGGGTGGACACAGATGCCCAGGCAATTGTATTGAGTCTATTTCCTGTCATTTAAGCCCAGTGTCATTTATTATTCAACTCGGAGTGTATTTTGGAGATTCAATTTGTAGGGTATATGACACACTAGTAAATTGGTATGTATTATCTCAGTTCATTTGCTGGAGGACAGGTGTTCACATCATAAGAACCAACAGCCCCACCGACAGTAATTGGTGCCTTGGCTGGCAGTCTGAGCCTACAGGGCAAGGACTAAAAGTGCATGAAGAATGAACTAATAATAATTTCCACATGCAGCGTAGTATGTTTCACTTGAGGCTCTCAAAGTACATTTTAGGCATTCACACTGCCCTAGCCTGGGCTTGCTATTCCTCTCATGCTATAGCCAGGAAAACAAAAGCAGAACGGCTGCTTCAAAAATCACAGAGGGACTGAACAATGGCAGGATGGGGAATAAAAACTCAGGAGGCCCAGCCCTTCGTTCTGTCTCCTTGGAACTCCCCCACTCCTGTGTTCCTCTCATTTATTATTTAATGTCTCAGCCAGGATACTATTAAGGAACCTAGGCCAATGAATTCAATTCTGTTCAGGTTAATTAATTTCAAAATGCTTGCAAGTCTGTGTGGTGCACAAATATTACACTCAACACAAACAAACCAAAAATACCTAATTGTTCTATGTCTCAAATACACCTAAGGTACAAACGTAATCATCAGGACAATGAAGTTACTCGCAGTAACGTGCAGATAGGGTAGGAGTAAGTATTTCATATGAAAAGAGGGCAGTCTATCTAGGTCAGATATAAAGATCTGTATGAAGCAAAGAAATTCCGGAACCGAGGTATTATCTTAACTACATAACTAATGTCATTTCAGAACACTTTGCAAGCTAAATTCACTTAAAAATATGAAATTAGAAAACCCCGTCCTGTGGGTTCTATTAATAATGAGCAGGAAGAAAATGGAACTTTTGCCCTGGAGCTCAGGTGAAAAGACATAATTAAAAATACTGCACTGGAAAAAGTGATTTCTACTTCTCAGATGTTATTTGGTTTCTGCATACTTACAAATAGCTGTATGTAACAAACTGAACACATTCAATCGAGCTCCTTAACAAATGTGGTCATTTATCCTTACTAAGAAATGCTAAACAATAAATTTAAAAAATGGAGATAAAGATTGATTTTTGTCTTCTCTGTTCAGAATAAAGTATGTAAATATGAAATAATTAAATGTTTGCCTATCTCCAAGAAATTAAATTTAACCATTAAAGTGACATATGTGTACTTAAAGTCACTACTTATATCCTTGCAGACTGTACGTGACAGTTTTAAGATACCACAATATATCCCACGTTGAGAATGAAGACCTGGAATGGGGTAAATAGTGGGTGCACATCCTACTTTGGGAGGATAAAATGCCTTGCCATCACATTTTCTTCCCCTACCTAACTGACCACGATGAGGTTGACAAGCAGAATACAAAATTATCCAGAGTTCTTCATGGAAGGGTAGCATCTGTTAGAATTGTTTTTACGTAAATACCAAGATGTAATGAATGATTGCTACCATGGAAATATTTTAATGTAATTCTCTTTTTAATTTAAAAATTAAAATGGAAAGAAAGAAAAAGTGACGAGAGTATCCGCAGAATAGCACTGTAGTTCACAGAAAGATTCAGAAAATCGAAGAAATTATTTCACGTTAGCAAACAGAAGAAAAGGAAATTTGATTATAGATAAGAACCATGATTTTCCAATTCTTCTGCAAGTTCTCAGATTTTGTGCTGTGGAGGAATAGCACCACCTTGTTAAATGCGCCTCTTCCCTGTAGCTGAGTAAAGGGAAGCTTCACTTGCAGTGCAACCCCCATCTCTATCCGTGAAACCAATTTATCAAGAAGAACAAAATAGAATGCACCAAGAAGTTAGTATACCCCCAGCCTCAAACTCTGCAACAGCAAGTAGGTCCTGCACTGGGGTGGCAAACATACCCCACTAACAGCTGTCCATTGTGCTTGTTAAGGTCTAAGTCCCTCCCTTGATAGGCTGAGCACCTAGCATTTTCAGTGCTCTGCTGTACTCCCTCACCAGCCACGGCCTGAGTCCCGGATCATGACTTCTACCTGTCTACGGTGTTTTCTCATCACCATCCTTTCTGGCTCCATTCAGCTTGACAGGACCCCCTCCACCATTGGTAAAGTCCACTGTTAACACAGAAAAGAAGCAATTGAAAATTTCAGAGCAAATTTAGGCAGGAACCTACAGATAGTTACCATAATAATCTAATGTTTACTGATACTAATAATCTTGCACATGGTCTTTTTCTTCATCTTACTTTTTATATCTTTAAAAATTGAATTAATTTCCTGATTATGTGTGGCTTTCCTTTGGCTTTGTTTTCTCTATCAATAGACATATTTATATTCTACTCATTAATTCAGCTGGCATAGGTTTAGGAGCATATATTCACTGAAAAAATTAAATGATTATGTCATCAAACTCAAGAGAACAAAAGCCCTAGTCATTCAAGTTTTCTTAATATTGCTAATTTGATAAATGCCTAATAAATCATGTAAAGACCAGATATGTCTTTATTCCTTTTGAAATCAAGAATGCCAAATGGATTTTGAAGATTTCTATTTCCAGTAATTAGAAAAGAGTGCCTGGTACATACTTGTAATACCTAGAATGGTGCTTGGCTCAAAAGCATCTCAATAAATATTTGCTAGATGTATAACTCAGGTAATATTTTTAAATGACAAATTTCTTACATTTTCCCCTTTCTTGAAGTCCCCCAAGGTTTAGAGCTTTCTACATAAAGAAGACTATGACATGAGTGAATGAGAGACTCAATAATATCAGCTGTAAGCAATCTATATGTCATGATTCCAAGTATGTCTAACCACACATGTGTAGGAATAGAGAAACATTGTAAAAAACAATGCTACAGAATATAAACACTAGTTATTCATATACTGGATCACTATATCTTTGTTTCACTTGTCCTAAGACATATAGGTATGTTTTATTATAAAACCATCTCATTCACAATAAATTCAAAGTGATATTAAAAGTTTCCAAATATACCTTCTATTTTCATTCCAAATCCTGCTCCCTAGAGACAAATATTGTTATCCCTGTAGTATAAACACACACATACATATAATTACATATATTTCATATGTAAATATAAAGTGTGTCTAGCAAACTGTAGATATCATATTGTAATCTGGTATTTTGCTCAATGATATATAACCACGCAGAGGCATATACACAAGAAAGATGGTAAAAAATGTGATGAATATTTAAATTAAAATTATTATTAAAGAACACATTGCCATTAGTTCCCTTCACAGTGTTTTTCCATTGCTTTGAATACACTTATCCCACTGTTGGCAGTTTCTGAAGGAATTCTGGACGTGTGTGGTGTGTGTGTGTGTGTGTGTGTGTGTGTGTGTGTGTGTGAATGTTTTTCATGGCTACCTTGATGCCCTGGATCAATTCAAATATTTATGCCATTTTCTGATAAATAAAAACATAGGACCTCTTCATCTGTCTTATTCATCAGATCTGGCATAGTGTGACTTCTGGCTCTTGTGTACAGTCAAAGTGATCATGAAGGATAAATTTCTTGAATCATTTCAGGACATCTAACCACACATAAAGGTGCAGCTGTACTAGCAAAAAAAGACTGTCAGAACTGCTTAGAAAGTGGTAAGAATAGTGAGATGAATAATGTGACTATTTTCAACTAATACGCCATTTCACACTTGTCCAATTATTTGCTATTCAGAATTCCTATAAACATATTAACGTTTCAAGATTCCTAAGCATAATTAAAGTTGTCAATGTATATTTTAGAAAGCTCTGTAGAAATGGCATATTAATGCCAAGCACATTTTAATTTGGTTAAAGTGTTTTGTTTTTGTTTCCCCAAAATCAGACTCTTTTAATTTGATAACTAAAATATATCATTGCTGTTTTAACTTGTACTTCTGATTTTTATCACTGTTACATATCTTTATTTTTATCAGGTACTGGTTTTATTGTGAATTGCCATATATGCTCCTTGTCTAGTTTTCAAAAATGTTAGCCTTTTCTCACCCATTCATCTATTGTTGTTTAAAAGCATACAGATTCTATTTTCCTAATACACATGGCAAGTATTTTCCTATTTCTCTCAATAATTCATTTGCCTCTCATTTAGTTGTTTAACTTTACTAATAGCTTACTTCTTCTTATGTCACCAAATGTGTTTTTTCATAGTATGAGTTTTATATTTTTTTTGCACTGTTTATTTCAAGAATGTTTACACGTTCTATATTTTCTAGTACCTTTATAGCTTTTAATTATACTTTGACTCCATCTAGAATTGGTCATGTATATATAATGAGCTGCAGAAATCAGAATTAATTTCCAGTTTTGGAATTGGATCATTCATTTTTGGCAGTGCCATTTTTTTCAACATGATTTATTGAATGGGCTATTTTCTTTGTACTTTATAATATTGCTTCCATCTATATTATATATCAATATATTAATGGATCTTATAGTACTGCATTCTTTGAATTAGCTTGACTAATATCTCTTTATAAGAAAATACATTTGTATTTAAATCTGAAAAACAGGCAAGTGTTTTTTAACAAGGAAAATCATAAGATAAAATAACTCATTTAAAGAATTATGTAATGACAAAAGGTATCTGTGCCATTTACATTCTCATACTTCCCTGAAGTTTCCTCTTTAACTTTGGTACATTTGAAACATTTTTTTCTGTAGCTTTCTCTCCTGATAAACTATAAACTTCTAGGGACAAATATTATATATTTTTCATTAATCTCTGAACCCTAATATATCTATATCTCAACCTTTAGCAAATACTGACATTGTTTACAAGTTGAATTAATAATGATATTGATCTTACAGAATTAACTAGAGGAGGGATTTGCTGATACTAGAAAATATAAGATAAAGTGCCAAATATAGGCAATAACATGTCATAAGCTTTCAGAGGAAAGGTCAGCTTCATATTTCTTAAATCCATCTTTAAAGGTGGAATGCTGGGAGATACCCCCAAAATACTGGAGTACTAGAGCATGAAATAGAACTGTTTTTTCTACTGGAGATGAGAGAAGGCTTTCCACTAGGACAGAGAAGGTATAGAATTAACTCATCTTTGGCATTAATCAGAAGCCTGGTTACATCAGAAAAGCTTGTAGAAACCAAGTGAATGGACACAACGGGTTTTGTTAAAGAAAATATGAAATACATTTGATTATATTACAAAAATCTGTATTGTAATGAATCTTTAAAACTAAACTGATAAATTAATAGTCTGTGGACATTTTTTTATTTTTTAGCAAGAAAATAACAATTAAAATTGTGTGTAGGTAGATTAAACAGGGATTGGCATAAAGGACTCATTCAAGAGTCTAGCTGAGGTTTGATTTTTTTTTTCTGGCTTGCAAAAAGCTATACATTAGCTACCGTCAGTCAAGAGTTTCCTAAACAGGCAAATTTTGATATCATAAATTTATTCCAAACTAAAACAATAACATTTATGTTGATAAACAAATCTCTACCCATAATGAAAAATACAAAATTTAACTGGAAAATATTTTTTGCAACTTTAGGTGAACAATACAAAGGCACAAATCGTGAAATAACTATAAAATAAGTGATTTATAAATTATACTTATCAAAATTAAAATTCTCTTATTCAAAATATACTTTTAAGAAAAGAATTATATGCTGAGAGAAAATATTTACAAAAATACATACAACAAAGCACTTTATATATACAAGTGCTAGAATGTATACAGAAAGTTCACAACTCAATAAAAGTAAGTACAATATTTGAAGATAAGTTACCAAAGAAGAGTTATGGATAACAAATATATCCATGAAAATGTGTCAGTATGAGTCAGGAAAGTGATGCATGTTAAAACCACACACTTATTACACTGTTATTCAAATTAATAAGATTAATAAGCTGACAATATCAGATGCTGCATGTCTGCTACATTTAAATGCCAAATGGCACAGCCAACTCAGAAAGAAGTTTGGCAATTTTTATAAAGACTGCTATGTTCGTACCATATGACTAAACAATTATTCTCTTAGGTATTTACTCAAGAAAAACGAAATGAGTATTCAGGCAAAATTCTGTGCCAATTTTCATAGTAGTGTTATTCATAACTGCCCACAACTGGAAACAACACAAATGTCCATTTACTGGTGAATGGGTAAACAAATCATGACAAACACATGAAATATGAATGAATCTTAAAATAATTCTATCAAGTGAAAGAAGCCAGGCACAAACGGTTTTATTTTGTATGGCTCCACTTATGTGACATTATGGAAGGGCATAGTGGTAAGGCTGGAAATCAGTTGCCAAGGACAAGGCATACAGCAAGGGAAATGGTTTCAAAGAGGTGCAAAGCAGCATTTTAAAACCAATTACCATATTCTCTGTTCTGATTTTTGTTGGCTACCTGCCTGTTGATGTTTGTAAACTTTCATTAAGAATGAATTTGACCATATTTAAATTGCCCCTTAGGAACCCAGACTTTAAAAACCCAATTTGGAAATACTAAAAAACGAAACAAAACAAATGCATTCTGAAAACATCAAGTATACGCTGAAAGATGTCAACTAAAAGATTAGCATAAACATGTTTAAGCAAAGGAAGGAGCTTGGGCAAAAACTCTGAGGAGGGAGAAATTTGGATGGCAGAGGAGGTACCTGAAGCAAGTTTGATGCAGGCATTGTTAGAGAAGACAGGAAATAGGGGGAAAGAAAAATGGCATCAGATATTGTGGGATAGACACCAATTTATAGCAGTTTGTGCAGGGTGTTAGATTTTATTCTAACCATAATAAGAAGTGTCAGTTTATTGAAAATGCTCTAGCAAAACAACTTAGACTGGGTCATGATCAATAATAAACAAGTATCTGTTTCTCACTCTTCTGTAGACTGGGGAGTCCAAGATCAAAGTGTCTGCAGATCATGTGTCTAGGGAAACTTGTTCCTCTTAGACAGCATTCTTGCCACATCCTAACATTCAACAAGAGGCAAAAACACTCCCTCCAGACTTTTTCACGAGAGCTAATCCCACTCATGAAGGATGCACCCTTATATCTAGACTTCCAAACATTCCTATGTCTTGACATCATCACTGTATCAGGGTTTACTAGAGAAACAGATATAACAAGATATACAAATGCATAAGAAATTACAAGATTGGCTTCAACAGTCAGCCTAAAATTGAATGAGTGAGCATGTAGATGGTGTCCACGTGCTAGAGGTTGAAGGGTCCAGTCCAAGGGCTGGAGCTTACTGCAGTGTCCTATGCAAGTCTGTATCAGCAGGCCAGAAGCCGAACAGTCTGTGCCAAGAGCCAGGAGATGATGTCCAAGCTGAAAATGCAAAGGAGCTCCTTCGAAGAAGCTGCCATCAGTCCCTCCTCTTACACAAGATGAGGATGATGCAAACTAGGGCCCCTGGGCCCCTGCTGAATCACTTAAAGTTCTGACCTTTTCAGATTGACACAATGAACAATATCCTAGAAGTGTAACTGCTTGTTCTCTACACCCCAGGATGTAGAGCTGCTGAGTCACTTAGTTAAGCTTCTGGACTTCTCAAGTTGACACAGTGTATAATCTGTAAGAGTCACATGGGAGATGGGTTTCAATAGATGAATGTTAAAGGGACCTACATATTCAGACCACAGATGGAAGCTTCTGACATATTTTTAAACAGAGGAATAACATATTCTGATAAGAATTTTCCAAAAGCATTTGGGTTGTCTTTGGGAGAAAAATTGGTAAAGGCAAAAATCAGGGTAGAGAGACAGATGAAGAGAACATTGGAGAGATGAGGGGGCTTTGGGCCCTTCTGGTTCTTGTGGAGGCACAGAAAGAGGGGGTGTTCTCTAAAAGAGCTTGGATCTTTACGAAAATGGACTCCATAACAAATTTGTCTTGTTAGTTTTATGTGGACAAAATGTGTACAATCTGTGAGAATTCTTGCTGAACACACTATAAATATAAAATTCATGATAGCTTCTATTTTTAAAAGATGTAAATAAATTAAACACTACATCCGTTTTTTCTGCTATTATCTTTATCCAAAGTGCTACTTGTAACACTGTTATGTACGTTGCCTGCGAAGCTCAGCCCCTGCGCTTCTCTGTCCCATTTCAGTGTGTCCTTGTCATATGTCTATGAGGGTGGAACCAGCCCTGTCCTGCTTTGGTGATGATCTTAGGTCTGATTATTGGTCCCTGGTCCCTAAATGAGTAATAATGTGTGATCAAAACTATGCAAAATCAGACTTTCACCTCCAACCAGAACTTATAAGCACTAAGTAGCATCTAGGAGGAATCAAATTAACTTAGTTTTGTTTGTTTTGTTGTATTTGTTTTTGTCCTTGAACAGTTGAGTGCTACTTTTTGAAAAGACAGCATTTTTAGTCACCTGTACTTACTTTCATTGTAATATTAAGCCTATTTTTTATTTCTGTTTTACTTGCCAAAAGACTATTATAATAACATGAATATAAATTGTATTGGCCTGGGCAAGAAGAATGAAAATGAAAGCATAAAGAGAAATATTAATATGAATTTGGAAAGAAGATTCAAGGAAACTGAATGAACAGTAGAATATAGAAAGTGATAAATATGAAAAAGCTTAGAAAACCTCTAGTTCTCATTGCTATTGGGCTAGGTGAATCTATCACCACTGACATTGATGGAAAAGTCAGAAATTGATCATTTTGGGAGACAGCAAGAAGATAATAAATTTTCTTTAGAAGCATCCACTCCAAGGTAACAATAGAATTTCCAAACAGATGTGTCCAGGGGCATTTGTAAGCCACTAGATGAAGCATTAGTCCACAAACAGTCTATATAAGACAGCTTGGATGCTGAGTTGAGGTGCAGATTCCAGAGGAGAAAGAATAGCAATCAGTGATAGAAAGAAGACATAATGAGCTTTGAAAGTCAGAAATGAGGTATTAGTTCAAGGTTCAGATGAAGCTGGAGTAGGAAGAAAAAAGAAGGAAAAAGATTTTTGGAATAACTATTGAGTTGATAAAGATATATGTCCTTATGGACATGAATCTGGACCAGAAGGATTGAAATTAGTATCCTTCTCAATTAAACACAGTGCAATTCACTACCCTCTAAGTATATCCATTAGATCAGTTTCCAGATTACACCTACACAGATCCACATCTACATTTTAATTTCTTATCAGTGCTACAAACAAGTAAGGGCAATAGGAGTGAATGTGTCACTAATGGGGAAATGAAAGAATTCTCTGGAAAATTATAAGCCATCACATTAGAGTTCATGATATAAAATTAACAACATTTCCACAAGTCCATTCAAACAAAAGTTTTGGGAAAGGTGAGTTCAAAAATCAAAGTATGATATATGTGATATCATGAGCAAAGAGAAGGAAACTTAAACTCAAGAAGGATGAGAATCTCTAAAAAGAAATTCTAACAAAAATGAGTTCCAGCAGCAGGAAACTGATAAATATACAGAAACCAGAGTAACTACATTAGGTACAAAAAGGTTATTGCCCCAATTAGGAAGATAGGAACACAAGACAAAAATGTTGCAACACAGCTAAAGTAAAAATTATTTTCAAAACCCATGAGAAGAGTTTCAGAAAGACTGAAGCTAAAAATGGAGTAAGGATTAGAGAGGACGAGTCAAAAAAATACACATGTAAAAAAATCTTTTGACATGTAATTTGCATCAGATGTAGAGCATCATGAATTTCCCCACATCCAAATCAAGATGAGAAACTGTTCTAACACCCAAGTGTGTCTGCCATGTCTGTTTTCAAGTTTCCTCCAAAGAAAACCACTGTTCTGAATTCTATCACTGTTTGTTAGCTTTGCCTACTGTTTGAAATTTCCAAGTGCAGCAGGTACCATATATTTCTTCAGATTTTGTTGGAAAGGCCAATATCATGCTTATGAGATTCACCTGTGCAGTAAGGTTTAGCAGTGGTTATTTTTCATTGCTGTGAAATATTCCTTCTTAATGGATATACTGAAACTTATTCATTGATGCTACATAAGATTAAGACATAATCTAACAGGAAAAGCCCTCTTCCCAGTTACCCCTCTTCTGCTTTGCCACCCGGAACAGATAACAGGAGAATCATCATCAACATTTCCTTATGGAAAAGGAGAGAATGGTATAGGGGGGACATATTATTCTTTTGTTCGGTGCAATTCTGAAATCTTGAGGTGCAAATCTTACAAGAGTCCCCTATTCTCAGGCTGGAAAAATGTCCTTTAATTAATTCCTACTTTTGGTGCAGAGGAGTGGTTGCCGGCCCACACAGACTCACATCTACATTTTAACTTCTTTGCCAATGCTACAAACATCATTTTCATTGGGTATTTCCTTCCCTTCCTTCCTTGGCTCTGTCTGAGTGGGACACAGCTATGAGGGCTAAGCAAATGTCCCACACTACTTTGTTCCCAAGGAAGATTGAAGGCTTGAGGTCAATTTAAGTCTCACACAGCCACCGTCAATTTCTGTTCACATTAGCATTCCCTTGGCAGATTAATACTCCTCTCCAAAACATACCTTTTAATCTATTTGATTTTCTATCACACTCCAATATCTATACCAACAATTCTTTTTAAGACATGGCTGTCTCTAGACTTCATCATAAATTCATTAGTTCATAGAAGAGCTGATAATTTGTCTGAGACACTTAGTCTTATTGAAAGAATTAATTTGTTCTCTCTTAATCAATTTCAGGTTTTTCACAAAAGCCATAATGACTACAACTATAGTTTTGCCTTGTCTGCTGGAGATGAGAAATGTTTTTCACTCTAGAAAGTCCCAGAATTTGTACTTTCTTCATGTTCACTTCTAAACAACCCCCCCCTCATTTCCTGTAACAAATTATTCTTGGATATCAACTTTTTCTCATAGATTTTTTTCAAACAACTGAAACACATTATTTGTATTCTTTCTCCTGCACCATCTCCTAAACTCTTGTGGTACTTTATCTGCTTTCAAAGAATGTCAACTGATTTTTCTTACCAAAAGTATTTCCAACCTAAGCTAACTTCTTTCCAGTCCATAAAGTTTCCTTGTCAACCACTGTCAGATCCTCAATCAAAGTTGTGACATTTGTGCCGATTATTATATCAGCCTCCTATCTCCAGGTAAAAAATTTTGTCTTAGAGAGCATAGGTGATGCTACTTTGGAGTAACCTGTGAGTTCAAATCTCACTGGTTAAAAAATGAAATGACACTTTGCATGCATTGCATACATCAGTTATAATTGAGCTTGCCCTGTGTATTTCTCATTCTGTACCCAGGCTACTCAGAAGGCTCTTCTTAGGCAACTGATGTCTTATGATAAAGAGAAGAACAAGAGAATCAAAAGTTAATATTCAAGTTATTCTATGAAAGTGGAATGTAGCAGTTTTATTTATATTTTGACACAGTCAAGCTTGATGTCAAATGGATGGAAATAAATGCTTCTTCAGTGAATGTTTTGAACAAGAAAACTAAAATCTATTATACTAACATGTAACTTTCTGACAAAGACAAGCATTGTAGTAAGCAATAAAATTGTCTCAACAAAAACTGTGAAATCTTTATTTTGATAATCAATGTAGCAACACATTTTGAAATATCTAATCAAGATACTAGAGCCCTGCTTTCATTTAATATTCTTAAAATCTAAACAATGGTAGAAACTTTGGCTCCAGGAGGCACATTAGCCGAGCTCATGCAGTAGGAAAGTGGGAAAAATGCAGTTAATAGTGAGATCTGTCTGCATTTAAAGTCCGTACATTTCCTACCTTAAAATATCATGGTAGTCATAAAATGGTTCCACAGAGAATGAGGGATTTAATTCATAGCTTCTAACGTTGACTTTTATCAGGATTCTTTTGTGGACAATTTGAAGTTTTGATGAATTCTTTATTAGGGCTGGAATTCAGCAGATGCATATTTAGAAAGTAGGATGAATTGTCAAACATTTAAGTGCATACCATGTTCTCGCTGGTGAGTAATATTGCCCCAAGCTCCTCCACTGTCCCTTTCAGGGATGGCTCAGGACCCTCTGCATACATTTTGATTAAGCTGTTGAAGGGATCATCCTCCCCAGTTTAGGTCTCTTCAAGATGCTGCTCCTAATTAGGCTTTTGACAATCGATTGTGCCTCTGTCTTAATGGTCGATAAGTATTCTAAATTTTACTTTCTTTAGTAACTCTGCCCTGAGTCATAAGTGAGTTAGGTAGAGGTCAACAATTATTCCAAAATGAAAAACTTAGACTATTGGAACAGAAACTATTCATCAAAAAATTAAGATAGCTTGAGATCATATTGTTTAATGACATAAATCAAACACACAAGCCTAAATAGTACATGGTGCCTCTTCTATGAGGAACCCAAATTATAAATTAAGAGCAAATTAAAAGGCAGATAATAGGAAGTAGGGCAATAGGTCATTTTCAAATGTGAAGTGGATCAAAATATGAGGTAGGGTGGAGGGAGTAGAGGGGAAATGGGATGAAAAAGGAATTAAGACATGTCATGTAAATAAATCAACACCCCACAAGAAATGTAAACATTATAGACTGCAAACATCTATGAAAAAATTACACAAAAAATTTAAAAAGCTTAAGATCACTATTAAATGTAAAATACAAAATGGTCATATTTTAGACTTAGTCATGAAAATCAATACTTTAAATTATTCAATTGAAATGAATCAGATTAATTAGATTAATTAAATAGATATATAATTAGATATGGATTTCTATTTATTGAAAATAAAATAAGAACACTGTTCAACTAGTTCATGTCTGTGTTTCTCACAGCCTGCTCTATGTGATCTTTGTTATTAAATAAGGCTATACTTTAATATTTCATCAACAATGGGAGTTAAATAGGAATTGTATTCATGAACCTCCAATACATTCATGTTGAAGATTCAACATACCAAAGAGGAAAAAAACTTAAAATCCTCTCTTACAGCTGTGTTCTCAGCTTTGGTTACACAATAGATGTCTTTGGGTAACTTTTCTAGGCTCCAATTTGGGACAATTACATCAAGAGTCCTGGTGATGGGGCATAGGTATTAGTGACTTTTTGCTTGCTTGTATTCCCTGTTTGATGCTAAGGATGGAACACACAGACTCATGCATTTTAAGTATGGGTTCTACCAATGCACCTCAAAGCCCTCCAAGCAATTACAGAGGACAATGTTAAAATTGTCCTTCTATCATCCAAAATGCTACTAGGTTGTTCCTTTTAGAGATTATGCTTCTTATGTAATATCAACTGCATCCCATCACTTCTTGGGCTTATTCACATCAGCAATGGCTTCTACTGTAGAGAACCGGGGACACAGAACCCAGGAACCCAGGGGAACAACCACTGAAATCTGCTCTACACCGCTTGCTTCCCAGGAGACCAGACTTCAAATACTAAAACACTACCAGTCATAAACTTCTGCTCTTACTCTGAGAGACAGATTAATCAGCTCCACTTTCTAGGGTCTGGGATCAAAAAATAAAATCAATAATATTTTGAAGAACATTGAGCAAATTCTGGGTCCCTTTATGAAAAAGTTTATCATCCATAAGCAGCATAAAAATGGTGACACATGAAAACTAGACAGTGGAAATTCTCCATCATCAGGAATTTTATGATGTGAAAGCCTGAAAATATTTGTATGCATAGTAACAGTCAGGCTTGTCTTATTCTTCTCAGACCCTCAGGCACTAGGTTCACTGCCTCTGCAAGGTTAGAATTTAGCAAGGCTTGCCAAAATAGGCCAATTTCACCAGCATTAACAAAAAGGAGAGACTGAAAATCATTTTCAGGAGGGAAAAAGCTGATAAAGCATTCTGTAACTTCTGGGGTTTCTGTTTGCTTTTTTTCTTGATTTTAAACAACTATACTTTCTAAAGTATCTCACACAGCTCAATCAAGAGCATTCCCATAGAAAATCTTTTCTTTTTCAATTTGCTCAGAGTACAAACAGTGGTACTCTGTTGGTACTCTGTTGCTGGCAGTTTTTGAAAGCTTTGAATCCTAAGGTAGAGGGTTCAAAGCTTTCCAAACACTCAGCTGTAGCTCACGGACGCCCTGACATCAGCACTTTACCCCGTGAAGGTGGACTCTTCCATGAACACAATAAGCAGGCTCTACACAGTTATTGATTACCTTGAATACTGATGTATTCTGAGACAACCAGAATGAATGGCATTTGGTGTGTCTTCTCCCTAAGTGATTTCACTGAGGTATACGAAGCCATCTGTGTTCCTAGAGTTTCTCTTGAGCTCCTACATCCTTTGTGGCACACCTATGCCCTTAGGAATAACTGAAGTGAGCACCGTGCTGCCCTTAGAACCTGCCTCCCCCTCTTTCTTTCTCACTGCTGACTCATACTCCTTCACTTGCCACTGAACTGTTTCCCTTTGTGTTGACTTTTTCTCCCATCTCTTCTGTCACCTTTCACGCTAATGAATAAGCTTGAAAATCAAACTTGTTTCTTTCTATCCAGTTACCTAACGTCAGACACGATCTTTGGAATATCTTCACACTCTTCTTCCAGCTGTTCTTTCCCACCAGGATCTTTTTCTTCTACTTTTTTCTATAGGAAGATTGATACGTTATTGAGCCTCTTGTTGCTGGGAGAAAATATCTAAAGAAAACCAACTTGAAGGATGAAAGATTTGGGTTCATAGTTTCAGAGATCTCAGTCCATGGTTAGTTGGCTCTATTACGTTTGAGCCAATGGCAAGACAGAACATCTGGCAGGCTGCCTATGGTGTAACCGAACTGCTCACCTCCGGGTAGCTGACAAGCAAAGGAAGAAAGGTTCCATGTCCCCTTCCAATGTACCTTTCAAGGTTACACTCCTCCCATTCCTCGTGATGCACGGCTTCCAGCTAGGTCTCACCTCCTGATGTTTCCATTACTTCCCCAACCCTCAGCTAGAGATAAAGCCTTCAGTACATGAGCTCTTGGGGGACATTTAAAAGCACACTATAACAACTACCTTTCAGATTCATTAGTTTTCTTTATTTAAGCATCACAAAATGTTATTCAGCCAATGTGAGACAAGAAGAGGGAAATGTGTATGTGAGGAGACGATGCTAAACATAAATAATTTCCTTAAAGTAGACACAATGATGGATATAGGGAAGGTTATATATTATCACATGAGAGCTTTTTTTTTTTTAATTCTGCATGCATTCATTAAACACTGCTCCTATAATCAACCTCTGGGCTGAGAGGTTGGGGGCATAAGGATGACTAGGTTACTGTCTGAGTTCTCATGAAATCTCAAGTTCATTTTGGAGACAGACCCACAAATAATGTTTTGTTTCCTCTTGAAGTTTCCATTTGTTCATTTGTAAAAATCAAATTAAGTGATTTGATTTTTTATAAATTTATTTTTGAAATCATAAGAATGAGGTTTCAAACACATTCTATCAATGGTGTCGTGGCTCTTATATTTAGGCATTATGTAAGTGTTTTGGGGGGTTGTTTGGTCTCAAATCATATACAATAATGATAACTTCTGTATTGTCATTCAAAAAATTAAGATATTTGTGAACACTGAAAATATTAAATCTTATTATGATATTATAAATTAGTAAAAATGTGTTAATTTTTAATGAAAATGTTCCATTTAATTTTATTTTTTATGGCTTTAGTTTCTTCTTCTTCTTCTTCTTCTTCTTCTTCTTCTTCTTCTCCTTCTTCTTTTCTCTTTTTCTTTCTTTCTTTTTTTTGAGACACTGTCTTGCTGTGTAGCCCCAGCTGACCATGAACTCATGGCAATCCTCTTGCCTCATCCTCTCCAGTGCTGAGATTACAGGCATGCACCACCATGCCAATCTCCACTGAATTTTATAAACAGTAACTGGTTATGTCTATGGATATAAATCATGGCAAATCGTAATTTAACTATTGAGCCAACATGAAACTAATTGATATTCATAAAATATTGTGTTTGTGCTTGTGTGTGTACATATGTGCTTCTGTGTTTACAGGGACAATAAGAAAAAAACAATTTTTTGAATATCTGACCTAAAATTAAATATAATGATCAAATAAAAACATGAACTATAAATTTCAGGACTTATTTTTATGACTCTCTCTTTGAAAATAGGTTAATATTTAACAGATTCATCTAAGGAGCTCGGCTTTTGATATGTAAATATTTTAGGAGGTTAAATTATTTTAATAAGTAGCCTTTCTAGAATGGATATACTGCCATGGAAAGAGTGCTAAATCATCCTCAAGCATTCCACACCACAACGTATCTTGAAGTCCACTGATAACAGATGAAGCTGTGATTCTCCAGGCTAAAAACATCATTGTGCTCTCCTTCCTCCTGGGGCTGTCTCTTGGAGGCTCATTTTGTGATGCTTTTATTCAATTTTACACTTGAAATCTGATCTAGAGTTATTCTGTCTGACATTCTCCCAGAATTTTTTTGCATTAATTTTATCAGCTGTTTGCAACACACTGGTATCCATCACTTGACACTACTGAAGTAGAACTTAATTGGATGAGATTGATTTCTCCACACACACCATTACACATGCTACAGATATGTGTATACAGCTGAAGGAGAAATGGGGGAAATACACTCTTCTCTCTGACATACTATTTAGATAATATTATGACCTTATTAATCAGTACCCAAAGCTATATTGAACATTTAGCTTTGGTTTTCTGAATTCTGATTGATACTGAAAATCAAGTGGTATCTCTTTTGAATTGCTACTCACTAATTTACAACAAGCACAATTCTAGAATAAAATAAAACCTTTCCAAATAATCAGCTCAGCACAATTACTTACAGAGAACCAGGCTGTGTCTGTAAAATTTAAGCAATCATACTATAGCATGAGTAAACTGATTATTTAAACTAATGGCCAATTAGGGTTGCCACAGAGAATATATGATTATCCAAATATTATATATTAATAATAAATCCTACATTACTCTGAACATACTACACGCATGTTTTTCTTTACAAATAGATAAACAATTTCTGTTAACTGCTGGGTATGGAATATAAGGAAAAGTATGATGTCATCATCTCTTTTAACTCACATATTGTTCTGCTTTTTACATATATATCAGAGGCTTTTATTATGGGAAAAATTAAAGGGACACAGTGTAGTCTTCCTGGGAAGGAAAAAAGTGTCTAGGATAATGGAGGAAAACATTTGCAAAGCAAACTCCAGAGAAGTAGAATAAAATGCACAGCCAGTGATCCAGAATATGAATACAGTAATGATAAGAATACATAAGCATGAAAGTACAGCCCATAAAAATACAGCCTGCTACAAGAGGACACACACACACACACACACACACACACACACACACACACACGAAGTTAAGCTAGACAGCATCTATTGCCATCATCTGAATCAGCCCGCAATGCTGTGTCTAAAACCAAGGCTTGTATTCAGGTATTTGGGGAACTGGTACCAAGGAGTAGGAGACAGGCTAGGCAAGGACAGACACAGAAGGAAGGAAAGCCAATCCCCAGTCTGAAAGATTATTTCGAACTGATTCCTACAGTGGACCTCAAATACTCAATTTTGTTAGTGACCTGTCAAATAATTGAATAGTGAAACTTAAAGTGTTTTACTTTAAGAAAGCACAAACTGGTTGTTGTATCTGTGCATTTAAACTATTGAGGACACAATGCCTTGATATCAGCTATTGGTCAGGGTATATACCACATCCTACGAGTCCCACTCTGGCCCTACAAAACACTGTCCCCAAACTAATGCCTTGTAAACCATTACTTTATTCAATTAGGTCAGCTACTTCCTGCTTTGAGGATGTGTGTTAGCATCAACAGCTCTGATGCTCACACATTCATTGTTGTTCTCATTAACTGTGAGGTGAGCCCCTTTTTCCAGGGTAACATTTTATCACCACTGGAAAAGTCATCTTATCTCCCTGATTAATGAGTATCTTCTTCACCACAAATTGCCCTCTCTTGGGCATTGCGAGAATGACCAGAGAGCATTATGCTTTGTGTCAATTGCAGTTTATTTTCAACCAACAGCAACAAATGCAGCTAACCCATTTGTGAGGCATGCGTGGACTTTTGTTTCTCTCAGTTGATAACAGAAAATATACACATCCCATGATACCAATAAGGGTGCATTAAAAATTCTCTATCTCCATTGCTTTTTGTTTGTTTGTTTGTTGTTGTCATTTTGCTTTTGTTGTTTTTAGTTGTTTGTTTGCTTCTTGAGTTTTCTGGGTTTTTTCTCTTTAAAATAAAAAAATAAGAGTAAGTTAAGAAGGGAACAGATGATACAATAGAAGTAGGTAATATGGAAATCTAAACTTCTCTGTTACTTTGCAATGCCCTCTGTACCCACAGAGCACAAACTCAAATGTGCCCTTTTCATCTTATACTAGATTGCTAATTGCAACTAACCTGTCCTTCTTATTTGGTGCATGTGACATCAACCAACTTATTATGGGAAATTATTGTCAGATATTCAATCACTGATATTCCATGATCAGGCATTTGCCTTTTATAAGGACCAAGTAGCATGGCGAAGGTGCTTCTTCAAACGGCAACTATTCTGTAACCCAAAAGGCATGAACCATAGGGATCTAGGATGTGTATCTGTGGATTAGTAAGAGATATAATCAACATCAAATGTGGTGGTCATAATGGTTTTTGTTACTCTGGGTTCCAGATCAAAGCATCAGTCTTCTAAGCTACCCAACAAGTTAATTATAGCAGCAGTCACAGCACACAAGACCACTAAAATTTAACAGGAAACAAAACACACTTCACCAAGAGCTATGATAATCTTTTTGCGGGGATAGGGATGGAGGAGTGGAGTAATCTGGGCAACACTTTGACCCTTGCCTAGAGAGAATTACAACATGCTTCTGACCACAAGACTCCTGACATTTTCTACTGATATTTCAAGTTCCTGGAGCTTGATCTCTATAATTTTTCTCCCATTTTCTGTCTTTACTTCCTTACTGGGGAATACACATTGCTTACCACTTCTTGATCACCAAACCTAATCATCATATCATCATCAATATAGTGTAGACTGACTTGACTTCTTCAGCATATCAAATTGATCAAGGTCCAGAAGAACTGCATCATGACCAACAGCAGGCAGTTCGAATGGAGCCCTGAGGCTGAAGCTGATAGCCTCTCACATAATAGAACTGCTTTGGGTCATCTTTATAAATAGGGTTGGAAAGAAGTGACAACTCAGTACAGAACCCTCAGGAATGGAATTTGTGCCCTTACAGAAGAGGGCCGAGAAAATTTCCTCTGCCCAGTCTGGCACGTGAGGTCAGAAGAGAAGGTGCTGTCTACAATGAATCACCCCCTACCAGACACCAAATCTGCTGGTACCTTCATCCTGGATTTCTTAGCCCCCAGAACTGTGAGAAACCAGTGCTGTTTGTAAGTTTCTCAGTTAAAATTTTTGTCATATCATCCAGAATGGACAAGAGAGCAGCTCTAATTTTCACAGTTCTTTGGGTGTAATTCTCTACCTTTATCTGGGATATGGGAAGAGTCACATCTTTAGGAACAGTAAGACAGTTTGAAGGGCTTCTACTTGTCTCATTCTACAGTAATGACTATTATCCCACAAGTCAGGGAACCAGCATCAACCCTGCTTGCCTCTGAATCTTCCCATGGCAATTATCTCCTCAGGAAAGGAGCAACCACAAAATGCAGCAATGAGCCCAGCGTACCCATCACAGAGAGACTAGGCCTGGCCTTTATGTACCTCCTGGTCTGTAATCCCTCTAACCACCAAGCTGGTTGGACTGTTGAGCCTCTGAATATCACATCAGATTTGGTACCTAGTAACACTCAAAATGTTACATATTTCCTCTTTCTAGGTAAATACTTGATAGTCCTGTTTAGGAAAGATTGCAGGAATGAAGTTTTGCACATATATGCAAAAAATTACAGTTCTTCTTCAAAGGGCCCTGTTTGCACCTTAACAATCAGTTTGGGTCTGGATTAAAGCTGTGAACGGGTAGCACTCTGCCTTGACTTGACGCAGCCTCTGAGCTACCAAGAGATTCCTGAGTGATAGATTGTGCTGAATTCAATACAGAATAAAGCACTGGCATTTGCCAGCACCTGACAGTAAAAGAAAAATGGTAACTATAAGGACTGGAAAGTCCTCTGGCCAATTCAAATATTCTTAAAGGCTTTTTCCCCTAGAAAATAAAAAAAAATAGCAAGCTCAAGTTAAACAACTAAGCAAGAGGGTAGAATTTCACCTTTCTATGCTATCGGAAGTTTGCTTATTTGTGTCTAAAGTTTCCTGGCTGATCCTCCTTGCACTAGCTCATACACGTGTTCAGATGTTGAAATGCCATGAGTAGGATACAATAACAGCAGCAACTGATCAGTTTTCACAGCCTTTAACACCACATGATAACTGGTACAGTCTGGTGACTTTATAGGAGTGATTGCCCCCTCTGGACTGCAAGCGCCTGTGTCATGTATTAGGGACAGAAACTGCATCTCTGCAGTTCACTTAGACACACTGTAACTCAGGTTCTAAAGGAAAGAATGAAAAATGAATTCTTTGTTGAAAAACCTCAAAGTAAGGCTTAAGTGAACAAGTTTGTAGACTGAATGAACCAGTTATTACAGGAGATCTGCTGGTTCAAGGTTTTCTTCAACTGGCTGCCAGTTGTTTACACATCCTATGAAATCACTGTGCAGTGGTCCACTCTTGGGACAAAAATGCCACCTCCCAATGTAGATGGTGTTGGATGGATGAAGTATAAATCATAAGAAGGATGAGGGAAGAATGCTTAGATTCAACATTTTTTTTTTTTTTTTTGATACCAGGGATTGAACTCATGACTTTGCACTTGACAGGCAGGTGCTTATGCTGCTCAGCTAAATACCCAGCCCTGTCAACTAACTTTTAAAACAAAATAAATCTTATTGACTATTTACACAGTCATATAGTCTTTGTCTCAAATGAGTAGAAAAACTTAAAGGGAGAAGGAGAGAACAAAACAACTTTCACATCCATTACCATTATCAGTTTTGCCACTATTCAGTTGAATAGAACTTTTCCAGTTCTGCCCATATCTAAAGTGTAGTTAATTCCAGGAGAACCTGATGAAGCTTAAGGCAATGATATCCATAGCTCATTCCAACCCTGACATTCAGGATCTCCATCCCCCACTGTTCACATGGCCTCATGTTATGCACATCTGCTGAACACGGGAGTCCTATGGCTTGGCCCTTACCGTGCCTTTGCAATGGGAACATGGCAGATATTCTGATAGAATATTATAAGGATCCCTTACATGCAAAGCCTGCTTTACAGCAAGTACTGATCTGAACACTGTCTTATTGTCATTTTTCCTGAAAATGTTACTCTCTCCCATGTCCTGTTTATACATCATCTAAAACCATAAATCAACACTTTCAGCTAGCTAATATTCCTAGCATTACTGGATGTGGTGGCACATGCCTGAAATCCTAGCACTCAGGACGCTGATGCAGGAGGATAATTTGAATACAGTGAGGCCCTGTGTAAAAAACAAACAAAAATAAATAAACACCAAGAATAGTCCACAATTTGTGGATGGTCTACAGGTTTGGATGATTTATAAGCCCCTTCTATGACAGTTTTCTTGCTATCCGTGTCACCCAGGTCACCCAAGTCTTTTAGATATTTTTCTGAAACTTAAATTGCTTTTCTCCTTATGCTTATTTACACTAAAGTTCCCTGCAAAATTTTGTTTTAAAGTTTGAGTCTTGAGACTTCCATCAGATCCCTCCTGACCTTTCAACAGGGCCTCAATGGACCCCTAGTACTCTTAACAACTTGTGCTCGGGCACAGTCATTCTCCAGCTCTGTTTCAAGAATCAGAGCACTTCTCATGCTGTACCTTGAGTTTATCTTTTACACTAATATATCACAGACCTTGCAAGGGACACAGTGTGCTGTTGGCACTCAGAAGTGTTGAGATGGTCAGTATCTCTATCTTCTCCCAATCTACCTGTTTTAACAACAGTATTAGACTAGACACTACCTGATGTACAGCTACTTCAGCATGGTCCATTGCAAAGGTGAGATGAATTCAGAATGCAATTTTGACACTTTTCCTAATTAATGGGTTCTAGGAGTTCCTGACTAAGTGGCAGAGGGGCACTTTGTACCTGGGAAAATTCAATTATACCGTGGTAGCCACTACTACATCCTGCACCTTCAACACAATTGCTCTGGGGCTTCTTCAAGCCTTGCAAAAGCTGCCAATAGCCTTCTGAGAACCAGAGACAACGTTAAAATTTAGATGTTGAAAGCCTGATAATTTATGACTTTAGATTTATATTTCCTTTTTCCTGTTTTCATAATTAGTTGTAAATGAAGGGGAAAATGTTTTTCTCTCTTTAATGTACCACTTTCATATGCATGGATGAAAGTAAACTTGATCTAAAAAAAGTATATTGCATTCTAGGTCTGGAATTTCACTATTATTAAACCTGTACCTGAAATCAAACATTTTTGTTTTGCTGAAAGGAAAAGAACTAAAATTAGTTTCAGAAATACATATTTAAAAAAAAAAAACTATGTTTGAGCAGAATCTCACTTGAATAGAAATCATATACTAGAGAGAAAGATACCAGATCCTTACAGCTACACTTGGATAACGAACACAAATAGTCATAATTATCCCTGCCCCAGGGATGTAACCCCTTAGGGAATAGGTCAGGCTTCCAGGTCTTTATGGCACTAAAATAATTGTGAAGTATATTTATCATTTCCTCCAGCTCTGTTTAAAAATATTTGTAGATTGATATTGTTTGTTGTCGTTGTTGGATCTTCCTCCCTTCATTTTGTTTTCTGTGTTCATAAGGACAATTAAAACCCAGGCTATAATAAGGCATCTGTTGTAAACAAGTTCAGACAAAAGAAGCAATTTCTCTGGCAAGTAGGGGGCAGGAGGAAATGGAGAGGACTGCGTTATAGAAAGCATAGATAATAACAGAGAATAAAGCCTTTCACCTCCATTCCACCCTTTCATATACCTCATGGATCTCGGTGGCTAAAATTACCAGCTTTGTCAGCTCTTTGGGGAATTATGTGCCAAAAAATACATTGTTAGTATTCAAAATTTGCAAGATAGATTCTAACCACATCTATTTATAGATTTTCCAGTATTTCTTCATTCTAGAGTAAGAGCAGATAGATATCTGCTTGCAGCATCAGCAGGGATTTGTCCTGCTAGGTTCTTTTCTTTGTGCATATGCACAATCTACATAATAAAGTACAGAAATGCATACAAATGTATACACAGGACACAGTGCCACATGCATACATATAAACACAGTGCACAGATAAATGGCTAGGTATGTAAGACACACTTACACATGAACACATATAAACACAGTGCACAGAAATGTACCCAGGCTCGGATCTGCACACATTCATGAGGTATACATTTACTCACTCTCAAATATTACATGCACAGAAACACATCCACAGGGATACTCTGACACACTTGCAAATGTACCCACAAATAGACACTCACACATAAGATATATTTACACATAAAAGAGAGCACAGACATCTGTAAGGAGATTCACTCACACGTGTACATATATACACACACTTGCACAGAAACAGAGACACATGGACACATGTATGGGTACCCACACATGTACATTTGCACACAGAAATGTACAAACAAGATATGCTGACACACACGCACAGACATGGACACGGTACACAGGAATATACACATGCAGGAATATACACACCCACTCACGTGCGTGCACAGACGTATACTCAGAGCCCACACCTAAGCACATACACTCACAATCATGCACACAGACCTCCCCAGCCAGTTAGTGAGAAGTGACATCTGTCTTCTAGTGCTCTGTTTTGGGTCATGGGCTTCTGAATTCATGTTCATTTTCATCATTGAAAATAACACAAAATAAAACACAGCGGTGTAAGGGTACACGTAATACAGAACTACAAAAAAAAAAAAACAGTAAGAAATCACCTGTTAATAGATTACATATTATCATCTTAGAAATAGTTGCTCAAATCACAGTATCAAAGATTACAAAGTGGACATTCAAACAGTGAGACTGCAAACAGCTGTGTTCAATGATCCAAAAACATTAATATAGTCAGCTCTTTAACACCCCTAAACACACTTGCTGTTATATCCGTTAGAGCTCTTTTTTTTCCCCTCTCTTTTTTACAACAAAATTTACACATTTTGGATTTTATTACTCCTTAGTTCTTATTACTTTTTTTGGGGGGGAGAGAATAAAGTCAAATATGGCAAAACAAAGCTGTCAGTCAAAACCAAGGATAGACATAGCTCATGATGTAAAACAGAGTACAAAGTTATCAACAATGGTTATCAACGATGTCTCTTGTTTCCTTAAAAAGAATTGTCTATCTCATTAGATATTATAAAGTTGGACAAAACAGGAGAGAACTAGACCATATAAAACTTAGGCATTGTAAGCATTACAGGACTTCCAAAGGAGACAATAGTCAAACCAGAATGGGCATCTTAGTGAATCTTATTGCCCTCAAAGTAGTTCTTGTCAGTGTCTCAGGGTGAATTCCTTCCTCCTGTTTCCTCCATGCCACCTTCATGAATTAGGCCCCAAAGCCAAGTTTTTCTATTTCAAAGAAAAATCCCTGTCCCTAAGTTGGATAGCATCAGTGTTTTCCTGATTTGAGAACTGTGCCTCACCTGTCTTTCACTGAGACACAGGATAGTAGCCAGAGTTCATGATGCCTTCCTGTTCAGGAGACTGCAGTGTCAGCCTTCTCTACCTGTCTCCTCCCATCCTGGAAAGCCAGGGGAGCAGCAACCCTAAATATTTTCTCAGTGCTCTTTGCAGGGATCCTATTGCACCCAAGTTTGCTCTGCAGTGCGCTTACCACAGAACAGTCAACAAAGGTCTGTTGAGTCAATGAAATCCCAAGGGTAGGATCCTTTTCCCTCAGCCTCTCAGAGTTGTGTATATTTACACAGAGTGGTACATGCTGTGTGCCATGGGATACAAGCACTCACAGAACGATCCTGTGTTTTTCTATAATTTGGAAAGAAATCTTAGTTGTCTTCCATGATGTTTAAAAGATTATTTTCCTATTATAGCTATCACTGAATAAAGAGAATCTTATAAATGTCACATTCACAGTTGTGGTAAGAAAAAAGTCTTGGACTTTGAAGACAGTTTTAAATTGTGTACCTACTCAACTAATTAGTGGTGTGACCTCTGGTAAGTTTTAAAAACTTTCTCCAGCTGCTTTACTATCAGCTATAAAATGGAGACAGTGACTATCTGGTAGAGATTCTGGAATTCGAATAAGAGAGGGTGTGCAATGCTTGTTAGTGCTGATACCCAAGGCAGTCACCAAAGCAGGAAGTATACTTGCAGCAGCGTAGTGACAGTGGGAGCAGTCAATGTCATGTTGAAATTAGCAGAGACAACTACTGACACCACAGAGATAAGGTGCAAACGGAATGCGCAAGTGAATAAGAATTTGAACAGGCAAATAAAACAGAGTAATTTAACCTCAATGAAAGGTGGCCAGTTTTTCAAGTCAGTAACCACCAGTGGGAATCATTTCATCCTACCCACAGGATTCACAGATAAGAAACCGAGGCTCAGAAAACTTCAAGAGATACATCCAAGTTCATCACAGTAATTGACAGTATCAAAACTAAAACTCGTTCCCAACACCATAACAAGGCTTCCGTGCTGCAGTGTGCTCTCTCATCTCAGAATGTAAAGACTGATCTTAGACAGGAGTAAAAACAGCGATGCTTGATGATCATGCATGAGCTAGCATAGCAAACCTGGAATGCAGAACACTGAGGTTGAACTACAGCTGTGATTGTTCCTAGATTTTTGAGCCACAGGCAAATTACTTAATCGGAACTACTTTGTTACCCACATGAAGAACAAAGAAGATAATATCTACATTGCAGGAGAACAAGTGAGTTAGAGAAATGGGTCAGATTGCTTTGTGGCACATAGTACCAGCCACTACCTGACAGCTTTATATACTTATCAATTTTCTTTTTTATTACTGATTATTAATAATCCTTTCAGATACAGTTACTACTCCTATGTAAAACATATTATCATGCCCATTATGTATTCTGAACATGCAGAAGCAAGGATGATAGATTAGATTAGAAAATTCCAGGCTTTATGGGCTCCTCCTAATGACTGCAGCACTATTGGTAAAACCTGACTCTTCTAAGGGGCAAATTTCTTCACTATTCCAGGGAATTAATGCAGAGAGACAAGGAGGCTGTAAAATGATTTGAAAATTTTAAAGCAATAAATTTTTAAATAATAACTTCAAATACTTGCACCCTAATATTTTTAATTTTGAATGTCATTTTCTTATTTTCTTCTTTTGAAGGACCTCCTTGCATTTTGAAGAGCATGTATTATTTATCAATCAAATTATGACCTGGAAATCACTTTTATTTCATTTATGGCTAAAATGTGAGTTATGGAATTGCAGTACAAATAATTTCTTTTTGATTTAGCCAGGCCTTCCCTTCCAAAACCAAAAAGGACTAAAAATAGTCTGACGTACTAACGAAAAACAGTCACTAACTGAAAAGTAATATAACTAAAAGGTTACTAAATCACCCTTAGTTTTCTCATTCCCTAAGCCTGATGAAAACCCCACTGTATGCACCAGCCCTGCCTTGTTGCAAGAAGCGAGGCTGGAGATCAGAATTTAGCAACACTGGCTGACCTCTGTGTGACTCTGAGCTGATTCTGAACCTTCTCTCACATCCTCAGAATCACTGGACTTCTTTGCTAAAGTCTTCTCCAACTCAATGCTGTGTGCTCTGACTCAGTCGGTAGGGTGCCTACAAACAAAAAAGCCCCCGCTTAGATGTTTGCCCACATAAGAACTAAGGATAAGCCTGCTATGACTTTGAGAATGTTACTATTTTGAGGAACTCAACTTGATCCTGTTGTGTATACTCAATTATTCATTCAAACATGGACCTTGGTGCTATAAACAATTGTTGAGAGGTAAGTAAGGACCCATATAAGTTAATTTTAAGAAAGAGAAAGAGAGATCTGGTAATCTTGCCCTAATCTATCACATGACCATTTGAAAGCAGTTTTTGTTTGTTTGTTTTTGTTTTTTTGCTCAGGCAGGTAACAGGGAAAAGACCTAAAAGATATATATATATTTTTTCTGAGTCTAGAAGATGCAAAACGATGCTATAAATTGTCCATTAAGATCATGTTGAAAGGAACTGTGAGTGACTTTACTCCCAATTCTCACAATAAATCTGGCTACAAGTAGACTACAAGTATCTGGCTACAAATATGTGGCTGGTTTGAATTTCCTATCCCAGATCAAGTATTTAATGGCCCTTAACCTCAGTCTCCTGCAAAGTCTCAAGACTCAGGCAAAATGTAGATAAATTTTGGTGTTTTTTTTTTCCTTTTTTTCCCCCCAGAGATACATGCACAGCTTCTAGATCGATTCACAAGAGTCCTCACTTCCATCTAAAACCTCTTGAGTCTGCCCTTTAATATCTGCATTTTTGTTTTGTTTCAAATTTGTACTACTTAGCATGAAACCAGCCATGCCATGCTGAGATTTCTGACCTACAGAAGTGTGAACTAATAAAAGTCTGTTCCTGAATTCACTAAGTTCGTAGAAACTTGATACAGAACAGTAGAAATCAGGAACTTTTCTAAAACTGGAGAAAATAATACTTAGTTTAACAACCTTTAGTTTTATTGAAAATTTCCTGCCTATAACAGTCTCCTCAAACGGTTCAGCTGAAATATAATTATTATCTACGATACTAAAAAGTTTGGTGACCTTGTTATGAATACACTTTCTGTGAATTATTGATCAACAATCACCAGGCTAACTTTTCTTCGGGTGTGCAGAATGGAACCTTTCTTCTGCTTTAAGACTACTTTTCTTAGGACAAAGCACAGCCTAGGGAGGGGGAATAAAAACCTAAAATACTAAAGTAAAATAGTCACTGATACTGCGGACCATTCACTAATCTAGGACTATTTACATTGTGCAGACTCAGGGTTCAAATTTAAGTGGCCCAGGTCTCCATCCATCAAACCTCATCTGATTTTAATCACATCAGTACATTTTATTTCAGGGTGGGATGAATGGGCAAGCTGTTGGTCAGAAAGATGGAGTGTGCTGGAAATTCCCCGGGGATGCATTTATGAAGAGCATATAAGGGTTCTAAATGGGCCGCGGTCACAGAAAGCATCAGGAACATCATTAATCCAGCGTCCTATTGTTCAGAATCACACAGGTTCTATCCAGTCTTCACTTTTACATCTCAGTCGTCAAAACTGCATGAACCAAAATAAAAAGTGTCTGCAAATTTTTAAACCATAAGAATGACACATAGTGGAAACCAAACAAGAGAGAACAAAACAAGAGAAAAAAAAAAAAAAAAAAAAAAAAAAACAAGAGAGAAAAAAAATATTTTCCTAGGACTACTGAAACCTGAAGACTGAGTTTTGTTTTAACTTCCTATTTTGAGCTGAGTCTCCTGAAAAGGAAACGCGAATGATTTCACTAAGGCACGACCAGAGCGCCACCATGTGGTAGAGTTTTTAGGGATGCACATCAGTTTTAGAAAGGATTTTCTAAGAAAGTCCTGCAAAACAAAAAAACTTGTAACATCTGACAAAAGCTAGGGAAAAAAATGGTAAAGGTCATAGTGTGGTAATAGGATGTTTTTTTTTTTAATTCAGTATCTTTCTAGAAGGTGACAGTGATTCTCACTTTCACCTTTAACATTGTAAAAATTCTTCATTGGAGTCATTTTTAAAGCGAAGTTATTTATTTAACCATCTTGAGTGTTTTCAAACAGAAAGAACACTGCTAGTATTACATAGTGGGACAGAACACCATCTTATCCACACATGAAAAAAAATCCCATTTATTTAAATTCATTAGGGAATTCCCTGAACCTTGGGTATTGTTGATGATGGTTTTGGTGGATTTTGGTTTATTACTTTGGGATACAGGTCACAGTTACTGTTGCTTTTAAGCAAACAGAGAAACTGCTCAAAATCTTATTTATCAATTAGAATAACATTTTTAATTATTTCATGTTTTTGCATCAATCTACTCTAAGTTTAAATTCTGGAATACAGTATTTACCTCTCTTGACTTTATGGTCAGTTTTGTCTGAAAACTTCAAGTTATATTCAGATTGAGCTTTATGCTATGAAAGTGTAGTTTCCAAAAGTAAAGGAGTTTGAGAGTAGCAAAGGACCAAGGAAAAATCAGCAGATGGTGTCTTACTTACTTTTTACTCGTCACTGAGACAAAATACCTGATTCCCAAAGTTGGGAAAGGAAAAGTTTATTTCTTACAGTTTTAGAGGTTTCAGTCCATACTCAGTTGGCTCCAAGGCAGGGTGGCATGGCGGGGTCACAGTTCATGGCAGCTGCAAACAGCAAGGTGGAAACCGGCAAGAGATAGAGATGTCTTCTTCCTGCCTTTACATCACATCCTGTCTCCACCCCTACGTGGGTGTAGCACTCACACTCCCAATCCATGCACTACACAGTGAACCAATCACAAATGCATAATGCAAAGGCATGAGGCTTGGGGGCCACCGACATAATCCATGACAGATGGCAAACACATTGTATCAGTTCAAGGGCTCGCCCACTCCTAACATTCCGCTTAGCTCAGGTGTGCAGTATACGCAGTAGCTCCCAGCATCTACTTAAGGTCTTCTGCTCATGAGTATCCTGACTCTGTGGGCTGCTAACTGACACTTTCTTCATCAGTCACTAAAGCCACCTGCCACTTACTTGTAAGCTTCCCATGGAAGACATCACATCTAAGGGCCATTTCTAGCCTGAAGACATTCAAATATTCTTTTTTAAATGCTGTATATTGACTTAAATATCACTGTCTCTGCTTCAGTAGAAAGCATTAGGATAATTTCCAGAAAGGACCTGGGGCCTTCCAGCCACTTCAGTGGAATGATTTTTCCCTACTTATAAGGTAATTAAGACATCAATAATTCTGTCACTGTTTTGTGTGTGTGTCTGCAAAGTATGCTAACATAATTTTTTGTCCTTTCCAATAAAAAACTTCTTTTTGATTAAAAAAGACTCACAAAGTAGATTCTGTTTAATTTTTTTTATTGAAATGCCGTATTTATATATATTTTGCTAAAAATCCCCTTTTCTTTTACGACTTATGACTACTCATTCATTTCATATTACAGGTTATATTCAGTAGACAGAGAACTCTTGTGATCAGTGTCCCAGATCAAGGAAACAAGGTTGCTATACAATGTCATTTTGGTGCCTTCATTCATCACTGAATGAAATTATGAAGGAGATCAGAAAACTCCTCTCTACGTCGTACTGCTTCCTCAGCAATCACCTAGTTACAGCAGAGCAGACTGATTCTCAGGCTTCCTGTAATCCTTATAGCTTTGACCTCCACAGCCAAGTTTCTTGGTAACTCGTGAATTTCAGTGCTGTGCAATCACAGACTGAGTATGTTCTGCCTTCAGAGAGACAAAAACACTTGCAGTGAACCTCAGATAGCACTAGAGGTCCAGATTTCTGACTCAAGCAAGAATTTCCTGCTAGGTAGTCTGCTCTCCTCAAGAACTGTAATGTCTTCTCTCACCAGTGTGGGCAGGCTATTGTTTTGTTTTATTTTGTTTTGGGGGTCTGAGTTTTGCTATGTAGTCTGGGCTGGCCTTGAACTCACTATGTAGCCCAGGCTGGCCTCGAACTTACAGCAAACCTCCTGCCTCAGCTTCTTGAGTTCTGGAATTACAGGCATGTGCCACGTAGCCTAGTGGTATTATTTTTAAATTAGAAATTTATGAAAAAGGGAAGAAATTAAATGACTCATGAGTCTCTTAAAATGTATACCTTTTTGGAAGAGCTTTTAAAATCTCTTTAGAAAAACTTGCTATTAGTTTCAGACTATTCTTGAATGGAAAAAACTTCCAAGATTGTCTTAGTGCCACAAGTTTTAATAGATAATTTCAAAACATGCCATGTCTTGGAAGCTATTTTTCAAAATATCTTAAAGATAAATCATTGTTTTGCAAAATCCATTGAGATAGTGTTTTTTTATGTTTTACAGCTGACTTCCTTTAGAATTTCTTGTAATCACTGCACTCTCTATTAATACTTCCCTCGATTTCTATAGAAAAGTCATTAGAGGAAGTCATTAGGTTTATATATTATAAATATAAAAATATATTTATGTATGTCTTAATAATACAGTGTCTACTATGAAAAAATTTTTAAGTAAAAATTTACCTAATGCTTTTTATTCTAATAGACTTTTCATTACTAACTTTTAAAAATCAAAAACTTTATTTGTAGCAGTTTTAGAGTCAGAGGTTCGTTTTAAAACTCCACACAGGGTACAAATCCAACATTTCAAATTAGCATATGAGTTTTACCCAGTGAAGACTTAATTATTCTTGTTTGGCTCATTTCCACCATTCTTTATGCTGGCTATATCTTCATTACTCTTACACACCAAGTGTTACATCACTCTTGCTTCTGAGCTTTCATCGTGCCCTTCTTTGTGCCTGGACTTACTGGTTGTACATGATTTGGACCAGGCATCAGCAAACTACGAATGTGAATACCATCTTGCTTGCTTCTCTTCCAGTTTTTATAGGTAAATTTTTATTAGCTCACATCCTTGTTCATGAATTTCTATACTGTGTTAAACTTATAGGTTTGAATACTTAAAGAAAGACTGGTTACAATGCCTGATATATATCTGGATCCTTACAGAAAAAAAACACTGCCAACCTTTGATTTATATTAATATCTTTACTGGAGGAGCAGTCCCTCTACCCCCATTTCCTAATAAGTATACAATTTCTGTAATCCTAAAGCATTTCCACATACTATTACAGAATATCCAGTTATGAAATTTGTTTATGAATTTCTTCTTAGCAATTGTGTGTTCCTTTGGATAGTTTCAAGTGTGTTCCTGAATAAAATGCTCAGGAAACATTTATGAATTTAGTAAAGAAAGTATTAAGGAGTGAGAAAAATAAAATGTTTTCCATTTTGTTTCTTTGAGTATGTTATTCGTTATCCTTTTTTTTTTCCTTATCTCTTTACAAGGACTGGACATTTCTTGAAGGGGGTGGTCAGTTGTTTTCCAGGTTGAATAACTTCCATAAAATAAAACCAGTTGGCTCTGTATTTCCATGTGACTGGACAGTGTAAGACTAAACTATTTCTACACAACTTGGCATGAAAAGGAAAGCTGAAAGCTAGGCCCGGGGGTGCAAGCCTGTAATCCCAGCACCCTGAGAAGCTGAGACAAGATCACAAGTTTGAGCTCAGCCTGGGAAATTGAATAACAAAACAAAACCAAAAAACAGAGCTAGGGATATAGCCCTATATATAGGCCCTGAATTCAACCCCCAGTATTGCAAATGAGAAACAAAAAGCTCAAGTAACTGTAAAATTGGGGACAGATTTTTAAAAACACCATCTAACACACTAATGCACTAAACTCTTATTGAATGAGATAGACCAAAATGCAGCAAGAGAATAACAGCCCTTGTCATTCAGGGAGAGGTGGTATCTTCCTGTTTTTTAGGGATTGATCAGGAGCATAGGTAGATGATCTGAGGTTGGTATGCAGGCACCAGAAACAGAGTACTCAAGGTTAGAGGCATAAAACTGAAGCTAACAACAGATTTTAGGGTGAATTTGGAAAAGCTGAATCCAGATCTCGGAGATCAATGCTCAGCTATAAACAAGAATGCCATCAGTCAGGAGGTGAGTAAGAATCAGAACCAGGAGAGGGGCAACACCAAACATGAAGAGGCCATAACTTCGACAATGGAAATCTTTAGGCAGAGCTCCCACAGCCCTGTTACCTTAGATGCTGGTCAAATTAAAGGTGTTGGGTGTCAGCAGGGGATAAATACCCAAGGTGAGTGTAGAAAGACGAAAATATTTCCTTCAGGTTCAGGAAAACAAAAAGCAACACCAGAACAGTTGTTCTTAGTAGTGGTAGTCTCGACTCATGTGTGACTTTCCCAGCATCCAACCTGTGCATCAGCAGCCTTGTCCTCAGAAAACCCAGCTCAGCAGTGGTGCCCTTGGCAAACATAGTGTGTCTGAAAAAGAGATAAGATGAAGCATGGAATCTTCCAAACACCAGGACATCTGAAGACACCCAAACATTTACACCAGACACCCCAAAGACTTTAATCCACCGAGGCAGGACATTTAGAGAACTTGGGACCATTGATGTTTAGATTTTCCCTCCTAATGTCCCTTGCCTACTTTCAAGCCCTGTGCCAGAGCCCACTCCTCCTTGTTCCTACAGCCGGCCTTTTTGCCCTCTGTCTGTCTGCACCTGGCCACGATAAATTCCATGCCAACTTGCCTATACACAAGCCTGGTGACCTCGGCTGGTCTCTGTCTCCTTATAAGTAGAAATCTCTTATTAAACAACTTCTATATTTTCATGTTGAAAGGCAATTAGAAGTGCACATTTATTTAGGGCACTTCTTAGATCATTATCCTTAAAACACACGAAACTCTTCGACAAGGAAATTTCTTCTCTGATATTTTCTCCTTTTTTGTCTCATTCTTCCAGGTCTCAGAAAAAACCTGTAAGACAGATACAGATGAGAAGTTTCTGTCATGAGGCATTCCCTTTATGACCTGTATATTTATGATCTCAAGCACAAAAAGCACAGTAATTCCTCTGCTACGTGCCAAAGGATTTATGGTGAGGCCTACTGGAAAGACAAACTGCTGCAAATGCACAAATCACGGTCATTTTTATTTTATTTTTTAACATTTTGTGGTACAAATAGAGGTTACATTCACCTGGAAATGAAGTACAAAGAACATTGAAATTCAAGACCAAAGGTTTTTGCCTATTGGTTACTTTTACTATTGACAGGGAGTTACATGCAAATAGAGGTGTAGCAATGATTGTTTTCCTGGCAGCCAAAATCATAATGCTCTTAACTGACATTCAATGCTGGCTATATTCTTGAAGATTAAGGGAGGTAACAAACTAAGCAGTCAACAGAGTAAGGCAAACATTTGAAACATTATATAAAAGAGAACCCTGGGGGCTGGGGATTTAGCTCAGCGGCATAAGCACCTGCCTTGCAAGCAGGCAGTCGTGAGTTCGATCCCCGGTACCGATAAAAAGAGAAAAAGAAGAAAAACAAACAAACAAACAAAAAAAAAACGAGAGAGAGAGAGAACCCTGGAAATGCCTGTGTTATGAACACTGAGGGATATCTCAAACCCAAAATAACTTGTAAGGTAAGGGAAAGTGGCTTAGTGGGTTTGAGGGAAGGTCTGCTTTACAAACTAGAAGGCTTTTCTGTCACCTGCTTCCTTTCCTTCCCTGAAGAAGAGCTAGATTCCATTCCTATACTGAACCTACTCATCTCTAAATAATAACAATGATAGTAACAACAAGAATAATAGAAAAGAAGGGAACCTGAGAAGACATCTGACCACAGGTTTCCAAGGTGAACTAATTACCAGACACTCCAGGAACTATCAAAGTCTTCAGAAATCAAGGGAACAAATCTCTGCACTCTATCCTCAGAGAATGTGGTCCATAAACCAGGAGTGAGGCTTATACTTTTGCCCATTAAAGGACTTTCCAATGATTCTTAATACCAGCCACATTCAGGAGCCACTCATCAATTCCATTCTCCCACACATGGATAGATCCTCCCTAGGTTATTCAATGCAAAATTTCCTTTTTCAAAGAAATATGAAATTTCTTGAATTTTTTTCAATGTAAAATATGTTTCTGCCCCCATATTATGAAGCCCATCCATAAATAACCTACATGGCTGAAAATTCTATTCAAATAATTACATTTTGATTCAAATTTCACTTGACACAATAATTCATTAGTAAAATTACACATATTTACTGGAATTGAAAGGAATTTTGAAAAGGTAAAATAAAACACTAAAGTATAAAAAGAGAAACCTACTATCCTAAAAGAAAATGCATTGACTGATTTTCATGTTTCCTTCAGATTCTCTTTATTATTATTTGGAGAAATAAAACTTAGAAGGAAAATTTAAATCATCTCCTATTCCTCTAGTTCTATTCTATACCATCTTTCCTTCTTGCCAGTAAGATAAGCTATCATAGATTTTTCCATACAGTTTACAATTTTATACTTCTTTCTGAAATCTGTATCTGTTAAACATACACACATGTTTAACATTTTTAAAACTTACATAAATAAAATTTAACTGTATTTAGCATTCTGAAGCTTTATATTTCTTTTTATGCTACATTTTAAAAATCTATACAATACATATATATATTAAACTCATTCATTTTACATAATATATAAACATTCCATCTATAAATTCTCTGAAAATAGATACTTGAATTGTTACAAAATTTAGCACTTCACAAAAAATACTTGGATATCTCTACATTTATCTAACAATGTGTATATATAAGAATTTCTGTAGGTATTTGAGTTTAATAGCAAAGTTTTAAACTACATTTTCAAATTTCTAAGTAGTATGTAATAATTCTTCCAAATGCTCACTAAGATTTTAATCTCTATGATATCTAGTTTCCCACATCTTTGAAACATTGATGTTCTCAGTTCTTTACAAATTATGCTAATTTGATTGTATCTCAATGTTTTATTAAACATCTCAACTCAGAGGCTAGAGAAGAAAGGTCAAAAGTTTAAGTCCAGTCTGGACACCTAGGGACTTAGACCCTGTTTTTTTAAAAAAAGAAATTTAAAAATGACTAGGGATATATCTCAATGCAAAGGTCCTCAGTTCAAGTTTAATCAATCTCCAGTACCATCAAGGAAAGAGGAAGATGTTCCTAATACTCGTTATGTGTTTTCAAAGTTTAGTTCTACATTAAACATTCCTTAAAACATTTATTTATCTTCTAACCAAAAACATTTCCCTTTGAGAAAAGTCTTAGCATGGGACCTGGCTATTGTTTGCATTCATTATCAGTTATAATGAGCTCATTCAAGATAGGAATTTATCATGATGCAAGGATTCAGAAAGCAGTGAAATGAAAATTTAAAAGACACTTCACAATATTTCATAAAATGTACTGAGCACCTGCTAATGACAGGATAGTATTATGATAAAATATGCAATCTTCAATCCTTTTTAAGGAAGCAAGAGGCATTATGGTAACCGTTGTTGATAACCTTGTGCTCTGTTTTTACATCATGTGCTACGTCTATCCTTGGTTTTGACTGACAGCTTTGCTTTGTCATATTTGGTTTTATTCTCTTCCAAAAAAATAATAATAAGCACTATGGGAGTAATAAAACCCAAAATGTGTAAATTTTGTTGTAAAAAAGTGTTCTAAAGGATACAACTGTGAGTGTGTTTAGGTGTGTTAGGATAGACGACCATATTACTGAGTTTTTGTTGGATCATTGAACACAACTGTTTGCAGTCTCACTGTTTTAATTTCTACTTTGTATGCTTTGATCCTGTGACTTGAGCAACTACTTCTAAGATGACAATGTGTAATCTATTAACTGGTGATTTCTTACTGTTTTTTTTTTTTTTTTTTTTTGTAGTTCTGTATTACTTGTACCCTTACACTGTTTTGTTTTGTTTTGTTTTGTTTTTTTTCTTTTTCCTTTTAAATAAAAAAAAATGCAGTCTTCAGAGCTGAACTACCTGGTTTAAAATCTAGCTCCACTACTCATAGCTAGTGACCAAGGAAAATGTACTCTTTCTAAGGAATATATAAAATTAAGATAATCATAATACTCAAGTGCTGATGTTTATGTAAGATAATACACATGAAGCATTTAGTACAATATGCTGTCCTTAACAAATACATTCATTTTTGCTATTGTTATCATCACAATGTCAATTGTTAGTGAGAGGATAGAAGTGGTGGTTATCACATGCTGCCTGCCTTCCCCAGAAAAAAAAGATTCTACATGGAAATTAGCTGGCACAAGTTTCATTAAGAAATGTTTTGGGGATGACTAGGTTGAACAAAAGGAAAGACAAGAGGACTAGGAATACAGATGAGACCAGTGATGAAACATGGTTTTTGGTTTCTTAATGTCCATAATTACAAATCAGAAATACAAAACACATTGCCCCTGAACTATAACAATTATAAGAGGAATGAGGAGCAAGAGGAAAAAAGGAAAACAATAATATATAAAAGCATGCTAATATAACCCTCACAAAACCTGTATGAACAATCCTGGGCTAAGAGGTGATCAAAATGAAAGAATTCAGATAATCAAACCATGGCCCAGAACTGGGAAATTATACATCCAGAATGTGAACCCAAGCAATATAGATTTAGAAATCATGCTCTTAACCACTGTCCAATATTGCAAAAACAAGCATCAGTGCCACTGGTATGGCGTACCAGTTTATCCTTGTCATCTGCTTTACTTTTCCCAGGCAGGCATTTTGTCGAGTATGCTGCTTATATTTTCTCATTTATTCTAACCATTATCATAATCCTTGGCTGTTGTATTTATCCTCATTTTCCAGATGAATAAAATAGGAGGAGCCACATTTCAAAAGTCAGACAACTTACTGATTTATTCTATGCTCGCTTTGCTCTGAAATTCAGCGCTCTTTCCCAGCATAATGGGGTTTAATTCTTGATAAAGGACTTAGTTTTCCAACAAACTGATAACTTTATCATACCTCTCATGTCATGTCCTCCCTCAGATAAATAATGCCAATTCATCCACTTCTTCATTGTTTACGTCGCATCATATTGGCTTCCTTTGAATATTCTCCATGTACCTTGACTCATTTAATTACTGAGTCAGAATTGAGCATGTAGAGGTTTTGACAATTTTGAGTACCTAATGGGAAATTTGCCAAGTGTTTCCTACACTCTGAATTTTCATTTAGCTTGTCAGTGTCATAATTACCTCTTTAAGAACAGAATCACCAGACTGACTCATGTTTAACATGCTTTCTAAAGTGACCAATGGACCTCTTTCTGAGGCACTTTGATTTCTGATTTCCTATGTACAATTTTCTTTAAAAGCACCCTAAAATTTGTTACAGTTTACCAATTTTGACCAGCTATTACCTACTCCTAATTATTCTACTTTAAATGTAAATCATTTCATGGATGTGCAATAAAAATTTCAAAAGCTTTTCAATTAGATTTATCTGAGAGAAATTTTTATATTGCTAACATATAAAAGAATGAGCACTTAACATAAATTTTAACATTATTTCTCTATCACTAGCCATGAGTAAAACTTAAAAATGGCATTTTTTCTAAAGAATTCTTAATTCTACAGAACCACCTAAAATATTTCTTAGAAATGTGCATATGCAAATTTACTCATCTTTGCATAATTTTATATAATACACCTCTAAAAATTTGGAATAGTCTAAATGATTTGCAAACTTCATCCTCCTAAGAATATCTTAAATTTATCTATGGGAGAAAATGGCTTATTTTTTTAGAAAATCACCACTATGAACATTTTACTTTTATAAAACTAAGTGAAGTATTACTTGTTTTTATAACAGAAACTCTTAAAGGTAGTACAATTTAAATGCAATTGTTTAGTGTGAGACAAGAATTATTCTGAATAGTCATATAAATTATGTCTTTAAGATTTTGATGTTGTTTTGGAAAAAATTTTTGGTGGGTTTAGTGACCTGTACATAGTTAATTTTTAGATTAACTATACTTTTATTCAAGCAGTTAGGTTCATGAACATTTTAAGCTGAGACCCTGTGCCTCTAGGTGGACTTGCACATATATTCCTGGCCTAACACTAAGAAAGGATTGACATAATTGAGGGCAGATAGATCTGAGTTTGGTGTCACTCCACACTGACTGATATGTTGGTGACTCACCATTCTTGTCAGAATACAGAAAGGAATCAGAAGTGAGATTAGTTAATTCTGTTGACTTCTTTTTACTAGGGGTTATGGCAGCCATGCTCTTCTAGGTAGGCTTGCAGTTTATTCTCAAGGGGTGAAGTTACCTGCTGCTCTGTCAATCTTGCCTTTTTCTATATGTAGTCACTTACCTAATGTCTTGGTTACTTTTCTTATTGCAGAGACAAAATGCGAAACCCTCAAAGTTAAAGAAGGAAAGGTTTGCTTGGCTCATAGTTTGTACAGGTTTCAATTCATAGTTGGCAGGTGTCTTACTTTTTACTCGCTGCTGAGACAAAATACCTGAAGCCCAAAGTTGAGAAACGAAAGGTTTATTTCTTACAGTTTTGGGGGATTTCAGTCCACAGTCAGTTGGCTCCAAGGCAGGCAGTCCCGGCTGGGCCGCAGTTCATGGCAGCTGCAAACAGCAAGCAGGAACCAGCAAAGAGCAAGACACACCTTCTTCCTGCCATTACATCCCATCCTGGCTCCACCCCTATGTGGGTGGAGCACTGACACCATCAATCCAAGCACTAGACAATGAACAAATCACAAATACACAATGCACACTCATGAGGCCTGAGGGACACAGACATAAACCATGACAGCAGGCTCCAAAACAAGGTAGTATGGCAGAGGGACATCACAGAGGAGAAACTGTTCATGGCAAGTAGAAGGCAGCAAGCTACAAGGTGACAAAAAATAACCCTTTTTCTCCCTTATATCTTACCCAGGGTATCCATCTTTAGAACAGATAATACTAACACCCAGAGTGGGGCAGATTTAATCCTAAAGCCATATGATGATCAACCTTAGCATCACATCCTGGATCCAAGCAGCACACACTCTAGATCCAGCCACCTCCAAAGAGCCCCACCTATAATCACATGAAGCTCTGGGTGGAAATCCAGATTCAATCCGTAACACTTGATGATATCTTCTCTGGCATGTAGAGAAGTAAAATACACAATCAAAATTTTTAAATTTTTATTTCTAGTCCAAACCTCTTTCTTAAAATCTCACACAAATTAGACAATTGCCTAGTGAAAATATTCACTTGAATGTCAAATCCATCTCAAACTCATAATATATTTTTTTTAAAAATGAATTCTCCATTGTATTGAAACATATCCCCCCTTGAATTTTGCTCTTTCAGTTTTAAACAGTCCTTAATTGTCCAAATGTAGCCCAGAGCCCTGCTCAAGATCTTTAAATGTTCTCAGTGTCTCACACTCCACATCTAGCATTTGTCTCAACCCTGAATTAAAAATATAGCCGTAGCCTGGTGAGTATTAACCAACCTGACTGGAACCACTCAGTCCATTACACCAAAACCTTTCCTGCAGTGTGGGACAAGACCTCCTAAATGAACTTTCTTTTCTGCTCTAATACTCCTTGAAGGTTATTGTCCATCCAGTAACCTGGTGAATCTCATTGAGATGCTCTGTGTTCAACATCTCTTATCCCTCGGAGCACTTATGATAACCTGCAAGGTCCCCTGTGACCTTAGTACTCTTCCACATCCAAGTCCTTCCATCTACATCTCTGACTTCGTTTCCTAAGGTGCCTCACTTGTCACATCACTGTAGACGTGTTCCTAACTTTGCTGTTTCTCACAGCTCTACTCTGGTCCTCCTCATCCCCTCACTGATCTTTGTGCCAGGAATGGTTTTCCTGCCTACAGTAGACTAAATAATTATACCTGCCCTCATATTTATGTGTTGAAACCTTAACTTACAAGGTGATACATTAGAAGGTGAGGTTTCTGAGAGGTAAGGTAGTCATGGGAGTAGAGCTTTCCACACAAGTGTTCTAGCTACAAATCATAATACAAAACCACTAAATATAGGCTGGCCATTTTAGTCTCAGTTAGAATAAATTGCCATGGACACATTTTACTGAGGAAGCACACACTTTATAAAAACCCACAGAACCTTCAAATCAGCTGTAGCAGTGAAGTAAATACAGCAGGATAAAAGGAACCAAGGAGGACACTCACAGCAAAGGACTTGCCTAGCATGTATAAGGTCCTGTATTTGATGTCTGGAATGAGAAAAAAACAATAATAAAGAAGGGGAAAGAAGATAACATTTTTTAAGATGAAAAACTGGCTTTGTTGAAGAGGTGACTAAGATTTCTAAGAACAAATCCTTGAAAGACAAGACAGCAGCCTAAGTGAATCCACCACCATAGTCCAAAGGGTTCCCAGAATAATCATGTGATCTCATCAAAAATCAGGCTTTCCAGTGCTGGCTGAGCAGCATCCAAGTCATGATCAAAAAAGGAGCGCTTTGACCCTTTCATTTATTAGGTATTATTCAGAATACGGTAGCTCCAGCAGGCAGATTAAAATTAAATGCACCTGCATGTGTTGGGGAGGTGCAAAATCTATGACGATAAATGGGCTAATATTTTTTATGATTATGTAGGGAATAAAAGTTTTATGGTTAATATAGATTTTTAAAACAGATGAGCTATATACACAGTTATAATTACTCTCATGATTAAATAAACTTGATTGGCTACTGAGAAAAAGTGACAAGACATATAGGAGAATTTAACACTCTGAATGCAGGGCCTTATGTGACTGGGAGCCCCCTGACTTGTAGCACCCAGGCTTGGGCTTGTTCATGAATCAGGAATTGGAGATGTCTTACACTATCTCTCTCTGGGAGCTCCAGGCACTGGTAGATCACTCTTAAACCAAAATGCAATTTCCTTTCAACTTTACTTAGTACTCTGTGAGCTAAGAGGCACAGAAAACTAATGAAGGGTTGGACTCTGAGTCTGAGTGCAGAGGAAAGTATATACCATGAGCAGATCCATGATGCCCCATCAGCGATAACCTCAACTAAATAAGCTACTTACGTTTTACAGAGGCAGCAAAGTTCCACTGACCTCTGGCCTATAGAAAGATCATTTGAGGGAGAGTGAGAGCAAGAATTGGAAGAGAAGACAAAGGTAAGTCAGTTATTTCTGACCTCTCATCCTGAGTATTTCCTAACAGAGTTTCTGCCTTCATTTGCTGCCCACACAGTGTCCACGGTGGAAGTGGAGAAAGTCTCCCAGCAAGTGGTGCACAGGCCAGGAAAATACACAAGCAGACTGAAGTCACTTCCCACATCCAGAGGACAGCTAACCCCATGTTTCTCATGCCCACCAGATCACAAATTCCAGCCCTCTCTGGGTCATCTCCTGCATGTTGCTCTCTCGCAACTGCTTTTTCTCTTGCTCCCTCCTGAATCATTCTTAACCTATGCAGCTTTTCTCCTGGTCACTCCATCTAGTCATCTGAACTTTTACAATACTTGGTTGGCAGCATCTCATGTGAAAGATGAGAAACAGTTGATCACAGAAAGTTTTTACCCTCTACCTTTCTTATATCTTAAAGTTAGTTTCTCCCTCCAAATACTGCTTTCCTTCAAGCTTTTCAAAATTTGGACTGTTTCTCAGGAAGCTCAGATGGCCCAGCATAGTGAGTGTCACTTTGCCTTCCAAGTGCTAAAAGCTGGGTGAAATTCCGGCAGAAAGCCATCCTCCCAGGACACCTAAGTTACCTGACTACTCGTGGCTCTTATTTACTCCTCTTCTGTTCATCTTCCAAGCCATCTTCTGCCCTTATTCTGGATTTACATGTGTAAATCATTCTGTCTTCACGGTTACCCTGGCTTTGTGATTCTTTGACTTTCACAATTCCAGTTCTCACCTTCTCCACTAGCCTTGGCCTGGGCAGCACCTTGTGCTTTATCATTGCGTCCTGCATATCAGAATCAGCTCTCAGAGGTTTAAAAAAATCACCCATGGCAGAAAACTTCCTGTGGTCAACTGTTTTGCAACTTTCACATGCGATCCTGCCGACCAAGTATTGTACAAAACAGTACTCACCTTGTAAAGCACCATCTGCGGTCCTTCCTGTCCTCACCTACCATTTACACTTAGTAAGTGATTGAGCCAGTCTCTGGACTTCCCCATTTCTCTCACCCTTCAACGTGTTAAAAGCTCCGCTTCCTTCAGTATACAGTCCGGTCCACTAGGCACATCATATTAATCCTTCCTTCACCATTTGCCTCTCAGTCTTTTTCTGTTTGTTTGAATGCACCTGCACTGCACACTTTCATGCACAGTTCAAGACATCCTGACTATTCTACTCCCATCTTTTATGGCATATGGCCATAAAATGCTAATAATCTATATCCCTAATTCAAGCTGAGAGAAATTATAAATTTTCTCAATGCTGGACAATGCCAGATTGTATCCAGTTCCACTTAATTTATCCATATCCACTTAATTTATCCATATCCACTTCATTTTTTTCTATTTTTCACAGTATTTTTAAATACACTAAAAGATAGATGATAGCAGCCCCTTTGCAGGTGAAATCCTTGGTAGAAAAAATGTAGACGGACATAAAACAAAACCTCTAACCTTCAAAGAAATAGTTTTTAATACTTATGCAAGTTCAATCATGCAGACTTACTCCATAGATTTTACATGTTATCAGTGCCAGCAGCATATGGGCAGTGGATGATTTCTGCCCACACTTTATGAGCAGCCTCCTCACAAATCCCCAAAGTTAATCATGACAAAAAGCAATCTTGTCTATTCCTTTTAAAAGCCTGAAGCAATTTGTTCAGCAACCACACTGCTAAGGGAGAGATAAAGGAAAGGAGCATCGAGGGCAACAAAAAGGGATCAAAAATCTGGAAAAAAATGTGCACAGAATTAAAAGGACCGCAGTTAAAGAGCAACTGCTCATGGATCATTTTATCTCATTACTCTGGAAATGTATTACTAGTTATAGGGGAACTTTTAAGAACTGAAATTGTAGGAGAATAAATCCTAACTCATTTCACTGTGCTGAGTAACTTCGGAACCCAAATCCCTGTTCAGTAGTCATCTGCTAATTATTAAATAAATGACTAGAAGTCCCACATTCAGCGAATTTTAAAGTTAATAGAATGGTAAAATAAGGGGCTGGGGATGTAACTCGGTGGCACAAGTGGCTACCTGACAAACACAAGGTCCTGAGTTCGATTCCCAGTGCCCAAAATAAATAAATAATAAAACAAAATAGGGAAAAAGCAAAGCAAAATACACAGGCACGTGGTTTCCTTATGAAACCATCTTGCATTCATATTAAATAGGAACAAAAAGTTCAGAGGTCAGGATTTAAGAATTTCACACTACTTCTCCTTGCCTTCATTTTTTTAAAGGAGCAACCAGTTTCCACTGATACCAGTCCCACTGCTTAGCTACTGATTCAATCAATTGATCACTTATTGATGGCCAATGTAAACACATGGCTGTCTCAAATTCACAATGGAATCATATTCCCGAGCAGAAACATTCATGTCTTTCTAGTTTAAAACCCAAACAGAGCCTAAACCAGTGGGATCAGAAAGCAAACATTTGGCCAGTGGCCTTCTAAGGTTAATAGAGGAAACAGTCATTCTAACTTCCAATCCAAAATTTCTGAATCTGTGACTACTTTCCATGAGAGAAAGTTTACAAAATATTGACTTAGTATATATGCCACAGCCTGGGAGACATTTCTCTAGCCCTAAAAGTATTACCTCTGTACCTTAGCTGTTCCACACACTTTTTAAAAGGCTATTTATTCCACCACTGTATTAAGCTAATTCTTTTGAAGAAATGAGATTAAATGGTAATAGCAGTGAGTTCCAAGACCGTGGATCTAACTGCCACATTTCATTGCAGTAAGATGATTTCCCTTGGTCATATGCAAAACTATGTGGATGCCATGATAATGACTACAACATCTGTCAGGACATAGATTTTAGGAGACACTTTATGAGAAAAGAAGGGAATGTAGGTACTTAGCAATAGCTATAACAATGATGGCCTTCGTGAGTAGAAATCCATGTGGTTGAACCTGTGTATAACCTCTGTTCTTACAACGGACTTTTCCTGAGCTCATTGGTGCAAGAGTGACTGAGAAAGGAGTATCACTGACCTCTCCATAATGGTTTATCCTATCTATCTAGTCGTTAAAACCCCTTGTAATGAGATTACCCTTTAATGAACATTCACATGAAGCCCAAATATGTTCATAGATAGTGCCCATTTAGAGAGGTCCAAACACATTTTCTCTGACCTCTTTGTAACCAATTATGTTGTTGTCCAAGTCTCAGACTATAAAACTGTTAAGCTAATTCTGGAAATAGTTGTTAGCCAATAATGCTACCTCTTTTTTAAGAAAATTGTACAACTTAAATTTTTGCTACTAGATGTTTTTCCTTCGTCATTGTCATTCAGGGACATTCTGGAGTGGGACTGTCATGTTGTAGCCTTCACATTTGGGCAATGCCTGTGGATTTGAAAAGTTGTTTATTAAGCCAAGTCCACTTGGTTTCCTCTATAGTCAATTGGTCTTAGAGAACTCCCTAAGACATTGTGCAAAGACTGCAAGAGAAAAAGCACCGCTGCAGGGAGAGTGACCATGGGTGTCTGGCCTTCCACAGGTAACCTTTGTATTTCTCAACCCGCTTGATCCTATTCTAACCTGTCCCCCACCCATTTGATGGTAGAGTTCTTCTATTCATGTCATAGTTATGACTTGATGGGTCAGATAACTTGATTTTGTAATAGGCTAGTCGGTTTGGTTTTCATGGTAATTGGTGCCAATAGCCCACTGTTCAGTCTCTGGAAAAGCTAAAGGAGAGACCAAAAGATATCTCTCAGCAGGAGACTAGCAATTCATAAAGAAGACCACAGCTTCATTTCAAATTACAGTAATCTGTTCAGTGTTCATAGGACATTACCAAAGATTCCACCTAGAATTCCTATCACTAAACCCTGACTTTTCAAGTCACATCTAATCTAATAGAGGACCGGTTGAGCTGGAGGGTTCCCTTCTAAGATGGTTCACCCACATGGCTGTTGGCAGGAAAATTCATTTCCTTGTTAATTAGGTCTCTCCATGGGGCTTCTTTGTAGAGCAAATAAACTAAGTGACAGCTAGCAAAATGAAATATTGATGTATTTTATGATCTGGTCACAAATGGTCACAGCTACACGGTCCTCAATTAAAGAGATGTAAGTCTGGCTTCATCTTTCAGAAAGAGGATTTTTAAAAATCTGTAGACATATTTTCAAACAATGCCATACTTAATTTACAACAGCAGAAAATGAAAGTCAGAATCCTTATACAAAAATCTTTCACCACATCTCCTATAATTTATTTTAATTAAATTCCTAAAAATTAAACTATTGGATCAAAGTGTAATATGTTTTATTTTGTTTTGTTTGCGGGATCCTGAAATGTTGCCAAACAGAGCTACAGTGTGTCATTACAAAATTGAATTTGTTCAGAAGCAATGGAAGTGTGTCAATTTTATTACATTCAGCCAATGTCAAACTGGTATTAAATAAGAGAGAAAGAAAAGGAAGAGAGCAAGAAAGAAGGCAGGCAAGCAGACAAGCCTTGTTTTTAAGTATCTGCCCATTTTATTGTATGGGAAAGTACATTTTCTTATAGTTATTTAATGTTTGTATTTGCTTCTTAGTAAATCATTGAAGAATGTTACTAATTTGAATATTAAGAGGTTTTATGTACTAATTTAGAAAATTTAACTACATATAAAATTATTAATTCCTTGTCTGCCATTGTTTTACAAGTAATTGACTAGGTTACTATTAATTTTAAAAATTTCATCAAGTACAAAATGTTTTAAATTTTGAATGGTTGAGTAAATCTGTCATATCCTTGTAACTTTGGGCAAGCTACTCAAAGTTACAAATTAGCCTCTAATTTTTTTCTTAACTTTATTGATACAGTTTAGAAATACCTAATGATCACACTTATCATAGGAAATTTGTACATGTATATGATATATCTTAATTCCTGTTTTTTACGCTACATAATAAGCTCAAAGCCAGCCTGAACTACATATTGAGATACTATCTGAAAAAAGACAAAAAAAGAAAGACAAAAACATGGTTACAAATATGGTTATCATGCTATCTCCTTAACTTGACATGGTGGTTTTAATTTGCTGTTAGTCGTTATCCTAATCTTCAAAGACTACAAGTTAAGACAATTAACATGAATGTCCTCATGTATCTTATATTGTACAAGTTTTAAATGCAAATATAAGAGCATGTTGAACCACTGTAATTACAACCGCTGAAATTACAGTATTCATATTTATAGTTAGTGTTACCACAAGTGTTTTGTTCTCCCAAAAGAGTAGAAATGCTGCACAAAAATAAGCTGAACATGTTGACTTTGTTTCTTTCTCTACACGCAATCACCCGAAGCCTTTACCTTTAACTTACTGAGGTATAAAGAAGAAACGAGAGGCAGAGAAGCTGTAGGCCTCTCCATCTTTCCTTTGTCTTCTCTGGAATTATTTGGCTTTTATGGGGTTGGTTGATACTAGAGATTACATCTGATACTGCTCCTTGGTTGTTTGTGTTTTTAGAATTTGAATGGCATCTTTCTACATGTGAAGTCACTTCTCACCCCAAAGCAAAAAATGCAATCACTATGGCCCATCTGTGGCACTGTATACTGTACCTACTATCTTTAATCCTGTTCTGTGTGAATTTGCCTGAAATTGTGCAAACTGTGGGTCTCCTGAAGTTCTGCACCCACAGCACTCCTGTGAGGCAAGGAACGGTAGACATACAAAAGCGTGTCTCTCCTGCTCAGGCTCCATTATCCCACAGAATTCACTTATGAGTCTCAAGTTCAGAGATAACATTATTAAGAATTTAAAAGCAGGCACATGCAACTAAATATGAGCCTTTCTAAGCATGGAGTTCTATGTGACCTATAGGTATCCAGCCCATGGAGCAGGATTTACAAGAATTACAACTAACATCCTGAAATATTTCCCAGCAATAAACATGTGAAGTAAAGTTAAATAGAAATCACAATTAATATAAATATTTTAACATACAAAAATTAAGAATTGATAAAAATTCAAGCGTAATGTTCATACACAACAGAGAAAGAGTTTGAAGCCTATCTGACACATTTTTAAGGTTAATGAACTTTTCAACATGCACATAAAACCAATAAAAATAATAATTGATGAATCAATACAAGGGGAAATGAAAGAATATAAATGTGCAAATGCATTAAAACAAGAAAACACTAGCTAAAGATGGAAGAGAAAAGGCAAATTGACCTGAATGAAAGCAAAAATAAAGTAGCTCCTGTATTACAGCATGAAATTTAGCTCTGGACTTCCTAGAATCCAAAACTACCCAACATAAGGGCTTGAAACATTAATTATCACAAAAAGGAAGAGTAACAGGTTTTCAAGAGAAGCAAACAATTACTAAGCACTGAAGTTTAACTTATTTTCTGTGTTTATATAAATACACAGAAATATATAACAATATTTGTAGATGTTATATGAATGGATGAATGTAACATTAACTTTTATTGAAAGTTAGTGCTAATGATCCAATTATAGTTCTACAATAACATGATTTTGAGAAATCACAACAATAAAAAATCAAAGAGTAATGAATGTTTCTGGTAATACAACTTAAGATAATGTAGATTTCAGAAATGAAAGGGAAATGAATTCCCCATGTTGATTATTCTCAAATATTAACTTCAGGGAGTTAACAGTTAAATCTTTTGAAATGGAGCTCACTGGGCTACATAAAAGTTTTTTACAGTGACAATTTTATTTTGGGAAATATGTCCATGGGAAAAAAACAGTAGAAAATAAAAAAAAGTCTAATGATGTCCCTAAAAACATTCTTTATAAAGACATAAAATAATACTGAAAATTTTCAACAGTGATAATTAATCAATTGCTATGTTAACACTAGAACATAAAATGGAAAATAAGTGGGCTATGTTAATATGCAAAGCATATTATTAGCTGTACAAAAGGAAATGAAAGAGGAAAAGCCAACAATTCCCATGTGAAACAGTCAGAAAGCTAATATTTCCAAGACTTACTACAGTAATCAAGGCAGTATGAAACTGGCAAAATATATAAGCAGATTGGTGCGGGACAAAAAACATAGTGCTGACTAGCAAATCCAAACAAAATATTCAACTGATCTTAATTTTTAAAAACCCACAATAAATTGAATGAAGCAAAAGTCTTTTCAACAAATGGTGCTAGAGTGACCAGAGATCCTCATGACAAAAATTACTATAAACATATACCTTACACCATTCACAAAAGTTAATTCCATACTGATCACAGAAACAGATATAAAATGCAAAACTGTAAAAGTTCTAGAAGATAACATAGAAGAAAGTCTAGATGACTTGGGCTCAGTGATGGCTTTTTAGATACAACACCAAAATCCCAATCTACAAATGATCACATTGATAAGTTGAACTTCACTAAAACGTGTAATGTCTGCTCTAAGGAAGATATTTTTTTAAGAGAAAGAAAAGTCAAACCATAGTTTGGAAGAAAACTTTGACATAACACCTGTCTGATAATAAGACTGACTCACAATACACAAGAAATTTTAAAACTGAGCCATATAAAAACAAACAATCCAATTAAACATGGGAAAATACCTGAACATACACTTTACAGAGAAATAAGTTATTTGAATGGCAAATAAATGTATTAGAAGATGCTCAAAATCATATATCATTAGGTTATTAATTGGCAATTAAAACAAAGTGAGATAGCAGCACTACACACATTAGAATAGATAAAATGCAAAACCCTGATAACACCAAATTCTGATGAAAATGTGGAGAAATGAAAACTCAGCTGTTGGAAAGTTTACAAAATCCTATAACCACTTTGGAGTACAATTTGGTAATTTTGTTACAAAATTCAATATAAACCTACCATGCAATTCAGCAATTATGCTCCCAGGTATTTTCTCAACTGGATAAAATGGATGTATGTTCACACAAAAGCCTGACCAAGAATCTGTATAGCAACTTTTATACAACTTATAAAATATTAGAACCAACCCAAATACCATTGAACAAGTGAACAGATATGTCTGTGGTACTCTGTGCAATTGATTATTATTCAGTGATGAGATGAAATGAGCCATCAGGCCATAACAAGATACAGAGGGATCTTAAACACCAATACCAATTGCCAAGTAAAAGATGCCAGTGTGGGAAGGCTGCGTGCTGTATAATTCCAACTAAAGCATATTTTATAAAAAGCAAAACCATAAAGGCTATAAAAATATCAACTTGTGCTAGGAGTTTGGAAGAGAGGGAAAACAAGAGATAATACATGTAGCACAGAAAATTTTAAAAGGGTAAAACTTGTCTTTGCAATATTGCAATGGTTAATGCACGGCCTTTTACATTCACCAAAATCAACAGAATGTGCAACAAAAAGAATTAATGTTAATGTAAACTAGAGACCTTAGTTCATAATAATACGTCAATACTGGTTCATCACACTAATGGCACCACACTAATGTTGATACTAATAACATTGAGGGGATAGATTAAAAACATAAGTTCTCATGTAGTTTTTCTTTAAATCTAAAACTGCTGTGAAAATAAAGGTTATATTAAAGATTGTCCCTGCTATTTATTCAGAACTCACAAAATTATGAGACTACTCAAGTTCATAAAAATTGCAAATTGTTACGATTCATTGTGCCTGAGTACTGCAATGTACATTTAGTGACCATCTTGTTTAGCCACCTTAGCCAACAAATATCCAAGATGCCTATTACAAAATATTGAGGAAATATAACATGTAATAACACATGTAATAACTCAAAATTACAAGTCATAAACACTTTAGAAACCTAAATTTAAAAATACAACACACATCCTAGTATAAACAGACCAAAACTGACATATAAATCAGAACCAAGTTTGAGTAGGTATGCCTATGCTTACACATTGAAAAACCAAATGAAAACATTATTTAACTCAAGGCTAACTGCCATAACGGAAGTGTTTAAGAATTTTCATACTAATCTATTTTCATTACTCTAAGAGAGGTTCATTGAACTTCATAAACAAAAATATTGCCAAAGGCAGAAGTTCTGGTCTTGACATAAGAACTGGGATAGAATCCTTTGGAAGAGTTTTATTTCAAGGATAACTCTACATAGCATTTCCAAATCTTTTTTTTTTTTTTTTAATAGAAGCAGACTCTGTAATGAGTATACTCACAAGGTATTCATATCTGGTGTTTGTCCAAGTGGTCATGTGAAGCATCTAACAGATCCCACATTGTTTGTAGTATGGCATCACACATATATATTGATTACCATCACAGTTCCAAGAGACAGTGCAGTTGAGAATATGTGACATACAAAGATCACTTCAGTAAGTCTCACTTCCTAAATATCATCTGAGCACATTAAAATGCAGGTTCCAAGATTAATCCAACGGATGCTAATTTAGTAGGTCTGGGAAAGGATCTGATCATCTTCCTGGTAATTCTGATGCAAGGAAAACCTGCCTGGTGAAACAGTAGTACAGATCGATGAGGTGAGAATCTCCTCAATTTGAGCTAACCTATTTTATATGTACTGGAAGAAAGAAGTTGAAGTAAAACTACACTATTCCACTTGGAAATCAGTAAGCATCCTAGGGACCAGTCAAGACAACAAGAAGCATAGTCACTGGCTGATGGTCCAACCTGGTGGCCCGCCCTAATGTCCCTTAGCTTGATGTCAGTTTCCCTTCTCTAGAACCATCTGGACAAAAGTGAGGTGCGAGGAGGACCAAGTTAGTTTCCTTTTCACTTCCTCATCAAACATTCTTCACAAACACATCATTTAAAACAGTTTCTATGTAACTTGTAAAACCTCTATTCCTCTGTTCTCACTGAAGTAGATCATTGGTTCTATCCTAAAAAAGCAAGTGAAAAGAAGATGTGTTAGTTATTTTATATTTTTGCCCTCACTTTGTAAATAATCTCTGCAGATTAGTGATTTCATAGCATTGACTTTCATGTGGAGGGTTTTCAGACCTCTTGCTATGATTTTGATTCAGAATGTCCCTCAGCTGATTCATGTGCTTAGAAGTTGGGTTTGGGGAAGACGATTGGATCTGGAGGGTGCTACACGCATCAGTGGATTAACCCAAGGATGAATCCATAGCTAAATGTACTGTTAGAAGAGGAAGTCTGGTTTTGGAAGAAGGAGTTCTTGTGAAGAAGCCCTGAGTGCCTGGTCTTGAAAGATTTATCTCCCTCTCTGACTCCTCCCTTTGATCTCTGCATCCTGGCTCTGTCATGGTCTCGGTTTTCCTCTACTGCAGGTCTTACTGCATTTTGGACCTGTGGACCATGGGCTGAAAATTCTGAAACTGTGAGACTAAATACATCCCTCTTCCTTTAAGTTATGGGTGTCAGGTATTGTGTCCCAACATTAAGGAAGTGACTAAGACACCACACACAATAGTCTTACATATCCCAACAGTAATGTAACACAGTAATGATAGAGGTGATAGTGTTTCTATTCTTTCTCCTCCGCCCTCCCCGGCTCCATACATTTCCTCTCCTCCAGCAGGTGTACACAATTGATGTTTTGTGTTTGGAAAACTCTCTTTGTCCTAGGAACATTTGAAAGCATATATGGATGCAAACTTCACCTATATTTACCTGGGTGGCCAGCAGATTTAATATATGACCAAATACTTTAAACAGTGACAGTAGAATTTCTCTCTCTTTCTTTTATAACTCATAATGCTCATCCTCTTTGGCAATATTATTTAATGCTAGCAATCCCCACCAATAGATAAATCGAGGTCAGGGATTCAGATGAATTGGTCCTGCTTCAATGAAGTCCTAACATAAACAAATTTTGCTTTAGTGACAGTATTTGTTCATGAAGTAACAATCACCGAAAGAATATTCTGGCTTCCATAGAGCCATACAGGGCAGCCTCTATCCTGTTTTCATCTTACTTAGGGGAGCTCACGATATTCAGTAAACACAGTGTCTGCCAGGGGGCAGCAGAACTTAATGCTTTCATTCCCAAGAGAATCTAGAGGGTTTCATGAAAGCAACTGGCATATTAAGATAATTAATTTGAAATTGAAACTTTGTTGTAATCATGTTACACTACATTTACAATTAAAGGTTTGTCTGAGTCTTATATTCAGGACTTGCATCAACTAAAACAACATATCTGACATTTAAAAAAACAGACAGGAAAATCTTAATAGGCTGAAGTTGCTTAAATTATTTTCTTCCTTATCCTGTCCTTTATAACTTTTTCTTGCTTTCTGGAACCATTTGTGGACAGTCAAATCGCTTTTTATGAGCAACCTAAGATATTTTTAAAATTTAAGAAATCTTGGCTATGTTCTTTTTAAAAAGTGACTCATCTTGAAAGAAGTTAGAATTTGTTATTTTTGTTGCTTATGACAGAAAAAATACTTCCATAATAAATTGTCTCCTGACAAAGTTACTTCTGAAAATGACTTTAAATACAAATGAATTGTGGGACCTCGCTGTAGCAAGCCAGTTCTGGGGAGGAGGGAGGTCCTGAGGGGAAGAAGAGTCACATTGAATCCTTCTGAAAGCTCATTTGTCCAAGAAATACTTCTTTAGAAGTCCTGGCAGGGGTTCTTTTAAAAGCCTACATTGCCTGCCTGTGCATCGTCTTTCATAAACGTGCTCTTTAGAAGGGACTCTGGGGCGGTCTTCGAGAAATTCCAGACTCCGAACTGATATTCTAAACTTCACAAAATGAGACTTTAGGCTTACCTCTTTGTAAGCAATTTGTTTTGATCTGCTTAAAAGTACTACATATTTTGTCAACAAGGTTCTACTGTAAAATCTTTTAAAACAATTGTAGCTAGGGATTTCTAGTTAAAGATTTTAAAAAAGTAATTCTTAAAAGCCATGAAAACACAGGAACTAAAAGAATAGAAGTGAAATTAACAAAAACAGAATTCAGAAAGCTAGAAAGCAGATGGAGCCGGTTAGCTCCTTACAAAACTTGAGAAAGATGAATCTCAATCTTTAGTGATGAAAGTTGTACAGCAGTAAACTATAAAACTTCCACATGGTTCCAAAACTGATGGCTGTGAGGTGATGGTATGATTGTAAAGCAAGGATTTGTTCAAATGCCACATTAAAGAAAGTTAGAGTCCTTGGGCCCACCCTAGCAGTGCCCAGCTAGAAGACTGCCGTTGCTCCACCCAACAGAGAATTGGAGATTTATTCATTAGAGAGAGAGAGAGAGAGAAAAAAAAAAGCTGGTTTTTGGTTCGGGGATATTTCTTTAATCTATTGGTATATTTTTAAAAAAATATGGCTCCAGATGAAGTATGAAACCATGTATTATGCTATCAAGGTTCTAAGGGTCATCTGAGCTTCGTCGGGCAGGTTTCTCTGGGGCTGTCCAATGCAGTTCTAGTCCAGTGTTGACAGGGATGAAGACTGTAAATGTCAGTACTTTGGTTATCCACAAAGAATTACTCATCCACAAGCTTGATTCTCAGCTGGGATGGCTGGACTTTCCAGAAAGATGTTACCATCTCCACACAGCTTCTCCAGGAGGTTACTTTGGTTTCATTACAGTTTTTCCCTTGATGCTTACTTCTTCTAAATAGTGCAAAAGATTCAAGAAATTATAAAGAGTCAGTGACATAGAGTTGGAAGTCAGAGCATCACTTTTGTCACATGTACTATTCAAATAATAATCACAAGAGCATCATGGATTTAAGATTTGTTACTTCACAAGAAATGTGCACTCCAAGCGTTTTCAGTGGACATCAGGGGCATTTCTGAAGACCTAATTACCACAAGGAAAAGTCAGATAGAGATGAAAATCACAAAATAGAAACCAGCAAAATTAAATTTTGTATTATAAAATTAAATTATGTATTATACTGGACCTCAGTATTCAAGTATCTAGGATTTTCTCCTGGACATAAGAAATCTAAAGAATTTTCTTTGAAAAAAGAAGTACACAAACATTAGAGAGTCTCCACAGAAAGGATCCCATTGAAAAGCTCACAAGAAATCAGTCAAGACTGTGGCTCAACAATTGCAAATCCTGAATATACACAAGATGCATCCATTCAGCATATTCTGTCCTGCTCTTAAGATTCAAAAATAGATATGAAAGCAGACCAAAAAACCAAAAAGAAAATAAATAAATGATGATGGGTGAAAACACATTAAATAATATTGTTAACATTATCAGAGACAAAAGTAAATATAACCTCAAGAGAAAATTAGGATAGTATAAAGGTAATATATTCAGAGAATAAAAAGAGCTCTTGGAAATTAGACACACAGACATACACTATGTGTAGGTGGAAGGGACACTTTGAGTTTGCGGATGAAAAGCATGAAAAATTGAATAAATTATGGAAGTAAAAATGTTAAGATAAAAAAATAAAAGGAGGGGGAAATTAATGAAATTGGAAGTTTGTTTCACAAGTAGCAATATTCCAATAAAAGCATTATAAAATGTAGAAAATTTTCAAAGAAGCAATTTTCAAGATATTCTCAGAGAAATTTCTCAGAAAAAAAGAATAAAGTGTTTAGTTCAAAGGAGCTGTTATGTATTGAATTACAATTTTCCAAGATGCTGAAGACCTAACTCTCAGTATCTCAGAACTCAATGTAATTTGAAATATGGCTTTTCAGATGTAATCAAGTCAAGATCAGGTAAGTCACTGGTTCCAGCAGGTCAATAGGATTTGTATCCTCACAAAAAAGCAAAATTTGAACCCGTAAAGAGTCACACAGGGAAAAGGCCATACAGAGATGAAAGGAAGCCACAGACTCCCAAAGATTACTAACAAAACCTCCAGAACTGACCTACTGATATGAGATAGCCTCTCTCTCACAGCCCTGATTAGAAACCATTTGATCTTTGTACTATTCTGAGATGATGAATTCCTGTTGTTTAAACCACTTGGTTTGATACAGCAGTTCTATTAAACTAGTACAGGAATCTCTCAAGTATCAATAATGTGCAGGAAAACGGATTCAGACCTAAGCACGTGTCAGTACACTTACAGAGGCTGGAATGAACATAGAGAAAATTGTGAAAGCTTCTAGAGAGATGGCTGCAGAAGAATTGATTTTACATAAGTGTTTCATAATCAAAAGTTATTGGATTTTTAAATAACTACAATGTGAGTAGGAAGACACTTGAAAAATGCCATCAAAATTCTGGAGAAAAATAATGATTTCTAACCTAAAACTGTTTATCCACTAAGCTACTAAATAAATATTGAAGTAGAACATAGACCTGAAGTTTGAAATATTTTGTTTCTCAAGCATCTATTTGATGGCATGGTCCACCATAATAATGATGTGAGCAAAGAAAACGGAGACATGATTTAGGAAACAAAATCCAGTATACGAAAAGTACAGTATCCTAAGATAAGAACTGTGCGGGAGGACTAGATCTACCAGTTCAGGCCAGAACATGAATGAATAAAGAGTATGTGGAAGAGGAAGTGGAAGAGGAGGAAGAGGGGTAAGTAAGCAGGAAAGGTGAGAAAGAGAAGGTTTAAAAGGGACGAGAAGGAGAGAAATAGGATACCTGATTATTTGAGGATTTTTGACAGACGTTAGTGGATGAATGAATAATCATGATTGAAGCAAGAACTTTAAAGGGCTAAAAATGTGTAAGAAATTAAAATTTTATCAAACTGCATTTTCAGAGAATATTTTCATAGTTATATTCATGTAAGCATTGAACATGAATTTAAATAAGACATTATAACTATAGAGCATTAAGGAAAATTCTGATTATATGAAGTGAAACAGAAGCAAAGGAGTACAAAATGTTTATTTTTTGTAGTGAAAAGTTAATAGGCAATGCCTAACAGTAATAAAATAATATCAGAAATATAAAAATAATATCTATGAATATGAAATAATGTCTTCCAAAAAGTAGGGAGTCAGAATGGAGGGAAAGGTGAGATACTGGTATTTTTTATCTTAGTCTTTGCAAAGCTGCTCTGCTGTTTATATATCACTCATACATACATTTTTTAACACATGAAAAATTGATGAGTGACTCTCTTCTGATTCATTGTATGTTTGATGTGTAGGAGTAAATGTATGACCAGTATGTCTCAAAGTATAACTGGGAATTGCCTATTAGCCTCTCAAAAATACAAGGTTAGAGTAGGACCTGATGTTGGCATTTACCACAAGCTCCTCAGAGTGCCAGTTCAGCTGGTTTCTAGGTGACATTTTGAGCAGCAAAGCTATACAATAGCATGTTAACTCAAGGCAGCTACTTCAGTCACATGGGAAGCTCTTAAAGCCTACAGGCCAAACTCCCAAGATAACACTTAACACTTCTCAGTATAATCACTGCCTTATATTGTTACCACTTCCCCATTTCTTTCAACACCTCCAACCACTGAAATCACGCAAGCGAGCCCCAAATGCTTATTATATACATGTGCTGAAGCTGGCATTAGTATATTGGCCACTTCTTTGCAACAGGCTAAGCTACTAATGGTGCATGTTAGCTATAAAGCCAGCTGTTACAAGATTCAAATTTCTATAGATCAAATTATTTTTAAAATAGCCCAAGCAAGTATGTTTTTAGCTATTTGGAGATTGTTTTGGGTACGATTTTGCATAGCACCCCACCATCATCACCACATCAACACCTCATCCTACCTCCACTGGAGTAAGAGAGGTTCTGGCTCACAAAGACTCCCAGTTGTTGCTGGAGATCTCTGACAGTGCCTGCAGTACTCATGAAGTGAAATCGCCTAGATGTACATGTCTCTTATGAAACTACTTGGTCTTGCCCTCTCTTCCTATGAGTAACAACCTCTGTGCCATAGCCTTTGGATAGATTCTGCCATGGGGCACTTCCACCACATGCAAATCCACCAGTGTCACCATAGCTTCTGTGAGCTTAGTGTATTTTACAGTCTTGGCTCTTCCTGATCAGCCTCCACTGAATCTCCTGAACAAGACAACCTAAAATCTGCCCTGCTTTAATTAGGTAACTCCTGTTTATTCATTAAGACTCATTTTAGGCAACAAGTCATTCAGGAAGCCTTCTATATACAGAGAATGTTTTTGAAATACCTGTGCATGGAATATGATCACAAATCAAAAAATTCTAAAAATTGTTTTGAACTTGCTTGATGTCTAAAATATCATGGGAAAGCCCTTTTCTTTCCCTAGATAAATGGAGTCTAGTTTTCATTCACTCAAATGAATGAAGCATTTATTGAACATTAACTATGAAAATATGGATTGGGCTTTCAATGGTAAGGAGACAAAATAATCCAATTTGTGCTCTGGTAGAATCTCGTCTCCTGAAGGAGGCAGGCATCAATTAGTCACACAAATAAGGATAAGTTTCAGTTAGGATAACTATTCTGGGAGACATTCTCAGAGGAGATTGCAGACAAAAATTCAGGCTATTAGTTCAGATCTTAATTATAGTCAAATTTTTTAAATTTCATTTTCCCTTCAAGTTAGGACACTTCAGACTAATCCTTTCTTCCTTGACTGCCTTTGGGTTTCCTAAATTCCTTATTTTTGTGCTTTACAGTAAGAACTCTATTTGTTCCTATATGAGTTGGACTGAACCCAGACGAACTTTTAAAGAGGACCATTGGCACTACTCCAAGTGCTCTGTTGGCCAAATCCATTACGGACAGAGAGTTGCCATCCATCTGGTGCATAACCCAATAAAGATTATGATTTTTCTTTATTTCAATAAATTTTCTAATTTATAAATGTTATATAATACTTGAAATTTTGATTATTTAAATAAGAAAACATAAATCACTAGGCATCACCATCTATGTTTGAGCACGATTGACATTATATTTCCTTTCCTTTGTTTCAATGTGTCTATAACACACACACACACACAAAAAAAAAAAAAAACTGTATTAGCTGTTTCTTAGCTCAAAAATCTTTTCCAGGCCATCATCAGCTTTCTGGATATCTACTTCTCTTACAGATTTCCAGAACCATCAGTTGCTAAACTATCTATGGTATCTATCAGACAGTCAGGAGCTTTAGCGCACAATGCCGTTAATTACTGAAACTTGTAAATTAGCAGCAAGAAGACTCTGCCATTGAGTCAGTGTCTACCCTTCCCCGATGTTCACATAGGAAGGCTCTGTTTCTCACCACAATGACTGAGGTCTCTCAGTTCCTTCCTCCCATCTGCTTATTCTCTCAACCCTCTTTTTTCTCTTCCACAGCTCCAAGTTTCTGAGAAAGAAGAAAAACCTGCTCCTCCAGTAAGCCTGTGAATAATTTCATACAGCACATCAGTAGCTTGCAACTTCTGTCTTTGAGATTTATAGTTTTTAGAGCTATTTCTGAAATGGGTGATCATGCCTGACAAATGAAATAAGCTTGGAAAAATGCCTTTTGGAGTAACAAAGAAAATTCTATGATGTAGGGAGGATGCCTTGAGAGAATGATAGCCTAATACAGAATGACAATTTCACCACACATGTATGTTCCCTTTATTTAAATAACTAAAATCATACATACCAATCATATGTCTTATATTTTTATGATTAGCATTTTATACACATTTTATCAAAGCCATGAAGTTTTCTTTGGTGACTTTCCTTTCATGCTTGTAGAATATTTCATCTCCTGGTTTACTACCTGCTCGGTTGATTGCCAATAACTGATTTCTTGCATTGGGAAAAAGCAAAACATGTGAAGTCAGGTGTCCTACACATAAATTCCAGGTCTCTCTCTCATCACTTCTGAGACCCTGGAAAAGATATTTAATTCATCAGTGCTTTCTCTGTGAAATTATTATTTTGAAAAATAGGAATATTAACATTGCTTAGCTCATAAACTTATTAGGAAATTGTAAAGTTATACATAAGTAGCTAAAACTGGAAAATTAATATGTGTAGATGATGCTATAGTTATGTGATTTTTAATTATTTTCAGTCTTTCATTTTTATAAATAACTACAATTGTACACATACATAAATCTCTTTTTCTTTTTTGTTTGTTCAGAGAGACTCATAGAGAAATATCAACAGAAGAAAGACTGGATTTTTAAACACTTTTGAATACCTGTTGCCTGCCAAATCATTTTACAAAAACATTAAATTACATAATTTTACACCAAACGTAGTCAAACGTTGGGAGAGCCACCTTTTTTTCAGCATGGCATCTTTTCTTTAGTTACCCGACCCATCTCTCCATGTCTTTAGCAGTTTCTCTCCCATTGGCTCACTGCATTCCAGCCACCCAGCCTTCCTTTCTATTCCTAAACAAGCCAACTTTCTTCCACTCTCTGGAGTGCCAAGGCGCTAAGCATCTTACTTATTCTGCCAAAAGTGTCTTCTCTTTTTCATGTCACTCTCACCTCTCCAGCTTTGCCTAGTAAATTCATACAAACACACACGCACACACCAGAACATGTTGTTCTTCCATTTGTATAGCACTGTTCTTCACTCTTCAGAAATTAATCATGAGATGATTTCTTCAATATTCTCCCAGCTTATTTCTAAGCAATGTGAAAATAGGAGCTGTGAACCAGCTTCTTAGTCACTATTATATGTCTCTTGTCTATGATAGATGCAAATTAAATATTAAATACTTGCCAATTGAATGAAAGAAGAAATTAAAGAAGACATATATGACTGAATCTTGCTTTTCCTTGGTAAGATCTGTCTTCAACTTTTCCTTTACCTTATTAAAGTGTTTTTGCATATCTTTCATCTCCCATCAGAAGTACTAGGACTGCACCTATAACTTCAAGTCATGGGCTCTCCCTATCCCACTCCTATGCTAGAATACAGGCTAAAGAGAAAAGCTTTCTCTTTGGATAGGAAAGGATGAATTGAGAGGCTCTAGACTGAGACGTACACATAGGACTGGGGAGAGGTAATGTACTATCATGAAATAGGAGCATTCACTGAGCCCTCTCCTCAGCTTTCTGTGCTGAGGCAGCTCCATAATCTCTGGCAGTGGGCTCATGACCTCCAGGGAGAGTTTGGAGAAATCTCTGAGGATACTGGCTGGCCTGGAGTCCTAGCTGCCAAAGCTCCTCACAGGATGTCTAGGTTCACACCTGATGATCCATCTACTTGTGGACCACCAAGTTTTGTAGTCCATGTATGATTTCCATCTTACATGTAACTAAGGACCCATGATAGCTGGTAACATATATGACCTGACACATTTGGCAATAGTGAAAGGAAGCTCAGGTTTTCAAAAATGGATTAGAATGCATAAACAACAGTGTTATTCCATCAACTTTAAGACATCACATATTCCAAAAGGAACCATCATTTTATGTACCACAACAGTGAGAAAAAGTGGTTTAGCAATTAAGATGTGAATGTTTTATATTTGTTGAAATTTAGATTTATCTAAATATAAATTTATTCACACCAAATATAATGAAAAGAAAATGCAACATAAATTGACCAGCTCATTTCTAAACTCATTTTGGATTAGGAATATCAGATGCATTTGGGACTAATTTGCTTTTCCATCCTTTTGGCAGATACTGACAATGGATGTCAAATGTAAAGAAAGTAGGTGCTATATTCTCACCACAAAAGTCAGGAGATAAATCCTTTTTAATTAACTAATTAACCCATCTACAATGATACATACACACACATATTTGAAAATACGTGGTGCAGGATAAAAACATACAGTACAATCTTTTAATTTTTAAAATAAGAAATTTCTAAAATGTGTTATTGAAAAAAAGCTTTCCTTAAAATCCATAACCAATTGCAATATCAAATAGCAAAGCAAGAGCAAAAGAAATGATTTAAAAATAATATTTTCTATATAGGAAATGTAATATTAGAGCACCATGTGACTCAGCTGAAGTAATATTTATAAACTCATTGTCATTTAAGATAACATTGAGACATGAGAACACAAAATTTCATGTTATTCAGATAAACTTAGCTATTTTTTAGCCTACTGGTCTTGAAGGATATTAAAACTATTCAGAACATGATCAGCTGAAATAGTCTAATACAATGGTGAAATGACATGATTATGAGATTATGAAAAAGAGAGATTCAGAACCAAGTTTCAAAATTAATCAATGAAGACCAAAAATACAAGGCATATTGACTAGAGTATAGCACAGTTTTTGTTAGTTGGTCAGTTTATATAAGGAGATTGCACTTAAAAAATAATGATTTTAGGCCTGGGCATAGGCCAACACAGTTTATAAAACTAAAGATTTTAATTCTTTTAATAACAGATAACTATTTTATTAGTATTATAATTTTCAAGTTTAAGAAAATTTGGATGAAGTACAAAATAATTTCTAAAATTTATTTCACAGCACATCTTTTATTATCCTTGTTTAATTTGGCATTTAAGAAATTAGCATGCCAAAAGACCATGAAACAAACATATTAGTCTTAATATTATGGAGTAATTTTACTTTGCCTTAAAGAATTTATTTGGAAAATACGACAGAATCCTAGAAAATATATTAGCTATATTGGAATGATTAAGGTAACTATATACCTTTATTTTGCTGAGTTTAAGAGAATCAATTCAGGTCTTGATTAATTAAACAGCAAAAAAGAAATTCATGACAATATACAACAGAAAGTAAAGCTTAAAATTATTTGAAGAATTTTAATATGCCAAATTAGTAAATGGAACTGAAATTAATAAAATATCCACTGCTAAAGAGCTTTAAATAGATTGTGAATTGAATATTAACATTGTTATTTGAATTTAAATATCTAAAGAAAAACATTTTTAAAATTATAACAAAAAATAAATCATTCTTTGGAATCTCAAATATAACAAATATTGCTGTAAACAATGCAATTAGATAAGTTGAACACACACCTAAAATGCCCACTCAGACTCCACAACATAACTATTATAAATTGACTTAACTCAAAATTGTAGAATAACTACATTTGGAAGATGAGAAAGACCAAGGCTGTGTTTAGGAGTGAGGGTGATGGTGAGAGGCCTCTTCTTTCACAATAAGATTCAATAAAATGTGCAGAAGATTGAAAAGTAAGAAATAATAACAAGATCGTTTTTACTTTAGAAAGACAGAACAAAATAACATAAGAAACAATGGAAAGTGGTTTCCTGTAGAGTCATAATTAGGGGTAAAAAGAAGCAACACAGGCAAACTGCTGTTTTTCATAATAAACTTGTTTATAGAACAAACAAAAACTATCAATATGAATTATATGAAGAAAAAGGTAACCTTGAAAAAGAAACCCTGAGAAACTCAGTTTCAAATATATATTTAACATGCTTGAAATGTTAATTAATTTTAACTAATGTCTAAAACCTCAAATTGCTTTATTCTTCAGACTTTCAGTTCTGATTTTCTATACCCTCACACAGGACTATTTTTACCTTCCCTGCTCTGTGTACCTAAACCCAAATGCCTGTTCCAGTTCATCTTGACTGTCTACTTGACGAGATTAAAACTTTGTGGAGAACTGAATAGGTTGTAAAGGTATTAACCTCATTCAAACCATTAATCAGTTCATAGCTGAATGAGGCTTGGTAGAAGCACAATATTGGGGACTACGTCTGGTTCTGGCTCCTTACACTATGGATCTTGCCCTATTCTCTGCTTTCCAGTTGAAATTAGTTAAGCATATTTCCTCTGTTGTGTCTTTCAGCCCTAATCACAAGCCAAATGCTAAACTTAATACTAACCCAAGCCAGTACCCTGATTCTAACCCTAAACCATACCATAATACCAAATTAAACAAACAAATGGACTACAAAAGCTATTCACAGAAATAACCCAAGAGAATTTCCCTAATTTAGCAAATGGTAAAGATACTCAGATATACGAGGCATACTGGACTCCAGCCACCTACAACCCAAACAGAGCTACACCCAGGCGTATAATAACCAAAATTCCAGAAATCCAATGTAAGAACAGAATATTAAAAGCCGTCAGAGACAAGAAACAGATCACTTACAATGGAACACCCATCAGAATTACGGCAGACTTCTCGGCACAAACCATCAAATCACAAAGAGCGGGGGAGGAAATAATTCAAGCTTTGAAAGATAATAACCTCCAGCCAAGATTGATATATCCTGCACAACTGTTCCTAGAAAAGAATGGAAAAACAAGGTGCATCCAGGATAAAGAGGAACTAGGGGGAATTTGCAACCACTAATTCAATTCTACAGAGAATACTGCAGGATAGTCTAAAAAAAGGAAAATACCAAGATTCCAGAAATAGTGGCAGAGAGGCCACAATGAATGGAGCAGAAAATGAAACGAAGAAGACAAACTGATAACAAACGACAGAAAAAGAGCTCAACAGAAATCAGGCAGAGAAGATCAGAAGTAGGAACAGCTATTTTGGAGAAAGCAAGACATCATAATAGCTAGTGCTGATTTAGTATCATCTTGTTTTGAAGTCCCATCAAACTTGTATTCTTCTGTCTCCATTGGTCTTAAAAGGTTGTATCTCATTGGGTTTTATTATATATGATAATATAAGCAAAAGCTTTTATAGACAAGGAGTTTATAAAGAAATCATTGTTCATTTTCTGTTAATTGGTTCTAAATACCCTGTAATAATGTCATTCTCTTGAATGGTTTTATAGTGTCTTGATATATTTGGTACTACAGTATAAGAAGTTATACTCAAAGATTTCAAGGAAAGAGACACTATGGTAACTATTTTTATGTCAGGATATCTTGTGGTGAAACACTATTTTGCTTAAATGGTTAAGTTTTGACCTGAGCTGTTCTGTTGTTATGCCCTCTTTTATTTCAATCCCCCCCCCCTTTTTTTTAAATTATTTACTTTTTTTTCTTTTTATTTTTTTAATTAATGTAAAAATAAATTAAAATAGCAGGATACATTATAGTAACCTACTTTGATTTCCTATTAACTTGATTTGAAATCCTGTATTGCTCTCACCATCTTGTTTTGACTGATTTTCCTCTATTCTGCTTTGCTTGATAGGACCAAGTTCGAAAGTATAGGCATAGCTGTGAAGACGATAAGAATCATTATGAAGCCCATTTCGGTTGACTATTGTTTTCTTTTAAAACCCTGTAACGTCTCCAATGCTTTGGTTTTATTCTTTACTGTTTAGTTCAATTTTATTATAACTGCCAATTCTTCTTAAAATAATAAGAGGCAGTATGGTAACCATTGTTGATCACCTTATATTTTGTTTTTACATTATCTATTATGTCCATCCTTTTGATTTGACTGACTCTGTTCTGATATGTCGCATTTGGTTTTACTCTCTTCAAAAAAAGTAATAAGAACTGTGGGAGTAATAAAGCCCAAAATTTGTAATTGTCATTGTACAAAGGAAAAGAAGGGAAGGTGCTCTAACGGATATAGCTGTATATATGTTTAAGTGTGTAAGATAGATAACCATATTGCTGAGTGTTTTTTGGATCATTGAACAAAACTATTTGCACTCTCACTGTTTGAAGGTTCACTTTATATGCTTCAATTTTGTAACTTGGGCAGCTATTTCTAAGATGAGAATATGTAATCTATTAACTAGTGATTTCTTGCTGTTTAATTTTTAAATTTTGTATTACTTGTACCCTTTTTCTGTTTTTTTTTCCTTTTTCTACTTAAATTAAAAAAAAAAAAAACCTTATCTCATTTGTAAACCATTCTCTAACTCTAAAACTAACCCTAAACCTAACTGGTAGCCTAACCTTAACATGTTCCTGAACAATAAACCTAACCCTAACCCTATTTTATACACTAACACAAACTCTAAACCATAACCTACTAGCAATGCATTACCTAATCTTAACCCAAACCCTAACACATAGCATAATCATAATCCTTTGCTTATCCTAAAGCTAATCTTTTGCCTAACATTGACCCATTACATAAAGCTGACCTATTGTTTAACCCTAACTGGAACCTAGTCCTAACTCCAGCCCTAACCTGTACTTTAAAGTTCACCCTTCACAATGTCCTATCCACAATGTAACCTAACTTCTTCCCTAATCCTAAAACTAATGATAACCTTAACTAATGGCCTAACCCTAACCCAAACTTGTAACTCAACCACATCTGACCTTAAACCTAACCCATACTCTAAACTTAACTTTAACTCTATTCCTAGAAGATAAAAAAGAGAGAGAAAGACATGCCTTCTTCCCATAAATACACTGTATGCTGGCTCTACCCATGGGCAAATGACACACTCATACCAGCAATCCTGTGCCAGAAATTGAACCAATCACAAAAGCTATATTCAACCACATCCTTTACTGCATGAGATTTGGGGGCCAGGGCATCTGATGTAAACTATAATGTAAACCAAAGCTTAACACTGACCTGTACCATAAAATTAACCCTAAGGTTAACCCTAATCCATACCCTAATCCTAACTGTAAATGTAAACCTAGTACCAACACTAACCCTAAGCTGCTCTTTAACCCTAACCAATTCCATGACCTAATCCTAGCCTATAACATAATCTTAACCCATTCCTGAAACTTAATATTTTATCTTCCCTAAATGTAACAAGTATACTAAGTGTAACCTGAATCTGAACCCTGATGCTAACCAGTATCCTAAACTAGCACATCCGTAAGGCTAACTGTAAAACTGAACTTAAACTTAATCTAATTCTAAACCCAATCCAAATGCTAATTCTAACCTCTAACTCCAAGCATATGCCTAAACCTGTTAAACTCTAACCTAAACCCTAACCTATACCACTATCTAACATTAACCCTAAGTTTAACTCTAATCTAATACAAAATCATATCCTAAACCAAACCTATGCCCTAACCCTAAACTTAACCCTCTTAAAACCAACTTGAAGCATAATCCTAACTGTAACACTAAACGCCAACCATTGGCATAAACCTCTTCTTACCCTAACATTAGGCCCTAACATACCCCAAACCATTACCTAAAACTATACCTGAATTAACACTATCCCATAAGCTAACACCAACATGTTCTGCTTACCTAATCCTGAAGACATGTGATCCTACTGATGGTCAAGCAAATTGAAGAGAAAGACTATTGGATAATATAACATGGAGGTCACTGACAACCTATGAGCTCAGCTTAAAGCAAATGAGACAGAAGGATAAGAGACCCTTGCTGAAATGGGTTTAGTCTAGGGTGGTGGGGAGAACCGTGGAAAATCATTTCAAGAAGCTTAGCTAGAAAAGGCAAAAGAAATTAAGATCGATTTTTAAATTTTTTCTATTTGTTTTGTTTCTCAAGATGGGAGAAATATTAGCATGCACGTGAACTAGTGAGAATGATTCAGTAGAAGAGAAAAACTGAATTGTATGACAGAAAAAAGAAATTCTAGATGACTGAGCTTGAAAGTCATGGGAAAATTGGATCCAGGAGAAAGGGAAAATCGTTCATTTCTGGCAGCAATAGAGCAGAAGACCACTTAAGGACCAAAGCAGGTAGACAGGGAAAGGTGAGAAATTTTCTACTCAAGTAAAGAGAAACAAGATCATCGGTTGAAAATGAGGTAAGGAGCATCAGTTTTGGATGTATGAAAAGAAAAGAAAAAACATTAGCCTTTTGGAAGAGTATGAATAAATGAGAAGGAATACCTATAGTTTAACTGCCAGGCAACAGTATGGAGTCACTCACTCAGAGATCCTGATTTAAGAGATTACCAGCTACAAGTAGTATATTTTTCTTTGCCACTGCTCAGCTCCATCTGTGAAGGCACAGTGGAATTAAACAGGGCTTTGATTTTGTTAAAGAAGTAGATTAGGGAGGGAGACAAGAAGTCTGTGTGCAAGGGATCTCATTGTTCATCTTGTATTATGTAAATGACATTTTGCTAAATGTAATAAGTATCAAGTTTCAGAAATAGTAAACTATTTTCAAGCATTTTCGTGACCAAATTCATTTGAGACATAAAAGTGCTTTGTAGGGAAAAAATTAAATGCACAGCAAAGATACCGAAACTAGAGTTGTGCATGCATTTCACAAATGCTTATTAGTCACCTACTATAAGGCAGGCACTGTGTGTAGTCTCAGCCTACAACAGGGAAGAAACATGGATACAGTTCCTTCTTCTGTAGATGCTATAATCTGGTGGTAGATATACATCTTAATCAAATAATTACACAGATTAATTACAAACTGAAGTAAGTGCTAGGAAGGAAAATCACTATTCTTCTAGAGCACTCAACACAAAATGTAATTAAATAATGGGGACAGGAGAGTGCAATAAAGAAATGAGAGTACAATAAAGAAATTTTCATAAGGAAGTGATGCTTCTTTCAAGATTTGAATTAGAAGGAGCTTTTGAAGAGGAAGAGAGAGGAGAAGAGAGCACTGCAGGCAAAAGAGCTTTCTGAAAAAATATTAAGATCTACTTCAGTGATTAGGATGTAATTTTTACCCTTACATTCCACTTTGATAGCATTGTTCAGTACATGGAGTTTTGCAAAGTAGTAAGTTTCATTAAAAGCCTAGCAGGTTGTTTTCTTTCTTTTTTGTTTGTCTTTTTCTGCCTTCTTTAATGATATTGCTTTGTCACTGAAAACACAAAGTCACACTAAATGGATTCAAATCTAAAATTGCTATTTATCCAGTATGGGATCACAAGGGAAGTTAGTTAGCTTTTCTGTTCCTTAATTTCTTCATTTGTAAAATCAGTGGAGACTTAGAGCCCAGTTTAATGTGCAGATTAAATTAAAATATACAAGGCACTTAAATATGCATATTAAATATATGGTAAATGCGCTAGAAATTTCTAGCTAGTATTAGGAATAATTTTCCTTCTGTTAAGATCTTAATCTGTTTCTATTTTATTCATTATCTGAATTATAAATCATGTAACAGATCAGACACACAAAAGTGTGTCTTTGGATTTGATAACAGAGAGCTTAGGCTCCACATGTGTTAACCTGCTAGAATAGCATGAATATGTGCATACATAAAGGTTTCCCCAGAATTTAAATTTGTTTATACTTATACTACTTTGAGTGTGTCTTAGAGTACACTGTCACAGAAATGTCTATCAAATGGAATGTTGTACTGAGAAAGCCATTCAATGAAGTGTAAGGTGAGATTCATCTTGCTGAAATAAAATGCATAAAGAAAAATTAGGCTGGCACAAAAGAAAGATGTTTAAATAATATGCAAGACCTGCGTGCATTCATAGATCTAAGCAGTAAATAGGTTTATAGCAGTAGTTTCAGTGCTGAAGCACAATCAAGTGTTATGATTATATCTTAATAAAAATAGGAGATAAAGTTGTACTGGGACAGTAAGTGTGATATAATTTTTGGTCATGTGATTAGTCTTCTTTTGATTCTTTCCATCCCTTCAAGACTGCCACCAAAAATTACAGCATTAAGCAGTGTGATTTAAACCTAGAGTTTGACAATCACCGACTTGGCACTAACTCAAAGGAATTATATAGTCATTCATTCTTTGCTGGGTTTGAAGATGGATGAAGGATGGGGACCACAATTTAAAGAAACACTGTATCCATTAGAAACAGAAAGGAGACGAATTTTCCTTAATAACATTCAGAAGGAATTCATTTCTGCTGACATGCTGTTTTTAGCTTAGTGAAACTATTTTGGACTTCTGACCAAAGCTGTCCAGTAATAAATCTGTATTGTTTTAAATTTTCAGTAACTTACTACAGCAGAGTTAAAAAACTAATATTATCTTAGAACTGTTTTAAACCTGGTGACTTTTAAATGAAGAATTAAATGTTACTAAAATATTCTTTTAAAATAACAAAGCATGTCTGAGCTCAAATACTAACTCGAGTAGGAAATTCAACAACTTCCACAACTTTTTTGATTTGTTAATTGCTATAAAATGGATGACTGTCTTCCAGTACCCTAAATGCTTCGTCAATTTACCTCATTTCATCTTCCACTGTGAAATGAGCCATGATCTCTAATTCAGAGATCAATAAAATTCACATATTTCTTCTTTTGCTTTAGCATGTTCTCTGTGAGCGCCTGAAGAAGTCGCTACTGCTTTCTTTTCTGTGTTAGCAGACACTTCTGTGGTACCTTTAAACACTCACCCATCTGCACAGTTGCCTGTTTATTGTTTTAAAGAGGGAATGAAAAAATGATAGAGGGTAAAAAATAATCAGATGATTCAAGCTGCAAATTTCCTACAAAGGTTTTTTTTTTTTTTTTAAATTCTGAAAAGGTAAAGGGTATGCTTAGCATTTGCTAGGAGCCTACATTCTGATATGGTTCTGGAATGTGGGTGGTGTTAGCTATTGTGAGCCAAACTTATTCTCTAGGAAACAGAGATCCTCTGATTTGAGAAGCCCTGAGCTGGCATATTCCGCTGGCTTTAAATTCAGCATAAGCACTCAGTAAGACAAATGTTAAAGGACACCTCTACGAAAAATTCTGCAACCAAACTCTTAGCTTGAACAAGTTTGAGCTGAGTCACTGATGCAATACACATCCCTCTGAATCTGTCAAAAATGTTCAGCCTCAGGTCAAAGAGACAAGGATTGTCACGCAGTGTAAAGTCTACTTAACGTTTTTTGCAGTATTTAAAACGGCTTTCATTTCTCTGACTTCCAGCAGATTGTAAAAATACAAAGAAAAACAGAGCAGGCATTATTCTTTGCTCACCCTCACACACAAGCTAGTGCTGATCGCATGCATTCATCTACACAGCATTAGGCCCAAAATAAAATCAGGCAGATTGGAATATGCAGAGATAATTTCCCAATCTCTTCGTTCAACAGCTCAGATAATGGCAAAACAGTGAACATTTTTCACATCAGTTCTTTCATGAGCCATCATGCCTCAATAAACATGCAACTATTATTTGTTCACTCCTGAATTGGCAGATAATTGTCAGCACCTTTTATGTGTAACTTTTGCCAGGAACATTAAGGATACAGTTACAGATTTGTGGGACTGGATCCTGTGGACCTAACCAAGGGACAAGTTTCACAAATACATAGTAGAAGAATGTGTCACTAAAGAAATATGCAGCAGAGAAACCGATACATGGTGAGGAGAGGTAGGCACTGTTACTTTTTATGGCTTCTCAGCATCTGCCTTAGTTTTGCTATCCGGGAAGCTGACACTGAGAAAAATTACTCAAGAACAAGGTTGGTTGAGAAGTAAAGGAAATCTTTTAGGGAGGGGGAGTACATTGCAGAAAGGAAGAGAGCTGATTATTGGTAAGCTATCAGGGAAAGAGCTCAAATTCTGAGAAATGGTGTGAAACACACATATCTAGCAGCCCACCCAAGAAAAGGAAAACGGAACTTCCATTATCAGTGGCTGAGCCGTTATCATTCCCCAAGCACTTCCACTCAGTCATGTGGAAAACTAGGGTCCTATTCACTGGCTTTGGAAATAATCTTCAGCAAAAACAGTGGAGGCTGGAAGGCCAACCCAGCCGGAGCATACCAGCAGGGAGGGACAAGGAATTGGAGTGAGGGCAGCTGCTGATTTTGCTACAGCCTCTGAACTACTTCCTATGTTTGAAAAATTCCCAATTTTATGACTCTTAGTAGAACAAAAGAAATAACCTAGCACTGCAGAAACAGAGCATGCAGGGCATGCTTCCCTCGCTTCTCTTTAACATGGGCAGAGTTAAGAATGAGGCGTAACCGATCTGACACACCTGAGTGATTTAAGCAGGAGATTCAGCAAAGCTCTTTGCAGAAGAGATAGTGGCTATTTGATAAAAGTCAAATATGGTGCATCAAGCTGATGGCTTTTCCCAGCTCTCTTCCTCCCCAGCCTTTTTCTTCTGATTCCTGTTTTCTGAACCATTTAAAATGCACTTCAACCTTTCCCATGAACATATGCACACAAAGCCAGCTATAAAGTTTGCAGAACTCAGTGGGAAATAGAAATATAAGACTTGCTTCAAAAATAGGAGAAAACTGTCCTTAAAGGTACATGAAAAGCACTTTTTCTGTTTTTGATGGCTTGTTTCTAACTGTGCTACTGTTTTCTCTTTAGTTTCAGATACCCATGGTCAAATTCAACTTCAAAACATTATATGGTAAATTTTAAAAAAATAAGATGAATATAAGTTGCAAATCTTCCATTATACTATATTGTTATAATTGTCTTATTATTAGTCATTGTTAATTTGTACTGTGATAAATTAAACTTTATCATTGATATGTAAGTATAGAAAAGATACAGTGTATACAGTGTTTAGTACTGTTGGCATTTCAGGCATCAGTTGTGTCTTGGGGATGTAGTCACTAAAGATAAGAGGAGACTGTTGTACAGGAAAACTAAAATGTTAAAATTTTACCATTCATCCTAATATTCAAAATGAGTTTTAAATGCAAATATCAAGCATTTAACTTGTAACTGACATCACCAAAATTATAAAAGTATGTATAGAGAAATCAAAATAATAAAAATTAGGACTGTTATGGTTGACACATTATGACAACTTGAGAAGTTTAGAAGTTTAAGAGACTCAGCAGGGAGCCAGGATCCTTACTTTGTAAATACCCTCATCCTGTGCAAGAGGAGGGCACAGAGATTTTGTGAGCGCTACACCCATCCTGGTGGCAGGGTGTAGCCTGCAAACATTGTAAGGGAGGAAAAGAGGCTTGTTCTCCACCTCCCACTTTTGTTCTGGCTGCAGTCTTGAAGTGTTGCCCCTGTGCCATGCCCCACTGCCTTGGAGCCAGCCAATTATGGACTGAAACCTCCACAAACAGTGAGCTGAATAAACTTTTGCTTCTTTTATTTTGGGTGACAGGTATTTTGTCCCAGCAACAGAAAAAAGTAACCAAGACCAGGATAAAGAATACAATGGATCCTCCCAGTCACAGGCCCTGTGAGAGACCTTCACAGACATTTGAGGATGAGCCCTGACATATATTCAGGGCTGCTGCCTTCGGACCTCCAGCTCCCCTGTATATCACACACAGTTCCAGTCAGAGGTCGCAGTGGGTAGCAGCTGGGAAAGCTAGTGAGGAATTTCCCTTTCCCACAGATCTGTCATCTCTACCTAAACAGACAAGTGAAATTCAAGTGTATTTGTGTCTTTGTGTCAAGAAACAGTGTGGATCTCTTTGGCGATGCACTCGAGGGAGACTTGTAGTCTCATCCTAGGTGATATATGATCTCTTGCCAACCACAATAATGCCAAATGCCTTTGTGAGCCCAGGTGGGGCCAGCTGTCACCATGGCCAGACCCAAAACACGGCTTGATGTCCACATTTAGCCCTCACCCTTCTATGTCTATACCCAGGCTTCTTCCAGAAGTAGCACCCGGATAGGAACAGAGGCCGGCCGTGTGACCCTGAAGCACCACAGGCCTGGAGGGACAGCAGCAGAAAAGGTTGTGGGAAAGAGAATGTGAGAGACCACAGAGGCAGGACAGTCCCTGTGCAAGTTCTACTCTCTGATCAGACCTCACTTACAAAACATAGAAGATTAAGTTGTCAAGAACTTCAAGTCAGTGCGTGAAACCCCTGGTGAGGAGCCCCTTGAACACAGGCCCTTACTGTGCCGCACAGGCACCTCTGACTCTTCGCCCTGACAGCCCTATCCACACACACAGCTCCCTGCACCGCTGCCACCTGCCCATCACCCTCCCCACGTCTCCAGATCACATCTCAACTAATTTTCCTGGGCTCTCATCTCCGACATCAGGAGGAACTCACACTTCATAGGACCTAAAACTTCCCATTTTGTGACCACTTAAATTAAAAACAGATTTTAAATCCATAAACACATAATTAGGACTATGAATGGGAGCATGATTTTGAGCAGTCCTAGCGGTTAACTTTCATTAGCTTCACGGTACATCTTCTTCCATCCACAGCTTCTCTATGGTTGCTCTGTCCCTTTCCTCCCGCCAACGAACCTACCCAAAACACTTCAGTTTAAATCTTAATGATACTCGATTTTTCTCATGAAACTGATTTGAAAAACATTCTCCTTTATCCCTTCTACTGGTAGTACCTGAATAACTTTTAATGTGCATATTTGTTATTAAGGAAGACATTGCTAAAGCATGATATAATATATATGGAACTACTTTGGAAATTGAAAGTGTCATATAAATATAAGATATTTTAAGTATGAGTTTATATAATTTGCTAGCCAAGACTTTATCTTGATTTTCCATGTGATATTTTCATATTCTAAATGAAATTTATAAGAATTCATGCAAGTTGTAGATATTACTTTATGATTCATAGAGTGCTTTTATGTGCTTTATATTTTGTATTACCTATTATAGAATAAATAACACTGAAAAATTAAAGGAATGGCATTTATTGTATATATGTCTGTTTATCCAGCTGTGAGTGAAATTTTTATTTTTATAGAAATTAGATGTGTGAAGATCAGGTAAAAATATCTAAATGTGGCAATATATTTCTCTAACCAGAAATGAATCTGTCCGAAAGAAAAGCTAACCAACAACATTTCTTTGGGGGAGATTCAACATGGCTGAATTGAGGAGAAGCCATGTTGGTGCTACCCAGAGAAAATCAGTTAAAACACAGGTGACTGGAAAACAGGAAAGGACATACATCCTGATGCCAAAATCCATCTGAAATGAGAGACTTGTAAATCAAACAAAACATAGACATAAACTTTGTAAAACAGTGAAGCAGCTCACAGGGTTGCATGTGGGACTGCCACCTGCACTTTGAGCAGTAATTGCCATTCTTGGAAAACTCAAGCTACACAGAATGTATGACCTCGCTCACCTTACTCCAAATGGAGTGCTGTAGCCTGGCAACAAATATAACCAGCACTTAGCAGCTGATGACTAGGGACCTGCTCCCTCTCCAATGGATCACTAGTTTTGTTTGGTTTTTGTGTGTTTGTTTTTTCTCTTTCATATTGTGCACTACAGCAGCTAACTGGATCCTCTGGTGACAAGAAGCTTAGGACTGCAAGGAAGGTGGTGAAGACAGTGAGTGGAGCGGCAGGACCCCTCCTGACCTGTGGCCAGCAGCCTGAGAGAGAGATATGCAATTTAAGCAGCCTTAGGCCATGCTGGGGAAGGAGTGGAAAGTCAGCACTCCCCCTACAACAGAGGAGACCAAAGTGAGAGCTGAACCTCTTGAGTGCAGTAGTGGCAGCGGAAGTGAGTCTGCTGCCAGTAGCACCCCTCTACCCCATCCCCACACCCTCTGGTCAGCAGTGGGAGAAGAAAGAGACTTACCTGGAGAGGTGGAACAGAGGAAACCCTGAGGTACTGGGAGGGGTCAGTGGAATGCAGGACTGGGAGCAGCATCTGGGCTATCTATCTCTGTGTGATGGAGCCACAGCCACTGGGAGAGCAATTCAGACAAGCAGGGTAAGGAGACGAGGTGTGGGGGGTCATCAAGAAAGCTGCAGGCTGAAGACTGGCTCCAGCCCCCACATTCAGAGGCCAAGACCAGTAAGGTACTCTGCACTGATTTTACTACCGATCTGGAGGGGTTACCCAGCAGAATTTTGGGCTCTGATTTGCACACTACCACTACACTACTTGAACTCAGGACACCAGAAGAATTTTATTGAACTTTTTTTCTTCCTTTCTTTTTCTTTCTTTCTTTCTTTTCTTTCTCCTTTTTCTGTCATTTTTTGGTTGTTTAGGTTTTTATTTTTATATGCATTTTGTTTTGTTAGTCTCTTTTCTCTTTCCTCAGTTATGTTTCTTGGTTTTTGTTGTTGTTGTTGTTTTACTTTTTTCATGTACATGAGCATTATCTCTAGTCTTTCTAGTTCAATTCAATATTCTTTTGCTTTTTCCTTCATTTTTTTCCTTCTGGCCTCTTCTCTAATTCTCCAAACTGGGGTGACCATCCTTTGTCCTTCAAGCTTGCTTTTACTATACTTCTATCCATTGATCTCTCTGTTTTGTCCCCTATCATTCTTAAATTTCTCACCCCAGGATTAAAACTCACTTTACGAAAGAGAAACTCACTGCATATAAATTCCTGCTTTATGATGGATTTTGGTTTATAACTGTGGATCTTGCTCCTATGATTAAAGAAATAGCTAACAGTTTGTTATTTTCTATACTGTGCTTGATGCTATTGTTATTGCTAATTGCACTATGTTAGCCTGGCTGTCATACCTGTTGCAATCAGTTGTTCTCCCTTGTATGCCAATACTGTGCTTGTCAGAGATCATAACCATCACCATAGTCCAGTACCAAAGGATTAGCACTGAGCCAAATAGATAGCAACTGTTCATCCCAAAGAAATTGGGATGGTCTTGTCTTGGTTACCTTTCTTTTGCTGTTGAGACAAAATACCTGATGGCCAAAATGAAGGAAGGAAAGGTTTATTTACAGTTACTTACAGTTTTTGGAGGTTTCAGTCCATACTCAGTTGGCTCCAAGGCAAGGTGGTGTGGCTGATGGGCAATAGTTCATGGTGGCCACAAGCAACAAGAGCAGAAAGAGCAAAAGGGGGAAAGCACGTCTCCTTCCTTTCCTTATAGTGTATGCCAGCTACCCAGCCCTGGTAGGTGCAGCACTCATGCTGCCAATCCCAGTGCTAGGCAATGAACCAATCACAAACACTAGACTCAGTTGCATCCATGACTGAATGAGGCTTTGGAGGAACATTTAAACAAATCACAAGAGGTGGGATCTTGGGACAGACAAGATCAAGAATCAGCTATATTTAGAAGACATCTCTGAGGAAGAGACAGTGCCTAGGGAAGCCTTGATGCTAGTGATAAAGCTACCAACCATAAGCAGTCTACAAGTATCAACAGAGGAAACAAATTAAAATTAAAAATATACAAAGTGACAAGACACAGGAGCAAAATGCAACCCCAGATCTTCAGCTTACTCCAGACAAGTCCAAGGAACAATGAGATAGAGGAAATCAGAAGGCATTCATCTGAATTTCCTGAAATGATAGAAGCAGAAGTAAAAAAAAAAAAAAAAAAAAAAAAAAAAGAATGAGGCTATAGAGGAAATTAGAAGTAATGTCTCAGTTTCAAAAAAAAGAGATGATGACCAAAGTGACAAATTTGCTCTGTGAATTTAAAAAAGTACTTTAGGACAGTGGTGGAATCCATGAATGCCCAACATTAAAAAATAAGTGGAATCATGAAACAGCTTTAAACGGATATGCAAGAGGTCAAAAATTCTACTGAATGTAAATGCATCCAGTTGAACCAAGGTGGGAGAGAAGAATATCAGATCTAGAACATAGGATTGCAGTTAGCGATCATAAAAAGAAAGATTTCTTAAAAATAGCAAGGGATCATGAAAAATCTATCCAGTAGCTGCAAGATGGTTCAAAGAAGAACAACGTGAAACAGAAACAGAGTTTTTGTAAATAGGGAGGGGAAGAAGGGTTAAAGAGAGAAGAGAGGAATGTAAAAAAGGGAGAATCAAGATATAGCATGTACAGGAACAAATTTTCTATGGTGATTGTGATTATTATGCATATCTAAATTGTACCAACAAAATTACAGTTGGAAAAAAGAAAGAAAAGGGCAGAAGAGCTGTAAGTGTATTTCTAGAAAGAAGTGGAGGCGAGAAATCTAAAGGATAATGCAAATATGTTCTGTTTCAACTGAAGCTTTTACACTGAGATGATTTCTATCATGCCTATCTATTGAAGTGAATGACAGCCTATGAAATAAAGAGCTGTTTGTAGCTGAAAAAACAGATTTCTATTTCACCGTCTGAATTTGCTCATTTAAATCACTCAAAATAATAACTTTTTGTTACAAATTATTATTCTGCTGCATTGCTTTGAGTAGTTTTTTTCTCTGTATTGATAAGGATCAATATATCTATAGGTGGAAAAATTTATACATTATTACTATCCTCTTTTCTTAAAGGTAATCACAATCCCCAAAACAATCTGTACTATTTAAAAATTCCATTTTTGTGTATAAATTGTGTTGTAAAAAAGAGAGGGAAAAAGTGCTCTAAAGGATACAACTGCAAATGTGTTTAGGGGTGTTAAATAGATGACCATATTAATGTTTTTGGTGAGATCATTGAACACAACTGTTCACAGTCTCACTGTTTGAATGTCCACTTTGTATGCTTTGATACTGTGACTTGAGCAACTATCTCTAAGATGATAATGTATAATCTATTAACTGGTGATTTCTTACTGTCTTTTTTTGTAGTTCTGTATTACTTGTACCCTTACACCATTTTGTTTTGTTTTGTTTTTCTCTTTTTCCTTTTAAATAATATTTTTTAAAAATTCCATTTTTGTTTATAAAAGAGTTCAAAAGAAGCAATAGTACTCAAAAAACAATAAATCATGTCTTATGGCCAAAGAATTATCAAAGGCAAAATGATAGGTTCCTATTTATAATGGTGACTTATTTCTCCTCTGAAAAATAGAATATGTATCCTTGACCTTTATAACATCATTATAACTGAGAAAACAAGTTTTCATTGCAAAACATTCCTATTTAAATTAGAATTAAACCCAATACTGCCTCCATTACAAATTTTGCTCAGTCTTCCTGTTTTCTGTCAGGGAAAATAAAAATCTCACTTTTCCCTAACCAGTAAGTTTTCTAGAGATAGATGGTTTCAATCCTGTTTGTGATCACTTTTCTCATAAAATAATGAATCATCTTTCCTATGGGAGTGGTTACTGCCTTAATAAAGAGGGTTTAAAAGCTATTACAGGATCATGACAACTAGAAATAATCATTGTTAGCCATTACTTTTTCTCTTAGTTAGGAGTGCCATGGTAGAAAACTATATCCTAAATAACAGACAACAGAAATTTGTTTGTCTCGGTTCTAGAGCCTGAAAGTCCAAGACCACATTGCCAGAATGGTCAAGGGGCCATTTATGTGTCACAGATTGTCCTCCTTTAGTAGTTCTATGATAGAGACAGCACAAAAGAGCTCGTTTAGTTTTCTTTTATGTGGGCACTAATCCCATTCACTATGGTTCTGCCCTAAAGATTCAAATACCTCCCAAACATCCTACCTCCTAATATCGCCATGTTGGTTGATGTGATGGCAACGTACGAGTTTTGGGGTGCAGAATATTCAGTCCTTAACAGGTTTTATGTTATTTTCAGACTTCTTTGACAAACCCATTTAGGAATGGCCCTATGCTGACTATATTATATCAAAATTCAGATTTTCAAGTGCCACTATTCAACAATTGCAGATCTGGTATTTTATTATTAATACGGGAAGTTTTTCAAAAACTTCATAGACATTGTTCTCTTCTCCCCATCAGGTAGAGATGATCTGTGGACTGCAATCAAAAATCAACATGTAAGTGTTGTTACCCTCAATGATACATACGCAGGCAGAACTAAAGTCCTGCCTGTAGCTATTATTAGCATTCTCAAGAAGACACAGCTCTGCTTTTCAAGAGGCGCATAGTAACAAACCCTTCAGTCCTTTCTGTGTAGAGCAGGCACCAACATGTGCAAAGAAAGCCTTGTACTAAAGCTAAGGCTGACAAAGTTACAAGCTATATTTATCTGTTATTGTCTTTTAAAAGCAATATTTTAATTGCTTGACCAATTATTCAACAAATATTCATCATATAACTATCATGTACTGTATAAGATCATATTAGTCTAATGTACAGAAATCTACCTCTATGCATTAAAAGTTAAATGACATGATAGTATATAAAAAAGTAGGATATGTCTGGGAGGGATTCCACTTGATCCCTAAGAGCAAGCAGAATACTTCATCTATTCTGTAGTTAATCCTCTCAGAATTTCAGAGAAATTTATGTTTTGCACCTACTGAAAGATGTTATATCTCACCTGTTTTGTAGTAGTGATAGGAGATATTCTCAAGCACATTCCCACAGGTTCAAAGTTTTGCTTTATGTCCAAAGTTTGCAAGATGACGTCATACTTTCACACTTTTGCTGACTAATATTCAAAGATGAGACACCACTCAACTATGAAAAACATTTTATAGAGAGGAGAAGGTAGTGAAAAAGACCTACATTCTGCCCACCATGAGCTCAGAAATTAGAAAGAGGAATATTTTTTTTAGTTCTCTGTGTGAAGCAAGAACAGTCTAATATCTGCAATGTGAAACATTCCACCTTAACCCCACCCCCAGACAGAATCTATTTTATTTTTGAAAACATTGATCCATAAAAATTTTGGAAAAAGGAAAAATTACAATGAGAAAGTTTAATGATCATGCTGATACATGTAATTAACATGAAAATTTATCTCAGATGTTTCACCTAAGCATTCATTTAGTCATGAAACCTCTGCTTAATAGGTATTTACCTGAATATCTACATATTTTTATAAGCAAGCTTCTACAATTTGCCCAGCAGGCTATATAATTCTAAAATAACTACAAATATTATACCAAAAATTATATCTTGAGGAACAGGGCCATTAAAAAGTGCCACAAAAAGTTCTGGACTTTTGTCTATCCTGACATTTAAAATAAACTCAAATTATTTGAGATATTATACTTTTTATTTGACACTATAAAAATTTAAATGTAGACCAAAGCAGTTGTATTTACTTTCTTATTCTTGACACTTATGTAAATTTTAAAATGTGTCTGAATTTTTAATAACATGAAATGCAAGAAAAGCTGTCATAACAAATCACAAATTATTTCATTTTGCAAGACCAAAGAGAAATTTTGTTTTATTTTAACTTCTGAAAAGCTTCTCCACTTTAGCATAAAGGAATGTACATTTCAATATACTTTATTTTATATGCTTTATTTTAGATATCAATCAATAAAACTCGTTTTATCTCTCATTTTGATTATTCTCTATTATTACCAAAGCATCTTTTATATTAAAAAATGAAACATAATAAATTTGAGAACTTGCCCAATTCTGTAATTTTGTTACCCTAACTAAACAAAATAATTTAAATTGGACATATTACAGTAAAACCTCAAAGCTTGATTAACTAATGACATCTTTAAGATTATTCAATGATATTTACAAGAGCTGTAAAATTTTAGTTACATTGCATCTTTTTTGTTAACTATCTATATTTATAATAACTTTGGCCTAATCTAGCATCTTTCTGGTTATCAGTAAGGTAGAAGCTCTCCAGTCTAAACAAGGCTATGTCAGGCAAAGAAAGCATGTATCAGAAACTTCAAGTCACGCTTTTAGAATGTTTAGTGCAATGGTGAGCAAACTATAGCCATGAGTCAAATCAATTTTGCTACCTGATTTGACACAGCCTGTGAGCTAAGGCTACTCTTTCTATTTTAAATAGAAAAATGAAAGATAACATTCAACAGCACATGACACTTATGTAAAATTAGTGTCAATATTCATGATAAAAATTTCGTAGAAACATACCCATGTTCATTCTTTTTGGTATTGGATATGGTTGCTTTTATGTAACAATGGCAAAGTCAAACATTTGTAATGAAGGTTTTGTGACGGTGAAACCTAAAAAGGACGTAGCCTTTTACAGAAACTATTCCAGCTACTGGTTTGGTGCAACTGGAGTAGAGTCTCAAAAGAATATGAAATGTAAGATGGGAAAAGAAGAAATAAAGGAAGACTGCCTTCCTGGATGCAATTTATGCCGGCAATTTATGTAATGTAATGAATAACTATAGAAACAGGAAAGTTTAAAATAGGATTCGATGATGTCATGTCAGATTTTTTTGTAATGTGAAGGAACAAAGCTAGAAAGAAAGAAAATTGTTAAATGGTCAGCACAGTTTTTTTTTTGTTTGTTTGTTTGCTTGTTTGTTTGTTTTTTTGTCTTTTTCCTTTTTATCGGTACTGGGGATCGAACTCACGACTGCCTGCTTGCAAGGCAGGTGCTTATGCCGCTGAGCTAAACCCCCAGCCCCCCAGTACAGTTTTTTTAGTAAAGGTTAAAGATGTAAACTGGAATGATAATATTAAGGTTGAAGGGAAATATTTGGAAGATAGAGTTAACAAGCTTTTGTAAAGAACTCATTGTAAAGTGGGACAGGAAAAAAAAGACCATAGTTTCTGATTTTGTTTTGGGATAATTAGTGGTACCATCAACAAAAACAAGGGAGAATTCTATCATCCAGGATAGATGAATAGGTACATGGATGAATGGATGTTAGGAGAATGGATAGATGGATAGATGGAAGGATGGATGGGTGGATGGATGGATGGATGGATGGATGAGTGAGCAGGCAAATAGATCTGGTGTACCTCAAACTGTGTCCCAGAGACTGAGAAAAAATGATGTGTAAGACCAATATCACTCTGGCTCTGCGACCTTATAATTATATTAATACAGACAAAATGAGGATCTGATCAAAATTGATAACCATTAATGTGAGAAAGTCCACAATTCATAGAAAACATCGCATGAAATTAGGGAGAGAGACTGTGGCAATTATTTGTGAGTGCGGGGAGGGTGTGGTTAGAAGAATGTGTCAGGTAATTGGAATAGCTGAAATGTGTAGAAAGACAAAACATGCTAGAAGTAAAACATATGCGTTATACTTGGAGCTCTTAGGTAATGGAGAACAGCATAAAGAGCCATCTGGATCCACGTCATACAGACTTAGGCACCATGGTAAAGAGTTTAAGGTTTGTATAGAGCAAAGTTATTAAAAATGAGGAAATTTTAAGTCACAGATAACTTGAGTTTGCAAAATAGCCCTTTCCTAAACATTATGGTTTAGGAAAAATTGGAGAAGAGCAAGATGTTAGGTGACAAAATCAATAGTTAATAAAGGCCTGATGAGACATAAAGTCAAATCCAATCTAAAGTGAGATAGTTAAAAAGGGAATAAACAAGACAGGGAGATATCAAGAGTGTCAAAGTTGCACATTGACTGGTTGAATGTCTTCCTTGAGAAGGTATAGTATAAAACATTTGGACACCAACGTATAGGCTGGTGTCATTTATAGCAATGCAAAGCAGGTTTAAAGGTAGTGTTCCTTTTCAAAGGCATCCATGGATCTGAATTTGAAGGGTGATGGCCACCCCAGCAAAGCAGAGCTTTGGGTATCATTTGTTCAGAAATGGTAGCAGTGCAGCACAGGCAAAAATGTGAACACCTGTGAGTAAGTGATGGAACTCAAGGGCTAAGTCAGGACCCTGCACAATATCTATCTTTAAGAGAAGATTCAGTGGAGACCTAGGAAGTGCAAACAGAGGGACAAGGGGAATATAATATTGCAACGCTCTCTGCTTTCTTTCAACAACTTTTCTGTAATCACCTTCCCACCAGCATTTCAAGAAGCACAAAATTCTTCCAATAAACAAATTCCCTTCATAGAAATAGCATTATACACTACTGTGGGCCAACTCAGGTAATCCTCACAGCTGTGTCAACTCAACTCACTTGTGTGTGGCTGGGGGGCGTGTTGATCTAAGATACAGTGGATGTTCACATTAAAAAAATTACATTACAAAATATTCTCTCTCAATTCAAACAAAATTGTCCCATTTTTCCTGGCAGCTTCTGAAGCAGTTCTGAAAGTTCTTTTTCATGAGTATCTTCATGAAGTATAAAAGTACAGTGAATGCTGCTGCTGAGTGCTGGTCAACAGAAATGTAAGATAATTAAAACACTTTGGAGTTTCTTTATCCACCTTATTCACTGGATCTGGCACCAAGTTTCAGTTCTTTCTCGAAGTCAGAGAGACTATGAAAGGTAAACACTTCGAATCACTTCAGGACATAGAAACAACTAGGACGGCATCCCTAGAGACGCGTATGAAGGAGAACTTCCAGAGCTGCTTCAGCAAGTGGCAAGAATGATGGGAGAAGTGTATCCACGTTCAGCTAGCCAGCAAGACTGAGAACTAGAGCCTCTTGGATTCATAGTCTGTGTTCAGTGACCACACTGACCTCGCCTAACTTCTCACTGCGCTTTGTCTTTGCTTTTCTCCTCTGCTTCACACTACGGAGGTATTAGTGTTAATCCAGTGGAAATTTTCCAGTAATGTCCTCCTGTTTATCTCTTTTATTTCTTGAATGATTCTATTCTTTGGCTTCGCATGTTTTTCTCACCCGTAACAACAACAATAATGTCTTCTTCTTCTTCTTCTTCTTCTTCTTCTTCTTCTTCTTCTTCTTCTTCTTCTTCTTCTTCTTCTTCTTCTTCTTTCTTCTCTTTCTTCTTCTTCTTCTCCTTCTTTTCTTCCTCTTTAGTACTAGAAATTGAATCCAGGGCCTGTGCAATGAGCTACATTTCTGGTCTTTTAAAACATTTTTAAATTTTGAGACAGGGTAAGTCATTTAGTTGCTCAGGATGGGCTAGAACTTGTGATCTTCCTGCTTCATTCTCCTGAGAGTTCAGATTACAGTTTTATGCTACAGTACTCAGCTCCTCTAAATCTTATTACTTGATTTGCATTCTGAAATCCTCTGCCTTGCATCTGCCAATCTCTCCTGGTTATGCAACATAACAGGATTTTTAGTCTCACATGCTACATCTCAACTGATCATGTCTTTTAAACAAATATTACTATATATTACTAGTTAAATCCATCAAAGTGACTTACTAAACTGCTGCCATATTCTTTACCTGAGATAAAGCTCTTCCCATACTGTGCCTCCTGCCTCACCACTGGGTAACCCTCTTGCGCCACATAGTCTCACCATGCTGTCAAAGCATGTGGTCCAGTCTCACCAGAAAAGGTGCAGTTCTGGGAATAAATCTTCCTTGGAGTTTTGTCCAAGATGCTTACATCCTCCTATCCACAGTTGCAGGAAAATGTAAATTTTATGATTTCTCTCCATCTGCAATTAAGTTGGTCTTGACTTCTGATAAGTACCTGATAACAGAAAACAATGTCAATTCAACAAACATGTTTCTGAATGCAAGTTTAGAGCACTTCCAGTATTATCAGCTACGGGCCTCCTCTCTCCGTTGCCTGAGAGATATATGCTATCTCCTTTGGAATGGGACATCCTCCATTGCTACCCTGCAGTAACAGGAAGCCCATCTCCTTTCTTTAGTGATTGCCCTCAGCTTGCTGGTCTGATGACCCTGACTATTATAAGTGCTTCCCTATTTTCTTTGTGTTATAGTCCTGGGGCGAAAGCCAGTATCTAACCTTCCTTGTAGATTCCTCCTCTGTTCCCATTTCCTATTGATTCAAACCCTGCTCATCCCCTATCTTCTCTTAATAGTTAAGGGAACTCCCTGAAAGGAACAGTGGTTATTAATTCTCAGGCTTTTTCTCATCCTTCTACGGCACATTGGAACCTTTCACTCTCCCATTATGTGTCCCAGGAGCAGAACAGTTTGAACAGATTCTCAATCTCTTATCCTTTCCACATTGCCTCCTCCACTCCATTGGCATTCAGGCAAGTTGCAATGTTACCTCCCTAGAGTTGAATTCCAGATCTACCCAAGATGCCTCCTTGAAGATGAGACTGTAAGACAGTAGCAGACCTCTACACTGATCTTTGCTAAGGATCTTCAGGCTCTACTTCTAAATGACTGTAATCTTCTGTGTAGTGGAAAAACTGTTTTTGTCAATATGCTTTTTCACCTCTGTGTGGTTTAAGACAAGGAACTTCATGCCCTGATTGAACCAGTTTACTCTTGGCATGCAAAGGGAAGTCTTCAGTATACCATCACATTTTTCTCTCTCAAATGTCTCTCTTACAATTCAGAATTACTTTAAAGACATTGCCTGCCAAGAACTTATCAAACAGTATATAATGAAATTCAAAGTTTAAAATTTACTTTTCATTTTTCTCTTGTTCTTCTCACTTTCCTAGATAACAAACCAGTCTTTTTAAAATACATATATTTCATTAAACACGTAAAGCACATATTAGAGTTCATTTTACATTCCATATACTTTGAAGATTTACATACACACAAACATATAAATTAATGTAACTTTCCTAGACATAAGTTTAATAAATTACATGTATGGGTTTTTGACACTCACATACTTGCAAAACAACTAATTATGATTTTAGATTTTCAATATATCACAGAATAGCAAAAGGAAGTGAAAATAAATGCATCTTTCTCACGTGATAACTCCATGAAGCATATGGTTTTACAGAGGATATTTTATCAGCCTAATCTGAAATGATGAAATTTAGTTGAATGATTTCTAAATATTAATTTCCTTTGGGTTTTATAAATGTTATCTTATGCTTGATTCTACATCTCCTGTAAACAAGACACTCATATTTTTCTTTAAAGTGATTCAGTTTTCCAAATAAGTTAGCAAAGTTTTTAAGAACATTGATAAATAAAATTTTTTATGCTTTTGAAGTCTGATTCTAAAGTTGGAAAGGCTTTAGGGGGAATCACAAAGAAAGAAAGATAACTTAGATAATATATCATATCATTAACCTAAACTGCTTTTACATTGAAAATGTGTCACTCATAGCAAACCTGGTTTATTTTAACTGTCCACCACTCAACCAAGCAAAGACTTTTTGAAGATACATTTTTTCCCTCTGATGCTGTTCCAGGTCCCTTGTCTATCTACATCTGTGATACTCTGGAAATAACACTTAACCGTATTTGATTTGCTTAGAGTTCTATCTTTCCATGTAGAATGTGATTTCTTTAAGAGTGAGAAGCATCTCTCTCATTGTCTTTTCACAACAACTACATGTTTTCTAGCACAGTAGAAACGCAAGAAACAGTTCCTAAATAAGTATCAGATGTTAATGCCATTTTAGATACAAAGCAACTGGTGATAAATGGATAAATTGTCTTACAAAACATTTCTGTTACAATCTCAAAATCAAAGTAATAAATACAGAACAAGTTGCATAATTTTGCAAAGCTATGGAGTCACTGGACCAAAACTTTACTTTGCCTTTATTTAAGCATTCAATGATAACTATATTCAAAATGAGAAACAAATTTACTGAATAAAATAGATAGTTCACTAAAACCCACACAAAATTTACTCAGCATCATTATGGCGATACATGGTTAAAATTGTAGTTGTATAGAAATGCAGGTTTAAATTCAACTTATTTGACTAGTATAATTTATTAGACTTCTCTGAGCTTCTTTTTCTTTACTTCTGAAATGGAGTCCATAAAACTTATTTCATCCCAGCAATATTTTTGTGAAGATTAAATATAGTACTACCTAGGAAATAAAATTAAAATCAATGCTTAAAAACAAAAATAAAATAAAATTAAGTATGCATCTAATCAGTGGTACAGTTTGAGAATTTCTTATGTCCATGAAAACAGGTATGGGATTTTACAGTTGTAGTGTTATGTACTACTCATGTCTACCATGATCCCTTGGTTTTTATTCTGGGCTTTTGGTTTTATTTTGGGCTTTGGAATATTTTGACTTTCAGATTTTCAGACTAGGGTTGCTTACTCTGCATAATTCTGCTTTGAATAAATTTAAACATAACAACTCCACTTATTTATTGTATATAACTTAAGGACAAAAGGCACTCTAAAAAAGTAAATAAATAAGCCCTTAAACTCATTTGATTAATAATATCTTTGCAATAATATTAGCAATTAGCATGTTGGTAATATTTCAAGGTTCTAAAACAGTTACTTATGAATTGTGGAGTGAAATAATTAAGTGGTTATGTGACATTCTATTTCTATTATTCTCATTGTTGTTATACACCAGGATTCTTGTTTCTTATTAAGAGAAATAAAAAATAGATAGAAAACATTAGGTTGTTTTTTAAAAAATCCTGTAGTCTTTATGTTAAATGTTAATTATGTGTGTCAAAGTTTCGTCATGATACATACATACGCATTTGTAATGATATTTTTATACTTACATCTTTATACACTTGTGATTATATGTCACACTTCTGGTTATATGTATATCACCTGAAAAAATTAAAAACAACATAGAAACCAATAGAAATGACCATATCATTGCCATTCAGGTTGTGATTCCTAAGGTATTTTCTACTAAAAGCAAACAATGCCCCTTACAGCAGTGGTTGATTTTGGAACTCAGGTGGGTAATATGCAATTCTGAAACAACTTTCCATGCTAGAGGAAAAGGAGGTGATCAGCGACTACTGAGGCCACCTTAATAGGACTCAGGTGTCACCTTGGACAGGAACATGCTGGCCAAAATTGAACACTTTTAGTTTTGGCTATGATAATTACAGTGACTTGAGAAACCAAGCACATAATCAACCCCAATAGTAGTAAAATATGCTCACCTTTGGACAACTAATTACACTGAATATTGAAAATCGCTAAATCAAATACATACTTCTTGTATTTTCTATAGAAACCATACCACTGGGTAAAACCAAAGAATGGACAAAAAGAGCAAGTATGTAAAAACTGAATCCATTTGATCAGAAAAATATAAGAGAGACAACTTTGGGACCTCATCATTGAATAACTTCCAATGAATTACTGAATTTAAGTGCTCAGTGACAATGATGGCTGACCAAAAGAGAAACAGAGATTGAATGCCTTCTAAGAGAGGACCCCCTTATCTTGCCAAGGCACTCAAACCTCAAGAGCTAAACCTGAGTTATAAAAATATAGAAAACAAAAAATGCAGAACAACATATTAAATAGCTCTACAAAGAGACATTATGTACAATCTAGTTCATGGAAAGACCAGAGCAGCATATCAATCGATTGTAAAATACAATTTTATTTGAATGTGGATTCAAACATATGGAGGAATAAAAACCAAGTGATCATTGTAACCATGAGTAATTAAGTAATGGATTAGGTCAAAGAACAAAAGAAAGTTCTATTTTCTTCTACAACAAAATACGTACATAAGGAAAATACAATTTTGATTAAAGTAATAATTAGCATGACCAGTATGAACCATATTCCTATGGAAATGCAGTTTTTTCTTCTTGTATTGCCTATGGAAGCATTGTACTAGTTATGATAATTTATGTCTTTAATCTTTTCAGTTAATATACCCAGAGGCAATGAAATTGGAGCAGCTAAGAGGCAGAAATAAATACAAAATTATGCATAAAATCAAAAACATTAAAAGACAACTCTGTTCTTTGCTTTCTGAAATTTGGTAGGTCAAAATGTTTTTTAAAAAACATTGATTTTGCTTTTTGATCACTAACTTTTATAATTACTTATAAAAAATTACAATTTTAGTGGTAAACCTACTATTTATAAAATAGTAATGATGAAGTTCTTGACTCCCATTAAAACCAGTACATCGCTCCAGAGTGCTGAGAGCTCGATTCTGTGAACAGAATTAAAGATGACTTCGGTGCAGTGAGAAGATAGCACATAGCACATAAGTGTGATTATGCACTATTATTTCCCTATAGAACAACATAAGAAAGAGTAGTATTATTTTGATGGATATAATTATTTTGTCCAACATTGGAAACAGGTAGGAAATAATTACTCTCTTCTCCAGAAAGCTTATTTTCTTATATGTTCAAGAAATTGTTTTCTGGGATTACAGTATCTTCACAGTCATATGGTTGTGATTGTTGGGAGTTGTTTTTATTTTCTAATAATTTATATTAATTAAAATATATATTCTACTATTAACTATAGTCGCTATTCTGTACAGTACAGGATTATTCTCTGCACAATCCGTACCAGAACTTATTCCTCTTATCTAATTAAAACTTTGCACATTTTTTTCCTTTTTCCCTTTTCGCCTACCTCAGCTTCTGTTTACCACCACTCTGCTCTTTGCTGCTGAGTTCAGCACCTTTAGGTTCCACATGTAAGTGAGATCACGTGGTATTTGCTTTCTGGTATTTGGTTTCTTCACTGAGCATATTTTCCTCTAGATCCACCTGGGATGGGGATATGGCTCAGTGGTAGGACTCTTGCCTTACATGCACAACATACTGGGTTTGATCCCCAGCACCACAAAAAAGAAAAACAAATGTCACAAAGGACAGGATTTCTTCCCTTTTAAAGCTGATAAAATTTTAAATGTTGTCCTCACACAGAAAAGATAAAAACATTAGATAATGCTTATGTTAATTCTCCTGACCTGATCATTCCAGAATGTATCCAGGTGTCACAACATCACACTATAGCTCATAGATTATTTGTCAATTTAAATTTTTAAAAAGAAATAAGCAAGCACCCCACACGATCTATCACCATGTTTGTTGGCAATAAGAAATGTCATGAGATGTCCTCTGGCTTTAAAGCTCAAATGTGTTCATTCTCACCATGGTAATTTCTGCTTGAATGCTTATAGGAGACCTTCCAGGTTTCTAATTCTGCTCTCCCACTATTTCAGGCAAAGGCAAAAATCCTCTTCTACCCTGCCTTACTTTATAACTGTCCTTTCTCACAGAAAGAAAGAGAAAAAAAATCACTATTTTCCTACCAGACTACAGCAATCAAAGAAATAATGCATCACGATGATACTACCCTTTCTTATTGTGTTCTATAGGGACACAACAGTGCATAATCACACCCATGTGTACCTTCTCCTCTGAATTGAAGTCACCTTTAATTCTGCTTGCACAGTTTAAATATTGTTACACTGTGGCAGGGAAAATTATGTTTATTGATAAATCAAATAATAGAAGCATTTTTCCTTATGTCATTTAGCTGACCTCTCCAGACCATTGCAATAATACTTCACTTAAACAAACCACTTTTTCTCATATTGCAAAAGATCTATTTAAAACTCATTAATTTTTTTGCTTTTTTTATGACCCTTAGATTAAAACTATTAGGTAGTCTCCTGTTTTTTAGGTGCTATAAGGGAATAATTCTTCAATGAGACAATTTTCACCTTTACCAAAAATATACTAAAATATCTCTTAATGAAAAATATCACCCATCTTTTAAACTCCTTATATTTACTTAAGATTTTATGATTTCAGTAATGTTTTAACTATTTGAAAAGCTATTAATTAAAAGGGATTTTAAGAGAACTAATCAAATATTTAAAATTCACACACAAGGGTCATAATTTCTTAATATTATGTACCCACAAGAATGTAAGATAGTAGAGGTTCAAATACTGCATTTGGAATGAATATTTCAATAAATAGTATAGCGATGGTTACTGTTATGTATTAAAAACTGATGGCCAGCAACACCAACTAAATTAAATCAGCATGGTGCTGAGCATAGATGGCCCACCTGAGGAAAGTTGCCAGCTTAAATAGAGATGTGGAGAAGGAGAAGCTAGGTGTTGTGGATTTATTTAAGTGTTGCTGTTTTGAGCCATTGGTTCTCCTGGAGGAGCTCGTCATGACTAGCTTCCCCAGTGTGACTTTGATCATTATCAACGGAGGAGCTCTGGACCTTGTTGGTGAGAGTGGCTGTGATTTACCTTCAGGGAGCTCTGGTCCTTACCTCAAGCTCCAGAGGGGAAGACGTGTGCCATTTAATCTCCAGGACAAACTCATCATGCTGGCTTTCTGGCATATACTTGACTATTCTTATCATCAGAGGAGCTCGGGGCCTCTGTGTCACTGAGAATGGCTGTGGTGCTTTTCAGGACAGCCCTTTGTTGTGAGTGTGACTTCTTGGCTCCACCGTAGAACCCTCAACCTACCAGCACAGCTCCTTTACCCCACTAGCTTCCACTGCTGACCTTTTGGATCTTCCCAGCACGGATCTGAAAAACAGACTGGTGTGAGTCCTTCTTGTGGACTCTAGACCTCCAGTTGGACTCATGGGAGGCATTGTCATGGGCTCTAGGTTTTCATCTGGTCTCATGCAGGACATTGCTGTGGGATCCAGGCCTTTGGCTGAATATTCTGTGTCTTTAGTGTTGTGGATAGATTTCCTGCACTTTCTTGTGTTAAACTCTGGGTAACCATCATAAAATAATATTATAAATTCTGTGTCCTGATTCTAATTGTTCTCTGCACAATCCCTGACTACAACAGTTACACAACATAGTGTAATGAATTTTTTACATGCATACATGTATGTAGTCAAGTATCTTGTGAAATCCTAGAGCACAGCTTGCTTGCTAGAGCAACACCTGGGACATAGGATATGACAAACAAATATTGAAGGAAAAAAGTAATAAATCTAGGCTAAGAAAAAAAATAACTATTGATGTTAGACACGATCTTACTTGCATATAATGTTACGTTTGACTTTATAATGAAATTTTCCATGAGAAAGGACAATAATTTTGTGCAAAACATCAAATTATTTATCAAAAATATATTGTTTTATATTTTGACATTTTAAAACTTAGTGCTAATATTGACTTCCATTAGATTGAGAGATTATAAAAACAGGGAAAATCTATACAGAATTTCCTTTCTGATGTTTTACCTTTGGTATGTAGAAATGTTACTGGTAGACCAGGCATGGTGGCACATGCATGTAATTCCAGGACTCAGGAGGCTGAGACAGGAAGAATACTGTAAGTTTGAGGCCAGCCTAGCCTCCAAAATCAACTCAAGGCCAGACTGAACTACATAGTGAGACTTTGTCTCAAAAAACATAAAACAAAACAAAAAACACCAAGCACTTAGACACAGTGAGATCCCAGGTAATTTCTAAGCCTCTCTTATCAGTAGAAAGAGTGGAAGATTGTCAAAGCTTTTCTGTCTCCACAACCACCAACAGTGGATCCTATCCTTCAGATTCCTAAATCCTACTCCCAAAAGATTCAGAGGTCTGGATTGAACTCCACTATCAGCATCTTTAACAGGCACCCCAACAGCTCTGAAGCACTTGGTGCCTGGACACTTTTAAGAAGCACTGTTATGGGGGAGAGTATAGTTCTATTTGTGGCCAAATACAAGAGATAAGTCTGCTGAGCTAGAGGTTAGATGATTATTGAGACTAACTAACAGTTGTACACAGAAAGAACACATTGCCTGGAGATTTATACAGATCCAGGCCAAAGAGTTCTGGTTGCCAGCAGGACCTGATAATCGATCTGGATTGGTCAGTCTAGGACCCTTGCTGGGAGAGAGAGCTCTGAAAACATCCTCATAGAAACACAGACTGAAACACAACAGATGTGAATCACAAGGTGTCAGGGGGCCTGTCCATCTTTACTTAGTTTTGATGGGTAATTTGCTGTATTACACCTACATAAAGTGTTCATGACAGTAATAATCTGAGTGCCCTTGAGAATCTTCAGGAACACAAAATTTATTTCACTGCAGAAGGAAACACATTTTTTGTTTTTCCTCGCACAGAGGCAGAATGATAGTGCAATGACAGGCAGAACTTAAGTTCCAAAATCATTTACACTATATCGTATACCCATACCATATTAATAGCATTTTTAGAAGGTAGAGAAAAGCAATATAAACATGTGTTTGACTTCAATATTGAAGTTACCTTATCACAAACAAGCAACTTAGTATTCATTTTAGAAATCAGCTTTTTGTGTTGGGTTACTGTCCTAGATTTTCAGTTGGCTGTTCTGTTTCTAGGATTTACCCCACTCCAAGCCCTCATTCTACTCTGTCTATTGAATTTCTCTTTCTAAAATAAAAGTGCATTCATATGTCTTTAACTGGAGCCATACTACCACCCTGCTGTCCACTGAGGGCCTTCTGTGTGTGAAGGATTCTATCAGATTTTTTTCACCTATTCCCACTTTCCCTCATCACACACCCATACTCTTATTCTCCTCATTTTGTATTTGAAGAAAATAAGACTCAAACAACTTGAACATGTTTATCTAGGCCAAGAAGCTACCATCTTTCTGAGTTAAAACATTTCACCAGTTGAAAGAGTCTTGCCTCTAATCCTGTATGTTAGCACTTTTACCAGTCTGAAGACCTGAGTACATTGACAATACCACATTTTTAACAAACAAACAAACAAAAATTGAAGTCACCCCTTGGCTTGTATCCTCTGAAATCTATCAGAATTGTCTATTTTTCATAATACTGGGGTTCTATTGAAAAACAAAGCACATGGCAGTACTTGTTAATTTAGCTTCACCAAATTTCCATTAAACCACTGAGTGGAGTCAGAATACTTCTAGCAATAGCTTTGATTCAAGCCATTTAGCCACATAGTAGCCTAACATAAATAAAAAGGAGCAACAATTTTAGGTCTGTGTCATATACTCTGCCAAACAGCATAAAAAAAAATAAAGATGTTCCCTAAAATGTCACACTAGGAACAGTTCAGGAATAGTTAATTCATTATTTGTACAAATATTACTTTAGATCTGTGAACATAAGATATACCTGGAAATCCTGCTATTTTCAGGTATTCTAAGTTTCACAAGCTTTTCAATAATCCATTGTGTTGTGCTTTCTTGGAACAAACACAAGCATTTAGAGTGAGAAATTTTTAATATTAAGGAAACATTATTTTTCAATGTATTTTCAAGTGCTGAATTGAATTTTGAAAAACTAAATTGGAAATGGTGGCACTTATCTATAGTATTTGCATAAAATTTTAAAGAATGTGGTTAAGACAAAATAAAAAATGTACATTCTTTATGTATGGACTCAGAGAATTACTCAAAATCCCTCTTAAGTTGTCTCATTAACATTCTTCAAGTCAGGACACTCAAGAATAATGAGTCTCTTTGTATCTATTACCTAATCAATAAGAAATAAAAGCTCTAGCACTAACAAATCACCATTTCTGCAAGAAGAGATTTATTTTGCTTGGCTTGTATTTCCTTGTTATTAAAGTAAATGCAAAAAGTCTGATTTATCTGGATTTTTTCCCTACTGAGCAAAAAGCAATTTGGCCAACCTAGGGTTTTATTTTTCATATATTGTATTTTTTAATTAAAACTGACCAGTGGAACTTCTTTATCCCCAAACCACTGTATGTATTAAATTTCAAGGAATCTTAAAGCAACTCCAGAGACTTTCACATTTAGCAAACTGCAAGGCACTAAAATCAATAAATAGGCTGATGATGCAATTAATATGCTAGAGGCCTTAATGAAAGAGAGAAGATTTAGTGTTAGTAACCATTATTTCTTTCAGTTAAAGAATTTCTAACCCTGTGTTTTACTAAATAAACTATATAATCAGGGCCATTGAACCAGAAGTTGTATTTTCATTATAGTTAATGTTAATTAGTTTGTTTATTTTTGGAGTGATTATCATTAATTTAGAGACTTGGATGCTGCTCCTTGCAGAGCTTCTCTATATAATTCATAACCAAGAATACATCCACTGGCATGTTAAGGCCCTCAAGGAAGTCTTTTAATTCACTGAGCAATTCAGTAGCTAACACAGCTTAAGTTTATCCAAGATCTCTTCAGAGATCAAAATTCTCAGTAGCCACGTCCATTTACTCCAGTGCTGCTTTTCTACAGAGGTGGCAAAAGTAACAGCATTTTAAAATATTTTGATGTCTTTTTTTTGTTCTGAAAGTATTCAATTAGTTTAATAATGCCATGGTTTATGTCAGTGGCCCCCAGGCCTCATGCATTTACATTATGTATTTGTGATTGGTTCACTGTAGAGTGCTTGGATTGATGGTGTCGGTGCTACACCCACATAGGGGTGGAGCCTGGATGTGATGTAAAGGCAAGAAGAAGGCGTGTCTTGCTCTCTTGCCAGCAATCAGCCTTGCTGTTTGCAGCCACCATGAACCGCAGCCCAACCATGCCACCCTGCTGTGGAGCCAAATGAGTATGGACTAAAACCTCCAAAAACTGTAAGAAAAAAACCTTTCCTTTCCCAGCTTTGGGCTTCAGGCATTTTGTCTCAGCAACCAGTAAAAAGTAACTAAGACAGAATTTGGTACCAAGGAGTGGGGTCATTGTTGTGACTATACCTGACCATGTTTTTCAAGAGGCTTTGGAAATGGCTTGTGGGCAGAGTTCGGAAAGGTTCAGACATGTCGCCTGGATGCATAGAGCTGGAGCAGCTTAGACTCTTCTGTAGAGGAGATTCTGGTCAGAGCTCAGGAGACCAGAAGGCTGATAGAAAGCCACATGGTAAAAACCAGGATTGGGAGGTTTCTGCTGGGAAGAAGAACTATATTGGTTGATGGACTTCCCATGATGTCTGTGATGGCTTAGCAGAAAGTTTTCTGCATTTTGCTCATGCCCAGAAACTTTGCCTGAGGCTGAGACAAAGGGCCATTGCCTGATTAATCTGGAAAGGAAGTTTCAAGGCAATCAAATGTTGAGGCTGTGGCATGGCTATTGTTGGGGGCTTTTAGCCAGCTTTATGTTGCAAATCAAGAGTAAAGAGCTCAGCAGGATAATTTACAACTCTTGTAAATTGGCCAGAAGGAAAATTCCAGGAAAGCTGTGGATTGTAAAGACAGGATTGAGACTTTGATTGTTGAGGAGAAACAGAGAGATAAAAAAGATGGCCCCGGGGCATCCCAGGAAGCAGTGGGTCATCACCCTTTGCAGCCTCAAAACTGAAAAACTGAAAAAATTTGCTGAGGAGAAAGCTGCAGAGCACCATGCTCCAGAATGGCCATGGAGGCCACGTGAGGTTCCAGAATGGTGGCAACACAGAGAAGCTCTTCTTCACAATCAGGTTCACAGAACCCAACAATCCAGGCAATCCATCCCTGTAGCCAAGAGAGTAAAAATTCTGGCTACTGCTGTAGCTGGCAGCAAACCCTGGCAGCATCCACATGTAGCTGATTTTAGGTGCAAGGAAAATGCACAAATTCTGAGGGTAAGATGGCTTCCACCTCAATTGAAAAGGGCCTGCAAGGCCAAGCAGTGTGCCCCTGAGAGGGCAATTTGTAAAGATGTAACAGTGAAGCCAGATTGCTTCAGATGCTGAGCATGAAACTCTAGGGCTTAAATGTTTGCCCTGCTGGATGTTGGACTTGCTTTGTTTCCAATGCTTTACGTTTCTCTCTTTGTAACTTTTGGAATGGTAATGTTTATTTTGTTATTTTGCATTTCAGAAATGTTTAAACTTGTTTCATTTGTACAGGGGGTTACAGTTAAGAGTTTGCCATAGATCTTGGAGGAGACTTGGGACTTGGACTATTCAGCAATGCTGAAACTGTTAGGATTTTGGCAACTCTTGGAGACGAACTAAATGTCTTTTAATATAAAGGATGTACATGAGTCCTGGGGTCCATGGGTGGAATGTCATCATTTATGTTGGTGGCCCTTAGGCCTCATGTGTTTACATTATGTATCTGCGATTGGTTCATTGTATAGTGCTTGGATTGATGGTGTCAGTGCTACACCCACATAGAGCTGGAACCTGGATATGATGTAATGGCAGGAAGAAGGCGTGTCTTGCTCTCTTGCCAGCAATCAGCCTTGCTGTTTACAGCTGCCATGAACTGCAGCCCTGCCATGCCACCCTGCTTGGAGCCAACTGAGAATGAACTGAAACCTCCAAAAACTGTAAGAAATAAACCTTTCCTTTCCCAACTCAAGTATTTTGTCTCAGCGACCAGCAAAAAGTAACTAAGACAAATAATTATGATTCAAAATGCAAGAGGCTTAATGCTACATGTGAACTGCTGAAAGGATAAAGGAGGATACCAAAATGATATTAACCTGAAGCTTGACATGAGAAAGTTGTGGATTTGGATAGTAGTCAAGATGTCTACCCAGATTTGAGGTCAGTGATTCTTAGATTGCACTTTAGAAAGGGGCAGGCCTAGATGCATGTCCAAAGTAGGACACTCACTGTAACGGAAACGAGCAAATTACTTTCAATGTCTTAAATTTCTAGTCAAGAATATCTAACGTGCAACGTATCTTTCATAATTAAATGAGATGATGTGTGGGTGTTATCTTAGTTATGTTTTTCTCATTTGTGGGACAAAATATTCAACTTCCAAAATTAGGAAAGTAAAGGTTTATTTCGCTCACAGTCTGTAGAAGTTTCAGTTCATAATCAGTTGACTCCAAGGCAGGATGGCATGGCACAGAGTAACAGTTCATGGTAGTGGAAAACAGGCAAAGCAGCAAAGCCAAAGGGGCAAAAGGGAGGAGCAAGCCTCCTCCCCTTCCTTATATTGTATTTAGATTATCTGCTCCAGTGTGGGTGCAGTACTCACACCACCAATCCCACCACTAGACAGTGAAGCAATCACAAACTCTAGATTCCGTCAGTTTTTAAAAGTCCATCCCTCATGAACACATGAGACTTTGGAAGGACACGTAGATACAAACCATAGCAGGTATGATCACAAAATACAGTGAATGTTTAATTTTGTAATTTATTATGCGGCAAGACATTTTGCATTAATTCCCCTCAAAATACTTCCTCTTGCTTTGAAGACATTCCATCATTCTTGTCACTTTCTGAATCATGTCTGGAAGTGCACTTTGATCAATGCCTTTAGTTGTAATATCAAAGCTGCCTCAGTGCCCTGAATTGTTTCAAAACTTTACCTGTCCTTTTGTTATGGTTTGTATCTCTGAAAGCCTCATGCAATCATGACACCAGAGAAGAGGAATTTTCAGAGGTGGCTAATCTAGAGTGTGTAATCCTAAGATTAAGGTTGTGTGATCCGTTCACAGATTGGTTCGGTACTGCCCTAATCCTAGCAGCCTAGATAGAAGAAAGACCTTGTTAATGTTGCTTGTTGATGTTGTTGTCTTCTGTCCACCATGAACTGCTCTCTTCTGCAAAACCACCCTGCACTGGAGTCAGCACACAGTAGACTGAAATATCCACAAACTGTGAACAAAATAAAGCTTTCCTCTCTTAACTTGTGGGTGTTGAGTATTTGGTGTCAGCAATGAGAAAGGTAACTAAGACACCTTTCATAGTCATTTTGACTTAGAGGAAGAGTCAGAAGCCACATGATATCAGATTCAGTGAATAAGATGGATAAAGATGCACTATAATGTTTTCATAAGCCTGCCTGTCCATTGGATGGCATCAACAGGCAGCATTCACTATATATTTTTAATCACATCTTGTAAAACCACTCACAAGAAAAGGACTTCCAGGGCTGCTCCTGAAGAGTCAAGAAGAATGGGACAAATAAGTTCAAAGGTAGGACAACTAAGTACTTGTGGAGGATTAATGGCAATGTGTCCTCTACTATAATAAATATTTTTTATTTCAAAACACATCATAGTTTATGATCATCCCTTTTGATTTAGAAAAGTGCCTTACATATATTAGATGTTAAGGAAAAATCTTTTTATCTTCCTCATCCCAAAGTTCTACAGTGTTTCATTATAAAACATATGTTCAGATCAGCTCCTTTATCTTCAAAGCCAGTCCATAAACATGGATGACAATGAAAATATACTGTATTTTCTTTTTTTTAATACACTGTATTTTCATTTCATGTAGGCAAACAGAATTTAGCATTTTCCTCAATTATGACTATAGGTAACAAGCTACTGTGATATGTATAGAAGTTATGACTTTGTCATAAAATATATCACTGTATTTTCACAAAATATATCATAAATATATATATTTCAATAAATATATCATAGTATTTTCATATCACAATTACCTATTTACAATATCATAAAACATCACCATAGTCATTGATACTTAGGAATTAGATATATTCAATGTTAGGTCTATTTATTTAATGCACTAATAAAGAAACATGTATATAATCATCATAAATTTAAATATCTGTTAATTTTTAATTTTATTGGTTTTATAATATATATGTGCTTTATTTTATGCATTTAAAAAGTTTTTTAACAAAATGGTACCAAAGATGCACTAGATATCCCCAGAGTCTAGGGTACACAAACAGTTAATAGCTTACTACTCTAGAGTGAGTTGATAGCTAGATGCTACCAAGATTTGTCTTGACGTAGTTCCAGGTAGAGAAACTATGGTATGAATATTGAAACAGATGTATCAAGTGCTTGCAAAGCCTCTGAATAATAAAACCAGAAACATTTATAAATCCTGGGAAGTTCTCAGGTGATACTTCATTTTGTAGGTGGCAATTTTACTTTTTCTGGTAACCTGGGCCAAAAACACAAATTTTTTTGACTTTTATTTTCTTTCCCCCACCATACATCAAATCTGTCATCAAATTACGGCTACTCTATCATCAGAATGCCTTTAGACTCTTTCCAACACAGCCACCTGGATCCAAGTCCCTATTATCCCTCATTTGCCTAATTAAATAAACTCCACTGCTCTTGGTATTTCAAATAAGGCCTGAAACACCAGAAGGTTTGAAGAGCACACGGCAGATGTTCATGACCAAAAATCCTGCTTGGAATGGCAGGGAGGAGAAGTCTTCTTAGAACAGATTCCTAGGGTTCAGAGGAAGTGAAAGGATTCTAAATGTAGTGAATTTGAAAATATTCTTCCAAAGATAAATGAAGATGGCCCTGTCTGTGATGACAACAAGGCAGTTTTTTTTTTAAATTTCAAGATGCCATCCATGTTTTCCTTTGGTAGAAGGTTCCTACACATAGATGACTCTTGGTTGCCCAGGTATGATGAATCTCTCAAGAAAGAGGGTTCCACCTACTGTTTGCAGGTCAGGGATACCAGACAACTAGCTTAAACTGCCTTGGATCTGGAGAATCACGCCTGGAGGTTTTTCTGGTCTTACTTTGAGTTTTTAGGTATTCCTGCTCCTCTGTTTTGCCAACAGTCTTTAATGGGATATAGCAAAGTAAATTTGCCTACGATTACTTAAATACACAGAGTGACTGTGCCATTCATTTCAGGATGTCATGAAAGTCAGTGCTGTGATCGTTATGCATGACTTCTAACCCTTCAACCTCAAGGTGCATCAGAGCCCGGAAGGAACTGTGGCCATTCTAGTGACATTCAGCCCTCCTCACACAAGTGAAGAGGCTGGCTATCTTGAGGAGCACGGTACCTGGCATCATGCGAGATGGGCATAGAATAGGGAGTTAAATTTCAGGCTAGAATTCAGATGATCTTGGAATCTTCAAAAATAACTGTCCATCTCCAATTTCATTGTATGAATGTCCACTTTATATGCTTTAATTTAGTGATATGGACAACTGTTTCTGGGAAGATAATATGTAACCTATTAACTGGTGATTTTGTACTGTATATATTTTTTTCTTGAAATACTGTATCATTTGTACCCTTTTACTACATTTTTTAATGTCCTTTCTTTTTTTTTCTTCTCTCTTTAAATAAAATAAATAAATAAATAACTGTCCAGACATGTTCCTGAGTCTTCTGTTACAACATACTCACCTGAAAGAGCACTCCTGTAAAATTTGCAAGGGTGTGATTTTTCAGAATCTGCCTCAGGGAAAATGGGAATAGGAATCCCTAGTAGGGCACTAATCACCTTTCCAAAGGAGACACACCTTTGGGTGACTAGGACTTAATAATTAGTCCCAATGGATTAAAAGGCCAAAAAGCTGAGCTGTATTAGTGAAGAATGTTTTGATTTTCATGAAAAGAGGCTGTAACTAAACCCCTTCCTCCCTTACCTCATTTCCTAGTCTTTACTACATAATTGAAAAAGATTGCCAAAAGTAAGCAGGAGAAACCAGGTACTCAAAGCTCAGATCTTGTCATCTCCTTCCACTTCACAGTCAGCTGCCTACAGGAAGCTCTAAACAGTGCTTTCTTGTACTATACATTTTGCTGGGTGCCACTGTTGGTGACAAAGTGGGCAATTAGTGCCAGAAACTATATTTGGGGCTTGACAGTGATTCAAGGGGTATTTGATTCCCATTTGTCAGGTTCATTTCTTATATGATTCAGAACTCCGATAGAACCGAGATAGTTGTTACATATTAGGCCCCTCAGAGTCCCATGTATTATAGCTGCTGATATAAAATTCTTTAAATAATTCAAAATAGAAAGTAATGAAAGTCATAGGGATAACTCCCATGGATAAAAAGTTAAATAGTAGATCTTTCTGGGTGATGAGTAGAAGACAAATTCCACTGAGAGCATGAAACATGAAGTGGTCCCTGAAGACAGGAGGAATCTGAAAAAGAGGAAACAAAGAAAATAGCTAAGCAGTCTGTGAACAACAACCTAAAGACATAAGCACGTGGGGCATACCACGAGTATGTAGCAGAGAATGGCGAACTTTGACTACCACACAGCAGGGACTTGAAAATCAGTGCAGCCCAAGGACATTGAATTGTACTGGATGAAAAACAAAGAACTGTGGAGGACACATCAAAGATCCCAAATGCTGTAGTCTGAATTTATCTTTGGGTATCTGTGAAATGTTAAAGAAAACCCTCATGAGACTGTTTCCATTGGATATACTTGCTAAAAAGTGCAGTACATGTAGAAAAGTCACTCAACTAGCTTCTTCAGAAGGATATTGAAATTTATGAAAATCTCTTCTCTTTCACGTTTATGGTTACTTTCTAAAGTTGAATATTGTGTAGTAGTTAAAGTGACGCTTTTGAGTGTGTTCAAATTACTGTCTGGAGTCAGTTGCATTTGACCCTAAAGAACTATTTTTTCTTGTAAGGCAAGTTTGCTAACAAAAAAATTTCTTGGCTGTTGCTTATCTTGGTGTTATGATTTGTGTCTAGATGTCCCCTAAAGCCTCATGTTGTCAGGGGGACAGGCTTTTTGAAGGTAGCTGAATCTAGCATTTGTTATTGATTCATGGTCTAAAGCTGGGGTTAAGAGTGTAAGTGCGGGGCTGGGGATTTAGCTCAGCGGCATAAGCACCTGACTTGCAAGCAGGCAGTCGTGAGTTCGATCCCTGGTACCGATAAAAATGAAAAAGACAAAAAAAAAATTAAAAAAAAAAAAAAGAGTGTAAGTGCTACACCTGCCCTAGGGCAGGTAGTATAAGGGACAGAAAGAGACTTGGCCTCCCCTCCCTTCTTGTTGCTTTTGATATCTTCTGCCAGCATGAACTGTTACCCTTCTGTCACACCACCTTACCTGAGAACCATTTGATTATGGAATAAAACCTCTACAAACTGTGATCTAAATAAACCTCACCTCCTTTAACCTTGAGTGTCAGGTATTTTGCCTCAGCAACAAGAGAAAAGTAACTAAGACACTTGGATATCTTTATTTTGTGTCCATATTTGAAAAACAGTTGTTATATATAATTCTTGATTGGCAAATGAGGTTTTGCAAATGAGGAATAAGCTTTGTGCCACATCTTTGACTATGTCATCCAAATTTCCTCTTCATTTGTCAAATAAGGATGATATTAGTAACTATTTACAAGGATTACTGTGAGACTTAAATGAATCAAAGTGTTTCGATCAATGTCTTACACACGGGAAGTACTAATGAGTTCAACCCTTGAAAATGTGGATAATTTAGATGGAAAAGAATATGATATATCATTCCCTTTTTTGGGTTTTATTTCTCATAAATATAAAGTCTTCACAGAGGCAATATGCTTAATAAACACCAAGTTCTACTTACCATTAAAGGTTAGAAAAAACTAAAAGTAAAGAAGCAATGATGTAAATAATCATGATGGTAAACTGAATTGTTTTTAGGCTTCTATAAATAAAATGTGGCTATTTAAAATTTTTTTTTCACCTTGAAACATCTTGGGTTCATACACAAGTTTTCCCCTATCTGTTACCATCCTATTCTTAGCTGGTGTTAATTACTCAACCTTATCTGCTCTCAGTATATATCGGAAGAAACGATTCCTGATTTCCTAAAGCAAAATTAAATCTAGTCTTCCTAGTGCCTGAAAATCTAGAATAGTCTTTCTAGTGGAAAGCCCCAGTATAATTCTATAATTTATATTTTGGATCTACAAGGCAGACAAAGTATTCATACATATGCCTAAGGAGTGCTTTTCATTAAGGTAGAAAATTGTTTCAAGTAGGTGTTGGATTCATATTTCCATTTTTATGTTTATATGTAATAGCATTTGCCTCTCCCTTAAGAATCCTTTGGCTTTATAAATGGTGGGGTTTTTTTTTCTGTTATTCTTAAATACAGCAAAGTTTTAGAGCCTCATTCTAGGAACTACTAATTATTATTTGTTATTGTTATCAATTGTTTTAAAAACCATAAATTATATTTCCTATTGTTTTAAGGTTTTTGTGAAAAAATAGATATTATACTTAAAACCCAAGGGGCTTACTCAATTCATCCCACCTATTTGTTATCTAATTACAAATCAATAATACAAGAAGAAAAATAATCAGGCATATGTGAAGACAAAATTGGGGTTTTTGTTTGTTTGTTAGTTTGTTTGTTTTAGTTTTTCTAGAACTTATATGGAAAATGTGAATTTTTATTATGGACAAAAAGATATAATGCATATTGGAACCCTCAAATACCAAATCTGAGTATTGAATCAATGAAATCAGTGCAGTCTTAGAAAACAAAAATATTTCTCCCACATGGTGCTACTCAGTAAAATTCATGAAGAAGAGGACCAGAAATTAGGCTGGACATAGAATACTGTATTATACCTGATTGCAACTCTGTTCCTACAAAAGGCCCAGGTCTTGCAAGTGAGACATCCAAATCCAGGCAGTTTTGTTACCCTTGTGATGAACACAGAGGTGGACTACTAAACTAGGCCTCTATCTTAGCTGGTGTGAATTACTCAACGTTATCTGCTCTCTATCTTGAACCACGTATCTATTTTCTTTACAAATGTAGATCCTTTACCTTACTTACATTATTTATCGTCATTCTGTTTTCTAGCACTGCCTGTTTTCTCCTAAAAGTAGCTAATCTTTTTAGAAACGAAAGATATGACCATATCTGGACACATAAATAATATCAAACCCTTTTATAGTGTTTACCATCTGACACTTTGCTATTTTGCATATACTATTAAAATAACTAATTGGAAGAGGAAAATGTAGTAAATACTACCATAATTCCCATGTGGAAGATGAGAAAAATGAAACACAGAATAAAATAATTTGTGCAGTGTTATACATCTATCAAATGGAAACTCAGGTCCAAACTACAAACTCCAGAGCTTATATTATGAAGCATTATCTTCTATCAACTCTTATGAGAGAGAAGTAGACAAAAATAGCTAGCTAACAGGAGATACTAATTGTGTCAGAGCAAAAAATTGCCACACATAGATTTTTGTCATTTCAGTTATGGTAGATAAATCAATTCATTGATAAAAATCCTGAAATAAATTAAAAAATACAAAGACCTAAATCATGCTATGATTGAAATGGGAGTGAAGGATATATACTTATTGCTTGATTGTGGCAGAGAGTGGTTCATCCCAGGAAAAGTCAGTCAAATTTCTTTTGTGTTTTTATGTCCTGATCTTAAGGAACATTTCTGATTTTAATATTATCACAGAAAACGCATGATTTACATTTCATCATGTACACACCTTGTTTTATGTAGTTTTGACATTTTAAAAATATTTCTAGCCCTTAAGAAGGAAGATTTAGATGACCTGGATGACATCTAAATGTAAGTAACTCCTCTGTTTATATATGCTCCCTCCCAGCTTGGCTTTTGCTTATGAGAGGGCACAATCTTAGAATGTCTACGCAATTTTAATAGCACTGTTACAACAGAGTTTAATATTATTAACATAGCAACATTGAACTCCATCCCAGAATCCTCCATTTTCATTTAGAGACAAGATCTTCCTAAGTCACTTAGTTGCCCAGGCTGGGTTCCAACTTTGGCAATTCTCCTGCCAACATCTCTTAGAGTGCTGGGATTACTGGACTGCACCACCACAACTGGCTCTGCCTCATAAAACTTTTTTATTAAAGCTGCCAGTGACTCAAAACTTTACAATTACTTGTAAAGGTTTCTTATTTTTAAAGATATTAGGCTTTAATCTTTTCCCTTTAAATGGATCTTGAAAGTACAACCACCAACAGCTTTGTAAAGTTGTTAAACTTTTTGATTATTTATTTTAAAACTAAGATTATTTATTAGATTTTTTGAAAATTACTATAGCTAATTGCTCTTATTTGAGTGTTATGAGTTTCTGAATTGTGTATCAGAAGAACTGATAAACTTAATTGCCTCCTGCAAGGCCCCACAGGCAGGACATATCTTTTATGAGAAATAAAACACAGAACTAATAATTTATAAGCTCTCTGTTGTGGAAAAATGAGTATGAAAATTCTTTTCCCTCTAGTATATGAGAAAGTTTAACAAGAACGTTTTGTTAACAAGAAGGGACTAAGTTTGTTTTGTTTTGTTTTGTTTTGTTTTGTTTTTATTAGATCATACCCAATGCGGTAGTTAAAGTCACCCCCGCATACTGGAAATTCCATGTAGATATTTCCTGACAAGGTATGATAGTACACTTGTGACTGAGTGAAATCAGCCATTAGAAATGGTTGAGTTTTCTCAGTCTGTAAATACAAAATTGCATACTTATCTGTCTTCTTTGGGGTCAAAAGGAAATATAAATTGTAGGTTCACACAGGTTCATATAAATGCAGAAAAAAGATAAAAGATGACAAGTTACTCTGGTCATGTGGAAATAGGTGTTCTTCTCAATCTGTAAACAAGTAGAAATTCGTTACTAGGCAGCTTTAAAAAACAAAAATTTACTCAGAATATTTGGGAGTGTAATTTGTTTCCTTTAAATCATGATAATAAATCTCCATTTTCCAACATATTTTGTTTACCTTTAGTACTTAGAAATTGGAACAATGATTGTAGGCTTTAGTGAAACATCATTTCTATCTTCCTGTTTTAAATTTTCTTACATACTAGGAAGTGAATTTCTCTGTTTACTTTGCCAAGCAGAATACTATAGAAATGAATGTGCTACATATTAATGCTGTATCTCAAGTTATTTCCTACGATTATGTTATTAGTCTGGAGTAAGAGATTAAAAAGACAACTAACTCTTAAGTTGAAAGCATATTATATTCCAAAACATAGTCCTTTGATCTCATTTTCTTTAAAAGCTGAAATGTATTTTCTCATAGAGGTAGTATTCCAAATAATTATACTCACTTGTTTCCTGAGTAAATCCTGAAAAGCTTATTCCATAATATAACCAACTTATAAATAGTTAGAATTATATTATCAATAATACAGATTAAACTGATCGTTTGTAATTTCCAAAACTTAGAAACTACACAAGAACATCTTGATAACTGAAGGAAAGTAGATAAATATTATACATGTTTATTCACCCATACTTGAAGATTGAAATATTTATAAAGTGGGATATTTTGCAACTTTTTAAATAAAAGTGTGTCTACATATATCTGGTGAATAAATACACAGACATACTGTGGAAGGGGGAATGTAAGGTATATAATAATATATAAACATAATAGAGCGTAATATGATACAAAAATTAATTTGGGTAATGTTAGGGATCCCTTGAAATACTACAAGTTATGGATCAATATGTTTCTGTATACCAAGAGTATAAACACATGATAGTAAGAAATCATACTCATTGAAAGATAGTAATCATCTCTAGGAAAGAGAGTGGAAAATAAATTTTAGATTGGAGAAGATAAGAGTTTCAAATATATTTTCAATATTCTCTTTTTTAAAAAAAATCTCCTTTCAGGTATTTCATGTCAAAATCTTTTCCTTTTTAAAATATCCTTTTTACTGTCCAACATTTTTATTTGTCTAAAAGGTACAAAAACAGTGGTGGGGATGTACGCACCTTCCCATGACTCAAGGAAGTGACAACAGAATGTCAAGAATCACAGATATTCATTCACATAAAAATTGCTAGATCCATTCCAAAATGCCCTCAAAGAATTTTTAAAATTAATTTAGTTATATCACAAAGCTTGAGAACATTTACTTTTAGCATCATGTATGGCAAAAAGGAATGTTTACATGAAGCAGGTCTTGTTGGCTGTCTGGAGGAAAAGCTCTCATGATAGAGTAGTACAATGAACAGAATACATGTTTTGTAGACCAGCATTTCTAGTGCTAAGAAAAATTAGCACACATCATCTATCTATCATCTATCTATCAATCTATCTACCTATCTATCTATTTACATACACATATATGCACACAGCTTTATAAAACTTTTACTTATTGATTTTAACTCATACATAAAAGTTACATATATTTATGGGATGTCAAATATCTTCTGGTATACATATAACAGTGTAATGTTCAAATCAGGTAATACAGCAAATCTGTTTTGAACACGAATAAAAGTAAGCTTCTCATTTTAAGACCCTATTTGTTGTCAATAATAAAATTTTATTTGCATGCAAAAATTCAGATTTTGGAATACTTAGAGGTACCATAATAACCTTTTCAGCTTTGTGATACTAATTGATGAAAGAGGTAATAGTTTTTAAAACACAGTATAATAAGCTACATCAATCAGATTTACAAGATATACAATTCCAACAACCAGTGTATCTTGTTATATAATCTTGCTTGGATAAATCATCCATTCCAAATGCAAAACTGACAAGTGCATTTTAAGATAATCAAGTGGACAAGAGATCAGGGGAAATTCCTTATTATTTTGCATAGCACATTTGCAAATCCTCTCTAAGAAACTAGTAATGATTGTTTGGCATAGTAGTGAAGAATAGCCCCAGCTGTCTGAAAAATGTTAGTAAAGCATTGTTCTCCTCTCCAATTACTTATCATGAACTAGAACCATAACAACCAATTACAAAAAAAATATTAAATGTAGGTATGAGGATCTGTCTTCATTCCTCTAAGCCATATATTAAAGAGAATGACAAACATGTAAAGAATGCCATTCTTCTAATTAAATTTTTCTTGTTTTTGAAACTAAAGAAAATACAGATTATATAGTGTCAAAATCAGAAAGAGAGGGAAAAAAACTGCCAATGATGCCATCCAACACAACAACATCTTGAAATACGTCATTTCAAATATAGAAATTGATTGGTTATCTTTCTCTGTCTTCAATTGTGTAACCCGTACCTATTTTTGACTAATTTCACAAGGAGGCAGGAGATGGTCCCTTTCTTCTACAACTGAATAATGAACATATTCACACTGGTTACAACCCCAGAGTATAGTGAAAGATGCTAACCATGTAGTCTGGAGGGAAAATAGGATATTACAGACCCAGTTTAAATAACTGGTCCTTGAGCATCTTTTATGAGTGTAAAGCTTTATTCTGCAAATTTGCTGTATATTCTTTCTGTGTATTCTCTTATGTATTTTCTCATCTGGCCCAGAGCACCCAGAGAGGATCTTGTAACAACTTCCCTCTCTCTTTTCACATATTATATGTTTTTGACTAACTTTCTCGTTCTTTGATTCTTGGGAACCCTTCCATGTGTAAATGCTTACTACACGTTCAACACACACACTTGCCTTGCAGCTGTGAAAGTTGACACAGAATCTTTTCAATGTCTATCTCTATTCCCCTAGCCAAGTCGGGGGAAGTTTTCTTTGTTTTGTGAGGTTAGGGAAGGGAAGGGGAAAGTAAAAAGATTTCACGTGTGTCAAGGATTCAGGCAATATAGCCACAATGAATGTAAGCATTAAGTGCCATGAACATGAACTAAAAGTAATTACAATGACAATAATGAAAATGGGGGCAAAGAATTTAGAGATGGAGGAAGGGATGTGGATAGGAAAGGGAAGGGCAATAAGAAAGAAACAAGAGGTGTTATGCACACTGACCTACTCCCTAAGGTGAATGTAAATTTCATCTATTAAAAAAGTACTTATAAAATTTCTTTAAAAGGAAAGAAAAAAGGCATGAGGGAGGGAAAAGGGGAAAAAAGAAAGGGGAGGGGTGCTAATTTTTTTAAATGAAAGAAAGGGAGAGGTGGGAAGGGAGGGAGGAAAAGAGAAATCTTTTCTGAGTGGGGAGGAGTAAAATGTATCAATCTTTCCATGGATTTGGACTTTATTAAATAATCTGCTGGGCAAACACATACTATATCTTTGTTACTTTTCTCTTCTTGCTGAGACAAAATATATCACGCCCAAAATTAGGGAAGGAAAGGTTTATTTAGCTTACAGTTTTTGGAGGTTGCAGCCCAAACTCAGCTGACTACAAGGCAGGGTGGTGTGGCTAAGGGGCAACGTTCACTTCTGCTGCAAGCAGCAAGAGCTAAAAGAGCAAAAGGGAAAAGCATGCCTCCTTCTCTCCCTCATATTGTAGCTGGCTACCCACCCCTGGACAGGTGCAGCACTCACCCCACCAATCCCAGCACTGGACAATGAACCAATCACAAAGGCTAGACTCAGCTGCCTCCATGACCACAAGAGGCTTCGGGGGAACATTTAAACAAACCATAACACCCTAAAGTACCCAAGTTGATATCTTATCTTGTGAACAAAGCAGCATGACTTTAGTAGGGAAGTACCTTTCTCAACGATTTCCACCCTCTATGGCTGTCATCCGGATCCAAAGGAAAGGAGAGCTTTTGCATGAATAGAAAGTAGCTGTTCTCTCTTGAGCCAGCCCTCACTTTTCACTCAGTTCCATCGGTACTCCATTCTCTAAGCTAACCTGCACAAACTGTTCCTCTTTCTTCCACTCTACCTTATTTTCATCTCTATAATGTCTTCTTCAAAAATTACTGCACTTGCATTGAGGTGTACGGTGGAAAGTCTACCCAGTCTAATATTTCCCCTGGTCACTGAGCTGCCAGCTCAGGCACTTCACATACTTTCTCCTCCCTATTAACTTCTAGTCTAGACTCTGTGTCTACAACCGAGGGCAAACAGGGCCCCTTTAGAGGTCCATTTGGTAGGCTACTTGTTAACACTGCTTTGAAGTTAATATAAGAATAATAATCTTGAAATAGTGATTTTATAATGTGTAGAATTTTAATGCTCACTCTTGCCTTCTATAGTATTTTGTTATACATTTTATTTACAATTAAGTATTTATAAAAGCAAAAACATAAAAAGTTTTACCAGTTTTTGTTTTTTCTTAAGATGTATGAGGGTTCCTTCCCAATGAAAGGCTGTATGTTTCTTTGCAATCTTTATTTGAAATATTAAAATGATGTGCAGTTATCTAATTATTTCCATTTTCATATTTTAGTTGCAAAGAGGACTTAGTATTTGTCGATGCATTCATTAGCAATTGGATATCTTCAAATATACATGAGTTTTGCCTGTCATTTTTCATTTTCTTTGGAAAAAATCCCTTGTCACTTTACATGAATTCTTCACATATACAAATTATTTCCTTATCTTATCTTCCCAGAAGAATTAAACATGTCATACCATAGTGATATATGCGCACCCAATTTGTAATAACTAAAATTGGAAACAACTCAAATGCTAATCAACTGAGGAGCTGATTTTAAAAGACACGGTATATAATAGAGTGCTATTCAACTATAAAAAAGGATAAACTTGAGATTTTTCTAGGTAAATGGATGCAACTAGAGACCACATTCATAAGTGAAATAAATCAAACTTGCCTGTGTAAACATCATATTGTCTACCTATTGTAAGAAACTAAAAAAGTAAATAAAACACATAATCTATAATAAAATCTGTGAAAGAGAAAGAAACTGCTCAAAAGGAAAATAATTGGGATGATTGAAAGGAGAAAAGGAGGAAGGGGAAAAGTTACAAAAGACAGCTAAGACAGTTACATTACTAATTTCTTTTAGTTCATTGAAAAAAAACGGGTTGTCCTCATATTGTTTTGATAAATGATACATGCCTGTATCTTATAATCTAAGCAACTACTTTGAACATAGCAATACATAATATATTAGCTGCTGTTAATTTCCTATTATCTTGCTTGGAATTCTGTTATCATTTTTATTTTTTCTTTTTAAATAAAAACATCCCCTTTATATATTTATATATATATATATATATATATATACACACACATATATGTATATATTTATGTATGTTTATACATATATATATATAATAGCATTTTCCTTCTGTTGTGTTTAAAAGCCATTCCCCTTTTTTATCAGTATATGTTTATGAAACATGGAGAGTATATTCGTCATGGGGAGCCCATGTCACATCTTGATTCCTGTTATTTCCTGTTCCCTCCGCTCTCTCCAGTTTTGCCCTACTCCCAAATCCCCTCTTCCTCTCTACATAGTTTATACCCCTATCCTCTGTCATCTTTTATTTTCCTCTCTAAATTACTTATACTTTGACTTTCTCATATAAGTCCTGTGATATTTAACATTCTGTGTCTGATTTATTTCACTTCGTATTATGATGCCAAAGTGCATCCTTTTTCTTACATAAATTCAAATTTATTCTTTTTATGGTTAAGTAGTACTTGATTTTGTACATGCACCACATTTTCTCTATCCATTCATTTGTTGATGGGCATATAGGTTGTTTCCAAGATTTAGCTATTATGTACCATCTTTTAAAATGTGTCAAACAATATGCTTTTTTGGTGCTCAGTACAGTATTTAAATAGATTTAGAACAAACAGATCACTTTAATAATGATTTATTTTCAAGGTACTTTAAGTTACTTTGATTTTAATTCAAGGTTATGTACATTATATCATTCTGACTTACTTAGTTTCCAAAATATTTTTCTGATGAGAAGAAAATAACTGAGTTGGCAGCCTGGATGATAAACAAACATAATCTTAACTATTGCCCAAATGACATCTCAATAGAAGTACAGTAGAAAAAGTCTTAGCTTGATGCTAAATAGTAGTACTACTAAGGGAAGATCTAGTGAAACATGATGAGTCTTTATTATTTGTTATGGTAATTGGTTAAATAATTACCCATCTTCTCTAAAAGATTGTAAACTCTTTGAAGACAGACTTTTATGTCTTCCTCATTGTCACCTAGTACTTAATAACTGAACACAGGAATGGACAGTGAAACTATATCATGTAGAATATTTCACTGTATCCTTAATAGTTAAAATGAAAGGAGTAGAATTCATTTATGTTCTCCTGTCAGTGATCTGCTCATTTAGTCATACTGTGACTGTTTAAATGAGTTAAATATTACAGGAAAAATCTTTCAAAGCCTCAAAAATAATTATATATTATGTACTTAACACATATTTTTGTTTTTGTCTAACTAATTTGGAAATGCATATGAAAAAGAGAGTAACAAATAATCTGAGACCTTACTAAATATAATGGGCTATTTTCTTCCTTAGAACATGTGTTAATTTCTGACAAATTAATATAAAATACTGATTCAGACTCACAGATAATTGCATATGTATCATTTCAGGTGAAAGCTATTACTAGTAAATAACCTGGTAGATATGCTACAGATAATTACTTTATTTATCTTGTTCTAATGGAATTTCTTGGCTCAGAACCCTAAACAGGGCCTGAACTTGTTTATCACATGATATTTCCTCTTTGATTTGCTTTATAAAAGGACAGTTATCTTCCTTTTCTTGTTTCCCATCCTTACATTAATTATCCCAATACTTTCTCCTGAAAAAGCAGGTAGGGAATGTTCTGAGGCCATGTGGTGAAGCAGTCACCATGGTATCACATCAGTGTTCAGCTGTGACACTACAGGAATTGATTCCCATCAGTTCTCTTTGCACTGCTAAAATTCCAACTTGTCAAATTCACAAGGCATTGCTTAAAAACCAGAGTGCCAGTTTATTAATCTCAATTAGAGTGTACATCAATACATTTGTCCACTAGCCAAGGCAAATCTTTTCCTATAAATTAGACATTTTAAAAATTAATCAGAAAATCTGTGTGTTGAACATAAAATAATAGATTGCTGAGTATTCTTGAAAAACATTATGCTCATATTGTACAGAAGGATCAATCCCCATATAACCTTTGTTAGAGACACAGTACAAAACCTGACAAATTAATCCTACCTTCTCTTTCAAACAGAATGTTATATATGCATAGGTATTCTTCTTACTTCTTTTTAATGGACATGGAGAAGCCAATTTTACATAATAAAGCATGAATTGATGCACAGTTTTGAGCATATTAAAGCCTTCTCTGTAACATCAATATTCAAGTTGTATTTTGTAGATGCTTATAAATAGTACATAAAAATCATCTATTTTCATCACATTTCCAATCAATACTTCTATTGGCCTTAAGATAATTGTCTTCTACAATCTTTGAATAAATTACAGAGGCTCATATATATTTAAAATAATTCATTTCACAGACTAACATTCTTACTAAAGTGTCACTGGTGAGCAATTCATTGCCATTTATCCAAATGAATTAAAATATGTAGGTAGTACTTTACTTTCAAGGTCTAGCAAGATGTTTTACATCACTATTGCTAGTGATTTTTTGCAAATTCAATTTGTCCTGTGAAATGTTTTATGAGTCTTTTGAAGAATATCAATTAAACTTGAGAATAAATTCTGTATTGATTGAATTCTACAATTAATAGTTTATCCCCTACTATGTCCATGATTTTATTGTAAGTCAGATAAGAGGCAATAGAAATAAAAAACACTTTATTTCACCCTTTATGCTGTTTTCAAAATACATTACAAACCAGACAATTTCAATACATTCACATCTTTCCATGATCCAAGTTCTGCCATGGTGAATGGGAAGAGCAAGAAGATGAACCATGCCTTCCTACGAGTCAGCCAATGCATGGGGCTGGGAAACCAGAAGAGCATTCTCCCTTCCCCTCCCCCACTCCCAATAAGCAGCTGGCTGATTCAGGGGAACTCAGGTTGAGATGATAGCAACTGAAGTGAAAGGAATAGCTTGGTTAGGAATCTCTTTACATTGTTTGATTGACTTTGCAGACCTGCGGCTGGTGGTCTGGGCATCTATCTATTTGGAGAATGGCAGTATGCATTGTGGCAACTGTAGGACATTTCATTCTGTCTTGTTTTTGAAATGTAATATTTTGTCCCTCTTTACTGTTTTGTTTTACTCCTTCATCTAGTAACCTGAGCAACTGTTTTGAAGATAACAATGAATATAACAATAGCAACCATTATTAAATTCCTATTGTCTTGTTTAGAAAGCCTATATAGGTACTGTTGTTTGGCTTTTGTTGTTGTTGTTTTAGGTTTGTTTGCTCCTTGATTCTTCTGGGGTTTTTTTCTTTTTTCTCTATAAAATGAATAAATAAATAAATTCAATAGACATCCTAAAGCCAAGGCTAGAACACTGACTTTGCACTCTTCTGTTCAAATACTTCCATTTACTTAAGCCAATCCACCTAGTTTATTCTAATACATAAAATTTCTTATGAACAAACTAAATATTTCCAACTGGAAGAAATATTGTAGCCTATACATAAATGCATTGGTTGCCACCCTAGCACCCACTTTTTCTATTGCCAGCTTTTACTTAGTGAGTTTACTCTTCCCAAGTTCTTAACCTTATAATTGGGATGAGTGAACTCCCATCTGCAGCCTTTAAATTTAACTATTTTACTGGTTCACCAATTTGGTCCAAGACTGGTTCAATAAAGAACAGAAATCTTGTGACATGTGCACAAACTATGACCCTGATCTTTCTTCTTTGATTACATGGTATTTTTAAGTGTGTGAAACTAGCAGATGTTTTAAACATTTTTTGACCTGCAGGAGAACTAGATCCTGTTGATCCTATTTAAGCAGCTAGATCAATTCTCACTCAGAGCTAGTTTTATTACAGGACATGTAAGATATAAAGCTATGTATCACTTATTCATTTATCTGTTTTAACTATTTGAATATTTTTCATTACACCTATTAAAGATTTCTGACATAGGAACTAACAGTTTTAAAATAGGAATTATACCTATATGCTTTTAAAGAGAAACAACATATAAATCCATTTCTGCATTTTTTTCAAATGTTTACCGAGTACCTATTTTTTCCTAGGAATTTAGGAGTGTTGAAAATACAGGGGAAAACAAAATATGCTTTGTTCCTCTGCAAAGATTCCTGCTTACAGTACAGCAGTCAAAAAAGACATGGAAAACTATACATTAATCCATTGTCTTTATTTTTGAAATGGCTTTGTGAAAGAGTAACAAAATCTCATGGGAGATTATAAAAAAAGGACTAGATGGTGCTCTGAGGTATCTTAAGTTTCTAAGGCTTCTGTAACATAACCACAAATTGACTGAATTAAAGCAACAGAAATGGGGGGCTGGGGATTTAGCTCAGTGGCATAAGTGCCTGCCTTGCAAGCAGGCAGTCGTGAGTTCGATCCCTGGTACCGATAAAAATGAAAAAGACAAAAAAAAAAAAAAAAAAAAGCAACAGAAATGAATCATCCACAGTTCTGGAGGCTAAAAATCTGAAACTGTAGGCCCACATAACTTTTGAAGGCTCCAGGGAAAGGTCATTTGACTCTTGCTAGCTTCTAGCAGCTTAGGGCAATTCTTCACATCCTTTAACTTATAGTTGCAATACTCCAGTGTCATACTACATATTAAAAGACCTTACTTGTGTCTCCAAAGCTCGTTCATTAGGGGTTTCAAATTTGACCTTAACTTGGAGGGAGGGGATCATGATTCAATCACATTGGAGGGCTCAGGGAAGACTTCTCCAAGATCAGTTGGACCTGAGATCTAAGAATAAACTTGGATATCTCAAAAAGTGTAATGACATGTACTCCAAGTATATGTTGAATTTGCAACTGTTCCATTATTTTTACCTTAAATTGTCATGACTCTTATATTATTAGTTTTGTATCTAAAACTCCAGCATTTTAAGGAAGTCAGTTGTAGAAGGAGAGCTCCTAATGACAGTGATGGTGGCATCTTTGGGCAGTCACAGATCCACATGCTAAATGTGTGGCTAAAAATACCCTCGACCAGTATACTTTAGTTTGTTAGTTGCCCTAGTAATAGTTCTTGTTCAATATCTGCTTGCTCCTGTCTCTTAGAAACAGTTGGTCACTATGATGTATAGCCAGTCACTAGTTACACATGATATAAACCTATCCCCAATTGGCATGCTGTTCTGCCTCTGTACTTTCTGCTTGTTTATCTGATTGACCTAGACCACTAGAGATCAGGGCCTGAAATTCTAGCAATGATCATAATCAGTGCCTACTGACATAAATAAATCTATCTCCAAATTCTGGATGTTGTATTGGTGTTTTTGCTTGCCATTTCATCTGCCATATCAGTTGGAAAGACTGACCACACTGATTTCTCTGTTCACCAGTCATGGCCTTCACAGATGGAGCAAGGGCTGACCTCTACAGGTCCTAATGGGAAGGTGCACCCTTGAAATTTCTTAAGTCCCCTTAGAGGCCTGAAGGAGGATTCCAGGATCGATGCTCAAGTGTCCCACATCAGACCCCAAAGAAAAAGGATACAATCTGCCTGTCTTTCTGCCTGTTTGCTTGCCTGCCTGATTGTGATAAGACCCTAGGAGGTACCCCAGTTATCCAGTCTGTCAGTCCTGCTCAGTTTGAGCAAAAGAACTTGATCAACTCTTGTTAGTTAAGGCCACCCTCAAGGAAAGGAGGGTTGGAATGTTTAAGCTCTGAGTGGCTGCTGAATGAATGTATGAGGGAAACAAACAGCGTAAGCAATAGGCTGCTCTGTCTGCACACCAAAACTGAGAAAAACTGACCACAATTATGAATTAGGCCCTCAGCTGCAGTTCTGCAGCAATCAACTTATGATATAACAGAGACTTCACTCCCTCCTTAGCTAAGTCATGCCTAAGTCCTCATGAGAGCTACAGCCAGATGGGCTTCTGAATGGTCTCTTTCTGAGGTGCACCCACTCTTTTTTGTTGTGCCATCATTCAAGGACACACAATATTCGTGGTAGGGAGATAGAATGGGAACTAACTAGTTAAAACCCATGGTCCATGACTGCAGGTTAAGGGACTTCTGTGGAGTTAAAACTGAAACCAAACCATTCTGTGCATCTCAAAGGGGCAAAAAATGGAAAATAGGACCCATACTTCCTGACAAGTTTGCCTTGGCACCCTCAATGGCCACCACAGCTGCTGCCAACTCCTATAATTTGACTGACTCTTGAATCCTGACTCAACTTCCTCCAATCAATTGAACTAGTTCCACTAACCATCATCTGCAATCAGCCACAGAGGTCCTCCGTCTGGAGCACTCTGCTTATACACCTATTCTAGTCAAATGGTGTCTTCTAATGCCCACTCAAGATGACTGTCAATAATTCCTTCTGAGTTCCACATTTTGACTGAGGAAAATTTGACTGTCAGCCCTGAAAAAATGAATTTTACCCTGTCAGTCCTTTATTAAATTGGGCCCCAGAAAATCCATGGTCATTGTAAAAATCAGGGGAAAACTTGTGGCTTTCCTTGTAGACAATAGAAGAAAACTGGCTGCCTTTAAAAGTCCCCTCTGTCAAAAACTTACCATCACTGGGGAAACTATAACTCTTGCCTCTCACACTTTCTTCCAGGCACAAACTTGCAGCCTTGTAGGACATCTCCTTTACACCAAGCCAATAAGCCTCCCCCTCATCTAAACCTGAAATTTCAATTCTGACTGTTCACTGAGAAGAAGATGATGCCTGCATCACTCTGAGACTGAAATCCTGAAGTTCTAAAAACAGCCCTACCCTAATCCTGCATGACAAGCAAGTCATCCTAGTCATCCAGATAAACGCACAAGGACATCTGAAAGACTACCAGATTCAGCTCAAGTCAGAAAAGGTTTATCCTGTCCTGTCCAAAGGCCTTGAGATTAGCCTACCACCTCCATATATACATCAACTACAAGCTACTCAGCCAGCTGTGATGCCACCATAGCCAATTTTGTCTTCTGAACAGCCTCCTGCTCTACTATCAGCAAAAGCTTTCTGTTTAATACTGAAGAACATTGCTGTATTTTACATGGGGCCCAAGCCTTTTTAAAGTCAAAAGTCCCCACACTGTGGTTGGTCCTTATGATTGAGTGAACACAGTCTTCCCTTGACAGTGTCCAAACTGGAACTATAATGTAACAGAGGGCCATGAGGCCTTACATCAGTTCCAAACTGCTCTCCTGGCAGACATCAAAGTGGGAGGCAGAAAGCAAATAAACATGTCTAAAGTTACTGAAATTACCACTGGAGCCCTCACTAAAAAAAAAAAAAAAAAAAAAAAAAAAAAAATCTTCCAAAGGACACTTTACAAAGGACTCACTCCTGGGGCTTGCTATCAATCATGCCCCTTTGGTGTTCAAGCTCTGGACCAAGGCCATCCCTACCTGCATCAAACAGTTCACTTCTTCCTAGAAAGCCAGTTCAAGATCACTAAGCTATCAATGCCACTGCAACTGCCCTCCATATACATTGCCTCAGTCTTTTACCACCCACAGCCTGCTGGTACACTTTCTTGAACCTAAAAAAAATGCCTTCTTCTGCCTTCAGTTGGTTCCTATTGGCCAATACCTCTTTGCATTTAAATAGAAAGATGCCAGTTCTGTACCCAAAAGCCAACTGACCTGGATTCAACCTCGCATAAATTCAAAGACTTGTTTCCTCTTTTAGAAAGCACTTCTGATTAATGATATTTCCAATGCTGGAAAGACACAAAAACTCTACTACAATGTCTGGCAGAAACTGGTTACAAGAAAGAAACTCTATAAATTTCTTGGCGCTGCTTACTGGAAATTATTTCTTGGAAATGCTTACACAGACTGTCAGTCCCTGGGAGTACCCAATGGCCTTTAAGGGCTGCCTCCTCACATTGCTCCTGTTCTCTAACAGCCACTGTCTTGATCACAAAAGCTGACCAATTTACCTTAGACTGAGACCTAACTGTCCAGGTGCCACAAGCTGTACTGGGATGAATTGTTCTAGAAAATGGACCACCTGGCAGATGCTGAGTATACCGTATCTACAGATGGAAGTAGGTCTGTTAGGAATGAAGTTCAACAGGCTAGATATGCTGTGATCCCCTTAGATCAAACTGTTTTAGTCAAAATTCTCCTGTGGGGATGATATACATGACAAACTGCTGTTTGGAAACCTGATACCAATGATGAAAAATAATCCAGTCCAGAGCCTAAACTTCCTTGGGGATCCAATTGACTGAAACATCAACTTCAGCCAGAAAAATGTTATGTGGCATTCCGGAAAGACCAAGCCAGACCTGCACCCAACATTGGTTATGCAAGCTCAGACTGCACCACTGGTGCCGGTACCCCTGCAGCCAGTTTAGGCTTCAGCACCTGAGTCACTGGCCCTGATCTCATGTATTATAGTGGACTCTCCCCATTCAAAGATATATGGATAGATTACACAGAAATAAAGCATAAAACTACATATGACTGGTAACCAGCTATAACTGTAGACATTCCTGCACACACATGCAACCCAGGTGTATATTAACTACCTCTACGAGTTTCAGAAATCCAACCTTAGTTCTGCTGAAAAATTTACCTGGAGGCTTACTCACTGTACTGGTCAGACAATATGCACTGACTAGTCCACGCCCATACCTATTCCCCTGGATTTCAGGCTATTTGCTCCAGTCCTTGCTTCCCTGATAGCTATGGGTTTTGTTGATTGACATGGATTTTACTTACCCCAGTTCTCATTTCCCCACACCCTGCTAGCCCTGACTACCTTGCCACAGTAATGTTACAGAACAGACATGCCTAAATTCTGATTGGGCCTTGTCTCAGAAGACCATATGTAATATTCCCAGTAAAGATCCTTCAGGGAAACTAAGAGGGGGAAAATGTAGCAGAAAATCCCCCCACCCAATCAATATACTTCAGTTTGTTAACTGCCCAGGTAATAAGTTGTTCCTGTCTCTTAGAGACAGCTAGTCACTGTGATGCACAGCTGGTCACTACCATTTACACATTGTGTAAAAGAACCCCCAATAGACAAGCCATTTTGCCTCTGTACTTCTTGCTTGCTTATCCCTTAAAAGCTCTAGATCACCAGAGATCAGGGCCTGGTGCAGGGAATGATCCTGATCAGTGCTGTCAACATAAATAAATCTGCTTCCAAATCCTGGGAGTGGTTTCCATGTGTCTGCTTGCCCTTGCAAATGAGGGTTCTATGTACCTCGATTCATAACAAAATTTTTAATGATTTTGTTCAGAATGAGATAAGATTAGATCATAGTTTTTAATGTAACTTTGCATTGTAAGTAGAAAAATTTGGAATTTATTCTTTTTTTAACTATAAAACTGTATTATCAGTTATTTTTACTTTGAAAGAAATAAGCTTGCAATCTATTTTCCATCTATACTTTTCACTATTAATAGCAAACTATTAACATGTAAATTTTGTTAATTTCAGAAATGGCTTTAAAATTCCTCCATTAACATTCTCAAAACAGAATTTAGATGCACTGTTATTAACATTTTGAAAGAGATCTTGGATTTAGTCACCCAAAATCATGGAATTCCCTTGCTGACAACAGGTTTTTATTCAAAACACAAACACTTGTCCCATATAACTTTTCTTTTATCTAGAAGCTAAATTTATTTTTTTTTCCTTCCATAGACTATTTGCATGTGTGTTCTACTCAACACTTTGGTACTTACTATCTATGGAAAAATAAAGCATAATCAACTTCTTTGAAAAAAATGCAATATGATGCTTGGGATTTAGCTCAGTGGCATTAAGCACCTGCCTGGCAAGTGCAAGGTCATGAGTTCGATTCCCAACCCCCCCCCAAAAAAAATACAATTTGAATTAGTATATGTTATTTTTTAATCAGAAAAAATGGATATTTTTAAATTTTCTAAACAAATATCATACTAGTGTGCAAGACTGTATAAGATCATGAATCTAAAATATGATAGATAACTTATATATACAATTTCACCATTATTTATTGAACTGAGTATTTGTTACCTTCATCCTACTGTCTAATTTTCACAACTTTATAAGACAATTATTACTATCTTTGCTTCATGGTTAAAGAAAACTGAGAACTGGAGGACATAGAAAAAAGTACAAAAAGTAAATCTGTTCAAGTAGAAAATTGAAGTCTAACTTTGCCTGATTTTAAATTCTCTGATTTTTTTCCATTTTGAAACTCTTATATGCCAAATTGTATATATAGATGAAATAACACTTAAAAGTTTCATTCTCTTTTAGCTTGAAATTCTTCAGCTCCTAGAAGATTATCTTAAACTATATGCTTTCATAAAACTAATTTCCTCAGAGCAAGTCTTCCTCTTCCTAACTAGTAAGTATATTTATTTAGTAGCTGCTATGTGCACAGCACTGTATGTAATGCTAACATTGAAAGTATAATAAGTAAACCTCACTTTTAAGGAATTAACAATTTTAAAGCAAAAACCAAAACATATAAAGTTACTATCTAACTTAAAATTCCTGTTGGACTGCCTGTTACACGATGAATACTGTCTAAGCTCCTTAAGAAGACTATGTGACCTAGTCTCACCTCTACATATGAGCATTACAGTTTTATACAGATAAATCTCTCTTCTCTCACAGAAATCTAATGTATTGCCACTTCAAAGCTTAAAGCCCTGGAATTCTCTGTCCTCCTAAACATTTCTACCACCTCTGACAGTCATCTGACCGGCTTTACTCCAGGAGTGTGGGCACCGCATTTACCTCATTCACCTGATACTACTAAGAACATCAAACATGCTTAACTTCCCATCAACCTAAAAGAAAATAATGCCTTTGTTTTTTGTTTGTTTGTTTCCCATTGTTGGGTTGTCACTTTCCTAAAGGAATTCCTCTTTCAAAAAATAAAATTTCAATAAGCAAGAACAATGTCTCTATGATGAGGTCTACATCATGAGAAATTCTTCAGTGTCTTATTGTGGAACAACCAATCTCTACAAATGAAGAAGATTTCTGAATGTTTTTAGAAATGTTAAAGACTATTTCTATGTATTCAAAGGAACCCCCATGTCATAAAGAAAAAATCTTCAGAGTAATCATAACAACTTTAGATTCTACATTAACTAAGGCCATACATATTTATCCCTTCCAGTTCCACATTCCATGTGACATTAATAAACACTAAAAACTTACTGATCTACTGATTATAATCTCTCATAACTGCTAGCATCTTAGTTAATAATAATATGAAAGCACAACATTGTGCTAATGTCTATTGAATTTTTACACTTATATCTTGTACTCTGTGTAACTAAAGAAACACAATATGCAAAATATTAACTATTGTTGTACTTCTATTTTCTGCTATGAAATTTTGTTTTACTTTTTTCCATAAAATAAAAAGCACAATATAATATAGTTTCCATTGCAGTATTTTCAGGTGAGACCAAATTGTAAAGTTTTAAGATACTATTCAATTTTTTTTTCTCTTTCTCTTTTCCTGATGTTAACATTGTGTTTCTAAAACAACAAAAATTATGCTATGTTTGGGCACAAGGTAACCAATGTTAGTTTGAATTAAAGTATTAAATATCTCAAACAGATATGAAATTGAATTACTCTGTCTTAGGCTGAAATCTGATAACACAAGTGAAATCTTAAAGTATCAGGTTACATGCAAAACATACTACACAATCGTGAAACTGGCTTTGCTATCTTTAGATTCATAAATTTCCTTCTAATTTTGTTTAATATGGGAGAAGTGAACTTCTTTAGAGAGAATTCTTAGGTGCCAAAAAGTAATTTTTATCACAAACTGAGGTAAGAAGAATACAGAAGTTGAGAAAGCTTGTTTGTGAGTAATTGTTGGTGGCCCTGTTTGTGTCCTGTTCCTGAAACAAATATTGGAAATGGTGCTAATACTTGAGTTTAATTTGGCTCATAGTTCCCCTGGTTTCAGTCTAGTCACTTGCCCCCAGTCACTGCCGGGCCCATGTTACTGTGTGACAGCAGAGAGGCTGTGGCAGAGCATCCTCTGCTCATCTCATGGCAAAGACCAAAAGAGAAAGGAAGAGACTGTGGCCCCTGTGTTAAAGATTTCACAGCTTTACAATAGTGCCATAGCTGGAAGTAATCCTTTAACACATGGGTCTTTGGAGGACATATAAGATCCAAATTAGAGTGGCTCTTGGTAACCTCCACCCCAACCATCCCCATCAATGCCAGAGCAGCTCTGTTCTGCAAGTCTGAAGAGTGATCCAAGGAATCTGGGGCTGACTCAGCAAAGGAACCAAACAAACAAAAACAAAAAATCAAGGAGAGGACAGAATTAAGAGTGAATTGTACTCCAAAAGTGAGGCAAGAACACATCAATTTTCTTTTGAGTCGAGTTAAATACAACCTTAAGATCATTTTCAAATGAGTTCACATCAAAGGATTACTTTTCTGAGGACAAAAGGCTTTTGTCAGATCTGTGAAGGATAGAAGGTCAGAATACTAGCAGGTACAAGGAGAATGCCCAGTCCTAAGAGACTCATTTCCCTGAACAAGGTATATTATTGAAGAATCCTTTTAAAAAATACCATAACATAATCATAAAGAAAAGTGTAATCATGAGAGAAAGACTCAGAAAGAGTACATGAGCCCCCAAAGAAACAGCCAGCTAACATAGGGGTTTCCCAGATACCTTATTTAGTGGCCTTAACTGTGGTGGGGCAGAACCTCTGACTTGTAGATAGAGGACATCTCTGAAGAGTAGGATACAAGGGAAAGATAAGAATAAGCGGCATTGAGAGGAATGAATTCTGCTCCATTCCACTCCTGCAGGCTTTCAGGCCTAAGCTGGGAAAATGGGCAGACTCTGAGTGACTGTATAATTTTTCATATTACACTGGAGCAGACATTTAAATTGCTGAAGTAAATCTGATTTGTCCTGTGACTAATAAAGATGAGCAAGGCTGTGGAGCCTATTAGAGGTCTTGTGCAAGAAAGAGAAAGCACAAATTCATTGGGTGATTTTAATGGACAGTTGTAAACTTAAATAAGTTTCATATCCTGGATAATTAGCAAGTTCAGGAAAATGATTATATTTTGAGCAATTATTTATTATGTACCAGACACAAGCTTGGTGACACTGATATATAGTCCTAGACACAGCTACAGATGTCCCTTATTAATTACTTACACACACAGTAAAGAGTGAGAACTTCTGTTTGTATATATCTATATAGTTGTATAGCTTCCCTTTAGATCTCTTGGACAATGATATTATCATACATTTTTACAGATGAAAAATAAAGAAATTAAGGTCTTGCCCAAGGTCATCCAGATATTACCATAAAGAGGTAAAATTCCTATAGATGCTCCTTCCATACTTGGCTTCAGTCTCAAAGTAATATGAAACAATTACGTGTGTTTCCAGCTCTGAAATTTTTCTTTTCTTTTTTTTTATTTAAGAGGAAAAAGAGAAAAACACAAAACAAAACAAAGCAGTGTAAGGTTACACATAATACAGAACTACAAAAAAAAACATAACAGTAAGAAATCACCTGTTAATAGATTACATATTATCATCTTGGAAATAGTTGCTCAAATCACAGTATCAAAGAATACAAAGTAGACATTCAAACAGAGAGACTGCAAACAGCTGTGTTCAATTCAAGCAATGAGAAAGGGGATTATTACCTAATAATAATTGCACCTGTACTTAGAACATGCTACATGCTAGGTACATTATACATCAATTATATATCCAACACTCCACAAGACAGTATTGATTTTATTTTACAGATTTACTAAAAATGATTGAGTAACTTGCTGTAGATTTCACAGCTAGTAATGATGGGGCAAAGACCAAAATGCACATTTGTCTGACGCTAGGTACCATGCGTTTCCTACTACTGTATGCTCCTTGTAAGACACAAATTTGTGGCCAAGTATACCAAAGTTAAAGATGCTATCAATTAAAAAATAATGTTAAATAATATAATTTCTGATTAATGATACATTTAAGTGAATTACAAAATATATTTTACATATTATTTCCTGAGATATGTGGATAATTATCATTATATACATTTTACTAATAGGATAGCGAGGTTCCCTAGAATCAAAATAATCACGGATATGAAGTAACTTAGTGGCAGAGACCAAACCAGAGCCTATGTATTCTGATTGTTAGGTCTTCTCTACTTCACAATATTATCCATAATGATGGAGTCCATTGGATGCATGTGGAAAGGTTTCTGGAAATGTTATCAGGTCTAAAATGATGGAAAAGACATTTCTTACATTTATTTCCCTAAAATAGTAGCAAAACACTGTACAGATGCATTTTTTTCACCTCCGGGAACATGGTCACTCAAACTCTGAATATAAAAAATTGCAGTAAAAAATTGCAGGTTATTTACTGGATATAAGGTAAGAATTTGGAAAACATATTTTTACAATGTTCAGAGTGCAATAGATTTTCACAGTAATTTTACCACTTTGTTAAGGCTGTATTTTCTAGAATATTCATAATAAAATTCTCAGGTAGAAAGTAATTTATGCCAAAATATGTTGTTGCTCATCCAAGATATAGTGTATAATGGTATTATTTCCACTACAAAGTGTTTAGAACAGAACTTATAGACCACAGTTATTACAAAGACAATCTAAGAATTGAACCTTAAAAGCCAGAAATTACCTCTGTGACTGATTGATCATTACCTGCATTTACCCATTATTTCCCTGTAATTTTACATAATGTATGCTTCAAAGTTGAATTACAAACCAGATAGTCATGATTATGTTTATAGAATTTATTCACCATTGTCTTTATAAAGTACACAGGATACGGCAATTTCTTCTAGATCTTCAAATGGCTCACACTGTCCTGGTACTAATGTTTAATTGTATGGATAATTCTGAGAAAAGCAAATACCATCACACCTGTCCATCCCAATTTTTAATGTGTAATTTTCTTCATGCTTTACTGGTCAGGCTACTTTTACAAATCAGCTCAGTACTTTCATGATGCTTAGACTTTGCCAGTAATACATTTTATAACCATTGATAGTTGGTTGTTTTAAAAAGAATATGGTTTTAATATTTATAACATGCTCTCTGATAAAATTAAATCTCTTTGCATATTTATCAACAACAAAAGAGGCAGTAAAATTGTAGTATAGTTCATTTTCACCAACCACTCTCATATTTTAATGATTTTTAAGTCATAAAAATAACTTTATGGCAACTTCACTTTTTCCTTTGCAATCTTTTGATTTTATGTACTTTTCTTGCTTTATTCCAGTGGCTAGAACCCCAGCACAATGTTAAATATAAGTGCTGATAACAGAAGACCATACATACCTTTTCCTGGACTTTGGAAAATATTCTGTCTTCCACCATTAAAAATAATGCTACATAGATATTTTATGCAGGATATCATTTATCAGATTGAAGTTCCCTTCTAGTCCTGATTTTCTAAGAGTTTTCATCAGAAATAATTTTAGAATTTTATCAAACATTTTTTTCTGCATCTATTGAGATCATCACCATGATGATCACATGAAAAGCATTGGTTCTTTTTTTGTAAAGTATATTCCTGAGATAAACCTCAATTGGCTATGATAGATTACCTTTTTATATAATGCTGAATACAATTATCTACATTTGAGCCAAGAGTTATTTTATCTATCCTCATGAAGGATATTGGTGTGTGAATTTCACTATAAGGTCAACAATGAGCCTAACCATTGAATTTGACTCATTTTTCATCCAATTCTATTTTTAATAACAATCAGGGAAATAACTTATTTTGTGAACCACAGTACCACTATTCCCATAATGTCTTTTTCTACTTTTGGTGTCATGTTAATTATTTTAAAATTTATTTTACTTCATGGGGAACTTTATGTCTGTTTTCTGGACCACATTTTTTTTGTATGAAGGTTTTAAATAAGCATATAATTATACTATATATATATATATATATATATATATATATATATATAGTTATTCAAATGAAATTATTTTTCAGGGGCTGGGGATTTAGCTCAGCGGCATAAGCGCCTGCCTTGAAAGCAGGCAGTCGTGAGTTCAATCCCCAGTACCGATAAAAAGGAAAAAGACCAAAAAAAAAAGTATTTTTCAGAAGTGAGGTGGTAGTATGTATATTTCAACATTTTTCCATTAATACATTATGTTAATTTTATTGGCATGTGTTGGTCAGATTAATTTCTTATTACCCAAAGTTTCTACTGGCCACAGTGATGTTTGCTTTTTCTTTTTTCATACTGAAAACTGTATTCTCTTTGTTTTTTACTAGTGTGGAAATTTATCAGTTTTGTTGATGTTTTCAAAACTCAGTTTCATTGACTTTTTAAAGAATTTTTCTATTTCATTAATACTTTTGATTTTTTATTTATTTCTTATTCATTTCTTTCCTTCTGCTCACTTGAGGTGTACTTCCTTATATTTTTATTGTATTAAGCTTTGTATCACTGGTGAGTTTTCTTCTTTTATAGCATAGGATGTAATAATGTGAGCTTTCCTCTAAGCACTGATTTGTCTGCATATGCACAAATTTTGGTAAGTTCTTGTGTCACTTCAGTACTTCAAAAGTAGATTTAAAAATTATATTACGTGTTCAAGGTATCTATTTATGGCAAGGTAAAGGTGGAAGGGAAGAGAAGCCTTAGAGAAACCAGGCTACACGGCAGGGGTGGCACCTATGGAGAAAGAGAAGGAAGGAAGGTGGATTGTGTACAAAGAACACAAAGTTCAGTACACCTCAGAAAAATCTCACCAAGGCTGCTGGAAAGCCTGAGCGCAAACACTGCCCGTTAGAGGAGACTTTCATTGAGCAGGAGGACCAGGCTTTATGTGTCCTTCCATGTTCATAAATGGTGTATCAGCAGTTCAAGAATAGTAAAACCTTGGCATGAATTCTGCCTCAGATTCTGAAGTTGTGGCAGATGGTAGGTGCTCATTAACTGCACTCTTTATAGCAAGTTTTCTCATGCATGAATCTCCCCAATAAATTCCCTTGGATGCTACTGTCCATCCTTCCTCCCACAAATGTCCATTTCTACATTTGATTTAAAGGAAAAACTCCCTGCAGTTTCATGGATCTCTGCTCATGAGAGAAAATTTAAAAGCAGCAAATTGGGACCAATTGCAACCCACATCAACTTATTCATCTCTGGATCACAAGAAATGCATGATCCTTCTCCACTATCCATTCCAAGATTCAAATGTTTTTCATATCTCAATAGCTTATCCAGAAAAAAAAAAGAGAGAAATTGAGATACTCATTTATGGGCACAAAGTCTCTATGATGAAAGTGATCATTTTATATATTTAAAATGTACCCATAAATTTAATTTTAAAAATAAAATAAGTACATAGCCATGAAAAGTCTTTTATTCAACCTAATTTATGAAGATCTTAATGGCTTCTCCAACGGTACACACCATGTACTCAAAATTCTGTGCCCAACCCTCATTTTCAGAGGATCTCATTCATTAGGCAATCATACACTTCCCAGGATAGATTACTGTATGTACCACTCACATTTGTAACTGGGCAAGGAGCACTAAGAATCACGATTTCCACATGCATTTGACCTTGTTTTTTATTATCAAATAAGCCTTATTTTCTGCTGCTAATCAGGGCCAATTATCAGGTCATTATGCTGACCCGTTCCCTTTCGATCCCTGAAAACAAGCAGACCAAAGTGACAAGGCAGTGTCTATAGCCTATGGTTCAAGACATCCATGTTATGTCTTCTGTCAAAATCTCCTCTTTATGAGTCCACAGTTTTAACCAAGCAGATCCCAGGTTTGCACTGATGCAAGTCACTGGGAGTGATAAGTGTGGCCATACTCGCTTCGACCCCTTGATTCTCAGACCCATAACACAGAGTCATGTAGAGCTCTCATATTTACACTCTGACTGAGTGGTAGCCTCCATCAATCTGGAACTTTGTCTTGTAATTTGTGCTTGCCCTCAGACATAATTCCCAAGCTCCACTGTTAAAAGTGTTTTGATTTTTCCTCATTACTGGTTCTTGGGAATTGGATTGTGATGTACTGGATTATAACATAATTCTCTTCAATTTATGCTCGCAGATATTTCAATCTGTCTCTCTCTGTATGGCTCCATTTTCTATGGTATTTTGGCACAGCCATCTCTGCCTTCTTGAACACCTATCTCTGTTTTCTCAACAACTTCTTGACATCAGTCCTGGTTTTTCATTTTAAATTGCTTCCCAGAAATTATTTCCAGGCAATAGCTGGGAACAATTATAGATATAACTTCATTTGTTTCCCTTCTTTAAATAATCATAATCTTTTTTTCTCCTGACATTTGTAAATCATAGTTTCAATGCTTTTCCCATATTGTTGTTATTGTTCCCAGGCCAGTACCAAAGCCATTACTTCCTTCACACTAGAAGCTGAAATCATATAAAAATATATTTATGAACACAGATACACAAAATAAAAATCAGAAGTCTTCCTTCCCCTTCTCTGTTCACAAGTATATTTGGGATACATCATTAGAAAATTTGTCCTTATGTAAAAATATGTATATAAATACTTTTTGCTTTTAGAAAAATGAAATTATGCATGGTTTTCTTTTAAAATTTGATTATTCTTCTTAGCAAATTTTATATTAGCATATATAGGGCCCTACTGTTAGATTTTAGGCTATGAATTATATTCTATTATATATGGCTCTTGATTTAACTAATTCTTGAGCAATAATTGCTTTTTTACTAAATATAATATACCATTTTGCATTATTATACAGCTTTAGTCACACAAAAATGAATTTCTGTAAGAAATACTATTAGAATTGCTGCATCAAAGAACATGTAAGTTTAAATTTGACACATATAGCCACCCTTTTGCTTCCCCCAAATATACTGCATTTATTCTTCATACAAATTTTAGAATTTTAAAGCTCTTGCCCTTTGCTTTTTATGTACTCAATTGGTCAAAACAAAATCAATTTATATATTAACATTTAGACATTAATTCTCTATTATCATATAGCCATAATCAATATTTTATTAAACTTAAGTTTACATTTATATAGAACCACTGATTCAACATAGTTTTTAAAACCACTTCACTCATGCTATTCAAAATAACGATTCAAGAGAACTATGAATAAGAAAAATTCAAGCCTGTAATAAAAAAATTGATTCATTCATGAAAACCTTGTTTCTATAACTATATGCTACTGCTTCATATTTAGATACGTCTCCCAATATATTCCACTCCTTTTATAGAATATGTTGTTTTACCAGAACAGCACATCTGAATATATTTCTTGCATTTTAATAGTACCTGGAGCTATAATTTCACTTTCTTTTTAATCTTTGAGCACTATATATAAACCTGATCTCTCACCCTACATGCACAGCTAATTCATTCATAGGACAACTGGAGTTCAAGTGCAGATGACTAAGCTGAATAAATGCCATGCTAAATCAATTCCTATTAGATCCTGGTAGTAAGTAGAGGGGGCAGAATAGAGAGAGAAAGGGATGCCAACTTCTTTTCAATGACTGGAAGGGTGATTAAAAGAGATAAAATACAACACAGGTATTTTATGAAAAGTCACCAAGAATTGTTTCCTTGCAGGCAAGATTCATCTCTTCTCTCTGCTTCATGCTTCAGGTGATGAAAGGGGAGCATCCACAGAATAACACACTGCTCTAAATAATTGAATCTAAAGTATATATTATAGAAAGCATAATAATTTAACTAATATCCACTTAGATATTAGAATTTTATTTCTGCATATCAAAGATTTCCCAAAATTTATGATAATAATTGATATTTTAAAATCTGATACAAGACTTCTGCATCTGAGGGGAGCATTGGCTGCCCTTGCCCTGTACCTGAAAAGCCTCTGAATCATTGGCCACCCTTATACTGGAAGATTTCTGCAGCCAACTGAATCTGGCCACCCTTATACTGGAAGATTTCTGCAGCTGAGGGGATCCTTGACCAACCGTCCCCTGGAACTCAGTAGTCAGTGGGATCTTTAGCTGTCCTTCACCCACACAAGAATGACTTCAGGGGTCCAGGAGAGACTTGGCTGCCTTTCCCCTGAACCAGAAAGACCTCTGCAGTCAACAGGATGGTCAGCCACCCTTCCCTTGCACCTGGATGACTTCTGCAGCTGAGGGGAGCCTAGGGTGACAGTCCCTGCACCTCAGCAATTAATGGAATAGTCAGCCACCCTTCCTCTGCACTCAAAGACTTCAACAGCCAAGGGAAGCATCAGCTGCCCTTCCCCTGCACCTGAAGAACTTCAGCCACTGACAAGTTGGTCAGCTGCCATTCCCCACACCTAAAAGACCTCAGCAGCCCATGGACCATCAGCCATACCTTGATGGTCTAGTGGAGCCTCCACAACCACTCCCCCCTACACAGAGGACCGCAGAGGGTCTGTGACAGCGTGGATTCAGCAACTGAGTGAACACGTCACACAGTAAGACCCTAAGACATACAAGATGGACAATTGAGACTAGTGGGATTAAAAAGACAAAATTTTAACTCAAAAGGTGAAAATGACAAAACAAAAAAGCAAAATGCAATCTCAAATACCCAGTTCATCAGGAACAAGTACAAGAGACACTGAAATAGAAGACACTGGAAGTCATACCCCTGAAATTTCTGAAAAGATAGTATGTGAAATAAAAAAATAAATCCATGAGGCTATAGAGGAAATCAGATTAGAAAGAATCTGTCAAGTAAAGGAAGAAATTGCAACCATAATAAAGAAGTTGCTCAGCATAGCTAGGGAAGACATAGATAAAAAAAAAAAGTACAAGACGATGGGAAAATTATGGAAACCATGAACAAACAATACAGGAAAGAATTAGAATGCATGAAATAAACTCAATGAGATATCCAGGAAATTAAAAATTCCAGCTGGCAAAACCACTTGAATGAAACTGAAGATAGACATTCAGACCTTAAAGACACAATCGCAGCTAGTGATCATGAGAGGAAACAACTTTTAAAAATAATAAGGATCATGAAATAATATTTCAACAAAGAAAAACAATAAAGAGAAACCCAGCACTTATTCATGATAAAAGCGCTACAGAAAATTGGAATGGATGGTCTCTACCTCAATCTGATAAAAGGTATCTATGACACAACAACAGCCAACAACATACTAAACGAGCAATAACTAAAAGCTTTCATTCTAAAGTCAGGAACAAGACAAGGATGTCCACTATCACCACTCCTATTCAATATAGTTCTAGAAACAGTAGTCAGAGCATTTAAACAAGAGAGAGAAATAAAAGGAATAAGAATAGGAAAGAAAGAAGTTCAATTATCAATATGTGCAGATGACATGATGCCATCAAAAGACTACTAGAGGTAAAAAGCAAATTCAGCGGTATAGCCGGATACAGAGTCAGCACTCAAAAATCAATAGCATTTCTGTACACAAACAACAAAGTCACTGAGAAAGAAATTATGGAACTAACAGCTTTCACAGTAGCATCCAAAAAAATTAAATACTTATGAATCAACCTAACAAAAGATGTAGGAGATCTATACATTGAAAACTATAGTACTCTAAAACTGGAGGTTGAAAAGGATGTCAAAAAATGGAAAGAGCAAGATATCCCTTGCTCTTGGTTGGGAAGAACCAACATAATAAAAATAGCCATATGCCCAAAACTATTATATAGCTTCAATGCAATTTCAATCCAAATACTATTAACATACCTCATAGATTTAGAGAAAACATTCCTACAATTCATTTGGAAACAAAAAAGACCTAGAATATCAAAGGATTCCTAGGCAACAAAGGCATCACAATCCCTGACTTGAAATTATACTACAAAGCTACCTTGATAAAATCAGCATGGTACTGGCCAAAAAATAGATTTAATGATCAATGGAACAGATTAGAAGACACAGACAAAACTACAAAGACACTCAACCACCTTATCTTTGACAAAAGGATTAAACGTGTTTACTGGAAGAAAGCCTCTTTAATAAATGGTGCTGGAAAAATTGGCTTTTCACATGCCAAAGACTGAAACTAGACCCATGTCTGTCCTCATGCACTAAAGTCAAAATGAGCAAAGTTCTAAATATTAAAATAGAAACACTAAATCTACTGGTAGATGTTGTCCGTAAAAATCTTGAAGACAGAGAGGTAGGCAAAGAGTTCATGAACAAAATGCAAACCAACGATAAGTACTTCAAAGAATCAATAACCAGGAACTCATCTTTTCAAAAGTTTTTGAACTTCAAAGGAAATCACCAACAAAGTGAAAAGAAAACTTATAGAATGGGAAAAAATTATACCCAGTTGTCCCTCAAACAAAGGACTTATATCTAGAAAATAGCATCAGACTCCCCAAATTCAAAGAGCCAATCCAAAAATGGGCATCTGAGATGAATATGCACTTCTCAGATGAAGAAATACAAATGGCAAATGAATGTATGAAGAAATGTTCAACATTGCTAGTCATTCAAGAAATGCAAATTAAAACAACATTGAGATTCCATCTCACTCTAAAAAAGAATAGTTGCCATCAAGAAATCAACCAACAACAAATGTTGGTGAGGCTGTGGGAAAAAGAAATGCTTCTCCTGTGTTTCTGGGAGTTTAGACTGGTACAGCCACTGCGGAAATCAGTGTGGATATTTCTCAAAAAACTAGGATTGGAAGTCCCATTGAATCCAGCTATTCCTCTTGGGCATTTTCCCAGAAAACTGAAAACGACATGATACAGAGATACATGTGCACAATTACAGCAGCACAATTTGTAATGACTAAATCTTGGAAACAATCCAAATGCCCATCAACTGTGGAATAGATAAAATATATGTGGTATTTTTATACAGTAGAATTAGACTGAGCTATAAAGAAGGATAATCTTGAGGCTTTTATAGGTAGACAAGGGCAACTTGAAACCATATTCGTAAGTGAAATAAATCAAGCTCACATTTGTGAGTATCTTATTGCCTCACTTGTGTAAAAAAACTGAAAAGATAATAAGATTCAAAATATACAATAGACATTGTGGGAATGAAAGGGAAAGAAAGTGCTCAAAAGGAAAGAACAATTGGAATAGAGGAAAAGAGAGAAGGAATAAGGGAAAAGATTATGTGTATATAGAAATATTATATTACATTATATCATATTTACACAAGATCGATATCTATACTACTAATCTCTGTTAGTTCATCCAAAAAAACAGTTTTTGCTTTCATTGTTTGATCATTTTTGTGCCTAAATCTTATAACCTGAATAACTATTTCTAACATAACAGTATGCAATATATTAATTAGTGTTAATTTCCTAGTCTTTTTTGAAATTCTGTATCATTTCTATCCTTCTTTCTGTGTTGCATTTTTAAAATAAAAATGAAAAATCTGATACATTCATTAATTCAAGAAAGACTTATCAAGCACCTGAGATAAATCTGATACATTCATTAATTCAAGAAAGACTTATCAAGCACCTGAGATACTTTAGATACCATCTTAAGCTTCACTAGAGGACAGAGATAAATAAACATACAAAAATGCCAGAACTTGTTAAATTTTCTTACTACTTGAGGAATATTAACAGAAAATAAAAACAAACAAGTAAATCATATGGATTTGTGGAAGACAGAACTCTAGGCTCTCTCCCATGAAGCTTGCCAACATAGTGGAATCTATGAATGTGATTGCATATTAATCCTGTGGCTATGTTACCTTGTACAGAAAAATGATTTTTGCATAAATAAGGCCCTAAATAAGTTGAACTTAAGACAGGGAGTTGATCTGGTACATCTGACCTGATTATGAACCTATTAAATGAGTCTTAGAGTCAGATACTACGAGTTTGGCGATATAAAGTATGAAAAGAATTCATGGTAAGAAAGGGCCTCTGATGCTGACGTTGAAACAGCTTGTGTGCTAAGGATCTGAGGACATACTGTAGATGCAGGGAACAGATCCTTGCTGACAATCCCCAAGAAAACAGGGACTTGAGCTTTACAACAAAAAAGAACTGAATTCTGTCAACAACCTAAGTAAGCCCTGAATCAGATTCTTCCATAGAGCCTCCAGATAAAAAGGTAGTCTCCTCCATAGCCTTAACTCAACATGGAAACATGGAAACATTAAGCAAAACATTTAACTACACCATGTTGAACTTTGGGGCTACAGAATACTTGTTAAATGGGTATTTTTTGGAGTTGCTAAATAGGTGGTAAATTTCTATGTAGCAATAACAAATGAGCATTTTAGGAGTTAACCAAGGCTGTGTGAGAAAGAAATGACAGGGCATTTCAGTATTGGATAGTGAAGAAGGCCTAAACATAGGCAAAATTTGAATAAAAGGTAGATAATGTAAGGAATTCAATCTTGTAATACCTGGAAGGAGAAGTTCCAGCAGCGAGAACATCTGCAGAAGCCCTAAGATTGAAATATGCCTGAGACGTTTGCAATCTGTTAGCAGTATTATTGGGTCACCCAAAATATAAGGTATAGATACATCCTGCTCCATGGAGGACATAGCTCAAAGAAAAGGAAAGTCTTGATTTTCTTCTATCTTTCTTTTTATCTTCTAATGTTTTCTTTTATTTTATGCTTCTTTCAATAAGTACTTGCTATATGCCTATTTTTGACTAGAAATACGTTAGGCAGCACAAATCTAATGCTGAATAAGATTAAAATGGCCACTGTTCTCAGATGGTTGACTATCTGTTGACTTTAAATGAGCAATCACAAGCAGGATGATAGGGAAAATAAATAGTAGAGAGGAACAGAGAAAATATGGTGCATTAGTCACATTTCTGTCAATGGGACAAAATACCATTATACACAATTTAGAAAAAAACAGAATTATTTTTGCTCATCATCTCAGAAGTTGCAGTCTATGGTCAGCTAGTTCCAAGACAGAAGCATCATGATAGTATACCACAGCAAAGAAAGCTGCCCACATTATGGCAGCCAGGAAAGAGAAGTAGAAAATATGACTAAGGCAGAGAAATATATACCCTTCAATCGTGATTCCCTATTATGTGGCTTTGAAGCCTTATAAAGTTTTCACTCATTAATTGAAATGGCTTTATTATGGGCTGTTTGATATTATTGCCTGTGATGAAATGAACAGCTATTTTGCAGAAAACAAGACATCATAATAGCTAGTGCTGATTTAATATCACCTTGTTTTGAAGTCCTACCAAACCGTTGCTCTTCTGTCTCCACTGGTTTTATCATGTTGTATCTTATTGGATTCTATTATATGTGATAGTATAAACAAAAATTTTTATAGGCAAAGAGATAATATAGAAACCACTGTTTGTTTTCCGTTAGCTGGTTCTAAATACCCTGTAATATTTTCATCCACTTGAATGGTTTCAGACTGTCTTGTTATGTTTGATGCTATAGTATATGAAGGCATATTCAAATATTTCAAGGAAAGAGACACTACTACATAGTGGAGTAGCTACTATTAAGTCGGGTTATCTTGTGGTGAAGCACTAGGTTGCTGAAATTGTCATGCTTTGACCTGTATTGTTATGCTGTTATGCTTTTATCTCAATCTCCCCCTTTTTCATAAAAAATTTTTTATTATTTTTTAATTAAGGGGAAAAAATCAAAAAAATTAGCAGAATATGTTATAGTAACTTTTTATTTCCTATTAACTTGATTTGAAGCCCTGTATTACTCCCACCATCTTGTTTTGACTGATTAGACTCTGCTCCATTCTGTTTGATAGTATTAAGCTTGAGGGTATAGGCAACTACTTTGAAGGCAGTAAGAGTCACTATGATGCCCATTCTGGTTTGACTATTATCTTCTTTTGAAGTCCTGTAATGTTTCCAATGTTTAGGTTTTATTGGTCTTGTTCTGTACTGTTTTGTTCAATTTTACTATACCTAATGATATAGGCAATTCTTTTTAAGGAAGCGAGAGGCATTATGGTAACCATTATTGATAACCTTGTATTCTGTTCTTACATCATGTGCTATGTCTATTCTTTGTTTTGACTGACTGCTTTGTTTTATCATATTTGGTTTTATTCTCTTCCAAAAAAAAACTAATAAGAACTGTGGGAGTAATAAAACCCAAAATATGTAAATTTTGTTTTAAAAAAGAGAGGAAAAAAGTGCTCTAAAGGATACAACTGGAAGTGTGTTTAGGTGTGTTAAGATAGATAACCATATTACTGAGTTTTTGTTGGATCATTGAACACAACTGTTTGCAGTCTCACTGTTTGAATGTCCACTTTGTACCCTTTAATCCTGTAACTTGAATAACTATTTCTAAGATGACAATATGTAATCTATTAACTAGTTATTTCTTACTGTTTTTTTTTGTAATTCTATATTACTTGTACCCTTATACTATTTTGTTTTGTTTTGTTTTTCCTTTAAATAAAAAAAAAAGTTAAAAAGGCACATTTTCAGTAAGCTACTCCCTCTAACTAGGCTCTGTCTCCCAATAGCCCATCCAGCTTTGAACTTTTCAAGAGATAGATCAACTGATGAGATCAACTGATGAGATCACAATCCAATCACCTCTCTAAGCCTCTCTTGAGCCAATCAGGTTGAAGATCAAGATTTACCATCACAAATCGCTAGATCAGAGTTGGTGATGCAAAGAAGATTTACTCAAGCAAGTAATGGCTAGGCTGAAAGGAGACAGCAGGAAGGAGACCAGCAGGCTCAGAGGTCCAGGGTCAAGACATGCTCACAGGAAGAGCTTCAAGAATTCACATCACCTGTAGCTTGCAGTACAAAGGACATAGGATGGGGGAATTAGGAAAATGTTAAAATAAGGACAATAAACTCAGGCAATGAACTAAGGCCAGAATATGTGGATCTTGTAAATCACATTAAAGAGTTTGCCTTTTACTTGAGGAGCAATAGAAAGCTACTGAAAGATTTAAGTGGAAGAATTTGTCTTTTAGAAAGATTGCTCAGGCTAGTGTGCATGCTGTAGATGCCTGGAAGGCAAGACTGGAGAAAGGAACTTCAATCAGGATGGAAGTCCAGCACAGTAAGAGAAATGGGAGTACATTGTTGTGGAGTTTAAAGCCTGATGGTTAGTAGGGAGCAGAACTGAAAGGAACGCAATATAAAGGTAACATAGAAGATTCTAAAATGGTTCCCAGGATCATAATATGGCCCACTCTTTGTCAATAATTGAACAGTGTGCATTTTAATGAACATCATCAAGTAAACTATTAAGGTGAGTCACACTGTATATGTTTTGTGTGAGATGAGTAGAAAAGGAAATTTGGACAGGCTTGCTGTTAGGGAAGTCTTCTAGGGAGGGTGGGACTTGAGTTTGGAGTCAGGAATAGGTGGTGTTTGATTTTAAAAGTAGTGAAAAAGGATGTTTCCTCTTGGAAGAATAGCCATATAAAGGCAGAAGGATACGAAAACATAGCCTGGCAAGAACCCAGGGGAAACAGACTTTAATTTAGTCTAATTTCAGTCAACCAGATGTTTTGGACACTAAAGAAAAGACGGATACAGAGAGAGAAGGATAGTGTTTTCAAAACTCCAAGCGCAAGGTAATGAAGTCAGATATCGGGGCACACTTCTTTCTCCATCAACTAGGAAAGAAGAACTGACAAAGACCATGAAATTTTTTAAACAAAACCACCCGTTTGGAGGGACTAAGCATTTGAAGTATAAACCTAGCAGCATATTTAGGGTAGAAGAGTGTTGGGGATCCAAGCAGAAGGTTCATGAAGCAGTTGGCTTCAAGTCAATCCAATAGTGACCAAGTGAAGCTTGCAGGGAATTTGTGAGAAATCTAGGATCTTACAATATTGAAAAACTTGAGCATAATCGGAAGGAGAGAGAAAATAGAGTGGAATAGTCTATTTGTCAGCTGACTTTTTTATATTTACCCTTGTTACAGTGAAAATTGATACTTTAGAGTTACTAAAGAACAAAAAAAAAAAAATTCTCAGAGCCAGATTACACGTACTGGTTAAGTGGCCAAAGTGGTTTAAGAGGAATAGACAAAGCATAAGGAATCACACGAAGTCTGATAATAAGAGTCCAGGAAAAAATAAACATCTTTACGAGCATCTGCTATAAGCTAGGCACACTGTTATTATTAGGTACTTTACTACCTTTAATACTTGTATCACCAGTGTGAGAAACTAATGTTACCTAGACTTTCTAAGAAGGAAAGAAACTATCAGAGGGATTAATTCATTAACCATATTACACAGGTATAAAATAGCAGAACCAAAATTTGAAACACAACTTGTGTGATTTTAAGATGTAGAGTCATTCCAGCAGTAGAGATAATCTGGCTTTGGCACTCAAAATGCATTAGAACTGGAAATTAAGGAGTGAATCCAAGAAGTTGTCCCACAGGAACTAGGACAGATTGAATATGTAAGATGTAAGTGAGGATATGAAAGAATAGCAGGTCATTCTAAAGTTTATGCCTAGAAGATTAAAAGATTAGACTAGATCGAAATGAGAGATTCAGGGGGAAAAACTGCTTTTGGTGATCATTTGGTACATTTAGGTATGTGTAACAGTTGTTGTCAAGGGAAATCCAGTGGTAAAGATTAGCAGTTTCTATTTTGAGTATGACCAATTATAGTGGAAACATTGTAAAAAAATTTGTATATAATTTACAATATTTATGAGGAAATATTTATTTGTAATCACATTTTAACTTGATACTATTTATTAACTGGATACTGTTCCAGGGTCTAAACTGGAAAGAATTAATAATACTGACTTCTGTGAATCCTGAAAACTATTTTTATGACTGAACTATGAGAAAAGTTCTCTAAGTACATTGTCTTAAATAATATAACTCTCTATATAATATAGTCTCATTAAAATAGATTATATATACTATATGTATGTGAATATAAAATAAATTATATACTACATAGATATGTATACATTTATAGAATATTTTAATCTAACTTTATTATACTCAAAATTGAGTTCATCTAAGCCTTTCATACACTCTGTCAACACCAAACCAAATGGATATTATATACTTTGTTTTATATAATTTGAATATATATATACATATGTAGCTGTGGAATATATTACACATACTATCATTGCCCTTCAGATAGCCAAAAGCACTAAAGAGATACTAACACAAGGGTTAGTGATCTGAATTTGGAATCATATAAATATTTTACATAATTAAAACTAAAGTGTAAGGGCTGGAGATTTAGCTCAGTGGCCTAAGTGCCTGCCTGGCAAGTATAAGGTTATGAATTTGATCCCTAGTACCAAAAAAAAAAAAAAAAAAAAAAAAAACCTAAAACTAAAGTGTAACAAAGAAACAAAAAAGATGAATATAAAATGAAGCAATTGAACTGAAATGAAAATGTAATTTATATCACATAAAGAATCACAACTACAAATAACTTCAAGGTATAAAATTAAGAGACCTGAATTGCATGTAATAATATGTAGAACTGAATGCGAGGTGGAGATATAAACAAAAAGTCTTCCCAAATTCTGCCAACAGAAAGGTCTACAAACAATCACCAAACTATTAGAAACAAATTATGATCTTAAATGCCCAGATTATGATCTTAAAAATATTTTCCAACTAGGAAAAAAAAGAAAAGAAGGAAAGAAAAGGAAGGGAAAGGAAAAGAAGGGAAAGGAAAGGGGAGGAAAAGGGAAGGGAAGGGAAGGGAAGGGAAGGGAAGGGAAGAAGGAAAGGGAAGGGAAGGGAAGGGAAGGGAAGGGAAGGGAAGGGAAGGGAAGGGAAGAAGGAAAGGGAAGGGAAGGGAAGGGAAGGGAAGGGAAGGGAAGGGAAGGGAAGGGAAGGGAAGGGAAGGGAAGAAGGAAAGGGAAGGCAAGGGAAGGGAAGGGAAGGGAAGGGAAGGGAAGGGAAGGGAAGGGAAGAAGGAAAGGGAAGGGAAGGGAAGGGAAGGGAAGGGAAGGGAAGGGAAGAAGGGAAGGGAAGGGAAGGGAAGGGAAGGGAAGGGAAGGGAAGGGAAGGGAAGGGAAGGGAAGGGAAGGGAAGAAGGAAAGGGAAGGCAAGGGAAGGGAAGGGAAGAAGGAAAGGGAAGGGAAGGGAAGGGAAGGGAAGGGAAGGGAAGGGAAGAAGGAAAGGGAAGGGAAGGGAAGGGAAGGGAAGGGAAGGGAAGGGAAGGGAAGAAGGGAAGGGAAGGGAAGGGAAGGGAAGGGAAGGGAAGAGAAGGGAAGGGAAGGGAAGGGAAGGGAAGAAGGGAAGGGAAGGGAAGGGAAGGGAAGGGAAGGGGAGGGAAGGGAAGGGAAGGAAAGGAAAGGGAAGGGAAGGGAAGGGAAGGGAAGGGAAGGGAAGGGAAGAAGGGAAGGGAAGGGAAGGGAAGGGAAGGGAAGGGAAGGGAAGGGAAGAAGGAAAGGGAAGGGAAGGGAAGGGAAGGAAAGGGAAGGGAAGGGAAGGGAAGGGAAGGGAAGAAGGGAAGGGAAGGGAAGGGAAGGGAAGGGAAGGGAAGGGAAGGGAAGGGAAGGGAAGGGGAAGGAAGAAGGAAAGGGAAGGGAAGGGAAGGGAAGGGAAGGGAAGGGAAGGGAAGGGAAGGGAAGAAGGAAAGGGAAGGGAAGGGAAGGGAAGGGAAGGGAAGGGAAGGGAAGGAAGGGAAAGGGAAGGGAAGGGAAGGGAAGGGAAGGGAAGGGAAGGGAAGGGAAGGGAAGGAAGGGAAGGGAAGGGAAGGGAAGGGAAGGAAAGGGAAGGGAAGGGAAGGGAAGGGAAGGGAAGGGAAGGGAAGGAAGGAAAGGGAAGGGAAGGGAAGGGAAGGGAAGGGAAGGGAAGGGAAGGGAAGGGAAGGGAAGGGAAGAAGGAAAGGGAAGGGAAGGGAAGGGAAGGGAAGGGAAGGGAAGAGAAGGGAAGGGAAGGGAAGGGAAGGGAAGAAGGAAAGGGAAGGGAAGGGAAGGGAAGGGAAGGGAAGGGAAGGGAAGAAGGAAAGGGAAGGGAAGGGAAGGGAAGGGAAGGGAAGGGAAGGGAAGGGAAGGGAAGGGAAGAAGGAAAGGGAAGGGAAGGGAAGGGAAGGGAAGGGAAGGGAAGGGAAGGGAAGAAGGAAAGGGAAGGGAAGGGAAGGGAAGGGAAGGGAAGGGAAGGGAAGAAGGAAAGGGAAGGGAAGGGAAGGGAAGGGAAGGGAAGGGAAGGGAAGGGAAGGGAAGGGAAGAAGGAAAGGGAAGGGAAGGGAAGGGAAGGGAAGGGAAGGGAAGGGAAGGGAAGAAGGGAAGGGAAGGGAAGGGAAGGGAAGAAGGAAAGGGAAGGGAAGGAAGGAAGGGAAGGAGAAGGGAAGAAGGAAAGGGAAGGGAAGGGAAGGGAAGGGAAGGGAAGGGAAGGAAGGGAAGAAGGCAAGGGAAGGGAAGGGAAGGGAAGGGAAGGGAAGGGAAGGGAAGGGAAGAAGGAAAGGGAAGGGAAGGGAAGGGAAGGGAAGGGAAGGGAAGGGAAGAAGGGAAGGGAAGGGAAGGGAAGGGAAGGGAAGGGAAGGGAAGGGAAGGGAAGGGAAGAAGGAAAGGGAAGGCAAGGGAAGGGAAGGGAAGAAGGAAAGGGAAGGGAAGGGAAGGGAAGGGAAGGGAAGGGAAGGGAAGAAGGAAAGGGAAGGGAAGGGAAGGGAAGGGAAGGGAAGGGAAGGGAAGGGAAGGAAGGGAAGGAAGGGAAGGGAAGGGAAGGGAAGAGAAGGGAAGGGAAGGGAAGGGAAGGGAAGAGAGGGAAGGGAAGGGAAGGGAAGGGAAGGGAAGGGGAGGGAAGGGAAGGGAAGGAAAGGGAAGGGGAAGGGAAGGGAAGGGAAGGGAAGGGAAGGGAAGGGAAGGGAAGGGAAGGGAAGGGAAGGGAAGGGAAGGGAAGGGAAGGAAGGAAGGGAAGGGAAGGGAAGGGAAGGGAAGGGAAGGGAAGGGAAGGGAAGGGAAGAAGGGAAGGGAAGGGAAGGGAAGGGAAGGGAAGGGAAGGGAAGGGAAGGGAAGGGAAGAAGGAAAGGGAAGGGAAGGGAAGGGAAGGGAAGGGAAGGGAAGGGAAGGGAAGGGAAGAAGGAAAGGGAAGGGAAGGGAAGGGAAGGGAAGGGAAGGGAAGGGAAGAAGGAAAGGGAAGGGAAGGGAAGGGAAGGGAAGGGAAGGGAAGGAGGGAAGAGAAGGGAAGGGAAGGGAAGGGAAGGGAAGAAGGAAAGGGAAGGGAAGGGAAGGGAAGGGAAGGGAAGGGAAGGGAAGGGAAGAAGGAAAGGGAAGGGAAGGGAAGGGAAGGGAAGGGAAGGGAAGGGAAGGGAAGGGAAGGAAGAAGGAAGGGAAGGGAAGGGAAGGGAAGGGAAGGGAAGGGAAGGGAAGAGAAGGGAAGGGAAGGGAAGGGAAGGGAAGAAGGAAAGGGAAGGGAAGGGAAGGGAAGGGAAGGGAAGGGAAGGGAAGAAGGAAAGGGAAGGGAAGGGAAGGGAAGGGAAGGGAAGGGAAGGGAAGGGAAGGGAAGGGAAGGAAAGGGAAGGGAAGGGAAGGGAAGGGAAGGGAAGGGAAGGGAAGGGAAGAAGGAAAGGGAAGGGAAGGGAAGGGAGGGAAGGGAAGGGAAGGGAAGAAGGAAAGGGAAGGGAAGGGAAGGGAAGGGAAGGGAAGGGAAGGGAAGAGAAGGGAAGGGAAGGGAAGGGAAGGGAAGAAGGAAAGGAAGGGAAGGGAAGGGAAGGGAAGGGAAGGGAAGGGAAGGGAAGGGAAGGGAAGGGAAGGGAAGGGAAGGGAAGGAAGGGAAGGGAAGGGAAGGGAAGGGAAGGGAAGGGAAGGGAAGAAGGAAAGGGAAGGGAAGGGAAGGGAAGGGAAGGGAAGGGAAGGAAAGGAGGAAGGGAAGGGAAGGGAAGGGAAGGGAAGGGAAGGAAGGAAAGGGAAGGGAAGGGAAGGGAAGGGAAGGGAAGGGAAGGGAAGGGAAGGGAAGGGAAGGGAAGGGAAGGGAAGAAGGAAAGGGAAGGGAAGGGAAGGGAAGGGAAGGGAAGGGAAGGGAAGGAGGAAAGGGAAGGGAAGGGAAGGGAAGGGAAGGGAAGGGAAGGGAAGGGAAGGGAAGGAGGAAAGGGAAGGGAAGGGAAGGGAAGGGAAGGGAAGGGAAGGGAAGAAGGAAAGGGAAGGGAAGGGAAGGGAAGGGAAGGGAAGGGAAGGGAAGGGAAGGGAAGGGAAGGATGGAGTCAAGACACAACCCCAGTGTCCTGCAACTCCTAATCAGGTCCTATGTCCTAACAAGTGAGACATTCAGATTTAAGACTTAACATTCTGCCTAGGTACCCAAAAGGTCTATGTCCATCTCAACGTGTGAAATATTTTTAACCTATCTCTAGGGGACATCAAATTCCAGCATAGCTAAAAATTCCACATTCAAAATTTCTTCTGAGACTCGAGGCAAACTCCTCCACTCGCTATCTGTGACTTGGCACACATTCTGCCTCTTTGGAACTTCCTGCTTTCTGAGGTCTCCATGACATCTCAGCTTCATTCTCAATTTCATGTACTGTCAACTCAGAGAAACATTTCCCAGCCTTTTGGACCTTCATTAGAAACCTGAATAGAAGCTTTTATGACCCCACAATGCTTACATTCTGCATGCCTGAAAAAGCAGTACTGCATAGATGTTACCAAGGTCTGCTGTTACTCAAGCAGCAGCCAGGGTCTCCTAGATCAAGGCTATCCCTGCTACTGAGTGCCTATATTATTGAATTCCAGGAAAACAATTTCTAGAAAGCCCTTTTTACGTACATATTCCATAGACATTATTCCCAAATGAAAGGTTTACAATTTTTCACTGAGCCTGTAATGGTTGAGGTATTGCTGATTTCTGAAATGCCTTCAAGGCATCTTTAATAGTTTCTTAATGCAAAGTATTTCTTTTTAGCGTTAATCTTTTCAGCAACCACCCTGTCCTCTGACCAACTTTACAGGTATTTCAGATCTGACTACTGGAAACTTTTAAAGTCATTAGGCTCAACAGTACTCATGAAACAACCTGAATGTTGAGCTGCCTTGAAATCTCCTCTAGTAGATTAATTAGGCCACCACCTTTAAAGTTAGTTTTACTTAAAGTCTGAGAATGCAGAAAAAATGTAGATAAATTCTTTCCCACAATGAAACACTCATAGCCTAAGGCTCAGTTTCCACTGTAGTTATTGTCCCTATTCCTACAGGCATTCTGATTGATCAGCATGTTTCCTCAATATTTGCTCACAATATTCTAACACTCCTGTAGCCAATATTTACAAACTTTTCCAAATGTCTTTCACAAACCAGATCTAAAATATTCAGAACTATATAGTCAGGTTTAGTCACAACAGTAAGCCTACTACCGGTTCTGACTGAATTACTTACTTTCTCATTACTGGATGAAACAGCTGACACCCATATTGTAAAGCAAAAGAAGTTTGTTTTGCCTCACTACTTTAGTGGGTCCAGCTTACTGCCTGTTGGTTCCAATGCAGACACAACACAGTGGAAATGCCTGCTGAAAGAAACCTGTTTATGAAATGGTGGCCAAAAAGCACACACAGAGAGAAATTGGAGTAGCCAAGATCCTGCAGGTCATGACTTCAGTGACTTTCCCCTTCTGACCAGATACCACCTTGAAATACATGAGACATTTGCAGGACATTTTAAATAGAAGCCACAGCAATAATTGTCGTCAATTTGTAATACCTAATGGAACTTTGAGAAGTAATGGCTACTTCCATCATCTAAAGAAGTCAGTTGGAGATAAGATATATACTGATGGAAAAATATACCACTAGCACTACCACCTATGAAACAGTCCTCAAAAAAGCTGAAGTCAGATAATGCTCTTACCATCTTTTAACTGCTAACATATAGGAAACATAGAGTTCAAAAACAATATAACATGACAATAATGCAAACAAGAAAATTTCAAACTGTCAGAAATTCTTCAAACAACTAATTTTGCATCCTTAAATTGCAAAGGGAAAAAATTAGCAGTAAGGAACTGACAGATTAAAAGAGAATTAAAAGCAACATAGTAAATGGAAAGATGTATCTATATTAGTGTCCATATTAAGACTATTAAAGATGTAAGGTACTTGAAAACTTGAGTATTCAACTATTGTTAAGGAATAATTATAATTTTTGTATCAATAGAACATAGCTATATGTTTTTAAAAGATCCACGGTCTTTGTAGAGTAACTTGTTAATATAATTAAGATTTCTTCAAAATAATATGGGAAGGGAACAAGTGGGCTGAAACATACATAGAATGGGGCCACAAATATATTAATAATTAGCCACAGAAACTGAGTTATGTGTATAGATGAGTTCATTTTGCCATTCTTCCAACCTTTATGCATATTTGAAGTCTCCAAAAATAAAAGAATATCATTGTATTTAAGGCATCAGTTAGGCCTACACAAAACAAGTGTGAAGTTATCGAAGTATCTATTTGTATTTCAGATTGTATTCTCACTAGAAAAGATCACATCTATGAAATGTGCAAGTGCTCATGAGTTGAGTGATACTGATATCAAATTTGGTCCCTGTGGGAAAGGTAAGTAGATTATATAAAACCTGACTCTCTAAAAAGGAGGATTTGGACCAAAATGGGGAAAGACATTTTCCTAGCTGCTCTTAGATTAGGATGTCATTAGTACTCTAATTAGAAGTCATGCCCTGCAGTTCCCAGCAGGAAACAGATAAGATACTCAAAATCATTTAACTAAGAGAATATTGTACAACCTGAAATGAGTGGAAGAGCACACGTGGTGTGTTCTACTAGAGACCTGGTGTGCCGTGATTACTGTAAAAAAATACAGTGAAGAAGTAGGGGAGAGAAGAGATGAACACTGAGCTTGTTTCTCCTACTATTCTGTAGGTCCTTCCATTGGCCCAAGCAGAGTAGAGCCAAATAACAAAGGACCTAATGTGGTGTAGTCTAAAAGTGTCTTTCTCCTTGGGAAGTGTACATAAAAACAGAAAATGGAAATGGAGGAGAGCAAGTTAACAGTAATAATCAGCATAATATATTGCTAGATACCAAAGCCACACAATAAGTCTGCATGTAATTTGTTGGTATTACATGTGTGCATGTACTAGCTACATATTTTATGCGTATTACATATACTTTCACATATGGAAGCAAATGTGGGAAGACAGTCTGAGATGAAGAGAGACAGAGGAACACAGAAGATGGATGTAACTCATTTTTATACATAACTTTCATTTTAAATTAAATAATTCATAGAAAAGGAAACTACAAATGGCTATAAAACGCTCAACATTACCATAAATATGAAAATCTGCAAATTGAAATAGTATATCTTTTGCTCATCAACTTAGAATACTTAAACATTTTATAATATCAAGTATTGGTGAAGGTGAGGGGAAGTGGAAGAGACATGCGGTACCAGAGAGAGTACAAATCTGTTAAGCTAGTTGTTCAGACTGTTAGTGTTAGTTATGGAGATGGATACAACACAGTGAAGATCTCAGAAATTCTCTGTGTTCACAGCCCTGCTTTGGCACTTAATACCTTTGTAACTTTCAGCAGTTTGCTTAATAGCTCATTTGTTAGTTTCCATCTTCTTACTGAAAATATTTTTCTCTATGTTTCAGTTTTATTACCTGTAAAAAAAAAAGGAAAACTAACACCTTACTTCAAACTCATGAGTGCACTGTGCACATAAGTACTTTGCACAGATTAAAATGCCCATACACCACACACCATGAGTTTACAAATTCACTCTTCCTATGTTTGTATAAGAAGGTGACACAAGAATGTGTATTTCATCATTATATGTACCATTTATTGTAGCAAATAAATAGAAATAAACACTGTATTCATTGCTAGCTGTGAAAATTTCTGACACAGAGAGTTGAGTGAATAAAATAATGATATATTTTTATGGAACTCTATATCTTCTAACAGCTATAGTATATTTATAGTTATATCTATATGAAAGATTTATAAGAGCTCTGGGGAAATATATCTGATGTGACAATAGTTATTTCTATAAAGTGACTGGGATTTGAGTGGAAAAATAATAGTCAAAAGAGCTTTAAATTTCTCTACTGTACATGAATTCATATCAGGAAAGTGCATTCATGAGGCACTTTTGTGATTAAAAATTAATTCAGTCTTGAGGAATAATCCAAGACCAGCTAACTCTAAAGCCAATGCATGAGATCAATACACATGAGAAAACCCTTTCACTTACCAAGGATGTCTTTCCTCTGTGGTTGCTCCTTCATTCAAAGTACAAAAAATGAAGTCATGTTTAAAATTGGTTTTAGTTGTTAAATATTTGGAGTTTTGATATTATTTATTTCTCACTAAATTTGGGTCATAGCAAATACATGAATGATATCCAGGATCTGCGTCACTTCCAATGATCTTTATGCCTTCCATGTTTTCATTTCAAATATCATTTTTCTTTAAAAAAGGAATGACAATAACTAACATTAATATACCATTACAATTTATAATTTTCCAACATTTTCATATATATAATGAACATGTTAAAAAAACAATTTAATATTTCTCTGAAAAGTTACAAATTGGATTTAAAACATGAAATGTGGAATTAAAAATCAGACAGAGACATAATGGTTTTGAATAATTCAAGGTTCAGAGTGAGTGATTATCCAAACTTGTAGATAAAAATTAAGGAAGCAAGCGGGGAATACGATAGACTGCTTAGGGAAATAGCAAATTATAGTTACATGTTTGAATTTGTATAATGAGTTTCTCCACACTATGGTTATTAAAATATATATTCAAGTGTTCTAAAGTAGTTATTATTATTATGTGAAAAACATTTACGTGCAGAAATATGGAAAATGACCAAGTGTATGTTTTTCATCTTTTCTTTCTATTATCTCCACTCTCAGGTAATCTTTTATAGAAAAACAAAAGTATTGAGTTGAGCAGTAATTTCAAATTTACTTTTAAATTAGGATGGTATTAATTATATTAAAATATTTTGAAAATATACTTAATGATTTTTGCACTCATTATGCTCAGATGCCGTAAATGAGGAATGAAAAATATTAAGAATAATATTTGACCTAATTTATCACTTATTCAATCTGCTGAAAGACACTAAACAAATCCAAGTAGCTGATGTAAGCAAATTTCAAAATAATTAATCCTACATTGCTTTAAGACTTCAAAACTAGTTAAATGGATTGTGTGGTAGTTTAATTGACAAATGCCAAAGAGAAGCCTTTTACACTGTGGGTCATTTTTGTGTGTGTGTGTCTTCCTGCTTCCACTCTCTCAACTGGGATACAGCACTTTCTAATTACTGCCCCAATCTCAGAAGGCCCCCATTCTCAAACTCCTTATATGCTATTGCAACAAAGACAAAAGAGCAATTTTTAAGGGGGAAGGAAAGCCATCCTCAAGAATCTACTATAACTTTTAAGTTTATCTGGAAGGATTTTGTGTCTAGTTAACCCATTCTGATTTGTGTGTATGTGTCATTCCTCTTCCCTAAGACCCAAATATGATTTAGAACCACCAAATATTAGCAAGAAGTGATGTTACAAAACACACGAAAATTATTGAAAATAACTATATTCTATATTATTTTGGCTTTCAAAGCTCAAACTAATTTATCATTCTGTTTTTTTGTTTTGTTTTGTTGTCGTTTTGAGACACAGTCTCATTGTGTAAGTGAGACTCTCATTATGTTGCCCATGCTGACTTTGAATTCACAGTAACCCTTCTGCCTCAGCCTCCTGAGTGTCTGAGACTATAGTGGTGCTCATCACTCCCAGTTTCTCATTTCATATTTAACTGTGCAGATAAAAAAAAAACTACAAAGAAGAAAGTAAAAAATAACCCTTAGGCTTACTGCCTAAATGATAATCAATATCCCTAGAATTTTCTTATATGAATATATATTTATTTCTTCCTAATGAACATGGAAGTTTTCATTTAACATAGTGCAATTTTCTTTCATAGTGTAAAAAAAGCATTGAATTACGAATATTTTAGTAACATATGTAACACTGTGGTAGGACCCTTTCCCTGGGGAGTGTGGCCAGACTGCTCTAGAAGGAATATGATAGACTTTTCAGAATCAAGAAAGACAATGTGACCCAGCTATGTCCTAGACATGTGCAGTTGTACCCTATCAGGGTACGTATGTTAGTGACAAAAACAAAGACTCAAGCATTGTATAAAATGCAACCCTTCCCCCCGGCCATGTTCTGGATTTCAGCGTTTTGGGTATCAACCCACTGAACCCTGTGCTGACACAAATAAACACTACTTCCTGGAAAGAGCTTCAGTGTCCTGTCTCTCTGTGAGAATCCTGCTACATTTCTTGGGGGCGCTCTCTTGGGATTTAGAGAGTCTGAAAGGGTGTGTTCCACTTCCTTAGTGGTCAGGGTGAGAACCTTGGAGCACCAGAGACTCAGACTCATTGGGCACAGTTTGATCTGTAGGGAGACTGGCCCTTCCCCAGGCTGCAGAAGCAGGAGCGAGAACCCTGGATGAACAGCAGAGCCCTGGGAGGCTCAGGAACTATCTTGGGGAGCAACCCCCTGTCAGACTGGAAAGAGTCCAGCTTATCCTGACAAACCTGTCCCTAAGAGGGAGAAGGGGAGTCTTATCACCTCCAAGGATTAGGGGTGCCAGAGTAAGGTTCACAAAACCTGAAACTGCAACACTAAAGTGGATGCTGGATATTAGTGGGTCGCAGTCCTTGTGTGCTTGCATTTGAGCCAGATGGACAGTGGCTCAAAGGAGCCTGAAATATCTCCATGAGAACAGCCAGACAGGTTGAAGTGTGTCCTCTCCATATTAGCTCTGCCTTCCCTCAACTTTCCTCTCTTGGGCATGAAAGTTGTCCACCAAGTGGAGGAGACAGTTGGAAAACAGAGTACACTGGGTAAATCAACTCCCTTAAAGTGTGTTAACGAATTTCAAAAAGGGATATTCTTGTGATTATGGTATTAAATTAACTGCCTAAAAACTCTTAACATTCTGTGAAATTGATTGACTTAGGGTGGGCTGGTCTCCTGAGGGCTCACTTGATAAGGAGGTGATTAGCCAAGTGTACCAGATTGTTGTAGGGGATTGCAACTAACACAACCAACTTCTTTACACTGGCTTTTGGCAAGGCTTGGTCCTGTCATGTTCACCCAGTTTGAAAGCCTGCATTGAGGGGAACTGCAGAGAGATGATAGCCAGAGCAATGGCCACCTCCAAATGTTGTCCAAAACCAAATAAATCAGTTCCATGTAGGGAGCCAGGAGAGAGATCTCCTGCATTTAGGTACTATCAAAGGTCTTTTTCTAGGAAATATTCACTGGCATAAGCATGGAGGGGTCCAGCATTTCATGTGGGCCATTTTCTTCCAACCAGAATATGGAAGCCTGAGTTTCTCAATGATGCTCCCTAGTTTTGAAGAAGATCTGAAGGAGTCAGCAATCAATCCATGCTTAGTGGTGAGACTAGGTAATAGACTGAACCAAGTCAATCAGTGCTTAAAACTTCTCTGTAGGGGCTGGGGATTTAGCTCAGCGGCATAAGCGCCTGCCCTGTAAGCAGGCAGTCGTGAGTTCAATCCCCGGTACTGATAAAAAGGAAAAAGACAAAAAAAAAAACAAAACAAAAAAAAAAAAACTTGTCTGTATAGGAGTGTGTGATTATTCCAATTAAGAAAGTATGTGGCGATGAAGGGTTTGTATAATAACTTTTATTCATCTCTTTGAATCTGCCCCTGTTGCTCATAGTAAAAGGATCCTTGCATCTTTTAAAACAGCATCCACTTGTTGTCCTGGTGGGGCCAGAGTTTTGGGCTGCTAGAAGAGTCCTCTGGACAGGCACTGGAGAGGTGGTGCAGCCAATGGTCAGAGGATCGATGATTACTCGGAGACTGCATATGGCACACTCCAGAGCTCAGGGCAAGTGAAATGAATGAACTGGACTCCAAAGCTATAGCTGAGCAAACTGTGTCAAGAAACTCACCTGCACTGGGATCAACTCTAGCCAATAGTCCTGCTGAGGACTAGGTCTAGTCTCACTAAACAAATTTTCCCCTGATAGAATTATCTACTCATTAAGGGCATAAAAGGGGATTTAAAGGAGCTTGGTATTGTCAACCTGAGGCAACATCTGCAGGTGTTAGGCTCAACCTCAGCCATTCTACATCAATGGATTAAGGAACAGTTGATCTTAAGTTTGACTACAAATATCCACTCTTTTAAATCAGAATTTGCTGTGTGAATAAAAGAATGGATTGTCCAACTCCTAAAGTCCCTTTGAGAGCCCATTCATTGTTATCCTATCCACTCCCATTGCAGTAAAAGTGGCTAAGCTTCACTACAGTTGAGTAAAGCCTGCATATCATAATTAGAAGTTCTTCCCTAACCTGTCAGTGCTATGTAACCTAACAATCCAAAACCAGCTATCTGTGAGTTCAGAGACACCAGGGAACAATAGCCCTGCTCTAATCACTCTAGAGTCTGACTTTTCTACATATGGCAGAAGTCTGAGGACATCATAAACTAGTGACATGAATTGACTGCATCCCTTTTTGTGATTGGCCATCTATTTTGCACTGCCATCCCTGACTGTACATGGGACCCCTGCTAGCCCCCACCTTCCTCTTATGGATAGAACATTTTGCTGATATTGGCTGTTTTCAGTGAGGGCACCACTGGTAAACCTGAGCTCTCCATCATGTGACCCATGTATTCACATAACAAAGTCAGGCCAAGGGGTTACCTGGATTTACTGCACCCACTTCTCATGCCAAGGAAGGGTCCAGGGAACCTGCACACATGACAAGACAGCCCATTCTGTCTGCCAGCAAGGGAGTCAATATATTCATTTTGACCTAAAATACTCCCCCAATAACAATTGGTTAGAAGTCTGATCCTACCATAATGGGGTGGCTTTGGTTAACTGGATACAAATTATTAACCCAAATGACTGAAGGCAATACAATTTGATATGCGTGTGGTTATAGGTATTAGCTCTGAGGCATCTGTCATATGCACTTGTTGAAATGGGCACTTGTTATACAGGGCCCAAGGATACTTGACATCCCATGTGGAGGCCTAGATTGGGAGTAAGAATCCTGAATCAATGACACGTACATATGGAAGGAAAGCACTTTATGTGCCTAGGCTCCTGAATTTTTATGCCCTGGCTGGAGCTGTGTTCATGGGATACTTGGAGAAAATAAAGCAAAGCAGCACTCCTTCAGAAGGGAGTTGTTGCATCAGGTTGTCAATCAAAGGCCTGTAACCCTGTAAAATTTACCAGCATGAATCTAGAAGGTTCCAGATGGCATTGCATCATCTGAGTTGGCAATATCGGGGGCAGGAAAAAGATCCAAGGACTGTTCTCTATTTCAACAGCATCACTGTCATCCATTCAACAACATTCTATTAGGTCTTCCATTCCTTTTATGAGGAAATAAAAAGTAGCCACCCTCTCATTTCAGTCTATCAGAAGTTTCCTCTTAGCCTTAGCAGGGACTATAGCCCAGACTCTAAAATCTCTTCTTGCTGTTTATGTGGGGGAACCAACATCAATGGTCCTGGGAGACTAGAGAATTAGAACCTCACAATTTTGTAGTGGAACAGAGTACTTCATCCTTACCTCTGGGATTTGGCTTCTCAAGACCTCAATCACTGGGGAAAAATTGTCCTTGCCAGTAAGGAAAACATTCACTATCCCTGTGGGAAACCTAACATGCTAGGCCAAAGACTTTATAATTTAACCACTAGGGAAACACAATATTGGGGTCCCTAAATTATCTTGAACCAGATCTCTACTCCTTGTCTAACTTCTCCCGTCTCTGAGAGGCTTGGAACATTGGCACATCCATTGAATGGTGAGCCCCAGGTGGACTATACTGTATATGTGAAAGAGTAGCTTTTATAGTCAGGGTTTGTGAGGAAAATAACTTAATACACAGCACATAATTTACAGAATTACTTTGGAGTTGCTTTACAGTCACTCAAAGAGTCAAATACAGAAGAGTGCAGAAAATCTGTCCACATACTAGAGACACGGAGAATCTAGCTGAGGGTCTGGATGTCACAGCAATTTTCTGCACAAATAGAGCTGAAGACCTATAGCCAATGACAATGCCCACATGAGTCCAACTGGAGGCCTAGAACCCACAACAAGGTCTCATGCAAGTGTGTACAAAGATCTGTCCTGGGAAGGCCCAAAGGTCAGTGGTGAGAGCTAGAAAGTCAATACCAATGGTATGAAGGATCTGTGCCAGGAGGCTAAGAGATCTGTACTGGATCCAGAAAGCAATACTCAAAGTAAGGACCAGAGCTCCCCCAAAAAAGTACCACTATCCTCAAAAAGTACAGCTATCCTCAGCTACAGTGAGATGCCCAGCTCCTCCTATGATGAGAACAGCTGAGTTCATATCAGGAAAGCCAGGATAACAAACTCCTCCAGGAAAACCAACAGCACCAGGAGAATCAACAACACCACTTCTTTCTCTTCAGTTCTCCTTTTTATGCTGTTGGCAACAATCCTTAGATGGCCTTCCATACTCGGCATCACACTGATTCAGTTCAGCTGGGTGTTACAAGTTGATCACCAGTGGTCAATCCACAATAGTCTGCATTGTACACCCCCCAAATGGTCAGGATTATTCCTAACCTGCATGTTAGGTATAATCTGTCCATCTTTTTTCTTATTCCTGCTTGCCCACAGAAAACATCTGTGAATCTAGATGTGTGGGGACAGAAAGACTCAAGAGAAAATGATGTGCCCTGCAAATTGGCGATTGGAAGGATGATGACTGGCCTCCTCAGGATATAGTCCATTATTATGGCACTGCCATCTGGGTAAAGAATGGGTCTTTGGCTACCACACCCCACATCCATAGTAAACTACCATAATCAGACTACCAGTAGGTTTAGAAATTATAACTAATGAAACTGCCAAAGCCGTTAAAATTGTTGATGAAACAGCAAAGCAAAACATGCCACATTATCTATCAAAACCACTTAGTCTGAGACTATTTGCTTGCCTCTAAGGGAGGAATTTGTATAAAGTTTAACTTAAGCAACTAGATGATGAGAGAAAAGTCATAGAGGAGATCACAGATTGTATGAGAAAAATTGCTCATTCCAATCCAGACCTGGAAATGCTGGTGACCCAGAGAACTGTTTAGAGGATGGTTTTCAACCTCCTGAGGATTCAAAACCCTCATAGGTGATGTGTTCCTAATTCAGGAGCATGACTAATCCTACCTTATCTAGCTTCCCTGGCTAATATGGTCTGTTTCCGGCCTCACTGAGGCATTGGTTTAAAGGAAACTGGCCACCCAGGTGAAGATGCTATGGAAGTATAAATCTTGAGATCAAGATGATGCTTTTGACCGAACATTAAAGGAGCCTGAGCATCAAAGTGGGGAATGTGGCCAGGACCCTCCCAAAGGAATGTGGTGGATGGGAGAGCCTTCCCAGAATGAAGAAAGACAACATAGTCCAGTTAGTTTCCAGATACCCAGGTATATTTCTAGCACTGTTCCTGTAACATGAATTGCACCCAATGCAGCTTTAATTTGTTGTGTGCTACCCTTTATGGGCAACAAAGACACAAAATTGTATAAAAGGCAAATCCCCACCATGTTCAAGGCTCAGCCTTTTGGGTATCAATGCACTGAACCCTGTGCCTGCACAAATAAACGCTACTTCCTGGAAAGAGCCTTAGTGTCCCACTTCTCTCTGCTAGAATCCTGCTACATGTTATATGATACAGAATATACCATGTGCCATATGTAAATAAACAGAAACTATTAAAATATATAAATACATTTTAAATTTTATAAATAAAATTTTAAGCAAAAATATTCCCTAAGTTGCTCAGATCAGCAAACAGGTCTTAAGAGAAGTATGCAGCCTCTGGTAGTAGCCACCTTCTCCTTTTGCTTCTGATAGAGTTGGAGAATGAACTTTGGGTTCTGTACCTGCTGTCTTATCGTCATCACTGAGACTATTTAGTGCCCCCTGGCTTGTTTGTTCCTTTACACAGTAGCACCGAAGTCTCACATTTCCTCTTGACAATGACTTTAATTTGCAGTTGGGTGGGCACTAAACAGAGCTTCTTCCACTTCCAGTGCGGTGCATCGTCCTTGACTTTCTCTAGTTCCCCTGGGAATATCCCAGTGTGCAAAAGAGGCATAAAATTGATGGCAGCTTGGAGAGCTTTGAGAAGGCACAGTGATTATGACAAGCAGAATAAACAAGAGTGAGGAAAAAACTCAACTAATTGAGAAACAAACCAATTAAAAGAAAGGAAAGCAACACACATTCAGGGAGTCAATCATGCCTTTACCCAACAGCATTACTTGACTAGTATATGCCTAGCACTGTGCTAATTTTAATGACAAGACACGTGGAAAAGTAGGTGGTAAATACTATAGCAGAGGTAAACCCAGAGTACTGTGAAAGCTCATAGAAAAGGCAACTCCTCATAGTGGAAGCCAAAAGAGGTAAGTAGAGGTAAGTCCAACTAAAAAATTAGGCATTTAGATTCAGAAATGATGAAGTCTCTATTATTTTATCAGACTAAAGTGCAATTACTAAATTATCCATCAGTGAATTAATAAATCCCTATTAAATTCTAAGCATCTGTTAACATTGTATGGGGGAAGCAGGCCTGGGGGTTAAACCCAAGTCCTTCAAACTGAACTACATACCAGTCAGTTTTTAAATTTTGAGGCAGTTTCTAGGTCATTAAACTGGCCAAGCTGCTCTCAGAATAGTGACTCTTCTACTTCAGCCTCTCAGAGTACTGATTGTAGTAATGTACCACACCAGCTTTTGTTTGTTAGCCTTTCAAAAATGCTTATCTACTTTACAGGATTATCATGAGAAAATAATCAAAAGCTATCGTTTATGTACCAGCATGTCATAAACTGCAACCTTCTGGATCCGAGACTGCTGCTGAATGTATCTAGTATGGTATTTGCTCTTATTGTAAAATCTTTGCAAGTTGAGCACAGTAGAAGCAGCTTGAGTGCTGACACCATTCATGGAGTGGCTTATGAAACCTACATCTAACACTATGTATTTTATCCTGATAAAATAAATGAGAAAGATCTACCACACATTAATCTACTAATCCAATATTGTGTATCCTTTATGATTAATTTTAAATACTTCTGCTTATAATCTTTTGCTGTCCTCAGAGACTCTCCCTCAGACATATTAATGTAATCCTAATCTTCTTCCCAACTAAATTCTTTTCTCGTTAAAAGACAAATATAGTAGAACAACATGAATTAGACCTCAATACATACACAGCTCTTATATAATCCATGTATAAATGCCTGTGACTTTCTCTGTATATAATATCTTAGCTTCCCTTTCCTTTTAGAACAAACTATCAAAAATCTAAACAATGACTATTTTTTATTGTTCTAGTTCTAGTTCTAGTTCTAGTTCTAGTTCTAGTTCTAGTTCTAGTTCTAGTTCTGAAGGTAGAGAAATCCAAAATAAGTTAGCAGGACTGTCTTTCCAGATGCTTGAAGACAGAACACTCTCCTTGCACTTCTATCTTATCAAGGCTACTCACATTTTTTGACACATGGCTCCACATCCTTTTTCCTCGGCTTTCATCATCATATCCCCTCACTTCTGACACATCTGTCTCCCTATTATAGAATTCCTATAAGATAAGAAGGTGAGAGAAGCAATACACATGCACAGAGAAAAGGCTGGGCAAGTAAACAGCATGGCGGCAGCCTTCACTACACCCCTAAGGAGAGAGACTTCAGAAGAAACTCAATCTGCTGGAACTGTCACTTTGGGCTTCAAATTTCTCTTTTTAAGTGAAAATAAATTTTAGTTTTTAAGCCACTCAGTATGTAGTATTGTTATGGTAGCCTAACAAAACTAAAACACCTATAAGCATATATATTTATAGTAAGCAAAGTATGAGTTCATGTTGATTTCTCCAACTATAAGCTATTACCTCGGAGAGCATTCTTGCCCCTTATGCTTCTTCTCATATAACCTGACAATCCAGTAGTGTAAAACGTGTCTCCCATCATCTGCCATCTGTTGAGTTAATTGTTGCATCCAAAAATACACATTGAGTGGCATCCAAATTGTTAACTCATACTCCTACAATGTTCGCAACGAGAGTGGTTTTTATGTACAGTCTTTGCCATTTGTCACATAGACTCCGCACATTTCCAAAGTTACCTATGTCAGCACATTTCCCTTAACTCCTGTAATTAGACCGAGATTGAATTCTATCCCCAATCTCTGAAATTGTTTTTTGATTTACATACATTAAGTCTCAGTCTAGAACTGCAAAGTTCTATGGATTTTGACAAAAGCATAATGTCACTTGCTTACTATCACTATACAATCATTCAGAATAACCAATCAGAAAAATTCCTTATGCTATACCTACTCCAAACGCTCTGCTATTCTTCATTCTCTGAATTCCTGGACACCAATGAGTACTGTATTGTTTCCATTGTGTTGTTTTTATTATGTCTTATAATAAAATCACATATAATCTTTCATACTGATTTCTCTCATTTAGCTATCTGAACCTAAAAGTTATTCAGCTTCTTTTATGGCTTGATAGTTCATTTCTTTTTATTGGTGAGTAATATTGCATTGCATGAAGGCACCATGTTAATTTATTCATTCTCTTTTTGAGAGATCATTTTTCTATAAGTTTGTGGCACTAATGAATAAAGCTTCTTTAAGTACTCAAATGCATACTTTTGTGTGGACATAGATATTAAACTGATTTTGTCATTGGCATAATGCTGGACTCATCAAATGAACTATAAAGTGTTTCTTTTGTTTCTGTTTTCTGTAGGGAAGAGGAATAATTTCTTTAAGTGTTCAGTAGAACTTTCCAATGAAGCCATTTGAGCTTGGTACTTGATTTTTCTGGAAACTATTTATTATTGACCCAATTTTTAGTGGATTTAGGCCTACTCAGATAATCTAATTTTCCTTGAGGGAGCTATATTCTTCTATTTTTCAAGAAGTTTTTCCAAATTATAAAATTTTTAGGCATTTGTCTCTGGTCTGTCACTCTTACAAGTGTGTCCCTAGTGGTGTTACTTGTTTTCACTGTTTTGGAAAGCAGACAGCCCAGACTGAGCTGAAATTGGGGAACACACTATGCCCAACTAATATAAGCCTCTGTGTAGTATTTTCCTTGGACAGTGGCCTTTGTTATGGAAAGTGCTGTGGGATTTTCACACAATGATCAATCCTTTTCTCCTCTCTCCAGAACCACAGAGATTCTTTCTTGGATCTTCACCAGAAGAATCTGAAAGAGCTCCTAGAACCTTCCAAAACTGTAGGACCTCAAAATACAAGTTCCAGTAATTCTTTACTCTCATACATGCCTATACTCAGTCTCCAACCAGTCATCAAAATTACTATTTAAATCTTCCCACAAGCTCAGTTTTAAAAATCTATTTTGCTTTTTAATTGACAAGTAGTACTTTACATATCTCTGGGGTACAATGTGATGTTTTAATATACATTTACATTGTGGAAGAAATTAATTAACAAACCCAGATTCTCATGCACTTATCAAACTTTTGTGGTAAGAATACTTAGGATATAATTATTATACAACTTTTCAATATATGTATTATAACTAACTATAGTCACTACTCTGTGCAGTAAGTCACTAAAAGTTCCTGCTCAGTGTCCTTTCTCCAGTATCTCCCCTTCCCCTATTCACCTTCTCCCCTGCCTCTATCACCATCATTCTACTGCTATGAATTCTATTTATTTAGACTTTACATATAAACGAGACCAGGTGATACTTGTCTTTTTGTCTGACTTCCTTCACTTAGTTTAATATCCTTCATATGCACACATATCACAGATGACAGGATTTCCTGCTTTTATAAGGCTGAATGATGTTAATTTCATGTGTATTCTACATTTTCTTTCTCCATTAGTGGGTAAACTCAATTTTTTATAGATCCAAGAAAAGTCCTAAGTTTTTAATATGGTACAGTATATGCGTATATCATATAAATATATGTATATATAGTATACACACTCTTTACATGTTGAAGATGAAAAAAATCCAAATGTATTATTTCTTTGCTGCTTAACAATAGTATTCTGTTTAAATGTATGTTTACTCATTTTCTGATGTTGGGTCATTTGGTTGTTACAAGTGTTTGACATTTAGGAATAAAGCTTCTGTGAATATTCTTTTTATTAGTCTTTGGTGGACGTAACTCTCATATCTATAATTCCATACCTAAAATAAGTGGTATATCACAATAATTCATTTTTTTATTAGTACCGGGGATCAAACTCATGACACATGCTTGGAAGGCAGGCACTTACACCACTGAGCTAAATCCCCAGCCCCAATAATTCATATGTTTGAAGCTCCTGAAAGCAAACAGTTCACTAACCAGCTGGACAGTCTCTACAGAAACCAGACCTGAAAGGAAACTTTAATTTAGGGTTGATAGGCTTCTGCCTGAAAACCATCAATTTTTGCAGTGTAAGGTAAGAATTTAAGTACATATAAGAGATGTTTATTTTTATATTTCTATTTATTTGTTCATTATATTTATATTTTTATTTATTTTCCTAAATCTATATTTCTATTAAGCTACTATTTGACAGCATTTTCAACCCTAGTTATTTCCATGTGAACTCAATTCATTTAGGATTCACACAGTTAATAAAGTTCCATTTTCTTATCCTTCCCCATGGTTCTGTCATTTCTCTCTAGGGTATTTATAGTGGCATTATATTGGTGAGGAGGTGGCATTTTGATCTGCCTTATGCTGACACTTGTTGAGGTGAACAATTTTCTACTGTGTCTCTATTTCATTACCATCCATTCTTTTTGAAAATTTATATACTATTTTATTATACTTTGTCAATTGAAAATATTATCTCCATAAATTCTAACAAGTTATTATCAAGTACGTATAATTGTTTTGCATTTAAAATTCAAATCGCAGTACATGAGCTGTCTGGGAATTGTATTCCTCCTAACCTCAAGTTATACCAAATCACATTGAGTATTTCCAGGTGAATCACTGTACATTGGTGTCACATGCATAGCAAACTATTATCCAATGGATAAAGGGATCTTCAACAGATTATTTCAAGGTTAATAAAATGTTCTCATTTTTTCTAATGAATGCTAATTTATATGTGGCAGATTTGATTTATCCTAAGTATATTGGAGAATAATTATCCTTTCTCACTACAATTCCTTACTGGGCCTATTTCTACTAAATATTAATTGATTTATTTTTTATAATAAGATCATTTCCTTCCCACCACACGCACACAGCAATAAAATTTGACAGGTTTTAATATGCTAATTGTAGCCTAGCTTCTGGGTTTATAGTAGAATTCATCATGATATTTGCAAGGGGTAAAGGTGAAGTACTTCTTCATTAAATCTAGAAAAAAACTTTTGCATTTAGAAAAGTCAGTTTAGAACTTGGGTCCCATCTCAGCTGAAATAGGAAGTGAGTGGTATACTGATTAAACATCAAACTAAATGTTTATTTTCAAAAAGTAATTTTTATAATGCAAGTAAATCTTTATTTGAAAACTAGCAAATTGATCTGACTAAAACTATTCTTGTTTGGTTTGTTATGCAGAAGGGAGGAGTGAGGCAATAAGAAATAATCCAACATTTTTTTGCCTACCATGCTATGGTACATACACACCACACATTTTACATGAGGAACCAATGTCTCTAAAGTGTTAAAATTGAAACGTGTTCTCACATAGCAATATAACTTTGCTACAATCTACTATATCTTTGCTTTATTACAAAATTTTAAAAGACCTTTAATCCTTTTCTCTCTCCCCAATTCAGTATTATTCAGAAAACTTGCTATAAAATTTGAGCTTAAGAGAGCCTCCTCCGTCACCCACAAAATTTTTTTAAGTGCTGAGGCTAGAACCTGACACTCAAGGCCTCACATACACTAGACAGACATTCTACCATTAAGCCTTACACCCAGTCATACTATTTTACATTTTAAAAACAAGTAAGAAACTTCCTAGGCTCCTATGGTGATATTATTTACTTTGTAGTGATCCCCTGAAGTATGTTGGCACTATAATTGAAATCATTTTGCATCTAACTTTTATTACTATAGAGATACTGTTTTGTCATTCAATGTTTCATTCTTTTACCTTGATATATATATATATATATATATTCCCGTGTTTAGTATGTAATTTTAACAAGATAGTGTAAAACAAGTATGTAAACATTTACAAAATTATATAGGGCTAAATTGTGAAAAGTGTTATGAACAAAAGAAAAACACAAAACAAAACAACTTGATACCATCTTAGAAAACCTCCAGTGTGACTGAAAATTATCATGAGTGTTTAAGGCTTTTAATGATTACAGTAAAACATTGCCACTAATTATCCTCAAAATACTGCAGCTCACTTCAAACACAATTATCCCATAATTCTCATGACTTTTCAAAGTAATTCTGCAAGTCTTCTTTCATGACTGTTTTAACTGAGCTGTTGTGGCAGCCCCAGTGTACTGAATCAATTAAAAAATATTCACCTTTCCCAGTCATTGTGACATTAGGGCAGAGCTGGAAGCCACATCATTCCAGATCTGGTTATAAAGTGGATGAGGACTCACTGTGATGTTTTTACAAGTCTACCTTTTCAGTCACTGGATAGTACTTGACAGCAGAACTCACTCTCTCTTTGATGAAATATACCAAAGACAATAACAAAAGATGATTTCCAGAACTGCTTCAGAAAGAATCAAGAACAATGGGATAAGTTTTATTGAAGCAAATGGAGTATTTGAGGATGATTAATTTGAACATTATTATATTTTAATCACCTCTTGTATCAAGAGAGAGTTTCTCTTCTGGAGTGCACAAGAAATATCCAGGATACTGTCCAATAAATGACAACTATAGATCCTGGATAAAATATAGGCATTGACATATTGTACAATACCATGTTGACAGAAATTCATGCATACTGAAAGTACATCATGGCTTTACATAGCTCTGCGGTGTCAGTTAATATGAGATGGGAGAACATGGTAACAAAATTCATAGACTTCAGCTAACATGCTTTAGAGAAATAAAAATAATAAAACTACCTTCATAAGAAAACTACCACTTGCAAGTACTAGAGTGAACAAAGGCATCCAAAATTATGGACATGGAATGGGATCAATACTTGAAAAAAAAAAAACTGAGTAAGACAAAATTTCACATTTTAACAGCTCTTAGTCTAAAAGAATGCTGCAATAGGTACTATGTGCAGAACACAGTTTCTACAGATTTTCTGTCTGAAAAAAGAAAGTACAAGGCACAAAGACACCAAAACGCCTAAAAAATGAGAGAATAACACTGGAAAGGCAACCTGAATTATGTGAGCAAACTCTGCAGAATCTGCACGCATGTTTGGGTAAGGCAGACCACGTAAGCCAGATAAGCATAAAAGCATGAGACTGAGATGTGAACCACTGCAAAATAAAGAGCGTTTAAGTTGAGTTCAACGTAGTTTACAGCTTGCTTAAAAAGTGAAAAAAAATGCTTTGAAAAACTTTTTTAAATATAAGTTCTTTCCAACATCATATTTATAGCATCTAGATAAAAGTTTGCATTTCTCAAAATACAAAGAACAAAAGACATGGCTCTTTCTAAAAATAAAGAGATGGACACCAATTCCAAGATGGCACAAGCATTAAGATCAGCAGACAAGAACTTTAAGCTATTGTCTATACACAGTGACAAAGAAAAACATTCTCACACCGAATAAAAGATGCAAAATTTCATCACAGAACTAAAAAATACTAAAAAGAACAAAATTAAATAGAATTTAATAATAAGATGTATAATATCAAAATTCAAAGGGTAGGGCTTACCAGCAGTGTGAGATGACAAGGAAATGATACAGTCAGTTTGAAGATGTGTGATATAAAGGATGCAATCTCATGAATAGATTGAAAATGTGAATAGAGCCTTTGGCTCTTGCAAGAACAATAACAAATGGCTTAGCACATATATAATTAAAGTTTAAGAGGATAAGAGTAAGAGAAAGGGGTTAAAATAACACTTGAATAGATAGCAATGAAATTATTTCCAAACTTTGTAAAAGCACCTATTTACAGATTCCACATTCTCATAAAATGCAAACAGGATAAAAACCAAAACAAAACAAAATGACTCATCAGCAAATCATAGTTAAACTAGTGAAAAACAAAAGTTGGAAGAAAATCTAAAAGGCAACTAGTTAAAAGCAAAATGCTTACTTTTAGGACTATAATGAATCAAACCAACTGATTTCACCCCAGAAGTTACAAAGAGAAGAAAATGGTGCAACATATTTAAAGTATTGAGGGAAAACAGAGCAAAAACCCTTTCAAACAATTGTCTTACAACAGAAAATATTTTTCAAGAATCATGGTGTTAAGAAAAGTAAATTGTTTCCTTATATATTTCATTATCAAAATATAATAAAAGTATTTATCTTAAAAGGAGATGGTACAGAGAGAAATCCAGATATTCAAAAAGAAAGAAAAATAATATGTATCTAGGTAAATATAAAAACTATAATTCCCTCTTCATTTCATTAAATTATATATTATTGTTCACAAGAAAATTTTAAGAATTGCCTCCTGGAGCATACAGAAAAACCATGTACCTCTCCCTCTCATGTGTTCCCATCATGATTCATCTCTCTTTATATGAGAAAGTGAAGGGAACCTCACAAGACCAGGCTCTGTGTTGTTTCCATTTTCAGCTTTCAAATCCATTTTGCACCTTGATTATCATGACAAGGTAGAGAGAAGCACTCACAATATATTTGAAAGACACTCACCAAGGTCTGCAAGTACCCAGAAATGGGGTGGCAAACAAAAACTCAATCATTGGAAGGCAACTTGCAAGACAAGCCCATCAGATGAAACAGGATTGTTATAATTTGTGTCTAGGTGTCCCCCAAAAGCCTCATGAAGTCATAAGGGCCTGGCTTTTCAGAGGTGGTTTAACTAGAATTTGTGATTGATTCATGATCCGATGCTGGGATTAAGCATGCGAGTGCTACATCTTCTCTAGGGTGGGTACTCTGCTTACAGTACAAAGGACATAAAAAGCTTGTCTGCTCTCTCTTTCTCTTGTTGCTTTTATTGTCTTCTGCTACCATGAATTGTTGCCTCTGCTATGTGCCACCCCTTAGAGCCAGCCTAATATGAACTGAAACTTCTATAAACTGTGAGCCAAATAAACCTTTCCTCCATTAACTATTGCAAGATGTTTTGTCTCAGCAACAAAAAATAAGAATTTGGTAGCAGGAGAGGAGTTATTGCTAGGACATTACTTGTCCACATGGCTCAAGAGTCTCTGAAACTGGCTTGGGGAATGAATTTGGAAAGATTCAGAGATGCCAGATGAAAAAGTAGAATGAAAATGCTTCAGATTATATTGCATGAGATACTTAAATCTTAGAAGATCAAAAAGCCAGGAAAGACCAAGCTCAGGAGGATTTGGCTGGGAAGAAGGACTGCACTGGATGCTGGATTCCATCCAACATAATGTAGCTTATGGAAAAAAGTTTGTCTGCATTTTATTCATGTCCAGAAACTCTGCCTGAGGCTGAAATTTAAGGCAAAAGACTAATTAAGCTTGTAGAAGTTTGAATATGGTTGAATGTTGAAGTGGTGACATGGCTACTATTAGCAGCTTTCAATCAGAGCTAAGTTGAGAGTCAAGAATTAAGACCCCCAACAGAATGATTTAAAATGTTTTGGGTTTGGCCAAAAAAGAAACTCCAGTAAAGCTGTATACTGCAAAAATAAAGCAGAGGAGATTTTCATTGCTGAGAAGAAATAGGAGAATAAAAAAAAAGATGGCCTAAGTGCATTACAAAAAGCAGCAGGACTCTAACCTTTTCAAAATTCCAAAACTGAAAGATTTTGCTTTGATAAGAACATCTCAGAGCATCATGTTCCAAAATGGTAGCAGCCTAGAGAATTTGTTCCTCAGGACTGAACTGAGAGTTCTCAGCAATCTTGGCACTCAACTCCTGAGGCCAAGAGAGAGGGAAGCTTCACTATTGCTCTAGCTTGCAGCAGACCTTGCCATCATCCTGTGGCACTGGCTTTAGCTGCATGCATAATGCAAGAGTTGTGAGGTCAGGAAGGCTTCCACCCTGATTTCAGAAGGTCTGGAGGTCAGGCAGTGTGCCCATAAGAGGGCAATACATAAAGCCATGAATGTGAAGCCAAAGGTTCAGTGGAGACCCCAGAAGTTTAGAGAAGCCAGAAACATAGGTCTTCTGAGAAAAAGTGCAAGGAGAGAACCTAGTGGATGCAAGAGATGAATCACAGGAGCTACAACCACTAGAAATGCATTAAGAGTAGAGCCATCCAAGCCCTTGGGAGCTTACATCTTGTCATACATTGCCTTGGATGCTGTACATAGTAATATAAGAGTTAATGCTTGATCTGATGAATTTTGGACTTGCTTTGGTCCAATTCCTTTGTATCTCTCTATTTATACCTTTTGGAATGGAAATATCAATCTTGTGTCATTGAACACTGGAAATGTTCAACTTTCTTTTCATTTGTACAGGGGCTCTTGGCCAAGAATTTGCTTTAAATCTCAGAGCAGGCTTGACAATTGGACTTTCCAGCACTTCTGAAACTGCTAAGACTTAAGCAAATCTTGCACATGAACTAAATGCCTTTTGCATAACGGGATGTGTGTGAGTCTTCGGTGGACCAGGCACAGAATGTTAGGTTTAGGCCTGGATGTCCCCCCAAAGCCTCATGTGGATATGGGGGTGAAATTCTAGAGTTTGTCACTGATTCATGGTCCAGTGCTGGTATTATGGGTGTGAGTGCTATAGTCACCCTGGTGGTGGGTACACTACATATAATATAAGGGACAGAAAGACTTTTTTCTCATGCTCCTCCCTTTTTGCTCTTGTGGCTTTGGCTGTCTTCCTCTACCATGAGCTGTTGCTCCTCTGCCATGCCACTCTGCCTTGGAACCTGTTGATTATGTACTAAAACTCCACAAACTGTGAGCTAAATAAATCATTCCCCTCTTAACTTTGGGCATCAGGTGTTTTGTATCTGCAACAAGAAAAGTAACTAAAGCAAGGTGTATTTAGAATAAGAAACAGGTTATTTCTCAATCCTGGCACTGCTTGCAGCTGTGGTCAAGCAAACATCATCTTGAAAAAATCCAAACCCCAGCTACCTGGTTCTGAATGACACTCAGCCTAGTAACCACCACCTATTACCCACCTCCCCTAAATCTCTTCCCACTGCCTGGTAGATGGAGTCCTGTGAGGAAGATATTCATGGGCAAGGTCTCCTCAGATCAGGGCATTAAAGAAAGCTCAAGCCAGATAACCATTCTGAGGGTAGTGACAGTTCATACCGGTGAGCTGCAAGGACATAGAAAAACAAACAATAAGGTCCCAGCTAAGGATCCAAAACCAGGCATTGAGGGATTCTTAGAACAGTGAGAGTCACCGGGGATTCCAGCAGCTGTGCCCAATGTAAATGACCAGGATGCAGTTATGTATATATACCAATTCCCAAGAACAATTCTAGTTATTATATATCCCAAACATATATTATTTATAAAACATTTCAAAGAAAAAATATATAAAAGCTATTTCCTTAAAGGTTAACATGGAGAAATAAATTGATTTACATCCATGTAATGTTTCTGTTTCTTACACAACATCATTTCATCAGCCTTCTTAGAAGTTAATCAGTTTCTTTTAATCTTCTCAGTGAAACAAGTTTTGGCATATATTTGGCTTTTGATCAAGGTGAGCTACATTTGTCAAAATTTTCAGATTGTGTACCTTAGATTACAAGATATTAGGTAGACAGATATGCAAAGGGAAGGAAATGGGAAGAGGAGGAGAAGAAAGAATCTAAAAGGTGAAAAAGAGGAAAAGAATAGGGAAAACAGAAGCACAGAGAGGAGGAAGAAGTAGAAGAGAAGAAGGGAAGGAGAAAGTGAGAAAGGGAGGTAAAGATGGAGGATTGATCAGAACCTTGCATATAAAAACTTAATTAGGAAACACAACCAATGTTTTTTTGTGTCTGGATGTTCCTCCAAAGTTTCGTGCTGACAAAGAGGGTAAGCTTTTTGGAGACAACTGAATCTAAAGTTTGTGATTGATTGGTTCATTGCCTAGTGCTGGGTTTGGGGGTGGGAGTGCAACACCCGGCTTAGGGAAGGCGGTCTGCATACAAAATAAGAGACCAAAGGAGGCTTGCTCCTCCTCTTTTGTTCTTGCTGCCTTTTGCTGTCTTCTGTCTTTGAACTGTTTCTTCTCTGCCACATCACCTTGTTTTTGAGCAGGTGATTAAAAGCTCCACAAACTGTGAAACATCCACAAATTGTGAGCGAAATTTAATCTCGGGCATCAGATGTTTTGTCCAGCAACTAAAGAAGTAAGTAAGACAGTTAACTTCTTGGAAGACTCAGAAGTAAACTCTTAAGAAAAAACATCTTCCAGAGAATAGACAAGAGTCTGCAAGATTATACAAAGTTATGTACTCAGTTTCTAAGCACTTATAATTGTGTTTGTGTGTGCAAAGTCTATTTTCTAAGCCATTACACTAGCCTGGAATTTGTGCTACATACATTCTGCAATAAAGGGCAAGTTTTTAGACTACACTGAGCATTGTGGTATTATGTCTTAGCAACTTCCATTACATGTTTCTACATTAAAATTGTATTGACTGTAAGCTGAAATATAAGTGGATGTATATATACATATATATATATATATATATATATATATAATGTAAACTTGAGAATGATGCAGTTGGATGGATGAATGAATATCTGAATTGCTATGAGTTAGCAGTTGCTAAAGCTGGCTAACGGGTACTATCAGTGTGTGTTTGCTAAAAGAAGGATAAAGAAACCATAGTAACCATAAAATAAGAGTGCCAAGAATGGAAAACTTTTTCATTTACTTTTGTGGAATGATTACTTTGAAACTTTAAAAAGAAACCCTTTAAGCACCATAGCACCCTGGTGCTAAGTTAGGGAGCCTGAGTACAGTGTACCTACCAAGTTACCTTGTGCAGGCTTCCTGTACACTCCTGCTGTTCCCCTTACACCCACATAGTGTCACAGGTTAAAGGTTCTGGGGAACCTGGAGAGACAGCGAATAGAGAAACTAATAAAGAAATCAGAGTCTTTGTTATTGCCCCAGGGAGGAACAATTCAACTAACAGGAGAAAAGGCCAGAAATGTCTTCAGGACAGATCCAAAGAAGGAAGTAGTGAAGAAGATACTAATCTACGTTTGCCTTCCTGTTAGAATGTGAAGAAAGTTATAACTGGTCTATTGATTATTTTTCTCTTGTTGCTGAGATAAAACATCCAAAACCCAAATTAGAAAAAAAAAAGGTTTATTTAGCTTACAGTTTGTAGAGGTTTCAGTACATAAACAGTTGGCTCCAAAGCAAAGTGGCATAGGAGAGGGGAAACAGTTCATGGCATGCGACAGAAGACAGAAAAAACAGTAAGTGCAAAAGCGAGGAAGGAGCAAGCTCTTTTCCTCTCTGATACTGTATGCGGGCTTCATATCCTCCAGTTTGTGTAGCACTCACATCATCTCCTTGCTCTCCTCTTGCACAGACTCAAGTTGCTTACAGAGTGAGTCACTTAAACTTCAAAACTTCTCAAGTTTACATAATGCATCAACCATTACAACTAGAATTTTTATGAGAACAAAAAACTAATGCAGCAAGTTTGTGTTTCCTGAAGACTATGATTTTCATATGATCTATTATTAAGCAAATGTATTTAATATATGTTAGACATTTCATAAATGTTTTCAATTGTTGAAATGGTTTTTCATTTTCTTTGAACAAGTATAAGCCATTTTCATAAAATGACGGGCATGTAATTAGAAAAGTAAATCAGTTCAAATTTTAGATTATCAAAAATTTATAACACTGAAAAAAAATTCCAAAGAGAGAATATCATTTATACTCATGTGATACTGGATTAACTTTAAAGCAATTAATAAAATTATATTACTGAAATGAATAATACTGAAATGAAGAAAATGAATAATCTGATCAAGTTAGAAATTTAAGAGATCATAGGTAGCAATTATTCTTTAAAGCTAAACAGCAAACTGATTTATTTATAGATGAAGTATATAGTAAGGAATTTAGCACTAAATTCAAATTACAAATTTTAATGTTATAATAGCACTATTTGAATATTCAGAAACAAAGAAAGATTAATTATAAATAGAAAAGACATCATTCTTTCTTATTTAGGGCACTGTCATGTCAAAACAGTTGTCTGGTTCGTTTTCACTTAATCATCAAATCAATCAGAAGTATTTATAGAACTAACTGAAAGATACTGTGAAATGTACAAAAGGTATGTGAGATTAGGAGCTCACAATCTTGATATGTAATACACATAAAATTGTTCAATAACAATGCAGTGCATTATGTGAATAGATTTTAATGTAGTTGTCTCCAAGGGTCAGTCTTTCTGGTGAGTTCAAGGTGGATGGTAACACTAGACTGGAAAATGCATTCTGAATAATTATGAAGAAAAAATAGAGAAAGTATTACAAAAGTTATTTATTTATCCATTTGATACATTCCTTAAAGCAGTCACTCCAATTGAACTATAAGTAAAATGTTTTTATTTTCATTGAAATAAAAAGAAAAAAATTTCAAATATCCACAATTTCCTTTAATGTAAACTATGAAGTATTTTTTACTTAATGCTTAGAATCTTTTCTTCTAATCATCCAAGACACAAATTGAAATGAGGAAAGTTATAATTATTGTTGTTGTTAAATCTAAGAAATATTATAAAAAGTAAAATTAAATAGTTTGTTATATAAACTATTTAAATAAATAACCTTACATGTATATAGTTCTATTATCCTAATTTTGTGAATTTGTTTTAAAAATATAAAGGAAAGAGTGTATATACTACACTAGCAAAAGTAAGCTATACTGTACAATCAATTCAGTTTATTCATATAAATTATAAAAATATAGTCTGTCAAAGGTACTTTAAGCTTATAAGAACTATTTCCATATGCTGTGAGGTGCTATAAGTAAAAGTTTGTTTTCCTCATTTGCACCTACAAATACACACCCCTCATGAAATAAATATACTTTAATTCTCTAGGGAGGAAAACCGAGTGTGTCTTTACAATGGACCCCATCTTAGAGAATTTTAAAATATTTTTGAGATGTGAACAAATACAAAAACAATAATTTCAGACTCAGGAATGTATTATCATTCCTGGACATATACTATCCAATGCCCACAATTTAGAAAAGGAAAGGTTTATTTTGGCTCACAGTTTCAGTGGGGTCATTCCATAGTATTTCAGCTTCAATGTGGAAGAGGCATGGCAGAAGGGTATGATGGAGGAAAGTTGCTCATTCTATGGAGCCAGGAAGCAGAGAAAAAAGGGAAGAGAAAAGGATAAGAATAAACCCTTCCTGGTTGCACCCCTGTGACCAAACTCCAGCCAGGCCCCCCATCTAGTAACACACTGAGATAATCTCATCAGTAAATAATCCACTGATGAGTAACTTTCTCCCATGATGTATTTACCTCTCAAATCCTCCGGCTCCGAACACATGAGACCTTGGAGGAAGATTTTAGATCTAAGCACAATGAAAAAATTGTCATTTGCGTTTAAGGACTGATCTAGACAATACTGACCATAGACCAGTACTGAGTATAAATTAAAGGTTTTGGTTTTGATGAAACATATCCCAACTGGGGTTATTTGCTTCTTTCATGAGCTGATTGATTGACATACAGAAGGGGAACACTGGAAATGTAACTCAATGTTAGAACATTCACCTACCACACTTGAAGCTGTGAACAAAAAGGAGGAAAAAACAGGTCAGTAATCTAAGATATTTGTGGAACATATAAAGCATAAGCATCTTAACAGAGAAGATTTCATTTTAGTAAACACATTGTCATTTCATATGAATACACTTTGAATTATCTCAAAGTAAATTTCCAAGAAGGTAAAATATGCTATTTTCAACAATAAATTTTAAGTGTGAATCTACCCAAATGTTGTTATACACTTTTAAAGATTACAATTTGGTTAGTTTAGCTTCACCTCCTTTCTTTTATTCTTTCAATTAGTTTTTCATGAAACATAGGGCTTCTCAGCATAAAATAAATTACACAGTATTTACTGTAGGAATTAACATTCATATTAAAATGTGTGCTCGTTAACATAGTTCCTGACAGTCCATAAAAATTTGTACTTTGTCCACATGATAGGCAAAGAATCATTTCAATGGGGAAAAAATTAAGTCAGGTCAACTAGTTTTACATGAATAAAATAGTTTTCACTAAGCTTTGGACATTGTACCCATTTTTTATATTACTTTAAAAACACCATGTTTTATTTAGAAATCATCACTGAAAGCTTTGGCAAGCCCTTTAAATAAGTGGATAACTATTATATTAATTAATTTGCAATAAAGTGTAAGGTTTTGGTCTCGAATTATTTGGTTGGGTCACCTATATTGATCAAATTTATTTGCCATTGATATTGCTGATTTAATATCATTCTTTGTTACACATATCAAGATATTCTGTGTTCTTAAGCATGCGCACACACACACACACACACACACACTCACCAAAAATCAATTAAAATAGGACTAAAACCAGTTATAGTTAGAGTAGATTATAAGCAGCTTCTGAAAAGCTGTATTCTTCAGATAACTTTTTCTTACTATCTTTACTTTGACAGTACAATAAGGTTTAATCTAAAATATTTATATTTTATGTTCTGCTGAGAAAAAAATTCCCCCAGAAGAAATGTGTATGCTAGTGTAATGCCACTGAGAGCTGTGAACCACCACCACAATATGTGTTTAATAAATTGCCATTATAAGGTAGAATCAGAACCATTTAAAATGACAATGGATTCTAACACTAGAAAACAAGCTTTACCTGATCACATACATCCTCACTTAGGCTAAGTCCAGGAGGAACATGGAAAAAGCAGACAGCATTTCTCCCAGGACTGTGAGTCAGACAGGAAAATCAGATGAGGAGACACTGTGGCGGAGTCCACTAATAGACACTGCCAGTAACAGCTGATGTGCTGAATGAGTCAATCTAAGGGGACAGGGCTCAGGAGGGATGAAAGGAAGACTAGAGCACTACCGTACATCCTCGATCATACTTTCCGTGTTTTCATTTACCTGCAGCCAATAATGATAAAAAAAATCACATGGAAAATTCTAGAAAAAAAAATTCATCAGTTTTCAATTTCACATCATACTGAGTGGCATGATGAAATCTTGCCCCATCCAGCTCCATCCTGCCCTAGATGTGAACCATCCCTTTGTCCCGCTGGGTCTATCCTGTGTATACTACCTGCCTGTCCATCACTTGGTGACCCTTAGATATCTGATTATTTGAAAAGGCATTACACAGTTTGAATTTGACTAACCTTATACCATGATGGCCCCAAAGTGCAAGTAGTGACACTGGCAACTGGGATATGACAAAGTTATGGTTTTTATCTCAATGTACCCCCAAAGCTTCACCTACCCAGAGGTGAGCCTTATGAAAAATGATGGGTTATGAGGGCACTACAGCTGGCTTGGTTGTTAGATGGTGCAGTCTGGTCAGAAGAGGCAGGTCCCTGAGGGAACGATCTAGAAGTGCCTATCTCCCTCCCTGGCTCTTTTCTTCATTCTGTTTCCCGACTGCCCTAAAGTGAGCAGCTTTCTTCTGTTGTCCCCTTTGACCATTCCTTCTTGTCCCGAACCAGGCCAATTATGGACTAAAAAGCAGGAGCCAATATAAACCTCTATTCCCTTAAGTTGAGGTATCAGGTATAGTGTGTCGGTGGTGAGAAAGCAGGCAGCTCCCTTTTTGTGAAAAGATAGAAGTTTATCATAGGTATAAAGAAAGACATAGTGTAACTGGAGTTCAGTAGGAGGCATAATTTCAGGTATCCATAGGGATCTTGGATGGTATCTCTCATGATAAGGTGGACCACTGACCTCTGCTCTCTTGAACGTGGCAATTACACCCTAACAGTTGACCACACCATGCCTAAATTCAGGATTTATCAGGCAAATGTACACTAACTTTACATAAATATTCATCTTGAAGTGATGTACAAGGAAGTACTCATTGTACAAGAAAGCACCCATTGCGTCTAATACAAACTCTCTTACATTTCCTAGTGTTTCACGGATGCTTAGGACATGATTTACATATTTAGGTGGGCTGATTAGTTTAACAAGGAGGGTATTTTGAAAGAGAATAGCAATGGTTTGCTGAATGTTTTGGGAGCCAATGGAAGTCAGGGCTTCTATTAGAAGAGGGGGGACATTGAGGGTTTTTGCTTTAATGGAGAAAGATAACATTAATTTACTTTGTGATTCTGCCCAGAGCTCACTTTGATCTCAAAATTTGGTAGCTCACACATATAGAAAAGTAACTAACTATAAATTCTCTAAGCCACAGTTCAGTTCATCTGTTTTCTTGACCTTCTGTTGGACTACTAATGTGCTTTTTACCCTTGAAATCTCACCAGTAGTTTGGAGGAGCAGAATTAATGCATATGTACATTTTGTATATCTTCGTTTCTTGAAACAGGAAAGGATGCAGTGCAGACTCAGGGTTCCTCATCAATAGCGTAGCGGTATGTTTACTTCAACTCTTTTTGAATCTATCTTATTTTTATTCTTATCATTTGAGTCTTGAAACTATTACAATGCTATTAATTCCTTATATCTCAAACTCCTACCACTGTATAGATGACATAATTCATTTTATTCAACATATAACACTTATACACTGTATATCAAGCTACATATTAAAACAAAGATAACACACACACAGAACATTCTGATGTTACCATGGGCTATTATTATGCTAACTAAAACTATTTTAACAATAAATGTAATAATTAAAACTCAAGAAATTCTAAGTTCCAAATAGTAAACACTAATAATTTATTTTCCTCAGTAAGGATAGCCTGAATGAAAAGAAGCTGTATGTATTTGTGCATAATCACACTGAAAATATTTTCTCTAAACAAAGACTTTTTATATGAACTGCTGTTGATTGTTGAGCCACTAAAGTCGTAAGTTTTAAACACATTATAGTCTCAAATCTAAACATATCTCTAGTTAAAACAAATCCAGCCATAAGTGTGCAGATTAAAAGAAACAATGCTCTTGATATATTGCTGTTCACTTTAGAACACCCCCTCTTTTTTTGCAGAAATCTCCAAGATTTCTAAAAAGCCATTAGCATCTACTGTATGCTAAAGCTTCTAGTTTAACTGCAGGAGCCACTGTGAAATTCTGGATTATAAATCACTGTTACAATCCTAGAAACCCATCTTTCGTATTATTTCTGAGAAGGACTGGTGCAAAGGTATACTAAGCAACATTGTTATTGATGACTGACCAATAAATATACATATTTCCCAAAAAAGGAAAAAAAACAGAGAAAAATTTCAGCACTTCTTCATTCAACATGTAGAAAATTAGACAAATGATCATATTATTTAAACATGAAGCCCACGAAGTGTCTATCTCTTGTTGTTATTAGGTTCAGTAAAAATTCTGTGAAAAACACTTTGACAAATTAAAATATTATTATAGTATCGTTTTTTTAAATGTTGTAAGCTTAATTATTTCCCATTTTAATATAGCTGTGCTTTGGTTTTCCTTTGCCTCCAGGAATTCTGAATTTTCTTCTAAAACATTTACATATATATATATATATATATATATATATATATATATATATATGGGAGGCTACTTTCCACTGCTATTTTTATTATTATACATTATTATACATTACAGGTCTGTCTCCTTGTTTCTTCTAGTGATCTTATATTTTTCACTTCAGTTTTTTAAAACTGGGATTATTCAGGGAAGACTCAGCAGGACTGATAAATGGCGTCCTTGCCAACAAATTCCTGTAAGTTTATTCTATTCAAGTTTGAAAAAGAATTTGGTAACAAGAAGGAAATTATTTTCTCTGCAACAAACTTTGGGAAATACCAGCTTATACATGATTGTCCCTCTTCTTTGTTTTGTATTCTTTAGTTTCTTTCTTATAAACCACTAATCTCCTTTTTTCCACTGCTTTCTCTCCTGCCATCTTCCCGGATGTCATTTCTCTTCACTTGGGATGATTAGAAGTCCAGGTAACTGCTAAATTTGTTTATCTATCCCTGAGGAGAAGCCTCCCAGGAATACTTTTTCTGATAAATTTTACAACAAATCTTGTTTGGTGTTTGTGTGGGTAAGGTGGCATTGTAGGTGTAGGGCTAAGTTAAAGCATATTTTCTTGGCCATCTACAAACTAGGGATGTCAGTGACAGACATATATGGGACACACAGAAAAATGCAAATATTTTAATATGGAACAGATATTAATAAACAGTGGACCTTGTCCTTTATTGCTGATAATCTGTAACATCAAAAGTAATCAATATGTTCATCTGTAGTCACTCAGTATATATAAACTCGTGAAGGACAAGAACTACATATTAAAATTTTCTTTGTCCTTCAAAACACAGCACAACTCTTCATATATGTATCAGGCACTTAAAACTGGGTTGAACGACCTACACCAACTATTATGAAATTGGAAAGTACCCCAAAAACATTTATTAAAATTGCTTGAAATTATTAACTAATGTATTTAAAAATGCAAATGCGCATGAGTGAATGTACACACGTAAACATAATGTAAAAGACATAACCCTTCCTAAAAGAAAAAGATTCTCTGAAAGTAAGAAGCCAGAGATATATAAAAATACACAACAGAAAGATTTTCAAAAGCATATATTTGAAAACTAAATTAATTTTCAGTTTTAATGGGTAAGAAACAAAACTAACCAACAATATATTCTTTCTTTTCAGTAACCTAAGTTTCCAAGAATCAATTATAGTGAATAAACAACCTCGGAGTGGCTGTGTGATGAATATTTATGTTGAGATATTGACTTACTACGTGTACTTGGATAGGTCGTGTTATCTTACCTATGCCTCTGTGCCTCTGAAGCGACAACACTATTTGCCTTCTCATCCACCTCCTCTGCAGGATGCTCTGCAAACAAATGAGGTAATGTTTGGGAACTGTTTGTAGCTAGAGATAGAAAGCCACTGCATACATCCAGGGTATTCTTTATATTCCATATGCAAGCCTGGTAGATCATTGCCTCTATTTTAAATGGAAATTGCACTGTTTTGAGTCCTTGAATTATGACCAATATCTGGGTCGATCTCAGAGCAGGATTATTTTTTATTTTAATACTGAGATTCTGTTCTAATCCCCTGCACGTGTGGGGAAAACTGTAAGCAATAAACAAAGCCCATAAATCAAGCTTTGAAAGAGAGAGGGAAAAAAAACTATCTGAAGGATTTCATTTATTTATTTATTTATTATTATTTTCAATGAGAAGCATGAACACTGTATCTCCCTGAAGGAATATTTTGGTCCAGGGAAGACAGTGTATGCAGTGGGTGTTTTGTGTGTGTGTGCAACACGCGCGTGTGCGCAAGTGTGTGTGTGTGTGTGTGTGTGTGTGCCGTGCGTGCGCGCCCGCGGAGAGCAGGGAGGGGGAGGCGGATGAGGAGGATGAGATCATAGTTTCAGGATCCTCAGGAAACCCTGGTACTGGCAGCAGCCAGCCTCTGCCGTACCCACATGACCCACAACTCTGGCAGCGGACCGGCACTTCCAACATTATTAAATAATAAGAAAGCGGCTCCTGCTCCATGCCCAAACCTCCCCACAGACCAATGGACACCTTCTAAGAGTTTGGCGAGTCGGTGACTGAGGCGCCCGTTCCTCCCAAGGTGTGTGCACTGCGATCCTCGCCGACAGCTCGGCGTGGGGGAGGGCGCGGAGGGCCAGGGGTCGGCGAGCGGGCGAGGGGTGGGCGCCGGGCCGGAGGCTGCCGGCTGCCCCGGGCCGCCCGGGGAGCCGCGGGGCGGAGAGCTCCGGAGCGCGCAGCCCCGGCCGCGCAGGGACCGCAGCCGCCCACGGCGCCGGGGCGCGAGCACAGCACGGCTGCCGGCTCCGGAGCAAGGGCAGGCGCGGCGCGCAGGGCAAAGTCGGGGGCGGCGCGAGCGCGCGGGGGCAGGGAGGGATTCGCCCAACGCCCACTCGCGGGGTTCCCACCTGTGCGCGGCGCTGGCCGGCATGCGCCCGGCGCTGCAGCCCGGACTGCGGTGCGGCGCCTCCCCCGGCGGCGGGCGGCGCCTCGAGCCCGGGGCCGGCGGTCGCGGCTGCTGCAGGATGGCCCGCCCGGGGGCGCCGCGCCCCGCAGGTAACCCGGCTGGCCGCCGCGGGGCCCGGGTGGGGTGGCCCCCGGCTCCCTGGCGTCGCTGCCCTCTGGGTCGTCCTCGTGGGCTGAGCCGCGCGAGCTGGCATGGTAGCCTCCATTAGGGATGACACTCACGTTGAGGGCGAGCCTGGGGCGGGGTGGGGGTGGGGACACCGACCGGGAACCCCGCGATGGGATGGGTTCCCCGGAAGCCGGCGCGCCGCGCGTTGCAGCGCACGCGGGCGGGAGGAGGGCGCCGGGGCCAGGCCTAGCCCCTCGCCTCGCAGAGGCTGCTGCCCACTTCGGAGTTGCGGGCTGCACGGCCGCGGGCCGAGGTCCAATCCGGTACCCGACGCGGAAGACAGACAGGGGGTCGGTCGGCAGCCAGAAAGAGAGAGGAGAAGCTAGGGCGGTGCTGGGGCTCGGGGTACCATTCCTGGGACTCAACGGGAAAACTTTGCTCTTGTGCAGGCTGGAGGTGTGACTTTGGGAAGGTAAGTGCAGAACTTGGGGGGAAATACTGGGTTGGATGCCCTCATGTGTCAGAGCATAGGGTCTTCCACCTCATTAGGTTCGCTTAAAAAAATGATGTTTCGATATTTAAAGTTTTCCCATTACCTGTCTTGATCACTTGGTACTTAATGTGCTTGTGTTTCTGTCTAAACATGAGAAATTTCGGTAATGCTGAAGTATACTGCTTATGAGTTTATTTTACAAAATACATGTGCTTATTCTAAAGGATAGAAACTTTAGGAAAATACGACTCTTCGCATGTTCTGTGCAGTTCACCATAATTCATTCTGTTAATTATTACATCATTACAAGGGCAAATAATAATACAACCTACCCTTCGAGATGAGAAAATTCAGGTAGAGAGAGATGAAGTAACTTACCCAAGGTTGTGCAGTGTTACTGTGTTAAAGCCCAGCTGGGATCTTGCTGTGGTTTTATCCAACTCATAGTACCAAATGTTTTCTCTAATCAGCAGACCACTTCTTCCACAAAAAAAAGAACCTCTTACTCGACTACCTGCTACACACGCAGGGCAACTAACTCTTTTTCTACTTTTCAATGTTGTGTTCACTGCAATATCTTTTGAGTAGTGTTTAACAGTAAAGCTCAAATTTTCAGTGCCAGGTGTGGTGGTGCAAGCATATAATTCCAGCACTTGGAAGGCTGAGGCAGGAGGATTGCTGTGAGTTTGAAGCCAGTTTGGGCTACAATGTGGGTTCAAGCCTAACCTGAACTGCATAGTAAAACTAGAACAAAACAAAGGGGCTGGGGATTTAGCTCAGCAGGCATAAGCACCTGCCTTGCAAGCAGGCAGTTGTGAGTTCGGTCCCTGGGTCCCTGGTACTGATAAAAAGGAAAAAGACCAAAAAAAAAAAACCAAAAAAACAAAACCAAACAACAACAACAAAAAAACCAGAAACATTTTCAGCAGTTAAGATTTACCAGAAATTTATAATAAAGCACATAGTAGATGCTATATATTAGTTTATGCTGAATTTTAAACTTCTAAATTATTAGTCTTTTATATTTATTTACTTATTTTTGAGACAGAGTCTCGCTATGTAGTTTGGGCTAGCCTTAAACTTACTAAATAGCCGAGGCTGGCCTCAAACTCCCAGCGATCCTCCTGCCTCAGCTTCCTGAGTACTGGTATTAGGGCATGCACCACTCCATTCCAGGCTAATCTATTCTTTGTTCAAAGCATGATCATGATTTTATTCATAACACCATTTTGCATAATCTTTGAGCTAGTTTAATTCTCTTTAATCCAATCACTCCAGCAAGAATTTGGGTAATTTTAAAAAAAGAATTACAAAATCTTCTTTTGACCATAAGTGATTAAAAAGCTGGGTGTATTTTGAGGGTATTCATGTGTATGATGTCTTTTAGCCAATTTGATGTACTTTCTACAAAACTCTATAGCAATAACAACTAAAACCACATTTTCTCATTAGCGCTAACTGGAAAGACCTTTAACATCTCCACTTGTTTTAAATGAAGCATGTTTTAAAGAAAGGTCTGAGATGGGTAAACTCCAGCTTCGCGTATTTAGACAATTACTCTTCATTTGAGGTTATCATAGAGTTTTCATAGCCCCTTTATTGGACAGATGTCTCTCAAGACTTCATCTGTTATTTTTTCAAGTAAATTTAATTGCTTCTTCACATGAGTTCCAAACTTATTTTGACATGCATAGATTTCCTTTAATTTTTGTCTTTCAGTTTAATTAAATTCAATGTACATAATTTCAAATGCATACTGTAAACACTGTAAGTAAAAAGAACTGAAATTCAAATGAATTATGTGATCATCAAAACATGGCTTAAGGACAAAAGAATAGTTATCCAGCTCTTCAGTGATTAACCTTGCGCTTTCCTGCACATAACTCAAATGATGGCTTCATCTTTATTTTGGGATTCTAGAGATACTTTTTTTTTTTTTTGTATGAGGGACCTTGTGCTTGCCAGGCAGGTGCTTGTGCCACTGAGCACCTGCCTGGCAAGCACAAGGTCCCCCTTATTTTGGGATTCTAGAATGCAGTCCTGTAGCCAGAAGTGGTTGTATCTCATCAAGAACAAGTGCTTTTGATGTTCCAGTTGAATTTGAATTTTCCAAGTCTGTCATTTAAAATGCTATGTATTAAGACATAAATCCCCCTACGCTTGTATATATCCTTTCTACACTAACTCAAAACTTCCACTTTTCTAGCAGTTACTTATTTTAAACATGACATCCCCTTGCTACTTTTATCTTGCTTGGTGGTTCTGACCTGAATTTTTCCTTTCAAGTCCTGCTCTCTGATTTAAGGAGAATCGCACTGTCTTTGCCTCTTTGTTCCAAGTACCCGTAGAAAACTAGGAGATAGGGGTGAACCGAGAGATGTGTGAACCTTGATAGCTCAATGAACAGGCTTTAATGAGATAACTGTAAACATGAATAACAGGTATTTTTTTTCTGAATGCTAGAAGAAATTCTACTGAGAATATATGTGGAAGAAATCTAGATTCCACATGGGGGTCAGAACAGGATGCACACAGGAAGTGAAAAGTCACAGATTTGTGAAAGAGTGAGGCCTGAGAAGGTGTGTGCTGCGTCTAGTCTTCGTAAATGCTTGCATATTAATTTTTGGAGTTATTTCCTGAATCACAGACATATGGATTCTGGTTCTCTCTTCACTCCTCTAATCACTTTTGTGTTTCCCCACATCATCCACCTGTGGATGGAGAGGTTTACAAAGCTCCTTTTAGTATTTTTTTTAAAAAACGCACTGACCATGTGCTACTTGTATCTGTCTATTATTCTATTTGGGAAAAGTCATTTTGTATTTTCTTTGTTTGCATTTGCAACTACTTTCAAGCTAGCAAAAGTTAGTTTTGTGTAGTTTTTATTGTGCCCCTTGGTTGTTGATTGGTTATATGATGTGTCAAATAGATTTTTAGTTTATTGGATTATATAATCCTTAATATTCCCTGAAGTCCTCAAGATAAAAGAGAATTCAGACTAAGCAAGATGAAGTTGTGTATTAAATATGCTGAAGGAATTGCTACTAACAGGTTAAAACAAACACGATAATGACTAAATTTATTGAATATTGCTGTATGCTACACGTCATTCTGTAATCCTTCAATGAGTTAGGTGGTGTACAGTTCACACTAGCCCTACGGGTCTGTATGGACTATCACTATCACCTTCTATTTTATAAAAGGGAAATTGAAGCACAACAAGGACAATATCCATAGTCACTGTCACATGGGACTGGGCGTGCGCTCAAGCCTAGTGATTGCATGGTCTATAGTGCTAATTATTGGTGTATAATACCTGGTTCAAAATTTTTCTGGCACATTAATTTTCCATCATTGTTTAAAATCAATATGCCCTACCTTGATTGTTTAAATTACTTCTTCCTTAATAAAATTCAATGGAAAAATAGAATTCTTTAAATCAGTACTTTTTGCCTCACGTTTTGCAGGCAAAAGATGTACAAAACAATGAGAGATATGTGAATGTCTGTACCAAGAATGGAGGCAGGCAGATTTGGAGAAAATCTGTGTATATTACATGTTTTTAAATTCACAGATGGTCACTTGAATACCATGTGAATTGCTGAAATAAAAAGTTTATACATTTCGTGTTTAACAATTAGGGAAATATCTCTAACAGATAAAGATTCTGTGACCACTAGTAAACTTAAGAGTTGAAAGTCACTTGTGTCACCTTTCTGAAGTATGAAGTATGAAGGTCTGAAGTATGCCCCGCAAATATGAAGTATAGGATAAAAACACTTCCTGAATTACCTTGGTACAATTTAAAAAACTGCTAATTTTTACATTAGGATCTTTTGACATGAATCAAAATAACTATGACAAAATTCAGAGAAAAATATGGGGGTTTTGAGTATTATTTAAATAATACTGTTAACCTACCTCACATAGTATATGTTTTTAACAGTGAAAGATGGATTTGTTAGGTATGGTGAAGCATAAAAGATCCTTACTCAGTGTCTGATGATAAATGTTAGTAAATGTCATTCAGTCCCTGCAAATGGTGGTAGCATGCAGATGATCTGATTAGTAATATTAACCATGAAATTCATAGTTAGTATTTGTGTACAAATGTTTGCATCTCTTCTTTGAAGTTCTTGGGAATGCTCAAGGCAACCAATACATTGTCAGTGATTTATGTATCCTGATGGAAAATGTGGTATATCATTTTTCTACATGTTCAGCTTCACACCAAGACTGATCTGAAGTCACAAGTAAACTATTGCTCTGATTTATACCATAACTAACATGATATGAGATTTGATTGACTTTTTTTTAAAAGTGCATTTGTTAGAGTAAAAGGAGACATTGTGTTTGCCAAGAATAATGTGTGAACCATTTGCAACTTATTATCATAGTGCAATGCCTTATTGCAGATTTTTATATGTTAAGTGTAAATATAAAATGTATTAATTAGTTGTAGTATTTTAAGTTTTGCTGTGGTAACAACTACAAAATCTTAGTCTAATGCAATCTTCCCATCTTGGTTCATGAAAAAGTTATTCTGTACCACTCTTATTTAGAAATCAAATCTTGTAAAGCCCTGATTATTCAGAACATCTTCATGTCTCATCATGGCACTAAGAACATGGCTAATTACATGTAGTTCTTAGTATTTTTCACCAGGAAGTGACATTGCTGTTTCTCACATTTCATTGGCCAAACCAAGTCATATGGGTGTTCCTAATTTAAAGATGGATGACAAATGTTATCTGTTATGTTTCCAGGCAGAAAAGATTTGCAACATATCTGAGCAGACCTAACAATTATCACATAGCATTATTGTTCTCTTTAATAGTTTTATCACCTAAAAATTACTTCTTGTTTGGTATAAAAATAAACTCACCAACATGTGTGTCCTAGAACTCAACAAAGTAAACTATTGGTTGCCTAAAACTACTAGGGAAGAAAGTAGAGACTAAATGTGTTGTGAAATTGACCCTGTCACTCTTTTCTAGCAGCTCTATATAGTCAAGGGATGGTGATAAAAAATTATGTTTTATTTTGAGTGAACGCATGAAGTAGCTTCCTTGCTGCAAATACAGGCTAAGAATAGTGCCAAGATCCCCATGCAGCGCCCAGTCTGTGTTTTCTGAACAGATTTGATAGTGTCGACATGGTTCAAAATCGGAACAGCTATCTGTGTATCATTTTTATTTCCTCATAGCAATATGGATAAAAGTATCACTAGTGATGTGATGTATTATTAAATGGGATGCAGATAAACATACAAAATTATGCAATGTGTTTTTACATTGCAAACATAATCTGAATAGTTAAAATATAGTCAGTCCATCTTTTAACTAAATTTATTATTTTGAGCTCTTTGGACATTTGCTATTAGAAGAAGTAACGTAGAGCTATCCCATGGTCCTTGTAACCCATGTTAATTCAATCTGTCAGCATTTGGTGTTTCTACGGTGCTTTATTTTAGCCATTCAGATAGGTCTGTAGTGATGGCTTGTACTGGTTTGAATTTTCATTTTATTCACGGATAGTGCTGCTGTACATCTTCTCATATGTTTATTTGCCAATTATATATTCTCTTTGGTGAACTGCAACTTCAACTTCATATATTTTGCCCATTTTCTAATTGGATTACTTGGCAGTTCTACATTAAGTTTTGAGACTTCTGTATATAATCTAAATAACAATCCTGTGTCAGATATGTGGTTTCCAAGGGGATATTTGCTTCATTCTGTTGCTGAATTTCAAAATCTTGATAGCTATAGTTATATAACAGGCCTGGAAGTCAGATACTTTGATTTCTTCCTTTCACTTTATTCTTCTTTTTCAAGTTTGTTTGATCTGTACTACTTCTCTTTGTTGTTTCTTATGAATTTTGGAATTATCTTGTCTATATTGAATTGTTTTATGTAAAATTTGAGTGGGATTGACATCGAATCCATAAATGTAGTATGTGTCTCCATTTATCTAGATCATTTTTGGATATCTTTTATCAGTGATCTGTGATTTTTTCAGCATGCAAACAGTACATGTGTCTTCCTAGACATGTGTAAAATTATTTATAATATTTCTTATTTCTATTTTGATGTTTGCAGTATCCCTTGTTTCATTCCTTATGTTGGCAATTTGTGGCTTGTTACTTTTCTATCAGTTTTATTAAGAGTTTTTTTAGTTTAGTTTTTAAAAAGAATACAGTATACCATTTATCATTCTCTAATGCCTTTTTGTTCTTCATATCGATTCATATTCTCATAGCTCTTTTCTATATTCTATTTTCTTTGAGTTTATATTGCTCATCTTTTTATATTCTAAAGGGGCAATTTAGATTTTTGGTTTAATTTTTTTTTCATTTATCTCATCTATGTATTGAATGGTATGCATTTTCCCCTGAATACATTTTTATAGGCTGTATTTTTGTTTTAATTCAGATTGATGAAAATTTGGGACTTTGTCCTGAGTTTTCCTCTTTGATCCTGGATTGTTTAAAAGTGTATTTACAGGGCTGGGGATATAGCTCAGCGGCACAGTGAGGTTGTGAGTTCAGTATCTGGTACCAAAAAAATAATAAATGTAATTACATTTCCAATGTTTGGAGGTTTTTGTTACCATTCTAGTACTGATTTCTTAATTTGATGCCATGTAGTCACAGAACACATTTTTTGTTGAAATTTGTTTTATGTTCTAAAATGTGATATATCTTGGTTTATAATCTATGTGTACTTGAAAATAATATGTATTTTACATGCTCTGTGTACTTAATAAGTCATATTGATATTAAGTCCTTGTGATATCTTTTATGATTTTCTGGTTAGTTGTCCTATTGATTAAAGAATATGAAATCCCCAATATAATTGTGGTTTTATTTACTTTTCCTTTCACTCTGACCAATTTGATTTTATATATTTTGCAGCTGTGTTGACACACACATATTTAGGACTGATAAGTCTTCTTGGCGTGTTGACTCATTTATTGATAATGTCATACCCTTTGTTATATCTGACAATTTTATTTGCTTGAAAATCTACTTTATCTGATTTTAGTATAGACTCATGTCTTTTTAATTGATAATTTCATGATATCTTTTTCTGTTCTTAAAGTTTTCATCTGCCTATACCATTATATACTATTTGAATCCTTTGTATAAAAAATATTGCTGGGTCATATTTTTTTATCCATTCTGCCAGATTATGTCTTTTTTCTTTCTACTCTTTTTTACTCTTTGTATAGATTAATGTATTTAGTTTTTGTAGATTCATACATGCATATAACATACTTAAATCATTTTGACCCCACATTACCACCTTTGCTGGCCCTCCTGTGCTAGTTCCACATTTTGAGGGTTTAAATTGTATAACACATTTTGCTCGTATCCATCCTCCCATTACCTACCCTTACACCCTTGCCCCTGCCTGTTATATTCAGACCATTTACAGTTCTGTAAATATTCACACTGTAAATATTTATGTCAAATCTATTATTTTATTTTTCGTTCTCCTTGATTTTAGTTTCTCTACAGTTTTTCAACTGACCTGTCAGTTACACGTCAATATTTTTAGAATTCTTACTTTTGTGTAAGTGTTTTTAAGTGCATTACTTTGTGTAGTTTTATGAGTGATCACTCTTTTATATCATATATTCATAGTTTATCACTGTCCACTGCTGTTACCACTTTGTAAATTTGATTGAAGTATAAAAGTTTCACATTCCCTTATATCCTTAACTTACAGTACAGTTGCCCTAAAGAATTCCTTTGTGTACATTTAAAATCACATCAGAGTGCTACAGTTTTCACATCGACTACCAAACACAATGTAGAAAGCTTAAAGGAAGATGGACAAGCTCTAATGTAGTCATTCAAACTTGTAATTGTCATGTTAATTTCTTGCTTGCCATGTTGTTCAAATTGGGCAAATCCTATTGCTGTATTTCCCAACTCACAAGTTCATTATTCTTGATGCTTTAGCATTCCTTAATTATTTTTCCCTTTCTTTTGAAAACTTTCTTCAACAATCCTAGGAGAGAAAGTTGAATTTACGGGAGACAAATATATGTTGTTTTCCTAAAAATATCTTGTTTTCCTTTTCTTTCTTTATCATGTAGGATATATATATATATATATATATATATATATATATTTTTTTTTTTTTTTTTTTTTTTTTTAAAGGTAGGTTTACAGTGTCAGGCTGCAGAGTCAAGGGTGGAAGAATGCCCTGGAGAATCTGAGGACCCAGTCAAATATGTAAGTCTTGGAGCTCCCTGCAGAATCTGGAGAAGTCTATCAAGAAGCCTGAGGTTCTGCATTGGAAGGCTGTACAGTTTGCACTAGAAGTCTTAAGGAAACAGAGAGGAGTGTCCAGGGGCAATAGTGAAGTGTCCCTGAATGAGCAAAAGGGCAGACTTCCTTGTCTGCCTTTTTATGCCATCCAACCTACAAGCTGTTGGTTGATGCCACCCACATCTAGGGTGACTCTTTCCTCTTCAGTAAGCCAATCATCCAGACACCCCAAAATTGTGCTAAACCAATCTGCTAAGTGTTCTCTTCAAGTTGATGTCACATCTAATCTTTGCAATTTCCAAAGGATATTTTTATTGAATACAGTTTCTTGCTAAGCGTTATGTCACTTTCTTCTGGTCTTTATGTTTTCTGATGTGAAATTCACTGTCTTAAAAGTTGGGTCTCTCCTATCATTTCTCTCTTGTTTACAAGATTTTATTTTTTAGTTTTCATAAAGTTAACTAATACATCATTGAATGTATTTTATTAGATTTGTCAGTTTCTTTTAGGCATAAGATTCAGGTTCACTCAGTCTCTTCAAATTTTATCTTCTTTTGTCAGATTTGGAAAGTTTTCAGGCGTTGTGTTTTAAATACTTTTTCAGCCCTACATTTTCTCTTCTGCAAGACCTCTGAGATAAGAGTTTTAGACCTATCATTATAGTCTCATAGTGTTAGCTTTCTATCACTGCAAATTAGTATGCATTTGATGTCTTACAACCTGTGCTTATTTTTCTTATGTTTTTCAAGGCCAAAAGTCAGAAATAAAATCTCACTGGGCTAAAATCAAGGCGTTAGTACTGCTACTTCTGCCTGGAGGCTTCAGGGAATTTCTACAACCTCGCCTTTTCCGGAAGTTATCTATGTTCTTTGATTTATAATTGCTTCCTTGAATATCTCCAGTGTCCTACTTCCGTCATCACTTTTACCTCCTTTTCTGTGGTCAGATCTCTGTTTCCTTTGTAATGACATTGTGATTACATCTACTACCCATCTGCATAATTCTATACAATCTACCTTCTGAAGAACTGTGATGGAATCACATCATAGAATTCATTTTTCAGTACTAGACAGCTGCAGGCTCCCTGGGATTGGGGCAGATCTCCTGAATGTCTTTTGGGAACCACCTACCACACAGAGATTTCTGAGGCTCTGTTCTTCCTTTTTCTGCTCCAGCCTGTTTTCTTTCTGTTGTTCACACTGGATAAATCCTATGGCCCTGTTTCCCAGTAGTTCTTTCTTGTCATTTCCATTCTGTGATTGAGTCCTTTCACTCTGAATCTTATTTCTGATACTGGCTTTTTCTTTTTAGTTCTAAAATGTCATCTTAGCTTTTCTTTTGATGTTTCTTAGCTGATACTTTTTACTTTTTCATAATTATTTACTTAAGTGTTTAGTTACAGGTGCTTTGAAAATTTGTCAGATAGTTCCGACATCTGACATCTAACATCACCTCATTGTTGACCACTTTTATTTGTTCATTTAGTTTTTTACGATGACTTTTTAATTAATGCCTATTTTCTTATCAGGAGACTCTGGATCTAATGTAAAGCTTCTCATTTAGCTGGCTTTCACTAATATTACCAATTGAAAGTAGAGGTAATGCCACCTTATCATGGTCAGTGGGGTTGATGACCACGCTCCTCAGTTGGTCCATCTTGATTCTTTATGAGCTTTATATCACACAGGGCCAGCTGAGAATTTAGGCTTCTTACTGAGTCTTTACTGATGCTTCCCTGTCTGGGAAGGGTAGAAGTACCCCCTTTATGTTCCTTACATGGTTTCCACTGACATCTTGGGGATAAAAAAGGTTGCTGGTGACTGCTGACTGCTAACTGCTAGTCTTCAGTGGCAGTCCTCATGCTGCAGGAGGCTGTGCCAGCTGAGATGAAGAGGGGAGCCTTGGTATGGCCAGGTGTGTTGAAGTCCAAGATCTCAATATGAACTTCATTAATAGCATGCTAGAAGTAGGGAGGAATCTTTAATTTCACCTGATGAGAATGAAAGTCCCAGTTTTCAATGTGGCTTTCTGTGACAGCACAGTGGGATGGGTGGTTGGAGCTGGGGTCCTTTACTATAACATAGTGAGGGAACAAGTTTTTAAGTTTTCTTTCTGTGTTGACCTGAGTAGAGCAAATGTTTTGTTTTATTTTATTTTGTGTTGTTTTTATATGACTAGACTAGGGTAAGCACTAATTGCTTAAATATTTTGCTTTGTTTTTGTCTTAGACACTTTCTCATTGCTGGGACAAAACACCCAACACTCACAAGTTAAAGGAGAAAAGAATTATTTTGTTGTATGATTTGTAGAGGTTTCCATCAATGGCTGGGTGGCTCCAAGGCAGAGTGGCCTGGCAGATTGGCATGGCTGGCATAGGAGAAACAATTGGTAGCATGGCAGGTGGGATGTGGCCTACCTTCTTTCTTCTCCCCCTTTTTATTCCATCCAGGCAAGACTGTTGGTTGGTGTCACCCACACCCAGGGTGTATCTTATGTCTTAAGTAACTCCATCATCTACTCCCAGAACAGTGCTAACCCAATCAGCAGACTATTGTAGTATCACACACCATGATTTAGTTCACCTGCCCACGACCCAGTCGTTCCCAAAGGCCCCACCTATGAGCGTGTGGGATTTTAGGGATACATCTAAATACAAGGCATAACAGTTTTTTGTTTTGTTTTTGGTACTGGGAATCAAACTCATGACCTCGTGCTTGTCAGGCAAGTGTTAATGCCACTAAGCTATATCCTCGGCCCATGTTTTGTTTTTTGATGCTAGTTCTTTTCTGGTTCTTAGGCTGGAAAGCATATGCTTTTGTTGGCTCCTTTTGAAACTCTGTGCCTATTGGCATTTCTGTTTCTTATGTTTTAGTTACAAGCCTGGGACTAAACCTCTTTAACTTTCAAAGATTTTATGTGTCTGTTTTATGTATAAAATCCAGGGTTTTGAGTTGTACTTAGTTGGAGGAACAAGGAAAAGTTATTTTACTCCAGAAGTGCAATTCATATGTTTTCTCAAGTGTAAACTGAAAAACTATCACTCCACATTGATCCTGTTAGGATTAATCTAAAAGGATTACTGCTGATCTGTTTTCAAATAATCAGCGCTTTAAAGGTCACTGAGATGAATGATTCTTTGAGTGGTGATACAGATAGGCTCACAGAGCAGGTCATTAGTCCAAGCTGCATATACCATCTGGAGGTACAGTCAGTCCCGAAATCAGTGCCCTCTCCCCTCCTGGGAAGGCAGAGCTCCAGGCAGTAGCAAGTTGGACATTTTTTTCAACCTCATAGAACATCTTTTCTGGTAGCATTCTGGAATCATACTGTCCTAGCTTTCACCATGTTCTAAGAACTCATTATTGCCAGGTACATCATCCACATGAAATGCAGTTCTGCAGAGCAAAAGTGTGGGGAAATGATTTTGAGATAGGGAGAAAACAGTGGACACAGAATTCATCTTTACACTCTGAGAAACACCTACCAGCAAATATTCTTGTTCTTTTTTATGTAAAAGGATACACTAAAAACAAAAATAGCAATTTGCCAAGATGTTGGATTAAGTATAAGAGTTAGAGTAAAGAATTTTCTGCTTGGGTTGTGTGTTGAGAAGTGACAGCTGACAGGAGGAACATCGTAAAAGCAGTACTATAAGTAAATGCTTGAGAGAAACAAATCAAGTTTTGGACATTGTAGCTATCCCTGGAGTTCTCACTGTACTGGAACAATGGTTCTCAAAGTGTCCTCAGTCAAGCAGCATTAACAGAACTAGTACCTTGAGAATGCAGAGTCTAAGCCAATATCCTGGGCATGGATTCTAGAGCAGGTCATCAGTCTAAACTGCATGAACTGTTTGGAGATACCATCAATCCCAAGACTGGTAGTACTAAGTTGTCAGCCTCTAGGGAACTCTCATGCTCCCTGAAGCTGTGAACTAGAGTACTGTACTAGAGTAATTCCTCCAACCAGTGCAGAATACACTAAGTGTATGCTTTTAATACCTTTGACTCATCATTTTAAGTTTCTTGGAAATTTTCTTTTTTAATTTAACAGTTGGGGGGCTTTAACTTTTTCAAATAAATAGACTAAAGAAATTAAAATGAGTGACCTAAAACTATCTCTTTGGTTAAATGTCAGTATCTTGCACAATTATTTGCTGGCCTCCAACCAAATCTACTCAGTATCTGATTTTTTAATTAACTCCAAATATGAGCCTGCATTTGTTCCTCACAGTTGCCAGATCTAGGAGTTCTCTAGCTCTTTTTACATCCTGCACGTACTGAGGGTTCATGAATGTACTTGAAGGTAAGGATGGCAGTTTCTCTGCATCATTTGAAGGAGATGCTTTTTAGAAGAGCTTGTCACACAATATCGTTAGAGACAGATGCATATGCAGATGTCCAAACTCATCACTATCATTCCCACATCAGCTTCACCACGGGGAATTCGTTGTCTATTGCGCACGGGCACTTTTCTCTGGGGTCAGTGAGATTAAAGAAAGTCTTAGCTACAAGGCTGTCCTGTGAGAAACTGTTTCTGAATAAAGCTTATAATTGGGGTACAGTACCAAACCCCAGCGGTGACCTGTTCTTGAGTAAAGTAGGTAAGACAAAATTGGCAAGAAGCAAAAAAGCAAAACCTTTTAAAATGCTATTGTAATAAAATGCAGAGGTATAAAGATTTGAGAAGTACTCTGTAGCTCTTATCCCTAAATGTGGTGTCAGTTTTATTGTCAGGATAATATTTTACATAATTTTATGCTGTCGCCTAGCAAATAAGTAAACCTAGAGGACCTAATAGACATATTCACTTAGTAGGTACCACTTGTGATAAGGAATACTTTCGTTTTTTAATAGGTAAGCATATTTTACTATGCATAGTTTAAGCTGTTTTTTATTTTCTGTAAATCCTAAACTTTAGTTTCATGTACCCTTTAGTCCATTCTTGTTCTTAGTAGAGAAATACTTTGTGAACAACTTACTTCCTTTTAATTTATGATGATATACATTCTCGGTCCATAAAAGTTTCATTGTCTTATCCTTTCACTATTCCTCACCACCAGTCTCCTTATGTTTGTTGTGTTACTTCTGGATTGTGTGTGTGTGTGTAAATCTGTATGTACACTCAGCTGATCATAATTCACAGTTACTCATCTTGCGTGTGTGTTTAAATGGTTAGGCTTCTGCAATGTTTGGGAGATAAGACTTTTAAACAATCATTATACAATATTTTTCATTAACACCATTTGGGTAGGTTGTAGGAGCCATTCCTTAAAAAACAGATTTTTAAATGGTGTAGCAGCTGTTTGCTCTCACACACAGTCATTCTTTTTCAAATAAAGGCTCCATCCCTGGCAGTACTAATCAGATATCTTCCTTCTTAAAGTAATTACTTGGCTGGCATTTGTTTAAATGTGGCAATTAAGTCACCACACAGTGCTTAGGTAAGGCTTCAGTATGAGGGAAAATAGATTTTACATCATAGATGAGGAGGAAGAAGGGGGATTCACAAGATCAGAAGGTGCTCACTACATCTTTGGTGGGTACCAGTCCAGATTTCCCCCCAGAGTGTCAGCTTCTATTTATAAACACAAAATGTGTTCCATGTTCCATTTTCTCATGAGAAGATGAATCCTGTCTCTTCCTTTTAACTACTGGAAAAATAATGTTTAGATTAGGATGTATGCAAAATAACACTTTCTATTACTGCTGCTAAACACCTTTTAGGAAATGATACATGAGTCAGATTGAGTTTGAAAATTTGATCCAAATATGAATCAGATTCTCAAAATAGAAAAACATTTCAAAGCATCTGGCTATTCTTTTTTGTTTTCTGTGTCGTGTGTACTGAAATCATCTTTTTACCTGCTTGCTTTTTGTTGGTTTATTTGTGTTTTGTTCTATTTCATGTTGTTCTTGTTTTATGCCTTAGTTTTTAAGTGTGTATAACAGAACAGCTAGAAAACACAAGTTTTAAATACACCTAATGTTTACATTTATTATAGACATGAGATAGTGGTTTTTTTGTATTTTTCGTTTTTTTTGTATAAAAAGGAAGAAAGGCAACTAAAATGAACCAAGAAAGTAATACTTTAGTGCCAGTGTTCCTTGGATCAGTTAAAAGGGCAAAATAATCCAACTTCATGCAGGCACAATAGTGCACGAGAAAAAAATAGCCTTGTCATTTGCCATGATGTGTGTAATGCTTTTTGTTTTTATGGCTGAGGTTGGTGATCAAAATGGAAAAAGGTGAGGTACATCAATGCCTCGTTTTTCCTTTGCTTTCATTGCTTCTCCCTATATGTGAAGAAATGAAATGTATACCAATTGTCTTTGTCTGTTCCTACCAATTATCCTCTCCATCTCTCTACTGGCCCATTTTCTGTTACCAAATACCTAAGGCCAAGCGACTTTATAAAGAAAAGAGGTTTATTTAGCACACTTTTCTGAAATCTTAGAATGTGGTGCCAGCATTAGCTGAGCTCTAGAAAAGATCTCATGGTAGATGGAATTACAGTGGTGTGAATGTTTGCAAAATACACAAGAAAGGAAGGCAGAGTTGGACAGGAAGGGGCCAATGAAGACCTTTCAGTATCCCTACCTCATAAAGTTTCCCCTAAGTATTAATATTGCCACACTGAAAACTAAGCTTCCAACCTATGAACCTTTGGGGATATATTTAAATCATAGTGATCTTGTTTCTCTTTGTTTTGGGGTTGGGGAGTGAAAACTGGGCCTCAGGCATGCTAAATAAGCACATGCTCTCCCAAAAGGCTGTACCCACTGATGCTGCTCATCTCCTTTGGTTTCTCATTGTCTTGTTTTGTTGTTCTCTTAGCTTTCGTCTATCAGGACCTCCAGCCAGCATCTAGCTAAGTGGGATGGTCCTGAAAGGTGACTCATCACTGGCCTTGTAAAAGTAAAAACATTTTAGTCGTGTCCTTTGTGTTTCTCCAAACCCTTGCCAAGTCTATAGCAGACTTCACTTTTTTAATTTTCCCTCTTCTGTGGTCTAGCAGACATTCCTTGTATTCTGTACGGGAACTAACCTTGGCATAGCTCATACTAGCCAAACTTTGTATGTGTTTTCTGTCTCCAGGTACAGGTACCTATGATACTGGCATTTTCTTGTAGTGTTTGTCAAGATGTTTCAAAAACTGCTGGTACCATTGGGATATTTGCTAAAGGTGCAGGTATTTAAACTATACACTAGCCTTACTCGCTAACTCACAACTTCTCTTCCCAACTTTAGAATTTTAAGGCTAGCACTAATGATGGAAGTTCACCTTCTTCTACACTTTGTAATCTAGAATCTGTGCGTTTCAACCCCAAGCTTCCCATTTGAACGTCTGATATGTTTCAAATCAATAACCAGAAATAAACTTTACAAGTTAAAAGATAGGTATGGAGGCCGGTGTTGACAGAGAAGAATTCATCGAACTCATGAAAATCAGTGATTGATCTTCATTTTTAAATTCAGAAACTAAGTGCGTCTCTCAAGGGCAAAGTCACATTCACCAAGTTTATGAGGACTAAGCTATAAATGTGCCAATTTGTTACAGAGATGGAATGGTCATTGCCCCTGGGACCAGCCTACTGCCTAGAGCATCCTTAACCTGTAGGCTGATGTTCATGGGAGGAAAAGCTGTCACCAGGTTTCTCTTCCAACCTGGAGTCAGGCTGCAGAAAGTTAATAAAATAAAAATAATAGATACATATATTTAAGATTTACCATGTGTCAGGAACTGTCCTAAATGTTTCACCTATTATATTTAGTCCTTCCCAGTGATCCTTTGTGGTAATATGATTAGCTCTAATTTCTAGTAAAAAAAAAAAAAAGCTACACAATTTTTTCAATCTGACGGAACTGAAATCTTTGACTCTGTGACTATGTTATTAGTCAAAGGAGGAAGAAATTGCTAAATGCTCTGACAGCTGCCCAGGCCTTGCCATTAACTGAGCTATCTGTACAGGGAACAGTAGATTCTAGTTAAAGAAGGAAGGAACATGCACATCACCATTCACGTGACTAGGATGCATAATGAGGATGAACAACTCCGGGTGGATGAAGGACAATGCGATGGTCAGAATCTTGTGGTTTATTGAGATCTACACAATCAAGCTCTGAATGAGAGATCTACACAATCAAGCTCTGCTCTCAAATTTGCTTTTCTAAAAATACATATCATAGCTCCATGGAAATAACTAGTTGCAACTGTTAACAAGTAATAATGGAAGCATCTCTAGTAATCTTAGGTGAGTATATCTACATCACTCTCCTAAATGTCCCCAAGTCTTAAGATCACCTTGCCTCACAAAAATTGAAGGGCTGGGGATTTAGCTCAGAGGCACGAGTGCCTGCCTGGCAAGTGCAGAGTTGTGAGTTTGATCCCCAATACCAAAGCAAACAAACAAACAAACATCAAAAAACTATAAAAATTTAATGAAACCGGCTTGAAACTCTGCTAGCTCTAACTCAGGTATACGTCCTGTTGAGGGACAGATACCAAGCTTTTGCAGTTTTCCTGTGTCTATGCTCAACGTTCTGTAACTGCCGAGTGCCTGAGCACCACCCTGCATCTTGTTTTGGAAACACAATGCCAACTTAGATCATGCTGCTGAATGCTGACCTTGACTCATTTACTCCCAACAGCACAAACTCCCGGCTGTGTGTTTAGTAGACTTTATGATAGGTGGGTGTGGGGCAACAGAGGTGAATTATAGAATAGAAATATCAGAGACCTCTTGTACTAAAACTTCTTCATTTATTTTTCCTGAAAAATCACAGTTCATCTTTTTAAGTCATGCTTCAATGTTTTGTGATGGGAGGAGTGAGGTTATTTCTAAGTGTACAGATTCATTTTAAAATGGCAAGTAAACACTGTAAATCATATTTCTGGTTTTCTGCTTTCCTCTGTTGGTCTGCTAGAAAATCTCTGATTTCTAGCCACTATTGAAATGTAATCTTTACTCTCTGACAGGGAAGTAAATGGCCTGATTGTCTATACAACAAATGTCTGCAAGCATCAGGTCCTCTGCATGTATAAATGTTCTTTCCCTCACTGGTAAAACAGCGGATCAATGATACGGCTGCAATGTGTGGTCCTGGGGATACTATTCTGGGGTTCTTTTAAGTCTGAGATAGTTACTTTAACGCCACAGTGATGGTGGTATTATTATTCACTCAGAGGTACTTGTGAAAGCACACCATCTGCTAAGAGTGGAAAACTTCAGAACCTTAGGTATAAAAAACATTGTATATCCCTGAATGGATACTTTTGGAAAAAAAAAACTAATTTAAAATAATCTTTTCTGTCATGAGAAAGGATTTGTAACAATACCTAAGGAAGCATGGTTTGCATGTCACAAGTTATGGTTTATCAGATTTTTCATATTTGGTGGAAAATAAAAATTTTCTACTTTGATGAAAAGTAACAATGGCATGATGGAAGATAAGTTAGCAAAACAGCATAGAATAATAATACTGATTACACATAAAATCTGACCACTGCTATACTCAAGATAACTATAGTAAATGAAGCTTACAGCTTGTCTGTAATGGTGCATGGGAAACTTTTGTGGTTGCTTAAGATGAGTGGTTAATGTAATAGTAGCACTATTTTATATTGTCATGCATTTTCATAGACATGTCCTTTATGGCTTAGTTTATTTTCCAGAAATATAGTCTTATCTTTAAAAACTGCCAAGGTGTGCATTAGTGCTGCCTGAATCTCTTACACTAATCTCTATATCATAAGAAAGCACTGATTGAGATTGATGCAAATCTACAAGACAAATGCAAGGCTTAAAAGTAAATATATGCTAATGGTAAACTTGTAGAATTCTTGCAACAACCAAAGTATTATGATCAATATATGTATATATTGTCTTTATCTAGTGATAGGTCAAGAAAGAGAAATATGGCAGGTCTCAGATATAAAAGGAGTGTTTTATTGCTAGCATCATTTTCCATAGCGGTACTCGAAATGTTCTTTAGATTGGCCAGATGCGGAGTGATTTGCTCCAAGTTCTAATTAGGAAAACTATCAGTCTATTGCAAGGTGACATCCAGCTGCTAAAGTGACCTCCAGAGTGAGACTGGAAAGATGAAAGTATCCATTCATTAGTGTTGACAAAAAGGCTAGAATACACCCTGAAAATGAAGACCAGAACATGTACCACTGTTTTGTCCTCAGGGAGCTTATATTCAGTCTGCTGGGAAGATGTAATTAAAATGAAACAATATGATATAAAGAGACAAAATTGTGTTGTATGAGATAAAAGCAGGAAGGCTATCAGTAGATGTGTAACATCTTTACGACTTTTTTGTTTCAATAACTGCATAAACAAGTGTATATTCAAATTAACTACTACGTAGAATCCACCTTAGACCTCTGCCGTGAAAATCAAGAGAGAACTTGAGTCTTACAGGAGTGCTTTCAAATTCTAAGATTTTGTTCACCACAGTGTTTAGGTTATGAATTCTGCAAATAGAAGTTTCCTTGTTGTAGCAAGCTGAAAGAATAGACTAAAAAAATAAAAATCTAATCCATTTTATGAATAGATAACCTAGTTGTTAGAATCCAGTCCACAGAAGGTATTTAAGAAATCTGGTTTGCTCTTAGTTCTCAGTATTTGATAAAGATGAATGCTCGATTTTTAATTTTTAAAGAAATATTCTGTAATTTTGTTTGTGCTAAATCCTCATCAACACAGAGAGATGGAGTTTAGGATCCAGTGAACAGTTGTTTGGGCTTTTAGCCTGCATGAGAACCCCTGGAGAGATTTTGGAAGCTCAGATTGCTAGGCCCCTTTCCAAGTTCCTGAATTAGTAGATCTAGGATGGGAAACAGGTGTTTGTATTTCTAACAAGTTAGCAGATGATACTGACACCACAGATCCAGGGATCACATCTCGAGAGCCATCGATATGACACATCAAACCCATGATGAATAGCAGTGACTTTATCAAAAAGCAAGTCTTTGAAGCTTAGTACTGAAGCATTTTGGAGAAGAAATAGGATCTTGAAGTATGTCCAAAGGAATGTATTTGCTAAGACTGCTACAGCTTTTTGGCTAATAAAAACCAGAAATTTATTTCACAGTTTTGGAGATAGGGAGTCCAATATCAAGACAGAGTTAGTGTCTAGAGGGGCCTACTTTATGGCTCAGAGATAGTAAATATCTTTTTCCTGAATCCTTAGGTGTTATAGTCTGAGTGGTTCCTGGGTTTTATGTATAAGATCACTAATTAATTGCATGCGTGAGAACACTCCCTCATGACCTGAACATCTCCCAAAGGTTGAACTACTAACACCATCACCTCGGGGATAAGGATTTTAGCATATGAGGAAACGTTTAGGACACACAACTCTTCAAACCACAGCAGACTGTGCACTTTTGTAACTCTTAGATTCGTCCTGGGCTGGGCCATGAAATTTAGTACTGTAATAGGTGAATGTGTGTCAGAGCATATGGATTAATGTTCATGGGTTGATTAAGCTTTGGTGTGTTTGATTTTGTTATCGAGGAAGACTGTTTCTTTCTTTGATGCCTTTTAAAAATTCTTGCTCAACATATCCCAAAATGGCTAGCTTAGCTCATTCTGATGAACTCTACCTTAAACTCTAATCCAGTCCACATGGGATTTTTCCACTTATCTTTCTAGTAGGCTTGCTGTTTATTTGCCTTTCTAGATGTCAAACGATGAAGGATAGATGCCATTAATCTTTGTTTGGACATTGGTTAGCAGATATTTATGATTTCTGTTGTTGCTCCAGGAGCCTTAAACTCTTATGATCCTCCAGATTTAATGTCCTGCACAGACTTTTCCTAAAAAAAAAAATTCTACTAAGATTGTAATGCAGAAGTGCTTAGTTCCTTGGAGAATCATTCTAAAAATATTTGCACACACATGCATATGTACAACAAAACCATTTTTGAAAGGATCTTATTAGTTCATAATCAATAATTTTATTTATGAAATAATGCTTTTCTTCAGTTATATTGTACCTTGTCCTGCTTACTATAACGGGCAAAGTTTGTACCCTTGTCCCCTATTACCTGTATTTAATAGATTAGTGTTGTGTTGTGTTTCCAGTTTTCCTCAAAAAACTGTCCTAAAGTATTATCCATTGTTGCATCTTGTTTTCAGAAAATTATTTTCTCATCATCAAGAAATCAAGCTGTCCTAAAGCCACCTGCTGCTATACCAAAGAAGATTTTACATTTTTCTTTTAAACAAAATCTAGGGGTGCATATATTTTTATTATATAAAAATCAAATCTTCGTTTCTAAATTTGGTTAAGGATAATAATGTATGTGTGGAGCATTAAGCATGAAAGGAAATTCAGATATCATCAAGCCTCACCTTTTCATCAAAGAAGTTAAATGGATTGTCTGCAGCCACAAATAAATAATGCTCATATTCATAAACAATAGGGATGAGACATTTTAGCCTTCTGGCCAATCCTGTTCAGTGACTGTACCTGAAGTTTTAACGGTGATGGATCTTGGCAATCCCCATGACTGTGAGAACCAGTTAATCAAAGCAGCTGCTGTTGTTGAAACTGATCATACTGAAGTTGGCTTAAGTTTCTGTGGTACTCCTTAATGCCTTCAACTTTTAAAACTTTTTAAAAATGTTGAGACAGTGACAAGAAAAATTAGGCAGATGTGCCATGACCTTTTTGAACCTTATTTACCCAGTGGCATCACCTGCAAAACTGTAGTTAAAATATCATAACCAAAGAATTGACACTCGTGTGAATAACATTCAGATTTCACAAGTTTTACATTGATTTACTAGTGTGTGTTTGTTTTGTCTGAGCAACTTTATCACACATTCATTTGTATAAATGCCACTTAAGCCATTCTAGGTGGAGAACACTGTCATCATCACGGAGGTTCCTAGTGCTACCCTTTTACGACCAGACCCTTTTCTCTTCCCTCTCATCACTCTATTCCTAGACTTCAACACCCAGTAGCCCATTTGTCACTGTAATTTTGCCAGTTTCAAGTGTAACATAGGTGAAACTTCCCTACTATATCCAATCTTCTGAAATTAAAAAATTAGCATAATTTCCTCAAGATGTATACAAGCTATCCCATGGACTCATAGTTACTTTTATTGCCAGACAATATCCCATGATATAAATGAGCTACACTTGGTTTACCTGTTCACCTATTAATAGACATCTGGGCTTTTCCCAGTTTGGGGTCATTATAAATAAAGATGTTATGAATGTTCATATGTTGGTTTGTGTGTCAATATAAATTGTTGATTTTTGATGATCCATGCCCAAGAACGCAACTAATGAATGTTTAGTTTTCAAAGAAACTAAACTGTTTTATAGAATGAATGTGCCGTATTACATCCCCATCAACAATGTATGAGAGGTGAAGTTTCCCTGTATCATCATTAGCATTTGGCATCACAAATTCTAAAACTGGTGCCCTAAATGTTCTCAGAGGTATAATAACATACCTGTCACTTCCTGGTGCTTTAGCATTCTGGAAAGCAAGTCTATTTTTGATAAGCATATTCTGCTATAATTAAGAAGTGGACTTTGTGTGCCTGCTTTATATAAAAGACAGTGTTATATTTTTTTCTTTTCTACTGTTACAGTTACAGTTAGCACATATTTCATGTCTTGGCTTAGAAGATTGTTACCCAGGAAACACTTTCAAGTTATATATTTGGGGTCTCAATCCTTGAAGATTCTGAATGTCAGTCCAAAGTGAATCTTTTCCATCTTGATTTGTAAGGCTTCCCAGGTGAGCCTAAAGCATTTGGGAGCCATTGTCCTGTGGTACAGCACAGGACCACTGGAAATGTCTTTACCATCCCCTACCATTTCTTTTCTAAATAACTGTTACTTTGGTATGTATAAGGCATTTCCTAGATCTTCCCTCTTGTTCAAAATGAAAACACATCATAAATAGTTCCTGCTCTGAGTCAATCCATTCCATTCATTAAAATCTCTCCTACAGTAATATCTCAGAGGCAAAAAAATGTCTGTGTGATACTAACAATAACCATAACAGAAAAGCCGTCAGTTACTAAGCATCCTGTCTTCCCTCATCTGTGTTCTCAGCGACCAACCAGTTGCTGTCTCACATCACAAGTTATTCTTGTCTTCCATTCCCCATGACACCCCATAACCAAACAACAGAATATTCTATCAACCGTGTCCTCAAAATATATCCCAACATTACCACTTCTGACTTACTCCAAAAGCCATTCAATCTTAAGTCAGTATTATCATATGTCTACATTATTTTGGTAGCTGGGTGACTAGATTGTCTCCTTTCCATTTGCTTCCCACAGTTGTTCCTTTGAAAGGAAGCAAGAATAATCAAAGTTCTTATCAGAGATAATGTCATTCATCAACCCAAAACTATCAGTCACTCCCTAACACATTTAGGTAAAAAAATATCAGAGCATTCACAGGTATTACCTGCAGCTATGCCATCACCTAGCTGAGTATTCTCTCTCCAGTCTTGTCTTATATCATTCTATTCTTTGTCTTTCTTTTTGTTCACTATTTTTGTCTGAATAGGCCAAGTTTTTGCCCACCTCAGAATCTTTGCACCTTCTGGTTCTCCCATCTGGATCACTCTCTCCATAGAACTTCTCAAGGCTTACTGTTTTACATCACACAGATCTCTGACCACATACCATTCTCAGTGAGGCCTTCCCTGCCCATTCTATCTAAACCACCGTTCTCCTCACTCTGTCCCTTTCTTCTACTTCATAGTCTTTATTACTACCTTGCATTATGGCATATACTTATTTGGCTGTTTACCATCTCTCTTTCTCCATAGGGAAGGGTTTTAACTTGTCCACTTTTACATCCTTGCCACATGGCCCACAGTGCTCATTAAGTATATGTTAAATTCACATACATGAGTCAATCTGGGTTTTCCTATAGCAGTGCTTTCCATGTTTACCCACTCAAACATAGATGATATTTCTGTACATTTAGGAGGTGTGTCTTAATCTCTGTAACTCATTCATGATCTTGTTTCTCTTTTGTGTTTGCAGTTTAATATTTAAAAAGCACAGAGCCATTTCTAGAACACTTAATCTTCAAAATACTTCACCATTATCTCTCTATTCTGAAGTCCCTAAGCTTTCTATCCTGTCTTAATTTGATGCTTTCAGACTTAGGTTGAAAGAAGACTAAAAAAGAGGGTATGTCACTGGTGCCCCCATAGACAAGGAAGTACTTCACGTACACTTTCTGTCTCTCCAGACAGTTACAGAGCCATGTGAGAGACAGAAGTATACTCTTATGCAGAACAATAACACATTCACCCTGGACCTTCAGGATAATATTACTTCTTTGCACACTGATAATAGATCATTTTCCTCTCCTTTCATTCGCATCTTCCTCATCCACCCTGAGCCATTTCCTACAAGAAGTCGTGCATGTGTTCTATGTTCACTGATGCCTGAAATGCTAGTACAGCCTGCCCTCTTTTTACTCACACTAGGAGCATTTGTTTTATGACACATGAGAGCCAACAAGTGTGGTCAAGTGAAAACAGATCCATATGCAGGTTGGTCGAAGGGCTCCTTGTGGAAAGCTAGCTCTCGCCACAGTGAACCCACTCACAGACCCTTGGAAGGCTGGCAGCTCTGAGAAAGGGAAATGGGCCAGCTTGCCAGTGGGCATCTTGCCATCAGAGCAGATGGGCCCAGCAGGGGCAGGCATCAGAGCACGCGTGTCCATTCCGGACACATGCTATTTATCTTTTGTCTTTCATTTACAGGAGACAAATTCTTGAACAGAAACATGGAGTGTGCAAACTAAAAAAGTCAGGAAGGATGAACTTTCAGCCCTTAATTAAAACACTGAAGGAAAATATTCAAGAGAAGAATGCATGTGACTTAGCAAAGCTTATAAAGTCACTTGTTGCAGGCCCTCTTTGATCCTGCATCAGTCCTTTCTGAAGGGAATATTGTATTGTGCTCAGGCAGTTTTTCACTTACAAACTCAAAAAGTGGGCTAATCTTTAAAAAAAAAAGACCATAGGTATAGGAGAATCCCTGCAGACAACAATTATTTTTATCAACACACTCATTATATGAAAATACTATTAGAATTAGCTTCTCAAGCTCTTTTTCTCTTTTTAATTTGCTTGTTTTAATGCAATAAGAGCACATTTTCATTTATTTTCCTTCTAGCTTCAGAAATTGACTCTGCGGAGCTAGGATTCAGCTTGCTGTATAAGCAAAAATATGTACATTTTAAACATCTACCTTAACAGTATATGGTAATGCCTTTTTGTTCAAGTAGAAAGCCTGAAAGAGAGAAAATTACAATTTAAAATAAGTAAAATCACATTAGATGATGTACAAGCATTGTATCCATCTAAATTTGAAAAGAAAACCTCTCACATCAAATTCATAGCTATTTTAGAATAATTCTTCACCTTGAGGTAACCCTTTAACACTCCTAAATAGTTTTCACGTGTGTTACCTCCTTGGGGCTTCAGAATAACCTTGTGAATCGGTCAGGCCGGCCTGGGAGTCTCACTTTGCAGTTGAGGAAAGTTTGTGCCAGGAAAATGATTCAGCTCAGACTTCAAGATCGTTTGCCATTTATTGTGCTAATTTTGGTTCACAAGCTATTATATAATGAGAAACTGTCTGATGATAGCTTCTAAATAATCATGGTCTTTTTCAACCTTGCCATCTTGTTTTTTTTTTTAATTTTATTAATTAAATGTGACAATAGAGAGTTTTAAGGTTTCAGATATTTTGGACACCAACTATCATGTCAACCCTTAGAGGCTGCTGGTTGATTTCTGTTTACATTATTGACATCTTCTAGGGCTTTGAGTAACTCACTGTGTAAATCCTGTTGTGTAAACCACTGGGTTGCTTTGCAGTTGTTAACTTTTTGAATAATCATGAGGATGGTTGTTTACTGTAATTTTTATCCATTCTGCTAAAAGATAGTAAAGCACTATCACCGCTCTGAAGAACTGTAAGTGGAGCCATATGGTGTTTTGCTTGTTTTGTTTTACAAACTCAAATGGTGAACTCTGTGCAAAATAGCATCCCCCAGTGAATTATTTTTCCTGGAGACACTTCATATAAAAATACCTTTGAAAAAAAATTTTTTTCTACTACTTTGTCTACCTATATATTTTTTCCCAACAGGAAATACTATGTTCTTTTTTGACATGCTATAAATGACACGCCTAATTACTGTTTACATTGACCAATACAAAGTTATAGGTTTTCCTTTTGGATATGAGGCCAATAAATCAATTTTCCAGTCTTGGGAGCCAATCAAAAATCTTTTGAAAGTCAGCTTATTAAACTCTGAAACCAACTGTCTTCACAAAGCTGGTTAAGATATTGTTAACTTTTATTATAAATAGCCCATCTAGAGAGACAACAGTAAGTTAAATTACAAAGTGTTTCCTGAGTAACTGAGATCTACTACTGGTTTGGAACAAAACAGCATTACTTAGTCTGGTGGCTGGTGCTCTTCTATAGAAGATAGTTGACCTGTACTGTTGCCACTGGCTTGCAGAATCTTTAAACCTTTATAGAAGCATGAAATGAAGTTTTAAAAGGTTTATACATATTTCACAATCTAAAAGAAAAATATTCCAGGAAGATGGGAAGGCCTGCTCATGTGTACCTGAGAAAGGACTAACTTTAACCCCTGTTTAGAGTGCTGAACACTCAGGGGAACTGAGTTGGGGCCTACTGAATGTTGAACATTGAAGATAGTAAACTCAGCATGTTCATCAGGTCTGTCTTGAGATTTTAAAAAGGGAAACACTTGTAAATATATCTCAAGTGATACATTTTTGAAAGAAATCAGATTTGATGTCAGCTTCATAGTCCATGTGCAAGCAGCCATTCTTTTGAGTATGGAGATGGAGTTCTTTGTTGCTGGACTCTAGGGAATTCTCAGAACTCCCCAGAGAATGAGAGAAACTGAGAGAAAGCATTCCACTCTCTGGGGCATCAGGGGCTCAGTGGCTCAGCAGAGCCGCAGTATTTGCTTCTGGACCTCCAAAACCTGGGAAAATATGAATAACCAGGGCAGAGGTGTGATTCCTCTGTTACAACGTCTCTCTCGTCACCTTTCACCTCACTTTCTGTCTTCTCCCAAACTTTCATGCTGCCTTTTGACCCTGTTTTTTCAGCTCCCTCTGACTGATCGCTAAACTTCGTCAGTTCCTGATTTTTCACTATTCTGAATGTAATGTTTAAACCTTTGGTTCATAGGTCTTTAATTAAAGCATTGTGAGATCAGTTTCTGCTTTATCCTGTAGATACTTGCTAAAGGAGAACATACTCAGCAATTATATTGTTTCACAGGAGGCAGTTCTCCTGTTCAAATAAAGCCACTTCCTTGATGCTGAGTGTCAGACATAAAAATATGTAATTACCCCACACAGATGCATTGAGTCAGAAAGAGCCAATAGGTTTGATAAGAATCCAAAATGAATGCAATCTGTATAAGCTCCTATAGGATTGTATCTGGGCATAGTGAAAACAAAAAGGAAATATATTGATTGCCTCTTTCAGGAGTTCTAAATTATCTATGCACTTGTTTTTTTATTCATATATTTTCCTTGCCTACAAATAGGTTATTACTACTTCTTTATGGCAGTAGTGTCTGTACCTAGACTCTTGAATGATAAGCAAAATTTTGTAACACTTCATTTTACATAAAAGAAGTAGAAGACATAAAGAGTAATAGTTGTGACTTGCTAACTTTTGTATTCTTGAGTGTGCCACGTATTTGTTCTTCAGGCTAAGATTAACTTATTAGAATTTTGTGTGTGTGAAAATAATGATATAATACAGCTACATAAAAATGAGATAAGAATGGCAGCTACGTCAGGAATTGTGGTGAATATACTATTTGTTATTATTGGAAACAATCAATAGCAAGAACTACCATAATTACCATACCCCTATATTTACATCATTGACTGTTCTAATATTGGAAATGTAAAATTACAGTTTTTGGAGCCATACTTTATAGATTTGAGTCCATTCTATGCAAATAATATTTGACTATCTCCAGGACAAGTCTTTGGTCTTTTTCTATTGTCTTTTGTAAGAGAGAATCTCATGTCTATCTCTTATACTCTGAGTAGTTTGAAAAAATGATATACAGTGTATTAATTTTTCTTATTCTCTTATTTTATTATGAAATTTGTTTTATTTTTACATAAAATAAACAAGAATGCATGATTGTGTGCTTTTCTATACATGTATGTGGAACTTCAACTCACTGTGTAAGCCGGGCTGGGCTGAAACGCATGGTCCTCCCACCTCACACTGCCAAGTGATAGGACTTCAGGCATACACCACTACACTGTTTTTTTTTTTTTTTCTTTTTCTCCTTCTTGAAATTTGAATATTGATATTTTGTTGATGTTTTCTCATGTAGCAAGAGAAAACAAGCCAGTTTCATAGAGGCAGCTTCTTTTCCTTGGTCTACATTTTTTTAAATTTGAAGTTGGCATTCATCAGTTCACAAGTGTATTTGGTTTTCATCTATAAGAGGCAGAGGGAAGAATTTTCAATGCTGGGATAATTTGTTGGTTCCGCTAGAATGGAACAGACAGTGAAATCTCAAGCAAATCATTATGAAAGGCTCTGCTTACTTTTCACACTATTTTTTCTAGCCTGCTATTTTTTGCGTATTTGACCATCATTTTTCCCTCGCTCTTGTCTCTCAGCACCTGGCTTTTCTGTAATTCCTTAAACATCCTTTACCTCATATGCAAACACACAGACTATGGAAATGGCTGGGAATGTTACCATTTGGATCTAGTAAGTGAGATCTTTCTGAAAAATGAGTCCAGCAGAAAGACAGATTAGACAGGTATCAAAAGGTCATTTCCGTCAAATCCTTTTATCTTGTTATACCTCTCACAACCCAAAGAGAACTGTCTACTCATCAAGAAATGTATTTTAATCTTCTTTTAGCCCCACACAAAAAGGTTATTTTTAGTGACTCACGAGATGCTGCCAAAAGCTAATAAAGAATGGCATTTTGATAGTAGACATTCTAGATGTAGACAGAAACGTCAGCAAAACAAGACAATGTTTCATTTTGATTTTCTTCAAGGCCCTGTGCTGCCTACACAAAAAGGCAAAACCATTTAGGTTGCCAACTAAATCTGTATTTTGAGTTCCAAGATCAGTGAAGACACATTGTTGTGAGTTTAAATTCTCCAGATTTGTTATTTGTATATGTGTTATCATTTTAAGTTACTCTTATTTTACAAAATAAAAATAAAATCCCAGAAAAGCAGTTCTATGAAGTCAAATGCCTAGGCCAAGGTCAAAGAAAATCATTGGTAAGACAGAGGTTGGACCACCCTATTTTCAGTTATTAAACCATTACTTATACTACTAAATCATGATAAGTCAGTGGAAATTCTGCAGTTAAACAGAATTCCAAGCTTTATTTGAACTTAAATCAAGCTCAACAGAGCCACCTATTTAAGGAAATTCTTTGTGAATTATTTATTAAAATGAAGTTCCTTAAATCGCTTATCCATGTAAAATGTTATTATGCCGCCCCACACCTTACCAGGAGATTATAATGTGTTTTCTCTTTTTTGGAGTGCACATGAATATTAATATTCACTTGCTATTGTGGTTGCTTTATTATTTCGTTTTATTTTCTATTTTAATGAGTCAGAATCTTCATGCTTCTGTCAAAAAACCCATCTGTTTTACTCCATCAAGTAGAAACATGCCCTTAAGTCTTGGATTTCCTCTACAACTATTCTGATGGTACAAGACCTTGAAATTAAAGAACTGACTGAGCCCAGAGAACTTCTGCCAAATTTTTAGAATTGATTGTCATAGTTACTTGAACTGAAGAGTATTAACTTCATAAGGTGAAGCTCATTCATGAGAAACAGACACATTTAAAATAGCGTTTAGAATTTTCCTACAGATAACCCTCTAGCTGGCAGTGCCTTCTCCAAACAGACGGCCATGCCTTTTATTCATATCTTCTGGGGTGTGGCCACAGAACAGAGTATCACAACTATAGTAAAAACAGAAGCCATGGAGGCAGAGCCCTATTAGTTTCATCTTCAGTAATAAATATATTCATATATTATTTCTGATTTGAATAAAGCTAAACAAAGAGGATTTACATTTTGGATAAGTGTATTTCTGGTAGAAGTGGTTTCTTAAAGAAAATTACTACCCAGACCCAAAGTACTACTAGCCTGTGTCATCCTAAGATCAGTCTTCTGGACATCAGAGGCTGCTAAGCTGCCTAGAAAAAACATGCCTTGCCATTATCAGGCTTCACTGTACCCTAAACCAAACCTCTAACTGACTGTGTAAGTACTTCGGTTTTAAAAAACATGAGCCTATGTTTTCCTAAACTAGAAAATAGAAGTGATTCAAACTGAAATTGTAGGTTGAATGACTGCCACATTTCCATAGTTAATACCTGTAGCACAATTAATGTTGTCACACCTAACACATAATCCCTGCCCTACTCACTGACCTGCCTCTGCTCTATAAAATTTATAAATCATCCGTTCCAGGCTCCCGTGTAGTACACATGCGGATGTGACTGACGGGAGTTTAGCCACTAAATGATAGATGGTTACCCACCAGCCCTACCCTTGCCCTCATATCTCTCATCCTGTTACGATCTACAGCAAGCAGAGTCAGTGGATCTGAAGTAGCCCTCGTGAAACCATAGAAAAAGACCTAAAAGATCTGAGGGACATTGACTCCAACATATCAAAGCAACTGACACCACAGTAGGGCCAACCTGATTCTAGCATTTGTGTCTTTTGATTTTTTTCTAAAACTCTAGATGTTTATGTAGACTTAAATGTCCTTTGTTCAGTGCCTGTAAAATGCATTGCCTAAAGTCTTCATCATTAGCGGTGCTCATTCATTTACTCATTCATTACAGTGCAGCATAGGACTAAATTTGGCATACAACAGGGCAAGCGCAGTGCATTTTTAATGAGAAATATACAATGGGAGAATGTAATGGTGGAAAAGTCAACTAAAGGCAAAGAACAAAAGAGCATGTCTAAAGTTTTATAATATGTATTTTTAGAGATCACTACGCAATTTGACTTGAGCTTTCCAGAAAACAGTGCAACAACACATAATGAATTGTACAATTCACAGTGTCCATAATAAGCCAGCTGTTTAGCAGAAGGCCAACTGCTACTGGCTAGGAAATGAAAAGGACATTTTTTCCCAAGGATAGTTGCAGAGTGACCATTATGTACTGAAATGAATAGAATCTTCAATTTTTTTCCTAAGCTACATATTTTATAGGTTTCTCTTTTGGGACTGTCTTAATGTATGCTGGTGTTATAATGCCAAATTGTGTTGAATAAAAATCACTTTGTAAGATACCAGTGTGATTCAATATAAATCCATGACTTTCTGAAAGTCTGGCTTAATCTAAGGCAGAGCTCAGAGTATTTAGCAAAATGGAATGAGAGATTATTTCAGAAAGTACGCACTTTCTCAACCAAAGTTTTGAAAGTCATGAAATGTTTTTTTAGAAATGTGATTATGAGATGCTTTCCTGGCTTCTCTGAGTAGAGAAAGTGGCGTGTTCCCTTCATTCTGTGAAATTATTAATGAAGGTAAGAGCTGTGTAGATCACTGTATGCCACTTTACTTTTAAAGAAAAACCGGTAGTGGCAGCATTTTGTATTCCTGCTGATGAGGGCAGGAGATTGAGCTGGGTAGCCTGTCCCTGTCTGCCGAGGTGGTGAAGTCCCCATTATGGGCGGGCCCTCAAAATGGGGACACAAACATCTCTGTTAAGGCTAACTTATCCTAACTGCAAAGTTTAATGAATGTGATACTCTAACAAAAACATTAAGGCTTTTAAATGGTCTCTCTACTCTAACCCTTTCTAGAATTCTATGACATTTTCTTTAATTTTCTTCCTACAAAAAAAAAAAATGAAATCATGATATATTCATCACTCTAAAATCTTTCTCTAATATATCCCTAGTCTCACTTCATAAATATTCCCGAACCCTTTTCTTCAGTTACCCTATCTCTAAACCTTCTAAAACTCTTATTTTCTGTTTACTATGTTATCATATATGGACAAGTAAAATTACTAGTTCCATGACATTACTAAAAGTAATAGTGAACGTTCCTGCACCTTATTAAGTCTTTGAATCTATGCTAAGCACTTTTCCACATATTATAACATTTAACCCATTTAATAATAATTTATAGAATAAAAATTTTTATTCCAATTTTACCATTAGAGAAAGTTATTTGAAATCATACTAAATAGAGACAAAATTCAATCCCAGACTGTATGATTCAGGACCATAATTCCTACTTAAGCATGATGCTGTTTCTAGAAGTCCAATGACAAAGTGTGGAACAAAATATTTTCTGATTGTTACCAAAAACCTAGCAAGCAGTTCCCAACCCTTCTGAAGGAGCACCCTTGTCTCTTCCCCCTCTCCCTCCATGTCCACCCTCAGTTTACAGTCTGAAGCATGTCTCAAACATCAAATTAGATATTTCTGTGCTACCATGCAATAGCTGAAATTTAGGAAATTACTTTTTTTTTCTGGAAAACCACTAATGTGAGGTAGAGGTGATATAGATCTGAAAGGAAGCATGCTAATAAAAATGAAGTCACACATGGGAAGCAGTTTTGCTGGGAATCTCTTAGCCTAAGCTTACAGATTCTGTGTTTGACCCTGAGCATAAATCATGATGTTCTGTTGGAGGCTTAGGGACCCAGAGAGACAAACAGAAGACTGATAGTCCTCGGATGTGGATTCTACCCTCAATGTCACTAGCCAGCCACCTGGGTAGCTTTAAACTAGACATTGTTTCCTTGTCGTGTTGGTAGAAACGTTCTTAACTCTCTTATCCATCACTTCCTGTCTCAGCCTTTTGAAGATATGATGGAGAAAACTAAATTTTCTCTAAAATTTTAAAATTATTGTGTGCTATAAGTAAATGATACCAAAAGCATTTTAGTCTTATTGTCTTTTATTTTCATATCCATTTTCCAGGTTGGGACTTTCTGCTCTTTTTTTGTAAATATCATTTCATTCATTGGCCTTTCCCTATATAAATTATTCAACTCTGTAAAATCCAAACATGAAATATTTAATAATTGAGATTCTGTAGGCAGAAAGTACAAGACACTTTGAAACTTCTCTTGGATTCAGTCTAATGTTTTTGTAGAAATTCATTCGTTGTTCGCAATCAGGCAAGAATTCTCTGATTTGAGGTTTCAAGAATTTAAGAAATATATGAAAATTTCTACAAAGTAATACCCATGATCTTTAAATAATCAAATGGAAATGTTTTTCTTTGCATGTTAAAAGTTCCTCAGAGTCCAGAAAACAGTATGAAAATCTCTGGCCAAAAGGTTAAATCTTGGACTATAGCACCTTTCAGAAAAGTACCCAAAAGTTATAAAGAATGAATATGATTTCCCCATGGTATAATTTAATTCAGACAGAGTTTACTGAGCACCTCCTAGATGCTGGCTACAGTCCATGGCCTCTGGGGAAAGCAAAGGTGAATGGAACAGGCACTGATCTCCTGGTAGTGCAAAGATCAGTGGGGAAGGAGGATGCATGCACACTTCTGTTCCTCCAAAGCCAGCTCACTGGTAAGGTTGTGACTGGTTATACTAATCGTGATTAGAATTTTACACAGTTTTTATAAAGAGGTGAGAGCATTGAAAAGTGATAAAGGGGAGGAGGAAGCTGCTGTAGGCCCAGGACAGTAAATGAGCAAATGAGACCAGGCTACTATCTAGAGAAGTTGACTGGCTCACTGTATCTGCAAGATTTTTAAAGTACTACATTCGATAGAAATAAATTGAGGTCACATTTTTAAAATATTTATTTTATTTTGCTTTGTTGTTTTACCCAATCAACACCTAGAAAGGAAGGCTTTGTTTATATACTCCTGCCTCTAAAGTCCCTGTTCCTGCCCTTTCCCTAACCTCAGAACCGTGTACTCATCAACAAAAATAGCCTGTAGGACACAGTGTTAAAATCGACTCCTCATTTGTCTACTTCCTGAAGAGAAACTGGGCGAGAGGCAGAGGACAGAAGGGAAAGTGGAGAAGAGGAGGATAATAGTTTGGTCTCAGGGAGAGTTTCTGTGACTTTCCCAGGGAGAAGGGCCTGAACTAAGTACAGCATTTGAATGAAATTTGATTTCTTAGGTTTGAGGCTGAAGGGGAGTGAGAGGAATGAATGAATGAAATGTACACAGCTAGGAACTGTAACTGAGGGAGAGAGAGGGGAGGGAGTAAGGGGAGCAAATCTGGGGGAGATGCATACTAAGGGAGATGATGGGCTGTTTTGCGTATAGTAAGTTTTTGATTCATTGTTATCAATGCCTAGTACAGTACGAAGTCTCTACCATTTGTAGAAAATGAAATAAAAAATGATCAGTAGAATTTACTCACCAAAATAATTGCTCCTTTTTACTTATAACACAGGCCAGGCACTTTTAAAAGTGCTTTATACATATATAGATTCATTTAATTTGTACATAACGCAGTAGATTGAACATCATAGTCACCCTTTTTTATGATGAAGAAATGGTGGTGGACAGAGGCCGTATACTTTGGCCAAGTTCACACAGCTACTAGTGTGCTGGAGCCGGGATTAAAACCCACACACACTGCAGGGTGGAAGGCCTTAATTACTCTCTGTATGGTAGAACTTCTACCATAAAGAAGGAGTGCAGGACACTTACATAGGTGAAATAATTTAGAAGATTTTTAAGAGATAAGCAAAAGGATACATTTTTATTTTCCCAAAATCAAGCTATCAAAAATAGATTCATCTTCTCATTGATCAGAATGCACCAAGCGGAAGACAATGATCCTGCCAAATATACAGCCTTCTACAGTAACTGTCATCTGTCTGCCACCTTCCACACTAAGTATCATCTTTTAACCTGTGCTGACTCTTATCTGGTGGCCCTCAGATGTCTAAAACTGGGACTAGAGAACAACCATTCACACAATAAGAATGGCTAACCCAACCTTTCAGTACACTCTTACTGGGAAAATCATGAAGTTAAATTAAAATACAACTAAGTCATTTTGGGCAGCATGTGTTTTCTGAAAATTTAATATTTTTTCTTAAGAGAAAATGATACATGGTAATCACTATGGTGAGAGAAAAAGAAATCTGAAAATGTAAATTGTGTATACCTAAACTGTATAAGAAATAAAATTATGTTCATTATATACATTTTTTAATCCTGTTCTGGAAATTATCTTAGCTGATCTTGACCGATGCACTCTATGGACAGATGAAAATCTAATGATAATTGATCTAAAAATAAATCAGGGCTTTAGCTTTTCTTTGTTCATGATGTTTGTTGAGACCTTTTTTGTTTGGATTCTGCAAGAACAATTTGGCTTTGAGAAATGAAAGAATTTTAAAGAGAAGGAAGATTTGCAAAGTTATTAGTCTTCCAGAAACTAAGCCATTCTGAGTTGTAATTTCCTTAGCTCAATGTAGGAAAGTAAGGGCATCAAAAAGACATTTTCCACTCAGAGAATTAAATAGTGCTCTAAGAAAATATTTGTCTTCTAAAGAAAAGCTTTAGATATAATGTATTTTTGGTACCTTATAATTTATATCCTAGGTGAAAGTAGCAAAAAAGACTACATTAGGTCAACACTTCCCTTCCTATCATGTTGAGAATGACAACATCTGTTAAATATATTCACACAGAAGTTCTGGAGAAAATATAATAACTCAGGGCCAGGGATGTACCTCAGTGGCACAGTGCCTGCCTGGCAAGCACAAGGTCAAGGTGATGAGTTGATTGCCCATACCAAAAACAAAACAAAACAAAACAGACATATATATATTCCCCCAAGGGAGTTTTGGAAAATTTAAAGTGGGTCAAGGATGGATTAATGCCTTTCCTTCTTCCCATTACACACACACACACACACACACACACACACACATACACACACACACACAATTCACACGCACACACACCCTTTTTCCTGTGTGAATGTTTGAGTATCTCCAAGGATGAGATATTCTGTGTTGGAATTGAGGTTACAACAGTGATCAAATTGTGTACATCACAGCTCCCCTCCTCCTTAAAAAGTTGTATTTGGGGAACTGTCTTTCAGGAAGCAAAATGCCAGGCATCTTACAATGAGGGATTCTTTTGACTGGTGTTATCCTTCAAACTTAACCATTTGTTAGCAAGAAATATTTCATGTTAGATACTGTATAAAAACTTGGCCTTTACTCAGTGTGAAGCATCCTGTAAGTGAAGATTCTCCCAAGATATATTTTGCTATTTATCCACAATTAAAGAGGAAAGTGAAAAGAATGATAATAATGGTATCAGTGACACAAAATAACTTGTGTGGCTGTCTTAGGTTGGTGCTTCCAGAATTCACTTTTATGCTTTAATTCTGAAACTTCTTTCACTGCCTTGGCCTTTGGCAATAAGTGAGCCTTAAGGGGTAAAGATAAAATATTACTAGTTACCAACACACTCACCAGAAGATCTGCAACATTCTGGATTATTTGTTCCATTCATTTTGATTTTCTCCTTTGCACCTACTTTGATTTTTTGTCTCAATTGCTGAAGTCAGCATAGCATTCTAAGAATATGAACAGAAGTGTTGTCTCCGGTTTTGAAATTTGATCCATGTTCAACCACAAAGAAGCAGTTGATATTTGTCATACCACCTCGTTCTCAGTTTCTTCATGTGTTAAATGCAGAGCTTGCATTAAATAACTCTGAATTTGCTTCCAACTTTCAATTACACATTCTTTATTTCTCTGCAGTTGGCATAAAACTAATCTTGCTGAACCTCCATCTATCACCTTTGCTATTTAAATTTTGGTAAATGTCTGTTCTGATCTCTAGTCACAATAACTCTGTGGTTCTTAAGCCATTCAAAACCAAAACAAATATATCGTGTTGCTCTATGCTCTCTTGAAGTGTAAAATACAATCTTGTACACAATTGAAAGAAAACATCAACACATGCCTGGGTAAAATGTAAAGAAAATATATCCAAAGAAAGTTACTTATATTTCAACATGTGAGCCAAGACTTCTCTATATAAAAAACATAATAAAGTAGTAAGATGCTCACCTATAGTTGAAAACTCACCATGGGTGTGACAGCAATGAATATAGATTATGTTACACGTGTTAATATGGATGAATTATAGTGAGTACTCAGCTCCATTGGCATTGTTCCAGGTTGCTAAAATAGTGAACAGGACCAGGCAACTTTCTGCAGAAGTAAACCCCTCCCTCACGTCCTACAAACTGTATTGCTGCAAAATTTAGAGTCTGTTAAGTTAGGCTAAGAAAAAAAAAAATTTGGCTAAGAAAAAAAGTACTTTATGTTAGTCTGGGTTGTAGCTTCAGAAAAATGGTAAACAAGTATTTCAGGGATATGAATATCCCAAGGGACATGTAGATAACTTGTAAGACAGAGGAAATTCTTCTTATGAAAACATAGAATATTGTTGGCTTGTCTGCTCCTCATTGTGAGGAAGATGCCCCATCCACTGAGAGCCACTAAACTGCATGAAAATACTCAGTACTTTTCTCCAGATAAGAGCAAAGTTTCCTTATAGTACTTTCAATGGTATTGAACTGAAGGTTTATGTAACTTGAGTTTTCGTATTAGCTTGCTTTGAATCATCTGAGCACAGGAATTTGTTCTATCTTTGAGCTGCAGTATCCCTGTTCTACACATCAGAATATAACAAATACTTACTGGATAAAAGAAAAGAAAGAAAGGCTCCCATCTTTCAACCTTTACATATATGCTCTATTAAAATAAAACTAACACGACTGAACTTTTTTATGAAGTATTTTTTGTAAAGCCAAAAGAATGAGAAAGTATGTATAAGAAAAGATTGAAAAAACATTTAGAATAGTTGAGTCAAGGTAAACATTTTTTGGAAAAGGAAAGCAATATGTGATTTTACTGGGATAATAAAATAGAAGTTTCCAGAAATCTGTGCTTTCATCATTAATAATAATTATCAACATGTAGTGTTTTCTATGTGCTAGAACCCTAATTAACACATTTGTGGAGGGTTTTATACATGTTGACTCATTTCATCTTTACAACAATCCCCATCTGTAAGTGAGAAAACAGATAAATTAATGTTTATAACATCGCCCAAGGGAGTACAAACAGAATAAAAGAACAGTCATGATGCTATGGTTGAACCATTTTTGTGTATTCATGGGGCCTGGTTTCCAGTCACCTCTAATATTATTTATAATATTAACATTTGTGCTGCATAAAATGCTTTCACTTCTACAGTGCTATACAAGTCAACATATATTTGAGAGCATGAAATGTTACAGATGTTATGATACATCATCTCACACACACAGGCAGGAAAACAAGTATTTTTTACCCCTGTCCACTAAAATCTAGAACTGTATATTTCAACTGTATAAGTAGTACATAGTACATAGATATTCTCATGATACAGATTTACAATACGAGTTTATAAATTGTTTCTATTATTGCTTTAGTAAATATGCTCAAAAATAGAAGTTTAAAATTTTTCTTTCCACTTCTTTTTATAAGAATTCATGAGTATGTATGTACACATAATTCTGTAACTTGAAATATATTTTAATATACAGATCTTTATAACCATATAAAAATAACTCAGTACTTATTTTTGATGGACAGAAAAAAATTCTTCTAACAATATTAACTTAAACTTTCCTTTTCAGTGAACTAAAAGAAACTAGTAGTATAATTATCTTGTATTTTTCCTTTTGCTTGCCTTTCCTCCACCCTAGTTTCTCTTTTCTTTTGAACAATTTCTTCCCATTTCACAGTATCTTTTGTACATTTTAATCCTTATTTATTCTTTCGGTTTCTCAACCAGGGAAATACTACAATGTTTTGTGAGTCTGATCTCTAGTTGTATACATTTACCTATAAATGTCTCAAGTTTATATTTATTTATGGCTGAGTAGTACTACAGTATAAAAAAGACTTACCTTTTTTATCCATTCCTTGGTTGATGAACATTTGGGGTTTTTTCCAAGACTTAGCTATTACATATTATGCTGCTATAAAGATGAATACATATATATTGCTGTGGCATGTTTTTGATTCTTCTGGGAGGATACCCAGAAGGGTAAAAGCTGAGTTCAATGGGAGCTGCAATCCTAGTATTTTGAGGAATCTCTGTACTGATTTCCACAATGGTTGCACCAATCTAGAGTCCCACCAACAGTGGAGAAGAGTTCCTTTTTCCCTATATCCCCTCCAGTATTTGGTATGGGTTGATTTCTTGATGATAGCCATTCTTTCTGGAGTGAAATGGAATCTAAACCTCATTGGTCATTCAAGAGATGCAAATTAAAACAGCTCATTTTTAAATTGCATTTTTCCATCACATTAAGCATTTTTTCATTTTTATTGGTCACTTGTATTTCCTTTATATAAATCCTGTTTTTTTCCTTGCTCAGTTGAATATTTTCTCATGGTGTAGCAGTAGTTTCAATCTTCTTGACTGACTTCTATTGAAAAGCTTCACATTTACATATAAGCCAGTTTGTCTGTCACTATCTTTACAGATTTTTGGGTTTGCTGTCGTTCAAAACAATCTTCTCTACCCCAACTCTAGAACCACGCAGTTATGTTTTATTTTATGATGCCCACATGGGTTCCTATTTAGTTCGCAAACCATATGGAATTCAGTCTGTGTCATGTAAATATTGCCTGAATAATATCAATCGGGGGATTGGACCAAATACCACACTTAATCCTTCCAACACTGGCATGACACACTTTTACATTCCTCTACACAAGAGGAAATGAAAGCACACAAGGGTTGCTTAGGTTGTAAAATTCAGTGAGAAAACAGTTTAACACAAGCAAGCTGAGCACACAGAAATTACAGAGGCCGGATCCCACTCCATCATGGGTCCTTAAGGATTCAGTAAAGGCAGTGTTTAGTTAAGGGGAACAATCGATTTCCATTTTTAAAAAATCAATGATTGTGTGATCTTTGTTCGCATCCACTTCAGTTCAGAGCAATCTCATTTGGCACCCAGGACTTATGTACAGTAGTGGTTCCCAGAGTCGCACAAACACCACAGACAGCTTATAAAACACAGACAGCTACCTCACCTGCATGGTGTCTGTTTCCGTTAGGGTTCAGTTGGCACCTAACAACGCACCCCCACTATTCGATATTTAAGTGTCCAACTCTGGCCTTTTTGTTAGCATTTACCTGGTATCTCCCCCCACCCTTTTTTTAAATTTTATTTTGAAAGTATACAACAGAACAAGGCAGAATAAAGCCAACTAAGATCGTACAGTGAACTTGGTACAGAACTTCACAGCAGGTTACCGGGATAACAGTAATAGGTATCACAGTATATTTTGTTATCTTTATAATAGTTCTTTCAATCACGTATATCAAAAAGAACACTTTTGTGTATTCCTTGTCTTCAACTTTTGTGTTTTGATACACACAATTCTTATAAACACAAGCACATAGCCACTTACCTAGATCAAAAAATTTTATTTATTCAAATTCATTGTTTTTGACAATTTATATTTCTTCCTTACATTTTTAATTTTTTACTCATATTGTTGATTTCTATCTATTTCTTATCATTTTTAAAGTTAATCAGATTAACCTGGGCATAATAACAAACACCTTTGGTTCCAACTATTTGGGAGGCCGAGACAGGAGAATATCTTAAGCCCAGGAGTTCATGATCAGCCTAGGCCATATACTAAGACCTCACCTCCAAACAAAGTGAACAAATGAGTAAATAAGTAAATAAAATTAGCCAATTTATCATTATTCTTTTTCATCCCTTTAGTGATTCTAAAGTTGTGAATTTATTTGTAACCTAATAATTACTTAAAGGTTGAGAACGTATTTTCAACTTTACAATCTTTCATTCACATGTAGAGTAAATCTATCTTCTCCTCCACCATATAAAAATTTGAGCCCTCTTTCCTTCATTTTCAATGCCATCTCTCTCTGAACTGTGCCGAAGACATCTGGGTTTATTTTTCCAGGTTATTAAATTTTACTGCTGACCTGTCCTCAATGTGTTGTACTATTGCCATTAGTTCATATTTAACTGGATTTATCACATTTGAGGTGCCAAAAACTTAATTTAAATGTATTAAGATAAATTTCAGAAAACTAAAACTTGTTTTGTAGAAGTATAGAACTATAAATGTATTTTATAATTTTTATTTTCTTTTAGAAGTGGTGTCATTTTAATCACGGCAACTTATATGTCCATTACATTAATATTATATCTGACTACAACAGCATTTTCTTAGATTTCTTCTTTTCCTTAAATGTGCTTTGGAGTGATGTCTGTGTGACTTTTCCTGTGATACTGCTTCCAGCACTGAAGTTTTCTCTCTGTAGACTGTCAAGCTTGCTACATTAGTAGACAAGAGCAAATGGTGCTAGAAAATTACAAATAGACTCTGTTGTCTTAAGACTATACCAGTGATTCATATTTTGAGTTTACATATAAGGCTCTTACCTAAATGAGTTTAAAAACTAGCATTTCAAAAATTAAAAAGAACTTGTTTTTCCCCAATAACCACATGGATTTAGAGAGGTGTGGTTGGTAATAAAAGTTATGATGATTTTATAGAAAAATTTTGGCCTCAAGAGAGCAAATAAGAGGACTTTTTAATTTTATTTTTCCTGCATTTTTCCCATTTATTCATGACACTTGCTGTGACAGAACATCTGGTTGACTTCCATTATCTATGTACTGTCCCTGAAATTCAACAAGGGCGCCTGTATCGTCTGTCTTTCTCCCCGTCCCATAGCATCTGCTGATCAACAAAAAAGAATGTTTGTCTATTTTCCACACTTTCATGAACACTAGGAATATTGGTATTATACCACTCTAAGAGGGTATTTTGGTATGAGTTTTAATGTATTTAGTAAAGAGGTATATTTTTCTAATATACAATTGAAGAATAACAAACTAGATAATATACATACTTTATTATGATAGGAAATTATTTTTCCAGGTAAAAGACTATATTCATAGGATATGTTGAAAGACTTGAATTTGGAGGAAATTTGTTGATCTTCATACTATGAACCAAAGGCAAACTTGAAGAAAATATGTGCATACATCCAATTACTCAGGACTATTTCTAGTTGGTAATATTTATAACCACAGTAAAAATGATCTGTGGATCAGTTACGGAAACTATTTAATGAGTCTTTTTGCCAGTGACTCTGGAAGGCCTGACTTGTGCCAAAGATGCAACTTCTTACTCATCCTTAACATGCTGCAGTCACTATCAATTAGACAGGTGTTAGATAGCACCAGATAAAGAGAATTTGACAGGGGTAAGATTAAAAGGAAGTTATTTATTCTGCGCGTCTCTTGGGAAGATGGCCATATGCAATGTAGCAAATATGGAGGATTTCCTTCTATCTTCTCTTTGAAGGCAATATTGTTTTCATTGTTTTGCTTTGTTCTGAGTAATTGTTTTGCTCTATTCAATATTCTGTTTTGATAGTCTTTTTAATGTTCTGTTTTTGGTTTGATTTTCCTACGCCTGGTTGAATGGATAACTATTGTGGAAACAACAAAGACATACTGTAATGCCTATTACTGTTATCCCGGTATACTGCTGTGAAGTTTAGTGCCAATTTCACTGCATTGTCTCAGTGGGCTTTGTTCTGTCTTGTTCTGTTGTATTTTACTTCCTTCAAAATAAAAAATAAAAGGAAGTTATTTGATACCTGAATTTGAATGAGTAACTGCTAAGTAGAAAATAAAAATTACTGACGATGTTCATATCTTAGGGTTTTCCTGAGGTTTTATGATGTACATGTAAGAGAAAAAGGCCAACTGGAGCAGACCTATGGTCAACAATGAAAGCTTTGCATTTGAAAGGTCCAGTTTTCACTTACAAGGAAGAAGGATGAGCACAAATGTAAAGAAATGGGTGGAAGGTCCGAGTTTGCTTTTTTAACAAAGAATTTTGCCTTGGGGTATAGAGAGAAGTTTGGGGACCGTTTTTGGAGTGGTGTCTATGTGACTTTTCCTGTGATACTGCTTCCAGCATTGAGGTTTTCTCTCGTAGATTGTGAAGTTTGCTACATTAGCAAATAAAAGCAAATGGTTGCTAGAAAATTACAAATAGACTCTATTGCCTTAAGAATATACCAGTGACTTATATTTTGAGCTTATGTTAAGACTATAAGGCCCTTACCTGAATGAGCTTGGGAAAGGAGATAGAGGGTTGGGAAAGCATACAGAATTATTTTAATAGGTGCACGCAGCGCCACTGCCCCACCACATCAGTAGAATTTCCTTGGCCATACTTTGCTCCAAGGAAAGCTGAGGTTTTGCTTGAGCATCTGTGTGTTCTCATAAACTCTATTAATATGAAAAGAGGGAAAAAAGAAAGTTATCCAGAGATTGCCAGCAATAATTGCACATTCAAATCGGATGCTTTGAAAATGTCCGTAAGGTCAAAAAGTAGAAACCAAATGTAAGTAGGTGTCAAGTTATTTTTAATTACTCATTGGAAGCAAATCATTAAAATTCCTGTATCTAAGAAAATTTCTAGATTTTGCTGTATGACTAGGCTATCTAAAACTGTTACTGGTTTTTTTCTTAATTAATTATAGGATTATTGGCTTTTACTCTAGTTGGCTTTCTAAATTTGATTCTACTTTCTTAAAGTTAAGTTACCAAAAAAAAAGTCTTAGCTGTCCACTGGATACTTAATGAGCTATAAAGGCAACGGTTGTTCACTGACTTTTTAATTTAGAATAATTGGAGGCATTCTACATGTGCAAGTTTCTTTCAAGTACTGTAAAGAAAGGTCAGGAATCAGAGGTCCAGGCTGCCTAGTTAAGGATGATTACATCTGTTTTGCATAGGATTTCATTTCTGTTACAACAGCTACTGTTGCTTTGGAACAGGAACTGTGGAAGGAGGAGTATTGTTTGCTGCATTGATCTTGACTTGCTAGTTGCTAACAATAGGTGTGTCATCTTTTAGGAGAGGTATTTTAAAGATAAAAGCCTCTGGCCTCAGAGATTTAGAATTTTCATCAGTCATAATAAATGATCTGTCTATTTTGAGGTTGTAACATTTAAATCCCATGGTATGTTACATCCTTATTTTCCCAGTTTCTGGGGATTGGACTCAGCGATGTCTTCCAGCGGGGCTACCCTCACAGCTTTTTCCTTTCGTTTTCTTTTGAGACACAGTCTCATTAACATGTCCATGCAGGCCTTAAAGCTGTGATCCTTCAAAATACTTTTTTTCTGTTTTGATGACATCTTTTTTTTTAATTAGAGAAACAAAACAACAATAAAAGAATAAAAAGCTTGATATAGAATTTCAAAACAAAATAATAGGAAATTAACACTAGTTAATATATTGCATATAGTTATCTTCAAAGTTGTTCAGATTACAAGATTTAGGCATAAAAAATGATCAAACAATGAGAGCACAAACTTCTTTTTGATGGACTAACAGAGATTAGTAGTATAGTTATCTGTCATAAATATACATATATATATATAAAACACTTCTGATTTTTTTTTTTACTTCTTTTACATGTAAAATTAGTGCTATAGGCTTTTAGGACCATTTCAATATACTCACTGTAATTAATAAAAGATATAGATAAATCCTAAATCAAGTGACAAATATGGAAAATACTGGTCTGATTTTTGAATAATTGGGCATTAATAGTAAATCTATTCAAATGCTCCATTTAATAAACCATTTTTAAAATCTATTTAAATGCTCCATTTAATAAACCATTTTTAAAAAAATAATATGTAAAATTGAAGATGCTCAAAAAGATGGTAATATAATACCTTTATCTTTACTTATTTCTCCCTTTATTATTATTTTTTTTATACCAGGGATCGAAATCACCACATAACACTTGCCAGGAAGTCACTTATGATGTGAGCTAAATCCATGGCCCTTTCCTTTTATTGTAAAAATGACCTGATATAGTTTATATAATAAGAGTTTTTTTAATCACAAGAAAAATGTGTAAAATGTTGAGAAAAAGATAATAAGATACAAATGTATAAACTGTAAGATTCTGCATGTCTCTTGGTGGTTACAATTAGTATTTATTTCTGAGTTTCTTATTCACAAATTAAAAAAAAGAAATATTATCCTTTATATTATTGTCATAATCTGAAGTGTAAAAAAGCTACTGAATTTCCATGGGAACCAAAGTCCATCCTAGAGTGGAGACGTGGCCAGTGGTAGAGGGTCTGCTTACAGTGTGCAAGACTATACAACCAATGCTCAGCACTGCAGAGAAGAAAAATTTATAGTTAGAACCTGGTATTACAATGACCTCATTAACATCTCTGTAAATTACCATTAACCGTTATCAAATTCCATAAACAATAGGTACTGATCTTCTTAAATAACACTTAAAATTGTGTCACTAAAGCATAAAACTAAATAAACAATGACTTATAACAGGCCAGGAATGGCTGGCTTGAGGATGCCTCTTCTGGTAGTATAGTTTCTCTAACGAGGAAATCTGAATCTTTAGACAAAAGGGAAAAATAGAATTTGTATCCTTAAAACTGTGCTCCAAACCAGACTTATGATGTGCTGAACAATCAAGTGTTGGAAGTTTTATTGTACAAGTTCAGTGCATTGAAAGGTGTCGTTAAAAGGTACGATTGTTCCTTAATGGAAGAGACTTCATCCTGCGTAGAAGTTTTTCTGCATCTATAACATGAACACTAGCACTAGCAAAGCCAGTTTATGAGTCATTGCTGGATCCAATGAAGTTAATATTGTATGAGTTGTGAAAAGTAGGTTATGCGGTAGGATAGTATTCTTAAGACATACTATTCTCAGCATAACCGACAGTCAAATGAAACTTTAAAAGCATTGTAAAACATGAATCCATTTTTTTCTGTATCAAAATGCTATTTTTTTGAAAAAATTTTTTACCTATGTCAACAGCAGTTTTATAAGCCATATAATGATATTAATGTGGCAAACACACTTTGATTTTATTTTTAAATCTATTTTATGTCTTTTTATCATGTCACTCAGATTTAAAGAAAGAAAAATGTATTTACAGGCATAGTTATATTAACTAAGTTAACACACAGATTTTTTACAATATAGTATCAGCATTTAAAAATACACTTAAAAAAGTAACTCTGATCATACATTTTCATTCACCAAATATATTCTGAGCAATTACTATAACACATAGCAGTGAACAAAATAGAACTCTGATCGCATTCTTTTATTGGAGCCATGGAAATTTTGTTCTAATAAAAAAGACCAAATCAAATAAATAAGGAAGATAAGAAAGAAAGACACACATACACACTTTAGATACTGATACTTTTTTTTTTAAGTAGGTGGAAAAAGACCATATGGACTGTTAAGATGAAATAAAAATTCTTTGAAGAATAAGGATCTGAATGAAAACTGGGAATATATCCTCTGAGTTTGTGGGGGAGGAGTATCCACTGGGATCTGTATTTGTAAGGGTTCTTGAGGCAAGAAAATGCTCGAGTTTTCAAGAAACTGACAAAATGACTGTGTCAAATGGAGCAGAATGAACCACAGGGAGCGAGTAAAAGGATCTGAGTTTAAAGTGAGGACCAGTAGCAAGTTCAAGTGGTCACCACCATAGTAAGACAGCTGGATATTTTTCTGAATTGATGGGAAGCTTTACAATTTGGAGCAGATGACTGACATGATGTAATTTATATTTTTAAAAGCTTACCTTGGCTGTTGTAAAGTGAATTTTAGGTGAGGAATGGCAGTGGGCATTAGAGTTAAGGGAACAAAGGAAAGAAACATAATCAGGGTGGTGGGGACAGGGACACCAAAAAAGAGGCTGCGTAAAAGGTATTAATGTCTTGGTGTACAGCTGGGGTTTAGGAGGTGATGAGTAGCTAAAATCTAAATACATCATTGGTATAAGACAATATGATGAGGCCAATTAGACATAGAATGTATAGGACAGAGAAGAGCCAATATATGCCTTTAGGCTGGGAGTACCTACATGATTTTCTGAAATGAAAAAAAAATTCACCAGGAAAGCAACATGGTGGGATTGTGAGAGACCAGTTTTTAACATTTAAATCAGAAGAACCCAGTATCATTCAAATGTGCTGTTGTTACACAAACCTGGATTTTTAGAGGGTCATTAGGGTAGGGTTATAAAGTTAGGAAATGCCAGTCTTGAGTTGGGCTTTGGAGGTGGCACTTGGATGAGGCACTGAGCATGTGTAGAGAAAGAAGGAAGCTGGGTGCTGAGCTCCTGGGCACACCAGCACTTCGAATCATGATCAGGAGCTCTAACCAGAGGACCAATGAGAAGGAGAGCTTAGCAAGTCAGGCGCACACTCAGGGGAAGCCGGGGTTCATCTCCTGCACTACTGAAAGGCTGCGTGATGAAAACTGAGACTGGGCCATTACATTTGGAACCCCATTCCCTTCCAGGCGTCTTACCGCAAAATGAAAAACATCATACCACAGTGATATTTTATAAGGCCTTGTAAGATAAATATTGTGCTAGAAAAGTGAAATAGGGTGGAGGGAAGGGGAAAAATAATTAAAATATATAATATATGGATTTTTAATAGTGAATGTTATCAAATATGCATTGATAAAAGTCAAAGAAAAGAAACAAATAAATAAATTTGGAACCTCAAGGTATATTTCTGTTTTAAGCTACTTCACTTGAGTGGGAACAGGAGGGTGACTAGAATGAAGTAAGGGCAAATGGAAAGAAAAGGGGGCAAGTTTGGGGTGCTGTTACAAAGAGGAACATAGAAACTTAGTAACTAGAGGGGGATTTATAAAGCTAGACTTTCAAAAAAAGAAGGTACAGAAATTGTCCATATTTGCTTATGAAACTTATTAGTGCTTCAATAGAAAGGTGGAATTAATGAAATGGAGGGTATCATCAGAAACAAAATATTTGAGGCATGAAAGAAACGACAGATGGACGCCTTTGACGTCAGCTATGATTCGGACAGCTACCCCACTGCAGTGAACAAGAAAGCAAATTGCATAGCTACAGATGCGGGCAAATTGGTAGATTTGATGGTGGGAGAAGAAAGGTGGTCATTTCTTTGTTGTTTGTATTAATGAAACAAAACCATGGTCGCTAGCTGGAGAGGAGGTACGGTCAGAAAATAGAAGATTCTAGAAGAGAGAAGAAGGTCTTAAATAGTTTTCCCACAGAGAAGGGAAATTTTACCAAAGAAAAGAACTGATGCTAAAAACTCACTCATGACTCGTGGTCATAAATACAGGAAAAAAAATACATCTTATTATTCAGGACAGCAGTGTTAATTTCAAAGTGTGTAAGGCTAAAATCTTTGGCAAATAAAGGAAGTGACCAGAACAGTAGATAATTGTGCCAGGAAATGTGTTAGCTGAGGTAACTCAATGACACATACCCCAAAAGAAGCTTGTTTGATTGTTGCTTGTTCTCAAGGAGGGAGAGGAGAAAGCTTGGAATAGTCAGGGAGCAGTATGCTGGATATTTTATGGAGTCCTGTCTAGGATTGAGAGATGTGCTTTCAAAAGAGAACCATTTTTGTTAGTGCAGGTAATGGAGATTTCAAGAATGATAGACTACACAAAAGATTTTACAAGTTAGGACACAAAGGAAGGTTTGTGAGGCTCACTGGGTAATAGGAGACAAAGTGGGGTTTGAAAAGGTCCAATGTAATGTCCTGAAGAAGAAGTTGATGTAGGGGCTTGGCTTCTCGTGGTACCTGAAGCTGCTGTGAGCTGTAGTGGGTACAATGGGTACTATTAGGACTGGAGGGTAAGTGACCCTAATGAATGTCAGTTCCTGGAGAAGCAAATTATAGAGTGTGTGACACAGAGGAAGGAGAGAAGTAGGGTAGGTGGAAAGATTGGTGGTCTCACGGGAAAACAGAGATTGGTGGGCCTCCCCTCAGTCTGTAAGTGTACCAGTTGAGCTGGGGAAGGTAGGAGAAAACAAAATTCACTAGGCACAAGTAATAAGTCTGTCCATTTTTTATGCTGTTCATTTTTATTCATTATTTTGCCTTATATTTTAGAAAATGTCTTTCTTACTCCAATGTAAAACTCTGGAAATTCACTTTCATCATTGTAACTGATCACCAGGAATTCACAGTTCAGGACAACAGTCCTATTTCAGATTGCTCCAGTGATTACACTGTTAACATCTCCCTGCTCTTTAAATTGAATCTCATGAAATTTATGAACATTGAATTGACATGCTTCTGTGCCATGGGGACGCATTTCCTCCCGTGGACTGTATTTCTTCTTTGTGAACTCAGTGCTTCTTTGGCTTTATGCTTCCTAATTAGGGCTCTATAGTAGCTTATTTCTGACAAAGACTGGTCTACTCTGCCAAAGCTTTCCTTTTACCATGCCCCAAGTAGAGCCAGAGGTGGAATCCAAGATACTTATTATATGATTCATTCAAATTGTGTTGCTGTTTTATCCAACTTGTTCTGCTTCTCTTCCATACAAAGTGCAAAATTAAGGATTAAGGGTGAGGAAGTTGCTACTTACAGGAATACTGACGACTTTGGGTATCAGGGGTAAATGAGAACAAGGTTACAACCTATTGTTAAATAACAGTTAAATCTCTATTTTCATCAAAATTTCATTAAAAATTGTTATTATCTTTAAAAACCGACTATATGTTACATCATGAAAAAAAGTGTGTCACTTTTGCATTGTTCTAAAAGATACTAATAAAAACTCCCTTAAGAATCTAAAACAAGGATCAGAGTTAAAGAACTGAATAAGCTGACCTCTGATCCTTTATGAATATAATATTTTCTGATAATATGACTTGGTAGCATAAAGCAGAAATATATTTGGTTCTGTACTATTCAGTCTACTTTATTATGCCTACATGGATCTTTAATAAAATGCCCACAAATGCTATTAAAATCTATTTTAAGGTGTACTCTATGCATTTATTTTGCTGGAGTGTCATCTAGCATTGCCACTAAGTATGATAAGACTGCTCAGGCTGTCTGATAAATAGACAAAGTAACAAAAAATAAAGTAAAATAATTTATATTATTATAAACTATCACATAGACAAAACATAATTTCCCCCTATAATTGTAATAATAAAGGAATCTCTGAAGGAAGTCTTTCAGCAACAGCAGATCAAAAATGTTTAAAATAGCATGAAATTCTAAATGCAACTTAAGGCCAAACTGGATAGTGTACCAGTTTTTCTTGTCTAAAAAAACCATTTCTGTATTTTATCTGCCTGGTTGAATAATTACATCTGACCTGTTACAATTCAACTATTGTTAATTTAATAAATTGACAAAAACTCCAAGTTAGTGTGAAAAGAAAATGGCAAACAAAAAATTTGCTATCTCAACCTTAATATTTCATTTTTAGTATATTTTCTTGTATTGTGAATATATTTTTACTTTTATGTGTAATAACTATTATATACATAACCACATTTCTTAGCACAAAGTACATATATGTATAGTAAGATAAGAAATTCCCTGCGACACAGATTCTCAGGTTTAGAAAATATTTAAAAAGCATCCATTTTAATCCTGAAAAATGAACACTTAAAATTACTTATAAACTCACTTTGATGACATCTAGTGATGAAAGTTCAGTACTTTTCCATGAAAACCACTTTAGTGTCTGTTACCTGTGAAGTTAACTTTATATGTTATACATGCTGTGAATGTTACTGGAAACATATACTAATAAAAATAAAATTTTAAATTCAATAAGCATATGTATCATAGATCTTCCTATCAATTTCACACCTTTTCCAATTTTTCTGTCCTTGAACTATATAGATAGATTCGGTGCATGTCCACATAATGCTTTCTCCTCTCCAGTTTATTTCCAGGCTCAATGTCTTTAGTAGTTATGGTTACCATGCCTTTAAGATTTGCAAACCCACTCACCGGCCTGGATTCTTTCTGTGAAATGCCTTCTAATTTGTCAGTTTTGTACTTACTTGACACAGTACTCCAAATGGTTTAATTGGCATCAAATACATTAGAATTAACATTTTATAATCCTCTGTATAATTGCAGACTGCCAGATCTATTTTTTCCTCCAGTAGCATCACATTATGGCCTGTGTTGATCTTACATTTAACTAGTATCTTCTAATTTTTCTATTTTATTTATTCTTATTTTGTTCCATGTCACATATTCCTAGTTAGATTTAATGCCACATTTCAACCTATGAATATTTTAGGTCCTCTGTCTGTGAGCCTATGTGTCTTCCAGCTCTGTTCCTTTTATTAATTCAGCTAGTTGTTCTCTGGGTTCTACTCAAGTCCTCAGGTGAACTGACCATGAGTAAGTTGGGATTAAAGCACTGTGGCATGCTACACATAGCAGTTCAGTTACTTCTCCATTGCCTACACATCCTTCATCAAGTTATGAAACAAATCCCTCCAAAGTCTCTTCTTCACATCAGAATTACTCCATTTTATTTAAATTTTTTCCTATGGTAACCTACCCATGCAAGATGATTTGTTAATTGCCTTACAGTGGCCCTCACTTATCTACTGGGGATTCATTCTATGTGCCCCAGTGTGGATATCCAAAACCACAGACGGAACTGAACCTGGTGTAGACTGTTTTTTCCCAACCATGTATACCTTAGATAAAGTTTAATGCCTTCTGTGCCTTAATTAAGCACTTATACACTGTGACCTTGACTTTTGTCATTTAAGGTGGGACAGAAAAACTAGCAGACATTTCCTTCCTTCTTCACAATTTCACAGATAGGAGATTTGCCCTCACCATAGATCCTTGCCCTAGAAGGATCTATGGCATAGAAACCTTTTGTTTTCTTTTCTCACTTTTCATTTAAAGGAAGTAGTTTATGACTGAATTGCCAACATCATTTTTGCGTATGCTTTGGGACCATTATAAAGCAAATGAAGATTACTGGAACACAAGTTCTCTAATACTTTGATGGTTGATCTGATAACTAAGAGGCTGCTAAGTGATTAACAGCAAGGCACTATAAACCATTCAAATGAAACTCAGCAAGACCATATGTAAAAATAAAAAGTAAAATGACTGGGAATATAGCCTAGTTGTAGAAAACTGTGAAAATTCACTAATAGATGCATAGAAAATCAAATACTAAAATAGACCCATCTTTTTACCATAAAGGTCATAATTTCATAGCCATATGTTTATTTTATATTATTTGGTAAAGAACTAACATTTAAAATCCAATAGGCTTTGTTAACTTAATATTTATAAATATTTTCCATTTAGATATGTATATGTACACATAAAAATTTTTTCTCTTGTAAAATGAAAGAGGCTCTATCAAGCCTTGGAAAATTCAAATAAATTTAATCCACTGTTCTCCCACTAGTGACTTGAAGACATAAAACCTGTTTGCATTAATTTTTCTTTAGCAAACCCTACCTGTTCCTATTGACCTTCTTGGCATTGACATCTCATAATGTTACATAATGGAGTTTGATCATAAAACTAGTCTGCTTTGTAGGATCAAAAGTGGTCTTTTGATTACTTAAAGCTGATATAAAAATTATAGTCTTTTTTATTACATTGACTGCATTTATTGACTGCTTGCTATTAGTTATGTACACGAATTGTCTCACATATGCCACATGCAAACCTCATTACTACCTTCATTTTAAAGCTAATAAAACTGAAACTAAGAATGTTAAAGCATGCCCAAGGCTGGTAAAAACCAGCATTCAAACTCAGACTGAGTACAGATGCTAAATTCTTAAAAATACGTCTCCCTGCCAACAAAAGTCCCGTATCCGACCCTGAAATTTCAGGAACACAGGACTGTAAACTGCAGAGTGACAATACACTATTTCTTCCCAAAACTATGATAAAGGGATCTGAAGAAATTGTTTTCTCGGTGCACAGCAGACCAAATATATGTAAAAGAGCATGAATTTCCAAAGGCAGCTAAAAGTCCATCCAACATTGTTAGCACATCATGCTTGTTCTTGTCTAGAAAACTATCCATAAAGGCACTTTCCCTGCCTTACAGATTACAGCTACGTGTAATACAGTTTTTATGCATGCTAACTAGCATGGCAAAATCATCCAATTAAGACCTAAGAGAGCTGTCTGTTGCCCATTGCTGTGGCTACCTGTATGCCACAGGAAAATAGAGGAAGCACAGGAACATGGGAAGCCCTAAATAAGCATTTGTTAATTCAATCATAATTTTAGTTCATTGGATTTAGAAACTGTGACTAATAGCACAAATAATGCATGTGTGTATACACACACATAAAGAAACACTTTGAATTTAACACTTGATTAACCAAAAATGCTGTTCAATCACATAGCAGGATCAATAGACATCTGGGAAACTCTAAAAATGAGAAAAATTAGCCTAATATAAAGCAATCAGGATGGCAGAGTATGAAGGAAAGAGGACCTTTTGTGTGAAATCTCAGGACCAGCTGTCAACTTTAAGAGGTAATTGCAAAAAGTGACAGGTGTGAAAGCAATAGATTCTCTCTCATAAAAATCAGTTATTGTGTGTGAGTACAGGACAATAATAATTGTGCAAAGGGTAAATAAGTTCCTTAGTAAGGAAGTTGCACAGATTAGTATTTTCAACCACCAAGCACATTGAAAACATTAGGAGCAAGATCACTGATACATACAAAGATCAAGAGAAGTGGACAGGAGTAAGGCCTTTCATGCAAGGCATGCTGCATTCCAGTTTGTCTTAATCTAAAATTGTTAATGTATCATACCACAAAGCTATATGTTACCTGCCTTTATTATATGATTACATATAAGAAGTTTTTAATGCTCTCAGCTGAAGTTTACGGGCATAATTGAGTAGCAGTAAATGAATCTCGTTTCAAAAGGCACCATCTCTTGATATAGGTTACAATACAGTGCTCAAGAAAGACAATGAAATCTTGACCGGGACCTTCCCTTTGATCTTAACACAGAACCAGGGATGAAAATGAAGATACATAGTCTCAGTGGGCTTTTTCATGTAATTGTGAACATTTTCTAAAAAGCTCAGAAGTTTAGCTGATATGTCAGGTTTTATATTAGAGGCTGTATAATTAAAATGTATTATATACATGTAATTACTTTGACATTTGTGCTTTATTTGAAAAATTATCTTTTCAAAACAGCCATTATTCAGAATAGTAAAAATTCAGTAAGTGAAATTGTAGATGTCTGCTTATTCATTCCAGAGGAAGCACTTTCTAACAGGTCTTTGGCCATGGTTATTTCTCTGACCCCTCTAGAAATAAAAGGTACCGGATCAGAAATTTCGAGGAAGTCTGGAGATTCATAAATGGGTGAAAATGACTAACTAATAAATACTCATGTCTGAAAGAGCCTTTAGCATAGTCTAAGTAGAGGGAATTGGTTGGGTTACCCAAACTTGCAGATGCGACCTTAGAAAACCATGATGTGGCTGAATACTATGATTCTGGCAGGTGTCAGGTATATTTCAGAATGGTAGTCTTGGTCCAGCAAGATCCACTACAAAGTGACTATTGGAAGGACAGGTGCAACATCCTATCACAGAAAGGGAATGGAGAAGTCCTGGAAGGAGAGAACTTGATGAGAGCTAATAAAAAGGGAACACAAGTCCATAAAATTAGGCCAAACAGAGCAAGGGATCTGATTCACTGTAGAGATGGTGCTGGTGACCTGAGATGTGATGCACTCTAGCTAGCTAATGGACTGTGGACATGGATGTCCCAATGGTTTTAGGTTTCTTTGGAGCAGAAGGAAAGAGGCACTGTATGATATTGCAATGGAGAACAGGGATTTACTGTCAACTCTAACTTGCATTTCTACTATGATATCCACTCTACTGAAGTTACTGAACTTTGTTAAATGTCTCACTTATGTTTCTGTTACTTATTTCCTCGCGTGTGATTAATTTGACCTGGTGCTATACAGTTAACAATAAGATCAAAGAAGCATTAGTTAATTATTAAATGTAGAACATGTAACTCAATAAATAGATTTAACAGTTTATTTTCACAGCAGCGTGCATAGCATTGAAATTGCCAGTAGATGCTTTTATTCTACCCTCCTTCTTTAAGAAACATGTAACAAAATGTCAAAGATGCACCTTTGAATTCTAGGGCTTGCTATTACCTTCAACTGGATCTTCTGCCCAACTCCAAGATTTCATGAATTAAATAAAACTGCATGTATTTAATGTGATACATATTTAAAAATTTTACTATAATGGCAATGGGCAATGATTAGTACAGTGTTTTCAATTCAATGTCCATTTTTCTTATAGTAAGACAGAAAAAATAATTTCATTGCTTTTGTGTAGCAGGTTGTAGAATGAGGTTAATAGTTCATGGGGTCAGTTTCTTCTGTGTCAACAATTTCTCAGCATGCCACCAGGTCCCACGAGTGCATAGCTTTCTCCAAGCACAGTATGCTGTGCATTTATTCAGGGATCATTAATTAAGGAACTACAGGGTGCTCAGCTCCATAGCACATGTTGTGGGAAAAATTTTTAAACTACAGTTTTCCTGTAAATTGGTCACAAGAGCTTAAAAGATGTCCAAATGCTTTCCTAATGATTTTACTAATTCACAGTAAGTAAAATATGGGTTTCCCCTTCCTTTAGCAGTGGGAATATTTCTTATTCTGTCAAACTCTCTCTGGAATCTGTCCAAGCAAGTGCATGAATTTCAGTTTACAATAAATGAAGTCTTGGTTCATTCTGCAATTATGGATCCATGATGCTAGCTAATTTACATGGAAATGTGCCATATAAACTCAGCCCAATTAGTCCAATACTAACCATATGCACTCTTAAGTTGTGCATGGCTTATTCCAGTCAACATTCAGCTTTAGTGATACTATAAGTAGCATCCTAAAACACTCTTTAAGGAAATCAGGGAATAGCCAAGATTTTTCACCTTCTGGTATATTCTAAGCAGGTTTATAGTTATCCACCTCATGTTCTACTAGACAAAATTTAAAACTTGCGTGGCTTGAGGTCAACAAGCATTACAAATTAATTTTCATTGTTTTGTAACTCTGAATTAATCATGCCTCATTAATATAGGAAATGTCTCAAGAATTGGGATCACCAAACAAATACTGGATCATGCCTGATTTCTGACCTTGCTAACTCTATGACAATAAATATGTGAGGGACAAATTAGTCCCATACACATAATCAGGGCAAGAATTGCTCTGTGCACCAGCCTGCATGAGTAGGCCTAAACCAAAGAAAATTATAGGCTGCCTTTATCCTGCATGAGTTTATAAAACACATCCATTATTGTTTTTAAACTGTATTAAATCTTAGGAATGTACTTTTTTGTTTTTATGAGTGAGTTGTCTTTTCTTAAACATTTCTATTTACATAAACTTATGTTCTGTGTTTGCACAAATTCAACCTTCGACACTTACTACTAAACATACATTAAGACTGAGATTAGATTGAAAAAGTTAGAATTGATTATTAAGACAAGGCTATATGAGTTTTAATATATCCTATTGCAATATGTCTAAATAGATCAGCTAAATTACAGTCACAGCAACTAACCTATCACCAACTCAGCCAAAACCTTTCTTGATGGCTTTTGAGAAAAATTTGAAATGAATGAGCCCAAACAAGTATTAATGAAAGATTAACAGAGTATCATATAAGCATAGCTAAATTTTACAATTGAAGGATGAGTATTTTTGAAATCTGGGGAAATATTTTACCTTCTGGTCCTTGAGGCCTAAGAGAATTATCTTTGAGGTACAATTTAGTAGTTATTCCTCCTGTAAGGAATGATTACCTCCAGGGTTCACTCTTTGAAGGGGCTTCTTTTTTATATGATGGTGCCTTACATGAGCTTCTCTACTATAAAAATTATGATTGTGCATGTTAGTGAAAAATAGGTGGCCTACCCTTCCCTGCAGAATCAGAACTATGCCCTCTATGCCCATAGACTTGTCTTAAAGAAGCCCCATACTCCTGTTATTCACATAGATTAAAAGTATCCTCCAGACATTTCTGGAAGGAACCAGAGTTGTTGTCTTAGTTACTTTTCTCTCATTCATGAGACAAAATACCCAACACTCAAAGTTAAAAGAGTAAAGGTTATTTAGCTTACAGTTTGTAGAGATTTTAGTCCATAATCAGCTGGCTCCAAGGCATGGTGACATGGCTCAAGGACAACTGTCTATGGATGCAGAAGACAGCAAAAGTAACAAGCACAGAAAGGGGAAGAGGACAAGCCTCTTCTCCTCCTTTATATTTTATGCAGGCTACCTATGCTCAGTTGGATGTAGCACTCACACCATGTCCATGCCTCCTTCTTGCACAGGCTCAGGATGTTTACAAAGTGGGGAACTTGGACCTCTGCTAATTCACTTAGTTAAACTTGTAACCTTCTCAAGTTGACACAATGGGCTACATCCCAGAGCTGTGAGGGTATGTCTTGTCTGACCTGGGATGTAGAACTGCTGAGTCACCTAGTTAAGCTTCTAGACTTCTCAAATTGACACAATGTATGAACCCTAACAGTCATGCATATAAATCTAAAGGATGCATATAAATCTAAAGGAGAAGAGCTGTATCTTTTTCAGGCTTACATATTTTCACTATTTCTAAATAGAAACAATGTAACGAGAAGGTTTTTATGATAATTGACATTATATATAGCATTTCATAATTGAGACATTTCTTTCAGTGCTTAAACAGTTTTGAAAAGATATTAAGTGATTAAAAGGAAATCAAACCAAGAACTCTGATTTAGGAAGTTTAAAGGAATAGTTATCGCTTCATCATATCTCTGTATGTCTCTTCCTTGACACCTAGATTCCAGCCAGGCTCTGTTAGGTTTTCATTACTATAACAAAATATCTGATATCCTCAACTTAGAAAAAGGAAGATTTTGCTCACATTTTCAGCCCATGGTCAGTTGGCCTGAGGGCCTTTGAGACTACAAAAGGCAGCACATCAGGCTGGATGTGCTATGGTTTACCTCCAAAACATCATGAGGATTGGAAATGATTATTTCATGGAGGTTCTATCCATGGATTCACTTATTGATGAATTTAGAAGCTGACTGTGCTGTTAAAAGGTGGGACTTTGCTGTTGATTGGTCACTGTGTGAGCTGGGAGACTGTATTCTTGTCCCCAGCTTTCTCCTACTCTGTCTACTCCCTTCCAAGAGTTGAGCACCTTTTACTCCACCATGCCTCTCTGCTACCCTATTTCTACCCACGGGTTGACACTGTGAGGCAAAATAAACCACTCTTCACATAAGGTGTGAGTGTTGCATGTTTTATGCTAGTGATGAGAAAGTGGGAAGACAGGAGGTTCCCTGAGGACCCGGACTTTAAAGACTACTCTGTATCCAAACTATAGCATGAGTTGTGGTGAGTCTCCTCAACACCCCCTGATGGGAGTCAGAACTACTAAATATTTGTCTTTATTGCTTGGGTCTTTGAAAGCTTTAACTAACCTTCTCCTGTCCTCAACAAAATACTTTAAAACCTCAACAGAGATATGTTAATATAGGAAAATTGCATAATTGTATCATAATAATCCCTTTGGTTTTTCTAATGTGGGAACAATCAAAAATGTTTTGCCTTGAAGGAAAGAATACCCTTGGATTTTAAATAGACATGAAATTTGAAAGTGCTCTAATCTATTTAGATTTTTATGTTTGAAATTAATTTTTAAGTGAAGTCTTCAATGTGATTCTGGTAATGATATTAATAATGATTCTTCTAACACTTCTCATTGTGGTATTTATTTTCCTTATTTCCCACTTTTACAAATTTCTTCCTCTAACTCCCACTTTATTCCTTACCTTCTCTAAAGTGTTTCAAACACTGTCTAGAGCTCCTCCCTCTCCTGCCCTGCACACTTGCCTCCTGGAGATATCCTCACCTCTCCCTTTCTCTCTGTTCCCACAGCCAGTATGGTCACCAGAGCCATGGCAATGTTACCATCTAACTCACTGCTTGCCTACCCACAGTCTTTCCACATTACAGCATAGGGAACTCTCAAAAACATAACTCTTACACAGTTATCTTCTTTAACTCGGACTACACAAAGATTCTCTAGAGTTCACAGGATAATATTTTTAAAACATCAGTCTGGTTCACAAAGCCCTTAAGACCAGGATCCCTCCATAACTTTCATACTTTGTACTTTTTTCAACCTGGCTAAACTCATGAATGTCTTGATCACGTTGCTTTGTCATACTTACGTCCTAAAATTCAAGCCCAACTTGGTCTTGAAAAAACATTTTTGTTTTAGTTTGCTTATCTTCACAATCACAAGCTCTAATGTGTTTACACACCCTTTTGCTATTTTTTTTCCTTTACTTTTCTGACAGTTGTTTTTGAGCCAGATTAGATACACCTCTTTATTATCTACAGATTGCAAGTCCTGGCTTTTATTACTAATGATAATGAGGGACTCAGCAGTGAGTCCTGAAAAGGCATCTCCCAAAGGATAACTTTGAAACTGGTCTGGTGATTCATGTATTTGCCAGATAATTTAAACTTATAAATAAAGTAAATGAGTTTATCATGATGATCTTTGGCCATTAAAAAAAAGAATATGAGTAACTATTATTTGATTTCAAAGGTTGTCTTTGGCACTTCTGCTACTTCATTAAAGAAATTCTTTGCAGCACATTTTATGCCTTAAAAAGTCAAAATGTTGGGCTGGGGATTTAGCTCAATGACCTAAGTGCCTGCCTGGTAAGCATAAGGTTGTGAGTTCTGTCCCTGGTACCACACACACACACACACACACACACACACACACACACAAAGTCACAGTGTTCTCTATGAATATTGGTAACAAAATCTAGAAAGTTTCTAATGGTGATACCTTGCCCTTTTGCTGTTATCCTGGGATGCAACCTTAGTTCAATTAAGCTAATTGTCTGAAGTTACAAAATTAAACAAGCTATCACCATTATAAACTACAAAGATTGGGCATGTAGGAAGTGTGAGGGTAGGGTTTTCTCAGAAGTCCCTTTGAGCAGAGTGCTGCTGTGTCAGTTAAAGTTTGCATAGTGTTTGTTACTTGCTTTATTTTTTTATGGCTGGAGGATCCACACAGAATGCCAAGTTACATCCTTCTTGCTCACTTAAAACAAGTAATGACAGATGTTAGATTATCAGAAATCAGATATCAATTTACTGTCTCTGTTACATCAGAATGGAGAACAGCTGAATGGACATTTTAAAACTCGTCTCGGCCACCAACATGCCATCCAGCCCAAAAAAGACCCGGAAGCTTTGGGGCCCTGTGAGCCACGGCCATGGCCACATGGGCAAGCACCAGAAGCACCCCAGAGGCCAGGGAAATGCTGGAGGCATCACCACAGGATCACCTTCAACAAGTATCACCCAGGTTACTTCGGGAAGGCTGGTATGAGGCATTACCACTTAAAGAGGACCCAGAGCTTCTGCCCAACTGTCAGCCTTGATAAATTGTGGACGTTGGTCAGTCAGCAGACACGAGTAAATGCTGCCAAAAACAAGACTGGAGTACCTCCCATGTAGGGTGACCAGGCTACCCCCAAACTCTTGGGAAGGGAAAGCTCCCAAAGTAGCCTGTGATTGTGAAGGCCAAATTCTTCAGCAGAAGAGCTGAGGAGAAGATTAAGGGGGTAGGGTGACCTGGTGGCTTGAAGCCATAGGTCAGGGGCTCATTAAAATGCTAACAAATGCTTCAAAAAAAACAGTTTCCATAATTGTCTCATTAAATTCTTAGGTATCTTTTAATTCTAAGGACTTTCATTTGGTGATCAAAAAACAAATCAATTGAATTTTTAAAAGAATAAGAAAATAAGCTAGTTTTGCTGTTCGAACTAAAACATCAAGTCATTTCAATTCTTTATGTTGATTGCATTATTTTTCAAGCTTTCTTTCATAAAAGATATTGAAGCCAATGTAGTCTTGAATATGTTACATCCAATCAAAACTACATGCAGTCTTTTAGACAAGAAACTTCTTACTGTATTTTGTTTGTCCTTACATTCTCCTGATTTAGTTCTATAGATATTCAGTTAATTGTAAAGCTTTCACTGATAAGTTTGCTAAAATTCTGTATTTTTCCATAAAACCTCTCCTTGGACACTTTTTCTAGTCCTATATTAACTAGAACTTCTATTAACTCCAACTGCTGCTAATCCAGACTGCAAGAGATCTTTTATTTATTTTGCTATTAAATATAAGCCATCCCAGACTGATGTTATTTTTATCAACACTGTGACTAGACTATACCCCATTCATGCTGTCTTGATGAATCTGTCCTGTCTGCCTTCAAGGCAAAAGAGTTCTTTCTCAGCTCTCCTATCATATTTCAGAGATTACTAACTTTTCACCCAAACACAGTTTGTGAGTCATTAGTATGAGGACCTCTCCATACTTGCCACCTATATGGAGGCATAGTTATCAAGTATTCTACTTGCAAGCTCTATTTTCTGAGTGTTGCCTTGTCCACAGCCATATCCACAGCCACCAATCAAATTCAAGTCAATGACTCTTAGCTGAACTCTCGCAGTAGTTTTTCTACCAGTGTTACCACCAATCAATGCATTCCATCAGCAGCAGATTACCTATTACACTTCTTATGGGAGATTATTTTGTAGGTGCCTGTTGGAGTTCTCAGATTATTGGTTTCCCCGGTGCCCGATGGAAACGTGTGTGGCAAAAATGGAAATCTATTCCTAGATTGTTCCTCAGGCCCTGAGGTCTTCATTTCTGCAGCTTTGTATCTTCTTATGGAGAGATAGAAAGATAGAGATGAGAGAAAAAGAGAAAGAGAGACAGAATATATAGAGAGATAGGGATAGATACAGATAAAGACATACACATAGATGATATAGTTGTAGATGGTATATAGGAGTTATATAGATGATATATGATATAGATAGGCATATAGATGTAGGTGTAAATAGAGATGTGTCTAGGATTTTGAGCTGAACAACACAGGAAGAGTGGAATAAAGTTTGAACTTACATCTGACTTGAATCTGAAAGTACAGAAATCCATTTAAAAACATAGACCACATTGTTCCACTGTCTCAAATTTAAAACCTTTCTGTCTTTCCCTAGCCTTACACACACACACACACACACACACACACACACACACACACACACTATCCCAGTGATCCACAGGGCCCAATAATATGATCTTGGCCTTTCTCTGCAACACTTATCCTGTGGCAGGGCCTCTCATTCCTTTCAGTTGGCCTTTATATCATTGAATGCTTAAAAACTCCTTCCCACTGTCACTCTCTTTGTGTCTCAACCATTTGACATTAATGCTACTCATTGCTTGGCTCTGCCTCTGTCTTTGGTTTAAGTGTCCTCTCTTTATTATGCTCTCCCCTAGCCACCAGATCTAATATTATTATCTTACCAAATGAATTCTCTCAAACATCCCTAAGGCAGAGACCCCTGTGTTGTCATAGGCCCAGTTACTAGTTTGAGCTTATGTCAGGTGTCTGTTGTACTGTTAGGGGACACAGCTGTGAAGAAGGCACAGCTGCTACTCTCACAGAGCTTACATTCTACCAGCCAGAGAACAAATATGAGATATCCACATGCTATATCATGTGAGGACTGTAAAAAAGTAAAACAAGATAAGGAAAGATGAGGTGATTGGTGCTGGCTAGGAATGAAAAAGAGACATCATTATAACAGTGGTTAGAAATCTCTCTTTGCTATAAGGTAATGTTTGAGTAGGGACAGAAACCCAATGGAAGTTCACCTCATGCAGATTTCTAGAGGAAGCACAGAGAACTGTAAGGGTACAGGCCCTGAGACTGAAGTACATGTGTCATTATTGAAGACCAGCAAGGAGACTGATGTGACTGGAGCTTAGGAGGAAACCAATACCAAAAGATAAGGTCAAGTTAGGGTAGCTGGAATAAGAGCGTGGATGCAGATAGTTGACAGACTACATTGGAATATGCCAGCAGTGTCACCAGGAAAGATAAGCTGTAGGGTGAGATTTAATTCAAAATAGATGTTTTGGTTGTATTAAGAAAAATACATATGTGCCATCTATAAAAGCCTGATTTTCCTAGTTGACTCGAGGAAGACAGAAAGTGAAGATAATTAGGGCATGCTGTAAAAAACAAAGTAATTAGAAATAATTCTAAAAGGAAACAAACTGATTATTTCAAAGGTATTTAAAATTCGAAATTCATAGCTGTTTAATTGCTTTCTTAAGTTGTAATATCACCATAGTAAGCAAATAAATCAAGTTCTATGGATAAGTGAATAAAATGAATAGCAAATTAAATTATTGCAAAAATACCAAATGGGCATCTTATTGAAATCTGAAAACTGCATTTAGTCTCTATATGTGCTACATTTTCATTGTGTGGATAAAAATAAGAGCTAAATGTCATGTGTAATCCTCTGAAGACAACAAGCTATTATTCTACACATGAAATTTAAAAAGTAAAAGCACCTATTGTTCTCAATTTCATTCATTCACCCGGGGTCATATAATGAAGACGTATCAATACAGTGTTGACTATGTCTGATTGAGACTTCAAGTAAAGTTTCTATCCTAGCTTTTACTTATTGTAATAACTCCTGGATTCAGAACTGGGGTATGCCATTTACTAGAGATCTTTAGTGAACATGGTGGTGTCAGAGCTCAACTATATGGTTTTCCTCTCTTTCAAACCATTTCTTCCCTATCTAATGGGATCAATATTACGTCCTTCTCTGTCCTTCCCTATGCTGTTCCACAAAATATGTACAACGAAACATCAATACACAGTGTTTGAAAAACACTACTTCAAGTTTTATAATAACTGTAATTGTGAACTCAGTTCTATATTGCTCTTTGATACTGGTACCCTTTCAAGTATGTGGCCTGTTCCCTCCATTAGGAATGCCTCCTTTCCCACAGATCACCTCTTGCCTTTTGTCTTTCTGAACCTAGGCTTTAGGTGATATTTTCCTATAATCCTTTGCGAACAACCTCCTTGAGCCTTAGTACTCTGTGGACCTGTGTTAAAGTCTCCCATTACTTTGTTGACTTTTTGTTTCAGATACATCTTTAGGAGACCGAAAACTGCTTAGGCACACTTTCAGGAACATGGCTGAGGACCCAAAATATCTGTTAAGCAATTTAATAAGACAATCCCAAATCAAGTATATTATTAAATTAAGTATAATTGTAAGAAATATATAATGAATTTTAAGGTCATGAAAGAACCTACTGCTTCACTTGCTTTTAAAGTAAAGGCACTATGGGTGTTTTCGTAAATAAATAAGCCCACATGTATTTTACTCAACTACTTTGATATTCATATAGATGAGTCTTGATGTCTTTGAATATCCAGATTATACATCTTACTTTTCATGACTAGTCATCAAGCATCTAAAACAGCTTATAATTTAAATATAATCTTAAAGACATTTTTTTCATTAAACATTGACATGAGTCAGCACAATCTAAAATTATTTGGATTAACATTAAGTTCTATTTTCATTTTGGATACATTTGAATTGAATGCTAATTAAAATCTGCACAATAAATTTGATAAATTAGTATGTCATTTGATAATGAAGACGATAGTTTTACTAGGGAGGAAAATGAAGTTCTACTTGCTTCAAGATGTAGTAGCATACTACAGCTAACATGACTAGACCAGTAACAGATTTAGCTTTCAAATATGAAATAGTCCCTAAGAAATAAAAATAGATTTCCCTAGAAATACACTATTTTTCTAACATCCTTAAAAAGACATTGACATAAATTTGAAATGCTATCATTGGATCTTTAATAACTTTACAGAACTTCTCAATACTGAAACAGCTCTCTATGAATGTATTTATATAGATTTTAAAACATCCTGAAAGATTAGTACTCTTTAGAATGCTAAAGTCCTGGCAAAAGAACTTATTTTTGTCTTCTGTTAGAGATTTAATTTTTTTTGCCTTCCCACCTTCACAGTTTAGTCTAAAAATGATAGTGGCTTTTTTGCAGTACTGTTGAAATCCAAATTCAAGTATTGCTTTAATATTTTTAAAAATTAATGATTTAACTATCTAGGAAATAATCCATTCACATTATATCTCATATCTGACAAAAACATTAAAGTTTTGCTCTACATGTTTATTATGTTAGAGAAAGTTATAAATGGTGCTGAGAGCAACATCTTGGCATAATACTGCTTTTAGTGGCAATTTTATTGAATGTAGTCATTAATATTGGTTTTAATAATAAATTTCTTTTTGACACTAATGTCTACTTACATTTACACAGAGGAAAATTGAGAATGTTATATCACAACTATTCAGTTGCAGCAAATATAAATTTTAATCCAGTTAAATGATTACAGAATTTTTCCTTCAACTCTTCAAATTATCTTTATTGCATTTATTTAAATGTGTTAAAATCACATCCTTTTCTCCCCCATATACTGTAGCCTATAGTAAAGATGTGTGTTTTTTCTATGAAATAAGTTTAGAGCCATCAATTATCACTTTATTGTTGAAAGACATTGCTTTATTCAACAACTGTCCTTTAAAATAAAAACTACTAAAACAGCAGTCAATTTTGCTGAAAGCTGAAAAATTCAGATATGTACACACATAATCCTAAAATAGTAAAAGAAAACAAACCATGTCATGGATTTACCATATCTTACTCTCTACCTCAGTTAGCTAAAATCCACCAAAATTTAGAGAAACTAAACTACATTCAGAAAATATGAAAATAAATTTCCCTTGCTTGCCAAATATGAGTTATAATTTTGCAGTAACTCCGATCTTGCAAAAACTTCCCCTGTTTTCCTAATGCAACTTATATTTCTGCAGAAATTCTGTACTAGCAAGAGGTTGGTATAATCATTTCTCTTCATTCTATTCTTAGACTTATTCATCAGCTAGAAGTTAATAATAGATACATTTTGCCACCGGAAGAGGCATCTCCCTTCTTTCCTGAATTCATTTTGCTTCACTTTGCCTTTAAAAATCACTGTAGAAAAGAGGAGCTTGAAAAAACGAGAGAGATATTTTCCTGATGATCACTCAGGGCAGGACTCTCTGGGTGTGGTCCCCAAAGAATCAGCATCAGCATTAGCATCACTGGAGGCTTGTTAGAAACACAAATGTATAACTCTGTGGGTGGAGCCTAGAAAATCTGAATTTTAACAAGTCTCCAGATGATTGGGAAGCACACTCTAAAGCTAAAGGACCATTGATTTAGGGACTGCAGTGGTTACCAGGATGATTATAAGTTAATTACCCATTTGAGACCACCAAAAAAAATTTTATGCTGTCCTTGAAGATTGTCCCAAATTTATTGCTTTAATTCAAGGGGAAAAATGGTGTAATGAGATACTGTGGCTCTGGGCATATGACAAATTAAGGATTTATCCCTGAACTGCTGTGACTGAGGAGGATTTCTCTCATGAGTTATAACATGAAGTTTGAGAATTTCAAGAGTTTGAGGAGAATGAATTGCTTCCCCTAAAATCAGGTCCACGTGGAACTTCAGCATGTGACCTTATTTGGAGAAGAGATATTCACTGATGTACTAGTTAAGATACAGTCATACTGAGTTAGGGCTGACTCTAAATCCTAAACTGAATGCCCGTTTTTCTAATAAGGAAGTTATGTAGAGAGCCATTTAGAAAACAAGGCCATGTAAAGAAGGAGGTAGAAACTGACATTGTGTGACCACAGCCAAGGGACAGAAAGGGTTGCTGGCCACTGTGTCTACTGGAAGAGAGGCAAGTTTTTTTTTTTCCCAGCGCCCCCACAAGGAGCCAGCCCTGTAGACAAATCAATTTATGACTTCCTGAATCATGATGGAATACATTTCTGTTACAAGCCAGCCGGCATTGGCTTAATTGTTATAGAAGCCCTGGGAGACTTTTTAGGCTTTAAATTTTATAAATATTGTTTGCTCTGCTCTTGACCTCTATGAATTATGCCCTGTAACAAATATATTTCCCATACATCCAGCCTCATAAGCTCCAGCTTCCTCATCAGCTTCAGCCATTACTAATCTGTTATTTTGAAATTTTGTTAAAATGTAATTGACAAAGATTGTACATGCTCACAGCACATAAAGTAATGTTTTGACGTACATATGAATTAAGAAATGTTTGGCTCAGTCTGTCTAATACATCCATTACCTCTCATAGGTATATGTATGTATGTGAGTTTTTTGAGAATAGCCAAGATCTTCTGTCAACAAATTTCATAGATATGATATGGCACATATACAGTTACCACAGATTACTTGTTTTAAATTTTCAAAATTTATCCCACTATGTCCACATTTTTGAAGCACCACTGAAGAATCTGACATTAGCTAACAAAGTCACATGCTACTTTATTGTTGTGGAAGGGGAAAACAACTCTCCTGGGAGGATGCTAAATGTAAAATTGTTTTCATTGTGCAGAAATAAAGCACTGGGCATTGTTAGTTATGAATTATGCTTATTATCTTCCACCCATCTGTCTTTCAATAAAATTTGAGATTGAAGTGGATTACACTTTTTAAGCTGCTTTGTACTCATTTGTTCAAATACATAGCAACCCTTTTAATTAGACCATTTGACCATTTTATATGCAAATAACTAATACCATTAAGTGTATCTGTGTCTCCTTCTGTTGCTGTTCTGGTTGTGTCATAAATGCACTGACCCTCCACAAACAGGGTTAATTAGGGAGTGCGTGAATGAGTGCCAGGCTATGCAGTTGCTGCCAGCTGTAGATCTAAGATAAAAAAGGGAGATTAACCAAGCAGAGCTTTTTGTCTCCTAAACAAAACATGTGCAATTATGAACAATGTATTTAGGGAGTGCGCCTTTTGGAAAGGCTGCAGACTCCATACCTTATACTAATAGTTCCATGAGCTCCTTTGTTATCATTTTCCCTTACAAATGAATGATAAAGCAGCTGTATTTTAATATATAAATAGGTGTTTTTAAAAGTCACATGAATTGCAAGAAATATTGAACAAGACAATCTTGCCAAAAAAATTTAAGTGACTTGAATTATCTTTTATGCAGAGATTTATGCAAGCTCTGTAACCATTAAAACAACCAAACATATGAACAACAACAAAAGAACCTATCTCTTTCTGCATGGCTGCTGTGTGCAAAGTGTTAAATATCAGTGATGGAAATGAAATTCAGGATCCTACTTTCAAGAAATGGTAATCTAAAATGGAAGTGGGATGACACACATTTATGACTCAGGGCCCTCAAGCCAAAGGAAACTAAGAAAGGATCCTGGACTGGTTTCCTGGGGCTGCTGTAAGAAAGTACTGTAAGTTTAGTGGGCTAAAACAGCAAAAATTTGCTCTGTCATAATCTGAAAGCTAGACCGAGCAAGGACATGCCCCAGCCCCAAGAGATCTATGAGCACATTCTTCCTCAATCTTTGATGGCTCCAGACCATCTTTGGTTTGTAGCCATGAAATTTCAGTCTCTGCGTTTGTCTTCATAAGACTGTCTTTGTCTCTGTCTTCTTCTCTTCTGTCTCCTATAAGAACATGTGTCATTTTATTTAAGGCCTAATCTAATCCAAGAAATATTATCTTGAAATTTTTAACTTAATTACAGTTACAAGGATCCTTTTTTCCAAATTTCATAGATTCACTTGTTCCAAATAGATATCTCTTTGTGCAGCTATGATTCAGTCCACTATAGCTACTTCAAGAAGGTGACCTCTTCACTATGGAGTGGGTTTGAGGGCAGAGGAGAGACAAACAGAAAGTTCTCTTTAGGCATGAAAAGTACAGGATGTCATGTCTAATAGCACAATACCTAGGATGAAAAAAGCACTCAGTAACCATGGGATTATTAATGAAATTTATTCATAACAATTCTCAGTGATCAGGTAAACACAGAAGTGTAGATATTAGGAGAAAGACCTAGACTGGACTCGGTGAGATTGCTACAGGAACTGTGTTAAAACAGAAACAAATGAAATAGAAAGAAAGGAGAAAAAGACTGGAAGGGGAAGGGAGTTACGGGGAGGGGAGGAAAGGGGGACCAGGAAGCAGTTCATCTTTGCAGAACTTTTTGAAAAAGAGGCTGAGAAAAATGTGGAAGAAAAACAAGAGAGAAACCAGGAGCAAAGGTGGCTAGGGAACAAAAGAAAAGTAAATATTTAAGAACAAAAAGATGTCAGGATAGTTTAAACTGATTAAGTAGCATAAAGTCTAGATCTGGGTTCACCACAAACCCAAAAGTTACAAATCAAAGTTTCCATGGATTATACTGATAAAAATGGTGGCAAACACTATAAAAATAGTTTTCCAATTGAACAATGAAATTAAAACAACACAGATGGCTTCCAGTTTACAACACTTTGGCTTACAACTTTTTGACTTTAAGATGTTGTGAAAGTGATAATTTGTCCAGTGTAACTGTACTTTGAATTTGATACTATGTAGGGATACTCTTATGATACTGTTCAATACTGTGAGCCAATAGGGGAAACAGCCAAGCAGCCAAAACGGTACCGTGTACTGCGTTGCCCTGATGGGATTTTCAAAAGGTTGTGGTTTTCATACATTCTGATTCACAGTATTTTCAACTTAGGATACGTTTTTCTGGCTCTAACCCCATCATAAATTGAGTACCTTCTGCACATAGCCTTCCCTCCATAATTATCCACGGCACATATTTCAGAGAAAAATTCTCAAGCAATTCCTGCAAGGACAAAGGTCCATGACCTCTTTCCTCCAAATGCAAGACATACTGTACAAGTTGACATGGATCATTAGAGCTGCTGTGCTGAAGTCTCCACTCATACCTTCTCCAGTCAGACCAGGACATCTTATGGTCATAGTGGGCGAGCACCATTTCCAAACTGCGATTCTGCAACTGACCTTCCTTATGAAAGAATGTCCTTTATAATACATGAGTCAGGAGTACGTAACGTGGATTACAGATACTCCTGATTGGTAGCATAAAATATATTAGAGATACAAGGAGATTTCATATTTAAGGGCTAGAGAATTGAAAACTCATTATACTTTATAATTATCATCAACTCTGTCCTCTACAATGACCTCTGGTGGTACGTGAATTTAGGTTTTCTTGAGTTGAAGACAGAAACACCCTGATTGCTGTAATCTTTGATGTTGGAAGAACACTGAAGAAACTCTTTCATGGTTTGTGGTCCATACCACACTTTATCCATTTCAATGTTGTGTTTAGGAATAAATGAATGTTGCACTTTCTTTTTGTACCTTGGAATTCCCTCACAACATTCTTGAGTTAGTAACAATGGTAACTATGCACGAGTTTACTCATGTCAACTATTTTTCTTAATGTAAGGAGAGTATGTTTGGGCATTTGGGTGTTTGTGTTTTAAATGATAGCAATCATTAGTAAGTTTTGAATCATTTTTTCAGCTTAATGCAATGAGCTGCATTCATTTCAAAATGAAAAATAGATTATTCCCTGCCTTAACAAACTGAGCTTTAAAATCAGATAAAAGATGGTATTTGAAATCAACTTTTTTAGCTGTGACATATTTTTAATTGAAATATTAATAATTTTGATGGGATCATAAAGGAATTCTTTAAAATCTTACTTGATGGATAATTATAAACCAAAATTTAAAGGTACACATTGATAAGAAATTATAGTATATTCAAATTCTGACTGTGCTATTTTTGTATTATATCTGTGAAAACTTGTCAAAATGTAAATATAGCATTTATTCATTCACACAGTATCATAGATCTTTAATTCTACTTAACTGCTATTTTGATATCACATTGAATTAAGAAATTACTTTAAGGATTCAGAGTATCTTAGACAATTAAGCAATGTATTTTTAATATGCTTTTAACATTTATATTCATAAGCTACATACATGTAACTAATTTTAAAGTAATAAGCCTTCCACCCAAGAGTGAATTCTGATCTCTGTAAAGCTTTTATGCTTGCCCTACTTATAATATCACTATCAAGTTCTTTATTCTGCACATTTGTTTTTTTAAAGATCTAATTATATGTTATTTTTCTACATGTTGCAATTATGCAGTTTTCTTTACATGAATATTGCTCTCTACAGAGAATGCTGTTTGAAATTTAAGAAAAAAATTAAACTATTGTTTCTATAGAAATAGGAATGCTCTATGGGTAATAGATAGAAAATGAGACACATTCAGTATGAATCTGAATCTGTTCTTCACTCTAGTTGAAGGGTAATTTTATAAAAAATAAAAAAGGAAAAATGAAATCTAGAATTTTGTAGTTTATCATAAGACAGACATCATATACTGCTGATAAATCAACACAGTGTAGCTTCAAAACACACCCAGTTCTACTGTATGTGTACACTTTTGTGTAGGAATATGATTTATTGAGACACCTGGCAATAAAAATTTGAGTGAGTTTCAGATTTACACTGGATTTTGTTTATAAATGACACTATTTTACATATGGAAAGATAGGGTTGGGCCAGAGATTTAGCTCAGTGGCATAATTGCCTGCCTGGCAAGCTCAAGGTTGTAAGTTTGATCCCTGGTACCAAATAAATAAATAAATAAATAAAGATAGGGTCTTAGGTAAAGTAAGTTTTTGGTGCCTGTGTATTGTTGTTGTTTTCCCTGATACTATTATGAAATACTTCAGACAGGATAATTTTATAAAGGAAGTACATTTATTTGGCTCACAGTTTTAGAAGTTCAAGGGCATGTCGCTGGTACCAGCCGGGCACTGGTGAGGAATGCTCTCTGGCCAGCCAAGCTTACACATAAAATTTATCATGACATATGTGTTCCCTTAACTTCCTGGTTAACCTTTGTTCTCTAAAAACAATTCTCCAATCTTCTCCTGAGATAGCCTGCACACAAACCCACTCCAGGTGGGAGTTTGTTATCCTGAGTTCAATTCCCAGACCACCCTTTGTTTACTTTATTATGAAAACATATCCTTCTCTAATGGCCCTTAGTAGAAACTAAACCTCCTGAGCTTGGGAATTTGGATGACTTTTGTTCATTATCACTAGAGCCTAAAATCCCAGTAGCTGCATCATGTTTGCTCATTAAAACTGGATGAATAAGTGGGGGAGTAAATGAATTGCTTTTAATTTATATATTTTTCTGCATTACACATTCCTGGAAAAGCTGGACAGAGACTTATTATTTTTTATACCCTACATCTGGCAGATTTTAACAATTTAGTAAATGCCTACTAAAAGAATAGCAGGTAACTGAATTACCAAATGTCTACTGCATACATTTTGTCATCTCTGAACACTTCAACTTTATATCATTTTTTTAATTTTGAAGAATTTACAGAGATTTCCATTATTGCACTTGTAGAGAAATTATGCTAGTAACTAATATTACAAATTATGAAATGCTAGTGATAGGAATCAGATAAATATTTTTCATGATCCTACAGGTGGTCCCCAGTGGCCTAAAATCTTGAAGGTAACTTTAGTTAAAACAGGCAGTAATTCAGCTAGGTTAAATATATAATAGGGAATCTCTGTGGAAGTCACAGTCATATAAGGACAGGGCACCAAGTTGGAAGCTTTAGCAGGCTACATAGGAAGGGTGAAGGATTCCTAAAAGGAGAAATAAATGTGAGAGAGTTGTGGATGCTTCATGACACTGAATATTACCAGGTATAAGGTAGAGCATGAAGTGTAAAATGCACAGCCCCTTATCTTCAAGACAGTTTAGCCGCATGTAGTGTTATATTCTTTCTACAGAAGAGAACACTGATGTTTAATTCAGTTCCTCCCATTCAATGATAGAAAAACAAAAACTTCAAGCATATGATCAATTTTCTAATAGATTTATGTTCTTTCCCCACATCAGTGTTCTCAACTCTAAGCAGACAGAAAAATCAACCAAAGCTTTGCTTAAAAGCTACATAAGAACCCCTAGGTGAAGACACAATAACTTGCTAGGTAAGAATCCAGATGACCAGCTCCTCCCCACTACATGGAGGGAACTGGAAACAGACCTAGGGAGAATCCAGATGACCAGCTCATCCTTCTTACATTGCTAGGACCAAGCCAACTGGAGGAACACCAGCCACACGGTAGGACCCAGATTAAGGTGCACATGATAGAGAGGCAGCACTGGCAGGATGGAAAAGCCTGAAGCAACATTAAGAATAGGAGCCAACACGTGGTAAGTTAGGTGAATCAGCATTGTACTTGGGGGAAAAAGACACACAGAAAAGAAGCAGGTGGATGGGGCTCCTCCTCTTCTTTTTTTAAAAAATCTTTTTTCTTTTTTTCTAGATGGGCTGAGGACAACTTCAACCCCAAAAAACTAATCCCACCCTCCAAACCCAGAGATCAAGTTTAGATAGTCCCTTTCTTATTCCCTCATTGTTTATCTTTTGCTCTCTTCTCGTTTCCCAAAGCTTGTGTGAAAATACTTTGTCCTCCAGTTTTGCTTCTTCATTCTTTTCAGTTATCTTTATTTTATCCACTGTCTTCCTTGAATTTCTGATCACACGGTAAAACCACTCTACCAAGAGGAAACACTTTATATACAAGCTCCTAATCTACTATTGGTTTTGTTATGTAATTGCAGATTTTGCTTCTATGGTTTAGAGAACAAAAATAATAATTACCACATTTTGTCAGTTTCTATATTGTGCTTGGTGCTATTCTTATCGCTAATTGTATTACTTTTGCAAGGATGTCATATCTGTTGTAATCATTTGTTCTTCCTTCCATAACAATATGGACGAATTTGGGATAATAACCTCACCATAGTCCAACACTAAAAAACTGGAGGCCGAGCCAAATAGATAGCAACATCTTACTCTTAATTAATCAGGAAGCTAACATCCTGGGACAGACACAAACCAACAACTTTTTACATCCCTGAAGACATCCCTGAAGAACAGATTTTTCCTATAGGTCTTGATACCAGTGATACAGCTATCTACTACATAGTGCTATAACTACATACTAGAAAAATTCACGAGAATCAATGCAGAAAACAAAATAAGAAATTTTTGAAATAGAAAATGACAAAACACAAAAACAAATGCAATCTCAGACCTCCAGCCCACTAAGAACAAGTCTATAAGCCATCGAGATAGAGAAAACTGGAAGACACACCAGGAATTTCTGAAATTATACCAAAAAAAGTAAAGAAACAAATCCATGAAGCAATGGAGGAAATTATATCAGAAATAATCTCATAATGAAGGAATTGCTCAGAAAATCTGGGCCATAGATAAAAAATAGAAGAGCTCAGTAAAATGATGGAAATCTTGAATGAACAATATAGGAAAAAAATAGAATGCAAGAAACAGATTCAAACAGGAAACTGAAAATTCAATTAAACCACTTTTACAATGCTGAAGGCAGACTTTCAGACCTTGAAGACAGTATTGCAGCTAGCAATCATGAAAGGAAAGATCTCTTAAAAATAAAAAGGGATAAGGAAGTAACAATTCAAAAGTGGCAAAATAATGCAAAGAAAATATAAGACTGATAGGTGTCAATGAAAAAGTCAGAGTCAACACAAACAATATAAAAAGAGTATTTGAAGAAGTAATAGCAGAAAATTTCCCAAGCCCTGGAGCAGAATATGACATACAGATAAATGAGGCATATAGAACTTCAACTGCAATGATCAAAATGGATCTACACTCAGACAAATAATAATATCAAAGAAATTAAGCATGACAACAGAATATTAAAAGCTGTTAGAGAAAAGAAACAGTTCACCAATAACAGAAAGCCTATTAGAATCAGAGCTGACTTCCCAATATAAATCCTCAAGTCATGAAGAACTTGGAGTGAATTATTTCAAGTCCTGGAAGAAAACAACTTCCAACACAGATTAACGTACCCTGAAAAACTAACTTTTAAGATTAATGGAGAAATAAGATACTCCCATGACAAAGAACAACTAAAGAAATTAATGATTGCCAAAACTAACCCTACTAAGACTACTGAAAAATATTCTAGAGAGAGACAAAAATGACCACAACTCTAAGAACAAAAGAAAGAAAACATCAGGCAGAGCAAGCTATTAAACAGAGGAGGGATGAACAGTGATAAAATAATGTGACAAAGATAAGCCAATACATATCAGTTAAAACCATCATTGTAAATGACCTCAATTCACCAAACAGACCAACAGCAGACCATTGTTGGATCAAGAAACAACATCCAACAATATGCTGTATACAAGGAATACATTTCAGTCAAAAAGAAATGCAAAATGTATTAAAAATTTAAATATTAAAACAGAAACACTAAATCTACTGGAAAAACAAGTAGAAATCTTGAAGATATAAGTGTAGGAAGAAACTTCATCAACAAAACCCAAACTTCATGGGAAATACTTCAAAGAATCAACCACTGGAATCCCATCTTATTAAAAAACTTTTGTGCAGCAAAGGAAATCACCAAGAGTAAAGTTATAACCCACAGGGTGGAAAAAAAAATTTGGCCACTTGTGCCTCAGATCTAGAACATATAAAGAATTGGAAGAGAATCAGGTCCCCCAAACTAAATGGTTGAGTCAAAACATGTATTTGAAATGCATATACATTTCTCAAATCAAAAAATACAAATGCAAAACAAATTTGTGAAAAATGTTCAACATTGGTGATTTAAGAGATGCAAACTAAAATAATGCTGAGACTTCATTTACTCCAGAAATAATGACTATCAAGAAATCAACTAATACCAAATGCTGGAAGGGCTGTGGAGAAAAAAGGAACTCTTCTTCACTGTTGGTGGGAGTGTAGAATGGTACAACTGCTGTGGAAATCAGTATGGAGATTCCTCAAAAAGCTAGAATTTGAGATGCATTTGACCCAGCTGTTCTCCTTTGCGTATCTTTCTAGAAGAATCAGAAACATACCCTAGTGATATATGTGCCCAATTTGCAATAACAAAATCTTGGAAACAATACAAATGCCCATAAACCGAGCAATGGATAATCAAAACATATTTTTGTACAATGGAGTACTACAAAGAAGTACTTGTACTTAATACTACAAAGAAGAATGGGTAAATGGATGCAACTTGAGACCATACTCCTAAGTGAAATGAATCACACATGCATGTGTAAACATCATTTTTCTCCCTGGTGTGAGACATTGAAAGAGGAAATAAAGTCTAGAATATACAATAGGTATTGTGAAATGGGAAGAAATTGCTTAAAAGGATAACAGGAACTAAGACATGGCAAAGGAAAAAGAAAGAAAGAGAAAAGGTACAAAAATGCAAGTGAAATATATTATTAGTGTCTCTTATTTCATTGAAAAGAAAGGTTTGTGCTAATATTGATTGGAGATTTTTTTATGCCCATATCTTTTACTCTAACTACTTTGAAGATGACAATATGCTATGTATTAACTGTTGTTATTCTCCTAGTACTTGGTTATAAAGTTCTGTTTTGTATTTTTTCCATACAATGAAAAAAGAACCTCTAGGTAAAAGTCTCAGGCATCAGTATTTAATTTTAAAACTTATCAGTGTTTCTAAATTGTTGCCAGGGTTTAAAACTATTACCATAAATACCAAAAATTCCTCGCATTTTGTCAGCCTGTACCTTGTAAAGTCACTAGTGCTCTCACCTTAAAAGATACTTATCTCAATCAGTTTATGAATGACCTGCCCTGAATTCAGACAGAGGAGCCTGAACATGCACAAATTTACCAGGTAATTATGAGGTATTCTTAGTAAGTACCTAGTTTGATGTTGGCAGCTATGTTATCCCATTGTTACTTTGAATTAATGAAATTTACTACTCCATACCTAGTCTCTAGTTTTTCACAAAGGCTTCTTCTCAGTGCCATTCTGTCTTTGTGATTTGTATAGCATAGCTAGATAGTTTAATTCAACCTACCCCATTCCAAAAGTATCTATTATTTGTCATACACGCATACCACTTCACAAATGAAGTGTATGGTAGATATCATGCAGCAATTGTTATGTTTAATATCAGGTATTGTTCTATAAATTTCAGTAGTACACAGCTAATTTTTCCTGGTATTATAAGACATACACAAATGTCCATAATCACTAATTTCATTTAAAATAAAAGGCATTTTTGTAAACTCTTTAAATCATACCAAAACCCCATTCAGATATTCAATTACATAACTCATATATAAAAGGTAAAACTGACTAATTTTCTCTCAATTCCAACAAGAAAGATTAGGGGGGAAACAAACAAACAAACATGTGATTAGAGGAGTTAAAGTTCCATACTGTGGCTGTGCATCAGAATGCAGGAGGAGTTTTTAAACAAACAGATACACATACCCAATCCCAGAGATTCTGATTCAATTAGCCATACACAGCCAGGCGTTGTTATGTTGAAGGCTTCCTGGGCTTATTCACATTGATTGTTTCTTTAGTTTTCCTAGATGTTTCACTTTCATAGAAGATGACCTAAATGAGAATGCCTTGCTTCACATATTTACTGTCAGTGATAATGATGATGATATGATGATAGAAACTAACGAGCTTATTACTTCCTAAGCAACTTTCCAAATATTTTACACATAGGAACTCATTTAGTACTCACAGCAACTACTTAGTGAAGGAAATATTATTACCATCTTTTTTGCAATTAGGAAATAGGCTTACGAGATTTAAGTGACCCACGGCAAGACATAGCGAAGGTGAAACGTGAACCCAGGGGGTCAGACTCTGGCAACTCTTACTGAGGTTATGAAGCAAATTAAATTATATTCCCCATTTCTCCCACCAGTTTTGCTTTTCCTCTTGACTTCTGCAGGGTCTGACCTAGGTGCAGGCTCACCAATTCCACTCTCAGCTGGTGAGATTCCTTCCCAGGGCCATTCAACTCAAACACCTCACTGCATTTGCTTTGCAATGGAGTGGCAAGCACCATATCTAAAAACTTCAAATTTTACTGCCTACTTAGTGAACGTGTTCCAGGAAGGTAGCTTCTTTACTCCTAAGCACAATATTTTAAAAAGGGCTTTGAAATCACATAGACACATGATCAAATTTATGTACTGCACCTTCACTTACTAATTCTGGGCCTGGGGCAAATAATTTAATGACTCAAATATTCCATTTTTCAATCCACAAAATGGATATAATTCATCAAATAGGATCTGTAGGATCCTGAAGAATTAAGTAGGTCAACAGAGATCAGGTCCCTTTGAACACAGTAGGCAGTGAATATCAGTGGACTGCCTTCCCTTCTGCCCTGCTCCCATGCTAAACACACAACTAGCTTTATGCTTAGTAGCTTCTGCCCAGCTTTTCTTTTTCTGCTTTCCATTATTCCTCTAAACTCTGTGTTTGAAAAGTTGTTAAACATATTTGATAACATCTTACCAGGTAAACAGCTACCTAATAATATAAATTTAGGACTCTAAAGGAATATTATGAACAAGAATGACTCTTAAAACCTTACAGCCTCCTTATCTGTGTACCCCCAAAGCCACTAATATATTCAAATGCTTAAAATCCAAATTTTAAGATGTTTCTAAGTAACTGCTGATAAAAATGCATTTGTCTATGTAAGGTATATTTGATTTGCACAGGTAGTTACATATTGACATATCCCATATGCCATTATTGTTAGCTTCTGAGACAGTGGCAAAGAATTATATTAGGGGCAGATCCTCTTTATATTATTTTTAATTGAAAAATTATATATTTCACAATACGATGTTTTGAAGTAGTATACATTGTGAAATGGCTCAGTTGAGTTAATTAACATTTATATGAGCACCTATAGTTACCATTTTGTGTGATGAAAGTACTTCAAATCTTCTTCTGGGAGTTTCCAAATATAGTACATTGTTACTAACTAGAGTTAGGGTGTTATACAATAGATCTCTCAAACTCAGTCCTGCTTTTTAACTGCAGTTCTGTATTTTTTTAACTAACATGCCCTTAACACTAACTTATCCAACTTTTGGAAACCTCGATTCTACTCTCTCTTTGAGTTGAACTTCTTTAGATTCTACATATAAGATTCAATGTTTAAAAGCAAATGGAATCAAATATGAATATATTTCAACTATATTCTTAAATTATATGAGAAAATGGTTTGGCAAACATTTTCCAAAGGAACAAAAAATGATTTGTCAACAGATTTTGACCCTTGATCTTTCAAATGTATGTAGTTGTTTAGTTTCATGAATAAAAGAAATTTTGTTTCTCTTAATACTATGGTAATCTTTTCTTTTGCTGTTATAATTTGCTGGTTAATCACATCAGAGTATAATGATTTTACTACTTAAAACATAATAGAAAAATAAATAATTATTTTCTATGGTATTTTCATCACTTTCCTTGTGGCCAAGACAAAATATGCCACGTTGACAGTTTAAAGGAAGAAAAGTTTATTTTGGCTCACAATTTGAAGGGTTGGCTGGCTCCAAAGCAAAGTGGCATGATAGAGGGGCATGACTGCTCACTTCACAGTGACCAGAAAGCCCAAAGAGAAGCGAGGAGCCAGGGATCCGGATATACCCTTCCAGGCCATATCCCAATGACCAGTCCCCGCAGCCCAGAACTCGCCTCCCAACAACAGGCCAACTGTGCTAGCTGCATAATTTAATCACCTCCCCAAAGCCCTGCATATGACAGAATGAGCTTTGTGGGGTGCAGCTGGATGTACCCTGTATCATATAGGCATCAGCTCCTCAGGGAAGGCTGATATTTCTATCTGCTGTGAAACATTTCTAGTCTCTCCTAAAGTCTGTTGTCTGTATGGTTAGTGTCTTGTGAGGTTTCACTTTCTTTCTTTTTTTTAAAATTTTTTTAATTTTAAAGAGAATAAAACAAAACAGAACAAAGCAAATCAGAACAGAACAATGCAAACAACACAGGACTTCAAAACAAGACAACAGGAAATCAGCAGTGGCTACCATAATGTCTCTTGTTTTCTTAAAAATAGTTGTCTATACCTTCACACACAATAAATTCAAACAAAACAAAATAGTATAAAATCAATCAAAATGAAAGCATGACAGGACTTCAGAACAAGACAATAGGAAGTCAACAATGGCTACCATAATGTCTCTTGTTTTCTTCAAAGTAGCTGACCGTACCTTTACACATACTGAAATCGAGTAATAGAAAACAAACTAAAACCAGAACAAAACAAAAGAATGAAAGCATTACAGGACTTCAAAAGCAGATAACAGGAAATGAATGATGGTTACTATAATGTCTCTTTTTCTTCAACACAGTTGTCTATACCATCACACATAATAAAATCAAAACACAACCGAATAAAACCAATCAAAACAAAAGAATAAAAGCATTATAGTGATACAGTGCTATCGTTAGTTTCTTGTCAAGGCTTTGAATTGCACTGTCTTCTCATTTTGATTCTGAAGACGCAGCCTGGTTTTGGAGATTTAATATGTGGAAGTTCATTTACCTTTGTTAGTCAATTGATTCTATATTTGATTAACCTTTTCAGAAATTTGTAAAGAAGCATTTAATTGATGGTAAACTTATTTCTTCAAAACTTCTTACCTAAATGGTTTCCAATTTCTGACCCTTTTATTATGTTCAGCTCCTAGTGACATCTGTATCCTCTCAAAGGACAGAAAATAAATCTGTTGCATTCAGTCAAATTCTAGTAATCAGTCAGATTCTAGGTTTGATGAGTCTTCTTTATCCACACTCCTGAGCTTTCACCTTTTATCCCTTGTAATTGAGCTCACTCAGTCTTTCTTTCCATGCTTTACTGTCAGATGCAAGTAGATTTCAGCTTTTCTGATGATTTCAATTTTCAGGGCCGAGGATTTAGCTCAGTGGCATAAGCACTTACCTGGCAAGAGCAAGGTTGTGAGTTTGATCCCCAGCACCAAAACAAAAATTTTCTTTCACCCAAATTTTTCTTCAATAATATCTGTAGTTGTGTTTTACTCTTCTGATATAATTTTCAAGGTTATTTTTAGTTTAAACTCCTTAGGATTGAATGGATTTTATCTTTTAGTAACTTTATCTTTCTTATAACATCAATCATCACCTTATCATGTTCTAGATATTTAGACTGCTTCTTTATGTTTTTCCTAGAAAGCCCATATTAACTTCAATAAAATTAGGGCCTGTTTGTTATTGAATATCTGCTTCTGGGTACAGCATTTTAAGTAACCATTTCAAGTCTAGCCTCTAACAAAGAGTTCTCCAGTGCTTTATAACCTTTCTTAAAATGCTAGAGGCTCCCAAAAAATTCCTAATGTTTTCTTCAGTTGGAGCAGAAAACATTCCATTAAGCTCTTTCTTCCTCCATTTATAAAGTAAACTGATGGCTTGTTAAACCCAGTTATAGTTTCCTGTAGCTCCAATCCCTGGGGAAAATCTGAGTCCTGGGCTGAGCTACAATTGGCAATCAAGGCAAACCAATGGGAGACGCTCATGGATGTGAACATGTTTTACCCCATTCTTATCCCAGTATGGAGCACCAAAAAATTGATAACAGTTTGTAGGCTCCCCCAGAAAAATGGATGAAGCTGTTTTTTACTCGCCAAAGTGGGAAGCAAAACCCCTATCATGGCATATCTGTGAATCTAAGCTTGCTGGCTGCCAGAAAATTCCGTGCTGAAGCTACCTCTTTTCTGCACCAGTCTTCTAGACTATATCCTTACAACATGCATCCTGGCTTAGGAAGTCCCAGAGGGTTTTGCTTGTACTTGTTTATCAGTGGTCAGTGAAGGTGTAATGGTGAATGGTGTGTGTGTGTGTGTATGCATGCATTCATGTGTGTGTTGAGATAAAGGCCCTTAAAGGCATTTTTGCTTAACTTTAATAAGAATTACAGATAGTGTATTCTCCCTAAAATTCTGTCCATGTATTGCTTCATGTTATTCAAAGATATTTTTAGGTTTATATCTTCTTGATGAATTAATGCTTTTGTCAGCATGAAATAGTCTTCTTTACCCCTAATAATATACCTTGAAATCTACTCTCCTTATATTTTTAAAATTTTTATTAGTACATTTGGAGTACATAATGATTGACACGCTAGCATCTTTTTTCACTATTTTATTTCCAATTGATCTATTTTTAAATTGAAAGTAAATATATTTCTTATAAATAGAGTTAGCATGCACTCTGTTTTTATATTTAGCTTGATAGAGGAGTGTTTAGTGCACTTACATTTAACATGTTTGGTATCATTATGTGTAAGTTTAATGTCTTGGCATTTACTTCCTGTGCATTTTATCTATTCTTTATTCCTGTGCTTCTTATTTGTGTGCCTTCTTTTGAATTACTTAAATATTTTTATTTCAATTATACATCTTCTATTGATATTTTTCACTGTACTTCATTGAAGTTTGTTTGTTTGCTTGCTTTGTGATACTGGGGATTGAACTTGTGATAATAAAGTGCTCTAACAGTGAACTTTTAAATTTTTTTGTTTGTTTTTGAGTTGGGGTCTCACTAAATTTAATATGCATTGGATCTGGCTCTGAGCTTTGCTACAGCTTTAGTTAGATTTGGCTCACCAATGCCTTTAGAAGTCCAGAGAGAGGGCATCTTTAGCTCTTAATTGTTAGTGATGAAGATTACTTCATATCCTAAATGATGCTCTCATATACCTCTGTTACCACTTTAACTGTAATTCTTTGCCTTTAGTCTTTAGCATGGCCTTAAGAAGAGAACAAATTCGCAAATATCCTTTGAAAATAATTTCACCAAATTCAACAACAGTCTCCCCCAACTTTGCTTTGTTTGGGGGGACAACAGATTTCTCCCTAACTATATACAATGCTAAAATAAAAAATAAATCCCAGCCAGGCCTATAATTATCTATATTAGACACAGTGAGGTATAACAGTCAATTAAAATGAAGAAGTCTTTTATTCTGAAGTTACTTGTAGGCTCTTCTATTAAAACTTTCATCATATGTATATGGAATTAAATATCTGAAAATATATAATTATAAATAATGCCCTCATTTCCAAAAATTGTGTATCTTTTAAAAGTAAATGCTTTCTTCTGAAACTGAAGTTCTGCCTAAACTATCAGTTAAGCCATACTCAAGTCAGGACAAGAAAAATTATATTCACAATTATTTTATGCTTTCGTTTAGTTGAAAGACAAAGAAAAATCTGATAGTGAAGTTATTTCCCTCATAAACTATCAGAGCCGTTAGTGTATGGGGCTGATTTGGACATTTTGTTATCTGAGGCAAGCTTTGTCTTGAATCACTTCTACACTAGCTTTTCTCTTCATACTAAATAACTCTGAATACATTAGATTTCTAAAATATATATTCTACCCTATTTCTGTAAGAATATCCCATGAAGTTCTTAGGAAGTTATTGACCCTCTAATATTCCTAGAGCTGTAGCTGGGGAAAGAGTCAAAGGGAATCTTCAGCTTTCTTCACTGTCTTTCCCATATTCCTGATGGAGGCCTAGGGAAAGCGAGGACAGAGTGGCCTGGGGTCACTGGCCTCACCACTGAGCTTCTGCAGAAGGAGAGACACTTATCATTGTTAAGGTCAGTGAGCCATAGTAGAATAACAAGTTTGAAAAGTGGTGATAGCCACATGCTCATGTGGAGAACAACTGTTCCCAAAAGAGTAAGCAGATTATAATAACTAACAAATTCCATCTAGTTGGCTGTCACTTGCCATTTTCTTTCATCAGACAACACAGCCCTGTCATATTTCTAATCCTGAATATATCTTCAAGAACTTGGATTAGAACCAGGATTTTAGTTTTAAGAGTGGCCTGAATACTTGTAAAAATGTACTCAGCTTTTAAATGAGATTAAATACATTTTCGTTTTGCTCCAATACCAGAGACAACAGATGTTACATGCACTAAGACATGTTTCTTTGCATCTAGGATGAGGGCTGACATTCCATTTCCACCTAGAAATGAGCACAGAAATGGCTGCTCTCAGATTGGGGTTGACTTTAATCTCACAAAGGGAAGCACACGTCCCCCTCCAAAGGGAAAGAATACCAAAAAAAACAGTATTTTTTAGTGAAAGTAATCCACATTTTTTCTAAACACATTGTGTTGCTTGTTATTGGAGCTACAGAATCTCTCAAAAATTAAAACATTTTTAATTTGATGAGTTTTATTTAAGACAAAATTAAATTCTGAAAGATATTTCTAAAAGATAAACATTGCTTCTGTCACTCTCTCCTCCCTCTCCTCTCCTCTCTCTCCTTTCAAGCCCACATGTTGTAAAGGTGTAAATCAGTGAGCCTTTTCTGAATGCTTCCATTCTTTCTTAGTCTAAAAATAAGTATAAACTATTCTGAAAATAACTATATAATCTTACATAAAATTTGTGTAAAATATGGTATAGATTTATACATCAGTATATTCCACATACATATCTCATGTACAGTTGCATCAACTCTTACTATTATCCTCACAATAGGGATGAAGGAACGGTGCTTATTAGAAGCTGGCATTTCCTGGTTGTATAGCTAACAAAGGATAAAGACAAATGAAATTCATATTTTCGTAGAATTGTGCCCAAGCACCTTCATAAAAAAGCTAGTCTTTATTTTAAAATGCACATAACTTTTTAAATTGCAAATATGAGATGACCAACTTATTTTGATTTGTTTAGACTTCCATAGTTTTAGCACTCAAAAATCCCTTAGTTCCAATCAAACAAAGGTGGCCTGTCACTTTCATAGAAGTAAATGCAAGAGGCTGCAATAGCCATCCTCAGTGGAATGGAGAGATGCAGAAAGTAAAATACAAGTAGAAGAAAAAAGTTCAGGAAATTTATTAATACAAAGGTAAGGATGATTTTTAACTTTTATCAAAACTATTCTAACAAACACAGCCACCTAACAATTAGAAGTAGTTTATCAAAAATGTTTGCAGTAAATATGCCTACAGATTTAAGATCCATTTCAGTATTATGAAATGTCTAAAGCATACAAATTTGACTACCAGATCATGAAAAGTGAAAATATTTCTAAATTTTCATCAGAAGAAAACACAAAACACTCATCCTGATGCCCTGGAGCCAAATATCCTAAACCTCCCCTTTAGCTATTTTTCTTTGCCTGGTTGAAGTGGCTGCTTCCTGGGCTGGTAATCGCGGGCTGGTAAACTGGGAAGATCACCAGTTAAGAAGGGGCCAGGGACCAGATACAGCCTTAGCCTACCTGCATGACCCACCCAGGCATACCTGAAGTCTACTTTACCAATCTCCAAGGCAGCTCTCAAACCAGGCAAGTTGACAGTCAAGATCAGCCGTCACACATGTATACTGATACACCAATTTTAAACCTAAGTATTAATTTTAAACCTAAGTTGACATTCTACTATCATCAAAATTATCCTCATTCTCCATTTTTCTCTACCAGGTATATTAGGATTATTTGTGCACATGGCCTTTTCAAAGAATAGGGTTGTTGTCACACGATCAGCACCCACAATGGATACCCATTTCACCCGCTTTTTAAGTTGACTGGTGTTTAATAAGATTACACAGCAAACTCTTCTGCTTTCTTTTTTATTGTATAGATTTAAAATGCATGTCATGATATTTTGATAGACGTGTTGATATACACAGCCAAGTGGTTACTACAGTCAAGCAAATTAACGTATCTCCTATGGCAGTTAACTTTTGTCTTGGCAGATTTTCAGCAGACAATGCACATGCTACAAGCTAAAGCTCTAATTTATCCATACTACATAACGTGTACCTCTTGACGTACATCTTCACATTCCCACCTCCACTCTTCACCCTCCCCAGTGTCCACCATTTTATTAACTCTGTATTTGATTTTTGTTTATTTTTTAGATTATACATGTAAGTGAAACCATGTAGTATTTTTTCTTTCTGGTTTATGTCACTCAACATAATGTCCTCTAGATTCAACCATGTCATCACAAATGGCAGGCCCTCCTATTTCACAATGGCATAATATTCCATTCTGTGTATACATGTTGTAACTTCTTTCTTCATTCTTCTGTTGATGAACACTTAGTCTCTTTCCCATATTGGTTATAGTCAATAATGTTATAATAAACATGGGAATAGGATTGCACATATCTTTATTCAGTGATGGTTTCTTTTCCTTTGGCTATACACCTGGTGGTGGCATTGAGAATTTTAAATTCATTTGCATTTATTAGAATTATATGTAACATCCTGCTGTTTTGAATCTCTTTCATATATGTTAATGTAGAGCCTCTGTTTTTTTTCAAAACTGTTTTTTGTACTTTTTTGGGGAAGTAACTATTTTAATTACTTTTCAAACAACTACTGCTTATATTTATTAGTTTTTGTCCCTTTGAACAAAAGTATGAGCCCCTTCTTAAAATTTTAGTTTTTGAAGAAACAGCGTATGCTTTTAAAATTAAATGAGATGCAAAAGGTAAAATCTCAACTCCAAAAATATCACATTGAGAATACTATCTATATTAGTCACTTAAAGGAAAGGGGAAAAACTGACAAGTGCCATTTGCTTTTGAGGGACCAGGATTTTTATACACATGGATGCCTCAAAATTCAACTAGGATCTAAATTTAAACCTTCTCTGCACCACTGCAAGGAGGCTACCACCAGCAGTCAGCCTCCCCAAGACTGTGACCATCCTGTCTGTTTTTAAAGAATGGAGCCAAGATTAGCTGCTTGTTCATGATAAATTAAGGGTATCTGATTTGCTTGTTCCATGCCCAGGTTTTCTTTGGAGGCAAGCCCTAAAAGCTATTTTTCTGATCAATCCTAACTCTCATGTAGTGCTTACGAAAGAGAAAAACAATATTTACTCAGGATAAAGACTGAGTTGTAGGCACCGTAAATCTTATCAATTGCCTTGTGAAGGTTAAGGGGGTAAAACTAAGAAAAAATTTTCCACTGTGCTCACTCCACCGTATTTCTGGACTAATAAGGATCCTAATAATGTTTTGCAGTGTTCTGGAGTTTTGAGGATTGGCGTGGGTAAAAACATAAGTGGAGGGCTGAGGTTTAGCTTAGTGGTGTAAGTGCCTGCTTGCAAATGCAAGGTGATGAGTTCGATGCCCAGGCAAAAAATAAAAAAATGTGGAAATAGGGACATGATCAAAAGGGATATTTGATTAATGAACGTTGCAGTACGGCAAACAGCCAGTAACTGTCTAATAAAGAAAACTGTTAACTTTACAAGTTAAGGGGAAATATTAGAACAGCTAATACTTTCTCCTTTCTCTATTTTTCTTACAGGCCAGGGAGATCACCTTAAGTGAATTTAACAAGTATTTGTCCTATTTGGGGTCAGTATTATGCCTGAACACACACACATGCACATACACAGTATATAATTTTTGTGTGGCTTTGCCAACATATATATTTAAATACATATGTTTTTTTTGATCAGTTGGTTAATTTTGCATAAAGGGAGTGGTAAAGTCATTAAGACATTAATGAGAGAGCTAAAGTCATTAAGACAAAGGCAAATTGTTTTTATCTAAAACGTGAGGGCCAGGAATATAACTCAGTAGCACGGCACTTACCTGGCAAGCTCAAGGTCCTGAGTTCAATTTCCCAATATTAAAATAAGATAAAATAAAATGAAGTGTGAGTCAATAGATAATCACGTTCCATAGTTTACATACAATACTCGTAGTACAAGTACTCAGTTTCCACACACATTTTTGAGTGTTAGCTTTGTGCTAGTGTTCAGAAACACAACAGAAATGACCAGTGTGCTGCATGTGACCCCAGCGGTCTGCCACCCACTCTGCTGACTCCCCTAGGTCACCAGGGCTTTGAGACACCCAGTGGCCTTCAGAAGGACAGTTCTTGATAAAGGGGAAAAGAAACAGAAACACAGATACTTGCTACTTTCAAGGTTCTTCCCTTTTGTTTATGAATTTATTAATGGCCTACATAAACACTAGCACAAAGGAGAAGTGTTCATTGAAACTGAGAAACCGAAATGCAAAAGTGTCTGTTTAACCTACAGAAAATGGTGGGAAATGTCTGTTTCAACCTATGAAAAATGGTATGGAGAAGGAGAGAGACCCCCATCCAGCAGCACTGCTGATGGCCTGTACTTTCCTTAAGGTGATTCGCTTTGGGGTTAAAAATAACACTTCTTCCTCCTCTTTACCCAGTAAAAAATCATTTATGGACATCTAGCAGCAGAATAAGTAACAAGGAATTGGTAGGCCACGGAGCCTGATGGGACATCACAACAGCAAAACAGTAGTATAGTCAAACTTGTCAAGCAAGTATTTCATTCATGATTTTGTAAAAAGATCTTGCTCTAATGTGGTAAGAGATAATCTAAAAAGAAATGTAAACCAACAACAAACAAAACCAGAAAGCCTTCTTTGTGGAGGCAACCAGTGCCATTAAATAGATTTGAGATGTTCCCATGAGCCCAGCAGCAGCAGCAACCACAGCACCACCCCAGCCCAGCCAGCTGACAGTGGCCCAAAGCTGAGGATGCGGGACTGTGATGTGTCAAAGCACAACAGAAGAAAGGCTTTCGCAGGACTTTGAAGAAGTGGTGAGGCCCATCAGAATGCATGTAATAAATTCACCAAGTTGCTCATAAAGCATAAGTTACTTTCAGTAACAGATCTTTTGATCCCAGGAACCACCAAATAAATGTTAATAGATTGTGACTTAAAGGGGCCTTCTGCATTTCAAGAAATGTATCTTTTCCTCATTTCATTCACTCAGTTTCCCTTCTTTCAGAAATATGTGTATGCGCTCTCTCTCTCTCTCTCTCTCTCTCTCTCTCTCTCTCTCGCTTTCCCATCCCTCATAAGGTTTGTAAAACAGTTATAAAAAGAAAGTTCAACAGAGAGCTAGAAACATCTCTTCTACCCTCGTCCTGCTGTTTGGAATATATTACATAATTATTAAAATCAATTTTTCCGCAGTTCCTATAAGCAAATTTTTATCTTACAGAAAATCCACAGATTCAGTAGCCCCCCTCCCCCAACCCTATCAAATCCCCTCCTTTAATGGATCACAAGCCATTTTCTAAGACTCACGCAACTTCTAACCAAAAAAAAGGGGGTGCTCTTTTATTTCTAGGTGAAATTACATATGCTTATGAAAATATAAATTTTACCTTACAACAACGTTTTCAATGCCCCTAAGAAGTTGTTCCGTTCTCCTCAAAGCTAAGTCTAAGAAAGTTCCTCGCTGGAACTGCCTATACCTGGGAAGTGATTGGTGCAGAGTAGCTGGAGAAAATTTGAGCTGCCTCCCCGCTCTCTGCTCCAGGAATGCCAATCAGAGAACATTCTTTTTCAGGCAGCCAAGTTTGGAAGTCAGTTGGTTTCTGGCAGTGAGTGGGGGGAGGGGAGGACAGAGGGAGCGCAGTGAGTGCCGGCTGATCCTCAGCCTGGAAGCGTTTCCCTAATAGCCATCAATGGAGGCGGCTGCTTTGGGCCTGGCAGAGACAGGTAAAAAGACAGCTGAGTAAATCAGCCCGGGATGAAGCGGCGGAAGCTGGGTCTGCGGGTGGGGGACGTTGCCCGCTGAAGGCCTGCCATTGGTGAGCTTACCAAAGGCATCTGCCAGTGGGACTCCAGTGGAATGTGAAACCAAATCATTTTCAAGTTAAAGATAGACACAGTATACACCAGGAGCTGGAAGCTGGATTTTAAACTCCTATCTCGCCCCAGAATTCCAGGGAGCCTTGTGATGATCTCCTCGCTGGCAATTAACAATTCGGTGAAAGTTTGCTCTTCCAGTGAATGTGCTAAGAATTCATGTATGTTCTGGATGTCCTGGAATTAAAAGGATCTAAGAGATCATGGTGTGCATACTCCAGGGTAAGTGGAAAGGTTGCCTGTGAAGTGCATCGCTTCTCTGGAAAGGTTCATACGGAATTTTTCTCTTTTATTGGTGTAAATGAAGAAGTGCTCATGAAGATTCTGTGGGGTGTGCAGCTGCCTTTTCGTGAGCTCTTTGGTACTGCACATTTTGGGGAGTACAACAAAATAGACTATTGTAGCTTTGTTTTAAAACTTACCTTGCAGGTTTGTGACTTCAGTTTTGCCCTTACCTTTGTTTGTCCTTCTCTTAACTCTTAAGCTCCCTGAGTTTACTGAATTACAGTATCAGTTGTTACTTTCCAAAACAGACTCAATGTCACCGTGTTTATCATGCCACTGGGTGAAACTGGACTGTTGTGACGTGCAGGTCAGTTCTTCTTGACTTAGTGGCATTAAGTCACTTTCCAATTTAAAAAAAAGTTTCAAGAGGCAGGGGAAAGGTGGTCTTTATGAGCTGTCTAAAACTACGTAACAGCCACTAGGAAACATTCTGTTTTTTTAAGTAACTTAGAAAAATGGACAATTTCCATCAAAGAGAATAGTTTATTAATAGGTTTTGTGTGTGTGTGTGCGTGTGTGTGTATCTGTGTGTATCTGTGTGTGTGTGTGTGTGTGTGTGTGTGTGTGTGTGTGACCTCATTAATTCCAAGCAGGTTCCCCTCTTCCAAGAAAGCTGATATTTGCTAAGTGATAGAGGTATTGACTACACAGAGCTTGAAAGAACAGGGAGGGTAAGGGTTGCCCAACTTGCTCATGCCAAGCAGTGTTTTTAGGACTTAGAAACATTTTTTCATTAAAAGAGAGAATGACATACTTCATTTCTGCATGTTTTGCCCATGTATAGGTTTTGTTTCTTGTTTGGTCAAATGGCCTCTCCCTCTGCTCCTGAGGCTAGCTTTTCTAAACTTGCACGGCATTCCTTCTGAGTAAATACTGGCCATAATAGTTACTGAGTACATGGTGTGAATTGGAAATTCTACTTTATATGGGGAAAATAAATCTGCTGCTGACGCTCTTCCTCCAGAATGTGGAGCTGAACAGTTAGCTGTTAAACGTAAGCAACTAGTTTTTGCTTTGTCAAGTAGACCAGATTCAAATGAACTAAACTGACTCTCCTAGGTACAATCAACCATTTAATATGAATCTTACTCTACTTTGATAAGAATAATATGAAATGTTACTTTTCTGTTATGAAAAATGGGTGTTATCTTGATAGAATCACTTGGTTTTACAACTACTGAATAATCTGACAAGAAGAAAATATAAAGTTAGCAGAGCTTAGATTTGGTCTCCTCCTCCTCCTCCTCCTCCTCCTCCTCCTCCTCCTCCTCTTCTTCCTCCTCCTCTTCTTCCTCCTCCTCCTCCTCCTCCTCTTCCTCCTGTCTTCCCCTTCCCTCCAAATCCCTTAGGACTGTCACTGCCCTGGGGAAACCTGCTTTTTCAGCAGTTCAGACCTCTGAGAGGAAGAATGGGACTATAGACTGCTTTCAAGTCAGAGTACTAAATTCATGAAGAACATTTACACTTCAGCATACAAACCTAACCTCAGAGAGTTTAGGCAGTTTATTAGTAAGATTTATAATTAACCCATTAGGCTGTAAAAATTGCAGCTAATTTTCATTTTCATATGAACAGATGGTACCTTTGTAAATTTCCCTGGCCATATCAGATGCCTGGTGATATTCTGCCACCAGCTGTGCCCTGAATGGTTGACATTAGGAATGAATTAGGCATAACTCTCAGGTGCTTCCCAGAAGTTCACAAATGCAGGCACCTGTACACAGTACGCACACAGACACACATGAACATTCCTTTTACTTAACTAATATGCTTGTGATCCAATTCTAAAAATAGGTAAAATTATATTAGGCTCATCAGGGAGGATTTTTTTTTCAGTATGTAAAAGGAAAAAAAATACCAAATCCTACAATGTAAGAATTTTAAACTGTGTAGCTGAATTATGTTGACAGGGAGAAAAAGCACGTTTATCTGCTACTGTTGTGTCACTTTGATAGTCAAGCTTGGCTCTATTTCTTTGAGCATAGTAAAGATTTCATAGTATGCCTGCTAATTTTAATATCTCAAACGTTATTCGATTTGTTTCTATTATTGCAATTCCTACCACTTCCCCCTCATGGTGTTTTGTTTTCCTGGTAGCTTAGATCTCTTTGCTCTAAGTTAAAAGTGTATTTTTAAAAGAGCCTCTAAGTATAAATGGAGACCTCATGAGACTGCCGTTGTTTCTGCAAAGAAAATTTTGGTTTGCATCTGCCAAGCACCTGGGGGCGATGCTGGACCAGAATCTCCTTAGATAAAGTGTAACGTTTAAAGCTGCTGGGTCCCTGCTGTGACAGGAAGCAATCTATGTGAGCAGTGATTTATTTCAGCTCACTGTATCCTGAAGGAGGGTATGGCAGGTATGACCTTGCAGAATCCCAACTTAAAATTAAGTTACTTAGTAGCTGTTAGTTACAGCCCTTGCAAGAGGGCTACAGACTGAGACTTTTCCTTGAAGCCTGTCCAGAAAACCAAAGTGTCAGGCCTGGTGGTGTAGGCACATATTCTAAGCACTCCAGAGGCTGAGGCAAGAGGATCACTGTGAGTTCAAAGCTACCCTGGGTTAACAAGTGAGTTCAAGACTAGCCTAAAAAAAAATAATAAAGTAGCCTAAACTACATAATGAGATCCCATCTCAGCTCTCCCCACCAGCGAAAAAAAGGGGGCAGACAGAAAGGAAGCTCATTTCTCAGGTCTTTTTTCCTTGTGTTCATTTGCCTGAGGCAAAAACTTTTAAAACTGAGCTTCTGTCTCTAACTTCTAGTCTCTGAAACTTTCACTTACTAAATTTTGTCTTAGTAGCTCTTTGTTCTCCTTGTTTTTTTTTAATACCTGTTTCAAACATGTTTTACTTATGTCCTTGAAGGTGTCAGTCCAAATTATCTTAATTCTATTAGAAGAGGAGGAAATTTGCTCCACTACTTCTATAATCATTCTTCTTCTTCTTCCTCTTCTTCTTCCTCTTCTTTTTCTTCTTCCTATTCCTCTTCCTCTTCTTCCTCTCCTTCTCCTCCTCCTCCTCCTTCATCTTCCGAACTGTTTTATTTCAGGGAAACTATCAGACCTTCTGCTGATGTCCTTGGTGATTTCAGGGAGCTTTTCTGTTTATTTTTGTTTACATTGTAGTTGTTACCTGAGTTAGTTTGACTTTTGGGGGGAAACAATGCCTATGCATGCTAATTGAAAGATGCATGTTTCCCAACTTGACAAGAGCTCTCTACAATACTTAACTCTCCTCTCATTTGTCCCTAGCTGACCACTTTCTTTGGCAATCTCTTTAATCCAGCCAACTGCCATCACTCTCAGCTGTTGCCTCTGACTGTCCCAGCTTTCTCTTGGCCTCTATTCAGTTCCACCACATTGTTTTTTAATTTTTAATTTTTTTTTATCTTAAATAAATCCCTTCCTTTTCATTTCTTTGCAGTTGCCCAAAGTAGGGTTTTATCATCTTCCTTGAGGATTACTCTGGTCTTACCTTACTCTGCACATGTAGGTTCCATCCACATACCCTGCCCCCAACATGCTGGGACATCTGTCTTCTAAATCATAAGCAAATACTTAAAATTTTCCAGTGGCTCAACATTTACTTTAAAAGAAAGCTTGATCTGCTTAGTAGGCCCCACACAGTCTGGAACATAGGCCTCCTCATTTTCCTAGCATTGTCGCGTCGGCTTCCCTGGTTATCACTGACTGACCGCATGTGATTGCTGTCTCTAGAATCTGTACTGTACCATCGGCCTCGGTTCCACTCTTCCTACTGAATCCTTTTCCCCAAAATTCATGTTTCTCCTTTATCACAGGAGCAAATCCTATTTCTTCTTCAAGATTGGCCTCATAAATCACCTTTCCTGTACTTGCTTTGTTGCACTTACAGCTCTGGAAGGCCCTCATGGTATGAGTTTCTCCTCCTGTACTTATTTCTGTATTCTCAGTAACTGACCCATGGGAATCACTCACTATGTGTTTAGGAAATTAAAACAGAACTATTGTGAGGACATTTTTCCTTAATTTTTTTTTCACTTTACTACTCTTTTTTTTTTTTATTTTTAAAAAGCAAAGCAGTGGGGCTGGAGGTTTGGCTCAGCGGCATAAGCGCCTGCCTTGCAAGCAGGCAGTCGTGAGTTCGATCCCCGGTACCGATAAAAAGGAAAAAGACAAAAAAAAAAAAAAAAAAAAAAGGGTAGAAATAATACGGTTTCAAAAAATATTAGTAAGAAATCAACACTAGTTAATATATTACATATTGTTATCTTAGAAGTAGTTGTTCAGATTATAGAATCTAAACTTATAAATTGATAGTCAGTTACTCATTTTATATTACTACTCATTTACCTAAGATTCCTTGTCAAGAATAGGAATCAACAGTGATCCTTCCAGTGTATCAACTAGTGCCAGGAAATGATATGGTTGCTTGTCTAATCATTGTAATTGTTCTAGAAGAAAAGTTTCTCTGTTTTCTTGCTTCCCTAAATTAGACAAAGTGACGGCAAGAGACAGTAAAAATACAATGGATCAGCTACATATTATCAGAGAAGGTCATAACTACAAGACAGCCCTAGAGTGGGGAAAATGTTCTATTTCAACAAACCTAATTCAGAATGCTGAGCAGCAATATAGGAAAAAAGTTAATAAGACACAGCCATGTTCAAATTATTTCAAGGCACACACCTGAACCTGGGTCAACAGAAAACTAGACTGTTTTCAGATCACAGTGTTGTGCTACCAGGAAAGTAACTGGTTACTTATGTAATGTGACATTGTGACCCTAAATCTTAAATCTGCTTAAATTTTCTTATGAAACATTTTAAAGCCTTGAGTGAAACTTTATTCTTATTTTATTATCAGTGTATACTAAGCAAGGAAAAACTGCATCATTAATTAATAATTGAATATAGTTAGTGGGAACCAGGAAAAGAAATACACAGCTTGATTTATTGTAAGGCTCTTTCATTGTATATTTTGGGACATATTTATTTCTCATCAAATATTTGTTGTGTATTAATATGCCAACTCTTGAGATTTAGAAAAAAAACTTGCTATATTACTGCCACTAAAAGAAAAGTATATGTGCAGGGGAAACTTTTATCTTTTAAAGAAATTTTAACTCTAATATAATGTTCAAAGATAACATCTAAATATGAACCCACAATTCTCCATCATAAAATATAAAAATATGGTGTTAGTTTTTTTTCTTTTTTCTTCATGAAAAAAACTAAACCTGGATCTTGAATACCAGTGATTAAATCATAACTTCTAAGGAGCTAAGCTAATCTAGTTCATTAACTCAACAATCTAAACTTCTATTTTGTTTCTTAACAGTGGTAGGCAAGAAATTATTTACCCTTTTCTGTTGGAAACTAGAAATGAATTATAGCATATTAAAAATGGGCTTAATTAACATACCTTATTATATATTCTTTTGTTTATATTTGTTCTTTTTGCTGATTGTACATATTATTTTTTAAATGCCATTTTAACTTAAAAATTAGTTTTTCTTTTAGAAAGCCAAATTATGGGGTAAACTTGAAATTATTTTAATTTTTAAAAATCATATTTATCACATAGTTTTTTACAATCATTTAAAAAGATCTGAACAAATTCTGAAAACAGAATCAAATAAAATATATTTTTATCACATACTGTGTGGTATTTTAAAATCGAAGTACATTTATTTGCATAATGCTGACTTTGCTTTTGTGCAAAATAAATATGGGATAAGGATGACTCAGAATCACCCTGACTCATAATCACTTTGTAAACCTCTACGTACTTTAAAGCCACAGTTATTTTTATTTATTTTTTTATTTTTTTAGTCTCATTTTATTTTGCATACCCACTCCTATACACTGTGATAGGTCACAGATGGTGGCCTACTGAAATGGTGTATTTACTTAAATGACCACAGTTCAGGAACTCAGGTGTCTTCACTAGTTCTGTTAAACTAGTGAATGAAATTGATCTTCTAATGCAGATGAACTTCTGACACTGGATTACAGCACATTGAAAAATGGGCTTAATTAACATACCAAAAGTTATATGCAAACGTCTCAGATTAACTACACTTCTAAGCAAACATGTTTACTCACCAAAAGATGTTGTGTTTAACACCTCAAGTTAATGTAAAAATTCTTTACTAAAGTTAATGCACTCTCAAATTATTTTGTAAGATACATGTTGTTACTTTATTATAAAATAGGATGAAATTAAAATGTAGAGAAAGGAAATATCCCACATATGATAAGTGATTCCTTAAGGTAATAAACCCATTGTGCTTGCACTGTAAATGTTGGCATTTTCTTCTCATCCAGGCAACTCAGCCATCACAGGTTGACTAAGGATCATTCTCAGCATGGCTAGTTTCACCCAAAAATAACTCATTTTCCTAAATTTTCCTTTTCCTGGTCAAAGCTTGTCATGGGACCCCATTCAACTTCAGTTATGTGAAAAATACTATCCTACCGCATGCCTGGAAAAGAAAAGGATTAAAATATATACAAAGAGTCTAATGAATTTCCACTTGAGTGTACCATAGGCCCCTCCAAACCCTGAGTCTAGACTGACAGCCACGAATACCAGTGAGAGATCCATTCTTGGTCCTATACAAATGCATTACCTGTGATGTGATGCCGATTTCTTTTGTCTGTTTACATCTTTTCAGGCTCACTTCCACGAGACTTTTTAATTCTAAGTATGCCTTTTCCAAAGTGTTTGCCACCTTACTAGTTACAGCTTTTCTAGTGCTCCAAACTGCTAGGACTTTACCTAACTTCACATGCATCACTGGGGAGATTTTGTTCCCGAACAGTGTTGGGAAGTGAAAGGAGCCTGTGTTAATGGTAATTCTTACAGAATGCAGAGAACAACTGTGTAATGTTCACCTCTTCCTGTCTGTAAGAACTAACTGACCATGTAGAGTAGAGAAATATAGGAGAGAACAGTTGGACGCACGTTTAGCTCCAGCCCTCACATTTGTCAATAGGCAAAGTGGAGAGACCTGGTTTAGGGAAAATGGCACAGAAAAATAATGATATATATTATATATTACAAAGGCACAGTTTTCGGTAGCATTTACATCACTGATACTCGCTCTTTTGCTTAGCATTTAATTTTAAGCAAATAAGATAAAAAAAACCCCTCAAGACTTCAAAGATTAATGAGGCACTTAAAAGTTTAAAAAATTAGGTCAATATTTTAATGTCCTTTGGATTGTAATTTAAATCAGTAAATCTAATTTGTGTTCTTGGGAGCAGTATTTCTAGGAAACGCTGTGTGTAACGGAGAGATCTAGATCCTCAATCAGATCCTCATCTAGATCAGATGAATCACTATACACTGTCACTTTCTTGGAGATTGTGGTCAACATTAGCGTTAAGGATTCATAAATGTTCTACACTAGAGAGACGTGTTTGATCACCTAATTTAACCATGCAAGGTGCTAGATACTTGGAAAACTACGTGGATGGATAGTTACTAGTTACATAGATATGTAGACAAAAATATAGATAGATGGTATTTCAACACCACAAAGCACACTTCAGTAAGTTCTGATAAAAATGCTCCAAAATACCTTATTAATAATTTATAGTATGATAACATTGGAGCCCATGTAATAGTTTTAGAACATAGAAGAATTTTAAATAATCTATATAAACATCTTTATTATTTGACAATTTGTTCTCATTCTTTCAGTAAAAGATGCTGACTTTGATGCTGTAATTGAATTTTAAACTGGCATCAAAAAAATATTTAAAATGACGTTAGGCTTACAGTTTATGATAATAAAAGTAAGGATGCTATCTGTGCTTTTCTGAACCCAAAACTCAATATGATTTTTCCCTATTTCACCCATTTTTGTTCAAAAGTCTAAAACTGTTATCCTGTTTTCCAGCATGATCATGCATCATTTATTTATTAGATCTAGTAGTCATTTCTTTATGATGACCTTATAAAAGAAAGGTTATCTTCAACATATGTTACTTGGTTTTTTAATATACTTCCTTTAAATTGAGAAATACTAAATCTCAAAAAGGAAAAAAAGCAATTTTGGGGTTTCAAATGATCCACTACTAAAGGAACCACTCATGGGAATTTGCCTCTGCAAGAATAATACATTGACAAGGACAAAACATCCACGTTTCCCTTTAGAATCTCTGTTGTATTAAATTAAGTGCAATAACCACTTAAAATGAACTGATTGTTCCATGAACGTTCGTATTACTAGAAACTCTATTCAGAGAAAACTGTGGGCATGGGATACAATGGCAGATATTAGGGAGGTTTTATGTAATAGGACAAGAGTGTCTTTTTCATCACCTTCTATTCTGCAAAGATTTTTCTACTTTCTATTCATTAGTGATTTCATTATTCTCTCTTAGGTTTGTTTGTTTTTTGTACGGAAATTGAACTCACAACCTTGCACTTGCCAGGCAGACACTATACTCCTGAGCTATATCCCCAGCCCACTCAGTCTTAAACTAGGAGAAAAATCAATACTTAAAACATAATTTGAGAATTATACCTCCTACAACAAAGAGCAAAATATTCAGTCAAATCTGTGGGTAGCATAAATCTTTGGCACATATTTTTTCTCCTTTGACTAATTTTTGTTTATATTCTTTCTTCTTTTTTCTTTTTTTGTCTTTTTCATTTTTTATCAGTACCAGGGATCGAACTCACGACTGACTGTGTTGCAAGCAGGCACTTATGCCGCTGAGCTAAATCCCCAGCCCCTATATATTCTTTCTTGAGGTCATCATAAGATTGAGAAAATATCACAACAGTAACACCCCAAAAATTTTGTTACAGGAAGATGTGAAGATCTTTTGAACACGATAGGGCTGGTTCTTTGTAGTTCTTTAAATAGGCACAGGACAGTGCACCTATTTCTTGTTGCTAAATTATGAAGTCAGTTACAACCCAGCTCTGAAACTGCCTAGCACCTAGGACATTTGGAATGCTGGAAAATATCCTGTGTAACCGTTTTCAGGACATCAGAACATAAATCTAAATTACTTAGATTTACAGTATTACAGTCTCTCCTCTAAAATGACATGTGGGAAGCATTTAACTTAATGAGGCAGAGGGTTCTAGTGCGCAAGTTACAATATATTTTTCATTGCCAAGGGTAAATTATTGCTTCAGTTTCCTATATGGTACCCTAGTGGCCTCAAAGACACAATGTAACTTCCAGAAATGCCTGATTTTGTCTTAGGCAATAACTTACTCCCTGAGAGCATGTTTTCTGAAAATTACGCATAACATTTCCTACAATAGGCAGAATTTCTTGAAGGTCATTCACAAATAGTAACTAAGCTTGCCTTTTTTTTTTTTAACTTAGGAACATTGACTGAGGTGGTAAGTGTACAAACATTGCTATACAAAAGGAAAAACTAAGGAACATTTTCTATCCATAATATTTATAAAACAAGAAAAATCTGATAAGGAATTAAATTATAGGGAATAATATCTTTTTGGCATTTCTGTCCCATTATAAAATTTTTTAAATAAATAAGTATGGGCCTTTTCGGAGTAGTCTTTGAAGATTTAGGGTTGTAATAATTAAATATACTGTTACAGATTTATAAACAAAACTTTTAATTCTGTTTGAACATCAGATATGTAGACTCAAACGTCTGTGTGTTAGAGTTTTTCTAAAGTGAGCTTTACTGTCTAATAAGGTAACAGAAGAATTTAATTAAAACAAAACAAATAAAAAATGCCCTCTCCAATCAGGATTCCAGTATCTGAGTAAATTTTAGAACTTGATACTTTTTAAGGCAGAGACATAGCTCCAGGCTTTCTGCCAAACCATTACTGGTAATCTGATGACCAGGGATAAGCAAATGAAAGGACCACTGCCTGGCTTAGTTAGATATGAGTTCGCTAAAAGAGAAGCCAACACATTTCTTATGCAAATGATCAAAACCAGAATTTAGAAACACACACACACACACACACACACACACACACGTGTGCACACACACCCCATGCTTTTAGAAGTCCAGGAATATACACATCAAAATACAACTCTACTCAAAGAGGCACAGAAGTAGCAGACACAGCTGCTGTTGGCTGGATGCTTTCTGTATCTTGAGTGGCTTTAATATCCAGCAGCATTTCCCTCAGTTGTATAGTGAAAGGAATTAAATTATACATATCTGGACAAGAGTTAGCATCACTCATGTGGTTAAATTCTAGTGACTGCTACAAGTGATTCATTTGTAAATGCGTGATTTGGGCTGTTATTGTCTATGGTTTTCTTAAGTGATTTAAATAAACACCTATTCTCCACATAGTGCTACAAATAATTTATGTGATATTACAGCAACCCAAGAAATAACCAAATCAGTCATTTTTATGAAAGGAAAATTGTTTGAAATTGTATAAACTCTTTAAAGAGGAAAACAATGAGTAAATAGCTATGAGTATTTGCATATATATATTTTGGCCACTGGAGGGCTCTCATTTTTTTAAATTAATTCTTTAGAAATGATAAGGCTGCAACATTTAAATCTGGATGTCTCCTGCTTTGTAAGATGATACATTTCCAAAATAGAAAATAAAATAAAGTCAGATTTAGTTTACTATGTTCTTTCATGATTTCACAACAAAAAATAGGTCACAATAAAAAGAGAAATTAGCCTTGTGCCTATTTTTGTACTCATTACATAACCAAGATTCATGTCAAAATCACATAATCAATATATGTACATAACATATAGATTAGAGGAAGACATCCCTCAATCTCAAGAGTTAGACTGTATGATTGACACTTTAAACAACCTACTTACCTAGTGCCAAGACACTGCTGTGGAAGAGTATAGTCTTCAGCAAATATTGCATATGTGCAGAGGCTATGACTGACCAATAGTTTGTTGCTTCTATAGAGTAAAGTCTGAGGCTAAAGTGAAAGGAGATAAATTTGGAGAAATAAAACTAGGTATTCACATGTGGAAGCATTTTACTTCATTCCAAGGGGTCTTATTGCTTATAGACGTTTGCAATTCTGAAATCCAAACTCTGCCCCCAAAGTAAAAAAAAAAAAAAAAAAACAAATAAATAAATAAACCAAAATAGAATAAATACCTTGTTAAGGGAGGGCCTGGAGACAAAATGACCTCCTGTCTATATCATTTGAATTTTCATGTATTTGCATTTTACTTCATTAATAAATCTTTTTCACCGTAAAAATATTCCCAAATTTCCAGGAAAAAGCACCATTTTGTTCAATAGCATCTCATTCCCTACACAGTGGATGTTCTTAGAATTCTCTTTGATTACAAATCCCTTTGATTAGAAGCACAGCTGTAGATAGCAAATGTCATTTAAAGTAAAAGTCACAAGAAATAAATTTTAGATAAATTGTTCACTGTGAATGATGATTTCAAAGAAGGCAAGACTAGGAGCAGATAAGAAACAATACTGCCATAGTAGTCCCATAAATATTATTTTAACTGATTTCATAATGTCTAGCTAAATGGAACATGAACTTGACCACTGAGAGAAGTGCCTATAATTTTTATAAATCTTGCTTCTTTATAAATTTATCTGATAAAGCTGAATGTTCTCTGGCCTTCTTCCAAAACGGACATTCTAAGTAAAGCTTATGTAGACTGACCTTCACAATTTCCTCATAATCTCATCATTTTCTTTCCATGATATTACGATTACCTAGTGGGAGAGATAGATGTCTGTTACTATAACCAGCACCTATAACACAGAGGTGTGATTCCCAAGGGCTCTTCCTCTCTCTGTTCATGATCCCTTGGCAGTTTCTGGGAGTTTTCTGTACACACTAAAGGTCCCAATTTTCCTGGAAATTTTGGTACTTCATTTCTTTGTGCACTCATAGGATTCCCCTTTTCCAACCTCAATCGTTTGAAAGAAACAGAATTGGTAGATGTACTAGAAGAAAGGTGATGACCACTGGGAAAGGCTTTTTCGCACATGCTTCTGTTTCATAATGAAATGCAGAGACAGGGTTACAGCAATACTGGATGAAACTATGATTTCAAATCCTTATGATTTGAATTTTAAGTTGCCCTGACACCAACTAAAGGGAGCCTCAAAGGCTTCCCCAATCCTTAATGAATCTAGGCTAACATGCACTCTTCTGACAGATTCATTTTCAGTTTTAAGTCTTATAAAAAGACTGCGCCATGTTCCCTCATGTTACTTATCTTAGTTACTGGGTTGATAACTGAATGAGCTGGAGACATAGTTACGTCTTCAAACCTACACAAAAGATAGGTACTCAAACTATGATGACCTCATTTTGGTATCACAACCAAGAATGACCTTAAAAAGCAGCTGTGTGTGTTGCTAATTGGTCTCAAGAAGAAAGACTTTATATTAGCAACACTAAACTTTTTTGAAAAACATACTCTTTAGTTTTTAGCTCAGTTTGTTCATCTACTCAATGCATTTAACCCATCATTTTGTCTTTCCAATTAGTCAGATATTTGACAAAAGCCTGGTTTTCTATGGATTCATGCACTATAATAGTAGAAATTAACCATAAACATTTTTAGGCCGAAACAGTATCTTCTATATTTTTGGAGAACTTACAATATTGGAAGAATAGATTCAGAACACTCTTTTTCTTCTGTTCTGAGAAAGAAAGGTTATCAACTGTTTTGTAAATGAATGACCCATCTTGCAGGAGAATAAAACTCAGACTTGTTAATTCTCCCATCACAATGTCAACTCTGCTGCTTCTCACCTACTGTATAAACTCTAGATCTTCTTCACTCAGCCATATAACATGGAAGCACTAATAGTAGATGTAATCAGATTTAACCTTGAACTGACAGTTCTAAGAGTATCATCAAGGAAGCTTCTCAAGTGCTGTTGTACACTGAGCCTCACACCTAGCACACCCCCCCCCCCCGCGCATGTTCATTACTGAGTGTCATTACTGAGTGACCATTTAACTTTGTGGCCTTGATTACTGTTATCATTTTCCATACAGTGTGACTATTTAGGAAAATAAAGAGAGAATAACCTTGAACAACTTCAGAACATGGTGCTAAACACTACTTGATGTCTTCCAAATAAGGAGCTGGGCCACATAGGTCACAGGAATTTGTGCCAGGAAAAACTTCTCTCTCAAGCTTGCAAGCTTTCATTATTATGAAAGAAAAACTGTACAGTACATCAGTTTCCACTGTTGTTTTGATTGCCTCAATTCTTGGAGTTAAATTAAATAGAAGGTTTTAAAGATACAATTTCTGCTGCTTGTAATTATTGTCTTCAGAATTTATTTCAGGTCATAACCTTAGCAAAACTCCTTTTCTTCTGTGTTTCATAATTCTCTCCTCATGAGGGCAGAACTGTTTCCTTCTCCACTTGCTTGTGATCTCTGACTCAGACGCTGCCTTCTTAATGCGTCACTGCTTGTTCTCATGGGCAGATAATAAATGATTTTGAAGCTAAGCGTGCTGGTATACTCCTGTACGTTCAGTAGTCTCGGAAGATAAGGCAGGAACATCACAAGGTGGATCCTCATACAAGCAGTTTAGCAGCTTGGCAAGACCTTGGCTCAAAATAAACAGTTTAAAAAGATCTGGGGATACAGCACACCATGAGGGTCCTGAGTTCAATCTCCCATGTCAAACATACAAAAAAAGTTTAATTGCCATTATTTTATACTGTCATATTTTGTATTTTTAAATAAATATTCCATTTTGAAAATAAGTGTAATTTTAAACCATTTAAAGTATAATTTTAAACAAGACTTCTGAGAGTAACAGATAAAAACCATATTAATTCTTGGGGACATTTTGAAACCTATTTTTTCCGGAGAGATTGGCAATATCCTTTGATCTCCTTACTTTTTACCTAGATCTATATTTATTGCTCTCAGTGAGATCACATTTTATTGTACTGAATTTTATTTTTAGAAATTTCTAACTTCGTTAGAGACTGTGCTGAGGCCTCTAGGCAGAATAGTTGAGCAATAAGGTCATGCTTGACTACTACGTGTTTATGTCATCAGTTTGACCTATTCTTGCAAGTAAGGTCATTAATCCAGTACGTGAGGAGAATTCTATAGGCCCAGGAAGACTGTACTTGCAAGACTGTCTTTATGAGAACTTGGATGAGTCAGACGGACCATCACTCATAAAACCTGCTGTTTCCCCCAGAGAAATGATATCAGAGGAGAATGCAGCTGGAGAGATTAATTGTTCAAGATCAGAACAAAATCAATCTAAAATCCCAGTTTCCTGATTTATAATCCTTACCTCTTCCTAAGATGCTTCTCAAATCTATATTATAAACTCTTTGAAAGGATATATTGAAATAGAAAGAGTGACCTGAGATTTCCTCACTGTTGAGTTGCACATGCATGGCACTTTTTGAGGTATGGGGATGTGTTCATTTGTCTTTTGCCAGCGGCATAGGTAGTTTGTTCTGTGGTACACTTATAAAGCAAATAACTTCTAGGGGGATGAAGAGATGCACTAGACTTTATGGGCAATAGCAAAATACTGAAAAGAAAAATTTTAAAAACTAGGATAAATCTCAAAACATTCCAAAATCATTTATACATTAAGCTTCTTATATATACTTTCATGAGCTAAACAAAGTATTTTCCTACAAAGCATATGATGCTGGTTTAATTTTATATTCTATTAAAAGTTCAAATGACAAAAATTTGCCATTTACAAGTGTTGAGAAGATTTGATGAGATAATCCAATGTAAAGAGTTTGTGCATTCAGCACATTTCCCAGAGTAAAGTGATATCTGTAAAAAGTTCTGATGATTTGTGGAAATGATGATGTGATATAATAACATTAACAACTAGCAGGACATAAAATTATGCTCTTGATCACAATTTTATAGACATATTGATAGAAAAAAACCTAAAAGGAAGCATTCATCATAGTTACCTTTAAATAATAAGATACTGAGATTATTTCTCTCTCTGTACTCACCAGTATCATACAAACTTGCTACAAAGAATTTATAAAATATGCCCAGAAAATATGAAATTCATAAAGGTAAATCTCATCGTTCTTTCCCTTGGATCTCAACAATTCTTAGATTTGAGGAGGAAATTCCACTATCACACTTTACCTAGTAGTTTACATCTCTTATACTCTACAGAAATAGTACCACTCTATTCTAGACTGTCACCTTTTTAGCCTTTTAGACCAGTTCATTCACCTATAATGAAACCTTGGCAGATAAATATCTGATCTTGTTCTCAAGTGTTAAGCTTTGTAAAGCTTGATTCATAGAAGCTAATTTCTTCCTTCAGAACCATGTGATTCTCATAGCGAAGAAAATTTAGAAATATCATGAATTCTTGGAGGACAGGGGTATGTAACTATAGTACAGTGACACCTGTGACTCCAAGCACCCTTTGTAATGCCTGATCACTATAGAAAAAGGCACCAGGGAGCACCTTTTATTCCCATGCTGTTCTTAGCTAGACTGAGAAGCAATAAATATAGGAAGTTTACTATCATTATTTCTGAAGTATATACACTCATCTGTAAGCATTTCAGTGGTACTCAGCTTACCTGTAAACATTTCCCTGTCAGTTCGTCTTGCTCTTGCCTTATAATTGTGAAACATTAAATATATTAACCTAAATGAAGATACTGAGCCCATGAGAATTAGTCATGGCTGAGAGAGTTCTCAGTGCATAAATCAATTAGAATGAGTCAGCCTTTATGTTAGAATCTGGCTGCTTTTAAAAAGAATCATGCATATTTTTATGATAGCTTACTCCTCTGCACATTTCCTTCATCTCTTTGATAATACAATTTTCTAATATTACACTGGATCCAGCTCATCTCTGCTTTGGGTCACCAAATGTTAGAGCTGGGAGCAGGCTTAGCTGTCACATAGTAAATAATTCAGGCAATTAATTTTACAGAAGACAAATTCATGGTTTAGTAGCTTTGTCCAAGAACAAAAGGACCCAGAGTAGAACCCAGTCCCATTCTATTCTGCTACATTTTGGGGCCTTTTAAAGATTTTTGCTCACCATTCTTTGACCCATATAATGGTGATAGGACAGCCTCAAATGCTTTGCTTTACAGAGTTCATCCTGCTCCAGAATATGGGATGAAAATACCATGAAATCATTTTGGTGTGGAAAATCCAGAGACAGAAACAGTAGGAGTTGGTCTAAAAGGCATTTGAAATCAGTGGTGACTATGAGTCACTATTTTATTCAACCACAGTATCAGTTAATTCTCTGTGCTATAGAATAGGCAAATGGAGGAAAGTTCTCTAAGAACTGAAGGAGATAAGTGATCGTTCTGGGGCTAGTTACACAACTATCTTATTTCCTGAAACATGTCATTGTTCTTTTCTGCCTATTTATTTTTGGTAGGTGGTTGTTACCAAAACTTCTCTTGTCGGAAAGTAGTTCTTGTCATGTTTTCAAGGGTTTTGTGTTGCAAATGAAGAAAAAACCAAACTAGTGTTATTATGGTTCTGATCTAAAATAGCCTCCCAAATTCTCATGTATTTGAAAGGTGACTGAACCATAGCAGCATCTCAGTGTATTTCCCCACGGAATAGTTCAGTGCAGTTCATGTACTGTAAGGTGGCTGAGTTGTTGGAAGAACTGCACAGGGAAAGTGCTTTTGGAGGTTCTCTCTCCTGTCCTGGCTCCTCTGTCTCTGTTTCCTGGCTACCATGATATGAGCAGCTTTCTCCTAGTAGCCCTTTCTACCGTGCCATTTCTGCGCTGGAGCCAGTTACCCATGTTCTGAAATCTGCTGTGAGTCAAAATAAATTTCTCCTCCTTTAACTTGCAAGTGTCAGATATTTTATCCCAGTAACAGGAAAGTGGCTAACATAAGTATAATGTTGAAATGTAAGAAAATGTTTACTTGCAGTCTTAGAATTTTTTTTCCTGAAAGTAATTGCTCAATTTTTGCATGGCTCTTGATAATGAGGACAATTTTTAAATTTTTAAATTCCTGTTTTTATACATTTATTATCTGGCTTGAAAACTTGCTTGGAGGCCCTAGCAGGGTAGCACAGCTACTCCTATACTCTTGTCCAAGGACAGGATCCTCTTCAATGGAGCATGCAGCTTCTGGAGGAACCTGCATAGAGTGGCGAGGGAGGAAAGAGACACCCACCTAGTCTGCCTGATCAGCCTCATCAACCCTACTGATCAGTGGGGGACAGATGTCATAGCTCTATTATCCTCACATCCATTCATTATCTTCCATGATCACCAGCTACGTACCAATTCTGAGTGAGGTCTCTGGGAATGCAATCTATACTTTTAGGGAGCTCAAGGAACACAGAGAAAAAGACACATATACATACAGATCATAATGATTTCATGTGACAGATAAAACTGAAACTAGAAGGAAAGTTAAAAGAACAGAATCTCAAAAAACTATAGTTTGAGAGGTAGATTGAGGTAGATTGTAGATGTTCATATAATATAAATGTGAAATAAAATTTTGGAAGAAATAAATATACATATAATTTAAGAAGCTTTGAAGTAGTAAAAGAATATCATATATCTTCAGGTAATTGCAAATTATTTAATGTTCCAAACCATAAAATGTATGTAATGAGTTACATAAAAATAATATGAACCTAAAAAGAGAAGTGTCATAAAAGGACTTTAAAACTATGCTCAAGAAGTTAAAATTACATCAGAAGAACAGAAAACCATTTAACAACAGACAATAGCATAATCAACCTGAATTGTAGAAAATCCACTGTCAGTCTGTCAGAAGCACTTCATGGCAGAGAAATCCAAACCAGGAAAAACAGCAAAAGTAAAAACACCAGAAAGCCCAGCAAGAAATTATTAGAGTATAATCTGCTAACAGAATTGCAATGATATTGGCAGGGAAACTAGGATAAATCTAAGAGATACTTCATATGTAGAACCAGTGTGTCTTAGAGCTCTTAGGAGAGGTCAAAGGGAAAGACGTATATCAAAGTTGGTTTCCAGATTCTTGGTCTGGCAACAGAGTGGATGGCAGTGTCTTTCACAGTGGTAGGAAACTGGGAAAGGGTTCATGTATGATAAGAATGGGCACAGCGGCTTTGGCTATTTTGAGTTGGAAGTTTTAGTGGAATGGCTATGCAAAAGTGTCCGAGAGGTAACTGGATATATGTGGGTGAAATACCTAGTGTGGAGACATTGACTTAAAAGTCATGTATGTATAAATAGTTACCATCTTGAAAAATATGTTATCCCAAGACATATGCATATAGCAAGGAAAAAAAGACTGAGGAAGAATCTTAAAAAACACTAGTGATTTGGACTGAGGAAAAATAATTACATCATCATATGAAATTGGGAAAAATTAGTCAGACTAAGGGGAAAAAATCAAGAGACGATGGTTTTAAAGAATCCAAGAGAAGATATGGAGTGTGGGGGTGGGTAATAGTGGTAAACAGTATTGCACAAAACAAGCAAGGTGGACTGAAAATTATCTGTCTGATCCTACAATTCTAAGTTCAGTGGCAACCTTATTGGGAGTGACTTCAAGGTAGTGAAGGGACAAGGGCTTGACCCACAGGAGGGTGAGGGATGAAAGGGAGAGAGAAATGCAGTCAGCATGAAGCCACTCTTTCAGAGGCTTGATGGTCTAAGGAGAAAAAAGAGTCAAAAGAGGACCCACATTGAGGGATATTTTTACATTACTTTTAAATAAGAAACACTTGAAAGTACTGAATGCTTATTTTATTTATTTATTTATTTATTTATTTATTGGCGGGTTGGGGGACAGAACCAGAATGATGACCTTGTGTTTGCCAGGCAATCACATATGCTGCTGAGTTATATCCTTGGATGCTTATTTTAAAAATTCCTGAAAGTGAGTACTTCAATGACTCAGAATAAAAGGAGTTGTAATGTCCCACACAGGCTGATGAGGGGAATTCATGGAACAGGTCTTTGTATGCAATACTACTTATTCATTGCACACCAAGATATATGTTACTGTTGTCTTGTCTATAATTCAATTTTTTTCTTGAAACACCTATTGGTGGTGACTGACTTGCTTAGGGAATATTTCTTGAAGATAGTCTTTTTAAAACTTTAAGTATCAATTAAAAAGTTCAGCTAGTAGCATTTCTATATTGGTAGGTACATTAGGCTTGAAAAATCTCATGTACTTACCTGTACAGGTGATCACACAGTGTTTTAAGCGAAAGTTCTTCAAGACATACATTACAATGTGCATTCAGCAGAAACATTTCTGGAAAGAACTAAATTATTTGTGACCTGGTACTACATTCTTAATAAAGAAATGAGCACTAGCCCACTCTCATGTTCATTACACTCTTCATTACTAGGTAAGACAAGGAGTCAACCTAAGTGTGCATCAATAAATCACTGTATGTGTGCATGTGTGTGTACACGTGCATACACATGTGAACATGGAGGTAAATACAGATCTTGAGACATACTATGCAAGAACAACGTGGATGAACTTAGAGGACATTATGCTAAGTGAAATAAGAAAGGGATCAGAAAACAAAACACTACATGATCTTGCTTACTTATGTGTAGATTCAAAAAAACATTGAATTCATAGAAACAGAAATAGAAGTATGCGTTCTGGGAAGAATGGGGAGATATTTGTTAAAGGATACAAATTTTCAGTTACCAGAAAATCAGTTCTGATGAGCTGTCATATAGCAAGGTGCTTATAGTTAAAATGCATACTTGAAAATTGCAAGGAGAGTGAATTTTAAATGTTTTTACCATACTAGAAGTATCTGAGAGGATGCATGCTTGATTTATTTATATCACAATGCATAAACACATCAAAATTGTAGACTAAAAGTATATGTAATTTTTAACTGTCAAATGGGAGGGAGAAATCATAACTGACCTAATACCTAACTTATATTTTCATTAGTGTGTTTTATTTTTAAAAGAATGTTTTGAATTGTTATTCATATACCAGGTTGGTTTCATAAAAATATTATAGTTTGGTGTGTATGATGGGTACTATCAGACTCTCTTGAAAATATGAAAGAGTTTTCTTCTGAAAAGTACCACTAGTAGCTAGCATAGCTGCATATTCTTGCCTGTGGCATGACCACCTGAGGGCAAAAGAATGCCTAGGGCAGAAGTGGCATGGACCATCAAAGCTGTATAACACGACCACCCAACCAGGGTAGGGTGCAGGGCTAAAATATCCAGACGTTAGCAAGATGAAGAACAAAAATCTGATGCAGGAAATAGGATCTGAGCCTCAAATAAGAGTAGACACACTTTATAGGATTTTCATTTTGGTCATTTAGGGGCTGCAATAAAGCATCAAAACCAAACAAAGCAAACTCCATTCACAGTGTGGAGTCAAGTTCTTAGACGATTTCTTGGCAGATATAAGTGCCTTTTCCAAAAAAAGTAATATATGTACAACAATTTTTCTTTTTTAGACAAAAGCACTTTTATCTTTCTGGATTTCTTTTGCATCTCTATTTAGTTTTCATCAATTATTCTTAAAAACTCAGAAGCATTACAATATTGGTAAAATATCCTAGGCTAGAACTGGTAACTAAACTTGTTACAAATAGAGGGAAATAAAGGACTAAGGCTAAACTTTTCTGTTTTAAATTTTATTTATTCATTTGTTTAACAAATCCTTTTGAGCATCTGTTATACAACAGGCATTGTGCTGTGTGCTGACCATGGGCCAGCTCAAAATATCGAGCACAGACACCTGGTCCAAGGAGTTAAACCCGTGCTCAGAAAAAGCATTATGTGCAGCAAGAAATGCAGTCACATAGCTGAATGAGGCATCGGTGCTGTTTTCTGAAAGTTGCATTTTTAAAACCATAATTCTTCCAATTATGTTGAAAATCGTCCTCAGAAGCTATTTTAACTTTACACAGACACAGCTCTTTTATAACAGGAAAATGTTCTTATTTTCAGCTCAAGTTTTTAAGTGGGGAAACATGGGAGATACTTTTGCTAAGCATAGGACTGATTTGAACTGAATTTTAATTAAAATTACTGAAAGGCCCCTTGAATAGATTTTGTGTGACTCTCAGAGTCCATAAAACATACTGTCCACTTTAGAGAAACAATGCCAAATTTAAATTAAAAGAGCAAGGAAAATGGAAAGTGATCATTTACTGATTACTGAGGTCATAAGTAATATAATGGAAAGATGGTTTTTATTTTACTTTGCCAGATTCAGCTGTACTAATTTATAAAGATATTGAAATCAAGAAATGAACAATGTGCATGAATTATGATAGACACATACAGTGTATTTAAAATTTTTTAAAAAATTAAAATTATTACCATTTAAAATTTATAGTTTGAAAAAATTTAAATTATTACAGTTAAAAACAAATTTCCATTAGCCCCCTTCAAAATGTTCCCTCTGGCTTTCAATACACTCATCCCATTATTCTTGCAACTTTCTGAAGCAACTTAGAAGTCTGTTTTGTGAGTGTCTTTATGAGGTATGTTCAGAATGACCATCAATGCTGCTGCCAGGTGACATCCGATGGAAAGGAGTTCTATAAAAACATACTGGTGTTTTTTCATCCACCTTATTTACCAAATCTGGTGCTATGTGACCTCTGGCTCTTTCCCAAAGTCAAAATGATTATGAAAGGCAAAGGATTTAAGTTGACTCAGGACATTAAGCCTGCCACCACAACAGCATAACTAAAGACACTCAGGACTGCTTCAAAAACTGGTAAAATCAACAGAATAAATGTGTTCAAAGCCAAGGAAGTCTTTGGCGTGAGGGGAGCAGTTAATAACACTGTCGTGTAGTATAATACAGTTTTATTTTTACTCAAACACACACTGTATTTTTTATCACATTTCTGGAATACTATCTTGACAATACAACTGAATCTGCATAAATTGAGACCACAACACTATTTTTGAATAAATTAATTAGAAAAGCATTAAATTGTTATTTTCTTCTCACATGCCAAATGTAAATGCAATCTTCAGAAGTATGATCATCTTAACTGTGAAAATGTTCCTTTAAAAGAGTGCCATAGAGAGTGGGAGTATGTTAAAAATTGGAATTTAATAAAAAATTAATTAGCAAGTATTGTTAGATTCTTATTATAAGCAGTACTATCTTAGATACTTTGGGAGATAAAAAGATGAATTGGACAGGACCATGAGTCACCCAGAGCGCACACTACAGGGTGGGAAACACCTGTGGAAATTGCTTTACTAGGTGAATAAACAATACCCAAGCTAAAGTACTGCGGAGAGCAGGGGGATTCATCCCAGCTGAGGATACCTTTTTAAACAAGGGGACATATGTGGATCATTAGGTGCATAGAAGACAAGTGGAAACAAATTACATAGCCCCTTTCTGTAAGGAATTTATCTTCTCATGGCGATGAGCCTTAGACATAAAATAAAGAATTTTATAAACAGGGGAACTATTATGAAATGTGCAATTGCATACAAAGAACAAAAATTTTTGATCAGGAAATAAAGGCTATGAGAGTTCTCTGAAAGGTCAAAATGGTGTTGACTGGAGAGACAAGTGACATCCTGAAGAACACAGACCATGAGATGTCCTCAGAAGTGCAGGAACTATTTGCAGAATAAGTAAAAGACGAAGTTTGAAATCATAAAAATGATAACAGGCAGCAGGAGAGATGACAGCCAACTCCACGAACTTCAGAGACAAATCTGGCCAAAGCACCAGGTCTGTTTTGGGGAGCATTGGAAGAACAAATCAGTTGCCTTAAGGAAGAGTGAGATAGACATGCTGCCCTGAAATGCCAAGATGAAGAATCTGAATTTGATCCTGGAGGAAAAGGAAATATCTGTGGTTTGTCAGCTAGCTTACTGACACATGAAAACAGAAGGACTAGACTGACAATTACTGTTTTTCTGAAGAATTGTTTGACATAGAGTTCATCTAAGCAGTTTGAAATCAGTAAAGGATTAGACACACATAATGTTATGACTACATATAGTTCTCATCTGAGAACTAATGAATTTATACACAGTCTAACAGTGATGGAAATACAGTTTAGAACCTTAGTTGACCTGCTCTAACATAAGGAAGTAGATGAAAAACAGACACAGTAGATGAACACTGGCTAAAACATGGGAAACTCTTAAGTGGAAATGTTCCAACAAAAGAAACTACTTCACATACATTAAGGATCTCCAGAAGATATCCTGGGTTTGTTATAAGGAAATTTTGTTTTATAAGATGTTTTTGAAAAGAGAAATATATTTAAAATTATTAACACATTCAATTTCAGTATCTTAGAAGAAATAAATCCAAGAGGTTGCCAGCAACCATCAGCACATTTAATGTAGGTAGTAATCAACAAGACCTTATGAAGGAAAATATAGCAGATTAATTCAATTTCTAGCCGAGACAGCGTAATATCATGCGTAAGATCATGATAAAGAGGTTATAACATGGAAGAATTTTTGTAACACTATGGAGTCTGCTGTACTTAACATCCTTTTAAATAAGGTACCCAGATAAAATCTGTCCATGTTTCACATGGATATAGGTGGTGAGAACTTATATCCAGATATTACTTATTGATTATCCCTCGCTATTAATGTGGAGATATTTGTTTGTAGCAAATCAGTTCAAGCATCAGAGATGTGCTAATGGTATCAAAATAAAGAAACTGCTAAGTGGACTTGCTTTCCAGAAATCACCTTACCAGCTGGGTTACTCTTTCCCTCTGACTTAAAATGCATATTGCTGTTATGAGAGTAACCTAAAAACACTGACAGGATGAACTATATCTCATTACTAGAAGAAAAATAAAGTTCCCTTGAATTCTCCTTAGGCAAACTATACACACAGTCAAATAAACGTAAGAAAACTGATGGCTTCACTGACTTGAACTTTTTTTTCACTTGATTGGTCTAAAATAAATTCACATTGAGAACTTGTGATAGCTGGGGAACCAACAGTCATTCCGAGTATACCTGTGTGAAGTGTGTTTGCATTCATTCCTACGTCCCACTGATACCTCCACTGTGCTCCTCAGTGTGGGTGCAGCCTTCCCGAGTCCCTTCTCCCTTCAGGGCTTTCTTCATTCCCATGCATCTTTATGCCCTATTGAGTCCTCCCAACTAATTTCCACATATCCATCGAAGACCTCAGCTTTAGATCCACATAATCAGTTGACTTGGAAATCGTAAGAGGACAGGCTTTCTGAAAGTCTTCTCAGGTCTCTGACACCAACATCTTTATACCGTCCAGTCCATTGTCCTTTGCATATAATGCTCCAGGTGGGCCACCCAGACCCGGGCAAGACTATATGCTTGACCTGTGCCCATACAGCTGGACTTGTGGAAAAGCCAACAACCCACCTCTCTTTTGGACATATGCTCCATCTGGGAAAACTATGAAACATTTTCTTTTAAATTTTCTATTTAATTTCTTTATTATCTTTCCAATGTTGCTTTTGCTTCTTCTGATTATAGTTACCTGTAAAAATTTCCTCGTACATCCTCTGACCACACCCTGGTTTTTTAAAAGTATGAATTCAAGTTCTATAATAACTGTTAAATACTGAGATGTTTAAGTCATTTCTTCAGATATTTGAAAGGCATGAAAATTATTCTTTCTGAGGGTAGAGATGTGGATCAGTGATATAGTAGTTGCCTAGTATGTGAGGTACTGGGTCTGATCCCCTGTGCTGCAAAAAACAAAATGATAAAATTCTCTTATATGTTCTCACCTGTTAACCAACATCTGTAAGTCAAATTATTTTAATAAAATGGGAAATTAAAAGATATAAAACAGGTATGCACCAAAGAAATTTCTACTGAAGTGTTTTCAAGTGATTTGGTTGAGTCATATATTCATATGACACAGCGATATCTTTTGATCCTTCTTTGTCATAAGGACCTTTAGACATGACATACAATTTTATAAATCAAGCTGGCTGTCAGGTTGGTGATTCACTTGTGGGGAAGGACTCCTTTCCCTTGTCCTCTGCTTATTCAGTGTTCAAATTGCATTATGCTCCTTGAGGTTGCTTTTATTCATTGATCCAGATAAATCTTGCTTCATGCTTTTTCAAAGAACTGCTTATCAGAGAATTTCCAGTAACCCTCTGGCACTTCAAAATTACATATTCCCTGGATAACAATTTTCTTTGTTGCAAATATAAAGCTTCCAAGTTCTTAAATATATATCTAACGCAGAATGACAGCTATATGAAGTATTGTTGATTGCGTTGATTTCTTCCAGGCTCTATGCTTCCCCTTCTTTCATACCTCAACTTGTTTGTTACTCTCAGTAAACGTATTTTCAAACTGGTTGAGACACATTACACTTATGTATCCACAATCTGCTGATTATTTAAAATGTGTAATATTCAAATGCAATGTTTCTTTACTGAAGTAATGTTAATAACTTTATCACTTATTCTCCTACTTTCAAAATTTCATGTCGTATTACATCAAATGTTTTATTATATTGTGCAGCAGCATAACATAAAATACTTCAACAGTAAAGCAACTCTCCGCTTTGCTTATGCAAGCTTTTATTTTCTTAATTAATAAAGGACAATTCATTTCTCATTATAGCTCAATGTTTACTTCAACTGAAATGCAAAAAATTACATTTTTATATTAAGAAATAACCCAGATTTTCCTGAGTGTTTTCTTAGTTTTGTTATTATACCTTACCTCAGAAGCTCTTCTAATTCAAGCAGTACTTACCAATAGGTAATCTGTTAGTCTGATTTGATACAGTTTTCATAAATAACTAAAGTAAAAGTCAATAAGTAGGTTTGGGAATCCAGAGTTCAGGATTGGTTTCATTTGTATGCCTTTACTTTACCTTTATTTTATCACATTGTCCTTGTTTTTAGATTCCTGGCTTCCAGCCTAACTCAGAGTCGCTAGTGTCAGTCTCAGGAATTCAGTAAACTTACCGCTAACCCCTTTGGGTTAGGATTCTTTGGGAAAGCAGAGAATCTAGGTCTCAATGAAATCTCCAAGTGAACCTAAAATACCTCATTGTCCAGGACTTCTAGGTCACCTATGGCTATGGCTTTGAGCAACTACAACCAAATATATAAAGCTTTCCAGTCTCTTACCCTCTTCTGAATATCTGTCACCAGACAGCATCATCAGCTAATGTTCTCCAAACTCTTTCCATTTTGGAGTAACCACAGTTCCCACCAACACCCCACCCTCTCGCACTCTTCATTTCCTGGCTTTGATTGAAGCCCAGTGGGCCCGTTACATGGTTCCCTAGTATCTCTCTCCAGAAAAATTGCTTATTTTACTTCACTCTGTATCTAATTCTGTGTGTAGCTGGCATTTTCTCTTATACTTTGAAAGGATGATTTCCAGAACTTTCTCTAATCACCTTGGATTATTAGACCTCTTCTTGAAGCTAAAGCATCCATTTATCTCTCAATTCTGGTGTTAATCTATGAAAACGATGGCCTCTCAAGGTTTTGTCTTCCCCAAATCCAGCCATTTTCTTTATTTCTTTTCCAACTCCCACTACTCAGTCATATCCTGGGACAATGTATAGCTCGATTCTTCTGAATTTCTGAAATCATAAATCTCACCGCTCACTAGCTGTGGCAAGTGATGATTTACTTAAGCTCTTTTCCCTGAGAAGAATAACTATACCAAATTTCTAGGGCTGGTATGATGTCCAGGTCATTTTCTTTTACCTAACATTCGCACCAAAGACTCCATGTGCAAACTGATTGTTCTTCCAGGAGTCTCTCAACCTAAAAGAGCTCACAGGCATGATTTCCTCTTTCATCCACACAATGGAATAAGTGGATTTTTTTTTATAATTTAGTCAGTTCTACTTCTACTCTAAATTTCACAATTTTGTTTGAACATTTTATTCATTTTAGACGCAAATTAATTCTCTATTACTACTACATTATCTTGCTTTTAGTAATATTCACAAGAATGAATTCATCCTCCATTAGGCAGAATTGTAAGTCTGTTGTCCTTATTGTTTGCTGTTGTTATTATTATTATTCTTTTTGTTGACTAATTTTCATTAATCTGACAAACTATTTAGTCAACATGATCTACTATGCATCATAACATTTTCAATCTTATATTCTTCTAGTAAAATAAAATTTATGTGAACTTCACAATATGAATTTATAAAGCCCTTAGTATCAAAAGAGAATATATAAGATTATATTTTCCCTACTCTTTGTACAGCAGCACAGGCATACATAGTTTATGCATTTGGGACATTTTTTTAATCAACTTTTTTTCCAGTCCACGAAGTTTACATACCCTATTTAATTGTGATTTAGAAAGCAAGCCTATTGCTTCTCAGCTCTGTCTAACCTAACATAAAAGCCACAAACTATGTTGATGTGCTTTGTTGTAGATTTCTGCATAACTCTGGGCATGGTGCCTTATTTAACAGTTCCCTAGTGTTGTTTTGGAAAAGTCCTTTGCAGAAAATGCCAGAACTCAGCTTGAACTCTTGTCCCCTGTCAGGGAGAATCTTTCTATCAGCAGGATTTCTCAGCTTTTTCAAGAATCATTCAGTGCTTTACTGGTAAATTTTGTTCCTGTGTAATATGCCAACTGTAGCTTACACAAATTGCTCATCCTATAAGCTTTAGAAGCAAAGAATTTCAGCATGGAATTAAAGGCTTTGTTACAAAAATTTTTATGTGAAAAATGTTCATTTAAGTTCAGCAAAATTACCCATTGCTTTAAATTCACTTTTTAAAATAATAATTTGCTATTAATTAGTGTTCCCATAGAGGAGATATTTCTTTTAAGTTAGTGAATAATGAGCCAGTATTTGAATCCAAGTGGTCTCATTCAAGAATCTGAACATGCAAGCACTGCACCATGTTTCATAAATGAGGAACGTCTAGATCGTTAAGTCGGTCCTTGGATGCTGCATGGTTAATTCTTCCAGATTAAGACACTTTTTACAACCACGCTGAGCTTCCAGTGTCCCAGCAAATTTTGAATACAGTACTAAACCTGTGTTCAGCCCACAAAAGATTTCAAAGTTTTTATCACACAGGTAGGTATAAAAGATAAATAGATGGTATGCATAAAACCTCTTTAATATGTACAGAATGAACAAACAAATCCCAGAGTCTCTTTTAATTATAAAATATACCTTTACTCACACATGTACATACACACACACGAGTATGCATGCACACACACATTTCTATTTCCTTGCCTAACTGCTGACCGTGACATTGACAGAAAAGTTGGAGCAGCCCAAAGATGCACAGGCCTGCAGCCCAGTAGAGCAATGCACAGTGTCTTCAGTTTCTAGCTTGGGGAATAAGGATAAATAGGAAAAATAAGGTGTGCCTCTCTCGAAGCTTCAACCAAATGTTGAGACATCACTAAAATGGAATCTGTGAGCTTACAAAGGAGTAATACAGTTCAATTAATTAGTGCGATACTTTATACAAAATCTATAATACATCGTGCAACACATGTTAGATACCCCACCGATAGCAGTTAATACTATTACTTGGCGAAATTGAAGTGCTTCTCTATCTTCTAACTGAAAAGACAGTGTTTATCTGTTTAGTGCCTTTCAAAACACTTTCTAAATTTATGTTTGCAATATGGAGAACATAACCTCCAGAGATTTTGCTTTTCACTCTCTCGTCACATTTTCTTCACTTTTCTCTTTATTTCCTGTACCCCAAAAATCTGTACATTACCTGTTCTAGAACTTTATAGATTTAGGTTCCCTTTATGTTCTGAAAAATATTGAGAACCCTATTATGTATGTGAGGCTTATCTGCTGGCACTGTCCAAATGAGAAATTAAAACTAAGAATTTTTTATTTATGAATTTCAGCAAAAAATAAGAAATGACTTAACATTAACATAAATGGCACATTTTATTAAAATAAACTTTAATTTATAAGTAAAAACATTTAATAAGCAAAAACTTTTACATTTTCACAAATCACTTCAATGTCTCAATAAAGAGCAATTGAATTTTCATATCTACCTCTGAACTTACTCTTGCAATATGTTGATTTGGTTAAGGTATATTTAAAAAATTCAGTCTCAGATATATAGTGAGGAAAGTTAAGATATTTTAATACCCTTTTTATACCATTGTAAATATTCTTTTGTATCACAACTAAATTCAACAAGAAATTGTTTCTTTCTTCTGTTTTGATAACTGTAAGTTTACATGGTGTACAACATATTTGAAATTAAATGTGCATTGTGGAACTGCTAAATTGAGCTAATTAATATGGTTATTGTTTCACATACTTATTTTTTGTAGTGAGAATGTTTAAAATCTACTCTCTTAGCAATTATCAAGAGTATAATACAGTAACTATATTGGCCATGTTGCATATTACATCTCTTGAACTTATTCCTCTGAACTAAATTTGGAATGCTTTGAGCAACATCTCCTCACTTCCCTACACCCAGATTCCACTCTCTTACATCCATGAACTTAACATTTTTTAGATTTCACATTTGAGAATTGCTTGTTTTTCTATGCCTGTCTTATTTCACTTAACATAATGTCTTCTGGGTTCATTCATGCTGTTGCAAGTGACAAATTTTTTTTAAGATGGAAGAATATTTTTTCATGTGTAATATATGCCAACTTTGGGGTTGGGGATTTAGCTCAGCGGCATAAGTGCCTGCCTTGCAAGCAGGTGGTCGTGAGTTCGATCCCTGGTACCGATAAAAAAACGAAAAAGACAAAAAAAAAATATATGCCAACTTTTCTTTATCCATTTATCTGTTGATGAACATTTAGATTGATTTCATATATTGGTAATAATGAATAATGTTTAGTGAATATAGTAATACAGATATCTGTGATTTGCTGATGTAATTTCATTTTAATATATACTGCCAGAGGGAACTGTTAGATCGTACATCATTCCATTTTTAATTTTTTAAAGAACTACCATAGTGTTTTCCATAATGGTTATACTTACTTACACTCAGCAAGTATGGTTTCTTAAAAGTGAATTGCAGTGTGAAATCTTAAATCATTTCAATCAACTTTTTATACTTTATTGCAGTGACATCCATTATCTGTCTCAGACTTTGTATATATTTTTGCCTGTATATAATTTTATAACATCATACATTGATTGCTTAGAAAATATGGGCTTAGTGAGCTAAACAGGTATTCCAAATATTGAAAACTTTGCCTATAGTAACAACAACAACAAAAATTTTTGTTAAGATGATCATCAGTCTCATCAAAAAAGTCTTTTAGGTTGGAGGAGTTGTCGTGTTTATGGTAGCAGATGCAAGCTTTCCAGAATTCTAATTTTTGCTTAAAATCTCCATTTTGATCATGAACAACACAACTGTCATTTGTTTAACTTGAAGTGACAGCTCACTTCATTCATTTTCAAGAAAAACTTGTGAAACATCCAAATTTCAATAACCATAGTTTGCCTGTCAGTTTTCTTTAACTAAAATGACGTTCTTTAAAGCAACTAGTTCAGTTTATAATCTTTGCCACAAGCCCTTTGTGTGCACAGGCATACACACAGTCATTGGAGTGCAACAAAACAGCCTTATGTATACTTCTCACTTCATCCCATAAAATATTAAAATATGTATTTGAGATTGAGATTTAGAAAAATTAATAATTTGCACCATTCCATCAAGGAAATGGAAATAATATACTCATTTTTAACTTCAGTTAAAAATCACTAGCAGAGGCTGATGTAGTTCTCTCGATTCTTGCAGAGATGTTGAAAACATTGCCATCTTTCCTCTTAAACAATCAGTTCAAGTCTTAACATGCTGAAGCAAGCTGGTGGTATATTAGCATTACTATGAAAATTATATTGAACTTGTGCCTACCTTGAAAGAGTCTCAAGGACCCTCAAGGGCCCATGGATCACAATTTGCAAAATACTATTGCACAGAAAGCTTCTTTCTAAATTTATTTTGTTTCATCATGTTTTAAAATATCTCCCTCCTCACCCACAGCTTTTAAGTCATGGAGTTATAGAATCCAAAGTCGTGACTGTGTCTTAAGTATATTCAGCTGTCAACTAAAATGCAGATCACTAGTCTTGATTAAAATTAACTTAGTAATTTGTTTGATGATTACTTTGAAATGAGAGAAATTGATGAGAAATGGGTGTTTAACATGCTCCTAAAAGGAGAGGAGCATTAAAATTGCCAGGACTGCCAGTTGTTTGGTAGTCTCTAACCAGGACAAGCTTCTAAATAAATAAATGCCATATTTACTTATGTAAGACCTTACTAACCTAATTGCTGGTATTTTCCTTCGATATTATTGCAGGATAAAGGAAATAAATAAAATAATGTCCTAATATTGTGCCACAAGCAAAGAAATGAGGTACTTCTTCAACTCCAAGCATAATTCCTCTCACAGCTCCATCTTGGCTGTCAGTGGAGCACTCTGCTATTTACCTTTAGCAAACAGGATTTAATTAACCACAGTTCACTGCCCCCCTCCAGCAGCTCTTATCAGATCCTTCAGAACTGTAGAGCACTGTTGTCTAAAAACTATTGCCCATGCAAGGGAAAATTTCAGGAAAAAAGTATATTTCCACCCCATGACTAGAAGAAAAAGAAAATACCCCTCCAGAAACGTAGAGGGAGAGTAAATTTCTTGCATGTGCATGGTGATCCATATTTTTGTGGCTGTAACAGAACACCCAAGACCAAGTGACTTAATGAGAAATGCAAGTTTATTTTGACTCATGATGCAGAAAGCTGGGAAGACCAAGAGCATGGAACAGGGGTTGGTTTAGCTTCCGGCAAAGGTCTGGTGCTGTATCATAACGTGACAGAAAAGCAGAAGGGCAAGTGGGCAAGTATGGAAGGAAAAAAAAAAAACAAACAAACCATCTCAGTGTATCCCAACACATTGTCCATAACTAATCAATCCCATGAGAATTAACCTATTACAAGAAAAGCATCAGTCCCTCTTAATGACCTGTTATCCCTTATAATCTCATCTCCCAAAACCACCACAATGACAATAGATTTCAGCCTAAGTTTCCAACCATATTCAAAACACAGCAATGTGTCAGTATGGACAAATAGTTCATTAAGATGCCTTTCAAATTGGCTCCTAGATACCGTTAGACTATGGTCGTCCCTTGACATAGCATCTCCAGCCAGCCCATCTGTTAGCCACTAGTTTTACTCTGAACATCACCATCCAGAGGCTGGACCTCCCTATTGTGTACAGGCACAGCCAGATCTTTTTCCGAGTTGGATTTATATTGTCCAAGTTCAAGGAAATCAAAGCCAAAAGCAGTTTGCTAAATTTTATTGTCCTGAATATAAGTTTTACAAGACTACTCCCATGGGCTAACTCCCCACTCATTACCTGTAGACAGATGTAGGAAGGGAGATAAAATGCAAGAGTTGCTTAGCAAAATTAAATCAGGTTAAGGCTAATTTGCTGGGTCACCCAAATACTTAAGAGCTTGGAGCTAAGCTTATATCTCAATAGAAAAAGGCAGGTTGCTGTCAGAATCTTTACTCTGTGAACAAGACATTGTCTTTTTTTATTTTTTTCTCCCTGAATATCTCCTTTGGATGCACTGGAAAGAGTAATGATGGGCCATTAGTAGACAGGTGCCAGGCATCTCTACTCCACTTCTTAACTGTCATCTGTCCTTTAATTAGTTACTTAGCCTCCTTTAGCTAAAGCATATCTCAGGGAATTAAATGAGCTAATGGATATGGAACATTTAATAAAATGCCTGAGATATGGTAGAAGAGCAATGAGGATTAATTTCCTCCCTGACTATCTTTGCTATGCTTCTGACGCTGACTCCCCTGCAGTTGAAAGGGAGGGGATAGCAGTCTTATAATAGAATGACTATTTCTTACAGTCCTCACTATGCTATGTTCTAGGCATTATACTTACTAAATTTATTTAACAACTCTGTAATAAACGCTATACCTGTTCTTATGTTAGAGATGAGAAAACAGAGACACAATGTTTAGCTAATTTAACTGTCTGGAAAGTGATGTGATTGAGATTGAAATCTAGGCAGTCTGGCTCCAAAAATATGTTTGTACCTGATACCCTTGGACCTTCACTGTCATTCAAGTGTGACCTGCATGTGAAACTTTCCTTTATCATCAGAGGGACTTTGTACACTGGCTCAACTCATTATGTGTGAATTTAATTCTCAGAGGACATCTTAATTCCCACATTTCTAAATTCTAGGTGGGAACATGGTAACATCACCCTAATTTATAAGCATTTCTGTTCGTTTAAAGGCAGAAAAATATGGTGCTCATTCCACAATGAAATAAAAAGTCTATTCCCCTACTCAGAGTAATTGTTTTGCATAATTTATCCTGATATATAATCACATCTTGAGAAATATTTATTTTGTTCTTTACCATATTTTAAATTACATGATAAAAGTCATTTTTTTCAAAACTGGAGTTATGTCTTCTAACCCACACTTGGGACCTGATTGCCAAATGAGATTTTAATAAAAGTATTATTGTGTAAATTACAGCAATGATATTTTATATTCTTTAAGTACATGACTTGTTAAATTCCTATGTCATTACACATTCCCTATATATTCCTCTAAAAAAAAAAAAACTTCCATAACCTAGAGCTAAACTGCCAGAACATAACTGTACAACAAACCGAACACTGCATATTTTATCAGTTGTGTATTTGAATGTTTCCTCTAAACTTTCTGTCAGTCTTATAATGGCCAATGTGATTATAGGGGATAATGGAAAATACGAGTAACAGATATTTTAAATCCACAAAAAGCTAATCTCATTTGAGTAAGCAATTTCTACCTTTCCTGCCCATTTACGTACTTTCATTGTCCTATTCATCCTCTAACGAGATTTTTAATAGTGGTATAAATACCAATATATATAGAGAGAGTAACGCTGCAGTGAAATAAAGAGAACCATTTACCTACAAAGCTGAGTGACTCCTGGAGCAAGCAGGAGTTGACTGTTGTTAATAAGGGAACTTTTGTGAATTTTAGTTTTTTATGACTACTTAAAATATTTATGTTTATTAGCTTGGATACATTGAACATAATTATCATTTCAAAAGACTTACAGGAATGACGTGTTTTGAAATACGTCGTAAGTTCTTCTAAGGAGCCAGAAGACTTTCTGAAGATTTGTAGTCACTTGAACATCCCTTAGTTTATTTTGAGTTCAGAATTTGTTTAGTCATTGTTGCGTGTGGTTCTAGTCATCAGGAATATTCTAGAAATACACAATTGGGCGCCTCACTTTATAATCTGAACAGAACATCACTGACATTTTAGAAAAACTTTGAGCAAAAGAAACCATAATTTTCAGTTCACTTCAGCTAGTCTTTTTTCTCCAGCCTAATATGGATATAAAATGTGTCTGGCATTAGTGTTGTCTCCTGTTGCTGCGTTTTGCCAGAATATTTAGACCCATGTAGGATGAATCTTTTATTACGGTAAATATAAAAAGACAATATTCTAAGCAACTCATCACATTTTTTCTAATGTTCCCTACACTCAGAAATATATTTTTAATGTGTACTAAGTATTTAACTTATTTTTAAAAAGGAAAATTTGTTTTTTGAATGGTTGCCCTTTTGAAGTATTTTGTGCACATTTGTCAGGTTATGAATTGGGTGAGTAAATTATGGTGACTTTAAACACTGGAGGACAACACACTCTTTTCCTAAATTTCTCAAGATTATTTTATAGGCTTTATTTTTTAATAAAAGCAGGATATATTTATTGAGAGAAAGAAGATTTCTGTCCAGAAGAGAGACAGAAGGGGTCCCAAGTGGATAGCCTTCTACAGGCTTTAAGTGTAAGACAAGAGTTGGCATCTTAGAAATAAAGATTTCCATAATGCTAAGCTCTAATTTAGAGATTCCTCTTCTGGAAGACACTGGGGATTTTTATACTATGAGGAGAGTTTAGCTAAATGAATGCTATGATTTTAAAGGTATTTATTATCCTCAGTATTTAACATTTATGGTGAACCTTGAATATAGCTGCTAAGGTAGTACCCTTTACTGGTAATAAGATTTCCATATGACTGGAAACGGTGGTACAAGCCTGCAATCCCAGAACTCAGGAAGCTGAGGCAGGAGGATCGCTGGGAATTCGAGGCCAGCGTGGATTACATAAATGAGTTCAAGGCCAGCCTGAACTACACAGTGAGACCCTGTCTCAAGGAGGAAAAAAAGATTTACATACAGGTTCTTGAGCCTGTACATGAAATTGGCAAAGATTGGGTATTATTAATCCCACCTTGTAATGAGACAAGTAATTGATGATTTCTGTTGAATAAAAGAAGAGAAAAATTTAGATTTCATAATAGATATTGGCATTGCAATACAGAGTAATACTTTTCCATTCTAGATATCTGTATTTATGAAATTAATCTTCTAGTACAAATCTCAGTATGTAAAAGGTAGAGAATAAATCTCCATAAAGGGTCAGATTATACAAACAATGTTTTGTTTTGTTTTTGTTTTTGTTTTTGTTTTTGTTTTTTTTGATACCAAGAATCAAACCCAACCCTTCATGCTTGCCAGGCAGGCGCTGGGCCACTAAGCTATGTTCCCAGCCCCTATACAGACAGTGTTGCATACTCTAGACTCATAGGAGGGTGGCAGAGTTGCTTCAACACCAGAAAAAACAAAAAAGAGAAGCCTTCCTTCACCAAGCATCTGCGCACCCAAAAATTATTAGGAGAGAAAGTTTCCCACAGTGTCTTTTTTAGAAGGTTATCAGAAGGGAAAATACAGTTAGTTCAGATGTTTCCTTAGTTGTTTGACTTTAAAATCTGGCTTGCATAACTTTCTGCTCTTTAATTCATTTCCTAGTCTTGTAACCATTTTGCGAAAAGTTGCGTTTCATTTGTTAATATTTTGTCTAGACACATTTGCATTAGCTATTCTTTTTTCTTTTTTAATTAATCTTATATAAAGATCAAGAAACAGAAAGGTAGACATACATACCAGAATCTTCCTATTTTTGCGTTTACCTGCATAAGATATGATAATTTTTAATTGTTTTAATTGGATACGCAGTACTCACTTAGCTGGTATTCTTTTATTGTTTAAGTGCTTTAAGTCATATATGTTGCTCTTCCTACTCTTTCAAAAGTCCATTTCCTTTAAGTCAGTTTTTTAAAAGGTAATTGTGTCAGTTTTTTCAGAATGATCCAATTCATAATACAATAATCCTCATAAAATGATGCGAAAAATCACAGGAAATACTGGCACATTATTTAAATTTCTGTCTACATTAGTCTATAATACACTCAAACATTTGTTAGAATTACAGATGAATTCACTTAAAATGTAAACATTTTTAAATTTTACAGTTTTTAAGAGGACATATCTCATATAAAAAATAAAAAGATATTATGTCATTACACATGATTGAGGGAAAAGTGTGTTTTGTATCTGGGGCTGGTTATGTAATCCCCACAAGTCTGTTGGTACTATTAAGCAAATGATATGAATTTACTACAATAATAATTATAAAGTTATTCCACTTGGCTTTTGGCAAGCCAATGTCTTAAATAAACTGGGTGAAATAAAAAATATCAAATTTCTGTGATTAAAAAATTTTTAAATATATACCAAAATCAATATTAAAACTATCACTCCCCACAAATACCCATTTGAAGTTAATAAATTGTATGCTTAAAAAGATCACAGAATTCTACCAGGAATTAAGATGGGCCATGATTTTCATCTGACTGGATGTGAATATAAGAGGAACTGTCCAATGGCCCTCTTTGGAAAATGTACACATGGCTCAATATGGAGATACTCTACCGTGGCCATTTTGGCTAATATCCCTAAATCCTAGCGTTACAAGAAAACCACATATATAACAAATGAGGTAGGAATACTTTTACTTCAAAAAGATTCCATAACAGCTCTTTCACATGTCAGCTCCATGTGATGATTAAAAGATTGAGGTCCTTTCCACCGTAGGAGTTTGCCATCCTCTGGAATCACAAGGTCCCCTGTTTGTACTGAGCAATAGTTAAAAACCATAGTGAGTACTGAGGGAAACTGTTAGGACAGACATAGAAGTGGATCCTATCAAATTCCATTGCCAGGAACATGATCACATGACTTCACTGCAAAGGGATCTGGGAAATGCAATAATACTCAACACCAGGAAGAAGATAGGAGCTAGCACACTTTCCCACTACTGCTACACAGGTTCCTAAAAATGAGGAAGAACGCTAACCTATTTAGGATTGCTCTCTAGGGCTAGCTTTGTCCCTAAAGAATTACGAAAAGTTTAACGGCTTCTAACCTCCTTGCTTTGGGGACCATTTTGTCTCACAGCTCACAGGACTTTTTTCATGTATTTTTTTTTATAAAAGCATATTGATTATCCATATGAATTGGTTTCATTTGGGGGAATTTTATACACACACATAATATACTTTAATCATTCTCCCCATTGCTCTCTCACACAACCCTCCCTACTTATTCCACATGTTCTGGAGCTCATTTAATTTGCATAAAGTATTTTGAACACATTTGTACCCGCTGTTATTCACTCTTACATTCCCTCTCCCTTGGCCTTCTTTCCTTCCTCTTATCTAACAAGAATCATGGTTTTAATTTTTTGTCATCTTATTTCACATACTATGGAGCATATGCAGATACTTCTCTTTCTGGGTCTGCTTTATCTCGTTGAACTTGATAATCTTTAGATCCATTCATTCTTCTGCAAATAACAAAATGTCATTCTTTTTTGGCTGAATAATATTCCAAAAGACAGCTATTAAGTAAACACATAAATATATATCACTGCAAATTATAACTAATGTAGGCTCCAAAGGAGCTTAGACGATTCCTCTCAGGCACTAAGAACAGTGTTTGGTGCACTCTAAGTACTCAGCAATAATTGCTGAGCAGATGCATAACTATATGCATGAAAATATCTGAAGGGGAAAAAGAGACTGTTGAAGAATATATTAGGGGAATTTAAATTAGCTTGGAGACCAAGGAAGATTTTTCTGAGGAAGTAATAGTAACATTGAATCTTGAAGGATGCTAAGCGTTAGGAAAGAGGAGATATGCATGGTGGACAGGATGTTTCAGTCACAAGAAACAATATTTTTAAAGAGTCTGAATGAGACAAAGATTGATGCATTTCAGGACCTAGAGGACCAGAACTGCAGGCATCCAGCGTGGCTAAGGTGTAATGGTAGCTACGAAGCTCGAAAAATAAGGCAAAGGCTGCAGCAGGCAACATTTGTATGACGTGTTTTATCTTTTCTGTGTGCACAATGGAAATTGAGTGGGAAGTGTGCTGAAAAAAATGTGACATCATTGTATCTTCATTATGAAACACTGCACAAGCTTTCTGTGAGGAAGTGGAGTATGCATAGAAGGAGAGAGACAGGAAACGATTGCAAATGATCCAAATAAAATGACCAGACCAGTGTAGAAGTTTACAAGGAAGTGAAAGGAGAGCAGGTGGGTTTGAAATACGTTGTGTAAAAGAAATTGGACATTTGCAGCAATGAAGTCCTCTGGCTCCATACTGCAATTTTATTCTTTTTACAAGTGTCACCACAGTGACTGTGCTGCCAATACGTAGGCCTTTCAAGTTGTTTAGTGTAGCTTCCTTTAGATTATTTAGAGCTTTGTCCCAAGTCAAGATTTGCTCACAGATCAAGCAGCAAGCATTTCATGTCAGTCTGCGTTTTCAAGGCACAATCAAACTTGCTTCAGATTATATTTTACTTCCATTTCACTTTATCTTCAAGAAATGAATTAAATAACTTCATAGCCATTGTGAAGATTTGTGTGTGTGCAAATATGTTTTTTAAAATGCTCCAAGTATTTTTGCCTTTTTAAAAAAATATGTATTGCAAGATAAATTTTGGACATCTCATGACTTGCTAACATACTATTGCTGTTTTTATTTTTAATTTTCCCATTTAATTTTAGGAAGCAATCTATATACAAGTTACAATCAAAAATATGTCTAGTGAATGTGCATTTTTTAAAAAGTGAGTTATAGTAAAAGATACAATGCCATTAATTTCCCCTCACTTCAAACACACATATTCCATCATTCTTGCCTTCTGCTGAATGAATGTCCTCTTTTGTGGGTGTGTGCTGTCTGCCTGCATTTGAGTCCTGAACTTTGCAAAATGTTTACATCTTATAGTCATTTTGCCTTGGGGGTGGAGCCAGAAGCCACACCAGGCCAGCTCCACTGAACAAGGTGGATAAAAATACACCTGGATATTTGTATTTGGCAGAAATTTTCATAAATGTTTTGAACCAATTCAGGACACGGAGGCAGCCACAAAAAGACAACTTATGAAAGAAAACTTTCAGAACTGCTTCAGAAAGTAGCAAGAATAAGTGGATATAAATCAAGACATTTTCAGAACAACTAATGGCAACGTATCTTTTTATTGTAATAAATGTTTTCATCGTTTCATTCATGGTATTTTTTTGTCATGTCACATAATGATACTAAAACAGTATCCTTAAAGCCAGTGTTCTGCTTGGTCAGATTTGATTTTAATGATTCTAGTCTTTGTAAGTGTTTCTTTGGAGATAAGAGCACTCTGTAGAGGAAACTGGAAATCTGACTCTCTTAAATTCCATTTTGCAGTCCTCTCCGTTGCCCTTGGTTCTTGGCTTACAATCTTATTTCTGTCTGTACTTATCATCTAGAAAATGGACATCGCAGTGATTTCCCAGTGGTATTCTGAGAGCTCTTTGAGATTTATCAGTCAGCTTTTAAGATGATATTGCCTTGAACAAAGGAATATCAGAAGTTTAAGAATACATATGTCTGCAAATGGCTGCTACCCACAAGTACCAATGACAAGAAGACCTGGCAGATATCCTACAAGAAGGTTTCACCATGGTCAGGAAAACACTTGAGAGCTTCCCTCTTTCATTCTAAAAACAGAGTCTCAGTTCGGGATTCTATGGCAATATTATTTAGATGTATTAAATGCTCAAATTTTAAATATTATTTTGAAATATTTTCATCTAACCTGTACAACTTTGAGCTAAAAATCAGTGGGTGAAAATTTTTAATGAGCCATTGTTCTCCAGAAAATAACTGAAGAAACCGTGATTTCTACCAAAACATATTGTTACTTCTACCAAAACATTGATGTTTATAAACTTATTTTCTCACTGTATATCTATTTGGATAGCCCTCATTTTCTGCTTAATATGTACACACTAAATTTTTATGTGCATTCTCTTTATTGCTTTTCAAAACTGTTTACCTTCTCCCACCTGCTGTTTCTTATCAGATAGCCATCTCAGTGTGATTCAAAGTGGAGGGAATTGTGGGAACCTCATAAATTTAGTCTGTTGCTCTGACTTTAGTTTGAGTGTGGAAGCAGTTAAAGAACATAAAAATAGCATAGGTTTGCTTACAAATTTTCGAGATCTTACTTGTCATTCTGGACAAGTACTCATAAACTTACTTATCCTGAAATTTGTGCTTCTTACTGTATTGAAAAAAGAGCCCAGGACTCTAATCCTGGGACAGTCATTTACACAGAGAAATATGAGGATCCAAGCTGTGCAGCCTTTGGAGGTGCCTCACGGCGCGGATCTCTGATCATGCTGCCTCTTGGTCCTGGCATAGAAGACAAAAATCTTTACTCCCAGAAAAGAAAGAAAAAGGTAACCTTCCATCTCCCCGATTTATTGCCAAAACACTAAAGAAAAAACCTATGAAGAAAAGCAATGATTCAGATAAATATGCTACTTAGTGGTAATTCCAGTTATGTGAATTACTGGAAAGGAAGTGGGGGTTGTGGGGGGGGTGTGAATGTGTTTGTGTACTCGTGTGGGGTGTTGTGTCTGTACTTGTACACATCTGCTGTGATCCTACTTCTCTCCCTTGGGACATAGTCTTTTTATAGTAATGGTAGTAATTAGATCCCTTCTCTTTTGGAGACTCTTAATCATTATTAGGACTTGAAGCCAATATCTCTACCTCAAAATAGAATGAAAATTCAGTTTCTTAGCCTGGCACCCAGAGTCGCTCTAGGAGTATTCAATGAGAATTTATTGACCCAGCGTACACAGAGATACTCTCTTAGACATAAATAGCAATAGTGTTATGACTGTATGTCTCAAATATAAATATATGCTCTAATGCCAGCAATACATAAAATCAGTGAATTTGGTCAGTCCAATTAAAATCGTATTTTTATTACAGTGATAATAAGATGTGATATCAAAGAATTCAATTATTCTGTCAGATTAAGAAATTATCTCTAAATCAGTTTAGTAATTTTTAAAGCTCTGACTCATGAATCATTTGAGTATTTAAAAATTATTTTCTATTTTCAGTCTAGTAATACTACTAGAACATCATTTTACGAAACTAAAACTTACGTCATCAAACTACAATAATATTTCCAGCAGACAAATCTGTTGTCTTCTTTTTCAGACTAAAACTTCGTAGTCTTCACATCTTCATTGTTTTCTGAAAGCTTTTTGTTTCTTTCAGTCTGTCTTTATACAACTGATTCTCTATTCTCCTTATGTTTTTCATATATGTCTGTGAGCTGTGGAAACCAGAACTGTAAGTTTAACACACAGACACAATGTTTTGTAAATACGCAAGTTCTATTTACATATAATTGCATTTATATTTCATTTACTTATTGGCAACACCTTTCTTAACAAGATTACTGTATGTACTAAATGAGTAATGCTTAGAAAGTAATCAACAGTGCTTGGCATGATAAGCACTCAACAAATGTTAATCATTACTATGTAGTTTAATTTTGTAATATCTTAATGACTTTGTACCATCTGCCAGCCAAATTTAATTTTTACATCTAAAGCTTCCTTCATTTAGTAATCGGAGATACGTTAGTCTGATGAACATTCGTATTACCCATCTTTGATCTACTCTATTATTAATTAGACAGATTCACTCAGTGGATACTCTAGGCCTTGCATAAGTTACCAGAGATACATCTGCAGATAGCTGTCTTCAAGGGCCTTACCACAAACAAGGAAGGCTAATAACAGGTAGTTGATTACAGACAGAGGAGTAGGAATGAAAATAAAAGTAGGGAGATTGTCAGGAAAGCTAATGTGCATACCACTTGAAGATAATAGAAGAAAATTGTGTTTATTGTGCAAGTAAAAGGGATTCAGCATGGTTGGAGAGGGGAGTTACAGAGAAGGCTGAGAGCTATGGGCAGGTAGCAGGCCTCAGTATGCCTTGGGGTTCATGCTAAGGAGATTAGACTTTGTCCTCTAATCTGTTCTGAAATCATTGATAGGTTCTCTTCATCTGCTCAGTACGATTCAGTCTGCTTAGTTGGATTCTACATAGTTTAGACCTCTTCCCCTCTTGTATAATTTCTTCACCTAACCCTGCCACTGTTCCTACATGTTGAGCCTTTCCTCATTTCTTGACGATATTTCCTTCCTCCAGTTCTACAATTTAATTCATGCAGTTTCCGAGTGACTGGCTTATGCCAGGCATTGTGAGGCAGCATCCTTCTGGCCTCTTCATTCCCTCATTCCACACAGTTCATTATGTATTAAATATAACTACTACTTTTCCAGTACTAATGTGTTAGCCACTTTCCTAGTCATTGAGATAAAATGGCCCACACCTACAATTTAAAGAGGGACGGGTCTTTTTGACTAACCCTTTACGAGATTCTGTCCTTGTATCATTTGCAGCATGGTAGAAAGGCCTGGGCAGGAGCAAGCTACTTGCCTCAGGGTGAAAAGGAAGCAGAAAGTGAAGGGAGGAGCTGGGAAGGAAATGAACTCTTCCCAGTCCTGCCCTCAGTGATCCAAATCTTTTAACCAGATGCAACTCCTAACAGCATGTCAGCTAAACAACCCGTAATTCAGCCTTCAAAAGCCCTGCCTATGAACCCATGAGGACGGGCGGGAGCATCTAGTTATAAACCATAACAACTATTTTAAATGACACCTTCTTTGAAAGCCTCAGAATGTCCCAAATGTGTAATCTTTCTACTCATCATTATCTCCTGAAATGCTAACATCCTGCATGTACCTCTTGCAGCTCTTGTCATTCGTTAACGGTGTATGGTAGGTAAGGACTGGCCTATGTCCAAAGCTTCCTTGAGATCTCTGTGTCTGGGCCCCACTCATAACTCGTAACTTAACCAGTCTAGATCCCCAGTGTTCAAAATAAATACACAGATCATGAACACACTTTCTGATACTGAATAATAAAACTTTGCTTGGTACTTTCTACTAATCCACATGGCCACACAGAGTAATCAAACCATTTGTTTCGAAGTTGCTAACTTGACTCTAGTACAGGGGCTCTTAAAAGTCACTATTTATTACAGGCTTTCAAGATCTGCATAAAAACATAAAGGGTAAATAATATGCCATTTAAGATTCACATTGGCTTTAACTCATTGTCTGTTGCTATAACAAAACACCTGAGACTATAGCTTACAAAGATAGAGGCTAATTTTGGCTCACAGTACTAGAAGTCTAAAAGTGTGGTGCTGGAATCCTCTTAGTTTCTTGGAGGGCCTTGTACAGCTGTGTCACATGGAAGAAAGGAGAAAAGTAAGTAAGCACTTGAGAGAAAAAATAAGGTGTTAAATTCCCACAATCACTAATTCAGTTCTGTGAGAACCCAGACACACAGAAGAACTAATCTATTTCCCATAAAAACTAATCCACTCTCATGAAAAACATTCATTTCTCTTAAACACTGTACCTCCCAATACTGCTACATCAGCAACCAAATTTCAAAGAGAATCGTGGAGGGAGAGAGCAATCATGAACCACATCCATACCCTAACAGTCATCTAAAATGCTTGGAACTAACTTGTGGTCTTAGCTTCATACTGCAATATTTAGTTATGCTTTTCTTTACTTTATTCTTACACTCATGGCTAATCAAAAAAAAATCAGTGTTCTATCTGTTGAACACTAAAAATAGAATTTTGCTTTTTCTGTTAGCTTTGTAGTTTTCCAGCTCTGTGTCCAGATTTATAGCTAACAATTTTCGTGATTGTTTCTGCATTTCTTATACACACCAGTCTTACTTCTGGAAGATTCTGTGACTCATAATGAATGCTAGAGTTGAATTTTAATTGATTCTGAATACTACAGTTGAGGCTTAATTCTCTCCAGCATATTACTGATCTGTTTGAATATTAGGAAAAGGAAAACTACTTATCACTATAATTTTTTTCAAATGCCTCTGAGGGATCTATGCTGAACTATCAGATAGCTTTGAACTGGGCTCTCAATATATGCTTTCCGGTGTATTAATCCACTTTGGCCTGCTTGTACCTACTCATGTGTGCAATGCTGTCTGAACTTTATTTGAAGCTACATCTAAGGTTTTGAAGTTTGTGTCTTAGTCACTGCCAATAACATGCATAAGCCAACATTCAGAGCACCTTCTAAAAGAAGCATTGGGAGGGTAGCAACTCCTCAAGGAGCTGTTTACTTATTTATAGGCTTGAGTGTTCTCAGTGGTTTTTTTTCTCTGCTGTGACTGGCCAACTGATATGAAAGAGCCATGATTAATTGGCCAAAAGGAAATTTTCACTTTACAAGTGACACTTTGGTAATGTTGCTATTCCCCATTTTTATATTTATTGCTTCTCTTTCCTTAACTCAGTTAATAATCATAGAGCAGTTGCCAGTTATGAATAAAAGTTAGTGCTAGGTATAGGACATTCATTATGTTCGTGAAGTCCCCGAGTTAGTGTAGGTAAGCATTATTGAAGATGAAGAGATATATTTAATGGAAACAACTAACAGTCGGATGTCCATCTCTTCATTGCACTGTATTTGTGTAATTTGCCAGTGTAGTCTGAAACTTTAATGCTAGCCAAAGCAAAGCTTAATTGTGAATGTTAATCTCTTGAGTACATTCTGGAAAGATACGAAAAACATATGTCCTTAACCCAAGTACACAGTTTGAAACTTATCTTCCATATAGGATAATCATCTAACTATCTATATATTTTGAAAGTTGAATGTGAGAAAAAAAATAAAAATAGTAATAATATGTGGAGTTTTTTTTTTTACAGAATCCTGTAACATGTACACAATCCATGGTATCTTATTACTCACTAAGAAAGGAAAAGCTCAGTCCAGATAGGTAGGTAGGCAAAGAAAACCTGCTGGACTCAGGAGGCAGCCTTCCCCAACTACCCTGCCTGATCAAGGTGTTCCCTGGGTTTCCTCAACTGGAAACCATTTCCTCCCTCTCCTAGGCACAATTGATGGTACTTTGGGGAACAAACTTAACATCACCTAATCATAACTCAGATCAGTCCAGACGCCAGGGCTCCTTTCCTGTCCCCTGCACTGCCGTGTCCACTTTAGACATGCTCAGAATCCAGTAAAGGCAAGAGGCACTAATGGCACGACTGAGCAGATGTTTTGAATATTATGGTCAGCTTTAAGAGCTGTTTTTAAGTGATAAAGAAAAACTCTTGAATAAGTAGACTCTTGTATGGTCTGTGCATTCATGGATCCAGTTACTTCTATGTTTTCACTTTTTACACAGAAAATTTGTAAGTATTAATTTCTAAAAATATCTAAAGGTCCTTGCTCAAATTAAATTATCTTCTTTATAATACTTAAGCTTATTATTAATAAGAGTAAATTAATTTTTATGGCAGCTAGGTTACTAACGTATATTTTTTAGCCAATGAACCTGTTGTATTTGGATATAATAAAACTTGCATTTTATTGGATCATAGATGAGCAAGTTGTCATGGTTTATGTTTGTGTCCCCCAGGCCTCATGAGTTTGCATTGTTCATATGTGATGGTTCATTGTATAGTGCTTGGATTGATGGTGTCAGTGCTCCACCCATATAGGGGTGGAGCCAGGATGTGATGTAATGGCAGGAAGAAGGTGTGTCTTTCTCTTTACTGGTGCGAGCTTGCTGTTTGCAGCCGCCATGAATGGCGATCCAGCCATGCCCGCCTGTCTTGGAGCCAACTGAGTGTGGACTGAAACCTCCAAAAACTGTAAGAAATAAACCTTTCTTTTCCCAACTTGGGCATCAGGTATTTTGTCTCAGTGATGATCATAAAGTAACTAAGACACAAGTCCTTTCAGGAGTCTTTTGGCCTCGCTACAGAGGATACCAAGTCTTTGAGAAAAAGGCAAATACTCAACTTTAATAAAAATTAAATTTTCACCTATAATCTCCAGCACTCAGGAGACAGAGGCAGGAGGATCACTGTGAGTTCAAGGCCAACTTGGACTACATAGTGAACTCAAGGCCAGCCGACTTACATAGTGAGACCCTGTCTCAAAAAAATATTTAAGTTGCATTTTATCTCATTTTCAAACTCATCAATTTTCATATTCTACCCACTGAAATGAGCAAAAGAGAGAGGTTTTACAAACTCATGCATGCACTTATGTTTTCATTTATGCCTAGTCAGTAATAATTTGTCAACTCTCTTGTTACAGGTTAAAGAATCAAATTATATGGTCTTTATATTTTTAGAAGCAATTCTGTGGTTTGCAGAAACCCATAACAAATAACATAGATCATAAAAATTTTAGAATAGATTTTTAAGTTTCTTTTATACAGCTGTAAGTTTGTTGTTTTTTCAGTTTTCATTTTTTTATTATTACATGTTTGCACTACATAATGATCACATGGTACAGCAAACATGTAATAATGTGGGGAATTGGGACATGTACATAGCACATCTCAATTTAAAAAAAATTTTAGTATGTGTTTGTCGTACCTAAGGCTTACGTTCATTAAGGGAAATTGGTACATATACATACCACATTTTAATTCTTTTTTCAAAATTATTTTTGTGCCTTTCCCCTCTCCTTCTTTCCCCATCCCTCCATTTCTTAGTCCCTTCTCCATTTGCAAAAGATCTCTCTCCTATTATCCATGCTTTAGCTTGGTCTTTATTTACATTATGGGTTTCTCAGATAAATCATAAGATAATTAAGCTTGTGTGTCTGATTTATTTCACTTAACTGTGTGATCTCAAGGTGCATCCGTTTGCTCACAGATGGCTCAAGTCTGTCCTTCTTTATAGTTTAGTCATCGTTTTATTCCCACTTTTAATGTTACTCCACACTAAATAGTAAGCACAGACTGTCCGTCCTAGAAGTGATGAAGTGAACCACTCATTAAAGTGATTCATCTCGCTGAAGTCAGTGAAGACCAGTCTGAATTTTATCGTCTCCACATTGTCCTGCTAGAAACCACACTGCAAGACTAGACGAGCTTTTCTTACCTTAAATGCCTGAGCATTGTGTCACCTTTATTTTTCTTTAAAGAGATATGGAGTGCTAAAAGGACTTGGGATCACTTGCCAATCACCGTGAACCCCTTTCTGCATAAACTTCCAGGCCAAAAAGTAGCTGAAATTGTGGATCACTCTCCCACTGAACTCCTCCAGGACCTGTCAGGTGTCTCAAACTACGTCTTCCAGATGTCAAAGACTTTAGTGCTATAATTTTTATTTGTTTGGTTTTTCTGCAAGAGTTTTATTAACAACACATAAAATTCTAGAATATACAGGATTCTTTATTTTTATTACATTTCATGGTTGTAAAAGCCAGAATAAAGAGAAGAAAGAGTTCTAATTGTTAGCTATTGAAGTTTTAAAAAATATTATGATGCATTTACTAAAAATATACTGAAACAAAGTTAACAGTGTATTCTACATACTCTTGCCATATTTGTGTGATCTTATTAAAAAATGTATTAACTCTAATCATTGAAGTCAGCTAACACTAAATTGTTACTCTGAAAACATTGTAAGCTTGTCTTAGCGTGCCTAAAACTTCTCTTGCTTTTTTATATCTTCCAAGTATGGCTACTTTCTTTTTAATTGCTCAGACACACTAAAATAAAAATTAGAATTTCAGGGAACTACGCCAATTTATTTATACAGAGGTCTTTTGTTGCTTTAGAAGAGTGAAAAGGGGAAAGTTATGTCTTAGCATCTTTGAGAGTGACTTTTCATCCTTAGGGAAGTATATAATTAAATGAACTATGACAAGTGCCCTTTCACTCTTGGACCTAGAGCTGACATCTATTGGCAACTCAGCACGGTCTGTCTCTCAATTCTATGGCTAACCCTGTGTCATTCTTTGGTTTAGAGAATTGGATCTTCCAAATCAGTACCTGAAATGGAATTCTAAAGCCCGTATTATATGAATGGCCAGTGCTGTGGCCTCCCTTCCTGTCCGTTTACTATACATGTGTGAGTGTGATTGTGTGTGTGTTATGTGTGTTATACTAGAAAGAGATGTTATCTAGTATCAGCTAGACTGTCACTGTCCAAAAGGAATAGGACCAGAGCCACATATATCATTCGAAATATTCAAGTAGCCGTATTAAAAAAAATAGAAACAGGTGAAACTTTTACATTATAAATTTTATTTAGCCAAGTTTGAAAAAAATACTATCATTTCAACATACATTTATAGGAAAAAGTTCCTGAGATCATGTTCTTTGTCACTACTGTATCTTTGAATGTAGGTACATATCTGACACTTACAGCACATCTCAGTTTGGACTGGTCACATTTCAGTGGCTCAGGAGTCACGTGTGACTCCTACATATCCCATATTTTGCCTTTTTAACATAACAGTATCCCATTTGAAATTTCTGGTTTCTGATAGCCCAGCTCTTAATCTGAATATGATTTACTTTCCATAAGGAGTCATGTGAAAAGAAATCCATAAATATTTTAATCTAAGTTCTAACATATGTACATGCACATATATTATCTGGATATTAGTGACCTATCCATATACCTCTCTTTATAACTGAGAAATAAGACGCTTTTTCCCTCCCCTGCTTTTTGAAAGTGCATGTGTCCCATGCTCCTGTTAAGTTACCGTATTTAGTGTTGTCAGAGCTGCTGACTCATGGCCTGTGAATGGCCTGATGCTCATGGTAACGGTCTGACAGAGAGCCAATGACGGCTGCCCGCAGTCTCTGAAAAGCTGACCTTGTAACAACATCCACATTCCTTTCGCTGCTTTTGCTGACATACTTTTAACTCAAAAACTGTCTTCAGAACAAAGGTATAACAAAGTATTGAGCTTCTAGAAGTAATTGTATTTCAGGTCACTAAACTATCTGAGTGTATCAAGATGGACAAAACAGCAAAGAAACAAATATACACAAGGAACTGTCCTTGAAAGCTGGCATTTAAACTACGGGCACATCATACTTGGGGACAGTGATCTAAGACAATTTAAATGATTCTAAATGAAATAGACCTGATAGGAGAGCTTTTTGTTAGCTTTCTCAAGATCCTTGATTGTTTTTATATGACTGAACTATTTGAAATTCAATTTATATTCTCAAAATTGTGACATTTACCCCATTCTCTACCCTAAAAGTGCATCCCTCAATTAAAGTTTCTGAACAAAGGATACAAGATGCTCTCCATTAGTTAATAAGTCCTAAGATACTATTAAATATTTAACACAGGGATCAAATGAGCAGTACCTGCTAGGTACTGCTCTAGTTAGTGGATAATTTGATCACTGACACTACACTCACGTAAAATTCAATATCCTCCTTCCAGCCAACAGCATGTACTGCTGTCCTTGCCTTCTAATAGAGTACAGGTTTTTAGATTCCGCTCTTTTATTAATGTCAAGATCTAGGATTCTTGTATTTCTAAAGTCTGTGCCAGAGTTGATTTCCCTACTTACTCTGTTACATTTTAACCTTAAGTCTAAACTGCATTGACAGTAAAATGACCTCGGGGTACATATTGCACACTAAATAGCCAGAAAATATTTTACTGGCCTCTGTGATGAAAGATGCACTTTACATAGATGAAAGTTTTCAGTAAACAGAACCAATGAGCATCAAGCTGTTGTTTTGACTCTAATACCTGGAGAGCAATGCAGGGTCCTCTCTCTAGTTCCCAACCTCTCTGCCCCAAGCAAGGAGTGGTAGCAGAAAAATGTCAAAAGCAGACTTCAAAGATTCGTGCAATCAGAAGAAAAACAGAAAATATACTTTTGGAAAAAAAAATACGGAAGCCTGAAATGCTTTCAAGATGTTTTATTCACCCCAACCAGTTTGCACCAACAGACTGAAAGTTTACAAACTGAAAGATCTCTTGTAAGAATCTGCATGCCCGTGTGGAAGTTGAGTATAGCGAAGAATGGCCGTAATAGACACAGAACCACTGGACACAATCAGGGAGAGAACCTGCCTTCGAATGGCACACACACAACTTTATCACTCCTACTCTTTGTTGTTTTTCCAAAACTGAGACCAAATATCATGTGCCACTTACCTTCAAGCCTGTGTATTGTTTATTTATTGTTAAGAAATATTTTTATGCTCAGGTACAAAAGGAGGCCAGAAATTATTATATTGAAAGGCACATTACCATGAATCCCTTTCAAAATTCCCCCCTCCAGTCTTGCCGGTTTCTGAAGCAGTTCTGGAAGTCATGCCCATGAGTGTGTTTACGAGATGTGATAAAAAAAATATAGTGAACGCTCCTGTCAAACGTCATCCAATGAAAGACTTCTGATAACCTTACGATGTGTGCTCATCCACATTATTTACCAGACTTAACACCTGTTTAACTTCTAAGTTTTCCTAAAGGTAAAAATGATCATGAAAGATAAACATTTTTAATCAATTCAGGTCATCAAGGCAGCCAAGAGAGTGCAACTACAGACACTCACAAATGGAATTTCTAGAGCTGCTTCAGCAAGTGTCAAGAACAGTGGGTAAATAAATGTGTTTGACACAGGTAGTATTTTTGAGGGAGATTAGCGGCCATGTGTCTTCTACCCTAATAAGTTTTTATTTCAATACACACCATATTTTTCTATCATACTGCATATATTTTAAAAGAAGTAACAAGAGGAGCAGACTAAGTAATCTGCTTATACTATCAGAGGAATTAAGAGAAAGCACATTTCTTTGTGGCAGTAAAAAAATGTATAAGGGTACAATAGGCAGGCAGTGTACCTGCGTCTCCCTGACATTCATTCACCTACTTCCCCGTCAAGGGTGAGCTGGATGCCTTGAGTTTCCTATCACTCATTCAGTCACCACAAAGCTCTTGCTTGTAAGAGAGCAAATTACGCACACCATGTTTACCCCTGTAGACACAGACACACTTCAGTCTTCCCTGAGGCAAACACTACTGCCTCGTTTTCCCCTTACAGTTCATTTCCTTAAATTCAGTTTTCTGCACAAAGTGATAAAATCTAGGGCACAGAAATAGGAAATGTCCCAAATTCCAAAGAAAGACATTTCTCAAAGGTGTGTGGTTCGGGCCTTAGGCAAAAGGAGCCCCTGGGGCTGCTTGGCTATAGAGTAACCTTGTGGTAATGTCTGCTTCCCAAATGTGCTGTGTCAGGCATAGATCAGAGGTTGGAAGATTTGGGAACCCAGTTAAAACCCAGTTAAAATACATCTCCTGTTTATCATTTCTAGTGTTAACTACCAAGAAAGGTTTCTTATGACTCAAGGATGTGCAAACTCAACGTACAAAGGGTAAAAACTGTACTCAACACAGTGGGAAAATAATATATTGCAAGTAGGTTTACTCAGAGAGGAAAAGTTGAATAACAGCTGGTACTATGATTTACTCACATCATTGCTTCTTGATCTCAAAACAAGGGATAATTTAAATAGTCGTAATCACATTTAACATCTGTCAGGTATACTGTATGTGAGGCACTGTGTTAACCGATCTCCTTTAATCCTCAGGGCTAACTCAAGATAAAACTTGTCTTTTTCTTAAATTAGAGATGTAAAAATGAGAAAATAGAGCTTTGGAGTAGATGAGCAACTTATTCAATATGATATAGGAATTAAATCAACAAGAGGAAGATACTTACACATAACTTTTTTCTGACCTAAGAACCTCCAATCATTATTCTTAATATAGACCCTACATTTTCAAGAAATGGTTTATTTATGTCAATATAATTTTAATAAATAATAATAAATAATAAAATTTTTGCCATTTTTACTATGTGGACATCAGCACTAAAGGCACACAAGGAATGAAGTGTAAAACTCTGAAACTGCTGTAAACAATGAGCTGAGAAAAAACAATGATACAAAATTTCAAAATAAGATAGGACGTAACAATGGTTAGTACCCTTCATATTGTTTTCTTCAAGCAATTGCTCAGATTACAAAATATGGGCATGAAAGTTTGATCAAACAATTTAAGCACAAACTTTTCAATGAACTAATAGAAATTAGTAGTACAACTATTTGTGTGTGGGTGGGTGTGTTCCTTTTCTTTTCCTTCTTTTCTCCTTTCCCCCAACCCCATTTCTTTTTCCTTTTGAACACTTTCATCCCATTTCCTAATATCTGTTGTACATTTTGGATCTTATTGACTCCTTCAGCTTCTTCCATGAGGGTGACAATATGATGTTCACACATAGGAGTCTGATTTATTTCACTTATTATTATAGTCTCAAGTTGCATCTATTTACCTATAAAAGTTTCAAGTTTATCCTTCTTTATAGCAGAGTAGTATTGTATTATATAAAAAATACCACATCTTTTTATCCATTCCTAGGTTGATGGGCATTAGAGTTGCTTCCAACATTTAGCTATGACAAACGTTGCTGCTATAAAGATGGGTGCACATATTTCACTGAGGCATGATGTTTTAATTCTTGGGAAAATATCCAAAAGGGAAATAGCTGAGTCCAATGGGACCTCTAATCCTAGTTTTTTGTGGAATATCAATACTATTTCCATAGTGGTTGCATCAGTCTATACTCCTACCAAAATATAAAATGGTTCTCCTTTTTCCCCACAGCCCCTCCACAATTGTTATTGGTTGATTTCTTGATGATAGCCATTCTTTCTTGGGTGAGGTATAATTTCAGTGTTGTTTTAATTTGCATTTCTTAAATAACCAATGATGTTGAATATTTTTTCATATATTTATTTGCCATTTGCATTTTTTTCATCTGAGAAGTATTCATCTCAGATGCCCATTTTTGGATTGGGTCTTTGAATTTGGGGAGACTGCTTTTTTTTAATTCCTTATATGTTCTAGATAAAAGTCCTTTGTCAGACGGACTCCTAGCTAAACTTATTTCTCACTGTGTGGGTTGTCTTTTCACTGTGTTAGTGATTTATTTTTGTTATGCAAAAGCATTTTAATAAGATGAGATCCTAATTGTTGCTTCTTTGAAGTACTTCTCATGCAGTTTGGGTTTTATTGATGAAGTCTTTGCCTATACCTGTGTCTTCAAGATTTCTGCCTACTTTTTCTTCTAGTAGATTTAGTGTTTGTGTTTTAATATTTAGACCTTGGATCAATTTTTACTTCAGTTTAGTACATGGTGATAGGTATGGGTCTAATCTGAGTCTTCAGCATGTAGAGAGTTAGTTCTTCCAGTACAATTTATTGAAGAGGCTATGTTTCTTCCGGGGAACATGTTTGGCCCCTTTGTCAAAGATAGGGTGGCTGAGTATGTTGTAGTTGTGTGTGCATCTTTTAATCTGTCCACTGAACCTCAGATTTTTTTCCAGTACCATACTGACTTTATCACAGTAGCTTTGTAGTATAATTTCAAATTAGGAATTGTGATGCCTCCTGCCTTGCCTTTGTTGCCTAAATTTTCTTTTGCTATTCTAGGTCTCTTCTGTTTCCAAATGAATTTTAGAAATGTTTTCTCTAGTTCTGTGAGGTATGCTAATGGTATTTGATCAAGATATACAGATGTTATATTTCATGTCCAAAAAGTTGAATATCACACATCTGCCCATGGACCATCAGCCCTGCCAAAGCATTATAAAAGGGAATAATGATTTTAGTGGATATTATCTATATAATGAATAATGTAGGCAAATGGCTAAGTCAGACAGACTGACAAAATGCTTGCAGTCACAAGCTCTTGATGTAAGGTTGGACTAATTGCCATTCCTTGTGGCATGCAACACTGCTGGAAGTGGCACATAGGAGCTTCATGATTAATAGAGGGTAATTAAAAGCAAAGCATTTTTTATCTTTAGGATGGAGAGGGATAGTTAAAAAACAGTTTTTAAGTCAGTCACTGTGAGGCATAAGCAACACAGGGTGTAGGGCTTCCATAGATTCCATGGTACCAATGAACTGCTTGTAAATCCTGTAGCAATCTTCCATCATTTTTGATTATTTTATTTAAAAAATTGGGATTTCCAAGGACTATTGGAAGATTTTAAGTCCCTATCATCATCTGTTCATTAACCAGTTCTGCTATAAGCTTCTCCAGGGTGAGGCATCATTGATCAATCCAAACAGGGTCATGAAACATCCAAGTTATTTTGGATGCCATTCATGGGGTCAGAGAAGAGATCAGTGCCCTTCCTGAAAATGTGAGGACAGGTGTAGTACACTAAATGGATCCATTTAGTGTAATACACCTATTGGGAGGGATTTTTTTTTCCTTCCCTGATTATATTTTTCAACCCCTTGAGTGGAGAGGAAGCCCTGTTGCAACATCTGATGAGTAACTGAGGAGTTTGGACTAATCAAAAATGCCCTCATGTCCTATAATATGTCCTGATCTCATAGATTGATGGATACATAGGGGAGGACAAAAGGTAAGAAATCTCCAGAATGGCCTTCTACATATCTCCAAGCCAGTAACTTAGCATTTTTACTAGGGTGAGAAATGCTAGCTACTCCCCGTAGATCCATACTTGCCATATCCTGAAGCCACGCCGTAGGCAAGTGATGTTGGGCCATAACTGAAACATCCGTACCTGTGTCTAAAAGCCTATAAATATTTTCCCTTCAATAATCAGTTCCATCTTGTTTAACTCAATATATATCAGAGGACCCAAAAACCTTTGGATCTCATTTCCTTATTTGTAATTTTTTCATCTTTTATTAAGGGAAGAATAACAATTCATTGATACGAGAGTTTGGTGTGACCTAAACAGTGTGTTGAATAGACTGAATCATAACCTTGATTTTCCCTATTGAATCAGCATCAACACCATGCAACACTAGGAGATCTTTTAAAATGAGACTGCTTTGGTCTAGTAATATAGACCCATTGTTCCAAGAGGCAAAGGTCCACAGACTCCCAAAGGAATAACTTGGGAGGTTTTCATGAATTAGTATAAATCTGGAGGAGGAACTAAGGTCCAAGTCTAAGGTCTTTTGTGGCTCACTAGAGGTCAGAAATGCAATTGACCTTGGGGGGTAGGGATGGGGAGGAACTAAGGAAAGTGCTCCCACTCTTTGGTGGGATGAGAGCAAGTGAATCTCACTGGAAATTTCCCAAAATAGGTTGACTGCGCACATTAGTTTGAGATCTGCACTCATTTGCCCAATAATACCCTTATCCAACCTCACACAGACACCAGGTCTCCTTAGAAGAACCAGGAACAGCTATGCTGCCCACACAGGTGCAGCAGAGCAGTTTCATGCAACATGTCCGCTGCCACCACAGCTGAGACAAGTAACTCCATTCCCTCTCCCTCTCCCTCTCTAGGCTATGGGTGAATAACCCAAATAATAGCTGCTGCCAAGGCAGCCCTCTGCATGTATGAGGGGCCAAGGTTGGCACAAATTCGAATCAGCTCTGCCAGCGTGGCCCATTTCTTTTGGGTGTTTAAAACCTCTTTACACCATTTATTTGCATTTTCAAAGGCCAATTGTTGAATTACTAACTTACTAGCCTATGTATCACTTATAATTTTCCTGCTGTCCTGCAACAAGCATGCTGCAAAATCTTGGAAAAGTTTATCGGGACCGTGGCAAACGGAGGCCAGATTAAAGGATGTTTCACGCTTTGAGGGAAGTTCCCTCCAATTCCTCTGGCAGGTATTTTAACCTTCTCATAGATTTGCAGTTTGAAAGCTGATTATTTGTGACAGCAAAGGCACCCTCTCTGATTAACATATCTTTTGTGATGGCTATGTTGTGAGCAGCATTGCATCTGGCCTGATCTGAGTAAAATTTTTTTAAAAATCCATAACAAGTAATCTCCTGGATTTAAACAAACTTCAGCTACTCCTTTCCAATCATTTGAAACTATTAAACCTAGGGCAAAAGGAGTCATGGGACCATAGGTAGTTGCAACTTGTTTTAATTCCTTTAGGGTCTTAAAGAGTACAGCTTCATGAAGACGTATAATTTGTTCCTGGTTACTGGGGACTCAAAGTTCAGAAACAGGGTACATATGTTAAAAACCCTCCATGGACTACACTATCTGTCTGGCTTCTTTTAATACCAATTGCAAGCGAGGAACAATATGAATCCACTCCCTGAGGAAAGAAATTTTCACCCTGCAGTACAACAAAACTCTGAGCCATAAAGGCAGAAATGTTTACTTCAGGTCAACCAAATTCATGGGGCACTGTAAAATAGAATTCACCACAAAACACTCCTCCAATAAGGAAGGATCACCTCCCCCCGCCCCCCGCTGATCTTTCCCTATCTAATTGAACAAAGTCACAGGGTTTAAGCTCTTCTATGCTCTCTTTCCTGCTTAGGACTTGGTCTTAAACTGGTGCTTCCTGCCAAATCCCTTGTGATCCTCTAAACAAGTATATAACCATAAAAACACTCCCTAATGCAAATCCACAAAGATAAAATAAATACAGAAATCAAAAATACAACAAGCATTTCTATAAACATCTCTGTATATAATTTCTGTATACATATACTTTGAGAACTATTTGCCCCATGTTTAACTTCTGATAAAGTCAATACACCCCTCTCTCTTTGTTTCTTATGTGCCCATTTTTCTTTTTGTCCCAAGTTTTTCACCTGATGAATTTGCTGTCAATGTACTTCTCTCCCTTTTGTCCACTCATTGAGAAGTGTCTGCTTGCCTGCTACTTCTTCATACCCCAGTGTTCCAGTGTCATGTGTCGCATCCACAAGAGCTATCTAAATTCCTGCGGCAGGGGTAAGAATGAAGAGAGGAAGAAGAAAATAAAGATAGAGACAAAAAGCTGAGGTCATGTGGAGCCTTTCCTTTAAATGGGGAAAGAGACTGCTCATCCACTGAAATGCATTTATTTATACATTTGTCATATGATGCCCCTTTACTTAACATGTTTGCTTCTTATACCCTGTTTCTTGGCACGGGAACACTTGTTTCCTCCAGTGCTTCATGCCCTCAGGGTATTCCTAGGCACTCTGTGCCCTTGGGACATTCCCCCAGCCTCTGTGCTTTATCACTAGCTCAGTGGCTCCCAAAAGGATACCAGAGAAAGAGAGGAGATGGGGGGAGGGAGGGAAAACAAAATGCAAATCAAAGCAAGACAACATCCAACCAGACAAGAAAGGCATAGCCAATCAGACAAAAGATAACAAAAATGATAAAATACCTTTGGTGATTACAGTGCTGTGATAATGTCCATGTAAGATCCCAGAAATATGCTGTGTACTCCAGCCAAGTCTGCTATGAGAATTGTTCTGGTCTCTGGATGATCTTAGTCTCTGGATGTGGGGGCTGGGCCTGATCTTCTGTTGGAGGAGTTTGCAGAGTTCAACTGCTGGCTCTTGGCTGCTGCTTCAGACACTGTCACGTTGCTAGTCTTGCTGATTACTCCTCCCTCCGAAGGCATGTATGCACTCACACACCCTACTGTCTTAGGTCTTGGGGTTCCAGTCAGTCTACCCACCAAATGTGTCACATTTAAGTCAAAAATAAACTCTTACACTAAAAATCAAAGGATGAAAAACAATACTTTATGTGACAGGAAGCCAGAAAAAAAAAGCAAGAGTAGCTGTTGCATTTACAAAGTGAACTTCAACCTAAGACTGATTAAAAGAGACAAAGAAAGTCATTACATACTTGTTAAGGGAAAACTCAAAGAGAAAAGATAAAAATCATAAACATGCATGCACCAAATGCAAGTGTACCCAACTGTATAAAATAAATATTAACAGACATGAAAAATCAAATAAGAACTAACACAACTGTAATGGAGTACCACAAAATTCCACTGTCCTATTTAGAAAGATCAACTAAACAAAGAAATCGACAAAGAAATATCACAATTGAATCAAACCTATGAACAAATGGATTTAGTAGATGTCTGCAGAGCATTCTACCCCCACAACATCACAATATACATTCCTGTCAACTACATATGGAATATTCTCTAATTAGACCACATATTAGCACAAAGAACGTGCTTCAGTAAATACAAAGAAATTAAAATTATCCCATGCATATTATCAGACTATACTGCAACAAAATTGGAAATCAGTGGCAAAGGAAACAAAAGCTACATAAACACATGAAAATCAAATAACACCCTGCTGAAAAACAATGGGGTCACAGATAAAATTAAGAAGAAATTAGTTCCTACAAGTAAACAATAAAGCAGATACAGCATACCAGAACTTACGAAGCACAATGAAAGCAGTCCTCAAGGGAAATGTTTAGTGGTGAATTCTCATATGGAAAACAGAATGAGCTTGAATAACCTAATGTTGAACATTAAACAGCTAGAAAAAAGAACAAGTCAAGCCCAAAGCTTGAATGAGGGAGAAACTGATATCTATCAGAGCAGAAATTAATGCAATTGATACTAAGAAAACAATGCAAGAAAATCAATGAATTCAAAAGTTGATTCTTTGAAAGATTAAGTAAAGTTGGCAAGCCCTTAGCCAATCTTATCCAAAAAGGAAAGAAAAGACTGAAATCCATGCAGGAAGGACTGAAAAGGGTGAAATCACAACAGATTCTGCAGAAATTCAAGTGATCAATACCTATATGGAGAAGCTTTATTCTAATAAGTTGAAAAACACAAAAGAAAAAGACAGATTCCTAGATACATATGGATTGCCAAAGCTGATTTGAGAAGATATAAAAATTCTAAATTGTGTCAATGAAATTGAAGAAGTAATTAATATCTTACCAACAAAGAAAAGAACAGGTTCTGATAGATTCAATACTGAATTCTATAAGAAGTCTAGAGAATATCTAATGCCACTACTCCTCAAACTCTTTAAAGAAATTGAAAATGAAGCAGTACTTCCAAATTCATTTCTGGAAGCAAGTGTCACTCAAATACCAAAACCAGAGAAGTATCTAACCAAAGAAAGAGAATTACAAGCCAATCTCCCTAATTAACATAGATGCAAAAATTCTCAATAAGATGTTGGCAAAAAAAAAATGTGGCAAATCATCAAGAAGTTTATATACCATGATCATGTAGTGTTTATCCCAGGAATGCGGTAATGGTTCAACCTGCATAAATCACTAAGTGTAACATGCCATATCAAAGGGCCAACCAAGAGCCACAGGATCATCTCAATAGCACAGAAAGAGCATCTGACAAAGTCCAACACCTATTGATGGCAAAAACCCTGTAGAAAATTAGAGGGTTGGAGATTTCACTCAGCAGCTCAAGCACTTGCCTCGGTCAAGTGCAAGGTCATGAGTTTGATCCCCAGTTCCAAAAAAAAAAAAAAAAAAAAAAAAAAAGGGAAAGAAAAGAAAGAAAGAAAATTAGAGTAGATGGTCTTTATCTCAATCTGATAAAAAGCCATCAGTTACAAACATCCATCATACTTAATGGTCAAATACTGAAAGCTTTCACTCTAAAATTGTGAACAAGACAAGAATGTATATTATCACCAGTCCTGTTCAATATAGTTCTGGAATCATAGCAGTGCCACCATAGTCCTCTGGTAATCATATTCTTTACACCAAGCAATAAAAAATATACAGTAAGCAACAAAACAAGCAAAAAAATCTTGAAACCTTAAGGCACATCTTTTTGAGAGTTGATGCTTGGAAATGGAAAGTTTTGATAAATTATTTCTGAAATATATTGAGATACAACTGTCTCTAAGTATGATTGTTTGAGGTCATACTATTTGGTCCAGCCACTTCTTTCATAGGACAAAATGTTTACTTGAAAGAAAACTGGCAAATGGTATGCAGACTCAGAAATTTGGAGAACATTTTCTTGGAAATTAATGAAGTGAGCTTGATACTTCAGAAACAAAACAACAGAAAATTTCTGAGCAGGATAAAACTCAGATTCCAGTAGAAATAGGAACTTGAGAAAGCTTGCCTCTACCATCATGAGCTTGCCAGCTTCTCAACACCCAAAATACTTTTCTAATGAGACTGATATTAACAAAAATCATTTTAGTTATTGAAAATGAAATATATTGACATTTGGAATACTCACCATACCCAGTGAGCCAATATTTTTCACTTTGACTGGTGACCTTAGCAAACGCATGATGTTTTAAAATCATACATAGATTATTAAAAACTGTACAAAATCAAAGAACAATAATGTGAGAACAATAATGAATTTTAATGTAAGGAATTACTCAAAGTTCCTTGGTCAATTTCACAATCCACACTGCAGCTCACTTTACAGGAACAACCATTGCTGAATGTCAGTGTTGTGTTATAAACAAATACCCACATCAATTTGAAAGGCTATGACAGTACACAGCTATTTCAAACTGCATATCTCTGGATCTGGACCTTCTTTGTATTCCTCAACTCAAACAAGATATTGCAAAAGATTAAATACAGAAACAGGAAAAAAAACCAAACTGATATCTTCTATTTTCCAAGACATTACATTTACAAATATATAAAGCCATGCCATATTTCTCACCAAAATTTTATTTTGAAAAATATTATTATTTTATTATTTGTCTTAACATTGTTGTGTAAATGAATTTATAAATAAACACTTTTTGCATTTTTAAGGTTTATCCAGCCACTGAAAGAAGAGAATCAAAATTTTAAAGCCAGCCTGGGCAATTTATGAGCCAGATCTTATCCGAAAAACAATTGTAATAATTGCAGCGAGGAGGTAGCTCAGTGGTAGAGTGCTTGCTTAACAAGCATCAAGATCCTACATTCAACTTTCAGTACTGGAAAAAAAATTAAGTTTTAACTCTAATCAAATAAATATAGAAAGATTGCAAACATTAAGGAAAATCTTTGGGGAATCTTCAGAACAACCAGTTTGAAAACCTCTAATGTATGGTATAGTAGTATTTTTTATTTTAATAAGAAAAAAATAATAACAATAAAACTTTGAAAACAAGCTGGTTAGATAGTTGTAATAGTTAATATATTGCATATTGTTGTAGCCATTGTGCAGAGAATAGGCATGATATGTTGTGCAATGTTAGCACAAATCTTTCTTTTCAGTGAACTAAGAGAAACTAGCTGTATAACTATCTTGTGTGCAAATATTTTTTCCCCTCCTTCCTTTCCCTTTTCCCCCATCACAGTCCAAAGTATACAATGGATATTGTGAATTGGGAATAGACTGTTAAAAAGAAAAGACAACAAAACAGCACAGGTCAAAACATAACCATTTAAGCAAAATAGTGTTTCACCACAAGATATCCCAACATAAAAGTAATTACCATAGTGTCTTTTTCCTTGAAATCTTTGAGTATAACTTCGTATACTGTAGCATCAAACATATCAAGACAATGTCAAACCATTCAAGAGAATGACAGTATTACGGGGTATTTAGAATCAACTAACAAAAAATGAACAATGGTTTCTGTATAATCTCCTTGTCTATAAAAGTTTTTGTTTTTATTATCACATATAATAAAATCCAATAAGATACAACATGTTAATACCAATGGAGACAGAAGAACAAAAGCTTGGTGGGACTTCAAAACAACATGATATTAAATCAGCACTAGCTATTATGATGTCTTGTTTTCTCCAAAATAGCTGTTGCTGCCATCCAACCTTCTCTGCCTCATTTCTGTTGAGCTCTTTTTCTGTCATTAGTTGTCAGTTTGTCTTCTTCATTTTGCTTTCTGCTCCATTCATTGTGGCCTCTCTGCCACTGTTTCTGGAATCTTGGTATTTTTCTGTTTAAGAATGTCCTGCAGTATTCTCTGTAGAGTTGGATTGGTGGTTGCAAATTCCCCTAGTTCCTCTTTATCCTTGAAGCACCTTGTTTTTCCATCAATTTCTAGGGACAGTTGTGCAGGATGTATCAATCTTGGCTGGAGGTTATTATCTTTCAAAGCTTGAATTATTTCCCCCCATGCTCTCTGTGATTTGATGGTTTGTGCTGAGAAGTCTGCTGTAATTCTGATGAGTGTTCCCTTGTAAGTGATCTGTTTCTTGTCTCTGATGGCTTTTAATATTCTGTTCTTATATTGGATTTCTGGAAATTTGATTATTATATGCCTGGGTGTAGTTCTGTTTGGGTTGTAGGTGGCTGGGGTCTTATATGCCTCATACATCTGAGTATCTTTACCTTTTGCTAAATTAGGGAAATTCTCCTGGATTATTTCTGTGAATAGGCTTTGTAGTTCATTTGTTTGTGTCCCTACTTCTTCTTTTCATTCTTAATTCTTAAGTTATAGATCCTCTTATCATCTTCTAGCCTTTGTATTATTGCTGTTTGTTTCCTTATTATTTTTAAGAAGTTTTTCATTTCATGCTCCCACCTTACAAATCTGTCCTCCAGTTCAGATAATCTATCCTTAGTTTCTTTCAAGCTGTTATGCCAGCTTTCAATAGAGTTTTTAGTTTCCTGGTTATCTCTTTGAACCTGCTTCATGCATTCTATGTTTTCTCTATTTTCTCCATCAAACAATTCTCCCCTTTGTTTCTGTTCTTCCATTCCATCATCTGTTTTTTCTTGGGTGGTGCTTAGCATTTCTCTAACTATTCTACTTATATCTTGCTTTACTTGGTTAAATACTTCACTTTTGAACTCATCTATGAGGCTCCGGAGATTTCGCTTTATGTCTATTGATGCCATGTCTGATATTGCATGTTTTCTGTCCTCATTCTCCTTTGCATTTACCTTTCCTGGATCAGTGTTCTCAGGATTGGGGGCCAACGACCCTTTCTTTTTGCCTTCTCTTCTCATATTTTTTGTTCCTTCTATACAGGCATATATAGGAGGCCCAGTTTCTTTGTCGGTTACAGTTTGTTTGAATTGCGCTGGCTAGGTGTTCCTGCCCACTGCAGTGTACTAGGGAGACACAGACCTGGGAAGCCTCTCCTGGGCCCACCCCTCCAGGTCATCCTACTGAAGGCTTCACTACTAGGGTGCACCGCCTGGCACTGGGACCTGGTTTGGGCTAGCCTACTTGGTCTTAGTCCGCGCCATCACCCAGGCCAAGTGCTCCCCACCAATCCCGCTTGAGAGGGGAATATGTGACTAAAGTCTCTGCAGCATCTTGTTCCGGCTAGTCTGCCTGGTCCCAGAATGTCCTCTGTTGGAGCCTCCTGGTCTATGGAAGGGTCCTGTTCCTCTCACTCACCGCAGGTCGATGTAGGGCTCCCTGCCAGTCCTGCTCTCAACTCCGTTCGCTGATTCCCACTCTCAGAGCTTTTGCGTCTCTGTCCCTGCTATGCTGATTCAGAGGCAGCAATGGTGGCAGGAAATTCAAGCCACGATTTCCAGAGGCACGGGTTCCAGCTTCAGCACTGAGATTTTATCTGTTCCAGTTATAGCACCGGGATTGCATTTCCAGTTGGTTTCTCTCAGCTTAGTTCGTTCCTGGGTCAACAGGGTATATCTCCCCTTGCTTAGGACTCCTCACACCGCACCATTCCTGGATTCTAAGCTGGCTATCTCAGAGAGCCTCCATAGCTGCTGTTATCTATCTGCCATGTTCTCCCAGAAATCTGTCTTTTGAAAATTAATTGACCCATTTTTACCTACCTTAAAAGTCTAATTTAATTCTCTTTTTGATGAGTTTGACAGTGACACTGAGATACAAGAAACAAAAGGTAGAGATTGGGTAAATATTATTTTCCTTGTCAGCAAAAATATGTTATTATTTCTGCCTTACTTGGCATTAACTTCACAGAAAGTTAAAGGTTTAATGAGTTCATCACTGCGGGGTGGTATTTGCTTATAGTCAGTTTTATTTGCATATTGTCCTAGTTGTAATCATACCAGGAGACTTTATGATGGAAAACTTAAGATTCTTAAGTTTAGTGATTATATAAGTTAATGAAATTCTCATTAGTTTTAATATTGCATACTCCTAAAAGATACAAAATGAGACAATTACTCTCTTTAAAATGTTTTTGAAGAAAATGACTCTATTTTTCTGATATTTGGGGATACTTAGGCTTTATACAAATGTCTGTTTTGTAAAAGTAAAATGATGACTTACTGCCTTACCTTAAAATGTAGCAGAAATGCATTCTGTTTGAATGTGTATGCTTATAAAATATATGAATTAAATAAAGGAGCATGCAGTGTCCCATATCTATACATGTGTACTCACTTAAATACATATAACCATATATATATTTTTATATATATATATGCATTTACTTATAATGCATAGTCTTATATATATTTATAATGCATTGTTATATATAATAGTCATATATATGTGTGTAAACTAGAATTAAATGTATAAAATCTTCAGAGAGATTCTTTCTGTAGTGTAATATGGATGCTCATTTTTTTCATATTTAATCATATTTTATACCTTTCCTTTTAGACTGCGTGGCCCCACGAAAGGGCAGAATCACAAGCCAGCTGGACCTGTCCTCCTGTCACCAGTAAAGAGTCATTAACTTAAAAAAAATTCAACTCACTAGATTTCCTGTCATCTTTAGTCTATTTTAAATTAAGCTTGCTTTCCTCCAAAATGTTAGCATATAAGTGAATTATTTGTATAATTGTCATTTTGTAAGCAGAAAAATTGTGTATAAGCACACAAGTTCCTAATAACCGAGCTCCTCTACTGAGGTTTCCCAGATACAGCATAGATCATTAAATATATCATATTAGATAAATGTCCATTTATGATTCAGATATCATCTGGGTAAAACACTGCCTTAACCTTATAATTAGATGCAACCAAAGTAACACAAAGGCAACCATTTGGGGAAAAAATGTTATGCAAGGCACAAAATTGAAGAATCCTTTTTAAACCACCTTCTTTGTTCTCAGCGCCATTAAAGCAGTTAGTAGAATACCCAACTAAACTCATGTTGACAGGCAAGACATCATATTTTTTAAAAATTCGTGAATAACAGCAGGTCTCTGACTTTGTGGTGTAAAAATGTCTACATTCACTACTGAACGGATGAGCCCATTCCTTTTGACATTTATTTTGTCCAAATGTTGTTCTCTGTTTTATCATGTCTTAACCTGAGGGATAAAGAATGACTTCTTTTATCCCTGTTGATAAAATATAAAGAGTAAAACAGAATTCTCTGCCACCATCTTTTACTTGCTCAGATATCCTCTTGCTGTGCTATATGCTAGTGGCTGAAAGCCTGAAACACAGCAGTGGCTGTACTTTACCTGTCTAAATATCTAGAGTCCTAGCCAGTGGAATATCCTCATGTTTGTGCGATTTGATGGGGAGACATTACAGGTATACCTCCTATGAGATCTGACTCATTTCTTGAGCCCTCCTCTGAGATCTGACTCATTTCTTGATTAGTTGACCAAAGGCTTAAAAACATCTCAGAAATGAGGTAGTCACATTGCATGGTAGCAAATATAGCCAGTCTCCAGCATCCTGGTGACAGGAGGACAGGTCCAGCTGGCTTGTGATTCTGCCCTTTCGTGGGGCCACGCAGTCTAAACAGCAAAACCATTACAGCTGGGGCATCTTTCTCCCGGGCCCCTGAAGTAACAATCTTTGCCCATGACAGGAATTATGTATAGATATGCAAGATATTCTTGGTTTTCAGACAGAATTTTATGTAAACAAGATCAAGTCCTTGAAACAGACTGCCAAGTGTCCCTAAGTACTAACTCTAATATTTAAACATCCTCACAGGCCCCATTGGCAGCAGTCTTCTTCCTGGTTCTGATGTAATATCCTGTGTCTGGGGTGATCCTGACTTTAACTCAAGGGCCATGAATTTTAATTTCGCTTCCTCAGTGACTTTGAGATTCTTAGGTCAATAATTAATACTCTGGTGAAATTATCTGCATAAATTTACACCACGATTTCATGAAAGAAGCAGTTGAAAAAACCATGAGTTTTGTGGTTGCTAATTGTCCCGTAAGCTGTCATTTACTCCAGCAAACATTTACTGAAAATTGTTATTCATCATGATAAAGATGATGCACTAGAGATGACAAAGAAATAAACATGATAGTTCCTGCCCTCGAGGTGGATATATTCTTATGGAATTATAAGAAAAATTTATGATAATTTTCCATGGTAACAAATGCTGTTAAGGAGGAACTCAATGGAAAGTGTGGCAACACCAAAGAATAGAGCACAGGAGGAGTAGAAGAGAAGAGGTGGAGGTACAGTGAGGAATGCAGGATGATGTAGAGAACTTGAGGAAACCTCAGAAGGGGACTCATACTCACCTTGGGCCACTCAGAGGTCTGGACCAGCTTCGGATGGGGAAACATTACAGATGTACAATCCCTCTCTGAGATCTGGCTAATTTCTTGATTATTTGGCCAAAGGCTTAACAACTAACACTAACCATCTGGACCAGTTTCTGGTATGGCTTGGGAGGGATTATTTGGGTTGGGCTGTCCTGTGTGTTGTAGGATGTTCAGCAGCACGTTGATCTTTAGCTACTAGATGTGATGCCTGTTGTACTTCCCCCTCTCCCACAATCCTAGTTGCCACTAGACATTGACAAATGTCCCTAGTGGTGAGAGCAAAATTTGTTCCATTTGAAAATACCATTTTGAGAGTAAATGAGTTAAAAGTAAAGACAGGAATAAAATGTAGTCAGCTGATCCAGTTCATTCTCTTTTCCATAACACCAGAAGGGGTTTCAGCAGAAGGGGCTTCAACCTGTTATTTCTTCTGTTCCAGCCTCCTCATTGTTATAGCAAATATTTCTGCTGTTGCATTTGTACAAGAGGCTTGACAGGAATTTTGAGCTCAGCTTTAGCACCAGGGTAAAATCTCAGCATGCATTTTGTGAATATAGCAGCACATAGCCACTCAAAAAAAGGAAACAAGAACTATTTAAGTTGCTTGGAAATTATTTGCTTCTGCAAACTATAGTCATTCTTAACCAGACTCACTTAATAACTGCTACAACTTACACCTACAAATAGTGTTAGACACCAGAAGTTATCAAGCTTTACATGTTTATGAATGCAGCAAGGCTCCCCAGCTCTGCATTATTGGGAGGCACCCTTTTGCAACTCTCTGGGCATGATCATCTCTAACTCAGGAATCTGAAATTGCTCCCCATCCTCACATCTGAAATCTAGTAAGCTGGATTCACAACACTCCAGTCCCCCACCAAGTTTAACAGAAAAGAAAAGCCCACAGAGTCCATCCTGGGTACCACCCACTTCGTTCCTCCTTTTAACATTTAGGCTACCATTCCTGAATAATAAAGCAGATAAAACATCTGCTTGGGATCCCCCCCTTTTTTTCAGTGTGACTGGAAGGCCTGTGAATTCTTCAAATTGTAATGAAATTATTTTCAGTGTCAGGCAAGTTAATAGGGATAAAAGAAAGACATTAAACCAAATATTTTTAAGTAAAGAAGATAATATTCGACATAAGAAAACACAGCATAGTAGGATTTCTCCCTTAGTACATTCATGCTATTTAAATTCATACTTCATCTTTTCTTTTTTCTAGGTCATATATAAATAAAACCATAATTTATAAGCCTTAATCTGACCAGCATATCTTTGTGATAAAAAGCTCTTAATTTCTCCTTAGATTAAAATTTACTGACAACCTAAAATATTACCTCCACTCTGGTTTGTTCATACAATAAGTATTACTGTGGGCCTAGTACGACGTAGTTCTTGCCTTTGTGCAGCTTATCATTTAGTGTGAAAAGACAATGAGTAAATAAATCATTAAACAGTAGAAGTTCTGTGCAGAACTCTCAATAGAGAATGAAGACTTGGGTAGGAAGAGCCAAAGGGGCGTTAAAATGAATAACAACATGAATATTAACTCTCCTTGTCTCATATTTGACAAGTTCCTATGAAATCAGAGCCAGAAGTGACCACTTATTCTATCCTTATATAATGAATGAATGTGCGTTATCAAATTCCACATCACAAGTGATTACTAAACCTCTAGATTGAGTCCATTTCATAATGGACATAGCTTTTTCACGTGGCCCATTCTATTTTTGCTCTAATTGGACTGAGTTTTTTATGCATTAGTTTTGTTTTTGTTTTTGTTTTTGTTTTCTGGTACCTGAGACTGAACTCACAACCTAGCGCTTGCCAGATAGGCGCTTATGCTGTCTAGCCAAATCCCCAGCCCCTGGAGAAGATTTTTTATTAAGAAAAATCTGTATACTGTAACTTCTGCCTAACCTATATGCCTAAATTATGGCACCCAAAATAAAGAAAGTAGGGCCAGGGATTTAGCTCAGTGGTATAAACGCCTGCTTCACAAGCATAAGATCCTAAGTTCGACCCCTGGTGCCAAAAATATAAAATTAAAAACAAAAAATAAGCAAAGTAATTCTTTTTCTTCTGATAGCTTATTGCAAGATATCCACAGACTAATTCCAATCTGAATCCTTCTGGAAATTTCTCAGAAAGTAGGTAAAGAAGACATGGGTTTTTTTGATCCCAAGACATTAAATCTTAACTTCAGCCACACTAGAAATTCTAGGTTAGCTAGCCTAGAATTTAAGTTAGCAGACCTGAAATTTAAATAAAATCTTAAAGAGACAGAGGTATTATTTTCTATCCCCACCCAGTGTTCTTGTGAGAGTTATCCTTTGCAGGTGCCTAATAGGCAGCAGCAAGAAAGACAGAAGCATGGGTGGCTTTAATTCACTGGCAGTTTGGGAAGCCGCCACCCTCAGTTTGGAGAGTGGAAAGAATTATCTAATCCAGTTCTGCATACTCTAGAGCTGCCACAGGGAACAGAAGCCGAGAGTAGTAGAGATGGGCTGTCTCTAGATTGGACACCTGCTTTTGATCACTGTGAGACACAGGCTGAAATGGGGACCACACTGTGGGAGAGGTAACGGCAAGACTAAAGCCAGCTTACAATCAGGATGAGGTGCAGCTTTATGAAGGGCTTAGATCCTAGTCAAGGTGAGCCACCCTGGGGCATTTCAGTGCAGCGTCTTTGTCACTGCCTGATCACCCTGCTAGTCCACTGCAGTCTGCTGTAACTCAGACACTGAGGCCAAAAAGAAGCATGTAAAATGCCAACCCTGAGACTGACTGGCAGGCAGAGGAAAAACCAACAACAAGATTTAAAATGTCACCAGGCCAATACTAAGGGATTTCTAAAGTGATTTTATATTGCCAGAGAGCACAGTATGTCACTTTATCTCTGTACTCATCCTTGTACAAAAGAACATTAAGAAAATGTATATGTTTCTCTTTGTTTCCTAATTACATGGCTTGGAAAACTGCATTCATTGGAGGACAATATTGATAATATATAACTTACTCCCAAATGCATAGGTCTAATCTACCCCAAGCTCAATTTATTAAAATATTAATAGCATACACTTTAAAGGAAAAAAATCTGAAAGTACTACTGTAGTAAAAGCAATTTAATTCAAACAATGCCAAATTCATGCAGGTACTTAGAATATAATCAGAATGAAAGACTGATGGGTCTAAATGTGACAGAAGGTTTAATTATGCAGTGAGAATTTCTTTAGCTCTGGTAAATAAATATGGTCATGTACTGATAAACATAACTGAGAATATGTATTAGAGGAAAGGGAGCTAGAGTCATAGACTCTTCTGGATATAGCTAAAATTATGGAGTGTTTCAAGTCAGTCATGGAAGCTAAAATAACAATTATGATCATTTTTGACAATCTAAGTTTATAAAAGAATAAGACATGAAAACACGAGGTTTGAACAGGGCGAAAATGGCACCCATCCAGCCGCCTTCTGTCCCTTTCCTTGCCATCCCCACTGTGATGGGTGCTTGGGCAGTCTTCTGCATTTAACTCGCTGTATCTCTTCTCCTCACTCTTTCCTCACTTTAACGTGTGAATTCCAGAGATTCAGGCTGCTGCTACTCCAAGGTATCTGGCCACTGAGATAGTAACATCCAGGCCATATAATGGTAGGGAGAGGAAAAAAGAGGAAGGGGCGAGGAAGGGAAGAATGTTGAGCATACTCTTAACTGATAGAAGACCGTAGATAGAGTACCTGGATCCCTCTCCACAGAGAGCGGGAATCCTAAGCCCTGGGAAGTGCAACGTAAAGCGTCTCTCAGTTCTCATCTGTAAATTTTCTCACAAGGCAAAAACTTGTAAAACAATTTAGCTTTAAGAAACATGAACCAATTTTGTGAACTATTTACTATTTATGTTACTACCATGCAGCATACTAAATCACATGAATTACTAAAATTGTTAGGTTGACTTTGCTATAGTTAGTTGTAGGAATATCTACCTACAACTTTTTGGGCTTAAGGCATTAGAGAATATATTTTACTTGTGGACTTTGACCTCAAAAATAGTTTCCTCAGTTTTAGCAGAAAAGATGCTGCTAGCAATATCAAAAAATTTACCTACTCAGAAAACAGAAGAGTCTGTGTTCTCCTGTCTTTGGGTTCTTAAATAAAAACAAAAAACTATATTAGAAACCCATGGTTCCAGGCCACTTTCTGGTCCAAAATATAGCTTTTTGGTCATAAATCATCACTTGATCCCTTTGGGTCTGACCATCTTCAACTGTAGAAAGACTTCTACAATAAAGCCTTAAGATTCTAAACATTTCTTTAAAAAATGAAAGCCAAGGTTCTCAGTTCAGTATTACAAGTTATTAATAGCTTATGAAAGAGTTGTAAAATACCATATGTTCTAGATATGTCCATCCTAGCTTGCTGTTTCTGTAATAAACTTTTAAGTGTGAATTGGTTAACTAAATACGTTTGCTTTGCATTGCAGGTGTATAGGATTTACCAGACCCTGGATGAAGTACTTAGGAAGTCTTTAAATGACATAGTCAACTACCATTTCAAGGAAAAGAAAATAGATGGTTTTGGAAAGTCCATGCTGTTTATTCACTCAATTTTAGGTAAGTGCGATTAAGACAGAAATTTAAAGTGGGCGTTGGACTGCTTCCCTGCAAAATATTTTTCTTCTTTGCATAGAACAAAACAAGGTTAAATATTATAGGTGCCTCCCTGCTTTCTACTTTTAGTGAAGTTCCAAACAGTGAAAGATATCATTTCTGTACCCTTTTGTCTGTTTATTATCAGAAATGATCTGAACTATGAGTTGTCTAACAGAGTCCACTATTTCATCTCTTAAAGGTAAATATTTTAACACTTCATTCTATTCTAATAGTCATTTTATTTTTTTTAAATACTGAAAACATATCTATTATCAAAATAATAAACCAAATCAAGTTTTAATAGCATAAACTGAAGGAAATTTGGCAGTAATAATAGTTTAATCATTAACACATCTATGCGTGAGATAAGGATAACATTTCAAAATCTGCCTACTGGGAAATTTTATGTTACCTAAACTAAAAGGACGACATGGTTAAGGTCACATGCACTAAGTTTTAAGCTTGTATGTATAAATAGGCCCACGAGTGCACACGCACGCACGTGCACACACACACAGACACACATTCAGCTAGTTACACAATGGATAAATACTGTAGGTATATTTGACATCATCAATCTTTCTATAGTAGATAATCTTTCTATACTAGAAAAGACAGACAACAGCCTAAAAATTAGTGCTTTGATATTAGTCTGAAATGTGTTATTAGCAGTTTTCAGTAGAACAGAGAGTAATAGAGAAACTGAGTAGTGGTCTACTGAGGAAATTGTGTGGCTTCCCACTTCCTCCTTTAGATCGATTTTCAAAGTGTGTCTTTATGATCTCCTTGAAGAATGGTGACACTCAGTACATTAGAATATACCTACGTTCATTTCAGAATAAAACAATACAACCAAACAGCATTGATCACCGTCTAAGTCTTATATGGAAAGCAAGCATGTCTCCTTTAATACCTTTTATTAACTTCAAAATGCAAGTGGGTAATTCTTTCATAATTGTGAAAGTGTGTTAACTTGGTTTATTAAGATTAGATATAAAACTAAAATGGAGATTTCAATAATTTTTAGCATGTTTGTTAAATGAAGTTCCCGAGAGCTAAACGGAGGGCACTTCAAAAATATCTATAAATCAGTTTATCTAGTGTAGTAGTTGTGATGGAAGAGAAAATAACACTGGAAAACTTATTTCCTGAACTTCCTTCTCCAGCTGTACTCATCTGGGTGCGTTTTGACGTAAGATTTCTTCGCCTTGCTCTTGCTTTGTTCCAGGGGAGCTGCTCCCCGCGGACTAGCTTTCCAGCCTCAGCTCCTGCCTCCTGCTTCCCCAAGTGACCTTGAACTCTCAGCTTCAGCAACACTCTCTTTTCCCTTTGCCCTTCGAGAATTGTGGGTGGTAATGCCTTGGACCTTCTGCTACTTTTAGTCTTTAAAATGATTGACTTTCCATGGCTTAGCTTCTCAGTTTGCCCATCATCTGTTTAACCATTTCCCTGAATAAAGTTGTATCCACTTTAAATACTTAGAATGTTTCCTCCTGTCTTAGTTTAGTTGTGTCTTAATTAATCTATCAATGCCTCATTATCTTCTTCCAAAATTATTGAAAGAAAAGTGAGCAGGGATTGCTTACTTCCCCCAGGAAAACAAAGGATTTCCAGGAAATAACTGAAACTTACATGTAAAGTTGGGGAGGTTCTTTTGTATTTATAAAAAGCTCTGTATGAAGGCATTGACTATAGATGTGTGTAACAAGCAAGCATATTCCTCTGTGTGTTCTCACAAAGTGTTTATCACAAAAACAGTATCCTGGTTTATGTCACTATTGGTTGGTTTTGCTTATTACAATATGTCTGATAGCAATGGTTCCTTCCTCTTTTTTAAATTAATAACTTTATGTTTTAGAAAAATTTTTGATTTACAGCAAATTTAGCGGCAGGTAGAGACTGTTTCTATACCTACTCCAGACAGCCTCCCCACTCTCATGATCCCCCAACAGCAGGGCTGCAGCATTTGCTGCACCCACACTGACATGCCATTGTCACCTAAAGTCCACAGTTTACATTAAAGTTTGCTCTTGGTGTTGTGCATCCTGTGTGTTCTGGTAGTGTATAATGGCATGTATCAGCATTAGAATACAATACCCAGTATTAGAAATCCTCCCTCCCCACTGAACACTGACAACCACTGCCTGTTTTACCATCTCCATGGTTTTGTGTTTTCCAAAATGTCATGTAGCTGGAATCACACAGTGGGCAGTCTTTTCACATTGACTTCTTTCACCTGGAAATAAGCATTTACATTTCCTCCCTGTCTTTTAATGACTCAATAACTCATTTCACTCAAGTGCTGAATTAATACGGCATTGGAGTATAATACTGGCCTGGAGATGCCACGTTTTATGTGTCTGTTCGCCTGCTGAAGGATATTTCACTTGCTCCAAGTTTGGCTAATTATGAATAAAGCTGCTATAAATCTCTGTGTGCAGGTTTTTTGGAATAATAAATTTTTAGATTATTCAGGTAAATACCATCTTTCAAAATGGTTGTATCATTTTGCATTTCTGTCAACAATAAGAGGTGTCCTGCTGCTGGACATGTTCACTAGAACTTGATGTTGTCAATTTTTGATTAGTGTAGCTGTATTTTTACTTAGTGATTCTTGCTGATGTATTATATTGAACATCTTTTCCTGTGCTTACTTGCCATCTTCTTAGGTGAGGTGTTCATGCAGATCTTTCACCCACTTTTAAATGGTTTATTAATTTCCTTGAGTTCTTCATATATTTTGAATAACAATGTTTTATCAGCTAAATATTTTGCAAATATTTTCTCTACTCCATGATTTGTCTTTTCATTTTCTGGAAAGTTGGGAAACTGAAAAAAATTAATGCAAATTTATTTAAAACCATATTCTAAGCCATACACTTTTGGAGCATAAAGTTCTTATAAAGAAAATCATTGCCAACCATCCCATGACCAGCCCATTCTGCATGTCAAGCTAATTGGAAGATTTTTTTAAATGTTATATATATCTCATATATGATTTTTATTTTTTAATATTTACATTTTATAAACTATGTACAGTATAAGAACTTCTTTGAGCTCCAGTCTCCTTTTTTTTATTTAAGGAGAAAAAAACAGAAAAAGGGTACAAGTTATACAGAATTTCAGAAAAAATAAACAGTAGAAAATCACTAGTTAATAGATTACATATTGTTATCTTAGAATTAGTTGTTCAAGTTACAAAATTAAAGCATATAAAGTGGACTTTCAAACAGTGAGACTGGAAACAGTTTTGTTCAATGATCCAACAAAACTCAGTAATATGGTTATCTTATACACTTAAATATATATGTAGTTATATTCTTTAGAGCACTTTCTTTTCCTTTCTTTTGTACAATGACAATTACACATTTTGGGTTTTATTACTCCCACAGTTCTTATTACTTTTTTTTGAAGAGAGTAAAAACAAATGTGACATAACAGAACAGAGTCAGTCAAATAAAAAGGATGGACATAATAGATAATGTAGAAACAAAATACTAGGTGATCAGCTCCAGTCTCCTTCTAGCATCCACATTTAAATCTAAAACTTCCGATTTATTTTATCATGGATCTGTCTATCTTCAGCTGAGAGATCTGCTCTTTTAATCATGGATTTTGGTACATGCACAGGCTCCATGACTAGAACATTTCACATTTCCTGTAATAAATACAGAGAATATAAAAGTGGACAGAATGGCAGCGTCTCTCTTTCCTGGCAAGTAAACACTGCACCCTGTCACACAATCCCCTCCACTCTAAAGGGTTTCCTTGGTGGTAAAGTAGCTTTTCACTTAATCTCCTCAGTACTTCACTTATTTTAAATGGAAGTGCTTTGTTATTTTCATTTCCTTCTCATGAGTTTAGGTAGACATTTTTCCTTTTCAATTTTTGCTTAGAGGTTATCACAACTGCTCATCTGTCCATTTTAATGTACTGTGGTTATGCTCAAAAGGACATGTTGTCCCTTCTACCAACAATTTTCATCTATTCATCCAATGTTAATGTCAAGCCTGCAATGCCTAATTTAGAATCCTTTCAGACAGTGTGCAAAAGCCATCATGAACAGAGCAGAATTACTTGAACTCTTTCATAATCCTGAAGCTAAGGCACAGAGAGATGAGCAGTGTTATATGGTTTAAAAGGCAGTGAACAACTCATGCTCCCAGAACAAGTCTTCCCCTTAATCAGGTACAGCACTGAAGATTCCCATCATTAACATTTCTCTCCAGTTTATGGATATTAGATTCTATAAAGTTATATTTTTTGAAAAAAGTACTTTGGAGAAGAAAAATACATCTATCAATATCATATCCTATATAACATGTAAATCTAATGAATTTTCCAAGACACCTCTAAGGCAATGGTATAATCATGCTGCTTTGGAAAGTGTGGTGCATGTAAGGAGGAGTCCACTCACTGACATAAGCTCGCTGGCTTCATGATGTTACCCAAAGTCACCAAAGACAATTCAGGCTGGATAAATCTTGCTGTCTTATTGGGGGAAAAAAGGAGGAAGAATAGAAGTGTTGATTCTGACAAAAATAGGCAATATTGTAATGGGATATTGTAAGTTACTGTTGCTCAAATAGTGCAGGGAATTGCTTTAACCACAGTGAAGTCTATAGCATTATTGCTGAATAACAGTGTTTGGTATGCAGGGGGGAAGCACACATTTGTAAAGGTGGCTATCATTCTGTATCTATTTTTGTGTTTTTGGAAACCAGTACAGTTGTTGGCACGCTGCTGATATCTTCTAGGAGAAAGGCACAAAGGCACAAAGCAACACTGGCGACTGCTGTTTTAAATTCGTGCCAGATATTGTCCTGTATACACCTATGCTTCATTTCACACGTAAACACCTGGCAACATAGGCATCATTATCCCCTTTCTGAAATATGCAGCACTGAAAGCTAAATAACCTGCCGAACGTTCAGTAAATTGGGGGTGAGCATTCAGATCCAGACAATCTGGCTTCAGAGCCTGAGCACTTAATGATTACGCTCTACTGCCTCTAATGTAATATAACCACTAAGTAATTTTAAAACAGAGAAGCAATATTTTTATGATTTAAAATTGTTATGTCATTCCAGAACACACCAAGATTAACACACCTTGCATAAATCTTAAGTAGCTATGTTTTGAACACAAAATGTCTTTTTCATTTTAAAACCCAACTACTCAAATCAAATTCCTGTGTTCAGATTCCAACATTTCCATTCTTCAGTGATTTACTCTGTAACTCTGAAATGTTAAAAATTAACATTTTAACATTTTCATGGCTTCTTGTATATCATTTACTTAATATATGCCCCAAGTTGCATAAACTCCATATTTCTCTATACCTCTGTTTCACTACTTTAAAAAATGTAGGTTGTTTTAAGCATTAGGAAATAAAATCCAGAAGACAACAAAGCATAGCTCCTGATTCCGTGGTGGAACTTAACAGAGTAGACAATGTGATCTCATTACCATTGAGAGTTTCCATCTTAAAGCCAGTGTTGCCCATCAACTGCATAACACAACCTGCGTCCTGTGTCCCTCACATGTCAAAATACAGTCACAGTGGACCTCTCAAATCTCATTCGTTTTGCTCCTCATTAGTTGATCTCAGTTAGCAGGGCAATATTTTCACCTTTTCTAAGGTGTGCTCTTCCTACCTTTGCCTTTGCACATGCTGGTTCTTCTGCTTGTACTCTCCTCCCATTCACTCCTCTCCAGAAGTCCCTTAAGACATGTACTCTTCAGTGACTTGCAAAGTGCTAGTCACACTTTGAGATTCACCACAGCCATTGCTGCTGCTCTTTCAATGAAGTCATTGATGCAGCCTCTTAGGTCAATGGTCATGTTTCTGAATTCAAATAGGCTAAGGGGCCATCTCCTAGTGTAGACAACAGAAAGAAAAACAACCTTCATTCACTCATTTATAGCATCATGTTGTAATTTTTCATGTTATCTGATGGTCTTCCCTTTGAATTTTCTCCAAAAGTAAGTGTTAGGCCTATTCTTATCTTTAAAACTCCTATTACCAATCAGAGTCTGACTTTTTCTGTTTTGAATCAAACATAGAGAGTCATATTTGAAGGTAGACTTTGGTGCTTTTTGGGTGGTTAAGATTATAATACTGTTCCCAGCTATTACAAGGAAAAGAGACCATAGTTGAGGAAAGAAACATCACAGACAAGGCTGTAACCTTCTATACCAAACACCAAAGATTTATAATTGTTGTCTTTTTTAATATTCATATTAATGCCTCAAATAGCTGTTATCTTTTTATTCAGATATAATAACCATGGTTCCAAGAGTTTAAGTTGCTTACCAATGACATTCTACTGAGAATCAAAAAATGATATCATGTTGTCTACTGCAGCAAACTGCCACTCTAAGCATGATCACCAATTTAATTCTGTATTCAGTCTTAGCTGGTGTTAAATATTGTAAATGGCTGTCATTTAAAATATTTCCTGAAACGTAAGCTACTATATTATGAATCTAAGAGCTTGAGAAGCGTAAGATATAATTATTCCAAGCAATATCTTAGATTTGCCACACATTACCATCTGAGAGGCATAGAATCTGAGCACCAGAAAGAATACTTCAGATCACTTGACACGGATCATTAATTTTTTCATGTGAGGATATTCAAGCTTAGTGCAGTTTAGTGCACCTTGGTAATCAGCAGCAAAATACAAAAAACAAAAACTAGTCTGAGTCTCTCGCTATCCAGCTCCTCTCTTCACACAATATCCCATGTTCCTAATTGTACTTTGCCCCAAGGTGTTTCCAGGGTTAAGGAGATAAAACTGAGAAAAGTTAAGTTGATTTTGGCATTACACATAATGCATAGAAGTAGTTTTAATATTCATCAAATACTTACTGAGAATCAAGTAAATATTGACTAACTGCTAGACATATGGCCCTCAAAATCAGGAATGTCTTCCTGGTTCATTTCCTGTTAGTGTCCTTTGTGCACATGAGAGCCTGTGTCTATGTGGCCGTATGTCTCTGTGTCTGTGTGTTAGTATATGTCAAACCCAGCATGAAGACCTTAAACTGCCCTTTAATTTGCACACTAAAATAGTCCTGGCAAAAATAAGTATAATGTGATGCTGAAAATGACAACTAAAGTGATTGTATCCTAAATTAAAACAGTGTAGTCCACAAACACTTTCTAAGTTACATTGCAAAGATATGTCTTTTTGTCTTTGATCTACTACTTTTACGTGAATAACTTGTTTCATACCTATTTCTTGTTTGTTTAAGCATTCCAGAAATGAAAAGGAATTCTTTAAAATTGTAAGTGACATATTTCTAAGACACAATATGTTTATTCAACTCAAAGATAGACACTGGTATGCAGTGTAGGACACACAAGGTCTATACACATTCCCAAGTTATGTGCTTGACTTACTATCTACTGTTCATTAATTGCTCCTTTGCTTTCTCAGAAAAGCTTTTAAATCTTACTTACTTTTAATAAGTATGATTTTAGAAACTGTGTTATTGCAAGATTGGATAGAGTAATGTTTTCTTATCAAACTCTAAGGGGTGTGATGGGCTTTAGACAAAGTTAATAGTAACAAGGTGTAATGTTAGCCCATTCATATTAGTGATAGTTTTTTTATCTTAATTTATATTTTAGTCATTAACTGGTTTTTTAACCTTCAAAATGAGAATTTTAAATCTATACAATTTATTTTAGCAAAATCTGAAACTGTGAATCTGATCATTTCAAATCAGCCAAGCAGATAAACATCTCAATTCAGTCAGTTTCTAACAATTCTCTGAGCTAAAAATTTTACTGTGTGTATACTTTCAGATGACTCATAAATACTTGCAATATTTTTTTTCTAATCCTACTTAAATAAATAAAGGTTCTCTTTTGCATGAACATTGTGTTATCATTCTACCCCTTCCTAGTACATAAACAACTCCAGCATCCCAGGGGGTCCCTTGTGAAGACAAAGTTCTTCCCAGCATAGCTGCACCCACAAAGTACACACATTTAGAAGAAGAGTATCAGCATGCCCCATATATAGTTACATTCTTCCCATCCAGCCTTAGCCCATGAACCTCTTGTGATATCAGTTAGAATGCAACACATGTGGTCCCCACTCAGTTCCTAAACTTCCTTTGCACCCAGTGGTCCTATCATGAGCAAAACAGAGCACGTTACGCCTGAATCCATTGCACATCCCCCTGCACTTTGAGTGGCAAGAGAAGTTTTCAAGCACTAAGTATGATGGTAAAATTATCATAATACAAACATCTCATTCTCTCCAGGATTCTCCCTTTCTGTAGTAGGAGCAATAAAAGGGCCTTAGTACCAAAGCATATATACCTTCCCAAAACTCAGTCCTTACCAGGAATTCTTCCACTTAATGAAAAATATTCCTTTGAAGTTTTCCATAACATACAGCTCTGAGACTATCCTATGTAAAGTTGTAACCAGTAAGCACAAAAATTTTTCAGTAAAATTAATCCAACTACTGGAAGATAATAAGGGCTGTCATATTTTGTGTTCCTTAATAATGAATAGACTAGCTCAAATCATAATCCCCTTCTCATAACAATATTGAGACCTTTTCATTCTTGTAGCTTGGGTACTTGCTTAATGTATACTAACTGTGGTAAGCTGTGGTTGCCTGGTAATCTGAGGAGGTGAGTCAGAGTCTGCACTGCAGCAGTGAGTAACCCAAACACTGACGTTAGTTTCATCTGGGTGACCCAAGCCTTCCTTCTGCACTGTCCACACCGGATATTTCTAACCACAGGTGAAACAGTAGCTTTCTCAAAAGTAACTCACCAAATCATAAAAACAACAATTACATTTAATACAATGTCCTTCACGATGGCCAATGTTTGGAGAATAAGCACAGAAACAATAGGACTGGATCCCAGTGTCTCTGACATGCTTTTTACAAAACACAGAATGAAATGTCCACAAAGGTCACACTGTTTGACAGCTCACGCCAAGTGTTTGTGATTCTGTTTGATCAGTTTCACTGGGAAAATATTTTAATGTTTTCTTCATTTCCTGATAGTATTCTATATCAAAGTTGAAATTTTTTGAATTTTCAAGCATTTCTCCCACATTAAAACTTGTTATTTAAAAAACAAGTTGTAGAAGCAAATGAAAAAGTAGATCTAAGAACAGGAGTTTAACTTGATGAAATTAAAAATATTTAACAGTTTTTGACGTCAGCCACAGCTTAAAGTTTACCCAAAGCCATCTTTTACTATCTAGTGTATTTATTCCTACAAGTCTCTCAAAGACTCAGGAGAGGACAGCACTTCTTAAAACATCTTAGATTTTAAAGGCATAAAACCATATTGCATTTTTCTGAAAGCAACAATGCATATAGCATTAAGTTGAATACAAAATTGGCATGAAATTTCAGGGGGGAAGTAAGATCTCAAAGAAGCATCAGCACTGGAAAGTAATCTGCCCTCAGCCCTTATCCCCATGTCCTTTGCTGGCTTTTCCTTCTTAACCCATCAAAATGCCTACACATATTCCCTGGAGTGCAGGAATTGCATGCAGTTTAGAACTACTTCCCGGAGCAAGGTGGGAAGGCTTCGCGTTTCCCACTGGATGGGCAAGGAAGGTGAGGGCGGGAAAGGTCATGGAGATGAGGTAGAAGGGCACAATTATTTCCCAGTGCTCACTCTTCTTTGAAATCTTATTTTTCCCCCTGAAATTTCATACTGATATATTGATTGTCATGCTCAGATGCAGGAATACTAGTATCTAGTATAAATTGTACACCAGGGTTTCTGCTAAGTGTCCTACAATGCTTAGAAAATTCCTCCAAAGAAAAGGATTATCTGGCCCTAAGTATTGATAGTGCCGAAGTTCAGAAATGCTGCTCAGAAGTTTTAAGTGCTACAATTACTCTGCACCAAGCTGCATATTAAGTTTTTCTCAGTGTTACCTATTTCCACTTTTAGATGATGAAGTATGGGCTCAGTAGAGTGAGTAACTAGCTTGAGGCCATGCAGTCCATAGGTAATGGGCTCTGAATTTGAAAGCAAATGAGACTCTAAAGTTCAGCTCCTATCAGATCACTGTACTTCCCTCTTCAGAATATTTGTATCAGCTGAAACTCTGTCTCCGAAGGGGCCCTATTAAAATGCATACATGTCATTGGAGCAGGCTGACTAGATGGTTACTCCTGTTCCAAGTCTAGAATAAATTGACTGATTGCTATGGACCAGAACTAGACAAGAGAAGAAAGTGGCAAGAAAGGTTTGCAGACATTCAGAACAATGCTAAAATTGTTAGAAGACAACAGTTTCCTACGAATGAAATTTCACTTTGGAAACTTCCTCTTCGGAAGATAACTCTGTGGGTGTGCGTGCATGCATGAGTGTGTGTGTGTGATTTTACTTTATGTTTATTTTTAAAATTAATACATGTATTTTTTGTTTGTTTGTTTTTTGGTACTGGGGATCAAACTCATGACCTTGCACTTGCCAGGCAGGTGCTTGTGCTACTGAGGTAAATCCCTGGCCCTTATATGTTTGAAAAACATAATAGTGATGTTTGCTTTGGGCAATTGTTACACTTGAACTTTTCAATCTCTTTATCCCTATCTCGCTTTACAGCTTCCTTCTGATCCTTCAGACATCCAGCTCTAGAAAGTTTGCCTTCATTTTACTTTCCATCCCTCCTTTATCTTTGAGAAATAAAATGTATTTATATTTTCAGTTTCTTATATAAGGGAAACCATGCAATATTTAAGGTTCAGTGTCTGATTTATTTCACTCAGCATTATGGTCTCAAGTTCCATCCATTTTTTTGCAAATAATATAATTATATTCTTCTTTATTACTGGTAATGTCCATTGCATGTTTATACCATATTTTATTTCTCCATTCACAAGCATCTAGGCTTTTTCCAGAATTTATCTACTGTGGATTGCACTGCTATAAACATGGGTACTCTTGTGTCAGTATAATACAATGACTTTAACTCCTTTGTATATATATCTAGCTGTATCAAGTGCAATTTGATACAGCTAAGTCAAATGAAATTTCTATTTTTAGTTTGTTAAAGCATCTCTATACTGATTTCTATGGTGATCACACTAGTTTACATTCCCACCAGAAATGTAGGGAGGTTCTTTTTCCCCTACAACCTCCACAGCATTTGTTGTTTTTTGTGTTCTTGATAGCCATTCTCAGATGTAGTCTAAGTTGTTTTAAATTGTATTTCCCTAATGCTTAAGCATGATGTAAATTTTTTTTCACACATTTATGGGTCATTTGTGTGTCTTCTTTTGAGAAGTGTCTTTTAGGTTCATTTGGACATGTTTTTCATTGGGTCATTTGGGTAGATTAATATTTTAATTCTTTACATATCCTAGATGAAGGCTAATGCCTTCTATCAGAAGAATAGCTGGCGAAAATTTTCCCCATTCTGTAAGCTGTCTTTTCAGTCTGTTGATTATTTTCTTTGTCATGGAGACATCTTTAATTCAGTGTAATCCCATTTGTTGAATATTTGTATTATATTTTCTGTGCTGTTGCAGTTCTGTTCAGGAAATCCTTTCCTGTGTCTATGGCTTCAAGTGTTTCCCCTATGGTATTTTCCAACAGCGTCAACATTTCTGTCTTCATATCTAGATCTTTGATTCTTTTGATTTGACTTTAGTTCCAGATAAGAGAGAAGAATCTAGTTCCAATTTTCTGTACATGAATAACCAGCTTTCCTAGATCCATTTGTTAAAGAAGCTATCTTTTCTCCAGTCTATGTATCTTAATCACTTCCCTCATTGCTGAGACAAAATACGCAACCCCTGCAACTTAAAGGAGGAGAAGTGTGTTATGGCTCATAGTTGGTACAGGTTCCGGTCCACATTTGACTGACTCCGAGGCAGAACTGTACGGTGGAAGGGCCTGGATGGAGGAAGGTTGCTCATGTCTTTGGCAGCAAGGAAACAGAGAGTTAAAGAGAGACCTGGGAGGGGAAATGCAAGCTCTCTTACCCAGCCCCATCTCCTAAGGGAAACCAGCTATAATGCCACTACAGTCCAGTCACTTTCCAAAGGTCCTGCCTATGATCACATCAGGCTTTAGGGAGACATTAGATACAAACCTTAACCATATGTTCTGGGCTGTTTTGTTAAAGATCAGATGACTGAAGGTGCATGATGTAGTTTTGGCATCTTCTTTCTATGTCATCAGTCTATGTATCTATTTTTGTTCGAGTACCATTCTGGTATTGTTAGTATAGCTTAATATTGCAACCTAAAATCCCATGTTGTGATACCTTTTGTTTTGATCTTTTTCTCAAGATTACTTTGGCTGTTCTGGGTCTTTTATGGTTCCATATAAATTTTAACAAGGTTTTCTACTTCTGAAAAGAATATTATTGGTATTTTAATAAGCATTCCATAAAATCTATAGCTAGATTTTGGTACTCTATATTCAAAATATTAATTTTGCTTGTCAAAAAAAAGAAACGTCTTTCCATTTTCCAATGTCCTCTTCCATTTTTTGCTTCAAAGTTTCGTAGTTTTCTTTATAGAAATCTTTTGCCTTCTTGGCTGTGTTAATTCCAAGGTTTTTAATTGTTCTGAAGCTATTTTGAATGGAATTGTTCTCCTGATTTTTTTCTCAATAGATTCATTATTGGTGGTGTAAATGGATGCTATTGATCTTTGGTATGTTGATTTTATGTCCTAACACTTTACTAAATTTTTTAATCAGGTCTAAAGTCCTCCCATGGAGTTTATTTGGTCTTTTGTGTAAAGAATGTAACTTTGATGGAAAGATAGATTCCGGAACAAGACTTTCAGAGTACAGAGATGTCCAAATAATGCACCAAAGGTTTGATTGTATGGATTAGAGAAATCCTGAAGCAACAATCATTGCAAGAGTATGCAGCATGCTCCTTGCTCTAAAGAAGCTGACCACCTAATTAGCGCTGTCAGAGGAGCCCACCACTCACTGGTGTACTGTCCCTAAGTGAATTTGATCAAGGGCATCAATTAGGCAGGGGCAACAAAGAATCTCAGAAAATGTTGGACATAACAAAACAGGAAGCAGACAATTCGCTTTAACACTTGCTAAAAAAGAAATGAAAACTTCATCTATAGCATGTGAAAATAAAAACACTGTTTTCAGAGAATATTATTGTTTCTTGATGCATAATTCCCTTGACCTTCTCCTCCACATGATCTCTCATCAGCTTTTCAATGCGTTTCCGGTGATATATAGCAGAATTCTAATATTTTTTCAAGCTGGTCCTCAGCCTTGATGTTCCACTCAGCCAGTGGCCCAGCCGTGCAGATAAATGCTTGCTATTCTTTGAGATGTCAATGTTTTTATTTCTCCCGCTGAGTGTTTTTTGAATAAAGAGATCTTTTCCTGGAAACTTCCTGAGTTTTCTGTGATTGCTATAACAAATTACCACAAACCTGGTGACTTGACGCAATAGAAACTTATTCATGCTAGTTCTGGAGTCAGAAATATGGAATCAGAATTTTGGTGAGGTCATTTTCCCTCTGAAGGCTCTAAAGAAAGTTCTTTCCTTTCTTCTTCCCAGCTTCTGTTAGGCTCTAGCAATGTTTGAAGACTCTTGTATCACTCTGGTTTCTGCCTTGATCCTCACATGACTGCTCTCTGTGTGTCTCTCTGTCTGTGTCCTCCCCTCTTCTTACATGTATAACAGTAATTAGGTTTAAGTCTCACCTTAATCCAGTATGATCTCATTTTGAGCTTTATCTGATTACAAAAACTCTGTTTCTAAATACAGTCATAATCTGAGTTTCTGAGTGGATATGAATTTTTGAGAGATATTGCTTGTATTAGTTAGGGTTCCCCAAAGAAGCAGAATAATATACATGTGTGTATATATATACAAACACACACATATAATATAATATATATGTCATATATCTATCATATATGTATATATATATATATATATATATATATTCACACAATTATGAAATGAAAGAAGTTCCGGTTTATAGTCAAAATGCCTGCGGACCAGCAAAGGTGACAGTATAAATTTCAGTCTATTTCTAAAAGGAGGAGTGAATCACAGCACAGAGGACACTTTTTTTTGTTCATTCCTTTGTTTTATGGAGCCCCCAAACAAACCAGATGAAGCTAATCCCCTTCTCCACAGTGACTAACTCCCCATTTCCCTTTCCACAACAAACCTTGCTCCTCGTTGTGAGCTAGCAACCCTGCCTCTTACTTCCTCAAGAACACAGAAGCTGCCTTCTTTCCTTTCTCAACTGTCAAGGAGAGTCTCCTCTGCAACCTTCCGCCCCTTTTCCCAGCTATCACAGAAGGGCGTTTCTCTCACATGTAGTCTGTTCCTGTCCCCAATCACACTCTCAAGGGTGGAGCACTTTGAGCATGACATTTTCTCTCCCGTGTCATCAGTCTCCCTGCTGTCAGTGGACTCTTCAGTATGTAAACATTTTCGAGCATCTCCTACATTTAAAGACCGTCCCCTGACTCATTTCAGTTGTTGCTCTACTTCTACTCCCCTACAGATCCAAATATCCAAGAGACCCCCCAAATTTAAAGTCTGCGTAGACTGTTTACTCACCTTCTACCTGTCATTCATTTTTCTTGTGAAGCTCATTGTTATCTCCATGGGCCAAAGACGATGAACGCTTTTTCCATTTTCATCGTCATCTTACTTAAGTTCTTAGTAGCTTTGAATTCAAAGATAAGCACTTCCATTGTGAAAAAAAGAATAAATGAAAGACAGAAAAAGAACGAAAGGGGCTGGGGATTTAGCTCAGCGGCATAAGCACCTGCCTTGCAAGCAGGCAGTCGTGAGTTCGATCCCTGGTACCAATAAAAACGAAAAAGACAAAAAAAAAAAAAAACAAAAAAAAAAAAACAAAGAAAGAACAGGAAGAAAGGAACGAAGGAATGAAGGAAGGAAGCCTTGAGGTGGCTCCTAGAAAAGCACACTGCTTTCTGGACCCCTCTGTTCTGGAAAGGAGTCTGGGGCATCTTCTCTATGTAAGTTCTTTTCCCATAACTTTAAAATGTTCCTTTGAACCTGCCGCTTCCACATCTGTCTCTGCATCTAAACGTTATTGTCTTAGCTGCAAGCTTGTAAAGCCTGTGCGACATCTCACACCAAACATTTTTCTCACACACACCTCATCCCTCATGGCATTTGCTCACCGTGTTCCTGCTTCCAGGTTCTACGTGGTGGAAAATAGCATCTTTACTGATTCCAGAGTGCTGAGAGGTTCCCTTTATACCTTATTCTCAGCCATCCTCCCCTACACCAGGATTGATTCTTGTCCCTCTTACATCCACATTAGGTTTCAAGCGTGTCCATTTGTGTCTCTATTGTCAGCATCTATTCCGCCATCGTCACTTACGCCCCATACTGGCTTCCCTTCACCCACCCTATCTGTTTTCCCCAGAGCTTCATGGTTTTTTGCACATTGGAAATTGGATTACATCACTGTCATGTTTTAAATCCTTCAGATGCTTTGCATTGCATACAGAATAAATTTCAGAATCTCTGATGTGGCTTACAAAGTACAAGTTCCTGTTGCCTTCACTGGGTTTACTCCATCCCTCTCTTTTCATGGTGGTGCTCCAGCCACACTGATCTTGAGTTCCTCAGTCACATAAAGCTCTTTCTCCTCATGTGTTTTCCTGAAATGCCTCTGCCCCATCCTTCACAGATGTCAGCTTAAAGCCACTGCCTTAGAGAGGTCTGAGACCCACTGTATCACCTCAGAGAGGACAATTTTTCCTATGCTCCCTAGACCAGACCTGATGACTCACTATGAATCAGAGACTCTGAGAATATCATAAATTCTTGACAGTAGCAGAGAGGTGTTATGTCAGAATATTTAAAACTAATCATCAGCATAATTATTCCACACAGTAAGGCATGCCATTCAGAAGGGGTCTCACACTGTTTCTTCTTCAGTCATCTTGCTTAAAAGTCTGCTTTCTTCTCAGCTAGAAGCTCCCTTTCATGTCGACCTGGCTTCCATATAGAACCTCAGCTTTTATTCTCCCAGGAGCTAGTGCCCAGTCTTTTCCTAATTCCAATCAATAACTTGTAATTCCCCAATTGCTTAACTTCTTTTCCACCCACCTGTCTCTTCTAAACTAGCATTGTGTAACCAATAGGCCTGGAAAAATTTATTGCTGAAATAAAGAATATTTGCTTTTCAGAAATACAGTCACAAAGTCTATGCCTTCTTCAGAATGTGAAAAAGACTGAGGTTTCAAAAGTGACGGTTCATTTTACAGTCAAACTACATAGTCATGTACATAAGGACAGACCTGAATAGATGTTTTATAAATGGCAACTTTAGTAGGTTTATAAATGACTAGAAAAGAATTTTGCTAACTTACTTTAAATTGGACTGCCTTGTTTATAAAGGATGTCATAAAGTTTAAAACAGACTTCGTGTTCAGTCTTTTGCATATTATTGCTACAAGTATGACGACATAGGTGGTCTAAACCACAGCATCTAACGCATGATGTAGGATTTCTCAGTGTTCCACTATTGTGCCTGGGAGCGCACAAACATATAACTGTGTCTTCACTGGAATGTAAAATGCTATTTCATGGATGATGAATGTGAGTAGCTAGTGTCTTCTGAAAATCTTTTTCAGGTCAGTGTAGGATATTAATGTCTTTCTATCTTGCATGCAAGCCAGAATTCTGGTATTATGTCAGGAAATCCATTTCACAGTCTAATCTGCCAAAAACAAACTGTGTGACTTCAGTAAGAACCGAGTGACACCTGTTTGCCGTTATTTACATGCAGGTTTCCTTTCAAAAGCTGACGTGTCTCCCTCCCAGGCTTCTGTTCCACTTTTCTTCCTGTTTATTGTGCACCATGGTATCTTCTCTGGTTTCTCCATCTCAGATGACACTGTGAGGCTCTAAACAGAACGCAGTGGTCTGGGAAAGACTTGTCCAGGGTTACATGTGCAGCAAGGACACTGCTTCACAGACGGGCTCACTCCTAGGAGCTCTTTGGTCATCTTTGCAGATCTCTGAGCTAGCATATGGTCCGTTCCTGCTGACAGAGTCTTTGTCACCACGGATACCCAGAAGGCCCCAAAGTATCTGATATCTGTATATTATGGCCAATTTACATAAAAAATATTTTAACTACTAGGTTGATTTTTTTCATTCATTCAATATCAGACTTCACTAAAGTATATGGAAAGAAATTTCAAATGTTTATCATTCATCTCAGTTTTATCACTAATGTATATTTCTGTTTCTAGCTCCATTTTTGGGTCATTTTGCTGTTTTCTTAAGTGTATATGTTTTTCGTTTCCCCTAGATTACCTAACATCCTTCCCAGCTATGTTTTCATCTGTAATTTTCAATAATAATTGATTCGGGTATAGTATTGCCTTAATTTTAATAACTTGCTTCATTTCATGATGGTCTGTTTTGCCATTGTTGTCATCAGTAATTAATTTTTATCAAGTACCTAAAGGGACATGACTTTACATTTGCTTACTGGTCCGCAGCATCCCACTGTTTCTTGTACATATTACTTGACAGACAGGCACAGTCCACCCTCCTCTCACTAACTGACTACTAAATTACTCCTGCTTTCCCCAGGGAACATCACTAAGGAAAGGAGAATCTCGATAGCTTCTATCACTCCTGCATCTAATCTTGGTCACTGAATAGGGTCAGAGGGTACATAAGGTATCCATCTCTCTGCAGAGTTTAGAATGTGTACTGTGATATTGTATTCCAACTCCCTGAGCCAAAGTAAAAGAATCTGGGGAACCACATCTAATATTCCAACTACAAGCTGGAGGAGAGGGATGATTCTCCTCTCTCAACTATTCTGCTTAAACTGAATTAATTAAATTGTCTATCCGTTCTCAAATCAGCTGATCATATTCTTTCTTATATATTGTTATATGTACAGTTATATTTTTCTGACTATGTTCTTATCTCCCCATCTAGATTGTGTGCCATTTATATTTCTTTGACTCTGTCCAGTGCAATAAATGCATTCAGAAAGAATTTAATTAAAATTTATTGAATTAGAATGTCATATCTTTTTAGAGTAAACTAAGTGGAAGGAACCAAAAAAATAATAATGTCTAGTACTGTGTACTTGGACTAAAACATTGAGTTCTTTTAAGAATAAATTCTTAGAAATCTGCCTTTTTTCTTAACTTCATAGGTAAACTTGATTTTCAGAAATCGTCTTCCTCTTCTTCTCTAGCTGAGAAAGAATATATCACATCCAAAAGAGACATCGTTATGGCTGGGAAAACACAAATGGGTTTAGAGTCTATGAAGTTGTCACAGAAGATGACTAGATAGGTTCTTCCTTAGCAATGGGACAGTCTGCCACTCACATCAACAGGTGTGCTGCTCTCCTAACAGACTACAAAGCCAAAAGCACAGACCATGTCAGATCCCTCATAATTTTCTATCAATTTGAGCTCAACTCTAGGAGAATCCTGACCCATTAATTCCTTTGGTATCTTTCCATTTTGATGTCTACAGGACAGATTTTGTTCTGGAACAATATTTATTTCTCAGTATCCATTCTGCTTTGTTACTGGTAAAAAATGGTTCAACACCTTCTGCAATGTGGCTTGTCCATGACCAAAGTAAAACAAATTTTATTACTTTGAAGTAACTCCCACTCCCAACTCCCCAACACCTCTATGGAGTTTCACCAATAACGCCAAAGTAAAAGGAAAAAGCCCCACTGCCAGGATAGATTGCCTTTTAGAGTCAGCATAGGAAAACTGTAAGATGTAAAGTGGACTCACAAAGAACCTCTGTTTCTCTTTCAACACTGGAATAATTCATGATGGGACTACGAGTAAGTTATTTCAAGTCATGGAACTTAGGTTTCCTTGATGAAAAAAGTCAATGAAATAAGTATTAGACAAAATTATAGATATGGATGGTGCCCATTCGAAAATCCCATGCTTAGACTTTATAACTTAAACTTAATAATCTCCCACACTTCCATGAGTCTATTCTAATGAAATATCCTTAGACACAACCAAAAAATTACACACATTACATTTGCCACCACCTAAGGAGGTCCCCTCAAAGAGGAGATGAAAACCTCAAAGCATCCCTTATGGAGTAGAGTTGTGGAATCTCGTCACAGGAAAAGCAATTCAAGACATATCAGTAAGAGGCCTAGGCATACTTATGGAGCAGAGTTGAAGAAGCACACAAGCAAAAAAGAGTGAATGTACTGTAGGACGTGACCCATTATGATCTAGGCTAAGGCTATTTCAGTGGTCTTGGGGTGTGCTCAGGAGGGAGGATCAGGATGGGTATTCATAGTGTCTATCAAGTTATCGTTTAGTGAGTGAGGAGAAAATGCAAACCATGTGCATGTGTTTAAAGTTTAGAGCTATGACACCTGATTAATAGTGCTGTTTCCTTGAAGATTTCCATCCGTGAAACTTGTAAATTTATAGAATAGAGAAAATCTATAGGCACCATTTACAAACTTATTATGTCTTTAATACTACTAGGAACTTAGGAATGAGAGACCTAGAAGAAAAATAGGCCTAGAAATGAAAAATGGCATTGTAAACTGGAGTGACTTTGTCTTGAAGCTGAAGCTTTCTTAACAGTATAATTGTAAAATTAAACTTCCTTGTCTCCTTCTATCCTTCCTCACACTGATTATAATAAGAAACCTAGAAAATGCTAAACAATAAAAGATAAATTCTGACACATCCAAATAGTAGAATTTAATGCAACTATTAAAAAGTGTTTTTAAAGAATGTGTAATATCCTAGTACGCCTAATTTATATGTCTTTTCATTAGGCGAAATGACAGTGTTCAAAACTATCTGGAGTTTTTAATACATCAAAATGTTAATATGGTTATCTCTGAAAATTGAACTATAAACATTTTTAATGTTATTTCCTACATCTTTTCTATATTTTTCAATTTCTCTACCATAGACATACATACTATATTTTTGCAAGACAATGGACAAATTATATAACTTTTTATTATTCTGTGTAAAAACTAGGTGTTTTTTATACTAAGGATTTAGGATGTAATTATATAATTATGACACTTAGAATAAAAAAACACTAAAACAAAAGTTGGAGGATCAATTTTCATAAATGAATAAGGCAAAATGATTCAGTATTCATGTTAGATTATCTGTATGATATGTAGCCTTTGATTTCATAGTGTCATTTAAAAATAGTTAATTTCTTGTCTTGTGTCCATCATGTGAAAACACTAAAAAGTTCTTATTATTCACAGCTTCATTAATACAAGTCAAAAGAGGGATGGATATTTTGAAAATTTCAGCCCAAGAATATAAGGCCAATTTTGTGTTAAAAGAGCACTGTATCCAGGGATACCTGCCTGGTGAACATCAAGTCCTGAGTTCAATTCACAATATAAACAAATAAGCATTGGAATAGTATACAGCACCCACATTTATTCTTTAAAATATTTTTATTAATGAATTATTAATTTTAATTTTGAGTTTTAGTCTGTGAACCAATGTGTAAACAGGAAAAAACTTTTTAAAATTAAATATTAAATTTTTATTATTTACTTAAGTTTATTAAAAAGTATCAAAATTTTCACCATTGAGTGTGTTTTGGTGTAAAGTCTAAATATAACAACACCAATAAGTTCCTATATGAACTACCATGAAAATACCAATAGAACTCTACCACAAAAATAATCTCTGCTTCAACTGTCACTCCCAAGGCAGTACTCAGACAGGACAACTCCATATTCCACACACACATGTCGCTTACACAGACTGCGCATGTGCTTAGCTTTCCTTTCCTGTGTGACAGCCATTCTCATCACCTTTCTCATCTTTTTATACCATATTTGGAAGGCTTTTGGGGCATGTGATGCCTGAAGCTATGATGACTAGGAAATGCACCAACAGTCATGTATTCAGATAGTATGTAAACCCCTTGACAATTAGCCATAAAACTCTCCGCAATGAACAGATTATCTGTTCTTTTTCATTCTTAACACTGGTTTTGTCATCAAAGCTCAGGCAATTTTTTTTTGACAGAAGTTTATCGTTCAGATTGGCCTGAAAGTGGTGGCAATCCTCCAGTCTCTGCCTCCCAAGCGCTGGGATTAAGCTAACTATAGGCAATTTTGAAGGAAACCAGGTCTCCTCAGTGTCATCATTACTCTGCAAACCTCAAGTCCACACCCACGGCCTCTCCATCAGTCTTTTGCATTCCTGCCCTGCTAAGGACAGCAGACCTATGAATGCTTTCGCTTTAGCTAGTAAGGTGTCATAATAAACACATTTTTTAGTATGACTATCAGTGCATACAGAACATTTTACTTATATGTCGTTGTCTCTGTATTTCCTAGCATCTTATAGCATTTCAATGTGTTACATACAATTTCCAACACTGAATGGCAGTGCTGGCATTCCATCCAACAGGTGTCATCCTCTGCTAAGATCTTCGTTATATTTTTGGACCTAATTTCGACATTGGATCATTCTGTTTCATTGTATAACCATTTTACAACATTTCTACTATTCAAGTATGTACTCACATTGCTGTTTCGTTGGTCATCTAAATGAAAGAGGTCTGCATTCCCTACGTCTATATCGGTTGATTCTTGCTCCATTTCACTGTCAGAGGAACTTTGTTTCACATGACCGTCGCCAGAGTCATCATATCATGCATGATGATGATTTACTGTCAACCTCCTCCAAAACTTGAAAATCTGGTTTTTCATGAACCATTGTACTCAGGTGCTTTCTTGGTCTCTCAAGATGCAGCTACTGTGAGTCACACCCACATACCAATATGATATGTGATATGTTTACATAAGAGAAAAATGGCATGGGTATATTTTACCCCATGATGCCCAGGAAGACATGTACTGAGCCTGTTATATGGAACATTACATGGGTAAAAACCTCAGTTTGACACTTTTGCACATACTCATGCAGTTCGCTGTTTATAGTACCAAGTGAGTAAACACAAACTTCACTTCCTGTCCTCCCAGGTGCCCTTACTGAGATGCCAGCTACTATTATGTGAAAGTATAAATTTACAGTAGAAAATTATGGAATGAGTTTTTGTAACCCAATGTAATATCCAGGAAGGTTGATGAAATAATGTATCTTGTTATTGGTATAACTGAGATAGCAAGCAACGACCTTGCTCTTTCATAAGACTTTTTCATGAATAAAATACACACTAATCTCAGTATTTTTGAGGTCAACTGCTCAAAATGGCCCAAGAAATTCTGTCCTTCCAAAAATTGCTCAGTAGAACGTAGTCTTTTTGTTGTTGCTGTTAACAAATTTTCTAATTTAATATACAATAATGCCCTAACAAGAAAACATTTTGTAGTATTCAAAAACTAAAGAATAATTTTTAAGTCTAGCCCAAAAATGGTGTTTGTAAAGACTCAAATTGTGTTTTTTCCTCTCGTAATTTCATTAACTTCAGCAGCCAGTGCTTTTCGTAGCCACGCTGCTTACCTTACACTAGTGACCTCTGAGCTCATGCCCGGACTCTGAGCTGTAGGCAATTAGGTGCTCTCACCTCGGAAGAGAGAGCAGTGAAGCAAATAACCTCGCCAGCCCCCTCCCTCCTCCGTGGGGCCAGAGCCTGGCAAATCAATTTCCTGGGGTACATTCTAAATTATCACCTGTGTAGCAAACAACGTTTCTCCCCCGCATGATTGGGTTCTTCATATGCAATTAAATGAATCGTACCAGCATAAATTATATTACAAAGTCTGTTCACCTAGAGAGAGAAGTTAATCCTATCATTTGAAAGAAAAGATTTAAAATTTTATGAAACCAAACATACTGACGTCATATTCCCTGATATGAAAGAGAAAAATCGGGCAAATTCCCTTAACATCTGACAAATGATCTACCTTATGTTTGTTAGACATAAATGAAGGGCTCTTAAGATTAAAAAATAAAGAAATAAATACCTGTAATGGTCACTCATCTGTAAGAGTAAAATAGCACAAGGTAAAAACTCAAAACAACAGCAACAACAAAAAATGAAAAACTATTCAACCAGCCGCACATGAGAATAGTTATGAGTTATTCAAATTTTGGTTCTATTAGTCTTTCCTCCATCAGCTACTCTGAAGAGGATTAACGGGTGCTAATTTTCCCGTGCAGCTGCTTTTTGCACTCTGGCCTCTTCTGCCTCACACATTCACAGGGTTGTACCCTCATGAGTCACAACACGGAAGGATTTTTCAGGGTTGTAGCAGTGCCAAAGCTATTTTAATAATCTCAAACTGATTTGTCATATAGCTTTTCTTTCTTTCTGTTTTCAGTGATAGAGAAATCTTGCCATACGTAATGTTTCATTTATTTATTCATTCTGGCAACTTCCTGCAATGAAAGTTTGTTTATTTTTTTCTGCCACAGGCTATTTTAACCCCCGGCTGCTGTTTTTTGCAGCAGTCTTCAAAGAGATTTTCATGTTAATTTTCCTATGCAGTTGGCTTTGGTGTCAGGTAATTTCCTGAACTAGATAACTGTGGAGAAAAGCAGCTAAAACCCTGTATTGGTGAGCAATTTATAATGAGAGCAAGGTGACCTTTTAAAAAACGACTGTTAATCCAATATCAGAAAATTATTAAAAATGTGTTTGTGGCACATAATTTGCATTCTTAGTCCCTTTCTAACAAAAATTCCTCATGCTCCATAATTGGAAATTTATCACTAATAAACAACATGACCATTAAGAAGCCAGTGTAAATATTGCAATGAACTGATTTAGTGTGTTTTTCTTTCACATCTAAAAATTTTTTAAAAATTCAACTGTCATATTTAAGACTTCCTGCAGTCTATTTCACAATGGGAATATGTGTAACTTCTGGCTGGTCAGTCACTCTTAGTCTGTAGGTAAGAGGATGCTGTCCCCTGCCTATTTGCTTAATTTTTGACGCTCTGTTTCTATCCAAACCTATAATATAAAGTATATGACTGATAATGTGCACCTGGTCTGAAAAATATCAGTTTTATCAGCCAGGAGAAGTCAGGTGCCAGCTAGCTTTCGCCTTATCACTCTGTTCAAAAATCATGAACTTTAACTCAGTAATGCTGGCCACAGTTTACTAAGCAACTAATATATTTTAGCTCACTGTTTAACTCTTTTCCGTAACTCTAGGAATTGTACAGAAGAGCAAACCAAGGTTTAAAGAAGTTAAATCATCTATCCATGATCCCAAAAGTGCTATGTGCTAGAGCCAGGTTTCAAACCTGTGTCTGCTTAGCTCCACAGTTGCTCTTTAAAAAATAAATAAATAAAGTTATTATAGGTACTAGTGGATATTAATTGTGAAATTGTTTCCTTGTGACCTTTCCATATGGCATGTAAAGTACTATATCATACCCATTAGGGAAAATCCTGTGCAGAGCCCTTTATGCTTTCACCGTGGCAAAGAATGCTATGGACGCCATCCTGGAAGAGCTGAGTGTCCTCCAAGCATGAGAAGGTGAAGCATTTATTCCCTTCTGTATTCATTCACAAAGTAACTCTGCTCACTGATAAACCTTTTGCTGGTTACTTGGTATCCAGAGTTGAGTGGGACAAGGTTCCCTTCCCTTGGAGACCTCGTGTTTAAAGAAAGAAGACAGGTATGTCAGAACATTATTAAGAAATACGAGCCAGGTTTGGGAAGTAAACAAGACCATGTAGCAGCAAAGCACTAAGGAGAAGCCAGATGCCACCTTTAGAGCAGCTGGTGAGGTGTGGCGATGGGAAGGACGTGAGAGGACACCCCGTCACCCGCAACGCCTTGGGTTTTTCTTTAAAGGACAAGGCAGCAGTTCAGGGTGACTGTCTACATCTCACCCACATAGACCTTGACCCGAAAAGTCCTGGATGGTTCACAGTTGACCCTGGGCTTATTCCAAGCTGCTACTTCAATATAGAGCCCTTGATTATAGTTTCATTGATTCTAGCAAGCTGTATCACAGTACATTCAAATTTCGATCAATTTCAATCAGACTAAAACCTAATATACTTAAGTAATGGTTAAACAGAGGACTTTGATAAAAAGCAAATGAAGACTTTTACCTCCCACATTGAAGTTGTGATTATGTTTGCTCCAGAAAAAAAAAAAATACATTGACACTAGCCCTTCATGTACTGATAAAGTATTTGTAGCGTCTGTATTTACTGAGTAATCTAACTTACTTTTTAATGTTTTTTAAGGAACTGTGGGATTAGTTCTTATTGAGTTAGCAACTGGCATTGGAAAATACTCAGTTGGCAGAAGCGGGAGATAATGATCAGTATTTCAAGAGATTAGTGATGATTTTAAAATCATGTAGTTATTTCATTACTTTAAATGCTTCAGGAGATCTTTTATCCTTACCTCTGTTATTTGTTTCTTTTTTTTTTTTTTTCTTTTTTTCCCTTGCTCATGGGGTTGAGTCAGCAAGAGAAACATATTCAAATTAGACTTGTCATACAGAAGGGAGAAAAAAATCTGACTTTGTCAGGGTGGGTGGAGGGGAGAAAGCAACTTTTTGTCAGTCTTTTGTATTTCAGCAGCTGGATTCATTGCTGCCATGGTAACGGACCACATGATGAGGTGTATTAGATTGCTGTGTGTTGAGCGCAAGGAGAAGAATGAACACAGCTTTTTATTGAAGTTAAAGGTTACTTTGGAGTTTCTTCTGTGGAAATGTGTAAGGTCAAATACTATAGCTTTCAGCATATGTAGTACTTCAGCAGAAGAATTAGGGGCATGTTGGTGCGTTTAACTACAAAACCAGGTAAGGCACAATTGAATCTGTGAAACTGAACTCTTACTTCTGTGGCTGGGGCATAACTTGCTGGCTGGAATTTCATTGCCACCCCCATCCCCACCCCCACAGGGGCACAGGACAAATTTCTCTTGTCCTCTCTCCAAAGCTTCCCTCTCTGATTTCATCTGTGTTTAATTGAAAAGTCTAACATGTTGTTAACTTTTAAAGTTCCATGGCTGTGTGTGTATGTGTTTGTGTGTTTAAGAAAGCAAACTGGAATTGTAGTAATAATGCAATCATTAGTACCTTAGAACCATCTTGAAACTGAGAAAAATGTTTCCTTCTTTTTGTTTTTTGAAAATAGTTCACTTTTCTTAGAGAACACCTTGTTAGTGACATTGGTCCAAAGCTACTTGTCTCATACTAAATTAAGCAGTAGGACAAAGTTCGCCAGCATGTTATTTAGTGCTTTGAATATACGTGGTTTTTTCTTTCCGTCCTGTATCATATTACTGCAAACCTCAACCAACCTGAATAGTTGTGTTTTATCTCTAACTCTTACAACATATTTGCATTTCCATCAGCATCCTGTTCTTTTATACACTGGCTGAGTGTGTGCCAGAGGATTTAAAAATAGAAGTAAATACAATATGGGCAAGAATAAAATGAACTGTTGCTCAGAGGCTGGTAAGAACTGAATGTAAACAGTTCAGTGTGGCTTGGAGAAGCCTCAGTTCCCAGAGCGCAGACATGCCTTGTTTACTTGTCACCCTGGCAGCTTGCATTGAAAGGGAGAATTCAAGATGCATGAAGCCAGTTAAGGAAAAGGAGGAGTATCTGCTTCTTAATAACATATTTTGCTTCCTTGCTCTATGTTTTTACTGCGGTGATAACTTCTCACAAGGCACTAGGATCTTACTTTACTAATTTTCCTCCAAGAAGTATCTTGTACAACCTCTCTCCTTTGTACAAAGTTGTCTTGGCAGCTTTTAAAGACAGAAGTCTAACCTAAATAGTAGCAGGGACCCACTGTTTTTGCAGGAGATTCACTGTCCACCTGCAGTGCTTCCATATAGCAAAATCTTTGAAAAAGACATTCTTAGCAAGTTAAAATCAGTGTCCTTAGCTATCAATGATTAGAATAAAACTCAGTGAAGTAGCCCTAGTTTAGTCACATACTACACTGTCTTCAAAAAAGTAAATTTAGATACTGTTAATAGCCACTGATGGGCAGATTTTCACTGTTTCCCAAGTCTCAAGTTTTCATGTGTACAAATCACCTTCCAGATTTGACAAAGGAGTTATCATCAGTTTTAAAAACAATTTTCAAATAAAGAGAACTCCATTATAGCAAATATCAAAAACCACTAAAATTTGTAAACTGTGTAAGTTTCTGAGTTCATTCTTTCCTTTTTTGCTTGGTTGTTTTGCATACAGAATTAGCTGTATGTTTTTCAGAGAGTAAAAAATCTTCACATTTTACATTCGGTTGTTACCAGTCTCTGAACAACACAATGCTGTTATTATTAGTGAACAAGAAGTTCTCCAAATTGGTGGGGATAGTACCTGGTAAAAATGTTTTAAAGTTTTGAAATTCTCAAAACTGACAACACGTAAAACAGAAAGTAATCTGTTTGTATTAAAGAAAAACTAAAAGAGGGAAAAAGAAGAGGAAAAAGAAAGCAGAGATAGAAACAAAGAGAAAGGATACAAGAACAAAAGGTAAAAATAACAGTGTGCAGGATCCACTCAGACTCTCCTTTCCTATAAGTATAAGAGAGGTTAAATATATAATCAAAGAAAAGGAGCAGACCTGTAAGAATAAAGAGAAATGATTAAAAAGCACTGTCATTTCACTATTCGTTGCTTAAAATATGTGCTAAGGCACAGATAGTTACTTCCTGGTAATTGAAATTCTTTTTGTTAAACTTCATGTTAGCTGCATTTGCTTCAACATTTTTGTTGTGGGCTACCAGCCCACTTAGATACTAGAGCTATATATATATATATATCTCCAAATTTTGGTCATCTTTATTCATTTGACACAAGGTCATATGTAGACACCCATTTCCAAAGCCATTGTAACTGAAAGGCAATAAGATGGAAGCTTTTTTTAGAGTTTGTAGTGCTAAAAATATTTAAGGAGCCAAGTTGTCTTTTCATCATCATTGATTTTAAAATCTGTCAAGATGCTGTAATTGAATAAATTAGTCAACTCTTGTTCAACTCCTACTTTACTGTTAATTTTAAGTGATTTCTAGTGTTTCTTAACATTTTAGCTTTAATTTCTAGAGCACCCTAGATGCTCAGACAAATGACTAATTATTAGCAAACATTTACTTCTATTAAGAAGATAGATGTTCAGCAGTCATAATGGAGAATTATATTGATTCTCATAGACTGTTCTAGAAAAATTAATGATTTTTCAAACTCCAAGACAATATTTCTAAAATAAATGAAACTTAAGCCAATGACCAAGGATTGATTCTCAGTTCTTAGGTATGATTTTTAAGAATTGTTACCTTTGAACATATTCCATTAAAGTGAATTTTATTATTTACCACCACAAAATTTTTTTGTATGAAAAGAATTGGGCTGCTCTTATTTGTTTAGTGGTTTTATTTGGATTTGTAAACTTTTCAAAAGAAAAAAGAAAATTATGATGCAATGATCATCACAATGATAAAGGCTGACACTGACCATAATGATTTCTTTGAAGTATAAAATAGACTTAGCTCCTGACTTCATATGTAGTAAAAGGCCAGTATTTTTAGAAAGTGGGAATTTGTAATAGGTTTTCATAAACATATTCCCAACTTTAATTGATTTCATTAGTAACTTTTACAAAACACTAATAATAGACATACTTGTTATGTTCTTCTTTATTTGTTATGTTCTCCGCAGACATAGAATGATTTGGTCAATAAACAAAAGCAACTTTTGTCAAAAAGTATTAAACAGTAAGAATTATATGTGAGCCAATATCTGATAAGAAAAAAATAAACTTATTTCTAGATCTGAATTACCTTTTATATTTTTAGAACTCAGAGGATCAATCAAATAGTTTCACCTTTATAATAAAGCTGGCTTAATATAATTTAGAGTAATGTTGTAATTCGCACTTTGACATGCATACTATGATACATTCACTATTTATTTCCAAGTTATTTATACCACTTAGTTATTTGGTACATTCACTATTTATTTCCAAGTTATTTATAGCACTTAGTTATTTTTAAATTATTAATTTTAAACAAAAACAGCATTACAGATCAAAAACATTGATTTGAATTTGTTTGAGAAAGGTTATTCTCAGAAAAATCTCTTACCTCTATCTATCCTGCATGAAAATAAATGCTCCATAGATTGCCAGTTCTGATAGACAATGAAGATCCGTGAAAGTAGTAGAAGAAAACACAGTGCTTGAGATAGAAAATCATTCCCTTACAGGTAAAAATCATAAAGAAAGGGTGACATGAAAACTTGGTGGCACAAAAGTTTATGACTTCTGAAAAATGCTATTGGCAAACTAGAAAGAATTTTCACAGCATACATGAAAGAGAAAAAAGGAATGTCAATAATATAAAATGAGACTTCATAAATCAACAAGAAAAAGAAACTGGTTATTTGACAAATGACTACAAATTAAGCAAACTCCAAACTCATAAAAATGTTCATAGACCAAGTCATCACCACCACCATCACACCATGGACACCACCATAATGGCCATCACTTAGGGTTAGGCATTCTTCGTTATTTAATTTTTACCCCAATCCATGAAGCAAATATGGTCCTTGTTTACTGATGACAACTATGCTGCTAATAACTGCAGAACTAGGCTGTCAAGCCAGAGTCACTACTGTTATTAATGCTGAGTCTCCACTTATCTGCTCTTGCGTGGAATGTAAATTATTTTATCCTTAATATTATGGGAAGACATATGCATTGGAAAAGTTACCACATGGCAGCAACGTATAATACACACCACAGGGAGGCTATGTTGGACGGGCAGGAATTAATCCAGAAGCTAAGCTGCCACCCAAAACAAGAATCAGAGTGGTGGTTTTGAGCTAAGAGATTGAAAGTAGTTTTGAGAAGGAGGTGTTCTGTTAGTTTCCTATCTTTGCGGTAAGTCAAATAGAGCATCGGACTTAGCTTTTTAGCCTTCCTGGAAACTGTCAGTTATTGCCTAGAGTACTAGAGCAGAACTGTTGTGGCCAATGGAACTGAGAATATGACATATGAATATGATATATGAGTTTTTCTAGTGAGACTAACAAGAATAAATCATCCTGTTGGGAGCAAGTGCCACTATATTACCTACATTCTTGAAACTTGTGACATATCACAGCATTGTTTGGGGATGTAATGTAACTGAAGTGGGACCTTTATGAAATTTTTTCTTTCGTTAGAATCTTAACACTCTTTGATTTTTACCAATAGTGATTTCTTCTCTTTCCAACATGCAGTGATTTTCAAAGTATATAGTTAGAGATCATTTAGAAGGTCAGAACGCCTTTCCCTTTATCATTGTGAAAGCAGCAGTTTTTGATTTGAATATTTGGTTTATTCTCCTGCCTTTGCACCTATTTTTCTTTAGACATATTTTTCTTCCTGGCAGTAGACCTGGGTTCATTTATGGGTTGGCAGACAGTAGGACCTGTTATTTCCAGTATTAGAGCCCACACTGTTTCCCAAGAAACAGTGGATTTCTTCCAGTCTTAGGATCATTGGGGGAAACGAAGAATGTTGGGGAAATACAGAAAAAGATAGAGAAGGTGGGGATGTGGTCTGTGTAATAAACAGTTGAAAGGAAGAGAAAGGCATTGTCATTTGAGTGATGTATTGGATGACAGTGGAAAGCCCAGAGATAAGGGAACGCATAGTGTGAGAATTCCCGTGTATATTAAATACAACACTTGCTAAGTGCCAGATATTGTTCCAAAAGGTTTTTGTTGAGCTCTTTAAATTAATGAGGCAATAATTTGCACATGGCAATACTGAATGAATATGTTACTTTATTTCTTTGTCAATCCTTGCAACTACCCAACGAGCTAGATACTGTTATTCACTTTTGTGTTAAAGATGAAGAAATTAGAGCCACTTAAGCTGAGTAATCTCCCCCAAAAATACAATTAGTAAGAGAGAATGCTATGGTTAATGAACTCTTTCACTATATACCATATTGCCTACTCTTAATCTGTGCAGAGTATTACAGTATCTGTAAAAAGTGCTTACGATGTACCTAGTATATAATAAATCCTTCAAATGTTAGTAGTTATTATTATTATGTAGTAAGATTTATTAGACTTTCCAGAATTCATGTCATTTCACATGACACTGCTTAGAAATAATAGCAAGGGCAGCTTTAGATGTTTTTTAGGTACAGGTTAAATACGACCTTATTTAGGAGCACCTCCTTACAAGCTGGAGGAACGCTCTATTCAAATACTATGGTCAGTACAGTTTGACTGGCACAGTGGAAGTCTTCTCTTCGAAAGAGAAGACTCACTGAAATGTCCCACATACGCATCTGTGTGACTCTGACCTTCTGACAGAGAATGACTGCTGCTAATGGCACTAATGAGAGCAAATGAAATCTCCTTCCACGAACGGGATTTGAATAATATGTCAATTTGTTCATTATCGTCTTGCTAAGAATGAAACACTTTGACATTTTTATAATCTAAGGGAGTAAGTGAGAGCTTGGCAGCCAGAATGGAGAGTGAGACCAGAGGCCAGCCAAGGTACAGTCATGAAGGGGGCACTTGGCTCTCAGAGTCAAGGTCAAGAGTGTGATTGCAGGCAGAATGCAGCAGACCAGGCAGGTACAAACCGTCTTCTGATCTCTTTTTCTTATAATGTGGGCTTGTTGGGGGCGGGTGGCTTGTCATCCTCTGCACTGAATGAATTGTATGGAAAATTAGTTGGCTTCAAATCTAACTGAACTAAGAATGCCAACAGATGTAGAGTTAAAGGCACTCAAACATTACAGATACAAAGCAATCAGGAACAACGCCTCTGTTGTACTGGGATTCCCAGGAAGGACAATTCTGCTGTGGGCTGTGCCTGATGACTAAGTCCTGAAGGAGGCAGAGGAGGTTCCAGGACACAGTGGCTCAGGATGGCAGAAATGTGGTATTGCAAGGATACAAGAGCCTGCAGATAAGAGATGACAAGTGAAACTTCGAGTCTGAGGGATCAGTAGTTGCCTAACTATCTGCATCTGTAACTTCTATATCTTTGTCTTTGTCTCTAATTAGATTTCAAAGGGTTTTAGCTAGTGATGTCACTGGACTATACCAACAAGAGAACAAGGAAGAAACAGTAGACAGTAGAGATCAGCTGACCTCACACCACTGTGCTGCTGGAGAAGGGTGCGGCTGGGGGGAGGGGGTGTCCTCTCTCCGGTCACTTCATCTCAGGTGACCCCTTCTCTGTGAGCTTAATTATCCCTGGTTTCTTTCAACCATTACAGAATGTGTTCATAATGTCAGTGACACAGGATCTCTGAAGTTACCTGCAGATATTTTGTCTAATTTATTATCTGAGCAGTAACAAACTTTCATTGACAATATTAACTAAAATTTGTATGGTGATTTATTGTTTTCAAAGAATTTTGATTATAGTTGACATGAAAGATAGATGACACCATCATTTCCTGTTGGTATTAGCACATTTGCAGTATATAATGTTTACACTCCTTCTGTAGAGTCAGTGTGTATAACACATTGCTTTTTTTAATATCTTTTCCCTTCCCTCGCTTCCCCCACTCTATCTCTTGATCTTTTTTCCATCTGAGAAAGATCTATCTCCCTACCTGTCAGCATTTATCTTTGGTTTTGCTCTTTATTTGTAATTTATAGCTTGCAATATTGAACCTTGTATGTGTAATTTATTTCACTTAACATTGTGGTCTCCAGGTATACCTATTTTCCTACAAATGACTTAATTTTATATTTCTTTATGACAGAGTAATATTCCATTGTGTGTAAGTATCACATTTTCTTTATCTGTTGATGGACTGATGATAAACTGTTCCAAGATTTAGCTGAATTATGGTGCAATAAATATAACAGTGCGTGTATCATCGTAACATGATGTCTTTATGAAGCAAGCTTGCTGACTTCCTTCTAGGCACTGGGTTAGCCAACAAAGCACAGATACTCATCTCCTGATTTACTAATTTATGCTCAATACTTTCTCATCTTTAAATACAAGTTACCTTAATGATAGCTATTTATCTTTAGAAAAGCACTATTACTTATAAAGCTCTTGCATTTAATTAGGATTTTATTCAGGTTAAATCCCCTTTTTAAAAGACTTTCAAGGTAGTTTATATACATCATAGCATTTAATGAATGCAACTGCCTGTTACTCTCTCTTTATTTACCTTATAAGTAATCAGTCTGCTTCTTACACATTTGATGAAAGGGTTTTGGTTTTGTTGTTTTGTTTTTTAGTAGAAAACTCCATAGAGTTTGTAATACAGAAAAGCAATCTGAAAAAAAATGTGAAGTTTTTAACTTGAGGAAATAATCTAACTTGTAAATGCAAATGAATGACTAAATTCAGAAGACAAACCAGAGAACGATAAAGCAGGTATTTTATACTTATGTAAAAAGAATAAATGGAAATTATTAGCCCCCAAATTAAAATCCTTCTCATGTCCACGTAACAACCAAAAATAGAGTTTTTTACTTGCCTATGAGGTTCCCTGCCATTGTCCTAAGTGTGTGCTGTCTTTATATCACACACACATCATCTGTGATCTTTACAACCCGCTCTTACTGGCATTGCCTTTGAGTTTTGCTATCTTTTTTTGCCTTCCAGAAATGTCAAAAATCCTCTTATCTCTGGTTAATTCTCAGTGAGAACCAGTGATTGAAATCTAGGCAGAAAGAAGGAAGCCAGACGTATGATTGTCAGCAACAAGTTTTTCCAGTTTCATTAATCTGAAGCTATTTACTTCCAATAATATTACCTTTTGCCTACACTTTTCTTTAAAATGAAATAATCAAATAAATAAAACAAGGTTTCAACATCTATTTTTATTTGCTACTTAAAATTGGTTTAAAATAATCCTTTGGGTTTAAATAATCTCTTCTGGTAATAATGCTAAGATCTGGGATTTTTTTTATTATGACAAGGGTTAGGCAAGAAAAGAATACTAAACCAAAGAGGAAATTGTCTTACCAACTATTAAATATTTATAAAGCTTTAATTATAATTAAATTGAGTCACAATTAAAGAAAGTATTAATATAAACAAAACCCTGGAGTATAAATACTCACATATGTATTAATATATGCTAGAGAAGACTGCAATAAATAAGGACATTATTAATATTATGTAGTGTGCAGAATTGGGAAGGAAATATCATATATTATTCATACCATAAAATGAATTCCAGCTAGATTAAAAATTGATCAAAATCAAACCATAAGAATTAACAAAATATAGAGGACTTTTAACACATTTTTACTGTGATATAACTGTCTATAAACCACAGATTTATAATTTGATATGACATACATACCATAAGCCATCTCTAGAACCAAGATAATGAATATATCCACTGACTCAAAAGTCTCCTTACAATCCCTTGGTAATGCTTCAGGTCAGTTCACATTTTTTATAATTTGTATAAGTGAAGCCATACTTTTTATCTAGTTTCTTTTAATTGGCATTATTATTTGTGATTAATTCACATTGCTGCATATATCAATAATATAATTGTTTTTCTTGCTTAATTATTATGGTTTATCTGTTCACCTGCCAATGAACATTAGAGAAGTTTCCAGTTTTTGACTGTTATAAGTACAGCCACAATGAGTATTCGTGTGAAAATCTTTCAGCAGTTACATATTTTCTGTCCTTTTGAGCAAATAAGTAGAAAAATTTTAAATGATCTGTGAAAGGAAAGGGACCTTATGTGATAAAAATGAAGATTCACAATGAGAAAAAAAGTTACATTTGAAAATATTATCATTTTAATTCTTGTTTTCAAAAAGCAAATTATACAACATCACGTGTGAAATATTATCAAAAGAAAATGTATAACCAATGGATAAAAATAATAAAAATTTGGCCTGGGATATAGCTCAGCAGCACAGTGCTTGCCTGGTAAGCTCAAGGTCTCCTGAGTTTCATTTTTTTTTTTTTTTTTATTTAAGAGGAAAAAGAGAAAAACACAAAACAAACCAAAGCAGCGTAGGGGTACACGCAATACAGAACTACAAAACAAAACAAAACAAAACAAAACAAAAAACCGTAACAGTAAGAAATTACCTGCTAGTAGATTACACACTATTTTCCTGAAAATAGTTCCTCAAATCACAGTATCAAAGAACACAAGGTGGACATTCAAACAGGGAGACTGCAAACAGCTGTGTTCAATGTTCCAAAAACATTGATAAAGTCAGCTATTTAACACCCCAAACACACTTGCTGTTATATCCGTTAGAGCTCCTTTTCTTTTTTTTTTTTTTCCCTCTCTTTTTTACAACAAAATTTACACATCTTGGATTTTATCACTCCTTAGTGCTTATTACTTTCTTTGGGGGGGGGAAGAATACAGTCAAATATGGCAAAACAAAGCTGTCAGTCAATACCAAGGATAGACGTAGCACATGGTGTAGAACAGAGTACAAGTTTATCAACAATGGTTATCAACGTTGTCCCTTGTTTCCTTAAAAAGAATTGTCTATCTTATTAGATATTATAAAGTTGGACAAAACAGTAGAGAACAAGACCAATAAAACTTAGGCGTTGTAAACATTACAGGACTTCCAAAGAAGACAATAGTCAAACCAGAATGGGTATCTTAGTGAATCTTATTGTCTTCAAAGTAGTTGCTTATGTCTTCAAACTTGATACTATCATATAGAATGGAACAGAGTCTAATCAGTCAAAACAAGATCGTGGGAGCACTACAGGACTTCAAAACAAGTTAATAGGAAATCGAAAAGAGTTACTATTTATATATCCTAATTTTTTTGAATTTTTTCTTTAATTAAGACAAACATAAGAAATGACTAAATAATTTTTTTTGAAACAATAAGGGGGAGATTGAGATAAAACAGGACATAACAATATAACAATAGAGGTCACAGCATGACTGTTTCAATAACCTAGTACTTCACCACCTTATAACCTGACTTAATAGTAGTTACCATAGTGTCTTTTTCCTTGAAATATTTGGGTAAAACTTCATATACTCTAGCTTCAAATATTTTCATATCAAGAAGCCCAGAATAAAGCCTTTCTAATTAATGAGTGAAAACTTTATAAGGCTTCAAGGCCACCTAATGGGGAATCATGATTACCACATATTTTTATATATTTGAATCATTACTTACATTAGGGAAACTATTCGGTATTCACACATGCGAGATTGATTTATTTCACTTATGAGTATGGTCTCAAGCTGTGCCCATTTATTGATAAATATCTCAATGTGATCCTTCTTTATAGCTGAATAATACTCCATTGTATAGAAATACCACAACTTTTTTATCCATTCCTCAGTTGATGGGCACTTGGGTTGTTTCCAAGATCTGGCGATTACAAATTGTGCTGCTATAAACATAGGTGCACATATATCACTGTGGTATGATGCTTTCAGTTCTTCTGGGAATATGCCTAGAAGTGGAATAGCTGGAATAAATGGGATTTCCAGTCCCAACTTTTTGAGAAATCTCCAGACAGATCTCCACAAAGGCTGTACCAGTCTACACTCCCACCAGCAGTGCAGGAGAGTTCCTTTTTCCCCACAGCCTCTCCAGCATTTGTTGTCGGTTTTCTTGATCCTGGCCATTCTTTCAGGAGTGAGATGGTATCTCAGTGTGGTTTTAATTTGCATTTCTCTAATGACCAATGATGATGAGCATTTTTTCATGTATTTATTTGCCATTTGAATTTCTTCATCTGAGAATTGCATATTCATCTCAGATGCCCATTTTTGGATTGAATCTTTGAATTTCGGAGGTCTGAGTTTCTTTAATTCTTTATATGTTTTAGACAAGAGGCCCTTGTCTGAGAGAGAGTTCACTAAAATCTTTTCCCAGTTTGTGGGTTTTCTTTTCACTATGCTGGAGATTTCTTTTGACATGCAGAAACTTTTTAATAAGAAGTGGTCCCAGTTATTGATTCTGGGAAGTATTTCCCGTGCGGCTTGAGTCCTGTTCATGAATTCTTTACCTACTCCTATGTCTCCAAGGTTTCTACCTATTTTGTCTTCCAATAGATTTAGTGTTTCTGTTTTAATATTCAGATCTTTGACCCATTTACATTTTAATTTAGTACATGGTGATAGACATGGGTCTAGCTTTAGTTTTCGGCAAATGGAGAGCCAGTTTTTCCAGCACCATTTATTAAAGAGACTGTCGTTCTTCCAGTGAACCTGCTTGGCTCCTTTATCAAAAATAAGGTGGTTGAGTGTGTTCGTAGTTGTGGTTGTATCTTCTAATCTATTCCACTGATCTTCAGCTCTGTTTTGATTCCAATACCATGTTGATTTTACTACTGTTGCTTTGTAGTATAACTTCAAGTCAGGGATTGTGATGCCTCCTGCTTTGTCTTTGCTGCTTAGAATTGCCTTTGCGATTCTAGGTCTCTTCTGGTTCCAGATGAAATTTAGGAGTGATTTCTCTAGATCTATAAGGTATGTTGATGGTATTTCTATTGGGATTGCATTGAATCTGTATAACAGTTTTGGGAGAATGGCCATTTTCACAATGTTTGTTCTTCCTATCCATGAGCAAGGGATGTCTTTCCATTTTCTGAGATCATCTTCAATTTCCTTTTTCAGTGTATTATAATTTTCACTGTATAAGTCTTTCACTTCTTTCGTAAGAGTAATTCCTAAATATTTCATTTTTTTGCTTGCTAATGTGAATAGTCCAGTTTCTCTTATTTCCCTCTCTGTAATTTTGTTGTTCGTGTATAGGAATGCTATTGATTTCTGAGTATTGATTTTGTATCCAGCCACATTACTGAATTTATTTATTGTATCTAAGAGTATTTCAATGGAGTTTAGGGGGTCTTCTATGTAGAGTATCATGTCATCTGCAAACAATGATAATTTAACTTCTTCTTTTCCTATCTTTACCCCTTTTATTTCTCTTTCTTGCCTAATTGCTCTGGCTAGTACTTCCAGTACTATATTAAATAGGAGTGGTGATAAAGGACATCCTTGTCTTGTACCCAATTTTAAAGTAAAGGCTTTCAATTTTTGGCCATTTAGTATGATGCTGGCTGTTGGTTTGTCATAAATGGCCTTTATTATATTGAGGTAAAGACCATTTATTCCAATTTTCTGTAAAGTTCTTATCATGAATAAGTGTTGGACCTTATCGAAGGCTTTTTCTGCATCTATAGAGATGATCATGTGATTCTTATTTTTGGCTTTATTGATATGGTGGATTACATTTATTGATTTGCGTATGTTGAACCATCCTTGCATTCCTGGGATGAATCCCACCTGGTCATGGTGTATAATCTTCTTGATGATTTGCTGGATCCTATTTGCCAATATTTTATTGAGGATTTTTGCATCTGTGTTCATTAGGGAGATCGGTCTATAGTTCTCTTTTATAGTTGGGTCTTTCTCAGGTTTTGGTACTAGAGTAATATTTGCTTCCAGGAATGACTTAGGAAGGATTGCTTCCCTTTCAATTTCATTGAATAGTTTGAGGAGTGTCGGCATTAGGTCTTCTTTATATTTCTTGTAGAATTCTGCAGTGAATCCATCTGGGCCTGGGCTCTTCTTGGTGGGCAAGGACCCAATTACATTCTCAATTTCATTAGCAGAGATTGGGTTATTCAACAGTTTTATATCCTCTTGATCTAGCTTTGGTACTTCATATGCTTCTAAGAATCTGTCTATTTCTTCTGTGTTATCAAACTTTTGAGAGTAGAGGTTTTCGAAATAGGTGTTGATGATCCTCTGTATTTCTATTGGGTCTGTAGTGATTTCTCCTTTTTCATTTCTTATTGCATGAATTTGAGCTTTTTCTTTCCTTTTTTTTAATAAGGTTGGCTAGGGGCTTATCGATTTTATTTATTCTTTCAAAGAACCAACTCTTTGATTCGTTGATTCTTTGGATTGTTTTCTTAGTCTCTATTGCATTGATTTCTGCTCTGATTCTTATAATTTCCTCTCTTCTTTTGGCTTTGGGCTTGACTTGCTCTTCTTTTTCTAGCTGTTTGAGGTGTAGCATCAAGTTATTTACTTGTATTCGTTCTGTTTTCCTGATGTGGGAACTCAGTGCAATAAATTTTCCTCTCAGAACGGCTTTCATTGCATCCCACAGATTCCGGTAAGTTGTATCTGCATTTTCATTTTCTTTTAGGTATTGTTTAATTTCTTCTTTAATTTCTTCTGTGACCCACTGATTACTCAAGAGTGTGTTATTTAGTTTCCATGTGTTTGCGGAATTTTTGCAGTATCCTTTGTCATTAATTTCTAATTTCAGAGCGCTATGATCCGATAATATGCAAGGGATGATTTCAACTCTTTTGCATTTGCTTAAATATGTTCTGTGAGCTAATATATGGTCTATTTTAGAAAATGATCCATGTACTGCTGAGAAGAATATGTATTCTGATGTTGTTGGGTGGAACATTCTGTATATGTCTATCAAACCCATTTGTTCACAGGTGTGATTCAGTTCTGTTATTTCTTTGCTCATTTTCTGTCTGGTTGATCTGTCCCTTGGTGTCAGTGGTGTATTAAGGTCTCCTGTTACAATTGTGTTACTGATAATTTGAGTTTTCATTTCTGTTAATAATTGTTTTATATAACTGGGTGCTCTGGAGTTTGGTGCGTATATATTTAACATAGTTATCTCTTCCTCTTGGAGTTTTCCCCTTACGAGTATGTAGTGACCTTCTTTGTCCTTTATGGTCATTGTTGGTTTAAAGTTCACGTTGTCTGCAAACAGAATGGCTACTCCTGCCTTTTTTTGGATTCCTGCTGCATGAAGAATTGTTTTCCATCCTTTGACTTTCAGTCTGTGAGTATCTTTCTGGGTTAGATGGGTTTCCTGTAACCAGCATATGGTTGGATTTTGTTTCTTGATCCATTCTGCTAGTCTGTTTCTTTTCATTGGTGCATTGAGACCATTTACATTAATGGTTATTACTGTTAAATGCTGGTTAATTGTAGGAATGTTATCTCTCTGCTGTTGCATCTTTATCTTTCGGTTCTGTTTAATTATTTGCTTTGCTTAGTGGTTTTTTCCTTTGTGTATCTAAACTGTCTTTCAATATTTTTTGCAGGGTTGGTTTGGTGTTCATGAAGTTCTTCAGCTGTTCTTTGTCATGGAAGTATCGTATTGCACCATCTATTTTGAATGATAGTTTTGCAGGATATATCAGTCTTGGTTGGAAATCATTTTGCTTTAGGATCTGGAATACTTCACTCCATGCTCTTCTTGACTTTATCGTTTGTGCTGAGAAGTCTGCTGTGATTCTGATAGGTTTTCCTTTATAAGTGATTTGTCTTTTCTCTCTGACAGCTTTTAATAATCTATTCTTGTGTTGGATTTCTGGGATGGTGACTATTATATGTCTGGGTGTAGTTTTATTTTGGTTATGACTGTTTGGAGTTCTATATGCTTCACTGATCCTGATGTCAGTTTCTGATCTCATGCTTGGGAAATTTTCAGCTATTACTTCTCTAAATATCCTCCTGACATCCTTCATGTTGTCTCCCTCTCTTTCATTAATCCCTATCATTCTTATGTTATTCTTCTTTGCATCGTCTTGCAGTTGTTGAATTGTTGTTTCCTGGTTCCTTGTTATTTTCAAAAGATCTTTCCTTTCCTGTTCACTAGCTGCAATCCTGTCTTCAAGGTCTGAAATTCTATCTTCACTTTCATTAAGGCGGTTTTTACAACTTTCAGTGGAGTTTTTTATTTCCTGTATATCTCTGTGCATCTGCATTATGTATTCTGTTTGTTTCTTATATTGCTCGTCTAGGGATTCTATCTTTTTGTTTAGTTCCTCCAATTTTTTATCTGTGTTTTCTTTAGATATATTTAGAATCTCTTTCATTTCTTTTATCATTTCTTCTTTTATCTGGGAGATTATTTCGAGTTTGAATTTCTTTAAAGCTTCCTGGAGTTGCTTGTCAATTTCAGTGGCTATTGTGTCCGATATATGAGGTGGATGGGATATATTTTCTTCTATATACATCGCTCCTAGGGTTTCTTGAGATGGGCTGGAGGTTTGAGGTTGTAATTTGGTCTTTCGTTTTGTCATTTTCCTATATTTCTGTGTTTCAAGTGTTACTTGAAAGCTTCCTCAGGATCTGTTGAAAATCCCCTTCTATGTTTGGAGCTACTGGGACTCTGGCGCCGCGCTACTCCAAGCCATTAGGCCTACAGAACCAGTGGCCCTCCTCTGCCTGCTCAGAACTCCGCAGTTCCAGACAAGCTGGGCCTCAGGGACACTGTGCGCCCCCCTGCCCCTTGGAAGCTCCACAGTTCTTCAATCGCAGCCGGGTTAGGGTACTCACCACAGGCCGCAGTGCTTCAGGAACCTGTGGACCCTCCCTGGTTGCAGAGATATCCACAGTCCTCCAGACACGCAGAGAGGCCAGTGAAGGCACCCCAGATCTGCCCAGCTCCTCCTCTGCAGACCTGTGGCCAGGCACGGCAGCTAAACAGGCTGGGCTAGGCTGGTAGTGTGGGCCAGCCCACCTATTGGGAGCTCAGCAGGTCTCCAAATGAAGCCGGGAATGGGGAGGCTGATGTGGAAGCCTTAAACCCACCTCTCTCCTTCACTGCACCTGGAAGCCTGAGGGAACTCCAGCAGTCTGGGCGCAGAAATCCAGAGTCCTCCAGACATGCAGAGAGGCCAGTGAGGGCACCCCAGATCTGCCCAGCTCCTCCTCTGCAGACCTGTGGCCAGGCGCGGCAGCTAAACAGGCTGGGCTAGGCTGGTAGTGTGGGCCAGCTCACCTATCGGGAGCTCAGCAGGTCTCCAAATGAAGCCGGGAATGGGGAGGCTGATGTGGAAGCCTTAAACCCACCTCTCTCCTTCACTGCACCTGGAAGCCTGAGGGAACTCCAGCAGTCTGGGTGCAGAAATCCAGAGTCCTCCAGACACGCAGAGAGGCCAGTGAGGGCACCCCAGATCTGCCCAGCTCCTCCTCTGCAGACCTATGGCCAGGCGCGGCTGCTAAACAGGCTGGGCTAGGCTGGTTGTGTGGGCCAGCCCACCTATCGGGAGCTCAGCAGGTCTCCAAATGAAGCCTGGAATGGGGAGGCTAATGTGGAAGCCTCAAACCCACCTCTCGCCTTCACTGCACCTGGAAGCCTGAGGGAACTCCAGCAGTCTGGGCGCAGAAATCCAGAGTCCTCCAGACACGCAGAGAGGCCAGTGAGGGCACCCCAGATCTGCCCAGCTCCTCCTCTCGACAGCTTCTACTTTAAAAGAGAATAACTTTGATGAGTTAGGTGCAAAGATTGTTGTCATGGTTTATGTCTTTGTCCCCCAGGTCTCATGACTTTGCATTGTGCATTTGTGGTCTCCTGAGTTTCAAAGAGAGAGAGAGAGAGAGAGAGAGAGAAAGAGAGAGAGAGAGAGGAATTTGCTATGGAAAAGCACTGAAATGTTACATATTGGGCATTGCTCACAACAGTACTAACAGATAGACACTATTTCACTCTGTTCAAGGTGGCCTGGTACTACAGGTTTTGTACTTAACACTGTTCTGTGCTGCCTCCTCATGTGGAAAATAGTATATTCGATAACACGCTTGTCAAAAAGGGTTAATATCCTAATGTAGAAAATACATGTGCCATGTAATGCAAATAATTTGTAAAATGTGTACATCCGATGCATGAAATGATAGGTCAGCAACCTTAATATATATGAAATCTGTGAAAAAATACATAGGAAAGTAATAAGACATTAATAAAGTGGGAAGAGACATAAATAAGTACTTCACAAGCAAGAGAAAGTAAGGCATGAAAATATTAAACTTCACTTTATATTAAAGAAATTCAAGATAAAAACCCCACATTGTGATACCTGTCAAACTACTGAATGTTTTCTAGGTATGCTGCTGTTTGTTATTTTGCTTTGATGGTGGTGATAGTGATATTAGTGAGGTTGGAAATCATTCTTTTACTTTATTGATGGGAGTAGAAATTAATCCAATCATTCTGGATAGCAGTTTGGCATATCGGTATGTATCCACAATTTGAAAATAATTGCACCATTGATAAAAAAATTTATCATTGGAATCATCTGTGGAAATAATCTAAAAGGAATATGAAGACTTATGTACAGAGTATCTTTTTAATAGCATTATTTATGGCAGTGAAAAATTAGAAACAATCTAATGTCTTATAACAGGAAAACAAATGAATAAAATAATTTTATAGCTAAGAAATCCTGTACAGTTGTGAAAGGGGTGGTTAATGGTAATTATCATAACTTCTTGGTAGGTTGAGAATCGCCACAAATTTACTAGAGAAAGTTTTGGCTGCGGAGAACACCACTGTGGACGAAATCCAGGGATACTCTACCACTGAACTATGACCTCACACCTTCAACCTTTTTCACATTTTTACTTGTAGATGGTGTCTTCCTAGATTGCTCAGGCTGGCCTTCAATTTGTAGTCCTCCTGCCTCAGCCTCCTGAGTAGCTGGAATAGTTGGCATTACCATACCCAGCATGATAATATCTTTATTGAGCTCAAATTTCTGTAACCACTGACCCTAGTAATCTTACTTTTAGAAACATCTAAAGTGTAAACATTTCTGCACAAAATTTTATAAACAAGAATATTGACCACAGCATTATTTGAACCTTGAAAGTTTTAAAACAAATTAAATTTCAAAAGTGGAGAACTGGTATATTAATCACTTTTATGTCACTTGGACAAAATATCTGACACCCACAACATACAGGAGAGGTTTGTTTGGCTCACATTTTCTGATGAGTTGACTGGCTCCCCAGCAGAAAGGGCAGAGTGGGGAGGACACGATGGAGGAAAGGTGCCAACCTTATGGCATCCGGTAAAGGAGCAGCCAGGGACAAAAATAGACTCTCTCAGATCAAACTCCTAGTGACTAATGTCCAACCAGACTCCCCCTCCGAATAGCACATCCCACTATGAACTCATCCACTAACCAGTGTATTACCCCATCCCCATAATGCGATCACCCTGCAAAAGCCCCACCTCTGAATACATAAGACTTTGCAGGGAGGATATTCTAGATCTACATCATAACAAATTACAGTATAACCATATGATGAAAACCATTTGAACACTCACAAAAATGTTTCCTAAGAAAGATTATGCTTTTTCTGAATTCTGTGTATCATCTAGTCCTGATATTTGGAAATGGGAACAAGAAAGATAGAGGGAAATTCTGCAAGATGTTAATGATTACCTATGTGCAATGGATTAATTTTTCTCTCATTACTTTTCTGTGTTTTCTAAGTTTCCTTCGCTGAATATATATGACTTTTGCAAGATGGTAATGTGAATTACGTTAAAAGCTCAGAATTTGAAAATGAATATTCAGTGAATGCAGCTCTGAATTTTAAAAAAGCAAGAATATTGTCAACCAAAAATTAACAATATGGTTTTTATCTCTTTTGTATAATTTTTAGAATTTTTCCAAGTAGTAAAGAATCAGGGCAAAAATTATCTTGAGAAACAGGAAAAAATAATCTCTCATTAACTCATGAAAAGTAATACAAGAGAACAGAAAGGAGTTATACTCAGCTCTTCCCACTGCAGATTCAAGAAATACCACTCCGACCAGTTTGAAAGGGAGGAAGTGGCTCAGAAAGAACAGGAACTAATTACAGGAGGCTTCAGATTTGTTCAGATCCAGAGGCCCCAACAACCTCATCTAAGTTCTATTTTTCCCAGTTTCTAAGCTCTACTTGTTTCTGCTCAGCTTTGTTCCCAGGGATTCCTACTCAGACAGTGTACTCAGATACTGTGCTTGTCCCTAGTTCCTGGACAGGAGCTGTCCAAGCACAGGTAGGAAGGCTGCCATTAGTCCCCAGGTCACACCACCAGCTTCCCGAATCCCTCGTGGGAGTGTTTTCTTCATAACTCAATCAAGATCCCAGCAAGTTAAGTAGCAAAGGTCAGCTCAGTTGCATGCATAGCTCTGAACAATCACCAGGGCCTGGGGAATGGGCGGGCTCTCTGTCTAAGGGGAAGCAAAGTCTGCCGGCAGCAGTAATGTGGAATGGATTACAAGAGCAGCCAAAAGAAAGCCATGGAAGTGGATGATGAGAAGAATATAACTGATGCCAAAGACAAAAACTAACAGGTGTCAAGCATTTACCAGATCATCTCAGTTGGTCCTGATGGAATGATATATAATACATTATGTCAAATAAGGAAATGGAAGATAAGAGAAATTTATTTACTTAAGAAATTCAGATGGTATATGACAATGAAGAGATTTTTCCCTTCCTTTTCAAATTTTTTATAATTCTTTTTTCAATTTTTTATTGGTGCAGTACATGTTTGAAACCCAGTAAATGTAAGCATCTGGCTCATATCTGACCATTTTCCTCCTCTTCCCCTTTCGCTCCTCCCCCAAGTCCTCCTCCCTTCTCCACCGTCTACCTAGTACCTCCACGTTTTGTGCTGCCTCTTTTATTTTGCTCCCTACATTGTTTATGTTTTGGGTTTCTCATATTAGAGAAACCAAGTGTTATTCAACCTCTGTAATCTGATTTATGTGAAATAAGATATGTGTCACTCTGTGGCCAAACTTCCCTCAAAAATGTTTGTTTTTCTTTGTTTTTTACTCAAAAATGTTTGTTTTCCTTGCTGCTTCAGCTCTGATCAGGGAGCTGAGAGACGCTCTCAGTGTTCATGGCTGAGAAACGGCAGGAGAACAACTAAACATTTTAATACCTTCCAAATTACACACCTTGCTGACTCTTTTGAGAACACTGCCTTGAGAAGAGCTAACAAAGCAAATATCTTGAGTGTTTGCCTTAGGCAAAATGTTGGATATTTTCCATACATTAAAATCCAGGATAGGGTGCATATATATTAGAAGAATTTTACACGTAAGTTTTTAAACTTTTTGAAGTGTGTTGGGCACCATCCCTGTTGGATGCTCAAAGAGAGTTTTCAGGAGAATACCAGACTCTCAAAGATATAAAAGTAAACACAGTCTAAATTAGGACACAAAGAAAAGACAGAGGATGGGAAAAGCAAGGTAGACATAAGCACAACCCAGAAATAATAGCCTTTACAGGTCTGGCAGTTCTCCAACCATAGCAGACAATCTAAAAGGAACCCCAGGTTATTTATTCCTGGTGAGGATTCACTCTACCTAGTGATTAAACCTCCAGGACACACTTGATAAGTTTAGTAGAGCTTTAAGACTTCGATGTTCATGTTTCTTTAACCTCCTTGTTTCCCGTCCTTGGCTCTGCATGAAAAAACTCATCTCTCCACAGTTCCAAGGAGTAATTCCAAAAATAAATGTAGGCATTTGCTTTGACCAGGACATTATGTCCCGTTTTCTTTCCAGAGCCTACAAGATATACAAGTTGAAGCTTGATCACAGCACACCAAATGCAAGCTCTGCACTTGCTCCCTGCCGAGGGGCCGTGCTTGGCCAAACTGCACTTAGTAGATAATGCCCATGGGGGAACTGCTAGATGAGTAATTTGTAGCCAAAAGAAATGACAAAGCCTTGGGATTTATTTAGCACTGTGTATTTAGTTCCCCATTAAGAAGTAAAATTCCTTGCATTAAGTAATGGTTATAAAAGTATTCTGAACTTTAAGCATTAAACTATAACACAGTTCCTGGTGGTTCTGACCTAAAAAGTTTGTCTTGTATGCTGGTCAGTCAAGAACAAATTCCTGACTTATGGCTTTCTGTATTTGCTTCACAAAAAGAGACAAAGCATGGCAAAACAGGAAGAATATAAAACTTGGAGAAAAATGGGGTTCAAATATAATTTCCATGCAATAGCGGCCTTTAAGCCTTCTCTGAATCAGCATGTCCTCAGTTGGATAACTCCAAGGTGCACTGGGAGCTCCTATCCCCTTAAGGATTCACATAGGTTTTTTGAACCAACTCAAGTCTTTGAGAGTTCTTAGCCCCTAAGGTCTGATCCTAGAATCTATTTATTATCTACTTATAGATAATAAATCTATTTGTGTCTATATATAGATAAATATAGACATATTGTGTTCTCTTTTTCCCTTTCATCAGATTGCAAGAGAACTCTGCATCCTGGCCAGTCTTTGTTGTACCCAGTGATACCACTGAAGGTGCGGGCTTGGCAAGGGCTGGGAAAACTGGAGAGGTAGCCTGCCTTGTCTCATCAGTAAACTCTCATCTTCTCCGGTTCACTCACACTGTACCTCCAGTTTGTGTCTTAGGGATCAAGTATTTTTCATCTTTTTCTCCTTATAAATGTTTCTCTCTTCTGCTCTTTCAACTTTCATCCTGAAATGCAGAGATGCTAGCAAAACCAAGAGCCTTAAGATAAACTCGTTGGAAGACAGTCGAGGTCATAAACAAAAGGAAGGACAGTCAAGTCAGTCAAGAACAAATTCCTGACATATGGCTTTCTGTATAAGGACAGTCCTATCCTTTTTTAAAAGTTTGCTACTTTCCAAGATCTGTGTGAGTTTTTGAGGTAAAGGATACACAGTACTTTGCATAATGCATAATACATAGTGCATAAGAGATGCTGCTGCTGATTCTATATTGAATAGCCAGTGTTTGTGGTAACTACACTTTGAGTAAGGAATTATTTTGTAATCATTTTTTAATGTCTATCTCCCAAGCTAAGACTGCATAATTCCCTGAAGGCAGACACTATTTCTGTCTTGTTTAAAACTGTGTGTCATCAGTGCTTCCTACTATATCTGGCCTGTGTATTTAACTCTTTATTACATTTATGAATTGATGCATTGAAAAAAGGACAGATGTTAGTTGTAGAGGATTTTCCTCCCTCTTTAAAGTTGTAACTTCATCCAGAGATGTGAAAAGTTAAATGAGAGGTGGTGAATGCCCTTCAGATGTTCTTGGAATGTTGTCAGTTCTCTTAGGAGCTTGGGAAAGATTAGCAGAGCCTTTCTTTATTCACTCAACATTTTGAGTATTTTCCGTCCTCACCACCAGCTCAGTCTCTATCCTGTCTCTGGTAGGATTACAAACATCCCTGAGAGAACAGTGTATTTGTTTGTCACCTTGTGTCATTGATATAAACCATAAAGTTAGGTTTTCCAGATATTGCAGGAAAACTGATTTTACTCATAATTTGTTTAAATGGTCAAAATTTTCTTCCATAATTTTTTTTCTTGACAGAAATTTTATCTATCATATTAAGTGAAATAAAAATCTAACTCTAATGTCACAGTATTTCCTGAGTAGGAGAGTGTGTTCTGTGCTGTAATAAAGCTTGTAAAACAACCTTAGAGATATACCCATTCCTGTACTACAGTCACCACACATACCAAGACAGCACAGTCTCAGAAAGAAGCACTGGATTTGCATCCACCTTCATCAGTGAGCCTCCTTTTCCCATCTAAAATGAGAGTTCTGGACTGTAAAAATGGGTTTCAAATAGCGGCAGGGGACAGGAACCAGGGGGCCACCAGAGCAACTCTGTTCAGCTCAGTAGTGGAATGCATAGGAGTAAATGCTTCCATGTCAAATGTCAAACTTAGAAAGCTGAAGAAAAGACTTTATATTATATCAGGCAAATGAAATGAAACGATACAACAAATATTTCCTCAGTTTAAAGGGCTATCTTAGTAAGAGTTCGAGGTAAAATACAGGATGACCAGTTAAATTTCAATTTCAGAGAAACAATGAATAATTTTGTGTGTGTGTGTGTGTGTGTGTGTGTGTGTGTGTGTGTGTGTGTGTCCTATGCGATGTTTTGGTCAGACTTACACTAAAAATACATTTTTATTTGCTAAGATTAGTAACTTTATATATTAGTCATTTCAGGAGTGGAAGGTAGCAATCATATACCAAGAAGAGCATAAAATCTTTATAAAGTTGTTTTTTCTACCAATTTTCTTTTATTATTGTTATTACTAACTAATATGGCTCTTAAAAATTCATTGCATTACTTCATTGCCAAGTCTCATGTCACAACACACTTATTTCACAGCCCAGCCAGAAAAGCAGATTCCCCTGGAACTAATTTTTAATGTTAGGTATTAACTTTTAAGGTGGCTATGGTGTCATAAACCACTGAAACACGAATACATAAAAAGCTAGCCATGTTCTCATCTTTGGCTCCTTTATTTCTTCACCCAGGTCCCCACCTTGCCCTCCCGCTAAAGATACTATTTGCTGTGGTTTTACTACCTGTGGAGTTTATTCCTCATTTAAAAGTCAATGGGAAAGTGGTACTCAATATATTAGGAGTTAATTTTACAGCAAATATCCCTAGAAACATTTGTATGGCAGAGCTGAAAATTCTATCTCAAGGTCCTAGAGATAGAAAGCCCTCACAGACACTAATGACTGAGTATTCTAAATTGGAGCTGCACCTTTGAATTGACTAAGCCTGCAAACATTATAATTACTAGAGAACAATATCATATTAAACTCTAAAAGCTACTTTCCCTAATGAGTACCCACACACTGGACACATATGGGCTTGTGCTACTTTTTACTTATTCCATTGGTGAATGATGTCATTTTCAAAACCTTTTCAAAGACGGTATAGCTAAACCATACTTAATATGAATACGTTTGCCCAGAAAAACATTTTAGAATATCGCTTTTCCACTTATATTATAGAAAGCAATTGTTACCAAATAATTGACTTTGCATAGCCATTCTTAAAATGGAGTCACAGATAAGGAGAAAAACATGAACAACTAATTATACAGACAGAAATGAGCTCTAGAACTGAAAGTCCTAGAGCAAACTGAGAACACCAAGTCAGCATCATAAAGGTAAAAGTCTCAGGATTCTGAAATTTAAGGCTTGGTTCAAATGCCTTGAGTGTGTTAGGATTACATTTGTCCATGTGCTGTTAGGTTGTTCAAAATCAGGCATTTATAATGAGAATATTAGGAGTCCTTGAGGACTATTCATAGTACATTTTGGGCAAAACATAAGTGTAAGTCACCAAGACATTTGAGTGTGTGTTTGAAAATATTGATGGAAAATTCAAAAAAAGTAAGTATTTCTAGAAATGAGGAAACCTGAAGACTACTACTTTGTACTTGCTCCTTGTGTAATTTTATCTTCATACTTCGCCACGTATCTTCAGCTTAAGATGCTACAAAGTAACCTTTTTACCTTCTATGACTTAAAAAGAAAACAGCTCCATTCAAAGCCAAGATGGTGAAAATTAATTTGTCTTCATTTTCAAACAGCTGTGTAGTAAAAGTATTAACATTCTAAGCATATTTGGTTTCTTTTGAAAATATCTAGAGTTATCCAAAATTAACCACTTGGGACTTAATTCAAACAGGACTGTATTTTTGATGTACATAAAAGACTATCTTGATCATCAAAGAGCTAACTTTTATTAAAGAAATTAAATCAAGTTGTAGCTATGTAAGCTATTATCTAAGTCCACATGCACAAACAGCATACAGTTTAAAATTCAAAACGACATACATTCACAAAATTATTTTGTCAAGTGTTGGTGAAACCTCAGTCAAGTGAAGTTTCCATTATTTATTCTAAGACAGCCTTCCTTTATCACATTGCTTCATCCCTTAAAATATGTATTTGAAGCCAAAAGAATGAAAGGGAATGATTCCTCTCATTTTCCTTTTGAGTAATCTCTCTCAGCTCCAGCCAAATCATCTATATGTTTTCCTTCCTTTCATAGCGTGTTTACCAAAGGCTGCTTAGAGATGCAACGCCTCCCAGTTTGTAGGAATAGTCTGTAAGTTTGCACAAGCAACCCTTACCTCTCAGATCCTACAGGGTTGACTCTCCTGGTCTTTGACTCATCCCGTCAGATTAAAATTCTTTAGCTACTGTTGCACCGTTTTACTCCCATACAATAAAGTCTTCCCATGGCTGCCTTTTGGCTCCCTCCTCCTTCACAAGGAAGCTGCCTGGCTGCCTGCGTTTGGTGTTATGCTCCCTACCTTTGTCCCTTCCAGGCTTCGGGCTGCTGAAAAGTATCACCAATGCAGTGCAAGTCTACCTAAAACTGACATTCCATGAGCAATACAGGCACCAGAAAAAAATGCATTTCGTGAAGTATGTCATGACTATGGGTGAGATAACTGTTGTGAAAGGAAATTTGGGGGGTATTAAGAAAGCAGTTAACTGGTGTATATTACAGACATTAGGAAAAGCTGCCCTGTGATAGAGATACTAATTGGGATTGCCAGATTTGGGGCTGAGAGGGGTGGAATATGCTCTGGGAAGGTAAAAAAGAGTTTTCTAGTCAAAGAAATCAGCAAAGGAAAGGCCCTGAGGCTTGTGCGACTATAACCCAATGTGTGATCACAGACATGAGTCTAGGATAAACCCAGAAGGCAGATGGCTCAGGATTCAGAGCCATTTATAGGATTTTTGGACTTTAAATTAAAGACAGTGGGAAGTCCTGCCAGCTTTTACTTGCGATTCTCCAAAAGGCATCCTAATTGATCACAGAGACCATTAGACACAACAGCCATGGCTGCTAAACTAATTTCTGTAATCCAGGCTGCAATAACAGAAACACAGCATGTAAACCAAGAAAGGCACACAGTGCAATCCAGCTATCAAAGAGTGCATCCACCAGACCTCAGAAATCCAGTACATTTACTTCGATTGAATGAAAGGTGTCCATGTAGGATTTTTTTTTAGCAACTCAAAACATATTGTTTACTAAAAACCCACATTACCAAGTAAACCATGCAACTTGGACAGCTGTTGGTCACCGCTATTTGAGCTGCTCTCCCTGTAACCCATTCTCTCTCACTGCTCCTGGGTCTCTTCCTACTGTCCTTCTACCTGCTGTTTTGATCTAACAGTCTGTGCAGGCTACTGTGAGGAGTTTAGCAGAGCATTAGCTTGGTGTTCTCCTCTATTAAGAGGAGAATGTGTGACAATGAGAAATTCCAGATGTAGTATACCTGGAATTTTGTTTACAGTTAACATTCCTGGAAAAAATTCCTGTTCCCAAGATTCCAGAGCTGAAGTGGAACATTAATGAAGAATTATTCAAAATGCTGTGCCTACAGAAACTTTCAAATATCACACTGCAAATAATTCTCAATGAGTTTTGCAGAGAAGACTGGATAATTGACTTGAACTTTTTAATCCAATAATCACCAGACCTCAATTCTGTATGGTTAGGATAGGAACAGGCTTTACATTCAAATCCGTTTATCATACTGGAGTGACATATCTCAAACTACAAGTGACCATTATTTTTTTTTTGCTTTTTGCTTGGACGTGAGAAGTTTAATTCTCTAAAAATAGTATTCTTCCTACACATGTCCAAACATTTGGCACAGTCCAAGATTTGGGATAAACAAAGGCACATCAAACTTTTTGAAACTCTGTCATTCAAAAGCCTCCTTAGGCTGGCTCCTTTGCAGACTATTAATGGCCTTGGAAAACAACTCAAGTTTACAGCACTTTCAGGAGGATGGTGCTACAGAATGGGGACTTCTTTGTGGACACTTGTAACTACAATAGTTGCTTGAACATGCCAAGATTCCCGCTCCTAGTCACACCTATTCCTAACACAACAATATTCATTTCTTTCAAGGCTTTTTAGAGAGTTTTTACACTAGAGAGAGTGGCTCAAAGAAATAGATCTCTAAATCAGAGAAGAGAACAACATTTTTACCAGGGAACAAAGAAATTTAGATGCTGGTGGTTTTGGCTTTGCTACTTCTGGACCTGGTCTCGACTCCTGAGTTTCATTGTTCTCACGAAGTATCAAGGAAAGCTGAAAAGCAGGGGCACAGGCACCTCTTACTAATGGGAAAGAAACCATGAGGAACTTCTTGGTGTTCTTCATTTATGAACCATTTTTGTTTGCCCCTGAAATGTCAGGTTCTGCTTTTATGGGAAATGTCCTGACCTTATATAACAATATAAAAGATGGGACCTATTCATGTTGCAGGCCTAATAATGTAACTGCTCACAGCTGGAAGGGATCATCTCTGAAATTGATTTCTACACTATGTGAGCTCAAAGAACAGCATGCACTACATATAGGAAACTTCCAAGGTCCCAGAATATCTTTAAGTGTTTTTTTTTTTTCTGGAACTTTAAAGAACAGCTTTAGTGAATCTTTCTCTCAGTCCCTAATCATTTCCAGGTAGTAGTTTAGATTCATTAAGTCTTTGAAGTCACTAAGGTGCTATTAAATGCATCAGTGCCTCTGTTCACTGAATGACAGCGAAATGGTAGGCCATGTGTCTGTGTGCCCAGCACAGTCAGGAAATGGCTTGAGTACCCTTAGGCAAAAGGCTTTGTTAAAAAAATAAAATAAAAAGTAAAAAAGAACTGCTTGTTCAGTCTAGGACACTAAGCCTCCTGCTTAATAGCCTGAGCTGTGTTCTCACACAGTCCAGGGACGCTTGTTCCCATGAATACACACAGCGAAGTGAGATCTGGAATGCTTCAGTTTTCAGATTCACAGAACACACACATATCCGTGAATCAGAAGTGTGATTTTTAAAATTTCCCAGGAGTGCCCACGATGATGCAACTGGTATTCCATTGCAAACGCTTTGATCAAGTGCCATAGTCCTTATTTTAAGTCCCTGTGACTATTTTTAGTGTGTGTCTGTGAGGTGGTTTGAAGTCCATAGGCATTGTGAGTTGGAGAAACACAGTGTGTATATGTTTTTTCACTTATTCCTTTTAAAAACTCTAATTTGGGGAGATTATAATTCACAAACTAGCTTTGATTCCTGATCCTCTAGTCAGTTCTATCTTCTACATAATTGTGTATCACTTTTTACTTTACATTATGGTAAGAATAAAATAACAATCAAAAGATATGATACTGTAATTGGCTCAACATAATTGTGTTGTGGGACTAGCTTTTTGGGATTATAAAGCCCCAAATAGCATGGTCTGATTTTCATACCAGTTAGCTAGCTGTTCTTATGTTTCATAATTTTTAACTGATATATTCACAGTATCCTCCCGTTCAGGTAGTCTTAGTTATGTGGTAGAGTGAGGTTTCAGTGATTCACTTACAAAAGTATTCAGATGCGTCCTGATATTTTAATTTTAAAATGATTTTATGATATTTACCTCAATTGTTTAATCGTATGAATTAAGAAATCAGAGCCAACTAAATACATTGCTATATAGAGGTGACACCAGAGTACATACAGCCTAACTGTAATCTAGAAAGTCCTGAAATTCAAACTGTGTCAGAGGTAACTTTATGTTCAAGGAATTCACTACTAGCCCTCTAGAATGTGGTTGATAAGTATGGTTGTAAGAGACATTTCTGAAGGGAAAAAGACCCTAAAATATGAGTTTGCGTCAAATTTGAGTTTGTGTTATTGAGTTGAGTAGCTGGTGTTTTGCAAGTACTGTATTCTGTGAGTGTTGGTCACATGTATATGCAAGTCAGTCAGATGGATCTAGGTCTTGAACATCAGTAAGCCTTGCTATCCACATTTGTGAAATATGGACCATTGTACCACTTGCCTCGCAGTTTTCAATAGTAGGTCTCAATAGTAGGATAATCGAAGGAGGAATGAGAAAATGGCACTACAGTGATAGCTCCACATGTCACCACTGGGAGATTTGGTGAGGACCAGTCCTTGCAGCTACCAGCCCTGTGACCTCTGAGAGCTTCTTAACCTTTCTCATTTGACTTAGTTTCCTATGGTTTTTCTGATAAATTATCAGAGAATCAATGGCACAGAACAACACAGAATTTCAGAATGAGTCTCATGGTGGTAAAATCAAGGTGTTAGGAGAGCTATTTTCCTTCTTGATGTTCTGGAGGAGAATCTATTTCCTCACCCTTCCTAGGTTCTAGGAATCCTCCTGTTCCTTGCCTTAAGGCTCTTTTCTCCATCTTTAAAAACTCTTTCCCTTGTGAGGACTCCCATGATTACACTGGGCCCAGCAGTGAACTTCCCCACCTCAAATTCTTTATCTTAATCACACCTATAAAGTCCTTCTTGATGGGGAAGATCACATAATCATAAATTGTGCAGATTAGGGTGTGAGCATCTCTCCAGAGGCTCTATTCTGTCTACTTCACCAACCTCCATTTTCTCATCTATAAAATAGGACAGATAATATGGACCATCTCCCAGGTAGGATAAGAAATAATTCATGTAAAGTGATGAGTTCCAAAACTACTTACACACACCAAAAGTACTTAATAAACGTTGATTATGATTGTTATTACACTCACTGAATGAACCTCGGAGTCCCTGCCTGCTGTATAACCCAGGCATGCAGGCCTCTGCCTGGCCAGGATGACTCAGAGGGCCTGATGGTCCAAAATTAAAAAGGAAGGCACATTCCCACCAGCTATTCTTCCCCCTTCAGATTCTTGGCAACAGCCACCTGAGAGCCATGGCTTTCTCAACAAACAGATTTCTCCCAGTCTTCCCTTAATTTCAGACAAAATTCTCTTCAATGGAAGAAACATCACTAAGGCCCTTATAATTCAAAGGAACAGATCCAGAAGCAAGAAATAAGAGCTCCCTCTGTTCCTTCTCTTTCCTTTCTGTACTCCTGTTGGGCCAGCCAACCCCCATCCAGGGAAAAGGACCGGGGAGTGCAAAATGCCATTGTTTATTGCTGCAGACCTTGCAGCCGTAACTTTGGCTTCGCATCCCCTCTGCCTGTTTCTTTTCCATGTGGCCTATTTAATTTTGGCATCTGCACTCATTAACCCCACATACTTGGCTGTGCTTTTATAGCATAGCAATCACCAGTGTCCCTACAATGTCATTGCTGTTTCTGAATTGTTTTATGTTGCATCAGCCTTAGTTACCATCCAGAGAAATTAAATGAGAACAGAAAACAGCATCATATTCATTGATTTAATATTTAATTGGATGAATCTCTAGTATACATTTTACTGACATATTAAACTATGAAAAGTTGTTAAATGTAGATTCCATTATGTTCTTATTTCAAATGCATGTTTATTAAAAGACCAAAGTAACTTCTTCTACACTCTAGAATTCTCAAAATTTACCCTTTAAAAATATTTGTTCTAGTCCACATAAATTTTCAAAGACTTATAACAGAATCAGTAGAGAGAAAATGGATTTTAAAAGGGTTTTAATAGATACACCATTTCATTATTTCTTTATCTCTTTATACTACATGGAGAGCCCTGTGCTTTTTCTGTGCTTTGCGGTTGGATCCTTATCTTTAAATACACATTAATGGACATATTAATGCCCATCAACTAACTTCTGTGTCCCTCACCTACTGTGTGCTTTCTCATCATGTTTATCTCACGAGCTAGCTTCTTTGGGTGACCTCTGGGAATTTGCAGAGCTGGCCTCCCCAGAAAGCACCCAGGGACCATTATTATTAACTTTCACAGTGAATCAAAGTTATCTCTTCACTGAACTTGATTCAGCCAAAAAGAAACAACTAAATAAATTACACTAAGTTGAACTTTCTGATTTTCCCAAGGAAATTTGTATTTCTAAGGACATAAAATTAACTTACCATACACCTCAGTGACACAGGAAATGGAGAAGTTTCATGGTAAGAATTTTCTAATTCCATTAAAGCAGTCTCCCTAATAAAACACCACCTCCTCCATTTTCATTCATCCTGGAGTCTTCGTACCCATGAAGAGGCAGCTCTATGCTCTCCACATAGAAGGTACAAAACACCATAAGTCTTCCCTGTGCCACTGTAGAATTCAGTAACGATGGATGACATGACCGTGTCTCTCTCAAATTTTCTTCCCTCTGTACTTGCCTGGCCTTTCTTTTATAAACTAAGAGCTGTCAAGTTTATTGGTTTGACACTTAGCTCCTAATGCTTACAAATAAAGAAAAGAAATAAAGGAGAAAAGTTAAAAGAAGAGGGAGAAAGAAAAGAGAGCTTGAATGAGATGATGAGAGAATAAAATGAAAAGAAGAAAGAGGAAAAATGAAAGCCTGGGGGAAATGCAGAGGATTTAGGCACCTTAAGGCTCACAGATCTGTTCTTTAACAAAAATATGACATGCAATGTCCATGAATTCCAACCCACCTGTCTCCCTTGAGCATCATCTGGTAACGCATCCTTTAAATTTTACTTCAGTCCATTGTAGTGCAATTTTCCTCCTCCATGACCTTCAGGTAAAACCAAAGCCATTCCCTTTGGTCTTATTTCATATGATTCCTTTTTGGCTTTTCTTAACCCAAATGAGCTCTGTAATCAGACATGTCTGGTTTTAAACCTTAAATAGTACACTTGGGCAATTGCTTAATTTCTCTGTATGTGGGGCTTCATTTTGATGAAATGGAACTCGTAAAACCAACATTTCAATATATACAGACTCAGTGAGAAATGTTCTACATAGTGCTTGGTACATAGTCTGGTTTAAAAAATTATAATTGTTTTAAATAATTCTATAGCTATTGTTATTATTTATTCTCCTAGCAGTTTGATGCTTTTGTCCTATTGTAGAAAACAGTACACTTTCCTGCTGGTCATTTTCCCATTTCTCCGAATGCATCATATAATCTACCCTGAGCCACATCTTCATACTCAGTCCTTTCCTTACACTTTTATGCTCACTTACCTTTTCGCAAATCTCCTATGCAAACTGTACTTCTAGATTTCTAGAAGCAATATGCCATGGTCAGTATCAGTCTCAGTTTTTGCTTTGCTTTGTTTTGGGATTTGTTTTGTTTCTCCACAGATTGGAATTAGACAAAGGAGAATATATTTTTTTCTAAGATTTTCCTAAACAAAAGATGAGTTAAAAGATGTTTTGATCTGGTTTTTTGTTTTGTTTTGTTTTGGGCTTTTTTGGTGCCAGGGATCGAACTCACGACCTCATGTTTGCCAAGCTGGCCCTTATGCTGCTGAGCTAAACCCCTGGCCCACGTTAAAAGTTTTTTTAAATGTACCAGGAGAAATGCCAGTAATGTCCTCAAGCACTTGGGATTTTCCCGATTTGAGTTTCTGGCTGCCCACTGGGTTTGTATGCCCAGAGACTGGTCCCTACCACTTGAGGAGCTCACACAGCTGTTGCCCCCCAGCACTGCCACCTCACCCTTGGCAGGTAGGCTGTAAGTCCCTGGTGATTGGTAGTTGATGCTTCCATAAAATAAAAGTGCCTGTAATTCTTGTCAAATCCTAGCTTTCTTCCTCAAAGCCAGCCAATAAAAGGAACTGTAATCCCTTTATTTGTGTGTTTATGTACATGAACATTTTGGTGGTGTATTTATACATTTTATCAGATTATCAATGAGGATAAACATTAAAAGCAATTATAGACAAAATTGCATCATTTAGCTAGCTAAACAGATATTGTCCTTTTATTTTATTGAAAACTTAAATTTAGGACAGGCATGGTGTTATATGCCTCTAATTGTAGTACTTGGGTGACTGAAGCAGGAAGATCAATGATCGCTGCAAATTCAAGGCCAGCCTGGAGCACATGGTTGGCCTCAAGTCAGTCTGAACTTCATAGCGAGACCCTGTCTCAAAAACATGAAACAAACCAAAGAAAGCAAACCCAAATGTCCAGTCACTTAAAAATTCTTTTGAATTATAGTCTTTAAAGTTTTTAAAATATTTTATTATTGTAAATGTTTATGGATTTTTAAATACAATATATTCTCCCCATAAAGAAATAAGTGGCATTTAAAACTTGTATTACAACTTTAGGGTTGACTTGTTACAAAGTAATGAAAAGTAGGCTTCTGAATCTAAAGGAATAGTTTTCACGTACTTGTTTTCATTTATCAGGTATATAAGAAAAAGAAGCAGACCTGTTTTATGAATAGTAACAAATGATACTAAATCTAGAAATTCCCAAGAAATCAAAAGGATGTCATTTCCTAACATGTACCCCCAGAAGTTAAGAATTATATCATCCCAGGAGAGAGGGAAAGAAATCTTTTCCTCCAGTTTAGATTCAGCAACGGGTCCACCTTACAAAGTGGGCTAACACATGTAATATTATTACTCATGAAAAATACAGGCACAACCAATTCCCCAAGACACATATTAGATACAATTGCATACATATCAGTGGTTGTCTGAAAAAACATCAGGTCCCTACTGCAGTGCTGGAGGAAGTAGGACAGACAACCACCTCTTTACTGATTAGGGACCCTTGAGGTCCTTTTGATCAAACTTAAGCAGAGTTTCCCTGTCCTTCAGAAACACTCGACTGATTCTGAACCTCACATGGTTAAGTTCTGAGTTTTAATTCTGATCCTCCCAAAACATTCCTTTTAACCTACACTAACTTACCCCTTTCCTTACTCTACAGTATTTACTATTGGTTAAGCGGGAGGCATGGTTCCTACCAGCTGCTACTGAGAGGGAGACCTAGACTCTTCCCAAGCTAAACAAAATTAAATGAAACCAAACAAAACCAAGTGTCCTTGCATACCCTTAACTTCAGCACAAAAAGTTTCTTTCTGTTTTGGAAGAACAATGGAAGTAGTCCTTTTTCCAATAAAAAATGGTTCTTCTGCTTTTTTAATCGAATTTTTTGTTTCTTAAAGTTTGGCTCATTAAGCTAACCATCTCCATATAGTTATATATATTTATATAGATTCCCCCAAAAAAGTAATCCTATTCATTGGCTTAAAATATACATTTTAAGTCCATGTTATAGCTACGGAAATATTGCAAAGCAGGTAAGAATTCCAATCTAATGTTGTCCAAAAAAAAAGTTCATGGTCAAACTCACCAACACATTTTTAGCTCAATCCCAGCCCTGTATCAGAAACACCTACAGTGCACTTGAAAAGTACAGATGTTCAGCTCCAGCCTCAGATTTAGTATATTCAGTTATCTGCATCTTTATTAAGGTCTCCAGGTTTGTATGGTGGGCAGTCATAGCTGAAAAATACAGTGGTGAACCTATACTCATCTAGCTGATTATTGCACCAAAGTAGTAAATTCATATGCACCATAAATAGATAAATAAATCCAAGTTCTAAGTGTAAAAGATGATGTCCAAAGTAAAGCACAAAGTCAGAAATCTATTGCCATTTTTGTAAGGACATTTTTCTACTGTCATGAGCTCCTGTGGATAAAGGCTAGGAAGTAAAAATAAATGCAATTATCCTTTGCCTAAGGAAGCAGTTCTGAATACTTTTTTATTATATTGCCAAAGATTAGGACTGGAATATAAATCTGCGAAAGTCATACGAGAGGCTTTCCTCATTAACAGAAATGGAAATAGGCATTTGTATGTCAGCAATAAATCAATTAAAGGAGGACAGTAGCTCGAAATGGCCTTCATTGTAGTTATTAGCTCTGGGGTTTGCAGCAGTTGGTGATTGCTGAACCCAGCGTTTTCTTGTTATCCACCTGGAGCAAAAGGGAAGGGTGTAAAATGTGGGAATAGTTTAAGTGTATTAATCACTGAAAGTCTTCAAGTGTTTGCTAAAGTGGAGCAAAAGCAACACAGAACAGAGCCAGACATTTCCCAAACCACTGTCCAGCTTTTGAGAATTTGAACAGTGAGGGTGTTTATAAGTGTTTGCATTTACACAAATCTGGACCTCAAAAATCAGTTTTATCACTATGGTGGTTTCCAGTATAACAACATTTTAAAACAGGAGACAGACATTAAGAAACTGTACACAAAAAAATTTACCAGTAACATTTAAGAGAGCTGTGACTGTTCTCCATTCTCTTTTTGGTCTGTTAACCAAGTCCTATCAACTTCTTTTCAGTTTATCAATTTCAAAAACTCTGAGTGTGTGTGTGTGTGTGTGTGTGTGTGTGTGTGTGTGTGTGTTGAGACAGAGTCTCACTCTATAATTCAGGCTGGTCTTGAACTTGCCAGGTAGCCCAGGCTCTGGATTTGTTTTGAACAGAAAAATTTGGGATAAATGTTACCCCTAGAATTTAAAAAACTTTTTAAAATTGACTTCTTGGTCTCCCCTGTCACAAAATATGTTTTTGAATAACCACTTTGCCTGCCTGAGTCAGAATCTTCAGCTATAATACAGGAATAATGAAGTTTCCCTGTTACCATCTCAAGGTTACAAGGAGAAGCATTTTTGCAATTTCCAGAATGCTATGCAAATGTAAGACACCATTAGTTTAAGCTTCTACTTCTAAAACTTCGTATGTACTGTGTGTAATAAAAATACATATTTATTGTGGATAGGGTTGAATTAAAGGTGTGCCATGCAGAAAGTAATTTGAAGATGATATTTTAACATGAATTTATTCTCAACTATGCCAAAATAAAATCCACAGTTTTTCTACATTTGGATTTATTCTTTATTCTTTGCTGGTTTCCACATTATTTTACTCTATTTCATTCCTTCTCATAGTAGGGACAGAGCTGGAATCCTTGGCAAATTGTGCAGCCCTCTTTTGGTGACTTTCCTGGAAGAAGTTATAGTGAACTCATCTCTTCCAAACTCACTGTTATTATGGGGCATAAAATTCCTAACGTGGAAGAGTAAAAGCTAATGTGTTCTCTGCCACTCTCCACACGACCTGGCAATCATCAAATCCTCTTGATTGTGTCTCTTAAATCCTTCTCAAATCAAACATCTGACACAAAATTTAATAGTCTTGCCCATGAATCACTGAAGTATCCACCTACTGGACTCTAGTTACATGCCCTCCTGCCTACACAGTCCACCTCCCACTCAGTACCCTGGGGTAGTCTTTTCAAAGTGTAAATCTTTACTGTCTGCTTTCTACTTAAATCTTGGATGGTTCCCATTCTTGTTTCCGTAGGAGAGCCTTGGATTATCTGCACATGACAAGTGAGACTTCTAGACTTCTAGACTTCACCTCTGCAGATCTTCCATCATGGTTTCCAGCATTGCTGAAAGGCTCCTATTTCCCTTTTCAAAGTTCTATGACTTTTACCTGATTCCATCTAACTGTATGTGCCCTTCCTCCACTCTTCTTATCTGAAAAATCACTATTCACCCTTCCAACCGTCACCCTTTCTTTTATGCCTCTGTCTATTACTCCATCTAGCAGTACTTGCTTTTATTGTCGTGCATATTACACCAAATTATAAATATTCATTAGGGAAGTTTGTTTCCTCTCCTACGGAAAGTTTCATGGCTTCACCTCTTCCTCTACTGAAGGCTCTTCTCTCTTTCTAAGGCAATGAGAGTGTGATCAAGAATTGTCTCCACTACACTGATCAGGGTTAAACTGGAAACAGGTGCCCTGCCTGTTTGATTCTTGAGCTCGTTTTATTTAGAGTCCTCCAATCAAATCAGTTTAAACTGTAAGATAGGATGCCCATCCTTTCTTTATTATGATGAATATGATTACAAGTAACAAGGGAGTATTGTCAATTTTATCTAACAGTGCCACTTCTTAGGAACATCTGGGGTAAAATGACCAGTGTATTATTTTTCCTCTTACATTTATAATTATATTCTATGCCTTCTATTATTTCGCACCACTTGAGTTCTTGCTTCTTTTCCTCTTAAAGTACACATTTCACTTAGAAAAGAGAATTGATATCTATTGTGTAACTAATGATGGCTCCTTTATGAGTTAATTAACAAAAAATGATGATGAATAGACCAAAACTCAGCATCCATATAATTTGCATTTTTTCAACTTCTACTTCATGAGACATGATTTTTCTTTAAAATGTATAATCCTACATTATAATAAATATAAACTTGGTTCTCTCACCTCAAATAGTGATTCTCTGAAGCTAATACAATATGAATCAATATAAATTCCACTTTTCCGTGAGTGAATTCTGGAAATATAATAGAAAGCTATTTCATGAAAAGAACTTAGCTAGTTTTTCTGATGTTCCACTCTCCTCTTCACCCCACCAATTCCTTTACTCAGTGAATATTCACTGCCATCTCAGTCATTGATTGGATTATGCTAGACACTGTGAAGCGTTTAAAATTAGTGAGGTTACTGACCTCAACACCTCTACAGAACACCCATAAAATCAACTGGGAAGGGCTGGGGATATAGCGTGGTGCCACAGCACCTGCCTGGAAAGCACAAAGTTGTGAATTCAGTTCCCAGTACCAAAAACAAAACAAACAAAAAAAACTGGAAATAGAGATGTCAGCAAGATAAATCAGAGGTCCAGGCAATGAGTCCTCAAGCTCAGGAGCCAGCCTTTACCTCCTGACTCTCCCCATCAGAGTCTGCAATCTGCCATCCTTTGTAACTTATTTTTAACTGTTGGGATTTTTTTGGAAAGGTACCTTGATTTTATTTTTTATTGATATTTCTATGTACTTCAGTATATAATAATTATATTCATCTTGGGGACTTGGTACATGCACATACTGAATCTTAATTTTATTTCTCCTTTGCCTCCTGGCCCTCCTCTTTTCCCATTCCCAAATTCCCTTTGCATCTCCACAAAGTTTACATTGCTATTTCCTGTCATTTCTCTTTTGCTATTTAAATTATTTATAGCAGATGTTTCTCATGTAAGAGAAACCATGTGCTATTTAACCTTGTGTGTCTGATTTACTTCACTTAACATGATTATCTCAAGATATATTCATTTTCTTACAAATGACTCAAATTTATCCTTTTTTGGCTGAATATTATTCTATTGTGTATATTATACCACATTTTCTTTATTCATTTATTGATAGACATATTGGCCATTTCTAAGATTTAACTATTGTGAAATGTGTTGCTGTAAACATAGGTATATACATATTCCTATAATGTGATGTCTTTAACTCAGAAGATATCCAGAAGAGGTATAGTTGAGTGAAATGGGATTTTTATGTTTTAGTTTTTCAAGGAATCTCCATACTGATTTCCTTGGTACTGTACTAGTTCACATTCCCTGCGATAATGTAGAAAAATTCCTTTTTCCCACAACCTTACCAGTATTTATTGTTTCTTGAACTATTAATAATAGTAATTCTTTCTGGGGAGAGATGGAATCTTACTGTTGTTTTGATTTTCATTTATCCAATGACTAAAGCATTTTTTCGTGCATCTATTGGTCATGCAAACTTCTTTTGAGAAGTTATCTGTTCATTTCATTTGCTTATTTTTATTGAATCTTTGGGACATTTGGGAATGTCCGAATAGCTGTTTTCATCTCATTTCAGCATATACATAGACCAAGAACACATCACTGCCTCTATCTCCTGTCTTATATCCTCCACTCTACTTCTGAGCCCTTGAAATAAAAAACACAAGCTATTTCCAGACTCTTTTGTGCATATCAGGTGATTATCTGGCTTCTTCTGGAATGAAATAGGATAAGACAAATCAGGACAGACGCATTGTTCTCTACATCTCTTAGATGTTGACTATGCCCACACATTTAACATTGCATAAAGAAGTATTTGATCATATTCAGCAGTGAATTGTTATCAAATTGAGGAAACCTCCTTAATAACTTCTTTCCAATTGCTGCTGAGACAAGACTTTGGTTATATCATCAAACCCACTGTGAGTATGCGCACACTCTTCCGTTGGGTCTATAAACCAAGGCTGTTCAAGATTTTCTTTCCCTTCTTGCCAGTGGCAAAATATCCTTCACTTATAAGAAACAAGTGAGGCTTTCTAATTTGGCCAATATCATTTTAACTACTAGTTATTTTCCCCTCGAGTGAGTCAACTTACAAACATTCCATTACCTTTTGAACAGACTTCTGCTAGTCATTCTGTTAAATTTGTCCCCAGAGAATTAACCTCTCTCATGGTCGCATCTTTCTTTCCACCTCTGTGGCTATAATTAAGTTTTGTTTTCTCTGCTTCCATGATCTCCAGCCTCTTCTCTTACAGCGTAAAGCCTTAAGGACAGGAATTCTGACTTGATACTCACGTTACACACCCAGAGCTTGGTGTGTTTCCTGGAGTATAGAAGGCACTAAATAGAGAATTAGGGAGTGAACTCTATACAGACAAAGACCTTGTGTCTAAGGAGGTTCAGAAGAAAGCTACCAAACCCAGGTACTCATAGGGCTGGGGAAGATTCCAGAGGAAGATACAGCTGTTCTAAGACATGAGGGTAACTATAAGTTAGCTAGACATGGACAAAGATATGGATAAAGACCTATACTTCAAAAATAGCAATGCCAATTTGAAAATAAGCATAAAGATCCTTATAGTAACGCTTTCTGTCAATTATGCCTAAGAATCAAATAGAAGCCACAGTGTTATACCAATGTGTGCTTACGTATATGCATGTGTGTGAGGCAGAACTTTAGTTTCTAAAAGTTTAATTAGCTATAATAAAAATCTAGTCCAGCAACCCATAAAACCCTTGCTATTTGTAGCCCAAAGCTTTTTACATGACTAAACATTTTCATTAACCTTCTCATTATTTTATTTGTCCTCAAGCTAAATTTTAATTTTTTGTATTTTCTATTCTATTTTAACTTTTGGCATTTTAATGGTATTCTTAAATAGCTCCGCAGATAATGGTATGGTTAAGGAGAGAGATGGGAACCCAGCCGTCTCGCATGGAATTATTTTGTGCAGGAAAGCTGAAGAAAGTGTCAGAAAACACTCAAGTTAGAAATGAACATTGAAAATTCAACCATTTGTACAGTGAGGTTCTGAGTACAGAAGGGACAGCTGGCAGAAGGCTGAGGTAAAAGCATAATGGTCCTAGAGCCCAGAGGTCCGTGCCCATCAGTCACCAAGTCCACGGCTCTCTCTCCTGTATTGTCTGTAGGATGGAATCCATAAAATTTGCTCTACAACCTTTATAATTATTCTGAAATTGAGAGACTATCTAGGAAATGAATCACCAAACAGATGGTAAATGTTCGTACTTATACATCAAGTCACTTATTACAGTAACTTTTGTTAGAAAATAAAAATTTTATACCCCTTTCAACAATTATTCCAGAATTACATATGAAAAATACGTATGGCAATTTAGATTTGTGAAAATAAAGCTGTATTTTTTAAGTATACAGTTGTAAAATAGCTTTTATCTATATCTGTAGTGCAAATGCAACAAATACATTTACTAACAAAAAGTAAAACAAATGGCTGTTTGCCTCATGAGCATAATATACGTTGTCACAATTTTGTCTCATAGAATGATTGAAGATAGTGGGAAAAGAGGAAATACCATGGCAGAAAGAAGACAGCTGTTTGCAGAGATGAGTGAGTATGGAACTTTTAAGGACCTCCCTACAGTTTTCATTAAATATTCATAAAGAAGCTAGAAATAACCACTTAATACTTATAACATTTGTACTTCCCTTAAGATTCAAAATTCTTCACATACAGCATGCATTTAGCATTTTGGCATCCTACTAGGCAAAAGTTAGACAGTGAGCCAACATAATTTATGACTAGACTATAGATTTTTATATCAAAACGTTTATGGACTTGAATATTCATACATGTGCACGATAAACATTGTTTAGTATTGACAATGATACAGTCACTAAACCTTGAAGTCTGTGTTCATTCTCTGCATCGTCACAGTGGTGGCATATTGTAGACATTAGACAAAATTTGTGAAATGAATCATTTACTATCTTCCCTGCAAAAATGGTGTCATACATTAGTGATAAAAAGCAGTTGATGCAAAAACACAACTAAACTATCAGCTGTCATTTGGGCATCTTGCAGAGAATGAGATGCTTTCCTACAAATCATTTGTTTTTTAATTGCAATAGAAAACAAAGGACAAAAGAAGCTTGGAGGTGACTTGATCATCAAAAGAAACCAAACAAAGATTATATTTACTGAGCCCAGTGAAAATTATTTGCTTATGTAAAATCACAGTTGCTGTGTAAGTATTGGCTGATAGTGTCTCCCTAGTGAAATACTTCTTTATTCTTAAAGAATTAGACACTTGGGAAAAAACACATATAAAATTAAATATTATAAGAAAAAATATGATCCCTTTATTTTTGTTTATTATTTTTAATCTCTCCTTCCTACATAAGAAATGGGCATGAGCAGGAAAGTGTTGTAAGCCTCTTTCTCCAAGATGGCTGTAGAAAAAAATTCATTTCTACTGAATATTGGAAGCTTTTGGCAGGAATGAGAATCAGAGCAGATAAAGAAAATTGCTAGATAATAACATCCATGTTTTCTTTTATCATCTCCCAATAATCTGGCAGCACCAAGACAGTGTTAGAACTAACAAAAAGGAAAGAAAATTAAAATTTATGTTGGGAATCTCAATCATGCTTCTTGTTTTTTCCACTTCAAGATGATCTAAAGTGTGGCCGTTTTGGCCAGGACCTTCTAATATTTTAGAGTACATTTAGTACCCTATTCTTTACTTCTGGTATGACATCATCTCACTTGGCACCTTTTTATAGACACAAATCTAAGAGCAAGAGGTCTAATTACTGCTAGCCAAAGCCTCCGACTCAGAGTAGGTTTTAGTGATCTATTATAGTACATAAGGATGAAGATTAATGATAATACAGTTCACCTTCAGCATTACTCAGACACTGGAGGAGACAAAACCAAAGAAATGATGGGCCAAATAATAGAATCAACAGGATAATTATGAGTATAGCTAACAAAGATTTCCACCAAGAGGAACCAGTCATGGTTTCCCACAAGGAGGATAAGGATAATGTCCAGGGAAGTTTAGAGTCTGACATGTCATTGATTTGTCATCTAGTATCTTGAGCAGCTGCTGAGATGTTAACAAAGGATAAGAAATGTACATACAACATTCATTTCAGTTTTTGCAACGGCATAAGGACCTTCGTGCTGCTGTTAGAATGTTTAATACCGTCTAATTTGAAGGATGGCCTGTCTCATTAATCTTCCTATTGTGGGGGTTAACCATGTATACTCATCCATATTTGAAAATAATACTAGGAAAGCATATCACTTACCAGGATGAAAATGCCTGATGTCTATTGAGCGCCTTAGCATAGACCTTCTGTAAAGTATCTTTGCCTGCTGATCAAAAAATACAACCCCCTCCAGTAAAGAAGCCAGATAGGCCATCACCCATTACTCCCTCATGGCAGTTCAGGGTACTTCTTTGGAGGGGGTGATGCTATATGCAGCTAAGTTAGATATAACATTATAGGCAGTCGGGTAGTACTGGGCCCTCAAAGAACCCAAGGAGGGAAAACAAGATACCTTGCGAAAGTGGGGGAGACAAACGCCTCCTGCTGTGGGCCAGACTTCAAGACAAAAGATAAAAACCCACACCCTAAGGATATCATAAGGGAATGATACTCTAAGTAGGTATTGATAACTTTGAGGAAGCCAGAAAGTGCCAATTACACAATCTCCCACAGGCAAAGGTCTTGGTGTGTATTCCTATCCACTTGCTATGTACCTCACTTCCCTATTTGATCCTGATTTAATCAATTTTGCCTGAGCAATTACACTCATAATCTTATTGGTTTACCATAGTTCTGTCCCACCTCATGCCCACCTTGTGAGTTCCCGTTTTTCTCCATCTGAGATGTGCCTCACCTTGTGATTTTGCTCTATAAAAATCCCTAAAAAAGCAAAGTTCTCAGCAATCCACTCGGGATCTCTTCTGTCTCTTTCTCAGGCAGAAGCTTTCTTTGTCTCAATATATATATTCTACTTTTTAAAAGACAAAATTCTCAAAAAATATATTTTTAACATTCTTCCCATAAAAAAAGTTGTTGAGGTGATAGATATGTTAGTTAGGTTGGATAAGTCTTTCTATAATGTGTACATAGATCAAAGCATCACATTGTTCCCCAGAAATATACAGAATTACTATTTGTCAATTAAAAATATTGTTCATTTGGATGATCAAATTACAAGCAAGAACAAGTAAATAGATAGTATATTTGGGGAAAACAAGGGGGAAAGGCCAAGTTTTACAAAATCTAAAGCAGCACAAGTACCAAAAAAGACAAGATTATATTGTGATACAGGGTCCTGACAGACACAGAAAAAATCAATATTTACTATGAGAAAGCAATAAACTGTGGAAATCTTGAAACGTATTTCTGTAACACTAAAGACTGAGTCATCTGGCACACTGTAAGAATTAAACAAGTGTGCCCATTTAATGATTTTGTAAATGCACATCTAAGTTTAACTGCCCAGTTCCTTCATCTAAAGACAAATAGAAATCGTGCAAATGTCTATTGAATTAAAGTCACCCAATTCAAAGGCAGCTGAATCCAAGTTTTATATTCATAAAAGCAGAATAACTCTGATTTTTTCAGGTGGGAGAAGTTTAGGAAAAGCACATACTTATTTCCCAAATTGCAGCTTTATCTTTTGATAGAAACTTCACTGGACTCTCATATCTTTACTAGTTTGTAGGTGCTCTTGACTAATGATCAGATAGATAAGTAAATTACACCTGCTTTCCCTGTGCTGGGGATTCAGACAGCTAAACTTCTCTGATCTTAATAATCCATTAGTTTGAACATACTTAGATCAGCACTGTGAAACATCACCAGTAAGTTGGATTCAGCTGGATAACGTTTGACTACATTCAAAGGGAAGAAGTGATTTTTGTAAGTAGACTATTACAAAACAGAAAGATAATCTCATTGAGAATGTGCTAAATGATTGAAAAACATATGTTACCCCACCTTGACCTATAAGACACCCAAGAAAGAAAAGAAAACAGTGTTATCAGAGTGATGTGACCTTAGAAAGTAACTTCTAGAATCTGTGATGCCTACACAGGAAAGAAAGAAAAAAAAAAAAACTAGGAACTTTGTAAATTTGGTCACCTAAGTTTTATCTAGAAATTTTTTAAAAAACAGCAAAAAGTGGTTTTTTTCACTATTACAGATGTGAAAGAAAAGATCTCATCATACAGCTATTCAAGACTACTGCAGGAGAAGAAAGATTCACCTCAACTTCACTAAAACAAAGGCAGGAGGGATTTTAGATTCTAGGGTGAATAAGTGAAGCATCAGTGTAGGGCATTAGCAGGAGGTTAGTCAATGTGATTAGGCCTTTTTCGTTTGCTAATTATACAACTGAAAACTTTGGTTCTTCTCTCACAGAAAGTAGGAGGTTAGGGTACTATCTCCTTTAATCATTACTTTCAAATTCCTGGATCCCAGACCCTGGGGAAAGACATTCCTGGGCTATAAAACTGGCTGAAGGACGAGATATTAAATTTACAAATGAGCAGAGCAAGGGTTTATGATGGAAACTGTTGTAAAATCAAGTATCTAGAGAAAGGGAGTTCAGAGGCTCAGAGGAAAGACGAAGCCAGTCTAAAGTTAAGCAGGTGGAGCGAAATATGAAGACTCATCTTGCCTTAAAAAAGCTCAAGAAATGGAAACAGTAAGAAGAACAATTGGTGAGGTATGGCAAACCCAGAGGACTGCCATACAGGTGCTTTAACCATTTATCCTGAATGCATAAACACAAGCAGTAGAAGTAGAAGAAAACAGCAGAGAGAAGCCATGAATAGCGTAGACTCTCACATAAGCAGAGCAGAGAAGATTAACCTTCCATGAGAAATCTGGGTGACCACCTACTTTGATGTAGAAAATACTGTGCAAGTCGCTCTTAAATGAAAATTCTCCATGTTATAATGCCCTAATTATCAACTTACTTATACCTTGGATTAAAGCTGTAAAAGCTAGTTAAATGTAAGTGTTGACCTTTCCAGCCAGTGAATAAATTTATCAGCTAAATAGGTTTATCAGACTAGCTCTTAGCAGAGTAAAATGCCTTGGACTTAAACTCTCCTCCATTTCTTCTGCTCCATTCCTTTTCTTCAAATGACAGTTATTTATGAACAAATCTATGTCATTCACTATTGCTAACTTTTTTTTAGGGGTAGACTCAGGGCATGAACCTTCAAATCCATTTATCTTAGATGCTGAATTCATATGGTTGGGGTTTAATGGGAAAGAAGCACCACCCTTTGAGAAGCTCAGAGGTTGCCTAGCAATAAAGGGAAAAAGAAATAGCACTGACTTCTAAGCAGAGAAGAGACCTGAAATCAAAGGGAGACACAAATGGACCCCCAAGAAAGACTGCTCAGTTGTTGAGGGCAGACAGGCCTTTCCAAAATGCTGGCCATAGTCACCATGGCCACGGTTAGAAAGGAAAGGACAGCATGCTTTTGCAGTGTACACTTTTAATTTAGGAATAGTGATTTCAAAAATTCTGAAAAGTCACATCAATGATCCCACCATCATAGGCCATGGGGAATACTGCGACTACTTTCCCTTCCTTTTTCATTGTTGTTCTTGGTCTCTTTTAGAACATTAACTCCGTGGCTCACTGTTCTGAAAATTCTTTCTGGTGTCTCCAGCCCCACCTGGCCTCTTGCTTTTTATAACCGCTCTGTATCTCAGTTTCTGTCTCCTAATACCCACCAGACTCTGAAGCCAGTTGTTTTCTTCCTGACCAGTTGTTTCCATGTACAGTTTTTTTTTGCCCCTATTGTTTTTACCCTTATTGTTGTGGCTCTTCGGTGTTCAGAATCCCTCAAAACCACTTCCTGTTTTCTTGCGAACTCACCCAGAACAATCAGCATGGAAATTCAGCAACACTTCCAACCTTGCTTCTTGCTGTGCTGTTGCTGAATCACCCTGAGGTGGCCTAGCTCGAGCTCCACGAAGCGCGCCCACCCAAGGCTACTGCCTGAGAGCGTTCCAAAGCTATATTCTGTGAAGAGTTGTTAAAAAGCTGGGCATTGTTCAGAGAGAAAAGGAAGTTCTTATTCCCAGTTTTGTGTCACATTTTGCCGCCCACCATGTGTACTTGTGCATAAAATCTCTTGGAAAAATATTCCTAACCTTAGCCCAGTCAAGACAGAGTGCTATATTTTTTACAATGTTTGTATTTTTAAATATTTCATTTTTACTAGTTATATTTTAAATGTTTGTTGATAATTTCTGGAGTGTGTTACAGCTCTAGTGAAGAGCCCCACTGAGACATCCCACAAGCAACTCAAAGACTGTATATCCCTAACTGAGTTCTTAGACTTACTGCTGCTCCCTGTTTGTACTTTACATCAGTGAGGGACAGTAAATGCCACTCACTCAGACAGAAATCTGAGTATTATCCTTGATCTCCATCCCATACCCTCTGTGTGTGTGTGTGTGTGTGTGTGTGTGTGTGTGTGTGTGTCCATCTGTCTCTCTGTCTCTCTCCATCTGTCTTTCTTCACCTGTCTGTCTCTCTCCATCTCTCTCTCTGTCTGCCTCTCTCTCTCTGTGTCCATCTGTCTCTCTCTCTCCATCTCTCTGTCTGTCTCTCTCCATCTCTGTCTCTTTCTCCACCTCTCTGTCTGTCTCTCTCTTTCTATCTCTCTCTCTCACACACACACACACACACACACACACGCATGTACGTATATTCAGTCAACAATCGAGCTTGGCAAAGAGCTCAGACACAGTGTTTATAGACTTTATTTTGTTGATGAACTTTCACACAAAATGAGACAGATTCTAAATGACTATATAGAGTTTATAATGGTCTATCAAAATGTAGAAAGTAAAGCATATATAAATTGTATGAAAGTGTTCAGAGTATAGCGAAGCTCGTGTTAAAATTTAAACCTGCTTTGTTTGGTTGGTTGGTAGATGTGTCGGTTTTATGAATAGACAGAGAAGAAATAGGAACATGGAAATAAGGAAATGAGAGAGAGAGAAGAGAAGGAGGAAGAGGAGAAATAGGGAGAGGGAAAAGGTGGGCTAAAGAAAGAGAAAAATTGGGTGTAGAGCTGAAGACCATGAATAAACATCTCTTATCTGCATCAGTTTTTCTGTATCATTATCAACAAACATTCACCATGACAAGAACAGGAGAGGTCTGACTGCATGGTAGGAAAAAAATCAAATTTCTTTGACTAAATGCAGTTCATAATTTTTATTATGAAAATGTCAAATAAACACAGATGGAAAGAAAACAGTTTTTATCTACCCTTAATTATTTATCCTGAGCTCTCACTATGTGTGCATATATCGCTGTGGTATGATGCTTTTAATTCATAGATAAATATTGGAAACAACTCAAATGCCCATCAACTGATGAATGGACAAAAAGATGAGTTTTTTATACAGTGGAGTACTAGTCAGCCACAAAGAATACATTTGCGACTTTTATATAGCTAAATGGATGGACCTTGAGATCACACTCTTAAGTAAAATAAATTGGACAAATAGTGGAACTATCACACTGTCTTTCTGGTGTGAGAAAATGAAAGTGTAAATAAGAACCAAAATGTATAACAGACATTATGAAATAGGAAGAAATTGTTCAAAAGAAAAGGGGAATTAGGGAGGATGAGAGGTAAAAGAAGGAAGAGAAAAGAAAAAAATGAGAAAAGAAGGCTCAAATGGAAACAGAGCTTTTTAAATAAGGAGGAGAAGAGAGTTTGAAGGGAGGGGAGGGGAACAGGGAAAAAAGAGGAATCATGATATATCACATACAGGCACAAATTCCCTAGGGGGAATGTGACCATTATGTATATATAAATGGTACCAATCAGCTTAATGGATAAAGAGTCATGTGTTCATATAAAGTCAGATCCTTTCTAGTTTCTATTTTTGGATTAAGAGTAGGACTTTCTATTTGTTTGATGAGCTTATTTTAATTTTCAGCTTATGCTTCTAGCAGGTTTGATATACTTTAACATTTCTTTTTTTTTTTTTTCCTTTTTCCGTTTTTATTGGTACCAGGAATCGAACTCATGACTGCCTGCTTGCAAGGCAGGCGCTTATGCCACTGAGCTAAATCCCCAGCCCCTAACATTTCGATTTGTCACTGACGTTTCAAGGATCCTTGCCAGTTTCATATCTCTGTAAATATGATGGGCTCCCCTGGGGAATGAATGCTCTAAGATGCCAGAATATCAGTGACAGAAATACCTGAATACACAACCTGCCCTTTCCACATTTATTGATGCTGACTTTGGCAGCCCTAAGAGTCTCAACAACCACACACAAACCTTTAAAAGAAAATAATTGTGTGTTTATTATTTGTGTGAATTCTTCGAAAATAATGATTTAAACTGTGGATAACACACAAAAATTGTGCTGCAGGACACTGTTCTGTTTCTTAGTCCCAGCATCATACCACAGCGATATATGCATACTCATGTTTACAACACTTGCCTCTTCAAAATCAGATTTTTGAATTAACTTCAAGCTTAATAAAAACCTGAAGAATGGGTCTGCCAGCACATGCCCATAATCCCAGCACTCAGAAGGCTGAGGGAGGGTGATTGCTGTGAGTCAAGGCCAGCCTGGGCGAGGCAGTGATTCCAGGCCAGCATGAGCATGAGATTTAATATCAACAAGAATGCAAATGGGGAGAGGGGACTTAGAGGAAGCTGAAAGGAGGTAGTCGGGAAGGAGAAGGAGATTAAGAAAAGGAACTAACTCTATTATGCTTGTATGTACATTCTCCCCAAGGGAACACACACACACACACACACACACACACACACACACACACACACAAAATATATGCAGCATTTATAAATGCTAGGAAGTGACAGAATTAAGGATTGCTGACACAAAAGTTCACTGATTTTCACTAAATTCTAATGTTCCCTGCCACTGGAAATAATCCTACATGGCAGTTCAGTAAGATCCATCTGCTGAGAACATTTAGAAAAAGCCTGTGTTGAGTCAGGGTGGGTCCCACCTCTTGTATCTTTCAAGAACCCAGTAGCAATGTGTTTGTCAAGCAATACGCTCTCATAAGAGTAAGTGTTTAATGATATGCCTCATAAAATTGCAAAGTAATAGGACTAGTGACAACATTTTTAAGTGAATCCACAGAGAACAATCTGAGTTGAGAGAATCCTAAATATTCTCAGGGAGGGACATTCACTGTTTCATCCTGAATTTCATTATGGTAGCATTTTATTGGCCTCCTAATATCATTGCTTCCAGCCCAGTTTACTTGCTCACTAACCTATTGTATTCTGAAGAATTTATGTACCACATTTTACTGCTGTAGACAAAGTTCAATACATGTCAAATACAAAAATACAACCTCACACCTTTATATCGGCTATGAAACATAAATGCGGGCTCTAAGAAAACCAAGTATCTGGAAGCAGAGAAAATTGGAGTAGGTTGTAGACACAGCCGAGAGATTAGCCTAGACTTCCAGGGTAGGGAAAGGCGTAGGAGCTCAGTGTCCAGGTGACAGAGTGGGGAAAAGACCAGCCCACACCTGGCAGAGGTTCTGTGGGCTGAAGATGGGAAGGACCGCTGGGCAGGAAAGAGCGAGAGAGAGAGAGAGAGAGAGAGAGAGAGAGAGAGAGAGAGAGAGAGAGAGCCTGCAGAGGGCGCTGGATTCTGCCGGGACTTTCAGATCTGGCGTTCTAGGCATCAGGAGCCACGCTGGGTTGTTTAGTGGAAGAGCAGAATAAGGAAAGAAGTTCAGGCATAAGGGAAACATGCTCCTTGTGTGCTAGGAAGCCACAACATAAGCATATTAGAGATCAAAAGGTGTCTTCTATTGTGAGGTTGCAAGATAGACATCAGTAATGAGAGTGAACACTTACACAGCACTTACTGCATGCAAACCAGTGCTGTAAGTGCATTCTTCCTTACAACAACCCCATGCAGTCCATACTGCCAACCATCATCCTCCCCACCTTCAGTGAGAGAAATGAGGTTTCTCGAAGCCATTGGCCAAGGTCCCACAGCAAAGATGCTCAACGTTCAGTGTGCAACCACTTAACGGTCATGTTCAAGTGACCAGTAACAGTGCACTTAAAATCTATTTATTTAGGACAGTATGTAATGGTTGAAGTCACAACTTAAGCAGATTGTTATCAGAAGCAACAGATAGGACAGTGTTTAGGTGGGGTTCTCTGAACACCTCAATTTAACCTGAGGAAGAAGGGGTAGAATGTTGCAGACCTTAAAATGATATTTATAGCCTAGAAAAAGTAAAAATAAGTGTATTGATTATATCTGTGGTTGTCTTGTTTATAGACATTACAGATCCCTTCCACACACATGGCACACCATATGTGTACTCTTCTTCCTTACTAGGGGCTCAGGATCTGGACCGCATCCGACTCTCCACCTACAGAACAGCATGCAAGCTGAGATTTGTTCAGAAGAAATGCAACTGTAAGTATGCCAGTTGTTTGGGCTAATTAACCCTCGTGAATCCTATAGTTTATATTTGTTACTAAGTTTATTAACATTGGGTTTTCTTTACAAGTATTATTTACACAACAATAAAAGGAATATAACAGTACACAAATGGTAGAGAGACCAGTTCAAAGTAATTCTGAAGTCTTAATTACTCTTAACTACTGAACTACTGAAATGCGTGAGCCTCAGGATGGACATATAATCCTGACCTTGGAATGGTTTCCATCTGGATAGGTATTTTTCCTTTTTTCTCTACATTTGGTATTATAAATGCAGTGACATCAAAATGCTTTCCAAGGACTTTATAAAATATAAAACAGTAAATTCTCTTCATATTTGTATTTCCTTTATACGAAAATATTTACACACTCCTGGAAAAGTTAAGCTTTTTTCTGAAACCACAAAATTAGCTCATTTTATCAAAGTATCAACTACATTTGCTGCCATCAGACAAGAGGAACAGAGACACTGCTTAAAGGAACAGAAACTTGCTCTGACTTGTTCCAGAATTTTAAGCTGTCTTTAAGCTAGACCCCCCAGTCACCGGAGGGAGCAGTGTTACATCGCCTGCTGGGTCCCCCAGCAGGTGTATCACCATATCCATTTTCTTTTAGGAAAAATTTGCTTCATAATTCGTGTGTATAAACTTACTTTCTTTCTGTTTTGAAAACGGACTTATTAAAGCATTATAACTGTTCTTTATTTCTAATTAGTATTGAGTGAATTTTTAAAAACTGAAACCACAAAGTTTTCCCAGACATGCACACATAGTTGTAAATTGACTGGCTTGGGAATTAGACTCTCAGTGAGTGCAGAGGTCAGACAGCTCCACAGGTTCGCCCCATGGAGTCTTCAGCAGGTGTTTCCCAGAGTCTTGGGAGGGATGGGCAGCCAATTAGGCTGTGGAGATGGACGGTGTGCATGTGTTCTGCAGGGTGATCAGCTGTGGCCTATTCTCTTGCCCCAGTGACCAAACATGGGGCTGCACATTAGGGCTGAAGGATTAGGAAAAAATGGTAGATTAGTCAAACATCAGAAATGCGTTTTGAATCATCATAGGAAGCCAAACCCAACCCAAAAGAGCAGAGAGAAAAACACTACAAATATTGGGAAGAAGCCGTGGCTGTATTTGCAGTCCTGGGCATTGATGGGTAAATAGAAGCCTTATCCAGTGCTGGTGCAGGGGACAAGGAAAATGTTCCCAGGAAAGAAAAGTTCCCCTTCCTTCTTGGAGCCCGCCTCTCATATTAAAAACAAAAGAAAGAATCTCCATGTTTCCAGCCATGAAAGGTGATGGTGGTTCCCTACCTTCTTACCATCTATTAGCATTTCAGTCATGTTCCAAATTGGGGGGAGTGGAGAGAGTGGTCAGTGATGGTTCCATACCTCCTAGAGCTTTGCTAAGCAAAACAGTTTCCTTTGCTTCTTTCATTAGAGCTGGGGACTTCCAAACGCACTAGCAGTGAGAAGGAATACCGAGCAAATAATTAAAAGAGAGAGGGAGGGAGTGTGGGAGGGAAGGAAGGAAAAGAGAAAGGAAAAGGAGAGAGAGGGGGGAGGAGTAGGCTGGCTGGGGAGGAGAATGAAAGGAGAGGCTCATGGTGGTGTGGCCACTTTACAGCCCACCGCAGAGTGCACACACAGTGTCATCCCCACAGGGGTGCTCTAGCCACCCCCAGGCCTTATTCCATTTCTCCTGCTCTCTGGGAAAGGCTCATTCTCACTCCTGTGCATCTCTTCTCCTAATCTTCTTCTTTCCTGGCCTCATCCTTGTCCTGTATTCAGAGTTGTGCCTCAGTCACATTGACTTTCTTGGAAAAGTGTGGAGGGGGAAGAAGGGCTGATGGTCTACTGCAAGTGAAAACAACCTTCCTGGCTGTCCAGTGGCTTCTCTCTGTTTCAATTCATTTGCCTCTTGATTTAGAAAGGCTATAATGAGCTCTTGCCGTGTATTCCTCTGTTAGGAACTTGAGACAGAGCACTGGTAAATCAGATGCAATCCCTACCGTAATGTTGGTTGAAGTCTAATTGGAAAGGTGGACTTCTAAACAGATTTATAAATTACCATAGAAGTGTAATGATTGGAATAGATACATGGTGTTTGCAAAGACAGTACTTTGAGATGGGGACTTCAGAGACTGCTTTCCTGGAGGAACTCTGAACTGAATCTTAAAGAATTAGTGAACATTCAGAGAGGAAAAATCTTATTTACTCTACAATACGCATTAGAAACTTGATTTATTTTAGGAAGATACTGCATTCTATGCAAACTACACAAAGACTTAAAGAAGAAAAAACAAGGGCATTTTGAATGTTATACTTAAAATAAGCTTCTTTTTAAAAAGTGTTCCTTCCTTGATAAAAGTGTTAAATACAATCAGTGCATGTTTGTCAAGTTTTCTTTCCTAACAAGAAATACAACAGTTATGGTGTTCAGAGCTACTTGTAACATGCTATCACAATTGATCTTGGCTTGTCTTAAGCAAAGTTAGAGACTTACTTCTAGAAAGGTAACCAAGACTAATTATTTTGGTAAGATAACATTAGTCAATATTGAGTATACATCCATGTATACAGAAAGTAATTTTAGTCTCTAATAAGACCTAACTCACCATAAATTATGGTACCTTATAATGAAGTTTTCCTATGCAACAGAAAAAATAAAGAAAAAATAGGCATTATATTTGTAATTGTATTTGTAACAAAATTTTCCCTGAGCAAACAGTGCAAGGAGCTTTTATTGGGGAAACTCATCCATATTCATTCAAAAAAGATTCATCACCACAGATAAAAGGGTACATTCCTGAGAGTGCTTAGTTTGATACCATGCTTCTTTATATGTTGCTTGTTCAAGAAATGTTGGACAAGAACACTTTGGGTGGAAAATGTAGTATTTTAATGAGCAAAGTTTACTCTAGGCCACATTTTTTTAAAAAAGGTGGAACAGGAAGGCCTCTTGGTTTTGGTTGGCTCCTTGTGAATTTCTTCCCCTGGCCATATCTGAAACAAAGAGCAACTTGATAGGCAGCATATAGTCATTGGGCAGGACAGCAGCTTTCTGCTGCAGACATGTGTCCCTCAAAGTACCTGCCTGGCAGCTAACGTGTTACTTAGCCCATTTGAGCTAATGTAAAGAAATACTATAAAATGGGTTGGTTATGAAATCAGAAATCTATTTATTATAGATCCGTAGGCTGAGAGGTCCAAGATAAAGTCACCAGCCAGTCTGGGGTCTGTGAGCATCATTTTCCAGTGCTCAGAGAGCATCTTCTCGCTGTGTTCTTCAGGGGAAGGAGCGAGCAGTGCTGCTCTCTGGGGCTTCTTTCAAGGGCATTAATGCCAGCCATGAACACTCAGTCACCTCCCTGAAGTCCCTGCTTCTTGCCACTATCACACTGAAGTTAGATTTCAACGGAAATCTAGAGGGGAGGAAACACAGACCATAATAGAAACTCAGTATAGTACCTATCTCATAGAAATCAATGAAACTTAAAACGAGTCATTTTTAGTAATGACTGCATTTACAGATGAAATTTATTTTGCATGTTTATGAAACTATATTTAAAATCCACAAAATGGGAAAACAAAATGTAACAACTAGCACTTATGAAGTCATCACCTAGTGAAAGAAACACTGTCCTGATTGTCTATGTTTCTAAAAGATTTCTTTTTTATCTCAGTTCAGAGATCATAAATGTTAGTTCATTCCTCATAAGTCCTTCCCCCACAGCCCTTGCCTCTTGGGTTTATGGCTTCTCATATAGAACATTGATTTCATGTTCATTTTCTTGGATGCAGTTCCTGATGGATGTTGAGAAAACATCCTGTGTTGTAAAAGAACTGTAAACAGGGGGCCAGAGAATTGTGGCCCGGGGACTGCCTGAAGCCCCTCGCCTCATTTTGTGTAGCTGGTCAACTAGGAATAGTTTTTAGAGCTGGATATTTGCCATTGATTTAATAATAGAGAACAATAAGATGTAACTTTGATTAAGTAAAAATATTGCCCTCTCAAAAGAAAGAATTCCATTCTTTTTATTGATACTCTAGCATTTTTTAAAAAAAAAATTCAATTCTTCTAAGTTTACATTCATCAATAAAAATGTTTTGAAAGTTCTTTTTTCCTATATGTGTAGTATATAATATATTTTATTATGTCTCTTTGTTCTTCAAAAATGTTTACCAATTCCTGCTCTAAAACAAAACAAAACAAAAAAAAAAAAAAAACTTAAACTCAGGAGCCACTTGGGCTCTCTTGTGGGGACACTAATCTCAATCCCAATCATGAAGTTTTGCAGGAAAATAGCAAGTTTGAAGCCAGCCTGAGCAACTTTATAAGACCTGTCTGAAAATGAAAAATAAAGAGGACTGGTGGGAGAGGAAAGGGGGACGGATGGGGAGATGAGATGGAGGAGGAAAAGGAAGCAGGGGAAATGCTTTTTTTTTTTTTTCAGACAAAAAGAGTCCATTTCTTCCACTTTCCACCCCTAGAAACTATTTTTTCATCACTTCTTCCCTGATCACTGTTCTTTGTACCCTGGTGTATCCCCCCTTTCCATGACATCATTAGCACACTTCCTAATTTAAAAAAAAAAAAAAACTGAGTGGTGGGTGTGGTGGTGCATGCCTGCCACCACAGCATCAGGAGGCAGAGGCAGGAGGGTCACTGCAGTTTGAGGCCACCTGGGCTATCTAGTGAGACCCTGTCTCAACCCTCCCCAAAAAAGACTGAGTACCTCTAAAAATTAGGGAACAGCAAGCTGGCTATTTGATATTCTTGGAGGAATGGTTCAGAATGAAGAATATAAATATTATTTCTAATACTCTATTTCAATTACAACTTTCTTTTTAGTATCCACATTTTTGTTAACTTTTTATAAAAATAAACCTGTAAGCCATGTGTATGTGTGAAAAGGTAACACATCAGCCTTTATTTTAAACAAATAACTACTTGCTTCTAAAGCATTATTTCTTTGGTCAGCATTGCCATGCTTAATGATCCAGGTAGTCTGAAATGTCAGCATATATTTTTTCAGAAATTACTTTGGTTGTACTCAAGGATTTCAAAGAAAGAGACAATATGGTAACTACTTTTAGGTTAGGATTATCTGGTGGTGAAACACTATTCTGCTTAAATGGTTATGTTTTGATCTGCGCTGTTTCGCTGTTATGCCCTCTTTTATCTCAATCTCCACTCCATTATTTACTTTTTTATCTTTATCCTTTTAATTAAAGGAAAAAAATAGCAGGATATATTATAGTAACCCACTTTGACTTTTCATTACCTTGATTTAAAGCCCTGTGTTACTCTCACCATCTGGTTTTTAACTGATGTTCCCCTATTCTGTTTTGCTGGATAGTATCAGGTTAGAAAGTTTAGGCATCAGCTGTGAAGATAATGAGATTCATTATGACGCCCATTCTTGTTGCCTTTTATCTAATTTTGAAGACCTACAATGTCTCCAATGTTTTGGTTTTGTTGGTTTTATTCTTTACTGTTTTGTTCAATTGTATTATAACTAACGATATAGGCAATTCTATTAGAGATAGCGGGAGGCATTATGGTAACTATTGTTGATCACCTTGTATTATGTTTTTATATTATCTATTATGTCCACCCTTTTGACTTGACCGATTCTGTTCTGTTATGTCACATTTGGTTTTACTCTCTTCCAAAAAAGTAATAAGAACCGTGGGAGCAATGAAACCCAAAATGTGTAATAGCCATTGTACAAAAGAGAGGAAAAGAAAGTGCTCTAAACTATATAACTGCATGTATATTTAAGTGTATAAGATAGAAAATGATATCACAGAGTTTTATTGGATCAATGAACAGAACTGTTTGCAGTATCATTGATGGAATGTCCACTTTACAAGCTTTAATTTTGTGACTTGAACAATTATTTCTAAGATGACAATATGTAATCCATTAACTAGTGATTTCCTACTGTTCATTTTTTTTCTGTAAATCTGTATAACTTGTACCCTTTCCCTGCTTTTTTTTTTCTTTTCTCCTTAAATAAAATTTAAAAAAAAAAAAAAAGAAATTACTTCGGAGTCAATGAATTGTAGCCTTTACTTCACCAATAAAGGCAACCAGAAAAATAACTAAAACTATCTAATCCCAGTTTCTAATAGCAAGAACAGAAGTAAGGGAATACCCCATACCCAGGCTAATATTGCCTGTCTTTAGTCCTGCTCCAATTTTCATTCTATCAGTTATAACAATTAAAATTTTCTTTAAAAGAAAAGGTTAAAAAAAGGTCCATAATTGTGTCTTGAATATCATAGTTCCTAAAAATCTAATAAATTAGAGACTTTCTTAAAATGTATTTATCCAGAAATAATTTAAGTTAGAACCTATGCTTTTGTCTGTGTTAATGTCTCTAAACTTCTTTTAGAATTTCTCATGAGCCTTCCCCCCACCAAAACAAATATGGTTACTTGTTTACCTAAATGACTCTTTATCACTGAAAAATTAATCCACTAATCCATATGTAGTAGGTCCTGAATAAAGATTTTCCTATGAAGGAAGGAATACGTTTGACCAGGTTCACTTTTCACCAGCCAGGTGTCACCTGGTATGCAGTAGGAGAAGCCCAGAGAGATGTATTTTTATATTAGACATCAGTGCATTTTTCTTCAAGTTAACATGCCAGCATCTTCCTGCCCCCTGTTGTTAAGTATGTGGATTTGGAGCTGCTATATAAAATTTCTATTGTTGCACAGCCAATTACTACAAATTTATTGTTACAATAGCGTAACATTCACTGTTTCCCATTGTTTCTAGACCAGAAATCCTGTGCAGCTAATTGGATTCAGGGTTCACACTGGTCTGAAATCAAAGTCCTGACTGAAGCTGTGGGCTTCAGGGTTCTCTTCAAGTATCCTGATTGCAGAGTTTATTTCCGTGTAGTTCTGGGATTGACACCCCAATTTCCTTCTTGCTGTCCACTGAGAACTACTTGTTCTTAGAGATTTCTTCTTGCCACATGGTCCCCTTGGGCTCGTCAGAGCATGAGTATTTGCTTCTTTTTCCAGACCAGCTAGAATCTGTCACCCTGATTTCCCCTTCTGTCACTAACCAGTGAAAATTCTTTGTTTTTTAAAGAACTAGTGTGTTTATATCAGGTTTGTTTAGACCATCTTCATATGTTAAGGTCAATGAGAGTGTCAAGCTTAGTGTTTGAGTATTTGGGAGAAAGTATGTGTAACCATGAGCCAAGAATCCTGGAAAGACCATTTTTAGATATTACCCGTATTAGTCAGTTTTCTGATATTGTGACAAAATACCTCAGAATAAAATTTTGAAGGAGGAAAAGTTTATTTTGGCTCACGGTTTCTGAGATTTCTGTCCATGGTCCTCTGGATCTGTTGCTTTTAGACCTGTGGTGAAACAGAAACACCATGATGCAGTAAAGCTGCTCACTTCATGGCATCCAAGAAGGAGAGAGAGAGAAGAGAGGCCAGAGGAGCTAGAGAGGAGATATACCCTTCCAGAGCACACCACCCCCCACCCAGGGACCTGCTTCTTCCCTCCCAGTAATGCCATGCAGTTATTAATCCATCAGTGGATTAACCCATTGAGGAGTTCAAAACCTTCTCGATCCAGTCACTTCCCAGAAACCCCAACCCTGATGCTTCAGGGATTAAGTCATCACATGAGCCTTTGGGGTTTGTTTCAGATTCAAACCATAATACTAATCAAGAACATAGACTTCTCTTTTCAAGAGAACAACATGTGAAACCTTGAAAGTAAAAACAAAATTAAAGGAAAAAAAGAAAAACCTTTCAGGCAAGATAAACAGAATCAAAAAATAAAAATGTGTTTAGAAGAGAAAGGCAGAAAGACTCTCTACAGTCAAGCGGTTAGAAGAAAGAGCAGGTACCTTCAATGTTAGGGACATAAGTGGCAGATGACTAATCCTTAGAGTGCAATTATCTTTGTTTGTATTGTTGAAAATGTCTTTGATACATGTTTTGATTCCTGATGCTGAATTATTCTAGACAATTGTTAAAATAAAGTGCACTGCACTAGAATACAATGTTCCCAAAAATTCCCTGTGGGGAGGTTGGTAGTAGCAGCAAACATAAACAAGCTCTTTAATGATGCCTGTGTAACATGACAGTGGGAACGCTGGTCCTCCCTGTGCACCCTGGACTTGTGGCAAAATTGTTTCCTCCCCAGCAGAGCAAACCTCTGGCAGAGGAAAGCTCTTATTTTAAAGCCCTGATGCTTATGCAATGGGTTTAGTTGAAATTGCTTCTTCCTCATAGTTGTTTCTATTTTCAAAATTTTAAAGATCCAAGGGTGTTGTTGTTGTCTGTTTGTTTGCCAGAAGTTTTAGTTTTAGAGAGTGCTGGAGACTTTGTCTGCTCAGACTGCCGCCACAGCACAACACTGGAGTAAACCCACACCCGTAGCCTTGTTTCAGTGACTGCGGATGGAGCAGGCAACGGCTGTCTTCCCTTTCTTCTGCTTCTGCGTGGGATGCTTGAAAGTGAGGGATAAAGGTACATTTAAAAGGTGCTGTCTCACAGCCTGGATCCCAGGATTGCAAGATTGTGGGACATACCCAGGAGAACGGGAGTGGAAAGCAACCCCTCCCAAAAAATGTACCTCTGGTTCTGCCTGACAGTCATGCTTAATGTCAGCTGGATTCACTCTCCACTGAGGCTCTGTTCACATTTGCTGTTTTCAGCAGTCATTCATTTATTTATTAATTCTAGAATAGGGATTGAGCATTTAATTCATGGCCATCACTATTCCAGACCAAAGAGGAGAAAGTGGAACATTCAGAAATCCATTGCAGTTGTCTTGAAAAATTTGAATAAATACATATTTATTTTACTATAGCTCTCAAGCATTACTAAATTTTCATTTCCAATACATTACTCTCCCCTGTTGGAAATTAGAGGGAAAAAAGAAGTTATAAATAGGTAATAAGACAGCAGATTTGTTTTTTATAAAATCTTTTTAAGTGCTTGCTCCCTCCATGAGTATCAAGACCTACCAAGTTGCCCAAGTCAGAAATCTAGATGTTCTCTTTGAACTCTTCTCTGACCTCAAATGGAATCAGTGATAAAGTCTCATCAGTCATACTCTATGCATATCTCCTCATTTTATCCACAACTTTCTGTGCAGATGTAAATACCAGGTCAAAAAAACTTCACCTGATTCCAGTCTAAAATGGCCCTTAACACCTAAAATGAATAGGCATTTCTCAGAAGTACAGAAGGCCAATAAATACATGAAAAATGTTTAGCAACTCTGGCCATCAAAGAAATGCAAGTTAAAGCAACATTTTGCCTATTTCTTTTGTTAGTAGAATTCAGTTTCTTACATTGGTAAAACAGAAGCTCTATTTCTTTACTGGCTTTCTAAAGAAATTTCATCTTACTCCAGAAAGAGTGAACATCATCAAAAAATCAAATAATAACATACACTGGGGAGGCTTGGGGGAAATGACACTCTTTTACATTGTTGCTGGAAATGTAAACCAGTACAAACACTATAGAAATCAGTATGGAAAATCCTCAAACAGCTAAAAATAGAAATTCCACTCAAGCCAGTTATTCCCCTTCTAGGTATCTTCCCAAAAGAATTAAAGAATCATATTATAGTGATACATTCATGCCTATGTGTGTAGCAGCACAACTCATAGATAGTAGCTAAATCTTGAAAATGGTCTATGCATTTATCAACAGATGAATAGATCAAGAAAATGGATGATCTACACACAGTGGAGTACTGTCCTGTCATAACAAAGGATAAATTTGAGTCATTTGCAAGAAATGGATAACTTTGAGCCCATAATGTTAAGTGAAACAAATCTGACACATAAGCTCACATATTGCATAACTTCTCTTAATTGAGAAACCCAAAGTAGAAATAAGGTGCAAAATAAAAGATAGGCAGTAGGAAACAGAAAGATCCTTTGCAAGTAGAAAAGGCATCTAGAGATGGAGGAAGTGGAAAGAGAGAAAGGAAAATTATTAAAATTAATATATGCATTATATATATATATATAAACAAACTTTCCACAATAAACATAATCATTTTGCAGGTACTGCAAATATGTGCTGATAAATAAATAAATAAATTTAAAATCCAATAAATAAAGTTATCCCCTGGGTCATATCCTGGAAAATCTCCAGGACTAGAATTGATACGATTTCCTCCTACTGCAAAGTTATGTTATAATGTGCAAATGGCTGTAAAACAGATTATTTGGTGGGCCTCACCTCATCATGTGAGCCTGTTAGGAGCAGAGAGAGTTTTCCCCCTGAGTGGCAGCAGAGATTTGAACACCAGCGGGATTTGACATGCCTCTGCTGGCTTGGAGATAGAAGGAGCCACATGCTCAATCTCTGGGTGTTGAAAAATACCTGAAAGAAAGCCAGTAAAGAAACAGAGCTTCTATTTTACCAATGTAAGAAATTGAATTCTACTAACAAAAGAAATAGGCATTTAGAAGCAAAATTTCCCCAGATTCTCTAAGTGAGAACTTAGTTCATCCCTTTGTCTTGTTGGTTGGCCTTCTTTTCCTTAAAGTACTTTTTATGTGTGCATACAGTCTATGCTATATAATTTATATAGTTTTTATAATTGTTATGTCTTCTCCAACTCATATACAGGCTCCTCAAAGGCCAAGATCAGTATGTGTCTTGTATACTGATGTTTCTGCAGTATTGTGCACAGAAGTATTCAGTAGACTCATATTAAATAAATAAATGGCTATATGGGACCATTGGGGAGAAGCCCTTAAGTAAGCAAATTATGTCAGACACTGCACAGTTAAGGATGCCTTAATTTAAGTGAGTAAAATACCACTGATAGTCTACTTAGTATGTGACCACTAATGTATTTCAGAACTGAAAACTATTTGTAGATATCTTCTAGATTTAACCCTATACTCAGTACCCTTAACTCTGCTTTCTTCTTAAGATATCTTATGCTTAGTTCTTCTCAACATTCATTTTCCTTACCCAATGGGATCTCAAATATTAACCCTCAGTAACCATAAAAAGTCCAGCTATTAAGACTATGATGGGAAGTTCATGTGACAAATGGAAGTCCTGAGAACTTGTGAGTTTTACAAAGTTGAAAGTTTAACAATAAATCGGAATTTTCTTCCACTGAGCTATTTGAGAAACTTCAGAATCTGACTGAAACTAAGAGCATTATTTTAAATATACATAATCTTTTTACATTAAATGAGGAGAGATAAATACATTAAAACCTAAAAGTGCAAATATTCAGAAAACAAACTACCTTGCTACCTAATGAGCATTAGCTGATGTATGAAGGCAAAATACTTTCCAAAAAAATTGTTTTTCATTATGTGAAATAATTTAGAGTGGCAGTGACTGACTCCACCTCCACCTTACTGTAATATAGTCCTATATTTTTCTACCTAATTTGTCCAGGGGTTTTAAAAATTTTGTTCACAAACATATAATATAAAATTTACTATTCAAACTGTTTTAAATGTGTAATTTAACTACATTACATACATTCACAATGTTCCTCAAACATCACAACCGTCAAATTCCAGAACTTTTTCATCAAAATAAAACACACAAACACATGCACACACACATTTTAATTACTTCCCCCATTGCTGGGACAACACACAAGTTAAAGAAAGAAATTTTTTTATTAGCTTCCAGTTTGCAGAAGTTTCAGCCCATAGTTGGCTCACTTATGGCAGGGCAGCATGGCACAGAAGCTTGGCAGGAGAGAAACAGTCCATGGCAGGGTAGGCGGGAAAAAAAGCAACAACAGTGGTCCTCCTCTTTATTTTATTCAGGCTACACAGCTCTGGTTTAGTGTCTCTCACACCCAGGGTGGGTCTTCTATCTTCAGTAAGTCCATTCAGCCACTTCCAAAACTATGCTAATCTAGTCAGTGGATAGATCCAGTTACCACACACTCCTGATCTATACTCGCACACCTTAAATCCAGCCATCTCTGAAAAGCCCTACCCATGAGTGCATGGGGCTTTTAGGGAAATCCAGATACAAGCCATAGCAGTAACCATTAATTTTTTAAATATTTTGAAAATGTGTTGTATCACTTTTTCTTTCTAATGATGGCACCAAATCAATCCAGTTCTGCAATGTAAAATAGAATACCTGAAAATCAACACATACTTAAGTGATACTGGTTTAACTGGGGGGAAAAATTTGAAAGAGAATTTTTGCCTAAAAATCTTACTTAATGACTGCAATAATAAAACAAAAGCTATGTTCAACTGGAAAAATACTGTTAAAAGTAATTCTTTAAATATGTATAGGTCACTCTCCATATGCCATCTACTTTATAAACATAGCAGTGAACAAAAGAGGAAAGAAAATACTTTGCATTCTAGCAAATGACATAATACCTTAAGATAGTCAAAATAAGTCAGCACATGAAGATATGTTTTACTGCTGTTTATATTCCCCACAGTGCGTAGCTCATGGGGTGCATTTAATTCATTTCCATCTGAAGATGGGTTCATAAACATCCATTGAGTAATGACACTATGTAAGACATCTTGCTGAGTACCTGGAGGGATGTGGAGGCAATTCAAACTCAGAGCTTTACTTCAAGGATCTTGTACATAGTATAAGAAATCTTACATGAACTGGGCATGCTGGTGCATGCCTATGATACTAGCACTCTGGAAGTCTAGAGAAAGAGGATCACAAGTGCAAGCCCAGCCTGGGCAACATAAACAATTCAGCATCTATAGAGATAGAGATATATAGAGATAGATAGATAGAGATAGAGATAGAGAGAGAGAGATAGAGATAGATCAAAGGATTGGGGGGAGAGGTGTTGTTCAGTGAAAAAAGTGTGTTCAAGCTACAGTACTCCTGAAAGGGAAATAAAAAAGAAATACTTAACATCTTATTTCTACTCTAGGGACAGTCATTTGATAAGATACCTAGCTTTTTCTTTGGCCTGTATTCATCTTTTAATTATTTTACATTTTATTCTATTATTTGTAAGCCAGCTCCTTTCCAAAATCCCTGTTTGCATGATTTATTTCATTTGGTTGAACATTTTTCAAAATGTTCAGCAGTAACAAGCAAGCAGAAAGTATGGAACATCCAGTGAGAGTTTCTCTCTCTTTTTTTGTAAGGTCGTCTTTCCTTTGAAAAACAACAACAATTCATTTGCAGAAACTCTTAGGTATCTGTCAGACATAATGTTGGTTTTTGGAATTTTCGTTTGCATTTAAAATGGAACAAATTTATCTGGAAGAGCATAAGAATAATACACTCTGAGATCATCGCATTTATTTAGGTTATCCTGCCCAATTATAGTCCTAAGTGTACACACCTGCTAATAGAATAGCCTCAAGGCTGGGGTTTTTTTGTTTGTTTGTTTTTGGGTTTTGTTTTGTTTGGTTTGGTTTGGTTTGGATTGGTACCAGGGATTGAACTTGTGACCTCACACCTGCCAGGTGCTTATGCTATTGAGCTAAATCCTCAGCCCATTAGCCTCAAGTTTAGAATCCAATGAATGTGTTTTATGAATTGTAGATCTGGATTTGAAAATACAAAATAGTAGATATACCCTAAACTTTTTTATATAAACTTTGCTGTGTAAACTGATACCCAGTTTAGCAGTCTCTTTAGCTATCATTTGCTAAAGGAAAAAATATGACTTACAATAATCAAGTATATCTATAAATAGTGAAACAAATTGTTGGTATTTTTAACCACTCATGATGTTGTACTAACACTTTTAAGTTACCTCCTTATCTATTAGGAATTATAAAGTTAGTTATGCTGACTCCAAGTGAAGAGAGCATAGCACAAGAGTGACTTCCTTTGGATAAATATCATAAAATCACTTAATTAAAGAGCCCAGCTTCTAACTTCCAAATATTAGCCACTTGTCACTGTAAACAGAGCTACCCTCTGACAATGTCTGTCAAACAGACCTGTGGACACTCAAGCTGGTACTGTTAATAGTAGCAAAGGCACCAGCCTTAAGTAGCTTCTTTACCGGGAAAATAATAAACATTGATGCTAGATAAAGTGTGACACACCTTATTCTTCAAATTAAACTTTTCTGAGTAAGTCAGTGATACACTGTGGAATAGGATGAATGGATGAAAATGTATGTAACCAAATAGAATAAGAATCTACTTTGTCATGATCATAATATTCATTTTTGTGTTATTTATTAATGCTCAGCCAGGGATCCACAGAGACTTGACAAGAACCAGTGCTTAGCCTATATCTCCCCACAAAACAGACCCGATACATCACAGTGAGAAAGAGATCGTTGGGACAGTGACCCTCAGAATAGACCTGAAACAGTAAAGGGGTACACTCAACAGACAGCGGAGGAACTAAAGTAGAATCAACCTTGAAATGCACCCCATAACTATTACCCCAAACAAAAAGAGGGGATTTTAATACATCTGCTCTGTCCGCATGGGTCATGGGTAGCCAGCAGGAGTCATGCCCCCTCTACACACACACACACACACACACACACACACAGATTTACACACATGAGCATTTCTAGGTTGCATATGTGAAAATGCTAAGTGAGGTCCGCGGTATTGATAATGAGACCTCCGAAGTATGAAATAAAATAGTTTTTTGCAATAGCACCATAAGGCCAATTGCTTTCAGCTTATAGATGCCCTGAGTGATCAAAGTCTGTGCTAGTTACATCTTCATGGGCTTTAGAAAGAAGTAGGACCAAGAAGAGTTACAAAAGTACCTAAAATGAACACAAAGTGTCACCCACTGCATATCATGACTTCACTATTCATGGCTTCCTCATCACTATTTTCTACTGATCTCTTTTAAATTTTTATTTCACTTTTAATTGACAAGTAATTATATCTATTAATGGAGCAATATGCAAAATTACAATATGTATACCCATTTTTAAATTATTCAAACAGGCTTGTTAACATATACATTACTTCACATTCTTAGAGTATCTTTGTGGAGAGAACACTTACACTACTAAACTCATACATGCACACCCATGTTTATAGGCTCTGGAAGCAGCTTAGATGCCAGTCCATAGATGAATGGAATATATATATATATATATATATATATATATATATAATGAAATTTTTCCTTTGCGGGAAGATGGATGAAACATAAAACAATCATGCTAAGCAAAAGAAGCCTGACATAGAAAGTTCAATATCATGTCTTCTCTTATATAAGAAATGTAAAATATAAAACAAACAAAAATAATAAGAAACTAGAAGATTGATTATTGGAAATAGGGAAAGGAGATGTTGGATGGTGCAAAGTGGGAGAGTAAAGACATTGAAAATGATCAAAATATGTAATATTGCATGTACCAGTTCTGCAAAGTGAACATCACTATTCTATATCAAAACATACAATAAATAAAAATAAAATTCCTGATGAAGTAAATTATACTCACTCTTGTAGCACTTTAAAAAATGGCAATGCTTGTTATTAACCACAAGCATCATGCTACACAAGATATCATTAGAACTTACTGCATGACTTTTAAAAGGTTTTAGCAAAACATAGCCCTTCTTTTTTTTTTTTTTTTTTTTTTTTTTTGGTCTTTTTCCTTTTTATTGGTACCGGGGATCAAACTCACGACTGCCTGCTTGCAAGGCAGACACTTATGCCGCTGAGCTAAAACCCCAGCCCCCACCCTTATCTTCTTTACACTACGTGGATGTGTCTGTGACCTCACTCAACGTACTATAATTGCCTGAGCTACTGATTAACCACCTGGAGATCTCTTTATCCCAAATGCTAGCCCCATCCCCAAGCAATGTTCTGTGCACAGAAAGCTGAGCCATCGCCATTTTTTGAATTGGCGAATGAAATGTATTTTCTACTGTCTGTCTGTGATTTCCTTTCATGGCACAGAAAATGAATTACATATTGAAATAGTGTAAGATGAATGCAGAAAAAGTACCACTTCACATTGCATTGCTTCTTCCAGGGTCCGTAGGAGCTTTTACCTATTGTGTTCATAATGGCCAGATAGGCACATGATCCAAGGTCTTTGCTATCAGAAGCTATAAGGGAAAGCTAGGTGGCAATTCCTTATGGTTACCAGAGCTGCATACCCTCTTTCTTTTGAAATATGGCTTCCAACATCTAAGATTTTGACTGTCTTGCACATAGGCATAAGAGATAAAGTGTAAAACCGTGTACAATGAGTAGTTCAGGGAACTCTCTTTTACCAAGTACAGGGAAAGTTTCAAGAGTGGCTTACGGTACTGGCTTGCAGTAGTTGTTCGACTCCATTCACCAAGCAATGTAAGCACCCAGTTTGAACAAGGTATTGTGCAAGTGGCTGTGAGAAGAATAAACATGGGCAAGAACATAGTCCATGACTTCAAAATGCACATTACACAAAGCTGATTCTTACACTTACTCCCCAGGTGTCTTCTGAAGAGTCCAGTGAAAACCACGTGTGCATGCACAATCCTATATATAATATTAGGCTTAGAATTTGGGGGTCTCTTCTCTCCCCTAAAGTGCAATCATGAACTATTTTTATAAATGAAGGAAAAAACATGTCCATTTATCACTGTGGAAAATAAAGAGCTGCCACAGATGTACTATATATGTGAAGGACCGTGGGAGAGCACAGTTTACCTGCAGGTACAGAATGGGCCTCCCAGGAGGTGGCATGTGTGTACCACCTGGAGGATGGTGGGTCCAAAGTGGCACTTGATGGAGGCAGCTGACTCAGTATAGGCACATGTCAGAAGACCAATAGTAGGACTTCCGGGAGAACATAGCGGACAAATAACAGCAGCCACGGAGGCTCTCTGAGATTACCAGTTTAGAATCCAGGAGCGGTGCCGTATGAGGAGTCCTACGCAAGGGGAGATGTACCCTGCCAACCCAGGAATGAACTAAGCTGAGAGAAACCAACTGGAAATGCAGTCCTGATGCTATAACAGGAACAGATAAAATCTCAGTGCAGAAGCTGGATCCCGCGCCATTGGAAGCCGTGATTTGAATTTCCTGCTGCCGCTACTGCATCCCAATCCACACGGCAGGGAGAGAGATGCACAAAAGCTCTGAGAGCTGGAATCGGCGAACCAAATGGCGTTAAGAGCGGGACTGGCAGGGAGCCCTGCATCAACCTGCGGTGAGTGAGAGAAATGGGGACCCTTTCATAGACTAGGAGGCTCCAATAGAGGACATTCTGGGAATTAGCAGACTAGCTGGAACAGGGCCCTGCAGTGACTTTAGTCGCATATTCCCCTCTCAAGCGGGAGTGGTGGGGAGCGCTTGGCCTGGTGACGCCATGGACTAAGATCCAGTAGGCTAGCCCAAATCAGGTCCCTGCGCCTGGTGGTGCACCTTAGTAGTGAAGCATTCAATAGGTTGACTTGGAGGGGTGGGCCCAGCAGAGGCTCCCCAGGTATGTGTCTCCCTAGTACACTGCAGTGGGCGGGAACACCTAGCCAGCGAATTCAAACAAACTGTAACAAACAAAGAGAAAAAAAAAAAAAAAAAACTGGGCCTCCTACATACACTTGCATAGAAGGAACAAAAAGTATGGGAAAAGGGAGCAACAAGAAAGGGTCCTCAGTCCCCAATCCTGATAACACTGATCCAAGAAAGGTAAATGGAAAAGAGAATGAAGACAGAAAACATGCAATATCAAACACGGCACCTATAGACATAAAGCAGTATCTCCAGAGCCTCATAGACGAGTTCAAAAATGAAGTATTTAATGAAATAAAGCAAGAAATAAGTAGAATAGTTAGAGAAATGCTAAGCACTGCCCAAGAAAAAACAGATGGTGGAATGGAAGAACAGAAAAAAAGGGAAGAATTGTTTGATGGAGAAAATAGAGAAAACATAGAATACATGAAGCAGGTTCAAAGAGATTACCAGGAAACTAAAAACTCTATTGAAAGCTGGCATAAAAGCTTGAAAGAAACTAAAGATAGATTATCAGAACTGGAGGACAGATTTGTAAGGTGGGAGCATGAAATGAAAAACTTCTTTAAAATAACAAGAAAACAAACAGCAATAATACAAACACTAGAAGATGATAAGAGGATCTATAAGTTAAGAATTAAGAACATAAAAGAAGAAGTAGGGACTCAAACAAATGAACTACAAAAGCTATTCACAGAAATAATCCAGGAGAATTTCCCTAATTTAGCAAAAGGTAAAGATACTCAGATGTATGAGGCATACAGGACCCCAAGCCACCTACAACCCAAACAGAGCTACACCCAAGGATATAATAATCAAAATTCCAGAAATCCAATATAAGAACAGAATTTTAAAAGCTGTCAAAGACAAGAAACAGATCACTTACAAGGGAACACCCATCAGAATTACAGCAGACTTCTCAGCACAAACCATCAAATCACGAAGAGCGTGGGGGGAAATAATTCAAGCTTTGAAAGATATTAGCCTCCAGCCAAGATTGATATATCCTGCACAACTGTCCCTAGAAATTGATGGAAAAACAAGGTGCTTCCAGGATAAAGAGGAACTGGGGGAATTTGCAACCACCAACTCTACAGAGATTACTGCAGGATGTTCTAAAAATGAAAAATACCAAGATTCCAGAAACAGTGGCAGAGCAGCCACAATGAATGGAGCAGAAAGCAAAATGAAGAGGACAAACTGACAACTAATGACAGAAAAAGAACTCAACAGAAATGAGGCAGAGAAGGTTGGATGGTAGGAACAGCCATTTTGGAGAAAACAAGACATCATAATAAGTAGTGCTGATTTAATATCCTCTTGTTTTGAAGTCCCATCAAGCTTTTGTTCTTCTGTCTCCATCGGTTTTAACGTATTGTATCTTATTGGATTTTATTATATGTGATAATATAAATAAAAACTTTTATAGGAAAGGAGATTATACAGAAACCATTGTTCATTTTCTGTTAGTTGATTCTAAATACCCTGTAATACTGTCATTCTCTTGAATGGTTTTACATTGTCTTGATATGTTTGATGCTACAGTATACAAAGTTATACCCAAAGATTTTAAGGGAAGAGACACTATGGTAACTACTATTATGTCGAGATTATCTTGTGGTGAAACACTATTTTGCTTAAATGGCTATGTTAAGACCTGCGCTGTTTTGTTGTTATGCCCTCTTTTTTATCTCAATCTACTTTTTAATTTTTATCCTTTTAATTAAGGGAAAAATAAATAAAAAATAGCAGCATATATTATAGTAACCCACTTTGATTTCCTATTAACTTGATTTGAAACTCTGTATTGCTCTCACCATCTTGTTTTGACTGATTTTCCTCTATTCTGTTGTGCTTGATAGTACCAAGTTTGAAAGTATAGGCAACAACTATGAAGACAATAAGATTCATTGTGATGCCCATTCTGGTTGACTGTTGTCTTCTTTTGAAGTCCTCTAATGTCTCCAATGTTTTGGTTTTATTGGTCTTATTCTTTAGTGTTTTGTACAATTTTATTATAACTGATGATATAGGCAATTCTTTTTAAGATAACAAGAGGCATTATAGTAACCATTGTTGATCACCTTGTATTTTGTTTTTACATTATGTATTATGTCCATCCTTTTGATTTGACTGACTCTGTCCTGGTATGTCACATTTGGTTTTACTTTCTTCAAAAAAAAAAAAAAAAGTAGTAAGAACGGTGGGAGTAATAAAACCCAAAATGTGTAATTGTCATTGTACAAAAGAAAGGAAAAGAAAGTTCTCTAAAAGATATAACTGTATATCTATTTAGTTGTATAAGATAGATAACCACATTACTGAGTTTTGTTGGATTATTGAACAAAACTGTTTGCAGTCTCACTGTTTGAAAGTCCCCTCTATATGCTTTAATTTTGTAACTTCAACAACTATTTCTAAGATGGCAATATGTAATTAACTAGTGATTTCCTACTGTTTACTTTTTCTGAAATTCTGTATAACTTGTACCCTTTTTCTGTTTTTTTTTTCTTTTTTCTCCTTAAATAAAATTTTAAAAAAGAAGAAGACCAATAGTAGATTCTGAAACTAAGAACTCCAGTGTAACTACAAAATAGGGCTCTTGGAGGCAGCTAGGTAGTGAGAGCAGACCTTTTAGAGCTTTTAATGATAACCAAGGGCCTACTGCATCATACATGCCTGAGGTTCGCCACCGCTGAGCTAGAGTGTTGAGAGAGGGCTAACGGTCAGTAGACCAAAGTCTAAATGCTGGTTTTCACTCTTCATTTTAAGTATTACTCAAAGGGCATTGGAAATGGCCTTGTCATAGCTGAACCTCATAACCTCCATAGGACAAATAAAAAGGAATAGATAGTGGACATAATAGGTGTGTTGCTCCCAAGGAAAAAGCAGTAAATTCCCATAATAGGGAACTGGAAAGGGGAATAAATGGTAAGACCATATCTTTTTTAAAAATTCCTGTGTAAAGTTATCCAGTAAAGTCTAAAGCCCTCTGCAAAATTAATAGCGATGGGGGAGGTAAGATAGGCACTAGATCTTCTTGCTTCTAAAGTTATTAAACACTTCTGTACAAAATTAAACACTAGCGAGGAAAAATTAGCTACCATTCATCTCTCTCTTTTCATTTACCTTCTCCTATTATTTTTACAAGCCTTAGTATGATACTTTGAAAACAATAAGCTTAATAAATACTTGGTTCAAATGGATTTATAGCATGACAGGTATTGAACCAACAATTACCATATCTCATTTTGAATAATAGTGCTGGCCAACAAACACAACTTAAGGAACACTGAGCATTTTTTCCTAAGAGGCAGTGAATGTACTGCCAGGTCTTTGTGGACTCGTATGATATTCAATTTAATTTTACACCAAAATTTTGTTGTAGACCTTTTCACAAAGCGTTATTACATCACCTTTACCAGGAAATTAAGGTGAAAGTGAAACATTATCTTTGTAAGATATGATGCTTCTCTCCAAGGATTTTTAGCAAAGAGAACAAACTGCTTTGGTGATAAGAAGCAGATTTTGAGAGCAAGGAACAAGTTGAGATTGGAAGGACAAAAAATTTCGTGAGCTACTCAGGTGTTGTGTTCACATTTTATAAAGATTAAGCTCATGACTACTGATCAAAAACACATCTAAAGATTGTGCTTTTACTGATGTTTTCTTTCTGAGGTCCGTGTTTGGTTTATGTGCGTGATGGCTAGTCACTGCAACATAGCAATCATATAAAAGTATGTTTGCAGAACCAGGCAAAGCATGCTATTTAACTAGCCCAGATTTTTTAATTGCTATTTTCTCATGGTAAGAAGCCTGAAAAAAGGACATAAAAATAAATTATGTTTGAGAAAATCTTAGCAATTGGCTAATTTTAATTTACACCTGGCTTTCTTGACCACAGTGTTTCCAGGATTTGGGAAATAGCTTCTCAATGAAACGAGCATCAGTTTCCTGTTCTTCTTGCATCATGTCTAACAGTATTCTTTAAATCATGCTCCATAACAGTGGTTCTCAAATTTTACTGTCCATCAGAGCCCACTAAAGGGCTGCTTAACCCTATAGATACCCTGGCCACACCCCAGATCCATAGGGCCAAACCCATAATCTTAGATTCACTCAGCGTTTTAAAGACCAGTCCCAGTTTTCACTGCCAGATTTGTTGGCTCTAGGTTAGATCTGAATTAGGTCACATGATTTTCTGAAAGTGAAGCTAAGCATTAAACTTCATCAATTGCAAACTCTCAATAAAACATAAATGCAAACAAATGTACATAAATTTTAAAATAGAGATATTTGTTCATTGAAAAATAAGAAAAGTATGATAAAATAAGCAATGGAAACCATTACTTAGTTGTGGACCCTGCCTTCAAACTCTAGCTCAGACTCCTCTGGCCGTCAGCCGATACCAAATCTGAACACACTGTCCTCCTTCACTGGCTGGTGACACTGACCATTGAAGTCTTTTCTCCTCATCCCCAGCTGTGCTTACTACATCAACTAGAGACCTAGAGCCTCAAACCTTCCCAAGATTTCCAGCTCACAAAGGCATCCCTATATTTAGAGCTCCTGTAACATTTAAAAGCAAAACTGCACCATGCGGGTGAACTTTTGATAACTCAGTGTCTTGTGCTGATCTTCAGGCAGGTCATCTGAGTGGGTCTCTCCCCATGGAATCTGCAGTCGCTTTTATGGCCAGTCTCTTATCTTTGTTTGATCACCTGCATCATCAACTGTAATACCTCCTAGATACTTAAAATTTGCTGGTTGGATTTCATTTCTTTTGAAGCCATTATGGAATCTCATTTCTTGCACTCTTTTACAGCTTTGTATATATAAGCATTTGGCAATCTTTCTCCATATGTTACTACCTCTATGTGCAATGGAAGTATAATAAGTAGTGATACGTTGAAATAATTTTTTTCTCATGAACAGGAGCTCTTTAAATTTCAAGATTGGTATTTGACCTGAAGTTGAACTAAACCGTGATCACTGTGATAACAATCTCTCATGGATTTATAACACCATTTTACCCACTAAGAGGAAAACAAATATGAAATTATAGAAGAAAGCTCATGGTACAAATATCTTTATAACTCACTGGGTAGAACAAAGAATTGAAAACATGGGGAGGGGCATTTTAATGCTTGTGTTTTGTCTCAAAAATCTGTGTCACACTTCACAGTTCACCATGTCTTATGTGCATTTTCCTTTTTCCTCAGAACACCTGCAGAATGGGAAAGGGGTAATTATTATTTCATCAGAGAAATGAAGATACACTCCAATCCTGGTCTTCTACCTCTAAGCTCATTTTTCTTTATAAAAGAAAACAGATAAGCACATACAGCATTATTGATTGCCATGAATAGCAGATCATCGTGTTGTATGTTTTGACTATATAAATTTTATTTTTATTAATATTTTAAGCAGAAATGAAAGAAACTCATTGTTGTCTGCTCATTTATAGGCTTACTAGATCTGCTATAAATTCAGCGACCTGCCTGTCTCTTACCTTGTAATTCTAGAGCCCAAAATGGCACTGCCACACAGTAGGGGATGAATAACTACTTTATTATAACGAATATTGCATGAAAGAATTTTCAAATTTCTAAGATGAAAAGCTAAGAAAGGCCAGTGAGCTACATAGGCTAAGGAGTTTGAGGAGGAATCTGGAGTCACTTCTGAACCTTTTTGTTATAAAGGATTACATTCCTCTCATCTCCTCATATTTCGCCTCTGTGAAGCCTGACCCACATCCGAAGCCCCTTAAAAGCGTTTGTACTTAAGGTCCACTTGGCACTTGAAATACTGCATAGAAGTTTCCATTTGAGAGCTGTCACAGAAAAAAGATGCTTATATGCATCTTTATCTTTTAGTTGTAAAAACTTAGAACATAAAAACTTAGACAACTAAAAAAGAAACCTCCCTAATTACCTTTTCTATAAGCTCATAAAAATATTTTTAAAATCTGCTATATAAAAGAGCACAATTTGGCACTTCAAATCCAGCATGTAAACAAATCAAAACTATTATCAGGTTCTCATCCTCTGAAGAGAGCAGTTACCATGGCAAACTCAAGTGGGAAACACTGCACTAACAATCAGCAAATTAACACTGAGCGAGGGGACAACTTGATGGACTTTCGGGAAGATCAACCTGACACTGCCCGTAAGGGATTTGATGGGAGTTACCAGCAGAACTCTCCCTACCTGGGCCAACAAGTCAACCAAACCTCGGACACTAATCACCATCACTTTAAGTATGGAGCCAAGGGTGAGGGTTGAGAGAGCGCTTGCACAATTAGACACACATACACACACACTGTTTGTGTCTGAATGATGTACCTATCCCCAAGGACACACTGGCAAATTTTATTCAGTTACTGTGTAACTGCAATTTCCTTTTCTCCTAATTAAGACAGTGATTACAATGCAATGTGTGACTTCCCCATAGATGGAAGCCCAAAACCCTTCTAAAATAATATATGTGTATATATAACTATATAAATCATCTTTAAGCTGCATGTGTTAATAATAGCTTCTCACGACACATCTATAACCTGTTAGGACATACCAGGCTGCTTTGATACGGAAGGGCCAACAACATCTGACTTCAAGCAGCATTTCTTGGATTCTTTTGTGAAGACAAACTGCCTGGAGATGTTAACAGGCAGCTCCTGGATCTCTTAGTCCTGGCCTCTCTGAGTGAGGTGCTGGGCCAGCGGGAGTAGCAGTCACAGCCTTGTAGGTGGGGCCAAGCAAGGCCAAGAATCATACTCTAAAATTGCGAAGTAAAATTGTTGTAAGACAGCTGTGTGCTGACGCTCACTGGCAACAAGCCCTTTGAGATCCTCCTGAAGGTCTGTGGATCCGTGGTTGTCAGAATCACCTGTGAAGTTTTGTGATAATCCTTTCCCACTCTCTTAAAGTGTGGAATCAGGAGATGGGTAGGATTTGGACTTCAGAAGTTTGAAGGGATCTGTAAGTGCTTTTTTTTTTTTAAAGGACACCATACTTTGATTGAGCAACTGGACTTTCAAGCTCTGCAATAAGGTCCAGGATAGACTGATCTTGAACTAAATCATCAAACACTCTAAATCTTGAAGCTTTCTTTTGATATCCATACTCTTTCTATACCTTCTCTCTCCCTTTTACCCTCTTTATACAATTATACTTCTTAGACAGTATGGTATCAGTCATTTTTATGCAGATGCAACTGGCTTTTATATTTTATAAATTAATAAGGACATGGGATGGCTCTAGATCAGAAGGTATTTAATTAATTTAACACTAATGGCTTTCATTTGTTTAGTCTGTCTTCTTAGCATTTTTCCCAGGGATACTTGGAGTTATTCTATCCCTAACTGTGGACCAAGGACTCCATATCCTATTAGAATTAGTGTGAAAACAAATAATGGACATCTCAACATCAACCCTCTTCTCTGTCCACCGACAACCACCCCCTTCCCATCTCTCACCTAGACTTTTCCACCTCATAATGCCAGGATTTATGGCAAACCGTTGCAGATTTGTCTGTTTATATTTATTTATAAGATAGAAAAATTTTGGTGTTACTAATCAGTAGCTGAAATCAACACTAACAGCATTACTTTTAAGATTATATGAAATACAAATGGCAATTAAATTCATGAAAAAATACTCAGTTTCATTGGTCATTAGAGAAATGCAAATTAAAGCAACACTGAGATTCCACCTCACTCCAGAAAGAATGGCCAGGATAAAAAATACCAACAACAACAAATGCTGGAGAGGCTGTGGGGAAAAGGAACTCTCCTGCACTGTTGGTGGGAGTACAGACTACTGCAACCAGTGTGGAGGTCAGTCTGGAGGTTCCTCAAAAAGCTAGGATTGGAAGACCCATTTAATCCAGGTATTCCCCTTCTGGACATATTCAGAAGAACTGAAAACATCATACCACAGTGATATATATGCATGCATGTTTATAGCAGCACAGTTTGTAATAGCCAGATCTTAGAAACAATAAAGAATAAACACATTGAGATATTTATAAGTAAATGGATGCAACGTGAGACCATACTTGTAAGTGAAATAAATCAAATTCACTTGTGTAAATACCATATAGTCTCCCTAGTATAAGAAAAGGTAAGAGTACATACGATGCAAAAAACTCAGTAAACACAGCAAAAGGACAAGAATCTGCTTAAAGGGGAAAAAATAATATCTCAGGAAAATGAGGAAAACAAAAAAGGAATAAAAATATCTAAAATTATATAAACACACTTGTGCTACAAATTCTGTAAGTTCTTAGAACAAAATAGTTAACATTCATAGGATTAGAACAATTGTGCATAGTATTGTATGGTGATCTGAGAAACTCCTGAGGATCATTATGCAAAATAACAACCCTAGTTATGCACCTACCATAATAAGGTACCATAATAAGGTACACACAGATTATTATGTTTTGAAGGCCTATATTCTCAGTGTTTTGGGCTCTTTGCTATTGTTATTTATTTGGTTTTTTTTTCATTTTTTTCTAGGAATTTGTGTTGTTTTGTTTTGTTTTTTCCTCTACCACAGAAATGACACGTATACATATAGAGACTCATGCATGTGTAGAACTTCTCCTAAACAGTTTATAAGAACTAATTATATAACACATGATGAAATGAACAACTACTTTGAAGAAAAAGAGATACTAAGGTACCAGTGCTGATTCTGTAGCATCATGCTGTGAAATCCAGCAATACTATTAGTCTTTGTTCAGAGTGATTTTAGTCTGTTTTGTTTTGCTTAATTTCAACATACATGAAGATATGGACAACTATTTTGAAGAGAATGAGAGACATTATGGCAGACATTGTTGATTTCCTTATTATCTGGTTTTGAAGACCTGTAATGCCTACATCATCCTGATCAGTCTAATATTATTTTATTTTGTGTGAATTCATTGTGTGTGAAGATATGGACAACTATTTAGAAGAAAACAAGAGACAGTATGATATACAGTGAAGATCTCCTGTTGTCTTGCTTTGAAATCTGTGCCTCTTATGTTGCCTCCTTCTGATCTGTTTTGTTATGTTTAATTTTAACCCTCTTTAAAATAAAATTTTAAAAAAGATTATATGAAGTACTAAATGCATTTGGTTCATCCTTTATATGGTTACTGTTAACTAAAGAATTGGGTCATGCAAACCATTGCCTTACCCAGTATGTCAACAGAAAATATATGCAGTAATGTAAATAACAGGTCCACTTCTGTGCCTACTAGGGTAACAGGTGCTCTATAGTGCACAATTAAAACTTGACATCTACTTATTGCATATGCACAGTGCCATCTAGTGGTGCATAGTTATTATTGCGTATCCTAACTGTCCATTTTCTAAACAGATTTGAACCATACCAGCGAGCAGCACATACACCCAACTGTAGCACTTTCCCAATAGACTTCTTAGTAGCTTTCTAATGAATATCAACTCGGCATTTCTCAGTGTTCCTCTTTAAATAAACAAAGGGCTTACAAATACTTGCTTCTTAGTAATAGCAATATATATTGAAGGATTATTTTGCACAAAACACTCTATGATGTGCCGTGTGTAGATTATCGTATTTAACCACCACAACAACACTGAAATGGGAAAATTATTGTTTTCCCTATCTTACATGTGAGAAAACTGAAACCTAAGGATGTCATCCCAAGGTCTTGTGGCTAGCCAGTCTGGGAAGCCTGTCTAGACCCTGCACCCTTCTCTGGAAGTGTGATTATATCTCCCAGAGTAGTTACCCATCAAGTAAAATTTCAAGATGGCACTCTTCACTAGACATCTAATTGTCCAATTCACACTCTGCTAGTTAGGATTTATGACAACTGAAATGAATACATACCTGTTTTGTGGCTAAAATGTGGTTTGTGCCTCTCTTATATTTCACACATAATACACGATCAAAATTGTTTGTGATTTTTGGATTTGGGAAACTACACTTAAACTTAACTTTGGATTCATGGATCTTATAAACTAACAATATGGCTTTAGATCAGAGGGTATTTAATTCTTTTTACCACTAATGTTTATCTTTTGTTGGCACCTAGTATGTGCCAACCCTGTAGCTACCACTTGCAAATACATTTTCTCTTTTAATCTCATGATCACTCCTTCTGGATGGCATTAATTTCTTCATTTCTGAAAAAGAAATGTTAAAATTTGTACTATACAGCAATTTGCCGTTTTACTATTGCCAGCAGAAGCAGGAAGGAAACCCCAGTCCTTGGATTGTACAATCTGTGTCCTTCTCACCATGCCACCCCTGGAATTAAGCAATATGACATGGCGCATGGTGACAGATTTTCTGCGAACTGCCACCCTCTGTGTAAAAATAGCTCTGCCTCTTTCTTGGACTACAGCAGGCTCCAACTACTTCCCACTTCCTGGCTGTCCATCACCATTTCTTTCCCTTAAAGTCAGAAATTGTGTTTTTCAGCAGCCTTTCTGACACGTGGCTCTCTCTTTCTGAAAACCTGCACCTTCCTACTCAGCATAAAGAGAAAAATCTTTCTGCGAGCTCCAGTGTTCCTCCAGCCTTATCCTATCCTTGGCCCCATCACGACCATATCATACTCCCATCTTATTCCTCCTGTCCCGGCTCTTATAGTACATGTCACAGTTTCTCATTATCTGAGTCACCTCTGAATCCGTATCTGACTGCTTGCTCCCCAAGGTAGAAACTATATCTGTATTGCTTGTGAGTTTCCATGATCTACTGCAGACTTGCAAATAGTTATGAAAGTAGGTTTATTTAAGTTTTATTAAGTTATTTATAATCATATAGTCATATAATCATAACTAGCATTTTTGTGTGTGTGGTACTGCATGCCTCATGGATTCTACCACCGGGTTACATCTCCAGCCCTTTATTTTATCTTCAAATAAGGTCTTGCTGATTTTCTCATACTGTTCTTAAACTTTCAGTCTTCCTGTCTCAGCATCCCAAGCAGCTGAGATTACAGGCACGTGCAGTGGCACCCAGCTTTTAGAACTATTTTTTTATGTGGCAAACATGAATGGAGAATACAAGTGGGGTATACTTACCTTTAATAACTTCTACATGATTTCTAGATATTTTGTCTAAATAATAAACCATTATTTCCTATGAGACATGCCTAATTCCAAGTGTTTTTCAGCTGTTATTAATACTCATTGTAACTAAGAGTAGTTATTATTGTTTTTTTTTATTTAAGAGGAAAAAGAGAAAAACACAAAACAAAACAAAGCAGTGTAAGGTTACACATAATACAGAACTACAAAAAAAAATAACAGTAAGAAATCACCTGTTAATAGATTATATATTATCATCTTGGAAATAGTTGCTCAAATCACAGTATCAAAGAATACAAAGTAGACATTCAAACAGAGAGACTGCAAACAGCTGTGTTCAATGATCCAAAAACATTAATATAGTCAGCTATTTAACACCCCTAAACACACTTGCTGTTATATCCGTTAGAGCTCTCTTTTTTTTTTCCTCCCTCTCTTTTTTACAACAAAATTTACACATTTTGGATATTATTACTCCTTAGTTCTTATTACTTTTGGGGGGGGAGAGAATAAAGTCAAATATGGCAAAACAAAGCTGTCAGTCAAAACCAAGGATAGACATAGCACATGATGTAGAACAGAGTACAAGGTTATTAACAATGGTTATCAATGTTGTCTCTTGTTTCCTTAAAAAGAATTGTCTATCTCATTAGATATTATAAAGTTGGACAAAACAGTAGAGAACAAGACCAATAAAACTTAGGCATTGTAAACATTACAAGACTTCCAAAGGAGACAATAGTCAAACCAGAATGGGCATCTTTGTGAATCTTATTGCCTTCAAAGTAGTTGCCTATTCCCTCAGACTTGGTACTATCGCACAGAATGGAACAGAGTCTAATCATTCAAAACAAGATCGTAGGAGTATCACAGGACTTCAAAACAAGTTAATAGGCAATCAAAAAGAGTTACTATTATATATCCTAATTTTTTTTAATTTTTCCCTTAATTAAAATAAACATAAGAAATAACTAAGTAATTTTTTTAAAGAATAGTAGATACCATAGGTTCTGTCTTTTTCCTTGAAATATTTGGATAAAACTTCATATACTATAACTTCAAATATTTCCATATCAAGAAGCCCAGAATAAAGCCTTTCTAATTAATAAGTGAAAATTTTATAAGGTTTCAAGGCCACATAATGGGGAATCATGATTACCACATATTTTTATATATTTGAATCATTACTTACATTAGGGAAACTATTCAGTATTCATACATGTGAGATTGATTTATTTCACTTATGAGTATGGTCTCAAGCTGCGCCCATTTATTGATAAATATCTCAATGTGATCCTTCTTTATAGCTGAATAATACTCCATTGTATAGAAATACCACAACTTTTTTATCGATTCCTCAGTTGATGGACACTTGGGTTGTTTCCAAGATCTGGCGATTACAAATTGTGCTGCTATAAACATAGGTGCACATATATCACTGTGGTATGATGCTTTCAGTTCTTCTGGGAATATGCCTAGAAGTGGAATAGCTGGAATAAATGGGATTTCCAATCCCAACTTTTTGAGAAACCTCCAGACAGACCTCCACAAAGGCTGTACCAGTCTACACTCCCACCAACAGTGCAGGAGAGTTCCTTTTTCCCCACAGCCTCTCCAGCATTTGTTGTTGTTGGTTTTTTTGATCCTGGCCATTCTTTCAGGAGTGAGATGGTATCTCAGTGTGGTTTTAATTTACATTTCTCTAATGACCAATGATGATGAGCATTTTTTCATGTATTTATTTGCCATTTGCATTTCTTCATCTGAGAATTGCGTATTCATCTCAGATGCCCATTTTTGGATTGGATCTTTGAATTTTGGAGGTCTGAGTTTTTTTAATTCTTTATATGTTTTAGACAAGAGTCCCTTGTCTGAGAGAGAGTTCACTAAAATCTTTTCCCAGTTTGTGGGTTTTCTTTTCACTATGCTGGAGATTTCTTTTGACATGCAGAAACTTTTTAATAAGAAGTGGTCCCAGTTATTGATTCTGGGAAGTATTTCCCATGCAGTTTGAGTCCTGTTCATGAATTCTCTACCTACTCCTATGTATCCAAGGTTTCTACCCAATTTGTCTTCCAATAGATTTAGTGTTTCTGTTTTAATATTCAGATCTTTGACCCATTTAGATTTTAATTTAGTACATGGTGATAGACATGGGTCTAGCTTTAGTTTTCGGCAAATGGAGAGCCAGTTTTTCCAGCACCATTTATTAAAGAGACTGTCGTTCTTCCAGTGAACCTGCTTAGCTCCTTTATCAAAGATAAGGTGGTTGCGTGTGTTTGTAGTTGTGGTTGTATCTTCTAATCTATTCCATTGATCTTCAGCTCTGTTTTGATTCCAATACCATGTTGATTTTACTACTGTTGCTTTGTAGTATAATTTCAAGTCAGGGATTGTGATGCCTCCTGCTTTGTCTTTGCTGCTTAGAATTGCCTTTGCGATTCTAGGTCTCTTCTGGTTCCAGATGAAATTTAGGAGTGATTTCTCTAGATCTATAAGGTATGTTGATGGTATTTCTATTGGGATTGCATTGAATCTGTATAAGAGTTTTGGGAGAATGGCCATCTTCACAATGTTTGTTCCTCCTATCCATGAGCAAGGGATGTCTTTCCATTTTCTGAGATCATCTTCAATTTCCTTTTTCAGTGTATTATAGTTTTCACTGTATAAGTCTTTCACTTCTTTCGTAAGAGTAATTCCTAAATATTTCATTTTTTTGCTTGCTAATGTGAATAGTCCAGTTTCTCTTATTTCCCTCTCTGTGATTTTGTTGTTTGTGTATAGGAATGCTATTGATTTCTGAGTATTGATTTTGTATCCAGCCACATTACTGAATTTATTTATTGTATCTAAGAGTCTTTCAATGGAGCTTAGGGGGTCTTCTATGTAGAGTATCATGTTATCTGCAAACAATGACAACTTAACTTCTTCTTTTCCTATCTTTACCCCTTTTATTTCTCTTTCTTGCCTAATTGCTCTGGCTAGTACTTCCAGTACTATATTAAATAGGAGTGGTGATAAAGGACATCCTTGTCTTATGCCTGATTTTAAAGTAAAGGCTTTCAATTTTTGGCCATTTAGTATGATGTTGGCTGTTGGTTTGTCATAAATGGCCTTTATTATATTGAGGTAAAGACTATCTATTCCAATTTTCTGTAGAGTTTTTATCATGAATAAATGTTGGACCTTATCGAAGGCTTTTTCTGCATCTATAGAAATGATCATGTGATTCTTATTTTTGGCTTTATTGATATGGTGGATTACATTTATTGATTTGCGTATGTTGAACCATCCTTGCATTCCTGGGATGAATCCCACTTGGTCATGGTGTATAATCTTCTTGATGATTTGCTGGATCCTATTTGCCAATATTTTATTGAGGATTTTTGCATCTGTGTTCATTAGGGAGATCGGTCTATAGTTCTCTATTTTAGTTGGGTCTTTCTCAGGTTTTGGTACTAGAGTAATATTTGCTTCCAGGAATGACTTAGGAAGGATTGCTTCCCTTTCAATTTCATTGAATAGTTTGAGTAGTGTCGGCATTAGGTCTTCTTTGTATTTCTTGTAGAATTCTGCAGTGAATCCATCTGGGCCTGGGCTCTTCTTGGTGGGTAAGGACTTAATTACATTTTCAATTTCAGTAACAGAGATTGTGTTATTCAACAGTTTTACATCCTCTTGATCTAGCTTTGGCACTTCATATGCTTCTAAGAATCTGTCTATTTCTTCTGTGTTATCAAACTTTTGAGAGTAGAGGTTTTCGAAATAGGTGTTGATGATCTTCTCTATTTCTATTGGGTCTGTAGTGATTTCTCCTTTTTCATTTCTTATTGCATGAATTTGAGCTTTTTCTTTCCTTTTTTTAATAAGGTTGGCTAGGGGCTTATCAATTTTATTTATTCTTTCAAAGAACCAACTCTTTGATTTGTTGATTCTTTGGATTGTTTTCTTAGTCTCTATTGCATTGATTTCTGCTCTGATTTTTATAATTTCCTCTCTTCTTTTGGCTTTGGGCTTGACTTGCTCTTCTTTTTCTAAGCTGTTTGAGGTGTAGCATTAAGTTGTTTATTTGTATTCGTTCTGTTTTCCTGATGTGGGAACTCAGTGCAATAAATTTTCCTCTCAGGACGGCTTTCATTGCATCCCACAGATTCCGGTAAGTTGTATCTGCATTTTCATTTTCTTTTAGGTATTGTTTGATTTCTTCTTTAATTTCTTCTGTGACCCACTGATTACTCAAGAGTGTGTTATTCAGTTTCCATGTGTTTGTGGGATTTTTGCAGTATCTTTTATCATTAAGTTCTAATTTCAGAGCGCTATGATCTGATAACATGCAAGGGATGATTTCAGCTCTTTTGCACTTGTTTAAATATGTTCTGTGAGCTAATATATGGTCTATTTTAGAAAATGATCCATGTACTGCTGAGAAGAATGTGTATTCTGATGTTGTTGGGTGGAACATTCTGTATATGTCTATCAAACCCATTTGTTCACAGGTATGATTCAGTTCTGTTATTTCTTTGCTCATTTTCTGTCTGGTTGATCTGTCCCTTGGTGTCAATGTCGTATTAAGGTCTCCTGTTACAATTGTGTTACTGATAATTTGAGTTTTCATTTCTGTTAATAATTGTTTTATATAACTGGGTGCTCTGGAGTTTGGTGCGTATATATTTAAGATAGTTATCTCTTCCTCTTGGAGTTTTCCCCTTACGAGTATGTAGTGACCTTCTTTATCCTTTATGGTCATTGTTGGTTTAAAGTTCACGTTGTCTGCAAACAGAATGGCTACTACTGCCTTTTTTTGTATTCCTACTGCATGAAGAATTGTTTTCCATCCTTTGACTTTCAGTCTGTGAGTGTCTTTCTGGGTTAGATGGGTTTCCTGTAAACAGCATATGGTTGGATTTTGTTTCTTGATCCATTCTGCTAGTCTGTTTCTTTTGGTTGGTGCATTGAGACCATTTACATTAATGGTTATTACTGTTAAATGTTGGTTAATTGTAGGAATCTTATCTCTCTGCTGTTGCATCTTTATCTTTCTGTTCTGTTTAATTATTTGCTTTGCTTAGTGGTTTTTTCCTTTGTGTATCTAAACTGTCTTTCAATATTTTTTGCAGGGTTGGTGTGGTGTTCATGAAGTTCTTCAGCTGTTCTTTGTCATGGAAGTATCATATTTCACCATCTATTTTAAATGATAGTTTTGCAGGATATATCAGTCTAGGTTGGAAATCATTTTGCTTTAGGATCTGGAATACTTCACTCCATGCTCTTCTTGACTTTATTGTTTGTGATGAGAAGTTTGCTGTGATTCTGATAGGTTTTCCTTTATAAGTGATATGTCTTTTCTCTCTGACAGCTTTTAATAATCTATTCTTGTGTTGGATTTCTGGGATGGTGATTATTATATGTCTGGGTGTAGTTTTATTTTGGTTATGACTATTTGGAGTTCTATATGCTTCACTGATCCTGATATCAGTTTCTGATCTCATGCTTGGGAAATTTTCAGCTGTTACTTCTCTAAATATCCTCTTGATATCCTTTATGTTGTCTCCTTCTTTTTCATTAATCCCTATCATTCTTATGTTATTCTTCTTTGCATCATCTTGCAGTTGTTGAATTGTTGTTTCCTGATTCCTTGTTATTTTTAAAAGATCTTTCCTTTCCTGTTCACTAGCTGCGATCCTGTCTTCAAGGTCTGAAATTCTATCTTCACTTTCATTAAGGCGGTTTTTACAACTTTCAGTGGAGTTTTTTATTTCCTGTATATCTCTGTGCATCTGCATTATGTATTCTGTTTGTTTCTTATATTGCTCGTCTAGGGATTCTATCTTTTTGTTTAGTTCCTCCAATTTTTTATCTGTGTTTTCTTTAGATATATTTAGAATCTCTTTCATTTCTTTTGTCATTTCTTCTTTTATCTGGGATATTATTTCGAGTTTGAATTTCTTTAAGGCTTCCTGGAGTTGCTTGTCAACTTCAGTAGCTATTGTGTCTGATATATGAGGTGGATGGGATATATTTTCTTCTAAATACATTCCTCCTAGGGTTTCCTGAGATGGGCTGGAGGTTTGAGGTTGTAATTAGGTCTTTCGTTTTGTCATTTTCCTATATTTCTGTGTTTCAAGTGTTATTTGAAAGCTTCCTCAGGATCTGTTGAAAATCCCCTTCTATGTTTGCAGCTACTGAGACTCTGGCACCACGCTACCCCAAGCCATTGGGCCTTCAGAACCAATGGCCCTCCTCTGCTTGTTCAGAACTCCACAGTTCCAGACAAGCTGGGCCTCAGGGACACTGTGCGCCCCCCTGCCCCTTGGAAGATCCACAGTTCTTCAATTGCAGCCAGGTTAGGGTACTCACCACAGGCGGCAGTGCCTCAGGAGCCTGTGATCCCTCCCTGCTTGCAGAGATATCCACAGTCCTCCAGACAAAGGAAGGGGCTTCTGCAGGCACTCCAGATCCACCCAGCTCCTCTGCACGCCGACAGCTAGGCGCAGCTGGGCTTGGGGGATAGTGTAGGCCCGCCCACCCGTCGGGAGCTCAGCAGACCTCCAAGTGTAGCTGGGATGGGGAGGCGGCTGTAGTGGCCTCTAACCCACTGCTCCACTTCACTGCACCCAGAAGCCTGGGGGGTCCGGAACAGTCTGAGATTTGGGCAGACTGTGCTGGGCACTCACCACAGGCCGAGGTGCCTCAGGAACCTGCGATCCCTCCCTGCTTGCAGAAATATTCAGTCCTCCAGACAAAGGAAGGGGCTTCTGCAGGCACTCCGGATCCGCCCAGCTCCTCCTCTGCACCAGTTATTATTGTTGATTCCGTTTTTCTAAGATGCAGAATCAGATCTTTGAACTAAATGAGCTTCACTGGTGGTGTATCTAGAACTGGAACTAACACTTGTATGATTCTAAACAACCGCAGTTTACTGCTTCTAACAGTGCTTCACTGTTGAGTCACTTCCTTGCATTTTCTCACTCAGCCAACAGATACTGATTTCAGCGTCTTTGAGCTCTGAGGAGCGCCGACGGTACGAACACTCATCACAGCACACGGTCTTCCTGTCCACTTATAGTACAGGAAGAGACAAGCAGGCCACCCCCAGAGAAAGTCCACTGAGTGCTGTTAGAGGAAGAACAGGGTTCTGAGGTGACACATGAGAGAGACGCAAAACCTAACAATAGAGGGTCCTTGAGGGAGTGATGTTGACAATCATGTATGATGAATGAGAGGTAGGTAAGAAATAAGCAGAAGCCAGATTTCAAGAACAAACAAGCCAGGCATGGTATCACATGCCTGTAATCCCAGGATTCTGGGAAACTAAGACAGGAGGATTATGAATTCAAACCCCCTGGACAATTTAGCAACTGAGCAAAACTCTGTGTCAAAAAATAAAAGGGCCTAGTGTATAATCAGTGTGAAAGTCCTGTGTTTAATCCTCAGTACTTCAGGAAAAATAGAGTTTTAAAAGCCACCTTTGGATTCCAAATTCATGGGAAATTAATAAAGGACTTTCAGAAGCTTACAGGAGATATGTCAGATTTACATTTCAAAAATACCACTCTGATTCCTGTACAGTGGGCCCTAGATTTAGAACCAGCTTGACATATGAACAACTTGGGATGTGGACTGGAATTTTAATTTTCTGGGGTTTTTTGTTTGTTTTTTGTTTTTGTTTTTGTTTTTGTTTTTGTCTTCTTCATTTTTACTGGTACCAGGGATCGAACTCACGACTGCCTGCTTGCAAGGCAGGCGCTTATGCCCCTGAGCTAAATCCCCACACCTGGAATTTTAGTTTTAACTCATAACCAAAGTCTTGAGTTATGACCTAAATGTCAGCTGCTTGTGTTTCCAGATGGTCTCAGATACAGATTCAAGCCTTAAAGAGTTCTGGAAGGAACAGTACAACATCCTTTCCTGTAGGGGGGGGGAAATCCTGGGCCAGTGTCTCTCTAAGAACCCTGAGATCTGCCTGTGTACAGACTTTGAAGGCTGTGTAGAGAAATCTGAGGCTACAATTGACAACCTGAGTTTCATGCAGCCCTAGGGAACAAATTGAATTTGAAAGTCAAGGGTCCATTGTATATGGAAAGAAATTGGAGAGAAGGAAGAATGAAGCCAACTGAAAGAGTAAATAAGATCCAAAAATGCATAATAGATATTGTGAAAGGGAAAAAAAGTGCTCAGAAGGGAAAAACACCTGGCAGAGGGGAAAGGAGAAAAGAAGGGAAAGGTTATATGTATACATGTAAGTATACATATGTGTGTATGTATATATATACAAGATAATTATGCTGCTTATCTCAGTTCATCAAAAAGAACAGTTTGCATTTTCATTGTTTAATCATTTGTTTCATGCCTAATTGTGTAATCTGAACAAATATTTTTAAGATAAAAATATGCAACATGTTAACTAGTGTTAATTTTCTATGATTATTTTTTTAAATTCTGTATCATTTTTATCTTGTTTTTAAAATTTAAAAAAGGAAGAAAGGAAGGAAAGAAAGAAAGAAAGAGAAAATCAGACTCAGTCAACCAATAAGAAGTCAAGATTATTTTCGGTGAAGGAAACCGGTGATGGTCATAAGGGACTAAAGTTACATTAAGGAGACAGAGTTTATGACTTGCTCATTGGTAGGGCTCAGGAATGAGATACAGCTTCCAGGTGAGGTCGGAAAGTGAGAAATGGGACCATTCACCAAAAGGGATCCCCAGACAGAGCAAGTCTGGCAGAGAATAGATGAACATAGGCTCTGCAGACTGAAGCTGAAGTGCCTCCAGAGGACCCTGGGTGACACAATGGCCACCCCATGGGCCTGTAGGACCCCCCTCCTGCAAATTATGAGAAGATGCCGTGTGCCTACAAAGGCTCACTGCAAAGGGCAAGACACCTTCAAATTTTCCTTCTCCACCACCAGCCAGGTCTCCTTGGCTTGTAGCACCTTCCTCCTGTGGTCAGGTCCCAGTCCACGTTCCCAATGACCGATGGCCAGGGTCCAATAGCCTCCCTTCGGGGACTACACGGGCCACAAAAACAGTCAGCGCAGCAGGCCAGATCACACCATCCCCGTTCTCTCTCATCCTCAGAGACAGATCCCCAAAGACCAGATCCAAAGCATTTAGAGATTAGATACGTAAGGAACAACTATAGGAACCCCAGATGTCTGCTCAAGCATTAAAATAAGAAAGCTCTACTTAGAAATACCATTTCTCTAAAAGTACCCTGCTTGTTAAATTTCAAAAACTGATTAAATAATGCTAAGAAATGCAAATAATTTTATCATTTAATGTTTTTAATATACAGAAAAAGACTGTAAATTTGGAATCACCTAAAGTTGTATTCTTCAAATCTAATAAATATTTACATATTTCCATTGATAAGTGGTTTGTATTTACCTGACCCAAATAACAGGCATACCAGTGAGTTTCTCTTTTGACATAACACATATTGTCAATTGTTCATATGTAATAGACTTTCTATGTCCTACTTTTTACCTCATCATTTTTCCATATGAGGAGTATCATCTCTGCTTTACACATGAGGATAGTGAGACTAGTAAATCTTAAAGGCTGAGAGATTATGCACTTGTAGTGAAGGAGTCAAGATTTGGGCTCCAAGTCTGGTGCTTAAGGTTAAGCACAGTGCCTTTCCCTTCATAGCATAAAGCATGCAATAATTATTTAAAACAGTAGCAATCCAGATGCAGCAGTGCACATCTGTAATCCTAGCTACTTAGGTGACTGAGGTGGAAGGGTTGCAAGTTTGAGACTTTGTCTCAAAACAAAAAATCAAAGGGCTGGAGAGGTAGTTCTGTAGTAAGACACCCCTGGGTTTGATCTCTGATAGCATAATAAAAGAAAAATGAAGCGACACCAAACATCAAAGTAAAAGTCCCAGTAACCAAAGATGTAGGAAATAAGAAGAGTCAATGAAAAAGCATTATGTAGTACAGTTCCCAGGAAATGAAACAGAAATACATACTTCATTGAGAAAAGACAAAATATTTGTAAATGCAGAAGTGCACTGAAAAGTGAACCTTACACTTGGTGAAAACACAGAAGTATTTTCACTTTCCACAGAAGTATTTTCACAGAAGTATTTTCATTTTTCAGTACACTTATACCCTGCTGATGGGAATAGTACAATAGTTTTGGAAAACACATCAGAAGGTTCTTTATGGTTAAAGTATATACCAGATCTTCATTTCTAAGTATTTACCAAGATAAGTAGAAGTATCCACAGGCTTATATTATACATGATTGTTCATAATGATTTTGATCATAAAATTCAAAACTTGGATCAACTGAAATGTCCAACAAATGAGATGATAAGCAAATTGTGGTATATCCATGTATTGACATATTACATGGCAATAAAGAGGTCCAAACTATTGTTACATTCAATCATACACATGAGTCTTAAAATATTTACACTAAACAAAAACATCCTGGTGAAAAATAATACATACTGTAGGATTTCAGCTATGAAATTTTGAATTCTAGAAATTGATGACCTTGAGTGGGGGAGAGAGATGCTTTAGTGGGAATAGATGGCAGGGAGCACTAGGAGAATTTTGGGACTGATGGACAAGTTCGTGCTCTTGGCAGTGGTGACGGTGCTGGAGTGTCCTAACCATATTTCACCGCAAAGAAGAACTAGAAATGAATTTTTGACTATTCCAGGGAAAGTAACCACGACTTAATCTAGTTAAGTCAGTCAGTGATTGTATTGGCCGTGTTTCCCATTGCTGAAACAAAACCACTTGGCACTCACAGCTTAAGGGAAGAGAGTCTGCTTTAGCTCACAGTTTGAGAGACTTAGATTCATGGTTGCCTGGGTATAAAGCAAATGCATCCTAGAGGCAGAAGGGGTGGCAAAAGAAAGCCACTCCATTCTTGGAATCCATGAGGCAGAGCTTCCTGGAAGAGAAAGGAATACAGTATGATCCTTAAGAACCAGAACCAGATACAGTATGATCCCTAAGGCTGCACTCCCATGACCCCCTTCCTGCAATGAGGTTCTGCCTCCTAATACCCTTGGTAGCTTTCCTACAATGGTTAATTCACTGATGAGTTTAATGCCCTAACAATCTAATCACCTCTTCAGGAGACTTCACCCAGTAGAACTGACAGTCAAAACTAACCAGCATGATTATGTAGCCAAGAAATTGCTTGTGGTCGGAGCAGTTAATAATCCACTACTTAGTTCTGCAACTGCATTGCAGTAATTGCTTGACTTTTTTCTCTTGTCTTCTTACCTTTCCTTTTTGCTTACTCCCAGCAGCTCACTGCTAAGAAATATATAAGTAAATGAAAATACCTTTAAAGACTCAATGTAATTTTGATATTCTTTCAGACAGTAACATTTAAGTGCTGGTCCTGTTTTCTTTCAGAGGGGCCAGTGTGCGCAGTGGAGAAATACTTTAAACTAGATAGATCTGGGTTTAAATATCAGTTTTGCCCTTGACTGCCCTCTGTGCTGTCGTTTAACTCCTCTATTCTTCAGCTTTCTTACATGTAACATAGGTATTTCAGAGGTCACTGTAAAGATTATAAATCACTGTGCTATTCAGTCAATGATTTGCTTGGTATTGTATGTTACACATCAAGTCAGTGATCATGCACTGTCTTAAACACTTTTATTCACGTCAACTCCTGCAACAGCCGAACACATGGAGGAAATCCAGATAAACCAGGGTGGATGGGCAAGTAAAGAAGTATATCTGCCTTTCCATTCACGTCGGGCTGACCTTTTGACTCTGCTTTAATTGTAGTGCACCTGGTAGACATTTGGAACGTCATAGAAGCACTGAGAGAGAATGCTTTGAACAACCTGGACCCAAACATAGAGCTTAATGTGGCCCGCTTAGAGGCTGTGCTCTCCACCATTTTTTACCAGCTCAACAAACGGATGCCAACCACTCACCAAATCCACGTGGAGCAGTCCATCAGCCTCCTGCTGAACTTCCTGCTTGCAGCCTTTGACCCGTAAGCTCTTACTGTCAGGGAATACATGTTCAGTTTCAGTGACCTTCTGCACTTTCCTGGGTTATTTCCCCAAATATTTTCTAGAGTGGTCTCTTTTTTCTGCACCAGATAGTTACATCAATAAGTTTCCCTGTGATTGATATACATATTAAAGGCCGTGGGAAAGACTGCAGCGTAAAACAGTGCCACAGGAACGTGAGGACTGTGGTGTTTTATGAGCTGACCTGTATGTAACTCATTCTGCAGCTCTTAGCAGCTCTGGTCACTTGAGAGTAGGTCTGGATGACACACCAATGGGGCAGCCTACTGACACGTGAAGCGGAGAGGATGTTTCTCACTCTCTTTTTGGAAAATTGTCTTGGAGTGTGTTTCTCGTGTATCATAACAAAACCTAGAGCAGGCAGGGGAGAAACTGAAAAGGGTTTCTTGACTGGTTTAGTCCATGGAACCATGATTTGTGTTAAATGGACCGGTCAATTATATACACTGTAAAACACCATGATGCTGTCCACAGACGACAGTTGAAACTCAGCCTCATTATCATATAATTTCCGTCACAAAATCAGAGAATTTCAGAGTTAGCTGGTATCTTAAAGACTGTTCATCCAAATCTCTCATTTTACAGATGAAGGGACAGAAGCACAGAGAGATTGTCGCTTATCCAGGGCATTGCACTGGGGTAGTGGCACTGTGGGGACGTAGGTGTTTCAACTAAGCTTCCTTTCCAAGGTATATGTCAGCACCACGAAATGTGAAAACTCCCCTAAACCACACTACTGTGTAAAATTTCCGGAGACTTTTGTCCATAGCTTCTAGCATGAATGGAGCATCTCCCCTGCACTTTCATGACTTGTTTTGAATATTAAAAAGGGAAATTGCTAAGCTGATCTTGCAGCAATCACATCTCAAGATTGAAGATTTTGCTAAGTCTCCTTTTCTGGCCAATGTGAAGAGCATTTACCCCTGCAATGAGATGTCCCACCCAGGCTAACGCCCTTATGCTGTTCACCAGTGGCACCACCTGTCACTTTACAACCTATAATGGTAACAGAATTGTCCCTGCATGGTTTTCCAGTATACAGTGTCTCCACAATGCTTATATTATGAGCAATTCTCAAGTTGAAGTAAGCAACTTTAAAAGAACAGTCCAGCTTGATACATTCCTTGCTTTGTCTGTGAAAACTTCACAGACATTCAGTATAATTTGCTGTTCTCTGGCCTAATCATGATGGTAATGGGCGGTAGAGCAGGTAAAAGGGCTGCAGTCCCACATGACAGGCAGCTGAATGGAACCAGCCATGGTGACATTCCTGTTCTGCCCGCTTGACAAGACCATGGCAGCTTTTAAATTCATCACTAAGGGTTGTGTGGGGCTTATTTATTGTAAGTGTGTATTATCTGCCTATCACTAGAGAAAATACCTGAGACAATTTATAATGAAGACATTTTAACTTGTAATTTCAGAGGTTTCAATCCATGGTATCTTGGTACATTTCTTTTGGTACTGTGGCAAACAAATATGTCATAGAGGACACAGCAGAGAAGATCCATTTGCCCTTATGGTGGCTGGAAAGCTGGAAAGGAGGGAGAGACAGAGAGAAAGACAGACAGAGGAAGAGTAGGAGAGGGACAGGGACAGGGACAAGGACAGGGAGAGAAATCAGTTTCTCTTAAGTTTACTTTCAGTAGATCTAACTTCCTTCCACTAGAGCTTATCTCCTAAATGTTCCACCGTCTTCCAGGAGCATCATGGGCTGGGGACCAAGCCCTTAGCTTTGGATGACATTTAAGGTACAAATCGTAACAAAATGCAATAAATGAAAATATAAAAAAAATATATAATTTTCCGCTAAGTTTTGGGGTACTGGTGGAAGATTATTAGGGAATCAATGTAAGTACAAAACAGGGACAGATTAAAAATCACACAGGGAGTGTTTTGTGAAATAGATGGAATTCAGAGTAACACAGTGAGATGTTTTGCTTTTGTTTAGAAATACTGGTTAGATCATTTCAAAGAACAAAACCATAAATGTTCCTTAAATAGCTACTGATGATACAGCTGAATCATTTCAAGACTGGTGAGTGCTAAGTATAAGGATTATCCCAAGGTAAAGAGAAATTCACACAAATATTCAGAAAGAAATGTTTGCTTATTATCTACTCTTCCTACAGGTGGGAAGTCTCCAGATGTTTATTTGAGGAACCTTAATTGCCATATGAAGACCCTAGACTAAGGATATCTTTGCTTTCTCCCCTTCCCATACCAAATGTACATATGCCGTTCTGCTGGCTCTCATATTTTCCTTCTGCTAGCTTTGGAATTCTATTGTGAAATGGAAGCTACAGGAAGTAGAACTAACTAGAAATGTAACTTAGAAGTGAAATAAAAAGAGATACTTTGAAAAATAGAATGTGCAATACTATTTCTTATAATAGTAAACTTCTGTTTATCCAAATGAGCTCCACTATGGAGTCTGATGTCACTTCCTCCCACCCACCGTCAAGCTCGAGTGTTTAAGACAACTTTCTATATTTTGGCAGAGATAAATGAGCTGATGCTAGTAAAACAAAGATGTGCTGTTGCTAATATAGAATTACTGAAACATTAGGAGATTGTCTCCCATGTGCTGTATCTTAATTGGACATATTTTAAAAACAGAAAAAATCCAAAAGTGAAAAAAAAAAAAAAGAAGATGCTTTAAGAACCTGGACTCTAAAGAGGTGATGTTTTAAAAAGGAGAAAAAAAGCAAAAGGAAGCCAGGATAGTAATTTAAACTCATGAAGAATAAGAACTTGAATTCAAAGAAACTTGCTCATTTCTTTTTTGGCAGAACCTTAAAATCCACCAGATTCAACCCAGTAGGCTCTGAAGCAATATCAAAGTCCACTTGAGGTGGATAAATTCCTGGAAACCAGATTGACCCTCCCACAAGCATAATTCTCCAAGAATAACATTTCCCTTCCTCTCCCCAAAATAGGAATCTCAGTTCTCATACAATGTTTCCTATAGTCAGTAGATCCCTAACTACCATGCTTCTGTAGTCATTGAAAAAATCAGTGTCTTAGAAGATACAGGGCATAGCTATATATGCAGGGTGACATGCTCAGCGTTAGGGGGTAGCATCTGACCCCAGTGGCCTCTGCCCAGACCTGACCTTCTGTCACTGAAGAGAAAATTCCCCTAGTCTGAAAGATATCTACTCTTCCTCACTTTCCAAAGTGGTAATTTCGGTGCAAGGGGTCATTCAAAGGAGCATTTATAGCCAACTTCTAAGCAGATGCTTTCTGAAGCTACAAGCAGGGCTCCTAGAGAGATGATGGATGTTCCTAGGAATGATGAGAAGAGAGGGGTCAGAAGAAGAGAACAGGACTGAAAAGGAAGAAGATACATCATTTTCTTCTCATCCTTGCACCCCTGGAATTGTTTTCCCCTTCACTTCTTTGTCCCAAAATCCACTAAAAACCAGGCAACAGCTTTTTCTGTCCACTCTTACCCATATCCTCACAGAGGAAAAAAACAATTCTTTGAAGTGCTCTAAGGATCTTTACTGTTGTTATTATTTTTTAGGAAATAGAGAGTAGCTCCAAAGAAAATTAACATGGCAGAGAGTTACAGGATGAAGTTAATTCTCAAAAACTTATAATGCTCTGTCTTTTTGAGAGGTGGATCCATGTGATAGTTTATATCTAGATGTCCCTCCAAAGCCTCATGCATGCATAGATGGGTTTTGGGGGAGGTGATTGGATCATGGAGCATGTACCTCATCAGTGGCTTAACCTCAAATATGATGTTGGGATGTGAAGTCTAGTTGGAGGAGGTAAGTCGTGGGGGGGATGGTCTGGAAGGGTATGTCCCCCTCTATCTTCCCTTGATTATTCTGTGCCTCCCACCACCATGCTATGAACTCTTTCTCCTCCATCTTGCCCCTGTGCCATGCCACTCTGCCTTGGAGTCAGTCAAGACTATGGACTGAAACCTCTACAAACTGTAAGCCAAAATAAACCTTTCCTCCTTAGAGGTGAGAGTGTCAGGTATTGCGTCTCAGCAATGACAAAGTAACTAAGACAAGTCACAAACTGAAGCTACTGCGTCTCCCAGGCAAGATGATCACCCTTCCCCAAGACCCAGTGCTCCTTGTACAAGGTTCTGCTAGTCTCTTACACTGCATCTCTGATCGTGTATCTACTTCCCATAGACTACTTTTGGGTGGGCTGTGGTTTAATCTTGTTTGAATGCTCAGCCCCTGTGACTAAACCCAGCACAGCATGAACTGATGAGTGAAAATTAAAGGCTGACCTTTCTTAGTTTTCATAAAACTAACTTAGTTCTTATTCAGAAAATAAGTTCTCCTTGATCTCCAATGTATTAACGTCCTTGTGACTTCATTCATACCCTCTAGGTGAGGCATCCTGATAACTAACGTAGGGGACATCACTGTCACAAACCTCAGTGTACCTCTCTTGCTTTCTCCTTACTCCCCAGTAAACACTAACAACAACTTCAGCTTTGACTTCCTCTTACTTAGGTTTATTAGTGCCTTTCTTCTTAGGGCAGTCACTCACAAAATCGCATGTGACAGAGGCTTGACTTTTAGCAAATATCATTTCTGTATACATTCAGTCACTGAAAGAAACCGTAGGACAGTGATGAGTATTAAAGGGAAGAGTGAGTTTTCTCTTTGCAGGGATCAACTTGCAATTGAACGTCAGTTCTTCAATATTATTGATAATAATAGATGTAATAGTGGTTAAGAAGTACCCAATACTGACCATGTGCCAACAGTCTTACTAATTTAGCATTGTATTATGTAGTGATTGAGGTTGAGGGGGTGATGAAGCCAATATAGAAAGGTTAAATAACTTGTAGAGCATATAACTTCTTACTAAAGAATGAAGAAACAAAACTGATTCAAATTCAACTCTCCCCAAGCTTTCTGTTTCATTCTTAAATATGAGAATTAATGTGTTCTTTGCACTCAGACTCATCCTGATCATTGCAGAATATTAGTAGTAAGCTCACCTTCGTAACCTTTTCAGTTTGTGATATTTAGATGCATTTGACACTCCATGTGAAAGAAATTTTCAAACTCAACACGTTTTATGTTGCAGCATTAGTGCCAGTCTTATAATGACTATGCAGAATGACAAATCCATTGTATAACAGTCTTGCACAGAGAATATAAATCCCTGGTATTTTCCTCCGTGTGACATGTTGCACCTTGCCAAGCCATGGGGAAAGCCATGCCCATTGCTGAGCCTCTGATACCTCTGATACAGCAAACACAGATTAATTTCATATGCAGATATATGAAATGATCCTGGAACTCTGCCAAAACCTGGCTGCCTTTTCAATTTTATAAATGGTTCTGATGTTTAGTGCAAAAAGAAAAACAAAGTCCACAGCCATTTTTCTGTGCACCAACAAAATGCACTGTTCATGTTTAAGACTATGTGGATGCATGGCCACCAAGAAGGAAGAGTTACACACATTCAAACGCTCTTCTCTACTTCTGTTACTCATACCAGCTATAAATATTAAAAACTGTTTACTTGACTTGATTTTTTCATTTTAAAAATTATTTATTAGTTCATATACGCTTGCAATGCTGAATACTTACAGTCACCTTGGGAAATTGATACATCACATTTCATTTTAATCCCCTCCCCACTCCTCCCCACCTCCCTGCCTCCTTCCCCAGGTCCCCTTCCATTTCCCTGTTTCCCCACATCTCTCTTTTAAAGTGATTTTTTTTCTTTTTCCTTAGCATGTCCCAAATTCAAGGTAGCCACAGAACATTATCCTCTAGTAACTAAAATTTTGTTCTGGTGGAAAATAGTTTGTGTTCAAGATTTATGCATGAAATGAAATCATCTTTCTAAAGAATTTTCATGGTTGCAAATAAATTGAGCATCCTTAATGTCACTTATCTTTTATCAGACTCATACTTTGGATGAGTGACAGGTAAGATTTTAAAAAGGCAAAGGAGACAACCCCAGAGTATTAGCCCTTCCCAGGGCCATGAGGAGTTCTTTGCCCAGACGTTTTGCTAACATTTTAGAAAACCCAGAGACATCAGGGCAAAGTGCAGGGTTTCTATTTGGCCTTAAGTCAATTTCTCCATCCCCTGAATTCAAGACCATTGTATAACTGTAACTCCACCCAAAGCATGTAAATATTATGTACTGTATCACGTGCTTATAAAAAATAATAAGGGCCATAAAGTTAACAATTATAATTTTACTTAAACACTTTTATAGTTCTCAAACTAAATTTACATAATAAAACAGGAAGGTTTATTTTTTCTTTTGTGCATTTAATTACCATATTCTAGATGCTGTGATAAGCTAGGGATAAATGATATGACAAGATGAAGGAACCGAAATATACTTTATTTGAAAATTAAAATTCACTATTTCCAACCCTTCTGTTCAATAGACTGTGAGCAAATGGAGGATAGGGGCTACTTCTTACCTGTGTATCACCAGCCCCTAGGATAATTCCAGTAAATATTTGATGAGAAAATAATGAGCATTTTTTTTTTTTTTTGAGCCAGGGTCTCTCTATGCATTCAGGCTGGCCCTACACTCACTTTGTAGCCCAGGCTGGTCTCAAACTTGCAACAATCCTCTTGTCTCAGCCTCCCAAGTGCTGGGATTACAGGCTTGTGCCACCACACTCAGCTAATGAGTGACTCTTAGGAGCAAAATAATTTTCAGGTAAGGAAATGTGTGGTGAGAGAAGAGAGTTGTGCAAAAGCAATTCTCAGTTAATTAAGTCACCAAAATACATGAGAAAGTAGTTTGGGTGCTGTACCTCTACTACGATGAGCAAAAATGCTTATCAAATGTCTTTATGAAATATGTTGATAAAAGAGGAATTTCTGATTTTGTACTCTCAAAGGGAGAAATAACTTCTTCCTGCTCAAGGAAGCATTCATCAGGATTCAGATTTCACTGAAACAGTAGCTTTAAAAAATCTAATATAGTACTTGTAAAAAATCAGTTTGTCTCTGTATATTAGGGCACAGAAAACCCAGCCCAGAATAAAACCGTTACTTATGTTTATTATGTTAAATTAAACTTTAAAGTAGTCCATGTTTTTCTAGGACAAACATTCTACAAGTAGCCCTACATATTTTAGCCAAAGAGTGTTTTCCTCTTTCTGTTTTCAATCAGTTGTGCCCGAGGAAAAGTAAGTTTCCAGAGTGCAACAGCAAAGTGCAAAGGGAAATATAAACTCTAAAGTATTATTAATTTATGAAGCAATTTCAGTTTGTATTTTTGATTATTTGTTTAGATTCACTGGGTTCTCTGCGATGCACTGTTAATTAAATACCAGTAAAACAGTTTAAGTGGTATCTTTGCATATGAGGCTAGAACAGAAAGTTTGTACAAGCAAAAATCTCCAGGATAATTGGCTTAAAACTGGAATACATTCTATTGTGCCAAAATATAAGTGGTAGAGGGTTGACCAAAGTACGCATTATGTGTTGCGTTCTTTCTTTACACTGGAAGCAAAAAAAAAAAAAAAAAAAGAAGAAGAAGGAAAAAAATGCTACATGTAAATTTGTACTATTTTATTTTTTAAACAAAATTATTTTAATAAAAATGGCATTTCGTATTCTTTTGTTTTTAAAATTAAAAAATTGTGTAAATGGCATACTAATCATAATTTCTTTGCAAAGCTTTTACTGTATCTTTTACACCATGAGCTGCACTTTCAGTTTTAACCTGCAGAGAAAGCTTCTGTGGTCCCATCATTCATCACTGACTCCTGGGCCTGGGATCTTAAATGTGGTCCTCCCAGAGACCTCTGGCTCTGTCCTTTCAGAAATGGCCACCAAGCCACACTGTTTAAGAAACTGAAGGTGTGCCGCCATAGCGTTTCTATAAAAACAGGAAAGGACAGGCTTTCTCTCTGCTCTTTCTGGTGTCTCCTCAATTCCGGGCTAGTGGGCCGGCAGCATTGGGGCAGTCCATCTCCTTCATGCCCAGCACACATCGCAGCCCACTTCCTGAGTTGTGGCTGCTCTGACAACTCCTGTAGGTGCAGCTCTGACAACTCCTGTAGGTGCAGCTCTTCCCTCCCCCATACTCCTGGGAGAGTGCTGTGTGTGAGGTACGATGCAAAAATACTTGAATGCTTGTATTTTTAAAAAATTACGACAGTAAAAGACACATTGTTATTGTTCTCCTTCAAAATATTCCCCCTTGCACCAAACACACTTATTCCATTTTTCTTGTTGCTTTCTAAAGCAGTCCTGGAACTGCCTTCTGCTGTGTCTCTAGCTGAGCTGTCACAACTGCCTTGATGTCCTGAATCAGTTCAAAATATTTATCTTTGGTGGTCATTTTGACCTTGGGAAAAAGTCAGAAGTCACATGGTGTTAGATCGAGTGAATAAAGTGGATGAGAACACATTGTAGTATTTCTAGTTGATAGGAATTGCCACAAAAATTTGATCAATGAACAGTATTCAAAATTAGAGAATATTTAAATTTTAAAATTTATTACAGCAAAAGACACATGCCATTAATCCCCCTATAACACTCTTCCTTACTGCAAACACACTTGTTTCATTAATTTAAACATTCAGTGTATTTTTCAATTACCCTTGTATGTACCTACTCATTTGGAATATACTATGCCACCTTCTTATCCCTTTGTACAAGACCCATGGGGCTTCCTGTTATCCATCTTCGTGCATTTGTCTTTCCATTTCTCAAGCTTTCTCTGCTTGTTTATAATCAAACTTACTACCAAGTAAATACAATTTCTAGTGAAATGTCTCTATTTGGGGAGTAGCAATTGCTCTCCTTTCCTTGTTTCCTATGTCAATATCAATTCTTTCTTTCACATCCAAATAGGGTTCCTAACCCCAAGACTTTGCTCAGCAGTGGCCTTTGGTATGGGGCCCTGGCCAGATGCCTTAAAAATAGACTCTTTTCTTTACCTCTACTTTTCTCCATCCTGTTATATCTACTGAGAATGCACTTTTTAAAAAAAAGTTCATTGTATTTGTTGTCATCTTTCTCCTTTGAAAAGGCAGTCATGTCACTAGCTCTTTAAACCCTTAAGGATTTGCCCATGCCTGGAGCATGCAAGGTCTGAACTTGCACAGTAGAGGTCTGCGTACCAGGACCTAAATCTTTGCATACCCCCCCAGTCCTTCTTCCTGACAGGGTCACATTTGCAATCTGGCACAGTAGCTTGCATAACAATAGATCCAGTGGCCTAATTTCACCCTTGAGTTCCTGCAAAACTCTCATTCAGGTGCCCTCCCTGCAGTGATTTATCTAGATTTATTGCGTCAATTTGGCAGAATAGCTCAGATACAACCAATGTAGAATTTAATATAATCAATCTTCCATTTCTAGGAAAAATACAGGACTGGCAATCTGCCTATGATCTTCTTCACTAAAAGCTAAGGTTTCAGAACTCCCTCATGAGTATCATCATTTCATCCTTTAGAGAACTCTCCATTCTTACATCATCTGTGCTCAGTCCTCTCCCCTGAGTTAAATTGTTAACTCTGATTCATTGAAAGGAAGTTGTACTGCTCTTGAAAACTCATATAAAGTGCTCTCTTGCATTTTGAAAACTGCTTTCTTGCTATATTATTTCTAATCTTCCCTGCTTTCCAGACTCTTCTGTTCTCATTATTTGAAACATGTTCCCACCAAAGAAAAGAAATCAGTTATTCGCTGATGTAAAATGCTTGATACCTCCAGTTATCTAAGCAATTGGGAATACACAGACATGAGATAATTTTGACCAAAGTGGTTTATACAAAACCATTGCAATTTTTATAAAGCTATCTACTCTAAAATTTGTTTAAAACCTTCATGAATAGATGCTCAAATTGTTAGGGATACTTATTATAATGATTACTATCCATTCATTAATATAACAAACACATTGATCATTAATTTTGTGTTAACCAAAAGTGCTAAGCACTGGAAATGTTACTGATTTAGAAGAATCATTCCTGCCCCCAAGATTCTCATAGTGTAGAGTCACATTGCAGACAAGAAAACAAGCAAATCAAGGTCACTTCTTGTGACAAATGTCACATAATAGGTAAAAATGGAGGAGAGAGGGATGCTTATCTCCCCATCCAAGGCAAAAGCTGTTTTTAGAGCAAGGTGAATGATGGTATCGATTAGTATCTCCAAGAGCGGGTGGCAGAGTCCTGGACAGACTGTGGGGGAAGGGGAAGGGCCAGGAGACATAGAACTAGGTGGCAGCAACACAGAAATGATGGCAACTGAGACTGAAGCTTAAAATATGGTCAAATTAATTTGTAAATGTGCAAGCAGAAGGATCATGTTGGAGGTTACTACCATGTTAAAGCAAGAACCCATACAAGCAGCAACCAATGAGGGAAGGAATGGATTCCATAGACAGTCAAAAGAGATATTTGAGTCTTTCAAATGTTTATTCAAGACAGTGGTGAAATAAAGAAAAGCAAGAAATCAAGGTGAGAGTGACATCTGCTCCCGTGTGCAGTTGTGGATAACACTGTAGCTCTACCAACTAAAAGAGGGATGGAGGAGGAAAAGTTATTAAGGAAAAGTTATTAAGTACTATGGAAGGGATCTTCAAAGATGATGAGTTCTGCTTTAAACATACTTGTATTTGTGTGAGGTATCCAGGCAATGAGTTTTCATAAAGAATTATATAAGTGTGATGCTCAGGCTGATAAATGCATTGGGAGAATCACCAGCATCAGATTCAGTTAATTTTGTATCCTGCCTAGCTATTATATTCAAGGTGCTATACTAAGAACCAGAGCAACAAAAATGACTCACCAATGATTCCTTTCAGAAGCCTCTCAAGGAACAAAGAAGCCTACTAAGGAAATATATAAATCTTACTCATTTGCATCATTTATTGTACGTGCTAAAGCATTGGCAACACAGACTTTATTTACTTCTCAGTCACATTATTACTTTAAATAACTCTTTTGATCATTCTGAAGAGAAGCAGTTATCAAAGCAATGATTCACTAGTATGATACTCTGTCTGATTCCAAAGATATAAGAATGGAGTGGTAGACTCAGTGTCACAGCACCTGTCTGGCAAGCATGAGGTCGAGTTCAATCCCCTGTACCAAAATAAATAAATAAAGAACACAGTGGTGCCGCAGTTCATGAACTTGATTCTTTCCATGATTCTTGTAGCAGACAAAGTTGGACCAGAAGTGAACCAAATGTAATGGTTAGGTTCGATATTCATCTTACCAGGAAATGTGATTTGGTTTTCATCCAGTTCCATTTGCAATCAGAGTTATGGAAAGAATTGAGTTCATAACCAAGGTACTACTGTACAGTTTATTCCAATAGAATATAATTTAGCTGAAACACTATACTTCTTACAGTATGCGCTTTACGTCCCATTTTGTGAAAGACAAGGTTTTTATGCTTCTAAATCAGCAAAAGTATTTGTGTCAAGTTAGGTAAAAGTAGAACTATTCACACAGAGTTCTTGCTTTTCCCTCTTTCAAATACCAGCTTTCACTGAAAAGTAAATATGTCATGCAGTCACAGCTCCCTTGTGGGTAGGAAATGATAGTTGAAATAATAAACGTGTGATGAAGAAGTCCCCATAATTATCCTGTCCTCAAATTCAGGGATTCTACGACACCTCTGAAGCTTGTTTAAATAAATTAGACTGGAATCATCCTGCACACAATTATTTTATGAAATCTAAGTTAAAAGCAAGTTCTGTTGTTAAATTCATAGTTAGCTAGTGCAACTTCTACTGGCAATCAGCCCAATTTTGCAAGTGAGATATACAAAAAAAAAAAAAGAAAAAGAAAAAAAGAAGATGATGATGATTCTGATGTGTCTTGAAAAAAAGGGAACTTGAATAGACCGATTTTCAGAAATGATGTGAATTGTACTCAACCTTTTCTAAAGTAAATGTGTTCATATAATGCATGCAGTCACATAGCTTGTGATTTCTCCAGAACAGAAAATGTCAAACATTACTGGTTGTGCTCCAAATGACATCATGTTTGTTTTGTGTTTTTTCTATTACTACTAAACAGGGAAGGCCATGGCAAAATTTCAGTATTTGCTGTCAAAATGGCATTAGCCACATTGTGTGGAGGGAAGATCATGGACAAATTAAGATGTAAGTTACTCTTCTTGGTTTTCTATGCTCTGGGGCACTGTCCCTCTCCCACAGTCCTGTCCTGCCACTTATTTATGTGTTTCCTCCTTCTATGAGAATCATTTGAAGTGCAGTCTTCTTTGATCTTTGGATTTTGTCATAGAAATGCTTTCATATTAAATAAATGTTAAATGAAATGAATATTTTCCTCTACTTATGGGCATTTAAGACTTGAGTATCACCAACTGAATTCTTTCTGATGTTAATGTATATGCAATCTTTCTAGTTGCTTGAACTGTGCTGTATTACAGGTAGCTGATCAATTTAAAGATCCCCAAACCACATAAGGGAGCAATGCCCGTTAGATGTTTTAGAACCACAGGTACTGGCACATTTCCACATTTTCTGAGCCTGTCCTATCCAAGTTACTGGGAACTCCATGGATTCCCAAGCAGATACTGCCAGAGAATTGGCGTTAGAATTATATAGAGGTTGTACAGCCCAAGACTGCTGAAAAGCATTAACTGGTTATGCATCTTTGTGTATTGTTGTCACTGACTACAGGACAGTTTCTTAGCCAACAACAGTGATTTTTTCATTTTTCTGCTGATTTAAAAAGCTGAACCTTATAAAATAAATTACATGTGTGACATGGTGCTAGGATTTAAATCCTGACTCTTTTCTCCATGGCAGTGTTCCTCAAGTTTTAGCATGCTTTTCAAAAAAATACAGACTTTTGGGTTCTGTAGCAGGAGGCCTCAGGTAGAAATGTGGGGTAAGAATTTTCTTTTTGCACTAGATTAAAATGATACTGATGCTTATGTTTCAAGGTTTCCTTTAACTCCATCTGTTGTCGTAAACCTTCTGAGTTTGAGTTATAAAGCTGTGCTAAAAGGTCACTGCCTTGGGAGCTGGGAGTTCCAGCCATGGGACGAACTTACTGAGTTACCCTACATTTTTTTTTAATTTCACTTAGTTAGTCCTCAGCTTTCTTCCACAATCTAAATTTGGGGATTTTATTAATCACCTGTAGTGTTGCTTCTAGCTGCAGCCATCTGTGACTCACAACCATAAGTTTTTTGAGTATTTTGTTTTGTGTTGTTTTTGTCTTTTTGAGACAAGATCTCACTCTGCAGTTCAGGTTGGCTTTGAATTCACTTTGTAGCCCAGGCAGGCCTTGAACTCACAGTGATCCTCCTGCCTCAGCCTCTCAAGTGCTGGTATTATAGGTGTGCACCACCATACCTGACTTCCATAAGTCTTTTCTCCCTGGCTGCCTGTCAGTTTCACAGTACACTTTTTGCATCTTGAGCGCCAAGAAAAAAAGAGAAGGAAAATACAGAAAAACTCTCCCCTTTGGAATTTCCTCAGACACACTTCCAGGGAAAGTTTTCTTGTTGGCCCAGTAAATAAGTAAAAGGAAACACAATGCAAGCCCCAAGTGATCCCCGGGCTCCCCTCATTACCAGGGACTTCCTTCTGTGGGGAGCCAAGTGCACCTGGATTCAGAGACATCCAGCCCGACCTCGGGGGTCAGGTCAGTCTCCATGTAGCCTGAATGAGCTGGATGATGAGAATTCTCTGTCTCAGTTCTTGGTTGAGAGATAATAGCTGAACAAGAAGGTGCTAGAATCAATGACATTGAAAAGATTGGGGAGAGGGCTTTGCGGTAACCAGGAGGCATTTCTTTCAGGGTCAGACTAGCAAGAGAAAATTTAGCAAAATGAACCAAAGCAGTGAAAGAAACCCCTCAGGCCTTGCCTGTTGACCTCACATCACTATTAGCCATTTATGCTCAGGGCGTTAGATTAATCCAGAAAACTAACAATAATAATACTTTTTCAATATTATATTAATTGGTACCTGGATGAAAACGTCCTAGGTTAGAATAAGTTTGAGGAAAACTGATAAAAACCAATTTTCTAAACTTCAGGGCTCTAGCCCACGAATGCTCCATGTTAATCCTACGCCCCTAAGAACCTAAGTCTTCCCATGCTTCCCCTCAACTTTCTGCCTCATTAGATGTCACCTTCCTCCAGAGGAAAAGGGGATTGGCAGTGTCAGGAGTCTCATCTCACTCCAGCCTTCAAGTGTCATTGCTCAGGCTCACACCTCAGACCAGTCACTAACCCAGGAACTGTTGGGAGGAAAGTCCTACCAGACATCCTGATTGATTAGAATCCACTTTACCTGTTGGGCTGGGAAGGCCCACTCTTTTTCTCTTAGCTCAGGAAAACATTTGAGGCCAATAAATTCAGCAATTACCAAGCTCAGGCTGCTTTTATACAAATCTTTACCAGCTTAAAGAACCATAGCAAGTGCCAGAATTCAAAGAAAACAGGATACCTGTGGGTTTTCTCCCCACCCCATTGTCTCCCTCCAAAAAGGACAACCCATGAATAAAGCAGGCCTGCTGTCAGGCAGCCAGTGAAGACTCCCCTGTATAGCAAAGGAAGCAACCGTGTGCCAGTTCCACTGGAGACAGATGAAGTTCTCCATCTGTCATCAAATTCTGTAGAAAAGCAGGCCATATGACCGTAATGTATCGTGCTCCTCTGCTGAGAGCAGCAAACCTGGATCACAGTCTCTTGTGTCCCTCAAGCTCTGACTGAGGAAGCCCTATTCATGTTGGCAACTGTAGAAAGAGTTTCATTGGCTTCCAAGTAACTTATTTGAAGCAATTTGACAGAAAACAATTATGCTGGAAGCAATTCGATTAGAAGAATCTCTCCAAAATGTTAATTAGTCAAAAATGATTATCTTTACTCACCAATATTTCTAGTTCCAATGAAAATTATTGGCTGACTAACTGTGCGCAAATACCCATAGACAGCAATGGCTGACTTGGTAATCGGGGTTATGGTTATTTTCCTACTGGCTTTCATTTCAGTAATAGAGCAGACAAGGTCATGGCTTCCTACATTACTTTCATAATTAAGAAAAAGTACAGTGAAAGGACATAGCATTTTTTAGGGTTTGAAGGTTTTATTTTCTCTTCCATAAATGTTTCTGATTCACTTCAAGCCAGAATGCCAGCTGTGCTTGTTTGGCAGTTTTTCTTTCTGTGTACAGGGATGAAGGATGTTTGGTGTGTTCTCACCAGCCCCTTTTTTTGGAAAGCTCAGAGCAAGAATAATTGGTTGAAAATAAATTAGAAATTAAAAAAAAAAAAAAAAAGCTAGGAGAAAACAACCAAAAATGGAATCTCATTTTTTAATGGTTTAAAATGTATAAAAAGTGATGACAATTCCATGTTACATTGCAGTTTCTAACACTCGGGGCCACCATCAACTGATGTGCAGCATTGGCTGTGTAATTCCAGAGATCAACATGGACTCAGCGTAGGAGGGGGCGGGCCTGCAACCTAGATAACTGACTAATTCACTCCTGTTCTGTGCAGTTGTTCTCTGAGGATAAGAAACTACTGTTTTCATGGGAAGGATCACCTATTTATATTTCTGCCTTGGGGCTCTTTAAGTCTTAAGGATCATAAGGAATTCTAAGTCCACTAACTATGAGCTTAGAACATCACGTACGGTTGGTTCTACATCTGTTAAGAACTTGTTTTCTCTGGCTTGAAAGACAAGCATTATGGCAAAGGTCTGTATTTATGGAGTTTCTAACACTGAGCTGCCCAGTCTTCCTCCAAGGAAACCTCCAGAGTGGCATTTCAAACTTCCTGGCCTACTTTAGACTATCTAGGAACTACCTCGCCTCCTCCAGACACAGTCCAAACCCTCTTAGCAGAGCTTGCAAAGCCTTTCCTGTATCAGCTCACCACACACCACGCCTTGAAAGCACCCCAGGGTGGATTGCAGGCCCTTGAGTGCATTGTGTTTGCTTTTCTCTCCACCAATCCTAGTCCTGCTTCCCTGCACCCACTCCCCTCACCTGTGCCTGCCTAGCCCATCAGTGGCCTTTACACTTGGCCCTGACTCGCTTCTCTCTCTGGAAGCTTTCTCTCCGAGCTTCTGCTCCAACCCACCCTCCCTTATTCACACCACAGGGTAAAGTCTATGATGTCCTGTCATGCGCCCAGAAAGCATTTCTCTGCTTCTCTAATGCCCAGAGGGCAAGAACTGCTCCCAAATTTTCCATATATTCAGTTTATCATAGTGTCCCACATTTAGTATGTGCTAGGTTGCTTTTAATTGAAAGACTCAGTGAATGTGAATTTTTCTAAAGTATCCATCCTTCCATGGTGCTATAGGAAAAATACAGTAGTGGTTTAGAATTTGACTTTAATTTTTTATAGGAAATCCCATCAGAGAGGCAAAGCCTAAATAGCTGAAGTTCATAACAGAAAAATGCAATGTGAAATTAATGTCTTACATGCAAACTGGCATGCTGTTTTCCAAGTACTAAGTAGTTTCATTAAATAATTTAATCCTTGAAATAGCCATTTATATATGTATATATATATAAATATATGTATATATAATCATTATCATCATCATTATATTATCTAAAGTCCAAAACTAAGCTACAAATACATAATTTTGCTAGGTACTTCAGAGTTCCTTCCTTCCTTTATAAAAACCTATGTGGCCATTAATAGCCATTCTCCATTCATCACAGCAATCTAGCCTGAGTCAGCTGTTTCTTAACACATCTTCATCACCATAGACGAAGTCACATTAGTTTCAAGTGTGTGGCAGGTCACTAGTGTGCTCCTTCTCCTTTTGCTCTAGTCAGAGATGTGTCCAAATTCTACTGTGGGGATTGAAAACCTAGGCTGCTTTACAAAATGTACCCTGATCTGGAAAATGAGAGCCTAGAGGACAATTTGGATGACCCTGTGATGACCTGCCTCCAAACTAACAAGACAGCCACTCTCTTCAGAAAGTCAATTTGCTTTTCCTAAGTTGCTTTTTCTCCCTTTCAGTTGAAAGTCTTTAGCTTCTGTTTTTGGAATTACATAACAGTTTTTGCTATTGCCAGCTTCTTTTTTGTTTTTTGACTAGTTCTAATGGAGTACGTGGTAAAATTTCCTAAATAAATAACATTCTGAAGGTGGATGAGAACATTAATGTTTTTGTTCTGATAGAATTCATTTTTTAAATTGACAGTCAAACACTTCATGTATTTCTGTTGTATAAATATATTGCAAAATGGTCAAATTACCTAATTAACATATGCATTACATTACATGGTTCATTTCTTTTTAATTTTTTTAACATTTAATGTAGTACAAGTAGATATTAGTAAAGAAAATATAAAAGCACTTTTAATTCTATTAAAAATAAAACTAAATTTTGTAAAAAATAGTGATTAAAATAATCTATATTATTATCTTAAAAGAATGTCCAAAACGTTACTCAGAATACAAATCATAGACAAGAAAAAGAGTGTCTCTTGCAAAGAAGAAATAAACAAATAAAAGACAAAACTTTTTTTCAATAAACACAACTTAAATATTATATGGTTTCTCTTAGGGGGAGCAAAATAGAAAAATAGATAAATAAGAACTACAAAGAAGTTTAAGTAATTTCACAAATTATCTATTCTGCTGTTTCACATAGGTATCTGGATAATCTGTAGTGAAAACTCAACACCTATTCTCTTTACTGTTTTAAAAATACAATGTGCTGGGGCTGGGGATTTAGCTCAACGTCATAAGCACCTGCCTTGCAAGCAGGCGGTCGTGAGTTTGATCCCCGGTACCGATAAAAAAAATAAATAAATAAATAATAAAAAATTAAAAAAAAATACAATGTGCTGTCATTAATTACAATCACCATGCCACCCAACACATCTCTTGGACATATTCCTCTTATCTAACTGTAGTTACCTTTGACCAACATCTACCCCACCTCCTTCACCTCACACCACCACCCCCTGCCTCCAGCTTACAGTAATCCCATGCGCCACTCAACCTCTATGAGATCAGCATCTCCACATTTCACACAGGCATATGATGATTCTATATTTAGTTTCCTGGCTTATTTCACCAAACATAATATCCTCCAGGTTCATCCATGCTGTTGCAAATGACAGGATATGCTTTTATTATGGCTATATATTTTTTCCTTAACCATTCATCTGTCCGGACTTAGACTGATTACATTTCTTTACTATTGTAAACAGTACTACAATACACAGCAGTGCTGATGTCTCTTCAATATACTAGCTTCATTTCCTTTAGATACATATCCAGTAATGAGATTTCTGAATCATATGGTAGTTCTATTTTCAATCTTTGTGTTACCTCCACAGTGTTTTTCATAATGAGTCTACTAGTTTATATTCTCACCAACAGTGTAGAGAATTTCTCCAAATTCTCTGCACCACTTGATAACCTTTTTTATAACAGCCATTCTGGAGTGAGATAATGTGAAATTCTGGTTCTGGTTTGCGTTTCTCTAATGAGTAATGCTATTAAGTGTTTTTCATCAATTATTCACTTGTATGACTTCTTTGGGGAAATATCTATGTGTACCTTTTGCCCATTTTTAATCAGGTTATTTGTTTTCTTGTTATACAGTTGTTTAGGTTCCTTATATATTTTGTACATTACCCCCAGATACAATTTTGTAGTCTCATAATTAATAAACTACTTGAAGCATGGTATAAATCCTTTGTAATTGGTGTATTTAAGAAAATGATAGTTAATTTACAAAATCAAAACATAATCCAGTGGAAGACTACAGTATGTTTACTAACATTTGGTCACAGTGTACAAGTAATGTACAAAATATACAAGTGTACATTTTGGCCTTGAAAATTCAAAACTAAAATGTATGAATGGAGTACATGGAACTTACAACGGTTTATCTCTGCACCTCCTTGGGCCTAGTAACGAGCTGGCTAACATAGTGATAAATTAATAGCAAACCTTTCGTTCTGACAATGATTTCTAAAGAGGAATTACAAAATACCTTGAGAAATTATTCCATTGATATTCGTTAAATGTATGCAGTAGTAGAAACTGAAGATCAGAGGTTCAACGAAACCAGAGAGCTTTGGAGAATAATCCAAGACCATGATTCTACCTCACTGATCATCCCCAAAGCCAGCTTTCCTTTTCACTACGAGTCCAAAGACCCTTTCCCATAAATCAAATGCCTTCAACTCAGAGCACTGTGATTTATAATATGTTTTCTGCCTCCCTGGGAAGTTAATGGTGTTTTGGTTATATCTTTATCCTTGCTATATCTTCTATTTTTCACATATGTTAAGCCAAACCTAAATGTTTTGTTGATGATCTAAGCTAAACAGGTAGACACACACCCCCAACCCTCAGTTGGTGCTTTAAATGAGGTCAACATATACCTCACATATATAAGAATTATCCTTATTGAATTATAAATGAGTTGATAACCGATCTCAGAATAAAAATGTGACATGTTTTGCTCTCTCAAAATGTTAATTTTAACCAGATGACCACTTTATGTTGTGTGCCATAATCACCGATGAGAAGACACCAGAGAAAACACGGGAGTATGCCGGGAGTATTTAAGCATAAAAGTATTTAAGCATAAAAATTAGCCTTTGTTGCACTCTTTCATAAAAAGAATATGCTTATTCTGCCACAGTTTTTGTTTTTAGTAGCAGATATGTTGACCTAAAACAGAAGAGAATGTTCATGTGACGAATAAGTATCTTCATCCTTTCCCTTTCATCAGATATTTTCTCGATGATTTCTGACTCCAGCGGAGTGATGGTTTATGGACGATACGACCAATTCCTTCGGGAAGTTCTCAAATTACCCACAGCAGTTTTTGAAGGTCCTTCGTTTGGTTACACAGAACAGTCAGCTAGATCCTGTTTCTCCCAGCAGGTAACACTGTAATGGAAATATCTCTCAAGCAGTTGCTGCTGTCCTTCTGCGTGTCATTGCCAGCCACAGAAGCACAAGCAATTCTACAGGACAATCTGCTAGAGTGTATCTCTAGCCTCTGACAGATGACCTTTGTGCCAGTTAACTAACCCAACACATCCAGATCATAATGACCGCTAGGGTTCACTGACCATGAGGCAAGCGCCGTGCTAATTTCTTTACTTTCGTTATGCAATTGCAACCTTACAACCTTATCATTATTACTATCACTGCACTTTCAAAAGTACCGAGTTGTCACTCAGCCTCACATGAGACACATGTGTGACTCAGTACCAAGTTATATCGATGTTCAACAAAGGAGAAGAGAAAGGGGTCACCACACTGTGACCTGGGTGGCCCAAGCATGGCAAACACAGCTAAATCTGCCGTGATGTGATGCATTCAGGGCTATGAATGCTGTGTTTGTACTGAGCGTGGCTTACGGAAAGCCATGGTTTGGGGGTGTCTCCGTGATTGTCCCCCTCTGGTCATGTAGAAGTAGCTACAAGCCCACTCTCCAGCAGTGTGTAGTAGGTTTGTTTATAATCTTTTGAAGGTTGTTTACAATCTTTTAAAAATCCAAACTAGCCAGATGTGCCCTCTAAAAGAATCTCATAAATATGAAATCAGTGCAAATGAAATAAAAAATAATTATTAAAAAATTTAGTGCTAAAAAATTAGTGCATAGAAACCCCTGTAAATCCACATTAGTTGTCCCCCTAATTAATATCAATCTGTTTACTTGAGGAATGGGAGGTCAAAGCTGCTTCAGGTATCCTTATGAATCATGAACTGAGGCAGACTCCCAAGCATATCTGTACAATTAGTAGACAGATGTAGTTTGATAAATCTAACTCTGCTACTTTATCATCTCGCCCTATCCCCCCACATGCCCACTTAGATACGCCTGTGTGTTTATCCTCACCTCTGCTCCCAACTAAAGCATTCTCTCCTTTCAGTAATTTCTCTTCGGAGTTGGCATTTCTGTCTAACCATACCCATCCGCGATCCTTCCTATACCCCTTCCTCCCTCCTTTTCCCAGCCTCTAAAGACTACTGTTTCATTTTTTTCTTCTCTGAAATCAACTATTTCAGCTTCTACATGAGAATATGCAGTATTTGTGTTTCTAGGCCTGGCTTTCACTAACTGAACAAGAACTACAATAATCTTCCCATGTTAAAAAGCCCCTTGTAAATATCTTCAGGATGGACCCATTATATCATTTAAATATCCTTAAAGATAAAAAATTTCTGGCCAGGGGTTCTGGTGCACACCTGAAATCCCAACACTTGAGAGGCTGAGGCAAGACAATTGCTGTGAGTTCAAGGCCAGTCTAGGCTACATAGTTCAGGAACAGCGTGAACTACATAGTGGACCCTTGTCTCAACAAACAAACAGATAAGAAATTTCTACATGCATATTTTTTCATAATGACATTTTTTGAAACATCCAGGAGTGATTATTAACCAATATAATGAATGATCAAGATGGAAAAGATCATTTGAAATACAAAAGAAAATAACACAAGTAAAAAATAATAAGACCAATTTATTTTTGTCTTATTATTTTTGTAAGAGCAGTTTAAAGGATCAGATTCCAAAAATGTCTGAAATACTTCATTGGAAAAAAGTCTAGGTTATCCAAATGATAGTTTTCAAAGACAATATTGTTTTAAGCACATGAATTCTGCTGCCTTTTTAAAAATATCTCATTATCTATATTTTACACAATATATATTTAATAGCAATATCGATGTCAACCTTTAACTTAAACCACTTAGTATTATGAAAAAAAGACTGATATTATAAATTTCTGCTAGTGATAAGAGATCAGTGAAGGGTATTTATTTAGTGAATTATAAGGATTAGTGTAAACTATAACCTTTAAAATGACGCTGTAGCTCTTCTAGACTGATTTATTATTTAAAAATATTAACATTTCATCCACTTTGACATACCAGTTCAAAATGTGGAATCAACAGTTATTTTTCATATAAATATGATTATTATTAATGCTAGTACAATTCATATTAACACAACATTATTTTTGTTACTTTTTAAAGAAATTTGATATAATGCGCTTTTTTCTATGTCAGAAAGGGCCACACTGAGGAAACAGAAGCAAAGTGGATTGAGAGGAATGATAAATAAAAGAATTTACATGTTGTCTGCTAGCAGAATTTTCCCCGATCTAATATAGCATAGCCATTCACAATGACAACAAATATTATTTAAGCCAGTAGAGAATCTTGAAAGATATTCGTAAATTCTATGAGGAATCTTAGTTCTTCCTCTTGCCTCGTCTATAACAATGATGCTTTCAGAATTGTTGACCCCCCAGTTATGCTATTGCTCAGTATCAATGGAAATAATCTGGTCTCTTATGGGTGTAGGCATAAAAAAAAATCCGTGCTTTCAGTTCTGAACTACTTCAATAATAAATTTAGAAAGTTCCATTTCCTCATCTAGTAGACATTAATTTTATGGTTGTTTGTTCAGTCTCTAGTAATATTTACATAACAAATAAGACTTTTCTCTGCCCTAAACTTTTGTGATTTTTTTTTTTTTTTGATGCAGAAAAAAGTCACATTAAATGGTTTCCTGGACACGCTCATGTCTGATCCTCCGCCACAGTGCTTGGTCTGGCTGCCTCTCCTGCATCGACTAGCAAATGTTGAAAATGGTGAGTAGTCACTATTGTGCAAAATTGTGCAGTTTATTATTAATGTTATTTAAATAGAGCCATCAACTCTACAGTTTTTCATCACATGGCAGTGACTTAGGAATGCCCATTTAGTGGTTCTTAGTTTTGTTTTGGATGGTTTTATCCAAAATAATGAAGCTTAAAAGACCCCTGTACTTCTAAGCATGTATTAAACCTCCTTGTGTAGCTCCAAGTCATAAATCAGGTGGGTATAATAAAAGTATGTCAATAAGAATGGGAGCCTTCCTGGTTTTTAGTTCAGATCTGAATTCTTGATATTGATATGAATAGTACAGTTTCTTCCAGGGAAATCGGTAAGGAATAGATGAGATATTCCTTATAGCACAAGGTAATAGATAGCACAAATATTAAATGAGGACACCTTGCTAATCCTTAGTCACAAGCTCCAAATTGTAAGCTTTCTAGAGTTCTATTTATGTCAGGTGAGATGCTACGTTGCATTTTTAAATTAAATGTTTCTAGGATGAAAGTATTTACTGTTGATATATCAAGATTTATATATGAAATATAATTTAGGATGAGTGTTAAAGAAATTTCTCAGTGTCTGTCATCTTCACATGTTCTTTGTTTATTGGTTCATTGAACTCTGAAACTTCTTCAGTTGAACAGAACGTAATTCATCCCATACATCTTACTGGAATCTGATTGTCTACATATGTCTTTAGTATATTTTGGGGCCAAAATTGGCTTCACTTTAAATTCTTATTAAATTCTGAAAAGAATGCTGAAAATTTTTATTCAGAATTTTTAGCAACTGTCTTTATAATCTCTTTTAGTTAAAAATTATGAATTTATCCTCTTTTGCTAATGGGCAAAATTTAAAAAATGAACTTACTAAGGGGTTTTTTGCAATAATAATCATAATAATAATAATAATCACAGACTTTTTAATGCATCTTATCTATATGTAGAAGTAAAGAGCAGTCAAGGCCCCTTTTATGTTGCTGACTGAGGTTTTTGGTTTTGGGGGGGGTTTTTTTGCAGTCCCAGGATTAGTCATTTTTCAGTCATAATACTGGAATTTCCCTCCCTTTGTCTTGATACTTCCTGCTGCAGGTTGGTTTCTCGGGCGCTTGTCCGAGAGTGGTTACTCTAGGTTGAAGACCCTCTCTGTCTTCCCCAAGTGCCAGAAACGAAAACTGCCAATGCACCCAGAACTGGTTATGTCTATGTACACTTTGCTTTTTATTCTTACTTCCTATTTGCATTATTTATCCTGCCTGGTTAGTTAGAGAATAACTTTATCAAAGGCAAGAACTTTTTCTGTTGTTGTTGCTATTGTTGTTGGTTTTAGTATCTTCAGTTCATAACATTTAGGAATTACCTGGACTTTATCAGTTATTAGCTTTAAATCTCACATATTTTACCTTGCCCACTTTGTAATTCTAATTTCCTGCTCAAAATTTATTCATTAATAATTTACACATCTCTTGGGCCCTATCCACCTGCCTCAGAAAAGAAAAATGACAATATCACTGATTAAATCAACCATTACTTTAAAAGTCTCGTCCAGGTTTTCTGCTTGTCCCCATGTCCCTTTGTTTGTCTCCTGTCATTTTCCATTTATTTGATATTTGCCCTCTGCTCATGGGACAGTTAACTGTATTCATCCATGTGCTTCTGAGTCTTCAGCGAGCTGTGCTGGTCTCCAGGAGACAGAGCTGTTTTGGGGAAAGGCAAAGTCGACTGAGTAATTTATATTCTGTGAGAGTATAATCTGTAAGAGATGGGAGAAAAAAGAGCAAATGGTATTACAAAGATTCGTGTCATTAATAGGATACCTATTGCCCATCCCATTTCCTCCAGCTCAACACGTGCTTGAAAAGGGTAGTGAGATTCCAGCAATAAACTTAGCACTTCTCCGAGCTAATATTAACTATCGTCTGAAGACATGTTATACAGCAGAAAATGTGATTTCATCGGAACTGGGTTTTTCCTTATTCTGGTTCATACCGTCATGTTCCTGTTTTTCTTCGTTTACTCCCCCCTTAGTCTTCCATCCGGTTGAGTGTTCCTACTGCCACAGCGAGAGTATGATGGGATTTCGCTACCGATGCCAGCAGTGTCACAATTACCAGCTCTGTCAGGACTGCTTCTGGAGGGGGCATGCTGGTGGCTCCCATAGCAACCAGCACCAGATGAAAGAGTATACATCATGGGTAAGGCGAGGTGTGGGCAATACTTGCAGTTGGAGTGTGGCCCAGAATGGAAGGGACCAGCGAGGGTGGTTACAGAATTAAGGAGCAAACTTAACTTCTCCCACACTAACAGTCCTTGCCCCAGCCCTGCCATCCCTGTTTTACTGGAATCTCTTTCTCATGCTGTCTGAACCAATGTACTTTCCTGAGACTTAAAAATACAAGAAGGCTCAAACTACATTACTTTTTGGGTATAGACATTTCAGTATTGCTTTAAATAACAACTGAACAGCAAGCATCTTCCGGAACATAGTCCTATTTTCACAGTAAGTTACAGATTCTTCCAAGTTTTGTTTTGCTGTGTTTTTGTGGAAGTTGCTGAAAAATATAGGTCTTTTTCCTAGATCCTTGAGTATTAAGGAAGTAAGTATGAGAGTGTGGGTTTACTAATACTGTTCCTCCTTACTTTTTTGCATAAGATGGAGTGGAGACATTGTGGTATTAGCAAATCCTCTTTGCATGAATAGTGTGATTGACTAACTTGGTAAAGATGACATGTGAGTGTCTGTGTGATAAATGAATTTTCAGGAATACATGGCACTAAGATTAAGGGAGAAATTGTACTTTCTCAGAGTGCTTCCTGTATGAATGGTTTGTAGTTTTTTAACGTCTATTTTAGTTAAAATCAAAGATCAGGTCTAGCAACATTGCTGTCATGCGATATTCAAGTATTATTCTAACAATGGATTACTTGTTGCAGGATATACCATCAGCCTCGTCATGCCTCTTGAAATAGTTCACAGGAAAATGCAAAAATTTAGAAATTTTTTAAAAATGAAATTCAGTATTTATTGAATGCTTTAAATATCCTAGATTCATAATTCAGTTCAACCTATAGTCTCTAATAAAGGGTTACTTACTGTTGGTTTTTTTTAAGTCTTCAGAATAAGTGTCTTAAATCAGAATATTTGTCCTAGCAATCATTATGAGGCACTCTAATGGACAACCATAATACAGGTACTATAATACAGTGTAATTACATTAATAATTCATCATTTGTCAGAGTCTGACATGAAGTAACAGTTCTTCACTAATGCAGCATACCCTGAGCACTTCGTGTGGAGTCAGATGAGTGTTTTATCATCTGCTGAGGATAATCACAAGAATGCGAATCATGAACTACAATTCAGTAACAGAGGATGGGAGCAAACACTTTCTATGTTTTTTTATTGTCAAAACATTACCAGTCTTCAAACTTCTATCCCAGATTCTGCACGGTTAATGTTTGAGGACTAATCATTTTGTAGTTGTTTTATGTGAATGTTAAAGCCAGATAGGAATCCTCCTTCTTAGGACTGAGTACTACAAAGTAGTACAGTAAGGCACTGTCTTTACAAAGTTCGGTCCAATTCTGAAAAAGGACAGTGGGCTGATGGTTTGAGTGTTCTAATGTGTGCTGCTTTAAGTGTTCTAAGAATTACATCTCCTTGCAGAATGGGATTTTATGAACAATGCTCCTGTTACTTAGCTTTTAAATAATAATATGACAGTCGCTTCATTGACGTATTACTGATTTTAAAGCAGAGAAAATGGAAAAGGTGTAAAAGAAAGAGACAAAATTATAAATGACTGTCGTAGTTACATTCTCATTGCTGAGACAAAATACTTGACATCCAAAGTTAAAGGAGCAAAATTTTATTTAGCTCATGGTTTGCAGAAGATTAGGTCCACAGTTGGACGGCTCCCCAGCAGGTGCACATGACAGAAGGCAACAGTTCATAGTGGCAGAAGACAGCAAAAACAACTACCAAGAGAAAAGGAGGGAAACAATCCTCTTCTTGTCCCTTTTATCTCCTCCAGACTGCTGGATTTAGGGCGGTACCAGTCCAATCAGTGGACTAATCCAGCAGTCACCCAGCCTTAATCCCCAAACCCTTAATCCCATCATTGAACCATGAACCAATTACAACCTGGATCCAGCTACCTCCGAAAAAGTCCCATCCAAAACTGCCTGAAGCTTTGGAGGGACGTTGACCGTAACCATAACACTGATTCCTTATGGAAAGGGAATTTTTTGTTAGAGTTTCATTATCTAGATATAATATTTTTTATAAATGCTTATTATATTTTTATAATTCTGATGGTATCATATTAAGATAAACATCCCATTGGTCCAAATGAAAATATGTTCTGGAAAGAACATGAATTTTAAATTTGAAAGACACAGATTGAAGTTTCTGATTTACTTCTCATTGGCTGTGCTGGACCAGGTAGAAGCATCTTTCACTTAATTTCTTGCAAAAACTTTCTGCTCATCATCTTCCTTTCCATCCTATTCTATCCCAAGCTATCTTTTCTTCCTAGGTGGGCACAATCCTTCTAGAGTCAGGTCTCATCCTGTAATTCTGGTGATTTAAGTCCTTCATTGTCTCCCTTTGCCTGCAAGATTAAGACATGGTCCTTGACGTGCCACGTAAGGACTTTGGTCAACCTGCCTCCCACTTTGCTCTCCAGAATAGGATCTCTTTTTCCTTCTCCCTTTGCATTGGATTTGCTGTTCCCTCCATCTGCAATGATATTCCTAGTCCCGTGAGCTTGTTTCAGAACTCCTGCTGGCCTATTAAGGTGTCCCAAGTACAATGACTGCTTCTATTTGTCACAGCATTTGCTGTTCTGAACAGCAGGACACAGATACCCTAGTGGTTTATTTCAGCACTCTATTCTGAACTTCCAGCAAACTTCTTGGCTTTGAGTAGGTAATCAAAAAATCATTTCTTAGATGAATGAGTGAATGAATGAATGAATGAATGAATGAATGAATATTTTGAAAAGCAAATGATCTGATAAATTGTTACACCCAAATTAGCTGTTATTACATCTACCCTTCTTTTTTTTCCAGAAATCACCTGCTAAAAAGCTAACCAATGCTTTGAGCAAGTCTCTGAGTTGCGCATCCAGCAGGGAACCTTTGCACCCCATGTTCCCTGATCAGCCTGAGAAGCCACTCAACTTGGCCCACATTGTGTAAGTGTCCCTCCCATGTCACCCAGTAAGTTGTATCTTTCTTCACAGATACACGTCTGAGCCATACAGAGCCTGTTTCATGTCAGTAGTTAAACACCAAGTCTTAAACTGTATTTTTTTTTAAAAAAGATCAAAGTAACACTATTATATCTTTTTCTTGTTGAGCTGTAAAGTACTTTGCCTGGCCATACATGTGTGCAGTGTTAACATAATTTACCAAGAGGTGGAAAATATCACAGATGCTGTGTTTAAAATATGGATGTTAGTGAGGTTTGTACAGCTGGAAGTTAACAATCTATGGAAGGATCGCAGTTTTTAAAAATTTAGGCATATTATACCTTCACCTCATATGTGCTTTGAGCTACATATTGAATGGCACAAATTGCTTTGTTTGGGTTTTAGTTTGGATTTTGGTTTATTCCAAGGTGCATGATCTCAGGAAAAACCATGGTCTAGCAATGGGAAGGTTGAAAATGGGAACAGGTGGGAAATTTCATTAGAACAAAAAAGAATAAGTCTCCCAAACAACTCAGACTTGAGCAACCAAGGTAACAGAGGACTTAGGGGGAATAAAGTGCCACTCATTGGAGTGAAATTATCTCAAAAGAAAAAAGAAGCTCATTACTTGTTTCTACAAAGGTAGGAATGATGCAGTCACAGATTTCTTCCGGAAGCCTGTAAGATACATGGTTGTGCCTCCTTGTGGGCCACCTTTTGTCTCCCATAGTTCAGTGGCACCAGCTTTACTGAAAGGCCTGTGTTTGCAGGTTGACATTAACAGGTAGACTCATGTACCTAGGACTGAACCACTTAGGAAAGCAGTAACTCTTTATCTGCTGGGCCTGAGCAAAACACCATCCAGTCATTTGTGCTGGATCATGGCTATGAGCTGCATATAAATACCTCAGGGCTTTGTGCTGTTTGCTGTTCTTCAAGTGATCCTTGAAGAACCACTGACCCCAGCAACACACACAGAATGGAGACTCCTGTTTCTCAGGCAGCCTGATGTTCATACAACTGATATAAACCAGTTCTGGAGAATCTGATTTATGTATTTTGGAAATTATGCTCCTAAAAATTTACCAGGATTAAATAAATCTGGGGAAAATTCTAAGGGACTAACCACTCCAAAAATCTCCTTCATCGGAGTCGTTCAGATTACAGCTCCAATGTCCCTTCCCATAGGAAGGTCCTAAAGACCATCACCAAGTTGCTAGTGAAGGAACACAGCAAAGTGACAGCAAGTCTGTGCTCTGGGAATTTTTCCCAGGTCACTTTAGCCCCCTTAAAAGGTTCAGCCATTGGACATGCTGAACACAGAGAGTGAGAGTGCAGATAGGTGCAGGCTGGTGCTAAGAACTGTGCAGTAGAATGGAATGAGCACACTGGTGCCTACTCTAGAAAGAGATAGGAAATGAGACCTGGTGAATTAAATCACCTCCACAGTGCACCACACTGCACAAACCAAGGCCAGGGCTTTGTACACAGTTTATGCTCAGGATCAATGTGTGTGTGTGTGTGTGAGAGAGAGAGAGAGAGAGAGAGAGAGAGAGAGAGAGAGAGAGAGAGAAAGAGAAAGAGACAGAGAGAGAGAGAGAGAGAGAGAGAAAGAGAGAGAGAGAGAAAGAGAGATTCAGCACAGTACAATCTTTAAAATTCTAATTTATAGGTCCAAATGATCTAATAGGTTATTCACTTAAATGACTGCTGGCAATATTAATATAATAGGTTGGTTGGGAGGATTGTTTTGTTTTACTTTGGTTTGATTTGGGGGAGCTGGGTTCTGAATCCAAGGACTCAGGCATGTTGAACAGGTACCCTACCACTGAGCTACAACTCCAGACCCTACAACAGGTTCTATATTTGGGATTCAACAAGAAATTTCATTATTTTTTTAAAGTTCTGTATAAAACATGCCTTTTTCTGAGAAAATCTGTATATATTTAGTGAGAATGCCAGAAAAGTTTTTTTAATTAAAATATATATCTGTACTCACTGATAAAATATTTTTGCAGTGTAAATGTCTTAACTTTAAAATACAAATGTGTGAGATATGAAATTATTAAGGTAATTTATGATCAATTCTGGATGCAGAATATCCAATCTATAACAGAATTTTTTCTATTTATAGCTATACAAAAGTTTTCCTATACATATTTTTGTAGACAAATGCAACTGTGTTAAATAGTTATGTATGTCTTTTGGGAACTATTCTAAGACTTCCCAAAAGTATTCAATTTTAAACTACGCTGCTGGTTTATTCTAAACTATCATAAACACATAAAGACTTTAAATGTTTAAATAAACAGAACAGGGTCAGCGATTGGCTCAGCGGTATAAGCACCTGCCTGACAAGCATGAGGTCATGAGTTCAATTCCTGATACAAAAATAAATCTAAATAAACAGAATATGTCTTAATCTTTTTACACATACCCTTTTAATTTGCTATAATGAACATGCATTTGGAGTTAAAGGATATTCAGACTTCTTCCAGAAGTATATATATGTAATTTTGACACATTTTACAAAAATATGTGGAATTCCACAGCATGTCCTTTATCATAAGCCATTCCATCACTTTTATAGAGAGTGTCATACAGTGGAAGTAAGTAAAGATGAACACCTGAAGAAATAAAACATATTAACACTCACACCCCTGTTCAATCCCCATAAGTTATTACTCCAAAATATGGCTTATGCATGCTAGTCTAAGGTAGGAGAGATAGTATCATACTACAAAAGTGTATAATATGAAACTTTATTTGTTGACTCTCTAACAAAGACCACCTTCAAGTATGTTCCCTCATGCTTCGCCAAATAATGTATCAATCAATTTGCTAAGAGTGGTACACATCATATGTATCATTCCTTCAACATATGTTTATGTAGGTTTTAAAAAATATCCTAATGTTTATCATATACACACATAAATAAGCTCACACACAAAGGTAAGGCAAGAGTAGAGAGTGGCGGTATAAGCATCAGAAATATTGATGGGAACAATCTCTCATGCCCTGGGTGACTTGAAGTTTGAGCTATTGATAATTAAAAAACAGACTCAAAGCATTATTTTCATTAACATGAAAAAGTGTGATCACTTTGTAAACTAGTGCAAATTCTTTGAAGATACTATTTGGAAAAAAATCATATAATGCCACTGTAATATAAAGAATAATCACACATCTTATACAATGCTGAAATATGTTTAGTGTTATAAAATCCACATATAGAGAATTGGATGCTGATAATTATACATTTTTCTTAAATGAACACATATTTCTGTGTTTGTGACTGTTAAAACTGTTACTACTTCTCCAATATGACTACTCCAATCTTAAATAATAGTCACTATATCATATATAGGTATAAATTGAGACAAAATGCATATCTTATGCTTGATCAATACAGAGAATAAATGAGAAAATATTTTTATTACTTAAGTCTCTAGTTCCAACTTTTAAATGATGAAAATGACAAAGTTATGGCAGAGTCTGTCTTTAAAACAGTATACAGGAAGCCTTAGATACAGTAAAAAAAAAAAGGCTGAATCAACAGCACTTTTAACAGGTTGGAATACTGTTGTACTATTGTCTGACAAACACATGCATGTATATGGAAATGCACCAAAAGACACAGAAAGTGCCACTCCTTTATTGTAGCCAAGAAATTTAATTCATGTACAGTAAAAAGGTGCTGCTGGTCGTGAATTTATTCCTTAAATAGAAACAAGCAGGTGGTGACATTTTGGTATCTCAGCATTTGTTCTTTGCTATTTATTGCTTGTAAATGTACTGCTATGATTAACAGTCTCTATTCTCTTTAATTTTTTGCTGCCAAAAGTGATACCTGGTAAGTAGTTCCATAGTCTCCCATGTACCTATAAAGATTCATATGTGGTTATGAGATACAGAATAAGTGAGCACATTGAGATGTTCAAAATTAATTTTCCCTTGATATGAACTCTTTCAGTTCATAAGAATACCGATTTTATAAAAAATGTCCTCTGCTAAGATCCAGAAAGCTTTGCTTGAGGCCTCTGTGACTTACTATATCTTATGGAGCTGTTTCTTTTCCATCAGAGTAAATATGTTTAACATTTCTATTGTGACTATTTTTGGATAAGGCAACTTGCCACTTGGTTATGGAGAATGGGATCATCAGTTTTTCTGAAAGCCACCATTTGGTGACAAGATTTTCTGTGTCCCTTGTTTAGCATTTTTATGGTAAACCTTAAATGTGAATCACTTTCTAAAAAAAAAAATCTCAATTTCAGCTTTCGGTGACCAAGTTTAATAAAGTAAATTTATCAAGCTAGTTAAATAGCATTTCACATTCACTCGTTTTCTCATTTTCTAGTGACGGAGCAAGATGGGAAAGGTTGTGGGATTTTGTGGTTTTTTGTTGTTGTTGATGTTAAATGACAAAAGAAAACCAAAAGTTCATTTCCCTTTCAACATTTTAAAAGCTACAATGAAGGTGTTTCGTTGGCTTACTGTCATATAACCTGATGTATCTAACCTCACAATCATAGATAGTGTAACGTCATGGCTGAGATCTGGGGACCCACGAGTCTCCTGTGCCATGACCCTCTTTCCTCAGGTTCTTATCCTCACTGTGGCAAGAAATGCAAGAGCAGGGTGAGGCTGACTCAAGTTGAAGATCTCCCAAGTGAAAATGGAGGAGTCAGGCCCTCAACGATAAAAGTCAGAACCAAAGTAGTGGGGAGCAGAGGTTTATTCATAAGCTGGCAAACGCAGAGACGAGGAACACGGCAGGGAGGAGTTCCAGTGAACTTCTCAACGAGGTGTCCTTGCTCTGACCATACTTACAGGGACTGCAAACTAGTCAAGGTCTTAGCTTTTGTGGCTTGACGAACTGCTGTTAGGGTGAGCTGTTGCCAGGATGAGCATGGAGTTTGAGGACTTTCGAGTGAAAGTAAGTGAGGCTCTAAAGATAAATGTCCTATACCTGCAAAGATTTCTCACAGGAAAATTTCTCATAAGCAGTCAGTCCTTTATGTAGCCATCTGCCATGTCAGCCATGTCACATTAGCCATTTCATACCCTGTGCCATTTCCCCTCTACCAGACCCTACAATAACATTAGTATAAAATTAGCTTTCTGTTAAAGTGTTCAGTTCATTGCAGAATTAGTTTTAAAGTAGCATCATGTGCTCATTTGTACAAAGGCACATCTTAGATAAGTAGTGCAAAACACTAAGTTGTTTTCAGAACTTCATTTTTAATGCATCTAGAGTAGATGAAATGGTCAATCTGCTGTTTGGTCTCATGCAGTACATACTGAGTCCTTCACAATGTTAGAATATAGTTTAGCACCAGCTACCAAGAAAAAAGTTTCAACAGATGTTTGCATACACCACTGGCATTTTAAAACCCACAGAGCATCAGGATCACTTCAGTAAATGCATTGCAAGAAGCCAGCCTACATTTTACCCACACTCTCTTTGTTGTAAAATCTAAGACTAATTCTGGTTCCCTAAGTTAAAAAAAAATAGATTTGGCTTCTCATCAAACCAACACAAAATGATTCTTTTGGCTACTATAATCAATGACTTACTTTACAAAATCCTATATTGTTAAATGAAAAATTATAGTAAAGTCTCATCCTCCACCTTCTGTACTCTAAATCATATCTTACTAGTCAGGATCTTTCACTGAACCTCAAATAAGACTAAAAACTACTGGCAAGGGTAGGGTTCTTGGCTCTATCTGTACTAACTTATGACAGGGATGAAGCAAGCATAGGACCAAGGAATACAGACCAAAGCAGCTGAAGGTTAGGACCACAGACAATTCTCAGGAAAATATTGAACATTATTTTCTTTCACTCACCATACAAAAAAAGGTAAATTTAGGGAATGCCTTACACTATATACCTTATCATATGGAGCAGCTAAATGACAGAAACATCAAGTCCTTCTACTGCTTCATTGCATCTTCACTAGGAGCAAAGAGCAAGTAAGGCATGATGTGATTTTGTAGCCTATGTGCTTCCAAATCAGGCATATTAGATAAGGCCATCATCATGACCTACACTGAAGGAAATTTCTAGGGACTCAAGAGTCCTCTTCTTTCCAAAATGACATATGTAGACTGTGGTAGCCACGTTTTCAGAGCTTCACCCTTAAGGAGTAGAAGGAAGCTTTCTTCAAAATCCTTGATCCATTGAAGAGCATGGCTCAGTGACACGTCAAAGCTCAAAAGCTCACGGATAAATACTCTCAGGTTATCCAAAAATCTTCCACTTAGTAGTGCTTAATGAGATTCTATATTCTCAAAGAAATGTAAGCTTTGTGCAGTGGCAGTATTGTAGCTAATGAGTCTATCTAAAGCACAATCATTGCTAACTGTAAACTCTTCTCAAAGAAAGGTAAATGTAAAACACTTAAATAATTTAACTGAAATGTGTTAATCCTAGGTAAGATGAAACTCTGATATTCCATCTCCTTTCCTCAAGAGATAGTGTAGTTTTTATCTGTGGGCTTTCTCGGCTTTGACTTTCCATACACATTGTGCTTTGTTTCAGGCCTCCCAGACCTGTAACCAGCATGAATGACACCCTGTTCTCCCACTCAGTTCCCTCCTCAGGAAGTCCTTTTATTACCAGAAGGTAAGTTCTAATCCCACTTCGGTAATGAATCTTGATTCTATGGCAAGAAAAATATTGTATTGTAAGTCCATAGCAGGAGATTATTATTAGCAACTAGTTTATAAATTCTCATCACAATTTTCAAGTTCACTCATTTAGATACATCTGGAGTGGCTTTGGAAGTTAGTATCACTCCTGGAAATCCGCATTTATAAACTCTCCAAAGTAAGAATGCAGGGTATGTTTCACATTTACTGCTGAAACACCTGCATTTTTTCTCACTGGGCAAGTCAGGGCCTTGTACCTGGAATGGGCTGTTGAAGCCAGGCAATTGGAATTTCAAGATGTAATGGGGTATTTTTATACAGATTCTTAAATATCATTATTCAAGTCTCCAGATATAAAAGAATACTCTTCCCAGTGAACTTCAGAGTCCCTGGGACTAGAAGCTGAAGACTGAATTTAGAAATGTAGTTTCCATATAAGTAATTTTATAGATAATAGCAAGAATTTCAAAAAAGGTGGCTGCATGGCTCACTTTTGTACACAAGATCCCCTTTGTGAACAAAGAACATAAGTAGATCTTTCTCCAACAGTCAGATTTGAAACACAGGGCTCAAGAGGTACTCTGAGTCATTCGATCAAACATTATGGATCAAGCATCAAAGAATTTTTTATAAATACATGGAGAAGTTTCATAGGAAAGGAAGAACAAGGGTAAGGGAAATTAGAGTGTAAGATCACAAGCAGCTTTCAATAGAAAACAAAACAGCTTCATATTTTACAAAATGCAAATATTCCATGCTTCTGGGGAGGTTTTTTAAATGCCTATTTAATGTGGTATCTTGGTACATTCTGCTGAAGACTTGAACACAGTGAGACTCGGCACACTGCTCATTTTTGCCTGCTTTTCTGTGTTTACCAATCAGTAGGAATCTGAGATGAAGATGTTCCTCTGGGTTGTCAGAATCAGAATAAAGGGAATGTGGCAGAAAATGGTGTTTCCAATGCATAAATTAAATCCGTACCCAGTTGGAAATGAGGAGGCAGTGCTACTGAAGAACATCCTCGGGGAAACACTGTGACTTAGGCCCTCAGGAACTTGCTGTTAGTACTTCTCTTCAGAACTACACAAAACTCAGTCATCTTTCCCAAATGAAAATCATAATCTAGAAGCCTGTGCGTCTATCTAGAGAAAACATGATGTGATGTTTAAAGTTGTGCTTGTATTGGGAAGCTCTGCATTCTGCAAATGCCAAGCAGAGGTAGACCCCATCCTTACTGAAGGTCGTTTTATATCATTTCAGCTCGGACGGTGCTTATGGTGGATGCGTCTAGATGGATAACATGACTTCCTCTACCCTAAAATATTCCTCTAATACTCTGAGCTGTTCTGCTTCCTCCAGGGTGCATGGTACCCAAAATATAATCATTTCCCGTTTTTTCCATTCTCAGTCCTTTTGGCATGTTTTCTGTGAACCACAGACATGTTGTTTAAAGCTTGCAGTTCTTCCTGTCACCCCAGAGACTGGACTCTGGGTTCTACTTTGAGGGTGCTGTTCAATAAAGTTGTGTACACCGAATGGCCTTTTGCTCTGAGTGAGCTTTGCTCTGTTCATGGGAGATGTTTAATGAGGTCTCCTTGTTTGCATCCCTCAGGTTACCTGAGGGGATAAGTGCAGCTAGCCCTGGGGCGGAAGAGCATTTGCTCATAAAGATATGTGTAAATCAGCTTGCCCACGGTGCACGGTCAGTATTCCAGTCACCTTGAACCACTAATCTTAGTAGTAGCTCCATAGAGAGATGGCTCGTTGGTCTACTCTAGCACTAAAATCTTCTTGCATGTCTTAGTGGAGATGGAGGTCTTTAGGCCTTTATTGAGATTCTATTGAAAATTTCAACCTGGATTTATGGGATCTCTCCTCTCCTTCTCACTTGTTTTATAATTTCATAACTTCATACCAGTACATAGGAGGTGCATATAGGTAAAGAGTATGAGGTGGGTCTTTTTTGGAAACAAGTTTCTGATTTTGCATAATTTTGAAGACCCTAGATGGTGACTTCTAAGACCCTTGAAATAGAGAACCTCTTGGAAAGACCCTTAGTGCAGAATCATTGAGACTAGGACCTTACTGCAATGAAAGGCTTGAGAACCAAAGAAGCCTTAAGACTTTTCTGTCCCACTCGGCCAGGACCATACACAGCCTCTATATGGGACAGCCTGATTTCAATTTTAAAACCAATTTCTTACTATCAGGACTTAATTTTTATCACTTGGTAATGCTGCTGGTGATCTACTTCTGCTTTCTTTACTACACTGACATTCTAAATTTGATGGAAATGCGTCAGTCCAGACAAAGGAATAAATAAAAGGTCCTATTCTTTCTAAGACTGCAACTGAGTTAAAGAAATATGAACAAGAGTTCTATCTACATTTCCAATGCCCTTTTTAAAATCAAATAAAACCTAAACAGGCCAAGAATAGTTCTTATCAGCATTACGGCAATATAAGAAAGCATATGCTTACCATGTAGATATTTTATTTAGCTTGCAGTGTCAGTCTGATGCAGGTTCAGTATGATGACTCGGAAATCACAGATCTTAGAAAGTCAAAGCAGAGAAAGGACAACTAAAATCAACACTGAAATCCTCACAACAAACTCCTGGCATTAGGCCCCCAGGGTCCTTTACAAGCCTACTACTTTGATCTTCAAAAGGCATCAGGATGTATCTTTGAAGTCTTTTGACATCCTGGTAGCTAACTCACGCAGATTTATGAGTGTGTGCCTCTGGTTACCACCACCATCTGTAATTTGCCCTTGTATTCTTTTCCAGCTATATACTGGATTCACTTTTCCACTACCTCAGAGAAGGGATTCTCAAAGGCACTCTTCCTTGTCCTTTGAAGTCTTCTTATCTCTATGTACATGTCTTTGTCAGTGAGGAGGATGGTACATTTGTGTACATATTCACATGTGTATACCCTATGCTGGTTAGCAGTCAGGTAAGATGCAGGTCACATGGCATAATTCATAAACCAATTAACTTCATTCATTTTCTTGACCATAAACCTATCCTTAAATCTAGAGGGTTTGCTTGTAAGTTTATGGGTAAGAATCGTTGGATCAATGGAAATCTGTCATCTCTAGAAAAAGAGCTCCAAAGCTAAACATGGCATGTCAGCAATATTATCTAAGCTTATAAAAGATAGTATAGACTTATTGCAAATATTATTGCAAAGATTGTCCACCTAAGCCTCAAAAGGCCCTTTCTCCTCTTCAGTGTCCACAGCATTATGTTTCTGAGGATAGACTGTCTTTTTTGGCATCATGCCTTCTTTGTAAAAATCTCACTTACCTTCCCAAAATACTTTCCTAGTTTATATGAGAGAGTAACTAGTCCTTTGATCTGCTAAGTGAGCTTCTTTAATTGTGGCCCATCTTCACTTGCCATAACAAGAACGCTGAAGGTTCGGACAGCTACTTTCTTTGCCTCCAATTTTAGAAACATTGCTTAGAGGTTCCATAGCTAGGTTCATTGTTGCAAATTCTGAAGTAGTAACGTCTTACAGAAAGAATCATTTTGCTGTTATATGTAAAACCTTGCAGATCCTGTTGCTCTATCAAATACTAAAAAATTTCTTAGAATTTATACAATGTGTTGAATACAGCCTACTACATATGCTCTTTTCTGTTTTGTTAAAGTAGATTGTACTGACACTGTTCTAGGTTCCATGATACTTATGGGAAGGACTCACCCCAGGCACTTCCCAGATATTAATTCTTCCCAATGAAACAACATTTTTGGGTTATTTTTGTTGGTTGACGTGTTTGTCATTTGGTTGATTGATTTTTTTCAACCAAAGAAAGATTAATTTATTGTGTCTTTTTCATTTTTTTCATTTTTTTCAAATATTTTTACTTGAAGATACTACCTAACAACTCACTTTAAATCTGGCCCTAAGTGTTGAAACTATATTTTAAACATTTGTGATTTGATTATCAAAAGTGACTAGAAATAAAATTAAGACACTGAATTTACCTTTGACTTCCAAAGTTTTCTCCATAGCTAATTTTTTCTCTTAAAATTAAATCCCACCAATTTCAGTCATAAAAACAGATACAATATCAGAAGCATTTTTCAGAACAATTTAACAGAAGCAGAAATGGTTTTTGTGAAGAATACATTTCGGATTTAAGCAAAGATCCAGGCAATAGTTGCATGTAATTCTGTTACATTAGAACAAACACCCCAGATCAACATCTGACACACCCTAAAGATTCCCTCAGTTTTTTCACACTGCCTGGCATGCTGTGCAAAATTACATGAAATTTGAAAAATCACCCATGTGGGTAATTTTTTATTTCATATATCTGTATAGCTCCATTTTTATGTTAGACTTTTTTCAAATCTGAATTAACCTGGTCTTCATGCCCAATTCTAACAATTTCCTATATTAACCTGTTAGTGACTCACGGTTAAAACCATGGTCACCTTGTTTCTTCACTTCATTAACCTTTCTACTTTAGCTAGAATGCTTTAGTCAGTTTTTGAGCATATTGTGTACCCAAAAATACAATTGGTATGGCTTGATAACATTGAGGAATAATATAGTAAATAGAATGAATCAAACAGGACCTGAGAATTATTTCTCCCATGTACCTGCTCAAAATGGTTCAGCCTTTATACCAGTCTGCATAGAGGGGTAGCTAATTTTCCTTATGAGACACTATCCTATTTCTTATGTGTGTTTGCTGATTTGCATATAACAAATAGTTTATATTTCAGATTAAGCTATTGAACCTTAGACAAAAAAAGAGAAAATGTCTCAGAAAATTATCCCTAGACAAGACTGATTCATGGATTCCTTTACTGTAAATTAGCTTGATGGTCTTATTACTAGACCAGGTAAACTATAGCAAGATGCAGAATTTTAATTCACAATTAAAAATTACTTAAGTACCAACTTTATAAGTTATTCTTCACAAGTCCATGTACCATACAAATTAATCAATTATTTAACAATTAGTAGAAATAAAAGTATGTCTTAATGTTCCATGGTTGAAGTATTGTTTTCCTTTTCATCATTGTGATATTAACTATTCTACATGACATAATTTGTTGACATAATATTCTTATTTCCTAAAACTGAATCACAGTCTTTTATATTGGGCTTAATAAAAGAAAATTTTTGACCAGGGCCAATATAATGACCAACAGAAACAGAACTGTTTTTTTGAAAAATGCATTTCAAATTTAATCAAATATACAGGTAATATTTGCATGTAATTCTGTTACATTAGAACAAACACCCCAAAAATATTTCCACTAAAGTAAAAATTCTGGAGTCAGCTGTCATCCTTCAAAACAAGAGTGAGTTTTTTAAAAATAAATGAGACATTTTGAAAATGGCTTTTCTCCTCAGAACTCATTGTACCATTATATATGTGTATGCATAAAAATTTGGAAGAAACTTGCTTATTATTAGATATATTATTTTCCAGAAGTTTTTTTTTAAGGAATGGGTGAGGAAACAGAGAATTTTTTTGGAAAAAATTGTTTAAAGGAATTGTGCCTACCTTTGGGTTTTTGGCATAACACACAAACTTCAACGTTTACTGTTCTATCTCCAGGGCTTCCGACAATGATAATATGTTTGCAGGAGATGTATTTATACCTTGACAAGGCCTTGATGAAAATAAAGTGAGAAATGTAGAAATACAATTTAGTTGTGATAGTCTTACTTGCAAAGATGCATCCACCGCGTGAAGGGGAGCTCTAAGCAGGCTCCAGTTTCAGAGTTAATGGGAAGAATCTGTTTATTTTTTGAGCTCTAGCTAACGGTGTATGAAAGGCAGTGTTGACTGTGACACAGTGATAAGCTGGAAGCACTCATTCCAGAGTAGGGAAGTAAGTTCTATGTACCTGGCCCCTACGCCTTCTGAAATATCACTTCATTTCTCCATGCAAACTCCTAAACTACAAGATAGAATGGTGTGAGAATACATCGCTTTGAACACATCATAATAAACTATATATTATCAGTGTCTTCACAATAATATAGGAGTAAAAGTTGTTCACTTTTCTTTCCTTCTCCAAAATCTTTTGGAGCTGCAGATGAAATTTTAGTGGAAAGGCCACTGTACGAAACATCCTTAAAGACTCGTGTTTAAAGTGAAACCGACCTCCCAGCCAACTCTCTAAGTCTTTGGCACCATGTCATTTTGAGAGTGGCTGTTTTTTGCTTTTGTCATGCACTTGGCTACCTCTATGAATGGTCATATCCTTGGCTATCCAGAAGGAAATGATAAGAAGAATTTAAAGTTAGTACAAAGAAATATAGAAAGTATGTTAAGAGTGAATGTGAAAAGTCAGAAATATTCTTGGCACTAGAAACCAAGAGCTACAGCAAAACAATAATTTATTTCCACAGGCTCATAATGTGTGTGATATAACTTTATATTTTCTAAGAACTGATTTTTCCAAGAATTTGTGTATAAGGAAAAGGAAAATAAAAGAATTTAAACGATTCCATGAAACCAACACTGGCAAAGATCAATGCAAAGAAAATAACAGGAAATGTACAGCCATTTGAGAGAGGAAGGGTCCTAGAGAAAAGAAAAAAGAAACAGAGAGGAGGAGAGCCCAAAGAATTGAAGGGAATAAAAAATGAGGCCCCCAAGGAAATCTAGCCAATCCGCCTCTTCTTGAAACTTGTTGCTATGTGACACTGACGTCAGTGGTCTCCTCCGTGCTTGTGGAGTGACACAGTGATAGGGACATATTTTATTGACCTGCTCATTTCCTCCCAAAAAGCATCACTAGGATAATTTGTAGCAAAATGCATTATCACTCTTGATTTTTTGTGTGTTTTTTTTCTGTGTCGCTTTGCCATACCCACTAGCATCCTGCACATTGAACCAGGGCCCTTACATTGAGCTACATCCTCTTTTTTTTAATCTTTCACTTTGAGACAGGATTTCAGTAAGATGCTAAACTGCCCAAGCTAGGCTCAAACTTGCAATTCCTGCCTCAGTTTTTCAGGGTGCTGGGATTACAGGCATGCGCCACTCTGCTTCTTTCTTTTCATCTTTCATATTCAGCATTCGTGGACATACTTGTGAAATCATCAGGCTTTTGGTTTAACAAAAATTTCCTGGAATTCGAAGATGAAGCAAGTATAACAAAGCAGGGAGCTATTTAGTTTGGGAGGGAAAATCATCCATACATTTCCAAGGCATCTAAGACCAATTACACAGTAGCTACATCTGCCTTAGGTTAAAGTTTTAAAAAAATAAAAAGTAGTAGGTAAGGATCTTGGGCAGCAGGGAGCCTGTAGTTACTGGAGAAGTGAACACAGACAGACTAGTTTGAGTAGACAATTTGAAGCGCTGGGATAACAGAATGTGTCAGAAAACATCAACATTAAAGGGATAAGGTGGTTATTGACCCTGATGGCCAGGTTTTACAGCCTTAGAAGATAAAGATCAATATACTGAAAATAATTTAATGTATCAGGAAATTAAATTCTCCTAGAACATTAATTTTTTGTTTTCAAATTGTGGTATTCTATTGCTAGGCATGTTGACTACAGTTAATAATATACTGTATATTTCAAAAATGTTGAAAGAATAGATTTTAAATATTACCATGAAAGTATGTGAGATGATGGATATGCTAACTAACTTAATAATTATATAACATATACATTCCTCAAAACATTACATGTACCTCATACTGTGATCTATTTTTAAAGTCAATTTTATGTACAGTTAGTACTCTTTAAATACTGTAATTCTTTCTGTAATAGATTCTTTGTAAAGAGCTGAATGAAAATGTCATACGTTCAACAATGTCTATCCTAGACATTTTCCTTATAAATAAAATCTGACCTAAATTTACCAGAGACTTCACTATTTAAGGAATCTTTAGTATATCATATTACAAAACAAGAATTCTAATTACAACATGCACAGCTGTGACGTAATATTCATTCATAAGTTTGCTTTAGTATTTCAGCCTGAGTCATACTGCCTCACAATACAAACTTAAAATTTTAGTTAAAAATTTTATAAGATTTTCACTATTTAATAGGTCTACCAAGACACCCAGATATATCTAGATATATATATATGACTTAAACTTTCTTGGATATTGTGGCAAAACATCATAATTTAGATCTCAGTAGTTAAATACTTGGTATTTAAAGTGAATGTTTTATTTTTGTGTATTTTATAAAGAGATGGGATAGTTTTAAGTTCACTAATGTGTAGGGCAAATTCTTAACATGCAAAGGAGGAAATTCTGAAGAAAAAACACATAACCAATTCAATTAAAACCACAATTTAATACCATGTCTTGCAGCAAAGCATCCCTACTCATCACAGTAGATCCTGGGTAACTTGGACATGGCCACACATAATTAAGCACCACTTATATTTCTATTTATATTTTAATAAAAACCATATTTAAACCTTAAAATTATCATTTAAATTACTAACTCAAATGTATATTCCTCATAATGAACCTAAAAGGTTAAGAATTATTTTAGTGATAGAACTCTATTCACTAATTATGCACTAATATTGACATAAGAAATATGAGTATTTCTGTTTCTCTGAAAGCTTTCTTTATAGTGTCACAGCCAAGTTCAGGTGACTTGCATGTAGAGTAAAGAACATTTCCACTGCAGCAGCCATCAGCAGGTAATTTTCAAGTCTCTATTCAACACACTTGGAGATACAGGGAAGGTTGAGAAATAAACTCCTTAAGTGGGATCTAAAATCTGACAGGACTTAGTGACCTACTGGACTGTTTATACAACACATTGTGCTGAATGGTGAGAGAATTTTCATGATGTCTAGACTTATGCACCATGGAGATGCTTGCTCATTAAACAAACTGCAGGAATCAAATCTAGGGTTAAACGAACTTGTGGAATTGTAACTATGATTCTCAGGCCAAGTTTTTACTCCTCTTTGGATTCTGTAGAAATCTGAAAGCATCCTGTGCATTTCAAAATAATAAGAGATCTTGCCAAATAGAATTTGGAGATAGACTTGGAGTTTCTGTTGCCAGTTTGTATTCTCAAATCCGTTGTCATGTTTAAGCTCTTCTTGGCTTTCCCATCTTATTAACTAGCTCTCCTCCCAAGGACAGTGAAGTAGAGCAGAACAAAATGCTGGCTAGGGCAGCTCCAGCTTTTCTGAAGGGCAAAGGGTAAGTTAAAACCAGAGTGTACTGGAACCCTGAATTAACTAAACTAAACATGTAGTTGCTTTCATCAAAACTACCACGTGTGAAAAACTATCTCTGACTTAGTAACTACCATAACCCAATTAACAGCACCAAGTAGTTATCTCAAGTGGACACATTTGTGTTGTTATTCACTTTCCTTAATTTCCTTTTTCTTTTTCTTTTAAATGACTAATCTCATGATTTGATTTTCCTAGATGCTTAATCTTTGCTTGCAACCTTTTGTAGTACAGATGAATTCTGTGACCTCAGTGGTTGAAGAATGCAAAGTCATTTTCAAAAAGTTTTTCTGCCTAAACAGAAGTGTTTATGTTTAAAGCTAGTGAAATGAAGTTGTGATTTTGCTTGGATTTTGCTTGTGTTTTTCTAGCACTTCACTTATACTTTCTTTATTGGTTTGGTTTTCTACATGCATTTTCTTCCACAAACTTACTCCTACTTCCTCTACTTCTTTCTGGCCACTTTCTTACCACCTTTCTTTCCTCCTACCCCATTGTAGGATACAGTACAGCCTAAATGTGGCAGACAGGCTAGCTGATGAACATGTGCTCATCGGGTTGTATGTCAACATGCTCCGGAACAACCCATCATGGTTAGTGCAGGTTTGGCTGCTTGACTATCCTTAGAGAAATGATGTGAATTGGTGACAAGCAGTCCTGGCAAGGGACAAAGTCCCTGCATGCAAAAGGTGTGTCACTGGGATGTTTTTTACCTAATTCAAATAGAAAGTCTTTGGGGATGTTAGTTCAAATACTTCCCATTAATATACCATAGAATTCATATTCTTTTTTATATTTTAAGTTAAAAACTTGTGTGAATAGAAATATTAGTATCTAAGTACATGTAGGACTCTGAGTCCCAACAGTCCATTCTCTAAAATGTATCATGTCAAATTACTGCAGGATCATGAGGCAAGAATTTCTCTTATTCCAAGGATATGTATGTCTCTGCTGATAAAGGAATCAATGTTTTGTTTCACTTAAAATAGAAGGTAAAAAGGGTGAAAGTAATGTGATAGGATCATAAAATGGAAATCACTTCTCTAACAATGAAAATCAGGGGAAAAATTGTCTTTCAACGATTCTGTTACTTACAAATGTGTCTGAGTCATCATGCTGGTGAAGCCTGCTTTCAAGTCCTGGAACATGTAAAGTTCACTGTCAGATGTGTGAATTCAGCAATTCAAATAGACACTCATAAATGATAAAGGCATTCATAAAATGTTTCGCTATTTTAATTTTGACATACCATCTTAGTTAAATTTCTTGATGCGGAGACAAAATACCTAACACCAGAAGTTGAAGGAGGAAGGGTTTATTTTGGCACATGGTTTGTAGAGGCTTCAGACCGTAGTCGACTGGCTCCAAAGCAGGGTAGCAGGTGAGAGGAGAAAAAGTTCATGGCAGGCAGAAGGCAGCAAAAGCAGCAAACAACAAGCAATGCCATAGCAGCCCTCTTTCCATCCCTTATATTCTATACAGGCTACCCACCCTTAGTACAGATAGCACTTATATCCAAGATAGGGCACCCTTAATTCTAGCATCACACCTTGAATCAATTCAAGCTTCACATCCTTAATCCCAGTATTACACACTCTAGATCCAGCCATCTCTGAAAATCTCTACCTATGATTGCATGAGGCTTTGGGAAGATATCTAGACACATGCTGTAACATTCTGCCCTTGGCCCCCAAAAGACTTACACACATACCTTTATGCATAAGGCATTTAGTCCATCTCTAAGAGTTGCCAAACTCTGCTGATTTCAGCATTGCTGAAAAGTCCAAGTCCAAAGTCTCCTGTGAGATTTAAGGCTGCACAAATGAAACAAAAGTCAAAAAACTTCCAACATACAATGGCACAAGATAGACATTTCCATTCTAAAAGGTACAAATAGAGGGACAGAAAGGAATGAGACCAAAGTAAGTCCAAAATCCAACGGAGCAAACATTAAGTTCTGTAGTTTCATATCTAACATCCAAGGATGTGTGTGGTAAAATACGAACTGCAAAGAGCTTGGGTGGCTCCACCCCTATGGCATTGAAGATGGTTGTAGTTCCCTCTTTCTTCAGCCAGCTTTGATCACTCCTCACAGCTTTATTCAGATGACCCATATTCCTGGCTTCTCCAACCTTCTGGAGACTCTGCTTCACCTTTGGCATCACAGCTTCACACACTGCCCTCTAGGGGCACATTGCCTGGCCTCTCACACCTTCTTCTGAAATCTAGATGGAAGCCTTCCTAACCCCAACTCTTGAATTTTGAATGTATCCAAAGCAAGCCCCTTGTGGATAATGCCAAGGTCCACTACCAGCTGGAGCAGAAACCAGATTTCTTTCTGTTGGTTGTATTGATCAAGTGCCTAGATTACTGAGAGCTCTGAACCCAATCCTGAGGAACTACCATTCTGGAACATGGTATTCTGGGGCTCTCTACTCAAAACAAATTCTTTCACCTTTGCAATCCCAAGGCTGCAAAAGAAGGATTCCTCCTGTTTCTTGTGATATCTTCAGGCCATATTTTTCATTGTCCTCTCCCTTCACAGCGACCAACTTCTAATCTGCTCTATCTTTATACTCTACAGCTTTACTGTAGCTTCCTTTCTAGTCAAACTCAAAATGTTTTAAATATTCTGCTTAGTTCCTTGCTCTTGATCTTATCCTTAACACAAATCTGGCCAAATACCCCCAACAGTAACTATACCAATGCCTGAACATTAGACTGCCTTAAAATTAGATTTATTAGTCTTCTGTTCTTAATCTCAGCCTCAGGCAAATTGTCTGGACAAGAGCAAAATGCAAACAGATTGTCTAGGATAGTGGAACATACATGAACTAGAGTCCAACATCCAATGCAGTCCTCTTCCTAGCAGCCTGGCCTTTATCAGCAGAATTTCTATAAGCCTTCTGGCCTTCTGAGCACTTACCAGACTCTCCCATCAAACACAGTTTAAGGGATTCCAGGGCTGCTGCTTCAGGTAACATCTTCAAACCTTTCCAAACTAATTCCACAAGACAGTTCTAAAGGCTGAAGAGACACATGGCCAGCAAAGGTCACAGCAGCGGCTCCACTCCTGGTACCAAATTCAGTCTTTGTTGGTTTCTCATTATGGAGACAAAGTACCCAACACCCAAAGTTAGAGAAGGAAAGGTTTATTTTGGTCCATGTTTTGTAGAGGTTTCAGTTCATAGTTGGCTAGCTCCAAAGCAAGATGGCATGCTGTAGGGCATCACAGAAGAAAAAGAGTTCATGGTGGGCAGAAAGCAGCAGATGCAACAAGCAATAATCAGCACCCACTGCAGGTATCTTTCTGTCTCTAGGGGTGGATATTTGTTATACTCAAGGTGCAATACTCTTAAACCTAGCATCACACTATGAATCAATCCAAGTATCATATCCTTAATTCCAGCTTCACACACTAGATCCAGCCACCTATGAAAAGCTCCATCTATGACTACATGATGTTTTGGGGGAAATCTAGATATAAACCATAACACATAGGCTATTGGCTAAAGTTGCTTGATTTTAATAATGAATGTGCATTTGCCATTTGAATAAAATTTTTGTGAATCAAACTTCATGACACCACTGCTACACAAGTGAATCTTTGGAAATATTTTAACTTCAGTTTTTCTAAAAGGCCCATGAATTTTCTGAAGTTGTATCTATTAAGTAAGACAATGTCTTAAATCCCCACCAAAGTGGTTTACACTATTGCCATAGGTTCCTTTCTTCTTCTAGTTCATAAATTTATTCCTCAAACATATGATCACTATTACTTGGTGTCCACTGCCTCACCACTTTAGTATTATTAGACATTTTGTTTCTAGAACTCTTTTTTTCCCTTGACCGTTTCTAAAGTTATCACATTGCTGACATTTCTGACACCTTCAACCTATTTTTGCAAGATTAGTAGGTAATATAATAGTTAGATTTGGTGAATTATTTAATATTAGTAGTTTTAATAGATGTATGTAATAAATATGCTAATTTATGCTTTTAAAATGTATAACCAGCACATTAGTCTAACTGTATACTAGTTTTACTCCTTGAAATAAAAATGTTCTCTTCAGCTGACCTAAGCCCATCAAATTTTTTTGTTCAAATTTCCTGAGCTTCTAGATTTAATAATTTTTACCATATCTCTACTTACTCTCTTAAAACTATGAGATTACTTTAATCTTATTCCCCCAAAATTTACTGTGTGGTAGGTGAGAACTAAATTCTGAATTACAAAAGATAGCATAAATAATCTTCAGAAGTACAATCAGTGCAGATTTATTCCAGAGGCAGTGATGATGACACTGTGTCCTCTCTCCTGGAATCCCAAGCACATCCTAGTCATTTCTCACACTCTTCTTTGACCTTTTATTAACTAAGGGTGTAACAAAAAAAATCTCCAAAGGGAAAAGCTCAGAATTTTTCACTGCCAGCCATTTTCCCTACTCAAGTGATTAATCATGTTGACTTGATGGTCACTTAAGACCATAAAATAGTCTCAACAGAGATACCTTACATCTGCCTGATAAAAGCTAGAAAGGAATTTGTATTTTAAAAACAAAGCAGAGTGCAAGACTAATAAATAAGACCAACTCCATCTGAATAGCTGCCTCCAAATCTTTTATAGCTTTTTTTCTGTCCTTCAGAAATTCCAACTTCATTAAATTTCTCATTTTATCTTTGCTTTCATTTTTTAATTAGATCCTAACAATTCCACATACCTATCTTGTTTATATAAACAATGCAATAATCTCTCGCTTTCTCTATTATTATAGTTATGATGTGTTTACATTCAATTATAAGATATATAATAGTAATAATCATAATTATTCTTTTTAAAGTGTTTGCCTTGTGCTAAGTTCTGTATCAAAACTTTATATACATAATTTTTCCTAATGATTAGAATAATCCTGAGGAGTTAATAGGATCATTCTCATTTTAGAGATAAGTAAAGGTATCATTTTAGTCACTCACCTAATCTTCCTACAGTTACACAACTACTAGGAAATGAGCAGTATTTAAACATTATCCAACCAAGTTTATAACCACTATAAACCCTAAACCCGCACATGCCTTCCAGACAGCTTTCATGCATTGCTCCTCTACTCTGCAATCTTCGTGTATTTACTCACTTAATGAATTACTGAAACTTTATTATTGTTCTTTTTTTTCAGCACTGAGGATTGAACCCCAGGACTTCCTTTACTACTGAGCTAGAATCTCAGCTCTTTTATTTCCTTTTAACAAATATTCTGAGTTCATAGTATTGAGTGGTGGTTACTAATCAGTTACCTTATACATTTAGCTTTATCAATTTGACTCATTTTAATTACACCTTCAAAAAGGCAAAAATTTTGTCTTCAGTCACTTTTATCTCATTAAAGAATCAGGAATAGGGAAAAATAAATTCTACATTTATGAAGTACTTCAAAAATGACAGAGCCCTTGCCCACGTCTGGAAGTTTAAATAGAATTATTTCCATTTCGCCAATAGGAAAACACAAGCCCTGAGACACTGAGGACTTATCCCAGGTCATACTCTAGTGAGATCTTGCTCCCAGGTCTTAACAGCGTGATATCATATCAGTTTCTCACTTCACTCCTCTCCCTCCTTGACTGAGCACCCCTCATGAAATACTCAGCAAACAGGCACCCCCGAAAGCTCAGCTGGGCTCCCCCGAAAGCTTTGGTCTTATTATTCAGTCATGTCCCTGACTGACTGTACATGGGACTCTTCTAGCCTATCTTAATTACTTAACACAGTGGGAAACTGTCTTATTTTAAATTGTCTGCTGCCAAATTAAAGAGACACTTAAGCCGTTGCTGGTTCTGATGTCAGAAAAGCTAAACAAATAAGCAGCAACTCAGCAGAGAATTTCTGCTGCCTTCGTAATAAAAATAAAAAGCCTTGTGGTTTTTAAGCACCTTCTTCAGTGAAGGGGAAGGAGTCTCAAAATCTAGTATGGTGAAGTTTTTTCCTGTCTCCCTGGGAGCTGATCAAAGAACTGCACTTACCGTAATTCATAAAGATCTGTGGCAGGCAGACTAAACGATGAGAAACAACCTCAGAACTTTTACCTCTAACCACAATTTATCCTGCTTGCACACCATTCAGAAGCTTCTAGCATATTTCTCTTAACTTTGTAAGAGAGGGAGAGCAAGCAGCTAAAGGCATCCTTCTGAAGTCTGATTGCAGTCACTTAGAGAAACTACTGACCTCTAGGTCAGGTTAAAATTGTCCTGCTTTTGTTACAAAAAATTACATATTTATGTTGTTCATACATTCCTTGCTGAGGGGATTGATAATGCAATTAGTTTGAATTGCTCCACAACATTTTATGTTTGTGGGGGAAATACATGTCAACTTCATTCTAAGAATTTCTGCTTTGGGATTTTATATATGAAGCCTAAATTTTGATAGTATTCCTGCTTAACATGGCTTAGTATATTCTGACAGTACTTAGTATACACCACAACCCTTTGCTGTGGTCTGTGAGCCTGTGTGGATCTAGCTCTTAGCTCACTGCTCATAGGGTTGTCCCCATTCAATCATAATGTTAGTCGCATCCATGTTTGATGTCAACGTTTAGTGAAGCCAAGCCTTTCCCTGTCTCCAGACCACAACACTAGCTCTTCCCTCTGCCCAGAACTTCTTTTCCCACTTCATCTTGTTTCTCCTTCCGTGTGCTCATGCACAGACTCCTCTCTGGCTTTCACTCTTAAAGACACCACCTCAGGTAGGTCTTCCATATTAGTCTCATGCTGGCATGCTATGAATTTCCTTCTCTCATGGGCTGGCTAGGTAGGTAGGTGCTTAACATCCACCTTGCCCCAGTCCAACTGTGGTGAACCTGTGACAAACCCATGTGAGCTGTTTGTAAAACTGAAGGCTCTAAAAGGTTTGTCATCGCTGTCCTACACTATTGGACAGAGACTCCTCCAGCTAGTTCGCTGCCATATCCCTGGCACCTCATACAGTGCCTGACACTCAGTAGATGCTGAGAAGTATCTGTTGGTGTTGCAGAACACTGATAACACCAAGGGATAAAATTCCCTCTTACCCTAAATGAAATTCTTAGGAATTCTCAGAAACATTTTTTTAAACTAATATTTCTACTGTGTAAAAAAAAATCACCTATATAAAATAGCCCTTAGTACTCTGTGGTTTAGGAGTACGAAATAGGTGGAAAAAAGAAAGTTATATTAAGTTTATGTAGAGGTGGTAAATGTAAACAAAGCCATTCACTGACATGTTAAAGCCCCATTTCCAAAGATACATTCTATTTTTAATGTGTAGGCTAACATTTGATGGAATGTATGACCTTAATTATAACATACTAAGTTGCTAAAGTCAAAGTCTTGATAAAAGAATTTGAAACTTCCCTAAGGCAGCCATTATAGTGATGTTTCTATTATCCATGAAGATGGCCATTTCATGATTTTTTTGCAAGGAAAAGGGTCACAGTGTTTAAACTTTAAACGCATCTCCCTCTGCATTCTTTCGTGCTATAGTAATACTGGACGGACCCCAGTAGCACTTCACTTGTTTTACCTCAACTCTCCTGTGCTCACTTACTCATAATTGCCTGAACAGTATTCTATGTCCATGGCATTTTTCTCTCAACCACCTGCAAAAGACAGGAAATAATCTGAAACAGAAATCTTCCACTTAGGTGTTAACTAATTATGCCTTCTTAGACAATAAGCCTACCACAAGTGACCTGCCTTTTAACAGAATGTACATGAGATGAAAGGGACTTAAGATTAATCTCTAGTGATAAAATTCCTGTCCTCATCAAAACAACTACAAAAATACTTAGGGGGAAATATAGAAGGATTTTTGGTACTTTCTGGATGACCCTAGAAGTTAGAACAGGCCCATAGAAAAACTGAAGAAATGTGACCAACCTCTGAGTTCTCAGAAATCTTTGCTAAATCATAATTTAATAAGTGGGGCCCACTTGGGTTTACCAGAATGCCAGTTGAGGTCACTAGCAATAGACATTGATCAGGCATTTAAGGGAGAAAATGGGGAGCTTAAAAACTAATTGATCACTTTACCTGGAAATATGCTCAATGCAGCAGCCACTTTTTAATTCATCATAGTCTTATAGCAAGATTACTGACTATAAAATCCTGAAAATAATAGCTACGGCTAGAGAAACTGTTAGAACAGGTATTTATTTTAATGGTTTAGGGATTCTTGGTCATTCATTTTCAACTATTTCTAATGGAAGTCTTAAAATAATTGAATTCATCCCCCTTTCTGTAATTTGAGTACACTGGAAAGGCACAGGTGGGCTCATAAATTGTTGGTGTTCACAAAAGGGTAATCTATCACCCCGAGCCTCATGCACGCTATGTTAGGGGGTGAAAGGCATGGACTATGAGTTATCACCTACAGGACAGCATCCTGCATCTTTACATCTCACCTTGACAGGGTTTTCTACATAGCCTTTGTATTATTTATCCTGGCATGTCATTCATGATAAAAGATACTTTTACCATGAAGATATTTTATCAAGTTTTTTAAATTATTTATCAAAACCCTCACAAATGTTTCTGACAAAGTCACTTTCAAGCAAACAGATCATCATCCTGTGCTTAGAGCAGCAGCACTGCTGACTGTACAGACCTCTGAATAAGGCATCTGGTATAGGCAGAAATGAAAGACATACTAAAATCAAGCCAGATTGTCTCTCTGGATGGTTCTCTTGTGTTTGAAGCAAAGACAGTGTAACTTCCTCCTTCTATTGAAGCTATGATAAGAAACTTACTTATTTTTAACCACTGCAGAATGCAGACATTGTTTTATAAAGACAAACATCTGCTTTAAGCTTCATTTTCCAGAAGTAATTCTGCATTTTGCTGTTAAAATTTCCTTATTCTAAGCCTAAATTTGTGTGTTACAATTTGGATCTATTTTGGGGGTGATATTACCGATGACTGGAGTCCTAGTTCTTAGAATTTTGTTTTGAGGGAATGTTTGTAAAATACCACATATGCTATGTAAATGTCAGTTAAGCACTCATGAAAAGTATCTTTTATGTATTTTACATCTGGGCTTCACTTCATGTATTTGGGTTTCCCACTGTATTGTCAAATCTTCTAGATTCTTTTGACTCAAGGATTTCTCTTTGAACAAGTAGAATCAATATCTTTTGAAAGCTCATCAGAAACGATCCTCAAGTCTCAACCAGCCCCATTGCTTCCCTTTTCATAAAATTCTTAAGTAATATTCAGGCTTTTTCATAAAATTCTTAAGTAACATTTAGACCTTTTCACAAAATTCATAAGTAGTACTTAAAGCTTGAGAGAAAACTGCTCTGGTAGATAGTTGATGATATTTTGAAAGAGACAAGAACTTTCAGTAAATCAAACAGGTTACTTAAAAGGCAAAATAATAATATAGTATTAATATTTTTGAGCACTTAATGTATTTCAGGCACTATGATACTTTGATACTTTTTACATGTATTATCTCACTTAGGCAAAAAGGAAGAGGAATCTCTTTTTCAAGGATAGATCTGTGAGTTGGTAAACAGAAAAATTAACAGTCATATTACAGTTATCTATTGTACCCCAGAGAAAAGGGCTAAACCCAGAATGAAAGCATTCAGGATTAAAATATGTATAACTTAACATATGTGATAGGTATAGACAGACATAGAGATAATGGAGACAGAAAACTCTGAATGCCCACAAAATAAAATACTGCAAGTTATGGATTCATACAACCATGGAAAGTGGAAGAGCTATCTGGAAGTGATATAGCCAACATTCCAGAAGCATGAAATTATTTCCATTCATCTTATTTAGAGCAAAGATTAAAATACTGTGGTGTATGCTTGTTATATATGTAATATACATACACATAATTGTACTTATTGTGTATACCTGAGCCTTTGAAATGGGTAGTTCTTCTAATCTTTATATAGGGCATATGAACATGTCTTTATTTTTTAGTGTATACTCATGAGTATTGTTTTTTCTATAAGAACAAAAGTTTAAGAACCAGTGAAGAACAAAATAAAATATGATTGGGGATGAGGGGAGCTAGTTTCTTTGATTCTTACCTGATATATATCATAAAAACTGATAAGGAAACTAAAACAAATTAATCCTCTAACAAGATTCATAGAAAAATGGCACCTAAAACTCAAATAAAGGGCTTCAGAAGACCAAGTTTCCTGAAATGGGAACGTTGATAATACTTCTACTCGCATTAGCCTTTGGAACTCAGACCAACCTTGTTCTAGGGAACACTACAAATTATATGGAACACTAGACAATGACCATTAGTGTCACTGGGCGACATCCCCTTTAGGAATAAATGTGGAAGACAGGTTCTTGGGAAGTAATAGGAGACATAAGAATTGTATTAGTTATCCATTGCTGCATAACATTTTGCCGTCAAAGCTTCACAGATAAAGCAACAAACTTTTATTGCCTCACTGTTTTGTGGAGCAATATAGGTTTGGTTTGGTGAAAACCTCTAGCTCAAAAATTTTCTTGAGGATTCAGTCAAGCTGTTGACTCCAGTCCTAAAGTCATCTAAAGGTTCTGCCGGTGGGGATCCATTCACATGGTTGTCAGTGGCACACAGACCAACCACAAGACTGCTTTATAACAGGACAGCAAGCTTCCCACCAGGCAAACACTTACGGAGGCACAAGAGAAAGAAAGCCCAACGTGAGAGCCATGGTCTTTTTAACCTGGATTTGGAAATGATATTCCATATTTTATTCTTTGAAAGTAAGTCAGTCAATCCAGGCCACTCTAAAGAAGAGAAATTACTGGGGTCAGGGGTTTAATCGCAGCAGCCCAAACACCTGCCTGGCAGGTGTGATGTTATGAGTTCGATCCCTGTACCAAAAAAAAATAGGAATTACTGTATATGAGGATGTGAATACCAGCAAGTAGAAATCATTGGAAGCTAAATGCAATTGGTTTTTGCTTTTCTGCTTGCTTCCATATTTTCTAACATTGATTCTGGACACGCCTTACTTGCACAATAAGGAAATGAAAATATTAAAGGCAATTACATTTAAAATAGGTTATTTGTATGCCAGAAATGCTGACCAGAAAAGTCACTTTTCTTAGTAAGATGATTAAACTGACAGAACACAGGATTTATTATTGACCTTCCTGGCCACAGATTAGATCATGTCATGAATCCAAGCTGGAGATCATTAACCTCCCAGGATTTCATATGGCTTGAAAATTTTTGGCATTAAAAAACAGAAATAGCAAAACTCCCAGCAATGATATGCATATATCAATCTCTCCTATTGCCTAAGTCTCTTTTCTCGGTTCTCAACAGTATGCTTGAGAGTTCGAACCGGCTTGATGAAGAACACAGGCTGATCGCCAGGTACGCAGCAAGACTGGCAGCAGAATCCTCCTCGTCTGTAAGTATTTTGAGTGCAAGTATTCACATGTTGGCATACTGCATCCTTGAATTTCATCTGTCATATCCATTGTTATCACTAATGTGTTTGCTGCTGTATTTGTGGCATCTTGGTAGTGAATTCCCAGCTCGAAAGTAGCACACTTGAGGAACAGAAGATCTATAGCAATGTGACACTGTAATTGAAATGGAATCTCCACATCCCAACTGTACCCAGTTTTGTCCCCATAGGAGGATCTGATGAAAGGGGTGACAACTGGTTGTGATTTCTCAATAGGTTTAAATCAGATATGTTTATCAAAGATACTAGATCTAGGGTGGAATAATCACTAGTGAGAGTGACCCATGATTGATGTACCACAAAAGACAATGAATTAAACACGGGCACAAATGGGGAAGCTGTTCCCTCTCCTCTCACCCAGGATGTCACTTTTACAGAAGCCCCCATGCCAGGCATTTAACTAATGATTCCAAATGGGAACCATGACCCGTGGCTGTCTGACATCAGTGATTGTAACCGTACCGTAATCTGGATAGAAAGTACCGTAATCTGGATAGAAAGCACTCGGTCAGGCTAAAATTGTGCTGTATGGCCTGAAAATCAGTTTTCCTCTCTCTCTGCCTTTTCTAGTGCTCTCTATGCTACCCGTTAAAAAGGTTAAATGTAATTATATGTCCAAAATAGGGACACAGCAAAAATTAATATCTCCGCTTTCCATCCTTTTCTTTCTCTGTCCCTATCTTTTGCCTGGCTTAGTCTGCCTATTTTTATTTCCTTCTCTTTTCTAAATCTCTCGTTTTTTCTTTTATTATTTTCCCAATAAGATCTATTATGTAGAACTAACCCACCATTTATTATTTCTTATATTTATTGACTACTTGAAATTCTGAGTTCTGATTTTTAAAAGCAAATAAATTAAATGCTATATATTTTTACTCTTCAAAGAAAGATATTGTTTCTTATTATTTATGGCTTGATACTGTTTTTCCCTGTGTTGGCTACTATCTATTGATTTAAAAATAAAATAGAAAGAGATTTCTTAACCCTTGGTAGATCAGTATACTACTCGAGCCAAATCCAATTCATTTTTATGCAATATAAGCTGAGGATAATTTCTACATATTTATTGTTGAAATCAAAAGAAGAATCATATAATGACAAGAGAAATTTATATTAAATTCAAATTTCAGCATCCATAATAAAAGTTTATTAAAATATCATCACCACACTTGTTTACAAATTATGTACAGCTATTTCCCTGCTACCTAACAGAGCTGAATAATGTTGCTTCTGTTTGGTCTGCTTACATACTTTAACTTTTTAGTTCCTTTCTAATTCAAGTATAGAAAAAGCATGGCTTAGGGTATTCTAGTTATAATACTGGTGGGCCCACTCATTGCATAATTTTTGGGGGAAAGTCTTGATCAATTAATATAAAGACCAAAGCTATGCCTGAAATCAAGTCTTTTTTCCATACACAGAATGTCCACAAGAAAGAAAAATTTGTCTTGTGAAATTATAAGGAAAACCTGGATAACAGGTCAAAGCTGCTATGTGCCAAATTTAGCTACTGAAAGCCAGTTAGCATGTAGAACATGGGACCTCAAAATTCTTCATCAGCAACATGAGTTATTTATTTGTCAAAAATAAATATAAAACAAAATCACAGAAGAGCATTTTTTTTTTTGTACCGGGAATCAAACTCATGACTGCACGCTTGCAAGGCAGGTGCTCATGCCGCTGAGCTATATCCCCAGCTACATCCACAGAGGAGCACTTTTGAAAGTCAAACCTTTTACTAGTCTGAGTCTTTGCTATGGCTAGGTATCTAGACATTAAAAATCACGCTGAGTTTCTCCATGTCTTTTGGCTTAGATAGCAGGTGACATTTTTTAAATTTTACATTCCTTGGTTTTAAAAATGTGATATTTTACAGCAACAAAAAGTGACTTCAAATTTCTAACATGTACTATACAGCAAAAAACAGAAAAAAGCAAGACATGGTGAGGTGTACCTAACCTGATCTCATTTTATAAAGCAATGCCAAGTAAGACCTTGAATAAATACAAATATACAAATGTTATATGATATGGTTTATATTTATATGAAAATGGAGAAAGCTGTTCTCCATATATGTCAGTGATTAAAGCTAGCTTCATGATTGAGGATAGTGGTTTGCTGTGGTATGTATGTAGACAAAGCAAATAAATATGAATCCATTAGAGTGAAATTAGACATCTAAGTAGGTAAAGAAGTACATAAAATTATGTTGACCAAAAGAAAAATAGTCTTCTTAACTGATATTTAAAACTATGAAATTTTTAATCAGAAATTTATTTTTAATTTTTCTTTTTAAAAATGGTATATAATTGTTCACATTTATGGGGTACAGTATGATATTTTAATACATGTATACAGTATATAATAATTAGATTAGAGTAATTTGCATATCCATCATCTCAAACATTTATCATTTGTATGTAATGGAAAGAATCAAAATCCTCTCCTCTAGCTATTTTGAAATAAACAATAAAAATGATGGAAGGGACAGGGAGGGAGGGAGCTATTACAGGATAAAAACAAAAAAGAAGAAAAAGAATTAAGATGTGATTTTTTACAGCAACAAAAAGTGACTTCAAATTTCTCCCCACGATAACTGCAATCATTATGTACTGCAAACATATACTAGTAATTTTTTAAATGACTGAATAGTAATTCTACAGAAAGAGCCGTCTCAGCAGTAAAACAGTTTTAAACTCACCTACACTGAGAGAATAATTGCAATGGGAACAGCATTGCAAGAATGAAATAGTTTCCCAAAGCCTCAAATCATAAAGCTGAAAGGCAATTTTTCCCATGTGCTGTGTATTTGCTTCCCAGAGAATTCTGTTTTGTTTTCCATTGCATAGCTATGTTCTAGATCCAAAGGGAAAAACATGGTCCTTCTGAAAGAGACAGAAGTTTCATTTTATGAATTTTCCCTCTTTCATTTTGCTGGAAATAGTTTTCTTTTTCCTGTTTGTGTATCTGGCTCCTGTCTTCCCAATACATGTACATTCACATTCTTAATATTAAATCATGTAAACTACATATTTTACAGCAGCCAACTCAGCAGAGAAGTGCTCCTGACATCTCCTTCACCATTGATGCCAATAAACAACAAAGGCAGCTGATTGCAGAACTAGAAAACAAGAACAGGTAAGGCTCTGTCGATGTATTGGCCTCTTTCATCAATGTGTGTTCATCAGTCACCTAAACATGTGTTTTGCATCCTCCAAGATTTTCACCCTGAGTCATCATCGATGTGGACTATTGATCCTAACACCTTAAATCTACAAAAGCTCCATTTAAAAATAATGTGCGTATGACTGTCCTCTAGAAAGGTTTGTTTCCTCCCTTTTTGGGGGCCCATTTCCTTTTTTTACTTAAAAAAAATGAAACAGCAAAAGGGTAGAAATAATGCATAATTTAAAAAAAAACAGTAAGAAATCACTAGTTGATAAATTACATATTGTCCTCTTAGAAATAGTTTTTCAAGTTGCAAAAGTAAAGCATACAAAGTGGACATTTAAACAGCGAGACCAACACGTGGAAACCTTGGAACTTCTCAACCAAGCAGTAAGACCATGCCCTGCATCTGAAATCACCCTAAGACATTTTCTTTTGTAGCAAGCTGTAGAACAGGTAGGTCCTTCCTGCACACTAGGCAGCGTTCCTCCACCTGCTAGAGACAAGCAGGAGGCTTACCTGAGAGGGCTCTTCTAAGGACTCCTAACAAAAGAGGCATTTGGAGCAATGACACAATCACCCATTTGTTCAACCCAAACATCTCCATATCTGCTCCATCAGCAGACCCTTTCTCTGTTCGATAGATCGATTCTGTGTCCATAGCATATCCAAAACCTGTCCACCTCCTCTCTGCCACCAACTCCCAGTCCAACCTGTCATTTTTAAACACCAATCATGTCATGTTATTTATGAAAAATCCTACGATGCTTTTCCATTATGCTTTGATTCATATCCACTCTTATCACCATGATCTGCAAGGTCCAACCTCTCCTGATGACTGCCTGCCTGCCTGTCAGCCACAGCTCTAATTCCTCATCACACTCCACCTCCCGTGACTTTATCCTGTCTTACATCCTTTGCACTGGTCAGTCTTTTCAACCCAGAAAGCTCTTCCTGTAGGATGGCTCCTCATCCACCAAGTTTCAGTTTAGTGTCGCCTCCTAAAGACCTCACATCTATTCTTGCCCACTACTTCCTACCCAGCAGCTATTAGGTCCCATATGTATGTGTGTGTGTCTGCTACCTATCACTATATGAAATTATGCTATGCAGGTGTTTGCTCCCTTATTTATTATTTGTCCTCCCTGACTTAAAATGGGAACTCTTTACGAACAGAGGCCATTCCATTCTGGACCCCAGAACCATGCCCGCAATATTGCAGATGCTCATTAAGTATATGCTGAAGGAGGAAACAATGAACAGCTGAGCAGGTCTCAAACTCAGTCTTGAATAAGCCCATCATGGGAACACATTTTACATTATATATTTCTAGAAATGGCACCAGTGTCTTAATGTTTAATCCCTTCTTAAACACTGGTGTCATTTTCAAGATTATAACAATAAAGGGAAAGAGTATGGTAATTATTTCATACCTGTAGAGCTTGATTTGAGAACTTTGGGATGAACTATCAAAGCACGCTGTAAGGTTAAATTAAAAGTAAAGTATCAACCCTGTTAGCACATTTCCATATTTTTCTAGTAAAATGACTTTTGGCTTCATTGTCCTAAGGCCTAATTCCAGTAACTAGGAGAACACAAATTAAAAGTAAAATATCTTAATAAATGTGACATCATGACTTTGTAGTCTCTAAAACTATCACTGTATTCTTCTTCCTAAAATACGGGGTCATATGTGACCCATCTCAATTTGCCAAGTAGTAAGCAGCAAGAATTAAGAAGGCAGAAAGTGGAAACATAGTGAAGAATTAGCTCAAAAACAGCTATTCAAATTGAAATTTGTTCTGGATAGTGGCAAGTCCGTGAAACTGCTGATTCTATTTTATAGAACGTTTATTATAATCACTGAGTGAAAATAACCGTGCTAGTCATACTAAGGCAAGAAAGGGGCTGAGAGAAAGGAGCAATTCCAAAAGAGCAAAGACACTTAGAATCTAGTAGGAAAAACAATACAAAGAAAGAAAAGGGCGGCTCCAGAGCCAGTGTGAGGTGGCAGCAGAGTCGGCCAGCCTGAGCATTTGAAATGAATGATGTTAAAGAACCACTGAGGACTCTCAGGCCCCTGGAGTGGCGTTATGACTATTAGTGGTTGTAGGAAGTAGAGGTGCCAATTTTCTAATGTTGTCTTGAAGCTTTACATCAGTTCCAGCACCAGAAAAGGCATGGAAAGAGAGAAAAAGAAAAAAAAATTTGGTCTGCTTTAAATTCTTTATTTAACTCACAGTTCCAACTCCATTAGAACACTCTAGCAAATATTAGAATTGAAATGTAGACAGTCGGCTTTTCTCTGTTTAGTCACCAAAGTAAACCTATAATATACAGTATAGAAAGTTATTCAAAAGTATTCAGTCAGAATTAATAAATGTAAGTACATCAGTGAGTGTCTTGTACTAGTCAACTGAAAGAGCGAAAGAAGTGGGGAAAGATAAGGAAAAATCTACTGTCTTGTCCAGAACTGGAGTTCTGTGCCAGCTGGAGGTCTGATTGATCTGTGCTCAAGTCGAGGCCCATTCTGGAGAAGGAGTTGGCTTGCTAGACAGTCCTTTCATTTAGAACTTCTTGCAGAAATTATCCCACATCCTCTTCTCCAGCCCTTCATCTCTTTTGTCTAAAATATACACCTGTGCTTCCATGTACTGTGTCTCTAACCAGCAAGGAACTGTCCAGTGGGGAGAGGTCCAAAGCTCGGATTAATAACGTACAGCTCTAGCTTCCAAGTGGCAGGAGAAACCAGGGAGACAATAATGACAATCACACATTTATAAAGCACTTGTACAACTGCATATTGTTTCACTGCATCTTCAGCACAACTCTTGGAGGTGCCCAGGGTGACTGTCATCATCATCAGTGTGCAGATTAAAATTAAAAGTCGAAGTGTCATGTCTACTCTTTTCTCCTAAATGATGCATTTCACCACTGCGCTCTAGGTTGTGTCAGATGAACTTTATTAGAAAATGGGGTTTTAGCTGAACATTTCAAGATAGTAAAATTAAACAGTGAAAGACAGCATTATAGATATAATTACACATAAGACTTTGGGAAAAATGATAAAGACTTGTTAGGCTAATCCCCAGTGGGTTGAGATGAAAAGTAAAATGGGATCATCAATAGGCAAGACTACGCCAGGCCAGAGAATTGGAATTTTATCCTTCCATAATGGACAGAAGTAGTCAGGTAAGTGACAGAATGTTTACATAGTTATGGTAACATAATCAACTTATTAAAGCATTAACTAGAAGCTGATGGGAAGTGATAAGGACCTATTAAAGAGATGATGCCAGCAATAGCATTAAGCAAAACAAAACAGCAGATGCTGGACAAAAGAATAAATATTTCTGGAATGTTATTTTATGAAAGCTTCTGTTACTCCCTTCTAAACTTTCAAATAAGGATTTCAGATTTTTTGACCAGTAATCTTCACACAACTCACATTTCCCTTGTGGCCCTCTTTTCTTTCACTTTGTTGATCTTTCCTTTCTCATATTACCTGACCTGATATCATACCGAGAGCCAAGTCAGGGCTTAGGGGTGGGAATAAGGTAGTACAGTATGTCATAGCCCAGTGCATAAGAGAGGAAATCTGTTCACCTCATGGCAGGGAAGTGAAAAGTGAGGGAGGAAACAGAGAGAAATGGGACCCCTTCAAAGGGAGGCCTCCAGTGACCTAACTGATTTCCACTAGGCCACACCGTCTAGATGTCCCACTACTCCCTATTAGCCCTACAGGCTGGCTACTAAGGCTCTAACATGTGGGCCTTTGGGGGTCACATCAGGTCCAAACTATAGCAACGTGTCATTTGATAATCTTTAGAAGACAGTGTTTCCCTGTAACACTCTTCAGAGCCAGGTGGGAGTAACAGGACCCTTCAAATTACACTGTATTAGTCACTGCCTAGGCTGCACTAGTCAAAGCAAGTACCCAAAAGTGAGGCAGTCCGATGCACAGATTTTGAGGTACCTACCTTGAGTTCAAATCACTTACTTGTTACTGAACTTGAGCAAGTGTTTTAATGGACACATGCCTTGATTTCTCCACTCATGACACAGAGACAACAGTAATACCTACATGTCATAAAACTGTTACAGAAATAAAAGAAGATTAATGAAGACAGCACAGTTCTACCAACATACATTATGTATGTTTTTCATTCTTTTTTTTCTTACCACAAGTGCTTCTCTCATTTTCTTTCCTGGGATAAGTGACTCTGTCATGTTCTCTGCCACCTACAAGGAGAAATGCCTGGGGACATAAAATGTCAGAGTGTTAGCACTAGAGAAAATCATGGGGACCACCATTCCCTTATTTTCAAGTTGAGCTCTCTGGTAATGGGGAACCCTGCAGAAGCACCCGAAGAGCAGCATGGGGGGTCCAATTTCTTTAACTGCGGAAGCTCTGTCCTCACTGCCTGATGCAGGAGATGGGTTTCCATAGGTGATTTCTTTTAAAGAAAGATTTCCACTCTAGAACATTAAAAAAATCCCCCCAAAAAAGACTGAAAACCACCTATGCATAGTCCAACCTTCTCCTTATAACTGCAGAAGGTGTAATATGGTAGTTACACTTCTGATTCCTCTGGGTTTGTGAAGCAGGCATCTATCTGTAAATCAGCATTTCCAATGCAAACCACCAAACTCCCTTCTTTTTGTTATTGTGAAGAATACAATAAATTATTGCCAACTATATTTGTCCTCCTAATGTGATATATAGAGCACAAGAACTTGCCTCTTACTAAATGTATTTTGGTACCAGTTATTCCAACTGAGAGTTTAAAGGTTCCCAACCCAAAGAAATGCTAATTGTCCTGATTTGATCATTACGAGTTGTGTACATATTTCATATTACCATATTGTACACCATAAAGATGTGCAATCACTGTGTGTCAAGGAAAGGCATTTCAGTAGAAAGCCACCTCCCTTGCTCACCCAGTTTACCTCCTATTCTCATCCTTTGTTCTGTTTTGTGCATTTTCTTGAGTAGGATACTAATACCCACAATCCCCAAGAATATGTGACTTATAACCTTGCTTAATGGCTTCTCATTCACTTAGGGATAATGTGCCTTGTGCTGGTCACATATCATTTATGGCCAGCTTGATGTTCACCCAAATGCAGGGTGGCCCAGGCTGCCACATCAATAATAGGCTGACATGTCTCACCCTGTGACAGAGGTCACAGCATAGCATTCTATGTCACAGACTCAATTAGAGTGAATCCCTTTAAAAGCACTTTCTTTTTAAGGATGGCTTCATTGAGATCCAGTAATAAGGCTGAAAAATGATAGGAAAAAAATTTGCCTAACTGAGGATTTCTCAGATAAATTCAGTGAGAATTTCATTCTTGGTGAGAGAATGAGGTTATTCAGTTTTGTGAAATGGGCACCATTTAGTCTTATTTTCCCCCTAAGCACCTCTTACTTGGTAGCTGTGGGTACTTCATGGTGTCTGGGTATGATCATAAATAATAGGAAAATACATTTTTTTCTCTTAAGCATTGTACTCATCAAAGTTGGACACATTACAGCACTACCTGACTTACTGGAGGATGAGCAGGTCCTGATGTTAATACTCAGTGACATCCTGCAGAGCCTTTGTGGTTCGGATAGGCTGGAGATGAAGTGACCTGTCCATCACCCACACAGCTCCTGGCCACCTGCAGCCTCAGCCTCAGAAGCACAGAGTCTGTTGGTTAGCGAAAGTCAGATCTGCTTTGACACACAAGATACTGCCTTCTCTCCCTGCTCTGGGCACCAGACTTGCTCAGATGCTAGTGCCCTGGAAGTTAGCTGACCCTATTTCTCACCTTTCTCCTCTCTCCCAAGAGAAATCTTACAGGAGATCCAGAGGCTGCGGCTAGAGCATGAGCAAGCTTCTCAGCCCACACCAGAAAAGGCACAGCAGAACCCCACCCTGCTGGCTGAGCTCCGGCTCCTCAGGTAAGAAGAGGTCATCACAAGAACATAAACAGACGTTTGAGGTCTTCAACACGAGATAAATGTGTCCAGCCAAGAAACGGTCCTTAGCCACTGTAGCTGCTGATACTTGTTTGTTAATAGCATACACCTAACTACTTATATTTGAACAATTTGAAGAGAATTTTATATTTTATTTATTAGACACACAGAAGAGGAAATGGTATTCTTTAGATCAGAAACAATATCTCACATTGAAAAAAACCACTCTCCCTTAAAGGCTACTTATTTCTGGATACTTATAAAACACTTAGCTATGCTAAGCATTTTCAAGATGGGAAATTTCACAAATATCCCTGATTAAGACACCCTGTTCTCTGCATATTCAGGCTTTCACAGAGCTCCCACACTATGGCTCTTTACAAAGTGACTTTGGCCCCCTTGGTTCACAAGGTATACATCCGAGGGCCAAGCCGTAGGAGCTCCCTACTGTAGCTGTCACAGAGATCTCCATTACAGCCTTCCTAGCTGCCTCTTACCAGCAGGAGAAATTCTTTCACCTGGGGGCAGGAGAGCATGAGAACACATCGGGACCTTGCTTTTCATGAATGCGTGGTTTTATTTTTATCTTAAAATCTCTATGATCTTTCTAAATGGGTATGTTTCCTTTTTTACTTTAGCCACAAGGAAACGGAAAACCATATTTGCAGCCCAGATGTAGTTATAGAATAAGTATTTCTGTGTGCTACTTTGACACTTACTATACATTAAGCTCTACATGTGCTGTGCCATGTAATTGCTATAACAGACCTGGGAGATAAACGCTATTATTATACTCCTTTTATAGATAAGGAAATTGAGATTATAGAAGTTTTTTTTTTTAAGTTACAGGCCTTATAACCTAATACCCTTAAGTACTTACATGTATATTTTCTAAGGAAAAAAATCTCATATAACCATGGTGCCATCTTCCAAGTCAGGAAATTAGTATAGATATATACTATTGTCTCATGTATAACTTGTATGAAAATATTACCATTCATCCCAACACTAGTCTAAAAGGAAGTAGATTTTAACACATATACCAAAATAGAACTAATCCAATGGAACTTCTGGCTGAAAGGCATTCCTCTACAGCTGCATACTATTAGCTGTAGGAACATAAAATCATTATTTAGTCTTTATTTTGCCATACCTCCTTGGCATGGTGGAGCCTATGCTACGTATTTGTTAGTGGGTCCACATTTGATAAGCACCAATAGGAAAGAATGAATACAGTAAAAGGAATTGCTAAGTAATTTTAATTGAATTCACTGTCATTTTTAAGAGATTACTGCTATAAAATAAATGCACACTAGGGTTGTTAAGACTGTTTTAAAGTAGACTAAGTTAATGCTAGGTAACCTTTTCTAATATATTTTAAATGCCTCTGTTAGTATTTCTTATTTACATAATATTTGGCTTTGACCCATTGCTCAAAGTGCTCCTGTGACCAAAAGGTCAAAAACTATACAGCAGCACTAAGAAAAAAACTGGAAATACACAAGAAATACTATCCACTTTTATCCCAAGTCCTATGGTGAATGTACTTGGAACACCATGAGTTGAAGAAAAGTAACTAAGGCTTATCATTGAGTAATATTTTTGAATGGGGCAAGACTTACAAAATTAGTATGCTTCAGCCCAAGGAAACAAAGTCTAAAATAAGATACCACTGAAGACTTTAAATTATGATGCTCCTCATTCTATGGATTCAGAAAAGAGGCAATTGTAAAGGAAATTAAAGGGAAAATTGGCACAAGAGTAAGCTGTAAGTAGCAAAAATATAAATATATTCAGAAAGGACTTAGATATTTATAAATTTAAGATTTGTAATTCATCATGTAGAGAAAGCCTGCATGAAACCCTACCATAATTGTTGCATTTATACCCCTGTCCTGTCCTCCTATAACCATCTTTTAATAGAATGAGTCATTTCTAACTCAGTGTGGCATTTTATTTTGTCAGCTTTTCATTTCATAGTCCCTGTTACAGCACCACTTAATATGATGTCTGATCCACTGAGACTAGCTGTGTCCATTCATGCATTAATGCCTACATGTTGAGGCATCCACACATTTTGGAGTGTAAGTTCTAATATTTCAACCTCAAACAGAAGACTATGGGGCATGTAAAACATGTATACATTACATATTTGCTCAGGAGGCTAAAATAATGGACTTGAAATTCATTTGGAAGTGTACATCACTTCAGAAATGTATCTTATTAATATTCTTCTCCAGCTATTTCAATTCTTTCCCCTTTTAAAAATATTTTTGGAACTCCTTAATGTCCACATAAATGGCAGGGTGCACATGGTTTTTACTGGTTTCCATCCTTGCTGACAGTTTAATAGAAGTTTAGCAAAACAAAATAAAACTAAACAAACACAAACCTCATACATTACTTTCAGTTGTAAAACAGTTAGGCACTCCTTTAGTCTGACTTTATGAAATCAAACCCAAACCAAATAATTAACATGGATTATAATAAGTATATACTGTTAATATTTCAATAAGGTACCGTATTGCATAATGAAGATAGGACAGATTAAAAACATGTATTTCCATACCAGGCTTTGTATACTCAGGTAAACCATATTTTCCATGAATTTACAAAAGCTGCCTTAAATCTGGAGGACTTGGAGGACTGTCCCTTGCTGGGAGCAATGTTTGTTTGTTACCTCAAGGGAAGCCAAAGGCACAGAACAGAGCCTGCTGTGTGATAAATATTTTATTAAATTATTAATTAATTCAAGGTAGGAGGATGGGGATGCTAGAAACAATTTTAATTCTATTTAAATTTAGTAAAACTTCTAGCAAATAAAATCGCACTTCAAGAGGCAATTGTCCGTTCATTTGAAGACAGTTACTTGCCTGGCAACCGTATCAAAAAGTTGGAGATGTCTCTTTTCAGAAAGTTCACTAGTTCTAAAAAAAACTGAGGAATGTGATTATCTCGGTGAGTTGAATGCAGTCTCTGCTGACAACTGCTTCTTTCTTAGACAACGCAAAGATGAGCTGGAACAGAGGATGTCTGCTCTCCAGGAGAGCCGGAGAGAGCTAATGGTGCAGTTAGAAGGTCTCATGAAGCTCCTAAAGGTAAGACATCTCAAATGAGTATTTCTCAAAGCTACAGCTATGACATTTGTAATTTTTTCTGCATATAATGTAAGATGGCTTTACCAGTACTGTAACTATATGTAATTTCCCCCAAAATGTTGCAAACTCGAATATGGAGCTAATTCTTAGACCCATGAAACAGTAGCAGCCAATTACAGAGCTTATTCTGATCACTTCTGGGCAGCACATTGCTAATGACCTTCATAGAGCAACCTCTTGAACTACTTCTAGTTCTTGACCACTATGTTCTTGAAAATTATAAAGCTATATTTAGAAATGTTTTATATGAGATCACTTTCAGTGGTTCTTATTAAATTGAACAGAGGCTGATGTCCAATTCAGAAAATTAAGAAATAGCCACTAAACAATCTTACAGTTTTATTAAGAAAAGCGATTTTTGTTAATTTAGGTATTTTGTCCCATTTGTATGGCTATAATGAGTCACATGACTTACACAGATTTCAAATGTACTGTAAATGTGCATACTTCCTTATTCTTTTATAGGTATACTATTTAATAAGCTGATCTACAGAAATCCTCTATAGAGTGCTGTAATCTGTTATTCACATTGGAAGTGACATTCCTCCTTCAGTAAAGTCCTATTTCCTTCATCAATACCACTAAACCACTTTGCAAAGCAAAGTAGATGAATTATGGTCACTTGTCCACAGTTGGCCAGAGAGAATTACCACTGCTCTGGGGTCATCCTGCCCAAGATGAGCAAGCATGAATCAGAATGGATTAGAAGCCACAAAGGCAGGAATTAAAATGATAGAAGGAAGGGAATGTCCCTGGGCAGCTTGACTTCGCATCCATAGACACCCCATGCAGTCTCCCCAACACACCGTCTCTAGTGCTGTCTGTATTGTTCTTCCTTTTTTTCCCTCCTTTCTTCCATTTTTGCTTCTTTTTTCTTTTTTTTTTTCTTCATTGCTATTTCTTTTTAGTTTTTCTTAAACAAATAATTTTTGAATCCTCTGTTCTCAGGCACTACACTTGTAACATTTCTTTCTGTTGTTTTCTGTTTTATTCCTTTATCATATTTTTTATCATCAGTGTCCATTTGGGGAATGCTTTATCATTACTTTTACATTTCAGTTCATTAAGCACATAAAATATAGTATTCAAGGAGCTTTGTATTATTTGTAGTAAGCAGAACTATATAATGCATAACCTGCTGCTGTTTCTGGTTGATGGTCCATTTGATCAGACAGAAAAGCTTCTTTCTGCTTCCCTTTCCAAATATGTCAGATAAAGAGGACTGAATCCATCTTACTCTTCACTAAATAACAGGAGACGTTGGGAAATACCTTCTACTGGTGTTCTTTTAGGTTCTGTCACTGTAGTGTTGACATGGTAGTCTACTAGCCACCTGCTATCTTGGTACCAGCCTGGGCCACAGGGCACAGCTTGTGTACCAGGATGTCTAAACACTAGAATAGAGAGAGATCGTGTTGACAGATGGTTGGAAACATGGAGGAAAGGAATGGGCCTGTAATCTCAAGTATCCACTTGACCTGGAAATACTATCACTGATGTGGCAGGGCCCTGGACCTACCTTCAAACCTATGTTGACATTTCCTCCATCTTGCCTTCCTTCACATTGTGTAGATGCTCTTGTGGGAACCCTGGGTAATCTAACTGTTATTGATTCAATCTTTCTGTAGGAAGAAGAACTGAAGCAGGGAGTAAGTTATGTCCCCTACTGCAGGTCTTAACTAACAGTGGAGGGCCTGCCGTCCTGCTGTTTTTCTCATTGCTTTTGCCTCTAATGTATGTTCATGCTTCCGTTTGGAAAGAAAAAAAATTATACTAATTTGCTTCTTTTTCAATGTAGTGCTCGAATGGAGATTATAAAATTTAGAATTTTTTAATAACTATCACTACTGTCTGCACCAAAAGAACTATTACATCTTTTAGAAGAGGGAACAAACTGTAATTTGATGGAAGTGTTTTAGATTCCCCCAGTGTATACGTTCAAATCAGTTTTACTCTTTGCTGGGTTGTTGATCAGAACCCTTCTGTCACAAAGAGACATAGCCACAAGAGCTACCCAGAGGTTAATATTATCGTAAAACGTATGACACGCAAAAGCAAACCTTCATGTCCTCTTCATGAATATTCAGTTCAGTTTCTGTTTTACTGGAAGTGTGGAAACCCTGTTTATAAGAATCAGGCAAGGGATTTTTGTAAGAACCCCCTGTTATCAAATAACCACGAGGCTGTCTCTTTCCTTCTGCTCGTCAGAATGTGCTCAATTGTCTGAAGACTGTGGCAAGTACCTATCTACTTCCCATCTCTTTGGTTCTTCCCTAAAATAGAATCCCAGATGTTGGTTGAAAATTTAAAAAAAAAAAAAAAAAAAGCTAACTTTCAGCCTTTCTCATCACCAAAACCTTCCTGATCTGGGAGTTTTCAAGGTCATTACGTATATTTTTCCCCAGAGTTAGGGGCAATGTGATTCTCTACCCATGACCTAAATTGAAGCCCTGTGTCTAGCCCAAATGGACAGATTCAGAAGCCAACAAAGGGAGCAGCATACTCAAAATAATAATAATAACATTAATAATAATAATAATGGTAATATAGAGGCAAAAAAGCAGCTTTACTGTTGAGTGCATGTACCAAACTCTGTATGACAATATAGCCCACTTGCTAGCATTATTAAAAAGTTTCACAGCATTTCCATGGATCAGTGAGACCCGCAGCCTGTCCGACGCCAACATATCTTTTAATTCTTCTGTATGCTCTTTTCTATTATACATTGTGTGTGTTTGTGTGTAACAAAGAATGTTTGCAAAATGTTGAACACATTTTATCTTCATTTCCATCGTCTGTAAAAAAAAGGAAAAGTGTCGAACTAATCTGTAATGTCAGACAATAAAGACAATGTACTACATTATTTTGTACTTTGTGGAAAAAATTACTGAACTTCAGTCAAATTTTAATGAGGGACAGTCCCACTGGGGCAGACACACAACCCTGACAGCCTAAGTAGGAATTGCTACTGTGATTCCAACACTTAGATCATGGTAGAGAAAAACCCTTTCTCGTTATACGTCCCTTTGCAAATGGCCTCTTTTCTTTCCTGTCTCTTACTTGTCAGGTGCATAAAAAAAGAAAACACTGCTCAAAAACAACCTTTCTCCTCCTAGTGGAAAGAGAGGGAAATCATCCTTACTTGGTCAGCCTTTAGTCATTTCCCTCAAGGGTCCTTTCCCTGAGATTTCCCAGCAAATTCTTCAAAATCTCCCTTTGAGCAAGAAATTCATAAACAGAGGCACAGAGCCTCCCAGGCAGTGCCCATAAGGTGACATCTCAGCTGTCACCTTTCAGCCCTCCTCTGCTAGCTGATGCTCTGGCTCCCTTTCCAGTTCCGGAATCTAGGAGGGTCAGCCTGCAGTAGGTACCACAGTGTTGGGGCTTACCGGCCCTTAGCCAGTTCCCCCCAGATGTCAGATACAGATTGTCTGGGAGGGAAGTTTGCCTGCTTTACTGGTAACCCTTTACTTTTATTCTCAAGCCTCTCTTCAAAAAGAACCAGAGGCAGCTTACAACAAAATATATGACCAGTGTCTCCTGAAAATCGAAATAGAAAAATATAAAACTAAGGAAAAGGAAATGTAAATATGCTCATCATAAGGAACAAGGATGTTCCTCTGAGCTTTCTGGCAATGAAGCCAAAAAAGAAAATATGGTTGGTGGTTCTATCAGTATAGAAATACCACTTCTCAGGAGAGCAAAATTTCTGCACCATAAAATATGAAAGAAAATCTTCACTTGGAACTTTATAGAAGTATTGAATAATAAAATGGAAAAACACAGTCATAGATTTCATGGGGCTGTATCTCATACTGACCTTCAGTCTAAATTAAAGACAGAGCCCTATAAATTCCAGCCCTGTAGAGGCAGTTCTATAAAGAAATAAGTACCATCCATATCTATAGACTTCTCACAGTATAACATGATCTAAGGAGAGAATTTAGAGGTTTTAGACCAGCATCTGCTTCTAAATTCTGTTTTTATTTATGAGCCTTTCCTCTCCAGGGACATTCTCTTTGTAAAATCGAACTTTTAAAACCCCCCAAAAACAAAACGTGCTTGATTTAATAACCTCTATTTGCTTTATCTTAAGTCTGTGTGGTTTAATGTAGTGTTTTATTATACTGGTATATATAATTCCTACTTATATTGTTTCTTGTATAAATGCATGAATTTATCCCCCATTGAGGACAGAACATGATTTTTTTTAAATAGTGCCTGTAATATAAGATGATGATTATGGTATCACAAGCAATAAATTCTTTTTTGACAAAACTTGAACTGAAGTTATCCTACCCTCTTTCTTCTTTGTGTATCTTTAAGATTTATTGAAGGAGCCATAAAAAGAACACTCATAAAAAGTTTAATAATGAATGCAGCTGGGGTGTAATTGCAGTAACAGTATGTTCCAGGGATTCTGGTATCTTTCCAGTTCCAAATCTTATGACCAGTCTACAGCAAAGCATCTTGACTTTTAGTTTAAGAAGTAAGATCTCTATAATAATTTTCTTATAATGATAACTTGGTTTAGATCAGTATTACAGCAGGCCCTGCTCTTCACTCACAGCTGTAAGATCTTGAGTAAGTGAATTTACTTCCTAATAATTCATTTCAAACATACTGGCAATGCCTGGCTCATAGGGTTACTGTACACACTGAACAAGATAATGGTCATAAAAGCACTCTGTAAAAATACAATATGAATGTCAAACATAAGTATGAATACATATATTTAGATACATGCAAATGGACCCATAGTTTATACACACACACTTCTTCATTACAATTAACTAATTAGTATCTCCAACAGAAGAAATTCAAGCAAGACTTTTAGTTGATTCTGATTTCTTCTAATTGCTTTTAATAGTAGTAAACAATAATTTTATTTTAGAAAAAATGACAGAAGCAAACCGGTAAGATTCTCTCTTCCTATTTATGGTAGCATCAGGTATGAGTCTAGATATGCTAATATCTAGAGACTATTGCTAACATCTGTTTCTGAGTAGGCTTTCTTAAAAGCTAACACAGTAAAAAGTCGCAAGTGTCATGCATTCTGTACAATGTGCAACAAGACATTGACAGTTTTTTTTGTTTTGTTTTGTTTTGTTTTGTTTTGTTTGATTCCTGAAGTTGAACTCAGGATCTTCCACTCACCAGACAGGTACTGTGGCACTGAGCTGTATGCCTAGCCCAACATTGACAGCTTTCTGAATGTTTTTTATTTATGAAATTCATTTTTCTATGATACAGTTGTACAAAACACATGGCTTAGTCAAGGATCACAATCAAGTTTATGTTTATTAACAGGAATATTTTTGGCTTTACAATTAGGATTCATTTTGTAAATTATATTTCAAATTTTTTGATCCAATTCTTCCCTATTTGGGAGAGGAATATCATTGGTATTTTGTTACATAGTATAATCATTTTAATTTGATGGAGGGGAGTTAATCATCCCAAATTCCATCTCTCGACTCAGTCTCTTCTCGGCATTTAACTGGATGCTCCAATTAACTAGAAACTGCCGTCACTCAGGTTCCTTCTTCTTCCAAACACACTATGGAATACAACCAGGCCAAAGAGGAACGATGTGGACAGCCTGAGTTTTACCTTGCATTATTTCCCTTGTTCGTTCTCTCTGATGGGTTTTCTGTGGAGTCCCGAGCTAGTCAAAAGTGAGGGAAGAAAGAATTCACTTTAAAATAATCAACTGCAGGGTAAATACTAACACTTGTTTTGTAAAAATATGCCCTCTCAGAATATCTCTACCTTCTGATTTTTTTAAACTGGAGATTAATTCTAGAGAAATAAAAAAAACTCCTCTGCTTAAAATCTTCAAAGTTGACCCTCTATTGGAGCTCAGTACCAGCTCGATATTAAAAGTCCCAAGCTTGGCTCCTCCTTCTCTGCTTCAGTGTTTCCTGCTCTCCATAGGGAACTGGAGCTTCAGTCACAGAGATCCTCTGCCATCCCTCCCGTACCCCTCATGCATCCCACGGTTTGCTCAGACTATTCCAAAACCTGGATGTCTTTCATCGTTCCTCCCTGGAAATCTCTGCCATTAAGACTCAAGTCAAATAACAGAGTGCTGGTAACTGCGTGACCAGCACACTCTGTACACAGCAATCCCTTTAAGAAACCAAAGAAATTCTCATTAGTACCATAATAGGTACTAATGAGAAATGTGCTACACATTACTTTGCTTCACCTGCCCAGGCTGCTACGCACAGCCAGGCCAGATCAGGTTTAACTTGTAAACAAACCTAAAAAGGCAGATTTGGATGGAGGGGATGCTCTGCATTGGGATAGCCTGGTTCAGCCTTTCGACCTTTTTCTTAAAGCATCCCTCATTTCTAGAGCTGAGTAGAAATCAAAATACTTCCTGAAAAAAAATCAGAAAATTTATGGATCTTTTCCAACTTTAAAAATTGATGCAACAGCAGGTTGAGTGAACCCAGAGGATGGCGTGCAGAAATTAATTTTTCATTCATTCTCTAGGAAGAGAGCTATTTTAAATCTGGCAAGTATGATATATGTTTTCCTTCTTCCATAAATCAACTCTCTCCTTGGGAATTTTAGATCTATTTATTGATCTGCATGGACCACGGTCCCTTAAGTCTCTGTTCCATTAATCATTGAGTAATTTCCAAGGAACGATCCTCACAGAGATGATTCTTTCTAACTCAGGCCAGAGGTAACCATTTATAGGGCATAATACCTGTGAAAATGAAACTCACTGATGTCCCCACCAGTCTACCCAAATGCAAAGAGCCATCTGCCCTGTCCTAACAACCTTTCAAGAACAGAACAGAAAAGAAGACCAGAAAAGGCATTTTACACAGTTGGTGCTAGGAAGGTACTATGTTGCAAATTGGGTAGTGTCCCAACAAAGAAAAATGGAGCCATGAATTCCCAGAAAATCAGCATCCATGCTCAATAGCCTGGGTAAAGACTGACTATGACATGAGAGTTGCCAGTTTTGGGGAAAACGCAGCCAAATCTCTTCTTCCACACAAAACCTTCTATTTAAGTTTTTCAAATAATCAGACTGAGTGAAGTGGCCCCAATTAGAGATTCATTTGGGAGATGGCAGCGGGCCATCATTTACACACAGGTGTAATTTAGAGTCAGTTATTTTTCTCCTAACACATAACCACAGTCAATTATTTTTCTCTAAACACAGAACCACTAATGGGAATTTTGTAAACAGGAAATAGAAAGAAATAGAAATAATTGGTCTTGAAGTACAGATAGAGATAGGGGTTGGAATGCTTTGGACATGCTGCTAAAAGGAAGTTCACAGAGGGAGAATGGAAGGGCCTCATGTATAGCTCTCTTTACAAATGCTTTCTCAAGGAAGCTCATGAGTGCCGTGTGCTGTAGAATCTGGCTTAACAGGTGCACACAGGGCTGGTGTCAATACAGCAAAATACTGAAGTACCATCCATAATGCTGTATCTAAAATCACTGGTCCAGATATGTTCTAGAATTCAGAATATTTCAAACCTATGAAAGGTGATAGAACACAGATACCTTATCAACAGCCTCATTTTCCATTGGCCCAAATTCATTAAGAAACAACCTGTGTTTGCCAGAGCTTTTTGAATCTCGAAATTTCAGCTTAGACATTGTGGACCTGTAATTCTGTTCTGGATGACAAACCCAATGGCTCTCCTTTCACACCAGCACCTGAACCTCTCCCATGACCCCGTGACTGAAAGACATTCCTGGCCCAGCAGCCTACTGAGAACAGGCTCTGGGCCTCTTCAGCCTCAGGTTGGCTAAACCTTTCTAAACATAGTGCAACAGACATAGACTCATCTATATCCTAAGAAGCATCTGTGATATTATAGGGAAACCCTGGGTTTGTAGTCAAAAGGCTAGGGATCCCTTTTATCTGTTATTCACTCACTTGGGGACCCTGAGTAACCCACTTATCTCCTCTGAATCTCAGTTTGTTAATCTATAACATGGAAATAATATATTTTATGGTTCAGAGAATTAAATGAAGTAGTTGGGGTTAAAGCACTTTATACACTATGAATTGCTATCCCAGTGTATCATGATTTCTACTGCCATTAGGAAAATGAAACAAAACAGCATGTGTAAAAATTTTTTAAACACTAAATTGCATACACAACTGGAATTGTATTGTTATTGCAAACTTCCCTAACATGGTAGAGGATCTGGTTTCACAGGGCTGTGTGGAAAACTCAGGCTGTAAGGCCAAAAGAAGCCAACTTCTACAATCACCATTGTGCCCTACTTCCTACTGTGACTGGCCTCTGGCAAAGAGAACAGATAAAGAAAAAAAAACAGGAGCCCTGCTGAGGGGTCTGCCTTGAAAAGCATGCACAGGTCCAGGTCAGGGTAGCCAACCCACATCTGTCTCCTTTAAGGGGCACATCCGTAGTCATAGACCAACAAGGTTCCTGTAACTCATATCTCCCAGAATGCCTGGGTGCAGCACCAGCCCTGCTACTCAGGCTCCATCCCCAGAGAGCAGTTCTTTTCATTGTGTAAGCACTGGGATCCACAACTGAACATTTAGAATGATGATGCCTGCTTCATAGGGTCTTGGAGAGAAATCACTGAGAATATACGCAAAGCCGTTTGAGCATCATAAAGCACAACTCAAATGTAAAGTTAACTGTTATGGCACAGCCAGCTGGGGACACAATGGTAGCTCAGATGCAGAGTTTCTAAGTAATGGGGCTGAGCTACCAACCTTTGGTGGGAAAACCACACCCTTGTGCTGGCTGAGAAAAGCAGGCTGCAAAGCATCACACGCAGCCAAGTTCCTCTTCCCGGGGCCTGGACAGATCATTACAAGGTACTGTTGAGAGTGAAAGAATGGACTCTTCGGCCCTTTGGGCATCACAATCGTTTTTTTCTGTGCTCTGTTCTGTTTGTTTTTAATTCCGGGTTTTCCTCAATTTATAGATTTGACATTTCTGTGTGAATTTGAGCCCCTGGAGAGCTAACAGCATGGGATTGCACAGAATTCATGTTGTATGCTTTAACTTCAAGCAGCTGAGCCCAAAACAAAGATCTAAATAGAATATTCTAGAGTGCTGCTCTTAGAGTGCATGTCTAGGTATTTGAATGGGTTTGAATCTCTGGACCTTGCTTTAGAAGAGTTTTCACTGTAACAGCCAGACCCAACACTGGGATTACACTGATCTGAACCCCTAAAATTTGTTGTGTATGCATGAAAGTCTCCATGCATTTCCTTCCATGCATGTTTGATTGTCTTCCTTTGCCTACTAATTATTAAAACAGGAAGATTGTTTCCAAGGGACCTCTTGTAGAGACAAAGCATTAAAATTCAAGGTATGACAATCTCATAAAGATCCCATACTAAACACGATAGTATAAGAATAAGAAGTCCTTAGTTGGAGCTGGGGATTTAGCTCAGCAGCATAAGCACCTGCCTGGCAAGCATAAGGTTCTGAGTTCAATCCCTGGTACCAAAGGAAAAATAAAGAAGTTTTTAGTTGTTTTCTACTCTTGTCTTTAGTCTTTTTCAAATCCTGCTATTATTACTCTCCAGCTAGTAATAGTACTTTGTCATAGACGAAGAGAAGAAGTAACCAAAAATGAGAAATCAAAATTTGTGCAAATGAAAACCATAATGAAGTCACCTTACGCCAGTAAGAATGGCTATTATCAAAAAGACAAAGGAGAGCAAGTACTGGCAAGAATGTGAAGAACACGGTGTCTCAGAACACTGCTGATAGGAATGCAAATTCTTGCAGTCATTATAGAATACAGCATACAAGTTCCTGACAGAATTAAAGATAGAACTTCCATATGCTCCAGCAATCTTAGTACTAGGTATTTATTCAAAGGAAATGAAATCAGTATGTTGAAGAAACACCAAACTCCCAGGTTTATTGCAGCACTATTCATAGTAGCTAAGAGATAGAAAGTATATACAAGTTGATGAATGAATGAATGAATGAATGAAAAAGCAGAGCACGGAATAGAGATGACTTATCTTGCAAGAAAGTAAAAAATGTGTGGTATTTAAGCACAGTGGATACTATTCCATTATGAAGAGTGAAAGTCTGTTTACAACAGCATGGACAGAACTGGAGACCATTATGTTAAGTGAAAGAAGACAGGCACAGTAGATGTGTACCACATGACCCTATTCATAAGTGGAATCTAAAACAGTTAATCTCATAGAAGTTGAGAGTATAATTGGAAGTTACCAGAGACCAAGGAGAATGGGAGAAACTGAGTTTTATAGTTACAGTTATAACTAGAGAAAAATAAGTTCTGTCATGCTATCATACAGTAGAATCACTATAGATAACAATTATGTACTTTATATTTTAAAAAGCGATATAAAGGACTTTAAATGTTTTACCATAAATAAATGATAATTAAAGGTAGATATGCTCAGCCTGATTTAAATATTGCATGATGTGTACCTGCATCCAAAAATTACTTGCTATCACATGAATACGTACAGTTTTTCTATGTATCAGTTAAAAATAAATGTAATTAAATGAAAGAAAAAGCCAAGATCAATCCCTGAGCCACAGAGCAATTTGACAAAGTCAGCTGTAACTGTAAAATGCAGATTAAATAATTTATACCTTATTTGATTCTTATTTTGAGACCAAATAGGCACCATTTTACAAGATATGGTTTCTGCTGTAAATTTTCCTCTAAAGATGATGCCAGGATAGACAAGTTGAAAAATTTAGGAAGCAAATGTACCATATCCATTCCAAACAGTCCCCTAATTTATATTTAAAATGTTCTCTTTAATACCTTTTCTTCATTCATAGAACGTCCTTCAAGAAGAAAATAGACACATATTATAATGATCTGTTTAGCAACAGCTTTGTTATAGTGCCAGGCAGCTTATAAATTGTAGGACAATGCCATACTAATATCCTTAGCTTTCAATATTTAACCCAGACTTCAGATATACATAATAGGGCCCTAAATCATCTGTGCCTACAATTTAGGTGAGGATTGCATCACAATTCCCTGAGAATTCCTCGTGCTTTGGAATTTTTGTCACTGTTTTTAACATTGGACCTAGGCAGTGGGAAGGCATATAATATTTTCTCGGGAAACAAATTAACAACTTGCCTTGTCTCTGCAGACCCAGGGGGCAGGCTCCCCTCGCTCCTCCCCCAGCCACACCATCAGCAGGCCCATCCCCATGCCCATCCGCTCCGCGTCTGCCTGCTCCACCCCGACGCACACGCCTCAGGACTCTCTCACTGGGGTAGGGGGAGATGTACAAGAGGCGTTTGCACAAAGTAAGTGCTTTTGTTGTTGTTCTGGTTGGCTTTCAGTGGCAAATAAGTCAGCAGGGTCCACCGGATGGTGGAGACTCGTCAGAGCTACAGCTGGCCCCAGGCTGGGCCACAGCCCGTCGGGAGCATCTTACAAATTCCCCGTGCTGATCTGCTCCTGGCTTCACCATTTGACCTTCCTGCCCGTTTCTTAATAAGTCTTTGTTCTTCGAGTTACAGGAAGTATTTTAACCCCCAGCATGCATGTCTTCTCTTAAAGCAAAGTCAAGACTGAGATTAAATAATTCCAGCTCCTTTAGCTCTAAGGTGATGGAGAAAGACATGCAATAATTCTTTAGCTCCCCTATAAAGATGCCCTACTGAAGTGTATTGCTGCCTCTACTAAACGAGGACATAAGGTTAGATCTCCATAGTCCGAAAAGACGTCGAGAGGCCTGGAGATAATAATCATTGCTCTTCATGGACAGGAATAAGAGGTACCTCGAAGCAAGTGATTCGACACTTTTCTTACAATCACTTGTCAAATTTAGAGTATAAAAAGAAAAATTCTCCTGCACATCTTTCAGCCAAGTCTATCTCTTAAACAGAAGTAACCCCTATTAAGAGTTGGCCCTTCTCAACTTTTTGTGTGTATACAAAGGGATATCTTTGTATTTATTGATAGATACAGTCTTTTTTCTCACGTAAATCAGGTCATGCATTGCATTTGGATCTGCAGTTTTTGTTTCTTAGAATTAAAACTGTATTGTGAACATCTTTCCACATCCTCATATAAAAACGAAGGGAAAGAAAGACATGTTTCAGTTTTAATTTTAAGACAAAAGGCAGCATAAACAAAATCAAAGGGCAAACAATCAAATATAAGGAAACCATTTCCAGGACATGGGATAAGTCAGCTTTCATAGCTTCAGCTGTAGATAAAGCATGTACAAATCAGTAAGTAAATGACACTCTCCCATAACAAAAATGGAAATATAAATTCCCTGTAAATACATGAAAAGCTGTGCAACCTCACATTCAATTTGTTGGAACACAAATTTTAATAAGTACCACCTTTTTCCTAGTGGATTTTTAAAAAAAAAAATTAACACTGTTAATACCAAGAACAGTAAGACTCAGGAAACAGACACTGTCATTTATAGTGGATGCGGTAAAACCTGAACACAGTACAATGAGAGAGAAAAACAGACTTTCTACTCTACATGAAAGTAAAGTTCTCATATTAGATCATTTTCTTCTAAGCACCGAATTCAATTCAAGAACAGTTTATGTACCTGAAAGAATAACTTTCTTCTTAAAATTTGTAAAGACAAAATATTCTTTCTCCCAGTTGAGTTTTAAAATCTACAGATTCTGCATTTTAAATCAACTTGTGCTTTCTATTATAATGAATGGATTTATCCAGTTACTTGGATTTCTTTAATGTACTTATTTAATGTCCTTAGTTAATATTGTTTTCTGAGAAATGATGGTGAAGTATAGCCCTGAGATAGCCCCTGGCTCATAAAATGCTCATGCTATATAATTGCATTAGTCACTCAGGTATATGGAATCTGGAACCTTTGTTTCCAAATATATTTTGCTAATTAGCCCTCTGTCCCACTCCCAGACCAGTCCTCAAATATCCATGTAACTCTTAGTGTGCCCAAAATGTAAGAACAATTTTTTTTCCGCCATAAACTATGTTCCTACATAATCTAATCTAAATTCCAGTCTGGGGTACCAGACATGTATGTGCCCATCTTGGAAGCAGGAACAAGATTCCTCCCCATATCCCACACTCAGGAAGAATACAGTTCATAGGCTGCCTATTCCCAGGAGCTCCCTATCCTGCTAGGAAAAGCTCTAGCAGCTCTGATAAGAGACCAACCCTGTGCTGACAGAGACACAATCCAGTGTGCTCAGCTACAGCATAATAGCCAGAGCAATAACAATAGACAGGGTGCGCAGGTCTCCTGGAAAACTGACTCTCCATCTGTGCATTCCTAGGAAAGGTGTCTGCACATGCTGGTTTACCTTCCCAGTTTGTACCAGTTCAACTGGTCTTATTAATGCCATTCCCTTCCCCTTTCAACAATGTCCCACTTAGACAATTAATTAATTACATGAACCACCATTACCAGCCATGTCCTCTTATCAAGAGCCACTACCCTAAGTGCAGTAGTTTTGTTGTGATTGTTGGTTTTGTTTTTAGGACAAGAACCAAAGGAGAAATATCAGGAATCTTGTTGAAATAAATTGTCAATGGAAATGACAAACAACATAAAAACTTGGGTAAAGGAACAGCTTAGATTTCTTAAGGTTTTTCTCTTTACTGAAGGTTCAAGAAGAAATCTAAGGAATGATTTGCTAGTGGCAGCAGATTCCATCACTAACACCATGTCTTCTCTGGTGAAAGAGCTGAATTCAGGTGAGTCCCTGGTCTCTACTCACTTGTGTGCTCATCACAGAGGGACTCATCCAAGGGCCCCTCTTAAATTCCTGCTCATTGTCAAATATAAAAAGATATTTTAAAGGTCTATGTGATATTGTGTTGATATATTCAGATGCTTGGTAATGTTTATATTTTGCTTATTAGAAGACAATTAATATTATAACCAATGCAGAAAATTTGGGAAATGCAGAAAAGAATAAAGAAAAATATTAAAATTGATGCATACTTTAGATTCCAAAGATAACCACTGTTAACATATAGCATAATCCATAACAACATGACGCTGGACTTATTTCAAAGGGTCAAGTATTTTATTGACCTGTTACACTGTATTGGGAGTGATAATCTTTGAATGAAGCTAAAATGACATTTACCTTTGCAATATTAACAAAGAAAAATCTGCCCAAAAATGAATATATTAAAATTGCAGAACAATCTTTAGCTTCCTAATATCACATAAAGTTTTTAAAACTTTAACAGTGTGAATATACAAATAAATATTTTAATGGGCATTAATGCATCTCCACCTATTTCTTAAAGCAAACCTAGCAAGATATTTGTTAGACTGGACTATGGTGTGACAGCTGAGATTACAACTGTAAGAAATAAAATGTAGGTATTTTTTTAAAGCCTGAGCTTACATTTCTAATAAGAAGTCAAGTAACTGAAAATCGTTGTTTCTATTTAAGATTATCAAATAGGCTAAAGCAACATGATTAGTGAACATCTACCATCCTAACAAACAGTAACTGACAGTGAAAGTCTCATGTACAATAGTTTATACTCATAACTCTTTAAAATAGAGATTGCAATATTTTGGGGCTGTATTTTCTAAATTAGAGTAATACTAAGTAACATAATTTTAATGGGGACATTTTGCAGAAAAAAAAACACTTTTAAAAAGCGAAGTCAGTAAAACAAAAATATTCCTCATAACAATTTTGAGACAGAAAATGTTGCATTCCAAATTATAGTAATTTGTGTATCAATTCTCATTTTGAAAAATATTGATTTGACTAATGTACAGTAAATGGCTAATGTTTCATACAGCACATCCTGATTTATGTTAAGCCCAGTCCTTTATTTGAAGGTCATAAACCATCTAACAAGTCACTCTTTATTTCTTTGGTTGTATCACTAGAGGTGGGGAGTGAAACAGAGAGTAATGTGGATTCTGAATTTGCACGGACTCAGTTTGAGGATCTGGTTCCATCGCCCACCTCTGAAAAGGCTTTTCTAGCACAGATCCATGCACGAAAACCTGGGTACATTCACGGGAGCGCTACCACCAGCACCATGCACAGTGACCTGTGAGTATGTATAGTGTCCATAGCAGAACAATCAGTAAGGAACAATGAAAGCCACAGCATGGTTGTTTAGATCTTTACTTGAGAAAAGTAATGATGCAGTTTCCCTTTCTGCCAAAAGAGGCAGAAGGGTGGATACATTTAAATTAGACTCTGGGAATCTTTCCCACCCCACCCTTATGCTTTCCAGGAAATATCAGTAAAAGAAACCAACTTGTGCTTATTGCAGTGACGCTTCTCAATTTATGATAGTTACATCCTGATAAACCTCTCACAAACTGAAAATATCACAGACTGAAAATGCATGTAATATAACTAACTATGGAATAGCCTCCTTGAGCAACACAGAACACTGCAGCTCAGTTATGTGCACTCCTGACCCATGGGGGTGACAGGGAGCTGCTGCTGCCCAGCATCAAGAGGCAATACCTACTGCGGGTCAGAAGTTAGCTGAATGATCCAAATTCAAAATTCAAAGTGTGGGTGCTCCTGGGAGCACACTGCTTTTTCATCATTGCAAAGTTGTCAGTCAAACCCTAGTAAGTTGGGAACATCTGTAATATAAGAAAAAGAGAGAGAGACAGAGACAGAGAGACAGAAAGAAAGAAAAAGAAAGAAAGAAAGAAAGAAAGAAAGAAAGAAAGAAAGAAAGAAAGAGAGAGAGAGAGAGAGAAAGAAAGAAAGAAAGAAAGAAAGAGAAAGAAAGAAAGAAAGAAAGAAAGAAAGAAAGAAAGAAAGAAAGAAAGAAAGAAACTAACTGCATTTACCTTTCTAGGACTCACAAGCAAATTCAAGAAATCAGTCATTCTGTCTTTTGAACTTAGTACATTTGCACTTATCCCATGATATTGGACAGGCGTTTGCTCACAGTGGATGTAAACAAAAACATTTGGATTGAAATAAGTAAATATTTAAAATTCCGTTATAAAGAGATACCTGACCCTCTGCAGAAGACTTAATTTGTGAAAATGTACATGCTGGTAAATTTCTGTAGCTTGATTCAAGCTTGCAGAATCAGTGACATTCCCATTACATTTATCTGTGGCTCTCAAAGTAGTTAGCAGAGGAAATCAAGTCTAAAAAGCAAAGCTTGGAGAGAGCTGCAGAGCCCAGCTTGGGAAGGAATAAAGACGGGAAGGAAGTGAACTCTTTGGAGCATCAGTTTCATGAAGTTATGAGAATCACAGCTAAAGCCTGACCCAAAGGCTAGGAAAGGGAATTGGAAAACCCTAAAAGATGACAGGGTGACACAATGTGAGAAGTACTTCAGACTACTCTACAGAAATAAACTGGCTACTTTAAAGATGTGATGAAGAAACCAGAGGCCTTCATTTCAGCCATCAATCCAAGAAGCAAGCAAAAGCAAGGAGTGCTGGAGAGTTATAAAGAGACCTAGTTTGAAAGCCAGATGTGAGGCAGCAGCGTGTACAATCAGAACAAAATAGTTAAGATGTAATTCAGAATGGCAGTGTGCAGCTGCTTCTAATTTTAGTTTGCTTTCTTTTCCTCCCCTCTATATTTTAGAATTGTTTGATTTGTTTGTTATTCCAAATCGAAAATTATCATCTGTTTTGTCTGGTAATATATATCTCTTTGGCTTTATATGGTTAAGTATTCACACGGTATCTACCTAAAATCTCTTTGTCTCAGTACTAAAATCTAAAACTTATTAAAGACCACTATGACCGCCAGTCTGCTGAGCCTGGTTTATCCCAGAGCAAGACCAGTTGCTCCAAGTGTTTGGGGAGTTAGAAAAGGGAGGTTGACAGAAGCCTCACACACACATTTAGTCAGCCTTCAATGAGAACATGTCATGCAAATATAAATAAGCATGAAGGATGCATTTAAGTTCCAACCCAGAAACAATTCCTTGAAACGAAATTTTAGGGAATATTTTAATATCAGTACCGTTAACCATGTAGAAACTGCATTTTACCTAAAAATATTACAGTCCTATGATTTAAGTACTGGGTTTTTGTTGAGCTCCATGAAGCACCTTACACATGCTAGGCTGAAAAGATGGAGATAGAGTCTCATAATTCTTACCTATTGTATAATGAAATTAGGCCATTTAGGTGGGCTTTTCAAGTTCAAGCTAGTATAAAATTTTAAAGTCAAAGCTATGGGGTAGAGAACTAGCCTTCTTGGCATCAATTTGCTGATGATCCAAGACTCAATTCCATTTAAAAAAATAAATCCAGTATGTATGACACAAAGACAGTTAAATTAATCTGGGTATGCTAGCCCACCAGTGTGATCCTAGCATTCTGGGAGACTGAGGCAGGAGGGTCATAAATTGAAACCCAGCTTAACCCAGGCAACTTAGAGACTTAACAAGACCAGTCTCAACATATGGATGATAGACAATCAATTCATCAATTGATTGATAGATAGATAGATACATTTTTAAGAGTTAGGGATGCAATTCAGTGCATATGTAGCCCTGGATTCATTCTCCAGAGGGAGAGAGAAACACATTATGAACAAATGTCCTTAAGTATTATTTCACTAAAGGGCTCACTCTCCTTATTGACAAGGTTCTTCATTTCTATTTTTTAAAGCCCCTATATTGGGAAAACTTAATATCCCCAGACAAATTTGTCTTTTTTAAAAATATAGAACATGTAGAGGGTCACACTCATTCCTGCAAACCCGAGAAAAACAGATGAACAGACTGCAATGGGGGGAAAAAAGTGTATGAAAAGATTTTAATGATCTATTTTTCCAGCCCTCCAATATTTTAACAAGTTTTCCTTTAGGTCAAAAAAAAAAAAAAAAAAAAAAAAAAAAAGGCAGGAAAGCGAATTGGAGCACTATTGAAAATAAATGTGCTAACCAAACTACAGCTGTCACACGAATCCCACTCACGCTTCTCTTAAAAGATTTGCTCCAAAAACGCCATCTGCACTTTATTCCCAGAGCTGCTGAAGACGGGGACCCCTATGTCCAGCCAGAAGAGGAGAACTATGAGAACGACTCAGTCCGGCAGCTGGAGAACGAGCTAAAGATGGAGGAATACCTGAAACAGAAACTGCAGGATGAAACTTACCAGGTATGGAGCCAGCTGCCCACCTCACCTCCACCCACAGCCCACCTCGGGTAGGGAGCCTTTCACACCGCTCCGTCCTTCTACCCTGCTTTCAAGAACATTTTAGGACACTCCTTCACCCATGTATTCCAGCAAAAGCCCATGTATTCAGTATGAGGACCCAGAGTCCTTGCACAGGGCTATATCTCCAGTCTTGTTTTTAATTTTTTATTTTGAGATAGGGTTTCACTGAGTCACCAGGCCTTAAATTTGTGATCCTCCTGTCTCACCCTTCCAGGGTGCTGGGATTACAGGCACGTGCCACCATGCCCTGCTTTACACACCTCTTATAGTGTCACACTATCGCTCCCTATGCATTCTTATTAGTTCTGGTCTGGAAAATGAAAGGAGACCTGAGATATTAGTGAGAACATAGTGACTAACAATCAAAACTCCTCTGAGATTATTAAGATTCTGTGTTTTCATAAATTAAGAAAGAAGAAGGCTCAGTGTGGTGATGCACATCTACAGTTCCAGCCATTTGGCAGGCTGAGCAGGAGAATTGCGAGTTTGAAGCCCCCCTGGGCAGTGGAGACTGACCTTGTCTGAAAACTTAAAAGGGGTGGAGATGAAGCTCAGTGACAGGGTCCTTGCTAACATGGTCAAGGCTCCGAGTTCAGTCTTCAGTACTGGAAAAAAGAAGAAAAAGAAGAGGAAGAAAGAAGAAGGGGAGGGAAGGGCAGGGGAGGGGGAAGAAAAGGAAGAGTGAGGAAGAGGAGGAGGAAGAGGATGAAAACAGAAGAAGAAACGGAAGACGAAAAGATGATGTCAAGGAACAGAGTGCAAGGAAATGGAATCAACATATCTACTCCTCCCTGATACATTTGTGGTCCACAGTCTCTCCCACTGCCCATCTCATGCCAGATATAGGTGGAAGGGTGACAAGACTTCCTGGGAAATAGCAGAGAACCTCTAGGCTCAGGTTCCACAGGTTTAAGATAACACAATCTTGAGATAACCTGGAGTTTATTAACCCATTTGAGAGTTCATAACCACAGCACATGCAAACGGGAATAGATGTGATTAGTCACTTATCCTGCAGGCAGTGCAGCTTCCCCAGGATTGTTCCACAGCCTTGTTTATCTCTGTGTGCATCCTTTCTCTTCAGTCCACAGGTGGTACTGAAGATGTGTCGTTGGCTCAGGGGGGTTTGCCTGGTAGAGACCTGTTGGTCCTTGCCCTGTTGGGTATTTTTGGCCTATCAGATTTTCCAGAGGCCAAACAAGCTTTCTCCATATTCTTAGGACACCAGTGATGCTTTTTTACTATTAGTCAAGGACAGAGAAACTGAGGGGAAAATTGGCTCCTAGTTCTTAAATATTTATACATTAAGTCTTGAAATATTTTCCAAGAAGAATATAGCAAGAGAGAAACTGAAGTTCAGCCCCTGCCTTGCAAGCAGGTGGTCATGAGTTCAATCCCCGGTACCAATAAAAAACAAACAAACAAACAAACAAACAAAAAAAGAAACTGAAGTTCATCCACTTCACCCCACAGTACAAAGCAAAAGTGTCGCCCCTTTTGAATGTTCCAGTGGTCTTTCAATTTAACAGTCACATCTGAGAAGAAACCAAAATGATCTTCTAATTACACAAGAAGAGTGATAACCTATATGGAGTCATGCACCTGTGCTACAAAAACATAGTTACTCGATTGCAAAACCATAGAGTACACTCTTGCCCTGTGACTTCTGTAGCTCCTCTACAAAAAGGAATAGCCTAGAATAAAGCGGGGAGGACCTCCCTGAGAACTCTGAGGGATGGCATTCTTACAAGTACCCTACATGGCAAAGAAGGAAAGAGATGAGGTACATAACCAACGCTCTGGTTCATGATGTGCAAGATGGCTGCTATGCCTCCCTCTGAGTTCAAATCAGTTTCTGGGTTTTGGTGACAAGAGCAATTGAAATTCTAGAAGTTCTTTTAAAGAAAAACAACCTTTTATTATTCTATATCAAATATTAGATTTTTATTTATTTTAATAAATTAGAAATTTAACCTTAGGTGAGTAAAGTGAAGAGTGTATCTCTTCACTTTGGATGTCTTAAGATCCAACTGAGCATCTCCGGTAAGTCTTAAGCTCCTTGTCTCTCTCCTTACCTTTCCACACTTGGTAACTTCATGGGAAAGGATAGGGAAGGAGCTGGGAGAAGGTTGCAAGCTCCTGTGTCCTCACTTGAAACATAATATCCTCTGGAGAACACTGAAGTGGTTTTCCTTGAATGCTTTGTGAGCAGACAGTGATTGGATGGTTCTGAACGCTACTTTCATTCATTGGACTGTCTCTGTCTTTGTGCATGGCTTCCAGCCAAATAATTCACCAGCTTGACTGCATCACTGACTTGACATGTCACCTTTCTTGTTTGTGTCCTTTGTCACCCACAGGTCAGCTTGCAAGGTTGAATGCAATATCCTTTTATCACTCTCCTCTCAAGTAAGTACCCTCTTGTTTAGGAGGAAACATGGACACTGTACACTGAATTCTGATAACTTGTAGCCTAAATTCACAATCACTCTGTCTTAGGTGTTAATATCTTCCTTCCCTGCTAATATCAAAGAAACATCTCAGTTTACAGAGTATTTCATTGTACTCCAGCAGAAATTTCCCAAACTTCATTGAGAATTGACTTTTTACTTTGTTGATTAGGAAAATTGATGCACAAGAGAAAGCCCCAGGTGCCTCTTTGGCCAGGAAGCGAAGGTAGCCCCATCACCAATGCATCACAGCATCAGAATATCTACCCTCTGATACATCAGTAGGAGATCAACTTGTTCAGCATTTCTAGATAGGTCAGCTCCTTCATCATGCTGAACTCAAGGTCTAAAGGACCATTAATGTGTACCTTAACAAGTGAAAGCAAAATCAAGTATCATTAAAGAAATAAAAGAATCAAAACACAGGACAAAAGTCTGTAGCCTTGTATTTTGGAGATAACCAATTCTATTATGGAACTGAGAAGGATATAAAATAATTGAAAATAATATTCATAGGTTATGTGACCCAATCCTCAAGGAACTACCTAAATATGTGTAAAATCCTCAGTGGTTTTTAATGTAAAAAGAATTGTACTTGGTTGGCAGAATCACTTGAAAGTAGTGGTCTGGTGCTTGGATTCTGTTAGAGCTAATTTCAAATACAGTAGAATATTTCACCAAATCCTAGCAGCAAAATATGAGCAAATTACTAGACCTGTAATAGCCTCAGTTTCCTCTATATGACACATGTCATAACATCTACCTTACAGAGGAGCTATGCTTCCTGGAATACAGTGATACAATGGCAGGCACACTATAATTTATCGCAAACATACACAAATATTCCTGACACTGCGCCTCATGCTTTACAGGCAATTTAATACCTAGAGTCGGTGCAGCAGCCATGCAAGTGTATGGGAACATTGAAACTCAAAACCGGCTGGCTCTCTCCACTTTTATAAGCCAGGCACACACTCAGCCACATGCAATGGTTTGAGAGACCTAGGGCTACACTGTCCCATAAATCTAGATGGCTTTTCTGTTCAGATATATCCCATTATAGTTCCAAGCTAGTCTAGTTGCAGTGGCCCAAGGTCTTGTGTTTATTTTAGATATACAGTCCTTTCCAAGTATGGAATTCCATAATGCAACTGAAAATAAACTTTACCTACCATGATTGCTAATTAAAAAGATATAGATAGATGATAGATAGATAGATAGATAGATAGATAGATATAGATATAGATAGATATTTCCTCTGCAGAATCTCAATCAGTAAAGAACAGAAGCTAGTCTGAACACTACTAACCTGTCTCAGCCTTTAGCTTAAGATTAAGCAAAGAAAATCTCACATATTTGCTATGATAAAATACACTTTATGAGCTGTGAGGAAGGATCTTACTGGCCACACTCTACTCTTCCTCCCTTATATTTGAGAATGTAGTACCACGTCCTCTCTAGATTCATTATGACTAGAATAGAAAAATTCCCAGGAGCAGTCTCCAAAGATATTCACTCTAGTTAAAACAAACCTAGTCTCCAAGAAGCCAACCTTTTCCTTTAAGCATGAAAGTATGTATGAAGTTTTGAAAGTATGAAAATTTTCAGTACCTGCAAGCTCTTAGGCCATCTATTAATCTTTTGTTTTAAATTTGGCAGTGAAAAATTAAATAGTTGTGATATCAGCTATTTATTGCCTCAGGTACCCTGCCTAATATGCATTTCACAGGACTTTAAACAGAACAGCCTGTTGCTAAATCAGCCACTTAGGCACAATTCATTTAAAATCTAATAGAACAATATAAAAGGCTAGTAGCTTTTCATCTTTGTAGCTAGTTCTATCCTACCATAATTTTTCTTAATGTAGCCAAGAAATCCAATTGAAATTTTAAAAGCTTATATTATTAAAGTATTTTTGTTTGGATTTTATGACTGTGCTACAAGACAAAAAATTATCCCAGCGTATACGCCTCTTACCCATAGATCCTGAGCTGATTTCATCAGTTTGATGCCAGTCAGCCATCTGCCAAGGCAGACCTGTACATGGGTATGGAACAGAGGGTGAAGCAACAGAGACATAGGAGGTTCATGATCTGGCTGAATAGGACTTTAGGCTTAGTTGAAAAAACACACTTATACTAAGCACGTAAATAGAGTGCTGGGTTATTGCTTTTCATCTAGTCACTTTTGAACGAATAGTATACATAATAGTTAGTACTCCACCTAGTGTTCTTCAAGGCTCCATTTTGGCCCATTCCTTTCTTTGGATTTGTCATTTTTTTCATCCTCTGGCCACGTGGTGTATCACCATCCTTGGCCTCACATCCTAACTTCAAAAACTGGGGGACTAAACCATTGAAAGTGGATTTTAAAAAAATCCAGAGGGCATTGTGGATGGTTAGTATTTTCACACAAAGAATAGCACAGATGTTTGTTTGTATTACTTAAACTTTCCAGATAGCTCAGATTCCCCTTAAGAAAGAGACTCAACAAGGAGGACTTCCTGTCCTCTCTTCCAGAAAGTGTGGCAGTGCACAATGTCGTATAGGACATCTGTCCCTGATTGCCTAATTGGCATAGGAAGGCAGTGCAGTGAATGTCTATGCATGCATGTGTGCGTGTGTCTGTGTGTGTGTCGGGGAAAGGGGAATCCTAAGATTCACAGTTCTAATTTAGAAACAGTTTTCATCTTTTAAAAAAAATTACACATTCCTTATTCCCAGGCAAGCTATAGTCAGACAGATGATGAAAGTAACATGAAAAATGATGATGGTGGAGAGCGATGTACCCACACAGAGGAGGAAGACAGCAGCTGGCAGCAGCCTCGTCGAAGAGAGGAGTCACCACACCCAGCACCTCCCGACAAACCCCACTCCTAAAGATGTGTTCTGATGCCATAGTGCAGCTAATTTTTTGTTCTAAGATTTGTAGTTCATAGGTTTGTGTTCTAGAAGGGGAAAAAATTGACTTCTGTTCAACTTAATTTCTCAGCTACACCTTCTGTAACACAGCTCATCCTTGAGAATCCATGCTGCTGTTACACACGATGGCAGTATTAACAAAGCATCTTAAACTTCTGCACATGATATTGAACTCTTTCAGTTTACAATGACAATATTAATACTGTTTAAGAGCTAGAAGTTTGATTTCTGGGTTCGTTGAGATTTTAGCAAAACAGTTTATTATACACTGTACATTTTTTTCCACTGCAATTGGAAAAAAACAACCACTTGCAATTATTCACTAACCCTGACGGATTTGGTTCCTGAGTGTTCAGACTCACAGCCCAGAGGCCATAAAGGGTCTTTGGTCTTCAGCTCACCCCAAGTCTTGGTGAGCAGTGACTTGAACCAAACACCAGGAATAATCCATTGTTTGGGACTTCTTTCCAACTTGAGGTTGTTTTCTTTCAAGATATTCTAACAAGTCAGCCATAGAATTTAGTGTACATATTTTTTCCAAATAGATATCATATTCAAAAAAAGACGACATTCAAATTATATAGAATCTAGTTTTTAAAATCAGCACAGATCTTCTTAAAAACTGTGAACTATGTTTTGAAATACTCGTTACTAAAGCTGTTTATAAACCACAGGTGCCATAAGATCCCCAAATGGACTAAAGTTATCTATGCTCTTCCACGGTCTTGTTCCTCTCGTTTTAGCTTTAGGAAGCATGTCTCTAACAGCACCACACAATTCCCCTATCAGGTTGTTTGGAGGCCTTCAGCTTTAAATGTACAGGCTTAAAGTGCGCTTGCAAACGTTCACTCTCTCCTTTTATTTCTGAATGTTTATTGCCTTAGCTGGCCACCTGGTGTCCTGCATGCCGTGTTCTGTGGTCATGTGAGACAAACTCTTCTGTGTTGAGTTGGGATTTTGCACTCAGTGAGAAGCTGAAATGCAAAAGAACTGTCAAAGGCAAGAGGATGAAGGCTCTGTTGGTGGTCCCTTTTGAGGGCCCTTGCTCTAAAGATCTCCCTTAGGGATTCTGGGAAAAATGGAAAAGTAATCTATTAGTTTCAAGATCTGAATGGGGTGGAGACCCCCATACACAACATATTGGACATGTTGTATTTAAATCAGTAGCTTCGCTAGAATTCCTGGTTTTCTTTTAAAAGAGAACATCATCATAGAACAGTGGTTCTCAAAATGTAGCCCCCACAGCAACAGCAGCAGCAGCAACTGACGATAACGTAGAAATACAAGGTCCTCAGTCCCAGCCCAGGCCTGCTGAATCAGAAACTCTGGGGGTTGGGCCTAAAAGACTGTGTTTTAATTTGCCATCCAGATTATTCCAACACATGCTAAAGGTTGAAAACCACTGCTTTGAATAAAATATATCAAATAATCTCTGAAAAAACTCTATTCAGCATTAAAAACAAAGAGGTTGGACTGGAGGTATAGCTCAGCGGTGCAAGCACCTGCCTGCCAAGTGCGAAGTTGTGAATTCAATCCCCAGTACCAGAAAAAAAAATAAAAAACAAAAGTTTCAATTGAGTCAACCTCAATTCAGTTTTGCTTCAGGGTCTGGCAAACACCTTCTCTCACCCACACGCCTGATCTGCATCGGAAGGTCCCTGGCTGAGAACATGTATTCTGACAACTTCAGGCTCCTTTTCCAAGGCCTCTCAAATGTTCACACCTCTGCATTTGGTCAGAAACCATCCTCTTGGCTGCCCTTGAGAACAAAATCACTTGCCTTGGGGATAATAAAGTGCTTGATTGGGGTCAGTAAGGCTCCTATCCTGTGCCTGGATGTACCTACTCACACTTCCCTCCAGAGAACCCCCCATAACAGATGTCCCTGAGCCCAGGCTAACACCAAAGTGGCACAACTACATGGTTCTCAGATTTCTTTGCACAGACGGATTGTATCGTGGGTTTTGTTGATATGTCTTAATGTTCATCTCTCTTCCACTGCCCATCCTCTGTGAAATCATACCTCTCTAGATGGAGCAGGTGGCCACTGGTGCCTCATACTCAGTACTGAAAACCACTATGTCCCAGCTACCTACATTGCTGTCAGCTCAAAAATCAGAGCCAGAAGGTTCTACAGACCCTGCAAGTGGCACTCAGCCACTGACTGGACTGAGCTGACATGCGTTGTCTCTTTGTGTGTCTACATCTAAATGTCTGTCTAAGGTTGGAACTGTTCTGCTGAAGACCTTCCCCTTGTCATAGTTTCCATTGCCAACCAACTCCATCACACGGGCGTTGACACCATCGTACAAAGCCATTGCAAGGACTCTGGAAATTACCGCCAGTGACCAATTTCTGACTAACCAGCCACCTTTTCTTTCTCTTAGCTCCACGTCAGCACTGAGACCAGACTCAAGCACCCCTGTCCTGTAACCGAGACAAAATGGCGTGTGTTGTTTTGGGTTTTTGTGTTTTTTGGTGGATTTCTTTCATTGGCTCTCCAAATTTACTTTTGGAGCCTGTTCTAAGTACAAACCCAGCAGGTTTCTTCTGTCCTGTCCATTAGATACAACTATGTCTTAACGGGGTTGTTTCTTTCTTAGTCCACGGTGAATTGCACATCTGTCTCCATCAGAGCTGATGGCCTATTAATGAGCACTGGTCTAACACAGCCAGCCTCCCACAGTACCATGTTAATGGAGGCAGGGAGGAGGGAGAAATCTACTGTATAGGATTCAGGAATCCGTTGTGGTTGGTAAGGATGGAAGTCGGGGTAAGTTTGGTTGGTCAGAGGGAGATGTGCTGGAGATTGTGAAAATGGATTCTCAGAAGATCTACTATTAAGGCAGGGAAGGTTCATTTGTAAGTAGTAATGTGAACTGAATTGCATTAAGAGTGTGGCCTTGTTGTGATAAACTATGTATTTTCTTATATGCATGAGCCAAACTGTTGCATCATAATTTACACTGGTGTCTGTTTTTATTTTGATCATCTTCATCCTCTCTTATTAGTTCTTGGCTGTTAACTGTAGATAGATCTTGTAAATACAGCAGCCTTTGGTTGCTGCATTCACCTTAGTTGATCCCACACAACGAGCCACAAACAAGAACTCTACTATGTCCTCAAAAGAAAGGGCATTTTTACTTTTGAACCAAAAAGAGAAAAAAAATCAGAAATGTTACATCTTGAGGCTAATGATCTGTGAGACATTTTTAATTATGACTACTATAATTTGACACCATTTGAAATAACCAATCAAGAGACACTAAAGATTTCACAATATTCATTGGTGTTGTAACAAAACTACTATTGTATGGATTTTTTGTATTGCTGTTAAGTATTGTTTTGTGTGTATGTGTGTGTGTATGTGTGTGTGTATGTGTGTTGGAACCTCCTGGGGACATGTTATATTTTGAAGTGATTAAACTATTTAATTGTGTGTCTATATTTTGGAATGGAATTATTTCTTCATTAAAAATGTTTTTAAAAACACTATATCATGCATGTTTTGTTCCTTGGTTTTAATGAGGAACACAGAACAACACAGAATGAATTTATGCAAAGAAAGACGGGTCACTGTTTGCCGTATGGAGCAGGACCACTGATGGGAGCTTGAGCAACTGAGAAAAAGTTACCCACCTTCTCCTGAGAATATTTGTGTGGTGAATACACACACACACACACATATATGTGTGTGTGTGTGTGTACATACAGAGAGATTATAAATACATATACACATATATATACATATACATATAGAGTGCCAAAAACAGTGTACATACACTTGAGCAGCTCTCTGGACTGATAAGTGTCTAGAAGTTAAAGGCCACTACTTTGAGCACCTCTTGTATATATAGAGGCCAAAGGTAATTTGTATTAATCTCATGATGCCTTAATAAATTTAGTATTAAAATATACAAGTTTTCCTATTCCTGATATACACATTTAGGCAGATTCTATATATAGATATAGGTGCAGGTGTATAGATATTTACCATGATTTAAGCTAATGAAATCGTGGGAATCCCTGAATCAATCGCAGGTTAGTGAGAAGTGTAAATGGCTCCTCAGACTTATGACTGATCCTAAGTGGGGACAGTCTCGTGGAGGACTATGTGTTCCACCTGTGGGATGTGTTCTTACATCTGGAAGGCATGATTAACTATATTCAAGGCAGTTGGTAGATCAAATAAGGCAGGAACAAGCAATCAACCCAGGAGGTGTACTGAAATGAATGAATGTATCTTTAAGAAGTTCTTTGACGTTTTCACATTGCAAGAGATCCTATACTTTCAGTGAAATCTTAAGGAACACTGAGTGGAAATTTAATGTTTGATTTCGCTCTGAGAGCCTTAGGGGACTTGCTGTGCCTCACAGCACTTTGCACATCTATTACCATGCCTGATGGGGTCCAGGACAGGTTTCCAGGTCCTTGTGTGTGACAAAGAACTGGATGTAGCACATGACAGTAAGGCAAAAGCAGCAACGTTTAATGAATTTAAAAGGGGAAATTATATGCAGAACAAGCGGGTTCATACAGAAGGAAAATGCTGTGATGGATTTAAGAATGCACAGTGTTATGCTGGGCCTAGGGCATCTCTCACTGGGCCTTTCAGAGTGTGACTGACATCAGTAACAGGATGCTGAGTGCTGTCAGTTGTATCTATTTAGTATATCACTTCCCATAATTTACTCTGTTATCACTGGATATTTAAGATGGGGCCCATGTGTACAAACCTCTAACAAGTTCCATGTGAAGGTCACTGTAGGTCATGCCAACAAGTCTAGCACACAGGCATGCCGGTTTGGGGTTTCTGAAATTTTCAAGGATCTTTGTTATTCTTATTTCCAGGTAGACAAAGGTTAGAGAGACTGGCTCTGAGGTACTGCCCATGTTCAAGTGAGTGGACGAGAGCCATCCCATAGCCCCAGCTGTACTATCCTCAGAGTCTGCCCAAAAAAATGTGCACACACTTCAGCAGTTCACCATACTAATAAGTGTCTGGAAGCTCATGGCCACCACTCTGAGCACGTCTTATAATTGCAGAAGCCAAAGGTAACTTGTATTAATCTCATGGTGCCTCAATAAGTTTAGTATTAAAATATTTACACAAGATTTTCTTTTCCTGATTGTAAATTTTTTGGTGGACTCTGTATACTAAATCCACAGAGTTGATTGCCATCTCCACGCACCCTCACAAGCCAGCTCACTGTCCACATTGCCATCTGGGGATAGCAGTTCACAGAGACAACCCTGACAATGTTCATATTATGATAGGCTACTAACAAGTAAGTCAAGGTAGAAAATATTCCACTAATGATAAAATATTCCACTATTTGGAATGACTTTTTTAATGAAAAGGATATATAATTATTATTTTTGGAACAGAAGTCTTTCTTTTATTACCTTTGAAATTTCATCTACCTCCATTATTTTCAGAGAAAGACTAAATTATAAAATTCTCTTGCTTTCTGTTAAATTGTAAAGTTTGACATTAAAATTCAATGACTCTGCCTTTCTGTCGTATCATGTGTTTGTTTCACATTACTAGTGATTGCTCTGAGAGCTAAATTAAGTGGAAGGATATATATGAAAGCTTGACCTAGCATGACACTACACTTGTGAGAAGCACAGGGTGTGTCAGAATTTTCCTTCATTCCCTTGTGTAGTTCACAATCCTCATTCGTAAAATAGGGGCCATAGATTTTCTTTTCAGAAAACTTACACAAAAATAAATTTAACTTAAAAACAAATCTAATAAAATCTCTTCAACCTCATTAGGAATAAAATGAATGGAAATCAAAACAGTGTTCCACCTGTTTAAAAACTTATTACAATATATGAGCAAAATTTCTTAGCAGAATCAGCAAATCTAGTCAAGGTAAAGTATTTGCTGGTAAATATAAACACTTGTGAAAAGTTTGTGCAAGAAAAGAACAGAAAAGAAAGACAGGGGAGGTCAGTAAGGAAGGACAAAGGAGGGATTCAAAACTGTTCTTACTTAATGACCCAGTAACACCACATCATAGACCCTCTCTTTAAAATATTAAACTTTCCAACAAAAATATGAGTAGCTTTAAAATCTGAGAACAAAAACTAATTAAGTCACAAACACCAAAACAATGCAATATTTTTACATCTTGCAAATGTTAATGTATAAACAATTAAATGATTATTAAATAATCAGAATGTAAAATGGGCAACAGTCTAACAGTTTCTGAAAAGGTTAAATACAGCATTATCATATGACTCACAAATCCTATAAGAAAAATGAAAATACACATAACACAAAATTTGTATGCAAACATCATAGCAGAATTATTCATAGTAAGAGAGACAATAGAAATAAATGTCAATCAATTGGTGAGTGGGTAGACAGAATCTGGTATATGCATACAGCAGACTGTTATTTGGAAATAAAAAGGAATAAAGTAAAGATTGAGTAACCCTCATCTGAAATGCATAGTAACAGAAGTGTTTCGGATTTAGATTTTTTTAAATTTTAAAATATTTGCATTTACATAATGAAATATCTTGGGGGGGGAACCCAAGCCTCAACACAAAACTTAGTTGTGTTTTATCTGTATAGGTATGATAGATAGATAGATAGATAGATAGATAGATAGATAGATAGGCAGATAAATAGAGCACCAAAACATACACATACTTAAGAAAAAACAATGTAAATATTTTAATATTAAATTTATTGGACATTAGGGCACAAAGTTACCTTTGGGCCCTATAATTTCAAAAGGTGCTCCAGTGGTGGTCATTTATTAGTATGGCAAACTGCTGCTTGGGTAACTTTGGTTATTGAGATTGCTGCATGTCCATTTCAATTTTTTTCTCTAAGGGCCAGAATTGTAGTGGGTTTTCTTTGGTGTACAACATCCTCCAGGGTCTCCCATATGAGGGTAACACATCAGTTGAAAAAATACCCCACAACTTTTCCTTTCCTGAAATGTGTATACATCTTTTGAAAGAAACTGAAGGTAATTTTATATTATAGTTCTAGTGTATCTGTCTCTTTTTTTTTAAGACAATCTGGCCCCATATGTAGTTGAGGCCGGCCTTGAACTAGCTATCTAGCTAAGGCTGGCCTGAAGCTCACAGTGATCCTCTGTCTCGGCTTCCTGAGTGCTTGGACTACAGCTATGCACCACCACACCTTGCAGGTGCTCTTACTTTTTGATCTGTGGCATGAAGGCAGGAATTTCACTCATTACATTATGACAGCACTCAAAAAGTTTCAGATTTTGTAGCATTTTGAATTTCAGATTAGGAGGCAAACTGCACTGATACATGAAATATCATGGTAGAATCTTGAACAATGATAATAGGTGAAAAAAATCAATCAAAACACGTAGCATATTGTTTTATTCCACTTGCATAAAATATCCAGAATAGTGAAACACACAGAGATAGAAAGTGGCTTCGTAATTGTTTAGAGCTGAGGGTTGTAAAGAAAAAAAGCTTCTCATGTTAATGGTTGCACAGCTATGTAAATTCAACAAAATCATTGAATTATATGCTTTGGATGAATTGTGTGCTACATGGATTATATGTCAATAAAGCTAGCTGACAAGATCAACACATATCTCCTATAACAATCACGAAATAGGATGCAAAAAATGTATGTGAAACACATAACTATATAAAACTATGTATAAAAAGAACCAGGGGTTTCTGAGAGATCTTTAAAAGGAACACCTTTGGGGAAAATGGAAGCAATAACACAATTCTGGAAATTAATGAATATTCCAGGTCATTGATCTAGAAGATCTGAGAAAGCAGAATCCTGTGTGGGAATTTATCAGAGTCCTAAAACATGAGGAATTGGCACATCATGACCTTGAAAATAGAAAAATAATCTGGAACACTCTTTAAAAGCATTTGTGAGACACATCCTAGATCTTCTCTTTGTCACCCACATTGGATGACTGTCTTGCTCCCATTTCTGTTCAAAATTGCAGTTTCCTACTATATATAGGGCAAGACTGAGGCAATCTGATCTGGTACAGGGCATTCTAGTCCAGAGTGAAGCACGAGGATCTTACAAACACAGAGGAATTTCACGTATCTATAAACGCTAAATTTTTGAAACACTAAAGCCCACTTTTTCTACTCAACAAACAGAACACTGGAGCCAGACCTTTGCTCTTAAGAAAAGAAAGAGCATTCTTTCAGAAATCTAACAACGCCTTGCCCAAAAAAGGAAAGCCCTAGAAACAGTGATATGGTCCCAATCAGAGCAACCTTCAGAAAAGTTCATTTCAAATACTTTTATTCATACTATAAGACTATCATCAGCTATTTAGACATCTACTCTTAAATACAAGCAGATACCAAATATAACAAAACATTTGAATCAAGTCTATAACATGAATAGAGAGACCAAAGCAGACAGGATAAAAAGCCCCCTAGAGGGAAAGCAGGCTACGCTGCAGAAATGTGGTAAGACGCTGCTAGCTGCTAAGAAATCAAAATCACACACAACAATGACTTACACCAGCATAGGATCCAAAACAGGAGTTTCTGGCTAACAAGTAGCACTCCCCTAAATACTGATTTGGGAATTCAGGCTCTTCTACCTTCTGAAAATTTATAATTTATCTACTATTTCTTAGTGGAATCTCAAAATTGCAAAATGGCCATATGTAGAAAACCTGGGCCTACCTTTATTTATACCTAGAAAAAAAATTAAAAGAGAATGGATTACTTTTGTGATTAAAATATTAAAGTGATAAAATATAAAAAGAGCATATTCTGTATCAAGATTGTAATAATTAAATTTTAATTTTTTTAAATTAACAGCTTCTTAAATTTTTAACTATTTGAGTTAAATAAATAAAAGATGAGTTTTATGAGATTGCTCCTCATTTGATAAAAATTTTGCAAATATTTGGCCTTTTGAAAAAAATACATCAGATACATTCTTCATAATTTTAACTATCTTTTCTTCCTGTCCCTTTAATAACAACAAAATGAACGTCCTCCTGAGAAAGATTGTAATTTAGGGACATTTTAAAGCAAACACTTGCCCAGTAATTATGAGAGTCAGCAGGGCCAACTGTCACTAAATGTGTCAAGTTTCTCTTCTTCCAGCACCATTTCATGTCAATTGCTTTGCCTTTCTGCCAAAAATGTGTAAACTTCTCAAGGTCAAAAACACACACACACTCATTTCTTCTCTATCTTATTTTTTAAATTCTTTCTTCCCCACTTCCAGATGCTGAGAAGAAAGAAACCTATCATTTGCATAATCCTTTATAACTTTCACAAAACATTTAATCCCGCCAATACTCCTTTCAGGAATTTGCTGCTATTTTCTTCCTTTAACAAAGGAAAATAACTGAGAATCACAGAGTGATCTGCCAGAGAAGCCACAGCAGGCACCCTGGTTGCATTATCTTCATTATCATTACTTACAGTAGGTCATCAAAAAAATGCCCACCACCAAGAGAAACCTGAGAAGAAACTGAACTCTTCTGCTTGATCCAAATTATGCTGTTTGGTTCACTTGGTAGAGAAGTACATAGCCATGCTGAAGTAGGGCCTAGAAAACTCCCTGAGAAAGCCAGACAAAGAGGAGACAGGAAGATTGGGACATGCTATCAAAGAAACAAAAGGGAAAACCCAAAACGCTCCTAGTTATGAGATGATGGAGCACTTCTGGGAGTTTCAAAAGCAGGCTTCTCTCTCTCTCCATGGCTAAAGAGACTTCAGCCTGCCCCCACTTGTTAAGGGATCATCTAAGACTAAGATTTGCCTGAAGACTGGAGCTCATTTCCTTACAAGACAAGGCAACAGAGTCAGGGACATTCTCAAGTGGAAGGACACTCCTAATACTGTGACAGTCAGCATTGCACACAGAACCAATCATAATATGCTAATTTGGACCAATCAAAAACTTGCTACTTTCAATCTTTCATTTCACATGACCAATCAAAAGATGCTCTTTTAAATCTTTCATTTGCATGTGGGCACAACCAGTCAAAAGACACTATTTCTGATACTTCAATTACATTTTAACAGGAAGTCAAAGTAGTTTTGATAGTATTGTTTATATGTGGCAGGACACCAAGCAGGTATGTAATGAGATGACTTTCTAATTCCTTATTTAGGTAATAGAAAGATAACCTAGGAATTTTGAATACAAAAGACTCCTTTCCTTTATCCTCTGGGCCTCTGTTAATCTTTTCACTGGCCTGCTCTCATTCTGCAGAGTGTATTTCTTTTCTGTCTTTAATAAAAGTACACCGTCGCTGCCTCTTCTGTGTCTTGCCCAATTCTTTGTTCAGGACACCAAGAACCTGGAAAGAAGTCCTACAGAACTCTACATCCGGTAACACTTAGCTTTGGTCCAAGTCATGGGGCTATCTTCTGGTTGCTGTATCAGCATACATTAAACTTGAAGAATTTTTCTTTTAATCATTATTTGAGCTAGAAAAGGAGACCTGGTAGGCTAGGAATAGGTGAAAGATCTTAAATACCAATTTTTTCTCTAAGACATTAGACCGTGCAACAACACCATCCTCTCTCCAAAATATTTCCCAAAGAAGTCTAGAGTGAGAGAGCAGGTCTGGACATAGAATACTACAGAAGCTTATCTGGAACCTTTTCCTTGGTTCATAGCCAGTTTGGGAACAATGCCCTTTTGAAAAACAAAATTCTTTATAGTCTTAAATATACAAAAAAAATGTAGCCTCTGGGGGTTATTATATGTGAAAAGAGAAGTATTTACCCTGCCATTGAAAAAGAGAATACTTAATGGAGAGAGGCTAAAACATTTAACAGGATAAAAAGGAGAGACTAGGTCTATCAGAAAATTTTAATGGAAGCTAAGAAAAGATACTGAGAGCTTACCTTAGCCTCTTGGTTCTCCCGTTCCACTACAGAGAAGCACACTTGTGCTTCTGGAGTTCAAGGATATGTGTGTCTAGCCATGAACTCTCCAGAAGCATATATCCTGTATAATGAACATGAGCAGAGGAAAACATGGTCTTCACTTTGTTTTTCTTATAGAAAAGCAGAGTTGTTCACGTGATATCCCCTAACCTAATGCTACACTGGAAGTCTGTGAAAATGAATTGTGCAAAGCTAATGGAACTTATTTCAGGGCCATAGCTTTGGTGTGACCTTCACTGATGAAAGGATAAGGCCTTCTTAATAGTATTTGTTCCTTTATTTGTCCTGTCAGACTCAAAACACATGGTGACCAGAGCCTGCCCTCACTGAGGACATCACTAACCCACTGCCTGGTGCAAAGTGATTGAGCAGTAAATACAGAAGAAATGAAGAAAACAGGGAGAACACAGGACACCTCAAACAACTTGTGTAAATATCAGTGGTCATAGGAGTTTTCATGGACATTTTGGAATAGACAAAGACTATTTGGAATGGACTCTGGTAAACACTAGAAGTGGAGGATTACTCAGGCAACTTACCTGTCTAAATCTAGGTGAAACTGATGCTTTTTCTGTGAGGAGGACACAGGTGTGTTTTCTGACCACTAGACTGCAAAGCCAGGACTTTCCTCAGAAAATTCTTTAGCAGCTTACTTAAGGTTAACTCTTTCAGCACTGAATGCCTTGAGTCCTGAGAAACCCCTCAGGTCCCACAGTATCAGAATGATCAGACTCCCTGGAAAGGCCGTTAGGACGCGCCAGCACCCAAGCAGGCAACAGCCCTGTGTTGGATTCTGACTCACAAAGCACATAAGGTATCGATCTAGGGCAGGACATTCTAAAGACAGAATGTTTATTCTATCACAAATGTAGCTTTTTCATCAGTAGCTTAACTTCCAGCCAGGACCTCATTTTAACTGCAGGTTCACATTAGGGTTCTTAAAATGAGCTGTCACATTGTTTAGAGTTGTTGAATTTGGGCAGAACTGATACTGTGATTTTTGTAAAAATCAATTATTGACTGTAAAAATCAATAGATTCTTGAGGACACCTCAGAAGTTTTGACTAGGTTATGAATTTGCCATCCCATTTTCCTTGAAGGAAGGACATCATTCAGGCCAGCCAACAGAATCGAATGCTGTAGATATGAATTAAGACAGAGGAGGTAGAGTCAGCCTTGTTTCTGCCATTGCATTGTTTTGCCCATTCTTTCCACTGTAATCTCAATGAGGCTTTGGGATACTCTAGGAAAAAACATGAAATTGGACATAAAGATGACAGGTAGCTGGGGATTTAACTCAGAAGCTTAAGTGCTTGCCTGGCAGGTACAGGGTCATGGGTTTGATCACCGGTACAAAAAAAAAAAAAATTAAAAGATGACAGATAATCTGTCTCTTATAGATTTTTTTCATTAATTGAACCAAAGGTCAGTAAGTCATGTAAAGATCTATATTCATAGTGAAGCCAGGGAAGACCATCACTTTTGTGAGTCAGGAATAGATACTAACATATGGTGAGATTTACATGTGACACTATAGACTGCCCTTGTGGTGCATCTCTGAGGGAAATTCCTTCTAATATTTTTTAATTCTTTGACTAATTCAAGGTTTGAAATATGTGGTAAGTAAATTATGACAACCCAGAAAATCAGAATACAACACAGGTTGCATAAAAGTTCACCATGTCTTCCTGGGTACGAAGTTTCAGTGCTTAGCTGAACAGTTTACTTCTGAATGAACTCTCACCTTTACCAGCAGCTGATTACTCATTCAGTGAACAGTTTAACTGACAGTGCTTTCAGTTCGATGGTAACCACCAACAAAGAGTTTTGTGCTGGAGCATTAGACAAATATAAATCTATTTTACTGAACTTCATGCTCCACACACCACCCATTCCTTGAAAACGCACACAGAATATTAAAATCTGCGATGCTCCTATGAGATGCGATATTTTCCTGCTATGTTTATCAGTAGATAAGCACTATAGTGGCCTAAAGCTCTTGTAATCACAGTGCTGAGGGGCGGCCCAATTTTCTTTGGAAGTAAATCATCAACAAAATTGCTGCCTTTGGGGTTTTGTGCTATGATTCCATTTTTTGGATAAAAGATAATTTAAAAATTACAAGGAAGTATATTTTATATTTGGATGTAAGACTAATGATATATAGCTTGTTCCCTGAATCTATGTAGATAAGAAAGATATATATTGTATTATGAATTACGAAACACAAAAAATTCTGGTAAAGATAAGCTGTTTTGGAATGATCATGTTTTATTTTCTTCAAAAAAGACATATCCCCAATGAGTTATTTCTAACCATAACTTAAAACTCATGTTTTCTATACATCAGCATTTACTGAACAAATATAAGAGGATATGTAATTATGATTCCCTCTGTAGGAACATCTGTTTCCAAAGGAATGTTGGCAGAGTTTACAAGTGATGTTGGACTGCCAGACACAAAGATTACAATCTGGTTCATTCTTGTCCTGGCATTCCTTCCTCCAGGGAATCCCTGTCTAGAGGTGTGTATGCCAGAATTTATAATGGGTTACTGTACATTCTCGTTGGAAAATAAACAAAAGGTCGGAAGTAGGAAGTGGTTATAGATAGTTTTACTGTGCTTCCTATTTATGTTCAACGTTCTATAAAACGTCCATGTACAATAAAGATGCTTGGGGAAAATAAAATAAAATTCTAAAGGAAAACATTTCCAGTCACAATATTCACCATCAGCAAATATTTATTGAGATAATTAACCCCTTTAAATACAAGGAGCCAGTAGGTTTTTATGAACAAACATATTCCACATTAGTTATAGAATAGTTACATTTCAAACATCTGGTTGGCAGATTGGGGTCTTACATGATTCTATGATATCTTTTTATCAACTTTCCTTGGATCTTCAAAACTTTTGTCAAGAGCAGCGTTCTAGTAGATTAGTTAGGCCAAGGAATCCAACATCAACTTATACTGAAAAGATTCATCATAATAATGACAAGAGATGGCATTTGAGTGTGATTGTAAGTTACAAAACAATGGTTTAAGGAAACACAACTCAGAGTTAAGATTGGATAGATAGGAGAGATATTGCCTTCAAAACTAATTCAAAAAAGAATTAAATGAAGATTGAAATCACAGGAAAATCAGTTCAAATGACCACATACAAAAACAAATAAAAAATAAAAAAGAAGGTAGTCTAAGCAATTACTTAGACTCCACAGAAGCATTAATTTTTCCAGTTCAGAACTAGGTACATTAAAGAACTGGGATATATGTTAGAGAATTTTCATGGAATTGCACTAATCCGTACTAGTATTTTAACCGCTGAGTCATTAAGTTTTGCTACATGACAACATTTTATAAAGTTAATGATACACTGAAAAATAATGTGGTGTTAGCATTTAAGGTACTTGTGTGAAGCCTGCCTTATTTTGACCCTGGATCAGTTACTTAACTTACTTTCAACAAATTTCTCATTAAGGTGCTTATTTTAAATTCTTTACAGATGTACTGTGATGATTAAGTAAAGTTATGTAGTGAAATATAAATATAGCTATATAGTAATTTATAACATAAATAAAGCCATTTTGAAGAAATATAGTCCACCACTCAAACATGCTAATGCTATGACATGCAACAGTTCCAGGAGTTTGTCTGAATCTTTACATTCAGACAACTTACTGCAATCAGTTCCTTTTTTGTCTTTTATGATGTGAAGACCATGGGCTCATTTCAACTGTTCTTAAACTAATCACTGTAGAAAAACAGAGTTGGCTTAGTAGATACCAATTAACAAAGCAGCAGTCCCTGTTCACACCCAGATTACTGAAACCACCACCCTTTCCTCCAGTTCCCATTCAACACGTGGACAAGGTAAAGGTTAGCAACTCCAGGACTTTCACTTCAACTCAAGATTAGCTTTCCCACAAATCAAAGGCCTATGCAACTATTCACCAAGAAGCTCAGAAGAATGCCGTAATTACACTCCAATAATTATAGTTCACAGGAACTACCCAACAAGAACCACAAAAACAAAAATACAAACATTAGTATGCATTCATGGCTCAGAAGCACAAGACTGTCTCCTCCTGCCTCCAAGTTAAATGCAATGTGTGTCTGGCTGTGAAAGAACTGTGCAAGCGTTTTATCAGGTTCTGGGGTAAAGATCTCACTGTCCTCCAAACCCTCTGCCCCAAGGAAGCCAAACGGCACATGTACAGAAACTGTTGAGGTTTTTCTCTTTTTGTTTTGGGTTTTTTGGAATATACTGAACGTTGGCTCCTGTTCCATGGCTGTGGATCTTCCTTTAAACATAAATAGCGGCAAGAGCTAAGAATGACTGCTGTACTTGAATGCCAAATAAACACACAATGTCAAGCACAAATTTTTGGCTTTATATTAAAGCTTGGTTTTTCAGCAGCCCCTTCTGTGGCCTCTGAAGACAATGGCTTCAGTGTTTCTGAGCCAGATCCCTGCGACCCTGGGCTGAGTTTCCCTTGCCGCAACTCAACAGCATTTACTCCAGAAGCAGAGCTAGTGTCCTCTCTGGTTTGAAACCAAGCCATCTCTCCCTTTAGGCCCATTGCTGCAGAAGGATTTTTTTACTGAAACTAAACAGTAGTGATCTAACTTGAAATTTGCAGAGCAAATTTGCAGAGATAGAAGGTAAGTGGTGTCCTTGGTGGTTTCTGCTTGGCTGGGACCCAGCAGATTAAACATGACCCTGCAACAGACAGGGCTGGATGAGGCTGAGGATCTCACCACTTCATTAACATATTGTAGGTTTAATTTTTAAATTAGTATTTATAACGTTGATTTTATGTCACTTAGGGGCAGCACTGGCTTTCTACTCTCTTTCCACTATAGCAGCTAAAACAAACAAAAACCCTCTAAGGTGATTGAGAGTCTCTGGCATTTACACAGTTAAATGTTTTCAGCACAGACATGTGAGTCATTAGCAGACCATGGCACTTGTGGTCACCTCTGTCACCTCATCCCCGGACATCGCTCTTTTGAATCTCCACATCAGGGTCTCCACGTCCTCTGGCAGAAAATGCTTAAACACCACACTCCTCTCTTACTCTTTCCTTCTCTCACAAAGGGCTCCCCTTTGGTGATTTTTTTAACTCTAGGTACAATAATTGAATACAAAAGGGTACAACACTAATATTCAAATTATTATTATTTACATAATAGAACTAGGGTCCCATTCTAATTATTGGACCATTATATATTTAATTAAGCAGTTCAATTATCTAATTATTTAATGAGTTTAATAAGTTAAGAGAAATCATTTAATCAAGAACACAGTGGCATCTATTTACTACATTTCTATCCCCTTTGAATTTGTGATAATAAAAACCTAGTGGATCTCAAGTTCAAATTCTACCCTGCCAACTTAGTGAAAGCATATCTCAAGATAAAAAAAAAAATTTTTTTTTAAAGAGCTGGGAATGTAACTCTGTGGAGAGGGCCCTGGGTTTGATCCCCAGTACTGTAAAAAAAAAGATACCAATGGACATAATGCTCACTCAGTGACACTAGATGTTTTATCTCTAAGACAAAGTAACGGTTATAGCCCCTGACAGCTCCCCCCATTTCCATAACTCTGTATAGAACCCAACACACCTGATTAACAGTTGTCAGGCTTGATCTTCGAAACCATCTTCATGAGGGCTAACTATCATCTCTGTTTCATAAGTTAAGAAACCGAATCTATAAAAAATTAGGGAAATTACTGATGGTCAGGCAAATAATGTAGAATTTTAGGAATCAGATGAAAGTCTCCTTATTATGAATCTAGTTTTCTTTTGGATGGAGCTTCTTGCAAAAATAACCTGAAATGTTAATACTGCAACATTTGTAAACTACCTAGTAAATACGGATATAATATTGCCTTATTGAGCCTTAAGAAAGAATACATTTCTTCTTCAAAAACCTATTTTATGCCAATCTATAACTGCTCGGCCATTCACAGCTTGGCAATTAGGTCCCCATGAAAATTCCCGAGGCCATTCCCAGCTTAGGTTCTTTCCATTCATTTACTCAACCGCTCATCCATTCCCTTTTTTACTTATTTGCATAATTACCTGTCTAGTTATTTATATGAGGAACAACATATGTGTATCTCTTATTTGCCCTATCAACCCTTTAAATTCAATAAAATAAAATCTTAATAATCAAAGCATGAGGAACAGTACAACATACTTCACATGTACATTGTGAAAGAAAACTAGTAATAATTAATATCACACTTAGCCACTTTGTCCTCAGCAGTTTTATCAGCATCCATAACTGGTTTCAATGTAACATATTTCCCCATTTCTTGTGACCTTATTTTCAAATTAAGCCTCCTTCACAAGAAAACATAATCATGTGACCACTGCTTTCAGTATTTGTGGTGAAATTATAATGATTCATATCACAAATGCAAGAACTGTTTGCAGCAAAATTACACTGAACTAAAAAAAAATCTAGCTAACTCCATGTCTGTTGTTCTAGACTCCATCTCTACCCTTCCGTGTTGTTAGGATGGGTACAGCTCACACTGGTGTCCTGCTTCCTTCGCTGTGTCTTTACTACTGATCAGCTCTCTTTCCCATTGATATTTTTCAGCAGATACACTGAGATATTCAGTCAGGTTCTACTCCAGTCTGATGTACCAGGAAACTCTGGTCTTTACACATCTCTTCTCAACTCCATTATCTTCTGACCTTGATGATATTCTTGGAATGGTGTCATAAATATATATATATATATTTTTAACTTCTCAGGAAAGGAGCAATTCTTTACTATGCCCTTATCAAATGGAGACAAATGTTTCAGAAAGACTAGGCCCAAGAAATCTGGAGAGTTCACAGATGGCTTCACGAACAGAAACGACTTCAGTTGGCTTTTGACAGATCCGTGGAACTTCTGAAGGTCAGGTAGTTTTAGATGGGCAGAAGCACAGTTGAGAGTAGAAATGGAAATGGTGTGACTGAGGCCTGGAAAGCGCTGTTTTAGCTGGAATGGAAGGCTGCCATGACAGTGGGAGAGGTCAAATAGGCAAGTTTTAGATGGTTGGACTGGAAGGGAAAAGTCAGGATTGTCAGTTTATTAAGTTATTCTTTTAATAGTCTAAAAAAAGTTGACCATATTCACTGATAAAGTTCACAAAGAAAGGAGAGAAAATGGATGCTGTTAGAAGAACATTCACGCTCTGCCTACATTGTTCTTGGGCCAGGCAAACTCAAACTGAAAGCTGGATGTAGCAGATCTAAAGGAAAAGCTATGTTTCAACATGAACTCAGTGAACTATGGACCAAAGACTGATTAACAGCCAAATTCTTCTGTGTACATTTAAAGAGGACAGTTAGTCTTATTCCCCACACAATAGTTTTGGAACAATAACAAAAAAAAAAAAAAAAAACAGCAATTCACAAACCATAGCCATAAACTAGGATTCCTCAGATTTCAGTTGCATTCTGAGCCCTGAGCAGAGCTCACTGGATAAAACTCCAATGCTCATAGCAAACTACCAAGACAAAATGAGACAAAATCCTTGGAAATTTGCTAGACTCCTTATCATTGGTGATCTATGTTTAGTAAGTCTTTGAACCAAAAACTAAAAAGTCAACAAAACTGTCCGTAGGCACAGCCTGCAATTATAATGTACTATAGCAGGACCACTGAGAATTCAAGCAATGACTGCAGTAATCTGAATAAAGAAAAAACCAGTGAGACCATCATTTTCTTTTTTTATTGGCATTCTTCTTTTCCTAAACACTTTTTTCCACTCCACTTAATTTTCATTTATTTGCCTTACCAAAGAAAATATAAAAGCATAAACAAGGAATCTTAAGGATAATCACATTCAATTGAGAGACCAAAGTATCATTTTGAGGTGAAAAAAAAATGCCCTCGAGTCAACACATGCTCCTTTTAAAACTCTCTCCACAGATCTCATGGATAAATCAAAGCTTTTGTTTGTATTAATGATGGTGACTCAACAAAATAGAATCAGAACTCTAATATCTTCTTTCCATAGCAACCTAAATCCTAGTGCAGTTGAAGTAAACTTGATTATAAATAATGTTTAAAACCAAGCAAGAAGAAGGAGCTCAGATATGAAAGTAAATTTACCAGCGTTCTTTCTTGGGCATTTGTATTTAACCCTTGTGCCTCCAGTAGCTTTCTGTTACCTTTCTTTTTCCCTTGAAAGTTCTCTCCAGAAATCCCTACACTCACCCTCAACTTTCCCGCCCCCTTTTTGCTGGCAGCCCAACCTGTCAGTACCAACCTGTCTTTGAAGTTAGCCTCTGCTCACACTCTGAGCTGCTCTATGAAGCACGATTGCTTGATGAATTGTGGGCAAAGAACGAGGAGAACTGATGGAGGATTTGTGTGTTTATGCATTATAGCTTAAAAAAAAAAAAAAGAAAAGGGAACTTTTTCTCTTGGGAGCCACATCAAGAATAGGAGTTTAACAAACTAAAATGATGATCATTTCGTTTTCTTTCTGTCCCCAGACAACACCCTCAGCAAAGCAGTAATCCTGTTCTCAAACTCTCCTGTGCTACCTGACCTGGCGCTTTGCAGCATGGCTGTAGCAGAAGGCTTCTTCCACGGTTTCCCTCAGTTTCCCTCGGCTTCCTCTGCTACAGAAAGTATCCCTTTGATCAGAATCTAACTCAGTTCAGCTACCACACCGGCAAACCTGCTGCTTTGCTTTACAAGTGCACAAGTTGATCTCATGGCCAAGAAAAGAATGTGAAGATGTCAGAGCACATCTTGGTCCAGCCTGCTGCAGATTAAGGGCTTTCGGACACCTTAGCTTGGAACTCAAAAGATCTGAACACACATACACACACACACACACACACACACACACACACACACACACCTGACAAAGACTAGAAGAGTGTAAAAAGAATTGAGAATCAGGAACTCTAGGGAATTTCTTTGAGGAAATATTGTCTCAGAATAAGTCACTGTTACCTTTGCCCTTTAAGAAATGACTTAATTCGCGAGCCTAGTTTGCTTACACTAGCAAGACAAAGACCACTATGGGGTCAAAGAACAGGTTCCTACCAGGAGCCTGGATGCAACACCCTGATGCATTTAAGTGTGATATGTGTTCTTCCCTATCCCTTTACTCTCAGTCTTTTCAACTTCAAAAACCAGGTACCTTATTAAAGCCAAGATGCCCTCAACCAATACTTCTTGAAAAATAAGCTAGATGAGAGAATAAAACAGTTGGGGATCACTACAGAGGGACAGAGGGCAAACTCCAAGGCCCTTAAACTATTACTTGTTATATATTTTTCCACACTCTCCCTCATATATTCTCTTAAGCAGTAACAGCAGCTCATTCTTAGCACAAGGCCAGGGTATTCATGCAGAACGAGAATGCTGATAGAAAGAATGTAATAGTTCTTGGATAATAGTCCTTAAGTCTGAAATGTTTGCACGGAAAAAATGTTCATTGGAATATGTTTCCAGGACAACCCCATCTCCCAAAATCCTGCCTTTCTAGCCCACCCTTGTAACTCCCGAGCATGAATAAAAAGTTTGCCCCTTTCTATGTTAATGGGCTGAACTGATCTCTCTATCAGTGCTGCTCCTCCCCATAACCCTCTCTCAATAAAGCTTTACTTGCATATTCAAGCTCTATGGCTTGGTTCCATTTCTATTTCTTCTGGGACAGAAGACTCCACACATCAGGTAGGGCAAGTATTTTCCATCCAAGTATTTGGCTTTGACATCTTTGATCTTCACTTTTCTCTTGCATTAGTCAGCTTTTCCAATACTGAGACAAACACTGGTGGGGGATTTTAGATCCAAACCATAACACTGACTTTAAAATAATTGTATTTTACTGTCTACTTTCAAACTACCCAACACAGAATATTTCATATATGATCACCAAAATGTGTGCAGGTCTCTCACCACAGTTCCCAAGCAGATACCAGCGAGGCACCCGACAATTTAACTAAACTCTGACACTATAGCTGGAGATAGCAGCAGATACCCCAGGCTGAGACTCAGACCCACCAGACTGCCCCAACTTCAGCTACTAATCCCAAGTAATAAGTTGTTAGCTGTACTTCTGACCAACTGGCTGTGAACCAGGGATGCCCATACACACTTTTAAGGTTAGATTAGTTTGCTAGATTGGCTCACAGACTCAAGGGAATGTTTTATTTACATTTACTCATTTATTAGAAAGGTTATTACAAAACATACAGATGAACAGTCAAATGGAGGAGAAGTCCAGGACAAATGTGTGATAAGAGGGAGGGGGTTCCCTGTCCTCTCTAGGGGCCACCACCCTTCAGAAACCTCCCTGGAATCAGATGTGCAGAAACGCATCCATATCTGTGCTTTTGGGTTTTCAGAGAGACTCTATTATGTAAACATGATTGATCAGATCGCTGGCCACTGGTGATTAACAACCTTAACACCTTTACCCTCCCCGGAAGTTGAGGACTGAGATTAAAAGTTCCAAACATCTAACTATATGGTTGTTGTCCCTAGCAACCAGTCCTCATCGTAAGGCTATCTAGGAGACCACCAAGAGTCAGCTCATGAACAAAACATAGAACAAAAAATGCTCCCACCACCCAGAAAATTCCAAAAGATTTAGGAATTAGTTACTTTTATGACCCAAGAAATAACTAAAGTCTTAGAAGTTCAATATCAGGAGCTAAGATCAAAGGCCAAATATTAGAATAAAAGATTCTCCTAATACCCCTATCCACAAGGGAATATGAGTTCCTTCTCAGGAACCAGGCAAAAACCTGGTTCTTACCACATCACAGTATCACAGCTTCATACTGATCCTTCCAGGCTTTGGGGGCCTAAACTTTATTGTACCCTTTCTGATTTGGCTTGTTCTTCTAATCCTAACAAGTCCTGTTACATCCCATATCCCCAAATCTAACCACAAAAAGACCCAGTCCCACCCAGAAGCAATTGGCTCTGTCTCCATCTCCCAACTCTTTGGGGACTAAGGCACACTGCGTATGGCACAGGGCCCCTCTAGATGCAAAGGGAAGGCTTTGCCTCATCCCTTTTCCCACTATAGAGAACAAGGGGTCCTGGAACAGCTACTAGTGGTCTCTGTGTACAGTGTTCTCAGTTGCCCCTAGGGCAATACACACCTTTCTCTCTCACTCAGCCAATGTACCTGCCCGTGATCTGTGATGTAGAGAGCTTCCAAATCACCAGATTTACAATGGAAATCTCACTGAGAGGTTTTTCAGATCAAGAAGAAAACTTCCAAACTTACTTCTGGATATCAGGTTTGAGACAGCAATGGTGACCAAGTCAGAGCAGTAAACTGCAAAAATGGACCAAGAGTAGAAAATAAAGAAAGTATTTTCTTTAAAAAAAAAAAATGACAAGCCATTGTTGTAACTGTTGGCATCATTTCCTCCAGTGATGAATAACTATGTAAAAAAGAAAACATTGAAAAGTGTACTAACCAAAACAGGACAAACCAAAAGCCTGATAACAATAAATTCTTGATTGTTATCCATGAATAGGATCATCACTCCTGAAATGGGATACTTTCTTTAGAATGAGCATTTTCTTTTTTTTTTCAAAGAACTAATTATCTTTTAAAATGGTTCTAGACTTTAGAATGGTTTCTGTCTTAGAGAAAAACAAATGAGTATATTCTTGGTGAAAAGAACTTTGACCTTCAAAGGGTAATTAGGCATTCTCCCAAACAAGCTGTTGATTTCCACATAAAATTGGCAAAAGCAAGAGCCATCTGGAATAAAATGTTATGCACTTTGTTAGCATCTCACTGTTACATGTGTATTTTAGTTTTGTATCACAAAAATTATGATAGGCTGCTAAAAGAAGTTATTTCTCAATAAGCCACAGATTTATAAGATATTCCAAATGGTTATGTTAATAATATCTATTTCAAAACCAAAACTATTTCTTAAATAAGCATTTGCATGAATGCATCTACTCACTTACTTTTAGAGTTTTCTTTAAAATACACCCTCTGTTACCAGATCCCAATGGAGATTCATCCAAACATGAAGAAGGTAAAAAGTCTGGATTCTAGTCATCACTCTATCATTAACTTGAGGTATTATGCAAGACCTTTAATAGTTCCAGATGTGATAAGATAACATTAGCTGCTTAACAGACACTGTATTTCATTGAGACAGAAGAATGTTTCTTGCTCAGGGAACAATCCAGTGAGAAGATTCCTAGTCTCCACCACACAGCAATTTAGGGATTCAGAATCTTCCAGTTTTCCAAATCCTTTATCCACAAGGGCTTCAGCATCTTCTCCTTCCAGCTAACAGTGTAGAGAAGTTAAAGCCATTTATTTGGAATTTGGCCCACTATGACACATTTCACTTCCACGCACATATTCCAGTATCAAAAACTAATCATATTGCCAAGATTAATTTAGGGATGGAAGACACGGGGCTAAGAAGCAGGTCCAGCAGGGGAGACTGTGAATGTGGGGTTTAGTGCTATAAAGGTTTCTGTACTGACTCCTCTGTGACAGGATGATAACATCTGCCACCTCACAAGGATGTTTTGGAAAAAATGTATGATAAGTTAATGTGTTTTATAAATGGCACTTTGTAACTTTAAGAGAAGAGTAGCCCCACAACACATCATTTTCTCTACCATCTACAACCTTATTGGTGCTTTCTAGTATTTTGATATCCAAACCCACCTCTTTGTTCACCACCTTCACTTTCTAATGACTTTTTACAAAGGCCACCCAAGTCCAGGTAACAATTTTTTTCTTCCAAGTGACCACAGCCTCTCAGGAGTCTCTCTTTCAGCCTGGATACTCCTCTCAGTCCACTTTGCTGGATTCTCAACTTTCTCCCAAATATTTTACATTGCAACACTGTAAGATTTTGGGCTGAAACTAATTTCTCACCACACTCATTCTCCAGATAATTTTACCCTTCCAGTGGCAGCGTGTTGACGACCCCTGTGTCTTGAGTCTACGCTGCTCTTCTGAGGTCCAGGCTCCTGTAAACAAGAGCCTCACTGGCAGCTGCAGTCACAAGTGTCACAGATGGCTCAAACTTCAGATGTGCTGAAGAAAACTTCCCAAACTTGTTCTGCCAACCTTCCCAGATATAACCTTTTCGTATCAGCAGGTAAAATCAATGTCTCCAATCCAAAAGCCCAGAAATCACTTTAGTTCTCTTTCCCTCAATTCCTCCTGGCAAGTCCTACTGACTTTCCTGTAATTCTTCCCCAAAAGCCTTGCCTCTGTGGTCGTCTACCTACCTGCATGCAACCTCTCTAATATCAACCACTATTTTATCCCACTTGGTCTGCTATATGCATTTCTTAACTACTGTTGCTAATTTCATGCTTGCCACCTACAACCCATTATCCTCAGAGTAGCAAGAATAATCTTTTCAAGACATATTTTTATCAAATCTCTGAGCCCTTACATTTTATGTGCAACCTCTGTACATAAGAAAAGAAAAAAAGATACCTCTTGGACTAGGACACAATGCTTTCCTATTGCAGCAATTACAAACCTATTTTGATTTCAGGGATGTTAAAATTTGAAAACTGGCTAACTGGTGACTGCTGATTTTGAATCTATCCTCCTACCCTTTTCCCTGTGAAAACAAGCCCAACAAAGAATACAAATGAAACCATACATAACCAACTCTTTTAACAATACTATGAGTAAGAGTATCATGGCACTCAAAATTACCTCTAGGCAAAGAAATAAACTCAATTCCAGCTGAGCTCCTCTGTCCACCTGTTGTTGAAAGTCTGTGGGGGAGCCAGGTTCAAGATACTTGATGAAAAGATCAGAGGTGATACTGAGAATTTAGACATGGTACAGATGAGCTCATTCCCAGAAAGAGAAAGCCCAAAAGTAAATACGGGCCACAGATCAGAATTTAGTAACTAATGACACTAATCCAAAGGGAAGAGGAGAAGGGGTGAGGGGTGGAGGTGGAGGGAGAGGAGAGTAAGACTAAGGAGAGGGAGAGGGAGAGGAATTGTCCATTTTCTTTCCATTACCTCCCAATAGCACCACCAGCTGGGAAGCAGGCCTTCAACACAGGAACCTTTCAGAAACATTTGCAATACAAACCTTAACATCATTTAACCATTTATCCAACATTCCACGTATAGAAATCTACACTGAAGGCATCTCAGCAAACATATGGCAATACAGTGGTACCTCGGTTCAGGAACACAATTCCTTCACGATTCTGGCCACTTTCCTGTTGGTCACTGGATGTGGGGTTCACAAACAGAAGCAAAAGCATATTTGCTTCTGTTCACAAACCAAATTGCTCATGAAAAGAAGCATTTGGGAATCAAGGTATTGCTGCATATTGTTATAACTCGTGCCCCGGTATAAAATCCAAGGAAACAAGAGACCGAAAATTTAGGTAGCAAAGGCTTTATTTCCAGGCCTGGTGACAAGTCTCTGGGAGCCAATTTGGAGACTGTGTCCTAGAGACTGAAGGGAGGACTTTAAAAAGAGGCTGGAGGTAAAAGGGTGGGGGGAGAAACAAAGAAACCTGCAGAGCCATCAAACATGTTGACCCGAGTCTGGAAACTGTATTGCTGTCCACTTAGCTCTGACAATCTCAGGAGTTTCTGGTGTTTCTCAAATTACTCCCATCCTACAGACTGATATTATCTCGGAGTGGCACATCTGCAGCAATATTTGGAGAAGAAAGTGGACAGTTAATTATCCCAGGACAGCTCGTTTTCGCTAGTGGGTGTGAAGGGGTCAAGAGTTACAAGAAGCTGAATCTTAAGTTTTACAAAGATCTGATATCTAACTCATATGATGCATACAGAACAAAAGGAAAGCACCGATTGGGGTTTGGGCCATAGTATTTCCCGGTAATTTCTTTGAAGCTAAACAGTTCTTAAAATTTGGGGCAGGCTCATTTTATGACAGATCATCACTGGGTCGAGAAGAGGTCACCAGAAACCCAAATTCTTTATGGCCTAGATAGATAGGTGAGGGGAGAGGGAGGCAATAAGGCGCCATACAGAACAGAAAACGGTGGTTATGTGTTAAGGTCAGGTAAAGGGTTAAACTCATACGCAAATCTCTCTGCACACAGGCAGGCTACTTTAAACAAGTGTAAATTAGTGGGCCATTCTAGTTTTCTTTAGCTCTTTAGCAGAGAATAGAGGCGCCTAACAGTGATTAACAACCCTTGTTAGCTTGTTTTAGCACAACTTCTGTAGTTTGTAGAGGGCAACAATGGTTAACATATCAATTAGGTGAGATTCTTGCAATTCTTTACAGAGGAGAGTATTGCTCAACATATCAATTAGATCACTTAACATATCAGTTAGGGAAAAAGGATAAAAAAACACATTTAGTAAGCTACGTTGCAGGTTTGCTATAATACACATATAATGAAGCTATTTTCTTAGAGTACAACACATGTGTGCAGCAATGGAACTCAGGAAAGAAAGAGAAAGAGGGAAGACAACATCATATCAGGAATAAAACAATTGCAGCACTACTTATAAATGCAAAATCTTAAAAACTACCTAAATATTGAACCATAAAAAATTGAGAAAACTTTGGTACATACACACAATACAGTATTTTGGAGGAATGAAAAAGAATGAGCACAATATTTATAAACTGAAAAGAAAAATTTCTAGGAGACTTATTAACTGAAAAAATGCAAAGTATGAAAGTATATATAGATGTACACTTTCTGTAACAAAGAGAGAACCCACTTGCCTCACAATTGAAACTCAGGAAAGTTAAAGTAGGGGCAGGGGTTTAAATCATAATTAATGTAGGAATGGTATGGGGTAAATAACACTCTTGGGAGTATAACTTTTCCCGTATTTTTTATTTCAGAAAGATGTTAATTCTCACATATGCAGTTATAAAATTAAATCATCAAGGATAAGAAAGACCACACAATAAGAGACGAAACAATGAGAGGACTATTCTAAGTCATTTGTGAAAATACAGTATTTTATTGTATATTCTCAGGCTTAGGAAAGGAGAACAGCACACAAACCCTGAGCTCTTTAATACATTTGGGTTTGTTTAGTGATAGTGAGAAGCAGTTCTAAGACTCTTTCTGCTGTATTAAAGGTTTGAGTAAATGAGGTATGTATTGTGTTCTTGGGAGCCACATTCTAACTGCAGAAGGAAAAGGATGAACAAGCACGGAAAGGGCAGGGACAGACTTGGAAGTTTTAGCATTAACTCATGATCTATAATATGCATAATGTACCCACGTGTTTCCTAGTTGTATTACTAGAGCCACGTAAATAATAATGTATACATCCAGCACCCTAGAATTGGTCTCCAATATCATTTCCCACTAACAAATAGTAGGGATTCTGAGAAATAGTTGATTCCAAGGCAAGATAGGAAGGAATAAGACAAGCAGGAAATATGTTGTTATGTCAGAAAGTAAAATAATAGCAAACAGAAGAAACAGCCATAAATTATAGAATATTAGCATAATACGAGTCCATGAGTTCATAGCAATGATGAAAAACTAATAATGAGAAGGAAGGGAAGGGTGGATTGTTACTTATGACTAAAGCCAGTTGATAAGTGTAGGAAGATAGAGATGTTCATCATCATTTTGCTATAACTGTAATAAAAACTGGTTCAAGTAATTATTAGTGGAAGCCAAATCAAAGAGAAATTTTTTATGAGAAACAGGATGTTTACATGGTCATAGCTATCTTCTCACAGATTGCTTATTAGCTTCAAAATAATAATGAGAAGGAGAAGGAGGAAAAAATCAAACCACACCTCAACCAGGGGAACAAAATTAGCATTACCAAAATTAGGGGCAGGTGGACATGAGACACCTGCAATGTGATAGACAGGGAAAGTGGCATCACTTCTTATAATTCTGTAACCTGACCCATTTCTCTCAATGTGACATTGCAGAATCATCGGATGCACCTAAAATGAAGAACATACTGCTTTTATGATGGGGTAGGTACTCCCCAAATTTGTCAATGTCCTAAAAGACAAAAACTCCAGATGAAAGAAGACTAAAGAGACATTACAATCAAATGCAATATGTGATCATGTAATATTCTGTACAGGTCAGACAAAAATCTGAAAGTATTTTTGGGCCAATAAAACTGGAATGCAAATACTAGATTCTACTAATGTATCAATTAGTATTAAATTTACTGAAGTTGCTAACTTTTCTGGGATTTTGTGAGAAATATTACTAAGAATACATATTAATAAGTGCACACATTAAAATGTTTATGGGTACTGCACAATAATATATGCAACCTACTCTAAGGTGGCTCAAAAATATTAGATGTATGTTTCATAGATGTATACCTGAGTATATATAGAGAGGATAGAGACAAATAATAAGACAGATGAAACAAAAGGTTACCTTTAGGTGAATCTGGGCAAAGTGTACATGAGTGTCTTATGTACTCTGGCTACTTTCCAATAAATTTAAAATTATTTCCCAGTGGAAAGTAATGTAACATTTTTTAATCTTATAAATTATGGGAACAAGTCAGCATCTCCTGAGATCCAGCCATGCTGGAACTTGGGCAACAGAGCAAGAAAGCAAGGAACCCTCTTTCCTGGTAAGCAAGCAGCGACACAAGCCAGCGGTAGGCGTGCCAGGAAGAGAACAAGTCGGCATCTCCTGTGAGCCTCCAGGCCAGCAGGCTGAGAATTAAATGTGTCGTGCCCCCGCAACACCCCCGCCCCCTGCGCCATTAGCAACTGGATGGTATCAGGACAGCCAGAGTTGATAGCACTAAGGGACATAAAGCAACTAAATGCTTGTATTGTTGGGTTGATTATGCTGACCTGGGGCCAGAGGTCTGAGCATCTGTTGGGAGGATGACCGTATGCAATATAGCAAATAAGGGGGATTTCCTTCCATCTTCTCTTTGAAGGCAAATACTGTTTTTACTGTTTTGATTGTTCTGATTAATTGTTTTGCTCTACGCAATATTCTGTTTTGATAGGTTTTATAATGTTCTGTTTTTGGTGTGACTTGGATATATCTGATTGAATAGATAACTATTGTGAAGATAAAGAGATATACTAGAGATATGATACCTATTACTGTTATCCAGGTATCCTGCTCTGACGTTCTGCACCAGCTTCACTGCATTGTTTCAATTGGCTTTGTTCTTTGTTTTATTGTATTTTACCATCTTCAAAATTTAAAAAATCTTATAAATTAGGAAATTAAGTGAATTGAATTACATCACTCCAGTAAAAGCCCTCTAAAAATCCCAGAGCTCTTAGCCTGCCACTCAAAGTGCTTTCGCCACCCCGAGAAGATGCATAGCCACTAGCCCCACCCCATCTTGTGGCTTCTGGGCTTTTGCGATATGCAGAGATACCCAGAATGCGCTTCCCCTCAGGTGAACTCTCCACACAGGTGGATCACTGGAGTGGAGGGAATCAGCGGCAGGTGGGAATCTGACCTTGGTACTGAGCAAGGTCAGAGCTGCCTGAGAACAGAGCTCACACATGAAGAAGCAGAGCTACAACGGGGAGAGCAAGGCCAAATCTCTGCCAGGTCACCATCCAGGAAGGAGTTTTACCCCTGCACTTCCGGCTCACGTCAACCAAATAATACCTTCTACTTTTGCTACTTTGAGTTAAGAAATCTCTAATGTGCTGTTCTTGTTACCTAAACACTATTCTTCATAAACCTATAGGGCCCTCCCCCCCCCCCGCCCAGTTTCAGTTTAAATGCAGTTCTCCTAGTTGCTTTTATGACCTCCCTTCTCCTATTTAAATCTGCTTTTATGGGGTTTTTTTTTTTTTTTGCTTCATCACATCTACTTGGACCATTTCATTTATTTATATGTCTACTCCTTTTAAAATTGTTTCCTCCATTTGAGTCAAGGGTAGGGACAAGGTGGTCTCAGTCTCCTCTGGATCCCCAGGCCCTGGGATGCTTTCTGATACATAGTAGGTACTCACATATTATTAAATAAATGACTACATCATTTTTCCTGGTTGCCTTGCTTTTGAATGTTGAAGAATATACATTGTTTCAGAGAGGAAACTCTACGAGTTGGCACGTAATTTTCACAAACTATTGCACTAGAATGCAAGCTCATTAAGCAATGTAATTTACCATATTTTCATTTTCTGCTCACTCCCAATATCTTACATGGTGTCCTTCACATAAAATATGCACAAAAATGTACATTTTTGCTTCAAATTACAATGTTTATTAAATCAGCTAAGGAACCAGGCAGTACTACATTGACAGCATTGACCAAACCTTTAGTTCCTGCTGTCAGAATATATTACGCAAATCCAGTGAGGCCATGTTGACATTTGGGCGAAGAAATTTTCTAAGCAAGTGGGTTGAAGCATTGTAAATATTTATTGAGTGAATCATAAGTGACAGTAGCTACAGAAATTCCAGAAAAATAGAAAAGTGAATCTAAAGCCTTAGTCATTGGGCTAGATAGGTAGAAGTCATTTGCAGCCATGCCATTGGCTATACTGTGTCTTCTGCCTCTGAACTTTTCAGATCTCCTGAATAAATCAGTAATCTATAAAAATGTTACTTAAGGCCTTTTCTTGCTGTCCTCTTCAATTCCTTCACAAGACAGAGTATCTGTTTCCTTATCCATAAAGAAAAAACTTGCAAGGACTCACATTCTGAATACCCAACAAATTGTTTTTACAAATCTAATAACATACACTAGTAAAAGTACTTGCAAACTGTGCAAATTAAAAATCCAATTTCTAAACAAAATTTCTTATTTTAACTGATACAACTGATATTATGCTCTACTTACAGGAGAAGTTGTTTTTAAAATGAAGGCTAATACTTTAATTTATTTCAGACTATAAAACTGTAACTATCTCCCACTTTTACACTGTAAAAAAGACGATATTTTCATTTCTTGTAAGCATTTCTTCTCATAAGAAACAAAAGAAAAACCAATCATTTCAATCATGCATTCACTCACTTATTAATTTATTTATTCAATTCGTTACCCTATTTTTTTTGATGTTCCAGATAGTGGTTAAATTTTAGACATATAAAAATTGAATAGCAACTAGCCCATGTGACATATAGTAAATACAGACACATCAGTAAATAATTGCAATGCAATGTTAAAAACGATTATGAAAAATATGTACCAAGAAGTAAGGAAGACTAGGAGTGATTTTTTTTTTGTAAGAGTTGGAAGAAGTTTCACAAAGTAGCAAAAGGAGTTGTATATTTACAAACAATAGAAATAAGGTAGGTAGAAATTGAAGAAACCACCATTAATTATAATTTAAAACCACAGACAATTCTTCTCTCCATCCACAGGGCCTCAGTGGGCTGGCAGGAACACTAGTGATACAGTAGGGCCCTGGCTAAGGTGCACATGATGGGCAGGTGGGATTAGCAGCCTGGAAAAGTCCAAAACAGCAGTAATAATACGAGCCATCAGTCAGTAAGTGAGTTAAGTGAACCAGAGTGATGGTTGGGCACAAAGACATGCAGAATAGAAGTGGGCATCTTCCCCCACACACACATTAAGGGGCTGGGAAGAGCTCCAGCCACAGAACACTAATCCCATCCCCCAACCAAGACGAGGGGCAGACCCATCCCCAGCACAAACCCACCTGCAAACCTGGCCGGAGTACACATTTCTGGGATCCAATATGGACCTACCACAGAACTGTAGATGCTAGAAGAATTGGACTACTTTTATCTTTTTCTGTCCGATTGGTTTTCTTCTTTGTATTGGATTGGGTTGGTGTTTTGGGGTTTTTTTTTTGTTTTAACTCTGTTCTATTTTTCCCAGGTTTTGTTGTTGTTGTTGTTGGTTTTGTTTTGGCTTGGTTATTTGTTTTGTTTTGATATGTTTGCTTGTTTGATTTTTCTGTGTGTGGTTATTTTTGATTTCTTGGTTTTTTTCTTTCTCTCTCTTTTTTGGTTTTTCTTTCTCTTTCTTCCACAACTCAGATCTCTAGCTTTTCTTTTGGTTTATTTCTATTCATTCTCTTTCGCTCTTTTGTCAACTTCCTTGCTTGATATTATGATACTTTCATGAGAGTAAACATTGTCTCTTCTCTTCATGGCTCACTTCAATACTCCTAGAGTTTTTCCTCCAATCTTTCCCTCTTGTGTCCTACAATTATCCAAAATTTGGATAATCATCCTTTGCCTTTCAGCGTTGCTCCTACTAGATTTAACCTTATTCCTCTCCATCCTACCCCATTCCTTTTAAAGTAACCCCCCACACAACAGGATAATATCATTCTAATAAATGCAAAATCATCCCATATAAGTTCCTAATACAAATTGGGCTATATTGTACACCTGTAGAACTTTCCCCTATGATTAAAGGTATCAGGCTAATAGTTGCCATCATTTGCCAATAGTCAGGTTGTGCTTGAGTCTATTGTTATTGCTAACTGTACTACTTTAACTGGGATGAAATACCTGTTATGATCAGTTTTTCTCCCCTGTATGACCACACTGCAATTTTAAGATGTCATAACCATTACCACAGTCCAGTACAAAAGTAATGGGCCTTGAGTCAAATAGACAGCAACTTCATATTCTTAATATAGACATAGATAGACTTAAAGACCAAGTGCCACCTACATCTAGACATCCTAAGGAACAGATAATTCTGAGGGAAGCCTCAATACCAGAGATAAAGCTATCTAACACAAGGATTCTCCAAGCATCAGCACAGAAAACAAAATAAAATAGAAAATGACAAAATGAAGAAACAAAATGCAACCGCAAACACCCAGCCAACACAGGACAAGTCCAGAGTGCAAAGAGAGAAAGAGAAAGAGAATCAGAAGACAACCTCTGAAAATTTCTGAAATGGTAGCAGCAGAAGTGAAAAAACAAACGGAAGAGGCTATACAAAAATAATCTCAAAGGTGCAAAAAGAAATGATGATCAAATTGATAGTCATTAAAGCAGACAGAGATAAAAAGATAGAGGAGCACAGGAAAATGATGGAAACCATGAATGCCAAACACGAACCAGTGAAACAGATCCAAATAGAAATCCAGGAGATTAAAAACTCCACCGCAAGTATATGCAACAGGTTGACTGAAGGTGATGATAGAATATCAGATCCAGAAGATAGGATTGTGACTAGTGACCAAAAAAGAAAGATATCTTTAAAATAGCAAGAGACCATGAAAAATCAATTCAACAGCCACAAGATGAAGCAAAGAACAACGTAAGATTGATTAGTCAGTGAGAAATCTGGAGGCAGTACAAAAGGCATTAAAAACCTCTTCACAGAAATAATGGCAGAAAATTTCCCAAACATGGATACAGAATTTAACATACAAATTAATGAAGCATATACAGAACGCCAAATAGCAATGACCAAAGTAAATTCACATAGAGGCGTATAATAATCAAGACTCCAGAAATTCAACACAAATATAAAATACTAAAAGGAGGGGCTGGGGATTTAGTTCAGCAGTGTAAGTGCCTGCCTGAAAGTGCGAGGTCGTGAGTTCAATCCCGGTCCAAAAAAAAAAACTACAAGCAGCTAGAAAAGTGAAACATATCACCTATGAAGAAAAGCTCATCAGAATCACAGTGGACTCCACAACAGAAAATCTCAAACCAAGAAGAGCTTGGAGTAAGATATTTCAAGCCCTAAAAGAAATAATCTTCAACTCAGATTGATATACTCTACAAAACTATTCTTCAAAATCAACGAGGATGTAAGATACTTCTGTGATACAGAACAACTGAAGAAATTTACGACCACCAAACCAGCTCTTCAGAATGCTGTGAAGGATATATTACAAAGAGAAAAATGAAGACCACAAACACAAGAACATGGATAAAAAGAAACCACCAGGCAGGCAAGCAATTAAACAAAAGAAAAAGACAGGGAACCAACAACTGGAAAATAACACAAAAAAGAAAAGCCAATACATACGATGGTCTCAATTCACCAATCAAAAGAAACAGACTGTCAGAATGAATCAAGAAACAAGATCCAGCAATATGCTGCATTTAAAAAACACATTTAACCCCAAAAGAAATTCTTAGACTAAAATTCAAAGAATGCAAAACAATACTCCATGCCACAGGAATCCAGAAAAAACTAGGGGTAGCAATTCTATTTTCATACAATATAAACTTTAAGCCAAAACTGATCAAAAGATACAAAAAGGGTCACTGCATATTTGTTAAAGGAAAACTTCAAGGGGAAGAGATAACAATCATAAATATATATGCACCAAACACTGGTGCACCCAATCACATAAAACAAATATTAACAGACATGAAAAATCAAATAAGCACTAACACAATTGTAGTAAAGAACCTTAATATTCTACTCTCACAAATTGGTAGATCAACTAGACAAAAAAATCAACAAAGAAATATAATTAAACAAAGCCTGTGAACAGAGTGGGTAGATGCCCTATAGAGTGTTCTACACCAAAACATAAGAATACATGTTCTTCTCAGTTGCACAGGGAATGTTCTCCAAAATAGACATTATTACCCTATAAAACATGCTTAAATAAATGTAGAGAAACAGAAATCATTCCATGCATGCTATGTGACCATAGCACAATGAAATGAAATAAACAGCAAAAGGAATCACAAAAACTACACAAACACATGGAAATTAAACAACATCCTTATAAGCAAGGGATCATAAAAGGAATTAAAGACAAAATTAAACAGTATCTACAATGAAGTGAAAATGCCAATACAACATATCAGAATTTATGGGATTCAATGAAAGCAGTCCCACAAGGGAAATGTATAGCAATAAACTCTCACATCAAGAAAACAGAATGAGCTCAATAAATAATTTAATGCTGAACCTCAAACTTCTAGAAAAATAATATATTAAGCCCAAATCTCATACATGGGAGAAATTTTAAAAGTAAGAGCAGAAATCAATGCAGTTAAGATTAAGGAAACTATACAAAGAATCAATGAATCAAAAAGTTGGTCCTTTGAAACACTAAATAAAGTTGAAAAACCATCAGCCAACTTCATCAAAAAGAGGTAAGAAAAAACACAAATTCAAGCAATTAGGAATGAAAAAAGGTGAAATCATAATGGATCCTACAGAAATCCAGATCTTCTCATCAATGCCTATTTTGAGAACCTGTATTTTAATAAGATGGAAAACAGAAGAAATAGATTCATAGATGTAGTCAAATTGCCAAAACTAAATCAAAAACATATAAAAACTCTAAATAACCCAATATCACCCAATGAATTTAAAAACGTAATCAAAAACTTACCAACAAAGAAAAGCCCAGATCCTGGCAGATTCACTAACGGAATCTACAAGAAATTTAGAGATAATCTTATGCCGCTAATGCTGAGACTCTTCAAGTAAATTGCAAGGGAAACAATACTTCAAACAGCTCCTAGAAACAAGTATTACCCTGAGTCCAACCAGAGAAGAACCTAACCAAAAAAAGAAAACTATAGGCCAATCTCTCTAATTAGACATAGATGCAAAAATCCTCAACAAGATACTGGCAAACAAAATGCAGCAAATCATTAAGAAGGTTATACATCATGACCAAGTAGGATTCATTCCAGGAATGCAGAGATGGTTCAACATATGCAGATCAATATGTGTAATACACTATTTTAACAGAACCAAAGACAAAAATCACATGGTCATCTCAATAGATGCAGAAAAAGCATTTGACAAAGTCCAATACCTATTCATGATATAAAAAAAAACTATAGAAAATTAGAATCGATGGTTTTTATCTCAATCTGATGAAAACCATTCAGGACAAACCAACAGCTAACAACATACTAAATGATCAAAACTTGAAAGCTTTCACAAACAAGACAAGGATGTCCACTATCACCAATCCTATTCAACACAGTTCTGGAAAAATTAGCCAGAGAAATTAAACAGGAAGAAGAAATAAAAGGAATAAGGATAGATAAAGAAGAAATTAAATTACAGTTATTTGCAGATGATATGATACTCTACATAGAAGATCCTAAAAACTCCACCAAAAAAATTCTAAATTTAATAACTGAATATAGCAGTGTAGCTGGATACAAAGTGAACACTCAAAAATCAATAGCATTCTTGTACACAAGCAACAAACTCACTGACAGAGAAGTCAAGGAAACAATACCATTTACAATAACATCCAAAAAAGAATTACTTAGGAATCAAAATAACAAAGGAAGTAAAAGATCTATTCATTGAAAATTATAGTACTCTAAAAAAGGAGATTGAAGAGGATATTAAAAAATGGGACGATATCCCTTACTCATGGATAAGAAGAACCAGCATAATGAAAATGGTGATACTTCTAAAAATGTTATACAGATTCAATGCATCTTATTAGAAGATTTTGCACATCAAAATACCTCTGGGGTTGGGGATTTAGCTCAGCGGCATAAGCGCCTGCCTTGCATGCAGGCAGTCGTGAGTTCAATCCCTGTTACCAATAAAAAAGACAAAAGACCAAAAAAAAAAAAAAAAAAACCTCATAGAAATAAAGAAAACATTCCTAAAATTCATTTGGAATCAGAAGAGACCTAGAATAGCAGAGCAAATCTGGGCAACAGAGACAAGGCAGAAGGTGTCACAACCTCTGATTCAAAATTCTACTACAAAGTTACTGTGATAAAATCAACATGGTATTGGCAAAAAAAAAAAGACCTGATAATCAGTGGAACAAAAAAGAAGATGCAGACATGACTCCAAACATACTCAGCCACCTTATCTTTGACAAAGGGGCCAATCATGTTCACTGGAAGATAGTCTTTTAGTAAATGGTGCTGTAAAAACTGCCTTTCCATATGCCAGAGACTCAAACTAGACCCATACCTATCACCATGTGCTAAAATAAAGTCAAAATGGATCTAAAGATTAATATAGAAATACTAAATCTACTGGAAGAGAATGTACATAGAAAATTTGAAGACACAGATATAGGCACAGACTTCATGAACAAAACCAGATCACATGCAAAATATTACAAAGAATCAACAAATGGGATCTCATCTTATTAGAAGATTTTGCACAACAAAAGAAATCACCAATAGAGTGAAAAGACAACCCACAGAGTGGGAAAAAATTATAGCTAGTTGTCCCTCAGTAGAACTTATAAAGAATTTAAAAAATCAGACCCCCCAAATTCAAAGTCTCCGTCCATAAATGGGCAGCTGAGATGTGTAGACACTTCTCAGATGAGGAAACACAAACAGCAGATAAATATACAAAAAAATGTCCAATACCATTGATCATCCTAGATGCAAATTAAAACAACACTGAGATTCCATCTCACTCCAGAAAAAAATGGATATATCAAGAAATCAGCCAATAACAAATACTGGAGGGACTATGGGAAAAATAGAACTCTTCTCCATTGTTGGTGGGAATGCAGACTGGTGCAACCACTGTGCAAATTGGTATGGAGAGTCCTCAAAAATCTAAGATTAAAATCTAAGTCTCAATCAACCCAACTGTTTTCCTACTTTGTATCTTCCCAGAATAGTTAGAAATATCTTACCATGGCAATATATGTGCACCCATGTTCATATAACACAATTTGTAGTTGCTAAATCTTGGCAACACTCCAAAAGCCTATCAACCGAGCAATGGCTAAAAAAAGATGTGGTCTTTTTATACAAAGGAATACTACTCTGCCATAAAGAAGAATGGACTTGAGACTTTTATAGATAAATGGATGTAATTTGAGACTATACTTATAAGTGAAATAAATCAGACTCACATGTGTAAACATCACATTGTCTCCCTGGTATGAGAAAAAAGTGTTAATAAGGTCTAAAATGTACAATGTATATTGTGAAATGGAATTTGGATGGGAAAAAGGAGAAAGGAAAAGTAAAAAATACAAGGTAGCTATACTACTAGTTCCTCATAGTTCATTGTAAAGAAAGGTTTGTGCTAATGTCATTTGGAAAATTTTTTATTCTCATACCTTGTACTCTGAATGACTGCTTTGAAGATAAAAATATGCAATGTAATAATTATTGTTCTCTCCTATTATCTTGTTTTGAAATTCTATTTTATTTTTTCTTTTTAAAATAAAATAATTAAATGAGTTATGCAAAGAGGGGATTAGACTAATGACTGTACTACACAGCATACAAGTGTTATTAGTTATTAATATTGCCACCACTGTCATCATCTTTATTGTCTGTAATGAAGGGAGTAGAGTGCTCATCAGCTCTAGTCTTTCGGGTGTTTTCTGTATGAGATCACCTATCACTAGTACCTTCAACAGGTTCACGTTTCAAAGAGTCTACTTAGTAAAAAATCTACCAACACAAAGACCAGGCATGAAAATAATCACTTACTCTTTCTAGTCTTGCCCACCTTCCCTATTGAACTAAAATACTGAGTCATAAGTAAAAAATATTGCAATAAGGGAAGAAAACAAAAGAAATTAAAGAGTCGCTCACTTTCTAATAAATGCTTTACATCAGGAGTCACCTATGTCAGTTCCACTTCTTTCAATCAATAACTAATCATATGGCCCTAGTTTTGATTTATAAGCTAAGGACAGAATTAGAAAAAAGGTAATCCCTTAGCTTTTTCCTAGAACACAGTCAAACGACTTAAGTGTTTCATCCCAGGATATCTGAGGGCAATAACAGGGGTGTGTTGGTACTGGCCATTGGTACTACACATAAGAATAAGTCAGTATAGTTGATGCTGCAGGATCAATAACCATGATCTCTGTGTGAATTAACATATGGGAAGCTGGTCATAAGTCTAGAGGCTTTTCAGTATTGCTCCCTTCAAAGAAGTGATGGGAAACTCGGTTTCATTCCTAGTTAGAGCCTAGCCATCCAGAACACACCGTAGCTTCCAGGTCACATCCAGCAAGGAGAAGAGAACTGAAGAGTCACTCATCCTCAAACAAACAGTTTAACCTGGGAGTCACCTATGTCAGTTCCACTTTCAATTCTATCCATAACTAATCATATGGTCCTATTTAATTACATAGGTATTTGGAAATTTTAGTATTGTATGAGTATTTGATGATCAATGTCTCTGCATAATCACAACTAAGCTACATAAAGCATACATATTTGTCTATATGTGTGTATGCATATTTTTCCTGAAGAAGCATTTGGGAAGAATGCAGTTGCTGTTTTTTGCATTTGAATGGTTAATACTTGTTAGATTCACTCTTCTCATTAGACTGAAATATCATTTAAAAAGAAAATGCTCTGTAGAATTTAGGCCACTACTAACAATAATAGGTTTTGAATGAATATGTAAGTCAATGAATGGAATCCTTAAATAGGACCAATGCAATTTGGTCATATTACCAGACAATTTAGAAGTCTGCTACCAAGATTTTGCTTCAGTAATTAAATTTATTTCATTATTATTGATTAGTGTCATTGATATTCATTAATGTAGATAAACTCATGTTATCACTCAAGGAATTCCTTTGGAAACACCAACCAAAATGACTCAAACCTTTCTTTATTTAAGGAAACAAGCTACATATATTATTTCACACTTTGGTTTTCATTCCCTACTATCATAGAAATTTAATTCATGTTAAAAGAAAATATTCAGCTCAGTTACTCAGAACAACAGTCTTCCATTTTAAATATTTTCTCTGTTATGTTCTCTGTTGTTCTTATAAATTTCTCCTTTCTTCACTGGAAAAAATGTTTAAACCGGCTGTTTTCCATATTGATTTTCCATACTATAGATTTTATATTGAGCATCATCATGAATAATTGTATATTTAAAATTTTTAAATAGCACCCTAACTGCCAAAGGAAACAATCTTTTCCTATTTTTAACAAAGACAAACATCCCACCCAAGCACAATGCCTATCATACAATGTTTATTCAAATATGCTCTGATTCTATGTCTCGAAAATCTTTAAAAATGGTATCCAACCAAAGATCCCAGAAAATCCTTACTGATTTAAATGGAGTCTAATTATTACTCTTATCCACAACTCATCAAATTATACTACCAGGTGGATCACCATCACCTCCATTAAAAATAAAAAATGATGTAAGAACCCATGGCAAATAGATGTATTGATTTCAAAATTCCATCAAAACATTTATCTTAGAAGCATAATCAATAGCGCTGCTTGGTGAACAGCTCAATCCAATAAAGTCTGTATGTTGCAATTAATTTAGGTCTTGTAATGTCACTTTCTACCAGTATAACAAAACTTTGAGAACTCACAATTCTTGAGTGTTTTTTAGCCAAGGTCTTCTAGGCTAGCAGGTGTAAAACATGCTCCCAAACCAGACTAGGGTAGAGTTATCAAGCATAAGGCATACTGTAGCATTGCAAACAATGAAATATCAGCATTTTTAAATAATTTGCATGTTCAGATATGACATAGGGTTTCTCACTCACTTGTTCTGGCTATCTGACCTGTGTATAAGTACAACTTATCTTTATCAGCAATCTACAATTTGCCATCACATCAGTAGAATGTGGTAGATGTAGCATTTAGTCAATATGATGAATAAAAAATACTAAGAATTATTGAACTCAAAATGCTTCCAAGAAAATCAATCACACGTTTGAATTCTGTCACAAAGGTGAAAACATCAGAAACATTGTTCACATAAACCTCAATGAATATCCTGACACTCACTTTGATCTAAAAGCAAGTATGATTTCTCTCTTGCTTATAATTCTGTGGAATACAGTTTCGATATTCAGTCACTTAATAATCCACATCTGAAATGTCAAGTTAACAACTTGGTAGTTTTTCTCTCCTCTAGTGATAAATTTTTTCACTAGAGTGAGGTAGTTTTTTCTCTCCTCTAGTTTTAATCATTTCTTTTCCTAACAGTGCATTCCATTCTCTCCTATGGAACTAAGTAACTCAATGCCCTCTAGCAACAGGGCTAGCAATCTACATCCACTTCAGGCAGCAAATAGAAAAATAGACTGTATTTCAGTTCCACTGCATCAGTGAAAGACTTCAAGAAATATTCTCCCAAATGCCCACTTGAGACTGTATATTATGTCAATATGAAATTGAAACCATGGTAGAATGGAAATATACAGACATAAATATATTTCTTATGATGTACAATACTCATATGCAGTCATTCTAGGAATTCAAAGTACTTATCTATACACACACACACACACAGAGTTATTCCTTAAACCAGCAATAAATGTACAAAGCCATCTAAATATCATGCAACATCCCTCAGCGAGCTCTAATAACTGGTAAGTATAATTTGATCATACATTTAAAATATTGACCTCAGTGTTTTCACAGCAACATATTTTTATTCCACAGGTCAGAGAAAATGGCTAATTTAATATGCAATACATAATCATACAACCAACAGACATTTCTCTGAAGAGCTCTAAACTACTTTCAAACAATGAGTCTGGGTGTGAAAAAAATAGACAATTTTAAAATGCCCTAAAGCACAACAGATTCTAGTTGCAAATAAGCATTCTACAGGGAGGTTCTAATAAAAACCAGTTGAAGAATAAAAATTCCCAACACATCTGTAAGCACTTATATATCTTATTCCATAAACCAAAGACAGATAAACCAATGTAAAATTTATTTGAGTTGAAATAGACCACTTCCAAGCAGACCATTCACAGAGTGAATATTTATAAAAATACTCTATTCCTCACCAGATAGAAGTGTTATAGTCTCAAACCTTGGCAGGACCCTTAACTTTAAGGTTTATTATTTGAAAGTTTTCTCACAACTTTGCTTGAGAAAATACTGGTTTATAAAAATATTCAAGGATTATTAAAAACCACATTAGAAAAGCTAGTTAATAAAGATGTTAAATATAAAATTTACCCCAAATCCCCCAGTATGACAAAACATATGCTTAAACCATTTTGTAGGGCTTTAAATATAGCTTAATAATAGACAAATGCATTTTTATTTCTGTGTAACACATTCATGAATTTATAATAATTTATGCTGACTTTAAAAGAATGAATAACAAATGGAACTTATAAAAATACGGGAATGAAATTTTAATGACAATTACTCTAATTTTGCCAAAAAGCTTCACACAGGAAAAATATCATAAGAGCAATCCTGCCAATAATTAAAACTGTAATAAAACACAGAATGAAGTGGATATTTTGATATTAATTCTGGCAAGTAATTTCATGCAGTTTGCATCTCTAGGCCTTTGCCCTACCTAATTCTCCAATACCCACCAGCTGTTTCTAGCAAAGTTGTTTCAGCCAAGTTTTCTTATCTACAAACCCTCCAGTGCTAGGCCTGGAGCTCCTAACTGCGCCCATGCACCTGTGTTTATGCCAGTGCAACATTCACCCATCTGAAATACCCATCTCTTAGTTCGTTGCTATGTCACACTAGTATATTATGTATTTCTTGTTCTAGTTATTCAGTAGCTGCTAAATAAACAACCATCAAATTACCGGCAAATGGAAGGGGTCAAAAATACAGTATAAGGACTGACAATTGAAAAATCACATTTTGCTTTAGTATGAAGAACATATACAGGCCAGGGATTTAGCTCAGCGGTATAAGTGCCTGCCTAGCAAGTGCAAGGTCACGAGTTTGATCCCCCCCCCAAAAAAATTGCCTGAAATGTTTCTGCGTAGTCAACAGAGATACTGGATTAAGAACTTGGCAGGGGTGAATATATTTTTTGAGTATTCTGTGTTTTTGAACAAGCTACACAACAGTTCCCAAGAAACGTGCTTATAAACTTCATTTCCCTTCAATGAAAAGTAACCACAAACTAAATTTGTGTGCCCATTCTTTCAACTGAAATATCATTTCATCACCCAAATTGAGTTTCCCTCTGTTGCTTTTCCAAAATGCTATTATTCTTCTTAGATTTCCTGCAAAACCTCACATCATTTTAGCAGATGACCTCAACTCCTCCAATTTGACCTTCAACTTATTTCCCTCTTTTCTAGCTGTGTCCACCTTATTTCTCCCTTATTTCTTTCCCCCTAGTCTAAGGTGAAAAGGCATTTGTTTTCCCACATTTTGAAGCCCAATCTTTTATATATTCTGGTGTTAAATTCATTGGTTTATATGCCTTCTAGTCTATTTTTGATTAGATCTCCATTTCCATCTAATTCAGGTAAAGTCCTATCTTATTCACAGTCGACATGTTCTGTAAAATAACTACAAATCACATTAACAAATATTCAACCATTTATCCCATGGCAAATACAAGATTAAGTATCTATGAGCTTTTGGCCATGACATTTTTATCAACTATTTAATATATATCCTGTTTTATGTGAACAAAATCACCTCACTTAATAGATAATGTCAATTCCCTAGCATTGAGCCTACAATCCACAGCACTCATCTCCTCCCTGAAAGGAACTTTTCTATCATGCATTTTCCCCACAAAGTTATTTCACAACCTTCTTTTGCTTACCAACAGTAGATAGCATTTTGGCACCATGCTCGGAGGTCTTTTAAAACAAAGTTTCTATTAAACACACACACACAAGGGACAAAATACAATACTAAATAGACCGCTACAAGGACCTTTGTTTATATCATGAACACCACAATAAAGAGAAGTGTTGCCTTGTTTATGCAAGTACAGGCAAGACAAGTGACAAAACTTCTGCCACTCTGTATGTGTCCACAAAAAATCATAAAAACACCAAACTTGTTAATTTGGGCATCACAAGCAAATGTAAGAACATACTCTACAAATAATGAGGGCTGGTTGTAATGTATGCCTACAACATAAAAATACGAGTAGTCAAGATTCCCATTGGAGTATGAGATGCTTCTAGTTTCTAACTCTGATCAATTCCATTTAGAAGCTCCATGTACTGGAAAAGGAAGTAACTTTACCAGAACTCAGCCCCACAGAAGTAGGCAGAAATTATGCCAGTGATGGTTGGGTTATTATTCTCAGTACGATTCCATCTGTATCCTCAGGCTAGTAAAGCCTAAAAAATCCTTTGTTTTAGCAAGAAAAACATAAATTTACCTATAATTCCATATATTTCTTTTCAATCATTTTTCTATGTTTTTGCTATGAGATCACCTAGTACATATATGAAATTTGTTGCTTCCTCGCTAAAATTTTCTCATTTGGTTCTTGTGCTACACCATTAAAACAGACACCTCGGTCATTGGAACTTATTAATATTTATATTCCAACTTTAAGTCTCCATAACCTAATATGGTGGAACATGGAGGCCAAGATGTCTGAAGAAAAGAACATATTAAAAAGTAGCTGATGCATCAGCAAACCAAACCTTGAAAACCTAAATCTGTGACTTGATTATGAAGGGCAGGTATAACTTGCTGAACAAATAGTTCCCAATCAGTTCACTTGCCTGCTTCTATTATCTTAACATGTCAAGAAATTCTCCAAAAGTGCCACACGGGTCATTTATTCATTCTGTCATAAATACCAAAGAATAACACACCTATAAAGAGACCTGGGAAAAACATCTCATTCGTCTCCCATTCACGACCTACCCAAACATTCGGAACAGATTCTGCTCTTATTTTTCATGTCATGTAATAAAACACTGCATTTTAAACAATCAAGATCAGCAGCAACTTGGCTCTAGGTTGATGTGGACATTCTGCCTCTGACCTCCTACTTCACTGCAATTTAACACCAGAGACTGTAGATGTTTAGTATCTCTTCATCTGAAAATAAATACCTTGGAAACTCTTACCCATTTTTATTTTATTTCTGAAGCATTCCAAGCCAACAGAGTAGCATGGAAAATCTAGATGCCTATGCCTGTACCATATGATTACACATCTTAACTTTCTACTATATTTGCTTTGACCTCCACTTAATCCCATCTACCTAAGCCCTTCTTCACCTTCTCCTCTGCAGCAGAAATGGGTACCATTAGAAAGTATACACCATCCCCATGAGAGAAAAAGAGAGTAGAAAAAGAGCCAGAGAAGAAATAAGATGAAGAAGAAGAATTATTTTTATATTTTCCAAATGTAGTATTATGAGTATATATTACTCTTGTAATAAGATATTGTTTTAAAAAATTATAGTAAAAGGTAAAATACTGTGTTCTTATTTCAAAGTATGCAGATGGATTTTTGAGACAAGATTTCCCAAACTGAGCTTGAACTTGCAACCCATCTTCTTCAGCCCCCCCATAGTGTTGGAATTAAAGGTGTACCTCATTATGCCCAGGTTGGAAAATTTTCTGAAAGATCATTTCCTCACAGTGTTTTGGAAAGTATAGACAGGCCTGGTTCACTCCCCATGAGCAGTGTACAGTGAAAACTACTCTCCCCTTCTCTGAATGTGTTTCATTCCTCCAATGGCTGGCAGCTAAGCCAGCACTCTGTCGCCTTCTCTTCACAACCAGGTGATCTCACTGCTGGCACAGAGTGCATGATCTACAGTAATACTACAGTGCCCAAATATATTACATACTATTGTTCCTCCAGATTAGGAAATAGGAGGCCATCAGCAAGCATGGTGAAAAAAGTTTTTAAACTGCTGGTAGAGAGGAAAGCAAGTCTTTTCAAAAAATGAAGTTAGAAATATTGGACAATTATAAGAAGAAATAACAAGACCTTAAGCTAAATGTGGTAGAAAATTTTATGACTCTGAGGGGAAGAACTATCAGACATGACACAAAGACATGGCCACTGAGAGAAGAAAGTCTATAAACTGGATCATCAAAATTATCCAAATCATCAAAATTAGCAAATCATCAAAATTAGAACTTTTACTCTGAGAAATACCCTTGTTAAGATGATAAAAAGGTGAGCCACAGACTGGGAGAATACTTTCAAACTGTGTAACTGAGATAGCTGAGCTGGCTTTCAGTCTTGTGGGGTTAATGAACACACCGAGAAACTGGGAATTAAGAAACAGATAGATCTTGCCAGGGATTTAGCACAACAGCCCAAGCACTTGCCTGGTAAGAGGGAGGTCATGATTTGGATCCTTGGTACCAAAAAAAAGAAAGAAAGAAAAAGAAAGAGATGTTCAAGGCTATCAAATTAAGATAGCGAACCACAACATAGGAGGTGAGGAAGTGAGTGCATCCTTCAAAGACTATATGGTCAACACAGATAGCAGAAAGCCAGAAGCAAGAAAAACAAGACCATATAATCTATGAGGCAGGCCAATGATCTGTCCTGTTCCCAAACCAAATTGGAAACTTTCTCAGACGTAGGTACAAGTTTCAGGTGGCAAGAGGGAATGCAAGCATAGAATAGCCACTAAAACTGTAATACCTTCTGCCTTACTAGCGTGGTAAAAGTCACTGCTGGCCTGGGGTGGAAACCAAACATAGTAATAAGAAATATACTGCATAAAGAGACAGGATGAGAAAAATTGCAGGTACAGCTGAGACTCCACAAGTGATAACTTCAAGACTGGACCCCTGTCTACCTTGTAGATCTATAAAAGATGGACACATTTTTCTTTTGAGTCATCCTCGGGTTTCTATCCTCTGTGTGCTGCCTATTTTGTAGTTAAGCATAAGAATAAAAAGCTTTTTCCTGTGCCACTGTGCCTTTTCCAGATCCTTCTGATAGAGAACACAAGCATCCACAGAGTTAATATAATCGTCATGGATTAATGGTCAAAATATGTAAAGAACTCTCTACACCAATGAGAAAAATAATACAACTAGAAAGTGAACCAGAAACTTGGATACTGTAATAGATAGTACAGGAAAAAAAGAAAAGCACATGAAAAGATCCTGAATATTAACTACAAGGACACACAACTCCATCCTGTTTAAATGGCTCATGTAAAAATACTGATAAACCAGCTGAGAGGACAGAGAGCCACTCTATTCTATTTTTGCTAACCCTTATGAATCTTAAACTATTTCAAAATAGTTTCAAAAAATTAATTAACTTTCAAAAAAGTTAATCATTTTTTACGAAATGGTGATAATGCAAGCCTGATTGTAGGACTGATTGTGGGGTGAGGCACGATGAGATGAGGTCGATTAATGAAGGTCATGCTGAAAGTTATCTGATTCAGCAGCCTCAACTTTTTGGGTACAATTTTACCCAAGCACTTACAGTTGTATGGTTTTAAGACAAATCTGAACCTTGGATTTCCCATGTGAAATCAGAAAAATTCATCTTAAAGGATTATTTTTAAGGACTGAATGGAAAAACTGCACATTTAAATTATAAATACTCTGTAAATTTAGTTTTAATGATACTGAAATTCCCCCAGATTTCACTTAGAATTAGCAATTCTCAAAGTATCTCAATTCATTTACTTTTTTCTGAACTCTCCATCTTCAAAAATTTTCTCTCATATTTCAGTCCATATTTGTATATTCTCTATGTTCCTACCTCTATCTTCTCATCCTCCCTGTATCTATTCTGTTGTATGTAATTTATTTTTTAATGTTTTTATGTGATGTAAATTTAAATGTTTTTAATTTTTCAAACATACTGACATGAAACTTATCTTTTTAAAATAATTGTATTTGAAAATATGCTTTTAAATGAATTACATATCTGTGGACAAATGCAGACAAAATCTCTATAATTCAAAACATTACAGAATTAGAATGTATGATGTTATACAAGATCATCACACTAAGGAAAGGGTTAGATAATTGTGAACCTGACTTTCTGGAGAAGGTGAAATCTTCTCAGCATTTTGATAAAATTAACAAAGAATATGCCGTTTTACCCAAAGTCTCTAAACCTTTAAGTGTGATTTAAATTATCAATGGATTAATATCAACATTCCACCAATATATTAGTCATAGTTTCTTCTCCAGTAATAACTAATGGAATATGTAGGAAGTGCAAAATATATTTACTTTCTGACAGTCAATTTTATCAGCATATCAAAATCACATACTCTTAAACATTTATCACTGAACTACATTAAAGTTGGTAGCAAACAAAAGAAATGAAAGGAGAATCACCATCTAAATTCATGAAGAATATAATTCATGAAGAATAAGTAATTCTGGTCTTTAATTATTACAATGTTTTATGCACCGGGAAGTCTAGCAAGTATGTCCTATGCTGCATAAGCCACAGCTAAATGTTATTTAATTGATGTTAAAATCCTTGATTACATAAGGTGCTGAGGGACATACATTTAACACTTACAATCTTTGATGGGAGAAGATCACATTTTAAATTATATATATATATATATATTAATATATACATTAAAATATACACATAATATGAGATGGTGATGTCTTGGTTACTTTTTTCTCTTTGCTGGGACAAAATACTCAGTACCCAAAGTTAAAGCAGGAGAGGTTTATTTAGCTCACAGTTTGTGGAGGTTTCAGTCTATAATCAGTTGGCTCTAAGGCAGGGTGGCATGGCCAGGGGCAACATTGTATGGAGGCAGAAGACAGCAAAAGTAACAAGAGCAAAATGGAGGAACAAACCTCTTTTCCTCCCTTATGCTGTAAACCGGTAACCTTCCCACCCCCACCACCAGGGCCAGGGTAGCATTCACTGTCTCCATGCCTTCCTCCTGCACAGGATGAGGATGTTTACAAAGTGAAGACCCTGGCTCCCTACTAAGTCCCCTAAACTTCTAAACTTCTCAAGTTGATGCAAAGTATCAACGTTTACAGACAGCATCATATTATCATGTTGTACTTCTCACATTTTGTAGGACTTTATTATTGCTAACAAAGAGAACCAGATTGTTATGGCTGGTGTCTAGATTCCCCTCCTTCTCCCACCAAAGCTCATGTGGTTATAAGGGCTTTTTCAAAGGTGGCTAGATCTAGACTGTGTGATGCTGGGATTGATTCATGGTGCAGTACTAGGCTCAAGGACAATAGGATTAAGAGTGTGAGTGCTACCCCAACTAAGTACCCTAGATAATATATAAGGGCTTATATAAAGAGCTGTGTTTGTGCCTTGTTGTTTTGCTTTCTGCTGCCTGAAATGAACTGTTTCTTCTCTATTATGCCTATCTGCCATGCCATCTTGCCTCGGATCTGCTGATTATAGACTGAAACCTCTACAAACTGTGAGCCAAATAAACTGCTTCCCCTCTAATCAGGGTATTGGATATTTTGTTTCAGCAATGAGAGAAAAATAACTAAGATAGAATTCGGTAACAGAGAAATAGGGTCATTTCTGTGACTATACCTGACCATCTGGTTCAGGGACATTTGGGACTGAATTTTGGGAAGAGTTGAAAAAGATTCAGAGATGCCACCTGAAGAATCAGTGCTGGAATGCCTTAAACTGTACTTGGTGGGAGATTCTGGTCAGAACTCAAAAAACCAAAAAGCTGACAGCAACCCCGCTAATAAAGATGAGGCTCAGAAGATTTCTGCTGGAATGAAATATTGGATTGGTTGCTGAACTCTAAACAATGTGTGTTATATCTTGGCAAACAGTTTTTCTGCATTTTGCTTATGTCCAGAGACTTTCTCTGAGACTAAGATTAATAGAGACAAACTAATCTTGCAGAAGAAATTTCAAGACAGTGTAATGTTGAGGCATTGGCATGGCTATTGTTGTGAGTTTCTAATCATATTTGTGTTGATAATCAAGAGCAAAGGGCCCAGCTAAATGATTCAAAGCATTGTGAGTTTGGCCAGAAAGGAAACTCCAGTAAACTGTTGGCCTACAAAAATGGAACAGAGGAAATATTGGTCACTGAAAAGACTACAAGGAAAAGAAAACCATTCAAGAAGGGGACAACAGAAAAGATGGACCAAAGACATCACAAGAACCATCAGAACTCCAACCTTTGCAACCTCACAACTGCAAAGGTGTAAGACTTAGCTTTGAGAAGAAATCCCTAGAGCACCATATTCTAGAATGGTGGAAGCCTAGAGAATTTGTTTCTCAAGATTGGGTTCAGAGTGCTCAGTGATCTAGGTACTCAATACCTACAGCCTAAAGAGAAGGGAGCCTGGCTACTGCTCCAGATTGGCCGCAGACCTTGACATCATCCACATGGTAGTGGTTTCAGGTGCATGCAGAATGCAAGAGTTGTGCGATCAGGAAGACTTCTACTTAGAGTTCAGAAGAAAGCCTAGGAACCCAGATAGTATGCTCCTGAGAAGGCAGTGTGTAAAGCTATGAATGTGAAGCCAAAGGTGCAGTGGAGACCCCAGGAGTTTAGAGAGGCCAGGAACATGGATCATCTGAGAAAACTACAAGGATGGAGCAGAATAAGCAGAATAAACCTAGAGAAAAAGGCATGAGAGCAACAACCACTGGCAGTGCCATACAGGCAGAGCCATCCAAACATTTTGGAGCTCACAATTTGCCACAGATTTCCAGGGATGATGGAAGTAGAACTGTGGGGTTTAATGTTTACTCGTTTGGTCTTTCTTTGTTCTTGTTCCTTGCTATCTCCCTGTTGGAACTTTTAGAATGGATATGTCTATTTTGTGCCATTGAATATTAAACATATTTAACTTTCTTTTAATTTATACAGGGATCTGCAGCTAAAAGTTTGCCTTAAATCTCAGAGGAGACTCCGGACTTGAACTTTTCAGCAGTGCTGAAATGTTAGGACTTTGGCTGCTCTCGGAGATGAACTAAATACTTTTTGCCTAAAAGAATGTATGTGAGTGTTTTGGATTCCAGGGGCAGAATCTTATGGCATGTGCCCTAGATGCCCACCAAACCCTCATCCAGTCATAGGTGGGATTTTTCAGAGGTGGTTGGATCTAGAGCATGTGATTCCAGGACTGATTTATGGTGCCATGCTAGGCTCAAAGGCACTAGTTTTTAGGGTGTAAGTGCCACCCACCATAAGTAGCCTACATGAGATATAAGGGACAAAAAGAGCTGTGGTTGTTACTTCTTGCTTTTGCTGACTGTTGCCTTCAATGAACTATGTCTCCTCTGTGATGCCTGTCTGCCACGCCATCCTGCCTTGGAACCAGTAGATTATGAACTGAAACCTCAACAAACTGTGAGCTAAATAAACCTGTCCTCATTTAACTTGTGGATGGTGGGTATTTGTTTTTTTGTTTGTTTGTTTGTTTTTGTTTTTGTTTTTATTTAAGGAGAAAAGAAAAAAAACAGAGAAAGGGTACAAGTTATACAGATTTACAGAAAAAAAATGAACAGTAGGAAATCACTAGTTAATGGATTACATATTGTCATCTTAGAAATAATTGTTCAAGTCACAAAATTAAAGCTTGTAAAGTGGACATTCCAACAAAGATACTGCAAACAGTTCTGTTCAATGATCCAATAAAACTCTGTGATATCATTTTCTATCTTATACACTTAAATATACATGCAGTTATATAGTTTAGAGCACTTTCTTTTCCTCTCTTTTGTACAATGACTATTACACATTTTGGGTTTCATTGCTCCCACGGTTCTTATTACTTTTTTGGAAGAGAATAAAACCAAATGTGACATAACAGAACAGAATCGGTCAAGTCAAAAGGGTGGACATAATAGATAATGTAAAAACATAATACAAGGTGATCAACAATGGTTACCATAATGCCTCCCGCTATCTCTAATAGAATTGCCTATATCATTAGTTATAATACAATTGAACAAAACAGTAAAGAACAAAACTGACAAAACCAAAACATTGGAGACATTGTAGGTCTTCAAAAGTAGATAAAAGTCAACGAGAATGGGCGTTATAATGAATCTCATTATCTTCACAGCTGATGCCTAAACTTTCGAACCTGATACTATCCAGCAAAACAGAATAGGGGGACATCAGTCAAAAACAAGATGGTGAGAGTAATACAGGGCTTCAAATCGAGATAATGGAAAGTCAAAGTGGATTACTATAATATATCCTGCTATTTTTTTCCTTTAATTAAACGGATAAAAATAAAAAAGTAAATAATGGAGTGGAGATTGAGATAAAAGAGGGCATAACAGTGAAACAGCGCAGATCAAAACATAACCATTTAAGCAGAATAGTGTTTCACCACCAGATAATCCTGACCCAAAAGTAGTTACCATATTGTCTCTTCCTTTGAAATTCTTGAGTACAACTTCATATACTGTAGCATTAAGTATGTCAAAACAATGTAAAACCATTTAAGAGAATGACAGCATTACAGAGTATTTAGAATCGACTAACAGAAAATGAACAATGGTTTCTGTATAATCTCCTTGTCTTTAAAAGGTTTTTGCTTATACTATCATAGATAATAAAATCCAATAAGATACATCCTATTTAGACCATTGGAGACAGAAGGACAAAAGCTAGATGAGACTTCAAAACAAGATGATACTAAATCAGTATTACCTATTAAGATGTCATTTTCTCCAAAATAGCTGTTCCTATCATCTAATCTTCTCTGCCTCATTTCTGTTGAGCTCTTTTTCTGTCAGTAGCTGTCAGTTTGTCTTCTTCATTTTGTTCTCTGCTCCATTCGTTGTGGCCTCCCCGCCACTATTTCTGGATTCTTTGTATTTTTCTTTTTTTAGAATATCCTGCAATACTCTCTGTAGAGTTGAATTGGTGTTTGCAAATTCCCCCAGTTTCTCTTTATCCTGGAAGCACCTTGTTTTTCCATCAATTTCCAGGGACAGTTGTGCAGGATATCTCAATCTTGGCTGGAGATTATTATCTTTCAAAGCTTGAATTATTTACCCCCCACGCTCTTCATGATTTGATGGTTTGTGCAGAGAAATCTGCTGTAATTCTGATGGGTGTTCCCTTGTAAGTGGTCTGTTTCTTGTCTCTGACAGCTTTTAATATTCTGTTCTTGTATTGAATTTCTGGAATTTTTATTATTATATGCCTGGGTGTTGCTCTGTTTGGGTTGTAGGTAGCTGGGGTCCTGTATGCCTCATACATCTGAGTATCTTTACCTTTTGCTAAATGAGGAAAATTCTCCTGGATTATTTCTGTGAGTAGCTTTTGTAGTTCATTTGTTTGTGTCCCTACTTCTTCTTTTATGTTCTTAATCCTTAAGTTATGGATCCTCTTATCATCTTCTTGTCTTTGTATTATTGCTGTGTGTTTCTTTGTTATTTTTAAGAAGTTTTTCATTTCATTCTCCCATATTACAAGTCTGCCCTCCAGTTCAGATAGTCTGTCCTTAGTTTCTTTCAAGCTGTTATGCCAGTCTTGGATAGACTTCTTAATTTCTTGATAGTCCCTTTGAACCTGCTTCACATACTCTATGCTTTCTCTGTTTTCTCCATCAAACAATTCTCTGTTATGCCAGTCTTCGATAGACTTCTTAGTTTCTTGGTAGTCCCTTTGAACCTGCTTCACGTATTCTATGCTTTCTCTGTTTTCTCCATCAAACAATTCTCCCCTCTTTTTCTGTTCTTCCATTCCACCATCTGTTTTTTCTTGGGTGGTGCTTAGCATTTCTCTAACTATTCTGCATACTTCTAGCTTCAGGTCGTTGATAACTTCATTCCTGAATTGGTCTATGAGGCTCTCTATATGGCGCTTTATGTCTATTGGCGCGGTGTCCGCTATTGCCTGTTTCTCAGAATTGGGGGCCGAGGAGCCTTTCTTGTTGCTGCCTCTTCCCATATTCTCTGTTCCTTATATATGCAAGCTTATATAGGAGACCCAGCTTCTCTCCCTGTCAGCCACAGCCTGATCACATTGCGCTGGTTAGGTGTTCCCGCCCACCGCAGTGCACCAGGGAGTTATGGACCAGGCAGCCTATTCGGGGGTCGCCCCTCCTGGCCACCGTCAGGCTCTGGGATCTGGGTTGGGCCAGCCTACCGGGTCTGCCAGCAGCGTCAAGCAGGCCAGGCACTTTTCACCAATCCCGCTCGAGAGGGGGATGTGTGGCTGGAGTCGCCACCGCGCCCTGCTCCCGCAGGACTGCCCCGGCCCAGAAAGTCCTCCGATGGAGACAAACTGTGGTAGAGTGTCAGTTTCTCTCACTCACCTCACCACAAGTCAGTGCACGCCTCCCTGCCCGTCCGGTTTTCGACTTGGTTCGCAGACTCCCATTCTCAGAGCTTCCGCGCGTCTCTCTCCTTGCTGAGCCGCTGTAGAGGCAGTCACCGCGCAGCGGGAAACCCAAATCACGGCTTCCAATGGCGCGGGGTCCAGCCTCCACACCAAGGCTTTTCTGTTCCTGTTTTAGCACCAGGACTGCATTCCAAGTTGGTTTCTCTCAGCCCAGTTCGTTCCGGAGTCAGCAGAGCATATCTCCACCTGCTTATGACTCCTTAGTCCGCACCATTCCTGAATTATGAGCCGAGTCTTTCAGAGAGCCTCCGTAGCTGCTGTTATCTGTCCGCCATGTTCTCCCGGAACCTCGGATGGTGGGTATTTGGTCTCAGCAATGAGAAAAGTAACTAAGATACAGCTTATAAAACATGCGCTTGTTTTATAAAAGGATCTTTTATCATTCCAGGAAAGATTGCCCATGAGTTCAACTGACCTAAAGGAGGCTACACACAGTTACCAAGTATGAGGGCTGCCATTCAAACAGGCCAACTTTGGGAGTGAATGTTGAAAGAATTTTTAAAAAGATATTTGGATAATTGTTTCTTTTTTTTTTTAGAAAATGAATTTATTTTGCGTTGAAGTTTGAGAAGTAAATGAACTTCCACTGGTACCTGGCAATTAAGAACAGTATGTAAGAGAATGTCTTAGCATCAGGCCATCTCACAAAATCAATCACTTTGCAAGAATTTTTTTTTAAATGTGGGATTGAGCAGATAGAGCTAAATAGATCGGCTCAAACAAGTTTTTCCATAAGAAAGCTTCATGTAAAACAAAACACTTTCAAAATATAAATATTTATTTGTTGCCTTTATCAATTACTGTTGTTTTATATTTAGGTTTTAATTCATGCTTTTTAAGTTTTTTCCCCTTTCAAGGATATGACCTTAGAAGATAAAGAATAAGTACATTTATTTTATTTTAAAATATTTGCTTAAACCAGATATGGCAGCATAAACCAGTAATGCCAAGCAGAAAAATCACAAGCTTGATCCCAGTCTGAGCAGCTTAGTGACACTCAAATAATCAAAATTTAAAAAGGTTAGGAGACAGATCTCAAAGGGGAGATTCAATCTCTAGTACTAAAAAAGAAAAGTATTTGGTAGGGGTAAACATTTTAATAATCTGATAATAGGACTGAGCACACTGACTATATGCTTTAAAATGTACTAAAAGAGAAGCTGAATACTAATCCAAAAACAAACACAAAAAAGGTGTACAAGAAACATTGCTTGTGCTCATCAAATTTTATGCATTTGTGCACCAACCAAGGGTCTCTGTGAGATTCAGATTTTGATTCCATAGGCTAGCACTGAGGTTTGATTTACCAGCTGCTTAAACTGCTGGTTCAAGAACTTTAGTGTGGATAGAAAGGTTTCATCCCATTATACCACTGAAAGCAGACCCCTTGTAAAGAAAATTAAAAAGCAGTCTTGAGATACAGTTTTTGAAAGGTCTTTCCCCCACCAAAAGAAATCAACATACACCATCACTTTCTTCCAACAATTTCCTTAGCCTTCAAAACCAACTACTTCTAAACTAATATTTGACATGTGACATAAAAACTAGTCAATCAATTCTATAGAAAAAAATTAATGATGGAATTTTTCACTTTTTAGTTAGTCTGTGTTGACAAGGAAAAGGTTTTGCATCGCAACTGAACCTATTTTTTAAAGACTAACATACAACAGAAATGAAGGTTAAACAATGAATCATTCCAGTATCAGTGAGATGCATTCATTTTTCATTAAAATCAAGGAAACATAATGGTTGACTGGGTCTTTTTTCAAAATCAGGAAGTGATTTCAGTAAGAAACACTCAAAGTACACACATTTGCTTAGTGACTTGTGGAAGTGCCATTCGCTCTTGAAAGGTTCTCTTGTTCATAGAAAAGAGGGTATGGTGGCTCTGTCAACTCTGGCTGAACAACAGTGAATTTCTTTGATGATTCACGGCTGTCATTAGGATTGTTTAAAGAAGTTAAATCTCTATGCTTCAGAAATGAATTTTTATGTACTCTGAAGTCTCAAGGCATAGCACATAAATACTAAGCACAGCTTACATCTAATGCAAAGAAGCATATGACAAATAGTTTACCAGGAGAATCTGAATAGAAACCTTACATCCAAATACTTTTGCCTCAGAAACCCTTCACACTGTTTGTGTGAGTTATCTCTATCAGTGCTTATGATATTAGAAATTAAAACAGAGAAATGTCTTATTTATTTAAAATAATAGTAAACTCATTAAACATTAATGTAAATAACATATTTTATGAAAATGACTATGTTCCAAAACAAAAATATTTAGAGAGAAAGGTAGCACTGTTTTATAACTGTATGAACCTCCTTAGGGTTAATACAAGGCATCTGAATTCTCATAACTGCTTCTGTATTCACTCTTTTGTATTATATTTTTTTCAGCTAATATATGTTAAGAAAATCAGACACAGACACAGTTTGGATGTGAAGGATTATTTTCAAAAATTTTCAGGTAACTATAAATATCTTTCTTTGACACTTTACAAAAATTTAAAAAGCAGTTGTTTTTTAAAGATGAGTTTAATAATATTAAATAATATTATAATATTATTGATCTGTCTTGCCCTTAAATGTGTAATATAATTTAATAATATCATGCACTGATCATTTGGAACACAAGTGGTTCATGAATTAGGCAAACATTCCAAACATTACTACATTTCATTATATAATATTTTCAAAAACCATATATTAAAATAATTACCAATCTTATTAGAAAAGTTCTAAAAACTGTGATAATAGCAGATTTAAGTTTCTTGAAGTTCTAATGTGCCCTTGAAGACTGAGTTTTATTGCCGCCAACAAATACTGTCAGTTCTTTCTTTAAAGTAACAGATGCCTTCATTTTTTAAAATGTTATTTTATTAGTAGGTGTGTAGTATGTAATGTTTACATTGCTTGTGGGAAGTTGGCTCACATACGTAACATGTGCTAATTCCTTTCTTCATCTCCTTTCTCTCCACTCCCTCCTCAGCCTGCCCATCTCTTTTAGAAATATGTGCCAATGTCTCAGGCCCAAATGATTTATTTGTCTCATAGACATCCACTGAAGTAAAACTATGCACCATAAAAAAGTCCAGTTCAGTTCAGAACTTAACCACCGGAGTGTTTTACCTCAAAACAACCAACATATTTTTGCAGTACAATGAAGATATGTATAGGTGTTTTCCATTTTGCCACACAACTGTGTTCTCAAGAGCCAATATTTAACACTATATAATTAATGATTTTTTTATCGAGGACTTCTCTGGTGCTTAGGATTGAACCCAGGGCTCACACATGCTAAGCATGTGCTCTGCCACAGAGAAACAACTCCAGCTTGTTAAGGATTTTTTAATGCAAGTGTGTTTTACCCCATCAGCACAAATGTCTACACAATGACAATGGCAAATAATGTTTTATATTATTAAAACTGTTTTGACTTTACAGACCCTCTGAAGGATCTCAGAGACCTTCAGTGGTCTACAAACCACATTTTGAGAACTACTGCTATATGCATCTGTGAACGAACAGATATTTTAAGACTTACACAACATACTTGCATAATTCATGCCCTGGATAATCTCTGGTTGTAGATGAGTCAAGACAGAAAGACTAGAAAGTGACACAAGACTGATGATCTGGTGTTTGTTGGAATATCCATTATTACCCACAGCAGGCTTGCAGTCTCCGGTCCTGTATGAGACACTCCTCCTGCTATTTGTTTCCAGGTGGTTCCAATGCACGGCCCCAGTGATGATGGAGCACACAGGCCTTCTGTAGCTGTTTGAATCCCTGCACCCTTACTTATGTGTGAACTCTGGTTCTCAGCTTCAGTTTTCTCACCCCTAATATAAAAATAATATTGGTACCTACTTCATAGGTTTGTTTTGAATTGAAAGTGAGTTAAAAACTACAAAATGCCAAGCACAGAATAATCATTCAATAAACGTTAGACATTATTGTTGTCCTGAGGTTCTTTATGAGCAATAAATTAAAAACACAGTCAGCTTCCTCTGGTCCTGTATTATTCTTCTCTGGGTTCAGCATCTGGGCAATGATGCTGAACTGCTAGCCTTTTCCCCAATAAGGCAAATCATTTCCCTGTACTGTGTCTATGTTTTTGTTCTAATGTGTCTATGCGGTTCTCTCTGCACTCATTAGACAACTGTCTCTAAAAAGAATTTCCCCTCCAGCTTCTGGCCCATGCTGGACAGAAGTCACTTTCCTCTTCATTGTCACATTGCTATAATTAACTGTTTATATCCTTCTTCAAAGAACCAGGAGGAGTAACAGCATGTATATAAAATAGTTGCTCCACAAATGTTACTTGAAAAATGAATAATTATATAGTAACCAGGTTGGAAATCACAGTTACTCTGCCTAGCATGAAAGCCAAAGCTCCTTGTGTTGTCTCATACCAAAAATATATGTCAGTGACCTGGCCACCTACCAAGTCATCCTTCAGGTCCTCTACATTTCTATCATAGAGGCTTGCAGGTCAGTATACTTAGGTCTGACTCCAAATTCACCAACATTTAGTCCACCAAACCTGTGCTTACCATTATGCCCACTGCCTCCAGGCTCCTGTGATTGATTGGGTGAGTGGAACTACCTTGCATCTGGCTCCACTCCACTCCATTCTCCCAGGGTTGATCTCTGCTCTCATTCACTCCTACTTTACTTCAAGCAAGATCTCTGGAATGGCCAAAACTTGGATCTGAGCTCTCTCACCATTTGGTCTCTTTACTTCCAAAGCTGAGTTTCAGGCTCGTGTGTTTTCCCATCAAAGTTCCTCTTTTCTAGACAATAGGCACTGTGGTTCTAATTGGTCATTGCCTTTCTTTCGGTTATGTGGGAACTTTCTTCTTGGTTCCCAGAGTCACAGTTAGAGTTCCTTCTTGTCAGATGCAGTTGCCAGCCCTTCATTCTATCATCCGGAAAACTAGATATTTTAATCTCCTGCAAGGCCAAATCCTTGCACTCACCAGTGTTGGTGAACCACAGGCATCTGCTTAGCCTGATGCATACCAGCTGAAGCAATTACACATCAACAACATCAGCCATGTATGAAATAAAGGGTATTTAGAGGCCACTCATCCCAAGCTACTGAACCCATATCAGGTGGTTTGAAGATCTAATTAAGGCCCAGAGTTTTATTCCAAATGAAAATTAAAATTCATTGGTATTGTTTATCACCTTATTCAATTTTTCTTAGTCTAAATGACAGATTCATCAATTTAATAGTTTGGCTCTCTCCTGTTCTCATTGTGCTAATTGGTCCATTTTCATCTGACAGAGAGTCAGGACACACATACAGATTAAGGTCCTGGTTTGGTCTTGCTTTTTAAAAAAATCATACTTACAAGTAACTGAAAGAAATGTTAGCTTCTCCTTAGAACCAGGTTTAGCTTTTTTTTTTTTTTTTTTTGCATTATTTTTTAAAGCATGTTCAGCATGACTCATTGGCTGTCTGATTTCTAAGTATTTCCATGGGAAATAACAGAGCGGTTGAGTGTCTGGCCTGTACTCCGCTCAGGAGAGAGTTTAGGGACTCAATGCTGAGAACCTCCTCCAGGCATGATGCCCACTTACTTGGTATCAGTGCACACCTGTGCAGACTGCAAACTGCTCAATGATATTCACTTGCTATCCACTAACTGGACAATCAACTATAACCACATCTAATGGATCAAATAAACAGGCTGCATGCAGGCCAATGACATCGCAAAAATGCAAACATTTCATAAAATTTGTATTTGCCAGAGTGTACTTAGTGCTATTAAGTGTTCATAGGCATCTCCATCCACATCTGCAGCCACTTAAGAGATGCTGTGAAGGGGAAAACAGCTTTTATCCAGACAGGAAACACTGCACACCTAAAAGGATTTTCATCTGAGATATATCTTACAAACTTCATGTTTAAAGGATGACTCACAAAGTCTTTCCTAGAGAAAGAACTTAGAAGTCCCCATTCACCTTTCTAATAACCAATTATTTCTTTCAACAACCACTAGCATTTTGTCCATCATCTATTTCTATGGTGGAGTCACTAGCCTCTGCTTTACAGTAGATGACTTCTCCCTAATGGCCTAAGGAGTGCTTATTGCTTTGTAAATAACTGAATTGGATCTTTTCTAACCCTGGTCAATAAACAACCTGTGGAAAGTAACTGTGCAACTTGGCTCTGCTTTATCTAGAGTGTCCAACAAAACACTTTGCATGTAATAGATGCCAAATGACAATATATATTTCACTAAAGAGAAAATTTAAAAATTCTTAACATGTACCAGTGAAAATTGCCAAATTATTTTAGAAATCAGAAGAGCTGATTCTGCTTTTCTCATACAAAAAACACAAATTATTTTTATTGTTATTGGTATTAGTTATTCAGCATACCTTATCACAATTGATTTTATTTCTTCCATATATCTTCAGAATATATGTAATTAAAATTTGTTTCAAATTTGCTGACAATTTTCATCTTCATCTATTTCATATCATTATTTCTTACCAGTATCATATCCCTCATGTAGACATTGGTGTTTACAGTATTTTTGATAACCAGACATTTTAATACGATCACCACATTAATCCAAGAGAAGTTTTGGCTCATGTCCTGTCAGTAAAAATTCCCTCAAATCTGTATTAAATGATTCCTTTAAAAAAGCAGTTTAATCACACTACATAGTAAAATAAAACTTTCCTATTTTCAACATTAGTATCTCATGGTATCAGAACAGTCCCAACTCCCATACTACTTTATTTACTTATTTTAAAATACATACATTAATCCCAGCAGTGCTAATGCCTCTCTAAACAAGTCCCTGTCTATATATACATGACTCATACTCTTTCCCTCCTCCAGTGATCCAAGAAACTTGTTTATTCCATTTCTTCACATCTACATCTGGGAGTCTTATTAACAAGAGTAAAAATAAATAATTTAGCTTAAAGAACTCAGCCTAGCAAATCTGTCTTTCCTAACAGTCACGCTCACTAACCAGCATTCTGAAAATGCTCCATAGTTATTTTAAAGGCTTTGGTACATTTTGGAAAATGTAATTTGCTTAAAACTCTGTTTAAAACATTATATATTCTCACTTTACCTTAACATCTAACATCAAGTTAAAGCAAACCTCAAAAACGTGTCGTGAGGGAGGCTATGTGTGCACGTTAACATCTTCACCCCAACTATTTCAGCGCCATATGCCAGACTTCCCAATCTCAGCACCGATGTTTCTCTTTCTAAGGGCTTTTTCTAGCCACTCTCATGGCAAGTCAATGGTGCCAGGGAATTAGCATCCCTTAGTAGGAGCCATCCACCAATTTAGAAGGGAGTTGGAAAAGAAATACCCTACATCCTTTACCCCCAGGCAATAAAGGATGGCACTGCATTGTGTGTTCTAAGCAAATGCCACAGATTTCAGATTCCCCACTGGGACTGAACCCCAGTAGCTCACGAGGTAATTGGCCAGACCATCACCTTTTATTAGTTGCTTCCCAGGTTCCTATTGATGCTTGCTTTACTTCCCAAATAAACTTTCTGGACTCTTATCTTTCTCTCAGAGAGAAAGAGAGTCCAAATTAAGAACATGTGCCTGACAAGAAGTCCTGAGAAGAACATCATTAATATAGGACTTTAGAGTGGAGCAAATCCTTAGCCCAGTGAATATAAGAGCTCCAATACTAGTGATAAGCAGTGGCAACAATTCTAAGCATGCTGTGACACTACAGCTACAGAATCTCACCTAGGATGAACCAGAACATGAAACTGGTTGAAGAGGACGAACTAGTTATCTCTGGTATTTGAGAGATTTGGGAACAAAGTCATTCAAACTTGTTTGTTTAATGTGAAAATGCTTTGTTTTTAAGCACAGCTGAAGCTCTGAAGGAAGAAAAAAGCAGACAGACTCAAGCTCCTACCAACTCAGCTCCTGTGTTCACTGGCCTGAGGGCGTTCTCTGACCACTGACACATTTGCTCCTTCTGTGCAGCAGAGTAAATGTTGTAAGTGACCTCTCAGAACACTTTCAACCCATGATTGACAGGAACTGATGCATGAATATCCTAGTTCACTCACCTCTTGGAAGGGATGACTCAGACACGTGCTGTACACTGGCTCCCGGAGTTTCCTCAGCACTGAGGTCAGCAGTAAGCTCCAGTAGCCCAGATTAACCTGATGTAACAGTTCCTACAGGCTGACTGCCTTCCCTGTCTCGTGTCCACTACTCACTTTGTATCCTACTTAAACTTACTCTTGGTTTCAGAGCCTGCTTCAAATACACCAAGTGATCTTATCTATGACAGGAATTGTGCTTTTAAAAAAAAAATCACTAGGCAAAACCATTAGGAATACACATATACAATCTGGTATCTCTGAAACATAACATTTGGGACCTATCAGGTTAAAAAAAAGTAGAAATGAATTCACAACAGATTCAAGGTTTAAAGAGATCAGTTGAATTATATCATCTGGTACAGCAATTATGAAAAGGAAAATTAAATTTTATATAAGCAGGCTTTGAGGGACATTAGTGGACTATGAGTCTACTCTTGGTTAAAACAATTAGATAGAGGTCTTATGTTGCCCCATGTTGTTGACAGTTTTTCAGACAATAAATGCCCCCCAATGAGCCAAACAAAATTACCAGCAGACATTCAGCTTGATTCGAGGTCTTGGTGCAGTAACTCTAATTCACTGGATAGAAATATTTGCCTTTGTTTTGTTTCCCTTGAGAAAATTTAAAGGAAAATGATGAAAATGTAAGTCAAATATACAGTATTCTTTCACTGAATGTTTGAAAAACATATACATAATTTCCATTCAGACTATAATAATTAAGGGAATAAAGGATCTGTTAGAGGCATCTTAAGATCACAGTTATAAACATGCAAAAATTAGTTGTATAAGATGGAGAGGAGAGAAAGGGATGATAACAGGAATAAAGATGTGTTATCTACATGTACCAACTCCACACAAGGAATGTAAACATTGTGTACTGCAAACATGCACTAATAAAAATTTTTTAAAGGAGTTGTATAAAGATGGGAAAGCCAGGTGTGGTGGCACACACTGTAATCCCAGCACTCTGGAGGCTGAGGCAAGAGGATCACTATGAGTTCAAGGCCAGCCTGGTCTGTATACTGAGTCCAGGACCAGCCTGAACTACACAATGAGACCCTTTCCCTCCTCAAAAAATGAAATTATCAGCCCTATAACAACACTTAGAATAATTGATATTTATAGATTCTTTATGCTCATAAATGTAAGTTATAGAGATTAATAATAAATTATCCAGAAGGTGCTATTTGTTGATAATCTGATTTCTTGGAAAATATCAAACATTAAATTTATATCTACCCCCTAAAATTAATTTTAAACTAAACTAGATGTGTAAATAGTAGTTTGATTTATAGGTTTAAATTTAAAATTTAGGGAAAGCTGAGAGCTTGTAAATGTAACTTTAATAAATCAACTACTAATCTTTAAAAATCTGAACAAGAGTCAGGCGTGGTGGCACACGTCTGCAATCCCAGCACTCAGGAGGCTGAGGCAGGAGGATCACTGTGAGTTTGAGGCCAGCCTGGGCTACAGAGTGAGTTCCAGTCCAGCCTGAACCATACAGTGAAACCTTACCTCAAAAATGACCCAAAAGGGGCTGGGGATTTAGCTCAGCAGCGGCCTAAGCACCTGCCTTACAAGCAGGCAGTCGTGAGTTCAATCCCCGGTACCGATAAAAAAGAAAAAGACAAAAAAAAAAAAAAAAAAAGACCCAAAAAACATCTGAACAAGAATAATCATTTCTATGAACAATGGCCGCTCTTAATGACAACCAGAAAACTCAACCTCTAAAAGTAAGTTATGATGAGCCAATGTTTACAACCACTACAAATTTTATATCTTGAAAAAAGGCAAGCTAACAGCCCACAATTACCCTGATTTATCAGTTATCAGAGATTTGTATTTTTGATGTCTTCACCATCACATCTGGGTTGCAGGTAATCTATGTACTGTCCACTTCTTTGGGGAATTATTTTCATCTTCTGCCAGTGGAAATCACAACAGATATTAAGGTGACTCTCAGCTGCATTCTGCAGCTGTCTGGTCTGCAGCTCTAATGAGGCGCTAACCCTAAACCTAACTGTATTTCTTCTCTACATTTCACCCTCCATGACTTAAAGTCGGCAAACTTTGTATTTCTGTTGCTTCTCCCCAAGCACTACACACAGACACACACACACACACACAATCCAAATAATGTAACTGTTCTGCATGGTACACTAATTAACTAAATTATCACAATTATGTAAGAAGTATCAAGTCCTTTAAATAAAACTGCGTCCTATTCTGGATTTTAGCTATATGTGGGGATTTTTCATTCATTTTCACTGCTTTATTTTTATGGCTCACCTAATTTTCTTACCTGTTTAGGTAGAATCTTTCTTCCCATATGCCCTAGAAGGTTACAGGGAACTGTTAAGGTCAATAAAACAGGGCTCTGCAGTCTCTTATTTTTCTAGGTGGTACTGAAATGGAGTAGTGTTTGATTTACACATAAGGCTTCTCAAAGAAAATAAGTAAAATGCTTAAACTTTTTAAAATGCTGGTTGTTGTTCACAGCTATAAATCAATCAGCAACTGAAGCACATAAATGTTCCACCTAACTCACTGTACATAAAATGTAATCAGGAGACAGTTAAGAATTCTTCATTTTTCCCACAACAAACCTAAATCCAAATCCAAATCCAAAGCCTGTGGCTACTCACCTGTCCTGGAATCTCAGGACTACTTAGAAATTCTATGAAACTTTTAGAACTTCCCTTCTGTGCTTTCAATCCCCATAGCTGGTCCTACTCCTTAATTCGAGGAAGATGAGCTCAACTTCTTCACCAAGAATATAAAGTCTGTTCTTTATCTGTTGCCACAAAGACATTCAGCCAGCATATCTTGTGCACCTGCTATGTGCCAGGCAGTTTGCTAGGAAAAAATACATGTCTGAGAAAAAGATGCAGAAAGACCTAGCCCAGGAACAAGGAACAGCAGTGACTTCAGCTGGTTGCCCCCTTCCCAGAGCAGATTGGTGGGATCTGCTTGGCCTGAGTCACACCCCTGGCAGGGGCCCAATAAGTCGTTCCAAACCAATTCCATGTGGCACATACTAATGCAGTGAAGGCCCCTGCAAGTTGACGGACCCAGAGGGGAGGGGCCAGCATACACCACCCCTGTTTGCACCTCAGTGACCAACACCAAACTGGAGAGTGCAGAAATCCCCAGCCAATGGCTCCAAAAGAACCATAACCAACAAGGAAAGGGGCTGGGACCTCCACTATACACACCTGTATGGAAGAAACCAAAAACATGACAAGAGAAAGCAACAAGAAAAAGTCCCCAGCTCCAGCCCTGAGAATATTGATCCAGGAGATGTAAATACAAAAGAGATTGAGGGCAGCAAACATGTAATATCAGACACGGCATCAGTGGACATAAAGAGATATCTTCAGGACCTCATAGATGAGCTCAAAAGTGAAATACTTAATCAAGTAAAGCAAGATATAAGTAGATTAATAAAAGAAATGCTAAGCACCTCTCAAGAAGACACAGATAGAAGAATAGAGGAACACAAAAAAAGGAGAGAAACATTCGATGAAGAATATAAAGAAAGGCCTAACCAGGAAAGGGAGAGGATGTGAGGGGAAAATGATTAAAATATAATAAACCAAGTCAGAAGGAGATGGAATAGTAATTCACAAGACAAGGAGAGCTTTTATAAAAACAAGCAGAAGTAAAAGATGCAGTTACCTAGGTTTTTCCTTGAATTCATTCTACTACCTCTTAATTTATGTTTATTTTTCTGTCTGCTGCCCAACTGATGCCTAATCTAAATTAGGAAAATACAAGAGAAACATGTGGGTCATTAATTACAAAGAAGAAAAAATACTATTATTTATCATAGGAAATTGCCATCCTGAATTACTATTTTAAATATTATGGATTTTTTAAAAGAAAAACTTTGATTTGCTCTTTCTCACAGAAGTGTGATTAGATAAGATGCATATACAAATATACAGATAAGTTTATAGAAAAGTCTAAGGCAAGAGTATATTTTAAAGTACTCACTGATCTACTTATTTCTAGTGCCCTATACTTCCTGGCATCCCAAGATGCTTTCCTCCTTTTTAAGACTTCTTCTATAACAAAAAATACAGTCCAAAACATCTAATATTTTGAGCTAAATATGGATTCATTTAAAAACCACCTCAAACTCTGTCCTAAATCAACACTCACGTTCCAACCTCTCATCATTCTGCGGGTTGACCGAACTCAGCTGGGTGATGGCTGGGGCAGCCCTGCTGGACTTCCACTGGGTTAGAACATCCGCGGTGGCCACGTGTGTGCCTGGTGCTTCGGCGGAGATGGCTGGAAGGCAGGTCAGGCTCAGCCGGGGCAGTGACATTTCAGGAATCTCTCAGTCTCTCTTTTCCCTCCCCTTCCACTTATTCCTCCCCCTCCCTCCATCTCTTTCTTTCTCTCTCCATCAGAAAATATGCCAGACACGAATCTAGGTATCAGCAGTACAGCAGTAACCAAGATAGAAAATCTGTTTTCACGAATCCACCCTGTAACAGGGAAGAAAATCAATTTTAAGTAGCAACAGACACTCTGAAGAAAATTCAACAGATGGTGAAAACCAGTGATAGGAGCACTTCTTTACTGCTATTGAATGAGTGACTAAACATTTAGTTTCTCAAGCAACACATCATAACAAAACAAAATAAAAATAAGAAGATTTAGTGTTAACAGTTTGTTTAAATTAACACATTAAGATAATATACTGTAATTCAAAGTGAGATATATATTAACATACAAATATGTACTACTCAAGGACCAGAGACTAAAATATGACTGATTTTATTTGCCATTTTAGCACAGATGTTGATTGATTCTATCACACCATGACATTACTCATACAATTGTAGGAGTAACTTTTTACGTTGCTGCTGTTCACATAATTTTGTCATGCTGTAAAAGAATATTATGGCTAACCAATTCTAGTCAAAGAAAAACATCTTAAGTCATTTTAAAATTCAAATTAACCTAATAAATTATAATAACACTTAAGATCTTAGTTCTTGAGACCGTTCGCTGTTGATTTACAGTAAAATGTGAGCGCAAAATAAATAGGCATTTTAAAAATTAGTAAATCTATGGCCTCACATCACCAATATCATTTTTAATGGCAGGAGTATATATGTGAACAAAAAGACAGTCATGAATTGATGATCATAACCTTGAACTAGGGTTCAAAAACTCCAAAATTGTATTCTATCTTTGTTAATGACACAGATCATAACTTCATGCAATAAAACTTCATTTGTCAGTCCTTTCTTTCTAGTCCACTGGATGACCCAAGTCTACCACTACCTTGTGACAGCAAGCAAGCCTTCTGAATACTAAAGGGATCGTAACAGTTTGCCCAACTCACAGAAATGTCAGGGAAATCAAACTGCATAATAGGTGCACAAATGTTATTTGAAAAGTCTTTTAATATATACATGTATGTAGATGATGCAAAGTATGATCTTATTATTTTAATAATTATATGTGTAAGAGCTTGAAATATTGATGGTTTGTTGAGTTTGAAGCCATTTGAAACAAAATGTAATACAAACTCAGAGTCCCATAAAAGAAATTTTAAGAATCAAGGGCTGCTAGGCCACTTCGAGCTTTTTTCTTCCACATTATAAGAGAAACTTCAATGAAATTATAACATGTCACAGATTGTATACTTGTCAGTTTCATGGATCTAAGAATAGAAAAATATTTTCAGAGTCAAATGTGATAATAACTTGCCAATTATAAAAATCAGCCGTATTTGTCAAAACCCTGGAAAATGCTGTGCAGAATCATGGTTGCAAGCAACAGAAAAGATTAGTTAAATAAGAAAGAGATTGAAAGTCCAGAGAAATAACAGAAGTTAAGAGTGATCTAACTCAGGGACCAAAGACTACCTCAAAAGCAGTTTCTTTCCATCTCTGTGCTCTGCCTTCCAAGGCACCCGCCTCCCTGAGACAAGTCCTTTTCATAGAATCAGATCCAGGGGTCCTTCCTGCACCCCACATTACAGGACAGCTGCTCCTTTGCTTGCATTCCAAGCAAAACGTCACCTGCCCTATCAGAGTCAGCTCAGTCATCTCATTTCACCTGAATTGTGACTACTGGTAAAAAACAAAACAAAAAACTGTGTGAAAAGTACCACCTGACCACGTGAGGAAAGTAGCAACAGCCAAAAGAAAAAATCTATTACTAGAATAAGAACAAAGGGGAAAGGAATATTTGACAGCTGTGATACTTAATTTTACACATCAGCTTAAATGCATTCTGGGTCCCAGTTTTATGTTCAAGTGTAAGTCTCAATCTGATGAAGAGAATGTAAACATTATGTACTGCAAACGTGTGCTAGTAAAAAAAAATATTTTCCTTACTAATGTGAAAAACTGAAAAATATAAAAAGAGAATACTAACCTCCTATAAACCAAGAACATTGTCATTTAAAATTTTTTCTTCAACTTTTTGATCTGCTTAATTACATTTCTCTGCACAGAAACATAAAGGAACTTGTTTTACTTAATTGGCATCATACTGGACATAAAAGATTCAAAGCTTGAATGCTATTTTTGTCCCATGATGTATTAAAGTGATCATTTTTTCATGCCCTGGAGTGTTTTAAATGTGGTTTTTGGTAGTTATCAAATAACCCATCCCACAATTGCAATCTGTTTAGCTATTTCAATGATTTCTTTTTTAAGTAGACGGTGTGCTCTCCTGATCTGAAAGTCGATGAACATTGCTTCTGCAACCCGAAGTTTCTAACGGTCAGGATCAAAAGCGCTGCATTTGGTTCCACTTCATGCAAACTACAGTTCATTCCGAATAAACAGTGTGTTGCCAACTCAGCCCTTAACCAGAGTCAGGCTGATCTGGCATCCAAAAAAGAAATCACTCAACTGTGAAGATCTGTGCCTGCCAAAAGGTCTTTGTGGCAGTGATTTGGAACCCTGATCCCTGCTTCTCTATCATCACCACTATTATGATCATGCTTTTGTTTTCACGGAACACAGCAATGATCTTGTTTTTGATTATTTCGTGTTACAGGGTGCTCAGAAGAAAGAAAATAAAAAGAAGAGGATTTACAAATGGACCTGCAGGAAATCTCAATGGGAACAGATTTCCCATTCTGTATTTACTCATTTGCACTCACAATTATGAAATAAAACTCAGTGTGCACTCACAAGTGGTAAACAGAACAAACGTTCTTGGAGAACAAAGAAACACATGGTAGCATGGCAAACCACCTTAGTGCTTCCCCAAAGCTCAGTGGCCTTGGGAATTTCTGTGCCCAGCTCTCCCTCCCTTGCAGGTTTTATTCTCTATCCATTATCCTCCTCCACGGAAGCCATGATCCAATCCCCAGAGCCAAAATGCTTGCAGCAGCTGGATTTCTCTGGGGCAGTTAAGTAGCATTTTCCCTAATTGCTCTTCTCAGATTTAGATGGGGGGAGGATCATTTTGTGAAATGGTGATAATAAGGGCAAGAATCAATTTGTAGTTGAGCTTAAATGCTATCTTAGCAATGCTTTGAAACAGAGCATATGATTAGCATTTCAGTGGTACAGACCACGATTTTCTTTAAGAAATTGATTTCAAGGTTTCACATGCTATCATTTTCATACATGTTTTCCTTTTCCTTTTTTTTTTTTTTGTTTGCCCTATTCTAACATACTTACTTACGGATGTGGGGTCTTATTCAGGGGGTTAATTTTCAACTTTCTACCTACATATTGTTTAGAGACTCACATAAATTGCATCTGGGGTTTTAGGCATGTCTGTTAGCTAAAAGAATACTGAAAAGACTTTCTTTCTACATACAAAAACAACAAAACTTCTTGGATATGTGAAAGTTGCTACCTTTGTTTGCTTCTTGAGACAGGATCTCACGTGTAGTTCAGGCTGGCCTTGAACTTACTGTGTAGGCCAGACTTGAACTCAGCAATCCTCCTGTCTCTGCCTCCTGAGTGCTGGGATTACAGGTGTGTGCCACCACGCCTAGCCTGAAAGTTATTATCTTACAATAAACACATATTACTGATTTTCTTTACTAGTGGAATTGCTAAATTACAAAGAAATAATAGAAAAAGCAAAGAAAAATAATTCAAACCAAGAAATATTTTATGAATCTCCCCCTGAATACATACACATACACACTTTGGTAATCTCTCCTCTCCATCTTTGTCACTGGTGTTTGAGGCTAGGTCCTTACTCATTTCCCTTTCAGATCACCACACTTTCCCTGGATGCTCTGCTCTTAGATTTCACTACATGCTGTTGCTGAAGTCATTTTCCTAAAACCAAGCCAGGTCACAGATGCCGCTTCTCTAATGACTTTCTATGTCCTTCCTCCTACACTTACTTTTAAATAACACATTTGTCATCTCATACACATATTCATTTACAAATAACATAGATATACAGTTAATATATTAATATACTGTGCATAAAATTGAAGTTTTAAAGCATGAGATAAAAATGAAATAAAAACTACTTTATAATCTACTTATTAACTGTAGACAAAATCTTTTGCTATCACTCCAATGTTATCTAGCCCAAGTAGTGTGGTTAAACATGCTTCATAATCTTTAGAAATTTTTATCACCCTAAGGATACTTATAAATCTGGTTTGAGTATAGTTTATTTTTGATGGCTGTTAGAAGTGCTAACAATCCCACAAATAGAAATACAAGTGGAGGGAGTATATCATTGATAGTAAATTGTGATTACCTGTTTTTCAAACCATTCACCAATTTTTCAAGGTCTTTTGTGATAACCCATTAATGCTTAAACATTTGTGTTATCTGTAATCTTTTAAAACCATTTATTCTGTGAGACTTAGGTTACTCAAAAAAGATAATAGAATACATAAATTCATTTAAGTAAATACACAGAAACTAGTAGTAAACTGCAGTTTGTTTGCTTTAAGAATGAGTAAAAAAGTTGATGACATTCTCTCAATGTTGTGCCTGACACCATTACTTGGAACTCCTTGCCCTTGGTAAATGCCCTGTGCGGCTGACACACAGACCAAGTGAGAACACCACTGTCCATCTACATGCCACTTACAGTGAAGTTTAACTCCTATCAACAGATGAATTAAACCTGTAGCCTTCAAAATGCACTATAACATATATATTACTTATATGTATATTATTGAACTTATTTTCAGAGTTATATAAAATCACAAAACACTTGTTTCACATATTGGCTTTGCATGAATCAAACATTTTACTCTTTTAATATACATTAAACAAAGCCTATGATGACTACATCGATATATATTATACAATAAGCATACATCTCCTCCTCTGCTCTGTTACTTTCTGGAGGCAGAAGCTTTTGCTAATGGTAATAGACAGAAATTTGGACTTGAGTGAACCAAGTTGTCTTGTAAACATCATCTATAAAATGAAGATACTTTTTAGCTAAACTTGCTCCTAAAAACCTACCCAGGGTTTGAAGGTGAAAATATTTTTTATTGCGATGCTTACTCCGTGAATAGACGCTAGAGTCATCACAAGGCAGTGATCCTTGTGAGCTGTCAGCTTCTGCCACCTTGGCTATCCATCTTAATAAATGCTATCCCATCTTGGTAATGAACTCTTCCATCCCCGTCTCAGCATAGCGTTCCCAATATGTGTATACATGATTCACTGCAATACATCCCTGGAGATTATGGTTTATACTTAAAGCAAGGACTGTGAGTAAAAGTTAGACAAAATGAAAAGGATTCAAGCAAACATTTTATAATTACTAACTGATAAACTCTGCCTTTCATTTTTAGTTGGGTTAGATATTGGTGGAAATGTGTAATTGAAGCTCTCAGAATATTAGCTTTCAGATAATGATCATGCTATACAAAGCATATTTATTTGGGAACATTTTTATAAAGAGGGAGATGTTTTAAAAGTGAAGTAGGTATCACTAATGGGAGTGACAGACACAACATAAAACTGTAGAAATCAAAAACACTGCCCAGCAACATATTACTTTACATCTGCAGAGAATTTTACAGTATTTATCAGTCCTTCCTCTTCTATACATATGAAGTGTTGGGTGATGCACACAGCAAATTTAGTTCACAAAACTCCAACCTTTGGGAAAAGCCTAAACTATGTTGAAAATCATGATTTTATTTTTCTTCTATTGTTACCAGCAATCTTTCTTTTTGTTCGAGGACATTTTTTTTTTTCCTCACAGAGCTATTTCAACAATCCCATGAACCCAGCAAGAAAACTTCATCAAAGGTATAATTCATCATGGGAAAAACATGGAACATTTGATCACAAGATCTCAAAGATCTTGTTCTTCATATACAGACATTTGTAGCTCAAATAGAGAATAGCCATTTATATCATCAAAACATTTTCTTGTGTTGGAACCTTACATGATGGTTGGTGTGTTCATCAAGGAATAATCAAGCTGGAAGATATTTTCCCCAAGTACTGGTGATTGAACCCAGGGTCTCTACACTGAGTTACATCCCCAACCCTTTTCTATTTTAAACAAGGGCTTGCTAAATCCTGTAGCTGCCCAGGCTGGGCTCAAACTTGAAATCCTCCACTAGCTAGATCTTTTCACAGAAGAGTTTGGATTAACTGATTTTGGCTAAGTCATAAAAGGATCCAGACAGGCAGAGAGAAAGAATTTTTCACATTTTAAAAATAATATTATATAGTAAAACAACAATGTTAATGCCTCCCAAAGATTTCACACACACCTGGGTACTTTCTTTGAACTGGTAATCTGTGCCCATCACTTCCTAGACTACTTTCAGTTTAACCCACTTATGCCAAAAATTACAATTTTTTAAATGTTTTCATGAAATTCATGTTACCTAGAAAAAGTCAAGTAATAAAAATTTGAAGAGAAAATTTTTTATTTTATTCTGTAGCTATGGGCATTCCAAAAGGCACTTTTAGGTATTAAGGGTTAATTCTGTCGGTAACCCTGCTACACTGAACAGATCTCTGTGTGGAAGACACTACTCAGGTGTGCCAAGATTTCTATTTTCTCGTTCCTATAATCCATTTGCCTGATGAAATGTGAGACGTAACCCGTGTCACTTGTGGATGAAAGCAGGCAGGCTTTATGTGCGTTTTTTCCCACTCTTATCCCCATTTCCTATATTCTCTGCCTCTGTCCTGATGGAGAACTCACAAGAATAAAGCAGGCTGCAATGATGAGTCATCATGATGGCTCTCTAGGAGAGTCTGTTTGAGCAAGAAATGAACTTTGTGGTACTAACCGAGATTTTGGTAGCATTTGTTACAGGACCATGATCTCATCCATCACACAGCGTCTCACTAACTCAACTCCCAGGGATCACTATCCATGCAGTAGTTCACAGCTACATATGAGGATCTTCCATTAATAAATTGTATCCATACATAAGTTCACTGACTGGAAGGTAAATACTCAAAGAAATACTTGGGAACCCCAAGAAGGTAGTTGAGATAAATCACAGTGTATGTTCCATACTCTTGCCAGGTACCTGGATTATCACAGAGGGCTTCTCAATGCAGACTGTCATACTGCTGTATCACCAAGGAGGTGTCAGTTTTACAGCAGCAACGCACTCCAGGTTAACGAGGAACTTAGCAGAAATGCATGACAAGTAACCAGAAATGCAGAAATAGGATTTGGGAACAGGTTAGGAATGAGGGTATGAGTTCAGAAGTAATCGCCACATTCTTGAAACATAAAACATGAATAAAATTTCTGAGGAAAATGGCAGAGGGGAGAAGTCAAGAAATGAGTCTCAGAAAAACACTCAGACTTGGGGGAAGAGAGAGAGGGCAGCAGAAGAAAGGAAGGAAGCGATGGGAACTATGGTGACAATAGCCATTCATTTTGAGAGCTAAGAATACCATAGCTTCATTAATACATTCATTTAAATTTAAATTTCAAGGTTTTTAATGAGGATTAAAAATGTACTGTCTCTTAACAATCCATTTGCTCTCCTCAATATTAAAATAGATCACCCAGCTGACAGGCAGCTAGCCATTATCTGTAATGAAAAGCAAAATGATTTTTAATTCAATGTCTCAGAACTAATCTATCAAGTTTTAATGTAAGAACAAGAATTTTTGGAATATGTATGATTTACTCTGCAAAATATTCACTTATTCAATAAACACCCCACCTTATCTGGGCTGGGCACCTCATGCCTGTGCCCATTCACCCACTGCTCTCCTTGTACACTGACTTTTGTGCTAGCTTGGCCCCTGTGAGGACGGATGACCTTGCCAGCTAATTAGCTAACACTCTCTAGACCCTGGTACCTGTGCCAGACACCGCACTTTGTGCTTTATACAGGGCTTCCCCTTTAATCTTGAACACAGCTCTATGAGGTATTATCTCATCCCCATTTCACAGCATGGTAGGCAGGCTGGGCAGTGCCAAAGCGAGTCCTCTAAGCCTTGCTACTCAAAGAATGGTCCTCAAGGTAGGAGCACGGAGATAACCTGGGAGTTTTAGAAACTCAGATTCTCGGGCCCAACCCTAAACCCACAGAATGAGAAATTTCTTTATGCATTACTGACATAACCCAGGACTGTGGCGCTGGGTTACATCCCCAGCCTCCTCCCCACCACCACCACCTTGGTTTTGTTTTGTTTTGTTTTGTTTTTTGAGACAGGGTCTTGCTAAGTTCCTACATAGCCACGTTTGGACTTGAACTTTCAATCTTTCTGCCTCAACCCCCCCCCCCGAATTCTGAGCTTACAGGAATGTGCTACCAGCTACAGTTTGGTTTTAAGAACTCCAGCGGATCTTCTGTATGTTAAAGTTTAGGAAGCACTGCACGATGACGACTCAGCTGTAAGGACCATTAAGGGAAATGCAGTCTTCCCCATGACTAACAATTTGGGGGTGACAGGGAAGTATGTTTTGTGCTGTCCAAGGGAACGGTCAGGACCACTCCCCAAAGCAGCAGATTCTGAGCTGGGTCTTGAAGCCAGAACATTTTCTCAATTCATTTCATTAAAAATAGGTGCTGTTCCAAATGGACAAGCGCCCGCATCAGTAATCTTCCGGAGCTGGAGTCTCGGGCCTGGATACCAGCAGCAGCCACAAGCCGATCTGAAACCTCCACACCATGTACAATTATTAAACCGCGCAATTATTGTTGTGTTACTCAGCGTAGACCTGCTTCCTTAACTAATAACGCTCATAATAAAACTTTGCCTCTCTCTGTCAGTCACGCCCCAGGGGTGAATGCTAACGGCTGGGGTGACAAGCAGCTCGGTGGGACATCGGGAGCCGGCACTCCACGCCCGGGCGACGTGGCCTTCTCGGACCCCTGCGCCCCCTCCCGCCCGGGTGGAGCCCGCGGTCCGGTGCGTTTCACCGGCCGCTCTTTCTTTTTCCTGCACCAGTTCAGTGTGGCTTCCCAGGGCCCAAACCAAAGTCCCCCCGCGAGCGACCTGCGACTCGCGCGTCTCGCCACCCGCTTCCCGCGCTGGGGTCCCCGCCGCGCCCGGGGAGGGCGGCGCTGGCCGGGTCCCCCGAGCGGACAGGCGGAGGCGCGGCGGCGGCAGACGGCGAGTCACGTGCGGCGGCGGGGGCGGGGCGGGGCCCGCCAAGTGGGTGGAGAAAACAAAGCCCCCAGCTGTCAGCAGAGGCAGGAGGCGACAGCGCCGGAGCAGGTGAGTCAAGTGCATTTAAAGCGGTACCGCCCCGGCGCACCCCAACACCCTTTGCCCTGACGCAGCCTCTCCCAGGGCTGGCGCCCCCCGGCGGAGGTTTGCAGCCTGTGGGTCGCGGATTAGGCAATACCGAGGGTCCCAGAACGCGGCAAGAAGTTGTGTGCGCAGTGCCATGGCACCCTTAGTGTGCACCCCGCGGTGCTCCTGCGGGCCTCGTCTTTCCCACTAGGGGACCTCGCGCCGCGGACCCCCAAAAAAGGGACGGAGTCGGGGCTGCCACGCTGGCAGAAGCAAAGTGCACAGGCTGAGGGGGTGAGGGCTGGGGCCGTGCAGGATACAAGGAGTGGGCGTCGGGGACGAGGGGGTCTTGCAAGTGCGCGCCGGAGAGCATGGCCCTCCAGGCCAGAGAGTTGGGGCGCTGGTAGCAGCTTGGCGCTTTGGGGCAGACCAGGAAGTGAAACGCGTGGGAGCGACCCTTGCACCCCCAGGTCGGCTGCCTTCCCAGTGCTCCCCGCTTGGGCGGATACGACTCCTGTCACCCCACTCCAGCTCTCGCTCCTGGTTATCAGTGTCCTCCCAAGTGGTTCTGCCGTGGGGCGCACCCTGAGCGCGGGGCGTAAATCTCTTAGATTCCCCTCTGCTTCGATAGGAAATTCTTTGGTCCAACTTTACAAGGGCTACACTGAAGCCAGGAGCCCCACAAAGGACCAAGAAGGAGAGGAGGACGCAAAACTGACCCTGTCCTCGGAACCTGGGTCGTGAGCGCATGCAGGGCTCCAGGCCCGAGAACAGGGAGCGAGTTAGGACACCCGAGTCTCTTTGCGAGTCTCTTTGCCGGTGCAGCGCTCTGACTTCCGAGGAAGGGGTGCTGCGGCCGTTTGATCAGGCAGAGCCTTTGTCTTAACCTCGGGTCCCCTTCTGCTAGTCCTCCCTGGGCCAGTGGCGCGTACAGTAATTAATATTCTGAACATTAGTGATCCCTTCACCTCCGCACCTGCCACTGCTGTCGCCCTCTACCCGCCGGTCGTCTTCACTTTCTCGCGTTCAATTCCCCCTCCCTCCGCCAAAAAAGAAAAAAGTGGGCCAGAACCAGGAGGAAAAAGGTTTTTAAGAGCACAGCAGAGGCGGCGACGCAAAATCAAGGGTTAAGTGTTCAAACCTGCGCCCGCCTGCGCACCACCACCTTGTAAGAACTTTCTCAATTAGCATAGTATCTGCCCTGGGGCCGCGCTGCGAGGCGGAGGTGCGGTCTCAACCTTGGAGAGGCTTGCAGAACTGTCCCGACTGAGGTCCGTGCTGCGCCTGCTTCTAATCTGAGAGGACTCGCGGTTTACAACTTTACTGGACAGAACACTGTGGGATGAAACAGAACAGAGATCAAAAGGTAACAAGAATAGCAACATCTGATATGTTTCTCTTGAACACTAGTAAAGGGAGGAGGGATGGTCCTTGCCTAGCCAGCGTCCTTCCTAGAAATGTCCCCCTTGGCTTGCTTCAAGGTTGATTGTCTGCCAAACGAAGATATTAGGGGCCATATGTCAGAAGACCTCTAAGGTAGGCGGCTTCAGAGCCCACTGTGTGCTCTTTAGGTGAGTCTAATTGGTAAGTTTTCATGCACGGAAAAAGCATGCTTCGCCAAAGCACTGTTCCCAGACTTTGCTGCAACTGAGAATCACTTGGGAAGCTTTGAAAACTGCATCTACATAACATCCCAAACATTTAAATGGGATTGAGGGTGCCAGCTGAGCGCTGGTGTTTGGAAAGGCAAAACCAAAAACAAACATACCAAGTGATTCCAATGTCTAGTAACACAATTTAGGAGCCACTGTGGCAACGTGGCTACAAAAGCAGTCGTTGCAAGCCAAGATGCTAGGTTAACTGCTTGACTGGGTGAGAGAAAAGGCATTGAAACCGAGGTGCTGGTGACCAGTGTCACCTGGCCGCTAGGCTGAGGGTGACACCTACTTACCACATCATTTCCCCCTACCCTGGATTAGAGTGTGGGTGTTGTTGGAAAAATTGAAGTTGATTTTCAGAATCTGGCTTCTGCCGAGTTGTTAAGGGAGACAGAAACTTTCCTTCCTGTGATGACTGAGTGTGGCAGGCAGCAGGGAAACCCAGCAAGCAAACGTGGAGCAGCCTGGTGACAGCGAGCCCAGGGAATAGGAAGTAATTACAACCAGCAGTTTATTGATAGGCAGGCCCTTGGTCCTTGGGAAGCACATTTTAATGTCAGATCCAGATGTTTGCTCCTAAGAGCAGCACCCTTTTCCACATGCCCTCAGCCCCATTCTACCTGCTTCCTGTGATGCTCGCTGATGTTGAAAGGGAAAAACAAGCCAACTAGACATCTTGTAGTTTCCTTGGTGGAAGGTATATAAAAAGCTGATGGGAAAGTGTAATCTGGCTCGGGTTATTTCAGTTTGTGAAATAGAGAGGAAGAATTTGCAGTGCATACATTTTGAATTTTTAAAAAGTAAAATAATTTTTGACCATGGATTCAGGGACAAATTAAAAGATCTATTCAAATAGAAATGGTTGTACCTAACATTTTATATAAAGTTGTGCTGGCTATTGATCAAAGGTTTGTTGCTTTAAAAAGAAAAATCATCCCCAGAAGATAACTTCTAAGTTCTTTAAAGACACACATGGTTTGTTAAACTTACTCTTCCTATTTTTGTTGCCATTTCAGTTTCTCTCCCTCCTCCTCTCTTCCTGTTACTCTTTACATCGCCATGGTTGTCCCTTCAGCTCAGTTTCTCTAAGCCGGACAGCAGTGCCTGGCATGTAACAAGGGCTCAGTGTTGCCAGCTGTTGAACTCCACTGGAACCTGTCCTCTAGCACCTACGTCCCCTGCTTGGAATGTTGTGATCCTTATTGGCCTTTGTGTCTGCAGCCCTAGAGCACAGTGCACAAGACCTTATGTGTTGTAAATGCTGCTCCTTTGTACTCAGTGAAGACTATCAGAAGCTGGAGGGCGCATTGGAAAACAAAGCCTCCTAAATATACTCATAGTTTCATTATTTGCCAAAAAAATGACATTCTGGATATGTAGAGCTAAAAACTGCCTACAATTCTTAAATGCTTAAAAATGATAGATTAACTATCACTGAAGTGTATTTAATTACACTTTTTTTCACAGACACTTAGTATTTTAAGCATGCTAATAATCACTGAAACACTTAAGCACACTCTCATAGGTCAAAAATTCACTTCACAAAAGTTTACCCATTATTATGCTATAGAAAAGAATAGATGCATTGACATCGTATGCATTCCATTACTATGGAAAAATGTTTGCCTAAGGAATTCATTAAGCTAGGAGTTACTGCAGAACACACCACTCTATTGTCACCTGTCCACTGTCATTAACATGGGACAAGTAGGGGCTAACAGTAGTTCAGTGGCAGAGTGCTTGCCTTGGATGAGCAAGGCCCTGGGTTCAATCCCCAGTGTCGCAAAAAGAAGTACCATAAGAGTACCTTAGATACCCTCCGATAGCCAGCATATTTAAAAGTGGAAGTCAAATGCATTCTTTGATAGACACATCAAAAATAGATGCCACTAAGAATTTCAAAAGCCAAAATGATGTCAATGCATCTATTATTTTATGTAGCTTAGAAAAGGAGCTAGGGATCTAGTGGTGTACTTTTGAAAGTTTAATTGGGAGATGTAAGATTCTGAAAGGCAGAAATGCAGGCTAGGAAGATAGGACTAGTAGGATTAATCCATTTGAGTCAGAAACTTTATCAGGGCTTGGTATGTACCTGGGTAATATTTACCAAAAGGGGTGGGGTAAGAAATCATGTCATCTCATTTTAGAAGCTCCGGAGTCTTTGAGAGTCACCCAATATTATTACCTTAAATTGATAGTCTGTTGGTTTTATTAACATATGAGGGACTAAACATAATTGGGTAAATCCAGACTGTGAAGTAAGCTTCCAGAATGGCGATAACACAGCTAGAGCACTGAGTTATTGACTCCTTTCCTCATATTTGTTACCTCATGTAAATTGGAGGTAGTCTTGCCTAGAGATTTTGGCTAGACAAGATCAGTTCACCTTGTCTCCTCCCACCTTAAAATAAGAGAAACTGTTGTTATCTGTGGTGCTCCTGCTGACTTTGTTTTTAAACAACCTTTGGACAGATGTTAAACACAACCTTAAACAATCTGCACACCTTTAGTTTCTTTTCTGGTTAATTAAAATAATACATTCATGTTCAAATCTTTTTCACAAGTTATAGAAGCATAAATTCTGTTGGGGACATTTACAGGTTCTTCTTATCACCCAGTGAATTCTCAATGCCCTATGCAACATCTTCACTGAGAAGGCCTCTGATTCATGATTAATAGCTCCCTCGTGGGAAGCTCTCTCTGCAACTCATTTCTTGCAGCCATAAACAATGGCGCAAATCTTATGTAATTCACCTGCAACCATATGAAATATTGAAAGGACTGGGAATGTCGCTCCATGGTAAGTCACTTGCCTAGCATACGTGAGGCTCTGGGCACAATTCCTAGCAGCTCCAAACACAAAATTAAATTTAATCTGAAGTAAGATTAAGAATAAACTATTAATTCCACAAAAATTTTATTTCATATTTACAAAAACTGAAAAGTATTCAAAACTGGTTTGTTACATCAGAACTTTATAAAATTGAACTCTTGGTGAATTTGCTTTTGTGAAACTTAGTCTCCTAGTCTACACATTTCAAAAACTACTGCTGACAAACTTTAGATCATGTACTGACATTAAGCTTCTACTCAGGTGAAACCCATGGTTCCTCTATTTCAAGGATCAGCAAACTGTGGGCCACTTTCTTTCTTTTTTTTTTTTTTTAATCGGTATCAGGGATGGAACTCAGGGCCACCTGCTTGCAAGGCAGGCGCTTATGCCACTGAGCTAAACCTCCAGTCCCTGGGCCACTGTTTTTATGTGGTCTTCTGGGTAAGGTTTTTTTAATAATTGAAAAATATGCAAAAAAAATTGGGGGGAACTTGAAAATTATATAAAATTCACATTTCTGGATCCAAAATAAAGTTTAGCTGGGCTGCAGGCATTTTTATTCTGTGGATATTTTTGTGCAAGTGTGGCTGAGTGGAATCATTGCACCAAAATTATGTGATCCACAAAGCCTAAAGTACTTGTTCATTATTTACAGAAAAATTTTATAGACCTCTCATTTACTCCAACACAGCCTATTTCAATTTAATATAAGCATTTGCTCATTTAAAGCTTTACCTTTTTTCAGTTTTTCCCCCTCAGTTAAGGTAGGCAAAATTTGCTATTAAATAGGTCAACTAAACATTAAAAGTAGAAGGCAGTTTGTCTTTATGTTCTTCTTGTGTATGTATTTGTAAAAATAATACATTTCTAATATATGGATTTTAGTGATTTATTGAAGTATAAACTTCTGAATCTGAACAAGTGTTGATGTGATACTACCAGTCATTGCTTCTAGAGAGTTCTAGAAGCTCAAGAGAACAATCCTATGCTGAAGTCTTGCCCTAAATGTTTTTTTTGGTTTTTTTTTGTTTGTTTGTTTGTTTTTTGTCTTTTTCATTTTTATTGGTACCAGGGATCAAACTCACGACCGCCTGCTTGCAAGGCAGGTACTTATGCCGCTGAGCTAAACCCCCAGCCCCTTTTTTTTGGGGTTTTTTTTGTCTTTTATGAAAAAGGTTTTTTTTTTTTTTTTTTTTTTAACGGTACCGGGGATTGAACTCATGACTGCCTGCTTCCAAGGCAGGTGCTTATGCCACTGAGCTAAATCCCCAGCAGGCCTGCCCTAAATGTCTCCTTCCTTATTGTCTTACCCATCGGGACATTTGTATACTTATTTAGTATATGGAGGCATAGTTTGGAAACTTACTCAGATTTAAAAATTTCTTATTGAACATTACTTTATACATGTAGAACAGGATATGAAAACTTGCTGCTTTTAAACATGACACTTTTCTAAAGTATACATTAAAGATTAAAAAAAAAAAATCGACCTTGTGCTGTGGACAATTTGGTGTAAAATCTTCAAACTCAAAAGTAGACCAGATTATAATCCAGAAGTTCAAGTGATTGACCTTTTGCTGGAATAAGTACATTAAAATCTTAGGAATATTTAAAAGAATAATTACATTGATATGAACCTGTCTCAATGTTTTTATTGTGTTGCCGGTCATGAAACTTCCTTCCGTTTCTAGAACTTCTCGTTTTTGGTGACTTACTACTGCCATAGACTGGAGATTGCAAATCTGTTTCACTTACGTCCATGTAGCAATTATAAGGGGTCCCCTGTCCCTTCCAGGATCAATCCACCTGCAGTTTAGAGCTTGGAAAAAACCAAAACATACATTATTGTTGTAAATCTTGAGGTACTTAACGTTAGCTGGATTTTATTTACTGTTTGACACAGGGCCTCAATATGTAGCCCAGTCTAGCCTTAAATTTACCTTCCTGCCTCAGCCTCTCAAATGCTGGGATTACAAGCAGGTGTCACCATGCTCAGCCCAACTAAATCATTTCTCAAAACAAACAAACAAAAAATTATTAATTTAATCCCATCCTAGGACTGTCCATAGCCATAGCATGCAAATTGCTAACTGCTGAAGTAACTTACCTCGCCAGCACTCCCCATGGAATCAAGGGAGAGGAGAGGGTAAATCACCCCATGCTGATTTGATAAGAAACCAGTCTGTCGGATCAACTTTCCTCCCTGATAATCCAGTCTTCACTCTTCTACCAAATACATTTTAATATAATTTATGCCATGTATATACCACTAATAGTTTCCTCTAAAGTAGTTCCAAAGACTAGGAATTATTTGAATTTACTATATTATTAGGCTCAGGTCTTCTCTAATGAGCCTTTTGCTTGCTTCAGCCCTAATTTGTAAACCCCATGAGAAGAAGGACCATTGCTGTTTGAAGTAAGTAGGGAAAAGAAAACAAGAGAAAGCTGGAAAATGAAGCAGTTTACCTTTTCCTTAATTCTGTCAAAGAATCGAAAACTATGGGATGGTGTAGATAAAAGTGAGATCAGAGGTCTAGATTAGAATCCATAAAACTTGTAAAATTAACAGCTAATGAAAGTGGTGAGAGAGCACCTGTTAGCACTTCACACCTTCATCCACAGATAAGTCTGTTCAACTTGCCATAATGTAAGAAGAAAAATATTTCATGATTCAAATTTCTCAAAGAATGCAACATTGTATTTCTGTGTACTCATATGAAAAACAGATGACCATTTCTGACTTGTCTTATGATGAGTCTCTGTATAAAAATGAGACCAACCTTTTTTAGGGAGGTATCATGTTGGGGATTCAACCCCAGGCCTTAAGCATGACAAATTTAAGTTTGAAAAAGACTCATAGGAACTAACTTGACAGCCTATTATAAATAGCGTTCCGTGTTGATCTTGAGTAATAACCTCAAGGTGGATCACTTTCCGGGCTTCAGATCATCAGGAAATCTCTTTCGTGCTTCTTCATTTAGTCTATTGCAACTTACATAGGAATATTTATATGCCGCACTCATATATTCATGTACTTGTATTTTTCCAGTAGGTTACTCTAAAACTGGACAGATTATACAGTTTGGGCCTCTGGCAAACTCCAAACTACTCTTGTGAAATTCCAAATTTTAAAAGCAGTGAAAGATTATTCTTTTGGGATTTTTAGCTCCTCACTTCTTTAATGCCTGCTGGTAATTGGACAGTTGTTTGGTTGTTTTTAAAATTAGTGTTGCATTATCAAAGAGCCGTCAAGTGGGCTGAACATTAAAACTGGGTCTGTAGCACACAGGTGGATTTTGGAGATGTTACTCAACATCTTTCATCAGCATTCTATAAACTGAGTTTTCTAATCTGCAGACAGAGACAGTGGAGTCAGTGATTGTCTCTAGAGATTGTTGTCAAGATCAAATTAGATTAGCGTTGGCCTTCATGACTGGGCTATAGCTGATGTGATCAGACTCGTTTAGTGATCTCCACACATCAGGCTGGCAGTTGACTACTGTGGAATGTGGCTTCCTGCAACACACCTGATATGGAAGACAGGTGTGTTCATCTTGGTGATTCCCTCTGTGTGCTGTGAATAGGAGCAGGGAGCAGGGCTGGGGATGTAGCTCAGTGGTAGAAGTATCTGTTTGGCTTGCATGAAGGGCCTTAGTTCCATGCTCAGCACTGCAAAAACACAAAGTGTATCTACCAGGCTTGCGGCTCATAGCTGTGTATCTAAGTGAACCATAAATTTTCCTTTCTGTGTTGCAGAAACAAAGTTCTTTCATGGCTGGGAACTAGGAAATGGATACCAAGTAATGAATTCTTTATCAGGCATCAAAAGATCTAATGTATATTTTTTGCTGCCAGAGTTCTGTACAATCCTTCAATGCTCTTTCCCAGGAATAACTTTAATGGATTAGTAAAAAGTACTACAATACTTTTAATTACTAAATTCTTATTCAATGGTATTCTTTTGTGGGCAGTCCACATTTTCTAAAAGAAGACAAAAAAAAATTAGGATAAAGTATTTCTTCAAAAATACATCTGTAAGTATCCATTATGAATAACCACAGTATTTCATAATTGTGATTAATTTATTAAGTAGATTTTTATCCTATCCAGTTCTACAACCTCAAGCTGAAAATGGCTGCAAGGCCTTTCTATTAAAAACACCCCAGGATGGAATTTCCCTCACTAACATACAAGGGGAAAACTAATTTTTCTTTTTGCTCTTTTAATAAATAAGCATGAATTCAGGAATGAGAGACTGGAAAAGGTAGGGAAAGATGGCACTTGTAATCTTACCGCCTTTTTTGCAGCTATTACAGCAGTTTTTAAATGTTTCTGTGCCTGTATTCATATTCAACAGTATTTTATATATATCTCTTTAGCAGTTTTAATATTTAATATTAAAATATTTATTATTTTAATAATTCCAACATGTTGCTGGAAGTGCATCTTTGCCTGTACTTTTGCGAGCTCTTTCTACTTGAGACACTTTTTCCTGAGTAATTCAAGATCACGCTGGGTCTTAGCTCAGGTGTAAACTCCTCTAGGTCCTAGCTACTCACTGACCAGTGGCATCTTAATTTCAAGCTTTTCCCCAGACATTCACAATCCGCATGGCTCTCTTACAGAGATCCCCAGGTGGTCTGTTAGTAGCCATTAACATTTGAGAAGAGGAACTGGTTGAAGGCGGTCATGGGCTTTGCTCATCTCCACAACTCCAGACCCTAGCTCTGTGTGTTAACAGTAACAGTTAAGAGTTCAACTGGGGGCAGTGGTTCCTCATTTTTTTAGACCTCACTGTTGTGTAAATGGATTGAGCATGAGAGTCCTCTTGCATGTTGGAAAATGGAGGGAGTCTCTAGGGTGTTTTCCATTAGTATACAGTTGGTCAGGGGTCCCCTCTGTGGGTTGTCTTTACTATTGAAAGCATGGTGCAAATGTCTATAAACCCATGGCTGAGGTCATCCCTTCTCCTTAAAATGCCTGTCAGTTACCAGTACCTCTGCACGAGTTGATAGGTTTGGATTAGTGTTAAAGGGAGGAACAAAGAGATGATGGTGATCTGACAGGGACAGTAGCCCTGTCAGACAAAATAAATGGTAAAGTCCTGGAATTAGCTTCTTGCTATGGCAGATGTTATTTTTTATCTTGAATAATGTAGGTGACTTTTTCATTTAAAAAACACCACATTTCATATCTATAAAAGCTCAGGATGCAATTTCCCCTCACCCTCATGTCCTGCCTCACATCTGTGACAAATTCTATCTGGTCCTGTGTTCAAAGTGAACCACTGTGGGGACTTTCCTCCATGTGTTTGTTTTGTGGGCAGTGGAAAGGACAGGTCCTTTCACAATGATGGTTTTAAACTTACGTTAAAACTGAGCAGTGACTGAACTATTGGATGCTTGCTCTTCACATTGTGGATAAATGTTCTGGGAACTTGGGGGCAGACATGTGAGTGAGCTCAGCCTCTTAGCCCTGTTTTGAAGTTAGAGGAAGCTGATTAGAGCTTTGGAATCAAGTCTGCCCACAAACAAGAAACTTCTGTCCAACAGACTATTGTCTGCCTTATGTGAAAGGAACGCAAGGCTCCTGGTACTGCTTGCTAACAGCCCTCACAATCAGCCACACAGACTGCAGGACTGAAAGGCGCATCATTATGTTCGAGAATGCATGGCCTTGTGGAGCCTGCTGCTCTTCCCCCCCTCATCACAGATACCGACTGACTGAACTGTGAGTCGAAGGTCCTTCTCTTTAGTGGAAGAGTGCACTGGATTGTCTTTCTGTCCTAATTGTTTACCCGAGTATCTGTGATGACACTATTCATGGTGATTTGGCAAGACCTAAGACTTTGGGTGGGGTTTGTAAGAGTCATCTTGACACCTTTGAGTGTACCTTGTTGAGCAATGTGACGCGGGTGAACTTGGCGAGATGGGTGGAACAGTCATTCTGCTCTGTGACCTGTAACATGCAGCCAGGCCCGGTGTGAGTCACATTTCCCTGGGGTTTGTGGCCATCCCAGTGAAAAGAAACTTCACTGGGAGGAGCAGTGCATCCTCTGCGGCTAAGTGTGCGGCTAAGTGTGCTGTTTAGGGATTGCTCTTGGAATCTGAAAACTGCAGGTTTTTGTTTGTTTTTCACATATGGGGCATATCTTTTTAAGTCTTAAAGCATAGCTAATATTCTTGGGGTTTGCTATTAATCTATTAATTATCCCATTAATTTGAATGACTTTGGTTGAGAGACTTTGTACCTTGATTTTTCCACCTGAAAAATCATGCAAAGGTATGTGATTATCATCCTGAGTAGAGACACTAGAGATGAAAAATTAAGACAGCAAGGTAAAAGCGTTGCTGATAAGGAGAACTAGAAAAACAAGTCAAAGAGAAATAAGAATTAGGATCATAAAAGGGTGAAGCTAAGCAGGATTTGCTGTGAGTTCGAGGCCGGCCTGGGCTACATAATGAATTCAAAGCCAGCTTGAACTACATAGTTTGGACCCTGTCCAAAAAAAAAAGAAGGGCTGTCCCTAATTAACTCCACAATCTAAAATTTAAGTCTAAATGATCTTTACTAACTACTTTGGACACTATGTCACTATGTTTTAAAATTTGCAACAAGGCCCTTAGAACTGATTGTCAGCAGGCCTTGTTCTTGTTTCAGGTGTGCCTAAAGTATAACCTTCTCCAGACAATTCAGCTCACCTTTGTAGCCCCCTCTCTACAATAAAAATCATGGTATCGCGTCTTTCTCTAGTGTCTCAGTGTTCTGTGAGGTGTTCATTCACAAATCGGCAAAAGCAGTGAGAACTGTATTTTTTCCCTTGGAGAACTGGTAAATTACTTTTTAAACATTAAAAAACATGTAGCTTGAATAATCCACTAGCACATGGAATTATTTAGATTGGAATGGTAAAATATAGTGGCAGATTTAAACATCCACTTAACATAGCTCCTCAAAACCTGAAAGCAGTGAGATGCGTGGCAAGGCCGATCCTACGTTCTCTGAAAGCATTCCTCAGACACCTCCCTGAGCTCACAGTTCCCTGTCCATCTTTAGGAGTGCATGGCCTTTTGCTCTTTTTTTTTTTTTTTTTTTTTTTTTTTGACTCTACTGGACACCACCTGAGAAATAAAGACCATCTATTAGCTGGGCACAGTGGCACACCCCTGTAACCCCAGCTTCTCAGGGTTCTGAGGCCGGAGGACTGCAAATTCAAGACTAAACTGGGCAATTGAACAAAACTCTGCCTCAATATCTAAAAAGAGTGTTTTTGTGTGCTTAAAGTCCTGAAATACAAAGAAAAGAAAAAGAGGCCTTCTGCTATATCCTGCTGGAGGTACAAGCAGAAAAGGAAAATACAGAACTACTGACAAGGTCCAGCTGTGAGTTTTATTGTGATGCTTTAAAATACAGTTAAAACCAGATGTTGTGATGCATTTCTATAATCCTAGCACTCTGGGAGACTGAGACAGGAGGATTTCCAGTTTAAATCCAGCCTGGGCAATTTAGTGACTTAAGTGAGACCTTGTTTCAATATAAACTTTAAGAGTTTAGGCCAGAAAGGCCAGTGAGGATCCTGTTCTGAAAATTCATTAAGAACCCTTTCATCAACGCTATATCTGTAAGATCCCTTAACATCGGAATCTCCTCCCATTCTGTTTGCGTTGTAGGCTTTCTCTAAGGTTGCTTGTATTTCTCAGCCTTACAATACTCTGATTCAGTTTCCCAAGGAGGTGTGTTCAAATTCAGTTGTTTAATAATAATGTTGAACTTAAGTATTTTCCATCTTCACAGAAACTTATAGTTCCAAAAGAATTCTTGTGTGCCTCAGCAACTCTCAAAAGTAGTCATATTTTTACAGAAAACTATAAAAACTGGAGCCCAGAGTTTAAATGGCATGCCTGAAATCACATGATCTGGAAAACCTCAAGCTCAGGAAATTTTACCCCAGGTTCAATGCTCTATACTAGAAGGATTATAAATGACAGATGGGTTCTCATAGTGTCTCCCAAAGGTTCTTTTAACTCATAAAGATAATAAATTATACCAAGATCTTAACCTCCAACTACAGCAATGTTTCCCACTGAAGGATACACAGGGTTTCAAAATTGAGCTGGCAGACACAATTTTGGGACACAACTCACCATGGATGAGAACCTGTCATAGGGACATTCATAGATACTTTTCCAAATTCACAGTTTGTAAATAGAAGTCCACAAAGAGAGGACACAAGAATTGTTGAAGAATATGGTTAGAAAATGCAGGCAATCTCAAAAGTCACTTGAACCTGATACTTTTAGGCAGAGTGATGGACCAAGTGTACAGTCCTAGAAACAAATATTTCACCTTACTGTTTGCTTCTGACAGTTTGGCAAGTTATCTGAGCATCCTTCTATCTCTCAAGTACAACAGGCATTATATATATATGGTGGTGCTTTAGATGACTCATTTGTCTACACAATGAAATGGAAGAGTGCCTTCATTAAAGGCACCCATGTAACAAGACTAGCCATTCAGGTCAACAAAGAAGAACTAACAAAATTTTGTTATAAGCACTCTGATGCATTTGTACAGCATCATTAAGTAATATCACTTTGGAAAAGGGAGATGTTTCCGAATCTTAAATTCTAGATGAATGCATTACCACAAAACAACTAAGGTGGAGAGAGAGGGAACTTGAGAAAAGATGAGATCCCCTAAGAATGGCTCATCATGGGTGGCCAAGTCTGAGCTCATTTCAGTTGGGATCAGCTACGTGAGTGGCCCCGCTGAGTAAATGTGTACCAGATTGCCAGAGAAGCAGGTCTTGGGGTGAGCGCTGAAGGAATGAGGTTGTGTGCCTTTGGATTCCAGGTGTGGACACCGTATAACCACATCAGCATCACCTGGACATTTTTTAGAAACAGGGAATCCAGGCCCCACCCCAGTCCTGCTGAATCATAGTCTGCATTTTAATGAGATTTTCAGGTGAGTCATCAAGTCTGAGGAGACTTAGAAGTAAAATGTTGATTTTCTTCTAAATTTCAGTGTGAGAAAAACTTAAATGATTCTCGAATTCCACATATTAGCCAAGAGAACAGCACTCGTAAATCTGTACCTTTTGTTCTTCCACTCTCTGTCAGTACCACTGAAGTCACAACTCCCAGCTGTAATTATCCATGTATGTGTCTGTTGCCCAGCTAGACTCAGGCTCCTTTGTGGCCAATTGTATCTTGCTATTTTTAAGAACCACAGTATCTGATGCAGTGCCTGACATATGACAGGTGTATAAAATGGTACCTAGAACTCCAACTGCCAAGTCTCACAGACATAGATTTGGATCCTAACCCTGCCTCAGGCCTCAGTTCATGCATCTATAGGACAAGAATGAAAAAATCACTCACCTGGCATAATGAACTGATGTGTGCAATGTATTTAACACAGCACCTGATGGGTACTAACTGCTTGTAAGAATAGCTACTGGTGTTCTGACATGTTCATTGAATGTTGAACAAATGAACAAATAAGAAGCTCACATAAAAAGTTTTAAGATGAGAGCTTAGGCTGGGGGTTTAGCTCAGCGGCATAAGCACCTGCCTTGAAAGCAGGCAGTCGTGAGTTTGATCCCCAGTACCGATAAAAAGGAAAAAGACAAAAAAAAAAAAAAAAAGAAGAAGATGAGAACTTAGTGTTCCATTGCTTCAGTAATTTATGAAAGTAAATTTTAAATAATATAAAAGGAAGGATGGGATAATATAAAAGGAAGGATAAAGTTGATTCATAGAAGAAACGTATAACTGAAGGCCAGTGTTTGGGTCCCAATTATGTAGCTGTGTGACCAGCAAGGACCAAGCTTCCCAAGCACCAGTTTCTTCACCTTAAGGGTAGGATTGCTAATCCTCTTTATTTCATGGAGCTCTACAGAAAATTGTGGTATAGCTTGCATTATACCAAAGAAAAGCCCATCTGATCCATTTTTGTGTACCTGCTTCTTAACATGGTGCCTGACACATGGGAGCTGTTTGAGGAAGTAGACTTGCTCCTTGTGATTAGAGCATGCAACCCCAAGTAGGGATGAAAAATAGAATTATAACTGTGATCTTTCAAAGGTCAACCCTAAAGGACAGAAACCTTAGCATTTAATTTTTGGTGGAAAGAGGTGAGAGGACAAGGGCACAAATGTCTGTAAAGATTCCTTTAGGGGTAGATGAGAGAGTAAATAATGAAAACAAGATTAAGAAATACTAATTAGAGGTTTGGAGCTGCAAGTTGGTCAGTACCCCGTGAGAGATTCTGTGGAAGAATGCTAAAGGAGACAGCAGCTCCAGCCCAAAGACAAGCAGAGGGACACTGCAGAGGTGGTAGCAGAAGAATTAGTTTTGAGATCTTGGTGAACTGATCCATAGGAAGGAGTTTTGCAAGATTAAGAGCAGCAAACGTCTATAATTATGAAGGGAAAAGCCTTTAAGGAATCTTTTCAAATTGGGTATTTTAGTTGAATTTCCAATAATGTACGGTATTGATTTCCCCCCAGAGTTGTATTTCTGACAACATAATTGGATCTTTAGCTCCAGAATTTCACTAGAATATTTCGCAGTTGGGTGGAATTCAGCATGCATTTTTCCCTACCAAGAATTCAGCTACTGATAGAGCCCACCAAGCCTTTTGAAAGTAGATTCCTCTTCTTGTGAAGACGACAGCAGGGACACCAGGAGCAGTGCTGTTTGTTGTTATATCAGAGTTCTGGGTTCTTCACATGGACTCACACAGAGAATGTGGGGACAGAGGCCATGCAAACATTCTTGCACATTTCGGCATGTTCTGTCCACTAACTCTCCTAATAGACTGCTTAGAATAGTAATTTGAAAAGATTTTCACACATAATTCCATGCACGATGAGTTTCCCATCTTTTGAGGGAGAACATATCGACTGTCAACCCCCAGGGACCTCTAAAAACCCTCTTGCCATGGCCAAAGACTTGGTGCTACACTTTAACACGTTTAGTATGCTACTGTGTTCCTTTTCTAGGTCAAAGGAATAACACTGCAAAGGCCAGGACACACAGAAAGCAGAGATTCAGTTTCTATTCTGACCCAACCACTAAGTTTGAATCCTCAGCTCTGAAATTGAACCTTTCTGTGCTACTGTCCTGCTTCACAAGGTTCCTGCTACATTTCAATATCAATCACACACATAAGGAAAGAGTTACTCTACTCCTACTCCACTATTTTCAAGGACATCAGATTATAAATGAATAAAAGTAACTAATGTAATTATTTTAAAATTTTGCATAATTATAATGCATATGATATTCCTTATATCAGTTTATCTCATTTTTTTAAATAATCTTTTATATCTTCAACACCATACTTTTTTTCCCTTTTCTTTCCTTTTTTTTTTTTTTTTTTTTAAACCAGGAATCAAACCCATGACCTCACACTTGCTAGGCAGGTACTGTTCTGCTGAGCTATATCCCAGGCCCTATATACTTTTTTAAATTCAATAGAAAAGCCAACCTTAAAAATCATTTTAATTCTGACTCACACAGGAAGTAGCAGATGGGTAAGTGAGGATTCCAAGAGGAAAACATTAGACCATACTTATAGGGAAAAAAACTGAATTTCTTTTTTTATTGTAGCTCTCACTTTAGGTACTTTCTTGGGGTATATTTTATATTTATAGAAACACAAGTCACACAACCATAAGTAGTTTATAAAATCATTACCATTCTCAATATGTACCACCTAAATCCCTTTATCAGCTAGCAATTTCTTAAAGTCTTTAAATACACGACATGGGTCATTTGGTAATTTGTCTTTCTTAAGGAGAATGAGTCATACCAGACTTAATATCCAAGATTCGGTGTAACTTGACCTCCTTTGCCTGCCAGATAGCCTCAGTTTTGGGTTTCCCTGGTGTGTGCTTTGGCTCTGAGCTCCCCAGTAGTTGAGCCCTGGGTATGCCTCAGCTTTCCCTGGGGAAGACCAGGAGCCCAGCCCAAGACCACTAATTGATGTGGTGCTTGCTCGAGGCAAGGCTCCCTGGAAGGCTGATACTGAGCAGGATCAGCCTCAGGATTAATAGACTGTGACTTCTGTTCATGCTTATAAGCTGCTTTGTTCCTAGAAAGCCATGGACCTCCCGCAGTGGAGCATAGGATCTACAGCTAAAGCAATTTGGTATCTCAAAGTGGCCGTGAGAAGTTTGGAATTCAGGATGCAGTTCATTCTGAGCATGCAAAGATAGCCCAGTCAATTCATGCAAGAAAAGCTCAGGCTGGGGCCCCAGTGGTATTCTGTTCTTGAAAAAGCTATGAACATCTCAGAAGACAGTGATGCCGTCTCTTGGTGAAGAGGGCGCTTTGACCTAGTGCTGATCAGAAGTTTTATTGCCTAGCTACACAGCAATGAGGAAAGAGGGAAATCTTCCAATAGCATAGCATGATTGGAAATAATTTTAGAACCATTTTTCATTCTGCTGTATCTTTTATGTTCCTGTGGTTTTGTGGCCAGGCATAGAAGCAGCGGTCATGCTGAGGGGACTTGCTAACCAGGACACATTTCCTGCTGCTGGAATTCTGGGTTTGTTCAAATAAAGAAGAATTGAAATTTCTAGAGGATGGATGTTTGCAGAAACAGATAATGTGCTTTGTTAAAGAGTTCCACCACCATGTCATGACTTTGATCCTAGCGAAGAAACTGGGTCTTTTCAAATTAAACAAAACCAACAAATAAGACAGAAAAAGCAGTTGACTTCCGGCTGCTCATTTCTAAGAAGCTGCCTAGTACTCAAAATGGCAGGCATGCAAGGCACCATGACAGAAGACTGTGCAAACTCTTTATGGGTTAGTGACAAAGGTTAGGTCCTTACTTAGTGTACAATCCTGCTTAAAATAATGCTGGCTTTGTCATCTACAAAAAAAACCACACAAAGGGTAAAATTCTGTTAGTGTGCAAATAAAATGCGGACATTTTGGAAAATTTTGGAAATTCCTAAGTGGTATGAACTCAAGATTATTAGAGATTAGTTTAAAAAAATGAAGCATGGACCAAATCGGGGTCCAGAACTCACTTCCTGTCTTGAATATGTGCATTTGTATTAATATTTTGGATCATAATGATCAATTGGGAAGGTAAACATAGAAAAAAAGGGATCCCAGAGAAAATGCTAAGGTAAACTAGGTTGGACAGTGCCATGAAATTGCTGGTGATTCCTGAATCCTGAGATTATGGGGGAGATATTTTTTCTTGGAACTGTCCAAAATGGAGCAAATTTCTGACCCTGTCTTGTCCGCTGCCTTGAAACTTTGTTGCTTTTCTCTGAAAAATGTAATAAAAATGAGGTATCTTGCTGTCCAAACGCTTACTTAAAATTTTTCAAGATAAGGTACTTTGAAATTATCATACAATATACTAATGTGTATTAAGAAACAATATAAAGACATCCTATGTATTTTTATCCAAGATCCCAGCACAATCACCACCACCAACATGGTAACATCTTACAAAACTATAGTACAAAGTTTGTAACCATAATCATTTCCCTCCAGCCCTGACCCCTCCTTAGGCACTGACAATCTATAGTTTTATCATGTGCAGCATTTCTATAGTTAAATCATTTCCAGAGAAGCAGATAAATGGAATTGTATATAACTGGTGAGAATTGACTTTCTTCAGCCAGCATAATTCTCTAAAGGCTCATCCAGGTTGTTGTTTATATCGATAGTTGATGTCTTCTTATAGCTGAGTAGTATTTCATAGTGTCTTACAGGTCGTTTTGTGCTGCTGCAACAGAATGCCCAAGACTGGGTAATTTATATAGAACAGTGATTTATTTATTACAGATCTGGAAGTTGGTGAGTCTAAGATTAAAAGATCTGCAACTGGCAAGGGCCTTTGAGCTGTGTCATCTCATGGAAGAAGGGAGAAAGGGAGGACAGGAAGAAGGGGAAGAGAATAAACACTAAACTTTCCCTTTTGTCAGGAACCGGCTCACACAGCAACCCACTCCTGTAATAATGGTATGAATCCATTCATGAAGTAGTTGCATATTTTATTTTTAAAAGAAACTACCAAAGTGTTTTTCATAATAGCCCTACCTTTTATAGCCCCCACAGGCAACATATGAATGATCCACTTTCATTGAATCCTTGCCAGCATTTTGTATTGTCACTATTTTTATTTGAGATGTTTTGGTAGGTGTATAGTGAGGTCTTACTGTGGTTTTTCATTTACCTGATGTCTAATAATGTTGAATTGCATTTCATGTGCTTATCTGCTCTGCATATATCTTCTTCAGTTAAATCTTTTGTCTGTTTTCCAACTGAATTATTTTTTTACTGCTGAGTTTTGACAGTTTTTAATTATATTCCACATGATAGTTCTTCCACAGAGCAGTGGTTTGCAAACAATTTATGCTTGCTTGTATCTTCTATTTGCTTATCCACTTCACATAGTCAAAACTTTTTAATTTGAATGAAGTCCGTTTTATCAATTTTCCTTTTTATAGACTTTTTGGTGTCAAGGGTAAGAACACTTTACTAGATTCTAGATTCCCAAGATTTTCTCTTTGTTTGTTCCTGAAGTTCATAGCTTAGCTTTACGCCACAACCATGAGTTAATCTCTGTGTAATGTGTGGGCCTTGCTCTATTCCTGCCAACACCACAAGAAAAACTGCTGGCCAATCCCTGGTCCCTCTGGCCAAAGCTAAATGGAAAAGCTAGAGCCTGGACTTAGAATGCAAGTGGAACAAAACTTCTCCAGCTGTTTCTAATCTGCACCAAAAGACTAGCTTTTGAGGTCGTATGCTGCAGACAAATGAGAGCAGATCCTGCAGTCTCGGGGACTCAGTTAAGATATGTCACTTTCTAGCTGCATGATAATGGGCAAAATGCTCTAATGCACTGAGACTCAGTTTCTTCTTTTGTAATAATGTGATTTTGAGAATTAAATTGGATAAAACATATAAAATAATTAGTATAAATTGTCCCATAAAGCATTTCATTCTTCTCCAAACTGATCCATTGCAGCTGCTGAGAAATTAGTAATGGGCTGTTGTAAGGAAACATAAAGACCAATTGTGTGCAGACAAGATTATTATAATCTGCTTTATAGATAAAACTAGCAGCCATAAGCTTCTGATTCCTAGTTTGGTGACCAATACTGTGCACGGTAATAACTACTGAAGAAGAAAATAAACGAAAAATTTTTGTTGTCTTTTCAGTTATAATTTTTGAAAGATTGAAAGACTTAAAAATAGAAACTAACATGGATAGCAAACTGATATTTTTAAAATCTGACTGTTATCTGTTAAATTATGGAAAGATAATGAACTATCCATAAAAGTAAATTCACCTATGAAATATATAAAGAAAATTTTCTGAAATAAAAAATGAGTCAACATGAGTTCAGTTATTGAAACCATTGATATTAAATCTTATGATTTTAAAGAAAACAAAGTTATGTAAATTACTTCTGAGATCTTGAACACTACAGGTTGAATATCTCTTTTCTGATATGCTTGGGTCAGAGAAATGTTTGAGACTTAAAATATTTTGGGTATATTTTTATATATATAATAAGATATTTTAAAGATAGGACCCAAGTCTAAAGATTAAATCATTTATGCCTCATACATACCTTACGCCACAAACTTCAAACTTATTTTATATTTTAAAATGCTTTTTGTATTAAAAGTTCATGCTGTGACATTTTCCACTTTAGCATCATATCAGCCCTCAAAAAGCTGGCTTTCAGAACGTTTTGGATTTGGGACTTTTAGATTAAGAATAACTAGCTTTTATAACATTAACAATTCAGCTGTCATTTTTAGTTTTATTCTTTCAGAGTTTACCATTTTTTGCTTTAAAAAAAAAAACTCTTTCCCTTACCAAAAGAGAATAAAATGTCTTCCACTTTCCTTAAAAAAATTCCCCTCCCAGGAGCATCTTTAGAACTTTGTCTCATTTTAATCACATAGTATTAGATCTGCTTCAGATACTTTATTTTTACACACTTGATTTTAAGCTAAGCATCAAAAGCACATCTCTGAAATGATCACAGAAAAGAGAAGCACCATGTCCTGGGTGAGAGCTCAGGCTGAAGGTGGGTCAGGCCTAGTTTGTTATGTGAGGTTTTGGGGAAATGGTGAAGGATTATTCACGCACAGATGTCAGGTCATTTTTAGCAGCCTCTGGCTGAACCGAGTCAGCCAGGCTCCCAGCTTTGGTCTCTTGAAGCTTGTAGCTCATTCACTTCTTAGCCTCCAGAACTTAGAAAATGTTCAAGAAAGAAAACAAAAAACAGTTCTAGATCATGTAAACAAAAGAAATTTCTTCTTGCTATGCGTACATTTTGGAGTTTGATCCTGACATTGTTTATCATGCTTATCCTGTGACAGGCAAAACTTTTTGACTACATTAAGGCTGTTTTATTTTTTTTTCTTTATTTAGTGTCTTTATTCTGTTGTTCTAATTAAAACTGAAGGACATTAGATGTCATATTGAAAACAAGGAAGAGTCGGAATGCTCTTAAACTCCACCTGTTATATTTGGGTAAACACCTCAAAATAAATAGAAATTAGTATTAAAGACAAAAAGCTTAATCCCTGAACTTCACACACACACACATACACACACGTGCCAAATGCTGCCTGATTTTGTCTGACTTCAGCTTTTTGAGTTACAAATGCAGTACTTGTGATTCTTAGTCCCTGCTTCTATAATATGGTTAGAAAATGAAGCTTAAGTGTCAAAGACTTAATGTTCCTGCCTCTTTCTGACTGTCAAAAGATGATGGGTCATAAACAACCAAACCAACCTTCCTTTGTATCCTCGGGTCTGGCGAGTGAGACTTAAGGGTCAGTGCCCCCATCCTCACGAACACCTGGCCCTTCTGTGTCCCTTACCAATTCTGTGTCACAGTCTAGGGGTGGGTGAGGTAGGACAGAAGGAAGAAAACTAGGAAGAACGGAGACAAGGAAAACCGTAACTTAGAACAGTTATACTCTTTCTTTGAGATAAGTTAGGAAAATATTCAGGAAGCAAGGAGAGGAGACAGGCCTCCTGAACGTGCACCGATGAAGAAAAGGATCTGGAAAAAAGCGGGAGGAAGCTAGCGCCTGGATCTCCAGGAGGGCCCTGATGGTTGTCACCTGTGCCTGGATCTGGAGCCCCGTTCTCCTTCCTTCCTCCTGCCCTCCCTCTCTCCCTCCCTTCCTTCTTTCTTTTCTTTTCTTTCTTTCTAACAGAGGCAAAGTTTATTTCAAAAAGTAAGAATGAAGAGTAAGGGAGAAACCAGCTCTGTAGAGTGAGGGTGGGCCCAATAAAAGAGGGAAAGAGAAGAGCAGGCGGGAGGACGCAGGCTGGGCGGGCGGTGGGGAGGAAGCCAGGGCTGCCCCGGCACTGCGGCTAAGCGGCGCGCAGGAGTCCTCCACCGCTGGGTGCCGCTGTCACGGCAGCTCTGCGGCTTTCAAATGACTGTCGGAACTCAGCTCTTTAACCTGCTTACTCAGGGTGCAGGGTTTAAAGAAAGCTGCATTTTAAAGAAAAGCTGGTTATTTGTAAATTCCTCACAATTGGGAACTTAGTAGAGAGGGACTGCAACTCTATTTAACGTTTAGTTTTTATTGGTACATTTTAGGTACGCAAAATGGCATTCATCATATGGGATTTGTGCCTGTACATGATAAACCTTGATTCTGTTTCCACATTCCCTCGTCTCACTTCAACCCCTCTTTCTTCCTTATTTACAAAAGCTTTGCTTCCATTTTTTCCTCCTTTTCTAATTTTTTTCTTTTCCTTCTTTCCTTTCCCCCTCACCCCTCCCTAGTTTCCCTTCCTATTTGAACATTTTCTCTTATTTGCAATGTCTATTACACATTTTGGTCTTTACTTACACCTTCAATTGCTCACACCAGAGAAACAATGTGATATTTGAACATGTGTGTCCAATTTAGTTCTTTTAAGAGTATGATCTCAAAGTGTATCTATTTACCTGGAAATGCCTCAAGTTTATCCTCTTTTATGGCAGAGTAGTATTCCATTATATTAAAAAAAACCCCACATCTTCTTTATCCTCTCATTGGTTGATGGGAATTTGGATTGTTTCCAAGATTTAGCTGTTACCAACTGTGCCACTATAAACACAGCTGTGCATAGATTGCTATGATAGGGTGCCTTTAATACTCTGAGGATGATACAAAGAAGGAGAATAGCTGAGTCAGATAGTTTTCATTTTTGAGGAATCTCCAACTGATTTTCTCAGAGGATGCACCAGTCTACACTCTCATCAATAGTGGAAAGGGGTTCCTTTTCCTCCACAGCCATGTCAACATTTGTTACTGGTTAATTTTGTGATAATAGCCATTCTTTCCAGAATGAGAAGGAAACTCAACATTGTTTGATTTGCTTCTCTCAAATGACCAGTGATGTTGAGCTTTTTTTCATATATTTATTCACCATTTCCACTTTTTCATCTGAGAAGTGTTTATTCATTTCAGATGCTCATTTTAGGATTCAATCTTTTTTTTTTTTTTTTTTTTTTTTTTTTTTTTTTTTTTTTTTTATCGGTACCGGGGATCGAACTCACGACTGCCTGCTTGCAAAGCAGGCGCTTATGCTGCTGAGCTAAATCTCCAGCCCAGGATTCAATCTTTACATTTGGGGGTTTAACTTTTTTGCATTCTTTATATATTCTAGATGTAGTCCTCTGAAGAACATAGTAGTTTGTCTCTTCAGTCTCTTGGTGGATTCTCTTGCTTTGCAAAAGCTTTTTAATAAGATGAGGTCCCAGTTGTTCTTGGTGATATTTCCTGTGCAATTGAGGTTTTGTTAATAAATCTTTGCCTACACCTGTGTCCCCATTCTCTTTTCCAGCAGATTTAATGTTTCTGTTTTAATACTTAAATTTTTGATCCGTTTCAATTTTAGCTTAGTCCTTAGTGATAGATGTGGGTCTAGTTTTAGTCTTTGGCATGGGAAAAATCAGTTTTTATTATAGAAGCTATCTTTCTCCTACTAAATGTGTTTGATCCCTCTGTCTAAGATAAGGGGGCTGAGCATGTTTTGAATTATTTCTGTATCTTCCAATTTGTTCCACTGATCCCTTGGTCTGTTTGTGATCTAGTACCGTACTATTTATATCACTGTAGTTTTGCTGTATAATTTCAAGTCAGAGACTTTGGTGCTTCCTGCTTTACCTTTGTGGTCCAGAATTGTTTTTGCTATTCTAGTCTCCTTTGGCTCCAAATGAATTTTAGGATTATTTTTCTTTAATTTTGAGAGGTATGCTGTTGGTATTTTGATCAGGCTTGCATCGTCTATGTAAAAATTTTGAGAGTATGGCCAGTTTTACTTTATCACTTCTTCTCACCCTGAACAAGGGATATTTTTCCATTTTCCGATATCCTCTTAAATCTCCTTTTTCAGAGTAGTACTATACTTTTCAATGTAAAGATATTTGACTTCTTTTGTTAGGTTCATTCCTAAGTATTTCATTTTTTAGCATGCCATTATGAAAGGTGCTATTTATCTAATTTCTCACTCAGTGAGTTTATTTGTATACAAGAATGCTATTGATTTTTTTGTACACTACTAAACTTTATTATTACATTTGAAAGTCTTTTGGTGGAGTTTTTGGAGTCTTCTATGTAAAGTATCATGTCATTTGCAAATAAGGATAATTAAACTTCTTTTCCTATAATATTTCCTTTTATTTCTTTTATCTAATTGCTCTGGCTGTTGTTTCCAGAAATAGAGAAGTCTATAATTTATCAACCAGTTGATAGATTGGCCTAATAAAAGTGGTGATAATAGACATCCCTGCCTTGTTCCTAATTCTAGAATGATATATAGTTTTTGACCAGTGTATGATGTTGGAAGTTGATGTGTCATAGATGGCTTTTCCTAGATTGAGACAAAAACTGTCTATTATAATTTTCTGTAGGATTTTTATCATGAATGGGTGTTGGACTTTGTCAAATACTTTTTCCTCCATCTATTGAAGTGATCATGTGAATTTTGTCCTTGGTTCTATGATACGGTGTATAACATTTATTGATTTGCATATGTTGAACCATCCCTTTATCCCTGGGATGAATCCTACTTGGTCATGGTGTATAATCTTCTTGAAATCTACTGTATTCTGTTTGTTAGTGTCTTATTGAGGAATTTGCAAATATGTTTATTAGGGAGATTGACCTTTTTTGGTCTAATCTTTCTGTGGTTTTGGTATCAAGGTAATGCTCGCTTCCAGGAATGGGTTTGGGAGCATTGTTTTACTTTCAGTTTCATTAAAGAGTTTCAGGAGTAACTACAGTCAGTCTTCTCCAGAGTCCTTGTAGAATTCAGCAGTGAATCCTTCAGGACCTTGACTTTCCTTTACTGGTAGGTTTTTAATTACATCTTCAATTTCATTGACTGATATTGGTTCATTTGGAATTTTATATCTTCTTGATTCAGCTTTGGTAATTCATATATATCTGTGTTTTCCATATTATTAGAATATAGGTTCTTGAAGTAGGTATTAATGAGTTTGTGGATTTATGCAGGATTCATTGTGATTTTAACCTTTTCATTCCTAATTTTTTGGATTTGAGTCTTTGCGGGGGGGATAAGGTTGAAGTTTGTTTTCTTTTATGGCTTGAAATACTTCACTCCAAGGCGTCTTGATTTAAGGATTTGTGTTGAGAAGTCTGCTGTAATTCTGATGGGCTTTTCTGTTACTTTTCTCTAATAGCTTTTAATATTCCATTCTTTTGTTGCAGTTTCAAAATCCTGACTATTATATGTTTTGGAGTAGAATTTATTTGATTATGGCAAATAGAAGTCCACGTGCTCAATTATCTGTGTGTCATGTACTTTTTCTGTGCTTGGGAAATTTTCTGCCATTACTTTTGTAAATAGGGGTTTTTTATGTCATTTGCACTATCTCCTGCTTTTTCATGGACTCAAATCAGTGTGTTGGTTGGTTTAGTTTATTTGCATCATCTGGCAGCTGTTGGATTGATTTCCCCTGCGGTTTTTAAACAATCTCTTTCTCATTAACACTAACCACAATCCTGTCTTCTAGATCTGATATTCTGCTCTCACACTGATTTGTTTTGCTGTATATACTTTCAGAACCTGTTTCATGGATTCCATATCTTTCCTATGTTGGACATTTATGTTTTCCATCATTTTCCTAAGTTTCTCTATTTTTGTTTTTTACCTGTATCTTCCTTAGATTCACTAACCATGCCCTTCATTCTGGTCACCATCTCTGCAGTTATCTGTGAAGTTATTTCTGATTTGATTTTTTTCTAGAGCCTCATTCATCTGCTTTGTGCTTCTGCTATTGCCTTTTCAGAGAGTCCAGGTGGGAGGCTTTCAAACTGTTCTACTCCGTTGCCTGCTGAGTTTGCCTGGGGTGAGCTGGTAGGGTGGGGTTGCATCTTGCTTCCATATCTTTTCTCTCTCACTTTTTTAGTTTAATTCCTGCATTGATGCTTATAAATTTTTTTTATGGTAGGTATCTATATTGCTAATGTTGAGAACCCATAGAAAATGACTGCTACTCAGAGATATCTTCCAGATGTAGCTGGCTTTTGGGTTTTGAGTCTGTTGCAAGATCTTAAATCTGCAGTGTATTGGGGTTGAGAGGTTGCTGCTTATTTGGCCTCACCCCTAGTTCTTTGGCATAGCCCTGTAGTATTGGGGATTTTGTTTGTTTATTTGTTTGTTTGTTTTTGTTTTGTTTTCATGTATTGATTATGACTCTCTTACAATCTCAGTCTTGGCATACGTGGAAGAACACTGATTAGAACAATTACGTCACTGTGGCTAACGTAGTACAATCACTAATAACACAATACCATCAAACACACCCTAGAAAATAACAAACTGGTAACTATTAATTTGCCACTTTTAACTGTATGAACAGGATTTGTAGTTGTATAACCAAATCTAAAACAAACCAGAAAATTGTATACAGCAAATATACCCTCACTCTGACAATTTTATCCTCAGGGTAGGAAATTTAAAGGGGTTAGGTGAACAAATAAATAGAAGAGAAAGGAGTTAGAAGGCAGGCAGGCGGACAAAGAATATTTTGCAAGCTTTGACAACTAGTGAAGCAGACAGGAGGGGAAGAAGAAAAAAACAGAAACAACAACACAAAAATTGAAACAGTGTTCTCACTTATATAAAAATAAGAACAAAGAAGAAAGTGAAATAAAATCTAAAAACTTAAAAAGTAAAGAAAGGAAGAAAAGCAGTGGGGGAAAATCCACTTCAGGGTGTGGCTGTGCTTTCACACATTTACAGAGGGGCCCAACAGATTCCAGCAAGCCAGCAGTAGGATTATGATGGCGGTGGATAATCCCAGCAGACCTGGCCCTTTAGTTCCACTGATGTTCATGCTGCTTCTGGTTTCTGGCCATGAAGCCGGGACCCAAGTTTTTTAGCAGGCAACACTCTGAGTGACTCTTGTAGGCTTGAATTTGGCTCCCTGAGAACTTGAACTTGGTCATCCCTCACCCTGACACCTGGAGCTGCTAGATGGATCAAACCTGCAACTTCTCTGAGTTCTGACTTCTGTTGGTTCCTTTCTGAAATGACTACCAGCCAATTGCCCTCTCCTGGGGGGCATCTGAATGCAAATACCCTATAACTGCTGCCATCTGCAGTGTCCACTGCTCCATTCCACTGGTGCATTTCTCTGTGAAGGCCTCTGGGGTTACCAGTAGTCACTGTGCCTCTGCAGGTTCGAACCACCCCTTGCATACCACCAGCAGCTGGTGCTCAGGGAAGAAGCAGCATATATGTAGCCTTTCTCCTCTGAGCTGTGATCCCTTCCTTTGCTGTCTCCACGAGTTCTAATTCTCACTTGAGACCCTAGCAGGGTCCTGGGGCTCTACCTCCCTCTGTTTTCTCTTCTTCTTTTTAGTACATTCCAGTGTCTGGATTGCAGAACTCGGAGAGCTGTTTGTCTGCCGCTCACATTCACCATCTTCCTACAAGTCCTTCAGGACTGAATACTAGATACAAAACCTGCAAATTTGGGAAGTCTAATTGACGGTGGTGTTTCATACCCTCGTAGAGGCTCAGTTATCTGTTAACACATGATTTTCATCACCTTATAAGGGATTTAGAAAATTAAAATGTGGGTTTTTACATAAGACTGGCATTATAGGGGCTGGGGATTTAGCTCAGTGGCATAAGCACCTGCCTTGCAAGCAGGCAGTCGTGATCCCTGGTACAGATTAAAAAAAAAAAACAAAAAAGACTGGCATTATACTAAATTTTCACAAGCTTTAGTAAATCAACCTAAGAATTGACATAATAATATAAATTGAGAACCTAACTAGAAACTTAATCACTTTCCAATAGTAAAAACAATTGATTTTTAATATTTTGGGTGTATTTTTTTTCTTTACTCTTTTTCCATCACTGGTCATCCAGTAGTATAAATAAATTATAACTCTGATTTTATGTTTTCATCATATTAAATGCTTTGTCTTTTTTTTTTTTTTCTTGCATTTTTACCTTCCCAGGGCCCCACTTCCCAGAGGAAGCATTCACTTCGACAACCAGGGAGTGCGCCTGGATGCTCAAGGTAATGCTGAAATTCCAGTTACTTTGTACTACTGCTTTGAGAGAAATTTATTCTCAGAGTTCCATTATTCAATTAAAACCAATATTTGAACAAATGTGCTCTATTAAAATGTTAGTTTTTCAAACTATAGTCTGCTTCTCAAGTGTACTAAGGGCTAATTAACTGCTTTTAGCAATTCCTCTAAAAATGGTCAGGCCAATTAAAGTTTAGTTTTAGAGATCTTATTAGTGATAAGTGGAGGGGAAAATGTCAAGATATGGTCAAAATGACCTCCTAACATTTATAATTATTCATGAACAAATGATTTTTACTTGGTATTTTTTTTAAAGGTAGCCACTTGGCTGAGAGAATGAGAATATTTGGTGGTGGTAACTAAAGACCCAGAAACCCTTCTTTTTTTCAGTTTGAAGTTTTTCTTGGAGACACAAATGACCTTCAATTATGTCCCCGACCGCCCCCCCCCCCCAGTCTAATAATGCCTTCAAGGCTCACCACTAGGAGCGCCTTAGAACAGAGGAACAATTAACAAAATGTCCACCAGATGGCAATATGCGGAAAGCCATTCAGAGAGATTTCCAAGCTGTGAGCTCTTACTAGTCACGGACAGCAGTCTCTTGAAGCATAATGTCCTAATTTCTCAGAGTCAGAGGAGCTCGAAATAGCTTTTGTTTTATTTCTTCTATGATACTACTTTATTTTTAATTTAAAGAAGATGATGTTTGGTATATAAGTGTTGCTTCCTCTTCTATTTTAAATTATAAAACACTGCAATTAGAATCCTCTTTTAGTATTAGCAAGTATTAAAGGCTCAAATCCATGGATAATGTACTTCTTTGGTGTCCAGTTGTGAGAAATGCTATGCGTGGTGGTGGTTATTGTTAAGTATCTTACTTGAGAAAAGAGATCTAAAACAAAATAGCTGCTAAAGGAATGGCCTATCATTATCATTCAACCGAGAGAAATTTGTTGGCACAAAACTCTTTATTTATATCTACTTGTAATAATTAAGGGTTATGTAAATAGAATGAGTAAACACTTTCTCTTTTCTGTAATGAAAGTGATTAGCATATTTGAAGAAAAAGTAATGGAAAAAAGGTAGTTCATTGTAGTCTAAATAGGTGCCTTGTTATAAATCTCCTTATATCTTGGTCTACAGGACAAATGCTAAAGACTAAATAGTAAATATTTTCTGCCTTGCATTCAAACAGCTTCTGTTATCACTATTCAACTGCAAAAACAGCCACAGACAAGATATAAATGGGTGGGTCCAATAAGATGGGTTATACAAAATGCATGTGTTGTATAAATGACTGTGCTCAGTGAACATTATTTGCAAAAAAGACACTGAGTCACAGGCCTATTTGTAGATAGCTGTCTGATAATCAGTGATAAGGGGCACAAGACAGTGGAGAGACGTAAAGAGACTTGTTATTGACACTTCTCTTTTCTCTACAGTCCCTTCTAGGGTACAGCTTGCTGTTTTGACACTCTCAGAAACTAGTACATTTGGGGTGCTCCTTGTTTGAAATGCTTGGACCAAAGGCATTTTGGATTTTTTTTCAAATTTTTGAGTATTTGCATGTATAGTAAGGTATTGTGGGGATAGCACCCAAGTCTAAATAAAAACTTTCATGTTCACCATATATACCTTCCCTGAAGCAAACAATAAAACATTTTTAGTGTACCTGCAGTTTGATTGTGACCCATCATATGATGTCAGGTTTGGAGTTTTCCATTTATAGAGTCATAGAAGTGCACACATTTTGGAGCTTTTCAGATTTTGGATGTTTGGAGCAGGAATGCTTACATTGTGTTGATAGTTTTCCTGGTGGATAATCTCATCACCAATTATGTGCTTGCTGAGATTCATTTAGGGCTGGGGATTTAGCTCAGTGGCATAAGCATCTTCCTGGCAAGCTCAAGGTTGTGAGTTTGATCCCTGGTACCACAAAAAAAAAAAAAAAGAGATTCCTTTGTTGGAGCTGCTTGCTTCTCATCCAAATCTGTTGCTGCACCATATATAATATGCATGTACTTTATGTTTCATGACATTTGGCTGTCACTTGAGTATTGAGTTAAACACTGAAACAATAACTATTTGGTAGGCAATTTAATTTTATGCTTTGGTCCTCAATACACAATGGTCTATCAGAAATATAATCATATTAAGGAAAACTATAGCAAAATTTTTATCTAAAAAATAATATAGCAAACTTGGGAGGGGAGTACATAATAGCAAATAACTTTTTTTTAACATTTATTTTTCACATAAGTTTCCCTGTTTGTACTCAGTGAATATGACAATGCATGTGAACTTTGTATATTGCTTAGCATTATTGACAAGCATCTTCACTTTCCTGAATCATCTGGAAATAATCATTGGAATAGTAGAATAATTTTATATCAGTGTATCATACCTGACATACTTTAATTCTCACTACTTTTCAATTTTTCACTACAATTTTAAAGAGAATAAAACCAAGGAAAATAAAACAATAAAACTTATTGAAACAAACCAGTGTAAGTGGTATAGGTATAGGACAAAGCATTATGAACTCAACAATAGTTACTATAATGCCTTTTGTTGTCTCCAGAATAACTGCAGATTTATTAATAATAACCTTTGGACATAGCAAAAATCAAACAGAACAGAATAGAAACAATAAAATCGAAACAATGAATAGACTAAAGACTTCAAAACAAAACAATAGTAAATTCAAAATGGCTACCATAATATGTCTTGCTATCTTTGAAATAGCTGCTCCTGCCATTGGATTTAACACTAAACAAAAGAGAATAAAACCCAACAAAACAAAGAAAATGATATAGGACTTCAAAACAAGACAATAGGGAATCAACAATGGCTACCACCCTCTGAAGGAGACTCCTCTTAGATGCCACACTGCAGACTGCTATCCTCTGAATAGATGATCAGACCTGCAAGGTCAGTGAAACACCCAAGCACCACAGGATCCAATTGTATTTCACCTTGATAGCTCTCATCACAGCCTGTGTTTCTCGGATCGGCTGGCCACTTACAGGGGTCGGGGGAGTGGAGGGATTGGTGGGTTGGTACTTCTTGTTTGTCAGCCTGCACACCAGAAGGGGCTGGAGTCTGGCTGTCCCCACTCCTGCAGTAGCTGGCAGGCACATGGCACTGGTTCCCAGGTAGGGTTTGCTTTCTCACACTTCAAGTTATTATGTAGGCTTTTGATATTGTTTGAGTTGTTTGGTTTGATTTGTTGCCAGTTCACCTGTTTGCTAATTACAAAAATACCAGAAATACAATTCTTATTCAAAGACCATTTACATGAATTTTAATCTAATTTTCCTAGAAGGAGTATTTTTCCCAAAAGGAATGATCTACAGGCATTTGGCTTGAGAGTAGTAGTTTCACTACAACTTAATCAGAAAAAAATTTAATTTATTTAGTGTCTATCAGTAATGCCATGTGCTAGTTGTTTTGGAATGTATATGTATATACAGACACAAATGATGTATTCAATCCGCATTTATTGTGCACCTACTGTAATCTAAGTATTGTATGGTTTCAGTGGTTAGCAAAAGATGACTTCTGTCTCAGTTTGACTATGGGGATGCTAAGCTATATTCATGAAGGACTTATAAAAAATATAGGAAATGAATTGTACCATAGGAAAAATAGTTAAAATATTATGGAAGCTTGGAGAGAGGCAGATAAAATTGGCATCTGAACTGAACCACGAAGATAATTGGTTTTGGATACTCAGGAATGGTGATGTATACCATTCACTGCATAAGCATTTACTGATTGCCACCTGTTTGACAAGTTCTGTGCTTACAGGCAGGAATATAAAGGTGAACAAGACAAAGCTCTCAGCACATACTGTCTAGTGGAGCAGAGAGCCTTTAAAAAATAACTGTTAGTGTGACAATTAGGACAGCATTCTATCAGATGATTCGTGGGGCTTGGAGTGATGTATTTTCTTTGGAATTAATGTTTTTGATGGCTCCTTCTTTGGGACAGTCTTATGTCATCAGTTACTAAGTCAGAGATCTGCTTCTGGAAATTTGAAGGCCATTGTAGCTATAGTGACCAACATCTCTAAGTTAAGGTGGTCACCATTAGACTGGAATCCCCAGTGGTGAGCTCCTTACCAAGGCTCCAGCGCCTCAGTCTGGCATCAGCAAGACCCACATCCTGGCCCACACTAGCCAATGACTGAAGCAAATTTCTAAGAATTATAGTTGCATTTGTGTTTTTTTCTTTTTTCTCAGCATCTGGAAGAAATTACGAACAGCTGGATAATCTTACCCAGCTTGCTCATTTTATAGATGAGCGTTCTTGTGGGGGAGAGTTGAGTGACTTGCCTAGGTTCAGACAGCTGGTGACAGGAATCACAGTACCAGAACTTTCAGATTCTGATTCTCATTGTTCTGTGTTCACTGCTTTAATTTTTCTCTGCCTCATCTGTACCATACAGGTAATAAAAAGAAGGAGAGAGAATAAACTTAAACTGTAATATCTGGTACCCACCTTGTACTACAGCAGACATTTTTAGATTAAAATTCTACCTAAATGTTTAATTTAGAAAGTAATGAACAGAGGAGAAGAAAAGAGGAAAACTTGGAACACATTTTTCAGCTACTTATCTCCCTCAGAATCTAGACAAATAGCTTGAACCCCAGTTTCTCTTTAAAATAGCCATATATCCTGGCACAGTGGAACACACCTGGAGGCCCAACACTTGGAAGGCTGAAGCAGGAGGATCACAGTGAGATGTTTGAGGTCCACCTGGGCTGCATAGTGAGTTCAGAGACAGCCTGAACTACATAGTAAGACCTTGTCTCAAAAAGAGAGACAGACAGATAGACAGACATAATACATCCTACTAGACTTGGTGAGATTCACTAGTGCTAACATGAATGTTAGTACATCATCGACACTCAGAAAATACTTTCCGTCCCTCCCAGAGCTACCCTTGTTATTAGTCAGGTTACTTGACAAGGTTCATGTGAAGTAAATGTTGGAATGAGAGTCCATTTATGAAACTCCAGTGCAGAGTTTAGTGTGCTGTTTCTGAATTTAGCTTAACTCTGCCTGCGTGGACTCAGAGGGTTTTGTCCATGGCTCCTCTTTCTCTTCTTCTTCTTCAGTAGCTTATTTTATGTGTTCTGTGGATATGTTGGCAAGACTGAAGAACTCATTTATGTGTGGTTTACTTTAAAGTGATTTGTCAAATAAATAGAGCAAGATGGATGATGAGGTAAAGAAAATATGGCTCAACATGGACCACTGCTGAATGTAGCTGATGAGTGTGAATGGATGTTGTGCTGTTACGCGATCTATTTTACATTTCTGGATGTTTAAAACGTTTCCATATTTTAGAAAGAATTGTGTGTTAAATGTTAATGAAGTTATCCGCATGGCTCCGTCACTGTGTAGGGGGCAGAAGAGACATTTGGGTCTACTCAGGTTTCCAGCCCACAAGCAGCGTGCTTCTGTCGCAGGCTGTGAAGTGCTGGGATGGGCAATGTGCCAGACATGCAGGAGCTCTTAGCTGGGACCGCAAAACCCGAGCTGGTACAAGGAGGTCAGAACTGGGCCTAAAGCTTCCAGGTTCAATGATCGCTAGTCTGAGGCCTGAGGAAGACAGGCGCTAAGTAGGCCTTGAGGGTGAAAGAACGGCAGGAAAAGGGAATTTACGTGAAATGGCTTAAACAGACAAGTTTAAAACACCAGCTTGTACCTTGGAATGGTCACTCTGGCAGCTCTGTGAAAAACAGGTCAGGAAGAAGAGACAAGATTATGAGTAGACCAGGTAAAAACAAATGAACATCTAGCTGTGGTGGTGGCAGGTGGGACACAGGGAGGTAGATTTGTTTGAGTACAATTTAGGTGATGAAATGGACAGGACTGTGTAAGGAAGAAGACACTGGTTAATGAATTCAAGAATGTGTCAGGTGTTGCTGTGGTAAGCACTGTTCCATTGATGAAAAGAAAAGTAAGGGAAATAGGGAATACCGAGCTGCTTTGTTTTATCAAGAAGAGAGAAGGGAGAGGAGTCTTTCTTGGGAAGACACCATTGGGGATGCCAACATGAAAAGTGGTCCTCTGGAGACGAGGGGTTCAGTGGGACCCCAGGAGCTCCATCCACGGCCAGGTTGTAGTGGGCAGAGGCTGGTGCTGGTGTCTTGCATGAATAAGTGGAAGTTATTCCACTTGTAAGTGTGAGAGAAAGAACCAGCTCAGTAATGCAAGTGTTGAGTTTGAGGTACAAGTGTTAGCCAAGAAGGTGGAATAGGGGTTAGAATCTGAACCCCAAAAGAGAAATGAAATACAGTTTTCGGAGTCTCTAATATGTAAGTAGAAAGTTACAAGTATATGTAAAATTGTCCGAGAGAGTATAAAATGAGAAAAAGGGATCTAGAGTAGAACTTTGAAGATCGTCAGTACTTAAAAGGTAAATAAAGACAGTGGACTCATTCATGGCAGCCTTATTCACAATTACCCAAAGGTGGAAACAGTCCCATTGGCCACAGACAGATGAGTAGATAAACAAAATGAGGTTCATACCTAAAACAGAAAGTTATTCAGCCTTAAAAAGGAAGGAAACTCGGTCTTACACTACACTCTACTATAAATGAACATTGAAACACTATACTAAGTGAATAAGCTAGTACTCTGTCAAAAAAAAAAAAAAAAACCAAATATTTTGTATTCTACTTACATGAGGTCCCAGAGTGGTCAGATTTGTGGTGCCAGGGGCTAATGGAAGAGGAGAATGGAGAGTTAATGCTTAATGGATATGGAATTTTAAGTTTAGGAAAATAAAGAAGTTCAGCACATATGTGAGGATGATGTTTGCATAATGTGAATGTACTTAATGCCTCAGAATAAATATATTAAAATGATCAGCATACTAAATGTTTATCATATGTATTTTACTACATCTATGAAAGAGAGAGACAGACAGATGTTGATAAAGATTAGCAAGAAACAGAGGAAAGGGGCCTGGGGATTTAGCTGAGTGACATAAGCACCTGCCTGGCAAGGTTGAGGTTGTGAGTTCGAACCCCGGTACCACAAAAAAAAAAAAAAAAAAAAGAAAGAAAGAAACTGAAGAAAGGTCATCATCCAGTATGTTATCATAGAAGCCCAGGAAAAATAGCACTGCAAAATGACAAAGGTTTGATAAGCCCCAATGGTCCACAGAGGTTAAGTTAGATAATAACTAAAAGTGCCTATTGATTTAACAACAAAGAGGTAGTTAGTAATGGAGCTGTGGGGGATTTCAGTGGTGTGATCAGAACGGGTGATCAGAGTGGATGCCAGACTCAAGGAGCAGAAAGGGTTGGTTTAGATGACACATTCAGATACCTGATGGCAAGAGCTACTGCGTGGGAGAGCGCTGATTTAAGGCAGAAGATCCTGGCGCTATTCAAACGCCTCTGGGGAGGAGTCTATGGAAGGGGCCTGTAAACATCTGGTGCAAAGTTAGGCTGGATCTCCGAGAAGGCAGGAGGCCAGCGGTGAGGGCGCACCTCATCGTTGGAACAAGCAAGAAGCGAGCCGGGTGGCTGGCCTCACGGTACATGTGGGGGCTGGAAACAGGTTTTGATCCAATGGCTTGGCTAGCTTCTATGAAGTCAGAAGAAGACCATCTGCTGAGGGAGAGGGCAGTAAGTTCAGGATAAAAGGAAACTGAAAAGCATTGAAATGCCTGGTTGATGAATAATGACAGAGCAGAGCCCAAGGAAATGGGAGGATGGTCTGGAAGACCCTCGCTGGGCTCTGAGGTCATGAATGCATATTTGTGCTGATCTTCTAGACAGCTGACCGTTTTTTACTCCAGGGAGCTTGGTGATCCATGAGAGGCACATTCACCTTTTCAAGAAAATGTGGAAATTGATCATAGTAATTTATTTGTTTTTAAGTAGCCTATCATATCATTCTTCCTCTCTAAAATGTTAACAGAGTCAAATGTCTGGGTTATAAGTTGCTAATTGGTTATAATAAGGTTATTATAAGAGTTATAATAAGGTTAGTTTTGTGCTAGATTTGTAACTAACTCCTCTGAGTCCTCAGTTGACTGCATAGATTATTGCCAACCAGGCTTAAAAACTTTTGAACAGTTTATGAGTATTATGATGGGATCACATCCCTCATCATAAACTTATATTGCTTGTCACAGGTACTGCTGATCAGAGGTGACTCCTGTGTTCCACATAAGAAATAATCCTGCTGGTTGCTTAGCAAACCTCTGGTACATTGCATACCCCTGAAATCTGCCTTTTGCATAAATTATCAGGATCTAGTTAAGTAATAATCACTTTTGCTAGGGAACATATTACTGAAGTTACTACACTGACACATCTTACCAAGTTGTCTTTACAAGTGGGCTGTGGTATGTAGAAAGAATGCTATTGATGTCTTGCAGGCTGATGCCTGGTTTGGTTGCATAGATTGAGGCCTCTAATCATGAACTGTCTCTTGCACCCCACTTTACCTTCTAACTTTACTTTCCTGGTCTGAGAGTCCATAAAAATAAAAAAAATTAATGAACACGAATAATAAAAATTAATGATGCCAGATGATGGTCACTACCATGTGACATTTATTTTCCCCGGTTGCAGCCCAGAGGTTTTAGAGAGAGCTATTGAATGGGACTGTCTGATGCTAGATACCCTCTATCTGTACCATCTTATTTGGTAGCCACATGTGCTCACTGATAATACCAAATGTAGTTATCAAATTGTGTGATTTGCATTTTACATTTTATTAATTATAATTAACTTAGTGTAAGCCACCTGTGGCAGATGGCTACTATATTAGCAGTTGTAGAAGCCAGAACTAAAATTTTGAATATAGCAAGTAAATAGAGCCATTCCAGGAAGCTCACTCTGATCCTGGATGGTCAAACAAGTCTGACCTGATCCTGCCGTCTACAATTTGATAATAGCCTAGGGAGTCTTATCAGTGTGAGGGTAGGAGAGGGAAGGGAACCAGATCTGGAAATAACCTTTTTAGCCAAGATGGATTCACCTTCCTTTCGACCTACACTGTGGAACACTGGAACACCAGAGAGCTGTGTGCAGAAGGAAAAAATGTGGGAGAACAAACTTGATGCCTGCTATGTACTAGGTATTGGGTTAGCAGTTTTGCATATCTTATTAATCCTTATAATGTCCTATATGAAACCTTTTAATGCTTTTTACACATGAGGAAGTCGAGTTTCTGGCAGATTACTACCTTCTTGTTTCAGATGCATAATTTACTACACAGTACAGCCAAGATTAGAACTGAAGCAGTTATAAATTCAAATCTTGCTATTTCCACAAGCAGTGATCTTAGCTAGATTCACCTTCCTGAAACTACCTAAAAGGTAGAAGGCCTCCAGGTTAAGACTGGAGAGAGGGTACAAGTAGTGGAATGTAAATAGCTTTCATTCTGTGTGTGTGTGTGTGTGTGTGTGTGTGTGTGTGTGTGTGTGTTTTAATCCTGATTATCTCAGAGTTACACATATATTCCTGTTCCTTTCCCTTAGTTCTTGTTTTTTATGTTATCCAGTCTAGAAACACAACCATTAATGTCTAGAAATTATATAATTATTTGATTAAAATTTCTCAAGAAACAAAAACATATTTCACATCGTAATTCCTATCTTGGCAAAAAAAAATCTCAAAAGACTTGGAACTTATATATACTTATATTTTATAATAAATACATTACCGACAATCATTTAATTAAACCTATCAGCCTTCCCAACATCTCTTTCATGTGCAACCTTTTCTTCTGCTCCCATGGAATTTCTAAAATATTCACTGTTAAAAATAATGTAAAAACCATGAAAAGCATATAATTTATAATCATGCCCTACCAAATAGTTTTGATCTTTTTTATTTTTAAAAATACATTTTATTCTGTTTAAGGTATGCACATGATGTTGTAACATACATAAGATAGTAAAAAGGTTACTGTAGTGAAACAAACAGGCATATCTATCTTCTCAGCCATTTATTTGGTTTTGTTTTCATGACAAGAGCAGTGAGAATCTACCATTTAGCACAAGTCCCCTCATCAGGACAGTTCTATTTGCTTTAGTCCTCTTGTACATGGATTTCTAGAACTGTTGTCCTGTGTGCCTGTTATTTTATAAGCTATTTTACTTTTTTCTTTTTCCTTCTCATCCTTTTTCATATAATTTTACACCATTGTTACCAGACTTTATGCACATTTTGTATTTTCCTTTTTAAATTCATTTTTTCTCATGAACAATTTTCTGTATTACTATTACTACTTATGATTATAGATTTAATTTATTTCATTTTTTTGTAGTACAGAGGATCAAGCCTAAAGCCTTACCACTGAGCTACATCCCCCTTATTTATAGCTTTTAAATTTTGAGGCAGGATTTGCTAAGTTAGTAAATTGTACAAGCTGGAACTGAACTTGTGACCCTCCTGTCTCAGCCTCCCAGAGTACCAGGGTTATAGCCAGGTGCCACCATACTGTTGTGATTCTGGTTTTATTGTCTGTGGTATAGTCTATAGAGTTACATACTGTTATTTCTCTATGCTGTTCCAAAAACAACTTTACTGTGTTTTAAACTTATAGATCATAACTGGATAGTAATACCGTACCCCCAAGTGGCTCTCTCAGACCCAGTGTCCCCACATTTCCTGTGAATTCCATTTTTAATTGGACTGTGGAATTCCTGGTTGAATTGTACATCAGATTTCAAGAAATTCTTCATGTGTGTAATTTTTATTTTCTGAACACATTATTCTCAACATCAAAGGATGGCACATTCCATTTTAGTTATTCTGTGAACCCTAGGTACTTGATTACAGGCTTTGGGTCTATAACATCACTCCATCAGGTTACCTGCCTGCTTGTACTGTAAGTAGCATAAATTGCTTGAATCCCTCACCCCAAATATTGTTCTGGTTAAAAGGTGTGCCTGACATGCTTGTCTCTGTTCTAAAATTAGCCATGCTGCAGTCTTCAAGAAAGCAATTCAGATGAATCACAGATTATCAGGTTAATTTACAGCTACACTAGGGAACTTGAACAGCAAAGTCAAGATAAGCCTCTGAGTGCCTCTCTAAAGGACTTGTTTCAGGCCTGGGGACTTTTTATCCTCCAGCTGGTCTCTAAATTCTGCTTTGGATGCTAACTTGTTATTCTGCTATGATTTTTCAAGGCTGTGGCTAGAATCTGTATCTAATGGCTGAGGTTTCTCTCACAGAATTCTTGCATCTCTATCATTTTGGTTCTTGGTCAGTGATGTATTTCAGGCCCAATGAGGTCATGTTACTCAGTACTTCCAGTTATAAATTGGACTGAACCGTCAGCGTGTTCTTTGTTAGAGAAGAGCTTTCCTCAGTTCATCAGAAAAAGGGGTTGAGTACTTGGAGAACTGCATGACATTACTGTGTGCATTGATCCAATTTCTGTAACGGTCTTGGATTGAGAATATCCAACCACTGTTGGCTCCCACTTAACAAAACACATTACTACATTATAAAATTAAATTTTATTTGCCTAAGTCAGGAATACTACTTTATTAAGACTGCATCTCAAAACATTTTGATATATTTTGTTGTATAGTGATATTCAAAAATATCAAAACATTTTGATATTTTTATTGCATCTTAAAAATGTTTGCTTTTTTATTGTATTTTATTGTATAGCAAAACATAAAGCTTCACTTTAAAATTTCAGTTCTATTTAGGTAAAACCGTTCAGGTCACGTGGAAAAATGGTAGAGGAGAAAATTCCGGTTGGAAAAACTGATGTTACTGGCACAAAGAAGAAAATCATTTACATGAGTGGTATTCGCTGTCGTTTTTAACTGACAGCATTAGAGATGTTTTATGATGGCTGTAAAAGGCTTCAGAGAGCGTGTGCTTTGAGCTGAGTCTACCTTTGTAAAATGGCAGAGGGAAGGGAGCCTTAAGGATGTTCCAGGCAAATGCGGAAGCGTGAAGTACCCGGGCAATACGGAGAGGAAGATTAAGGGAGGTAAACTTGGGGTTCAGCTGTGCTGGGTCCCAAATACGAGACTGTTGTTTAAACTTTATCTTTTATTTTTATTGTTAATCTAAAGTCTTATTGAACCTTTTTTATTAGTGTAATTTTGCAGTGACTATATTGTTTTTGAGAAATTGACATGCATATAAAAGATATCTTGATCAGTTTTAATCTCTTTACCCCGACATGTTTTCCCTCCCTCCTTCCCGGATTCTCTTCTCCATCTCTAAAAGTCTACCTATCTGTTTCCTACCATGTCTCTTTTATTTTACTCTTTAATTAACTTATATTTTAAGCTTCTTATATAAGAAAAGTCAGAAGATATTTAGCTTTCTGTGTCTTCACTTAAGATTGAAGTCTCATTTTCCTGAAAATGGCACAATTTCATTCTTCTTTATGGTTGAATAAAGAACTTCTACTGTGTATATATATACTTACACTTTCCTTATCCATTAGTTTACTGATGGTTAGCTAGGTTATTTCCAGAGCTTAGCTTTTGTGAATTGCACTACTATAACCACAAGTATGTGCATATCACTGTAGCATCATGTCTACCAGGAAAGGTATAGCTGGGGTCCAATGAAACTTCTACCTTTTAATTTTTTGAGGAATCTGCATTCTGATTTCCATGTCAGTTGTACTAGTTTAGATTCTCACCACAATGTAGAAGAATTTCTTTTTCCCACATTCTCACTAGCATTTTAATATTGATGGTAGTCATTCTGACAGGTAAGATGGAATATCAGAGTTCTTTTGATTTGTGTTCCCCTAATGGCTAAAGATAGTGAACACATTTTCATGTACTTATTGGCCACTTGTACTTATTTTTTTTAAAAGTGTCTATTCAGGGGCTGGAGATTTAGCTCAGCGGCATAAGCACCTGCCTTGCAAGCAGGCAGTCGTGAGTTCAATCCCCAGTACCGATAAAAAGGAAAAAGACAAAAAAATTTTTTTAAAAAAAGTGTTATTCAATTTGCTCATTTTTTATTACATCATTTGGAGGTGTTTCTTTTTAGTTCTTTATAGTTCTAGATATTTTTCCTCTATCAGAAAAATATCTAGTTTAAAAAAATTACTATTCTATAGATTGTCTCTTTATTTCCTTTGCTGTACAGAAGCTTTTTAATTAGATGTAGTCCCATTTGTTAACTCTTGATATTACTTCTTACAATATCATAATTCTGTTCAGGAAGTCCTTTCTGTTCCTATGGCTTCAAGTGTTCCCTTGTATTATCTTCCAGAAATTTTAGTTTCTGTTTTTATATCCAGGTCTTTGATCCATTTTGATTTGATTTACATACAAAATGAGAGATGTGGATCTGGTTTCAATCTTCTGCATGTGGGTCATGATTTTTTTTCCTATATTATTGGTTAGAAAACTATCTCTTCTCCAGTGTATATTTTTGGCCCTTTGTCAAATATCAGGTGGCTGAAGAAGAGGTTGTTTCTCTGTCTTCTTTTCTATTGCATTGGTCTGTGTGTCTACTTTTGAGCCAGTGCCATACTGTTTTGTTACTATAGATTGATAATATATCTTGTAATCCAGAATGGTGATGCCTCCTGCTTTCTTCTTGTCACTCAGGTTTGCTTTGGCCATTCTAGGTCCCTTTTGGTTCTATACAAATTTTAGGATTTTTTTTTCTTGTTTTTTGAAAATTATTGTTATTTTAATAAAAGTTGCATTAAACCTATGTATGGCTTTTGGTAATAGGCCTTGTTGTTTTCTTTTTTCTTTTTTTTTTTTTTTTTTTTTTTTGGTATTGGGGATCAAACTCATGACCTTGCACTTAACCAGGTAAGCACTTGAGCCGCTTAGCTAAATCTCCAGCCCTTAATAAGGCCATTTTAATGATGTTAATTCTGCCTATTAAAGAGCTGGGGATATTTTTCCATTTTCTAATATCCTTTGCTATATATTTATTTATAGTTCCATAGTCTTCATTGTAGAGGTCTTTTACCTCCTTGGTTAGGTTGATTTCAAGGTATTTAATTCTTTTTTTTTTAATTTTATTTAAGGAGAAAAGAAAAAAAAAGCAGAGAAAGGGTACAAGTTATACAGATTTACAGAAAAAAAATGAACAGTAGGAAATCACTAATTAATGGATTACATATTGTCAACTTAGAAATAATTGTTCAAGTCACAAAAATAAAGCTTGTAAAGTGGACATTCCAACAATGATACTGCAAACAGTTCTGTTCAATGATCCAATAAAACTCTGTGATATCATTTTCTATCTTATACACTTAAATATACATGCAGTTATATAGTTTTTTTTTTTTTTTTTTTGTCTTTTTCATTTTTATCGGTACCAGGGATCGAACTTACGACTGCCTGCTTGCAAGGCAGGCGCTTATGCCGCTGAGCTAAATCCCCAGCCCCAGTTATATAGTTTAGAGCACTTTCTTTTCCTCTCCTTTGTACAATGGCTATTACATATTTTGGGTTTCATTGCTCCCACGGTTCTTATTACTTTTTTGGAAGAGAGTAAAACCAAATGTGACATAACAGAACAGAATCAGTCAAGTCAAAAGGGTGGACATAATAGATAATGTAAAAACATAATACAAGGTGATCAACAATGGTTACCATAATGCTTCCCGCTATATCTAATAGAATTGCCTGTATCATTAGTTATAATACAATTGAACAAAACAGTAAAGAACAAAACCGACAAAACCAAAACATTGGAGACATTGTAGGTCTTCAAAAGTAGATAAAAGTCAACGAGAATGGGCGTTATAATGAATCTCATTATCTTCACAGCTGATGCCTAAACTTTCGAACCTGATACTATCCAGCAAAACAGAATAGGGGAACATCAGTCAAAAACAAGATGGTGAGAGTAATACAGGGCTTCAAATTGAGATAATGGAGAGTCAAAGTGGGTTACTATAATATATCCTGCTATTTTTTTTTCCTTTAATTAAACAGATAAAAATAAAAAAGTAAATAATGGAGTGGAGATTGAGATAAAAGAGGGCATAACAGTGAAACAGCGCAGATCAAAACATAACCATTTAAGCAGAACAGTGTTTCACCACCAGATAATCCCGACCCAAAAGTAGTTACCATATTGTCTCTTTCCTTGAAATCCTTGAGTACAACTTCGTATACTGTAGCATTAAGTATTTCAAAACAATGTAAAACCATTTAAGAGAATGACAGCATTACAGAGTATTTAGAATCGACTAACAGAAAATGAACAATGGTTTCTGTATAATCTCCTTGTCTTTAAAAGGTTTTTGCTTATACTATCGTACATAATAAAATCCAATAAGATACAACCTCTTTAGACCATTGGGGACAGAAGGACAAAAGCTAGATGAGACTTCAAAACAAGATGATACTAAATCAGTATTACCTATTAAGATGTCATTTTCTCCAAAATAGCTGTTCCTATCATCCAATCTTCTCTGCCTCATTTCTGTTAAGCTCTTTTTCTGTCAGTAGCTGTCAGTTTGTCTTCTTCATTTTGTTCTCTGCTCCATTCATTGTGGCCTCCTCGCCACTATTTCTGGATTCTTTGTATTTTTCTTTTTTTAGAATATCCTGCAATACTCTCTGTAGAGTTGAATTGGTGGTTGCAAATTCCCCCAGTTCCTCTTTATCCTGGAAGCACCTTGTTTTTCCATCAATTTCCAGGGACAGTTGTGCAGGATATCTCAATCTTGGCTGGAGATTATTATCTTTCAAAGCTTGAATTATTTCCCCCCATGCTCTTCGTGATTTGATGGTTTGTGCAGAGAAATCTGCTGTAATTCTGATGGGTGTTCCCTTGTAAGTGGTCTGTTTCTTGTCTCTGACAGCTTTTAAAAGGTATTTAATTCTTTTAAGCTATCACAAATAGAATTGTTTTCTAGATTTCATTCTTGGTGAGTACTTATTGGTCGATAGGAACACTATTGATTTTTGTCTGTTGACTTTGTATCCTGCCACCTTGCTGAATTTCTTTATTAGCTCTAAAAGTCTTCTGGTAGAGTTTTTTTTTTGGGGGGGGGGTCTTTGGTATAAAGGATCCTATCATCTGACAATAGAGGCAATAGTTTGACTTCTTTCTTTCTATTCATTCCCCTTTTATTTCTGGCTAACGTTTCAAGTGCTATTTTGAACAACAGTGTTGAGAATGGACACCCTTGTCTTATTGCTGATTTTACAGGGAATCCATTCAGTTTTCCCCTATTTGGCATGATGTTGGGTGTGGGTTTTTTCATATATGGTTTCTATCAGTTACAGGTAAGGTTCTTCTATACCCATTTTTATCAGGGTTTTTATCATGAAGGGATGTTGGATTTTGTCAAAGTTTTTTTTCTTTATTGAGATAATCAAGTAATTTTGTTCTTTGAATTTATTTATGTGGTATACCTCATTTATTTATTGATTTATATGAATCAAACCATCCTTGCATTCCTGGGATGAAGCCAACTGGCTTAGGATGTATGACCTTTTTAATGATTTACTGAATTAGTTTACAAGTATCTCATTGAGAATTTTTACATCTGTGTTTATCAAGGGTATTGCTATGTAGTTTTCTGTTGTTGTTGTTATTGTTTTTTTTTATTTTAAAGAGAATAAAACAGAACAGAACAAAACAGATCAGAGCAAAACAATGCAAATAACATAGGATTTCAGAACAAGACAACAGGAAATCAACAGTGGCTACCATAATGTCTCTTATTTTCTTCAAAATAGTTGTCCATACCTTCACATACTGTAAGTTAATACAAAACAAAATAGTATAAAAGCAATCAAAGCAAAAGAATGAGAACCTTATGGGCCTTTAAAACCAGACAAGAGGAAGTCAGTAATGGCCACCATAATGTCTCTTGTTTTCTTCAAAATAGCTGTCCATAGCTTCATTCATATTGAAATCAAATAATTGAAAACAGACTAAAACCAATCAAAACCAAGAATAAAAGCATTATTGGATTTTGAAACAAAGTTGTTGTTGTTGTTGTTGTTGTTGAGTCCCTATATAATTTTGGTGTGAGTGTAGTAATGCTGGCTTTCTAGAAAGGGTTTGGAAACATGTCTTCTCTTTCAATTACATGAAACAGTTTGAGAAGCGTTAGTTCTTCTCTAAAGTTCAAATAAAATTTAATAGTAAGTCCACTGAGTCCTTATACTTTATGTTTTACATAGTTAAATAATATCTTGACCATGTAAAAATACTTTGTAGAAATACTAATGAATTTTTGTTTTAAGTTGTCAGTCTAGACAGTTTGGCTTCCTCCTTATCCAGCTCTTTGAAATTAATCGGTGCATTACATCTGACCCACATACCAGACTGACCAACATTAGTATACACAATTTAAACATGTTAATAATAAATACTAAAAATGTTAATAAATATTAAAAATAAAATAAATAAAGAGTAAATTGTGACAATTCTTTAAACATTAATAGGTACCCAAAATGATAACATTCTAGAAGATAGAAAGGAGATAGGATTATATTGCAAGATAAGTAAAATAAAGACCCAGGGATGGTGGCATCCACCTGTTTCCCAGCACTATTGGAGCCTGAGGCAGGAGAATCATAATTATAAGCTCTGCCTGAGCAACTTAACAACTTAGTAAGACTCTATCTCAATGGATGGATAGATGGACAGACTGACGGATGGACAGGTGGATGGATGGACAGACAATAGGCAGATGAAAGGACAGACAGACAGACATGGATTTGTGGAATAGCTCAGTGGTAGAACATTTGCCTAGCATGTTTAAGACCCTGTGTTCCATGCCCAGCACTAAAAAGAATGAATGAATGAATGAATGAATGGGGATGTAGCTGAGTGCTAAAGCCCTGGGTTCAGTCTTCACTATCGCCACCCTAAATAGCAAAAGAAGAACAAATTAAAAAAGGAGGGTTGCTAATCCAAATAAAATAATATAGGGCATACAAAAATAGTTTTGAAAGTGAATAGTATCCTTAAACAGACAATAAATATTGCACCCGTTAAACTCCACTGATGACCTCTCCAAATACATTGCTCAGATTAAGAAGCCAAAAAGCACAAAAGGTCTTATAAATTGTCATCTGGGTGTGGTGGCACATACCTGTAATCCCAGCACTTGGGAGACTGAGACAGGAGGATGTGCAAGTTCAAAGTCAGCTTGACATAAAAAGATTTGAAAACGTTACCTCTCTTGCCTATCAAAAAATAACTTGTAGATGTACTCCAGCAAAATAGGAAAAAAAAGTAAATGAAATAAAGGATAGTGTGGCATCTATAAAATGCTAAAACTAATGGAAGAATTCAGTTATAAGAAACACTAGCATTCCAGCAGTAATGCCAAAGTAGTTAGTCAAAATTAAGTGGTAGGTTCCATAAAGAATTATTTTGAGGGAAAATTCTTATGTAAACATATTCCTAGAACATAAGTATTTTTGACAATAGATAATAATATATGTTTTGTTCTGCCACAAAGCTTTAGGAAAAAAAGTTTTAAGAAAGGAAAAAATTTTATGTCAAGATTCAAGTTTAATTTTAAAATGAGGTACACTTCTTAAAATTAATGAAGTGAAAAAATCTATTTGACTATTTTCATTGTAATCGTTTGATTACAAAAGTTAATAAGAGAATTGTATCTCCCTTTCTTTGGAGAGATTTGATTTTGGAGAAAATAACAAATTTCAAAATCATAAATGCTATTTACTGGATTTCAAACTTAGAAGCAATCTGTAGACAAAACAAGGAATACAGCATAATGTAAATATTTATTATTTTTATAAAGGAAGCATAATGGTAAAAACATACAAGATAAAAGTAGGGAAGTGTAAGAGGAAATCTATATTGAAGTATCTGTAGGTACTGTTCTTGGAAAAAGTCAAGCAACATGATTTTAAGAATGTTACTTAAGGGTTGGGGATTTAGCTCAGCGGCATAAGCGCCTGCCTTGCAAGCAGGCAGTCGTGAGTTCAATCCCTGGTACCGATAAAAAAGAAAAAGACAAAAAAAAAATGTTACTTAAAAGCTTTAAATGTAACTATTTGAAAAACTAAAAATAATATTACCAATAAAATTGAGAGGTGAGAATTAATAGAAGTATGTTAAATTATTTTTCTAGTGGAAATAGATGCTATGTTAATAAATCAAAAATAGAATATATGAATTTGAGAGACAATTGTAGCCATAGAACAACTAAATACAAGAACAGTTAAAAAGCCATTGATTTGTGAAAATGAAACTGGGCTAGGTGGTTGTAGTAAAAAGTATGTTTACTTTCCATGTGTGTTCTCTTCCTCAGTGTTTTTTTTTAGCATGTGTATCTCACTCTTATAAATGATAAACGAAAGATTGTTTCCCTGTGTAAAAAGGATTGGAAGGAAGGGGAATAGAGACAGAGAGTTTTGTTTGTTTGTTTGGTACCAGGAATCAAATTCAGGCCCTTGAAAGTGCCAGGCAGGTGCTGTGTCTCTGAGCTGCATCCCTGGCCCAAGATTCTTGGAAGTTACTGCTCTTGTCAGCATTTCAGGTAATAAGAATCTGGTGGAAACAAAGATTAAAAGAGGCAATTAAAGAACTGATAGAGTTCCGTGTTTGGATTGAAAAATGAACAGTGAGGTTTTTTTTAAAGAAGGAATAAAGCAAGGGTACGTAATACTGGGATTTTCAGACTCACTAAAGGGGTAATAGCAAAATGTTATCCAGGATAGCATATTTATTTATGAATTTACTGATACCTTACTGTTTCTTACCCAGTACTATTTTTCCTAGACAGCTAAAATGTCAAAATATAACCATTCCATTAGGTCATATTTGTAATGTGGCCAAACATTTGTTATGATGAGAATGTGATAACTCAAATACTTATTTTTATTTAATCATAAATGTTACATATTATGCTGTTACAGTTTGCACATATTATACTAATGATCCACTATGTGCCACAGTGAAAAATAAGTTAAAATCATTCGGATCAAAATTCTCTTTTTTTTTTTTTTTTTTGTCTTTTTCCTTTTTATCGGTACCGTGGATTGAACTCATGACTGCCTGCTTACAAGGCAAGCGCTTATGCCGCTGAGTTACATCTCTAGCCCCGGATCAAAATTTTCATATGAACAACAAAACACTGATGCTGCCTACTAACAGTGTGTATTAGTTCTATCAGATATCTTACATGATTTTTGACTTGTGGCGAGGGGAAGTGCCCAGTTCTTAATGCATTAAAAGCACAGTTCCGTTGACTATGGATATTTGAGTTTTCAGTGAACTGTTACCCCATTCTGGTCCTGTGAGCCTGGACTTTGGAAACTTCCTGTTTTCAGTACTGTTCATTAGAGGTTTTCCAGACTCCTAATCTGAACCTGGGAAGAACAGAAATATCTTTCCCGATCTCTCTGTAAATTACGAACTCTGTCCCTCTCCCTTTCATTCACATCCTGACATCCCCCGCTTGCAGAATAGCCATGCAATTACAGTCTTTGCTGAAAGCCTTTTGACTGTAAATGCCATTTCACCCCAGACCTAAACAGAACAAAGCATTTTATACAAATAAATGTTTTTCAGTTTTACTGACAAGTTTATAACTTGCTTTTCTTCAGGGAGTGGAAAGAAGAAATCTGAGATTAATAAAATTTACTAAGAGTAACAGGACAGATTCCAAAAGTTCACTTAACCTCCATTTCCCATTGTAGAGAGATTATGACACAAAAACTCATGCAGAAACTTGGCTCTCACGTTACCTATGAATATGAAAGGGGAATCTAAGTAGAATTTTTCAGTGGACATAGTCTCCCTTTATTCCACAGACAATATTAAGGATGTCAGTGTCTCCCCTGTTGTAGGCAGAGCATTGTCTTTTGCCAGGTAAATCAGACTGTGGAGTTCTGAGTTCGAGTTCAAGTTCTTTGTTTCAGTTTGTGATTCCTTTTTCCCCTCCATGTTGGAAGTGGCTACGGTAATAAATTTAAATATGGAAACATATGATTCTTTCTTGTTCTGCAGAAGGGGAATGGGGAAGATAATATGTGAAAAGCCATATGATGCACTATAAATCTTAAAATTGCATAATTAGGGGACATTAGGGAATCATTCTTACAGTCGTTTTAGTATAGTCCAGTGTCTCACCTTGATGAGTACTCCCAAAGCCATATTTCTTCTCTTAATTGTAATGTGTCTTTTGTAGCACATTTGTACAATGTATGACATAAGCATGGATTTGCAGCTGTTTCATAACCACTGTGAAGCTTGCTGGCTCTGCTCCACAGCACTGTGTCCAAACTTCGGGAACTCTTTTTGAGTGCTTCATGTGGGAGGAAGCCACTAACACAATGATTTACTTTACCCAGAGTTGAATGTTTTGTGTGCAGATTGTGAGGCTCCTGTTCTGCTTGTCGTGTCCAAAGTGACCAGCCAAGGAAACTTTTTTTGGACTTGTCATCCAGCCTCAGAACTTACCCTCTGTGGAGTTTTGACTATTCTATCCATCAGAAGGAAATAGCAATGTTATAATTCTTTCTTTCAATCAGTAATTCTCTATGAATTTTAAAGCTATTTTAGCTCACTAAAAACATGATTCTGCTTCCGTTGTCATAATCTCATTGTACTTAAAGTATTTGTAGATATGAGGCTATGGTAACTAAATATTCTAGACTCTCCTTCATCAGCTTGAATGGACAGGGGCTCTCAGGGGCCAACAACTCAGACACTCTTACATTTACATCATCATAATTCATTTGACTAAATTGCTTATCCTGCTCCTAGCTTTTTTAATGGAGGAAGCTAAAGTTATTTCCAAATGGCACTTAAAGGCTAGAATATTCAGATGAATCTATTTCTACAAGAACATTCATGAAAGATTCTAACAAAGGAAGCTTTTGCTTGTGCCGATGCTGGGAGGCAGAACTAATGTTTCAGATGAGGAGGAGATCAAATGAAGTGTCACTCTGGCTCCACACGATCAGAGTTACGAATTATGAATATTCACTGAGAAGAGGAAAGCAAGGAGGGGTTCTCTTGAGGGGTTCAGGAGCTAGACGCAGGAAAATGTCTGAGATAGGCTATGAATTGTGGGAGAGGGAGGAGAGGGACATACATGTGCAGGTTCATTGTAAAAGGAGCAGGTTTGGTGACAGAATCAGAGATGGAAGGGAGAGAAAAGGTTCTGAGGACTCAAAGCACCAGTAGGAGCTCAGCTCAAGCATATCTGGAAAGGGAGCAAAATAGTAATAAAGCTTCCTTGCTGAATGCACGAGGTGTTGTCCAAACCTGTGCGACCAAACTAACTGCTGCCTCTGCTCTGGCCTGCTGACTCACAGTGGGAGAACATAGTGTTGACTGTGGACCCCGATCTACAGGTCCATGTGTTACAGGCTGCCTCTGAAAACCTGAATGGAGCCTTTGATTTGTCAAGTTGCACTTGGTGGCAGCTCTCTCCCTGAAAAATAAGCATAGCAAGCAAAGGCCGGTTCTTTTCTGCTGATGTTTTGTGCCCTTCCAGTGGGATCAGATTTGTTCTTCCTCCCTACCCAGAAATATTCAGTAGCTCTGCAGAACAATTGGTGTTGACCCATGACCTTTACCTGCACCTGCCGTCTCTGTGTCTGGTGACTCAGGAACCTCTGCTGACTTTGGCATCCAGATGTAAGTAAAGTATGGGTTTCCTCTGTTGTCTAATCACCAAGCTGACATGGAATACGGTTAAGGATTAGGAAAGAGAGCAGAGTCTCTCCAAGAGAGTCTTTAACAGGCCCTGACTCAGTAGCCTCCAGCCAATCACTAGTCTTGTGACAGCATGAACTTTAGATTCTGACTCTCTAAAGGAGCTGAAGCTTTTAATATTTGAAAGTCAGTTTTTGAAGCTCAACACTTCTTCCTCGTGTTCTCTGCCATGACTGGCTTCGCCCCACCATGAGCTTACGAGTTGAAACTCAGAGTGCTTGCTTTCTTCATCTCTTGCCCTTCTGCTTTAATAGCCCCATGCTGATGAAATGGCAATGAGAAGGTAGACCGGGGTGTGTATGGTACAATGTGTTTTCCAAAGTGGCTATCAGCTATGCCTCGTGTTTTTCTTAGTTTGGAACTGACATTTATCCCATTTACGACCTGAAGTGGGTCATTATCCCTTCCTCTTGGAGATGAGTGAACTTAGTGACCTCTTTGATCAGATATGATGGAAGAGAAGGTTTTAAAACTGCCATGTCTTTCTGCCTGCCATGTCCTTCTGCCTGCCCCTGGAATTCCATCACCATGCTGTGAAGGTGTCTAAGCCTCATGTGAAGGATTATTTAGGTATTCCAACTACTGTGTAACCTCAACTGAAGTCCTAACAAAACACAGTAGGAGCCACCAGTCATGAGTCTGAGGCTCCTCTAAGACTTTAGCATCCATCTCTTCTGACTACAGCAGTCTGAGAGATCATAGGTGAGAACCACCTTGCCAAACCATCACCTCCCAAAAGATATAATAAAATGATTTGTGGATGATTTGTTATGCAACCATAGAGAGCCAACAAGGTATTTTGTTAGCCTTACTGCATAAGATGCTACCCCAAAATCCATTAACTTTTTGATATGCCTCATGGTTTTGTGAATCCAAGATTTAGGATGGTACTGACTGTCTATGTTGCTGGCACTGGGAGCTGGAGCTGCAGAATGCTTCTTTAATCATGCCTTTGGAGCCTTGGGATACTGTGTTGTCTCTCCCTCGCCCTCTCTTCCTCTCCACAGAGTCTCATCCTTTGGGCATCTTGTATACATGCTTTGTCCTTCACACAACAGGGTGGTCCCAGGGCAATCAGAGTTTTCACAGGGCACTAGACTGCTAAGAAACTGAAGTAGAAGCTATCAGTATTGTAAGATGTAGGCCTGGGGGCTGGGAATTTAGCTCAGCGGCATAAGCACCTGCCTTGCAAGCAGGCAGTCGTGAGTTCAATCCCTGGTACCGATAAAAATGAAAAAGACACACAAAAAAAGATGCAGGCCAGCAAGAGCAACACCCTGCCCTGCCATGAGACAAAGCAGAACCCAAATTTATATCTCAGAATGCTACCTTATAAATTTCATTGCAACTATTTTATAGATGAAGAATCTGAGGCTAAAAAAAGTTGAATAACTTGGACAAACCTACACAGCTTGAAAGTCCCTAAGTTTAGGGGCTGGGGATTTAGCTCAGTGGCATAAGCACTTGCCTTGCAAGCAGGCAGTCGTGAGTTCGATCCCCGGTACCGATAAAAAAGGAAAAAGACCAAAAAAAAAAAAAAATTAAAAAAAAAAAAAGTCCCTTAGTTTAAATTCCAGTCATATTAATCCAAACCATGAACTCTTTCTACTTTGCTACAGTTGTGATTTGGGTTGAGAATGTTCCCCCAAAGCCTTACACACCCACAGATGGGGCCTGCGGAAGGTGACTGCATCATGGGGCAGCTATAGCCCATCTGCTGTTAGGAGGTAGAGCTGGTCACAGGCCTGTCATTAGGGGGTGTGGCCTGGGAGAATATCTCCCCTCTTTGCCCTTCCCTTCTTTCACAGGTTTCAGGCCTCTATGACATGAGCGGTTTTTCTCCTCTGCCCAGGCCTTTCCACCATTCCATTTTCTGCCTTTGCGGCCACCACACATGGACTGAAACTTCTGAAACTGAGCCAAAATTAGCCTTATCTCCTTTAAGTTGCAAGTGTTAGATATTTTGTTCTAGTGACAATGAAAAATGACTAAGATAGCTGTTGTCTTTCTATGCAAACATAGTAAATATACAGCTTATACTTTCTGCTACTGTGCTGTGTTTATTAAGGAAGATTGCTTCCCTTCCAAATCTCTGTCTCTCTGTCTGTCTCTTTCTCTTTCTCTCTCTCTCTCTCTCTCTCTCTCTCTCTCTCTCTCGTTTTAAAATATCCTAAAGCAATATTGTAAATGGCCTGCCTTGAGTCAAAGGCCTACCTCTGAACTCTGGGCTGGAGCTCTCACTTCAGCCTAGGGGATGGAATACATAATTGTCAGGCTATGCTAGACCACAGTTTGAAGAACTATGCCAAGAAGGAGGAGAAGACAAATAGTCCTCAGTAAACATGCTCTTTGTACTACATATTGTTGCTTCTCATTTATAATGATTCTTTTGCATCTCTGAAAGCTGAACAGGAATTGTGTCCAGGAGGAAAGGTACAAAGACAGGCAATGTAAGAGCATTGGTTCTAGATATATTCATTGATTCCAGCAAGTTGATTCTAGACCTATCCACTAACTGATAGACTCATTGGGTCTCCTTGGAAGATTTCTTTGGATTTCTGAGGATCTGATCCTTTACATAGAAACTAAGCGGAAGATTCTTGAATGTGGCACATTATGATTTTGTGTGCCATGCTCTGTTGTTGGACAGTTCAAAATCATGTTCTGAATGTTGCGTGAATATGAATTGAGGGCATGAAGATACTTGGCATTCTAAGATCTCATTAAAACATTTTGATGGTGAAACTAAAATGTAAGCTCTGAAGCATTTCTGATGGAAACAGTTCATGATTTCCAGTTGTGTTTTTTCTTTTTGACTTTTTTGTTTTGTTTTTGTTCCCTAATGAAGTAAGCTGCTTTAATTTTCTTTTTTTAAATTTTATTTGGATGAGGTCAGAAATTGGGGAATTTCTCTTCCATTACTCACACTGCTTCCCAGCTGCTGGCCTCATGTTCCTGTCGCATGCTGTCAGGGAGCCGCAGCCTGCTGAGGTACACCACCAGGCTGGTAGAGAAGCCCTAGTCTCGGGAAGACCCTGAGTCCCAGGGTCCCTGATTGCCCCCTGAAGCCCTGGGTTCTGAGTGCCTCTGAAGCTCTGATGGCCCTTGGTACCTGATGGAGCAACTGTTTCCCTCCTCTCCCCTGCGTTTGTATTTATATTGAGGAACTTACAGTTTAAACTTTTCAACATCAAAGTCAGCAGTAAAGCCCAATGGGTTGGTTGATCTTTGAGAGACCCTCAGGAATCTTCTCTTGAAAACCTCAAAATCTTCTGGAAGATTACTATTAGTGGTCCTTAGGAGTCTTTTCAATCCTCTCGTCACCCAGCTGAGCCCAAGGTGGCTCTCCTCCCTTCAGAGTTGACCTACCCAGTCACTGCTTCAAGATGCTTTTTATTTTACCATGGAAATGAAATGAGAGGAAGAGATAAATTTCATAAATTTGGGCACAGACACATTGTAGTGTGAGCATTCAAATAGGCATGTCTAGAGCTGAGTGGTTGAATTATAACAGTCTAGGTGTAGTCAAAATGAAAACAGATTTTAGCTTTGAATACAAAGAATGCTGCCAGTCTCTTCTCCATTCAGAAGACATCAGAGAAGTGCATGTTGCTAGCTGAAGCTCACTCAGAAATAAAATCATGAATCACTATAAGCAAGCGTAAGAGAATTATTTCACTATCAATCCTATATACTGCTAACCCCAGACCTTTGTATTTCTCTGTCCTGCCTCCTCTATTTTCCTTACCATAATTTACAACTGCTGTTCTTCATGCCTTCTGATTTAATCCCTCTTTTCCATGCATACTGCTCTCCTTCCATGCTCCAGTCCTTCCTGTTCTTTTTCCCAGCCTTTACCTGGCTTTACCTCCTTTCTTTCCTCATGAAATTGCCTTCGTGGAGGCAAACTGCACGCTTTGTCCTCTGCCGCGTCATCCCTCCCACACCCAGCCCTGGCTCTTGCATTCTTCCTCCTAGATTAAGCAGACGTTAGCGGAAAGCAGGGTGAGAAATCAGAGTGACGTCTTTGACATCTGGCAGGTGTGTTCATGTCCTATTCTGCCACTTCCTGGCTAGTGATCTGGCTTATATAAGTAATTGTCTCCTCTGACAAATGAGACTTAGAATACCTTCTTTTAGACATTTCTTTAAGAATTAAAATATCCACTCACTGTGAAACTGCATTTGGCTCATAAAAGATATTCAAATATTAGTTGTTGCTGTTACTATGACTAGAGAACACTCCACACCATGACCAACACTGCCAGTGCTACTCCAAATGAATGGTTCCTAACTTTGGTTTTAAGCCCATGTCTTTACAATGGATTTTCAAAGCCTTGCATGTTCTGAATCCTTTATAAGCTTTCTGGCCTGGTCTTCTACAATGACTTCCGTGCTCCCCACTCATCTGCAGCAGACACTTTTAACTTCCTTATTGTTTATGAAACAAGTCACACACCCACCTCAGGACCTTTGTGTTTGCTCCTGTCTCTTCCTGGAACATTCTTCTTATATCCATCAGGCTGTTCCCTTCGTCTTTCATAGATCATTGATTACATGTCACCGTGTCAGGAATGCCTACCATGGCCACGCCATTGAAAATTGTAATAAATAGCCTTCTTCTGTGCTCTGTGCTCTTCCCCCTTCCTTGCTTTATTTTCCCTGTAGCATTTACCACCACGTAACACCATTTTCATTATGTATTTTTCTCTTTATTCCATTAGATATGCTTGTTCATCTACTCAAGTAGGTGTTCCATGAGGGCAGGAAATTTTATCTGTTTTATAAATTTCTGTGTCTCCAATGTCTAAAATTATTTCTAACACATGGTAAGTGCTCAGTAAGTATTTGTTGCATAAATCATTGATCCCTAATTCAAATATTACTACCATTATGAAGCTTTTCTTAGTTCCCCCAGGCATGATTAGTTTCTGTATTTCCATGATACTTAATACATTCTTCAAAAATAACATTTATCACATTGTATTTTTATGCGAATCATGCTTAAAGCTCTTAAATTTAACCAGATGGTATAATTCAAAAGCACATTTTTATTTAATAGACTGAAACCTCACATGGCACAGATTTGATCAAGTGCTTGCAGAAATCATAGTGCTCAGTGAATGTTTTTAAATTGCATTCACTTCAAGCCCTGTGAGTTATTCCACAGAATTAAACTCATGCTTGTGAAAATCTAACAAAAAGAAAATAGAAAAATAAATTTCGGCAAGTAGCAAAATTTTTTTATGCAGTGGACTGTTGTCGGTTTTGGCATTACTGAAACCATGCTATTTTTCTAGCAAATTAGGATGAGATTTGAGAAATCCTGTCTCAACATATCAACATAGGTATATCAGTCTGACTGATACATCATTTTCAATCTCAAAAATCAGTCCTGGAAGGGCACCCCAGTATCGGATCATCCTGAAAGGAATTTTCTTCAGCTGGAAGGAAAGATTTGTGAACTTTTTTCAAAATGCTATTATTTAAATCCAGGAGGCTTGTGTGTAACTATAAAATTCTCATCAGATCCAGAGGAGGAGCTGGTAAAATCTTCCTATGCTTCTGGGTTGAAAAGAGTGAGCAAGGGAACACTCTCAAATACTGAACATTTCTGTGCCGTTGACATGATTTCAGGGCCAGTGTCACTGGCTCGCCAGTCATATACTTACTCATTTTGAAGGTGGAAGTCTTTGATTGATGGCCTGTACCTGCTGCTCCCCACAGGAAAGTATCTTAGGACATCCACTGGGGAGAATGACTTGTCCCAGAGCACCAGAGGTGACTGCTAAATGGAATCTTCTGTCTGTATTTGGAGGTGTTAACAAACAAAGGAAGTCCCCATCTGAGGTGATGTGACAGCTGTGAATGCCTTTGACAATGATGGTTATCAGCTTCAATGAACACATTTTAAACCTGGAAAAGGCATCTGTGATGAGTATGTGTTTCTGGGATGGCATCAGAATTAACATCTAGTCCTGGCTAGCGAATCCATTTTATCTCTGTGATTGTATTTTGAATGACTCAAATCCAAGGCAATGCAAAAATCCCATGAAAGTTATGCACTGGTAAAAAAAAAAAAAAAAAAAAAGTAGGAATACTGTGATTTCTGCCAATATGTAATTGTCAGCACTCTCTGATCTAAGTCCTAAAAGAAATAGGATTGTGCTATACTCTAGAAATTATGAAAATTAAACTTTAGATTCCAGTTTAATCTCCCATGATTGGATCTGTGTTTAGGACCTGCTTATGGTCTCCTTTTTAGCTAGTAAGGCCTATGCACTGTTTTCTTAGTCTACCTTAGAAATCCTTCTCTCCAAGCATACATTATACTTGTTTTTGTTTTGTTTTTTGGGTTTTGGTTTTTAGTGTGTGTGTGTGTGTGTGTGTGTGTGTGTGTGTGTGTGTTTAGTGGATGCTGATCCCAGTAGAAGAGCTCAGAGGCAGATCAATTCATCTGATGTCTAGCAGGTACTCATTAATTAACATGTTGTTTCATTTCCAATATTTCTGGAAGTATTTTAGTACAAATATATGATTCCCATTAGTTTCTGGTACTATACATATGAACTTTGAGTTAGCCTCTTTCCTTTAGTATCTTGGTTTGATCAGAAGATTGATGATTTCTTGAAGAACTGATTCATTTTGTACTTTAAGATTTCTTTATCCTGCAAATATTTAATGAATACCTACTATATGTGCAGCCCATTGACCTCTAAGATGTCCTACAGATATTTCTCTGTCCAGAATATATTGTGAGAACCTCTTTTCCAAAATAACAATTTCATCTGTATTCCTAACTTTGATAAATGACACTGTCACCCAAGCATAAACTTGACATCCCTTTGAGATGCCTCTTTCTCTTTCAATACCCACCCTTAATTCCCAGCCATGTCCACGTCCATATGCAATTAGTCACCAGATCCTAAAGTAATAACCTCCGAATATCTCAGATTTGCTGTTTCTCCTACAAACCCTTGACTGCAGTCTTACTGTAGATCTTCATCACTTTTTGATTCATTTTGATCTTCAGGATACATACTGCTGCTAGAATCACACTGTACTGATTATCAATTTCTCATGATCAATTCTCAATTATCAATCTCTCATTATCAATTTCTCTTCCAACACCACTTCATAGTTCGAGATCATCCTCAAAACCAAGGTCAAATTCCGTCATTTGGCCATAAGACCTTTGTTCTCCTTGGCTCTTGCCTTATCTCCCACTGACCGGAGCCGCGGGAGACAGGAGACCAAACTCGAGCAGGATCAGCTCTCAAAGTTTATTGCGTACAGCGAACCGGACCTAACAAGGTCCGCCACCCTCAACGTTGGTTCCTCTTCTGCCCGTTGGGGGCAGGAACAACCTCTTATAAGGGGAAGCAGTATCCAATCACAGAGAAGCGCGTCTAACAAGCTGATAGGCTAGCGTCACGGGTAACTGGGCAGACCTGACAATTTGGCGGGCTTGTTCAGGCCGGGAAGAACCCAGAAGCAGGAAATGGGCGCCATCATAGGCGGCTTCCCACATCTCCCCCTTTTTTATTTATTAAAATAGGATGGTCTGTGGGTCCCTCCAAGGTGTCTATGACCTTGTTGCTGTTAGACACCTAGGAGTGGGCCTACCTTGTAGGCCGAGGCATGAGAGAATGTAGAGGTCTATACCCTGCTGTGCATCACCCTGTTTTGTGCATATCCTTGCGCCAGGACCATGCTCAAGGTGAGTGGTTCATTTTTTCGCAGGGCCAGGCTTTTGTGAACCGAACCTGGATGCATATAGACATTCATTCCTGCCTTCCCCCCAACCTTTGGGGTGGATGGCACTGTAGTACCCTTGGTCTCGCATCTCAATGCCAATAATTTGACTCCGGGAGGGACCCCTGGCCTTATAGGCCATGTATATCTGAGTGGAGCCTGTCTTAGGTTGACCGGGAGGGCTTTTCCCGTCTTACCCGTCATTGGCTTGCCCACTCAGCTCTTATAGCTGATGTTCTGCAATGTGAAGGAGATATGCGGCGGCCTGCTGGCCTGATGGGCCACCTGCTGCCATTTGCATGGCTGCCATAGCTGTGATCTTAGCCTGCTGCTGAGTTTGTATGAGGCGATCTAACAAGCATTTGATAACCACAAGCCCCACTAGGATGGCCACGGCAATCAGGATCCAAGTAGTCAGGTTGGGCCAGGAGAACCAGGAGGTAAATCGAACCTGACTGGACCTAGTTGGATACCGTCCATATTGTCAAGTTCCTGACTGACTATGAGGGACAAATTGTGAAACTTAGGTAGGTAGGTGTCTTGCAGCCAAGCTGTCATATTTTTAACAGTGTTGGTCAAATTTTTGCGAACAGGGGTGATTAATAGGAACCCACAGAATAGAAAAAACTCCAAACCAGACATTTTAGTTTGTAGATGGTCTCGGGCGCTGAGCGTCGGTCCCAGAAGGGTCGAGTTGACTTGTGTCCGCGGGCTTATCCTCCTGTGCTTTATCAGGAACTGGTGGGGAGTTTACTGCTCGCGTCAATCTTTCCGGGACCCACAGCGGTTCGCAACCTGGTTCCTGTGGGAAAACACAAACCGTACCTCGGGTCCAGCTAAGCACTGGATCCGGGCCCATCCATTGTCCTGTAAGGACATCTTTCCATCTAACCAGCCCTTTGTCGGTTGGGGACGGATTGCTGTGCTCCATGGCAGGGGAATGATTGAGGTTCTATTCCATAGCTGATGTTGAATACCTAGGAATATGGAGGCTACCGTTGAAGAGGGTTTGTTTAATGGGACCCGCCGTCTCCAGAACTTGGAGAGCATTTACCACATATTTGGAGTCTGACAGGAGGTTAACGTCACCTGGAAAGCGACGTAAGACCTCCTGTATTATCTGGAGCTCGACCACCTGGGGTTGGTCTGGAGTGAATTGGATAGTTTTTGGCTCTTGACCCATAACCACATATGCGCCTATCCGTGAAGATTATTGGAGCTCCAGTTATGGGGTATGCGGATGTACTGTAATAAACTGAAGTAGTGGGTCTTTTGGGAATTGATTATCTATGGTCCCTTGAAACGTACATCGGAGAATCGCCCAGGAATCTAGACACGTTGTTAAGGTCTCAATTTGTTCTCTTGTGTATGGTACATGTAGGGAGGAAGGAGGCACCCCAAAGTGTTGTGAGATGCCCTCTAGAGAAAGGGAAGCGACCGAGTCTGGATGTCTAGCTGTCTTGAGAACGCACACGCAGAAGGCAACCCAGGAAGTAGCTCTCCCTCTAACCAGGGCGGTGCCATAGGTTGTGGGCGCCCTCTGGCGGCCACAGGTGGAGGTGGCAGCCCAGGGAGCAACTCCTCTTCCGGCCACGGCGGTGCAGTGGGGCCTGGCCGCGAATTTGCCAAAGGGAGGAAGGGCTTAAGCTCCTCCCGTAAGGCGGAGTAGCTCGGGCAGGGTGGTGTTTGGTTCCCCTTTTTATCTTCCCGAGCCCTGAATTCCTCTTTAAGCTGTGCAGGAGGGTCCTGTTTAGCGAAGACAACCTCCTCTTCTGAACCTTCCGAATCAGAAGCAGAATTAGAGCCCTGAGGGTCCTCCAGAGACCCACAATCGGCAGTGGCTCCGGGCTCCTCTGAGCATTCCGATCGAGCTCTATCAAAAGCCTGTTGGGCTGTATTAGCGAAGCGAAAGCAAAACAGATGCAAAGGGAAAAGAAAAGAAAAAAAAAACAGCTTCCACTCGTGTGGCGCTCAAAATCTGTTAGGTGCGTCCACCCAACCCAGGTGACCCAGTACTCACCTGTCCCGGGAACCGCTGTATCTCACGTAGCTGATCAGGGTGAAGAGAAGAGGCGCTCACGGCCTTCTGTTGTTATTGGGCCAGGTCCTCCGTCGTACCGCAGGCGACAGCAATCGCACCTCCCGGCCGAAGAGGCACGTCGCTGAGTCTTTTACCTTTTTTCCCCGTACGGGCCACCAGATGACCGGAGCCGCGGGAGACAGGAGACCAAACTCGAGCAGGATCAGCTCTCAAAGTTTATTGCGTACAGCGAACCGGACCTAACAAGGTCCGCCACCCTCAATGTTGGTTCCTCTTCTGCCCGTTGGGGGCAGGAACAACCTCTTATAAGGGGAAGCAGTATCCAATCACAGAGAAGCGCGTCTAACAAGCTGATAGGCTAGCGTCACGGGTAACTGGGCAGACCTGACAATTTGGCGGGCTTGTTCAGGCCGGGAAGAACCCAGAAGCAGGAAATGGGCGCCATCATAGGCGGCTTCCCACATCCCACCACTGTATACTCTGTTCTTGCTCCATATTTAAATTTTTAAAAAATCTCTGCTGCTCCCTAGCTATGTCATACACTTCCTCCCTCTATAACTACACAGATCTGCTTTATCTTCCTCTTGGATTACCAAGAAACCCTGAAATTTAATCCTAGACAAGTTGCTTCTCGTCTGTGAATCTAAATTTTTTTCATTAGGGTTGTTGTGAGAATCAATTCAGATATTTATTCAATCAATTAAAGTATTATACATTCGTTTAGTGGCTACTACCTGCCAGACCCTCTTCTAAGAATTTTAAGCTATAGCAGTAAATAGAATAGAGGCCATTTCCTAGGGGAACTTGTGTTCTATTACATAGGAAAGGAAGAGAAAAAGCTGCTACTACCATTACTCATCCAAAGGCTACTACAGTTATTACTCATCCAAACCAGGTATCATCAGTGAGCTGGGGGAACTCTTCAGATCTACTTCTCAGTTTCTGGTATTCAGTGCTCATCTTCTGTGGCCCCATACTATGCTGTACAATTCCATCATAATTATGTTGTAGTTACAAATGCCAATTATTTTCATCCTGCTTACCCACAACCCTGGGAGTTCTTTGAGGTCTTATTTTACCAGCTCTTAGTCCATAAGAAAACCAGTTGCAACTGTTACATGGATGAGTGAACACTTGAGGGTGTAACATATTATTTTAAAATAATAACATCTGCCACTAATGAGGATTTGCTGTATGCCATCAGTGTGTTAAGTGCTTTAAATGCACTTAACCCCACAATAGCATTGGGGAACTATTATTAGTAAACCTACCTTATAGGTTACTAAACTAAATCTTAGAGATGGAATATAACTTGCCAAAGTTACATCATCAGTAGTCTGCCTGAGGTGTCAGAGCCCCTACCTAAATTATGATGCTTGGTGGAGTAGCCATTTTCCATGGGCACATGGGGATACAGAAAAGCAGTCTGCACATACTTAATTTTAGGTAAACCTGTGTGCATTAAACAAAACCTGAATCCACAGTCAAATTACAAAAATAGCTCAGGTATCCCTCCCTTGATCTGAGTTATTCTCCATCTGCTTCTGGGGGCTGAAGAAGCAGAAACCAGAAACTTGATCACTAGCAGTGTTACAGCCACTTCCAACTTAGGCTGTATGTGGATAGCTCCATCTCTTGGGTGAATGTTCAGTCTTTCAGTTGTGCTTCCCTTTCCCTAACCACTCCGCAAAATAACGTCTGTAGAATTGAGCAAGGGGCTTGTAGAAATTTCATGCTGGTCCTTGGATTTACAGTATCTAAGTCTGCTGAGGAGTAGCTGGTCTGACCCTGTCCACAAGCATTCTGCTGGTGACTTGTGCTGGACACTTCAGCTTCCCAACAGACTTAGCCCTGGCACTCTGTAGCTTCCTCAGAAATGTCTATTTATATTATTGGGCTCTACCTTAGAGGTTCCACTCTGTAGAACTGGGGTGTTGTAGTAAAGTCTCCTCCCACCACCAGTACCAAAAACTTGGCTCTCTGATAGCGCTGTGTGCTCAACCTCCCTCCCGTGCCCTGCAGGGCAGATGGAAACTTGTAGATATGTCCCACATCATGTTTCTGTACTTTGGAGACTCAAACTCAAGCCTACCCTCTCACTAATTCTATCAAGTCATTGACCAATCTTCACTGTGATGGGGCCATACCTTTACAGGAAAGAGAAGGTTTTACTGTCACTGGGCTGTGCCTCTTTTGGAGGAAGAGAGCTGTTGGAAACATCTTTTCTAGGCAGTTGTTTCTTAAAGCTACATGAAATGGGACAAAAGCTTGGCTCTCATGTTTTGCCTTTGTCTACAGCCTTTTTAATGTCTCCCTTCTAGAACAAGAGCCTGGAGGCTTGCAGATGGGTGACCTTGCTTTTTCCCACCTTCTTTCTGTCTTCCTATACTCAATTAAGGCTGGAAAGTGTGGGATTTTCCCTTCCCTCTTCCCGTCTCTTCAACACTTTCTCTATGTTGTATCATCCTCTTTCCCAAAAAGGAATTTGCCCTCCCTTTTCCCCAGAGCTAAACTGGAGGATGACTGCCAGGTAACCAGATTTATGGGGAGAGGAATGAAAACACATCTGTTTAATATTTTCAAATTATTACCCCTGTTACCCCTGCATCTCAGAGGGTAATCACTAGTCTCAAGAGTTCTCCAGGTCCCTTTATAGTAATGTGGCTCAGAGCAGTCGTAGAAGAAAATTTACAAGAGTTCCTAGACACCTTCTTCACCTGACTCACTATTCCTCCCCTTTAAGCCCATTAACCAAATTCCTGGTCATCATCTCCTCCTTCATGAGCAGTCTAGAAACAAAGTGGGAGTATTTGTTCCACAAATTAGTTGATTAATTAATGAGCTGCATTCAAATTCTGACCACTGTAGTCCTCATGATAGCACTATGTCTAAAATACTGCTTAAATATGGAATGATCATGGAAAAAATATGCTGTATTAAAAAAACCCCAATTGTGAGAGCATACTCTGAAAATATTGAATATTAGCTTTTAGACTGTGCCTTTCGACTTCAGATTATCACTTACACACACACACACACACACACACACACACACACACACACACCCCAGAAGGGAAGCTTTTGTGAAAGGGAACAAATCTTTAAAAGCACTGACAGCAGTAGGTCAAGAAATAGAAACAGTAGAGGAAGCATGAGTCTTTGCAGCAGTGACTACCTTGTTATGTCTCTCTACCTCACTGTGGAATGTGAAGCTTGCTGTGTATTTCTTATACTTAGATATTTATCTGTGTACTTTGTAAAGTCATAGGTCAGGACTGGTCACTGGTTACGTAAGAAAAAATGAAAAAATTCTTATATAAACCAAGATGTGAACAGAGGAATCAACTTGTATACAAGTGAAGAAACAGGGGAAGCAGAAAATAAAATTATTAAACTAATAGCCCAAAAGGAGAGTATAAAATAGAAAAAAAGGGGGCCCCTTGTTTGAGATTATCATTACCATCTGGGTTGTGAAACATTTGATTCCAATTCCAGAAGCTTGATACCAGAAATAACTTATAACCAGGGACATATGCTGGAGGGTTGTCAGGAATGACAGAGTTTTTACTTGTTTTTAATATCTGTATCACAGAATGATGAAGCTGATAAATTGTACAATAGTGGGAAGGATGAGCCATAGCCTAGTACTTTCTGCCACATCCATTTATGCTATGTCTTTTAGACCCCAATTCTTTCCCATCTCATGAAAGTTCAGAGATCACTTCTGTTAAGCACAAACTCTTTTCTTTCTGGAGGATAGCGCAGGGCATGCTTGGTGTCTGTGGAGAGTGAATAATCCACAGAATTTACAGTGTGTGCAATTCTGTTCACAGTCATCTTTGCAGTGTTCAATTGAGAGTGTAGCTATTTGATTCTCATTCGTGCTCTATAGTATTTGAGTGCACATCATTGTGCCAGTGATTTATTTACCATTTTCTACCTATGTGACCTGTAGTAATTTAAACCATCTAGTTTACTCAGTTCTAAAATGGGGAATGATATTAATAACCCCTGACTCAGAGCCACCGTGTTTGAAAACCACATTACAAGCAGGGCGTGGTGGTACACGCCTGTTATCCCAGCACTTGGGAGACTGAGGCAAGAGGATTATTGGGAGTTCGAGGCCAGCCTGGATTGCAAGGTGAGCTCAAAGCCAGCCTGAACTGCATAGTGAGACCCTGTCTCAAAAAGACAAAATAAATAAGAATAAAAACTACATTGCAGTGATGGAGAACAGCTTCAATGTTGAGACTCCCAAATATTAAATGAGGTAGTCACTTGTTATTTACATGGAAATAAAAGAGATGGCCACCAATTGATTATGTGTATGAGGAGGCAGGATAGAGAATTCGAATGGGAGGGTGTTGGCAAACTATGGGGTGTGTGTGTGTGTGTGTGTGTCTGTTTAAATACCTTTTTTGGGACTCTTCTTTGCAAAAAAAATCTCTTAATTTGCGATCTTTAATCTTGACATTATTAAAGGAAGGGCTCTGTGCTGATTAAAAGAAAAAGCCTTCTCCTAGGGCTTTTAAATTTATTTATTTATTTATCCTTTTATTGAGGAGGTTGCTGCTTTGGAGAATGGGGGAGGAAGCTAGAAAATTTAACCCCTTTGACTGGACATCTTTTCTAGAAACTGGCCACCAGATCATTTTGGATCTCCCCCCCCCCCCAGACCAACATTAATTTTCACAGCACGGAACTTGGTACGCAAGGAGTTAAAGGGTCTCCCACGCCCCTTTGCATGAATCCTTCTTTTGTGTACACAGCTGCAGTAGGAGCACGGGTCGGAAAGGAAATGGTTAGAGGAAGAGCTGGTTTTCAGACAAGGCTAGTCTGCGAGGGGGGTTGCGGGGTGGCCTAGGGTTTTACGTGCCAGATGTAGGCCTGCTTCGGTGCCTGCCTGAAGCCGCTGGCGTGGTCACGCCGCGGCCCTGTGTGAATTGAGGCGAGGTGATGAGTTAGCGGGTTGCTATGGTGACGGGCGGCCCACGTGACCCGGCTGCTGCTGCCGGCGCTCTGACGTCAGCAGCCGGAGGGCGGGACGCAGGAGGGCGGGGCGGGGCGGGAGCCCAGTTGGGAGAAGGCGGCGGCGAGCGAGCAGGCGGCAGGCGCGGTCCCTGCGAGCAGGCGAGCCAGCGCGAGCGGGAAGACTCAGCCACCATCCTCACCAGCCAGCCCACAGCGGTTTATTCCCTTCCTCGGGAGTGCGCCAATGCCTGGGCCGACCCAAACCCTGTCCCCAAATGGCGAGAACAACAACGATATCATCCAGGATAACGGGACCATCATTCCTTTCCGGAAGCACACAGTGCGCGGGGAGCGTTCCTACAGGTAATGGGGCTGGCACCGGGCGCGCCGGCCGGACCGCGGCTGGAGGCGCGGAAGTCCGGCCCGTTATATAATGGAGCAGACACTGCCCGCGACCCGGGCTGCAGACGTGCATTCGTGAAGGCTGGCGAGATTATTTGCTGTTTCTGTATGTCACGTTGGGCATGCATTGAGGCTTCACCATTGCAGATGGAAAGCATTTTGTGAATAGGTTTGCTGCCTGCAAAGGGTCTCCCTCCATCTCTTTCCCTCCACATTGATAAAAATGCATGCTGTTTCTCCCCCCTCCGAAGAGAGACAGGCTGTAGCACTTCCTTTCCTCCTTCCCTTTTTCGATTTTAAAGGAGCCATTAGGTAGCTGTGCCTAAAGGCGGAGAAAACAAATGAGAGGATGGCGAGAAAAAACGTTTGCGTTTAACCTGGAGAGCGTGCAGGAAATATGGAATCCTCTAGATTAAGCTGCAGTCTGTGATGTTAAACCACCAGATTGATGGAGCTTTGTAAGAATTCCGCTCGCTGATTGGTGCAAGGATTGACAGCAAAGGTCACAGTGTCAGACATAAACCAAAATTTTCTCTTTCGAACCCTGGATTTTTAGAAAGAGACTGGACTGTAATGGACCTGTAAAAAACTGGGTGGTGTTAATGCATTTTCTTAGGAGTTTATGGCCTCCACATGGGTGGGGGAGCCCTTCCTTCTTATTTACTGTGGAAAGGTAATTCCTGGTATTTTACCGACGTCTGATTTGAGGATGGGAATGATCTTGGTCATTGTACTGTGAGCCTTTTGATTAATGAGTTGGCCCGTGCAGTTGGCATCATTTTTACATTAACGTATCTGGCAATATGTTCCCTTAGATAAGCTCATTAAAATTGTTTGCATTGTTTGATAAGGATAACAATGTAATGGAGAATGCAGCTAGGGTCTTAGACAGCTCAAGGCCAGACTTAGACTGATATCTTCTTTGCTCACATTTCGTGAAGTTCTTTTGTACTGGTGTAGTTATTTTTATTTATTTATTTTTTAATTGTCAGCATAGTTTTTTTAATCGGTACATTTTAGATATGCATAATAACATTCATCATAGGGAATTTGTACCTGTACCTGATATATCTTGCTGCTTCTTTCTTCCCCATTTTCTTCCTCTTCTTTCAATCCCTTTTTCCCTCTTTATTTACAAAGCTTGGTTTCCATTTTTTCCCTTCTGTTCTTTTTTCCGAAGGATGTGGTAGTTATTCTTGAATGTTACCTTGATAACTGCCAACAATGCTTTTGCTTTGAAGTCGAGCACACACACCACTAAAGCTAAAAGCGCATCCTTTCTGCTAGTAAGCAACAGGAAATAACCCGTTTTTGAAAGCCTTCATCCATATATTCAGATGGCATTACTGGCAGGCTATTTTGTGTATCTAAATGTTGCATATCATAAAATAAGACCAAAAATACCCCACTTCCTTTCTCTTTGACCAAAGGCACGCACTCACTGTTCGTTAAGTCGTCCCCCCCCCCCCCAATTATAAGCAACCTTTGCCCTGTCATCCCTGGCAGTTACATAAATACTGGGAGTTAATTTTGGCTGTGCCCATGAGGTCACCAAAATCTCATGCCTTATGGTTCCAACAAATGTGTTGACATGGCATCCTTAGGGATTTCAAGTGCTTGTTATTCTCTTAATGTAAACCAAATTGACCCACAACTGTCAGTATCCTTCTTTAGGAGACCCTGTGATTAGAAAGTTGGACCCCTTCTCTCCTTACTTCTCTACCTTTGTCTTCTGGGAACATCCTAAAGTTAAAAATAGGATTTAAGAAGAAAAAATTGATTTACTTTTAAACTTCACTTATTTGAATCATTCTTATAAGTAATATGCTTGAAGCTGTCATCTCCTAAGTGATTTAGTTTATGCTGTATAGGTAGCAGTTGCTTTTAGCATGGAGTTCAGATTTTACCACATAAGCCAAAGGAAGTTGCCCAGTTGGGTTTCATGGGCAGTGGAAAATAATTTAACAGAAAGGTTCAATGTTACCGTCTCATGATAAATTGTTGTTTTTAAATGAAATTTTATTTGCTGCTTTAATTTGATCCAAATTACTATTTCCATTTTCTGAATTACTTCCAGTTTGCTTTCTGAGTCCTTATAATACCTGAGATTGTATAAAAAGCAAAACTGAATTTGAATAATGATCTGACTGAACCAATTCTTAAGTCACTAAGAGCATCATTGCATTTGTATTTTTTATAATAGGACTAGTGAGTACTGTAATAAGAGGCATCATAGGGTAAGTAGAGACAGAGGCCTCCAGAATTGCATTTGTCTTGCATTGATACAAAAGGATGCCCTTAGAAATAGACACACTGGATATTTTCCTTGGTCTGCTTCTCTTTCAAAGTGGATGACCAATGTTATGTGACTACCACTTTTTTCTTTTTTTTGTGGAGCGAAATAGGGAAAGGAAAAATGTGACACATTTTTCTCTCCGGAAATATTCCATCATTATTTTGGCATCTCAAGACTGGAATAATATAGCCATTTAATTGCTAAGGAAACTTGGAAGACAATTTGAAAGCTCAGTAGAGGTTTAACCAAGTAAAAGTTTGACTGACTTAGGCTGTAAGCTTGGGGATAGCTGTCAGCAATGAGATGTGCTTGAAAGTTCTCTGTGGAGTCCCTTAGGGCCCTGGATGAGGCCAGAAACAATTCCATTGTAATAGGAACCCAGCAAACCTTTTATCTTAGGCCCCCTTTGCCAGTTATGCAGAAAGATATCTAGTTTCATTGTTACAGAGATGTTGTGAGGTTAACTTCAAACATTTAACAAATCGTTTTGGGGCTAGGGATATAATTCAGAGGTAGAATACTTGCCTAACACATGGAAGGCCCTGAGGTCCATCTCTAATACCTCAAAAAATAAAAATTAAAACCATGTAAAACAAATTCTTGAAAGAACAAATGTCAGTAGAAGAATGCAGCTGTCACTGGAAAGCGTCTTTTGGGCCTTTTGCCATGCTTCCAGTGCAGGTAAAAGGAGGAGAGGATGCCTAGAAAGTAGGACTGTGCAGCGCAGCTAAGGGGCAAGCAGTCACTCTTCTGTTTTTACAGCATTTGCACCAGGTTGTTCACAAATAAAAGTCATCTGTCGCTCCTGACCCAGATATCGAAACAAGCTCATTTTCACAACCTGGAGTCGACTAGGTGATAGATTATTATTGAAGGTAGTGCATACTTTGATTAGAAAAACAAATATCTTAGAGATTAGTAATTCCAGGTTTTAAAAAATGCAAAATTGGCTCAGCGAAGCCATGTACGTACGTACATTTCCACTGCTCAGGTCCACTGTTGTGTGATTGTCTCCTCAGCCTCAGCTTCTTGGCCGCATTTAGGAGCACTACAAGTCCATATAATTTAAGAACTGCTTAAAAAATAAATGTGGCCAGGGGGGCATTTGAGGTGACACTGTTTAATTCACGGAGTGTGTGAGTTGTGCTCTGGATCTCCCTGGAGGGGATGCTCCCCACAGCTCTGTTTTATGCAGATGCAGATGGGAAATGAGATTTATTAACTGGCTCCCTGCCCTCTGTGTCTTTGTTTGCATACCCCAGGCTTTTGCAAGTGAATGTAGGAGGATAGAGGACTATTTCAAAATGGGTGTTTGGACATGAAACTTCAGTCACATATGTTTCCAAATATTAAAAAACAACAACAACCAAAAGACTAAGTTACTTGGCCCTATGAGATGGACTGCAAAAAAAAAAAAAAAAAAAAAAAAAGCCAAAGTAAACTGTAAATCTAAAATACTGGCCTAAAACACCCAGCTTTCCTTCTTTTAAAAAATGAACTGTTTTAAGGAAAACAAAGAAGTATGTATAATATGGGGAGTTATAAAAGTGTGTTCCATTCAGTAGTCACTGTTGTAACATGGCTCACTTTTTACCAGGATGTAGACTTCAAATCACATTCCCCCAGGACAGCAGCTATAGATAGCAAGTCTAACTCCATGTGTCTCCACAGTGCACATATTAGTACCATCTGGATTTATCCTGTCATTGGAGGTTTTTAAAAGTATTAATTTGATCTTTAGGATTTTTCTCAGTGTTTGTAAAAGACAGGAGATTACTTAATGGTTTGTTAGATGCCCAATCTTGTAATTTCTTTTCAGAGTCCTTTATTATGGCTTCTGTTAATGGGGTGGCCTTCTGAGTGCTCTTGGCCTTGGGGAGAAGCTTACCCCAGCTCTGTAGCTGGTTGTGGTGTCTATTGACAGTACATGAGTTAGCAGGGCAGAAATGTGAACGTGTCCTTGGTAATTTAGAAGGTTGATTTTCTTATGCAGCATCTTTTTTATGTTTATAGGAACCTCTTGAAGCTGCAGTTAACAATCTCTTAGATTAATGGAAGGGGAAATGTTAGGTCTAATGTAAATATTCTACTTCAATCGGAGAATTATTTAATTCAGTAAATATTTAGGAGCTTGCTGTGGCCAGTGTCTTTGCTAGGTGCTCCTTTAAAGCTCTTGAGTTCTAGCAGAGTCAAAGTTACAAGCAACTCACTTTTTATCAGATTTACATATTTTGCTTAGTCTGATAGCAAAAGTGGTTTGCATTTCCTGAACCCAAAGAGCCTTACAGTAAGCAAATACAATTTTAAGACCAGTATGCTGTAGAATGCTAAAAGAGACTGTGGCAAGTTCTGGGTCTCAGAGAAAAGATACAGGCTTTAGACTCAGACATGATTTCATTGGCTTAGTTCAGTGTATGTTGGGCAGAGGTAAAAAATAAGACTGGAACGTTACAAAGCAGGCAAGGTAGTAGCACTTAGAAGTAGGAAACTCCTAAAGGCTTATTACTTGACAAACTGCACTGAGAACAGAGATACATGCTGGAATCCATGTCCTGTTTCGAAATGTGACTTGAAAGGAAAATGGAGTCCACAGTGCCCTGTGCTGCTAGCTCCAAAATTAATAGGGATACAAAATGCTATGACAGAACTCAAAACCTTTAGCCTGCAGGGGTCAGGGCAAGGTATATTGATAGATGTTCCCTGACTCAGACAGGCAGCTTTCTCTGTGTAATAGCAAAGACGTAACTTCATCTTATAACAGGGGTGGAACTTAGGTCAGTGACTTTTGTATTTCCTAGCTAGCAGTCTGACTTAGGGGTGGTAAGCGTGCGGCACCACTCTGACCCTCCCAAACTCAGAAGCAAGGCGTCTGGTACTTCACTGGGAAGCATCCTCCCTTGTGTTCCGCCATCAGACAGAGCTGTGAGATTGCTCAGAACACTCAGTTAGAAGATGTCCCTGTGACAGTGGCCACTTAACTGGGATGAGAGTTTGCCTTGGCTCAGAATTTTTTTATAAATGTTGTCAATTTCATTTACAAAGGCAAATTGATTTGCCAGTCTCTAATCGAAAGTACCTTTTTCCACAATGAAATGTTAGAATATGTATGTTAATTTCATTCTTCCTGACCTCAGCCTTTCAACTCTCTTACCTCTGTCATATGAAATTGGTTATATCATAGTCAACCAGTATCTTAAAACAGCCCTTTTTCTTGGAACGGTCCATGCACATCCTGTTGGTATCCTGTGTACTTTGTTTCTCAGCTCATTTTAAAATTCTGATTCTCATTGTTTGTCTCTGCGTTTCTGGCCTGCATCAAGAGAATTATTCCAAAATGAAAACCCAGTATTCACATAAAAACAAATTATTTATTTTTTGCCTTGATGAATCAAAGAAATTTTTCCTAAACAAACATGTTTTTGTTAAATGCATTTCTAAAATGATCACTTATTATAGTAAAAATAAACCACTAGTGAAGTTTTGAATTTTATGGGCCACTTAGCAGTAATTTCTTAGGTTACTGAAAAAAAAAAAAAAAACAAAAAACACTTCTACGTTTTTAGTGTCCAGGCTCTCTAGGATTTTACTCAGTTGAGCATGGACATGTTTTCTCTTCATGTATTGTTTTGTCTTGTTTTTTTCTAAAGGCAGAAGTTGATGACAGGTACACAGGATGGTCAAACTAACGACAGCTTTTAGGGATGCGATCCTTTAATACTGAGCTAGTTAAGAAAATATGCACAAGCTCAGAGTTTCTTTAGGTTTTAGGCCTCATTTGGTTCCAGCAGGTAAAATGACTGTTCCAAAAGAATCTAATTTTGATCATGACTTTGGAACAAGAAAGGACTAGGGCAAGAAGGAAGAGTATGCCTTGTGTATCTGTGTGTGCACACACACAGGTGAGTATTGGTGGAGATCTGTAAACTTGTGATTGTTCCCAATGTGCAGTTTTGATAGTGGCACTGGACTTCCTAAAGGCATTTTGTCTAATCTACAACTCTGTATGACAAACTTTGTGGAGATACGTTAATTGTACACAGAATCAACCTTGAAGTCTATGGCCAGTGTTTGTCATTTCATAAAATGATTGTGTTCTTCATGGGAAATTACTTTAGATTTCTGCAGTCCTGTTACATTTTTCCTAGAAGTTGTGTTTGTTTTCTTTTGTTTTCCTCTAAAGACATCAATTCCTTGTTCTTTATTTAGTGTCATCCTACCCTGGCAAAGCCCTAGGAGGTAATTTGTCAAAAAATGCCAGAGGCATTGACATCTATAGGAAGCTTTCTTCTGTTTGCAATTATACAATGATTATAAACAGTGATATCCTTCGTGTAAGGACCTCCACAGTTCCTGCAGGGTTTTCATTTGGTGCCCTCAGATCCAGGGCAAAGGGAGTGACAAAAAATGGGCTCTTCCTCTCCTGTTCCACTATCTACTCCCTTTCTGGAATGGCTAAACGTGTTTTAGATTGCTAGTGATGTATTTTTTAAAAGATTCCCCGTGTTGGCTATTACATGATCATTATTAAAGTTGGAGCTAAAATTCTTAGTTCAGTAGTCTTACTGAGTTCCTTCTATATGCCAGTCTCCATGGTGGGCCCTTGAAATTCAAAGACAAATAACGCCCAGCCACCCTTAAAAGAACTTGTAGAGGCCTTGGCAGCAGCAGGAGAGAACCTGGAGGGATCCAAAATGGAAAGATATCTATACCTGACCCTGGAGAGCACCCAGAGTGTATGTATAGCTGTCCCTGGTTCAGAAGTCTTAAGTTGGTTGAGTTGTCTTAGTAAAAGTAATTTTGCTGTTACTGCTCTGATATTTGCTGAGGGCAAAATTATCACTGCTGTAATTTTCAAAAGCTTCCAGGAAGTGGAGTATGTGAGTAAAAACTGCATGCTGTTCTGTGACCTCTACGTATGTTTTTTAATGTAAGCTTGAACATTGATGAGTCACTTTGGCAGGAAGGTTTCTTCCTTAAAAACGTGACATGAGGAAAGGCAAAAGGCTTATCTCTTTCTTTTTATTGGCACGTTTGTAGTACATTATGGGTACAGTCATTGTGGGGAGTTGGTACCCGAGATCATGAACATTTCTCACTTCCTTTTTTTAACCCCCATCTCAGCCCTCCCTCCCCGCAGTGTGACTCTGAAACCACTTCTGGTTAGTATCTTCTAATCCATGTTTTTGGATTACATGTATTGACCATCACTTGGTTGAAAATAATGCATTATTTGTGTATCAACTTTCATATATGGCAAAGAAAATGAAAGTATATATTCATGTTCTCTTGATACACAAGGGAACTGAAAGGTAAGAAATTCACAAGGGTGACAACTGGGTAGATTAGTCACTATGTATGTGTCTATTTGTTTGTTTTTTTTAAATGGAAGCTATATAACTGCTTCACCTTATAGGCAGTGGTGTGTTATTTAGTACTTTAACAGCAAGCATTTTAAAAATTAAATGAGTTTTCATTTTAATTTAATTTTGATGTGTTGAAAGTATGTTAGAAAACATCTCACATGGGGGTCCTCATCATTTGCCTAAAGCAAGTGTCATTTCTGCAGTAAAGCTTCACAAGTCACAGATGAACTACGCTGTTCCAGCCCCTGCCTCCTGTAACCCTTTGAGGTTTCACACATAGCAACCCATGGTCCACATCCTGTTTCATTTTCTCCAGTGCACACTAGAGCCTCCCGTGTTGTTGGTGGTGATCTGTCCAGCCAGTATGCCCCGTGAACCCTGTGCTGACTGTGAGGATTAGTTTTCAATATCCTCTTTACATTTTTGTTTTCTTCCCACTTATCGAGCCCCGGTTGTTGTTCATCAGGTGATGAAACAACTGTGAGATTGCAGGTAATTGCTTTTTTTGGCCATGCTGCTGCCATCTGTCCTCCTCAGCTCCCCTCAGCCTCCGGCCTTAGAGCAGTTAAGCAGCAGTATCTGCCCTTCGCGTTAACCCCCAGGTCTCTGTGATGCCAGCCAGGGAACAAGTGGTGTTCATTCCCTGTCTGTCTGTGCCACAGCCCCTCATCCAGCGGTCTGGGTGAAGTCTGGGGGAACCCGGGGAGACTGACCAACTAAGAAAAAACAAGAGGAGAGCTTTGAAAATGTGATCCTCACCGTAGGAACCTGCAGCCCTGAAACCTTTGAAGAGGCTGTGGAGCTTGAGGCTGAATATCTCCTCTAGAGAAGGAGGAAGTAGAAGACAGATCATAGGTTCGTGAGGTGGGAGGCAGACATGTGCAAAATGGGAAAGTGAGGGTTTCCTAGGGCGCACACCCCAGATCTCGGCCATATCCATTTCAGTTACTCTGTCTGTCTGCAGGCAAATCTGCCCCTCAAATGTGTACTTAGTCCCTGGGAGAAGAAGAAAATGATGTGTGCTGCATGAACCTAGGCAGCCAACAGGGGAGAGAGGGAGCTGCAGGTCTCCCAGATCTCTTACGGGGGTCTGAAAAGCACAGTGATTTGAAAGATGCAGTGAATGGGAAACCGATTTCTCTGTCCTTGGAATTTGACAGGTAGATACGTTGTCACATCACTAACTTGTAGCAGTCCTCGTGAACACAGGCAGCTTATCTTCAGCCCTTGGGATGTGTGCTGCTGGCCCTCAGGTCTAGACTGAAAGGGTGGTCTGGCCCAGCCAGCCCTTGTTCTAGCCCTCAATAGGCCCAGTTGGGAGTCAGAGTGCCTGGCTAGGGAGCTGCTTGGAGAAGCAGGGAGGGGTCCTGGGCAAAGCTCAGCTCTGGAGTGAGACTTATGTTCTGTTTCAGCCCTTTTAACTGTTTGATCTGGGGCAAATTTGTTACCTCTCTAGGCCTCACTTTCCTACTGTGCATATGGAAAGAATAATAGTACCATCTTCACAAAACTCTGACTCAGTGAGATACACAATGTAAAGAACGTGAAGCATTGCCTAGTGCAAAGTAAATTCCTTGAAGACTGTTAGCAAGTATTGTTGCTTTTCATTTAAATCTGCTGTTTTATTGTCTTTGTAATAATCTGGCCTCTGTGTCCTAGGTCTTTGGTACTGTACCTGATAAAAGGCCAAAATGAGTCTGGAAAAAACTCAAACAGCTACACTACATTGTCTTTTCCTGTCTCATCCAGTTAATTATTAATTGATGTGCTGTAAACTGCATCCACTTAAAGTATGTGACTTAGAAAGTTTTGGTAGCATGGACCCTGAGGTCATCACCAAAGCCAAGATTTAAACTTTTCCATCACATCCCAAAATTCCTGTACATTTTGCAGCCTGTATCTCTTACATCCATTGTCCCAAGAGCCACTTCTATGTTTCTGTCACCACAGATTAGATTTCATTTTACATGAGTGGAGTGCCTGGCTGCTTTGACTCAGCGAAAATGATTTTAAGAGCCACCCGTGTTGCGTGTGTCTGCAGTTTTTTACTCTTTATTGCTGAGTAGTACTCCATCATATGGCAGTACCATATTTTGTTTATCTGTTCACCAGATGATGAACATTTGAGTTAATTCCCGTTTTCAGCAGTTGTGAATAAAGCTTCTGTGAATATTCATGTACAAATCTTTGTGTGCCTAGGAGTGGAATGATTGGGTCATACGGCTGGTGTTTGTTTAACTGAAAAGAAACTGCAAGCCATTGTCCACTGTAGTTGTTCCATTTTACATTCCTGTTAGCAGAGAATTTTCGTGTTTAGGAACACTTCGTGTTGTCTGTCTTTCAGATTTTGGCCGTCTTTATTCAGGGGTATCTCACTGAGATTCTATTTGATATTTTCCTGATGACTGATGATGTTGGATCAAGCTTTCTTTAGTGATGTGTCCAAATCTGCCCATTTTGAAACATTGGGTTAATTCTTATTGTTGTTGGAGAATTGTGAAAATGTATTCTGAGTATAGTAATTTAGATTTGAATTAGCTTTTGATGTGTCTGGGTCTCATATTCTTACCCTGAAAGTAAATGAAAAAAAGTGGGGGGATAGTTGCTCCTGTGTTTGTCTGTAATGCTTATGGCAGCAATTATGCTCTTGGTATGTTAAATAGGTTGAAAATCACTGTCCAAAAGTGCTTGACACTGGGATTCTTTCAGATTTTGGATTTTTTTCAGATTTTAGAGTATTTCCAGGGACTGTACTGATGGAAAGACATCCCTGAACCAAACATTTGAGCATCGTGTCAACTCTGAATTTTGGAGTTGCATTTCAGGCTTTAGATTTTTGAATTAGGAAAGCTCAGCATGTACATAGCAGTATTAAAATTCAATACAAAATAGTAACAATAATTATATGAGCTCAACAAAATACTAAATCCAGTGTAAAAGTTTCATATGAAATGTTAAATTTAGTAGCTAAAATTTCTTTGGGGTTCTTGACAGATTAAAAAATACTCTGAATTCTTTAAAGAAGAATGCTATAATTATGGGGATATTCTTTCTAACAGGTATGCTCTTAACGCACTAGATCAAATGTTTTCCATTGTTTAAGAGGCAGATATGTGCAGAATTTTTTAAAATCTTTATATGCCACAAGGAACCATTGGCCAAGTTTTCAAATGTTTCCCAGAATAAAGGTTGGATGGCCCCTTATTTAAAAGTTCTGAGGCTAACATCCCCCACCTCTGCCTCACTTCATTCTCATCTGCCTAATTTGTCAGTTTTGTGGTTACCGGTTTGGCTCCTCACTCTCCAGCTGCCTAAGGAGACATTGCCTCACCTTGAATTTAGAGACCAAGCAGGAGCTTTGTGCTGTCAGAGGTTTACCTGAAAGGCAGAGTCTGCAGAAAGACTTTGTTACCTGTGTTATCTGTAAAGGTGGAGGCGCTTGACTTTCAGAATCTGTTTGGGAATATTTCCAGCTGAAACCCAGTTTCTTAACCATGTGTACATTTCAAAATCCAAAAATACATTTCACAAATACCCCAGGCTTACAAAGTAGATTTTTATAAGTGTAACTTACTTTCTTTTTTATTTATTCATATGAGTACCAAAACCGTTAGGCCAAATTTCAAGGGAATTACTGTCCTTGAAGAGAGCAGTAGGGTTTGGCCCTGCAAGCAGTAGAAGATGATTTTCTGTGTTCTGGTTGGGACTGAGCAGGCCACAGCTACCGGAGGGCTGGTGGAGAGCTGACTTGTTTTGCTTTGGTATGGGACATTCCATGAAAGGAAGCCAAATACTATTAGACAGGACATCCTGTGATTCCCTTAGTTTACTATAGCCAAGTATGGGATTGTTTTTTTAATAAGATGATCGCCTGCTTCCTTTCCTGTTCACTGGGGAACTCAAATTGTTGCTATCCATTTGGCTTTTAGACTGTAGCAAACAACTAACCCCCAGATAATCACCTGAAGGCTCATAGATGGGGGGAAAAAATCATTGTCTTTTTATGTACTCTCAGGATGCCCTTTAAAAGTGACCATCAGTCCTTTTGTGTTTAGATAATAATTATCCAGAAATAATGTGATCAAACTATAAATTCTTAGAATTAAACATGTTAGAAATTAGAATCAGATATATTGTATAATACCTACACAGTTAAATGTAATGCAAGCATTTCTTGTGAAGATGAAAATTAGTCACATATTAACCACACAAGCTGATTACTTTATATATATTTTCTTAGGTTCTTGGGGCTTCCGTAACAAATGACCACAAAGTGGATAGCTTGAAACTCTCATGCTAGGGGCCAGAGATTTAGCTCAGTGACATAAGTGCTTGCCTGGCAACTGTGCAAGTTCTTGTGTTCAATCCCTGGTACCAAAAAGAAAGAAAGAAACATTTGGGTTTGGGGATTTAGCTCAGCAGCATGAGCACCTGCCTGGCAAGCACAAGGTCATGAGTTCGATCCCCAGAACCAAAAAGAAAAAGAAAAATTCTCATGCTAGTGGAGGCCAGAGGTCTGAAGTCAAGGTGTTGGACGGTACCATGTTCCATCTGAAGGCTCTAGGGAAGAACCCTACCTGTGTCTTGCTGATCTGGTAGCCCCATGTGTTCCCTGGCTTGTGCTTCATTAATCCAGTCTGTACTTGCCATCATCCCAGAACCTTCTTCAGCTGTGTGTTTATTGCATGGCCTTCTTTTAAGGACACAGTCACTGGGTTTTGGGCTTCCTTAATCCACTGTGACCAACTGCATCTTCAAAGAACCTGTTCCCACATGAGACCAACCACCTTCTGAGGTTCTGGTTGACATGAATGGGGTGGGGCACACTTCAACCCTCTGTGTAGATGTATGTATGTATGTATGTATGCGTATATATACGAATTCATTTTTAAAGTGTATATGTGAAAAGTACATATATTCGTACTCTTCTACACACAAAAGAAGTTTAGAAAGAGAGGAAATATAAGTGTTATAACAGGGATAGAATAATGGATATTTTCATGTAACTTTTTCCCTATTTTTTGTAGTAAAAATATACAGGTTTTGTTATGGTTTGCATCAAGGTGTCCCCTCAAAGCCACATGCAGTCGTCGGTGGGGGTTTTTCAGAGGTGACCGAAGCTGAATCTGGAGTGTGTGGTGCTGGGATTAAGGGTGTGTGATTACTGAATCAGCCCACTGAGTGGTTTGGCGTTGCCCTAATCCTCAGTAGCGTAGCTAGAGTACAAAAGGGGCAGAAAGGAGCTGTTAAGGTTTCTTGCTTGATTTGTTACCTTCGGCTCCTCTGACACGTCACCCTGCCTTGGAGCTAGCTGATGATCGATTGAAACCTTTATAGACTATGAACCAAAATAAACCTTTCCTCCTTTAATTGTGGGTATCGAGTATTTTCTCTTAGCTATGAAAAAAATGAGGTTTCTAAAATAAAAATCTGTGTTCTAAAATGAAAAAGTAGCACTGTGACTATAAAGCGCAAGTTGGCATGGAATTAACGGGGATCCTCCTGCCTTAACCTCCTGAGTGCTGGGATAACAGATTTACACCACTACACCACACAATGTTGACATCTAGTTTTCGGAGAGGAGTTTGATACAGGGTCTCACTCTGCAGCCCAGGCTGGCCTTGAATTTAGGGCGATCTTCCTACCTCAGTGTCCTGAGTGCTGGATTACAGATGTTTCCCACCATGCTTAGCTTGACATATTCTTAAAAATAGTTGAGATTAAAAAAAACATAGTTGAGATTTTTTTTTTTTATTTAAGGAGAAAAGAAAAAAAAACAGAGAAAGGGTACAAGTTATACAGATTTGCAGAAAAAAAATGAACAGTAGGAAATCACTAGTTAATGGATTACATATTGTCATCTTAGAAATAATTGTTCAAGTCACAAAATTAAAGCTTGTAAAGTGGACATTCCATCAATGATACTGCAAACAGTTCTGTTCAATGATCCAATAAAACTCTGTGATATCATTTTCTATCTTATACACTTAAATATACATGCAGTTATATAGTTTAGAGCACTTTCTTTTCCTCTCTTTTGTACAATGACTATTACACATTTTGGGTTTCATTGCTCCCACGGTTCTTATTACTTTTTTGGAAGAGAGTAAAACCAAATGTGACATAACAGAACAGAATCGGTCAAGTCAAAAGGGTGGACATAATAGATAATGTGAAAACATAATACAAGGTGATCAACAATGGTTACCAAAATGCCTCCCGCTATCTCTAATAGAATTGCCTGTATCGTTAGTTATAATACAATTGAACAAAACAGTAAAGAATAAAACCGACAAAACCAAAACATTGGAGACATTGTAGGTCTTCAAAAGTAGATAAAAGTCAACGAGAATGGGCGTTATAATGAATCTCATTATCTTCACAGCCTAAATTTTCGAACCTGATACTATCCAGCAAAACAGAATAGGGGAACATCAGTTAAAAACTAGATGGTGAGAGTAATACAAGGCTTTAAATCGAGGTAATGGAAAGTCAAAGTGGGTTACTATAATATATCCTGCTATTTTTTTTTCCTTTAATTAAAAGGATAAAAATAAAAAAGTAAATAATGGAGTGGAGATTGAGATAAAAGAGGGCATAACAACGAAACAGCACCAATCAAAACATAACCATTTAAGCAGAATAGTGTTTCACCACCAGATAATCCTGACCTAAAAGTAGTTACCATATTGTCTCTTTCCTTGAAATCCTTGAGTACAACTTCGTATATTGTACCATTAAGTATATCAAAACAATGTAAAACCATTTAAGAGAATGACAGCATTACAGAGTATTTAGAATCGACTAACAGAAAATGAACAATGGTTTCTGTATAATCTCCTTGTCTTTAAAAGGTTTTTGCTTATACTATCGTACATAATAAAATCCAGTGAGATACAACCTATTTAGACCATTGGAGACAGAAGGACAAAAGCTAGATGAGACTTCAAAACAAGATGATGCTAAATCAGTATTACCTATTAAGATGTCATTTTCTCCAAAATAGCTGTTCCTATCATCCAATCTTCTCTGTCTCATTTCTGTTGAGCTCTTATTCTGTCAGTAGCTGTCAGTTTGTCTTCTTCACTTTGTTCTCTGCTCCATTCGTTGTGGCCTCCACTATTTCTGGATTCTTTGTATTTTTCTTTTTTTAGAATATCCTGCAATACTCTCTGTAGAGTTGAATTGGTGGTTGCAAATTCCCCCAGTTCCTCTTTATCCTGGAAGCACCTTGTTTTTCCATCAATTTCCAGGGACAGTTGTGCAGGATATCTCAATCTTGGCTGGAGATTATTATCTTTCAAAGCTTGAATTATTTCCCCCCATGCTCTTCGTGATTTGATGGTTTGTGCAGAGAAATCTGCTGTAATTCTGATGGGTGTTCCCTTGTAAGTGGTCTGTTTCTTGTCTCTGACAGCTTTTAATATTCTGTTCTTGTATTGAATTTCTGGAATTTTTATTATTATATGCCTGGGTGTTGCTCTGTTTGGGTTGTAGGTGGCTGGGGTCCTGTATGCCTCATACATCTGAGTATCTTTACCTTTTGCTAAATTAGGAAAATTCTCCTGGATTATTTCTGTGAGTAGCTTTTGTAGTTCACTTGTTTGTGTCCCTACTTCTTCTTTTATGCTCTTAATCCTTAAGTTATGGATCCTCTTATCATCTTCTTGTCTTTGTATTATTGCTGTTTGTTTCTTTGTTATTTTTAAGAAGTTTTTCATTTCATTCTCCCATATTACAAGTCTGCCCTCCAGTTCAGATAGTCTGTCCTTAGTTTCTTTCAAGCTGTTATGCCAGTCTTCGATAGACTTCTTAGTATCTTGGTAGTCCCTTTGAACCTGCTTCACATATTCTGTGCTTTCTCTGTTTCCTCCATCAAACAATTCTCCCCTTTTTTTCTGTTCTTCCATTCCACCACCTGTTTTTTCTTGGGTGGTACTTAGCATTTCTCTAACTATTCTGCATACTTCTAGCTTCAGGTCGTTGATAACTTCATTCCTGAATTGGTCTATGAGGCTCTCTATATGGCGCCTTACGTGTATTGGTGCAGTGTCTGCTATTGCCTGATTCTCAGAATTGGGGGCCGAGGAGCCTTTCTTGTTGCTGCCTCTTCCCATGCTGCCTCTTCTTCTCTGTTCCTTATATATGCAAGCTTATATAAGAGGCCCAGCTTCTCTCCCAGTCAGCCACAGCCTGATCGAATTTCGCCAGTTAGGTGTTCCCGCTCACCGCTGTGCACCAGGGAGTTACGGACCAGGCAGCCTACGTGTCTCCCCTCCCGGCCACCCTCAGGCTCTGGGATCTGGGTTGGGACAGCCGACGGGGTCCGCCGGCAGCATCACGCAGGCCAGGCACTTTTCACCAATCCCGCCCGAGAGGGGGATGTGTGGCTGGAGTTGCCACCGCGCCCTGCTCCCGCAGGACTGCTCGGGCCCAGAAAGTCCTCCGCTAGAGTCAAACTGTGGTGGAGTGTCAGTCTCTCACTCACCTCGCCACAAGTCAGAACATGCCTCCCTGCCCATCCTGTTTTCAACTCCGTTCGCAGACTCCCGTTCTCAGAGTTTCCGCGCGTCTCTCTCCTTGCCGAGCGGATGTAGGGGCAGCCAGCCACCGCGCAGCGGGAAACCCAAATCGCGGCTTCCAATAGCGCGGGGTCCAGCCTCGGCAGCGAGGCTTTTCTGTTCCTGTTTTATCACCAGGACTGCATTCCAAGTTGGTTTCTCTCAGCCAAGTTCGTTCCTGAGTCAGCAGAGCATAACTCCACCAGCTTATGTCTCTTTAGTCCGCACCATACCTGGCTTCTGAGCCTAGTTTTTCAGAGAGCCTCCGGTAGTTGCTGTTATCTGTCCGCTATGTTCTCCCCGAAGTCTAATAGTTGAGATTTTTGAGGTCCTACCTTCTAGCCACTATTTCTTCACCTTGTCAAACTGTTATAAAGATATTTTAATCTGGATTTTAAATAATTCTGTGTAATATACACACATATTTTTATATATAATGAGTCAGTTGATGTTTTCATGGTATCAAATGTGTGTTATGTTTAATATTGTGTTAATTACAACAAAAGCTGAGGCTGACATAATGTAGCATAAAATTGCTGTTGAGTCAACCACTATAGTATCAGGTCTTTGGTTTAAGTTTGGAAAGCCAAAAAAATTATGATTTTTAGTTGTTGAATTCAAACCTAATTTTTAAAACATATTTTAAAGTCTCTAAGTTAGATTAATCCTAGGAACCTAGAAATTAGACATGGCAACAGGATGAAGGCATTTTCCCAAATTTATGAATTTCATCTGTTCACGTTGGCTCAAATGCTAGGTTAACTTATAACACACATATGCACTGTAGAACTGACTTCGTCCACTCACACTGCATATTCTTTAGGCATTTTTATCTGTAGTAACATCTCTATAGTAAAATAGTTCATAACATCTTTTCATAAATAATTTCTTTCTTTCTTAGTTATCTTTGCCTGTTAACCCATTGCTCTGTCTTTAGGAATCCCAATCTTAATAAACCACCCTAGGTCCACTGGCTCCCACATGTTACATTACTGCCATCTACTCAGTCTTGTCCTTTGCTCCTGTAAGTCCTTACATCTTAGAACTGCAGAGTTATAAAGAAAGACTGAGAGCTCCAATTTCTCCCCTCTCTTCGCCAAACCACTGTCCTACGTTGTGTCTGCCTTTCTGTTATTTTTGTACCTGATTAGTTTGAATGTGACAAACCCACTTTTTATCCTGATGCTCAGTGTTTTGAGTCACTTTTCTGTTGTATGAAATGTAGCACCTGCAACTTAAACAAGAAGAGGTTTATTTTGGCTTTTTTTTTCAGTCCATATAGAGGGCAGGAGGGAAGAAAGCTGCTCTTATCAAGGTAGCTAGGAAACAGTGAAGGTAGGAACCAGGGACAAGAATGCGCCCTTCCAGCTCACGCCCCCAATGACCTACCTTCAACCAGGTTCCACCTGTAGCTAGCACAGACAGCTGCTGAGCTCTCCAGTGGGTCAGTCCACTGATGAGTATACCGCCCCTGAAACCCAGTCACTTTCCACAGTCCGGAACTTTGGGGAATATTATAAATTTAAACCATAGGGACTCGGTGTCTGTACTTCCCTTTGAGAATTGCAATACTATTACCATTGACTTGTAACAAAGCAGTAGAGAGAAAGGCAAAGTATTGCAAGTCCAGACAGAAAGTCACAGGCAGACAGAGACAGAGTCCGAGACAGACCCAGTGTTTGTCCGAGGCTGCTAGATACTTCTGATGGAAAAATCTATGGTCTTCATTTTTCATTCCAGCAAATAAATGGTAGTTGAGTTTATTGATTAAACAAAGAACACAACTCTTTTTTCACTCCAGTGTACAAGAGAGTGTCTGGTTGCCTAAAAAGAGTAGAAGAAAACTAGTAACAGGGAGAGAAGAATGAACTATGATGCAGGAGGTAGAGATGTGGGAGGTTATGGGGACATCTCTTGCTCAAATGAGAGAATTATTTTGTCTGGGAAGCAGTGAGGACTGATAGTAAAATAATGCTCCTAGTTTTGATAATATTTCCACACAGCTACCCTGGTTGGCTGAACATTAATAATCTTAATTCAGCCATGGCAATAACTAGAATTTCCATTTACTGTTCCTCAAAATGTGTAGGAGGGATCCCACACTGTATGTAACTTACAGGGTTCTCTAGGTTGAAGAGGAGATTGTTGTAGACACTGATCAGTGACTTTCCAACTAAATGTAAGGGTGAAAAGTTACACTGTTTCCCAGTTTGAAGTTTTCCATTTTGATTGTCAGCGTCTACTTTGGAAAGAACTGAGAATAGATGGACACAGGTAGAATGGAGCGGGTATAGAGTCAAATTTAAATGGAGTATTTTTTAACACTGACCTGCCCTTCCCTCCTCTCATTAATAGGCTTTATTTTATTGGTACTTTATTTTCATTTCCATTTTAGATTTAAAACATATTTCACCATCATTTAAATGCAGATAAGCACCAGTCTCTGAAGTGAGATACCAAGAAACTTTTTTAACGTAGATTTTTCTAAACATACAGTCACAATACAGACCCAAAGTATTTTATTTTGTTAGCTTTGAAAAAGTTACAAGCAGTCATATCTCTGTCCATTTTGACTAATACACCACAAAAAAAGCAAATTGAGAGACTTGGATCCAAAGTATGTAGTAACTAGAAATGTGAAATGTGGTGATTCCTCAAAGATTAGCATGGCTTATATGTTACAGCTGGTACATTTTTCAGCCAGATCCCATTCCCAGCAATAAACTGAGTAGTCACCCAGATTTCTACATTTCAGGTTTTTTTCCCCCCACAGAAACTTATGTTTAAAAACCATTTTAGTTAATATGTAAGATGAAGTCTATGGAATTTTTAATAAAAATGGTTTTACTAAGATCATAATTATGTCCTCATTGGAGTTCTTTTTCTTCCCACTTACTCCCATGGGGTGGAGGCAGAGGAATGTGTGAGCGCAGGAGGGATTCGGTTGAGACCAAGAACACTAGACCCAGGCCCAGGCCCAAATCTCAGCTCTGCCGCTTAGTATTTGTGATGGGGCAGGTCACTGGCCCTTTTGGAATCTGTCCCTTCACGTACAGCGTGACATAAAAACTGCTGTTAATGCCATTATAGTGAAGACAGAGTAAGAAAATGCATGTAAACTATTTACTGTTGCATGTGGAAATTTTTCAGTAGGTGCTAGTTATCATAGTATATCCTCTAATCTAGTCCCTCTGCTTTACCAGTTAAGAAAAGGAGATACTAGAGAGTTAGGCCCGAGTTTACCCTGCGGGTTGATGGGAGAGCTCTGGAACTAGAAGGCACTCCTAAATCAGAGTTTTCATGTAGCTGCAGAACTACTGATGAGTTTTTCATATCTATATAACATACTACTCATGTTTTTCCTAGATACAAAAATCATTTAATTCACTCAACCCTAATGTATACCCCCTCCCAGCTCACATAGCACTGACAATTGCACACGTGGTTGACAATTGCATGCATCCTGTGACTTTCTCCTCCCCATAAAACTTCCCATATTTGTGCAGCACTGATGTACAGTTGTGCGCACCTGCCAACATGCCAGCCATTGGCCTAGACCAAGGAGAGAATTTTATTTTTTGTGTTAGTAAAATATCTTCTATAAAGTACCTGCTTTCATAGCGCTTGCCTTTGGGGTCAGGAGATGGTGGACACAGTCAGCAGGACAGTCACAGACAGTTAATTTCAGGGAGGAAAGGACATGGCAGTGCACATAACTGGAGGAGGCCACTTCAGAGGGTTGGCAGCCAGACTGAAGCCTGAGGTGCAGTCAGTGGTGCTGAGAGCTAGAAAGAGGCGGAGATATCTGGGGCTCCAGTAATCCCTGAAGAGTAACCCAGAAATTGGCCTCCATCATTTGTTTCTACTTGTGAGAAGCGTAGAAGAGGAAGATGCCAAAGACGATGTGCACCTGAAGGAGTCAGCACCACACAAACACAAAAGGGCTCAGGAAAGGCGAGAACACGCCCACCAAACAGGTCCACTGCACAGCTGTGTCCATTCACTTGCCACACTGTCCTGCTCTATTCAGGAAGAGTACTATGCAGTGTGTTAACAACTGGGCACTCACCATGGCACCAGTGGCACCCGTGTCCTTAAAGATGGAGCCGGGACTGTGGTTGGAGGGCAGCTTGGAGCCTGACTGAAAATGACTTGGGATCCTGAGAGAGAGCGAAGGTCCAGGAAAAGGGAACAAGGCCAGATAGAGCTGGGAAAGTAACCCGAAAGCATATGGTCTAGAGGAGCAGAGGTACTGGGAGCCAAGAGGGCTGGGCGGGGTACCGAGCAAAAGTTGGTGCCCTGAGGAGACCAGCCAAGCCTTGTGGCATGGGAACGAGCTCTGGGTCATTGGAATTATTTTCAGAGCACAAACGAAGCCACCCACTGCTCAAAACAGATGGGCATTTAGGCAAATACAGTCAGCCACGTTTCTGACCATATGAAGAAGTGTATGCTCAGTGTGTGCATGTGTGTGTGTGTGTGTGTGTGTTGCCTTAGCCTTTTATGCTATCATTATATGCAGTTTCATTCATATCTGGGGGCATTATGTGTGCCACAAAGAACTTTTAGAATTCCAGAATTTTTTTCATTTCTTGGATTAGAATCAAGTTTCCAATTCAAGGCCATAGCTAGCTATTGACTTAACTCTGTGTTAAAAATCACCACCAACAAAATCCACCTTAATATGCTGCCTGGAAAGTTTTATTGTTTTTCCTTAAATTGTTGTATAGCCAAACTAGGTATGCAAGGAGCCACCTAAAGAAGGAGTGCTTGATAAGATCAATGCAGACAACAAGGAGAGGGCAAAATTGGAGGAACGCTTTGAAGGCTAGTTATGGAGCCTTTTTGTAGACCATTGAAATCTGAGTATTTCAGTGATATACTAATTTTTTAAAAACAATTATCGAATACTTGGTGCTATAGCAAGAAAGAGCTTATTTAATGTGTTCTTTTAAGTAATGGTAAGATGAACAGAAACTCTAAAAAGAACCTTTTTTGTGTTCTTTGTCACTGGCATTTGGCAGTACTAGCAGGAATTAGTAGTTCTGATTATTGGACTAAATGAAACTGTCCACATTAAATAAAAGTACTATCATTAAGCAGCAATTTATAGCAAAGTGCAAGTTAATATTGTAATGATGGGCAGCCTAGAACATTCTGGAATACAACAGGCTGTTCAGCCCTGTGTTTTAACTCAGGCTAAATGTCTCAGACTGTTTTAGTATGAAAGTTTCTTTCATCCATTTTCTTCACTATTTGTGAAATACCTCACTGTGAGAAAAAGCACATTTCAGGCAGGGGCTGTATTTTTATAATGTGTTGTGTCACCATGGGCAGTGTCCTGCTGTTTCTCTGTGGTCCTTGTGTGAAGTGCTCACTGCTCAGACCTCTGCCATTCCATGGGCCCCACCAGGAGGATTGCATTGTCGGCCTGATTCCATCCTAGAACCCTGGAAACCTGTGAAAATAAAATGGACGTGCATCCATCCTTGGGCACATATATGTTTTATTACCTGGAGACTCAATATAACCTCTTAAATTCCCAGCCCTGGAGTCCATGCATACATCTCTTAGCCCGCTAGTTAGACAGAAGCTTTAATTTCTGATTCTAAATGTAATTCTCTGGTATCTGGAATCTCTGCCCAGGGACATTTCCTCTCATCAAGGTTTATATTTCTGTGATACCCTCTTGAACCCCATTTTCTCCTCATCCTCTTCTCTGTCTTCAAACAGCTTTTCTCCCTGCCCCCACAATTAGGTTACAGATAAAGAGAAAGTGATGAATTGAGAATGATCTGGTGATATCCTTTCCTTGGCACAGTGTTTAAATCCTACCCCTCGCTGTGTTGAGCTTAGAGAATGAATTATGCACAGCTGAAAAGCAGAGAAGTTTCTGGTTCAGGGGACACATTTACACTGTTGCTCCCTGCGGATGCCCATTCCATTATTAGGATGACCACAGGAGACTGGACATCAGCCTTTTGTAACGGGCAGCCCGGAAGGAGGCACCAGGCTGACATCTCTGCGTTGTTTCAGGGCTTTTCAGAGAAAACTCACACATTTGAGTGAGGCTGACTCTCTTCATTCCCTCTCAGTTGACAACATAGAAAGCAAAATCCTTCTTTGAGAGCAGCTCTTGAGGTTTCTTCTTTTGCCTCTGAGTTTCATTTCGTTTACAGTAAAAAGCCATGTTTATAAATTTATTGAAACAATGCACCTCCCGTTACCTGGTTCATAGGAACAGGCTAACTTTGGGAATCCAAAAAACTTCAACCAAAGAACACAGTGTGGCCTTGACCAAATAGAAGTCCAGTGGTCAGGAAAGAAAGCATTGTCACAGATCACAGGTGCTTTGCCCACCTGGACATGTGTGTGATGCGGTACAAAGCATTACTTCTGAGACACTCAGGGAGGGTCGCTGACACCTGGTCAGCCTCACGGGGCTTTGAAGTACTGAAATCTGTCGAACAGTATTTAAGAAACTGTGGATTATAGATTCTTATTAGGGCCTCACAAATCATATGCCCAGACCCAAGGAAATTTCTTAAGGGGAGGAAAAATAACATTTCTTTATATCTCTTTTTCCAGTCTGCTTTTTGTTTCATTTATGTGAACTGAGTGACAGTGCATGTATTTATCTTAGACTGTTGGTGGTGGATGATTTCCCCTAGTGATAGCAGAACATGCTGAAAATAGAGCTCATCATGAAAGAAGGCAGTCACAGCGTGGATATTGTCAGTGCAGAATATGTGAATGGTATATATTAGCATGGAATGGATACAATTTTCACAACTTTTATATTGAACCTGAAGTTTTCAGTTGAATATGGAGTTCTTGAGGGAGTGATATAAAGAAGCTCAAAGTCCAAATGCGCCTTTTAAAGGTTCAGCCTCGCTGTGTTTCGGGTAAATCTAAACCAAAGGGAGGCCTCATACAGAGCACCAGACAGGAGTCGACTACTTATGGAGAGCTGTTCTTCTGCAGATGGTCATGTCTAAACTTGGGGAGCCTGGCACACTCAGACTTTAGTTGTTAAAAAAAAAAGTGAAAATCAAAATAGGCTCCATATGCCCAGTTCCCAAAATCAGCTTCTCAGATCCTTCACTTTATATCCACACAACCAAAATAGGACCAGAGCTAGAGTCCTAGGACCCCTGGCCTATCATGAGCCCTGCTGGTGGTTGAGGGTGACCACAAACACCAAATTGTCCAGCAGGAAGGAATGGTCAGGGAAAATGTAAAAGGAGAAAAGAAGGAAAGTGAGCCCTCCCCTGAAGTATGGCTGTGATAGTTTATATGTGGGGTGGGTGTAGGAAATTGGAGAGATAAACTATATTACATAGGAAATCATTTCAGTGAACACAACTAACGCTAACTATGACATTTTGCGTATTTGTCTAATTTTGTGGAGATGCTCCTCTAGAATGATTCTCAAAGCTTGCCATTTTTTTTCTTGGACAAATTTGTATAATATTTTGTGATTGAGTTTTGGGCTTGTGACTAGTAAGGCAATAGAATTCAAGTTTTGGTTTCCACAGTTTGGGGGCTTGCCCATCCTTTATCCAGGCTTTTTCTAGTAGGCTAATTCAAGTCCCATTGACTCACATAAAATTCCATTTGTTTTAGTAAGCAGAAGTGCAGTGTCTAATTTGTATGGTTCAAAAACTGCTACAAAGCAGAAACTTGCTGTGCCTCTCCACCTAGTGCCACTACTGAATCTTGAATATAAGATGAAACTAAGCAGAAATTAGTGATACATTGGTCCTCTACCTATGGCTGTCCATCTTCTGAAATCATGTATCAGTAGCCACCATCCACAAATGGACCAGTATGGGGACTTCACTTACTTGAGATAGGAACGGATCTCTCTCTCTTTCTCTGTCTCTGTCTCGTGTGTGTGTATGTGTGTGTGTGTGTGTGTGTGTGTGTGTGTGTGTGTTCTGTTTGCAAAAAAAAAAGAAAATGCGTTGCCATCTTCCTAGAAAAACATTCCAAAATTCATAAAAATAGTGTATAAATATATTGTGGGTTTCAGTTTATTTTCAAGTAGGAACAATGAAAGTTTGTTTTGTGATACAGTTTTAATGCAGTATTAAAGTATAGTGATGTTGGGCCAGGGGTTTAGCTCAGTGGCATAAGTGCCTGCTTGGCAAAGTCAAGGTCATGAGTTCAATCCCTGGCACCAAAAAACCCCCAAAATATAGTGATGTAGGGACTTGAAATGCTAAGACCATATCCCTTGCTTGTCTAGTTTCTGTAAGTTGCACTTACTGAATCTTAAATTTATAATTTAGTTAAGATTCTGGGGGCAGAGAGCAGTCGGCAATCCTTAGGCTCCCTTTCTTGGCAAGTCTGATATAGACAAATGCTTATTGCCCAGAGACCACATGACTGGTCATCAGAGAATATGTTTTGTTTTCATGTAAAAGACATGCTGAAGATCCAAACTCAAAAACAGTTTCTGCACATTGCATTGGTTCTTTGTATTCAGTGTGACTTCACCTTTTAAAGCTTTTTATTTTTCTTAATTTTTTGAAAATTAATAAATTAATATTTGAAATGGTTACAATTTATAACTTCAGTAGGATGTTCATGTGTTTAGTAGTCTCAGGAACAAAGAGCTCTAGATTAAAATTCATGTCAAGTAACAAGTAACACTTAGCATGTATATTTATAACAAGTAACACTTAGCATGTATATTTATAACAAGTAACACTTAGCATCCATATTTATAAATGAAGGTGTTTATTTGTTTCTGAAACAAGTTCACATTATGTAGTCCAGGCTGGCCCTGAATTCACTGTGTAGCCTAGGCTGACTTTGAACTCATGGTGATCCTCCTGCCTCAGCCCTGCTTTCCTCATAGGTTCAAATGTAATTCCAGCCCTGCTTTCCGCATAGAATTCTTTCAGTGTCAAAATGAGAACATGGAATCACTTTATCTCTAGTATGACGTAAAAGTTCCTTGTGTTATCTGCAGAACATTCAGCAGAGACAGATGCTTCTACCTTGATATTGTCAATAGATTGAGATCCAAGTAATTAATACTGAAATCTCATGATTTTGAAGTGTATCTAGGGAAGGGATAGGACTGTTTAATATTCTCTTACCTGGGTTTAGTATTTGGAAATACATACCTTTCCTTCTGTGAAATTTTTACTTCCTAATAATTTTGGTTTGAATATAGAAATTATAGAAAAAGAGAGAACTGAAGGGATTGAGAAGAAAAATGGTAGACAGCAGGGCAGGAATAAAGATCTTTTTCCAGTGTGGCAACCAGGTGACATGTTTCCGAAGGGCACTTCAAAGGAAATGTCAGAACTCAGAGCTGTCTGGTATACAATTGAAAGGCCCAGCACATTTAGATAAGGAACTCACAAAAGACTACCATAAAGTCAAATGAATGTAGAAACATCTCAATAAAATTTGGAGAAGATAGATTATACAAATAGTTCCGTCAGCATAGGTGGTAAATAGAAATATTATTGATCCCATTGTTAGTTCAAAGTAATTTAAAGGCCATTTAAAAATGAGCACAGAGATGGCAAATCTTTTAGAGCTGTCAGTGATACAGAGAGCCCACCGTGCCGTAGGTTTGCCGCCTCTGAGTGTTGTCAGCCTTATACTTTAGGAAATCTTTTTTTTAAAAAGCTCCCAATTTTCTCCAGCTCTCCCTTACTCTTGTTCTATCCACTGACCCCATTTTCCTGCAAGTCCCACAGCACATGGTCGCTCTGCTACAGGGCTCTGGAACTGCAGGCGTGTTAGTTGGGCAGCTTGATGGCAGAGGTGAGACTGAAGAGTCTAGAGAATAATTAACCAGCTAATTAACTGGGATTTTTCAACATAAATCTACCTCTGTTTTCATTGTTTACTTAGACTGTCTAGTAAACTCTTGGAAGACATATAGCACTTTTACTTTCCTGTGCTGATTGTTTAGGTTATGAAAGGACAATTGTCTCCAGGTGACTGTTATCAGTAAAGACCTCCAGGAAAATGATTCATTGACAGGCTGCAGCAGCTGACTTTTTCCTTGTTCTCATTATTTTTAAAAAGCTGCTGTAACTTTTCTGTCCTTTTGTTGTGTATCTTTCCCCCTTGTAACCAAAAAATATTTTTATTTACTAATAATAAGGACTGTCTTTCCAAAACACAGATCTGTTTTGTGTTTAGCTTTTTATTTTAAATCAGTCTGGAACAAAAGTGTTCATCTTTATTTGATTTGCTGCCAACTAACATAATTCTTGGCCTTCACACCTTACCCTGGATGTACACTGCCCGGAAATATAAAAAGTTTTGATTACTGCACGAAAAAGAAACCATTAGGGAAAAAAGCACACTGCCAAAAGTTATGCAAAAATTATATCAAACAGTGTAAAGTAGTTTAAATTTTGAATTATTTATCCTAAGGCTTTATATAATTTATACAGATGATAAAAATTGATTGGATTTTTAAAGCAAATAGTTTAATAAATGTAAGATGTTCCCATGGCCCCTACTCAAAAAAAATCTTAATGAATCTTAATAGAAAAGCAGTACTTGTAGTCAATGCCATAAGATTTTTCAGATCTTCGGAAGAGAAGTTATAAATAAGATTGGGCTTGAGATGAGTGGATGGATATTGTTTTTTATATTTATTTCTGCATGTAATCTTCATTTTGACTTAGAAAGCAGATTTCTGTCACTTTAATGACAGTAAATCCAAGCACTATTTCATAAATATATAGACTTTTGGGTAAAACCTATAAACTATAGATTTTGTTATTGTCTGCTCATATTTAAACATACTACTTTTGTGTCTCTAAACATTGTTTACCATTGCAAGGAATGAGTAACCTTTGGACAAATGACTGCTTCTAATTCTGAGGCAGGAAAGGTACAAGCTGAGCCTGGAACATCTCAAACCAGAAAGCAAGGAAGTTACCAAAGATTGCCAGAAGTCAGAAGAACTCACAAGACATCAGCTTTTGCAAGCTTATGTCAGTAAATATAAACTGTGATAGATTGAAACACATTAAGTATGTTTTAGATAATTAAACATTTAATTTGATACAGTTTATATAGTTAACCATATCAAATATTTCAACCCAGGAGTTCATAATTATGCAGTACAGTACTTCAACAACAACAACAAAAAAACTCACTAACCATGTTTGGACAATATTAGAGACCACATCATCATTGTCTTGAGAAATGGTAAATGAAGCGAATCAGGCATCTATTCAGCCTTATGTGACTTGAACCTCAGGATACCTAACAGGCAATTTTCTCTTTGTAGAGTTATTCCAGCTAATAAGTCAAGAATGAATAGTAGAATATCACTGTGAAGTTTCTAATGAATCTTTGCATTTAGGCAAGTATCAGTGGGTAACAATATGTCCAAAAGAGCCACCCAAGCATTACGTGCCCCTTGATGGAAATTCAAACCCTGCATGAAGGAATCCTCTCTTCCAGGTGCACTAGAGTCAGATCAAGCTCCTGGATCAAATTACACTTCAAGAAGCCTATAGAGGGCAGAGAGCAACATTAACAACACCAATGGGATGCAGTGTACAAAATCCAGAATTAGAACTACCAGATACCTAGTTCCTTCAACAACACTAAAAATAAAATTACATGGAAAGACTGGAGCTTGAGAAAACCATGGATTACAGAAATCTAAGGAACATACCAAAGCATCACAGTGTATAAATGTTACTTGAATCCACATCCAAAAAAATTGTAAGATATTGTAATGCGTATTTGATCACATGAAGTAATTATTTTTAGGTGCTATAATACTACTGTGGCTGGGCATTTTTGAATGGCCATATTTTTTAGAGACACACTAAAATATTTATGATGAAATGATGTGACACTTGGCATTTACTCCACGTAAAATAGTGAAAGAGGCTGAGTAGGATTGACAGAGTAGAGTTTTTAGTATAAATGAAACAAGATTGCTCAAGTATTGACAACTGTCAAAACCAAAAAGTAACAGTCACTGGCCTGTTACTCTCCTTTTGCATATATTGAAAAATTTCAAAAATAAAAATTTAGATGTATCTATGCATATGCATTTAATTAATTTCATAAAGCTGTAAAGTTTTACCTAGGTTTAAATATTATAAAGAATCATAGACTGGCGAACTTTGAAGACACAAACACTTGGAAGTACTTATAATGAAGTACTGTGATTTTGAAGTCATGTAAAACTAAAATAGTATTCTGCTGAAGTGCTATAAATCTGGTAACTTCATAATATAATACACAAGCTTAAGATCAAAAGTGAGACTCTAAATTGTGTTATAAATTAGGCATTTCGGGACCTAAAGAACTGTAGTCTATTTGGGGGAGATGGAAAAGATGGTGTGTGAAATATTTATGAAATGCAGTTATGATTGGCACATATGTGGAATATAGGAAGAGAAAGGTAAGCCAATAAAAGCCCGAGGCAGGGGAACTTTTGCATCCGCTAGACCTCTGCCAGGATCCTCCCTTGATGATCTTCTTTAGAGTCACATTAATTTTTTCCTGTGTGGGTAAATAAACTTATTTTTGTTTGTTTTCTCCTAGTTGGGGAATGGCAGTCAATGTGTATTCTACCTCGATAACCCAAGAGACTATGAGCAGACATGACATCATTGCATGGGTTAATGACATAGTATCGTTAAACTACACGAAAGTGGAACAGCTTTGTTCAGGTAAGAGAGCATCTTTTAAGCATTTCCCTGAAATGTTTAATGACTTGAAGAATGTAATTTTATGAATCATACATGATATGTTTGGGGAAGGAAAAATGTATATCAGTTTTGGTATATAATTAAAGGAGAAAATTCAATCTAGCTGAAGAACAGATGGGTGAAAAATGTGTGAGCATCTGAAAGCATCTAGCCGTCCTGACAAGCATTGTGAATTGCCTCTGGCTTGCTCTGTGTAACTCCTCTCCAGTGCTGTCTCCTAGCCTCTTATCTGCAACCAATTTGTCCCTATATTTACTGCTTACAAACATAGTGGATCTTGTAGCACCCTTTTACAAATCTTCAGTGCCCCACATTGTCCCTCCCTGGGATAAAATTCAGTCCTCATTCTATTAATATGTTGTTTTTCTTTTGGTTGCCACCCACCCGTCTTCACAGTTTCATTTGCCACATCTCTTCCCCTCTGTGCCTCAGCCCCACAAAACACTTCTTGTTCCCTTAAGACTGCTCCCCTTTGACATTCCATAGATTTTTTCACACTCTCTTGGCTTGGAAGGTCTTTCTTCTTCTTTATGTTTGCATAAAGTCCTGCCCACACTTTGAAATGCAGCTTACCTGCCTGCTCCTCTGTGAAGTGTCCCCCAGGTTCCCAGACTGCCAAGTCCTGCATGTTCCCAAAGCATTGTCCTCCCCTCTAGAGTGACCTGGCCACACTGCATTACAGTGTCTGATTCCTGCTCCCCCAAAGGTAATGAGAGTTCTTGAGAATAGGCTCATATTTTATTTTTGTTAAATGCCTGCATGGCAGTGTTACTTGATACCAAGTAGCTCTGCAAAGACTGCATATTGATTTAAACTTACTTAAAAAAAGAAAAAGTTTCAATAAAGTAGGGAGATATTTTATATATGTATATGTAAAATAATCCATTCTTAGGTTCAAGTATTTTTCAGGGAAATAAAAAGACCTCCTTTGGAAACCAAAATTTTTTTCTTTCTGTGAACTAGTAGGTAAGAATTTCCTCTCTACTTCTGGCTCTAACATGACAATGATAAGAGAAAGTAGAAAATATTACTGAAATACATTTGAGGATAAATCCCAACAGATATTATACCATAGAGTCACCAGGTTCAGCTAATGCATTGATATTAGACATTTTGCTCCCTTTCTCAGGAAGTCATATAAAAATAATTTCATGTCATGCAGTCAGAAGTTGGCAAGCCCCAGTCGTCACTCTCAGATCATGTATGTGTCCAGCACCCACCAGTTTAAGTATTCTCCCTTCACTGGGTCTGGATTTGACCAGAATACATTAGAGGACTCACATTCACTGCTGGTGACAACTCTTCCTTCTTGATCCTTTTTCCCATGAGGAAGACATTGTGATTGGCATTGCCTTCCCCACCTCTCTGTGCCCAGAACTCAAACATGAAGTCCTGTAACTTAGGTCAAGAGAGGCAGTAACTAACCAGTATTTTTGTCCTTCAAGTTACAGAGAAGTGGATTAGGACAATGATGATATATCAGAGATAGATAGATAGATAGATAGATAGATAGATAGATAGATAGATAGCCGGCCTACTGAAATGGCCCGAAGTTACTTTAAGAAGCAACTTTTACTGTCTCTTACTTAACTCCATTCACTCAGATATTTCTGTGTTGCTTTTTTGCTGTTCATTCTAGTGCTAATATTTTCTTTCTTTTTTTTTTGGTAGGAAAAAACACTTATGTTAGCAACCCTTTGGTTAATAGCACTTACTACTTTGTATTGAAATTATCCATTCTCCACAGTGCACAGTGTTCCTTCAGAAATGCACATTTGGGGGATGAGTGAAAAGCTATTTACAGCTACTAGGAGGCAAAGACAAAAATGTAAATCTTACCCCAGTGTGGGTGTATGTAAGGAGAGATAAGGGAAATGAGGTTGGTTATCAAGAAAAACAGAAATAAGGAAGGAAATAAGAAAAAGAGTTATAGAGAACATTTCTACTTTGGTCTTAAAGAGTCTCAAAGGAGCCTGCCATGTAGTATACTTAGAGAATTTTTGGTTACAAATAGAATAGAGTAAATTAGAACTTTTAAGGTATAGTAGCAAGTGTTTATGATATATATATCTGTATCTATCTATCTATCTATATATATATATATATATATATATATATATATATATATATAGTCTTTGCAAATCTCTTTCCCACAAGGCAAATTCAGTACAATTTTAAGCAGCATTTATGAAGGATTCTTGTATCGTTATCTTAAAGAATTGGCATACATTTGACAGCCATTTGCAGCTGCATAGTGCTGTCAGGTATGGCTTGATCAGAATATGTAAACAGCATATTGACCAGGCATAATTTCCAGTAGGATAACTTCCAGCAATCTAAGATTACCAGGTTGGATTAGAAGAATAAGATAGATTTAAAAGGTTCCTTTTTGTTTTGAAACATGGTTCTTGCTAGAAAATAAATATACTACAGAGGTGTTTTAGTTTAGGAAGTAGTTTTCTATACACCAAATATAAGCATTTTTAGAAGATTTTAAAGGGAAGGTGGTGTAGTAGTACAAACTGTGGAGCAGATGCATGTGTGATAAAAAGGCAAATTCTTGGGAACTCCTGCTTGACCTTCTAAGTCAGTACCTTTGGGAGTGCAGCTTCAAAATCTGCATTTTAAAAGGCAGCCATGTACTTTTGTCTGTAGCCTAGAGCTTGCCGGGCATTTTTGAGAAACCCCAAACCACTGAAAGTGAAGTTAAGTTATCCAAAATCTGTCTGGCACTGTTTCCTTATTCATAATTTAATCTGCAACTTTTATTTTCAACAAGGACATTTCGCAGAAGCAGCTACCTTCTTAATTATTTATGAATTTATTTATTTATGCCCTTCATTGTTCTAGAAGACATTTAAAGCAGCTAGGACAGTGCTGTTAGGATAAGAACAAATCCAAATGTTGTTGACCTATATGATTTATCCTCATGTTTATGCATAATCAAATTTGGGAGATAATATTTTTCTTCAGCGTTTAATTACTTTTAGTTTTACTATGTGTGGTTTCATTATAGTAGCATGCTCTGGAAAAACATGCACAAAATACTTTGTCATATCTAAATTGATTTTTTTTTTTGGCTTGTTAAACCTCATTTGTTACTCTGCTTTATGAAAACTTATGTTCCTATCTTGGTGGTGCCATTTTTGCATACTTCGCCTATTATTTCCCCTTTCTCTCTTTTTTTTTTAATCTCTAGCTAAGAGCTCTCCCACTAGCTCAAATTTTTTGTCTGTTTTTTTAATCTATTTTTATATACATATACATATTTTTTCTTTCAGCTTCTCACTAATGAAGCAATACAATGTTTACACATGTGTGTCTTATTTATCTCACTAATGAGTATGTTCTCAAGATGTATCCATTTACCTATAAAAGTCTCAAGTTTTTCCTTCTTTATGGCTGGACAGTACTCCATTGTATAAAAATACCACATCTTTTTGACCCATTTCCTCGGTCAATGGTCATTTAGGTTGTTTCTAAGATCTGGCTGTTACAAACTGTGCTGCCTGTAGTTCAATATTAGAACTAGCTTCAGTTTTTCATCAGCTCATGAAGAGCTGAAAATAACACTTCATATTGAAATTGCATTTTCCTCAGAATTTTCTTCCCTTTGTAACATCGCTTTTGTTTCTATATAAGCATTTTTTAAAGTTTTTTAAAGGAAAGATGGCCTAAGAATGTAGAACACTTGGGAACCCATTGTAGTAAATTGTAAAACAATGAAAATGACTCATTCTTATCTCCTGTTATTTTATCCCAACCTTATGATCCTTTTCTTTCAGCATTAAATCTAGGCAGTGGGCTCACGTGCACAATTTCTTTGCATTTGTTTCTGTAAAAAACAACTTCTAAATTTCATGTTTTAAAAAAAACATATAAATGAAGTGTGAGCTATCAGTGATCTATAGATATCAACTACATGTGGCCTGCAATATATGATGATATGCTGCTCACTTACATTTGTTCAGAAAATGAATCATTGTTTAACAGACAGATAATAGAAAACAGGGAGGTGGACCTTTTGCAGACAGTAAGGGGATGTTGGAATGGTGAGAGTGCGGAGGGAAGGGGTGGGCTGGGAAGGGTAGACAAAAAGGGGTAAGAAGTGATGTGTCTGTGTACCAGTGCATTCATATGTAAAATTTTGGGACAAAGCATCAAAAATAAAAGATAAACTATTGGATTTCCCATTGTGGAGTGGCAGAGGTGAACCCTGTATGATACCAGATTGATTTGGCTTTGAAGTATTTTGTTTTTATTCAGTGGCCTTTGGGACAAGAGGGGATGCTGTGTTTTTGCCTGAGTACTAGGTCAAACCATTTTGCTAGATGTTTTATGAGTTGGTGTAGAGGTTAGCCAGTACCCTAAGAAAACCCCCAAGAATACGTTTAGCAATTTTAGATGTGTCTTTTCAGAGATAATTTTAAAATGGTGGCTTGTAATGGAAAGGAAGAGGAAAAGCAACAGGCAGGGGAGTCTGGCAGGAGTGAGGAAGGGCACCTTTCCTCTTCGGTGCCCTCTCCCCTGCCCTGACATACTGAGCCCTCTTGAAACACAGGTCTGACGTCCATTTTCCCATGTCCAGTCCCTTTCCCTGAGGCAGAGCAGCAAAGCTCAGCGGCCCAGTCTGCCCTCTGTGTCTGCGCTCCTTCCCTCCGTCCTCCTGTATCCCTCCCAGGACAGGACAGCAACAGACCTAACAGCAAATGCTGAGAGGCAGGTCACCCATGGGAGAGGGCATCCCTGTGCAGTACTGTCGTTCAGTGCTGTCAGGAGCGCAGTTGTTTTCCTGAGTGTTTGAGTGTTTTAATAAAATGTCATTTGAATTAAACCATTTTGGATTTTAAAAAATGAGATGTTTTTCTCTACTGACTTGAAAAAGAAGGGTAGAAAAATGATGAGGATATGATTCAGTTTCGATTTGTACTTCTCCAAATTGGTTCAAGCTTTGTCTTGGACCAAGTTTCTGGTATTTTCTTTTTTCCAGGAAACCTTCTGAATTTGGCTGAAGATATTGTAGTAGCATTTACAGATTTGGGTGCAGGATAGCTCTGTAGAAGCAACTCGGATTTACTGTGTGCTCTGGGATTAACATAGGTGTGGCCGTCAGACCCAAGGTCCAGGTCCTGTAGGATTTGTCCTGATGACATTTGTTTCTGAGCCCAGCGCAGTGTTCTTCGTGACCATTTTTGGCTGCAGATCTGTGCCTAAATAGGTTGATCCCGGCCTCGCATGGTGTCTCCTGTGCTTCCTCTCTTCTGTCCTCAGAGACCTGTCAGGAGGACAGGTTGGTGATGAAGTTAGCTCAGAGGCTAAATTTAGCAGGTGGCTCTTCTCGGCCCTTTCCTATTAAATAGAAAACAAGTAAAGATGTTCTGTCACTGTCTGCAAGCCCTAGAGCTTACTTAGCTTTGTGAGATCATAAACTGATATTTTTTGTGAGAAAGCTAAACCATCTCAGATTATGTTCCTATTATTAGGGAGGTAATTGTATTATAATGGAATATTATTCATATTTGGATGTATTGTACAGAAGGCTTTTTGTTTTTGCTGACAATTTTTCTCCCTGGTTTTATTTGATGTAAGCTAATTTTAAAATCAATTTACTTGGTCTCTGCATACCAATTTGCTGGAGAAAAAGGGAACAAATGTGAGCTGGGAGCTTAAGGGCAGGGAGGGATCCAGTCTCAGGTGCCATCGCTGTGGGTGGGGCAGGGTACTTGGGTGCTCCCCTGGTGCATAGGCTGAAAGGGAGTTTGGTTTTTGAGCAGGATATATAAGGCAGAAGGGCTTTTTATTTTTCTAAGTTTATTTATTTGCCTATATCATGGCGCTTTGCTCCTGAAGTTAAATGTAAATTGATATTATTTGTTTTCTTGGGGTATTTTATCTGCCACTTGTAATGCTAAATACCACAGTGGGGGTGGGGTGCATTCCCCTTCATTTACTGAGCAGCCTCTGTACATTTTGGATTTTACACACATGAATGATACATCTTGGAAAGCAATCAGTCACATCCCTACCTATCATTACTATCTTCAGTTCTGATATCAGAATCTCTTTCAATCCATGTTTTCAGTCCTACTGTGGGCTGGTTTCTGGGGACCAGGTGATAAGTAAAAGATGGCCTTTGACCTTGAAGCCCTCAAAGTGCTCAATACAACAGAGTCCTGTCCTACAAAAGACTGGAGATCATACTGTGATGAGTCTTGTCCTGGGAGAGCTTGGGGCATACAAAGGAGGAAGTAAGGGAAGAGAGGCAGGCGAGAGGGAGTCAGTGGACAAGACATTCATTCAGATTCTTTGGGAGTGGCCAGGTGCTCCTGGGCAGCAGAATGGCTGCAGATAGGGAAACCCCTGAGCAGTGCTGTCCTCCATCCGGACAGCGAGCTTGTCATAGAATGTGTGAGGGCTTTAGTTTTTCTCTTCTACTGCAGACTTCCAAGCTAGGGTGGCCTGTGTCTTGACATACTGGGACTCGGGGCAGTAACTAAGGCAGTAATTAAGTGCCTTCTCAGGTCCTGCTCCAGATACATGAAGCACGTTGTCTTCTCTAAGGGAGAGATTTTCTGATGATCTCATCAGAGGAATATGTGAAAATTAGCCTTACTCTACTCATTTGAGACACTATGCGTACGTGTAAGACATTCTCAGGAAACCATAGAACTGTTAACATTTTAGGGAGGAATGCAGCAGATATTTTTAAATTCCATGAAGCCAAGTGATAACTGCTTTGTTCTCTAACTGGGCAGTGGTCACATGACTACATTAGCATTTTTCACAGGACTAGACCTGTAGATCTATCTCTATATCCTTTTCTTTCAAATTCCTTTTAGGGTAATGATAAACACTAAAATGAGGGAAATTTTTTAAAAAAGAGGCTAGGTAAAATAGATCATCTGGAATATAATTGTTTTATTGAAGACTGGTAGTGTATATACTTAATGAAAAATCAAGGAACATGTAATTACAATGAACATAATCTAGTTAATAGGAACAAAGTTAATGGATATTATACAGTTAGAAAATTAAACTAATATTTGCCTTTGTGAATTCTTAATAAGGTCACAGAAAACAATAATTTTAGGAAGTTGTAAGAAAAAACCCCAATATCCTGACTTAAATCCAACAATTTCATCTCCTATTATTCCCCTTTATCTGATAAATCCCCAGAGGCCATAGCTGAGGGCAGTCTTCAGAGTTCTTGTGCAGTGTGCTCAATGCTCATTCACAGAGTGCCGAGTGCACTGTCGTGAGACCGCTGAGTTTCACCCGCCCCTCCATGGTGGATGATACATTGTGAGTCTAGAGATTGAGCTCTGCCATACAGTGCAGTAGTGACGGGAGTGCTGTGTGTTACTGAAGAAATCTGAAAGCCCCAGCCCTGACTCCAATAACTTTAGGGCCCAGAGCTCTAATTCCAGGACCAAGGATCTTAGGTGAGGGGTGTGAGAACCCTTGCTGGAGCCAAACACCTGGTTAGTTTTAAGACTTTAACTCACAATTCTAATTACAGAAATCTTTCGATTTTTGCCTGTGTCTTATGTCTATTTTTAAACATATGATGACATGCTCATGCTTAAATCATTCATCAAGATCTATAAAACCAGTGTCTTAAGAAAAAAATGTATGTTCCAACATATTGAAAGTTATTTTGATTTTTCTCAAGATGTTGGTTACTTTACATGATGGATCTGTTCCTTCTAAAACATTGTTTAGAGTTCGCAGTGCTATTTTTTCTTTCCCGTCTCTTCCTTTCAGTTTCAAACATCTAAAGACTTACAGGAAGAGTGTAAATTTGGGGGAAATAGTTACTTCCTTTTACAAATGAATTTATGATAACTGAGGCACCTCATGTTTATCTGAGAAAAGACTTCAGAGCTGGAGAAACCTTCAAATGCTTTTAGGCAGATAAAACTAGAGGATCTCAGCAATGTGTTCATACCCTTTCTTTGCTGGTAGGAAGCCAAGGACTTCATTTTATTCTTTGATTTTTGTCCTTTGAATTTAAAATGTGCATTTTGAGATTTCAAATTTCATGTATGAAACAGTCCTACTCAAGTCCATTCATCTTTATAGATCTGGTTTTAGCAGGCACATATCACCTAATTTTATATTTTAGGAGCGTAATGAGTCAAAATACGTCCACTTTTACATCTTTCTCTGTACCAGTTTCCATGTGCTTTTATATGTTTTATTTCCTTTAATTCTTGTAACAACCCTGTAAGGGAGAACAATAACGAGGTAGGTAGATAGGTAAGTAGGTGGACGGATGGGTATATTTCTTGTTGTATCTACCTGAGCTCAGACAGGCCAACCATTTACAGCTGATCTGCCCCTTACACCCCAAGGTGTGGTCCTTTCCTCGTGTTGGACCTAGACTTGCTCTCATGAGTTTGTTCCTGAGAGGACTTCACATCTCATCTCCTCCTTTCTATGCTATTGAGGAAAATAGAACATCTTTCAGAATAATTTTGTTACAAGCTTGCTTCCCCCCAAGGACTTACTCATCAAGTTACCACTGTTGTTCATGTTCTCACTTCAGTTTGAGAAGCCCTTATTGAAGTAGCCATGTGAAGAGGCTCCATCAGTATTTTCCCTAGCCTTCCTTAAAATGAGAAGTTGGTGTTTGCTTAGTCTTACATAGAAAGGGGTGTGCCAATGCAGAATTTAAGGGAATTATGTTTCCCAGTTCCAACCATTCTCAAACATCCAAGTCCTTTCCACGTAGGAATTCTAGAGATGCCAATGGTTATAGTAGCTGACAGTGTTAGCACAGTAGAGAGATGACTTGGATACCATCCCCAGTTGGGTTCATCAGTTTTCTTTCATTGTAATAAATTCTGGAGATTGTCTACTTAAAAGAAGATAAGCTCATTTTGGCTCACAGTATTAGAAGTTCTAATCCATGATCAGTTGAGTCCCTTTCTTTGGACCTATGGTAAGGCAGTACATCATGGTAGCAGCATGTGATAAAACAAATTTTTAATTCATGGCCAAGAAGTAAAAAAGAAGAGGGGCCACTATTTCACAGTTACCCTCAGAGATATGCCCCCAATGACATGTGATCAGTCACCCACAAAGACCCACCTCCTCAAAACTTCACTACTTTTGTAGAGTGCCAGACTTAAAAACGTACTCACTAACCAGGAGAGAGGCTGATTATTATGCAGTTCAGTCCACTGTTGGGCTCCCACAGCCAGCATAGTGGAACAATTCTGCGCTGCTAACAGAAAACCTTCATAGAGAAGGTGGTACTTGCACTCAGTTTAGAAGAATGGAATTTCCATTCAAGTGTAAAAAGTGACAAAGGGACATTTTAGGTTTTAAAAAAAAAAAGTGATCAAGACGGGGAAAAGGTATCAGTTTTATGCATGTCAAATGTATACATAAGATGCCTGCAATGTATATAGGGATTCAGAACAGCAAAAGGACAATAAGAAATCAGTAATAATTCTGAAGTATCCAAAGGAATCAAGGATTATTTCAGTCTAGAAAAACTTCCTGTCTCAGCCACTTTTGAATCTTTGGCCAAGTACCTATACAAATTTAGTTAAATGGTTATAAATGTTACAAAGTTAACCTGAATTAAAATGCTATCCAAGCTAGATTTTTAATGTAGATATAGGCTGCGAAAAGAAAGATGGTGATTTGGACTAAAGGTATCATTTAGATACCATTTTGATGTTCGCTCAGTTACTTTACTTATTTCTGCAGTAGGCAGATATTTGCTGAGTGCTTATAAGGTGTCAGATAGGCCAGAACCAGAGGATCAACAACATGCAAACCAATATAGATCACACCAGTTAGAACCTGTCCCTTTTTTTCTAGCTCACGTGAGTATAAAGCTAAGATAGAACAAGGACAAAAGTATACATGTAGCCTGCATCATCATCAGACAGTGTCTAACACTAATGAACCATGTGTGTGAGGAAATACTTATGATACTAGTGGGCCACTCACTTCCTACACCATTAAGACAAACGAGCCAAGAAGCCCCAGATTCTACTACTTGACAGGAAAACATTTTTTCTAACCTATTTTTTTTTTCTGAAATTTTTTTAAAAAATGTGTAATTAATCAGCATATAGATGTTCCGTGGAAATAAAGTGACAGAAATCACTGTCAAATGTTTAGGCATATTAGAATCCCATATTTGGGAACAAAATAATTGAATTGCTTAGCAACTCTTAAAATAACCATCACTCTGCAGATTGGGGTTTTTCCACCCTGAAACCATTACGTAATGATGACTGATAGCAAGATACTGTTCTTTATTTGTCCCTTCCCTTTCAAGGGTGTGTTCTTCCTCAAGTATTTATATGCATAAGCTTTTATGACCAAACTGTTTGACAGTAAGCATATAAATGGTGAGTCTGATGCCAGCATGATTTCCTGCAGTTTCTCCTCAGATTCTCCATGAGAATCATACTGTATTTTCATTTCTTCTAGGTAACATCTTACGGCAATCCATGGCAGAACTTTAGAAAACTGTAGAAGGAGTTGTAACTTTATAAAATCATCTATAGCAGCTTTAAATTTACATATAATTGTGTTACAGTCTAGTATTTTAAAAAAATGTACGAAGTATTTTCCTGTGTCTGTCTTTGCTTTCCTTTCTACTGTGGTCACATAATTAAATCCCTGAAATAAATCCTGAGCAGTCCTCATGCTAATTTGAATTCCTCCTATTACAAGAAATAATGCTTAGAAAACAAAATGTTTGGGGATTAATGTGGGAAATACAAAGACAGCAACTCATTGTAGAATATTCTGTGAAGTATCACAGTCTCTGTGTGTGTGTTTCCCAGGAGCTCCTCCTGAGTTCTCCAGGTGTGCTGGGGCTGTAGCTCAGTGATCGAGTCCTTGCCTAGCATGAGTTCTCTGCAGTTGCTGGAGGCTTCCTTTAGTGCCCAACTAGCCTGCTGGACTTCATCTCTGGCCTCCAGGCCTCTCTAGAAGCTATGAGGAGAGGCATGTCCTCTAGCAAGTTGCTGCTGCAGATTCTGATGGTATGAGTGAGAGCTCATGAACTGTACCCAGAAGATTGAAAAAAGGAAGGAGCCTTTGTCTGCAAGTCTTGGGGAGAAAAGTAAAATAGTTTAGATCTAGGGAGCAACCCTGGAGCTCCAAGTTCCAGAAATAGTGACTTCTGCAGTAAAAAGAGCAGCCTGAGTCATAAGTGCCTGCCTTGCAAGCAGGCAGTCATGAGTTCGATCCCCGGTACCGATAAAAAAGAAAAAGACAAAAAAAAAAAAAAAAAAAAGAGCAGCCTGAGAAAGGGGTACCTTGTGTAGGGTAGATGCGGATCTGTGCTGGTCCATTCATACCACTGTAACTTACATGTCCACAAATCCTCAGCAACATGTACCATACCTGAGTTCATACAGGGGCCTGGGATGTGTAACTGTTTTCTTAGAATTATATAGGCAATGAATCAAGAGAGATTCCTTGAGAAGAAATAGGAAAGGTTTATGCACTTTACGTTTCTTACCCTTGTTACATTTACCCTGAAAATAGATGGTGAGCATTGAAACTTACAGAAGGCTTCCCAGGACCTACCAAATTAAGATCCCCTTTTTCATGGGATATAAAGCCTTGAGCAATCTGGCTACAACCCAACATCCAGCCCTCAACAGCTCCACTACTTATGACCTAAACTTGGCCAAATGTACCTTTCTTTGGCTTGCGTGGAAGGGCATCTCAAAAGCTATCTTCCTTCTATTCTTCCTGACCACCTTTCGCAAGATATCAGTTCCCTCTCTTTTCAATTTGCAGACTTTCCAAAGTCTTAGGGTGATGGAGTATTTATTTTAGGTCATCATGTTAGGACTCGAGCTCCTTGCGTGTTTGACATGACTTTATCTGTTTGGTCATATTTGTTACACTATCTTGGGTTTTTATTGAGCAAACTCTGAACTAATTCCTTTGGTATTTATGTGTCTCTGCCATATAATTTAGCACATGTAATTGTGTGTTGTTGCTGACTTTTCCATGTTATTTCTTTAGTCTCTCAAAACTATGGTTTTTGGTTAAGAGTAAGAGCATTTTTCTTAGTAAAGACTTGTTGGTTTCTTGGTTTTTTATCGATTAATAAAATGGCATCCTCCTGTGCCACTTATAGGTGAGCACTGCTTAGAGCTAACTTTTAACCACAAAAATTACACAGGAAATTACGTATTTTTTCACTCTTGCCTTTAACTCAAGTTTTTCTTTACATTTTGCTTTACAATAGTAATATATAATGTGAATTTTTTTGTATTTCTTCTCGGCCTTTTGGCTAAGATCAAGTTTAAAAAACTTTTTTTCCATTAAAGTAAAAAGGTAATACAGGCAAATATGTGAAAACATGAGAACAGAGAGGCTATATCCCTTGATGTTAGAGCTTAATGGAATAACCTTAATAAGAAAATAGAAACCCTTCAGAATAGGTTTCATAGGTATGTTTTAGCTTGTTTTTCACTTGCAATAAAGGCTTTTTATGTCCCTTTTCCTCCTCTGTCTGGAATGCCAGATTCTAACTTTAGCTCTAGCCTCCAACTTAAGCCTCTGGGACAACCTGCTGCCAGTTTCAGTACTGCGCTTCTGGAAGCTCGTGACATTTTGTACCAAATACCGTTCCAGCCTTCTGCTCCAAGCTCCCCTCCTCCTTATCTTTCTTCACTCCCATGTGGAAGCCAAATTTAATCATACACAGTAAGATATATCAGACAGTGTGCGTAGGTAAAAGTTGACGAGTACGTTACAGAAAGGGAAATCACTGGTGCTTGGAACTAGAGTAAACCTAGCACTGGCTCCTTAATTAACAGATGAAAAGCCAAACCAGCAAGCTAGTTCTCCACTTGCTATTTCTTTATTCCTTCATTTGCCCAAATCATTTTCTGTGTCACTAGGCAGATTTAAAGTTTCGTTATTTTTTTCCTAAATCATTTTAAAACCAAAGTTAAAGGGTAATTACAATTTGGTTGAATAAAACAACTGCAAATAGACCTGTTCTTTTCAGTGTTTTTGGCAATGTTCTAGTTTTCAATACAGTTATAAATAATTTCTGTGAAAATTATTCTTGCAAATACCACTCTTAAAATATCAGCTCCCTTGTGAATATTGTATGTTTCTATTCTGATCTCTAATTTTTTCCCCTAAAATTCACTTTTATTAAAATATCACTACTTAAGTCTTAATCAGAAGCTATTTGGTACTTAGGTTTTTAACTACATTGAAAATTTCCTTTTCAAAGATGGGGGAAATATTCTTCATTCTTTTATGATATTTGCAGAAGACACTTAAATCAGCTCAGCACATCAGTCTTAATACTGTATTAGGTAAGTTTTTGCTGCAGCAGATTTAATTTTTAACTTGTCTTGCAGGTGTTCTCAAATTCTGATCTAAAAGTAACATTTTTCAAAAAGTATTATTGGTTCTTGAAGAAAGATTATGATCAGAGAATATTAGTACCTTTAACTGCAATATGCTGCAGACTTACAGGACTCATTTGAAGATTTTTCTGTCATGTGAATTAGTAAAAAATCTCAGTGCATTTATCAGATGAAAGACCAATTTGGCTTGATAAGGCCTTTTTATTTACTTGCTAGTACTTTTAAAAATCTGTCCAGCTGAACAGTTGCTGACTTATTTGTGAGACTGTCCTTTGATGGCTTTCTCCATGTGAAGGGCAAGGATGGGGTACTTTTCAGCATGCTCTGCAATTCACAGAAGCCTTCTCTCTCTGTGGGCAGGTGTTGAAATCTTCCTGCTGGTTATTGCTCTTTTCCTCTATATGGAATCAGTTGGAAAGCTGCTTGTTTGGGGAACTTATTTGCAATATAAATACAAAGTTTCTGACACAACTCCAAGAAATAGGAAGAAACAGGAAGCTTGGTTGAGGAGTGGGAATTCAGAGGGATCAATCTTAGTTGAAAGGAGATTTTTGAACTCCTGATCTTTATTTTTGCTTTTGTGACCAGGAGGACTTAAGGTAAACAGAGTCCTAAGTTCACATTAGTGCTGTGTTAACTCAAGCCTGTGAAGCTGCTGTTTGTGCCAGGAAGATGAAAGATGCCTATTTTAACACTACTACTTATTTAATCATATTTTGTTGGATTAGAATGATACATTTGAACTTTGGGATTTAAAATTCTTTTTAAACATTAACCTTCCAGAAGCTTTTTCACAATTGCCATTAAACTCTTGCAAACCAGTGTTTGTGTAGGTAGGGAGGTTTTTGCTGATGTGTTGGAAATATTAAACCTGTATTTTGCTGCCTCACTGTCCTCTTTAGTAAGAATTGATTTCCCACAGAGGATACTTCACTTATCACAAGGTTTTGGCTTTGATAACAGGCAGCTTTTCAGGGGTATCAGTCCAAGGAATGCATACAAGAAAGCTAGAATGATTCTGTGATTATTGTGTGAGAACAATATTCTAACATGGAAAATATCTGTAATTGTTAATGCTTAGCATGAAGATGGCAGAAAAGTTACATTACTGCATATATAAATGTCAGCATTTCAAAGAAGTGTGTATGAAGATGAGGTCACCAGAACTCAACCTGGAGTGGGACTGTGGGTCCTGGGGGGTATGCCTACTAGTGTCTTCTCTCATGTTAGCTACCATGGAAGATGTGAATGGCTAGAAGCAAGAGGCCTGGCAGAGGCCTTGGTCATATGAGGATGAGATGTCACTGTCTCCTAATTAGCAGAAACATCAAGTAGCCTTAGAGGAGAAGTAGCAAACTGAGAATTAGAGAATCATCTAATTTTAGAACCTCAAGCTTTATCCAACTCTGACATTTTGCAGATAAGAATACTGTTGGCTCAGGAGGGTATGATGGCATATCACAGCCCATTCGAGATGGTGAAGGCTTAGATCCAAGGGCTAACACTCTTGCTCTCTGTTTGCCCCATCCTTGTTGATCTGAGCTTGAGTGAATATCCTTTTTTTTTAAAAACAAATCATTTATCTGCAGTGATTCCTGTTAATATAGGATATTCATAGATGTATCTAGTAAGTTAAAGTTTTCATTCTCTTCTAACCCTTCTTCAGTACCAAATAAAATTACCAAAAGTGGAAAGCTGTAACCAGATCCCTCAATGATACAGGCATCTCTGTGTAATAATTCCTTAGCTTGTGAGAAAATCAGATGGACAATTTGAGCAGCTTTTGTGGCAGAACTCAGTATGGCTTGGTATCTTCTCCACAGATTGTGTCACATTTCTGGTAAAGTGCTGTGAAATATTTTTTGGACAGCAATGAGAGAGAGAGAGAGAGAGAGAGAGAGAGAGAGAGAGAGAGAGAGAGAGAGAGAGTGTGATAGAATTGTATATATATATATATATATATATATGAGCAATAAAATTATATGGAGATGTTTATTTTCCTTTTATATACACTATATATGTAAGATAAAATTCTGAGTATATTACTTGTATGCTAAAACATAAAATTATAACAATTAGGCAGGTTGATGTTTTGTCTGTCCAGCCTGAGCTTCTATAAGTAAGCAGGTTATAACTGACACCTTTTCCCGCAGTCCTGAAAACTTATATGTGTTCTTGTAATTTTCTTTGTAATCCTTTTAGAATTATAATCTAGAAATTTTTTCAAACTCCCATTGGATCTTTAAATTTTCATTTATAATGTCAAGAAGCAGCACAGAAAGGAGCAAAACTTCTTTTAAAAAATTAGAATTCAGGTCAGTTTGAATTCCACTCTACCGTTCATTAGCTTGTCTAATTTCTAAGCCTTGTTTCCCAGTTTATAAAATAGGATAATGATAGCAAAACGCCATGTTAGGAAGGATACAGTGGAATTCAGAATTATAAAAATAGGTGTGAAACCACTAACAGATTTTACACAAATGTATTTTCTTTTTTTGTATGCACATTTCATAAATCTGTTATTGTGATATTTCTTTCAAAATTTTCTTTTTTTTTTTTTATTTTAAGGAGAATAAAACCAACCAAAAAAAACCCAGAATAAAGCAAATTAAAATAAAACAATGAAAGTGATACAGGACTTCAAGTGATACAGGAAGTCAAAAATAGGGTGACCTTGATCAGACCATAGTAAGTTTTGAAGACAATTGAATAGTTAGTGAATTAAATTGGATGGCAGACAAAACATTGAAAGCGGAGACAATTTTGTGAGGACAGTTGTAAGAGGACAATTTTATAAAAAAGGAAGGAATAAATGATATAGTGGCTCAAGTTTATGTGGGATCAAGGTAAGTATTCTTGATTTTGTCAAAGTTAATGGTAGTAGAGTATATTTATATGCTTTAGGAATAATATGTACAGAGGAGTATTTACAGAGAGTGAGGATATTGGCAGAAATCACTCTGCCAATTGAGAAAGTGAGAGGAGATAGGATCCAGAGCACAAATGGAGGGTTTACTTTCTATAGAAACCAAAATACAACAGCCTTGTTTGGGTTATGCCCTAGGATAGCTGAAGATATTCTTAGTAGCAGCAATTAATTTCAAAGTATCCTTTTCATGATATATTAGATGTGTCCCCATCAGAAAACCCAAGATGAAAATGCCCAGATGGGCTGCTTCCTCTGGCAGCAGCAACATGCCTTCAGCATAGTCCCGAGAGTCAGGAAAGATATTTCTGAAAAAGTCTCAAGAACCCCTTTGACTCTAGCACCTAAACACTCTTGGAAGATATCGGTCACTGGGAAAACTATGTGATATACAACCCTGCCAAGATAATTAAATGGAGATAGGGGATAACAGTACTCACATGCAAACAATGAAGTTCTCAACTTTACACAGAAAAATTATTGAAAAATGGATCACAGACATAATGTAAGAAAACTGTACAACTTTTCAAAGAGAGCATAGGTGTAAATTATGACCTTGGATTAGGCAATAGTTTATCTATAATAGTAAAAACTCAAATGACAAAAGAAAAATTAGATAGGTTGGATTTATTCAAAATTGACTTGTCCTTCAAAGAATACCATTAAGAAAGTTAATCTATAGATGAGGTATTTGTAGTGCTTTTTTTGTTTTTAACCTCTTTAATGTGTAAAAGTGCAATAAAAATAGTGATCGGAGTTGCAATTTTTAATACATTCTTGGAATGTTGGCCTCTCAACAGTCTGTCTCTGACTCAAATACAGGCTTAAATTTGGGAAAGCTCTCATGGCATGGAATTATGTTAGCAGATTTATCATGAAAATTGGAGAGAATATAATTGTAAATCATATTGATAAGGGAATTGCATGTAGAAGATGGAAAGAATTCTTACAACTCAGCAATAAAAAAGTAACTCAGTGTTTAAAAATGGGTAAAGGAGTTACACAGACATACTTGCATTTGCAGAGACAAAGAAGATACATAAATGGTCAAAATCATGTGAAAAAGCACCATTACCCAGAAATACTTTAAAATAGCACTTCATACCCACTAGAATAGCTGAAATCAAGATAACAGACAATAACAAGTGTTGACAAAGATGTAGAAAATAGAAGTCTTCATACATTGCTGGTCAGAAAGTAAAATGATGTGCCTGCTTTGGAAAACAGTTTGGCAATTCTTCAAAATGTTTAATGTGGAACTAGTGGCTCTACTTCTACATATATAGCTGAGAGAATCGAAAACAAACATCTGTACAAGAGCTTGTACAGTGTTCATAGTGGTATGTTCAAACTAGTCCAAACTTGAGAACATCCTAGGTGCCCACCAATTGATGGTTGAATCAATAAAATGTGGTATATTTATACAATAGAACATTATTACTCATCTATAAAAACGAATGAAATTCTGACACGTGCTGCTACATTGGACAGATTTTTTTCTGAATAGAAGAAACCAAGCTCAATGGCCACATATTGTATGATTCCATTTGTATAAAATGTGTGGAATAGGTAAATACATAGGGACAGGAAATAGATTACTGATTTCCAAGGTCTAGGGGAAGGAGAGAATATAGAAAGTGGTTGTTGAGGGCCGGGGATTTAGCTCAGCAGCATAAGCGCCTGCCTGGCAAGCACATGGTCATGATCCCCGATACCAAAAAAAAAGAAAGTGATTGGTAATGGGTATTTTTGTGATAATGAAAATTTTCATTTTCTTTTTGTGATTCATTTTCAGTTTCTTCTTGTGATAATGAAAATTTTCTAGAATTAGATAGCATAATGGATATACACTTCTGTGAATACTATTAACTGTATACTTTAAAAGGTTGAACTTTGCGTTGTATGAATTGTATCTTAAGGCAGTAACTAGATAGTAAAATGACTTCTGTTTTTAAAAAGGTATTATTTTTCATGTGCTATGAATAACAAAAGTATAATGGAAAGAATAAATTCATGATATATAAGAAATTTTGAGGAGAAAGAAATTAGGGACAGATAGCAGTACATAGTATGAAATTACACAACTAAGAGTATGAAACCATCATTGAGACAGAACAAAAAATGTGAAGTCTAGAAAGAGACGTAAGCATGCATTTTAGGAAAGTAATATGTAGGATAGTAAAAATAGTGCTCCTTGCCAGTGGGGAAAATGCGATTACCTATGAAATGTTGATGTTCAGCACCTACCTGACTTGATCAGCTGTTATTTTAAGTTGAACATATCAGAAGTTAATCTTGGCAAGTTTCAGCAGAAGAGGAATTTTCAGGAAGGAGATTGAATACTTCAGAGTCGATAGGGAGCCAACCTCAGAAGATGAAGGATGCTAAGGAGCTGGGAGCATAACTTCTGTTGTGCCACAGGAATAGTATGGCGAGGGTGTTCCCACTTTGCTGTTGCTGCTTGGGACTGGAGTGCCATTACTGCTGCCGTGACTAAGCCCTGTATTTCCGTACCTCTGTCACTCCTGCCATTTCAAGACCTGGGCAGGAATATCTGAGGCAGAACTCTTGTCATAGGCTTGCAGCCTTATTGGTCGAGTTGCTAGGGAGGCCTGCACACCTTCAGCTGCTGTGGTGGGAGGTAAAGCCCTGTAGCATCTCCTTAGATAGGAAGGTGTCCAAATGGAGGGAAGCCAAAAACGACAGATTTCTACTAACATTTGGAATGACTAAAATTAGAACCATACTTCATATCATAAACCAAAATAAATTCCACATGGATTCAGACTTTAAATGTAAAACTTGAGATCATAAAAGTACTTAAAGAAACTACATTTGAATATTGATGCAGTCTTGGTTTAGAAAAATTGCTAAGTATCAGAAGGTTATTAAAAATATTGATGGATTATGCTCTATACACATATACTGGTCAAAAATATGACCCAGAAAGGGACTCATGATTAAAGACAAAAATATACATAGAAATAAAATATAATATTTTTATTTTTACCTTTTTAAGAAAAAATATATCCCTCAAAAAGGAAAGGATTAAAATGACATAATTAGTGGTTATCTCTTGGATAAGACACTAAAGGTGATTCTTTTCCTTTGTTTGCTGTCTAAAAGCAAGGTGTTTTTTTCCCAAAAGTTATTTCTTTTTAAATGAAAGTGATTTAGTTGGTTTATGAGTAGTATCTGGGTCTCCATGAGTAAATTTTATGCTAAACTCTGCAAAAGTGAAAATAAATTTACCGAGCAGGTGATGAGACAATGCGGTGTTTAATGTTAAGGTAGCTATTGGAATTTACTACATCTGTGACGCTTCGGAAAGAACTAAATGACTGATGACTAAGAATGTCCCCCATATTGTGATATTTCTTTTAAGTACACACCCCTGCCCCCTGTGTTTTTGGTTTTGGCTCGATATATTTTGTCTTGTTTTTAAGAGAACCCATCTTGAGGAACTCACTAGCTAGTGCTAGGGTATTGGCTTTTAAGTGGAAGCCAGATGTGGATCTGAAGATTTTATGATGGTCTACATTTCCTCACTTTCTGCCCTTTCCTTCAAAATATGAGTTCACTCAATATTTTCTGTTCTACAACCCTTAATCCCCGGGTTGTGTTCCTTCCTAGCTGGAGTAACTGCCTCAGTAAAGGATGTTCACATCTATTGGTATAAGAAACAGAGGGGACCCTTCCCATCTAACGATAACTGTGGAAGGAAAGGCTCCTCATGGACGCCTTAATGCTAAAGCATGAGGGAGTTCCTTCGTGCTCCAGAAAAACTAATCATTGCACATTCTAGAAACAGACTAAGAGATCCGAAGACAGCAAACAATTTAGAATGGCTGCTGGTTTCCATTCTTACCACTCAGTTTTTCTTGTTGGAAAAAAAAAAAAAATTCAGGCTTTGAATTTCTTTTACTAAACACCATGATTTTCATGAAATTGTTATGTCCTAAGATTTCTTCAGATGGGGGAAAACACTGTCCTATGACCATTTCCTTATGAGCATTTCTGTTGTGTTTCTCAGTCATGAACAGCTTGACTCTGAAGCTCAGTAAGTGTTGCAGTGTCCCTGTCTTCACCCTTCTTGTTAATATGGAGACCCCATTGTTCCAGACCACAGTTACATTGGTATGCAACTGTGTGTGTATTAGATAGCTTAGTGATGCAGTTTTTACCTGCTATTTTGCAATATGGATAAAGAATGTCTTGAGCATATGTACATATTTTTTGAGCTCTGCATTTCATGTGAACTTTTATAGCTCATGTTTATAGTTCTCTTCTTTTTCTTCAATGTATTTCTGTTGACAATCGGGTGCAGTTATGATAGTATCTAGAAAACAGGAGGGGAAAAGCCATGTTCCTTTTCTCTGCTATTATCCTTACCTTGATCTTCTTGGCATCAGCAAATGAGCTTCTGCTAAGAAGCTGGTCAGTGATAGAACCTGGTGATACTGTGATGTGTGCTGTGCAGTCCACAGTGGCCACCACTGAGGAAAAGATAAGTGCTGTTTCGGTGAGACAGGGTCCCTTCCCTGCCGCACATAGCTGTGGTGGATAAGGAGGTGACTGTGCAGTGTTTGCAGGGCTGCACACCATCAGGCAGGCTCTGCTGTGAATGACAGTGCCTGTAAACATGATCGCTTTCCTGCCTAGCAATCCTTAGTCACGTCTGGATTGAGCAAGACTCACATAATTGCTCTTCTTGTCTTTCTAGGAGCAGCCTATTGCCAGTTCATGGACATGCTCTTTCCAGGCTGCATTAGTTTGAAGAAAGTAAAATTTCAAGCAAAATTGGAGCATGAGTATATTCACAATTTTAAACTTCTGCAAGCATCATTTAAGCGAATGAACGTCGATAAGGTGAGAAACGCATTTGTACCTCTATAAAATGCATTCTTTCATTAAAGTTGTTTTCAAATTGAATGCAAAAACCTAGGAACAAAAAAAGAACCCACCTAAACATATCAGCAGGGTATTTGTTGGTATCTCAACAATTTGGGGTCCATGCATATCATAAAGCATCAACCCTATTTTCCATATTTGGATGAGTTTTTATTTCAAAAGATTATCTAAACTTACAGCCATTAAACTAAAAACTATAATAGGAATCACAAATGTTAAAATTTTGTCGTTCATTGCAGATGAGAAATTTTTATGTTTTCCAGATTCCTCTATAATTCTTTGTGTATTTTGTTTCTTTAAAAAAATGCCACATTATCGTGGAAATAGAAAATAAGGGAACACATGTAAAAGTGCCCAGCATATTCTCACTATCCATACATTACCCTTTTTTCCTCCCTTTAAATTATTATAATTTTGTCCAGAGTGATACAAATGGAGTTAGGTATTATAGTCCTTTTTTCCTCTATGAAGAACTGTTTGTTAAATCCATTCAGTCTCTTTCTGTATGTTTACTTCTATTACAATACATTTAATTCATATTTCTCATTCATAATATTTCTCTTAGAATGATTAAACTTAGAAAGAAATGATTTTTTGTTTTGTTTTGTTTTATTTTTTGAGACAAGGTCTCGCTACATAGCCCAGGCTGGCCTCAAACTCACAGCAATCCTCCTGTGTCAGCCTCATAAGTGCTGGGATTATAACCACTATACCTGGCTAAGAAATGAATTTTTTATTTGAATAAGTAGTAGAGATAAATAGTTATGGCAATAGAAAATAAACACTGGATTATAGGAGAGAGATTAAGTTTAAGAGTTTGATTAATTATATATTTTTAAAATTTAATACAAGTAATGTCTCCTTAAGCAAAAACATTCCTTTCAAACTATTAAAAAAATCACACTTCTCATTTTCTCACAATTTTTATTGCAAAATACACATTATTTTCAACATTTTAACTTTCTAGATTGTTTTTAACTTACTTTATGTCTTTTTTTCCCTGTGGCTAACTTCCCATTAGACCTCCTGTATATTTTCAGAAGCAAAGCTGTGTATAGGTTCTCCTTGCTTTTTAGTAAGTTAACAGTTCTACTTGTGTCTTTTTTGTTCATTTTTCTATTCCTAGTTCTACAATAGGGAAAAACACATATCCAAGATTTATTAATGGAATTTGCTACATATCAAATTAATGGGCTCCATATTTTAGAAGTGAGTACATAGAGAATGGATGAAGCTGTTAATGTTGAAGAAAGTCCTTGCAGTGGCCTGGCTTTGATGGCCTTTGTCAGCCTCTGTTGCTTTCCTAATCCATGTTTGCACCCAGAGGTCCTAGAGAGGCAGAGTTACATGTCCATTATGTCTGTCATAGCCCAACAGTATCTCAGAAGGTTTTGTGCAAAGTTTTGCTTTCTGCTCAAATTTTGAACTTATGCCCTTGAAACTTTTACTTTGACAGAATGCAAGATTAAGTCAACATAAGTAAGAACCTTATTTTAACTGGAAAGGTACCACTGTCATCTAAAACTAGAACTTCTCACAGCTGACAGTAGACAAGGTACAATAATATATGATCAAGGGCTATATTCTCCAAGAGATCATTTTCTAATAACACATTAGCACACAAAAGTTTAAAACTCTGAAGACATAAAAGTAACCAGTACAGTGAAAAATTAGTTAACTGTATGTGTAGCAGGAATTCTTCCCCATGAGAGTTAAAAGGAAGTGAGAGGAGGGAAATATCAGCACCGAAGTGTCGAGTATCAGAAGAGTGTTCACAAAAAATGTGTTCTCTAACAGTTCGCTTCTATTTATTTTGCCCTGCACTTGTTCAGTTTCTATTTCAGCTGTAAAGAAAGCACTTCTGCGAATTTCATTACTAATGATTTAGTTTAATGGATGACCGAAAATGCATCAATCACTGTTTCCTTGCACACTGTCATTGATATTTAAGGCCTCTCAGTATTTTTTAATGTCCTTGTGATACATTTTAGAATATGGATGGCAAATAGCTCCTGAGAAGACAAAGCCTTGCTGAAAGTTTCATTTGTATAGTTTCCATTCATACTGTTACCCCGTGAAGCCACATGATTTGAGCCCTAGGTTCTGTCTGAATCATGTAAAGCACACACAGAGAATCCGATTCAGCCTTTTAGTTTTGTCACACTGTCCTGGTTACCATTCATCTAGTATCCCTGTACAGAGATATAGGAAGTAAAATCTGCTGCAAAGGTTCGATTTAGAGAGCCCAGTATCTTTCCACTGTCCTTAATGAATAGTGGACCACTGAATTAGAGCTAAGCAATCGAGTTCTACTTTTTCCTTGTTATAATTCTACAAATTCCTGTAAAGGCAGGGTAGGGAATATTGGTTGACTCTGTAGGTTGAGGCAGAAAAGGTTACAGCTTGAAGAGCTGAGCTTCCTGTCTCAGAAGCCGACATGGATGCTGTGTGCCTGTCCAGGGGCCTCCAGTGACTGCGCAGTCAGCCACCCCACATTCTGCTCTGCACTCTGGCGGTGTGTTCCCTGCGCTCCCCAGGAGCCCGTGGGGTACGGGGTCTGTATCGTTGGTGTTTTAGGTAGTGGTCCCTCTATGTTATAAGTGAGCTCAGGGAAAGCTCATTTTGTTTAAAACGAACCAGTAGATTGGTATCCATCTTTTACTTGAGTTTTTTCATTTGTACTCTACTAGCTGTATTCCTTTTAAGAGTTTATCCCATCGTCTTAAGTCATTTATAGGAAAATGTGGATGCACCTTGAAACCACAGTGTTAAGTGAAATAAATCAGACAAGTTTAAAGATTACACGGTTTGTCTTATGTGAGAAGCCCAAGTTACAAACAAAAAGCAAGATAAAAGGTAAATAATAGGAAACAGGGAGATAGATTTTTTGCAGTAAGGAAGGGGAACAAAATAAAAGAAGAGACAAAGGTAGAAGGGAGAAGAGAATTAAGGTGTGTTATGTACATGTGTAAACTTACCATAATGAATATACACACAACTAATTTTTTAAAAAGTGTACCATACAACTGGACAAAATGTTACAAAGAAAAATAGGAATGTTCCTCAGTTTTGAAACAGCACAGCATCCCATGTCCATGTTTTTGTAGAGCAGTTCCTTGACAAGTTCCTATAAGGGGAGTCTAGCCCCTCTTGACAGCCAAGGTTATTCCTTGTCTAGTTTGCTCAGAAGTATTAAATATTACAGGAGAACCATGTTTGGATAAGATCTTCTTTAATATGATGAAAAATTATGTTACTTGTACAGCTGGCTAACTAAGCAACTGGTGAGAGAGCAGTGTTTGTGAATTGCAGTGAGTAGGAAATACTCATATTTAGGGAGCACTTCAGTTGTATTTGAGACTCACCTAGTGATTTTATGTCCTAGGTAATTCCAGTGGAGAAGCTAGTGAAAGGGCGTTTCCAGGACAACCTGGATTTTATTCAGTGGTTTAAGAAATTCTACGATGCAAACTACGACGGGAAGGAGTATGACCCGGTTGAGGCTCGACAAGGCCAAGATGCAATTCCTCCGCCTGACCCCGGCGAACAGATCTTCAACCTGCCCAAGAAGTCACACCACGCAAACTCCCCCACTGCAGGTACTGTCACGGTGAAGTTGTAGAGTCACTCAGAACACTGCTCAGATCCTCCTGTGCATCACCCTGTGTTTCTTGAAGAAAGATTCTATGAAGAATCACCCTGAGTGATTCTTCATAGCAGTCGTATTTTAGGAACTTGGGTGGTTTTTTATTGTGTCTGTCTGGCCACAGTTATCTTTCTGTGATCAATTTGTCATAAATATGACAGTCTCGATTTAAGCTATTAAAAGGCAGAGATAGGTATGTTATGTCATTGGAGCTGGGTGTTAAAATAATACTCCAGGAATAGATTTATTTTTCTTTTTTTTTTTTTGCAGAGAAATTTCAAGTAACCTCTTGATTTTATTTATTTTTTATTTTTTGCTACCAGGGATTGAACTCATGACTTTGTGCTTGTAAGGCAGGCGCTTATATATCATTAAGCTAAATCCCCAGTCAGTCTCTTGATTTTAACCAGAGTATTTTTACTGCCTAATTGCTGGCAGTTTAGACCATAACATGAACTGAAATATGTTATTACATAAGTATCATCTGTAACCCTTCACAGGAAACAGTACATCTCCCATCTGTAGAGATGGTGCCAATATTTATGTGATAACTGTAAAAACCTCATTTATTTACCCCCTTCCAAAAGTGAGTCATTGAGGGTAAATACCTGAAACTTTAAAATATTTTATACTCTTCTGTATAAAAACCTTTCTAAACTATAAACATCTTCCCATAAAAAGGCTTCATCAAGCAAAATGTGTGCTTGTAAAATTAGATCATTATAGTAAATACCCGTTGAGTTTTAGACATTGAAATAGTGATATCCTCAGAAACCATTTGTGGAACCCATTGTTCAGACTTGTAATATAAGTAACTTATACTTATGTTGCCCAACCTTCAATCAGAATACATTAGAAATGGTTAACAATACTTATACAGTAATAGCTTTGTAATTATACTTTTCCTCATTGTTAAAACTCTTTTTAACTCTTATTTTGGAATTTATGGCTGTATTCAAGGTAAACCAAGACTATGGCAATTTGGTATTTAAAAAAAAAAAAAAAAATATATATATATATATATATATGTGCCTATATATATGAAATATGCATATTTAGTAGGATTTTAGATGAATTCTGATTCATCCGAATTAAGACAGGTAACATGAAAGAAGAGGAATAGACTACACTGGAAGACATTTAGGGAATAAAATAGATTGAATGCTAGTAATGAATGGATACTGGATAAAAGAGAAGGGAGGCATCGAGCATGACTCTTTTTCTTTGGCTTGATTTGTCTCACACACCTGGAAGGAGGAGGGTATTATTCAGGAAATACTGTTAGACCGGTGTCGCGAGGAAGACTCCAAGGGCCTCGCTCTCATGTAAAAACAATGGGGTTTTTATTATTCCGTGTACACGGGGTCCTCCAAACAGGTGGAAACGGAGAACCCTGAGTTGGGGCAAGGCTGGTGTTTTTAAGGATGAAAACCGCAAAGCAAGCAAGCATTGTTACAGAAGCCAATCATAGCAGTTAGAGCAGAACAGTTGGTGATTTGTCCATTTGTGATTGGTCAGATCATGAGGGGCGACCAGTGGGTCAGAGTTGATTAACTGTCTTGTTTTGCACAGCTTATTTTTAGGTCACCTAGCTCCTGTGTGGCTTGGTTCTGACATACTTCCCAATCTTGATTAGCATAGTCAGCAGACTTTATCTCTGAGTTTCCTGACATAATTACCTTACTTTAGCACCACAACCTTTCTATTTGTAGAGGGCAACAATGGTTAACATATCAATTGGGTAAGATTTTACAATTCTTTACAGAAGAGAGCATTGATTAACATATCAATCTTTTACCCAGGGAAAAAGGAAGACACACATTTACAGTTACAGGTATTACTATGATATAAACGAAGCTATTTCTGTGAAGAATGTACAATCTAATACAATCTGATGCAATTAACACAATTTGTGACGGGGCTACCAGATAGGGAAGACCCAGGATGTCAGGAGCTAGTACCTCAGGCCTTTGTTTTATGGCCTTTAGGAAGTTAAAACTTAACCTAGTTGGATTTGAAGGGAGAAGGGGAGGGGAAGCAGCAGATGGAACGAGCTTTCTTCATCTCTTCATTCCCCCCCCCTTTTTTTTTTTTTTGGATGACCTCTAATCTTAGAGGCTTGTTGTAGTTAGGGGTTCATATTGGTGACGTATGACCATTAATTTGACCTGAGAGACTTGTCCCCTTATGAATTGGGTAATCCAGTTAATGAGGCAAGGGACAATGGCTAGGATTAGGATTAAGGTCACTAATGGTCTTATTAAGGGAAGGAGATAGGGGAGAATTCCGTTTTATATTTTTTAAAGGGGGCTCCCATACAAAGATCTTTAACAATTGTTTTTTTTTGCTTACAGGGGGACCAAAGCCGCCATGTAAGGTCGGCATTAATGTTATTAAAATCAAAACAAGCAAGCTAAAACAGTTCATGACCAGCATAATCTAACTATGCTTTAGTCAATTTTTAACTTTAAGGGTTACCAGTCTGTTGTGTAGTCCACTGAGTATGTCCCTCGTTGTCTGCTGTTTTCAGTGGCTTTACATGAGTGTAGTGAATCCGCGCAGTTTTTCCTGCTACCTTGATGGCAGTGGGGGTACTGAGCACCACGGTGAAAGGTCTTTCCCAGTGGGGTTCGAGGGAGTCATGGTGATGACATCGAACCAAGACTGGAGTCCTTGAGGCCTTGGTCTTTGAAGGCAGGTCCAAGTGTTTTTGTCTAAACAGCTGGTGGATCCAGGCCAACACAGGTTGGAGTGTCTGCAGGGACTTAAGATCTCAATTAGTAGTTTTAGCTAATTTGTCTTCTGACAATCTTGGAACCAATGGCGGGGGCCTCCCAAACATGGCTTTAAAGGGGGAAATTTTGGAAACATATGGGGTATATCTAGCTCTTAACAGTGCAAAGGGAAGAAGGCTCATCCAATTATCGCCAGTTTTTGAAGACAGCTTAGCTAAAATGTCCTTGAGACTTTGGTTCATACGTTTTACTTGTCCTGAGCTTTGTGGCTGATAGGCACAGTGGAGTTTTAATTAATCTTTAATGCCTGGGCTAACTTTTGGGTGACTCGGGCTATGAAAGCCAGGCCATTATCGGACCCCATTGATAGTGGGAGGCCAAATCAAGGTAAGATCTCATGTAATAGCCTTTTAACTACCACTAAGGCTGACTCAGATTTAGTAGGGAAAGCCTCTACCCAGCCAGTAAAAGTGTTTATTAATACCAAGAGATAGCGGTGTCCCTGTAAATTAAGTTTTACCATGTCTATGAAGTTTATTTCCCAATGTTCTCCTGGAACAATTTCTTGATGTTGGGTGGTCTCCAACGCAGAGCTCTTGGCTGAGTTGACTAACAAACACTGTGGGCATCTGGAGCTCGAAGAGGTGGTCAGTTTGTAGAGTTTTGGAATAAAATACTGAGTTCTGAACAATTCTGCAAGGTGAAACAGCTCCCACCCTAGTGCCTCTAGTAACAGTACTTGTTTATCAGGTAACTGGTATTAGCCCCTTGGGGTGGGAGACTTTATTCCAAGTTGAGATGCCAACTGTAGGTCTTTCTTTGTGTAGACTAGTTCTGACAAGGTCAGAGGACTAGTATCAGAGCAGTTACTTTTTTGGTTGACCCCTCTGATGTGGTTGCTATTTTTCATCTCTGGTTGGGTGAGCCTTGTGAGGAATAGCAACCCATTGAGGCAGCCAGACAGCTGCCAGCAAATCTAGAATCTGTGGAGCATTTTTAGATGGCTTCCCCGTATATGTACAGTAGCAAAGGGATGTCTTCAGTAAAAAAAAATGTTTACCCTCTTTTCCGTGGCTAGTTTTAGCCTCTCAGTCAAAGCAACAAGCTCCGCCTTTTGGGCAGAAGTGCCAGACTCTACCCGCTTAACCCAGAGTACCTCCTTTTCGGCGGTCACTGTTGCCCCAGCCACTCGTTTGCCGTTTTGGATGAAGCTGCTTTCATCGAACAGTTGTCGGCATTTCCCAAAAGCTGGTCAGTAAGATCAGCCTGTAGGTTCTGCTGCAGTTCGAGGATGTCAGCGCACTCATGGAGAGAGGTGTCCTTTGTTCCTCCGGATCATCATCAGGCATAAGGGTGGCTGGGTTTAAAGCTGAAGAAGTCTTGAATATCATTAACTCTGGGTCTAGAAGCAGGGCTTGACAGTAGAATTCTGGCATTTGAGAGCCTTTTTTTAGGAGGGGTTTTGATAAGAGTCTCTAAACTGTGAGAGGTTACCACAGAAATCACTTGCCCAAAGCGAGTTTTTTTGTCTCCTTAAGTAACATTGTCACAGTAGCTAGTATTCTTAGGCAGGGGGCCATACTCCTGTTACTGGATCAAGTCTTTTGGAGAGGTAGGCTATAGGCCTTTTTCAAGGGCCAATGTCCTGAGTTAGGACTCTTTTGGCAATGTCCCTGAGTTTATCTATGAACAAGATGAAAGGCTTGGTAACGTCAGGGAGTCCCAGGGCTGGGGCCTCTGTCAAGGCCCGCTTGAGCTGTTGGAAGGCCTGTTTACATTTATCAGTCCAGTTCAGCGAATTTTGAGTTTCTCCCTTATGGGAGTCAGTCATATAGAGGCAAGCTTTTCAGTAAAATTTAGCCTACAGTATCCAACTGCCCCCAGAAACTCTCGTCTGTTTTTTAAAAGTTTTTTTTCTCATAGAGCAATTTTAACATCTTGGCTATCTTTTTGTAAATTTTTTAGTTCTCAAAGACCTTTTTGTGCTATCTCTATTAACTGGCTGAGGGGCATTTTTTTAAACCTCTCAAACCTTTGTAATTTTTGTCTAACATGTGGGGCCGACTGAGTTACAAAGAGAACAACTGGCAATATTGGGAAACCTCCTTACCTCTGGACGTCCAGTCAGGGTGGCACAAAAGGAGAACATGGTTTTGGCATTCCGGATCAGAGAGCCGGCTTCATCTGGATGGCACACTGTTTTTTTGTCCAAGGGTGTCACGTGACAGGCCATTATTTTATTAAAATTATATTTTTAACAAGGGCTTTTTCATAGGTAACAAAATTGTGCTGTATAATCTCCCAGATGTTCACAGCACATGTAAGAACTTGTATCTTATTTTTAATATCACCTATAATCTCATTTTAATGAAAACATTTTGCAGCAAAGTACAATCTTATGTATACTTTTACCAAAACTGATCTAATACTGTCAAATTCTGAACACATTTACTTTTTGTCAAACCTGTTATTTGTAGTACTATAAACCAAGACAAATAAAATTTACATCCTCTTGAGCCTTCTACAACTTACAATAATACCTCTCAAACTAAGCTTTAATCTTTTTTTACATTCTGGCATAGCCAGACACCTTTACTTGAAGACCACTCTCTTTGTCCCTCTTTTTACTATTACCAGTCAATTACCTTTTTTCTCACTTCTCAGACAACATCAAAACTCTCAACAAAACCCTTGAAGTCACCTTTTAGTAGTCTAAAACATGCTTATTTTATATCTTTTTACCACATAAAAATGTTGTATTTTAAAAACAAAACTGTAACCTTTTAACTGGCTCAAATATAGTACCGCCTGGTTTTTACTTGGCAAAGTTGACATGACTCTTAACAACCATAGATATACATATATATGTGCACATGTTTACATTTTCACCAGAGAGAAAAAAAATACTCCTTTTAAAAGGCATGCCGAGGTTGCAAGCAATCAATTGAAGTCTTACATATTAAACAAGGCGCCACAACATTAAAGACACAAATGAAGGGAGCTTCTTGCACAGTTTGGTCAGCTAAAGGAAATAATTTTTCTTATCATGAACCTTGAATCTAATAAGCCATATGGATCCTGCAACAGAAATGGGCAACAAGCCCCTAAGTTAGTAACAAGTTTAAACAGGCAACCAAGGAGAGGGCGGAGGAAGGAAGGGTTTTACCCACGGTGGGGGCTCCTCCCTGAGGTCCTGCCATACCAAGATGTAGGTGACCCAGTCGGGGTGGCTCTCTCGTCCAGGGCGGAAGATGATGTTCTTAACTGCTAAGATGAGGGGAAGGTGGAAAGTCCCCTCCGGTGGCCAATCCACGGAGAATGTGGGCCACTCAGACGAGCAGAAAGTCTGCCATTTACTTTTTTTAACCTGAAAGGAGAGATTGTGAGCCCTCTCTCGAACCTCCGACCAATGGTCGAGGGTGAGGGACAATGGGAACGATGTCGTTTGTCCCATGGTGTTCTGAAGACAAAGAGTGGTTAGCGTACGCGCGACACAACAAATAACGGATCACAACAGTCACAACACACAGGACAAACAGGCCGGCCACCTCACTCTCACGCATTAGTTTCACATCAAACGAGTCACCTTAGGGGGTGCCTCCAGATTGGCCCGGACGGACCACAGATTGGGAATGAAATTCCCCAGATTGGCCCAGACGGACCACAGATTGGGAATGAAATTCCCCAGATTGGCCCAGACGGACCACAGATTGGGAATGAAATTCCCCAGATCGATAGGAAAATCCTATCGCAGACGGTGAGTCACGGAAAACCGTGTGGGGCGTCCCCCGATCACCCAAGAACAGAATTTGCCCGTGAAGTAGAGCCGGAGTTCGGCCTGGGGCGAAAGGAAATGGCGGATCGATCCAAAATGAAAGTAAACAAAAACTGGCCGTACTACTTACCCCAGAGAGGTGCCGTTGGGGTCTCCCTCTGCGAGGAGGTCTCTTCTCAGTTTGATCTCACTGGGGCCTCCAAAATGTTAGACCGGTGTCGCGAGGAAGACTCCAAGGGCCTCGCTCTCATGTAAAAACAATGGGGTTTTTATTATTCCGTGTACACGGGGTCCTCCAAACAGGTGGAAACGGAGAACCCTGAGTTGGGGCAAGGCTGGTGTTTTTAAGGATGAAAACCGCAAAGCAAGCAAGCATTGTTACAGAAGCCAATCATAGCAGTTAGAGCAGAACAGTTGGTGATTTGTCCATTTGTGATTGGTCAGATCATGAGGGGCGACCAGTGGGTCAGAGTTGATTAACTGTCTTGTTTTGCACAGCTTATTTTTAGGTCACCTAGCTCCTGTGTGGCTTGGTTCTGACATACTTCCCAATCTTGATTAGCATAGTCAGCAGACTTTATCTCTGAGTTTCCTGACATAATTACCTTACTTTAGCACCACAACTTTTCTATTTGTAGAGGGCAACAATGGTTAACATATCAATTGGGTAAGATTTTACAATTCTTTACAGAAGAGAGCATTGATTAACATATCAATCTTTTACCCAGGGAAAAAGGAAGACACACATTTACAGTTACAGGTATTACTATGATATAAACGAAGCTATTTCTGTGAAGAATGTACAATCTAATACAATCTGATGCAATTAACACAATTTGTGACGGGGCTACCAGATAGGGAAGACCCAGGATGTCAGGAGCTAGTACCTCAAGCCTTTGTTTTATGGCCTTTAGGAAGTTAAAACTTAACCTAGTTGGATTTGAAGGGAGAAGGGGAGGGGAAGCAGCAGATGGAACGAGCTTTCTTCGTCTCTTCAATACTAAAAGAAAAAGACTTGGGAAGAAATCTTGAGTTTGCTTTGAACAAACTGAATTTGAAGTTCCTTTGTAACACCTAAGAAGAGATCTAAACAGGCAATTTGGGATTTTTTAGAGAGGGGGAAAAAAAACAAGAAACAAAAGTGACAACAATAATCAAATCCCCAAAACAATAACAATATAGGCTTTTCGAAATTTTGCATAATTATCTTAAAAGAGTCAGATTACCAGACATGCAAAATTGATCTAATCCTATAAGTGTTAACTGTTTTGTTCAACAAATAGAATTACTTAGGATAGCTAAAATGATTAAACAAGCAATTTATGTAAATCACATTTAGCTGTAAACTTATCAGTGGACTATTTACTGATAAGTATGGTACTGCATGATCCATTACCCTCTCCAAAGCCCAACTATGAGCACATGAGGCTTTGCAGGGGGAATACCTAGATAGAAATGTAATATTCTACCTGGAAATCATTTAGTGGAATGATAGAACAAGGACAGTGTTAAAGAATGAATTGAACAATTTGATCCCCATATAATCAATATTACCCTAGCAATTATACTTTATTGGTTAACCATAGTTTTGTCCCACGTCACACCCATCCTATGATTTGCCATTGAATCTAATTCAATGGCGCTATTACCTAAGTGACTATACTTGTAATCTTATAGTTCTATCCCACCTTAAGCCCACCTCACCTCGTGACTTTGCTCAGTAAACACCTTTGAGAAGAAGGGTTGTTAACCCATTTTCCAGGGCCCCTTTTGTCGTCTCAGACAAAAGCTTTCTTTCTCTCAAAAAATTCTTCCTACTCTTAAAAAAAATAAAATGAATCAACAGAAATGGAGACTATCAAAGTCCAGTTGTGGAACTATAGATGATGAACTGTACACTTAGGAAACTAAGCACAGTTTTGGGGAATATATAGGGTACATGCAAAGGGGAAAAAAGAAGAAGAAACCGAGAAAATGATGATCATCAAGAAAAAAAAACAAGGAACTCAACATGATAAAAATGAGAAATTTCTAGAAATTTCTAGAAAGAAAATCTTCCACAGTTCTGCATATTAATTTTGAAAATTTCAAATACAATGCCCCTGGAAAATAGACCAAGGAGATCTGACTAGGAGGTAAAGATTAATAGTCCTTCAGAGAATTGGTCCATTAAAGGTGCTGAATGCTTAGGCCAGGGTTGCCGCAATCCAGCAAGGTCAGATGGATTGTAAAAGTGAGGTGGTAAGCATAGGACACTTTTCAGGGAAAAAATTAAGGAAAATAAACAGTGGGTTGGTATAGGAGGAAAAAAAAACTGATGGCATTTTCAGGAAACAAGATTTGAAGGAGAATGGTGTTCTTTCTTCTTGATCTTTTTGTGTGCTTTAAGGATAAGGTAAAATGATCAGATTTGCAAGATAGTGACATAGGGGAATGAAATTCCCGACCTACTATATGTCCAGTACAAGGTCGTGTTCTCTAAAATCGAAGAGTGCATTTTAGGAACTGTGGGGGTTAAGAGCACAATATATTTATGGAGAGAAAGGAAGCTTCTGTCTGAGAGAGACAGAAGGGGTCCCAAGTGCATTGCCAAAGACCCTGTCTTTTCTAGGGACTTTTATAGAGTAAAATCATGACGGGATCAAGGCGGGGAAAACTGAGAACTCTCAAGGCAGATGGGCATAAGGTGGCACAGATCTGTGGTTAACCAATAAGATTAATTGTTTAGGTAAAATTGATTAAATCGGGGACAAATGGGGAAGTGAGTCAGTCACATAGAAAGCAGGCGTGCTTAGGGAGCAGTGATTTCCCTAGGGGGTTGGGATGGTGCCTCCTGACTTCCTCAGGGTGACAGAGAACTATTTTTTTTTTTTTTTAACTTTTTATTGGTACTAGGGAGAACTATTTAGAATATCCGGTCCTTAGGACTTGGGTGCATTTGTTTGATCCTTTGTCTTGAGGCCTGGCCCACAGCAGGAGGTGTCTGTCTCCCCCACAGTTGCAAGGCATCTGGGCTTCTGCACTGGCTCCTTTGAGGACTTAGCCCTGTCTCACTGCCTATAGTATTTCTAATTAACTCAGGTGCCTGTGACAATAGAAGAAAGATCCATAGAGAAGAAATAGTTGAAAATAGGAAAAAGAGGAGAAATTGTAGAGTCGTGAACTTAAAAATAGAAGGAGAAAGTAAAGCCAAAGGCACAAAGGACTGAAAGGAAAAAGAAGATTTGTTTTTCTGGAGCAGAAGCCGTGGGAGCGAGTAAATAAAAATTAAACCATAAGGAGTGTGGGAAACAAAATTTCATGTGGTCTAATGAACCACCTACTTTGGTCAGTAACTTTCATCAGTCTAAGAGCTGGAGTGGTGAAAGAGTTTTCGGCGTGGTTAGAAGACGGAATATAAAGTAAAGTGGCCTTTATTTAAAGATGTGGAGAGAAACTCCATGACTGCTGGGGCCTGGCGTTCTCTGCCGGACATGTGTTGTGGGGGGCATACATGCAGCTTTGGTCTTGGGTAGTAGCTAAGGGCACTACTGATGCACGAGTGGCCCATTGGAACTCATTTCGCACCGCAGGTAAATTGCCAGGGGCGGGAAAGATGACCTCAAGGTAGAGCCCCTTGGTTCTGCCTCCCAGCCTCCTGCTGCCGGTCTAGGGCAAAATCCTTTCAAGTGGAAGGGGGTGGTGTGTCCTCCCCAGAGTGGAATTCAAGATGCACAGGAAGTGGGAGGATAGGAAGGTGAGAACATGAGGGATGCCTGGCATTTCTCATCTTAATGTCATTTTCTATAGATGTTAGTGATAAACATTGCTCTTGAAACTCAGCTGCCATTTTTTCAAGTTTTTAGGAATGAAATTGAACAGACCTCGAATATTTTTCTTCCATAACTCCATTTCTCCTTAATTTCTTTTAAACTTTGTTCCTACTTTGCTAAGCTGAGCTACCATTATGCTGCCTTGGCCTCATTTGCCAACCATTTCCTCATCTGTCTTTCCCAAAGCCATAGAGAAACTTCTTGCCATTTTGATAGAATGCCCATGAACCTGAGGAAAAAAATACATATTTTTCGGAGCTTTACCTCAGAGAAAAAACTCAAGAAGCACATTAAAGTCAACAGGTGGTAACTTTAGTTTTTCGTATTCCAGAAGGCAGCAGTTAAGACTGTGTAACCTATACCAGATTTGATCAAAGCTGGTCTTAATCAGGGAGAAAGAATATCTTCAGGAGTCAAATTAATCATTGCCCTTTTAAATAAAATGTTCCAACGATTGGCCATTGTGAGATAGTAAAACTGGGGGAAAAATTATACCAAAGTGCACATCACATGTAGAAAATTACTGTTAAAAAGTATGATAGGAGAGGGCTGGGGATTTAGCTCAGCGGCATAAGCGCCTGCCTTGCAAGCAGGCAGTCGTTAGTTCAATCCCCAGTACCGATAAAAATGAAAAAGACAGAAGTATGATAGGAGAAAGTCTTCTGTATACTCATTAGGAACTTATTTTTCTAGAAGTCCTGTGTCCAGATATTGGGAACACAGCCAAGAAAATGTAAGCCAGAATGTATTGTAAGAGTCAGAATGGGTGCTGTAAAATCCATGCACTTCCTGGCAAGTGTGAGGTCGTGAGTTAGATCCCCAGTACCAAAAAAATTCATGCACTCTGCTTGTGAGTTTCTAAGGTACTTACTCCTTCTTAATTTATTCATAACTATAATAAACACGAGGTTATAGTTTCTCAGCACATAACTTACTAGGACAGGAGTACCTAGATACCAAAAAAATGCAAACAGTCAAAGTAGAGCCAGAAATCTTAAAATCTTACTAAAGAGCTTAATATCCTGAGATTTCACCTAAAAATCACATAGGTCCATGCCTCTCTTGCCCTTAGTGTGTCTGTGACCTGACAGGTCTCATTTCATAAATCCCATCTAATTTTTAAAGTTCTGTTATAACTCAGTATTTATGGTTTTGGCTCTGAACTAGTTCCTCCATGAGCTATTTTTATAGTCCTGCTACTGGTACCCCTGCATGTGGCCTGAAACCACACAAGGACATGTTTCTTTACACAATCTTGATTTTGTCCATTCACAATTTAGTATAAATTAAAGTGCTTGATAAGCGTTATGTCTCTAGGAAACTTACATTTATCTCTCAGTGATACCAGGTCAAGTAATATTTTTTCCAGTCTTTTTTTTTTTCGTAGTAAATGTTTACATTACATATTGATTATGCTCCATGTACACAACACATCTCAATTATTTTTTTTTTCATTCTCTTTCCCTCCGTCTCTCGCTCCCGTTCCCATTTGGAAAAGATCTGCACCCCTACTCCCTGTTTTATTTTGCTTTGTATTTATATTTTGGACTTCTCATAAAAGAGAAACCATATGATGCCCCAGCTTGTGTGTCTGATTTATTTAACATTATGGTGTTAAGGTGTTCTGCTTTCATACAAATGACTCAAGTTCATTCTTTTTTATGGCAGAGTAATATTCTATAAATACCACATATACTTTATCCACGAGACCCCTTTCAAGATTTAGCTGGTACGCATTATGCTGCAATAAACATTGGTATTCATGTATACAGTAATAATCTGGGTCAGTTAGAATTTCTGTCTTTAGTTTTTTATTATACTTATTTCCAATTATAATTTACCTTCCCATCAACAATGTAGAAGGGTTCCTTTTTCCCTGCAGCTTCACCAGCATTTATTTGATTTCTTGATGATGGCCATTCTTTCTGGGGTGAAGTGAAATCTCAGTGTTGTTTTAATCTGCATTTCTAATGACCAGCTGTTGAACATTTCTTCATGTATTTATTGGCTAATTTGTGTTTCTTCTGAGAAGTATCTATACACTAAAGTTGCCCATTTTTTTGATTGGGCTTTTTATTTTGGTGGGTATGACTTTTTTGAGTTCTTTATGTCCTCTATATATTAGCTCTGTGTCTGAGCAACAGCTGGCAAGAACTTTTTTCCCCATCCTATAGGTTGTCTCTTGACTCATTTCTTTTGCTGTGCAGAAGCTTTTTAATTTGATATGATCCCATTTGTTGATTCTTGGCATTTTTTCTTGTGCCAGTGAGGGTTCTGTTTGAAAAGTCTTTCCCTGTGCCTTCAAGAGTTTTACCTATTTTATCTTGCAGCAGATTGTTTCTGTTGTAACATTTAGATCTTTGAGCCATTTTGATTTTAATTTACTTAGTACATGATGAGATCTATAGGACTAGAGTAATTGTACTCTCTGTAAAAGTTCATCATTTCCTAATTATTTGCTTTAGTGGAAGCAAGCAGTGGCTGGTATAATCAAAAATAGAAAATAGTCTTCAGTTTGTTTTGTTTTGGCTTTGGGAAATTTGATTCATTTTGCAGTGGATGTATTACTCCCCAATATTTCCCTTGGCTAATATTAAAATTAACTTGAGTGCCCTGTTACACATTAAAACTAGAAAATGGTAGCTCCAGAGCATCTTGTATAAGAGAGGGAATAGAGTGGAAAAAGTGATTGTGGAATGGATTATCCATATGATAATAATTGAGAGGATTTTGTTTATATTAGCAAGAAAAAAAACTGCTTGTACATCATCTAGAGTACTTAAATAGCCACTCACCTGGAGATTTGCTTATGTATAAAATACCTACATGCCATATATTTGGTACATTCTGTTTTTGGAGAAGGTGCTAGAGTTTCTGCTGTTTCAATACAGATAAAACCTTTTCTTCTATGGGTCAGGGAAGCTATAGAGTAGTTTGATGTCTGTGTGTAGTTTGGAGACTACCTCTACTGTAATCAGCTGTAGCATAAGCAGAGGTGTCCTATAAGGATAGATGGCTTCCAGGTAAATTTGATTCTGAGAAATTGCATCTTGAATTGCTTTTGATCTACTATCCAGGGGAATGCATTAAAGTACATTTTCATAAGGATAAATATCTGTTAAGTGCACACACCATTGTGAATCATGATATTTGTAAATTTATTGCCATGAGCCATATCTGCAACTTAAGATAGCTGTCTGGGGAGATCAGTTTTTATGTGCAAGCACTTACTAAACTTAAAAGGAAACTCAGAGTCATGGTTTCTATAGCAACTATAGCTCAGACAAATTGCAAATTCACATACATTAATGTTTTTAAATCAAACTCCAATATACAGATATAGTGTGATGGGTTTAGAGTTGGTTTGGGAATGGAGTCTGAGCTTTCTCTTTTCCTTAGGGACTTCAGTGTTTCAGCATTAAAATCAAGTTAATGGAAATGTAGAAAAGTGGTTTTAAAAAGGAAACAACCTAAGAAGTATAATAGAATAATAAAATATTTGAATAATCATGATTAAATCCCTAAATACAGATTTAAATAAATCCTGTCAGATTTTTCAGAAACTATATTGAATGTTTAAATGCTCTCATACTCAATTACCTTTAATTTTGGATGCTCTTAAAGATCGTGTGATTGCATGCAGTCACACAATCTTAAAATTATGTATTGATTTATTTAGCAACATATGAACATTTAATGAGCACCTGTAGTGTAAATAAGCATTGCCTCTCTCACCTTTGAGGAAAGACCAGTGGTTTTTTACCTCTTTGTTTTGGTTTGGTTTTTGTTTTTTAGGAGTTGAGGAAAGTTAGAAAAGGAGGGCAAAATATAGCAGTTGGGGTGGGTTTTATCCTCATTCTGGACTTGACTTTATGATCTAAAATACGGTCTTCTCTTGGTCAGTGTGCCATGCGCATTTGAAATGAATGTGTGTTTGCAGTGGTAGGTTGCATAGTATTTTAGAAACAGCAGTTAGGGCAAGGTGGTTGCTGTTATTCATATGCTCTGTAATGTAACTAGGGTGTTCTGTTTTGTTTTGGGAGAGGGTGGTAGTGTCGCTGCTGTTGTGGTCTACCTGTAACAACTGCTGTAAAGAGGATGTTAGATTTTCCTGCATTGATTATAGAATTGTCTGTTTCTCTCCCTTTAATTCTGTTCTGTTCTGTTGTTGTTGAATGCATACATTTATTATTAAGTCATCCTTTTGAGTTGACTTTGTTTTTGAAAATATTGTCTTGAAGTCCACTTGATCTGATACTGTAGTCATTCTAGCTTGTTTACAGTGTTTGCATGATGTGAAAGGCTCATTAAAATACATTGTGTAACTAGGATACAATTCAATCTTGTTTTTTATTCATTTTGGTAATTTCTGCTTTTTAGTTAGTGTTCATTTATATTTAATGTAATTACCGCTGTGGTTGGATTTAGACCTAACAAATTATCTTTTGTTTTGTTTTTTCTGTCTTTGTTTCCCTGTTTCTCCTTATTGTCCTCTGGATTTTAAAAAAAAATTAGAATTTAATTTTAATTATGTTTTAAACTCTGCTTCTTTGCATAAATGTTTTAGGGGCTACTCTAAGAATTATATACTATCTTTTTACAGTATACTTAATATTATAAACCTTATGTAGACTATGGAAACTTTGCAATACCCCTCTCCCCAGTGTCCTTTGATATATTTGCATATGTATTAAGTTTCCATGCATTATAAATCCCACAAAACAGTGGTGCACATTGCCAAACAATGGGTTTTATTATTGTGGCTCACATATTAGGCAGTATTGCTTTAAACAGTTATGTCTTATAAGAATTAGAAAAAATATCTATTTTTCATATTTTTGCTATATATTTTTTTCTCTTTTTGAGAGGGTCATGCTGTGCAGTTCAGGCTGGCCTTGAGGTCACTTTGTAGCCTAGGCTGGTCTTGAACCTGCAGTGTTCCTCCTACCTCAGCCTCCCAAGCTCAGGAATTATAGACATGTGCCACCACGCCTGGCTAATTTCTTCATTTCTAAGCAGCTGAGTTCCATACTGGCTTCATTCTTTTTAGACTGAAGAATATTTAATATTTCTTATAGTGCTGGTTCAGTGGTAACATGCCTTTTAGTTTCCCTTTTTCTGTAAATGTATTTATATTTATTCTTAAAGAGTGTTTTTATTAGACAAAATATCAAAGCCAATCTGTTTTCCCTCTTTAATCACTTTAAAGTTGTTATCCACTGCCTATGGCCTACAAATTTTGTAAGAAGTAGTCACTCCAACTACTTATCTCCTGTATAACATATAAGCTAGAGATTTTATCTTTAGCATGTATCAGTATGACTGTGACGTACTTAATCACATAGTGTTATTTGAATTAGAGTTCCATAAACTTCCTAAATCTATACATTTATGCATTTGGAAAGCTTGTAGCATTATTTTCTCAGTTCCATTCTGTTTGTCCAACTCTTTTAGGATCCATTTATCCATATGTAAGAACTTTTGAAATTATACCATAAGTTTCTGGGCTAGTGTTATTGTTTTTTTCCTAGCCTTTATTTCCTTTTCAAATTAAATGTTTTTTATTGCTATATCTTCAACTTTATCCTCTTTCCTTGGGCATCTCCATTCTAGTATTGAGTATAATATTTATTTTAGCTATTGTACTTTGCTGTTTTTGACCTTTTTTCCCCCTCTCACACATTCTCCCTCTCCCCCATCTTTCTGCTGAATTTTCCTATCTTTTCATTCATTGCGAGCACACCTTCCTTCTAGTTAACAGATCATGCTTATGGTAGCTGCTTTAAAGTTCTTGTCTGCCTACTCCATCATCCCGATCTCCTAACAGCTGGCATCTTTTCCTTTCAGAATATATCACATTTTCCTAGTTCTTTATATGTCAAATAGTTTGGATTACATCCTGAATGTTGCGCATATTAATGTTGTATGGGCCATATTTTGGTGAAAGAGTGTTGATGTTTTTGATTTAACAGGGACTTACCTAGAATCCAGTGGGAAAGTCCTGAAAAAGTTAAATACCACTCCAGGAATCCTAAGCTTGGCATCAGACCTGTGCCTTTATGCAAGGATTCCTTTTCCTTTTTATTGCTAATATATGACTCTCCATTTGTGAAACTCCACCCTTTAGCTACAACTGTTGGTCTTACACCAAAGCCCCTTAAGAAATGCATTTTCCCATGTCTACCCTTTAGACCAGTATTGTTCGCCGTGGCATTTTCTGTTTCGCGAATCTAGGTAGGATAGACATAGATACCCTTCTTGTCCTTTCATCAAGGTGAGTTATTCGTGTTTATTCTTAACATTTGCTCAGCAGATACTTGCTTGATACTGCTGTCTCACAGTTCCTGGCCACTTAACCACATAGCTCTTAATCACTACCTTCCTACTTCAAGGATCAAATGTTAGTTTTCAGAAAGTATACAGTATCAGCTCAGTACAAGAAAGAAATACATGTTCCTTACCAGCACCATAATTAACATGGTTTCTTTTCAAACAGATGTTAGCAGTCCTCCTTACACAGAATGGTGCTCATGTCTTTCATTGAACCCCTGCCCTGTATAGCACTGCACTCCTTTGACCTGCTCATCATAAGAAACTGCTAAGCTGCATTCCTCTTAGTGGCCCTCCCTTAACTACATTAAGACCCAAAGAAAATGTAAAGAGGTGCTTTAGTGGCCCAGCTAATTAAATTCTTAGAGGAGATCCCTGGAAGATGAGTAGCATTGGTGGCTTTTGTTCTTTCTGTTACATACCTATTGTATGTAAGGTTTGTAAGAGACACTGCTAGGCATTGATATATTTTCTTCTTAAAGAATAATTCCATCCATATTTCCCTACTGGCTTTGTCTGGGCTACTGTAACAAAATACCATAAACTGGATAGCTTATGGTATCAACAGAAACCTATTAGTCACAAATTCTGGGTGGCAGGTGCTTGAAGTCCAAGAACTCCTAGCATCTGGTAAGGACCCCTGTCTCATTACTAGGTGCTTCGTGTCTTGCAACAGGTCCTCAAGGGATGGAGAAAGTAAACTAACTCATTTGAGCCTCTTTTGTGAGAGCACTAATTGCATTCCTGAGATCACCGCCTTTATAATCACCTCTGAAAAGTCCCATCTCCAATTCCATCCCATGGGGATTGGGTTTCAGTGTGTGAGACTGGTGGAGGGGCAGGCTGCAGCATGTAAGCGGTAGCCACTTACCTATGATGTTGATAAGACCACAGCATAAAATATGAATAGTGCTCTCCCTTGCCTTGATATTAAGTATCTGTGAATTTAGAGTATTGGGCACAGATAAAAGCAAAAATCAGCAAGAATTTAGATTTCTGGGAGGAATCGCCTCACAGTGGCTGTGGAAGAGCCAGGCATTGTCTACCGAGATAGTGATTTTGACAGATACTAATTCAGTTTGTAATTTTTAATTACTTTGGCTTTCTAGATGCATAATTTCTTTAAAACTAGAATTTTTAAGTCCAGAGATCACATCTATAAGATGTGGTGCTATTACCATATAACTTTTGAATTGTAAGTCTAAATGGTTAGTTTCTCAAGAAATTTAGAGGCAAGAAAAACGTTTAAAATGCAGAGGGAGTCAGTAATATTAACAAGTGTGTGTTGAGCACACATTAAGTGCACCTGTTGTTCAGTTTGGCTTCACAGCAGTCCTAAATTGCTATTATTTTCTACATTTTAGAGTTTAGAAAACTAAAATACAGATGCAGAGGTTCAGTAATTTGCCAGGGTTCCTTACTAGAAGAAGGTCACTCAAGATTAGAAGCCTGATGCTGATTCCAAAGCCCCCACTTTTTACCATTAGATTATATTGCTGCCTCAGATAACACATACATGTGTGTTTTTATGTTATCTCTTCCCCACACTACCCTGTCACAAGCTAAATTCAAATTGCATGATCCATGGAGTAAATGAAAAGCTCAATATTACTAATGCTTGAAATAACAGAATACTCGCTCTTCTGTTGTGTGTTTACCCTTTTTAAAGCAATGAGTCTAAAAGTTTGAAAATATTCCCATTTATCTTTACAAGAGGGTTTTGGGTAAGAAAGAGTTACTATACTTTGCTTACATTATAAAAACAGGAAATATTAAGCCACTTTTTCCAGGTTTATCAGCCCCAAAGCCAAAATCAGCATAAAGCCCAGAATTCAGAGTCCTCAATTAGTTGGATAACTAATTTCTTATTTCTTAATTCTCTGGGCAGATGATGTGAGGGGTTTCAGAGTGCAGAGGAAGACCCTGTGGCAAAGTTGGCATTCACTTCCTGTGCACGCAGCACTCTGCAAAGAGGATTGGTGGCGATTCCTCCAGTACTGGGAAGTGGTCGTCCAGCCTTTTAAACAGCCCTGGGCCCTTTCGTAGCCAGCATGGGTCATTCTTATCCAGCTGCTCCATGGATACGTTGAAATGTTTGTCAGCTCTGAAACCAAGTCTGTGTTACTCAGACCAGTCATCCTTTTTCTCGTCATAGGTGCAGTAAGGTGAGATTGTGCCTTTTAATCTGACAGTAAACCTCTGTTCTAAAAAGAGAATAACATAGCATTTACTCTCCATTGCCATAAGTAGAATATCACAGGTTGCCAGTGAACCTATTTTTCTTTTTTATCAAGTCCTTTTTTTGTCAATTGATATGTTGAGCAGAATACAAAACAGTTTTGACTTGAAGAATTTTCTCGAATCCCTTGGAATCAGGTGAATTCAACTGTAAGCCAGTTCTGCCTTGATTGATGATTGTTTGCTGTGCCATAGTATCTGGTGAATTGATTGCACTTGAATCACTGTGTGTGTTCATTTGGTTCCAGGAAGATGCCGTTCATGAGCCAACATGTGGCAGGTTTTCAAGTCTTTTCAGCCGTCACCTGAGAAGCGTATTGCATTCTAACTTAGTACCACAGTGCTCAGGAAATATTGCTTAAAATAGCAAATGGCTCCTAGTTCTTGGAGCCATTGCCCCTTTGGGGACTGCTTTACTGGAATTCTCATTAATTCACGTAGCCTCTTGTTGAGGCACTGGGAGGGATTCTGGAGATCCAGTGATTCCAGCAAGACTGCTGTTTTTAAAAAGTTACAGCCTGGTGAGGAAACAATAGTGACAGTCAAGGACAGTGACAGGAAAGCGCTCTCAGGTTGTAGAGGAAGTTCACCTGAGCAGGTTTTGCATACTGTATCAAGATTTCCTAGAAAAAGTGAAGTTCAGCCAGGACTTAAGGGATGAGTGGAATCTGGCCAGATAAGCTCTCCAGACAGAAAGACCAGAATGTTGAAGTCAGGAGAAAACACAGTGTTCAGTGAAGTGTGTGTTGTTTCATGACAAAAGGCTGCAGAGGTGAGACAGGTCCTTGTTGCTGTTTTTAAAAAAACAAAAGAGAAACAAAATCACAAACTTAGCAGTTTAAAACAACAAACTTGTGTTACCTTAGAGATTCTAATGTACAGGCACAGCTTAGCTGGGTTGTCTGCATAAGGGTCTCACCTGGCTGCAGTTTAAGGTGTCCACTAACGCTGTGGTCTCATCAGAGGCTCAACTAGGCAAAGATTCACTTCTGAGCTCCCCAGTTGTGGGCCGGGTTAGGCTTTTATTTCTGGCTGGAAACCTCACAGTTCCTAGAGGCTGCTTATACTTCCTTGCTTTGTGGGGTTTCCCAGTGACATACTTCTTATGGCAGCGATTTCTTCAAGGCTCGTAAGGAAAGCCCCCTAGCATGTCTGCCAGCGAGACAGAGTCCTGCACAGAGTAATATAGTGGTGGGGGTCGCATCCTGTCATCTTTGCCATATTCTGTTGATTAGAGGTGTGTCCCAGGTCCACACACACACACACACACACACACACACTCCATCAGAAGGGCGTATCTCACAAGTATGTGAACGCCAAAAGGCTGAGATCATTGGGAAGAGAGTCACTTTAGGGTTTGTTGGTCACAGAGGTTTACAGATTTGTGCATTATAATACAGACTGCTAGGAGTTACTTTAAAGGTTAAAGCAGAAATTTGCTTTGCCTATAGGGATCATTAGAGTAAGAGCATGCTTATAGCCCTGAAGACTAACTAGCCATCTGGGAAAGAGTGGTGGCCTAACAACTTGATTAATGAGATTTGGAAAGGAGGAAGCCCAGCAAATTGTGCCTGACTTGGTGGTTGGCTGGCATAAGCAGAGAACCCCAGAGCAGAAAGCAGCTGGGGCAGGACAAGCAGAGAGGACCATTTAGGTGGGCTCTGCTCGTAGTCTCATTTCCCGAGCTCCAACGCATGGGTGATTGCAGACCATGTCTGTGCTGGGAAATGTGAATAAGAGACTGTGACTAGAACTTGAGAGGCTTGTAACCGGCAGAAAAAGGGACACTTGTATGTCACCAGGGACTCTGACTGAAATTAAAGACACTACGTCGCCAGGTAAGCATTTAGATCCTCCCCCAAAATGGCCATTTTAGTTTATATGCCTCTTGCTTAAGTGAGCGATGCATACCAGAAATTCAGTGGAACCCACGGTGGTGTTGCCATGGTAACGCCTGTGTATCTTTATCCTCCCTGGGCTGACTCAGTCTGCTGGGCTCTTTCAACTACTGCCTTCCCCTCTCTCGCAGCAACAGGCCAGGGGCTGCTACTCTCAGTTATTGCTGGGATGTGATGTGTGTGGTTTTTATTGGGATCATTTCTGTTTCTCTGAGAACAGCTGAAAAATAAGAATTTTAACTGAGGTGGTGATTGGATTTGTTACATGATACATTCCAAGCACACTTAGTTTTATACCAAGGTGCAAGAGGCATGAAAAGTGAGTAATTTATAAAAAGAAATACATACCACATTGAAATAATGGTTTAAAAGTGAGAGAATTTTTGAGACTCAAGCCATTTCAAGAGGTGAACTGCTTTCCTGCACTTATCCTCCTATGAAAAATTCTCTGAAACCAGAGTGACTCAAGCAGAGCCTGGAAAATACTGGAGAATCACATGATGGCTAAAAATAAGCACTTCATCTCCAGCAGGGACAGTAAGCAGGGCAGAAGTAACTCAGTACGTGAATGCTCCCGCGTGCTCCATGGAGTCGCCCTCTGCCCATCACCGGGGGCAGCTTGGGAAGGTCTGTCGGCCAGGAGGGGTCCTAAGGGCCTCAGGCAGCTCTGCCTGGGGGGGGCCCAGCCTCCGTGCCTCTCTGGCATGCTCTTCCAGCCCTGCCACTGAGCCACTGACTGTGCCAGGTGTGGCCCCTGGCTAGTGAGGGAGGCGCAAGGCTGACTCCCAGCTCTTGTCCCTGCCTGGCTTTCCTGCGGCACTCCCCCTGGAGTCAATAGCAAATGCTGTCGATCATGGAATATCTTTTTTGTTGTTGTGGTTAACACTGCAAAACAGATTGTGTAAATGACTGTTCTATACAGGATAGAGTAGGGTTTTTATACTATAGCATTGCCAGGACTTTACAAAAAACCAAACACAATTCATCTTGCCCCTAACCAGAGGACTCGCTGCAGCAGCCTCCCGGCTGACCTTCCTGTCTGCTCTTATCTGTTCTCCACACAGCAGACAGAATGAGCCTTTTAAAGCCAGTGTCAGGATAGTCACTGTACCCAGGATCCCGCGTCAGCTTCTCCCACTAGTGTGTGAGATCCTGCATGACCTGGCCCTCTTGTATGTCTCTGGCTGCCCCCTGCAGTAGTGCCCCGTGCCCTCTGGTCCAGCCACCTTCCCTGGCTCCTGAACAGGTGTGGCAGGACCCTTGTACAACCACTAGGTCAGTGGTGGCAAACCTACGGCATGCATGCCACAGCAGGCTCTTTGTATCACTGGAAGCTCTAAAAGCTTCGCTGTCACTGAAATAGGCCTTTCCTCTGCCTGAACCACCTTAAACCTAGCTGCCCAGGTGGCCACCTTGTGGTCTCCCTCAGCTCCTGGTTCAGAACTCACTTTCTCAGCAAGGCCTTAAAGACGTACGGAAAGTTCCCAGCTCTGTCATGTCCCTTGCAGAGGTCCTAGAAGTTGTGACGTTGGAGTTGTTACTAAACTAGTAGCCTTTGAGGACTGCAACTTGCGAGCCAGGCTGACCCCCACACCCACCAGGTGGTTCTCATTTTCCAGCAAACCTGCTACAGGAAGAATACCTGACACTGCCATGGTAACGCTGGCAGGCTGTGCCCCGGGGCTTGGCTTCCATAGCCCTCTTCTCTTCTCTGGTGCTTGGTGTTTCTGAGCTCTGTCCTGAGTGGACTCTGCCCGAGCGTTGCCTGTGGTCCGAGTGAGCATTTGAGACTGGAGAAGACCAGGATCCTATATAAAACCACCACTCAGCCACCCCTAACCTTCTTACCCCTCCCTGATCTGCATTCCTCTTCTGTAGCACTGTCTTCTAGTTTACTCTCACTTACTCATTTTTCTAGTTTATTGTCTAGATCCCCTGTTAGAACATGAGTTCCACGTGAGCTCCAACATCCTTTGTGTTTCATGCATTATCCCCAATGGGCTGACTTGCCAGATATGTAATAAGGGTTCAGTTTGTTGCTTGAAAGAATGAAGCAAGCTAATGTAAGATGATGGAGACTGGAGCTACTGCCCCACTGATCTGCAGTCAGAGAATGCGTGGAGTAGGGGATCTTATGCCTTAAGCCCACTGTTGGGTTATAGGCTCATCAGTTTTTATAAAGATTCTCTAGGAATGGGTCTGATTTCCTTACTATTTCAGCAGTTCGTTTTAATTTTGCTGGCATTTGAAAATGGGAAGCCGTTGTACTTTTGCATTATTGGTAGAATCAGGTCTCATTTGCTGAATGAGGATAGTAATGTGGTCTGATATTTATTGAGCACTTACTATGTGCCAGTGTCTTGTGTAAGAACTTGTTACATATGAACTCATGTACTCCTCCCAATTCTGACAAGCAGCCACTGCCATTCCTCTCTTAACCTCAAAGCAAGCTGGACAGTGAAAGTCTCCCCCTCAGAGAGCAGCAGAGCCAGGACTGCTGCGAAGGCTGTTGGGCTACAGAGCCCCACTCCTAACCACTGTACTCACCAGTCCCATGCCAGCCTTCATTCCCACATGATTACCATGCTTCATGCTTGATGTACAGAGCTGCCCCAACGCCTCTGAGAAGGGAGCTGCCCACTTTTACAAGCTGACAGTGAAGCTGTATAAAGAAACAGGAGCCATAAGGGTTGTGAACTGCTAATTCCAAAATGAAAGAACCAGCCCTTCAATGATCTCGTGAACCAGGGACCCAGAGCCCTGTTAGGGTCCCACTAGGGTTGAGTTCTGGCCACTGACATCTTTCCCCCTCAGAGCAGAACAGATACAGGCTCTATCGTGAACATAGGCATCCTGTTTATGCGAGGATCAGGCTCTGGAGTTGGCAGTCATTAGAGTTGTGTAAGAGCTGTCAGTTTGATGGCCCTGCTGTCATTGAGGGTGTCGTCTTCCTGGGAACTCTGCTCACGTCAGTCTAGCCTGAATGCTTTCCCCCTTTTTGGTTTAAACTTGATCTCAACTAAACAATAAAATGTTTCTCAAGGTGAAGAGGATAAGAAAGCAATGTGAGACCCATCCACAGATTGCAGATCAGCGCAGACGCGAGGTGTCTTCCACCTTGTCCATCGTGCTGTGGGGTTTCAAGTGAATGGGAAGGATGGCAGGGGTAGAGTACGGAGAGGAGTATTCTCTCAAATTAGGGAAGAAGTTGAGAATGACCAGCAAAGTGGCGGCTTCCGGAGTGTGCGTGCACACATGCTCATGTTGTCAGTGTCTATGGTTCTTGTCAACAGTATTAATGTCATATTTTTAGCTCCTCTGTTTATGATTTTGGCAAAAGGAAGAAAGCAGATTATGTAAGAATTTCTAAATTCCAGCAGAGCCTTGGCCATGAAGGATAAAGCCAAGTACAGTACATTTATTTGCTTCACCCTTCTGAATCCACTGTGCCTCCTAAGCCCAAAATGTTGTTAGCATTTTCCATAAACATGAAGCAAGCTACTAATTAGTGACATTAGACACAGCAGTGATCTGGCTTCACTAAGACAGTGAATCAAGCCAGTCACTCTCTGGTTTTTTTTTTTTTTATAACTATGGTTAAAATGTCTTAGAATCATATTTATACCCCAAATCCTAAAGGCATTCATTAAGACACAACTGCTCAAAAGCTACCATTGTGAATCATGTCCATATCCAGTGGGCAAATTCAGAGAATTACAGGGACTTGTATAGAATTTATGTCTGTTTTCCTCTGCTTCTGAAACTCCTTTTTATTTTGAAAGGGAAAATTAAGGAGGAAGAGAAAAGCTTGGGAGCAAAACAATTGCTTGTAAAACAAGGCTACTGCTAATTATGTTTTCAGGATATCATCAAACACACCTTGGAAAGAAGCTGAAATGGTTAATAGCTGTAAGAGAAAAATGTGTATCTATGTTGTAGCCAGAGTAGCTGTACTGTCTTCAGAAGCTATTAGGTAAGTGTTTTTCACTAAGTCCTGTTGAGGGAGGAGCCAGAGCAAGGCCCAGAAGGAGAATCCCTGTGGAGTGGGGCATTCTGGGGAACAAGAAAGCAGCTCCCGAGGACCTCACTATCTTAGAGCCAGGGTTAAACACTGCAGTACACCGTGGGCTCACTTCACAAGATGCAGTGCAGGCAGTAGCTTATGTAGAAGTATCTTGCCAATGTGAAATTCATTGACACTGGGAACTGTACAGTTTTCCTTCTTTTATAGGGTTTTTTTTTTCTCCTTTTTTAAAGTTGGCATACAGTTAATGGGCTTCTTTTTCTTAGTTATGTACAGGCACAAACATACTTTGGGCCACATTCCCCCTGATGTCCTCCCCCTAGGCCTGTCTTTCCTCCTAGTTCCACATTTGGGGAGATTCAATGTGTATATTTCGCTCATACCCATCCCTCCCATTACCCACCCTGACAGCCCGCCCTCCCTTCCTCTTCTTTCCCCTTGTCTAAAATGTGTGATTTTCTGATACCATCCTTATAATAGTGACTGACAAAGTGAGAAAAAAACATGTGTCCTCAGAAGCTCAGTACACTTCAGGGGATGGGAGAAAAAACAGTAAAATCTGTAATACAGATAGAATTCGTTCCATGCTATCCAAGGGATATGACAATATAATGTATACCTTAGATGTTATTACTGCTAATAATTCTAAAAAGTAAAACGTAGAATCATTGAGTATAAGGAGGCCCAGTGGTTTCATTTTTATCTTGTGTGTTTCCATTTAGTATTTCTTAGTGTATGTGAATCATGTGGCAGTTGTGGAGGAATAAATTACTTCATATCAAATTGTAGCTTGGAGAGTTTAAAGCTCTCAGTCTACATTCTTCTGAAGACCAGCTTTGAGTTAACTCCTGAGTTGTGTATTTAAAAACCCTTAACCTGATAACGAGAACATTCTTCCGGCCATCTTTCCTGTGTTTTAATGTCTTCTAGTTTATTCATTAGAGGGGTACAGATGTACAGTTAATTAGTGCCAGCCTCTGACGTCCTCATTTATCATTTATTTCCTGCTATCAGTTTCTTTCCAAACAACTTAGTAGAATTTCAGAACCCCTCTAATTTTAAATATCAGTGGCTATTTAATCGATCTGTCATTGGGTTTTCAAATGTGTGTCCTGTTCCATTCCTCCTTTGTTCTGCCTTCACCGTGTTGCCGGGAAGGGCAGGGGAGGGGCTCCTCTTCCCTGGTGTGTGAGTTGGAGCATTCGAGGACACCGTGTCAGGTTTTCCTGCCTTTCCCTTTCCAGTCTCGGGGTATCCATCCATACAGGACGTTCACGTGGCCCAGGGGGAGAGACCCGGGCCCTGGGCCCCAAATGACTTTTACAGAATTGGAGAAGCACAGTTGCCACTGTTGAGGCTCTGGGAGTACAGCTTGGGGAGTCAGACATGGACAGATTGCAGAGGGGCTCAGGCAGCAGCCATGTGTTTCCTCCAGGCGGGAACCACGTGCGCATCACTGACTGCAGCGGCTCTGTCCCCGCTGCTGTGAGCCACCTTGAGCTGTCTGCACTGCCCTCTGAGTCTCCCCACCAGCTTCCTGTGCTGCTTCCTGGCTCCTGCCCCTGGCAGGCTGTGCCCTGGGGCTTAGCTTCCGTAGCCCCTTCTCTTCCTCCTCCTTCCATCAGACACTTGTACCTTTTTTTAAGCAGCACTCCATACCTTGAAAACATAATTAGTGATGGCCCTGTGTTACAGGCAGTTAGCTTCTGTTCCTCCTGTGTTTCTTTTGAATTGAGGTCAGACCTAAGGCAGAGGCTAAGAACATATGTGTGTCTGACGAGCCACACTTAGTTACCGTAACCAGCCACAGCATAGTTGCTGCCCTGCCTCGTGGAGGGCTGCCCGAGCAAAGCTCCTGTGCAGGGATCTTGTCAGGAGAGGGAAGTCACCATGGCAGAGATTTAGCCCAGGGCCAGCCATGTGGCTCTTCCCCACTCAGGCACTGACCGACTGTGTGTGCCCACACAGCCTGTTCTCTTGAGCCCACGGGTAAGGGGCCTGCGTGGTAACACCAGGCAGCCTCAAAAGGAAACCAGGGAAGAAGTCTTCTTCTGGGAGAGTGACACCTTTTGTTGGTCACCTTCATGTGCTGCCAGCTCTTGTAACCAATGACTTTGACATAATTAGCTCTATAGGCTTTTCCTGGTGTCTGTGCTAGAATGATCCCTCTGCTAGGAGTTGTCTAATGAACCCTCAAAACCTTTACGGACCATGTTTGTGTCAGGCGCTGTGCTTGGCCACAGGGATATAACCTGGCAAACAAAGCAGATGCAGTTCCTACATCGTGGCTACCATTGCACTCAGTGCAGCCTCTGAGAAAGTGCGTGAATGCTGTGGCCACCCAAAAGGGACCTCTAGACTTGAACAGCAGGGGTAGTCGCTCAGAGGAGGTGTGGGAGCTAGGAGAGGTGAATGTAGCCAAGTCCCACAGGATAGTCGTGAAGTCATAGGACACTAGCTCGTTCTGAGACTGCTGAGGATGCCATGCCCGGGAGTTCTTAAATGACTACACGGAGACAGACACACTATCCCACTAGTGTTCTCTGTAGGCTTCTACAAAGCCTTGGAGCTGTGCACCAGTCACAGATAAGCAAATCCCAATGCCCCGAAATTTCCAGGATGCCTTTGCGAAGATGAGGTTTCCAGGTCCCTGCAGATGTACTCTTGGGACATTCAAGACTATTTTAAATCATTCCCAATTTAGTTTTTCCATTTTAAAGTATAGTGAGCATTTCCCTAATTTTTAAAGATGTTTTTACCCCATGCAACAGAGTGGCATGTACAAGTATTTAACAGCTATAATGCTGTCAGTGCTTCTCAAGGGTGTGTTTGTCTTCGATCTGTAACTAATGACTCCAGGCACCTGAAGACAAACAGATACAATTTTATAGTTTTCCTGTTGGCTATACTGTAATTAGAGTATTGGTTGAAACTTGTAGCTGCTGCCTTTATAATCCCTTACCTCTTTTGAATGTGTCAGAAAACAGCAAAATTGAGAACTCTAAGTTGGAAATACACTAAAATTGGAAGCCACATAAGCAGGTTTTATTTGCTTGTTCATGTGTTTATTTAAACATTTGTTCCTCCACCAAATGTCTGTTCAGTCAAGCACTGTGCAGTGCTTTTGGGTTACAAGGAATAAGACATGTTTTACCCTCCAAGAGCCTTCTGGATGGGCAGGGTGTGGTCATGTAGTGGGGAATAATCAGGCCATCGGGGCACACAGGAGGGTCGCCTGCTCCTGTGAAAACTGCCAGCTCCTGCCTAGGACTGTGGCCACAGTAAAAGGGAGAGGAAGATCTCTGCAGAAGATTAACCCACAGAGCACACAAGCTTCCCTGTGCAGACCTTGTGATTTCTGCCTTGCCTGTACAAGCCATTCCTGTGTTTGTGCCACAGTCTGAGAGTCCACTGTGAGTGAGCCCAGTGCCAGAGAGGTAAGGGCTGACCCGAAAGCAGTGCTCTTTGGTTTTGAATTTATGTCATGATGAGAGAGACCCCTTGGATCTCTGGTTTAAGGTCCCAGGTCCCCATTGTAAAGATGCATGATAGGGTGACACCTTGACACATAGGAATTTATCCTCTTCCTCTAGAACTTCTCATTTAATGTTTTGATGAACCTTTAGGAATCAGCTATAGTTTATGGATAATGCAAAACTGTGATTTTGCTAACATTTTTTCTATATTTACTGAATGCTGCTGTTCTGTAAAGATCTTTACATTCTTTTCCTCCTCCTGCCCTTTCACCCCCCAGTATGGGCTGATAGATTTTTCTGTTTCAGCATCACAGTAAGTTATAGCCATTAATCCTCCTGATGTGCAGACTGTCCCTGTGTGGCTGGCCAGGAGCTCCTCAAGCAGTTTCATGTGTCCTTTTGACAGCAGTACTTGAGTACATCCTTGCTTTTTGACCCAAAGTGTCCTGGGTTCATCCACTATATTCCCTGCTCCATTCCAGGGTCAGCGATTTCTCAAGAAGCCAGTTTGTGCACAGTGACATTTAGAAATCAAGATTAGGGCATCAGGATGCTCACAGGTGTGGAGGTGCCTTTGCACCTGACTCTTATTGACTGAAGCTGGAAAAATACATGAAAAAAGGAAAAATAGGCATCTTAGTGTTTCTTGTAAAGTACTAATCTGTTATAAGGAATTTGCCTTGTTTGTTAGCAACTCATAAGGGTAATAATTTGAAGTCACCTAAAAACCTTTCTTCTTAAAAAAAATTTGAAATCCCTCTTAGGTGTTACTCTTCTCTCTCTGGAGGCAGAAGGCACTCCTGCATTAACCTCTTGTTACTTGAGGAAAAAAAAAATGTTCTTATAAAGTTTAATAAGTTACCCTGTATAACACTGCAGTTTAATCACGTGCAGTTCTTTTAAACGTATTTGTGCTTCTTCTCTAGTTAGATCACTGAATCCCTGGTACTTTTTATAAATTGCTTTTTATACCATAGATTGGCCGTATAGCTAAAAATCATGTTAACGTTGTCACTGCTTACAGTGTATTCTGGTTGCTTTCAGGCGCGGCTAAATCGAGTCCAGCATCTAAACCGGGTTCCACACCTTCTCGTCCCTCGTCTGCCAAAAGGGCTTCGTCCAGTGGCTCAGCATCCAAGTCTGATAAAGACTTAGAAACACAGGTCATACAGCTTAATGAGCAGGTAACTGATCGTCTCTGTTTTATCTCTGGAAGCTGTCATATATCTAAGGGGTGGGGAGGCCAAACCCACACAGGCCTGGGCTCAGGAAGGGAAGGCAGAATCAGTGGTTTCAAGCAAAAGCAAATAAAAGGAATTGTGACACCTGTCACATACCTTCCTTTATAACCTTTGCCTCTTACAAATGTGTCAGAAAACAGGAAAATGGAGAACTGTAAAGCTGGAAATACGCTGTAAAATTGGAGACCATGTAACCAGTAAAATAAAATCAGGACTCATAATGAATGAAAGATGTTAGTCACACATCTTAGAGCTGTACATTAGGAAGGAACAGAGGGGTCAGTGCTGCTACAGGCCTGCGTGTTGGCCTCCTCCTCTGCTCCTCAGTGGCAGTCCCGAGCTCCAGGCTGGACTGCGATCTGTCCTCCCCACTTTGGGCCAATCTGGAGAGTATTAAAGTCTGCTTTAGGGTCAGGCTCCTTCTCATTCCCTGTCCTCCCTCCCTTTTTTCTTTCCTTTCAGCAACTATTTATGGAGCCTGTTTTATGTGACAGATGCTTTGCTTAATCCCAGTAGTAGTATAGAAGCAGGAGAGATACCGCCCCTTCCTTTAGGCTGCAATTATGCATAGGAAATTGTTATTCAAGCAAAACTAAAACCCTGTCCTTCTCCCAGTGGCAGAAGTTGGGTTCCCAGAGAGCACTGAAGCCAGGACTGGGAAGATCTGAGAGGCTACAGCAAGCAGTATTTTAAGTAGAACTTTCCCTTTTTATTTAATACAGTAAACCTAACTCTACTGGCTTTGAAATTTCCAATATAAAAGTTTAGGTCCACTTTCTAACTAGCAATAGCTCCTTTTGCCTGTGATTATATATAGTGTAATAAAACACTGAGGGCCTGGGGACACCACAGAAGCTGCCCCGTTCCTCCAGGTGTGCTGGAATTTTTCATCCCAGCTCTACTGTGGCGAAAGCAACCTTGACTTCAGGCCCTCAGGCTGTTCCCAGTGATTAATCTTTGATGAACCAGCAAGAGTCTGGGCACAGTTTCTGAGATAATTGTATATTTGTAGTCAAGAATCTAAGTTTAAAAACAGGCAGTTGCTTAGCAGGGATGTTTCTTTACTATCTTTGATCACATTAATGAAAAGGGGTAACATTTTAAGTCACCTGGCAAGTAAGACTTTGATTTAGAAACTAGAATATGCTGATTAACTACTGATCCTTAGTTGGGAGCCCAAAGACAGCTTCTAGAAATAAATTTCTCTACGATAAAAGGCAGTAAGGACAGTGATAATGAGCCTTGGGCCACACAAGCCTACGGCTGCAAGCAAGTTGAAGTTGAACTGAAGAGAATCTGGCATGGGTTAGTGATACTGTGCATTTAGGCCTCTGCTCTTCAAAGAAACACAGGTTCTCCTGATACTGTCGCCTCATCCATGTCAGGATTCCTCTCCCTGCTGGGTTCTCTCTCCACCACACCCAGGTTTCCAGCCCTCTAGCCCAAACTCTGGCCACTTGGAAACCCCAGGGTCCTTCCTACCTCCCCTGTCCCTCACAGCCTAGCAGCCAGCCTGCTTGTCCGGCTGGGGCTGGCTCTCATCAGAGAGTCAGATCATAAACAAGAGACCTCCAGAATGCCTCGGCCACACCAGCCTGCCGTCCGAAGCCCCACTCTAGAGAGAGCAGCGAGGGAGAAGAGAAGAACAGCTCCTGGGCCTTTCTTGCTCTTGTTCTCCCATTATTATAAGAGGCTGCTCGTGCCCTTCCTGCCCCGGATGCCTCACACTGGGGAGAAGCGTGCCCACCCTCGGCCCACTGTGTCGGGGAGTGGCAGACACGTCCTAAACGGGGAGGCCTTTATGAAGATCTGCACTAACTGCAGATGCATTGCTCTGGTGACCTGGCGATGCAAATGCCCCCTCTATTTCCTGTCCCGGAAACTTACACAAGGCCCCCCTGAGGCTCATGGCTGGCCACACAAGCATCACAGAGATGGAGCTAAGAATGCCAGGACCAGAGGAGCCAAGTGGAAATGCTTAGGTGGAAGCATGAATTATAGTAGTAATAGAGAAAGTGACAAGTGCTGTAAACTTTAAGAATTTTCATTTGCTTGGCCTCATGCCTTTATTCAGACAATCTCCCATGGTATACTATAAAAGTAACACTGCGCTAGACAATCCCAGTGATAGAAGTGAATCAAAAGATGCAGGGGTGGAAAAGACAGACAGCAGGGACGCTTGCTGGACCATGTGTTAGCCAACAGGAAGTGGGTTGAAGTCAGTGCTGGGCTCAAGAACTGCTGGCAGAGACAAGGTGGGCATGGATTAACCCAGGTAGCGACTGTGACCAGCGTGTGAACCACAAGCCTTGGGAGGACCAGCAACCTGTGGACACTCTTAGAGGACTTTGGAAAACTGTAAGAAAGGAACTTTCCCTCTGTTGGCCTTCACCCTTGACTGTTCCAAGCTTCCTCCCGAGCGTGCCTCTCCAGCACCTCCTCTATCACTCAGGCGTCTGCCATGACATGACAGGGGTGCGCCTGGCATCAGTCTTTGTGAAAGGCCATGAAAATGAAATTTAATTTGCCAGTTGATCTTTCATCGTATCATGTAGTTGCTGACAGTTTTTACTAGGGAATGTTTATAGCTGCACACCTCTTACCTGACACATCTGGAACACCACCAAGGCTTGGCGGGCCTCACTGTGCAAACCAGAGCGCTCAGGAGGCACACAGACCTAAGTTCCTTGAGTTGACTCTGTCCTTGCTTGGTTAGGGTAAGCTAGCAAATGACGGCACATCTTATATCACAGATCTGTCTGGTGCCACCAACAGGGTTGACATGGATTCTGTGGCTGAGCACAAAGAGGTGGCTTGTGTACTTAAAGCAGGAAAGGCTTCCTAGAATAAAGGTTCTCTTTTTTTTGAAATTCAAGCTGGTTGCCATCCGTTTTTGCACATGTCCATGGTCTAATATTAACAGGAATAAAAGATAAAAGAGTTGGCTAACTGACCCTCCATGCCTAGGTACCTGAGTGCATGTTAGTGAGGTTAACAATGAAAGGCCTTATTCCTAGGTCTTAGGATAGATCTGACTTTGCCAGGTGTATGACAAACCAATGGCCGCAGCGTGTGTTCCGTGTATTTTTGAATGAACCAGTGATTCCAGACAAATAGCACATACAGACTTATAAAAAGGAAATTTTACAGCCCAAACGTAATTTGTTTTCTTTTTGTTTTCAAAAGTGTTTTGAAAACACTTTTAAGGGTGATTTTTAATGTTCTGGAAGAGAGTTGTCACCTAAGGAACACTTACTGCAGATGCATTTCTCCGGTGATCTGATGATGCGAATGTTCCCTCTGTTTCCTGTCCCTGAAGCTTACACAAAGCCCCCCTAATGCCTTAATATATATGCCAAAGATTATACATAAATATAAATGAACAGTATTTTTAAAAAGGGAATGGCTTCTCAGGGACCAGGCACAGGGTGAATGTTGGAGCCTGTGTGTAGCTGCTGCATTCTCAGGGGCGTGGCCACTTGAGACAGTGAAGCCAGGTCTGTCCACGCCCTGCCCTCCCCGTGCATCTTCAGCAGAGGCACCATGGGTCCTGCTTAACGTTGTTAGTGCACCACCACCACTGCCGTGTAAAAAGTATGAGATGCCGCAGGGCGTAACAAGAGCCTTTAATCAGCAGGAAACAGGAAATGAGAGCTGTTTGGATGAGGAGGTAGAGCCTCCATGGCATCCCACCTTCCCAGTGATGCGACCAGAGCCAGGACCACAGAAGCGCAGACAGATCCACCCAGTCAGCCTTTTACTCTCGTTTGTTTCTCCTCATTCTCTGAGAACTAATTTCTGGGTAGACAGCATTTATCTATTTTTGGTTCAGTATCATTTTTGAAGGGATCTAAAAGTAAGGTTCTTAGTGCAGGGGTGCTAAAGGAAGGGTCCTCAGAAGAATCTGATCACACTTAGAACCCCTCTGTCACCTCTCCTCTTCCTCCCATTCTCTTCTCTTTTCCTATTTTAGTCTATTCAGGCTGCCATAACAAAATACCATAAGCCAGGCTGTTTATAAACAGCAAATTTATTCCTCTGGAAATAAATCTGGAAGTTTTAGAAGTTGAAGATTGAGTCATCTGCATCCAGTGTCTAGAGAGAACTTATGAATTCTGCCTTCTCACTGTGGCTTCTGTGCTGAAAAAATGAATGGTCTCTCTTTTCTAAGGACACTAATCCCATTCATGAGGCTCCTGTCTTATGAACTCGAAGCCCCACCTCCAAATGCTGTCATATTGGGTTTAGTGTGTCAACAGAGGAGAAAGGGAACGCACAAACCTTCAGATTGTGACAACAAATTAGAAGAAAGATGTGGTCCAGCCCACACTGGCAGAAGAGGCTCCCTTCAGCCTGGGTAGCATGGTGCAAGAGGAAGGATTCTAGTCAGTAAACACTCAATTGAAAGGAATGACCAGTGTGCTCCTGAAATTGGATGTTTTGGCCCCAGCTGAAACTCAGATGACAGCTCTGTTGTCTCCCTCAGACTTGCCACTTGTTCTCCATGTCTCTCGTACGTGTTTTGGGTCCTTATACACAGTCATAATTGCTTGCTTGCTTCCTTTTTCTTACATATTTGGGGTTTTCTTCCCTACCCTCGCCCTCTTACAGGTACATTCATTAAAACTCGCCCTTGAAGGTGCAGAAAAGGAAAGGGATTTCTACTTCGGGAAGCTGAGAGAGATTGAGCTGCTCTGCCAAGAGCATGGGCAGGAAAATGATGACCTCGTGCAGCGACTAATGGAAGTGCTGTATGCTTCAGAAGAACAGGTAAGTGTGCCAAGCCCTCCGGGTCAGAGTCCAGTGGATCCGTAAGTCCTTGAATGCTCAGCCACTGCACTTGACAGTCCCAGAGGAATGTATGTCACTGTTGTCGTGATCCACTGATCCGGGCCTGTGGGACACACATCTGTAAGTTAGTCGGGAAGAGATGGATAAAGGTGGGGCTTCAGAAGAAATGCACCTGTGTGGCCAGATCCCAAGAGGTTGTTCTCTGCGCAAAGGAGCAGTAAACATTCTTCTTCATGTGAGATCAGAATACAGTTAAAGAAGAGAATAATCTAGATACTTTCCCCTTCACTGAAGGCCCCACCGCCTTCTGTTTTTATCACATAGCTGGTTGTCTTGGTAACTCCTTGTCAGGAAGGCCAGAACCCAGAGGCAGCCCTTTATTAAAAATACCTCTTCAGGCCTCCTTTGTGGGGAGGACTTGTCACCAGAGTTGCTGTTCATGAGAGAATATGCTGGGGATGTGGCTCCATCGAGCGATAAAAAGCAGATGTGCAAAGCATGGAGGAACAATGGGCAGTGGGGAGGGATTGGCCCAGTCTGCCCTTGTGGGGAAGGAGAGGCCTGGCACCCAAAATCGGAAGTGGGAGCTGGTGGAGTGTCACCTTCCATGGAGCTGAATTCCGTGGAGCCAGAGACTAGGGTGCTCTGGGTTTAAGTGGCTCTGTATACTGAGTTGAAGCTGGTGGTAGTGCTTGGGTCTCTTTGACCCGACATCCTGTGGACCCTCAGGATGCTGGGGTACAGATGCATGTCTGTTGTTGTTTTCACAGAATGTGAAAGCCACCAGCAAGTTTACTCTGTCTTACTGTAGTTGAATAACAGGCAACATATATTCTATTTGAGATTTAAAATCCCGGCAAAGAAATTTGCTTCAGCTGTAAGGCGCTGTGTCTGGGCTTTGGGAGCTCACCACCACTTTTGTCATTTCCCTGCTGTTGCTTTTGAAGCTCCTTTCTTGGTTACCAGTCGCTCAGAATGTAGACTTTGCAGCACTGGGAATCTGCATGGTTAGGTCCCTGAGGCTGAGATGGCTTCACAAAATATAGTTCTTACTATATTCATTTCTGGTAGAAGAAGCCAGAGGTGGGTGTGGTCTGTGACCACAAGGGACATATTCGTAACGTTCTGGGTGTGCAGGCTGCTTTGTAGACTTGTCAGGCACAAGATCAGTTGGGATATTGCCTTCGTGAGCTTGTCTGGGGCTAACTCAGATGAGACCTGCACAGCGCCAGAAGACCAGGCACACGAGCTGCAGTCTGTGATGCCTGCAAGCTGTAGGGAATTCGGCAGGCAGGCTCGCATCTCCTCCCCAGGCCTGTGCTTCCAGTAACAGAGGCTTCTGATTCTATGCCAGACCTGCAGCTGACCTGAGCCGCTGAATTCCTGGCTGAGGATAGGCAGGCCAGGCCTGGCCAGGCACTGTTGCTCCAGGGTGTGACTCCAGGGAGCAACACTGACCATGTTCAGTGTTGTTCCCACCACCGCCATACACTCCAGCACCACCTTGCTGCCCACCAGAGCCAGCTATTCCTGCATGTATGCACAGGTCTGGTGTGTGTGATGTCAGTACTATGTTCATGATGCTGTTGGTCTGACTGGATAGCAACCTGAGATGGCAGAGATTCCTGGTTGTCAAGATGCTAAAGAATCAAGGGCTCGATTGTTGTGTGAGCTCTCCATTTAGACTAGATGAACACAGGTTGGCTTTTCAGGTAGGAGTTTTTGGTGGGAGGGATCGCTTCCCCTAAGTGATGACTTATATTTTTATTTGGTAGCAACCAGTCTCTGATTATTATACTCAAGGAATCTTAAAGTGTGATGCTTGGAAGATATGAAAATCCAACTGGGAGTTCTGAGTAATGAAGTCAACAGGTTATTCAGGTCCCAGATGTAGAGACCTAATGGTAGTTTCCAGAGCAAATCACCAGCTGGCTATTCAGTGACTGTCTCATTATCTTACCATTCTTGGGGCCACAGGTATCTGCGCTTCATCATTGGCTACCTGATTCCCTGTAGGTTCTGTCACCTGGATTGTGCCAGTTTATAAAGAGGCACTTGTTTCGTGAGATACCAGCTGTCACAGAAGTCACTGTTAAAATAATCTGAAGACTTTCTTCCAGCTGGGTGTGGTGGCGCATTCCTGTAATGCAAGTATGGGAGGAGGCTGAAGATGGAGGATCACAAGTTCAGCCCTAGCCTGGGTGACTTAGTGAGACCTTGCCTCAAAACAAAAATGCTAAAAATAAAAATAACTGGGGATGTAGCTCAGTGTGAAGGCCCTCAGTTCAATCCTCAGTACCATACTGGGGAACAGAAAAAAGATGTCCTCTCTTCTCAGTGCTTTTTGATTGTGCATTTCTGTCGCTAGAGGGGTTTTACAATCCTCTCTGTGATGCTCTTCCTACACAGAGAAAAGCATAGCCCCTCCATCAGGAGAGCTGAGTCCAAAGGAGAGAGCAAGCCACGGGCACAACTAACTGCAGACTGTCAGATCATATCATCGTGATAGCAGAGACTTACATAAACTTGTGTAGGCATACATAGAAACCTCCTGAGGGGCAAGCAGAGCTGTCACAGAAAAGATGCCACTGTACTGGATGTTGAGGATGGCCAGGAATATCAACAGCTGTACAGCCAGGATGGGAAGAGTGTTTGTCAGCAGGAGGAATTGCACAAACTAAGCAGAGAGGAAAGAATAGCCAGCTTTGTCTGGCGTGAGTGGTGATGTGGCTGATGCTGCTTCCTTCCTGTAGGAGCCGTTGCGCTCCTGAAGGACCCCTCCTCCCTCCTTGCTCCCTGTTTTACCTCCCACGGTGACCAGGACCCCTCTTTAATACTGTCCCAACTTGCTTCTCTTTTCTAGCAATTACAATACAAGCAAAGAAGTATTAATAACACTCACAACTCAGCATCCATAGCAATGTAAGGGGTTGATAGGAAATTTTAAAATTAAGTAGATGCCTCCTAAGGTTATTAGTGCCACACTTGGCAGAGGTTTTGCCTAGCCTCCCCCTTAAAACCCACAGGTAGAATTTAAAGTTCTTTATTCTCCTATGGGGCTTTAGAAAGTATTTTTTCATTTTGTTTTTCTGGGAACCCACAATAGCATTGTAAGGGCTGGGAGCTCTTGCTAGTGACAGGCAACATCTCAGAAGGACAGAAACGTGCTGCCATGATTTCTGGATGCCTTAACATGCACCCTGAGCATTAGTATCCATGGGTAACTGGAGGATTGGCTCCTCATGTCAGAATTGCCCAATGCTGTAAGCAGGGCCTGGAGTCTGCTGTTCCTCCAGATGTCTAATGTCACCATCAGTTTCCTATGCCTGCGACTTCGGCCCAGCGTGTGTGCAGAGCTACCCTCAGCCAGAGGAGGACCTCAGAGCCATAGAAAAGGATGACACGCCCCTCCCCTTGTTGTTCAGCATATTTGAGAAGAAGGCCTTAGGAGCCATATTTAGTGGGTCTTGTTCCTGTAGCATGTTATAGGCTAAACAGTCCCTTGGATTCAGCTTTTCCAATTTTTAGTTCTGGGTTAACTCCATTATTCCACACTTAACTCCCAACTGGGACAGAATTTTCTGTGAAATGTAAAACAGATCCTCTGTTTCTGAGACCTTCTCTTTAGCAGTTTAACATGCACAAAAACAATTACATAAGAAGAAGAATTACCTCATAGCAGCTAAAGCTCAGTCACTGCAATCAGGAAGACGCCAGACTAGGTTGGAGAGTTATGAAGAATAAGGAGCACATCCCAACATGGGGCCTTGCAGCCCGGGCCAAGAGGAAGACATGCATCCCTCCACCTGATAGGATCACTCACAGCCAGGTACACCTCTACCAGAAGCAAGAATAAGAGATATGGAGCATAGAGGAGCCATTCGGTGGGGACGAAGGTAGGGAGATGACTTCAGGGTGTTTTCCTAACGTAGAAGAACCCATGGCACAACAGACAATCAGTGCCAGTGTACCTTCCCATTAAAGTCCTGCAGACATTAGTTTCCTTCATCCCCCAGACAAGAGGAGAGTTCCTGTCTGCACAGAAGCCAGTACTATTTCCTATCTGCACTTAGCACTATACGGAGCTCCCAGCCCTCACAGTGCTACTGTGATACCCACCTGTTCCCTGTGAGAGTGCAACTGTCAGCTGAGGCAGTTCTTGAGCTGAGAAGACCACCTTCATGTACGACAAGCAGTGGTCAAAGCCAGTGGCAGAGGATGCTGCTAGGAGCACAGCCGAAGGACCCTGTGGTGCTGTGGACCCGCAGAGTATCGGGTAATAAGGAATGAAGGATTTTGAGGGTCAGAAGGATAGCAGGAGGTGGTCAATGAGTAGGTTTTTGGGGATCAACCTTCCAGAACAGAACAGTTCTGGGAGGTGATAACAGGACCTAGGCGTGGACATGGGGAAAGCTCATATTTAGCAAGTAATGTGCCTGTTGGTATGGAGCCAGGAAAGAAGAGTACTACATTTGATCCTCAGCCTTCAGTACCACATCACTTTCCATAGAAAGAGTTTTTAAAAATAACTATTTGTATATCTAGAATATGTTCCAAAGAGTTCATAAGAAATCATAGGCCCAGCTCACACTTAAAATATTTACTATGTGCCAAAAACTCTTCTAGGCATTTTGCTCATAAAATCCTCAGTTGGATTCATTGAATCCATTGGTTCATTAATCAGTGAAACACACTGAAAACTCAGTTACATAGGGACTCTTTATTGTCCCCCACTTTACAGATAAGAAAGCTATAACAGAGTGGTTACATTGCATGCCTTAAGTCTCGCTGCAGATTAGTAGCGGAACTGGGATTTGAACTCTAGAGGCCACGCTCCTAACCTTCACATTGGACTGCCTCTCAGAGAAGACTCCTTGTGTGGCCTTGACTGCTAGTCTGACAGGCTTAGTCATCCACTCCTGAGCCCTCTGTTCCCTTCCTCTCCACACAACTTGTGTCAAATGGAGTAGTGATGAAGTGCATCACAGTTTCATGAAGCCCAGCCCATGATTTTAGAACCTCCAGATCGGGTGGATGGGCCAAAAGGTTAAAGACAAACAAGATTCCAAGTCAGAGTTTTATAATCCAGGAAGAACAGACTGCTGCAGGAGAAGGGAGAGCTGTTATTCTGGCTCAGGGATCTGGAGAGATGATCATAGTGTATTTGGAAAGGATCTTCACAGGTTTGTCCCTAGCATCAAGGAGTAGGGCTTAGATAGGGAAAGATGGTTTGGATGTGGGGAGCTGAGGTACCAGGTGTGTGATGTCATGAGTGATTCTGCATGTGCCAGTGTACATGCCAGACTGCATCCCAAAGCCCTGTATTCAGGAGGCAGTTGGCTGTTACTCATTGGCCGTATTCAGGAGGCAGTTGGCTGTTACTCATTGGCCTCACTCTTCTGCTTGGATAGTGCAGTGGATAGTGATTATTCCTTATGAGGTCAAAAAGTGGAAGAATTTGCAACTTGGGCTAAGTTGTCATTCATGATGTTCTTCACTGAATTAGGCATATGAGGAAATACATTGGGAACCAAGCAGAGGAACCACCTTACTTACCTGGTTCACAGTCGGTGACCAGAATGTAAGCCAGGAGGGCTGGCAGCACCCTAAACGTATGTCCCGAAGTCCTTGAGCCAAAACTCCTGCACTGTCTGTTGAGAAGGGGCTCCTCACCTGAGGCAGCCCCTGAAACAGAGCCCCTATCCTTTCTTCATCTCAGAAACTCTGACAGGTTACTTCTCTGGTTTCTAAATCCACATCAGATTAGTGACCAATTATAACAGGATCTGCTTCAGGCAGACACGCAGGCAAGCAAGAAGAATGACAGCTAAGGGGGAAACAAACTGGATCAGAAGAACCATCTCATGGGCCGTTAGTGTAGGGCAAACAGAAGCCTGAGGTGTGGGCTCGTTCATGGCTTTCGTGATGCTGTGGAGTCGCTGTGATTGGTTACCCTCTTACAGAGGTTAGGAAAATACATGTTACGTTCTAGGAAGACTTGTTTCTACGCCTATTGGAAGGGAAGTCTTCCAACATGGCCGTGCTTTCCATAGCCATTGTCCTCTGATGGCGCAGGGATGTGAAGGCATCCTGGCTTGTGTGCTGGCCACTAGGAGCTGGGAGACACTTGCACGTGAGCTGGGCCTGAGCTTGGTATCTCCACAGCCTGGCAACACCACCCTGTGCGGTGATTGTGGCCTGGGACCCTGTCAGGCCTCAGACACAGTAAGTTATTTCAGCTGAAACTTCTCTGCCCCACAGGAAGGCCACACAGAAGAGCCGGAAGCAGAGGAGCAAGCCCATGACCAGCAGGCCCAGCAGCAGGAAGAGTACTGAACCGTGTTGGCAGCTCATGACACTTCCATTGTGCATGGGAACTTTTCTTCTGGAGAATTGGAATGTGCGGCCTCAAGCTCAAGAGAAACCAGTTGTTCCCAGTCTGCCGTTACCATCAGTGCACTGTTGCATACGCCAGCCCTGCACTTGGTTCACATTTCCTTTGCCAAGATGCATTAGCAGACGGCCATCCTGGCCGCCTACCTGAGAGATCATAGGGTCACATACCTTCAACTCACTTGGCTGCTTGAGATTGGTTCTGCTCTTTTCCTCATTTCTTTCCAGAACAACTCTTCCCTGTCCCAAAACTACCACCACCATCACCACCCCTTTTTATCCTGGTGTGAAACAATGGTAATTTGATATATGGTATTTATATTGGCATTTCTCAACCCAGTGTCACTAGATGTCACATGCATTTGTGGTGCTTTGATGTTTGCAAGTCTAACTTCTGAACATAAATTTGGTCAAGTAATTGGAACAAAGGGAAACAGATACTTGATATGAAAGCCATAATGACAGTGACTTGTGTCGTAGGGAAAAACATAGGGTCAGTTTGTCCCTCTACTCACAACAGTAAAAGGAAAGAAACTGATTCGAAGCTTAGGACTTCAAGGCCCAGCCAGCAGTGTTCCTAGAGCAGCATGTTAGACAACCAGGCAGTATGTTGTTAGTTCTGAAAGACATTCACTCAAGGAAAACACCATCTCAACTTTGCCCTCTCTGCGCGCTCCTGCCCTCTCGCCCTCCCGCCCCCTCGCAGTTGTTCCCGGGTTCTCATGTTATTTTCTTTCTCAGGGTCCTCCTTGGTGGGCAGCCACCTTCCCCAGAATGGCATCAGTTATGTTCAGTTCAGAGGGGGTCTTGGTAGCTACAGATCCTCCTGCTTCATCCCTCCTCCTTTTCTCCTCCTCCTCACGTGGGTTTCAAACCAGATCCCGTCGCTCACACGAGGGGTTCCTGCCAAAGGGCGACTTCCCAGAGCGCAGCCTGCGCTGCGTCAGGCTCAGCGGCAGCTTGCACACTGGCTGAAAGGCTGGAAGCGAAGACCTCAGTCATAGGAGAGTATTAGTTCCAAGGGAAAGTCACAGTTCTGCAGTCTGGTGTTGACACTGGATCAACAGCACAGAAAAACCTATGACTCCCAGTAACTTCTGGAACGAGGAATTTCCCCTCTTCAACACAAGGGCCCTCCTTGTCATTGACATTTGCTAAACCATGGCAATTCATAAACAGAGGAAACATTAATGAATTAAAAGCATTCCTTATTTTTTTAACTAATATTTGCACATTTTTCTTAGTCTCTTTCCAGAATCTTTTGCCTCATTTCCTCCCCTTTGACAAGTAGTCTCCCTTCCTGGATCATTCATTTCCGTTGATTCCTAACTTTAGATTTACTTTCTTATTAGCAGGTGCAGCAAAAATAAACAGATGCCCCCAACCCGATCTCTGCTTAATTGAAAAGCTTAAATTTCTGAATAATGTATCATAAAACCTTGAAACTTCTGTATTAATTGATGGAATGATTCTAAATTCTAGCATTGAAGCTTTGCACCAAAAGAAGTCTTTCCGAAATAAATCATTTGCAGCAAAGTGGTATTTATTGAGTTATGTATGGAAAAGATGGCTTGTATTTTTGAGATTATTACAACACACTGTGCAGAATTGGACAGATGTTCCGTGGTGTTTGGTTTCCCTTTTTTCTCTCTCCTGCTTGCTCTGCACTATAGTGGCAGCTCATTTCTCAGGCTAGAAAGCCTGGCTCCCAGCAGTGACATCCTCCCACACCTGTTTATAGGTAATGGTTGTGCTATTTACAACATCATGCTTAACGGTGTATTGCCCCCTTAACCTGTTGTACTCACTGACTATAAAAATAGCCCTTGTAAAGAGGCACAATAAATAACTCCTTACAGATACTTTCTGTGGTTCCTGGGATATTCTTCATCTGCCCTGGACATCTTAGTAATACCCAGTTCCAGGTGGTTCATGACCACATTCCTATCATGTGGGTGCACGTGCACAAATAGCAGGCAGTCAGGATCCCATCTTCTCCAGAACCACTTGATACCATGTAGTTTCCGTATCTCTCCCTGATGACTTGAACCAACTCCCCAACCTTTGAAGCTGTACTGGCAGAGAGCACTCCCAGGAACCACATTCCACTCTTTCAGTGGTTTGGGGCAGACTAGAGCTGTGAATTCCTCTTTCTGTCCCATCTTAAAAATGTTGTCCTGCTGCACCCTAGATAATGTCATGGATGCTTTGGGTGCTCTAGTCAGCTATGTTTCAGTCTTCTCTGGCTGTCACCCCTGCCACTGTAAACCACTGCACACTCCTGGGAGGTGGGGCCCCATCATGCTCTCATCACTTAGGGCGTGTGTTCCTCCCTGCCCCATCCCCAGTCACAGCATTGTGCCGGGTGGACAGGTATTCCTGGGCGTGTGCCCTGCTCCGCCATCTCAAGATGATTTCTTAGTATCACTTCATGCCCACTGTTGGCTGGTTATAGCACTTCCATTGCCACTGTCAGATTGGAAGTGATCGAAGCAGGGGGTAAAGAGAAAGCTTATGTTCATTCTAAGCAGAAAAGCAGGAAAAACAGACAAACACCCTATTGACCCAAGAGAAGTAAACTCCAGAAGGGAACCAAGAATTCCTCCCTTCCCTGGTGAGTATTTCCATTATTCCGTTACGGTTTAATATGCATTCAGATTACTTTTACTAAATAGTACACCATAAAGCTTTTGTTATATATTAAATGTAAACTGAAAGGAATGTAAACATATGTATTGTTAATTATAAATATAGATAAGTAATGACATACTAGATGAAAAGTCTTATTCAGATGTATCACATTCATTTTACATTACCCACCTATTGTCGCATGGTAGAATAGTTTTTTGTCTGAATATGTGAATAACTTGACTTGCGTTGATCTTTTTACATATTTAATAAAAAAAGTATATGTTAAAATGTGGATCTAGATTCCGCTTTTTTTATGCTAAAATTTCTCTTTTCAGTGAGTATGTATATGTGATAGGAGATTTGTGTGGATTCACGCATCTGCCTATGTTGACACAGGGAAATGGAGTGTCTGTTTTTAATTAATGGTTAGAATTTCAACGAGAATTACAAGTTCTTATTTGGTATCATATATGGCGGCTATCATACCATTTTTTTAAAGACTTTACAAAAAAAATTTACAAAAATAAGGCATTCCCAAGCAAACAAAATCCTGTTTCCTGCAGAGCCAGCCTGCTCAGTCTAAGACAGGACAGTGCTAGGTAAATGGAAGCCTGAGGGAGAATCAGGTGGATATTTCTAAGTTTTATTGAAAGAACCTGATAGGCAAAAGTTCTCTAAATGTGCTTCTGCTTGTCCGTTTAGTCAACAGTGATGAATTATTAACACAAACTATGAATGGAGTATGAATTCGTAGGCACAGGAATGTCCGACAGGGAATACATTAAAGGGGCCCCCTTAGCCACCTGCAGAGACTGTAGCGCAGATCCCGGTCTGTTGAAGACTTAGCTCTGGAGCATACAGGTGCAGGAAGAGATGCCCTCAGTACCCTTTCCACCCAGAAAGGTCTCAACCGTTCCTAAATTGCTTTCAGGCACCACCTAGAGGCCAGTTGTGTTCCTGTACCATCCTTTGGCAATGCTGCAGTTATTTTTTGTGTGTGTTTGTTTTTAGTGAAAGCAAAGAAGTAGGGGAAATAATGGAAGACAAGTACTCTCCCAGTCATCCTCCTCTGCATCTCTCTCCCGCAGCACACTGCCTGGCTTTTTGTGGAGTCTTGTCCTCAAGACACATATTTCTCACTTGGCTCACCAATACTGGTGCTTTAAACCCTGGACCTCAGACACAAGTAGTCTAAGTAAAAGTAAAAAGTAAATGGGATTCATCTTAAAGGCAAGATAGACTAGTAAACCTATCACCCACAATTCAAAACATGGTTTTTTAAAAAATGCTGCTTTTATCTTATTAAGTCTGAGATCTTCCTAGAAATTTAATGTGTTGCTACTGGTACTAGGGAGAAGCTTGCGAATCAAATAATAGAATTCCATTAAATTTGAGTTTTAAAATGTCAGTTACATAAAATTAAACATAGTTGCAAGACCTCTCATTCTTCTAACTGCCGGAACACAACTGTGATGATCATTACGGCTGCTACCACTCGTAAACGTTCCTCACTCAGTGTCTCAGCACTAAAGCAGGACTGATAGACAGCACAAGCGTTGGAGTGGAGCACTTCTCTGGATGTCTCACAGCTCCTATTTTACGGTACTGGGAACTCCTAAAAGATGTTCTCCATTCGTTACAAGAATGCTGCTTTATTCTGCCCACAGGGAACCAAAGTTTGAAAAGCAAACACACTGATTCCTGGAGGAGCCTCATGTGGCACCAGGAATTTGGATTCTAAGACTCCCCAAAGGCAGGGCCCCTGGCCCTGATCTGCACCCCACCTCTGTACAGGTGGTGTGCACAGAAGGTACACAGAAGGTACTCTGCAGAGGCTGAGCTTGCCTGTGTCGGTGCAGGAGTGCCAGCAGCATGGAAGACCCAGCTGAAGTTAATTTGTTGACTGCCTTTTCTTCTCACTCCACTGAAAGAAAATGTTACGCCTTTTTAGCTTGCCAAGTTGTAATTTCTTAAATGAGTTTCTTGTGTTTTGTAGCTCCTTTATCAAGACCGGGTGTAAATTAAGTCAGTTTAAAGGGTAATGACACATTAATGCCCCTTTACTTTATGATTTTCAGTAAAAACCAGCCCAGTACCTCAATGTGTTCTTTGTCAGAGACTTGTAAAGTTAAGCACACAGCTTCCTTCTGAAAGCAGATGTCCCCTGTATTTTTACACTATGTCATCTCTTTGGGTCTTGAAGGTTATCTACAAAGGATATGTTTCTGTTAGTCATTAAAAGGTTTTGGTCAAATCTGACAGCTTAAATGAAACTGGGAATTAGAGAGTAATGAAAAGTTCTCATAAATGTGTTCTGACCCCAAGTCACAGCTTACTACTAAGTATGTTCTCTTCCAATCCAGTGTATTCATTATATGGGTGAACTGTGGCGAGTTGTGAAATAACCTTTACCAGTTTGAAAGATGTTCTAGAAAAATCACAGAAAATTAGTTTACATGATAGTTCCTTTTTTTTTGTTTGTTTTTGTTTTTGTTTTTGTTTTTCAGAAGTAGTGAGGATTGAATTAAGTTTCCCTGGTTGGCTTCAAATGGATGATCATCCTTCATCAGTCTCCAAGTAGCTGGGATATGAGTGTGTGTCACTGTACCTGACTGTGTTAGTGTCTTCTGGGCTAAGTTATGTCAAGATAGATTCAGGAGCCTGATGGTCCAATTAGCTGGACTTACAGAGAAAAAAGGAACTGTGAATTTTACCCCAGAACATTTTCAATTTGTTTTTGAGAGAAGGCTTGGAAACCTCATAATACGCTCCCACATCATAACTAAGATATCCTCACCACAACATCCAAATTTTTGTTTAGTTTCCCTTTCTTAAAACTTTGGATACTGTTTAGGGATGAGAAGCATTCCTTCCAAACCAAGGCTTTAATAGGCAGAAGTGAATGGTTGTATTTGTCACTCGGGATAGATCTGAAAAATTCAAATACATGTTGATGAATTTTCAAACAGTGGTGGAAATCAAGAAGCATGTTGGATCTCTCTAATTTTTACTAAACAAAGACTACCAAGTAGGTAACTCCTACTTAGAACACATGATTTTGTTACATAATAGTTTCCATTCAGTTTAAAAATTGTATGCTGAACTCAACATATAACATGAAATGACCTCAGAAGCTGCTAAGAAGACTCATCATCCAGCATGTTCTGTTCTCACACTGGTTTCCTGCTGCAGTGAGTGCCTCTCCCTCATTACTGTATTTACTCCAGGGGGTTGAGCCAAGGCCTTCACACTAAGCTATATTCCCAGGTCTTTTTCCATTTGTCTTTTAACTTTACAATAGGTCTTACTAAGTTGCTCAGACTAGGCGTGGACTTGTATTCTTCCTGCTTCATCTCTGAGTGCTGGATTGTAGGCATACGCCATCCAGCCCAATTTCTGTCCTCACTTTCCTGTGTAACTGTGCTCTATGAATTCTGTGAAATGGGAGGAAGGGGAGCAGTGAGTTTATGTATAGAAGCATTCATAAGTCCAGTATAGGTGTTCTGTCGTGCTGCACAGAGGACAGGCTTCTGAAAACCTGGAGCAAGGCTCCCTCACAGCTGTGCTTATCAGAGCTGTGCCTGTGTGCCTTTCCGCTCTGGCTGACTCCCTGGGGCCCTGTTCCATAGTTTTCCTTCTAAGGGAAGGGGGAGGGTGGAAAAGTGACTAATATGAGAAGGGGTCCCTCTTGCCTTCTACGATGCTGTAAGAAACCTCTTGCTCCTTCAAGTCACTTGTTCCCATTTCTAAAACAGCTTGCCAGAGACCTGATCAGATGGTTGGCACCAAAGTGGCCCGCTAAGAACAGCCCACATACAGTGCAGTTAGCTCCTTGGGGCAGGCACTGCATGCTTACTTATAGGGCAGCAGATGAGATGCAGGCCCTGAGAAGGGAGCCATGGGCCCGAGAGGAGGGCAGGAGGCAGAGGCCGGTGAGAGCACGTGCGAAGACTGTGCATCCGCCAGAGACACATTCAGGCTCCTGGAGTCTGGCCTGTCCTGGGGTGGTCTTTATAGTCAGTTGGCTCCTTACCGTTACTGCTCTGGAGAAACCAGGCCCTGGAGACCAGACAAGGAATCAGCTTCTACTTCACAAAGTTCACCCAAGATCGTATTTCTTTTCTAAAAATGGTGTCTACATTCAAGTGTTGACTCAACTGCCTCCCCAAGAACAGATAAGAGGAAAATTACCAAACACGGCTTCCTTTTAAAACATATATCCAGTAAAACTACTAATACTACCCAAGAAAGACCCAAAACCAAAATCTGAGCTTAAAAAAAAAAAAGGAGCATAAAGAGTCTTTTTATTTTGTTCTCCAATTTGTTTTCAAAAGTTGAGCACCAAGTGTAACCAAAACAAAGCAGTCAAAAGCAACCTTTTAATTTCTAAAATAAACATGCCACTATCCTTAAATCATCCAATAGAACCCTGCAGGAAAAAGTCATTGCATTTAGGTCACCTACTTTAGTCTGGAGTAGTAAAATGAAGTCACTCATCTTGTTAAAGCAGAATTTTATACATAAGGAAATCGTAACCTTACATATGCCCTTAGGTCTAGACCTCCCAGGATAAAGGAGATCAAAATTATCTCTGAACTCCCTTAGTGGCAACAAAAAGAGGGTGAAATCATCACTCAATTTGAAGTGTTCATCAAATGAAAAAAAAATAAGGTTGCTTGAGAATAGATTCTTATGCCTGAGAATTTGTGCATGACTCCTCCTAGTTAGAAATCAAATGATGTAAGGGCTTGACTTTCACAACATCTCAGCACAGAGTGACAATCTAAGAAGCCACTTCCAGCTATGCCAAGATACAGCTCTGTAAAAAGCAGTCTGTCAGAGCCAAAACTCTGCATATTCCTGAGGCTGGGCTGCTTCTCAGGATGTACACAGAGTACTAAGACTGTGGGGAAAACAAATCCTACACCTTGTAGTGTCAGTTCAGGTAAACGCTCAGTGGCAGAGTGACCTTGTATCACTTGACTGGTACCAGGGCAGATGCTGAATACTGCTGATTAGGACAGAGGCCACTACATCCTATGGGGCCCAGGGAGGCCAGGCCACACAGACACGGGCACAGCTTTTTCCAGAAGAATGGTAAAGATGAGCTTGTTCTTGCTGGGTTGATTTTTCCATTACTCTTGGAAACTTACAAATAGGGAAATTTTCAGTATAGATTATGAAACTCTTGGCTGAAAACTGGTGTTTTTCCCAAGCCAAAACACAAGATGAAGGGAGGTAAGGGGGATGGGAAAAAAGAGTCAAGATATATTATGAACAGGCACAAATTCTCTATGATTAATGTGATCATTATACATAGCAAATATATACTAAGAAAAAAAAATTTTTTTTGGTCTTTTTCTTTTTTATCGGTACCAGGGATCGAACTCACGACTGCCTGCTTGCTAAATCCCCAGCCCCCAGAAAAAAAATTTTAAATACACCTATAGGTGAAAGGGCATTCATGCTAAATCTGTAAAAACCTTTTAAAGGTTGCAATGGATTCACATGTGATAACGTGAAGAAAAAGAATACATTTTGAAAATTATCTGGATTCAAATCCCAGTTACACCATTTCCAGCTATGGAATTTTCAGTAAGATACACATTAGTTCTTCACCTCCCTTTCCACATCTAAGGTTGTAACCTTGCAATTTTGTATAGAAAAATAATTCATGTGTATAGAATACCTTGCACATTGTAAATTATTAGTAAATGCCAACTGCTACTAATTTTGATCTGATAGCAGTCCTGCGAGGGAGGTAACCCATGTGCTATGATAGTATTATCGCCCTGGTGCTGGACATCTGGCAGCACCTCTGCCTTCAGTGACCCAGGCGCAGCTCTAGCAGACCTGGCCCAAAGGGGACCTCTAACCCAGGGGCAGTCAGTATTTATGGCTCCCATCAACCACATGGTCTCACTCTGAACCTAGTCATTAAATGCTTCTCGGGCCTCTTTCCTTTATACCGAGCATGGAGAACACTGAAGTGGGTGGTCCCAATTGAAAGGTTCCAGAGAGAAGGGAACCACAAAGAAGGATCATGGCAAGCAGATGTTAAACACAAGCAATTGCTCTGTGACAGAAAAAGACAAAAGTAATCAAAGCAAAAGAAAGTAGACAGGGAAAAAGCAAGGAGCATTTTAGCCAAGGTTTTCTAAAATCCAATTAATATATTATATGGAGGGGACTTCAGAAAGATGGCAGAGTAGAGAGCAGCAGAGATGCATCCTCTCCAATATCTGGAATTCAGACACTGGAATAAGGATGTGAGGAAGAGAAGGAGGTTGGAAGTGGGTTTCCAGGACCCAGCAAGGATCTAAAGCAAGAATTAGAGCCCATGAAGAAAGCAAAGAGAGGGACCACAATCATAGCAGGGAAGTGGCAAGCAGTCCTTTTTCCCTGAGCCCTGACTCACTCTGTGGGAGGGCTGGCTTGAATCAGTAGATACACAGTAACTACTGGTGACACCAGAGTCTTCCACAGAGAAACACACCAGTTTGCAGAACACAGCAGTAGACACAGAAAACTGCATTGGTTGGTGATCGGACCTCCCTCCTAAGAGAAGGCAGTTGTCCAGCAGCCATTCTGGAAAAGGGCAAATAGAATTAGATTTCCCTCCCAAAAGAAGTCAATTGGCCAGCAGCCATTTTGGAAAAGGGCAAATAGAACTCAGAGCAGCTGCAAGTTGGTGCCATCTAGCAACTCTGAGTGTTAGGATAAGGCACAACCCTTCAACCCCACAGGAGTCACTTGGAGTGTTGTGGGCTGAAAAACTTGTGTCCTGGCTGCACAACCAGAAACCAGAAACAGCTTGAACATCAGTGGGACTAAAAGCCCAGGTTTGCTGGGCTTAGCCACCACCACAATAATTCTACTGCTGGCTTGCTGGGATCAATTGATATAGATCTGAGCTCTGTCTGGCCCTTTGTCAGCCAGCGACAGCAGAGACACAACCTCAACTGGACATTTTGTTTTTGCTTTTCTTCCTTTCTTTGCTTTATTTTTTTCTCTTTTTTTGTTTGTTCTTGTTTTTATATGAGTGAAAATATTGTTTCTAGTTGTTTGTTTTGTTGTTATTGTTTCTGTTTCTTTCCTTATCTTCTTCACCAGTTCCTAAAGCTTGTGTAATCTTCCATTATCCTCCAGTCTTGCTTCTAATCCCTTTCTCTTCTTTTATTTCTGTATTTTTTACCCTACCCCATTTAAAATTCTCTCCTCAAGGGTAAAATCATCATATTGAGGAGATACTGTACACACTTTTCTGGTTTGTTTTAGATTTTGGTTGTATAACTACAAATCTTGTTCATACAGTTAAAGGTGGTAAGTTAATTAGAACAGTATATTTGATACTGTTGTCATTACTGATTAAACTACTTTAGTCAAGGTACATAACTGTTCTAATCAGTTTTATGGAGACCACATGTATACGTAATCTTTAAATTAGAGTAACTAAGTACCTCTTCACTGCAACCTAAGACATCATCATGTGCTAGTGTCTTAAGAGGAAATAATTTATCCAAGTTTGTAGAACAGAAGGGACTTTGAGGATGATTCACTTCCAACCCCAGCTGAGCTCCTAGCTAATAGCCAGCTTATCTGTTAGCTATGTACATGCAAGAATCCAGCTCCACTGAGTCTTCAAACAACTCAGCATCTGTCCATGTGACTGCAGCCATAGTGAGACACCCCCACCCCAAGCAGCTATTTCAGGGACCATGAGAAACAAGAAATAGGTTGAAGTTGCTAAGTTTAGGATGACTTATTATACAGTAAAAGGTAACTGGAACAAGAATAGTCATGAAGAATAGATTTTTCTTTCTTTATATAAACATTGTACAAAAAGAACTGAGTCATTTCTGCTGTAACAGATATGAAATAAATTGGGCATATCACTTTGGTAAAGATAAATGTACAATGAGAGAATTAGACTAAGTAATCTTTGAAATCTGGGTCATAAAAGATCTGATTCCCAATAAACTACACAATTCAAAAACCATAGCCCCTAAGGGTCAGTTCCCTCATTCTGATATCACTTTCCTACCCTAGAAGTGGGGGAGAGGGTGATTTCTGAAATAGAAAAATCTCATTAAAATATTTCCTTATCTGTAAAAAGTTCCTGTTCTTCCTGCCTTCTTCTCTTCTCTGAACTCCCTTCTCCTAAAGACCTTCCTTATCCTGGGTTCTCTGCCATGAGAAGGTAATGGGAAATACTTCTTTGGACAGATTTCTTCATTGGTATTGATTTTTCAAAAACTAATTTCAAATATATATTTTACTGGACATAACCATTCACTTTTCAATAGAAATCATACTACATAACTTTGTCAGTATTCCCAAGCTGTGAAAGGAATCCTAGCCATTGCCCCATTGGTACCCACAACACACCCTTCTTTAGCCCCCTCTGAGGACTGCTATGGTTTGAATGTGCCCTCCAAAAATCATGTATTGGAAACTTAATCCCCAGTGCAAGTGTAGGGAGGTGAGGCCAAATGGGAACATTTGGGTCACAAAGGAACCACACTTTGAATGGATCAATGCTAATTATAAAAGGCTCTGAGGCCATAAGCTCAGACTCTTGCTCTTCCACCTACATGGTACTTTCCACCATGGGATGACATAGCTAGATGCAGTCCCCTCAACCATGAACTTTCTGGCCTTCAGAACCATAAGTAAATTTCTGATCTTTAAAAATTACCCAGTCCTAAGAATTCTCTTACAGAAGCACAAAACAGACTAAAATAGTGACTCCTGTAGCTGGTCTAGTCTATGACACCTCCTACACGCACGCAGTGATTTTTTAGCACAGCAGATAAGGATACATCTTTGATGTCTGGCAAGTTTCTGGGTTACTTACTGAAACTGGCTACTAGATTACTTACCTGAAACAAAGGGTGACGTCAGTACCCCTCTTGTATGCCCGCAGCCTAATGCATAACAAATGATCAGTAAATAATAATTATATACATAGGCATTTGGTGCTGTGAATAACTACATGTGTGTACTCACCAGTGAAATTATTGTGTTAATTTATAAACTCTTCACTAGCAAACTCTGCATGGTCACCATATAGAGCATGTGTCTTTGGCTCACCATCCTAACCCCAGTGTGCATCACACTAACTGAAACAACAAAGGTACACCAATACATACCAATAAATAAAAAGCACCTAAATAGAAGGTTATTGTGGGAATTTAATAAAATAACCCATGCAAAGAGTTTAGCAATGTGCTTAGAAAATACTTAATATTTGGCATACAGTTGACTGCTTTCGTTAGTGGTGCCAGTAGAGGTGGGATGATATTACTACTGCTTTTCTAATCTAAGTATAAAATGTGCTGTGATGTACTCAGGAGCCTGAGGCAGGAGGATCACAAGTTCAAGGCCAGCATGGACTATGTAGTAAGACCTGTCTCAAAAAAAAGTCAATCAATAAATTACTATGTAAAAAGAAGATACTCTCTCTGCTCTCCAGAGTCCGAGATACTCATCAAAAGAGACAGTTCCTATCCTCCCTAGCTCCTCACCAGTTTCACCATTTTCATTTCTAGTTCTAAATTCACCCCCCTCTGGGGGCAGTTTACCCACTAGACATACACTTAACTCCTCTGACCTCCTTTCAACTCCCAAACAATAAAGACTCCCACAATAAACTGGTAGGTGACAAACCTTCTCAATACGAAGCACTGGAGACCTTGGAGCTACACGCTCCAAATGGTCTCTTTTGATAAAAAGGGGGACAGAAATCTGTGGACATCTACCACTGTCTCAGAAGAGATAAGTGACTCCTCTTATGTTGCCAGTTTTCCCTTGAAGGAGTTAAATGTCTCAGCACGTCATGGTGATCCCTGGCACTGGAGTCTATGCTTATAGTCTATGCTTAGGCTATTGATTTTCTGCATATTTAAAACCCTTCACACATCTAGCAGTTTTGAGTACACCACACAACTCAGTTTACCAAATAAAAGGAAGAAGGGAAAGGTGCAGAGACAGAATTTAACATCAGAGCCATTCCTATGTATACATTCTGCCCTTCATTATCACAGAGAACAAAAATTTAATTTTACGTTAGAGAAGATTGCAATCCAGGAGGGAGAAAAAGAAAGCTGAGAACAGAATGGTTGTCATGAGCATGGAAATTTGGCGTCACAATTTTTTAAAAACTACCACTTTATCACATGATAAAGCTTTGGAGATTGAATTCCATCAGTATATATTAGATTATAACTATATGATAGTGTTTAATTTTGAGCTTTTCTTATATAAACCTCAAAACCAAAATTGAAAGGTCATGCACAAGAAAAATAAAATATCAAGTAACAAAAAGACTTAGCAACCCTCTAAACTAGTAATTCTCAAACTGTGATCCTGAGAACTTAGAGGTCCCTAAGAGCCTTTCACTCCCAGAATTAAAGCCATCTTCATGCTAACACTGTTACTATTTTTTTTTTTTTTGCATTTTCCACTCTTATTCTTTCACTGGTATAGAGTAGGTCTTTCCCACATTTACAGAGGGAGTGAGATCACAGCAGACAGGATGCAAAAGCAGATATAACAGTCTTAAATGTGGTGCTTTAAGTAGCTGCAAACAGCCAGGTTGAAACCAGGGAAGAAAATGAACCCAGGATCAGCTGGCAGGTACTGAAAGTGATGAAGTCTTACAAGTAATTGAAAACACTGGACTGCAGTGGAGGTGAGTGCTCAGAACCCTTGGTGTGGGTTTGAAGGTTATCCCTCTGTAGTGACCAGGAGCATCCAGACAAGGATAGGTCCACCAAGTAAGTGAAGATGAATCATGGAGCTGTTCAAGCAAGAACCCAGGGAAAGAGGTACATTTTGGAGTAGGAGATGCTGGAAAAATCCCACTGAGAGACCAGAACAAGACAGGGTCATGAAAAGTATTTCAGAATGTCATCCAATGGGTGACAGGAAGATGAAAGAAAAGACCAAAGAGAAAAAGGAGAAAACAAATTTAAGAAAGAATGGTTAGTAATAATATCAAAGTGACAGACAAGCCAGTAATGGTAAATTCTGACTGCCTAAGGGATTGGACAGGGATTAGGTCATTGTCAGCTTCAAAGGGAATTTTTAGTTGAATAGTAAGGCCAAAACATGTGAAAACTACATTGGAGAAAAGTCTAAAAGCAAAAGGAAGAAAAATTTTGAAGATGAGAGGAAAAAAAAGAAAATCCATCCAAGATTTTTTATATTTAAGCAAAAACCAACTGTATACAGACATGAAAGAAATCTTCAAGGACCTCAAAGTCACTGCAAGTGCTAAAGACACATGCAAAGGTCTGTGGGTACCAGGACTCACACATGGCTTCAACCCGTCAAAGTCCTAAGGCTATGTTCTGGTCCATCAAAGTGGAATCCTACAATTTAGAGATCAGAAAGTATCAAGGCAATGAGGTAAAAGTTAAAAGATCTATTGTGGTCAGATAGAAGATCTATTCTGGTCCGTTAAGAGAAAATACTTAAATCTGAACAGAGATCTTTACTTGCTCTGTGGTACAAATAATAGAAATCCAAGCAGCAGAATTTCATGTAAGAAAATGAATTGCTATGACAACAACTCAGTCTCCACAAAAAACATAAATAGGAACCAGAATGAGAAAATTACAGAGAAATGTGACTTTCGCTGATTTGGAAACAATTTCAACTACTATTCCTTAATGTTTTCTTGATTTGGCTCTGGTAAGAGAACATGAAAATATTCCTCTACTTCAATAGCTTCTTTGTATTACAAATTAAAAGGAGCAGGTCATTGTTCATTGAAATGAAACTGGAAGCCACAAGACCATCTAATGGCTTACCCCACAAAGATGGCCCTTTCCCCTTCTCAGTTAATTTCTAATATTCAAAGATCACCCCACTTTATGAAGCAGACTGTGTTAATGCACTTCAGGAATCAAACTCAGAACCTTGTGCTTTCCAGGCAGGCTCTTATACCACTGTGCTATAAGCCCTTACTACATCTTTAAATGCCAGACTGTCAAGTTTCAAATCAGTTGCCACAGGCCATTTTCTTATCTCTCCTTTAGCATGCGCCTTTATGACACTTCTCAAATTCAGCTATGAAGTTTGCTGTTTATTTTAGTTTATTAAGTAGAGTATGACAGGAACCAACATCCGCAGGTTCTCTCAGAATGCACTGGACACTTTTTCTGGAGCAGTGTCTCCCAAAGCCAGAACAATGACATCTGCAACTTCAGTCAGTTATCCAAGGATTTGCTTTTGCGTGGTATATTGGTCATAAGATATTTTCATTTCAAAGTAAATAAGTTGGTTACATATAGTTCTTTTGACATTTTGCATAGTATATCTGCCATAAGATATTTTCATTTCAGATTAAGTAAGTTGATTACATAAAGTTCTCCATCAGCTAGTTTTTTAAGCCCTCCGAGGGCCCTTTAGAGTTCTGCCCTTGAATAGACATTTGCTCAGTCCTCAGATTCCTTGCTGTAGCTTCAAGCTCAGTCTTTTCTCTCTGCTCTTTTTTACTCCTCATGTGGCCTATAACCCACCTGAGGTTAGGCCTGGATGCTGTTCTTTAACCTGTCCTGGCTCTGTACTCTGCAGCCCAAGTCCAGTCCTTCCCCACCTCTGACCCTGAGAATCTTAGTGTTTAGAACTGCAAGCAACATCCTCACCAGATAGAGTGGTTTGGACAAAGACCAGTGCTAATTACAGGGGTTCTCCAACAAGACCGAGTTTCCCCCAGTGCCACCCAAGTCTGACAGCTTGCCAAGCAGGAGAGTCACCCACTGATTCAATGTGCCTGAAAAAAGCAATCACATACAGGGATCTTTCTGATGCTGCTGTTGAAAAATAAAGCATAGCATCTCCTAAAATCTATCATTTATACTATGATAAATATTATAAAATAGAATATTAATGTCACCAAATTCAGAGTACATTTTACTAGATCTTCCATAAGTAAATTTAAATGTCTAATCATCTCAGTCACAAGAATTAAATTGAAGTTCTATAAGTCCCTATCTCTTTAGTTCAATATGCCAATCAATATAAAATCTGAGCCTTTACATACGAGTCTGGAGGCAGGGGCTTGTGATTTAGCTCAGCGGCATAAGTGCCTGCCTTGGAAGCAGGCAGTTGTGAGTTCAATCCCTGGTACCGGTAAAAAGGAAAAAGACAAAAAAAAAAAAAAAAAAAAAAAAAAAGAGTCTGGAAGCACAGCGCATCCTGAAATAATGGTAGCTATCTCCAGCACCTGAAGGCTTGAGATGTCTTTTCAAAAGATAGAGAGGTATGAGATAAACAACATAGAAACTGCCTGGATTTATCAAAGCAAGCCTGGTTTAAGGATTCAAACAACCTCTTTGGAAGAACCTTTACCAGGAAATGGCACTGCTGAGGCCTTGCAACCTTTAGTCACAGTGGAGAAGGTGAGAGCAATTATGAATATAAACCTCTGAGCTGCTCGTTGAATATGTCATGTGAGGGAAGGCCACCATGAGAGTAAATGGAGAAAACAAGCATGCTGAAAGCACCAAAGGGATTAAAGCTTTATAAAAACTATCTTTCTTCAGGGTTTTCTTCAGCTCAATCCTACAAAGGATTTATATTAAAATGTGTGTTAGGAGACTTTTTACTCTAAAACATTTTCATCTTTGCCAAGCAGGAATATTTGAGCCAAACACTGTCTAGCAAAAACATCAAGATCCTCACTGGTGAGCACAACCTGGGTTCCCACCTCTCTGCTCTTTTCATTTCCACCTCTGACCTCCTCCCGGCACTGGACAAGGTCCAAGGCCATCACACACAGGAGGAAAACATGTGAGAAGGTCTAGTGTTGCTTTAAGCTACTTCACTGCTCCTTCTTCCTTTAATGTCAGAGATTCAGCTGGAGAAATGGTCCCTCTTGAGAAAGATGTCTCTCTTCAGACACAGAGCCCACATCAAGCATAATTTTATGAGATCCAGTGTGTATTCCCAAAGAATCAAACAAATTGAAAAATGTACCACATTGAAAGTGAGTTTTGAGGAGGAGCCAAGATGGCGGATAGATAACAGCTGGCTACAGAGGATGCCTGAGATAGTCAACTTAGAATTCAACCTAATACAGAGTGGGGAGCCCAAACAGAGGGAGATGAATTCTCTCATCCCAAGAAAAAATTAAGGCGACTTGCCAGCCATCGAGGTCCCTTCGAGACTGGCCGACATTGTGACCTGCCGAGTTCCCGCTGTGACTGGCCGGGTGCTGCTGTGACTTGCTGAGCCTTCCGAGGTCCTGCCACTTCGACTCACTGGAGGCGCAGTTACATTGAGTTCGGGGGTCAGCAAGCCGAATGGAGAGCTGAGTTGGCAGGGAGCCTACATTGACCTGTGGTGAGTGATGGGAGTGGAGCTGTTCAGTAAATATGGGGGCTCCAGTGGACAAGGTTCTGGGATCCTGCAAGTACAGGGGCAGCAATGACTTCAGTCAATTGTTCCCTTCCCAAATGGGATTGGTAGAGTGAGCTAGCCCTGGGTCACATGACCTGGCTGAGACCCAATAGGTTATCTGTGGTCAAGTCCCTACAGTGGTGGAGCACACTAGCCCAGTTGGGCCTTGGAGGTTTGGCTTGTCCGGAGGGAGGCGGCACAAAGTAATACAGTAGTGCAGGCCACAGCAGCTTGACTGATCTGGAGGGGAGGGGCCAGCATACACTGTTCCTGTCTGCAACTCACTAACACACTACAGTGTGAAGGATCATCTAGCCAGCGCGCTTCAGAAGAATTGTAACCAACAAAGAAAGGAACTGGGGCCTCCTGGAAGAAGCAAAAAAGATGGGAAGAGGAAGCAACAACAAAAAGTCCCCAGGCCCCAACCCTGAGAACATTGACCCAGGACAGGTAAATACAAAGGTGAATGAGAACAGCAAACATGCAATATCAGACACAGCACCAGTGGACATAAAGAGATATATTCAGGAGCACTTCCGGGAGAACATGGCGGACAGATAACAGCAACTACCGGAGGCTCTCTGAAAGACTCGGCTCAGAAGCCAGGAATGGTGCGGACTAAGGAGACATAAGTCGGTGGAGATATGCTCTGCTGACTCAGGAACGAACTGGGCTGAGAGAAGCCAACTTGGAATGCAGTCCTGGTGCTAAAACAGGAACAGAAAAGACTTGGTGTGGAGGCTGGAACCGCGCCATTGTAAGCCGCGATTTGGGTTTCCCGCCGCGCGGCGGCTGGCTGCCTCTACAGCGGCTCGGCAAGGAGAGAGACGCGCGGAAGCTCTGAGAAGGGCAATCTGCGAACGGCAGGGAGGTGTGCACTGACTTGTGGTGAGGTGAGTGAGAGAAACTGACACTCTACCACAGTTTGACTCCAGCAGAGGACTTTCTGGGCCCGGGCAGTCCTGCGGGAGCAGGGCGCGGTGGGACTCCAGCCACACATCCCCCTCTCGGGCGGGATTGGTGAAAAGTGCCTGGCCTGCGTGACGCTGCCGGCGGACCTGGTAGGCTGTCCCAACCCAGATCCCAGAGCCTGACGGTGGCCAGGAGGGGTGACGCGTAGGCTGCCTGGTCCGTAACTCCCTGGTGCGCAGCGGTGAGCGGGAACACCTAACTGGCGCAATTCGATCAGGCTGTGGCTGACTGGGAGAGAAGCTGGGCCTCTTATATAAGCTTGCATATATAAGGAACAGAGAAGAAGAGACAGCATGGGAAGAGGCAGCAACAAGAAAGGCTCCTCGGCCCCCAATTCTGAGAAACAGGCAATAGCAGACACCACACCAATACACATAAGGCACCATATAGAGAGCCTCATAGACCAATTCAGGAATGAAGTTATCAATGACCTGAAGCTAGAAGTATGCAGAATAGTTAGAGAAATGCTAAGTACCACCCAAGAAAAAACAGGTGGTGGAATGGAAGAACAGAAAAAAAGGGGAGAATTGTTTGACGGAGAAAACAGAGAAAGCATAGAATACGTGAAGCAGGTTCAAAGGGACTACCAAGATACTAAGAAGTCTATAGAAGACTGGCATAACAGCTTGAAAGAAACTAAGGACAGACTATCTGAACTGGAGGGCAGACTTGTAATATGGGAGAATGAAATGAAAAACTTCTTAAAAATAACAAAGAAACAAACAGCAATAATACAAAGACAAGAAGATGATAAGAGGATCCATAACTTAAGGATTAAGAACATAAAAGAAGAAGTAGGGATGCAAACAAGTGAACTACAAAAGCTACTCACAGAAATAATCCAGGAGAATTTTCCTAATTTAGCAAAAGGTAAAGATACTCAGATGTATGAGGCATACAGGACCCCCGCTACCTACAACCCAAACAGAGCAACACCCAGGCATATAATAATAAAAATTCCAGAAATTCAATACAAGAACAGAATATTAAAAGCTGTAAGAGACAAGAAACAGACCACCTACAAGGGAACACCCATCAGAATTACAGCAGATTTCTCTGCACAAACCATCAAATCACGAAGAGCGTGGGGGGAAATAATTCAAGCATTGAAAGATAATAATCTCCAGCCAAGATTGAGATATCCTGCACAACTGTCCCTGGAAATTGATGGAAAAACAAGGTGCTTCCAGGATAAAGAGGAACTGGGGGAATTTGCAACCACCAATTCAACTCTACAGAGAGTATTGCAGGATATTCTAAAAAAAGAAAAATACAAAGAATCCAGAAATAATGGCAGAGAGGCCACAACGAATGGAGCAGAGAACAAAACGAAGAAGACAAACTGACAGCTACGGACAGAAAAAGAGCTTAACAGAAATGAGGCAGAGAAGATTGGATGATAGGAACAGCTATTTTGGAGAAAATGACATCTTAATAGGTAATACAGATTTAGTATCATCTTGTTTTGAAGTCTCATCTAGCTTTTGTCCTTCTGTCTCCAATGGTCTAAATAGGCTGTATCTTATTGGATTTTATTATGTACGATAGTATAAGCAAAAACCTTTTAAAGACAAGGAGATTATACAGAAACCATTGTTCATTTTGTTAGTTGATTCTAAATACTCTGTAATGCTGTCATTCTCTTGAATGGTTTTACATTGTTTTGATATACTTAATGCTACAGTATACGAAGTTGTACTCAAGGATTTCAAAGAAAGAAACAATATGGTAACTACTTTTAGGTTAGGATTATCTGGTGGTGAAACACTATTCTGCTTAAATGGTTATGTTTTGATCTGCGCTGTTTCGTTGTTATGCCCTCTTTTATCTCAATCTCCACTCCATTATTTACTTTTTTATCTTTATCCTTTTAATTAAAGGAAAAAAATAGCAGGATATATTATAGTAACCTACTTTGACTTTTCATTACCTTGATTTAAAGCCCTGTATTACTCTCACCATCTGGTTTTTAACTGATGTTCCCCTATTCTGTTTTGCTGGATAGTATCAGGTTCGAAAGTTTAGGCATCAGCTGTGAAGATAATGAGATTCATTATGACGCCCATTCTTGTTGACTTTTGTCTACTTTTGAAGACCTACAATGTCTCCAATGTTTTGGTTTTGTCGGTTTTGTTCTTTACTGTTTTGTTCAATTGTATTATAACTAATGATATAGGCAATTCTATTAGAGATAGTGGGAGGCATTATGGTAACCATTGTTGATCACCTTGTATTATGTTTTTACATTATCTATTATGTCCACCCTTTTGACTTGACCGATTCTGTTCTGTTATGTCACATTTGGTTATACTCTCTTCCAAAAAAGCAATAAGAACCGTGGGAGCAATGAAACCCAAAATGTGTAATAGTCATGGTACAAAAGAGAAGAAAAGAAAGTGCTCCAAACTATATAACTGCATGTATATTTAAGTGTATAAGATAGAAAATGATATCACAGAGTTTTATTGGATCAATGAACAGAACTGTTTGCAGTATCATTGATGGAATGTCCACTTTACAAGCTCTAATTTTGTGACTTGAACAATTATTTCTAAGATGACAATATGTAATCCATTAACTAGTGATTTCCTACTGTTCATTTTTTTTCTGTAAATCTGTATAACTTGTACCCTTTCCCTGCTTTTTTTTTCTTTTCTCCTTAAATAAAATTTAAAAAAAAAAAAAAAAAAAAAAGAGATATATTCAGGACCTCATAGACAAGTTCAAAAGTGAGATATTTAGCCAAATAAAGCAAGATATAAGAAGATTAATAAAAGAGATTCTAAGCACCCCCTCAAGCAGACACAGATAGCAGAAGGGAGGAACTCAAACATAGGAGAGAACCATTTGATAAAGAATATAAAAAGAAATATAGAATACATGAAGCAGATTCAAAGAGATTACCAGGAAATTAAAAACTCTATGGAAAGATGGCAAATCAGCTTGAAAGAAACTAAGGATAGATTATCCAAACTGGAGCACAATTTTGCAATGTGGAGTATGAAAGGGAAAAACTTTTAAAAAATAACAAGGAAACAAGCAGTAACAATACAAAGGCTAGAAGATGACAAGAGGACTTATAACTTGAGAATAAAGAATGTAAATGAAGAAGCCAGGATACAAGCAAAGGAACTACAAAGATTATTCACAGAAATAATTAAGGAAAACTTCCCAAACACAGGAAAAGGAAATGATATTCTGATACATGAGGCATACAGAACTCCAACCACCTACAACCAAAACAGAGCTACACCCAGGCATATAATAATCAAGATCCCAGAAATTCAATATAAGAACAGAATATTAAAAGCTGTTAGAGACAAGAAACAGAGGAAGGTCCATCAGAATAACAACAGACTTCTTGACACAAACCATCAAGTCAAGAAGAGCCTGGAGCAAAATATTCCAAGCCCTGAAAGAAAATAACCCCCAGCCCAGATTGATATACCCTGCTAAACTGTCTCTAGAAATTAATGGAGAAACAAGATGCTTCTAAGACAAAGAGAAACTTGGGAAATTTGCAACCACCAATCCAACTCTACAGAGAACATTCCAGGGCATTCTAGAGAGAGAGAAAACCTAGGATTCCAGGAACAGTGGCAGAAAGGCCTCAATGAATGGAGCAGAAAACAGAATGAAGATAAGCAGACAACTGATGGCAAAAAAAGAGCATAACAGAAATGAGGCAGAGAAGATTTTATTCAAAACTGATATGATTGATAGTATCAAGTATAGCAACTACACTGAAGATGACAAGACTCAATGATACACACTCTGGTTTGATAACTGCCAGTTTTTGAAGTTATATACTATATACAAAGTTGTATTTTTATTACTACTGTTATGTACTGATATATTTAATTATACTATGTCTGATGATATAGCCAACTCTATTGGAGATAACAAGAGACAACACAGAAACTATGGTAGAACGATTTGTACAATGGTCTTATACGTTTATTTCATGTGCTATAGAAATATGTTTTGTTTTGCCTTGCTTTGTTTTGTTTCTCCCTCTAATATAGAAAGGATAGAAATACATGTTAAGACTCATGCATGGGTAGAATCTATAAACAGTTTATGAGAACTGATCATATGACACATGAAATGAAAAGATACTTTGAAGAAAAAGAGACACTAAAATACCCAGTGCTGGTCCTGGAGTGTCATAATGTGAAACCCAGCAATAGTATTATTCTTTGTTCAGAGTGATATTAGCCTGCTTGGGTTTATTCAGTCTCAACATAATTGAAGAGATGGATAACTGCATGTTTAGGTGTATAAGATTGATAACCATATTTCTAAGTTTTTGTTGGATAGTTTAACAGAACTGCTTGCAATCTCACTGTTTGAATCCCCATTTTATTAGCTCCACTTTAGTATCTTGAGTAACTATTTGTAAGAAGACAATCTGTAATCATCAACTAGTGATTTCTTACTGTTTATTTTTTTCTTTGAAATTATGTATTATCTCTACCCATCTGTTTCATTTAATCTTTCTTTAAATTTTAAAAAGAGACACTACAGTACCCAGTGTTGATCATGGAGTGTCATGATGTGAAATCCAGCAATACTTTTATTCTTTGTTCAGAATGATTTTAACCTGCTTTAGTTTGTTTAATCTAAACATAAATGAAGCTATGTATAACTGCATGTATATGTAAGTATATAGGATTGACAACCATGTTATTAAGTTTTTGTTGGACGGTTGAAAGAACTGTTTTCAGTCTCGCTGTTTGAATTCCCATTTTACATGTTCCATTTTTGTATCTTGAACAACTATTTGTAAAACGATAATATGTAAACATCAACTAGTGATTTCTTACTGTTTATTTTTTTCTCTGAACTTATATTTTATTTCTATTTTCTGTTTTGTTTAGTCTTTCTTTAAATAAAATTTAAAAAAAGAAAGTGAGTTCACTGCTGAGCTTCACATTCAAGTCATTCTGAACCAATATCCTATTACATTTTCATCTAGTACCTACTTTTCTGCCTTTATAGGTTAACTTTACATGTAAATGCTGTGCAAAGTCCAAGTAAGGGCAAGACTATTTAAAGACTTTTATGTGACAGGCAGGAGGAAAAACACATTTAATGAAGATTTATTGTAATTCTACAATAATAAATTGTATTGATATAAACATAATAGAAATGTTTTACTGTCTTATTATAGAATAATATAGCGTTTACTAGCTACACTAAATTGCTGCCTAAAGCAGTAGTAGCACCACTAACAATTACTGGTGTTGTTATTAAGTCTGTATATGTTACCCTAGAAGTACAGCTAACACAGATTGTTTGGGGTTTTTCAACCAGAAATCCAAAATCCCTGTTTTTTTCCTCCAATTTTAGTATAGGTTCTGCCAAACAGTGAGATGCTCAGCATTCCTAATGAGCACATGATAAAAATTTGAAATTTAAAAAAAAGTCAACACCAAATCAATGAATGATTTTAAATGTTCCTCCTACAGAATGTGATTCTATGTACAATGGCCAAGTATATACATATCACAGTTAGCAGGTTCACTGGTACACAACAGGCCAGATTCAAATAGGACTTCAAATTGCTGATTTAATAATCCATCTCTCCAGATAATGTGCATCCTAAAAAAAATAAGTCAAATGCACCAACAGAGCACCTAAGAGTGACAAGGAGCTGTTGGAAGTTCTAAAGACCAACCAGTCATTCGGTGTAGGGGTCTCTGTCATGTGCATGTGTGCCACACCAACACCAGTCACCTAAATGCACTGAGCAACAGTGTACTACATCCCAGGAGAGGCCAGCATTCCCTCTTTGGACGGCTGAACCATTGCATGTTTAGTTGTAACTGTCAAAGTAAACAAATCAGTAACTGGTCTGAGAACACAGCTCTGTGTTTATTTTCCTCAGTAACACAAACAGGGGTGTCTGCAATCAACTAACTCTAAATGGAATACAAATATAATTTGTGGTGCATTTGTCTAGACTTGTCGAAGCAGTTCAGGTCACTTGGCCAGTAAAGAAACAATGCATAAATGATAGAACTAGGCTTGATTTATGCATCTATACTGTGCAGTGGTTTTTTTTTTTTCCTTGAATAAAATTGCCACTGGCCTAACCCTTTCTTCATACAGTTGAGTCAGTACTGTTAGGCAAAGGTAGAGGTATGGCAAAGGAACTGCTAAGTTGTTGGCTTTTGTTCCGCACCACAGTCACTAGACAGACTGGATCCTCTTCTGATCAGATAACCTTGGAAGGGTATAAGCAGCACAGAGTTGCAACTGGCAGTGTAAAAGCTACTCAGCTGTTCAGGTGACTTGTGATATTCTCTGAAATAATGCAATCAAAAGAGAACTAACCTTTAAAAAGTGTAAGCATTGTGAACTTAGAATGTGAATGTTAAAAAGTGACATCTTGCCCATACCACAGACTGTCCAAGTAATGAACCGACACTCATAGTAGTCAAAATAAGATTTAGGAGGGCCACTTTTTTATCTTGCATACTTTTGTTTGTTTTTCCATGTCTTTTTCTCAGAGGGAAGGTTTTTTTTACCTCAATTTAAGGCTTTGTAATCTAACTAACCTAAATATATCCTCTCCCTATGTAGATACTCAAGATTATAAGTTGTATTCTCTGAGTTTAATGAACACTGGAGTTAGACTGTTTCCCATTAGAAAGAGAAAGGGAGTAGGGAAGAAATTCAATAAGTGTTTGAGTAAAATATAGCCATCCTCACATCTGTGTTGTATTAGAGGAGACACAAGACAAAACATTGACTCTTGAGGTTAAATCTAAATTTCCTGCTGCAGTTCTGAAAAGGCTTGAGAGTCTAGATCAAAAAAGCAGCAAAAAAAAATGGAACCCCAAAATGTTTCTAACCATGTTTCTAAAGATATTAAATGCCAACACTTAGTATTTCTTTGAAACACCAGTTTAATCAGCAATTACCCAACCGCCACAAACAACAATCAATAAAATTTCTATATAGTGTTCAAGCATTTTTCCAAGCTAGGGGAGATATACCTATGGTCTCTGTGCCTTGGGAGGTAGCAAAGCGCCTCCTCCATTTCTCATTTCACTGTGACATGTTGAATTTTCACATCTTTTTCTCTAGTATATTCTTATATCACCCTTAAATTTCAAAAGCTATTACTTCTGTCTCCTTTTGGAGTAAGGTTTTTTTTACATTTTAAAGTTCACGCTGCAACAGGAAAACCCAAGCTTTCAGTGGATCAAAGGCCAACAACCAACACAGATTATCACAGAAAAAAAAAAACTAAACAGCACGAGGCAGGCACCAGCATTCTAGAAAGTGTCCGTCTGTAAGTCTACAGTTGTGAGTCTACAACCTCTTCTGTATCAAGACTTTAAGGAAGTAATGCTGACCTGCTGTGTGGCTGTCCAGTTGAAAACTTCTTTAAAATATACCATTGGTCAAGAGTTTGTTATTCTGTGTACTCAGAATGAAACAGCTCCTCATACCAAATTCCATGATAGAACAAGGTACGTATCCTAAATCTTGCACATTAGAAAAAATTTCTCATAATGTCCTGAAAGGACTAGGATTTGTTCCTTGTTTCTTTTCCTTTTTTAGACACGGTCTCACTATGTATTTCAAGCTGGCCTTGCACTATAGAGCCCAGGATGGCCTCAAGCTCATGGCAATTCTTCTGTGTCAGCCACCAGAGTGCTGGGGATACAGGTATACACCACTGCAACCCAGTTCAGACAAGTCTCCTGTCAATTTATACCTTGGTTTCAGTATCTAAGAAAGCTAGAATTTATGCTTGATTCTTAAACCTTTTATTTATCCTATGCCTATACCAATAGCCTATTAAACCTCTACTACAACCAAACAAATCCATTGTTATTCTTTCTACTTCTTATTCAATTAATACTACTCAGTTTCCTTTCCCTTGGTGCTAGAAGGTCTTAGGACTCAGTTCTTAGCTCTTTTCTGTCATTACTCATTCCCTTGGGGAGCACCTCCAGCCTATATTTGGCAGAGATTCCAAAATTTACATTTTCAGCTCAGAACTCTAAAGTTCTATCAACTTCCTATTTAACATCTTCAATTGGATCTCTAATAGACATCTCTAATAGACATTTCAGTTGATCACACACTGAAATCCTGATTTCTGTCTACATCCATTCCGCAAACACATTGCGCCTAGGGCCCCCCAGTTCTCAGCTGAGAGCAACTCCATCCAACAGCTGCTCAAGACAAAAACCTTACTGTTACAGTTGACTCTTATACTCTATATTAACCCATTTAAAAAGCTATTGGTTCTAAGAACACCATCAAGAGAACAATACATCCTGAATCCAATCCATTCCTTTGTCACTTTCATAGCCCTACTCTAATCAAGGCTTATTATTTCTTACCTGGGATACCCAGTGGTTTTAGAAATGATTCATCTGATCTTCACCTCCCAGAGAGGCAAAGAGATCTTTAAACATCAGTGATTCAAAGTCATTCATCTCCTCACAACTGAACTCTAATCTCAGATACAAACAGAAGTCCCCATTAAGGCCTCAGTTCTTACTTCTCCCCCTTAAACCTGCCCGTTCCTTAAATGTTTAAGTGTGTTCTTTCCTCAGCCCTCAATTTGAACCAGTGTTTCTCCTCCTATGATGCTCTACACCCAGACAGTCACATGCTTCTCTCATCTCCCTCAAGTCTTTGCCTAGCCGTTCCCCTCCTAGTGAGTCCTGCCCTGAACGCTCATGTAATACTGCAACTTCCCTCTCCCCTCTAGTTCTCTGAGTCCTCTTTCTCTAACATACATTTTCCTTCTCAAAAGTATTTATCATCTTCCAACATACTATGTCACTTACTTATTTATTTTCTGTTTCATCACTACATGTGTTCAGACATACACACATGCACACAAATACACAGGCACACTCGTGCACCCTAAGAATGTAAGCTTCACAAGGGCAGTGTTTTTGTGCATGTTCTATTCCAGGTAAATAGAGCACAGGCTTAAAGTCAATGCTTTGTGAGTATTTATGACTAAATACTACTGTCTGAGGTTTTGCATCACTTGTCCTTTTTAACTGACTTCCCTCAGTCTCTCTAACAATGTAAGCACCTCTCATTCTACCTTCAAGTTTCTCCTCCAAACTATATTTGGCAGAGATTCCAAAATTTACATTTTCAGCTCAGCACCCTAAAATTCTATCAACTTCCTATTTAACATCTTCAATTGGATCTCTAATAGACATCTCACGCTTACCACATCACACACTGAAATCCTGATTTCTGTCTACATCCATTCCGCAAACACATTGCCCCTAGGGCCCCCCAGTTCTCAGCTGAGAGCAACTCCATCTAACAGCTGAAATTTTATACAAACTTTCCCTCTCTGGAAACTTTACTACATTTCTTCCTCTCTGTTAACCACAGGTATCAATACACTAAGTGAATTTTTTTTTTACTTAGCTTCTTTGTTTGCCAATTCTGTAAACGTTAAATCATGCATATGTACAACTAAACTCTCAGTTCTTTACTTCACAATACATTTCATTTTGATGCCAGGCTTGGTAGCACACACCTGTAATCCCAGTACTCAAGAGGCTGAGGCATAAGACTCACCAAGAATTTGAGGCTGCCCTGGACTACAAAGTGAGTTTAAGGACAGTCTAGACCTCCCCTCCCTGGTAAGTGGCTACAGTGTGGCACACTGCGGCCCTTCCAAGAGGAGAACCACTAGTGTCTTCTGAGATCTAAGTTCCATGTTGGAACTCAGAACACTGAGAAATCAAGCAACCAGCCTGCCTCCTTGCTAAGCAATAGTGAACCTACTAGTGCACAGCCTAGAGTCACACATCCCACTTCCCCTACCCGCCCCCTGTCTCTTGTCCACCCCCCCCCATTAGCAAATGGGAATCAGAAATCTGAGCATCTCCTGGGAGGTTGACCATAGCAAATAAGGGGGATTTCCTTCTACCATCTCTTTGAAGGCAAATATTTTTATTACTGTTTTGCTTTATTCTTATTAATGGTACTGCTCTATTCAATATTCTGTTTTGATAAGTTCTACAATGTTCTGTATTTCATTTTATTTTGATATATGTGATTGAAAGAACTATTGTAAAGATAACAAAATATACTGTGATATCTATTACTGTTATCCCGGTAACCTGCTGTGAAGTTCTGTACCAATTTCACTACTTGGTCTCAGTTGGCTTTATTCTGTCTTGTTCTGCTGTATTTTGCTACTTTCAAAACTAAAAAAAAAGGACAGTCTAAACTACATAGTGAGACCCTATCTCAGAAAAAACAAAAATAAATTTGTTTTTTAAAATTTTTTTAATGATTTGATGCCTTTAAATATTTTACACTACCATTTAAGTAAACAGCTCAGTATGAATGTTCAGTTACTCTTCTCTAGAGATTATTAAAAAATAAATAAGTGGAACACATCAAGAACATTCTTAGTTTTGGAAGAAATATAGCCGTTGGAATTTGTGAAAGTCTCATGCCTTTGAGATGATAAACAGAAAGAGAAGAAAGTCAGCAAGTTTCTTGGCTGTGCGTAAAGTAAACACTGAAAATTTTTGCGCTTTCTTTGGTGACAAATTCAAAACTCACTATTATGGGTTGAACGGTATCCCACAAGAAAGAAGCCCCAGCACCTCCACATGTGGTAAATAAGTCTTGAAAGAAGAAATCAAGTTAAAATAAGGTCATTAGGATGGGCCCTAATCCAACATGACTTGTGTCTTTATTTATTTATTTATTTATTTATTTATTTATTTATTTTTATCGGTACCAGGGATCGAACTCATGACCGCCTGCTTGCAAGGCAGGTGCTTATGCCACTGAGCTAAATACCCAGCCCTGACTTGTGTCTTTAGAAAAGGGGAAACTTTGAACACAGAAACAGACACACACAGAAGGAAGATGATAGAAGTCACAAGAGGGAAGATAACATGAAGACAGAGAAAGTGGAACCGCCAATAGATGTCACTTCCAGAAGCCAGGATAACAGCACACAACAGATCTTTCCTTGGTCCCTTCAGAAGGAACATGGGCTGCTGACACTTTGATCAGATTTCTGGTCTCCAGAACTGTAAGACAATTAAAGTTTGCTGTTTAGGCTGCTGTCACAGCTGCCCTAGGAAACTAATATATTCACTGTTTAGGTGCTGTAGATTGAGCTGAGATATGATTTAAAATTATTCAGGTTGCAACATGTTCCCTGAAATTGAAGCTCTTCAACTGACTGTCTTGTTTCTGACATGACTTAGTAATTATTACTTCATAATCATTTCACCAATAAAACATATCATTGGAAATAAGAGAATTGTCTTCCCCTTAAATCCCAAAAGAACATCACTCAATGCCTTTATAATTTCTCCAGGCAAGCTGAAAACATTGCACATATAAATTAGCAAGTACATATTTAAATCCAATGTAGAAAATTGTTCAAGCTTTCCAAATATAACTCAATTCAATCTAATTGGATCAAATTTTAGAAAAATGTCACATTTGAGTTACCTGGACCAGCTGTCTCTAGTCTGTTACTTTCTGGGTGATATACAATTTAACTTTCTGGCTTTGGTAGCATGGTCCAAACTATATTCTAAAAGGACAAAAGTAAGAGTTACTATTCTAAAGTTTATACTTCATGTATAAACTCAGCTCCATTCTCTGACAGACTGAGCGTCTCATTTTCTATGTGTGAGGATGAGCACTGAATTCTGGGCTCAAAGGACTCTGAATCGCTTCCTGCTACTACTGTGCTTCAGACCCAGGGGCATCTGCACAGCCTCCCTGCTTCCTGGAAATAAACGTCAGAGCCCATTTTTTTCCATTAATGCAATGTGCACAATTTTGAGGAGAATAATTAAAGTTTAATCATGGATATTTCCCGGTAAATTAAGAATCACAGTTAGGAAATCAAAGACACAAGTTATTAATACTGTTAATTACAATAATTCTAGCATCTATTGAGCAGTTTTACTAAAGTGCTATATTTTCCTGGACATTTTCCCTAATCATCACAAAAACTATGCAAGGAAGATATTATGGTCTGTTTTGCTGGGGGAAGGGTCTAAAGGTTTTTTTCAAATCTAAAATGGGTAAGTAGCAGAATTAGGATTTAAACTCAGACTTTCCTAGTTCAAACTAAGCCACTAAACATCTAACATTGCACACACATCGAGTTTCCAGAGTTTTATGTGTGGTTTTCTTTAAATTTCAGAACCTCAGAAATACCAACAGATTGGTATTTCTGTTATCCTGTGTCACATAAGATAGAAAAAGAACTCAGAAATGATAAGGGACTTACCTAGGTTCTCATAGCTAGTGAGCAATGAGCTAGAATCAAATTCCAAAGTTTTTCAACAATAAAAATAATTTCTCTACACTGAGCACTGTTCTAAGGTATTTAGAACTATTATACCATTCATCCTAAGAAGGAGACAATCTCCTCATTTTCCATCTTAGGAAGATGAAGTTAAGAGAAATGACTTAAATGTTTGTGTCTCAGAGTTATCAAGCAGCCGGGCTGGAATGCAAAAACAGATCTGAGGATGACAAGCCCATACTCCTGCCTCTGCACCAGGCTGGCTTGCCTGGAGCATTTAAGTCATGAAGCCAGTGTCTCTAGAAACCCAAGGCTCACTTTCAAGGGCTAATGAGAGCAAAGGTGAGCATGGAAAGTAGCATTAGGATTCAGGTGATGCAACGGATGACACAGCAACAAGAAAAAAAATATGATCCAAAGTTAGCAAAAGCCAAGATTATATCATTGATGTACAGAGAAACAAGCATTCACTACTTCCCAAATGATTACATCCTTAATTCTATTTCTATAAACTGAAATTAATTAATTTATATAAAGAAAACCCCAGCCGGAGGGGGGACATATATATCACAAGGAGTGAAATAGGTGTCCAGGAAGACAGGCCAGTGTCAGAAATCTCTATTTCTCTTTATTCATTTTACTTCATTTTCAGAAGTTCATCCTTCACAACAGCTTCATACACACACACACACACACAGACACACACACTTTGCGATTAGTGACACTATCTCCCTCCCTACCTCTAGCTGAAATGCTAGTTTGGTGGGAAAAGGAGAGGTTCCTTCTGAATTCAGCATACCTTAGGATTAACTCTTTTTTCTTCAAAGAGATTCCTTTGCCAAAAAGGCAAAGAAAAAGTAAGTTCACAGTACTGTCAGGTGTTACAACATGCTTCCACCTACACGTCTCATTAGATCTTCACATCAGCCATGGGAGGTTGATGAAGTCTCTGTATCCTCCTCCTTTTATCAACAATAAACCTGAAATCTGATTAAGTCACTTGTTCAAGATCACAAAGCCAGTAAAATGTAGGCTAGAATCCAACCAGGTATCCTGTTACAAAATCTCAGGTTCTTTCCACAACTACACATGTTCAAAACTCCTTGAGATCTGTCTCTCGTCATTTCTAGCATTTTAGAAACCAGGTAACCTAGTGACTCCATTTGCTACCACTTCAAACACAGCTCCTCTTCCCCATTCCCACTACCTCTCACTACATCCTCACGTCTTATTTCCTCCAACACTTACTGAAACATAATCTATCGTTCATCCAGGCCTGAGTGCCCAGGAAAACAGGAACACTTCTACAGGCCCTTCACTTTTATAGCCCCACCATAACTACTACTGTGATACTGCACCATTAAACTAGTAATAGCACTGATGCTACCAGTAGTAATGTATTGAGTTTGAGTTATATATCAGGCACTTTACATATTTGTTCCTCTCCAAAACATTCTAACAAAGAATTTCAATAACTCCAAAATACAAAATTCCTAAAAACTAAAATGGTATTTCCTGAGCATACAGCAGACTCTTTCAGCCGCGAATCCTGACCTGAACCAACACAGGATTTTATTAATCTTTACTTATCCAATGAAGGTGAACATTCACACATTTTGCTGCCAAGTGGTTTTAACGTGTTTGACTAGGAGGTGCAGAGAGATAATATATTATGTACTTATATTATGTATTAAATTATACATACTATCATATATAAATATGTAATATATATTAATAATTATATATTGTATTATATATTATGTATATTGTATATATTGTGTATTATATTATAATAGATATTATATATTATATATCATATATTATAATAATTATATATATTATGTACTTTGGAGTATGTGTACTTTTTCCTTTTTAAAATAAAAATAATCTGAATTCTAAAACATATTTGGCTACAAGGATTTCAAACATCTTCTCTTTTCAGATAAAGAAACCCAGACTCAAAAAAGAATACAAGTTTAACTCCATATTCCTCTGGACCATCAGATCCCTTTTATAATTTATTAGTCAATACTTGTAATAGTTGATTGCGTCCTCACAAAATTCATGTTGAAGTCATAACCCCCTTATGACTGAATTTGGAGGCAGCACCTTTAAAGTGATATGAAGTTAAATGAAGTCCTGAGGGTTGGGCCCTAATCCAGTAAGGAATAATAAGAGTTGTAAGAAGAGGAAGAGATGCCCAAATTCTCTCTGTGTCCACAAGAGCTTGGAGGAAAGGCTCCAAGAGGCTACAGTGAAAAGATGGCTATCTACAGGCCAGAAAGACAGCGTTCTTAGAAACCATCCCTGGAACCCAGATCTTGTATAATTAACAGCTAGAAACTCCAGTGGATAAACATGTCTATTGTTTAACCAACAAGTCTGTGGAGTGTATGTATGTGTATCTGTGTTTGTGTCTGTGTGTCTGTTTGTGTGATATGTTATTAAACATCAGCCCAAGCAAACTAACAAAACAAATTTCCTTTTAATTGGAAAAAGTATAGTAATTATATCTGGTAATAAGCTAATATTCATGTTAAAGAGGACCACTTCAGTGTACACACTTTTTCTGTTTTAAATGCAACTGGTTTATAACTGAGCTGCAAGAGCCAAGCCTGTATGTAACCTCTTGTTACCCTGTCCAGCCTTTAGTGAGAGTCATTCAGTAACCCTGCTAATAACAATGACTCACTACATACCAGGGTCTGTTTCTGGTTTTACATGCGTCAACACATTCAACCTTCACACCCATGCTGTTGTTTCTACTTTACAAATGGTGAGCCTAGCACAGAGAGGCTGAGTATATTGTCTTACCGAGTAAACCTGACAGAGCCATCATATAAACCTCAGCAGAAATCAGACAGGCAAAAATCCTTTTCTTCAAAGTATTTACAGGGAGCGATAAGGACAGAAGGCAAATAAATAAGCAAATTATACAGGAAACAGGAAGGTCAGAAGAGACATAGAGAGAAATGAAGTCTGAGCACTTAACCACTATACTACAGTGCTTCACAGTAAGTAGAATGCCAGGTCTACTTTATATTAGAACACATATACTGAATAATAAACTCCAAAGTAATCAAAATGATGCTCATTTGTTTAAAAATGAACACATTTGTTTAAAAATCATAAGAACTTCTCTTCTACATATGATAGATTAGCAAAGTAAATCTGACCAGGTTTACAGTTAACTGAAAGAATTCGAAAAGATTTGAAAAGACTACATATATGACACAATGGTTCTCAAACCACTGAGTGTCCAGTGATGGACAGATAAGAGGCACGTGAGGTGAAACCCCACGAATTACCTAGTTGCTGACTTGAGAGAATTTCCTGCCATGGTGCCAAGGAGAGTCAAAGAATGCCACTAAATCTGTGTTGTGACGTTATAGCTCCAAAAGACAGTAAGAGAAGAAATGTCTTACATCAACTACCTCAGCAACCACCTTAATCTAGAAACAAAACCCAATTCAACCCTAAATAAGATGAATAAAGAGATAATAAAGATCAGTATTGAAACAGCAAGTAGAAAGATAATAGAGAAAAATTGATGACATCAAAACTTGGTCATTTAAATGGATCAATAAAGTTGATAAATCTCTAGGCAGGTTAATCAAGAAGAGGAACAGAGGGCAAAAAGGGGAGGGAGGAGGAGAGGAGGGGAAAGGAGAGGAGTCAAATCATCAATATCGGTAAAGAGAAAAGGGCCATCACTTATACAATCTACATATATTTAACAGATTATAAGGGAATATTATCAGTAACTCTATGACAGTAAATTCAACAACTTAAATATATGTACTCCTTGAGAGATGCAAATTCACGTTCACTCAAGAAGGATGTAAAAAGTGTTATATACATGGACCAACTCCCCATGATGCATGTAATCATTGTGGACTGCAAACATAGTAATAAAATAAAAAAAGAAAGAAAAAGAATCCCAAAATCAACAAACGTCAATGAGGTTGTGAAGAAAAAGAAACATTCTATGTTGCTGGTTGGAATATAAATTTGTACAACCACTATGGAAACCAGTATGAAGACTCAAAAAAACAAAATAAAAGATCTGATTGACCTAATTGTACTTCTTTGGGGGTATCATCTTGAAAGAGTTAAAGATATTATATTACAGTGACACATCTATACTCACATTCATAGCAGTATAACTCACATTAGCTAAATCTTTGAAGCATCCTATATGCCCATCAACCAATAAAAAAAATGTGGTGTATATATACACAATGGAGTACTACTCAGCTATACATAAGGATATATTTGAATCATTCATAGGAAAACTGATTCACCTTAAGACCGTAATGCTAAGTGGAATAAGTCAGACACAGAAAGTTAAATATCATATGATTTCTCTTATATGAGACCTAAAGTACAAATAATTTAAAGAACAAAATAAAAGAAAGATTATAGGTAACAGGGAGACAACAGACTGTGGAAATGGGAAAGGGATCAGGACATGAGAGGAGACAGAGAGAAGGAGGGTAGAAGGAGAACTTAAAAGGATCAAGGCATGACAAGTATCTCTGCCAACATTCCATAAAGAATATATTTAGTATATGTCACAAACATATACCAATAAAAAGCTTAAGGCATTATAAAGTACCATAATTAATATGGTGTGGCACCATCATGAAGATAGAAAAATGCATCAGTGCACTAGATTAAAAAGCTTTTCAGTGGACTCACAGATGGGCATTGGTTTTCAACAAAGTCTCAAGGACAATTTAGTTGTGGAAATAATAATCTTCAACAAATGATGCTAGAATATAAACAACAATAACAAAAGAATTTGGGTCAAGACTTCATACCACATATGAAAATTATTTAAAATACATCAAAGAGCAAAATATACAACCAAGAACTGCAAAACTCCTAGAACAAAACATAAATGGAGGGACTTCCGGTGTCATGGCTGCCCTGATCACAACGTAGTGCTGAGAATTTCTGTCCCGGCTAGACTGCTTACTGAGACTTCTACGGCCTACAGGCCTCATGGAAGGACTCTTGCAGACCGGAAAGACACACAGTGATCTTTTAATATATTATGGAGGATGTCAAAGATGTAAGATCTAGCCAATTGCTCAGTACACACAATTAAGTTGCCATTTGACTCTTCCGGGAGAACATGGCGGACAGATAACAACAACTACCGGCGGCTCTCTGAAAGACTCGGCTCAGAAGCCAGGAATGGTGCAGACTAAGGAGACATAAGCAGGCGGAGATATGCTCTGCTGACTCAGGAACGAACTGGGCTGAGAGAAGCCAACTTGGAATGCAGTCCTGGTGCTAAAACAGGAACAGAAAAGACTCGGTGTGGAGGCTGGAACCGCGCCATTGTAAGCCGCGATTTGGGTTTCCCGCCGCACAGCGGCTGGCTGCCTCTACAGCGGCTCGGCAAGGGGAGAGACGTGCAGAAGCTCTGAGAACGGCAATCTGCGAACGGCAGGGAGGCGTGCACTGACTTATGGTGAGGTGAGTGAGAGAAACTGACACTCTACCACAGTTTGACTCCAGCAGAGGACTTTCTGGGCCCGAGCAGTCCTGCGGGAGCAGGGCGCGGTGGCGACTCCAGCCACACATCCCCCTCTCGGGCGGGATTGGTGAAAAGTGCCTGGCCTGCGTGACGCTGCCGGCGGACCTGGTAGACTGTCCCAACCCAGATCCCAGAGCCTGACGGTGGCCGGGAGGGGAGACGCGTAGGCTGCCTGGTCCGTAACTCCCTGGTGCACAGCGGTGAGCGGGAACACCTAACTGGCGCAATTCGATCAGGCTGTGGCTGACTGGGAGAGAAGCTGGGCCTCTTATATAAGCATGCATATATAAGGAACAGAGAAGAAGAGACAGCATGGGAAGAGGCAGCAACAAGAAAGGCTCCTCAGCCCCCAATTCTGAGAAACAGGCAATAGCAGACACCGCACCAATACACATAAGGCACCATATAGAGAGCCTCATAGACCAATTCAGGAATGAAGTTATCAACAACCTGAAGCTAGAAGTATGCAGAATAGTTAGAGAAATGCTAAGCACCACCCAAGAAAAAACAGGTGATGGAATGGAAGAACAGAAAAAAAGGGGAGAATTGTTTGATGGAGAAAACAGAGAAAGCATAGAATACGTGAAGCAGGTTCAAAGGGACTACCAAGATACTAAGAAGTCTATCGAAGACTGGCATAACAACTTGAAAGAAACTAAGGACAGACTATCTGAACTGGAGGGCAGACTTGTAATATGGGAGAATGAAATGAAAAACTTCTTAAAAATAACAAAGAAACAAACAGCAATAATACAAAGACAAGAAGATGATAAGAGGATCCATAACTTAAGGATTAAGAACATAAAAGAAGAAGTAGGGATGCAAACAAGTGAACTACAAAAGCTACTCACAGAAATAATCCAGGAGAATTTTCCTAATTTAGCAAAAGGTAAAGATACTCAGATGTATGAGGCATACAGGACCCCAGCTACCTACAACCCAAACAGAGCAACACCCAGGCATATAATAATAAAAATTCCAGAAATTCAATACAAGAACAGAATATTAAAAGCTGTAAGAGACAAGAAACAGACCACTTACAAGGGAACACCCATCAGAATTACAGCAGATTTCTCTGCACAAACCATCAAATCACGAAGAGCGTGGGGGGAAATAATTCAAGCATTGAAAGATAATAATCTCCAGCCAAGATTGAGATATCCTGCACAACTGTCCCTGGAAATTGATGGAAAAACAAGGTGCTTCCAGGATAAAGAGGAACTGGGGGAATTTGCAACCACCAATTCAACTCTACGGAAAGTATTGCAGGATATTCTAAAAAAAGAAAAATACAAAGAACCCAGAAATAGTGGCGGGGAGGCCACAACAAATGGAGCAGAGAACAAAATGAAGAAGACAAACTGACAGCTACTGACAGAAAAAGAGCTTAACAGAAATGAGGCAGAGAAGATTGGATGATAGGAACAGCTATTTTGGAGAAAATGACATCTTAATAGGTAATACTGATTTAGTATCATCTTGTTTTGAAGTCTCATCTAGCTTTTGTCCTTCTGTCTCCAATGGTCTAAATAGGCTGTATCTTATTGGATTTTATTATGTACGATAGTATAAGCAAAAACCTTTTAAAGACAAGGAGATTATACAGAAACCATTGTTCATTTTCTGTTAGTCGATTCTAAATACTCTGTAATGCTGTCATTCTCTTAAAAGGTTTTACATTGTTTTGATATACTTAATGCTACAGTATACGAAGTTGTACTCAAGGATTTCAAAGAAAGAAACAATATGGTAACTACTTTTAGGTTAGGATTATCTGGTGGTGAAACACTATTCTGCTTAAATGGTTATGTTTTGATCTGCGCTGTTTCGTTGTTATGCCCTCTTTTATCTCAATCTCCACTCCATTATTTACTTTTTTATCTTTATCCTTTTAATTAAAGGAAAAAATAGCAGGATATATTATAGTAACCCATTTTGACTTTTCATTACCTTGATTTAAAGCCCTGTATTACTCTCACCATCTGGTTTTTAACTGATGTTCCCCTATTCTGTTTTGCTGGATAGTATCAGGTTCGAAAGTTTAGGCATCAGCTGTGAAGATAATGAGATTCATTATGACGCCCATTCTTGTTGACTTTTAGCTACTTTTGAAGACCTACAATGTCTCCAATGTTTTGGTTTTGTCGGTTTTATTCTTTACTGTTTTGTTCAATTGTATTATAACTAATGATATAGGCAATTCTATTAGAGATAGCGGGAGACATTATGGTAACCATTGTTGATCACCTGTATTATGTTTTTACATTATCTATTATGTCCACCCTTTTGACTTGACCGATTCTGTTCTGTTATGTCACATTTGGTTTTACTCTCTTCCAAAAAAGTAATAAGAACCGTGGGAGCAATGAAACCCAAAATGTGTAATAGTCATGGTACAAAAGAGAGGAAAAGAAAGTGCTCTAAACTATATAACTGCATGTATATTTAAGTGTATAAGATAGAAAATGATATCACAGAGTTTTATTGGATCAATGAACAGAACTGTTTGCAGTATCATTGATGGAATGTCCACTTTACAAGCTTTAATTTTGTGACTTGAACAATTATTTCTAAGATGACAATATGTAATCCATTAACTAGTGATTTCCTACTGTTCATTTTTTTCTGTAAATCTGTATAACTTGTACCCTTTCCCTGCTTTTTTTTTCTTTTCTCCTTAAATAAAATTTAAAACAAACAAACAAACAAAAAAACATAAATGGAAATCTTTAGGACCTTCAGATTTTCTAGATACAAAAAGCATTTTCTAGATACCTAAAGCATGATTCATAACAACAAACCAACAAATTGGTTTCATGTACTTCATGTACTAAAAACAGTTAAGAGATTGAAAAAAACCCACAGGTTGAGAGAAAATGTCTGCAATACTTGTGTTGTATAAAATGCTTATACAGCATACATAAGGAACTCTCCAAAATTTTGAAATGAAAATATATGCAACTCAACAAGATGGCAAAAGATGTGAACATACACTTCACCAAAGAAGATACACAAGTAGCAAATAAGTACACAGATTACAGGTTGTTAGTAAGTAGGTCATAAGTAATTAAAATCACACCAAGATACGACCAATTAGAATGGCTAAATTAGAAAGAGCCATGATAACAAAATTAGCAATGGTTAGAAGTCACCATCATATACTATGGCTGTATCAAAGACCACTCTAACTCTTAATGTCTTAGATGCTGTTAGGCCAGAACCCAGCATTCCATCTCTGTTTCATTCAAGGCCATTTAGGAAGGCTCAAAGGCTGATGCTGAAATCTTTTGAAAACTGGTTGGTTTCCAAGTCTTGTGGCTGACAATAACTGGCAACTGAGACCTTAGCTGGAGCTAGAGTCACACACAAATCTTCTCCACGTGTCCCTGGCTTCATCCCATCATGTTGGCTCATCCCAAGGCTGAACCAGCCAGCTGTTGTGTCACCTCCTCTAACCTAACCTTTTAAGCCACATTGCTACATTCTATCCTCTAAAATCAAGTAACTAAGGGCAGCCCATATCCAAAAGGGAAGATTGCACTTTTTAACAGGAGATTTGAAAAAGGATGTGAAGATGTGTTTTAAAACTAGCACACTAGCTAGACGTGATGGCACATGCCTCTTATCCCAGTACTTGGGAGGCTGAGCCAGGAGGACCACCATGAATTCAAGGCCAGCCTGGGCTATACAGTGAGTTCAAGGGCAGTCTAAACTCCATAGTGAGAACTTGTCTCAAAATAAAATGCTAATAGAAAATGCAAATTCTTCTCCATTCCTTTCAAATATGTGGCCATTTCAGAAACTATAATAGAAAGAGTTCTACATTAAGACCTGGGAAACTACATTCAAATTCTGGGATATATAGTAGATAGAGATGGAGATGTGAACACAGAACACATGGATATATCACACACACGCTCACACACGTGCGCACACACACGCGCGCACACACACACACACACACACATATTTGAGACTCTCAACATCAATGATTGTTGATTTTCCAGGTTCATAACAGAAATTATAACTCCAATGTGTGCTATAGACAAGGCTGAAGTGGGACAAGAGAGGAGAAATGGGATAAAGCCTTGCTGTACAGTTCAAGGATTTAAAGGAGAAGCAGTACCAGTAACTACAGTACTACTAACAGGCAAACTACAATACCTAAGCTCCAGAAAGAATGCTTAAAGCCACCAACTGGTAACCCTCTTCAGGCCAGACCAGAGCTCAGCTGTGGGACTGCCCCCACGGCCCTCCTCAGCCACACCCACATTCTTCTCCTCTGTTCTCAGACTCCACCCACAGAACCACCTCTGCCCTGTGCCCAAGCAGGAACCAGGCCTCGTGGAAGATTTCCTGCCTCAATCATTCCCAACTTGGAGACCGGTCCGGTAGATTCCAACTTGCCTCTTCCACCCAGAAATCTTTCCTTAACCCCTGAAGAGCTGAAAACAGGTATGCCTTTTTCTATCTCCCATATCACACCTGGGACATTCTGCCAGACACAGGATGCCCTACTGAACTTCAAATCTTAGGCTGTGTACTACTACACTGACTAAATGGAATGACTGTTCAACATATGGCTGTCAAAGCAATGAACACACACTTTAACCCACAGCCATTGTAAACCCTGCCCCTACATGGCAATTCTTAACCACTTCCCCTTCTATTTTTCTTTCTGTAGCACTTACTGCTTTCTAATATGTTATAAGCTCACTTGTTTCTATTATGTAATGTTTCTTCCTCCTCAACTCCCCATGTAAGTTCCATTTAATGTAAGTGCCATGACAAAAGTGATTTCAGGCTGCCCATTTACTGCTATATATCAAATGCGTAGAATATTTCCCAACATGTAGTAGCACTTGGTAAATGTGAGTAGAAGATGATCAGCTAGTGTTGCTCAGCTGGGTTCAGATGGCCATGGAAGTTTTCTAGTTAATGATTCTCCCAGGTTTCCTAGTAATCCGGCCTCCCTGATGTCCACTTTCTCCTCACCTGGGACAATTTTCTCATTTGCCTAGACAATAGCGTATTACTAGGGCAGGTTCTGTAGAAGCTACCAAAAGAAATGCTTCCCAATTCTACATCTGGAAAACTCACTTAGAACATGTTTTGACCCTATGTGCCAGGAAAATCAGTCAAATAATAGTGACTAGAAAATATTACTTTCAAAAAGCATTTAATGAGGACCTAGTTGGTGTTTCAAATTTCAAATGCTTGTCAAAATTTAACATTTGAAAAACTTAGTTTTAGGAAATATTAAATTTTGGCTTAAGTTCCTAAGTCAATGGTAGAACTATCATACTTACTTTTATAATAACAAAATCAATAAATCAATATTAGGGGCTATTTACAGCCATAAAATTATGTCATCTCTTTTGTTATGAAAATTATGCTCTATTACATTTTAAAAATTCATATGGGGTCTGAAAATTACTAAAAATTATTTACTCATGATGCTATACATAAAAGAAGGGAAGAAATTAGTTTTTCAATACTTACTAGATGGTGAACTCTTTGGGTATGCCCTGCTAATTCTCATAAACCAAGGCTATAGGTATAACTAGATCTATTCCAGGGTTGAAAGAACTCCAAATCAGAGCAATAAGTAATTCCTGTAATATTTTAATGCTTAACAAAAAGAAAGTAATCTACAATTAACATGACAAGATGATAAGATTTGACAAAGCTAAATGGTAAGTAAGCAGATGTTCCAATATATAGTTAGCTTGAGATATTTAATAATAATAATAATAAATTATAATAATAATTTGGTTATAATACAGTGCTAATTAGGGGTAGAGTTCTAATTAAAATTCATGTTTCACTCAAAACATGTTTTTTCCCCAATATGCCACAAAACAGAAAACATTACTTATTTTACTAGCATATGTCCAAGTTAGAAAACCTGCAAGATAGGTAAAACTCATCACTAAATAGAATTATTGTCAGTACTACTAATAATAAAAACATGACAAATATTTTGGATTCATATTCTACTTTTTTACCAATGTTGTCAGATGGTTCAGCAAACCCTAGACTAGGACATTTCAAAAATTATCCTATCTTCCCTAAGAACATTTTAGTTTGGAGCCTATTATAAGCTTAAAATCAGCCTTGTTCTTACAATCCAAAACCATGAAAACTAAAGTCAGGCCAGGCAGGGTGGTGGAATCCCATCATTCGGGAGCCTGAAACAGGAGGATCACAAGTTCAAGCCCAGCCTAGTCAATGTAGTAACTTCATGAGAGCCTGCCTCAAAATTAAACAGAAAATAAAATAAAAAGGGCTGCAGATGTAACTTAGTGCAAAGGCCCTAAGTTCAATCCCCAGAACTATAAATAAATAAATAAAATCATCAACTTCAAGAAATATGGACAGCAAAGGAAAAGTGTGTAAACCTAAAATTAGAGTATGTGGATAGGCAGTAACTGTGAGCCAGTTATGGAACAGGAATGGGAGGAAACTCTGAAACTCAAGGGATAAAGAGAGAGTATGAAAAAAAGATCACATTTTAAAAGGATGAATAAAATAGGTAAGACATGGGCGAATTCTGGAGGTGGAAAAAGACAAAAGTTACAGCAAATAAAAGGAATACAGAACAGGAAAAGTTAAAAATCAGGAAAACAAGAGACAAAGACAAAGATGCAGTAAATAACACACAGGAAGGCAGACACAGCCTTCCAGTCTTTGCATAAATTAATCCCATGTCCTGCCATATGGGGTTTTCCCTGCCTTTCCTGACATTAACAGGATCGGCAACTCTGAGTGATACATTTTGCAATAACAGGGCAGTAAATTGAAAGCATCAGTGAGCAAAGAGATCCCTCACAATGAAAATTAAGCACTGAGGAATGCAAATTAAATCCCCACATGACATAATACTTAGAAATGTGGCACATGGCACTGAAACATGATGTTTTGGAACGATTTGCAATTTTGCTGGGAGCCTCCAGACCACAGGCTGCTGTTACAGAATTTATTTCTTCCATCCTGCGTCTGCCCGGCTGCAGACTGGAATCCGACTCCATCTTTACTACTGAACAAGCAGGAGGAAGCTTCGCGAACGCCTTGGCCCACACGCACCCCTCCCCGCATGCCAAGCACGTCCGCAAGACACATAGGTGGAAAGGTGTGCTGACCTGAAGGTTTTTCTTCCCTGTTTCATAGAATATGATAAAATCACATTCACTGCATATGAACAGTATCAGGTCCTTATTAAATCTGTAGCTGAAGCCAATTTTTCTCCCAGATTCAATAGGTTCTTTTTTGTTCAGAAATATTTCTTTCTAAAAAAGGTAAAAGTCAAAATTTATAAAGCTATAAAGGGAGAGTTAGTAAAAGCATTAGTTTATATTGCCCTACAATGCGAAGGTTTAGTCTTAATCCTTAACAATTGCCTACTTCCGTCAGGGTACTGTGGCCTACACAATATTCTAATTAAAACATGTGCTGGATGATTTATTAATGCAAAAATGCTCTTTATAGATAGATTGTTCCTGAGGAAAAGTGACATGAACATAAAAGAGTAAACATAACGACCCCACTCTGCAATTATCTCAACCTCTTATCACTGAGAATCGCTGACTGCCAACCTCACTCATAGCCCTGGAAACTACCCCAAGTTGTACAATCATCAGAGGCCTAAGTCTTCACTCCTCAACGCCTCCCCTCCTCTTTCTGTTCCTTAAAAGCTGCAGCCTTTCTAGCCAGGTGGCACTCATCCCCAGTTCCCACCTGCTGTTCCCTGCGAGCAGGGGTGGGGGGTTTACACCCTGGTGTGCAGCCCTCTGAGCTGCACTCCTGCAGAAATCACTGAGCAGGGGACACCAGCTTCCAACTAGAAAGAGCTAGGCCTGAGTCCCAGGTCTTCCATTAATAACTGTGAGCCTTTGGGCAATTTAGATTAACTCCTGGAGCTTCCAAGTCTTCCCCTTAAAATGGGAACAAAATCCCTATTTGGATCTGCTATCCTCAAAGGATGATCGCCCTATGCTCATCATAGGAGTGTTGTGAAGTACAATGTTGTGAAGATTCCATGAGCCTGTTGCCTGGGAATCATCTTCCAACTGCAAAAGTGATATGTACTTATTCACAAGTAGCCTTTTCAGAGATGTAAGGGTAAAAAGTGGTCCAATTTTATAAACTACACTGTAAACGAAAGGTCACTGGCCTGAAAGTCGTGACCCTAAGCAAGTTATTTAGCCTCTCTGATCCACTGTGCAATTTAATGGGTTTTACTACCTTGAAAATCTCTAAAGACCCTTCAAGTACTATCGATTTTAGAGCCACATTCTTCAATGCACATGTGTTAAATAAGCTTTTAGGAGCTAGCGTGGGAACGAACTAACATTATAACATCACTTATATGGAAAAATGAGTTCAGAGAACTTTCAACAGGCTTGCAAGTGGGCTTTTGGAACAAAATCAATTCACAATTTGAAGACTGTTTGAATTACTATGATAGATTTCCATTATTAAAAAAAAAAAAAGTAAAGCCTTTGGTGAAGTTGGGAAATGTCTCCCATGCTCTTCTGGAGTTGATTTTCCACACTTGTGCCTTGACACTGGATAAGATCCAGATTGTACTCAGGTTTTTAGTTAACTGAACCACCACTATGTCTAAGGACAAAGCTGATTTCCTCTTTGGCACATGGCTATGAGTGAGTGTGTGTGTGTGTGTGTGTGTGTGTGTGTGTGTGTGTGTGCATTAGAGGGAGAAGAAAAAGAACTGACAGACTTATTTAAAATTCAGTATCATATGAAACTGTTATATGTTATAAAAAGTGCCTTGAATTATTAGAGAAAGAAATGCACAGTAGCCATACACATTCATTCGGACATTAACTGTTTAAACAGAGAAACTGGTTGATGTATTCCTTAGGCAAGTTTATCAAGGCAAAAGGATAACATTAAAAGAAACTCACCCTTCAGTTTCCCTTCCCAAAGACACATTAAGCCTGGGAAAACCTGGATGTGCATTAACATGGGTCCCTAGTACAGTATGTTATAAGAATTTTTGGCTGTATAAGGGAGTGTAGAGAGATCTGGGACACTGATGCCTGTTATGTTTTATATCTAGATGTCCCCCAAAGCCTCATGCATTCATAGATAGAACTTCGGGGAGGTGATTGAGTCATAGAGGTGTGCCACTCATCTGTGGATTAGTGCACTGATAAGTTTATAGCTAAATGTAATGTTGGGAGGTGAAGCCTTGTTGAGGATCTAGGTCCCTGGGGATGTGACCTGGAAGAGTATGTGTCATTTTCTCTTCCTTTGATCTCTGCTTTCTGCCACAGTACTGTAAGCTGTTTCTACTCTGCCATGTCCCTCAGTCATGCCCTCAAGGCAGCCAACTATGGATTGAAATTTCTACAAACTGTGAGCCAGAACAAATCTCTCCTTTGTCAAGCTGCAGATGTTGGATATTGTATCTCAGCAATGAGAAAAGTGATTAACACAATGCCTAAAAATCTGGGGCTCTATAACAAGTAATTATAATTGCCAGCTGCTGCACAAGAAGGCAATTTGCCCGCCCTCTTGGTCAGTGTCCCGCGCCAGCCAGGAGGAGAACCAGTCAGCTGTTCCTGTGAGCATACTGGCACTCGGGCTGAGAATCAAACATCTCCCTCCCCACCCCCATCACCAACTGAGGATGGAGTTCTGAGCATCTCTTGGGAGGATGACCATATGCAATATAGCAAATATGGGGAATTTCCTTCTATGTTCTGTTTGAAGGCAAAGGTTATTTTCACTGTTACGTTTTGTAATGATTGTTTTGCTCTATTCAATATTCTCCTTCAATTGGTTTTACAATGGTCTGTTATTGGTTTGATTTCGCTATACCTAACTGACTGGACAACTATTGTGAAGATAACGAGATATACTATAGTACCTATTACTACCCCAGTATTCTGTTTTGAAGTTTGGTACCAATGTCACTACATTGTCTCAATTGGCTTTGTTCTGTCTTATTCTGTTGTATTTTTACTACATTCAAAATAAAATTTGAAAAAAAATTGCCAGCCGCTGAATGTGGGACATCTCAGGAGGAAGCAGGACCTGTAGCTCCAGACACTTTATGCTAAAACTCCACATTTTAAAAAAAATTTTTTTTAAACCTGGGCCAGGGATATAGCTCAGTGGCACAAACACCTGCCTGGCAAGCACAGGGTCCTGAGTTTGATTCCCATTACAAAAAAATAGCCTCCATATAGGGTGATTCTGAATCTAATTCTGTATCCCTGGTTCAAATGCAGTCTCTATCCTGCCAATGGGCTCCTGTAACACAAAAAAGAACTGGCAAAAATATCCCTCCTCCAGAATCAGAATCCAAGGAGTAATGACAGTGTTACAAAGGCAATTTAGATCCATATTATTATACTGAAAAATAATTTTTTACCATTGCCAATCCATTCCATTCATGATCCTAAAGATCCCCTGCTCTTCTTGTTCCTCAAATGCATCAAAACCTCTGTGTCACAAGTCAAGTTCCCCTACATATTAGTGACCAAAAAAGCACCCTCTCATGACTCAATGGATTGCAGCTGCTAAGTGGTAGCAGCACCAAATTTATCATGAAAACCAAAAAGGTGGTAAATTATTACATTTTTAGCTTAAATTAATGTGAAGATGGCAAAATTAAACAATTCTTAATAACTATAGAAACAGAAAATAGTCCCTTCAGAACATTATTTGAAATAGTTTAATCAATGTTTCATAGACTTATAGAAACTAATATTCTTTTCATAAGCTATTGGTTTGCTTCTCTGTGCTAGATTTTATTCCACTAAAAGCCTTTGGTGATCACAATGCTTTACTGCATGTGGAAAAGGTTCTGTTTCTAAAGATGTCATGGTGTTCTTTGGCTAAAACTACTCTGTCTTTGGCATTTCCTGGCATCTCTTACAGTAACAGAATTCAGGCAAATTGGATAGACAGCATCCCTTGAATAAGTAAGAATTGGTTGATGTTTGTGATTTCAAAACATAGAAAAGGAAATATTTATCGGACTGGCTACACTGATCAAAATTCAGTGAGGTTCACTCACTTAACATGAGAAGAGAAAATCAAACCACAAGGAAACACAGACAGGGCTTGATGCTTCTCATGGGAAAACCGTGTGTCCAACAAGTAGCTAAAATGTACTACTCACAGGCTAATTTTATATTTCAAAACAGAAGTTTTGGTTGATAGTTTTTATAAAAATAACCACAACCCAAGAAGTCACAGTTTATGAAGATAAGCTACTCTTAAATTCTCTCATACATCTACCTTCTATAGTGAATTTAGCTGTATGCATTGTTGAGAAATTATCTCCCAATTCAATGAAATTACATGTTCTACCAAATTTCTTATTTTGAGACACACAGGTGCTTTTTTCAAAAGTATTTTTAAAATATCACACTTATAAACAAAAATAAAGTGAATGGTCCATAACTAGGCTCCAAAAAAAGACCACACCCAGTTTTTCTGAAACTGTCTGAGGATATAGTCAGCTAACGTACTGAAGTTCTTGTTCTGCTGGGCATGGTGGAACATGCCTACAATCCTAGCACTAACTAGGCTGAAGCAGGATGATTACCACAAGTTTGAGGCCAGTCTGGGCTACACAGTGAGTTCAAGGCCAGTTTTAAACTACGTAGTGAGGTAACTGTCAAAAACAAAGTTATTGTTCTTTCCGCAGCTATGATGGCATTTTGTTGGACATTCCAGAAGTTATGATCAGACAAGGGATATTAACATTATCACCCTCTGAAAATATGTATTCATGTAAAATGAAAAATTAAAAAGAAAACAGGGACGAGATTTTACTTTCTGATGAAATTGCTATGACTATCAGACTTCTTAGGAATTATACCAGGACTTCTGAGATATAGTGGACTGGGGACAATGCTGGGCCAAGTGACAGACAGAGATGATGCTTCTTTCCTTCAGGGGGACAAAGCAGCCCCTAGGAAAGCTTGGTATAAGTCCATAGATCCTTGGAAGATCAAGATCCAAGCAGGCATGTATCATGTTTCTGGAGGACTAAATAAGATAGGGAGGCGTTGATGCCAATGAACTAGCACTGATTGATCATTTCTCTGTATCATGCCAAAGGCTTTCATTAATTAATTCATTCGGTCCTTACAAAAACCCTCTAGCATGTTAACGACCCCATTTTAGGAGATAGCTGATGATGACTGAATAACTTGTCCAAAGGTACCTGGCTAATCGACAGCAAGGCTGTGACACAAATTCAGAGAGGTGTTTGTGTTGTGTCTTCAGCTGCCCTCCCAGATATCCACTTTGAAAACAGCAGGCCATGTCACGCCTACGTGGCAACTAGAAAAGCACTGGCCCAGGAAAACAATCTTCAAGTTAAAGCTACTGAGAGCCACAGAACACTCAGGAATGCACTGGTAATTAGGAGTCACTGTCCACCGGAATCTCTGGGCCAGGTGGTGGGCCTCTAGGAGCAGCATCAATGGGTGAGCTTCCCTTCCAGACCCCCATCTTTTCACCTAAGATGAGCAGAGGCAGGAGATGAGAGAGAGGAACGTGACAGTGGCGGGGTGCTTATTCTCCGGGCTCCCTCCCTGCAGAATCGCCTCAGGTTTTCTGCGCCCTTCAGCTGAAGATCCTGCTCCTCTTGGGACAGCATTCTCTACACAACTCACTCCCTCAGGGTTCAGGAGCCCAGGCCCTCCCGCCATGCCTTCATCCCCTCGAGCTACACAGTAACCATCGGATTGCTGCTAGCTCTACTTGATGTGATTTCTCTCATCCCTGTATTAAATACACCACAAATTAACCTAATATGAACATGTCCATTGATTCTTGCCTAACCTATAATTTAACTCCAAAATTCATGCTTTTAAGTTCTAGGATAATGGCACCCTATCATTATTATAGTTTTAAACTCTGTGAGGCCACCTGAAATTAAGTCTGTGTTAAATAGTATCCCTCAACTTCCTCTTTACTACTTAAGTTTTCTTTATAGTATTACATTGTATATTATGTATGGAATTAGTTTAAATATTCATAAATAAATATAAAATCAATCATTTCTGGTGCAGTTTGATCCCTCAAATAATTGCATGCTTTTTCTTTCTAGATCTCAAATGTCCAGGACTTAGTCTTCTTTCTGAGAATCTAAGCAGTGAAATAAAGACTGCTATGACATTTCTGTTCAAGTCCTTTAAAAACACTGAATGGCAAGGCTTCCTCTACTGTCTCTTCCTCTTCTTATAAGGATAGCGGTCATATTGGATTAGGGCCACACACTAACAATTCCATTTAACTTTCATTACCTCTTTAAAGGTCATATCCCCAAATACAGTGAAATTCTAAGATTTTTGCATGTACTTCTACACGTGAGTTTTGGAAGATACAATTCAGTTCATAACTGGTATGTCACAGCTTCATAATTCCGGCTTTGTATTTTATAACAATGCTAAGACAAATACCTTTGTACATGTATCTTTGTACAGTTGCAGAATATCAATAGAAAAACTTTAGAAGTAGAATTGCTGAGTCAAAGGAATGTGTTTACATTCATATTACTTAATTGCCCCCAAAACTTAGGTCAAGTTTAAAGTTTACCAACAGTGTACAAGAGCAGTCATTCCTCTCACACCCAACACATGGCCTATCAAACATTTTCATCCTTGCCAATCTGTAAATTTACAGACTGTTGTATTTTGATCGACTTCCCTTAGGTGTAATGTTTCCCATAGTATGCATTTTATAATAAGATATAGTATTTAGTGATTACTGCCATTTTATACATTATTTTAAAGAATCAAAAACTTCAAATATTTATTTGAGTCTTGTAGGGCAGGTATTAGAACTATGGTTCCAGTATAACTAGACAACATAAAGAAGCACAGCCACACAAACTTTGCGTAAAGACTTGTTCTAAGTAAGAACATGCTGGATCAAACTGGACACTGATGGCCACTAGGGCTGGGGATTTAGCTCAGTGGTAGAGCACTTACATAGCTTGCAGAGCGTTCTTGGTTTAATCACCAGAACTGATACAAAACAAAATGCATCGTAATGTTCAGCGCATTACTGAATGGCTGCATTGCTCTTAAGAACTTTAATTTGGACATATTTTCCTCTACCAATTCTTTTCCAGTTGACAAAGTAAGCATGACTTAGCCTTGTGTTTTCCATTTGTGTTTAAAAACATTTTTTTAATTTTAAACTTACCTGGAAAGTTTGATAAATATGTCAGAATTAATTTTTAGTCTCAGATTAGTGTCGACCTAACCATTCTTTTATTTTTGGGTTTTTGTGGGTTTTTTTTTTTTTTTGTCTTTTTCATTTTTACCAGTACCAGGGATCGAACTCACGACCGCCTGCTTACAACGCAGGTACTTATGCCACTGAGCTAAATCCCCAGCCCCTGACCTAACCATTCTTATCCAACTCTGTACTTTATAGCCTCTATTCTCATGTAGGAACTCTACTGGAAATAGACATGCAGAGAAACAAGGACAGATTGAAGTAAACGTGGAAGATGTTGGAAATAGTTGTCCTCATCTCTCTGCCCATTTGCTATGGGATACAAAATTTTTAAAAAGAAAAGAAATTAATATAAGACCAAGACTTTAGTATGAGTGTATTTATTAGGATATAGACCCCATAGTGAAGGAGAAGATTACTTTTATATTTCATAGAACTGTCTGTGTTTCCCAAGTGCCTTCAAATAGCAACAGTAGTATTTACGAATAGATAGACTACTCAATTCTGTTTGCCACATGTATATCTAAAAGTACACATTAAGATTGCTATGTTTCAGGATTTCATCATGGTTTTGGCAAGGCTGTGTACACATAAGGAGACCTTTTGTTAAACCACATAACTCTGATCTTGTTTATGAGCTCTAAAATTAAATTATCTTGCATAAATGCTCAGAAGATAATTTTCATGTTAGTCTCAATGGTCCACAGTGCTACCACAAAAGACCCAGTCACAATTCATTCTGTGACACTGGACAGCCTGTCGGCTTCATTGGTGGTACAGTGTGCTGCTTCATGGGAGTTTCATGACCTACAGACTCTCACGCATTTAGGGAGCGAAAGAGTAGCTGGAAATACTTCTGCCAGATCTGTGGCAAAGCATTTACTGCTGAACAAAGGACATGTATCAATGCAAAAGAAAGAAGGCCATAGTTTAGAGCCTGCAAACTTTATCTATAAAGGGCCAAATGATATTGTAGATTTTTCAGGCTACATGACCTATGTGTAGAGGCAACTACTAAGCTCTGCTGTTCTATCATGAAAATGGCCATACACGGCGCATAAATGAATAGGCATGGAAGTGTTCCAATAAAATTTTATTTATATAAAATGAATGACCAGCCAGATATGGCCTCTGAGCCATAGTTTACCAAGCCATGCTGCAGACTATATTGGTTTTCCCTTTATCTGGGATTTTCTTTTGTAGACATCTACAGTCTCTATAAGCCATATTGTATCAAGCTTTTAAAAATAATTAATTTAATCCTTGAAATCACTCAGCTAGTATTATAGTCCACCATTTTGTGAGAGAATTAAGCGACAGAGAAGTTGAGTAACTTTTCCAAGATTGTCCAGCTTGTAAGGGTCAGAGGTAAAATTTAGATATAGGCAATCTGACCCAGACAAGAGACCTTTCGGCTTTAAACCGAAAGCGTTTTCAAAAACTCTTCGGCAAGAGTTTTCAAAAATTCATCTGCCTTTCAGAGACCCCTCAAGCTCTCTAAGTCTATACTACTTTCAGCAGATGATTCTTGCTGCTCTTCAGCCAGCGGATCCCCAGGTCGACTGTAACTCTGCGCTTGACTTCTAGAAAGGAAACACAGGGAGACCCTAAGCCTCCCGAATCCAGCCTGCTAGCTGAAAGTTACCTGGCACCTTTTCCCAATTTGCTGTAAGTTTAGATGCTGCTAAGTAGTTAAGGACAATATTATGCTAACAAACATGTTATTTTCAGAAATGAGAGTCAATACTAATAAAAAAAATGTCCTATGTCAGGTAAAATTAATGACTGCAGAGATAAAAATATAGGACTTCCTACTATGTGAGGACATAGCTAGCAGGCATTGTCTATAGTAAAAAAGTGGCCTCTACCAGACACCAAAAATTTAGTCTTCAACCTCCCATCTCTAGAAATGTGAGCTATAAAGTTTTACTCTGTATAAACTCAAAAAGAAAAATTTAACCCAAAGTTCTCCCTTTGCATGAAATTATAGGTCATCTGGATAAAAAGAGATGATCTTTTGTCACTGTAAATAATAGTATAGGTTTGGAGTGTTATCTCTTAGAAATCAGAATAAAGCCAACAAATCCTGACTATTGGTGCTGTGATGGAATTAAGGACAGAAGTTCAATTTGAAGTCGCTGCAGCGTGACATTGCACGTGATTTTCTTTCTTCATTGTGTATCCCATCATACCATCTGGGTTTTTTCTTTTGATCAAAACTTACCTTTTTTAGTAAGATTAAAACCACATGCAACCCATACAATTAAAGAAGAAAGTAAATTGAACATTCTCTTTTGTAGCACAAAAACTCTCTGCAGTTGCCAAAAAAAAATTTGAAATGCTTTAAGATTGAGATTATACATTCAGTCAAATCGCAATTTCAAATGAGCAATTATAAATTTACTAGCTTTGTGTAAAGATTTAGAACATAATAGAACTAGAAAAGGAGTTATTCTGTGAAAGAGCCTCTGGAAAAGGAAAGTGGGAGTTTTCACGTCCCATTCATAAATCTGAGGAGGAGCCCATGAACTTTTCTACAGCCTTTACTACAGAGAAAACAAAACCCATTCTTTCTGTTTGTTGAAATCTTTCAATGTTCATGTCCTGTGAGAACAGAGGATGCTTGACCCTGAAGGGGTCTACAAATCTTATGCAGAACATTTTTTGTAAGTTAAAAAAAAAAAAAAAAATATATATATATATATATAGTCATGCAAATGTGCATTCATTAGGGAATACCACTATTACGTTGTGACCTGGGTCCTAATAAGTTCTGAAACTTTCACTGGATAAGAAAGACATGAAAGGACAGAGGAGAAAATATAGGAGCCCTACTATGTATGAAGCTCTGAGTTAGGAAATCGAATATAAACTGTTATACTAAGAAAATAGCTTAATTATAGCACTAGTTTCTGTCTTCAAATACTGAAGATCGAAGATGATCATTTAAAAGGTTTTTCTTGTTTTAATTGCTGTCTAGAAAACTCTGATTAGGAAAACACTTCTTTCCTTTGTATTAACACCTTCATTTAAAGTAGACCAAGAAGTCCTTCTCTCGCTTGAGGTCAAGGATGAACCTGCCCACCCTGGAACTCCCATAATACCCTCTGCCGCATGGTCAGTTATTCTTCCTTTCAAGCTCGCGCTCCCCATTCTGGACTAATGTGTTTCTCAATACGAGGAACCTTGTGTGTTCATGACTGTGATAAATGAGGTATGGCTGAAGTGGTTTTGCAAGCACCCTGAATATCCCCTGGGGAAGTTATTTGCATAATTACACACTAGAGCATCTCAGCATAGAACAGTGTGTGACCACTGCAGCATCTGAGGTGTCTCTGCAGTAGCACTGCGGCAGCTGCTCCAGCAAACTGCACGTCCATGCGCTTTTCCGCCAGATCCTACCAGGAGCCCGGACAGCCCCTGCAAACACAGCTAGCTGCTTTTACTTCACATTTCTCACCTTGGTTTTGCTAATTTGAATTTCATTAACTTAAGCTAATTTAATCTTTCTGTTGTTCTCTGTCTCCTGATGATGTTTTCTGGCTACATTTTATTTTAGCTGTTTTAAATTTTAAATTAAAAAACACGGAACTCTATCAAAGTATACTGAGTACCTATGAACCAAGTGTCATTCTGTTTGCCCTATTTATATAATTAACATTTTCTTTATATGAGTAGTTTAATTTCCTCATATAATCCCCATAGCAACCCCCTGAGGTACACATACTCTCATTCTTGAGAAGAGGAATCCAAGCCCTGGATATTAAATTAGAAACAAATAGGACAGTCAGAATGATTCAAACCCAAGTTTTAATTCCTGAAATACACCACTCTTAACAACTCAGCACTACTGCCCATGGAGGACTGACACAAAACAGCACATAAAATATATGCTCATAAATTATCTTCAACTATCCCCTTTTTAAAAAAAATTTCATCAGGCCAAATTTAAATGAGCTGGTTCTTAACATTATTTTGATTATGGATGCAGCACAGAATCTGATAAATGGGGCAGGGGTGCCAGGCACCCACACTATCTAAGTAACAGGTCTAGTGGCTGCCCCCATTAAAGGCGTCTTCCTGATACACAGGCTCCTCAGTCACAGGCTGATGTTGCCAATTATCTTTCTGCGGAGATTAATAGCCAGTGCTCTCAATCCTCTGCTTCTATTTGTTGGCTGAAGTGAAATATGCCACTTGCATCCCACAACAGACTCTCACAGTGTGAATCTGCACACGTTCAACACCGATGTTAACGTTGGTATGGCCGTTTTACCCCTCAGTGATGTGGTTTCTGCTAGCATCGGTACATCCCCCCTCCCCGCCCCTGCCCAGTTGAAATAGTCTTACTTGTATAATACAGCGCATACAAGAACAAGGCATAATTCATACTTGTAGCCTAGCAACATTCAGAAAAAAAGAATTTGGCAGCCAGGCAAAATAGAAATACTCAGGGGGAGCCGCAGTCTAGAATTACATGTCAGTAAAGCGCTTCGAGTCTGGATTCTGCCACCTCTTTTCTGTGAGATTTTAAACAATTTACCTTACATTCTTCATGGTTCTGACTGTGTGAAATGGAGATAAGACTACACATCCTGCATGCTGTGAGTTAATGTTAAATGAGATTGGATGAAAAATTCACAGAGCTGGGCACTGAATATGAGCACAGTATATTTGTACGTTATTCTTAGTATTTTTCAGTGTGCTGGTTACCTGGCATGACTATACAAAAAGGATATTTAGATCAGTGGACATTTCTATGTGTATTTATCATTGCTAAAAGCAGCATGAAGGATTAAACTGTAGACTTTTTTGCTTGTGAGCAAAAAAAAAACCCAGTCCTTTCAGTTTCTGATTTTGAAGGAAGCAGAGCATAATAAAAAATACTTAAAAATGAAATCATTATGACTTACGCTATCTTTAGTCCTTTGGAAAGATGCTCTGTGCTTAAGGGTATCCTAGCAATTATTAGTCACCATTATTAAATGCCATGACCTGTGCAGCTCTTGAACTTCCCAGAGTGAGGACCCCGAAGGGCGGTGAGAAGGTGAAGAAACAGAAAGCTGAGATCAGCTCTCTCTCCTGATGGGAGAAAAGGAAGTGCCCCACCACAGGAGCGCCTTTATTTATACACCCAGGACGATGATGTCAGTGTCAATCCCTGTGCCTACCCACTTGTTTGCCTAGGTGGCCTGGGCACCTTGCCTTGTGAGAGCTGGGACAGCTGTTTACCTGGCTTGTTTTGGGCTCAGGACTGTCCTTGCTTTAGCCCCACACTTGTGATCGATCTCCAGCTTCAGCCACTCCCTACAATTAAATAATAGATATGCAGACATAGAGTAAGAGAGTTTGCCTGATAATAAACTATCAATTATTCTTTTACTATAGCAAAATATTCTATGATGTATGCTTTTATTAAAAAGTCATCTGGGAGGTTTACTTTTAAATGATACTGAGATTATAGTGGATACTCAATGATTGTTTATTCAATTAAAGGCCAAATTGAAAACCACAGATGCCATGTATTCCCTCTTATTATTCTCCATCTTACTATTTCTCGCTTGCTGTATACTCTTGTTTTACACTCCCAGCAGTATAAAAATTATACTCCTATTTTGTGTTTGAAGCAGCTGTACATCAGAAAGCACAATTTCCAATGTACACATGTAGTAAACTGTATAAAGCAAGTAGTAATTAGTACCTCAAGATTCTAATCTTGGCCAGACTCCAAAACTCAGGTTTATTTCACCACGCTGTGTTGCCTGCCAAACTTTACAAAGGAACATACATAATTTTCAAATCAGTCAGCAGCTCTGCCTACAAAATGTCTTATTCTGATAACCTGCTTGGCAGGGGAGAAATGGCAAAGTTTAAAGGATAGCTATAGAAAAACTTCTCTCCTCCACATAAAGGAAGAAATTTCAAATTTAGAAAATAGGAGGTAAAAAATTCAATAGAACTCTGATCTGAGGTGACCATTCATTTCAGAAATATGATACTTTTCCTGGCTTGTAAATGAGTTGTATCCCAAACTAGAACACCGGTTGCAAACATAATGTGGCAATTTGAATTTGAATAAAGCATCACAAAGGACATAGGAGAACTATATACATAAATGAAGAGTTTCTCCAATTTTAATGAATCATATTTTTAGGAGTTAAGCCACAGTTAAAAGTTATTTCAGATGCCAATTAAGGAAGCTATAATCATAAACATGCTGCCTGTTCCTGGAATAAAATTAAATCAATGTAGGATCATTTCCTTTTCATCTGTGCAAAGTAAATAGTAGTAATTTATTTGTATAATGATTCCAAGGAACTGAAAAAATAAAAAAAAATTCAAGGACTAGAGCAGAAATTCAGCATGTGTTGGCACTCTAATATGAAGTAAAAGCTTAAGTGGTTCCATAGGTACTGCTGGTAAATAAAGGGACCAGGTTAGCCCTCGAAGAATCACCCAGAGAGCCAAGAAGGCAAATGGCAGATGAAGATTTATAAGTTCTACTAAGTCTCCCAGGCTATAAACAATAAAGAAACTCAGAGGAGTTCATTGATTTTATCACTTTGATAACTAGGCTTCTCAAAATGGTTCTAGAAGTTGTAGAAGTAGCCTGACTTCATTTTTCTGTTAGAATCAAATTGTAATCCAGAGCCAGAAGTATAGGAACAAAGGAAAGTACAATAACTCTAAAATAAAATAATACAAGGAAAGGCTATTAGAAAAACCCCCCCAAAAAAGCACCTACATGTCTTACTTTATTCATTTATTAACAGAACTCACTGATAGAAATGAATGAGTTAAAAAAAATTCAATCTGAGCTAAAGATATCTCTAGAATTGAATCTTCTCTCTTGAGTGTAACTATTCGTGCAACACAACAATGGAGATCAGAAACCAAATATTTTTCTTAATTTTATCATAGTGCACAGACATGCTCAATGCTATAAAAACGGACTAAGCACGCTGCTTCTGAGGCAAAGAACTGTGTGACCTGGACAGATGTCCTCCTGTATATGTAGCACCACAATTCAGCAGTGTAGGAAGAAGTCAAGAAACCTGCTCTCATGATGTGTGGACATTTGTTTCTCCAGTTTTACTTCACAGCGCCAGTTTTTTAAACAATCTAACTTAATAAATCTAAATATTTACCTGACACCAAAAAGTATAGGAGATAGAAATTTTATAAGACACTACAGAGAAAGTACCACAAGGGAACAGTAAAAGACAAAATTTATAGTATAAACAACAGAGATTAATCCTGTTATCCTGCACATCATAAATTAATAAGAAACAACAGAGATTTTTAGCTAAAAATGCCAAAACCAGATGAACTACTCCTGAAGAGTAATTTCAGCAAACGCTTAATTTTCCTGTTTAAGTTATAAAAATCATTACAAAAGTTTTGGAAATAAAGGAAAATCATCACCCATATCTCTGACTCTTTAGCAATCATTTGTAATATTCCCAGGTAGTTTTATTTTTTCATGGATACAAAACCCTTTATTTTACTTTGGTAAGAATACATTATATGGGGGCTGGGGATTTAGCTCAGCGGCATAAGCGCCTGCCTTGCAAGCAGGCAGTTGTGAGTTCGATCCCCGGTATCGATAAAAAGGAAAAAGACAAAAAAAAAAAAAAAAAAAAAAAAAGAATACATTATATGTTACTTGCTTTTTTTCACCTAAAATGTTTCTTGAAATTGATTTCATATTTTTATGTAGAGCCATCATATTTTTTTAACAGCTACATATTTCCATGTATGGAGATAGCGTAATTTACTTACCCAGTCCTACAGAACGCCAGGTCAGTTATAATGTTTGCTGTTATAAATAATGCTGCATTGCTTCTTACCCTTCTGCCTAAGATCAAGTGTAATAATGCTGCAACAAGCACTCCAGTATTTAAATTTTAATGTAGATATACAATATACTAGCAAGATAAAATCACAGAAGCAGATCTTCTCTAGTTGTGATTTTATGTAGGTAAAATCAGAGTGCCTATAGGATTTTGCAGCCTAGATGCTTCACATTGGAAGTAACACACAGTAAACATTTTTCATGTTGCTTTACAGCGTCCAAAATTAAAGTTTTCCTGGTTTACTGTTTCTTAACCATTAAATGTCAGTGTTTTCTCTATCTGTATAATTTAGCTGTCCCAAATTACCTTCTCCTGTAGCGGTGATGGCGAGCCTTTTAGAGCTATCAGTGACAGCAAGCAGCCAGTTGCAGCATGAGTGCCCCAGGTGCACCAAGACTGTCCTAGAGCATCCGTCCCACACATAGGTATTTGTATACGCACAGCAAAGGAATGCACACAAAACTGGTCATACTGGTTATCTGATCTTTCCCTTTAGACAGTAACTGAATTCACCACAACATATGTGTACTTCTTAATAAAGCAAACAAAAAACACTCTGTGGCTCCCCAAAAAATTTTAACATGACTGTCTTTAATGCCATGCTAAAAAAAGGAATAACATTTTTAAAATTCACTTTGGAGTATTTAAACATACTCAGCAAGAGCCAAATATCAGTATAGTTTCTCAACAACCAGTCCTTGCAAACTTTAAAATAGCAACAATCATTTTTTTCTTTTCTCTCAAATGATGTAAGCAAATGGAAGAATAAATAAATAAACCCATATTCTATTCCAGATGAAATTAACCTTTGGTTTACCTAAAGATCAAGTTTAGTCTAGTTAGTAAAAAGGCCAGATCAGACAGTGATAATCAGCCCAGAGGAAAAAGAAACACATGATGCACCAAGCAGATGGCCACTTGAAATTCAATGTATGGACACTTTTTGATTTGATGGCCCAACTAGGAAAGGTCTTTAGCTTAAGCTCTTCTCTTGAAAACCCTGGATGGCTGGACTACAGCGATCTGTGCAGGATAGAGCCCTCCATCTCCCAGAAGTGGTTTCCATAATTCATAAAAAAGCCTCATGTTTACATCAGGCAAGCACAAACCAGAGATCCATGCTCCTTCAGATGCACAGTAACTTCCTCTTCCCCTCTGGGCTTAGAAAAGCAGAGTGGAAGAGGAAAAAGCCCTTTCTTTCAAAGATTCCACTTCTAAAAATTGAAAGCAACCATATTTTTTCTTTTTCTTCTTTCTTGATACTTTTTTCATTAATGCATGTCTATAGTACATAATGTTTACATTCCTTGTGGGGAAATGGTACTTGTACATAATATGTCCTAATTTCCTTTTTTAAATATACTCTTTCCCCTCCATCCCTCCCACCCCCTCTATCTCTTGATCCTTTTGTCCTATCAGAATGATTTCCTCCATACTTTCTATTATCTATCTTTTATTTTGCTCTTCATTTATACTTTGAGTTTCACATAAGAGAAACCATACAGTATCTAAGCTTGTGTCCCTGATTTGTTTTGCTTAACATTATAATCTCAAGGTGCACTCATTTTCCTACAACCATATTTTTCTTAAATTATATTCTATAAATACTTCAGTGACTGTTACCAAAGATTTGATGACAACCCTATTAGATAGAATCAGGCCTTGGGACAAGTCCCAGGGATGGAACTAGGTAAACTCAGAAACAAGCCTCTGATTGAAGAAGGTACCAAAATTGTTGGTCAATTTTGCTTCAAATGAAGACAACCTTTGCCACCCATGACCAGCTCTCAAACCCTAATGAATTATTCACCCAAATCAGAAGATGTTTGAGTTGCAAGTGGCCATCACTACTAGAAAAAGATCTTGAACCTATCTTAAATCAGATGTTTCTGACAAGGTATAAGTAAAATACACACAACTAAGTATTACTATTTTCATGCAAATATCTGTAAAAATACTGTGTGGAAACAGATGTGGAGAGAAGGGATTATGGCTCAGTATAGCTATGAGTTCTTCTAGAAGCTGCAACTCAAAAAGTATTTAAATAAATAACAACTGGTGGTTTTTAATGTCAGTCTGAGGTTACCGTATAATCTCATGGGTTTTGTTTTTGGTTTATGTTTTCTTTCTCCAGCTTAAAAAAATTATCTGGCACTCTGTATTAAGTCCCTTAAAATTCAGAGTTTTCCAAAGATTATTTTCCCCAGATTCAATATCCTTTTCACTAGCAGAAAATTCTAAATTGATGATTTACAAATTAAAATGCAAATCTTTTTTTTCCAAATAACTTTACAAACATGTCAAACTAGAAAAGGAAGTTAGAATTTGGGAAGCTATAAGAATTTTTCGTTTCTAAAGGACTGAATATGACTGCCAATAATTCCGTGGTTTTAGCTGCTTTCAAAAGGAGGAATGTGATAATAGCTCCTGGGTGGAATAATTTTGGCTGGACTTGATTAAATCTAAGCTTAAACTTACAGAGAACAGCTTGGGCTGCATTTTTTTTTTTTTTTTTTTTTTTTTAAGAAACAGCATTGCATTTCATCTCGCTGTGGCCTTGCCAGATTCGGGGTCCTTTGGGAGTCTGGCACTAGATGAGACACTAACAAAGCAAGCTGCGATACCTTAGGTAATATGAGTTGTGTAACTTCAATCAACACTAATGAGTGTGTGTCTCACTAAAGCTCTGCACATGGAATTTTGGAAAGGAGTTCTAAATGACCACAAGGTCCTCTCCTTTCACAAAAGACTATTTATTAAGCTCCCTCAGTCCAAACAAGAATGGGTGACATGCAGTGACTTATTTAGCCAATGTTTTTGTTTGTATTCTATTGTCTTTGCCTTGTCATAAATCAGTCATTTTACGTTCCCTATTTTGCATCCAACATCTTAAACTCTGTTCTTCACATTCTACTGTTGACTTCAAGATGTATGATGTAAACATCACTCGGGGTAATTCTAGGGGGAAAATGTTATATTCTTGAAAAAGGTCAAATTCTCTCAACCTCATTAGAGACCTTATGACTCGGTTCTGAATACAAATTCTATTGTATTTGTAAATAGTATAAACTATTTAATTTATACTGGAATTCAAATCTGAATGCAAGTACTATTAAATATTTAAAAACTGTCTCATGGCTTTCTGGTTCCAGAACAAGAAGTAAATGTATGCATTCTTTCCTTTTCCTCCCATTGAATACAGTTAAAATCTTTGAGTGTCATATATGTAAAACATGCAATGAAAGTGCTCTGTAATAGAATCAAAAAGGAAAGTATAGAATGTTTTCCCTCATGGGATCTAGAGGAGGAAAAAAGTGGAAGGGGAGCTACCAGACAGGAGGAAGGTGTGGGGCACGGAGCAGCGGAATGGATCAAAGCATGTTACATCCACAGATGGAAATGCCATGATGAAATTCAATATTTTGTAAAGTTAATATTAATAAATAATTATATATTGGAAAAATACACTATGAAGAACATGAAAATAGAAGACTGGGTATGGACCTTGGGATCCAAGAAAAAATGCAATGGTGAGTTCTCTGGGGTGTTTTAGTTTAGTTTTGTTGTTGTTGTTTTTTTCTTTTCTTTTCTTTTCTTTTCTTTTGGCTTCAAATTTACCAGACTTAGGGCTGGAAGTATCAGCAGAAACAGCAATAAGCACAGACCAAAAAAAAAAACTCTCAAAAAAGCAAGCATCCTGGTTGAGCAGTGACACATACCTATAATCCCAGCTAAGTAGGAGGGTGAGATAGGAGGATCACAAGTCTAAGGCCTTCCCAGGCAACTTTGTGCGATCCTGTCTCAAAAAATCGTTGGGGTTATAGCTCAGAGCAAAGGTCCAGTGTTTAATCCTCAGTACTAAAAACAGAAAGAGAGAGAGGAAGGAGGGGTGGGTGAAGCTAGTTTCTTATAGCCAGAGGACCTAGAAGATGTTTTTATACTTCTACCCTGAACTACATGTATTAATATACCACTCCCTATGTTGTAGTCAGAAGTTGTACAGAGAACAATTAGAATCAGGACATGGAGTTTATAATATTGTTTTATGATGGTCACACAGAGTTAACACAAGAAAATTCAGGAAATCTATCCACAACACTAAAGACATAGAATATTTAGCCAAGGGCCTAAATCCCACAGCAATGTCCCACATGAGTACAGAAGAAGACACAGAGCTCATGACAATGCAATGCCTCCCATGAGTCCAGCTGGAGGTCTAGAACCTACAAGAAGGACTCATGCCAGAGTCTTTTACAGATCCATGCTGGGAAGGCCCAAAGGTCAGTGGTGGAAACTAGGAAGTTTATGCCAGCAGGATGAAGGAGCTGTGCTGGTAGGTTGAGGGTTCTATGCTGGAGCCGAGAAGTCACACTCACAACAAAGACCAGGGCTGTCCTGAAAAGCACCACAGCCATCCTCAGTGACACAGAGGCCCTAAGCTCCTCCTCCGATAAGTACAGTCGAGTACATGCCAAGAAGCCAGCATGACAAGTTCATCCTGGAGACTAAGCGACACATGTCTTCCTCTCCAGAGCCAAAAAGCAGTGCTCAATGTGAGGACCAGAGCGTCTGCAGGAGAACCTAAGGGCTCAAACACATAGGAGAAGCCTCAATGCTTAGCTTCTCCCCCTCCACATCTCTATACTGGCAACTTTCCTCAGGTGGGACATTTCTGCTCAGCACCATGCAGCTAATCCTTCAGGCATTAAGTTGATCACTAGTTTTTAATCCGTAACACCCTATCAGGAAAAGAAACTTGAATTTTCATCCTGGTCTGGTAGTAACGAAATATGCATCTCTCCAGTCAGGTGATTTCAGAGACAGCTGAGTGGAAAGCCTGGATTCTCACCACTTTGCAGCAATGATGAGTGAGGTTCTCCTGGTGCAGTATCATGGGGCCCCTTGGGGAATAAGAACAATGCCAGGTGCCGCGGCCAGTGCGGGGAAGGAGTCAGGCGAGACACTAAAGACACAGGGAGACCAGTTGCTCAGGAGGCAAAAGGCGATTTATTGAAGGACTACAGAGTTTTTATAATGTTTCAAAACAAAGAGCAGTACAAGTCACTTCAGGACACTTTCTTGTGCACACAGCAAAGGTAAACATGTTCCTGGGCCCATGAGAAACTTTTATGTTGTGCAGCCCAGGAGGTAAACATGTTCTTGGGCCCATGAGAAACTTCTATTGTTTATGTTATGAAGCTTTTCCCAGGTTAATATCAGCGCGATGCTTTGTCTAGAAGGCTGAGGTCACTGTAGGATGAGGAACTGATTGAGGTCCAGCTTCAGTGTGTGGTTGCCCACACCCGTTCACTGCCGGACCCCTGGCTCCTGCTCCCAACAGAACAAGATACCCCTCTTCCTCCCAGCCAGCACGGTGTCAGCCAAGTCTAATGAGAAGCCTGAACTCCCACCTCCACCCAGTAGCAACAAGGCATATCCCTGTCCTGGGTGCCAATAAATGCCAATGAGTATATTAGTCAGCATTTCATCACTGAGATACAATAGCAATGCCCACAATTTAAATGAGGAAAGGCTGCATTCCGCTCAGAGTTACAGAGGGCTCAGTTCATGGCTGGCTGAGTCCAAGGCAGAAACTTCATGGCAGAGGGCATGGTGGAACAAAAATGCTGCCAGCTTAATGACAGCCGAAAACATATCACATGCCCCCGATGCATGCCCCCACACAGACACACCCAGTAGTGTGCTAGTCCTGCTGATAATCAAGCTTAATGGTCACAGTGGAAGACCTGAACTCCCACCATGATCTAGCAGAAAAATCTCAACCAAAATGGGAAAAGGTTGTCGCAGACACTGACACTGGGATGACACCAATGTTGGAAATATCTGAAAAGCATTTAAAAGCACCATCATAGCAATGTTTCAGTGAATAGGTAAGACCACATTTAAAACAAATAGGAAAAACAAGTTTTGATCAAGAAAATAGAAAAACGAATGAAAACTTTCAAACTGAAAACTACAATAACCAAAATACAAAATTACTGAATGGGTTCAATGGCAGAACAAAGAGGACAAAGTAAAGAACCAGTGGATTCAGTGACAGAGTAATAGAAATTACCACTCTGAACAACATCGAAAGAAACAGCAAGAAGATGGACGCAATTAATGAAGCTGTGAACTGTAACAAAAACTCTAACATGCAGGCACTCATGGCCTAAAAGGGCTGAAAAAATATTTTTGAAACAATGGTAGCTAAAACTTCCCAAAGTTGGAAAAAGATATAAACCTATAAATCCAAGAAACTTAATGAACTGTAAACAGAATAAACTCAAATAAATCCACATAGGATGCTCAGTGTTTTGAAAACTGAAGATAGAAGAAAATATCCTGAAAGCAATGAGCGAATCTTTCCTGCCTGGGTGGTGGATGGAGGAAGGAGTGTAGAAGGGACAATTTGCTTGACAGTAAATTTGTCATCTGAAACCATGGAAATACGAAGGAAGCATCACAACATTTCATAAATGCGTAAAGAAAACAACTCTACAAGAGGGTCTCAAGATACATGGTGAATGCTTATTTAAAAAGATTATTAGAGCAAAAGACATGGCCATTGGTCCCCCTCACAATATTCCCTCTCACTTCAAGCACATGTATCCCATCATTTTTGCCACTTTCTAAAGCAGTTCTAGAAGTCCTCTTTCATCAGTGACTTTAGTAGCACTCTTATGGCCACCTTGATGTCCTGAATCAATTCAAAACAGCTTCAAAGATCCTCTTTACTTGGGGAAGAACCAGAAGTCACACAGTGCTAGATTCAGTAAGTACTGTAGGTGAGGATGCACCATAATGGCTCATGAGCCTGCCTCTCTATTGCACGGCAGTCAGCAGCAGTGATCACCATTTTAATCACATCTCATAAAGGCACATATAAAATAAGTGTATTGGGGGCTTGTCTTAGTTACTTTTTTACTTGTTGCTGAGACAAAATACCTGATGACCAAAATTGGGAAAGGAAAGGTTTATTTCTTACAGTTTTTGGAGGTTTCAGTCCATACTCAGTTGGCTCAAGGCAGGGTGGCATGGCAGGGCCACGGTTCATGGTGGCTGCCAACAGCAAGGCAGAAACCAGCAAGAGAAAGAGATGTACCTTCTTCCTACCATTAGGTTACATCCTGGCTCCACCCCTAGGCGGGTGTAGCACTGATACCATCAATCCAAGCGCTAGACAATTAACCAATCATAAATGCACAATGCAAATGCATGAGGCCTGGAGGCCACTAACATAAACCACAACAGGGCTGTAGTCTGGGCACGTGTCTCTAAAAGGTTCCCATCGCTGGTAGTAAATCTGCCATCCAGTCTTCTTCAGAGACAGTTTCATTTGACTTTTACTCCTCAAATGCATACTCCTCTGTTTCTTGATACATTGTCTGGTGGTTTGAGTTATCATTATTATTAAACTGAACATTTGAATGTAATAATGTAGAGCCCTAGCAATCTGACCCTTTGCTATGTTTTTGGTTTAGTGTAGTTTTGCTTTTTTCCAATGATTGCACCCTGTCCTACGTCAGCACCTTTCCCCAAGCGTGTAGAGTGCCTAATTTTTCCTTTGAGTGCAGCTGCCTTTGAAAGTCAGTCTTTGATAACTACTTCCCAAAATGGGGAAAAAAAGAGAAGCTGAAGAGAGGGAAGGAAAAAAGGACACTGACCTTCCAGCCACCACCCTCTACAGATCTGAAACCCACTTCAGTCCTGGAGGAAAGTGCTCACAGCAACGGGAGAGGTCTAGTAGAAGTAGTGACAGAAGCGCCGACCTGAAGGGGCATTTAGCAGGCCATCAAAGCGCAGACTGGAGCCTGGGTAGCAGAGCTCTTTGTGTCCTCCCAGGCTCCCATAGGTGCTGAGAGAGACACTCTGGGAGTACAAACAGCTGCTGCCCCAGGGCTGGGAGTGGGGGACCAGCGACTGCTGCAGGCCTGAGAGGCAAAACTAAGAGTCGAAACTGATCCAAATGAAGTATGATTTGCCTAAGTACGGTTAAGCCTTCAAAGGATGCCCAAGTTCCAAACAGCTCCATCACATCCTGTGGGTGAGGGTTGTGCCCTAGGCGGGGTGACAGAGTCCTGGGCCTTCTTACTCTGCCACAGTCTCAGAAGCCCTTTGCTTTAATATTATAGTTATATCAATTATGTATATGCTGATGTATTACATACATTCTTTTCTTTTCTTTCTATCTCTCTTTCTTTCTTTTTTTCCCTTGCATGGTTCTAGGGATTGGACTCAGGGTCTTTCTACTTAGCTGTCCAGCCAATTTATTTTTTATTTTGAGACAGAGGTTCACTAAATTGCTGTATTGTCCAGGCAGGGCTCTAACTTATGATCCTTCAATCTTATGTGCATTCCCTCTCCCCAAGCATACTTTCAGTAACCACTCAGGAAAACTAGATAAAGAATGCACAAAACCTCTCTGTAGCATTTTTTGCCATTCTGAATCTGTGGTTATCAAAACAACAACAACAAATCAGAGAGGGAACCAAACCAAAGAATCACCTAACTTCAAATCCATGGACCAAATATGTGTTTATGTCTGTGATGAGTAGCACTAGCTTTTGTTGGATGTCCTCACCACCAGGGTCAAGGGCAACAGAACAGACATGGGCTTCAGTCCATTTTCATGAGGTTCAATTTACACTGTGACTTTCAGCCTGAGCTTGACTTCCGCACATTATTCCCATCTTCTTTCCTTCCATCCTTCCTGTCTGCCTGCCTTGTCAACAGCAAATTCCAACATGTAATTCAGACACAGAGCACTAGAAGACTGCCAGACCAATTCCTATAATCAGGTCCTCTTTTCCATAACAAGTGTGTATGTATATACACAACTTACTATAAATTATGCTTCTCAGGTTGTCTTTGACTGATATATCAGAGATAAAGAGGCCATTTCATGATGAAAATAACTCAAGAAGAATAACAATCATAAATACTTATGCAAATAAAAACAGAGCTTTAAAATACATGAAATAAAAGCCTGACAGAACTGCAATGAGAAATTGACAAATTCACGATTATAATCAGAGAATACAGTACTCTTTTCTCAATAGCTGATAGAAAAAATAGACTAGAAATCAGCAAGTTGCAGTAGGTTTGAATAATAAAGTCTACCAGCCAATGGACAATAATCAAATGCTCTGCCCAAAAGAACAGAACACTCCTCCTTTTCAAAGGCACATGGAGCATTTATAAAGAGACACATTCTAGGCCATTAACAAGTCTCAATCAATTTAAAAGAATTCAACTGATACAAAAGTTGTTCTCTAACCACAATGGAATTAAATTAGTAATTAATATTAGAAAAATGCCTGGAGATTCTGGGAAAATGACAGAACAGTAAGCACAGAGTAAACAGCTTCTCTGAGAGAAACAGCTGAGATGCTGGAATATAGTGTTCTGGAGAAGATCAGAAGGAAAGAAATGGGTCCCCTCGACCCAGGAAGAAACTAAAGTGAGAATTGGAGCCCACAGAAAGAGCAAAAAAGAAAAGAGGCACTTTCACCAGAGCTGGTCCCACTGTGTGAGAAGCGACACTGGCATCTGGAGATGCAAGATCGCAGTGAGGCAGGTGGCTGGCAAACTGGAGGCCTCCATGGGGAGACACAGTGGCAGAGGGGAGCAGCAGACTAGAGAACTGCACTGGCCAGCAGTGAGTTTGGGAGACTCAGTCCTCGCACAGGAGTGGGAAATTGGCCGGGCTCCATTTTGGAGTTGGGCAGCAAAAGCCCAGAACCAGAACTACAGCTGGCTTCATTGAGCCACTCCTAGCACAGAGTAGATTGGTGAAAATTGCTTGAACTAAGTCCAATACCCATGGCCGAGGTTTCCCTAAAGCTTCCCTAACCAACTGTGCCTACACAGCACATATGGAGAAGACTCACTGTGGTTAACAAGCTCAAGAGGAAGGGGCCAGCCTGCCCTGTCCCTGCTTATACTCCAGTAGTTACCAGCAGATGGGGGAAAGCAGCAAGCAGCAGAAATCCCTAGCCAGTGCACTTCAGAGTAATTATAACCAATACAGCAAGTGCTGGGAACCTCACTACCCACTTGTCTGGAAGAAGCTACAACATGACAAGAGGAAGAAACAAAAGGCAGTCTCTGGCCCAGGGAGTACAGGTCCAGGACACACAGAGGAGACCGGGAGTCCCACACCTACAGTTTCTGAAGCAACAGCAACTGACACAAAGAAACAACTTCATGAAACTATAAAAGAACTTAAAACAGAAATACTATTACAAGAAAAGGAAGATATAAGAAAAATAATAAAATAAATGCTATGCACTGCTGAAGAAGACACAGATGGAAGAATAGAGGAATATAGAAAAAGGAGGAAAACCTTCAATGAAGAATATAAAAAATTTTTGAATACATGAAACAGTTTCAAAAAATTACCAGGAAATTAAAAACTCTATTGAAAGCTGGTAAAACTGCTTGAAAGAAACTAAAGATAGACTATCAAACCTTGAAGACAGGTTTGTAGCTTGCAATCATGAAAGGAAAGATCTCTTAAAAATAACAAGGAACCAGGAAGTAATAATACAAAAGCTAGAAGGTGACAAGAGGATCTATAACTTAAGAATAAAAAATGTGAGTGAAGAAGCAGGGGTAAACACAAATGAAACACAAAGGCTATTTACAGAAATTATTAAAGAAAATTTCCCAAGCATAGGAAAAGGAAATGATATTCAGATAAATAAGGCATACAGAATTCTGCCAGCTATAACCAAAATAGATTACACCCAGACATACAATAATCAAGATCCCAGGAATTCAACATAAGAACAGAATATTAAAAGCTGTCAAAGAACAGAAACAGATCACCTATAAAGGCAAACCCATCAGAATCACAACAGACTTCTTCACACAAATCATCAAATCAAGAAGAGCTTGGAGTGAAGTATTCTAAGCCCTAAAACAAAATAACCTCCAATACAGATTGATGTACCCTGAAAAACTGTCTCTCAAAATTAATGGAGAAACAAGATGCTTCCATGACAAAGAAGAACTGTGGGAGTTTGTGACCACCAATCCAACCCTACAAAATACATGGAAGGACTTTCTAGAGAGAGAGAAATAAGACTATAGTTTCAGGAACAGTGGCAGAGAGGACTCACGGGGCAGACAGTGGAATGAAGGGGAAAAGTAGACCAACCAATGATAGAAAAGTAGCATGGCAGAGAAGGTTGCCATAATCGTTAACATGGATGGCCTTGATACACTAATAAGAAGAAACACAGGCAGAGTGGATCAGGAGATAGGGTTCATTGAGATACTCTATATAAGAAATATAATTAACCTGAAAGAGGGTTTATAGACTGAAAGTCAAAGATGAGAAAACAATGCTCGATGTGACAGGGAGCCAGAAAAAAGTGGGGATAGCTTGCCCATCAGCTGCAAATTGGTTGGAAAGACCTAACACTTTTATACAAAGGCAATAACAACCCCTGAACTACTTCCTCAGAGACTGTGCTGGGAGCCTGACATTGGGCGTGCGCCATGGGATCGCCACAGGCAGCTGTGTGTGCATGGGCACGATGGCCGCATTCATCAAGATGGACCAGCTGTAGGGATGGGAGGTCTTTGCACAACCCAAGGTGTAGCTCTGCCGCCTCCCGGATGGCCTGTGTGTGTGTGAAAAAATATATAGAGAGACAAATGCAAACTACTCAGCTATAAGGAAGGAAAACCTTGAGGCTCTTGTAGGTAAATGAATACAACTTGCAATCATGCTCAGGGGTAAAAGGGTTCAGAATCACTTAGGTGAATAGTGGGCTGCCTCCCTACTCCAAAAACTAGAGTTAGTGGGATACAAAATGTACAACGCACCCTGTGAAAGTGAAAGGGGAGAAATTTTTTTTAAAAAGGAAGGCAGTGGCCATTGTTAATCTTGTATCATGATTTGAAAGCCATATGGCTTTCATTGCTCTGTTTAGTTTGGTTATATTCTGTTCCAGTTTGTCTACTTGTACAGATTTGATGGCATGGACAGCTACTCCAAAGAGAAGGTTATACTATAGTAACCATTTTTTATTTCTCATTAAGTTAATTTGAAGCCCTGTATTGCTTTCACTGTTTTGTTTTGACTGATTTTATTTGAATGTTTTGTTTGACAATATCGAGTCTAAGGGTATAGGCACCTACTTTGAAGACAACAAGATTCACTATGATACCCATTCTGATTTGACTATTATCTTCTGAAGTCCTATAATGTCTCAAATGTTTCATTTTTATTGATTGTGTTCTGTAATGTTTTGTTCAATTTTATTATGCCCCATTATATGGGCAATTCTTTTGAAGATAACAAGAGGCATTATGGTAACCATTGTTGATCATCTTGTATTTTGGTTTTAAGTCATGTACTATGTCCATTGTTTTGTTTTGACTGACCCCATTTTGTTTTGTCTCATTTGAAATAAAAAAAAAGAAAAATGCCTGGAAAATCCTCAAGTAGTTAGAAACTAAACACTTCTAAACCCATAGGTCAAAGCAGAAAATTAAAGATAAATTGTAGAGTATTTTGAATTTGAAGATAAATGTAAGATATAAAATATATGGGATGTTTCTAAAACAGTATGGAGTAATTTATAATACTAAATATTTATATTAGAAAATAAGAACTATCTCCAGTCAGTGAACTCACCTTCCACTTTAAGTATCTGCAGGAAAAAAAAAGAGTAAATAAAACTTAAATCAAGGTGACAAAAGGAAAAAAATTAAAGGTAATGTGCAAATCAAATAAATGGAAAACAGCAAAATCATTTTTAAAAATTAACAAAACAAAAACTGCTTCTTTGATTAAAACAGAATAAACTTTATTCTATATGGGAAAAAAGAGGAGAAGATTTATATAGCAAAAATAAGAAAGGTGACATTGCTATAGATTACTGGATACAAAAATGACAATTATGAACAACTTTATGCCAATACATTTGACAACTTACATAAAACTAATTCTTTAAATATTCCAAAATATAAAGCTTACTGCAGAGACTGAATTTGTAGTTAAAATTTTTTTCACACTTTCAACTCCAAGTCCATATGGCCTCACTGTGAATTTAGCCACATATTTAAGGAAGAAATAACCAGTTCTGGGTAACCTCAGGAGGGTATGGTACTTTTCTAAACATTCTTTGAAGTCAGTGTGACCCAGATACCAAACTAAACAAACACATTACAAGAAAACTACCAGCCAATATTCCTTGTGAACACAAATGCAATACTTTTAGCAAGATAACCCACTAATATAAAAATACATAATAAACCAAGATATCATTCCATATCATGAACAAGCAGGACTTATCACAGGAATGTAAATTTGGTTTAACATTGAAAGGTTAGCCAGGTGTGGCAGCCCATCCCAGTAATCCCAGCACTTGGAAGGCTGAGGCAGGAGGCTTACCATGAGTTTGAGGCTAACCTGGGCTACACAGAGAGTTCGGGACCAGCCTGAACTACATTAGTCAGACCCTGTCTCAAAAAACAAAAGAAAAATCAGTGTATGAACTGTATATTATGATGCATGCCTGTGATCCTTGCCCTTGAGGGGCTGCGGAAGGAAGATTGCTGAGAGTTTGAGCCCAGCCTGGGCTACATACTAAGTTTAGGGCCTGCCTGAACTACATAGCAAGACCGTGTCTCAAAAGCAAATTTAAAAAGTCAGTGTATGTAAATATAGGGAATTAGCTGGACCTGTGAGACTGTTAATGGTGATACGTCAACTTGAACGGATTAAGAAATGCCTAGCAGATCTGGAAAGCACACCTCTGGGTATGTCTGGGTAGATCAGCGTGGCATGACTCTAGTTACCATATATGGCCCCTGACCCCTTTCTCTGTGGCTGTGCTCCCCTGCTTTGCTTCTAAACTGCTATGAACCGAACGTCTTTGCTCCACCACATCCTCCACCGTGGTGTTTCTTCCTGAAAGCCAGAAAACCATGAACCGAATCCCCTGAATCCAAGAGCCAAATTCAGCCCCTCTCCCATTTAAGTCAAGAATGGTCAGGTATCGTGTCTCTGTGATGGGAAAGTTAATTAACATAGCCTGACTGCAGCCATCCTCGGTCTCCACTGCCACAGTTGCCCCTGTGTAACCCCAGACTATTTTCCCTGTGTAATTTCCAAGCAAACTGCATATAAACAACACCATCAGAATGGCTGTGGAGCTTTATGACTGGGTCATATTGCCAGTAGAAGCAGAAATGTGCCCGGTATCTTGGATATGAGTTTGAGGTAAAATAGGTATATTCTGGCTTAAATTAATTCGCTTTTGTCCTCTTTAATAAGCCTCTTCCTTCAGATCCAAACCACAGGGACCCAAATGTCTTGCTGCCACTCAAGCCATGCTTTTATATGGAGGTTCCCCAATAAATTTCATTGTGCAGAATCCAGACCTTATCCTCATGCAGTCTCAGCACACCTGTGTCCAGTTGGCATATGCTGAGACTAGATCTTCCTGTAATAATAAATGACCATCTTAACAAGATAAAAATGAGAAACATCATTGTCTTCTTAAAGGATATACAAAATGCCTTTGGAGGAATCTGATAAAAACTCTTAAAAAGTAGAAAAATACTTCCCACAATATAATAAATGGTATATACCAAAAAAGACACCTAAGATCACTTTTAATGATCATTTTAGCATTCCATAACTGTGACAAAATCTTGAAAAACAAAGGAGGAAAGATTTATTGTGGCTCACAGTCTCAGCGGTGTCAGTTCATGTTCTGGGGTGTTTTTCTGGGGTGTGGTGAGGCAGAGCATCGTGGCAGAAGGACTCGGGGAGAGGAAAGCTGCTTATCTCGTGGCAGCCAGAAAGCAAAGAGAGACAGAACCAGAACTGAAGGGTCCAGGACAAGATATAGGCTCCTCGTCATGTCTGCATGACCCCTCCCTTCAGTCGGGCCCCACCGTCTACGTTTCCATCATAATAATGCCATCAAGTTATGACTCCATCAGAACTAACCCACTGATACTGTAACGGCAAGCAGAAGCACAGAAACAACACCCAGGATTTGGAGGCAGATTTATTTACGTTGATGGGCACTAAGCAGGATCATTTCCAGAACATCAGGTCTTGGATCTCTGGTGGTCTAGGGCTCATACGGGATAAGCAAGCAGGAGTACAGAGGCAGAATGGCTTGTCAGTTGGGGATTGGTCCTTACAGTATGCAGCCCAGTGACCAGCTATGCATCCTGTGACCAGCTGTTTCTAAGAAACAAAAGTAACAGGAACTATAACTAGAATTATTACCTGGGCAACTAACAAACTGAAGTATACTGGCTGGGTGGGGGCAATCTTTTGTTGCATACATACAAACAATAAAGTTGCATACAAACAATAAAGTTACTAGGAAAAAAAACACAGAAATTTACCACCCTGAAGTAAGGAGAACAAGTCCTTAATATAAGATGAAGAAATCACTGAAAAAATAATTGACAAAATCTACATAAAAATCACAATGTTCTCCATGGCAAAAGCAAAAGAAAAATCAAAGCCAACGTATAAATAAGGAAACTCATGCATAATTTTTTGGGGGGTGGTCTTTTTGAGACAGGGTCTCAATATGCAGTTCAAGCTGGCCTTCAGTTCACTTTGTAGCCCAGGCTGGCTTCGAACTCACAGTGATCCTCCTGGCTCAGCCTACCAAGTGCTGAGATTACAGGGTGTGTCACCAGATCCAGCTCTTACACAACAATTTTAAAAATCAACAAGCCTCTTTAAAATGTGTATGATTATTTCTCGTAGTATTTGTTATAATAGCAAAAGCCTGGAAATGAACTAAATGTTACACTAATTTAAAAAGTAAGGGGCTGTTAAATGAATAAATTATGTCTTAATAAACTGTACATTACAGAATGCTCTATAAAAATGAGAAAATTCTTAGGGCTGGGGATTTAGCTCAGCAGCATAAGCGCCTGCCTTGCAAACCGATCCCCGGTACTGATAAAAAGGAAAAAGAAAAAAAAAAAAAAAGAGAGAGAGAAAATTCTTTAAATAAAAATATAGAAAAATCTCTATGTATGTTATCAGCTTTTTAAAAAGCAAATTAAACTAGGTGTGATGGTATATACCTGTAATCCAGAACTTGGGAGGCTGAGGCAGGAGGATTGCTTTGAGTTCAAGGGCAGCCTAAGCTACATAGTGAGAACCTATTTTAAAAAGAAAAAAAAGATCCAGGCATGGATCTTTGGGTGCCTGTAATCATAGCACCAAGGAGGCTGAGGCAGGACCACTGTGAGTTCAAGGCAAGCCTGGGCTACATCATGACTTCATGGCTAACCTGAATTGCACAGCAAGACCTTGTTTCAAGGCTGGGTGTGGTAGCACAGGGCTGTAAACCCAGCACATGAGAGGCTGAGGCCGCAGAATCAATGCAAACCAAGGCCAGCCTGGGCTACAATGTGAGTTCAAGTCCAGCCTAAAATGCATAGTGAAACCCAGCCTCAAAAAGAACCTCCCCCCAAAAAACAACCCTATTTCAAGCCTTCTCCCCAAAAAGGTGAGAACAGGATATGCTGCCTTTTGTGTAAAACTAATAAAATAAGAAAACATGTCTCACTTGCTTATGTATGCATACAGAAACCCAGCACCTATACTGGTTCTCCAGCAGCTAGGCAGATGAGCAGTCCTTTGCTATTTTTTCACCATTCAAAAATTTGTCCAAAAATTGAATTAAAAGCAACTTTTAAACAGATTATTTTCATTATAACTTCCATTAAAAGCCTTCCCAAGTCGGGCACCTGCACATCTCTAGTCCCAGTTGTTTGGGAGGCTGAAGCAGGATGATCACTTGAGTTCAAGAACATAGTGAGACCAATCTAAGGGAGAAAGAAAGGCATTCAAGTGAATTCTGTTTAAGACTGAATGATTCTGTAAACACCTTTTAAGCAGAGACTAGAAATCTTAAATACTACTAAAATCCCGTGTCACAATATTGAAAGATGACTTCCTATTCAGTGATCTAAGAAATTAAAATTGTCTTTAAAATATGAACAATGATAAATATTTTTGCAAATTGTTTTTTTTTTTACCGGTACCGGGGATCGAACTCACTACCGCCTGCTCGCAAGGCAGGTGCTTATGCCACTGAGCTAAATCCCCAGCCCCAATGGACTCCTGAAACTTACAGACCTACAGAGATGAGTACCAGCTTAAAGAAGCAATTCTTTAGTGAATCTTGAACTAGATCATAAGGGACAGCATGATTAGAATACTGGGAAGGGGTCATGAGGAGTGAAAGCGACCATTGCTAAGACACTGAATATGAAATATAAACCTCATAAACATTTTCACAGCTGATGCTCATTTCCATCTAAGCTTTGCTTATCAAATTATCTACATCTTAAACATGCAGAGAATATACAGCTTTACAATAAATTTAAATATTTTTCCTCAACAGAAAAGAGAAGAGCCAGGCATGGTGGTGGATTACAGGCATGCAATCCAAGGACTCAGGAAGCTGAAGCAGGAGGATCATTGTGTGTCTGAGAGCAGCCTGTACTAGAAAGTGATCTCAAGGCCAGTCTGAACTATATAATGAGACTTTGTCTCAGAAAGTCAGAGAAAGAGGGAGAGAGAGACAGAGACAGAGACAGAGATAGAGACAGAGAGGAAAAGAAAGGAAATTTACAATGGAAAATGTATATTATAGGTAGAGATCTGATAATGTAAAACTGGAATTTCAATCTTTATGGAACATAAACATTTTAGCCTGCATTTGTCAGCTAGGAAGTAGTGTCCCTGTCAATGGATATTTACATTAATGGGATTTGTCTTTTCCATCACTCGTTAGGCTTCAGACTTCCTCCTCTGTGCTCTGAAAGCGCTCTACATATGCAGTACTTTTCTTTCATGTTCTAGAATTCTGTTTATATCTCTGTCTCATGTGCTAAACTGATTTCCAGCCAGACATGGTGATGCATGCCTGTAATTCCAGCATTCAGGAAGCTGAGGCAGGAAGATTACCACAAGTTAGAAGCCAGCCTGGGCTACATAGCAAATTTAGGGCTACCCTGGACTACATAAATAAGCCGTGTTTCAAAAAAATTTAAAAAACAAAGACAAAACAAAAAAACCTAGATGGATTTCCAGGAGGCGGGGCACTATATCTTTTATTTATTGTAATAGACACAAAACCTACTCCAGTATCTGAGCCATCAGTGCTTTATAAACATTTTTATTTAATTAAATATCAAAATTAAAGAGTTACAGCACATATTTTGTGTACACGTAACCTCTTAAATAGCCAACATTTTCCTTTAGGTCAGAGTGCATTAGTTTTCACGTATGCTCTTACTTAACCAAATTTAAAAGATTAAACATAAGAATTGAATCAAAAGAGACTAAAATTCATGTAAACAATTCTCCAAGGCTAATTTTATTTCTCTGTTCATATAATTCATAAGTAGTTGTAATAAGTTTACTCTTAACAGTGTCTTTGTATTCAAGTAACTAGAAGTGCTCAAAAATATTTAGGTCCCTATGATATTACATTATTTTTCTTTTATAATTAAGTTTTGAGTGAGCTGTTTAGACTTGGATATTCAAAAAGCCTTAAATGTTAGTAGAAATGAAAAATACATCAGAAATCGCCAAAGCTGTCCTGCCTCGGATGACCGGTAGGTGGCAGCATATTCCCGGGCATTGTCTGCCAAATATTACTTTTTACTTTTGTATATTCAGAATTCTACAATTTTTCGTCTGTATATTCAAAACTCTTACACTGTAGAATGCAGGACAAACAAAAATCCATTTATTCCATCAGCTCCAGAACTGTGTTCTAAAGCTGCAGAGTTCATGGAATTGTTTCAACCACATTCCAAGTGGATCCAGTGTTAGCATTGTTGCTGATTATCACTGCTTGCTAGTTCACAATAGGCATAACTACACAATAGCAAAGTTCCTTCCAAGTAGGAGGGAAGAAAAGAAATAGACTGGGGGAAGGGGGTTGAAAAAGTGAGAGAGTGAAGCTGGGCCTGGTGACATACATCCATAATCCCAGCACTTTGGAGCCTGAGGCAGGAGGTTCCTTGGGTTTGAGGCCAGCATAGGCTACACAGTGAGCGAGACCTTATCTCAAAAAAAAAAAAAAAATCAAAAAATACTCACTGGTATCATCAGTGCCAGCTACAGATAACTTACATGAGGCTTTAAATTGCATAAGATAGAAACCACCAAGCTTAGAAAGGTGTCAAGTACAAGGTAGCTCACCGCTAGCAGAGGCACAGTGGCTTCATACCCCTCCACCCTCTGAGTGTACTCTATAGCTCACTTAGCTGGGGGCCAGGGGCCGGTTTCTAGAGGCCTTTGTGTCCCCACCCATGTAGAAGCAGTCAAAAGATTTGTTGAATATTTGCCAAAGTGCTGATGGCACTGATGATACCAGCTTAGTTTCCCAGGAAATCTATCACATGAAGAACTAAATGGAATAAAAGCTATCTTCTTGAGATAATTTCTAAAAACAAGTCCTTTAAACTTTAAAAACGCATTAATATATGCTCTGATTGCTTTGCTAGGTTCCAGGAACATTAACATGAATAAAAGAACAGCAAATCATCTCAGGAAGCTGAGAGGTTTCACAAGGAAAACGGCACATAGATTCGAGCAAAGATGGTGGATAGATAACAGCTGGCTACAGAGGCTCCCTGAGATAGTCAACTTAGAATTCAACATAATACAGCGTGGGGAGCCCCAAACAGAGGGAGATGAATCCCAAGAAGAAACTAAGGTGAGAAGAACCGATCAAACATACAGTTCCGGTGCTACTATTGGAACAGCTAAAGGTTCAGTGCTCCCGCCACAGCGGATGACTTGCTGAGCCATCTGAGGTCCTGCCGCTTTGAATCACTGGAGGTGCAGTCACACTGAGGTCAGGGGTTGGCCAGCCTAATGGAGAGCTGAGCAGGTGGGGAGCCTGCATCGACCTGTGGTGAGTGACGGGAGTGGAGCCATTCCACAAAAAGTGGGGCTCCGGTGGATGACATTCTGGGATCAGACAAGACTGGCAAGTACAAAGGTCAGCAGTGACTTCAGTCAGTTGTTTCCTCCCTGAACGAGACTGGTGGAGTGAGCTAGGCCTGGGTCACATGACCTGGCTGAGACCCAATAGATTATCCAAAATGAACTCCCTATGGTGGTGGCGCATACTAACCACACTAATGCAATGAAGGCTTCAGAAGTTGGACTGACCCGGAGGGGAGGCATCGCAGGCCTCAGCAGGTTGACTGATCTGGAGGGGAGGGGCCAGCATACACTGCCCCTGTTTGCAACTCACTAGCACACTGCAGTGGGAAGGGTCACCTAGCCAGTGTGCTTCAGAAAAATTATAAGCAACAAGGAAAAACACTGGGGCCTCCTGGAAGAAGCAAAAAAGATGGGAAGAGGAAGTAACAACAAAAAGTCCCCAGGGCCCAACCCTGAGAACATTGACCCAGGACAGGTAAATACAAAGGAGAATGAGAACAGAAAACATGCAATATCAAACTTGGCACCAGTGGACATAAAAGAGATGTCTTCAGGACCTCATAGATGAATTCAAAAGTGAAATATTTAGCCAAGTAAAGCAAGATATAAGAAGATTAATAAAAGAGATGCTAAGCACCCCTCAAGATGACACAGACAGAAGAGAGGAACTCAAACAAAGGAGAGAACCATTTGATGAAGAATATAAAGAAAATATAGAATACATGAAGCAGATTCAAAGAGATTACCAGGAAATTAAAAACTCTATGGAAAGATGGCAAATCAGCTTGAAAGAAACTAAGGATAGATTATCCAAACTGGAGGACAGTTTTGCAATGTGGGATTATGAAAGGAAAAACTTTTTTAAAATAACAAGGAAACAAACAGTAATAATACAAAGGCTAGAAGATGACAAGAAGATCTATAACTTGAGAATAAAGAATGTGAATAAGAAGCAGGGGTACAGGGGCTGGGGATTTAGCTTAGTAGCATAAGCACCTGCCTTGCAAGTGTGTGGTCATGAGTTCGATCTCTGGTACTGATAAAAAAGAAAAAGACAAAAAAAAAAAAAAAGAAGCAGGGGTACAAACAACAGAACTACGAAGGCTATTCACAGAAATAATTAAGGAAAACTTCCCAAACATAGGAAAAAGAAATGATATTCAGATATATGAGGCATACACAACTCCAGCCACCTACAACCAAAACAGAGCTACACCCAGGCATATAATAATCAAGATCCCAAAAATTCAATATAAGAACAGAATATTAAAAGCTGTCAGAGAACAGAAACAGATAACCTATAAAGGAAGGCCCATCAGAATAACGACAGACTTCTCAACACAAACCATCAAGTCAAGAAGAGCCTGAAGTGAAATATTCCAAGCCCTGAAAGAAAATAACCTCCAGCCCAGATTGATATACCCTGCTAAACTGTCTCTAGAAATTAATGGAGAAACAATATGCTTCCAAGACAAAGAGGAACTTGGGAAATTTGCAACCACCAATCCAACTCTACAGAGAACACTCCAGGGCATTCTAGAGAGAGAGAAAAGTACTAGGATTCCAGGCACAGTGGCAGAGAGGCCTCAATGAATGGAGCAGAAAACAGAATGAAGAAGATAAGCAGACAACTGATGGCAAAAAAAGAGTTTAACAGAAATGAGACAGAGAAGGTTGGTTATAATCTCTAATATAGATGGTCTTGATATACTGAATTTAATAAAAAAAAAGAACCATATGTGAAGTAGATCAGGAGGTAGGATTCACCGAGATGCTATTTATAAGAAATATAATTAACATGAAAAAGAGTACGTGAACTGAAAATCAAATATGAGAATATTTGTTCTGTGACAGAACCAGAGAGTAATAGGGGCAACTAGACCAGCTTTGGGATAGGTTGGAAAGACAGGCTTTAATAGGTAAACGAATACAATTAGAGATCAAGTCCAAGAGAGAGATGGTTCAGAACCACTTAGGTAAATAGTGGGTTGTCCCCCCACCCCCAATTTAAAACTAAGGGTCTTGGTCAGACCCAAAAATGTACATTGTACCCTCAGGAAGTGAAAGGGGAGGGAGAGTCTTAAAAACATGGCAGAAGATATTGTTAATAGTGTACCAGGATTTAAAACCCGCATTACTCACACTACTCAGATTTTGTTCTGTCCCAGTTTGTCTACTTGCGTTAGATTTGAGGACACAGCCAGCTATCCCAAAAACATCAGGATATAGCACAATAATTATCTGTAATTTCCTAGATGTCTTCCTAAATTCCTATCTTAATCTGGAGCCCTGTATGACTTATACTGTTTTATCATGACTGATCTTAGTTAAATCTGGTTTGACTGCTGTTTGGTATCAACAGATTTTATTCAAAACTGATATGATTGATAGTATCAAGTCTGAGGTATAGGCAACTGCACTGAAGATGACAAGACTCACTACAATACATATTCTGGTTTGATAACTGCCTGCTTTTGAAGTTTTATACTATATACAAAGTTGTATTTTTATTAATACTGTTATGTACTGATATATTTAATTATACTATGTCTGATGATATAGCCAATTCTATTGAAGATAACAAGAGACAACACAGGAACTACGTAGAACGATTTGTACAGTGGTCTTATATGTTTATTTCATTTCCTGTGTTTCTAGGAATATGTTTTGTTTTGCCTTGCTTTGTTTTGTTTCTCCCTCTAATATAGAAAGGATAGAAATACATGTTAAGACTCATGCATGGGTAGAATCTATAAACAGCTTATGAGAACTGATCTTATGACACATGAGGAAATGAACAGATACTTTGAAGAAAGAGACACTAAAGTACTCAGTGCTGATCACGGAATGTCATGATGTGAAATCCAGAAATACTATTATTCTTTGTTCAGAGTGATTTTAGCCTGCTTTAGTTTTTTTAATCTCAACATAAATGAAGACATGGATAACTGCATGTATGTTTAAGTGTATAGGGTTGTTAACCATATTATTTTTTGTTGGATAGTTGAACAGAACTGTTTGCAGTCTCTGTTTGAATTCCCACTTTATATGTTCCACTTTTGTATCTTGAACAACTATTTGTAAAAGGACAGTGTATAAACATCAACTAGTAATTACTTACTATTTGTTTTTTCTCTCATTATTTCTACCCATTTTCTGTTTTGTTTAGTCTTTCTTTAAATAAAATTTTTTTAAAAAGAGAGAAAGCAACACATAACCTGTCCTTGAAGGAGGTGGGGAATTTCAGCCAAAAGCAAAATTTTTTCTTTTAACTAAAAGAAAAAATTTTCTTTGCTAAAAAAAAAAAAATTAGAACAAAGGGGATGGGATTTAGCATCATGGCACGGTGCCTGTCTGGCAAGTGCAAGATCCTGAGTTCAATTTCTGGTACCAAAAAAAAAGTTAGAACAAAGACTAATAACCTCAGCTGTTGGGCTGAGTACACAGCAGAGTTAATAGATAGAGGCTAAAAGGAAAAAGATGCTGGATTACATAATAAGAGGGCATACCTAAAATTGTGTAAATGCTGGGCTGGGATTTAGCTCAGAGGCACAAGTGCCTGTATAGCATGCTCAAGGTCATGAGTTCTATCCCTATAACAACAACCACAACAAAAAAAATTGTGACTGCTACAAGGCAGTAAAGATTTATAGCATATTTATAGGCAGATTCATTTTAGGGTGCTGGCAGTCATTTGAAAGATGCATTGGAATAAAAGAACAGCTAAAAGGCAAAAGGGACCAGTTAAAAGCTGATTACATAAAAGATAATAAGGGTAATAATAATTCAGAATATGCAACTGATTGCTGAAACAGCAGAAAGGAAAAGAAGACACGTTTGAGCTATTTTAAATGGATGCTTCAGGAGGACACAGAGTTAAACAATGCCCAGCTTTTCCTGGTTCCATACACTGACCCTAAATTTTCTACTTAGTCACGACAGTGCAGCAAAAAGGCTAGTTAAGAAAGTGTGCTATTCTGTTCTCCTACTACATAACAATGACAATTCATGGTTAATAAACCTTAACAGGGAGGAAGGAGTCAAATGGGGTCTAAAGGCCATGCGGCTGCGGGTGCACAGGGGGACCAGCTGGGAGAGCCGGCCACCAGGGCCGCACAGGTAGGAAAGATCTGGGTCTTGGGGAACCCCTCGGGGCTGGCAGCAGGATGTGGGGATCTTCTTTGGATGGGTACAAGCATGCAGGGATTAACAGAAAGAAGCTGAGCTTAGCAGAAGCCTAAACGAAATATGCAATATAGCAGAGTTAGTTGTCTGATAAAGGTGTGGATGAAGTGATAGAAAAGAAAATTCCTTAGAAATGAAAAAGGCTCCCAACAGTGAAAAAACGCTGACATTCAGGAAGGTCAAAGGGTGATGTCATTTTGTTCAAAGATTCGAATTCAGTGGAAAGAGGAGTCTAGATTGTATCTGGATGAGCAGTAAACAAGGGCTAATATCGTGATTCTCATAGTTCCGTGATTTCCAAACACCAGACTTTGGTGTTAAACAGTAACGTGAAAAGCGTCCTGTACAGCGCTCTCAAAACACCTGGGGATGTGCAACACTGCAAAAAACGTGGTCATTTTAGCTCTTGAAGAGACAGCGCCATCTATCTAAAAAACACCGCTTTCAAAAAGCTCATTTCTCCAACAGCAATGCCAAAAATATATTGTTTTTAATGTTTGTTTTTATACCAAATTTAAAGTGTAAGCACAAAAAGCCCCAAGAATAGTCAGCTACCACACCTTGTAAAATAGAGAATTTGCAAATCAAAGGATCAAACCTGAGAAACTCAAGAGAGTCAAAAATAGTATTTTATCTTAAATATGTATTTTTTGGACTATTAAGTTAAATAGCACTTTTACATTAATCTTTTTTAAATTGTTTATTGATATATTTTAGGTATATATCCTGATGACATTCATCATAGAGAATTTGTATCAATACATGATGTATCTTCTTTTTATTTTCATTCCCCTACCCTACTTTCAACCCATTTCCCTCCTTATGTACCAAGAGTTTGTTTCAAATAAAAAAAAAAATGGGGCTGGGGATTTGGCTCAGCGGCATGGGCGCCTGCCTTGCAAGCAGGCAGTCGTGAGTTCGATCCCTGGTACCACTAAAAACGAAAAAGACAAAAAAAAGAGTTTGTTTCCATTTTTCCTTCTTTTCTTGTTTCTTTTTTTCCTTTCCTCCCTTTCCCCTTCTCCCCTTTCTAGCTCTCCTTCCCATTTGAACATTTTCTTCCTATTCTATAATATCTATTATATATTTTGGTCCTTATTTACTCTTTCAGTTTCTCATACCAGTGAAACAATGTGGTATTTACATATGTGTGTCTGATTTATTTCACTTAAGGATACAACCTCAAGGTGCATCCATGTAGCTAAAAATGACTCGAGTTTATCCTTCTTTATGACTGAGTAGTACTCTATTTGTTTTTTTAAAAGCATATCTTTATCCATTCATCAGCTGATGGGTGTTTGGGCTGTATCTAAGAATTATCTATTATAAACTTGCTGCTGTATATATGGGTGTATATATGTCACTGTGGCATGATGTTCTTAATCCTTTCAGGAAGATATTAAGAAACAGAATAGTTGGATCAAGTGGAACCTTTAGTTCTAGTTTTTTGAGGAATCTCCACCCTGATTTCCATAGTGGTTACACTAGTGTATACGGCCACCAACAGTTGAGAAAGAATGCATTTTTCCCCACAGCCTTACTAGCATTTTTTATTGGTTGATTTTCTGATAATAGTCATTCTTACTGGAATGAGATGGAACCTCATCACTGTTTTCATCAACCCCGAGCCAGCCATCTCTTCACAAATTAATAAAACTCAGGTCTGGCCCTGGGTCATGAATTGTGGCACACTTGCCATTGCTTATAGTGGACTTAGGACATCCCCTCCCCCCCACCACAGCCTTGGCTGCCCACAACCTTAGATATTCTCCTGCCTTAGCCTCCCAAAAGGTTGGGATTACAGGCTTATGCCATCTTGCCCAGTTATAAACTCTTCTTTCAAAGGCAGTTATCTCTAGGTCTGTCATCTTACCATACTTAATTAAAATAAATCTTAGATTCACATTAAAATAGTCTAAGTGTGTTATTTAAAAATTGTGTACTTGAATCTTTCAAGTACTTTCAATCAATAGTTGTTATAGTTGATACATGTGTCTACTTGAGTTTAGAAGTTTAACTGAGAGACTTAGCAGGGAGCCAGTATCCTTACTTTGTAAACATTCTCATCCTGTGCAAGTGGAGGGCGCAGATATTTTGAATGCTACACCCACCCTGGGCAGGGGGGAGTGGCCTGTGTACAAGAGAGAGGATGAGAGGTTCATTTCCTGCTTTTGCTCTGGCTGCTACCTTGAAGTGTTGCCCCAGTGCCATGCCACCCTGCCTTAGAGCGAGCTGATTATGGACTGAAACCTCCAAAAACTGAAAACTAAAAAAACCTTTCCTTCCCTAATTTTTGGTGTCAGGTGTTTTGTCCCAGCAAGGAGAGAAAGTACCCAACACACTAGTTTTAGCAGAAAAACACTGTCTTCTAATATGTATCAATCAGTTCATTCATCCAAATAAGCTATACAATAGTAGGCATCACTAGAGAGATAACAATGGAAAATTAAATCCCTGCTATTATGGAATTTATATTGTATGAATTATACTGATAATTGACTTATCTTTTATTTCATTTGAATCCCTATGTTTCTTCCCAATGGTTCATGTATATTAATATCCCATAATATTTGCTGAATGAGGGGATGACTGAAGTCATTTTCTCTGTCCTTTATTACTGAACAATGCTTTACAGGTAAAAGATTTTTAATGGGCTTATCCACCTGATGAAGTCCTGAACAATACAGTAATTCAAGCATACGGCCTTTACTCAATGAAGAGGTTTAATCTCCAATCACCAGTAATACCTGGGGCAGACATCATCCAACAATTATCAAACCTAGCATAAAAAAAGAGAAGCAAGAATTAAGAGTACCTAAAGGGAGATAAATAAAACTTATATTTTCCTACCCTGATTCAATGATTTATGAGGCAAATATTGTGTATTAAAGCAGGCCCCATGTGTGTAAGGTGGAACGGGGTGAGGCATTGAGAGTGCTGATACTATTCACAACACTCAAATAAGTCATGTAAGACATTAAGTGGTAACTAGTTGTGATCTCAAATCCTAGAAGTTAGCTCTGACCTTTAGTTTACATTTCTTGCAACTAAGAAATTGATTTATATTTTAAGTGTGTGTGCCATCTAACAAGGAATGATGAGAATCTGAGAAAGGTAGTGGTGAATATCTGTAATCCCAACACTTTTAAGGCTGAGGCAGGAACATGGCTACTATTTGGGATCCATGACAATTCCTCAAAGATCCATATTCAGAAACTCTCTGCTCCAACAGAAAAGAGGAGACTTGCTCCTGATTGGCAAGAATTGCCCTCTCAATTTAAAGAGCTACTCTCTTCCTGTCAAGACCACCCTGAGACTGACACTCAGCTTCCTCCGGCCCTGAGCTCTTTCCACTGGCCCATCCCCACCCTGAGGAGCAGACTGTTGCTGACTTTCTTTCATTTGTACTGCTGTGTGTCCTGCTCAGTTCTTTTTTGGGATACCAAGAACCCTGGACAGTCCCCTAGTAGTAAGGGAATTACAAGCTCTTGCCCAGCATGGGAAACTTAAGACACCTTATCTCAGAAATTTAAAAAAAGAAAATAAAGGGCTGGGGTGGAGCTCAATGCAAAGGTCTTGGGTTCAATCCCTAGAATAGAAAAAAAACCTATAGTATTTCACACATTTCCCCAGAGGGTCTGCATCTTCAGGAGAGGCTGGTCCCCTCCTCAGCCCTGGGATAGAAATCTTAATTTCCTCAGTCCCCTGGCCTAGGTGTGGGAAGAGAGTTTCCCTAGTCTTAAAAAAGGGGGCAGGGAAATAAACGAGGGTGATGCACTTTCTTTTTTGCTTCTGACATCTATAACTTGGAACTGAAAGAGCGACTTTGGGTGCATAAGGGAATTAGACTGGAGAACAAATCAACACAGTGAAAGATGGCAGAAAAAGGAAGAGAAACTGAGTCCTGGACAATGTGCTAAGACACTAAATTAGCTAATGGGAGAGGCCTCTCTTCCATGAACACAGTTATGTAACTTTTTTTAAAAAAAAAGATTTTACAGTAAAAACATTTAAAAGTTCCCACTGATGCAATGCAAAGTATTTTTACCTGGTATATCTTCATTCTTTTAACAGTTACATTCCTAAAAAGTAGGCTTCTTAAATATCTCAATATAATATGGTGTAATTGGTTGAATGCAAAACTAACTGAAAATTTCTTCTTTTTAAAAAAAACAATGTATTTCGAAAATTTCTTTTTACACTGGAGCTGTTCCTTGGACTAAAAGGTAAAATCAGTTTCCCCTTTTCATGAACCTATTAGTCTACCAATGAAATACAATGTTACACAGTGCCAGATCCAGATCCACTCTTTGAAAGACAATCACCACATAAGAAAGCTAGTCTAAACTCCTGAATCACAGAGACTAGCTACAGGAAGAGAGGCTTTAATAGAGAATCACGCAGCTCCAGGCAAATGGCAGTACCAAGACCCCGGCACTGTAAGTGACGCCATTTAACCACAGTTAAGCCACTAACACTGACATCTTAAAGCACAGACTAGAAGTATCTGCTACAGCCTGCCTGAATTCCTGGCCACATAAATTATGAACAGTAAAACATCTGTTATTTGTAGTCACTAAGTCTTGGAGTGATAGTTTATACAACAGTAGATAACTGGAAAACAAAGTAGTAGTATTTGTTTTCTTCTTTTTAAAATTGCTGTTGTCATTTCAGTGATTAAGAATCACTGAGTTATTAAAAGCGCTGGATGCTAATGAACATTTGTTTCCAAATGTCTGTGGTTTCAATGTCTTAAGGGAAAACTTGCTTCTGTATATCATCATTTTATCATTTTAATTAACATTTTAAAATTAATGAAATACAACTAAGTGAAAAATACTTATAACAACTAAATTGAACAACTAAACAAGTAAAAACAAATAACAAATGAAAATAATAACACCTTGATTTCTTAAAATGGGGAAAGCCAGTTCTCTGAAGAACCATGGTGAATTGGTCAAATTAACACGAGGAAGTATCTTCACTTCTCAAGTTCAGTAAAACTGCAAAGAAAAAATAAATGATAGGACGCAATGCTATCCAGTGAAAAGTGCGGAAATCACTTAGAGGCAGAAGCCTGGGGACTCCAGTGGGGACGCGCACACCCCTGGTCACCATCTGCGCGACTCTGAGCATTGCCTAGGGCTGTAAAGAGGGGACGGTACGGCTACTGCCTAGAGCTGTCGTAACTCTCAAGTGATGTGCATGTAGCGCGATAGAAGGGACCGTCACTTTTGGTTCAGCCCATTCGTCCGCGCGTCTACTTTTGCCAGAGATAGTGGGAAAGAACTGGAATTACAGGACAATCAAGTTCGCGAAAAACTGGGAGAGGATGAGTCGGGAATGACCTGCCTGACTCTGAGATAAGTGATGGGGGAAGGCCAGGGTGGGAGGCAGTACGGGAGGCAGAAGCGATCACCGAAGTGTGGCCCCCTTCCACTAGGACCCAGCAGAACACAGCTCACCCTCTCCCGACCCTCGGGACTCGGCCAGACCCGAGCCCGGGAGCAAAGTATAGGGAGGGTAGAATCCACGGCGCTGATTGGCTGCCTGCGAGAGAGGGGCGGGGCGGGCAGAGGCTACAGGGTTCGCGAGCGGAAGACCGCGGGCGCGCACTTCCGGTCTTTGTGGCTGGCCTCTCGGGTCTGCAGCTTGGGCCCCGGCTGCTCCTAGGCTTCGCGGTGAGGGACGCGGGCCCCGTGGCGGAGGGAGGAAGGGCGGGGTGGACGCGCGGCGCCGGCCCTGGTGGAGGTGGAGGTGGAGGAGCCCGGCTTCTCAATAGGCCGCCCCGCGTCGCGGTTCCTTGGTCCGCGGTGACAGCGGTGCCGTTTCCCTTCTCCCGTGACTCCGCAGATGCTGTGGTTTAACCAGAAACACAAAAACGGAAGGGCCGCGTGCAGCAGGTTCCCAGTGAGCCAGAGCTGTGTGGCCCGGATAGTCTGGCTGATCTCTGGGGTTGACTGTGGTATTCTTGTAGCAGTAGGTAGGATTCGGTTTTACGATAAGTTCTGCTGGCCGAACTACGGCACACGCGTCTGTGGGTGATCCCCCACTTCAGTCCTTATCACAAAATGTGGTACATAAATGTTGCTATATATAGTTTATTTTTAAAAAATGTTTTTAGATTACAAATGTTTTAATCACAAAACGAGGTACCATATATAAACTTTTTTCTTTTTAGTCCTGGAGTACTGGCTTTGAGCTTAGATTGATCTTTTCTTGCCTACCATGCCTGACATGTTTTTGAATACGTGGGCAGCGTTTTACAATTACTTTGTGGTTAATTCCACCGTTAATTGATTTATGAGCAAAAAAACCTTTTCAGCCTAATGCTGACTCAGGACAGAGCCATCGTGTGTGCTCCAGTTTGTTGAAGAAATTTAGTAAATACCAGTTGAAACCACATGGTGACTATCCCACAATGTTTAAATCAACGCATGTTTGATGTGAGTTTTTAAAAATGTTTCATTACCTTGAATAAAAATTAACCTTGCTATATGTAAGAGGCAACTACAGGTAAATTTTAAAAATTAAATTCTTCAAACATTTATTACCGTTGGAAGTATGAGGTCTAAATTTTATTTAAACAGTTAACGTGGCAGGTGAAGTATCTCAGCGGCACAGCGCCTGCCTAGTCAAAAAGAAAGTCCCAATATCAAAAAAAAGTTAATGCAAATTAAACATTCATGTTAAGATAGTTTTTCTTCTGGATTCAGTCAGGATTGCAAGAATTTAAAAGGAAATTACTTTCTCATTAAATGGTTCATGTTTTACTATATTCTTTTACTTCTAAAATAATTTCCTGTAATAATGAGGTACATGATTTTTTAGTTTGTCATTTGATTATTGTTTTAGTTATAATTTTATACCCGTTCTTTTTCAGCATTACCAGCGTAACTTTTCAGTATTAAAAGTTCTTAGAGATTTTTCTCTCTCTAAGTTCACTATGGTTTTATGTCCTTTAGGAAAGAAGAGATTACTCAAAGAAACTCTGAAGCACAGAACCCACTTGTACTGAGTTTTTGCTAAGCTGTTTCAGTCCAGAATGGCTAAGGATTCCAGTGTAATTTCAACTCTGATACCTCAGGATCATCAGGAACAAGGATTACTGCTAGTGAAAATAGAAGATAGCTTTTCCTGGAGTCCCAAATTTAAACAGAATGGGGATACCCAATCCTGCCAAGAACTGTTTCGACAGCAGTTCAGAAAGTTTTGCTACCACGAGACACCTGGGCCCCGGGAGGCCCTTTGCCGACTCCAGGAGCTATGCTATCAGTGGTTAATGCCAGAGTTGCACACAAAGGAGCAGATCCTGGAACTCCTGGTGCTGGAACAGTTCCTGAGCATCCTGCCTGAGGAGCTGCAGATCTGGGTTCAGCAGCAGAGTCCAAGAAGTGGTGAGGAAGCTGTGACCCTGTTGGAGGATTTGGAGAGAGAGTTTGATGATCCTGGGCAGCAGGTGGGAACGGAGAGAGGATGTGTGCTCAGAAAAGGAATTTAGCCTGAAGGACATAGTGTCCTAACAGTAGGATGAAAAGTTATTTGTATGTTTCTACATGACCCTGAAGTGACTGACAGGGTAATACCTGCCTTTACCCTTAAGTAATTTTCCCCCTTCCCCTTCATCTGTTAGTGACCTGTTGGTTTTTACTAAGCAGTGTCCCTAATATTCTTCACAAAGCTAATGATATTTTCTGGATTTCAGGTCCCAGCTAATCCACAGGGACCAGCAGTGCCCTGGAAGGAGTTGGCATTTCTTGGAAGCTCCCACGAATCAGCAAACATCCAACTCCAGCCTTCAGAGACACAGCTGAAATCCTGGAAACCTTGCCTTTCCCCTAGAAGTGGTGAGGAATGGGAACTTGACTGGGAACTCATAGCAGTTAGGCCTCTGGTTTTGAAGATGCAGAATGAACTATATTTACCAACTTGCCACATGTGAGCATCATGCTTATATTTCTAAGCCTGAAGTGCTCAGGTCAGCAGCTCTGTGGTTGTCAGCCTTCATGTAGTCAGCCCTCCTTGTGTCGGTTTCTGCAGTGCTGATACATGTTTGATACTGTTGTGGGCAGCTACACCTATGTGATGGTAAACCTTCACGGAGCTGTTGGGTCTAAGTGAGTAGCGAACAAGCTAAAACATTGTTGCAATCAGTATAGTAAACTGGAATAGTTTACTATAGGAACTGATATTATGGGACCACAGATGATGGCACTTGATCCAGTCTTACAGGTTCAAGGAACATTTCCTGCAGGAAGAGTCACCTAAGCTAAGATTTGAACTAGAAGAGTAGAAAGAAGCCAAGTAAACAGGTGGAAGGATGAGTGGCTTAAGCGAAGCTACAAAGTACTGAGTTGTAGGCAATTCACTTTAACTTTAGAGAATTCATAGGGACTAGAGAGAGACTTAGAAAAATGGGACTTGTGAAAACTTGTATGTCATATTAATTCATGTGAACAGTTTCTTAAGTTCAGAGGAGTTTAGTTGCACAGAGCATGGCACAGAGCAGTAACATGGTTGGATTTAATGTTTATCACGTAGCTGCAGAAGAAAGAATGTATGTAAGGAAGGCAACACTAGAGGCTTGGTAGAGATTTCTAACTCAGGTGCCCACAATAAGTAAATCAACTTATGGTAGGGGATGGGGAGCATCAAAGCTGAATGCTTTTCATCATCATTAAAATCACACTGCACTTAGGTCATTGTTAAAAAGCAGAGCGTGAGGAAGAGGCCTTTAAGGCAAAGCTCAGGTTTTAGTATTAAACAACCTGGTTAATAGTGGTGCCCTTTAAGTAGTCATCTAAATGAGAAAATTAAGGAAAAACAAATATATCTAGTGATATATTTAGTTTTAGAAGTTTTAGTGATTGTGAAATAGTCACAAGAAAAATACCCAGTTGATGGAAAGGGAACCAAGAATGGAGGGGAAGGGAACGTAAAAGAATTAAGATTTGTTATATATATGTGCTAATTCCCCACAATGAATATAATCATGTATTACAAATATGTATTAATAAAAAAAATGTTTAAAGTAGATAGGAAATTAGTACCAGAAAAAAGAATAATACTATATTAGGCCATAATGAACATCATTTTTAAAACCTTCAAATTGGAAGTCGAATATGAGAGTGTGGAGTGCAATAGAATTGGAGTAAGACTGGGAGTATGAGGAGGTGTTACCTTACAGTGTAAATGGAAACTGAAACTTGAGGGGTAGAAAGTTCACACGGTGAAGATACATGAGGGCCCAGAACACTAGTATATGTTACCAGCCCTAGCATCTAAGAAGGACCAGCCACAAAAATCAGGTCCATGTGGCTGGAAGAGAATATCTCTAAAAGGTAACTGTGCTTCCCAGTGTATATGCTACAGAGGTCAGCTAGGAAAAATCCAGAAAGTCTGAATTGGATTATACAGTTAAGTTGGTAACCTTAACAAGAGTATTATCAGTGGAAGTGGTAGAGAGGAGGTTAAGGCAGAAACCAGATACAGAATGAAGATGGGCAGACACATCCCTTTCAAGAAATTTTACTGTGAATGGGAGTAAGTGAGGTTGCTTGGCAGAGATACGTAGGCAAGGAGCTTGGTTTTATTAAAAAGGTGGAAGTCAGCGCTCAGGAGGCTGAGGCGGAAGAATCACTGCAAGTTCTAGGCCAGCCTGGCTACAAAGTAAACTGAACTATGTAGTGAAAACCTGTCTCAAAAAAACAAAAAAAAAAAAAAGGTGAGAGAAACTTGAGCCTATTTAAATACTGATGAGCAAGAGTCAGTTAAGAAAGAGATTGAAAATACTAGAAATACTAGGTAATTGATCCAGGCTCAGAGAAAGCAGAAAAAGATAAAATCTAAAGTGTAGGCGTTAGCATTACAAAAGATGACTGTGGGCTAGCTGAAGAAAAATTACAAGTGAACAGTGACATCATTATAGGTTAAATCTTCTATTTTCTTACATGTAGAAAATGAATATTTAGAGTAACTAAAGAAATGTAAAATCTAAGCAGGCAGTTGTGAGTTCGATCCCCGGTAACGATAAAAAGGAAAAAGCCAAAAAAAGAAACGTAAAATGTGAAATTTTTGCTATGTATCATTTCAGAATGTGAAGACAGTGAGATAGCAGCAAAGAAGAACCTTTCAGGAGAAAAACCAGAGGCCCTCTCTCAGGACTCTTCATTTCGAGGAATTGCTGGGCATGAACACAATTTACAGTGGCAGCAAAGAAGGGCTACAGGGGAAAAATTAAGACGATCCCCTCCCCATGCGAGCAGTTTTAGGCAAGTGATTGTCACACACAAATCTTCAGGAAAGAGAGACCATCTTGATGACCCTCAGAGATGCTTGATTTTAAATACAAACTCTGTAACAAGTCAGAAAGTGGCTCCAGAGGAGAGACCTTACAGATGTGATACATGTGGGCACAGCTTCAAGCAGCATTCTTCTCTAACACAACATCAGCGGATCCATACAGGAGAAAAGCCCTATAAATGTAACCAGTGTGGGAAAGCCTTTAGTTTGAGGTCCTATCTTATTATTCATCAAAGAATCCACAGTGGTGAGAAGGCATACGAATGTAGTGAATGTGGAAAAGCCTTCAATCAGAGCTCAGCCCTCATTAGACATCGGAAAATTCATACTGGTGAAAAATCTTGCAAATGTAATGAGTGTGGCAAAGCGTTCAGTCAAAGTTCTTACCTCATTATACATCAAAGAATTCACACTGGTGAGAAACCCTATGAATGTAATGAGTGTGGAAAAACCTTTAGCCAGAGCTCAAAGCTTATTAGACATCAGCGAATTCACACAGGAGAACGACCTTACGAATGCAATGAATGTGGGAAAGCTTTCAGGCAGAGCTCAGAGCTGATAACCCATCAGAGAATACATAGTGGAGAGAAGCCCTATGAATGTAATGAATGTGGAAAGGCCTTCAGTCTAAGCTCAAACCTCATTAGACATCAGAGAATTCACAGTGGAGAGGAACCGTATCAGTGTAATGAATGTGGCAAAACCTTCAAAAGGAGGTCAGCCCTTGTTCAGCATCAGAGAATCCATTCTGGGGATGAAGCTTATATATGTATTGTGTGTGGGAAGGCTTTCAGGCACAGATCAGTCCTTGTTCGCCATCAGAGAGTCCACACTGTAAAGTAAATTGTGAGTAGTGTCAATATTGTAAATACTCCAGTCAGATTTTTATTTTTGTTAGCCAGACAGGTTTATTTGGGAACATGATTCCTTCAGAGTTGTAAACTAATGGATCTTGAGTCATTCTAGCTTTGTGCAGCATTTCCCAATGTTAGTGTGACCTGTCCCTGGAAAGTTTGTCCTGTGATTAACCAGAACAGGTAATGGGAGAATCATTACTTTCCAGCTTTTCTTTTACTGTTAGAAATACTCAGGAAAGAGGAGAAAACAGGCATATAATGTTGATGTCTCATTTTCTATCAAAATGTCATGAAAAGGGTGTGGGGATGTAGGCTTTGTTATCACTGCTGATTGTGAGTGCCAGGTTTGGGACATAATGTAGACATAGTATAGTGTAAGGGACTTTGTCTCAGTTTAAAGTTTACTGGACCAATTTAGAATAGGGACACAGCAGCAGGAAAGGTAGGAAAATAGGGTTGTGTTAAATCCAGAGCAGGTCAGAAATTAAATAGGCATGGAAGAAATAATACTAATCAATTTACCCAACAGTTATTTTTTTGAGTACTTGCTTTGTATCAGACTAGACTTAAGTGGAAAATAATACCTATGACCTAATGGGCAAGGCAGCCATTAGACAATGACATAATGGTATGATCAGTACTTTGTGATTTTTAAGGAGCTCCTGACTCAGCCTTAGGTAACGAAGTGGCAAAGATGACATGTAAATTGAGTACAGATTAATAAGGGAGGAGCTGGTCCACGGGAATATGTTCCCATTAGAGAGAACAGCAGATAAAGGCCACAGAGAAAGTGTGAAATATTTCCTACTAAGTTCTTTTTGAGTTCAGAGTCACATCTGTAAGAAATATGGGTGTTGCCAGACTCTGAAGTAGTGCCTATAGCAAAATATAAACCAGTTGAAAAGTTTCTGTTCATAGACAAAACCTGGAGCCCATAGACCACGGCATTGTAAGTTTTTGTTGCTCAGTGCGACCAAGGAGAAGAACTAATAGCTGATTTGCTTTCTTAATCTATAGGATAGGCTGGAATTTCCTAGGAGAGTTGGGTATAGATACATAAAAAATCAAGCCTTGATACTGAGTCCTTTGGAGGTTTGACTCTCCCTCTCCTAAATATAAGTCTTGTTTGTTTCTTAAGACTATATTGGACTTGCTGTCAGATCAATCCCCAAGGCTCTGAGTTGGGAGCTGCCGTATCATTTATTTCTGGGGGGATAACCCACAATTCCTGTTGTACTTGCTTGGGCTCAGGTGCTTAAAAAATACTTCTGAATAACTCAAGAATGACTTATTCTTCGAGCACCTCCTACATTGTTTTGTCTTAATAGCAACTGTATTTTACAGCATCTTCTGCAAATTTTATTAAAGATGGTTCTAAAGGGAAATGATAACACGAGATAACAATCATGTTCTATCAAGATTTCCCCTCTCCTAAGGTGCCTAATGTTGATTCCTGATGTGATGTCAGGTGGAAAGTTGTATACTAATCAGGCACCTATTCTGTTGCCTACTATGAGGTGGAAAGTTGTACATATTAGCAGTGAAAAAGACATTGTAGGGCTGAGGGTATATACCTCAGTGGTGCAGCGCCTGTCTCTGACAAGTGTAAAGTCTAGTTCGATTCCTATTTCCCATAAAAAGAAAAGAAAAAGACATCATCCAATAGTCCTAAGTTGAGAGGAATAATGTACCAAAAATCCGTGTAGAAATCCAGAATTCTGTGCATAGAAAAATACTTTGCATGAAAATACATTACTGTGCTAGCCAGTAAGAATTGTAAGAGAACTAAACACCCATGTTTGAAGGGAAATGAGAAAAGAATTGTATCATTTAGAAATATAAAAATGTAACAGAATATATGAGCTGCATAACACTTGTTCCCCAAACTGAAAAAGAGGATGTTAAACAGGGATTAATATACTGCAAAAGGAAAACACTAGAAAGCTCTTACATATGTCAGTAAGAAATGTAAGAGGTACTTCCCACGGGTTTTTTGTGTATGCATTAGTTATTTCTTACTGCAGCCCATATTTTGTAAGTGAGAAAATGCAGGCTAAAGGTCATAGCCGAAAAGTGGTAAACTCAGATTGAATTCAACTCTTAACGGAACCACTTTATCCTGCCTGACCATAAAAAATCCCAATAGGAAAATTGAGTAGACAAATCACAATTAGACTAAGTGCTACTGGACAGCAGTTTATGCTCAATCTTGGCAAAAAGTGTATTGAATCAAGACTTTGGGCACATCCAAACTGATAGATGCAGGGAAATTGGGACTGGCTTGCTGCAGTGGGATGTGAATAGACAGTATCTCTGGCAATCGGTACCAGAAGCCTTAAGCATTGCCTTTTATTGTTTTGTTTTGTGTTTTTTTGTGGTACTGGGGATCAAACTCACGACCTTGTGCTTGACAGTCAGGCGCTTATGCCACTGAGCTAAATTCCCAGCCCTAAGCATTCCCTTTGATTTCAAATTCTGCCTGGAAATGTATTTCAGAAGTCATTAAAAGCTGTTAAACCTGGTGTTGATTAGTATTAAAAGAAATTAAGCATTCATGATATATTAAATATTACAAGATAATATGTACAATATGATCCATGTAAAATATATATTTATGCATTAAAATACTGGAAATACAGTCTTTTTTTTTTTTTTTTTTTTGGTACTGGGGATCGAACTCACAACTGCACACTTGCAAGGCTGGTGCTTATGCCACTGGGCTAAATTCCCGGCCCCTGAAATACAGTCTTAAGGTGCTATACTGATTATCTCTGGATGGGCGGTATAGGTAACAATGTTTTATTGTGTTTTTACGGATCCTAAATTTTTTGGCAGTATTTAATATTCAGAATTAGACAAGGGGACTGCAGGTGTAAGTCAGTAATAAGAGTGCATACTTAATGTGTTCTGTCCCCAGCATCGAAAAGTTATTTATTTATTTATTTTTGAGAAAAAGTGATTGGAAGCATAGGACAGTTGGGAAAATATTCAAAACCAACAAAAACTTGTTTTCTGTAGTATCTCTGTTCTAAGTCTCAGTTTGTTAGCAAACATAACTCTGATCCTCAATTGCATTACCATTTTCCCTCCCTCCCTGGTGACTGAACCCATGGCTTGGTGCTAACTAAGCACTTTACCACTGAGCTATATCCCTCACCCCAGTTTCATCAATAAAACAATGGTAGACTTGACCACCTCAAACATAGTATTTGAAAAGTCCTCTGCAGATTATAAGCCTGTGCAAATACAAGTACCTGAGGATTGATGGTTGATAAAAGCAATAATCCTTCAAGTGTTCAAGACTTCCGGTCACTAATGCTTTCCCATGAATTCTGCAGCTGTAAGCAAGTCCCCTTGCAGGTCTGCAATCTTACCTGAAAGGAACTGAAGATGGGCTTTTACCGTCAAAAGTTCAACACTTCATGAAATGGGTAGTTTTCTTTCACCAACCTTTTCTGGAAGAGCAGTTCATGCCTTTCTCCTCATCAGAGCTGTCTTCTCTTGGTAATAGAGATATTCTAGGGGGTTCCAGTGTCTACTTTAAATGGCACTTACAGGAATTTTTTAAAAGAAAATTAAGCCAAATGCTTAAATATCACTTTTCTCACTTGCCTTCTCCCTCATTCCCACAACCCACTGTCTGAGAGGATTAAGGGAAAGCAAATCTGACCCTGGTCTCTAAGCTTCCCTTTCTGTGGAGGACCTGCTGAGGGAGAAGGGACAGTCAGAGCAATGTCCCAGGTTATTAGTCCTACTTGGCAGGTAGTGCTAAGAGCTGCAGTCTGACATGTATGATCCCCCAAGCAAAGGAAAGGGAAAATCCTAACTCTGGACATAGAATGTGTGTTTGAAGAGACTTAGTCTCATGGTTCCTCCACAACTCAACCCTGAATGTCCATTTTGTGACAGATTCCTTCCTGCAAATTGGCTGTCATCGTCTTCTGATGTTTTTTTGCCCAGGGAATGAAAAATGAAAAAAACAAAATACCACCCTTCTGACTTCACACACCCCTTTCCTTCCCCCTTATCCTCTCCCCACACTCATTACTGTGTTCCATATTTGTGAATAATAATTTCAAGAAACCTTTAAAACTCATTTTATTACATCTTACATTACATTCTGATATTGACCAGTTGAAGTGTATATTCAACATAAATATTAGTTAACAAAAATTATTTACTAGACAAGATTTTTACCAAAATTATTAGGTATGCTAATAGAAAAAATATTAATAGAGAAAAAATACTAAGAAATAACCCAAAATGCTAACTGTTCCTCTGGATAATGGGATTACAGATGTTTATACTTTCTGTGTTACCAGCATTCATATTTAATTCACAATTGGGCAATAACATTAAATCTTTTAATAGGAAAGGCAACTCACTATCCCCTTGAATTCCTTTAAATAAATTTAGGATTGATTTTGCTCAGTGGTAATTTACACAGCTTTTGAATACAAACACTCAATTGCATCTCCCCTATTACCCACAATAGCTGATCACCAAATTCTCCAAAATGACTGCTACTGGGATTGTCTTCAGGAACTGTGGGTTAATTAAACCTGCCCAAATCAAAACTAGCAGAAATCATTAATCCCTAACAAATATTCCCCTCAAGTGGCTTAAGAGTGAATCTGGTGCTGAGAGAAAGGGGAAGGGAGTGGGGAATAGTGGGGCCTTAGAAAGCAGAATTCCCATTACTGTGTTCCTGCAATCTTTCCATTTCAGCCCTAAGGCAATGGGACACAAAGATTCCATCTTCCACTCTTCTTCCAGACTCCAATGTGTATTTTTTTCTTGACATGTATATGCCGCTTCCATAAAATGCACTAGTCGACCACATTAATTCAGAGGATGCAAAGGCCTCAGAGCTCACCTGATAGGTGATAGTGATTATAAACAGGAAGAGAAACGTACAATTGTTCTGGCTTCTGAGCCACAGTATGAAAACTCCTGCTGGAGTGGAATCCTAATGAAAGGATGTTTCCATATATGTTCTCCAACCTCTGCTCTTTCTTCCCCTGTGCCCTTTACCTGGTTAACTTTCTACAATTTAGGTTTTAACATCCAGGAACTCTTCAGTGACTAATAGACCAGGTAAAATATCCCTGCTGTGTACTTTAACAAAAGCCCAGATTTATCTTAGCAAAACACTTACCATACTTTACTATGATTGCTCATTTCTTAAATAGGGATGTCCCTTAAGCATTTAACTAACAGTCGATGGGAGGGCAGTGTCAGTGTCTGCCCTCAGTGGCTAAACCTAGCAGGTGCTCAACAAAAAATATCAGAATTCACTTCTGCAGGAAGCCCAATGCTGCAGGAAGAATTAGCAAGGGGCAGAATGAGCCACCATCTCTTGAACAGCCTTAGATACCTTTAAACTGATCAAGGGCATAATTCAACATTTCACATGCCACACAATTCAACTTAGCACATGCTTCCACTTGCAGAATACACAAATGCCCTTGCTGGGCAAAGATCCTTTTTGTATTATAAGGTATCTGTCCCAATCCTGGACTTATTATGAAGGTACCTAACGATTTGAAAGTGGAGAGGAGGTCTTTATCCTAAAATCAGTTCTAGGACATACCTACCATTCTTCCATTCAACACTTAAACCATCCTATTATTGTGTGGATCTCCTCTTGTAGTACTGAACTGTGCAGGGTTCTTAAGAAACTTCAGTGAGTCTTTTAAAAAATTCTTAAAATAGAGTTAGCACTCATTCCACAATTGCACAACTCTTACCCACGATGTTAGACTCTGGTGTGTGTTCTCTGATGCCGCATAAGGGCTGACCTATGCCTAAACGTTTTTCTACATTCACTACATTCGTAAGGCTTCTCCCCAGTATGTATTCTCTGGTGTTGGGTGAGTGCTGAGCTCTGATTAAAGGATTTTCCACATTCGTTACATTCATAAGGCTTCTCTCCAGTGTGAATTCTTTGATGTTCAATAAGGCTAGAGCTCCTCCCAAAAGCCTTTCCACATTCAGTACATTCATATGCTTTATCTCCAGTGTGAATTTTCTTATGCTGAATAAGGGCTGAACTCCGGCTAAAGGCTTTCCCACATTCAGCACACTCATATGGTTTCTCTCCAGTGTGAATTCTCCGATGCCTTGTGAGCTCTGAGCTGCCCCTGAAAGCTTTTCCACATTCATGACATTCATAGGGTTTTTCACCCGTGTGAATTCTTTGATGTTGAATAAGACTAGAGCTACGCCCAAAAGCCTTTCCACATTCAGTACATTCATATGCTTTATCTCCAGTGTGAATTTTCTTATGCTGATTAAGGGCTGAACTCTGGCTGAAGGCTTTCCCACATTCACCACACTTATACGGCTTCTCTCCAGTGTGAATTCTCTGATGCCCAATAAGCTCTAAGCTGCCCCTGAAAGTTTTTCCACATTCACAACATTCATAGGTTCTTTTACCACTGTGAACTCTCTGATGTCTAATGAGATCTGAGCTCAAACTGAAAGCTTTGTCACATTGTGTACATGCCTGAGGTCTCTCTCCAGTATGAATTCTCTGATGTCTAGTCAGCTTTGAACTCTGGCAAAACGTTTTCCCACAGTCAAAGCATTCATAGTGCTTCCCTGTGTGAATTTTATGCTCCATAATTTCATTTGACTCAAAGATGCTCTGTTCTGCAGGGATTTTCTTGCTGAAGGTTGCCAAACTAACCTGTGTTTCCTGGGAAGAGAGCTGACTCACTGTGTTCCATGCAACACTTCCCCTCTGCTTCTCAGCATTGTCCAGATGTCCCAAATCTTCAACTATCTGTCCTGAAGCAGTTTCACCACGGAGCCTTCCTGAGGATATCAGAGCTGCTGATGCTACACTTTCAATAATTTCTTGTTTTACTGTCAACACTTCGTCATTCACCATCTTGCCATCTAAAAATGTGAACAGAAAATGCAAGTGTCATTCTGGCACCAGAAAGTTGTTCCTCATTGAGGAACAGCTGGGCACTTCAGTGAATGTCTGCTACCAGGCCATGCCTCATCCTCCAGAATAGGACGAGGACCTCATTCCTGGCAGTAGGGGAAGACATGGCACCCTCCTGCAGCTGCATCCCTTCCATGAGCCTCAGGAGCAGAGACGCCCTTTGTTGTTCCTGCACACTTCAGAGTTTCATTTTTAATTACATTACTTAGTGGTTAATGAACCATGGCCAATTTAATAGCCCTCTCCTCTCTCAACTGTAAATGGAAAGCGGTCCTTACCTTTCTCACAGAAAGCCTGAGGCTCCTGAGTCTCATTCTTACACTGGTTCTCCAAGGGCTGTGGTAAGCTGCACAGTGATGTGGGTTTCATTTCCTTCCAGACCATTTCCTGGTGACCATCTGAACCCTAGGAGTAATCAAGTACCAGCACTATGATTCTGAGGCTATGCATGATGAAAATGCCTAGAGCAACAGGATAGGTCAGGAAGAATCAGAAGCTTGTTTAGATGATTAGAGAGAAAACAACAGCACTAAAAGCTCTTGTAACTTGAACCAATAATTAATACACTAAAAGACAAAGTTGAATAATTCTCTGAGAGCCCAGTCAATGCCATTCACAATGGCATTAACTTACAACAGGTCAAAAAAGCAAATAAAAATATCTACTTCTTACCTGTTGGCTTGGTCCATCAAATTCTCTCTCCAGCTCCTCCAGCAGAGTCACAGCTTCCTCCCCATTCTCTGGCCGGTGCCTCTGCATGCAGGCTTGTAGCTCCTGGGGCAGGATGGCCAGGAACTGCTCCAACACCAGAAGCTCCAGGATCTGCTCCTTGGTGTGTGCCTCTGGCCTTAGCCACTGACAGCAAAGCTCCTGGAGTTGTCTCAGGGCCTCCCGGGGCCCAGCAGAGTCAGAGTAGCCAAACTGCCTGAACCGCTGGCGGAAGACTTCCTGACTCTGGGAGGCTTCCTGAAGGACACAGTCCTTCCCCCAGACATAATTTTCTTCTTCAACCTTCACAACTGTAAGTCCTTCTTGTTCTCTTGCAGCACAGTGGGCCAACACTGTGGCCTCTCCTGACATTCTGGGCAGAGAGAGTTGAAAACCCTGCCCCACTGAGGCAGACAGTTGGTGGACGCTTGGGTCTGAAGAGTCCTTCTGAATTCCAGCTCTTCAGGATGTCCCTGAGGCCGATAGTGCTCATGTTACACAGGTGCTTGGAAAGTAAATACAAGTTTCTGAATGCCAGTTACCAGGGAACACAGCATTGTAAAGAAAACTGTCTAACAGACAACTTCCATATAAATATCTTACATGATTTAGGATGTTTTCAGGATGTGAAACAAAATTTTGGTATTTCTGAAATCAATTTAGTAATAAAGTTAGGGACATTAGGGATAATAAATAGTGCTTCATAAGGACAATTGCAATTATGTTCATTCACCAAATGAAGCTACTGAGACTAAGCTAATCAAAGCCACACAGGCAGTGAGCAGTGCAACAAATTTCTGCAGATAAAATATTTAATTCTTGCCAGTATGGAATGGGTTCTCCCCCAAAAAAGGGGAGAAAGTGTACTTAAACATTTACTATAGGCCAGGCAGCTTACAAATGCCACTTTATTGGGGACTCTAAGTAACAGCTCAGTATTATCATCCTCATGTTTAACAGATAAAGTAACAGCTTCTTAAAAGTTTATGAATTTTTCCAAGGCCCCAAAATAGTCAAAGATATAAGTACTTCCTTTTATTTCAGATGGATTAATTATGCTCAGGACAATCGATTGTTCCTGCAAATCTGGAATGATGGTGAAATGTTAGGAAAGGACCAGAGAGAACAGCTACAAATGTACAAATGAGGAAAAATTATTTTGGACTTTAAAAGTTCTGACATAATACAAAGAAAAAAGAAGCAGATTCTTTCAACTATTTTTTCAACAAATACTTGCAACAAATATTTGCTATTTGTAGGCAGTGTAGTAAGCAAGTATCTCAGGATACATGTTTGGTCTCCAGTCACTCCCGGTTAAATCTGGGAAAATGACAAGTGAACACATAGAGAGATTAATCCAAGTACAGGAAGCACAAGGAAAAGACCACTGACCAAAAGCAAGAACAGAAGGGCTGAAAGAACCAGAGAGAGCTGCTTGGAGAAGACATTGCAGCAGTCTGAGCTGAGTGTGCCAAAGATGCAGAGGAAGTTTGTTCAGGCAAAATAAGAGGGGGTATGACAGCACATGGTCCACTGAAGAAATCAGATGTGGTTTGGAGGGGCTGGACTAATGGCTGTCACCTCTGGCCACGGCTCAGAGGCAGCCATGCAGCATCAACCCATGACAGATTCACTGAGCCACAATCGCCAAGGTAGGGGCTGCAGTGTGTCTCAAGTGCTTCTGATGTGCAACCAAGTTAAGAACCCTGCTCTAGAGCCTAGGGAGTAGTTAAGGAGCAGTTCAAGAAGAGGCTCATGTAGAGTAGCAGGCAGCCCATCAAGGATCTAGGATGGGTCAGGGGATTTCTAAGGCCACAGGAATGTCTGAGAGAGTGATGTGGAAAAAGAGATGGAAAGTTTGTTACAATCATTTGGTCAGTAGACAATGTGGACCTCAGCAATAGGAGCCAAAATATATAAACAGAGGAGACTTGACAGGACATCGGAGCACACTAGAAAGGGCACAGAAGCAAGAACAGTGAAGGGCTCAAGTTTCTGGCCATCCCTGATGACTGAAGTATGTGTGCAAGTGTCCTTTGCTCAACTATCCATTAAGAAAGTTAAATTTGAGATACCCATGAAGCAGCATTTCCTAAACTACACTTTGTCAGATATTAAAAATGTTTTCTATACTCCACAAAGAGTCTTGGTGATGAGGTTAATATTTTAGTATACCTAAATACATTTCTTTAGATTTTGTTCAAAAATAGTATTCTCCTTCACACTCATGTTTGTTGACAGGGTTAGCCCAGCCCTTTTCATTTATTTTGAAACAGGGTCTCTTAACAGCTGGTCTCAAGCTTTTAATCCTCCTTGCACAGCCTCCCAACCAGCTCTTTAGGTTTCACTATGTAGCAAATGGCATGTAAGAAATCAAGAGAAGATGCACTGTCAGATCTATGCTTGGATATGTGAACAACGTTTACCAGGGCCACATCCCATTGACTTGGGTCCTTCACTTGGCGACCACTAATCTATGTTATGTTTTGGGGCTGGAGATACAGCTCCGTGGTTTAAGTGCCTGCCAAGCACAGGGTCCTGAGTTTGATTCCCGGTACCAAAAATAAAATAAAATAAAATAACCTGTTATGTTCCTTGTCTTTTAATTCCTATGTTTCTGATATTATTCAATTTTTATTATAAATAATATGCTTCACCAACTTGTCCATGGTTGTGTGGCCAAGAAAAGTTCATAATCATAAAAACCATCTCCACCTCCTTCAAAGGGCCACTTCCCTCTATATTATAGTTCCCTAAGTTTAGTCTTAAATGCTCCCTATTTTCATCTGATTTAGACCTCCATGTGCTCCAGATTTATTTATACTGTTGATTACTCTCACAACTCCTCTTGAAACTTCTCAAACTTGGTACATTCAAAACCAATTCATGATTTCTCCTATCTCAAACTGCTTTTTTCCAGTTGTTCCCACTCAGATAGTAGGAATAAGCATCGTGAAGGAATTGCTAACAAAGTCCTGTCTCTCTACCTCCTTCATTTAACGTGAAGGAATTCCTAACAAAGTCCTGTCTCTCTACCTCCTTCATTTAATGCTAACTGAGTTCTACTGATTTTATTTCCTATCTCTAAACTCTGCCCCTCCTCCTTTCTGTCATCACCATGCAGCCATCTAATGTGTCGCAATGCACAAAAAGTCACCAGCTGGCTTCCCCACATGTATTCAGTCCCCATGAGTCTGTTACCTTTATTGCAGCCAGTGATCTTTTCCAAATTGTAAATCTGATTGTGTCCCTTTGACTAGTATTTTTCTTTTTAGTGACTTAAAAATAATCTTCCTCACAATCATATTTGGTGACGGGGTTAGCTGTTGTTTTCAACGTTTGATCTCTCAGGTGGTTGTAATTGGTCATCAGCGACGTTGGAGACACCTTATGGTTCCACGGGCATGGTTATCCATGACTTATTGTCCACTGGTTAATAACTGATGTCAGCTAATGGCAGGAAGCTCTGCTGGAGCTACAAATAGGAATGCTTACACATGATCTCTCCATGTGCCTCTGACCAGTTTTCTAAAGGCCAAACCAAAAATATTTTAGCCAAGGTGATGCTCTCTTTGACTGGACTCATTTCATTGGGATGCACTCCAGCCTAGTCTGAATCTCCTAACACTTGTATTTGTAATACATTCTATGAATTATTTGGCTAATACTTACACAATACATCCTATATATAAGAATGAATGGAATTATTGTCAGAAAAATAATTTCAGAGAGGCAATGACTAATGCAGTATTGTCAAATTCCTAAAGTGGACTACAAATGTCCGCACAGCATCTTGTACTATAACAAAGTAATCCAGCTCATAGAAAGAGCACCAGCTTTGGACTCAGGTGACCCAAATTAAAATCACGGTGCAATCTCTTCCTAGGTGTGTGGCATTAGTCACCAACCAAACCTTTCTGAGATTTCATTTCCTCTCCTAAAAGTGGAGCTAATAATGTAACGTTACAGTTATAGGATTTAGAAATAACATTAAACATAGTACTGTCTGGTGTATTAAACATGTCTTTATTTCAAAGCTTTGACATCTGGGTCCTTAATGACATTCGATGTCACACCCAAGGCTAGTTCACTTCCTAGAAATGGCAAACAACTCACCTGCAAGCATGCCTTTCAAATGGAAACCAACAGACCCAGAGACCACTTCACCACTACCTTCCCTATCAAGTGCTCATCCTAAATCAGGGCAAGGTACCAACAGACTGGAGATACCTTCAAAGCCCTGGAGTCCACTGAAACTTTTCGAAATAGCCAAACTAAACTTGCTTTACCTAGCTCGATTGTTCCTTTCCATAGGAACCAGAGTTTAGTAAAAGCTCTTGCTACTACTCTCCCCTCAGTCCCTATGCCTCCAGTGGTGCTTCCCTGCCAAAGCATGCACCCTGATCTTGAAAGGTGAAAGAAGCAAGCTATCTTTTCAACAATAATCATCTCTTGATCTAGTCTCACAACACCTGAATAACAAAATCTACATTTTAAAACAATTGGGGCAGACTGAGTACCCAAGGCGTGATAGAGGTGAGACAAGGTAAGTGCAAATTCCACATCGCAAGGTACAGCTTACAGAAAAGGTTTTATTGGGGAAGTACACAACCCGGTAAAAAGAAGCACAGGTCCCTTGTGGTCCATCACCCCATAAAAGAGAAACCTGGAGAGAAGTGCTTTGATGTTTAAGGGGAGAGGTCCAACAACTTTGTGTGCAAATTTGAGAAAACAGCCCTCTCAATGTAAATATAAACCAAATGTTTTGGATCAGATGTGTAGATTTAGCTGTCACTTGTTTATGAAGTAATCGAGGAAACCAGTCACCTAGCACCAATGGAGGATAGTGTTGGTACAGTGGAAAACCCTGAGCTTGGGTACAAATCCCTCCCTCTGGGAAAAGGCAAATTCCTGGTTCTGCCCTCCCAGTAACCCAGAAGAAACCTCCAGGGCACTTCTAGACAATCTCGCAGTAAGGTATCTGCGTTATAATGTAATATAATGTTTGCTTAGTTGTCATAGAAAACACCAACTGAGCCTTTATTACACATTCCAGCAGCTGCTTTAAGCGCTATTAATTCACCGCTATCTTCATGTCGTTCTAGGCGTAAGCTGAACTGTTGGGGAAAAAAAAAAAAAAAACGCATGCAGTTTGTTCCAGGAGTCTGTAAGTGATGGAGTCTAGTCTGTTCCTAAATCAAATGGTCTGATGCCTAGGTCCACGCTCTTAAGATGCCTGTCCCGTTTCACACCCGCATTCCCGACCAAATCAAAGCGCCCTTTAGCTTCCAAGAGGGCCTGCGTTTTTTCATACATTTCTTAATGTTTGCTGAGGGCCAATTTGTGCAGTCACTGAGCTAGGTGTTAAGCAAAGTTATGAAGACAGTATCCTTTGCCATTACAACTTAAAAGTAACGCGAGGCACGCCACTAAGTAGAAGGCACACAAAAATTACCTAACTCGGGTTTTTAAACCTACAGAAAGGTGTTCTCTGAGGGTCTGATTAAAGATCTGGTCCAAACTGGGGAAGCCAAGACGGATGGCTGAGCCCTGACCCAAGAGTGAGCTCTGACCTGTGCGGCGGCGGAGGCCCGGCACGCCCGCGGCGCCGGTAATTGCTGCGGAAGTCGGTGGAGCGCAGGGCGGCGGAGGAAGCACTGCAAGTATGGGCGGGCGGACTGCCGGCTGCCCAGACCAGGCCGACCGCTGGTACACCCACAGGCTCCACCCGTGGCGCAAGCAGGGCGAGGGCTTCCGAAATAATTTAGTAAGCACTCGGGACGGGCTGCCGGAACTCCCCACTCACACTTCCCTCTGCTGGCCGCGCGCGCCACCCCACTGCGGAGCCGGACGGCCTCCACTACGCGCACCGGAAGTGAGGTGGGCGCGCCCCTCTAGCAAAACCGGAGGACTGTAGCCCTATGACCCGCACGCGGTGTCCGAGGAGTGGCTGTGAACACAAAATCGGGTGTTACAATTGAATCGGTCCTTGACAGAGTACTGTTACAGAAAAACAGACCAAAGGCGGGGAGAAACGGCATCAAGGAAGTTTAGGAAGCAGTTTATTACACCAACAAGCTCTCAAGAGATCTTCCCAGAGCCAGAATCTCGCCCGGAAAGTGGGCGGGGGGCGGGGAGGAAGAGGGGAAATCTGGGAATTTATTGGAAAAGCAAGGGGCGGTACAGAGGCAGATTTAGTGCATAATGATTGGTGGGTTGGCTGACATCACAGGTTGCCAAGGGAGTCAACATCTCAAGTTGCATTGCCAGGTTATCAGTTACACAAAGGCAGTAAAGACACCTCAAGTTACATTACAAGGCCATGGGCTACAAAAGGGGAGTAAAACAGTGGTTACACAAAGAAGAAAATGTTCTGTTATCAGGCATGCCCTGACATGTCCGCTGGGTTTTGGCTGGCATTCTTGGAAGGATTTCATTTAAAATTTTAAATTCCCTTTCAGTATCAAGTCAGTGACTAGAAGCGAATATTGTATTAGATTTTCAATGTATGTTCTGTATTTATGTATCCAGTAGGAAAGCTAACAGCCTCGTGAAGCTATTAATCACTTGAAGCATGGCTGATGGAACTGAGGAACTGAGTTTTTCATTTTATGGAACTTGAATTAAATTACACTTAAAGTTTTACATGTGAATAGCAGCTTACAGACTGATAATAACCCACTGAATAAAACAGATAAATACAGATTTTTAACAAAGCAAATCAAATTTTTTAAATGTCCAAATACAGACTAAAATTATCTTCCACTTTAATGAAGTTGACCAAATACGGAATGTCAAAAAAGCCTTCCATTTTAAAACTTAGTAAGGTTTATACACAGAATAGAATCAATTTGTTCATTCCTTTGAAGGAGCCAGCAAACTTTTTATTTTCTTTTGAGACAGTAATTGAGATGTAATTCAGGTTGGCCTTGAACTCACTATGTTGGTTAGGTTGGGCTGGCCTTGAACTCTCAGGGATCTCAATGCTGAGATTATAGGGATGAAACACCACACCCAGATGCAACACACTTCTTAATCTAAAGATATGCACCCGTCACCATTTAGTGAACACATGAATACAAATATCTGTCCAGAGAAGGGGAAAGTGACATAACTGTCTTGAGCTTTGATCTTTAATGTTGTGACCGTAATTTCTATAGGGCCCCCGAATGGCAGTAAATAAAAAGCTAGCAATTTGGGGCTGGGGACTTAGCTCAGTGGCATAAGCGCCTGCCTTGCAAGCAGGCAGTCGTCAGTTCAATCCCTGGTACCGATAAAAACGAAAAAGACAAAAAAAAAAAAAAAAAAGCTAGCAATTTAAGAATCACAAAAATTGGTAAGACTACTCTTGTAATCCACAAACGAGCCCCCAAACTCCAGTTTAAAAAAATGAAGCAAAAACATATTTTTAAAAAGCAGCGCTGATTTATTTTATCCTGGGCCCAGTGACACAGTGCAGTTGGACATCGCAAAAGCTGTGTGCGTTGCTCCTCTATACTTGCCACCTTTAAGTACATATCACAATTTACAAAGTAAGGGGGTCGTGGGCGTGGGTTGGGAAAACTGTTAATGAGGAAGACCTTTTTTTCCTTAGGAGAGGACAGACAGTCTAGCAGTAATTAACAACCCCTGTTAGCTTATTTTAGCATCACATCTGTTATTTGTAGAGGGCAACAATGGTTAACATCAATTAGGTAAGATTTTACAATTTTTTACAGAGGAGAGCATCGTTTAACATATGAATTAGGTCACCCAGAGTGGGCAAGAAAACACATACATTACAGGTATTTTGGTATAATAAAAGTATAACGAAGCTCTTTTTTCTAGTGTACAACAACTACAGGTCTCTCGATATTGCTTGGCAGTCATACTACTTTCTAGCTTCAAACCTTCCACAAAGACTATTTAAATAGCATTTCCATTCTATTCAAATCTTCAGTCCATCTCTCTACCGCTCATTCCTAAATGATGGTATAACAACATCTTTTTCCTTAATAAATGTAAGCTTCTGGACTGTAACAATCTCAGACTGCCACTAAAGTACTTAAGCTTGCATCCAATGTTCTGATAGAATGGAAGAAGACTTCTTCCTATTTCAAAGGCCTGTTCCTCCACCTGTGCTCTGGGTCCCATTCTTTTCACCAGCTATTCTATCAATCATACACTATCAGTTGTTCATTCTTTTCCTGTGTTATCTACTCTTGCTCCTAGAATTTTCCTGTGATTTTCACATAGTACATATTTTTTATCTTAAAAACTACCAAGCACCAGCCAACCAAAACTTCATCTCTAAACTCTACTTGCGCCTAATTTCTTTTCTCCTCTTTGGTTGAAGAAGTATCTATGATTAATTCTCCGCTCCCAGATACCCCATTTTATTTTATTCTCATGCCACTTTGATGGGAACCTTGTCCCATATTCTACTTCTTCAATCTTTTCCTCTTATTTAAATGACTTCTCTTTTGCTAAAGCCAGTCTTTTAATAGCCCTGAATCTACGACATCAACCTCACATTCCTCTGAGTAGTTTCTAATCTCTTGGGTCACTGTTCCCTGTATGCATCCCTCTCTTCTCTACCATTCTGACTGACATGTGGAGAAGGATTTTGCTTCTGAATCCCATAACCTGCCCTCAACTGTATAGGATGCAGCAAGTACTCACTGCGGGGGAAAGTGCCTGGGCAAAAAACAGATTCCAGAGGCAAGCTCTAGCACAGGCTGGAAAAGAGAACTCGACTTAGGTCTGAGTCTAAAATAAGCCCTTACTAGAATAATCCCTAAAGTTCAGATTTCTTCTAAATAATCAAGGTGATTTAGGCTCTTTCTATGGGATTCAAAATTCTTCTAGCCTTTCTCTAATGCCTGGCTCTAAGAACACTTTTTTTTTATGCCAGGAATCAAACTTACAAGCTCATGCTTAACAAGGAGGCACTGTGCCACTGAACTATATCTCAGGCTAAGAACACACTTTAAAGGTATTTATTAATACAGTAGCATTCTATCAATGTCACAAAAAAATCTGTATTTTTGTTTTTTGTATAGTTTTCTGTGCCACATTACTACTAATTTTTATTTATTTATTTATTTATTTTTGGTACTGGGGATCGAACTTAGGACCTTTCGCTTACCAGGCAAGCACTTGAACCCCGAGGTAAATCCCCAGTCTATACCACAAATTTAGTTGCTTAACATGATATGCATCTCCTTTGCCATCTAAAGAAACCTAATGAAAGGAGGAACAGCCCATCACCTTGGCCATATTCTATTGGTCAGAAGCCAGTCACAGGTTCTGATCACACTCAAGGGGAAGAGATTATACTTAAGCGTGACTAACTAGAGGTGACTATAAAGTATCTCTCAAACACACTTCTAACATATCCCTGTTGCTTTCTGTCTTCACTGTTACCACTCCAACCCAACCCACTGAAGTGGGTTTGTAAATAGTATAGGAATCCAAGCAGCCAAATTGATAAATTTTGGAATTTGATTAGGTGAGCTCAGTGACCACTTGCATAGAGTCCTGTTTCAGAGTCCAGTCAATTGACCCTGAACTGGAGGGTTACAGGACATTTAAAGCAGAAAACTGCAAAGCAAGACATCATGTAAAAAACAATTTAGCTGGAATCTTACATTAATTTTGGTTGACACCTATATCCTGCTTCTTTGTTGAGCAGGTTAATTCTCCCTCTCTCTCTCTCTCTGTCTGTCTCTCTGAGTTTTTTTGTTTTGTTTGGTACCAGAGATTGAACTCACAGCCTTACACTTGCCAGGCAGGTGCTTATGCCACTGAGCTAAATCCCCAGCCCTTAATTTTTCTCTCTTGTGGGTGCAGGTCATTCTACTTTTCCCATGGGACTTGTACTCTGAGTAATTTTTCACTATTCTGGGTCAAATACAGGGCACAAGACAGTGTCAGTTATGCCAAGCTACAACACCTACACTACATGATCAGGCTAAGGTCAAAGGCATTACTGCCTTACTAAAAACTTTTTATTGGTTCTTCATTGCTCACATGATCAAATCCAACATACTGAAAATGGCCTATCTCTGACAACTGTCTATATCTAATCACACTTCTAGTCAGAAATATTCATTTAAGATGCTCTGCCCTTGACTACGTCAACTTGTTTTCTCCTTTGGAACTGACTACAAGATGATCTCACTATTTTGACTATGTGTTTTCTGACTAATTCTTTACCTTTCAAGCCCAAGTTGAAAAATCACTTCCTTCTGGAATCTTCACTTGAAACTCCCTCCCTACTACACTAATGCAGGCACCTTCATATATGTATTATGACACTCTATGGTCATCTTCTATATAATTTTTCATTGTTGGAATTCATAAATTAATTTTTAATTGACTGTCTAACAGCTGACATCCCAAGTAGACTGTAAGGCTCACAAGGGCACTTGTATATCTATCCCAGGGACATGATAAATATTTGATGAATGTTTCAGTGCCACATGGGATGCCTACCTCTGGAATACATGATGATTTATTTTCCAAGGAAAACTCATTCATGGGTTACTTTAAGATAAATCAATTGCCAGATTTTGTCAACTTTCGTCAGTACTTTTTCGTCAGTACCTTTTGGGCTGCCTGTGAGCGAGCTCATATTCACAATGGTACTTTTTCCATTTTATGAAGATTATACTATGGTACATTGTTGTAGAATATACAAATTTCTTTTTCTTTTAAATTTTTATTTACATTTATTTATTTTTGCAGTGCTGGGGTTGAACCGAGGTCTTGTGCATGCTAAGTAAGTGTTTGACCAGTGCGTTACATCTCCAGTCATACAAATTTCTTGACTGTCAAACAAAGGGTTAATCAAAAATAGTAATTTTAGAGGAAGTCTCCTTAATAAAAACCCATGACTTTCTACTTATACTGCCTTATTCATATTTCAGTAGTGTTCCTATAAAAAATAGGGGCATCTTGGTTTCTGTTTTGATATTTTGAATAAGGACAGATGAATAGGATGGGTTAGTAAATGCTTTTACAGGTAAGTAATGGACATACATTTTGCTTAACTGTCACAGACTGAACACATTGTTGTTGGGCGCAGGCGCTCAACATACCATACCCCAGCCGGGACTAAGGACCACGCCAGCTTTCGCAATGCACTACGTTCCTCTTTAAATTAGCCAACCCGTGCGCACCCCGTGCTCACTCTGTACTCTGTGGCAACTCCTGATTGGCCACAGCTGGATATAATAGCCAGAGCCTACATCCCATTCCCGCCCTGCTTCCTTGTGGCAGCCTGTGATTGGTCACGGCCAAATATATAAACTAGAGCCCGCGTAAATAAACTAGCAGTTAACTGTCGTCCACAAAAGCGTCTCCTGTCTCCTGTTTCATTGGGGAGCTGCGCCGGTCACATTGTTACTAGTACATAGATGAAGAAATAGAACATTATCACATCTCAGAATTCCCCTTGAGTCGGCTTCAAATCCTTACCCTCCAATAGCCACCAAAGGTAGTCATTTCATAGAAACTTTGATCGCTAGGCATCAGTTTTTCGTACTTTATATAAATGGAATTTAATATATACTTATTGAGGCTGACATCATAAGTGAAGCTAAATTATATTGTTATATGCAGATGTACGATTTCAACATAAGAATTTTCAAAAGGGACTCATTTATTTTATAGCAGTGATGGCGAACCTTTTAGAGTTTTCAATGATAAAAACAGCCTGCTGTGGCATGCGTGCCATAGGTTCACCACTACTGCTCTATAGCAAATATGTTACTCACTTCTTTTTTTAATCAGTACTGGAGATCAAACTCGACTGCACACCTACAAAGCAGGCTCTTATGCCACTGTGCTGTTACTCATTTTTTGTATGAGATCTCACCCGAAGCATCTTTAATGTTTGTTATTGCCAGCAGCATTCTGTTCATGATGATGTGTATGTGTTCTCTAAGATAGAAGCTTTCTTTAGTGTGCTCTTTTCTTCCATATGAACCCTAGCCTGAGACCTTTTTGTTTTTCTCATTACTGGGGTTTGATCCAGGGCCTTCACAGTGAGGTGCGTCTTCAGCCTTTTACTGTTTATTCTGATACAAGGTCTTGCTAAATCACTAAGTTGCTGAGGTTACAATCCTCCTGCCCCAGCCTCCTAGCGTACTGACAGTACTGACACGCACTACCATGCCAGGCTCAGATTACCTTTAATGTACCGACTTCTCCCAACAGTCACTTCAAGGCCTCAGAGACTTCATCTACTAAGAGCCTCACAACACTCCAGGCTTTAACTATTACATGGCTTCAAAGTTACATCTTCATTTTTAGGTATTTATTATAGGAATAATCCACTTTTTATACCACATGCAGAGTGCTTTGATACAACAGAAATCTAATCTTTCACAGTGCTAGAGGCTAGAAGTCTGAAATCAAGATGCGAGCAGGGTCATGTTCCCCCTACAGACTCAAGGGAAGGATCTGTTCCCTGCCCCCTCCTGGTAGTTGCCAAGAATCCTAGGCATCTACTGACCTCCAGATTTATCATTCCAACTTCTGCCTCCATCTCCATATGCCATTCTATGTCTCCTTTGTATCTAAATCTGTCTTTCTTAGAAGGACACCATTGTGGAATTAGTGTCCACCTTAATTCATCTTAATTTATATCTGTGAAGACCCTATTCCAAATAATTGCACTTGCATGCACAGAGATTAGGATGTAAACGTATCTTTTGAGGGACATAATGTGCTTACTAAACTAAGATTTGTTTAAACCACATGGAGTTCAAGATTTTTCAAACTGATACCAGTGACCTCACTGAAGAGAAAGGAAATTATCTGATCTGAATTAAATTCTGAAGGTCTTAAGGGATTCTGGTGTTTATTGATATAAGCCTACTCACCTCCATCAAAGTAAACAAATTTTGGGAGCTTTGATTATACCAACTATCATTCTGCTTTCAGAATCTGAGTCACAGAACTGGCTATGATTTTTAGAAAGTCAAAAATTAACAGGATATGTCAAAGATGTCTTATTATCACTAGTTAAAATTTCATTCAAGGAGGGTTTCTGAAAGGTTTGGCCCAGATAGGACACTGTAGCCAGGAAAGCCTTTCCCACAACCAGGGAAACTGCTGATGTAGTTGCCAAAGTCATATTACAAGAAATCATTCCAAGGTTTGGTCTACCTCAGAGTATTCAGTCAGATAATGGTCCCGCCTTTATTTCTCAAATTACTCAACAGGTATCCGCAAGCTTACACATCACCTGGCACCTACACATCCCATACCATCCACAATCCTCAGGAAAAGTAGAAAAGGCAAATGGCCTCATAAAGACACACCTTACAAAACTCACTTTAAAACTACACCAACCTTGGCCTCAACTTTTGCCCTTAGCCTTAGCCAAGCTCAGGGCACTCCCCCGGGCTCCTACCTTCTTAAGTCCTTTTAAACTTATGTATGGTAGGCCATTCTTACTCCACAATCTTCCTACCCCCCAAAATCTCCCTCCCCTTGCTGACTATGTCCCAGTTCTCTCCTTCCTCCGGCACCTGTTGTGACAACATGCTGATCTCTGCCTTCCACAACCCTCTGGAGAGGCCAAACCAGATCCTCCTATATCCCCAGGAGATCTAATTTATCTCAAATGTTTTAAATCCACAGGACTACAACCGAGGTGGAGTGGCCCCCATCTGGTCTACTTGGCTACCCCTACAGCAGTCAAAGTTGCTGGACTCCCATCCTGGTTTCACATCACTCAGGCTAAGAGGTGCCCTCCCAGCCCTAAATCTGATCATTCTGAGTGATCATCTCATCTTCTGTCGCCTACCTGTCTCCGTCTCACCAAGGCCTCGCAGCCACAGTTAACAGGCTAAGTCATGTTTTGTTATCCACTTTGGTTCCTAATTTCTTACATTCTATTAATGATCATTTTCACAGCAGGACTCTTGACAGTCTTTCCTGAAGACTCCCACATCATGCGTAAGATAATCTTCATAATGTTCTATATGATAACAGTTGCAGTTCTTTCTACCCTCAGCTGTCTGGTTAAACGTGACATCCCTGAAAACATAAGCCCTTACCTTCCCTATACGGGTACAGCCACTGCCTTCCCTGCTCCCCCTATTCTTTCCAGTTCAACTCCTGGACCGGAGACAAGCTTTATACACCTACCGTCTTAACTTTTATGCTTTCAGATGGGGGAGTAATCACCTCTCATAACTCCACTCCTCCTAACCCCACGTTTAATTTTCAGAATTCTGCCTCACCGTGGAAATGTTTCTACCTCAACATGGTCCTGATAGAATGATATGTCTAAATCAAAGGCACCTTTCCCTCTACCTCACCTAGGTCCTTAAATACGACAGTGCCATGTCTCCTCATAACATTTTGTCTCTTTGTTTTTCCAGTCTGACATACGTGCATTCACCAGTGAAGTTGTCCTGGCCAAAACACCTGGCACCAGCGTCTACCTGGGCATCAACCTTCATCCCGTCGACTCCCCTAGGCTCCAGTACAGCGCCCTTTGCCAGCAGGAAGTAGTTAAAGAGAGAAATCTTCGCCCCTTTTCATAATAATAACCATAAGACGGGATATGAAAGGTTTTGGCCCAGATAGGACACTGTAGCCAGGAAAGCCACAACCAGAAGCAGGAAGCCCCATCTTGCCCTGCCCCTAGGAAGTTACCTGTGACGCCATCTTCCCACCCCTGGGAATTTACATATGGCGCCAAACCTAGGACCAATGGGCTACCTGTGTATCCCTAATGCCCGCCTTAGGTTCCACCCCAAACCGAGGCTATTTACAGGCCCCCACGCCGCGTGTCCGCCGGAGAGATTGCCGGACGCCAGCAGTGGGGTTGCCGGTCATCTCTCTCCGTGTTCTCAGAATAAAGGCCGCTTTTTATTTTATATTTCTCATCTTTTGTTAATATTTTTCATCTTTTGGAAATAACTCTATCATTATAAAGGCCGCTTTTTATTTTATATTTCTCATCTTTTGTTAATATTTTTCATCTTTTGGAAATAACTCTATCATTTGGTACCGTGACTCGATCGGCAGGCAACTGACTCTTGGGCCACATACCCAGAGTTTCCTTGCCGATAACCAGATAACATCCTGGATTAATCCCGAGCTTTTTCCTCTCCCGAGACGTTCCTGTCGCCAGCCGCCTGCACTCCGCATCTGCCAGACTGATTTCAGGTGAGCACTCCCCGGGGAACTTTTCGCACTGGGCAGCCCCAGTGGAATGTTCTCCCCTTCTGCATTTGGGTCTGTGCATTTTCACGTCCTTAGGACCGCCCAGGGCAGGGTTCTTTCTGGGCAAACCTGCGCCCACAAAATCTCTCACATTCTTTGGGTTCGGATAGCCCAAAGCAGAGATTTTTGGGACCGCCCACACTGAAAGAATGCCTCACTTCCCTTAAAGCCTTGCGCTTTCACGGGCAAAACTGTTACTGACCCCACATAGACTCCATTCGTAAATCTCTCAGTGATGACTAGAGTTTACGGTTTGGAACCGTAGCCGCCGCGTGGTACCACAAATAAGTGACGACTTTTTCTGGACCTCCGGTTTTTTTTCTTGCCTGAATCAGTCATGGGGAACGTATTTTCTAACTCCCAAAAGACGCCTTTACAATGCCTAATTTCCAATTTACGTACCCTAAAAATTAAAGGTACCATAAAAACTAAACAACTAACTTTTTACTGCCAGGAGGTCTGGCCAACCTATCCGCTTATCGGCAAGCCTTGGCCCAAAAAAGGAACATTTGACCCCTGCATTCTCAGGAACTTGTACGATTTTTGTCAAGCTGGCAACAAGTTATTAGAACTCCCTTATGTCCAAGCCTTTCTTATTCTGAGAACACGCCCATCTCTCATTAAGTCTTGTGCTCCAGCTGAGATACTTTTAGCTAAGTCTACTGCGCCGCAAACTTTTCCTTCCTGCCCTCCGGTGTTTTCACAGCCACCGCCTGCCTACCACCAAACTCGTTCCCTGCCGTTACCTCCCACCGGACCGCTCTCTCCTCCCTCTATGCCTGATTCTCTCAGCAGCTCTAATCCCTCTCCGTCGCAGATACCTCCCGCTGTGCGATCGTCTCCCTCTTTGCCTTCCGGGACCCATAACTCTCCCAGCAGCTTTAATCCCTCTGTTAGCGCTTCCTCGCAGTCTCCGACTTCCTCTCCTGAGAATTCTGTATCCCCTACAGCATTCTCACCACCCGCCCACCATACTAGGTCTCGGTCGCTATGTCCTTCCAGCAGGTCGCGTGATTGTTCCAGCTTGCGTGGGGAACAGTCGCCATGTTGCAACCCTCTGCCACATGGCATGGCGCCGCCATGTTCCGGAGGGCCACATGGTGACAGGGCGCCGCCATGTTTCGGGCCATGTGACAGGGCGCCGCCATGTTCCCAGGCACCGCCATGTTTTGGGTCATGTGACAGGGCGCTGCCATGTTTCCAGGACCCTCACTGTCAACGGGAGTCTCCTTGTGGCTCTTCTTGTGAACTGCAACAGCCGCCCTGTTGCAGTGCACATGATGCTTCATTGTGCTGCCGACAGCAGTCCTCTGGCTGCAAGGCACACAGTGAGACGCCATCTGCTCGTGTTTCCCAGGGTGACCGGCAGCAGCTCTGTAGCCGCTCTACAGATGATTGCTCACATGCGCCTACCGGAAGGATGGCTGCTCAAGGGCCCTCTGCTCCAGAAACTCCTCAGGCTCTGCTACCGCTTCGGGAGCAAGCTGGCCCCGAGGGGCTTGTTAACATCCATGTGCCTTTTTGCCTTTCTGATCTATACCAGATTACCCTTAAATTAGGTAGCCTCTCTGTTGACCCACAGAATTATATCAAGCAATTTAAATTTATTACTAATTGTTATGATTTACATTTTAAGGACGTTTATAATGACTCTGGGCCTATAGCTGTGCCAGAGCAGGACAAGCATACTAACTATAACAAACTTTTAAAACAGGTCCAGGAGGCTAATCAAAACCCAGCTGTGTTCCTAAATTGGCTTTCTAATCCTCGCGCCCTGCGAGCAGTTCCAGCTTTGAGCACTGTGTTGGGCCACCTCCCAGCCCCTCTCCCATGCGCCGTCCCAGCCCCTCCCTCCCCTGTGCGCCGTCGTAGTCGCCGCCGCTGCCACCTTACACGTTTCCGGGGGCAGTCTGAGCCCGCCCCTGCGCGCTATATCCCAGTGCTTGCCCCACCCACTGGGCGTGCTCTGCCAGAGCGCTGCAAAACAGCAGCTCAGCGGCTCTGCTCAGGCATGCTTTTTTTTACAATTTGGCTCTGCTCAAAAGATGCTTTTTTATTACAATTCTCAAACCATTTAATCAAGGTTATTGGCCACCTGATAATTTTACCAGCCTTGTTTATCCATCAAAGCCTTCACCAATCTCCTGTTTAACAACTAAGGTTATAAATTCCTTTTTGCTGGGAACCACTAGCTCTATTTCAAGCTCTATTTCAAGGGTTTTCTTAAAGTTTTATTTTACTTGTCTTGGTTCATACTACTGCAAATAACAGGGTTAAAAACACTAAATGTGTTCAGAATTTGACAGTATTAGATCAGTTTTGATTGACTTATTCATAAGATTGCTAAACCTTTACTGCAAAATGTTTCCATTAAAGCCTTGTTTGGCAGACTAAAGCTTTTTTGTTAATTCTACGTGTCACCCTATAAAAAAAGCGATATGCCATCCAGATAAAGCCTGCTCTCTAATCCAAAATGCCAATATTAAATTCCTGCATACTTACTTAATTCTACCATAGTCCAAGTCCCAAACAAAAAGGCAAAACTTGACCTTCAAACCTTATAGAGATCTTAATATAGTTTTTTATATTTTTAACACTTGTGACACTTGGAGTTCTGAGACAGGTAAACCTACACAAGGTGGAGCTGCCTGCCCCCTCCATGGACCACGCTCAAATGCAGCAGAAGATACTGGGCAAGAAAATGCCCCATCCTGGCATTCTTTGAGACCTTACTCCAGGGCTACTGGACTGTCCTAGCCACCAGAGAGTGGGTAAGCCATCCTAAGTTCTAGCCCTCATAGGAAATGTCGACACTGCCAGATTCGTCACCGACAGAAAATCGCTGCTGGAGGCTGAGGGGGTTCAGGGCAACAACAGACCCCTTTAAGGTGTCCGTCTCAGATTCCAAGTCGCACTACAGTCTCAGGTAAGACATTCTCTATATTTGTGGACATAGAGGCCATATATACAGAGTTCTTCCTGAGTATTCAGGCTGCTATATTAAGTCATCAATCTCTATGACAGGGTATTGATGGTCAACCTATGCCATTTACATTACAAACAGGGCCTATTTTGTGCAGGTCCCAGTCTTCTCACTTGGTTTATACTTTTTCAGGATACATAAAAGCCTTTCTCATACTTGCTAAAGTTCTGTTACAGCAAATCATTCGAAGGACTACAACCAGGTTACAGCGACCCATGCCTAAATCAAAGTTGCTAGACTGCCATTCTGGTTTCACATCACTCAGGCTAAGAGGTGCCCTCCCAGCCCTAAATCTGATCATTCTGAGTGGTCATCTCATCTTCTGCCGCCTACCCGTCTCCGTCTCACAAAGGCCTCGCAGCCACAGTTAACAGGCTAAGTCATGTTTTGTTATCCACTTTGGTTCCTAATTTCTTACATTCTATTAATGATCATTTTTACAGCAGGACTCTTTAACAGTATTGCCTACAGACTCCAACATCATGCATACCAGAGACAAGCCTTACCAACCTACCGTCTTAACTTTTATGCTTTCAGATGGGGGAGAAAGCACCACTCATAACTCTACTCCTCCTAACCCCACGTTTAATTTTCAGAATTCTGCCTTACCGTGGAACATGTCTAAATCAAAGGCACCTTTCCTTCTACCTCACCTGGGTCCTTAAATATAACAGTGCCATGGCTCCTCATAACATCTTGTCTCTTTGTTTTTCCAGTCTGACATACGTGCATTCACCAGTGAAGTTGTCCTGGCCAAAACACCTGGCACCAGCGTCTACCTGGGCATCAACCTTCATCCCGTCGACTCCCATAGGCTCCAGTACAGCGCCCTTTGCCAGCAGGAAGTAGTTAAAGAGAGAAATCTTCGCCCCTTTTCATAATAATAACCATAAGACGGGATATGAAAGGTTTGGCCCAGATAGGACACTGTAGCCAGGAAAGCCACAACCAGAAGCAGGAAGCCCCATCTTGCCCTGCCCCTAGGAAGTTACCTGTGACGCCATCTTCCCGCCCCTGGGAATTTACATATGGCGCCAAACCTAGGACCAATGGGCTACCTGTGTATCCCTAATGCCCGCCTTAGGTTCCACCCCAAACCGAGGCTATTTACAGGCCCCCACGCCGCGTGTCCGCCGGAGAGATTGCCGGACGCCAGCGGTGGGGTTGCCAGTCATCTCTCTCCGTGTTCTCAGAATAAAGGCCGCTTTTTATTTTATATTTCTCATCTTTTGTTAATATTTTTCATCTTTTGGAAATAACTCTATCAGTTTCATGCTGAGGATTTAGTTGGACGGGGCTGGGGTGGGGGTAAGCGCCTGCCTGTGCAAGCATGAGGTTGTGAGTTCAGTCCCTAGCACCAAAAATAAACATAAAAATAATATTTCATTCAAAATAACATCACCCTATGCATTGATATTTATTTGAGCAAAGGAAAGTTAATTTTATGTAAATTTACAATTTTGATTTACTTTTTTTCCAGAATTAGAGATTCATATTCGGGCAGAAATTCATTCTTTGTGAAGAATTCAATGCTGTTAAGCATAATATCCACCAAGAAGACAGCAAAGGCTTATGTCTACATAAAAACTTATACATGAATGTACATAGCAGTTTTATTTGTAATAGTAAAAACCTGGTAATTACTCAAATGCCTATCAACTGCTGAATGAGTAAACAAACTGTGATACATACACATAATGGAATATCACACAGAAAATGGATATATACACAAACAAAGAATGAACTATTGACACAGCAAGACAGTAAGTCTCAAGATAGTGCTCAGAGAAGAAAGTCTAAGGAAAACAAAAGAGAGTGCATTCTGTAAGAGTCCACTTAAACAGATCTATAGAAAATGCAACTAATCTCTAGTAACAGAAAGCAAATCAGTATGGTGGGAAGGGGAAAGGATGCCACGGGTTGATAAATGTATTTATTATTTTGATTGTGGTGATGGCTTCACAGCTGCATATATATGGCAAGCTTGTCAAATTACAGATTAATACTGTTTAGATTGTCAGTTATACTTAAAACTTTTTTTCTTTTTTGGTTTTTTTGAGACAGGATCTCACTATGCAGTTGAGGTTGGCCTTGAGCTCACTTTACAGCCCAGACTGGTCTCAAACTTACAATGATCCTCTTGTCTCAGCCTCCCTAGTGCTGGGATTACAGGCATGTGCCACCATTCCCAGGAAACAAACTATCTTTTTAAAAAGTACTTTTACTCCCTATTTGGAGGACTGAGGGTCCTACTTCCTTTTCCTCTTAAAAGTATCTTAGGGTCTCGGTCATAAAGCCTTAAGATCCATATATCGGAGGAGGGTCTTAGGTGCAGACAGGAAGCCCTGTTTACCTTAACCATCACTTGAGCCACCCACTATTTTCTCCCCTCTTGTGTACTTTTCTCCCCACACCCTGAACCACACGTCTTCTCTTACTGGTCTCAATACTTCTCCCTACTGCTCATTTCCCAAGATATTTCCATGAACACAGAAACATCTTTGACTACCCTTGTTACAGAAATCAGACCAAACATGGGAAGAAATGGCACAAAGGATGGTAAAGAGGCAGTTTATTACACAAGTAGGCTTCTTGATTAAGATCTCTCCCAAAGAGCCAGAGTCCCACCCAGAGAGGTTTTGGGGCTTGGGAAAGCAAGTGGGAAGGTACAAAGGTAGATTTGACACATAAGATTGGAGGGCTGGGAGACATCATGGGTTGCTGAAGGAGTCTAAACATCTCAAGTTATATTGTAAGGCTATCAGTTATACAAAGGCAGTAAAGACCACTCAAGTTACATTGCAAGGCCATCAGTTACACAACGGAGGTTAAAAAAAAAAAAACTCAGGGGTTACACAAAGGGAAGAACCTTGTTACCAGGTTTGCCACGATACATCCGCTGTGTTTGGCAGACATTCTCAGCAGGGCTTTATCTAAAATTTTATTTCCCTTTCATCCTGATCCATCTCCATTTCAGGTCCCTCTTAACGTCTTGATTTGTAGTCACAGTGAGGATTTTACTGAAAAGCAAATTTTTAGAGATTTCTTGTCCTTTCTTAATCACAAATTGTTCCAGTTTTCTCTGCAGTCCAGGGATCAATTACTGAGCATTACTTAGTTTTTATTGTATTGTTGTTGTTGTTGGAGTGTGTTTGGGTGTGTATGTGTATGTTTGTGAGACAGAGTCTTGCTTTTTAGTTCAGGCTGGCCTTGGATTCACTATGTGGCCCAGGCTCAACTAGAACTCGCTGCCATCCTCCTGCCTCAGGCTTCCAAGTACTGGGATTACAGGCGTGTGCCACCACACCGGGTTTAGGGCAGTGGTTCCCCAAAGTGTGGTTAGCAGAACAAGCAGCATCAGGTGACCTGAGAATTTGAGTGACCATCCCTCACCTACTGAGCCACAAACTCTAGGGCCGGGGTACTAGACCTCCAAGTGACTCAGATGTCTGCCACTGTTCTGGGGGGAAAGAGACAAGAAGAAAGTTAAAGAACGAAAGCTCAACTGAGAATCTGATTACACGATGAGAGAGAGGAGTAAGAAGGAGACACTGACTCATTATCCAATCAGAAAACTTACCCAATCCCAGGATGCATTCCCAAAAGATATTGGAGTCCGGTATTCACCACAAGAACCGGCAGACATGGCATCAAGCAATGTTTCGCTGACCAAGTCGGTCCCTAGCTTTGGCTCAGCTGGGAACTGCCCTGCGGGTGTTCACGGGTTAATTCTGGACACCGTCCGGCCCTAGCCAGGGCACTGCGCATGCGCGGCGCCGCGCCTTAGAGCTGAGCGATCCTCCGGGGTTCCTAGAGTGGACGCGTTGCCGGCTGGTTCACCCAGTGAGAGCCTTGACAGCGAGCCGCGGGACGCTTGGAGGTACGCGGGAATTCGCCCCATGGAAGGCCCGAGCATCCCCGGCGATTCCGCCTACCAGGCGGTTTCTTGAGCCCTTTGTCGCTGCCTGACACGGAGACCTAATCGGTTCTTGGACAGGATCAGCGCTTTCTGGGCCTTGGGTTCAGCCGGGTTCACGCCAGAAATTTGGGGAAGCTGGTATCATTATGAAACGCGGATGAATCCGCGTGAATACGGAAAGAACTATTTGAATGTGTGTTAGAAGGAGCTAAGGAAGGAAAGACATAACGTTCAATAGTGTCATTTCGTGAAAGCGGGGGATAGCATAATCAAAACCAATAAGACAAATTCTAAAAATCTCTTCTCTGTTCCCAGTTACATCCTGTTTGGGAGCATTAACTCCCATTGCTCTTTGAGTAGCTCTCAACTTGGAATGGGGAATGTGTGTCCTAGAGAAGTAATTGCCACAGCCCTGGACGATGGAGGTGGGAGCTGGAAAAGCCTGAGAAAAATTACTTGGAAATTAAATGAGGTTTCATTTCCTCTTTTTCTTCTTTTGTATTTAGAGACTGTTTCCGGGGTTCTAGTCTCAGAAGGTATATTCCTAGTCTGCAGAATGATTCTCTTCTGAGCCCATTGGTGCTCAGTTCCCTCCAGACCTGAGACCTTTAAGCAGAGAAGAAAATCGTACAAAGGAAATGGTATTTCTTCATTTGCTCTCTGAGGTGTCCAGTTGCAACCTATGGAGAACCAATTCAATTATGAATCTCAAGAACGTCACTTTTTGTCCGGTGAGTAGACCCTATCCCAGCTCTGCCTGTGATACCAATATTCCTTATTGCCAACACCCACACTTTGTTGGTACTGTCTCTTTAAGGCTTCAAGCAGCGTCACGTGGTTTTGTTTCTAATTCTAGCACTCAGATTCTTACACAGTTCCTTCTCTTTTTCAAGGTCCAAGAGTCATCATTTGACCCTTTCTAAAAATCACCTTATTACCAGTCCTTGAGTGTTAGGTATATCACCTTTATAATCTTTTTAAGTCATCTTTTTCATCTATAAAGGCATAATTAAAAGTTTGCAGTTTGATGACCTGGCTTCAACTTCTAGCTTTGTCACTTACTGCCTCCAGTAATTCACAGTTCTGTTCCTTCACTTTATAAATGTATAATAATTCATATCTTGAAGGTTGTTTTGAGAATTGTCTCTTATTCGTTAAAACTTAATGACTTGAAACATCAGACAGTTTTCATCTGTGTTACTTCTTATGGTTTCGTAGGTCATCAACTGGAGCCAGGTGTACATGGGCAGTATTTTTCTCCTAGTATTGTCTGGATTCACTTAGTTATCTGGTGGCTTAACTGGGACTGGGGTCTAAGTCTCAATCACATGTGTGTGACTGTTGGCTTGAGTACATCACCAGTGGGCTAGCACAGACTATTAGAATACCTAATACCCAAAATCAGAGAGAGAAAGCTCTTTGACACATGAGAACTTTGTATACCTGGACTTGTGTGAAATCTATGTATGTCACATTGACCAGTGCAAATCATGTTGCCAGTTTTAGAGTCTTTGTGAATGGAAACTGCACTAGGAGATTGACGCTGACAGATACGATTCATTGGGGACTGTTGCTCCTATAAGAAACACTACAAACACTAAGTGAGGCCCTCTGTGTAAAGCTATGAGTATTGATCTGGCTTATAGTAAACTATTTATTTGTTTTTGTGGTACTAGGGATTGAACCAGGGCTTCATGCATACTTTACCATGCTAGGTGGGCACTGACTGAGTTACATACCCAGCTCACTTTATTTTGCAATAGAGTCTTGCTAAATTGCCCAGCTTGGTCTTAAACTGTGATCCTCCTAATCTAGCCTGCTGAGTAACTAGGGTTACAGGTGTGCACTATCAATCTTGACTTCTAACAAACTCTTTATAAGTGGAGCCACTATTATAGTAGTAAAATGATTTTGATCCTTATTTTGTTTAGATGTTTTGCAGGGTTTCATGTCCACATGATATGCTGCTTTTTGGATTTGGTCCTCCCATCATTGCTGCTGTTATTTTGCCTATGAAATTCTCCTTCCATTGTCTGTTTCTTTTAATATAGATCTACGATATTTTAGTCTCAGAGTGGCTTTATTATGTTTTATTTAGTTAATTTATTTCCTGTGTTACAATTTGCCTCTCCTTAAGATCTATTCTAGCCAGGTGTGGTGGTTCACACTTATAATCTCAGTACTCAGGAGGCTGAAGCAGGAGGATCACCATGAGTTTGAGGCCAATCTGGGCTACACAGTGAGTTCAAGGCCAGACTGGACTATATAGTGGGGCTCTGTCTCAAAAAACCAGATGGGGTGGGGACAAAATCTGTTCTAAGTCATCTAGCTCTCATTCTTCCTGTGAAGCATTGTAGCATTGCTGCTCCTCCTTGCAACTTGACATAAACTTATTGTATGTGATTAGGTCTCCTAGAATGTGTATGAATTAATATTTTTATTATAAAATAATACAATTATGCCGTAGTCAATTTATATAATATAGAAAATACAAATTTTATAATCTATAACTCCACCATCTAGAAATAATTACTAATATAAATGTATCCTTCAAATCATTTAATTAACTAATTCAACAGATATTTAGTGTTGATAGATGTTTATGAATTAATAAAATTATAGCATATTAGCCATTACTAGTCATATAATATTAGTTATTGAGGTTTTACTCTGTGCCACTATATGTAAGGGGCTTCCGCATATGCAGATTTTGGTTTCTAGGCGAAGTCCTGAAACTAACCCTCTGCAGATGTTGAGGAGTGACTTTACTCCTAATTCTTGGCCTAGCAAGAAAAGAGCAAAGATGAAGGGAGACCAGCTCATCTGTTTGCTTGGTATTTAGCACTGACAGTCTCACCTTCCCAATAACCCCTTCAGTTTTAGACAAGCCAAGACAGATGGTCACACTATTGTTCTTCCCTAATTATGCAAATCTATTGTAAGCCTGATGTCTCAGAACCCCAGAGTACACAGTCACCAGCATCAACCCCATGGGCACAGAGCAGATGGAGAATAGATCTGGAGGATGAAAAAATATCTGTGACAGCCCACCCTTTCTATCCCCTACTGCCTACTTTTATTTTTTTGGTACCAGGGATTGAACTCATGACCTTATGCTTGCCAGGTAGGTTCTTATACCACTGAACTAAACTCCTGGCTCTTTGCTTTTTTTTTTAAAGAGTAGGAAAATTTATTGGAGGGAAGGAATGGGGAATAAAAATAGCTCCTGAGACATAAGAAGGGTCCTGAATGGATTGCCAATCCAATATCTACTTTTGTCCTTTGATTTTTTTATTTAATTTGTGCTCTCAACACAGAAAACAAAGTTCCTTAAGCTACCATTTTCTTGCCAGTTGACATATAATTAAATCATATTCTCTCCCGAAACCCTCCAGGGCCCTCACTGTAGCAGAAACAAAGTCTGGGATAGACAGGTAATACAAGGGTAGTACAAATGAGAGCTGAGAGAAAGGGACCAGATTGTATAGAATTTTATAAGCTATCGTAATGATTTGGAATTTCATTCCAGTGTAACAGCAAGCCATTAGAGCTTTTCATACAAGATGATGACAAGTAAAGATCATTCTGCCTGGAATGCAAAGAACAGGAGAAAGATAGGGAGAAGAACACAAGTATTTCAAGAAGCAAGTACTAACTATTCAAATAAATCTGGAGTAAGACTGAGAATTGAAGATTGTCCAGGTAGAGCAATTCGTGATTTTATAAGTCTAAAAATTTCAATTGAATTACTGAAATAATATCCTAATTATAATGGATTAAAAAGAGAACTCACTCAGGCTGGGGACGTATCTCAGTGTTAGAATTCTTGCCTAGCATGCAGGAGACCTTGGCTTCAGTTAATACACAGACATACGCGCGCACACACACACGCACACACAAAAAGAATTGATGTTGATTATAACATTCAAAATCAACCAATGTTTTCTTTAAAATGAGAAATTTAGTAAAGTTCTGAAGAAAAGCCAGAAAAGACTAAACACAAAACTCAATGATGATATGGATAGGGAAAAAAGAGGTTAGAGGGAAACAGGAGCAGGCACAGAACGATCCCAGGCTGTTTGAAGTTTTTTGGTGCTTTTTTCTTTCCTAAACTAAATGAGAACTCTGTTTGATTTGTTGTGTTTAACCACTATTTATATTTATGTATGTATATATTTTTCCTATGCATAAAAATTTAAACACATGAAAAATATAGTGTAAATTTTTTCAAGGAAAATTGCTAAAAAGGGAAATAAAAATGAAACAATAGACATACGGAATGTAAACTCCAGATTTTTGTATTTCAAGTCTTAATGTGTTCTTTCTATTTTTTATTAAATCTGCTTTAATGAGGTATAGTTTACAGAAGATAAAATGCACCCTTTTTAATTGTGCATAGATGAGTTTTGACATCTTCATACATCATATCCATAGAATCACTGTGTTTCCACTGCTTCCACTTAGAAAAATTATTTTGTACCCATCCTTGTCCCTTACTATCCCGGAGCAACAACTAAATAAGCTTTCTGTCACTATGTATTTTATTTGTGTAAAATTTCATGAAAATGGAACTATGCTTTTTTATGCCAGCCTTCTTTAGTTGAACATAATATTTTGATGTTTAGCCACATTTTTGCTTTGTCTATAGTTCTGTCTTTGCTGAAGAGTATTTTATTGTTTGGATATATGTCAATTTGCTTATTGATTTACCAGCTAGACATTGTTTGCATTTTTGTTTGAATTGTTTGCATTTTTGGCTATTTTATTTATAAAACTACTTTGAACATTTGTGAAGTATGTTTCCATTTCTCTTGGTTAAATAACTAGAAGTAGAATTCCTGGGTTGTATGATAAGACTACGTCTACTTTCATGAAAAGTTACCAGATTTTTCTAAAGCAGCTATACTGGTTTACATTTCCATCAGCAATGTATGAGTTTCAGTTGCTCCAACCCTTGTCATCATTTAACCACTAACTGTTAGTTGTATTGTCATTCTTCTTAAATTTAGCCATTCTGCTGAATGTTTGCCGGCAGTTGTGTGTGGTTTAATTTGCATTTCCTTGATAACTAGTGATGTTTAGCATTTTCTTATCGATGATCCATATAACTTCTTTTGTGAACTCTTTATTTTAATCTTTTGCTCTTATTGAGTCATAATCTTATTTCTAAGTTGTGAAAGTTCTTTTTATATGTTGGACACATTCATTGTCAGATACATATTTTGTAAATATTTTCTTTTACCTATGGCTTCACTTTTTTGTTTTGTGTTTTATGTTAGTAATGTTTTCTGAAGATGTTTATAATTTTGATCAATTTTTAAAATTTTATGATTAATACTTTTGGCATCCTATCTAAAATATCCACCTCCTCCCAAGTCATGAAGAAGGCCATTTATGCTACTTTAGTTTTTATATCTGGGTTTACACTACCTTTCTAGTTAATCTTTGTGGATAATACCAGAAAAAAGTCACAACTTGTTTTTATCATTATGATATGCAGTTCCAACACTTTTTTTTTTGAGAATCAGCCATTGAATTATTCTGGCATTTTTGTTGAACATTATTTCTACATATGTTTTGGATCTGTTTTTGCCCACTGTTCTATTCCATGGATGGACATGTCTCCTTATGTCAGTACCTTGATTACTATGGTTTTATAGTAAAGCTTGAAATAAAAAATTCAGTTTTGTTTTTCTTTTTAAAAATAGCTTAGGTTTTTCTGTACTGTTCTGCTTAAATTTAGAATCAACTTGTTAATTTCTACAAAAAAGCCTAATTGGAGCTTTGGGGTTATGTAGGGACAGATTACTATCTTCCTATCCATAAATAGTGGTATGTGTTTCTGTTAGTTAGTTTCTTTAGTTTCTCTCAGCAACATTTTATCATTTTTATTTTACTGATTTTGTACATATTTTGTTATTTTTGAGTATTTCATTTTTGGGTGCAATTGAAAAAGTTAAATTTTTTATTCCAAATGTTCATTGCTTATATACAGAAATACTATTAGCTTTTATATGTTACTCTGCTAAAGTCATTGCAAATGTTAATAGCTTTTAAGAGATAGTTTAGGGATTTTTATGTGTGTGTTCTCTAAGTAAATACAGTTAACTTTTTCATATGTATAAGTTGTATATATTAATTATGTGTGTATATATATATACATATATAAAACTTTTACATATTATGGTTTCTGTCTACATGCCCCCTCCAAGCCTCATACAGTCATGGGAACGGACTTTTTTCAGAAGTGGCTGAATGTAGAGTGTGCAGTGGATTTGTAGTGCAATGCTAGGATTAAGTGTGGGTGACTGCTGGATTAGTCCTCTGATTAGATTGGCACCCCCGCTAATCTCAGTAGACTGGATACAATATAAGAGGCAAAAAGAGGCTTGCCTCTCTCCTTCCTTGTTTTTGTTTTTTGTTTTTGGCTTTTTGAAACAGGGTCTCGCTTATGCAGTACAGGCTGGCCTTGAGCTCACTTTGTAGCCCAGGCTGGTCTCGAACTCACAATGATCCTCCTTTCTCCGCCTCCCGAGTGTTGGGATTACATGCATGTGCCACCATGCCCAGTTTCCCTTGTTGCTTTTATTGTCTCCTGTTGCATGAACGTTTCTCCTCTAGCATGCCCCTCTGCCAAGCCACCTCACCTTGGAGCCATGCAACTGTGCACTGAAACCTCTACAAACCGTAAGCTAAATAAACCTTTTCTCCTTTAACTTTGAGTGTTAGGTATTTGTCCCTGCAATGAGAAACTAAGACACACACACACGTTTTTGTTTTTCATTTCTAGCATTCCTAGCAATGAATGAAAGTAGTACAGTATTGAATAGCAGTGCTAAAAGTAATTGTCTTTGCCTTGTTCCCTTGTGGAAAGCACTTCATACTTAACAAACCATCAGCTAATGAGTTAATGATTATTTTGCTTTTGTTTTGTTTTTCATTGGAGTAGTCACTTTAAATGTAACGTGATTGCTGTGTTTAAATGTACCTGCTTCTTAATTTTCTTTCTTTGAATTTTCTCCCTTTGTGTCTTATTTTAGTGTCAGGCTTCTTGATTTTCCACTTTTTTTCCTATTGTGGTTTATACTGATTCATTGTTGTTTGGGGTGTGTGAATGCACATATGTGTGCTTGTGCATGCAGTAAGGGTCTTCCACTGAGTGACACCCTAGCCCTTTTTATTTTTTATTTTGAGACACAGTCTTCCTAAATTCCCCAGGCTGGATTAGAATTTTCTATTCTCATGCCTCAGCCTCCCAGAATGTTGGGATTACAGGTAGGGGGTACCTGCCTAACCTGCTATACATTCTTTAATTATTTTAATGCTTATTTTATCACAGCCTTTCTCAAATGCGGTTCTGTGAATTAAGTAAGCCACAGTGTTCTAAGGTACCTATTGTCTTTGTATGTTATGGGTTAGTATCTCTGATAATAAATTTACTATGTAATAAATTTAACTATATATCACCCTTGGAAGAATTATGAAAATAGTTATTCAAATAACTTTAATTTGTTTTGGGGGGTTTTTCTTTTGGAAGAGTAATTCAATTTTAAATTTTATTGTTTTTTTTTTCATTTATTTTGTGCTAGGGATTGAACCTAGTTCCTGTGCACAGTAAGCACAGTGCTCTACCACTGAGTTATATAAGTCTGCGTCATGTTTTAAAAATTTGTTTTGTAACCTGCTGTTTTATTTAATGAAGTATAGTGGAAACATTTTCACTTCCATCAGTTCATGTCAACATCATGATCTCTTAATGATATAACTAATATCACTTTCTTTGGATTCACCAAATCCTTTCCTTCACACTTTCTTCCTTTCATTCCGTTCCCTTTGTCTAATCATAGTTTCTCTTCTACTTACATGTTATCATTTTTAGATTACACTTAATAGGGGAAACATGCAATACTTATCTTTCCGAGTCTGGCTTATTTCACTTAAAATGATGATCTCCAGTCCCATCTGTTTTCCTGCTAATAACATAATTCTTTTCTCCTTCTCCTTCTTCTCTTTCTCCTCCTCCTCCTTCTTCTTCCTTCTCCTTCCTTCTCCTTCTTCTTCCTTCTTTCTTTTTTCTTCTTCTTCTACTGGAAATTGAACTCATGACCTCATACTTCCCAGGCAGGCACTTATGCTGCTGAGCTAAATCCCCAGTTGAATAAAATTCCTTGAGGTGGGGTACTGGGAATCAAACTCAGGACCTTGTGCTTGCCAGGCAGGTGCTGTGCCACTAAACTATATCTCTGGCTCTTAAAATTCCATCTTGTAGATAGTCCACATTTTCTTTGTCACCGTCTTCTGATGAGCATCTTGGATGGTTCCATCACTTGGCTGTCATGAATGTTGCTGCAATAAACATGTATGTGCACATGTGTCTATAGTACTCCAGTGTCATTTTTAAAAATGTCTTATTTTTCATCATTTTATTTCATGTGACCACAGGCTGAAAGAAAAAACATATGTATGTGTGTATGTATATGTATGTAAAAAATAGTTAAGATAGTTGTACTGCTGATTTCACTGAGTTTGCTGAAGTGAAAGGTTTGTGCTGGTATTGTTCAGACAATTGAATGCAGATGTCTTGTGCTCTGGGTAAATGATTTGGGGATGACAATGTGCAATGATGTACTATTGTTGCTCCCTGACTGCTGTGCTTTAAATTTTTGTTGTAGTTTTTTTTTCTTCTTTTTTTTCTTTTTATCTATGAATAAAATGGACTTGGAATAAAAGGAAAAAGAGAGAAAAAAATTAATTTTTATTTTATTATGTAGAATTGTGATTCATAAAGTCTGCCTTAGAAAGTACAATACATATACTGAGTTTATTACAGTTTAATTTACCACTTTTAGGACAATGTAAAAGACTTTAAAGACTTTAAAACTAGCAGTGGACTTTGGTTCTGTTTATTTCCATCCTCTTTTATTGTTTTTGCCATACATTTCACTTTCATATACTATGATAAACTCCACAAACCATTTGTATTGCTTTAATGAGTCAGTACACATTTTGCTTTATCCAGACAGTTACTTTTTCAGTGATCTTCATTTTTCACTAATTTTCTTACATTTGGGACTTTTTTTCTTTTTTGAAGAATTGTTTAGAATGTCTTTTAATGCAAGTCTGCTGGTAAAAGTTTTTCTTTGCTATTATCGATTTTTTTTTTTACTGTACTAGAGATAGAACAGAAGGCCTGATGCATCACTAGGCAAAATGCCATAGCACTGAGCTGTATTCCAGCCCTTTTCAGTTTTATTTTAAGGTAGGGTCTCACTAGTTGCCCGAGCTAGTGAGTTGCAAACTTACAGTCCTCCTACCTCAGCTTCCCAAATAGCTGGGATTACAGGCCTGTGTCACCAGGGTTCTTCTGTAATGCAACTGACTACATGTGTCACATGTGGGAAGCAGAGTTCAGAACCGAGTCCAGAACTGAGTCAAATGCTGTCGTTCTGTCTACTCACGTTGTCATAATAAACATCTTCTGTCTCTAATCCAGGAATCATATGTCTTTGCAGAGGCCATGAGACTTGTAAGCTAATTTGTTATCTTTTAGGAAGTATAAAATCCCAAATGTTTTAGTTTGTAGCAGGTTTGTTTTGTTTTTGTTTTTGTTTTTGTTTTTGTTTTTGGTACCAGAACTTGAACTGACAACCTTCTCTTGCCAGGCAGGCACTGTGCCACTGAGCTATATCCCTGAAAGTTTGTAGCACTTTTAGTGACAAATATGGGATGCTGACAGAGACATGGCTCTCTGGAAGAGAGCCCTAACAAGCCCTTACAAGCCCTAAAAGACTTGGGGGAAGTTAGTAGGAATCAGTATCAAATATGTTGATATATATACAGTCAACTGAACAATAAATGTTTTCCCACTTTATTGTATCAATGAGTATGCACTGGGGAGAGGGTTGTTGGCCAAATCTAAGAAGAATGTTTAAAGAAAGTGGTCCAAAGATGACCAGTTGTAGCAACTCCCTTGCTTCTACCTATTTATCAATTTAGTGGTTAGCCTCAGTTCATCCCATTGTAACAACTAGTAATTAAAATTCATTCTAGCCTGGCCAGTGCTGTCACCCTAACACTCTGGGAAACTGAGGCACAAGAATTGCAAGTTCAAGCCCAGCCAGGAAAACTTGGTGCTTAGGGAGACCCTGCCTCAAAAAATAAGGCCTGGGAATGTAGCTCAGCGCAGCGGTCCTGGGTTCAGTCCCTAGTACCACCAAAAAAAAAAAAAATCATTCTGGGTAGACCAAAATTCCCACCCTCTATTTTAGACAGGTTACAGAGACTCCTAAAAGGAGGAAAAGGAGGAAATTTGTGATCTTTAGAGATAGAAACTAGGTAAATTATTATAACTTTGGCTAGTTTGCTTGGGAGGTGGAGAGCAGGGTAATTGATGCTTGGGAAAAATAGAAGCCGCTGTCTTAATCTCAGCCGCTCCCATAGTCTGCCACCTTTAGACTCATTTCAAGATGACACTGAAAGGTCACAGAGTTCTTTTGCAGAGGATCTAAGGTGCAGTAAAGAAACTTGGGCACCCTAGGAGGGAAGGAGACTTTTCTTAAACAAAATTCCTGTTGGGAGTTTATAAAAATGGATAGATAAGTTCCAATCGAATGAAAGAGTTTTGATTTTCCTTTCACTTTTTCATAAATACCTTGTAGCCCAAATAGCTAGACAAACTTAAGTAAGACCTACCAACTTCTTTTCCTTTTTCTAGGCTATTTTCATACTTTGTACCTTATGTATGTCGATAAATTGCTTTGTATTGGCTCTAACTTAGTCACACTTTCCTAATCACAGTAAATGTCTATCTTTTGAGATTTCCTGTGGCAGTCATTGTAAGTCCCTTCTGTAAATGATTGTGATCCATTACTTGTTGATTCTTCTCAATTATCCTCTCAGAAAGTAACTTTCAATTGTTGGAGCACTCCCATGTTGTCATATTTGTAGGTAAATATACTGATTTGTTTCACATAAAACTTTCTTATAGTATAGAAATGCATTCCATTTGGATTGTGTTTATTTTTCCAGATGAAGAACCAGCATCAGAAGAAGAAATTACAGAAAAAATTGAATCATTGACTGAAGAATTTGGCAACTCCAGAGAGGATGTTCTCCAGGATTCTGAAGGCAGAGACTTCTATAAATTTGGGGATAAATTAAATGAAAAGGATCAGAATCTCTTTAAAAAAAGACAGAATATCTGTGATGAATGTGGGCAAAGCTTTGCTTATAGTACAGGCCTTATTCGGCACCAACGAACCCACTGGGAGAAACCATATGAATGTGATAAATGTGGAAAGGCCTTTAGGATGAGCTCAGCCCTGGTTCTGCATCAGAGAATTCATACTGGGGAAAAACCCTATCCTTGCAATTGGTGTATTAAGAGTTTCAGTCGGAGCTCAGACCTTATTAAACATCAAAGAGTTCACACTGGTGAAAAACCATATAAATGTAATGAATGTGGGAAAGCCTTCAGTCAGAGCTCAGATCTTATTATACACCAGAGGATCCATACAGGAGAAAAACCCTATCAATGTAGTCATTGTAGTAAAAGTTTTAGCCAGCGCTCAGACCTGGTTAAGCATCAGAGAATCCACACTGGAGAGAAGCCTTATACATGTAACCAATGTAACAAACATTTTAGTCAGAGTTCTGATGTTATAAAACATCAAAGAATTCACACGGGGGAGAAACCATATAAGTGTGATGTGTGTGGGAAAGCCTTTAGTCAGAGCTCAGATCTTATTCTACATCAGAGAATCCACACTGGGGAGAAGCCATACCCATGTAATCAGTGTAGCAAAAGTTTTAGTCAAAACTCAGACCTTATTAAACATCGAAGGATCCACACTGGAGAAAAGCCCTATAAATGTAATGAATGTGGAAAAGCTTTTAATCAGAGCTCTGTCCTTATTCTCCATCAAAGAATTCACACTGGAGAGAAACCCTATCCATGTAACCAATGTAGCAAAACTTTTAGTAGGCTTTCCGACCTTATTAATCACCAACGGATTCATACTGGAGAGAAACCTTACCCTTGCAATCAGTGTGATAAAATGTTTAGTCGAAGGTCTGATCTTGTGAAACATCATAGAATTCACACAGGTGAAAAACCCTACGAGTGTGAGGAGTGTGGGAAAACCTTTAGTCAGAGCTCCAACCTTATTCTACATCAGAGAATCCACACTGGAGAAAAGCCTTACCCATGTACTGATTGTACCAAAAGTTTTAGTCGGCGTTCAGACCTTGTAAAACATCGAAGGATACACACTGGAGAGAAACCATATGTGTGTAATCTGTGCAATAAAAGTTTCAGTCAAAGTTCAGACCTCACTAAACACCAGAGAGTACACTCTGGGGAAAAGCCTTATCATTGTGATAGGTGTGAGAAAGCCTTCAGTCAGAGTTCTGACCTTATTCTTCATCAGAGAATTCACACTGGAGAAAAACCGTATCCATGCACACAGTGCAACAGAAGTTTCAGTCAGAACTCAGACCTTACAAAACACCAGAGAATTCACACTGGGGAAAAGCCATATAAATGTAATGAGTGTGGGAAGGCTTTTAGTCAATGCTCAGCTCTAATCTTGCATCAGAGAATCCACACTGGGGAGAAACCATATTCATGTGATCAGTGTGGCAAAAACTTTAGTCGGCGCTCTGATCTCACTAATCATCAAAGAATACATGCTGGTGAAAAGCCATATAAATGTAAAAAAACATTCAGCGCAGACACAGGTTTTACTGAACACCAGAGAATCCACACTAGGGAGAAGTGCTACCAGTGTGTTCAGTGCAACATAAGTTTTAGTCAACTCTCTGATATTATTAATCACGAGAAAATCCATTCTACGGAAGACAGCTTGAATGGAATGAACATGGAAAAAACTTCAGCATATACACCAACTTTATTCAGTACTAGAGATACCACGCCAGAACAACAGTCCTATGAATGCTGTTGATGGACATGAAAGGTTTTAATCAATCAACCGTTGTGGTACATTATTTTAAGAAGCCACTGTGGAGAAAACTAGTTCAATTCTTAGTGAAAATTTAGCTCAGATCTCAGGCATTACTAAAATTGAAATTTCTAAGGAGTAGTTCTAGGAGCTGTGGTACAACCTTCTATGTGAATAAAATTTTTACAGAATGTCAATAATCAACAAAAATAAATTCCTATGTAATACAACTTAAGGAAAGCTCTCGTGTTTTATTCAGATGTAACCTACAAAAGAGTTATACTTGGGGACTGAGGAAAAAAAAGAGTTATACCTTTGTTTAAAAAAGTTTAGTAATATTAATGCAAAATTTATGTATTTTAAAAACAAGTGCAGAGAGATATTCAGTCAGAACTTGGAAATGAATTAGTTTTAGAATCTTAAAGCTTTAATGAGTCCAAATATCTGTATATCAGAAGTTATTTTAGAGAATGCAGGCAAAACTTAAATCTCCATATCTTAACCAGTATTTACACTGATTGAACATTTATCTCCTGACAACCGGAGTCCTATCTTCTGATGAATCTAGACATCTGTCTATAAGTTTCTTATGTGTAAACATGCTATTCCATGCTAGTATTAAACTTACTAGGAAACTCTGTTGCCCCCTTTCTCAGTTTTTTTCATTGGTCTAGTTTCGGTTATCCTAGTGAGAGTGATTTTGTACAAGGTCGTGTACAGAGTAAATGCTGATTTATTTCCTTCTTAATAATGCATTCCATAAACTTTATTGCTTTTTTTTTTTAACTTTAACTTTCTATCGGTACCGGGGACCGAACTCACGACTGCCTGCTTGCAAGGCAGGTGCTTATGCCGCTGAGCTAAATCCCCAGCCCCAAACTTTATTGCTTTGAAATTACTTTTTTTTTACTACCATTTAATTACATCTTTTAAATATGTGAAACAATTTAAAAAAGAAATTACCCAATATCAAGTGTGTAGTTTTTTCTACTTTACTGCATACAATAATCTTTGAACAAAAATGGTGATTTTGAAGTAATGATTTCTAGTAAATATATCAGTATCTCCTTGTTGATAGGAGGTATGTGCCAAGACCCACAATAGATTCCTAAAACCTTCCACATTATTAAACTGGATAAATTGTCGTAACTCATCACTTAACACACAGCAAGACTATAACTTGCAGTCTGAGTTTACACATAGAAGGTTCTTTCTTATTGTTTACACATAGGTTTACACATAGAAGGTTCATTCTTAACCGTAGATCTTCACAATCTCAGTATGTGACTTTTTTTCTCCTTAAAAACTTTTACTTTTTACTTCAAGGAACCACTCTATGGCTTCTCCTTGGCATATCCAAATCACCAGCAAATCGCTTGCTCATTGGTCCATTTTTGAGTAAATAAATAGTTACTCAAACACAAGAAATGCCTTGCAGAGATGGTAAGACATGGCCAAGGCAGCTACTAAGTAACAATGGACAGGTTGTTTATAAAACATGCATTCTTTTATGGTTTAAATCTAGATTGTGGAAGACAATAAGGTCTGTCTTCTATCAAACAGGATTGTCCCTGTCTCAGGCTCTGTCTTGCTGAACACACCAGTGCCGGCTTAGTTCAAACTCAGGAAACACAGCTATAAACCAAGTAGAGCTTACCAGGAGCCAGGACTTTCTGTTCACCACATTCCCCCTTGACTCTGCACCCCTCCTCTCTTAATAACTTTTCTGATTCCTCCCACACCACCTGTATAAATAAAGATTGGATATGGAGAAACAAATGCTTAGGCAGCATGTATAAAATGTCCTATGCATGCTTGTAACAAAAGTGACTGTTAGGAGGAGCAAGGGGCTCCCTTTCCTCTGGGATGGTCTTCCGATCCACAAAGCCTCATGTACTTGGTAGTTGTCTTCCAGGGTAGTACAGCTATTAGTCTTGCTGGACATTGTTGCTATTGTTTCTTGAAGTCTAGGATCCTATGGATCAGCACAGGAGGACTACTTGACCACCAGAAAAAGATTCTTTCTTTTCCTCTTGCAGCAGAAAGTGGCAGGAGGCAGAGGTGACATCCTTAGGCAATATGACAGGGTACAATGAAAGCTGGTCTTCTCACTATGGTAACTACTATTAAGTCGGGTTATCTTGTGGTGAAGCATTAGGTTGCTGAAATTGTTATGCCTTGTCCTGTATTGTTATGTTGTTATGTCCTCTTTTATCTCAATCTCCCCTTTTTAAAAAGAAATTATTTATTTATTTTATTATTATATTATTTTTAATTAAGGGAAAAATTAGCAGGATATATTATAGTAACTTTTTTGATTTCCTATTAACTGGATTTGAAGCCCTGTATTGCTCCCACCATCTTGTTTTGACTGTTTTACTCTGTTCTGTTCTGTTTGATAGTATCAAGTTTGAGGATATAGGCAACTACTTTGAAGGCAGTAAGATTCACTATGACATCCATTCTGGTTTGACTATTACCTTCTTTTGAAGTCCTGTAATGTCTCCAATATTTAGGTTTTATTGGTCTTGTTCTGTACTGTTTTGTTCAATTTTATTATACCTAATGATATAGGCAATTCTTTTTAAGGTAGCAAGAGGCATTATGGTAACCATTGTTGATTACCTTGTATTCTGTTTTTACATCATGTACTATGTCTATCCTTTGTTTTGACTGACTGCCTTCTTTTGTCATATTTGGTTTTATTCTCTTCCGAAAAAAGTAACAAGAACTATGGGAGTAATAAAACCCAAAATGTGTAAATGTTGTTGTAAAAACGAGAGGGAAAAAAAGTACTCTAAAGGATACAACTGCAAGTGTGTTTAGGTGTGTTAAGATGGATGACCATATTACTAAGTTTTTGTTGGGTCATTGAACGCAACTGTTTGCAGTCTCACTGCTTGAATGTCTACTTTGTATGCTTTAATCCTGTAACTTGAACAACTATTTCTAAGATGACAACATGTAATCCATTAACTAGTGATTTCTTACTGTTTTTTTTTTTGAAATTCTGTATTACTTGTACCCGTTTACAGTTTTGTTTTTTTTTCTCCTTTAAATAAAATTTAAAAAAAGAAAAAAAAAGAAAAAAAAAGAAAGCTGGTCTTCTGACACCATCCAGAATAATTTGCAAATCTGGATGCCCCGGACAGATGTCTGGTGGTACTATGGGGAGCCTTTACTGGGCTCCCTTCTGCACAGATGAAATGGCACGTGTACTTTGGTGCAATTGTCCATCCCTTTCATCTTGGCTTTTGGACCAGAAAGCCATTCTGGTGCTCCCTTGCTATTTTTAAGAAATCTTTCTTTTCAAAATCACTAACCACAAACCTGTCTTCTGAGTCTGAGATTCTGCCTTCATTGGTTCACTGTGCTGCAGATACTTCAGTGGAAATTTTAGTGTCCTGGATATCTGCTTGAATCTGTTTATGGATTTCACTTTTCCATTTCTTTCCTATGTTGGACATTCATGATTTCCATCATTTTCCTTAGCTGCTCTGTTCCTTTGCTCCTCCATTTTTAAAATCTGTATTTGCTCTAGAGGCACTAAGCATGTTTTTTTTTTTTTGTCACCATCCCTGTAGTTACCTGAAAAATTATTTCTGATTTTATTTTTTTCTAGAGCCTTGTTCATTTGCTTTGTTACCACTTCAGGGAGGCCAGGTGGGTAGCTTTCAGAATATCGCACCTCATTGCCCCCTGGTTTCTTGTGAGTGTGTTTGCCAGACAGGCACATTGCCACTGAGCTTTATCCCCAACCTCTTGCATCTTGCTTAAATATCCTTTTTTTTTTTAGTTTGATTCCTGAGTTGATGCTTGTAAATTTCCTATAGTGAGTTGCTTTTTTTGCTGTTTTTTTTTTTTTTTAGACAGGGTCTCACTATGCAGTTCAGGTTGGCCTTGAGTTCACTTTGTAGCTCAGGCTGTTCTCCAACTAGCCACGATCTACCTGCCTCAGTCTCCCAAGTGCTGGGATTACAGGTGTGTGCCACCACTCCAGGCTTGAAGTGGTACAATCATCAATAACAATAGAATCAAACACAGCTTAAAAAATGACAAACTGAGGTAACCATTAATTTACTACCTTTAACCATATGAATTAAGATTATATAACAAAACCTAAAACAAACCAGAAAATTGTATGTAGTAAATAAACCTGAAATATGCCAATTTTATTCTCAGGGGAGAACATTTCAAAGAGGTTAGAGGAAAAATAGAGAAATTGAAGTAAAAGGAAGAGATTAGAAGCAAGGCTGGAGGACAAAGGAAATCATGCAGAGTTAGGGAAATGTGCAGAAGAGAGGAGTGAAAGAGAAGAAATAAAAGGAAGAACAGAACAACAACCACAAAAAAAAACCCCTAGAAACCACATTCACATTCATGTAAAAACAAGAAGAGGGAAGAGGAATGTGGGGGGTGGGGGGAGTCCTCTTCAAGGTTTGTTTCTGCTGTCACTAGTAGACAACATGTGGAGACAGAGTCCAAGCCATGTTGATTTATCCAAGCAAGCCAGCAGTAGCTTCATAGTGGGGTAGTGGATAATCTCAGTGAGCCTGCACTTTTATTTCATCTGAAGTTCAGGCTGGTTTCCAGCCATGAGACTGGAACCAGACCCTTTCAGCCTGCAGCTGTAGTGCACATTCTATGGGCTTCAGCTCAGCTAGGAGCTGCTAGATGGAGCCAGCAGTTGTTCTGAGTTCCAAGATCAGTAGGTCCTTCCCAAAATGGCTCTTGGCCAACTACCCTTTCCTGCAGGACGGCCACAATCTGCTTCACTCACCAACCAATGGAGTTCATGGCATCCACTCCTCTATTGCACTGCTGTATCTTTCCTTGGAGGCCTCCAGGGTTACCAGCAGTCACCTTGTGTTGGCAGTTTTGAACTGTTCCTCCTATGCAGTGGGCCCCAACTCCGGGAGAAGGTGCCACCTGCTACCTCCTTCTTGTCCATTGAAGTTTCCCTCTTTGCTCTCCCCATGTGCTTAAATTCTCACTTCAAATCCTTCTTGAGGCCAGGGGACCCACTTCCCACCTTCTTTTCTTCCTTGTGTTGCTATATTCCAGTGCCTGGACAGCAAATCTCAGAGAGGGTCTTTCTCTGTTGCTTACTACTGCAACTTATTCCCAGAAATTTCTAAAATGTATTTCTTACAATCAGTCTGCATCTAAAAACATTTGTATTCTAAAATCTTCTCTCAGCTTACTTGTACTTCAGGGAAGAATACATTACCAGAAGATTGAAACAGAGGCCCTGTTCTGTGAAAAAATTACTTTCTGTACCTTAACAGTGCCATTTTAGGCCATGCAGCTCAGCTTTAGCTTTCTCTTCCATTCCCAGACCATTCTGGAATGTCCTGGAAAAAAATAGATCTAATGCCTGGCAGGTCATTTGACCTGTACATTGACTATTGGTATCCTGATTGGTATCCTAATGAATTAAAGGCTCAAAACCACATAGCTGCAGGAATCGACTCTTTTTGTTTTGCTGTCCCACTATTAACAAAAATGTAGATTGGACAAATTACATTTATTATAACCAACATAGATTTGTCAACCACACAAGGGATGCCACATAAGGAATATCTGAACAATTAGGGCCTACCAGTTCGATGGCCTGGGAGAACAGACTAGTGTTAGATATGATATTGGCAGAAAATGGCAGTGTCTGCATAATAATGTGTCCAAAGCTGCACATTCATCCTCAATACATGGCCCCACATGGGACCATCACAAAGGGAATTGACCACTCTAGTACACAAATTGGCAGAAAACTCAGGTGTTAATGATACTCTCACTGACCTTCCAGAACAATGGTTTGGAGTGATAGTAAATGGAAAGGAGTGATGACATCCATCATTACCTTCCCAATAATAGTAGTTGGAGATCTCATTCTCATGGGTTTCTGTGTTATTCCTTTCACAAGAAAAATCACCCAGAGACTTATAGAAATTGCTCTCACCAAACAATATCCCCCACCCTATTAGCTAAACTGTTTCTGATGGAAGAACACAACAAGTGCCTACTCATGGAGTTTGAAGAAAACTGATCATGTTTAAGTGGGGGTGGTTGTGAAAAACAATAAGGTCTATCTTTTCTATCAAATGGGATTGTCTCTATCTCAGGCTCTGGCTCACCCTGAACAGCCCTTCCTGGACACACCAGTCACAATGTTGCCTGCTCATTTCAAACCCTGGAAACATAGCTATAAATCAAGGACAGCTTATCAGGAGCCAAGGATTTTTCTGCTCTAAACATTTCCTCCTCATTCAATAACTTTTATGATTATTCCCATACTGCTTGAATTAGCCAACAGGATGGACTGTGAAACTTCTATCCAGCCAGTGGGAAGGAGGCCAGCTACTCACCTCCTGTATTAGCATAAAAGAACTGACCCTCCTTTGTTCCATGCATGCCTGCTACCTCGTTCTTTCTTCTGCAAAAGAAAAACTGAAATTGCCTTGTCAAAATTTCTTATTGTGTCAGTGCATTCTTTTTGACACCAACAAATTGAGTCTGGAGTCTTATTCCCAACAAAGCCTCATGTATTCATAAGTGGGAATTTGAGGAGGTGATGTTCATAGTGGTGTGATGCTCACCAGTGAATTAGTCATAGCTAAATGTGTGGTTGGAAGTTCCTGGTGTGACCTGGACGGATGTATTTCCCTCCCTTTCCCCTTGATCTCTCTCTGCTTCCCACGACCATGCCATGAAGTTTATTCTCTGACATGCTGCCCTTTGTTTAAACCGACCGTGGACTGAAACCTCTAAGAAATGTGCCAAAATAAAACTTCCTCCTTAGAATTATGGAGTGTTGGCTCCTGTTCCCAGCAAGGAGAACAGTAATTAATACAGACTTCCTGGACAGGAGTGATTCACATGAAAAGGGAAGCAGTGCCAGATGGTGGAAAGTTTTGTGACATTCCTCATAAGTCTAAGAACTTATTATTTCTGGAATATTCCATTTATTTTTATATTTGTATTTTCAAGGCTGACTAGGGATATCTGAAAACACAGAAAGCAAAACCATTAATATAGGAGCACAAGCTCCTAAAAAATCCATGGAATTTCCTAAGTGATAAGACAAGATGAAAGAAGTGGCAAACAAAGATGAAAAGGTATCATTATTCATAACAACCTTTCAACCACTCCAAAGTTTAGGTTTGTGACATAACTTTTCAGAAAGAATTTAGAAAACCTCAGGATAGGGCCTACTTGCCAGGGAAACCGAACTTGTGATTAGAGGATTGGAGTTTTTCAGTTCTACCCTACCTTAACTTGACCTCTGAGAGGGGAGAAAGGCTGAGACTGACTTCAACCACCAAGGGTCAGTGATTTAATCAATTGTGCCTACATAAGGAATCCTCTATAGAATGCCAAAAAATAGGATTCAAGACTCCAAGTTGGTAAACTCGGAAGTTAAATGAAAAGTGGCACACATGGAAGAGACAGCTCAGTGTCCCTTACCACACAACTTGCCCTATGGTCTCTTCCGTCTGGCTGATCCTGAGTTGTATTTTTTTTATAACCAGAAATCTTATAAGTAAACTTTTCCTGAGTTCCGTGAGCCATTCCAGGGATTGTAGAAACCTCTGATTTTAGCCAATTAGAAACACCAATAAAAATATGGATATGTAATTTATTCCTGAAGTGGCAGAGGGCAGTCTTATGGGACTGAAAGCTTAACCTGAGGGTCTATGGTAACTCTAGGTAGAGTTGTAATTGAATGTAGGGCATCAAGTTGCTATTTAGAAAAATGCTTGGTATGGAAAATGTCTAGTGTCAGAAATGTGTTAGTATAGAGATGGCATTTTTTCCATACAATAGCTGAAGTACTGCCTACATGATTAGTTTGTGTATTGCTTAAAAATAAAAAACCCTAATGATCTTGCTTTAAAAGTGGCAACATTCATTTCTTTTTTCTGATGTGTATTGGTAACAGGCAACACACATGCAAAGGTCTCAACTGAAAAATAGAAATAATTTTTAAAAATAAAAATTCCAATTGCTTTTCTGGTATTAAGCATTTGGTGGGTTCCCTATCATTTACTTTGTATATTCCCTACAGTGATCCAATTAATATTTCAATTTAACATATAATTACATAGGCAAGGCTTTGGGTTTTATAGTACATACATACAAAGAATATTCTTGACTTAATAAAGTATGTACTGTATAATGATACTGTTCAGAAAACATTTCACTCAATGTAATCATGAAGGTTGGACAAGATACTTATTAGTGTTCAGAGTGGATAGGGTTTTGTTGTAATTGGAAACAAAGAGCTTTTGTAAAGCTCCTGAAATTTGTTGTCTTATAGGAGACAATCTTATTTACAGACTATAATTTTTCACCCACAATATTGTGTTCAAAGATTACCAGAAACATTAGTCAGAGACATCAATATTAACTCATATACACATTTTATACACAGAAAAATACAGTAGAGAAGCAAGTACAGAACATGTGTCTATACATGAGTTAGTATATAGTACAGACATTTGTACTAATGAGTCCTGTTCTCCAAGAGGACCTGGAAGCAATGATACCCCAGTATCAACAAACATACCAAGATTTTGGTTTATAAATATCATTCTCCAAATTAAAGTAACCTGTGCTCCTTTGAGAAGCAACTGATCCTAAGGCTAAGGCTGGGCAAATATGAGGTGAACCAAGATCATCTTGTAAAATAATTCAAAGAACAATGGGATAAAAGCATGTCAAAAGAACACAAGAGTCAACCTGCAGAAGTCTTGTGGTCAAAGAAAAGTACGAGTTCATAGGGCAGAGACAAATCTTTCTTATGGAAAAATTTCAAATTATGTATTTAGATTCTAACCACTTACAGGATGTGAAATCCACATCTTCAGTGGGAACAAGGGATTGTTCAGTTAGGGTAGAAATGGAGAAATAGTAACTACAATGGAGAAATCTGGCAAAAACTATCTTACCCAGAAGTTCTCACCCTCTGCACACTATTTGGTCCAGATAATTCTTTGCTGTGGGAGAGTGCCCTGTAGATTCCTAGGACGTTTAGTACCCTTTCTGTGCTCTATCCAGGAAACCAGGAACAACCCTCCATTCCTCAGTTATGGCAATCAAAAACATCTCCAGACACTGCCAAACCCACATAAGCAGCTTCTATTTCCTGCTCTATCCAGGAAACCAGGAACAACCCTCCATTTCTCAGTTATGGCAATCAAAAACATCTCCAGACACTGCCAAACCCACATAAGCAGCTTCTATTTGTAGATCTAGTTTTCTGGTTTTTTGTTAGTGATGACCCTTTAAGATTTCCTGACATCATGTGCCCCTTAGGATGCTGACCCCTGCTTGATCTTACTGGCCAAGATACCATCTTATGTTGTTGGTGTTCCTTTTTTTTTTGTACCAGGAATCGAACTCATGGTCTCGTGCTTGCTAGGCAGGTGCTTATGCCGCTGAGCTGAATCCCTGGCCCTGGCTTTCCATTCTTGCTGCCACACTGGCAAATAGTGCAAGTGTGGAGAAACTGATGCTCTGTAAGGGAAGTTCAGCCAGAGAAGGGAATCTGAAGAAAAATATTTTTCTTCTCTGCAGCCCTTGGTGAAGTGACATAGCTCGTACTGCTTACCCTCTATTCAGTGAGACTAACTGAACAGCTATGCCTGTTTAGAAGCTGCACCTCAGTAATAACTTTCCCAATTTGCTTTCTCTTGCTTTACTTTCCATTTACTTTCAGCCATCCTTTTCTGGAACTGTATCACTCAGGTGATGTCTAGCAACAGATTTTTTAAATGCTGTTTTATCAGGAATCCAAATTAAGGCCACTACCAAAGTGTAGACATCTGGTAGGCAAAGGGATGAGTCTGGAGTTCAGAGAAGAGTTCTAGGTTAACACAGAAGTCATAGATTTGAGGACCAGATGAGATAAACAAGGGAATGCATTTGATAGGAACAATATTGGAACATTGTCTTCAGGCACTTCAACTATATATAACCCAGAAAGATGAAGATATGAATTGTTCTAGAAGCCAAATAAAATGCAACAAGTATGCAAAATGCTACTGACAGCTAAATAACGTAAGAAATGAAGACTGGAAGCAGAAACAGTAGTTTGCAACCTTGGATAGAATGCTATATGGAGAATTTGTACAATAAGTTATTCTTCTAATTACTAGTATGATTTCTATTTTTCTTGACCAGTTTGCCTAGAATGTAAAAAAAAAAAAAAAAAAAAAAAACCTTTACAATATAGCTTTAGGGTTAAACTAAATGGTTAAAGTGAATAGAAATTCATTTTGGGGTTTTTTTTTTTTTTATATTTTGTTAATTTTCCAATGTAGTCTTTTCTTTTTAATTTGGTCATTCTACTTAAGACAGAAGTTGAGGTAACTGAGAATTATTTTTCCTAGTATTGATATTGTATAGCTATACATTTTTCTCTAAGTGATACTTTAGTTGCATCTCATTCGTATTATTTTATTTGATTTTTCCCCTTGAATTTATTGCATTAGTAGTAGTAAATTCCCATGCATTCCACACCTCTACATCATTTCAACCCCTGCAATCACTGGACTTCTAGGTATTTCATAGTTTTGCCTATTGCAGACTGTCACATAGCTGGAATTACTACAGTAACCCTTTCAGACCTCTTATCACTTAGTATTTTGGTGCCTTTGAGTTATGCCTTGATAGCTGATTTGCTAGCATTAAATATCATTCCAATGTCTAAAATTATCAGTGTACCCATTTACCTACTGAAGGACATTTTAGTTGCTTCTATGTTTTGCTGATTATAGAGTTGCTGGTATAACATCTGTGTGTAGGTTTTGTGTGAATGTTAAGTTTGCAATTCTTGGGGAAACACCAAGGGGTAGAACTGCTCAATTTTACACTATTTTAGTTTTGTAAGAAACTGCAAAATTGTCTTCCATATGCAGCAAATGCTTGAAGGGAATGCTCCAAGAGCAGTGTCAGGCGGTTGCAGACTTAGTAGTGTAATAAATATTCAGTCCTACAGTCCCAGATGAACGAATCTGGAAGAAGGATGAGAACTTCCAAAGTTACTGAAGTTATGTAAAAAACTATTAATCCAGATCTTTTCAGTACTAACACCACTGTAAAGTATCTATGTACAGTATGGTATAAGGAACAGGAAAACCGAAGTAACAAATGGCAGAGGTTGAGAGGCCAAATCATGGAAGGCCATGCCAGTTTTATTAACATACAGCGGATGAAGTATAAGTTTAGAATTTAAAATTACAAAGGTTTCTACAAATCAATAAGAAAATACAAATAACCTATATTAATCAGGACAGAAACCAAATCCAATTATCTTAAAACAAGAAAGGGACTTTATTGGCTCACAGAACTTTAAAGTCCGGAGGTAGGGCAGGCTTTAGGCACAGCTGGATCAAGGGCCTCCAGGAAAATGGTATCAGAACTCAGTTCTCTTTCCATTTCTGCTAGCCTCCAAATTTCTCCACAGACAGGTTTTCTCCATGTGGTACAAGTTCAGGCTTACATCATCCTTACTTCCTGGGATCTCCATAAAACGCTGTTTCCAGTAGTTCCAGCAGTTCTTTGAGGGCTCTCCTTGGTAGCCTGGCTTAAGTTACATGTCCATTCTTTGTATGGCTAGGGAGCTATAGGACTCAGGAGGCCAAGCCATTTATGTGCTCACCTAAGCCACATGGAATGGATTTACCACAATAAATAAGGGTTTTGTTATCAGAAAATGGGGAAAGAGATGATGAACAAACAAAAGCAACAAATATCCACACAACCCAATAGAAAAGTAAGTAAAAGATACAATCAATGTGAAAACTATAAACGACCAATAAATGTGAATATAACCCAACTTCACTACTTATCAGGGCAATGCAAAACAAGTTAGGATTCTCTCTTTTGCCCAACAGATGGACTGTCAAGTATAGGTAAGGCTATATGGGGAAATGAGCACTTTCCATACAGTTGGTGAAAATACAGAAGATATGAAAATATTTTGAAGGCTAACGTAGGTCAAGATGACAAACCTTTCAACTCAACAACCCATGTTATAGGACTCCAACCTAAAGAAACATACACTCATATGCACAAAGACATCTGAACAAGATGTTTACTTTGGCAATATTAAACAGCACAAGAAAAATGGGGAATAAATAATGTTATCTTCATACTATTTAATCTCATTCAACCATTAGAGAAATTTAAAGACTTCATTATCTTTGAGACAAAAATTAATTCCTATATATGACCCTATTTATGCAAAAATAGCGTTTATAGCTATGTCTATTCATATGAAAATGTATGGAAAGGGTAGTGGAGGGATATATACTAACAGTGGAAAGTGGAATGTGATTGGAAGCCCTGGAAAAATGGTCTTGATTCTTACACTTGAGTATCAATTACATTTTACATAATGAGAAGGCGGTCATTTATACTTTCATAATTAAAAATGGATAAAAGCAATTCACAAAGGAAATGAAACTGGCTAATAAACATGAAAAAATATTCCTATTAATCAAAGAAAGGCACAACAAAGAGATAAAACACTTTTTTTTTTATTGGTACGGGGGATTGAACTCACAACCACCTGCTTGCAAGGCAGGTGCTTATGCCACTGAGCTAAATCCCCAGTCCCGTGTTAAAACACATTTTGCCTATCAAATGAGCAAAACTTTTTAAGGATGCAGTGTTGGTGGGACTGTAGGTAAGCAGGCATTTTTACTATCAGTGGAGATATAAACTGGTACAATCTTTTTTATGGTATTTCTCAAAAATGTCAAATGCACATTGTCTAATCAATAAATCCATTTCTAGCTATTTATAGTAGAGAAACACCCACATAAGTAGCCAAATATATGTACTTGGATGTTAACTATATCTGTATCTATAAAGAACTCAATAATCTGTCAAAATGGGGTTGGTTAAATAAATTAGTATATTGACCAATGGGAGAGGAGGGGAGGCAAGTTTTAGCACAGTACCTATAAAATGACGTATGTACCTACCTCATATTGTTGCCAAGGATTAAGAATTATTCCATGGTAAAGCACTTCAACTGGTGCCTGTACACAGCAACCCTAGTGTCGCTATTAATTTTTTTTTCTTAAACATGTATATCCCTAAATCTGGAAGAACAAATGACACTACCATCACTTCTGGGTAAGGTTATGGAAGGGAATGTCTTTTTCATTTTACATTTCTGTACTATAAAAAATTCAAATAAGCATGTTTAAATTCAGATGAGCATGCTAACCATAGGACATATAAATGTAGTATTTATCAACTATGACCTAACAGATATTACTCAGCATAGTGAAAAAGTATGTCTCTGGAGTCCAAAAACTAGATTTGAATTTTAGCTCTTATTGGCCACATGCAGGTTTTTGAATCTTGATTTCCTAGTCTACAAATACAGGTGGATAGGTGTAGTGACTAATTCAATGATTAGCATGAAACATATTTCAAAACATGTAACCTTCCCCTCCAAACAAAAGACACAATGCTAAATGATTAAATGTCAAGTAAGCGTCAATGTGAAGAGCATAACCTCCCAGAAAACCAGAAGAAAATTTAACAGCAACTAACAAATGCTCAGTGGCTACTGAGTAAGTCACCAGCAGTCTGCACATCCTAACACAGATCTCATTTACTAACCAGAGTCCTGGTTAGGCCACTGCTTGGCAACTGGCACATCACTTCATCAGAAGCTAGGTTTCCCCACAAATTACAGTTTTTATCTGTGTGGGTATTGATGTGTGGATGATATAATTTGCTAAGCAGTTACTTTGAACCAACTTGTCTAGTAGAAACGTACGCCTAACTGGTGATGGTGAGTACACATCACTTCCTTTCCCTGTGTATCACCATCGTTATTTTTGACCCAGTCCTCTTTCCCCACAAAGCCTTGCCTTAGCCTTAGAATCCTTTCTGAACAATGCAGATGTCAGAGCTGGTGAGACAAAAATGTGTTTACCAACTCTAACGCTACTTTTTCTCTGCTCTCACAGTACCAAGTATCTTTGGCATCTATGACAAATCTACCACAGGGAAATTTCCTTGTATATGGGCAATATAAGATATTTAAAAGCATAAAATTTCCAGCATGTGAGATTCACACTCTTCTTAACTACTCTGATACAAGAATTCTGTTGTCCCAGCAGTCCTCCAAATATTCCATCTCAAAACCTACTTGGAAAGAAGCAAGTTATAAATAAATAAATCAATCACCCCAAGATCATTTTACCTTAAGAGCAGAGTAGTTTATAGCTTTATTGGGCATTGACTGGTTTCCTCTTAGCCACAAAAGAGAAAAAGACCCAAACAAAAGTCCCTACATTTTCTTGTATAACTTAAAATACATTATATCATTACTACATATTTATACTTCAATAAATCTTAATCTATAAAGCACATTTCTTATAACTGTTATCAGAAGATCTATAAACAAACTCCACTCTGCCTCCTCCTCCACCAGCTGGCCCAGGACTACTATGCTTTTTAATAGGCTCATGCAAATCTCACCTTCTGTTTTAAAATCAAGCACCAGATATAACCCAAATATCTGGAACTACTAAATGTTTTTATTTGCATGGTTCATCTTCCATACTGTGATGCCCATTTTTAAAAAGCTCTTCCTTATACTCAATGTTTAACTTCCCAAGTTTTCCACTTAACAGTAGAACCACAGTACGTGGGATTCTCAGCCAAGGAGTATACAATCCTACTACTACAACATATTACTTTAATACATTTTTAAAATGTGTTAAGACTGAAAGTTAAAAAATAGTTCAATCAATTCTGATAGTTAATAAACTAGCTGTTAATAACCTAGTTATTTTTAAAGTGGAACAGTCCATTCAAGCTCACATGTAGGTTCAACCTCAATACTACTAGATTGTTCATTTTGCTTTTTTTTTAAAAAAAGACTCAAACTGCTATACTGTGAAAAAGTTTATCTTGGACTCACCTCTGAAGAAAGCTGGAGAGCCAGCTTAGCTCTTTGAGCTGAGTTTTCTTTTCCCTCCAAATACAACACCCTGGTGAGAAGACTATGGCTCTGGCAATCTTGGTGGTGACCTCCTCTGGGAATGTTGACAGGGAAAAGAGGCTAACTGCATATAACAGCTTTGTACCAAACCTCCTATGATTTACAGTGGAAGAAAAACCTACTCACTTATGGTAGGATTACAGTACCTAGCACAGTGCCTTGTCAGTAGAAAATGTTTAATAAATGCATGACTGTTTTTAGCCTGGTATTCAATCCTTCTGAACCAGAAAAGAAAGAAAAGCAAACCTGATAATTGTTGCCTACCTGTCAGGGAATATTCTGTCTGCAACAAAGATAAAGGTAAAATAACAATGCATTAATCTGTGAATCTCTTCTAAAAGCTAAAACAGACCATTACCTTCTGTTTACATTTGTTTTTCAATACTGCCATTTGCTGAAAATTCTTAATGTCCTAATTTCTGCATTCAGCTTTATAGTTACTTGTTTAAACTACTTTTCAATGACACATGGGAAAACACTTTTATAAAATTAGTTTTTTAGTTTTTCTGTAGGCAGTGACTACTTAAACTGATACACTCCAGTGCTTACGTCAAAGTATTTGTGTATCTTTCCCAATTAGATGTTCTCTTTTTGAAGTTTTATCACCAAAACTTATCAGAAATCTTAAGGCTCATTTTATTTTGATGCTTTTGGCCATCCTTTAGCTTCTATTTTCTGAAATGTATATTTAAACAAGGTAAAAGGAAACAGAACAGTAAGTTTTTAAAAGATAGTTTAAAATGGTTTAAGATGGTTTCCAGACTGCAAAATTCCTATGTTGTCTTGTTAAAGAAGGGAATGTATCCTTACATAGAACATTTCAATGATCAACACAGAAATAAGTTGTCTGTCTGAAAAAGGAAACTTTTAAGAAAGGAACAAAGAACCAAGCAGTTCATTAGTTGGAAAACAAAATATAAACATCACATTGAAAATTTAGGCATTAATACCTGAATTATTTAGTTCCTAGGCAGGTATAACACCATTTCTTTCAAGATAATATAATTATGGTGAGTAAAGACTTTTTTGTATTTCCCAGTAGATTTTCTGACAGTCAACAGGGAAAAAACTATTGTGTATCACTTCATGTTTTAAATTTTGTCTTCATTTCTGAAGAAAGACCTGAGAGCTGATTTTTTTTTTGTAATTTCTTAAACTTTCACAACATTCAGAAGTTTTTCTGCATTATGTCTTCTTTGATGTCTAAAAAGATTTGAGCTTTGACTATAGGATTTCCCACACTGAACGCATTCATAAGGTTTCTCCCCAGTATGGATTCTCTGATGATTAATAAGCCCAGAATTCTGGCTAAAAGCTTTCCCACATTCAAGACATTTGTAAGGTTTTTCTCCAGTATGTACTCTCTGGTGTTGTACAAGGATGGAACTTCTACTGAATGCTTTCCCACACTCGACACATCCATAAGGTTTTTCCCCACTGTGGATTCTTTGATGAAGAATAAGGGCTGAACCTTGACTGAAGTGTTTTCCACATTCATCACATATATGTTGTTTCTTTCGAGAGGGATTTCTCTTTCTTTCAAACCTGCCCTTTGGGAAACAGGTTTCTCCATATTTAAAAATTTGAGGAACACCTATGTTGAGAGTCCCAGGAGCTTCAGGAGATTCTACTGACGAAGCAATCTCTTGCTTTGGAGCTAGTGCTCCATTTTCAGTCCTAGCATCATCATCTGAAATAGAAAATATAAACATCACCCAATTCCTATTTGGGGAGAAAAAAAATTTTAATGCACTACACATAAACAGCTTGTACACATCTATAAAAAGCACTCTGAAAATTCCTGTTAAAGTTTACTATTCCCCCCAAAAAAGAGAAAAAAATGAAATGACTGATTATGAGGGTCATAAGGTTAGAGAATGACAACTTAAAAGACTGTATCTAGGTAAAACAGTCAAGAGGGTTATACATAGTAGATTCTAAAACTGTTAAGAGTCAGTAAAAAGTGGTATCGCGAGGTCTAGACAAAATTTTGTAGGAAAAAAATGGTCCCTTGAAAATCGTTACGTTTAAGAGAGAAATTGTATAAAAACACAAAGGTGTAAAATAGTAAGAAATCTGTCAGTAACTGCTTCTGAAAATGAGCCAGACAAGATGTATCACAGTCCAGGCTGCAGAACCCAGGAGTATGAATGTGAAGGGGTGAAGATAACCTGAGGGCATCAGGTGCTCACTGAACACTTGACACTTAAAATTCAATACACCGTTAATAAAGAAAATATTTACTATTAACAAAGCTTGTCCTGTTCGGTATTTGTCATGATACCTAGAAAACTTGCTACTTCTAGGCCTAAGTGAGATGTATTCAAGGAGAAAGAAAAGCCTTGTCAACATGAGGTACCATTACCCACCTGTAGGTGGAGCTAAGCACAGTCTCATTTAAGATTCCCTTACACTTCAAGCCTTAGCAGAGACATGGGTGATAACACTGCAAGCAGTAGCAATCAAAATGGTCTAGGATAAAAATGGTTTGACAGAGGAACAAAGACAGAGGAAGACAGGGGAGAAGGGAAGAGGGAAAGAGGACAGACTGAAGGGTCAGAGAAGACCAGTGAGGCCTGGAGACATGAACAGACAATTGATTATGAAGCTTATAGGGACAAATGTGGAAGAACTATAGTACTGGAATGCGACTATTAAAAATACGCAAAAATTATTCTAAAATTCAAAAACGGAGAAGTTTTCTACCCAAGAAAATGTCACCTACAAAGACCAAGCACTGTACTTTTAAGAAAAATCCCCTAGAAAACATACAACATTGCAGATAATCAGATGATTTCAGCTATATCCTGGAAGTTGTGATTTGTTGGCAATGGTCTCTTGCAAGGGAAGAAAACCTACTCAGACCATATTCTGTCCAAGCAAACCAGCATTATCTCCAACTATTTCAAAGAATGATTCCCAAAGTGGTCTCACACAAAATTTCACTTAAATATATGTAATTATAAAGTAACATCCAGCAGTTTTAGGAACATACTGGGTTATATCAGAGTGCACATGTATATATATGCCATTAATTGCCAATATATTGGGAAACCATCAATTAAATGAATTATGAGATTTTAAAAAAACTGTTCTGCATTTAAGCAGAACAGTTTATTTTTGCATGAATTTTGTACTATTCAAAGGAACAGTTTATTTTTACATGAATAAAGTATTCACCCGAAAAATCATTTCTACAAAAACTCTTTGGGAAAAAAATTACTATGTAGGGCTCTGAAGGAACGAAAACAAAAGTAACTAAAAAGAAAGATTTCACTGATCTACAATAAACAAAAAGATTAGAGGCATGCCTGAAATCCTGGTATTCTAGAGGCTAAGGCAGGGGGATCACAAATTTAAGCCTAGCCTGAGCAATTTAGTGATTTATCAAGATTCTGTCTCAAGACAAAAACTAAAAGGGGGCCAAGGATGTAGCTCATTGCAAAGGCCCTGGGTTCAATCTCCAGTACCACAAGGAACAAAGCAAAACTTAATAATAATAATAAGGCTTCAAGTAAGCTTACTGTACCAATAAGATTAAGCAGGAGACTGAAACAAGGATGTAAAACACATGATAAATGGGTAATAATGTCTACAATACAGAGACTGGGACTACTGACATGGACAAATACGAGTATTCAAGAAAGGAAAGAAAAGGCGAAGATGTCTACGTGAGGAGTAAAAAACCTGATGTCAGCAAATCAACTGTTATCAGAAAAATACAAGTTCTCATACCAATGGTGGTGAACCTATGGCACACATACTGCAGCAAGCACACAGAGCTTTCTCTGCTGGCATGCAAGCCAAGTCACCCCCAGACCTGGAAAGTGGGCAGCTGAAATATTTTCCAAATCTAAAAATGCACTTAGAAAATTCTACATTTGTAGGCAGTCCTATAAGCCAACAGGAAACCTACAAGGAATTTTCTAGTATTATAGGAGGTGCAAAGGAGAATTCTAACAAATTACCAACATGCATATAGCATATTAATTGTGCAAAAGCACGCCAAATGTGCACTTAGACTTTTCAATAAAAAGCTGTTTATAGCATTGAAAGTTCTGTTATGTTTTTAAGACAAAAGATGCTAATGTGTGAGTTGTTTTTTCTAAAAGACTTCAGCATTCAGAATTAATCACAGTGTTGGCTCTCTGTGGTAAGTGGATTCTGAGATGCAGTTTGGGCACCTGGTCTCTAAAGTTTGCCATCACTGTCTTACAGTATGTCTGGGGCATCTAGTTCAGAGTGACACCTCCTACCCTCTCCATAAGAACAAGTGAAGAGCTCTGGGAAAAGGCCTACATTGCATCTAGAATTTTGATTCTCACCACAGTGCCGTAGGGAATGGAGCTCCCAGGATGCCCATTTCAGCTGATTCTCCACGGCATCAAGCTCAGAGCTTGGTAATCCCTGAGCTTCTTCTTGAGATACAATCTCTTCTACTAGCACTTCTCGTTTCCGTCGAGGGAGAGAAACCTAGAAATAATTAAGATTTTTGTTCAGATGGGAAAGCACACAGGAGAAACCACATGGAGAGGCCTAGATGGCAAGGTAGCACAGATAATGGAGAGTGAAGGGGGGATGGGGGAGAAGGTGTAAGTGTACATAATTCTAATATAGTTGGGTGGAAACTAATACTGCCTACAGCTATGTCAGTGGTTCTGATGCAAAAAAAGCAGATACAAGCAGACTCACTGGCTGTCCAGGGTCATCCAGTTCACTCTCCAAATCTTCCAGCACTGTTACTGCTTCCTCTCCATTTTCTGGATGATGCTCTCGGACCCAAGTCTGCAACTCCTTAGGTAGAATGGCAACAAACTGTTCCAGCACTACCAGCTCTAAGATTTGTTCCTTTGTGTGTGTCTCTGGCCTAAGCCACAGACGGCAAAGTTCTCGAAGCTGGCTCACTGCCTCACGGGGCCCTGGTGAATCCTGGTATCCAAACTGCCTGAATCGCTGTCGGAAAACTTCTGGGTCAGGGAGATGGCTCCATGGGATACTTGATCCCTCTTCACCATCAGGATCCTCCTCCAACTTCACCCTCAGTATTTTTTCCCCTTCATCTGGAGTTGGGATGATAAGTATTGAATCTTCTTCCACTGACTGTGCAGACATCCTGATTTATACTTCAGGAAAAGACAACGCAGAATGAAAGCCTCAGGGAAATACCCCGTTTTTGTTCGTTATAGGTATTCCTGAGGTAGAAAAAGTTAAAAAAAATATGTATTAATGATTAAATATCCTCCCTAAATTGTGGATTCTAATTGATGAGGGAAAATATATTTGCTCTGTTTACGGGATTAAAAACTCCAAACAATAACATAAACCAGAATTGGCAAACAATAGCTCATAGCCAAATCCAGCCAGTGGCCTATTTTTATACAAAGTTGTAACAAAAATAGTATATAAATTATAAACTGGTTAAAAATGTTGACATGTGAAAACATGAAATTAAGATGTTTGTGCTCATAAGTAATTTATTCACAGTTCATGCTACCATAGCAATGTTGACAGAGTTGAATAGTCACAAGAAATCATATTTAAAACTTGATACTGGGCCAGGAATTTAGCTCAGCAGCATAAGCATCTGCCTGACAAGCATGAGGTCATGAGTTCGATCTCCAATACCATAAAAAAATAAAATAGAAATAAAACTTTATATTTACCATCTGGCCCTTTACAGAAACCTGCAATCTATGACCTACAAAGTCAACAAATCCTACTTCAATAATCAAAAGAATCCAAATAGGGGCTGGGGATTTAGCTCAGCAGCATAAGCACCTGCCTTGCAAGCAGGCAGTCGTGAGTTCGATCCCTGGTACCGATAAAAAGGAAAAAGACCAAAAAAAAAAAAGAATCCAAATAAGACTGAACCTCAGTGTTTTTAAATGTGCTTAACCCTGAACACATTATTTGCAATTTAGGACTGGTGTTCCTCCGATACTTAAGTCAATTCAAATGTTACTGCCTTTTTAAGAGACCATAGTGTGTAGTTAACCAAGGACCTTGCACACATGCCATACCACTCACTGAGCTACATCCCTAACCCTAGGTGCTTTTTAAAACGATCTATTTCAAGATTTTTTTTCTCATAAAACGTTTTTTAAAGTTTTCAAAAGGCTGGGCATGGTGGAATAAGCCTTAAATTCCAGCTACGTGGGAAGCTGAGGTAAGAATATAGCAAGTCTGAGGACAGCCTTGGAGTAGAAAAGCTAGGGATGTAGCCTAGTGACAGACTGTCATTTATTGTCTACAGCACTTATCTACTGTCTCAGGACAAAATAAAATAAATAAATAAACATACATACATACATACAGGTTAAAATGTTTAAGAACTGAGACGAAATATGAAGAAAAATGTTTACTTGCACACTGACAGATCACATAATATTGGGAAAAAAATAGTCTGCATAATAATATGCAAACACTGTCACTCATCACAACATAAATACGTTTCATTTATGGCAGGCATTAGTATTAATGACAACAAATTTACTCTATTAAGAAAAAGTACTCCCACAACCATTCTAACTTCCTGCAGTAGCCGAGTCTTGTCCTTACATCAGATGACTCATAATTTTTCCCAGTCTTTACTGGAATGGAATCTTTAGGCTATTTTCCTATCCTTTCCTTAGTATTTACATAGTCATACCACATGTACTAAGGATGAGCCATGCAAACACTCTAAACATACTTATTTAAGGCCTAGAAAACCTGAAAAAGAGTATACAACCTACTGTAACTACTCAAGGTGAAGATTAGGAATCACAAACCACATCAGACAGCTAATATACAGGGGTTTAATTAAATACTCTGGCGTGTGGTGGTCTTAAAAATAGGATCTAGTCAATAACCCTACTGTATCAAATGGCTCAAGGATTTCTATGTAATATCTTTTCTTCTGTTACATGGCACACTGCTTCGAGAATGGTTCGAAGTGATTTCCCAACTCATTCATCTAAGGCACGGCTGTGTCCCCCATCTCGGCCCTGAAGTCCAGCCTTCCTCTCCAGCCCTGACGGCAGCGGACTTAAAACGACCATAGGCTACTCTCCCACAACCGTGTTTGTAGCACTTCCGCCGGCGGCCCGCTTGGCCTACAAGTCCCGGCAGCCTCTGCGCAAGGCCCGCCTAGTTCCCACCTCCCACAGAGATACCTCCCAGAACCCTCCGCGAGACACCAGGGCCTCTAAATAGAACAAAACCCGCCGGTGGGGGAGGGGGAGGGCGAGGGTCGCAGCGGACATAGGGATGGAGAACACTTCGCGGGTGCTGAAGACTCGAGCAGGCTTCCCGCCGACCCCTTCCTGCCCCTCAACTATAAGATGCAAAGACTGCGGCCTTTCCTCCGTGCCTCCCAGGAAGCCAAGAAAGGACCGAGCCACGCTTCCTCGCCAGCTCCTGCTGAGGGGTCCGAAAACCCTAGCCCTGAGTCCCCCTCTTCCTCCTACCCTTCCCCCAATTCCGGCGCAAACCTCTGGCTCAGGAGGCAGCAGCTTCGCTGTCCCAGACAGACGCAGAAACGCCGCTCACGAGCCGCTTCCCAGAAGCCCCCAGCGCGGACTGCTTCCGGTCTGCAGGCCCGAGGAGGCGGAGAGAGGCAAAGCCCACGTTGCCATGGGGATGCGCTCCGCGCGGGGGAGGGGCGGCCTGATGACAATGACCACATTGAGGCTGAGCTTGGCCTCACGCCTCTCTGCTTGAATAGCCCAGCGTTCTCTGTTCAGTTGAGAAGAGAGAAAGCTGCCATTGGAGTCGTCTTTATACATTTCCCCAACCCTTTCAGATTATCTCATGTGATCTTCACAGTAATCCTTTGAAAGTAGTAATAAGAGTGAATATTTGTGAAAGCTTACTATATTGTGCCAGGCACATTACAGTACTTTCGATGGGTTGTTACTCCTTTTTTCACAAATTTTATGATATAGGAGCTTAATTATGTCCATTCACAGCTAAGATCATTGAAACACAATAAGATAAATAGTAACTTCCCAAGAACTCAGAACACTCAAATGGAAAGTAAGTTTTGGAACCAAGACATGGCTTAAAAATCATTGACTCTTCCTGGCCCTCTACAAGCGATACATAAGAGCTTTTTTGTGACCAGTGTACCAGAGAAACAAGATGAGATGTGTTAAGAGTTTTCATAATGATGTTACAGTGAATTTTCAGAATGCATGAACATCTAATTTCAGGCTGGGCTTTTTAAGACATAAAGCTGCTGCAGACATAATCATTTAAAAATGTGAATCAGACAACTTCATTCCTGTGACTTAGGGCCTCCAGTGGATGTCAGCTACCTTCTGTATGACCTAAAAGTTCCTTATATTGACCTGCAAGGTCCCCTTCTTTAATCATGGCTCTTGGGCTCAGGGTGCCAACACATTCAGTCTCACTGCTGGTCTTTCTTTTGAAGCCTACTATTTACTTGGTTTTTTTTTTTGTTTGTTTTTGTTTTTGTTTTTCTTTTTTCTTTTTTAAGTCCTAAAAGGGTAAGGACTTTGACTGTCCTGTTTACAGTATTCCCATCTAGTCCCAGGATGCTGACTGCTTGGTACATATAAAACTCAGTAAATTTTTGTTGAATAAGTAAGTGAACTGTGACCTGATTACATTGCTGTCTTTGCTGGGTCACATGACAGGCATCAGAAAGCCTTTGCTCACAAAAGAGCCTTGTTTAAGGGCTTGTACTCGGCAGTGTAGGTCCAGAAGCATTTCAGGTTTCTCTCTTGGGTTCTGTTTCATTCAGGAAAGTATCCTCTGCGAACTGCCTTTAGCCTGTGTTGAACTAATGAGAAAATGAGTGAGCAACTGATGGTGTAACACTGCTTTTCTCCAACCAGGTCTCATCTTCCTGTCACCCCTGCTAATGCATTTTTCCCTTCATTGTAGGAGAAAGCAGGAATCTAGCCTCTTCACTCTCCTAGCTGGTTATTTCCAAGACCAACTTGGCTGCTTTTCCCAACCTTTTGCTCCCAAAGGCTGGCTAAAGGCATTTTTGGTGTGTGTGTGTGTGCATGTGTGCACGTGTGTTTTCCAGCATTGTAGGTCCAAGCCAGGTTTCAGGTATGCTAGGCAAGTGCTCTATCACTAAGCTACATTCCTAGCTCCTTACTAAAAGTTTTACATCTAATTAATGTTGAAAAGTAAAAATAATTAACATTAAAAAAACTTAAAGGAGCTAAAACTGAAATTTTACAGAACCCTATGCCTATGATTCCTGTGATCTATTCTTCTGTTTTCTATAATAGTAAATGCAAACTACAACTTTTCCTAAGATACTCTTTAGTAGGCTGTGACCAACAGCACCCACTTTGAAATACCATTCTCTGAGCCTCATTCTGTGGACTTTTTCTACATAAAGCTCTTGTTGCTAAATATCTAGTCAAAAATAGAGCATCTTCTTCCTCTGGGTGGCCTGTGGGTGCGGAAAAGCTCCACGAGCGCTCACAACCTTGCACACACTCACCTAGGCCACCCAGGCAGGCTGGCGCCACAGCTGATCTGAATCCTGGCAGAGGACCTTATGATCCTCCTGGAACACGACAGCTTTAGGGGCTGGCGAGTTGCTACTAGGTGCCCGTTTCCTTTCTAGCTGTTAAGGTGGCTGTCACGAGAACTTTTCTTGTTATTTTAGGGTTCTAATGACTCTTATCTTAGCCCCTTAACAATAAGGTGTCCCACATCATCTAGGTTTGTGCAGGGGGTGGGGGATGGAGAGGGTTCAGGGGAAACTGACACCTTCGGCTACTTGTGCTGTACTTTCTATATAAGTAACAATCATCTAGATCCCAGGTAAATATTCTTACCTTGTCTTGTCTTCATACAATGCATATCATTTATTCATTCATGGTAAAAAATTTTTTTAAATGTGAAGAATTAAAATAATGAAACCAGATAGGTAATAACTGGGTGATAAATAATTCAAAATAAATAAATTGAAGTTGTGATTCCTTCTTTCGACATTACTATTTTGTCAAGGAAGTAGACAAGAAAATAAATATTTATAGGACAGTACAATAGAGAAGAACAGAAGAACCACCAAGGGTACTTACATGAAATACTGAGAGGGAAGAAATGGAGGAAGCAAAGTAAGACAGTTTTTCCTGCCAGAAGGAAAACACAGTGGTGTTGCCACTTATTACCCAAGAAAGATGTTTCTTAGGTTTTTCTCTAGCCATTATTTCGAACCCTCCCCATGGGCACTTTCACTGGTTAAAATTTCCATTTTAACTAGTACTGCACTGTGCCAGGAGTCTTCGGATTATAAGTGATTGAAAATCTACCCATGGGAGGTATTGTTAACTTCCTGAATCATCCTCCCCGACTTCTGACACACTGACTTTCTTGTATTTGTCAAGAGAGGGGAACAATGTATCTGTTCATAAGGAAATAATTGTGATTGAGCTAAGATATCCATGACCATTCTGTCTACTTCCTTTGCCTCTCTGGTAAGAATGCTCATATAATTCAATTCTGATCATGAGATTTCAGAAAAAATAGTCCTGTCTTTTAAAAAAGGTACCCATTTAGATTGTCAAGCTTGTTCATACTAGGCATAAAGTTGTTCATAGTATTTCCTTAACATTTTAAAATGTCTGACGGAACTTTAGTGACATTTTCTCTTTTATTTTTCCTTTGATTTAGGTTTACTTAAGCATGAGTTTTTTATGTACTACAAGTTAGAAGTGATTTGTTATTAATAGAATCAAAAGTGCAAGAATGAATTTATTATGTCTGCTTTTTCATTCTCAAAATTGGTATTGCAAGGCTTCTCTTACCAGGTTTGCCTGAGATTTCTCAATTGTGTTAATCTTTTAAAGAATCAAATTTTGGCTGCATTTGTTTTGTAGGACTTTGCTGTTTTAAAAAATTAACATACAATTCATTTGACTATTTTGGCAAAAGTTTCTATGAATTTTAGCACACAGATTTGTGAAAGTATCATCAAAACCGATACATGATACACAATAGTTCCTTCATTTCTTAAAACTATGAAGTTGTATTCACATCATACATTCTTAACCTGTGGAACCCATTGACTTGTTACTAAGTACAACAGTTCTGATTTGTCCAAAATATACTAGAAATGCAATCACAAGGTATGTATCCTTTTTAAAAAATATCTTTCTAAGAGGCATTTGCACTCAGCTTTACAGGCAGGTTTTACTCAAAAGTATGTAACTCCTAAGACTAGTTTCTTTCATTCAGCACAATGCCTTTGAGAGTCATATCAATATGTCTTTCTATTTTATTGCTGAGTAGGATTCTACTTGTATGTCTCAAAGTTGTTTATTCAAGGAAGACTTTTAATTTGTTTCAGAATTTGGGTGATTATGAGTAGAGCTACTGTAAACATGTAGGGATATACATATGGATAGATTTTGTATAAAATATGTTTATATTTCTCTAGAGTAAACATCTAAAAGTGGAGTTACTGAATCATATGGTAAGTATATGTTTAATTCTAGAGAAAACTTTGAAATAGTTTACCAGAATAGCTACACTATCAAGTAATTTGCAATTTGAAAATATTTCTCTCAGTTTATAGTTTGTATTTTATTCTCTTATTAGTGTGTTTCACAGATTAAAACTTTTCCTTTCTTTTTCTTCCCCCTCCTTTTTTGGACTTTTTTGAGGCAAAGTTTCACTTTATGATTTAGGCTGGCCTTAAACTCACTTTGTAGCCCAAGTTGACCTTGAACTTGCAATGATCCTCCTGCCTCAGCCTCCCAAGTGCTGGGATTACAAGCAAGCATCACCATGCCCAGGATGCAAACCTTTTAATTTCAATAACTCTATTTTTTTCTTTAGTGCATATCTAAGAATAACATGAAGTCATGAAGATATTCTTATTTTCTTCCAAAACAGATATAGTTTTATACATTGCATTATATAATTTATTTTTCATTAATTTTAATGAATTATAGGTAGAGAAATTTTATCCTTAGAGATGTCCAGTTGGTCTGTTTGATTAAAAAGTTTATTGTTTCCATTGAATTGCATTTGCATCTTTATAAAAAAATAAATTAGAAGGTAAGTGTAGTAGCATATGCTTCTGGTCCTGGCTACTGGGAAGGCTGAAGCAGCAGGATCACCATTCAGGGCCAGCCTGGGCAACTTAGGGAGACCCTACGTTAAAATTAAAAAACAAACAGACAAAAATCATTAAGGATTACATTTAATGGCAGAGAGCCTCTGAGTTCAACCCCCTGCTTTATTTTAAAGCCATTTTTGTGTAGGTCTATTTCTGACTGTCTCATCTGTTATATTATTTATATATCTATTTACCCCTTTGTCAAGCCACATCCTGATTACTGTCGTTTTATGGTAGTTGTTAAAATGTAGTAATATGTGCCCAGCAACTTTGTTCTTTTAAAATAATGTTTTAACTATCCTAAGCTATCACTTAGTATTCCTTATAACTTTTAGAATCAACATACCTGTATGTATACACAATTTCCTGCTGGAATTTATATTAGAATTGTATTACATCCATTCATCAGTTTAAGAATAATTGGCATGTTAATTATATTGAATCTTCTAATCTACAAACACTTTACTCCATTTATTTTGCTCTTTGATATGCTTCATCTAACTTTTGTAGATTTTTGTAGATTGCCATTTCTTTTGTCACTTCATTCTTCCATTGAGCCCCATCTAGTCAATAATTTGTTTTAGTTGTTATATTTTTCAGATATACAATTTCCATTTGGTTCTTCTTTATATTCTCAACATGTTTCCTATATTTGGTTCAATTTATTCCTTTTAAAAATTTATTAATTACTACTTTTAGAGTTATTGTAAGTGGTGTTTAAGTTTTTTAATTTCTAGTTTCTCATTACCAGCATATATAATAGGTATTTGCATATTGACTCTTGCTTATAGACTTGATGATGTCCTCCAGATATTGTTATATATATTCCAGCTCTAATTCCCAGTGTGATGGCATTTGGAAGTAAAGCCTTTGAAAGGTAGTTTGGTCTTACAAATGCAACCTTCATAAAGAAAATTAGAGTCTGTTAGGACTTGGATATGGAATGTCTTCCAAGGACTCAACTATTGACGGCTTAGATGTGGGGCTTTAGTGATGTGATTGGATTGTAAAGGCTCTGATCTGATTAGTGTTTGAATAGATTATTTGGAGGCGGTAGAAACTGTAGGAAGTGGTGCCAATTTGGAGGAAGTAGGTCCCTGGGAAGATGTTCATGGAGGGTGCATCTTGTCCCTGGCCTCTTCCTAACTCGTTGTCTCTACTTCCTGCCTGCTCCCTGCCATGATACTCTGCCTCACTGTAAGCCCAGAAGAAATAGAGACAAATGACTACATGACCAAAGCCTCAGAAATTTTGAGGTTAACTTTTCTTCCTTTGAGTTGTTTTCTTCCCTCAGGTATTTTGTCACAGCAATGGTAAACTAACACAGAACTCTTGTGAGAATGTACACGAGATGAGTATCCCTCTCCCCACCTCTGATACAGCAAGAAGGTCTCCCTCTGCAAGCGAGGAAGGGGACCCTCATCAGCTACTGAGTCAGCGGGCATCTTGCTCTTGAACTTTCCAACATTCAGAACTGTAAAGAATAAAATTCTGTTATTTAAGGCACCCAGTCTGTGATATTTTTTTAACTAGCACCTAAACTGAGTAAGACAACTTTGTATCCTGCAAACACCAAGATAAATTTCATTATTACTATTAAGAGCTTCAAAAAAATTCAGTAGTTATTTCCTATATGGATAACTGCAAATTAGAGAAATTTATTTTTTAACTTCCAATCTGTACAGGACTGCAAAGTCAAAACTAAATGAAGGATGGACACCCTTATTTTATTTTCAATTCTAGAGGAGCAAGTATCCAGCTTTCATACTTATGATATTAACTCTAGGTCTTTAGTAACTGTCCCTTTTAGAGAAGTTCCCTTCTGGTCTCATAATAAATGAATGCTGATTTTGTCAGATACCTTTCAGGTTGATACAACCATGTGGTATTTTTTTTCTTTTGAGACTATTAATACTGTGAATTACCTTAACATATTTTTATTATTTACTTATCTATTTAATTTTAAAGAAAATAAAACCACACAAAATAAAACAGAATAAAGCCAATCAAAACAACACAATGTGACACAAGTTTTCAAAACAAGATAATAGGATATCAACAATGGTTACCATAATGCCTTTTGTCTTCAAAATAGCTACAGACCTTCAGACATAGTAAAAATCAAACAAAACAGAATAGAACCAATAAAAACAAAGCAATGGATGCAATAGAGGACTTCGAAACAAGACAATAGTAAATCTAAATGGATACCATAATACATCTTGCTACCTTTGAAATAGCTGCCCATGCCATGATATAACAAAGTCAAACAAAACTATAAAACCCAACCCAATAAAACAATGCAAATGATACAAAACTTCAAAACAAGATAATAGGAAATTAACAGTGGCTACCACCCTCAGAAGGAGATCCCCCATAGATGCCACACTGTGGACCATTATCCTCTGAATAGTCAGTAAAACATAAAATAGCACAAGCATCAAATTGCTTTTCACCTCAGTAGTTATCATTACAGCATGTGTTTCTCCAGATCGGCTGGTCACGCGCGCGTGTGCGAGGGTTGGCTTTTCTTGTTTCCCAGCCCATGCACCAGAAGGGGCTGGGGGGCCGGACTGTGGCGGCTCCAGCAGCTGGAGTAGCGTTATGGTGCTGATTTGCATGGAGGGCTTGCTTCTTGTGACTTCTTGTTCTCTTACCTTGCAGTCTGCGAATTTTGCTGACTCACAGAAAAAGGGTGGGGTCTTGACATATTTTTAAATACTGAGCCAACCTTACAGTTCCGGAATAAAGCCCCTTAGTCCCAGTGTTTAATTCCATATGCTCTTTTTTATTTTTAAGTTTTATTGTTTAGAGTAAATGCATCGCCATTTCTTCTGTCACTTCCGTTCTTCCATTGAGCCCCATCTAGTCAATAATTTGTTTTAGTTGTTATATTTTTCAGATATACGATTTCCATTTGGTTCTTTTATATTCTCTGTTTCTTTTCTAATATCTGACTTTTGCATTTATTTATCCTTACTTTTTAAGCATGGTTAAAAACTTGCTTTAATGTATTTTTTAGTAATTCTAATATGTGCACTATCTAATCATTGCCATAATTGGGTTTTCTTTTTCCCTAGAAACATACTGCCAATGTCTAATAATTTTTGCATTGTATCATCCACATTTTGAATATGTTATGAAGTTTTAGGTATTATTTAAAACCTGAAGAGAATGTCAATTTTATGATTTTTTTTCACAAGGCAACTTCCCTAGAGCAGGCCACAAGTTCTGATTTGCACCTTGTGAGCTGAGTTCCCTGTGTCAAATAGATTTGCAAAGCTTTTCAGTGTATTTAGGTCTGTCCTATGTGTGCGCCACCCAGTGGCCTGCTTAGGGCCTATACAGTGGTATAAGCAGTATAAGCGGTATCTCAGTCCTCAGTCCCTGTAACCCATGCATGCACGGTTCATGTACAACTTTATGAGATCAAACTCGATCTCATCATGTGGGAAATCACTTAGTAATTTCTGGCTCCCTGGCACCTTCCTTACCAGTATGGATGCACTGGGTCTCAGGTGGACTCGCTGACCTTCTGCTCTTCTCTGGTCTCAGTGCTGGTCAGCTGGCCTACCACTTGTTCACCAGCACATAGCAACAAATGATCTGTTCTGGCAGAGCAGGGAGCCAGAATTCTTCCTTGGTGATTAGATCTGTTCTAGGGAGAGTTACTGATCCCCTGTAAGTTATGAATGAAATTTACAGCCAATCCCCACTAGCTTTTAGTTACAGGATCCACAATGTTATTTTGCACAACTATTCCAACTCTCCACCCCATGGAGTTGACTAATTTCTAAGGTCTCCACTGGGCACAAAAAATTGCTATAATCTTCCACTTACATGTTAGCTGGTAGAAACTTTCTGCCTGACACTGTTGCTACTTTTACAATTCAGGGTTGAAGCACAGCCTGCCTGATCAACATTTGTTCACCCAAAGCACCAAGGGACAAGTAGGCACAGTCCTCTCGGCTTTCAGGACCCCTCCTCAACAATTCTCCAGTGGTTGAGGTACAGAGGTGAAAGGACACCTGTGCCTGACCCTCATATTGTCTCACCATTCTCAGGACTGGGTGTCCCAGTCTCATTCATTCTCTTTGTCTTCCCTGGGGCAGCTTAATATTTTAAAAACGTTCTCTTTCATGTGATAAATGTAAAGCCAAGGGTAAGAAGAGATTGCAAAACAATCCACAGGCAAGTGCAGTGGCACACCGCAATCTATTCTTGAGCTGTTAGAAGGCTTCCTAGAGGAAGTGGCATGTATACTAAACCTGAATACAAAAGAAAGAAATGACATGTAAAAGCTCCCTAGAGTTCAAAAGAACACAGGTAAAGGCGGAGAAGCAAGAGAAAGGCTTCTGTTAATACAAAATGGCTGTGACCGAACAGAGCTCAGTGATAAGAGATAAAGCTTAAATGGTAAGCTGTGTTCAGATCATGAAGAGCCTCAAAAACTGTGTTTGGCAGTTCTGACTTTATTCTAAAAGCAATGGGAAATCTACATCTTAAGAAACACCATGATACGTTTTGTGCTTTAGAAAGATTATTCTGGTAGAAGGAAATACATGTGTAGTGGACAAAGTCACCCTGCATTCAGGATTTTGTTGCCACGATGCTGGAAAAGCTTAGGGTTCGAGGGTGGGTCATGACAGCATGTTCCAATGGTAAAAGGATAGATTCTGAAGGAAGGTAGAAGATAAAGAGTAGAAGGGAGAGTGCTAGCAGCCAAAGAGTACATTTATCTCTGAGGCATTTGTTGTTTTAATAGATGGCTTGGTCATCTCTTTAATTATACATAAAATGAGCCCTAAATAAAAAGATACTTATATTTAAAATAACTTATATTGCACAAAACTCAATACATATTCAGTAGTGCTACAAAACACAATTATTACTAGAAATAATGTATAGTGTTTCATTTATTTGTCTCACATTATTCATCTTACATTTATCAGGAAACTAAGCAGAGGCCAATTCCACATTCATTTCTGGAGTTACTTTGGGCACTACATATGGCCAGATTTTCTGAGAATGAAATATTACACTTTATCAGGAACCCACCAACAAGCCTACAAGCCTCTTCCTTTTTCAAAGACTTTCACTTCTGGGGTCAGCTTTCATCACAGCTAACTATGCCTCCAGGAAAGACAAAACAACATGTGTATTGCGACACATTTTCTGTGTTCGCTTTGGTAGCACATATACTAAAATTGTGATGCATGTATGAAGAATTCCTAGAAAACAGAACATTTTACTGTATATCATCAGACTAATTTAAACAATATACAAGACTGCCATTTTAAGTGGGGAATCTGAATTAAATAAGGATAGAGCTAGCTATTTACATCCTATAGATGATACATTAAAATGTCTTAAAACCTATGAAATAGAAAAGTTGGATTTGAACAATTATTTATGAGTCTGTGATGGACTCTTTAACCTGCTTTTGGGATTTCAATTGTAAAAAGCATCAAACTCTTGTTTCATGACTGTTATGGGTTAAAAACTGATGGTCAACTTAATGTCAGCTGAATTAAATCAGCATGGTGCTGAGTGTAGATGTCCCACCTGAGGAAAGTTGCCAGCATAAAAAGAGACGTGAAGAGTGAGGCATTGTGGGTTTCTCGTAAGTGCTGCTGTTTGAGCCTTTGATTCTCCTGGAGCTCATCATGACTAGCTTCCCCAGTGTGGGTTTGATCATTGTCATCAGAGGAGCTTGGGACCATGTTGGTGAGAGTAACTGTGGTTCACTTTGGGGGAACTTTGATCCTGACATCAAGCATTGCTTCCTAGCTCTGGAGGGGAAGACATGTGCTGTTTAACCTTAAGGAGAAACTTGGCACACTGGCTTCCTGGCATGTACTTGACTGTCCTTGTCATCAGACAAGCCCCGGACCTCCATGTTGCTGAGGATGGCTATGATGCTTTTTAGGGCAGTCCTGGTCTTTGAGTGTGACTTCTCGGCTCCAGTGTAGAACCGTCACCCTACCAGCACAGCTCCTTCACCCCACTGGCACAGACTTTCTAGCTTCCACTACTGACCTTTGGGCCTTCTCAATGCAGATTTGTGAAAAAGACTGGTGTGAACCCTTCTTCTGGCCTCTAGACCTCCAGTTGGACTTGTGGGAGGTATTGTCATGGACTCTAGGTTTTCATCTGGACTCATAGAGGGCATTGCTGTGAGATCCAGGCTGTTGGCTGAATATTATGGGTCTTTAGTATTGTGGACAAATTTCCTTCAATTTCTGTGTTTAACTCTGGGTGGCCATCATAAAATAATGTTATAAATTCTGTGTCCTGATTATAATTGTTCTCCTCACTAACCCCAAAAAGGCTGTCTTATGGTGCCTGAAACATATTTACAGTTGACTTATGACAGAAAAATATACACAAAGAAGAAGGAAGAATAGTCTCCAGGAGTTAAGGACTTGTTCTCTCAGGTGAGCTGTGGTACACTTCTCATTACTGCACTTGGCAGCATTTGTGCTACGTCAGTCTTACAGTTTTGGATGGTCTTGTTTCTTATCTCTTTCTTTATACTATGATCTCACTCTATCAAGCATCCCAGAATGGTCTTGCTTATTATGAAAACATTCCTTAAATTCATATCATTCCTTAAAGACATACAATCATTTTAATGTTTCCATTCAGTTATTAATTATCTACACTATAAAAAGGACTACTTTTTCCAGCACAGGAAATTACTTAGTATCATTAAGTGTGTAGAGCTCTCATAAGTTTTTTTTTTTTTGGTACCATAAATCAAACTCAGGGCCTCGTACTTGCCAGGCAGGTGCTGCGCCACTGAGCTACATCCTTGGCCCTCATAAGATATTAAGTGATTTTATTTGTCTACCTCCTAACAATGACTGTAGACACTTCAGCTTTGTTTGTGAGCTATATATTCTTTTGCCCTCAATACTATTATCATATTGTGAATCTGTTAACCAAAGATAAAATAGGACAAATTTTAAAGAGTGGTTTAATTTTTAGCCCTTAGAATTCTAGTGCTCACGTTATGAAATGAAGAAAAATACCTGTTATACTGAGTAACACATACATGTCTTCTCAACTGGGAAAATACATATTTTTAAAAAGTCATAAGCATACTACTTCATTATTTTAGTTAAAATTGGGAATAGTAGAAAACATCTGAAAATGTCTTTTCAAAGCCTGCTTAGGAATGGAAATTGAATTACGTTTTGGAATCTCAAAGATCAGAATTGACAATAAGCAGAAAGGCAAGTAATGCTGACATGAGATATTCTTCCTTCTCTCCTGTGGCTTTTATGGCCCTTGAAATGAACTGGTGTCCATTATAACCATTGATTCATACTGAAGGAATGTTTGTGCCTTCTGTCTTTTCTTGTTCTGCAAAAACTCAAATGCTTTGGATCCCTATGATACTGATGGGACTTTCTCTCTTATATGTCTTTTCCTATGTCTAAAAAGATTGGAATTTTGACTAAAGGCCTTGCCACAGTCATGACACTTAAAGGGTTTTTCTCCAGTGTGGGTTCTTTGATGCTGAATCAGAATTGCACTTCGGCTGAAAGCCTTTGCACACTCATCACATGCATAAGGCTTCTCTCCACTATGAATTCTCTGATGTAAAATAAGGGCTGAGCTCTGACTAAAGACTTTGCCACATTGATCACATTTATGTTGCTTTTTTCGAGCAGGGTTTTCCTGTCTTCTTGAAAACCTGCCATCTTGTTCCCAGGTTCCTTGAGATGTGAAATTCTGGTAGGCATTCATATGAAGGGGGTTAGACACATCACTGTGCAGTTCTGTGTCTGAGGAGGTTTTCTGCCTTGAGGCAGATTTCACATTTATAGTTCTGGTGTCTTCATCTGAAATAATAAACAGAAAAGCAATGTCACCAGTTCTCTGTTCAGAAAGTCAGGAAAAAAAGATGACCCAAATATGTATCTGAATTATTAGCTAGCAAGTGTGGACAGCAACATCACAGTATGGAGGATGAAATGTTGAGAAGACCATGAGGTGAAGAGAGGGGCTTACATACTGAGGGCGCAGCCAACTATAAATATACAGAGCTCTACTGAGAAAGCTGACTGGTGGGCAAGGGGGAAAAGGTATGTCAGAGACAGGGAAAGTCTGAAAGACAAGAAAAGGGCCTAAAAGATGAGCAACTAATAGTGAAAGAAATCGCAACTGGACAGGGAGGAATCACATACGAGTAATGGACAAGTTGTAAAAAGCAAGAGTGTTCAAAAACAAAGCAGAGCTCACTAGTGATAAATGAATCAACTATGTAAATAAATGAGCAGAAGAAAGTCAACAGGCCAAAATATGGAAAATACAGCTAGAAAATATAATTCAGGCAAAAAAGGAAGAATTATAAATTAGAAAAATGGCACCTCAAAAAGTGAAGTGTAGCATGCTAGGATTATTTCCAAAAGATGAAAAATATTTCCAAAAGATGAGAAATATAAAATAAAAAGTGGCCTTTATTCTGAGAACACGGAGAGAGATGATCGGCACCCCCACCGCTGGCATCCTGTGATCTCTCCGGCAGACATGTGGCGTGGGGGCATATAAATAGCCTTGGTTTGGGGTGGAACCTAAGGCGGGCATTAGGGATGTACAGGTAGCCCATTGGTCTAGGTTTGGCGCCATATGTATATTTCCAGGGGCGGGAAGATGGCGTCACAGGTAACTTCCTAGGGGCGGGGGAGATAGGGGCTTCCTGCTTCAGGTTGTGGCTTTCCTGGCTACAGTGTCCTGTCTGGGCCAAAACCCTTTCATAGCACAGGGTATTGTATGTAAATTATAACACTAGCAGGGGCTGGGGATTTAGCTCAGCAGCATAAGCACCTGCCTTGCAAGCAGGCAGTTGTGAGTTCGATCCCCAGTACCGATAAAAAGGAAAAAGGCAAAAAAAAAAGAAAAAAAAATTATAACACTAGCTAAATGGCTAGGATTCCTGTATTGTTCTGTAACTGCATTTAAAGTCTATGAAAAAATGAGTATGGCTGCTTATAGACTGTGGTCACTTAAATCTAGCCAGTGTAGAGCACTTGTGACACAGGCTATCTAAGGCTCAGGAGACTTGTTAACTAACTGTATGTACGGAAGGGACTGCCTCTGTCACCCTCAGGTGGCATTTTAATAGAAGCTGCTAAAAGACACTGGTATAAGATTATCCTGCAATAAGCAACATTTTGGACACAATGAGGACCTGACATGGCTTTAGCTGACCATGACAGCTGGAGGGTGAGTCCTTCATGTATAGGCATTTCGTAAGTGGGAAGAAATGAAAGAAATGAGAGAGAGGACAGTAAGTGCTTCTGAGTCCTCCCATGAGGAGAAGAGCTGTCAGGGACTGAGTGAGACACTGACTAAGAGAACCATGAGCTATTTTTTAAAATCCTTAGAATTTAACTTAAAATGGGTCTAAATATTAATTAGTATAAAATGAATTAAAATTCTTGTAGTTGTTCATAAATATAGCAGGCTCATTTATTATTACTGGGTTAAGCAGAAGTCATTTTACAAATGACAATGATTTTAGTTTTGATAGCTCAGAGTCCCCAGTAACATCAATATTTAGTCACTAATATCAAAATGCTGACAATAGTTAGCATTTCCTAGAGCTGAGACCAACAGGGTCATCTGTAGAAGCCCTGGTAAGACAGGATGCAACTGCAGAAGTCATGTTGTAGCCTTACAAAATGGTTCTCACTCTCTCATGTGCCTTTGGTTCAGTCTACTTAGTACTGAAAAATCCTGGAATCTGCCTTTTTGTTTCAAAGTTCCATGCATTTTTTAAATGCAGAAAATGTTTCAGGGTGGAGGGTACCTTCACATGTAGGACATGACTTTTGCTAACAGAAGCCTATGCTTAGAGGTTGGTGGCCTTTAAAAGGTGGGGGGGGGGGGACTGAGATGGTTTCCCTCCCACTTCTTTTTAAAAATTTCTACGTTTTTATTAGTACATGTTTGCAGTTCATAATGATTACATTCATTATGGGGAATTGGTATAAGTATATCTACCCCCATCCTGCCTACTTCTAATGGTTAAGCAAGATCTGAAGATGCTAAGTGCTTAGTTCAGGCCTGTGGGAGCAGGCACTTGCCATGTAGGAGTGAGACTTTTCTAAACATCTCTCTTTTTTTTTTGTCTTTTTGAGACAGGGTCTTGTATGCAGTTCAGGCTGTCCTTGAGCTCACTTTGTAGCTCAGGCTGGTCTCGAACTCACAACGATCCTCCGGCCTCAGCCTCCCGAGTGCTGGGATTACAGGCATGAGCCACCACGCCTAGCTTTAACATCTCTTTAGATTTTTGTATTTTCTAATCATGCTTAGCTCATTGGCCAGCCCTGGTATACAGAAGCTTTGTGCGTGCATGGTGATGGTGGTTTCTAAATGAGGCTTCCCTCTTGATATCTGGTTCCCATTTCATTGAGGAAGATCATCTAGAAGGAGGATCTCTGCTCAAATGTTATCACTTCATAATAAGACCCTGTTCCCTACTCTATCTATCTGCTTTGTTTTTTCCCCATTCTTTTTTTTGTTTTGTTTTGTATTTAAGGACAGATTGCTATGCTGGCCATTCTGGAGCAGTTTTATAAAACCTGATGCAAAGCAACAGAAGCCACTTTAGGGCATGAAGGAGAAGAAAAACATTCAAAGAACCTGAGAGAGCAAAGTCATCTTAGGAGCAGTATGGGCAATTTTGCTCTTGGACCCCATAGTAACTGGATAAGCTATTCCATAGTAAACGATAAGCAGATGAGTGGTCTCTTGACCTTGTGCCTTGGAGTCCCACAGAAGGACCTCAGGCCACCTGAAAGGACAAAGGTAGGAATGAGGCTGAACTGGAGAGCTTGCAGACTGGGCTTCTGCTTCAGACAAAGGAGCTGTGTTCTCCTCTGGATAAAACAGATGGAGATGAGATAGAAGAGAGACTTAAGACCTCTTAAAGCAGCCAAGATGTGTGGGGTATACTGGGCCCTCTTCCCTTCCCACCAGAAGCTAAGTCCTGCATCTCACCATGCTGTCTTATGGAGTGCGGCTCCCACGATGCCCACTGAAGCTGCTTTTTCAAGGGCTTCAGCCAGCTACTCGGAAATTCCTGAGTGATTTCCCAAGGTGCCAGCTTCTCTGCCATCATGTCTTTTCTTCTTGCAAAAATGACCTGGGAACAGTGAGGTATAACTGAGGCTGAAGAAGGACATTAGGTAGGGACGTGAGAATAAAATAACAAAGAAAGCAGGTAGAAAATATCCTGGGCTCAAAAAAAAGGAGAAAAGCAGAATGGTGATCTGCTTTTCCTGGGACACCCAAGAGTGCATTCACTAGCCCATGCCTGTAGTTGTGCTGAGTGGGAAATCGATTTGATAGCTCCCCTCTGTGTGATGTGCTGCTGGGGTCATTTCCCACAGGTCCCCTTCTTACCTGCCCATCTGGTTGATCAGCTTCTCTCTCCAGCTCCTCCAGCAGAGTCACAGCTTCCTCCCCATTCTCTGGTTGGTGCTTCTTCACACAGGCCTGCAGCTCCTGGGGCAGGATGGCCAGGAACTGCTCCAACACCAGCATCTCCAGGATCTGCTCCTTGGTGTGCACCTCTGGCCTCAGCCAGTGATGACAAAGTTCCCGGAGCTGGCTCAGAGTCCCCTGGGGACCAGAGGAGTCTGAGTAACCAAACTGCCTAAACTGCAGGCGGCAGGTCTCTGGGGTATAGCAGCTACCCTGGTGGAGATGGGAGTCTGGATCACACATCTGCTCTTCTTCTTCCATCTTCACTATCAGAAACCTGTCAGGGTCCTCTGGACTTTGTGGAAGGCAAGTGGAAGACTCTCTCAATTTTGCAGACATTTTGACTGGCAATAGGTCAGGACAGTTCAGCCTTCCTCCTTAAGACTGAGGAGGTTTTCTTATGGACACTCCTTAAATAAGACTATAGAAATAAATGGAAATGCAATGAAGGACTAGTGCTTCCAACCAACTTAAAACATAAGGCTGGACAGGAACTGCCTACCTTAACCTTAACTTAAACCATGGTTTCAAAGAGTATTTCTTTGAGAGCCAAAGAACTAAGAATTGTTAACTCATAAACATGAATAATTCCCAATTTATTCTAAAATCCATGCCCAAGAGACTAAATATTATAGTAGGGGATCAGACAGGACTACAAAGGAACTCTCAGAGAATAAAAATAACAGAAACCAAAGAAAAGCTGGCTCTGGAGCAGGTTCAAAGAGTCAGTTTTATCTAGTCTTCTGCAAAGAGCTATGAGAAAAGGACTTTTGTGTAGATTTTTTTCAACTTTGGCTAATTATTAAAACGGTTATTTTGACACTGAAGAAACCATTAAGGCGATTAAATATTCCTTCATCTTACTGTATTCTTGTTCTTGTCACTTCTACTTCCATTTGTAAGACCTGTATTGTTTACTTAACCATTTCTTTTGGAATACTTTGCTTGCATACTATTATCATGACTACAAACAATGCTGAGAGGCATACCTTCATGAATATATTGATTATTTCCTTCAAACATACCCTAAGATCTCTGTTTAGTGGTGTCAGAGTGGGGAAATTCTGTCCTCTTGTCTATTATTTAAAAAATGGCAAAAAAGACTATCAGTTTACAATGGTATCTGCAAGTATCATTTGCTAACAAGAAGGGGGAGAAGACCATTTTCTTTGTACCATTTTAGTATGAGTATCAACAGTAACTAGTAACATTTAAAAAGTTGGACAGTGATCTGGGGCAAGTTGAGCAATGACTAACTTAAAAATCCTATGTGTGCCCTCAGCTTCCCTCTTTAGGGGGATGTTTGGTTTTTCTCCCCACTCCACCAAGTACTGTTCTAGGAACTAAAGATGCAGCAGTGACCTGAGTAAAGCCTGTGACTTTGTAAAGTTTATGTCACCAAATAAATCATGCAACTTTACACAGTGTTGTGGTACAATATGAAGCCTAACAGTGCACACAGAAATTTACCATGTGTCAACACTGTTGTAAGCACCTGAATAAATAAAGCTTATTTATATCCTCATAAAAGCCCTAGGAGGTCATTCCCCATGTTGCAGATGAGGAACCCGTCACAAAACAAGCTAAGGCAGGTTCTATGCTCAAGGGCAAAGGAGCAGCGCTCTCCAGAGTGCGGTACGGTCCTGCGAGGCGATTCCTGCCCGCTGGCTCCGGCCCAGGAACAAGGTCCTGCAGCAGCCGCTCCAGATGAGCCCGGGCAGGAACAGCCTGAGGGTGAGCGTCTGGATTTTGGAGCCATCAGGGGCCCTTTGAGGCCACACGAGGGGCTCTAAAGCTAAAGCAGCCTCGAGACCTGGAAGGCGGCCACCTCAGCCCTGGGGAAGGCTGTGCCGGCTCCGCAGAAACTCGACTAGACCCAGCAATCCACCAGCGGCACGCGGTGATCCACGGGGAGCGGGGCGCGGCCCCCTCAGAGCCGGGTCGGGGTTCCGGGAGACTCCTGCTCCGGGGGGCCGTCTCCAGCCGGCGGTCTAGCTGTCCCTTCCCCCAGGCCCTCGGGGACCCAGGGGACCCGGGGGACCCAGGGGGCACAGGGGGCCGCAGCCGGGCTAGCAGAGGGGAGGGGCTGCGCCGAGGACCCCCCCATCCCACTGGCGAGGCCTCAGCTCTCACCTTCAGGCAGGGAAGGAAGGACTGGCGTGCCGCCGTCGGGAGAAACCCCGGGAAGCGCCCAGCTCTGGGAAGCTTCCGGTCCTAGCGACCCCTGGGGGCGGGCCCGGATGCAGGACGGTTGCCATGGAGACAAGTTCCCGCAGCTTCCCATGCGGCGCTGAGGGGAGAGAAGAATGCTGAGGGCCTGAGGGGCGGAGGGGCGAGGAAGAGAGGGAGGCAGAGTTGGGGGAGGAGGAGGAGAGGAAAGGGAGAGATAAAAGGTAGCTCTTTTGGCCGTCAACCCAGTTGAGCCTTGTGCCACTTCAGACGCACCAGTATTGTTATTCCTCAAAGTACTTTTGCTTGGGTTAGTTTATTTACTCTTTCAGCACCTCAGTAAAGTAACAGCAAATAAATCAAAGGTCCTGGACTTGCTCAAGGTCACAAAGGTGGAGGCAGCAATGCTTTCTAAGGCTCACACAGTTTTCCTCTAATCATAACAGCAGGCCACTGAAAGTGGTTGTGCCCCTAGTAGTAACTTCTTTGTTGTCTTTTTAAGACAGGGTCTTACTATGCATTTCAGGCTGGCCTTGAGCTCGCTTTGTAGCCCAGGCTGGACTTGAACTTGCAAAAATGAGCCTCCTGCCTCAGCCTACTGAATGCTGGGATTACAGGCATGGACTACCACACCAAGCTAATATTGACTTCTTAAGGAGCAGGTCTGATGCCCCACAACTCTGACTAACGTCTAATACTCCCTACCACAGGACATAGTGTGGCTCATACCTTTTCAGTGAGAACCTGCTCCCCACCACACACACACATTTTTTCACAAGTACATAAGTTTCTATTTCCTCAAATAAGTTTAAGTGTAGTTGAAAATAAATTTTGGTGGGGCAGGTGTGCACACCTGTAACTCCAGCACTTGGGAGGCTGAAGCAAGAGAATGGCTGTGAGTTTAAGGCCATCCTAAACTACATGGCCAGAACAGAAAAAAATAGTTTGTGGCTAACCGTGGCACAGTGCAGTATACTGGGTTTCTCTTTCATTCACTTTCTCTTGGGACTCCTCAAAAATGTAGACCGAAGTAGGGGAATAAGAAAGATGACAGAGACACTAGAAAATAAGTTGGTAATTCATAAACAGCAGTAGCATTATTGTAAGCAATGATGCAAGGCAGAGACCAGCCAAGACCAATGGGCTTGTGTAAAGGTGACATAGTGTGGTATTTATTGTGGCTGGGTGCAGGCAGACAGAGGGCAAAATGGTCATCTCTAGGGTGCAAAGAGAAGCACCCTAGAAACCCTTTTCTATAAAGGGTTTAAATGAAGGTGAAGATACATTAGGCAGGAAGATCTTAGTAGACATCAATGGTCAGAGTTCTCTGGTTGTCTCATGCCTCAGTGTACAAAGTCCTTGAGGCGTCTGGTGTAAACATGTGGGTGTCTTCAGATGTCCCAGTGCTTGGATGATTCTGTGCTCCATCCTACTTTTTTTACCTCATCCTGTTTGTGGAGGGTACCAGTGCCACCTGAGAACAAGTACTCTGCTGGCAGATAGGTTGAGTATTGGGAGAGTTATGTCTTACCATTACAAAAACTGGCTATTGCCTTTGTGGAATTATCCTGCAACAGTCTGCTGGCATAAAGAATAAATGCTGCCTTCTTATCTCCTTGATGCAAAGAGTCTTCCTTTTGGTTCGCTTTGGCTTGGGAATTTTCCTGCAGCATTTCTGGTGTGTTAGCCTAGTACATGCTTTGCTGACCACTTAGATCACTGGTGTAGCCTTCGATGACTGCTGTTGGGGCACATTTGTCTCTGACAACAAGAAGACACCCTCTGCCTTTTTATGCCCTCTGACTTTTTCTCAGTCTCGTTAGCAGCCCAGGGGAGGAAGCCCCTGCACCACAGCAAGGACCTCATCAGACCAGGGAGGAGTTAGAATATGGCGCAGAGCAGGTCTTCTGATGAAGTGGGCCTTCCCAGGGCTTCGTCCCAGTTACCCTAGGTAACCTGGGGGGCAGAAGAGGAACTGATTGCTCCTCAACAACGTCTGCCACTTATTCAGATTCCAGTTTCTGTTCTAGACAGAGTAGTTAACTGCAGTTGTTATTCTAGTTAGATTTGCACATGGCTTTGAGGATGGGAATGTATTAACTTCTGTGTGCCTCTGCATGAGTATGTGGACTGAATAAGAGCAAACAACATTTAAAACATGAATGTATAAGTGTGAATATATGCAAAATACAAGATTATCTGAACTCAACTGAAAATTAGGACAAAAAGCACTCTAATCAGTCTTGAAGAGAAAATTTAAGCATTAGATGATAGTCTGCCCAGGATGTCTGCCAAGACCTGTTATCAGCAGGCCTGGTAACAAAAGTTTCTTCCCTTTTGTGTAAAACTCCTGCCTTTGTAACTGTGATGCCTTTGTAACTCTTTGGGGCCTTTGTAACTGGTAATCTTGTAATGTAACTGTAGACATAATGGGGCACTTTTTCCTTTGTTTTGTTAATGGATTATAATATAACTTGAAAAGTATAAACTCCATTAGCAAACTATGATATCACTGAACCTCCAATAGTAGGCATCTCTTTAAAAAAAAGCTTTATAGGAGAAATCAAATTATAAATTTTAACTGCTTGGTAAATATACTTTTGGTTTTCAGTTTGAGTTAATGTGCATAAAGCATTTCTTGAATTTACAAGGCTAACTTGCTCTTTACTCTGTTGTTTTAAAATAAAACACTGATTCAAAGTTACTCAGAGATCTATCGACAGATATTCAAGTTTGACTATCTGAGGGAAAAGTAAGGGAAATATTAAAATCCAAGTGATTGCAGTCAAATTTATTGTAGTTATAATGACAGTTATAGTAAATGGAGAATAAAGAAATATTAAGAAAGCTAAAAATGTAAGAGATATACTTTTGGTATGAGAGAATGCTGTGTGCTGAAAGTCTTGTTCTGCTAAAGAGATAAAAAGAAGAGGTAATAACAAGCCGAGAAAATTTACAAATATTGAGAAAAGCTTGTGAAAATAGTTTATTGAAAAAATTATATGTATGGCTACATGTTAATTTGATAGATCTTAGGTTGTTCCTTCTAAAAATTCTCATGAGGAAATGGTGGAATCAATATGAGATTACCAATCAAATAATAACCTTTAAAAATTTATGTGGGGCCGGGGATTTAGCTCATGGACATAAACGCCTGCCTTGCAAGCTCAAGATCATGAGTTCTATCCCTGGTACAAAAAAAGAATGTTAAAAACTTATGTGACACATATACCATATGTTACTCTGTTCAATACTATGATAGACATTTCAATATGTTATTAAAATGGCATAATAATTGTCATGCTACACTATTATGAATGGTTTTGATTTCTAATTTTGTATGTAATGTAAAATATGTAACTCTCAACTATTTAATATAGTTCTGGAGACATTAGCCAAAGCAATTAAACAAGAGAGAAAAATAAAAGGAATGAAAATAGGAAAGAAGGAAGTTAAATTATCATTATTCAGAGATGACATGATACTCTACATTGAAGACCCCAAAAACTCCACCAACAAAATTTAGACTTAACAAGCAAATTCAGCAGTGCAGCTGGATACAAAGTCATTACTCAAAAGTCAATAGCATTCCTATACACAAGCAACAAACTCACTAAGAGAGAAATTAGGGAAACCACACCCTTCGTAATAACATTAAAAAATGAGATACTTAATGTCTTAGTTACTTTTCTGTCATTGTTGAGACAAAATATCTGATGCCCAAAGTAAAGCAAGGGAAGGTTTATTAACATTTCTTACAGTTTTGGGGGTTGCAGTCCATACTCAGCTGATTCTAAGGCAAGATGGCATGGCAGGGCAGCTGTTTGTGGCCACCACAAATGGCAAGAGTGAACAGAGCAAAAAAGAGAGACACACTTTCTTCCTGCCCTTACACTGTATGTCAGCTCCATCCCTGGGCAGGTGCAGCACTCACAGCACTAATCCCAGCACCAGACAACAAACCAATCACAAATGCTAGATTCAGCCACCTCCATGATTGCATTAGGCTTGGGGAGACATCCAAACACAAACCATAACACCATTTGACACAGCTATTCCCCTTCTAGGTATCTTCTCAAAAGAGGGAAAAGTATCATACCATAGTGATATGCATACTCATGTTTGTAACAGTACAGTTTTTAATAGCTAAATCTTAGAAACAGCCCAAATGGCCATCAATTAAATGTGATTTCTGCATATATAATGGAATACTACACTGCCATAAAGGAGGATAAACTTGAGACATTTTCAGGTAAATGAATGCACCTTGAGAACATAATTTTAAGTGAAATTAATTACATACACATGTTTAAATGTTACATTGTTTCTCCTGTATGAAAACCCAAATTAGTAAATGTGGACTACAATGGATGATAGACATTGGGAAGTAGGAAGAAGATGTTCAAATGAAAATGGAAATAAAGGAGAGGAGGGGGGAAGGCAATGATAGGAATAAGGCTTAAAAATAGAATGGAAGGAAAACAATGCAAACAATATTTTGTAAAGGGACAGGGGACAAGGATAAGTCAATACATTTCATTTATAATTATCAAAGTTAATGGTCTTAATTCAGTCAAAAGACACAGACTGGCAGAATGGATCAAAAAGCAAGATCCAACAATATGCTGCATACAAGAAACACATTTAATGCAAAAAGAAATTCATAGACTGAAAGTCAAAGGATGGAAAATACTACTCCATGCAATAAGAACCCAGAAAAAAGCAGGGATAGTTATTCTATTTGCAGACAAAGTGAATTTCAAGCCAAGACTGATTAATATAGATTAAGAAGGCCATCCATCCCTGTAAAGGGAACAATACAAGAGAAAGAAATAACAGTGATAAATATATATTCAATAAATACTAGTATGCCAAGCTATAGAAAACAATTACTAGTGGATGTGAAAAATCAGATAAGCCCTAGTACAATTGGGTTGATCTGTCACAAAAGGACAGATCAACTAGGCAAAAATCAATAATGAAATGTTAGAACTAAATCAGACTTTTGAACAAATGGACTTAGTAGGTATCTACAGAGTGTTCTACCCAACAACATCAGAATACACATTCTTCTCAGCTGCATATGTGACATTCTTTAAAATAGACCATATCCAGACTCACAGAAAATGCTTCAGTAAATGAAAAGAAATTTAAATTATCCCACGCATGTTACCAGATCATAGTGCAATGAAATTGGAAATCCATGCCAAGGGAAACCACAAGAAATTCATAAACACATGGAAATTAAATAGCACCCTATTGAACAACCAGTGGATCACAGATGAAATTAAAGAAGAAATTAGACAGTTTTTAATCATTGAATGATAGCAACAGATAACATACCAAAACTTGTGGAACACGATGAAAACAGTCTTAAGAGAAAACTGTGTAGCAGTAAATACCCATATGAGGAAAACAGAGCAAGCACCTATAAACAACTCAAACTTCTAGAAAAAAGAAGAGCAGGCTAAGTCAAAAGCTCATACAAGGGAAGAAATTATAAAGATCAGAGCAGAAATTAACACATTGGAGATAAAAAAATACAAAGAATCAAAGAATCAAAGAGTTGATTCTTTGAAAGATTAAAATTGACAAACCCTTAGCCAACCTTATCAAAAAAGGAAAGAAAAGACTCAAATCCATGCAATTAGGAATGAAAAGGGTGAAATCACAACAGATCCTGCAGAAATCCAGAAAATCATCTATACCTACTTTGAAAACTTGTATTCTAATAAGATGGAAATGACAGAAGAAATGAATAGATTCTAAGAAACATATGAATTACCAAAGCTGAATAGAGAAGATACAAAAATCCTAATAACCCAATATCAATAAATGAAATTGAAGATATAATTAAAAACCTATTAACAAAGAAAAGCCCAGGTCTGACGGATTCACTGCTGAATTCTACAAGACATTTCGAAAAGACCTAACACTACTACTTCTCAAGCTCTTTAATGAAACAGAAAAGAAAGCAATATTTTCAAATTCATTCCTGGAGGCAAGCATTACCCTGATACCAAAACCAGAGAAAGACTCAACTAAGAAAGAGAATCACAGGCCAATAAACACTGATGCAAAAATCTTCAATAAGATACTGGTAAACAGATTGCAGCAAATCGTCAAGAAGATTTCACACCATGATCAACTGAGATTTATCCCAGGGATGCATCAACAAATATAAATCCATAAATGTAATACATCATATTAACAGAGCCAAGCACAAAAATCAAATGATCATCTTGATAGATACAGAAAAAGCTTTTGGCAAAGTCCAACACTCATTCATGATAAAAACCCTCAGAAAATTGGAATACATGGTCTTTATCTCAATCTGATAAAAGCCATTTACAACAAATCAACAGCCAACATCATACTAAATGGACAAAAATTGAAACCTTTCTCTCTAAAATCAGAAACTAGATAAGGATGTCCTGTGTCTACTTTCATTCAGCATAGTCCTGGAAAATTTAGTTGGAGCAATTAGACAAGAGAAAGAATAAAAGGAATAAAGACAGGAAAGGAAGAAGTTAAACTATCGTTATTTGCAGATGACAATACTCAGAAGACCCCAAAACCTCCACCTAAGACTACTAGATTTAATAAGCAAATTCAGTAACATAGCTGGTCACAAAGTCAACACTCAAAAATTACTAGCCTTCCTGTATGTGAATAACAAACTCACTAAGAGAGAAATCAGGAAAACAATGCCTTTTACAGCAACATCTGAAAAAAATGCAATACCTAGGAATCAATCTAACAAAGGGTATAAAAGACTTCTACATTGAAAACTACAATAATCTGAAAAAGGAGATTGAACAGGATATTAGAAAATGGAGAGATATCTCGTGCTCTTGGGTAGAAAGAAGCAATATAGTGAAAGTGGCCATACTTCCAAAACCATTATGCAGATTTAAGGCAATCCCAATCAAAATTCCAATAGTATATCTTACACAATTAGAGAAAACAATCCTAAAATTCATCTGGAACCAGAAAAGACCTAGAAGGGCAAAGGCATTCCTGGGTGACAAAAACAAGACAGGGTGCATCACAATCCCTGACTTGAAATTATACTATAAAGCTACTGTGATAAAAACAGTGTGATAATGTAAACAAACAAACAAACAAACAAACAAAACAAAAAAAAACAGACCCAAAGATCAACGGAACAGATTTGAAGATGCAAATACAACTCCAGACATATTAAGCAACATAATCTTTGACAAAGGAGCCAAACACATTCACTAGAAGAAAGAACCCTCTTTAATAAATGGTGCTGAAAAAACTTGCTCTTCACATGTCAAAATTAAAACTTGACCCATATCTTTCACCATGTACCAACTAAAATCAAAGTGGATCAAAGATCTTAATATTAAAACAGAAACATTAACTGTGCTGGAAGATAGAGTAGGTAAAACTCTTGAAGACATTGATGTAGGCGAAGACTTTATGAACAAAACCCCAACCTCACAAGAACTATCACAAAGAATTAACAACTGGGATCTTACCCTATTGAAAAGTTTTTGCACAATAAGAGAAACCACCAACAGAGTGAAGAGACAACACACAATGTGGGAGAAAATTTTTTTTGCCAGCTATACCTCAGACAAAAGATTACTATCAAGAACATAGAAAAGATTCAAAAAAATCAGACCTTCCAGATTTAAAGATCCAATCCAAAAATGGGCATCTGAGATAATACACACTTCTCAGAGGAAGAAATATAAACAGTAAGTAAATATGTGAAAAAATATTCAACCTCACTGGTCATTTGAGAGATGCAACCTAAAACAACATTGAGACTCCACCTCACCCCAGAAAGGATGACTACTATCAAGAAATCAAGCAATAATAAATGCTGGAGGGGCTGCAGGGAAAAAGGGACCCTTTTCCACTGTTGGTGGGAATGCAACCACTGTGGAAATCATTGTGGAGATTTCTCGAAAAACTAGAATTAGAGATCCTATTCAACCCAGCTATTCCCCTTCTGGGTATCTTGCCCAAAAAATTAAAAACATTGTACCACAGCGATATATATGTACCCATGTTTAAAGCAGCACAGTTTATAATAGCCAGATCTTGGAAACAGCCTAAATGCCCATTGGTTGAGGAATGGATAAAAAAGTGGTATTTTTATACAATGGACTACTATTCAGCTATAAAAAGATAAACTGGAGACTTTTATAGGTAAAAGTATAGAACTTGAGGCCATACACATTAGTGAAATAAATAATACACACAAATATAAATATCATATTGTCTTAGTGTGACAAGCTGAAAGAAACAGCATATTTATATGTGTATGTATATGTATATGACAATAGTTAAGATAGTTGTACTACTGATTTCTCTGAGTTTACCAAAGAGAAAGATCTGTGCTGGTATTGTTGGGACAACTGAAGGCTGTTCTGTCTTGTGCTCTGGGTGAATAATTTGGAGATGACAATGCACAATGTATGTACCAATGTTGGCCCCTGACTGATATATCTTGAAACTTTTAGTTTTTCTTTCTTTCTTTTTATTTTTCTCCTTGAAAGAAAATGGATTTGGGGGGAAAATTGATTAGGGAGAAAACAGAGAAGTACAAGAAGAGGAAGAGAATAGAAATAAGGCCAGAGGACAAAGGGAGATCATGCTAACTTTGGGAAACTGATGCAAAAGATTAGAGGGAAAGAGAAGGAAAAGATAAAAAGAACAGATCAAGAAGCAGAAAGAGGCTAGAAACCATGTTCACACTCAGGTAAAAACAAGATCAAACAATGAAGGAGGAAAAAACAAAGGAAGAAAGAAAAAGCAGGAACAAAATCACAATGGCAAACAAATGGGAGAGAGAAAGAGATACAGAATAAAAAGTCCACTTCCAGGTTTGTCTTCACTGTCACTGAGAGACAACGTGTGGAGACAGAGTCCAGATCCATGCTGATTAATCCCAGTAAGCCAGCAGTAGCTTTTTGGCAGGATAGTGGATGATTTCCGCGAGCCTGCGCTTTTTGGCTGAGATAAGACTTATGCAGCCTTTAGCTGTCATGGCGCCTTCCATGTGCCTGAGCCCAGCGGGAGCTGCCGGATGGGTCTGGCAGCAGCTCCGGGTTCTGAGCTCAGCTGGCCTCTCTCCAGGATGATTCCTGGCCAGCTGCTCTCTCCCATGGGACCACTGAGCCCTCCGCACTCACATCAGTTAGTGCGGCCCACTGCCCCTCTTCTGCTGCATCTCTCCATGGAGGTCCATGGGGTTGCAGCCATCACTGTGTGTCCGTAGGTTTGACTCTCTCCTCTTGCGTGTGAGATCCTGTCTGAAGGAGAAGGCGCTGCTAGCTACCTCCTCCTTCTTTGTTGAAGTGTCTCCCTTCACCCTCTCTGTGGACTTCAAATCATTCTTCAGACCCTTCCTGCGTCCAGGGGACCCACTTCCCTCCTTCTTGTCCTCCTTGTATTGCTCTATTCCAGCACCGGGACCACACTCTCAGAGATCTTTTTCTGCTTCTTACCTTTCTACCATCTTGGTACTCTTCTACAATTAATTTTTTTTTAAATCAGTACCGAGGATTGAACTCATGACCACCTGCTTGCAAAGCAGGTGCTTATGCCGCTGAGCTAAATCTCCAGCCCCTACAATTAATTTTTTTAAAAATGAGGGCAAAAAAAAAAACAAAAACTCACAGACTTAAAAGCCCTTAATGTACTCAGCTCAACGGACAAGAACATGCCATTCTTCCTCAAGATATAGGACAAAGAGAATGTCCTAGAAGTTTCCAGAGTCTAATAGTTTACACAAATACAAAATTAAAAGACAGGATAGCATTAGACTTTTCAGTTTAGAAGGTGATGAAAAACACCAATAAAATGGTGAGAAGTTGATTTCCAATTTGTACCCTGCCAAGTCATCCTTCTAAATGAGAATAAAGACATTTTCAGACATGCCAAGTATTGCTTTTAAAAAGTTACTTCCTATGCATCCTTTGTAGGGAGGCTGTTAGGCCTTTATGAATGAGAGTACATAAGGCAAGAAGACAAGGATAGGAATTTAACACAGATGGCAATGAAGAAAATTCCCAGGAGGGAAGGGAAGGAAGAAGATTCCAGGGACATTTGCAGAGCTAAGAAGAGCTCAAGAACAAGGAAGGATGAAGCTCTCAAAGAATATGCTGCCAAGAAGAAAAGTACCATTAGCCGTGTTCTGTTCTGTTCCAATGTTGAGAGAAAATTTATGCTTCTGCCTGAAGTTTTGTGGCAGAATTAGTGAAAAGTACATAGTAGGCTAAATCAAAGAGCAAAATGCACTATCAAGTCCAAGCAAGCAGAATGGTGTACAAAAATTCAGCAATAATAAATTAGAAGGTTTGGCCGTGGATAACACATAATGTGAACACTGACCATCGATCTAACCAAAATTATGTTAGAAAATTATTGGGAAAAGTAAAAGAGAAATGCATTAGGGAATCAGCATGTTTACTTTTTTTAAAAAATGTTAAATTGGGCAAGAAGAGGAGAGTGTGAGAATTGTGTATGATTAAAGTGGCGGTGGGTATTCAAGACAGCTGAAACTTTGTCTTGTGTCATATGAAATTAATAACATGAAAGTAAAATATCAAAAATAAATAATAAATAAATAACAAATTATTTTTAAAAGCTGAAGTACGTCTCCAAATAAATAATATTATTTGAAATTAGAGCCCTACTTCTAAGTAAAAGTAGGTGATAAAATAGGAGAAGGGCTCTCTTCATGCAGGTCAGGCCTTATAGATCAATCTGACTTTTCAGCGGTGCATTCATATAGCATCAATTTTATATATATATATATATATATATATATATATATATATATATATAATTCTATTATTAGTACATGTTTGCAATGCACATCTTAACTATTTTTACTTTCCTTTTTCTCACCCTTTCCTCTATCTCTTGGTTCCCTTCCCATTTGTAGAAGCTCTATCTTTCTGTTTGCTATTACCTAGCTTTTATTTTGCTCTTAACTTACTTATGCTTTGGGCGTCTCACATTAGAGAAGTCATGTGATACCGAAGCTCATGCGTGTCTGATTTGTTACAGACAGTGAACTAACTGTACCTCCTGTCTCCCTTCATGTTCTCAGACTGAGGCTTCCAGTTTTCTCCCTTTATTTGGCTTTCCTATGGTCAAATCAATTCTTTACTTTAGTCCAGATATCTCAGAATTTTATGCTGTCAGCTACAGTATTTTTTCCTCTTGAATTCTCTGTCCTTCACTTTCATTGCTCACTGTCTTCTGGCTCTCCTTCTGAACACTCCTGGCAATGGATCTTCTTATCTTGCAAATTATTGGCGCCCAGTTCCACTTCTAATACCTGCACTTTTCATGTTGTAGGCTATCCATAATTTCCTCCATAAGGCTTTAATTACTATTTCTACTGAGTTCTTATTTTGTTGCTGTTGTTTGTGTTTGTTTTTTTGTTTTTCTTTCCCTGATTTTTGCTTTTGAGAGAGGGTCTTGCTATGTAGTTGAGGCTGGTCTTGAATTTACAGTGTAGGCCAGGCTGGTCTCAAACTGTCAGAGACTCCTCTGCCTTAGCTCCCCAAGTACTGGGATTACAGGTGTGTACCACTATGGCTGGCTCTGAGTTCTGGTTTGTACCTTGAGTCTGATCTTCTTCTTGAGCTTTCCACCAAGACTGACTGCTACTAAACATTGCTACTTGTTTCAAAGGCACCTTAACTAGTCATGAGCAGTTTACTCCCTTACACTCACCTCTTTGTCCCCCTGAATCCTCTGTTTCCTAGACTGGCACTATTGTCCAGGTATTCTGCACAGTGGAAATCTGTGATTTTCCTAGATATGCCTTCACTCATGTGTTGTTGGGAACCATTTGTGTCTCATTCATCCTTGTTTTCTTTACGTCCTTTGTTCCTTGTATCGTGGCTGGAATGCTGACATCTACTTAATTCAAACTCCATAAATATATCATTAGGAATACAACCAACAAATTGATAAAAGAGTCAGTTTCCCATTACTGATGGGATTATGACAGTGAAATAGATACAAAAGAATGTGAAATTCTATTTATGTTGGTGATGGGAGCCTAGGTAGAATCAAAAGGAGTTAAAGAGTGAGGCCAAAATGCTGAATTGGAAATTTAACGAAGACTGTTCAGATAGATATTAAGGCATGGTTACCACAGAAGACAGATAATCCGCAAAGACAAGAGCCCCATGAGTTAGAAAGTATGCTGGTAGACAGACTGAGTAAAAGGCATAAGGGCTTTATGATAGTTTGTAGAGAAATGAAGGTGATACATTTTATACAATACTGAAAATCCTTGTCTGGAAGACAGTAAGACATACTGAACCTGAGACATATGCTGAATTTCAGGTTTGTTATAAATATAACCATGGTAACTAGTGCACTGCCCGATGTAAAGTCTTGCTTCTCGTCTCTCTTCCAAAGCATCAGCTCCATGTACTCCTGGATGACTTGCCTCTCCACAAACTGCAACTAAACATTTGGTGATAACTGATTTAGCACAAATTACCATAATAAATTACCACAAAGTTAGTAAAACAACAGGGGCGTATTATGGGATGGTTCTGGAGACCAGAAGACAAAAATCAGGTGCTGGAAAAGCCGTGCTCTTGCTGAAGGCTCTAGACACTAACTTCTGCTGCTTCTACCTGTGATCTTTCACAGTCCTTGGATAGTAACTGTATCATCATTCCAGTCTCTGTCTCTGCTGTCATATGGTGTCCTTCCTTCTGTGTCTGAGTGTGGTTTCCTCTCTCATCTTTTTTTTTTTTTTTTTTTTTTTTTGGTTCTGGGGGTTGAACTCATGACCTTGTGCTTGCTAGGCAGGCATTTACACCACTGAGCTAAGTCCTCAGCCTTCTCTTATCTCCTGTTAAAGGATGCCAGTCAGTGGACTTAGGGTCCACTCGAATCCAGTCTGACCTCATCTTAACCAACTGCACATGCAAAAAAGCACAGATTTGCAAATGAGATCACTGTCAGAGGTTCCAGCTGGACTCGGCTTTTATTTTGAGGGGGCGAAGCACTATCCAACACAGCACAGTGCCTTTGCCAGTTACTAGTTTCCTGCAATTCATTCTTACTTGCCTGTCCTATTATGTGAAATGGGTTTTACATATTTTTCCCTGAAGCAAGAGGCATGAAGTTACGGTTTGTCAGTAGAAGGCGCTGGAGGGGCGCCACATGGGCAGGGCTTCCTGTCCCAGACTCCAGCGCTGGCCGGGCAGTCTCAGCAGCCAGCTCCTCCGCATCCAGCAGCAGCTTTCCTGGCAGTAGTGTCTCATGTGTTCTTGGCAGCTGTTGCTTCCAGGGAGCTGCCTCTGAGGGAAAGGTTTTCCCTTGCACCCTAGAGAGATTTCTGGCAGGTTCTGCCACATGGTTTCCAACAAGTTTTATATCCTAGCAGAACAGCAAATCTTCCACTACCCAGTGAGCCATGACTGTGTACTGCAGAGAAAGCTTCTAATAATCAGGTAGACAAAATGACACATTTTAGGATCACTGGTATGTGCCACAGGACCTAGTTGCTTGCCTGTATTTGAAATAACTTTTAGGAATAATCTGAGATTTGGATTAAGAAAGATTTCCATTTGCTACTTATCAGACACCCAGAAGGACTATGTGTTCAGAACCCTCTTAAACCACATGCAAGCTTTGAGGGTTTTTGGTTTTTTTCTGTCATCAGGAATCAAACTCAGGACCTTGTGCTTGCCAGGTAGGCACTGTGCCGCTAAGCTATATCCCCAGCCACTTTGAGATTTCTTTGAACAACCCAGGTGATTTAAAACAGGTCAGTAATTTTATAGAAAGGCATAATATTTCCCTCCTCCAAAGGAGGGTTTCCTTTGACTTCTGTTTATCATATCTGCTCCTCTCATCTGGTTAAGCCTCTGAAAGGAAAGTTTAAATGTTCCCTAATTGGCAAATCTAGTAGAAAGTGAATCTTATTTAAATTTTTTATTTTAAAAAGTTATTATTGAAATAATATTCACATGATAAAATTTACCTCTTTAACCATCTTTTTAAAAAAATTTTGTTACCAGGGATCGAACTTACAACCTTGAGTTGTCAGGCAGGTGCTTATGCTGCTGAGCTGTATCCCTGGTCCTAACCATCTTACACTATACAATTTAGAGTTTTGAAAGAGTGGTCAATATGTAACTCCAGGATTCTTTTATCACCACATAACAAAATTCTCCTTTATTAAGCAGTCTCTCCCCAGTCCCTGCTATCTCCAGCCCCTGAACATCACCACGGGAGTGTGAATCTTCCCCCTGACTTCACACTGTACACAAAGTCATTTTGAAATGCATCACCAACCCACTTACAAGTGCTAAAACTAAAACTGTTAGAAGAACATACAGAAAAAAGTTCTCATGACTGTGAGTTAGGTAATTTCTTCGATAGGGTACAATGAGGAATAACCACGAGAGGAGAAAATACCACTTTAATCTTCAAATGACTCCAAGATGGGGCTGGGGATTTAGCTCAGTGGCATAAGTGTCTGCCTGGCAAGTGAGAGATCATGAGTTCAATCCCCGGTATCCCCCTACAAAAAAAAGACTCCAAGATGAAGCAACCTGAGAGAAAATATTTGAGAGCATAAAACTAAAAAAGAATTTTCCATCTGATTATATCAAGCTCTCATAACTCAATAGGGTAAACAATCTGAATTTTCAAAAATAAACACATGAAAAGTTGGCCAGCATCCCCTGTCATTAAAGAAGTTGTGATGAAATTCATGGCAAGGCCTGCAGGTGCACTGCAGTGGCACAGCGTGTGCCTGGCATGCATAAGGTTTGACCCCCAGTACTGCAAAGAAAATGCTTTTTTAAAAAAAACTATAAATAAATACATACATACATAAAATAAAATCACGATGAGCTCCCACTTGAGTTTTCTCCTGATTCTTGAACCACTTGGAGAAATTGGTCTCCAGCAGGCTTTCAGCTTCTGCTCCATCCTGTGTTGTTGCTGGAGTCAGGCTGAAACTCTAGACTGAGACCAAGAACATCCTTGCACCGCAGGGCCGGACCCTGCCTTTTCATGTACAGCTTTGGTTTCAGCTGTAGTTAGCAGGGATCTTGAAGGCTGCTCGGATCTGTTTAAGGGCCCGGTGAAGCTGGAGAGCAAACTTGCCTGGATTAGAGTAGAGACACCTGCGGCCCATGGCAGTTATTTATTTCTCAGCGGGCTGTGTTACTGCACTTAGCTATCGTTCTCTTCCCTCTTCTGGTTCCTCTTGTATTTACTTGTACCTCTTTCTTACCATTTCCTCTTTCTTGTGTGGCTCAGGGAACCTGTACAGAACCTTTTCTAAACTCAGAAGACATCCTCACTGTGAAATGAGACAGAAAACGCATTACTACCATCAGTCTCCCTCTTCTGAAATCATCCAGGAATGGCAAATTGCAAACCTTCGTAGGGATTTAGGCATCTCCTAATGAGGGCAGCATTTGATAAGATAATTTTATCAGTGGAAACAAAGTTAAATTTGCCAAACAGTTTACCTAAGTTAGTGGTAATACTGGGAAGCTCATGGCCAGGTTTACTGTAAAAGAATATTTTGTTTCATAAAGCACAAAATGGAACTTGGAGAAGGAAACTGAGCTCCTAACAACACTGTTGCTCCAGTTACAGTTACTTCAGCCTATTTTCCCTGCCTTGTGGGGTCTTTTGACCTGGGTAGAGAGTCCTTTTCCCAAATTTTACATAGTGCTACGGGAAGAGAGACTTTCCTCTGGGATAATCATGCCGAGAGTGGAATACAGATTATACATTTTCCAAATTTTCTTTTCCACAGAAGAGAGCCAAGGAACATAACTTCTACATTTTCCTTTTCCCATCTGGGAAATCGATTTATTATACTAGCAGCTACCAAACTTAACATTTTGTAAGGATATTGCTGTGACAAGTGCTTTCTATGCATCACTCTGCTGAATCCTGTGCAGACAGGAAGAATCTGACACCAGTTTAATGAAGTGACCTCCTCTCCACATCCCAGTTAATCCACGCTCCAAAGCGTGCTGGAAGCGAAGTCTCTAGCCAAGTGACTTCGGGAACAAGGTCTGCTCTGTCCTGGATGAGACTCGCACTCTACAGGGAGCTTCTCGCAGGCTCCCCTGCCCAGGGCCACATATCTAAAACCCCTGTTGAACTGGACAGTGGCAGGACAGTGAATTTCTGTGTCAGAACAATTTCCAAGAGAAAGTTCGAGCAAACATACAGACTGCAGTGAGTTGACCAAATTCTGAAAGCAGAAAGGAGGCCTTAAGAGCAGACTGTTGTAAGAGGGCAGGACTTTGAAACAATGACTTCCGACAAAGCTGTTCACAATAAATTTCCCTTTCACCTCGCAGCCTTTGTACCCTTTAATTCTTAAGCCTGAATTCAGAGTTTTTCTACATATTTTTAAAACCTCGTAGAGGTCTTTAAAGCCAAGACTTTTTATTACAACAGATATTTTTAAAAAATAATGGACCTTTAGAGACATTTCCTTATTCTTTCCTTTTATTCTTGAATTATAAAAATTTGTCTTCAAAAATCAAAAGCTGCCCCACTTGGTGGCACTTATCTGTAATCCCAGCACTCAGAAGGCTGAGGCAGGAGGATCATCACTAGTTCAAGGCCGGTTTGGTATACATAAGTGAGTTCAAGGCCAGCCTGATCTACATAGCAAGACCTTGTCTTAAACAAAACAATAACTCTAAGCAAACAAAAACAAAAACTCTAAGCAAACAAAAATCAAAAGTCGACACCTGAAGAATTAAAAAACTTACAGCTTAAGTAGCAGGAAAAACACACAATAGCATAGTTGAAATGCTAGCAGCTGGTGGGTGAGAGGGGAGGAGAGCCACTAAAACTTAGTTGCTGGTGGCTCTCCGCGGCAGACACCATTAGTTGTCTACTTGATAGCAGTTTCCTCTTTTTGTTTGTTAACAGAATTCTGATTATTAGGGCCAGGGCAGGTGAAGGGGCGATGCCTTTTTTCTGGGTATAACTCCATTTCTCCTTTGGATACCTGCCACACACTCAGCCTCATCTGCTGCTAGGCTGGGCCAGAACACTGAGTTTATAAGTGATGACCATAAAGGAGAAATTTCCTGGAAAGCTTCTGGGAAAGACACTCCTCTCAATAAAAGGGAAACACTTTTCCCGTTCCCTGTTATTTCTGACTTGAATACAGTGGTGTGAGGAGGTGATGCTTGAAGCGGTGGGATTATTTGGAAACCTGAAAGTCGAAAGGCAGACACTGAAGATGGCAGATGCGGGAGGCAGGACAATGTCCCCCTCCACAGTTATCTGTGTCTTAATCCCTAAAAGTGATGAATGTCTTGTTATTTTGAAAAGAAAGATTATTTAGGGGCCAGTAAAGAAAAGCATTACCAACAGAAGTTAAAGAATATTTAAATACATTTAGTGATATTCTATATTCATGGATCGTGCAGATGATCTGCTATTGTAAATATGACAATTCTTCCTAAATGAATCTGTAGATTTAATGCAAACCTCCCCCACTAGCAAATTGAAACACTTTTTGAAAAACTTGAAAAGCTAATGCTATCATTTGTATAGAAAATGCAAATGCTAAGAAAAGCCAAGAGAATGTAATGACATCACATTTTACAGGTTATCAAGATTTATCTAAAAGTTGCAATGTCTGAAGCAGTGTAGAATTAATATATGATTGAGTAAACTGATCAGAGGAAGAGATTTAAGGTCCCAGGTGTAGATTTATACACACATGAATGCTTGACAAAAGACACAGATAGATTTACAGAATGTCAGGATAGAGATGATCATTTCAATAAATCATGCAAACCATTAAAATCCATGCAGAACAGAAAAATAAAATGTGATCACTACCTCATACCATGCACAAATGTTATTTCCAAGTGAATTGTGATTAAGGAATATAAGAAAAATTATAGAACATAGCATAGTAAAATATCTTCATGCTGTGAGGATACAGAAAGAATTTAAAAATAAGACATTAACAGCTCAAATCACAAAGCAAAAATATAACAATTTATTTAAAAAATCAAATTTTCTATTCATACAAAGAATGAAAAGGTAAGCAATGAAAAGGATACCAGAATATAAGTGTCCCTCAAATGAGAGGGAAAATAATCTCATTTTAAGTAGTAACACTGAGAATAGACCCAATTGTTTTCTTTAAGGTAGAATTGTAGAAGAGTCTTTGTTTGGCAACACTGAGAGATTCTAACAGTTTAGAAGAAAGTTTAGGCATTAGTTTTTTGTTGTTGTGTTTTTATTTTTGGCATTCATTATCATGAGTGCCTAGAAACCAAGCAAGAAAATGAGACATGTAATCATTTTCTAGTTCGAAAACACAAAAGGGTGTTACCAGAGACAAAATATTATACAATGCTATCTAGTTAATCTGTGGAAAGTATTTAAAAAATCATAGTATGGGAAAAATCATAGTATAACAAAAATTGATCATTTATGTATCATAAAAGTGTTTGGAAAAAGAGGAAGAAGATGTAAGGAAACATCTGAATTTCTATCTTCAAAGTTAGTAAGATAGTGCACACCAATAACCTCAGCTACTCTGGAGGCTAAGATAGGAGGGTCACAAGTTCAAGTCCGGTTTGGACACCTTATTGAGTCTCACAATTTTAAAAAATTAAACCGGGAGGCTGAGGCAGGAGGATCGTTGTGAGTTGAAGACCAGCCTAGGCTATAAAGTGAGCTCAAGGCCAGCTCGAACTGCATAACAAGACCGTGTTTCAAATAAATAAATAAATAAATAAATAAATAAATAAATAAATAAATAAATAAGTAAAACAGGCCAGGAATGCACTTCAGAGGTTCTAGAACACTTCATAGCATGCACGAGGCCCTGGGGATCGTTGTGAGTTGAAGACCAGCCTAGGCTATAAAGTGAGCTCAAGGCCAGCTCGAACTGCATAACAAGACCGTGTTTCAAATAAATAAATAAATAAATAAATAAATAAATAAATAAATAAATAAATAAATAAATAAGTAAAACAGGCCAGGAATGCACTTCAGAGGTTCTAGAACACTTCATAGCATGCACGAGGCCCTGGGTGCCAGCTCCCAGCACAGGGAGAGAAAAGCGTTTTTTGTCTTCTTCCCCACAAGAGGGCGCACGGTGAATAAGAGTTTTCAACTCGATTGTTTCAGCTCGTTTTGGCTATCAGCAGACCACCTCCTACCTCCATTTTGAGGGAATTGACAAGTCGCTATTGCTGTCTGACTGCTGGGATGCAGACAATACTATGGTATGCTAAGTCCTTTCTTTTTCTCTTTCTTTTTTGTACTGGGCATCGAACTCAGGACCTTCTGCTTGCCAGGCAGGTGTTTGTGCTGTTGAGCATGCATGGCTCTGGGATGCTAAGATCTTTTTTAAAAAGTTCTTTTAAAAATATCAACATTATTATTATTGTTGTTATTACTACTACTGGTACTAGGAATTGAACCCAAGTTTAATGCACAGGTTTTTAAATTTTTATTTTGAAATAGGGTCTCACTAAGTCTCTAAGTTGTCCAGGCTGGGCTTGACCTTTCCGTCTTCCTGCCTCAGCCTCCCACAGTGCTGGGATGGCATGTACACGTTCCTGTGCCCAACATGTGAGGTGCTGTGAACCAAAAGAGTTCACAAGGCCTCAGAAGCAAAGCATCTTTGACCTTCTACTCTCCTCCTGTCTTTCCCTCTTATTTTTTTCTGAAGTGAGTCAAAAGAATCAGAATTCCTCTTCCCCAGGGGGGCTCATAGAAACTAAAACTCCTCTGCAAAGCAAGCTATCAAACCTCGGAAGGTTGCTCTTCCTGAAGGCCTTCAGTCCAGAGGGTGCCGGCTCCCTTTCTCCCACAGGAGGAAAAATACTACACAGAAACCAAGAAGAATCTGGCCAGACAGGCTCTGCTGGGCATCCGGAGGGTATCCATTACACCACAGTCTTGCTGGATCGCATTTCTACACACACTCTTCTTCCCCCAATCCTAAGTATAAAAACAGACAGCTGCCCCTGGTGTGTGAGTCCTCATCTTTGAAGGTTCTCCTGTCACATAAAGTCTTGTTTAAATAGGTTTATTTTGGTTTTCTCTTTTTAATCTTTTGTTTTTTTGTGGTAGTTGTAGGAGTGTTGTTTGTGGCCCTTATGATGGATACAAACAGGGTTCACCCCTTTTCCACCCTTACATGAACAACCGACTTTGAGGTTCAGGGTGTTATACAAGGATCCCAGATGCCCTGGACCCAACTTGGAGCGCTCAACCTACTGAGATAACAAAAATCAAGAACAGTGCATTTGGAGACATGCTACGGGACAAGAGGTCCTGAAGGGAAGGAGTGGGTGCTCCCCGGAGAGGGTGGAAGTGGGAAGGATGAGCTCAAGATGGACCGGATGGTTGTGCGCCAAGCAGCAATGTCACCCCTGTGTGTAGCAGGGCAGTGGGGATGGGACAGCCTAAACCTGGGGAAGTCAGTTGTGGGGGCAGGTGACGAAAGAGGTCAAGCCCTCTTGGCTAAGATTCGGCCTTCAAATGCTGGGCAGTTTCTAAGGTTTCTTCTTTGTTCTTTAAGTTCCTAAATATTCCTTTCCTATTCTCCTAGCACTTTCTGTTCTCCTCCTCCACCCCTCATATCCTGTGACCTCCACACCCCTCCCAATCCTGTCCCCCCACAGCCTTCTCCAGGTGGAACTTCACCCTCTCCTCACAGAGGCCATTTCTTTGGTCTAGGATGACTTCCTTCAATAGACTTGTGTTTCCTTCAGGCCTTTCCCCATTTCTGAGACCTAGTTCTGAACTGACGGAGTCCAGGCTGCCGCAGCCCAGGGCACCACGCTTCTTTCTCCAACGCTCCTCCTGGTCTTAGCTGTTTCCCTCTGATCTGTAGGCCGCTCCCTCCTCCAGCCCCTCTTTCAGGCCTTGGGAGTGGCCCCCTCCTCAGGACTCATGGAGCTCTCCCAGACACTGTTCACATCATCTCTACAATGTCCACTGTTTCTGTAACCTGGTCTTCATGCTCTGCTCTCACATTTCACTCTAACCACAAAACTATGTCTCTGTCTAGCTGGGCAAGTGGAACCCTTTCTGACAGCCCGCTTCTAGGAGAGCAATCCCATTGGAGGTGTCTGCTGCATGGTATCATAGCGTGATGGAAATCTCCTTGGCAAATGACAGCAGCCCAGGTCTGTCATGTAGCTCAGACTGTCGCGTAGGGCTGTCTCTTCCTGGCAGGTAAGTGAGTTTGCTTCTGGAGCCTCTGTTTCCTCATCTATCAAGTGTAAGCAAAGACAGCAGTCGTCTCATCAGACTGTCCTCAGAAACAAATGAGGTGGTGTTTCCCAAGTACGCAGGAACTCTTTCGTATGTTCTAAAAAGGAGCTATTACTGCAAATTTTGTTATTTTCTCACATGTGAAACTTAGGTGGGATTGCTTGGAGGGCACAAAATGGTCTCCCAGAGCCACCCCCTAGCGCTGCCCTCTCAGTTTGTTGCTCTCTGTGTCTCAATCTGTGTAGCTTCTGAAAACGGAGAAGACTCTAAACAGAAGGAGACGCCACGCTGTCCCCTGGATTGGCTCCAGCGACTTTCCTGTTGGCCAGGGCCCCCGAGCCTGCTCTCCACGCCCACCCTGTGCTCGGGCTGGAAGTACAGGGCTGATACTGCCTGCACTCCCGGACTGGTGTGGATTTGGCCCTACCAGTGGTTGGCGCTGATGGTCCTGTCCCCTGTGAAACACCAGCCCCTGGCACTCCTGACAGCCGTGTGAGCTCAAGGGCTCCAGTCTGGGTGGGGCGGCGCAGTAACTTCTTGTCTGCAGGTAACTCCCTTCTTTTTCCTCCTGTCAGGCTCCCATCCATGCTACTACCTTGGAAAACAATTGTCTGTCCTTCATCCTTCTCTGTCCTCAGACTTCGCAGGGGCCTGGCCACCTGGGGAGTCAGCCCCTACCTCATACAGGGAAAATGGGGCACCCCGGTCAGACAAGAGGCGTCGTCACTACCTTTGTTCACTTTTGGGTTTCTATGTAGTAACAAGAGCCAGAGGACACTGTAGTGGTTGCTATGACAACAACCTAGTCTATATTAACATATTAATTCTATTCTGGAGTGAAATTTCACACTGCCTGCAGCAGGACAGACTTTGTGGGTCAGAAGGGAAGGCTGACCCTTCACTGATGGGCTACACTGACCAGGTTGCCCCTTGCCTATTAGGACCCCCCTGCTATGTGCACACAGATACACCTTACACATGTACACACATACACACACACACACACATGCATACCCTCAGGTGAGCCAGCCCTGGACCATTACTCCCCTCCTTACCATGGCAATGCTGGTGCCATCCAAGGGCTCGTGGGTGGGATGTGCTGCCGGCTGGGGCAGGGAGGGCTGGAAGTGTTCTCTTCAGACCTCCCCCTTTCCTTGGAGTAGAGAGTTATTTGCCTGGAGCAGGGACTGGTGAGATGCTACATCAGGGCATTTCATAGCTGACAAATGTGGCTTAGATGCATCTGCTGAAGCCTCGCCACTGCCACCCCTCTGCGGGAATCCCTGCCTTCCTACAGGAATTTCCAGGTGCCCTTCAGCTTACACCCACTCACTGAGCGCTCATAGTGTATGAGGTCTTCGTTAGGTGCCTTGAGGCACTAGCCCAGCCTTCAGGAAGCCTACAAAAGCCACAGGCATGGCTGCACAAGCTTATCATCCTAGGACTGTAAGAGGCTGAGGCAGGAAGATCATAAATTTGAGCCCTGCCTGAGCAATTTACTAAGACCCTAGCTGAAAGATGTGGGGGAGGGATGGCAGATGCACTCAATGTGAAATCCCCCATACTAGGGGGAAAAGCACCCACAGAAAAGCTGAAAAAGGAAAGTTTGTTGACAAGTTACCTGATTGCAGCAGAAATGAGTGAAGTGCAAACACCCAAATGCTTGCAAAAGAGCAAGCAAAGGATGATTAAGACTTCTGGCAAAGACAACTTCAAGCTCAGCCAGAAAGGAGGTTGAGTCTCGGTAGAAAGGGAAATTTCCAACCTTAGTGTGGCAACTGGATGAAACTGCAGCAGCCTTTAAAAGGCAGTGTCTTCTGTATACACATCATGCATGTAAAGCCAGTGGGAATGGACACATCTGGATGGTTTCTCTCACCATGGTGGCGCAGAAGTGAAGTTGTACTCCTCTTACAACATGAGACAATGAAATCTTATTCAGCGTTCCAGGTTGATGCATTGTTGTCTGTTTGCATGAAATGTCAGATGTGATAATAACTTGTCTGTGGGAACCTCTTGCCATGCATATTTAAAATTTTATGTTCTGGAAACCCAAGTTCTGTTGATTTGTCAGCATTTAAATGCCACACCTAGAAGCAGCAGGCTCATCCTTAGAGTTCAGTTCTCTTTGAGTTGACTTAAATTTTCCTATCCAGCAATCCTCCCAGGGTTGAACACAATCCTGGCACATTTCCTTGATTACAAAGTCTTTCACATCTCCATTCCCATCAGGTGAGGAGTCATCAAAGCTTCACGAGTTCTCCTGGAAGAAAAGAGAGCAGGAACAAGCTCTCAGGACTATCAACCGAACAGGGAGGGGACAGAAAGAGCAGGGGAGTGGCAGAAAACTAGGGGAGAGAGGGAGTGGGTCTGCAGTGTCTGGTGCTGCCCGTGCAAGCAGGATGAGACCTGAAGGAAGATCGCAGGGCTGGTAACAGTCCCTCCTGGAGGCTGGGTGGGGAGTGTCAAAGCGAGAACGCATTGGGCCAGGCATAGGGACATGAAGGAGCAAGTGCAGACAGTTCTTTTAAGGACTGAGAAAGAGCAGAGAGAGAAATGGAGCAATAACTGCAGGGAGGGGGTTGTCGATGAACAAGGGTGAGCATGATAGGAATCTTGCTTTATGTTTAAATGCTTCTTCACTGTAGCATGCTAGGGCCAGTGTGACAATCTGGTTCGTCTCTAAGGAGGAACTCACACAGGTGTCTGCCTCTAATAAGATGGCTGAGGTCACCAGTCACATGTACACCACCACACCAGTAGTTCTCCAAGTGCACACCCCAGAGTCTGAGCTGGGTAGCAGTGAGCAACTACAGCATTTAGAAGTACTGCACACTGACGGCAAAAAAGACGAGAGGAAGAACTCAACTCAGAACATCTTTGTGTAATGTAGATTGTCTTCAGAAATCTATGAACACCTAAAAGTTAACTAGGCTAAGTTTTAAAATGAGTTTTCAAAAACCTCCAGGTCTCTAACAGGGGTTTCCATAGAGCTTAGGGCTCCTGTGGACACCTGGTGGGTGAGAGTGGGATGGATAGTTTTAGGAGCAAGATTAGCTATTGCCAAGTGCACTGTCAGAAGTTCATAAAGGTGTTATTCTTGCCAGATCCTGGGAGAAAGATTCTGGAGGGTGGAACTTGCTGGTTATAGGCAAAGATTAAGCTGGAAGAAGTGGGCATGTTTTATGTGGTAGAAGATAGCAGTGAAGCTTATATCCAGAATGGTCAATGCTTGGTTAAAAAGTGATCACATGCTCCAAGGCCTTAAAGGAAAAAAAAAAAAAAGTAAACTGAAAATTGAATTAATTAGAATAGAATTAATTTAACAGCTACATCAAAACTCTTTAATTATCTTTTTAAAGAATAAGGTGAAGTCACTGAGACTGTATTTACTCTCCTACCTGAAACAACCGAAAGAAGAAAAATGGACGAAATACAGGAAACAATGGTTTGCAAGACCCTGGACACCATGCAACAAAGAACAATAATCTTTAAAAAAATCAAGTTGGCGTCCCTAGATTATTGTTTGAGAAATTTTAGGCAACAGTATGGGAGTAAGGGGACCCAAACAAAACAAGACCCAATTGCATGCTGCCTAGAAGAAATCTACTTTAAGTATAAAGACATAAAAACACAATGTATACTGGTAGTTTCTAGGGGCTGTGGGGGGTGGGGGTAGGAAGTGACTACTTAATGGATACAGTGTTTCCTTTTGGACAATACAGGGAGGTAGTGATTACACAACATTGTGAATGTGCTAAATGCTGCTGAATCACTCATTGTAAAAAGATTGCTTTTTTGTTTTGTGGATTTTACTGAAAAAAAAAAAAAAAAAGATAACTAACCAGACACAGGAGACAATAAAACTACAATTGAGAACTGACAAAAACCAGCAGGCCCATAGGAAATCTAGAGAACAGTCTCAGGCTTTAAAATAATTATGCTGAAAGAAGAAAAATTATGGGGAGATTTGAAAAAAATCAATGAGAACTTCAAAACTATAAATAAATACAATCATAAAACTTAGTAACTCAGTCAATGAGTTTAAAACAATAAACAACTGAAGACTGAATTAATTAAATTTTGATGGATCAGAAGACATGTGAAATATAGTAGTAAGAGATTAAAAAAAGATGTGAGGGTAAGAGACAAAGAAATAACAGAAGTCTGGCTGGGGATTTAGCTCAGTGGTATAAGCACCTGCCTTGCAAGCCTGTGGTCGTGAGTTTGATACTCCATACCAATTAAAAAAAAAAAAGAAATAACAGGAGTCTAAAAGAAGAAGAGAAGGTAAGTTGCACAGAAACAATATTTGAAGGGTTTAGTTAAGAATTTTTCAAAAATTTACTAACAATATTAAGCCATAAGTTTGTATCTGATCTGTCGGCAGAAACAATGGAATATGGCAGACATGAAGTGATATATTCAAAATGATAAAAAAATTCAGGCAGTAAATGTTGTAAACAACGAGTCCTTCAGCAATTCCTAAATGTGAACATCTTTGGACAGGACAGGATATGAAAAGGCTACAGGAAATGAGTAAAGGTTAATCACCCTTTAAAGAGGCATTGGCAAGTGATATTTTTCAGGCAGGTGCTTAGGCAATATCAAGATCTATAGTTGGAATATTGACTAAGTCTGTTTGGGTGAAACAGCCCCAGTTACTGTGAGTGTGTTGAAAACTGAGAATGCAAAAGATCAGTAAGAGCAAGATGGTAAAGGATCTCAGTTCATAGGAGATGGAAATATTGAAGTTGTTTTTGGACCACCCTGCTTTGTACCCTGGTAAGACACCACCAAGTCAAAGTCATGCTTACATTTTCCTGATAGTTATAAATCATGCCAGTTTCCGCTTCTTTAAATGACTAGAAATTTAGATAAATGCCAGGTTCAGCCTTCACTACATTTATTTCCTTGAGAGGATATATTATTGAGTTGCCATTTTACAAGAATCCAATTGCAGTGAACCTCATTTCAATTTTCATTTATTCTTCTGGAGCCAGTGAGAGACCACTGATCAGAGAAAAAAAGAAAATAAAGTACTTCCTCTTCCACGTTGCTTCCCCATGACTGACCTTTTGATTTACTTTCTCTCGTGATAAGAACATGCTTCCTTTACACCTAACCTTCCTCTTTCTGTCCTCCACATGCACTGATCGGCCCACATGAATTCCACCACGTGTTCCTCATCTCTGAGTGCCATTTGTGTTTGCCTTCCTCCTCCAGAGTCCTCCTCTCACGTCTGGTGTGCACGCTTGCATAATTCATGAATCTTAAAAGTTCTATGGTGCTATTAATGAACATTCAAATTACATCAAGGTCATTGTGCTTTCTGGATCCCATAATTTGAGTAACTGAACTGAAACTCTAATTTTCCCAGTCTTTCTCTTTCATTGGTATTATGCACTTTCTTTACGAATCTTCACCTTTAACTTTGGCTAATTCAACATTTCTGCTATGGTTTTGATAAAGAGCTTTGCTTCTAGCTGCTGTATTCAATGTGCAACCTTCTTGGCAAGCCACACATAAAAGGACTTCAGTGCCACAGATGTGTGCACACATTTAGTTGCACTAGATAGTGTCAGATTGCTTTTACCAATCCTCACTTCCACTACTGAACCATGAAGTTTCCATTTCTTACAAGCTTTCTTTCAACTTTTAGTTAATCAGATAAATATAAGGTGACATTCTAATCATTACTACAAATGAAATGAGCATCTCTTGTGTATTTATTAGTCATTTAGGCTTGCCTTCATTATATTTTTTGTTCACTTTTCTGATAAGTTCCCTATCTTTGTTGTTTTACAAAATTTCCCTGTGTATCTGAGAGCTCTGCTGTTCAATAAAACGTGGTGAGATGTTATGGTTTGTATCTAGATGTCTGGCTCCCCAATGCCTCCTGCAGTCATGGGGGACAGGCTTTTTGGAGTTAGTTGAATCTGGAGTGCATGACTGATTCACAGTACAGTGCTGGGATTAAGGTTGGAGGATTACTGCATCAGCCCACTAATTAGGTTGGCATCACCCTAGCCCCGGTAGACTGAATTCAGTGCAGGGAAGCTTGTCTTCCTCCTCTCTCCTGGTGCTTTTGCTGTCTTCTGCTGCCATGAACTGTTGCCCCTCTACCATATGCCATCTGCCTTGGAGTTAGCCGATTATGGACTGAAACCTCTACAGTGAGCTAAATAAATGTTTTCCCTTTTAACTTTGGGTGTTGGATATTTTGTCTCAGCAATGAGAAAAGTACTAAAACATAAAATATGGAAATGTTCCATGTTTTTGCTGTCCAAGATAGTAAACACTGAACATGTGTAGCTATTAAGAATTTGAAATGTCCTGGTACTGATAAAAATGAAAAAGACAAAAAAAAAAAAAAGAATTTGAAATGTGGCTAGTGAAACTTAGGAACTAAATTTTTAATTTTATTTTTTAAATTTTATTTAAAGAAAAAAAAAAAGAAAAAGGGTACAAGTAATACAGAATTTTTAAAAAATAGTAAGAAATCACTAGTTAATAGATTACATATTGTCATCTTAGAAATAGTTGTTCAAGTTACAAAATTAAAGCATACAAAGTAGACATTCAAACAGTGAAAATGCACATAGTTCTGTTCAATGATCCAACAAAAACTCAGTAATATGGTCATGTATCTTACACACTTAAATATACATGCAGTTATATCTTTTAGTGCACTTTCTTTTCCTCTTTTTTACAATAACAATTACATATTTTGGGTTTTATTACTCCCATTTTTTTTGGAAGAGAATAAAACCAAATTGTTTGACAAAACAGAGTCAGTCAAATCAAAAGGATGGACATAGTACATGATGTAAAAACAGAATACAAGGTGATCAACAATGGTTACCATAATGCCTCTTGCTATCTTAAAAAGAATTGCCTGTATCATCAATTATAATAAAATTGAACAAAACCAATAAAACTAAAACACTGGAGACATTACAGGACTTCAAAAGAAGATAATAGTCAAATCAGAATGGGCATCATAGGGAATCTTATTGTCTTCAAAGTAGTTGCCTATACCCTCAAACTTGATACTATAAAGCAAAACAGAATAGAGTAAAATCAGTCAAAACAAGATGGTGAGAGCAGTACAGGGCTTCAAATCAAGTCAATGGGAAATCAAAATGATTACTATAATATATCCTGCTATTTTTTATTTATTTTTCCCTTAATTAAAAATAAATAAATAAATAAATAAATAAATAAAAAGGATATTGAGATAAAAGAGAACATAACAACACAATAGCACAGGTCAGAACAGAAAAATTTAAAGCAATATAGTGTTTCACCACAAGATAACCTGACATAACAGTAGTTACCATAGTGTCTCTTTCCTTGAAATATTTGAGTATAACTTTGTTTACTGTAGCATCAAACATATCAAGACTGTATAAAACCATTCAAGAGAATGAAAGTATTGCAGGGTATTTAGAACCAACTAACAGAAAATGAACAATGGTTTCTATATTATCTCCTTGTCTATAACAATTTTTGCTTGTACTATCACATATAATAAAATCCAATAAGATACAACATGATAAGACTGATGGAGACAGAAGAACAAAAGCTTGATGGGACTTCAAAACAAGATGATATTAAATCAGCACTAGCTATTATGATGTCTTGTTTTCTCCAAAATAGCTGTTCCTACCATCCAACCTTCTCTGCCTCATTTCTGTTGAGCTCTTTTTCTGTCTTAGTTGTCAGTTTGTCTTCTTCATTTTGCTTTCTGCTCCATTCATTGTGGCCTCTCTGTCACTGTTTCTGGAATCTTGGTATTTTTCTTTTTTTAAAATGTCCTGGAGTATTCTCTGTAGAGTTGAATTGGTGGTTGCAAATTCCCCTAGTTCCTCTTTATCCTGGAAGCACCTTGTTTTTCCATCTATTTCTGGGGACAGTTGTGCAAGATATATCAATCTTGGCTGGAGGTTATTATCTTTCAAAGCTTGAATTATTTCCCCCCACGCTCTTCGTAATTTGATGGTTTGTGCCGAGAAGTCTGCTGTAATTCTGATGGGTGTCCCCTTGTAAGTGATCTGTTTCTTGTCTGACGGCTTTTAATATTCTGTTCTTATATTGGATTTCTGGAATTTTGATTATTATATGCCTGGGTGTTGTTTTGTTTGGGTTGTAGGTAACTGGGGTCCTGTATGCCTCATACATCTGAGTATCTTTACCTTTTGCTAAATTAGGGAAATTCTCCTGGATTATTTCTGTGAATAGCCTTTGTAGTTCATTTGTTTGTGTCCCTACTTTTTCTTTTATGTTCTTAATTCTTAAGTTCTATATCCTCTTATCATCTTCAAGCCTTTGTATTATTGCTGTTTGTTTTCTTGTTATTTTTAAGAAGTTTTTCATTTCATGCTCCCACCTTACAAATCTGTCCTCCCATTCAGATAATCTTCTTTCAAGCTGTTATGCCAGCTTTCAATAGAGTTTTTAGTCTCCTGGTAATCTCTTTGAACTTGCTTCACATATTCTATGTTTTTTCTATTTTCTCCATCAAACAATTCTCCCCTTTTTTTCTGTTCTTCCATTCCATCATCTGTTTTTTCTTGGGTGGTGCTTAGCATTTCTCTAACTATTCTACTTATATCTTGCTTTAGGTCGTTAAAATACTTCACTTTTGAATTCATCTATGAGGCTCCGGAGATACCGCTTTATGTCTATTGGTGCCGTGTCTGATATTGCATGTTTTCTGTCCTTATTCTCCTTTGCATTTACCTTTCCTGGATCAGTGTTCTCAGGATTGGGGGCCAAGGACCCTTTCTTGTTGCTCCCTCTTCCCATACCTTTTGTTCCTTCCATACAAGTGTATATAGGAGGCCCAGTTTCTTTCTTTGTTGGTTAAGTTTGTTTGAATCCACCAGCTAGGTGTTCCCGCCCACTGCAGTGTACTAGGGAGACACAGACCCGGGCAGCCTCTGCTGGGCCCGCCCCTCCAGGTCAACCTACTAAAGGCTTCACTGCTAGGGTGCACCGCCAGATGCTGGGACCTGGTTTGGGCTAGCCTACTGGGTCTTAGTCCATGGCATCACCCAGGCCAAGTGCTCCCCACCAATCCCGCTTGAGAGGGGAATATGCTACTAAAGTCATTGCAGCGTCCTGTTCCATCTAGTCTGTCCAGTCCCAGAATGTCCTCTGTTGGAGCCTCCTAATCTATGGAAGGGTCCCTGTTCCTCTCATTCACCGCAGGTCGATGCAGGACTCCCTGCCAGTCCCACTCTCAACTCCGTTCGCCAATTCTCGCTCTCAGAGGTTTCACCTCTCTGTCCCTGCTGTGCTGATTCAGATGCAGCAGCAGCAGCAGGAAATTCAAATTGCGGCCTTCAGAGGCACGGGTTCCAGCTTCAGCACTGAGAATTTACCTGTTCTGGATATAGCACTGGAATTGCATTTCCAGTTGGTTTCCCTCAGCTTAGTTTGTTCCTGGGTCAGCAGGGTGTATCTCCCCTTGCTTAGGACACATCACAATGCACCATTCCTGGATTCTAAGCTGGCTAGCTCAAAGAGCCTCCATAGCTGCTGTTATCTATCCACCATGTTCTCCCGGAAGTCCACAGATAATAAAATTAAACAACCCAGAATAAAACCATTCCAATTAATTAATGAAAACATTATAAGGTTTCAAAGCAATATAATGGGGAATCATGATTACCACATACTTTTGTGTATTCTTATCATTTCTTACACTAGGGAAACTATTCGGTATTTATACATGTGAGTTTGATTTATTTCACTTGAGTATGGTCTCAAGCTGCACCCATTTATTTATAAATATCTCAATGTGATCATTCTTTATGGCTGGATAGTACTCCATTGTATTAAAAATACCACAACTTTTTTATTCATTCCTCAGTTGATGGACACTTAGGTTGTTTCCAAGATCTGGCTATTACAAATTGTGCTGCTATAAACATGGGTGCACATATATCACTGTGGTATGATGCTTTCAGTTCTTCTGGGAATATGCCTAGAAATGGAATAGCTGGGTCAAATGGGACTTCCAATCTCAGCTTTTTTAGAAATCTCCAGATTGACCTCCACAATAGTTACACCAGTCTTCATTCCCACCAACAGTGCAGGAGAGTTCCTTTTTCCCCACAGCCTCTCCAGCATTTGTTGTTGTTGGTTTTCTTGATCCTGGCCATTCTTTCAGGAGTGAGATGGAATCTCAGTGTGGTTTTAATCATTATATCTAATGAATAATGATGATGAACATTTTTTCATGTATTTATTTGCCATTTGTATTTCTTCATCTGAGAATTGTGTATTCATCTCAGATGCCCATTTTTGGGTTGGATCTTTGGATTTTGATTTTTAAAAATTCTTTATATATTTTAGACAGAAGTCCTTTGTATGAGGGATAGTTCACTAAGGTTTTTTCACAGTTTGTGGGTTTTCTTTTCACTATGCTGGAGATTTCTTTTGACATACAGAAACTTTTTAATAAGAGGTGATTCCAGTTATTGATTCTGGGAAGTATTTCCCGTGCAGTTTGAGTCCTGTTCATGAATTCTCTACCTACCCCATGTCTTCAAGGTTTTTACCCAATTTGTCTTCCAATAGATTTAGTGTTTTTGTTTGAATATTCAGATCTTTGATCCATTTAATTTTAATTTAGTACATGGTGATAGGCATGGGTCTAGTTTTAGTTTTCAGCATACGGAGAGCCAGTTTTTCTAACACCATTTATTAAGGAGACTGTCGTTCTTCTCGTGAACATGTTTGGCCCCTTTATCAAAGATAAGGTGGTTGAGTGTGTTTGTAGTTTTGGTTGTATATTGTAATCTATTCCATTGATCTTTGGCTCTGTTTTGATTCCAGTAGCATGTTGATATTATGACAGTTGCTTTGTAGTATAACTTCAAGTCAGGGATTGTGATGCTTGCTGCCTTGCCTTTGCTGCTTAGAAGTGTCTTTGCTGTTCTAGATCTCTTCTTGCTCCAGATGAACTTTAGGAATGATTTGTCTAGATCTATGAGGTATGTTGATGGTATTTTTATTGGGATTGCATTGAATCTGTATAACAGTTTTGGGAGAATGGCCATTTTCACAATATTTATTCTTCCTATCCATGAGCAAGGGATGTCTTTCCAGTTTCTGAGATCCTCTTCAATTTCTCTTTTCAGTGTATTATAATTTTCCCTGTGTAGGTCTTCTTTTGTGATAGTAATTCCTAAATATTTCATTTTTTTGGTTGCTAGTGTGAAGGGAGTGGTTTCTCTTATTTCTCTGTCAGTGATTTTGTTGTTAGTGTATAGGAATGCTATTGATTTTTGAGTATTGATTTTGTATCTTAGCTACATTGCTGAATTTAATTATATCTAAGAGTATTTCAATGGAGTTTTGGGGTCTTCTATGTAGTGTATCGTGTCATCTGAAAATAATGATAATTAAACTTCTTTTCCTATCTTTACCCCTTTTATTTCTCTCTCTTGTCTAATTCCTCTGGCTAGCATTTCCAGTACTATATTGAATAGGAGTGGTGGTAAGGGACATCCTTGTCTTGTGCCTGATTTTAAAGTAAAGGCTTTAAAGTTTTGGCCATTTAGTATGATACTGGCTGTTGGTTTGTCATAGATGGCCTTTATTATATTGAGGTAAAGACCATCTATTCCAATTTTCTGTAAGGTTCTTATCATAAATGAATGTTAAACTTTATCAAAAGCTTTTTCTGCATCTATAGAAGTGATCATATGATTCTCACTTTTGGTTTTATTGATATGGTGGATTATATTTATTGATTGATTTACATATGTTGAACCATCCCTGCATGCCTGGGATGAATCCCACTTCATCATGGTGTATAATCTTCTTGATGACTTGCTGTATCCTATTTGCCAATATTTTATTGAGGATTTTTGCATCTGTGTTCATTAGGGAGATTGGTTTGTAGTTCTCTCTTTTAGTTGGGTCTTTGTCAGGTTTTGCTACTAGAGTAATATTTGCTTCCAGGAATGACTTAGGAAGGATTGCTTCCCTTTCAATTTCGTTGAAGAGTTTGAGGAGTGTTGGCATTAAGTCTTCTTTGTACTTCTTGTAGAATTCTGCAGCGAAACTGTCTGGGCTTGGGCTCTTCTTTGTAGATAAGGACCTAATTACATTTTCAATTTCATTAATAGATATTGGGTTATTCATCAGTTTTACATCTTCTTGACCTAGCTTTGGTACCTCATATGTTTCTAGGAATCTGTCTATTTCTTCTGTGTTATCAAACCTATGACAGTAGAGGTTTTCAAAATAGGTGTTGATGATCTCTGTATTTCTACAGAGTCTGTAATGATTTTGCCTTTTTCATTCCTTATTGCATGAATTTGAGCTTTTTCTTCCCTTTTAAAAATAAGATTGGCTAAGGGCTTATCAATTTTATTCTTTCAAAGAACCAACTCTTTGATTCATTGAATCTTTGGATTATTTTCTTAGTCTCTATTGCATTAATTTCTCCTCTGACTTTTATAATTTTTCTCTCTTCTTTTGGCTTTGGGCTTGACTTGCTCTTCTTTTTCTAGATGCTTGAGCTGTAACATCAGGTTGTTTATTTGTATTCATTCTGTTTTTCCTGATATGGGAACTCAGTGCAATAAATTTTCCTTTGAGGACAGCTTTCATTGCATCCTGCAGATTCTAGTAAGTTGTATTTGTATTTTCGTTTGCTTGTAGGTATTGTTTAATTCCTTCTTTAATTTCCCTTGTGACCCACTGATTTACTCAAGAGTGTGTTATTCAATTTCCATGTGATTGTGGGATTTTTGCAGTATCTTTTATCATTAATTTCTAATTTCATGGTGCTATGATCAGATAACATGCAAGGGATAATTTCAACTCTTTTGCATTTATTTAAATATGTTCTGTGAGCTAATATATGGTCCATTTTAGAGAATGACCCATGCACTGCTGAGAAGAATGTATATTTTGATGTTGTTGGATGGAACACTCTGTATGTCTATCAAGTCCATTTGTGCATAGGTGTGATTCAGTTCTCTTATTTCTTTGCTGATTTTCTGTTTGGTTGATCTGTCACTTGGTGTCAATGTGTGTTAAGGTCTCCTGTATTGTCTTACTGCTAATTTGGTTTTTCATTTCTGTTAATACTTGCTTTATATAAATGGGTGCTCTGGAATTTGGTGTGTATATATTTAAGATTGTTATCTCTTCCTCTTGAAGTTTCCCCCTAACCAGTTATGTAGTGACCTTCTTTATTTCTTCTGATCATTATTGGTTTGAAGTTCACATTGTCTGCAAACAGAATAGCTACCCCCATTTTTGGGGGGTTCCTGTTGCATGAAATATTATTTCCACCCTTTGACTTTCAGTCTATGAGTTTCCTTTTGGGTTAGATATGTTTCTTGTAGACAGCCTATGGTTACATTTTGTTTCTTGATCCATTCTGCCAGTCTGTTTATTTTAATTGGTGCATTGAGACCATTTACATTAATGGTTATAGCTGTTATAAGTTGGTTTATTCTCAACATATTATCTTTCTGCTGTTGCATCTTTATTGTTCTGTTCTGTTTAAATGTCTGCTTTGCTTAGTGGTTTTTTCCTTAGTGTATCTAAACTGTCTTTCAGTATTCTTTGCAGGCTTGGCTTGATGATCATGAAGTTCTTCAGCTGTTCTTTGTCATGGAAGTATCTTATTTCTCCATCCATTTTGAAGGACTGTTTTTCAGGGTTCATCAGTCTAGGTTGGAAATCATTTTCCTTTAGGATCTGAAATACTTCACTCCATGCTCTTCTTGACTTTATTGTTTGTGCTGAGAAGTCTGCTGTGATTCTGATAGGTTTTCCTTTTATAAGTGATCAGTCTTTTCTCTCTGACAGCTTTTAATATTCTATTCTTACGTTGGATTTCTGGGATGGTGATTATTAAATGTCTGTTTGTAGTTTTTATTTTGGTTATGACTATTTGGAGTTCTATATGCTTCACTGATCCTGATGCTGGTTTCTGATCTCATGTTTGGGAAATTTTCAGCTATTACTTCTCTAAATATCCTCTTGACATCCTTTACGTTGTCCTCTTCTTTTTCATTTATCCCTATCAATCGTATGTTGTTTTTCTTTGGATCATCTTGAAGCTGTTGAATTGTCATTTCCTGATTCCTTGTTATTTTTAAAAGATCTTTCCTTTCCTGTTCACTAGCTGCAATCTTGTCTTTGAGGTCTGAAATTCTATCTTCACTTTCATTGAGGTGGTTTTTACAGCTTTCAATGAAATTTTTGATTTCCTGTATATCTCTTTGCATCTGCTTTATGCATTCTGTTTGTTTCTTATATTGTTCATCCAGGGGTTCTACCTTTTTGTTTAGTTCCTCCAATTTTTTAACTGTGTCTTCTTTAGTTATGTTCAGCATGTCTTTCATTTTTTTTTTTTTTATCATTTCTTCTTTTACCTGGGGAATTATTTCTAGTTTGAATTTCTTTAAAGCTTCCTGGAGTTGCTTCTTTATTTCAGTTGCTACTATGTCCGATATTTCAGGTGTATGGTATATATTTTCTTCTATGTACATAGTTCCTAAGGTTTCTTGGGATAGGCTGGAGGTTTGAGATTGTAATTTGGTCTTTTGTTTTGTCATTTTCCTATATTTCTGTGTTTCAAGTGTTATTCCAAGGCTTCCCCATGGCCTGTTGAAAATCCTCTTCTATGCCCTCAGCTCCTGGGACTCTGGTCACCCAGTTCCCAGGATTGAGAGAGGGTCACTGGGGGTGGGGCCGGCTGGCTCAAGACCCGCCAAGCTGGTCTAGTGCAGCAGGAAGGTGCGAAGTTCCCTGTCTGGGGTCAAGTGAGGATCCCAAACTAGCTGGGCTTGGGGCATGGTGCGGGGACACTCACCTCAGCCTCCCAGCCTCTGGAATGGATGGCACTGGCAGGCCCAAAACTCCAGAGTCCACCAAGCCTGGCAGCAGCAGGCTGGTTCAATACCCGCCACTGTATACATACATATATGCATACATAATCCATGTGCATGAAAACACATGTAATTATCTGTCTCCAAGTAAACAATCAAAAATGGGCAAAGTGCACTGCCAGTTAATTGTGAAGACATACTGCCCAATGCACAGTATTAAAACAGTGGATGTTAGCTGCGGGAAGCTGCAAAATTCCCTCTAAATTTTTAATTTTAATTAATTAAAACTTAAAAACATCTAGCAACGAATGGCTAGCAGATGCCATGTTGGACAATGCAGGATCTAGGTGTTTATCTTGTCATCATTATCTTCTCTCCTCTGTCAGATGACTCATAACTTAGTCTATTGAGTCTTTTATGAAATAGAAATCCATAAATTTGATGTGCTCAACTCACATATCCTTTTGGTTTAAGGCTGAGATTTTTTTAGGGATGGGTATTCTCTACATAGAAATCCCTATCAAATACAATTTTATAAATAGTCCCCAATATTTTCTATTATCTCTTAAATTTTATCTTTAATATTTACTTTTTCAATCGGGGCTTCTCATGTATATACAGTGTGAAGAAATTGCTTTTATTTTTATCCACGTGGAAAACCAGTGTTCTCATTGTCATTTATTAAGCAATGCTCTCTCTCCTCACTGATATGGGAACATTTTTTTAAATGGATCAGTGATGGCAAACCTTTTAGAGACCAAGTACTCAAACTGAACCCAGTCACAAAGTGCTTACATTGCAATTAAACCTGAATACCGAGGTCTAAGTTTAGAAAAAAGCCAAACACTCATACGTTAACATCTTTCATCTTAAAGGAAAAAATAACAGAGCTTTAAATAATACAAAGCCTACTGTGGCATAAGTGGTATAGTTTTGCCACTACAGACCTAGACACTACTGGCCTATTTGTTTGTTCTGATGCTAATGTCCACTGTTTTAATACTGTGCATTGGGCAGTATGTCTTCACAATTAACTGGCAGTGAACTTTCCCTTTTTTGATTGTTTGCTTGGAGACAGATAATTACATGTGTTTTCATGCACATGGGTATGCATGTATGTATGTATGTACTGGTAGGGATAGAACCTAGAGCCTTACACATGCTTATCAAGTGTTCTGCCACTGAGAACACCCCAGCCCCTGCACATGTGTTTGTATTTAAATTGCATTTCTTCTATACAGTACATAACTGACCCTTGCTTTATTTTCCCAATCTGAACATTTACATTTAAAATGATTGTTCATAAGCTTGTGTTTAAATCTCTTACCTTCATATTTGTTTTCCATGTGTTTCATCTGTTCTGTGTTTCTTTTCCTCCTTTTCCTGCCTTCTTGGTGTTGGCTATTTTTTAGAGCTCTACCTTATCTTATTTGTTGCCTTACTAGCTATAGCTCTGTCATATTATTTTATTGCTTGCTTTGAGGTTGTAGTATACATTTGTAATGTATCAAATGAGATTATACTACCTCAATCCCTCAGATCATTACACTTTCATCTCTCCCTCTAGGCCTTTGTGCTATTGTCACATATTTTACTTGTAAACCTCACGATATATTGTTATTACTTTTGCTTTAAGCACTCCATTATCTTGAAATGAGATTTAAAGACTTTTTTCTATTTGCCCATACAGTTACTGTTGCTGGTTCTCATTTCTATGGATAAATCCAGTTTTCTGTCTGGTATCATTGTCCTGACGGATTTTCTTAAACATTTTTTTTATAAAATGACTCCACAGCTGATGGACTTTTTTGTTTTGGTTTGTCTGGAGAAAGTTTTACTTTGTCTTTTTTAAAAAAAGATATTTTGCAAATGCCCATCAACTGGTGAATGGATAAAAAGACATTTGGTTGAGTAAAGAATCTGAGGTTGACAGATCCCCCTGCCCCCCCCGCTGTACTTTAAAGATTGTGTCACACTGTCTCCTCGCTTGAATTTTTTTCCAGTGAGAAGTTTGCTTTCGTTCTCAGCCCTTCCTTCTGTCCCTCTGCTACTTTTAAGGTTTTCCCTTTTATCACTGGTTTTAAGAAATTTGATTATGATACACCTTGGTATAATTTCTTCTTTTTGTACATGAGTTTTACTGAGCTTATCAGATCTGCAGAGTTACACTTTTCATCAAAGTTAACAGTTTTGACCATTATTTTTATATGTTTTTCTAATTACCAGTTCTATCCCTTCTCTTTCAGAAGCCCTAATTAGATATTCTTTTGGTCACCTAAAGTTATTTCACACATCACTGATGCTCTGTTCGTTAATTTAGGGCTTTTCTTCTATGTGTCTTATTTTGCGTTATTTCTATTGCCACATCTTCCAGTTTAGAAATCTTCACTAATTTCCAGTAGTTACTTTAGGGTTTGCTATACATCTTTAGCTTATTACAATCTATCTTCAAACGATACTGTGTCACTTTACCTGTAGTATGATATTCTTATAATACTCACATTTCCCCCATATTAGTATTTATGCCACCTATTTTATATACTTGCTATAAGTCCCCAAATATAATGTTAATACTTCTATTAAACAATTATTTTTAGGCATATTAAAACAATAAGAAAAAACATGTATATTTATTGTTGTAGTCACCATTTTCTGTTTTCTCTATATCTCTGTCTAGATACAGGTTTCCCTCTGACACTCTGTACCTGAAGGATGTTCTTTATTTTTTAAAGTAAACGATTAGATGAATTCTTTCCATTTTGTGCGTCAGAAAACATCTCTCTGTCTTCAATTATGGATGCTACTTTCACTGGATATAGAATTCAGGATTGATAGACTTTGCTTTCAGTACTTTAAGATGTTGCTGCCTGTCTCCTTTGTTATGTTGTTTTCAGGGAGAAATCTATTGTTATTACCTTTGTCTCTCTGTAAATAATACACTCTCATTCCCTCACTCCACCTCAGCTGCTTTTAAGATATTCTCACCGATGGTTTTAGGTAATTTGCTTACTATGTGCCTTGATGCAGTTTCTGATGCTTAAGGTTCACTGAGTTCCTTCATTCTGTATATTCATAGTTTGCAAAAACTTGAAAAAATTTCAATGATGTTTGCTCAAGTCTTTTAAAAAACATTTTATTCTCTTAGCTCAAAACAACATACAGTCTCCCAGGGCATTTCCTGTGTCTCAAGCCTTTCAAGTGGGTCTCATCCCTTTAAGTTTCCATCACTTTCCAATAATGCTGCAAGTTATGAATCTATCAATAATTAATCTACTGATAAAGTTGGAGCCCTCATGATTTAATCACTTTTCAAAAACTCAGCAGCTGGAAGTCAAACCTTTAGCACACTGCATTTGAGAGACATTTAGACACAAACCGTAAAGGCAGAGATCATTTTCTAGCTAGACTAGACGAATGAAAGAAAAAAAGACTGAACATGTGAGAAGGCTTAGCCCACTCTTTCTGGCTTTGAGGATTAAAGAACAGGGACCTCAAGTCAAGGGATGGAGTAGCCTGTAGAAAATGACAAGAACCCTCACTTCACAGTCAACAACAGCATGAAAATCTCAGTCCTAAAGCCCCAAGGATACAAATTCTGTCAGTAAAGCCAAAATATTTATCCAAAAAGGAACACAGGCTGCGGACACTTTGATTTTAGCAGTAGTCAAATGTTCAATCCTGTCTTGTTTCCTAATGCTGCTTTAGCACATAACCACAAATTTAATTTCTTAAAACAATTCATATTCTCATGGCTTTGGAGATCACAAACCCAAAATCAGTCTAAGTGGGTCAAAATCAAGGAGTCAGCATCTTTACTTCCTTTTAGGAGGATCAATTTTGCATGCCTGTATCTGGTAACCTGGCAAACTATTTTGAAGATAACAAACACTATGTAACATTATAACCACTATTAAATTCCTATCATCTTATTTTAAAATCTTATATCTCTATTTTGTTGCTGTTGTTTGGCTTTTGTTGTTTTTTGTTTGTTTGTTTACTTGATTGCTTTCTAATTTTTCTGTGATTTTTTTCTGTTTAAAATTTAAAAAATAAAATAAATCGAGAACTTGATACATTAGGACAGTATACCTTTGTGGGGCTGACTTCTGTTTTTTCCAGTTGGTTGTTCAAAATAATTTATTTAAAATTAAAAAAAATTTTATTTTAAGGAGAACAGAACCAAATAAAATAAAACAGAACAAAGCCAACAAGAACAAACCAGTGCAAATGACACAGGACTTCAAAACAACAGGAAATCAACAATGATCTCCCCAATGCCTCCTGGCATCTACAAAGCAGCTGCAGATACCCTCAGACATAGTTAAAATCAAACAAAATGAAACAGAATAGAACCAACAAAAACAAACAGTGAATACAATACAGGACTTCAGAACAAGACAATATCAAACCCAAAATGACTATCATAATACATCTTGCTGTCCTCGAAATAGCTGCCCATGCCACGGGATATAACAAAATCAAACAAAACAAAACAGAATAAAACCCAACCCAACAAAACAATGAAAATGACACAGGACTTCAAAACAAGACAATAGGGAATCAACAATGGTCACTACCCTCAAAAGAAGATCCCCACAAAGGCCACACTGCATACTGTTATCCTCCAAATAGATGATCAGACCACTAGCCCTGGATCTGCAAAGGCAGTGAAACACCAAATACCACAAACATCAAATTGCGTTTCACCTCAGTACCCATCATCACAGCCTGTGTTTCTCTGGATCAACTGGATGCTTGTGGGGATGGGGGTGGGGGTGGGGTTGGCACTTCCTGTTTCCCAGCCCATGTGCCGGAAGGGGCTGGCGACTGGCTGTTTCCCGGGGAAGTCTGCACATGGCACTGATTCACAGGGAGGGCTTGGTTCTTGGTGACTTCTTGTTCTCTTCTGTTCAAAATAATTTAATTATAATAGTTATAACGGGGAAAAAAAAAGAATCTTGGTTTTCTCTCATTTTTAAGGCTGCCCACATTCCTGGACTAGTGGTCCCGTTTTCCCATCTTGGAGTCAATGCATCACTCTCACCACTTGTTTTTAGGGTTGGAAGTTCCTCTCTGACTTCTCCGTCCCACTCCCACTTAACACAGTATTACATTAGGATTGCTTAGAAAATCCAGGACAGTCTCTTCATGTGTGTGTAGGACTGGGTATTAATCCCAGGGCCTGCATACTGATCTACATCCTCAGTCTTTTTACATTTTGAGACAGTGTAAGTCACTAGATTGCCTATGCTGGCTTCAAATTTATGATCCTCCTATTTCAATTCTTCTACTTCAGTCTCCCAGACTGAAAAATTACAACCATATGCCATCAGGCTCAGTTTAATCTCCTCTATTTTAAGGTCAGGTCCCCAGCAACCCTAATTTCATCTCTAATCTTAATTGTTTTATCATAAAACCTAACACAGTCATAGGTTTCAGAGATTAGGACATCACTTCTCTGAGGAGCTGCTTGCCCTGGCAGTCTCCTAAACTATTCATATTTTGGCTTATGGTTAGGGGCAGAAGCTGGGAAGAACAAAATATAATAACAGAATCTGAAAAAACATCAAAGAAAGGATTCAAGTTCTGAATAAGAAGCTTCAGGAGAAAGTCTTCCACTATTCCTATCCTGGAAAAAAAAGAAATATGAACTCTTCATGAGAAAGATGCATGGAAAACTGAGCAACTTCTTTCCATGATGCCTAGGCCAGGCTAAACTCAGTATTTGGGTGGAGGGGGACCATCATAAGGCCCTCTTTTCCTCTCTCTGAACAGAGATTCAGTTGTGCTGCACAGGTCTTCAATGATGCAACTGGATCACTGGAACTTTTTTAAGTTGTGAATTAAATGTAAACCAGTGATGACAACTAGCCTCTGGTCCATCCAGTGAGGCTTCCGGCTCGCACTTCTGGTTGGCCTTCTCAAGGAAGGGTCTCAGAGACAGAGTATAGCTGTCAGGAAGAAAGCAGTGACCCCAGACCCCCTGTTCTGGGAGCCAGTTCCAAAAGGCCATGTTGGCTTGAATGTGAATCATGCTTATTCTGAACAAGAGTATGAACTAAGAAAAAAACATTTTTTGTGCAAGATATTTTATCACTTCAGTTTCCTTCCTCTTCTGAAACACTAGGAGACGTCAAACTTAATTTGTTCAGATTTATTAGGGGATGTGAGAAGGAAAAACTAAGAAAACAAATCAAGAGCAAGCACTTTTGTTGGTTGAGTCATAACCATCTCCTGGGCCTCATTTCTAGACATAAAATGCCTTTTGGAAATCAAGGTTTATCTCCAAGCTGAACTTGCTCACAGAGAATTGATTGCCAGAAATTGCCAACACACACACACACACACACACACACACACACACACACACACACTCCCCCATGTCATCTGCTTATTCTGCGCTGGCAAATATTTTGATACTAAGGGACCGTTTCCAAACACTAGTACTTCGTTTTTTATTCATGTATTTTTTGTCTTCTAAAATTCTGTGATTCATGCAGTGCAGTCCTGCTGTTTAGCTTTATTTAACAGCAGTGTTTTCCTAGTCATACGCCTTGGTGTGTATGGTTGTGTATCCACATTTATTTGCCTATCTGTATAAAGGAACCAACAAGCCAATCACTGTTTCACTTTCACACTTACATGGCTTTTAAAGAATTGTTGAATTATTGTATACTGAATTTGGGTAAAAGATTTAAGTGTGAGGCAAATTAAAGCCAGTAAAGCACTGGAGCACTCTCCTAACAGTTCTATCTGGATTTTAATGTAAAACAGAAATCTGTGGCTGCCATGTGGATTGTGCACTTTATTCACAAGCTTCCAAAGGAAGACTAGTCCAGCCTTTGTTCTTCACACTCATGTTGAACAAACCGCTAGCCTGGAGCTAACTGATGTCAGAGGATGGCACAGAGAACTCGGCTCCTTTCAGATTCTGCTTTCTGGGTCTTGGGACAGGTAATCCTCTCAGGGCCACCTTGGGTAGTTTATCTCTTGCCTCGGGCACTGGAGAGTATTTATCTTGCCATGATTCCCTTCCAAGTCTTTAAGTTAGAGGCTAATAGGAAGAAAATGAATAGAAATGGCTCCAGCAAAGTTCAGCTCTGCGTGGCTCACAGTGTTGCTGGTGCTGTTTGATTTTGGTAGGAGCATGTGCTCCAACCTGAAGTATTTCTCAGGATCTGCAGCTGCTAGAGTCTTAGAGGGGTTGGGGAGCACTTTGAGCATTGAAGGGGCAACAGAAAGGGAACACTATGTGCTTGCACTGTGTTGTTAGTCGTCACAGGAGGCTTCCTTCTGTCTCCTATTATTTTGGGGAACAAAAGTTTGGCAAAATATAAAAAAACTCTCACCTTACTTCAAAAGGAAAAGTAGGGTGCTGTGGGGAGGCCAGAAGAGGAAGAGACAAATCAGTTCACCTTTGTTTGGGGAAATCTTTAGTTCTGTAACATCAACAAACAGCAATTGTGGAGAGTGCCTTCAGTCTTGCTGAAGGAAATTCAGGCCACATTGAAATCCGGAGAATTTGAAATGGAATTGTTTGTGGTGGCTTGCAGATTTCCACTGGTCATTTCTTTAAAGCCAAAGAGTTATAATTAAAATGGAAATGGGTCCAATTATTTCTGCCTTCTGTCTGAAAGGATGTAGCTGGTAATGAGAATCACATGTCTGAACTTCAGCTCCTTCTATTTCCAAGCAAGTTTTCCCACGAGAGAAATTCCTTCTTTTCAGCAAAGCTCAGAAAACCACATTTCCCGCCTCCTCCTTGACTACTGTGGTTTTGCACTGGTTTTTACAAGTCCCAGCTACGGACTTGGTAAATGTCATGGTAAATGCTCTCACTTCTTTCTCCATTCTTTTCTTTATATGACAGAACAGAGTGATAAGGCCTGTCTTTTCATTTAAAGATAAGAAAATTAGAAGTACTCAGTCTTATATATCCTGTCAAGTTAATAATGACAGGCACATAGCTTGATCATTGCTACTTGGGATCATTTTAGGCTGAAGAGGAAGCTGACAACATGACGAGGTGATTTGGAGGGAAAAGTCGGTAACGAGGTGGCCGGGGGAGACCAGTCTGGAGGAGGCTTTTGCCCACTGTGGGAGTGAGGCTTGACTAACATGGTGGTCATCAGTTTGTCTTGAAAACGACAGAGCCTGAACTGGGGTAGGATGCCTTGGTTACCTATGAGGAGCGAGGGAGTTGTACACTAGTGTTGGTCTGTGTATCCAAATCTATCCAAGCACGATGGTGCAGTCCCTTCCACCTTCTAAGCCAGCCCCCAGGGCCCAGACACTGTGCACATTCATGTATAAGGCTTTGTGCAGACAAACTTTTGAATGCTTATTAGTCATTTCAGTATCATTTTTGGTGAAAAACTCATAAAATAGTTTCTTATTTTTAAATCGAGTTGTTTGACTGCTTATCATGGAATTGCAAGAGCAAAGTTGTGAGTTCCATTCTTGGTACCAAAAAAAAAAAAGACAAAAAACCTACATATAATTGCATACACTTTTTTTTCCAGCTCAGTTTCTGGCTTTTGATGGGAACATTTATTCCATTTACATTTAATATAACTATTAAAATGGTTGGATTTATGCATATTATTTTGTTCTGTGTTTTATAAATGCTTAATTTTTTTTGTTCCTCTGTTCTCCCTTTACTCCCTTGTGTTAAGCAAATAATTTTGTATAGTATTTTAATTCCTTGGTTAATTTTCAAATGATAATTTAGAGTTACTGTCTCAGACATCTGCTTGGGAAATCACACCACACACTTTAAGTGTCACAAGGTAGCCCAGTGTGATGGTGCACACCTATAATCCCAGCCTGTGGGAGGCTGAGACAGGAGAATTGCCACAAGTTTGAGGCCAGTCTGGACTACTTAGTGAGTTCAGGGCTATCTTGAACCACATAGCAAGATCTTGTCTCAAAAAGACTAAAAATGATTTTAAAAATTTAAACAGTCACAATGTATTCCAAGTTAAAACTAACTCAACCTGATAAAATATGGCATCCTGCTCTCACTTCTATGCTGTTGTTATAAATTATTGTTTCCATATATGTGATAAACTTTAAAATAATACCACTTACAGAAATAATAGAAGAAAATGTATATCATTAAGTATTTTATAGAAAACTATTTACAATTTTCAGTCTTAAATATTGTGCCTAGACAATTGTGTCCTGTTTCTTACCTGTTACTGAGAGAAGATTTGTTGACATCTTTACTCTTTCATAATTGGGAGCCGTGAACTCAATTTGGCAATGCATAATCAGGCGCCTTACCTACATACATTTATTCTTTTAAAGCATGGCATTTTATTAAGGTAGATATGAATAATTACAGCTAAATTTAGAAAAAGTGCACTCCACAATAGTGTGACTATGACATTTTATGGTCATAAAAACTTTTTCAAAAGGCATTATAAGATAATTCTTAAGACTGCAAATCTTTGCTTTGAAAAGTCTACGAGAACTCCAGAGATCTGGCCATGGAGGGACTCAGGCAGCTTCCTCACCCGCCCTCTTGGTAAGTGCCCATGGCCTGGGCCTGGAGGAGAACTGTTACCTGTGAGCCTACCGCCACGGGGGGCTGAATATCAAGCACCCTTCCCCTGCCTGCCCCGTCCCCCCATAGCTACTGGGGATAGATGTCTCAGCATCTCTTGGGAGGATGACCATATGCAGTATAACAAATATGGGGGATTTCCTTCTATCTTCTGTTTGAAGGCAAAGTTTGTTTTCATTGTTTTGTTTTGTTATGTTTCTTTTGCTCTATTCAGTATTCTCCATTGGTTTTATAATGTTCTATTTTTGGTTTGATTTTGCTATACCTAATTGACTGGACAACTACTGTGAACATAATGAGATATACCATAGTACCTATTACTACTATACCAGCATCCTACTGTGAAATCCTGTACCAATTTCACTGCATTGTCTTGATTGACTTTGTTCTGTCCTGTGCTGTTGCATTTTTACTACTTTCAAAGTAAAATTAAAAAAAAAGAAAAGTCTACTTATCTGAGTAACTAGAGTTCCATATTTTCACAGTAGAAAACATTTCAAACATGTAATGTAGCAACCAAGCACATAAACTGGAGAGTTGACTAAAGAATTCCAAATTTATTGTTATTGACACATGACATGAATATTTGCCTGGTATCCTACAAGAGGTTGAAGAACTTTGGCTATGTGTGCATTAAATAAAAAAATATATATATATATATTCAATTTATATTCATATGTTTAATTTAAATGGGTTCCTCCATAACTCTGTAATGTCTGGGGCACTAGGAGAAGGTGGAACTCTGCCTGAGGTCAGGACTGTGCTTATTTCAAACTCCCAGCCAGATCACTTCTGATGGGTCCTTTCAACCCACTCCTCCCTTCCAGAGCATTCCTCTTGCTCCTGGTGTAATAAAGGACTACAGCATCTAGCACAAGAGGGACTGAGATACCTCAGGACCCTAGGAGCAAGGAAAAGAGCCATCTTGGAAGAGGACGAAGAGACTATCTAGAGCAGAGGCCTTGTAGGAATAAGAGGCACCACACAAGTCTCAGGCCATTTAGGTTCCCTTCTACCTGAAGTTTTCCTTTCTTGTTTGCTCTGCATGCTCCAGTTTTCATTACAGACCAGCCCAACTTTCCCTGTGTGTCACTGTCTCCTGAAGGAAAGCTCCATGGCTCATAATCTGTTTGCTCCCTCATCCTGATGATTCCGTTGCTGGGACTTTCACTTCCCTTCGCTCTCAGATGCCTCTTGATTTGCTACCTTCACCCTGTCCTACTTCCCTGAGGGTGACTCTGTGCTTCCCACACTATTCTCCTGCTTGGGACCTGGATAGGTCCCTACTACCTCCCCCAGTGAGTGTGGCTCTTCCTGGCTCCTTGACTCTTCTACGATCTGGTGTGACCTCACCTAATTTACTTCTCCATCGGAAGGCATGTTGGCCATGGAGGGAGGGAAGGGGGAAGACTAGTCATTCAGGTCTGGACAAGGGATTATACCATTAACAAAAAGTGCCCTAGTCTTTAGGTACATACAGTAATTTTTATTTGAAGTCAGTAACCAAAGCTCACAGAGAAAAGCATGTTTTCAAAGGTATTAGTGGGAGTGATTCAGAGTCAGCAGACTCAGGGTGTGGACATGAGCTCAGAATGGCCTCTCTGTGCAATGTTTGCCGCTTGATCCCACAAAGTGAAAACTGCCCTGTCCTCACTCATTACTATTTCTTTCCTAGCATGGCATGGTTATAGGGTGAACTGTGTCACCCAAAAAGATCTGTTGAAATCCTAACCCTTAGTACTCCAAAGACAGGGTCATCAGAGATGTAAGTAATCAAGATGAGGTCCTTAGGGTGGTCCTACTCCAGTGTGACTGGTGAAGTTGGAGGATCCTATAGAGACAAAGAAACACGCAGACAAGAGGGCGGAGGGTGTAAAGATGGAGGCAGCGATTTAAACGATGTAATCAGAAGCCAAGGAATATCTGGGGCTACCAGAATCTAGGAGAATCAAGAAAAGCTTTTCCCCTAGAAATTTCAGGGGGCCTGTGCCTAGCCACTGTCTTGATTTTGGAGGTCTAGCCTCGAGAACAGTGGGACAATACATTTTCGTTGTTTTAAGCCACAACACTGTGTGGTACTTTGTTAGGGCAGTGCTGGAAAACATAAATGTGGAATGTATATTTTGTCAAAGTCTCGTTATTCAATCTTTTCTGTACCCAAAACAGCCTCATGGTTGCTATGCCTGCTCCCTGGGATGGCAGCCCACCTGCATGTCCTCCTCTCCTGGGCTACAGGATACTGCTATGTGTGGAGCAGAGGCTTTGGGATCAGGTGCACTTAAGAGGATTGGATTTCATATTTCCCATGATTTGTCACACCACAGAAGAAGGCATAATTCATGCTCACTGTGAAACTGCCATTGTTTCTTTGGCACTAGTGAAGAATTCAGCAGGCCTGAGTCTGTGGCTGTGTGAGAGAAATGACAGCAGTGTAAAGCCGCCAGCCTGGATGTACAGGAGCGTCCTTGGGAGAGGCCGGGCAGGGATGGTGACCAATGCCTACATCTCTGGACTCCATCTGACCTCTGTCCTCTATCTGGGACCTTTTCACAGGCTACATGCTCAGCTGGGAACACTCTACCCCACTCCTCCTACTTTGACCCTCAGCCGAGGTGTTACCTTTCTGATTTAGCAAAGTATTATTGTCTCTGACCACCAGCTCCCAGCACATGTTCAGAGCTCAACAGTTCCTGCAGAATCCATTCTGATTTGTAAAAGTTCACTGACATGCATGCAGACATTTGGGACACTGTCAAGGTGACCACTGCTTTAAGACGAGGCTTCCGGATGTGCATTACGCTGGCTCTGAGGCTTATAAGAAAGTTGCAGTTTAAGGTCCCTCGCTGTGGGTTCTTGTCTTCACTTTCAGACTCTCATTGTCATCTCGGCCAGTATAGATGCCTGGCTTTGCAGATCAACACTTCTTCATGAAGTCCTGGCATGCGTTACCAAAGAGTTAAGTGTATAACACCCAGGAGAGTCCCAGGCAGAGTCAGGTGGATGCCAGACTGCTGGTGTGGTGGGGAAATTTAGGGGCTGATCAGGTGACTGCAGTGGCCTCATTGACCCCCTTCTTCACCCTGGCCTCCTTGGTCTGATCCCCACTCAGCCAGCCAGAACTAGAGTCAGCCCACATCACTCTGCTGTGCAGCACAGATGTGGCCCCTAGCCCACTGAGAGTGGAAGCCTGGGGTCTTACCAGGTCAACTTGATCCCAGCCACTTCTCTGAAACCTCTCCTGTGCCTCTGCAGTGACATCCTGTGTGCCCCTGAGCCTGCCAGGTGACCTACCACTGTGGAGCTTCTGCCAAGAGCCCTGGCTCCCAGATAAATGCTTGGATGCCTCTTTAATAATTTTCTGAATTTTAGTTCACATGTCACCTTCTCTGTAAACCCTATTTAACTGCTTTAGACAAGGTCTTACTAAGTTGGCCAGGTTGGGCTTGAACTTGTGATCCTCCTGCCTCAGTCTCCCCAAATACTGAGATTATAGGTGTATGTCACTATGCTGGGCTATTTTTTAAAATTTTATCATGCAATAATTATAGATTCACATGCAGTTATAAGAATAAAGAACAGTTCCCTGTACCCTTTTCCCAGTTCTGCATACAGCAACATCTCGTAAATCTACATACAATATCAGGCAGGAGAATGATGCTTATGCAGTCCAGGTAATGAGCATTTCCATCACATACAAACCCAACCAGGCCTCCTTTTTATAGCCACAAACACTTTTTTTTCTCCAAATCCCCTACTAAAGCCTCAACTATTCTCCATTCTGTGATTTTGTCACTTCAAGAATGTTAGGTAAATGGAGCCAGTAACATGTAACTTGTGGGGACTGACTTTTTCACACAGAACAGTCCTGCGGTGATTTATTAGGGGTTCACATGCTTCGATAGCCTGCTCCTGTGTACCATCCGGTGATATGAAGGTACTGCAGTGTGCTTCACCATTCTCTGGTTGGAGGGCAGCTAGACTGCTTTAAGTTTAGGGCGATTATAGGTGAAACTGCTACGAAAACTCATGTGTAGCTTTCTGTGTGAGCACATGTTTTCCTTTCTCTTGTATAAATGCCTGAGAGTTATTTTAGGGTGACATTTTTAACTCCAGCCATTCCATTTTGAACTGCAACCTCCTTATCTTTAATTTCAACCCCAACAATGAATACATTTTACCCTGCTTACCTTTCAGGAACAATCCTCCATCGGGGTTTGAGTACTCACAAACTGGGTCACATGGTTATGAGGATAGGACAGAGCCCGGAGACAGATTCCCTGGATGAAGCTGTCTGCTAGGTTTACAAGAAAATCACTGAGTTCAAAAGCCAAATTAGTGTTGTCCCCACATAAAACTTACTACTGCAAGGGGAAACTCTCCTGATTTAAGAGCTGACCAAGCAGAGTTGTGGTCCAAACAGACCCCATGTCCCCAGTGGAGTGTCCAGGTACCAGGCAGGCCCTGGGGAGGGAGTCTTTTTGCAAATGAGCAGAAAGGACTCGAGTTAGAAACATTCATAGAGCCCCAGAGACAAGGGAATCAAGACAGGAGTATATTTCATGCTGAAAAGTGAAAACCAAATAAACAAAGCTGCCTGTCATGGCAACTGGCCAGCTCAACTGTGTAAACGAATGGCAAAAACATTCCTGGGCTCCTGGATGAAATCCAGAACCTTCTGTACTTAGTTTCACTGTGGGGAGGTGGCTATTATTATTAATACCATAAATTCATTTATTTCCTAACATATTGATTTGCTTCATTTTGAGCATTTGTTTGACATTTGTACAGATTGGGTGACTGCTAGAAGAAACGATTAAGCAATATTGTAAAATAATGCTTTGGCCTGACTTAAAATGGAAATAATTATAGCATTCTCAGTAATACCAGATGATGTCAGCTTGACTATTGTGCTGCTTTTTCATAAACAGCTGGGCTGATAAAAACTTCACAAACGATCTAGAATAAGCCAAGGCTCTAAGAGGTTTTCTCTACATACGCATTCTCCTCCTCTGCCATTTGGCCCCAGCAGTAAGGCACTGATCCACATGGTGAGCATGGTGGCTCTCGGTGTCGGGTGCTTACTTGTCTTATCAACCAATGAAGAAACCGTAGACTGAAGAGATGGTTTAGGTGTCACAGTGCACAAGTGTCTTCCCTACCTATTTTTCATACCCACTTATTCTTATCTTTCTCTGTCTTCTTCTTTCCACTGTAAGACAAACCAGTTAAACTAACAAACAAAATCGAAGTATCAGCCTTTATAATACAAAAGATCCTCAGCCCTGGGCAACTGGACGCTGGACCTAGGTCAGACTGCAGTTCTCTAATCCAAACTCAGCTTTCCTCTGCCCACGTCTACTCCAAACCAAGCACAAGCTGGACTCTGAGCTTCCTTGGCACCCCCAGGGCATCGTGGAAACTATGTGCACAGTCAGTGTGTCCTAGGTAGAGAATGATGATTTGAGGAAAGTTTCATTGCAGGCTTCAGTGTGATTCTTGACATGTGGGGTAAAGTAGAATTACTTCCGGGTGGGGGGCTTCAAAAGCCAAACTGTCTATGCTTTATGGACAATGATCATAGATGGGAAGAAAGTCAGGTGCCTGCAGTCCTGAGTCAATGAACAGCAGTGGACACCATTGTCTTCAGAATCCATTAAGAAAAGCCCAATGTTGGATTCATGAACCAGACTATACTGAACCCAGTTCATGAGGGCTCTGGTATTAGTCTGCCTGGTCTGTCCTCGCAGTATACCATATTAACTGAATGTCTTAAGCAATAGAAATTTACCTTTTCTTAGGTTTGGGGTCTAAAAGTCCACATGAAAGTTCTGGACCACTTAGTTTCTGGAGAAGATTCTCTTCCTATCTTGTAAGCAATTGTCTTCTTCCTACCACCTCACTTAGGTTTTCCTTCGCTTCTGCCCACTGGGGTGCGGGGAGACTTAGTTCTCTTTTTATAAGGACACAACTATGGTTTGGATGTGGTTCGACCTTGGTCCTCAATGTGGTCATACTGCGTGGTGGAACCCTTAAAGACAGGGTCCTAGTGGGAGGTAGTGAGGTCACTGGAGGCACAGCTTTTGGAAAAAATGTATATAGTCTTTAGTGGTTCATTGCAAGAGATCAGCACTGGCTCAGCCCACCATCTAGCTTCCTGTCTCACTATGTAACCTCTCCCTCTGGCAACACTTCCTCTATGATGCCACCTGCCACGATGTGACATAGCCGAGGGGGCCTCTACAAGGCAGAATTGATGGAGTTGCCTCATCTTGAATTTCCAATCACCAAAATTGTGAGTTAAATAAATCTTATTCTCTATAAAATACCTAGACTCAACTATTTTTATAATAATAGGAAAGAGACTAATATACACACTAATGCTATAGGATCAGTGCCCAACCCTTATGACCTCATAAAATCTTAATTATCTCCTTTTGTCCTATTTCCAAATTCAGTCATGCTGGGGGTTAAGGCTGCAGCATATAAATCTGAGAGGGACATAGTTTTGGGTGGACACAAAGCTATAACAGGAAATGGTGTTTCACTTTCCTAACTGGAAGAAGATCAGGAATTCTCCAGGCATAAATTTGCTCAAGATCTACACATGAAATATGGGCTCATGGCCTACCACAAATTTAAATGGCTTAAAATGAAACAAGTGTATTATTTTACAGTTGTCTGGAGGTTGAAGTCTGAAATGGGTCTCACTGGGTTAAAATCAAGGCGTGGGCAGGGCTGCTTTCTTTCTGGAGTCCCAAAAGGAAAACATGTTTCTTGGTCTTTTCTCTCTTCAGAGGTCACATGCATTCCTTATTTCATGATCCCTTCTTCCATCTGCAGAGCCAGAAATGTAAGCGTAGCCTTTCTCTCATTTTTTCTCTCTCAACCTTTTCCCCTCTTTCTCTCCCTCTTTCTCCTTCTCTCTGACCTCTGCTTCCAAGATCACATCCTGTATCACTCTAATTCCTCTGCCTTCCTCTTATAACAACTCGTGTGATAGCTTCGGGTCCAATAGAATAATCTAAAATGGTCCCTTTATCTCAAGAAATGTAACCACACATGCAACATAAATTTGCCATGTAGGTAACATATTTACAGGATCCAGGGATTAAAATCCACATCCAAGATGAGTGGGGGGGCATTATTCAGCCTATGACACAAAGAAAATTAACAGTGCCCAATCACATACAGTGCTTAAATAATCTTCCAAAAGAGAACACACTTCAGGGGCAATGTAAGGGGAGGATCAGTGGAAAGAGAGAAAGTTGGGAGGAGTAGATTATATTTTTAAGACCCATGGATGTTTTGTATTAGCTTTCCCCACAGAAGCTATGGATCTGCTAGATGAAAGAAAGTAAACTCAAAGGGGTAACTTATTTATGTGACTCTGGTGTTGACCTTTAGGTTCATTCTGGTCAATAGCTATGGTTGTGTTGAGTTTTAGGTTCTTGGGATGAGATACAAGGAGGCTATGTTGCAAACAACTACACAGGGAGAGGAAGTTTCAACTAGGCTAAAGGTGATAGGGTCTATATAACTAGGTCTTATATAACTAGGTCTATATAACTTAGGTTGGACCTAAAAATAGACACTAAGATAGCAACTCTATTACAGCAGTGTATGACACCTCAAAAATCATAAATCACCAAAACTGATACAAGGACAAGTCGATAATCTGAAAATGTCAATACTGATTTTTCTTTAAAAACTTGAATGTGTAGTTATGGCCAAAGAAAATTTCAGTCACAGATGTTTTTCTGATAAATTCTATCAAGCTTGCAATGAAGCAATCAACTGTTTCAGAGAATAGAGGAGGCCATGTCTCAACTTTAAAATTATTGCTCAGTACATTTTTGTTATGGTTTGGATAAGTGTCTTTCAAAGACTCATGTGTTGAAGACTTGGTCTTACCTTGGCACTGTTAGGAAGTGGTAGAACCTTTAAAATGTGGGGACTTGCAAGAGGTCTTTAGGTCACTTGAGGTGTGCCCTTGAAGAGGATAATGGGACCCCAAACCCTTCATCTTTCTCTCTTTTGCTTCTCCAGGTAAGCAGTTTTGTGTTACCATGTGTGTCTGCCATGCTGTAGACAATAATCTACTATCTTTCCACAGACCTTAAGCAAAGGGGCCAACCAATCATGGGTTAGAACAGTGACAGCAAACCTTTTAGACTTTCAGTGATACAAACAGCCTGCTGTGGCATGCTTGCCATAGTTTCGCCACCACTGAGCTAGAAGGTCCAAGACCATGAGCCAAATTAAACCTTTTTTCTTTAGAAGTTGATTATTTCAAATATTTGGTACAGTAATGGAAAGCTGATTAATACAAACCACCAAACCAAAACCAGACAAAGACATTGCAAGGGGAAAAAAAAACCAAAACCAAAAACCCACAGACGGGTATTGTCCGTGAATAGAGACACAAAAATCTTTAACAAAATATTTGCAAATTGAACTTGGAATTTTTAAAAAGGATATTGCAGTGCAGCAATGTGGATTTTTTTCCAGGAATTCAAGGTTATTTCATTATGCCAGTATCAATCAGTCAAGATAATTCATCACATTATCAAAATTAAGAGAAAAATCATATAAAAATCTCAAAATATATGGAAACAGCATTTGACAAAGTTCAAATTCATCATGATACAAACTATCAGCATACTAGGAACATAAGGGAACTTCATCAGCCTAATAAAGGGCATTTCCAAAAACCTACATACAATATCATATATAATAAACAATTAGGAAATTTTCACCTTAAGATGGAGAATGGAGCAATGATGTCCATTTTCAACATTTCTACCAACATTCACTGAAAATCACTTCTCACTGGGGTAATAGAACTAAAAAATGAAATAATAGGTACCTAGACAGGAAAGAATTAAAAGTGTCTAGAACTAATCAGTGAGTATAACAAAGTCTTAGAATACAAGGTCACCTTATAAATACTGACTTGTATTTCTATGTAGTAGCAACAAGCAACTTGAAAATTAAGTTTTAAAGATACAATTTGACTACCAAATTATTAGGATTATTTGGATGCGCTGGAATCACAATTGTGATGGTAACTATACATAATCTGAAAATTAATTAAGGCAATCTTATTATAATATAAAAATAGCATTAGGAATAAATTTTGGAGGCAAAATATTTGGATATTGGTGACAGAAGTTGAAGAAATAAAATGACATCCTATGTTCTTGTTTAGAAAATTTAATATTGTTAATGTGACAATACAACCCAAAGCAATTGACAGACTCCATGCAATTCCTTTTAAGCTCCAAACCACAGTGTTTATGAAGACGGAAAACTCTAAAGTTTAAATGGAACCCTAACAGTCCAAATAGTTTTTAAAAGAACAAAATTAGCAGAGTTACACTTCCTGATTTCAACATTTACTAAAAATCTGCAGTAATCAAAATAGTGTGGGACTGGCATGGAATCAAACATAGATCAATGAAATGGCACAGAGTGCCCAGAAATAAATCCACACATTGATTTTTGACAAGGGTGCCAAGATTATTTAATAAAGAAAAAGAGGTTTTATAACACATGATGCTGGAAAAACTGGATATTCACATGCAAAAGAATGAAGTTGAACTCTTATATCATATATAAAAAATTAACTCAAAATGAATTAAAGACCTAAATATAAGTTTTAAAACTATAAAAATCTTAGATTAAAACAGAAGGAAAAACCTTTACTGAAAAGGGCAGTGACCCTTTGGTAAGACAAGAGTACCAGCAGCAAAAGAAAAAATAGATACATTGAACTTCATCAAAAATTTAAAATTCTGTACCTCAAAATATATGATAGGTAGGGTAAATGAATGTACAATGGGACAGTATATTTACAAATTATATATCTAAAAAAGATCTAGTATTCATACATTTAAAGATCTTTTCAACTCAACAGCAATCGAATTTTAAAATGGTCTGAAGACTTCAACACACACTTCTCTAACAGAGATGAGATGGCCAATAAGTACATAAAAAGATGCTCAACATCATTAGTCACCAACAACATGCATAGGCAATCAAAACCTCAATGAGAAAAAAAATAAAAATCACAGTGAGATGCCACTCTTACACACTGGGATGACTATAATGGTAAAACTAAAACAAACAAATAAATAAATGTTGGTAACTGTGTGGAAAACTTGGACTCTTCACACATTGATGGTGGGATGTAAAGTGGTACAGCCACTATAGATAACAGTTTGATGGTACCTTAAAAATTAAACTAGAATTATCACCTAACTCAGCAATTCCTTCCCTAGATACATACTCAGAATAATAGAACAGGAGTACTCCAACAAATACTTGAACAGACATAGCAGCCCTATTCATAACAGCCAAAATATAGGAGCAACTCCCAGATGATCCATATCATATGGATATGACTTATACATACAATAGAATATTATCCAGTTATAAAAGTATTGAAGTCCCTATCCATCTATGCTACAATATGACAGAACCTTGAAAACATGCTAAGTGAAAAAACCCAGCTATAAAATGTCACATAACATAAGATTCTACTTAATATGAAATACCCAAGATAGGTAGGTCCATAGAAACAGAAGTAGATTGATAGCTGAATGAGTCTGGGAAGAGGGAGAAATGGAGACTGATAATTAATCTGGGGTTTCTATTGGAAGATTGATATTCATGTTTTAAAATCAGATAGTGGTGGTGGTGTATAATTTTGTGACCATACTAAAATCTTGTACACATTGAAAACTTTACTGTATGCAAATTATGTCTCAAACATTTTAATCAAAGAATCTATACAACACAGAAATGTAAACCAAAAACTAAATACTACTGTGTGTAAAGAAACTTTTAAAAGTACTATTTATAATAGTAAACACATAGAGAATATTTAGAAATAGATTTAAAGAAATGTATGAAAACTTCTAACTGAAAACTGCAAAAAATCATTGATAGAAATTAAAAAAGACTTAAATAAATGGAGGAATAGATCAAGCAAATATTTTAGAAGATGCAAAACTTAAAATAGTCATTATTTTTCAAATTGATCTACAGTTTCAGTGCAATCCCAAATCCCAATGCAATCAAAATCCTGGTAGATTTTTTTCATTTTTTATTACTTAATTTTTTTATTATTTTGAAGGTAGTAAAATACAACAGAACAACACAGAACAAAACCAATTTAGACAGTGTAGTGAAATTGGTACAGAAATTCACAGCAGAATATTCGGATAACAGTAATTGGTACTGCAGTATATCTTGTTATCTTCACAATAGTTTTTCTTTCAATCAGGTATAGCAAAATAAAATGAAATACAGAACATTATAGAACTTATCAAAACAGTATATTGAATAGAGCAAAACCATTAATCAGAATAAGTCAAAACAGTGGTAAAAATATTTGCCTTCAAAAGGATGGTAGAAGGAAATCCCCGTTATTTGCTATATTGCATATAATCAACCTCCCAAGAGATACTCAGATATCTGGCTCCCATTTGCTAATGGGGGGATGGGATGTTTGATTCTCAGCCCGTGCGTCAGTATGCTCACTACCGCTTACCAGGGAGGTGAGCTAGTTGCTTGGTTTCCCAGCACCTTAAGTTCTATCATGACATGGATCTCAGGAGGTCCTTGCCCTGGGGCAACCACAGCTTGCTGAGCCACAGCTGCTTACCAGGGAGGCGAGCTGGTTGCTTGGTTTCCCAGCACCCTAAGTTCCAACACGGCACAGATCTCAAGAGATACTGGTGGTTCTCCCCCTGGGGCAGCCACAGTCTGCCACACCACAGCCATTTACCAGGGAAATGGGCTGGTTGCTTGGTTTCCTAGAACCCTAAGTTCCAACATGGCATGGATCTCAGGAGAGGCTGGTGGTTCTCAGGGATTTTTTCACCGACAGAAACAGTCTGGTCTTACCATTTATGTGGGGGAAAAAACAAGCACTACCATACCCAAGACAATCTGGAAAAAAACTAACAATTTAGACTACTAATCTCAACACTTCTATAGATATATAGTAATTATGACAGTGCAATATTCATGTAAAGAGAAGATAAATAGAGCAGAACTGAAAAGGGCACAAATAGGCCCATACATAGATGCTCAATGGATTTTCAAAACAGGCATCAAGGTACTTCACTGGGGAAAGATACTATTTGTAACAGATGGTAGAGTATCCAAACAACTGAGTATCCATGTGGGAAAACAACTTTGATCCTTACCTACATTATGCACAAAATAAATAATTCAACATGGCCAGGTACGGTAGTACATGCCAGTAATCCTGGAACTTGGGAGGCTGAGGCAGAAGGATCACCATGAGTTTTAGACCACCCTGGGCTACATAGTGGATTTGAGGCTAGCCTGGACTACAGGGTGAGACTTTGTCTCAAAAACAAAACAAAGCAAAACAAAATAATGATAAATCTAAGCAGTGAAAGCAAACTATAATGCATTTAAAAAATCATGATCATGAGGTAGGCAAAGATTTCTTAGATTAAAAACAAACACACAAAAACAACTGGTAAGAAAAAATCTGAAAAGGGCAACAAAATTAGAATTTAACTTGTCAAAAGGCAGAATTTATTTATTTATCCGTTTATTTTGGGTATGAGGAATTAAACTGAGGACCTCATGCTTGCCAGGCAAGTCCTGCACCACTAAGCTAAATCCCCATCCCCAAAGGACAAAATTTAAAGAATGAAAAGAATGAACTCTACATCCTGTTCAGCAAATAACTAGCTTTCTACTTCCCTGATTGAAGGGTTTAGATCATTTAAAACATCTTGTTAGCTACTACCCGTCTTTCATTAAGTCTGACAACCTGATAGAATTCGGGCAATGACTACAACCCTGTAGAGTTCAGGAGCCTTCCTGTCTAACAATGAAACCTCTAACGACATTTCTGCAAATATGAATAGGCCATGTTTCCTTTCAATATTCTTTTTAATATTCACTTCGAGACATTTAAGACATTAAGAATCACATTTTAAATGTCATGATGAAATTGAGAGTTTTGAAATTACTTGCATAGGCTGAGAGCGGTGACACACGCCTGTAATCCCAGTACTTGGGAAGCTCTAGCAACAAGGATCACTGCGAGTTCAAGGTCATCCTGGGCTACAAAATGAGTTCAAGACCAGCCTGAACTACATAGTGCAATCCTGTCTCAAAAGACAGAAAAAAAAAAAAAAAAAAGCCTGCTTGCATGATGCCTCGCTTGCTCAAGAAGCAGCTTCTGTAATCTTTTAATAGTACAAATGTTAAAGTTCTTCACACTTGTAGCACACCTTACTCCTGGTACCAAATTCTGTCTTATTTACTTTTCATGTTGCTGACACAAAATACCTGACACCCAAAGTTAAAGGAGGAAAGATTTATTTAGTTCCGTTTGTGGAGGTTTTGTTGCATAATTGACTGGCTGCAAGGCACGGTGGCATGGCAGGCAGCCATTGCAGAGGAGAAACAGTTCATGGTGGGCCGAAGGTGGCAAAACAAGCAAGCAAGGGACAAGACAAGGTTATTCTGTCCCTTGTATCTTTGCCACCAGGATTAGGGCAGTGTCAAATTAATCAGTGGAACGATTTAGTAGTCATCCACCCTTAAGCCCAGAACCTTAATCCCAGCATTGCATCACGAATCAATCACACACTCTAGATCCAGCTGCCTCTGAAAAACCCCATTTATGACTGCATGAGGCTTTGGGGGAACATCTAAACACAAGCCGTAATGTTCTGCCCTGCCCCCTACCAAGACCTACGCACAACTCTTCATGAAAAGGACCCTTAATGGTGCTTTTTTACAAGAAATTTCACATGAGTCCCTCTACACACAGGAATTTTTGTCTTGTTTTTAAAATGAGCACCTTAAGATTGTTAACAATTTTTAATAACTGACTGTTGAGTACCTATCAATTAAGTAAACACAAACCAAGATCCTTAGACTCTAAATCCTGTACTTCTCACATCATTTTCTTCCCACACAGAAGAGATTAGGGAAATAGCCACCAACTCTGCAATGTCAGTATGGGAAGGTGAATCCATGTGTAGTCAACATTTACTGAACTTATAGAATGGTTATGGAATGAACCAGACACTTTTGCTTATTTTGCAACTATTTAGAGCTTTATAAGCAGCCAACATGGTGCCACTGCAGGTTATGGGGATCCTAAGGTCTTCTTTCATGGTAGCAATAGAACATCCAAGAGATGTTCTCTTAACTAAGAGATCCTTGAATTCACCACTTGTGACTCAAACAGAAGTGAGGAAATAGGGTTTCTTTCTTTCTTTCAGTTTTATTTTTATCTATTTATTTATTTTTTGTACCAGGGATTGAACTCACAACCTCACACATTTGCCAAGCAGGCACTGGTGTATATTTCAGTTTTTCGAAGGCATATGCAAGTTTGGTTTTTGTTTGTTTGGTTTTTTGGTTTTTTTGAGACAAGGTCTCACTATGTAGTGCAGGCTGGTCTTGAACTCACAGTGTTCATCCTGCCTTGGGCTCCCGAGCACTGGGATTACAGGTGTGCACCACCATGCCTGGCTTTGAATGGTATTTTGAGGTTGTGGTTATATACCACAAATAGGCAAATTGAGACCCTAATGTCCTATTTGAAATATTTCCTCTGAAAACAAGAGACATTCCTTTCCTAATTTCTTCTTGGTAGCATCTTCTCCTTACCTAAATCCTCCTTCTACCCATGAAGAAACAGCAGAACAAGGAACACTTAGTAAAAATAAGGTATCTTTCTAACCTCACGAATTTACAGCAGGAAAGAATGTGATAGACTTTGCATATGCACCGTGAGACAGGAAGCTACTTGTTGGGGATTTATCACACCTGGATATTACTACTTCATTATTACAATTTCTCCTGAGTAGAATTGGTAACTGCTTTATACCTTACCATGCTTATAGCTTCAAAGGCGGCATGCAGGATTTTTTTTCATGATATCTGCAGCTGCTGCTCCTTTGGGGGTTGTAGGATGACTTTTCACTCTTTATTATTTTAAACAAGTTTTTAAGTTATAAACAGTTTTAGATTTACAGAAAAGTTGCAGAAATACTACATAGAGTTCCCATATTCCCAAATGCCCAGTTTTTCATATTAACATCTTAAAATCAGTATGGTACATTTGTTTGAACTAATGAACCAAATATTGATACAAATATATTTTTATTAACTAAAGCCAATGGTTCATTCACGTTTCCTTAGCTTTTGCTTCTTGCCCCTGTCCTGTTGTATGCCGTCAATGGCATTTGGCTGTCGTGTCACTTTAGGCTCCTGTTTGCTGTGACAGTTTCTCAGATTTTCCTTATTTTTGATGATTTTGTCCATTTGGGGGAGTACTGATCTGACAAAGTGCCCTTGAGTGGACTTTGTCTGATGTTCTCATACTTAGATCGGGCTGACTGGGCTAAGGAGGAAGCCCACAGAGGTGAAGTGCCTTCGTCATAGAAGGACATATGTCATCAGTTTCCACTCGGGGTGGGAAAAGGGTAATTTTTGACTTCTGGGAGATGGTAAAGAGTTCCCCAAAGGATGTGTCAGACCTTGGTTCCCAGTTTGTGTGCCAGAGGCTGAAGAGAGCGTCTTGCACTTTAGATTCAGAAATGGAAAAGCTGGATAAAGTTGACCAGGAGAGCCCCTGTGCCTCCCAGGAAGCCTCTACGGTCTACATTGCTGAATGGAGGTGTTTGCCACCTAGGAGGGAGACTGTCCCCTACCCCTGGGATCCATTTGGTCTCTGCTTAGAAAGGGCACTGAGTGCTACAAAGAAGCCCCAGTATCCCCCGAGTGGTGGTGTGGCTCAGGTAGAAGCCACTTGTGAATATGGGAATTTGCTTAGGAGCAGAAGCTACATTCAGAATGGAGGCCATTTAAGGAAGCACCCTAAGTACATGAGCACAATGAGGACCGAGGATTAACCAGCAATTGAGATTTGAATGCATGGGTTATGAGCTGCAGGGATTGGACACATCCTGGAGAAGGGTTTAGCACAGTTCGTGGGCTTCTGGGCCTTGGAAGGCAGCAGTCAGCAGCAATGAGGCTGTCCGTACAGGCTGGGCGTCTTCAGATGGGCCACTTTCCCAGATCTCACTGTGACTCAGTGATGGAGCAAGAACATTGCCAGTTTTCTCTTAATGCACACACTCAAGGACTGTGCTTGGCATGCAGGCCAGAGTTCCTTAGTCTGTGCTCTTGCATGGAAAGTCCCCAGGCTGCTCCAGGATGTCCTCTGCAATGGCCCATCCTGTCCTCCTCATCACAGCTGCAGGCAGCCCGAGCCACATTCCTCCTGCCTGAGTCACTGCGCCAGGCCTTGGGCTGCTTTCCTCCAGCTTGGCCTAAGGACCAAGTCACTGTCCACCTGGTCTTTTGTTTGCCCTTTCAGTCACTACAAATACTACTGATTTATATGTATTGAGTACCTGGAATGACTATATATTAATCCAAAGAAGTCTTTCCATTGTTAAATTATTGCCTTCCCCTTTCTCTGTTCTTTTCTAAAATCTAGCCTATCTAACCTCAAGCATTTCTTACTGTCAGGTTTTCCTTGGCTATTCAAGTATCACCTTAATCTCCAGTCCAGTCTATCCAACAGGACCCAGATATCCTCTCAGCCACCTCTTTGGTGCCTTCTGATCTTCTCCTCCATGTGAGGCTCGAAGCAGACACAACTTTGCCAGTAGCCACCCTGTTTGCCAGCAGGGCATTGTTCTCAGTGGGGACACAGGTCAGCACCGAGGCTGTCCTTGGCAAACACAGGATGTCATAAAAGAGATAAAATAGGACACGGTATCTTGCAGGTCTCTGGACATCTGGAGACACCTAAAAATTTATTCCAGACCCCAAGGACTTTGCCTACTGACAGGCAAAGCTGCCAAAGAACTTTGATCACTGATGCTGGTCAACATCTTCTTGCCTAATATCCCTTGCCTTCCTTCAACCTCTATTTTAAAAAAAGGTCCCCTGCTTTGTTCCCTATAGACTTATCACCCTCTGTCCACCTGCACCCAGGTATTAAACCACGTCTTACTGCTTTCACAAAAGCCTGTGCAGTGGTGTGTGTTTTGCCTCATGTTCCTTACATCTGGCGCCAAGACCTGGGAGACAGACGAAGGAAAAGTTTTCTCCCTGTAGGAATCTCAAGGCCTCTCCCAAGCCTCCTTCCCCTTGGCTGAGACACTGGTCCCTCGGTCTTTGCCTTGTACAGCTCCTGCCACTTTTGCCCTGCCAGATCTCACTGGATGTTTCAGATTGGGTAAGCCCCCCATCTCTCTCCTCCTCTTTCTCCCCTCTTGCATGCCTTTTATTTTCCCCCATAAAGTCAGAGAGAGGCTCACCCTGTTTTTTGTGCTTTTAAAACTCCAGCATTAGTCTCAAAAAGCAGTCCCAGGAAGGCTGCTTCCAGAAGCATCTGACCAATTGCAAAGATGCTTGCCTCGCTCAGCTGTTCATGTTTCACAGCTTCGGGTCCCAGCTGGAGACACTCACCGGGAGACTCAGATGCTCTCCCAAACCTCTGACTGTACTCTGGTGTGGAACCATCCATCTTTAGTTCCCAACTGGTCCCCGCGCCTTGCCTCCTGAGGGACCTCAAACCTCTCTCTCCTGACCTGAAACCCAAATGGCTTATAGTGATCACACTGGACAACAAATATCAGTCCATGGCATATTGATATTTCTGTCTTGCAAGATCTGGATCACTACTGCTTTAGCTAAAGAAGTGGTCTGAAGTGGCTCTGGCCAGGCCTTCCTTATGCTCCAAAGTATTCCCACTTTGTGTTGGAATATTCTCCTCCTACCCTTCCATTCATGCTCCCTCCACTTCTCTCCTCTGCTGATTCCTCCCTCACCAAGGACCCTGCTGATACTGCTTTCCTTGGCAGCCTCTTCCTCCCACACTGAACAACTTCCCGCGCAGCACTTCCGGTCATAGCCCATGCAGCTGAGTCATTCCCTCCGGAAGAGCCTCTGTTGATCCAAAACCTGCCCCATCCATCAATCCGGCAGTTTCTTCCGAATTAAGATCCCCTCTTTACATTCCAACTCCACCCCACACTGGATGAGGATTGCAGTCTGGTGCTCCCTAATCCCCAGTTTCTACTTTGGGAGTGGCAGGAGTGGAGGGAATTGTTTGGGTTCATATTCCCTCCTCCCTGTCTGAAATGTCTCAGATTGGTCAGTGTCTGGATTCCTTTCTTACTGACCCCACCAAACATATCCAGGAATTTCAGTACCTTTCACAGTCTTACTATCTCACCTGGGACAACCTAAATACCTTTTTCTTTCTTCTACTCTCATGCTTGAGGAGCAGAAATATGTTTGGGCTTTAGCTCAGGCCACTGCAGATGACCTCAGGCACCTTGAACCTAACCTTCAGGAGACAGTGGGCCAACCCAAACTGGGACTATAATTGCCTAGATGAGCATGGGCAAGAAGATGGGAATATAAGGCTCAGATTGGATATGGTCTTCCCAGAACCCAACCTGTTAGTCTCAGCAGGGCATAGTTCTCCTTGGGGATTCAGCTCAGCACCGAGGCTGTCCCTGGCAAACACAGGATGTTGTAAAAGCGATAAGAAAGGACAAGGAATCTTGCAGTTTCAGAACATCTAGGAATATCCAAAAAATTTACACTGGACACTTCAGGGACTTTGCTCATTGACGTGCAAGACTGCCAGAGAACTTCAGCTACAGATGTTTATTAACATCTTCCCACGTCCCTTGCCATCTTTCAATCCTTATAAAAAAAGACCCACTTCTATTTGCTCCCCACAGATGGCCTTATCACCCTCTGTCTGCCTTCACCTAGGTATCTAACTGTGTGCCTTATTGCCTTCACAAAAGCCTGTCCAGTGGTCTCTGCCTCTCTTCACATTCCTTACACTACATTCATATCAGTGTCTTATCTCCTTATCTTTATAGCCTTCCTATGGCAGAAAAGATTCTCTCTACTCCACAGGAGTAGCTGGATGAGTGATGGGCAAAAGTGATTGCAATGATGCCAATCATCTAAACCAAATGATTTTGAATTTGATGAGACCAGGTAGATTTATTTATCTTAAATAAATGATAGAACCCCCAGAATCAAGTCACTGAATTTCAACTTTCAAATATATATCCTAGATAGTTTAGGGATAAATTTTGTGCTAATTACTAAATTCTAGATAAGCAACAAGAAAGGCCAATGGTTTTAGAAAATTTATGGCAAGAAATCTTAAAATTGAAAACACTGCCACCCTGATCATTGGCATTTTTACACTGAAATAAAAATGGCACTGCCCAGCATCCACACAGTACATCTTAGGCTGGCAGTGTTTATTCTCAGAATATTCCCTCCATTATTCTGACTTTGAAGAGCCACCCATTATTCTATAAACATTTAGTGTCCACTGTGTGTCACTCAAGATGATTAGCAACTTCTAGTTATTTTCCCCAATTAAAACACTTACTACCTTACTAACTTACCCTATCACATTGCTGTTAACTGCTTTATAACTTGGTTGAGAATATTTGTAGAGTTCTACCACGTTCAGGCTCTACTGAGAGTTAAGCTCCCTGTCCTCCCTGCTCATCTTGGAGAGCACCACAAGTGAAGAATGGAGGGCTGTCAAGGATCCACTGAAGGGAGGCAGGGACAGAGGAGGGGACAGAGAAGTTTGCTGGAGGTGGTGGCTGTTAAGCTATTAGTGGAAGTTCTGCAAGTAATACTGTCTCCATCAAGTGCTAAGGGACAAGAGAGTTCTCCAAGGGACAGAGGACTTGCCATATCATGGGGAATCAAACATTATGTTGGACACAATGCATTTAAGGAAACACATGGCCAGAAATTTTAATGGGCATTAAGAAGCACGCTTCCACACCAAAGATGCAGTTCTGAGGACAGTGAAGTCAGGCTGTGAAGTCTCGAAGTCTCCATCCAATCCCTTCATCAGGATCTGCTCTTCAAGAAGCAGTGGGATCAGTCATGGGGACCCCAGGGAAGCCAGGACACAGCCTCCTGACACTTCTCCCGGGCCCAGCCCAGCTTGGGACAAGCTCAAATCACAAGTCTTGGGTAGGCTCCTGCCATGTGCCTTGGGCAGATGGTCAACATTCCTCAGTTTCCTTCAGATTAAAATGAGAGTAATAGCGTCTGCCTTGGAGAGTGCTGAGGACGTCCTGAGGGACTGGCTTACACCAACAGCCTGTATGTGGTATTTGTGGCTAAGGATAGGATAGGATTGGGCCTCTGCCTGGAGAAGGGTCTGCATGTCACTATTACAGACAGCTAAGATATTATAGGCAATCAGGGCTGGATCCTGAGAGTCAATGCAGAAGAAAAGAACATATTCCACCTGTTGCAGAAGGTACATCCACTGAAGGTCAGGCCTCAGGAAAAATAGAAATGACTGCACCCATAAACTTCCCCAGGGGTAAACAGCAGTGATTGATATTCTAAATAGGTTATCAGTCATGTTGGGTGGAGGACCAAAACCTCATCCCTTCCAGGAAAGTCCTTGTCCGTCTCATGTGTGCTTGCTCTGTGACCTGTTTCCCCATCTGATCTCCATTTAATCAATATTACCTGAGCAACTAAACTCATACTCTTATTGGTTGACCATAGTTTTGTTCTACCTCATACCCACCATGTGATTTCCCGCTCGATCAATATTTCCTAAGTGACTATACTTATAATCTTATTAGTTAGCTATAATTTTGTCCCACCTTGTACCTGCCTTGCCTCATGCTTTTGCTCTATAAAACCCCCTTGAGAATCAGGTTCCCCAGGGGAACCACCCACTCAGGACACTTTGGTCTCTCTTAGACAGAAGTACTTTTTTGCTTAATAAATACTTCCTACTTTTAGCCTCTGTTGTTCCTAGAATTTACTCTTTAATTTTAGAGAACATGCACTGGGGGTATCACACATCTAGAAGATTGGATTCTATTATTTGGATTATTTTGGAAGTCCCATGTCATTCCATATCAGATGCCCTGTACCATCAACAGGCTCAGGGCATGGTGCTGGGGAGAAGGACTCTGCTTAGAGCTTTAGTTCAGCTCTCTCACTCCTGCTTACACTGACTCAAAAGACAAAATAAAAACTAGAGTTTCTAGAATAACAGTGAGTCATGAATGGAAAGAACCTCACCACCTATTGCTCCCAATTCTCTCCCCCAATTTCATCAAAATAGTTTCTGTTCTTTTCCACTAGGTTCAATGAATTACAAGGAAACAAAACAATGGTTTAAATAAATATCACATTTGGCAAGGCCATAGAACATTTTTAGTCTTGCCTTTGGTTTTCACTCAGAAATTTATGAAATAGATGAGTTATACAAGACTCACTTTAGGACGTTGTAATACCAATGAAAAGTAGGTGAAATTAAACTCAATCTTCCCTTCACGGACAGGTCCCCTTCACGGTCAAGGTTCTCCAGCGAAACCAACCCAGAACCAGAAGTGGGTGTGTAGTGGGGGTTGCTTTCTTTTTTTAAAATTTTATTTAAGGAGAAAAAGAAAAAAAAAGCAGAAAAAGGGTACAAGTTATAGAAAATTTCAGAAAAAACATAAACGTAGGAAGGAAATCACTAGTTAATGAATTACATATTGTCATCTTAGAAATATTTGTTCAAGTTACAAAATTAAAGCTTATATAGTAGACATTCAAACAGTGAGACCAAACAGTTCTGTTCAATGATCCAACAAAACTCAGTAATATCATTGTCTATCTTATACACTTACATATACATGCAGTTATACCATTTAGAGCACTTTCTTTTCCTCTCTTTTGTACAATGACTATTACACATTTTGGGTTTTATTGCTCCCACAGTTCTTATTACATTTTTGGAAGAGGGTAAAACCAAATGTGACATAACAGAACAGAGTTGGTCAAATCAAAAGGGTGGACATAATAGATAATGTAAAAACATAATACAAGGTGATCAGCAATGGTTACCATAATGCCTCCCGCTATCTCTAATAGAGTTACCTATATCATCAGTTATAATAAAATTGAACAAAACAGCAAAGAACGAAACCAACAAAAACAAAACATTGGAGACATTACAGGTCTTCAAAAGTAGATAATAGTCAACTAGAATGGGTGTCATAATGAATCCCACTATCTTCACAGCTGTTGCCTAAACTTTCGAACCTGGTACTATTAAGCAAAACAGAATAGAGGAACATCAGTCAAAACAAGATGGTGAGATCAATACAGGGCTTCAAATCAAGTTAATAGTAAATCAAAGTGGGTTACTATAAATATATCCTACTATTTTTATTTATTTTTCCCTTAATTAAAAAGGATAAAAATATAAAAGTAAATAATAAAATGGAGATTGAGATAAAAGAGGGCATAACAACAAAACAGCGCAGATCAAAACATAACCATTTAAGCAAAGTAGTGTTTCACCACAAGATAATCCTGACATAAAAGTAGTTACCATATTGTCTCTTTCCTTGAAATCTTTGAGTATAACTTCGTATACTGTAGCATCAAATATATCAAAACAATGTAAAACCATTCAAGAGAATGACAGTATTACAGGGTATTTATAATCAACTAACAGAAAATGAACAATGGTTTCTGTATTATCTCCTTGTCTATAAAAGTTTTTGTTTATACTATCACATATAATAAGATCCAATAAGATACAACATGTTAAGACCAATGGAGACAGAAGAACAAAAGCTTGATGAGACTTCAAAACAAGATGATACTAAATCAGCATTACCTATTATGACGTCGTTTTCTCCAAAATAGCTGTTCCTATCATCCAGTCTTCTCTGCCTCATTTCTGTTGAGCTCTTTTTCTGTCATTAGTTGTCAGTTTGTCTTCTTCATTTTGTTTTTTGCTCCATTCATTGTGGCCTCTCTGCCACTATTTCTGGATTCTTTGTATTTTTCTTTTTTAGAATATCCTGCAGTATTCTCTATAGAGTTGAATTGGTGGTTGCATATTCCCCTAGTTCCTCTTTATCCTGGAAGCACCTTGTTTTTCCATCAATTTCCAGGGATAGTTGTGCATGATATATCAATCTTGGCTGGAGGTTATTATCTTTCAAAGCTCGAATTATTTCCCACCATGCTCTTCGTGATTTGATGGTTTGTGCCGAGAAGTCTGCTGTAATTCTGATGGGTGTTCCCTTGTAAGTGATCTGTTTCTTGTCTCTGATGGCTTTTAATATTCTGTTCTTATATTGGATTTCTGGTATTTTGATTATTATATGCCTGGGTGTAGCTCTGTTTGGGTTGTAGGTGGCTGGGGTCCTAAATGCTTCATACATCTGAGTATCTTTACCTTTTGCTAAATTAGGAAAATTCTCCTGGATTATTTCTGCGAGTAGCTTTTGTAGTTCATTTGTTTGTGTCCCTACCTCTTCTTTTATGTTCTTATAACCTTTTTTTTTTCCTTTTTCCTTTTTATTGGTACCGGGGATTGAACTCACGACCGCCTGCTTGCAAGGCAGGTGCTTATGCCGCTGAGCTAAATCCCTAGCCCCAGAAATACTTTTCTATTGTTTATAAACTACCTAGTCTATGTTTTCCCACAGCAGCCCAGGAGTCTATAGGCTTTTTTTTTTTTTTTTTGGTCTTTTTATTGGTACCAGGGATCGAACTCACGAATGCCTGCTTGCAAGGCAGGCGCTTATGCCGCTGAGCTAAATCCCCAGCCCCTTCTTTTATGTTCTTAATTCTTAAGTTATAGATCCTCTTATCATCTTCTAGTCTTTGTATTATTGCTGTTTGTTTCTTTGTTATTTTTAAGAAGTTTTTCATTTCATGCTCCCATATTACAAATCTGGCCTCCAGTTCAGATAATCTATCCTTAGTTTCTTTCAAGCTGTTATGCCAGCTTTCGATAGAGTTTTTAGTTTCCTGGTAATCTCTTTGAACCTGCTTCACGTATTCTATGCTTTCTCTATTTTCTCCATCAAACAATTCTCCCCTCTTTTTCTGTTCTTTCATTCTACCATCTGTTTTTTCTTGGGTGGTGCTTAGCATTTCTCTAACTATTCTGCTTATGTCTAGCTTCAGGTCATTAATAACTTCATTCCTGAACTCCTCTATGAGGCTCCAGAGATAGTGCTTTATGTCGATTGGTGCTGTGTCTGCTATTGCCTGTTTCTCAGGGTTGGGGGCCGAGGGGCCTTTTTTGTTGCTCCCTCTTCCCATATTTTTTGTTCTTTATATATGCAAGCATATATAGGAGGCCCAGCTTCCTTCCCTGTTGGCCACAGTCTGATTGAATTGTGCTGGCTAGGTGTTCCCGCCCACCACAGCACACCAGGGAGCCTATGTGGGGCCCGCCCCTCCAGGTCACCTTCAGACACTAGGACCTGGGTTGTGCTAGCCTACTGGATCTCAGCCAGCAGCGTCATGTAAGCTAGGCACTGCTCACCACTCCCACTTGTGAGGGGGATATGTGACTGAAGTCACTACAGTGCCCTGTTCTGGCAAGTCTGCCCGGTCCCAGAATCTCCTGCGTTGGAGCCTCCTAGACCGTGGAAGAGTCCCAGTTTCTCTCACTCACTGCAGGTCGATGCACGGCTCCCCTCCAGTCCCGCTCTCAACTCTGTTTGCCGATTCCTGTTCTCAGAGCTTTTGCGCGTCTCTCTCCCTGCCGAGCAGATTCAGATGCAGCCTCGGCGGCAGGAAACCCAAATCATGACTTCCAGTGGCATGGGCTCCAGCTTCCACGCTGAGGCTTTATCTGTTCCTGTTATAGCATCAGGACTGCATTCCCAGTTGGTTTCTCTCAGCCCAGTTCATTCTTGGGTCAGCAGGGCATATCTCCTCTTGCTTAGGATTTCTCACTCCACACCATTCCTGGATTCTAAGCTGGGTCTTTCAGAGAGCCTCCATAGCTGCTTCTATCTGTCTGCCATGTTCTCCCAGTGGGGTGTTGCTTTCTTAAGGAATAATTCACAGATGGATAGATATAGGAGGTCTGGACACTCAGAGAAGATTCAGGTGTAAAGACAGCATGAAGGCAGAATTCCTTTCTCTTCTTTGAGGCCCCAAGTTTATTTATCTTAAGGCCATCAATAGATTGGATAAGGCCTGTCCATATTATGAGGGATAACTCTCTTGAACTCTACTGCTTTAAATGTTAATTTCCTCTAAAAAGTACCTTCACATCAATATCCAGACGGGTTTGACTGAAACTTGGATACCGTGACCTAACCAATTGGGCACACAAAATTATCGACCACAGAACGTGACATGGAATGATGCATTTTTACAATAATCTCAGAAAAATACAGGCAGAGTTTTTGTGTTCCTTTTTGCTCTGCTCAGGACAGAGAGATTTGGCTCACAGCCCTCCCTGCTCCTACCAGCTGTGCAGTTTTGCCCTTGAACTTCAGAAACCATCAGTGTAAAATAAGCCTGCCACTTACACCTACCTCCTTTGCAGAATTGTTGTAAGCATGGAAAATAGGTGAGGTGCTCTGTGTTCCATCAGGGGCAGCCATTGTGGTATTGGAAAGGGCCAGCGTGCTCAGACACAGAGCAGTAAGGAGAGGTCCTCTGTCCTACTGGGTAGAAGTGAGGACCACGGGAACAGAAAGAAGATCCAACCTCAAAAGGAAGTTCAAGGACCATGGCAAAGCATCAGCCTGAGCCTTCCTCCCAACTCTGAGTTCCTGTACTGTCTCTTTTTAAATTACTGTGTGTTTGTTCTAAAAATTCAAAGTAAAACATTTAAATTTCCCTTCTTGGTCATGGTAATGATTTAGATCTACAATGCCCCTCAAAAGTGCAAAGCACTTAGAAGAGGATTGGATAATGGGGCTGGTCAGTCCATGGAGAGATTCACAGCTCAGTGTGTTGTTCAGAGGTGAGACCTGATTGGCAGAGGTGTTTTACTGAGGGGAGGATTCATCCCCAGCCCCTCCCCTCTTTTGCTTCCTTCTGCCAGGTCAGCAAGCTTCCTCCAAGAGGCCCTCCTACCAAGTGGTTTCTACCATGGGCTGAACTCACTGAAGCTGTGAACCAAAATAAACCTCTCCTCCTTCAAATTGTATGTTGGATATTTCATCCCTGTGACAGGAAAGTGACTAAAACAGTCATTCCTACCCCAAAATCCACTCCTTTCTTCAAGGGAGACCACAGTCAACTCTGTGTTGTGAGCCAGTTCACATACTTTCTAACAGATTTTTTTCATAGATTTCACAAAAATGATGTTTGTGTTCTTTTGTTTTCTGCTGCTTATAACAAATGCCACATAAATTATAAACAATTGCTAAGGCCAGGCTTCTGGAGGCTGGGAAGTCCAAAGACCTGAGACTGGTGTGGTGCTCGTGCTATGGAGAAGCAAGTGAGCAGAGAGGTACAGTAGAGGACAAATTGATATTTTTTTCACAGGAAGCTGCTCCCATGGTAACTAACCCCATCCTTTAATAAGCAGGACATATTGACGCAGGCAGTCTTTTGGACCTAATTGCCTCTGAGAGATCCCATCTCTCCATACTGTTGTATTGGGGATTAAGTTTTCAACCTATAAACTTGGGGGAATCTTCAAGCCATGGAAGGGTTTGTCTGGTTTTGTGATTTTGTTGTTGTTAGATGAGCTACATACTTCCTTCCATGTCTGTTTTTTCATATAAAAACCTGACTTTTTGTGTAATGAGGTTTAACATTTTCTATTTCTTATTTACAGAGAGAAGAGAAAGAAGGAAAATAAATAAAACTCTTACCAAAAAAATGAGCCTCGCCGTAAGCCTAAGAAATGGGTTTTATCTAGTCCACTCTTCTCTGAGAAAGGGCCTGACAACACTACTGCAGGCTCTCACCTTATTTCCCTGAGATCCAGCCTGCACCAAAGTCTCTGCTTATGTAATGAGATATCCTGTCTTGCCTTTCTTCTAAGCCTCTGTAGTCATGTTTGTCTTTCAGGGTAAGGCAAAATGTTGCCCTTCTGCTGCTCCATAATCAAAGAAATGTTAGAATCAACTTTCAGACACTGGTAACCAGAGGGCGCAAATCTTTAGGTTGCTGATCCTGCTATAAAACCTCCCTGACAGTCAAGCAAAAAACTTGGAGGAACTGTACAAATACATACCTTTGGGGCATCAGTTTCAAAGTCCAGTATTGTCTCTGAAAGGACTTTTCCTTTGAACAAAACAGAAACTCTCATGTTTATCTCTCGTTAGCAATTTCCTCTCTACTTGTTATTGGGGGAGGTATCAGTCACCATGGCCTTGGCTGGATCTCTGCAAAAGCCTTTGCAATATCCACACTGCAAAACGCACAGGCCATGGCCTCCCGGAAAGATCTGAAGCTCCAAGCTCCAAGGGCTGGTGGATGTGACTCATCTTCCTGACCCCAAGGGGAGGAGAGTGTTGTGTTTGGGGCACGCTGTGCACCTGTCAGCAGTCAGCATCCTGTAGGCCAGGAAAATGCAGACTCTTCCCGGGGAAACCTTTGTCTTTAGTTGGAACAAAAGTACCAGTGGACAAAGGCCATTGAGTCATGGAAGAAAACCAGGTGGATCCAGCAGTCCTGTTGTTTGCAGGGAAAAGGATCCCCACTCTCTCATCCAACCCTGCCACACAGCAAGTAAATACCTAAGCGCCCTTTGTTTTTAAGGGCTTTACGACTTGTTATCATTTGGGGGGAAACAATGGTGACATACATAAAATATATCAAAAAGTCATAAAGAAGTAATGAATTTTTTCAGCAGACCAGCAAGTGGTTTCTATAAGCACCTCCTCTAACTCCTTTATTTTGCTGGAACTCATCCATCAGGATGTTCTGCTATCCTCTCACAACTCTGATGCCTGGTCTTTCCTGGCCTCAGTCACAGATCATTTGTTTATTTATTTTACTTGTTGTTTACTCCTTTACTTCATAAAAGAGTTGAGTTGGCTTATTAAAATACACAGAACAAACATCTAAGATATTAAAGAAGATATGGAAAATGATTGGTAGGAGAAAAAGATAGATACATGAAATGTCTACCATGTGATGTTCAGTTACTCTGAGGGGACTGCTCATTCAGATCAGAGAACCATAGGAGGCAAAGAAATGAGAAAACCAGGCAGAAGGTGCAAGTCAGAAAGAGATTTACCTGTCTAAGGGGCAGTGGGTGACCACAGTCCGCACTGCAAAAGAATGAGGTGAATACTCTGCTGACATTTTCTCATTTGATCCTGACAATCGTGTGTGGTTATTTTACAGATAAGAAAGCTAACAGTTGAAGAGTAAGACACTAACTTGCCCCAAACTACAGACTTAGTCAACTGGAGAAATGAGAGTCACATCCACATAGTCAGGCTCCAGGTGTGGGCGCTGGAGCAGAAAGTCCACCTGGCAGAGCGGTGGGGGACGTTGGGGAAACACTTTTGCAACAGATGCAATAGGCATTTTCGCAAGGCGGTGTCCCCACCCCACTTTCAGAGCAGCTCCTCAATATAAGCACAAAAGCACATACCCAGCTGAAATTCAGTGAAGGCAGTTTCTTGAGCCTCAACAATTCAGTCATATACTTAGTTCCTTGAAGACCCAATTTCCTTCTCTGTGTTTCCAGCATGAATGTGAGAGGGTGTGGCCTGTGGGTTTCCAGTGTGGAATACTGGAAGGGATTTTTACAGATCCGGCCAAGGCCTTGGTGACTGATATCTCCCCTAATAACAAGTGAGGAGGAAATTGCTAGCTAAAGATGAGAGTTTCTGGGCTTTTCAAACAAAAAATCCCTTCAAAGATAATACCAGTCTTTTAAAATGTGTGGGTGCTCCACAGGCATGCATTTATATAATTCCTCAGAACTCTGTGCTTTGGTGTCTAGAGAAAGAGTGAGCTAAGCACTTGTGCCCACTCATTATCAATCTTTTCTCCAGAATCTACCAGGAATTTGATCAACAGCTGTCTTCTCTAACTGTAGTCAGTCAATCTAACACATCCGAGCCCTCTCTTGTTGATTTACTGATACCCCAAGAGAAATTCAAAACTGATATTTTTGGTTTCTCCATAGCCTACTTATATACAGGAAAGACTCACTCCCCGCCCCAGGCCCTCTGGACAGTGCAACACACAACAAAAAGCTCTATTAAAAACACCTAACAGACAATTTTGCCAGCCTTGTGGTTTACTTCTAACCTATGTTTTGTAAGATGCTTTAGGACTTGGGTGTTTCCTGTACCCCAGGTCTCATATCATTGAGGCAGCATTTCTCAAACTATCAGAATGACGAGCCAGTTCAAGCCAATGGAGATCACCAATTTCATCATAATGTTTAATAATAAGAAATCACATTCTTTAAAAAGTTTTTAATTATGGACAAATAAAAACACTTACAAAAGTAAAACAGTGTAACAAACCTCCATGTACTCAGCACTCAACTTGAACAATAAATGACTCCTGGCCAATCTTATTTCAACACTACTCCCATCCATTTCCTCTCTCCCACGTTGTCCTAAAACAAATCCCAGATATCATATCATTCCTCCCATAAATATTTCAGCAAATGTCTCTAAAAATATGGACCCTTTCTTCTAACATTACAATACCATTATCACAGAAAGGGTTCATAAGAATTCCTAATTATCATCCAATATCAATCTATATCAAATTCCAATTGTCTCAAAAATAGTTTAAATTTTTTGTTGGAATCTGGCTCCAAGTAAAGCTAGATAGAACATTATTTTAAGTAGCACTAATTGTCCATGCATTTGTAATGAGACATCATCTGCGGTCTCCCCAAGGTGTCTGTCCTATTTGATGGCGGGTCAAGGTCCATACTCCATCAGTTTCCTCCCTTATCTTTATTGTTACTAAGTTCAACAAACATTTCCAACTCTCAGATATCACTATGGGAACAGTACCAAGTTTCTTTTATCTTTTTCCAAGAGCCGTGGATTCAGAAAACAGATTTGTCAACAAAAGCATTTTGGATCCTCCATCAGGTTCCAAATAAATTACAACACATATTCAAAATTCAGACAGTGGCACCCACCTGTAATTCCAGCACTATGGGAGGCTGAGGCAGGACAGTGGCAAGTTCAAGTCTAGATTGGGCAATGTGGATCCACTCTCAAAATACAAAATAAAAAGAGCTAGGGGTATAGCTCACGTGAAGGCCTGGGCCCAATCCCCAGCATTTCTTCCCTCCGCAGTCTGGACAGATGCGTGCTTTAACTTGGGAGATAGGAGCAAATGGGCTTCCTCTACCCACAAGGACCATTCCCATCCCTCAGGAAGGTAAATTGCTGGTGTGTCAGGTAGTTCTAAAACTCCTAGATTTCTCTCCTTTCTTATAATAAAGACCCTTACCAAATATTACGAAACAGTCAAACTCCACTCAGAGCATATTGGATTTAGTGTGGACTTAAGAAGAAATCTTACACTATTTTGTTCCTTTTTTGGTACCAGGGGTCAAACTCATGACCTCACACTTACCAGCAAGTGCTTGAGCCACTGAGCTAAATCACCAGAGTCCTTTCTTTTCTTTTTCCTTTTTTTGGTGTCAGGGATCAAACTCACAACCTTGTACTTACCAGGCAGATGCTTATGCCACTGAGCTAAATCCCAGGCCCAAGAAGAAAATCTGATCTCTCAAATTCAGCTAGTTGTTCTTTCTTCTAAGGTTTGAATTTATCTTTTGGACCCTAGAGGCCAACGCCACCAGGCATCAGTGACAAATCATCAGTAGACACACCACAATGGGCAAAGTCATTCAAGTTGCTGGAAAATGCTCTGATAGTCATAGTGGAAAGCAGAAGGATGAGGTCAGAGTGTCACAAAGCACAGGCAGATGCCGGAAAAGTCCGAGCAGGCAGTGGGATGCTCCTGAAGTCAGGCTGGAGCGGGCAGGTTCAAGTAGAAGAGGAAGAGGAGAATATGAGAGATGAGGTGGCAGACACTTGGGGATGAAAGCGTATGTGCAGGGTTGTAAAGGTGAAGAAGGAGGAGACTGTAGTTGTATTCACATTTCCCAGTCCATCGGGGAATGCCATAAAACAGCAATCTCATATGTACACTGCCGTGGTTTGAACGTTTGTGCCCCAGTGGTCTTCAGGTCAATACTGGAAGGTAGAACTTTTAAGAGATGAGGCTTGGGGGATGTCCTTGGGCTTGCTGGCATGCCCATGGGAGGGACTGAGCAACCCTAGTCACTGTCTATTTCTTGCTTCCTGTTTATCCGATGTGATCTCTTCTCTCTCATGTGTTCCTGCTATGATGTGACACAGCCAAGAGGGCCTTTAGCAGAGCTTAAGCAGTGCTGGTGCAATGACCTTAAGTCTCCAGGACAGTGATATAAATAAATCTCTTCTGTTTATAAAATTAGCTTGCCTCAGATATTCTACTAATGAAAACTGAACTAAAACACACATACACACATTCTGAAGCCTCTTTCAAATTGTCCATACCTCCAAGACAGAGAAAGCCGGTTGATCTGGCAATATTAAATATATCCTATGTGAGATACTCTCTTTGTAGTTAGAACATGGGTCCTCAACACTGGCTGCAAACTGAAAGCATTAAAACAGTTTAAAATATACTATGCCCAGGCCTGTCCTCAGCCCAAGGGAAACAGAATCTCTGAGTTTGTTTTGTATTTAATGGCTTTGGCTTTTGGAGATAAGGTCCATGTATTCCACATGGCCTTCATCTTGTTATGTAGCCCAGGCTGTCCTTGAACTTGCAGTGATTTTTCTGCCTTTATCTCAAAAGTGCTAGGATTATAGATGTGTGCCACCATGCTCCAGAGAGTTTGTTTGTTTTTATTTTGTTTGGTTGGTTTTTTGAGACAAGGTCATGCTATTCTTTTTTTAGGTTGGTATTGAACGCGCTGGGTATCCCAGGCTGGCCTTGAACTCGCAGTGATCCTCCTGTCTCAGCCTTGCAAGTGTTAGGATTACAAGCATGTGTCACCATGCCTGGCTTGAAAAATAAATACATTTGAGTCTCCACCAATATCAGCATATGAAATTCCCAAAATGTAGAAGTTATTTGTGCCTGTGTATGTATTTATGAGTGTGTGTGCATGTGTGTGTACACATGTGTGTGTGGTACAGGGCATTGCACTCAGGGTCTGCACAGGGTCAGCCCTTTTTTATTTTTATTTTGAGACAGGGTCTAAGTTGCTAAGCAGGTCAGGATCTCCTGGAACTTTCAGTCCTGCCTCAGTCACCCAGAGTGCTGGGATTACAGGCATGCCTGGCAAAAGGCAGATTTCTTTTAATCATTCAGTTTTAATGAAATATAAATGGAGGAACTATATCTTTCAGGTTTGCCTCATGTTTATATTTAACTTGTTACTAAAACCAATTTTCCTTGGTTTCTTTCTTTTTTTCCTTTTGCTTTTCTTTTTCTTTCTTTGCTTTTTTTTTCCCCAGACGGTCTCGCAGTGGCCCTCACACTGCTGTGTACCGCAGTCATATTGGGATGCTTGTCAGATACACATTCTTGGCCCCACGGCCTGGGTCAGGCAGAAGTCCCTGGTGTGGCCTAGGAGCCTGCATCTTAGCACATCCCCAGGTGACTCTGACTGAGAGTTCACAGAATGCATGCCCAGAAATGCCGAGAGGCCTGTGGGAGCTAGAGCCTGATGGCTGACCCTGAAAAACACATGCAGGGCTCAGCTTCTTTTAATCTCTCAATAAGCAGGTCTGAGGCGGGACTCAGCGTCCGTGTTGGGAATGCCCATCTTGGGGGTCTTGGTGGAAAACAAGTGGCCCTCTTCCAAGTTTTCTTCACATAATGAAAGATGGAAGTGGAGCAGGAAGGGACCTTGGCTTATTTTCTCCTTGTTTCAACTGAAAGGGAAGCTGGGGGTTTTCCTAGGATGCAAGTTGGCAGGAAGTGTAGGGGGCTAGTGTGGAGCCAAGCAGCAGCCTCTGGTGTTTCAGACCTTCAACCTCACTGGCAGAGTTAACCTCACAGTGTCATGTGTTAGAAATGCAGGTTTCCAGGCCTTGCTCTAAACCACCTACAGCATGAAACACTTGGAGACAGGCCCCTAATCTGTAACAGCCCTCAGGGGACCCTAATGTCTAGTCAGGTATGAGAACCCTGGCACTGGAGGCTCTAGAACTTCATTGACTACAGGCTTAGGAAAGCTTGCCCACCTCTCCTGGCCACAACCTCGGTTCCTTCTCATGCAAAAAAACAAAGTACATAGTGCCCTCCTACAGTGTGACTTGTGGTTGGGAAGAGGCTGCTGCACTTGGAGGGAGGGACCCTAGGTTTCAGGAGCTGCATGGGCCAGGGGGCTGCTTTCCCAGCAGACTTTGCCTTCTTTGCTTGAAGCCTGGGAAGGGTTTCAGGATGGACATGGGTCCAGAGGTTTGAATCCATAGTCAGTGGATCCCATTGCTTCTGGGCCTGCAATGAGGCAGAACAGTATAGGGGGAGCATATGGCAGAGGAGAGTAGCTCACCTTGGAGACAGCAGGCGAGAGAGAAGATGGAAGAGAAGGGAGAAGAGAGAAGCAGGCTGAGAGGAAGAGCCAGGGCAAGACACAGTCCCCAAGGACATGCTCCCATGCCCTGATCTCTTCAACTAGGCCTCACCACCCGAGTTCCCTTCATCTTCCAGTAACACCATCAGATCCAAAACATGCCACACTGGGGACTGGATCTGTCACTTTCCAGTCACTGGGATAAAATACTTTGCAGTGCAAATTGAAGGAGGTGAGGTTTATTTTGGCTCATGGTGTTTGGAGGATTCTGTTCACGTTTCCTTGGCTCTAGCACAGAAACAGTATAGGGGAAGGGCATGGCGGAGGATTGCTGCTTATCTCACGGCAGCCAGGCAGCAGAGTGAGAAGGCAGAAGGTGGTGGGGAGATAAAGCCTCCAATGGCACACAAACGACAGTGTCTGTCCCTCTAGCAAGGCCCCACCCCCTAACTGCATATGAACTAACTCATCAATGGATCATGATCTAATCATCTTTCAAAAGCCTCACCTTCAAATACATGGGATTTGGGGGGACATTCTAGTCTCAACCAGGACAGGGACCACATTTCCAATATACGAGACACTTCATATTTAAACTGTAACAATCCATAACAACACAAAACTTCTTTTCAGACAGACAGACAGACACAGTGCCAATGCTGGTTCCCACATTTCCAAAGGTGGGGAAAGGATGAGTTGCTTAGCTCTTTCTCCTCTATTCCCAGTCTGGACTCCTTCCAAGCATTCCAATCCTAGGGAAAGGCTAACACACTCTTAAAAGGAGCCACCAGGATTAAGAATAACCTAGACCTGTGTGGATTTGTTGCAGTCTTTAAATTTCAGACGAGTTCACAAGTAGGAAATAAAAATTGGGGGACTTTCTTGGGTTCAATAAAAAGCACAATGTTACTGTATTTTCTTGTCAAATAATTTTACTTGAGGCAATAACTGAAGTATAATTTAATTCAACAGGAAATATCGCACTTGCAGGAAAACATAGAAAAAACTCATAAATTAAAGCCAAACATTCTTTCCAAGGCACTGTACTGACATTTTCAGATTGACAGCAGAATGAGTTTGTTTCCATGAAACAAAACCATGAGTCCAGTGTGTCTGCCTTTGAAGCAGTTTCCACTTTGTCTCCATTTCTCAGGCTCAGGGGACGATGCTGGTGGCCTTCCTCAGGGCCAGGTAGCCAGTGACGACATCGGAGGGCAGCCTCCGAATGTAGGAAAACTCTTCGATTGTGCTGAACCGCAGCTTGCTCTGCGGGTCTGTGTAGTTTGCCTGGGCGAGAAACAGACACAGGGAGCGACAGAAAGTTGTGACTGGTTGTGATATTTTAATTGAATCACAAGTTTAAAATTTTTTTCCTATTTTACTGGAAGTGAAATATGTTCATTACATCTTACTGTCATCACGAACAGTAAATTGCTCACTTTGGCAAAGACTTGTTAATTTTCTAAGACTTGAGAAACACTTCAGGGTACAGACTGGAGGAAGAACCACATCAGACTCTAGGTCTTTCTTTTTGGTGCCTCAAAGGCTGCCAACACCAAGGCCAAATGGAATTCATGGTGGTTGGTCATCCCTGCCTTCAGACTCCCACGCCTTCCAAGGAATATTCCAGGTCTGTGTTCTTGAGTGCAGAGGATGCCCCAGGGCATGCTGAGCCCCTCCCTGCTGCAGCCTATCTACCCTCAGGCAAACTTCTCCAGGTCCCCCTCCACGGTCACTTCCACAGATCCCTGAGTCGGCCAGCACCACACTGGGAGGGGCTGCCATCCTATAACTGCAGTCGGGATCATCTTTGCCATGCATAATTCTGTTCACGTCATTCCTTAGCATGAAATCTCTCAACATGGCTCCTCTCTGCTCGTGGGACCAAAGCCCAAGTCCTCAGTGTGGTCCCTTAGGCCTTAGACCTCTTTCCTTCTAAGTCATACATCCCCACTCTCCAGTTCTGACCACCTCGGCTTTCAGCCTTTCTTCCTGCCAGGCCCACTCACATTTTCTACAGCGAAGACCTCAATCCTGTCTGGCCCACTCGCTTACCCTTCAGGGCTCTGCTCAAGCTGTACCTTCAGAGAAGCCTTATCTGTGCTCAGTCTGGGCCAGAACCCGCCCTCCACCCACACGGACCTCAGAGCTCCCTGTGCAATGTCATCTTTGTGGCTCTAAGGGTGAGTGACTCCGACTCAGCTCCACAAGACAGGACTGTGCTTTGGTTACCACCGTAGACCAGTGCTGGGGCACCGCTCCGTGCACAGGTGGCCCCCAGTCAAGTGTTCATGCAACAACGGAATGGAAGAACGAATGAATGAACAAATGAATAGCTCATCAGGACCATCACAGAATCTCTTTCCCAAATATATCAAAACTCTCCTTTGTCGTCTGCTTTTCTCCATATATGAGGTTAGAAAAAAAAATTTACCTACTATGTATCTCAAAGCCCATGGCTTCCACAGCATGTGAAAAAGAAAACACACCCGTGAGTAATTTTAAGCTCCTTTTAAAAAATTTTAAAAGATACCATTAAAGTCTAGACAGATAATGTCCGATTAAGTGTGGCTTGTCTGCTCCCCTGCTGTCATCTGTGAGGACCCAGATTCTCAGTAATTCTGTGGTTTGTTGAAAGAGAGGAAGCAGCAAGCTGAAGAGAACTGAGTCATAGGTTTCTCAAGCTCTAAAAAGTTTCTGTCCTGCCACTGGGCATCTCCCCTAACGTAGTCAGGAAAATGGGATTTATTCCTCAAAAGCTAAAATTAATTAAAACTCACTATAAGATCAAACTTTCATCCTTTGGCTTGGTCTAGTATTTTTCTGTACCACATTTCCTTTAATCTGTCATTAAAGATTAGGGAAGGCGGAATTAAACAAATCAGTGACAAGTCTGTCCTGAGGGGAACACAGGCAGTGATGCCATTAGAACGGCTCAGCGGCAGGGAGGCTGCCTACAAGTTTCAAGCTGGGTGCAGGCATCGCACGTGGCTTGGAGAATCTGGACTTCACATACGAACCAGCTGCCACCTGGCCGTGCTCCACGGCTGCCTCACTCCCCCACCAAACTGTGCTGAGCTGGCCAGCCCAAGTCCAGCTCTCACTACCAGGAAGAAACAGCGCGGGATACAAAGATCCTGCAGCACCAAAACCCCCAAATTAGAACCAGGTGGGCTTGACTTGGGTGCCAGCACCCGGCATTTTGAACAGAAGGAAGGATACCATGTGTCACCCCACAGGTGAAGAAATAAATATATTAACTCTACAGTCCATTCTCTTGTGGATTCTGTCACTTGAACCTAGATGAAACAAAGGCCACCTCCGTGTGGCCAATCGGCAAACAGCTGCAGGCCTTACTGCTGCAGGGTTCACAGCTCCCATTTCACCTGGAGCCCTCACCCTGTCCATAAAAAGCTTTACTTTTTAATTACATAACTTCAAATTATACAAGTAACAGTTGAGTCACTCTAAAAATGTTTACAACATTACAAATAACTCTCAAGTCCCCTTTTCCCACCACCTTGCACTCAAAAGATCTACGCCTGATGCTGAAGAAACCACGGTTATGTGGGCACCCTTCTAGACTTTAAAATTCATATCCGCACACACATGACACCACAGAGAAATTACTCAAGCGAATTAGTCTGTGAATGTGTGTGTGTGTTTATGTAATGGTACCATACTGTTTACACTGTTTTGCATCTTTCTGTCAACAGCATATCTTAGAACTTTATCCGCACCAGGTGTGGTGGCACAGCCTATAATCTCAGCACTCAGGAAACTGAGGCAGGAGGATTGTTGCAAAATAGAGACCAGCCTGGGCTGAGCTCAAGGCCAGCCTGAACTATATAGCATGATTTTGTCTCAAAAAGACAACAACAAAAAAGGAAAGAAAGAAAGAAAGAAAAAGAAAGAAAAAAGAAAGAACTTTATCCATATTGTTAAATATGCATTTGGCTCACAGAATGTATGAAAATATTCCAGTGATAAACCTTTATGTTGTTTCTAACATGCTACTATATCATCTTACAAGTATCTCTGAGTGAAATTCATTCTGTGCCCTGGTTTTTATTTATTTTTGAGACAGGTTCTCATTACGCAGTTCAGGCTGGCCTTGACATCACTATGTAGCCCAGGCTGACCTCAAACTTGCAATGATCCTCCTGCCTCAGCCTTCTGAGTGCTGGGATTACAGTTGTGTGCCACCACACCCAAGCTGCACCCTATTTCTGAGACAGCTGTCTACAAAGAAAACTACCAGGTCATACGCTTTTGCTTTTTCATCTCAAAAGACAGCTTCTTCTACAAAGAAGCTGTATGAATGCACATTCCCACCACTCAGCAGCAATGTATAAGCATATCCATTTCCTTATGTTGGTGTCAAAATAAATCATCCACTATCTTCATTCCTACTTTGTTTGATAAATCTTTTTCATAATTACCAGTGAGATCAAATACCTACTTGTTGGGAATCAGTATTTTTTTTAAAGAGAGAAAAAAACCCAATATTTCAAAACAAGATAGTAAGACAATAACAACAGTTAATACATTGCATGTTGTTATCTTTAAATTAGTTACTCAGAATACAAGACAGGCATTTATTTGTCCAAACAATATTAGTGAAAAACCTTTGTTTTCAATGAATTAAGAGAAATTAGTAGTATAACCATGTTACCTATTTTGTATATATATATGATAGTTATATTTTAACCATTATATAAGTATATTATTTATATTTTACATATATATATATATATATATATATATATATATATATATATTACTTTTCCCTTTCTTTTCCCCTTTCTCTCATTCTAATTTTTCTTTCCTTTTGAACAGTTTCTATTTCATAATATCTGTTGCACATTTTGGATCTTTTACTCTTTCAGCTTTTCACAGCAGGGAGACAATACAATGTGCATATGTATGTCTGATTTATTTCACTTATGAGTATGTTCTCGAGTTATATCCACTACCTATAAAAGTCTCCAGTTTATTCTTCATTACATCTGAGTAGTACTCAATTGTTTAAAAATATCACATCTTTTTTTATCCATTCCTCAATCACTGGGCATTTAGGTTGTTTTCAGGATCTGGCTATTACAAATTGTGCTGCTATAAACATAGTTGCACATACACTGCTATGGTGTGGTGTTTTTAATCCTTTTGGGAAATACCTAGAAGGGGAATAGCTAGGTTGAATAGGGACCTCCAATCTCAGTTTTCTGAGGAATCTCCACACTGATTCCCACAGTGGTTGTACCAGATACACTCCCACCAACAGTGGAAAAGGGTTCCTTTTTCTGTACAGCCTCCCCAGCATTAGTTATTGCTTGATTTTTTAATGACAGCCATTCTTCCTGGGGTGAGACTGAAGCTCAGTGTTGTTTTAATTTGTATCTCTTGAATGATCAGTGATGTTGATCATTTTTCATACATTTATTTGCTGTCTGTATTTCATCTGAGAAGTGTGTTTTCATCTCAGAAGGGCATTGGTATTTCTGGCCTTGTAACTGCATGTTGTGACTTTTTTTGCCAACTATTCTATGGGACTGTCATTCAACGATTTAGTGAAGTTCTTTGTATCTTCAGAACTTCATTCTCACATGCATTGGGGCAAGAGGTTTTAGGTAACATGTACCAAGGCAAGTCCTCTGCCGACAGCATAACGAGGCCTGCAATAGTGTCTCTCAACAATACTGTTTCACTTCTGAACAAGTGAAAACCAAGGTACTAGCAGACAAGGTGACTGAAATGGAGACGATGATGGGCATTTGATGGGCAGCCTCCATAGCTAGCCATAAATCAGACTTCCAAAACTTCAGAAGAAGAGATTTCTACTTTGAGTCGTAACAAAATTGTGGGTCCCAGACTAGTTTTCCTGCCACAACAAAACACCTATTAAAATGGATCAAATACATGAGCCAATTATTTTCAGGCAATCTACAAGAGGCAGCAAAATAAAATGACTACGAAAAGAGAAGTCTATAAAATAAGACCCAGGATCACCTCAACTCTCTCTGCCATAAAATTTCTGACTATGGGGCAAGGAGCTGGCACGCAAGCAGAACACAGCAGATTCAATGAACTTAGAGGCTAAGACCAGATTGCAGGTTACTGAAACAGATGAACAAGGCAAAGCTGGGCATGGGAGGAGGGGGGCAGATACTAGAAGGCGGTAAATGTTCTTCTTGGGATTTCCTAACAACCCATTACCACGGGCTAGGTGATGCACGCTCTAGGCAGGACTGCATAAATCTTACTGGAAATGGTAAAAAAGGAACACAGATTTAAGAGGTTGCGCAGTGCTGGGAGTCACTGAAATTCTATCCCTCCAGGATAGAGGGATCTCTACAACATTCCAGGCCTTCGGCTAAGAGAACAGAAAGGCTACAACTTAAGAGTAAACACCATGCCCTGAGTAAGGCCTATTCAAGTCCCACCAAAATAAAACCTAACACCAAACAGCAATAATGTTAGCAGAGGAAGCTGGGCATGGTGGTGCATGCCTGTAAATCCAGCACTTAACGAGGCTAAGGTAGGAGAATTGTAAGTGTGAGCCCTGTCTGGGCAAATCAATGATTCAAAATAAAAAAGGTCTGGGGGTAACTCAGGGTGAAGACTCTGGATTCAATCCCTAGTTAACAGAAACAAAAAACAAAAAACAAAAAAACACACACCAGACGATAAAGGACTTAGAAGCTAAGTGCAACTCAGTCAAAAGCATTTAAAGAAACATGTTGGGCTTTCCATAGACCTGTCCTAAAATAATTAGGTCAAACTAATCCTATATCTACTCAAGGTGATTTGTCAACAATTGAGCTACCTGCAAAAGAGCAAAAAAAAAATCAACAGTCTTCAGAAGAAAAATGAGGCTGGGAATATGGCTCAGCAGCGCAGCACGTACCTGGCAAGTACAAGCTCCTAAGTTTGATTCCCAGTACCCCCCGCAAAAATAGTGTAGAAAAAGATAATAAAATGTAGAGTTTGCATAATGTAACATCCACAATAAAAAAACCTAGTAGATAAAAGAAATAGGAAATGTGTCCCATTAAGAAAAAACAGCCAACAGAAACTGGCCAAGATGAACCAAATGTTGGAGATAGTCAAGAAGCACTTTAAAAGCAGGTATTACACATTTTTGAGGAATATATATAAACATAATATGTATATATATTTGTTATACATTATATATAATTATATATAATTTATATTTATTTGTACATATATATTTAATAACCACAGTTTAAAAGACCTAGGTTGAAAGATTTTGAAATCTTCAGACAGAACATTTAAAATAATTACATTTTATGTTACATAAGTTAAAGGAAAAACAATAGATAAAATTAGAAAGTATTTCACTAGAGGCATGGAAACTATAAGAATCAAATGAAGAATCTAGACATTAAAATAGTAACAGAGATTAAGAACGCTTCTGATGAGCTCTCTGACAGTGCAGTGAGGAAATAACTTGAAGGCACATTAATAGAAATCACTCAAATGGAAAGCCAGCCTGTACTACATAGTGAGACTCTGTCTCCAAAAACACAACTATAAGAAAAAGAAAAAAGAATCACTCAATAGCACTGACAAGAAATAAAAGCTAAAAATCAAAATAAAACAGAACAGAGCATTCAAGAATGATTAGGACTCCATCAAATGAATTAACAAGTGCATATTTGGAATCTCAGAAGAAGAGACAGACAAGGTAAAAGAAGCATTTCACAAAGTAAGAATTTTCTAAAAGTCATGACATACTAAACCACAGATACAAGAAGCTCTGAGAACATCAAGAGGGATAAATATCAGAAAAAGGTTACTTAAACATGGTCATTTTCACACTGCTAAAAACAAAGATAAAGAGAAGATCTTGATGACAGTCAAATAAAAGAGATACATTAAAGAGGAGCAAAACCAGGAATTACACAGACTTTTCATCAGAAACCACAAGGGTAAAAGGATGACATTTAGACAGAAAGAAATTGACAATTGTTCAAAGATGACGGAGAAACAAAATCTTTTTTTTAACTTAAACAAAAACTGAAGGAATTTGTTGCTGGCAGATCTATTCTATAAGAATGCTAAATGAGGTAATTTTGGCAGAAACAACTATCTTAGGCTGAAATTCAGATGCCCACAATGAAAAAAAAAAAAAACCAAAAAACTGGAAACAGAATGAATGAAAGCAAAAGAAAAATGTTTTCTTATTTTTATTTCTTTAAAAGATAACTAAAGCAAAATGTAATAGCAACATATTTTATATTTATAGCACATGTAAAGTTAAACTGTATGGCTACAAAGGATGAAAGAGTGTTAACTGAAAATATACTATTATAAGAGCCACACGTCACATATGAAGAGGTATAGTATTTGAAAACAAACTCGAGATTATTTATATATATATATATATATATATTGCAAAGAAAGGAGTAAACATCCAACATATAGAGAATGTCTCAAAAACAACAAATGAACAAACAAAACAACCCTGGCACTTTATAAAGAGCTCAAGATCTTGGTGGCTAGAAGATCCAGATAGCACGGTGCCAGTGTATCTGTGTCTCAAGAGTGGTAGAGAGCGAACCAGCCAAGCATAGGAGCATGTGTGCAAGACACCAGGCTTACTATTCTCAGAGCAACTCTCTGGTGGGAACTAAACCACCTCTAAAGAGACCAGAACCAGACCTGATCCACTCCCTGAGAGATGGAATTAACCAGTCCATGAGGGTGAAGCCTCCATGGTTCTAATTACCTTTGTTCAGCCTCACTTCTGAAATGCTGCATCAATATTCCCACGCTGGGGACCAAGTTTATAATATATGAACCTTTGAGGAACAAACCATAGCCAAATCATAGCATGTTGTTATAGTAAAGTAGACTTCAAAGCAATGAAAAAGACCAGGATATTACATAATGATACAGGAAGCAATTTTCCTTTGTATAAGTAATTAATCTGGATGGTTTGTGATGGAAGTTGAAGTCATTACACTTTCATTAAATCATACAATATTTTAAGGATGCATATGTGAGTTTAATAAGTGGCTGCTTCGTTTCTACAGCTGTGAGGAAAGTTCCATTTTCCAAATTTATAAGGGATGAAGAAAGGAACAGAAGTACTGCTAGAGATAATCTTTACAGCTCTGTACCTGCTCTACATTCTGTAATAAGGAAATAGGGCTCTCTGGCTCCTGAGCTTTGGCTTTCCCAGTTCTTACTCTTTTGGCTCTGCTGGTGATTCTCAAACTGTGTTCCCCAGAAGCATCTGAGGAGTCACTTTGGTGGGCATGGGCCATATTCACACAGGGGCACAGTGGCAACAGACTCAGCTCTTTTAGACATGTAGATTCTGTAAAATATTTTATGGAAAGGGGATTCTGGTGCTTAAAAATCAGTCTTGTCACAGTGTCCCTGTGCAGATATGTAAGGATTTTTGTTTTTGCTTACAGTGGTGAGGATAAAACCCAGGGCCTTAATCCTCAAAAATGCAGGTTTTTAAAACTTCAACAATGAAAAATGAAATAGTTGTGTGTCTTAAGGAAGTAAATTTCACATTTGCTGCTTTCTGAGGCAATCATCCTTACAACTGCCGACACAGGTAGCAATATAAATGCCTTGTACAAACCCTTTACCATCACAGGGTACAGGTTCCAGGCAGGATCACTGGTGGTTGATATTGAGCACTCACCAAACAGAAATCTTTTCAATTTAACGTTTAATTTATAGAGATGTAATTGTACTCACGAGAAGGCCCGAAACATCAGAATACTTCTTAGCCGGTTTAAAGGATGGAGGAGCATCGATACTGAAGTCTGCAAAAAAGAGAAAAAGATGACTAATGAAAGAGAAGAAGATGGCCTTCTCTTTTCTTCTAAAATAACATTTGACAATATTCCTGAAATTCTCCTCCTTGTTTATGTACTCACAGAACTCTGGGGGTTAAGCAGAGAAGTAAGGGAGGAGTCTCAGACACAGAGCAGTATGTCACGGACCAAGTGCTAACTCCGGGTCTAGCCCAGCCCTGTCACCAGGGACTCTATGCTAGCAGAACTGTCAGAAAGCTCATCGGCCCACAAGCTACTTTACAGTTTTAGGCTGCAGAAGTTGATGGTGATGAAACACCAAACACCCCACTGACTGGATCTGAGCACCCAGACTCCTGCACGTCCACACCCTATTGACCAATTAGCTTACGTGACACCCAGCTGAGTCACTTCCATGAAAGATGCACAGGCAGGACAGGGAGTACAGGGCTCTTTGAACCTGTGCTCCCCAGTGACGTTAAACAGAACGTCTAACATTATTTCACATAGAGTTGGACATCCTGAATCAGAAAGTGTTTGCTCTGAAAGGCACTGGCCTGAGAGCAACAGTGTTGGTCTTTAAGCTGGCCATTGGAAATCTTTATAAATCTGGCACTAGACTTGAGCTACTCTGTTTCTGGAAATAAATTTTAAGAATAGGCTTTTGAATAAGAAGTTTTTCTAATAAAAACATCAAATTACCATATCAGAACCTATTCCTCCTGAATAAAATTTCACAGTGACACTAAAAATCACACACTCATGATGACACAAACACAGCCAACACAGATAATGGTTAAGAGGAAATAAACACATAATATCCCTTGATTGAGGCTATAAAATTTTCAGGCTGAAAACTGCTTCCTACAGTAAGATGAATCCAATAAAATAACACAGGTTTGTTGTAAGAAAGTTACTAATCTAAGCACTATAAACACACGGAAGATCTAGACAGCTCACAGTTAGGATCATCCAGTTGCCAAGGCAATGCCCTTTCAGCAGCAAGAATTTGTTTCAGGTTCTTCCAGGTTCTGTTCTTCTTGCCAGCAACTGCACCACCGTGGCCAGAGTGCTCAAATTAAAAACATGAATTAGAAGAAACAAAAATCAATAGATACCAGCATTTGAGAATCTGACATTTATGCTTAATCCTGTTATGTACCTCTCATTCTATCAGCCATCATATGTACCAGAGACCTTTTTTAAAAAAAGTATTTCACTATATACTTTTAATCTTTGCTTTTTAAAGACTGTCAAAATCTCTGTGTTAGCGGTGACAGAATAGAAATGAAAGGCTATTTCGCATGCACAGAGAAAATTAAATCCTTTATTGGATCCAACTACACAGAGCTCCCTCATAACCTTATCATTTTAAAATAAATTTACTACAAAGTTAGATTTAACCTCAGAACTGCAGCTCTAAATTGCTTCTGAGGGTGAGTCTGCAAATTACTAGTGATCCACCAGAACTTAAGTAAGTTTCAATCATGGCATGGCAAGCCTTCTGGAAATCTTTTTTTTTTTTTCATTTTTATTCCATGAAGATTATAAAATAAAACGGACAAGACTACAAAATATTTGCAGACATTGGTTAACACTGTACTTACAAAACTCATTCATAAAAAAATAAACTTTTAATGACAAAATCTGACTTGTGATAATTTATTATATCCTTCAAGAATGAAAGGGTGGGGGCTGGCGATTTAGCTCAGCGGCATAAGTACCTGCCTTGTAAGCAGGGGGTTGTGAGTTCAATCTCTGGTACCGATAGAAATGAAAAAAGACAAAAAAAAAAAAAAAAAAAAAAAGAATGAAAGGGTGGCTGGGCATGGTGGTGCACACCTGTAATCCAGCACATGGGAGGCAGAGGCAGGAGGATTGCTGTGAGTTTGAGGCCAGCCTGGGCTACAAACTGAGTTCAAGGCCAGCCTAAACTGCATAGTGAAACCCTGTCTCAAAAAGGCCAAAATAAAAAATAAAACAAACAACCAAAAAATAAAAAGGCTATTTCTACTTCATAGCACCATAATTTAAATTTCCTTAAGAAAACTAATGAGGAGCACTCTTAAAAATATTTCAAGTCTCATCTAAAACTTACATAAAACCAATAAAAAGGAAAGAACAACCATCATGGAAATGACCCACCCTCAAAATACCACCCAAAATACCATTCATATTCATGAATTCCACAAAGGGCACTAGAGTGCTCAGAGTCTGGATTACTGGGAGGTGAACAGGAAGTGATTTTCTTCTCCTGCCCCCTCCTTCCCAACACAGCTTGCAGGAGAAGGTGGCAACTTGGATAGAGGGAGAAGAGGGCACCAGAGCTACCTCAGCTGCAGCCCCAGCTAATCAGAGGACAAAGTGTGTTTGTTCTTCTTTTTATAGAATACCTTAGATGCTTACCACAAAGTTGGGATCCTTAAATGGCAAAGGTTTGGCAGCTTTTTCCACAGGTCCTGTGCTAAACTCAGAGGACACCACTTTATTCTCACTCATAGCTTCCATGTTGACACCCTTAAAACACAAGAAGAAGAATCTGAGGTCAACTTCTTCAGGGTTCCCTACTTCTGCTCTTAACAAAACAGGACATGCAAGGGAAGATAAGGAGGCCAGAGCTCCAGGAGGCAGCAGGTCCCAGATGAGGCTCTGCCAGATGAGGAGCTGTCACTGCTCTGCAGAGCAGCCCCAAGAGAACTGGCAGGGCCATGGCTGCCATATTTCCCAGCTGCCCCTTGGGCTGAGGGATGGCTGTCCTACATGAGCTCGCTCATTTAATTCTGAAAGCTGATACAAAGGAGGTGCTACTGTCTCTATTTTATAGAAGAAAAAACAGAGGCTCAGAGTGATGGGTTCAAGGCCACACAGTCCTTGACCTTTAGATTCAAACTCAGGTCAGAACAACTCTAATCCATGTCCATCACACAACACAATCCCTACTCCTGCTGATCTTGCCAGCTGTGCTTTAAAATGTTAAAGCAGAAAGGTCTGGTCCTTGAAGGCTCTAATCAGCCAGAGAACTGGGGCTGCAGTAGGAATGTGAAGAGCACAATAAGATATGGACATTCTGAGAAAGGGAAACAGAGAGGAAGCTAGAGGGCCACAGGTCAGCAGGCTGCAGCCAGAGCCTGCCTTGACAAGCAGGCTGATGTGCTTTATGCTAACACCCACAAAGAAGCATGCCAAAATAAGAAATGACTCCTGATTCTTAATATAATTCTCATCTTCCAAAGCTACTTTTTAAAAAGTGAGATACAATCTATATACAGTGAAGTGTACAGATCTTAGGTGTAGTGCTCCTGAGTTTTCTCCACTACTGCAATCCAAATCCTGACCAAGACACAGAACACCTCCACCACTCCAGAGGATTCATTCCTGCCCCTTCTCGGTCAATATGTTCAGGCCCCAAGGGAAGCTGCTGCTTTCATTTCTACCACATTTGTCTGTTCTAGAACCTCCTATAAATACTCACATGATATAGTCTTTAACTTCTTTAGCTCAGCGTAAAGACGTATCAACATTGTTACGTGGATCAGTAGTTTGTTTCACTATATTTACCCACTATTCAGCGGAGAATTCCACTGTATTTATATGCTAAAATTCATCCATTTTCCTGTTGATGAACACTTCATAGCTATTATAAATAAAGCTGCTGTGTTCTTTTTATTTCTCCTGGGTGAATACCCAGGAGGGGAGTAATTACATTAAGTGTACATTTAATTTTATAAGGAAATTGTGTGTATCTGCGTGGGTGCATGTCCCCTTCATGGGATCTGTTGAAGGGTGGGGCATTAACTGTGTTGCAACAGTTCTTGGAGGAACTTCTTCAAACACCGTCCCAGACTCCTTTCCAGGGTGTCACCACATATGCCTGGGCTCGAGCCAAAAAGTCTGGAACCTGTGCTACCACTCCTCTGAGCACAATGCCACTTCTGTCTGGGTGGCCTCTCCCCACAGCCTCCCTCAATCCACAGTCTTTCTTGTCATCATATAAAATCTATGGTTACACTGACATTGTTCTTTTAAGAGGCAGTGGTCCAGGTACAAAGAAGAAAAGATCAGGCCAGAAGGGACACGAAAGGAGTAAGGTCTGAGGAGATTCACCAGTGTAAGAAGTAAAGAGACTGTTATGATTCGTGCCTAGAACTCCCACCCCATCCCATGCGTCACATACTTTTAGATGAGGCTTATTTAGAGGTAGCGGAATCGAGGGTTTGTGACTGATTCATAATTGAATACTTGGATTAAGGGTGCCTGATTGCTTAATGGTGCAGTGCTTGGATTGGAACCACCCTAATCCCAACAATGTGGATAAGACAAAAGGGGCAGAAAGGAGTCTTGTTTCTCTCTTGTTATTTTTTGTGTTTTTTACCATCATAAATAGTTGTTCCTTTACCATGTGCTACCAGGCCTTTGAGCCAGCCAATTATGAAAAAACTTTCACAAACTATGGGCTCATAAACCTTTTCCCTTTTTACTTTGGGTGTCAGGTATTTTATTTCAGCAACGAGAGAAAAGTAACTAAGACAGAAATCATTCTCTCAAGCAGCCTATCAGTAAAGGTAAACCAAAAGATTACCCAGCAGGACACAGACCAGTTCTTCTATGCTGCCAAAGGCCAGGGTCACTGGGTGGGGGTGGGATAGGGTAGTATATAACACAATTATAAGAACTGCCCAGTGGGCATCATATTAGAAAATAAAAAAATAGTCATCTAGAGAAAATCCAAAACTTAATCCAGGGAAAACAGGTGGAATGTGAATGAGGCTTCCTAGGACCAGATACACTTCGAGTTTATTATCTTTATTATTTGAGTTTCCATAAAGAATATGACTACTGATACAATTCTGTTCCCATCTGGCAGAAACAGACTAAAGCACTACAGAAGCAAAGAGGAGGTTCTAAAGGAAATAGAGCCCAAGCCTCCAGGCCTCGGACAGTGACTACAGGTGCAGCCCTGGAGCGTGCTCAGCTTCTGTGGCCCCATCCTCAGGGAGAGCCATCAGCTTTTCTTTCTACTCTAGAAATGCTACAACACAGCGTTTCTCCTTTCTATTTATTTCTCTCTCGTGATTGTTACTGGGGAAGCACAAAGGTGCTCAGTACCCAGTGAAAAGAAAGGGATGCTGGATTCTGCTGACACAGGCTGCTTTGCCCACGGCCCCAGGGAGAAGGGTGTCAGACAGCGGTACCTGACTGAGATTCAGGCGAGTGAGCTTCTGTGAGGCCACTATGAAGAGCAGGTACCGCAGCGAGTCAGCGCTGGTTGGACAGTCTGGAAGTCCTTCCAGGGGTGAGGCGCACACCAGACACACCCGCTCCCAGTAAGGGGAGGGTGGCACAAAGGGAAAGCCAGAAGTCAGCTGAGTCAGGCAGCAAGCTCCAGAAGAGTCAAGAAGGGAGTGGAGATGATACGCCAAGGCATGGGTTTTATAAATGGCTCTCTGTGCTGACGAGCTCACAACATCGTCTGCTCTGCCCTTTTCTGCAGGCCACGCAGCCAGAGAAGTTAAGCTGAAGAAGGAGTCCAGAAGAGAAACCGCCCTGACACCGGAAGCCCTCCTGTCTGAATGGAGGGCTCTCTTGTCTAGAATCAGACGCACCCTCGCACAAGGCCCAGAACTGGTTTTCTTTTCACCTTTCCTCGTTCACCCTACACCACACTCACAGCGCTCCATCCACCTCATTCCTCCCTTCTCTTGGGCTTCAGTCCAGTTGAGACTCTGTGCCTACTAATGACAGGATGAAAGGGAGAAACCCTTAGTCAAAGGGAAGATCAGGTTATGAGGCTCATACCCAATGAAATAAAATGTGAAATGATGTAGTTTCCATATTACAAAAGCACTATTAACAATTAAGAGACTTTACGAGATGAACCCTCCGGCCTTAAGTCATGAATGCCCCAAGGAGAGGTGAGGAAGTCACGCCTAGACTAAGGCTGTGTTTTTTGGTGGAACCAGGCAGCACTAAACTACATGCCCAGCCCTTTTTATATTTTCCCTGTAGACAGGGTCTTGATAAATTGCCAAGGTTGGCCCAGAACTTGCAATCTACCTGCCTCAGCCCTCCAAGTAGATGAGATTGCAGGCCTCACTGTTTTATAATTGGCTGCACTGGCTCTTAAATAAGCACATGTCTGTCGCCAACAGACTGGAGTCAGCAAGCCTGGGGTCTCAGTCTGATCTGATCAACTGTGGAGCCCAAATAAATGGTGTTGTCTCTCCAGACAGCAGCCTACATGACTCAGACTTGAACTTCAGGATTAACTCAGGCCTTCTGTCTGTGGTTACAAAGAAAGAAAACAAATGTCTTCTGTCTTGGCCCTGAAAAATCAAACGCCAGATACATCTGTCTAATATTCTAGATTTTTTTTTTAAAACAATGGCTCTAGTATAAAACTAGAGGCACCAGGGCTACTTAAACTGGCAAAAATCCAGGCATGGTGGCACATGCTTGTAATCCCGACACTCAGAAGGCAGAGGCAGGAGGATTGCTGCAAGCTCAAGGCCAGCCTGAGCTACCTAGTGAGTTCAAGAACAGCCTGAAATACATAGTAAGACCCTATCTCAAAAATACAAACCAACAACAAAAAACCCAAAAGATACAAACAAAACAACCTCCTCTCAAAAAATAGCTGGCATAATAAGAACACCAGTTTCTTGGAACATCAATGAAGTAATTATTCATAAGAAAAACTTACTGGACTTTGTAAAATCTAACTGAGAAGACCACCAACACAGAGCAATGTTCCTAAGATAATGCCAAGTAAAAAACATGTAAACGTTATATACCAAATACAGTATAAAAATTACATCTACCTGGAGAAAAAAACCAGCATGACCAAGATTACTTTTTGTTGTTGATGATGACGGTACTGGTGATTAAGCCCAGGACTTTCACACTGAGCTACAATTCTCAGTCTTTTGTGTTTCATTATATTTTATTTAAGACACTAAATTGCCCTGGATATTGCAATCTTCCTGCCTCAGCCTTCCACAGTGCTGAGATTAAAGGTGTATACCACCATATCTGACTGTACCATGGTTTCTTTGGAAATTTAGGTCAGAATGATTACTTTTTAAATGGATAAATCAAATCAGTCCAGCATTTTCTGGTTTCCTCCAATTACTCATCTCTGTGCCCCTTGTATCTGCCCTTTGCATTACTCTTCTAAAGAAGCAACTACTGCCTCTCAACATCAGAAGCTTTGTTAACTATTAACCATCACAAATCAAAAGTTTATTAAGTAATGCTCAGCCTACAGGCCAATTAGGTTTCTCGGAAACATTTAACAACTAGAAAAGGCATCTGAAAATCCTTAAATGCCCTGCATGGATCCAGTAAAATTCCCTCACAAAGCACTTCTCTTCGACACATTTGGTTATACCAGAAATCTACCAAAAGCTTCCAATGTAGCTACCAAAAAGAGAGTTAAAAACAAAAAAGAATGTGGAGTCTGGACAGCCTTCTTGGGTTTGAATTTTGACTCTCTGTTACTAGCTGTGTGATCTCAGGCAAATTACTCTGTGACCCTAGTCTTTTTAACTAAACAAGAATAACAACCAACTGAAAGTTGTCTTGAGAATGAAATTAAACAGTCTTTTGTTTGTTTTCTGGTTTTTTTGTAGACAGGGTCTCATTATGTAGCCCAGGCTGGCCTCAAATTCACAACAATCTTCCTGCCTCAGCCTCCCAAAAACAGGGATTACAGGCAGGTGCTATCATGCCCACTGAGACAGTCTTTAGAAAGTGCTTGGAACAGTGTCTAGCACAAAGTAAGTGTTCAATAAGTATTAATTACTATTACTTATCTTGTCTTTCACCTTAATACTTAACTGTCTGTAAACTGCTAAATTTAAAATTAATCCTTTTCAAAGTATCATAACCAGAATAAATGGAAGGTAGAACTTTCTTAACAGTATTTAATCAACAACTCCATTAGCTACACTGAAAATACAAATTTAAACCAAATTACAGTTCTAAGTAATTTATGGATGTGAGTAGACATGAACATAGCATTTTCTGCTGTGCTAAAGATTTTGATGAAATAACAAAGCAAAATTACTGTACTGAAACCATATTCTAGGACTGATCTATGGGAGACTTCCAAAAGTGCTTTGCTCTGAGTACTTTTAGATCAAAAATATCTCCTCCAAACCTGAGGGTTCCTAGGCACTTAAGTATCACTAAATTTTACCTCAGAAATGGCATGTACATTTCTGGAAAGTAAAACTCACCTTACCAATCTATAACATCAAGTTAGTCTAAATAAACTCTAAACATACTCTACTATCATCTTATGTAGATGTCCTTGGTAAATTTTTAAATCCCATGAAAGTTTACAGGTAAAATTATGTGCTAAAACATCTATAAAATTCTTCTAACTCAAGAAATACAATCATTTATATAAAAACACACCCTTCCATGCAGAGGAAACCCTGAGCAACCAGAGTTAGTCTAACATGTAGAACTCTGAGCCTAGAGCACTGTCTCCATGTAAATCCACCAACCTTCAAAATCAACCTCCTGTCCCTCTGCCTCTCCCCTTCTCCCCCTTTAACTGTCATTGCCCAGAGTCACCTCCTTCTGTCCCATTAGAATAAAGGTACCAACACGGGAGAGTATCTATGCTCCACTTTGGCTCAAGGTTAGAAATTACCATATCTTTCCAGTTGTTTTCAAGTATGTGATACGTAGGATGATAGCAAAATTCCAGCATATCTCCTCCACGTTCATATACTTCTCAGTCACTGAAGCAAACACTCATCCAGGACTGCTGTGAAGGGATTTTGCAGCTATCATAAGGTCTCAAGTTAGCTGACTTTAAATAAAGGCAATTATCCAAATGGGCCTGCTCTAATCACATAAATCTTTTAAATGTAAATCCTGTGTTCAGAGATAAGAGAAGTCAGATACTTGATGTGAGAGAGGGATTGGACACATTGAAATTCTCCATAGTTGGCTGGGAGATGGACGAGGACATGTGACAAAGAATGCTGACAATAGTCTACTGCCAACAAGGAGACAGGGACCTACTATCTCTAGAGAACTGAATTCTGTCATCAATCTGAATAAGCCTAGATACAATTTCTGCAAAAATTCTTTAGATAAGAACTCAGCTAGTTGATCACTTTATTTATTTATTTATTTATTGAGACAGGATCTTGCTATGAAGTTCCGGCTGGTCTGGAACTCAAGGCAATCATCCTGCCTCAGCCTCCAAGTGCTGGGATTGCAAGGCACACACCACCACACCTAGCTCCAGTTGATTTTTGATTCCAGCTTTGCGATACATGAAGAAGAGAACTAACACTGACTATTTTATGCCAGGACTTCTGATCTATAGAACATGAGCTAATAAGTGGGTACTACTGAAGCCACTAAGTTTGTAGTAATTTGTTAACAGCAACAGAAAACTAATACAATATGTTATTCTTTCCTCTTGGGAGATTTTTTGGGAAGGTGAGACAAACTATGATCTTTCAGAATATTTTAGGCAAACTGCTGGGGGCATAACTGAAATATAGTACTATACATATATCTTACTGCTTGGACTGAATTGAAAAAAAACAGGCTGCACAGATGAGGGGCATCTCAGAAAAATTCCAGGCAGCTTTTAATGGACAGAATCATGTTAATAGCTGCATATGCTGTGGATTAGGAAATCAGAATCTAAGACTTATTCCCAAAGACGGAAGCCAAGTTCTTTTCCTTACTCATGGGACACTGAGGGTGGAAATGGGGTAAATGGTTACTACATCTCTTTAAACACTAGCTAGGAAGAGAAGAACCAAGACAACAACAACAACAAAAAAAAGCCTCTCTCTCTCCAGCCTCTCCTAAAGGAGCTGTGAAAATAGAGGTCCTCACAGGATGTCTAGTATCCCCTCAGTGACAGTCCTGAGGACACCAAAATTGAAATTGACACCAGAATTGAAATTTCTACCACAGTGGATTACTGGAAACTTTCAGCATCCTGAAGTCATTTGGCCACTTTCTGGAGCTTGCTGTGATGGGGAGTTGATCAATGCTATCCAAGCCCATGTCCAACGAAAGGATCAAAAGAATAATTTCTCCCAAATTGTACTGACATTACTTGATCTTGGCACAACTGAGTATCAAAACACATCATGGACATACTGTGAAACAGTACGCACAATCTATCTGACAAAGGACTCTAATCAAGTGAATAAACTGGGTGTAATGGTTTACAAGTGTAGTCCTAGAATTCGAGAGGCTGAGGCAGGAGGATCACCATGAGCTCAAGGCCAGCCTGGGCTACATAGTGAGTTCAAGGCTTGCCTGCACTACAAAGTGAGACCATGCCTCAAAAATAAATAAATAAGAGAAAAGAAGAAATATATGAGAAACTCATACATACAAATTTTCCGAAAGTTAGAAAAACAATTAGGCAGTTCACAACAGACATTGGAATGGCCAGCACCACAGGAAAAGGAAGTTGGTATCAGCCATCATAGAAGCATAACTAAAATAGTGAGTTACCACTATCTAATCAACAAATGGCTAAGATTTCAAGCCTGCTAAGTATTTTTTGAAGATGCAGAACTGGAATTCTCAAACTTTGTAGGTGAGAATACAAAATTGTGAAACTATATTGGGAAACAGCATTTAACACCTTCTTAAAAGTGTGTCTATCTTCTGATCCAGCAATTCCACTAAAAATCAAGAGAAAGGAAAGCATAAACCCACACAGAGACTTGTTTGAACAAGAGTGTTCATAGCAGCTTATATATAGAAGCCAAAACCTGAAGTAGGCAATGGTAGCCCAAGTCTGTAATCCCAACACTTGGACAATTCAAGCAAGAGGATTGCTGGGAGTTCAAGGCCAGTCTGGACTACACAGTGAGATCCTGTCCTAAAAAAACAAAACACCCAAACCTATAAACTACTCAAATGTCCATCAGCTGTTTATACAACATATCAGTAAAGAATAACTTTCAAAAATATGGTTTCCCAAAGGAACCCAGAAGGCCACAAAAGAAAATATTCTCCATTCGATCCTATTTATATAATGTTTGAGAACAAAGCAATAGTACAGTAGCAGTTATTTTTGGGAGGGGCAGAGCAGAGTGGTGACAGGAAAGGGTCAACAGGGAATTTACTGGGGCTCTTTGGCCTCTTTGAGACTTTCACTATGTAGTTCAGGCTGGCCTTGAATTCACAGCGATGCTTCTGCCTGTATTATGGGCACGTGTCACCTTGCTCAGCTGTTTTTGTTTTGTTGTTTTTGAGTCAAGGTCTTGCCTTATAATACAGGCTGGCCTTGAAACTCACAATGTAGCTCCAGCTGACTTCACACTTGCAGTGATCCTCCTGCCTCTGCCTCCTGAGTGCAGGGATTACAGGCGTGAGTCACCACGCCCAGCTACTCTGATTCAGAAACACTATCTTATCAGAGCCGTAATTAAATCCGTGATTTGTTCTCATAATTTGTGCGGTTTACCATATGCAAATTAAACTTCAATGATGTTCTAAGAAGTTGGAGAGCACTACTAATCATGAGGCAGTTACTGTCTCTAGTCACTGGGCGAACCTGACACACCATGTGCTGAGCAGACCAACACTCCAATCTTTGCTCTCTTACTGCTGCGAATACGGTGCAGAACCAGCGAAAATACCAGCTCAATGAAACCAGCGGGTTGAAAATTCCTTGCACAAACTGCAGAGCCTGGATCGCCGAAATGACTTTATATCTGTGCCACACGCTGTGCTCAGTGCTTATAGTTATCTAATTCCCTTAACCTCAAGAAGAACCACCTTAAGGAAAACTGAGGCCCCAAAAGGCACTTTCCTAAGGATGAGGGGAAGCATACACATTAATGCCTATCTTTACGCAGGACATCAGAGCACTTAGCACCTCTGACAGCCTACGTAGGAAGAAACGCAGAAGCGACTCAGTAATTTCACTGTCCCGCACCTCGCTCGGAAAGCCTGATAGCAGAAGAGGCAGTTCTTCTGCTATCGGTAATAACTTCCCTCCCCTACTCAAAATACAAAGTGGGTGACTCGCTTTAACCAGACCTCATATGTCCAAACTAAAAGAGAAAAAAATTCACACCCGCGGACAGCTACTACCTCAGCTTGCAGCGCCCGCGCGCCCCATCAGGCACTGCGCCCGCGCCCGCGCCCGCCCCCGCCCCCGCCCTCGCCCTCGCCCCGCGCATGCGTTCCTGCACCCACTCAACCCCGCGCATGCGTAAAATACGAGCGCGACGGAGTACCTGCGCAAAGCCAGAGCCGGATACCTTTTTCTTCTTACTGGCGCCGTAGCCCGCTCCGCTGTTGCCGTTGTGGGAAGGGCTGGCTGGCCTCTTCTTGCTGTTTCGCGTTATCCCTGGAGTGGAAGGAGCAGCCACAATTGGAATTTGAGCAGCCATCCTAGCCCGTTTTCCTCTTGCTCCCCTCCCCCCTTTCTTAGTGCTGGCTCTGGAACTTCCGGCTCGCGTTTACTTCCGGCTTCATGTTTGAAAACCCGGCCTGGATTTGAGAAAAGTTCTCAGACTTCTCTCGGTGAAATCTAAAAGGCGGAGCTCCTAGCCGTCTATTCCGTCGTTGCCGGAAGGTGTCAGTGGGGTGGTGCCCTGCTACGCTGGTGTTCACAGTCTAGACCCAGAGGCACATGGCTGGAAATCCCCAGTGAACGTCTGACTTTTCTAAACAACCGCGTTTAAAAAAGTTAATGATCAGGTTGCCTTTTTTGACAATGGGTCAGAAGACTGATCATTTTTGATGTGAGAGTGGAAGTTGACCACTGTTAGTGGACTAGGTAGATCGCCACACTATCAAAGTGCCCCCTTCCTCACTCACTTGCCTTCTCTGGAGGAAGTTTGTATTGCGTATCAATACTGCCCAAATACACTGGAGTGTTTCTTAGCATTTTAGGGGTGAAAATCTCCTTTAAGCTGTAAATTATTCTTCCTGTTTCTACACTTTCTTCTCTGCGTTTTACACTTTAGATTTTAGGGAAGTCACAGACCTACTAAAACCTATTTATGGATCTTTGGCCCACTCTTTGTATTTTGCCTCATATAACATAGGTTTCTTCAGAAGCTTTGTAACATACAGCTAAAGGGTTTATGATTAATTGGTTACAAGACATAATCTGAAGGGAAGGCCAATCATATCTTACTTGCTTATCTCCCCAGTCACGGTAAGTTGGAAATCATCAGTGTGTTACATTTTAACTAAGTAAACAATGAATACAAGCTGAAGTGGCATATGAATCGAGGTATTTTAAAGAAATAGGTTATAGAATGATTTAGAGTTGAAAGCAGTCAAGAAAACTAGCATCATTGTTATTGTTATGGTTTGGATCTAAAATGTCTTCCAAACTACATGTGGTGGCACACATCTATAAATAACCCCAGCACTTGGGAGACTGGGGCAGGAAGATTGCTGTAAGTTTGACGCCAACCTGGGCTACTTTGTGAGCTAAAGTCCAGCCTGTACCACAAAGTGAGACCTTGTCTCCACAACAACAAAACGAAACAATGTCTTCCAAAAACCGTGTGCTGAAGGCTGGGTTGCTTGCTGATGGACTTTGGGAAGTGAGTGGATCATGAAGGCTCAGATTTCCTCAATGAGTTAACCCACTGATAGGTTATTTGATGACATTATTAGGAGATGATGAAAGTCTATGAGGTAGCATTTAGTTGAAAGAGTGGGTCATGGATATTATCTCTCCCCACTCCTGAGCACTGTGAAGTGTGGTCTTTTGCTCCACCACATGCTGGCTGCTTAATGTGCTGCCTCAACATGGATGCAAAAGCATAGGAACCAAGTGAGCCAAAGAAACCATTCCTCCTTTAGGAGATTTTCTGTTATTTTGTCGCAGTGAAAAAAAAAAAACTGACACAGTTATATCTTTTTCTCTTTGGAGACTGGAATAACCTGGCAGTGTTGAAATATTTTCTCCCACACTGCATATCTGATCCTATCCTCAACTAAATCTGGTCTTTTACTAATTATGTATCTCAAGGACTCCAGCCAACCAGTCAGCTAAGGAAACCTCTGATATCTTACCCTCCCATTCCAGTCAGTCACCCCTTCAGCTCACACTTCTCTTTATTGCTACTGTTGCCCTGATAACTCCAGCTCCCTGTCTGAATCTTGGGTCTCCTATCTTTTCCCAATTCATCCTGATCTTAGACCAGTGATGGCAAACCTTTTAGCGTTTTCGATGATACAAACAGCCCATTGTGGCATGTGTGTCATGTATTCACCACCAGTGTCCTAAATTATCCTCTCCACTGGTTGCTAGACTGTGCCTTCTAAATCACAAATCTAACTGTACCACGTACATATTTCAGGGCCCTTTTACCTTTGGGATAAATGCCAAATAATTTTTTGACTTTGGCCTATGAGTTACTTAATAACTGGAGTCTGCCTCTTTTCTTTCCTAACATCTAGTTCCTTGTACTCCACTAAGGACTAACTTAATTCCCCAGAGTATACATTGTTAAGTTATCATACTTAATATTTCTGTATTTCATTTCATACTGCTCATTGTTAAAAATGGCTGCTGCAGATGACATGGGGATCCTTAGTGATAGGAAGAAACCTAAAGCTGCTTCAATCAACACTTTCAAAATTTCCAGCTCATTGCTACCCAAAGAAGCAGCACTGTATATTCTGAGCTATGAGATGTGCATCTGAAACCAAACCTACTGGAATGAGAAGCTGATGAGATCAGTCGTTGTCTCAGAAGTAGAAAAGTAGCACTTCTTGGCTTGCCTCTGTGAGGGGTCATCAGGAAGCATATCCTCAAAGTATCTGAGAGGTAAGTGCCTGTGAGTCATACGCTCATTTGGGCAAGCAGTTTCTTCTTTGTTATTCTTTTCACAGTGTTGTAGCCCCTCAGTGACAATCTGTTAAATTCCTCATTATTTGTACAATCAGCATATAGGAAAGCACTCTAACCAAAGGGCTGGGAAAGAACATTTGTCATTTAGTCGCTTGTTTCTCACCTGATAGATCCATGGAAGCGCTTAAAGAAGGAAAGAAGGAATAAATGAAAATAATCTTGACCCTGAAAAATGCAAGGTCCTGGGCAAGAATACACATTGGGGCTGACCTACCATGTGCCTTGACATTTAAATGTACAAAGCAAGCTAATAAATTGTAAAATAAAATATGAACCATTCTTGCCAAACACATCTTCACAAGTCAGAGAGTCAGAAATGGATGAGAATGTTTGAATTCCTTGGAGTTCTCTATCCCAGCCTGCAGCCCCCTATTACTCTCTGCTCCTTCAAGCCTCACTAGAAGATAGGAATGCACAATGTGGAAGTCCAACCTGCACCAACAAACTTCATCCATCCTCTTTCCGGTTCCCACAGACAGTCTGCTGGCCACCCCTCAGGCTTTTGGGGACATACAACAAACCCAGACAAAGTCGTCAGAGGCCCAGGAGAGGGCACAAAGCCATTTGAACAGGAGATTCTGAACATGTCCTCAAAACAGAAGCTGTGGACCTGGGTGGGCACATTACCCTGTCTCAATGCAGAAGAGGGCCCTGTTACTCAGACCAGGGAGCCTCCAATACACAGTGCGTGAGGACTTAGAAGGTTCCAGATGAAGAATAGGAGCAAAGAGCTTGGAACTTTGGGTACCCTGCAGTGAGGCTGGAAGAAGGAAAGGTAGCCCAAGAGAAGGTGCATTTTTAGTTGCAGTGGCAGGAAGCTGATGTGATCTCCACTTACGCTGGCTTTTCACAGTGATGGAGGAAGAGAAGGAGGCACCATCAAACAGTGGTGGAGGGAAGGTGGAAGACGCTTGGGAAGGGTCATAGTAAGATTTGAAAAATGCTGTCTTTTAAAGATATTGTGAGAGAGGACTGAGGAGCGACCTGTGAGAAACTTCCTGATAGTGCTGGGGACCACATACACAGCTCAACATCACAGTACTCTACAACAGTGACCACGTGAAAGGGAGCCCGTTGAGCCAGGCACTGCACCTCTTATGCAGACATAGCTGGGCAGCCAGGCTGGCACAGTACTCTCTCTAAATGTTGGTCTCCATGGGCAGTATTGTTGTGTGAAGTCTGAATGAAGGCAAATAGTTTTATGGGCCATTGTGCTTACTGGAATTACTCCTTAAATCCACGCCTATTTTGAGTAAACAGCAATCTAGCTCTACAAATGAAATCCAAAAAGAGCTGACAAAGGACTTCCCAAATAGTAGGGTACTTACCTTTCATTGTAAGAGGCAAGATCCTGCTACTAGGGTGGCATTTTCTTCACCTCTATGAATCCCACTCTGGGCACTGCCCCTTCTCTTACCAGAGTTCCCACCCATTACTTAAAATGAATTATTATTTTAACACTTGCTCTTTGTGCATACTGTAGAGAGAGAAAACAATTATAATTACTATAATTCTCCTATCTCTGAGATTCTCTCTCCTTTTTTGCTTTCCTGAACCCTCAAATTTGTTAATCCCTGGGCTGTGACAACACTTGCCTTCTTAAATTGTCAGCTTTCTTCCATCCCCTCTAACTCTGCTGCTGTGTTGTTTGTTTCTTTTTATTCACACATAAATCCTTTGTTTCTATCAGCTGTGCTGGTCCATTGAGGTAGTACTAGAGAAGTTCAGATCAAAAGTTTTAAGGATAGTTGGTCATGGAATTAGACAATGAGGAGAACAATTACAGCTGCTCATTTTCTAAATTCATGAGCCTCCCCTGCCTTGCCCCACAACACACACAGACACAAAGACTCTGAGAAATCAAGGCTGCCTTCAGGAGATCCCTTACTCAGCCCTGGTAAGGTGTTATTGCCCCTGCTTAGACGCAGGTGAGCCAGCCAGTCCAGCTCCCAGAATGAGTCCCAGCCCTGGGGATAAGGAGTAGGGCCAGAAGAGGGTGTAGCCAGAAAGGGCAATCATTTCTGGGCAAAGGAACAGTGTGGGCCAGGGCTATCTATCAGTTTCTTTCTGGGCGCAGCCCTAGAGAGAACACAGAGGTTAGTGGAACAAGGGAGTTCCTTTCTGCCCACCGTGTCCAAGAAAGCTGCCACTGTTTGGAAGACCAAGAAATAGAACACGTGCACAGTTTCATTTAAAAAAAACAAACAAAATCTTTTATTTTAGGGTACCTTATGTCCTGTCTGTTCATCTTTCCTTTTTAACTCACTGGGACACTGAAATATGGGTGGGTTCTGACCCAGTTCACCCCTCCTCCTCTGCATCCCGGTTCCCTCAGTCCTTTTAGCAGACTGAGCCTCACCCCCAACCTGGCTCAGCTTCTTCCTGGGCTCTTTTGATTCCAATTTTTGGACCTGGCAGCTCTAGCCTCTTGCCTAATCCCACATGCACTTTCCTAACTCCCTGCCCCTACTGTGGAGCTTTCTCTGAAATATCCTGTTTGTTCCCTACTGCTTGCACTAAGTCTCTGAACTTTTCTTAAGGATTAGAAGTTGTCAGTGATAACTGACTGAACAGTTTTTGAGCTCTGTTGTAATACAAGGAAGTTCTCATGAGCAGGAATACAAAGCATTTTTCCTTGTACTAAATGACCCTGCACCGTTGCAATTTGAGCTCTTGCCTTCTGATTTTCATTTCCGCCATTAAAGGGATGTGTTTAAACACCATCATATTCTTATGGAATTCTTGTTTTTTTAGTATACTCTGGACTGAAGTGATAAAGCACCATGAATGTTAGAGATATATCTAAAATAATCATGGGTGCCTAGAATGAAGCTCTGATAGGGATAAATTGGATATACAGAGACCAGAATTATGTGGCCAAGTATATAGACTCTGGAGGATTTAATTTAGTTGATCAAGAACCTTTTGTGGGGACACGGGGGAGGGGTCTTCTAGCTTCTTTTGGCTTTGGTTTCCTTATCTCTGAAATGAGCTAACCAAATTTGCTTTGTCTGTGTTGTCAGAATTTTTTTAAACTAAAATTTTCATTAAAGCTTAACCCACAAACAAAAAGCACACAAATCATAAGCAATGAAATGAATTTTTACAAATTACATATTTTTATATACTTGGTAATCCAGCTTAAGAAATAGAATGTTATAATACCTTATAAGCTCCTGATTTGTGTCCATTGCCAATCATCAAAGTCTTATCATAGCTCAATATTACCACCTTCCAAGCTTTTAACAACAGGAGTTAATTCTGAACTTTATAAATAATCAATGACACATACATTGTATGCACGCTTTTTTTTTTTTGTCTTGTTTTTATTGGTACCAGGGATCAAACTCACAACTGCCTGCTTGGAAGGCAGGCGCTTATGCCCCTGAGCTAAATCCCCAGCCCCACATTGTAGGCACTCTTGTGTGTCTGTCTTCTCTGGTGAGATTCATGTTTGGGAAATGTAGTAGTGTTTTTTTCTTTTGCCATTGCTATATTCTCATTTTGAGAATATTTTACAGTATATTTACTCCTCTAGTGGGCATGTAGATGTCCCATCATCTTTGGTTCTTTTGAGTCAAACTGCTTTGAGCATTGGTACATATGTTTCAATGTACATAGTTATATGTTTTATTGAGTTATACCAACAATGGACTTTCTATGTACCACAGTATGGTTTAATGCATAATTGTCAAACAGTTTTGGCAAGTGTTGTGTCAATTTGTCTTCCTGCCAGCTGCAAATAAGAGTTCCAATTATTCCACATGATCGGGACTTTTTCACTGAACTTTATAATGAAAAACTACTTTGCCAAGAAAATGGTTCTAGCAAGGAGAGAGCAGTAAGGATGATGAAAATCACACTCAGAACCTCAAATGAAGCATGCAGTTGTTCTAGACCAAGAACATTCTAGATCCCGTCTCTACAGCAGGGATGATCTTTAAGACTACTTTCACCTACAAAAGTCTTAGCTCATTTTGTGATTCCTTTGGCATCACTGGTGTCTCCCTGTGCCAGGCTCAGAATCAGCACTGGGTGAACATCAAATAGCAACTGCATAAATGTGTGCCACACAGGTACAGTTGCAAATACAGTGACTGAACTGGTGCAGGGACACTGATCAGCTGAAGGGCTTAGGAAGGATGGGTGGGAAATGAAAAAGAGGAGTTTGTAAGAAGAGCTGTTGGCCCCAGAGTAGGGTTATTTTGTCCCAGTTATCAAAGCAGAGTTGGTAGCATGGGAGAGACTGAATGGAGCCCACAGCAGAGGCATGCTCTGGTCACTGCAAGTGAAGCACTGCCACTGCCACTGGCTCAGCAACACACACCTGCTACTGTGTGCCCAAGCCAGGCAGGGGCGATGCTGCTGCCCCTGCCAGCCTCCTCCCTACAAAGCTTTCCCCAAAGAAGGTTTGATCTAGGCAAGTGGGTGGTTGGAGCCTTGTGGCCTATGCTCAGACCTTTGTGAAATGGAGTCCTAAGGAATGTGGATTGATAGCTTCAGCTTCTGTAAAAGGAAGGAGTCCAGATCCTAGATCACATCTGTGGCTATTGACAATAACAAGAGATGAATTGCCAATTGATCACTGTCCCCAGAGTTTTTAAAATCGTGACTATAAAGCATCAAAGCATTGTTATTATTTATTTTATTCTTCCTTGTTTTCCGCAGTTAAAACTCTCGGGATCCACACCTTAGGACCATCCCTGACCACAAAGTGCACAACTGTCACATGTCCAGAAAAGTCACAGCTTTTCAAAACCATGAAAGTTATGCAGGAGGACTTGCCAAGCCACTGTAATTTTCCATTATGTGAAGCAGTCATCCAACAGGGAAAGTTTTGTTCCCAGACCCGGAACATAATGCTTTGTGATTCCTCAAAGATCTGAAAACTTTCACTCTCACCTTCAAGCAAACACTGGTCTCATTGTGAGAGCAGTGGAAATTTGCTTCCTCTCATCTGCCCAGGAGCACAACTATACACTAACCCTACACACATGGCGAATGTATCCAGTGTCATTCCTTACCCCCCGCCCCTGGCTCCTGGCCATTCTCTTCTGGCTGGCCAGTCCAGCTAGCTTTTGTATGGCGCAGCCCTCCTTACACACCAGTCATGGGCAGATCGTTTAATAATTACATCTACTCTGCTTCTCCCTCCACACCCACATGACTCGTTGCTTCCTGTAGAAACAGTGCTTCCTGCTCTCGTGAGGGCTAATAGCCTACCTCTGCCACTCCCCGATATAGGACAAGCAGTCATTCAATTCAGCTTGACAAGAGGGGACTCCATACAAAAAACATGAGCCCAGCTCCTTGCAAAGTTCTGGCGAGCCACCATGCCCTGCCTTTAACTTGGGACTTCTTTTTAAAACTCGAATGCCCTTGATGGTGGTCAGGGAGTCATCAATCCTTGGGGGTTGCACTGTAGATTATTTTCTCATATCAATGCTTGAACCCAGGAGTAGTCGTTGAGGAGGACAGTGTCTAAAAGTCACCAAAGAAAATAGAGCAGCAAGGAAGGGGTTGGAGAACAGATCTCATCCAGGACTCTTGTGACTCTTGTCTCTTCCTCCTATTAAATGCCATCCCCCCTTTTGCCCCTCCTGATAGAAGAGAAGCAGCCCAAGCCGGCACCTCATGCAGTGTGCACTGTTGCTCAGTCTCACTATCATACCTAGTAGATGATGGGCCACATCTGTAGCCTGATCCTCAGCCCCTGCTGAGCAACTCTGCTAAACTTAGCTCTTCAAATTCCAGACCCTCACACGTTCATGCTGCATCATTGTACATCACATTGCTCCCCATCCATTCAACATGAATGTAGCAAAACCAGACTCTGCAATAATCCTTTATGGTTTACAAGCATTGTCACATGTATACTTATTCTACTTAATTGTCACAACAATCTGCTAGTGGGTTGCTATTATGTCTATCTCAACACTTAGGAAATTGAGGTTCTAAGAAGTTAAGGGATATTTTAAGGTGACACAGTTACACAGTGGCCAAGCTGGTCTGCATAAGCAATGTATCTGATGTCCAGTCATGTGCTGACGAACATCAAAGGCATTCCTGGAAAACCCAGGCCCTCATCTTAGTCTCAGGCCCCAGGCAATCAAAGCTTCATTTCTTCTTTCTTGCATATTGCGCTGGACTGAATCTCCAGTGCAATGCTCAACAGAAATGATGGCGGTAGACATCTTTATCTTCTTTTGATCTCAGTAAGAAAGCATTCATCTTTGACTATTAAGTACAATATTAGCTGTGCGGTTTTGTAGATACCGTGCTATATTTTAGCTCTGGAGTGTTCTTCCTGAAAGCTCTAAGTTAAAGGGTTGATTATCTGTCTATGACATTGGGAGTAGTGGAATCTTCAAGAGGTAAGATCTAGTGGTGGAAAGTTAGGCATCTCTCTCTCTCTCTCTCTCTCTCTCTCTCTCTCTCTCTCTCTCTCTCTCCCTCCCTCTCTGTCTTCCTCTCTCCCTCTCTCCCTCCCTCCCTCTAGCTACCATGAGAGAATGGCTTTCTGTACCACATGCTCTCCTCCATGGTCTCTTGTCTCACTGTAGACCGAAAACAAATAAACCAATTGACTGAAGTGAATCCTTTAAAATGAACGAGGGCCAGGGATATAGCTCAGTGACACACAGCACCTGCCTGGAAGCACAGGGTCCTGAGTTCAATTCCTGGTTAAAAAAAAAAAAGAAAAAGAAAAAAAAACCAAATAACCCTTTTTCTACTATGTGTTAAATTATCTCAGGTATTTTGTTCCATAATATAAAGCTGATTCACACAAGTACTTTATCAGGTTGAGGAAGTTTCCTTTTAGTCTCAGTTTGCTGAGGGGTTTTAATCATGAATGGAGATTGGATTTTGTCAAATGCTTGTTCTCCATCTATTAATGATATCGTACAGCTTTTCTTTTTAGCCCAGTAATATGACAAGTCAGATTGGCTTTTAAATGATACAATAACCCTGAAAGTTCTCTTGGTTATAATATATTATCCCTTTAATACTGGATTTGATTTGCTACCACTCTATTAGAAATTTTTCCATCTATGGACTGGTCTGCAGTTTCATTTCTTGTATGTCTTCATCTGCTTTTAGTATTAGGGCAACAATAATCTCATAAATTGAGTTTAGAAATATTTTTTCCTCTTTAACTTTTTATAAGACACCAATATTATTTTTCCCGTAAGTACTTGGTTGACTTCATCCCTGAAGATACTTGAGGTTGTTTTGAGGCACCTTTCTTGTTATTTTAAATAAATAACCCAGGAAATGTCAACAACTGATAATCCCAATTGCTGTTGTTAGCATCGATGTTCTCACCAGTAGTAGACAACGTCATTATCTTTAATCATCCTTGCCATAGGAAGAAGGAAGCTGGCATCTGAATGTTGTTCTAGTAGATACTTGTGGGCTGAATTCACAAAGAGCTTCTTTCACATTTGACCCAAATATTTCAGAAGCCGGTGGTTTCTGAGAATGAGTGCTATTTCAGTTGCCGTAGTGATACTTTCACTTAAGACCCTCAGCCAGGTGGGTGCCCTCAGAGCAGATGGTTCTAACCTCCTCTTCTGCACACATGATTTCTCCCCTAAATAATGCATTGCTATTTTTTTCTTTTTTTGGAGACAGAGTCACTATGTAGCCCAGGCTGCCCTCGAACTTGTGGTGACTCTCCGGCCTCAGCCTCTCCAGTGCTGCAAGTATAGGTATGCAACACCACACCTGACAGTGCATTGCCTCTTTTGCATGCTTCAAATTTTTGCCTTTATTCAGCCCCAGCTGGCATCTTTTACTTCCCTGAGAATCTGTTAATACCACACTGACCTTTCTCTGAATTTCTGTTACCTTGACAGCCAGCATTACACAGTTAAGCCCTTTTAAAAATTTTACCTTATTATATTTTCTCATTGGTTCCTATATATTTCTAAATGAATTATAAGCTACTTAACTTATACTGCCTTTGCGCCTGATTTGGGGTTGACTGACTTAAGGCTAGTCATTACAGCATTTTACATTGCAGCTCTAATTTCATAAAGCCTGCTCTGAAATAGCGCCACAGAAAAGCAAACGCTAGGGAGAACGTCTTCTCATATACAAATTTCCTTCTATATGATTGAATATGTTAGATGTAAGATGAGGATCTCCTACATATTGTACTTGGTTTTCCTTCCTAACTTTAAAAAATTGTTTTCATGACTTGAGTTGGCTCAGGTTTGGGTCACACCAATATTTGGTAATGAGGAGTCAACAGACAGCAACTCTCCTGAATAGAAAAGAGAGAAAGCAAGATGGAAATTCTTAGCCACAGAGCCCAGCTCTCAGTTCTCAAGAGGGTGTGAGAGAAGACATCACAGTTCTACATTTTGACCCAGAGAAAGCCTGCTCAACCATGTGCGTGCATGGTTAGCCCCTTCCTGTGTAACCCCCCAGGTCAGCCATTAGCCTGTCTGATTACATGCAGCAGGTGCCTTGAACCCCTAATACTGACTATAAGAGGAAGTTTTCTCACACACAGCCTGGCCTCAGACCACATGTGGATTCACAGATATTATGTTCATGTAGATCTTGCATGCTTATATTTTTGTTTCTAAAAGTAGATTTAAAACTTTTTAGATAAAGTAACACTTTAGCTTTAAAACACCAATAGGACATTTTAGTAGTCTTTGATTGTATTTTAGTTCCCTTGTATGTTACATCCTTGACAGAGCTCATTCAATTCTTGACATATATGCATATCCTAAATTGGAAAAAACTCATTCTCTTAACAAATGATCTTCTAGATTTGCCCTCTGCTCTTTGGCCCTCTTCGCTGCTAGGGGTAAATATGTCAAAGTTATTCTGAAACTTGTTTTAAGTTATACCTGAAACTCGGAATCCTGGGTATTCTTAAACTCTTTTCTTCTTCTCCACAAATGGTAGGGAGATTTCATGGGGGTTTTTGCCACAGGCATAAGAAAAAAATTTTTTTTCAGGATCAAGTAGACTTTATTTATGTTTGTCTTTTTGAGACAGAGTTTCCCTATGCAGTTCAGGCTGGCCTTAAACTCACTTTATAGCCATGCTGGTGTCTTAACTCCTGGTGATCTTCCTGCCTCAGTCTCTCCAGAACTTGGATTGCAGGTGTGCACCAACATGTGTCTTTAAAAAATTTTAATCAATTTTTAGTGCATATCTGAAGTACATAATGATTACATTAATCATAGGGAGTTGGTACATGTACATAACATATCTTAATTCTTTTTACCTCCCTTTCTTCTCCACACTACCATTTTCTCCACTTCTTAGTCCCCTTTCCATTTGCAAAAGAGTTCAATTTTAAGTGACAAATTAAGTGATAAATTAATTCTGGCTCCCAGCCTCAAACCTTCCTGGTTGGTGAAGCACTTTGAGTTCTCCTTCCTGGAATGTCTTCTCTCCCCTGCCCCCCCCGCTGGGTTACACAGTGCCAGGATTTGTGTGTGGATGGAGAGGGGGAGGTGATCCTTGTCCTCTGTGTCCAGGTGGCCTCTTCATGTACCCAGTTCCTTGGCTTCCTCTGTGTCAAGGGTGCCTTAGGGAGTGGGAATCTAGGCCAAGAAAGCCCATGATCTACTTCTCGAGCAGGTTACAGGATTCAGACTGCAAATGTGTATGAGCAAGGCCCAGCAGGGGCCAGACCCTAAGGAGCATTTGGTCAGCTACAAGCCACACTTATATTCTAATGATTTACCACATCGTGCTAAAAGGACATCCATCTCTATAATCAAGTCTGGTTGCCCAAGATTCTTCCCTGCAGTTTATCTAGCTCTTTGGAGGCTGCTAAGCAGCTCAGTGCAGAGCCTCCTGTTTTCAGGACCCTGTAGAATACTCTCTTTGCATGAACATCTCTCCAGCCTTCTCTTCTTCACCATCATATCCTAAAAGGCATCCTCACAGAACTCACCAAAAGAGGGCTAACCTGGCCTTACACCTTCAGCTCCATGTTCAGATAAACAAAGAGGACAGAAATTCAAGAGGGAGAGTTTACCAAAAGAGCAGAGTGACTGGAGAGAAATGTCACCTGTCCTTGCTGCTGGAGCACTCTGTGGGGTGCTAGTAGGGGAGAGCAGAGACTGCCCGCACCCCTTCCTGTATGCTGCCATGTAGCTCTGCACAGACAAAAGGAGAGTGATATTTTAGATGAAATACCACGGGAGGCTTTCAGCTCTAAAAGTAAAAGTTAGCCTGAGATGTCAAGGAGTCAAGAATGGAAATACAACTAAATATGTTTGGAGACAGAGAAAGCCATTTCCTGTTTGCATTCTGGCTGGTTCAGTTGACTCAGGAGACCAACTTTCTCCAGCACTCAAGGGGCTCAATTTAGCCAGAGGAAAAATCTTGCTCCCCTCATGTTTATATTGGACTATCTGGGTGTGACCCAACAGCAGTCTTTTGGGAGATACAACTAACTCTAGCTTAGATGAGAAGGAAGGGGAAAAAAATATGGACATTATTCTTACAACACATTGGCCTAGACACACCAGTCAGAAACAAAAAGCCAGAGATCAGCAAGTAAAAAAGAGGTATTGTAGGTTTTCTGAAACCCACTGATGGCTCTTCAGCTTATACTGCCTTCCACGGTTAGACCAGCCAGGAAATGTCTTATCTGAAGCTTTGGGTTTCTCTGTTGCTAAAATAGATACCAAGAGCTGGTTCCAACAACTTCACAGAAGTGAAGTGCATACTAAATCATGAATTTAGACACACACACACACACACACACACACACACACACAATCTGAGAACTCTGTGCCAAAATTTCATTATTGCCCCGGATTTCATTAATGCCTATGGAGACTCTTAAGGAGACTGATTATTACCTCTATTATTCTTAAGATATATTTAGAGTATTCTTGTGGTGTAACAGTCTTTGGGGCTTTACAACTTAGTAGACTCCTAATGTTAAATATGCACAGTTCCAGCTTACAAACAAGTTGTGTTCCAAAAGTAAATTTGTAAATTGGTTAGTTGGCACTCAGAAATCAAGCTGGCACTCAGATTTCAGTTTCACATTAAAACTATGCCAAAAGTAATCCATAAAACATGTGCAGTCATACCAGTAGAAAACAATGCTGTTACAATTTGATAATGGAACCAGCTATATATAAATATATATATATTTACATATCTATATCAATACATATATATCCATATATCGTACAGAGATATTATATACCAAATAATAGTGTGTAAGTTTTCTAGCTTGAGGCTAGGTACTTAAACACTCTTTCTTAGTGCTAGAACATTGCTATTTCTGTATCATGAAAACTTATGCTGACCATAAAGCAAATATAACAAGAAGGATACAGAAAATTATGATGGAATTTTTTCCAAGTCAAAGCCACCCACATATTTCTCCTTTAAGTCCTGTCTGGGTCACCTCCAGCCCCCTGCATGGTCTCTGTCAACTGACCACTTCCTGGATCCACTCATTCTTAGCCCATTTTCCCATCTTCCTCTCCCAAAGCCAGCATGGATGACAGCTACACATAAGATTCAGGAGAAGGAAAGGTTGACATTTACACTTTTAAATTTTCTAAAAAATATTTAATAACAAAGAAATCAAATTGCAGATGCTCAGTTGCCAAGTTTGTACTCCACCTAACCTATAATGGCTAGGTGTATTCACGTGGCACCACCTTAGGACTGAAAGGTCTTGGAGGTCCATAATAGAATCAGTCTCTGTCCACATCTAACATGGATTTCCCCATGTAAGGCCACAGATCACATGGCAAGGACTCGTTGCATAATTTGTGAGTTGCATGACAAGATGAAAATGTGGAGCCCCTTTTCAAAAGTACGGTTTCAGGACAGTGATAACACAGCCACAATAGACATAGTTTCTCTTATTTATTGTGACTCCATTTCTAACTTCTCTCCATATTATGAAAAACAAGGTGCTGTATTGAAGCCTTTGCATTCATTTGCTTTTTCACTTCTATACTTCTAGAAGTTAAGAACTGCTGTGTTTATAACCAACGTACACACAGAGTAAAAAACAACAAAGAACCACTCATCACAAGACCTACCCTCCATTCATTGCTGAAAAACCCTCATTGCATTTGATCACTTTTGACACTGTATCTGTACACTATGGAAAAACCAGGGAATCCCCCTTTCCAGTTTGCACCCCATTTGTGAGGGTAGTCTTCTTACAGTATGCCTTGACCCTGGATTGAAACCTTGCATTGCTCCCTACCAACTAGATAGTTACATTCAAATGCTTTATATCAAGATCCTGACAATTTGACTCACAGCTAGCTGTGGTCCTCAGTTCCGCTTTCCTCCTAAGCATGCTCTGCCATGATCAAAGTCCTTCATTCACTGCCCCCTGAACATACCACATATATGTACCTTAAATTACAATGTTCTCCAGTTCCATCTAATCTCAGTTCCGTTTTAATTCAAGTCTGACTTTTTCTGTGCAGTTTTCCACGTTGTTATTTATGTTTTTATGTATCACCTTTGTTATCCCAGTGAGAACTGAGTAAATGGTTTGCCAAATGACTGCAGTAATTCCTTCATGTTTATATGCAGTGCCTTTTGTCACTTTACCCTTAAGAGTCAGATTCTGTCTTCACCTTTGGAATCTGATCTTGAATCTGAGTAAGACTTGTGTTGGCCACTAGGGTGTGAGAATACTCTGAAGTGGCCTGTAAGAAGCTTAGACTTGTGAGAAACCACAAGAAGCAGATATGGGTCATCTCAGAGGACCTATCAAAGACAAGGTGTCCTAGTCCGAGCAGCTGGCCAGCTTCCAGATGTGAGAATAAAACCATCTTAAGTCATTCATCTGGAATAAGGTAGCCTGGTTTGAAAAAGCCTTCTTAGCCAACCATGCAGTTGTGAAAAAAATAATAAATGTTTGTTTTTATATGTCATTACTTTAAAGGCTGGCTTGTTATACAGCAAAAGCTAACAGATACACGATCCTACACTGCTTCAAGTGCTGAGTTATCTGAATCCTTATCTGAATCCTCAGAATCTGACTTTGCACATAAGATCAGATCCTCAATAAATGGTTGCTTTTTATGATAGCAATTAGCATACAGAATACCAAGAACTGAGATTTGAAGGTGGACAAGAGTAGCTTTTAGAGAGAAAGGAAACCTGAGTGCACCTGGATAGAATTATCTCGTGCTTAAATCCTGGATGGAAACAACTGGGTGATATCTGAGTACATGTTAACCTACCTGAACTCTATGGAGTATCTTTCATGAAATCTTTATCTTCACACTATACACTAATTTGACAATACATGCTGATGCAATTGCAGGAAGGGTACGCGTGGGGAGAGAGATGCAGCTCTCATGCATCTTATCATTCCTTCATCCATTCATCAAGTGTTAACTGATCTCCTGTCATATGCCTGGTGTTTTTCTAGGGACCAATAGTAAGGAAATGAATGATTCTCAACTTTGATGTTCAAGGACACTAAGCCTAGAAAGTATCAGAACACATCTGAGCATCCTGGTTTAAGTTCAACAGAAAGAGAGGTTAACTACTGGGCTCTTTAGGGCTGAGACACCGGTCTTGGGACTTATTTTCCAGGGAGGGAGGGGAAATTGGTCATTGTTGCTCTTTGCCCTCTTACATCTGTGAAAATTTATGTGTTTTCCTAAGACTACAAGTACATATTTTCTTAACCTGACTGAAAATTTTATCAAACAAATAAAATTAAATGGTCCTCAGTGGTGAAATCATCTAAATTTTTCAGAGGGAACAGCCCTGCACAGCTAGGTCCTGGCTACCACACGCTCGACAACATTAACACTTGAAACCCCATGGTCAGAGAACACAAGGAAATGACACAAGGTGTCCTCTACAGGCTCAGTGACGTCCTGCCTGATGGCCAAGGGCCTGATTGTGAATTTCTTCACGGATTATAATAACAGTTATTGGGCATTGAATGCTTACCATATGTTAATAGTTGTAAACATGTAATCCTTTTTAATTGTCTCAGAATCTTCATGAGATAGGGACAATTATTATTTCTTTTTTAAAGAGGAGGAAACTAAAGCACTAGGAAGTTAACTAACTTACCTGCGATCATAAAACTAGTAAGGAGCAGGTTTGGGACTTGTTTTGTTTTGCCATTCTATAACTTGTGACACTTAGAGTTTATATTGATGTACAGCACCGTTAGAACCTGCTGTCTCCTTTCCTTGCCTCCTACTCAGACCAGAATGTCAGTGCTCTGCAGCCTGACAGTTGCATGAGTGATAGGTGAACTTATGCTATTTTATCTCTTAGAAGGTTGGAAGTTATTTGCTATGGTTTGGATGTGCTTTGGTCCCTAACGGCTAATGTATTAGAAGTTTGAGCTCCAATGTGGTGTTGGTAAGAGGTACAGCCTGGTGAGAGGTTAGTAGGACTGCTGCCTACAGAAGCAATTAATGTAGTTCCCATGACAGTTGTTATAAAACAGTAAGGCTGGTTGCCTAGCTGTCTCTGGCTTCCTGTCATGTGCTTTCTCCCTCTTCCACCATTGTGCCTTTGTCACAACGGCTTCATGCAAGGCAAAACTGATGAAACTGCAAGATCTTGGATTTTCAACCTCAAAAACTGTGAACTAAACAAACTTATTTTCTTTATGCAGTACTCAGCTTCAGGTATTTTGCTGTAGCAACAGAAAAGGGCCAAATACATGGATTTCACATATCTTTTTATTTGTTTGATTTAAGAGAGAGTTGAACTTTCTCCTGTAAAACTTCTGAAACAGAGACTGCAGAACTTTCAGCCAGTACTTTGCTGATACCAGCCCTGCTGCAGGCTACAAGTCCCTCGGAGAATCTGAGAGTTTACTAGTGTCCTACAACCTGCAGCACCACTCCTGGCTGAGTGGATGAATCTGCAGAATGAGGAACAGCCTCACTTGCCAGTCCTGCTCCTGCCTTTTCAGCTGTTAATTATAGAGATGAAGGAGGAGCAAGAGGAGGAAGAGGAAGGAAAAAGGAGAAAGAAGAGGAGGAGAAGGAGGAGAGAAAAATGTGATAGACCTCTCCCTGTTTAGATGGAGTCCCCAGCCTCTTCTCCCTCTTCCTTACTGTCCCTTTCTTAGATCACTTCCCTCTCTCTTCTCCTCTTTAGCTCCACACTTTTCTCTATTCCTTTCATACAAGATCATCTTTCCCTCTGGTGTTTTCCAGACTTATAGTTAGTTGCTCCTAATTTAGGCCGGTTTCCCTGTTGCTATATGCTGCTACTAAGGCTTTTAGTGAGCCATTTCTCCCCTATATTTTATTCTGATGTGGTTTTATGGAGTGGAAGATCGGACCCAGAGCCGGTGCATGCTAGGTAAGCACTCTGCCACTGAACCATATCTCAGCCCCATCTTCTCTCTCTTATTTTAAATAGGAAATCTGCATTCTGTATCTTGCCTTTCTTTATGTGCCCCTGCTGATTTGAGCAAAACTCTGGCCTCTGATTCCAGGATGTCTTAAAAAGATGGTGTTTTTGTTTTTGTTTCTTTTTGAGACAGGACCTCACTGTGTAATGTAGGCTGGTCTTTAGCCTTGGACTCAGGAGATCTTTCTGCTTTAGACTCCTGAGTAGCCAGGACTACAGGCACATACCACAGCGTGTGGCTTTTCCAGCATATTTAAATGTCATCAACAGAGATAACTCCAAATATATCAGGACAATGAGGAACAAGATGAATTTGTACTTAGGCATCGGTGCTGACCGGAGCTGAACAGTGAGGAAGGAGTGACTCAGGCAGGGCCACAGTGCCTCACAGGAAGATGGAAGCAGATAAGATGCCTGCCCCAGGGAAAATATCTGCGCTCCCACAGTCATGCATGCTTAAAAAACTCCAGTCTTATTAGGGGTCAGTCCAGTGACCTTTGCAGAGGAGTGACGTAGCCCCATCTGAGGCTTGTGCAGAACAAAATGTACAAACTAAGAAAGAGCCATTAGTAGCCAGCTGGAAAAAGTACTGCCCAACAGAGAAAACTCTAGTTGGAGGGATCCTGGAAAATCCACAGAAGTGATGCAGGAAAGAAGAGTTACATACAAAGGGTCCCAAAGCCAGATGATGGCAGAAGAAATCTAGTCAGATTCTTCCTCTGCCTCTTATCTCTCCTTTCACTTGGGCCAATCCTGAAGAAGTTGGTGGCAGCTTAGCTGGATAGAACAAGACAGTGGGTGACAACCAACCCTTGGTGATTCCCACACTACATTTCCTAGACAATCGAGGCCTTAGCTAGGGGAGGAGCTTAAACCAGGTTAAAAAAAATATGTTTTGGTATTAGACCAGTCTGAACTTTTTAATCCTTAAGTTTGACTGGAAAGACCATGAATCTGTCTAAAATTTTATTCTAGATTAGAAGAAACGGTGATTTGATAGAATTTTCTTAAGATAGATAGTATATGTGCCTGAGAAATCTATTTTATAAATTTCACTTAGGAGCGTCCAGCTCAAGCAGAAGATGCCTTTTGATTAATGTGGGAATGGAACTACACATGGTCCTAAAACTTATAGATCCAAAAGATGCTGGCTTTGCTATTAAAGAACCCAGCTGTGGGCACGCTACACATATATGGAAGCATATACTTATTTCATGAGTTCAGTCCTAAATACAAGATGAATATATCCCTAGAAGACAAAGGAGTAAGGGCTAAGGTCATCTTACAAGATCCTTTGGTTCCAAGACCCTTTGCCTACAGGCTACTTTCAGGGATCTTCCCCGGGTCTCTCTGACTGCCTCCCTCATGGCTTTGCAGCCCCAACCCAGATGGCTTAGAGTCCACACCAAACCACCATTAAAGCCCAGGAAAAATCCTGACATGGTCTGTCTTTGTTCCACAATGAATCCCAGGATTTTGGAGATTTGGGAAGTTCTACACTTACTTTCACAGATAAAGAATTTAGACCAAGGTTGCCCTTGATGGATACAATCAGTGCAATACATATATATATATATATATATATATATATATATATATATATAATGATATATGCAATATATCATATATATATCAATGCAAAAATCTTGCAACACAGGAAAGAAAGGAACTTAGAAGTTCTTATAAATAAGTTTCTATAAGGAAAATTTCCCAAGAAGGATATGTTTCAATGAATGGAAAGTTCACAACACATTTAACTATTGTGCCTCCATATCAGAAAGCCATTTTCCATTCTGATTTCAGTTCAAGTGCAGATATATACCCTGCCTTGCAACTCCTATTGAATGTAACTAAAATCATAGGTAATGTTTGGAAGAACTGCTTAAGAACTCTGGGGTGGGGGTGAAATAATAGAAACAAGATAGGGAAAGAAACCAAAATCACAAGTAGGACTGATTCTTGTGTGCATTTCCCAGGTTTTTTGGTGGTGGTGGTGGTAGTGTTGGTTTGTTGGTGGGGTAGAGTTTGCTTTGCTTTGCTTTGTCTCCCCTCACTCCAATTAAAGGCAGTCCGAAACCCTAGGGTGGGCTGGAAGAGTGCCAAGTGAAGCTCTCTCTTTCCATTTGAGGATGGGAAAGGGATTCATAAAGGTCAGAGAGACAGAAAGAAGAGATCCCTCTTGCTTTTGTGGTTTCTATTGCCTCTTGCCTCACCCTCCAGGAAAGCCCGGGTGGTGACAGTGATAATGGCAGCAGCAGCTAAACTTGGCACTTATGACCTTGAAGGAAGAGAATGCTTCTCTAGCCAAAGGACTGTGGTCCCAAGAGCATAATGAAAAAAAAGTTTTTCTTTTTCTCTTCGTATAATGAAAACTGGAATAATTTTTATCTGAATTTCTCCTCCCTTTGCTTGGCTTTACAAACAAAATACAGTCAAAAACAGACAACATGGTGGGGAAATTAAAGTTCCAGACTTCTAGTCAGAAGGCCAAGAAAGAGACCCCTGAGAGCCATGGAATCACACAGTCAAGAATACACCATGTGTGGGATCATCTATGTTTGTTTCTGAGCTACAAATGCATGTATCTGACCCCAGGCATCATTCCAAAAGCTTTAAGAAATGAATTATGGACTAGACAGCCATTCAGATCTGTACCTATGGGAGGTAGACAGATAAGATATATTTAAACAGCACCAAAAATCTTAGAAAAAATACAAGATCAGGAGCAAAGTAAAGCGAACTATATAGTGGTTAAACTTTTTATATTTCACTTGTAGCAGTTAGATTTTAGTGTAAAAGAGACAGAAAGTTGTATATAAATACACACATATATGTATATATATATATATATATATATATATATATACATATATATAGGAGTCTATAGTGAAACCCTGCAAAAAACATATAAAATATGGCTTAAAAAAACCTCAATAAATTTTTGAAATATTGAAATGTTCAGAGAATTTTAAAAAATCAAGAAGAAACAGGAACAAATACAGAAGAGACATAATATTGCAGCTCTAAATATGAACATATTAATAAATACCTTAAATAAAAATTGCCTCAGTACACCAATTAGGAGACCAATTAGGACTGGATTTTTTTAAAAAAAAGGATGAGTCATAGTTGTACAGTCTATAAAATTCTCAAGCTCCACTGCAATAAAGGTAGGTCAAGAATGAAAGGATAGCGATATGCCACACAATCACTAATCAAAATAAAGCTGGAACTGCAGTACACATTAATAATAGTTTTCCTTCCACATTCTTGTCATCTTTTTTCCACTCATGAGGAAGAGCGTGTGATCTTTGTCTTTCTGAGTCTGGCTTATGCTGCTCAGCATGATGCTCTCCAGACCCATCTATTTTCTTGTCAATGACAGAATTTTATTCTTCCTTGTGGTTAGATGATGCCTCATTGTGTATATATGCATTTTCTTTACACATTCATTTGTTGATGGGCATCTAGGCTGGTTCCATACCTTGGCTATTGGGAATTGTGCTACAGTAAAGAAGAGTATGCAGGTATTCTAGAGTATGCTGACTGTAATTGCTTTGGTTATCACGAAAGAGTAGTAGAGTTGGAAAGCAGTAGTTTACTGCTTTATGGACCCTCCACAAGAATTCTATAGTGACTCTACTACTTTACATTCCCATCAGCAGTGTTCTTTTCTAGACATCTCCCCCATATGCTCACCAGCATTTTTTTTTTACATTTTTAAGGATAGCAGTTCTGATTAGCATGAGATGACTCTGTGTAGTTCTGATTTGCATTTCTTTTTCTCAGTTATTCTTTCTAGCAGCTTATGTTGAATTTCTGGGATGGTGATTATTATATGTCTGGATGTCGTTTTATTTTGGTTATGGTTATTTGGAGTTCTATACGCTTCACTGATCTGTATGTCAGTTTCCATTCTCATGTTTGGGAAATTTTCAGCTACTACTTCTGTAAATAGCCTCTTGATATCATTTGTGTTGTCCCCTTCTTTTTCATTTATACCTATCAATCTTATGTTGTTTTTCTTTACATCATCTTGTAGCTGTTGAATTGTTATTTCCTGGTTCCTTGTTATTTTTCAAAGTTCTTTCCTTTCCTGTTCACTAGCTGCAATCTTGTCTTCAAGGTCTGAAAGTTTATCTTCACTTTCATTGAGGCGGTTTTGTCAGTTTTTGATGGAATTTTTGATTTCCTGTATATATTTTTGAACCTATTGAAGGCATTCTGTTTGTTTCTTATATTGTTCTTCTAATTTTTTAAAACTATGTCTTCTTTAGATGTGTTTAACATTTCTTTTTAAAAGATCTTTACTTTCCTGTTCACTAGCTGCAATCTTGTCTTCAAGGTCTGAAAGTCTATCTTCATGAACTGAAAATTGAGGCGGTTTTGTGAACTTTCGATGGAATTTTTGATTTCCTGTATATCTCTTTGAATCTGCTTCATACATTCTGATTGTTTCTTATATTGTTCATTTAGAGTTTCCAACGTTTTGCATTGTTCCTCTGATTTTTTAACTATGTCTTCTTTAGATGTGTTCAGCATTTCTTTCATTATATTTATCATTTTTTCTTTTACCTGGGAGACTTATTTCTGATCTGAGTTCTTTTATAGCTTCCTAAAGTTGTTTTTTTTACTTCAGTTGTTATCATTTCAGGAATTACAGGTGTGGCTTACATTTTGTTCTATGTGCATGTCTCCTAGGCTTGCTAAGGTTGGGCTGGAAGTTTGAGATTTCATTTTTCTCTTTTGTTTCATCATTTTCCTATATTTCCAAGTGACATTCCAAAGCTTCCCCCATGTGTTGGGAATCACCTGGCCCACTTTTGGCTACCGGAACTAAATGCAGGCCCCTGCTAGCCACTTGGAGGTCACTGGGTGTGGCCCAGTTAGGATTAGGCCCAGGCAGACCTCCTGAGCATCCTTGGTGATTTGGGACACTGGGCATGGTCTTAGCAGTTGGGAGTGACATATCAAAGCTCCCCTTGGGCTGGGAATCAGCTCGTGTACTTTTGGCTCCTGGAACTGGATTCAGGCCCCTGCTTCTTTCTCAGTTATATGAAACAAACAAGCAGAAAGTCAGCAAAAGTATACAACTGAACAATACCATGAAACAACTGGATTTATAGCTGGATCTCAGAAAGACACTAAACATCATTTCACCCAACAGCAAAGTATACATTTGTTCCAGGCGTAAGCAGAAAGTTCATCAAGATAAATTATATCCAAAGGAACAGAATAAAGATTAACAGACACAAAAGAATTTAAACTAGCTGGGCATAGTTGTGCATGCCTGCAATTCCAGCCCTTGGAAGGTTGAGGCGAGAGGATCGTTTCGAGTTCAAGGCCAGACTGAACTGGATAGTGAGACCCTCATCTCAAAAAGACAAAAATAAATAAATAAATAAATAATATGAAAATCTGTCTTTGTCCTTAATGGAATTAAACTGCAAAACAAACAACAGAAATATAAGTGAAAAATCACTAGATACTAAGAAATTCAATAAAACATTTAGCCATGCATCAGAGGAAATGTCAAGAGAAATTTGAAAAAATTAAAATGTATTCAATGATGCTACAGAAGCACTTAGAGGAAGATTTATAGCATTAAAATGCTTCCACTAAAAAATACACACCAGGACCTCAGCAGGTCTTATACCAGCTTGCACAGGTCTTGCCACTACCTGCCAGGTTTGGCAGACCCTGGAGTTCTGGGCCTGCCAGTGCCATCCATTCCAGAGGCTGAGCGGCCTGGGGTGAGTGTCCATGCACCATCCCCTGAGCCCAGCTAGCTTGGGATCCTCGCTTGGACTGGACGGAGAACTTCATGGCTTCCTGTTGCACTGAACAAGCTTGGCAGGTCTTGAGCCGGCCTGCCCCAGCCCCAGTGACCCTCTCTCAATCTGGGTACCTGGGCGGCCAGAGTTCCAGGAACTGAGGGCATAGAAGAGGATTTTCAACAGGCCCTGGGGAAGCCTTGGAATAACACTTGAAACAAAGAAATATAGGAAAATGACAAAACAAAAGACCAAATTACAATCTCAAAACTCCAGCCTATCCCAAGAAACCTTAGGAACTATGTACATAGAAGAAAATATATGCCATACACCTGAAATATCGGACATAATAGCAACTGAAATAAAGAAGCAACTCTGGGAAGCTTTAAAGGAATTCAAACTAGAAATAATCTCCCAGGTAAAAGAAGAAATGATAAAAGGAATGAAAGAGATGCTGAACATATCTAAAGAAGACACAGTTAAAAAAAATGGAGGAACTAAACAAAAAGGTAGAATCCTTGGATGAACAATATAAAAAACAAACAGAATACATAAAGCAGATGCAAAGAGATATACAGGAAATTAAAAATTCCATTAAAAGCTGTAAAAACCTCCCCAATGAAAGTGAAGATAGAATTTCAAATCTTGAAGACAAGATTGCAGCTAGTGCACAGGAAAAGAAAGATCTTTTTAAAATAACAAGAAATCTGGAAATAACAATTCAACAACTATAAGATGATGCAAAGAAAAACAACATAAGATTGATAAGGATAAATGAAAAAGAAGGGGACAACATAAAGGATGTCAAGAGGATATTTAGAGAAGTAATAGCTGAAAATTTCCCAAACATGAGATTGGAAACTGATATCAGGATCAGTTAAGCATATAGAACTCCAAATAGCCATAACCAAAATAAAACTATACCCAGACATATAATAATCACCATCCCAGAAATCCAACAAAAGAATAGAATATTAAAAGCTGTCAGAGAGAAAAAATAGATCACTTATAAAGGAAAACCTATCAGAATGACAGCAGACTTCTCAGCACAAACAATAAAGTCAAGAAGAGCATGGAGTGAAGTATTTCAGATCCTAAAAGAACATGATTTCCAACCTAGACAGATGTACCCTGTAAATCTGTCCTTCAAAACTGATGGAGAAGTAAGACACTTCCATGACAAAGAACAGCTGAAGAACTTCATGATCACCAAGCCAAGCCTGAAAAGAATATTGAAAGACAGTTTAGATACACTTAGGAAAAAACCACTAAGCAATTAAACAGAACAGAAAGATAAAGATGCAACAGCAGAAAGATGACATGTCGACAATAAACCAACATATAACAGTTATAATCATTAATGTAAATGGTCTCAATGCACCAATTAAAATAAACAGACTGGCAGAATGGATCAAGAAATGAAATCCAACTATAGGTTGTCTACAAGAAACCCATCTAACCCAAAAGGATACTCAGAGATTGAAAGTCAAAGGATCGGGCTGGGGATTTAGCTCAGAGGCATAAGCATCTGCCTTGCAAGCAGGCAGTCGTGAGATCAATCCCTGGTACCGATAAAAGTTAAAAAAAAGAAAAAAAAGTTAAAAAAAAAAAGAAAGTCAAAGGATGGAAAACAATATTTCATGCTACAGGAACCCCCCAAAAAAGCTATTCTGTTTGCAGGCAATGTGAACTTCAAACCAATAATGATCAGAAGAGATAAAGAAGGTCACTACATAACTGGCTAGGGGAAAACTTCAAGAGGAAGAGATAACAATCTTAAATATATATGCACCAAATTCCAGAGCACCTAGTTATATAAAGCAAGTATTAACAGAAATGAAAAACCAAATTAGCAGTAACACAATTATAACAGGAGACCTTAACACACCATTGACACCGAGGGACAGATCAACCAAACAGAAAATCAGCAAAGAAATAACAGAACTGAATCACACCTGTGAACAAATGGACTTGATAGACATATACAGAGTGTTCCATCCGACAACATCAGAATACACATTCTTCTCAGCAGTACATGGGTCATTCTCTAAAATAGACCATATATTACCTCACAGAACATATTTAAATAAATACAAAAGAGTTGAAATTATCCCATGCATGTTATCGGATCATAGTGCCATGAAATTAGAAATTAATGATAAAAGGTACTGCAAAAATCCCACAAACACATGGGAACTGAATAACACATTCTTGAGAAATCAGTGGGTCACAGGGGAAATTAAAGGAGAAATTAAACAATACCTACAAGCAAACGAAAATACAAATACAACTTACCAGAATCTATGGGATGCAATGAAAGCTGTCCTCAGAGGAAAATTTATTGCACTAAGTTCCCATATCCGGAAAACAGAATGAATACAAATAAACAACCTCAGGTCACACCTCAAACATCTAGAAAAAGAAGAGCAGGTCAAGCCAAAAGCCAAAAGAAGGGAGGAAATTATAAAAATCAAAGCAGAAATTAATGCAGTAGAAACTAAGAAAACAATCCAAAGAATCAATGAATCACAGAGTTGGTTCTTTGAAAGAATAAATAAAATTGATAAGCCCCTAGCCAACCTTATTTTTAAAAAGGGAAGAAAAAGCTCAAATTCATGCAATAAGGAATGAAAAAGGTGAAATTACTACAGACTCTGTAGAAATACAGAAGTTCGGCAACACCTATTTCGAAAACCTTTACTCTCATAGGTTTGATAACACAGAAGAAATAGACAGATTCCTAGAAACATATGAGATACCAAAGCTAGGTCAAGAAGATGTAAAACTGATGAATAACCCAATCTCTATTAATGAAATTGAAAACGTAATTAAGTCCTTACCTACAAAGAAGAGCCCAGGCCCAGTCAGATTCACTGCAGAATTCTACAAGAAGTACAAAGAAGACTTAATGCCGACCCTCCTCAAACTCTTCAATGAAATTGAAAGAGAAGCTATCCTTCCTAAGTCATTCCTGGAAGCAAATATTACTCTAGTAGCAAAACCAGAGACAGACCCAACTAAAAAAGAGAACTACAAACCCATCTCCCTAATAAACACAGATGCAAAAATCCTCAATAAAATATTGGCAAATAGGCAGCAAATCATCAAGAAGATTATACACCATGACCAAGTGCAATTCATCCCAGGCATGCAGGGATGGTTCAACATATGTAAATCAATAAATGTAATCCACCATATCAATAAAACCAAGAGTAAGAATCACACGATCATTTTTATAGATGTAGAAAAAGCTTTTAATAAGGTCCAACATTCATTTATGATAAGAACCTTACAGAAAATTGGAATAGATGGTCTTTACCTCAATATAATAAAGGCCATCTATGACAAACCAACAGCCAATATCATACTAAATGGCCAAAAATTGAAGGCCTTTACTTTAAAACCAGGCTCAAGCAAGGATGTCCCTTATAACTGCTCCTATTTAATATAGTACTGGAAATACTAGCCAGAGCAATTAGACAAGAGAGAGAAATAAAATGGGTAAATATAGGAAAAGAAGTTAAATTATCATTATTTGCAGATGACATGATACTCTACATAGAAAACCTCCACAACTCCATTGAAAGACTCTTAGATATAATAAATAAATTCAGCAATGTAGCTGGATACAAAATCAATACTCAAAAATCAATAGCATTCCTATACATTAACAACAAAATCACTGACAGAGAAATAAGAGAACTACGCCCTTCACACTAGCAACCAAAAAAATGAAATATTTAAGGATTACTATCACAGGGGCTGGCGATTTAGCTCAGCGGCATAAGCGCCTGCCTTGCAAGCAGGCAGTCATGAGTTCGATCCCCGGTACCGATAAAAAGGAAAAAGACAAAAAAAAAAAAAAAAAAAAAAGGAAGAATTGCTATCACAAAAGAAGACCTATACAGGGAAAATTATAATACGCTGAAAAAAGAAATCAAAGAGGACCTCAGAAAATGGAAAGACATTCCTTGCTCATGCATAGGAAGAATAAATATTGTGAAAATGCCCATTCTCCCAAAACTGTTATACAAATTCAATGCAATCCCAATAAAATACCATCAACATACCTCATAGATCTAGAGAAATCACTCCTAAAATTCATCTGGAGCAAGAAGAGACCTAGAATAGCAAATACAATTCTAAGCAGCAAAGGCAAGGCAGGAGGTATCACAATCCCTGAATTGAAGTTATACTATAAAGCAACTGTAGTAAAATCAACATGGTACTAGAATCAAAACAGACCTGAAGATCAATGTAATAGATTAGAAGATACAACCACAACTGCAAACACACTCAACCACCTTATCTTTGATAAAGGGGCCAAATATGTTCACTGGAAGAAGGACACTCTCTTTAATAAATGGCGCTGGGAAAACTGGCACTCCATATGCCGAAAACTAAAACTAGACTCATGCCTATCACCATGGACCAAATTAAAATCTAAATGGATCAAAGATCTGAATACTCAAACAAGAACATAAAATCTATTGGAAGACAAATGGGTAAAAACCTTGAAGACATTGGAGTAGGTAGAGAATTCATGACCAGGACTCAAATTGCACGGGAAATACTTCCCAGAATCAATAACTGGGATCACATCTTATTAAAAAGTTTCCTCATGTCAAAAAAAATCTCCAGCATAGTGAAAAGAAAACCCACAAACTGGGAAAATATCTTAGTGAACTGTCCCTCAGACAGAGGACTTCTGTCTAAAACATATAAAGAATTTTAAAAAATCAGACCCCCCAAATTCAAGATCCAATCCAAAAATGGGCATCTGAGATGAACACACAGTTCTCAGATGAAGACATACAAATGGCAAATAAATACATGAAAACATGTTCATCATCATTTTTCATTAGAGAAATGCAAATTAAAACCACATTGAGATTTCATCTCGCTCCAGAAAGAATGGCCAGGATCACGAAAACCAACAACAACAAATGCTGGGGAGGCTGTGGGGAAAAGGAACTCTCCTGCACTGTTGGTGGGCATGTAGACTGGTGCAACCATTGTGGAAGTCAGTTTGGAGATTACTCAAAAAGCTGGGCTTGGAAGTCCCATTTGTTCCAGCTATTCCACTTGTAGGCATATTCCCAGAAGAACCGAAAGCATCATACCACAGTGATAAATGTGCACCCATATTTATTGCAGCACAATTTGTAATAGCCAGATCTTAGAAGCAAGCTAAGTGTCCATCAACTGAGGAATGGATAAAAAAAGTTGTGGTATTTTTATAAAATGGAGTCCTACTCAGCTATAAAGAATGATCACATTAGATATTATAAATAAATGGGCCCAGCTTGAAACCATACTCATAAGTGAAATAAATCATACTTCCATGTATAAATACCGAATAGTTCCTCTAGTGTAAGAAATGATAGCAGCACATAAGAGTATGTGGTAATCATGATTTCCCATTATATTGCTTTGAAGCCTTATAATGTTTTCATTCATTAATTGGAATGGTTTTATTCTGGGTTTTTTGATTTTATTGTCTGTGGTGATATGAACAGCTATTTTGAAGAAAACAAGACATCATAATAGCTAGTGCTGATTTAATATCATCTTGTTTTGAAGTCCCATCAAACTTTTGTTCTTCTTTCTCCATTTGTCTTATCATGTTGTATCTTATTGGATTTTATTATATGTGATAGTACAAACAAAAACTTTTATAGACAAGGAGATAATACAGAAACCATTGTTCATTTTCTGTTAGTTGGTTCTAAATACCCAGTAATAGTTTCATTCTCTTGAATCGTTTTACATTGTCTTGATATGTTTGATGCTATAGTATATGAAGTTATACTCAAATATTTCAAGGAAAGAGACATTAAGGTAACTACTGTTATGTCAAGTTATCTTGTGGTAAAACACTATGTTGCTTAAATTTTTCTGTTCTGACCTGTGCTGTTGTGTTATTATGTCCTCTTTTATCTCAATCTCCTTTTTTATTTATTTATTTAATTGTTTTAATTAAGGGAAAAATAAATAAATAACTGTCAAGATATATTATAGTAACCATTTTGATTTCCTATTAACTTGATTTGAAGCCCTGTATTGCTCTCATCAATTTTGTTTTGACTGATTTTACTCTATTCTGTTATGCTTGATAGTACCAAGTTCGAGAGTAGAGGCAACAACTGTGAAGACAATAAGATTCACTATGATCCCATTCTGGTTTGACTATTATCTTTTTTTGAAGTCCTGTAATGTCTCCAATGTTTCGATTTTATTGGTTTTGTTTTGTACTGTTTTGTTCAATTTTACTATAACTGATGATATAGGCAATTCTTTTTAAGATAACAAGAGGCATTATGGTAATCATTGTTGATCACCTTGTATTCTATTTTTCATCATGTACTGTGTTCATCCTTTTGATTTGACTGACTCTATTTTGTTTTGTCATATTTGGTTTTATTCTCTTCCAAAAAGTAATGAGAACTGTGGGAGTAATAAAACCCAAAATGTGTAATTGTTATTGTAAAAAAGAGAGGAAAAGAAAGTGCTCTAAAGAATATAACTGCATGTATATTTAAGTGTATAAGATAGATAACCATATTACTGAGTGTTTGTTGGATCACTGAACAGAACTGTGTGAAGTCTCTATGTTTGAATGTCTACTTCGTATGCTTTAATTTTGTAACTTAAACAACTATTTCTAAGATGACAATGTATAATCTATTAACTAGTGATGTCTTACTGTATATTTTTTTGAAATTCTGTATTACTTGTACCTTTTTTTCTGTTTTTTTTCTTTTTCTCTTTAAATAAAATTTTAAAAAAATACACACCAGGCATGTTAGCATATGCCTGTAATCCCAGCACTGAGGAGGCTGAGGCAAAAGAATCACTGTGTGCTCAAGACCAACCTGGGTTACAAAGTGAGTTCAAGGCCATCTAAACTGTATAGTGAAATCTTGTCTCAAAAAAGACCAAAAAAAAAAAAAAAAAGAGTTACCATATCAACAATCTAAAGTTTCAGCTTAAAAAAGTAGAGAAAACAAAATCGACACAAACCAAAAACCAGAAGGAAGGAAATAATAAGGACAATAAGAGCTTTAGCCCGTTTTAAAGTTTGGGTTATTTGAAGTCTCTTGCTATTGAACTGTTTGAGTTCCTTATATATTTTGATTATTACTTCTTGTTGCTAAATATTTTTCCCATTCTTTAAACCACCTTTTTTTTTATTCTGTTGATTGTTTCCTTTGTTGTTGTGGGGCTTTTGATATTCATTTTTATTTTTCCTGAATGTATACAGAAGGTTTTTGAATCAGAAATAGAATTTTTTTGAGACAAGGTCTCACCTTGTAGTTTAGGCTGGTCTGGATTCACTATGGAAGCTCAGGATTGCCTTGAATCCACGGTGATCCTCCTGCCTCAGCCTCCAAAGACCTGGGATTACAGGTGTACTCCATCATACCCAATTTGGATTCCTCTTTAATCTCTCAGAAAAGCCAACAGCAAGAGAAATATTGGCAACATTGGTTCTCCACTCCCAGGATCTCCACCAAGTGCCACTGGGAACCAGATTTTAAAAACATCACTGTGTGCAAGTGGGGAATCACTGTGAGTTGCAGAGAAATACAAATTTCTTTTGTTCACAAAAAAGCGCCTCCTATCATTGGAGATCAGATGCAAGGATTCTTACCTTTCCTTTTGATATGAAAATAAATCTCTGGGGCTGGGGATTTAGCTCAGCGGCATATGCGCCTGCCTTCAAGCAGGCAGTCGTGAGTTCAATCCCTGGTACCAATAAAAATGAAAAAGACCAAAAAAAATTAAAAAAAAAAAAAGAAAAGAAAATAAATCTCTGAGGGAAAAGGAAAAGCCAGTGTATTCAGTTTTACAGCTCAGAAATGAGTGCAAGGCTTTGAGTGCCTTATTGCCCGAGTTGGGTCTCTTTGGAATGATCTCACTATCTGATTAGCTGTAAGTTATTTCTGTGCTTGCTGTAAGGTCAGGAAACAAACCATAAAATTTATTCAAACAGCTCTAAATAATTGTGCAAGAACACATTTGACTCTATAATCTCATAAGAACTTTACAATGATACCACGAACAGACTGATCAATCTTATACCACACATACACACATACACCCGCAAACCACAGATAACCAGACAATGTATGCTTCAATGTGATATAACAGGAAACTCATAGAGCCACATTTGAAATATTCTCATCAAGAATCAGCCTAGATCTGGGTCAAGCCTTTATATCTATCAATTTATTTAAAAAAACAAACACCCCCAAAAAAGAAAATAGAAGAATATGTTGCATAATGACACAAAGATGCACTTAGATAAATCCTGGAAGACTCTATAGGGTAAATGATATGGTCCCTACAACAAATAAATAGCAAAGAAAAAAGAGGGAGAGGAAATTTTTAAAAGAGCATCAAAAGATATTAACCAAAGGAGTATGCAGACTTAGTTTGGATTCTGATCAAACCTATGAACTAGAAAAAAAGAAAAAACCAGTTGAGGATGTGGCTCAGTGGTGGAATGCTTAGCTAGCATGTTCAGGACCCTAGGTTTGAATCTCAGCACCATACACATGCAAAGCTATTTATATACAATAGGGAAATTTGAACACTGACTAGATGGTGGAGGAATTACTGCTGAATTACTGCTAAGTTTTGAGATATGATAACAATAGTATGGCATCGCTTTTAAGATAGAGTTTTAATCTCTTAGCTATATACTTGTAAGTATTTACAGATGGAACTTATACGATAGTTGAGATTCGTTTTAAAATAACAGGAGGCAATCCAGAGAAAATGGGGGAAACAGTAGAAAAAAGGTTTTTCATGGGTTGATAATTATTCTCCCAACTTTTATATATGTTTGAAAATGCCTATAAAGATTTTGGTTTTAAAAAAGCAAAGTCCAAGAAGATAGGGATCTTATGCTTTTTTGCTGCCTGTGTTAGTTTTGCTAGAGCTGCCCTCGCAAAGTACCATAGACCAGTGGATTTAAACCATGGAAATCTATTTCCTCACAGTTCTGGAAATTAGAGTCTGAGATCATGGTGCCAGCAGGGCTGGTTCCCTTTAAAAGCTGTGAGTAAGAATCTGTTCCTGCTGTCTTCTTGGCTTGCAGATGGCTGTCATCTCCCTGTGTGTTCACATCATCTTTTTCCATCCAAATTTTCATTTTCTTGTAAGTCACCAGGCATAGTGGATTAAGGCCCACCCTGAAGACCTCATTTAATTTAATTACTCTGCAAACACCTCCAAACACAGTCACACCCTGCAGTCCTAGGAATTAGGACTCCAACACATGAATTATAGGGGGCACGGTTCAGTCCTTGACACCATCTCCAGCACACAGTACAGGGCTGGGTAACAGAGGGCCACAGTGACTGTTTATCAATTAAATGAACAGCAGTAAGAAAGCTGCAGTGGAGCAGCCAGACTGTACTGCCCAGGCCTTTCTCCGTCCTTTGTGGCTTTTCCTAGACACAGTGTAAAGCAGGGGCTCTGTAGGCCTGTGCGTAGCAGTGGGGAGTGGCTATCAGGACAGCAAAGCAGAGCCCGCCAGCAGAGGATAAGGCATTATGGGTACCACAATGTGACTGGTTCTTTCCTATGCCTTATGGCAATACGGTCTTAGTAAGAAGTAAGATGATCAGGCAAGACCAAGTGTACTGTCCCAGGCAGTCAAATGGGGCACCGAGGGTCCTGTGCTCTTGAGACTCGACTTTCTCCAACTGCTATGGCAACTTAGAGTACTTAGACCAGCCTGCCCGCAAAGGAGGGGACAGACAGGAGTCACGTCCTGTTCAACAGGCTGGAGTTCTGTTAAAACGCTTGAAAGCCAATAAAGTCTCTGTAAAATAGCTTTAAACATTAATAAATGAAATAAGAGCATATCTGTAATAAAGAATGCAAAATAAAATCCTTTTAGTCTCTAGTACTTTAACCACTTAATGTAGACTCATTTGATTTTCGCCGAGGACGTAAAAGAGTAAGAGAAAAAAAAACAGCTGAAAGTTAGTGAATGCTTGTGACCTATTTTAAAATTATATGTAATACATGAAAATTAGGCAATTATAATAGTATTAAAGCATTTTTAATAAATGCTATTTTATCAAGCTCTTTCTTTTCTTTTTATTTCTGGCTCCCAAATCTCATAAAAGCACTTTAACTTTTTCAAATAATTTTTACTAATTATAAAGATAATACCGAGTTACTGAAGGAAATTTTGAATAGAAAAAGTTCACAGAGAGATCCTCAGAGAGACCAACTGTGAACCTCCATGAATTTCCTTCCTACCATTCATTAAAGTATTCAAGGTGAGATTGTGGTAGTTTTTAACCACTGCATGATTTCATTTTTTCAAAAGTTTATTCTCAAATACATAACACACTCCAAAACAACACTTCATTTTAGCTAGAGATAGCAAAGTATGCTTTTTTTCTAGAAGCATAAATGAAGGAATTGCCTGAATGGCAGCAAAACTCAACACTTTCTCACCAACTCAGATCTGGCTGTTCTCTTTCATCAACTACTCCAGACAAAGCCTCCCCACTGGTGTCTGATGGTTACTCTCACCCCAGGGAAAGGAGTGCGGGGTTCCCTCTCGCCTTGCAGGTGTTTCACTCTCCTCAGATGAGGGGTCATGCAGAGATTGTGCAAATTTAGCTCTCCATCAGACTACCGAAAAGTTGTGAATTTGAAGTTAGTATGCCTCTATTTTTGTTTTTAAGGCTGTGAGACCTAGTCTCTGTGAATCTACGTTCCCAGACACTTCAAAGAGACTCTTGTCAGTAAACATGAACGAAGCATTGTGGTGGTGAGCCCAACCCCCAAAATATATGCAAAGAATATATATATATATATATATATATATATATATATATATATAATATATGCAAAGAAATTATATATATATATATTATATGCAAAGAATATATATATGCAAAGAATATGGGAAATGTACAATAAAGGGATTATTGAAATCAAGGAATATGGTAAAGTAAATGCTTGTGACATGAGTAAAAGTTGTGAATTTCTTCAATTTAAATGAGGAAATACAAGCTGAAAAAAGTCACGATAAAAATTGGGGCAATGGAGAGGTATTAAATGTATGGTTGTGCTATAGAAACATGGCAGGGTAACAAAGCAGTGTCTCCAAGTTCAGAGGCTGTTATTCACTTACCTTGCCCTGTTGCTGAGGCCTGCACATCACCTGCAGCACCACTGTATCCCTATCTTTGAGCCTATGTAGTTAAACACATAAATGGTGGTGCTCAGTGCAAACTGATAATGTGGGAGATTTTGCTCAAAAGATATTTGAAGTTTCAAAATAACCATAGCGGAGCACTAGCCTATATGTCTCACACAGAGAAAGCAGGCTCTTCCTATGCAGCTCTGCAAAAGAATAACGTACCTGTGTCATGTTTGAGTGCAATGATGACTTGATGTACGATGCATATATACAAACTAGTGGTCTTTCTAACTTGGGTGCCCCCAACTTCTAGTCTGAGGTTTTCAAGGTCATCAACAAGAGGCCCTTTGAAGTTCTCTCTTCTTGTTTACTGGAGAACCTGTCTGATGTCTTTCTCAGATTTCTTAAATCAGTTTTCTTCATATGTTTTCTAACTAACTGTTTAAAAAATGTTCTCATCTACTGTCACATTTATGTTCTTTGTCCACATAGGCAAAGCTATTCCTTGTTTCTTTACTATAGTTTAGTGGAGTTTTTAGGAGAAGATACACGATATGGTTTATGTTCGGATGCCAACCCCCACCACAAGCCTCATGCAATCATGGACATGGCCAAATCTAGTGTTTGTGGTTGGCTTGTTGTTTAGTGCTTGGATTGGTGGAATAAATGTCACACTCTCCCAGGAGTGGAGCCAGCATACAGTGTAAGGTGAGAAGAAGATGTGTCTTCTCTGTTTTGCCTGGTTTGTGCGTTGCTGCAGGGGCAACCATGAACCATTGCTCCTCAGCCATGTCATTATGCCTTGGAGCCAACTGAGTATGGACTAAAACCTCCAAACTGTAAGAAATAAACCATCCTTTCCCTAACTTTAGACATCAGATATTTTGTCTCAACAATGAGAGAAAAGATTAATGAAGACAATACAGATATGGAATTGACCTCTCATTTATGATCTTGAAGAAGTACCAATGAAGAGGCATCAAAAAAAGAAACAAGGACTGTGAGAGACCCAAGATAAGGTGAAGCCCATAGCAGGCCTTGGTTGAGCTCACTGAATATAGATCTGAATATAGGTCTTCCTACGGTGCAATTTTGGAACCAGAGTTCCAGGTTGCTGTATCACTCTACCTCTTATCAGCTGCAGGGCACAGAAGTGTTACTTATATACTTTATGCCTTCATTTTCTTACCTACATGACAAGGATACAGCAGTAGTACTTACCTACTTACCTCATAACATTTTTAAGCAATAAAATGAGTCAGTATCTGAGAACTCAAAAAATAAAGACAAGAAAAGAAAAAAAGGTTTATTCTTGCTATAGAGGCAAGAATGGTGATACTGATGGTTGGAGCAAATGTTGAAGTTTCTCTTGAAATGGGAATAGCTAATGGGCTTTGAAAACAAGGGAAGCTTGTGAATTGTGCTTCTTATTTTTCTTTTTGTAGATGCTGATGATCTGATTCCCAGGGTGATTGTCACAGTTTGGAGAAACCAGGCACTGCTTCCACCTTTGAACTATCTGTTGAGCTGCCTTTTCTCTCCTCCCTTCCACTTGGGCACCCAAGTCCATGCTGGCAGGTCTAAAGAGTCAGGTTTCACCCCCCTTCCTAGATGTTCAGTGCCTGAAAAAGGCTCTCAGTAATGGGCCGCCAATGGTGGTGGTGGTGACGGTACTGTGAAGGGTTACCTGTGAGTTTTTGACTACTCAGATAATATGCCGTTAAGCAAGAACATTTTGTCCATAGTAAATAGTCCATTCAGAGCAGGTTATAGCAAGCCTCAAGGATAACAGTTAACAAGTTCTTTGTCTACTCTTATCTCAGCACATACCTGTATATGGCTTTGATTTTCCAATGCTTGTGCAAACATAGGAAGCCACTAGAAATTCAGAGCCAGATTTAAACTCCCAGATATTCCACAGTTGTCTACTTTATTATGTTTATCTATTGTTCACAAGTCTAAATGTATGTGCCAGGAAGTTAGTGCTCGTTTGAAAAGGCAGCTGAGAGAATTATCTCCTTGGACTTTGAGCAACTATAATAAGCAAAATGTGAATAAAATCCAGGAGTGAAAACCAGAGCATAACAGAATGCCGTCTGCTCAGACCTTTGTTCTTAGTTCCACACAAGCCAGCTCTGAAATGAGCCCCGTTACTCAAGAGCCCTGGAAATAATCTCAAGCAGAGGCAGTCTACTCTTCTGCACCCAATGAACAAAGTCTCATAAGATGGTGCCCTCTGTGCCCCTTTATCAAAAGCCTATTCTTGTCTTAAAGGGGATACTCATGCTTCCAAATTCATATTTTCTTGTCAAAAGAGCAATTTTATCTTGTTGTGATACCATTTGAAAGGAAAGAAAATTCCTAGATCTCTTAGAAGAAATAATGTACTCCTCAGAAAGAAGAGAAACTAGGAAATGTAAGATTCTGAGGAAATGAGCAGGACCAAAACCTGAACCAAAATGTAGTAATAAAGAAAGAGAAAGAATCACTTTCCAATATAGTACTGGAAAATCACAACTGGATTAGAATCTATGAAACATTCTGGGAAAGAAACACAGGATAGATAGATGGATGATAGATAGATAGATAGATAGATAGATAGATAGATAGATAGATATGGATTGATAGATACAGGATTGATAGATAGGTAAAGGACCTGTGCCACCTTCTTAGATGTGATAGAGATGGATGAATCTTACATCAGACCACTTACAGATATTTACACATGCTGATTTACAAGAAGACAAGTGGCACTGCTTAAAAGAGATCAGAAAGAAATTTTAATATTTGTAAATTATTAGGCAGGGTACAGAATGCCTAAGAATATAAGAGATGGTTTTGTCAGTTGTCTATGAAGGGTTTAGTCCCACACTAACAATAAGTTCTTTCAACTTTCCAAACCCAAACCAAGTACCTCAATTCTATTCAATTCAATTCAGTTCAACACCTACCTAGAGTTAACATTAATGTCACATGTTATGGGCTTAGTCTCACAAGAATGCCCTTCATGTCAGTCATCAGTCCAAGGTTGTCACCTGTAGTTCTGACCAACTGTCTATAAATTAGGGTTTTTCATATCCCTTGTTCATGTTTGTTAATTTGTTCTCACAGCTCACAGAATTCAGGGAAACATGTTCTTACATTTTCTTATTCACATATCCTTATTAAAAAGGGTACTACAACAGATAAGAGGACACAGGACACGGTCAGACAGAGTGCTGAGCACAGGAGAATCTGTTCCTATTGATTTAAGTATATACCATTTTTCTTACACAAGGATCCATTCACCAGCCCAGAAGTTTCAAGATATTATTATTTAGGTCTTTTATAGAAGTCCTATTACAGGGGCACAATTGATTAAATAACTAGCCTTTGTTTGAACTCAGTTTCTAGCCCCTTTTTCATCCAAGAAGGTAAATAGGTAGAATTGAAATTTCCAACCCTTGAATCACACGATTGATTCCTCTAACAACTAGCACCTTTCCTGAAGCTTTCTAAGGCCTTCCAATCACCAGTCATCTTATTAATACACAAAAAGGCAGGAAATTCAGAGTAACATCATATTACACCAAAGGTGCTCCTGCCACTCAGAAATTTATAAACTTTAAATTTAGAAGCTCTTGGGCTGGTGATATATCTCAGTGGGAGAACACTTCCCTGAATTCTGTGAGCAAGGGCCAAGTTTAGTCTGCTCAATGCAAAATTAATGAATTTGGAAACTCTGTCTTAGGGATGATGAGTGGAGACCAAATACATATTTCTTATTATGCTGCAGAGTATTTTGGAGATAAATACAGGAGGAGGGTTTTTTTTTTTGTTACCAGAGGATAAGAAGATACATTAAACATGAGTGAATCATGAGCATAGACCCTTGAATGTGAAGTTCTAACTAGTAAAGTGTATCCCACAAAGATAGGGAAGACCAGACTGGTTCAGAGACTAGTTAAGTTACTCTTATTCTAAAAGATTCTTAAAAGTATACTAATTTTTTAATTAAGTAAATAGAGTATAAAGATGAAAATAAAATGGTTCAAATGTCCACCAGATAAACAACCTTAATATTAACTAACAAATAATTTATGAGAACAATTGAAACAGTACCTGAGAGGTTTTTATACAAAATGTGGAAGGGGAATGGTGTCCTAACGAAGAATAAGAGGGCAGAAGATTCTCAGTGAATCTTGTAAGGAGAGATGAGGAACAAAAGGCTCATGGCCTCAGTTTTCTTAATATCACAGGCATGGCCAATGAGATAAGTTCAGTTTTAATTAAGACTGGTAAGATAGGATTCCAAAACAGAATGAGGGGACTGGAGGTGTAGCTCATTTGAATTCTTTTCAAAGCATGTACAAAGGTTGTGTGTGATCCCCATTAGTGAAAAACAGCACCACTAATGTAGAATATGGCGCAGTTTCCTTAAGTCAAGGGAAACTTGTATCAGGTAGCTTAGTGAGAAAACATGCAGCGATCTTTATGAAGAGTGTGAATATTTATCAGGTACGCAGAGTGTGCCAGGAACTGTTTCAGGTGATAGAATTTGACATTTGCTCTCAAGTAATTCATCGGCTGATACTGGTGATTTAGGTCTGTATGATCACTGTTCACACCCCACCCCCAAACACAGAAGGCTTGCCAAAGCTAGCTCTGAGGAGACAGGGAGCCTCATGGTCCCTCAAATTGTCATCTCATTGTATTTAAATGTGTTAGGGTTTTTATAGTGAGCAGGAGGGGGAAAGGAATGCAATGACACAATACACAAAATTCTCATGCTGTTTCATTCCAAGGCCACCCTTGACTTCTTTCCAGCTCCTTCCCTAGAAATCAACCTTACCTGAGTTGAAAAGAGTGGTTATATTCTCAGTTTAAGGAAGTTTAGAGAGATTAACTTGTGCCTAAAAGAAAAAAATCACTTTTAAAGACCCATTTTGCCTGTCAGGTAAAAGTCTACAGTCTTAAATTGCTTTCAGAATTCAATCAGGTAAAATGGAAACACACCATTAAATATAATACATTTTCTAGTTAAAAAAAAAAAAGGCATAACTGAAAAAAAGCCTGTCATTCTCTGAAGGCTCTGCCATGCAGTCAGCTTTTTAAACACATGGAAGATGGAAAAGAGGGAGCAGAACAAAGGAAGACTTTGCAAGTTTAGACAGATGTATAAGACAGACATCAAGAAGAGCAATGTACAAATGCAGATGGGGCTTTTTTCCTCTAGTAACTATATTTACGGAACTATAGCACACATAGCTAAAAGCACATCAATCACAACTGTACTGCTCCTGTTCACAAAATGAACACACCCATGGAACCAGCATCCATCAAAACACAAAACACTGCCAGCAGCCTGAGAAACACCTTTATGATTCTTTCAATCATTAGGTGCCAAACCACTGCAACCCCATCTAGGCTAACCACTAACATGATTTTTAACACCATAGTTTAATTTTGCTAAAAGTAGTTTTGCTTACTTTTTTTTTCAGATTACTTTGTTAAGGTACAAATTCATAAATCAAGATAATAAATAGTCCCTTCACCCCTAAAAATCTCCTATGTTCCTCTGTAATCTATCCTTCCTTCTACCCCTTTCATGGATGTTTTATAATCTTCCAGTAATACATACTATATTAGTTTGCATTTTCTAGGACTTTATACAAATAGATCATATATTAAATACTGATTTTTAAAGTCTAGCTTGTTTCACTCTGTGTAATGATTCTGAAATTCATTTATGTTCTTTCAAGCATGAGTGGTTTGGTCCTTCTGTTGCTGAACAACACTGTAATGCATGGATATATCACAGTTTGTTTATCTATTTGCCTCTTGACACACTTAGGTTGTTTACAGATTTATGCTATCCCAATAAAGCTGCTATAGAAAGACCATGTGACCATGCCTTTGTATAAACATGAGCTTCATTTTTCTTGGGCAAGTTCCACTACGAGTGGAATGGTTGAATCATATGTATGTTTACCCTTATAACACACTGCCAAACTGTATTCCAAAGTGGAGTGCAATTTTATAAACTCAGCAGCAGTTTACAAGAATGTCACTTACTCCATACAATCACCAATATTTGATATTTGATTTGATTTAAAAATTTTAATCATTCTAATAGATGTGTACTGGTATCTTATTGCAGGTTTAATTAGCATTTACCTGGTTACTAGTGATGCTAGCCATTTGTTTATGCTTTTATTTGTCATTTTGGATATTCTTTTGTTAATTATCTGAGTTTTTTTAAAACGCCAGGATCATCAAGAGGGACTTATAAACAAATGTTCAGAGTCAAGAGAAGTGAGAATGGAAAACAGAGGCAATGTTGACAGATAATAAGGACGACAATGCACCTTGTGCTCTAACACCTATTCCACTTGTATCTTTGTTTTCCAGGAGAAATACAGTAAGGCTAAAATGAGACAGAGAAGTCCCACAGGAAGAAATAGCATCTGTAGGAGACAAATTGGAGAGTAAAAAACAGAGTTAGTGGTCTATGAATATCACTTCTTTCTTTAGAACCTATAAATTTTAGGCATAGTGCATAGGGCAACTATCCCTCTTTGCTGAGGAGTAAGAGAGTTCCCAGGTTGCAGGACCTTCAGTGCTACAGCCAGAAAAGACCTGCAGAAACCAGGATGACTTGGTTACTCAAGGTTGGTCCTTGACTGTACAAGGTGAAGAGATGATTATTCCCAGCCTCGATTTTAGCTAGATGTAGTCATGTGATTAAGTTTCAGCCAATGAAGTAAAAGTAAAAATTATGTATGAAATTTTAGGCTGTTCACGTTAAAGCATGTCTCCTCTTCATTCCTGTCTTCTCAGTGGTTCAAAAAGATAAGAAGAGCAGGTATGCCATTTTAGTTGGTGAGATGGAAGCTGCCTGATTTAAATAACACGGCAGCAAGCAAGAAGGATTTAGAGTCTGATATGGCTTGTGTCTAGATGTCCTCCCACAGCTTCATGCAGACTAAAACCTCTGCCAACTGTGAGCTAAATAAGCCTTTCTTCCTTGAATTTTCGGTGTTGGGTGTCTTGTCTCAGGTACCAGAAAGTATCTAACACAAGGTCCTCATGATTGATTATGCAGCTACCTACCCAGCTTGTATGTGTAAGAGAAATAAATTGTTCTGCATAAATCCCTGTATTTTAGGTTTCCTTTTACAGCTGCCTACTTAATATATAATAACACAACCAGTTAGGCTAAATGACTTCAACAGGTTTAAGTGGAAAGTTGTCTTTGTGGTTTAAATGGGAAAGAAGAAAGAAAACTTGTATTGGTTTGAGCATGGCAAGTGCTGAGCACTGTACTGCTAGGTTCTTTATGCAGGATATTTCACTTGTTCTTTTCAAAAAAATCATACCAGTAAAGTTTGTTGAAAAATAATAGGAAACAGGAATAATAGATAAAGAGTAAGTTTTTGATTTTCAAAAGAAAGAAGGCACAGTCCTTATATTCCTAACTTATGACTTTGGTGGAAATCTTAAATCACTTTTTAGAGTGAATTAATAAAGGCTGGTTGATGAGTAGTTAAAAAGGAAAGAGAGGGGCCATGGGTTTAGCTCAGCAGCATAGTACCTGCCTGGCAAGCACAAGGTTGTGAGTTTGATCCCTGGTACCAAAAAAAAATAAGGGGGGCAGGGAGGAGAGAAGCCAACTAGCCAGCCTTTCTGATAAGCCATGCAAGCCGTAGGGGGCCCAGGAAATGACAAGTCAGATAGCGCCTCCTGTGAGTCTACCAGCATGCCCTCCAACCCCACCTCAGTGTGAGCAACTGGCTAGTTCTGAGAACAGGCTGAGTTGATAGCAGCTAAGGTTCATAAAGCAATTGAATTCTTGTATTGTTTGGTTGATTTTGCAGGCCTGGGGCCTGTGATCTGAGCATCTATTGAGAGGATAACAGAATCTAATATAGCAAATATGGGGGATTTCTTTCTATCTTGTTTTTGAAATCCACTATTGCTCTCACTGTTTTGTTTTATTCTAATTAGTTTTTATTATGCTTCTTTTTTTTTGGTACCGGGGGTCGAACTCACAACCTCGCACTTGCCAAGTGAACACTTTTGCCGCTGAGTTAAATCCTCAGCTATGTTCCAATTGTTTAATGTTCTGTTTTGATTGGTTTTATTTTGCTTTGTTTTGTTTTGATTGTGCTATATCTGATGGAGTGGACAATTATTGTGAAGATAACAAGATATATTATGATGGCCATCATTTTCCTAGTATCCTGCTTCAAAGTTCTTGACCAATTTCACTGCTTTGTTTTGATTGTATTTATTCTGTTTTGTTTTGTTGGACTTTATTATCTTTAAAACACACACAAAAAAACTTTTTAAAAAAGGAGTAGAGATCGTTAAACTCTAAACGAATGCGTCAAAAACCAACCTTGTCAAACTTGTCTTTGTTTCACTCTGTTTGAGATGGTTGCTGTACTGGTAGGTCAGGAACAATGTAATTGCAGCAAAGATATTAACAAGAGATACAGACAACCGTGCAGACTTGTTCTAGATACAACTAGGTGGATTAATAATTAATTAAGCAGTCATACCCAAACGGTTCTGAGGAAATGCATTGATGTCTTTTTAGAGAACTGAGTATAGTGGCACACACCTGTAAACCCAGCACTCAGAAGGCTGAGATAGGAGGATCACTGATTTGAGGACAGCGTGGGCTACATAGTGAACTTAAGGCTAGTCTGAAGTACACAGGGAGACCCTGACTCAAAAGCCAACAAACAAACAAAACAAGAAATAATCGTCTTAAAAGAAAATTTCAAGAAATATGCCATGATCTTGCTAAATTTATTAGTGATTTAGATGAACAGATAGTGAAGTATTCATGAAGTCGACCAATGACATGGAACAAAGATAGTACACATTAACGAAGACAGACTCAGAACCAAAAAGGCTTGCAGATTTGAATGATAGACTAAATCTAGAGCATGTATTTATGCACTTAAAATTTAAAACAAAACAAAAACCCATCCAATTAGCATAGGAGAGGGGGAATTGGGTTGTAGCATGTGCAGGGCCTTGGGTTCAATCCCCGGTACTGAAAAACAAAAGAAAAAGAAAGAAAAGAAAAAAGTAGGATGGGGAAATGGAATTGTATTAGGAGAAGAACTGGGATGTTCTAAGTAAGAGTTTATGATGAGTCAACAGGACCAAGCTTGTGTAGTCTAGTTGAAGTGACAGGGTCTCTGTACGGGGGTACAGCTCTGCTAGCAACTCTAAACTGACATTTCTATTGCAGCAAGAACAGGATAGATTGAACCTGCTACCTTAAGTGGAGCAAATATTGAGGGTCTATCCTGTGACATCCTAACTCTATCTCTATGGCCATGGTCTCTCTCTGGCTTTCATACTTCCCTCCTCTTTCATCTGACTATCCATCTGCCTCAGGACTTCAGCTTAACACCCTGTTACTGTTTTTTGTGCTGACAGATTGGGTCTTCCTGCTTCCTTCTGCTTTGAGAACTCTTTTCTTCACTTGAACCAGTGGCATCCTAGATGCTGGATGAATACAAGAATGGAGATGCTTAATGCAGACAGTAGGAATGGTTATGCCCCAGTACCTCCTTATGCTATAGGCAGCTGAGTTAGTTAGAAAAGTTATAGGCAGTGAGACAGGGCTAGGTCCTTGAAGGAGCCAGTGCAAAAGCCCTGGTAACTTGCAACTGTGGGACAGACAGACAGCTCCTGAGGTGGGCCAGGCCTTAAGACAAAAGACCAAAACAATGCACCTATATTCTAAATAGTTCTTTGTCACCCTGAGGAATAGTTTTCTATCACCCTGAAGAAGTCAGGAGTCACCATCCCAACCCCCCTATTGGAAGAATTACTACTTTGTAAGAATGCCCACTTTCTATATGACTCACTTCCCCATTTGTCTCCGATTTAATCAATTTTACCTGAACACTTAATCTTATTGGTTAACCATAGCTCTGTCCCACTTTATCCCCACTCTGTGAGTTCCCTTTTTCCCCACCTTGAACCCATCTAAACCCATGATTTAACTCTATAAAAGTCCCTAGAAAAGACTTGGGTGCCTGATAACCCGCTCATGACCCCTCTACCCCTCAGACAGAAGCTTTCTTTCTCTCAGTCAATATAATATATTCTGCTTTTAACCTCCATTGTTCCTAAAATTCATTCTTCTATTTTAGAGAACACAAATTCATACCGGACATATAGTAGATGGGGAGTTTCATTCCCCTGTATCACTTATGAAGCAGTATCTTTTCTGATTATGAGGTACATAAAGATGCAAGTCCAAAATGACAACTTATTTTTAAGTTCTTTTCTCTTTATTGTATAAGTTGCTGTGTTTCTGAGGAATAACATATAATATAGCACTGTATGCTCTATGCATACGTCACATATCCTACATTCTTCATACTACTGCTATTCTACTAATTAGTCACTATCCAGAAAAAAAGATATTTAAAAATAATGAAACTTTTTTTTTTTGAGGCAATGTCTTGCTAATTGCCCACACTGGCCTTGAAATTATAATCCTCTTGCTAGTCTCCCAAGTAAACAGGCCTATAGGAATACACTGCCATGCTCAGCTTTTAAAAGCATACTTTTAAAAGCCAAAGTGTACTCCTACAAATTAAAAAATACAATAATATTTCAAAAACTAGTAGAAGATCAATTTTTTTACAAGAAGATCAACTTTTAGAAAAATTAAACAGTTTATTTAAACAGTTAATTTAAACAGATAATTTAACAGTAGATAATTTAACAGTAATTTAAACAGATTATTTAAACAGTTGGGTAAACCAACTAGACTTAATAGACATGTATAGAATATACTTAAATAATTCTCCCCCAGAAGACAACTAAAACTGTTAAATAAGAATTTGAAATATATGCATTTATAAGTGCATCACCGAGCTTACAAGGAAGAAGGACAACTGCCAGGGAGCAAATTAAAATCTGGACAAGAAAGACAGCCCTGAAGTTGGCTCTCACCTAGAGACCGATCATTTGCTCAACCCTGGTGACTCTGAGCTGTCAATGGATGCCCCTTCAGAGTATGACAAAGAGGCATTAAAATCTAAAGCCTGTCCAAAGTGCAGTATCTAAAAGGAGATGCCTACATAAAGTTGGGAATCCCAAGGAGAATAATGTCAATGTAATGGTAGGCTACAAATAAACTCAACTTTGAGAAAAAGATAGCAAAGAAACTTACCTGTCTTAAACTTTGGCATTGATTAGAGGGGGGAAAATGCCCTCATAAAGTGAAATCTTCAACATGATTACATACAGGTTTAGGTCTGAATCCAAACTACCAATGAAGTTTTAAAAACTCCAGTTTGAAAGCTTAAAGTGGCCTCAGGCAGTCACAAAAGCTAGCCTAAGCTTTTATGAAAGAATATGCCTTGAAGTCAGGGCACAAAGAATTTCCACAAAGTCCCGAAGAATAGAAGCTCTCTGTCAAGGGTCACTGAATACACATGAAAACAAGGTAACAGGAGTGAAACTTAGCAGGCAGTGGGCTCAGTCTACACAGACCTTAGTCACTGGAATTATCAATACTAAATATAAAGTAAGGTTGTTTAGTCTGTAAACAGAAATTAAAAAATAAGAAGCAAAATATAATTAGAGAAAAAAGTGCTAATTAAAAATAATCACATATAATTTTCAAGGATCAAAAGGAAGTTCTAAAAATGAAAAATATAATATTTCAAGAACCAAGTAAAAGATCACTTAAAAATGAATAACTTAATACTATAAACCAACTAGACCTGATAGGAATACATAGAGAATTTCACCCAGAAACAGCAAAATATATATTCTTTCATTCTTCTTAAGTATACACTGTATGTTCTTGTGTTAGACCATACGCTAAGACAGAAAACAAGTTAAAAATCAACTTTGAAATCATACAAAATACATTTTCGAATCATAATGAAATGAACTTAGAAATCAATATCAAAAGGAATTCACAATACTCACAAATACATGGAATTAAACAATATACTTCTAAATAACCAAAGGGTCAAAGAAAAATCATAAAGGAAATTAGAAAATACTGTGCTTTGAAATGAACAAAAATGGAATTGCAACATTCCAAAACTTACAGGATCCACAAGCAGTGTTAAGAGCTGAATATGGTGGTACACACTTACAGTCTTAGCTATGGGGAAGGCTGAGGTGGGAGAATCACAAGTTCAAGGACAGTTTGGCAATTTAATGGGACCTTGTCTCAAAATAAAACAAAATAAAGCAGGGGCGTGGCTGAGTTGTAGAGTGCTTGCCTGGCATAAGCAAGCCAGTGAGTTCAATCTCTACTAATCCCCTCAAGGCAATGCTACTTACCTACAAATGCTTGTAATTTAAACAAAAGAAAAAAATACCACATATTAGATGTGGTTTAAAATGTTAGGGCTGGGAGTTAATTCAGAACACTTGCCTGCATGCACAAGGCCCTGGGTTTGATCCCAGCATTATGTGGGGAAAAGGAGAGAGAGAGAAGAGAAAAAGAAAGAAAACTAAAATCTAGAATGACAAAAGGACATTATTACTAATCATTGAGGAAGAAAGATGAGGAGGAGGAAGAGGGGAAGAAGGAAGAAAAGGTAGAGGAGGATGGGGAGGAAGAAGAGAATAACCAAAAGACTGGGAGAAATTATAAAACATATAACTGGTTAAGGTTTTTGTATCCAGATGATATAAAACTCTCATCTTGTAATTGGGCAGTAAACAGGCTAATTTAAAAATGGGCAAAGGATTTCACTAAACATTACTCCAAGGAAATATATAAGTGGTACATCAGCACATAATAGTTAATATCATTAGTCATCAGAAAATTGCTACTCAAAACCACAATGAGATACTACCATCTCGCACCCACTGGGATGACTGTAATACAAATGATGGAAATAGTAAGTATTGGCAAGAACATAGGAAAATTGGAAACCTTACAAACTGTTAGTGGGAATGTCGAATCATCTAGCCACTTTGGAAAATAATTTGGCAGTCCCTCAAATGGTTAAATATAGAATTACCATATTACCCAACAACTCTCTCATGTATATAACCAAGAGAATTGAAAACATATGTTCACAAAAACTGGTACACAAATGTTCATAGCAGTGTAATTCATAACATCCAAAAAGTAGAAGCAACTCAAATGTCTACCAACTGATGAACTGTTAACAAAAGGTGATATGGGATGTGTACAGTAGAATATTATGAGCAATAGCATGGAATGAAATGTCAGTCCAACATGGATTAATCTTGAAAACATAATGCTGAATGGAAAAAAATAGATACAAAGGCTATATATTATAGGATTCCATCTACATGGAATGTCCAGTGTAAACAAATTTCTACAGACAGATTGGTAAATTTTCAGAGGTTAAGAAGAAAGAATACTGGGGAGTAACCAAGGATTCTGGACATTATTAGTGGTAATGGATGCACTTCTCTGAACATAGCAATAAAAGAGTACATTTGTTCACTTTTAAAGCGTTAACTTTTTGGTAGGTGAATAATATAATAAATTTGCTATAAAAGCAAAAATATATTAAAAATTCAATGGATAAATTAAAATACTGGAAATTATAAGTGAACTTAAATTAGCCAGCTTTTTTTTCCGAGGGGCAAAATATCTGATAGACACAACCTATAAGAGAAAAGGTTTATTTGGCTCACAATTCAGATACTTAAGCTTAGAGTCGGCTTGCTCCAAGGCACAAACGGTATAGTAGAAAGGCATCACTGAGGAAACCTGCTCAACCTATGGTGGCCAGGCAGCAGAAAATAATGGAAGATCAGAAAGGAAGGGATGAGGGGTCAGAGGTCAGGGGTCACCACTGTCATGCTCCCATGACTCACTCAGACATCTCAGAATGTGTTTTACTAATCTCCTAAAGCATCATTTGAGCTAATAAATTAATGATCAAGATCAATGTCATAGAACCAGAACAAAAATATGAAGGTTTGATGCATAGCACAACATAAAAACACAGAGAAAGGAAATATGTAAGTTCAAAGTCACTGAGGTTAGAGCAAGAACATGTAATGTATGTCAACCTAATCAGAGTTCCAGAAGGAAACAAAGGAGAAGTGGGATAGAGGCAATACCAGAACAGATAATGGTTAATTTGTGGAACTGATTAATGACATTAATTCTTAAATTCAGGAAGCAGAATGAAGATTTTAAAATGGAAAATTAAGCATTTGCCTAGACAAATCATAGCTAATCTACAGAATACCAAACACAAATCAAAGTTCTTAAAAGTAGTCATTTGAAATACTAGTCAATAATAAAAAAGAACAAACTATCAAATCCCCAACAAGTTCAATAGATCTCCAGAATATTTTGCTGAGTTGGAAAAAAAGTTAGTCTCAAAAGGTCATATACAATATTTTAGATCATACAGGCAGCTATCAACTAAATACCATAGACTGAGTAACTTAAATAATAGAAATATGTTTTTCCACGGTTCTGGATGCTTTAAATCCCAGATGAACATTAGACAATGGTGATTTCTAGTGAAAACACTTTTCAGGTTGCAGAAAGTTATCCCTTTTTCATTGCGTCCCTCCATGGCAGAGTGGTGGTGGTGGTGGTGGTGATGGTGCAGGCTGGAACAGATCATGCAAGACAACACATGGAGTGATAAGATAATTTGCCAAAGCAAGAATAAGAAAAAGAAAAGAGTTTACTCAGGTCAGAGTACACTGTCAAAAAGGACAGCAATCATTTCTGAAAAAAGATCACACATTAGGGTGAGAGATCTGGGTTACTAGAAGGATGTGAGGATGTGGACATAGGGCTCTGGGCAGCCAATGTAATTATCTCAAGAATGTTCTTTCCCAGATCTTCTGGCTCTTTGTAGATCTTCTTGAGAGTGTCTGCACTATGACTGAACTTACATGTTTCAGTTTTACAAAACTATGTCTCTGCAGAGGCCTAAGCTTTAGATAAGGATATTTATATGCATCAACATCCAGGGATGAGTCAAGGCTCACGGGGAGAAATGAATGGGTCTTACATTAAAGATTTGTCACTTTGTGGAGGTTCACTATACTCTCTTACAACTGCAATTCTAAGAATTTTAAACTTTTTGTTGCCAATGAGAAGGCAGAAGCCAAGGAGGGAGAAGACAGAGAAGAGGAAGCCAGAGAGAGACAGAGAGAGATAGGGACAGAGAGCAACAAAGAGAGATGGAAAGAGAGAGAGAGAGACAAAGACAGAGATAGAGACAGAGAGACAAAGAGAGAGAGAGAGGCTTCTTGATGGCTCTTCATTTATCTTTAATTATTACTTTAAGGTTTTAGTTCCAAATGCAGTCAAATTTGGGGTTAGGGCTTCAACCTACGAATCTTGGGGGATATAATTCAGTTCATAACATACAGTATGATTCTACTTATTTAATCTTCAAAATATAATATTACAGAGATGGAAAGAAATTAGTAGTTGCTAGGGGTTAGGGATGGTTGGGGTTTGAATGTGACTGTCAGGGGCATCATGAAAATCTTGGTGGTAATGGTATCTTTGATGTGATGGAATAGTTTTGAAACTAGAAGTGCTTACTGCAACCTATACATGTGATAAGTGGCATAGAACTATCTGTACATAATGTACCAACATTATTTTATTATTATTATTATTATTATTATTATTATTATTATTTGTTTTGACGAATAAACCCAGGGCCTTTGCTTCATTCTTAACCCTGTTTTTTTTCCTGTTTTGAGACAGGGTTTTCCTAAATTGTCCAGGCTGGGTTTGACTGTCTATGTGTGATACTATGCCTGTTATAGTTATGTAAGATATAATGAGAAAATCTGAGAGGAAGGGTCCAAAGGACCTTTTTGTACCATTTTTATAGTTTCCTGTGAACCTATAATTATTTCAAAATGAAAAGTTTTTCTAAAAGTATCCAGAAACAAAAATAACTAATAAATAAAGATGTGTTTGAAAGCTAATTTCTCAACAATGACAATAGAAGCCCAAAAAATTGGAATGGATTCTTCAATATGCTGAGACAGTTGTCAATCTAAGATTGTATTTTCACTGAGACTTTCAACAATCAAAGTCAAGGAGACAGGTGTGGTGGCTCCCACCTACACTTGGGAGGTTGAGGCAGGAAGTACACAGTGAGTTTAAGGCCAGCCTGAAGTGTATGATGAGACTCTGTCTCAGAAACAAAACAAAACAAAGCAAAACCCAGAGTCAAAGTGAAATAAACACACATCCTCAAAAATAGAAATAATTTAATACCAATAAATTCTCTCTAATGCTAATATTAAGGATTGTGTTTCCGGTAATGAGCTCAGTTGGACTGAGATACAAGAAGAGATGTTAACAAATAAATCAATAAAATTATCAGTAAATCTAAATAGTGTTAAACTTTCCAGAAGAAATATAAACAGTGATGGAGAAAAAAAAGAATGCGTATTTTAAAGATAAAAAATAAAAGAGGTCAAAACAGAAAAACCAGACAAATGGAAAACAGTAGTAGTAGAAATGAAACTATAAGTAGTAGAAATAAATTCAAATGCAGTTATCATAGGATAAATTCTGTTTCGAACAAAACTTTGTTGCAGTGTTTTTGTGTGTTTTGTTTTTTAATCTGGTTATATGCCACTTGCAGTTGACATATCTGAATATAAGGCACAGGGAGTTGAAGCTGAGAGAATATGGGGAAAATATTCCAAAATAGAAAAACACCTGCGTTGCAGTCATACAAAACAAACATTAAGGTAGAACTGAAGGATATGGACTTCCTGCCAATATAAGCAAGAAATCTCAAGGGAACAATAACAAACGCAGAACCAGTGACCTCACAGGATATTCCATCCTGGAGAAGTTCAAATGTGGGGATGTCAGGCAGGGCATTAAAACACCAGAGAAAGAGTAGGATTTAATGACCACACTGTTTCCCCCTGTGCTGAAAATTCTAATATTTCATCTCATTTTTCCATTGTCTTTCAAATTATTTCATTCGTTCATGGCTAGAAGCTTTTCTGACCAGGCAGGTACCAAACAAACAAACAAACTTGGAGTCAGTGTTGCAGGCAGCTGAGTTAGAAACATTATAGGCAGTCAGACAGGGCTAGGTCCTCCATGGAGCTAGTACAGATAACTTGCAACTTTGAGGGAGACAGACACCTCCTGCTGTGGGCCAGTCCTCAAGACAGAGGATCAAACAAATGCATCCACATGTAAAGACTGATATTCTAATTAGTTCCCTATCACTGGAGGAAGCCTAGAGTCACAGCTATAAGAATCCCCATTTGACCCCAATGTAATCAATTTTACCTGAACTACTAATCTTATTGGCTAAGTATAGTTATGTCCCACCTGATACCCATCTGCCTTGTGAGTTCCCAGTCTTCCCCTACCTTGAAACCCGTCCTGCCCCATGATTTTGCTCTATAAAAGTCTCTGAAAAAGACAGAGTCCTTAGCAACCCGCTCAGGACCCCTCTGTCTCTCTCAGACAGAAGCTATCTTTCTCTCAATAAATATATTCTACTCTTAACCTCCGTTGTTCCTAAAATTCATTCTTTGATTTTAAAGAACAGGAACTCGCAGGCATAGTAGATCAGGAGTTTTATCCCCCCACCCCCCGTGCTGGAAATTCTAATATTTTATCTCATTTTCCATTGTCTTTCAAATTATTTCGTTTGTTCATAGCTAGAAGCTTTTCTGACCAGCTAGGTATCAAACAAACAAAATCTGGAGTCAGGAAGGTGGAAGTGGCTGACAGTGGCTGGGAAAAGAGGCTGACTGAGATCCCAAGACACATGGGCCAAACACTCCCAAAAACTCCGGCAGATTTTTGATAGCACAGCCTAACCCTGAAGGCAATGTGAGGAGTGGGTGATACAAAAAGGTCAATCCACGCTGAGTTTTTGCCACTCTGTTCTTTCTTGATGACTTTCTTTTCCTACTTTCATTTAGCCCATACTCAATCTACGGAGACTGTTTCTTTTACTACCTTTAATAAAATTTTGCTACTGGCTGTGCCTGTCTTGATCCAATTGTGCTGTTTTGCTCAGAACAGAGAACCTAGAAACCACCTCCAGAAGGAGACTCCAGCACCCCCAAATCTGATTATGAACCCTTATCAAAAAGTCTAATGAGGGGCTAGGGATTTAGCTCAGCGGCATAAGCACCTGTCTTGCAAGCAGGCAGTCTTGAGTTTGATCCCTGGTACCAATAAAAACGAAAAAGACAAACAAACAAAAAAAAAGTCTAGTGTACCTGTGTGTATATTTAACAGTGTAATAATGCTCATGCTATTGTATGTCATGTGCATATGTGTACACATAAACACATTCATTGTTAGGGACTGATTTTTCTCTACTTTAACATTGTTCTTCCATGCATGGTTTCTCTTATACAAGAAATTCAAAATATAAATAATTTAAAGAACAAAATAAAAAATAAATGATAGGAAACAGGGAGGTAGACCTTTTGCAGATGGGTGAGCAATCTAGGGATGGAGGGGGGGATTGAAGAGCAGGGGAATATAAAGAACTAAAATACAATGTTACAATATATGCTTTAACTCTCCACTATGAATGTTAATTTTGTACCACAAACCTGTACTTATTTTAAATATCTAAAAAAAAAAAAAACTTCCACTCATTTTTCTGGGTGTAGAAGGCTCTCAAAGGGAGAAACTTACAAGATAATGTGTTTTATCTTGTCTAATTTAGTGAACAATAGTTAGTCATCTAAGTTACTAACAAATACTCAATGAAATATAAACAGTGCAAGGCCTTCAAGGTGGGGTGGATAGCAACCATTGCCACCACATTCACCACATTCTTTTCCAAAACAGAGCCTTAAAATTTTCACTGCTAGATTTTTCTCTGCTTTAACATTGTAGATCTAGATCTATCAAAAAAAAAAAAAAAATCTCAAAGACTTTCTTAGTCTCTGGAACTGAGAAGGGACAGTCAATTCCAAGATACTCTAAGGATGATCTCCTAAGGATGAGGTCCAAAGAGCTGTGTGTTTAACAAGCCTCTTCAGAGAATTCTGAATCTCATTGAGGATCGAGAAATGATGTTAATGGATCTTATACCTTTAGCACAAAAGAAGTACACTATTTTTCCATGCCTTAAAATATCAATTTCTCTAGAATATTCTTTGTTTTCTTTCTTTGACAAACAGAGATTATAAAGAGATGGTACTGTATTTGGAGGTAGGATTCTCAATTTATTCTTTTTTGGGGAAGGAAACCCTCTTGAATCTGTATTTCCCATCATACCTCATTTATTCTTATCAACTCTGAAAGACCGTATCCTTTTTCACTGTGAAGGTAGTAATCTGGTAATAATCTGACCACATCTGGAAGTGAGGCCACAAGGAAAAGACAAAAATGGTCATGGTGAGATGTAATTTCTGTGATCCTAAAGGAGACTACAGCAATAGTCTCGAGATGACAAACTAAGCCAGCAATAAGCTTACTGCAGATGGGATTGAGTCATAGGATAAATAAAAAGAAAGGAAATGAAAATAATTATTTTTAACTCCTATAGTTATTTACTAAGTGAATAGCCTGTAGTAATATAATTTGAGATATTTGTTTTAAAATTATTTTTAAATGACAGCAACAAAGAAACAACAGAGCAAAGAAATGGCTGACCTTGTTACCTCTTCACACACATTTTACTAGAGGGGTACAAACAGAGCCTCACCCTATACAATCTCATCAGATAAAATAAATTTCTGAACTCAATTTAGCCTATTACGAATTATTACATAAGAACTATTTAACAATTCTCTAGACTATAAATATTCTCCTGTTCAAACTGTTTGAAAAATAACTGTGTTCCTTTAGCATATTCCCCATATATCTTCAAAACTGCTGGCTGTGTAATAGGATATTGAAAGTGCTTGTCGGTTAAATAACTGCTTTTTTAAAAGGACTCATTGTGAACTCACATATCCTTATGAAATTTCGGTACACACTGTTAAAAAGATTTAACAGCCTCTGAGAGCAAAAACAACTCATTTGCACAGGGATCAGAATCATTGGCTTTTGGATTTTCCAGTTTAGGCCAGAACACAATGGAACAATGCCTTGAAAGTGCTAACAGAAAGTGGCTTGGGACACAGAGTTCTATGCCCAGTCAATTTATTAGTTACAAGTCAGGCTGAAAAGGCTCAACATTTAATCCCCTTTCTAGAAAAAAATCAATTGAGCTATGGTCTAGGAAAATGAAAATGGAAATAAAAGATGCAGATATAGAATCCAAGCCATAATAGTCACAACTCAAAATAGCAATAAAAAGATCCCCTAGGCTATTGGCTGGGCACAGGTATGAAGGCAATTGGTTTAAATTAAACAAGTTGTCGGACAGCTTGGAGATGAATGTATTCGATAAGAAACTGAATTCACTACAGCAAATGAGTATAATTTAAGAAGTTGTCCTGACTTTAGTGACAGGATAAAAGTGGTTGTTTTTTCTGCCAACAAGTAAAAAGCAGCTCTAAAAATAACCAAAAAGCTGTAAAGCAAATATCACTGCTTATATAAAACAAATTAGATTCCAACTAAAATATAAAGTATAGTGAATGGTAAACCATTTGATCTCAGTTTATTTTTGTTTCTGTCTTTTTGAGACAGGGTCTCGCTATGCAGTTCAGGCTGACCTTGAGCTTCCTTTGTAGCCCAGGCTGGTCTTGAACTCATCATAATCCTCCTTCCTCAGCCTTCTAGTACTGCGGTTACAGATGTGTGCCACCATGCTCTACATCATTTTAGTTTTGAGATACTTATTTTGTAGTTAAACATATTTTGGAAAAGGGTTCCATTACCTTCTCTACAAATCTAACTACATTTCTTTTCTATTCTTTTATTTGTTTGTTTTTGTTTTTTGGTGATAGTGGGGGTTGAACTCAGGGCCTCGGATCTGCAGGGCAAGCATTTTTCTACTATCATATGCACCCCCAGCCTTTTTTAAAAATTGTACTTTAAGATTAAAAAGACATAGAATAGAAAAACAAAAAGCAATACAGACAAACAAACAACAAGAAACCAAATACAACAACAGTATAGGTTTACAGAACAAGATGATAGGAATTTGACCGTGGTTGTATAAAATTGTACTTGAGAAACAGGATCTTGTGAAGTTGCCCAGGTTGGCCTCTAGATCACAACCTTCCTGCCTGAGCCTCAGCCTGCTGAGTAGCTGGGGTTATAAGCACACACTATCTTATCTACACTACATTTCCAGTGTCTGCAAAATATAATATGTACTATAATTATAGTGTTATAAGTTTTCTTTATTGGCCTTTAATTTTTTAAATTAATTTCTATAGGAGGGATAAATGATAAAAATTTAGTGCTAAAACACAAAGGGGATATTATAAACCTTCATGATGTAAGTATTGTAAGAGAGAAAGGGAAGAAGGTTTTTTTTTTTTTTTTTTTTGTCTTTTTGAGACAGGGTCTCTCTATGCAGTTCAGGCTAGCCTTGAGCTCACTTTGTAGCCCAGGCTGGTCTCGAACTTGCAATGATCCTCCTGACTCAGCCTCCCAAATTCTGGGATTACAGGCATGAGCCACCATGCCCAGCTCCTCATTCTTATTTTAAAAATTTATTTAATATTTAGTTTGGCTTTTTTGAGACAGGGCTTTGCTGTGCAGGTTAGGTTGTCCTGATCTCATTTTGTAGCCCAGGCAGGCCTTGAACTCACAGCAATCCTCCTGCCTCAGTCTCTGGAGTGCTGAGATTATAGGTGTATGCCACCATGCTCGGCTGTATCTTTATTTTTATTGGTAAAAACTTGAATGTACAGTTGAATATCAAGACAGAATTTATATTATTTAGAGTTATAATGTGAATGGAAGAACTATGATATCATGAGAAGAAGGGAAACAAGGGCAGTGTTAATCATCTCAATTCCTTATCTTTGATAAATTGGATTCAAAAGACACTTGTGCATGGTAGAGTGGCATCTTGGTTACTTTTATCTCATTGTTGGGACAAAATACCCAACATCCAAAATGAAGGAGGGAAGGGTTTATTTAGCTTCAGTTTCTGGAGGTTTCAGTCTATAATCAGTGGGCTCTGAGGGTGGCATGCCACTAGGGCAAGACTTCAAGGTAGCAGCCAGAGCAAAAGGACAAAGAGCAAGCCACGTTTCCTCCCTTATATTGTACATAGTGTACAGGGTGTAGCACTCAGAAAGTGTCTGTGCCCTTCTCTTGCACAGGATGAGGACAGTTAAAGGATCCTGGATTTCTGCTGTCTCTCAGTTAAACTTCTAAATTTTGCAAGTTGACACAATGTATCAACCATAACAAGTGGATTGTCTTTTTAAATAATTCTCAATTCTCTGCTCCTTTTCTCCAATATATTCTACACCTACATTCTTCATCATGTGATTTTTTTCCCCATGCTTCCCAATAAAAGTATCTATAGCCATTTTACTCTAGATTTGGTCACCTGAATTATTTTGAACAATGGAATGTATGTAGGGCGTAAATGTCAGTAGTGAACAGAGGCAGTAGTGTATGTATCTCTTAAGCTGTGGTCCTCTGGCATGGGAACAATGTACTTCAAATTACTGCCATTCCCTTAGCCCAAAATAAGACACACAGAACCATGCCTAGTTAAGTCCAGTATAGCTGCAGTTACTGACTCACAAGCTTGAAATAAATGTGAACCACGATTTGGCGATTGTTTGTACGACAACAAAAACTGGAAATTTAACTAAAGTTGATAAACCTGAAATTAGAACTATCTTATTTAGAACTGGGGGAAGGAGAGGTAGGAGCAGCAAACACAAATTGTTAAAGGTAATTACTTTGGGGGCAGTGTTGCGGGAGATGAGTTTCATTTCATATCTTCCTATCCTGTGTGTGTTTTTGTCTTATGTATGTAACATGTTTATGTTTAAAATATACAAAGTACACTGTATGCCACTCCAGAGGTAATGTGAGCCTTTGAAACACAAAACATTACTGCAAAACTCTGTGCAGACAGAGTGCAGTTTCATGAACTAGGTGTTTTAGGAAGACCAAGAGACAGGCTGTACGAGGTGGGTCGTACATTGAAAACAAGGTGGTCAGAGCAGTTTAGATAAAGGATGTGGCATGTGACTGTGCATTGGTACTGTCACGTAGCTTTTGCTACTATGTCCCTTGGGCCTAAATTTATAAGAAAAAAAGCCATTTTCTCATTCTTTTGTTAGCAATATTTGATCAGTATTACAGATTATTTACTTTCCTTGTAGAACTGTAAAGTTGTAACTTGGGAAATGAAGAGGCCAAGAAAATACATCTCATAAGCCCCTGAAGGCCACTCTTAATTGGAAAAGACATGTAGAAATCAATCTACCCTCATCCTGTATGTGAAATTTGACTTTTGTTTTGCACTTAGTCTTCCTAAATGTCATCTAATAATATCATGAATTCAAATTTAAAATTTTGGTCATTCTATCTTGAAGATCCTGCACCCCGTCCTCCCCCTACTTCTTCCTCTTCTCTGTCTCTTTGTGTCTGTCTCTGTCTCTGTCACTCTCTCTTTCTCTCTCTCTTTCTGTCTGCCTCTTTCTGCAGTGCTAACAATTAAACCCAGGTGTGTGCATGCTAAGCACGTGCTCTACCACTGAGTACAATAATACCTCTTCTTTGTTTTCTTTTGTGATGGGATCATGCTATCTTGCTCAGGCTTGAACTTCCAGGCTCAAGTGATCCTCTTGCCTCAGTCTCCTAAGTAGCTGGAATTTCAGGCAACTCCACTACACCTGGTTATAGTACCAACTCTGAATGCAGTATCTATCAACTCTTCCATTTCTCTTCATTTGAGCTTCATGCCATTTCGCTTCCTTTTCCCCGCAGAATTTTAATATTTAACTTTCTACATGTCAACATTCTTATTAATGGTTTGATCTGAGTTTGATCTAAGAGTTTGACTAAAACGTGTTGAACCCCATTGGAATCAATGAAGTAAGAGAAAGCAAATTTCAATTTACTTTAAATAGATTCCATCAAAAATAGTCATTTAATGTGGTCTTAAGTATTTATGTCAAAAGGTTTTTCTTTCAAAACAAAGTTTTAAGATGAATTCAAGATTCTTTTGAATGAGGAAAAAAAACAAAAACAGCAGAATATCATCTAAAGTAGTGAATTTACAAATAATGCAGCAAACTGCCAGGCATACTAAATGCAACATGAAAGTATGTTCCCTGAAAAAATGTGAAAACCATAAGCCTCCATGAAAAATTATAACAAGGATTTTACTCCATTTACTTTTAGCTATTTCATAAATACCACAAAAGACATCAGACAGTTTGCAATGAAAATCTCAGAAAATTTCTTTTTCCGTAAAGTAAATGTGTAAGTCTTTCCCGTTGGCTCCTTCTGCTGCTCCCCCTCCACTCCGCTGAAAAGAGAGCCGTTCCAGAGTTTTGGTTAAGTGGTCAGTTTCTAAACTGACTGGACTTGAAGCAGATGGCTCCTGCCTCGGGTTTTCCCGTCACTGGGTCCATGACTTTTCCAACTCTGAAAACGAACCCATACTTTCTCTGTGGAACCAGTAAAGCTTTGGGAAGCACAATAAACCCAAATGTACACAGTTGAAGGGCATTGTGAGGCAGGCGGTTTTCTTGGTTATTAAAGTGTGTGAAAAACCAGGAATCCAGAGCAAGCCCGGTCCCTCTCCCTTCAGCAATGTTTTTGCATTGTTATCCCAACCATCTTTCCCACATTCCATTTGGCATGAGTGTATGAACAGTGACTGACTTGGCTTTGGTAACCTCTGTCTAGCCTGTGGAACTCCTCTATTTGATTTCCTTTTACCAGTATCAAACTGGGAAGTGCTCAATGGTAGAGTGTGCTTAGTATGCACAGCCCTGACTTTAATTCCTAACACACCCACCTCTCCCCACCCCACCCAGCATACAAATTTACTGCCTCACAAGCCTTGTTTCCTTGTCCTTGATGCTTTTTTTGTACCCTTTAGGTTTTCCTTCTAAAGAAACCCTTGCTTTCCTTTAGGTTTCCTTAAACCTTCCTTCCTTGTTTTCCTTAAAAATTTTACAAAACAATTTATACTGACTTTTGAAAATTTCAGTTTATGTTCATTTTTGCTTATAGTTTTTTTCACCTTTGCTCACCATTGTATCCAGACCTTCCGTCCTGACCTTTTCCTTACAAACCCTGATCCATCTGCTACACCTCAGGCTTCTCTTCACTGAGGATTTCAACTTTCCCATTCCTCTCTGACTTCACATTTCAACCGAACCTCTGACCTGTAATTCCTAGCATTTTTCCCACTACAATAAACATTTTATAACACATGGAGGTCCAAGATATAATAGATCAGCAGTAACTCATCCCCTTTCTCTCTGACTCAAGAAAGCCAAATGAAATGCAAGAAGCTGGGAGTGACATTTTTATAGGGATAAAAATGCACTCTGCATTAATTTAGGTTTTAAAAATTTATTCTCAGCTTCTGTTGTTGTAGAATAGTAAATGGAGCATAGGAACATCTCATAGAACATCTCAAAGCCCTGAGCACAGTATATTACACAGAAGATCCAGAGAGTAGAGAAAGCATCACAATTGACTAAGGATTTTAGGATTGGAGGAATGACAGAGCAGTGAGCTCCCTGGGTTTTCTTTTTGCCTTGAATCTACCAGACTGAGCGCTAGAGAACAGGTAACCTAGGAACACCACAGGGTCAGACTTCTTAAAAATACTAAGAAAGCAAGGGGCTTGATAGAAGACTTTCAGACAGTATCTCCTCTATTCCAGCCAAACATCACAGGAAAGATGTGACCTTACTCTTTATGTCAGTTAACAAAGGCTAAATAAAATCCTGGATCCCCACCTTCCTCCCTACCATCTTCATGAGGCTTCCTTCATGATCCTTCTCTCCTGCTGCAATAGCGTCAGGAAGACCAGGTGGAGAGCTAGGACTTTCATCCCTGCCAGCTGACAGAATGGATGGCATAAAACAAACAAACAAACAACATGACCTATCATGCTGAGTAAAAAAAAAGCCAGTCTTAAAAGGTCATAGATCATATCACATGACTCTATTTATGTAACATTCCTGAAATGACAAAATTAATGTGATTACTGGCTGCCAAAGGTTAAGGAGATAAGTACCAGCTGGGAAAGGATGAGTGGGACTACACAGAGGTAGCATGCAGGAGATATTTGTGATGATGCGTCAAATTTTATATCTTGATTTTGGTAGTAGTAGTTACAGGAATTCGCACATGTGATAAAATGGCACAGAGCTATACACACACTGTTACGGATTAAGAACTGGTGGTCAATTTAATGCCAGCTGGATTACATCAGCATGGCACTGAGTGAAGATGCTCCACCTGAGGAAAGTTACCAAGATAAATAGGTGGAAAAGAAGGGAGGTGTTGAGAGCTGAGGCGTTAAGGAGGCATTGTGAGTTCTCCTATGAGTTGCTGTTTGAGCTGTTGGTTCTCCTGGAGAAGCTTTGGTCCTCATATCAAGCGTTGCTTCCTGGCTCTTGAGGGGAACACATGTGCTGCTTGGTCTCCAGGATGAACTCGTCACGCTGCTTCCTGACACGAACCTGACTATGCTTGTCGTCGGAGGAGCTCAGGGCTTCTGTGTTGCTGAGGACAGCTGTGGTGCCTTTCAGGCTAGCCCTGCTCTTTGTTGTGAGTGTGACTTCTCGGCTCCAGTGTAGAACCCTCATCCCACTAGCACAGCTCCTTTATCCTGCTGGCATAGACTTTCTGGCTTCCACCGCTGACCCTTGGGTCTTCCCGGCACGAATCTGTAAGAGACTGGCGTGAGTCCTTCTTGTGGGCTCTGGGCCTCCAGTTGGACTCATGGAAGGCATTGTACTGAGCTCTGGGTTTTCATCTGGATTCATGTGGGACATGTGCTGTGGGGTTTAAGCCCTTGACTAAATAATCTGTGTCTTTGGTGTTGTGGATAGATTTCCTGCATTTTCCTGTGTTAACTCCCAGTGATCATTATAAAAATATTATAAACTCCATGTCCTGAACCTAATTGTTCTCTGCATCCCCTGACTACAACACACACTGCACCAATATCTGCTTACTGGTTCTAACATTGCATTATAGTTATATAAGACATAGTCATTGGAGGAAACTGAGGAGAAAATACAAAGAACCTCTCTTTGCACTTTTTAAAACTTCCTATGAATGTATAATTATCTCAAAGCAAAAAGTTTAAAAAAATTGCCACTAATATTGATACCACTGATAGTCATTAGTGTTGTAATTCAAGTATTTCTGTGTTTTCTGGGCTACATACTGGGACTGACTTCTCCTGCCTCCTTACAAGTTAGATATGGCTCCATAATTTGATTTGGCATTAAAATGCAAGCATGGAGACACAGTGGTACCTCGGTTCATTAACTTAATTCTTTCCATGATTCTGGTCACAGAACTCATTCCAAGATTCTGGTTGCAACCAAATTTTGAGGAAGCCTAGCTGCCCTGTACAAGCTACTTCACTCTCTCCTCCTGTCTCTGTCATTAAGGAATGACATGAGGGTTACCTGTCCTGCCTCCCACAAATGCATGAAATGTTCTGCTTTGATCACCAGATCCAAGGCTGCCAGGCTCTTGACTGATTATCATCCTGCCTTTTTCTGCCCAGGACGGCACCTTCCTCACTGCTGACCTCCCCACGATCACCACCCAAAGGATGAGCAGGCTCCTGTCTTCACTCGGTTTCACCCTCTTGTTCCTGCATCTCAGAGCTGTGCAGCATCATTCAGAGTGATGGTGTGCTATGGGCAGGGGAGGTATGACAGGATAAGGTACACCCGTATTCCTCAAGTTGCAGCCACCAGGTAGACACGTCAGATCTTTCTTTGGCAAAGGCAAAAAAGTAAAAAAAAATCACTGAATGTTATACTTCATGCCATGTGACTCCTGCATGGGTTTGTCTTTGGTTGTTCCTTTTTCATCCATCACCCTCTTCCTTCTTCCCATCCTATGGGTGCTTCACCCACAGCTCTTGCAACCAGCTTTTATTTTTTTCTTCTCCTTTGTCCTCCTACCACAAGGATCAATTGCTCTTGGGCCTCTTACTCTATCTCAGGGAATCATCACATCTCCCCATGACGAAGACTCTTTCCTCACCGCCACTTCCTTGATTTCGTGCTGGTTAGGTACCATACACTAGGCCTTATTTACAAGTTGAAGACTCAGACAACAACCAATTTCAAGAGGGCCTTATAGAAGAAATGTACTGAGTTACTGATTCAAAGGGAGGAGCAGCTGCCTCTGGTATGCTTCACAGGGTGAGGGGAAGTGACAATGCAGGGCAGATGGATTAATTCACTGGGATACTTCAACTTCAGTGTGTTTTTTACCAAGAAATTTCTTCAATGGCAAGATAATAGAAATCATGAGAAATTCTTTAAAAATGCATTAAATCATGAAAGTTATCTGAATTATACTACTATCAAGCTCAAAGGTAGTGCTCCCTCTGATACACATATCTGCGTAACTTAAGAAAACCAGTGTGTTCTTGGTCATACAACAAAAGGGACATGAGAAAAACAGTGGGAAAGACTATGTCAGTGTCTTTACTTTGGATTCCTGGTCTGTGCCCTTTGTTGGCAAATCTCAACTCTGTTCATCCAGTTCCTTCCTCCTCTCAAACATGCTTACCTTTTTCTACCCCATTTCCTGTTCTTTTAGTGGGTAGAGGAAGGAAACGTTACTTGAATGGAGTGTGTAGATTGGTGCTGAAAGGTAAATGTACTAGGTTATACACCAGGTGTGAAAAGTGATTTTATTACATTGTACAATACAAGCAGCATAGAATTTTTCTTTTTGTTTTGAAGGTTTTGCCCTTTATTATTTTTTTAATGGCAATGGACTGAACAACAAGATTTTTAGAAAAGTACTCTTATCTTGTGCTACTTAACATTACACTGACATATTTTTTAAAAATTGTTTTATTAAAGGTAATTTTACATACCATAAAACTTGTTTCAAGCACTAATTCAGTTATTTTTTGCAAATCTGCAGGTATGCAACCATTACTACAACCTAATTTTAGAGTATTTTTATAATGCAAAAATACTTCTTGTGTCCTTTGCAGCCATGCTCCTTTCCTACCCCTAGCCAGGGGCAACCACCTTACACTATATGCATAGATTTGCCATCTCTAGACACTTTGTATCTTCGCATCTGGCTTCTTCCACTCAGCTTATTACTGTTTTTGAAGTTTCTTTTTCTTTGTTTCTTTCTTTTTTTTTTTTTTTTTTTTTTTGATATTAGGGATCGAACTTGCAACCTCCTGCTTGCCAGGCAGGAACTTAGGTCGCTGAGCCAGATCTGTTGCCCCCCCCCGCTTTTTTTTGGTACCAGGGATCGAAGTCACCCGACTGCTTTGCAAGCACGCACTTATGCCACTGAGCTAAATCCCCAGCCCTTTTTCGGAACCGGGAATTGAACTCATGACCTCGTGGTTGCCAGGCAGGCACTTATGCCACTGAGCTAAATCCCCAGCCCTCCAGCCCTGTTTTTGAAGTTTTTTTATGTTCTGTGTTCTCTAAGTACTTTGTTTTACTGTATGCACACATCATATTGTTTATTTACTCAGCATTTCTTGGTCATTTGGATTGACTATTTTTTGGTCATTTTTGACTATTACAAATAATGCTGTTATGAACATGTATAAATCGTATGAACTAAACATGTTTAGTTCTCTTGGCTACATACCTAGGAGTAAACATGTTAGGTCAAATGGAACTTTCATGAATAACGTTTTAAGAACCTGACAAACCGTTTTCCAAAGTAGCTGCACTATTTCATTTCCATAAGCCATGTATGAGGGTACTAATTTCTCCACCTCCTCACCAACACGACTTTTTTTAATTGCAGCTATTGTAGTGGGTGTGAAGAACTTTCCCACGGGGGCTTTAATTTGCATTTCCTTAAGTGACTAATGATGCTGAACATTAATTGTTGATTATTTACATATCTTCTTGCGTAAACCGTCTTTTTTGTTCTCTTTTTAATTGGATTATTAGGTCTTTTTATTGAGTTGTAAGAATACTTTATATACTCTGGATAGGGATCACTTTGTTACGTGATTTTGTAAATCTCTCTAGTTAGAGTTGAATCTTTTTTTCTCTAGGGTTTTTGTTTCTTTTTTTGGTATACAGTATTTTTAAGACATCTTTATTCCAAAACGAACTTTCCTTGTAAACATTAAGAGGCTAACAATCTTATTATATAAATACTGTACTTTTAAAACAAAGCCTTTTATTTTCAAATACACTGTTTGGAAGGTGTACAGGATCAATAAACAGGACAGTATAATTCCAGAGATAATCGTCAGTAAAATTTTTCACTTGCAACTTTTGGTTACGGGAACACCAACTATACAATTTTATCTCCCATTTATTTATCTGTGGTGCTGGGGATGGAACCCAGGGCCTTGTGCACGGTGGGAAAACGCTGCATCACTGAGCTACACTCTTGGCCTATACGCACAGTGTACATTTAGAGATTTACACAGGACCACTGAAATACAAATAGAACGGCCTCTTACCATCCTAACTCTTGGTTGGCAAGCAACCTCCGGGCGACTTAGTTTAGTAAAGACACGGCTGGTTAGCCTAGGGGGGAAGACACTGACCGAGGCCCGATTTCCACCCTTCGAGGCGCGGGGCGCGGGCACTGGACGCGCGCTGCCCGGCAGGGTGGCGACGCCGCCGCGGGCTCCTGACACTCGTTTCACTTCTCCGGTCCCTGAGGTGCGGCTGCGCTTTCCGGCCCAGCCCGGCTCCCGCAACCCGCAGGGCCCGAGGAGGAAGCGCTGCCGGCGCCGTCCGGGTCCACAGGTGGCTCTGCCCGAGCGAGGGGCGGCCTGGAGCGCGGGCCCGGCAGACCCGGGGCCTCCGCGGCGCGGTGAGGGCAGCTCCATTTTCTCTCGCCCCGCGCCGGGCTCGACGTGAAGCGGCCCGAGTGCTGCTTCGCCCCCTGGCAGCCTCTTTGTCCGTACACGGTCTGGGGAAGGGACTCGCTCGGCCCAGGCCGCACGGAGCCGCAGGCGGCCGGGAAGGCGCCGGAACCGCCCGCCCGAGGCCCGCAGGCGGCGCTCGGTGGGCTCGCCGCAGGGGAGGGGCCGAGGCAGGGCGAGCGCGCCCCCGCCCCCGCCCCCGCGCAGCCGCACGCGCCCCGCGCCGCCGAGCACGCCGCGCCGTGAGGACCCGCCGAGCGACGGCCTGCGGGCGGCCCGGCCCGGCCCGGCCCCGGCCCCGGCCCCGGCCCCGGCCCGCCGCGCTGAGGCCCCGAGCGCGTGGCAGCGGCGCGGCATGCGGGACGGCCCGGACTAGCGCGCCCAGCCGGGAGGCCCGGCGCAGAGGCGGGGGCGGGCGCGACGGAGGCGGGGCCCGCGCCGGGCCCGCCCGCCCGCCGGGGGAGCCGCCGGCAGTGGCCGAGGAGGCGGCGCGGCGGACGGCGGCCCGAGAGTAGCGCCCGCGCTGCGGCCCGCGGGACCGCGCCGCGACCGCCCGGGCCGGCCCGGAGGAGCGCCCGCCGCCGCCGCCGCCGCCGCGCGCGCAGCGAGGTGAGTGTCCGCCCGCGCCGCTGTCCGGGGCCGCGGCCGCTGGCGCTGGCGCGGGGCCGGCGCGGGAGGCGAGGCCCGGCTGCGGCCGCGTCCCGCGTCCCTTTGTGGCCGCGCTGCCGCGGGCCGGGGCGCGGGTCTGGGTCAGGGACTCCGGGGCCGAGGGACGCGCGGCATCTCCTGTTGGCAGCTGCGGCAAGCAGCGAGTTTCCGTCCTAGTTTGACATTGAGTTAGAACCGTTTTTCTTTCAGAAGACGGAAGTTTGTTTTATGGACAAAAATATAGCTAAATATGGCTTCTGGGTCCGGCCGTCCGGTACTTGGAGCTGCGGTACCAGGCTGACCCTCGCGGGCGGGCGGGCGCGACGGGGGAGGGGTGGACGCGCAGGCTGCTGGGGGCGGGGGCTCCTCGGCCCGCCGCCCGCAGCGAGGACCCGGCCCTGAATCCGCAGAGGTCTGTGCAAGGAAAGTAGCGGGCTCTGGGTAATGGGGCAGCCCTTCCTGTAAGAATGAATGAATGAGATGTCATTCACTCGCTCATAATCGATACAGTGCCCATTTAAAGATTTCCTGAGAATTGGAATGGTTTGCATTGTCATTGCCACTTTTACCTGGTCAACTTGGCTTGCCGACCCTCTCCTTCCCACCCCCAAAGTTGTGACCTTGACCTCGTTCTCAAAGCCACTGAGCTAACCAACTATTAGTCCAGTGGTTTTTACGCCATAGACCTAGACTGTGTCTACGTCCAGTGATAGCTACTGACCACATGTGGTTATTTAAATTAAAGTTAAATTTAAAACTATTAAATCACTAGCTACATTTCAAGTGTTCAGTAGCCAAGTGTGCCAGGTGGCTACAGTAGCGCAGCACTGGTCCATATCTTGTATCCCTTTGTTTATTTGTCACGCATTAATCAGATGCTGTCTGTCTAGGTTTTAAGTTTTGGGAGTGCTTTGGTAATTAAGAGAGTACAGTGACCTTGCCTTTGTGGCGCTTGTATTTTACGGTGATAGTTTGGGGTGTTTCTTTGTACTTCAGAGCTTTACTTTTTCTGGTATGGTTCTTGGACAAGCTTCACTCCTTGTCACCTGGGAGTCTGGAAGAGATGCAGAATCTCGGGCTGCAACGTACAAGACTGAATTAGGAGCTTCTTTCACTGGATTCTAGGTTGAGTGTACTTTGAAATCTGAGAAGCCTTTGTTCACAGTGCCAGTGATAACTGGTTTTAATGGGTGTTCTGATAGTTCGTTTGGTACTGTTTTTTTTTTTAAAGAGCAGACTGTAAAATGTAGAGCTCTCCTTATTTTTGCAAATACTTGTTAGGTGTCCAGCTTCCTCAACAGAGAGTTTACGCTTTATGAGAATTGGCATTGTGGCTTTCTGTTCTAGCTCATGTGTCCCTAGTGCCTGGTAAGCAGTAGGCACTCAATAAATGCTGAGAATATGAATGAGTGACTGGGATAATTAAAACTGGGTTCTTAATCCCAGTTACATGGCATCAGGTGAGATGATGGGCCGAGTGTCACGGTGAAGATGATCTGTTTGGAGCTTTTCGGCTGGAAACCCTAGCCACCGGATAGGCATTTTGCTCCCGGAATCCCCCCCCCCCCCCATCGCTCTCTTGCTGTCTCTGTCTCTTTACCTACTTAAAAGAAGAATAAGAAATGTGAATCTTAATCATATGTTAGTGCTTCATACAAGTTTTTTTAAAACTAAAATTCCAGACTTTATTTAGATTTCTCCAGTTTTTCTTTTTCTTTTCTTTTTTTTTTTTTTTTTTTTTGTCTTTTTCCTTTTTATCAGTACCGGGGATTGAACTCACGACTGTCTGCTTGCAAGGCCGGCGCTTATGCTGCTGAGCTAAATCCCCAGCCCTTCTCCAGTTTTTCTATTAATAGTCTTTTATTCCAGGATCCATTCGAAGGTACCACAAGGTATTTAGGCATCGTGTGTCTTTAGGCTTTGGTCTGTGACATTTTTTTCAGTCTTGTTTTTCATAATTTTGTTGGTCTGGAGTACTGTCCTGGTTTTTTTTTTTTTTTTTTTTTTTTTTTTCTTCTTCTTCTTTTATTGAGAGGGTTGCACTGCATAGCCTGCGCTGGTCTCTACTCCCGGCCCCAAGTGATCATTCTGCCAAAAGACTCTGTCCTCTCCCCCAAGTGCTGGGACGGACTTCAGGATTGTACTGTGAAGCCTAGCCATGTTCAGCAAGTTCAGGGAAAAGGCTCTCTCATACTCAGGAAAGTAAGGCCACAAAGGAGTAACTGCATTTCTGCTTTTGTTTATGTGACCCATACATCAGTTATTCTTGGGTAACAACATATAACATTAGCACTTTGTTTTTAGTAACAGATTTCTTGGATACTGTTTCTAATTGGTTGAGATTCAGAAGTGTTACAACATTGCAGTTGTGTACCACTGTTTTAAAATAAACTGGAGTTTTATTTTTGTAATGAGTTAAGATATGGGCTGATGTAGGAAAGAGGAGAGACCAGATGAAAGAGACAGTAGGTCAAAAAGGGACCAAGACAAAGGATGTGAAAGAGAATAGAGGAAGGAGTGAGCATAGAATAGAACTAGATGTGGATCTTACTGTTTGTTAAGTCAGTTCATACTTAATGAGTGATTATGCCAATGTATGGTTTTGAGATGATTCAGAGAGCAACCTAGATGCCTAATGTGTGTAATTCACACAAAGATTTGTTCCACTACTAGACTCTAATGTTTGCTGACTTGACAGGAAGCAGAATTCAAGTGGTAATGGTAGAGATGTGGAGAGGGCTGTAAATATAGATGAAACTTCCCTCACTAGCCTTTTGTTGTGGGGCCCTGGTTCCTAACAGGCCACATATGGGGCTTTGGGGACTCCCCCCACCCTTTACAAAAAAATGATGTTGGAGAGACTGGATAGTGGAAAGTAGTGGTGGGGATGTGGAATAGGTTTGGAAAAGAGCTGCTTTTTAAAAATGTTTTGTGAACTTGAGTTACATGTATAATCTGGTATAACTTAAGATACGAATCAACAAAGTGAGTTCAAGGCCAGCCTGAACTGTGTAGCAAGACCCAGTCTCAAAAAGACAGGAAAAAAAAAAAAAAATAAAGCATTTACATCATGCCCCTGTCCCCAATTCTGTTGCTTCCTTTTGGCAGGTAGCCAAACCTCACAAGTTTCAATCATAACCCCTGGTCTGCTTTTTGTCTAGAATTTTACATAGTTACATGATGTTTTTTAAAAGCTCAGCTGAATGTTTCTGAGATTTAGTCTTTTAGTAGCCCATTCGTTTTACTGGCTAAGTAGTATTCCTCTTTAACTTGTCCATCAGTTTTTTTAGTGAGCTGGTGCTTTTGATTGGCTGGATTGGTGAGGAAGCTTTTAAGGCATTTGAACTTATGTACTCTGGGTTTAGGGACTTCTTTAGTCACCCTGTATTTCTGTTATTGCACAACATATGCACAGACTCACACACTCACACATTCTTCTTTTCCAGAGGCACTGTGCTTATTTCTAGTGCAATGCCTTTATTTCTTCTCTTCCTAGGATCACCCTCCTTCCCACTTATGAAAGATCTACACAGTTGATGCTAGGACTGTTTACTACTATTTAGCTCCCTATTTCCTGGTCTTTGCGAGTTTTTTTTTTTTTTTTTTTTTTTTTTAATATTGATACCAGGGATCGAACTCACGACCACCTGCTTGCAAGGCAGGTGCTTATGCTGCTGAGCTAAATCTCCACCCCGGTCTTTGAGAGTTTTGATGAGTGGATGCTGAATTGTGTCTGCTGTTTTTGTGGATCAAACTGGTATGTTGTGGCTCCTCCTCTCCTCTTTTCTTCTTTCCTTTTTTCTTTTTGGTACTGAGGATCAAATTCACATCCTTGTACTCCTTTATACCTACATGCTAATCTCACTCTCTACCCCTGAGTACACCCCAAGCCCCACAGTTTTTCTTCTTGACATGGTAAAATATATTGATTTTTGAATAGTAAGTGATTTTTTGTATATATTCCTGAATTCTGTTTACTACTATTTTATTAAAAAGTTTTGCGTTTATATTCATGAGGGCATTTAACACTATAAATTTCCCTCTCAGCACTGCTTTAGCTATATCCCAAAAATGTAATATTTTGTATTTTTATTTTCATTCAATTTAGTGTATATTTTATTTCCCTTGAGACTTCCTATTTTACTTAAGGATTATTTTGAAATGTATTGTGTTAGAAGTATTTGGATATTTTCCTTTCATCTTTCAGTTTCTGGTTTCTAGTTTGATTCTATTATGGTTGGAGGACATACTCTGAATGATCTCAGCTATTTTAAATTTGTTGAAGCTGGGCATGGTGATGCACACTTGTCTTCCCAGCACTTAGCAGGCTGAGGCAGGAGGATTATTGCAAGTTCGAGACCAACTTGGGCTACAAAGTGAACTGAAGGCCCGTCTGAACTGCACAGCAATACCCTATCTTAAAATGACAATAAAAACAAACATAAATTTAAATGAATGTAAGTAAATTTGTTGAGATTTGGTTTTTGGCACAGAATACAATCGGTTTTGGTATGTGTGCTTTGGGCATTTAATGTTGGTAATTAAACACTTCTTGGAGGAGAAAAGGAGTAAAACTGCAGGTTGGCATCCTGGAAGTTACCTCCAAGGAAAGAGCTGGTGCAGTCAGTTTGTGAGTGTTAAGTCAAGAGGAAGAGTTTATAGAGAAAGGAATTAAGAACTATAGAAAGGGATATAATTAAATTTGTAAGTAGATGATATTATCCTTGAAAAGAACGAAGGGCTCTGAAAGAGAAGTAGAAAAGGAATGTGAAGTAACATCGAGGTGGAAGGAACTTGATCCCTGGGGTAGGGTTTCTCTGTTGGTTGAGAATGCCATTGAATTTTTTCATTCCCCCGCCCCTCAGTGTTGGGATTGAATTCAGGGCAGTTGTACGCCATCATGCTTGACCTTACTTCCTTTTAGATTCCTTTACTTTCCTTTTGTGATTGTTATTTCTGTTACATTAATTAGAATCGTATCAGGCTGTGTTACGATTTTAACTTCCACAGTGAAACATAAATTAGAAAACTCAAAAGGAGAAGAAAGCCTACTGTATTTACTCTAAGCCTATTATATTTACTCATAGTTGTACTTACTGTGGTGTTTTATTTGTACTGGGAATCAACCTCGGGACCTTGCACTTGCCAGGCAGGTGCTTGTGCTGCTGAGTTATGTCACTGACCCACTGTGTTCTTTCTTGATTTTTCAAGATTTCTTCCTTTATAATTTCCTGTTTTGACAACTTTCTTTAGCCATTATTTTAAGGTAGGTGTCCTGTGCAGTATTCTTTTAGTTTCCTTTGTACGAGAATGTCTTGATTTCCCCTTCAGTTTTCTTTGAGTCTAGGGTTCTATGCTGATAGTTCTTTGTCTCTCAGCCCTTGAAAATTATTGTACAACTTTTTTCTGCCCTCCATGCATTTAGATGCAATCTCTGTTATACAAATTATTTTTTCTCTATAGTTAAGATATCATTTTTCTGAGAGTTTTTATTCTCTTTTATCTTTTTAAAAATTTGTTTTCTGAAGTTTATTTTACCTCAGTATCAACTGCTTGGGGTTTATCCTGTTTGGGATTAATTTAGCTTCCTGAATTTGAGGGTTTATGACTTAGAGAATTTGGCAAGTTTTCACCATTATTTCCTTCTGTTTTTCAGCTGTCTGTTTTTCTTGTCTCTTTTCATGACTTTTGATGACTCGAACATTAGATCATTTATAGTTTCTCAGGTTCTGAAGTTTTGTCCAGTTCTTTTTAGTTTTTCTGTTGTTCAGATTAAGTACCCTATACTGTTCTATGTTCTGTTGCATGTTCTCTGACCCTTCCAGTATGCTGTTGTGTCTACCCACTAAACTTTACTGTATTTTGGTATATACAGTTGCATTTGGTTCTTCTTTGTATCTTCTACTTACTTGCCTAGGTTTTAAATTTATTTTTGAATATGCTTGTAAGTGTTGATTTTCTATCATGGAGCTTTAGAATTGTCAGATAATTCTAAAATTGCTGCCATCTGAGAGTTAACATCTACTAATGTCTTTTTAATTCAGTCTGAGCTCATCCTGGCTCTTGTTATGATAAATAATTTTTAAAAATCAAAACTTAGACATTTTGATATTATGCTGTGAGATTCTGAATGTTACTTAAGCCTCTTGTTTTGCAGCCCCCTTCCTTCCCCAACTCCAGCAGAACAGGGAGGTGGGACAGAACAGTGGGTGCTGCCTTATCGCTAGGAGGAATCAGAAGCACAGATTCCCCATTTGGGCTCCATTGACCCAGGAGATAGAGACCCAGGATATCCAGGGAGAGGTGTGGAAGCATACCTTGTTACTAGCTGATGGATAATAGCTTGGGCACCCTGCTTGGCCTACTGGAGCACTACTTTGGTGTGGAGAGGCTTGGCATCATGTTACAGATGGTGAGTATGTGATGCCTAGGCTGCCCACTTGACCTTTGTTGGTGGAAATTGGGATAGGACTGTAGTTTTTTCCTGTGGTGGTGTTTGGAGATAGAGTGGTTTCTTCTTTAAAAATGTTATTTTGCTAGCATGTTTCTTTGCCGGTCCTTTGACTAAAGAAAACAAGATCTTAAGGACCTTTTTGTTTGTGCCCAGTAGAGTTTACAGGTTGTTGGCTTCTCCAGATCTGGAATATGTGAGGCAAAAATAAATCCTGCGGAGTTCACCATTATGCTATTCTTTGGGTGGCCCTAGTGCTTGTGACCAGTCTTTATTCTTACAGTTTTCCCCTCAGTCTTACTTTTGTTTTATATGTAATGTCCAGGTTTTTTGTTGTATTTATTGGAAGTAATGAGAAAAAAATACATCCACTTCATTGTCTCAGAAATAAATACTCTTGGAGGGATAATTCTAACATTTCCATCTTTCATAGACTGATTTTTCCTAATATAGATAAAATATTTAAAAGCTATAACATCCATTTTTTTTTTGTCTTTTTCCTTTTTATCGGTACTGGGGATCGAACTCACGACTGCCTGCTTGCAAGGCAGGTGCTTATGCCGCTGAGCTAAATCCCCAGCCCCAACATCCATTTTTAAAAATTATTAGATTCAGTAGATATAAAATTTCTCTGTCAGATTGCTATTAAAGTTTCTAAATGTTTACTCCAAATTTCTCTATTTCACTTATCATGGAGTAGGAACTAGTTTTTTGTCTAGGACTACACTTTGACTAACACAGCCTAAAGGGAGGTTCTTTTTTGAAATTATAAATCCACAATTAGCCATCTAATTTAACATTTCTGCTGCTTTTCTTGTATCTTTATAGGGATATCTTCTGTGTGAAACCATTATTCTTTAAAAAAAAAGGAAGCTGTTTTGGTTTGTTCTTAATGCAGATGTAGGCACAATAATGAATATTCACTACGTTTTTGATTTTACGTGATCTGTTTCTTCTTTAATTTTTAGAATTCTTGTAAGTTCTTATAAAATAATTCTTGCAAGAACCTCACTACTTAGGGAGATTAAGGCAGGAGTAGTGCAAGGTCAAATCTTGCCTGGGCAGCTTAGTGAGACACCACCCCTTAGATTCCTTACCTGGTACCACCACCACCACCACACACAAAAAAAGGCCTTTCAAGGTATTGTGATTCATCTAATAGTAGAGAACACACGATTATTTTGGTTCTGTAGTGATATCTAGGCATAGCCTTCTGAGATGTTTTCTTTTGCTTGACAGTATTGGCTACAGTATAAACAAAACATTTGTAGTAAGTCATTAAGTGACTTGAAGACTGTTCATTAGATTTATTTACTTATTTTTGTTTGTCTGTTAAATTTTGAGACAGGATCTCACTATTAGCCCAGGCCATTCTCGAACTCGCAAGATCCTACTGTCTCAGCCTCCTGAGTGCTGGGATTATAGGAGTGCACTACTATGCCCTTGCTCATTAGATTTAGTTGTTTTACTTCTTGCTATATTTTTGTGACTTCAGAAATCATAACTATTTTTCCGTTTGAATAGTGAAGTAGTTTGCACGGATTTTAGAGTCCCATACTAAATTGTTAGATTATTCTTTGGAAATTACAGATTATGTTTGTAATTTATTGTTTGCTTCAGATTGACCCCTGTGGGAAAATTTCTGGTAATGGTGAAGTTCTCATTTTTCTGTTCTTAGGAATTAGTCATCAATAAAGTGTTTACTAATACCTGCTCCTCTGCATGGAAAGGGTAGTAAAATGCCAGGAGGACAGTATTCTCATAAGTAGTAAAGCCCAAGGTGGAAGTCCATATTCTGTTAATATTTGGAGTGCAGGATTAATTTTAATTAAGTGCCTTCATCCAAATGGAACACAGAGAGAAGTAATAGGACTGTTGTAGGGAGCACAACCCTGAGAGTTTTAAAGTTTTATCTAGACTAGCAACATAAGAGAATAGAAACAGCTTGCCACAGGGGATAGAAAATGGTAAGATGATGTGTGATCTGCAGCTTGGGAGGGGAATGAGAACATGGAAGAAGAAGATGGATAATTGTACACTGGAGATCTTTGAACAGGGCTGGAAATTCTTTGATGAGCAACCTTTGGGGCATTTCAGTGTATGAGATGTGTAGACATTCCTAGAGAGAAAGGTCCTTTTGTGGCAGAAGCTTTTGACTGGAAATACTTTTAACTTAGGAGAGGGCATACAGCTCTGACAGTTTATCAGCTGGTCCTTACCTGGTGGTGGACTTTTGCCTCAGAACAGAGGGTTAAAAGAGCATCAGGTCAGTAGCGATTTGATTCAGAAAGATTGGAATGTAGGCTTTTGATGACTGGCGATAGGGCTGTAAGACATAAGTAAAACAACATGATAGCATTTGCCACATGCCACACTTTATTTTAGATGCCCTTTAATTTAATATAAATTAAAATTAAAATAACTTCTGTAATTTGTTTTTAATAACAAGATTAAATGGCATGCATGGAACAATTAAGTGGTGAAACTAGGATCTGCACCTGTCCTCGTGTCTGCATTTAGAATGGCAGTCTAACTGTATAGCTCATGGTTTTGTTGGTTTGTTTGTTTGAGACAGGGTCTTGCTGTGTAGTTCAGATTGGCCATGGACTCACTGTGTAGCCCAGACTGGCCTCGAACTCACAGTGATCTGCCTGCCTTAACCTACTGAGTGCTGGGATTACAGGTGTGTGCCACCATGCCCAGCTGAGCTTATGCTTTTAACCACCAAACTAGACTGCCTTGCTAGGGTAGTTGGGCAAGATTCAGAGAGGCTTTGAATACCAAGCAGAATATAGATGTTTGAAAACCTTAGGGAGCTGTTGAAGGGTTTTGATGAGAGTATTTTATTGTTTGATGTTGTTATCAGAATTAAGCTTGGATGTACTTGGTTAGTACATTTTTATTTCAGAGGATTAGAGCTAAAAAAAATGATGCTAAGCCACTAATCCAGGTGACTGTAGGCAGGAACATACAGGTACATTTTTAGGGTGGAGTCAGGTGTTTTTGTTGTAGGCAAGGGAAAATAAAAGAATTCAATCACTTTCTGTCTGAGTGGATGTCAAACTAAAAACAATGGAAAATAACCAAATGAATTTGATAATAATGGGTGTGTCTTGTCTGGAGATTTTTTTTTTTTTTTTGGGACAAGGTCTCCCTGTGTAATTCAGGCTGGCCCTGAATTTACCATGTAGCCCACGTTGACCTTGAACTCACAGCAGTCCTTCTGCCCCAGCTTCCCAAGAGATTATAGGCATATGCCACCATGCCTGACTGGAGATTTGGGTACGTGTCATCAACATTGAGATAGCAAAAATACAGAGTGACAGAGAAGGCTATAGAAGGAATAAGTGGTGGAGGTTCTTAACGGTTTGGGACTTAGAAGACGGAAATGTTTAAATCCTCACTGAGCAAGTGTTTATTGGATATGTACTGTGTGCCAGGTACTGTGAATATAGAATGAAAGAAACAGTCACATTTTCTATCTCGTTGGACATAAACAATGTAATGAAGCAGGAACAGTTAGAGCAAGTAAGTAAGGGTCTTGGTTTCTTTTCTCTCATTGCTGAGACAAAATGTTGGACACTCAGAGTTAAAGGGTCAATAAGCCACTGGCTCCAAAGCAGGGTGGTACATGGCAGAGGGACAACAGTTCATGGTATGGAAGACAGCAAAAGCAAGCATTGTTCTGACCCTTTTATGTCAAGGCTACTGGGACTGGTGGACTGATTTAATAATCACACAGCCATAATCCCAGCATTGAGCCATGAATCAGTCACTCTTTTAGATTTAGCCACCTCTCAATAAGCACCCCCTGTGACCACATGAAGCTTTGGGTAGATCTAGACACAAGCCTTAACACTAAGTAATAGAGAAATGACATTTCAGCAGAGTTGCAGAAATCAAAAAGATTTTAGTAAGTGAGGGTGAGAAGATTCCCAGCAAAAAGAATGGTATGTGCGGAGGCCATGTAGCAGAACAAGGTTCATTCTGTCTCAAGAACTGAAAGGTCAGTGTGGTTGAAGAGCCTTTGGTATAAGGGGAAGAGGAGATGAGAAGAAAATGGAAAAGCCGTCTTGGCTGATGGCCTGGTTTTTAGTGCTGCTGGAAGGCTTGGTAGGAGAGAACATTGTTTGAGTATGTTCACTTGTGGTAGAGGATTTTGTTTTACCAGAGAAGGAAAAGCCTTGATTTTTCAGGTGAAATATCCTGATTTTTTAAATGTTGGTAATTCAGTTAATTCTGAAATTTCTGAAATTAATATTTCACAAACTTGTTTTGGGAGCTAGAAGGGGCAAAACACTTATTTCTGCAGTTTGGCATCCTGAAAGATAACTCTAAAGAAAGAGCTGGTGGAGTCAGTTCGTGAGTCTGAAGAAGAAAACAGGAATAATTTATAGAACAAGGAATCCAAAATTATAGAAAGGAATGTAATTAAATATACAAGTAAAGGATGTTATCCTTGGAAAGGAGGACTCAGAGAGAGAGGAAGCAAGGGGAAATGTAAAATGAAGTGAAAGGAACTTGTATTTTGTGATGTAGAATTGCTCTGTGGTTACAGCTGGGATTATATACTGTTGGAGAACCTGAGAGGTGTATGTGAGGGAAGGTTAGAAAGGGAATGCAGGGGAGGAGTTTTAGAGAATTGTAAGGGTTTCATCTAGTTAGTTGCCGTACGTTTATAGTGGACTCAGCCTCAGCCAGTGAGTGTGGTGTTAACCTTTTACTGGTGTGTTAACATCTTGGAAGTTAAGGCAGACAAAGTGAGTAACGGGACTTGCTCGGGGTTAGAGATTGTAGGCTGAAAAGAAGTGACTTGAGTGATATGTGAGAGGGTGTGTTTGTGTGTGTGTGAGTGAAAAAGTACATAATTATGATGGTTTATATGACTTCTAAGTTGTATGCAAGTACTTGAAACTAAAAGCTTGATCAGGTCATAGAACAGATAATCTGGGGGCAGTTTGGCAGGAGTGAGAGAATCTAAGTACCAAATAGTCAGGAGACTGGGGAGATATTTTATGTCCGGGCTCAGTTTTGGCCGAAGTGCTTTTTTATGTTGTTTTTTGACAGTCTTACTTTGTTGAACACATTGTGTAATCTTAGGCTGGCCTCAAAATTCAGTCTTTCCGCTTTAGCCTCCCAAGAGTTTAGATTACAGGTGTGCACCACTACTTCCAGCACTAAAGTCTATGTTTAAGGTATATATAGGGAGGTGGAGCCCTGAGACAAGATAGATGACCAGCATTGAGGCTGTAGAGGACTAGCCTTTAAAGGGAAGCTTGTAATAGGATTGAAAGTGGAGAAGACTGTGGCAGATCCATTGCTGAAATCAGCTCATTGGGGAAGGTTGGGGTAGCATTTAAATGATCACTCTCAATATAACGAAAACATTTTGGGGTGGGGCCTAAAGTAGCGATTTTGGCTAATCTTCAGTTCAAATTTAATTATTACAACATGTTGTTGCAATCAGATGGAAATATCCTATGTCATATTCATACATGACAAAATATCCTGTGTCATCCACTCATACATGATAAAAAAAATCATAACATAATACCTAAAAGGATTTGAACTGATCCATTCTGCTCAGGGTGTAGAGAATTGGGTTTCCTCTGGCATTCTTAAACCCACAGAGATGCTGACCTGTTTTGTTTCCTCATAAGACTCTGAGACTGGTGGGATATGGCAGTGACTAATTCAGCCATGTCTTCATCTGGGAGCCTGGAAATGCTTGAGTTGCTTCTCTTGGAGAGGCCATGGCTTCGAAAGACCTTCAGAATTTTCTTCTCAACAGAAGTAATGTGACCATAAATCTGTGCCAATAAGATGCCATCTATTTTCCATCCAAAATTAAACAACTAAAACAGTTGTGAGTTTAGGAAAGCTCCATTCTCCTCATCTGATGTCAATATATTTCTATATAAAAATACTGGTGGAAGAGTAGGACAGTAAGATATATTTTGCATTATTAAATAATGTGAGTTTTTAAAGAAAATAGAAATAGTAATATGCTTATATGGTAAAATATCCTGTCAGTGCCGAAAAGTATACAGCGAAAAGTAGTTGTTTCATTCTAGTCATTTATTCTCCACATTGTTTCTTCACAGTGGAGATCACAGATCTTTCTCTGTCTGATGAGAAGTGCCTGAAATATTTGTTGCATTAGAATTCTATGAAAAGATTTGATAATTTAATTAGAGGGGAAAGAAATCGAACTAATTAGGTATGACTTGCTGGAAGACACTTTTTTAAAGTTAAATTTGGAATGCATTTTGAAAATGAAGAAGCTGGGGTATGTATGTTTTGGGAAGGGAGAGTACTGACGAGAGAGCTTTGGGAGAACTCAGGACATTAGGTGTTAAGTATAGAGGTTAAAGTAGATTATGTCAGAAAAGAGACAAACATGAAGAAGCTTTTACACTCGGCTAGTAGGGGTTTATCTAAGCCCTAAACGGGAAAAAACTTTTCTTCAGAAACTTGAATGGGAGGACAAGGCAGTGAGTCTATTCAGACAAGAGAGTGGAAACAGGCAGATAAGCCCACACAGACTAGATCTGATGATGTACTGTAGAATAGTAAAAATAAAATTACTCCTGGAAAAAAATGTGCAAGACTTTAAATGTGAATCAAGTCAGCCAGGTTACTTTTATGCTCTTCCCTCATTTCTGAACATTCTCTGCCCTTGAATATTAATGAGTTTTAGAGTTTCATTATAAAATTGAACTATCTATTTGTTGAAGTGTGTTAGGGAAGAAGGATTTCTAAGGGGTGAGAAAAGTGGGGAGATTGGGGAGATGGTCACCTAGACTTGGTACTTTATAAAAAGTTTTCTACTTTGTATCCATGTGTAGAGATATACAGTATGATCACACACAATCATTTCAAAATATAAACTCATTTTCCTATAAAGTGTCTTCATGAGGTATGATTAAAAAATTCAGTGATATTGCTGCTGAGTGTCGTCTAACAGAAAGGTAGACTCGTAAAAACATTGCAGTGTGTTTTCATCTTCTTTTTTTACTGTATCTGGCTCTTCCCCACAGTCAAAATGAACATGAAAGGTAAATGTTTTTGAGTCTGGACATCAAGGCAGCCTTGAAAACACAAAGATTCTCATATAAGAGGATTTTCAGAACTGCTTCACGAAGTGGTAAGTGTATTTAAAGTTGAAGCAGGAGTACGTTAAGGGAAAGGCTAATGGCAGTGTATCTTTTACTATAATATATTCTTTTTTTTTTTTATTGCTACCGGGGATCAAACTCATGACCGCCTAATTGCAAGGCAGGTGCTTATGCCGCTGAGCTAAATCCCCAGCCCTATAATATATTCTTTAAACATTTTGAATATTCACCTTTTTAAAATCACATCTCAAAGCTCCATTGAACTTGATGTTGAGTGTTTTTTCGGTCACACAACTCTTTGAAAGAGACCTCATGAAAATACTTGGCCTTGAATCTTGCTAGGCAGTAGCTTTCAGAGTACTTGTACTCTCTCTCCCATGCAGCTCTTACCTTCTGACACTGCAGTTCTCCATCCCTCTGGGAAAGCCTTTCACACTTAGGTCTTAGAATAAACTTCCCATTCCTCATCACCTGTCAGCCTCAAGGAGCTCACAGTTTTGTGAAGAAGGCAGATGTGTAGATTAAGTAACCCTTCCTTATTCAAAATTCTTGGAACTAAAAGTATTATATATAGGTGATGTTTAATTTCACTAAATAAATAATATAGTGTGATTGGTACAATAATAAGGATCCTCGCTAAAGGAGTAAAGTTTGCTTATGAGAATGACAAAGGAGGAAAGCTGACTACATCTTTTACTTCTTTTCCTTCTTCAAGACACAGGAAATGTAGGTCCGTGCTGTGGCTGTAGATAATACTATCCTTTGAAGGGGCATTGTCAGTCCAAATACACACACTCTTTTTCATAAGATCTTTGCAGTAAACAGAATAAAGCCTTCCTAAAGCAAATTAGTAAACCTACCACAATAAAGAGAAGTGAGTATATGTACAATGCTTTATGACATACAAAAAAAGGTACAGGACATAGCTCACCACAGAGGCCCTGGGTTTTATCTATAGTACTCCCACAGAACAAAATAAAACACAAAACAACTCCCTAAAAGGCCAAAACAATAATAAATAAAAACCTATTAAAGGTTCAAGTTAGTGATAATGTATCAGTAATCCAAATGCAGGACCTAGCCCTATATGATTGCACATTTTGTAGGCCATGAAGCCTGCCCTTCAATGAAATCTTAAAGAGTTTACTTATGACAGGCCTTCATTGTTTAGAAGAGAATGTACACCATTTATATACAACTAGATGTTGATAAATTGTTACTGTACAGTGAGACTAAAACATTAACAGACATTTCCAAAGGTTTTAATTTTTTTTTACCAACTTTAAATTGTAAGGATTTTGAGATAACGTAATTTAAAATTGTTCTTTTTAGTGGTCATAAAAATAAACATGAGTAGTTGAAATAAATCCAGTTTTTATCCCAGTTTATTTCTGAATTATTTGTGTTTTAAAAGTTTTTGTTACAGAGGTGGACGTGTTAGTGCATTTGGCCCTCAGTTTAATCCCAGTATCAAAATAAATAAATGTTGTCCTGCTACACAATTTATTTGGTTTATTTAAATTTCCTTATTTTCCTTTAAATTGCAAGCTCTCATAGATCTCGAAAGACTCTTAGGGAGGAGGATGAAGAGAAGCAAAGAACCTTTATAACACGCAATGTATATAATGAGCTTTTCCAGTAAAAGTGTGGCGTTTCCAAATGAAGCATATAGCCTGTTGTCTGTAGGATGAATGAATGTTTGATACTGAAAACTTTCCTGTCACTACAATTAAAAAAAAAAAAACGCTAATTTGAATAATGATCATATAGTTTACGCAAAATTTAAGCTTAGGTAAAATTAATGACCATTGCTGATAAAAATAAATGGAAACAGCTTCTTAAACATGATTCATAGTTAAATCATTAAATTGTGAATGTTGACCTTTTTTAACAGTTACTGTGCTTAGGCAACTTTGTCTCATTAGCCTATTTGATTAGTGCTATTTTATAGGTTATTTAGTGCAAAATAGACTTATCAAATTAGGCCTCAATCTCAGATCAGTATACTGGACATTTAACTGAAAAGAGCTACTAGAAAATTACGTATATAAATAAGCAATTCATAGTATGTGAAAGTCAGCATGATATCATTAAGGGAATTTGTATTGTTTACAGCTATGGTATAATAGAACTTTTTCTAACATAACAAGAAATCTGTTCAGTTGATTAGAAACCATAAGAACTAGCATGTTTCTAAGTTGAGTTTGGCAATCATCTTTTACTGTTTTACCTATCTGGAATGCTAAATCCAGCTTTAGTTACTGGTTAATTTGTTGATTACTTTTCTCGTTGCTGGGATAAAATAACCAACACCCAAAATAAAGGAAGGGAAAGTTTATTAAGTCCGCAGTTAACGAGGTTTCAGTCTACAATCATCTGGCTCCAAGGCAGAGTGCCATGGCATAGGGGCAGACATTCATGGTGGCTGCAAACAACAAGAGCAGAAAAGGCAAAGGGAAAAGCATGCCTCTTTCCCTCCCTTATATTGTATGCTGGCTGCCCACCCCGGGTAGGTACAGCACTCATACCACCAGTCTCCGAGCTGGCCAACAAACTAATCACAAACACTAGACTTAGCTGCCTTAGAAAGTCCCACTCCTATAACTGCTTGAGACTTTGGAGGGGACATCCAAACACAAACCATAATAGTTGACTTTAATGTTCAGTTAGAAGACCAGTCCCTTAACCAGGTGCCTGGCCTTCCAGTAAATACTGGCCTGGGGGAACTAAAATCCTTGATGTGATTAAGGAATAATCTCTTCATGGTTAAGGTGGAAACAGAACAGAGGATATTCCTGTTGGTGTTATCATTTACAAAGTGACTTTGAAAATTAAAGTGTCCTACAGATTAAGTTTAGTTCAATAACCTGGTATACATGTGTAGAATATATGTATTGTAGAAGCCCAGTGTTAGATTCAGTGTGTGATAGATGAATGAGACATAATTCCTAACTGTAAAATGTTAAATACAGGAATAGTTACAATAGAATTTCTGCTTCTTGTGTCTTAAGGGAGAAAAAGAATAGCTACAATAGAATGAAAAATATGATTCAGTTGGCTTAGTCATTTGTCTGATAGTTACTAAGCACCTATTACTATAAATCATACATTGTGGTCAGCACTGCAAATTCAAGAATGCTTTCCAAGAACTTGATCAGATGGGTGTCCTTGGCATATAAAAATGCAACTGCATTAATAAGAGTACCACAAAGGGGGAGGTATTGAAGTGAGTCCTTAATACTGTGTCAACAGATACTGCTCTGGATCCTGGAGATACTGAACCTCTGCCTTCACAGAACTTTGATCAGAGTCTTAAAGTTTGGTAGATGAATAAGCAGAGGCCATTTCATAAGGCGAAATAACAGGTGTGGAGATAGAGTATAAGAGAAAGCATGGCATATTTGAGAAGCTAGTAGTGGTTGAGTGTGACTAGAGAGCAGGGCACTTGAAGGAGGTAGAGAGTAGAAGCTGGAATGTAGTTGAAGGCTATACTGAGTAGAGTCCCAAAGACTTTAGCCGAGAAGGCTTCTGCAGGACCTTGTGTCTAGCTCCTTGCTTTTCCCATCTTCTTAACCCGCAGTCTCAGAGAAGCCTTTCCTGACACCCAGTGTAAAATAACTACCCACTCCTTTGCTATGCCAGCATTTTTATTTATCCATGGAGTACTCCTTATTAGCTATTATTTATTATCTCTTTCCCACCAGTGACTACAGTTGCATGACAGTGGAGCTTTGTCCTATTTTGTTGCTGTATCCTCAGCACCTAGAACCTAGCCTAAAGGTGGCATTTGGTAAATGTGAAGTAAAACATGGATTTTTTTTTTTTTGTTTACTGTGGATTTTGAATTTTGTTCTATTGTTTGGTGGTTCTTAATCTTACTGTCTTCTGCTACACTTTAGACTTTAAAAATTATTGAAGTTCTAAAACAATGTTTTATGGGTGATATGTATTGATACTTACCATATGAAAGATAAAAACTGAAAAATAATCCTTTTTAAAAAGCACTATATTTTTTTTTTATGAAAAGCATTGTTTTCTCAAATAAAAACCAGTGAGAAATGTGTCTGTCTCATTTTTTCTACCAAGAATCAAACTCACAACCTTGCACTTAGCAGGCACGTGCTATGCCACTGAGCTATATCCCTGGCCCACAGTGTTTTGTATTTGTGTAAATCTCATTTGTGTTTGCTTTTTGTAGTTATAGTAGTTTGTGTGCAATATATTGATATTGTCATGTAACTTCTAGAACTCATCTCTTATAGGGGAATGACAGTAAAATGGCACTTGGAATAGTATAAAAGCAGTTTTGACTCTATAGGAAGAGTCTTAATAATCCCCATGATGGAGGGGGCAATCCCTAATTACATTTTAAGAGTTGCTGGTATAGGTGATAGTTTTCAAACTTTTTAGTAGCAAGGGTGTATGTTTAAATAATATCTTCTACTGGGCTCCAGTGCTTGCAGACAAGGTGGAGCTGTTCGGGTTAAAGAACATCTGTGTTGGAGCATAGAGAAGGAGGGAGAGGTTCTTTTTCCATTTTTGTCGGTACCAGGGATCGAACTCACAACTGCCTGCTTTCAAGGCAGGCGCTTATGCCACTGAGCTAAACCCCCAACCCCAAGGGAGAGGTTCTTAAATTTAGAGTCAGGCCTCTCTCTTGTTCTTCGGTGCTTATAAATTGGCCAAGGGATTAATACTTTGAGGGTGGGACTGCTATATGAGATGGAGAGGCAGTTGAACATCCTGTGGGGATTTTACGCCCTTGTACTGTACTTTAACGCACAGTATTTAATGTTTTATTATATCCTTACTACTAACATTTTAAGACTGAAATACAGGTTTTTCATCAAAGCTCTTTTTCCTTTAAGTACATGACCATTGATTTGCTTTCACTGCCAAAAAAAAGGTCTTATTGTAACCAAACTGGTTGTTTCTGGGTTTTACTTTTTCAATTTTTGTACAGGTCAGTAAGAAAATTTACAGTAATTCACAAATTTATGGAGATATTTAGTTAGTATTTTACTTAGATTTTTAAGAGACAGTTTGCTAGCCAGGCATGTAGTAATCCCAGCATTCGGGAGGCTGAGGTAGGATCCCTGTGAGTTCAAAACCAGCTTGTGCTACATAGTAAGCTCAGGGGCAGCCGGAGCAACATGGCAAGATCCACCCTCTCTTTAAAAAAGAGAGACAGGGAGAGAGACAGATAGATAGATATACTTTGCTGCTTGTGCACCTGAGATTATAAATTAAGGAAATGGAGGAAGTTAAACTTTGGGAATTGGGAACTCTGATTTCACTTGCCAGATGCAAGAATTGTTTTTATGGTCTGAAGAGTGGAAGATGATGGCATCGTAAAAGGGCAACACAAGAGCTTAAAGTTCTGTGTCATTACCAGCAGCTAACTTAGCACAATATGTTGCTATTTTAAAATGCCATATTTTTGTCTTTGACAAAATTCTTAACTTGGTTTATTTCTACACGTAACTGTTTCTAATATTTTTGTCTTGAAAAGAGGATCACAACAAGTTTGTTTTAGTTTTGTAGGCCCTGTCCTTGAGGAATTTTGTCTTGACAAACAACTTAAAGTGGTCTAATTATTAACAGTGTTTATTACGTGTATCATTAAAAAGATAATTTATCGAATATAATTATGTGTTTATAAAAAATGTGAGCTCTAGTTTTATTGTCTTCCTTTTAAGATAAATAAAAACAAAAATAATAATTACAAGATTGTTAAAGGAATCTTGTAAGTTTGAAGCTCAGCTTTTTAAGATCTGATGTAATATCTTCATACCAGAATCTTAAAGAGAGGAAAAACTATATTAGAGTTCATAGGACATATCTTCATAAAATAATGTCATAATGTAAATTCATTAGTGTTTTAAAAAAATTGTTCAGGATGTCTTTTGTTTTTATGGAATTTAAGTTAATTTTAATCTTATTTGGATACAAAGATCAAGAATAATCAAGATATTCCTTTAATAGTTACTTGTCCTACAAATTCTTAAGATTTAGTGTAGGGCCAGGAGTATAACTCAGTAGTAAAGCTCTTGCCCAGCATGTGCTTTGAGTCAGCAACACAGACATTCATATGCACATGTGTGTGCATGCACACACAGTCGTCATTATGAAACTCTTCACACTTCCTTAGGATGTACCACCAGTTAATTTTTATTAAGCTCTGGGTTTGATCCCTAACAATACACACATACAGTAAAACCATTTGCACTTTTCATCCAACCCCTGCACTATGGAATAGGTTTTCTGTTCTTTTTTCCTCATTTACCTACTGCACCTAATAGGGCAAGGATAGACAAACAGATAATGAAATGAAAATAAGCACAACACCCTACTAGATATACGTAGCAACTTTAAATATGAAGTTGATGTTAGAAATCAGATAGAGTGCTGTAGTCCTGTTTTGGTTTTGTTGTGTGTGTAGAGGGTTGGTTGATTGGTTGGTTGTTGAGATGAGTTCTCACTCTGTTGCTTAAGCTTAAACTCCTGAGTTCAAGTGACTGAACTGCTTCAGCCTCACGATTGCTGGATTATAGATTCATGTCATAATGCCCAGCTGGAATACTCTTTAAATGGTGTGAATTATTATTTAACAACATAAAAAAAATTGGTCTCATTCCTCACAACACATTAGACAAAGAGTGGAAAACTTGGAATGGACTGAAGGGCGAAAAGAAAAAAAAAAGTGGAAAACAATTCCAGATGGAATAAAGATTTAATTATGAATGGCAAAACTTAAACTTTCAGAATAAAATACTAGACTGTTTTCAACCCTAGTTTTTCTTAAATGACAAAAGCATAATTGTGAAAGGGAAAGGTTAATAAATTAGTCTGTACTAAATATTAAAATTAAAATACTTTTTTGTTTATACTTAAAAGTAAAATCTATGTAATCTCAAATATATGGAATGTATTTCTAACATATAAAAGATAAAGGATTTTAAAATTTCAATAATGTATACATATATACATGTCAGTATAAATACATAAACATGAAGATGATAGCCCTAAACATTTATTATCAAGGAAATTAAATTAAAAGCCACCTTGACAAAACTGTTAAACTTGGATAACAACAGAGATACCACCTTTTTTGCCATTGTGGCAGTTGTCAGCAAACTTTCTGTAAAGGGTCCCTACATTTTGTGCTTTGTAGGCCGTAACACAATTCCTTTCTTGTTACCTAGCAAAGGCAGTAATGAACCATACATAAACGAATGGGCATGGCTGTGTTCCCACAAACATTTATTTACAAAAATGGTAGTTTGCCAACTCTTGCTCAGTGATACCAAAATTAAAATGAAATATTAATAGCATTGTGGGTGAATCTTGAAAACATGTTGGATTTAAAGGTAGTAGGTGACAAATTGTATGATTTCATTTCTCTAAATTCCAGAGGTGGAAGATTTCAGTTTTTTTCTTCTCTAGTACAAATATAAACCAGTACTTTGAAATAGTCGTATGTAAAATATTTGTGATAAAAGTAACTAAACACAGTAATGAGAAAAAAAATAGAGATTTTCTCATTAAACTGAACTTATTCATTCTTACAGCTAATTCCTGTCCAAAATTTTCATAGACTCGAGTGTAGATGATATTGTAATCTAGCAGGGTGATGTAGCCTACCAGCAATTTTCCATTTTTCTAATTGTGCTTTCCTTGCCATCCCACTTCTGATGTTGAAGCAGTACACCATCTGTAAAGTTGTAGACAGTGTGTTTTTCTTGTCAGCTGTAGTTTCTTCAGACTCCTCTCAAATTACAAGAAAACTGTTGTTTTCAAAGCACACTCAGTGCTTTTTATGGTGAGATGTTTCCCGTCACAAGTGACAGCACAGTTTAATTTGTCTAGCCATTGTACTTGTTTCTGGCAGGTTAAGTCCCTGATTCCTTCATGTGTTCATCAAAGCTGACCATCAGGTGCAATTTCCATCCTGCTGTTAAGTGATGGCCATGTTCTGTGTGGGCAGCACATGCAGCAGAGTGAGTGTGGTATGGGGAGTGTGTGTGCCAGAGTCATTTTTCTTTTCTGTAAGGTGGTGAGCAGAATAGAACCACTTCACTGGGTAAAGTGGTGCCAATAAGCAGTTAATAAGCACTCAGGGTTTTTGTTGTTGTTGTTTTGAAACAGGGTCTCACTATGTAATGCAGGCACTGTGTAACCTAGGCTGGCCTCGAACTCACTCATGACGATTCTCCTGCCTCAGCTTCCCAAGAACTAGTTTTATAGGTGTGCACTTAGTATTATTGTTATGCTTTCTTTCTCTTCTTTTGACTTACATCCCTGTTTTTAAAAAAGACAAGCTTTGGAGTAGGGATGTAGCTTAGTGGTAGAGCCCTTGCCTGATGTGTGCAAGGGGCTAGGTTTGATCTCCAGGATTGCAGCCAGCCAGTCATTCAATAAAATTACAGCTTTTATTGCTTTGGAAACTGCACACATTGCATGTGCCTATGTTGCACATGACTCATATGTGGCTAGTACCAAGCCTGAAATATCCTCACCTTGGAGTCTTTGAGTTCAGTGTTATCTAACTTATTTTACTTAACACAGTTTGTAAGCTCCTCTGATCTTTCTGTGTTGCATTTAAATCACCAAACCCACTGTTGATTTTTGCAGTTGGGAGAAACAACCTCTAGTGTCACATAACTTTTTCTCTTTATCCTAAGCATTGACCTTTACACCTTTCTCAGAACTCTGCCCTTATTTGTGTTAGACACTTTTCAGAGCCTGTTCAGACTTTTCAGACCTTCTGGGTCTCTTTAATGTTTATATTCTGCCCACCTTAAAACTTGATTGTTCAGCTTCCTTACCTGCAAAATGAAGATAAAGCCAACCTGAAAAGGTTGTTTTTAGGATAAAATTCTCTAATGCAAAATTGGAATGTGCTCCTCTCCCCATACCCATATATGCTAATTAATTTATGCTGCGGTGAGACAGTGTCTTGGTATAAAAACAAAACTTTCTGAGTAGTTCCTTTCCCCATCCAGGAGCAGGCAATAAAATACATTAACGTAACACACATGGCACATTACAACCATTCAGACAGTTCTCATTCCTCATCTTTTATCTTACTGTTGTTCTGTACCCTTTTATTGTACTACCAAGAATACACGTTGACTAGCTCCTCTCTAGAGATAGTGACGTTGTCTAATTCATCTTTATTTTCCCATGATCTTGTAAAATGCTTGAGATATAATAAATAGTTAATAAATTTAAGTGAATGAATGTGTACATGCTCGGATTTTTGTTCCTAAAATTCCAATGTTTGCAATATTTGGCCTGTCAAAGTAGGATGTTAAATTCATTGGTAATTCTAATTAAGCTTTTAGCTGAGACACATTTAAAAAACATTTCTAGGCTGGGGATTTAGCTCAGTGGCATAAGTGCCTGCCTTGCAACCATGCAGTCGTGAGTTCGATCCCCGGTACTGATTAAAAAAAAAAAAAATTTAACTTTATATTTTAAAAAGTCTTAACATATGTAAAAGCAGAAATAGTAAAGTGAACTCCTTTAAACCTGTATACATCTGCTAGATTCAACAAAGATCGTGATTTTGCCGTGTATGTTTCACCTCTTATCCTCCCCTATGCCATGCCCACATATTTTAAATAGAAGAAATTGTGTCATTCTACCTGTAACATTTCTTAGAATAAATTTTTTTTTTAATGAGAGCTTTTTTTTTTTTTTTTCTCTTTCTTCTGATAGTGTTGGGGATTGAATCCAGGGGCTTAATGAGTACTAGAAAAGGTCTCTACCATTGAGCAGCATCCCCAAGTTCAGAATGAGGACATTTTTAGTAGGATAGTAATGCACTTATTATTCTTAATATAATATAATGGTAACTATTAGCATCATTAAATTTTCCTAGTAGTGTCTCATTTGTCTTATTAAGTTGATTTGCAGACTCAAAAGTCACATAAGGCTCACACATTTGATGTTAATGAAAAAATTCTTAGAAAAAAGTAAGTTTTTATTATCACCTTTTCCCTCTTCATTTTTGTAACTTTCCCTTAAGACTAGGATGCTTTATGAGTAAACCACAAACTTTGCTGTATCAGATGAAGGGTCTGTCTTTTTCAAGACTGCTATGCTGTTTTCTTTCTTTTTTTGAAAATCAAGCACTTAGTGTGTGCAGAGCAATGTTATAGGTAATAACATACCTGTATGTTAGCAAAATGCAAAACTGAAAGTTGCAATTCAGTGTAACTGTTCTCTTATCTTATGTAGTGAGATAGCATTGTATCCAATCCTCTGAAGAGTTTTAAAGCTGTAAAGTTATTTTATTCTCATTAAAAAGTATTGACTATGTTTAAATGTTTCTTTTTAAAAGTTTATATGTATTCTTCTTGACTTCGTGATTATAACAAAGAAGATTGAGTTTAGGCTGTACCATGGTACTGTATTTGTGTTTGGAAAACTGGTCATGAATGATTTAACTTAATTCTTAAATTCTCTAAAACTCAAGTGGAAGATTGTCACCTACAAAATATTTATCTGTTGGTCAATATTTTTATCCATAATAAAGACAAACATGCAAGTGCTTAGTGTTTTTAATAGAGAAGTGACAATGTAAGTATTTAGAGTTTAATAGAATACAGTTATGAGACTTAGATGGCATTTAAAAAATAATGTAGAAAATGTTTTGAGTTATTGATGTGAATGAAAGGATTATTTTTTTGGACATTTTCAACAGTTCAGTTTCTATGACATTATTAAATAAATAGCAGCTGAATTTCTGGCTTTTTGTTTTGATTTTTTGGTTCTAAGATGAGGAAGCACGTCTTATAATCTGTCTGCCAAAGAACAGAGAAAAAAAAAAATCTCAAGAAAAGGTACTTGAAATCCCTAGCATGAACATTAATGTGGAAGTGACTGAGACTACACGGAAGACCCATATGAGGGAATGTGGCAGAGAATAGCCGTTCACAGAAAAATCAGCAGGAGGCAACACAGACAACAGCTACAGTTATAGACTAAGAAAATTAAATGGCATTAGAGTGAAACCAAATTAAGAAAAGAACAATAACACAAAAATTGAAATACCAAATTGCTGACTAGTCAAGGAAAGACAATGAAAGGTGTGTGTATTTTGCAGCATATAGTACTTGTGATAAATTTAGGAAGTTGAATTGTTGACTAAATAGAATACATGTCAATAAACAAACCGTGCTTTTTGTTTTTTTCAATAGTAAATAAATATTGCAGACTGTTATCATGAGTCAAAATCTAAAATGTATGACTACCCCAACTTTTTGTTTTTATTTAAGCAAAATTGAAAACTTTGGAATTTTTTTTTATGTTAAAGATAGTAAAATCCAACAAAACAAAATAGAACAAAGCCAATCAAAACAAAGCAGCAAAATTGGTATAGAATGTCAAAGCAGGATACTAGGAAAAAAGCAATAGCTAACATAGTATTTACATCTTGTTATCTTCACAATAATTGTCCATTCCATCAGGTAAAGCAAAATCAAACCGAAAAAAAGCAGAATGAAACCAATCAAAACTGAATGTTAAATAAAGCAAAACAATGAGAACAATATTGGATTTCAAAGACAGGATAGAAGGAAGTCCCCCATATTTTCCGTATTGCATACTGTCATCTTCCCAAGAGATGCTCATACTGCTGACCCCAGGCCTGCATAATCAACCAAATGGTACTAGCATTTAGTTGCTTTATGAACCTTAGTTGCTATCAACTCAACCTGTCCTCTGAGCCCACTGGTTTCTTGAGGAGGTGGGGTGTGGCAAGGGTGTGTTTGATTCTCAGTCTGAGCACTGGTAGCTGGGGTGGGCGGTTAGAGGGTGGGGGGGTGGGGGGAAACTGTCTGACTTTTCTCTTCCTGGAACCTGCACAGCTTGCACAGATTATCAGAAAGGCTGGCTGGTTGGCATCTTGTTGGGTCCTCCCAGTCCCAGCATCAACTGTGTAGATCTTAAAAAGTCAATTTTAAGTTAATCCCAAGAAATTTTTAAATCCAAATATATTAAGAAGAGTTCAGAAAAACTTTATGTTTGTAATTAAAGACAACCAGATTTCATCTGAGAGTACTACTGTCTTTGATACTTTTTTCCCTCTCCTTGATGATCCACTTGCAGAGGAAGAAAAGTGTAGTACTGAACTCTGGGGAATGTGCAGAGAAGGAAAAAGAACGAAAGAGAATGACAGAAATTTTCACATTGCTTTTTTGGTCTTTGTCATCTGTAGCCCTAGTGCCAAAAGACTATGGGATTTTAGTTTTGTTATCCAAACAGGCAGTGGCAGTACTGGTTGGCGTAATATAATAATGGCTCTCAAAGAGTGTTTGGCAAGTTTTTCATGAATACTTTAGCCATTGTGGTCAGAGTATATGTGTGTTGCCTTTGCAGTTTAGCTTGACCTGTAGGCCAACAGTTTGTGGGTAACATTTAAGAATTTTCATTTACAATCTTTTTTTTTTTTTTTCTGTCTTTTTGAGACAGGGTCTCAATATGCAGTTCAGGGTGGCCTTGAGCTAACTTTGTAGCCCAGGCTGGTCTCCAATTTGCAAGGATCCTCCTGCCTCAGCCTCCCAAATGTTGGGATTACAGGCGTGCACCACCATGCCTGGTTTTTCTGCTTAAAATCTAAGTGAAAGTTTTTAAAATAAAGATTTAAAACTTCTGTAAAAAAACACAACAGAAAGTGCAAGCCATGAATCCACCTTTCCCAACCGTCTTAATCTTTTGCCCTTTTCATTCTGAGTTTTCTTTGTTATGTAGTATTAGATGTGGCTGCCTCTAAAAGATCCTTGTATTCCTCCTTCCTCACAGGAAGATGCTTTACCCAAGGTGAAATTTGTGTATGCTCTCCAGATATGGCATCCAGGTGGTAGACACGGACCTAGCTCCTTCCATCTTCCCTTAACCTGTGGCTTGCCTTCTTAAGGTTATCTCATGATTGTAAAGAAGGTTGGTGCAACTGCATTCATTGTGTTCACATTGCTCAGGGCTCAAGGAAGGGACAAAGGCAGAAGGACCTGTCTTCCAGTGAAGTCAGTCTCTTCCAGGGATTTCTGCTTTTTATCTCCTTGCCACCCTGCTCTGTCATCAGGAGATATCAGTCGCTAGCTTTAGCAAAATAGCAGTTTGATTCTAAGAAAGGATCAAAAATAGATGAGTGAACATGCAACAATCTGCCAAAATTTAGATCTTTTATATAAAAAATTGTAATCTATTTTAAACACTTCTCTCTATCCTTAAAATAAGCAATAATATGCATTTGGTATACAGCATTATTCTGTCTTTACAATATGTGCTTTTAGGGGCCGGGGTTTAAGCTCAGTGGCACCTGCCTGGCAAGCATAAGGTCATGAGTTTGATTCCCGGTGGGCCCCCCCCCCCAAAAAAAAAGTTTTTGCTCAAAAATAACATCTTAACAGGTTTTAAAAACTATGATATAAAAGGAACAGACCATACCTATCTTATAAATCACCTTTTTCCTCATTGAGCATTGTTTACTTATTGATATATACAGTTCTGCTTATTAATTTTAACTGCTTTGTAATTTCCTGTTACACAATTTATGTGTTTTCCTTTTTATATACATTAGGTTATATACATTGGGGGATGAGAGGAGACCATTATAAACAATGCTGCCATTGTGTCTTGTCTGCTAATATAAGAATTTCTTCAGAGCATAAACCTAGCAGTTAAGATTCCTGAGTGACAGGGTAATGCTTTCTTTATCTGTATTGTATATTGCCAGATCACTCCAAAGTAACTGTACCAAATTGCAATGGAACAACAGTTATGAGTGTTCTCTTTATTTTCTACTAATTCAGTACTGCGTTTTTACCAGTCTGATTGTATTTTCCTGAATATCACTGAGATTGAGCGTATTTTTTACGTTGATTGGTTGGTTCTAGTTCCTTGTCTGTAACTAAACCTGTCATATACCTGTTGGCTGTTTCCAGGTGTTTGAGTTCTTGTTTGTTTGTTTTGTTTTGTAGATATTTTAAAACACATTCTGATACTGTGGCTGGAAAACTCAGTCCTGATGCAGCAAGAAATCACCTCCTTATTTCCTTAGTCATCAGGTTTTTGTGCCCATGATGAATTAGTGCAATCCAGACACATAGGTGGCTGTGTGTTAAAATTCATTATAGAATTGATGTATTCAGGTGAGAAGGGAGACAGTACCACAAAGGCATCTGCCCTGCGTGCAAAATGCACACAGAATTTATTACTGGGGCGTAGAGAACTAGGATAATTATGAGGCTTATTGATAGTTTTTCTTAGCAGTTACTTGGGAATTGTATAATGTCTTCACGTCACTTCTAGATGGTCAGTGTTTTCTCAGAGGCTTCAATCATGTAAAGAACTTATGAAAGAAAACAAAAGGAAAATCATTTAATTTAAACCAGGGTTCAGTTCAAGGCAGGAACCTTTCCTGATACTGGCCTATAGGATATGGCATCCAGGAAGTGCTGTATGCCTTGTTATGGAGTTAGGGAGGTGGCCAGGTAATGTGCAGAGGTAATGTGCACAATGTGTACATTAAATATTGTGCTCTGTGCAATTGCTTTGGGCCTGAGACCTAACCTAACAAATGATTATAAATGTATTATACATTGAATTTTTTTTATTTACCTGGAAATGTGTGCTATTTTGTAATGTCTGTCTTTTTTTTTTTTTTTTATCAGTACCAGGGATCGAATTCATGACTGCCTGCTTGCAAGGCAGGTGCTTATGCCACTGAGCTAAATCCCCAGCCCAGTGTGTGCTATTTTGGATCTCTCCTTTGTTCCTCAGGCCCACTAATGTCTGATTACCGGCATCACAATACTAAACTTTTGCACATTGTTTGTTTTGTGGATGTTTTCTCCTAGTCTTTGGCCAGTCTTTTTAACTGTCCATGATACCTTTGATTGTATTGAAAATTAATTTTATGTAGTAGCTTGTATTGAACCTTTATTTTAAGCTATTTTTGTATTAGATTCTTCCATACCTAGTAAAATGAAGTTATGCTTATTTTTTATTTAAAGTTTTAGAGATTTATATCTTTAAAATTTTAATCCACCTGGAGCTGATTTCTTCCTGCCTAAGGTATGAGGTTGGAATTTTATTTTATTTTTACTTACGGATGAACATTTTTTGAATAGCCCATTTTTTTCTCATTGATTTGTAATAACCATCTCTGTCATATATTGTTTGCATATTAATATGAAGAAAATGTGCCTCCTACGGTAGTAAATATTTCACATATGCATGTGGTATCTCCTGATTATTTTTAGATCTTTCTAGGCAGTGTTTCAGTTATTGGTGAAAAAAATTCAATTGAATTTTGTATGTTGATCTTATATCCAGACCTTGCTAAAAAGTTCTTATGAGTTCTGAGTTTTCTTAGATTTTCTATCATTCTTTGCTTATGGTTTTCTTGTTTTGTTTTGAGACAGGTGTTGTGCTGTGCAGTTCACGCTGGCCTTGAACTCATTATTTAGCACAGGCTTGCCTAGAATTTGTGGTGATCTTCCGCCCTCAGGCTACTGAATGCTGGGATTACAGGCATGTCCCACCACACATGGCTTTTTTTTTTTTTTTTTTTTTTAGACAAGATCTCACTGTATAGCCTGAGCTGGCCTTGAACTCAAGCAGTCTTTTGTCTTTCTGCCTGTGACTCTTTAACTGCTGGCATATACCACCATGCCTGTCAGTTGTTGTTAATTTCTTGTTTAAATTCTTTTTTTTTTTTTTTTTTTTGGTCTTTTTTGAGACAGGATCTCACTATGCAGTTCAGGTTGGTACTGAGCTCACTTTGTAACCCAGGCTGGTCTTGAACCTGCAAGGATCCTCCTGCCTCTGCCTTCTGAGTGCCAGGATTACAGGCAAGCGCCACCATGCTCAGCTTCTTTTAAATTCTAAAAATGTTTATTTCGTTTTCTTGTTTTACTGTGTTGGATAGGACCTCTGGGTACTGCTGACAGGTGAAGGCATCTTTGTCTTTTTCCTGACTTACAGATAATACAGGACTTTGAGCACTTCACCAGTAAGCTTTTTTTTTTTTTTTCTCTTTACTATTAAGATTTGGAGCAAATAATCTTTTGTCAGATTGACAAAAGTTTCTTCCTATTTCTCGTTTGCTAGAAGTTTTTTGTTTTAAATATCATAGATGGATTGTGGGTTTTACTTTTCTATATAATATGTCTCTTGCAGGTCTACAGTTCCATTTCTTTCATCTCCATTCTTTGCTCTAATCTTACATATTTATATTAATAGGTTGTATAATACAAAGATACAACTTGTTTTAATCAGTCATATGCATATTAGGAAATTCAGAAGGAGATAGACTTATTTTTATTCATGTAGTAGCCATGTGTTACATTAATTCTTTCTTTTTTTAATTTAAGGTGAAAAAGAAAAACAGAAAAAGGGTACAAGTTATACAGAATTTCAGAAAAAATAAACAATAGGAAATCACTAGTTAATAGATTACATATTGTTATCTTAGAAATAGTTGTTCAAGTTACAAAATTAAAGCATATAAAGTGGACTTTCAAACAGTGAGACTGGAAACAGTTTTGTTTAATGATCCAACAAAACTCAATAATATGGTTATCTTATACACTTAAATATATATACAGTTATATTCTTTAGAGCACTTCCTTTTCCTTTTTTTGTACAATGACAATTACACATGACATTACTCCCACAGTTCTTATTATTTTTTTTTGAAGAGAGTAAAACCAAATGTGACATAACAGAACAGAGTCAGTCAAATCAAAAGGATGGACATAATAAATAATGTAAAAACAAAATACAAGGTGATCAACAATGGTTACCATACTGCGTCTTGCTATCTTAAAAAGAATTGCCTATATCATCAGTTATAATAAAATTGAACAAAACAGTAAAGAATAAAACCAAAACACTGGAGACATTACAGGACTTTAAAAGAAGATAATAGTCAACCGGAATGGGCGTCATAATGAATCTTACTGTCTTTACAGTTGTTGCCTATACTTTCAAACTTGGTAGTATCGAGCAAAGCAGAATAGAGGAAAATCAGTCAAAGCAAGATGGTGAGGGCTATACAGGGTTTCAAATCAAGTTAATAGGAAAGCAAAGTGGGTTACTATAATGTATCCTGCTTTTTAAAAATTTTTCCCTTAATTAAAAAGATAAAAAAATAAATAATTTTTAAAAAGGAGACTGAGATAAAAGAGGGCATAAAAACAAAACAGTGCAGGTCAAAGCATAACCGTTTAAGCAAAATAGTATTTCACCACAAGATATCCTGACATAAAAGTAGTTAGCGTAGTGTCTCTTTCCTTGAAATCTTTGAGTATAACTTGGTATACTGTAGCACCAAACATATCAAGACAATGTAAAACCATTCAAGGGAATGACAGTATTACAGGATATTTAGAACCAACTATCAGAAAATGAACAATGGTTTCTGTATAATCTCCTTGTCTATAAAAGTTTTGGCTTATATTATTGCATATAATAAAATACAATAAGATACAACCTGTTAAGACTGATGGAGACAGAAGAATAAAAGCTTGATGGGACTTCAAAGCAAGATGACACTAAATCAGCACTAGCTATTATGATGTCCTTTCTCCAAAAAAGCTTTTCCTACCATCCAATCTTCTCTGCCTCATTTCTGTTGAGCTCTTTTTCTGTCGTTTGTTGTCAGTTTGTCTTCTTCATTTCGCTTTCTGCTCCATTCATTGTGGCCTCTCTGCCACTGTTTCTGAAGTCTTGGTATTTTCCTTTTTTAGAGTATCTTGAAGTATTCTCTGTAGAGTTGAATTGGTGGTTGCAAATTCCCCTAGTTATTCTTTATCCTGGAAGCACCTTGTTTTTCCATCAATTTCTAGGGACAGTTGTGCAGGATATATCAATCTTGGCTGGAGCTTGTTATCTTTCAAAGCTTGAATTATTTCTCCCCACGCTCTTCATGATTTGATGGTTTGTGCCGAGAAGTCTGCTGTAATTCTGATGGGTGTTCCCTTGTAAGTGGTCTGTTTCTTGTCTCTGACGGCTTTTAGTATTCTGTTCTTATATTGGATTTCTAGAATTTTGATTATTATATGCCTGGGTGTAGCTTTGTTTGGATTGTAGGTGGCTGGGGTCCTGTATGCCTCATACATCTGAGTATCTTTACCTTTTGCGAAATTAGGGAAATTCTCCTGGATTATTTCTGTGAATAGCTTTTGTAGTCTGTTTGTTTGTGTCCCTACTTCTTCTTTTATGTTCTTAATTCTTAAGTTATAGATCCTCTTATCATCTTCTAGCCTTTGTATTATTGCTGTTTGTTTTCTTGTTATTTTTAAGAAGTTTTTCATTTCATGCTCCCATATTACAAATCTGCCCTCCAATTCAGATAATCTATCCTTAGTTTCTTTCAAGCTGTTATGCCAGCTTTCAATAGAGTTTTTAGTTTCCTGGTAATCTTTTTGAACCTGCTTCATGTATTCTATGTTTTCTCTATTTTCTCCATCAAACAATTCTCCCCTTTTTTTCTGTTCTTCATTCCACCATCTGTTTTTTCTTGGGCAGTGCTTAGCATTTCTTTAACTATTCTACTTATATCTTGCTTTATTTCTTAAATACTTCATTTTTAAACTTGTCTATGAGGCTCTGGAGATATCGCTTTATGTCTATTGGTGCTGTGTCTGATATTTCATGTTTTCTGTCTTCCTTTGCGTTTCCATTTCCTGGATCAGTGTTCTCAGGATTGGGGACTGAGGACCCTTTCTTGTTGCTTCCTCTTCCCATACTTTTTGTTCCTTCCATACAAGCGAATGTAGGAGGCCCAATTTTTTTCTCTTTTGTCAGTTACAGTTTGTTCAAATTGCGCTGGCTAGGTGTTCCCACCCACCACAGTGTACTAGGGAGACACAGACCTGGGCAGCCTATGCTGGGCCCGACCCTCCAGGTCATCCTACCGAAGGCTTCACTGCTAGGGTGCACCTCCAGGCGCTGGGACCTGGTTTGGGCTAGCCTACTGGGTCTTAGTCAGTGACGTCACGCAGGCCAGGCACTCCCCACCAATCCCACTTGAGAGGGGAATATTCGACTAATGTCACTGCAGGGCCCTGTTCTGGCAAGTCTGCCAGGTCTCAGTATGTCCTTTGCTGGAGCCTCCTACTCTATGAAAGGGTCCCCATCTGCTCACTCACCGCAAATCGTTGTAGGGCTCCCTGCTGGTCCCGCTCTCAACTCCATTCGCAGATTCCCGCTCTCAGAGCTTTCACGCGTCTCTCTCCCTGCCCTGCAGATTTGGACACAGCAGCAGCAACAGCAGCAGGAAGTTCTAATCGCGGCTCCCAGTGGCATGGGTTTTAGCTTCCATGCTGAGATTTTATCTGTTCCTGTTATAGCACCAGGATTGGATTTCCAGTTGGTTTCTCCTAGCTTAGTTCATTCCTGGGTCGGCAGGGTGTATTTCCCCTTGCTTAGGACTCCTCGTACTGCACCATTCCTGGATTTTAAGCGCGGTATTTCAGAGAGCCTCCATAGCTGCTGCTATCTATCTGCCATGTTCTTCTGGAAGTCTCACATTAATTCTTTCTTACCGATCTGAGTTTCCTCCAGGGTCATTTCTCTTTAACTTGAGGAACCATTAGCATTTTTTTTATAGTGCAAAGACTGTGAAAGATAGTTGTTTTGGTGTTTTTTTTTACCTGAACATAACTGTTCCACATAGAAAAGTCAGGGTTTATTATTATTTTTGTCCAGTGCATATTATGTCTTTTTTCCCCCTCTGTCACTTTTGAAGAGGTTTTTTTTTTTCTGTATCTTTGATTTTCAGGAGTGTGGATATGATGCTAGTAGTTGTGGTTGACATTGTACTGGTACATACCATAACCTTGGTGTGTGGCAGGCTATGCTAACAGATTTGTGTAAGTTATACCCTGTGACACTCACACAATGAAATTGTCTAATGATACATTTCTTAGGACATACCCTTCTCATTAAGTGATGTTGTATGACTGTAATGCCATGTCTGCTTTTTTATGTCATGCACCATGTTTGATTTTTTAGCTATTAAATTTATAGTGAAATTCTATTTCTATGCAATCTCCTATAAAATAGACTCCTTAATTTAGATCCTCTACTGTTTGCATCTTCATTTTTTCTTCACAGGATACATATCTATCTACATCAATGCAGAATGATGTATTAGAAAGTTTTTAACTATATGTAGTAGCAGAATACCTAGTGGATAACTGAGGGCTTTGTTGTCTCACATAACAAATTCATGCATAGTTTTTAGGGTTAATCTGATCTTGTGATATCATCTGGGCCTCATGTGCTTTCCATAGTTTCAACTTTGGTCATCCTCAGCATGTTGATGGCTTCTTTCATGACCTGAAGATGACTGCTATACTTTTCAGTACACTGTAGAAACACTTTGTATAAGCGAAAAGTATAATTCTCTGTTGGCACCTCTGTGAAAGAACATAATTTGCCACAAGTGCTTTCCAGTAGACTTCCTCTCAAGACCTGTTCGTGAGATTTGGCTTGCAGTAGCAAGAAGAATGGAATGACTGTGCTTGGTGTGGACCAATCAGGAATGGGTGGCTCAGTAGAGAATTATCAATAGAATTTAAGTTGGGATTTTAACACAGTGAAAAATGATGGGATGGGGAAAAAAGTATCTACCACAGGTGCTGTTTTTGGCTTTCACACCTGGAAAGTTAATGTCAGGAGAAGGAAAGATAATTTTATAGCATATCTCCTGATTTTGGTGTTGGTTATTAGTAGTATTTTATTTATTGACCTACTCATTCATATATTAGACATTAAACATTGTGTGCTACGTACTGTGCTCTGCATGGGGATAGTAGCTAAATAAGAAATGGTCTTTCACTCAGGTGATAGTGACCTACAGTAGAATAAAGTGAATGAGTTAAGAAGCTAAGATATAGTTACTCTGCGATAAATTGATTTTAGTAAATTGATTTTTCAACAGGAGAATGTGGGTCATGTGGATTGAGAACATGAATTCATTTGAAAAACCAGTTTGGGGTAAGTTGATAGTTGGGAGTGAATGATGTCAGGGTTTCATTTCTCTTTTCAAAATTTACGTTGGTTTGGCTTCATGCCTCATACACATAGAAGAAGGCCTTGTACTAAAAATTAAAATCTTTAATAATTTGAGAGGCATAACTATATAGTCTTAGTACTAATTAATACATTATTTCTCATGAAAGAGGTCAATTTGAAGACTAAATAAAGATGGGTTTAGAAATCCAAAGGTGATACTTATATAGTTTAACTTGGTTGAACTTGTCAGTGATGGTGTCATGTGTTCTGGAAATTATTCACAGTGCCAGTGGTGATGATATAGGGTCATAGTTTATCTTTGAGTCACTCTTGTAGTCCTTCAGATGGCTGTTTGAGTTTGCATTGTATCAGACTGTATCCCAAAGATTACTGATTGTTTCATCTAAGAAAGTACCTGTAGAAATACCATTTAATATTTACCATTTATATGAATGTTAATGAGTATGAATGTTAATGCATTCCTTTATTTAATTTATTGCAATTGAACTATGATGTAGGTATGTTTTTCTCACTTAAAGAAATAAAGAAACTCAGATTTTTGCAAATAGTTTTTCTAGATTCATACAACAGTTTTTGGAATTCAAATTTGAATTTCAGCATTTGACCTAATAAACACTTAAATTTTAATATACTGTGTTAGAGGTTCCTAAGACTATTCTCAGATTCAGTGATTAACTAGGAACGACCTACAGGCTTCAGCACATAGTAGTACTAACAGCGAAGATTTATTTCTGCAAAAGGATACAAAGAAGTATTAGTAAAGGGCAAAATGCATGGGCTGAAATCTGAAGGAAACTAAGCATCAGTTTCTAAGAGTCCTCTCCCTGTAGAGAAACACAGGATGTGCTTAATTCCTTCAGCAATTAATTGTGACAGCATGTGTGAAATGTTTTTTTACCAAGGAAACTCATTAGAGACTCAGTGCTCGGGATTTTTATTGGGGTTGGTTGTGTAGCTACTTCTATCTAGTACATACCAAAATTCCAATTCCCAGATGGAAAGCAGATGTTAGCGTATGCTGTATTGTTTATACAGTTTAAATGTAGTGAGCCATACTTGTAGTTAACAGACTTTATTTCTCTGAGGAAAAGTTTGTAGAGTCTTTAGGGATTTATATAATAATGACTTTTAGATTTTTTGTTTTGTCCACAATTGTTTGTATAATATACACACATATATTATGTTAAAGAACAGCACAGAGAAAAGAAAGTTTAAATCACTTAAGATAGGATATTACAAAATTTACATTTATTTCATAAAGACCTGTCTTACGATTGACATTTATGTATGTATGTATGTATGTATATTTTGTCTTTTTGAGACAGGATTTTACTACGCTATTCAGGCTAGTCTTGAACTTACTATATAGCTCAAGCTGGCCTTGAACTCACAGCAATCATCCTGCCTCAACCTCTGAGTGCTAGGATTACAGGTAGCCACTATATCTGGCTGTGATTGGCTTTTAAACACATGAGATTTTTTTTATTTCGAGACAGGGACTCTAAGCCCCAGTTAGGCAGTTGTCCTGCCTTAGCCTCACAGAGTGCTGGAATTACAGACTGAACCATCCACCTGGCTCTTTATTGCTGTTTGAAGTCTGCTTTATTTTATACAAATAAGACAAAGTGGATGGGGAAAATTTTCTATTTGAAAGTGGAAAGTTCTAAGTTTAAAAAGTTAACTACTTAACAGTTTACCTCAGCATCACTTGGGCAGCATGTTTGTTTGCATACTGACTATCCCAGGTGTTGCTTGTACAGTTGTTATTTCAAGAAGTCATTTCTGGTATTGAATAAATTTGATTAAATTGTCGTTTTTATGTTTCTTGGTATCTTATAAAAGTTAATAAAAATGTGCAATTTTTGGTCATCTTGTGTTTAAATATTGGAGACAAGTAAGTGAGTAAATAGGTTTCCCTACCTGTAGAACTTGACAGATCCCTTAGCACAACATTACTACAAACTGTGAGTCTCCTACAGTGAATGGAGCATACATAAAACATTTCCCTAACTTATTGAATCATGGAATTTCTTTGGTGAGAATTCTTTCAAGTATGGATCCTGCTTTAACATTCATTGTTCTTCAAGATAAAAAGATCAGTGAAAAAACTCTTGACTGAATGACAGTGGAAAGCCATTAAAAGTGGTAGGTAAAGGAAAGATAGAAGCAAAACAGCTTTGGAAAAAATTAAAACAAAATCTTGTATATCTTATGCTGTCTTACTGATAAAACCTATTTGGAAACTTCCCTGTCTGGATGTCCCTTTTCCTGCACATCTCTTAGAACAATGTGATTAGGTGATGAGGTGAATGGTCTTTTCCTTCATGCTGTGGCCATCTACATAGTACCTGATGAAGTATTAAAAACATCTTTAGTGAAGACTCAGTGTACAATATATGCAGAGAATTTGAAATGAGTTGTGATTCAAAAATATTGTACTGTTTTTAAAAGAAGCAATATAATAGACATAAAAATTATGCCTTTATTGTAATGATGTCCTTTCAAAAGTATTTTTGGAATTTTTAAAACTTCTCTTAAGTGTTACTCGTTTTCCCAGCATCAATTTCTTTTTTATAATATTTATGATTTTTTATTTTCTTAGAGTTGTTCCATCACAACCATTTGTTATGGCCTGTATTTAGATGTTCCCCTCAAAGCCTCATATGGTCATAGGTAGAATTTTTAGAGGTGACTGGATCAAGGGTATGGGATTAAGGGTGCCCCACCTGGGTGTAACCTGGGTGGATAACCTGAGTGGAATATAAGGGACAGAAAGAGGACTGCTGCTGTCACTTACTACTTTGCTGTTTTGGTGCCTTCTGCTTTGGCCTGCTTTGTCATGGACTGTTTCTCCTCTATGATATCCCTCTGCCATGCCACCTTGCCTTGGAATCAATTGACTGTGAATTAAAACCTCTACCAACAGTGAACTGAAATAAACCTTTTCTCCTTTAACAGTGGGTGTTGGGTATTTTGTCTCAGCAATAAGAGAAAGAACTAAGACACTCTTTAAAATTTTTTAACTACTAGACTCCTTTTGTGGTAGATGGGATATAATTTTAAGTAATAAAGTGGTCAGTCATAGTACCTGCATTCATTCTTTGCCTTATAATAACAAAATATGCCTTTCAATATCAAAATTGAAGGTCAAGCATGGTGGTGCACACTTGTAATCCCAGCACTCAGGAGGCTAACATAGGAGGGTTCCTATAAGTTCAAGGCTTGCCTGGGCTACAAAGAGAGTTCAAGTCCAGCCTGAACCGCATAGCAAAACCCTTTCTCAAAAAGACTCCTCCTGCACCCCCTAAAAAAGTACCAGGAGAAAAGCATGGGTGCCTATTATCTCCTCTGTTCAGTATTGTACTAGAAGACCCAGAAAGTTGACTGAATTTAAAATCAATAAAAAGCAAATGCATTTCTGTAAATTAACAACAGAATAGTATCATTTCAGGTGGAGAAAAGATTCTAAAATACATGTTTTATGACAAATATTTGTGTTACGTCTTTAAGAGAAAATAGTGATTAACTGAAACATTGAGTTCCAAATAAATGGAGAAATAGAACTTATGGATTTGAATATTCACTATTGTAAAAACAATTTTTTTCAATTATTTATAGGTTTGTTTCAATCTATTTAAATCACACCGCTTTTCTTTTTTGGTAGAGCTTGAAAAGTTGATTGTAATATTTTTTAAGAAAGACTGATGTGGTAAAAGTAGCCAAGGTACTCCTAAAAACATAGTGAAAGAAGAGAAGACTTCCTTTATTGTCTTTCAAGAATTAGTATAAAATAATCATTAGGATGATGGCAGTATTAAAGAGAGATAGGCATATCAAGGAAATTGAATGCCAGAAACCCAGAAACTTGGTTTATGACGGTATTGGTTTTGAGCACCTTTAGGGAGAAGTTGAATTTCTTTAAATAGTTCTAAAACAGTTGGTTACCCACATGGGTGATAGTGACATTGTCCTACTCAAACAGGAAAGGGAGAACTTTAAAAAAACTTTAAATAAAGCATTTTTAATGAGTTCTAGGCAAAGAAGAACTTAGACAACTGAAATCCTAAAACTTTTTTTTTAAAAAGGTAAGCTATAAACTGAGCTTATAGTTGCAGGACATAATGACACAAAAATGTGTAAAAGTTTTCACAACTAGTGGGAAAAAGACAATCCTACCCAATAGAATAGTGCACCAGACTAAAGCTGGCACATTAGAGAAGAGGAAATGGAGTGACCAGTAATGTTAGGGATGATGGGGAAGTACAAATCGCAACTACATTAGGATACCAACTGCATACTTACTGATTGCACTAAGTTGTTAAGGTTAAAAAACATCCCTCAAAGCTCTTGGGAGTTTGCTTCAGCCACTTGGGACAACCTGTTGAAAATACGCATACCCTTTGAATTAACCCCCCAAGTATGTATTCTAGATTAGAAATTGGTGTGTTAATTCATGAGTGAAGAATAGGGTTTTGAAAAATCCATTTTTAAATGGTTGAAAAAATAAAAATATCTTAATTGTTTGTAATGTGAAAATTCTGTAAAATTCAAATTTTAGTGACCATAAATTCTCAGAATATTGTTAGTCATGTATAGCTTTTTTCACAGTACTACATGAGGCTCAAATGGTTTTGCATGATGGTACGGCCCACAAGCCAAAAGTCTTTACTATCTTCCCTTTTCCAAAAGTATTTGCCAGTCACCGTGCCCTAAATAAATATTCTTACACATGTGCATCATGAAGCATGTTTAGGCATGGTTACAGTTTGTAATAGCAGAAATCTTGAGACAACCTAAATGTCTATTACAAGAAGAGATGCCATAATACAAGTGACAGAATACTGTTAAGTAGTGAAAATTAATTGACTACACGTAACATATGAGTAAACTTCAGAAATGCAGTATTGGGGGGAGCAAGTCTTAGAATTTCCCATGTATAGACAGTTCAGAAACAGATGTAACTAAAACATTCAGAACAAAAGAAGGTAGTAATTTCAGAGTAGGGGTTACCTTTGAAGAGCTGGGAAAGAGATTGGGGAGGGAACTTCAAAGATTATGTTCTTACCTGTGTGTTGTGTTGTGATTATTTATTTCTATGACAAGTTTTATATATACTGTATAGATTTTTATGTTGAGTAGAGAGAAGAGGAAATTCATCAGTGCACCAGAACCATGATGAGTAGAGGGTAAAGGAAATTTATCAGTGCACCAGAGCCTTCTTGATTTTGCTTATAGAATCCTAACCTCCATGCCCCTCCCTTAATCTCCTGAGCATTTTGGTTGTATCAGGAGGCCAGTTCAGACTCTTAAGTAAGCAAAGAGTATTGATTCTTTTTCTTTTTCTTTTTTTTTTTTTTTTTTGGTTCCGAGGATTGAGCTCATGACATCACGCTTGCCAGGCAGGTGCTCATGTCACTGAGCTAAACTGCCACCCCTTGATAGGATTCTTAAGTGATCACAAAGCTGTGAGTCAAGGACTTGATCATCATTATGGCCTTCTGCCTCTCATTTTGCATGCTTCTGCTTAGTCTCTATTCTTTGACTATAGGTGGGCCTTTGTGATTTAAGAGGCCAAGGAGTCAGGTCCTGTGGTTGGCCTAGGTAGGTCATTTGACTAACCTATGGCTGTGGGACTGGATTTGTTACAGAAGAAACCATAGAAGGAGGGAAAGGGAAGGGGACAAAGTCCTGTCATGAGCCAGGAAACTTCCTTGATTCATACATTTTTATGTCTTTTAAAAAAATATATGTGGCCCTTTTAAATACCTCCTTTGCAAATATTGAGTATATATGTAACCTTTTTAAATACCTCCTTTGTAGATATTAAGTGAGCAGTAAAATGTTATGTTGCCTAAGATGTGCTGCTCTATGTTTGTGGTGGGAAGAGGATTTAAAATGTCTGCCAAACATATTATTAAAAAAAAATTTTCAGTCAGGTGTGATAGTGCATGCCTGTAATACCATCACTTGGGAGGCTAAGTCAGGAGGATTGCTGTGAGTTCAAGGCCAGCCTGGGCCACATAGTTAGTTCAAGGCCAATCTGTATTACATAGCAGACCTTGTCTCAAGAAACAAAAACAAAAACAAAACACACACACACACACACACACACACACACACAAACCAGCATGACCATGGAGGTCTTGCATGCTGCCACTTAATAGTCATACCAACCCCCCCCCCCCCCGCATAATAAGGTTATTTAAGACATTATAGCATTTCAGTCAAAATAGATAATTACAGACTTGCTTTAAAACATGATAAATCTATTCTTGAAGACTGAAAGGAATAATAGAGTTTAACTGGGATGTGAGTTTATCCTTTTCTGTATTTGTCAGGTTCATTGTATTTGAGCATATCTTTGGAAAAATCATAAACTTTCAAGATATTGCAAGAAGTTAGTTCGATTTATTACCTCAGGAATTGGTATACTAATCAAGGTATCAGAGTTTGTCCTGAGTGAAAATATTTGAACCAATAAACTTCATAGCAAGCCATACCATCAGCACCCCGTATAATAAACTTGTTCCCCTAACCTTTAAACTTGGGGTAATACTTGAGGAAATACTAATAGCAATCATTTATTGATGCATTTCTGAATATTTATACAAACTATACTGTTTTTATATGAACTTTTTAGACAAACTGTACAAGTTGAGCAATTAATGTGAAATCAAAAATGCTCTGAAATGTGACACGAGTGCCAGTGTGACACCCAGAGAGTTTCAGATCTTGAAGCATTTCATACTTCAGATTAGGGATGCTACACCTGTAAAGCCCATGGAAATTATTGTACAATGTGAAAAATTCAGATCTGTTCTACAGTTCTGATCCACACATTTCAGATAAGAGATGCTGAACCTCTCCCATAATTTGCTTATTCATTCACCAAGTGAGGGATATTTGGATTGTTTCCAGATTTTGATGATTATGATTAAACTGCAATAAAGATTTGTGTACGGATCTTTGTGCTGACATGCCTTTCCTTTCTCCTGAGGGAGAGGAAAAGGCAGATTTGTCAGGCATATTTAGGTCTATTACACATTAACTAAAAAATTGTATTTTAGAAACTACGACATTTGAAGTCCATTGCATCAGTACTCAGATTCCTTGGCAGTAACCAGAAGAGGTAGCTTTTTATGTGAAGTAGCTCAACATATAAAATTATTAGTTTCTATGATGAGAACTATTGTTTCCAAATGAATTTCCAGATTTGGTGATGTCTGTCAGTCATTGTCTTATGATATAAAAGAATAAGGGGAGATAGGCGAGTTGAAGATAGAAACTAAAATGAACAAAGTGAAAAACAAGATTAGGTCTCAGGTCTTATGATATTGTCTCCCATGTCTCCTGGGTGATAATCACTGTAGAGTTTTTAGGATGGGTTTCAATGACAAATTGAGGCAAGAATTAGTCTCATAAACTGCTGCAGTACAGGTTACCAGGAGAACCTTTGGGTCTGGGATCTCTGGAGGTTGAACTAGGCTGGGATCATTGGTTGTTTAAACTCTTATGACAACTAGTAGTTTGGTTTTTGCCTTAAAATTTAATAAAGTATTTGAATAGAGAGTTAAGGCTAATGTATTTGATGGGTGTAAAACAAAAGTTCACTGTTAATGTGTCTAGTTACGGGGAATTGAGCACATTTCCATACATTTGTTGGCTATGTATGTATCCTTTCTGCAAAGTGCCTGTTTATATATATTTTTTTGATGATCCTGTATGTTTTTCTTTTTAAAAAAAATTTTTTTTATTGTTTTGAAGGTAGTAAAATACAAAACAAAGCCAGTTGAGACAGTGTAGTGAAATCGATACTGAACTTCACAGCAGGTTACCGGGATAACAGCAATAGGTATCACAGTATATCTCGTTATCATCACATTAGTTCTTTGAATCATGGGTAGCAAAATAAAATGAAGTACAGAACACTGTAGAACTTATCAAAACAGAATATTGAACAGAACAGTACCATTAATCAGACTAAAGCAAACCAGTAGTAAAAATATTTGCCTTCAGGAAGATGTTAAAAGGAAATCCCCCTTATTTGCTATATTGCATATGGTCAACCTCCCAAAAGATGGTCAGATCTCTGGTTCCCATTTGCTAAAGGGGGGCAAGGGAAGTGGGATGTTTGACTCTAAGCCTGTGCATGGGTAGGCTCACTATTGCTTAACAGGGAGGCAGGCTGATTACTTGGTTTCCCATGGTGTGGATCTCAGGAGACACTGGTGGTTCTCCCCCTGGAAGGGCCATAGCCCACCACACCACAGCCGCTTACCAGGGAAGTGAGCTGCTTGCTTGGTTTCCCAGCCTCCTAAATTCCAACATGGCACGGATCTCAGGAGACGCTGGTGGTTCTCCCCCTGGGGTTGCTGCAGCCTGCCACACCACAGCCACTTACCAGGGAGGTAAGCTGCTTGTTTGGTTTCCCAGTGTCCTAAGTTTCAACATGGCACGGATCTGAGGAGACAATGGTTCTCCCCCTGGAGCTGCTGCAGCCTGCCACAGCATAGCCACTTACCAGGGAGGCAGGCTGGTTGTGTTGCCTGTTTATATTCTTTGCCCATTTCCTTGGATATTGTTTTGTAAGAGTTATATGTATAATCATGAAATGTTATACTAATCAAATTAAGTCATATTTCTCAATGTTCATAATATTAAATTAACCATATAATTCATTTTCTAGGTTTTGATTTTTAAGTCATTTCTTCTCTTTTCTCTTTATAGGGTATGAACGTGATTTCTGATGAAGCTGGATTGGGATAATTTTCATGATTTTTATATATTTATATATATATATGTATTTTAAAATTTTTCATTTGACTTAAAGTGCCATGAGAAAATTTGCATATTGCAAGGTGGTCCTAGCCACCTCCTTGATTTGGGTACTCTTGGATATGTTCCTGCTGCTTTACTTCAGTGAATGCAACAAATGTGATGAGAAAAAGGAGAGAGGACTTCCTGCCGGGGATGGTGAGTGACATAATATAATTGTTTTGATAATTATATCACTAGTTTTATATTTGAATAATAAAAAATTTTAACTTTTAGATTAATTATAATCTAAATAAAGATTATGTGTATAGTGACTGCACTCTGTGTGTGTGTGTGTGTGTGTGTGTGTGTGTGTGTGTGTATGATCATATTTCCAACAATTCTGTAGTGGTTTTTTCTAACAGCTAGAATTATTAAAGTATCATTATCGAACATCTAAATTCAGTTTTTGTATTCAGTATTAAATGTAGTTAATTTTCTACAGCTCATATTGCCAAATGATATAGGGAATCTCATACATAGGTGTAACTATCAAAATTGTAAGATGCCATAATGCTGAGTGGAACATAAAATTTATGTTATCAGATATCAAAAAGATTTTTTCCTGCCATCTCATTCCAAAGAGGAAGAAGCTTTTATAGATAAATGTGATATGAAAAGTTCCTTTGGTTGATACTATAGATGGCCATTTAGTACTTCTAGGAAGAGCTTAAGGTCAGGCTGTAGAATAAGGCTGCAGTGAGATCACTGCAAAGCTGTGGAAAACAGAACACGAAGGACCTAGGTAGACAGTAGTGGTATATTGGGTGGAGGAGACTTGGAAAACTCAGTTTTAAACTCTGTGAATTGAAACCTACAAATAAATTCAGGCATTTATTAAATTTGATGAAGGAGATGAAGAACTATTAAACTAAAGAAAGAAGTCTCCAAGATAAGCAAGGAAGAGCTGATGAATTAGAGCATGGGTTACAGCATTTGAGGTGGCAAACACCACATCATGAATGCTACAGAATCCTTATGGCATTGTGAAGATTTTGGACTTAATCCTGTAGCCAGTGGCATTCCATTGAAGGATTTTAAACAAGGGAGTTAAGTCATGTGATCTGATCTGGATTTTCAGAAAAATGTATTAGTAGTCATCTGACTGTTGAACTGCAAGAAAATGAGACAGACAGCAAAGTCATGTGAACTAAGGTATTGGTGAAGGCTTGGAAGAGTGTGTATGGCCTACACTAAAATGATACTTTAATAATGCAATTTACATAATTTGGAGAGCACTGAATATTTGGGAATAAAAGAGAAAAAGATTTTGTAATGTGAACCTTTTAGAGATTTCAGTGGTATAAACAGCCTGCTGTGGCATATGTGGCATATGGTTCTTAAACCAGTGGTTTAAGGTGACCTTCAAGGGTTTCTGATTGATAAGAGGTGGGGCTCTTCGAAAAGGAGCAGTTTTCATGAGATTTTAGGTCAGGGAAGCTCAGAAGTGGTATTTATATAGATTTTGCTTAAGACAAAGATTAGAGTTTTCTGATAGATTTTGTAAAGGTTTTTCTTTCTTTCTTTCTTTCTTTCTTTTTTTTGGTACCAGGGATTGAGCTCACGACCTTGCACTTGCCAGACTGGCGCTTATGCTGAGCTAAATCCCTGGCAAGGTAAAGGGTTTTCTAGTGACCCTGGCAAGTGTCACTAGAGTGAGTGTGAATGTGGCAGGCAAGGAATTTGATATACCTGTGAAGTACTGCACATGTGTAACTTAGTTTTGGGAAGCTTTAGCATGAAGCAGAGATAATATACAAGATTTTAAAAAAAGGAATGGAACCAAAATTGCTGTTCTTTGTGTGTATATATAGGAGATGATTTAAAGAGGAAAAAAAGATACTTGAAAGACGAAATTTTCAGCAGATGAGACAGTATGATTTCAAAACACAAGTAAAGAATTTTCTTCAGGAAGATCTTAAGGTTAATATGGGTGTGAAAACCACTAGTGTCATAATCTTCAAAGAAAAGGAGTACATATTGCATAAAGTACAGAAGTACAGAGTAAAGGAGAAATAGCTTGAAAATAGCCATGTGGAGCTAGGAATAACATCATTGTCACTGGAGAAAAGGTGAATGAACAGTTCGCCCAGAAAAGTTTGCAAGGTTAATAGGCTTTGGGAGAGCTGAATTTGAGTGAAATCTGGAGTAGAAAAAGGTAATGAAGAGGTTTTTGACCTTAGAGTGTATGGTGTTCTGTGGGACTTACAGAGATGGAAGTCACCCATGGAAGAGTGAAGTAAGAGGAATGGGCCACAGCCAGAAGCTAAGTAGCTAAGAGGACATGGTCTTGAGGGGCAGTGTTTTTGATGGGTCTTTGGAGTAGCTAGTTTAAAGACTGTGTCTGTAGTATTACAAAGATGAAGGGAAAAGATGAGAATAAGTCAGGGAAAGAAGTTGGTTGATGTTAATAAGAAGAGTTTGAAAAACTTGCCTTAATTTGAAGTTTCAGTGCATTGGTTGTTGACAGATCCCAAGTGCAGTCAGAACCCTGATGTTTCTTATTAAGGTTCTGTTGATGACAAATGGCAGTGGTGTCTCTGAAGACATCTTTTACTGAAGGGTACAGGGAAGGGTGCTCAGTAGCATGTAGTGAAATTGGCATATACATCACATGTTCTAGAAGTCTCTAATAGAGCCTCCAGGACTTTCATTTTCCATGTTATATGAAAGCCAGAAAGCAAAAAAGTGGAGCAAATGAGACTCAGAGTAATTGTTTCAATACTGTAAGAATCTTATTTCTGAACATTCAACTCAGTGCTAATTTGGTAAAATCTACCAAAATCTCTTCTTAACATTATAATAAAGATCTCCTAGATTTAAGCAGAATTACTTAGTGTTATTTATGATTTTGCTGAAAGCCTCTTAGAAGATTTTTGGTATATTTAACAGTTTTTGGGGATTCTTAACTTTGTTACCTACTTACTTAAAGAAATAGAGGGTCAGTCCTTGATTTATTCCAGAGGGGCTTGTTTTGTTTTGCTGAATCATTCTCTTGTAGTTTTATACTTGCATTTTGAATTTCAGACTATCTAAAATAGTAGAGTTCTGTTGATGGAGAATTAGATTAGCAAGCCTATAGTCCAGCACTCTTGGAGGCTGAAACAGATTAGAAATTGCAGCCCTGCAGACCAGTGCAGCACTCAGGACAGGAAGTTGTAACTTTGTTATATCTTCTTCCATGAGACAAATATCAATTAGAAATTTTAATGGTTTATTAAAATATATTCAAAGGTATGTCATGTAGTTTGTATTTTACTTTCAGACTTCTATGAATTTATTTTTTCTTGTATGCAGCATACTGTTGGATCTTGTTTCTTGATCCATTTGGCCAGTCTTATTTTTTGATTGGTGATTTGAGACCATTTACATTGATGGTTGTAACTGATATGTATTAACTTACTCTTGTCATATTGTTTTCCTATCATTGGTTACCTCTTTTTCCCTTTTGTTTAATTGTTTTCTTTGCCTGGACTGTTCTTTCTATTGGGATTCTTGGAATTGTCTTTGTTTTCTTTTCTTTTCTTTCTTTTTTTTTTTTTTTTTTCTTAAGAATATCTTTCAGAGGGCCAGGGTTTAGCTCAGCGGTAAAAGTGCCTGCTTGGCAAACTTGAGGTCGTGAGTTCAATCCCCAGCACAAAAAAAAAAAAAAAAAAAAAAAATCCTTTGGAACATTTAGGAGTGCTAGTTTGGTGGTTATAAATTTCTTCAGTTGTTCTTGATATTTTCCATCAATTTTGAAAGCTAAAATTTTGGTGTGCATCAATCCAAGTGGGAGGTTGTTTTCTTTGAAGGCTTGAAATACTTCACTACAAGCTCTCCTTGATTTTAAGAGTTTATGTCAAGAAGTCTGTTGTGATTTTGATGGTCTTTCTTTTATAGGTGATTTGTTTCTTTTCTGTAACAGCATGTAACATTCAAATGGTTAAAAACTGAAACTTTTCACTCTAAAATCAGGAAGAAGACAAGTATGTCCACTACCACTAGTCCTGTTCAATATAGTTCTGGAAACATTAGCCAGAGCAATTATATAAGAGAAAGAAATAAAACAAACATGGATAGGAGAGGAAGAAGTTTTAGCATTTTTTTGTTGATTATACTCTATATTGCAGACCCTAGAATTAATAACTAAATTTGGCACATAGCAGGACATAAAATCAACACTCAAAAATCAGTAGCATTCCTGGACATGAATAACAAACTCACTGTGAGAGAAATTAGAGAAACAATACCTTTCACAATAGCATCAAGAAAAACAAAATACCTAGGAATAAATCAAATGACATGAAAGACCTATACATTGAAAACTACAAAAAAAGAAAAAAAAAGGAAAAGAAAAGAAAACTGTAGTACTTTGAGAAAAGGGAGATAGAAGAGGTTATCAGGAAATAGAAAGATAGCCCTCATTCTTGCATAGGCAGAACCAATATGGTTAAAATGGCCATACTTCCAAAACTGTTTTACAGAGTTAATGCAATTCCAGTCAAAATGCCAGGAGCATACCTCACAAAATTAGAGAAAACAATTCTAACATTCATATGGAATCAGAAGAGACATAAAATAGCAGAAGTAATTCTAGGCGATAAAGCCAAAGCAGGGGACATCACAATCCCTGACTTGAAATTATACTACAAAGCTACTGTGATAAAAATTGCATGGTTGGGGTGGGGGTGGGGGGAGAAACGCAAAGAGCAGTAGAACAAAACAGATGATGCACAGACAATTCCAAACACCTTCACTGAAGAGAAAATCTCATTAATAAATGGTTCTAGGAAAATTGGCTTTGCACATGGTGCACATTAAACCTAGACCTGTGTCTCTCATCGTGCACCGAACTACAATCAAATCAGTAGAATTCAACCTGCAATACTCAGGTGTCTCTTGCTGGCTTGACCATGGCTTCCTGACCTTAGACCTGTCCTGCCATTGTCTCTTACCCAGTCACTGTGGAGTTTCAACACTGAGAGCCCTGAGATGAAGCCAACCCATGGCTACTGCAAGCCCCAGGTTTAGTTGGCCCTTCCCTAAAATAACATCCAACTGAGCTCCCTCTCCAGAGACACAGAAGTTGCTTAGACTGAAGTCACTCACCAGCTGCCATCGTTCACTTCTCCAGCTGCCACTTCTCCATTCCACTGTAGTGTTTCTACCTGGAGGCCTCTGGAGTCTCCTGTTTTTACTGTCACTGGAGATTTGAGCCTTCTTTCTCATATCACAAACCCAGGAGCCACAAGAAAGTGCAGATTGCCTCCTCCTTTTTCTGCACAAGGTCTGACTGTCTCTTCACTTTGTCTGTGAATTCTCATTTTCCCTTCAGATCCTTTCTGGGTCCTGGGAATCCACTTCCCTCCTCCTCTTCTTCCCCAGGTTGCTATTTTTCCATTGTCTGGATTCTGAGGAGTAGATTTGTTGTTGCTTACCACTCTGTCATCTTCTTGGAAGTCACTGATTTGATTCTTAGAAATTATTTTACATGTGAAGTTTTATTAGGAATTTTTTTTCTGCTTATGAAATGACATCCAAGAGCTATTTCATTTGGTTTCAAATAAAAACCTAAACTCACTTGTTTTGTTGATTTTGATGCTGGATGTGGAAACAAAGGCCAAATGCTAGCTCAGCACATATTCTACTGTTGAGCCACATCACCACTCCCTAACCTCACTTTTAAAAATGTACATAAAAGACTGCAGATAAGGTATGTAGAAATAAAATAATACCTGCCTTTTGTTGATGGTTGCTTTCTAATACTATAAGTACATTAGTAGTTAAAGTATCATTACTCATAGGCATTTCATCCTGCCCTCTTTGCTAAGGGAAGTTATTTAGTAATCCATGTAGGGACATTATCATTTCTTTATTAGAATATCATAGTGGATCCTGTAAGTCATCTAGTAGTCATATAATTTTGATTAATGTTAACTTAAATGTGGCTCTGAAATCTCATGTCATACTAATACATTATATAAGTAGGCCCTATACTAAAGTTTAGATTATTGAACCAGATGATCAGATTTATATAACATTACAGCAGTAGGATTATATGTGTTGCATATTATAGCCTGATTCTTTAAGATGTCAAGGCCAACAGTGATGATACAAAATTTAAAGTTTTTGGTCATACAGTTTCTTATGCTGTAAATAATCAAATTTATACTTTGCAGCACTTACAGTAATACTTTCTTAAAACTTCTTTTATGTCTCCACATGGGAGTTTAAAATAAAGAAAAAGGGAATAGAAAATTACACTTCCATAATCTGGCTTTAAGAATTGTCCTTTGTGACATGTATCTCTTTCTCTTTGTCCCCAAACCCTCATTATTGTTTTTGTTATTGAAAAAGAAATTGGATTAGTTTTCTTTTCCAGTTACCCTAGATTTGTATTCCTTTTCATCTTGTTTTATCATGTCCCTGTGTCTCCTGTGAGTTGGTATTTGTATCCAAAGCCTTGTTTTTTTTTTTATCATCAGCAAAAACATGTTATAGGTGGTATGCATGTAACCTAGTACTCTTAAATTAAAAACTGAGCAGCATGTTTCCATTTTAACTTTCCTTTAAAGCATCATCTTATATTAAAACAGGGCTAAGATAACAGAAAGATATTTGTAATCATGGCCACTGGATATCTTCTACCTAATCTTTATGTCATTTGAATCATCCATAAAAGATCATTGTCACCTTTGCTCTTTTTTATTTATTCCTGAATGTTTCAATCCCAAAATCTGTTGATGTTCTTTAGTTTCAGTGACAAGTAAATAGAACCAATTCTTGTTTTATGATTTATTATTTTAAAGCTCTAAAAGCTTATCTGGAACATACTTCTATATTTGTATTATAGGTTTTATTACACTTGTTGAACAACTCATATTTAAAGAGCTTATTTCTTGGCAGACACAGAATTTTTTTTCAAACTGTGTTAGTTGAGTTTCATATAATCTCAAAAATTACTTCTTAATTTCTGAATGTCCCTCTTAAGAACAGGGGAAAATTATTATGCATCACTGATTTGGTTTGGTCTTTGATATAGGGTTATACTGTGTACTCCAAACTAGTCTTGAATTCACTGTATAGCTAAGGCTGGCCTCAAATTCATGGCAGTCTTCCTGCCTCACTTTCCTGAGTGCTGAGATTATGGGTGTGCATCACTAGTTCAGGGTGTTTTTTCCTAATGGTCTGTGACACAGATTTTTATATTCTGGAAAGAGCTCTTAAGAACACATTGAATAGTTGCACATCCTGCATTCCTGGTATTGGTAAGCTGTTTTTTACCACACCATCTCAAAAACCATCCTCCTGAACGGTCTTTCCAACTGGTGCTCTTCTTGGGCAGATGAAGGCTGACTGAAGAGGTGCTTTTTTTACTTCCTTGATGTCATTATTCTTAGAGAAATTTTGAAAATGCCTAAAAAACACTGACAGAGAATATAACTTTCAGGTTTAAACAAGTAATGTACAAAACACATTTTCATTACATTCTTGGCATCACCAAATTCTCTATCCATCTCTTAGATAACTTAGTATTTTCCAAGTGTAAATAAAGCTAAGAACTTATTTTTCTTGGATTACTTACTAAGACCTCTGCCCCGCATATCTCACACTTACTAACATCTTGAAAGTGTATAACAAGGAACAAGTTTGGGAAGTACTGATGTGGAACATTAGTCTGTTTTTATATGTGAAATATAACATCACAGAATAACATTACTTTTATTTAGAATTATCATTTGTAATGGTCTTCCTTCATAAACCTTGCTAAAGCATCTGCTATTATCAAGTCTAGGATTTGACTTCTTTTGAATGGCAGTTGATTTTTTTGACATATTAATCCAAAATATAGTTACAAACCTCCTGTAAAACATTATGTTAAACTCCATAGCAGCATGACTGAATCAAATTCCAACCAAAAAAGACACTGTAGGAAGAGTCTAATGTAGAAAGGTGTGTAACAAGTGTAGCAGTTATTATTCTAAACACAGGAATTGATTTGAGACATAAGAATCCTAGATGAAATGATGGGGTAGCTGAGAATAGCAGATGATTCCTGTGGAACGATTCAGGAAGACTGCAGGCAATACAAGCCATTTTAGTTGGGCTTAAAGACCAATTGGGGTTTCATATGGCCAAGATAGGAATGGAAAGGGCATGTTAAGGGAGACGATATTTGTGAACAAAGGCACAGAAGCAAAAGAATGTGAGGCATATTTGAAGAAAAGTGGTGAATGGCCATTGGGCTGAAGGATGAGGGGTTGAAGAGGAGTACCTAGCAGGTGATTGATTTGGCAAGTTAAGTTAAATTCTGTGTTACAGAGGTTGAACTTCATGAGACCATGAGAGTAACAGTAAAGGTTATACTTTAGGAAGATCAGTGTGGTAATATTTGAGATGGGAGTTCAAAACTGTACAGTAATTCAGATACACAGGACAAAGTGAGGAGGTTCTGAGTTGGAGTATCAGCATGGAAGTGGGGGACAGTGCAGCCACATGAGGTATTAACAGACTGGGAGAGGGGGCGGCCCAGAAGTGGCTCTTGTTGTTAAGGGCAACAGTGTGAATCAATTGCTTTGAAATTGTTAGGTAAGTTTTCTTCTTATTCTTAGTTTTAGAGCCAGTACAAAAGCCTCATGAAGGCCCTGGAGAAATGGGGAAACCAGTCGTCATTCCTAAAGAGGATCAAGAGAAAATGAAAGAAATGTTTAAAATCAACCAGTTCAATTTAATGGCAAGTGAGATGATTGCACTCAACAGAAGTTTACCAGATGTCAGGTTGGAAGGGTAAGTACCTTGTATGCTCCTGGTAGGACTTGAATGAAAAGTGTTTTCAGTGAATTCCCAGCGAACTGTAATTTAGTGTTGGGTGCGCCTTAAAGTGTATGATACATCACCAAATTACTGCTTACTGCATTTAAAACATAGTTAAATGCTGTTAAATAATATCTCAAGTTGGGCATAGTGGCACATGCATGTAACCCAGCACTGCGGAGGCTGAGGTAGGAAGACTATTGTGAGTTTGAGGCCAGTCTGCATAGTGAAAACCTGTCTCAGAAAACCCAATACAAAACAAATAAATAATGTCTTAAGATATTGCTGATTAAATAACTTGTTATTTCAGTCATTGGAATATAGTTGTTTATGTTAATGGATTAGTGAGACATTTTAAACTTCATTATTACCAAAATATTCATGTATTCAATATTTCAGAAAAAGATGTAAGTTATATGTAACTTTAAACAGTGAAATACACAGTTGTAAAGATACAGCTTTCTTTATGTGCACCCCTGTGTAACCATCATCCAAACCAAGAAAGAACATTTCTATCACTCCTGAAAATTGCCTTACTTAATACCTTTCCAGTCATTGCTCCCACTCTCAGAGACCACCATTGTTTTGACTTCTCTAAACTGTATCTTTTATTTAACTTGTTATAAATTGATCCATATAGAAAAAATACTTTTTAAAATGTCTTTGACATTTATAGTTTTGCATATGTCAGACTTTGAATTTTTTCCACTGCAATGTAGTAGACTTTTGTATGGATATACAGTAGCTTATTTATACATTGTTAGACATTTGGGTGGTTTTTACTTTTTAACTATCGTAAATAAAGCTGTTGTGGCATTCTTGTGTAAGTGTATTGGAGGATTTAAACCTCTCCTTTTTATTTGGTGTATGTTGGAAGAAGAGGGATTATATTACACATTTATATAGCTTTGGCCTGTGCTAACAAACAGTTTTTTCTGGTAGGGGGTAATTCACCTTGTGCTTGCCACTGTGCTGCTGTGCTGCTAAGCTATATCCCTGGTCCTACCAAACATTTTTCTAAAATGTTTTTATCTGTTTACAACCCTGTCACCAGTGTAAGAAGAAAATAGTATAAGGTGTCTGAATTAGAGAACACTAGGCCCAGTTAAAACAAGGAACCGTGCAGAAATCAAACAGATTAAGTGACTGTGTACATGCTATCTGCAGAGACTCCCAAGCCACCTATTTTGTAGGACTTTCATTAACCCTAGCAGATAGGCTTTCCTTCTCCAGATAAGAAATTAAAGAATTTTTCTGAGTAGTCTGACTAGTCCTAGAGAAAAACATCTCTACAGTGATACTGGTTCTCCAACTAATCACTCAGTGAAAATTCAAGCTGATGACTCGCAATTATATTCAGCTTTTGGTCTTCCGTTATTGTTATTAAAAAACAAGCAGATGACTAAGGAATACTATATATCATAGGGAGCCCTCAAATGTGAAAAGCAGAGTTCAAAAGAAAAACAAATTTTTCAACAAAGTAAAGAGTTTGTAAAAGTCTTAGATTATAATAAAGCATCTGTTGACTGCTTAAACAAATTTGCTAGATGAAAAGATATTATCCCTAAGTTTTTTACCTACTTCATATTCAGTGATTACTTAATATGAAACTTAAACATTATTGAAGAAAGTTATAGAGTCTTCAGGAATCTGCAGTTAAAATGATGTTACTACTAAAAATAATAAACCTTAAGCCAGGCATGGTGGCACAAGCCCTGTAATCCCAGTGCTCTAAGAAGATATGATTGGAAGTTCACAAGGTCAAGCCTAACCTAGGCAACTTAGTGACCTACTGTCGCAAAATACACAATAGAAAGGAGAAGGCTGTGTAGGCCCTGGCTTCTATCCTCAGCATCTCAGTCAATCAATCAGTCCGTCAATCAATAAACAAATCAACCAATCATCATTATACTTCTAGAAATCTTAGTACTTCAACTAATTATTTTTACTGGTAGAGTGTGGTTTTGTAATTTTAGCAATTCCCTTAAGGTATATTATTACTGTCAACATATTTTATTAAGCATTTTTCTTTTTATCTTTTCTATAGTTCTTAAAGATACTTTTATTAACTAGTAGCTTCTTTATGCATTATAAGTCACTTTTTGATAGTGAACAAATTTGTAATATTTAGACCACTTTAAATGTTGCAAGATATTGTTTTGTTTTGTTTTTCCCTCTAATACAGAAACGATAGATGTACGTGTATAGGCTTATACATGCCTAGAACTTCTCCTAAAGAGTTTACCAAGAATTGATTTTATTGATGATGATAGTATGACGGTAATAACAGCTACTTTGAAGAAGATGAGACATTATGTAGCCATTGCTAATTTCCTTTCATCTTGTTGTGAAGTCCAGTAATGCTTTTGTTCTTTGTTTAGAGTGATTTTAGTCTGTTTTGTATTATTTGATTTCCATATATGTTAAGGTATGGACAACTATTTTGAAGATAATAAGAGACATTATGGTAGTCTATGTTGATTTTCCTATTGTTTGGTTTTGAAGTCCTGTAATGCTTTCATGCTTTTGTTTTGAATGGTTTTATACTATTACTTTTGTATTGTTTGAATTCATTGTGTGTGAAGATAAGGACAACTATTTTGAAGAAAACAAGAGACATTATGGTGTACCCACTGTAGGTTTCCTATTGTCTTGCTTTGAAAGCCTGTGTTGATTTCATGTTTTTGTTCTGATCTACTTTGGTCTGTTTTGTTTTGTTTTATTCTCTTTAAAAAATAGTGCACATACATGTGAACAGTGAAAAAATGGTGCAAGACACATGCTTGCATATCACATTTCAGACTGATGACTTAGATCTGAGAAAGTACAGCTTTATGCAGGCCACAGATACACAGTCCTTCTGACCAGCCATTGGTTTCAGTGGGACTCTGCTAATACAGAATAGCCTTTTTATGTTTTCTTGCTTCATTTGAATATGGATATCCTTTTAAATTCTTTTTATTATAGAAAACTACAAATATGTATGAAGAGAAATGCAGGTAATAATATCTCATGTATTTACCTCATAACTTCATCCTGACAGTTTTTTTCACCTACATGCTCTTTGTCTCCTGCCAACCTCTGCCTCTGGGTATTCGTGCTTTTGTGTGTTGTCTTTTCACATTGTACTACAGTTGACCTGTTTGAACTGTAGAACATAATGTAAGTAGTGTATCACTTTGAAAATTAGTGCATCTGTTTTGGTCTTTCATGCCCACTTAACTCATTTGCACTGGGATGAGCCAGCCAGCATGGCAGGAACAGCCCAGCAGAAGAACCAGTTTGTTTTCTGACCTTCTGTGCACAATTAGATGTATAAGATTAGAAGCAAATTTGTTCAGCCATACCATTTACAAATATTTTAGTATATACTTTCAGAAGATGAAAACTCATAGAAAAGGGAAAGAAAAACAATGAAATTTGTTTTCATACCTATAAAAATTAACATGGATTTATTAATGTAATGAAATACCCAATTAGTATTCAGTATTCCTACTTCCATTGTATATTTTTCTTTCTTTCTTTTTTCAATATCAGGATAGAAATAAGGTCTAGATAAGACAGTTGGTATATTTGTCTATAAATTTCTTTTAAACTGTAAAATTGTTCTCTATCATTTTTCCTTCATAGTTATTTAAACAATGCAGGTTAAAGTGTCTACTGTTTTTCCTCAGGCTGCATTTTGCTGACTGGATTTCTTTGGTGACATTGAATGTGTTCCTGTTTCCTTTCTTTCCTGTAGACTTAGTTATGTCTAAGGCATGGACTAGTACCCTTTGAAGTCAAATAAATTCTGTGCTTATGGTAATAAGGTGAGAAGTCTGGCCCACAGTGTTGCATCTTCATTGGAGGAGTCTGTCACATGTCCTTTTTGTCTGTTTTCTCCTTATGTAACTCTTAATAGCCAGGCCTTAAGTACATTGAAGAAGAAACTAATTTCTCTTAATTAGTAATGCAAATACTGCATATCAAAATTTATGGGTTGCAGTTGGATCCATACTTAGTTGAAATTATATGGCTCAAAATGCATACAGTTTTTCAAAAATAGAAAACTAGTGAACCAGCAAAACATGGTGTCACATGCCTGTGTTCTCACCATTCTAGAAGGATGAGACCGAAAGATCGCAAGCGTAAGCAAACCTGCACAGTTTATCAACTTTATCAGACCCTGTCTCAAAATAAAATTAAGTCTGAGTATATGACTCAGTACAACAAGACCAGGGTTCAGTCCCCTGATGGGGGTGGGAGTGGCAGGGAGGAGATTCATTTTAAGAAATTAGAAAAAAAATTGAACTGAAAACAATAGAAGAAAAAGTAGACACTTAAAGACTGATAGCCAGGTGTGATGGCACATGCCTACAATCTCAGTACTCAGGAAGCTAAAGCAGGAAGATTGCCAGTTCCACACCAGCCTGAACTACGTAGCAAGTTTAAGGCTGCCCTAGACTGCCCTCAAAAAAGAAAGACATATATACATACCAACAATAACCAAAAAAAGATTTTGAAAACTTCATTAATAGAAAAGCAAGAAAGAAAAAAATTGATTGAAAAAATAATAAAACTGATTGAGACAAGCAGAGTAGTTGTCTATATAAGGAATGGAAAAGGTGATCAGTGTACCTCCAGATCTTAAGGGATCACATATTACAGAGAACAGAAAATAATAAAATAGAACCTAGAGTATAAACGTTCACAGAGCTAAAGTTCTGTCAATGAAAAAAGCTAAGCAAGAGCATATTCCTGAGAAATGTTTTCCTAAAGAGCAAATATCAGCCAGGCATGATGGCACGTGCCTCTTGTGCCAGCATTTGGGAGGCTGAGGCAGGAGGATTGCCACAAATTGCAGGCCAGGCTGGGCCACATAGTAAGATAATGATTAGCCTAAGCTGCACAGCGAGACCCTGTCTCTAAAAAAAGGGAGGGGGGAATCAGGAATGATAGCATATCACTGCATATCCTGTAGACATTTAAAGATTATAAATGGGTTATGTGAGGTACCTAAACTAATTGGTTTCATAGAAGCAGAGAAAACAGTATTGGTTTCTAGGGCTGGGGGCAGGGGAAAATGCAAAGTTGCTCATCAGCAAGCATGTAAATTCAGTTGTACAAGGTAATAAGTTCTCGTGATCTGCTGTACAACATTGTGCATAACGATGTACTTAAAAGTCTATTGAAAAGGCAGAGCTTGTGGGTTTTTTTTATCACGTTAAAGTAAAAATAAGAATTTAAGTGATATTGAAAGCAAAATTATCCCATTTTAAAATTTAGATAAAATTACCAGTTCCTAAAAAAATACAGCTGACATCAAAGGACAACATAAATTGAACCTTTCCTTGTAATGTGTGTGTGTGTGTGTGTGTGTGTGTGTGTGTGTGTGTGTGTGTGTATCAAGGTATTTCCTGTGTATTATAGATACAAACCTGAAGGCAAAGCAGTAGAACTGTAGAAGATCACAGAGGAGATTGTTTTTAAATTTGTGTAATTTATTTTTGTTTTTCCTTTTTTTTCTTTTCTTTGGGTGGGGGCATGGCATGGGGAGTGCTGTATCATTGAGCCCAGGGCCTTGTGCATGCTAGAAAAGTACTCCGCAACCAACTACACCTCAAGCCCCTGAAAGATTTCTTTCTTTTCTTCTTTTCAAGATTTTTGTGACAGGGTCTTGCTGTGCAGTTCAGACTGGCTTTGAACTTACTATGTCACCCAGTCTGGCATGGGTACTGGAATTCCAGGCATATGCTACCATGCCCAGAAAGATTTCTTAAAACAGAATGCAAAAAGCAATAATAATAATAATAATAGTAGAAAATGTTTGCTAAACCAGACTCCCTCTCCCTCATGTGTGTGATATATAATTTTTTTAACTGACCTAGGGGTTGAACACACTAGGCAAGCACTCTACCACTGAGCTAGACCCCAGCCCCCATTAAAATTTTTCTGTTCACTAAAAAAGAGACGTGTGAAAGGAAAGTACACTAAGTCAAATTACTTGACATTCATAACCAGCAAAGTACTCAGATCCCAAAGTACATGAACTCCTACATATCAGTATGAAAATCCAAAAATAAGTGAAAAATTATTGTGTCACAGAAGAGATTGATTATCCAAATGACCCAAAATATGACAAAGTACTCAAAATCATTAGTAATTAGAAAACCACAGGGCATATCACTTCATATGCTAATAAACCATTTGGTATAAATTGGCACAGCCATGTACAAAACATACAAATATCTACTAAAATGAGCATTTATATTCTTCATGGCCTGATATTTACACTTCTAGGTATAGCAAAAACTCACATTTTATGCAGCAAGAGACAAGGACAAAAATGTTTACAGCAGAACTGTTTGTATTGACTCCACATTGAACAGCATTTAAATGCCTGTCAACAGCAGAATGTGGTGTATTCCTATGATAGAATGTTTTATAGCAGAAAAAATGAACAAAAACTAAAGGCACACCATGGAGGAATTGCACCAGTGTTATAATCAAAACAATTGGAAGTTGATTAGGAACAGCAGTTAGTACTGCTGGAGCGTACTGAAAACCTATTTATGGTTCGTGGTTGTAAACTTAAAATGGGACCTTCAACATGATCATATGTTCTCCTTAGCCACATAACAGCAGCTCCAGGATACAAAACCAGCGCAAAGTTGGATTGGGCTAGAGTATAAAGTTTGACCTAATATTCTAAATTTATTTATTGCCTTTTAAAATTTTTCCCTGCTATACTAATTGATAGCTTCTGCTGATAAAGCTGTACATTCTAATTTTATTTCTTTTGCAGTGGCCCTAAGCATGCTGTACCTGTCTGTAAGTGTATGGATTTCTTTATCAGCATACTGAATGCACATAACAGACTTTTAATCTGAGCATGCATATTATTATTATTTAGTGCCGAGACATTCCTCAAACACTGCTGTTTCACCATTCTCTGCAATCTGTTCTTCTGGACCTATTTGTATGTATATATTGAACCTTTTTTTCCCTCTTTGTTCGTTTTTGCGTTGTCTCTAGATTAATTTTTTGTTAATATCTTAGTAGTACCGAAGTTCAGATCTGCCTGTGCCATTTACTGCCTTTGTATTAATTGACTTTGCCATACTTCAGAATCCTTACCTGTGACGTAAGGACAATAACAAGGGTAATTAAGAAGGACTTGTACTTTGAATACTTCCTGGATTTAGAGAGATATTTGAATACTAGGCTTTAGAGAGACCTCTGTTGAGAGAGAGAGGTGTAGCTCCCAGAGTGATTCACAGAAGAAACAAACTCCTAATGGGCTTTTCCTTCTTACTTTTTGTATTACTTACAACCAACCTTCCAAAGTACATGAGAAATAAAGATTAACATTAGATTATCTTCACACAAATTTAGGCAAACCTGATCAGCATATGCTTTGCAGACCATTTCTCCAAGGTGAAAGGACAGTGTGCAACAGCCCCTAGTGTGACTTTTTCACCACTTTTTTTTTGAATCCCCCAAAAGTCTTGTTTGTTTTAGGGCATGTACTCGGTTGGTGGAATAGCCAGCTTGTGTCCAGATCATCTTGTCCACCAGGAATGTTTACTACCTTGTAGGGTATTCAAGGGCATGTTTCCTGAAGAAAATTGGAGGAAAGAATGGCACTGTCTCACTGGTAACAATAATTAAGTAGAAGTAATAATCACTGAATACCTTTGTAATGTGTTATCTTAGAGCATGATGCTTAAGACAAATTTCAAATCATTGAAGGTGGCACATCCATACCATATAACTAGTTGTAGATATTTAAAAAGTGATGATACCATTTTAAGTGCTAATTATTTATCTGGTAATTTATCATATTTAAATAGTTGAGCAAAGTAATAGTAGTGTGCCCAGCTTATTGATAAGGAAACTCACTCGCAGATTAAATGAATTGTTTGAAGTTGTAAGTGACCCAAATGGAATTTGATCTTAGTTTCTATGAGAAAACATGTGCTCTTGATCACTATGCTTTGCCATCAATTTCATGATTAATCTTAGTTGATCTTAATCTGAATGAGATGAGAAATTTTGTAATATTACCTAATGCTACCTGGCAGTTAGCCAGATATCTTACAAAATACAAAACTGTTTTTGGTAAAAGCTAGCAAAGAACTAAATTTATTGGGTGACAAGAAATATGTAGAAATCATAACCGAGAGGAGACATGGAGAGAAGAGGATTGGATTACATGTGCATTTCACTTTGGAAACTTCTTAAATCTTTTCTGGGCTTTTTCATACTGTAATCTTTGACATAAATGGATGATTGATGAATAACACAAGTTTTGTCATAATTTGTGAAATCAGCTTGTAGTTTTCCCACTTAATTGCCATCTTGGACAAAGTACTTTATATATCTAATCCTCTGGATTCTTCATCTCTAAAACTGGGAGAGTAACACCTCTGACTTAGGGTGATTGTAAGTGAATAATGTATCTGAAACTCTGAATTCAGTTTCAGGAACCTAATTAAAAAATCAACTGAGAATATAGATCAGTGCCATCAGCACCTGCCTAGCAAGCACAAGGTCCTGAGTTCAATTTCCAGTACCAAAAAAAAAGTCAGCAGGATGTTTTCATGGACTGATGCCATGAGAGTTAGGATAAGTAGAGTTGGATTTTAACAATACTGTATCAGGAGGCTTCTGTCCTTCATTCTTGAGTTCTTAGGTGCTTGCCTTGGTAGATTCTGTGGTCTAGCCCTTCTTGCTGAGATGATTATCATCCTAAGTAAACGTTATTGAGTTACTGAATGTCTTGGTTACTTTTCTCTTGTTGCTGAGACAAAATATGCCCAAAATGAAGGAAGGAAAAGTTTATTTAGCTTATAGTTTTTGGAGGCTTCAGTTAGTACTCAGCTGTTTTCAAGGCAGGGTTGGCATGGCTAAGGGGCAACCGTTCACAGCAGCCACAAGCAATAAGTGTAAAAAGGTAAAAAGGGAAAAACACACTTCTTTTCCTCCCTTATATTGTATGCCTGCTACCTCCCCTGGGCAGGTGCAGTGCTCACACTGCCAATCACAGTGTTAGGCAGTGAACCAATCACAAATGCCAGACTCAGTTGCCTGTGAGAGGCCCCGCCACCCATGACCATGTCAGGCTTTGGGGGGACATTTAAACACAAACCATAGCACTGGGGTAGGCAATCAAGCTAACTCTGAGACCCTGTAGTGCATTTCCTGCATCAAGTTTATTCACAAATCACTTGTATAGAATACTTACTATGTAAACCATCTTTTACTTGATGTTTTACATTGGAACATAAATGAAACAAATTGTTTTCACTTACTGTTTAGAAACCAGGGGTTTTCTCCTGCTCCACTCCAGTGTATAACTTCACTACTGTTACCAGAATCAGCTCTGTGTGGTAGTGATGGTGAACACTGAACAAACTGCCCTTCTTCATGCATCCTTTGTGAGGATGTGCTCTGTAAGTTTGAAATTAGTGGCAAACACATAGAAAACCAGTCAAAAAGAAAACAACTGCCACTACTACCCAGGATCAAATAGGGAATGTTGTGCAGAAAAGTATTCATAAGATACAACCCAGCTATGAATAGCATTTTACATAGTCCTAATATATACATTAAATAATGATATAACCAAGGTTCTAACTACACCAATGACTGAGGGAATAGGAAGTATGTGTTGGGATAGGAGTAGATATGAACTAAATCATTGTCTTTTGTAATGGAAAGCCAACGAATGACATCCCAGACTAGAAATTTAAAATGTGGGAAGTGGAAGTACAGAGGTCTCAGAACTTCAGAGGTAATTGGCAAGAGAAACGTGAAAAATTAAAGCTGCTTTTATGGAAAGGGAGAAGTAAGGGAACAGATTTTTTTTTAAAGTGTCTGAGAGGTGTTCAATTCTTTAAGTATATACATATAGATACAACTTTGATTAAACTAAAAAATACTCAAAAGTTGCTTAGGTAATTCTGACCTTTACTCGCATCCTAACTGGTCATAGATTCATTGATCCCCTCTAGTGCCTCTTAAACTTGGTAAGGGAAAAAGGGAGAAAAGAGTTTTTCCCTACTTTCTTTGACTTTTAAGACACCATGTCCTCATTCCTTCTACCAAAAGAGCCCTCTTACGGGCTCTTTCTTTGCATACCCAAGGCACACTTCAGGTTTGGGGCTGTATTGGAGTGTTGGATGATTGGTGCCAGATGGGACAGAGTGGAAACTCACCACTGAGTCATGGAACTTTGAATTCTGGTCTCCTTCTTCTATGGACTTGTTACATTTACCTTTCAGAGTCCCCCCAGTTTGCTACTCCCTGAATATAATCCAGATTTAGAGTTCTACTCACCAGGAAGGGCAGAATGAAAAACTGGGTATCTTCCCTGGAACCAAAAAATTTGCCTACTTAAGGTGCACTATTCAACGATTTATAGTCAAGAGGGTTATTCAACTATCACCAATTTTGGAAATTTTTTATCATTCCAAAATCTGTTCTGTATATTGGTAGTCATTCTGCCCCGGCCCCTGCTTAGATCATAACTAATGTAATCTGTTTATATTTCCCTTTTTAAAACATTACATATAAATAAGTCATGTACCGTGTAGCCTTTTGGGTCTAGATTCTTTCCCTTGGTATAATATTTCTGAGATTTATGCATATTTTAAGATGCATCCTTTGTTCTTTTTCATTGCCTAGTGTTAATTCATTGTATGGTTATGCCACATTATGTTTCTCTAGTCACCAGTTGATATTTGGGTTGTTTCTACTTTCTGACACTTATATGACTAATATTGCTAAAAATTTATGTAGGTATAAGTTTTAGGTTTTCTTAAGGTAGATTCCTAGGAATGGAATTGGTATGTCTGATGATAACTGTATATTTGATTATTTAAGAAATAAGCAAACTTTTCAAAAGTAGCTGTACCATTTATGTTTATTCCCATCAGCAATATTATGAGAGTCTAGTTTCTCCACATCCTTGCAGTTCTTTTATCTTTTGTACTGTAGCCATTTTAATGATGTGAAGTGCTATTTCTTTGTGATTTTTAATTTGCATTTCTCTAACTACTACTGATGTAGAGGATCTTTTCATGTATTTAGTTGGCCTTTATCTATGAAGGAATGTCTCCAAATTGTTTGCTTATTTTTTATTAGATTTTCCTCCTAATAAATAATAAAAGTTTTTTTTTTATGTATTCCTGGTACAGATTCTTTACCAAATAAATTATTTACTCGTTTCTCCCACTTTAACTTTTTTTTTTAAATTGCATTTATAGTACCTTTGGAAACACAGAAAAGTATGATTTTAGGTCAAGTTAGTCAACTTTCTCATATGAGTTGTGGTTTTAGTGTCATATTATACTTGATAGTGAAAGACTGAAAGCTTTTTCTCCCAGGATCAGAAGCAGAGAATCTCTGATCTCACTACTTTTATTCAACATTGTACCAAAGGCAGCCTGACCTTCAGAAGTGCACATTTGGTGGAGAAAGAAAAAAAAAAAAAAAACTCCCAGAGACGTTCCCTCTTTCTGGTTCAAAAAATAACAAAAGATGGAAGGGAGGGGGCTATTCTTGTCCTGGCTCTTTGCCTTCTTTAATTTCATAGTTTTCAGGCTGCACAGCAAGGGGAGCAGTACCCAGCCAAGCAGCTAAAATTATGGGGTAGAGATGGGGGTTAATTTGTCTTTCTGATCAGAGGAACTTTGGTCCCTAGAGCATGGGTAGAATTACTATTGCTTTCTTTTTTCTGTTTGTTGCTACTTGGCTTAGAATACAAGACAGACTGTGACGTGTGCAGCAAAGCAAGGAAACTAAAGCCTTAGCTCTCCAGCTGTGGTAAGAGACTTTCCAGTTCTCCCCTAATTGATGTTTACATTAGTGCACTCTTCATTTAAATACCAACAGGGATTCAGAAATTCAGAAAGGGAAAGATGCTGACTAGCTAAAATTTTGAAAATAAAGAATAAAAGTAGAGAAAATACAGCACCCAATTTAAAGATTTACTGTAAAGAAAGCTACGTATTCAGAACAATGTGGTATTGACAAAGAGATATATAAATTAGTTCAACAGAATAGTTTATAAATAAATTCATAAGATGTTGCTGTTCGCTATTTTAATGCAGGTGCAAAACATTCGATAGACAAAGACTGTTTTTTTTAACAGATGGTGTTGGAATTATTAGCTACATGAAAAATGTGAATATTAACCTAAATTTTATGTTACATAAAAATTAAATTAAATCTAAATCTTAACTAAAAATTTGTAACTTTTAGGAGAAAATATTCTGGGCCTAGAGTTAAAAAAATATTTATATATGATACCAAGATTATGATTTCATAAAAGAAAAAGTGGGTAAAGTTGAACTTCATAGGATTTTTAAGCTCACTCTGCTAAAGACACTACAAAGAGAATGAAAAAAACAAGCTTCAGACTTAAAGAAAATATTTGCAAACCATGTATCAAACAAAATTTATATCTGGGGTATTAAAGAACTTTTAAACTTTAAACACAATCCAATAAAAAAATACAGTAAAAGTAAGGCAAATGATTTGATATTCTATCTAAAATTCTGTTTGGTCTGTAACAGGCATCGTAAAAATACCAATTAAAACTATAATGAGATACCGCTCCATACCTATTTAAAGGATAAAAAAAAAAAAATTAGTGAGAAGTGCTGACAAAGATGTAGAATAATTGGAGCTCTCGTATTTCTGGTGGGAAAGCAAAATGTTAATCTCTGGCAAAGTGGCAGGTTTTCTTAGTAAGATTATGTTTATCATGTAATCTAGTGGGCCCATTGTTGGGTATTTAAAGAAATGTAAAACATGTTCACACAAAAATCTCCACATGAATGGTTATAGCAATTTTGTTCATAATAGCCAAAATCTGGAAACACCAAGTAGGTGGATCGACAAAACAATAAAGTCATATTCAGCAATAAAAGTAATAAACAGACAGGTTCTTTTTTTTTTTGTCTTTTTCGTTTTTATCGGTACCAGGAATCGAACTCACGACTGCCTGCTTACAAGGCAGGCGCTTATGCTGCTGAGCTAAATCCCCACCCCCAACAGACAGGTTCTTGATACATACAGGTTCTTGAGTATTTCTCAGAGATGTTATACTGAGTGAAAGAACCCAATTTCAAAGCTTATATACCATATGCCTCCTTTCATGGGGCATTTTTTTTTTTTTTTTTTTTTTTTTTTTTTTTGTCTTTTTGAGATAGGGTCTCGCTGTGCAGTTCAGGCTGGCCTTGAGCTCACTTTGTAGCCCACGCTGATCTTGAACTCGAAACGATCTTCCTGCCTCAGCCTCCCGAGTGCTGGGATTACAGGCATGAGCCACCACGCCCGGCTTCATGTGGCATTTGAAAAAGACAAAACTGTAATAATGGAGAACAGATGTTTGCCACAGGACTATAAAATGATAGCAACAAGAGAATTCTCCAAGGAGATAGAGCTGTTTTATTTCCTGATGATAGTGGTGCCTCTGTGAACCTGTGTATGTGGTAAAACTCATAGAAATTACCTCCCCTCACCAAGTCATTTAATGAAAAATGACATAAAACCAAATGTTGATTTGGAGTCTAACGCACTACCAGAAAGAGTGTGAATTGTTACAACTTCTCTAAGGAATAATTTCATAGTATCTTCTAATGATGAGCTTATTCATCCCTATTTCTCAACGATGTAGAAGTGAATAGTCATCAAAAGACATGCACATGAGTGATGGTGACAGCATTATGCAGAATACCCCAGACTGGAAAATAATAACATCCCAGAAAGAAAGTCCCCTTCTGCAGGCTGGGATTCAGACATCGGGGTTCACTGGGTAGCAGAAAAGTTTCATGATTTCCCTAGACTTGACCTTGTATATAGTTCCTTCTAGAATGAGTACTGTTGGGCAGATCTAATCATCAGAAGTATACTTAGGTGTGCATTGGGGAAAGAAATCAGCTAGAACTGGCAAATAGGAACTATTATCCAGAGTCAGGCATCCAAGACTAGGAAGCCCACTGCTGTGTTGCCTGGGAGACTCTTTGAGAATCTGTCTGTTGTTAAACTGCTAAAACTCAGTAGGACTCTTTGGAGAAGGTCTGGTTACATACAACTCACTGGATGGTAGAGAAGTTTATCAAATGCTTCTGGGTTACCATACTCCACTGGCACGCACATCAGAAGAAGAAAAAACAAGCTGAAGCACAAGGAAGCCAGGAAGGAAAATTTCTTCCCTTTGCAGTGTCCCTCCAGTTCTCTTTATTGACAGAGTTTCAGTATGCAACGTACCAACTGCAAAAGAAAGCAGCTTGTAGGGCCTGGGTCCATTATCACAGAACAAGTAAGGAAAGATCTGTTTGAGAAGCAGTAAATAGACAGTGGGTCCACTGCAGAACAGTGATGAATATTTTTTTTTTTGTTTTTTGTTTGTTTTTTGAGACAAGGTCTTGCTATGTAGTTGAGGCTGGCCTTCAACTCATGTTAGTCCTCCTGTCTCAGCCTCCCAAATACTGGGATCACAGGCATGGGCCACCACATCTGACTAAACCATCTTTATAGCTAATACATTTTGTGTTTATGGATTTTTGTGGTTTTGAAATCTGTGTCTTAATTCATCCCATTGTAAATATCACTAAATATAACCCAAAGTGAACAAAAGTTTGGGGGCTCTTGGTTTCTAAATTTGTAAATAGGATTACAGGTCTAAAAGAACTGCTATTTTTAAACAGAATGAATTCACCTATAATGCTAAAAGTTTAGTAGAAGAAGGGAGACAAAGGAAACTACGCGAATGCTATTTCATGCATTTGTTTGGTGGAAATTCATTCAGCTATAAAATAAGATTTGTCGTGTTTTGTTATATGCATTTTATTTTAGTAAAAAACTAATCCTATACCCTGTTTTAATCTTATACATGTACATAACTTTTAAAAATTAGTGTAAATTTGCACCAACTAGTTTTCAGTTGCACTGACAGAGTGTGAAGAACTGAGTCGGGACAGGGTTGGAGACAGCTGCTTCCTGCTGTGGCCTTTCCTGAAGATGAGTAGAAAACTCATCTTCAGCACTGTGTCCTGTGAATTCCCTGCAACATGCTCACACAGACACACACACATGCACCCACATGCACATTCTGATAATCCATTTTTTCATTACATAAAAACCCAAGAGTTAGTACTTTAAAAAGAAAAGAGGTTGTTTTTTTTTTTTTTTTTTTTTTTTTTTTTTTTTTTTTTTTTTTTTTAAGCTCACAATTTTGGAGGCTAAAAGTCCACAAACAGCATGGTGAGGGCCACCATGACAGATGGCATCATAGCAGGAGCATGTGTGAGAGGGGTGATCTTATGGCGAGACAGGAAGCCAGAAAGATTTGGAGTCAGGCTTGCTGTTTCATGACAACTTTCTCAAGAGAACTAACCAGGGTCCTGCTAGGACCGTATCAGTTCCTTCTGAGAGCAGAACCCCAAGTAACAACGTACTAGGTCTCACCTCTTTTAAAAGCTTTGCTCCCTTCTGCCACCACTGAAGACTAAGCTTCTGAATACCAATGCCAGTCTGCAGTTTGGGCATTCAGGATGCATTCTCTCATAGAAACACTAAATATCTTGGCTTGGTTACTGAGATATCTGAAGTATGTTATTAATTTAATATATATATTTAATGCTAATAATTACAGAGTTTTTTGGTTTGTTTTGGGGTTTTTTGGATGGTACTAGGGATTAAACCTAAGGACCACTGAGCTCCATCTCTGGCTTTTTTATGTTTTGATTTTGAGACAGGATTTCAGTAAATTGCCTGGACTTCAACCTTGTGATCCTTCTGAATCAAACTCCCAGGTAGCTAGGATAACAGGCATGCATCACCTTCCAGTTGTAGCAGAGTTTTAATTAGAAACTATTTCAAAAATATTATTAGCAGGCAAAAGTGGTGGCACACACCTGTAATCCCAGCACTTAGGAGGCTGAGACAGGAAGGTTGCCACACATTTGAGGCCAGCCTAGACTACGTCGTGTGTTCAAAGCCAGCTACATAGCAAGACCATTTCAAAGTAAACAAACAGAAATATATGATTTGGAATTTTAAGCACACATTTTCTTTCTTACATCCTAGGGAGCTGCTTCTTTGGGCCTCCTCCCCTTTTAGCCCATTTTTGGAAGGAGGAACTATAGAGAGGGTGGAAGGCTGTGTGGGCTTTCTAGTGGATCTAGTGGATAGTGGAGAGTGAAGTAGCCATGAGGCTGCAGGTCTCCTGCGTCTGGTGGCTAGGTGGTGGGGATATGGGCAACAGGAGATGGAGACCATTCTGTGACGGGGAGGGGTGTCTTGGGAATGGTGAAGAGGATGGAAGGGTTCATCATCACGAACAGTGGTAGCTACTAGTTTCTTTTTCTCGGGGGAGGGAAGGAAATGGTGTATAGGGGACCTGTCGTGACCTTTCCTGTGTTTCTCCTTTAGGCCCCTTTACCATGTCATCTTTTTTCCCTTGCTGTTTTCCTTTTGTTCTGATTGCCAGTGAATAGCTCTGCAGTGAAGTGTTCGTAAGTAGGATTGTTATAGAAACTTCAGAGCAGGGTTTTGGTTGGTGTTTTGCTCATTTCCTCCCCCTTCTTCCCTTTGTCCATTTTGGGGAACACAAGGTTTGAGAGCGTGAAAGAACAGGGAAAAAAAAGAAAAAAGGCTCCTGCAGCTATTACAATTGTAGATACACCTAAAAGAGTTATAGGCACACTCTTTAGGGGACTTATTTTCTAAAATGTGCCTTTTGCTACCTGATGGCTTGCTGTTACTGTTTTCTAAGAGTTTGTAGTCTAATGTGTATTCTAGCCAGTAGTTTTGAAAGAAGAGACCATGTTACCTAACAAAGCACTGAAAGCGTACAATGTAGTGTATTTATTTTGTGTGAGTGTATTTCAGGTGTGTTTGGTCTTTCTGGTGATAGCGTTTAAGTATTGTTAGTAGTAAATGAGATGTATATTGATATTTAATTATACAGAGTTTGGTCAGCAGAGCCTAAACTTTTGAGTCTTCTTTAGTCAGGCTCTCCTGCTTCCACACTGTCACTGTCCTTAGCTTATCATCTGTGGCATGTGGCTCCAAGAATCTGCATTATAGAATGTTTAGGAAGATTAAGAGTGGTGTATAGGAACTACTCAGTAAATATGATTTCTCTTCATTCCTGAAAGTTGTTTGTTTTTGTTTAGATTAGTAACCTGTGTATACTCTTAATGGCTCAGATTTTTTTTTCTGGGATAATTGGATTCTTGATAGACATTCAGTTTGGAACTAATAGAGCCTTAGTTTATTCTCTTAAATCAACCAAAAACATCAGGAAGAGCTGCCTATTTTTAAGAATACATGAAAATGACATCTTTAAAATAATTTAAATTTAAATACACTACTTTTGGTACTATTTATTGAACATACCAAAATTTAAATAAATGACAAGGAAGTAAGACTCACCCCTAGAGCAAATAGTTCTTACTGTTCTGTCACCCCTGTTAGTCCATATTTCAGTGTGTGTCTTAATAGTCACTTCTTATAAAGGCATTTGCTTTGTCTCTAGGTGTAAAACAAAGGTGTATCCAGATAATCTTCCAACAACAAGTGTGGTGATTGTTTTCCACAATGAGGCTTGGAGCACACTTCTTCGAACTGTTCATAGTGTCATTAATCGCTCACCAAGACACATGATAGAAGAAATTGTTCTAGTAGATGATGCCAGTGAAAGAGGTAAATTTTAAATATTAACTCCAATAACATACTACACCTTTTGTCACTAACAGTTTAAAATATAGTTGTTGTAATTTTTAACCTAATATAATATTTTACATATTTTAGTTTATCCTAAAAATATTTGTGGCATTTGGACTCATTCACATGTGGAAAAGTATACCATTATGAAACTTAAGGTACTACTTCAATTAATATTTAATTTGTGTCTGATCTTAAACTTATTTTGGAAGGAAATAATGCTTTATAATATAAATGTTTATGTAGAACAGTTAAAACAAAAACCCATATAATTTTGCTAGGATTTCTTCTGTAGGAAACTGTACCCTTGAGTTAGTGGAAAAAGACTAGATGCTACTTTAGGCATGGTATATAACAGAAAGTACAGTTTTTGACAGAAAAATGAACTCTAAAATGAAAGAACCTTAGTATTCCATGTCTTCTAAACCTTCCCTGTTACCTCTCTTTGTGAGTTTCAAAAATGTTTCATAGGTGGGTACGTGAAAAGGACAGCTGTTATGTAGTGTGACTGTAACGTCACCATCTCTGCAATGACTTTTTCTCAAATATATTTACAAAAATCAGAATTTTCCACAAACTTTCATTCTCATAACCTGTTTTATGAAACATTCTTTTGGGAAAAGATATTAATCAAAGGTGCTTTGGGCTGGCTGTATTTATTCTGAATTATTCTTAGAGATTGCACACTATAGAGTACTAGTAAAAAGATTTAGTCCATCAGTAAAGATGCTTGTTAAACTCAGAAACCTAGCATTTCCCAGCTTTTTTTCTGTAGCACAACTATTTAGGAATCATTAGCATCATGTGTTCCTCTCCTATTCTTCTGTTCACTTCAGAAAAATTTGGAAAGAATTACAAAGAAACATCTTTTCTTCCTTCCTTGACCATCACTAAACTTTAGGATCCATCATTTCAACCTTTTATTAGCATTTTCAGCTTTTTTGTCTACCCTCTCATTTTATCTTCTACAATAGCCTAAGTATTATACCTCTTCTTCCTGCTACCACACTAAATATGTGCATTTAATAGTAAGATTAATCACATTGTGCATTATTTGGAGCAATTTATGTGTTGATAACAATATAAGTTTGTTATTTCACCATATTGTACAGATACAAATGAAGCAAAAGAGAGTTCTACTTTTTCAAGTGTATAACATAATTAAAGAAATAATTTATATAATTACATAAGACATAAAAATTATATGATACGTAGTATGTCTCCAGATACATCCATCTTCCTGCAGATGACAAAATTCTCTTCTTCACTATCAGATAATATGTGTTTCATCCATTTGTCTATGCAGAATACCCAGACTAGTTCAGTATCTTGGCTGTTGTGAATTATGCTGCAGTAAACATGGGTATGCAAGTATCCCTGTGGTATGCCCACTTTAGGTATATCCTTGGGATCTGTATCAAGGAGTAGTACAGCTGGATCAAATGGTAGTTGCATTTTTAGTTTTTTTTTTAGGAGCCTCCATTGATTTCCATTGTGGCTGTATCAACTTATATTCCCTCCAGCAGTACAAGAGTTCTCATTTCCCCATATGTCTGCTAGCATTTATTGTTTGTATTCTTGATGATAGCCATTCTGATTGAGGTCAGATGAAATCTCAGTGTAGTTTTGATTTTTCATTTCCCTAGTGGACACTTGTACTTCTTTTGAGAAGTGTCTATTCAATTCATTTGCTCAGTTTTAGGTATTAAATTGATTTTTTGGTGTTAAATTTTTGAGCCCTTTATGTATTCTAGACATTAACCCTCTATCAGTAGAATTGCTGGTCCAGGTATAGTGGCGCATGCCTGTAATCCCGGCCCATGAGAAGCTGAGGTAAAAGGATTGAGGCCAGCCTGGACTGCTTAGCGATTCCGTCTCAAAAACACCGCCCCTCCCAAAAAAACGAAAGAAGAAATGTGGCTGGCAAAGATTTTCTCTCATTCTGTGGGCTGTCTCTTCATGCTTTTGTTTCTCTTGCTCTGGAGAAACTTCATTTTGATATGTCCCATTTGTTGATTCTTGTATTATTTCCTGTGTGGTTGGGAGTCCTTCTCAGGATGTCTGTGCCCAAGCGTGTGGCTTCAGGTTGTCCTCTAATGTTTTCTTCTGTCACTTTCAAAGATACAAGTTTTATACATAGATGTTTGACTCATTTTGAATTGATTTTTGTGCAGGATGAAAGGTGTAAAATCTTATGGACTACTATCATACAGGGATATCCATAGGTAGAAACATTGACAAGAGATTTTTTTACTTGGTTTGCCTATGTGTTCATATTTACTAAATTTAATATTCCTTATGGGAAGATGGTTTTTTTGTTTGTTTTTGCTGTGTAAATAGTAACTTTTTATAGGATATGGCCTCACTAGACATGTACATATAGTTAGGAGTGACAAAGAAAGTTACACAAAATAGCTGCCCTCCTTTTCCTGAGCAGACTTACTTAATCTCCACCTTATGTAAATCTGTGAAAGAAAAGTGGTGGGAGCAGATACCTACTGTGTTGTTCTACCCAAGGTGCTTAGTCGCTGGATAGACTCCCCTGAGTGCTACCCCAGAGTGCATGACCAGGGGACCGAATCAATTTCTGTCTCTCTGTCTCTGTCTCTCTCTCTGTCTCTCTCCCTCGCTGTCTCCCTCCCCCCCCCCCTTTCTTGCTTAGAGATCCTCAAGAACCCAGGTCCCCATTTCTTAGATCTGGGAATCACTCTGTTGTTTAAAATTGTAGTTTAAACTGCAGACTTGCTACCCAGATTAAGAATTATTTAACATAAGTTTCCTTGGCACCATTATTTAAATGGGAATTGTTGGGCTGAGGAACCAGAGCAAGTGATTTACATTTATGTAGCTCTGTAAGTCTGCCTTTTTATATTCATGAGATACATACAGGTCACCATCATTTCTCACCTGGACTGCTAAAATAAACCAACCAGTCTCTCTCCCTACTCATAGTTTCACATCTTCCCATCTGTCCAGCACAGTACATAGAGAGTTACTTGCAAACATGATGATGTAACCTCTCTGATTAAAGCTTGCATGATTTGATTCCATCTAGCATCTCTAGTCACATCTCAATCCATTCCCTACCACCCCATTCCCACATTTCTGTCTTTTGTCCATTGTTTACTTTGAATTTAATGAAAATGTCCTCTTTTCTACCTCAGGACCATCCCCTGTGTACATGGTGTTCTTGTTCCTAGAACACTGTCCTCTAGGAAATCTTTCTCTACCATCTGCAGTGTAGTTAACATCTCATCAGGCTCAGAGTTCATCTCAAATGTTACTGACTTAGGGAGGGATTCCTTCACCTCCATAGATCCTGCCCTCTTCACACATCGTGGTATACTCTGCTTTGCCACAGTGTTCATTGGGTTTCAGTTATTGACCTGTTTTTTTTTTTTTTTTCTTGTACTGGGGATCAAACTTACAACCTAGTGCTTGCCAGGCAGGCGCTTATGCCACTGAGCTAAATCTCCAGCCCTATTGACCTGTTTAATGTCTTGTCTTCAATTACTAGACTAAACCCCTCCATCAGGACAATTAGCTATTATCTCTCTCTTCAATGCTCACAGTGCCTGTTACATAGTAAACCGTGTGGAATTTATTGAATGCATGCATAAATGAATGATCTAACACCATTTAATCTTGACATTTACTAATTCTCTATGTATGTTTCCTAGTTAGAGTGCACAGTGTGAATAATCTCATGGTCTCAGGATACTTGATTTTATAATTAACATGAGTAACTATTAAAGATGTATGAAGTAGATTTTGCAAGTTTCTGTTTTATTGATGAACAAAATGAGTGTTACCATGAACTATAAACCCAGGGCTTGATTTCTTAACCAGTATGTATCTTACTTCTGATGGCCTCTGTTGAAACTTTATTATTATAAAGTCTGTATCAAAGTCAGGGGCTGAATTAGTCAATAGTTCAGTCTGAAGTTATATGACTGTAGCCTCAGAAGGGTATCTTAAGATATAGCACTTGTATACTAATTCTAATCTGACATGACTGTGTTTTTCTTGTTTTACACAGAAGGAAGGTAAATTAGAACCAGGTTTACTAGATCCTACATTTCATGCACTTCCTACTACATGTTAGCGCTCTAGCTAATATTTTTTTAGATGTTTGAACAGTGAGATTTTTCCTGACATTCTCACCGTCTGACAACTTCATGCTTCCTGATGGATCCTTAGGGGTCCATATGTAGGACAGTAATTGTAAAGATATTCTTACAAATAAGATTCACGTTTGTTTTTAAGTGAAATAATACTTTCTCACTATAATCTCTTCTCTTGGCTTTGTTTTTGTAGAATGAGGTTGGGTAGTTCATGTGTTCTAATTGTGTTTAAGGATTAAACCCAACCATCAGCCTACCTACCCAACCATCAGCCCCTTAATCTGTATCAACTGAAAGGAAGACACATTTCTTAGCCTTACTCATGAAATCCACAAAGGTGCAAGGAAGTTTGTAAAGTAACAAATTTTTGGAATTATCATATCACAGAATCCTGCATTTTAATATATTAAAAAAATTTATTGGGAGAAACATTGCTTAGTATATATCAACTTTGATATAAAGTACTAGAATATATCCCTACCACTGAGATTTAGTCAGTTTCCAGAAATAAATAAATAAATAAATACACACACATATCACATCAGATATTTCTATAGTCCTGAATTGTTGTCTCTAGAGTTCTCTTTAAGGATTTTCTTGCTGTGAATAAAAAGGTGGGGTTTGAAGTCATGTAGACCTAAGACTGAATTTTGAGTTACCTTGAGCAAATTCATGTAACATTCTTGCCTTAAATTTTCATTTCTAAAGTATGCATAATATCACTTAACTTTACAAGGTGGTTGTGAGAAGTAAATAAATCTGTAACTAGCATTGTGCTAAAAAAAATCGTGACAGAATGTTAGCTACTGCAAAATGGTGCTTTTCTCTAACATTGGCACTGCTCACACCTTTTTTTCTTTTTCTTTTTTCCTGTGGGTGCACCCACCTTTTTACTCAAAATCGGCTTAGGTCTTTCTGACCTTAAGGCTTAGTTCATAAGATGATGATGTTTGTTTTGTTTGTTGTTTAATCTATTCTCTATAGCCCAAATACTTAGAAATGTATTAGTAGAAGAAGAAATTATTAGTAGTCTAGTGTGATGGTACATACAGACCTTACTATCTTTACAGGTTTCACATTCCTGATTATTTCATTATTGACCCATTCTGATCTTACCAAACAGGCAAGAATTATTTCACTCTTGTTTGACCTCCCACCCCAGCATACAGGAAGTACGTTGGATGCCTACTTTTAGTATTTTAGGAGTCCTTTAATACACACAGCCTGACTTCTGTGAATCAGTGAAGACCTATTGGACAGTTAGTCATAGGAATTTCAGTAGTTCCATCTCAGGTATTTTTTTCCTTAGGGAGATTATTCTTGTGCCTATTGTGTGGGGAATAACTAGAACGATATTTGGGCATATCACCATCAGTAGCTTCTCTGCCATAAATTCTACAGAATAACCTGATCCAAAAGATCTTTTCTCTCTACTTTTGAGTAAATTGCACATTTTCTACTGCTTTTTTAAAGTCAGTTGTGAACTTTGACACCGGGACATCCTTGCCGTATGGGCGTAACCTTACCTGATCTCTTCAGGATAGTTCTCCTTTTCCCTTCTTCCTACCCCCATTTTTAACTACCTTCCCTTCTTCAAACGTTTTTTTTCACTGAATCTGTGTCTGTTGCAGATCTCTCTTCTAGCTTCTCTGCTTAACTTGACCTCATTTCTTCCTGATTCCTGATGAAAGAACTGGGTAGTCAAAGACTGATGATCAGCAGATACTTTGTTTTTGCGTCTGAAGAAATCTTAAAATTTTCAAAACTATAACACCTGTGGTGTATTTTGTTCCTTCTCTCTGTGGAGGTCTGGATTTAATGTTCTTGAACTACTTTTTACTGTTGCTAATCCTTAAACACAATTAGAAAAAGAAGCATCAGACCTGCCAGAGAGTTTTGAGAAGTATGATGACATCCTGTTCTGGGGATGGCTGAGCCAAAGATGCTCTCCTAGTTCCACATGTAATAAAATAGAGGCAGCTCTAGTCCATGCTGTCAAAAAAACAAAAAGACGTCACTGACAAAATGCATTTGTGTGGCACTGGAAATATTTGATAAATATGTAGTAAAGAAATGATTACGTATCTGCTAAGTGTGGTGGCACATGGCTATAATCTCAGCCCTTGGGAGGCTGAGGCAGGAGGATTGCTGTGAGTTTGAGGCCAGTTAGCAAGTTCATGGCCTCTCTGCAATACAAGTGAGACCTTGTCTCAAAAAAAAAAAAAAAATGCACATCAAAATTGCTTACATTTGGGTAATACCTATTCATTCTTGTTTTCATGTTGTTTTGTTTTGTTAATTTTTCAGATTTTTTGAAAAGACCTCTAGAGAGTTATGTGAAAAAACTAAAAGTGCCAGTTCATGTAATTCGAATGGAACAGCGTTCTGGATTGATCAGAGCGAGATTGAAAGGAGCTGCTGTTTCCAAAGGCCAAGTGATCACCTTCTTAGATGCCCATTGCGAGTGTACAGTGGGATGGCTAGAGCCTCTCTTAGCCAGGATCAAACATGACAGGTAATTTTTTGGAGTTTGTAAGTTTATTCTCAATAGACTTGTCCTAATTTTATGGTGACTTGTAAAATTTGGTGTTTTAAAAGGAAAGTACAAACAATAATTTCCTTTTAAGTTGCCTATAAAACGCCCTCAAAAGTAAAAGAAGACCCCATGCGAAGGTCTTGCAGGACAGTTTGCAAATGGTCTTGTTAATAAAGATGGGCTGGGAAGCATACTGTTAGGATATATACTATACACACTCTTCGCCAAACAGGAACAGAACAGATGGGCAATGAACTCAAGGCAGGATAAAACCTTTACTTGTCGTTGATCTCTAATGCTAACACTGAGGCAGGCAGATTATCTCTTCATCATCTTCATTGGAGCTGTAGGCTTCAACTTAGAGCAAACCAAGAATTAGAAGGGACAGATGATAAGTATGCCCTCAAATAGTTAACTGTGTATAGTGAAGTACTATGATCTTAGGTAATACAGGAAGAGCATTGATACAGTGCATGCCTGCATACTCTTTCATGTTACACATTTTCCAAAGAACCATCTGTTGCCTGGCTCTTAGTTCTTATGTTTCAGGGGAGACACTTAGGTCACCTATATGTTGAATTTCTGCTTATCATTGCAGTTTAAGTTATCAGCTGTTTGTGTCAATATTAAGTTTAAATTTTAGTTTATCCTGGATTGATTGTAGGACAAACTTTTACTACCCAAGTGATAAATGGAGAGAATTAAGGCCACTGTGTGTGTTCTACTTGTTAGCAAATGCTGAACAGCATCTCTTCCCCTTTTGAAAATGAATAAGCAAAACCAGCATTGAACTAGAGGGAGGATCTGGCAGCTTTAGGAAAGAGAACTTTGCTCAGAAGAAACTTTTCTGTAAATAATAGATGACTTATTTTAGGAAATAGTTGTTTGCACAAAGATAATACATTAGAATCCTTTAGAAACAGGAGCCTGAATCAGTAGTGATTGATGTGAGAGGATGACAGCATAAATGGGAATTGACTAAAATAACAGAGTGACTTCCACTGTGGGCTTTGTGGTATATTAGACATCCCAAATAACTTGTTTCAACTGAGAAAGCTAAAATGCTTCATTGAGTTGTAACAAAAGTTAGAAATTTGCCGGCCTCAAAATGAGAGCAAATGAGCAGTACAGATGCTGAAGTCAACTTTCATCTACAGGAATTATACTGAACTCTGGGAACACTAAGCTTTTGCCTTGACAGGTGAACAAGATGAGAGGATAGAGGATAAAGTCAAGGTCCTGCCTAATACAGGAATATTTGTCGATGTCGCTCCCGGCCGGCAGGAAGGACACACGACAAAGTCTGGCAGTGCACAACCTTTTCTTTTATTTTTCTTCTCCGTACAGCCTGCCCTGGGATCGCTCCCAGCCGAAGCCTCCTTTGGTCTGCTCCCCGCGGCTCCTTCTGGGCTTCTACTTCCGGGCTTCTCCTTCCCCCCCAGGGGTGGCACCAGTATATATACAGATACAGTGTCCAATCATGTTAAAGTGAGCAAGGCAAGCTGATTGGCTAACATCATCAGTTGCCAGGCAGACTATATTGTTGAGCGGGTTGCTTACGCGGTAAGCAGGAAACTAACGTGCTCGATGGGAGGGGTAATCTACCTCAGGCTTTACTCTTTACTACAGGCCTCACGTCCGCCAAGTGAGGCGACCGGGCTCGGGGCTGCGGCTCCCAACATCTCCCCCTTTTTTATTTTTATTTTTTTATAAATGTGCGCATCGTAGCCCTTCCTGGACTGGGTGCAGAGGCTTATGCCCTATGCGTAGGCCCACCGTAGGTCCTTGGCTTAGACCCTGGTCGGCCGTCCCATGGTCTGCCAAGGCCCTGAGGCCCTCGTCCTTTTTCTAGGGCCAGGCACAAACTGGACGGAACCTGGATGCACACAAGCTTGCACTCATTTCCTCTCCGTAAAGAAATCCCCTCGGAGAGAAATTTAGACCTGGGCAGCATCTAACAGTCCAGCGGCTTACGTGCAGGATGGGGTAGGGCCTGGCTTAGGTTGAGTCGCACCGGGGGAGTACGCTCTTACCCGTCATTGACTCTCCTACCCAGCTATGTCATAATTTTTTAGAGGAGGAGTGTGGGAAGCTCACCACCCCTAGACTCGGTCGTAGGCTAGGCGAGCGAGCCATGCATATGCCTGAGGATCTTCTTGTCCATTTCGGGCTACCGCTATTTTTATTCATCTTGTTGGTTGGTCTGTGATGGATCTCCGGTAGGGCAGGTCTGATCTTCAGTCGAGGGCTTTGTCGCCCGTGTCAGTCTCTCCGGTACCCACAGTGGTTCTCGTCCCGATTCCTGTGGGAAAACACAAACCGCGCCTCGGTTCCAGCTGACCACTGGATCCGGGCCCATCCATTGTCCTGTCAGGACATCTTTCCACTTCACCCACCCTTTATGGTTGGGGGAAGGGTTGCAGTGCTCCACGGCTGGGGAGCAATTATCATTATTTAAATTTAAAAAATTGTGTGTGAATAGTGCCATGGATAATCGTGCCTTTGGGGCCAGGCCTTGGCCTACTCCCCCTTTTTGTTTTTGTAAAATTTCTTTGAGGCTTCTATGAGCCCTCTCAATGATTCCTTGACCTTGGGGATTGTATGGGATACCATGTTTTAATTGAACCTCCATCATTTTGCAGAACTCATTGAAGGCTTTGCCTATATAGGCTGGTCCATTATCAGTTTTTAATATTTTTGGTTTGCCCCATGTGGCCCAAGCCGCCAGGCAATGATTGATCACATTAGACACTTTTTCACCTGTTTCTGCTGTTGCAAATATGACGTGAGAACAGGTGTCTGTGGAAACATGAACATATTTAAGAGTCCCAAACTCCTGTATATGTGTGATGTCCATCTGCCAAACATCACCAGGGATCAAACCTCGAGGGTTTACTCCCATCGGTATGGCAGGTTTGTATGTGGCACAGGAGTCACATAGTCGCACGATATCTCGTGCATCTGCTCTGGAAACATGGAAATAGTTTGCTAGTGTCCTGGCATTGACATGAAACTTATCATGGAAGGCACGGGCTCGCTCGATTGGTGTTAGTAAGGTAAAAATCCATAACGGGCGAGTGGCAGTATCAGCAGCCGCATTCCCCTGTGCCATAGGCCCTGGCAGGGATGTATGTGCTCTTATGTGGGTGGTGAAGACCTTATGGTGTCTGTTCTGAAGCAATGTCTGGATAGACAGGAACAGCCCAGCCACTGTGGAAGTGGATCTAATTAAACCGGCAGTCTCAAGCACTTGCATAGCATTGACCACATACCTAGAATCGGAGACAATATTAATGGCTTCTGAGAACCGTTCAAGAATCATTTTAACAATCTGCAGTTCCACCACCTGAGGCTGATCAGGTTCAAATTGTATGGTAACCGGGGGCTTGCCTAGGATCACATAGGCGCCTATCCCCGTCTTGGAGCCATCTGTGTATATTGTAGTTGCTGGGACTAATGGCTCAGAGGCAGTAACCTTTGGAAAAATTATAGGGTGCTGAGTGAGGGGGGCCAGTAGGGAATCAAGGTAAATCTGACACATAGTGGGACTGTTGGCCATACCTTGGGGCAGCGTTATCCACTCGTATCTGAGATCAGGGCTTTCTTGGTTAATGGTGGGTAAAGTAAAGGCGAACCTATGAGTGTCCTCTGGATGCAGGGGGATTGAGAAGAAACAGTCTCTAAGATCTATAACATAAACTGGCCAGGACTGAGGGATGGCTGAGAGAGCTGGCAGCCCCCTCTGGACCGCCCCCAGGGACTGCATCTGCGCGTTGACCGCCCTTAGATCATGGAGCAGCCTCCACTTGCCAGACTTTTTCTTAATTATAAAAATGGGGGTGTTCCATGGGGAGGTTGACGGCTTAATGTGTCCTAATCTAAGTTGTGTACTGACTATTTCTGACAAGGCTAATAGCTTCTCCTCAGGCAGGGGCCACTGAGGTACCCAAACCGGATCATTTGACCTCCAGGTGATTTTGATCGAAGTGGGTAGGAGAGCTTCTTCAGCGGCCCCTAAGAAAAACCCAGCCCTTGCCTACCTTTTTTGTTCTCTACTGGTATTGGGGATGTCCGACCCTGTAGGGCATTGCCCAAGCCTTTGCCGGGGGTATATCCCTGGTTCCTGAGTATATCCTTAGCCTGGGGGGAGCAGTTTGACGTAAGCGTGACATCCATCTGAGTGAGGATGTCCCTTCCCCATAGAGACACTGGCAACTGCAACACAAATGGTTGGAAATGGCCCTGATGACCCTCCTCATCGCACCAGAACAGGGTTGAAGCACTAACCTGAGGAGCTGACACCATCCCCAGGCCCTGCAGCGTGTTATCTGCAGTGTTGGTGGGCCAGTTGGAGGGCCAATCCTTTTTAGAGATAATGGAACGGTCAGCTCCTGTGTCTAGGAGCCCTGTTATACTCTTGCCGTTGACCTTAAGTGAGAGCATGGGCCTTTTATCAAGTATTATATGGAGTCCCTCGAAGACTTCCCCTGAGGAACCGAAACCTTGACTTTCTCTAATTTTTTGCTTTGAGGGAAATCTCCTGTGGAGACTGGGGAGCAGCAAGAGCTGCGCTATCTTGTCTCCTTTATTGATTACCATAGTACCCACAAGAGATTGAACCATAATTTTAATGTGTCCTGTGTAGTCTGAGTCTATGACCCCCGGGACTACTATGAGACCCCGAAGGGCCGTGGAGGATCTCCCGATCACCAGACCCACGGAATTTTCGGGTAACGGTCCCTTAAAGGTGGTTTCAACCACTTGAACACCCATATCAGGCACTAATATAAGTCTGGAGGCGACACTGAGGTCCACACCTGCTGACCCAGGGGTGGCCCTTGTTGAAGGCTGCCATCCTGAGCTGTCCTGTCTCTGGGGCGGGGGCCCGCCTGTGAAGGGGGCCCCCTCTGGCCGTTTTTTGGCCCTCTAACATCTCGTCCACAAATACGGTTGCCCTGAGCATCAAAGACCGACCTACACTCCTCAGCTTTGTGTGATCCCCTTTTGCATCGCCCACAAACATATGGTTCTTCATTCCTAGGGCGAGGCCTAGCATCTGCATTGTTTGGGCAATGACGTTTAATGTGTCCTGGCTCCCCGCAGGCAAAACACCCTTTAGCCTTACATTCCCCTTCTAACCCGCGAGGTCCCCTCTGCTGTACAGCCGCGGCCAGGAGAGCAGCCACTCCCGAGTTGGAGAGCGGCCCCCCTATCTCTCTGCATATCCTAATCCAGGCGTTGAGGTCCTTGTTCTTATGAGGAGCCATCGCTGCCTTGCACTCCTTTGTACATTGCTCAAAAATCAGCTGCCTTACCAGCGGTCGAGCCACTCCCGGATCAGAAAATATCTTATCGGCAGCATCTTGCATTCGGGCCACAAAGTCAACAAATGGCTCTGTGGTACCCTGAATTATTTTTGAAAGACACAAGGAGGCTGTTCCGGCACCACTTACCTGCTTCCAGGCGCGGAGCCCTATGGCGTTGATTTGTTCATAGACAGCGCCGGGGAACTGAGTCTGATCATCAGCGTGCCGACCTTCTCCCATAAGCATTTCCTTGTTCCACCCCCGGTTTCCCCGATTGGCGTTTCTCTCAGCCTGCTCTGCAGAGAACTCTGCGTACCAGGCTCGCCAATCCAGGTAACTACCCGAGGGCAGACACGCCTTTGCCAGCTGAATCCAGTCCGCGGGGGTGAGGGGCCCAGAAGACAGGTTCTCCAGCATGGCAATGGTGTAAGGCGCAGTCGGCCCAAAGGTTGTAACTGCATTTTTAAGTTCTCTAATCTGCTTTATCTCAAAAGGCTCCCATGCATTACGTCCCTGGCCCATAGCTACTTGTACAGGAAATATCCCGTAGGGGCCACTATCTATCCCAGGTGGTGGATGTACCTCATGAGACAAACGTCCCCCCTGCCAAAGCCGCCTGTAAAAATACCGACCCGCCGGCGGCGGAGCATAAGACGGCGGCCGTGATTGGGCGGAAAATGGGGGCCCGTGCATCACTTCCTGTTCTGGCGAAGAGGAAGGGAGCTCCCGGGCGGCTGCCTCGTGGCGAGGGATCGCTTCCGGGAACAGCCCCCAAGGTGGGGCGGAAGGCTTCGCCTCCCTCTCGCGCCGGGGAGCGCTCAGGAGCTCCCTACTCCTCCGCAGACCAAGTTGAGCGGAGCGCAATTCACGGCGCAACGCTGGGAAAGAACCCTGCGACTCCTTATCGAGCGACTTAGGCTCCTGACAGCTGGTCTCTTTGGCCTCCTTGCCATTCAACTTTCCCTCGTCCTCGGAGTCAGACGACTCCGAGGCTAGAGCCCCGTCCTTCTCCTTAGCATCTTTGTTCCCCTTGACGGGCCCCTCTCGGGAGCTCCCTGACTGGGCCTGCTCAAATACCCTGCGTACTTTTGTAAGCTCTTGAGAGCTTTCTCCACAACCACCCTCGCTCTTAGTGTTGCTACCTAGCATGTTTCCCATCTTTTAATATGTTACTCACCGCGTGAGGCCCAAGGAATCCGCCACTTACGCGTGAGCCTGAGGGGAGTCTAAAAGCCCTGTAGGTGCGCGCCACCCAGAGCCCAGGCTTATCCCCAACTCACCTGTCTCGCAGCTCTGTACTGGAGCGTTGTCCGCTGTCACGTCTCGGGGGTGATCAGTCCCCGTGCGGGCCACCAAATGTCGATGTCGCTCCCGGCCGGCAGGAAGGACACACGACAAAGTCTGGCAGTGGACAACCTTTTCTTTTATTTTTCTTCTCCGTACAGCCTGCCCTGGGATCGCTCCCAGCCGAAGCCTCCTTTGGTCCGCTCCCCGCGGCTCCTTCTGGGCTTCTACTTCCGGGCTTCTCCTTCCCCCCCAGGGGTGGCACCAGTATATATACAGATACAGTGTCCAATCATGTTAAAGTGAGCAAGGCAAGCTGATTGGCTAACATCATCAGTTGCCAGGCAGACTATATTGTTGAGCGGGTTGCTTACGCGGTAAGCAGGAAACTAACGTGCTCGATGGGAGGGGTAATCTACCTCAGGCTTTACTCTTTACTACAGGCCTCACGTCCGCCAAGTGAGGCGACCGGGCTCGGGGCTGCGGCTCCCAACAAATATTGATAATACCTGTAAAGTCTATGTCTTAGTATAAGCGTGAAAAGTAGATCTGACCATATCAAAGAAAACTTGTCTGCCTCAACTTTGGGGTGGGATAGAAGGAGGAAAATAACTCCCATAAGGACTTGTAAGCAGAATATAGAAAAAAATGGGAAACAACCAAACTTTGAATCAATCATAAAAAATCAGAAAACAACTCTATAACCAAAACCCATTAACGAATGCTAGTACAAAAATCTTACAGCATCAGCAAACTGAATTCAGCAGTGTGTGCGTGACATGTATATAAAATATATGTATAAATGTGTAAAACTTGTCGTGGTTAATAAGTTTAATCTAACATTACAAAACCCATTCAGGAACCAGGCACACCTATAATCCCAACTACTCGGCAGACTGAAGCAAGAGTATTGCAAGTTGGTGAGGCCAGCTTAGTTAACAACCCTGTCTCAGTTTTTAAAAAAAAAATTTTTTGAAGGGGACTGGGAATATAGCTTAGTAATAGAGTGCTTGCCTAGCATGTGTCAAGGCCCTGGATTCCATCCTTAAACACAAAATAGCAGCAAAAATAAATGAATAAATATTAATTTATGTAGTACACCCTATTAGCATACTTTTAAAACTGTGATTATAAGTACATGGTTACTTCTATAGATACAGAAAAATACGTTCACTAAAATTTAATATCCATTTATTATTAGAAAATACTTGGTAAATGTTGTAGAATGGAAATTTACTGATCAGAGGGAGAAGAGCTTGAGGATAAGAACACCTCAGCAAGCAAACACTGTATAAGTGGGAAAGTGTTGAGCATCCTTAAAAAGATACTGAACGAGATACTCCTCAGAAACAAAGTTCAGAATCAATACTGTTAGTATCATTAGAAATCTTTGCTGTGTAGTGATACAGTGAGGGAATGGAAGAATATTATTGTAAAAAAAAAATGTCAGTTGCAGAAGATAATGCTTGCCTTTGAAAAAAAGTAATTATACACAAAATAATAAAAATTTAGCAGTGTTGCCAAATATGAGATCACTATAGAAAAACTGTCTTGTCCATACCAACAAAGGATAGTTTCAGTGTATAGTGTAAAAGGATACTGTTTATAACAGCAATAGAAAACATAGACTGTAGGTACTTAGGAATATATTTATCAAGAGATGGACAAAATATAAAACTACATAGATTTTTTTTTTCTTGAGACAGTTTGTTTGCCTATGTAATCTAGGTTAGCCTTGAACTTTCTGTGTATTCGAGGGTAGCCTCAGCTTTACAAGCTCCTGCCTTAGCTCTGGAATGCTGGGATTGCATGCATGTGCCACCAAACCCAGCTTTTGAAATACAAAACTATTGAAATGCATTGAATGTTAATCCAGATGGAAAGGAGACTGATGCCTTGGTATAAGATGTAACAGGAAATTTTTTCACCATTGTTTTTAACATGATAAAATATATTTTTTCTTTTAAGAATACAGCATTTAACTTAAATAAATGTTTACAGTAAGCAAGGGCATTTTAAAAAGATTTTAAATTTTGCATTTATGACGTTAGGAGAACAGTGGTATGTCCCATCATTGATGTGATCAGCGATGATACTTTTGAGTATATGGCAGGCTCTGATATGACATATGGTGGATTCAATTGGAAACTCAATTTTCGCTGGTATCCTGTTCCCCAAAGAGAAATGGACAGAAGAAAAGGTGATCGAACTCTTCCTGTCAGGTAATTAGTTTACACTATCCATAATGTACTATTGGCAAAGCATTATGACACTTTGGAAACCATGAGTGTATTTTGAGAAACATGAAACAGTTGTGTACCTTTTATGTAATTAAGAACCATATTGCAAATATATCAGTATTTTATTTTATTTTAAAGTGGAAAAAATACAAGGGAAAAAAAACCCAAAAAGACATACAAACAGCAACTACAAGAACAACAAAAACCCTAAAACAGTAACAATGTATGCTTTCAAAACAAAGTGAAAGGAATTTAACAATGTTATAATATTGCATATTGTTATCTTCAAAAGACTTGCTTAGATGACCAGATATAGACATGCAAATTGATCTAATCATGTAAGTATATATCAGTATTTTAAAGAGGAATTTTTCTTCTAGCCATTTAATAAAATCAGAATTTTTCATTCTACAAATGTGTACATAAGAAATGACAGCACACATACATTCTTCTGTCACTACCCAAAAATTTTCCTAATGTGTAAGTCCAATCTGTGTTTCAGTAAAGATAATATGTAGCTTAAATGTGAAGCAAACTGTGGCTTAAACCATTTATGCCAAAGATTGCATGCAGTTTTTTGAATTTTTTGCATGAAATTCATATATGTTACCTAGAAATATTCAAGGAACAAGAATTTCAAGAGGAAAGTTTTCATCATGTTCTATTGTTATGTCCCATTCCAAAAATGGAACAGTAGGCATAAAAGCATTGTGTCAGTATGTGAAAGTATTACTGAAAACTGGGTCTCTGAGCTAAACTGTGACATTTGTATTCAAATGGTATGGTTAGAAAAACTTTTCAAATGTATAAATAACTAGAAATAGCATAAAATTAAAAAAATTTTCTTATTTTGTAGATTTTTCTTTTGTTCCACACTTCATCATATAACAGGAGATCATATGTAATAAGGAGATAATGGTCTTTTTCTTTTTATCGGTACCGGGGATCGAACTCACGACCATGCACTTGCAAGGCAGGCACTTATGCCACTGAGCTAAATCCCCAGCCCCTGAGATACTGGTCTTCATGTTGTCAGGACATGAAATTGAAACCTTCTATACTGTCCTAGGATTTTTATCCCAATTGCATTCACCTGCTTCTTCTATAGATATTAACAATTCCTCCATTCCTTCAGAACTAGGCTGTCTCTTTCTCCTATCTGAGCTGCTCATGTCTATTTTTCCATAAATCCAAGCCTACTTCTGACAAAGTTGCAAAGATTTTTCACTGTTCTTTTCCCAAGCCAGCTTGAGTGCTTAACGGTGCAGTGAACTTACCCTCTTTGTAGCCGTTCAATCTAAATCAAAGGATTTTAAATATTTTGAAGGTGATAGACTTCTGAAAATCTGATAAAAGCTATGGGTCTTCTCTAATGGGGTAGAATCCTCTTACAGAAGGATGTAGAAGGTCAAGAATGCCCTGTACTAAACAGTAATTCTGGATGTTAGCTTGCTTCCTTTGACTCCTCCAATATTAACCCTTTTTCGTTCTTTCTTTTTCTCTTCTAAAATCAAAGTAAGTCCAAACCTTTTTTCAGGAAACTATTTACAATAGAAAGGTCAGAACTGCTGTTGTAAGCAGGGCATTGACATTCCAGCATTACAGAAGTGACTAGTTTTTTTTTTTTAAGGCAAGATCTCACTCTGTAGTGCAGGCTGGTCCTAAACTCACTTAGATAACCCAAAATGAACTTGAACCCATAGCGATCCTGCCTCAGCCTCCCAAGTACTGGGATACAGGAGTGCAGCACTACACTTGGCCAGTTCATTTTAAAATAACAATCTTTATAATATCCTCCAAACCAAGAGACATAACCATCATGCCTGACTTTAACATCAAACTAAAACTTAGTTTTTCCTAGGTAAAGTGTTTGTTTTTTGCATACTCTTTATCTGTCATAGAACTCAAATGATTAACTGATAGTCATTTATTTAAATCCTCATGTATGCCAGTCATGGTGACACACACTTGTAATCCTAGTACTCTGAGAGGCAAATAGGATCATTGTGAGTTCAAGGCCAGCCTGGGCTACATAGTGAACTCAAAGCCAAGGTAAAATACATAGCAAGACCCTGTCTCAAAAACAACAAAACAAAAAAACCATAAATAAATAAGTCTTCATTATAATTTATCTGCCTGATCTCCTTTGTCCTTTCCCAACTCACCCCTTTGCGTATCTGTGCCATGTTTGAATGAATTGGGCTCCTTTCAGGATAGTGATCTTTATGGGAGTATTTTGATTTTATTCTGTACTTAGTCTCCTCCTTTCCTTGAAAAAAGTATAAGAAAAGGACCTCATTGTTTTTATTCTGTTCACTGTCATATGTTTGCAGTATTTTCCAGCCTTTGGAACCTGGCAGGTTAACACTAACCTGAATCTAGTTGGTTATCTAGTTAGTTCATATAATTAACTGCCTTTGTAAGTAGAAACTATGGAGTGGATACACAGCCAGATGGAGAAGATTATAAAGAATAACTTCAATTGTAGAAATTTGAAGTGGAAGATCAGTCAGGACTTGAGGACTGAGGACTAAGGAAGATGCTAAAGACAAGAAATAATATCTTTAGGACTTTGACAGAGGGAGATGACCCGGCAAAATCTGTGGCAGGGACAATGAATCTACCAATCAGCATGCCCAGGGTGCAGGTCAGATCTGGCCTAGAAAGCTCTGGGGCCTGAAGAGTATAAGAATAAACATCATTCTGTATTTAAAATGGTAATAAAACGATAGTACTTTTAAAAACAAAAATGGGTTGTAAATTTTAAATCATTAAAATTAATAGTATTGTATTATTATTATTGTATTTCAGAACACCTACAATGGCAGGAGGCCTTTTTTCAATAGACAGAGATTACTTTCAGGAAATTGGAACATATGATGCTGGAATGGATATTTGGGGAGGAGAAAATCTAGAAATTTCTTTTAGGGTAAGTCTTAATCTCAAACATAAATATGCTTTAATTATTCATGTTGTCTCTAAATAAAAAAATGAAAATTTAATTTAATGTGAGTTTAATACTACTACAGAGCCCTTGGCCCATAAGAAGTTTGGCAGTGCTGTTAAAGATCCATTATAAACTCTTTAAGCAAACAATTCAGTTATCTTAATAGTTTAGTTAAAAAAATGTATACAAGATTCCCTACTTAGTTTTTAATTTCTGTTATTTTCAGTGAAGTAATTCAAGCTCTCAAAAATAAAATCTAATATGTAGTTTGTATATGTTATTCTGGAAATTAACTGCCAAAAGCATAATTTCACATCCCCTAATACATTTTTGTTTGATTTGAAAATTGTTTAATATAAAATCATGTCATTTTTTCAGCTTTATAATTGTTCATTTTTAAAAAGTCAAAGCAATTCTGAAACGGCTTTAAATTAATTCAGCTCACTTGACCTTACACAAACACCTTTTCATTTCATGTTCACTAAAACCAACTTTTTTTTCCCCCTTTTTGTGGCACTGGAGATTGAACACAGGGCCTTCACACAGAACTATACCACCATCCCTTTTTGACTCAAAGTCTTGCTAAAATAGCCTAGTGTGGGCTCAAACTTGTGATCCTCCTGCTTCAGCCTTCCAGAGTGATATGATCACAAGCAGGCATCACCACTATGCCTTGCTTTAAAAATCAACATATTTAGATGGCACTGTAGATTCTTTGCTAGTCAACTTCTGATGCATAGCTTTTATGGTATAAACCACACTGAAATGTATCATCATCTGAGTTAGTAAACTCATTCCCAGTGAATCCTCAAGCTATGAGATTTTTAGTTTTAAGGGGAAGAATATATTTTGAAAGGAGGAGAAGGATTATATTAGATTAAGGATGCAAAGCCATCCTTAGTACATCTTTCTTATGCTCCTTTTCAGTATTCTAATAAATACGACAAAGCTGTCTTACTGAAAAAATCATGATGGATCTGGTTTAGACTTCTAGATTCTGTTTACTGTACAAGCTGTGACACAGGTTAGAAGACGGGATAGAAAAGTATCTGATTGAATATTCCTTGGTTATATTTTTTTAAAGCCGTGAACCACGTTATGAAATACTTCATACATACACACACACTGAAATTGAACATTTCATGAGATAGATGTTCTCATTAAGAACTGGTCACAATTCAACAATTTGAATTTATGATCCTCTTGTGAGTTATAGCTTACATTTAGAAAAATGCCGCTCTGTATTTTATTTGTTCTATATTTAGCCTTCAGCCTATCTTTTCTGTATTTTAATCTACTTTGGTTTTTTATCAAAAGCAAAAATTAGAGCAAAATTTGTTACTGAGGAAATATTCACTCTGTAATCAAATAGTGGGAGCCCCACTGTATGCCTTGGATTCTATGAAATTCTCACTATGAAACTTAGTAGAAATCAACATTTAAACTGTCAATAGCTAATGTAATCTTCTTTGTTGTTGTTTTGCGATTTGGTATTGTGAAGGTACTTTGGAAGTTTTTGTGAATACAGATTTTTTTCATTCAAGTTTAAATAAAAGCCTGTTCTATTCAATTGAAAAGAAAATGCCATAAGAAGATGTACTTTTCCTGGATATCAAACGATGTCGTGTGTAGCCTTCTCTGCTGTTGTTTTCAGATCTGGCAGTGTGGAGGAACTTTGGAAATAGTTACATGCTCACATGTTGGACATGTGTTTCGGAAAGCAACACCTTACACGTTTCCTGGAGGCACAGGGCAGATCATCAATAAAAATAACAGACGACTTGCAGAAGTGTGGATGGATGAATTCAAGAATTTCTTCTATATAATTTCACCAGGTTAGTTTATTTTGCCTTAGAAATACAAGGCTGTACTTTGTTGACCTTGAATCTAATGTATTCTGAGAAGAGGCAAGAAGGTTAGAAGCAAAGCTTGATCAGAAGTGAACACTTGTCTCAGAAGGTCATTGTAAGAAAGCATAGTATAGAAAGTGCCTGGCAGAATGCCCACTGTGTCCTGAGCAGTACTACTAAATAATCCAGTTCCGTGTTACTAGCCCAAGTGTTACCCATGTTTTTTGTTCTTTAAACCTAACCTCAGTATTTGGCATTTCTGTAAGATTTCATGTTAATTTTCAGATGTTTTCCTGGCTTTTGTGACTTTCTGGATTCTTGACTTTTTCATCCAACATAGAATAACCACTGTTTAGCAGTGGATCATGAGCATTCTCCATAAGCAGGCTATAGATGCCATCATCAAGGCTTTCATCGTGTCATAAGGCCAACACAGAGGCTGCCTCAAGGGACTTTTCTGTGTTCTTCAGAATTTGTAGGAACTGTTGTGTCATCAGTTATATATCTGCTTGACATTGTGACTGTCTTGTCCTCATATTTCAGTTACTACAAAACTACCTAGTGGCAGCGTACTCAATTGAGTTGTGTGAGAGAAACATGATTGGAAATAATTGTTCTGTTTAATATTTAAACAAAATAATCTTGATTTGTGTGTGTGTATATTGCCTTAACATATATTTGCATGTAATAGTATTAATATATATTTTATTCTCACATAAATTTTACTTCGAAATACTGAATGACATTTTAATGTCTTTTCTTTGTTTTATGCCATGGAGGTGGATTCATAGTATACCACCAAAATGTGGTACAGTATATACAATGTATAGTGATGTATATAAATGAACATATAAATCAATGTGTATTACCTAATAGAATACAAATAATTGAGGGTTAATTATTTCTTTCAACAGGTGTTACAAAGGTAGATTATGGAGATATATCATCAAGAATTGGTCTGAGACACAAGCTACAATGCAAACCTTTCTCTTGGTACCTAGAGAATATTTACCCTGATTCTCAAATTCCACGTCATTATTTCTCATTGGGAGAGGTAAAAACATACATATTTTGTTTTTATTATGCTTTTACTGCCTCATTAAAAAGAGGGTAAAATTTCCAGTCTCCACTGTAGTTGCCTAAAAGTACCTTCATATTAAAATTACATAATCTTACCAACTTTGGGGAAGTTGTGGTTAGTTTACACAGTCTGCTTCATAATTTGAAATCTTCTGAAATTTTTTTATCATTCTATAGTTAATTAAAATAACAGTGCTGTATCTCTGACTTTTTAGACTCTTATTTGAGAAGTAGGACTCTTGTTACCATATAGTGGTGCCTTCAGCAAGCTTGTTAGTTTAACAAACTAACTCGTTTACTTGAGATCTTATACTTGTAAAGATATTATCTTAGTGTTAGTCCAAATGAAAGCTTGAAAAATGTCAAAGTCATGATAAATTGTAAAGAACTGGCAAGGAAATTTGAAAGATCATTCATAATAAATTGTATTGGGCTCAGGTTTAATTTTCTTTGGGAGTTTTAAATCTCTGGGCAAGAAAGTTGGAAAGAATTGTGATGCCTTTAATTTTTTCTCTTAGAATTCAGCACTTTCTTTGGAAACCTGAAGTAATCTGTTTATTAATGCTTATAATTAGTCACTACAAATTTGTTGTGTTACTAGTCTTTTTATCCTGATGGGCCTGTTGGTACTGTAGGATCTGGTATTAGAGGGACTTACATTCTTACTTTTTGGTGTAACTACCAGGATGGTCACTAGGAGCTATTTTGTGTGTGTGTGTGTGCTATCTTCCTAGAATATTAATAACCATCTATTTTGTTTCTTAGACTGACCTCTATTCTATGTACAGGAATCCAAAAAGATTCTTCTCATGACTCAGAGTCTGATTTTCTTTTTTTTTTTTTTAATCTGAAACGTTTATTTGCTAGGTCAACTTTTCCCCAAAGCCTGAGTTTATCCTTATCTTGAAAGAAGACACAGCTGTCTTCAGTGCATGCCCTTATTAAATCTCTGTTGCTCCCTCCATTACCAAGAAACAAGAGCCATTTTCCTTTAATTCACATTTATTCTTTTCTGTTGACTTCTTAGTTGTCATTCTCAAATTTTTGTTTTATGTTTGGCCTAGAAATTTCACTGTGTGTCCTTAAGTTATTATAGGTAAGTACAATTAAGTTTTTAGTCCTTTAAGTTAGTGCTTTCACTGTTTTGTAATTTAACTGATTTTTTTATCTACCTCAAGTTTTAGAGCAAAATTGTTAGATGCTATATACATTATGAAGCTGTACTTTTCCTTCTCCTCTTCATTATAGTAGAATACTTCATGCTATTGGATGATAAAGCTTTGAAGTATCATCTTCTAACTCCCTCAAATCCTTCTTTATATTAGTTCCAGGCAGTGATTTTCAGTGTGACCCTATAGTGGATTTTGCATCAGTTTTGCTGCTTAGAACCACTGTTTTTAATAGTCTAGATAGTCTGTCCAAACATATTGCTTACAATAAAATAATTCTGTCTTTACTATGTCGTACTGTAAAATGTATTTCTTACTGTCTGTTTTGATTCTTAAAAAAAGTTGGAAAGTCAGTGTCTTTTAAAGGATAGATGGCAAGTCTCATCTGAATCTCTAAATAGCTTTATCTTTTATGTTTGTAGAATTTATAAGCTGTTTTTTCTTTGTTAACCGCTTTTTTCATTGTCCACTTTTCCAGTAGATACACAGCTTCTTCTGTGTTTCATGCTTTCTTTCTCAAAATAAGATTTCTGATTTGTCATAATACCATCATTAATTTCTCTCCACCCCTTTACAGACTCTTTTGTTTGCTATTTGACTTATTTTTTCTGAGTCAATCTTAGCAGTTAGAAGACTTGTACATAAGCCCTTTTGTAAAAAAAAAAAATATATATATATATATATATCCATTCTTGTTTTGATTACATAACCACTTGACTTACAGAATGGCTCTAGAGTGGAAAAGGGAAGACTTCTTTAGAACTACAAGCATCTGATCATTGCTATCAGAGATTACCACATGACACCATGCAGGCTGAGTCCAACTTGCTGCCCATTTTTGTAAACAAACTTTTATTGAAACATGGCCATACCCATATTTACTTACTGCCTTTACTAGTTTTGAACATATGGCCCTCAAGCCTAAAATATTTATTATATGACCTTTAAGGTATTCCCCCTGCCAAATTTGCTAACTCTTGGGATATACAAACAGGAACAATCACTGGACCTACCTTATCCTCACCTGTTGTTTCTGTTTCTCTTTGATCACTTGGAGCCTTTATGAGACATTTTCTTCAGTTAATAGAATTAAACTTCTTTCTTACCCCTTAAATATAAGTAATACTGTTTTCTTCCACAAAGTTCAGTTTGTATTGCTATCCCTAGAGATATGTGTATATTGTATAATTTTGCCATTTTCCTGCTATTCTTTTACTATAGCAATGTGTTTCCTTACCAGGCTGAACCATCTGCAATTCATTGCAAGTCTTTATGAGCTTTTGATTATAAATTTGGCTTTAAAGAAAAAAATAATGAAGCTAAGTGGATGGAGGTTCTTTCTTGTGATAGGACGTAATTTCCTTTTGTAAGTCAAGCCCCTAGTGGTGATCTGTGTGGACAGAGCTAGCATCCAGTCTTCCTGTCCCTTCCCACTCTGGACAGTCATCACTTGTTTAGCTCTTTCATTCATTCCTAAAATATTTGAATGCTTAGCTATATGATAGGTGTTGTTTCAGTGCTAAGAATACAACAATGAGTAAAGTGACAACCCTGCTCTTTTAAATCTAGGGTCTGTGGGGGAACAAATTACGGAAAATGTCATGGGTGGAAAGAGCAGAAGGGATAGAGGATGACTAAGTGAGCATGGGTTACAGTGCTGTTTTATATATGGTAATTAGCCTCTCATAAGGTAAATTTTGAGCAGAGATCCAAAGGAAGTGAAAAAGTGATATAAATTTCTGAGGAAGGAGTATTCTGGTACAGGGAGAAGCAGGGAGAAACAGATTCCTAAAATTTATAAAAGTGTACTTGGCATGTACCAGAAACAGGAGGGAAGTTAGTTGCCCTGAATAGAGTGAACAACTAGGAGGAGAAAACATCAGTGATACGACAGTCAAATCATGTGTGGCTTGTAGGCCATAATGAGGTCTTTGGATTTTATTCTGAGAAAGATAGAAAACCATAGAGAGAGGTGGACAAACGTATTTGAAAAGAATGAGATTGTTTGCTGTATGGGCGCAAGAGCAAAACTGCTCTTTTGATGAAAAGAATATAATAATCAAGGATTATCTCAAGATTTTAGATTTTAGCCTAAGATGTTAGTACTGTGGAGTTGCCATTACTGAAATGGAAACGCCTATAGGAAGAGCAGATTCTGAAGGGATTTAGCCGAACAGTTTGGGACATCTTAAATTTGTGATCCAAGGGAAGATGGTGAGTAGATAGTGACATTTAAAAATCTATAGTTTGGGGAAGGTGTTGCCAGTTGAGATTTTAATTTAAAGATTGTTAGCATATAGATGGTTTTTAAAGCCACAAAGCTGCGTGAGGTTACTGTGGAAGGAACACATACAGGACCAAGCCCTAGGGAATTCTGCCATTTAAAAATCATGGGAATGAGAAGAAGTCCATCAAAAAGTGGAAAAGAAGGAGACAATGAAATAGAAGAATAACCAAGAAAATATCCCAAAGACTGAATAAAGGATTTGTTTGAAGAAAGAAGTACTAATAAACAAGACAAGTAACATAAATATGGGAACTGGTCATTGTGTTTAGCTGTGGGTATGTTTTAAACAGCCTCTGCTTCACAGAGTCTCAAGATGAGTTTCTGTAGAGATTGTTGAGCACCCTGATGGCTTTGAGGGAGAGTGGGAGAAATACGGATCATGAATGTGTGTCAGTCTTGCAAGGAATTTTGTTTAGGAAAACCAAGAGCTGGATGGTGACTGAAGGAGAACATGAGATAATGAAGGTTTTTAAAATTTGCTTATTTTTTATTAAGATTAAAAATGCTGATGTGAGTAATCTAAAGAAAGTCTATAGATACAAAGAAGAGCCCAGCTTCACACCCATTAGCATGGCTTCTATCAAGAAAAGAATAGCAAGTTTTGACAAGGATGTGGAAAAATTGGAACACTTGTGCACTACTGGTGGAAGTGTAAAATGGAATAACTGCTCTGAAAGACAGTATGCAAATACCTCTAAAAGTTAAAAATACAGGGGTAGAGATAGCTCAGTGGTAGAACTCTTGCCTAGCATGCACAAAGCCCTGAATTTGATGCCCAGCACAGAAAACAGAAAGAAATGCATAAAAACAAATTTAAAACACAACTACCATATGATGAAATAAACCCATCTCTAGGTATACTATACCCCTAAAGCAGTTGAAGGCAATGTCTGAACAAAATATTTGCAAATTTATGTTCATAGCAACACTATTCACAGTAACAGAGATGGAACCAACCCGCGTGTCCATAAATGGCTAAATGGAATGTGATACATACATAAAATGAAATATTATTCACCCTTTAAGTAAGAAGGAAATCCTCACATGTACTACAACATGAATGGATCGTGAAGATACTATGCTTAAGTGAAGTAAGCTGGTGTTTTTTATGTAAAAAGTATAATTCCACTTATGTATGGTACCTAGAATACCCAAATTCGTAGAAACAAAATAGAACGCAAACCACTACAGGCTGAGGGAAGATAGCAGAGAAATTTTGCTTAATGGTTACAAATGTTTCACATTTGCCACATGCAAAAGTTGTGGGGTCTGTTTCACAACCATGTGATACTGAGCTGCTTATTTGAATATGGTAATATGGTAAGTTTGTGTTTTGTTTTGTTGCGTTTCGTTTTGGTTTTTGACCAGAGAAAGAAAAGGCCACACTAGGAGTCATGTATTTAAGTTGGAGATGAAATCCAGTGCACAAATAGAGACTACTGATTGGGGATATGGGAAGAGAACAGTTCATCCCTTGGAGTAGGTTGAAGAACTGATAGAAAGGATGTAGATTTGGAAGTGAAACCTAGAGTTTGTGATCAAAATGTGAGGAAGTTCTCTTCTAATAACTTGGCTTCTTCAGTCACAATGCAGGGTTATCTGCTGTAAGAGAGGAGAGTTTTGGTGGTGCGGTTTTAGGGAAAGAAGAAAAAAAACATGTCAAAATGTAACATAGGATATGAGAAAGCAAACAGAAGGGAGCTGGATGATGGTGCATTAGTGAAACCACTTGGCCGGTTTGTTTTCTCCAGTGCATGGACAGCTGTAGTTTCGTTATATTTGTCCTTAGGAGTTACTGAAGCTACTGCACTGTTGACTTGTGCTCCCTGCCTCTGATCTTTCTTGTGACTTAAGGAATTCATCCTCAGATAAGTGAGGAGTTTGTTGTTTCTTGAGCTGCTGCTGATTCTCACTAATGTCATTAATGAGTGTTTCCTCTGCTGCACTCCCATTCGTCCATAAAGGCCCACGGTGACTTATTTGCCATGGAAAGATTGATAGCAGCCACCCCTACAACTCACTTCTAGAGGAAGAAGTGAGAGATTGTTTCTTTCCTTTGAACTGACTCAGTTTTGAATGCTATCCATTGTTAGCTGCATCATACTATAGGCATATTACAGAGTTGTTTGTCTGACAAATTGATAGTTAAGTCCATATTTGGCTTAACTTCCTCTTGCCAGTTAGCTTCCTAGGTCAGTCACAGATTTTACCAGCTGTGACCGGCTTGTCATTGCCTCAATAACAGCCTTGTGGACCCATCATTTAGGTTATTCAAGATCAACTTCTGGGCCAGGGTTATCAAGCACCCATTACTGTTGCTGGAGATGTTATGCTTATGATTATAGCATCATCTCTGTGAGCTTTTCTTTGGCAGTGACTGGAATTTGACCTCTCAGAGATCTTTTGTCACACTGCTAGGGCCCAGGCAATCCTGAAATCATTGAATTTTAGAACAGAAAGGCAATTTAGAAAATATATGATGAGAATAATAGTGATTAGAGTATCTGACTTCAACTAAATCTGATGTACATAGCTCCTATAGGACTTGAAACCAAATAAATGTGTCTCTGTGATATCTAATAGTTGTTAATCCAGTAGTTGACTATTCTAAACAAACCACAAAAAAGCAGTCAACCCAGACTTTTACCAGTTTAGCCAGTCATATGGGCTGACCAGTTGATTCTCCAGGAAGACCTAATAATCCTAACATTTACTAAGCATATATTGTACTTTATGTTATAAAGCACCAATCTGAATGTTTTACCAGTACTAATTCATTTTATCCTCACCTCAACACTATGTGTAGGTGCTGTTGTCCTCCTTTCACAGGAAAATATGAGGCACAAACAAAAGATGTAAGTAACATGGATAAGACCACAACAACAAAATGGAAGAGATAGGAATTGGCACAGGCAGTGTGACTTGAGACTACATTGTTAATCACTAACACTGTATTCATTTTCATACTTGATTGGTGTTCCCCTTATGGCTCAGAATGACTAATTGAGTCCAGATTCTAAACATGTTTTAACAACTCTTATGTTGTCCACCCTACTAGAAGTACCAGAAATCTGGAGGAAAATGTACCAGAAACTGAGAAACCAAAACACTAATGTCTTGCCTGATTTCCCAAGAATGAGTACATTCATAGTTCTTTTCAGCTCTTAAAATAAAAAATAACAGTATACCTAACTTGGTACGTCAGAAGTGGGATTGCAGAGTTGCTGGCTCTGTGGATGAAGAAAGGACCAGTAGTTATATTTCCCACTATGCATCAGTCCCTGGTAGGAGCTATGTATTATTTCACTTAGAGATCCTCCTCTGTGTGTCAGCATCTAGATCCGTGCCTATGTATCCGTGCCTATGTATCTTACTTGTTTTGTTAAATTCAATTAAAATTTAATAAAATTTAAAACAGGTCCTCAGTTACACTAGCCACATTGAAAGTGCTCAGTGGACACATATGACTAGTGGTTACCATATCAAACAGCACAAATACAGACATTTCCATCCTTATAGAAGGTTCTGTGGGATGATACTAGAGACATAAATACAGATAAGCACCAGCAGATGTCATGTCAGTTTTTATCATGCACTGCAGCTGTCCTGTCATTTCTGCAAATTTCTTCCTGCCCAGGTCCTAAGTTGAGAAGTCCATATTTGGCTTATTGAAATTGGTATTTCCAAAAATCATAACTAGTATGTGTCCTCTGTAGTTTTCCTTACTCCTAAATAATTTATTCTCCTAAAACAATTATTATAAGATGTACTATATCAAATTTCCAAGGCATTCTGCTAGTAGTTAACTCTGTGCTAGGTAAAGGAGAGCACTCAGACTATAATGATACTTAGGAATATCTAATATCTGCTTCAACCAAGAAAAGCTCTCTTTTTTTTCACATATCAAAGCAGCCTTTTAGTTTTAGATTCTAATAATTTAGAACCTCAGTTGCCATTAGATATTCCAGTGACTATTAAATATGTTACCAAACATGTTGACATCTTCTTTCAAGTCATCAAGATGTGAATAGACAGAAGAACAAACTCTTAAGGGGTTCAACATGTTATGACTATGGAGAGGTTAACTATATACTGTATGTACACCAAAAAATAGGGTAAAACCTCCGAAGACCAGGAAAATTCAGAAAGAAGCTAACTCATCTGTTCCTACATGAAACTTCAAAATACCCCATAACACTTTTTTTTAGAAGTCCAAAACAGAAGACTTTGCCTAAAACATCCTCACATTAGCTAGCCTTACATGTTTCATATATTTTCACTTCCTTCTTTGTGATATTACGTCTGTGTTTTATAACATTCTGTATTTTCCAAACAATGTTTTGTTATTTTAAAGGGAATAAAACAGAACAATAAACAAAACATTGATAGGACAATAGGAAACACACTGTCATCACCAGTTTGCACATTGTCATCCTTCAGATAATTGCTCAGACTACCAGCCCAGGTTGCAGAGTTGATCAAACAACCCATATGAGGTTGCTTCTCTACTTCAGTTACTCTCATCTCAGCCTGTGTCATGTCTGGTTGCTTAAGGCGGGGGGGGGGGGGGGACTTGCTAGTTCTCCCTGGCTGGCAGAGCTGCCTTGACACATGGCAGGTTGCATGGCTTCCTTACTAGCTTCCACTGGCTGGCAGGGCCACCACCACTACATGGGAGCTGTATGGCTTCCTAGCTGGTTCTCCCTAGACAATGGCCACCATTGATGCATGGAAGGGGGCTGCACGACTTCCTTACTGGTTCTCTCTGGCCAGCAGGGTCACCACTGGCATATTTAGAGTGGCTGCATGACTCCCCAGCTAATAAGGCTGCCGCCGGCATATGGGGGCGGGGGGTCACTCAACTTCTTTGCTGCTTCTCCCCAGCTGGCAGAGCCTTCACCAGCACACTGGGAGTGGGGGCCACATGGCTTTCTTGGTGCTTCTTTCCAGCCGGCAGGGTGTCGGCTGGCACATGGGGTAGGGGCTGCATGGCTTCCTTGCTGCTGTCACCTGGCCAACAGAGCTACCGCCCCTGTTTTTCTTAGGTTTTGCTATATTCCTGAAGGATCTCTCTGCATGGGTTTCAAGTCTCAGTTCAGATCCTTCCTGGGTCCTTGGGGGACCTATCTCCCTTCTCCTTACCATGCTCATGTTGCTTTTTTCCAGGATCTGGACATAAGTCTTTCTCTTTTTTCTCCACTCCACCATCTTCCCTACTTTCATTCCACCCATTATTCTAGTCTCAATGTCTTGATTGAGTTTTCCTATCATTCCTGAAGTTGAAGTAGTTTCAAAGTCTGCCTCTTTTCTTCTACTTTTATTTGTTGTCTGTTCTGCTACAAAATAAAGTTACCCCTCGGCACCCACCACCTCATGGTAGGCGGGCAGGGGAGGGTCAAAGCTGTCCCCAAAGCTACTGCCACACAAGCCAAACAATGTTGTTTTAAAATAATGCTTTAAAATGTCAGGTGTTAAATAATCGACCATGGTACCTATTTCCATCTTAATGCAGATACTGAAATAAGTGTGTGTTGCCATCATTACTTCTTGCCACACCTCACTGGAAAGGTGGTAATTATTTACATAGTCTTAGAGCTATATGGAATTACAATTTTGAACATCTAATTCATAGGCCTAGAAAATTTGTTTGCTCCTAATTTTTCCCTTTTCCAAAGGCTCTTCAAATTTAACTCTCATCAGAACTATTAGGTGATCTTCTTTCTCCCAGAATCCCAAAAAACAAAATTATTGGTAAAATTTAAGTACTGGCTTCCAGACCTCCACCCTCATGGGTCATATGCATACTTCTGGGAAACACCTCTCCCAATCAGCTCTGAGCTATAACACTGTAGTGTCCCTACCTGGCTAGAGCTGAGTCTGACAATATGAGGGAGCAGATTTACAAACTGGCCAAGAAGGACTTGATTCTCTCACAAATTGTTGTGATTCTGAGAGGTGCTCATGGCATTGAACAAGTATATTTTGTGACGGGTTATAAAATCTTAATCCTTAAGTCTAAAAGAGTTGTTCCTGATCTCCCTGAGGATCTCTACCACTTAAATAAGAAAGCATTTACTTTTCAAAAGCATCTTGAGAGGAACAGAAAGGATAAGGATGCCAAGTTACATCTGGTCCTCATCCAGAGCTGAATTCACAGACTGGCTTAATATTACAAGACCAAGCAGGTCGTGCCCCACTCCTCAATTGAAAATTTGAGTATGTTAGTTACTTTTGTTGCTGAGACAAAATATCCAATGCCCAAATTAAAGAGGGAAAGGTTTATTTAGCTCGCAGTTTGTGGAAGTTTCAGTCTATAGTCAGCTGGCTCCAAGATAGGGTAGTGTGGCACAGGGGTGGTATTTCAAGGCAATAGAAGACAGAAAAAGCAACAAGAGCAAAAAGGGGGACAATGAGCCTCTTTTCCTCCCTTAAATTGTACGTAGGCTACCCACCCTAGGGCATGTGCAGCACTTACACCATCTCAGTGACCTCCTCTTGCTTGGGCTCAGGATGTTTACAAAATGAAGACCCTGGTCCCCTGCTGAGTCATTTAAACTTCTAAACTGCTCAAGTTGATGTGATGAATCAACCATTACAACATCCTAGAGCATAAATAACCATCAGAGAGCGGGTCCTCTGTACCTTGTTATGTAGAACTGCTAATTACTTAGTTAAGCTTCTAAACTTCTCAAGTTGACAAAATGATTCAACCATAACAATGAGTCATCCACAGCCTCTGCCTGGTAGCGTAAATTTGTCTGTGTACTTAAGCAGTAAAATCAATATTTAATTAAAAACAGACAAAAAAAATTTAAGTCCTAGTTTTCTTGATTTTTAATATCACTTGTAGGAACACATGTGGACTGCGTCACAATGGAGTGAAGGAAAATGATATTTCCCCGAAGTTACATCTTCTAGCCAACCAATTTGCCAGGGAACCTACCAGGAGAGCAGCCATCTTCTTTGGCTGTAAAGATCCTATGTATTTTCTGAGGAAATAAGCTTATCTGCCCTCTAGTATAAATGGCACTCCAAGACAAAAACATTATAGCTGTCCTCTTCTGCAAGTTTAATCTGCAGAGCATTTCTCTGTTTTTCTTGCACTTTGGAAATGTGCCACTGACCCCATTAGACATTAAAGCTGGGTCTTTAACACAAACACACACACACACACACACACACACACACACCACTGCCACATTTTGCTGTAAAGGGTTAATTCACTCTTAACAGCAGATAAGAAGCAGTAAATGTCTAGTCTTTGGAAAGATATCACTTTCAACATCTAATGGTCAGGAGGGTGACCCCAGTGATTAGAGTCCAGCTCTCATGTCAACTCAGAATTAGGAATGTTGTAAGGATAACATAGGCTATGTATATGAATTCCATATAGAACAGAAGTGTCTTTATTTGCTGTGATTTATTAGCTACATCACTTATGGAAACAAAATAGCCAAAGTTATTTAGTTATAAGATACTTCCAAAGTGATATAAAGCCCTATTATATTTTAGAAGAATTCTGTGAGATTTTTATGCTTTTTTGGTTTGGTTTGGTTATTTGTTTACAGTTTGATTTGGTGTCTTTTGTGGTACTGAGGATCAACCCCGAGACTTTGGCACTGAGTTGTACCTGAACCCTTTTACTGATTTTTGAGATCACATCAGTCACTCATTCTCCTGGGATAGGCTATAGTTTGTAATCCTCCTATCTTAGCCTCCCAGAGTGCTGGCTTTACAGGTTTTGGCTGAGAATTGCATTTTTTAAAATTCATTTTGAGTTTGGTAAAAGGCAGTTATATAACCAAAAAGCCATTTCATTCAGCAAAATGCGAAGCTGGGGCTAACACCACTTCTGGTTTTGTCATTCTTACAGCATGTATCCCCTTTTTTCAGCAACCTTTATACCTATGCTATATTAAGAAAAACTTAAGGAAAACAAAGAATTGGTGTGTTTGCCATTTTTATCAAATCTATGAACTATGTGTGTGAATATGTGAGACAAAGACATGTCTCATCATAACTTGAAGTCAGTTCTTTTTCAAGTTCATTGTCACAAGTATTAATTGACCACCCACTGAGGCATAGTTCACTGTATGCAGATTCACTGTATGCAGATTTGTAGTTAGCTGTAAAATCTTTTATTTAAACTAGTTATAAGACAGCTCCTGAATTAAAGTAATAGATTAAAAAGATGATGTGAATTATGTGATAAAAAATTCTGGACAGTAATATATATTGGATCTAGAAGAGAAAAAGACTGAAATTTCCGACTTGAGTAATTGGACATGTGCAATTAGGAATCAGTTGATGTATCAGTGGAACGGGAAGTTTTTTGAGGAATAGGATAGTAGTAAGCCCTATTTTTTGTTGGGGCACTCTAAAGTGTTAGGATGGGGGAGTATCAATATTAAAATGTTGACAGCCTGGTTCTGAATGAAATGAGTCTGAGGTCTCCGTAAAAGAGCAGAGGGAGTGACTAGGGAAAAGATGGCAGTGACTGCGGAGTGCTGCTGTTTCTGAACCCCCGTCTGCTGCACTCTGAAGCAGGGACCTAGACATACTGTCTCATGTGGCCTCCACGTAGTGCTTCTATCTTAGCCCTCCACTCCATTACTGATCTAAAAGGCAGTGAGCCACTTGGATTTAACTGGGCCTCTTATTCAAGAACCTTAGTTTCTTCTTCCAGGCTGCTTGGGAACAAGACAGCAGGTTTTTACACTCACTCCCTTGGATCTTTGTAAGAAACGTGTATCTGGACTTATTAAAATATTGGAATAGCATGTAGATAAAACAAATGGCTCATTGGTAGTTTTAATTTCACCTGTTTTTCACGCATGTCACACATGATATGACTACAGTAGTCTGTCTACAGTATCTCCCTCTGGCTTATTTGCTAATGATGTCATCCCAGGGAGTAGGTTTAGGGCTTCCAGATGTCTGTTTTTAAACTACAGTAGTTGAGAAAAGACAATATCAAAAGGAATTGCTTAAAATACCCCTTTTTAACTCTAAAGAATGATTTAAGCTCCTTTTATGTAATTGACACATACTGAATAAGAGAGTTAAGTTTGTACCACACCAAATCTGGGTTTTCACATAAGCTGAGTTCCAAACTCTTTGGCTAGAAAATGCCCACCTTAAGTCTCATGAGAAGTCATGAGTAGCTGTCATAAGTAACACCCTTAACTTTGTCAATAGTATCGTTGAGGAGTTAAACTAAATGTAAATTCTCAGAGAAGTGGAAGAATGAAAGAGAAACTTCCCTGTTTAAACACAGAAATTACAGAGATAGTTTATAAGACATTTCTAGGCCAAAGAGTTTACATAGCTAGACAATGATCTTTACCCCTAATCCATAGCCTTTACCTAAAGAATTTGAGATGATTTCAAAGTAGTACAAAGAAAGCTTAGATTGATTTTTAGTGTTGTGTGTATCTATGTGTCTATATAGTTAACTTCTCTACTGTTATTTTCATTGTCTCACAGATACGAAATGTGGAAACAAATCAGTGTCTAGATAACATGGCTAGAAAAGAGAATGAAAAAGTTGGAATTTTTAATTGTCACGGTATGGGAGGTAATCAGGTGAGTATCTTAGATTTTTAAAGGATATTTTTTAAATGTCTTCTTTGCTTTTTTTTTGTCTGATGACACCATTTAGAAATATTTTTCAGTTTAAAGAGAAAATAATAAAGACGATTAGATGAAGGAAGTCTTAAATATAATTTTGTTTTGTTTTGTTCCTGACAAGGTCTCACTTTGAATTCAGGCTGGTCTTGGACTCACTGTGTAACCCAGGCTGGCATTGAACTCACGAGATTCTCCTGTCTCAGCTCCCAAATGTTGGAATTACAGGCATGCGTGACCATAGCCAGCTAATCTAATGATATTTTTAAATAAAACATTTGTGAAAGGCCCGTTGTGAGAATTGTATTGACAGTACTGAACACAAGATGCATTTTGCCCTTTTTTAGTCAAATAGATGACAACCTTTGACAACAGTATACAAGTATATATACAGAAAATAAGGCCATTTTTACCTTTCTCTGTGTAAACTTGATGGTAAACTTACTTTAACTACTTACCAGTCCAGTTACTTAAGTAAACGATGACCAAAACTTGAATTTTTCATTAATTTTTATAATATAAAAATGACAATTCTATCTAATTTATTCAGTACAAGAATCAACTGGTTGAAATGACACCTGCCTGAGTGATGCTCAGCATAAGTGGTTAATAAAGTACAAGTCATGTGTCTTGAAATACTTTGGGTTATTTTTTTTTCCTTGCCAAGTTATTAGGCGTCTTTAGATTTTTACTTGTAATTTTTACTTACAAGTAACTTAATTGTGTACATTTTTGTTTTCTAGGTTTTCTCTTATACTGCCAACAAAGAAATTAGAACAGATGATCTTTGCTTGGATGTTTCCAAACTTAATGGCCCAGTTACCATGCTCAAATGCCACCACCTAAAAGGCAACCAACTCTGGGAGTATGACCCAGTGGTAAGTTACTCAGCTGCCTAGAGAAATTAAAAAAAAAAAAAAAATCAGGGTGTGTCACTGGGTATTTTTATATTTTTTGTGACTAGTATGATTAATATGAGTTAAAAAGAATATACTTGATGTGGCTTTTAGAAATGGCTCGACTGTTCTGTTGCAGCATGTAATTGCTGTTGTGGGTGTGACTGCCCCATGCATTGAAGGATGTACAGTGTCTCTGACTGTGACAGCAAGTGCCAGTGGCATAGCCATTATGACAGCCAAAAAACTTAAAATATGAGAAAACCTGCCATTTTTAAGTTCATTAAAAAATAACATATTAAGCAGGCAACAAAGAAAAACCTCTTTATAATATAGCATCTTAATAGAGAGTTATTTCTCTTATGTAAGTCCTCAAGGTAAATAGTTTCTGGCGTGGATTGCACAGCGTAGTGATACAAAGGAGAAGGTACTGATAATCTGATTTTCCATGTGACCACAAAATGCCTGCTATAGCTTTCACTGTCACATAGTAACTCAAGATAAAGAAAAGGGAAGGGACTGTTTTCCCACCACATAGGTTGCTGTTTTTCAGGAAAGCCAAAGCTTCTGGAATCCTCCTAGTAAGCTGTGCTTAGTTTCCACAGGCCAGAAATATGTCTCATAGTGATCCCCAGTAGGATTGAAGACTGAGAAAATGAACTTTTGATTTTCTAGTCGTTATAGTGTGAGGTGGGGTGGCCAAGAAACAAAGACTGGGAATGAGGGAATGACTGTTGACTAGCCAGCCTACAACAGACTACCTCAATAGATATTCCCAAAGTAAGTGTTTGATTAGCAGTGTAAGAAGTTGCAGGTGATTTGGGGTATGTAGAAAGAACCAGTTATGAACACAGTTTTAAAACTTATAGACCACTGTGCAAAGTTTTCTCCCCAGAGAAATTTTAAATTTTATTATTTTAAATTTTATTATCACACAAGGTTGTTTTCTCCCAGAATCAGACTCAAAGATGAGGAATTCAGATTTACTGAAAAAAATTTTTTAAGTAATTCCTGTGAGAAAATTGGGCAGAAGGACATCAAGCTGCAATACTGGTCCTGCAGTTTGAGCCAACTGCATGGGAAGCTCTTAAGGGCAGTGGCCCATCAGAATGGCCCTCCCATCCTCCATTGAAAGATAACAGATATTCATGTCAGTAATCTATAATGTAAACTGAAAGTCATGAAATCATAACTTCCAAAGGAACCCTGGAAATGAAATCTAGAATGTTTTTTAAATTAGTAGAAATACACATCTAGTTTGAGACCCAGTTATATCTAAGTCCTGGGGGCAGGAGGTAGACAAATTGTGTTTTCTAGGGTTGCAGGTAGAGTGTATACAGTAATTAATTACAATTTTTATCTTCTCCTTCAAAGATGATTTTTAGATATTTGTCCCTTGTTCTGTCCACTTGCTTTTATTCAAGCTTTGTGTAGACTAGTCCATGTTAGCTGGATCCTCTGCTGAGTCCAGTGGTGACAATCCACAGTGTCATGAACCAGAGAACTGTGCTCTGCTGTCCACTGCCAGAACTTTGTCTGAAACAAGATTCTTCTCTAGGGTTCATTTCTCCTGAATTACAGGAATTCTTCTGTCTTGATATTGAACAGTTAATTACTCAGCACAAAGCAATAACCTAGTTTGTTACAAGTTTATTTTAATGACTCTAAGTAAGTGCAATACATATTTTTAGAAACTGAAATGAGGAAGATGCTGTCCAGTCAGATTCTTTTTGTTGTGCTTGGTTTTTTTTTTTTTTTTTTCTGTGTATGGTAATATTAACCATAACCTGAGAGAAAGCTTGGCAGGGAGTTCTAGAATGTTTGGGAGATACTTGTTCTTCATGGTTTCTGTCTCTGAGACTGGAGGCTTTGACCAGCAGTGTGCATACAGAGCTTTGGCTCTTATGCTGCTAGATTGTGTTTGTGGCTGCCTAGGAGATTGCTAAAATGTTGTGTCTTCCAATAAATAAATAGCATTTCTTCAGCACCTAGTTTGAGCTACACAGCACTTTATATATATCCGCTTCCTAACAAAAGCCCAAATGAAGTATTGTTATCCCTTTTTTAGAGATCAAGAAACTGAGTCTCAGAGAAGTTAAGTCTTTGCTCAGAGGCATCGTTGATATGTGACTGATCTGAAATTCATTCCAGGGCTGTCTAATTGCAAAGTCCATCCTTTCATTACACATCATGTACATGAAAAAAATGTGAAAATACAACCATACTGACTCTTCCAGGTTCTGCTGTTTGGCATTTGTAAAGATCAAAATAGATAATACTGATTCTAGTCAATCTGGACAGAGACTTTGCAAATGAATACTGTGCACATTTCGATCACAACAAAAGACTGATAAATGACTAGAAGCCTGAACAGTTGTGTACAGTCACTAGGGATTTTTTTGTTGTTGTTGTGTTTTTGTTTTTTGTTTGTTAGTTTTTTTGGGATAGGATCTTGCTACATAATTAAAGCTGGCCTCAAACTCATAGCAGTTCTCCTGCCTTAGCCTCCCAAGTGCTTTTATAATAGGTAATGTGCCAACATGCCCAGCTGGTTTTATTATAACCACCTAAGTACAAAAGAGGCCTTAATGAATAGAGATGTTCCAAGTAAAAGAATTACATTAAAACAGAGTTATGAGTAAAAGAACCAGATAAGGGACTGGGGATCATAGTTCAGTGAGTTTAATCCCCAGCACTGTAATCAGCCAATCATAAACATAAATTTTAAAAGATAATCAGATAAGCCAGATTCAGAACAGCCTGAAGTACATGGTGGGACTCTGTCTCACATAAAGAATCAGATAAATGTGTCTTTAACAGTCCGTGTTTTCTTAACATGACCAGAGCACATTGACTAGTTAGTGTGAACTAACTTTTTCCCCTTCTCTTTCTAGCACTAGGGATTGAATCCAGGGCCTTTGCAGTAAGGTACATCCTCAGCCCTTTTGATTATTTTCTGTTTTGAAAATAGATAAGTTATCTTGCAGTCCTTCTGCTTCAGTCTCAGAGTACTAGGATTGTAGTCACCCTTAACCTTGTTTATAGGGGGTCTCATCCAAAACTAGAAAAATTTTGCTATTTTCAGATAGTCTGAAGTACAAAATACGGCCATCTGAATCATTTTATAACTTTTTTCTGTTAACTTTTCATTTGTTCTACCCTAAAAATCAATGTGTCGTCAGATCTAGACTGTCAATGAGTAGGTGGAAAGACATATAGTAGTATTTAACAGTCATTTATTAATAACCTACTTTGTAAGCGGAGTTCTGCATACTTTAACTTCATTATCTCTGTACAAAATCTGCTCAAAATATGTAATGTGATCTTTATTTTAAAATTAGAAAGCCAACTGGTTGTGGTAGTTCATGCCTTTAATCTTAGTAGTTTGGGAGGCTGAGGCAGCGAAATGGCAAGTTGGAGCCTAGACTGACTTAGACCTTGGCTCAAAATGAAAAATAAAAAAAGGGGCTTGGGGTTGTAGCTCAATGCAAAAGCCAAGGGTTTTATCTCCAGTACTTGGGAGGAGGAGAAGAGAAAGCCCAGGTTATTCAGGCTGCAAACCTAGTCTGCGCCAAGTTCCTGTGCTCTTCCTCGCGTACTACCACCACCCTTAACCACAAGAATGGCTCTCTGGATTTGACTGATTTGAGATTGATTGCACCAGATCTTGCATCCCAACAATTTTACAATTCCAAATCTGCCAGAACAACCTGAATTTCTGAGGGCTTCAGGTTTGTAATCACAGTATTAATATGAACAGCTGTATCAGAGGACAATGAAAGAATTTTAAAATACCTTTTTGGGAATAGGTTAGCAGTCCTAAATTAAGCATTGCTAATCTGGGTCTTTTTTCTTTCTTTCTTCCTTGTTTTATTCCACAGGGGAACTAAAGCATTTAAAAAAACATAGCTAGTCAGTATTACAGAGCTTATGCCAGAGTTAAAGCTTAGAATTTAGGTCATCTTTCTGCAAATCCAGTGGGTCCCACTGTACCTCACTACTGTTCTTCCCTATATACCTCTTAATGCTAGCATTAAATGTATGCCTATCTTTTCTCCATTATTCAAATAATGTATATTCCCTTCCCCCAAATAATCTTATCTGCAGCGGTATTAATAATTATCCAAAAAATGATGGTTGAGATTGTTTTCCCCTTCTACTTTCATGTTAAGATTTTTTTTTTTTTTTTGTCACTTTCAGAAATTAACCCTGCAGCATGTGAACAGTAATCAGTGCCTGGATAAAGCCACAGAAGAGGATAGCCAGGTGCCCAGCATTAGAGACTGCAATGGAAGCCGGTCCCAACAGTGGCTTCTTCGGAACGTCACCCTTCCAGAAATATTCTGAGACCAAATTTAAAAAAAAAAAGAGAGAGAGAGAGAAAGAAACAAAAAAGGATTGACTGGGCTACCTCAGCATACATTTCTGCCACATTCTTAAGTAGCAAAAAAGGAAAAGTGCTTTCCTCTGCAGGATGTAGGTTTATCAGCCATTAAAACTCAGACTCCTCTAGCTTTTCACTAGCTGTGAACCAGCTTCCTGTCCAAGGACGTGAGACTGCACACTGATGTTTACAAGATTGAGTCTTTCATCAAGCATCATGGGAAAGAATATTCAGACAACAAAACTCAATCACGAAATGTGCTTTCTGGAGAACTGTACCTTTTATGGTCTGCCTGCACATCAGTAATTTCTGCTGACTGTGCTATCATAATGAAGATATTTCCAAGATTTTTTTCCTGATTAGAACTGGTAGCCAGTATATTAACTATTGATACACAAATAGATGAAAAAGAACTGGAACCAGATTCACAATCATGAAAACAACATTTTTACAACAATTTTAAAAAAAACTATATTAAACAGGGTTAAAAAAATTACAACAGAACTATGAGAAGTACAATTTGTTATAGTATAGTATCAAATTTCTATATAGATTTTATACCTCAGTGGGGAAAAATAACTGATTCCAATAACATTCATTTTGTTTTCATCTGTGATAGTCATGGATGCTTTTATTTTTCTTGGGGTGCTGAAAATGAGCTGGAAAGTAAGCTCTTTGAACATAGATTTAATTTCTGCATTTTTATTTGGTTTGTGGGCTGTTGGAATTGTTGATTTTTAATTGCCTTCTAAAATGGAGAATTAACATGATGGTGTCTGGTCTCAACTGTACAAGTTAAGATATTTCAGTTGTTCTTGGGTCAGTTGGCTTCTAGTGTCTTTCTCTGTCTCTCTGTCTCTGTCTGTCTGTCTGTCTCTCTCTCTCTCTCTCTCTCTCTCTCTCTCTCTCTCTCTCTCTCTCTGTGTCACACACACACACACCCCTCACAGATTTTTTGCCACATTAACTTCTTAATTCAACAGATTATGCTTAATACCCAAGATTCATACTACTGTGTTACAAATTTGTTTTCCTAGCAATAAATTTTCAATTCTTTATGATTCCACATAACAAAAGGCTTACAGAGCATTTTATTACTTAGGTATTTCGAGATAATACATACGATGGTTTTTTGGAAAACCTTTCTACTCCATACTCAGATGTACTTCATTGTCAAGTGCATACTTAGATTAGATTCTTGAATTGTGATGTTGATCTGCTGCTTTTTTTTTCAAATAAAATTTGACTGAAAATGTTCAATTGACATTTTTTTTACTGAGTTAGCCAAAGAAGTGCAGCCATTTTTCCTTATGACTTGTCCTGCATTTCTTTCCTAAATTGCATTTAGGTCAAATTGATTTTACTTTTGTCTGACTTTTAATATTGGGTATCCATTAAAAGTTGATGTCAGTTAAAGGGAATTTTTTATCTCATAGAAGGAAAATCTTGTGACATTTTCCCCGATATGTAAAGCAATCCATTGGCAAAAGTGCATATATTTTTCCTATTTGTAAGATTATATTTAATGGTAGTCATTTCTTTGATTATCAAAGACTGTCACTGCAGGCAGTGCCATTGTGCCTGAGAATGTTTCTGAAAGTCGTATCACTCATGATACTTGCCAACTTGGGTGAACACAAAGTTTCTCATGTCCTTTTGTTAAAAAGTTAACCCACATTGAGCCCATGTGAATGTTGCAGGGTGAGGCCATAACACAGAATGTATAAACTGTCCCCCGGAAGTTTGAAGTGATGCAGGTGCTGGATGAAATTTTTTTTTCCTACTCCATAGCTGTGTTCAGTAGGCCTAATGCTTGAATAAATCAAATGTCTAATCAATAAATTATTTTCGTGCTCAGAATTTCAGATTTTTGTACTCAGCATAGTTTGGTTTTATTCTTTACTGTAAGAAAGCTTAATAGTGATTTAAGGTTTTGTTTTGTTTTGTTTTGTTTTAAGGGGTGGTTTAATTCATGGGTACTTTCAGAACCTGATAGATAATCCCATTGCCTTTATTTTTCTAATTAAACTATTCCTAAATATTTTGAAAATATTCCTGAATAGTTGTGCCTTACATTAGTTTTATTTGAAGTTTAAAGGATCCCTTTTCATCATGGCTCTCTGTAGATAAGGTGGATGCTAATTTCTTGTAAAATCAAATCTGTGACGGAAAAAAGCAAGGGATAGACCCCTAGGATTATCTGACCATCAAAGAATTCATAAGTGTGACCATTAAAGATAATTTGAACCTCACAAATCTGTTCACTCCATTTCAGTCTCAGTCCATTTTAATATTGTCTCTCTTTCCTAATTAGAATTCTCCATACAACTTTGTTCATGATTCTGCAAATAGAGGATATTCATAGGCCATGTCTTCATTTCCCATTCTCCATTTAGCTGAGAACAGGTTTCTGTTTAGAAAGATTTGGTACTCTCGGGAAGTATACTAAGAGGAAATTTAGCTCATAGTTAACGTGCTTAAAAGGAGAAATTGCTGGGTGCCCGCCCCCCATAATCCCAGCAGTCAGAGGCTAAGGCTGGAGGATTGTTGCAAATTCAAGACCCTCCTGGGCTACAAAGAAAGCTCTAGACCAGCCTGAACTGAAGGGCATTTAGGCAATATAGTGCATCTGGATTGATAAATAAAATTGTGCAAAATTAAGAAATCCATTGGAAAGCTAATACAGTTCAAGACCTCACTGACTTGCCTCTTTATTTTTTTTAAGAGCAAATATATTTATTGAGACAAAGCTTCAAAGACCCTGCCTTTTCTAGGGATTTTATAGGAAAAAATGGAAACTCACAAGGTGTTCATGAGGTGGGACAGAACTATGGTCAATCAATAATATTACAAGTATAATTGCTTAGGTAAGATTGATCAAATCAGGATCAAATAGGGAAGTGAGTCATATAGCAAGTGGGCATGAATAGAGAACCGGGCCTACAAGGGTTGGGTTACTGGCTTCTCAGGATGATAGAGATCTTTTTAGAAAATCCCTGTTTTTATCCTTAGGAAGTATGTGGGTGCAATGGCCCACAGCCAGAGGTGTCTGCCTCCCCCACAGTTGTAAGGTATGTGATCTTCTGCACTGGCTGACCTGCTTCTTTAGACCAGACCCCCCACTTCCTAACAAGCAGTCAGCTGTGAAAACCTCACAATCTAATCACCTTACAAACCCTGTCTCTGAGCACAATAAGCTTTGGGGCTGGGGGGTGAGGGGCTTTCTAAATACAAACTATAACACCTTCCCATGTGTTTTCTTCAAACTACTCCCAGGGGGAAGCCTAAAGGATAACTCCCATGCACCTCAAAACAGGCATATTCCTCCTGAAGGTCCTTTTTCCCTCACCACCTACTGATTGAACTCCTTTTTCCCAATAACTTCTCATAGGCACCCCTAACCTTTCTGGATCCTGTGAGCAATAAATTTCTTCTGCTTGATTTAGTTTCTCTTCGCATCTCACTTGACATACATCACCAGAACCTAACTTTCCCCTCAGGGCTTATGGTTACTGTCAATAAAAGATCTCAAATTAGAAACTGATGGAAATGATAATCAAATTAATTACATTTTGATGCAATCCCTATCAGAACTCCAATTACCTTTTTTGTAATTGACAAGCTTACTCTAAAATATCTATGGAGGCCAGCTGTACACTCCTGCAACCCCAGCACATAAATTGGAAAATGCAGCATAGTAAACATGGTGGTTTTCCCCAAATTCATGTACATGCATTCATATTTAAAGCAGCATCTATAAGAATCTTAGAGGCAAGATTTTTTGATAATAAACATGGTTATCCTGCAATTTATATGGGAAAGAATCTCAACAAGAATAGCTAAAGTTCAGGCATGGTGGCACATGCCTGTCATCTCTGCACTTGAAGGCTGAGGCAGTAGGATCACTGCAAGTGTGATTCTTTTATTATGTTTCTCATTTCTTCTCTTACCTGAGATAGTATTTCTGTTCTAATTTCTTTTATAGCCTCATGAAGTTGTTTCTTTAATTCAGTTGTTATTCATAAACTTCAGATGTGTGACTCCTGATCTCTTCCGTGTTTACATCTCCTGTACCAGTACTGCTTGGGTTGAAGGCTAGAGACTGCCTTTTGCTTTTTCCTTTTGTCCTATTCCTGGTTTCTTCCAGACAAGTGGGTAGTTGGGTCCCAGCACTTCCTTTGTTGGCTACAATTTCTCTGAAGAGAGACTGTTTGATTTTTCTAGCCAGTGCTGGCTTGGGATATCTGATGGTGACCATGGGATGTGCTGATACAGGGCTTTCTGCTGCTCTTCCCAGCCTGCTTTTGCTCACCGGTGGCTGGTGGAGTGCAATTGGGGTCGGTGGGGCAGGCTACCGCCTCCCTTCTGGGCTGGTTAACAACAGGGAGCCCCCACCAGAGAGAGTACACTCAGGAGGTGGAGTTGGTTGGGGATAGATTTAGGGAACCTCAGGGGATGGCCTTTGGAATGTGCACAGGGGCGGCACTCAGTCTAAGCAATTTCCACCAGTCTGCTCTGAGCTAAGAGTGGCTGAAGGAAACTGGCTGCAGTCCTGGTTCCAGGCTTATCCTACCTGACTCCAAAATGGCTCTCAGCCAATTACCCTCTCCCATGGGAGGACTGAGTCCTCTGTGCTCACCAGCCAGTGCAGTTTTCCAGTCTGCTGCTCCCCTCCGCCATTGAGTCTCTTTGCAGAGGCCTTTGAGCTTGCCAGCCACCACTGTCACTGTAACCCTGCATCCCCAGGTTTCAGCAGCTCTTCTTGCATGGTGGGTCTGGCTCTGGGTGAAGGCCCTGCCAGCTACCACCTTCTCCTTGGTGTAAATTTTCCTTTTTTAAATTTCTCTGTGGGCTTAAGTTCTCACTTTAGGTTATTTCTGAGTTAAGGGGACTCACTTCCCTCCTCCTTGTTTTCCCCACAATGCTATATTCCAGCATCTGGATTGTTTCTCTCAGAAAGGCTAATTTGTCTGCTGCTTACTGTTCCACCATCTTCCCGGAAGTCAGAACCCAGGACCTTGCACAAGCCAGGCAAGTAAGTGCTCAATCGCTAAACTACATCCCAGCTATTTGAGTTACTTTCCTCATTGCTAAAACAAAATACCCAACACCTACAACTAAAGGAGAGATTTACATTGGCTTCTGTTTTAGAAGAATCAGCACTTGCATGGTTGGCCAGCACCAAGGCAGGATGGAATGGTGAAGAAGAGCTGCTCAGGGCCTGGAGGACAGGAAGCAGAGTGAAGGGAGGAATTGGCACAGGAGATAAATCTATCCCAGCCACATACCGTGTGACCGGCCTCTTCCACCAGATCCTACCTCCTAATAGCAAGTCGGAGGCCCTGGTCGTCCAATCACCTTCCAAAAACCCCAGCATTGAGCACATGAGACCCTTGGGGGACATCTAGATATAAACCATAACAACAGCCCTTTGGAATAATTCAGTGAAGTATACCCAAGACATCTATGTGTACAAGTTTAAAACACAAGAGAAATGAAAGGAGATATCCAAAACCGAGAGAGAAGCCACATTTATCAATTGGAAGACTTAATGTATCCAGCTCGAAAGCATGTAAACACTTCACTCAAGGGCCTTAAAAACAAGAAAATGTAGAGACCGGTGTGGTGGCTCATGCCTGTAATCCCAGCACTCGGGAGGCTGAGGTGGGAGGATCGTTGTGAGTTCAATACCAGCCTGGGCTACAAAGTGAGCTCAAGGCCAGCTTGAACTGCATAGTGAGACCCCATCTCAAAAAAAAAAAAAAAAAAAAAAAAAAAACCAAGAAAATGTGCACCCCAGCCAGCAGAGGTTCAGAGGGAGACTGGACTCCAGATCCATCTCTTCTCCCTGAAGCCACATCTGAAGCCAGGGCTGAAATGGCTGCAGCAGCTTCAGACATCACATCTGGGCACAGTGACTTTGAGAGGGAAAAAGGACATTTCATAAAGGCATGAAATTATTTTCTAGAACCTCCCAAAACTCTCACCCCAACTCCCTGCCTGGCTGAGGACACCTGTCCATTACTAGCAGCAGTCACTGATGGGGGATGGAAAAATGCATGGAAAGGTTTATTTTTATATAATTATTTGTTTATTGTCTTTTTGAGACAGGGTCTCACTATGCAGTTCAGGCTGGCCTTGAGCTTACTTTGTAGCCCAGGCTGATACCAAACTTGCAGTGATCCTCCTGCCTGTTTTCTGGATGCCAGGATTATAGATGTGTGCCACCATGCCTGGTTCATGGAGATGTTTAGATTAACTGTATAGAGTGAAACGGGGATTGGGAAAGCCACCTCAATGACCACCCCAATGCCCTCTTTACCAAGACCTGCACTACTAATAACTCCATCTACCCTTCCGGGAAGAACCTGCCACTACTTGCTCAGCTGCTGAAGGGACTCTAACAGGGGTGACCCTCTCTTCTCTCTGCTAGAAGCTCAGAGCTTTATTTCTCATCCTCCTCCAGCCACTGTCTAGGACCCTCATTCAGAGCTGTGTGTGTTGACTTTAACCTCCCTTTCTCTTATTTTTTCCACCTTTATGTCCGCTTCTGTCTTGGCAGTCCACGTAAACTCTTAATGCTCATAAACAGGAATGTGCTTCTTTCAGCAAGAGTCACCGTGAAGGGAAGAGCCCTTGCTCATTAGCAGGCACTGGGCTGGCTCCGAGGTTAGGGGCTGCAGGGCAGCTGCCGGGCAGACAACCCAAACAATTGCTGCAGCTGTGATTGGAATGGCTGTGCATCTGAGCTAACGGGTTCACAGGGAATGACTCAAACTAAAGGGTGTGGCAAGGGGAACAGTGGGACGTTGATTTCCCCAGAGGCCTGCATGTCCAGCATTTCCCAGGGGATTTGGTCTGGGGACAGGGAGGGGTAGTTTCAGGAACCCACTCAGGCAACTAACAGTATGGGGTTGGTTATGGAGATTTCCCCTGAAAGATTTTGCTAGTTCCTATCACTTCCCAATTCCACACTTCACCCCATCCCCCATTTGGGAGCTGCTCCCCTAACTCTTTGGCCCGGTTCCACAATGCTCAGGCACTTTCCTTGTCTCATTTGGACATTTAATCTGGAGTTGGATCAAAGCCCTGTCCTGCTCTCTCCTCCTTCCCTTGTGTTTTAGTGGGCACAGGGCACCAGGGAATTTCCCCATCAGCTTCACCCTGGATCGTGTGGAGCAGGAACCTAGGGGGTGGACTTTTTTGCCACCTATTTTCTTTATTAAAACTTTTTAAACTTTAAAGGAGAGGCTGGCACCCATCAGAAGGACTGGCACCCCCACTCTCCTGCCTGGATGGGGAGCTGAGCATGGCAAAGGCTGGCCTGCATACCCAGCTAGGTCCTCTGCCCCCTGACTAAAGAAGAACTTTCCCCTTTTCATCCTCAATTTTGGGCCTTTTTTCAGGTTTCATCATCGTGCTGTACTTCCTGTGGGGGCTGGGAGGAGAAAGGGGTCACAGTTTCTGAACGGCCACTCTAGGGGACCAGAGTGAGAGGAGCCAATCCAGTCTGGTGGAAAGAGCAGGATTTAAAGTCAAGTAGCCATAGGCCCAGTGGATGGTTACTTGTTGCAAAAGCATCTGTTCAACATACTTGTCCAAAGGTATTCTTCTGCTTTAACTTTACTTCAAACCCACAGCTAAAATTATATTTAACTGTAAAACCCTAGAGACTTGCTATTTTAAATCAAGAACAAAACAAGGATGCCTGTGATCACCATTACTACTTAACTGCTCAGGAAGTTCCCGACAACACATTAGGACATGAAACAGAAAGGAGAGACAAAAAATACCATCAAGAACACAGTTTGTTTTCCTTGTTTACAGATGATTGGCACATACTTGTATTTGTTCTTTGCTCACCAAATGCACACTATCTCACACCAGGGCATTCCCACTCCCTGGCCTCACAGAGCAGACACCATAGAGGTCGGGGAATGGACAGAGCAATGCAACCATGCCCTATGCCATGATAAAATCTAAAGCAGCTGACAGAGTGACTAAAGGGAAGAGCCATTCTACAGCAGGTGGGCAGCCCCCTGAAAAAGGAATATTTAACCAGAGCCCAGATGGCACAAAAGAGCATCCAAGGGTCGACTGCACAGTGTCCCAAATTGGGGAACAGTGAGGGCAAGGTCAGAAAACTGGAAGACTAACATGGGGGGCAAAGTGAGGGGCAGAAGAGTCCAAAGCAGAGTTGAGAAGTGGGCAGGTGACGGAGTGCATGGGCTTTACAGGCTGTAGAGAGGACTTGCATTGTAATTTGAACATGATGGAAAAGATGCATTTGAGCCTGGGAGTAGGACGAGCTGGCTGAAATCTAAAGTCATTCTAGTTGCTGTTTAGAGAATCTTCTCCTAGGATGAATGGTGGCAGCAAGCATCCAGTGAAAAGAATGTTTTAAGGGTCCAGTGAGTGAGAGAGCTTGGGACTGAGTGGCAGCAGGGAGCTGAGGATTTTGAAGACAAAACCAGCAGATATAGGGCTGTCAGTGTGCCTCACTGGTAGAGAGCATGCCTACTGTGTGCAAGGCCCTGGGCTTAATCCCCACTGATGAAAACGAATCAAAACAATACTTGTGGGTGGACTGACTGAGTATGGAATGTGAGACAAAGTAGGAGTCAAATTCACCTGGCCAGATTCTAGCCTGGAACTGAGGGAAAAACAAAACATTTTGAGTAATCAGCACATAAATGGATGATTTTGTCCCAGGGCAGATTATACACAGCACAGCACCTGTATCTGACTTAAGCAATAAATTTTGGAGAATCAGATGACACCTAGATGAGATTTGGGGCCTAATGCTTACTAGATAAGACGTCAGGGGACTTTGTGATGGGGACATTGCATATGAGATGCAAGTGATCTTTGAGAATCAGAGGTGAACTGCAGTCACCAGAGAATCCACGTCCTCATCTCTGGAACCTGTGACTATGTGGGCAAAGGGAATGAAGAGAGCAGAACAGAAGAGGCTGCTAACAGTCGACTTGTGATGGGAATAATATTCTGGATTGTCTGAGTGGCCTCAGTATAATCTTGTGTTCTTAAATGTGAAACAGGGAAGCACTAGGGTCAGTAGCAGAGACACATAATGTAACAGACTCAGCTGGAGATTGCTGGTGACAGGAGGCCACCAGCCCAGGAACACAAGCAGTCCCTGATACTGGGAAAGGCAAGAAAACAGATTATCCTCTAAAACTTCCAGAAAGGAACACTCACGTCTTGGTTTTAGCCTAGTGAAACTGTCATCCAATTCTGGCACCCAAACTAGGGGATTTTTATTTCCCTCTCACAATAGTGGAACTGATAACAAAATGGAGCACCAACTGAGCAGTAAGGAGACCGTTACCCTCGGCCCAGAATGGGCCAAACAGCAGAGGAGACTCTCACATCAACTTCTTAACCCATTAGGGCTATAGATATGAGGAGAAGAGGCAGGCTAGTGACAGGAATAGTCATAAATCTGGGACTGCATGAAGCTCTTCTGAGAACTTGGGTGCTACCTCTTTTTCCCTCCTTTTATGATTCTTTCCAGCTGTCAACTGTCATGATGCTGGAGTGTGTCATTTAGCATGCAGATGGGGCAATAATGAAGTAAGAAATTTTCTGGCAAACACCTGAATCCTGTCTTCTAAGATAAATAAGATTAGGGTGGGGTAGTAATTCACCTAGGTCAAGAAGGCAGTATGAGATTGGGGCAGCGGAGCACAATCCATTTAGGACTTCTGACTTCCAGAATTACAAGCTAATAGGCTTTTAAGCTACTAGTTTGTGGTAATTTGTTACAGCAGCAATATGAAGCATATACAGGGAGAGGTTACACTGACTTTCAAATATCGAACAGCTTTTATGCCCTTGGAATAAATTCCATTAAGACCTGGTATATAATTCTTTTCTGGGATGATGAGTTATATTTGCCAATGTTTTGTTAAAGATTTTTACATTTATGTTTATAAGGAATATTTTTGCTTCTGTGTTCATGAGAAGTGGTTTACTCTCCTATGCTATTACCATGTGGTTTGGTAGCAGGTTAATGCTGGTTTTGCAAAATGGTTTGAGAAATACTCCTTACTGTTCTATTTTCAGGAAAATATTTTATGGAGTTAGTTTAGAATTCTTCAAGTATTTGATTGAGTTCTCCAGTTAAACCACCTGGACCTGAAAATTGCCTTTACAGTATTTTAAACTATAGGTTAAATCTCACTAGGCAGTTATGGGGCAATTTAAATAGTCTATTTCATACTGGGAAATTTGGTGGACTGAACTTTTTTAGGAGCTGGCCTACTTCCGCAAGCTGTGGAATTTTTATGTAGGGAGTTGTATGTAGTATTCTGTTCTAATCCTTTTGATGTCTACAGAGCGTAGTGTTCTCCTGATTCACTCTCGATATTGACAAATTACCTTTTCTGTTTTCTTTGTCAGTTTGCTAGAAGTTTGTTTATTAATCTTTTCAGAAAATCCATTTTGGTTCACTGATATTTATATTGTTTTTGTGTTTTCAATTCCACTAATTTTTTATTGATTGTGTATTTCATGTTAGTACATGTTTGCAATCAATACACAATGATTACATTCATTGTGGGGGATTTGTACCTATGTATTACACATCTTAATTCATTTTCCTCTCCTCCCCCTCTCATTCCTCTCTACTGTTTTTACTTTTATTATTTCTTTTTTTTTTTTTTTTGTCTTTTTCATTTTTATCGGTACCGGGGATCGAACTCATGACCGCCTGCTTGCAAAGCAGGTGCTTACACCGCTGAGCTAAACCCCCAGCCCCTACTTTTATTATTTCTTTTCTTCGTTGCTTTGGGTTTATTTTAGCCTAGTTTTTCAAGATGAGAGTTAACATTATTGATTTAAGATGTTCCTACTTTCTTACACAAACATTTAGTGCTAAAAATTTCCTTCTTAGCCTAGCCTTACGTCTCCCCCACATTTTGGTGTGTTATATTTTCACTGCCACTTAATTCAGTATTATTTTGTTTTAATTTCCCCTGATAGTCTTTCTTTGGCTCATGAATTACTTAGAAGTGTGGGGTTTTTTCAATTTTTTTCTGTTACTGATTTCTAATTTGAACCCATTATGGTGAGAGAACTTGATCTGTATGATTTTAAACCTTGTAGTTTGTTGAGCTTGTTTTTATGATCCTGGATATGATCTATCTTGGCAAATGTTCTCTGAACACTTGAAAAGCGGGCATATTGAATGAAGTACTGTATAAATGTTGGTAGAGTCTATGAGTTGATGATAAATTCTTTTATAGCCTTACTAATTTTCTGCCTAATTGTTCTATGACTTATGTAGAGAGGAATGTTGAAGGCTCCAAATATATTTGTTTTTATTTCTACTTTCCGTTCTATTGGTTTTTGCTTCATATATCTGGCAGTGCTGTTGTTTGGTGTATTCACGTACAAGATTGCTCAATTAGGTGTGATCAAAAAGCATGGTGAATATTTAAGTTTAAAACTCCATTCCAGTGAAAAACACATAGCCACTAGCCTCGCTTAGCACAGCCCTCCTCGCTTTGAACACACTACCCCATTGTTATTACCACTTCCTGATGTCGTTTACACTGGCGGTAGTTTCTGCCAAATAATATTACGGTGTGTTCTCAGCTAATGTATTCACTGAATCTGATACCTGGCAACTTAATCCTCGAAACTGAAATGGCCATGAAATGTGGATATTTTGCATCAATTCAGGACATAGAGGCAGCCACGACAGCACAACTGAAGACACAAACATGAACTTTCATAACTGCTTCAGAGATTAACAAATGGGATAGCTGTGTTTGAAGCAAGAGATAATAATCTGAGATGGACTCGTGGCAATGAGTCTTTTACTGTAGTACATTTTACCCTCTCTGGCAGCTTTCTTTTTTCTGTAGTCTGTCTCATCATATAGGCAAACACTGAGTTCACTTACTGTTTGTACAACTTCTCCCATCCATTTACTCTCAATCTACATATATTGTCATGTTAGAGGTAGATTTCTTGTACGATAATTTTGAAGATTCAACCTGCCAGTTCCTGTCTTACAGCTGATATGTTTAGACAGTTTAGGTTAATGTAATTATTAATATATTAGGTCTTCCACTTAGTTTTGTTTTCTGTTATTTCCTCTGCTTCAGTGTCTAGGTTCTTTTTCTCTTGACTTCTTGTGGATTTTAAACTTCCACTTTTATGTACCTTCTAGAGTTTTCATTTTCTTATGGTATTTTTAATTATATCTTCATACAGTGTTTTAAGCAGTTGCTCAAAATATTACAATATATGTATTTGAAGTCACAGTTTACTGATGCTGAAAGTTGTCAGCTCAAGTGTGTGCTCGATTTTTAACATTTATCCTCTTCATCTGTGTTGTGAATGTACACACAAGATGTTTGGACCAGAAGCAGATCTCTTGCTATTTATATGACAGAAAATAATAATCATGTGCTTTCCTGATTATGAAAATGTGATGAGTGCTAGGTCAGCTGTCCTGCACATACAAAGTCTGAAGGTAAGGAGCCCAGAAAACTCTATCTCGGGCCATTTATACACAGGAGACGGGGTGCAGGGGTGAACGCTTCTGTCCTTCTGAAGAACTCTTTTTAGAAATACCTTACTCTAATGCTTTGGTGTGAATAAACATCTCCAGATTTTCAATGGACAAATGTCTCTGGGTCCTAGGTTTCATGCCTTTGGAAATTTCAGCACCTGGGCTAATAATAGGCTTTAACCAAGGTGCTGCTGGCTGTGGGAGAGACCTGCTCGGGCTTATTGGATGGCAGCAACCAAGTCTACCATTAAGGAGACAGAAGACGGTGGATATAATCTTAATGGAAGTGACAAGTAGTGTGTTCCACCAGGGAGTAAAAATAAACATCCACTGTCTTTACTGAATACACATTCTGAGCCTGGCATCTGAGGTTTTTACAGAAATATTGAGTAGCTGGGGAAAGTTTATTTTCCCACAAAACTCTGCCTCCCTGTAAGTCTCTTTACTCTTCTCCCATTTATGACTGTTTCACTATTTCCTCTGAGAACCACATCAGAAAACAGCAATTTTTGCTTCAAATCTCAAGCAACTTAGAAAACTCTAGAAAAAGAAAAAAAAATCTATCATAGTTACAGCTTTATTCTTTCTGGTGTTCCGAAATTCCTCCTTTTTATTTAAAAACTTTATTCGAACTCACACATCATGCAACTTACCCATTTACAGGATTCAGTTCAATGGCTTTTAGCTTATTCACAGTTGGTCAACTGTGTCCACAATCCATTTTAGAACATTTTCACCATCACCAAAAGCAGCCCCTTTCCTTTAGCTGTCACCTCCTACTCCTTTTGTTCTTCTCAGTCTTAAGAAATTATTAATCTCATTTTTTCTTTGTAGATTTGCCTATTCTGGACATTTCCTATAAACCAAAATGTCACAGTGTGTAGTGTCCCACGCTGGGCTTCTTCACATAGCATAAGACCCTCAAGGTTCAGCCCTGTCCCTTCATGTGGACATGGCGCATTTGATTCACCCATTCATCAGCTCGTGGGCATTTGGGTTGTTTTCACTCTTTGGCTATTGTGAACAATGTTTCTGTGAACATTCATAGGCAAATCTGTGTGAACATACTCTCACTTTTCTTGAGCTATGCTTTGGCATACGGTTGCTGAGTCACAGGACTATTTTTAGGAACTGCCAAACTGGCTTTTGAAGCAGTGACACTGTTTTAGTTCCCACGATCATTGCGTGAAGAGTTCTAACCTCCCCACATCCTTGGCCATGCTTGTAGTTAGCACTCTTGTTCTAAAACAACCACGCTTGTGAATGAGGAATGGCATCTGGTCTGGTTTTGGCTTGCATTTCCCTGATGGCTAATGATGTTGGACTTCTCCTCTGCTTATTGACCATTTGTATACATTAGAGAAACGTCTATTCGGTTCCTTTGCCCATTAGGAAAAAATATGATTACACTGTAAGAATTCTTTATATATTAAAGATAAAAGACCCGTACTGTGTATGTTTTTAAAATGTTTTCCCATTACATAGGCTGATACCTTCACTTTCTTGATGGTGTATCCCCTTTAAGTATAAATATTTTAGATTTGATGAAATACAGATTTGTGTGGGTTTTTTGTTTATTTTACTGTGCTTTAGCAGCTGTATTTAAGAAACCATTGCCAACATTCAAAGTTATGAAGAGTGACTCCTGTATTTTCTCCTACAAATTGAATAGAGTTAACTTTTTTTCACTTTTTTTTTAGACAGGGTCCTTCTATGGAGTCCAAGCTGGCCTTGAACTTACAATGTAATGCAGGCTAGCCTGGAACTTGTGGTGATCCTCTTGCCTCAGCCTCCTGAGTTCTGGAATTATAGGTATGTGCCAACATCCTGGCAATATAGCTCTTAAATTAAGGTCTTTGGTCTTTTTTGAGTTAAATTTACATGAGAAATAAGGTAAGGGGTCAGGATTCTTTATGATTTTCTTTCTGTTCCACGAACTTCTTTTATCCATTTTGTAGACAGGTCTGTGGGTGGCACATTCTCCTAGTTTTCCTTCATAGGAGATGTCTTGATTTACCCTGCATTCCAAAAGCTTATTTCAGTGGATACAGAATTCTGGGTTGACAGCTCTACAGCTCTTTTTTTTTTTTTTTTTTTTTGGCATTTGAAAAATGTCGTGCCACTTCCTCTGTCCTCTGTGTTTTCTGATAAGAAATTTGCTGCCATTTGAATAGCTTATTTTTTCTTCATAAGCAAGGTGTCATTTTTTTTCTATAATAACAAGATTTCTTTCTATTTTTTTTAGTGTCCAGAATTTTGATTTTGAGGAGACTTGATGTAGCTTTCTTTGGCTTACCTGGTTTGAGATTTGCTCAGCTTCTTGAGTCTATAGGATTGGATCTTTACCCAAATTTAAAATATTTTCAGCTGCTTTTTTTCCTTTGGATACTTTCAGCCCCTGAAGTTCTCATCTTTTTTTGCAAATCCAGTAGCACAAATGTTGACTCTTGTTAAAGCCCCACATGTCCCTGAGGATCTGTTCTTTCTCTCCCCTCCTACCCTTTCTCTTTCTGTTATTATATTTTTTTTTTCTAATGGTCTGTTTTCTAGTTAGTAAATTGTTTTTCTCCTCATTCCTATATATTCTTCTGTTGTACCCTTCCAGTAAGTATTTCAGTTATTATAAGTTTTTTAGCTTAAATATTTCCATATATATTTATATATATATATAAACAACTTGTTTCAAGTGTGTTCATAATGGCTCATTATCATATTTTTATATGACCACTCTAAAATTCTTGCCAAATAATTCTAAAGCACAGGTTTTATCAAGGTTGATGTCTGTTGATTTTATTTTCTCATTCAAGTTAAGATTTTCTTTGTATTTAGTTTTTCAAATGCTTTTCCTCTTAAATATTTGGGGTATTCTGCTAGGAGACCTTGAGTCTTGCTAGCTATGGTGGCTAATGCCTATAATCTCAACACCTGCAAGGCTGAGGGAGGAGGATTGTGTGTTTGAGGGCAGCCTGGGCTGTAGATGACCGCCTGGACAGCTGTCCTTGAATTAGAGCAATTACCTCCACTTTGGCTAAACCTGGCCCTATCTCCGGGTACTGATATGTACAAAGCTGGCTAAGCGATTTCCTTTCCCCTTCAACTGCTCTAAGCAATGTAAACAGGGCCAGCTGAGGTACTGATGCATAATCCTTGAAGCCAGGTGACAGTCACTGTTTCCTCAGGCCAGTGTCTCCTTAAACATGGTTGAGCCCCGCATGATGACGGAGCCTCCACCTCAGGGCTATCATCTGGGTTCAAGCCTTGGGATGAGAGGCTATGACTTCCCAGGGCTGAAAAAGTGAGCTGTAGATTGGACCACATACTAAGTTCAAGGCCAGTCTGGACTACTAAGCAAGACCCTGTTTCAAACAAACAAATACACAAACAAACAAACAAAAAAGAGATGGGGAAAAAGAGAGGAGAGACTCTGAACCTTAATTAAACTTTGTGTTTTGTTCTCTGACACTGTGCTAGTGGGGATGGAAATTTCCTGCTCAGCCTACACTAATACTCTGGAGGGAGAGAATGCTTTGTTCACCTGGGGTCTGTCCCTGACACCACCCTGATCAGCGGCAGGGCCTCTTGCTCAACTGAGGCCCAGGTGGAAATCTCAACTCTACACGTGACCTTTTTTGACACAGGTGGGATAGGGTTATAGTTTTATTTTCAGTTCTATTTAGCTGGAGTAAGTTTTGTGTGTTTTTTTTTAATCTTTTTGTTTGTTTGTAAAGATTTTCTACCTTGCTAGGCCACCTTCTTCTGGTCTTTCAGCTAAAGAGTACTGACTTTCTTGGTTTTTTGTTGGGCTAGACTTATTTGTTTGTTTGTCGTTGTACGTACCCTGGTGTCTCTAGGTTGCAGCTTCCTCCAGCATCTGGTCCAAGTACATTAGGCAAAAATAAAATACCCCAGAGAATTCACCACTGTGTTAATCTTCAGTCTTGAATCCTTCATTGGTGTCTCTTGTTCTCTCACCTCCTTTCCATCAGTGTCCTCTTATTTTGTTTGCTATCTAATGTCCAAGGCTTTTGGTTGTCACTTAACAGGACAAACTGAGAGCAATATATTTGTTCCATCTTGTCTTGAACAGTGTCTCCCTTCCATTTAACCTTTTTTGGACATTTTCTTTCACCTGAGGTTGGGACATATCTTAGAATCACTGTCGCAGGTAACAGAGTCTTTTTTATGAACTCTATGGTGCTTGGCTTACAAAGGTCTTTCTCCAATACCATTTCTATTGGGTTTTCTGCAGCTGGAACAGGTTACCAAAAACATGGTGGCTTAAGATAGTACAAAGATATTATCTTGCACTACTGTAGTCTAGAATTCCAATGCAGGCTAACAGAAAGTGTCAGCAGGGCAGTGTGCCTTTTTGTAGGTTTCAGGGGGAGAATTGTGCCTTGGCCTTTCCAGCCTCTAAAAGTTGCCCATGATCCTTATCTATTTCTCTGTCTGCAAAGCCAGTAAGAACAGGCGATGTACTCACTTTTCATCCCTGAAACCTCCTATTCTACTTCCTTCTTCCACTTGAAGGACCATTGAGGTGGTTTTAATGGAGTCAGATGGATAAAGAGGCAGGCAAGGGGCATACCTGTGCCATGATACACCAGTGACTTAGATTTCAGGTCTCACCCACTCTCACCTTCTCTGCCCAGCCCCCTGGAAGGCAGAGAAAGGCTGTGTCTCATGCAAGGATCCCATGTTAGTAGAGCTAGTACACTGGGAGGCCCCTGACTCATAGCATCTGTGAATTGTGCAGAGACCTCAGTAGGTAAGAAGGGTCAGCATAGAGGTCTCTCAGCATCTGCATGAGATCATAGTACCCTGTTGGGAGCTGTTACAGTTTAAGAACTGGTGTTCAACTTAATGCCAGCTGGATTACATCAGCATGGCATTGAGTGAAGATGCTCCACCTGAGGAAAGTTGCCAGGATAAATAGGTGGAGAAGAAGGGAGGTGTTGAGAGTTGAGGCATTAAGGAGGCATTGTGAGTTCTCCTACGAGTTGCTGTCTGAGCTGTTGGTTCTGGTGAAGCCTTGGTCCTCACATCGACCATTACATCCTGGCTCCAGAGGGGAAGACATGTGCTGCTTGGTCTCCAGGATGAACTCATCATGCTGCTTCCTGGCACGTATCCGACTGTGCTTGTCGTCGGAGGAGCTCGGGGCTTCCGTGTCGCTGAGGACAGCTGTGGTGCCTTTCAGGATAGCCCTGCTCTTTGTTGTGAGTGTGACTTTTCGGCTCCAGCGTAGAACCTTCGTCCCACTAGCACAGCTCCTTCATCCTACTACATAGACTTTCTGGCTTCCACTGTTGACCCTTGGGTCTTCCCGGCACGCGTCCGTAAAAGAGACTGGCATGAGTCCTTCTTGTGGGCTCTGGATCTCCAGTTGGACTCATGGGAGGCATTGTCCTGAGCTCTGGGTTTTTATCTGGACTCATGTGGGACATTGCCGTGGGGTTTAGGCTCTTGACTAAATCTATGTCTTTGGTGTTGCGGATAGATTTCCTGTGTTAACTTCTGGTGACCATTATAAAAATATTATAAACTCTATGTCCTAATCTTAGTTGTTCTCTGTGTACAACCCCTGACTACAACAGGAGCCACTGAAGCTGGAAATGGACCATGCATGCAAGGCTGGAGCACGACCATCCCAAGAACAAAGATTGCCCAGGGCAAGCTACGTGCAGAGGCTACATCAGCCCAGAGAATACCTACCTCCAAGACAATCTAAACAGTGGGTTTCTAGGACAACAGGATGTCATATGACATTAGGTTGCTAAAAGGTATAAATAAATGCCCCTGCAGTGAGAGGCCAATTCCTTTCCTCCCATCAGGAGAGTAAGGGCTCCACCTGACCCCAGCTTTGTGTCTTTATTTTCTCAGCCTCTTGCAATCCTTCACCCTAAGAACCTCAAGAGCCACATGGGTTGTGGCAGTACCCACCTTAGTTAGCTTTTCATCACTACAGTAAATGCCTGAGATAAGTAAAAAGGAAGAATTGGCTTTGGTTCACAGTTTAGAAATGTCAGTCCATGGCCTGGTGGTCCCATGGCTCTGAGCCAGTGCTGAGGCAGCACATCATGGTAGAAATGTGTGGTGGGGAAAAATCATTTACCTTATGGCCAGGAAATGAAAGAGAATGGAGGGGACGGGGACCCCAATATGTCCTTCAAGGCCACACCCTCCAATGACCTTCCACTAGGCTCCACCTCTTAAAGCTTCCACTGTCTCCCATAGTGTCACCCTAGTGACAAAGCCTTTGACATCTGGGCCTTGGGAACATTTGAGAGCCAAATATAACCATATCTACCCTTTGAAACCATATAGAGTGAGGTTAAGGGATTCTAGGCCCCAAGTCCAGGTCCAGGTGGCATAAACAAGCTAAGAAATGTCCTGGAGAGTGCTCAGCCTAGCTCTCCTGGGAACCTAGGAGGGTGCAGGGCATAAGATGCCTCTGAGAAGCCGGCGTGCTCTGCTGTATGATGGTCTGAGATCTTTCCATGTGCTTCTGATGTTAGTGACAATCTGTGGAGCAAATCTAAAGAGCCCAAGTTCCCTGAGCTTTCATAAGGATTTCCTCACGCTGAGCACAGAGACAGAGAAAAGAGGGCAGCTACTGAGAGGGACTTGGCTGAGGCCCCACGGCGCACACAGGGTAGCAGAACCTGGATCCCAGCTTCTGGGTACGTACGCCACCTTTTGCTAAATGTAAGAATTGACAGACGTGAGGGTAGAACGGAGTCCTGAAAAGATTCTGGCTCCAGTGGCTGAGCTTTGTGGTGCATCCTCTCCCACCACAGATGCACAGGAAGTCTAGCAGGGTGAGGTCAGGAGGGTCCTTGCTAGGTTTCAGGCCTGATGGCTAGAAAAGTAAACAGAAAGGACAGTGGAGGGCAGATGACAGGAGGCAGACCAGTTATGGGTATGACCATCCATAGCCTCTAAACCCCAGGCCCAGCTCAAGGCTGGGATGAAGATAGGTCCCGGGCCTTTGGGGCCTCACCTACCTCTACAATGGAGATGAGAACTCAGGCCTGGCACTTGTCTCAATTTGCTGTGGCACCTTTATCAATCCCCCACCAACTCAGTTCCTCTAGGTGGACATACAAGATTCTGACCGTACCTCTTCGTCCTGATGAGCTAAGTGTTTTAGTTAACTCTGACACAGGAAATTTGTGGCTTCCTTATTCACAAACTTCACTCAACAAACATTTACCAAACACCTACTGTGTATCAGTAGCTAGTGTGGGCTGGGCTTGTTATGTTTGCTTATACAGATGACACTCAGGGAAGAGATTCGTGCAGCAGGTGAGAGTGTGATTTCCTCAGAGACTGGCATGTGCAGAGGTAAATGCAGCAAGCCACTGCTCATCTGACGTGTTTTAAAAAGCCAGCCTGGCCTGGGGTCACCACCTCCCCTGGGGGACATGGCAGCTTGGCAGGCATCAGGTGGCTGGGAGCAGCTTGGCCTTGCCACCCAGTCCCTGTAGTCAGCTGTATGTGGCCAGAGCTAGGTAATCTGCAGATTCCAACTGCCAAAGACAAGCTGGCCACAAATAACAGAATCTACAGGCCAATAAGACTCACTGGACCCCAACAGAAATACAGGCAACAAAACAGCGTGAAGCCTACTGTCTAAATGCCAGCTGGCAGCTAAACATGGGGACCCTGAGCCAAAGCACAGTCTACAGCTCAGCAGGGCTAGGAGTTTCCCTGACAGCGGACCCAAGAGAACTATATGGTCAGGAAGCCTCAAAAAGACCCCGGCCTTCTGGCAACCATGGAGGTCCATTTATCTCCACCTAAGCCAGGTCATTGCTAGTGGCTTAGCTTCAGGACGCCCTGTCCTCCAGAACCTGGGCTGGGAAAAGAGGGGGATAATAGTGAGGGCTGGGGGCAGAATCAGGATTCTACAGTGCCACATTCCTGCCTGGCCTAAAGTCCCAGGTCCTGGAGCGACGTGAGGACCATTCTGTGGTGTGTTGTAACCTGTCAAGCAAGGGCATCCAGGGAAGGTGGCCAAGGTGCTTCTCTGATTTACCCACCCTTACTGCAAGCTGTGTCCACTTCACAAGTCCCAGCATTAAAGAACACAAGGTGTAGATGCATGGGTTGAAGCACACAACCTGGCCAACGTTCACCCTGAGCATTGTTAAAAGCATTGTCTTGGTAGGGGAGAGAAAAATGGGTTGCCTGACCCCTTGGGGTCCTGTGGCTGGGCTACAAATCAAATAGAACTAAAAGAGATTATCAGGAGAAAAATTGTTTTATTGCCTGTGCAGGCATGGGAATCCCACAGAAGCATGAGATTCAAAATCGGGGCCAGATGATTAAGGCTTATATATAGCATCCTGGGCTATAGGAATGAACTGGAGCTTAGGGGATTCGAGAGGGTGTCAGAGGGAGACAAGTGGGAAACAGAGGTAGAAGGGTATAGAGAATAAAGCTGCCTTGTTATGCGGCTACAAGTCTCTCGGGTGATGAAATTCTCAGCCCTCCTCTGACACAGATTCTTTACCAATATAGCTCTCTCATAGATGTAAATGTTCTTCGAGAAAGAGCAGCTTTTCAGACCTATTCCTATGTCTGCAGTTTCTCAGAATAACATGCTCAAAATATGCCACAGAAGTGCATTTTGGAGGAGCATATTCTTGTCTCCTAGAGTCCTATTCTGTGGTGGTATGTCCTGGGCCCTGACAGCTCTGCTTCTGTCCCCCACACATGGGCTCCTCCATGGTGCCCCTCACAGCGGTGTCTACATAGGGGCCTGGGAAATACCGTGAATTCCAGGGAAGTTGATCCCAGAAGAACCCCCCCACCCACCCAACCGAGCCTTGGCCCTTAGACTGTAGAGTCCTCGAGGTATAAGGCTTGAAAGACGTCCCATTTTCAGGGCTCCACCCAGATCTGATGTATCAGAAATGTAGGAGATGCTGAAGTTAAACAAATTTTGCAACAGAAAAGTAAAATTATTACTGTCATGCAGATATAAAATGGACTTTCTTTTATAGTAAACACACACACCAATCAGATGACTGCTTATGATCCTCATAGTGATAGTACAGTGTACATCGGTACTGCATGTGGTCATACATGCTACACTTTTATATGCCTGGCAGTGCAGTAGATCTGTTTGCTCCAGCATCATCATGCATATGTGATTAATGTGTTATGCTACCACTTATGATATCTATGATGTCACTAGATGATGGGACTTTTTCAACTCCGTTTTACTCCTGTCGGGCCCCCATGATTATGCTTTCCTTTGTTGATCAAACCTGGTTATGTGGTGTATGACTATAGTCTGGGAGAGCCTGCTTTGATTGTAATTCAGTGCCTGGCATTATTAGATGCTCAATAAATAGTCACTGAACTAATACATTGCCAAATAAATAAAATAAGTAACAAATATTAAGTGGTATTGATAATGATGAAGGTTGAGTTGCATTTGGTGATTTGAAAGTGGCTGATATTCTGTGCTTTTTTTTTTTTTTTACTATATTTGATATGGGAATAACTTAGATGTTCACAACTCCAGTACTTACTGGAAAATGATGAGTTTTGAGACTTATTTCGATAGTTAGAAACACAAGACAAAGCTAAGTATAAAGGTTAGACATTATGTCTTAGCTTTTTACCTCATCATAATCAGTGCCTTAGACTGGGTCTTTGATAAACCAGAGAAGTTTATTGCTCATTGGCCTCGAGGCTGGGAAGCCCAACATTAAGTTTCTGACATATAAATGGACATCACTGAAGATTTTTTTAACCCTGTGGATGCTTCAACTAGTTAACAGGAAAATCCAAAGAATAGCTATGTTTATACTTCAGGAATACTGAAATAAATTTGCAGCTGAATCTAAAGCTATCCTTTCCACATGAGGGCAGGGTGGCTCCTTTACCAGAGAGCATATATTTACATTTGAATTGCTATCAGTCATTTACGATGTACCGAGTGATAAAACAGTACAGATCAGGCAATCGCACAGGCTGTTGGCTGCTAGGCGAGTATTTAGAGGATAATCACCTGGTTTGGGAAAAGGGGAAAGTCATTGTTCCTTTAAATAACTGTTAAAGTTCCCTCAAAGTCATTTTTCATTTGTTTTATTTTTGGTCTTCCAGAGAAACTTACAAGGAATCAGACAAAAGCACTGAGGCAGTTGGACTCGACTTTTCAGAGCCCCTGAGCAAACTTTTATCTGTTATAATACTGAATTCTCCACCCACAGGTGTTCCTGTCTACTTTTTTTTAAAAAACGTGCAGCACTCAAATGGAACAAGTTGGAAACATACCACCTGCACCTTTTGATGACCTTTCCTCTGTGACTATGTAGAGGTTCCTCTTGCTTTATTTTTTGGGGGAGACTCTGCTTTGAGAATTATCTCAACTGTGCTCCTCACTTGATGTAAGAAGACTCTCTCTGTGCTTTTTTTTTTCTTTCACTGCTGGAGTTTGAACCCTAAACTATATCCCCAGCCCATTTTTTCCCTTTTTCTTTTTATTTTTCTTTCATTTTGTTTTTTGAGATGGATTCTCACGAAGTCACTGTGTTGCCCAGACCAGGCTCAAGCTTTGGTTCCTCCTACCTCAGCCTCCCAGAATGCTGATTATAGTATCCCTTCTCTTGTTTCCTGGTTGTGGGATAAGCCTGATGCATTTGGTTATAGTTTATTATTAACTTGCAGAACCATAGCCTGGTGACCTAGGGCCCCACCCTCAGGAAGGTCTACAACTCTTTGCTAACCGTGGGAACCCCAGCCTTTTCACCCTTCCTGATGAGGGAGAGAACTTCGAGGAGCCCAGACAAAGATTTTAGATTCCCATAGTGAAGATCACCGTGGCTTCGTAGTCATACACCTTTGAGGCCCTCAGAATCCACCAGGAATAAGCAATTTACTTTTAGTAGCATCAGAAATAATTTGTTCCTAAGAGGAATTAATTTACCGGGAAATAAGAGTCTTTAATTACCACCAGATACTTCTGATCTTTAGAGCAAAAAATCAACTGAAACAACCAGAATTTTCTCTAAAACCTCAAATGTGGGGAATTTTAATGAATCACCACCTACTTTTAGTAACAGAAACCAAGGGGTCAGACCGCTGAGGTATCCAGCTGTTATTCAAGATGCTGTCAACTCAACAGGACTCCAGTGAGCAGGGCTCAGGCATTGTATTGGTCAGACACAAAACTGAACAACTACAATTTAAAGGACAGAGGCTTATTCTGGCCCGAGGTTTCAGAGGGTTCCGTCCACTGTCAGCTGGCTCCAAGGCAGAAACATCAGGGCAGAAGGGAAGGGAAGGGCAAAGTGGCTTAGTTCACGGTAGCTGGGAAACAGAGTAGAGGAACAGTGTCTGAGAAGAAGGGGCAGGAAGCCGATGTGGTCCCCAAGGTCACACTCCATGACCCAGCCAGGCAGACCCGGAGCGTGCTGTGCTGGTCTGCTAGGTATCTCTAGGTCTGGTTGAAAGTCGCAATGAACTCTCATAACATGACATGATCTGGGAGCTTAGGAGTGGTAAAGCTAAGGGAGAGTCCTGGGGACCTTCTCAGGGCCCCAAACCCCAGTTCTGCAGTGTGCTACTGTGTTCATTTCACCTCCGCCATCTCCCAAGCCCAGTTCTGACTCCCTGAACTGCACGGAATGGAATGGGAAGAAGCTGGCGCTGAGTTCCAGGTGTGGTAACTCTGAGAGTCAGAACAGAACAGGTGCACCTGAGCCAGCCTCATTCGTCAAATACTCTTCAGCCCCAAAGTGGTGAGAGCTTGGATCCAACACCCTGCTGAAGAACACTGGCACACAGTGGTCCCCCAGGAAATGTATTCAGACAGTCATGCTATTCACCAAGCCTCTTCTTATGGAGATTGGCTCCCCTAGGCCCTCTTTCATCCTGGGAGGGAGGTTTAGCATTGGCTTAGCAGCTGATCCAGGTAGCAAATATCTACGGAAGGGATGAACCCTACCCCTAACCTGCAGTTTTGATCACTGAACCTCTGAAAAACTGACCATGAGCAAAACAGTGTCATGCATTTATTGTCTATCATTGTGCATGGTTGAAAAGAGGCATCACGTGAAGAAAAAGTGAATAGCAGAAAACCCAGTGTAACCCTGTGTGTTCCTCATAAGAGTAATGGGCTGGGGGCTGGGGATTTAGCTCAGCGGCATAAGCACCTGCCTTGCAAGCAGGCGGTTGTGAGTTCGAACCCCGGTACCGGTAAAAATGAAAAAGACAAAAAAAAAAAAAAGAGTAATGGGCTGGTGAACATATAAGCAGTCTAGGGAGAGTAATTATGGAAACAGGGACAGGCCAGACAAAAATAAGTGACAGCCTGTCACCACCGGATATAAGATCAGAGTCCCTTCCTAATTTGATAGGTTATTGGTCCCTGGGGAGGTTTTCATGACACCGGGTTGTATGTGGAGGATCCCTTTCAAACAAAGGGAGACTCAGGGAAAGCCCCTCAAACGCACCTGCTTCCCTGTGGTTTGAGGTAATCGCATGCTAATGTGGCACATTTAGACATATTTCCTTCACCACCACCTGGGGAGGGTGTGCTGGGGCCGGGGTGGGGTTGGGAGGGAGCAGGGGGACCCAAGTGTGGAAGACGCGACGGCTAGAGCAGGGGCTGGAGGGGCACAGACAGGGTCAAGAGAAATGGTGGGCAGTGCAAGGGCACAACCCTGCAGGCTTTGGCACATGTTGAACACCTACTGCATAAAGGGATAAGGTGGGATAAAAGGCCATGCACCAGTTTCCTAGCTTGGATTCTGTGGACTCTCAAATGGTATTTTGTGGAAGCTGGAAACCCCAGTGAAATAGGTCTAGAAACTGGCTGAGGCAATTTTCTTCATTGTTTCTGTCTTTCCACCAGACCTTGCTGTAGCCCAGGCTGGAAGCGGAGGCCAAACTTCTGTGGGTAGAGCGCCCTCTGGGGGACATACCGTGGAAGCAATGCAGCCAACTGGTCGGGCCGACACTCTTCTTTCAAGACAGGGGCTGCACCTGGAGGTTAAAAGGTTTGTCTGGGTCTCACTGAACTATAGTTAAGACTTTGATCCTGAGAAAGACAGAGAGGCTTGCTTCCTGCTTACCCTGCCTGCAAGTGTCTTTGGAGATGCAAAGACCTCACCAGGGAACCTCCCACTAGGCTGTCTCCTCCAGAGCAGCCTGTAGTGGGGAGCCAGGATCCCAGCAGATGGGCTCTAGGTGGGTGAGGCAGCAGCAGGAGGCTGCTCAGGATGTAGCAGGTGGTTTTCAGACCACAGTTTTACCGTGGGTCTCTTTCTTCTCAGGTCACAGCAAGTTCAAGCTCAGCTGTCCAAGACTAAGCGTGACGGAAGAACTGTCTGCACTGCCTGAGCTGCCTGCAGGATCTGAGCTCCTAATCCAGACCCCTGTCTGAGGCAGTCTCTGGTGGGCAGGGGTCCCTGGAGCTCATCAGGGCTTTCCCAAGTCAGTGACTCACTCCATGGGGAGTCTAGTGCCCTCTGACCCAGGGCTTAGGCGCTAAAAGTGTTGGAAAGAGCGAGGTAAAGCTGTGGTCTGGGCCTGAGAGGTGATAGCAGCTTTCCTCCCACCAGCCCCGATGGTCTCTTGGTTATGGGGAGCACCAGGCAGCCAGGCTGTCTGCAGCCTGTGGAAGGTTAGCTACTGTCAGGAGGCCCTATGTTAACTTTTGCTCATCCATGATGCTTAATGTGCAGATGGCGTCTTCTTACACTCCGGAGACCAGCCTTGCCCCTTGGGTCCCAGGTGCAAGGTAGTTCAGACCTTCTTGGGATATTTTAATAGTCCCAGAAAGGTTTTCTGGCACAGTGGAAGCACTGTGCCTTTGTGTATGAGGGCACCACTTGAGTCAATGGTTTTGCTTTAGGGCAATGATTAGGGATGTTTTTCTTAAGGGGTTGCTACCACTTTTCATGGAAATCTGAAATCCTTCTGAGGCTCTTGAATGCACCATTTCCTGTTCAGCCTTCAAATAGGCATGTCAGGGCTAAAAGACATTGATGGGTCAGTCATTCAGTTCAGTAACAACCTGGTAACAGAAGGTGGCGCTGATATACTAAGAAATAGTCTGAGCAGCTGAGCAGCCATTAAATCTTTAAAATCGATTTTTTGTTATCCTTCATGATTCTGTACAGTCTCTGCTGGACAACCAGAGATGAATAGGGAGGAAAAAGAGGAGGGGGAAATGATGGAAGAAGGAAATGTGAAACAGAGAGATGAAGAACAGAAATAGAAATACCTGGATAAGAATAAGTTATTCTCTTCTTGAGTTCTTTAAAATATGTATGTATGATGATTAAAAGCAAACTATGACATCATTTAAAAGGGTTTCCAAGTATGTAGAGGTAATGAATAAGGCAATTGCAACAAAAGTGGGGAGAGAAAGGAGAACTACAGGGCAATAAGATTTCCATATTCAGCTTGAAATGGTAAAATATTGTAAGTAGACTGTGGAAACTAAAATATACCTCTGAACATTGAAAAGTTATATGTAAACAGGGTGTCTTGGCACATGCCTGTAATTCCAGCACTTGGACAGCTGACGCAGGAGAATCACTGCAAGCTCAAGGCCAGCCTGAACTACATAGTGAGACACTGTCTCAGAAAATACATAAATAGAGCAGCCAACAGGAGCCTAGGCCGCCCCTCATCCTCACCCAGATGACCTTGACAGCTGATAGAAACCTCTGCCACCCATGTCCTGCACCTGAGATCAACCTCAGCAGCTCATGGAGTGCTGGCCGATCCTCCACCACACCCAGACAACCTCAGCAGCCCACAGAAGCATCAGCAATCCCTTCCACAACCTGCAGTATCTCAGTGGGTTGGTGGAAGCCTCCATGTCCCCTACCCCTCACCTGGAGGACTTGAGCAGGCCAGGGAGAGCATGGGGAGTACACCTCAGTGGGTCAGCAGAAGCCTCAGTGAACTCTGCCCCCTGGAGAACCTTGGCAGGCTGGCAAAAGTGTGGCTGAATTCTTCCATACAGAGAATCCCAGGTGTGCTGGTGAGAGTGCGGGCAAGGTCTCCCTCACCCACAGGAACCCAGCTGGACCTGTAAGATCCCCAGTGACACAGTGGTGTCCCAACCGGGGGCACATCATGGACAGGTGGGTCTGGCAGCTTGGAACAATCTGAAGCTTCAGTAACAATATGAGCGAAGGGTTGGCTCACATCGATACTCCTAGGCTAGTCAGTGTAGGAAGAATATAGGACTCACCTAACTGACCCTGAAAAAAGAATTCAGGTGACCAGTCCCTCTCGTATACTGTAGGACCTAGCAACTGGGTGAACATCGGCCACACATTAGGACCCTAAGATACACACACAATAGATAGTTGAGACTAGTGAGATTGAAAAGACCTTAATGTTAACCAAGAGGTGAAAATGACAAGATGAAAAAGCAAAATGCAATCTTAAACCCCCAGTCCAGCTTGGGGACATAGCTTAGTGGTGTAACTGCCTACCTGGCAAGTGCAAGATAGTGAGTTCGATTCCCAGTTCTCCCTCCACCAAAAACCTCCAGCCCATCTGGAACAAGGACAGGAGACATCAAAATAAAGAATACTGGAAGTCACACACCTGAAATTTCTGAAAAGATAGCAAGCGAAATAATAAAAAAAAAATCTGTGAGACTATAGAGTAAATCAGATGAGAAATAAACTTGCAGGTTAACAAAGAAATGACGCTAGAGGAGACATAGGTTAAAAAAAAGTACAGAAGCATGGGAAAATGATGGGAACCTTGAATGAGCAGTATAGGAAAGAAATAAAGATGACGTGAAGAAAAACAATGTAAGACTGATAGGTGTCAATGAAAACACAGGAGTCAGTGCAAATGACATAAAACATATTTTCAGAAATAATACCAGAAAATTTCCCATATGAATATGCAAGATAAATAGGACTATATTATCAACCTCCATTTCCCATATGCAAGATAGATAGAACTAATGCCATCAACCTCTGTTAGTTCAACAAAAAGAACAGTTTGTGCTGTCATTATTTGACTGATTATTTTTGTGCTTAGATCTTGTAACCTGAACAACTACTTCTAAGATAACAATATGCAATATATTAATTAGTGTTAATTTCCTACTGTTTCTGTTTTTGAAATTCTGTACCATTTCTAGCCTTTTTTTGTTTTGCCTTTTAAAAATAAAAATAAATAAATAAAAAGCTACACATAAAGAGATAATGTCAAAAACATATTAGGTAACTTAAACTGGAATAGTTTTTAATAGTATTTAAATGTAAGAAAGAAAAAATGATATGAAAAATAGCGGGAACAATAAAAAAGAATAATAAATTGGAAAATTAAATCCAAACATGCCAATAATTACCTTAAATGTAAATGATGTGTATGCTTCAGTTTACACTGAGGTTAGCAGAATGGACTTTATAAAAGTGATCCAAGTACATACTATCTTTAAGAAACTCTTCAAATATTATGATATAGGTAGGTTAAAAAGAAAAGGTAAAGCAAAACCTTATACCCAAACAAAGCTATTATGTTAATATCAAAATAGATTTTAGAATAAAGAGGGACAGTACATATTGATAGAAATGTCTGTTGAAACTAAGGAAGTGTAATAATTGTGAAGATATAAGCCCTCAAGAACAGAGCTTCAAAATATAAGAAATAAAAATGATCAGAACAGGAAAGTAGACACACTGACTATTATAATTGAACTCTACAGCATTCCTTTCTATATAATATATAGAAACAACAGCACAAAATTAACAAAGATAAAAGAATGAAATAGCAGTACTTTAATTGATTGGTATTTATAAAACCTGATACACAACAGCAAAGACTATATACTCTTTCCAAACGCACATGGAACATTTACCAGGGTGGGACATATCATGAAATCATAAATCAAGTGTTGTGTTTATAATTTTTATTTTAAGGAGACTAAAATTAAGCAAAATAAAACAATAAAGCCAACCAAAACAAAACAGTGTAAGTGATACAGGACTTCAAACCAAGATAATAGGAAATCAAGAATGGTTACCCTAATACCTCTTGTTATCTTCAAAATAACTGCAGATACCTTCAGACATAGTAAAAATCAAACAAAACAGAAAATAATAAAATGAATAAAAACAAAACAATGAATGCAATAAAGGACTTCAAAATAAGATTAATAGTAAATCCAGAATAGTTACCAGAATGTATCTTGTTATCTTTGAAATAACTGCCCATACCATTGGATATAATAAAAATCAAACACAACAAAGCAAAATAACACCCAACCAAACAAAACAATGAAAATGATATAGGACTTCAAAACAAGATAATAGGGAATTAACAATGGCTACTGTCTTCAGAAGGAGATCCCCCACATAGGCTACATTGTGTATTGTTATCCTCTAAACAGATGACCAGACTGCCAGTTCTAGGTCTGCAACGCCAGTGAAACACTAAACTCTACAAGCATTAAGTTGTATTATACCCTAATAGCTTCTCAGTAATATGGTTATCTATCTTATACACTTAAATATATATGCAGTTATATTCTTTAGAGCACTTCCTTTTCCTTTCTTTTGTACAATGACAATTACACATTTTGGGTTTTATTTACTCCTACAGTTCTTATTGCTTTTTTTGAAGAGAATAAAACCAAATGTGACAAAACAAAATAGTCAGTCAAAACAAAAGGATGGACTTAGTACATGATGTAAAAACAAAATATTAGGTGATCAACAATGGTTACCATAATGCTTCTTGCTATCTTCAAAAGAATTGCCAATATCATCAGGTATAATAAAATTGAACAAAACAGTACAGAACAAAACAAATAAAAATCAAACATTGGAGACATTACAGGACTTCAAAAGAAGATAATAGTCAAATCAGAATGAGTATCAAGGTGACAAAGTAGTTGCCTATACCCTCAGACTTGATACTATGAAACAAAACAGAATAGAGTAAAATCTGTCAAAACAAGACAGTGAAAGCAATACAAGGCTTCAAATCAAGTTAATAGGAAATAAAAAATGGTTACCATAATACATCCTGCTATCTTTGAAATAGCTGTCCATGCCATCAAATCTAATACAAGTAGACAAACTGGAACAAAATAAAGCCAAACTAAACAGAACGATGAAAACAATTTAGATTTCAAGTCATGATAAAAGATTAACACTGGCCACTGCCTTCCCTTTTTAGACAATTGCTCCCCTTTCACTTTCACAGGGTGCATTGTGCATTTTGCATCTCACTAACTCCTTTAGCTTTTAGAGTATAGGGAGGCAGCCCCACTATTCACCTAAGTGATTCTGAACCTTTTTACCCCTGAGCATGATCTCAAGGTGTATCCATTTTCCTACAAGAGCCTCAAGGTGTTATTTCTTTATAGCTGAGTAATTTTCCATTGTATGGAAATGTTATGGCTTTCTAGCCAATCTGCAGCTAATGGGCAAGCTACCCCCACTTTTACTTGGTTCCCTGTCACACAGAGCATTGTTTTCTTGTTTTTGACTTTCAGTCTATATACCCTCTTTTGGGTTAATTGTATTTCTTGTATAGAGCATATTGAAACACCCTATCTCCTGATCCACTCTGCTTGCGTTTCTTTTTATTGGTGAATCGAGGCCATCCATATTAGTGATTATAGCCAACCTTCTCTGTCATGTTATTTTTCTGCCATTGGTTGTCTGCTTTTCTCCTTCATTCCACTGTCTGCCCCATTCAGTGAGCTGCCTCTGCCACTGTTCCTGAAACCATGGTCTTTCTCTCTAGAATGTCTGTCAGTATTTTTCATGGGGTTGGTTTGCTGAAACTCCTCCGGCTCCTCTTTGTTATGGAAGCATCTTGTTTCTCCTTTAATTTTGAGAGATACTTTTGCAGGATACATCAATCTGGGTTGGAGGGTATTTTCTTTCAGGACTTGGAATACTTCACTCCAAGCTCTTCTTGATTTGATGGTTTGTATAGAGAACTCTGCCGTGATTCTGATGGGTTTTCCTTTATGGGTGATCTGTTTCTTTTCTCTGACAGCTTTTAATATTCTGTTCTTGTGCTGAATTTCTGGGATCTTGATTATTATATGTCTGGATGTAGTTCTATTTTGATTATAGCTGGCTGAGTTCTGTATGCCTCATATCTGAATATCATTTCCTTTTCTTTTTTTACTATTTTTTTATTTAAAGAAAGACAAAACAAAATGGAAAATGGATAGAAATAGTACATACTTTCAAAGAAAAAAAAAACAGAAATAAATCACTTGATGTTTACATATTGTCCTCTTAAAAATAATTGTTCAAGATACAAAAGTGGAACATATAAATGGGAATTCAAACAGTGAGACTGCAAATACTTCTGTTCAGCTATCTAATAAAAACTTAGTAATATGGCTATCAATCCTATACACTTAAACATGTAAACACATATGCATTTATCCATATCTTCATCTATGTTGAGATTAAATAAACTAAAGCAGACTAAAATTGCTCTGAACAAAGATTAATAGTATTGCTGGATTTCACATCATGACACTCTGGAATCAGCACTGGGTACTGTAGTGTCTTTTTTTCTTTCAAAACGTTTGTTCATTTCATCATATGTCATAAGATCAGTTCTTGTAAACTGTTTATAGGTTTTACAAAAGCCTGAGTCTTAACATGTATTTCTATCCTTTCTATATTAGAGAGAGAAACAGAACAAAGAAGGACAGAACAAAACATATTCCTATAGACACCTAAAACTAAAAAAACACATAAAACTGCTGTACAAGGAGTTCTACCATGGTTACTATGTTGTCTCTTGTTATCATCAATAGAATTGGCTATATCATCAGATAAAGTATAATTGAACGTATCAGTACATAACAGTATTAATAGAAATACAATTTTGTAGATAGTGTAGAACTACAAAAACAGGTAGTAATCAAGTCAGAATGGGTATTGTAGAGAATCATTGTCATTTTCAGTATAGTTGTCTATACTCTCTGACTTGATACTATCAACCTAACAGTTTTGAATAAAATCTGTTAATAACAAGCAGCAATCAAACAAATCAAATTTAACTAAGATCAGTCATGATATAACAGTATAAGTTTAACAGGGATTCAGATTAAGTTAATAGGAAATTAAAGATGATTACATGCTATATGCTAATATTTTTGGGATAGCTGTGCCCTCAGAGCTAGTGCTTGCATACAAACTAGAATGGAGTAAGTTCTATCTAAGCAGAGTGGTGTGAGTAATATGGGTTTTAATTCCTGATACACTATTAGCAATATCTTCTGCAGTCTTTTTTAAGACTATTCCTCCCCTTTCACTCCCCCAAGGTGTACTGAGTATTTTTGGGTCTCCCCAATACCCTCAGTTTTATATTGGGGGGGGCAACCTGCTATTTAACTGTTTCTGAACTTTCTCACTCCTGGACTTGATCTTTAGTTGTATTTCTTCACTTATTAAAGCCTGTCTTTCCAACTTATCCATAAATACTAGTTCATTTGCCCCTATTACCCTATGGTTCCCTATCAAATAGAGTTCTGTTTTCTCATATTTGATTTTGGTTCATATACCCTTCTTCAGGTTAATTACATTTCCTATAAAGAGCATCTCAGTGGAGCCAACTACTTGATCCACTCTGCCTGCGATTCTCTTTTTTTCCTTAATTTAGTGTATCTAGGCTATCTATATTAGAAATTATATCCAACCTTCTCTGCCTCATTTCTATTGTGCTCTTTTTCCATCGTTAGTTGTCTGTCTTCTTCATTTTGCTTTCTGCTCCATTCATTGTGGCCTCTCTGCCATTTTTTCTGGAATCCTGGTACTTTTCTCTCTCTTTAGAATGTCCTATAGTATTCTCTGTAGGGTTGGATTGGTGGCTGCAAATTCCCCCAGTTCCTCTTTATCTTGGAAGCATCTTGTTTCTGCATTAATTTCCAGGGACATTCTTTCAGGGTACATCAATCCGGGCTGGAGGTTATTTTCTTTCAGGACTTGGAATACTTCACTCCACTCTCTTCTCAATTTGATGGTTTGTGCCGAGAAGTCTGCCATAATTCAGATGGGCTTTCCCTTGTAAGTAATCTGTTTCTTGTCTCTGACAGCTTTTAATATTCTGTTCTTATATTGGATTTCTGGGATCTTGATTATTATATGCCTGGGTGTGGTTCTGTTTTGGTTGTAGGTGGCTGGAGTCCTGTATGCCTCATACATCTGAATATCTTTTCCTTTTCCTATGTATGGGAAGTTTTCCTTAATTTTTTCTATGAATAGCCCTTGTGGTTCCTTTGTTTGCACCCCTGCTTCTTCATTCACATTCTTTATTCTTAAGTTGTTATCTTCTAGCCTTCGTATTGCTACTGCTTGTTTCCTTGTTATTTTTAAGAAATTTTTCCTTTCATGATCTCACACTGCAAACTTGTCCTCCAGTTTGGATAATCTATCCTTAGTTTCTTTCAAGCAGTTTTGCCAGCTGTTAGTGGAGTTTTTAATTTCCTGGTAATCTCTTTGAATCTGCCTCATGTATTCTATGTTTTCTCTATTTTCTTCATCAAACAATTCTCCCCTTTTTTGTGTTCTTCTCTTCTTCCATCTGTTTTTTCTTGAGATGTGCTTAGCATTTCTTTAATTATTATATTTATATCTTGCTTTACTTGGTTAAATACTTCACTTTTGAACTTGTCTAGGAGGTCCCAAAGATACCACTTTTTGTCTACTGGTGCCGTGTCTGATACTGCATGTTTGCTGTCCCCATTCTCCTTTGTATTTACCTTTCCTGGATCAATGTTCTCAGGATTGGGAAATGGGGACCCTTTCTTGTTGCTTCCTCTTCTCATATTTTTTTGTTCCTTCCATTCAGGTGTATGTAGGAGGCCCAGCTTTTTTCTTTGTTGGTTACAGTTTGTCTGAAGCACTGAATAGGTGCTCCCACCCACTGCAGTATACTCTGGAGATACAGACTGGGGCAGCCTATGCTGGGGCCATCCCTCCTAGTTAGTCGACCTGCTGAAGGCTTCACTGCATTAGGGTGCACTGCCAGGTGTAGGGACTTGGTTTTGGCTAGCCTATTTGGTCTCAGTCTGGGACGTGACCTAGGTCAAGTGCTCCCTACCAATCCCATTGAGAAGGGAGCAGCTGACTAAAGTCACTGTAGCCCCTTGTTCTGGCCAGTCTGCCCGGTCCCAAAATGTCATCTGTTGGAGCCTCTTTGTCTATGGAAGAGTTTTTATTCCTTCACATCACTCACCACAGGTTGATGCAGGGTTCCCCACCAGCTCTGTTCTCAGTTTGGTTCACCAATTCCCATCCTTAGTGCAAATGCATCTCGAATGAGTTGAAACTGGTGGGCTTTTGGGTAGCTTGGTAAGTTTCTGATGCGCAGGTTCAAGTGCAGCAGAGGCAGTGAGTTCAAGCAGGGAGTTCAAGTGGCAGTACCAAGACTGTAACTGTTCCAAAAGTAACACCAGGACTGTATTTTTAATTGGTTTCTCTCAGTTTAGTTTGTTCCTGGGTCGAGAGGGTCTATCTCTCTCTGTTTGGGACTCCCCATGCTGTATTATGTTTGGAATCTAAGTTGACTATTTCAGGGAGCCTCTGTAGCCTGCTGTTATCTATCTGCCATCTTTTTTGAGTCTCCCATTTCCTTTTCCTATGCTTGGAAGTTCTCTTTAATTATTTCTGTAAATAGTCTTTGCATTTCATTTGTGTTTGTCCCTGCTTCTTACTCATGTTTTTTATTCTTAAGTTATAGATTCTCTTGTCATCTTCTAGCCTTTGTATTGTTACTTCCTGGTTCCTTGTTATTTTTAAGAGATCTTTCCCATGATCACAAGCTGCAAACCTGTCTTCAAGGTTTGATAGTCTAGCTTTAATTTCTTTCAAGCAGTTTTGCCAACTTTCAATGGAGTTTTTAATTTCCTTATAATCTCTTTGAATCTGTTTCACGTGTTCTAAATTTTTAAAATATTCTTCATTAAGGTTTCCCTCCTTTTTCTGTGCTTCCCCATTCTTCCATCTGTGTCTTCTTTAGAGGTACTTAGCAATTCTTTTGTTATGTTTCTCATATCTTCTTTTACCTGTAATAGTATTTCTGTTCTAAGTTCTTTATAGGTTCACAGAGTTCTTTGTTTCAGTTGCTGCTGCTTCAAAAACTGCAAGTGCGCAAACTCCTGACCTCTTCTGTGTTTACAGCTCCTGGACCAGTACTGCTTGAGTTGGATGCCAGAGACTGACTTTTGCTTCTTCTTCTTGTCATGTTCCTGGTTTCTTCTGAACAAGTGGGTAGTGGGGTCTCCGGCACTTCCTGTATTGGTTATAATTTCTCTGAAGCTTGTTGGCTAGGTATTTCTGCTGTTTGCTGCTTTCCCCAGTCTGCTGGTGGCTCCTGGAGTGTAAGCAGGGGTGAGGCAGGCTGCCCTTTCCTTCTGAGCTGGTTAACCACAGGGAGTCTTCACATTAGTGTGCGCCAGGCATTTGGGGTTGGTTAAGGATAGCTATAGGAAAAGCTTGGCAGTGGCTATTGGACCTTGCAGAGAAGCAGGACTCAGTCCAAGCAATTTTCACCAGTCTGCTCTGAGCTAGGAGTGGCTGAACAAAGCCAACTGCAGTTCTTTCTCCAGGCTTATCCTGCTCAACTACAAAATGGCACCCAACCAATCTCCCACTCCCATGGGAGAACTGAATCCCACACACTCAACACCAGCCAGTGCAATTCTCTGGTTTGCTGCTCCCCTCCACCACTGTGTCTCCCTGTCAAGACCTTCAGGCTTGCTAGCCTCCAGGCTTCACTGTGCCCATGCATCTCCAGGTTCCAGTAGCACCTCTGGCATGGTGATTCTGGCTCCAGTGAAAGTGCCCCCAGCTACCACCTTCTGCTATTTAAGTTTTTCTTTTTCCTCTTTTTTTTATTCTTTCAGTGGGCTTCAATTCTCACTTTAGTTTTTTCCTGGGTTGAGGAGACCCACTTTTTTCCTTCTTGTCTTCTCCAGAATGCTATATTCCAGCATCTGGGTTGTTTCTCTCAGAGAAGCTATTTACTCTGCTGCTTACTGTTCTGCCATCTTCCCAGACTCCTAAATTTAAAAGGATTGAAATTATACAAAGTATATGTTCTGACCATAATGGAATTACACTAGAAATCAATACTAGAAGGATACTAGAAAAACCTACAAGCAATAGAAAAGTTAGCAACACACTTAGAAAAAGGAAATTAGAAAATATGTTGAAATGAAAGAAAACATAGAATAAAAATTTGTGACACATAAATAAAATGAGAAAGGAATTTACTAGATTAAATGCTTATATTGTAATCAAGAAACGTCTCAAAACAGCCATCCACCATACAAGGGGGGGGGTAAGGGAGACAAAATCAACTCAAAAGAAGGTGTTAATAAAAAGCTGTTATTAATGAAACTGAAAATAGAAAAATGATTTTTAGACAATCAGTGGAAGCAAAGAATGACTCCTTGAAAGATCAATGTAGATCAATGAAAAGATCAATGAAATATCAGTGAAAAATATCAATGAAATGTCTGACTGAAATTTTAAAAAATATTAAATCAGAAATAAAAAAGGAAGATAACTGTGAGCTCTAGAGAACATTAATAATAAAATCTCTATGCAAGTAAATTTGAGTCAAATCCTCAAAAGCTACTCTCAAAAACAGTTAAATGAAATAGAAATAACTTAAATAGTCCAATAACAATTTTTTGCAAGATAAAATTGTGGTTCAAAAACCACCAAACCCAGTTGATTTCATTTTTCCTCATAGAACATCTTTGCTGATATATCATTTACATACTTACCGTTCATTAGTTTCTGATATATTTCAAGTTGTGTAGCTATCAGTACAACTAATATCAGAATATTTTCCTAACTCCAAAACGAAATCCTAAAGCCATTAGCAGTTATTTCCCATTTCTCTCAAAACACACTTAATCTATTTTCTTTTTCTATGGATTTCTCTATTCTCATTTCATATATATGGAGTCTTATTATATATGGCCTTTTTTACTACTTTTACTTCTTACAATATTTCCAAGACTCATCCACGTTGTCACATGTATCAATACATATTTCTTTTCTTTCTATGGATATGTCACATTTTAAAACATGAATTAACATTCAAAGTCATAGCTAGGACTCAAATGCTTTAAAATTTGTTGAATTTGATACGAAATTTATTCTAGTGGAAATTTTTTAAATTAGTAGTTGTTTGTTTGGTATTCCTTGTCCTTGCTAGAATTTGGTGTTGATTGCCTTATTACTTGCTACCCATTCCAACCAAAATACTTTATTTCATATTTGTGATTGTTGTTACTGGTCTTGTCTCCCAGAGCCAATTAACAATGAGTACTAAGGTACTTCTGTATTTATAATATTGTAATGAAATATTATTAGGAGGTTGTTTGGGCAATAGTCTATGATTCCAGAAAATAGAAACTGTAAGGATAGAAGACAAATGGAGTTGGTGGTGGAGGAGACCATCAGGAGAAGTGTGAGAGGACAGTGGCATGGTGGACAGTTCTGTGATAGCAATGCCTTTCAACAAGTGCATGCATTGCATTTGGCCACTCATCAGTTGATGGGTATTTAGCTTGTCTCCAGTTTTAGTTATTATTAATAATATAGCATCAAACATTTGTGTGCCAAGTGTCTTAGTTACTTTTTACTCATCGCTGAGACAAAATACCTGATGACCAAAGTTGGGAAAGGAAAGGTTTATTTCTTACAGTGTTTGGAGGTTTCAGTCCACACTCAGTTGGCTCCAAGGCAGGGTGGCATGGCTGGGCTGCAGTTCATAGCGGCTGCAAACAGCAAGGCAGAACCAGCAAAAGAGCGAGACACACCTTCTTCTTACCATTACATCACATCTGGGCTCCACCCCATGTGGGTGTAGTACTGACACCATCAATCCAAGCACTAGACAATGAACCAATCACAAATGCACAATGCAAGCACATGAGGCCTGGAGCCACAGATATAAACCATGACAGCAAGTTTTTAAACCGATGTGGTTTTTTCATTTTTCATGGACATATACCTTTAAGTAAAACTGCTGGGTCATATTGTAACTCTAAGTTTACCTTTCTGAGTGACTGCAGATTTTTCCAAAGCAGCTCTGCCATTTATTTTCTTACCAACAGTGTGCAAGGTCTCCAATCCCTTCACATCTTTATAGCACTTGTTAAAATCTTTTTCTTAATCTAGCCATCCTAGTGAGCGTGAAATAGCGCCTCATTGTGATAATGATTGCATTTTTCCCCTGAGGACTAATACTGTTAAGCCTCTTTACATCTGCATATTAGTCATTTTTGTATCTTCCTTAGAGAAATGCCTGCTGAGATCCTTTGGCTTTAAAAACATTGAGTTGTACTTTTTACTGAGTTGTCAGTGTTTTTATGTATTCTAAGATGTAAATCCCTTATCAGATATGTAATCTGCAAATTTTGTATTGTGTTCTGCAAGTTGTCTCCATTTTCTTGGTTATCTTTAGAAGCACAGAAGTTTTAATTCCAGTGAAGTCAATTTTATTTTTTCTTTTGTTGCTATGACTTTGGTGTCATATGTAAGACTATTTTAACCTAAGGGAATGATGATTTACCTCTGTGCTTGCTCCCTAAGAGTTTTATAGTTTTAGCTTTAACATTTAGGCCAATTTAAGTTTATTTTTATGTATTATGTGAAGAAACTATTTTGCATGTGAATATCCAATTGTCCCAATAGCAAAGACTTCTTTCCTCACAACTGAATTATCTTTTCACCCTTGAAGATCAACTGACTATAAATATGAAAGCTCATTTCTAGACAGTCAATTTTATTAGTCTGTATGTTTATCCTTAAGCCAATGTTATATTTTCTTGATACTGTAACTTTATATTAAATTTGAAAAGGGGAAATGTAAGCCTCCCGATTTTGTTTTTCTTTTTTCAGGATGACTTTGGCTATTCTGGGTCTCTCGCATTTCCATTTGAATTTTTTATATCAGCCTGTCAATTTAAAAAAAAAGTCACTTGGACTTCATAGGGATTTTGCTCGTAATTTTGCTAGCGATTTTGCTTAACCGTGAACTTGAGTTGTGTTCATTAAATCAAGTCTTCTTTCATTTCTATCAACAATGTTCTGTGATTTTTCAGTGTTGAGCTCTTCATTTCTTTAGCCAAATTTATTCCTGTTTTATTTTTGATGCTATGTTGGAGGCTCAGAAAACAATCCCTCAAAGTATGGTACTTTGGAATGCTGAGTATTTTCACCTAAAAAAAACTGGGAGGAATTAGAATCCCAGAACCAAGTTCTCTCTGATGTACCCCTGCCCTTCTGTCTTTTATCCCTCTAGAGTACAGAGAAGGACTCTCTCTGAAGTCCCTTAGCCACCTGAACATGGATCTTCCTAAAAGGAACACAATTGTTATGAGTTTCTCCTCCAAGAATTTTATCAATAAGGAAACCTTAACTGGATCACAGGAAAAGAAAATGAAGGTAGATACCACAACCAGAAGGACTGGGCTCTCATTTGTTGTTTTGAAGGTCCATTCAGGTTTTCCAAAATTGTTTCCTCCCTAAATTGCCTACATCCCTTCTCCACTTCCCCTATGAGGAGAATATATAATCTTCTCAGTCTCCATGGGTTTGGGTGGTATTCACTTTTTTTGCACATGATCCCCTGATGCATATTATAAATTTGTATACATTTTTTCCTTTTGATCTGTCCACTGTTAATTTATCTATAGACACAACTATTGAACAGTCAAAGAATAAGGAGAAGGTTTTCCCTTCTCTGTGTATTATAACTGGACATGTTTTCTCAGTTTTATTCTTGGGTTGTTGGTTGCAAACATACTGAAGCACAACTGGTTTTTGTCTGTTGATTTTATATTCTACAACTTTGCTGAGACCATTTATAAGTTTTAATGGTTTCTAGTGCATTCCTGAAGATTTCTTATCTGAAGAATAATGTCATCTGCAAACAGAAATAATTTAAAGAAGACTCACATAAGACAGCGTGTGTGTTTTACACATGAAGTTGCTCAGTCGATGACGGCTTGTCTCGTACATCCTTGTGATGCCATCGCCTCTGCTCTGCAGCGCCAGCTCTTCATCTCCCTCCCAAGGCTTAGCTGGGCTGCCAAGACATGAGTTGCATAGTTCCTTCTGCCTAAGCCATTTTCCTCTCAGCCCTGAGCAGCTGTCTCAGCACCATCACTGGACCCTGGCTCCAGCCTGTCCTCCAGGCAGGAAGCAATCTCAGGCCTGAAATGCAGCCACCCCACATCGTGTTCCCTAACACAGAAAAAGGAGAGTAGAAGCAGGGATTTTTACAATCTGCCTCCATTCCTTTCTGGGACAGACCTCTACTGTACATTCTGGAGGACAGGAGTTTCTTTAAGGAGAGGAAAACCCGAGTACAAAACCTACCTAGCGTTACTGGGTAGATCCTTCTCAAAGTGGCTCACCAAATAAACGTGACCAGGTTGCGGGTTGCACCCTCTCCTTCTAGAGTTGGATCCCAGGTTCTTTTCTTCTTGAAGAACTGAACTAAACAAACAAAAAGCAGTGGCAAAATTTATTTGAAAACATAAAAGTGCAGAGTGAGAGAGGAACTGGTCCTACAGAGCAAGCTCAGGCCAAGGAAAAGAGGAAAAGGCAAGATAGACGTACACCCTGCAGGAAGCAGGGCTTGTTGTCATGAGGAAAGTCAGGACAGCAAGCTCTTTTTGGCATCCATGTCCTTTTATATTGTCCAAACTCTTGGCAAGCCTTGCAAGAGCTTCCACATATGGGTCCTGAGAGGCGGTGCTGCAAGCCTGCACTTCAAGCTGATGTCAGGTCCAGGTCATCCTACTGAAAGCCTGCTGGAGTTTGTGGAGAGGAGTTCGTGGGCAGGGCTTTAGGAACTGTTCTTTGTGGTTAACAGGTCACACCTCCTTCCACAGCCAGCTCTGCCACACCCTGATCTCCTATGTCCTTAGCACAACAGCCCCCAAACTAAATTTTGACTCTAAATAAAAGTAGAAAGAGCTACAAACATGCTAATTATAAATTTAAAATATTTTAATCCAGGCAGTCTATGCATATACTTATTACATATGTGTCGTGTTAGCTCTCTCTTACTATAATAAATATCTGACAGTCAATTTATAAAGAAAAAAATCCTTTTGGCCCACAGTTTGGGAGGTTTCGGGCAATGGGTCGATTGGTTCTTGGCTTTTGGTTGTGTGTGAGGCGTCCAGCAGGTAGGGAATGCCTGAGCAAGCTGATCACCTCAGTGCTGGAAACAAAGAGGAAGAAAGGGTCTGAGTTCCCACTTTCCCCCAAGGAAAAGTCCCCAGTGACCTGAAACCTCTCACTAAATCGCAACGCATGCTGGAGACCAAGCCTTTAACACACAGGCCTTGGGGACATCCCAGATCCAAATGGTAACACGTGGGCAGCAGTTTCTAAGGACTCAACACACTATTGTTGCTTGTGGCATGGACTGGCCCCTCCTCTCAGTATGGGACTGAGCTGTTCTGGTGGTTTTGCCATTTCCTGATAGGGACCATCTTGAACCAGGTGCTTCTTAGATTGCTGTGGGTTCGGGTGCTTTGAAGGGCACAGCCTTCTCTGAGTTCCACACTCAGGCCTGGGCGTATCCCCTGGCCATGCCAAAAATGGGCCCAGGCCTTGGAGAGATCAAAGGTCCTGCTGCCTCCTGGGTAAGTTTGGGCTCCTTTGGGGCACTGTAACCAGGATGGTGAAATATGAATGTGGAGAACCCTCCAGGCAGAAGAACCCCTCAGGCCAATAGCTGCCTCGTGAATACCAAGCCCAAGCTGGTCCCAGGAGGCACATGTGACAATTCTGTTTATCAGCACACACCTGGTATCACTTAGCACAACACAGAAGTCCTATGGGGCTTCTTCATGAAAAATCCTAAGAATTTTTATTAACCGTACAGTTCTTCCAGTTCCCCAACAACCCTACAGGTAGGTATTCTGTTGACCTCCAAGTAGGACAGTGTCAAGAAGGAAAAACTGCTTCCTCTTACCCTTTGAGGCTTTTTGGAGGGTTTACTATTGGTTCATTTTCTGTTGTTATAAAAAAATGTCAAATCTTACTGATTTTTTTTTTTTTTTTTGTACTGGGAATTGAACTCAGGACCTCGTGTTTAGCAGGTAGGTGCTGTGCCAAGGAACTGTATCCCCACCCGAGTCTGACTGATTTATAAAGGGGAAAAAAACCCAGTGTATTTAGCTCTCAGGTCTTGAGGTCCAAAATCAAGGCACTGGCATTTGTCTGGTTTCTCGTGAGGGCCTCACGGAAGATGGCATCATGTGGCAGGAGCTCATGGGAGAGTGATGAGCAGGTGCGAGCAGAAGAGATGAAACACCAGGGGCAAATGTGTCATTCAACCCAGTGTCATGGCAACTGATCCAGTCCTGAGAGAAGCAACCCACTTGCAAGAGACCTAATCCAGCCCCTTCAGAGATGCATTAACCCCTTCCTGAGAGTGGGGCCTCCTTAACCCAATTATCTCTTCAGGGCTCTACAGCCTCTCAAAGCAGTCACATAGGGAATCAAGTTTCAGTGTGAATTTGAGTGGAAGCAAACCATATCCAAACTGTAGGACCTATGAATTAAATTGATTTAAGAGAAATTAATAATTTTAACTACATATAAACATGGAATTTCATAAGAATATAAGCCTCAAAAAAAGAAGGGTTCAGATGATGAGGGCTTATCTAATGTGGTGGACTGACCCTGATGGTCACCTTGTAACACCTAGCTCAACCAAATTATTGCAGTGCTGGGTGTGGAGGGCCCACCTGAGGATCGTTGCTAGCAACATAAAAAGGAGAACTGGAGAGGAAGGGGGTGATGTTGGTGCTGTTGGTTCTCCTGGAGGAGCTTGTTGTGCTGGCTTCCCTGTTATAAGCTCAGCTGTTATTGTCAGATGAGCTCAGGACCTCGCTGTCACTGAGAAAGACTGTGATTCACTATGGGCCTTACGTTGAGCATTGCTTCCTGGCTCTGGAGGGGAAGATCATGGTGTGCTGTTCAGGCCCCTGCAGAAGCTTGTCACGCTGGTTTCCTGATATGGACTCAGCTGTTTTCATCATTGGAGGAGGTAGGAAACTCATGTCACTGAGGACATCTGTGGTTCTTTTCAGGGGAGCTCTGGTCCTTACTTTGAGCATTGCTTCCTGGCTCCAGTGCAAATGCCTCAGCCTGCAGATACAGATCCTTCATCCCACTGGCACAGACTTTCTAGTTTCCACCACTGACCTTTGGACCTTCCCAGTGCAGACTGGCTAAACAGACTTGCATGAATATTGTCATGGGCTCTAGGGTTCCAGTTGGACTCATGGGGGCACTGTCATGGGTTCTAGGTCTTCAGCTGGACTCATGCAAAATTTGCCAGCTGGATTCTATGGGTCTTTAGTGTGTGGACAGATTTCCTGCACTCTTTCATATTTGATTCTTTGGGTAACTATTATAAAATAATCCTATAAATTATATGTTCTGTATTAAATTGTTTTCCTTGTAAACCTTGACTACAACATATAACATTTTGAGCTACAGAGAAAAGAATAGAAAAAAACCAGTGACTGAAGCTTCCAGAGGGTGATGCAAGTAAATTACGGCAGTGTAAGGGTTGGAAATGTGTGATGAATAAATACGGACTCCCTTATTGTGCAGATAAAGGCCTCTTGAGGGGCTAAAATTTATCCTTCAGTAGCTCTCTTCCTGGCACAGTCTCCTTTATAACAATAATTTCTTTTGCCAAAGGGAGATTTTGTATTTTATTTTAGGAAGTCAAAGGGGAGGAGTGGGGAGCTTTTCCTGAATTGACTGATTTTTAGGACCTCAGCCCCACCCTCTCACTCAGGCTTGTGCCCGTCTCTCCTGGGAGCGCTCTAGGGCCTGCAGCTCTACAGGTCCTCTCATCCTAAGGACATTCCGTGGTTCCTGCCCTGGACAGAGGCTTCTCTCACTAACTTCTCAGTCTCTGGCCACCACCCAAACAGCTATATCTTCACCCTGTGTCTTGCTATGTCTTCCTTTTTGAGGGGCTGAGACAGGCTGCCCACTACATCCATCACCAACGACCCCTCTGGCTCCTAGGGCCCTGCCCCTGTACCCCATAGGTCAGTCACTTCTTAGAACAGGGCTTTTGATAGCCCTATTGTTCATTTTTGTTTGTTTAAAAACAAACAAACAAGACAGAACAAAGCAAAACCCAGCGCATTTCCCACACTGACATGGCCTTAGTGAAGCATCCTTGTGTCAAAAAAGAATTACGGAAATGGCCCAGATGCTAAATATGTGAGGCCTTCCAACCTCACTGTGCCCCTCAAACCCTGCTCACCCCACTGGGTCTTGCTACTGCTCTGGCCTCCTCCTCACTCCCTTTCTGAAGCCTGCTCCTGCTTCAGGGCCCATTTGAGGCCCTTGCTGCCTCTAACTCTTTGTGCCCTTAGGAAGGACGGTTACAGCTACACATGCAATGAATATTTGAAGGGTTGTGTGGAGAGAAGCACCGAGTTGTCCAGGCTGCCATACCCCAGGGGAAGTGCAAGCCCATGAAGCGGGACTTACATGAAAGTGTCGTGGCTTTTATCCTTGCCTTCATCCAATGCACAAAAGGGCTGAGAGCTGGGATGGGGTTACCTTTCACTGGTGCACAGTGAGGGGCTGCAGTAGGACACTTGAAGAGATAGGTTCATGTCCTCTGCAGTTTTGGGGGCACCACAGAGACTGTGATGCCCATCTGGAAAGCAAGAGGACAGCCAGGCTACCACCTTCCAGCCCTGGGGGAGCAGTACTAGATGAGACATTTGCCCTTAGAGTGTCAGAGATGGAACCAAAAAGAATCTAGAAGGTCAGGGAGGGCACGTTAGAAGAAGCATGGTGCCCACTGTAGGCACCATGACACAGCATAGCCTCAGAGCTCCAGCAGCCTGATGAAAAGAAGCACAGAAGGCCTTATGAGCAATGGTGGTAGCCTGAAGAAGGCACTTGGGCCTGGGCAGTCTCCCTCCACAATCACTGTCCTTCCTGCCTGCCCTCCTGTGCCACCCTCCTCCAGTTCTAATGTCTGACAGGCACTCCAGCGCTGGTTCTGTCTGTCTGTGTCCGTTTGCTTCTCTAGGTTATTGCCCCAAAGCTGTGACAGCTTCAGGCTCCTCCCCAGCCTGGATTCCTCTTTTCCATCCTGACTGGAATACTGGGGTGTCTGATCATTCTCTTAACTCCGAAACACTCAGCTCTGAACTTGGGATTACTCCCTCAAAGCCTGCTCTTCTGTTCACCTCATCCTCCCAGGCAGAAGACAGGGAGCAGTCTTTAAGTAGAGCATGCCTGGTTGACACCCTCTCCTGTGGTCGCTTGTACCCAACCATTTCTCATCACCGCCAACCCACCCCACTCTTGAGCAGCAGCATCACCTCTCCTCGAGGTGGCTGGCACCTTTTTATCCTCTACTCCGAGTGACGTATTTTCTATACAACATTCGGGGTGATTGTCTTGAAAAAGTAGATCAGAGTGTATCCTTCCATGACTTAAACCTTCCAATTACTTCCCACAACATCCAGAATTAAAGAGCAGCTCTTTACCTGGCTTAGAAAGCCCTGTGTCTCTCATTCCTTTCCACACTCCAGGCTTCTTGTATGCTCCCCCAAACCCTACACCACCCTTTGCCCAGGTGTTCTGCCATGCTGTCTGATCTGGGGACACCTCATGTACACACTAGTCTTCCATCTGAAATGCTCTTCCTTCAAGGGACAACCTCTCTGTCCTGCTCTCCATCTGTCCATCTGCCCTACCCTGTAACACTGGCTTGTAATACTTGACTTTCTTCATGGCCCTTGGTACCTTGCGGAGTCCTTCTCCTCCATACATCCATTTTCCAGAGCAAAGAGTGAGAACTGTCCTCGGTGCTGGAGATGCAGCAGAAGCCTCTTGAGCCACTGCCAGCTCCAGGAAACAGCACCATGTCCCTTGTGTATCCCACAGGACTGGCTCAGAGAAGGAATGCTACAAATATTTGTTTAAAAAAAATTTGTTGTTTCACTGATAGAGGTGTGTAGGGAATAGGTTTGAACTGATTAAAACTATCTCACCTGTAAAGTTTCATAGAAATGGAATATTTGCAAATCAAATAAGCCAATTAGAATATACCAGAAGGCATTTTTGGACCCCACAGTGAATCTTATTTAGAGCAAAGAATCCTTTTGTAATGGAAATGATCCATTGCTTCCTCTAGCTCTTTGTTGTTCTTGCTCAGGTGCTTTTTCCTTGGGTTCATGAAACCTCCAAAATTACATACAAAAATAATGTATACTTACATTTTTGTATACTTTTTTGAGGCATTCATATCTCCCTTAGATTCATATCTCCCTTAGAGGTCTGTTACTCCTGGAAGATCAGGAGGCATGGCTCTGGCCTGTGCCTCTTTTTTTCAGCACTGTTTTGATAGGGCCGTTTGCTGATAAGTCAAGCACACTCCTAATTGCCTATTTTTAGAAAACAGCCCTTGATTAGCCCCAGACTCCACCTTGCCATCATTAAGCGAATCACTGTGTCCAGGCATTCAATGAAACCCTCAGATACAAAACCTAAAAGTACTTTCTAAGGCTAAGATGGGAAAAAATATTTTTCTCACTGTACTTCAAAGAGGCTGAAAGCAACAAGTCTTAGAAAAATATGCAAAGCTAGATGTGTTGTTCAAAAGCAGGAGAGCCCTATCCAAGAAAAAAGAACTCTCAGCTTCAAGCTGCAGCTGGGTCTCACAGTGAACTTGACTCAGCCTAAGATGAAGGGTTTCTTCCCCCAACATTAATATTGCAGAGGGGTTTTTAGAAGTCACAAGCTCTTAGGCAGCATCCCTCAGGGAAGGGCTGAGTTCCAGCTCCTTATATCTAAGAGTGAGATCTTATTTACCTCCCTCATCCATTCTGCCAACAACTCTGGTGCCCCAGCTGGTGCCATCTTCCACTTCTGTCTCTTCACATAAGTCAAAGACTGGGTCCAGCCATAACCTTGCACCTGCCTACAGCCAGGGGAAACCCTACCCCCTTGCCTAGCCCAAGTCCCCTCTCCAGAGAGTACTCCAAAGGGCAGTGACCACTGTAGGAGACTTCAAGTTGTACTCCCTGGAGAAAGGGAGCTCCGTGCCTCTCTTTCAACTCTGAAATAAAGAGATATGCATATTTGGTTATCTTGAACCAGATATTCCCTTAATTGGCTAACAGAATGTGATCTAGTCTGGGCTGAGAATCCCCCCTCCCACCCCTAATGAATCTGGAATGAGGGCTTGAGCAAGAGCCTTGTGAGATTCCAAGGCTAAGACAGGAAATGACATCTCAACTGAGGCCTTGGGACTCAGTAAGAATTCCTGGCAGTAAAGGTACCAGCCTTGCACACATCAAACTATCTGTTATGTTGCTAATTGGAAAGCCTCTGTGCCTGGTACAGCTAATGCCTGCAAAGTTTCTCTTTGTTAACACTCTGCCATGACCCCCGTGCACCTCTCTGATTGATGCCAATAAAAGCCATGAGCATTTGAACACAGGACCTTTGTTCCACAGAGAATATCGTTTATCCCAGAGCTCCTCAACAGCAGAATATTCTCTTCATCTGTCTTTTGCATCCATGTGCCATATGGCCGGGGGGGTTGGACTGCTACCCTCTGCGGGGGTTTCAGTAGGCTATCGCTTCTTCGGAATGCCTATTGCCCTTGTGTGTCCTCATTGGATTTATTTCATGTTTCTAATTTTTCTGTGGTCCCCTGTGGCTGCCCCATCCTTCTATCTACCCCACAGAAAAAGGAGAGAGGAAGAAGACCAGCTCGAATTCTATACTGGGTCAAGTTAAGCCACTTCCCTTACACCAAGGGCCATATCTGGCCCTAGAGCCCTTGCCCACTAGAACTCCCTAACCAAGCCGCCCAGATGATGGTTCCTTGGGTACAGAAGCAGTTTCACCTACAGAAGCACTGTGATTCCTGAACAGTGCAGGAAGAGAAAAAGCAGGAAGAAGAGAAGAGAGCAACTTACAAAGGTGGTTGGGACTGTCCTCTACCTCCTTTTTTATTTTTTTGTCTTTTTATGGTACCGGAATCAAACTCAGGACCTTGTACTTGTCACACAGGTGCTTGTGTCACTGAGGTATATCCCTAGCCCTTACCTCTCTTTCTAAAGGGTATTTTAAAGGTTTATGACACTTTCAGAGTATCTAAAGGTTTCTTTCCCTGTCTGAACATTTTGAGGTTGGACTGCCTTGAAGTCTTTCCAGTTTGGGGGTTTAACACAGGTCTAAAGAAACCAATGCATTTTTGCATTGCCTTCAAGACTAAAGATTATATTCTTCAGGAGCATTTTGGCTTCCATTTTGTTTCACTCATTTTCTATTATTGATAATTTCAAACATGCAGAAGAAGAGCTAATCGAAGGACAAGCCACTAAGTACCCTCAAGCCAGTTTTAATTCTGCTTGTGTCTATCTTGATTCCTCTTTAACACCCACCGCAAAGGACTATTTTGAAGAAAATTCCAGAGGTCACAGCATTTCATCTATAAATATCCCCATATGAATCTCTGCAAGGTGATAAATCTTTTGTGTAACTGTAGTTCCCCAGTTATTAATATTGGGGCTGATCTCCACTGACCTGTGCCACACGAAGAAAGAAGACTCATGACAAAAGGAGAGAGCTGACGTCCACTCTGTTTGTTAAAGGGATACTCTGTCTTAAATCCATCAAGAGAGCTATCACATCCAAAAAGTTTGGCAATTCCCTCATATTATCAAATGTATGGTCAACATTCTGCTTGCCCTGTTTCATAAATAGCTTTATGTTTATGGTTTGTACAAATCAGGATGCAGATAAGATCTACACCTTCTGCTCATTAATGTTCACAGATCTTTTTCCATGTATATAACCCTTCCAGCTCTTGTTCCCCCCCTTATAATTTGTTGCTTGGAGAATATGCTTTACCTTTATACATTTTCTTCATTTCTTCCTCCTCTGAGATTCTTGCTTTTTCTTGCTTGCTCCTGACTTTCTTCAGACATCTGTGGACGTTGGCCATATACTCAGTGAGAGAAAAGCAGTATTTGGGAGACTCTGTTTGCTGGTGGGCTCAGGGCTGGTGGGCTTTCCTGCAGCAGGTCAGGTAGGGAGGACAAAAGGGAGTGGTGAGGGCAGGTGGGAGAGAGCACAGAACAAGTCCTGGTGTGGGGGAGGTTGCAGCCAGGGAGCAGAAAGGACTGAAGGCCTTTCCTGTGAGCTTGTGAGCTGAGGTGGTTTTCCCAGTGGGTTTCTTCATTTCTTGGCAAAGGGTCTACGTCTTGCTCCAAGCCAAGTGGAGGGAGGATTCAAGGATCTGGCTGTTATGCTGTCGCTGATTGAATTCTCTTGTTTTGGAGAATATATCCCTTCCCTGCGAGGGCCAACTGTCCTCCAGCGTCATCCCCCTCCCTCAGGAGACTTAGTCACCTATATCAGCTCCGGGCTCTCCAAGAACCTTCTTAGACCATTTTATGCTGTTACAACAGAATGTCTGATGCTGGGTAATTTATAAGGAAAATAAATTTATTTTACCCTGGACTGGAGGCTGTGAAGTCCCATATTATAGTGCCGGCATTGGTGCATATAGTGCCTTCTTGCTATAAAATGGCAGAGGAAGGGAGGGTGGCTTAGCTGTGCTAGCTGCTGCTCCACTGACCACCACTGATTCAACTGGTCTTACTGGTTAGGGTGCCGCATTCCTCCCTCCCCATGAGTTTGCTTCCCAAAGCTACACACTTGGAGGAAGAGAAAGACCTCCCCCAACAGAAGAGGACTTTCTTTGCTCAAGGATCTCCAAGTAGCTGTGATCCCCTGCTAGAACCTCTGAAGGGGAGTAATATGGCCAACAGTACCACGTGGAAGAAGAATGAGGAACATCTCTTCCTCTTCTTATAAAACCACTGATCCCACCATGGCCTCCACCTTCATGACCTTTTTGAACCATGGCTACCTCCCAATGGCCTAACTTCCAAATACTATCAACAAATAAACTTGGGGATGCAGCTTCCAACACATGGACTTTGGGGAGACACATTCCAGCCATAGCAAACCCTCTCTTACTTGGTTGCCCAAACTATCATGCCCCTTGGTGAATACCTGTGGCAGAGGCGTGTGTGTGGGAGGGGGTGTCCTGGCTGGCTGACTGTTATAGTCAGGGTTTACAAGGGAAACTGTTTAATACAGAACACATAATTTATAGAACTATTTTATAATATTCACCCAAAAGAGACAAATGCAAAAAGAGTACAGGAAATCTGTCCACACACTAGATACCCAAAGAATCCAGCTAAGCGTCTGGATCCCATGGCAATGTCCTGCATGAGTCCAGCTGAACGCCTAGAGTTCATGACAATGTCTCATACAAGTCTGTTTCATGGATCCACACTGGGAAGGCCCAAAGGTCAGCAGTGGAAGCTAGAAAGTCTATGCTAGTGGGATGAAGGATCTGTGTCAGAAGGCTGAGGAATCTGCACTGGAGTCCAGAAGCAACACTCAAAGTAAGAACCACCAAAGAGAACCACAGCCATCCTCAGAGACTGTGCGGTCCTGAGATCCTTCAAAGATGGGAATCGCTGAGCTCACATCAGGAAAGTCAGCAAGACAGCCTCCTCCAGAATAGCCAGCAGCACCACCTCTTCCCCTGCAGTTCTGTTTTTTATGCTGCTGGCAACAATCCTCAGGTGGGCCCTCCACTCCCAGCACCACACTGATGCAGTTCAGCTGGGTGTTGCAAATTGCAAGTTGCCCAAGCTGTCAATCCACCACAGTGACTGTTGATGTTCATTGGTCAAAGCCCACGAGGAGCAAATCTGTAGTCCAAAACACCTGGACTCGTGGGCTTGCTGTAGTGAAGGAGACCAGGTAACGGAGACCCATGGCATCTCCCAAAGAGGGTCAGGAAAGACCGCTCAGTGGGTTGGCAATAGGAAGTGAAGACCCATTGTATGATGATAACTTCCTGGATGGTATGCAGGAATTGGGAGGATGAAGAGGTAAATGATGTGGTATGGGGAAAACCACAGTCACTTAAATTAGCCAGACATGAGGGTGTGTTAATTGTTCGGATTTGGGTGATGTACTTGATTGTGCCGGTGCTCAGGCATGGTGATAGACTTGAGTCATTTTGATCTCCATCTTTCTCAGTACCTGAATGGCATTTGATATACATGTTCTGTAAAATTGTTTTTTTTCAATAGGAGACTATGGAGCCCCAGCGGTGCGTCCCCTGTCAGGTCCTGGCTCCCGAGGGCTGGACACTGCTCTCACAGGTCCTCCTCACACCTGAGCTTCTGGTCCCCCTGGTCTCGGTGTGGAGCCTCCTGCACTGTAGCTCAGGTAGCTGGCCAGTCAGGTCTCCCCGCCAGCACCCTCGGCTGTGTCAGCCAGTCAGCGCTCAGGCCTGGTTTCCTTTCCTTTCTGCTATTGTTCCTAGTCTCTACCTTTTGGGGCTTCTGTGTCTGGCTTTCTCCCTTCCTCCTTCCCACCCCTTAACTGCCAGTTTAGAGGACTTTGGGGAGGAAGCAGAAATAGGTGGCTGGGTCCTTGCAGCATGTTTTACTGGAAGTCCTATCTGGCTTTCAGCTCTGCTGACATCTCACAAAATTGCTCCGCAGTGAAGTCCTTGTCTTTTGTAAGGGGGTGTCTGGTACCCCTTAATAAAATGGGGAAAATCTATACATGTCACAGGCTGATACAACATACAGAAAGTTACAGTTAAGGAAAACTTTCTTTTTTCTTTTTGGTAATAGGGGTGCTCTACCACTAAGCTGTAGCCCCAGTCCTTTTTATTTTGAAACACAGCTTCCCAAATTGCCCAAACTGGGCTTGAACTTTCGATATTCCTGTCTCAGCTTCCCTCCATGCTAGGATTAGAGACGTACACCACCACGCCTGGCAAAACTGTGTTTTTCTGAGTGCTGCATCTACTTCACCGTCTGGCTCTGCACTGTAGCTGGAGCATGCTGACAGAGTCTCATGGACCCACCTGTTTTCCTAAGTGGATTTCCCATGCCTGGGTGACTTGTTCCTTTGATGTCTGGAGCAGTAAGGGTATTTGCTGCTTGCAAACTGTCCAGGTAGAAAATGAACACTTTAATAAGAGGGGTACTTTTCATCTGTGAGGTTCAGTATTTTTAATTAGCGTGCTGGGCAGCTACTTGTCTCCTTTGAGGTATAAATTATTAATGGCCACAGAGCAGAAAAGTCCATTGAATGTAGTGGCATGTCTGTCTCAGCAGCTCAGCTTCGCTCAGTAGTACTCTGTGGAGAAATAATGGCAATAATACAAAAGAATCATCATTAGGATGCCATCCCGGGGAGCCAGGGCCGCTCCACTCCGCTAATAACCACACGTCCCGGGAACGCATGAAGCGGGCAGCATCACCGCGGTGCCCTGGGGAAGGAAGAGGGCCCTGCGGCCGGATGTCTGGTTCCACGTCTGCGCACCGCAGGGTTTAATGGGGCCCTTGGCGGAACGGTCGCGAGGAGCAGGGACAGCAGGTGCGGGAGCAGCATGTACTGTCAGTGACAGTGTCCATCTATGTCACCTTTTCCGAAGTCTCATTCCGGTTCGCACCACTCTGTTCTTTGAGGCGTTGCATTTGCATGCAGGCTGGGATTTGTTCGTGGATTGAACATGACCTCTGAAGGAGGAGAGCATGCACTGAGGCCGTGTTAGCTTTCACCGCTGTGACAAAATAATCAACAAAATCACTGTTACTTTGCCTCATGGTGTCTGTCTGGGGTCAGCTGGCTCTGTGGCTTTTGGGCCTGTGGCAAGGCAGAAGGCTGTGGTGGAGCAAAGCTGCTGGCCTCCTGGCAGAGGGATCAGAGACAAGAGGAAGGGTCTCTCCAGAGTCAAAACCGGGCCCCTACACACACCTCCTCCAACCAAGCACCTCCTCTGAAGGTTCCACCCCTTCCCACAGCGCCATCTGCTGAGGATCAAGCCCTTAACACAGGGGTCTTTGGCCACATCACAGAGCAAATCCTGGGAAAGAAACCACGGCGCATGACTGTAATCCCAGCACTCGGGAGGCTGAGGCAGGAAGATCATTGCGAGTTCGAGAGCAGCTTGGGCCACAAAGTGGCTCAACGCCAGGCTGAATTGCATAACAAGGCCCTATCTCAAAAAGAACCAAGCCCCAAAAGAAAAGCCTCGACTGGCTGGGGATATAGAGCTCAGTGGCACAGCGCCAGCCTGACAAGGGAAGGTACTGAGTTTGATTCCCGATACCCTCCCCCAAAAAAGACCAAAATCACCATTGGCGTTTGTAGTAGGTCAAGGCTAACCCTATAATACAACGCCTGATTGGGGTTTACAGGATAACCCCTTGTCACAGATGGGGCAGCTTCTGCTTCTCAACAGCTCAGTTTTAGCTGCTAAGATGTCAGAGGGGCAGCTGATGAGAGACCCTTTAGGGAGCCGTGATGGAGAGGGGTGAAGTCTCCGTTCGGAGGTCTCAGTCAGCTCAGGGCATCCTCCTCCAGGAAGCCTTCCTCAACCGTCCTGCTGCCCTCTGGGTCAGCTCCAGGGTCTGCTGTGTGTCTGCTGCCCTCGATCACAAGAACAAGCTAGAAACTCCAATCCCTTTGGATACATTCTTCCCAAACTCACCACAGCCCCACCTGGCCCTCCCTCATCACTGCTCTCGGATACAAAGCATGAAATCAGCAGCTGGTTGGGGTCTAGCTTTTGATACAGATGGAGGCAACAAGCCCTTCCCACACCTCCCTCCAGTAAGGGCAGCTCAGGCTGAAGGCTGGAGCAGCTAAGCTGCTGACTGGGCAGGCAGGGAGTGCCTCATTTTAAACCCACAGCCAGGCCCATGTGTGGCCAAGGTGCAGAGAACAGGAAGCACTCAGAAGAAAAGCTCTTGGGCCCTGCACAGTCATCTCTTCCCTCTCTGAGTTGGGTTCTTCACTTGGGTCCCCACTGTCCACTTCCCAGTATGTGTTAAGCTCTCCATGCCTTGGTTAAGCCTTTTCTGAGATAAGATCACTCAAAACTTATCTAACTGGGTTGTTTAGAAAACTATAAAGATTAATGTCCACGAAGAGCCCAGAACAGTGCCTGGTTAAACCACCTGGCCAACATTTACTGAGCACCTGCTATGTGCAAACTAATGCCAAATTTTCTTTTTCTTTTTTGGTACTAGGATTGAACTCACAACCTCACACTTGCCAGGCCAGCGCTTGCACCACTAGGCTAAATCCCTGACCCAAATCCCAAGTTTTCTACATGTGTTAATTTTCCTGAACCTCAACTCGTTCAATACTTTCATCAGCATCATTACATCACTTTACAGATATGGAAACTAAGGTACAGACTGTCCATGTATCATACCCAAGATCACACAGTAAGAAGTAGCAAAGCCAGAGATTGAATCTGGTGCCAAAATCCCTCTCCTGACTGGCTGTGTTGCTTCTGTAAAATGCTCTTTTTATCAATATGAAAGCAGCTATTGCAGGTGGAAGACTCTTCTCAAAAGAGATTTTTGAGTGCCTCAGCACCTGTGGTTCTGTCTGTTTGGAAAAAGGGTTCCTGCAGATGTAATCAAGATAAAGTGAGGTCAGACCAGATTACAGGGAAAGTAATCCAAAGACGATAAGAGAACTTTGGGCGCAGACACACAGAACTGCATGTGATGATGAGGCAGAGATTAGAGTGCATCTATCAGCCAGCAAACGCGGGGATTTCCAGCAGCTTCAGAAGCTAGGGAGATGCACGGCTGCCCTGGTGTTGAAGCAGGTACAAGGAGAGGAGAGGAGAAAGGAGAGCGAAAATAGCCCTGCCAATGCCTTGATTTTAGACTCTAGCCTACAGAAGTGTGACAGAATAAATTTCTCTTGTTTTAAGTCAGCAAATTCATAGTTCTTTGCTTCAGTAGGCCTAGGAACCTAATATAGTACCTAAGTATAACCAGATGTGTATTTCTGTAGAAACCAGTTCTTTGGGGAGTATAAATGTCTCCCTGTAATGTGGTATATGGGTACCTGAGTAGACTTACGTGCAATGCCTGGCCAGAGCTCAAGTGGTGGGTAATATATTCATAATCACTGAAGATAAAGCCTGTCTGAATAGGAACCTTTGAGGAATGAGATTCTTTATGGGCTGGTGGAATTCAGGTCGGAGCTCAAACACATCTGGATCAGATTTGTCAGCCTGATGGACAAAGATGAACAGAGTGACGCTTAGTTATGCAGTGTTCCTGTCTCAATCTCAGTGTTGATCACTCAGGACCACCACAGATAAGCACTGTGCATGATGCTGTCAGAGTGAGGGTGGAAGACAGTGAGGGTAAAGCACTGGACAGAGACTTGCCTGATGCATTTACCTTGGAGGAGGGTGCCAATGAGGGCAAGTTCCAGGGAGGCCGTGGTCCTATCTGGGCAGTGTGGCAGGCAGTTATATTGCTTGATGTGTGGTTCTGCTTTGTATTTGCTAAGGACTTGGCAGTGCTGTCCATGTGGATGACAGTGATGTGGACTGTCAGGGACTTCATCTGTTTTTCTGATCCACTAGAGACTCCCTAACGATTATACAGCAGCAATCAGCCTATCAGGAATGGCCTTGCATACTTACAGAGAGATGGGCAAATGGCACCAGACAGAGAGCAAGAGGGGCCAACATCCCATAGACTCCCACAGTATGGATCTCTCTTCCCCTGGCCGAGTACCTGGAGGGGAATTTCATTTATTGGATTTTTTTGAACTAAAGTTCTCTGGCTGATAGATGCATTCTAAGCTTGGTCCGAAGTCTCACCTTTGTGGGCAGACGCAGTGGTGCATTCCTGTAATCCCAAAATTTGAAAGGCTGAGGCAGGAGGATTGCTATGAGTTTGAGGCCAGTTTAGGCTATATAGTGAGTTCAAGACCAGCCTGGGCCATACAGAGAGATCCTGTCTCAAAAACAATAAAGAAAAGAAAGTCTCAGCTCTGCCAAGACCTGTGATTCCAATCCCCAGAGTGACCTTCAGAAGTCACCAGCCACCTCTCTCCAATGCAGTCCTGATTAAGCATTTACTTATGAGGGTCTTTCTAGAAAACCTGTCATATTTATATTTCTTATTCTTTCAACAACTCTATGAAAACAGTCTGCCCAAAGTTACCTGCTGGGATTCAGACTCTAGGCCTCCAGTGAGCTGAGCTGTTTGTCTGGGACCAGCCCCACAATCTCTGTCTCTCTCCATTACTGCACAGGAACTGTCAATAAGACACTTTGAAAAAGAAGTGGGAAGATGACTATGTAAATGGACGGTGGCCAGAACACACTGGACCATGGAATTCTGACCTGCTGTCTCCATAGTAACCAGTCTGGAAAGAAAGCCACACCCTCTGTAGCAGTCAGCCTGCATGGGACAGCACAGGAAAGGGAATCCGTTTCCTAATTGTCATGCCAAATCTTACAAACCAATCATACAAAATTGTCAAACCAATCATGCAAAATCTGGCCACCTCTAGCCAGCCAGTGTCCAACTTCCTCCACCAACAGATTCCATTCAGAGCATCGCTGAAAGCTTTCCTCTTCCCCACTGGCCCCTGAGTCTCTGCCAGCACAACTGAGGGTAGTGTGGATGAGTTCCCTGTTACGTCTCTAAAAGCACAGCCTCTGCCTGTTCTCACTTGCAATTTCGTGATTGATTTCCACGTGTGTCTAAATCTGTTAAGAATATTTCACATATCCAAGTGTTCAGATAGCAGGAGATGAAACTTACCAAATGAATAGTTTCTATATGGTAATACCATGCACAGCCTGGGGTGAGGGAAGCAAACTCAGTAAATGAAAATTCCATCTTCTACTAAAATAGATTCTTTCCTTTTAAGAAGAATTGATTAAATCCTGTCTGCACCGCTATCTTTGATATATTGCTTGCCTCACCACCCCACGACCCTATAGGATCTCTCACAGCCGGCAGGAGAAACGGTGCAGGTCAGAGTGGGGGTGGGTGGCTCATTTTTGTCACTTTGGTTCAACAAAAAGTGAGAACAGGTTGGCGATGGGAAACAGTAGGCCTCATGGCATGTTCCCTACAGAGAGCGGAGGGATGCAGTGTATACATCAGGAGAATCGCCTAAGTCCGAAGGGACAGTTCAAGTAGGTGAAGCCACAACTCATTGAGAGCTCAGTTGTCCTGCTCTCGCAGAAATTGACTGAGCAGTTGTAATCTAGAAATCTCCCCACAAACATAAGACTGCATCTGAAGTGAGGAGGTGGGGTCTGGTTCTCATTGCCGGTCTGCACTGTTATAAAAAGAATGGAGGGAGCTAAATACCACGTTAGCAGAGGTGATTCCTAATGAAGGTTAATAGATGGCTTCTGTTTTGTCTTAATTTTGTTGTGGTTTTGCTTTTCTTTCTGTACTGGGGACTGAACCCAGGGCTTTTGCACTAAACTATATCCCCAGCCCCTCCTTTTCTTTTTTATTTTGAGGTAGCACCTCACTAAATTGCTAGGCAACGTAGGCTGGGTTTGAATTTGCAATGCTCCTGCTTTAGTCTCCTACAGGTATGCACCACCACATCTGGTTTCTGTGTTCTTTTTTTCTGTATTTTCTATGTCTTCTGCAAGAAACACCTATCACCTCTGAGACTAAAAAATTATCTTTAGGAATATGAACTTTGGGAAAGGAGGAGAGATGGTATATCTTTTAAGACATCTTGAAGTGATGGCATAAAAGTCACCACAGAAAAGATTGCTATTGAAAGACAAACTGTAGACTTGTAAAATTTTACTGTAAGAAACTATTTTTTTTTTTTGTCTTTTTCATTTTTATCGGTACCGGGGATCAAACTCACAACCGCCTGCTTGCAAGGCAGGTACTTATGCCACTGAGCTAAATCCCCAGTCCCCTGTAAGAAACTATTTTGCAACATAGAAGATGTGTTGAAACTTGGGATAGTAAGAATTTGTCAGCATCTCCAGGAATAGAAAATTGTAGTAAGCATGCTTTTTTTGTTTTGTTTTTGAGACAGGGTCTTACTATGCAGTTCAGGCTGGCCTTGAACTCACTATGTAGCCTAAAACTTGTGGCAATCCTCCTGGCACAGCCTCCTGAGTGCTGGGATTACAGGCGTGCATCATCACCCCCAACAGCACACTTTCTGACTCAGGGCCTTGCATGGGCCATTCCCTCTGTCCCAACACCCTTCCCTCAGACTTCTGCCTGCCTTTCTCACTTCTTCAGGTCTCAGCTCCGTAGAAAAGCAGCCCCGGCCACACCCAGTGAACCCAAGCAGCTGGCAGGGGCCTGAATTCAGTCCTGGGCCCTGAGCATGCACGGGTTGAAACCCAGCACACCGGGAAGACTTGGAATGTCTATCCCAGGTAGTAAGACTACGCCCCACATCTCAAATCACAGGAGGACACATGGGAGTCCCCAAGGGCCTAACTGGCCTATGCCCAGCAAACTCCAAGCAGCTAGCAGTTGCCTGCTGTCTGCCCCAGGAGCCAAAAGTGGGCCAGGTGATTCCCAGCATACAGGGAAGCTTTGAAACATCACTCAAAACCCAGAAACATAGGAAAATGACAAAACGAAAGAGCAAAATGCAATCTCAAACTTCCAGCCCAACCCAAGCAAGCATAGGAGATATGGACACAGAAGAAAATATAAGCCATACACCTGAAATTCCTGAAATGATAACAGCTGAAGTAAAGAAACAACTCTGGGAAGCTATAAAAGAACTCAAGTCAGAAACAGTCTCCCAGGTAAAAGAAGAAATGATAAATGTGATGAAAGAAATGCTGAACACATCTGAAGAAGTCATAGTTAAAAAATTAGAGGAACAATGCAAAAAGTTGGAAACCCTGAATAAACAGTATAAGAAACAAACAGAATGCATGAAGCAGATTCAAGAGATATACAGGAAATCAAAAATTCCATTGAAAGTTGTCAAAACCACCTCAATGAAAGTGAAGATAGAATTTCAGACCTCAAAAACAAGATTGCAGCTAGTGAACAGGAAAGGAAAGATCTTTTTACAATAACAATTCAACAACTGCAAGCATGATGCAAAAAAAAAAAAAAAAAAAAAAAAACCAACATAAGATTGATAGGGATAAATGAAAAAGAAGGGGACAACACAAATGATATCAAGAGGCTATTTATAGGAGTAATAGCTGAAAATTTCCCAAACATGAGAATGGAAACTAACATACAGATCAGTGAAGCATATAGAACTCCAAATAACCATAATGAAAATAAAACAACACCCAGACATATAATAATCAACATCCCAGAAATCTAACATAAGAACAGAATATTAAAAGCTGCTAGAGAGAAGAGACAGATCACCTATAAAGGAAAGCCTATCAGAATCACAGCAGACTTCTCAACACAATGAAGTCAAGAAGAGTATGGAGTAAAGTATTTCAGATCCTAAAGGAAAACAACTTCCAACCTAGACTGATGTACCCTGAAATACTGTCCTTCAAAATGGATGGAAAAATAAGATACTTCTACAACAAAGAACAGCCACAGAACTTCATGACCACCAAACCAATCCTGCAAAGAATACTGAAAGACATTCTAGACAGACATAGGAAAAAACCACTAAGCAAGGCAAGCAATTAAACAGAAAATGGAAATGTAAAGAATCAACAGCAGAAAGATAACATGTCAAAAGTAAACCAAAGTGGGCTGGGGATTTAGCTCAGCAGCATAAGCGCCTGCCATGCAAGCAGGCAGTCATGAGTTCGATCCCCGGTACCAATAAAAAAGGAAAAGATTAAAAAAAAAAAAAAAAGTAAACCAAAGCACCTGCCTTGCAAGCAGGCAGTCATGAGTTCAATCCCCAGTACCAATAAAAGTTAAAAAAAGTAACCAATATATATTAGTTATAACCATTAATGTAAATGGCTTCAATTCACCAATTAAAAGAACAGACTGGCAGAATGGATCAAGAAACAACATCCAATCATATGCTATATACAGGAAACCCACCTAACTCAAAAGGAAGCTCATAGACTGAAAGTCAAAGGATGAAAAACAATACTACATGCAACAGGCCCCCCCCCAAAAAAAAGCAGGGGTAGCTATTCTGTTTGCAGACAATGTGAACTTCAAACCAAGAATGATCTGAAAAAACAAAGAAGGCCACTACATACTAGTTAGGGGAAAACTTTAAGAGGAAGAGATACCAATCTTAAGTATATATGCACCAAATTTGGGAGCACACAGCTATACAAAACAAATATTAACAGAAATGAAAATCAAATAAGCAATAACACAATTATAACAGGAGACCTTAATACACCATTGACACAAAGGGACAGATCAACTAGACAGAAAATCAGTAAAGAAATAACAGAACCGAATCACACCTGTGAACAAATGGACTTAGTAGATGTATACAGAGTGTTCCACCCAACAACATGAGAATATACATTTTTCTCAGCAGCACATGGGATGTTCTCCAAACTAGACCATATAAGAGCCCACAAAACATATTTACGTAAATGCAAAAGAGTTGAAATTATCCCATGCATGTTATCAGATCATAGCACCATGAGACTGCAAAAACCCCACAAACACATGGAAATTGAATAATACACTCCTGAGCATCAGTGGGTCACAGAGGAAATTAAAGAAGAAACTAAACAATATCTACAGGCAAACCAAAATACAGATACATCTTACCTGAACCTATGGGACTCAATGAAAGCAGTCCTCGGAGGAATATTTATTGTGGTGAACTCCCACATCAGGAAAACAGAACAAACACAAATAAACAATCTGATGCTACACCTCAGACATTTAGGAAAAAAAGAGCAAGTCAAGCTTCAAGGCAAAAGAAGAGGTGAAATTATAAAGGTCAGAGCAGAAATCAATGTAATAGAGACTAAGAAAACAATACAAAGAATCAATGAATCAAAAAGTTGGTTCTTTGAAAGAATAAATAAAATTAACAGGCCTCTAGCCAACCTTATTTTTAAAAAGGGAAAAAAAGTCAAATTCATGCAATAAGAAATGAAAAGAGTGAAATCATTACAGACCCTGTGGAAATACAGAAGATCATCAACACCTATTTCAAAACCTCTACTCTCATAGGCTTGATAACACAGAAGAAATGGACAGATTCCTAGAAACATATGAATTACCAAAGCTGGGTCAAGAAGATGTAAAATTTCTGCATAACCCAATTTCAATTAATAAAACCAAAAATGTAATTAGATCCCTACCAACAAAGAAAAGCCCAGGTCCAGATGAATTCACTGTGGAATTCTACAAGAAATTCAAAGAAGATTTAATGCTGACACTCCTCAAACTCTTGAATGAAACTGAAAGGGAAACAATTCTCCCTAACTCGTTCCTGGTAGCAAAAATTAATCTAAATACCAAAACCTGAGAAAGACCCAATCAAAAGAGAGAACTACAGGCCAATCTCCCTCATGAACACAGATGCAAAAATTCTCAATAAAATTTTGGCTAACAGAAAGCAGCAAATCATTAAGATTATACATGGGGCTGGAAATTTAGCTCAGCGGCATAAGCGCCTGCCTTGCAAGCAGGCAGTCATGAGTTTGATCCCCGGTACCGGTAAAAAGGAAAAAGACAAAAAAAAAAAAAAAAAAAAAAAAAAAAGAAGAAGAAGATTATACACCATGACCAAATGGGATCCACCCCAGGAATGCAGGGATGGTTCAACATATGCAAATCAATAAATGTAATCCACCATATCAATAGAGCCAAAAATAAGAACCACATGATCATTTCTATAGATGCAAAAAAGCTTTTGATAAGGTCCAACACTTATTCATGATAACAACCTTACAGGAAATTGGAATAGATGGTCTTACCTCAATATGATAAAAGCCATCTATGACAAACCAATACCCAGCATCATATCAAATGGCCAAAAACTGAAAGCCTTTACCCTAAAATCAGGAACAAGACAAGGATGTCCATTATCACCACTCCTATTCAATATAGTGCTGGAAATACTAGCCAGAGCAATTAGACAAGAGAGAAATAAAAGGGGTAAAGATAGGAAAAGAAGAAGTTAAATTATCATTATTTGCAGATGACATGGTACTCAACATAGAAGACCCCCAAAACTCCATTGAAAGACTCCTAGATATAATAAATAAATTCAGCAATGTAGCTGGATACAAAATAAACACCCAAAAATCAATAGCAATCCTATACACTAACAACAAAACCACTGAAAGAGAAATAAGAGAAGCCACACCCTTTACAATAGCATCCAACAAAATGAAATACTTAGGAATCAATCTAACAAAAGAAGGAAAAGATCTATTCAGGGAAAATTATAATACTCTGAAAAACGAAATCAAAGAGGACCTCAGAAAATGGAAAGACATCCCTTGCTCATGGATAGGAAGAACAAACATTGTGAAAATGGCCATTCTCCCAAAATTGTTATACAGATTCAATACAATCGCAATCAAAATGCCACTAGCATACCTTACAGAGCTAGAGAAATCACTCCTAAAATTCATCTGGAACCAGGAGAGACCTAGAATAGCAAAGGCAATTCTAAGCAACAAAGGCAAGGCAGGAGGCATCACAATCCCTGACTTGAACTTATACTACAAAGCTACTGTAATAAAATCAACATGGTACTGGAATAAAAACAGACCTGAAGATCAATGGAATAGATTAGAAGATACAAGAACAACTACAGACACATTCAGCCACCTTATCTTTGATAAAGGGCCAAAGATGTCCACTGGAAGAAAGATAGTCTTCAATAAATGGTGCTGGAAAAATTGGTTCTCCATATGCTGAAAACTAAAACTAGACCCATGTCTATCACCATGTAATTAAACTAAAGTCTAAATGGATCAAAGATCTGAATATTAAAACAGAAACTCTAAATTTGTTGGAAGACTAAGAAGAAATCTTGAAGACATAGGGGTAGAGAATTCATGAACAAAAATCAAACCACATGAGAAATAATTTACAGAATCAATAACTGAGATCACTTCCTATTAAAGAGTTTTTGCATGTCAAAAGAAATTTCCAGCATAGGGAAAAGAAAACCTACAAACTGGGAAAAAGTCTTAGTGAACTGTCCCTCAGACAGAGGACTTCTGTCCAGAGCATATAAAGAATTTTTTAAAAAAATCAGATACCCAAAATTCAAAGACCCAATCCAAAAATGGGCATCGGAGTTAAATACACAGTTCTCAGATGAAGAACTACAAATGGCAAATAAATACCTGAAAAAATGTTCAGCATCACTGGTCATCAAAGACATGCAAATTAAAACCACAATGAGGCTCCATCTCACTCCAGGTTAAAGAAAACTACCAACAACAAATGCTGGAGAGGCTGTAGGGAAAAAGGAACTCTTCTGCACTGTTGGTGGGAGTATAGACTAGTGCAACCACTGTGGGGGTCAATTTGGAGATTCCTCAAAAAGCTAGGATTAGACCCAGCTATTCCACTTCTGGGCATATTCCTGGAAGAACTGAAAGCATCATACCACAGTGATACATGTGCATCCATGTTTATAGCAGCACAATTTGTAATAGCCAGATCTTGGAAACAACCTAAGTGTCCATCAACTGAGGAATGGATAAAAAAGTTGTGGTATTTTTATACAATGGCGTATACTACTGTGCTATAAAGAATGATCACATTGAGATATTTATAAGTAAATGGATGCAACTTGAGACCATACTCATAAGTGAAATAAATCAAACATACATGTGAAAATACCATATAGTCTTCCTAGTGTAAGAAATGGCAAGAGTACATAAGATACAAAAAGCTCAAATAATTACAGTGAAAGGATAAGGATCTGCTTAAAGGGGAAAAATAATATCTCAGGGAAAATGAGGAAAAGGAAAAAGGAAGGGAAAAGAAAAAATATCTAAAATTATATAAGCACACTTAGGATAGCTAAGATGATTGCGCTACAAATTCTGTAAGTTCTTGGAACAAAATAGTTAACATTCATAGGATTAGAACAATTGTGCATATTATTGTACAGTGATCTAAGGAACTCTTGAAAATCATTATATAAAGTAACAACCCTAGTTATGCCCATACTACCTTGTTTTGAAAGCCTATATTAGTGTTCTGGGCTCTTTGCTATTGTTGTTTATATGTCTTTTCATTTTGTGTTTTTCTAGGAATTTGTTTTGTTTTGTCTTGCTTTGTTTTGTTTTTCTCTCTAATACAGAAAGGATAGATATACATGTAGAGACCCATGCATGCGTGGAACTTCTAAAAACTTTATGAGAATTGATTATATAATGCACGATGAAATGAACAGCTACTTTGAAGAAGAACAGACACTAAGGCACCCAGTGCTGATTCCATAGTGTCACGATGTGAAATCCAGCAATACTATTATTCTTTGTTCAGAGTGATTTTAATCTATTTTTTTTTTTTTTTATTTCAACATACATGAAGGTATGGACAGCTATTTTGAAGGAATGAGAGACATTATGGCAGCCATTATTGACTTCCCTATTGTCTGGTCTTAAAGACCTAAAAAGCCTTCATCATCCTGTTCTGATCAGTTTTATACTATTTTGTTTTGTATGAATTCATTGTATATGAAGATATGGACAACTATTTGGAAGAAAACAAGAGACAATACGATAGTGAAGATCTCTGGTTGTCTTGCTTTGAAATCTGTGTCTTTTACATTGTTATCTTATGATCTGTTTTATTCTGTTTAATGTTATCCTGTTTAAAAAAAATTTAAAAAAAAAAAAGCAGCCTCACACTTGAATCTACATGTTTCCTGTGTGTTGTCTTCCTCTCACCAGAAAAGTAGCTCCCTGGCACCAGGACGGAGATCTCTTTTGTCTCTTGCTATGCTCCTGAGGTTGGAAAGAGCAGTGGTAAGTTCTCATTAAGTACTTGTGGAAGGACCAAATGAATGCAGTCAGGTGAGCTTCAGCAGTGGAATGCACGTTATTCCTGACATTGGACCAGAGACCAACTCCCTCTCCTCACGAGCTCCCTGAGGAAGCCGTGTGCACTGGACTCTGAGCAGAGCAATAGCCTTGGTCATTATGCTCCTGAGGAGCTCTTTTAGCCCATGACAAAAGAGTTTAAAGAAGTCAGCTGCAGAACACTGAATGTGGCTCCTAAATGTCAACTCCTACTAAAAGGAGCCAGAGTTCCTTAGAGAAATGGTTGATTTTGTGTCTGTGACTGAAAGTGTAAAAGAAGAGTTTGTGATTCTTTGTCCTGCTCAAAAACAAGGAGCTCTTAAAGACGACTAAGGCGATCACACACACACACACACACACACACACACACACACACCCCAAGCGCCAACTCAAAGCAACTTCCAGTGCCAAAAATGGGGCCTTTGGAATAACGACAGCAGTGTCTTGAAACACATGAAATCTATCAAAATCTGTGAGTTCATATTGATACCCCCTCCCCAAAATGCAAAACTAAACAAAATTAATTGGTTACCTTGGGAGATTACTGAGACTCAAATTTATTATTTTGCAAATTGATAAAGGGAGGAGAAAGAATCAAGCATTTTTCCTGCTTTCCTTTACAGACTGTATTTCATGATAACTAATTTAGGAGAGAATGTTTCTCTCTATAGAAAACCATCCAAGCTAATAAATGCAGAAGCAATGAGATAATTAGAAAGTCACCATTCGCAAATTCCAGCGAGATAATGGAGGGAAGTAGCAGTGAATAGTGTCTGCTCACTATTAAGTAAAAGTCAAGGGAAAGATGTTAAGACAGAGGGAACAGAGTGGGCAGCTGAACCGCTATGGGCAGCGGGACAACCGCTTAGTGTGTCTCCAGCTGATGCAAAGGAAACACACAGTACCACCAGGATGTACTCGTGTTCACACATGCACAAACACACACACACACACACACACACACACACACACACACACACGGGTCTGCACACACCTGAATCTAACAGTGTCTGGCCAACTCCAGACAGACAGGAGCTGCCAGGAATAGAATAACAGTCCTACAAGTAATTGGCCAAATTCAGAAATGTGAAAAGTTCTATAGGACAAATGAGTCACTTTTTCCAACAACTACACTTTTTTTTTAAAAAAAACAAAGGTATAATTTGCAAACCATTTTTAGTGAGATAGGATAAATCTATTCTAAATTTTTAATGTATAAAGATAGGTAAAACTCAAAGAAATCTATTTTTCTACTGAGATCAAAATAAGTTTTCTTATTCCCATCTAAACATAATTCTTAGCATTGAAGGAAACCTGAAGTCATGTATTTTGTCAAATGTTTTCCCCTCAAAAATTAAGCCTTGCTTTGCAAATTCTCATGTTACACATACATATTTACATTTTTTTGTCAAAGATTAATGACAAGCTTATGTGGTTAATAGATCTGTAATGGGACCATGATACTACTGCTAATATGAAAATAAAAAATCACTCATCTGTACAAAGTGGTCCTGCATGTACAATATTAATTGGGATCAAGAATCTGCATACACAGATGCATGTCGGTAGTTCAAAATTAAGCTTTCTTTCCTTCTTCCTTCTTTCTTTTTTTCTTTTTAAGACAAGGTCTTCCTATATAGTTCAGGCTGGCCTTGAACTCACTATATAGCCCAGGGTGACCTCAAACTCATTCAGTCCTCCTGCCTCAGCCTCCCTGGTACTTCAGCCATGCATCACCCCACCCAGCTAAGCTTACCTTTAAAAACTCACTCAATTGTACTCTTCAAGCCAGAGGTTACAAAATGGTGATGTAGGATAAAGATACTGTGTACGAAAGTTCCAAAAGCAAGCATTATCTTCAACTGTCAAACACTACAACTGAAATAAAAATTAAATATGACTATATCTTTATGTAGCTATGCGACTTTTTGTTTGTGACCTGCATAGTTTTACTGAGGTAACAATCTCTTCTCTCTTGTCCGTCACCTACTATAAACCAAAGGCAACAAACAAAAACAAAACAGCTGCTTTCTTGACTGCTCTCTTTGGCAAGGTTTCCAAATCTTGAGAGCAGAGGAGCCTGCTGAGGTGAGGAGGATGATATTGTTTGTTTACTACTGGATATGATGTATGAAAACCAATCAAGAGGATGAATTAAAAAAGAAAATAATGAAGCCTGAGTGGTACTCTATCCTCAAGAGAAACACAAAATAAAGTAAGGAGGTCATGACTCCACTGGCCCTTCTTCTATGTTATCTCTCAATTAGTGCGTTGCGAGATCAAAATTTCCACTTCTGAAGAGGCAATTGCTTAGGAGGAGCAGCTAGAGGCGTGATAAGTAGTAAAGAAGAGCAAAGAAGCTTTCGCTGTCATTGAGTTTTCTATTTGTTGATTTTTGAGCTTAATTTCATTGCCCATGTTCAGAGCCATGTTCTTTAGATTTCCCAGGATATCGCCCACTGAGTCAGGTTCTCTTCATCTCATCTTCTCCGGTGTCATTAGTTACACATTTAAGGTGTCTGCCCCCAGCAGCTCCCCCGCTGGCTGCTGAGGCTGGCCGCTTGTGACTTGGACTACTTGCTTCCAGCCCACATTGCTAGGTGAGCCAGTCACCTCCACCATCTCCTGCGTTGTTGGACGGGCTTGTCACTGTTACATGGACAGACACAAAGACACAGCACCTGCCGAGTTCTGTTCAAGTCTTCTCTATCTCCCTCATGTCTTTATCTAGTCCTTGCCTTCTTCTATGCAGTTTAGTTGATCCCCTTGTTCACCCAGCACAGCAGTGGGCTTGATTCCTGCATCCCCAGACTCTGGCTAAACCCAGCATGTCCTTGTACTCTCCAGAGACTTATGGGTAAACTGGTGAGCCCTCAGCTGACTGTCTTCAGGTGACAGATTATCCATGATGAGTCAAAATTCAGGCACAGTGATGGAATGTGGATATTGGGGAGTTTCCAGTTGCTTCTCACCACATGGTTTTCAAAAAATAAAAGAGAAAGCGAGACCAAAGAAAGAGAAAACATTTCCTGTTTAATGACCAAGTCCCATTCCCCCACTAGGTCATTAAGGAAACTAGGCTGAGGAACTGTGTACAGTTGGTACATTAGAATATTGAGAACAAAGAAATAGCCAAAGGGGACTCCCACTTGATGGCTTTCTTTTTATTTGCATAACTTCTACATGAAACATTATCGTGTGTATCATTGCATAAAACTACAGAACTTTTCTGGGCAGTACAATCAGCAAAAACCATAGTACTGTAATGCAGAAGAAACCACCATCAGGCTGCACTGCTATTTCTGCTCCTCAGACATTAAGTCAAATGTGGGTCGTAAGTCCAAAGGGCTGGTGGTTAGGTCAAGCAGTCGTTACACAGGTCGTCATTAAATGAGGACTATCTGTAAAAGCAAAGGAAGGAAATATTGGCTCAAAGGAGACTTGAGATAGATCAGCCAAATGTGAGGCACATTGCTTATTGGCATCTTGGCTTGAATGAAACAGCAACCAAAATATGTATCTGAGATAATAAAAACTGAATAACAGCCAAGTATTAGCTACTACTATGTATTCTTATCCTGTCGCATGTGGCTAGAGTTCTTAAGTTATTACTTTTAAAGCTACAGATTGAAGCCTTTGCAGGTGGAATTATATCACATCTAAGATTTGCTTTAAAATAATCAAGCAAAAGATATAAGTGGGAGTAAAGCTGAGAGGAGGGCCCTGAAACGTGCAGCTCTGCGGAGGCGGATTCCACCCCTGTGGCTCTACACCCCCGGAGCTTCTCTTCCAGCTGAGAGGAAGGTTTGATTTCTTTTTTATAAATTTCCATTTTGTCACAGACCCATTCTTTTATTAAATATAATAAAAGTGAATTATTAAAAAGTTAAATGATATGAAACTGGACATGTAAAACATAAGTCCAAATTTTCATTGAATTCAAGACATAAAATTGTATTTCAATACATATCAGAATAAACATGCCAGCTGGGCGTGGTAGTGCACACCTGTAATCCTGGCCCTTGGGAAGCTGAGGCAGGAGGATTGATGCAAATTCAAGGGCGGTCTAGACTATAAATAGAGGGTTCAAGGTCAGCTGAACTGCATAGCAAAACCCTGTCTCAAAAAGAGGAAAGAAAAGAAAGAGTAAACATGTCACACGGAAATGCATAAGAATTTTTAAACCACGTTTTTAACTTTTTGCTAGCCCCCGATCATAATTGTATCAGGAAATTATGAAGATAGAAATTAAATCAAGTTTGAACAAAAAACACATGTTTGTCAATATATAGAGTCTGACAAATGAGCGGGTCCCTGCTTGTCATTTTATCTGATCTGCTTTGGCTGGAGGACCCTGCTACTCATAGGAATGATGTGCATAAACATGTCTGTTACTCCTAGCAGAGAAATCGGCCTCGCAGAGACATGCTGATGAGGACAGGAGAAGGGATTTTAAAGGAAGTACGGCAAGCTCAGAATATTCACTTTTCACTTTTATCAAAGATAAGTTTTAAAAAGCCAAAGAAAACAAAAAAAAATGAGACAAATAATGCTTTTATTTCAAAATTCACTTTCAATTCCTGGTCAGCAGCCAGTTCTACAATATATCTTATAAAGTTCAATTTAAATTGTCTTTTTGTGAAAGACATGGATTCCAGAGCCATAGATTGCTTGGGTGGGTATTATCTTTTAATGGAAAATAAAACCCAAATTCACAGAGGTACAGATGTACAGTAATAGACCATCATCTGTATTACTGTTTTTGACACATGTCATAAAAATCTGTAGAAATTTGAACTTTTTGGTTTGCCTCAACCTTTTCTTATATTCCTTCCTTATATGGAAGTTTTGAGATCATTAAAAATTCCTAAGATAACAGACAAATCATCAAGTCTGAATGTCCATTTTTCATCTTAAAAACTGATTCTTTATTCGGGAAAGACATGAATTCATCCTACATTCTATTTCTGACATATTTTTCCCAACAACCATATACCTCCACGTGAAGAGAATATGTGTGCTCTATTTCTACATTATCATATAAAAGATAATAACCTTTAATGCATTTGCTCTAATGTAATTCAACTATTCTTAATTTATCACTGAATGTATAATTAGTTCCCTTGATCCTCCTCCTGCCTTGGTAGCAAGACTTTCTCAATGAAGGAAGCAGAGCACTGATTTATGTCCCAAATTCCTTAATCCGAGTGACTTTCTGTCATTGCAGCTGCAGTATCAGAACAAAACTTAAACACCAAACCACCTTCGTTGACAATATATTTTTTAATAGTTTTATACGTTCAGAGCTAGTTGTTAATCAGCAATGAAGTCATAAAGAACTACTCATATGGTCATCGTGTTCAAATTGCACACACACTAGAATTACCATATTAGCAAATCAGTGCTTTTTTTGCATTATAATGGAATTTTTTTCCAGGATTTATTCGCTGTCTGGGTTACTTTGCTCTATCACTAGGTCATCAAGCTATGTTATTGAAACGTAGAGGTGAAATAGCAGAGGGGTAAAAATAAATGATTGGACATAAACTCCCTAATTTAACTAATAATTTGCTAAATTTTAAAACAAGCAAAATTTAATAAAAATTTAAAATAGAATATGGAAATAAATACTTACATTTCTCAGATTTTTATATATTTTTGGATTTCAGCCAACAAACTACCCAGAACTACATATGTTGGAACACCTGTCTAGTATATAGATTATACCACATTCAATCTCAGTTTGACAAAACCACACTGCTGGATACAGTCATGCCTTTGATTGTCATTAAACTGCTGTGAAAGTTTAGGAGTGTTTTTTTTCTCAGTTCTGTATGTATTTCCTCATGGATCAGAAACACAAGTTGTGAATAACATGGGTCCACAGGCTACAATTTGAGTAGCACTGTATTACACTATGTTTTCTAATTTTGTGTGTACCTTATCTCTCTGTTACTGGATCATACTACACAACAAATGACCATAAATGCAGCAGCTTAAAACAATGCATAGTTATCATTGCCCAGTTCTCGTGGGTTAGGAATCCAGGCCTGCTTTACTGGGTCCTCTGCTCAGGGTTCACAGGCTAGTGTGAAAGTACAAGGAGGAACTGTGGGAGTTTATGGCCACCAACCCAACCCTACAAAGAATGCTGAAGGACATTCCAGAGAGAGAGGAAGGGATACCAGGATTCCAGCAACAGTGGCAGAGAGGCCTCAATGAATGGGGCACACAGTGGAATGAGGGAGTAAGGTGGACAAATTATAGCAGTAAAGTGGAGTAGCAGACATGAAGCAGAGACGGTAAGCTATCATCTTTAATATAGATAGCCTTGATACACTAAAATTAAAAAAAAACAGACAGAGTAGATTAGGAGGCAGGCTCCATCGAGGTGCTCTGAATGAGAAATACACTCAATCCGATGGAGGGTTAATAAACTGAAAGTCAAAGATGAGAAAGCAAAGCTATATGTGACACGAAACCAGAGAGAAATAGGGACAACTCATCCAGAGCCGCAGATAGATTGGAAAGCTATGACACTTTGGGGCAGTGTAGAACTACACAGCTGGAAGGAAGGAAAACCCTATGACTTTAGTGAGTAAAGGAGTACAGCTCAAGATCAAGCTCAGCAAAACTCAGATAGACAATAGGCTGGCCCCCTAATCTAAAAACTAAAAGGGCTAGTGAGATCCAAAACATACAAAGCATCCTGAGAAGGGGAAAGGTGAAAACAGCCTAAAAAGGAAGGCGCAGAGGTCATTGTTAATAATGTATCAGGATTTAAAAGTCACAGTAGTCTTATCGCTCTGTTTAGTTTGATTTTATTTTGTTCCAGTCTGTCCATTCATATCAAATTTGAGGGCACAGACATCTAACCCAAAAATAGCAGGTTATACCATGGTAACTATCCTTAATTTCCTATTAACTTAAATTGAAACCCTGTATTACTTACATTGTCTTACTATGACTGATCTTATTTGAATCTGATTTGTTAGACCACGGTTTTGCCTTGGTTGATTTTATTCGAATTTGGTATGCTTGATAGTATCAAGTCTAAAAGTAGAGGCAACTACTCTGAAGATGACAAGATGTAAAAGATATCCATACCGGTTTTGATTATTAACCACTCTCAAATCCTACAATGTTTTCAAAGTTGTGTTTTTATAAAAATAGCTATGTAATACTATGCTTAACTATATTAAGCCTGATGATGTGGGCAAGTCTATTGAAAATAACAAGAGGAAGCATAGTAACTACAGTAGATCACCTAATATTGTGGTCTTACGTATCTTTTTCATTGCATGTTTTTCTAGAAATCTGTTTTATTGTCTTGTTATGATTGTTTTTCCTTATAATGCAGAAAGGATAAATATACATGTAGAAAACACATGGGAAGAATTTTTAAAACTATTTATGGGGACAGATTATATAATGCAAGATATAATGAACAGATACTCTGAAGAAGAAGACACACTAAGAAACCCAATGCTAATTCTGTAACATTATGATACAAAATCTAGCAATACTATTATTATTCACTGTTCAGAGTGATATTAGTCTAGTCTCTTAAGTACAATTTCAGCATACCATAAAGATAAGGACAGCTACTATGAAGAGAATGAGAGACATTACGGTAGTCATTATTGACTTCCCCAATATCAGATCTTGAAGACCTAAAAAGCCTTTATCATCCTGTAATGATTTGATTAGTTCTATAATATGTAGTATGTATTCAATATGTGCAAAGATGGGGACAACTATTTGGTTTTCTTTCTTTCTTTCTTTCTTTTTTTTTTTTTTTTTTGGTGCCAGGGATTGAACTCATGACCTCATGTTTGCCAAGCAGGCACTTACGCCACCAAGCTAAACCCCCAGTCCGGGACAACTATTTGGAAGAAAACTAAAGACAATAAGATAGACAGTGAAGATCTCCAGTAGACTTGCTTTGAAATCTGTATTTCTTTAAATTGTTTCTTTATGAACTGTTTTGTTCTGTTTTTATACGTTTAATCTTTCCCTCTTTAATATAAAAAACAAGTGTGTAGGACTGATAACCATATTACTAAGTTTTTGTTGGATCATCGAGCAGAACTGTTGGCAGTGTCACTATTTGAATGTCACTTTGATGCTTTAATTTTGTAACCTGAATAATTATTTCTAAGATGACAATATATAACTTATCAACTAGTGATTTCTTACTGTTTATTTTTCTGTAATTCTGTATTATTTCTAACCTTTTTTTCTCCATTTTTTTGTTTCTTTCTCTTTAAATAATAAAAAATAAAAATTAAAAAGACTGAGGCTGCAGAGACAGTCTCATCCTGTACCAGGTACCAAAGGAATAGAAAAGCACACTGTGTTGAGATCAGACCAGCAGGGTAGGGAGGCCCAGCCTTCTCAGCCCAGGGCAAACCTTTTGGGGGTAAAAGGAACACCCAAAAAGGAGGAAAGAGGAAGTACCCTGCCTTTCCTGCCTTGGAAGAGCTGCCTTCCTTGAAACACTGCCTTCTGAATCCATGCACAAAAGAAGCATGTGACAAATGCTACACTTTTATTTTTTTGGTTAAAACCTATGCCTTCTGCATTTTTCGTGGCTAAGATTCTCTGAGGTGTCTTTGAATTTGAGGAACACATTTAGGCAGCAGCCCAGGAGTGTGTATGTGATTTATTGCCTTATATCCTGCTTTTTCCTAAAAAAGAAAAGTCACAGAAGGGATTGGAAGAGAGAGTTAAGCTTTCTTGGACTCCAGAAGTGACCTCTGGAGAAAACATTTCTATTCTAGTGGGCCAACCATGGACATTTACATAAAATACTCTCCGAGTAGAGAAAGACACTTCACCAAACTTCCAAACTCACTGTAAAAAACCTCCATTGTGTACATCTGGCACCTCACTTGACAAATTTCTAATTTCTTGTTTGATCTGAGAATTGCACAGACCATAAGGAGACTAGAAGTAAATTTGCCCCATTATAATGAATCACTTGATCCTTGGGTTTCCCAAACCTGGGTCAGTGCAAGTAGGTAAACGTCAGGGAACTCAGAGCAGTTTCCAAGTCTTAAACTCTGGGAAGCAAGTCCCTCAAAGAAATCCTAAGGACCATGGCAAAGTGCACCCCCACACAGACACTTTTAGGCTGCGCCCTCAGTATAGCTATCTTTGACATTCTTAAAAGTTTCAAATAAAAAACAGAAGTCAAAGCATGAAAAACAGGGTGATGAGAAAAGCCCAGGGAGGCCTCTCCACAATTAACAGAAATCCCTGCTTTTTCCAAACTCAGCACCCAGAGCCTTTAGTTGAGGAACACGTATGCTAAATGTTTTACTTGCTGAAACACTTAGGAATTAAGGACAGAACTGCCCCCATAGCATGAGGAGTGGGAGGAAAGGAAGAAGTTTTAAGGAGCAAAATTTCCAGCAGTTACTGAATACATATGGTTCCTTTATATTGATACCTTAAGCAGCTGAGGCCCACACCTTGTGACCTGACCACCCCTGATGTGAGTCCCTAGATGTCACCACTATGACACAGAAATTCACTTATATTTTATGACTAAAGAAGCCTTAGAAAATAGATAAAGATGGATGTGGTGTGTCATCTAATACTGATTATCAGTTATGAAGACATTTACTAAGTCAATCACTTAAAAAAGCAAAAAACTGGAAATTGGACACCATGTTCTAGAGGCCCATGTGGCTCTGCCATAGCTGCTGTTGCCCTAGGACCCAGCATGTGGGAGATCCACAGGGAGAATGCTGGAAACCCTAGAACATAAAGATGAACTCTGTAATCCCTGTTTAAAAAAAAGTCTACACTAGCCTCCAGGAGAGTGAAATATCACAGGGGAAGAAATCAAGGTGCTCCAGTTTACAGCTAACTCACCTTTCAACCACAAGGTCCTAGGGGTTGCCAGGAAGAACAACCAACAACCCAGAAGCCCAGAAATGCCCCTGGGTCCAATCCTATTAAATTAGACATGATGAAGGGGTGGATAAATACCAAAACCCAACAAAGTCAAGATCAAAGCACTGGAAAGCAGACAATAATTAAAGAGATCTCAATAATAGCAACCAAGTGTTTTTACTCTAATTGATCCTCGGCCTTCAATACGTGCACACACACACACACACACACACACACACACACAGAAATAGAAACACGAGAAAATAAGGTGATAAAATGCCTCCACAAGCTCCCAATTTCCTCCAAAGCCAGTCCAAGGGGGTATTGATGATAGGAAATTTTTTAAAAAAGCAAATAGCTGAATTATGCAAAATGATGAAAGAAAAATAAACCAAAAAAATAGCTCAGTAAGGTTCTTGATGTACTTAAAGATGACATAACTAAGTAGACAACAGACTTAATAAACAAAATGACTAGTGAGCTTAAAGACAATACAAATAAGCTAGTGAAGGTGACCGAAATGATTCAGTTTGAGAAAGAATTGAAGTCCATGAAAACATATTGTGATGGATTTATAACTGGTAGTGTAACTTGTAATGCCAGCTGAACTAAATCAGTATAGTACTGGATATGGATGGCCCACCACAGGATTGTTGCCAACAATTGTTGCACGTAGAACTGCATAGGAGGAGCAGCAGTTGTTGGTGCTTTTGGGGCTGTTGGTTCTCCTGGAGGAGCTTGTCATACTGGCTTCCTTGATATGAACGTGGATGTTACTATCAGAGGAGCTTAGCACCTTGTTGCTGAAAATGTCTGTGGTTCACTTTGGGGGAGCTCTAGTTCTTACTTTGAGCATTGCTTCCTGGCATTACATCACTTCTTACATGCTTTTCAATCTCCAGGAGAAGCTTGTCATACTGGCTTCCTGATATGAACTTGGCTGTTCTCATTGTTAGAGGAGCTCAGGATCTTGTTATTGATGAGGATCGCCTGCATCTCACTGGCACAGACTTTCTAGCTTTTGCCACTGATATTGAGGCCTTTTTAATGCAAATCTGTGAAGCAGAGTTGCATGTGTTATGGTCATGGGCTCTAGGTCTTCAGTTGGACTTATGGGAGGCATTGTTATAGGCTCTAGGTCTTCAGCTGGATTCATGCAAGACATTGCTGTGGGATCCAGGCCCTTGGCTGGATTCTCTAGGTCTTTGGTGTGTGGGCAGATTTCCTGTACTTTCTTTGTATCATAAATAATACTAAGAATCATGTGTTCTGTATGTAATTGTTTTTTTGTAATCCTTTACTACAATAAAAATTAGTATCAGAAGTGGATCATTGCTGTGATATTGCCTGGCCATATGGCTTAAAAACCTTGGGAATTAACTTGAAAAGGTTTTGAGAGATTGGCCAAAGAGGCAGCTCCTATATACTGTAAACTATGTTGGAGACTATAATCAGAGCCTGGAAAATCTGAATATTGATGGAAATGCTGCCAGTTAAAATGAAATCTGCCATTAGAGACTATGGCTTAAGGAAATGTGTATGATTATCAAATTGACCAGGGGTAGATTGGTAACTGGTGGTCAACTTGAGGCATCCAGCTGAACTGAATCAGCATGGTGTTAAATGTGCCCACCTGAGAACTGTTGCTAAGACAAAAAGGAGAACTGAAGAGGAAGAAGTAGTGTTGTTTTTTGGTGCTGTGAGTTCTCCTGCTGCCATTGGCAGTCCTGGAGGAGCTTATCAAGCTTCTTTCCTGATATGAATTTGGCTGTTCTCCTCATCAGAGAATCTCAGGATCTTGTTATTGCTGAGAATGTCTGTGGTTCACTTTGGGGGAACTCTGGTTTTTAGTTTGAGCATCACTTCCTGGCTCCTGAGGGGAAGATGGTGTGCTGCTCACTCTCCAGGAGAAGCTTGTCACACTGGTTTCCTGATAAAAACTCAACTGTTCTCATCATTGGGGAAGCTCAGGGCCTCATTATTGCTGGGGATGAGTATGGTGCTTTTGGGGGAGTTCTGGTTCTTACCTTGAGTGTTGCTTCCTGGCTCCAGGGTAGAACCCTCAACCTGCTGGTACAGATTGTTCATCCCCCTGGCACAACCTTTCTAGCTTCCATCTCTGACCTGGGAGGCTTCCCAGCACAGATCCGTGAAACAGACTTGCATGAGTCATGTCATTTTCATGGGCTTTATACCACCAGTTGGACTCATGGGAGGCATTGTCATGGCTCTAGGTCTTCAGCTGAACTCATTCAGAATATTGCCATGGGATCCAGGCCGTTGGCTGGATTCTCTAGGTCTTAAGTGTGTGGACAAACTTCCTGCACTTTCTCTGCATTTGACTTCTTGGGTGACCATTATAAGTAACACTATAAATCATGTGTCCTATATTGTCTTGTTCTCCTTGCAAACACTAACTATACAACAGGTACCAAGTGGAAATCCAGAGATTAAAAAAAAAATCTATTGAAAGTATTACCAGTGAGAGGACAGGGTGTCACAACTAGCAGGTAGGGCTGCTGCAGAAAACCATACACTCTGATACTTTAAAAACAATGAGGGATCATAGGAAATGGATCCAAGAGCTGCTGGATGATACAAAGAAGATTAACCTAAGATTAACTGGAGTTAGAGAAAAACCAGAAGGCATTAAGAATGGCATAAAGCTTTGTAAGTATGGGGAAAGAATTTAACACACAGGTAAGCGTGGCATATAAAACACCAAATAGCCACAATCAGAGAACTTCCACATGACATATACCAGAAGTCTAACACAACAACAGAATCTTAAAAGCTGAAGTCTAATACAAGGAATCTTAAAAGCAGTAGTCTAAAACAAAGATATACTCTTAAAAGCAAAAAAAAAAAAAAAATCACATATAAAGGTAAACCCATTAGAATTACAACAGACTTCCCAACACAAGCCAGGAAAGCTTGGAGTGAATGTTTCAGTCCCTAAAAGAAAGCAGCTCTTCACCCAGACTAAAATATGTTGAAAAACTGTCTTTCAAAATTGAAGGAGGAATAAGATCTTTCCTTGACAAAAACAAGCAGACAAAAAACCTTAAGAAATTCATAGCCACTGAGCCAGCACTCTAAAAATTTCCAAGGATATCCTAGAAATAGACAATAAAATCAACAACAGCAAAATGTCTAATGGAACAAATACATCCGGCAGAGTGAACAGTTAAATAAAGGGGAAAATAAAGGTATCAGTAACAGAAAAATAATGAAGGAATAAATCAATACCTTTTAGTAATAATCCTCACTGTATATGGTTTCAGTTCCCCATTAAAAGACACAGATTGGCTGATTGGTTCAAAAATAAAACCCAATACTATGCTGTATATAAAAGACATATTTAATAAAAAAAAATTCATGGACTGAAAATCAAAGAATAGAAAACAGTATTCCATACAATTAGAGTCCAAAGCCAAGCAGGAATAGCTGTCCTATTTTCAGGTAAAGTAGACTTCCAGACACAAAAATACCTCCAAACTATCCCTAGCACTAATAAATAAGTTCATCGAGGTAGCAGGTTATACAATCAAGACACAGAAATCAGTGTCAGTCAGGTGTGGTGGTGCGTGCCTGTAATAGCAGCACTCTAGAGGCTGAGGCAGGAATATCATCGTAAATTAGAGGCCAGCCTGGGCTACATAGTGAAACTGTCTCAATCCCCTCCCCAAATCAATGGCTCTCCTTTACACCAACAATGAATCCACTAAGAAAGAAATTATGAAAACCATACCATTAAGAAAAGTTGTATACATAGGAGTAACCTCACACAGAAAGTGAAAGTCCAAATGAAAACTATACTACTCTACAAGAGTCTGTCTAAAAGGACATAAGATGATGGAAAGGAATCTCCTTCTCCTGGATAGGCAGATCCAATATTATCAAAATGGCGTTAGTACCCTATCAAAGTTTATGATTCCAGGAAAAATACCAGTATCATTCATCACAGAACTAGAAAAATCCCTAAGAGTTATATAGAACCAGAAGAGCTCCAAAATATCAAAAGCAATCCTGAGCAATAAGCAAAGCAGGAGGCATCATGATACTAGATATGAAGTTATATTACAAAGCCACAGTGATAAAAACAAGTTAGTGCCAGCATAAAAACAGACAGGCAGATCAACAGAACAACGAGCTGGCCTCAGACTCAAGTCATCTTCTTGCTTCAGCCTCCCAAGTGCTTGAATTACAGGCGTTTTCCACCACGCCTGACTTCTGATCTACTTTTAAGACTGATATTGCTAAGTTGGAGTGAGTCCAGAACCCAATAGCTAGAACATAGAGATGTCTGGGAAATGTATGGTACAAACAATAATTGTATTTCTAGAAAGGAGAGAGCAGAGCAAGGACTAATGACTGAGGACACTACAGGGATCAGGGGTAAACAAACCTCTGCAACATAAAGAAGTCACTCCCATCAACCAGCCCCTAACACAGGAAGAGCTCTTGTGAGAGGCTGCTTGAGCTCAGTGCTTGGACAGGGGATTCCGGGCCTGAGTTGGGAATTAAGTTTAAGAGTTTCTAAATCTGAGTCCATGAAAACTACTTCCTGTGGCATTTGGGGCAGAGAAAGAATGATGTAGCCAAATATTTTAAACCCAGATTTACTTTTTAACTAGTCCATTAAAAAAAAGTGCACTTTTTTTTCTTTATTTACTCTACAGACAGTGTACTTCAGAGACATGCCCTGTATCACATGTTTAATTATATTGTATCATTACTAGGTCTCCAGAGTCAAATAGAAGCAATCTCGTGGGATATATGCTTTTAGCATAATTATGTTCTGAAATAACCTATATCCATATGTAGACTGAAAGGGATTAAAATGAATATGCTTTTATTTTTCTCAAAGTTCAAGGTTATCTGTTACTGCAGTTCATAACTAACTTTATTATAGGGATGTAACTGGCATTTGAATGGAAAAAAATTGCTCCATCAGGTATGAGTGTGGGCTTCAGTTAAAGGTCAGATTTTACTTAAGTTTTCATTTTTTTCTAAGACATGATTTTTTGCAAATTTAGCAGATCTGAAATAGTGCGGGGACAGTGCTAACCTGTATAATTTCAAATATATGAACTAATAAAAATCACCTTCTGAAGCCAAAAAATGATGTGCATTTGTAATTTTACAACTGGGTGAGTGCTGTTTTAATTAATGTGGCAAACTTGTGAATTTAGTCAATTTAATTATAGAGGAAATGCTTGCACTTTGTTTATTGCCTATTTGGTGTGATTAAAATTTACCGGAGGAAAAAACATCTTCCACGAGCAGTATTTTAGCATTTTTCTAAATGCTTCAATGACATTTGGTGCCCAGAAATGAAGTATATATTAAATATAATTGATGCTGAATTGTATTTCTTTATCATAAGATGAGCTAGATTTGGTCAGAAGCAGCCTGTTGTAAATCAGCAATCGTTACAATTCTCTAGGAAGAAACAAATTATAGAAAGATAGTTTATTAACATGAATTCCTTCTTTTTTCAGTCATTTGCCACAATTTTATTTTATGGCCTCATTACTTTCTAATGCTTTCTCTATCGTAAATGTGTCAATAATTTCTCTTAGTATTTCGTAGTAATTCATCAAAAAACTTTTTTTAAAATTTTTTTTTTGTCTTTTTCTTTTTTTATCGGTACCAGGGATCAAACTCACGACCACACACTTGCAAGGCAAGGCGCTTATGTCGCTGAGCTAAATCCAAAACTTCTACAATGCTCTAACCTTGTGTTGCCAGAGATCTGGTTGGAAATGAGGATGCCCACTCTACATACCAGTATTGGGGTCGAACTCAAATTCATTTTTTAAAAGAAGTTTATTGAGAATGTTCTCCATGGAGGACACTGCCCTAGGCTGGCCATCCTGGGTGAATGATATAGACCAGGCTTCTGCTTTCAGGAACCCACAGTCAGATGGAGGAGGAAACCACACTGTTACAGCTCGGGGTAGCATGGGCAGGGGAGAGGGCAGACACCAACCAGTTAACCAAGAAAAAGCCCAGAATGCCCCTATCTTTTTAGAGGCCTCTTGATTTAGGGTCTACACTGTTATAAAATACATACTTATAACCTCCAAAATAGTGTCTCTTTATATTCCAGTGAGTTGACCAATGATTGGCAGTTCTTGGGTTGTCTCCATGCGGGGCTGGATTACAAAGGAGAAGAAGGTTGACTTGCTTGCTAATCATGCCATATAATGAAGCCACCATCGATACCCAAAAAAATCACAGTCAGAGAGCTTCTGGATAACGCAGTGTGTGGAAGCTGCTGGAGGGCAGTGGACCAGAGAGGACATGGAAGCTCCACACTTCTCACAAGCCTCATCCTCTGCATTGCTTCATCTGTGTCCTTTGTAATATCTTTTATAATAAACCAATAAAAAACAGGGAATTCTGTGATCCACGGTAGCCAATTAATAGAGCCTAAGGAGGAGGCTGTGGGTCAGAAGCATAGGTAAAACAAAGCTGAGTTTTCAACTGGCATCCGAAGCGGGAAGCTGAGCCTCAGTCTTGGGCTCCAATCCTATCTCCAGGTAGATAGTCAGCCTGTAACTGAATCAGACTCCTGTCTTTTCCCAGAGGAACTGCCAGAGGACGCAAGGCAGATAAGTGACTCTGAGTGCAGAAGAATCAGATGGCTGAATTCAGTTCAAACTTGCAGCACATGTCCAAGACCACTAGGAACATACTTGTAGTCAAAGTTTGACTGGGGGTGGGGGGGGGTAGCATCACCTAGGGAGCAGCGTCTCAGAGAGGTAGACCCAGACTCCAGAAAGAGGCATTAAATAGGCTCTGTCTGCTGCCAGGAGCCTGTCCACCTTGGAAGTTGTAGAATGTTCTCACCTCAGTATGCTTTTAGGCATTGCTGTAGTTTGGATTTGAGGTGTTAAGAGGTGAGGTCCATTGGCTGGCTTTGGATCACTGGGAGCGTGTCCTCAGTCTCTTTATCTCCCCCTTTTATAACTGGCTGTGAGAGGAACAGGCTTCCTCTACCATGTGCTTCCACCGTGATGTGCTGCCTCATCACACACCCAACCCAGCAGATTCAATCGTGGACTAAATATTCCAAACCTCGGCAAACCTTACCTCTGCATAGGCTAAAATGTTGAGGTATTTTGTTACAGTGATGGAAAGCTGACTAACACATGTGTAATCACAAAATAGTACTATCTCTGACTTGTTGTACACTGGTCAAAGCATGGCTATAATGGTTTGAATATGCAAAATGCCCTAAAACTCAGGTGTTGAAGGTTTGGTCTCTGCAGCAATAGGCAGAGCTGAGGCTTTTGGAAGATTGCTAGATCGTGAAGGCTCTAATTCCATCAGTAGATGGATCCATTGCTAAATCAATACTTTGATGAATTATTGATAGGTGATGGAAACTTAGGAAGTAGGACCTAGTTGAAGAGAGTGGATCATGGTGGAGTGTGTCCTTGAGGAGTATATCTTGTCCCCATCTCCTCCCTCCCCTTCCTGTTCATTGTAAAATAAGATGCCTTCGTCCAATACATTCTCACCATGATGTTATGGCTCAGAATGGAGCAGAAGCAATGGAGCCCAGTGGCCATGGACTGAAACTGTAAGCCAGAATAAACCTGTTTTCATTTAAGTTATTTTTCTCGGGTATTTTTTCACAACCACAGAAAGCTGACTAAAGTGACTTTTGTGTGAGTACTGTTTCTATGTGTAGAAATTGTTTGTATTCACTCAGAAACATTAGTGCTAGTAGCTATTGGAGCACTTTCTACTTTCTTCCATAGACTCATAAACAAATGTCTTAAGCCTCTTAGTTTTGGGCTCCTTTTTAATTCAGCAATAAACAGCCTATAGGAGCAACCTGCATGTAACACTGTGAAGATTTCCTGCTTCCTTCAGCGTTGACGTGTGGAGAGGACTCCAACCCCATGAAAGACAAAGGGCAGGACAGACCCTGAATGTCCAAAGTGCTGCACACCTGCAGCAGACAGGTCCTCTTTGACAACCTCTTTGAATCTGGCTCTGGCTTCCTCAGGTTCTCCTCCTTTCCCTGGACCTTCCTATCTAGGCTCCTCTCATGGCTGAGGTCCCTGGAATCACTAACACGTCTAAGGGACACAGGCAGCGATCATCTGTTCCTGAACAATGTATTCTTTTCATAGAGCCTTCTGTGGGTTTGACCATTCAAAGCCCACTGAAGGCTTTGGGAGAACAATGTCTCTTCCATTGCTCTAGATACAGAAGGTACTAGTCACCTCACCTCTTGGATGGCCAGTAAGAGTGAACTCTTCTGCTTTGCAGCCAGGTGTTTTAGCTTTAGTCACTGTTGGCCAGGCCCTGTCCCAACCTTCTGCAGACAGGTCATGCTTCTTGCAGTTACCTCTTCTCTATCCGAAACTTTCAGGGAAGAAAAAAGCCAGGAAATCTTACTTTCTTTTTATGAATACACTATAATCTCTTACCTACTGAAAGTTTAAAATGGACTCAAAGGCAACCAACTTCTGGGAGGTGTTCTCTTGTTCAGTCACATGACTGTTTCTTCAGTCACTCTCAGAGCCAAAGCTCATCAGTATCAGAATCTGACAAACTCAGGAACAGAAAGGCCAGGTGGCTAAAAAGCAAACATTCATACTGGCTTCATGAAAAGGAAGAAAGTAAATCTCAAGAGAAACACTGGAACATTTTCCTCGTCAGTAATTCCTTGAAAAAAAATGAGAAGCACTTATGTATCAGTCAGTGTTTACAAAAAGAAACAGCTATAATGCAAGATATACAAATGTATAAGAAATTATAAAACTGCCTCACAATGGCCACCCACAGAGTCTGCTGAGGAAGAGTGCAGGGGTGTCTGCACCCTGGAGACTGAAGGATTGGGGGTTTGAAGGTCTACAGCTCACTGCAGGGTCCCTCATGAGTCCGTATCAGACTCAGTGGTCTACGATGGAAGGCTGAAGAGTCTGCACTGGAAGCCAGATGACATGCAAGGTGAAGGTGAAGACTGGAGCCCCTCCACTCCGAAGAAACAGAAGCAGATCTGTCCTTCTTCATTTCCCCTTTGTACCATCCAAGGGACAAGCCACCACAGGGGGTCTTCTACACCCCAGGGTGTGGAACTCCTGAGCCAATTTAGTTGAGATCTTATTCAAGTTGACCCAGTCAACCATCACAACTTGCTTTCTTTGAGGATGCTGAATTACATTTATGTGAGAAAAGCATCGTTACTAATCACAGGGGACTTGTGAATTTCAATGAACTCTTCCTTCCTTCTTGCTCTATCAAATTAGCAGAGAGCCACAAATTTGGCTAATTACAGAATCAGATGCAATTCCACTACAACAAAATGGATCATCCAGTCCTACCTATAGAATTCATCTGAAAATGCCACCATTAAGATCAAAATAAAATCTGTATTTTGAAGCTACAATCACTCAGCAAAATGTTTCTGTCCTTGATAAAAAGCCCATCAACCAGATTCTTGCCTTTGTCCTTCTTTATTTGCCTTGAAAATGTTTCATATGTCAATTTCCTTCTTTGTAGAATGTGTTTATGCCCATCTCACTGGGGTGCTGTGAGGAACAAATGATAAAATGCAGAATGCTTTAAAAGTCTAAAATAATAAGCATTTTTCTGTGAAACTTTATAAGTTGATTTAACTTTTTACTTAAAATCCTGCCATAATTCTATGATGGGAGGATAAATGGCAGAACTTAAAATACATCCTTCCCACAAGTTATAAAAATATCTTATGAGGTCCTTGAAGATCAGAGCCACTTCTAATTCACCCACATATCCACTATGACAATGTATTTTTGAATGGTTACAAGATAGAATATTGAGCACTCAGGAGGCTGAGGCAAGAGGATCACCACAAGTTCAAGGCCAACCTGGGCTACATAGTGAGTTCAAGTCCAGCCTGAACAGCATAGTGAGACTTTGTCTCATCCATCCATGGATGGATGGATGCAGAACCCAGATAAGTACCAATCTGGGCACTGAGGTGTCAAAATATTGAAATACTTCAGCATTGGTTGGAGAATGTGGGTCTTGCTGTTCCAGTCACCTTGAACTCTTATCCTCCCACAAAGCCTTCAGTCCTTCCAGCAGTCCAGCAGCTAAAGGGTTGCTGTCTAGCATAGCATACAGTGCTGGCAACAATCTAAGTGGTTCTGCCTATGTCCTACTCAACTGAGATTTACATGAATGGAGAACCATTTCAACAGAAGACTCATTTTAAGCTGTTAGCCATAGGACAAGTTCTCAATCAATCCTGGGAGTGAGATTTAAATTTGTTGTCTATATTTTTGTTATGATCTAGATCTAAAAGTTCCCCCTGAAAGTCTCATATTCAGAGATGGAGCCTGATGGGAAGGGGTGGATCGCTGGGGGTGTAACCTAGAAGGGTATAATCTCCTCTTCTGCTCCAGCCTTCTTTCTTGGCTTCCTGGCAGCTCAGGTCAAGCACTTTTTCCCTTTTTCCTCGATTGTCTCATTTCTGCTGTCCATAGACTGAAATCATGAGCCCAAATAAACCTCCCCTATAAGTTGTAGATGTCAGGTATTCCTTCCCAGCAACTGGGCAAGTGACTAATATTATTTCCTACCTTAGAAGATGTAACTTCTTCAAATGATACATTGTGACCAGGCATGATGGCACATAGCTATAATCCCAAGTACTGAGGCGGCTAAGGCAAGAGTATTCCAAGTTCAAGGCCAGACTAGGCAATTAGCAAGATGCTATCTGAAAATAAAACATTTTAACAGCGAAGGGGGTACTGAGGATGTAGATCAGTGGTAGAGTGCTTGCCAAGTAAGCCCAAGGTCCTCAATTCCATCTGCAGTACTGCAAACTTTTTTTCGTTTAAAAAAGGCTACCTTGTAATCTGAGATCCCATAAGGCTTTAATTTTTTTGTTATTGAGTTTCTTTTCTTTAGTGCATTCTAAATTTTCTAAATAATAATTTATCTCATAACTACATTCATAAGTAATAGGATAACTACTTTCATAAGTATTTATTATAATAAGTCACTTTTTAATAGTGTGTGTTTTAGGGACTTCTCTGGCAGATAGTGTTTTCTCTGGATATTATAACTATTGTGTGTTAACAGCCAGGCATGTTGACTTATGTCTGTAATCGCAACTTGGAGGCTGAAGCAGGAGAATTGTTGCAAGTTTGAGACCAGCCTGGGCTACAAAGTGAGCTCAAGGCCAGCCTTGAGCCAGCAAAAGCCTGCCTCAAAAAGACAAAGACGAAAAAAGAAAAGAAAAATATTAGCGAATGCATCTAGAAAGTCCTTGTGACCTAGAAGCCCAGAAGAACTTGTGACTTGTGTCAGCCACCCCAGGCAGAGTTCATTTCCTGTCATGTTGGGAGACAGAAAGGTTGGTCTTGTGCAGACCCTGCTCCGCCCCCTTTGCTGGTGCCTCATTACAAGACCGTCAGCAAACCTTGGGTCCCTGCTCACCTACTGCTGGCTGCCGCCTGGAATTCTGGAACCTCTGCCTTCCACAGCTTGGGAAGAGATGGAGCCCCTGACCTGATCCACTTGTCCTCAGTTCCCTGGAGCCCTCTCGGGCAGTGACGTTCCTCCCAACACACACACGCACATGCACATACCAATGGCACAGATTTTTCAGAAACAAAACAGTTTAGCAATAGTAAAGGAAAGATGTGCTTACATTCAGCAACCATGTGCTGTTAATACATTGTGCTGTAATAAAGTTGTTTTTGCATTTCATTGATTGAAGTGTTAGGAGCTGAGACATTGGAATGGTTATGAATCCAGACAGGCCTGGGCTAGAAGTCCAGGGCTGCAGCTTCCTGTCATGGCCACTGACACGTTCTCTAACCTTCAGTTTCCCCATTTTCCGTGGCCTTTGTCATTATGGCACTGGGTACTAGCTGAGGCCTTTGTTCATTCTCCCCTGTCCAGATCATGCCCAGAGTACCCCCTTACCAAGCAGCTGTGCGCTTTGGTTAACAAGCTCTGGGTCAGGACCTTAAATCTTAGTTTCTTCCCTTGGGCCAGACTGGAGTTCTTAGGAAGGTGACCCCTCACCCTTTCACTCCTCAAGACTTGTAAATAGAAAAGCTACCCATGAGGATTTACATTTTTCAGGGACAGGAAACTGAAAGGGGACTCTTGCAGCCTGAGTTTCATCTTTTTTATGCTGCATGTCACTGTTACCTAAAAGCAAAGGCATAATCTGCTATTTGGAAAAGTTCTATGAAAGGAACAAAATTTTTCCTATAAAAAACAGTAGTTAGCATCCCAAATGTGTACTGTAGGAAAGACTGTTACACAGCCAGGGCCAGGCGATGAATTGTATCCATTGCTTCTTTTGAGAAAAGAAAAACAGTGACTGTCATCTTTCCACGGAGACGATAGTGAAGATATTTTATAATTAGTTCCCGCTCCTCTGACACAAGAAATAAAAGTACTGAATATCTCAATTTCCTCCATCAGAGCATCAAGAAAGAAGCATTACAGTAATATCAGTGCAGCCACCTCCAACAGCACCTGCCAGTTTTTAAGCAGAGATTTTTTTCTTCCTGCCAACATTATTCTACATTCCCCTGCCACTAGAGAACTGGCTGAATTTTCTCCTTCAAATGTAATATTCCTTTTTTGACAAAGTATAATAACCATGGTGTCAAATAGTAACATGTAAAAAAATAAGCATAACATAGAAGAAAGAGTTCAGTGTTTGCTGAATGTCCCAAACACGTGGGTCTCTGGAGTGACAGGACTGATTTGCTTCATCATCGGCTGCTCTTATCCCCGCCACCTTGTCCCCTCTGTGTTCCCTGGAGACCTCGCACAGTGACTGGCATTTTCATTTCTCCCATGCAGGGTTCCCCACACTCACAGCCCTGCCTGCCAGGGGTAGGTCTGTGTAGCTTGTGTTTCTGGGCCCAACTGGCAGCTTGTGAACTGAAGCATTGAGCCATGAGCCCCACCAGCCTCGCCTGGCTCCCGGCCAGTGAGGATGCAGTCATCGGGGATGCAATCCGTCTGACCTGCTGTGTTGAGGCTGACAGCCTGGAGGAGAGAGGCGATGGGGCCCTGTAGTCTGAGAGTGGTCTCTTTGCTGCTGCTGCTCAGGATTTTCCTGGTAAACAAATAAATTCTGTATTCGTAACACATTCAGATTGTTACAAAAAAAAAAAAGAAGAAAGAAATGAGCTTTGGGTTTTTCATTTTGGAGATGAGCAGGGAAAAGCAAAGGAACAAGATTCTCTTTCCTTTGTGTAGGCGGCACAGTTTGCAGAGTACTTGGTAAAAGTCAGTCTCTGAATGGAGAAATGCAGGTAACCAGAGAGCAAAGGGTTTAAGTAAGGATCAGGGGGAAAGGCAGAAATTCGCCATAGGAAGAAGACTTTAGCACACCAGGGTCCATGAACAGTGGGAGCAGAAGGTGTAACCACAAACCAAAACCAAGTGTTGCAACTGTGAGGGGGCAGCCAGGGGACCCTAAGTGGAGGGCTGGAACAAAAAAGAAAATGCAGCCACGACTGAGATACAAGAAGCAAAGCAAGGAGTAAAGCACCAGGAACTTCTTTCCCCTCCCTCCAGTTTCCCACCAGGTTTCCAGTTGGCCATGTATGGCTTTGGGATTCACCAGAGGAAGTGGTGAAGTGCGCTTCTAGGTGTGTCTTTGCGGGTTGTGAGGATGGCCTTGAGATCAGTGACGTGTCCCTCGCTCCTTCTTCTTGAGCACTGTTCCTCTGCTGTGTTGCCCAGCCTCCAAGAACTAAGCAGCTTTCTTCCACCACAAGCTTCCACCATGATGCGCCTGCCTTGGATCTAACCAATGGACTGAACCCTTTTAGAACATGAGCTAAACTAAACCTTTCCTTTTTTAAGATGCAGTGTTAGGTACTGTGTCTAGCAATGGAAAATCTGACTAACACATGCCTACTAGAAGCTACAGGATGAGTGCAGTTCCTTGAGTTCAAAAGAGGCAGAGGCCAGGTAGGATAGAGCTCAGCAGTATAAGAGCTGCCTGGGAAGTGCAAGGTCATGAGTTTGATTCCTAGTACTAAAAATAAAACAAAAGAGGCATAGAGAAAGCATTTAAATGTATTCAAAGCACATAATGTACCCAATCTTTCTTTTGGCCCTGGTTTACAGAGCAAGACAGCTAAGAACAAGGGTATAGATGACCCTCCCAAAATAAACTCCAGCTTAGTTTTCTAGCACCATCAATACTTGGAAAGAGGTGAAAGAAAGCTTTCAGTTGTGGGGATGAAAAATAGAATCCATGAAGAATTTGGATGATCTAAGGCCTGAAAAGCCATAATGTGATTTTCTTAGGCTGGGCTCCCTTAGGAGTGGTACTAGAGTCTCAGGGTTGGGGTTGTCTTGGACAGCAGCAGAAATCTTAATTTTTACATTCCACTAGGAGACCAGGGCTATTAAAAAAGCAGCTACGATAAAGCAAAGAAAGAAAAATTAGACTGGAGCTTCCAGCTGTAGAAACATGGTTTTGTAACTACATCATTTGTTTCTATTGGACAATCTATGTGTTTTTCAAATTGTTAGTGCTTCATAGTGGAATAAAATTATCCTTATATTTCATATGGCTGGACTGGGTGGATTATTGTGAACTGAAAAAGCTTAAGGGGTATAAATCCAGGCAGTCCTGGGCTGCAAGTCCAATGCTACAGCTTGCTGCTATGCCCACAGACACGTTATCTAACCTTCAGTTTCCTTTCAGAAGGTGAGGTTGCCTCGTAGATCTGTCACGAGGATTGCATGAGACAGTGAAGCATTTGCACAGAACCTGGCTCCCAGAAAGTGCTCAGATAATGCAAGTTTTGCCTAAAAGGGAGAAAAAATCCTCTCACAGCCTAGAGCAGGACCATCTGTCCCCAAAGATCCCCAGGTTCTTCCATCCTGAGCTGGGCCACCGAGAATGTGCAGTGGGGAATAGTTTCATTGCCACCTGTTTTTACAGCTGTACGACAAAGGAGTCCAGAAAACAGATTGAAGGTGGCAAATTATTTTCCAAGCCAGAAACTCCTTATCACAAAAGAACCCTCCACAAATCACAGCCTGTCAAGACAGTCCCGAAAGCAAAAGGAGATCAGAAGAAAATACTTTTGCTTGCAAAATTTATAGCCTTCAGCTGCCTACAAAAGTCCTGTGGCATGATATATATTGTTGTGCTCTCTTCGGCAGCATACACTAAAATTGGAATGATGTGTATACAGTTATGTGGGGAAAAAAACTCACATAAAGACTGGTAAATCTGCTGCACTCTTCCTGCTATCTAGGAGCAGAGCCAGGGACAGGCCCCCTGGAGGATGGGGAGCTGCTGGATGGGCAGGAGCAGCCCATGGGCCTATGGAAATGGACAGATGTGTCCTTCTGTCATGGGTCCTGTCTTATCTTCATGGGCAGTGAGGAACCAGGAGGGTCTCCCTGGGTCAAGATGACCGTGGTGAGGAAAAGGCAGTTCAGGAAGGGCACAGGAAACAAAGCACAAGCATACAGAGAAAGGAGATAGGACATATGAAGCAACCAGGTGAGAGAAGGTCAGAGTTCTGCAATGAGAGCCCAAGGATGAATTGAGCAGATGACAGTGAACAGAACACCACCAACTCAGTGGAGTGGTGCCCAGGCAGCTACCGACCATGCAGCATCATCTAAGCATCCTGCAAAATAATGAATTGCTTTTCCAAGAAGTTGGTCTGCTTCATCTGGACTTTTCAGGCCTGATTCAGGACAGGTTCTTACTCTTTTAGGGTTGATAAGCCCAACTCCACCCTCCTCTCCACCTATTGTTAGGCTACAATCACAGCAGCTCTATAATTCTGTCTACAGTCAAGATAATGAGCTTAAAACAAACAAAACAAAAAGTACAGATGTTGGGGGGTGAAGAAAGAGGAAACAGAGTAAAGATGACTGTGGAGCTGTAAGGAAGGCTGGCACCTCTGGAGAGGGCAGTGTCCATTTACAAATTTTTCTTGAGTGCCACCAGGTACAGGGCCAGGGCAAGCTGCCAAATCTGTATCTTAGTTACTTTTCTCTTGTTGCTGAGATGTTCCCCTAAGATGAAGGGGAAAAAAGGTTTACTTAGCTCACAGTTTGTGGAGGTTTCAGGATGTAATTAGCAGGCTCCAAAGCAGGATATCATGGCACTGAGGCAACAGGTCAAGGCAGCAGAAGACGGCAAAAGCAGCATCCGCAGAAGCAGGAGAATAAGCCTCTTCTCCTCCCTTATATTGTAAGCAGGGTACCCCACCCAGGGTGGGTATAGCACTCACACAATTTCCATGCCCTCCTCTTATGTAAGATGAGAATGCTTGCTCTTTTTTCTTTTTTTTTTTTTTTTTTAAACTTTTTATCGGTACTAGGGATCGAACTCACGACCGCCTGCTTGCAAGGCAGGTGCTTATGCCGCTGAGCTAAATCCCCAGCCCCTAAGATGAGAATGCTTACAAAGTGAGAACCCCGATCCTCAGTTGAATCACTTAGTTAAACTTCTAAACTTCTCGAATTGACACGATGTATCAGCCGTTACATTCCTGTGATGAGAGAGAGACAACATAGGGAAGTGGGATTCAACCAAAGAGATCTGTGTTCTATGAAGGTGAAAAGCAGTATATGCATTTCCATCCAGTCCAAAGTGGGGTGTGATGAATCCAAGAGGGTAATTCCTTTAAGTCAGGTGAACATCTTAGTTGATGAGGGTTCTGGGTAAAGTCTTGAGGTGAGCATCATGGGCAGAGTTGGGAGGGGGGGTAAAGATCAGAGAGAGAGAGAGATTAGTCAGCCAAGGGCAGAGATGAGGCTAAAAAACATTCTAGGAGCAAGCTAGTGGTTCTGATGCATTGGAGTGGTGTATCTGGGAGGTATCTTCAGTCAGCTGGGATATATAACTTAACACATAATTCAGTAGTTCATGCTTTGTCAGTGCTCATTTTATTGAATTTTGGAGGCTGTGGGAAGAGTCTGAGTTTGACCAAATCGACAGTCAAGTGCTGATTCCTAAGTGTTCTCTGTGAAGAGTGTCATGCTGCCCTCAGTGTGGGAGTCACTTGTGACAGGATGAGGGCGGGGAGCATGAGCCTTAACCTCCCATGCCTGTCCCTTCTTAGCTCTACCCATAGACACTCCCACACCTGCTCTCCTGCCCCTGCTGCCCACAGTCGGGCCAGTGCAGTGGGAAGACCCCAGCCTCACACAGCTTTTGCAGATGCAGGTGTGTCTGCGCCTCAGCCCCAGCACCTGAGAGCTTTGCTGCAGGCGAACCCCTGCATCCCTCCAAGGTGCAAGGCTGCAAATTGAGCTCTGTCCTTGACATGCGTTCTGTGCTGGGCACACCTAAAATAAACCTCAAAAATCTTTTAAAGTGAAATATAAACCTATGCTTTAACAAACAATGAAGCAAAATGTGAATATTTTTAAACATTTAAACCCAAGCTGGGTGAGGAGGTTCATCCAGATGGGGGGCAGCCCAGCAGGGGTTTCTGAGTCCAGTAGGTGAGATGTATCTGCTGGATGGAGAGGGGTGGGGTGGGGGGGGAGATCCTGAGGTGGGAAATTGGCTGCATTCTAGGGGATTAGTTAAATAAGTACATATGTTAATGGCAGCCAGGTTTCCCACTGACAGAAAGAAGTTACAGATAAGAACAGAGAAAAATAACAGAGGCCTGGAGTGCTGGGCATCAGAATGCTCATGATTTCACATATATATGAATAAAGAACTAAAGATGCAAATATTTGCTTGTGTATGTTTGAAAACACATACACAGACTCTCTGACTCTAGCCATGCCTGGGAGTTGCTGTACCAGAAAAACAATGAGCATATGTAACATCCCAAGGCTGGCACCTTTTGAGGAGGGCTGCTGGGTACCAAACTCAGGCCCTTGCACACATTAAACTCTACCTAGCTACATTCTCAGCCCCTTAGATGTTGGATTTTTAGGTACCGTTCCCCACTAAAAAAACCAGGGCTTCTTAAAGAAATGGCTCATTTCAGGACAGGGCCAGGTACTCTATAAGATGAGCCCAGAGCATCTTCTAATGCCAGAAAGTAGAAAGTACTCAAAAAACAATGGGAATGTTAAGGTGAGATGACCTACAGGTCAAACCCAAGACAGTTTGAATTTCAAATAAATGACAGTGGCAAGGCTGGCCATTGAACCAGCTAGGTTCATTTCTCCAGCGAGTGAGACCTCACACCAGGGAATGTCTCTAAGAGCTGTCTGGAAAATAACCATTCCAGATGTAAGTATTGTTTGGAAGCGTTTAGGAGCAGTAGAAGAATGCGAGTTTTGTTCTAGCTTGCAAACTGTCAGACATCAGGGACAACAACTAAGTGTCTCGATATTTTCTGTCAGTGAAGAGGGCAGATCAGAGCATGGATAAGGCTGCAATGGGAAGCAGTAATTGGCCAAAAGAGAGGAACATTTGGCATTGTGTGGGCTGCATCTTATTTTTGTAGCTACACAAAATTGTGATGTGGCTTTGTTTTATTTTCTTTTCCCATGGACTCAGAGTGACCTTGTCGATGTTGGTGTTTTGTAGTTTTTTGTATGCCCGACAGACAAATATGCATGGCCTAGCTGTAGGTACCAGGTCAGCTGTTAACATCACTGAGGCCTGGCTGCAAGTCTCAGAGAAGCCTCCAGGACTCAGGGACTGCGTTTTTCAATCTCAGCAAGCATGGATTATAGCCCATGGTCAATAACCCATGGTCAAAAAGGATCTGAATCTATTAATATGTAAAGTATTTATTCAATTACTAAACTGGAAGAATGAAGTGACATAGTTTATTAATAAATTAGTAGACTGTTTTAAAACAGTCCTAGGTTTATAGAAAAATGGAATAGGAAGCTTATATTCCCATATTCACTTCCTATCCTTTAGAGATTTTTGTTTCTTTGGGTACCAGGGATTGAACTCAAGACCTTATGCTTGCCAGGCAGGTACTTATAACACTGAGCTAAATCCCCAGCCCTATCCCTTACAGTTTCTCCTATAACTAAGATCTTTCATTAGTGTGGTACAATTGATGAGGCAAGACTGAGACATTATTATTAACTATCAGTCTGTTGTTTTTTTTTTTCCTTTATCAGTATCGGGGATCAAACGCATGACCGCCTGCTTGCAAGGCAGGTGCTTATGCCGCTGAGCTAAATCCCCAGCCCTCAGTCTAGTTTTCTTTGGAGATTCACTCTTAAAGCTGTACATTCTATAGATTTGACAAATGTCTGATGACACATACCCACCATTATAATATAACACTGAATAATTTCAGAGCCTTAAAAATCCCCTATATTCTTACCTATTCATTCCTCCTACTTCGTAGGCCCTGGTAATCACTGAGTTTTTAACTTCATCCATAGTTTTATCTTTTCAAGAATATCCTATAACTGAAACCATACAGCATGATTTTCCATATTGATTTCTTTCACTTACAGTTCTTCCAAGGTCTCTTAAGTCTTAATAACATCTATTTTTATTGCTGAATAATATTCCATTGTCTGGAATATTATTATATTATATTATTATGATACAATATTATTATACCATAATTTATCCATTCATTATCCAGACACATCATAATTTGTTTACCCAGTTACTCACTGGAGGACATTTTCATTATTTCCTATTTTTGACAATTACAAATGATGCTTCTATAAACATCTATGTGCTGGTTTCTGTGTAGGCATAAATTTTCAGTTCATTTGGGTAAATACCTAGGAGTGCAATTCCTGGATCATATGGTAAGCCTCAATGTAGCTTTGTAAGAAACTGACACAACATCTTCCAAAGCAGTTGTATCATTTTGCATTCCCACTAGCGATGAATGAGACATGAGAACTAAACATAATGAGGCATCCTGGGTGGGATCCTGCAATAGAAAAAGGACATCAGACAAAAATGAAGGAAATCTGAATTAAGTACGGACTCTTGTCAATAACAAGGTAACTACATATGTTTGATAGTTGAGATAAATGGACATATAATAATAGAATCTGTGGGGAGGATACTGGATTCTCTGTTGTGTCTTTGCAAAGTTTCTGTAAATATAAAACTATTCTAACACATGAACATTATTCAAATACTAAAAATGAAATGACAGAATATCACCCAGAATATACTGGAATATTCAGTATATTCAGAATATTCCAGAATATACTGGAAAGACCCGGTGAATGAATATAGGCATTAAGCATCACTAACGCCTATGACCACGAAAGGACAGACAGATATGTGAATCCCTTGGTCTTGCCAAAGACAATGAATGTGCGTTTGTCCCAGTCTCTGACTCCAGCTGCTGATTTGCAGGATTTCCAGGAGACAAATGAGTATGTGGACTTGTACCATGGGTGCAATCATGAAAGCAAACTCCAAATGAAAAGTTAACACAGAAAATATAGCAATACATTTACTTTTTTTTTTTTTTTTGTCTTTTTCATTTTTACCGGTACCAGGGATCGAACTCACGACCGCCTGCTTACAAGGCAGGTGCTTATGCCGCTGAGCTAAATCCCCAGCCCAAATATAGCAATACATTTAAAATAATACCCCGCATCTATATCTTAAATGAAGAAGTTAAAAATATCATATAAGAAATAGCAAAAATAATTTTATTTGAAGACAATACGAACATGCCTGGAAAATGGAGATAAAATGAAGACTATTAGGATAAGAGAATTTAGTAAAGTGGCTTTAAAAATTAATAAAAAATGCAATGACTTTCCTATATGCAATACTACCTAACTAGCAAACATAACAGAATAAAAGATTCCCCTTCAAAATGACACAGAATGAAAGTGGTTAGAAATAAGATTACTAAAAATACACAGTATGAAGAAAAACGTTAAACCTGATTGACAAAACTGAAAGGGTAATTGAATAAATGGAGACGTGTTCTGTGTGAAATAGGAACATCTACTCCCAAAAAGTATCATTTTTGAAAATTTCATGTATCCCAATAAAAATAGCATCAATTCAACATCCAACTAATGGGGATTGCAAAAAGGAAAAACAAAGAAAATGCTCAGAAAAAAATCATCAAAGGAAAAAGCACCATTTCTCAAGCAAAACATTCAAGATTAGAAGAGCCTTTGGGTTTCTTAGTACAGCAAATGAAAAGGGGGAAAAAAGCCCCATGGCAAAGGATGTGACTAATGTAGAGCAAAAGTTATAAAGAAGAATCTCTTAATGAGTTACCGGAAGAAGGAAAAACAGGTTACAAGCAACCAAAGATCGTGCTTCAGACTGTCTGAGTTAGCAGATACTGATAGAGAAACTGTTTCAAAATTCTGAGGGAAAAAAAATGTATAATTTATAATTCATATTCACATAAGTGTGAGAATGTTACAGTAACTTTTTGTTTTTCCCTTACTTTTAAAATTTAAAACTCAATTTACTGTGGAAAAATGTCAAAATTTAAACGTAGAAACAATATTATAATTAATGTTCATGTCCCTAACACCCAGGTGGTCAGATCATGGCCAATCTGGCTATATCTACATTTTAACCAAGTCTCTCCTCTTGCCCTATTGGTGTATTTCACTAGAAAGTAAGGACCTAAAAATAAAAGCATAGAAGGAAATTTGATTACAGTAGAGGAGCAGCCAATATGATCACAAAAGCAGAGATTGGACTGGCAGATCCAGAAGCCAAGAAATACTGGCAGCCTCTTGACACCGAGTAGGCAAGGAGTAGATTCTTCCCTAGTTTGAAAGGAGCCCGCCCTGCCAACAATGTGACATGATGTTAGTACCATGAGACTCACTTCAGACTTTGATTCTCTAGAAGAATAACAAGCAAATTTGCATTGTTTTTAGCCACTAAGTTTGTGGTGATTTGTTAGAAAAACAGTTGGAAACCAATACCTCATACTGTTTAGAAATTTGAGAGTAAACATGACAGGCAGCAGCCAAAATAATGAATGAGAATGAATCCAGGGAAGATGGGATTTGATAGGAGTAGATTTTATTGTAAACTTGGTGGTACTGAAGGGGAATTAAAAATTTTAAATAAAGCCGGTCAAGGAACCACACCAAGGCCAGGCAGACATGTCTGTGTCCAGACAAGCCTGATAACAGCACATTCCTTCCTTTGTGTAAGCTTGTCTAACAGATGGCCTTAAAGTGTAACTTAAAACTCTTCTTTGTGTAACTGTTATCTTTTTACTGCCTTGTAACTAATGGCCTTGCAATGTAATTTACAATGTAACAGGACATTTCTTCCTGTTTATAATCCTGCTGATGGCCTTATGATAGAACCTGAAATGTTTAGACTCCCTTAGCAACCCAAGATGTCACCCAGTCCTGCAGTCATAATGTGCCACGCCTATTTTTAAACCTCCCCACTTGCCTTCCCCATAAAAGTCCTTCCAGTTGGAGCCGACTCTGGGAGAAAAGTCCCACTCAATCCCACCGATATAATAAACTGCTTCTGAACCTCCTTGGTGCTGTTTCTTCCCATGTGTGGTCTGTTTTCCGTAACAGTACCATTACATTACTCTAATAAAAATGGAAATGCAATCTCAAAAATATACTGGAACGAAGTAGTTTGACAAGTGTGTCATGGCGAATGCCAAGGACTCTTACAGACAGTTCCAGGCAGTAAACGCACTGCGTGCAGCTGGTAGGACTGTAACAAGTAGACAAGAACAGTAGAAAAAGAAATTATAGGGCAAACTCACTGGTGGACAAATATGCAAAACAGTTAATAGAATGTTAACCAACTGAATATAAAAATATCGATAGAGAATGTGTGTTTTAGATCTCTACTGCTGCCATAACACACTTGCTACCACAAACTTAATGTCCTGAAGCAACACACTCTTCTGATGATACATTTCTGTAGATCAGAGGGCCAGTGCGCTCCCACCAAGGGAAAAATCAAGGTACCCTCAGCTGTGCCTCCCTTTCTGGATGTGCTAAGGGAAAATCCATTTCGTGTTCATCCAGGTCGCTGGCAGAATTCAGTTCCTCGCATTTGGAGCTCTAAGATCCCTGTTGCCTGTCTGTGGCTGAAGGCCATTCTCAGTTTCTAGAAAACACCAGCGTTCTCTGCTCATGGTCCTCTTGCTCCATCTTCAGAGCCACCAATCTCAAACTGAGTCCTCTCCACTTTGTTCCTCTACTTTACTCTTCTGCCTTCCTCTTCTTTCAAGGGCTTCTCATTTACAGAACCTTCTCCGCCTAAGGTTCATGACTTTAATTCCATTGGGTCATCCCTTTTGCCATGTAAGGTGACATTTTCAGATTCCAGGGACTGTGGCATGAGCCTTCTAGCACAGGAAGAAGATATTAATCTCCCTGGCATGGCATATATATATATATATATATATATATATATATATCATGATCAAATAAGATTATAAGATTTATTGCCACAGAGCTCACAGAGATGGTTTATGATTGCTTAATGTTAGAGAATCTATTACTGTAATTTATCACATCAACAGATAAATGAAAAAATAAATATAATATTTTGATAAATTCAGAAAAAGTATTTGATTGTATTCAACACTCCTTCATGATAAATACTCATTAAATCAGAATAAAAGAGCTTTTTTTAAATGATGCTTGATACCCACTTAAAACCTAAATTATCAACTCTTCATGTTACAGTAGTTAAGACAGCCATTTAAGTCACAATAAGGCAAGGATATCTGCTATTAATAGCTGCAGTCAACACTATCTTGGCTATTCTAGCTAACACAAGATGACCACTAAAGTAAATAACTCTTTGGGGAAAAAGAATCAAGATTATCATTATTTTCATGTAATGTGATTATCTTCAAAGAAAATCTCCAAGAAATCCAGACTACTAGAAATAATAAAAGACTCCAGTAATTTTATTCAATATAAGACCAATATAAAAATTTCTGCAAAGCAACAATAATTTTCATATATATGTATATTATACATTTTTATATGAGAGGTTTAGGTATATCCTATTAAAATGACAAGAAAAACTATGTAAGAGAAAAATATAACAAAACATCACTAAAATCTCCATGGAGAGTATACTAAAGGATATAATACAAAGCCTGAAGAACAGAGATATACCACACTCAAAGAAGGAAAACACAGTATCAATCTCTGTGGCCAATCATTTTGATAACAAAAGTTGTCAAAATTCCCACGAGTTTTTTGGAGCCTATTAAAGTCATCTGAAAATTCCTGTGGAAGCCAGTTTGTTCCTTCTGTGAGCTAGTGATAGCCATGCAGGGCCCAAGACGAGAGACAAGAAGCCAAATTGCCCTTCTTATGTGCCAGCCGGGACACAAGAACTACATCTTCACCCCTAAAAACTGGCTGATTTGGAGGAACACAGGCTGAGTTGATAGCAACTGAGTTACAAAAACAATTTAATGCTTATATTGTTTGATTGACTTTGCAGGACCAAAGCCAGCATCTGAGCATCTATTTAGAGGATAACAATATGCAATGTAGCAACTATGGGGCATTCCCTTTTGTCTTGTCTTTGAAATCCAATATTGTTCTCACTGTTTTGTTTTGTTTTGTTTTGATTGACCTTGTTCTGTTTTATTTTGTTTGGTTTTATTCTCTTTAAAATAAAATTTTTTAAAGATTAAAAAAATTCCTGTGGAAAAGGAAGGGGATCAAGAGATAGAAGAGAGGCAGGGAAAGTGGATGAAAACTAATTAAGGTACGCTACATACCTGTACACACTCCCCATGTGGAATGCAGTCATTATGTATGGCAATTGTGCAGTAAAGCAAAAGGAAAAAAGAAAAAAGAAGAGTAAATAAGACACTCCTAAGGAGAGCAGAAATGTACTTAGCCTGTGAGTCTTGGGTATATTGGCATACACTCTAGTCCCAGCACTCAGGAGGTTGGGGCAGGAGGACTGCAGCCAGAGCCACATAGGGAGTTCAATGCCAGTCTAAACTACTCAGCAAGACCCTGTTGGAGAAGGAGGAGAAGGAGGAGGAGGAGGAAAAGGGGAAGGAGGAGGAGGAGGAGAAGGAGAAGAAGCAGCAGCTCACATGGGATGAGAAGGAAGTCCTCACCATACCAAGAAACAATTGTGGTTGTTTTTAGGAGTATTTTTGACTAAGGAAATTTGCCAGTCACATTGCTCCTGACACATGAAGAAAGTTTATATAAGTTCTCCTGATGTACATACGAAGTTTATTGGTTGATTGATTGATTGGTTGATTGACTTAAAAGTGAAACCAAACCCTTGTGTTTGGGTACCATGCTCTACAGATGCTTAGACTCTCCAGGCCCTCATCTAGACAGTTCTCCATCACTCAGAGACCCTGCATCTCCTGACAGTTGCGTTTGAGAAACGTGCCCTTCTCAGGGCTCCCAGAGAGTCTGGTCACGTCTGCCAGGTGCACCACTTCAGTCAGCCCCAACCAGCCTTCTGTCCTTGCTGGTTTTTTAAAAAATACCTCATGTATGCATGCACACAGGGATAACAAGCAGAGATACTTATTACTGGAATGAGACAGAGTTCAGTGAAGAGTCTATCACTATTTTTAACTTTCATGGACGTCAGTACAGAGTATCTTATTCATATTCATATGTAGATGAGAATGAGAGAGTTGTTATAGCAGTTCATTCAGCTCTTTGAATTCTTTCTAATTTTATGCCAAAAATCACAAAGGAATATATCCTTTAATAATAGAAATTCAAAACTAAAAATTTCTTTTGACCATAATATTCCAATTGATCAAAAATTTCTTCAGGATTGAATTGAGATTGTAATTATTAATAGTATTTTATCAAAATTATATATTCCATATTATCAAAAATACTGCTTAAATAAAAAATGTGTTATAGTAAAAGACTCACAGCTATTAATCTTCTTCAAAGTACCTTTTGCTTTGAGTGCACTTATCCTGTGGTTCTCTCCGTCTCCTGAAGTACCTCTGAAGTCCTCTTTTGTGAGTCTCTTTAGTGGCACTATCCTACCTGCCTCTGTATCCTGAATTGATTCGAAATATTTACATTTCATTTTGAGTTTGAAGAAGAGTCAGATCCGGTGACTAAAGTGGGTGAGGATCCACCATAATATTTTTATGATCCTGCCTTTCTGTTGAAAAGCATTTGGCAGCAGCATTCACTATGTATTTTTTAAATCATACCGTGTAAAGACAGGAAAGAGGATTTCCAGAACTGCTTCAGAAAGTGGCAACAACAGTGAGACAAGTATGTTCTAAGCCAAGGAGAATGTCTTCAGGGAAGTTAATGGTGATGTCTTTTACTGCAACAAACTTTTAAAATTTAAACATTTACCACGTATTTTGATCATCACTTGTATGTTTTGATGGAAGTAATGACACTAAAACAATGAAGAAATTAACTTTCAAAATGTTATTTTCAATCATTAGCCTTCAAAAAAATTGAAGCAGACGGTAGGGCCACAGAAATTTCTTGAGTTATTGCACATTTTTACTACAAAGATGTTTGCTGTGTGACAAACAAGGCTTAATTATTTTATAATAGGATAAAATTTTAGAGAAAATAAGATGAACAGGAGACAGAAGTTTGGAAGCTGGAGATCAGGATTTGGAAGCTGGGTGGTCTAGGAACTGGAGGAGTCAAAGCAGGGGATTAGGGTCCCATGGTCTCCCCTTTCTGTACCCAGTTTTTTAATTTTTTTTTTTTTTTTTTTTGGTCTTTTTCGTTTTTATCGGTACCAGGGATCGAACTCACGACTGCCTGCTTGCAAGGCAGGTGCTTATGTCGCTGATCTAAATGCCCAGCCCCTGTAACCAGTTTTTTACACAGGAGCAAAGCCCTCAGTTTTTCCCAAATATGCTTTTCTTTTCTTTCTTTCTTTTTTTTTTTTTTTTTTGTCTTTTTCATTTTTATCGGTACCAGGGATTGAACTCACGACCACCTGCTTGCAAGGCAGGTGCTTATGCCGCTGAGCTAAATCCCCAGCCCCCCAGATATGCTTTTCTAAAAATTCTAGAAAATAAATATCATTGTCTTTTGCATTGCTATTATCCCACATATTTATTCAATATGCTCCTGTTATTCTATTATCTCTTCTAAACACTGAGCACATTAACCATCACAAAATCTCCATTGCTCCCCTCTTCCCTTCTGAGAAACATTTGTATCTGTCTGCCTAGGACCAAAACCCAGAGACACAGATATTTTAAAGGTTGCTATGATTTATATCTAAAATGTTCCCCCAAACTCTTATGCACTCAAAAATAGGACTTCTGGAAGGTGATTGGATCACAGAGGAGCCACACTCTTCAGTGATGGATCCATTGGGTAAGTTCAGTGGCTGGATGTACTCTTAGGAACTAGGGCCTGGTTGGAAGAGGCTGGTCACTGGGGGAGTCACCTGGAAGGGTAGCTCTCCCTCCACAGCTTCTTCCTCTGCTCTCTGCTTCCTGGCCACCGTGATGTGGGCAGCTTTTCTGAGTGGCAGGCTGTCCCACCATTCCTCCCGTGTTCGAGTCAGTCAACCATGGACTAAAACTTATAAAGGTAGGGGCCTTTAAAAAACCCTCTTTTAAGATGCAGGTAATGGTTACTGAGTCTCAGCAAGGAGAAAATGATCAAGACAAGGATCCAAGGTCACGTGGCTCTTGGACAGGTCTCCAGAATCCTCAAGCCAATGCACCTGACCAAGACCACAGGAGCACCTGAGCATCCTTGCACCCCAGGGTTTCCAAACTGAATTCAGAACTTCAAGCAGGAAAATTCTGAAGTCATCTCTTCTTTTAGTTCTTCTGCTGTTTTAATACCTGAGCCTGGATAATTTATAAAGAATAGCAGTTTATTTTGGCTAATGATTCTGGAGACAGGAAGGGCACTGCCACCTGCCCAGTTTCCAGTGAGAGCCACACGCTACTGCATGAGTGGCAGAAAAGTGGCAGAGAAGCAGACCCCACTGGAGAAGTGCGTGTGTGAGAGAGGAAGGGATGGTACCAGGCCTGCCTTACTTATTACAACCTAAACTCATGAGCGATCTCTGTTATTAACGGTGCACTAGAACCATCCGGAAACACAGGCTTTGTGTGGGCAAAAGGCTGGATTTATCTGTCTGGGTCAAGATGATAATTTCAGCAGCTGGCCGGAGGAGTAGCTAGATTTGCATAGGATCTGGGGCTGGGGTTATAATCGCAAGGAATCTGGATGGAACACTGAGGTCAAAGTTCCAAGGCCCAGTCAGTGCAGCAGTGTAGAGAGTACTGGACTTTCCCGTGCCAGGAAGGTTGTATGTCTTGTCTTAAATTTTCTTTATGGCCATCTGAGGACAGCATGGCCCTTTCAGTGGTTTCCTGTTGTTGGCTGAGAACAGCTTTTCATACCTAGGTCGGCATGAAAATCTCAGTTTGCAAGAACATTAATTCCTCTTAAAGGAATTAACTGTCATATTAACAACCAAATTTTAGTGTGAGATCTGTAAAGACCAAACCACATCTAAACCAATACCTCTACTGTACCACCGTTGGAAGATCACAGTGAAATGTAAAATTCAGGACACGAAACAGAAATCAGCCCCACCTCAGTGTCTCCCATTTTCTATTCTCTATCAAAATTCAGTTAGGTGCTGGGCACAGGTATACACCTGTAATTCCAGCACTTGGGAGGCTGAGGCAAGAGGATTTGAGGGCAGCATACAATACATAGTGAGTTCAAGGCCAGTTTGAACTACGTAGAGAGACCTTGTCTCAAAAAAATGCAAAACAACAACAAAAATAAACCAACCAAACAAAAATATTCATTAGGACATGCTGGGCATGCAGTGCATGCCTGTAATCCCAGCATTCTGGGGACTGAGGCAGGAGGATCGCTGCAAGTTTAAGGCATCTCTGGCTACAAAATCGGTTCAATTCTAGCTTGAAATACATAACAAGTTCTTGGTTCAAAATAAAAAATAAAAAAACAGAAAGAAATGAAATGAAAAGATATTTCATAATCAATTAAAAAGCATTTTCTAATAATAAAGTATCAACATTTGCAGAACATAATCTGTCACTAAATTGTCTCTGAAAATGAGTCTTGTTGATTTTATCACTGAAAATTTATTTTGGTTTCATACAGTCATGAGCATATGTTGGACATTTGCACTTAACATAAAAATAAATTCACACCAGAGGTCTGCTATTTTTCTTTCTTTGAAGAGGCTGTGTACCTTGCCCGTATTTGAGAAATGCTGCCTTAAGTTGTTGCAATTTTCAGACTTAAGAAGGCGACAGAAATGAGAAAAGAAAAGCCAGATCTTAACCCAGTCACACTGCATCACTGCCACACCTCTGCCTTTCTGGAGCAAGGAACCTGGCGCTGGTGTGGAGGTGGGGTAGGTATGGGTGTGGGCTGGCACAGGACGATGTTCTGGAAATCTATGAGAGACAACAAACTGAGCCTCCAGTACACAAGACTCTCGGCTCTAAGGCAAATACACCCCAAACCAGGCTGGCTCAGGCCCAAAGGGGCTACCGAGACTTTGGAGGCCCCAGACTGCCTGAAATCTCCAGGGTAGCTTGCCTCTTGTGCTCCACTTCCTCTGCATCTTAAGTTCATTTTGGTCAACTGCAGGAAAGAGTGTCCACCTAGTCCCTAACTGACATCTTGTCAGCTTGACAACCTCAACAGAATGTGGAGTCCAACCTGTGTCCAGGCCTGAATCCTGTGCCCACCCTATGACCACTAAGAAGGGGCTGGTACTACAAAAAGGGGTGAGGGGAAACAGTGTTTTCCAAAGCAATAGTTCCAAATTCGCCACCCCTATGCACCTGCTAGACTCAGTGTTTCTTTCTATAAATCCCAGTCATCCAGCAACACCAAGTCCTGAGAGACGGTGGTATTGTGTGGAAGTGTTAGAGGGAAAAAATTATTCCCACACTTGTCAAAATGGAAAGAAAAACTTAATTCAAGACTATTGCAATGAGGATGTTGCAATAGGGTAGAGAAATTGGGCTCAACTCTGCATGAAGCAGAGACAAGAGGAGATTGCTAGTTGTAAAGACTCAAATGTGTCATCCCAAAAAGGTCTTTTTGGCAGAAGGATTATTTTGAGCTGATTATTTTGAGAAACTGCAGACACAAGAGAAGCTCTAAAAACAGAGTGGGAGTTACTCTTTTATAAGGGAAATTTACATTTGTAAAGGAAATCTCCATTTGTAAGGGTGTCTTTCTGGCTGTATCAGGAAAAAAGGATGACTAAGGCTCTGGAGACTTTTCTAGGTGAAGAAAGCACCACTGAAAACTGTGACAAACTTCACCTTTGTCCACCAAGCTTTCCCCAGGTGCTTCCCCACAGCCCTTCTTTGTTATCAGATGATGATGTCTTATAAATATCTGCTGTATACATATGAGGAACACCTAACCTTAAACTTCTGTATGCTTTTCTTTTTTAATCTCATTACCAAATTGCACCCCAGACTGGGTTCTTTTTCCTTCTTAGAGTCAGAAAGTCGATTAACAAAACCAAGCCCTGGCAGCAAAAGAAACCTGTGCTTGGCTAAGAACAGGAAAAGCAAGAGACATAATCACCATTCGCCTCTACAGCCCCAGCAAAGGCTGAGAATTCCTTCCAGAGTAAGGGGAAGAAGGGGTTGGTTCTTATTCTCAGAAAAGGAATTTTATTTACGGGCTGCTTTGAGTCTAGGTTGGAAAACATGCCCGAATCGAGATGGCCCTGGTAGACAGAAATTTCATTAGGATAATACATTATGATGGAACGGTAATAAGCCTGGTGGTTAACATGTTGCCTTTTATGGCTGAAACCAGTTTTTCCCTGGTTCTATCTTCCAGCAGTGCTGAGGTGCTAAATGCCCACATGGCTTATTAAGCAGGGCTTCTTTTGTTTGTTTGTTGTTTATTTGTTTTGTTTTGTTCTGAATGAAGTGTCACTATATAGTTCAGGCTGACTTTGAACTCACTATGTATTCCTGGCCTTGAACTCGTGGCCATCCTCCTGCCTCAGCCTCCCTAGTGCTGGGATTATAGGCATGCCTCACTTTGCCTGACAAGGCCAGAAGTTTTATCTGAAACAGAGCTGCTTAGTGAAAAGGAATTTTACTTAATTTAGGGTTTCAGAGGGTGTTGTTCTCATGGTTCTTCCCCCAGGTAGTAAAGAACAGAGGCATCAAAGGTAGAGGATTCTTGTGCCGTTAGCACTTGTGCCATTTTCCTTTCTGCCAGCATAAGCCAGCTCGCTCTGAGTATACTGTTACCTGATTAAAACTTTGCTGCTTTGTCCTGGATGTGTGCCGCATCCAGTTCTTTGTTTGTCAAGGTCAAGAATCTAGGAAACTGTTCAAGACCCCATCCCCCATGGTAACACAGGATTTAAACATTAGAGGTGAAGGATGAGTGATAGATCTGTGAACTGTGGAGGGTAGAAAGAGGAGGAGGACTGGCGGCGGTGGCTGAAAAGATAAGAAGTATAAAATATAAGTAACCTTTATTTTGGGAATGTGGGGAGAGACACCCCCGACCCCCGGGGCGTGGCATCTCCACCCTGGGGCCGGCGATCTCTCCCGCGGACATGTGGCGTGGGGGAATATAAGTAGCCTAAGCTTAGGGCAGTGCCCTAAGGCCATTAGAGATGCACAGGTATTTCATTGGCACACGTTTGGCACCAGGGTCAGGTTTCTAAGGGTGGGGGTATAGGGTTACAGGTAAATCTCTAGGGGTGGGGGAGGCAGGAGCTCCCTAATTCCGGCTGAGGCTTTTCTGGCTATAGTGTCCGGTCTGGGCCAGCAACCCTTTCATATCCCGTCTTATGATTATTATGAAAAGGGGCGAAGATTTCTCTCTTTAACTATTTCCTGCTGGCTGAGGGTGCTGTACTGGGGTCTAGGGATGACAGTTGATGTCTAGGTAGAAGCTGGTGCCAGGAATTTTAGCCAGGACAACTTCACTGGTGAATGCACGTATGTTAGACTGAAAAAACAAAGAGACAAGATGTTATGAGGAGACATGGCACTGTCATATTTATGGACCCAAGTGAGGTAGAGGGAAAGGTATCTTTGATTTAGACATGTTATTTTATCAGGATGATGTTGAGGTAGGAACATTTTTATGGCAAGGCAGAATTCTGAAAAATTAAACGTGGGATTAGGAGGAGTGAAGTTATGAGAGGTGCTTATTCCCCCATATGAAAGCAAAAGTTAAAAGGTAGGTAGGTAAGGCTTGTCTCCGGTATATATGACGTTGGAGTCTGTAGGCAATCCTGTTAAAGAGTCCTGCTATAAAAATGATCATTAATAGAATGTAAGAAATTAAGAACCAAAGTGGATAACAAAACATGACAACCTGTGAGTCATAAGGCAGAGATGAGTACCAAAAGGATGGTTAGATCTAGGGCCTGAGTGATGTGAAACCAGGATGGCAGTTTAAAAGGGAATAAAAACATTTTAAGATTTAGGACTGGGGCCTGTATAAAATAGGCCCTGTTTGTAACTGGCATAGGTTGACCTTTAATACTCCATGAGACATTGAGGATTTATTAGCCTGAAAACTCAGTAAGAAATCTGTATATGTGGCCTCTTATGTCCACGAATATAGAGAATGTCTTACCTTGAGAGTTTTAATGTGACTTGGACTCTGAGACAGACACCCATAAAGGCGGTTGGCCCCTGTCAGTCTTCTGGCAAAAATTTTTGTCAGTGACGAATCTGGCAGTGACCTGTGAGGGCTAAAAGTTAGGATGGCCCAGCCACTCTCTGGTGGCCAGGATAGCCCAACAGCCCTGGAGTAAGGTCTCAAAGAATGCCAGAATGGGGCATTTTGTCTGATGTCTTCTGCTGCATTTGAGTGTAGCCCATGGCAGGGGGGCAGGTAGCTTTACCTTGTGTAGATTTGTCTGTCTCAGAACTGCAAGTGTTATTTAAAATATGAAAAACCATATCAAGGTCTCTGTGGAGTTTGAAGGTCAAGTTTTGCCTTATTGTTTGAGATCTGGACTATAGTAAAAGTTATCTGTAGACTTAAGTAAGTATGTAGGAGCTTAATATAAAAAAAATAGCCTCCCTTGAGTGGAACTGAATTGAAGAAAAAAAAATGTTTGAGCGGGGCGTGAGACTTTGGAAACACGCAGTGTTTAAGGCAGCTTGAAACACTGAGATAGATAGCACCTGTACGAAGAGAGCAGAGTTGTGCTTGGGGCGAGATGAGCACCACCACACAGCGTGCAGGGGCGGGCTGACATGGAACACGCAGAGTGGGCGGGGCGAACGCTGGGACATAGCACGCAGGGGCGGACAGAGATCCCACCTAGACACTACTATGACACGCTAAGACGACACAGGGAAATAACGTATTTCAGCTGCGACCGCCCATGGGGGGGTGGGGCTTGGAGGCCTGCAGTGGTGGCCAGAGGTGGCACCTGGCACCACGGATGGATGGTGGTGGCAGCGCGCATCCAGTGCCGCGGAGGGGTGGGGCGGCGGCGCATGATGGGGCTGGGAGACGCATAGCCTGAGGCCAAGTGGGCTCTGCTCCCAAAGGCGCAAGACCGGCAGCTGGTGAGCGGCTCCTGCGAGGGACGCGTGGCCCAGGATGCGGCCCCAAAAGCTGAACCAGTGGTGTGGACAGTCTGGCGGGTATCTCTCAGCGGCGGAATGAGCTAGCACCGGCAAGAATGAGCCGGCGCAGCGCGGAACGGGCTGGACGAGGAGCTGAAACTGTAGGGCCCACAGAATTGGAGCGCGATGTGAGAGCGAAAAGAAAAAAAGCTGTTTAAAATCTAAAGCAGTTTTATGTGAATCTCTTACTGTCTGGTCTCATTTTAATCTCGGTGGCAGGGGATGGGTTGGCACACACGGGAAACAAAAGGAAGCTGGCAGCGCAGTGTGGGGGGAGAGGAAGCGCGCGCTGGGAAACAAAGAGACGCTGGCAGTGCGGTTGGGGGTCCGAAAGGCTGCAAGGGAAGAGCTGCTATCTCTTTAAGTGCGGGGAGGGGGAGGGATCCTGGAGGAGACAAAGGGACAGGGAAGCTGGCGGGAAAGGTGCACATTCCCAAAGCAAAGGTAAAAAGCTTTGAAGTGAGGGTCTCTCAGTGTGTGCTGTCCAGAGGACATCAGCTTGCCCAGAAAGCCCCAAAAGCTCTGGAAAAAACGTGAGGGCCTAGGTTTGGGCTGTCTAAAAGATGTGAAAGGGTCACGAACCCACGCAAAGAGGGGAGAAAATCCACGTGAGCCTGGCTCAGTGGCTGTCTCTGGGGAGTTGCTCACCTGTGGTAAATTGGTGGGTGTTGTTTGAGAACCAGCAGCCAAGCGTACAATTGCTGAGTGTAGAAGTGAGGAATTATAGGATGCAGTCAGGTGGATCTTGAACAGCAGGGGACTCGAAACTGGGAAACAGCCCCAGGAGTCTCTCACCTGCTGTCCCTGGTCACGGCACCATCTGATAGAACTGTGAAGGGGGAAAGAGGAGTGGGAAGGATTGACTGCGGCTGAAAAGATAAGAAATATAAAATATAAATAACCTTTATTTTGAGAATGCAGGGAGAGACACCCCCGACCCCCTGAGGCTTGGCATCTCCACCCCGGGGCCGGTGATCTCTCCCGCGGACACATGGCGTGGGGGAATATAAGTAGCCTAAGCTTAGGGCAGTGTCCTAAGGCCATTAGAGATGCACAAGTATTTCATTGGCACACGTTTGGCACTAGGGGCAGGTTTCTAAGGGTGGGGGTATAGGGTTACAGGTAAATCTCTAGGGGCGGGGGAGGCAGGAGCTCCCTAATTCTGGCTGAGGCTTTTCTGGCTATAGTGTCCGGTCTAGGTCAGCAACCCTTTCAATGAGGAATTTGGTCAAATACCAAATATTACCCAAAAAGGCCCATTTTGCCCAACACACAGTATATCAATCACTGAAGCAATGCATTTTTTGAAAGAAAGTTTATTCATAAGACAGTCAAACTTGAGCCCCAATTGTTAAATCCATCCCCCCCAAAGTAGAGTTTAGCGGTTCTTATGGGATAAAGAAGCAGAGTGGTCTGAGGCATGGGGAAAAATGATTGTAGATGAAATAATCAGTGATCTGTGTCCATGTGTAATCGAATTTTGTGACTCTTTGTAGGATGTGTGGTCAGGAAATGGCTGCATTAGTGTGGTCAGAGAGTGTGTTCAGTACACTGATGTTAAAAGGCCACACACTGAACATTGTGCAGATCCCACTGAAGGGTCAGTGGTTCCAAGTGGTTTGACATAGAAAAAGTGTTTTCCAAGTTGCTGAAGAACATCTTAAGCAACTGTATATCAGTAGTGTTAGCTACAGAAACACTAAGGAGAGTGTACCACTTAGCTATGTGATCTCTCAAATTGATGATAAAAGCAAGTACAGTAACCAAAATCAACGGAAGTTGCAAGGCTTACTCGGGTTTTCCTGGTTTAAAAAGATGGAGATTCTCTCTGACTTAACTGGATTTGTGCTAAGAGTAGGCTCTGTAGGTCTGGCACAAACAGGATAGGTGCAAAAGGCCACAGCCAAAACCAAGTAAGGAGGAGAATTCAGAACTGACTAAAGTTTGGTTAAGGAGAGAATCTTTTACAGAAAAATTGCCTAAAATGGGGACTTGGGAGCAAGAAGGCCCACAAGATAGAGGCTTTGGTCTCTATCGTTGGAGGGCAATCAACTGCCTAGCCCAGGATGACCAGTCCAGTGCAAGTCACAGGCTGCCCTGGGGCTGTGGGGACAAGCTCCGCAAGTGTGAGGAATTCCAAGCTGAGGCAATGGTCTCAGCCTATTGGCGAGCATTGCCTAACACCCCTAAAGGGCACCTGCCGCCCTAGAGAGACATAACATAGTTTTCCCACCAGCTAGTTTCCAAGGAAGTCTTCATAGAAATGAAACGTGGACTTCAACTCAGCCTTGACAGGTCCTTGACTTCCACTGCAGGAAAAAATTTGAGGACACTCCGGTAAGGGGCCCAGGCAGATTTATCAGGCAGCATTGTAGAAGCACACACTTAGAAAATAGAATTATGGGCACTCAAAGGGGAGACACACTATTGAGATAGGAAACAGGACCCTAGCTTAGATTCGGGGAGGGGACCCTAGAGCCCGTGCAGAACTGCTTCTCCATTATGTGAAAATCCTGTGGGTTCCCTTGGGGTTGGGTTGCACAAAATGACACAGGTGCCATGAAGAGCTCCCTATCCTGGTTTCCTCATGGTGGCCTGCCCTGGGTTCCTCAGGGGATACTTTTTTCCATCTTTTATATCCCAATCTCACTCTGCAGAGCCAGTTTCTCCCTTCCCTTTACTTTTACTCTTTCAAATAAACCTTGTCATCATTTTTGTTTGTCATGCTCAAACCATTGTTCAAGATGAGAAAACCTGGAAACCAAGAGGAGGACATCCCCAAGCCAGTAGCTCTGTGGTCTGGGGTTGGGATACACATGTGGTTTAGCAGTATCTTCTTGCCTAAAAACATTCTTTGAATCATTTGTACCTACCTCTTTATCTTTTTTCTTACATGATAGAACTGTGGGGGGAGGAGGACCGGCGGTGGCTGAAAAGATAAGAAGTATGAAATATAAATAACCTTTATTTTGGGAATGTGGGGAGAGACACCCCCGACCCCCTGGGGCATGGCATCTCCACCTGGGCCGGCGTTCTCTCCGCGGAACATGTGGAGTGAGGCACATAAGTAGCCTCGGCTTGGGGTGGAACCTAAGGGGGGCATTAGGGATGCACAGGTAGCTCATTGGTCTTTGTTTGGTGCCAGGGGCAGATTCCTAAGGGAGGGGGAGATAGGAGCTCCTTGGCTTTACCAGCTACAGTATCCGGCCTGGGCTAAAACCCTTTCATTATACACTCCTTAAATAAAAAAATAAAATAAAATAAAATAAAATAAAAATGTGTTTTATTAGTGCACATCAATTTTGTTTCTCTGTCTTTAGGTCAGATTGTTGTCCTTTACTTTATTGACGGAGTTAATTTGTGGACTTACAATATCTTTAAGAGATTTGCAAGTGATGGGCCTGGAACAAAAACAAATAAGCCTAGGAAGTAAATGCACAAATTACCTGTGTAACTCTGATCATGTCTTAAAACTATGATTTCCTTCTCTCCTTTCTATCTCTCTTTATCTCTTCTATCTTACCTCAGTTTGACACACAGTTGGTACTATTGACACCCTATTAACTAACTATCAGACTGTGATGCTAGATACTGGCGTGTGGACAATTCATAAGTTGTAAATAATGTCTCTGGTGGTTATAGATTTCTTGCTCTGTGAACATTAACCATTTCTATACTTAATTTAGCAGCCTCATCACTGCTTTCTTCCATTGGCAGTACAAACAAGTTTTTTTCAAGCCATTTTATTGCTTAAGCAAAGGACCTGAGCAACGTTTTTCAGGCAGTTTATGCAAATACACATAGCTCCAATAAAGATGACTCCCGGGATGATCTGAGCATCCACCTGCAGAAGAATTAAAACACTGTCAACCTGAGGGGGTAGAGTGGGTGTTTTCTGGAGCCCCTTAGGTACCAATCTCAGCAAAGGTAGTGGGAGCGATCTATTTCCATAACTCACACTTCCTTCATTTAGGAACTTATTGATTCAAATATGCAAAAAAGCCCGCGGCAGGGACTAAGTAGGTGTGAAAGACAGCCTGATGGCTCTGCTTCGCATCAATTAGCATTTCAAAAAGTGTCAAGGTGCTGGAAACCTTTTTTTAATTGCTGTTAATCAGAGGTTCTACAGGGAGCAAAGAGCTCTCTATAGGTGCAAACCCAGTGCAGAAGTGTCCAAAAGAGAATGAAAGGGTGTCTAAGAATAGGGAGTGGGGTGGCACTGAGACACAGCCCACCAGGCGGACAGAGAGCAGGTGCATTACTGAGCTCTTAACCTGTTACTCATTAAGAACAAGGTTTGTGTTTTCTTCTGAAACATGCTTTTGCAAAAGGAGTGACTCTCCACTTTGGTCTGCAGATGCACAATGGGGAATTAAAAGCAGAAAAAGCTTCAGTTTCATTTTTCACATATCTCCATTATTACCTTAAAACTTTAGGTCAGATCCCTGTTTCGCTCTGCTAAAAGTTTTGTGAATCATTTAGAGAAGTATTTCTAAAAGTTGGCAGTATAAATTTGATTAGCCTTAAATTTACATAAAGTATTTCCTTCTCCTTTGAAACTAGAGACACCAAAATAAGAGATTTACAGGGACATTCAAGTACCAGTGGGCATGTAGAGGCCCGTGGCCATTTTTCTAAACCTGTGATCATCTTGGATTCCATCAAAGCCTCCACAAAACTGAGACTGCCTCAAGCAGAAATGACCTTCTCATGGAGGCCAGATTGCCAAGGACTTTTCCAGAGTCATCTTGCAAAACCAGAGCTGAGATAAGGATCGGCCAGCAGGGCCCCTGCCCACCTCAGCCATCTTATAAAATCTGGCTTTCTTTCTTTGTTAACAGGCCAGTCAAACCCTCTCCATCCAAGTTATACCCTTTCAGCTCCTCAAACTGAAGCTTCTTCTTGCTTTCTCTTACTATGTAATTGTGCCTCGAAAAGTTGCCTAGGCCTCTCAGTTGCCGAGTCCTGAAATGCTTTTCTGTGATGATTCTGTGCCTGGGCTGAGTTGCAGTCCACATCTCCTCTTTAGGGCTACTTCTTTGGACTCTGTGCTGTGTCAGATCTTCAGCCATTAGTTGGAAAAGGGCACATATAAGGGGATTTCAAAATTCTCAAGCTTCATTCTCTACAGAGCATGTTGAATTTCACTCACAGGCTCGGTCTCAGAATTGGCCACTTGCCTTTAATATCTGTGTGTGTGATGCAGAGACAACTCCAAACCCCAAAAGAAAAGGTGCCTTTATGTTCCTCTCCTGTCACTAGATTGTATTCTTTTAAAGGAAATAGAGCCCATCAGTGCAAAGTCATTCTCGCTTCATTATGAGGATATTTTCCCTTTGAGCAGCTGAGGGTAGGATACAGGCAGGAGTCTGAAGAGCTGATATAATTTATCTAGGGAGGAAATAAACAGAATACTCAAAGTGACAACCAGGCAGAGGGTGTGTGTTCAGAATTCCAGCAAGGGAGTCGTCCACCACCATGAGTTGTGCTGGCTTGCAGAGACTCAGGGGCCCGCTGGGGAGTAGGAAAGCTTTAAAATGGAAGAGGAAAGGCTTCCGATGAGCCCTGATTGGAGGCTGCTGGAAAGTCAAATGCTGGCTGGCTAGAAAAGAGACAGGTTTTAGATGACCACGTTAGGGTGCATATTTGGGTTTCTCTGGTTGGTTCTGAAAGGGCAGGGCCAAAACGTCAGGAAACTGAGCCACTGCCAAGTGCTGTCGTCTCTGAGCTGAGTGCTGCAGAGGGTTTGATTTGGTTTTCTAAGCTGGTTGCTATGGAAATCATAGGTCAGAATTCCATCGTTATATGTTGTCTAGTCAATGTCCATTTGTACATTTAGTTGCCAGGGTTTTTCATTTTATTTTTCTGGTTGATTGGTTGACTTTTTTGTTTCTGAGACATGATCTTGACATAGTTCGGGCAGGTCTTGATCTCACCTGGGGGCCGGGTGGGCCTTTGCCTTGGGTTGTTTTGAGCACAGATTAAACACTGTTCACAAACAGCTCAGGTGATGGCAGTGAGCCATGGCACATAGAAATGATGGCCTAGTAATGTCTCTAGTGTCATTTTTCCCATGTCAGACCCTCTATGAAATTGTTTTACAAACCTGAAGGCCATCATTTCATGGATGGCCAGTCTCTCATCAGAATTTTCACTGTCCTCTCTTGATATAATTTCCAGATTCGTGAGCAAACCAGGCTTTTTCATTTGAAGAGTAATTAGGGGTTTCCAGGAGAGGAGGTTCCAGGATGTGGGGCATAGCTAGGGCCTCTCTTTTGGGTTATGGGGCTATGATAGCAGCCTGCTTTGCTTCCCTGTCTGCCTTTTGGTTTCCTCTGGCTTCTAATGCTCTAATCCATCTGGGTCCCCTGCATATAACAATCACCTTTTTGGAGCCTATATAGCATCTAGGAGCTATAAAAAATTTTTTGTACTTTATTTCCTTTTCTCCAGCAGTTAGGAGCTTTCTCTCTTTATATATATAACCATAAACACATATTTGGAATCAGTATTGATGTTAGCTTTTTTGTGTTTTGCTAGTAAAAGAGCCCTTGTCAAGACTCTAGCTCCACTGTTTGTGCTGAGTTTCCAGTAGACAGAGTCCAGTGTCACTACTGCATATCCTGAGTGGCAGATACCTTCTGGTATAAAACCATTTAACAGCAGAGTCTCTGAGGAGTCAATCTGTGTGACCCTGATTTGAGAATACTTCCTCCACTATTTCCACAACGTAATGAAGGCAAGGTGAACCGGGGGCAAAGTAGCCAGGTTAAAAGTGTCCACTATTTCCAGTGTTATGCAGGGATCTTTATGTAGGAACCCCTGATACTGAGTGATCCTCAGATTTGATAACTAATGGTTTCCAGTCTATCAAGGTTAGTTACTTTTCTCTTGTTGCTGAGACAAAAATACCCAACACCCAAAGTTAAAGGAGGAAAGGTTTATTTAGCTCACAGTGGAGGTTTCAGTCCATAAGTGACTGTGTTATAATTTGTGTCTAAATGTCCCTCCAAACCATATGCAGTCATGGGGTAAGGCTCTTCACAGGTGGCTGAATTTAGAGTTTGTGATTGATTCGTGGCCCAATGCTGGGATTAAAGGTGTAAGTGCTACAGCTCTAGGGTGGGTACCCTGCACACAGTATAAGGGACAGAAAGAGTCTTCACTTTCCCTAATGCTGCTTTGCTACTTTCTGCCTGCCATGACTGCTCTCCTCTGCCAAAGCACCCTACCTTCGAGCTAGCCAATTATGGACTGAAACCTCTACAACCAATGTACTAATCATATACCCTTAATCCTAGTGCTGTATACTCTAGATTCAGCCACCTCTGAAAAGGTCCTATGACTACATGAGGCTTTAGGAGGACAACTAGGCACAAATCATAAGTTTACAACTGAGTATAGTACTCAGCCATTGTTCCAAGGTCAGTTTGTCCTGAATCAGCAGACAGTGGTAGCAAATGCCCCAGACACAGAGGCCATCCTAGGGGCACAGAGTCTAATTGTTTGACAAGTATGCCACTGGGCAATGCCAAGATCCCTGATTTGAGTTAGGACTCCAATGGCCATTCTCTTCCATTCATAGACACATAGAAAGGTAGACTTGGTTATATCTGGCAATCTTAAGGCTGGGGCCTGAATTGGGAATTCTCTGACTTGTTTAAATGTTCTTTCCTGGTCAGCTGCCCAGAGGAATGGCTCCTCTCCACCACTATCCACCATCCCACCATAGCTTCATGCCCACTTAGCCATAAGTTAGACACACCTTTTAGGTTAGCAAAATGGTCTTTTTCCTAGGACCCCAGCGACTCCAACAGTAGTTGAATGTTTGGAAAACAGCACAATGGGCTATATCACTATTGATTATTCAGCCCTGCTATCTACTACACAGTCCATGAATTGCATTCTAACTTCCATTGTGACCATGGGCTCCTTGGGGGTCTAAGGAGAGGGAGTCCAGTCTTGCCTACCTTCATAACCTTCAGTTCCTCCCAGCCCTGTGAAGCTGGCATCTGGCTCCTTCTAGGGCCGACAATCTTTAGCCAGTGGTCTTCTGGCTTTATAATTCTCATCATCTCTCATTTTATAGGCATTCATTTTCCTAGTGTCTTCTTTTTGCATTACACACATTGATCCCTGGCTAGTCTTGGCTGCTTCTCAGGTCCTTGCCTGGTTTGGCCCCACCCCCACAATGTCTGCATCTCCACGATTTGGTGACTTTCATTCTCCTCTTTATGAGCACTGCTGCCAACAGATCTACTTTCTTTTTGAGCCTCCAACTGGCTTCCCATTTAGCCTGTTGGTCACAGTTAACATACACCTTGGTGGCCACTTCTAATGTTGGGTTACATTCATACTAGAAAAGTTGTGTATGTTGTAATTAGGGGTTGTACGGAGAACAATTAGAATCAGGACATGGAATTTATAATATTGTTTATGATGGTCACCCAGAGTTAACACAAGAAACTGCAAGAAATCTGCCCACAACACCAAAGACATACAATATTTAGTCAAGGGCCTAAACCCCAAAACAATGTCCCACATGAGTCCAGATGAAAACCCAGAGCTCTTGACAATGCCTCCCACGAGTCCAGCTGGAGGTCCAGCTCATGACAATGCCTCCCATGAGTCCAACTAGGGGTCTACAGCCCACAAGAAGGACTCACACCAGTCCCTTTTACAGATCCATGCTGGGAAGGCCCAAAGGTCAGCAGTGGAAGCCAGAAAGTCCATGCCAGTGGGGTGAAGGAGCTGTGCTAGTAGGCTGAGGGTTCTACACTGGAGCTGAGAAGTCACACTCACAACAAAGACCAAGGCTGTCCTGAAAAGCATCATTGCCATCCTCAATGACTTGGAGGCCCCAACCTCCTCCAACGACAAGCACAGTCAAGTACTTGCCAGGAAGCCAGCGTGATGAGTTCGTCCTGGAGACCAAGCGGCACACATCTTCCACTCCAGAGCCAGGAAGCAATGCTCAATGTGAGGACCAAAGCTTCTCCAGGAGAACCTAATGGCTCAAACAGCAACACGTAGGAGAACCCACAATGCCTCAACACAATAACGCATTAGCGCTTCAATGCATCTCCTCCATTTATGCTGGCAACTTTCCTCAGGTGAAACATCATGCTCAGCAGCATGGTGATTCAATTCCACTGGCATTAAGTTGACCACCAGTTTTTAATCCCTAACAGTCTACTTTCTGTAGTTTTCACCTGGTGTCTTCCTAAGCCTGTCCCATGAAGCCTGAATTTACCTTGCACTGATTTGACCTCAGGCTTAAATGAATTGTAGAGCCAGAATGCTTCACAGAGCCTCTGGTAAAACTGGCTGGGACTTTTATAAGCTCTCTCTTTTTTTTTTTTTTTTTTTTTTTAACAAGGATTCATTACATAGGTCAGGCTGTTCTGGACTCACTATGTAGCCCAGGCTGGTCTTAGACTTACAGTGATCCTCCTTCTTGAGCCTCCCAAGCTAAAGCATGCACCACCACATCTGGTCTTGGAATACTTTTGAGATCTTTTCCAATATTGATTGTTCCCTTTCTGCCTTCTTTTGTTCCCAAGGCTATGAGAGAGCTGATTTTTCTTTTACTTTTGTTTTTAGGCTAGCTCAGGCCACAAGTGTTTTATTTTATGCCACTAGACAGTGCTGTCACTATGCAGGTCTGGTCTTGACTATGTTCAGCCACAAGTCAATATAAGAAAATTGGTCCAGATGCCCCAGCTGCCCTCCATTCCTGGTCACCACCTGATGTAAATGCTCAATCATTACCCTACCTAGGGTCTCTTTGATTGCCACTCAACATCAAAGAAGGGCCAATTAATTTCATAAAGAGTTCTCAAACTCTGGGGGTGTGGGTAGCTTTATCCTGTAGTTTTCCTAGTCCTTTTGAGCAACAAAGAGATTTAGATAGAACAGCCTGGACTCTACCAAACCAAGAACCGAACATACGTATTTATTTTGATAGACTACCCCACCAGCTTTTCTTTGACATACATGAACTTTCCAGTTTTGTCATTATCGCTATCTAGCAGGACAGACTTTTTATCAAACAAAATTCTTTGATACCAAAAGTTTATCTCTTATACTTATAACCTCTTTAATACATTTTTCTATCCCATTTATAAATATTCATAACAAATTTGGCTGCAGCCACTTGGATTTTAAAGTATGTCCCCCTTCTTTTCTTTTTCTCTTCTGCTCTCAAATTGTTATATTTTAAACTTGACTGGCTGTTAACAGGCTTTTAAGTAACCTTGAATCAGGGTTCTTATCTTAAGCCAGCAGAAAGCAAAAAGAGAAAGAGAGAGACAACAAGTTAGCCCTGTAATTATAGTTTAAGAATTTACAATGCACAAGAAATGTTTTAAAAATATATATTAAACAACAATACCAGCCTAAAGTAGAAGCCAAAAGTAAATTTATCAGTTAGCTAAGATTTGTAACCCAATTTTTCCCTTGTCCAGGGGAACTTTCCTCAAGGGAAAGAGGGGTTGAGCTCCCTGATTTATTTACTCTCCTTTTTGGTGTTTAGAGAAACAGAAGATTCTGATCATCTTTTTGGCTCCTTTTAATTTAATTTCATGTTTTTGAACCACAGATAGACTTTTTCATTAACATACATTCTAATTAGGTGGATTTTGGTGCTTTTTATCCCATATTTTCCCTATCCCTAAGCTCATCCACAGGAACCAGTTTTTCTCACCTATTAAAGACTCCCAGAAATCCACAGTAAGCCAGTGACCCTACAAATTCTTATTTCTCTATGGGCTTCGATCCTGAGCATGGTACCTTGGTCTCTGGCTTCTTGACTTCACTGGTGTTTCCTGGTCCCTGCTGCTCCTCTTGCAAAACCTCCCCAGACCTGGCAGGATACAGTCATAGCTTTCCAACTCTGGCTACCCAACCCCAGGCTGGGGCTGCTCCAGCCTCCAGACACTTTCAGGCAAAACAAGGCTGGTGACACCAAGTAAGCACCATACCAAAGCTCCCTAAGCCAGGTGAAGTAGACCTTGGAGCCAGCTAGCACCTTTCTGCCCTATACCCCAGAGCAAGTAGCCTGCAGCTGCTGGACTGGGGCTCTGGCTGGTGTGTCCTCCTTATGCTCAGGTTTCAATGCTCCCAGTGCACCACTCCCCATCCACCTGCTACAGTATCTCACACCTATGGGAAGCCCATAGCTTGTCCCTTGCCTTTGCGGACAATGTGTGCCTGGCCAAGCCAAGTGAGGCTGTGTTGACAGTGGTGCTGTACCTGGGCCAACACTGGCATGGGGGAAATCTTTCCTCTCCCTGTACTGCCTTCAGTGCTCTGTCTGAAATGAAGACCTTCTCTGCTTTGTCCCTTCAACCTCAGCAGGTGCATATGCACCTAAGCCTATCGTCCCATGCTTACACCCTAACCCAACAGCCAGACCAGCTGGATGCTCAGGTGCTCTTCCAGTCCTGGTGGGTCACACTCTTGCTCTGGACTTACAGTCTACACTAAGAGACCTGTGGCTCCATACACTTCACTCCACTAATTCACACACAACCCTACATGTCCTGTTTTGGCTCCTTTTCCCAGCTTGGGTGTAGCTTTTCTTCCAAACTTGCTTGGGTTGGATCACTCAGTACTCAGTGGTCTCTTACTAGCCAATTTTCACTGCATATTACACTTGCATTCTTGACTTGGGGTATAGGTTTTGCTGGGATTAGATTACTCTGTAGATCCTGGGAAGTGATCAAGCTCCTCTTCTGTCCTTATGGGAAGAGTCCTGCCTCAAGCTCCAAAACATTGCTGCTGTGTTGAAGTACACTGTTCCAGAGTCATCATTTTGTTCCTCAAGTTCTTCTGCCCTAACAAAAAAGGCTCTGGGATGCAGGAGAACTGATTCTCTCTCCAAGTTTTAAGTCTCACCTGGTGGTGCTGAGGTCTTGGGGTCTGCTTCAGCTCAGGGTCTGAGCTTATAGGCAAAACAGAGAGTGAGACTGGAATCTCCAGTCCCAGAGGACTCCTCAGGAAATGTTGGAGGATTTTAACAGATCAGAGTGACAAATGAGTGAAACAGGAGAATTTATTTTAGGTGGGTATGGACTCAGTGAACTTGTGTCCAAAAGCTGAGCCCTAAACAAAGAAAGGGCTCTGGTTTTATTTTTTGTTTGTTTGTTTGGTTGGGTTTTTTTGTACCAGGGATCGAACTCACAACCTCACGCTTGCTAGGCAGGTGCTTATGCCACTAAGCTAAATCCCCAGCCCCTGGACTCTAGTTTTATACATGTGGTCAAAGGGGTTGGTCTACCCAGTAGTGCCTAACTGGTGAGTGGGCAAGCAAGTTTACAGAAGCAAGATAAAAATCATTAATCATGCAGTGACAGTCTTGAAACTTAGTAATAGTCATGGGGGTGGGGAACTGCTTAAGGTTGGGAAAGCTTTTTTTCTTCTTTTTTTCTTCTTTTTTTCAAAGTTTTGCTTCAAGGGAGGTCCATAGCCTTACATGTCATCCTGACATCCTCTAACAGAAGACAGGCCAAAAAGAGAGAAGCACAAAAAAATTTTTAAATCAAATTTTTACCTGATCCTAAGGGCCTTCCTTTGGAAAACCCAGAGATCTACTTGTTTTAATGCATATAAATCTTGGGCAGCCACATAGAAATGCAGTTACACCAAAGGATAACAATCTAATAGTAATAGATTGAGTGGGGAAACCGAGCAAACTTTGTCTGTTCAGATTCTTATCCTCTTGGTTGTAGCATTTCTGCTTCCAAAGCACAAGGTGAATTCTTTAGGATGAGCATCACATTATCTTTATTGAGACAAGGGGGAGATCAGAGAATTTCTCTAGGGCCAAAAGAAAAAAAAACATGGGAAGAAGGGCAATATTTTTAGATTTTATGTCTTTCTGTGGGGCAAGGAGGTTCCAGTTTCAATACCCTACCCTGGGGAAGGTTTCTAGTTTCTAGGGAAATTTGGAGGATTCTAGTTTCTAGTTTCAGGGAAGAATGGAGGATTAGGGACAGGAGAACAGGAGTTGGTCAGAGACCTTGGTTCGGAGGCTGCTCCTGAGACTTTTTGGTTTCCTTTTGTTCAAAGTGTTCTGCATGCCAAAGCATCATACTCTGGTAGAATTTTCTGAGCTGCAACATCAGTGAAATGCAGTTGTACTCCCAGGAGTAGGCTGGTCCAAAGGAGCAGATCACCTAAAAAGAAACTAGGCCCTTTTCCACACTTTTATCCCAAACAGAGAAACCCTATTGCTTACCTTATGGTAAAATAAGACTTGTTTGGCAGAAACGTCTTTCTCATTTGCCTCTATTCCTCCTTCCCCAAGCCTTTGATAACTGAGCTCCCAGGCTAGAGAAGCAGGGTGGCTAGTGGAGGGCCTTGCTGGAAGCCCTGCCTGGTAGCATCTGTCTGTCTTTCAGCTTGAAGAAACCTGGCCCCTGAGGTGAACAGGAAAGGACTTTGGGTTGAGAATCAGGAGAACTGGATGTCAGATGACCCTAACTAAAGCATTTAAATTCTCACTGTTTATTTTAAGAAATGCCAAAATTAGGAATGCTGCTATGTCTGGGCCAATGACACTTTTTTTTTTTTTAAACTGCAGTCTGACATAAAGCACAGGACTCCTAGAAACAGCAGACAAAGGGAAATAACTCATTCTCCCAATGGTTATAAAAGTCAGGAATAGGAATTCAGTTGTGTTATGTGCATGTACCAACTTCCCACAAGGAATGTAAACACTATACTAGAAACATGTACTATTTTTAAAAATTAATCTGAAAAAATTCTGCACATTACCTGGCTCCTTCCTTACCTGAGAATTGGATTCTATATCTGACCAAACACCTCAGATCTGACTCAATTTACTTATCTTTGGGGGAAAAAATTAGAGATGGCTATGACTAAGGCTGTTCCTCTGCCATGCTTTAGGGAGCAGGAAAGTGAGGGGTCCTGACTTACTTCTTACTCTTTGGGACAGAAACTCTTGAGTTAAAGATGTCATCTGATCAACAATGTTCTTACTTCATGGGGGAACAAAGGAGACAAACCTCTCTCTAGTCCTTTTCAATAAGCAAGCCTAATTTCTAACCAAAAAAGGGAAAATTAACCAAAAATTTGTGAAGTTGAACATATATTTCCTGGTTGGAGATTCACATACATGTTCTGGAAAGGCGGATATTAATCTTTGTAGACATCACTTTATAAAAGGAGATTATACTTTGTTCTATTTATTCTATCAGCTTCCATTGAGAAAAATAAATGGCCAGTGCCATGAAGGAAAATATTCCCCAAGGTATCCCCAAATAATGCTAGAGTTTCTGTGTCAATCGAACATTGTTCCAGTTTGGTCTGTGTTTGCAGTTTGGGAAACAACCAGTTTATTAAAAAAAAAAAAAAAAAAAGCAAAAGCAAAACCTGTCACAAGAAAAATTCTTTTTCTTACAAACAGAGTATGTGTATTGATCAAGAAAAGACAAATTCTTGCTTAGTTTTGGGAATGAGGGGAAAAGATGGCCAGAAATAAAAGACCCGGCCTTTGTCTTACCAACAGCAATTTTTTAAAAAAATCTAATTACAGTGAAAAGCTGCTCACCCAAGAAGGGAATGAGGCCCACAGAGCTGCGGTGGCATTGAGCCTGCAAGAGGCAAAAGGGGTGCAAGGCATGCTGAGCTACTGAGCATCCCCCAGTTCCACTCCACCATGCCCTCCTGGGGCCTCGGGGGTCCCCTCACAGCTCGTTCCATGGGTCAGCAAGGGAGACTAAGGGACTTGCTCAGGTTCACTTGCTGCCCCACCGACCCTGGCTCTGATTCATCTTGGTTTGCACTACAAATAGTTATTCCACAAAGTAACATTTTGGGGCCCTTCAGAAAGCTGTCCTGGAAATAGCAGTGTGCCAATGTATCTCCCCACCCTAGAAGCTTTTCTAGTGGCAATGTGAGAGTCCTGCCGTCCAGTGTGGGTTGGCGTGTGTGACCTTCCTGGATGGAGGTCTTGGATTCTCAGTCTCAGAGGGACTGAGAATCAGATGCTGCCAAGGGGGAGGAGCACCTGATGTGACCATGTGCTCTTGTCAGGTCCGTCCTCACACCCCCACGAGTCTGATTCGGTGAAATTCCATAGGGACAAAGATGAGGTCCTACGAATGAGCTGAAATACAAGCAAAGTCCTTGGGAAAGATCAGAAATCTAACTTCTCTCCTTTGATCCTAGTCTTGGGGATTCTTTGTAAAATCCCAGGACCTATAAAAACAAGAAAATGGGCTACCCTGACCAGTCCCTGCACTGATAGACACACAGGACCCAGAGAAATAGAGACCTACAGAAGACATGCAGTTCACTGCCTGCCCACCCTAGAGTGGGTATCTACGTGTGCTGGCTGTGAAAGATTGCATAAGCAAAGCAAAGAAAGAAAGTTTGCATAAGCTACTTAACCTATCTCTTTCCTCATCTGAATGTGGAATAAAGTCAGCACCCACTCACAGCACCTTTTCAATAAATGTTTTATTTGTATACTTGGTTTAGTATTTTTTTGAGACTCCTCAAATAAACGAACCACTATCGTTTGGATCCTGAAGATCTCCAAAGACCCATGTATCAAAGGCTTAATCCTAGCCTGTGGTTTTTTCCTAAGTGTATCTAAACTGTCTTTCAATATTTTTTGCAGGGTTGGCTTGGTGATCGTGAAGTTCTTCAGCTGTTCCTTGTCATGGAAGTATCTTATTTCACCATCGATTTTGTGTGTGTGTGTGTGTGTGTGTGTGTGTGTGTGTGTGTGTTTGCTTTTTATCGGTACCGGGGATCAAACTCACGACTGCCTGCTTGCAAGGCAGGCGCTTATGCTGCTGAGCTAAATCCCCAGCCCCTCACCATCGATTTTGAAGGACAATTTTTCAGGGTACATGGGTCTAGGTTGGAAATCAGTTTTCTTTAGGATCTGGAATACTTCACTCCATGCTCTTCTTGACTTTATTGTTTGTGCTGAGAAGTCTGCTGTGATTCTGATAGGTTTTCCTTTACAAGTGATCTGTCTTTCCTCTCTGACAGCTTTTAATATTCTATTCTTATATTGGATTTCTGGGATGGTGATTATGATATGTTTGGGTATAGTTTTATTTTGGTTATGACTATTTGGAGTTCTATATGCTTCACTGATCCTGATGTCGGTTTCTGATCTCATGTTTGGGAAATTTTTTAGTCAATAGAGAAATCCAAATTAAAACCACACTGAGATTCCATCTCACTCCTGAAAGAATAGCCAGGATCAAGAAAACCATCAACAACAAATGCTGGAGAGGCTGTGGGAAAAAAGGAACTCTCCTGCACTGTTGGTGGGAGTGTAGACTGGTGCAACCACTGTGGAGGTCAGTCTGGAGATTTCTCAAAAAGCCAGGATTGGAAGTCCCATTTGTTCCAGCTATCCCACTTCTAGGCATATTCCCAGAAGAATAGAAAGCATCATACCACAGTGATATATGTGTACCCATGTTTATAGCAGCACAATTTGTAATCTCCAGATCTTGGAAACAACCTAAATGTCCATCAACTGAGGAATGGATAAAAAAGTTGTGGTATTTTTATACAATGGAGTACTACTCAGCTATAAAGAAGGATCACATTGAGATATTTATAAATAAATGGGTGCAGCTTGAGACCATACTCATAAGTGAAATAAATCAAACTCACATATATGAATACCGAAGTTTCCCTATTGTAAGAAATAATTCAAATATATAAAAGTATGTGGTAATCATGATTCCCCATTATGTGGCTTTGAAGCCTTATAAAATTTTCACTCACTAATTGGAATGGCTTTATTCTGGGCTGTTTGATATTATTGCCTGTGATGATATGAACAGCTATTTTGAAGAAAATAAGACATTATAATAGCTAGTGCTGATTTAATATCATCTTGTTTTAAAGTCCCACCAAACTGTTGTTCTTCTGACTCCATTGGTTTTATCATGTTGTATCTTCCTGGATTTTATTATATGTGATAGTACAAACAAAAATTTTTATAGGCAAAGAGATAATATAGAAACCATTGTTTGTTTTCCATTAGCTGGTTCTAAATACCCTGTAATACTTTCATCCTCTTGAATGGTTTCACACTGCCTTGATATGTTTGAAGCCATAGTATACAAAGTTATATTCAAATATTTCAAGGAAAGAGACACTATGTTAACTAACTATTAAGTCAGGTTATCTTGTGGTGAAGCACCAGGTTGCTGAAATTGTTATGCTTTGACCTGTATTGTTATGTTGTTATGTCCTCTTTTATCTCAATCTCCCCCCTTTTTTTAAAAAAAATTATTTATTTATTATTATTTTTTAATTAAGGAAAAAATTTTTAAAAAATTAGCAGGATATATTACATTACTTTTTTGATTTCCTATTAACTTGATTTGAAGCCCTGTATTGCTCCCACCATCTTGTTTTGACTGATTTTACTCTGTTCTGTTCTGCTTGATAGTAACAAGTTTGAGGGTATAAGCAACTTTGAATGCAATAAGATTAACTATGACTCCCATTCTGGTTTGGCTATTATCTTCTTTTGAAGTCTTGTAATGTCTCCAATGTTTAAGTTTTATTGGTCTTGTTCTGTACTGTTTTGTTCAATTTTATTTTACTATACCTAATGATATAGGCAATTTTTTTTAAGGTAGAAAGAGGCATTATGGTAACCATTATTGATTACCTTGTATTCTATTTTTACATCATGTACTATGTCCATCCTTTGTTTTGACTGACTGCTTTGTTTTGTCATATTTGGTTTTATTCTCTTCCCTCTTCCAAAAAAAAGTAATAAGAACTATGGGAGTAATAAAACCCAAAATGTGTTTAAAAAAAAAAATCCTAGCCTGTGACACTACGGAGAGGTGATAAAGATTTGTGAAAGGAATTTAGGACATTGGGGAACATGAGGACCTCAGTCCCTCCTCCTGTTCTGGTTTACTTCCTGGCTACCATGAGAGGAGCAGCCTTCTCTGGCAAGCACTCCTGCTGTGATGTGATGCCTCACCTCAGGCCCTAGTGGCAGCGCAGCCAACCTGCATACCATGGGCCACAACCACTGCAACTAAGAGCCAGAATAAAACTTTCCTCCTCACAGCTTGAGTGCATCAGGCCCTTCATCACAGCTAATGGATAAGGGTAAATGTAAACAATTAACTTGAGAAATATGTATAGTTATTACATCTATAAATGTATTTATTTGTATAAATAAATTGTGTGTGCATATGTGCGTGCACACAAGTATACAGGATAAAGAAGACACAAGACCTGACTTTTTAAAAAGTCCATTTGAGAAACTGAAGGTTTTAGTTAGATGTAGATCCAACAGGAACCAAGATGTGACAAGATCATTAAATGAGTTAATGACACTTGAGGCTCAGAAGCATCTAGAGAGGAAAGTGCCTCAATGACTTTTGGGTTAATTGGATCACATTTAGTCCATTGTTCTCAGCTGTGAATCACAGTTACTGTCACTTAGCTGATAACTAGAATGAGAGGCTATCTGGAAACTGTCACAGATAGAAAATGCAAGGCAGTGGGGAATATTTGGCCAAGGGAATACCTGGGTAACAGGGGGAGGGTAAAATGTAGCACTTAAATTCTATCATGACAGCAGTAGAAATTATTTAAGTAATAAAGGCAGGACAATAATAGAAGTTAATATGCTAGGATGCATATTTTAATCCTTGTAAAAGGATAAAATTTGTAGTCACCACAGAATCCACTATGCTTGGCTCTGTGAGCAGTATCTAGCTATTGTAAACTTTTTTTTTCTTTTTCCTTTTTATCAGTACCGGGGATCGAACTCATGACTGCCTGCTTGCAAGGCAGGTGCTTATGCCGCTGAGCTAAATCCCCAGCCCCTATTGTAAACTTTTAATAATTTCTGCATTTAATGTATTAACTCCTGCATCAATAATTAAAAATGACAGCTACTACTATATCTAAATCTTACAACTCTAAGATAAGGCACACAGTATTTATGCTATTTGTTGTAGTCAGGGTTTGCCAGAAAAACCACTACATACAGGACACATAATTTATAGTATTATTTATAATGATCAACCAAGGAGTCAAATACAAAGAAAGTGCAGGAAATCTGTCCACAATACTAAAGACCTAGAAAATCCAGCTGAGGACCTGGATCCCTTGGCAATAACCTGTATGAGTTCAGCTAAAAACCTAGAGCCAACGACAATGACCCATGCAAGTCTGTCCCATGGATCTGCACTGGGAAGGCCCAAAGCTAGAAGATCTATTTCAGCAGGGTGAAGCATCTGTGCCATTAGGTTGAGGGTTCTGCAGTGGAGCCAGGAAGCAATGATCAAAGAAGGGCCAAAGCTCTCCCAAAGTGAACCACAGCCATTCTTAGCAACAAGGTTCCCAGCGCCCCTAATGATAACAGCTGAGCGGGGAGTCAGGGGAGCCAGCATGACCAGCTCCTCCGGGAGAACCAACAGCTCCAAACAGCCACACTTAGGAGAACCACAACACTAGTTTTCCTCTCCAGGTCTCCTTATTAAGCTGGCCACAGTCTTCAGATGGTCTATCCATGCTGAGCACCACGCTGATTCAGTTCAGCTGGTGTTTAAGTTGACCACCAGTTACCAATCCACTATTTTTTTTTTTTTTTTTTTTTGGTGTTTTGAGGCAGGGTCATGCTATGCAGTCCAGGCTGGCCCTCAACTCACTATGGAGCCAGGCTGGCCTTGAGTTCATAGAAATTCTGTTTCAGCTGCCCAGCTGCTGTGACGTCATTTTATAGGTAACAAAACTAAGGCTCAGGGCTGGGGATTTAGCTCAGCAGCATAAGCGCCTGCCTTGCAAGCAGGCAGTCGTGAGTTCAATCCCTGGTACCAATAAAAAACGAAAAAGACAAAAAAAAAAAAAAAAAAACAACAACAACAACAACAAAAACTAAGGCTCAGAAAGTTAATTTAACAGGCGCGTGGTCATCTAGTTATTACAGTGAGCCAAGATGCAAGTTTAGATCTCACCCTAAATTGCACGTATGATGCCATGATGTCAAACCTGCCAGCTCACTGTTTCCTGTTTCCATAATTTTCAACTCCCCACTCTATTTCCACCTGGTTTTCCAGAATTAAATCGAGAGTAGTTTCATCCATCTCTAGTCTGAGTTGCTTAGACCTTTCTTGAAAGAACACAAGAGCTACTAACATGGAAAATTAAATAAAGAGTAAGCTTATAAATTGATATTTTGAATCCACATACAAAAGTGCCTTAAACAGAAGGTCAAATATGAGTCTCTAAAAATTCAAATGCACATAGGGCCACAATGGCAATGGTCTCCATGAAATAAGATGAAAACACATACACACACACTGCCTTCTTCTTTGCATGGTTATCACCAAGGTGCAGTGGGTTCTTTTTGTGTGTGTGTGGCACCAGAGATTGAACTCATTCCTCGCACTTGCCAGGCAGGTGCTTATGCCACTGAGCTAAATCCCCAGCCCAATGGTGTGGTGAGGTCTAACTCTTGGCCAGTAGGAGCCAGCAGGCCCCCCTGCACATGTCAAGGAGCCCTCTGGGAACAGAAAATCAAGGAAACCTCCAGGTTTTCACAGAAAGGGTCTTCATAATCATACAGTTTGCCAGCTTCTCAATTCACAAGTGAAGAAACTGAGACCAGGAAGGTAGAGTGACTTTCCTTAGTGTCCAGAGAAGGTAGTATCTAAATTAGGGGCTAGAACCACAGCCTCCACACCACAGCAGTGTGGGCTCCATGAGAGGTGCCAAGGCCAGGTCCCATTCCAGCACAAGTGAATACATGCAGATAGTTTCAGTGCTCCCTGGAATAATCTGCCTACATGATTAAACAAGCACACTACAATTGCTTTTTTAATCTGCATTTTAGCTTGCCAGTTTCTTTTCTCTGTTTCCTCCTGCTTTTGTGTTTGCTTTTATAGCAGCCTTTCTGAGATATAATTTATATACCATACAATTCAATGCGTAAATTTCAGTATTTTTTAGTTTTTCGGAGTTGTACAACCATGACCACACTTTTTGAACACTTTCACGGTCCCAAACCCCGTACTCACTGGCAGTTACTCTCCAAGGCCCCCAGCCTCTCCAGCCACTGACAACTAATCTGTTTTCTGTCTCTGTGCATTTGCCTATTCTGGGTATTTTATATTAATAGACTCATACAATGCGTGGCTTTTGTGACTGACTTTTTCACTTGGCACAATGTTTTCAAGGTTCACCCATGTCATCACATCAACCAACACTTCATTCCTCTTAATTATCAAATATTCCTTAGTATAGACATGCCACCTGTTAAAAAATCTTTTTATCAGTTGAGGTCCTTGGATTACTTCCACTTTTTGGCTGTTATTAATAATCTGACATAAACATTCATGTCCAAATTTCGTTTTCATGTACAAAGTTCTATGGTGTATGTGTTCTTTTGTCTAGGAGTAGAGCAGCTAGATCATATGGTATCTCTATGTTTTAAGTCTTTGAGAAGCAGCCAAATGGTTTTCCAAAGTAGCCAAACCATTTTATATTTCTAACAGCATGTGATTGTTTCAATTTCTCTATGTCTTTACACTGCTTGCAATTATTTTTGATTATAGCTATCCTATTGCATGTAAAATGGTATTTCATTATGGTTTTGATTTGTTTTTCTCTGATCTATAATTTTCTATTTTTATATTTTAAGCTTCTCTATTAGGCATGTAAAGATAACACTATTATATCATCTTTCTGGAATATAACTTTTTCCAATATGAAATATGCCCCTTGTCCTAGAACACATTGTATATTTTTGTTTCTGTTAAATTTTTCTGGTACATTTTCTATCTCATTTTGTTTTAGAGAGATTTGTATGTAGCACAGAAGATTTATTAATTTTTAACCACTCTGAATTATAATATAGCTAGTTTATGTTTATTTTGATTATATGCTGGCTATACCATCCCCTTCAATTTAGATGGCTTTTAAAGTATTTTTTTCTTTCATGCCTTCTGTAAGATTTACAGAATTTTCTTTGCTCTATTTTGTTCCTTTTAGTGTTTCCCTTAAATATTTAAAACATATATTTTTAAAAAATATATTTCTATGTAAATTTAACTCCTCCCCTGAAAAGAAGATTCAACCAGCTTTTCTTTTCTCTTTATTCATTCCTGCCACACCTCATGTCACAATTACCTAGGATTTTAGAATCATTAAAAGTAATAGTCTCACACAACGTAGCACACACCTGTAATCTTAACACTTTAGGAGGCTGAGGCAGGAGGATATCAAGTTTAAGCCCAGTCAGCACAAATTAGCAACTTAGTAAGACCCTGTCTCAAAATTTAAAACAGAATTTTTTAAAGGCTGGGGTTTAGTGAAGGCCTTGGGCTCAATACCTAGTATCCAAAAAACCCTCTAGCAACTAACATATGTAGTTTTTTTTTGTTTGTTTGTTTTTTGCACCAGGGATTGAACTCACAACCTTGTGCTTTCCAGGCAGGCAACTGTGCCACTGAGCTAAACCCCCAGCCCTGCAACTAACATTTCAAAAGCCATTTGTTCTACAATTTGCCTCAAATTATTTATAAATGTCTCTACTCTTACATATACATATATATATATATATATATATATATATATATATATATGAAGCCTATATTACTTATTGCACAGGCAATAAGTGAGAATCAAAAGATACCATCAAACACAGATGAACCAGTCGGCGAAAATTAAATAAAAAGTAAGAGCTGTGGTACATGACTGTAATCTCAGCTACTCATGTGGCTAAGGCAGGAGGATTGCAAGGTCAAGGCCAGCCTAAGCAATTTAGCACAATCCTGTCTCAAAATAAAATAAAAAATTAAATAGGACTGGTGATGTAGTTCAGGGGTAGAGTGCTTGCTTAGCAGGGCTAAGGCCCTGGATTCAACCCCTAGTACAGAAGAAAAAGTTTCCTACTACTAATCAGCGAAGTGAAAGCTGTGACAATACACACAACACTGATAGAACAAGATGCTCTTGACCCTGAAAAGACAGTCTGCAATGTCCACTCAAAAACATATGGACATCCACAAAAGTTCTTGTATTAGTGGGTCACAAAAAAGCAGAGGCAACTTCTTTTTTTTTTTTTTTTTTTTTTTGTCTTTTTCATTTTTTATTGGTACCGGGGATCAAACTCACGACTGCCTGCTTCCAAGGCAGGCGCTTATGCTGCTGAGCTAAATCCCCAGCCCAAGAGCCAACTTCTTTAGTAGAAATATTACAAATGTTCTTTGATCATGATGTCATAACATTAGAAATTAATGACAAATTTAAAAATTATGTCAATTTGTATTCTACATGGAAATAAAAATCATATATTAAAACATTTACAGAATTTCTAAAAAGTGATAATGATAACACTACATTTCAGAAGGTATAGGATGAATTCTTTTTTTTCCAGGGTTTGAATGCACAACCTCCTGTTTGCCAGGCAGGTGCTTACACTGATGAGCTAAAGCCCTGGCCCTAGAATAAATTTTTAAAAGCATTTAAAAAACTGGGTAGGTTGCACATGCCTGTAATCCCAGGTGTATTGGATACTGTTTTTCTCATTTCTGAGACAAAATACCTGATGCCCAAATTAGGAAAGGAAAGGTTTATTTAGCTCACAGTTTGTGGAGGTTCCAGTCCATACGTGGCTGATTGTAAGGCAGAGTAGTGCATGGCAAAGGAACAACAGTTCATAGCAGCAGAAGACAGCAAAAGCACAAGAGCAGAAAGAGAGGACAGCAGAGAGAAGTCTCCTTCTGTCCCTTGTGTTGTATGTAGGTTACCCATCCTGGGTGGGTGTAGCACTCATACCCATAATCCCAACACTGGACCGTGAATCAATCATAAATCCTAGAAGCTCACTCCCAGGACTGCATGAGGCTTTGGGAGGACATCCAGACACAAACCACAGCACCAGCATTCTGGGAAGCTAAACTGGGAAGGTCAGAAGTTTGAGTCCAGTTTGGGCAACTTAACAAATTAACAAGATTCTGTCTCAAAATTTAAAAAAAAATTTTTTTTTTGGCTCAGGGTACCAGAGATCAAACTCACAACCTTGTAGTTACCAGGCAGGTACTTATGCTGCTGAGCTAAATCCCTAGCCCTAAAAAATAATTTTTAAAAAAGGCTAAGAGGGGTAGCCAGTGTAAAGGCCAAAAAAGAAAAAAAAAAGTGATTAGAGGGAAATTCATAGTTTTAAATACTTATTATATCAATAAAAATAGAAGGATGAAAATAAATTAATTAAAAATCTACTTTCAATATCTAGATGAAGTACAGCAAAGTAAAATAAAGCAAAAGGAGAGAAGTAATAAGAAAGTTAAAAAACAAAGTCACCAGGAGTGGTGGCACACACCTGTAATCCCAGCCCTTGGGAGGCTGAGGCAGGAGTATCCTTATGAATTCGAGGCCAGCCTGAGCTACAAAGTGAGCTCAAGCCCAGCCTAAACTTCATCGTGAGACCCTGTCTCAAAAAGACACACATATACAAAAAAAGAAATATATTTAATTATCAAAAGTCTAATTCTTTGAGAAAATAAAATAGAACACTATACAATCTAATAAAAAAAAAGGAAGAACACCAGATGAGCTAATCAGGAGAAAAGAGAGTAAGAAATGAAAAAAGAAAAAATGATCATTGACACACTTTTAAAAATTATAATAAACTTCAAACGTCTGTGCAAATAAATTTGAAAGCCCACATAAACTCTAGCCTAGCAGCTCCTACAGTAAGTCGCTGGCCCTGTCACTCTAGTCTCAGCCTCTTTTGTGTTACTTTCTTACTTTTGTGTCTATGTGGTAAATCTCCCTCTCTTTTTTCTTATAAAGACACTGATTATTGGATTTGGGGACCACCATCAATCCAGAATGGTCTCAAGATCCTTAATTCAATTACATTTGCAAAGACACTATTTCCAAATAAAATTATAGTCCCCAGAACCACAGGTTAGAACTTGGACATTCATTATTTGAGAACACTGTGCAGCCCACTCCACTGATCACACATTTTATGCCAGGTACCGTGCTAACCCAATTACATGGATGAATTCATTTAGCATTCATAGTAACACCACGAATCCATACCCATTTATAAGTGAAGAAACTCAAGCTAGGAGTTTTATGCCTAGTAATTTAAAGATTTGGAATTCAGACCCAGGCAAGATGCCTCCAGAGCCATCACCCTAAATTCTGACCCTGTCCCACACCTTTCAAGCAGCAGACTTTGAGGGAGTGCTGCATCCCAGGGGACACAGCAGGGAACAGCCAGTGTCACTTTAGAAACCATGGACAAGCCTGTGTTAACAGGCTGGGAACCTTCCTCCCTGTTTTGCAGCTTGTATACCTTGTAGCAGTTTCTGCAGGTCACTAGTGTTGTCCACTTGGGACCCACACACACTTTAGTCAGACTTGTCTTGATTGTGACGATGAAAGACCACACAATATTAGTCTCCTAAGGGGTCTATCATTCTTAGCAGACAGCTGGCACAGAAAGGGAAACCGCAAATAGATGGGAAGTCGAGAACAAAAAGTTCAATACATCCAGGCAACGTGGAAAAGAGAAGAGGGAATCGCCAGGTCCTGAGCCGCCCTGGGTGAGAGATGTTCCGCAGAATCTGCCTCCTGCGCCACTGGCCTCTGGCTCTTCTCTGTGCTCTGCTCAGTACTCACCAGCTGCCCCTGCTGCTCTTGAGTCAGCCTCCTCCTTGACTGACACACTGCTTCAGCTTGCTCCAGCCTTACTTTGCCCTGCTCTGCTGCCGTTCCTAGTACCTCATGGCTGAAATTATTGGGAAAGTCTACATGGTCCAGTACCTCTTCGTGCCTAATCACATGGGAGCCTCTGGCAGCCCGCAGACGAACGGCCTTAAACCATACGCCCACCCAGGCAGTCAGAGTAGGACAAGGTCACACAGAGCCAGGGAGGCAAGTGCCTCACAGGCAGCAGTCGTTCTGAGGAACGGCCCTTCCAGAACAGCATGTCCACCCCTGTAAGCTCACTGTCATGTACAAATGTAGGCTATATTTTACCCACCATGATGTTCCCTCAAGACGAACCATACATTAGATTAGGGCTTCAACTCCTGCCCCAGGAGTGTCTTAGGACCCTCAATCTGTATTTCCAGTATCATCCTTGGGTAAACTGAGTCGCAACCTGGGCAGCACCATAACTCTGGTCTATCACTGACCCATCATCTTGGTTCTTGCTCTAAGGCTAGCTCCTGTACTATGTAGAGATTTTAATAGTGCATTTAGAATTTTGTATCACTGCAGTAGCAAATCATTGCAAACTTAACACAAGATTATCTTTAGTTCGCTAGCTTATAGTCAGTCCAGTACAGATCCCAGACAGTTAAAGTCAAGGTGGCAGTGGGCTCTGTTCCCTTCTGAAGGCAAAGGGGACAAGCCATTTCTTTGCCTTTTTAAGTTTGTAGAGGCCTGCCGCTCATGGCCTCTTTCTCCATCTTCAGAGCTAGCATGGCAGGCTGAGTCCTCCCACCCTCTCTGGCCTTTTCTTCTGCCTCCCTCTTCCACTTTTACGATAACCTATGATTGCATTCGGCCCACCTGGCCAATCCAGGTTACTTTTCCTGTTTTAAAGTCAGCTCATTAGCACCTTAATTCCTCTTTGCTGTTTAATATAACATATTCACAGTCCCTGGGACTGGCTGATGGACATCATTAGGAGGCCATTATTTTACTACCACAGAGCTCAGCTAACATTTAATGAGATCCTACCACATGTAAGCAACTGCGACAAGGTCTCATTGTACCCCCAAAGTAAATAAAGATTGAAGGGAAAGATCACAGGCCTTGTCATCCCACTCAGGGGGCCCAGAGGAGACTTTCGTGGGTGAGGTCCTCAGGTTAAAGAACACACATGTGCAAGACATCAGTAACTACAGCAGGCAGCACAGAGCAGAGCAGAGCACAAGAGCACAAGGGCATAAAAGCAGCTTGTGCCTTTATTGCATAACTCTTATACAGGTTTTTAATCACACATTTACATTCTTACCTAGCGCCATAACCAGCAGATGCATGCATACCTGTGCTAAGTCATGATTACCTGTGTCCTACCGTACACCTGTGCCTGACAAGCAGGGTCACCTCCCCAGGAGTCCATAGATGCCTTTGAGCTTTGAAGCCATCTGAGTGGTTCCCCACATCCCATCCTTTCAAAGGTCAGGAGTATACAACTGTAACATTCTATATGTAACAGGCACAAATGTCTTCCTGCACAGCAGTCAGAAAAGCAAGAGTTACGTGGTTTTGCAAAATCACTCTTTTTGGTTTGAACTGTTTCATCCATAAGCAAAGCCTAATTTGCAACAGTCAAGGCCTGGGCCGTATGTTGAGCAAGGGCTTTGACCTGGAGATCTAGGTTTATGGTCCTTACCTGGGGTCAGATGTTATTCTAGTGGCATCCCATATGCAGCCGTCAATATTTTTGGTCAGACACTTTGTAGTGGTCAACCATTGCAATGCCTGCTCAAAACATCCATTACATCATTTCCTGGCAAGAAGAGGGGCTTATGTCCTGAACCATGATTCCCTACAGGGTCTGCTTTTTGGTCACACTCCCATGTCTTGCAGTAGGTAGGCACCCTACAAGGTACAGTGTCATGTCCGTCACTCTTGAGCTGCCTAAGCTGGCAGCCAGAGCATCACCCTTCTCAAGACAACCCAACTGTCCATGTACACATATTGGGGGCCTTCTTCATGTATCACAAGCAATCACACTGTCTGCAACTATGCCCATTGGCTTGACCTGCCTTGCTCAAGTTTCAAATCAGAATAGTTCTGTATTGGCTGGACAGGGACTGCTATCCATTGCAGGGATTCGGTCATGGCTAAACCCATCAGTATACTCTGTGTCAGCCAGAGGTCCCTCTTTCCCTTCTGCATAGGGACTAGGCAACATGTCCTGAAGTCTGTCTTCCTGGATGGGTTTCTGGGATGTGTACATCGTGAATTCGTAAAATCTTTTCCAGTTCGGCTGCTGATGGGCTAGCCGAGAAAGGGGCCTGCTGTCGGAGGTATGTTCCCCAAGGCGTGAGAGTGGGGGCCTGTGCCACTCCGCTTCTGGGATGGGCTGTCCATGTCTGTACCCAGCCCTGTCTCTGTCCCATGAGTCCTCACAGTCATGCAGAGCAGCGTACAGCATGATATCAGGGTTCTCTGATATCAAAGAAATCAGCTTCGAAGGGATTAAGTATGAATAACTAACAATTAGCAATAATCTGCACCTTGGATAAATCTCACTGGCTATTGATACGGCCGCTGTGCAAAGCTGCAAAGAACTAACAGAAAGCAAGTTTGTTATCTAGAATTGATAGCCTGACAAATCTCAGCCATGTCATGAGAGAAAATCCCCAACAGTAAAAGGCATACTGAGTCACAGACAACAGTACCGAAGGCAGTCACATAGGGCCCCAAACCTGAAGATCCGCAAAGCCCTTGCAGCAGGGTGGCACAGCTCATTAACCACAGGAGAACTAACAACAAATATGTACTTAGCGCCAGGTGCACCACTAGTCTTGCTGCTTCTTGCTGTTCGTTTCCTTGTGGTCAGTTGTCCACAGAGCAGCTAAAGGTGCCCTGTTAGAAGTCAGATCATGTCATTCTTCTGCCCAGTTCCCTGAAATATCTTCCATTTGAATCCAGAGTAAATTTCAAAGTCCTTAAAGTGTCTGCTATGGTTTGGATGTGGTTTAAGTGTCCTCCAAGTCTTCGTATGTTGAAATTTGATTCTCATTATGAGGTATTAAGAGGTGGAAACAATCTGACTGTGGTGTTTAGAGATGTTTAGAGATGGGGCCTTTGGGAGGTGGTTAGTAACAGATAAGGTCCTCAGAGGGGAGCCCCCCATGATTGAATCCTGGTGGTTTTATGAGAAGAGGAAGAGTCCAGAAGAGACACAGGTACACATGTGTTCTCCCAGTACCTGCTCTTAACTTCTTTCCACAACTGTGACCAAAACCCAGCAGGGTGCTTCTATTTCCCTGTTTTTGCCACAGGCCTCAATCTATCGCCATCAACACTGAAGGTTAGGATAAATGGTAGGTTAGGGTCAATAAGTTGTAGGGCTTGCATCTGTGCAACAGCCTTCTTTGAGTCTTGAAAATCAGCTTCCGCTGCATCTATACAGCAGGCAGCTTCCACTGCACCTATCCAGCCCATGTTGTGCCCCTTTTGGTCACCTGGCATAAAGGGCAAAACTAGATGTGTTATGTCCACCAAAAACCTAGCAAACCCTCATACTCCTTTAATTGGCATGTCATGGGTCTGGTCTTACCTGACCATATAATACCCAAGAATTTGATAGACAAGTCAGTTCCCTGGACCTTGTCTTTGTCCACAGCCCACCTCTATATCAGCAAAGCTGCTTTCAGACTGTGCATGATGGCTTTCAAATCTGCAAGGTCATCAGAGGTGAACATAAATCACCAATACAAACTGACATGGGGTATGGCTTGGCGCAAGTGGCTAGGTCTTGGGCTACCAGGCCATGACACAAGGTTGGGCTATGCAAATAGCTTTGTGGCAACATCTGGAAGGTCCATTGCCTGCCCTCCTGGGTGAAGGCAAGTTGGTCCTGGCTGCCAGCGTCAGGATGAGACTTTATAGTCAGTCGCCATGATCCATCTGGCTTCTGCACAGGCCCCATAGAAGGGCTCTGCACAGGGTGTATTCACTTCCCCTTTTCCAATTCAAGACAGTCTGTCCCATCTCCTTATGGCCTCCAGGTAGCTGGTATGTGCATGGCCTATGGGAAAGTCAGTGGTACACGGTGTGAATGTCCTCAGGCTACAGTTTTTATTACTCAAATTTGCAACCAGAATTCCCTACACAGTTTCAAGCCAAGCATCAGTCAGTATGTCCACCCCCAATATGTATTCAGCCACCAGGGAAACATAACCATGATATGAGTACAGGGCAAGCCTGATACCCAAAGTCACCTGGGCCTTCAGTACCCTTCTATGCATGCAGCAGGTCCAATGAAATGGTCTGTGTTGCCATATATTAGTGTTGACTCAGCTCCAGTATCTGCCAACACTAGTACACATTTTTTGGGACCTGTAAATAGTCAGTTCTACATTTGGGACACCCATGCCCCCTTCCCCCCTGCCAAGGCCTAGGAACCTCAGCTTGCCTCCTAGTTGGGGTAAAAGGAGGCCACTGTCACTTCTTCCTGTTTCACCAGGGCTTCTTCGGCCTTTTGGCCTTGGCCCATTGGTTGGTCTTGCTGCTCAGGGCGTAACTGCCACCACAGAGCAGCAACACATGCAAAGGCCACCTGTCTAACTTCTCTGTGGCTAGGCCAGCAGTCAGCAGGTTCACCCAGATCTGGGGTCGACTAACCTTCAGTGCCCCACAGCCTGTCCCTGGGATGATGGCTGCACAAGTGACAAGTTAGATATGCAAACCCTGCATGTTTTTGGTGTCTAATACTCACATAGTCACTTCTTCAGGAAGGACTTAAGACACTGCGGGTAGCACAGTCCCAGCAGCTAATGCAGAGCTGCTGCAAAGGGCACTGAAGACTACTATACAAACGGGGCAAGAACAGAAAACATGCAAAGAGTTACCTGAGGGATCAGAGAAATATGGGGGAGCACCCAGGGATACAGAAGGACAGCCTTTAACTCCTGAGCCTTTAAACAGAAGCAGTAGGGAGCTGTTAGTGGAATCCAAGGAGAACAGTGGCCTCAGGGCAGCGCCTACCAGACAGATGAGTGCTGGGCAGGGTGGGCTGGACCCAAGAGGAGTGTAAATACAACCTCTCTTTCACTCACCATCCTCTGATCTGCAATTGATGCCTCCATAGCTAATCAGAAGCCACAGGCCAAGAAATCCCAGCTGCCACAGCGCATAGAAATCCACCTTTGGGGGCACCAAGTGGGTGGAATGAACAGAAAAGGGTTTACTTCTGGTCTGCTCCTTTTTCCAATAATTCTAGAAATAACTACATTCGGTGAAGCTCGTTGCAAGGATGGAAGCCACAGAAAGTTTTAGTTACTGTCACTAGAGCCCAGGGCCCTGACCACCCTGACCAGGGCCCGTGGAAGCTCCAAGAGCAAAGGGAAAGAAGGACAACAGGAAAGGCGAAAAGAGACACTCAGGGCAGAGTAGGGAGCAGTGCAGTAGGGGAAGGGAAGCTCCTTGCTGTCCTACTGTCAGAGGACTGAGCTCAGAGTCTTTGTTTAGAAATCAGTGCATTGAGCTGTTTACCCACCTGCAGCACTTGTGACAACCCTACCTCTGCCGTTACATTGGATATGCCCACGGAGCCCCCACGCTGTTCCTGGGCTCATTCTCAGTTATATTAAAGCACGTTTTAATTGCTATATCTTCCAAGGCAGAGAAAGCCTAATCTGAATGCAGCTTTAAAACTCACAGCAATCAGCAGAGATCTATCAATTAGTGTTCAGCATTAAGCAATGCAGAATATTTTCCGGGGCTCTGAGGGCCTCTCCACACCTGAACGTTTTACAAGATTCATTCTCTCCTGTTTGAATAATTTTTGTGGCTCTTGACTAGCACTCTTGACTGACAGTTTTTCCAGCTGCCAAAAGAAGAACAAATTTAATACAGTAGTTCTTTTCTAACTAAAATGGTACAGCTCCAACAAAGCTCTTTGCCACACATTTTTTAAGAGGAAAAAAATCTCCACTTCAACCACTAGTTATAATTTTTTATAACAATTCTTCCTAGGAAGCAGAGTTCTCAGTATAATTAACTGCTGAGAAGTAGGATGCAGCAACTGTTTGTTTAGTCTCAGTCTACTTGTTCAGAATTGTCACCCCTTGAAACTTAACTCACAATCAGATTTAAATTCCAAATATTATGGAAGCACTGTCAACTTTGGGGTGAATATTTTCCCAGCAATTTTCTCTTTTTCTTAAGAATTTTATTTAGCTTATGCCTGCCATATTCTCTAGTTAAGAGGGAAAGATTTTATTCTAGAATGTTAACATATTTATGACATTTCCCTAAGATTGAAATGTATGACTCCTTAGCCTCAAACACAGCTTTTAAAAGCTGGGCTGTGGGAAGTTTGGAATGTACAATTACTGTCATTCATTCAACAAGCATTATTATGGAAAGACCTCTTATCCCCATGTTACTGTGCCGAGAACTGTGCTGATCTGTAAGATACGGATGAAATGCACAGCTTCCAATGCTGTTGTGAAGATTAAGTATCATCTGAGCATTTGGCAAAGAAAAGGCCTTGGTACAGGGCAAATAATTCTTGCTTTTCTTCACCAGCAGCCAAGGAAAGGAGACATGGTTGCGTTGGTCAGCTTTCCTGTTGCTGGGACAACACGAGGAAGAGAGGTTTATTTTTGGTCATGATTTCAGAAATTGCAATCTGTGGTCATCTGGCTCTCAGGCAGAAATATCATAGTGGAAGGGAACAGTAGAGAAAATCTGCTTGATTCCTTGCATCTGGGAAGCAGGCTGCAGGGGAAGAGTTCCAGAGGAAGGAGCCGGGAGCCAGATAGAGCTTCCAGGTCACACTCCAGGACCCGCCTCTCCGACAGGCCCATCTCCTAGTAGCCCACCCAGCTAGGAACTCCTCCATGAGTTAAGGAGGTTAGGGAGTCTCTTAATCCAGTCAAGGAAAAAAATCAGGGCTAAATGACACAGTGGCAATGGTCAAAGTGGGTGAGAGAGTAAAGGACAGGTACTTACGCTGATCTCGAGGTCCATGATGGGAACTATCTACAGATGACCGGCAGAGCAGGACAATCTCTAAGCAGACAGACTTCTGAAATTCTCAGTGCTTAATTTATAACACAGTCACCAGAACCAAGTGGCTTTAAATTACTTGAAATCTCAAGTGGCTAGGGTGACCAATACTTCATTCAGTCACCTTCTTATCTGGCTCTCTCCAACTTTCAGATCATTTAAGCACCAGGGACTCAGATTTCTTACATCACAATAAAGTTAATGGCCTTTTATTGTGTGAGTTTATGAGACTATTTATGAAGTCCTGGGAATTCCTGGCCAAAAAGTTGCTTTACAATGATACATGTTGCCTATAGTTTGCCAATATATTTTGCTCAGATGTCACCTCTGGGAACTCAGAAAGTTATTATCTAGAGATTTAGAGTAAAAAATAGAGAGAACCAGAAAGGAAGCTAAGCCTCGGTCTGTGAGCCAGCAGGTACCCAGGCTGGGGAGAGAAGAACAACACCTTCCACCCCCAACCCCATCCCCTTCCTTGAGCAACCTGCTGATTTGGAGGAACTGCTGTTGTTTTACTGACTTTGCAAGCCTAATGCCAGTAGTCTGAACAACTATTTAGAAGACAACAATATGCAATATGGTAACTATTGTAGATTTCCTACTGTCTTATCAGTGTTTCAATTCATTTTATTGTTTTATTCCCTTTAAGATTAAATTTTAAATTTTAAAAATTCTTATAATCTCCAAACTAATACTTCCCTTAAATTAATTCATCTTATGAATCACTGAACCACCTCACATGTGCTGTTAATGTAACACTCAACCCCTTCCCCCAAGTTCCACCCAAACCAGCAAACCAACAGAATTCTACTTACATAAGGCCTTTGCAGGTGTAACAGACTTTAGTGAGACAGGATGATGACTTCCTCAGCAACACAAACATCAGACTGCATAATAAAATACCTACCACCCTGACCCATCCTTTTCTCCCCACACCCACAAATTACTCATTAAAGTCTAAAAACAACCTAGATGCTTCTTTTGATTCCTTTATGCTTGCTAACCCATACCGCCAGGACATCATTTACCATCCTAAGGTTTTTTCCTTCCTAGACAATTGCCTAAGAAGAATTCTAGTATCAACTACTGAAATTATAAACATTTTCCTTTTTTTTTTTTAATTGGTACCGGGGATCGAACTCACAACCTTGTACTTGCAAGGAAGGCACTTATGCCGCTGAGCTAAATTCCTAGCTCCAACATTTTTCTTCTTAGTTTACATAAAAAAAAAAAAAAAAAAAGCCTTGGAGAAAACAGAGCAAAATATTAACAGTGGTGGTTTTTGAGTTGCAGAAACATAGTTTCATTTCCAATTTTGTTTAATAAGCAAAAATTTTTAACATTACAAGAAACTGTAACTTTGTCTTTCAAGTGCGTTTAAAATATTTTGAGTGATGGCCTACACCTATAGTCCTGACATGTTAGCAGCTGAGCCAAGGGGATTGCAAGTTGGGCCAACCTGGGCTACACAGTGAGTTCAAGAACACTCTAGAACATAACAAGAACCTCTATCAAAAAAAAAAAAAGGGAAAAAATGAAACAGTTTCAACTAGCAGAAAAACTGCAGGGATAAATAAAAAGAATCTTTTCATCTTTTTGAGACAGGGTTTCACTATGCAGTTCAGGCTAGACTTGAACACACTTCGTAACCCAGGCTGGCCTCAAACTCGAAGCAATCCTCCTGCCTCAGCCTCATGAGTGCTGGGATTACAGGCATGTGCCACAATGACTGACAAAAATAACTTCTTTTAATCTGACAAAAAGAACTTTTTCCGAACGTAAAATGAGTCATTTGATAATGATGTATGGACATGTTGTTCTCATTCTTGGTGTTTTAGTGTGTGATCCCTACAAACAAAGACATTTCACTACAGAAGCCCAAAGTAACTCGAAACCAGGAAGTCAATCTTGTTAATCACCACCATCCTATCCTAGAAGCCGGCCAACTTATGGTAATTATCTCAATAATTTCTTGTTTTTCTTTGCTTGCTTTTCTGTTTTTGCAGCACTAAAATTTAAATCAGGGCCTTGAGCATGTTAAGCACATGCTCTATCACTGAGTTGCATACCCAGTCTCTAATAATGCTTTTTTTGTAACAAAAGGATCTAGTCCAGAACTACATAATGCCTTTGATTGTGATCCCTCTTTAGTTTTTCTCAATCTGGAAAGGTTTCTCGGTCTTTTCTTGCTTTTCAAGACGTTAATTTTTTTTTATTTCATCTTTTTGAGACAAAGTGCTGTGTAGTCCAGGCTGGCCTTGAACTCACTGGCCTAACTTGGTCTCAAACTCAGGGCAATTCCCCTGCCTCAGCCTCCCAAGGGCTGGGATTATAGGCATGTGCCACCATGCCTGGCTCAAGACATTAAATTTTTTGAAAATTACAGGTTCGTCATTTCAGAAAATGTTTCTCTACTCTGACGTGTCTGATTAGTGTGCAAGTGTGTGTGTGTGTGTGTGTGTGTGAGAGAGAGAGAGAGAGAGAGAGAGAGAGAGAGAGAGAAAGAGAGAGAGAGAGAGAGAGATTAGATTTAGGGATTATCATGGAATTAATTCTGGGTCTACAACTCCCAACAGGTGGCCTTCATGTGCTCTGTTCATTACTGATGACATTCAAAGTCATTTTGCCTTTGCCATTAGTGGGCTGTACACCAAGACTGTGTAAAAACTCTTTTCCTCTTCAACTTTCAACATACTCATTTATTACAGTTTTAAGTCAGCAGAATTCACAGCTTTTCACTTTATTCTTTAGGCTGAAAATACATATATTAAACTACATATCAATACATATTTTAGTGGTTGAATAGTCTAACATGGCCAGTGGACAACTCTTTAGCTGGCCAGTGTCCTCTGGACAAGCATTCATCATTCAATTAAGAGATTCTTTACTTTCTGAGATAAGAGGTTCCAGGTACCTTTGTCTATTTCTCTCCCAGACCTAGAATCATCTATTTCTCCAAGAAGCCCCAGATACTTTCAAAGGAAAACAGTATTGGAAAACCAAATGTGGGCACATTTTTGTAGGGATGTCCCAGTCCCTCCCTATGGTCCTCCCCATGGACACTGCTATGTAATTGTGTGTATGTGTACATGTCTTTGTCCATCTATAAAAGACATAAGCTCGCCATAACTATTTCAGTTCTATTCCAACAATGGTTATTCTGGTGTTTTTATTTTCCATATAACGAAACTTTCTTCTTGGCTAGGACATGCTACCTCTATGTTCCTTGTTGTATTATTTGATTGTTCCCACTCTAAGTAGCCCATTTTCCTGACAGAGCCCTGCCCCAAATACAGACACCCTCCTGCCCTGGAGTCCCATGCAGAGCTGATGCCAACCTCACCCCCTAGTGTTCTGGTGCCTCCCACCAAACCACTGAGACTCCCTCCGAGACACCTCTTGCTCAGCTCCTTGGAGTAACTTCTAGACAAAACTGGTCAGAAAGGGAAGGAAAAGGGAAAGAAAGGAATAACTTTTCTTTGAAAGCACAGCAGTGAAAACCTTACAGGCATGGTGGTGGTAACACACCTGCAACACCAGCACTCTGGGAGGCTGAGGCAGATATATTGTAATTCCAGTCCAGCCTGGGTAACTCGATGACTTAGTAAGGCCAAAAATAACAAGTAAACAGGGACTGATGATGTAGTTTAGTGTGAAGATCGTGGGTTAAATCCCCAGTATCCCACCAACCTGACAAAACGACATGCCCGCCTAGTGAAGTACAGCCAGTCCTGTCCACTTCCTTCCTCCGGTCTTCATTTGTGGCTGCTCACTTGCCCCAGCCTGGTTTCAGTTTCTTGCCAGCTTCTGCCATGCAGGAAAACACAGGCTTCCCACATGGCAACCGTGGCAGCGTTGATTTAACTATTACCTGTTGTGTGGGGGAGCCCAGCTCCTCCCTTTTGTCTCAATCCACTCAACCTCCTGCTTTCCCGTTATTCCTATTTAAATACAGCCTCTCATTCTATTTGGCTCCCCTCCAAATCCTTCAAAAGAAGAAAAACACAGATGAATGTCACCAAAAACTAGTCAATTTCCTGTCAAAGAGGAAGGGGTAAGAGCAGCGTGGGGCCAGGGTAAACATGGGGGAATAGACAGCTGCTTTTCCCCCAGGACACAGGGCAGGTACGGGGTCACCGCACGTCTGTGTCTGACTAAAGGATGCCATCCAGGGCAGGAAACTCACAGAAATATGACCCATAGACCCCATGTGTGCACACGGGGCGTCCTCACTGGACCTGGCATCCTCAGGGTCCAGCCCAGTGCTGTGACGGCTGAATGGATGAGGGAGCCTTGTCTTTGACACCTCTCACCTCCCATCTTTAAGGGTGGGGTCCCTTATGGGGAGCGGGAGGGTCTGCCACTTCCCATGGAAATTCGTAATGTGGTTTCATTTCCTTTCTGTCTCCATCCTGCTGGACAGTAAATTCATCAGTGAAACCCATCTTGCAGAAAATGTGTCACCCAGAGCTAAAGTGAACCAGGGAGGGGGCCAAGCCACATAGGAGGAGACTGAGCAAAGATAAGGGAGGGCCAGGCAGGCGCTGCCCAGGACGATGAAGCGGAACTCTCTGCCAATCACTCCGCCGCCTTCTCCCTTGGTTTTCTCAGAATCTCTGCCTTTGTTCCCTGTGCCATCTCCGAGGGCCTCTGAGCAGGCTCTGCTGCAGACCTGTGTCCCTCCGGCTGCAACACAAGACACGAGGGGTCAAATCAGCGCCCGGGTCCTGTGTTGTAGCCCAAGGACTCACACTGTATCATGAGCTCAGACTGCCCACACCTGCCCGGCTTCTTCCAGGTAGGCCACTGGGCTTGTGCTTGGGGAATCCAACTTGCTGAGCATCCAGATGAGGAAACTGTAAAAGAACAAAAACCAGCATGAGTAGTGGGATTGGGGCCTGGGGTTGTTCTTTGGTCATTAGAAGAAAATCCAATAGCTGAGAGTTAAAGAGGCTGGTGAAGCCTGGCACCAAGCCTTGCCCCACTGCCTGGGTGACCTGCACTCCAGGTGAGCAGCTCACCTCATGGAAATGGTCAGAGAGGGGAGGGACCACACACAGCCTTTCACTGACCACATTCCTTGCCCTCTGACCAAAGAATTACAGCTGTTTGCAAGCCACTAATTATACTTTATCATCACAATGCTTCCTGTGAAATGCTTTTTACACTAAGACCATGATGAGAATTTTACAAATGCCAGACTCCTACAATGAATTGTATTGAATTATAATAAATATCATGCTTCAGGAGTAAGGCAGTAAACACAACATTATTGCTGTCCATTTCCAATGGGCCTGAAGAAGATTTATTACTTATATAGGGTTTATTTTCATTCAAAACAATGCTTATATATCATTTTTATGTGAATTGTTTGGTGAGTCATTTCAGTTTTTTTCTTTAAAAAATCAAATGAAATGGGTCCAGAATTTTTTAAAGACATCAAGTCTTCCAAAGTTCTGACCTGCTGAAATTTCTCCTCTAGATTCTTTACTGGTTAAACTGTTTGCAGAAATCCATGGCTTTAGGACTTAGGAATGAAGTATATTACTCTCCATTTTGTTTTTTTGGTTTTTTTTGTTATTGTTGTTTGCTTGCTTGTTTTCTCTGGTGTTGAGGATCAAACTCAGGGACTCACACATGTTAAGCAAGAGCATCTTCCCCACTCCCCACTGGAAACAGTTCTTGCTGTTGACCAGACGGATTTCAAACTCCTGGTCTTAGGCAAGCTTGCTGCCTCAGCCTCGCAAGGTGCTGGGACTACAGCTACCCACCGTGCCCAGATCCTCTCCTTACCTCTCTCTTCAGAAAAGCAGAACTGGCAGTTTTTTCAATAAAAAGGCAGTAGATTCTAAGCACAAATTAGTTATTAAGCAAAAGTATAAAACTTATATATATCACATGGTTTCCTATCAGTGAACAAAGATAAGAGTCTCAGAGACTTGCAAATTGGGAGGAAGAAGGATTTTCAGAGGAATTTAGAACTGAACAGTAGAGGGCTGGAGGGATCCTTCTCCTGCCTAAATTATCAAAAACACTTCTAGGGTCTCTAGGTGACCTGGCTTCTCACTGTTATACCTGAGTTGTACACAGTGATATTAAGAAATTTTTTCCCCAACTGCCCTTTACAAACTGAGTAATCCTTTCCCAGGACCATAGGAAGTCCTGGGAAGTAAAAGGGACACATATCAGGCACTGCTGCCCACCATCCTCTCTGCCTTCCCTGCCCTCTTCCTCTCCAGGGGAGCCTGGCGGTTTCGGAACGGCCATGGCTCAGCATCTCTCCCAGCTTGGCTGCCTGTGAGGAGAGCGCGAAAGGGAGGTAGCAGATAAACAACACATCCTATCACTACTGCATACTTGAGAAAATAGCAACAGCAGCTCAGGGAATGGCAGTGGAGAGGAAGAGCACCCACGTCATATTCTCCAGACCATCGCCTTGTATACCAAATAGGACTTCATGGGACAGAAAACTGAGCCTCTGGTTTACACAGACAAAGGTTCCTTTTCTCACAGCCTCCTACTGTAGGTGGCTCCCTCCCCTCTCTCTGCCCACTTCCTCTAAGAAGCCTGACTTACCCAACATGCCCTTCTTAACCTCTTGAGTAGGGGAATGAACAACTTTTTGGCTTATGCTACTGATTTCTGGGGTCTCTAGGCTGTCGTGTTCTGTCTCTCCCAGATATCGTACATTTTGTCAAGGCTTTGTTGTGTTCTTGGGCCCCAATATAATAGCTCTGATAAAGGAGAGTCTGTCACAGAGCCACCAGGCAGTAGGCCACTCTGCAGGACCCTGGTAGAGCTCCCTGGTCCAGGGTTTGGTCCTCTGCTTCCCAAGTGTAGATGTTATCCAGGGTCCCCGTGAGGGCCCTGGATGTGTGTGGCTGGATCATTTGACAAAGCCTGGAAAACACTGAGAATCTGCTCATGGTTATCTGACCTTGAAAGACAGAAATGGGCTGCATAAGGAAGTTCTATGTGAGCAAAATGAAGGTGTCCCCAGTACTCAGTAGTAGCTTCGCATTGCAAGCACATGTGGCCCCCTGGTCACGGTTTGGTTTGGTTTGGTTTGGTTTGGTTTTGAGACCCTAACAAACATGGAAGTGATGAGGATTCTGGGGAGCAATCCAGAGTAATATGGGACAGGGAAAGGTAAACTCGCTCTGACCACAGTGGCCAGTGAGGCCACAATGGTCAACCCTGGAAATCCAGAGCCCCAGAGCAGCTTCACAGACATCCTGCTTGTCTCACAGTGGCTGCAGAGCTGGTGGACCCCAGGGTAGCCAGGGACCAGCACCAAAGTGTGGGCTGACAGGGCGGAGCCTCAGCCTGCAGGAGCCCCCTGAACCTGCACACCGTCTTGGAGCAGCAGGCTGCACCTCCCCTGATTTGGGGCTTAGCTAGAGCAGCAGAGTGGCCAGTCCCAGGCAGGACAAAAGCACACAGGCCTGGATAGTGGGCAGTTGGTGGCGTTGCAAGATTAGGACAAGCCCAGCCTCCTGCTCCTTCTGGCTGCCAGGACCTTCTCCCTCCATCCTTGCCCAATGTAACCACACTGAGCTGGGCAGAGTGAAGAGAATAGAAATCAGAAAGAGCATCGAAAGAGGGAAACGGGATCTGCACACAGGGAGGGTGGCAGGGAGAGGACAAAGGAGAAAGAGTGATTCACAAGTAGCATTGGTGGCAGGCGGTAGGTCAGGCACCTCCTCAAGAATGGTGAAGCCTGGAAAGGGGCGGGGTTTGGAGAAAAGAGAGGTCTCTTATGGGTGGCCCACATTCTTGGTGGAGTGCAGCTGGATTTCAGGCCACACAGGCCACACCAAGTGTCCTGGCAGCACCAAGCCAAGCAGAAGACCGCAGGACCAACCCAGGGCAGGCTGAGGGCTGCAGCAGAGGGCAGTGGACAGAACTCCTACCAAGGCTGTGCACCTGGGGTGCAGGACCCTGGTGTCCCTTGCAGAGGATAAGCTCATGTTGATCTGAGCTAATTTGAGAGGGAGAAGGGCTGAGCCAGAAGCCAGAGCTCTTGAAGGACCCTGACACTATGTGTCAGCAAAGGCTAGGCTTGTCTGTCCCTTTCCCCCTCCCTGGGACTGCTCACAGCGTGTGCCAAGCACACACAGACAGTCCTGCAAGACAGCCTGTGTTGAGGGGACAGTGCGGTGGCGGAGGGGGGGTGCTATCCCATTCTTGACCATGTGGGCCAGGGCCTGAACCCAAGATGTGCTGGAGGGAGGTGGCAGGGGCAAGGCCAGCAGACACAGGGGAAGGAGCAGGGGACAAAGGCCCTTGTCATTCACTGGGAGTGCCAGAAAGCCCCTGAAGACTGGCAAATAATGATAAACAGTGGTGCTATTGGCAAGATGGCAAAGCAGGCCACGTTAAGCACGGCTGTCATTCTGCTGGGTCATGGGTGGTAACAGGGGCACCAACGAAACAGGCCCATTTGCCTCTTTTGCTGCAGGTTCTGTTTGCACTCTGTTTCCCTCTATTTATTTTTATACCCTACAAACAATGCTGCACATTAAATAGCCACCTTTCATCCATTTGTAATTCTCTCCCTCTGGGCACCATACATTTCTGTTATATGATTATCATACTAGGAACTAATAGGTTTTCTCTCCTTGGCTTCAGACTTGGCCTCACAGCTGTTTCCACGGCAGGACCTGAGACCAGGGGAGGCAGGGAGGAGGGAGGACCGCCAGCCATGCCCTCTCCTCACCACGTCACACCTGGATGACTGCACTTAAATGGGCCCATTGGTAAAATCTTAAGCCCATTTCCAAAAATAATGCAAATGAGGGGGGAAAAAACCGATATGCATCTTAGAGCCTACAGCATTCTTCAGAGGAGGAGGTTTACCAACACAGAGAAAGAGTGCTGATCTTGAACGCAGGAAAATGCCTTTGAATTCTCCACTGCAATGCTCTTACTCTGTGACTTCAGGCAAGCCATTTAAACTCTCAGCCTCAGTTTCTTCCTCTGCAAAATGGAGGTATTAAACCTGCCCTGGCCTTTGCAGATTTGTTTGCACAGGTAGAAGTACATAGGGTCTACTCTGTGACTTCTGAAATGAGCATGCTGGTACTGTACTTCCAGGAACTATGAGCAAGGAACAATGACAATAAAATATGACATTGATGCAAAATAGCAGGATTATTATTTAAGGAACTTACTCTCTCACAGTCATTTAACAAACATCATTGAGCATTTAGTTTGCATTGAGCTCTTTGTTAAGCAAAGGAAATAAGGCGCCAAAACCTTCACTGTTTAGGTTCTGGTCAGATTCTGTTACCTGTAGCAAAAGGCAATCCTAGTTCACTTGCCAAGGGGCAGTAGAGAGGTTAAAGGTGTGGGTTAAGGACACAAGCTTTGGAGACAGAGTGACTCGAGTTCAACTCTAGCTTACGAGCTGTGTTTCCTCTAAAAACAAGTTTCTAGATCTGTAAAATGGGGGTGATAACAGTGTCCTATTTGTAGAATGGCCATGGTCATGTAATGTCATAAAGTGCGTGGGGCCCAGGGCCTGGAACACATGGAGATCCCATGAGCAAAGCTGTGCTGCCATATGTAACAGCATAGTGGACCAAATGTGTGTGTCCACCCACATTCATCTGTAGAAACCCTAACCCGCAAGATGATATATGAGACGTGGGCCTTTAGGTGGTGAGTAGGTCAGGAGGGTGAAGTCCTCTTGATAGGATTAGTGCCCTTCTAAGAAGAGACACAAGAAAGATCGTCTCCCTGTTATTCATAAGAAGATACAGTGAAAATGCAGCTGTCTGCTGGGCAGCAGTGAGCCCAGACATCAAATCTGCCAGCCTCTTAATCTTAGACTTCCCAGCCTCTAGAATTATAGTTGTTATTTCTATTGTTTATAATGTACCTGTTTATGGCATTTTGTTATAGCAACCTAAATGGACTAAGACTATCTGTAATATGGTTTGCCTCAGTGACACACTTGGAGATGACACAATGCTAATAACTCCAGTTTCCCCACAGAGGTGACTCCCAAGCCACTCATGCCTGTGCTTAGTCTAGACTCCAGCCAGCAGGTGAACCTGCTCTACCCTCTTCCTCAAACAGGATGAACTTTCTGAGGCAAAGCAGATTTCAGAAAAAGGACAGTCATTGTGGCTGGCAGTTACAGAGGTGGCATGGCTCCCCGCATGTTGTAGGTACTGAGCACACCTGGCTAAATGACCAACCAGTGCTTGAAGATCTGAGCATAGTCACAAACTTTTTCATTTGTTGTACACTTGCTGTATGCCAGGTACTTTCTTAGCAAGCGTGAAGGTCCTGACCAACTCTAGTGACAGCTTTAGGACTCCCAGGTAAGAGGTTATGTTCTCGGGAGATTCAAGGCACTTTTCATGAATCCATATGCCTATGGGATCAGTTCAAAATTTCAAACTGGCAACCTACAGATAAGATAGACTTAGTAAAACAACTTTATAACATTAAAGTTGGGTGTCCCTTCTGTGCAGCTAGCAGGTATCTTGGAAGCTGGACTTTCCCTTTGTTGACTTGCACAACCTTATCAAAACATCACACAAGGTGGAATTTTGCAACAGGCTGTCTCGGGCTCTGGCCAACTGCCTACAGAACAAACTAAGGCTTCTCTCCCAGAGACATGCCTGAGCCAACCTTGCCAGGCTCCCTGACACTATTGAGAAACTGCCAATTCTCTTCTCAGGCCATCTACCCATGCTCCTAATCAGCCTTGCCTCCATACCACCTGTTAGTCATCCCCTTCCCCAAACAGCAAGCTCAACCCCTTAGCCTGGCACTCAAGTTGCTTTCCTTAAAAGCACTGGATTTCTGCCTAGCTTCTCCCCATGGTCACTTCATGGTCCAGAGATACTGATTGCTTTCTTGCCTCCTGCCCCCAAGACCCCGCCCACACCATCACCCCACGAATAGCCCCCTTCCCTTCCTCTGCCTAACACTGTGCTGCTCATCCCTGAAGGGGCAGCTTAGGGGGGTCCCTTCCCATTGATGCCCCACTTTTTACCTCCTCAAGTTTCCAGATTGCACATCTTCACATTTTTCTATAGGTCTATGTAGGTCTTTTTAAACAATAAATGCTTTTGGAACTCCCAGGTTGTAAAACTCTGTTAGATCAGGAACGGAAATGTGTATCCTGTGGTCTCTAATAAGATATCTTGGATATTCTGGGTAAGTAATGAATATTTGTAGAATAAATTAAATTACTTCATGAAAAGTTCCCTATTTATCATTGAAATGGCCTTTTTCTCCCACAGTCAGAATACAACAATTCAATATCTCAAAAGCTTTTGCTGATATCATTTTCTCAAGCACAGCTATTAATAATTTGCTCTAAAATGCTCATTTAAGTGCCCAACGTGAAGATAAGAGGTCTGCTTTCCTGTTGATGCTCACACTCAACCATAATTATCTGTCATAAGAGGCACAAAGAGGTGTGAAGATGAAAGCTCAGAAGGTCACGTGGGTCACCTCAAAATCCTGAAATGGGGAACAATTAGCAGCAGCCTTAAGTGCTAGGAGAAGGGGGCACTATTAAACGCATGAGGCCATTTGTTCTGAATGTCATAGAATTCAATCTCCCCTCCCACATCTCACCATAGTGCACGCATGCACACACACACACACACACACACACACACACACAGAGGCACGCAGAACTATCCTTCTCCCTGCTGGGAAAGAATATCCACAAATGATTTTGAGATAGCTGAAGTGTGCTTTTTTAAAGACTAGAACTAACAAATCTGTAAGGGTTCAGATGGGTCTGTCCAGTCTTCCTACACATGAGAGTCTCAACATAATTCAACCTTTCATTTATAGCTCAGGGTCATTATTGCAGACCTTATTTATTACACTGTGCAAGCATACTGTAATTTTCTCAGAAGCATTGTGCCTTTTCTTCTCAATGGCTAAATATTTAGTTTCTGTATCTGCTTTTCATCATTTTTCAGCCTTGCCATGACTGTCAGACTCTGTTGTCATTTCATGAAAGGACAGCCTGCAGAAGCGGTCCCCAGCCCCCAACAGCCAGATTTACAAAGGCCAGGAAGCTCGATTACCAAGTAGATCAGTCATGTCTGAGCACACGGCATGTTGCCAAGGTAGAGAACAAGGGTCCCAAGAACATTTATTCTGGAAGGTCTGAGGCCTCGTCTTACACATTCCTTGGTTTCCTAGAAAAAACCTGGTTCTCTAAAAAGTCCAAGTTGCGAGGAGAGAAGCTCAGTTCAGGATGAAGATGGTAGGCAGCTCTGCACAATTTGTGAGCACCAACTGACCACATGACCAGCATGACCACATCATGCATCAATGCCATTAATTTAAATTGCATTGAGTTTATAGTTTTATTATATACCACTCAGAATTCCATCTGCATATGACTTTGCATGTATTAAATAGCATTATAATAGTCAGCACTGGGGATCCATAAGAATCTGCCTGGAAAACTATGAGTGCTTGACATTTGATCTGCCCTCATAGGGAAGATTTGTTGTTGACCCAGTTCTTGACTAGCAGTTGACACTGGTGCAAAGCGACTGACAACACCTTTGCCAAACGCGAGACACAGATGGTCCTCAGGGGTAGTAGGTTGTGAGGCTTTTGTTCAGATCATCCAGACTATAGTTACTGAAGTCCATCTTTTTATAACCACCAACATATTCAGGTAACTTTTCTTTTTTGTTAAACTGCTTATTCTGAGATAATTGTGTACTCACATGCACTTGTTAAGAAATAATACCAAGAGCTGGGCTAAGTAGCACACACCTGGATTCCCAGCTACTTGGGAGGCTGCACCAGAAATACCACAAGTTCAAGCCCAGTTTGGGCTACTTAGTGAAACCCTGTCTCGAAAAATAAAAAGGGCTACAAATCAGTGTGAAAGCCCTGGGTTTAATCCCCATTACTGCAGACAAACAACTGAAAGCCAAAGAAAGATCTCATGTACCCTTCACCCATTTTTCCCAGAGGTAACATCTTGTAAAACCATAGTAATGACTGAAAGTCATCACTGATACACCCATCTTGATCTACCCAGATTTCACCAGTTTAACATGTTCTCATTTACTCGTATTTATTCTTATGTGTATATAGTTCTATACAATTTTACCACACACGTAAATTTGTAAATCTACCATAAGTCAAGAAGCAAACCAAACCCAGTACTACAAGTATCCCTAGAGCTACCATTTTATAATCACACACCCCCCAAATCCCTGGTAGCCATTAGTCTGATCTCTCTATTTTTGTCACTTTAATAGTGTTACGTGAATGGAATCACATAGCATGCAACCTTTTAGGATTAGCTTTTTGTTCTTAGCATAATTTCCTCAAGATCCAACTAGCATGTTGTGTGTATCAGTATTTTCTCCTTTTTTTATGTCAATAGAAATTGAAACTAGGACCTCACCCATGCTAGGGCAAGTGCTCTGCCACTGAGCGCCTTTAATTACTGAGTAGCATCCATGATATAGATGTATCACAGTCTGTTTAATCATTCATTCACAGAAAGACATCTGTGTTACTTCTCATTTGGGGCTACAAATAACCCTGCTATGAACATTCCTGTATAGGTTTTTGTTTGAACATAAGTTTTCATTTCTCTGGGGGGAAAAACCCAACATTGAGAATGCTGGATTGGGCTGGAGATTTAGCTCAGCGGCATAAAGCGCCTGCCTTGCAAGCAGGCAGTCGTGAGTTCGATCCCCGGTACCGATAAAAAGGAAAAAGACAAAAAAAAAAAAAAAAAAAAAAAAAAAGAATGAGAATGCTGGATTGTATTTTGTTTTATAAGCAACTGCCAAGCTTTTCCAGCATATCTGTCTTTTTTACTCAACTGTATTTTGTAAAATTCTCTTCAAAACAAGGACCCCAATTTATAAAACACTAAGTTAGTAACTTACACCAGACAACTAAAATATCAATAAGGTGTCTTTGAAAATAAAAAAAGAAAGAAAGAGAGAGAGAGAGAGAGAGAGAGAGAGAGAGAGAATGAATGAATGAATGAATGAATGAATGACTGGTCCTAGAAAAAAATAACTTGTAATGAAGATATTCTAGAAAAACTTAAAAAGAAGTTCTCTGCCTCCCAAATGGTGGAAATGTATTTCTTTACTTATTTATTGCTAATTTTTTGTTTTTCAAGGCACCATTCCTTGCTGTAGATAACAATTTTTTGGCAACAAATGGAAAACAAGTCCCCACTTGCTCAGTCTCAAAATCAACCCCCCGTAAAGGCAGATCTGCAGGTGAGGAGGCAGAGGCTGGCTTGGCGCTGTGTGTGGAAGGTAATTTTCAGCTGACTACACAGACCTCTGAACCGCCGGCTTCAAGGTCCCCCTCTTCTACAGGTTGCTTCCAAGACCATAGAAATATGGCCATAGGGGGCTGGGGATTTAGCTCAGCGGCATAAGCACCTGCCTTGCAAGCAGGCAGTTGTGAGTTCGATCCCTGGTACCGATAAAAAGGAAAAAGACAAAAAAAAAAAAAAAAAAAACATGGCCATACATTGCTAATTACTAAATGTTTTAATGACAACTGAGCAAATCTATAGTTTATTTCTACTCTCACCTTCCGTATATCACATCCTCCTTCAGGAAGGTGATGGTGGAATAAATGCTCATAGATGTTGAGGGCTCAGAAGGGAAATAGGTTGGAGATACATTTGGTTCAGGTTAGTACGACCTGCTTATGTAATGTATAGTCACTTCCTTGTGTACTTCAGTGATATCTCACAGCTCTGATAAAGAAAGTCTCCCAGAGAAATCCCTGGCCATGACGGTTGAGACCAATCGATGTACTACAACATGAACATATCATAGAACACCAATCCACAGAAGGATGTGGGTAGAAGTGGGATGTTCTTGCAACCATCAGACATTTGAAGTTGTAAGCAGAGAATTCATTTCTTATCAACCCTAGTCAGAAGTTCTTCCTAGCCAAGAAAAGTCTCAGTAATAAAGTTTACAATATTAACACACCATATTCTTCCCTTTGTAGATAAAATACATTTTATCAGACTCTCTGTGTGTGGGATGGAGATAGCCTGTAAGATACCACCAACACTGAGGACATCTATGTGGAAGTTGCAGGTTTTATGTATTCCAGCAGATGCGATCACATTTTAATATATATGGCAGTTCTTACCCTAAAGTTCGGTGGCTCCAAGAGAAATCTGACCAATCTCAAGAAAACTAGAATAATTAAAATCATGCTAGATAAAGTATTTTTTGTATAGAGTCTTTATCAGTGATAGCAACCCTTTTAGAGCTTTCAATGATGCAAACAGCCCTCTGTGGCATTTGTGTCATGGGGTCACCACACTAGTCTACATAGAGTATGCTAGGTAATCAAAGGGTATGCAGCCAAAAAAGGTGGGGAGAGGAATACGGAGGTTGTTACTAGATGTGTATTTTCTTGAATTTAGGGGATTAAGGTATGGACATTGTTGGAGGCCATTATTCTGTCTGCCACAACCCACAACTTGCTGTGTAATCCTAAACAAGGTTGAGGGCTCTGCCCCATCTTATACATGATGAAGAATTAGAGTAAATCATGCCTTTTATCTCTAAAATTCTATGCATTCATAACCAAGTTCTCCAGTATATTTTGATGAGATGGTATCTCAACCCATGTGCCATTTCTGTGCTGCTAGGTCCCTGTGGAAACCAAGTAAAAAGGATATGGCATTTTGTTTGGGAGCTAGGGATGTAGCTCAGTGTAGAGCACTTATGAGACCCTGGCTTCAGTCTCGAGCATCAAAAGAAGAAGAAGAGAAGAAAAAGGAGAAGGAGGAAGGAGCCGAGGAAGTGGGGAGAGTGAGAAGAAGAGGAAAGAAGGAAGAGAATAAGAAGAGGAGGGGAAGAAAAGGAAAAAATTGTTTTGAAGACATTTGGAATAATACCTGAAATAGTTTCAGGAAATTGTTTTCTGCCCTTTTTTCTCTGTTTTGAGTAAAGCAGTCTCATGAAGCGAAGGTAACCTTCCTATTCTTTGTGGATTTAGACTTGCAAATTTAGTCATCAAAACATTGTTTTCTTTCCCTTAGATCCTCATAGCTAACATAACATGTTTGGTGCCTCTGGTAACCCAGAAATTGGAGCCATGCTCAGTGCAATTTATTTTTCCTCCCTCACTCAGTGACATTCTGGTGGCACCCAAACCTTACCCTCCACTGAGTCCACTTAAGGCCTCAGCCTCACAAGCAGCAACGCTTCCTTCTCTCTGGCTAGGGTGAGGGAGGGCTCAGCTCAGAGTGCCATCTCCATGAGGCAGAATGCAGCGGATGGCAGGAGCAAGCTGCCCAAGTGACTGCCCTTGTCTGGCACCTTAAGATCCACCCTGCTCCCTGTGTCCTCTGGAAAGGGAGGCACACAAACAATGCTGTTTTGAGGGGAGAGGCTGGTCTGCCCTCCGAACTCTTGTCACTCAGGGGTATGGCAGGGCTGCCCCATTCAATCTCCTCTAATCACCCATCTCCAGCCTCCAGTGACCCCATCACCCAGCATGCCTTGCTCAGCCAGGGACCAGGGGAAACCACCGTTATTTTAACCACAGTGAAATGCAGTGTTGCAGGTTGCTTCATCACAAGTAGTTTCTCTTCTTCACCATAGTTGTGTTCTTCCCCACCATCCAATGTGTGCACTGCAGATACAGATGACCAACCAGGGGCCTTCTGCCAACGACCCACTGACTCAGCAAACATCCCTCTATAACCAGCTCAGGGCAGGTGGGGCTGGAGGGACTGGGAGTTGAGCAGACTGAAATTCCTGCCCGCTGTGAACTTTCAAGTGGTATGAGAGAAGAGAAGAGGAAAAGGGACTGAGTGAGGTCAGGGGAGGAAGAGTGACAGTAGGCAAATCAGCCCAGTGGGGTTGTAAATGGTTTGGTCAGAGAAAATGACATGTTAGCAAAGATCTGGAGTAAGGAAATGGGAGGAGCAGATATTTCAGGCAGAGCATCCCAGGTAGATATCTCAGAGGGAGCTGCTGCAAGGAGTCTTAGAACGGAGAGGAGGCCAGGGGAGCTGGAACAGAGTGAATGGGGGAACAGTAGGAGGTGAGGCTGGAGAGGTGAGAGGAGAAGGCAAATGATAAGGGTCTTGATAAGCTACTATATTAGTCTAATTTGTGTTACTATAATTAAATGCATGAGGCAGGCTACTTTATAAAAAAATGATTTTGGGGGGGGGGAATCATGAGTCTGGAGGTTCAAGACCTAGAGGCCTTGTCTGGCATGGCCTTTTTTCTGGCAGAAACAATAGGCAGCACAGAGCTTCACAAGGTGAGATACTGGGAGAACACGTGTGTATCTGTGTCTCTTCTAGACTCTTCCTTTTCTCATAAAACCACCAGGATTCAATCGTGGGGGCTCCCCTCCGAGGACCTTATCTGTTACTAACCACCTCCCAAAGGCCCCATCTCTAAACACCACAGTCAGATTGTTTCCACCCTCTTAATACCTCATAATGAGAATCAAATTTCAACATACAAAGACTTGGAGGACACTTAAACCACATCCAAACCATAGCAGACACTTTAAGGACTCTGAAATTTACTCTGGATTCAAATGGAAGATATTTCAGGGAACTGGGCAGAAGAATGACATGATCTGACTTCTAACAGGGCACCTCTAGCTGCTCTGTGGACAACTGACCACAAGGAAACGAACAGCAAGAAGCAGCAAGACCATTTGCAAGACCACTAAGCGACCCAGACAAGAGATGAAAGTGGCTTGGGCCAGCATGATAGCCATATAGAAGGTGAGAAATGGTTGAATTCTTGCTCTGTTTTGAAGCTGGACCAACAAAATTTCCTGGCCTATGTGATGAGAAGAATGAGAGAACGGGAAAAGTCAAAATTTTGGGCCTGAGCACCAGGAACAATGAAGCTGCCATTAACTGAGATGGGAGGAAGAGAGAGTGGCAGGGGAAGGGACGTGTTAACTTGAACGTGTTCGGTTGAGATATCTGTGGGCAGTCAAGTGGGGATATCAGGGAAGCAGCCAGTATATAATCAGCATGACATTTAAAGTCACAAGAATAGAGAGTCCAGAAATAGACCCACACACATGTAGTCAACGGATCTTTGACAAAGGAGCAAAGGCAATTAAGTGAAGAAAGAAAAGTCTTTTCAACAAATAGTTCTGGAACAACTGGATGTCTATTTTAAAAAGTGACATAGACTTTACAGACCTCCTTACACTTTGCACAAAGTAGATCGTGGACTGGAATGTAAAGTATAAGCCATAAAATTTGTAGAAGAAAATATGGACTAAAATCTACATGGAAGCTTCAGAATGATGATTTTTTAGATGCAAGGCCAAGCACAAATCATGAAAAAATAATGGTAAGATGGAATTTATTAAATTCAAGTCATGAGTCTGGACAAAATCATCCAGGGAGGGAGTGAATTTGGAGAAAAAAATCAGTCCAAGGATGTTTCCAGCATTTGTAATGTTTCCAAAATCACCATAAATAACTGTTTTGAGCTCCTGTGGATTTAGGTTGAGGCAGGGTTATTGATATAAATTGGATGCCAACATAGACTATACTGAAAGTAGATAACCTAGAGAGTATCCCATGGGGAGCGAGAGGGCATAGAGAACCGAGCCTTGAAATCTCTACCATGGAGTGTTGATGCGGTAAGCAACGCAAGTAAGGCAGAATGATCAGAAGCAGACAAGGAGCAAGAGACAGTGCCATTCCCTAGGGAGGGAAGAAAACTTCCCAAGAGGAAAAAGCATCAAGGTGCCACATGCAAGTAATAAGCCACTGGAAGCTGAGGATAAACTATTGGATGGGCTGCCTGTGGTCCCTGGCAACAATGCTCTGGGCTGTATTGCTGCCAAGGCCCAGCTAGAGCAAATTCAAGAAAGAATTAAAGGACAGGCAGTGGGGACAGTAGGCAGATCTGTCACCGAATTCTTTTGAAAAGAGAAACCAAAAATTAGCAGTATCTGAAGAGGAGGCCAAGTCAGAGAGAGGGCTCTCTGTAAAAGGGAGGGATTGCAGCGTTTGCATTTGTTGCAAATAGTTCTCTAGGCAGGGGACACTTGATAATATAGAAGGAAAAGAGAGAACTGCAGAACAAAGGCCTCAGCGAGAGAAGAGAAAGAGTGATCCGCAGTCAACCACCTAACACCACAGCAAAGAAGAAGACTCAAATGCATCTGGGAAGGTCAAATGCGGGACTGACTTCCTTAATAGGCAAGGCTTTGTCTCAAAATGAAAACAGAAAAGCAAACACACAAAGGGCTAAGGATGTATCTCAGTACCAAGGCCTTGGGTTTAACCACCAATCCTGACCAAAAAAACCCAAATAAACAACAACAACAAAAAAACTAGGTCTACACTGTAGTGGCTCATATTTGAGGAACACCTAAAGGTAAAGTCAAAGCAATGGTGTGCAATTTCAGATAAAAATTAAATGATAAGCAAACAAAAAAAAATCCAAGCATTAACTCTGCTTCTCAAGCTCTGCAATTATCTACCAACAGAAAAGTTTAGGCCTTCAAGGCAGCCAAGGCTTCTGAACTATTTCACAAAATATGTATTAAAAGATAGTAATAGGTGATTTATCTTTTAGAGTATTAAAGTTATCAGATTTCTTATTTTTTTAGACAGAACATCAAGTTATACAAAAATAGTTAACTTGTCTGTGTTTTGCTTCACCCCAGGTGCACAACAGAAGCTGTGTTTGCAAAACATCTCCTGTTTCATCACCGTATGAAACTGTTTGCAGAAAGTAGATTAATGCTTGCACAGGCCTGGGGCTAAAAATGGGATATAAATGCAAACAAGCCAGAAGTTTTTTGGGGGGTGATGGACATATTCTAAAACTAGAATATGTAGTAATATTAACAACTTTTAAAATATGCTAAAAGCCACTGAACTGTATGCTTAAAGTTGTGGTGGTATGTAAATTACATCTCAGTGAAACTGTTACCCCCCAAAAAGGAAACTGTTCTGAGAGCACAGGGGTCCTCTGGGAGGATGCTGCTGCCCTCCGGCTTCAGGATGTACTGGTCACTTCTCAGAAGCCAGAGGGTGCCTTGGTGCTGCTGGACCTGGATTCTCCAAAGCCCCCTGCAGAGGCTGAGGCTCTATCTCATGGCATTCAGGAGTTTCTCAGACATAATAAGGTTCATCCCCAGGTTATGTTTGGGTGCTGATTTCATCTATAATTACCAAGCCTCAACACATAAAAATGCTTATCAGTCAGTGAATACCACTGTGTCTGGCACTCTTTGATAGTAGTAGTCTCAGAGAACAGATGGAATTCACAGGAAGAACCCAGGCTGGTTTATGGTCATAGGCCATTTTTCATTAGTATAATAAAGTATCTGAGGCTGGGTAAGACACAGAGAAAAGAGGATTGCTTTGAGCACCATTCTGAAGATCATCGTGCTAGCACTGGCTCAGCTCTGGTGAGGTCCTCATGGTAAATGGCATCATGGCGGGAGCAATCACACATGAGACAGGAAGCTGGAGAGCAAGGTTAGCCTTGCTCTTTTAGAACAAACCTCTTGAGGGAACTAGACTGGATCCCCTATAATTACGTCAGTTCCTTCATAGAACAGGACCCCCCACTGACCTCATCAATTCCCACAGATTCCACCTCCCAAAGGTCCCCCATCTCTTAACACTGCCATACTGGGGAACAAGTTTCCAACATATAGGCCTGGGGGGACACACTCAAACTATAACGAAACCATAGTGCTCATCCAGGTAATTTTCTACACTCATTCCTTTTCTTTTACATAGGGATTCCCTTTTCTCTTCCAACTCCAGCTTGGTACTTGTATGGGTTTGTTTCTCCTGACTGTGTCCAAAACTCTCCATCTGTGTTCCAATCCCTGCCTAGATGGATTATGTGATGATAATCTGCCTCTTGGATCACAGGGCCATGTACATAACATGCAACTCATCATAATCCTCTAGAAAACTGCCCTGACTTGGCGCTTTTGAATGAAGTGATGTCTGAAGTACTAATGGGAAGGATTAAGTAACCTTAGCTGGACCTATCACTAAACACCCCAACCTTTCAAATCCCAACACTGTGGCTGTCTCTAACAATACCAACCCCCAGCGATGGCCGGAATATACGGGCCCCTGGTGCCAGTGGATGACAGATTTTCTAGGTTTCTAGGTGGGCTCTATCTCTCTGTTTCAAGACAATTGGTGTCCTATTTGGTCCCGACCCCTCCATTTACCTTTGGTCTCCCCTGACTTACAGTTCTTATGTCATATTCTGACTCACAGATTTCCATCACAGGTACCCCACACCTCCCCATCAATACAAATCCTTTCAGACCTGAACAGATGAGAACAGAGGCTCAAATCCTGGTTCTTTTCTCTGGGTTCCTTGGGCAATGGCCCTGGGCACCTCTGTACGATTTTGTGATTTCATCTATTGCGAAATTAGATGGCTAAAACAAAATAGAGTTCATTAGTCCAGTGGTGCACCTGGCGCTAAGTACATATTTGTTGTTAGTTCTTCCTGTGGTTAATGAGCTGTGCCACCCTGCTGCAAGGGCTTTGCGGCTCTTCAGGTTTGGACCCTATGTGACTGCCTTCGGTACTGTTGTCTGTGACTCAGTATGCCTTTTACTGTTGGGGATTTTCTCTCATGACATGGCTGAGATTTGTCAGGCTATCAATTCTAGATAACAAACTTGGTTTCTGTTAGTTCTTTGCAGCTTTGCTCAGCGGCAATATCAACAGCCAGTGAGATTTATCCAAGGTGCGGATTATTGCTAATTGTTAGTTATTCGTACTTAATCCCTTCGAAGCTGATTTCTTTGATATCAGAGAACCCTGAAGTCCTGGCAGTATTTTGTCAGCCCTGCTTGCCCTCAGCTCTCCATGGCTTTTTGCCCACACCAGAAGCAGAAAGACGAGCTGCACAGCAGACATTCTCATTTGTCGGAGTAAAACCCTTGTCCTCTGTAGGGATTCATTTCTCTTCTCAGCCCTAATTCTTTGCCCTTTTAAGCCAGAGCTATTATTACTTCTAATTTGCATCGAATGGTCCCTTAGCAACCATCACACACTGCATTTGATACCAGCTTGCCTCTACTACTGCTAGATTTACCAAAATCTTAGGTTTTCCAGAATACAACTTTAAATATGACAAACAAGTAACCAGTTCTCACCATGTTCGCCTACATCAATGTCCTCCTTTACTAGGTAGCTAAACCACAACAGCCAAATTGACTGGCAAGCGTATTTTAGGTGAAATTTCCCTTGCCTTACGTAAAAAGTCTTATAGATTTACCATTCTTGAAACATTACAACCCAAAACAATGCCACTGCTCCTAAAAATAAAAGAAAGATTAAATAACATACATTTAAATAACTACATACTTTATAATACATCTTCAAAACACACCTATTTAGACTCGACTTTTTCCAAAAAGGCTATAAGTAGTGATATACTGGTAAACTAGCTCCCTGGAAGGAAAAAAAGAGGCCTATTTTGCAGTGTTTGCCTATATTCGTGGTGTAAACACTTCCACTATGGCTGGTCTCAATTGTTTAAAACAGGACTCACAATGACACATAGATCACCCATGGGCACAGAGGAAAAACAAACTCCCAGGCTCTTCCTCTGACTGATTAAAAGCATAATTTGTGTGCCTCCTTGTGAGGCAGTCAAGAACTTAACACATTCTGGCCAACTTGAACCACAGGTGGTTTAGAGCCACCTAGTAGTGAGATACACAAATTACAGTCCCATCACAAATGTACTGAAAGTGGCTTTTGCTGGGGCTGGGGATTTAGCTCAGCAGCATAAGAACCTGCCTTGCAAGCAGGCGGTCATGAGTTCTATACTGATTAAAAAAAAAAAAGTGGCTTTTGCTAAAGCCATGCTCTTTCCTTGGGCCTACAGACATCTATTAGGTAACTAACCACAAAACATAATTCGACTTTCATTTTATATTCTACATTACATTAAAACTTTGCATACAAGTATATTAATCACTTTTTTTTAAAAAAAGGTTGTCAAAACAAGATTTGTAGTCCTAAATTTACCTAACCTATCTCATTCTCCTTTGAGACTAAGGAGGTTAAGATAAGAGTAACTAAAGTAATTTTCAGGATTTACAGAACTATTCAATTAATTACCTTTTGCAATGCTCAGTTCCAGACGCCCTCCCTGAATAGATACCTGGAAGTCTGCAGCCATTGTCCTCAGTGGGAGCCTCACAGATTACCTATCATGATGAAATCACCCTGCTAAAAAGAAATGCTCATTTCACGGGAACCAGATTGCTCTTCCTGTCCTGCAGATTGCTCCAGAACTATGGAAATCAGAACAGATAATGATCAACCAGACCTTGGCCCATCTCAGCTAATCCTTAAATCTGGCCTCACCTTTTTGTGAGTGGGCCAGTCTGATCCTCTTGTGTCAGAGTTGCTGTTTCTGGCCACTCACGCTGGCATTTTTTCACTATTTTCTTACTTTCCTTTGTGAAGGAGTCACTAAATCTTTGTACTCTCCTTTACTTCCTAAGACCTAAAATCTCTTACCATTTTTTTATTTTTCAATTAAAGCTTTTGTCTATAAACTCATACTTTTCTTTCTTTCTTTTTTTTTTTTTTTTTTGAGGCAGGATCTCTCTATGCACTTCAGGCTGGCCTTGAGCTTACTCTGTAGCCCAGGCTGGTCTCAAACTTGCAATGATCCTCTTGCTTTAGCCTCCCAAGTGCTGGGATTACAGGCATGTGCTACCACATCTGGCTTCATACTGTTGCTTTTGTTTAATTTCCATTACCACTAAAGCAAAGACCCACACTAGCTGATGATAACAACATTCCATATCCGAAGCAGATTCTAGCACATCACTGAATGCAGCTAAAAAGATACATAAAATGCATCCAGATAATATAAACACTCGAGCATGGTGGGGTTTACCTGCACTCAGGAAGCTGAGGTAGAGACATCACAAGTTAAAGACAACCTAGGAAACAGCAAGACTCTATTACAAAACTTTTAAATATTTTTTAAAGGACTTAGGATGTGGCTCAGCATTTCTGGCTTCAATTCCCATTACCATACACACCCAAAAAATGAAAAGTAGAAAGAAAAAAAGAATGAACCAAGATAGACGTATAAAAATGGAACCAGGAATTCATAAACATACATTCTACAAGGTCCTCTACACAAGTTTAATACTCACACTTAGTGTTAAGAAATTTCCAGCACAAACAGAGAACCTTACCTGGTTCACAGTGTTCCTAAGATAAAAATAAGTTGCATGCTGAGAAGTGCCAGGTTCTTGTTCTCAAGTAGGTCACTTTTCTTTTCTTTTCTTGAGGGTCCTTTAAAGCAAAGACTATGTCACAGAGTGAATGTCCTCATCAACAGCAGGCTAATGAACTGACCTTGGGACTGCAATTAGGTGAAAGCAATGTGACAGGCCAAGGACCCAGGCAGAGTCTAGAGACTAGCTTTCCCATCATGCTGCAGTCCTAGCATAACCCTTGGCTTGTAGGACTCTGAATATAAGCCACAGCCTTGGGGCTTTTGCTAAATACCAGACTGTGGGACATTTAGAATTGCTCTTCCACCTGAAACACAGTTACTGATCATAATACCCAACCCAGAGGTCCTGACAACATGGGCTCAGGAAAGAACATTCTTAGGAAAATAGAGGGGTCTCCCTGGAACCTCTTATGAAGCCTGTTTCTCTACTTACAGGTAAGTAATTGCTGGGGAAATATTCAAAGCATGTACTCAGTATCTAGGTTCCGATTTACATTGGCACAATGATTTTATTGGTCCAAAAGAAGAGGAAGGGAGTGACAGTTGTGCAGTGAGTAACTGAGAATTTTCTCAACTTTAGCAACCTCCTTCCCAACAGTGCATAAAATGAAAAAGGTCACTTCTCCATTCCCTGGAATTTGGAATTCAGTGAACACTGTTCCTTTAAAAATAAGCTTTTTTCGAAGTATAATGTACATGAAAAAAGTTCAAAAATCATAATGAAAAAAGAACTAAGATACTCATACTAGATCAAGAGGTAGAACATCACCCCCAAATGTTCCCTTACACTTCCAAATGTTTCCACACATTAGTCCATAACCACCTTCACCACTGATTCCTTTTATCTGCTCTGGAACCTTACATTAATGAACACATGAGTACCGTTTTGTGTCTGGTTTTTTTTCACTCATCATTGCTTGTGAGATCATCCACATGGTTACAAGCAGGTACAGACTGTTCATTCTTACTGCTGTGTGGTATTCCAGTGCTTGAGTAAATCCCAATGCATCCATTTTACTTTTGGTGAGAATTTAGCTTGGTTTTAGTTTTTATCTACTATTAAGGCTTTTATGAATAGTCTAGCAAATGTCTTCTGGTGGACATAGCAATGTCCTTTTGGGTATATATATATAGGAGGAAATTGCTGGATCATATTGTGTTGCCATATTAAGCACTGCAATAAATTTTTTCCAAAAAGATAATATTTCACTCATTTAAACAAACAAAAATATTTATTTGATTATTTGTTCATTTTTGTATTCAACACCATACTCTGCTTCCGGTCAGAAACGTTTTAAAGGCCTGAGACCCTCCATAAGTCCCTTTAATGCCATCTTACAGCTCTTATTGTAAGATTTAAACTCTTCCTGACACATGATGAAATGAACAGATACTTTGAAGAAAAAGACACACTAAAATACCCAGTGCTGATCCTGTAGTGTCATAATGTGAAACCCAGCAATAGGATTATTCTTTGTTCAGTGATATTAGCCTGCTTGGGTTTGTTCAATGTCTACATAATTGAAGATATGGATAACTGCATGTATGTTTAAGTGTATAGGATTGATAACCATATTTCTAAGTTTTTGTTGGATAGTTGAACAGAACTGATTGCAATCTCACTGTTTGAATCCCCACTTTATATGCTCTTTAGTATCTTGAATAACTATTGTAAGAAGACAATCTGTAATCATCAACTAGTGATTTCTTATTATTTTTTCCTTTGAAATTATGCATTATTTCTACCCATTTTCTGTTTTGTTTAGTCTTTCTTTAAATTAAATTTTAAAAAAAGAGACATTACAGTACCCAGTGCTGATCACGGAGTATCATGATGTGAAATCCATCAATACTATTATTCTTTGTTCAGAATGATTTTAACCTGCTTTAGTTTGTTTAATCTAAACATAAATGAAGATATGGATAACTGCATGTATGTGTAAATATATAGGATTGACAACCATGTTACTAAATTTTTGTTGGACAGTTGGACAGAACTGTTTGCAGGTTCGCTGTCTGAATTCCCACTTTACATGTTTCATTTTTGTACCTTGAACAACTATTTGTAAAATGACAATATGTAAACATCAACTAGTGATTTCTTACTGTTTTTTTTCTCTGAATGTATGTATTATTTCTACCTATTTTCTGTTTTGTTTAGTCTTTCTTTAAATATAATTAAAAATAAATAAATAAATAAACTCTTCCTTATGGCTTACAGGATCCTGGTCTTCCCTAGTATACTCCTGTTCCACTCTGGCCTCTCTCACTTCTCTGCCACATAGGCCTCAGTTCCTCCAATAAGCTGTGTTCTCTCACCACTCAAGGCCTTTACACCATTCCCTCCCCCTCACTACCCTGTGAACCAGCCACCAGGGACAGAGAGGAACAAACACACACACACACACTGTGAAGCAGTCCCTGCAGGCCTGAGGAGACAAAGCCACACCCCACAGTGAGCTCCATCCCAAACAAGTTTAGGAGACACAGACACAAAAGAAATTGAAAGTTACACACCTCCTTTGTCTGAAGGACTGAATACTTCTGCAAGCAGAGAGGCATCGCAGCTTCCTGAGGCACCTCAGCCTGTGGTGAGTGCCCAGCACAGTCTGCCCAAATCTCAGACTGTTCCAGACCCCCCAGGCTTCTGGGTGCAGAGAAGTGGAACAGTGGGTTAGAGGCCACTACAGCTGCCTCCCCATCCCCCCCGGCTACACTTGGAAGTCTGCTGAGCTCCTGACGGATGGGCGGGCCTACACTAACCCCCGAGCCCAGCCGCACCTAGCCATCTCCTGCAGAGGAGGAGCTGGGCGGATCCGGAGTCCCTGCAGAAGCCCGTTCCTTTGTCTGAAGGACTGAATACTTCTGCAAGCAGGGAGGCATCGCAGCTTCCTGAGGCACCTCAGCCTGTGGTGAGTGCCCAGCACAGTCTGCCCAAATCTCAGACTGTTCCGGACCCCCCAGGCTTCTGGGTGCAGTGAAGTGGAGCAGTGGGTTAGAGGCCACTACAGCTGCCCCCCCCCCCCCCCCCCGCTACACTTGGAAGTCTGCTGAGCTCCTGACGGATGGGCGGGCCTACACTAACCCCCGAGCCCAGCCGCGCCTAGCCATCTGCCTGCAGAGGAGGAGCTGGGCGGATCTGGAGTGCCTGCAGAAGTCCCTTCCTTTGCCTAGAGGACTGTGGATATCTCTGCAAGCAGGGAGGGATCACAGGCTCCTGAGGCACTGTGGCCTGTGGAGAGCACCCTAACCCGGCTGCAATTGAAGAGCTGTGGATCTTCCAAGGGGCAGGTGGGCGCACAGTGTCCCTGAGGCCCAGCTTGTCTGGAACTGCGGAGTTCTGAGCAGGCAGAGGAGGGACACTGGTTCTGAGGCCCAATGGCTTGGGGTAGTGCGGTGTCAGAGGCTCAGTAGCTCCAAGCATAGAAGGGGATTTTCAACAGATCCTGAGGAAGCTTTCAAATAACACTTGAAACACAGAAATATACAAAATGACAAAACGAAAGACCAAATTACAACCTCAAACCTCCAGCCCATCTCAGGAAACCCTAGGAGCAATGTATATAGAAGAAAATATATCCCATCCACCTCATATATCGGACATAATAGCTACTGAAGTTGACAAACAACTCCAGGAAGCTTTAAAGAAATTCAAACTCGAAATAATCTTCCAGATAAAAGAAGAAATGATAAAAGAAATGAAAGAGATTCTAAATATATCTAAAGAAAACACAGATAAAAAATTGGAGGAACTAAACAAAAAGATAGAATCCCTAGACGAGCAATATAAGAAACAAACAGAATACATAATGCAGATGCACAGAGATATACAGGAAATAAAAAACTCCACTGAAAGTTGTAAAAACCGCCTTAATGAAAGTGAAGATAGAATTTCAGACCTTGAAGACATGATTGCAGCTAGTGAACAGGAAAGGAAAGATCTTTTGAAAATAACAAGGAATCAGGAAACAACAATTCAACAACTGCAAGACGATGCAAAGAAGAATAACATAAGAATGATAGGGATTAATGAAAGAGAGGGAGACAACACGAAGGATGTCAAGCGGATATTTAGAGAAGTAATAGATGAAAATTTCCCAAGCATGAGATCAGAAACTGACATCAAGATCAGTGAAGCATATAGAACTCCAAACACTCATAACCAAAATAAAACTACACCCAGACATATAATAATCACCATCCCAGAAATCCAACACAAGAATAGATTACTAAAAGCTGTCAGAGAGAAAAGACAGATCACTTATAAAGGAAAACCTATCAGAATCACAGCAGACTTCTCAGCACAAACGATAAAGTCAAGAAGAGCATGGAGTGAAATATTCCAGATCCTAAAGCAAAATGATTTCCAACCAAGACTGATATATCCTGCAAAACTATCATTCAAAATAGATGGTGCAATACGATACTTCCATGACAAAGAACAGCTGAAGAACTTCATGAACACCAAACCGACCCTGCAAAAAATATTGAAAGACAGTTTAGATACACAAAGGAAAAAACCACTAAGCAAAGCAAATAATTAAACAGAACAGAAAGATAAAGATGCAACAGCAGAGAGATAACATTCCTACAATTAACCAGCATTTAACAGTAATAACCATTAATGTAAATGGTCTCAATGCACCAATCAAAAGAAACAGACTAGCAGAATGGATCAAGAAACAAAATCCAACCATATGCTGTTTACAGGAAACCCATCTAACCCAGAAGGATACTCACAGACTGAAAGTCAAAGGATGGAAAACAATTCTTCATGCAGCAGGAATCCAGAAAAAGGCAGGAGTAGCCATTCTGTTTGCAGACAACGTGAACTTTAAACCAACAATGACCATAAAGGACAAAGAAGGTCACTACATACTTGTAAGGGGAAAACTCCAAGAGGAAGAGATAACTATCTTAAATATATACGCACCAAACTCCAGAGCACCAAGTTATATAAAACAATTATTAACAGAAATGAAAACTCAAATTATCAGTAACACAATTGTAACAGGAGACCTTAATACGCCATTGACACCAAGGGACAGATCAACCAGACAGAAAATGAGCAAAGAAATAACAGAACTGAATCATACCTGTGAACAAATGGGTTTGATAGACATATACAGGATGTTCCACCCAACAACATCAGAATACACATTCTTCTCAGCAGTACATGGATCATTTTCTAAAATAGACCATATATTAGCTCACAGAACATATTTAAACAAGTGCAAAAGAGCTGAAATCATCCCTTGCATGTTATCGGATCATAGCGCTCTGAAATTAGAAATTAATGAGAAAAGATACTGCAAAAATCCCACAAACACATGGAAACTGAATAACACACTCTTGAGTAATCAGTGGGTCACAGAGGAAATTAAAGAAGAAATCAAACAATACCTAAAAGAAAATGAAAATACAGATACAACTTACCGGAACCTGTGGGATGCAATGAAAGCCGTCCTGAGAGGAAAATTTATTGCACTGAGTTCCCACATCAGGAAAACAGAACGAATACAAATAAATAACTTGATGCTACACCTCAAACAGCTAGAAAAAGAAGAGCAAGTCAAGCCCAAAGCCAAAAGAAGAGAGGAAATTATAAAAATCAGAGCAGAAATCAATGCAATAGAGACTAAGAAAACAATCCAAAGAATCAACAAATCAAAGAGTTGGTTCTTTGAAAGAATAAATAAAATCGATAAGCCCCTAGCCAACCTTATTAAAAAAAGGGAAGAAAAAGCTCAAATTCATGCAATAAGAAATGAAAAAGGAGAAATCACTACAGACCCAATAGAAATACAGAAGATCATCAACACCTACTTCGAAAACCTCTACTCTCAAAAGTTTGATAACACAGAAGAAATAGACAGATTCTTAGAAGCATATGAAGTGCCAAAGCTAGATCAAGAGGATGTAAAACTGTTGAATAACCCAATCTCTGTTACTGAAATTGAAAATGTAATTAAGTCCTTACCCACCAAGAAGAGCCCAGGCCCAGATGGATTCACTGCAGAATTCTACAAGAAATACAAAGAAGACCTAATGCCGACACTCCTCAAACTGTTCAATGAAATTGAAAGGGAAGCAATCCTTCCTAAGTCGTTCCTGGAAGCAAATATTACTCTAGTACCAAAACCTGAGAAAGACCCAACTAAAAAAGAGAACTATAGACCGATCTCCCTAATGAACACAGATGCAAAAATCCTCAATAAAATATTGGCAAATAGGATCCAGCAAATCATCAAGAAGATTATACACCATGACCAAGTGGGATTCATCCCAGGAATGCAAGGATGGTTCAACATACGCAAATCAATAAATGTAATCCACCATATCAATAAAGCCAAAAATAAGAATCACATGATCATTTCTATAGATGCAGAAAAAGCCTTCGACAAGGTCCAACATTTATTCATGATAAAAACTCTACAGAAAATTGGAATAGATGGTCTTTACCTCAATATAATAAAGGCCATTTATGACAAACCAACAGCCAGCATCATTCTAAATGGCCAAAAATTGAAAGCCTTTACTTTAAAATCAGGCACAAGACAAGGATGTCCTTTATCACCACTCCTATTTAATATAGTACTGGAAGTACTAGCCAGAGCAATTAGGCAAGAAAGAGAAATAAAAGGGGTAAAGATAGGAAAAGAAGAAGTTAAGTTATCATTGTTTGCAGATGACATGATACTCTACATAGAAGACCCCCTAAACTCCATTGAAATACTCTTAGATACAATAAATAAATTCAGTAATGTGGCTGGATACAAAATCAATACTCAGAAATCAATAGCATTCCTATACACGAACAACAAAATTACAGAGAGGGAAATAAGAGAAACTGGACTATTCACATTAGCAAGCAAAAAAATGAAATATTTAGGAATTACTCTTACGAAAGAAGTGAAAGACTTATACAGTGAAAACTATAATACACTGAAAAAGGAAATTGAAGATGATCTCAGAAAATGGAAAGACATCCCTTGCTCATGGATAGGAAGAACAAACATTGTGAAGATGGCCATTCTCCCAAAACTCTTATACAGATTCAATGCAATCCCAATAGAAATACCATCAACATACCTTATAGATCTAGAGAAATCACTCCTAAATTTCATCTGGAACCAGAAGAGACCTAGAATCGCAAAGGCAATTCTAAGCAGCAAAGGCAAAGCAGGAGGCATCACAATCCCTGACTTGAAATTATACTACAAAGCAACAGTAGTAAAATCAACATGGTATTGGAATCAAAACAGAGGCGAAGATCAATGGAATAGATTAGAAGATACAACCACAACTACAAACACACTCAACCACCTTATCTTTGATAAAGGAGCCAAGCAGGTTCACTGGAAGAACGACAGTCTCTTTAATAAATGGTGCTGGAAAAACTGGCTCTCCATTTGCCGAAAACTAAAGCTAGACCCATGTCTATCACCATGTACTAAATTAAAATCTAAATGGGTCAAAGATCTGAATATTAAAACAGAAACACTAAATCTATTGGAAGACAAAGTGGGTAGAAACCTTGGAGACATAGGAGTAGGTAGAGAATTCATGAACAGGACTCAAACCGCACGGGAAACACTTCCCAGAATCAATAACTGGGACCACATCTTATTAAAAAGTTTCTGCATGTCAAAAGAAATCTCCAGCATAGTGAAAAGAAAACCCACAAACTGGGAAAAGATTTTAGTGAACTCTCTCTCAGACAAGGGACTCTTGTCTAAAACATATAAAGAATTAAAAAAACTCAGACCTCCAAAATTCAAAGATCCAATCCAAAAATGGGCATCTGAGATGAATACGCAATTCTCAGATGAAGAAATGCAAATGGCAAATAAATATATGAAAACATGCTCATCATCATTGGTCATCAGAGAAATGCAAATTAAAACCACACTGAGATTCCATCTCACTCCTGAAAGAATGGCCAGGATCAAGAAAACCAACAACAACAAATGCTGGAGAGGATGTGGGGAAAAAGGAACTCTCCTGCACTGTTGGTGGGAGTGTAGACTGGTACAGCCTTTGTGGAGGTCTGTCTGGAGGTTTCTCAAAAAGTTGGGATTGGAAATCCCATTTATTCCAGCTATTCCACTTCTAGGCATATTCCCAGAAGAACTGAAAGCATCATACCACAGTGATTTATGTGCACCTATGTTTATAGCAGCACAATTTGTAATCGCCAGATCTTGGAAACAACCCAAGTGTCCATCAACTGAGGAATGGATAAAAAAGTTGTGGTATTTCTATACAATGGAATATTATTCAGCTATAAAGAAGGATCACATTGAGATATTTATCAATAAATGGGCGCAGCTTGAGACCATACTCATAAGTGAAATAAATCAATCTCGCATGTATGAATACCGAATAGTTTCCCTAATGTAAGCAATGATTCAAATATATGAAAATATGTGGCAATCATGATTCCCCATTATGTGGCCTTGAAGCCTTATAAAATTTTCACTTATTAATTAGAAAGGCTTTATTCCGGGCTTCTTGATATGGAAATATTTGAAGCTATAGTATATGAAGTTTTATCCAAATATCTCAAGGAAAAAGACAGACACTATGGTAACTATTATTCTTTAAAAAAATTATTTAGTTATTTCTTATGTTTATTTTAATTAAGGGAAAAATTTAAAAAATTAGGATATATAATAGTAACTCTTTTCGATTTCCTATTAACTTGTTTTGAAGTCCTGTAATGCTCCCACGATCTTGTTTTGACTGATTAGACTCTGTTCCATTCTGTGGGATAGTATCAGGTCCGAGGGTATAGGCAACTACTTTGAAGGCAGTAAGATTCACTAAGATGCCCATTCTGGTTTGACTATTGTCTCCTTTGGAAGTCCTGTAATGTTTACAATGTCTAAGTTTTATTGGTCTTGTTCTCTACTGTTTTGTCCAACTTTATAATATCTAATGAGATAGACAAATCTTTTTAAGGAAACAAGAGACAACGTTGATAACTATTGTTAATAACCGTATACTCTGTTCTACATCATGTGCTAAGTCTATCCTTGGTTTTCACTGACAGCTTTGTTCTGCCATATTTGACTTTATTCTCCCCCCCCCCCAAAAAAGTAATAAGAACTAAGGAGTAATAAAATCTAAAATGTGTAAATTTGTTGTAAAAAGAGAGGAAGGGGAAAAAAGAGCTCTAACGGATATAACAGCAAGTGTGTATAGGGATGTTGAATAGCTGACTATATTAATGTTTTTGGATCATTGAACACAGCTGTTTGCAGTCTCTCTGTTTGAATGTCTACTTTGTATTCTTTGATACTGTGATTTGAGCAACTATTTCCAAGATGATAATATGTAATCTATTAACAGGTGATTTCTTACTGTTATGCTTTTTTTTGTAGTTCTGTATTATATGTAACCTTACACTGCTTTGTTTTGTTTTGTGTTTTTCTCTTTTTCCTCTTAAATAAAAAAAAAAAATTTCTAGGATCAATCAAAAAAAAAAAAAAAAAAAAAGAAAGTTACACACCTGAAATTTCTGAAACGATAGCAACTGAAGTAAAGAAACAACTTAGGGCTTATATTGTTTGATTAACTTTGCATGCCTGTATCTAATAGTCTGAGCAACCTTTCAGAGGATAACAATGTTCAATATAGTAACGACTGTTGATTTCCTACTGTCTTGTTTCTGAAATCCAGGGTTATTCTCACTGTACTTCTTTGTTTTATTCTCTTTAACATACAAAACAAAAAACAAGATGCTGGAGGATAGGGACATTTGTGTGGTTTGCCAGTGTATGGCAATCTCAATTCCTAGTTGGTTGTTTGACTACCACACACACATACTTATCTTTTATAAGGAGCAAAAGGATCTCTCCCTAAGACTTTGTCCAACTCCAAATGACCACCTCATTTGTATTGCAACTAGCTCTTCGATCCCTCAAGCCTCTTCCCCAGAGTGCAGGCAGCACAAGCCTCAAAAGATGTAACCTCTGAAAGGATGAAGAAGAAAAAGTGAGCTGTTTCCAAAGTCATGCCCCAGAAGTCATTTTTCCTTGGACACAGGCCTAGACTGGTCTGCTGGATCTGATATTACCAGGCAGTCTGCAGCCCAACTGCTATCACCCCAGCTTCTTGTGTCAGTTCACTGGAGAGATGCTAGAAAAAGAAATGTGTAAACAAAAATATTTTAAAGCATAAGTAGCCCAAGTTGAAGATGTTGTGACAGATTTGCTATATTTATATATAGCTTGTAACACAACTGCATACAATCTAATATCACTGGGCATTATGAAATAAATAGATCTGTTAATTCAAAACAAAAATCTAATGATTAGTCCAAGAAGCAGAAGACTAAATATACATTCATTCATTCATCCATTAAACAAACAAAAACAAGCCATTCAGGGTATACGTAGTAATGGAAGGATTTGTCTCCCATTAGAGGCATTTCTATTAAGATAATAAACAAGATGAGAATGATTTGTATCTCACCAATTTTTCTCCATTGTATTGCAGGTTGTAGCTGATGGGAAAGCATTTAATGATACGTAAGATTTAAAGAAGCAGAAAAGAGGAAGGAATACTATTTCTATTTGCTGAGGATATGAGTATCTACAAAATCCCTGAGAATCCATACAACTAACTCAGCAATAATTCAGCAATGAAAAAGGTAAAATTAAACTTTAGAAACAAGCACTTTCATTACACTATCAATAACTAGTGAGAAAATATAATGGCAGAACAAATTCCATTTACAAATAACAATAAAAATGAAATACAGTATATAAGAATAAGCAACAAGAAATGTACAAAATCTAAATGAGAAAAACTTCAAGCTCCTGATGACAAAAAAAGCAGATTTGAATGAATGGAAAAACAATTTTTGTTCTTGGGTAGGAAAACTCTACATTTAATTTATAAATGTAATGAAATGTCAATAAAAGTAGCAACACTAACAAGCATTTTTATCAAGGTAGGTGAGCTGACTCTAGAATTTATATGGCTAGTCATAAAAGATAACATATTGTATGGGTATATTTATGTAAAGTGTCTAAAATGGGCAAATTTATAGTAGCAGAAATATTAGTGACTATCTTAAGACCAGGAGAGCATAAAACAGAGAATAGGAATTGACTAATAATGGGTATGGGGTTTCTTTCAGAAGGGACAAAAATGTTCTAAATTAAACAGTAGTGATGGTTTTGATATTCTATAAATATACTAAAAAATTGGTTTTCAAACTTTAAATGGGTGAAATATATGATATGTAAGTTATCAAATTTTATGCATAAATATAAACATACAGAAATTATCACAGTAAAAAAGACAGGACTAGTAATATATTTAAATATACATATTAAAACCTTTGTAATTTAAAAAAGCAAGGTACTGGTGAATGAATACAAAGACAGACTAATGGAATAGAATACAAAGCTTAAAATAGACTCCAGAATATATGAAAATTTAGAATACAAGAAAGGTTGCATCTCATAATATCAGGACAAAAATTGACTTTTTAATAAATAGTACTGTGATAATTTATTGACTATTTATAAAGAAATAAGATTCATACTTCTTGCTTTATAAATAAACTCCAAATATATTAGGAAAATAATGTAAAAAGTTTTAACAAAACCACTCAAACATTAGAATAAAACAAATGTGTATTTCTCATTAACATGAGTGGAATAAAAACTTTTTAACTGAAACATAAAATCCAGGAGCAACATATGAAGATATTAATAAATTTACACTTATAAAAATAAATATTTTTTCATGACAAAGAAACACCATAAACAATGCCAAAAGACAACTAACATGGCAAAGGCAGAACAGTTTGTATAAGGCCAAAATACTTCTCAGATAACAACTATCAAGCCCAGAGAAAATACTTTTGAGGCTAAGTGTAATACTCTAAAGACACGGGAAGCAGTCAGGAGCAGACAGAAACTGGATAGGTGTCTAACCTTGGAAGAAGTAACCGATGTGATGAGTTTTTGATTTTCAGTCAAGAGGTTCTGAATCTCACCCAAGGGTATTTCCTAAATTCTAGAAAGTAGATAGAAACCTTCAGTCTTCCTGATTTGAGGAATCAAAGGGTGAAGCTCAGGGATATTTTCACAGCTGAGAAGGAAAGAGGGAAATCAATAAAAGAACAACTCCACAAAGGAGGCACTCCAAATATAGAACACAAACTGTAAATTTCTCGGTGCTGTAGATGTATGCATGTATATGACAGGCTCCAAAGAGCTAAGTACAGTAGTCATCGGCTACAAAATATTAGCTAAAACTTCAGCTGTTGCTAACCACAGCTGAGACCGATTTTGGAATTTGAGTTCTGTCAAGTCCATTGCCTACAAATGCCTATTGAAAGAGATATTTGAATCTCATCAAACAATCTATAACAGGAGCCATAACATATAGAACATATTGTTCACAATGTCCAGAACACAATAAAAATCCTCAGACATGCACAAATCTGTGTATACACACACACGCACCCACACAAAAACCCCTAGAAATAGTACCCCGTATGTAAGAGAAAAAGACAAGCAACGGAAACTGATCATACTATAAGCAACATATTAGATTTATCAGGCAAAAAGTTTTAAAGCAGTAAATTAAACTATATTCAAGGCTGTAAGAGAAAATAAGCTTATAGTGAAGGGCAAATAAATCTCTGTGTGCAAACAGAAACAATAAAAGTTACAATAAAAATTATGGTCAAAATTTACATCTAAAATTAAAAAATCACTGTATGGACTTAATTGTATATTGGGAATCGCAAAAGAAAGAACCTATGATTTTGAAAAAAGATCAATATAATCCAATCAGAAGAGATAGAAGGAAAATATTTTTTTAAAAATCTCAGTCACTTTAAGCTTATTCACCCACCCTCTTGGTAAGCGTCGCAGCGAGGGCCAGGAGGAGAACCATTACTTGTGAGCCTACTGCCACGCGGGCTGAAAATCAAACACCCTTCCCCTGCCCGCCACCTGTCCCCCTTTGCTACTGGGGATGGATATCTCAGCATGTCTTGGGAGGGTGACCATATGCAGTATAGCAAATATGGCGGATTTCCTTCTGTCTTCTGTTGGAAGGCAAAGGTTGTTTTCACTGGTTTGTTTTATGTTTCTTTTGCTCTATTCAGTATTCTCCATTGGTTTCATAATGTTCTATTTTTGGTTTGATTTTGTTATACCTAATTGACTGGACAACTACTGTGAAGTTAAAGAGATATACCATAGTACCTATTACTACTATCCCAGCATCCTACTGTGAAATCCTGTACCAATTTCACTGCATTGTCTCAATTGGCTTTATTCTGTCTTGTGCTGTTGCATTTTTACTACTTTCAAAATAAAATTTAAAAAAAAATCTCAGTCACTTGTGGGACATCACCAAAAGGTGTGATGTACATATAGGTAGAGTTCTAGAGGGAGGGGAAAAGAATGAAGGAAAAGGTTTGTTGAGAAATAATGGCAAAATACCCCGAAATTTGTTGAAAGAAACTTCAACATCTAAAAGAAAACAAACAACAAACAAAAAACTTCAATGAACTCCAGGATATATATATATATATACCACAGTCAAATTTCTGAAATAAAAAGTAAAATCTTAAAAATCTTGAAAAAAGGAAAAGGATAAATTACATACTAAGGACTAATAATATGAATGATGGCCAACTTTTTATCAAATAAAATGGAAACTAGAAAATAATGGAACCACACAAAGTGCTGAGAGAAAAAGACATCAGTCCAGAATTTTATATCCAAGAAAAAAACACTCTTCAATAATGAAAGCAAAGAATATATTTTCAGACAAATAAAAACAAAATGAATCTACTGCCAGCAGATATACACTGTAAGAAATGAAATACTACACAGCAGAAATCTATGAAACTGAAAAAGATCAAACAGTATACAAACAACAGAGCTAAAAGCTGGTTCTTAAAAAATTTTGATAAAACTAATAAACTTCTACTTCGACTACATAAGAAAAAGGGAGACACAAATCAAGAATAAAAGCCACATGTGGTGGTACACACCTGCAATTCCAGCATTCATGGAAGCTAAGTCAGGAAGATGGAAAATTCAAGCAATTTAGCAAAACCCTCTTTCTAAACAAACAAACAAAAAAAACATTCTGGGAATATAACTCAGAATGAGAGGACAGATAAATTGAACTGGGTTCAATTCCCAGCTTTAAAAAAACACCATACACTCAGGTATAAAACCAAGGACATCCCCATAGATCTTGTAGACATATAAAGAATGATAAAACAATATTCTGATAACTTTATGGCAATAAATCTGACAATTTAGATGAAATGGAATAATCTCTTGAAAAAGTGAAGCTGACACCTGATGAAAAAATGCTACTAGCCCATACTTATTAAAAATATTATCAGGTTAAGTATTATCAAAATTTTCTCACATAGAAAATTCCAGAGATCCAGATGGTTCTTTGGTGAATTCTATTAAGTATTTCAGAAAGAAATAACATCAAATTTGAACAAACTCTTTCTAAAATCAGAAGAGAAGGAAAGATTGCCTAAGTCACTTTATATGTTCAATATACCTTTGATAACAAAAAACTAATGACGATATTGTAGCAAAAAAACATAAACTACAGAACATTCCTCATGAAGCTAAATGCAAAAATCTTCAACAAACTACTAGCAAATGAAATACAAAAACATATACAAGCAACAATAAACAAGTGAGTTTTTTCATAATAAAATGCTTTAACAAGTTAAACCATCAGTGCAACCCAAATATTAATAAAATGATAGGGAAAGCCACTATCTGGTCATTTCATACACCAGAAATACCATTTCACGAAGTCCAGTGGCCATTCATGATAATGATAGAACATTTTACACTCTTTTATCTTCAAAAACAAGCTGATAATGTATTTTCTCACCACTACTCTGCAGTTTGTAGCCTTCAATGGCACAAACACCCTGCTGTAATATTTGTGACATAGCTTCACCACCGCTGTCTTAGACAATAAAAGAAGAAAATGAAATAAAGGACATAAAGATTGAAAATGAGAAAGTAAAATGCTGTCTGGGTGACAGCTTACATAAAGGATCCTGAGGAATTTTCCCATAAATGAACAAACATACCAGCAAGGTCACAGCCTATCAGGTCAACATACAAAAATCAACTACACTTCTATTTATTACCAAGAAAAAAATAGAGGCATATGAAGTTGTAAAAGGAATTCGATGTCTAATACTACCTAAAATGTTAAATGACAAGGAACAAAGTTAGTAAGAGCTGCTCAAGATCTCTACAGAGAAAATTATAAACTTAGAAACTTAAATAAGTGAAAACTCAGTATTTTATATATATGTATTTTCCTCAAATTGATTCATAGAGTTGAGGTAATCATAATCATAATCCTGTAGGCTTTCAGAAACTTTGACAAACTGATTCTGAAATTTATATGAAAATACAAAGGACTTGGAATTTCTAAAATGATACTTGGAAAAAAGAAAAAAGTAGGCCCATTTGCTATTCCCTATGTCCTTTTAAAGTCACTTTGCATTGGTCAAGTTAGTGTGATACTTTCAAAAGTTTATATAAATACATTAATGAAAAAGAATAGCCTATAAAGAAATCCACAAGGTTACTTAATGACCAACAAAACCACAAGATTTTCTAGTGCAAAACATAAATTCTTTTCAGCAAATGATGTTAGAATAAGTAGATAACCATCTGGGAAAAAAAGTCTCAGAAACAATCTCAATTCCTATCTTAAATCATACACAAAAATTAACTCAAAATGATGATAGACTTTTTTTTTCACCTGGTACTAAGGATTGAACCCAGGACTTTACAAACTCTATCACTGAGCTATATCCCTGCCTTTTTCATTTTTTAATTAAATCATTTATTTGTGTGCTTGTTTGAGGTTCTGAGGGTTGAACCTGGGCCTTTTCCCTCAGCTCCATCCCCAGGCTTTTAATTTTTTTCTATTTTTTGACTAGGATCTTACCAAGTCACTTAATTCTCCAGGCTGGGTTTGAACTTGCAACCCACCTGCCTCAACCTCCTGAACAGCTAGAATTACAGGCCTGCACCACTGCATCTGATTCAGACCTTTACACATAATACAACACTAAAACTGTAATGCTTTTTAGAAGAAAACCCTTGTAATCTAAGGCAAAGATTTCTTAGGTCACAGAAAGCAGTAGGAGGAGAAGGACAGGAAGAAGAAAGAGGGAGAAGAAGGTGGAAAAGAAGACAAAAGAGAAAAAGAAGAAAGAGAAGGGGAAGAAGAAAAAAAGAAAAGAACACTAAAGTAAACACCAGTAAGGTGAATGCTTCTTAATTAAAAGATACTGTTAGGGGACTGGGGACATAGTTCAGTTGCACAGTGCCTGCCTGGAAAGTGAGTTTGATTCCAAATATTTTTTTAAAAAGATACTGTTAAGGAAATGAATAGATAAATCATACTTTGGGTGAAAGTGTTCACAAAATATATGCCTCACAAAAGATTAACACTCAAATATGTAAAGAACACTCACAGCGCAATAACAAAAATATAAGATATTCAACTTTTTAAAAACTGGACTAAAGACAGGTACAAATACTTCACAGAGGAAACAAAGGGATGGCAAGTAAGCAAATGAATTTGGCATCATTAATCAATACAGAAATGAACACTGAAACCACAGGAGATACCATTACATACCTGTGAGAATGGCTGGTACTGAGAAGATTGACAGTGCCTGGCAGGAGAAAGCACAATACCCAAGAAATGGATGGCCCACCATCTACTCCCTATGTCTTTCAAAATTCTGAGCAGGACTCTTCAAATACAACGAGAGGACACAGTTTTTGCCCTGGAGAAACTCCTGGGTGAGCATTCTCAGGGCCACCACTCTCCATGCTGTACTTTTCACAAGTATAAAAAGGAATCCTGCACAGATCCAGACTAGTACCCAGAAGTAGGACTTGGATACAGAGCTTTCTTGGTTATTTTTCTCTCGTTGTTCAGACAGAATACCCGACAACCAAAGTGAAGCAAGGAAAGGTTTATTTAGCTTATAGTTTTTTGGAGGTTTCAGTCCACACTCAGCTGGCTCCAAGGCAGGATGGTGTGGCTGAGAGGCAACCATTCGTGGCAGCCACAAACAAAAGAGCAAACAGGGCAAAAGAAGGAAAGTACAACTCTTTCCCACCCTTACATTGTATGTCGGCTCCACCCCTGGGCAGGTGCAGCACTCACACCACCAATCCCAGCACTAGGTAACAAACCAATCACAAATGCTAGATTCTGATGAGTCCTTGATTGCATGAGGCTTGGGGGCCATCTGAATACAAACCATAACAAGAGCATTCAGCAGCGCTCGCCTCTTGTACAGGGCAGAAACTATAGTACTGTGCATACATTATTGCCAAATGCCCCTAAGCAGAAATCCCTAAGGCTCTGCAAGTGTGGACCACAATAAGCCAAGTCCCATGTGCTAGTTAACTGTGATGTCAATTTGAATGGATTAAAAAACAGGTAGTGAAGTTGTAGAGCACAGTTCTGAGTGTGTCTGGAAGATTGACTTGTAAGCCACAAACTAAAGAGGAAAGACCCAACCAGATGTGATTGGCATTAGTCAATAGGCTTTTAGCCTGGATGTAATAAAGGAAAGAAAAAGGAGACTTCTTTTCTCCTCCTTTGGAGGAACTTTGCTCTCTGTTCTTCACCATGGCCTTTGGACATTTGTCTCCAGTTCCTTCCCACGCTTCAGCTCTCTGACATGGACTTGCACCGGACTCTGCAGTGAACTCCAGGTCTTTGACCTTAACTGGATCTTCTGACTTCCCTATGTACAGATAGCTATCTTGTATTTTTCTACCTGACTCTGCAATTGTAAGCTAGTTAGTAAATACATATAGTATATATTAGTAACCACTCACTGTTCCTCTAGTGAATCCTAACTGACACATCCCACCAGGCAGGACCTCTCTCTGCAGCCTTGCTCTCTACTCATTAGCTCATGAAACCTAAAACTTGATCAGCTACTCACAGATCCACAGTATGAGGGCCACGGGTGAGTTTTTCAAGAAATGGCAGTGTTCACACCATTCACATGACAGGATTCTTTGATCCCAGGAGCCTGACCACCAGGCATTCCAAGACCCAGCGCCTCAGCTAACCTCACTCCATATTCCGGCAGACCAACAGGAGGGCTGCCCACAGCCCTACAGCATCACAGTTTGCATACCAGCTGCTCTTTATGAGCTGCTGAGCAGGTTCCTCCATTCTGACCTACCCTTCCCAGTGCTCACCTCAGTCTCCTGGTGGATCCCGCAGCTGACCCCACACAGGGCCTGTACTTGCCCCCACTCACTGGACCATGCCTTTAGGTCTCACTCATGGGTGCAGATGTATAGTCTTGCTTCTCAGGGGAAGAAACTGTCCCGGTTCACACTAGTCTTCTGCTGTCACCAAAAACACACCAGACTCAAGCAATGGCCTTTCCGATTTCTTCAGTCCTTTTGTAGGTAGAAGCTATGCAAATAGGGAAAGGTGCTAAGCACTTGACACTAATTACTGAGACAGTGATAATTGCACCCTAAGTTCACAGCACCTTTCCTGCTATCAAAAGAGCCTGGGCCACCTTGGCCTGGTTTTCCTTATTAAGGACAAAGCAACCAATGTTCTCCCCAGCACCAAGCTCTGGTGATATGTAGAGGCTCTGGCCTTGCCAGCCATGGATGGGCTCTCAGGCCATTTGGGTCAGGATAAAGAACTGGCAGAAGCTGTCTCCTGGGGCATGTTCCACTGAACTGAAGACAGACAGAGTGGGTGAATTCATTTTACCCAAAGGCCCAGTACACTGTCCTGGGCTGTCTGGTACGGGGCTGGTTCCTGCAGATGCATATTAAGAGGTTATCTGACTCTTGCTTTATGGATGCTTCCATTCTGTTTATGCATTCTCTTCCTCTATCGGGTGCATGGTTCCCATTCCTTTTCCATGTGCCATTGTCCAGATAGACTCCCACTTTTCACATCAGAACTGTCTGAACCCAAGTTCTCCTGAACTGCAATTCCTAAGACTCCTAAATCAAGCTCCTTTACATTCAATTTCTGGCTTTCAATTGACTAAATGTGTGTGTGTGTGTGTGTGTGTGTGTGTGTGTGTGTGTGTGTGTGTGCATGCATTCAGTTCTTTTTTCTCATAAATCCATTAACCACTTATATAAATTGTAAAAAGATATAAGATAATATAGGTAATGGAAAGGAAAAAATTTATATTCTAAAGCAAATTGAAGTATGCCTTGGCTAATCAAGAGGAACCAGAGCCCAGAATGTTTCTCACACTCTTTGTAAGTGTATTTGCTCCTTTGAGGGTCTTTCTGGTGAGGACGGATTAGAGGTGATGCTGAAGGGAGCACTGCTCTGGCTCCAGGCCTGAGGAATTCACCTCCCCTCTTCTTGATGTGCTGAACTCAGCTCTCCAACAAGCTTCCAGCTGGTCGATGAGCCCTGTAAAACTGCAAACCACTGGTGAAAATCACACAGGGACAGAGCTGCAGGAAGCGTTCCTCCTGGCCCTTCCTAGAGAGTCACACAGGAGATTCTTTCCAGAGCCTCTCCAGAGAGAGTGTCCTGGGAGAATGCACAAGGCCTGTCAAAGAACAATTGGCGTCATCCATTCCAAATAAATACACAAATGTGCATGGGATTATAGTGGTTATAACAGTCAAAATCTTTCCTTTATTCTCCGTTCACTAGTGCTGTCAGATGAAGCGAGTGACACACCTCCCTCTACCTCGTGTTCACACCCCTCCTGGGCAGCACCTGGACTTGTTTTTTGTTTTGGAGGGTTTTATTGTTTTGTTTTTGTAGTAAGAGGGAGTGCAAGGCCTTTGCACTGAGCTACATCCTTGGCCCTTTTTGTTTGGAGGGAGGTTCTCACTAAATGGTTAAACTGCTCAGGTTGGGCTGGAATTTGTGATCCTTCTGTTTCAGTCTCCAGAGTGCTGGGATTTCAGGCATGTGCCACCACATCCAGCTGCACCTGGGCTGTATATGGGGTTAAACACCCCTGGGCTGCCCGGGTTCAGCAGGCCTGACAGTCTCACTCAATCAGGGCAGCTCTGTTCCTCTCACTGGGCTGTCTGATGCAGGGCTGGTTCCTGCAGAGGGAAGGCGGCTCAAGTAGTGTTTGTCAGACAGAGCCAGCAGCCCTGCCACGCTCAAAGAGGCTGGCTGAGGAAAACCCAGACCAGAGCAGAGTGAAGGCAAGGGAAACCAAAAGAGAACAAGAACCTGATTGAACCACACCTGGGTCCACCACACACTTGTCACAAAACCTAAGGGTCCCTTCTGATGTTCCAACCTATGCATTGGGTTAGATTTTCTATAACCTGCAAGCAGAAACAACCTAACTGAACAGTCACCTACCTTTCAGTTGTTAAAGAATAACAGAACACAAACTATCAACATCTCATGTAACAAGTTTTACAGATTTTGACTTTATTCTCAGAAATGGCTGAACAACCTACACAGACTACAGTTTCATAGAGAAAAGATAGCTCTAATAATTCATGCATCATTTTTTATTTATGTACTATTTGCTACTAAGAGGATTTGAGTCAGTTTATAATAAAAAGCCTATCTGTACTTGGATGATTAAAACAATTAATTATCCAAGGAAAAAGGAGGATATATCAGAAAATATCCATGAAGAATATTTATTACACTGGAAGGGCATGCTGAGGGCATGGGCTCTGCAGCTTCTCTGGATCCTTGAGGATGAAGAAGGCAAAACAGTGGAGAGAAGAGGGTCAAAAAAGTAGAAGGGAGACCGTTTAGGGGAGTTCTTAGAGAGATGAGTGGCCTAGACCCTGATGAAGCGGGAGAGAGAACATGTGTTTCATCAGTGTGTGCTGCTGTGAGTCTCCATATGTTGGAGACCACTACCCAGCAGCTCTGAGGAGGATTTAAATTTTACTAATTGGCCTTCTATGTTTATCTGTGAGTCTGTCCTAGGCCTCAGCCCCTTGCCTGGCGATGGGAGCTGATTCATAGTAAGTGAACCTCTATGAATCACTGGTCCTGGCTGAGGCCTGTAGTGGCCTGTGAGGCCAGAGATAGCTCAAAGGGCAAGACAAGGCCACAGCTGTGGACACTTGGCTTCAACACTAATAAAGTAAGTCGAGACTGTAGCTGAAGGAATTTCACTCCTGCAGTCTCAATCCTACCATAAATGTCATCTTGGAGATAAAACAGTTTTCCTAAATTGGCATAATTTACTACTTGGAGAAGCCTTTGAAATGACTCCAAAGGTCCTGCTCATTTCCCACACTTTCCTCAGTTTCTCTGCCTTTTGTTGTTGGACCTAATAAAAGTGGGCAGTCCAGAAAAGTCTTTGTCTTAGCCCTCAGAGTCTCGAGCTCACTAAAGGGTTTTGACCCTTCTGGAACCCTAAAATCATACCACTTGTCTCATTTTATTTAAGCCTCCACCATACACTTGTTTGGGAGATTGAAGACCTAGGTCAGGACTTGAGATCCGTACTTCCCCAAGGAACTATGGAAGCTTGGAGAGGTTGTGCCCAGCTTGTACATAAAAGGTGAAAGATCTGCACAGCTGAGAACAGAAGAAGCTGCTGGGTAACTGCAGCTACTCTGTAGTGATCACGCACTCCACAAGGTGAGTTCAGTACCGTTATTACCCACATTCCACAATGAGGAAAGTGATGATTGGTTACTTGCTCAGTCCCACGACTAATTAATGATGGTGTACAGGGTCTGATTTCAGGTGGGGAAATGCTTGACACCCACAACTTAAAGGCAGAGATGTCTATTTTGGATCATGATTTTCAATGGTTCAGGCCAGGATTGGCTGACTCCATAGCAGAGACAGTGGAGGGGGGACAGAGATTCTCTCTCTCTCTCTCTCTCTCTCTCTCTCTCTCTCTCTCTCCTCCCCATCTTCTTTCTCTCCTCTCTGCCTCCTGCCTACCTGCCTGCCTGCCATGGAGTCAGCCAATCATGGCCTGAACCATTGAAAATCACTACCCAAAATAGACATCTCTGCCTTTAAGTTGTGGGTGTCAAGCATTTTCCCCAGCAACAGGAAAGTGGCTAATACACCCCTCAAACCCTGCAGCAAAGTCCTCCCTCAGGCTGTGATAGAAAGGAAGCTTAATCCAGGAGACGTTATCCATGTCAGGGGACATCAGAAAGCAGAAAAAACAGTGTGTCAGACTCCCAACCAGCTCGTACTTTCGTTGTTAAAGCCCTCAACCACTGCCCTGCTCCAGAGAGAGGTCACAGAGAAGAGAGATTCTTAGGGGAAAATAGGTTTAGGGCTTAGCCAAAGGCAAAACAAAAATATCTGCCTGACCTGTACATTTTCAGAATGATGACTTGCCTGTTTCAAATGAAGTCATGACAGGAATCACCAGACTGTGGAGTTGTTGGACAATGTGTAGTGTTCCCAAGTAAATGTATTTCAAAGCATTCTTTCTCTTGGGAAGCTGTCTAAGGCTGATGAAATGTATTTGTGTAGTGTTGCTTCCAGCTTCCCATGCCTCTGATTCTAAGCAGGACAGAAAAAACACCAAAGAAAAGGGGAAAAAGGATACATTGACATGCATATTCCAATGCCATAAGCACCTATGTAAAAAAAAAAAAAAAAAAAAAAAGAACCCTGGATTTCCAGGGAAGGAAGGAAAAAAAAAAACTAATCTTCCAGCCTCTCCAAAGTGTCACATTTTACCAGCTGCTTGCAAAGTATAAGCCAATTGTGTGGCAGAGAGATTTTCTTAACAGCATTAGAGTTATGCAATTGTGTTCAGCTGTCACTATACGGTCTGGGGGTGTAGTTCATTGGTAGAGTATTTGCTTAACATGTATGAGGCTCTGAATTCAATCCCAAATTCCACCAAGAAAGAAGTCATCACAGGTCCAGGTACTTGCCCAAGGACAGCAATTGACTACTACTAGAGATTGGGATCTCCCTGAGCAAAAAGGAGTCCAAGAAGATTATCATTTTCCTTTGCATCACCTTTTCCTCAGTGATTCACCATATGGTTCATGAAATTGTTTAGAAAATAAAATGTCATTAGAGAATTTCATTTTATGAAACATCCAGGAGAAAGTTCTCCAGGCAGGTAGTGCATTCCTCAAACACAAGAGGGCAAACTACTTCCCCTGGCCCTGGTGCTTCTAGGCTGCTTAGTGACAGAATCCAGGTGGCTCTGAGTTGGGACCAGAGGGAAAGGACAAGGAGGCCCTGGATGGCTGGTACTGGTGTCCCTCAGAGGGCACATCTAGATGGGCTCTGCGAACAGGATCCCAGAGCCTCTGATTTCCTCAGTTGGAACCAAGGCCTTGTGGAGTCTACTCAGTGCCCCCTGCTGGTAGATGCTAACTGGACACAAATAAAGTTTGCATGGTCACTGCCCCAGCACCACAGAACAGGGCAGCGCAGGGTGGGTTTGCAGCTGGCAGACAGCACAATAACAGGCCCAGTTCTCAGCAAAACTTGCAGTCTCCGAATGTCGATGATGTCATTTTTAAATATTGCCTGTTCTATGATTTAGAAGAAAAAAGTAAATATCAAGGAAGGCGCAGTAGAACTGTAGCCTGCTGTTGTCATGCAACCATGCACCCAGTGGAGGAGGTGGCTTCGGGTAAAACCTGGTAAGGGTGAGGGCTGTCTCTCCTGCATGCAGCAGCAGCTGCGGTATCAGTGAGGTAGGCAGGAGGCTGATGATGTCAGACATGCGTATTGTTTGGTGTGCCACTGGGAAATCAAAGGTTGCAGAGAAAAGCAGAGAAAAAGAAAAGGGGGCGAGGTTTCCGGCATTTAAAAAAGCGTTACACACTGTGGAACAGGTGGATCTAGCAGCTTGTAACTCATTAATTCATCCTGAAGAAAAAGCAGTCACATTAAACTACCTCTAGATCTGCTGGCCCGCATTCTCCTTTAACTTTGGTGAGGAGACAGACAGGAAATAAGGCTGACACTTAAAACTCCTAGGAGCCCACAAGGCATCCCTCCTAGGGCATGAACTACCTGTCCTGGACTCACTCCCCAGTTCCCACCCCAAGCAAGGGGCCATTCTGATCACTGCACGAAAGCTTTTGGAAACTTGTCTTTAAAGACACAGGACATGGAGATGTAAAGCACTGGCATTTATTAGCCAAAAAACTAGATGCCCAGGATAGTCAAGGTGTGACTGATGATTGACAAAAGACAATCTGCAGACCCCAGAAAAACGATCTCTCAGAGAACACGTTTGGCAGGATGAAGACTTTGGAAGGCTGCGGGATGGAAACCCCAGCTCCCTAGGGCAGCAGATGCTCCTCTGCTCCCTTGGTTGCCTTCTAGAAGGTTTTGGGTTATGTCAATCCCTGCCTCCCCAGCAGTCCCAGGGAGGAGATGTGTGGCCTCAGGCATGGGTACCTTGTAAGGTCTTTTCCTATCAAGTGATGATAAAGACATTTAGGTTCAGAACGGGAAAACATGACACAATGATGGAGTAAGTATACAAGAATGCTCTGAGGGTTATGCTTTGTGCACCTTCTAAAAAGCTGCCCAGGCTGGGGATTTAGCTCAGCAGTATAAGCACCTGCCTGGCAAGTACATGGTCATGAGTTTGATCCCTGGTACCAAAAAAAATAAAATAAAATAATAAAAAGGTGCCTGGCTCTAAATGGCCAGGATTATAGTTCTGAATACTTTCTGTTGTTTGTTTTTAACTTTGGCCACATGCTTCTGTGCAGCATGGATGTTTCTCCAAGTTCAAAGTGAAAACGGTCTTTCATCTTTCCCCTGTGGCTTTTCCAATCTCCACCTGGCCCTTGCATCATGGCAATACTGGCCTGTGTCCCTTGCTCCTCGACTGCTTCACTGTGACTGTCCAGCCATGTAAACCTCAGTGCTTAGTGGATGTTGTAATTAACTTTTGGGGGGTAATTACAGTATGGTAAGAGTCCTGTAGGAAGTTATCTTTTTTCCGCTGAGGCTACAGGCAGAAAGCCAAGGAGCCTCGTGCTGTCAGGGGACTGATGAAGCCCCCCCAAATCACACGCACGCCTTTTGTGTATGTAGGTGTTTTGTGACAGATGCGTCCCTAGCATTCATCAGATTCTCAGAGAATTTCTTGACCTCAAAAAGAATGAGAGCCCTGAACCTGTCTAAAATTGTTCTGTGAATGAACAGAGGACACGGAATAAAGGGGTGAAACGTGAGCCTGTCTGCTTTTGCTGCCCACTCGATCTTGATGCCCATCCCTTGCCCCCTCTCCTCTCACACACACACTCTCCCCCCTTTAATTATCAATAGCTGTTTATGATTTTAATTATTAATAGCTGCATTTAGGGTTGTTCTTTTTTGACCACACTCATGTCAAGTGCTGGTCTGCTGACCCCATGTTCTTGGAGACGAATATGGGGAATAAATAATTGGTTCAATTTAACACAATCCTGGTGTCCCTGCGTGGAGAAGGCCTTTGCTGTGGTGGGAGAGAGTTCTGGGGGAACTGTGAATCACAGCCAGGGCCACTCTCTTAGGGCAAGTGTCCAAGAAGCCAGGGCTCTGGCCTGCTGCGCTTCTTATTTATACCCACGCTGAGCTTCCAGCTGGCAGCCTCAGAGGCCAGTCCTAATACACACACACACACACACACACACACACACACACACACTCACACACAAGGCCCGCCCCTATCGACCAACACTTTCTGAGGCCTGCCGGCTCTTGCAAGTTCTCTGATCCCCAGCAAACATTTTGGAGACCCAATTACAAGCCAGGTAATAAAGCAGTTAAGAATGAACTTTTGTTGCTGTTGTTTTGTTTTGTTTTGTCTTTTTTGAGACAGAATCTCACTATGCAGTTCAGGCAAGCCTCGAACTCACAGCAATCCTCCCGCCTCAGCCTTCTGAGTGCTGGGATTACAGGCATGCGCCGCCACCTCATCCTGTGAGAATTAACATTTTGTAAATTCAGTGTCTGAGAAGATGGGATACAAATATACACATTATAGTGCAATCTAGCAGGAACTGTCACTAGAACAGGACCAGAGCCCTGCCAGTGCACAGATCGAGGGGGCACAGTCTGTGGGACTCTGTAGAAATCATCGCTCCTGATCTGTTTTCTATGTGACCATGGTCCTATCAGGAGCATGGTAGCTGCCCAGAGGACAGGTTGCCCATCGTAGACCCCTGCCTGCATGTGGGTACCTTCTACTGCAGCCTACTCCAGCCTTGGGAGGGGGCCCTCACATTTAGACCCATTAGACTCATGGGCAAAGGAATATGAACAGCCAGCCTGCACGCCTGAAAACGTCCAGCACCGCACACTGCAAGAGCAACATGAATCAAAATGACACCAACACATGGTCAGCATTTGAAAGACTGCTCGGAACTAGCATTAGGAAATTGTGCAGCTTGTATTTTGCTTCGGGAGATTTATTTATTATTTTTAATATGAGTTTACAGTACATGACTATATTTATCGAGGGCTGATGGTACATGTACAAAATATACCTTAATTTGGGTCGGGGATTTATTAGCTCAGCAGCTCAAGCACTTTCTTGGTAATCGTGAGGTCATGAGTTCAATCCCCCCCCAAAAGAGAAAGAAATATATCTTAATTCTTTGTGATGTGACCTTTCCTCCCTTCCCTCCCTGCTCCTTCCAACTTTTGATCCCCTTCACACTTCTATTTCATTTTTTTCTTCCATTTTTTTCCATTTGCTATCCTCCCCTCCCCTTCCTGTCTCTTTTTTCCCCACTCATTTGAAAAAGGTCTCTCTACTTCTTCTTCACTTATCTTTCATTTTAGTCCTTATTTACATTTGGGGGATCCTTATATAAAAGAAACCCTGCAATATTTAAGCTTATGTATCTGACTTATTTCACTTAATATTCTGGTCTCAAGGTACATTTCTTTGCCTAAAATGACACAAATTTATCTTTCTTATGGCAGAGTAGCACTCCATTGTGCGTAAAATACAATGTCCTTTATCCATTCATCTGTTGACGGGCATAGACACTGTTTCCAAGATGCAGTTATTATAAATTGTGCTGCTAATACTGTGGGTAGGCATGTACTCCATGTAACATGATGACTTTAACTCTTTTGGGAAGGTACTAGAAGGGGAATACCTGGGTCAAATGCAATTTCTATTTTTAGCTTTTTAAGGAATCTCTACACTGAAAGAGAGGTTTAAGTGATATAAGGTTTTGGAAAATAATCTGACAACACCTATTAAAAATACAGATACATAGCATCTTGACTCAGGAGTCTTACATTGGGAAATTTCTCCTACAGAAATAAAAACATTAGCACTGTTTATAATAGAAGAAACAAGACTGGAGCCATCCTAAATAGTCACAGCAGAGGAATAGCTGGCTAAATTAGGATATCTTTGTCTATGAATATTAGCCAGACAAGAAAAAAGTTAGTTAGATTTATATGTATTTAATAGAAATATACAATAAATGTATTATTTACAGGGAAAGGATAAAAGAAAATAATAGAGACACGTAGTTTGTATTTTTTAATTTTTTGTGGTTCTGGGAATTGAATCCAGGGCCTTGCATATGCCAGCTAAGTACTGTGCCACTGAACCAGAACCCCAGTCTACCCGAGGTTTACCTTTGAATAAAAATATGAAAGAAAAACAAATCCACAAACATTTACACACTCACACACACACACATCCCACAAATACATTTGAGTAGAGGAAAAGATGTGGAAAGTTATTAACTAAACTGTTCAGATTGTACATCCAAGGGTATAATTAAATGCAAAGAATAGATTATTGTTTTTCTTAAAACAGTATATATTTGATTTATTACACATGCTACAATGGGCAGGCTTTTTCCTGTAATTAAAAAAAAGCTTGGTGAAGCATTTCGCATTAGACACAGCCCACCCATATTTGGGGGTGCTGTCCTACGGGACTAGGCACTGGGCGCCCAGCCTTTCAGGGCGTTCCATGGAGCAGTTAGGAAGTGGAGCTATCTGTGCTGCAATGAGAGCCTGCTGCAGCCTGAGCTATGAAGACACAATGTAGATGGCATGGCAGTACACACAGCACCAGCCTGTCAGTAGAAACAAGACACACAGGTGTGTGCTGTGACTGCACAGAGGAGGTGCTGGAGGGAGGGTGAGAGACTTTTTGGCAGCAGAGGCCTAACACCCTCCAGGATGGGAGGGTATGAGACTCCTCCTGTGTTGTCTGCACTTTACAAGAGCAGATTATAAATAAGTAAAAGCTAAGTGCACCCCTGACTGTATCCTAGAACTCAGGAGGCTGAGGCAGGAGGATTGCCAAGAGTTCCAGGCCAGCCTGGACTAGATAGTGAGTTCAAGACCAGCCTAAGTTACATAGAGAGACCCTGTCTCAAAAAAGAAAAAGAAAGTTACTTGTTTCAGGAAAAGTCATTATGAGTCGTTTTGTTTTTGTCTTTATGTCTGTTTTTGTCCATATTGAAAGGCTACGCTACGTTCTGAGGTTATTCTCCAACCAGTGGTGTAAATACCCAAAGCAGCCTCAAGCTCAAACAAACCATCATTTCCTCCACAATGTTATCTGACCTGGAGGTGTATATAAAATAAGTGTCATAATCAATAAGGCTGTGTTTAACCTAAGGATAGTACTATGCACAACTGCACAGTGGTTTATAGTCTAGGAGGGGCAAAAGTCCCCTGTGAGGAATTTTTCTGAGTGAAAATAAAATAGAATTCAGTATATTATGCAAGCAGTAATTTTAAAGGCACATTTTAGCAGAACAGCGATCATGCCCTTCTTATAAACACTTACAAAAATAATCAAATAAATGTATCAGTAGTCTGCAACATCTCTGCCCAGAGCTATTAGGTAAGCAATTATTCACACACACACACACACACACACACACACACACACACACACAAAGCTCTCCCCACACAAAGACAGCTCATGTCTTTGGTTAAGGGATAGTGTAAAACAAACTGAAAATGTGTTTTCAAAGGTGCTTGGACATCTCTGACGTTCTCAAACAAGCAGTCTCAACTATATCCCTGGCCCAAAAGAAGCTTTTAAACGCTTTTAAACATCAGTAAAAATAAACCTTGCAGAATTCTCAGTTATGATGAACTTCTATGGAAAATGTCATTCACATACTGAGCTATGTCCTCCAGCCCTTTTTTAAATTCTGAGACACTGTCTTGCTAAGTCACTAAGTTGCCCAAACTGTGCTCAAACTTGTGATCTTCTTCTTGCCTTAGCCTCGCAGCGTGCTGGGATTAGGAGGCTCTGCCACCACGCCTGTCTTAGTCTAAGCTTCTTCACGCATGGCTGGTTCCAAGAGTCACCGGGCCAGATCTGACTGGAGGCAAAAAGACTACTTCTTGTTTACTCCACATCTTGAAAGGAAAAGTGAGGAGTCTGCAGAGTCTGCAGCGGTTGTTGGCTGCCTTTGCAGACAATCTACCGCAAAACTTAAGTGCAAGTTGTTAAATCCTACTAGCTACAAAGTACCTTTCTGCTCTTCTCCCTGGCTCCTGTTCCTGCCTCGCATGTGGGTGAGATGACTGGAAAAAGCTTCAGCTGTCATCTTGCATCCATGAGGCAACCTGGAAGATGAGAGCTGCTCACTGAGGATAGCAAAAAAAGAGCGAGGAGGCCAGGCTCCTAATGAGATAGAGGAGCTGTCACACCAGCTGAGGACTGCCTACTGCCAGAGTATTTACACACCAGACAAAATACAGACTTCTGTCTCCCTGATGCAAAGGTTATTTGCTTTTTCCATTGTATGAAGCATGGAAGGCCCAGATTCAAATATGAGCAACTAACAGAATTACACAGAAAACCCACAATGCAACATCTCTTGTTCGTAAAAATATAACTAATAGCACATAGTTTAGCTAATTGCTAACTTCTGTTAGAACCACATGGAATATATTAAAGCACAATTCAAACTAAAGCCTTAGTGGCAAGCACTTTGGCTGACAGGTAATAGGAATCAGTCCCTGCAGGCACAAACAGTGCTGGAGAAAAACCCCTTCATACCTTTCAACCAAAATGAAGCTCAAGTGATGTCCTGGAAGTCTCATCATTTAGGAAGAAACAACATGCCAAGTTCAGAGAGGGTCATCATTTGAAGTCACCTCCCCACCTTCCATCCTTTTTCTTATTCAGTCAGCAGTCCCCATCCACTGAGGTTCTCTGCCATGTCTGAGGCAGAAAGCTAATCCATCCTTTCCCCTTTCCTCTCAAATGTCTAAAACATGAAGCAGAATGGGCACCTGTTTTATGGCAGGTGTACACAGGAGGCCCCTAGAACTGGCAGGTAGAGGACGGGAAGCACAGGTGGGCATTGCAGGGCTGACTGGGCACACAGGTGTGAGTGTGCAAGGGCAGACGTCTCTTCAACCCTCGAGTGTAGGACCAGGACAAAGGGCTGCAGCCACACACAATAGATTTCTTTTAAAAAGTAGTTGAACTTAATACTATAGTATTACTTCACTCATGTAGAATTTGGCAAAATGTTTGCATACGTCTCAACTTACTGAAATATAGTCCCATCTATTTTAAACGAGTCACTAGCAGTCTAAAACAAATGGACATCTTGTTTCTATAAATACAGAGTAAGTACTACTACTACTGCGCACAATGGTGAGACCTAGAGTAAATAAATCATTTATTATGCTGCTTGGCAACACTTTCGTAATAAATGCTAGTTATTTACAAGCAATGCTTTTCTAGAAATTCCTCTCGGAATGTTTTTCAAGGTATAGAGAAGCACCCCTTGTAACTGATCAAAGCCAGCTAAACGTTCATCTCCCACCACTTGAGGATTTGTCAGAAGGAAACTTGTTGCCTCATGCAGCACGGTTTCTATCCCTACCTCCAGGACAAAGCTCCGGCGATAACCAGGGATCCTCAGCCAATGAGCTCCTCCGGCTCCTGGGCTCGGCCCAAGTGCGCGCCCCTCCCGGCAGGCGTCCAGCAGCACCGCGCCCCGCGCGCCCCGCCGAGCCGGGGGACCTCGCCGGCTGCTCTCAGAGGTTTTCTTTTTAAATCCCTTCTTACCTTCTAGTCTTTGCTTTCCGTTGCCAATTGACGTCTCGGGTTTCAGCACGCACTTTTTCCCCAGCACCCCCAAAGCGGCGCTGCTGCTCCCTTCTGCAGCACGTTCCCCCTCGCGGTGACCCCTGGCTCAGGGCGCTGACCCCGGCTCTGCTCTGGTACAAAACGAGCTCGCCAAGGTGCGCGAGGGGATTGCAGACGCTCGGCTCGGGAACAGTCACCACTCTCCGCCCCCGGCTCGCCGTCTCATTAGCAGGACACATTTCCACCGCTCCCGCTGCGAAGCCGCTTGGTGGAAAAGGGTCCTGGGCGCGATCCCCCGGCCCCGCAGCCAGAGAAGGCGCAGCTGTGCCCAGGCCCCTGGTCTGGACTCGGGGCGCGCAGCCCTCCGCTCCAGACCATTTTGACCCCCACTGCTCGAGTCCGAAAGCCCCGACCCTGACCACGACCCGAGTCGCTGGACGTGGCTCCCTTGGGTCCGCCGCGCAGCGGGTCTCGAGCTCCCTCGACCCCTCGCGGGCCCGGGCGCACGCTCCCCGGGATCGCATCGGACCCAGGCTCACCTGGCCCCTCGGGTCCCGGGCGCGGCCACACCTGGGTCCCCCGCTGCCCGCGCCGCTCCGAGGAGGCTTTGCGCGGCCGCAGCCCCGAGTCCGGGCTGGGCGGTCAGCGGGGAGTCCCGGCCAAGTTGTCCCGGTGCCTCGGAGGAGAGGGCTTCTGGGGATCCGTGCACCCAGTTTCGCGCGGCTTTGCGTTCCGAGTGGCTCCTCTAGGCCAGTTTCTCTGAACGCTAGCCGAGGTCTCCCTGGCGCCCTTCCCTCTGATTAGGGATTTGGCGCCGCGGGGCAGGAATCCATGCGAAACGCAAAACTACTTTTTCCCCCTGCTGGTGACTGTTGGGAACTGCATTTGCTGAGCAAACCGGGTAAGATTTCCCTTCCTCTCAACCGCGCAGGTTGGGGTGGGGGAGTTTCCTGCCATGTCAAAGGTTTTAAAAATTTGCTTTAAACCAGGCGTGGTGGCGCATGCCTGTAACCTAGCACTCGGGAGGTTGAGTCAGGAGGATTGCTGCAAGTTCGAGGCCTGGGTTACAACAGTGACTTCAGTGGCAAGCTGAACAGTACAGTAAGACCCTGTCTCAAACAACAAATAAAAGTTTCCTTTTATACATTTTAAATTTTTTTTATATTATCACATGCACCATACTAACAGAGGGTACATGGTGTCTGCCTGTAATCCCAGCACTTTGGGAGGCTGAGGCATTAGAGTCACAAACCCAAGCCTATCTTGGGCAATTCAGTGACTTATAAGACACTGTCAAAATAAATAAAAACAAAAAAGTAACAGCGCTTCAGTGTGAAGGCCCAGGATTCCATGGGGCAAAAACAAGACACCATTGTTTTTCTGTTTCTTGTTTCTTATTAGGGAAAACTGCAAATATAAAAGTAGGCAGTTGAGCCTAATGAGGATCTAGCATTTGGTAACAGGTACTATTTCAGCAAATAAGAAGTACAAAATCTGAGCAAAACTTTTTTTAAAAAGTTATTTGAAGCCATTGGAGATTAACCAAAAGAAGACATGGAGACCACACTGAAAGATGAGCTGAAATTGCTGTGATTCCTGTGTGCCTAGCATTTTAGGTGAGGACAATGTCCAATCCCTGGGCAGCCAGGGCTTCTGGGAGCCACAGCTGATTGGCCTGAAGAGAACAGAAAGCTGTTGTAGGCCAGTAGAATGGGAAAGTTACCAGGTAATCCAGGAAGGGAGGACTGTATGGAGAGGCTGGCTTCAAACTGTGTGTCTTGTTAGGTTTCTGTTACAACGTAACAAGTTTCCACACTTTCTGTGGCTCAAAACAACACAGATGAAAGCCTGCAGTTCTAGAGGTCAGGAGTGTTGTGTAGATCTCACTGGACAAAATCTAGGTGCTGACAGATTGCATAGGTGCCTTCCTGGAGGAAGAGGCAAATTCTCCCAGATCCAATTCCTCTGGAGAGCACCACAACTGTTCATGTATGTGTTGTCTGATTTCAGAGAACTAAGTAAATACAGAAGAAACTGATCCCGTAAAAAGCCTAAAATATTTACTATCTGGTCCCTCACTGGAAAAGTTTAGACCTGCTTTGACCATCTCCACCTAACTGATATTTATAAAACATCACACCCAACAAGTGCAGAATACACAGTCTTTTCAACTAATGTGGATCATCCAACAACTAGACGATGGATTTGGTCATAAAGTCTCTCTCAATATACAAATATTCCTTGACTTAGGATGGAGTTCTATCTGGGCAACATCTTGAAACTCCAGTTACATCTGGAGTTACAACTTGACGATACCATGTAAGTAAAAAAAAGAAAGAAAGAAAGAGGTTTTTCTACATTTAATTACTAAACATCACAGTTTAGCAACACAGTACATCATAAGGTGTCATTGTTTATCCTGGTGACTGAATGGGTGACACTGCTAGAGCCCTTCCACCCCAGAGACTCTCCCTCCCAAGAGACAGGCTGCTTCACTGAAGTCAGCTCTGAGACACAAAAGAATTCTATCTTGCAGACTCCAAATATGCCTCCCTGTACCTTCCACTTTCTTCATTCTCCTGGACCCAGAGAGAGAACCATTCTTATTTCTCTTCTGCATCTCTTTACCAATATTGAGAAGGCCCACGCTGTGGTCCCCCAGTATGCATTTATTCCTCTGGACTTGTCATCCAATTATTCCTACTATTCCCCAGGTGATACAGTTGCCAGACTCTTCAGTGACTGTTCTCTCTGGGCCAGAAGTCAGAGTCCTGGACCATGGCCCTGCCTCTGGCTATGATGCTCCACGATCCATGTGTGCTGTGACCTGGGCAGAGGGCAAACCTGGGTGACAGACAGGGTAGAAGCCCAGAATGGATGCATTAACTTTTCCAGGCTTAGCATCCTATCTGTAAAGAAAAGATGAAATATATTTTTCCAAAAAGAGCTTTGTTCTCAAATCAAATGAAATAATGTTATTGAATGTACACAGTATGTAATAGGTGCACAGTAAATGTCAATCAGTTTAATAATTTAATAAAAGCTGTCCCCAGGTTCCTTCATCTGTAGAATCCACATTCATTGGGAAAGATGATAAGGAGATGAGAGGGACCTGTACTAGAGTGAGAGTATATTTTACCATGTATCTTTATCACCATTGAAAAGATGGGTTAAATTTAAATCATGAGCTAGTGATACTTTGCCATTGAAAGATACTCATTATTTTGAAAATTAGTAAATAAGGGAAAGAAATTAACCATTTACCCTGTGTATATGGTATACCCTTAATACCCTTATACTGTATATGAGTTATCTGCATAGTAATAAAGTAGATATTTTCTTAGGTTTTTTTAAATAAGATGTGTGTGTGTGTGTGTGTGTGTGTGTGTGTGTGTGTGTCTTTTTAGACAGGATTTTCAGCAGTTCAGGCTGGTGTGGAACTCACTATATCCCAGGCCGGCCTGGAACTCACAGTGATAGTCCTGCCTCAGCCTCACAAGTTCTGGGATTACAGGCATGCACCACTACACCTGGCCTTGAGACAGGGTCTTGCTATGTAATTGAGACTAGCCTTGAACTCACTATATAGCTTAGGCTGGTCTCAAACTCCCAGAAATCCTCCTGCCTCAGCCTTAAAAGTTCTAGAATTACAGGCATGTTCCACTACATCTGGTGGAAATTTTTTTTTATAGAAATACTTCAGCTAATAACTGAAGAATGAAACACAGAATTAGAATACCACCGGTTAACAACTCTGAATGAACGAATGACCTGGGCATTGAGCATCAATAGCTGCTCACACCACAATATGAGGCAAACAAGCAAGCATGTGTCTGCTGATGAAGAAACATCATCAACCATGACATACTCTTGCCAATAAAATCAAATCTAAAGATTGTCTTTCCTGCGAGCCATGCAGACTATTCTGGGTCCAGGAAAAGAGAAGCCAGTCCACTGTTCCTGAAAGTCAGCAGAGGCCATGCTGGGTCTGGGAAGAGCACATCAAGAAGCTAGTAAGCCGTACAAACCACGTAGGGCCCAGTAAGAGAGCAGTAGATTGCCCTTCCCGTGCAGCACAGGGGCTCAGAATCAAGACCTCTTCGCCCCATAAGCAACCAGCTGGCTAACCTGATAGCAACCAAGGTACAAAAACAACTAAATGCTTGTATTGTTTGACTGACTTTGCAGGACTAAGGTGAGCAATATAAGCATCTATTAGGAGGATGACAGTATGCAATGTGGCAAGTATGGGGGATTTGCTTCTGTCTTGTTTTTGAAATCTAATATAATTGTCACTGATTTGTTTTGTTCTGATTTATTGTTCTGTTTTATTCAATGCTCTGTTTTATTCAATTTTACTGTATCTGAGGAAATGGACAACTATTGTGAAGTTAAGATATATTATGGTAGCCATTGTTGGTGACCTATTGTCCTGTTTTGAAGTTATGCACCACTTTCACTGTTTTGTTTTGATTGGCTTTATTCCCTTTTGTATTGTTGGGTTTTATTCTCCTTAAAATAAAAAAAATCAAATCTAAATCTGATCATGTCTCTGGATCTAGCTACCAAATGATAGAAGACAGAGAAAGCTATTAAATTATGAGACAATGTGAAACTCTACATTAAAAATAGCCAATTTTCTTCAAATAAATTACAAAGCAAAAGGGAGGAATAGAGGGTATTATGGTTTGCATCTACATATCTACCCAAAGCTTCGTGTAATCATGGGGGCAGGCTTCTAGAATTTGTGTTTAATTCATTTTCTAGTGCTGGGATTATGGGTGTGAGTGCTACACCCACTTTAGGTGGGTGGGACCTACATCCAATAGAAGGGACAGGGCTGGGGATTTAGCTCAACAGCATAAGTGTCTGCCTGGTAAGTGCATGGTAGTGAGTTCAATCCCCAGTATATGACAGAAAGAGTCTTCTCTCTATGTGCTCCTCCCTTTTTCTCTTGTTGCTTTTGCTGTCTTCCACCACCATGAACTATTGCCCTCTGCCATGAGCCACCATGCCTTGGAGCCAGCTAATTATGAGCTAAATACAGCTTTCCTTCCTTAATTTTGGGTGTTGGGTATTTTGTCTCAGCAATGAGAAAAAGAGGAACCAAGCCAGAGGAGAAACTATAGAGCAAATTTTTAAAAATCTATCGACCATTTATGATGTGGGGATCTTATTTAGATTTTGGTTTAAACAAACTTTAAAAACCATCATGTATATGAGACAGCTGGATATTTGATAGTATAAAAGAGTTATTTTTTTCCTTTTGGTGTTGTTGTTATTCTTAAAATCCATATATTACAGTTATCTGGTGAATACTTGCAGTTGAAATGGTAGATTCTTGGGACTTGCTGGTAAAATCATATTGGAAGAAAAGAACGTTGAGAGTATTAAAATAAAACTAGATTGACCATGAAGGACAATTATCAGCAGTGAGTTTATTACATTTATTTTTTCTTGTTTTAAAAATAATTTTATGATGAAAAATTTCCATCATATACAAATTAAACACAACAGTACGATGGAGCCTCATAAATTCTATCACTCAACAACTTCAACACTTATTGCCATCCTGGCATTCATGTTTCACCTGTACCTCCCCCTCACTCTTTCAATAATTATAATTACATTTTTTAAATGTTTAGGTAAAATGTATCTATGTTCAAAAATGAATATAGCCCTATGAAGAGAAAATTATTTTCATCACCCCTGAAGACAAAACGTGGCCAAGAAAGATTTCCATCACCTCCATAAATTTCCCTAATATTCTCTCCTAGACCACAGCTCCTGATAAAGGCTGCTACTGTTCTCCACCCAATGGCCCATATATTGGCTTTGCCTTTTGGACTTTCATATAAATGGAGCCATAAAGTATATACTCTCTTCACATAGGTAATTTCTGGCTTTCTAAAACTTCACATTCATGAAGTAGTATGCACACTTTCCTCTTTCATCCCTATTGTGCGTGTGAATACTCTGTTCCTTTCTATTGCTGATTAGTAATCTATTTTACGAGTCTATACTTTGATTTGTATTTGACTGTTGATGGACATTGGACCTTTCCAGTCTGTGACTATTATAAATAACTGTGATGAACATTCTTATACGGTATTTTTGTAGCCTATGTTGGGTGCTGTGCCCAGCAATAGGAAAACTGACTAATACAGGCACCTTGATGTGGTTTCAATAAGCATTTACTTTACACAAGTGTATGGAGCCCTTTCATGTAGCTATCGGCCACATTTGTGACTTTCTTTATGAAGTGTGTATACAGTCTTTGGCTCATTTAAAAATTTATAATTTTTGTGGAGCTATTTAAATTATTTATAATTTTATTAAGAATTCACTGTACATTCTTAATAAAACTCTATTGCTTGACTACCTATTTTTAATGATGTCTTTTGATGAGCAGAAGTTTTTATTTTGATGAGATATAATTTCTCATAAATTTTTATCAACTTCTGGTCTCACCTCTATGCTGTGTATGTGTAGATCTTATCAGTCTACCAGTGGCTTTAAGAACCAAGCACTATGGGCCGGGGGTTTAGCTCAGTGGCATAAATGCCTGCTTGGCAAACGTGAGGACGTGAGTTCGATCCCTGCTGCCAAAAAAAAAAAAAAAAGAAAGAAAAGAAAAGAAAAAAAGGGGGGGGGGCTGGAGGTTTAGCTCAGCGGCATAAGCACCTGCCTTGCAAGCAGGCAGTCATCAGTTCAATCCCCGCTACCGATAAAAATGAAAAAGACAAAAAAAAAAAAAAAAAAAAAAAGAACGAAGCACTATTTCTCAGATCCCAGACCATCACTGTATACATTCAGAATCTTCAGAATCTATCCAAATGGCATTACTAAGGCTTTAGACACTTAAATGACATTTTAACCATAACTTTCAGAAGGTGAGTTGAATTTGGCCCTAAACCTAAGCAGGTCTATTGCCAAAAAATGAAAATATGTACATTTTATATGGAAGTTAAACAAGATCTAGAGTTTCATTGTATAATATTCAAAATATCCAGCAAGCAATGAAAAATTAAAAAGCAGATTAAAAATCAGAAAAATCTCAACTCAAATGGGAAAAGATTGAGCAGATACCAACACTGAGATTGTCACAAATGTTCAACTTGTCTAACAAAGATCTAGTGCAGGTTGTGCATAAATGCTTCACTGAGCAATCATGGACATTCCTGAAATGACTAGAAATATAGACAATGTCATCAAAGAAAAAACGATACAAAAGAGAATCAAACAGTAAATTTATTTTTCAAACCTTTTTTGGTTTTATGTGACAAAGTCTTGCTATGTAGTTCAGGCTTATCTTGACTCCCTGTATAGCCCAGGCTGGGCTTGGAGTGAAACTCTTAAATTCACAATGATTTTCCTGCCTCCGCCTCTTGCTAGCATTATTAGGCATGCACCACCATGCCCTGCTCAAACACAACTTTCAGATCAAAAAAATAAAACAAATATTTAAAACATATTGGATCGGCTTGGCAGCATTATATAGATGACAGAGAAGAGTCTGTGGACTTCAACATAGGATCAATAAAAGCCATCTAGTTTTAAAACACAGAAAAAAAGTGATAAACAATTGACCACATTTTTAGAGTCCTGCAGGAAAATCCCCAACAGTCTAATAATATTCATGGCAACAGAGTATCAGAGAAGAGGAAAAATATTGAAGTTCTGAAGAAGTATTTGAAGAAATAATGACTGAAAATATCCAAAGTCTGATGAAAGATATAAACCTACAGATTCAAGAGTCTCAATAGATTCAAAAGGATAAACTAAGGAAATCCATGTTCAAAAACATCATAATCAAATCACCTAGAACTAAAGACAAAGAAAAAAATCTGAAGATAGCCAGCAAAAACCACTGTGTTACCTTTAGACTGCACATTTCTTAGGAGGAGCCGAGGAAGTCAGAATGAAATGACATGACATTTAAATAGTGCTAAAAAGAGCCAAGAATTCCACGGTATTCTACAGCCAGTGAAAATTTATTTCATTAATAAAGATCACATAAGGACATTCTGAGATGGAGAAAAATTAAGAGATTTTTGTGCCAACAACACTTTTGTTACATTTTTTTCTGGAAAAAAATGTCCTAAAAAGGGAAAGGATATCAGAAAAAAAATTTGGATTATCAGGAGTCAAAATAATAAATGATAAAATTCTGGTAAGTATAAAAACTATTTTCTCCCCTTGAGTTATTTAAAGCATATTTGATAGCTGAAAGCAAAAACTATAGGTTTGTCTTATGGGATTTTCAGTGTATGTAGGTGTAATATATGAACATCATAGCATAAAGGAGGCAGGTAAAGGAGATTTTACACTGGTAAGATTACGACTTTTCTCTTGGAGTGAAACTCTTAATTTATATTAATTCTAAGCAGACTGTGAAGCTTTTATGTATATCATTCCTAGAGAAGTTATTAAAAAGCCTGTATGAAGAGATATAGTCTAAATTGTTAGAAAATTAAAATGCAAAACCGAAAACCATTCATATGATGGAAAAGATGGTGGAAAGGGAGAACAAGGACAAAAAACAAGGAACAAACAGAAAGCAAGAAGCGTACTATACTGAATTCTTGATATTAGTAAATTCTGTCTGTCTCTTCTTTCTTTAATCGGTCCTTTTGTGGGTTTTTTGTTTGTTTTGTTTTGTTTTTTGACACAGGGTTCACTATGCAGTTCAGGCTAACCTTGAAGGCACTTTGTAACCCAGACTGACCTCAAACTCACAACAATTCTGCTTCAGCATCCAAATGCTGGAATTATAGGTGTGCAGCATAATAAACCTAAAATCAATGACCTAAAGTTTCACTTTCACAGCCCAGAAAGAGTAGGGGAAATCAAACACAAAGTAGAAGTAAACAATAATAAAGATTGATGTAATCTTAATTACTTTTCTCTTGTTACTTTGACAAAATACCTAACTTAATGCCCAAATTAAAGAGGGAAAGGTTTATTTAGCTCACAGTGTGTGGAGCTCAGTTCATAATCAACAGGCTCCAAGGCAGGGTGGCATGGTGAGGGGGGGACAGTCCAACGTGGCAGAAGACTGCAAACAACAAGAGCAAAAAAGAGAGGACAGCAAACCTCTTTTCCTCCCTTCTATTGTAAGCAGCCTACGGCACCCAGCCCACCCTCCCCTCACCCAGTGGGTGTAGCACTGACACCATCTTCCCACCCTCTTCTTGCACAGAATAGGGATGTTTATAAGGTGAGGCCTCTCACTAGACTTAACTGAGACTGATGGCACACATCACTCAGGAGGCTGAGGCAGGAGGGTAGAAAGGCTTTCCTGGGCTAATAGCAAATTCAGTCTCAGCTGGGACTATGTAACAAGAACCATACAGAAAAGGATAAAGGAGAGGAAGAAATGGGACTGAAAAACAGAGAATCATTAGAGGAAATTTAAAAAAGATAAAATTGATAAATAGCAATCAAGACTGATCAAGTACCAGGCATGAGGACATGAATGCATGAGATAACTAAGGCCATTTGGAATTAGTAAAACTTTTATTGTGCTTGTGCTTCTTCCTAGCAGCATTTTTATTTGTCTCTAAAAATCTTTCAGTTTTTTACCCCTAAAGATCCCACATCCATTTGTTTCAAAACCATCCAGTCAGAAGGTGGGACAGCAAAGGGGTGGAGCAGTGGGGGGGAACAGGTGAAACAAAGTTGTCATGTATTGACACTTACTGAAGCTGAGGACATAGCTCGATGGCAAAGTACCTGCCTAGCAAGCGCCAGGTCATGAGTTTGATCCCCGGTACCAAAAATGTCCACCTGATACTTACTAAAGCTGAGAAATCAATTACTATACCGTTTTTACTATGTTAGCATACTTGAAAATTCCCATGATAGAAAGCCATTCTGAGGAGCAAAATGAGTGAAATGGAGAACAATACTATTCCTGCAGGCAGGACATGATTCATAAATGTATATCTCATTGAGAAAAACCATTCAAAAGCCAAAATAAGCAGCCAAGTACAAAGCATATCTGCATAGCCATAAGTGTATCTACATAATTATCTATTCAGCCCCTCTCTTGACACTGACCTCCACTCCTTGGTCTGCACTGGCCAAGGAATGACCTTCCACATCCAAGTGCTGCTCTGGACCCTAACGGCTTCCTCCTGCCTCCCCCAAGTCCATCAGACTCCTCTGGACAAGGCCTGCTGTAGGGCCTGCTCATGCCCTGACAGTGCTTTTTTCCTTGTGGACCAAGTTAGTGAATGTTATGCCAAATTGAAAGAATCTCAGCTAACATGAGCACCAGACAAAGATGGATTTAAATCCATGTGATGGCAAAATAATTTAGTCATGTAGAACTAGAGCTTTGATTTCCTTGGGGTGTAGGAGTGGGCCCTGAAGAAAGCACCAATGTCTTTTCAAATTTATGATGATAAAATCATTGATGAGTAATTATTTTCTACTCCTCCCCAGGCTTTTCTCCCCCTGCCCTATCATTATCAACGTTTGCTACAGTAATTCTCAATTGCTTTAGAGTTTTGATATGCTCATGCTTATGTAACTATCCTCCATCTCTTCTAAAGAGACCCACCAGTGTAAATTCTTTTTAAAATTAAAGTTGGTCAAAAATATCAATTTATGGCTGGGGATTTAGCTCAGCGGCATAAGCACCTGCCTTGCAAGCAGGCGGTCGTGAGTTCGATCCCCGGTACCGATAAAAAGGAAAAAGACAAAAAAAAAAAATATCAATTTATTACAATGGTTCTGAAAACTTTATCTTGACTCCTGAAAGAAAAAGGAGTGGTAATAGATGCTGGCGATGAACATGGGAAACGGTAAGCATGTGAAGACAGCACTGGATCCTGTGCACACCCAGCCTTCCTTGAGCTTTAGGAGCCTGATGATGATAGGAAATCTCCCATCCTTTTTGGGTTCTGACCTCCCAAGTTCTAGGCATGTGGGGAGTGAGCATACAAATGATATATCTAGACCTACATTTGAGATATCTAGAATCACATTTATAGTTCCATCTCACTTTTTTCTTTCTTTTTTTTCAAATGGTGTATTGGTTGTTTTCTCATTGCTGAGACAAAATATCTGATGCCCACAAGTTAAGGAGGAAAGGCTTATTTTTGGCTCACAGTTTGCAGAGGTTTCAGTTCATAGCTGGTTATATCCAAGGCAAGGTGGCATGGCAGAAGAGAAACAGTTAATGGCTAGCAGACAGGAAGCAGAGAGGGATCAAGGAAGTAGAAAGGGTATATACTTCCAGGCTATGCCCACAGTGACCCACCTCTTCCCACTAGGCTTCACCTTCCAGTATCACATTCAGCTATAAGCAAATTAGTCCATTAGTCCATGATCCAGTCACCTTCCTGATGCCCCAGATATGAGGCTTCAGGGGGATTGCTAGATATAAAGCATAACACATGGCCAAACTGATGCATAGCCATGCTAAATAAAGTTTGTTCATGGTTACAAAGATTTTTAGGAAAAGAACAGAGTCCAGGTGTTCCAGCCAATCTTTGACTTTATCCTGCCTTCTTGCTGAGCTGGAAAAATAATTCCTGGGTCAGGGAAATTTAAAGTACAAATTTTCCAGAGAAAGGAGAAGTCGTGTTGATGAGAGACAAAAAAGAAGGGCTTGATATTTTAGCCAGAGAAATTCAGCTGGACTCCTATTGCAAGTTTTTGGAGCAGTGAAATGATGCAGAGAAAGCTAATAATGTAGAAACCTGGATTCAAAGTGCATCCTTGCTATGAATGATGGTGCACATCTATAATCCCAGCATTCTGGGAGGTTGAGACAGAAAGATCTCAAATTAGAGCCTACTTGGACAGCTTATAGAGACAGTGGCTCAAATTTTAATTTCTTTCAATAGCACTTGGGATATATCTCAGTATAAAGGCGCTAGCTTCAATCTAGCACCACAGAAAGAAAAATAAATAAATTCCCCCATGGATTTGTGATACTTTAAAAGATCAGTAACAGGTGAATCAGGCAAGGAGAACACCAAAATAAAGAGTAGGGACTTCAGAGACAAAGTTTAATGAAGCAAAGAATGACTCAAGAATCAGACATCCCTCAAAGCCAGAACAGGGTCAGAGAACTTTGACTTGCACCATGGGCAGGTGGTATTTATAGACAAGAAATGGAATGAGGCCCAATTAATTACAACTCCATGTTTGCCTTATCTGAAGTTGTTCTCATCAGTTGGCCACCCATTACTGGTTTGGGCTCAACTACAATGATTGGCTGAGAATGAGTTATTTGTTATAAAAATATACCCCTGTGTTAAACATTAGATTAATTTACATACTGATAAGATGCTCTTGTAGCTTGTATCTAGGTGTCCCCCAAAGCTCATGTGCTTATAGGTGGTGCTTTTCAGAGCTATGGAGCATGATAGTGCATTAGTCCACTAATTGTTTTTGCATAGCTCTGGATCTGGATAATGAGAAGGCCCAACCTGTGTGTGGGTGGCACCAACCAATAGGCTGCAGTCTGCATGGAATAAAAGGGAAATGGAGGCTTCTGCTTGCTGCTTTGTGCCTACCCTGCCATGGACTGTTTCTCCTCTGCCATACTCCTTTGCAATACCTCTCTGCCTTGTAGTCAGCTAACTATGAACCAGGGGACCATGGCAGGAGGACAGGCAAGCGAAGAGGGTGGACGTGGTGGTGCAAGGAAGTTTGTAGAACTGTGGCTTACCGCTGGTGGACCTGCGGCTGTACCAAGTACAGGTGGTAGAGAGAGAGGAGGCAGCAGTGCTGTGTAGGGGTTCTAAAACAGAAGAGAAGGCAATCAGGCAGGTTCCTGAGGGAAATCAAGAGCGTTAATCTGGCCACATTGCACCTGAGAAGGCAAATTGTAATTCAGGTAGAGATGCTGAGGAGACAACCAACATAGGACTGTGATGCTCGGAGAAGAGAAAAACAAAAAGGACTGTTTATGGCTAGGAAGCAGAAGAAATGTATTATTTCCCCATTTTCTGCTTTCTTGGTTAATGAAATAGAAAAGTCTAGAAACAGCAATTATGTTAATTTTTTCCCTACATGACAAAGTGGCATTTCACTTATGCTATTACTATAGACAGCTAAAGTAAACATATTATAGGCAGTCAAACAGGGCTAGGTCCCCAAAAGAGCAAGTATAAAAGATAAAATATAACTGTGGGTAGAGGTATATTTATCAGAGGCCAGAACTCAAAACAACTACACCCACATATGTCCCTAGAGATAAACACTAATGACTGATATTCTAACAGACATCAATCACCTGTGTAGGGGGCAAAAAGAGTCCCTGACCGACCCACCCCCTCAAAAAAGGTCTTTGTTCTTTCCATACACGCTTCCTACGTGACTTGCTTTCCCATTAGATTAGTATTATCTACGTGACTACACTTACAATCTTAATAATTGATCATAGTTTTGTCCCATCTTATACATACCTCCTGATTTTGTCTATAAAGCTTCCCCTAAAAAGTGGGCTTCTCCACCACCACTCAAGACCCCTACTGTCTTAGAAGCTTTCTTTCCCCCAATAAAATTTTCCTGCTCTTAACCTTTGCTAGTCCTGAAAATTCATTCAATTTTAAAAAAAATACAAACTCGGCACATCAGACATTTAGCAGGTTAAGAGTTAAAATATTTCCCTTAGATTATGTAGAGGTCCTCTTATCACGTTTTTGTGAGGATAAGTCAGCACCTTTAAGAGACCTGGAAAAGTGCTTGGCATATATTAAATGTGTGCTTGCTGTCTGGCTTCAAAAAAAATTCAACTCTTCTACCGTTAAAAAAAAAAAACATTTAATATTAAGGAATTTTATGACAGAAATCAAACTACAAAAGTGAGGTGCAACACTCTGAGATGAATAGTTGAATTTCAGCATAAACCAGGTCTGCGGGGCCTCATGCCATAAGGAAACTACAGGTGTCAGAGAGAGCCGACCAGGTGGATGACAGAGAGGCAGACAAACTCCGAGGTCGGGCCTTGCTACACCAAGAACCCGGCCTCCTGGCTCAACCAGACTGCGCAGCACGGAACTGGCAGGGTGAGCACCACCTCCCACTAGGCATGCCTGCGCGCCAGACCGGAAGTGCAGGAAACCGGAACCTCTCTGCAGTCAGGGTGGGTTTCCGGAAGGAGCCTGGGTCCTGGGGTCCGTTTTGGCGTTGCTAGGAAGTTGGCTTCCGCGGTGGTCTCCTGTGTCTGAGTTTCAGCGGGGAGGAAGCGGAGCGCGGGCCATGAGGCAGAAGCACTATCTCGAGGCTGCGGCGCGAAGCTTACAGGATAGCTGCCCTGGCCAAGCCCGCTATCTCCTGTAAGCGAGGGACGGGAGAGGAAGTGGGAGGCGAGCGGCGAGGTGTTCTTTGCTCATCGTGGGTCTCTTTCTCTTTCACAGCTGGACCTACTCTTCGTCACACGGTAGGAGATCGCCCTTCTGTTGTGGGCTCGCCTTTTCTCTTTCCTCTGTTTCATACGGCTCTCGGAATGTTCTAAAAGAGAAGGCGGATCGATTCACGCTTCATTAACAGAATCTAGAGGCTCCTTAAATTTTGTGAAAAATCTTAATGTCTTAATGTGTCCTGCCTTGCCTTTGGGTGACATTTACCACCTTGTACATCTTTCTGTCTCTGTCGCTGTCTCTCTCCATCTCCCTCCCTCTCCCTCCCTCCCATTTTCTCCCTCCGTCCCCGCCCCCCCCCCCTTCATGCAGTTTAGGCTGACTTTGAAGTCACTATATAGCCCAGGCTGGCCTCGAACTCGTGGCGATCCTCCTGTCTGACCCGAGTGTTGGAATAGCAGGCGTGCACCACCCCGGGCGGGCCTCGCTCTTAACGAAAGTTTTTCCACTTGGTTTCCAGGTCATTACATACAAGAGTAGTTCATCTTTAACCTCTTGCGCCAGCACTTACCCTTCCTTCGAATCCCCCAGCCTCTTAACTACTGTCCCTTGCACCTTCTTTCTACCTACACTTAGTGGTGACTTTCCATCCAGCCTTATAGTATTTAAATACCCTATACTGGGCCAGGGATATAGCTCAATGGCACAGCACCTGCCTGGCAAGCGTGTGGTTGTGAGTTTGATTCTGGGTCCCAAAATCAATCAATACCATATACTGAAGGCTTCCAAATTCCAGGCCAGACTCATTCCAGATTCTTGACTCACGTACCAGATACCTTCTTGACAGATTATTTTGAATGTTTGCTACGCATTTCAAACTTAACTGTGTCCAAAATCCCAAGTGTTACTCCCACTATACTTATCATCTTACCACTTCAGTAAATAATAACCGTATCTTCACAACTCGTTAGCCCAAAACCTTGGAGCTGTTCTTCTTAACAGCTCTTAACTCTGTCCTGCCCCACCCCAAACCAGTATACCAGCAAATCTCAGTGGCTTTAAATATCTGCCAGGTCTATCCACTTTTTCCTATATCTGCTGCACCCACCCGAATCCTCTCCATTCCTACAGGCAGTGTGATCCTGATAGAAACTAAAGCTAGATCATGTCCTTTCTTTGCCATAATGGCTTCCCATTTCATAGTAAAAGTGGGCATGTAGGAAAAGGATTGTTTTGCCCTGTTGGACAGATCCACATAACCTCTAACCTGTTGTCACCTCAGCCACAATAGGACCCTTCTGTGCTGTCACGTTTCTAGACCTTTGAAACTACCCTGTTCTCTACCTGGAACTTTTGCCGCATACACAGGCTTTGATTCCACCCTGCAAATGTTACCTGATGAAGCCTTTTTCTAGCCACCTTACATAAAATTACAGTGTCACCATCCACACCCTTTAAACCCTTTTCCTATCTTTTATTCCCAGTACTAAACATTTAATGTTATTTGTATTGTCCGTGTCCAGGAATTGTCCTTTTTTCACTGATATAGCACCAGTACCCAGAACAGCATCTGGCACTTAAAATACGTAAATATGACTGAATTTTACATTTGGCAGAGCTGTTGTAAGCATGTTCTTTGCTCTTTTGTAGTGCTGTTGAATTTAGAACTAAGCACAGCGCTGAACAGTAGGTACTCACTAAATACTGATTGTATTGTTTTAAAAAACAAAATCACAGTGCAGTTTGTTAATTTGTGGAAAATTTGTTGGTAAAATGGACAAGACTTAATTGCCTTTTTTGTTTTACATAGTAGCAAGTAATAAACCAGGTAGCAAAGCTTGGGTCCTGCTTCTCATTTGCTGAAAGGAGTGAGTGGATGCAATTACAGGATTTTACAGAATAAATTATTGCTTTATTTGTGTAATTTTAGATGACAAGAGCACTTTTGAAGAAACGTGTCCGTATTGTTTCCAGTTGTTGGTTCTGGATAACTCTCGAGTGCGCCTCAAGCCCAAGGCCAAACTGACACCCAGAATACAGAAACTTCTTAATCGAGAAGCTAGAACTCATACACTTAGTTTTAAAGAAGCAAAAATCGTGAAAAAGTACAGAGACTCCAAAAATGTATTGGTAAGATTTCAGTTCTGGTATATTAGAATAATTTATATTTTTCACTTAAAGTTAAGTGTCAGCCTATCTGTAATTCAGATTTATAACCGTATATGTGAATTATTGACATAAATTATTTTTCCCCAGTAGTTAATGTTTCCTCAAGAGTACATCTTTTGAAAATTTTTTTCTATAACCTAAAACTAAATAGTTTGAGTTCTTCTCATGGTTGAGCACAGTTATTTTCATAAATTTGAGAATTTCTTGAGCTGACCAGTATGACTGTATTTGAATTGCAGTTATGAATAAGTTCAGTTAATGGTCCTTTCCTTTACACAGCTGTACTTTATGTATGCAGGTAGCCAGTCAGTATATGCTTACTAGTATGCCAAGCAAAGATGAGTACATGTGGTTTTCATTAGGCATTTTTTAAGGATCTTTTGTGCCAGTTAGTATTGGAGATACAAAATTGAATGAAGTAAAATCAGATGACTATGAATTAGTAGATAGAAACCAGTATCAGATACATTTTGTGTCCTGTACAGTCTGTGTTAACATTTAATAACTATTCATGTACATACCTGCTCTTTGGCAAGCACTGTGCAAGGTCCTGGACATTATGACAGCGTAAGTCCAGCTTAAACTTATAATTAATAACTTGGATTGAAAATTGCCATATTAGCTGGCCGTGGTAATATACCACAGTAATCCTAATCCCAACACTTGGTAGGCTGAGGCAGGAGAACTGCCACAAGTTTGAGACCATCCTGGCCACATAGTGAATTCAAGATCAGCTTGAACTGCACAGTGAGTCGCTGCCTCAAAAGTCAAAACAGAAGAAAATTGCCATATTTAGGAGTTTACCCATATTAGATAGAAATTTTGTTTTGTCATAAAATCAAATGCTTAAGGGGGTAAGAGAGAAGAAATAGGATGTTAACGTAAATATAATTCACTGTTGTATCTCCTCAGAAAACTACTATTTGGAAAATGTTCCTAAATAGGAAGATAAAGATGATTCTTCTTCTTCTTCTTCTTCTTCTTCTTCTTCTTCTTCTTCTTCTTCTTTTTTTTTTTTTTTTTTTTTTTTTTTGCCTTCATGAAGCTTACATTCTAATATTTTAAACAGAGATCAGCCATAAGGGTGAAGGAATATTTTACTCTTTAATTTATGTACAGCCACATTATAAAAAGTATAAATAAAGCAACATAGGCCTTTGATATACGCAGATCTTCCATTTACATCAGCTGATGAACATCTAAATACGTCTCACCTCAACTAGTGTATAAATTCTGCCAACTCAGGTATTTTACATCTAAGTGTCTTGCCGTTAATTTTGTATTGAAAACTTTTACTTTAAATTTGTCTCGTGATTCCTGCTGCTATATTCAAGCTGCCAGAGGGCAGCCTTTGCGTTGCTCACCTGTGTAGCACTCTGACATAAAAATTCAGGAAATAGATCATTTATTGGATAAAATTACAAGAGAACTCAAAGGCCCAATATTTCTTCTTTTTTATGGAAGTCGATTACTTGTAAGACTTGCAACAGAACAGTTAAACATCATGGTAAAAGTAGAAGCTTTCTGTCAGCGTTGAAGAATGTTCCTGCTACTCCTACAAGTAAACTCGGCCCAAAGAGACCAGAAAAAAAGACTTCAAGCTCCACAGATGTATCTGATTCCAAAGGCCAGAGCCCAGCGTTCATTTTCAGGTATCTTAATTCACTAACTTTGAGTTGCCACACTGACTCTTCTAATTTTCTTTATTTAATATAAACTAAATATTCCATGCAGATCAGGTGTTTATCCCTTTTTTGCTCCGTATCTTGTTCTCTAATGTCCCACAATCCATTGTCCTCAGCTGTCATCTGAAAGCATATGACTTCTAGTTCTGTTACTTTTCAGTCTCTCCTTGGGCTGTTTTCAGCTGCTGATAAATATTACCCAACTCCTTGCATATCCAAAATTTAGTTTAGAGAGGCGAGAAGAGAATAAATTACTGTGGAAATCTGTAGTTGAGTACGGATTTGTCAAGTGATAAGAAACTATACATATGACTAGGCACATGTTTGTAGTAATCCTCAAGATTTCAGTCACCGTGGTAGCCTGTACATGTAATTCTATAGAAACAAAGAAATTTTGGAACATTTTGTTACAAAGAGAAAGCTGAAGTCTAACTTTGTCTATTTTCTTAATTTTATTTCAACATTTCATATAAAAATTCCTCATAGAAAATTTTACTTTGTTGGATGACTATAAAAGAAAGTTTGGCTCATTTAAAACAGTTTAGTTGCCTTCAGACCAGGCTATTGTCAGCCTTGCATAGGATCTGCATCTGCAGGTTATCCAATCCTAGATCAGAATATTTAGAAGAATAAAACCTATGTCTATGGAAGATGTGCAAGCTTTTTTTCTTGCCAGTATTCCCGAAACATAGCAACTATATACAACAGTATGTGTGTTGTATTAGGTATTACAGGTAATCTAGAAATGAACTAAACTACAGGAATTGTGAATACTATGCCATTTTATATAAAGGATTTGAGTGCCTGTAGATTTTGGTTTCTGGTGGGGGAGCGGGGGTCCCCAGAACTAATAACTCCATAGATACCAAGGAATGGTTGTGCTTTTTAATATGCCCAGAAGTGGGAAGATCCTGCACGTTTATCACACAGGCAGGTTTCTGTCTGATACCAGCTTGAGGAAAAGGGATAAGACTGACGAACTCCAGGTGAGGGTAGAGAAGCATGGGATGCAGTTGGAAGCAATGAACTACAGTAGGCCTGGATGAGGATCCATGGATTCAGCAGGTGTTTCTAGAGCACCTCTTAGATGCCTGTATGGTTAAAGCACTGGAATATACAGTTAATAGGATAGTGTCTGCCCTGTGGAGCTGACATCCAGTGGAAAAGGTAGAGCAGAATGATACCTGTACGAGTACATGCCAGTCCTTCACCTTGAAAAAGTAGTGATCTTGAGCTGTGAAGGAGGAGTGTTTTAAAGTCCTTGCATGGAACTTTCATGACTCTTGATGGCAGGCTGAAAGGAAACTTAAACCTGATAACATACCACCTCTGTTAGTGGTGGCGAACCTGTGCCATGTGTGTTACTGTGTTTTTCTAAGACAGAAGATGTTACCGTGTGAGGGGTTTTTTGTTTTTTTTTTTTTTTTAAAGTAAAACATCAGTATTCAGGTTTAATTGCAGTGTTGAGTTATTGTAGACCCACTTTGTAATAATTAAGTGGGTTTGGGGTTGCACTTTGGAACTTGGTCTCTAAGAGCTTTGCCATCATTACTTTAGGCTCATCTTAAAGACCACCCCATGTACCTCCTAAATGCTGCCTGAAGCCTAATACTCCATGAGATTTTTAAAAGTGGGAATGACAGCCCATATACAGCAGTAATATGAGAGAGTAGAAAATTATTCTGGTAGCAATTATAGAAAAGGTATTATTTATCAGTATAACCTGTTTGTTTGTTTGCGTGTGTGTGTTTTTCCCTCTTTTCAGAACACCTCCATCTGGCCAGTCAACACCCATTTGCTCCTCAAAGAGTGGGAGCAAAAGAAAGAAACACTTCTCTCAGCTAAAAATGCTGCTCAGTCAGAGTGAATCCCAAAAGGATCCAAAAGTAGACTTCAAAAGTTTCTTATCTTCACTGTGAAGACTGGACTTTGAAAATATGAGATGTCTACTGTAATTTTTCTTTCTTTCTTTCTTTTTTGGTGGCACTGGAGGTTGAACTCAGGCCTTGTGCGTGCCCAGCAGGCACTCTACAGCCTGAGCTGAAATCACAACCCCAGTCTACTATGATTTCAGAACCTACAATTAGTAAAACAGTTTGTTTTTTTTTTTACTTTTATTTATTCTTTGAATAAATGGAAACTAGACTCAGGAACAAACTTTTCTTGGCGTCCTTCAGTGTTTATGGGGGAATCTGTCATTAGAATGAGTAACTGTCTCACAGGGTGCATGTGGGGATTGAAGCACATGAAAGGTGCTTCTCTTCCTTTAGTTTTAGCACTGTTTGTTATTTGTCATTTTCTTTCAAAAGAAAATTGAAAGCTTCCGTGTGAAAGATGTGTTCACGCATGAAGGTTTATTCATGTGTCTGTAGCCTTCTTAATGCTAATTCAGAAAAAGAACCAAGAAAACCGACATCCTTGTTTCCTCACTGTCATGTACACAGCTACACAAGTACAATCTAAGCATTACACTGGCGCATCGGGTCACAGACGCAGTTCTCTCAAGAATTCTGGTCACAAACTGAATAGAGAACAGAATCAAATTTCCCCATGAGGTCAACACTGATCCTAACCATTGAGTATGCTTCAGTTCTCATCCAACTCGGTTTGCAACCAGAAGCATGGAGAGAATCAAGCTTCTAAACAAAAGTACCACTGTGTTCCTCTTTTGGATACAAAAGTAAATGTCTGGCACTTTCTTTTCAGTGCTGGGTCTTGAGCCCAGGGCCTCACACAAGCTAAGTAAGCACTCCACCTCCAGCCCAACATTCTTGATTATAAATGACTCAGTAAGACACTGGAATTTCTACTTTTACAGCTTGGTATTATTACTATATAATGTTTTACTTTAAAGTGGTATTTTAGTTTGCTCTGATGAGAATTATATCCAGTCCAAGAAATTATATCAAAGTATTACAACAGCTAGAAAGAACATACTGTTTTTAAAAAATGATAAACTAGGATTTTATTGAACATGTCTTTTAGAAAGCCCTTTAAAAAGGGGATGCTTGTACCTTGTTGGAGGTGTTATCAGTTAGTACAGCTATTTAAGAAAAACTGTAGACATTTCTTTAAAAGTATAATTACATGATCAGCAGTCCCATTTTCGAGTTATCAAGGAATTGAAGTCACTGTGTTGGAGAGGTGTCTGCACTCCCACCTTCATTGCAGTCTTAATTTACAATAGCTGAGAAATGGGAACAACCCAAGAACCCATCAGCTGACAAATGGATTTTTTTAAATGTGGCATGTATACATAATAGAATACATTCTGTTAAACCCCAGCACATGGGAGGCTGAGGCAGGAACATTGTTGGGAGTTTGAGACCAGCCTGGGCTACAAAGTGAGTATAAGTTCAGCCCAAACTACTAGTGAGACTGTCTCACAAAGATGTGTACACACACAAAGAATACGTTCTGTCTTTTAAAAACATTTGCTACAACATGAATGAACCTGGAAAACGCTATGCTGAATAAAAAAGCCAGGTAAAAAGAAATCTTGTTATATTTCATATACACATGGATCCAGAACAGCTGATCTTATAGGAGGAAATAACTATTTGAGGTAATAGATAATGTTACTTAGCATGATTTGTTCAATCTACAATATTTACATGTAATGAGACCTCATATTACAATAAATATATACAATTATTTGTCTATTAAAAATGGCACCAGAATTCAGTGGCTCAGGCTTTTAATCCCAGCACTTGAGAGGCTGATGCCGGAGGATTGCTGTGAGATCAAGGGCAGCCTGGCTACCAAGACCTTGTTCTTATAACAACAGAAATGTAAAAATAAAGTGAATGGCCAAGAGCTCCATGTAGTAAATCTTACAAAGGGTAATGAACAAGAAAGCAAAACGTAAAGTCATTTAAATACCCTGAATTCTAATTTGTTTCCAAGCCTTTCATCACTTGAAAGTTTAAAGCAAATTTTCATTTGAACTTGGCAAATTGACACACCAGGGTTAACCAGCTGTTCTTACATTTGTATAAACTTAACAAATACAAGTACCAAAACTAATGAACTGAGCTGGGCTTTCCCTGTGCCCACAGCGTATACCACCACTGTCAGTATTAATTAGGCTTCTGACAACTTGGGTTCATTAAATGCTCAGAAGCTATGGAAGAATTGTGCAATGGGTATTCTCAGGAAACGCTCTAACGTTCAGAGGTGACCCATCACACTTATCATTTAGTGTAGAAAAATTTTTCAGCTCGTGTTCCAATTCTCATCAATAAGAGTTGACAGTTCTGATTTTATTCATAAACAAGAGAAAGTTACAATGAAATGAGCATGTGTGACTATACTTGCCGACTGTTCTATAAAAGAACATGACATGGGGCTGGAGGTTTAGCTCAGCGGCATAAGCACCTGCCTTGCAAGCAGGCAGTCGTGAGTTCGATCCCCAGTACCAATAAAAAAAAGACCAAAAAAAAAAAGAATATGACATGAATAATGACAGAGTTCTTTGACACAGTTTCCAGAATCAAAACAATGGAAGAGTTTACAATGTTGAGTTTAAAGCTAGGTTTGATTTTGTTTGCTTCTTGTATCTTTTGATAGTCTTCTAGAGAGACACTTTTTTAAAAAATCAGAACACTTCTGCAAATAGTTCCTGAAGTCATGTTTCAGTTTTATCCTGAAAATAAAAATACATTGTGCAGAAGAATTTTTGAGGACATAAAATACAAATTACAGTTTTATTAAGTACCATGCAAAGAATCAAGTGTATACTTTTTAAACAATATCAAATGAGATTTCCAATATGAAGAATTTAAAAAGTGCTTATAGAATGCTGTCTAAATCCATGGCCTTCACTGAGTAATATTGCAAAGATGGAAAGCAAGTCCAACTTCTAAAAAAGCCAAATTGGGGGCGGGGGGAAGCAGATTATTTAAATCAAATTATGTTTAATAATGGATATAACTTTTTCTAATAAAACTAGTTTATCAAATGACAGCAAGATTTAGTCTCTTCATTTTTTTACCTCAATGTGTTTAAAAATCTATTAACTGCCAAAAATATTAGTGAATATTTTATTTCATATGACTATGAACTATACTTGAAAATAAAATTATAGGGCCAGGATATAGCTCAGCTGCACAGCACCTGCCTGACAAGTGTGAGGTTGTGAGTTTGATTCCCAGCACCAAAAAAAAAAAAAAAAAAAGGAAATTGTCCATTGTGCTTAATTGTTTAAGAAACAATTGTTTTGATCTATGAGAACTTAATTTTGGGGCTGGGGGTATAGTTTAGCAGCACAGTGCCTGCCTGGCAAGCACAAGATCATGAGTTCAGTTCCCGATACCAAAAAAAATTTTTTTTATTGGTACCTTTTAGATAATACATATTGATCACTTTCACGGTAGGAAATTTGTACCTGTACGCAATATACCTTGTTTCTTCTTTTTACCTCAATCCTCTCCCTTCCCTTTAATACCTCTTCCCCTCCTTATTTACAAAACTTTTACCATTTTTTAACATAATTTTTTATTTTTATCTTTTTTTAATTTTTGGTACCGAGGATTGAACTCATGCGCATTTGCAAGGCAGCATTTATGCTGCTGGGCGTAAATCCCCGGCCCATACCATTGTTTTCTCTTTCCCTCTTCCTTGTTCCCCTTGCCATTTGAACATTTTCTTCCTGTTTCCCAATGTCCATTGTACATTTTTGTCTTTATTTACTCCTTTGGTTTCTCACATCAGAAAAACAATGCAGTATGTCAACATGTATGTTCAATTTATTTCACTTAAAAGTATGGACTCAAAGATATTTACCTAGAAATATCTTAAATTTATCTTTCTTTATGGTAAAATAATACTGCATTATATTAAATAAATATGTAAATAAACCACACATCTTTATCCATCTGTTGATGGGCACTTGGACTGTTTCCAAGATTTGACTTACAAACTTTGCCACTATAACCACGATGTACATATATCGCCATGGTATGATATTTTTAATTCTTTCAAGAAGATAAGAAAGGGAATAGATGGGTCAAATGGAATGTCTAGTGCCAGAGATATAGCTCAGTGGCCCAGCACCTACCTGGCAAACACAAGGGCCTGGGTTTGATTCTCCATACAAAAAAAGTGCCAGATGGAACCCCTAATTTTAGTTTTGTTTTTCTTTTAATAAGACTTTTTGGTACATTTTAGATATACATAATGATCACATTGATCATAGTTTGTACCCAACCATGATGTAACTTGGTTCTTTTGTTCCCTTCCTCTACCTTCCATTCAACCCCACCTCCTCTCCCCATTTACCAAAGTTTAGTTTCCATCTTTTGCTTCTCACTTTTTTTTACTTTCCCCTGCTTTCCTTTCTCCCTCCCATGTCCTTTGTTCCCCTCCCCATTTGAACATTTTCCTCCTATTTCACAGTGCCTATTGTATATTTTGGTCCTTATTTACACTTTTGGTTTCTCACATCAGGGAAACAATGTATTGATACATGTATCCATTTATTTCACCTAAGAGTATGGTTTCAAGGCGTGCATCCATTTACCTAGGAATGTCTCAAGTTTGTCCTTTATGGTAGAGTAGTACTCCATTGTATTAAAACACCACATCTTTATCCATTCACCTCTTGATGGGCTGATTTCACTTCTTGATGGATTCATTTCTTGGTAATTATCCTTCTTCCTGGGGCAAGATGCAATCTCAGCTTTGTTTTAATTAGCATCTCTTGCATGACTAGTGATGTTGAACATTATATATTCATTGGCAGTTTGTATTTCATCTGAGAAGCGTGTATTTGTCTCAGATGCCCATTTTTTTTAAATAGCCTTTTTTATTTTTAATCGGTACCGGGGATTGAACTCACAACCGCCTGCTTGCAAGGCAGATTCTTATGCCGCTGAGCTAAATCCCCAGCCCCTAGATGCCCGTTTTTTATGAGTCTTTAAATCTGAAAGGACTGATTTTTTTTAGTTCTTTATATATTCTCCATAGTAATCATTTGAGGAACAGCTGGAAAGCATTTTTTCCCACACTGCAGGTTGTCTCTTCACTCTGTTAGTGGTTTTTCTTGCTGTGCAAAAGTAGGGTGAGATTCCATTTGTTGGTTCTTTGCAATAGTTCCTGAGCAGTCTGGGTTCTGATCGTAAAGTCTTTGCCTACACCAATGTCTTTAAGAGTTTTACCTACTCTATTTTCTAGCAGACTTAATGTTTCTGTTTTAATATTAAGGTCTTTGATCCATTCTGACTTTAGCTTGGTACGTAGTGAAAGACATGGGTCCAACTTTAATCTTTGACATGTGTAGAGTTAGTTTTTCCAGTACCATTTATAAAAGAGGCTATTTTTCTTCCTGTGAATGTGTTTGGCTCCTTTGTCAAAGATAAGGTGGCTGAGCATGTCTGCCTCTTCTACTCTGTTCCACTGATCTTGGGATCTGTGTGTGTGTGTTTTAACAGTACCACACCTTTTTTTTTTTTATCACAGTAGTTTTATTGCATAATTTCTTTTTTTTTTTTTTTTTTGTCTTTTTCCTTTTTATCGGTACCAGGGATCAAACTCACGACTGCCTGCTTGCAAGGCAGGTGCTTTATGCCGCTGAGCTAAATCCCCAGCCCTATTACATAATTTCAAGTCAGGGTTGTGATGCCCCCTCCCTTGCCTTTGTTGCTTGGGAGTGCCTTTGCTATTCTAGGTTTCTTCTGGTTCTAGATGAATTTTAGGATTGTTTTCTCTAATTCTGTGAGATGTGCTATTGGAATTTTGATTGGAATTGCATTTGATTCCAATGCATTTGCATTGGAAATTTGATTGGATCTGTGTAACTGTTTTGGAAGTATGGCCATTTTCAGGATATTGGTTCTTCCCACCTAAGAGCATGGGAGACCTCTCCATTTTCTAGCAGATTCTTCAATCTACTTTTTCAGAATACTATAGTTTTCAATATATAGGTCTTTTACTTCCTTCATTAGATTGATTCCCATATATTTCATTTTTGGGGGATGCTACTGTGAAGTGTGTTGTTTCCCTAGTTTCTGTCTCAGTGAATTTGTTATTCATGAAGGCTATTAATTTTTGAGTGTTGACTTTGTGTCCAGCTACACTACTGAATTTGCTTATCAAGTCTAGAAGTCTTGGTGGAGTTTCTGAGATCTTATATGTAGAGTATCGTGTCATCTATGAATAATGATAATTTAACTTCTTCCTTTCCTATTGTTATTCCTTTTGATTTCTTTCTTATGTCTAATTGCTCTGATAAAGTTTCCAGAACTATATTGAATAACAGTGGTGATTGTGGACATCCTTGTCTTACTGCTGATTTTAGATGAAAATTTTTAGTTTTTGTCCGTTTGCTATGATGCTGGTCATTGGTGTGTCATACACCTTTTTTTAAAATCAGATTGAGATAAGACCTATTCAAATTTTCTGTAGGGGTCTTTTTTTCATGACTTTATCAAATTCTTTTCCTGTGTCTACTGAAATGATCATGTGTATTTTCTCCTTGGTTCTTTTAATACAGTGTATCACATTTATTGATTTGTTTATGTTGAATCATCCCTATATTCCTAAAATGAAATCTTACCTGGTTATGATGTACTATCTTGATGTTTTGCTGTATTTTCTTTTCCAGCATCTTATTAAGAATTTTTGCCATCTGGCCAGTCTGTTTCTTTTGATTGGTGAATTGAGACCACTTACATTGATGATTATAACTGATATGTATTGACTTGGCCTTACTGTATAAGGTGTTCTTTGTCATGGAAGTGTCTTATTTCTCCATCAGTTTTGAAAGATATTTTTGCAGGTATATCAATCTGGTTTGGAAATTGTTTTCGTTTAGGGCTTGACATACTTCACTCCAAGCTCTTCTTAAGTGTTTGGGTTGAGAAAGCTGCTGTGATTCTGACACTTTTTAATATTCTGTTCTTGTGTTGAATTTCTAGAATCTAGATTATTATATGCCTTGTTGTATTTTTTTCTGGTCATAGCTAACTGAAGTCCTATATGCCTCACTTACTTGGATGTCCAATTATTTATGCATGCTCAGAAAGTTTTCTGTCATTACTTCCGTGAACAGGTTTATTATGTTGTTTGTGCTATTTCTGCTTTTTCATTGACACCAATCAATTTTGTGCTATTCTTCTTTGTATCATTTAGCAGCTTTTTCATGGGTTTTCATGAGTTGCTTTTTCATGATTTCTTTGTATTTTAAAGAAATCTTTGTTTTCATGATCATTAATCCCAAACCTATCTTCTAGATCTGATGTTCTATCTTTATATTGGTTAATTCTGCTGTGTATACTTTCATTAGAATTTTTAATTTCTTAGATATTTATTTAAATCAATTTCATGGATTCCACTTCTTTCCTATGTTGGCGTTCATGATTTCCATCATTTTCCTAATCTCATTCACTTAAAAAAAACTATATGTCCCCTAGGTGCACTAACTATATTCTTCATTATAGTCATCTCTTTAGTTATCTAGGAAATTTTTTTCTAATTTGATTTTTTTCCTAGAGCTTCATTCACTGCTTTGTTCCTTCTTCCGTTACAATTTCCGAGAGTGCAAGTGGGTGCCTTTTAAATTGTCCCACCTCACTGTCCTCTGGGTTTTGCTTTAGATGAATTGCAGCTCTGGAGTTGCATCTTGCTTCTGTTTCTTTTATTTTTTAAGCTTATTTTTGACATTGATGATTTTAACTTGCTTATAGTAGGTAGCTTTATTGCTAGTATTGAGAATTCCTTTTAAAAATGACTACTTTTCAGAGATGTCTTATAGATGTAGCTGGCTTTTGGCCTCTGAGTCTGTTGCCAGATCCTACCTCTTCAGTTTATTGGGAACTAGAAGTTACTGCTTATTTGGCCTAATACCTGGTTCTTTGGTATTGGCCTATATATTGCTTATGACCCTCAGCAATCTCAATCTTGGCATACAAGAGCGAATAACTGACTAGGGAAAACAACTATGTCCCTGAGCTAAAGTAGTACAATCACTAATAACAATAACATCAAGCACAACCAGATAATGACAAACTGTAATAAGTATTCCTTTGCCACCATTAATTATCTTAACAAGATTTATACTTATATAACAAAATCTAAAACAAACTAGAGAAGGATGTAAAAGATCTCTACATTGAAAACTATAGTCCTCTGAAAAAGGAGATTGAAGAGGATACTAAAAAATGCTCTTGGAAGAAACAACATAGTGAAAATGGCCATATTTCCAAACTGTTATACAGTCAATGCAATTCCAATCAAAATTCCAATAGCACATCTCACAGAAATAGATAAAACAATCCTAAAATTCATCTAGAATCAGAAGAAACTTAGAATAATGAACTTAGGCAATCCTAGATAACAAAGGCAATGCAGGGGGCATCACAACCCTGACTTAAAATTATACTATAAAGCTACTGTGATAAAAAAAAAAAGTGTGGTACTGTCAAGAAAACAGACCCCAACTTTAGTGGAATAGAATAGAAGATGCAGAAACAACTGCAGACACACTCAGCCACCTTATCTTTGACAAAGGAGCCAAACACAGTCACAAGAAAAAAGACAGCCTCTTTATTTTGCTTTTTGTTTTTTTGGTATTGGTCGGGGATCAAACTCACAACCTCTCGCTTGCCAAGTAGGCACTTATGCTACTGAGCTATATAGCCAGCTCATGATAGCCTTGTTAATAAATGGTGCTGGAAAAACTAACTCTACACATGCTGAAGATTAAAGTTGGACCCATGTCTTTTACCATGTACCAAACTAAAATCAGAATGGATCAAAGATCTTTTTGTTTGTTTGTTTGTTTTTTATTGTTTTTTTTTTTTTGAGACAGGGTCTCACTATGCAGTTTAGGCTGACCTTAAGCTCACTTTGTAGCCCAGGCTGGTCTCAAACTCACAAAGATCCTCCTGCCTTAGCCACCCGAGTGCTGGGATTACAGGCGTGAGCCACCACACCTGCTGAAGATCTTAATATTAAAACATAAACATTACATCTGCTGGAAAATAGAATAGGTGAAGACACTGGTGTAGGCAGACTTTATGATCCAAACCCAGATTGTGCAAGAACTATCACAAAGAATCAACAAATGGGATCTCATCCTACTGAAAAGCTTTTGCACAGCAAGAGAAACCACTAACAGAATGAAGAGACAACCTGCAATGTGGGAAAAACTGTTTTCCAGCTGTTCCTCAAAGGATTACTATGGAGAAAGAACTAAAAAAAAATCAGTCCTCTCAGGTTTAAATCAAAAATGGGCATCTAAGATGAATATACACTTCTCAGATGAAGAAATACAAATAGCAAATAAACATATAAAAATGTTCAACATCACTGGTCATTCAAGAGATGCAAATTAAAACAGCTGAGAGATTCCATCTCACCTTAGAAATGATGGCTATTATCAAGAAACAGAGGCCTCATTTGATCTAGCTATTCCCTTTCTAGCATTAAAAATATTGTACCACACTGATATATGTGCACACATGTTCATAGCAGCACAATTTTTTTTTTTATTGGTACCAGGGTTCAAACTCACGGCTGCATACTTGCAAGGCAGGCATTTATGCCACTGGGCTAAATCCCCAGCCCCATGCAGCACAATTTGCAATAGCCAGATCTTGGAAATAACCTAAATGCCCATCAACTGAGAAATGGATAAAAAAGGTGTGGTACTTTTATACAATAGAGCACTACTTAGCCATGAAGAAAGACAAACTGGAGACTTCTATAGGTAGATGGATCCAACATGAGACCATACTCATAAGTGAAATAAATCACACATGCGTGTGTAAACATTGTATTGTCTCACTGGTGTGAGAAGCTGAAACAATGCATGCATATGTGTGTGTGTATATGTGTGTGTGTGTATTATATAGTTATACTACTGATTTCTCAGAGTTCATTGAAGAGAAAGATTTATGCTGGTATTGGTTGGACAATTGGGTACACATGTCTTGTGCTCTGGGTGAATGATTTGGGGATGACAGTACACAATGTGTGTACCATTGTTGCCCCCTGATTGATGTATTTTGAAATTTTTTCTCTTTTTTTCTCTTTGAAATAAAATGGATTTGTGAAAAAAGTAAGAAAGAAATTTTGGTTTTTTTCTTTTTGAAATAAAGTTAATTTGAAAGAAAAAAAATAAATCAGAATCTAGTATACAGTAAATATCCCTTCAATATGGTGGTTTTATCTTCAGGAGTGAAAATTTAACAGGGGTAAGCAGAGAGAGAAATGGAAGAAGAAAAAGAGGTTAGAAACAGGGCAAAGGACAAATTATGCAATCTTTGAGAAATGGAAAAACGAAGAAAGAAAAACAACAAAATAAGACAAAAAGAACAAAAAACCCCTAAAAACATGTTCACACTCATAAAAACAAGAGCAATCAAGAAAAAGAGAAAAATAAATGTCCGCTTCAGGTAGTTTAGTTGATCCCAGAAATCGTGCTGTAGAATAATGGTAGGATGGTGAGTAATCCTTGCAAGCCGGCTCTTCAACTCCATGAAATTCAAGCTGATCTTAGTTTCTGGCTGTGAAGCTGGGACTCGAGCTGTTCAGCTCCCAGCACTCTGGGTACCCCTTTCCAGGTTCCACTTGGCTCCCTGACCTTGGGTGTCTCCCAAGTCATTGCACCTTACCCCTCACCTTACCCTGAAACTTGGAACCCTAGAATGGGACCAATCCCCTGCATTTCTGAGTCCTGGGTTCAGTTGGCCCCTTTCCAAATGAAACCCAGCAATCACCCTCTTCTGCAGACATTTAAACTGGAATCACTTACCAGCCACTGCAGCCCAGTGTCCACTGCTCTGTTCTACTGGTGCATTTCTCCGTGTTGGCCTCTGGAAGGTCATCCCTACTCACTTTACCTCTGTAGGTTCCACACACCTCTCACACTGAGCTGGGATTCAGGGAGAAAGCACCATTTGCCACCTTCTTCTTCTGTGTTGAGGTCCCTTTCTTCATTCTCCCCCTGGGCTCAAATTCTCACTTCAGATCCTTGCTGGTCGGTCCCAGGAACCTACTTCCCTCCTTCTTGTCTTCCCCACCTTGCTATAGTCTAGCGTCTGGACTCCAGATCTCAGAGAGACTGATTTGCTGCTTTTAACCAATCTTCCGTCTTCTCCAATAAGATTCATTGTGACGCCCATTCTGGTTGACTATTATCTTCTTTTGAAGTCCTCTAATGTCTCCAATGTTTTGGTTTTATTGGTCTTATTCTTTACTGTTTTGTTCAATTTTATTATAATTGATGATATAGGCAATTCTTTTTAAGAAAACAAGAGGCATTATGGTAACCATTGTTGATTACCTTGTATTTTGTTTTTACATTATGTATTATGTCCATCCTTTTGATTTAACTGACTCTGTCCTGGTATGTCACATTTGGTTTTACTTTCTTCAAAAAAAAAAAAAGTAATAAGAACTGTGGGAGCAGTGAAACCCAAGATGTGTAATTGTCATTGTACGGAAGAAGGGAGGGGAGAGTTCTCTGGGGGATTAACTGCATGTATGTTTGGGTGTGCAGGATGGATAACCATATTGCTGAGTTTTATTGGATCATTGAACAAAACTGTTTGCAGTCTCACTGTTTGAAGGTCCCCTCTGTATGCTTTAATTTTGTAACTTCAACAACTATTTCTAAGATGACAATATGTAATTAACTAGTGATTTCCTACTGTTTATTTTTTCTGAAATTCTGTATAACTTGTACCCTTTTTCTGTTTTTTTTTCTTTTTTCTCCTTAAATAAAAGTTTTAAAAAATTAAAAAAAAAATCTTCCATCTTCTCAGAATATTCCTAGAGCTAAAACTGGCAAGTTTCTGAGGAGCAGCCAAATAGACTTAAGAACTTCAAGTAATAGAGGTTTTTTTTTTAATCATTCTGGAAACTTTCCTATGTTTATAAATTAACATTTTGTTCATGTTTCTAAGTGCTACGCTTGGAAGATACTAAACTAGAAAAAAGAAAGGAAAAGGCAAAAGAAAACACAGGAAGGACGGAAGGAAGAAAGAGAAAGATTTTTCTGACTCAAGCTCTATGCTGTCTTACAAAAACTGCTGGCTAATCAGCCAGTAAGTTCAGTCACTAACAGTAACCTTCCTGTTGGTTGTGAATGGAGAAATTTTACGCACCTGCAGAAAGTGTTATAAAATTTTACTGCATTTATACTAGTGTATTCCATCAATGCATATAAAGGAAAGCAATCAAAGAAAAGGGTCTAGAAAGAAGTCAGTTTCTCATCTTCATATTAACCAGACATGGAAAGACTAGCAAATCAAACAGGGAGAATACCAAGCACCAATGACATCTGCCTCTAGTTTGACGTTTGCCTCCACAGCTATCAGCCACATAAGGAAGGATCAAGATTTGGACATGAAGTTCACCTGAAGTCCTGCAATACACCAGATCAAAAAAGAAGAATGAAAACAAGGTTTAACTTCCCGCAGTTAAAAACACTCACCACAACCAAAGAACCATTTCACATCCTATTTATGTTAATATCATGAAATTATACATACATACCTTTTAAATATTCTCTCAACTTTTATTTCCATAAATAAAATGAATTTTTTTTTTTGCTGAACAGAGAGATACATTTTAAACACAGGGTCATTTAAATTAAGACAAAATTTGTTTTTTTACCCTTTTTGTGAAGCACAGAATTCAAGTGATTAGTATAATTTTAAAATGCATGAAACATTGCACTTTGATCAGTGATCTATTTATTAAAGTGCTGTGATAGTTCATTGTGGTGTCAACTTCAGTAAGAAACACCTAGCAGATTAGTGGAGCAGAGTTCTGGGTGTGTCTGAATAACTGACTTATTAAAGAGGGCAGACTCACCCTGGATCCTGGTGGCACCAACCAATAGACTTGTAGTCTAGATGAATAAAAAGGGAAGGAAGGAAGTTGGCTTTCTTTCTGCTTCTCATGTGGAGCTTCAGTCTTCATCATTGCCTTCAGATATTTATCTCATTTCTTCAGTCTTCCTCTGCACTCTTCGACATTCCAATGAAGACCTTTCAGCTTCCCCGTCCGTATGGACTTCGTCAGACTTCAGTGAGCTGCAGGTTTTGGACTTCTGACTGGTTCCTGCAGCTCTCCAGAGCTTCTTTCATTCTTCCACCCCTGACTCTTCACTTTCCAGGTGGCCACTGTAAGTCTCCCTGGTAAATCCTTACATGGGATGTATATATTCTGCTCCTCTAGCAAACTCTAACTTATTCAAAAGGCATTAAAATGTGTTTTCCCATCGTATTGTCTCACTAGTGTGAAAAGTTGAAGTAAAGACATATGTGTAGAGCCGCACGTGGTGGCTCATGCCTGTAATCCCAGCACTCGGGAGGCTGAGGCAGGAGGATCGTTGTGAGTTTGAGACCAGCCTGGGCTACAAAAAGAAAAAAAAATAAAAGACATATTTGTATGTATATATATACAAAAAAAGATAACATAGTTATACTACTGATTTCTCTGAGTTCAATGAGGAGGAAGATTCATGCTGGTATTGTTCAGACAATTGTAAAGAGATATCTTGTGCTCTGGGTGAATGATTTGACAATGAATGAATGACAATGCACAATGTATGTACCATTGTTGCCCCTGATTAACATGTTTTGAAATGTTGTTTTAGGTTTTCTTCTTCTTTTTTTCCTTGAAATAAATTCACTTTTAAAAATGTGGTTTCTCTTTTTTATTATCCAAAAAGCTGAAAATAAAATCACATGGCTTTTATAATTACGAACGCTAACTGTGGTGGCATAGATACATGATGATCCAGACCCCAAATCACATTTCTACTTGTGCTTTACTCAGTCATTCTCGCAATTACAACAGATGACCTAGACAAATAAATGAAATAAGAAAATAAAGAGAAAACTTCCTGAGTGAAAAGTGGGAATCAAAAGAATTGAAATAAGGCAAAGCATTCTTGGCTTATAGGAATACATGCATGCCACTACAATTGCTTTTGTTGATGGAGTCCTCCAGAGAGTTCCTATATATGACAAGAAATCGTTGTAATGTTGAATGACTAAAACATCTTAATTACCTCAAGAGCTTGCTAAAAAAGAAAAAAAAAAATACATGTCCCCAACCTCAGATTTCCTGAAGCAGTAGTTTGGGGCCCAAGAATTTGTGTTTCTAACAAGTTCCCAACTGAAGTTAATACTAATGGTGTTAAAAGAAAAAAGTAGCCAGAGATTTAGCTCAATGGTTCAAGCACTTGCCTGGTAAGCACAAGGTCATGAGTTCAGTCCCTGGTACCAAAACGCAAAACAACCAAAAACCCACTCTGATTCAGAAGAAATATGCTCGTTTATTTATTTTTTTTTTAAGTTTTCTTTTTTTGGTCTTTTTTCGTTTTTATCGGTACCAGGGATTGAACTCACAACTGCCTGCTTGCAAGGCAGGTGCTTATGCCGCTGAGCTAAATCCCCAGCCCCAATATGCTCGTTTAAAAGTCAGCTGTACTCAATTCTAAAAATTAACACTCTCGATCTCACTAGATTGTGAACTTTGTTGAGACCAGACATGCAATTGAATAAAGTCTGTATACTTCAAAAGACATCACAATGCCTCAAACATCACAGGAATACACTAAATGTTGTATCTCCCATCAATAAAACTCAGATTTGTTACTGTCAATACAAATGACTATTTTGGGGGAAAAAAAACTAAATTAGAAATGAAAGTAAGGGTTTTGAGCAGATATGGTTGAACACCCATATTCACTGCAGCACTCTTCACAAATGCAAGAACGTAGAAGCAACTCAAATGTCAATCAGCAAGGTATGGTATATACAATTATTATTTAGCATTAACAAAGAAGAAAAGTTCTGATACATGCTACAATATGAAGCTTGAAGATATTATGCTAGGTCTGAAGGATAAATATTTTATAATTCCAATTATATGAGTTATCTAGGAAAGTGAAATTCATACATGAGTAGTTAGTGTCAGGAATGAGGGAGGGTAAGGAGTAATTTAAAGGGTATAGAGCTTCAACTGAGGAAGATGAAAAATTCTTAGAGATGGATGATGGTGATGGTTATATAAGAATGCCATAGTTAATTGCCAGAATATAGTAAAAGTGGTTAAAATTTACCCTATGTATACACCATTAACTATGCTGCTTTCTAATTTGCAAATGTGCGTTAATTTCATTGTAACCTAATATGTTGTTGTGGCTTATGTCTAGATGTACCCTCGGAGCCTCATGTGGTCATGGAAGGGCTTTTTTTCAGAGGTGGCTGGACCTACCATGTGTGATGCTAGGATTAAGTGTGTATGATTACTAAATTAGTCCACTGATCGGTTGGGCATAGTTCTGGGTAGAATTATGGGTGCCCTATCCTGGATGGGAGTGCTACCCATCCTAAAGGAGGGTAGCCTGGATGAAATATGAGGGACAGAAAGAGGGCCGGCATCCTTGCTTGTCACTTGCTGCCTTGTCATAAACTGTTTCTCTTCTGCCATGCCAGTCTGCACAGTAGCCAGCTAACTATGAACTGAAACCACTACAATCTGTGAGATAAATAAATCTTAACTCCTTTATCTTTGGGTATCAGGTATTTTTGTCTCAGCAATGAGAAAAAACTTTATAGAAATATTATAGAAAATGTGGTCCCGTGAGCACAGGCCTGGAGGATGACTACCACACTCCACCCTGGCTCAGGCCGCTGAGCCGCACCTGTGCCCATGCACCCTACCCCCACCCGCTGCCTGGAGGACAATTGCCATACCCCACTCTGGCTCTGACCACTGCCACGCCTGCAGCCCAGTGCACTCTGCCTGTGTGCCAACCCAGAGGACAGCCATGCCCACCCTGGCTCTGCCCAATGCCCTCAGCTACCCTCCTCATGTCTTAGACCAAGCATTGCTGTGAATATTTGGCTCCCACTATCCCTCTCAGAACCTTGAACTGCAGTGGATTGGCCATGCTGGTTTGATGGGAGACTTGGTGGCCCCTCGCCTAGATGGAGGACCCCAGCAGGCACTGGGTACCGGTCACTATGTACCCAACAATTGGGTGAATATCAACCACACAGTAGGACCCTGAGAGACACAATGCCAACAGTTGTGACTACTGGGATTGAATAACCAGATTTTGACCCAGAAAGTGAAAATAACAAAAGGAAAAAGGAAAATGCAATCTCAAACATCTAGCCCATCAGGAGCAAGAACAGGTGACAGAGAAATGGAGGACTTTAAAAGTCATACACCAGAACTCTCTGAAAAGATAGCAAATGAAGTACAGAAACAAATCCATGAGGCTATGGAGGAAATTAGAAATAATGTCTTACATAAAAACAGAAAAAAAAATCTTAGTAAACAATTTGCTCAACATACCTAGGGAAGAAATAGATTAAACAGATACAGGAGCCTGGGAAACTGATTGAAACTTTGAATGAACAATGTAGAAAACAAGCAGAATCCATGTAACAAATTCAAAGAGATAACCAAGAAACAAAAAATTCTATTGAAAGCTGGCAAAACCATTTAAGTGAAGCTGAGGATAGAATTTCAGACTTGAGGGCAGGATCACAGATAGCAGTCATGAAAGGGTAGACCTTATAAAAACAACAAAGCAGCATGAAGTGACAATATAGCACTTTCAAGATGATGCCAAGAAAAACAATGTAAGACTGATAGGCATCAGTAAAGATGCAGGAGACAACAGGAAGGACATAGCTAAAATATTCACAGAAATAATAGCAGAATATTTCCCAAACATGGGGGAAAATCTAATATACAAATAAGTGAGGCATATAGAATGCCAAACAGTCACAACCAACATAAATCTACACCCAGACATATAATGTTTAAGATCCCAGACATACAGCATAAAAAAAGAATACTAAAAGCTGTTAGAGAAAAGACACAACTCACCAATCAAGAAAAGCCTATTAGAATCATGGCAGACTTTTCAGCACAAACCTTCAGGTTAAGGTGAGCTTGGAATGAAGTATTTCAAGCCCTAAAAGAAAACTGATGTACCCAGAAAACCATGTTTCAAACTTAAGGGAGAAACAAGATACTTCCATGACAAAGAACAACTGAAGAAATTCATGTCTACCAAACCAACCCTAAAAAGAGTATTGAAAGACATGCTAGATACGGACAAAAATGACCATAATCTCTAGAACAATAATAGAAAGAAACCACCAGGCTGGACAAGAAATTAAGCAAGGGAGAAAGTGGAAAGCCAACAACAGGAACACAACATGGCAAAGTCAAGCCAGTACATATCGGTGATATCCATAAATGTAAATGGGCTCAGTTCACCTGTCAAAAGAAACAGGTTAACAGAATGGATCTAGAAACAAGACCCCACAATATGCTGTATACAAGAAACACATCTGACTCAAAAAGAAATTCATAGATTAAGAGTCAAAGGATGTAAAACAGTATTCCATACAACAGGAACACAGAAAAAAGCAGGGGTAGCTATTCTGTTTGCAGACAAAAGTGAACTTCAAGCCTAAAATGATTAAAAGAGATAAAGAAGGCCACTGCATACTTGTAAGTGGAAAACTATAAGAGGAAGAACTAACAACCATAAATATACACGCACCAAATACAGGAGCACCCAACTATATAAGACAAATACTAATGGACATGAAAAACCAAATACACAAGAACACAATTGTAATAGAAGACCTTAACACCCTACTGTCATGAAGAGATAGATAAACTAGATAAAAAGTCAGCAAAGAAATAACAGAATTGAATCCTATCTGTGAGCAAATGGACTTGGTAGATGTTTACAAAGTGTTCCACCCAACCACATCAGAATGTATATTCTTCTCAGCTGCACATGGGACATTCTCCACAATAGACTACATATAAAACATTCTTAAGTAAATGCAAAGGGAGTGAAATTATCCCATGCATAATATCTGACCATAGTGCACTAAAATTGGAAATCAATGGAAAAAAACTCTGCAAAATAATGTTTCACCCCCAGATATCCTGACATAAAAGTAGTTACCATAGTATCTTTTTCCTTGAAATCTTTGAGTATAACTGTTTCTTGTCTCTGATGGCTTTTAATACTCTGTTCTTATATTAGATTTCTAGAATTTTGATTATTATATGCCTCGGTGTAGTTCTGTTTGGGTTGTAGGTGGCTGGGGTCCTGTATGCCTCATACATCTGAGTATTTTTACCTTTTGCTAAATTAGGGAAATTCTCCTGGATTATTTCTGTGAATAGCCTTTGTAGTTCATTTGTTTGTGTCCCTACTTCTTCTTTTACATTCTTAATCCTTAAGTTATAGATCCTCTTATAATCTTCAAGCTTTTGTGTTATTGCTGTTTGTTTTCTTGTTATTTTTAAGAAGTTTTTCATTTCATGCTCCCACATTACAAATCTGTCATCCAGTTCAGATAATCTATCCTTAGTTTCTTTCAAGCTGTTATGCCAGCTTTCAATAGAGTTTTTAGTTTCCTGGTAATCTCTTTGAACCTGCTTCACGTATTCTACGTTTTCTGTTTTCTCCATCAAACAATTCTCCTCTTTTTTCTGTTCTTCCATTCCACAATCTGTTTTTTCTTGGGAAGTATTTAGCATTTCTCTAATTCTACTTATATCTTGCTTTAGGTCATTAAATACTTCACTTTTCAACTCATCTATGAGGCTCCGGAGATATCACTTTATCTCTATTGGTGCCGTGTCTGATATTGCATGTTTTCTGTCCTCATTCTCCTTTGCCTTTACCTTTCCTGGATCAGTGTTCTCAGGATTGGGGGCCGAGGACCCTTTCTTGTTGCTCCCTCTTCCCATACTTTTGTTCCTTCCATACAAGCATATATAGGAGGCCCAGTTTCTTTCTTTGTCGATTAAAGTTTGTTTGAATCTGCCGGCTAGGTGTTCCCACCCACTGCAGTGTACTAGGGAGACACAGACCTGAGCAGTCTTTGCTGGGCCCACCCCTCCAGGTCAACCTACTGAAGGCTTCACTGCTAGGGTGCACCACCAGATGTTGGGACCTGGTTTGGGTAGCCTACTGGGTCTTAGTCCACAGCATCACCCAGGCCAAGCACTCCCCACCAATCCTGCTTGAAAGGGGAATATGCAACTAAAGTCACTGCAGCGTCCTGTTCTGGCTAGTCTGCCCAGTCCCAGAATGTCCTCTGTTGGAGCCTCCTACTCTATGGAAGGGTCCCTGTTCCTCTCACTCACCGCAGGTCGATACAGTACTCCCCACCAGTCCCGTTCTCAACTCTGTTCGCCAATTCCCGCTCTCAGAGGTTTCACCTCTCTGTCCCTGCTGTGCTGATTCAGACGCAGCGGCGGCGGCAGGAAATTCAAATCACATGGGTTGGGGCTGGGGATTTAGCTCAGCAGCATAAGCACCTGCCTTGCAAGCAGGCAGTCATGAGTTCGATCCCTGGTACCGATAAAAATGAAAAAGACAATCACGTGGGTTCCAGCTTCGGTGCTGAGATTTTATCTGTTCTGGTTATAGTGCCAGGATTGCATTTCCAGTTGGTTTCTCTCAGCTTAGTTCATTCCTGGGTCAGTAGGGTATATCTCCCCTTCCTTAGGACTCACACCACACCATTCCTGAATTCTAAGCTGGCTAACTCATAGAGCCTCCATAGCTACTGTTATCTATCCACCATGTTCTCCTGGAAGTAGAGAAAATATTCTTAAAATTCATCTGGAAACAGAAGAAACCTAGGATAGCAAAGGCAATTCTGGGCAACAAAGGCAAGACAGGAGACATCTCAATTCCTGACTTGAAACTATACTACACAGCCACAGTAATAAAATTAGCATGGTAGGAAATAGACCTGAGGATCAGTGGAACAGATTAGAAAATACAAACACACTACAAAGACACTCAGCCACCTTATATTTGACAAAGGGGCTAAACATGTTCACTGGAAAAAAGATAGCCTCTTTAATAAATTGTGTTGGAAAAACTGATTTTCCACATGCGGAAGATTGAAAATAGACCCATGCCTATCACCATTCACTAAACTAAAATCAAAATGGATCAAGGATCTAAATATTAAAACAGAAACACTAAATCTACTGAAGGACAAGGTAGGTAGAAATCTCAGAGACATAGGGATAGACAGAGAATTCCTACAAACTGCATGGGAAATACTTCAAAAAATCAACAACTGGGATCTCATATTACTAAAAAGTTTCTGCACTTCAAAAGAAATCACCAACAAAGTAAAAAGAAAATCCACAGAATGGGAAAGAATTTTAGCCACAATCCCTCAGACAAAGGACTTATATCCAGAATATATAAAGAATTGAAAAACATCAAACCCTCCAAATTCAAAGACCCTCTCCAAAAATGGGCATCAGAGATGAATATACAGTTCTCAGATGAAGATATACAAATGGCAAATATATATATGAAGAAATGTTTACCATCACTGATCATTCAGTAAATGCAAATTAAAACAGCATCAAGATTTTATCTCACCCCGGAAAGAATGGCCGTCATTAAGAAAACAACTGATAACAAATGTTGGCGGAGGATGTGGGGAAAAGGAACACTTCTCCCCTGTTGGTGGGAGTGAAAACTGGTATAACCAGGTGGAAATCAGTATGGAGATTCCTTTAAAAAAACTAGGATTGGAAATTCCATTCAATCCAGCTATTCCCCTCCTGGGTATTTTCCCAGAAAAATTGAAAAGGTCATGTCACAGAGATATATATGCACTCATGTTCATAGCAGCACAATTTATGATAGCTAAATCTTGGAAACAACCCAAATGTCCATCAACCACAGAATGGATGAAAAAAATGTGGTATTTTTATACAATGGAATACTACTCAGCTATCAAAAGGATGGCCTTGAGGCCTTTATAGGTAAATGGAGGCAACTTGAGGATATATTCATGGTGAAATAAACAAGATTCATATTAGTAAATATCACATTGTCTCTAGTGTAAAAATAATAAAAACTGACAGAGTAATGGGATACAAAAAGTATAATAGATATTGCAAAAGGGCAGGAAAGTACTCTACAGGCTATAACGGTATGTATAGTGTGTAAGATAGATGATCATATTACTGAATTTCTGTTGGATCATTGAACAGAAGGGTTTCAGAAGGGTTTACACTGTCAATGTTTGAGTACCTAGCCACGTTTTGTGCTTTGATTTTGTGACTTTGGCAATTATTTTCAAGATGACAATGTGTAATGTATCAACTAGTCATTTTATGATGTTAATTTTTTTGAATCTGTGTTGTTTTACCTTTTTTGCTTTTCTATTTTGTTTTTTAAATTTTCTTTTTTTAAAAAAAGATAACAATATGTAATATAACAACCACTGTTAAATTTCTTTCATTCTGTTTGGAAAGCCTACACTGTTATTGTTTGGGGGTTTTGTTGTTGTTTCTCTCTTTTGCTTTTTTTTTGACTTCTTTTTTCTTTTTAAAATTAAAACATAATAAAACTAAAAAAAAAAAAAAAAACAAAATGTGGACCTCAGCCATGTATGGTGGCACATGCCTATAATCCCAGCACCTGGGAGGATGAGGTAGGAGGACTGTAGCAAGCTCAAGGCCAGCCTGGGCTCCACAGGTAGTTCAAGACCAACATGACTGTATAACATGACCTTGTCTGAAAAAATGCTTTTTAAATGTGGACTTGGTGATGGTGAAGATAGTGAGTGGCAGATAGTTAAGGAGTACAGTAAGTCCCTGTCTTACAAACAAGTTCCATTCTGGGAGAACACCTATAAGTCAGGTTCATTTGTAAGTACAGCAAAGTGAGTCTTACACTGTACAGGCTTGGAGCCAAACTCATAACGGGTTTGAATGTCAGCTTCACTATTTATTGTTTAGGATTATGCAGAACTTAGTTTCCCATGTGTAAAACTGGAATAGTCAGAGTGTCTGTCACAGAGTATCTTCTGTGTTTAGAACAGTACCTGGTACACAATAAGTACTCCTTTTGGGGGAAGCCGCTATCATCATGTATTAACTATGCTACGTGGGTCATTGTTCTCAAAGCACAGTTTGTTGATTATCTCGTTGAGAATCATCTGGGCAGCTTATTTAAAATGTGAGCCTCTGCTGAAGCTTACAGCTGGGTGGTAGAGGTATCGTGTGTGTGTGTGTGTGTGCATGTGTATGTGTGTTAGGAGTATCACCACAGGTTTCTGTATTATCCAAATCAGAAACAAACTCTCAAAATAAAATAAAAAGAACCTCTGGTAAGTTCCACTGTGTAAAACCTACTATTGCAGAGGAAGTGGATGGGAATTGGCACTTGAATTCAGATAGTGACAAGATGCCAAAGAGCACTAGAAGAACTAGCCAGAAGACATCTCCCCATTTTAGAAAAATCAGAAAGTTTTGATTCTCTGTATGTCCTTCTTGAAAATGCACCGAAGTCTAATCAAAGAACTCTAGCAAACACTACCGTACAGTTTCCTGATTTCTGGTATTTCTTAAGGTGTCCCCTACCCTACTCAGTGCAGGGGATGGAACCCAGAGTCTATACACTGAGCTACATCCCAGCCTTTTGGTTTTCTTGAGACAAGATCTTGCTAAATTATCCAAACTTGAGACAAATTTGTGATCCTCCTGAGCTTCCCAGGTTCTGGGATTATAGGCATGAAATACCATATCTGGCTTAGTAGTCCCCCAATTTTGATTTAAATTAAAAGACCAAGGCCAAGGATATAACTCACTGATAGGGCACTTGCCTAACAAGTGAGTTTGATGCAGCAACACAAAAATAAATTTCAGGCCCACCAAGAAGGCCTGTGTTGCAGGAAGGTCCAGGCACCACGTGACGCTGGACCTTTGAAAGCACTCAAGCTACTGTTACGGCTTGCATATAGATGTTTTCCCAAAGCCTCATGCAGGTTTAGGTGGGGAATTTCAGAGGGGGCTGCATCTAAGGCCGAAGATGCTGGATTAAGGGTGCCACACTCTGGGTGGGGTGGCAGCACCCAGAGGGCAGAAGCATAAAGGCAAGCTTGGTTGCTGCTACTTCTTTGTGGCTTTGCTACTCCTGATTTGCCAGTGTTTCTCCTCTCCAGTGTCCCCCTGCCATGTCACACTGCCTTAGAGCCTGCTGATGATATGAACTGAAACCTCTATAAACCTTTCCTCCTTAAACTGTGGGTATTGGGTATTTTGTCTTGGCAACAAGCAACTAAGATTTTGGTGCCAGGAGTGTGGTCATCGCTGTGACTGTACTTGACCACATAGTTCAGGAACCTTTGGAACTGGCTTGCAGGAAGTTTGGAAAGGTTTGGAGATGTTGGCTGGAAAAGCCCTGGAATATCTTAAACTGTACTTGATGAAAGATTCTAGACAGATTCAGATCAGAATGCTGACAGCAATAATATAGGAAAGACTAGGTTTCTGTTTGAAAGCAGGACTGCATTGGCTGTTGGGACTCTAGCTCTTGTGTGGTATACTTTGGCAGAAAACTTTGCATTTTACTTTTGTCCAGAGACGTGGAGACTATTAAAGGCAGTGGACTAATCTGGCAAAAGAAATTTTATGGCAGTCTAATGCTGAAATGGTGGTGTGGCTACTGTTGGGGGCCTTTACCAGTCTGTTGAAATCAAGAGCAGAGTCCAGCAGGATGATTTAAAATGTTTTGAGTTTAGCCAGAAAGCTTGCTCTAGTAAAGTTGCAGCCTGGGCCAGGAATTTAGGTCAGTGGTGTAAGTGCCTGCCTGGCAAGTGCGAGGTCATGAGTTCAATCCCTGGTACAAAAAAAAAGTTGCAGCCTAGAAAGATGGAGCAGAGGAGAAACGAGTTACTGAAAAGACAATAAAAAGCCAAGTATTTTAGAAGAGGACAATAGAAGAGACAACGTGGACAGCAAAAGAACTAACAGGACTCCAGTGTTTGTAGCCTCAAGATTGCAAAGATAAAAGGCTTTAGTTTGAGAGAAGAACTAGAGCATCGTGTTCAAGAATGACATCAGCCTAGTGTGTGTTTCTGGGACTGCGTTCACAAAATTCAGCAATCCAGGCACTCACATCCTATAGCCAAGCGAGAAGCAAGCCTGGCTATTGCTCCAGCCAATAGCAAAACCCTGGCATCATCTATATGGTGCTTGTTTTAGATGCATGCAAAATTTAAGAACTGTGGGATCAGGAAGGCTTCTGTTCAGATTTCAGAAGGTCCTGGAGGGCAGGCAGTGTGCTCTGAGAGGACAGTCTGCGAAGCCTAAGGTACACTGGAGACCGCAGAAGCTTGGAGAAGCCAGGAACGTGGATTATATGAGGACAGTTGCTAGGTGTAAACAAACCCTAAGTACATAAGAGCAGACACACCCAAGCCCTTTGGATTTCAGTCCTGTCAGACTGCCTTAGATGGTAGACATGAAACTACAGGACTTAGTGTGTGCCTTGCTGTATTTTGGTCATGCTCTGTTCCCATTTATTTTTAATCCCCTCCTTGTAAATTTTGGAACGGAAATGTCTGTCTTGTGCCATTGTATGCTGGACGAGTTTAATTTTCTTAGCTCACAGATGAGTTTGCCTTAAATTTCTGAAGAAACTTTAGACTTGAACTTTTTGAGATAAAGTCTCACTAAGTAGGCTGGCCTTGAATTTAGTAAGTAGGCTGCTTATAAATATGCTATATTTTCAACTGAAACAAGTCACAGACTTTAAAGTTGTTCTACAAAAGTAGTTGTCCAATACGTGGTCCCTAAGCTCAGAGCATTATCATTAGAAAAGTAAACTATCAACTTTTTCCTCAGATTTACTGAACTAGAAGCTCTGTGAGTAGGGCCCAGCCATCTGTAGTTTAATAAACACTCTGGACAATTCTGATACTCCAGCATTTCTCTGCCATAATATAGGTGAATACTGCCAGTACTTTCTTTCTCTCCCAGTTCATTAACCTGTCCCCTTTACATCCAAATCCAATGAGTCAGTTACAGAAACAACGTACACAAGGAAGCTTCCAAAAGAACATAAAACTTTATTAAGAACATTTATACTGTCATCAGATACAGCCAAACAAAAAAAGAAACAGGAAGAGTTCATCTTCCCATGTGCTACTGCCACCTCAGAACAGTTTGGATGGCTGGAATTAAGAGTTGCCAACAAATGCTCTCTATAAATAAATTCATTAAGTAACACAATGTTCCCTTTCTATATGGAGAAGAACTGGGTGTACACTTTAAAAAGCTCTGATATAGTGCAACAATTATGAAACATGACTACATCGGTGAGGAGCTATTCTTAACAGAATACAAAGCAGTTTATTAGCTTCATGTTATTCCACATTATATAAATTTTTAGAATGGAAAATTCAGAAAGAACCTTTTAACTTTCCCTAAAATGTACTTTTGAAACTCTAAATAAATGTCAGGACCAGTACACTAACTATACTGTGAAGAGATGAGTTGCTCCTCTACAGCAAAAACTAAAAACCTAGGTTTGTTCTTTTAATTTTGCAAATCAAGGTGACTGGGTCATTCCAGCTTTTGTTGATTTCCAAGGATTTCTAGTAGAAAAACCCTGATTTAGAGTGCATGTGGAAAACGTACCAAAATAGCTGCATCTAGAATGGTTTTCCTCATCGGGAGGTTGGTATTGAACACAACTCATTTTCTCAGACTCCCAGTTCCTCACTATGGTTCTTTTACTTACTACAGTGATGGAAGGAGAAGGGAGCGCCAGGGAATGTGTTCAAATTGCCACTCTGAACAGCAATCTGCACTGTTTATGGAGAAAAGAGTGGTGGAATCCATTCAAAGCATAGTACCCCTCATGCAAATATAGTGACATGCTTTTCTCTCAAGGGGCCAGGCCAAACCACATTCAGGTGCATGATTTGCCTCAGGTACACAGTGTAGAAAACGCTCATGATTAAGAATTTGGCATTATAGTCCCCCCAACCTAACTAATCCCATTTACTGTGAAAATTTAGCCTTCCTTTTAGGAAGGAAGACTATTTACTGCTAAGGCTTACTAAGCTAATTATAGTAAGGCTGAGAACATGACTTCTGAAATAGACTGTTTATGTCCAGTTAGGGAGCTACCCAACTCAAGTTTGTGGAGGACTGATCAAGAAGTGGGACTCAGATTTTTGAGTACTATTCCTTATCACAAATCTCATCAAGCTCTTTAAAAAAATAATGCATTTTTATCATAAATATTTAGAGCAGATACTGGCATTAAAATCAGTATCTAAGTCAGAAATCTGTGTTTAATGGTGAAAATATTCCAACAAACTTCTAAAAGATTTCAAATCTCCCCACAAGTACACAGTTTATAAATTAGTTTTAAATGGAAAATATATATATATACATATATGTATATAGATACTGAATGGATAAATCACCACTTTAGCAGATCATAAATAAGGTCAACATATGGAAAATAAGTTAGTTTTTGCTTTCACATTAGCAACAAAACAGCATATTTCATAGTAGATATAAGCAGGTTTTCTAATTGTATGTTTGTTACTCCCCCTTCCCTCTGCTGAATCATTTCTTCTATTTCCTATACAGAGGTACACAGAACAGGCAGACAACCCCATGTGAGTTTGGCTGCCACACACAATCTTTTTAGAGTGATGTTACAAATATTGGTCAAGGCCTACAGTGAAGTAATTTATCAGCCATACTGTAAGTTAAATACATCTGTGGTTAAGTGGATTAGGTTCCTATGTGAGCTTTCAGTGGTAGTGTGCATAGGGAACCCAACTACTGCTGTTTGTGTAAGAAAACATATCCTAACTCCCAAAAGTTGCCTGAAACCCTTTGGAATATAAGACATATATGGTTCAAGACTACTACATGTGTCTCTGTTTTGGAGACAGGTGACACCAGTATGAGCACTGTTTCTACAGCTACTGGCTATTAATAAATGTATGCCTTTTCCTTCTCATGTAAACTTACTTGAATCACAATCTCTAATACTGAAGAAAAAAACAGTGAAGTCATTCAGAGTAGTGAAATATAACTGGCTTGTGGGATTTAAAAGATGTTTATTATCTAATCTGAATCTGCTTACAATGAGAAATGTCTAATATGTAAAGCAATGAATGAGAAAAATATTTATCCTAAGTTATTATTAAAGACAAATTCACAGCTTAATGTGACTTAAAAAGAAAGCTAAGACCATGCAACTGCACTAACACACAAGGTTAGAAATAAGAGGTAAAAGTACATTTGTCTTGTATTTACATCTGTAAATATACAAATATAAAATTTACCAGATCTACCCTGTAGTGTAGCACTGCTTAATTTTCAAATATACAGTCATTCAAAAATCCTACAGAAACATAAAAAATGTTCCAAGCTACATTACTACACAGTAATGAATACTGTATTCTAGAGCTATGAGAGCTAAAAAATACTATTGTTTTTTAAGTTAAATGGTTAAAGGGATAACGAAAGTATCATTCTTTTAGGTTTAATTGACTTCTATACTTGAATGTTTTAATTAAAGGATTAATTATGTTAAAAGACTGATTTGTCAAGTATAAATCAGCCCTAGAACTAAAGTTATTCTCTTGACAGAGTGTCAAAATTTACAGTATTTCCAAAGCTTTTTCATATGTAGTCAAATAATTCTAAATAGTGTAAACAAGGGAGTTCCTATTTAACATCTTGCTACTCTACACTCGCAGTTGGAATGGACTGCTACTGGGGTAAAGTTCTTTACGTTCTGCACTGACCCTTCAGTTTGTGCCTGTGTTTAGTGTTAACTGCTGGCCTCTAGGGATCGAAGGCAATGGAGAGGCATGGAACTAGTATTTGGGTTGGGAAGAAAGGCAGAGATTAAGTTGGAACATTTAATTTCTTCTATAATCAAGTCCTAACTATACCATAATAAAGTCTCAACCAACTCTTGATTAGTTCTTCCTCTTTAGTAATTAGATAGTATACAGTGATTAGATACTGAAAATACAGAAAAACAATTGAAAACATATGAAGAAATAGAAACATGGAACTTTTCACAAGGTCTTGGATCAAAAAAATTACAAAAAGATCTTTTGAAAATAATCACTTTGTGAGCTTATTAATACACAGAGATCATCACTTTGTTTAAACTAAGTCATGTTAACTTACTAATAAAATAGTAAACAAACCAACATTTTAAACAATTTTATAAATTACTTGTTTCTTTTGTTAGCGACATTCTCTCAACAGTATACAAAAATAACGCTACATACAGGACTATCCACCTAACTTGTCTCCATCTTTTGCAAAGTCCTGGGCCCTGGAAAAAGAATGGTCATCAATCTTCACTGTACATGTCCCCCGCAAAGGGCAGATGCATGTGGCTGCCAGTGACATTGGGCAATCGAGATAAATCTGGCAGGCTCTGGATCCGGGATCTGAGTTCTTTGCGCACCAGGGAAACTCTGGCCAACTTGCGCTTGTATTCCTGCAACACCAAAGCATTCTTGTTAGCATCTGGAGGTTCAAAGAACTACCCAGTTAACGCCAGATATAAACTCTGTGCCAAATTTAAAAGAATTATCCCAATATTGAGCTTTAGTACCACAAGATAGACTATGAAAATATATGTATCTCTATTATTTGAAAAAACTCTTTTAACAGTAGACTAACATATATGACTAAAATGAGCATTTAAGATTTCCAGGTATTGAGCTAATAATTAAAATTACATATTTATCTTTACAAATTAAAAAATTTATCAGTTTTCAGCTGTGAATGTGGCAACAAATCATCAGTTTTATTTGTACCCACGATCACCTCCAACAGAAACCAACTGCTCCAAATTAATTGCTTTTTAAAACCACTGTGTATTTGAAGTTACATTTATTACTATGTTTGAACACTGTGGTGGTAGATTCACTGCTCAATGTGATTTAAGCTGGGTGAGGTGGTGCACCCCTGTAACCTCAGCGCTTGGAAGGCCGAAACAGGAGGAGTGCCATGAGTTCCAGCCCAGCCTAGGCTATAGAGTACTAAATAGTGAGCTCTTGTCTCAAAAAAAAAGAAAAAAAGTATTTGTTAATAAGGAAGCATGTATTATTGTACAAGTTTTAGAAATGTTTCCTTTGTAATGTTATGTATTTTACTTTATGCATTTAAAAACACTTTAACTTGAGAAGGGGTCCATGGCTTCATCAGACAGGATATCAATGGCTCACAAATAGGTTCAGAGAACCTGCAAACAGAGAAGGATGCTGACTGAATGGCTTAGTGGGAAAGTCTCCTAGATCCTCAACTAAATCCTCTTTCAGGGTGGCAGAGGATAACTCATCACCTGACAGAGATGAGACTTCAAAGGTGAGCCTAGAAAATGAGTATTTTTCCTTCTAGAAAGACCAGAAGCTTTTCCCTCCCTTTGACCAAGACTGATCTCATAAACGAAAGACTAGGTTAAATGATACTCAGCTTTACTTTCTAAAGGTTTAGTGAACATTCTGTTACCTCCACAAAGATGTAACTTCATTACTATATCTCAATTCTGGCTGCATATCAGAATCACCTAGGATTTTTCTTGAGAACTCCTTCTGATTTTTCAGAACTATGGACCCCACTGCACATCAATTAAATATATGGAAAATGAGTTCAGAATATATGACTTTGCAAAAGTTCTGAAAATGATGGTGATACAGAGCTGGAATTATGAACCACTCCTCTACATTAGCTAGGCTTCATTGTATTAGTGAGACTACATTTTAGAAGTGTCAACTTTTACCACATTTACACGTTCCTGATTTGTTTCAACACAGTTCTATAATCTCGAGGTATGATCTTTTTCTTCCTGCTTTCTCCCTTAACCAGTGATAAAATTAGAATGCCATGTAGGTTTTAGCACTCAGCAGAGAAACACGGGGCTATTTCACATTCTGGATACATCCTTCTTAACAGAATTTCCTGCTACACCCTTCCATGTGTACGTTGCTCACAACATGCCAGTATGGTAGCAAACACATACCTCCACCTGTATCACATCAGTGACCCTGACAGTTCTCATCCACATTCTCCTGAATACCCAGACACTTTGGGTCAGTTCAATACACTCAGGTTCTGTTCACTTTCAGTCTAAAACTCTCCCAACTGAGCTATTTTGGCTCCGCCCTCTGTTCACATTCAATGTGAATTTATTCTCTGCTTGTCTTCAGGCTGACGTTTTGAGAAATGACTGTTTCCTTAGTAGTCAACTTCCCCAACCCTAGTTTCTAATCTCCAACATTCAGATAGGCTAGTCTTTTAATTACTAAAAGTTAGCTTTAAAAGCCAACAAGTACCATGCACTTGTAGTTCCTGCTAGCTGGGAGGCTGGAACAGGAAGATACCTGGAGGCCAGGACTTAAAAAGCCAGTTAGGTTGAACTGCCTGAAACTCTGTAACTACCTGACTGCAGTACCCAGACCTTGGGTCCTGAAAGTTTTATACTGACTCACTAGTGGTCTAGAAAGAGGCACCAAGATTCCAGATCCTGGTTTATTATAGCAACAATGCTCACAATAATACATGCATGTTACCCTGGTTCTGACGTACACTACTAGTAAGACTTCTCTTGGGTCAGATACATAGCAGCACCACTCACTCACTCCTCTTTCAAATCTTTTTATAAAAAGCTTGCTACTACTGCTTTATGTACTGTCCATTTTGCACCAAAGAACTATGAAGCACTGTAACACATTTCAAGGGGAAAGGACCATAAAAACATACAAATACTATTTCAGATATGAACACAATGAAGTAACACTGGTAATAGAATAAAATGGGAGCAGTATGGGGGAGAGGCCAACACTACTCTACACGTAAGTCAACAGAGAACCGAAGGCCCAAAATGTTAAGTTTCGTCGCTCTGGATCTAGAGGAGACTGGCCTTTACCATGACAGTTTGAGAGAAGCCCCGCTGCCTGCTTGTTGGTAAACTAGAGTACCATTTAAAAAATCACAATCACTAAATAAAGTCTCAGAAAGTGGTCCTAAGAGCAAAAATCAAATGAAACATCTGTTTAAGAAAAATCTACACAAACCCAATAAAAATAGCAAGTGCGTGGTTTCCTCTCTTCCCACCTCAGCAAGGCACGGACTCCACTTTAACTGCTGCAACCCACAACATAAAGCTCACTCTCCTCAGAGCTGCCAGTGCTCCCAGTAGAAGGGCTTACTCCCAGAAAGCGCAGGCCAGCAGCATTTTTCACCCTGCCACCAGCTGCCTAACATTCAAGTCAAGTCCTGGGGAAACCCCTTTGCCCAATGCCCACCCTACCTTGGATGTGAAGCACTGACAAAACTGAGTTCCTGAAAACTGGTCCACACTTCAGGAAGCAGTGATTCCATGCCAGATGAGGCAAACACCAAGTCAGGTAAATATGAAGCAATTCATAGAATTATCAAAGCAAAAATGCAGAAAGTCAAAACAAAAAAATCTTCAATGGAACAAGAAAAATCCACTACTTATTAAGGACACCAGTAATACTAACATTCTCCTTCTCAGCAGAAATACCAGATGGCAGAAGCCAGCAGGAAAAAACATTTGAAGAGTTTAAAGAAAAAAACTTTCCAACCAAGAATCCTAAATCTGGAAAAGTTACTTCAAAATTTAAGATCTTTCTCCAAACTAAAAATTAGAATGTTACTTTCAGATTCACTTACAAATATATTAAAGGAATTTCTTCAGTAAAAGAACAAATGATCTCTCAAAATTATTGGAATCCCCCAGGTGTGGTGGCTCATGCCTGTAATCCCAACACTTAGAAGGCTGAGGCAGGAAGATCCCTGTGAGTTCAAGGCCAGTCTGGATCTCTTACAATTTTTGAATCGTTATTCAGTTCCAGCTTCCCACAAAGGCCCACTCCCAAGGGTTAAATCCAAGCCTCTCTATTCTCCAAAATGTTACCCACTTTATAGTCCACATACATTTTCACTTTGACAGAAGCCCTTTCCCTATCCCTGCCATCCTTACTTCAGGTTCCCAGAAGCAGCGATCTCTGACCCATCTTTCTAGTCTACATATATGTATGTTGTTCTGACACATCTCCCCAAAGGCAGGAGCATTCTTTTTTCTTTTTTTGGTACTAGGAATCAAACTTGGGACCTTGTGCTTGCCAGGCGGGTGCTGTGCCACTGACCTATATCCCTGGCAGGAGCATTCTTTATACTGTCATGACACTTTGAAATGATCACTCAGGAGTACAACAAAACCCTATGCATTACACATATTTTAGTTTGCGTATGCTTTTTGAGACAGGATCTATGTAGTGCAGGCTGGACTTGAACTTGCAGTGATCCTCCTGCCTCAGCATTCCCAGTGCTGGGATTCCAGGCATGCTACCCCATACCTAGTTTGCCATAGAAATTTTTCTTACTCTAGCCACAACCTCTGATGTTAGTACTAGTTTTTGCTTTATCAAATTATTTCTTAAAAATATTACTAGATTTGTCCAGTTTCATATCATAATTAAGGGGAAACATGTTTGGTATTTATTGCAATATCCAGCAAAGCAATCAGTTTTAACAGGGCCCCACTGTCTCTACTCCATGGAGTCAGGAGACGTGGTTTGAAATAATGCCTCTTTAACTACCTATGTGACCCTGGGCAGGAACTACCTATAATCTTCTGAGTTTTAAATGCTTCTTCATAAAATAGGGTTACCATAAAAAGCTTTGAGGATTAAATAAATCAGAATTAGAGGTATTAAATCAAAAAGTTCTGTACACCTGTGGTAACCATTCTCTAATGGCATCACTATCATTTTGTATTAAGAACAGCTAAAACAGTAAATTTCCCAAAAATTCAGAGCTCTTACTCATTTTAGGGCTGACCCAGATAGTTGTTCTAAACTTCTAGCTGCCTTAGATAAATGATTCAATTATTTCTGAATTTAAATTTATGGCTGTCCTTTTCTTTAAAATGCTAATAATTCAAATTGCACCCAAATGTGAATTTTGGTGGCCGATTCCAAACGCTATGCCTATAGCCTCATTGGCTTCCTACTTACTTCTTTAGATAGTTAGCACAATAGAAACAGAAGAGCACCAAACCAGGAAGCAGGATCCTGATCCCACTCAGCTAGTTATCTTTTGTAGGAAGCAAATATAAACAGTCTAGATTTCAGAACGCTGTGAAAACCAGGTATGAGTTCCTCCATCTCTCTCACTGTTCATTAGTGTCATCTTCAGGTTCTCTTCCAAGTGTAACAGTATGTCTAGGTTGAGCAACATCCAACATAAAAAGATGTGCTTGCTGGGTATAGTGGCGTACACTGTAATCCCAGCCTCTGGGAGGTTGAGGCAAGAGGATAAAAGGCAAACCACTGTCTCCTGGGGTTTTGTACTCCTCCTAGGGATGGTAAAAGATTTGACTAATTTCCACAGATTCAGAAATTCCTCGAGCTGAGTGTGGTGGTGCAGACCAGTAATCCCAGTATTTGGGAGGCTGAGGCAGGAGATGACTGAGATTTGAGGCCAGCCTGGTTAGTTCCAGGTCAGCCTGAACTACACAGCAGGACCCTGTCTTAGATTTTCACTTAGCTTGAGAAATTTCTAAATCTGTGGAAATTAGTCAAATCCGTTACCATCCCTAGGAGGGGTACAAAAAGCTCAGAAGACAGTGGTTTGCCCTTTACCTTTTAGTTTAGCATACAATCTTAAACTGCTAATTTTTAAAAAATATAAAACGTAACAGACAAATCCTTTCTCATTTTGTTTCACGTTATCATCTACTTGTTGAATGGAGATGGAGCTGCCTTTATTTTCTTTGGCTGTAGGAAAATACTTTCAGTGGAAATTACTTCATTGTCAATGATATCATCAAACAGTCTTACTTCTTATAATCCATCTTTGGGCTCTTACTCCTACAATTCTATTATGCCAACTTTGATGAGCCTTCTGGATTATTAACGTAGCACTGGGGGGAAATGTTTTATCAGGTTTTCTTCAAGGAACCTGATGCCTAATTAGCTAAGGACTGATTTTTGGAAACCAGTAAAGCTAAACTGTAATGAAGGTTAAGTATTATTAAAAATAGGCTTTATACACGCCAAGATTTCAGTCAGCACACTGTGACCTAAACCATGTGCTTCACCGATCTTTGTTTTCAGCACCCCATTTACTTTTCATAGAGGCTAACACTACTCATACGCTGGATGAAGAAATTTTAACTACAACTAACCAGTAACAGTTTCATTTAAACTTAACTAAGCAAAAGGAGCTCAAACCCAGACATACTGGCTTCAGAGTCCTTATGCTTCCTCATCATACAGTATTATTGTGCTTCTTGTGTGCTAGTATTTTTGAGAGGGTTATTTTGAAAAAGTTATGTTATCTGAGATTCCTTAATCAACAATAAGATCACCACAATGACAAGTCTAGCAATCATGCCCTTAAAATTCCTAAGTCCAACAATAAGGAAAACAAACTGACTTGTATATAGTCTGTCATTAAAGTATCTTTGGTACTACCAGTGGAGAGTTGACATTTTCCCATGAATAATAGCATATGCACCTTTGAGATTAATTTCTTCACAATAGTAGCAACAAAATAAAGACTTGGGGAAATAAAGCCAAGAAGGACTAGTCCTACAGGAATGCTGCCCAACACTACAGGAAAGCTGAATCCACCAATAATTATTGGTTGTAATCTTCAGGGTAGGGATATGGAGGCGCAAGTCAGGAGCTGAGGCAACATTTAACATTAGCTATTACTCTACTAAGTACACAACTTCAAAATCAAGAGAACCAATGTAAGCAAATGACCTATACGTATTTCTACATGTACTGTTAATTTAAATGAGGAAGTTGGCTTGATCACTACTCTTTGTACGACTTTCTGGTGGATCCTTAGTATATATTTAGATACTGAAGAATCACAGGATCTCAAGATTACTGTGTTCTTTGCTGTAACTTTGCTCAGAACCTTAATATGCTGAAACTCAGTGTGACGATCCAAGGTTAAAATCTGGTTTTCAGTATTCCTCAAAATCCTCAAAACGTTTTTACTGAATATTTAATCTTCAAGAGCCAACTTTTCCTCTAAGTATGAATGCGATCTTTATGTGAATCTAAAATTTACTAAAATCTTTCTAAGCTCACGTAAGTAGCATATATTTTTAAAAAGAGCTAAGTTATCTATAGAACACACCTCTGCAAACACTGAGCCCAATTTTTCTCATTCTTGTTATTCAAACTCAAATTCTTTATTCTCTCTCACAGCAGCAAACTCACTACAAGGATAATTTCACTGGTTATGGAATTCTGACTTTTTGCTTGCCTAGCTCTGCCACAAAGTCCACTCTGTGTCTTTGTTCTTGTATTAATAGGGTGCTCTCCATCCCTGACTTTTCAATCTCCTGTCCTGGATTTTATGCAGTTTGAATATGATTTATCTAAATGCAGACGACAGCTTTGGTTTGTTTTGGTTTTTGTACTTTTAAATAATCTTCATTGTACAGGGCTGGGGATTTAGCTCAGCGGCATAAGCACCTGTCTTGCAAGCAGGCAGTAGTGAGTTCAATCCCCAGTAATGATAAAAAAGAAAAAGACAAAAAAAAAATTTTTTTTTTAATCTTCATTGTAGCTGGGGTTTTAGGTCAGTGGCATAAGCACTTGCTTGGCAAGCATGAGGTCATGAGTTTGGTCCCCATACCAAAAAAAAATTCCATTAAAAAAAAATCTTCATTGTTGCTCCCTGATTGACATGTTTTGAAATTTTTAGGGTTTTTCTTTCTCCTTGAAATAAAATAGACTTGGGAAAAGAAAAACTTCTTGAAAATAAAAATAAATCCTGATGGAGTTTACAGAATCAGCGGTTTTCTGCCATTAATTTCAGAAGTTCTTAGCCAGTATTACTTCAAACACTTTGCTTCATTCTTTCTTCTGATATTCTAAGCATGTTATGTTACACTTTGCCAAACAGTCCCACAATTTCTGGGAGCTCTATTTATGAGGTGCTTTGTATTTTCTTATACTGAATTTCAATTTGGAAAGTTTCTAATGACCTATCCTCAAGCTCATCAATTATTTCCCTGGCAGTATCTAATCTACAGCACTGGGGTGCCCATTAAATTCATTCTTATTATTTTTCTACTTCTAGTACTCTATTTGCTTTACATTTTCCCCCAAGTATTTCCAGTGCTATTATCATCAATGTTTTTCATGTCTACTTTCACTGAAATTCTTATTAAGGATCCTTCTAAATTCATGATCTGATAATTCCAAAATCTGTCATGAGACTAGTTCTGATGCTTCTCTTTGGATGTTTTTGCCTTTTAATGTATTGTAACTTTTTATAAACCCAAACACAGATGTATATACCAATAAGGTAAACAGGTCTGCATCATAAGATTTTATCTGATTAAAAGGCTGTGTTTAATGTCTGCCGTAGACACATTAAGACACTGAAACTTGCTACCTTATTAATGAACTTTCATATTAGGCAATTTTAACTAGCATTATCTTGATGATGCTGGGTGTAGTAGCACACACCCAGCACTGTAATTCCAGCACTCGGGAGGCATGAGGATCACCATGAATTGAAGACCAGCCTGAGAGCCAGGGGCATAGTTAAGTGGCACAGTGCCTGCCTGCTAAGTGTGAGGTCCCGAGTTTGACTGCTGGTACAAAAAAAACAAAAAACAAAAAAACGAGGCTCTAAAAAAAAAATCCTGCTGGCCACCTGTAATAGGTTCATTTGGTCACAATCCTTCTACAAATGTAAACCTAATAGCCAGATGGGGTGATGCATGCCTGTTACGCCATCACTCAGGAGGATCACCACAAGTTTGCAGCTAATCTGGGCTACACAGTAAGTTCAAGGCCAGCCTGGAACACATATGGAGACCCCATCTCAAAAATTTTTTTAAAATTTTAAAAAGTATACCTAGTTACCTTTTCCTGGTAGTTTTTGAAGTATTGAAACTACCAAGGATTTTCAGGAAGATAACGTGTAAGACATGTTTTGTTAAATCTTTCGAAAGACCTAGGTGTATCTGACATGAGAGGAAGGGGGATTCATCATAAGGAATAATGAAGATTATTACTTGGTTATTTCATTATTAAAAAGTCCTCATTGCTTCTTTAACTTCAGTTCCTTCAGTGCACCACTGTTGATCCATCAGGAGAGTGCTATTATTGGTAACTGTACAGTCTAGTTTATTTAACCACTCCTGGTGTTTTAAAATAGTACTAGAGCTAGACTATAATGATAATCTGGGTATCATTGTATACATCAGATTTGTTCAAAGAAAACTTGAACCTGCTTAAGTCAGAATTTCTTATAAAATATGTTCAAAATCTAGTTAAGACCACATTATGGAGAGTGTAACTGCTTCAACATTCATCTCATGTCTTTCCTTTTTTTTTGATACGGAGTTTTGTTACGCAGTTCAGGTTGTCCTTAAACTCACTATGTACCCCAGGCTGGTAGTTCTAGCGGTACAATCTTTTAACTACAGATCGCAAGTACGACCTACTTGTGCCACCAGTGGACAAGATCCAACAGTGGACTCTCCCAGTAACTAGTTTTCCATATAAATGACCCCCCACTGCTCCTGGTTCTTACCAACCTGAAAAACTACCATTTTCCTTTGCTCCAAGCCATGATAAAGCAGACTCCCCATCATTGCAACCTGATTTCAGGGGGAAGGATGAAAGGGCCTGACCCTTCTGTTTCCACTGTGTCTTCAGTCCTAGTGTGTTGGTCCCACCTCCTCTTGCCAGTTCTCACTTCTGGTATCAGAGATTTGTCTAAATATTTCCACTTTTTACAACAGTACATGGGAGGATATAGATTCTTTTAGTTCAATCCTGTCAGTATTCCACTTTCTAGGAAAAAAGCTGACTGCTTCTTCTGGAGAACTTATGGTCAGTCACTGTCTCTCTGCTCAGCTCTTTCTGTATTTGGAGACAGCCTCACTAAGTTGCTAATTTGCCCAGGGTGAGCTGAACCCTGCAATCCTCCTGTCTCAGCCTCCCATATTGCTGGGATTACAGACGTGTGCCAATACACCTGCCTAACGTTCTTCCCTTTTTAGAGCAGAGATATTACATACATATCTTTACACTGTTTTGGTAATCTGTATCAGTATTATAAAGAATTTCTTGTAACAATGGAAATGTTCAGTATCTATGCTATTTAACATAATAGCCAATGGCCACATGGGGCTATTGGTACCAACAAATTAAATTTTATATTTTAACATTATTTTAAACCACTTACATAACTAATGACTACTTACTGAATGCAGCAGCCCTCTCCACATTTCATCTCTCAATCTCTTTATGTATCCTCCATTTTCTTTCTCTTTGTCTCTCTTTATAATATGGAACAACTTATACATAGTTTCACTATATAGTATGACAAAAATAATACACTAGGTTTCATTACATTTTAATATATGTCTTTTTCTATAACTTCTACAAGAAAGCTGCAACTCATTTTTAATAGGAAGTCAAAGGCAGAACATCTGATTTCATTCTTTAAAAGACAATTAACACCTACATCAGGCAGAGAAGTCAGGTGACCACATTTTAAACCCAGGTCTCAGATCCTGTGGAAATACAAATCATTGATACCTACTTCAAAAACTTCTACTCCCATAGGTTTGATAACACAGAAGAAATCAACAGATTCCTAGAAACATATGAATTATCAAAGCTGGATCAAGAAGATGCAAAACTTCTGAATAACCTAATTTCAATTAATGAAACTGAAAATGTAATTAAAACCTTACCAACAAAGAAAGAAAAGTCCAGGTCCTGATGGATTCACCTCAGAATTCTACAAGAAATTCAAGGAAGACTTAAATGCCGGCACTCCTCAAACTCTTCAATGAAACTCAAAGGGAAACAATTTTCCCTAACTCATTCCTGGAAGCAAGTATTATCCTAATACCAAAACCAGAGAAAGACCCAATCAAAAAAGAGAACTATAGGCCAATCTCCCTAATGAACATAGACACAAAAATTCTCAGTAAAATACTAGCAAACAGAATATAGCAAGTAATCAATAAGATTATATACCAGGACCAAGTGGGATTCATCCCAGGCATGCAGGGATGGTTCAACATATGGCAATCAATAAATGTAATTCACCGTATCAGTAGAGCCAAAGATAAGAATCACATGATCATTTCAATAGATGCAGAAAAAACTTTTGATAAGGTCCAACACTCATTCATAAGAACTCTACAGAAAATAAGAATAGATGGTCTTTATCTCAATGTGATAAAAAGCCATCTATGACAAACCAATAGCCAGTATCGTATTAAATAGTCAAAAACTGAAAACTTTTACTCTAAAATCAGGAACTAGACAAGGGTGTCCATTATCTAAACTCCTGTTCAATACCGTACTAGAAATACTAGCCACAGCAATTAGACGAGAGAAATAAAAAGAGTAAGGATAGGAAAAGAAGTTAAATTATCACTTCCAGATGACATAATGCCCTATATAAAAGACCCCCAAAACTCCATTGAAAAACTTCTAGGTATAATAATTCAGTAATGTAGCTGGATACAAAGCCAACACCCAAAAATCAATAGCATGCCTATACACAAACAATAAACTCACTGAGAAATAAGAAAAGCCACACCCTTCACACTAGCATCCCAAAAAATGAAATACTAGGAATCAATATAACAAAAAGAAAAGATCTAGCTGGGCGTGATGGCTCACGCCTGTAATCCCAGCACTCAGGAGGCTGAGGTGGGAGGATTGTTGCAAGTTCGAGACCAGCCTGGGCTACAAAGTGAGCTCAAGGCCAGCTTGAACTGCATAGCGAGACCCTGTCTCAAAGAAGACCCCCCCCAAAAAAAATCTATTCAGTGAAAATTATAATATCCTGAAAAAAGAAATTGAGTAGGATCTCAGAAAATGGAAAGACATTTCTTGTTCACGGATAAGAAGAACAAACATTGTAAAAATGGCCATTCTCCCAAAACTGTTATATAGATTTAATGCAATTCCAATTAAAATACCTCACAGATCTAGGGAAATCATTCCTAAAATTCGTCTGGAACCAGAAGAAATTTAGAAATAGCAAAGGCAATTCTGGGCAACAAAGGCAAGGCAGGGGAATCACAATCCCTGACTTAAACTTATACTACTGTAATAAAATCAGCATGGTACTAGAGTAAAAAGAGACCTGGAGATCAGTGGAATAGACGAGAAGATACAACTACAGTACAAACACATTCAGCCACCTTATCTTTGACAAAGGGGTCAAACACATTCACTGGAAGAAAGGTAGCCTCTTTAGTAAGTGGTGCTGGAAAAACTGACTCTCTACATGCCAAAGATTAAAGCTGGACCTGTATCTTTCACCATAGACCAAGCTAAAATCAGAATGGATCAAAGATCTTAATATTAAAAAACTCAAGTCAACTGTCCCTCAAAGAACTTCTGTCTAGAACACACAAAGAATTTAAAAAAAAAAAAAATCAGACCCCAAAATTCAAAGACCCAATCCAAAAATGGGCATCTGAGATGAATATACACTTCTCATACAAATGGCTTATAAACACATGAAAAAATGTTTAACATCATTGGTCATTAGGGAAATGCAAATTAAAACCACACTGAGATTCCATCTCACTCCAGAAAGAATGGCCAGGATCAGGAATACTACTAACAACAAAACCTGGAGAGGTTGTGGGGGGAAAAGAAACTCTTCTGCATTGTTGGTGGGCATATAAACTGGTGCAACCACTATGGAAATCAGTCTGGAGGTTCCTCAAAAAGCTGGGATTAGAAGCTGGGATTATTTGATTCAGCTATTCCACTCTGGGGCATATTCCCAAAAGAATTAGAAACCTCCTTATCACAGTGATACATGTGCATCTATGTTTATAGCAGCACAGTCTATAATAGCCAAATCTTGAAAACAACCTAAATGCCCATCAACTGAAGAATGGATAAAAAAGTTGTGGCACTTTTATACGTGGAGTACTACTCAGCTATAAAGAATGACCACATTTTATAGGTAAACGGCTGCCAACTTGAGACCATATTCGTAAGTGAAATAAATCAAAATCTCATGTGTAAATGCTGTATTGTCTCCCTAGTGTAAGAAACGCTAAGAGTAAATAAGATACAAAATCCTCAATACTGTGAAATTAAGAATCTGCTCAAAAGGGGAAAAATAACTCAGGAAAAAGGAGGGGGAAAAAAAGGAAAAGAAAAATAAAAGTTTGTATATACACACTTAAGATAACTAAGATGACTATGCTACTAATACTATTAGTTCTTAGAACAAAAGTTAATATTCATAGAATTGGATCAATTTTGTATGTTTGTGTCTGGTAATCTGAGGAATTCTTGAAGATTACTATGTAAAATAGCAATTTGGGGGGCTGGAGATTTAGCTCAGCGGCATAAGTGCCTGCCTTGCAAGGAGGCAGTCATGAGTTCAATCCCCAGTACCAATAAAAAGGAAAAAGAAAAAAAAATAGTAAACCGTTCCTATTGCCTTGTTTTCAAAGCCTGTATTGTCACTGTTTTAGGGTCTTTGTTACCATTGTCTTTTTTCTTGTTTTTCTAGTAATTTGTTTGGTTTTGCCTTCTAGCACAGAAAGGACAGATGTACAAGTAGAGCATTAGACATGCCTAGACCTTCTCCTAAACAGTTTATGATGATGTATTACGTGTGGTATAAATAGCTACTTTGAAGAGAAATTAAGGTAGCCATTGCTGATTCCCTATTATCATGCTGTAAAGTCCAGTAATACTTTTATTCTTTTAGTGGTTTTAGTCTTATTTTGTATTATTTAATTTCAATATATATGAAGGTATGGACAGCTATTTGCATTATTTTCTTCTGACCTGCTTTGTTGTTTTGTTTTATCCTCTCTAAAAATTTTTTTAGAATAAATAAGCTAATCCTGGTCTCTTAGTGTAACCATTCTAGAGTGCTGAGGTTGGGTCAATATATCAAACAAATGCTTCTAAGAAATCATAAAAGTTATCAAAAAGGTAAATTTGGAAATGCTGTATCTTTTTGAAATGAAGTAGCTTTCATACACAGCAGACAAGTAGATGACTCAAAAAAGTCAAAAACTGAATATATTCTTTAAAGGTACTAAGAAACCCACTCACAATTATCAAGATACTAAAACTGTAACTAGCAAAACAAGTACTTTCTCTTTGTGACAAACGAAAAATATTACAGACCTTTGACATTCAAAAAAAGATTGCTTGAGCCCAGGAGTTCAAGGCCAGCTATGGCAACATAGCAACTGAAAACAGTAACGACAAAATATCCCTCAAAATGACACAAATTCACTGATTAAATGACAGTAACATTAAGAAACTCTCTAAGATTTTTTGTGTTGCTAAATTTCTAAGGTATTTATCTTAAGTACCCAATTCATTTGAGTCCTCTAACTGCTACACAAAGTAGGTGTAAATTTTTATCCTTATTTTCTAGACAGGACAAATGCGTTGTCCAATGTCACTATGCTAGCAACTCTATTAAAAGTGCCAACTCTAGTTACAAAGCTCATCTGCCTCTCCAAGAGTTTACTGAGTTAAGGAAGACCAAAATCAATCAAGAAAAATTTCTAAGCATAGGCCTGTTTTGGGCCTTTTCAATATGCAAAAATATGTTACACAACTTTGTAACTTAGAATATATCACAAAAAATGACAAAAGCACAAGTTTGTAAAAAGCCTACAGGCAAACATACTGGCTCATTATTTTTGAAAATATATAAATTAACCCCAAGATTAATAATGGTAATTGTTTTAAAAAACTGAATCTTATAGTTCGAAATTTTATGCAAGCAAAACAATCCTAATATTGCTTTTTCAAAAAAATAAGTATATGCTACAAAAAGCATCTATCTTAAAAGTATTTGTTTTTTGTTTTACTGAGACAGGGCCTCATTCTGTATTCAGGCTTTCAACTATGTATCACAGGTTGGCCTCAAACTTGCAGCAATCCTACTGCCTCAGGCTCCCAAGGATTACAGATGTAAACACCAAGCCCTGCTAAGTTTTTATACCACAACAAGTGCCATAAAGTATTTAATAGGAAGGATTTTTACTGGATCTTACTTGGTTTTATATACATATATATGTGTGTGTGTGTGTGTATGTAATTGTATTTACTTTGCTTACTGAAATTATTAATTTTTTTTTTCAGAGACACATTCTCACTTAGTGCAGGCTGATCTTGAATACATGGCAATCCTACCTGTTTCCCAAACTCTGGGATTACATGCATGGGCTACCATGCCTAGCTGAGATCCTTTTCAGAGAACACCACTTCTGTCAAATATATACTTTCAAATCTTTATATGCATAATTCCTAAACTCACGGATTATGAAAAGTAGTCCTGGCCAGACATTGTGATGCACGTCTGTAATTCCTGTACCTGGAAGGCAGAGGCAAGATTAAAATTTAAATCCAGCCTAGGCAATTTAGCAAAACTCTGCATCAGAGTTTTAAAAGGCCAGGCATAATGGTGGCACACCTGTAATGCCAGCACTCAGGAGGCTGAGGTTAAGAGTCACTGCAAGTTCGAGGCCAGCCTAGGCTAGAGTGCGTTCAAGGCCAGTCTGAACTGCATAGTGACACCCTGTCTCAAAGGCAAAAAACAAACAAAAAACAAAAACTGCAAATACACTAACATGTGTGATGAAAACCATCTAAGTACCTCTCAATAGATTAATTAATAAGACACATGCTGTATAGCCTGGACTAACAGTAGGGAGAAAGGGAACAAGGCAGGTCTATTTAAAGTAACCTAGAGTAGTCAAATTTATAGGTATGAAGTGGCTGGGCAAAAGGAGGCAATGGAAGTGTATCATGCAGAGCAGGTCTGGACAATGGAAGAAGTTCAGGAGACAGGTTATACAACAACATAAGTAAACTTAACACTACTCCCCTGTACACTTTAACACAGTAAACTTCATTCATATGCTGTATATTTCCCCACAATTTTTTAATAAAAGAAAAAAATCCATGCCATCCCTTAATTGCATGTTGAATGCATCCCACTACTTTAGGCCATTATGTAATTTAAGTGACCCAAAAAAGAAAAATATGTAAAATGAAGGCTTCTAATACTTAAGTGACTAACAGCCCTTCCCAGATTAGTACATATCAACTTACATGAACAGTATGTAAGAGTTCCCACTTCCAACAACCCCTTGCCATCACAAAGGATGTCATTTTTTTTTCTGAAATCATAGCTGATTTAAGCATAAAAAACAAAATCCTTTTTCATTTTTGCTTCTATTTCTATAAACTTATGAAAGAACTACCACATATAAGCAAAGATTCAACAGTAAAGTGATACGGGGTATTATTATTCATTTTCAAAAAAAGTACTGTAACATAAATGCCAAAAAGTTACTTAAAGCAATGTTTTCCAAGAGCAGGAAAGCTGAGCATGGTGGTACACGCCTACAATCACAGCACTCTGGAGGCTGAGACAGAACTGTTCCAAGTTCAAGATCAATCTAGGCTGCAAAGTGAGCTCAAGAGCCTCAACTGCATAGAGACCGTATCAGAACAAAACAAAAGATAAATGATCAATCTAGGCTACAAAGTGAGCTCAAGAGCCTCAACTGCATAGAGACCGTATCAGAACAAAACAAAAGATAAATGCCAACAACATGATCTGGTGAAAGGAGTATTATTTCTGCAAAGTCAAATATAACTTAGCTAGTGAGATTGATAACTTGGGTTGTGAGTACAACTCAGTGGTATAGCTCCTGCCTAACATGTGCAAGACCATGGGTTTAATTTCCAAGAGAGACAGAAACAGAGAAAGACATGTGTACTAAGATTATGCCTCCAAATTTTATCAAAGAGGTGATGAACTTGTAGCTAGTATTTGTTAGGTACTCTGAAGTATGATTAGCACACAACTTTACAATTTAAAAAAAAATTTCACTGCCACCACCTGCTACATAATTCAGGACTTTACTGCTCCACAGATTTTTCTAATTAAGTCCTATCTGAACTCCCTACTGCAAATCTCTCTCCAACTGATCCACTCAGCAACTACATTAGGTTTTCAAATACTACCAATGCTCCTATTGCTCTTTGAACTGTTTATAATCACCTGCTCATTGAAATTAAAGTATCCTAAAAAATGTGGCTCATTTGTTTTTTCACCTAATTTCTCTTGCCAAGCATGGTGACACATGCCTGTCCCAGCATTCTAGAAGCTGAGGTAGGAAGAGCACTGCAAATTAAAGGCCAGCCTTTACTTTCCAATTTCTTTACTTCCAACAACTCTCAGCTGCTGCAAAACAAACTGTAGCAGTTACCAGCTGTCAAGGGCTCCCATTGCATAATTTAACAATTACAGATTAAAATCCACTTTTACATTGTAGTATATGTAACATAAAGACACAAGCAAGGATTCAGATTTGTAGCTTTTATTGCTCCACTAGGTGGCACTGTTACTTCTTATGAATTCAATATATGGTGTAGTATATTGATGAGTACTTGTTTTGTACACAGTAAGTAATATACTATATAGTGTAACAGCATATTGTACACAATAGTTGTATACAGTAAAACTTATGAGTACTTATTAGAGAGTACCTGTCATTCACATATTCATATACTGTCAATACTGTCAATGTGTTACTCTTATGGGAGACAAAGTTGTAGTGATTTTACAATTTCAAAAAGCTATTTTCTTCTTTGTTCAAAATGCTCTGGTACTGCAATCTTCTTATTCATGGTTTCACTGTATTTCAGTTTAGTCACCATGGTTCAAAACCATTACTGTACTATAACAAGGATTATTTTGGAGAAAGGGAACCTACATTCACAATCACATTTATTAAACTGTAATGATTACTTTTATATTATTATACTTAATTTGAAAATTAAACTACCACAGGTAGTTAAATATATATGAAAAATAGTATTTATAAGGTTTGATACTACCTACAGTTTCAGGCATCCACTAGGTGGATAAGGGTGGACTACTGCACTGTACTATGCTATGATGACTTAAAGATCAGCTAACCAGAGTGGTGAGAGCCCTTGTCCAGTACGTGTTTGATTGCCCCCTCCACATTAGCCTATTACACTGAATGTAATTTTATTCAAAAACTTCAAATATGTTTCAATCACTTATTCATAAAGTAATGATTCTTTTTCAACTTAAAAATCTAATTTAAAATATAAAAATGCCTCTTACAGATTACATTTGTAGTGGTATTCATTCATCATTTTAAGGCCTAGTAAATTTAATGACAAAATACCCAAAGGCCTACCAGAAGAAAGGTACCGCACTAAATGTAGAATTGAGAATATGGAAACATGAAAAACAGACATGGTTCTTCACCTCACAAAGCTCACATTCTAGTAACAAGTACAACTAGAGAAATTTTAAATTTTTCAAATAATGCTATATGCCAAGAAGGAAAATCAAAACAATGCAGTGCTCGCTTTGGCAGCACATATACTAAAATAGGAATGATACAAAACAACAATGCAATACAGTTGTAATTGTAGGAAAGGAGTAACTGCAAAGGAAGAAGATTCTCTTGAGGAGGTGACATAGGAACATGAATCTAAATGAAGAAGGAACCAAGAATAATTCTGAACCAGCAAAGCAGTCACACTTAGAATCAGTAAAGCCAAGGATGTGAAGACATCTTTTGCCTGCTGGAAGAATACAATGAAAGCCAGGGAGCCGACACAAGGTTAAACAGAGACTCATCACTGTGGTCTTAAGACACGTATGAGTAAAATAAGATCCAGAAGTGAAATGAGAAGCCCTGCAGAGTTTTGAACAAGGGTGTGATGGGACCTATACTTAAAAGATTCATCGGGCTATAGTTATGTGGGGAGTATTAGAGGGATCAGGATGATAAGTCACAAATGCAGGCACCATGTACATGACAAACACTTAGAAGAATGGCTGGCAACACTTATGACACATATTTCAGCTCTGTTTAGTAAAATATAAAAAATGGTCCATTATATGAGAGATGGAATATTTTATCTGCTCCCTGACAAAAAGCCACTACAATTTACAAAGACAGAAACCTAGCTGGGCATAGTGGCACATACCTGTAACCCCAGCACTCAGAAGATAGGCAGGAGCATCTCTAGGCAGGACTGGGCTACGAAGTGAATTCAAGGCCAGCCTGAAATGCACAGTGAAACCCTATCTCAAAAAGAGCAAACAAACAAACAAACAAAAAAAAACCCAGAAGATAATGATGAAAAGTAATGCATGAGGCAGGCGAATCTCTGCAAGTTTAAGATAGCCTGGGGTACAAAGTAAGCTCAAGGCCTGCCTGTACTGCATAGAGAACCTGTCTCAATGAGATGGGGTGTGGGGGGGGAGCCGACCCCAAAACAAAAAATGATACAAAAGTAATGCATCCAAAGAACTCTGATTAGGCCCAGGACTTTTGAGGTGTCAGGCTCCTTAAAACACAATAGTGACTCAGGTAGACAGTAAGATCAGAGAAAATCTACATGAATCTGTTAAAACTTTATCCTTGCCAAGTATGGCAGCACACATCTGTGTAATTCCAGCATCAAAGAGGAAGGAGGGCCATAAGTGATCAAGTCCAGCCTGAGCAACTTAGCATTACCCTACTTCAAAACTTTAAAAAAAAAAAAAAAAAAAAAAAGTAAAAAATAAAAAGGACTGGGGAATATAGTTCAGGGCAAAGGCCCTGGGTTGAATCTTCAATACCAAAAAAATTTAATTTTAAACAGGTATTTTTTTCTGGAGAAAATGAATTGGCCAGCAAAGAAGACCTACTGATAGCATTTGGGAATCACCAATAAACTAGTATCTTATTGACAGTCAAGATTAATAACAAATATCAAATCTTTAACAAGATTCAACAATTTCATCTTTAGAGACTAAACACCAAAAAGGGAATAGCTACACACTCACTAAAATAGTTTCTATAATATCAAAGCAGCGGTCAGAATCATAAAGAACAGCAGAAAACTATAACACAGCCATACATTAACAAGGAAAACAATGACACAGTAAGATGCACGTATCATATAAAAAAGGTAATGATGCAGTGACAGACCCACTATACAGGGCTGTCTTTTAAATTTTTTCCTGCAATAAAAACAGATTACTTGCAGTCAATAAACCTGGTTAAAAGATTACATGGTTGTTTTTAAAAAACTGAATTATATTTAGACTATTGTTAGCTCTTAAAAACTATATAAAGTATTCAGCAATCAGCCAACTATCTACCTACTTTCCTCCCAGTTGAGGAACTGAGCTACATTCCGTTTTGTTTGTCTTACTTTTTGAGATAGGGCCTAAAATGTATTTGAACTTATGATCCTCTGTCTTGGCCTCCCAGAATGCTGGGGTTAAAGGTGTACACCACCAAGCCAGTAATTTCTCTTTAAAAAGTAATTTCATCTTATGTTGAAATCTAAACCAAGTAAATATTTCAATGGAAAAATACAGTAAGTAATTTTAAAATATAACTGAAAACCAAGGACTCATCAGCTATACAGTGGTTTTTCTTTTTCTTTCTTTTTTTTTTTTTGGTCTTTTGAGACAAGGTCTCACTCTGAAGATCAGGCTGGCCCTGAGCTCACTTTGTAACCCAGACTGATCTCAAATTTGCAACAATCCTCCTGCCTGTCTTCTGAGTGCTGAGATTACAGGCATGTGCCATTATGCCCGACTACTGAATAACATTTTTGATCTGACAAACTGACAACAAAATATTGTCCTTTTTAAATGTTAAGTATGAAAGAAAAATTGAATAGCTTCAATAAATAAATATTCAAAGTAATCAAAAATCAAAATCTAGAAGACAAATGGGCCAGGAGACTAAAATAGGGAGGATGCCATCATTACTGTAGACACATGTATATATAGGAATTAAGTGTGACAAAAATGGTATTTGATGAGAATAGTACGAAAGACTGTGATTAAATTATAAAAGTGTATTAATCACCACTATGAAACAATGTTAGGACCCTGGATCAGGTCCTAAAAAAAAATTCTGATAAAATTGTTGAAAAAAGTATTTTTACAGCTATTAAAAAGGCCATCTTAAATATATATATATAAATATATAAATAAAATGCCCAGAGTATACAAAAATATAGTAAGGCATAAAACCAGAACCAAATAGAAAAGTGGTCAAAGAATACAGAGAATTGCAGGAGAAATAAAATGGTTAATAAATAGTCTTAAAATATAACCATTCTCCCTAATTGGCATGTTTTCAAATTATTTTTTCTCATTGAAATAAAATGGATTTGAAAAAATATACAGCCATTGAGCTTAAAAACTCAACCTATCAGATGTTGAAAAATTACAAAGATCACCATCATTCTTGTGTGCGAGTTTATGTAGGAAAAGATGCACTCATACTGCAAAAGGAAGAATAGTTCAGTGGCACAGTGCCTGCTTAGCATGCATGCAGTGCTGGGTTTGATCCCCAGTACCATTCACACAAAAGGTAGAAGCTTTTCAGAGCACTTAATTATACTACCAATATTTAAACCTACATCCTTCTGAATCCACTGTACTGTAGTTCATTAAGAATCTGCCACACAGTTGCAAGACTATGCAAACCTCTATTCAATCACCAGCATGTTGTTGTCTTATTTATAATGTGCAAATGTCATAATGAAGACAAACATCTTAATGGAGTCAATCTGATACCAACAGAATAGGCTTAAAATACACTATCCATATAATCCACTGGTTTTTAAAAAAGGAGGCAGATATGAATATACTGAAATAGAATGGCAAAATATAAACACTTATCTTCTCTAACATATATTCTCATTCTGATTTCCAGAACTTGGAATTCTTTCCGCCTTATCCTTCTCTGGAAGCCAACAAATTATGCCTTCCAATTTTCTATGGAAACCTATTCCCAAAATTAGAAAACAACTTTCCACAAAATCTAGTAAAAATAGATCAATATATTTTGAGATAAACAGGAACTTTATAAACGCACGTTTCCTTATAGCAACTGTATTGTGGAAAAATATGCAAAACTGAGCAACAAACACATTATATTATTGAATATGGAAGAATTTCTGATCTTTGTATTTGCCTCTTTTCAAAAATATTAAGCCAGGTATGGCAGTACATGCCGGTAATCCTAGCATTGGGGAGGACTGAGGCAGGACTGATATGAGTTCCAGGCAAAAAACAAAAACAAAAACATTAAAATTAAAATGTTACTTTAATTCCCTTATTCATGAATGACTCCTATAATAAAGCAAGGCATAGTGATATACACCTGTACGCCCAGTACTCTGGGAGGATGAGGCAGGAGAATTCCAAGTATGAGCCCAGCGTAGGCAACCTAGTGAGCTCAACACAAAATTTAAAAAGGGCTGTAAAGTATGAAGGTCTTGGGTTCAATCTCCGATATCAAAAAGAAAAGAAGTTAAATCAGTAATAGTTCCTACAATACTTTCAACTTCCTAAATAGTGAAATATAATTCCTCTAGCAATCCATGAAACAGATTTTACAAATGTAAAATAAATTAAGTGAATTTTAAATTATTTGCTAACCTATCGCTTCAAAAATAACAACTATTGATTTCCAAAATGATTTTTGAGGCTTTGTATTTTAATTATTATGAATGCTTTAACAGTGGCTTCCTCAAGAATTAGTCAATTCCTAAATTGATATTTTAAATATATGTTCCATTTTCAAGAAAGAAAACGACCGACGATCCACTGATATCCAATGATAGTTAACGTTCCAAGATGTATGAGAACAAGTGTCACGGAAAATACCAATCTTCACATCTCAGTCTCAACTTCAAAGTGATGTTTCTACTTATATCTCAAATTATCTTTGTCTTTTGACAAAAGGATACTTAGTTCCAGATAATTTAAGTTCTACTGAGTAACTTCCAAATTTATATAGTAATTCTTTAAAAAGTTGAACACAAATAAGGTGGTTTCTTTAGAATATAGAGGGAGTCAAAACATACAGTGAATACTAAAGTTTTTAATGAAGTTACTACAATAAAAGCTATTGCCATTAGTTCCCTTTTGAACACTGCCCCCTTGCTCCAAATACATTTATCGTATCATTCTTGCCACTTTCTAAAGCAGTTTTGGAAGTCTTAGCGTGTTTTTACTGCCCTAGTAAGGCTGCCTTTATGTCCTAAATTCATTCAAGACATTTATCTTTTATTGTCATTTTGACTTTGGAGAAGCACCAGATCCAGTAAGGTAGATTGGGACCCAACTTACGTTTTTATAAGCTTGCTTTTTATTGGATGGACCTTGCCAAGTGCATTTTCCTATGTTTTAATCATACCTCATAAAGACACTCATAAGAGGACTTGCAGAACTGCTTCAGAAAGTGGCAATAATGGATATGTGTGTTCAAGCAAGGGGTTGTATTTTGAAGAGGACTTAATGGCAATGTTACCTCCAACTGTAATGGTTTTCTTTTTTAAATTAAAAACATTTACCGTATTTTTCAATCACACCTTTAAAGGATAAAATTCAGTTGTACTGAACAGCAAAAGTCCCTAGAACACTATTTTAAGATAGTAATTACTTCTGAGGACCAAAAAGAATTGAAGAAACAGGGCTTCAGTTTGCACTGCAGCCTCACATTTCTTTAGGCAAAAACAGGAAATAAATGTTCTTTGTGACTAAGTGCACTGACTCTGGAGGGCAGATTCCCTGGGTTCTAAACAATTCCCTAGTTCACGGTGACCTTGGGCGACCTAGGTTATTTCCTTATGCTTAAATTCCATGCCTATAAAATGTGTGATACATCTTGTTACAAGGATTAAATGAATTGATAATATGAAGTGCCTACACTAGTACACTGATACATAGTAAATGCTATTGTTATCATAAGCCCACCATCTATGAATATTAACTATGAAATCTGGCTACGCTGCAATGAGGAAAGAGGAGGTTGCAGAAGGGTGGGTAGTATTTGATCTATTTTCTACACTTTTCAAATGTAAACTTTGTTTTTGAAACCAGTGATGATCAGAATCGCAAGTGAGAAAGCAATAAAGTAGAATAAGAAGTTTCAGTCTTTTCTTCAGTTTTCAAAAACATGAGACAATACAGGCTTTTGAGTTTGATATTTATTTTTAACAGGAAAAATATGCTAATGGTGATGACATCATTAGAAGATACGCCCATGTCCAATATCTGCAACAGAAGCTTGATAGAAGTTAAAGAAACCATACAAAAGACTAAAGACAAAAACTATATTAATTTTACTTACCCTTAGTTCTGCAGACAATGAAACAAATAATAACATACTTAAGGCTGAAGTTTCACCACAAAACCAAAGAAATGACAAGCTAATTATCAAATGTCTTTTTAGAAAAATTCACCTTTGCTTTTCCATATAGAAATGGGCAACATTTTCAAGGATAGAGCATAGTGCCATTAACTGAATATGTCTATGTGAGCAAAGGAGGAGCAAATTAAAAGGGACAGTGATAATTAAGATCTGAGAAACTGGTGTGAGAGTAATCATGTAGCTCTCTCCCAGTTAGTAGTATCAAGCCAGTCAAAGCATCATTTGGAGCATAACTAGATATTGTTGAAACAAGAACTAAGTAATAATATACAAAAGCAGCTTAACAGACACAGTACTATAACATCTACAAATTTGCAGTGAGCTAACTGCAAATGAAGGTAATCAAACATATCAGAAATTGTCTTACTACTAGAATAGGAAATCGGTACAGTAGTGAACAACTGAAACAAGAACTAGTCAACTAAAGGGTTCTTTTGAAACCAAATCTAGCTCATCCACCCAGTGATAATGGCTATGATACTGTGCCTTCTTATCTCCTGAGCTGCCAGGCTTATTAACTGTGTCAATTACTACTTTCTACCTACACATATGTATGAGCTGGGAGGTATAATGAGTGTGAATATGTTAAGTACCAGAATCAGGGTAACACAGGGGTTTTTAAAGACAAGGGCTTGATACATTTCCCAAGCTGGTCTCTTAACTCATGGACTGAAGCAGTCCTCTGCCTCAGTCTCCCAAACAGCTGAGACTATAGACACGCATCCTCAGCCCTGGTTTACAAGGAAATAATCTGAAGGGTTAAATTATATAGCTAAAAATTGCATGTATTCAGAAAATGAATAGACTAAATCTAATGGTAATTTACTACAGTTAACACCAGACTGCTATTTTCCAGTTATTTCTGTGTTAGAAAATAAAATTCAAACTGATAAATGACTGCCATTGAATGGAATTACACATGAATGTTTTTCAAACACAACTAATTCTGCTAATTCCAAATTTCAAAGTTTACTTAAGCAGATTGATTTGGTTCAACTAAAAGCAAACTCACTAATGCAAGCTTACCTGAGCTGCAGCCTAAAAAGGTCTATGATCCCCAAAAATGCATGATATGCAGTTATATTCACATATGTTAGAATTACTACCAAAAAATAAATAAGCACTAAAGAAGGAAAAGGTTACGCACTTCCAATTTATGCTCTTTCTCTGCAAGGGCTTCCTTTTGACAACGAAGAAAATCTGCTAACATTCGAGTGAGTTGCTTCCTATCATCTATTTCTGCCGCCAATCTGCCATTATAATCTGCCAGCAACATGCAAGCATCCTCTACCATTTTAGAAAGCCTTTCACCAGACTCTTTATCTAAGAAAAAAACAAAATAATGAAATTAATACACAATATAAACAGCGATATCCTCTTTCCACATCTCAGGATCCAAGAGTTATGGAGCTCATTTTTTTGACTCACCGGTTATTTTATCTAGTAGGGATACTTCTTGGACTTCAACAGGCAAAGAAGCTATCCTCTGATGAACTGCTGCATCACCTGAAGCTGCATTTTCTAGGTCTTGTAATGCTCTAACGAGATCTAGAGTCTAAAAAGTTATACAACTTTAGCACCAAAATAAAGTTTAAATAAATATAAGACTTGAATTTTTTCATATTTATAATCCTTGATTTACTTATCTCACAGTTTCCAATATAAACTGCTTAAGATAATTCATCTTTTACACATTAAAAAGCTATACTATGTTAGTTATTGAAAATGTAAATGAGATAAGGCCCCGTTGACCTTGAGAAGGTCACACTTGAGTGATATAAACAGTATAAAAATACTTACCTAGTTATTAAAGTGAGATAAGTGACTGATTTATATGGCAGATATATCAATGGTAAAAGAGAAGGTAGGCTACAACTTCAACCTAGAGAATACAAGTTTTATGTATGATATATCGTTATATTACCATTGCAAATCACATTATCATTGAAAGCATTTTCTAAATTTTATTCAATTGAATTTTGGGAAAGGGAGACACAAATTATCTGCTAAAATAGAGAAGAGACTCTGATTTTATTCCTAAATATTATAATGCGTTTAAAAATGTACTTTTGAAATATGTTTAAATAGAATATATCTTCAACTCTCTTATGGTTTGTTAATAAGAACATTAAATTTTATGTATCTAATGACTATTTATATACTGCTTAGCCAGTGTACTAAGTAATATTAGAGTATTTTAGTTGCACTATTCATAAACTATAACTGGGAGAAAAAAGTAACACTTTTCATCTCACTATTTTCATACTAGCTGTAATTAGGAGAAAGTGGGGAATTCTTTGCTGTCAATTTCACAAATCATAATACAAGTTATTTATTTATTTTCTTTTAAAAAAAGATTTTCTTTTCTAGCCTCTAGATCTTTACCCTATTTTTGTGCTTTTTTAAATGTGTGTTTCTTTTCTAAAACTACATTCAGGAACACTAGGAAATTATATATATATATATATATATATATATATATACTTTAAAAACATAAAATACTACTAATTTTGAGTATATATTAAGATGACATCTAGGCAGGGATAGTGATATGTGCTTATAGTCCCAGCTACTTAGGAAGCTAAGGCAGGAAAATCACTTGAACTGAATTGATTAAAAGCCAGCCTGAGTAATTGAGACTCTAATCTCTTTGAAAAATATATGTATGTTGTTTCAGGATATAGTCCCTCTACAATGAAAGGATACTTTGCAGCAATGACACTTACCAAGAAGCTTTTTTTCTCATGGTTCCTCAACTAATCATAAAAGTTCAAAAGTTTCCAGATTCCTAAGAAAGTCTTGCTTTATGATTTTTTTTCCCCAGACAGGATCTCATTGTGTAGTTCCAGGTCACCTTGAACTCACTATGTAGCCCAGGTTGGCCTCAAAATAAAAATGATCCACCTGCCTCAGCTTCCCAAGTGCTCAGATTACAGGCCTGCACTACCATACCCAGTCTGGCTTTATGGTCTGGACAGGGCCTTTATGCTGAAACTACAAGATATGGTAAAAAAACATAGTGAATTTTTCTTTTGAGGGAAGGAGACAGGGTGTTGCAATGTAGACCAGGCTAGCCTCAAACTTGTGGTAATCCTTCTGTCTCAGCCTTCCATGTGTTGGGATTTTAAGTGTGTGCCACCACATCACACCTAAAATTTTTTTGAAAACACAGTAAAAGACACATTGTCAAGAAGAATGGGATATGTATGTACAAAGGAAGAGTGAGTGTCCTGAATATTTTGAAAATTATGATAATGTTTTTCACTAATAAAGTTAAAACATTTTTCCATATTCATCGTATTTTTTGATCACTCAACACCATTTACAGCAATTTCTGTCAAAAACATAACGGTGTGTGTGTGTCTTCATCCACCTTATTCACCAAGTCTAGAGCTATATGACTTTGGGCTCTTCCGCAAAGTCAAAATGACCACCAAAGATAAATGCTGTATTCATGACACTGAGGCAGCCACAACTGCACTGCTAAAGACAAAAGAGGACTTTGAGAACTGCTTCAGAAACTGGTACGTTTGAAGACAGGAGTGTTTTGAGGGAGATTAATGGCAATATGACTTTTAATGTAACTTTTTTTATTTTAAGCAATCACCGTATGTTGACCACCTCATACAAATTGAATTTCGTCATACATTCACATCCCTTCCTACATGAGTTAATTCTGAATTCTCATTGCCAAATCAAGGATTAGATAAGAAAACAAAGATATCTGAAACACTAGTCTAGGACTTCCTACTATAGGAAAGTTCAACTGTATTTTGCAAAGATACATTTTTTGCTATTTTAAGATGTTATAATGACCACAAAACTGAACTACTGAGAATTAAGCAGCACGACTGATCTGAAATGATCATTATAGAAACAAAGAACAGCCAGGGATTTAGCTCAGTGGCATAAGTGCCTGCCTGGTAAGCGTGAGGTCTTGAGTTTGATCACCGGTACAAAAAAAGTTTTAAAAAATTAAAAAGAAAAATTGAAAGAACAGTTCCAGACATGGTAGCACATGCCTGTAATCCCAGCACTTAGGAGGATGAGTCAGGGGGACTGCCCAAAGACTAAGGCCAGTCTAAGGCTACATAAGTGAATTCAAGGCCACCCTATACCACAAAGGGAGACCCTCTCTCAAAACAAACAAAAAAACATTTTATACAAGTACTAAAACAGTCCAGATGGTTACTAAAAAATACGAAGTCCAACTTGTAGCTACTCTTTTACCAGTGCAAATGATAGACACCACATCTAGATCTCAGGTAAAACACTGTTCACAACATGATTTTCTGTCATGAGTTATGAGCAAATAGGGAGAGACATAGATGTTAATGTTTGGTTATTCCAAAAGTCATGTTCTTACTAGCTTTCTACTTAAGCTCTAGTCCAAGGCGACCAGCTGCTTCAGCATTCCTCATCTCTGTCACTGGGTTAACTAGGTTGGCTCAAGTCCTGGCTGACAGCCTTGGTCTACTTCTTCTGCCTTCCTAGCTCTAAGAATAATAAAAACCTACAATTTTAGGCAATGAATGATTACCTTTCAAGATCCTTTCACCAGGAAAAACACCCCTTTCAGCTTCCTACTACATGCAACTTTGAGTCCAGTCCCCTAACTTTCACGAAGCACTGCGATATATTTTTACATATAGGATATAATTTTTTTTCTTTTTCTGAGTGGGGGGTCCTCACTACCTAGTTCATCAGGCCTTGAACTCACTATGTAGCCCAGACTGGCCTTGAACTCAGGGTGATCCTCATGCCTCAGCCTCCCACGTGTGGGATTACAGGCATGTACCACCACACCTGGCACAGGACATGTCTGCTTCTAGACCAGAACTCAACAGAAAAAAGGCTCTGGCCAACATAATGTGTTATGTTTCTGTACTGTTCTGGCCCTTGAACATATTTACCTTGTTAAAAGAGAATGGCTATGTCTTCATTTTCTCCTTTGAAATTTTATCTGTCCCTCCTATATGTTTCAAACATAAAAGAAGGGAACTTAAAGACTCAATACCTACTTAATTAAAAGATGAAAATGTCTTTCATCTAATGATTAAGAACAATGTACTATACCAACCTGGAAGATTTACAGTATTAAATTAATGATTCTAATTCATCTCATTTTTGCATAGAACTACATAGTATTATAGAGAACTGTGTGAATATATGCTTGTCACTCTAATGTGCATTTTTGCCTCCAAAGCTGACCTGTCCTGGGCAGCGTCCCGTGCCTGCTCATCATGCGTGCGAGCTGTGGATGGGAAGGTGGTCTGCAGCCAGTGCGAGCGGGCCCTGTGTGGGCAGTGCATGCGCACCTGCTGGGGCTGTGGCACTGTGGCCTGTTCCCTGTGTGGCCTTGTAGACTGCAGCGATGTGTGTGAGAAGACACTTTGCGGCAGCTGCGCCATGTCCGATGCCTGAGGCCGTGTGTCAGCGAGGAAGAGGAGCAGCAGCAGCAGCAAGCACGTGCATTCGTGTGTGTGTGTATGTGTATGTGTGTGTGTGTGTGTGTGTGTGTGTGTGTTTTGTACTTTGATGACAAGTGAATAAAGCCCTTTATATTTGCAAAAAAAAAAAAAAAAAAAAAGCAAGAATACTGTTTATAGGGGCTGGGGATTTAGCTCAGCGGCATAAGCGCCTGCCTTGCAAACAGGCAGCCCTGAGTTCGATCCCGGTACCGATAAAAAGGAAAAAGACCAAAAAAAAGAGTACTGTTTATAACTAAGGTTATTTTAGTGTACTTACTTGATAAAACAGTATATACCTAAGATACCATATATAATACTTAGCAATCAGAAATTCTATGCAAAATTATTTCTATGCAAAACATGCAATATTAGAACATAGTATATTAATATGAGCAATTTGTTAACCAGAAAATAAGACAGACTCGTGCAACTTCTTTCTTGTAACCAGAAAGAGTAAAATTAATAAAGCTTGGTGGACACAAGAAAGTAAAACAACTTACTTATTAGAGAAAATCTTTTACCTGTGGTGGTTCACTTGGAGAGCCCAAAGAGGAACAATTTTCATTTTCATCTGCCTTTATTTGTTCGTAAGCTCGCTTCCTAGCCTTTTTATCACCATCTGAATTGAAAGAACATTGAAGTCTTACAGAAAACATTTTAAGTAAGAGATCACAGTAAGAGACCAAGGCTATATACTTACACAGAGCTTGCTTAAGTTGGTCTAATACATCATTTTCATAAACAGATCTCTCTTCCCAAATAGACAACACTCTTCCAAGGTGCTTTTTACAACTTTCATCAGTTTCACTAAAGCAAAAAAGAAAACTATTAGCAATAAAAATGTTCTGGTTTTTTTTTTTTTTTTTTTTTTTTTTTCTTTTTGCTAACGGGGATTAAACTCAACCTTAAGCACGTGCTTGCCAGGCAGGTGCTTACACCGCTGAGCTAAATCCCCAGCCCCAGTAAAAATGTTATTACATTCCCTAGAAAAATCAATCCAGGGGCTGGGGATTTAGCTCAGCGGCATAAGCGCCTGTCTTGCAAGCAGGCAGTCGTGAGTTCGATCCCTGGTACCGATAAAAAGGAAAAAGACAAACAAAAAACAAAACAAAAAATCAATCCAGATGTTTTCTGAGTATTACTATGTGGTCAGCAGTTCAGGGATAATGTGAACAAGTTATATTACCTGTTTTTCTTAAAAATCTTATAAACAATAAAATTACAAAACAAAATGTAAATTTTAGGATTTAGGAGTTTTAAAAAATGTTCCTAACCTAATAAAGGCTAAATATGTGGCTAAGATTTCTAACAAATGACTTTACTCAACAAATATTTATTGAACAAGCTGCTGCTTCTAATACGGTAATCAAACAGAGTTTTATAGCTATTATTTATAAAAGCCTCAAAAGAGAACAAAGTGCTAAAGACAGAAAACAGAGACAAATCCTAGTTTAAGAAGGATCAGGAAAAGTACTTAAGAAAGTCATATGAAAGTGATATTCAATTATGTTTCAACAATCAGATATACAAGAAAATGGGAAACAGATTATTTTGAAAATGGGAAACAGATTATTTCTAACCATTTCTGAACTTCCCAAAAAGATTAAACAATAGAAACCATGGCAATTATACAGAAGGACGCTTCAGTAACTAAAAGGAGAAAAAAGCAACTAAGCGAAAGTACATTATGTGAATACAGAAAATGAACGATTCAAGAGTTCTAGAGGACGACTGATTTTTCTTTTTCTTTTTTTTACAACTAATTTCTTGCATAGGAATGTGGATGGAGCTGCCATTCACTGACACAGAAGCAGTATGTTTGACCAAAAGCATAGAAGTGATAAATTCAAGCGGGCTGTGGTGGCGTACACCTGTAATCCAGCACTTGGGAAGCTAAAGCAGGAGGATCGTTGCAAGCTTTAGACTGGTCTAGGCTACAAATTGAGCTCAAGGCCAGCCTGAACTGCATAGTGAGACCCTGTTTCAAAAAGACAGACAGACAGATGAATGAATGAATGAATAATGAGTTTATTATCAGACAGAGTGAGATTTTTAAGATGCATACAAGTAGAGGTCAGGTCACTGTACTATATATATAGGTCTATGATTAAGGAAGAAATCTGCCTAGAGAATAAAATTTTAAGTCATTATTAGAGTATGCACAATAACTAAAAATATACAATATATAAAATCACCAAGTTGGCAAGTAAAGAATATGGTCCCAAAGAATGCATAGGACTTAACTCTAAGACTTAGATATTTAAAGAGATGGAAGAAGATAATATCTAAATTGAAGGGTAAATAATAGCAAAATGCAACAGTATTTGACATTACTTTTTTTCCTCAAATGTGATTAAAATTTTAAGGTATGTGGTGAGTAAATTTTCACCCTTCTGTGAATCATTATAGGCCACCATTTACTACTGTATTCTATAATTTAGACTGATTTAATAGTTCATTCCAATGCTTGCCTAGTAATCTATCATATACTTGTAGACAATGTTCAGAAATAAGTATTTAAATGGGAACAAATTAAAGTATAGACTATCACCCTCTGAATTATCTGTAGCAAAATTTTTCAGCAAGTTTATAATTATCTTTATTTCCAGAGCATTTAAAAATGTTAAGACATACAACCTAACACCAAAAAAAATAAGGTTTGCCCATACAAAGATGCGAGGAAAAGAATACAGTAGTTGCTACATCCAGAAATACTAGTGACAAAATTCACGTTTTTATATGTACACAAATTTTCAATGCAATACCTTTAATCATTCTCAATGAAGTTCATTCCAGTTTGGCAGTTACTAGTCTTTTTTTTTTTAAGTGGTTCCAGGGACTGAACTCACAACTCCACGCTTGCAAGGCAGGTGCTTATGCCATTGAGCTAAATCCCCAGTGCATCAGTTACTAGTCTTTTAAGGACAGCTGTAATTCAAGTACTCCAAATGATAATCTTAGCAAATCTCCTTCTCAGAAAGCACTTAGCATGTTCATTTACAAAAGCCAGTTAGAGATAAGTCTTTTCAAATGTAAGTTTCAAAAAACACATTTTGTTTTTACTGTAATGCTTTAAAGTAAATTTTAGCAAAAGGAAACACAGCACATTTGAAAACAGCTTACCTAGAACACCAAATAATTATCATACCTTGAAACATGCTTAAAAGCCTCCACTATAACTGGTGCAAAATCTTTTGTAAACTCCGGCCCCTTCCTTTTGCTGTTTTGAATGACATCATTGGCTAGGTACAGAAAAGTGAGCTTTCTGTTGGGTTTGGCTGAAAAGTAAAGAATAAATTGTTAAAAATCTACTAAAAAGGCAGTCATGAGTTCGATCTCTGGTACCGATTTAAAAAAAAAATCTACTAAAAATATCCTTCTTTGACTTAGACAAACTTTGTCAATACCTGAATTAAATACTTTTGAGGACTATAAGAACCCACTAGGCTTTTATGTGTCTTGTTCAAACCCAGCTTCTCAATCTACTACCAAATTTACCAAATCTCTGCTGCTAACCTCACCAAGATGATTCTGTAACTTCTAGAAATGAAGCATGTGAACAGGGAAAGAGGAGGGGAGGGGGCAACCCAGCAGGCAGAGGTAGATAAATTACAGCTCATTGCATCTCCTTGGAGTACTGCTGCCCCAGCTAATGTTTCATTCCTTGCCTTATCAGCACTCCCAAACTAAATGGTTTTTACACACTGAAATCCTCATGTATGTATAAAAATGCTTCTCTGTGAATTTATTCTATATTAAATTTTATTAAAGCCATTATAAACAATATGAAGCACAGTCATTTGAAATAAGACAGCAATTGGTCATATTAAAATGGCACCTAGGCCGGGCATGGTGGCACACACCTGTAATCCCAGCACTTGAGAGGCTGAGGCAGAAAGATCACAAGGCCAGCCTAGGCTACCTAGTATGTTCAAGTCCAGCTTGCACTACAAAGCAAAATTCTATCTCAAAATAAATAAATAAAACTTAATACTTAAAAAAAATTAATATTCATACTGACTCAAAATCTGTATTCAGTTACAGTGAAACAACAGAGTATGGATTAGGTATAGGGCTCAAACACCAACACATTATTTTCAATTTTTCCTTGTAGTATCCAGGCTACAATTTGAGAAATTCCTATCATTTATGTATGCCCTTAGTCAAATTTTCAAGGAAAAAAATTGGAATACTTCTATTTTACGATTATGTGAATTTCTACATAAAGCAATTAATGAAAATAACACATAAAATGCCAGGGGAGGGAAAAAAAATCACAAAAATGATTTTTCACATGAATTCTGATGAATTTTTAAAATAAAAGCCGCGAACTATTGTTAAAGATAAGGTACAAAGTTAACAAAAGGGCAGTCAAACCATTTTATAATTCCTTAAAGAAACACAGTCAGTAAAAGAAAATGATTCTCAGGTGGTGTGTTGCTGACCTTTATCCCTGCCCCCTTCAATGTCAGTCACATTTAATGTTTTCTATGTGCCAAGGACAAAAAAATAACCATTTCTAAGTTTGCAAACACCATATAAATTGACAGGTCCCATCACTAAAATTCCATTTCTCGTTTTTCCTTTATTTCTTCTGGCCACAAACACATCACACCAACATGAAGGCATTATATTATATCCCACTGTACATTTGAGGATGCTTCTTTATCTGTATCAGTAAAGTATAAGCCAAATAAGTACACCAAATATGTGTACCACCATTTTCTTACCCATCTCCATAAGCAAACTCTTACACTCCTCTAGGCAATAACTAAGTACCTTGTATAAGAACATAGTACAAGTAAACTGAGTATATCACTCCCACTCTGTAAGGCATGGTAATAAAAGTTCAGCTCATCATACAAGTAGTTGTTATGTAACACTGCACAAACACAGCCAGGTGCAGTGGCTCATAGCTGTGATCCCAGTGCTCAGGACGCTGATGCAAGAGGATTGCATTGAGTTTGAGGCCAGCCTGGACTACATAGAAGACTTTGTCTCAAAAAAAAAAAAAATTTATTTTTCTTTTTGCAAATGTTAAAATAAAGATCAATTACCAGGTTTCAAAAAATGAAATCAGTCTGTGCTATCTGATAAATAATATAAAACAAACTTGGTCAGTGAAAGAATTAAAGAAATGTCACCTAACTTCACTAACTCATAATTGATGTATAATCTGTTTATTTTCAGAAAGTGACAGAAGCATTACTAATTTTCTTATATTGTACAGACCATTTGCCTACTCATTTTGATATGATGCAGAATATCATAATATTAAGTCAATCACCCATGCCTTTATGAAGATGATGATGATAAATGCAGCAAACAACTAAAACCATAAAAACCATGTTTCGAAGGCAAACCTCTTCATAAAAAGAAGTAGGAAAAAACTGAATAAACATCAGGTGTGGTGGCACATATGCCTGTAATCCCAGTATGCGGATCACTGCGAGTTTGGGGCCAGTCTGGGCTACATAGTGAACTCAAGGTCTTTGAGTGAGACCTTGAACTACAGAGGGAAATTCCAGAAGAAAGGAAGGAAGGAAAAGGAAGGGAAGGGGGGCTGGGGATTTAGCTCAGCGGCATAAAGCGCCTGCCTTGCAAGCAGGCAGTCGTGAGTTCGATCCCTAGTATCGATAAAAAGGATAAAAGACCAAAAAAAAAAGAAAGAAAAGGAAAGAAAGGAATGTGAAAGGAAAGGAGGGGAGAGACACAAAGAGGAAGAGGGAGGAAGGGATAGAGAAAAGAAATTGAATTGGATGAGCAAATATTTACACATATAAACACATCCATGGAAGAAATGAGCATTACTGTAGTTTGTTGTTGTTTTGAGGTTTTGTTTTGTTAACAGGGTGTTTCACAGAAGGGATCATGGAAAAAGCAAGTGCTGGGTCAGAGGGAGAAAGTATCTCAGATTCATTGTATTTGCTTTTCCTTGAGAAGAGTTACTCATCCACCACACCCTATTCTAGGTTTTATAGTAGTCTACATTAAAATTATTCCATTTTAATGTATGCAAAGATCACAGGTGATGTTACTGTCATTGTTGCTGTTAAATCAAGGAAGGAGAGCTACATAGACTCATCTACTGCAAGACTCTGGAATGACGGCTAGGAAATGACTATGCCATATGCCACACAGTGCTCAGCCAAAAGACCCCTTGCATCTCCGTGCCCAAGGTCAAAGGATCTGCAGATAGGCACTACTGTGTTGGCCTGATGGGCAGCCCCATAATGCACCCAGGTGTGGAAGTGTGCCAGCAAGCAACCCAGTTGTGCACCTGTAGGCCTGATCTCCCACTCTATTTCACCTCCTAGAGACAGAAATAGGGAAAAGGCCATTATATCTTGAAACAATTATGTATCATAAAGATTTATTAACAATTGTTATGGCTAGAGGTATAGCCCAGTAATAGAGCACTTTTCTATCATTCATGGAAATCAGCAGTACCAAAAAGAAAAAGAAAAAAACAGACAAAGAATCTCAATTATTTTTGTGATAAACTAAATTATAAACAAGTACCTAGCTATTCACAGATACAACAGGTTACAAAGAACAGAAAAACACAGTCAAGTTCATACATGCCTATTTATACCTTAAATATAAAAATGCTATGAAACATCAATGGAAAGAATTATTCCAGGCAGAAGCTCCTACGTGTGACCTAATCAGTGTTATCATTTGTTATGTACAGAAGGTAATGGAGTAAGTGAGAAGCTGGAGCAAAAGGGAGGACCCTAAATACCAAAATAACAAGTTTAAGCTTCATTTTGTAAACAAACAGAAATTCTGAAGTTTTAGAGGTGGGGGCTGCACACAAAACACTTTCAGGTGTATTAGGAAAGCTAAAGTAAGTAAGACTGAACACTTGAGAAAACTACAAGGGACAAGAAAGACAGAATCCAAAATTAGAGTCAACATCACGGGAATTCCTTTGTTCTAGTTCAGTGATGGCAAAACTCTTAAGGCTTTCAATGATACAAACTGCCCACTGCAGCACATGTGCCATAGGCTCACCACCACAGTCCTAGTTTCCCCAAATCTAATCACCTCTTAACAATTCGTTTGCAAAGGGAGATACTTACACAGAAGAAAAACTCATATTATTTTATAGAAATTTCCACTTTATAATAATTTACTACATCTTCTTGAGTTACATAACTCTTTTGAGAAGTTGTTATTCAGAATGAGCCAGAGATATTGCTCAATGTCAGGCAGAAAACAGAATTTCACATTAGAAGCTGGGCATATGGCACACACCTGTATTTCCAGCTATTTGGGAGACTAAAGGAGAAGGATCTCAATTTCAAGGCAGCATTCAAGGACAACACAGCAAAATGCTGTCTCAAAATAAGTTTTAGGGCTGGGTAGCTCAATGGCCTAAGCGCCTGCTTAGCAAGTGCACAGTTGTGAGTTCAATCCCCAGTACCAAAAAAATAAATAAAAATAAAACAATTAGGGGTCTGGGATGTAGCCCAACTATATTAGTATCCATGAGTTCAATCACCAGTACTGGAAGAAAAATATTCTACATCAGAGCCTAAAGTAGAATGCTATCACAGAAGCTGAGTGAAACTCAAAGGAGAAATGAATAAAGGTTTTCTGCATAATCTGAAATACACAACTCAATCAAAAACAATCTATTCCAAACTCTAGGGCTGTGATGGTGAACCTTTAGAGCTTCTGATGATACAAACAGCCCAATACAACATACATGCCGCAGGATCATTACCAACACTCTAGACCAACACCCAGATACCATCTTTACTTCTAATCTCCATGTTAAGAATTTTAAAAAGTGTTTTTCATATTAACCACTGGTTAAAAGTTAAGATTTCCTTTCGTGTATATAGTTAGGATTTCCTTTTATGTGTGTATGAGTTCAACTATGGCTTACAAAAGCCTCTTGCTGGGGATGTAGCATAGTGGCACAGTGCCTGCCTAGCAAGCACAAGGTTGTGAGTTGAACTCCTGGTACCAAAAAAAAAAGGCTCCAGTTATGGATTGAGAACTGGTGGTCAACTTAACACCAGCTGAACTACATCAGCATGCATTGAACGAAGATGCTCCACCTGAGGAGGGTTGCCAGGATAAATAGGTGGAGAGGAAGGGAAGTGTAGAGGGTTGAGGCGTTAAGGAGGTATTGTGGGTTCTCCTGAAGAGGCTTTGGTCCTCACATCAAGTACTGCTTCCTGGCTCTAGAGGGGAAGACATGTGCTGCTTGGTCTCCAGGATAAACTCGTCACGCTGCTTCCTGGCACATACCCAACTGTGCTTGTCATCGGAGGAGCGCAGGGCCTCCATGTCGCTGAGGACGGCTGTGGTGCCTTTCAGGACAGCCCTGGTCTTTGTGAGTGTGATTTCTTGGTTCCAGTGTAGCACCCTCATCCCACTAGCACAGCTCCTTCATCCTGCTGGCATAGACTTTCTGGCTTCCACCGCTGAACCTTCGGTCTTCCCGGCATGGATCCGTAAAAGAGACTGGCGTGAGTCCTTTTTGTGGGCTCTGGACCTCCAGTTGGACTCGTTGGAGGCACTGTCCTGAGTTCTGGGTTTTTATCTGGATTCATGTGGGACACTGCTGTGGGGTTTAGGCTCTTGACTAAATAATCTATGTCTTTGGTGTTGCAGATAAGATTTCCTGCATTTCCCTGTGTTAACTTCCGGTGAGCATATAAAAATATTATGAACTCCATGTCCTAAGCCTAGTTGTTCTCTGTGTACAACCCGTGACTACAACAGCTCCCTAGAATCTTTTTTTCTAGACTTGTTTCCTCATGCTGTCTTAAGTCCCCCTATGCATGCCTATTTCCAACTTACTAAGTCCTTTCCAAACTAAATTCAATTCTTTAGTTCAAGAAAGTCTGTCAATAGATCTAATTCAATTCAGTCCCTTAATCCTTAGAAATCATTTAATGCCTAAGAACTCTTTTTTAAAATACAGTGCAACAAACTGAACTTGAAATCACATTTTGGCAAATAAATATTCTCTCAGGTATATATAAAAAAAAGCTTGCACTGTGCAGAAGTGCTTACATACTGAGAGTATATTCTCTGAAACGGTTGCCTGCAGGTTCTACCAACTTCACAATTTTTCCTCCTGTTCTGTAATACTGTGGAGAAAACATGTTCCTATGGCTGGAGGCAGAAACAGCTTTAACAGTAATTTTCTTTGCCACAGAAAGTACGTACATTATCAACAGATGACTCGTGTAAATTCTATCTGTCCCAGCCAGAACAAATAGTTCAATCAGACATAGTTAGCTGTTTCTTAATAGCTAAGATGGGTGAAAAATTGATGGACTTAATGTATTCCTATACTACTGCCAGAACACCTAAGATTTTTGTTACCCCTCAGAAGTTGTACTTAAACAACCCACAAGATTGATCCTCACATGTCCTGCTTAAAATCCTTCAAAAAGAGTGAGGCAAAAGGATCCTAAGTTCAAACCCAACCTAGGCAACTTGGTGACTTAGTTCCTATCTCAAAATTAAAAATAAAGGGGCTGAGGATTTAGCTCAGCGGCATAAGCGCCGCCTTGCAAGCAGGCAGTCGTGAATTTGATCCCTGGTACCGATAAAAATGAAAAAGACAAAAAAAATAATTAAAAATAAAAAGGGGTGGAGGCACAGTTCAGCATCAAAATCCGAGGTTCAATTCCCAGTACAAATTTAAAAAAAATCTTTCAAAGACTCTCTATTGTTCACCATTTAACATTTTAAATCCTAATATGAATCAAATCTATAAGACCTGTCTCCACCATCTTCCCCAACTTCATACTACAATTTCCCAACTCAAACTAGTCTTCAGACTTCAGTTAAATTACATTCTTCTATTTTTCTCTGACCAAACATTCTAAGGTAAGCACTCTTGATACACTCACAGTATACCACATTTTGCCAATGGCATACCTATTTTATATGTTTTTATCTACTGTAATGGTTCCTAAACTAAGATCTCTTGAAAGCAAAAAGTGTCAATCTCATCTCTCAGTCTATGAAATCAAGCCCTGATAAACAAGGCAGCTAGGCAACTATTACCAGTGGCTATTAAAATCACTGAAAGAAAAGTCATACAAACTTTATAATGGATGATTCGCAAAAGTGACTGAGCAATCTTACCTTTAAAACAACTTAACACTGTCTCCCAGTGTGATGTACGACATGAACAATGAAGTATTACTTGAAAATAACATCATAGGAGAAATCATATTAGATGCTAGAATATGACAACATGAAGAGGGCCAGATGGATAACGATTCTTAAACCAAGGCAGTAACCGAAGGGAAAAATAAAACTGGGAAAAGGAAGGAAAAGCGTGGATGGAGAGCTGAAGCCCGATGTACTCACAGAGCCCCATTCCATGCTGTACTAGGCACAGCCGGAGGATTTAAAGTTGTGGTAAGACCACGACTGCCAATAACGGGAGTCTGTGAACCCCACACCCCTAATGCGACACACTGACCAGTGGATCCAAAACGAAAAGCTATATTGGCTTTTGGCGACTGCTGGAAATCGAGACCTGGGACCCCACAAAGTAGCCAGGGCTGCCTGTGCCGGAGGAGACTGCGAGAAGCTCCGCAGCTCCAAAGCTGGACACCGTGCAGTTTTCTGAACAATCTGCACTGTGCAGGGAATGCAGTGAAGACAAGTGGCACAATGTGCAGTGGACCCAAGAGGAAAATCTGCATTGAGTCCCGGTGAGTACTAGGGACTGTGTCCTGCGGCTGCTGTTGCTGGCTGGAGGACATCTTGGAATTGGGCAGAGCCCACCACCACGGCGGCATCAGTGACTCAGAGAGGCCTGGTGGAGGACATCTTGGAGTTGGGCAGAGCCCGGGCCATGGTGACATCAGATAGTTAGCCCTAGTGCAGAGAGGTGTGGTGGAGGACATCTTGAAATTGGGCAGAGCCAGACGCTGTGATGGCATCAGCAACACAGAGAGGACTGGTGGAGGACATCTTGGAATTGGGCAGACCTGGCGCCGCAGTGACATTAGATAGTTGCTCCTGGTGCAGAGAGATCTGGTAGAGGACAGCTGGGATTTGGGCAGAGCCCTGTGCCATGGTGACATTAGTCAGTCGCTTCTGGCACAGAGAGTACTGGCAGGATCTGCTGGGGCTGAACTACGCCTCTGGTTAGGACCCAATAAGCAGATACAAAATAGTTGCGACTCTGTGATGTCCACAAGGTACAACCTAACTTGCGGATTGACTGGCACAGAGGCTGTAAGCTAGCTTGCACCGTCCCTGCATCCCTGCCTCAGATAACAGCAAATTGGAGAGGGCAGCAAAAACTCAAGTAAGCATGCTTCAGAACAGTGCTAAGCAATACTGAGAGGGCCAGAGACCCCCAGGACACTCCAGTCTGAAAGAAACCAGAAACATGACAAGAGATAGGAATAAAAAAAAATCTCCAGTTGCCGAACATGAGAAGTAAACACAGAAGAGAACCAGCACAGTAACCATCCAATACTAAACACAGCATCAGCTGAAATAAATACCTTCATGACCTCACAGACGAATTTAAAACTGTACTTCTGATCCCAGTGAGGCAAGATATAAAGAGACTAATCAAAGAAGCCCCACCCACAGAACACAGATGGAAGAACGGAGGAAATCAGAAAAGAAAGAGAAACTTCTGAAGAAGAATTTAAACATAACCTAGAATACATGAAACAGATCCAAAGAGATTACCAGGAAACTAAAAACTCCATTGAACACTGGCAAAATGCCTTGATAGAAACTGAAGTTAGCCTTTTGAAACTTGAAGAGGGATTTATGATATATGATCATGAAAGAAAAGACTTCTTAAAAATAACGAGGAAATAGAAACAATTCAAAGGCTAGAAGACAACAAAAGGATACATAACTTAAGAATAAAGCACCATGAGCAACCAAAAATAAAATACAAACAATATTCACAGATATAGTAAAGGAAAACTTCCCAACTATAGGAAAAAGAAATGATATCCAGATAAATGAGGCATACAGAATTCCAGCTACCTAGAACCAAAACAGATCTACACCCAGACATATAATAATCAAGATTCCAGAAATCCACCAGAAGAACAGAATATTAAAAGCAGCCAGGGAAAAGAAGCAGATAACTTACAATGGGAAAATTATCAAAATAACAACAGACTTATCAACACAAACTTAAATTGAGAAGAGCCTCAGGGGAAATAGTCCAAGAAAATAATTTGCAACCAAGACTGATGTATGCAGAAAAACTCTCTCTCAAAATTAATGGAGAAATAAGATGTTTCCAAGACAAGGAGGAACTATGGGAGTTCATGGCCACCAACCCAACCCTACAGAGAGTGCTGAAGGACATTCCAGAGAGAGAGAGGAAGGGATACCAGGATTCCAGCAACAGTGACAGAGAGGCCTCAATGAATGGGACAGACAATGGAATGAGGGAGTAAGGTGGACAAATTATAGCAGTAAAGTGGAATACCAGACATGAGGCAGAGATGGTAAGCTATAATCTTTAGTACAGATAGCTTTGATACACTATATAAAAAAAGGCAGACGTCATTGTTAATAGTGTATCAGGATTTAAAAGTCACAGTAGCCTTATTACTCTGTTCAGCTTGAATTTAATTTGTTCCGGTCTGTCCACTCATATCAGATCTGAGGGCACAGACATCTGACCCAAAAATAGCAGGTTATACTGTGGTAACTATCCTTAATTTCCTATTAACTTAAACTGAAACCCTGTATTACTTACACTGTCTTACTATGACATCTTATTTGAATCCGATTCGTTAGACCGTGGTCTTGCCTTGGCTGATTTTATTCAAATTTGGTATGCTTGATAGTATCAACCCTAAAAGTAGAGGCTACTACTCTGAAGATGACAAGATGTAAAAGATATCCATACTGGTTTTGATTATTAACAGCTCTCAAGTCCTACAATGTTTTCAAAGTTGTGTTTTTATAAAAATAGCTATGTAATACTACGCTTAACTATATTAAGTCTGATGATGTGGACAAGTCTATTGAAAATAACAAGAGTAGGAACAGTAACTACAGTAGATCATCTAATATTGTGGTCTTATGTGTCTTTTTTCATTGCATGTTTTTCTAGGAATTCGTTTTGCTGTTTTGTTATGATTTGTTTTTCCCTATAATACAGAGAGGATAGATATACATGTAGAAACTCACATACGGGAAGATTTTTTAAAACTATTTACGAGAACAGATTATATAATGCAAAATGTAATGAACAGGTACTCTGAAGAAGAGACACTAAGAAACCCAATGCTAATTCTGTATCATTATGATACCTTCATCATCCTGTAATGATTTGATTAGTTCTATAATATGCAATATGTATTTAATGTGTGTGAAGATGGGGGCAACTGGGGCTGGAAATTTATTTCAGTGGCATACGCACCTGCCTTGCAAGAAGGTCCTGAGTTTGATCCCTGGTACTGATAAAAAGAAAAAAAAAAAAAAGATGGGGACAACTATTTGGTAAGAAACTAGAGACAACTAGATAAACAGTGAAGATCTCCAGTGGACTTGCTTTGAAATCTGTATGTCTTTAAATTGTTTCTTTTTGAACTGTTTTGTTCTGTTTTGATATGTTTAATCTTACCCTCTTTAAGATAAAAAACAAGTGTGTAGGACTGATAATCATATTACTAAGTTTTTGTTAGATCATTGAGCAGAACTGTTGGCAATGTCACTATTTGAATGGCACTTTACATACTTTAATTTTGTAACCTGAACAACTATTTCTAAGATGACAATATGTAACTTATCAACTGGTGATTTTTTACCATTTATTTTTCTGTAATTCTGTATTATTTTTATCCTTTTTTTCTCCATATATATTTTTTTTGGTTTCTTTCACTTTAAATAAAATTTAAAAGAAAAGAAAATAGCATCGTAAAGATGAAATCAGAAATATGTAATCAAAAACTGTATAGTCCATGTGACACAATCGCAAGTAATAAACTATTATGAAAAAAACAGGAGTGTAGTAATCTTAAGAGATGTGTTAACCAAAACGCAAGTGTGGACTTTGCTGAAGTCTGTTTTTTTTTAGTACTGGGAATCGAACTCAGAACCTTGCACTTTCCAGGTAGGCACTGTACCGCCAAGCTATAACGCTGACCCATCCGGGAATCGAACTCAGAACCTTGCACTTTCCAGGTAGGCACTGTACCGCCAAGCTATAACGCTGACCCATTGGAGTCTATTTTGAACATTATTAACTTTTCTTTGAGGGAAATGTGGGCTACTGACCATGGCCTAGGTTTAAGATAATCAATAATTATAGTACGTTTGTTAGGCAAAATAGTACCCTTGTAATTACAGTAAGTGTAATGTAAGTCTTACTTTATGTACTGTATGACATACTGTGATTAAAGTGGTCTCTTGACTAGCGTTTGCTTTAAATAACTAGGGAAAAAGTGTTAGGGTAGGGATGATTCAAAGGGAAAAAAAGATAGATATTAACATGGAAGTGGGTGATGTGTTCATGGAAGCGCAAGATCTAGTCTTGTGGGGGGGTGCTTTTTTGTTTTTGTTTTTTGTGGTCTATTTGAGACTGTAATCTCGAGAGCTGGGATAATAGGCATGTGCGATAATATCTGGCATTTTAGTGTAGAACTTTAAAAGTCCATCATAAAAAATTCATAGCTGAGCACAGTGGTGCACACCTATAATACCAGCATCAGGAGGATCAATGCGAGTTCGAGGGCAGCCTGGGCTACAAAGTGAGCTCAAGGCCTGCCTGAACTGTATAGTGAGACCCTGTCTCAGACCAAAAAGAAAAAAAAAAGGTTAATAAATAAAACTGAAGATTGAGCATATAATGAATATCCTTTCATTTCCACATTTCCCCCATCACAGACATGTGTGTGTTAATAATTTAGTTTGTAGTTTTAGGACCATTTTGTTTACACTTGCAAGAAGTCATTATACACATATATGTATACATGTTTTCTCCAAAAATAAGGTCATGTTGCACATATTTTACCTAAAGCCACCATACATCATATATCCAAGTCATTTTTGTATTCCTAAGCATATACATTACCAAATTCTTTTTAACAGCTTCATTCCTTTTAATAGCTACTAGACATAAGCTGTTTCAAATCTTTAGTGCATTTTATCTTTGTAAGCAAGGGCAAATATTTCTGTAGAATATATTTAAAAAGCAGAGGTATCAGATTAAAAGATACAGTTTAAATTTCGACAGATGTCACATTGTCTACCAAGAGTCTATCTGATGATTAAAACACTCATTTCCCTACATCATAATCAATGTACAGTACTATTTAACTTTTTGCCAGTCTTGCGGAAGTAAATGATTTATTTCCAACTCTGTGAATTCTAGGAAGGTTGATTTCTCAGTCATTTATATTCCTGTTTTTGTGAATTGCCTGTCATGCTGCACATTGTTTAAGATACTTGCTTTTTTCCTACTATTTTTAAGATCATTTTACATGCTATGAATATATTAGTTTTTCCTGCTTTGGGTACTTATCAAAATTTCCTCTAAGTCTTTTTCAAGTTGAAATCTAGTGTCTTCCACAATCAGGGACATTATTCAATTTTTGTTTCATTTTGTAGTCCAGTTGGCCTTGAACTTGCTAGGTAGCCCAGGCTGACCTCAAACTCACCAAACTCCTGCTTTAGTCTTCTGAGTGCTAGGATTATAAGTGTGTACCACCACTCTTAGCAAGTACTTTTCAACTTCATGTAGTCAAATGTTTGTTTGTTTGTTTGTTTGTTTGTTTTTGTACTGGAAACAGAACCCAAAGCCTTGTACTTGCCAGGCAGGCACTGTACCACTAAGTTACATCCCTGGCCCTATGCAGTCAAATCTATATGCTTTATGAAACCTAGTTTGTATGTTACTTAGAAAATCATTAGACAATCTTAAGAATTATAAAGGTATATCTCATGCCTTCTTTCATGGTTGTAGTAATTAATTCTTTCAGTGCTACATCTTCAATTCAACTGAAATTAGTTTATAGTATCAGATAAAAATATAAAATTCCTTACACTACTCTAGTCCTATGGACTTGAAGTCCCTAATTACCATAGGCCTGTAAAATTCTCTTAAATCTCTATTTTGTTCCATTCAAACATATTCCTACTCCTGAGCTATCATCATACTATTATAAGTAACTTTATAATCTGCTTGGAGATCTAAAAAGATGCATTAGCTCCATTTTTCTTTCAAACCTAGCAACTCTTCTTCCAAGTTTACTTTTCTCAATCATCTTTTCTTTCCTTTTTTGGGGGGGGTGGGGGGACAGGGTCTCATTGTGTACTTCAGGCTGGCTTTAAACTCATTATATAGCCCTAGAAAAGTAACCAAGACAGCAGTGTTGACAGAAGATTTAGTATTTAATGCACTCATTAGGAAAGATGAACAATGCCATATTAATAATCCAAGGCTACAATTTTGGAAAGGGGCAGGGCAAAATAAACCTAAGCAAACTGAAAGAATAAATAAAGGTAGGAGACCAGTTAATCTGAAAACACAAAGGGGGGGGGACCTACTTCTCTGAAAAGATCAATGTAGCTGAAAACCCTTTAGCAAAAATAACAAAGAGAAAAAGAAGACACAAACGACCAATACTAACAACAAAACAAAGATATCAATATAGACCCTAATTAGGACAATATCAAGACAATAAGGGAATATTATCATAACTCCAGAAACATAAACTGAACACACTAACATGGACCACTTCTTCAAAAAACACAAGCTACCAAAATTCACTCAATATAAAATAATTTGAATAGTCCTACAATAATTAGAGAAACTGAATTCACAATTCTAAAACTCAAAAAAGAAATTTCCAGATCCAGATGGTTTCCAAATGGAGAATTATACTAAATGTATAAAGAATTTTTAAAATTCTACACCTCCAGAAAACAAAACAGAGAAATATCCCACTTCATTTTATAAATTTAGTGCTACTCTGATATGAAAACCAGAGTACCCAAAACAGGACAACTACAGACCAACAACTCTCTCATAAATGTATGTGCAAATATTCTTAATGAAGTATTAGTAAGTGAAATTCACCAATATATAGAAAGAAATACAGAACAAACAAGAGGAACTCATACCAGGGATGCAAAGCTGGTGCAGGATTAAAACATCGATCAATGCAATACACCATTTTAACAGGCGAAGAAAACTCTCTGACTCTATCAGTGACAATTCAATGAACATTCAATATAAAATTTACCAGAAGCCAACAACAGAGATAAAATGCATCTAAAACTTGATCAAATGCTTCTAAAAATCACTATATCTACAGTTTATCAGAAGACAGAATACATCCTTTCTAAAACTGGAAACAACACTCTCATCATTCTTATTCAACACAGTGCTTGAAATTCCATCAAGTAAAATAAAACAAAACAAAAAGAAAAGAAAAAAACATAAGCACAGGTCAGAAACGAAACTATTTTTACATGACATTATAATGAAAATTCCAACAAATCTATAGTAAGGGGCTTATAAACTAAATTTATTAGTTTATAATAAAACTAATTAGCAAGGCCAAACAAAACAAGATAAATACTCAGAAGTCAACTGTATTTCAATATATTAGAAATAAACATGTTGATAGTAAAATTTAAATACAATTTTAAATTGCTCCAAAAATTGAAATACAATTTTAAATTGCTCCAAAAATTGAAATACTTAACTGTAAATCTAACAAAACGTATGGAACTTCATACTAAAAGCTACAAAATGACGAAAAATATCCAAAAAATCTAAATAAAGGAAGAAATATATGTTCACAGATTAGAAAACTCAACACGGTAAAGATGTCGATTCTGCCAATATCTTACATATAGGATTAGGGCAAATCTTACAGAAATTTCAGCAAGATGTTTCCTGATAGATGTTGTCTTTGTTTTGTTTTGTTTTTGAGACAGGGTCTCCCTATACAGTTCAGACTGGCCTTGAGCTCACCTTATAGCCCAGGCACCAGCTCACAAACTCACAATGATCCTTCTGCCTCAGCCTCCAGAGTGCTGGGATTACCAGCCAAGAAACTATAATTAAAAAGCAATTTTGAAAAAGAAATCAATGTACCTTATTCTCAAGACTTACTATAGTAAGGGTTGGAGATTTAGCTCAGCGGCATAAGCACCTGCCTTGCAAGCAGGCAGTTAAGAGTTCGATCCCCGGTACCGGAAAAAAACAAGCAAACAACAAAAAAAAAAGGCTTACTATAGCTACCATAATCAAGATTCTGTGGTACTGGCAGAAGTATAGACACATGGATCAATAGAACTGAACAGAAAATCTAGAAATGGACCTCTACAAATATGCTCAAGCCATTTTTATCCAAGGTACAAAAAAGCAATTCAATGAAAGCCAAGACGGCCTTTTCAGTACATAAGTACTGAGGTAAAAATTAAATCAAAATGGATCAAAGAACTATCGTAACAGCTAAAAGCATAAAACTCAGAAGAAAATGTATGGGAAAAAATTTTAAAAAGAAAACACAAAAATAGCTTCAACATACTGGATTTTGCAATGATTTCTTGGCCAACTCACTTAAAAGAACAGTAACAAACCGGGCATGGTGGCACACGCCTGTAATCCCAGCACTCACGAGACTGAGGTAGGAGGATCATTGCAAATTCAAGACCAGACTAAACTACAAAGTGAGCTCAAGGTCAGCCTGAACTGCACAGTGAGATCCTGTCTCAAAAAGAAAAAAAAAGCAAAATACTAGTAATTAAAAGATAAAATGGACTTAAAAAATTAAAACATTTAGGGGGAGGGATTTAGGTCAGCGGCATAAGCACCTGCCTGGCAAGTGCAAGATTGCAAATTCAATCCCCAGTCTAAATAAAGAAACAAATAAAAACATTTAGTACATATTGTTACGGCTTGTATCTAAATGTCCTCCCAAAGCCTCATGTGGCCTCCTCATAGGAGGGACTTTTCAGAAGTGGTTAAATCTAGGTTGTGTGATGTTGGGATCAAGTGTGTGACGCTAGGATTGATTCACAATGTAACACTAGGATTAAGGGCTTGAGTGCTAAGGGTGAGTATCCTGGATAAAATATAAGAGCAGAAAAATGACTGCTGCTGTTATTGCTTGCTGCTTCTCTGCTACCTCACTGCCTTGCTGCCTTCTGCCTGCCATGAACTGTTTTCCTGGGTGATGACCCTTGGCCATGCCACACTGCCTTGCTGTTAGCCAACTGTGAATTGAAACCTCTACAAACTGTGAGATACAAAAAGCCTTTCCTTTTTTAATTTTGAGGGTTAGGTATTTTGCCTTAGTAATCAGAAAAATAAGGCACATATTAAAAAAATTATCAATAAAGTGGAAACATAACCCACAGGAGAAAAACCTTATGTGATTTGCAAGTCATGTATCATTTCCTAAGAGATTAATGGCCAGAATATTATTGTAAACTACTATGACAAAAAAAAGTTATACTGCTGCCTAGACATGCACCTTGAGTCCATAATTAAGTGAAACAAATGGGACACACATGTGTAAATACTACATTGTTTCTCTAGTGTGAGAAACCTAAGGTATAAATATGAACTAAAATGTGTAATAGGTATTGTGAAATAGGAAGAAAACACTCAAATGGGGAGAAAAAAAAGGGAAAAGGAAAAAGGAAAAAGTGAAAACAAAGCTTTTGTAAATGAGGGGAGAACTTGAAGGCAGAGTAGGGAAATGGAAGAAATGAGTTTTATCATCTATAGGTACAAATTCTCTGATGAATATGATCGTGTATATCTAAAATGTACCAATAAATCTGAATGGAGAAAAAAAATAGATTTTTTAAAAAAAGAAACAAGTTGTATCATCTATAGGTACAAAATTCTTTGTGATGGGGGCTGGGGATTTAGCTCAGCGGCATAAGCGCCTGCCTTGCAAGCAGGCAGTCGTGAATTTGATCCCCGGTACCAATAAAAAGGAAAAAGACAAAAAAAAAAAAAAAAAGATTTAAAAGTATCAAATCTGTGTATATATGTACAGGAAAATAGTGCATAAAAAGGGTTTGATACTGCATATGGCTTCAGGCATCCACTGAAGTTCTGGAACACAGCTCTGGGATAAAGGGGGAACTACTGTAATGGTTGAGAACTCCAAACCTTAAGGAAAGACATGAATCTGTAAGTCTAAGAAATTTAATGAAATCCAAAGGATAAAAATCAAAGAGAGCCACACTAGAACATATAAATTATCAAAAGACAAAAGCACAAAGGGAATCTTGAAAGTATTAAGAAGTAACTGTTCTGTGAAGCCTCAATAAAATTAAAAGCCAGTTTCTTGGCAGAAAATTTTGGAAATCAGAAAACAAGACAATATATTAAATGTCCTGAAAGAAAAAAAACTATCAACCAAAATTTCTGAATTATGGAGGCTGAAAAGTCCCAAGAACTGTAGCTGATAAACCAGAGATGTAAGCCAGCGAGCCAGCACTGCAGGTCCAGTCCAATACCAAAGGCTTCAGAACCATGTCAATGGTTTAGTTTCAGTCCTTTGGAGGCCAGAGATCCAAGGTGAGCACATGTTCAAGGTCACAGGCAGGAAAAAGCCAATGTCCCAGCTTGATAAAAGTTAGGCAGAATTTCTGAGGACTTCCTCTTCTTCACCAGAAAGTCAAACATTTTTGTTCTATTTAGTCCTTAGACTGCTTGAAAAGATTAACTGAAGATTACAGAAGCATCTACTTTACTAAATCTAATGATTCAAATGTAAATCTCACCCAGAAATAACCTCACTCTCAACCAGAAACAACCTTACAGATGCACCTTTTTAAAAAGTAAATGAATAATAATAAGGGGCTGGGGATTTAGCTCAGCGGCATAAGCGCCTGCCTTGCAAGCAGCCAGTCGTGAGTTCGATCCCTGGTACCGATAAAAACGAAAAAGACCAAATAAATAAATAAATAAATAAAAATAAAAAGTAAATGAATAATAATAAATGTCTGACCAAATGTCTGAACACCGTGTGGCCCAATTCAGCTGACCATATAAAATTAACCATTACTGCCTGGCATAGATACACCTGTAACTCCAACACTTAGAAGGCTGAGGCAGGAGTGCTGCTGTTTGAGGCCAGCCTGGGCTACACAGTGAGTTCAAGGCCAGTCTGAACTGCATAGCAAGATCCTGTCTCAAAAAAAAATTACAAGTGTTTTTCAAGATAGTAACACCTCATAGTATTCTAAGAAAACTCAATCTTTTGGGTATTTTGGAAAAAATAAAGTCCCTGACTGCCTCAAATTTAATTTCTTTTGAAGAATGCTCTTAAAATAACAAAGAGACATAGGCAACTTGCTGGGTTAAATATCTAAGGCTTTTTTTAAACCATGCTCTCTAAAACAGAGATGTTGCTTGAACCAAAGTATGCCATCACAAAAATCAATACAAACTATTTTTCTCATTTACAAAAAAACTCACAAATTTTTTCAATTTTTTCTTCCAAAGTGACTGAATCCTTCAACAATTTCTCTTATTAGCCTAACCTAGAATCAAATAAGATACATTTAATATAAACTGGGCAATTACTTTAAATTTAATTGTACATTTTAGGATACTCTTTACAGAGCTTTACAAACATCCAGAAAAAGTATCTGAACAAGCTGAAGAACCACTTAAACAATTACAATAACCACATTTAGAATAAGATTTCACAAATTTCAGCCTAACTCTTTACATTATAAAGATGTAAATTTCATTTAGGCTACTACAATAAATTAATGTTAATCTCCAAAATACCAAACAATACAAAACAAAACAAAAATACCAAAGCACTTCTTTCTTGCAAATGACAAGTTAATACTAGAGTTTATATGGAAAAACAAACTAATAACCTCTAAAAAAAAAGAACAATGGGGTAAGGAAAAGTAATATCCCATCATATACGAAAATAATATAATAGTTAGATGTGAGGATACAGTCCCATGAAAGAAAATAATGGTGTAGAGATATATCCAAATATATATAAAAATACATGACGAAGGTCTCTGGAATGGGAAGGGATAAAAATGAACTTTTTAAAGTTCCCTCACCCCTAGTACTGTGAACTGAATCCAGGACTCACACTGAGCTACCTCCCCACCCTTTTATACTTTAAGACAGGGCCTTGAGAAGTTGCCCAACAACTTAATGCTTGTACTGACTGACTGAAGCTAATAGTCCAAGCTTCTGTTTAGAGGATGATAATACGCAATACAGCAACTATGGGGAATTTCCTTCTGTCTTGTTTTTGAAATCCAGTATTGTTCTCACTGTTTTGCTTTGTTCCATTATACTGTCTTGTTTTATTCCCTTAAAAAAATTCTGGAAGAGCAGCATTAACACTTTTTCCCCTCTCTTCATAAGCCTATTTTGAATTTTATATTATGTGCATTATTTTTGTCTAGTAAAGTAGTACTACAGTTTTAAGTTACACCTGGAAAATCTAAGCACTTACAACAGTATAAGCCTTTATAAATTTCTTGGTTATTTCAAAAGGGCTAAGGAAAAGCTTTAAGGAGAGCAAAAGTAATAGCAGCCATGAGTTATGCTGAAGAACCACAGATGACTCAATGATAGGAAACTGACCAAGTAAATAATTCATCATTATAATCTTTTTAATGCATTCTTATGAACAAAAACATTAATGTATATCCTAAATCACTTAAAAGTTTCTTCCAACCATAAAATGTGTATTATCCTGCATTGCTCTAAAAGGACTTAATGAATTGAAATGTTTCACATAAAAATGTTAAATAATGTATGTGAGTCCACATTCAAACAAGCAACAATAAAAACTATGTCTTTATTCTTTGCACAACTTCTACTGGTAGTAAATTCTACTCATACTCCAAAACTTAAAAGCCTTCCCTGATTTCCTAAACTAAGCTGGCTCCCAAAAATGTATTCCCTTCCATTACGGTAAGTTACCAATCCAGTAGCCTACTTCCCTGGCCAATATGCTAGTTCCATGAAAATGACTGTGTCTTTTTTATCTACTGAATAATCTTAAACCTAGTAACAAAGAAAAGGCTTCAGTAAATACGTCCTAAATAAAGGAAATCAACAAAACGTATTTTATTTGTACATTTCAAATGAAAAATGCATTTTATCAAAAAATCTGCAAACATTATAGATTATTTAATACAGCACACCTTTACTTTCATTAGAAATGCAAAGTTAGTCTGCTTAACCAGCAGCAAAAATACCAAATCATTTTTTTCAGAAAGAGCTTATGTCTGAAGAAAACTTAAAAAAAAAAAAAAGAAAAACTAAAGAAAATTAAACTGTGAGTTAAAGGAAATTTTCATAAATTCAGTGTTTAGGTGTCAGGGCAATTAATATTGTAAAAAGAGTATCTCCTTAAGGCAAAAATGTATCCTAGTTTTTTGATCTAACTACTAAATTAGTTCTTAGCATACAGCCTGTAGAGCATTAGCACTCCTCAAGACCATTTCATGGTTAGGGTTAAGGTTAGGTTCATGAAATCAGAACTACTTTAACAACAGTGCTAAGACATCACCTGCTTTTTTTTTCCATTTTGTTCTCTCACATACACACTATGGTGTTTCTCCAGCCATCATGTGATGTGTGATACACCAAGACTGAATACAAAAACAAACCTTAGAATCCAACTTCTTCCATTAAGACACAGTGTCACAGGAGTTGGGGGTGTAGCTTCTCATACTGTGCTTAGCTACCAGAAGCCTTGGGTTTGACCCCAGCATCACATACAAAAGCAAAAATGCAGGATCTCAAGTTCAAGCTCAGTCTGACAAATAGGGAAACCACTCTCAGAGAAAGGGCAGGGAGGACAGAGGAGACAAAAAGTCCTGGATTTCCCAGTAATTGTTTGTTTGTTTATTTGTTTGTTTTGTTTTTTGAGACAGGGTCTCTTCATGTAGTTGAGACTGACCTTGAACTCATATGTAACCCAAGCTGGCCTCACACTCACAACAATCCTCCTGCCTCACCCTTTCCAGTGCTGAGATTACAGGTGCATGCCACTATGCCCAGTCCCAATAATTTCTAAGAAGTAAAGGGATCCTAAACAAGAAGGTCTGAGAGTCCTAGCTTATACTGTCAAAATTTCAATAAAACAACTAATTTGGTTTTCTCAAAGAATGAATTTAAAATAGAACACTGAGGGACTCCACAGATGTAAAGTGAGTAAAGGAATACAGTAAACCCAGCGTGCTAGTGCACATCTGTAATCTAGCACCAGGAGGCTAAGGCAGGAAGATCATCTGAGTTTGAGAACAGTCTGGACTATGTGGTAAGTTCAAGGCCAGCCTGGACTACCTAGTGAGGCCCTGTCTCAAAAAAAAACTGACACCCCCTCCACAAAAAAAAAAAAAAAAAAAAAAGGATTACAGTAATTAATCACAATAAATGAACTTTACTTGGACCTTGAATCAAACTAATAACTGAAGGGAAAAGCTAACAAAACACTGGCTGCATATTTGATTATTTTTTAGGTGACAAAATCTGTAACTGCTGAAGCCAGATGTTGATTATATGCCGTTTATATCTGCCATCTTTCATAATAAATTTCTTTGACCAGCCTAATAACTGATAATTTAAATCTGCCATTCTAAACTGTTGCAAAAATCACTTTAAATTACAGAACTTACTGGGGATGAGAAAAATCCATGAAAAGGGACGAGAAAGGTTATATACCTAAAATATAATTCAGTAACTGTCTTCAAAAACACAATAAATATATATGCTCAAATTTATAGTCAGTGTGAAATCATAAAATCCTTTTACCCTTTACTTCTTCAATTCTAACTCTAAAGGAAACAAGTAATAGTATTAGACAATACAAAAGCAACTGAATTTTCAATTCAGAATAAAATTGCTTCATTTTAATGATTTACACATCTATATGTTTTAAAGTATTTTTGAAAATACTTTTTTATTTTTTGGAAAACGAATTAGAGCAGCGAAGAATATGCAGTATTTAGCATCTGATCAAAAATCTTGCTAGTGAGTACAAATTCAACAAATACTTAGGCTTTTAAGTCTGCTGGAGTTAAAGGAGCTAAAAACGGAAAAAGAAAAGCATAAAGAAACCATTACTTCATAACCAATATGTGACACACACACTCCAATTTCCAGTGCAATACAAAGTTATAGTTTTCTGAGTACACCACTAGTGATTACCATTCTGAAGTTGATGAACAAACTGCCCAGCAGTGAGAGGACACTTTGCTTTGTTCTGCAAAGGCAGTCAAATGTCAAGGAAATGAAACCCTTAGTGAACTAATACAGAAAACATGAGAATTATAGCAGCAGCACATTCACCGTCACTGTCATCATTTGCACTATCACCATTCTCCTCTTAACGCATCTATTTGTATGCCTCAATTTTTCCTAATTATGAAGCATTTAAACAGATATCATTTGCTTGTATGTTTCAGACAGGGTCTCATTGCAGTTCAGACTTGATCTGAACCGCTCTGTAGCCCAAGGTGGCCTCCAACTTCCAACCCTGTGCACCACTACATAAGGCACTATTTTAGAATACAGTGTTAATTACTGCCATGTGTGTTCTACTGTATCCAGAGGTACATGTAAATAACGGAGTACCACTTTCACCTCTTTATGTTTTACCAAATGGCATTCTGGTCTGTACTTTGTTTTATAATTTTTGTTTGTTTGTAGACAGGTTTTACTCTGTAGCCCAGGCTGGCCTTTAACTCACTATGCAGCTTAGACTAGCCTTGAACTAATGGCAATCTTCCTACCTCAACCTCCAGAATGCTGGGATTACAGGTGTGTGCCACCACACCAGGCGCTGCTTTAAGATTCCCTGTGCTTTTAACTTTACTTTTTATTAATATATATTTGTCATACATATTGATCACATTCACTATAGGGATTCTGCACCTGTACCTAACATATCTTAATTGTTTTTTTTTTCTATTCCCCCTTCCCTTCAACCTTTCATCCCCTTATAAAAAATGTTTCCATTTTTTTCCTTTTCCCTTTCTCCTTCTCTCTGTTGTTTCTCTTCTCATTTGAACTTGTTCTTCCTGTGTTAGTTTTTAATTGTTATGTGGTTTTATGTAGTTTGAGTTAGTTTATGAAAACTGCTGGATAGTATTATATATGAATACCACAATTGTCCATTCTCTAATGCAATGTTTAAATTGTTTCCATTTTTATTACAGGGCTGCTGAACAACTGTGTGCATATATTTGCTTTTAGGATACGGTCCTATAAAGGGAACTGCTAAGTCAAACAGTATATTCCTTCAGCTTCATTAAAGGCTGCTAAACTGATCTCCAAAATGGTTATATCTTTTTAAATTTTCACCAAGCAATGCTAAGTGTTAGTTATTCATTAACCTCAATACAGTAGTTTCTGGTAGTTTGTTTGTTTTTTTTTTTTTTGGGGGGGGGGACGACAGGGTTTCACTATGTAGTTCAGTCTGCCTTTAACTCACTATGTAGCCCCCAGGCTGGCCTCCAGTTTTAGAGGATCCTCTTACTTCATCCCCCTGAGTGCTTGGATTACAAAAAGTGCTGAGACTACGGGCGTGTGCCACCACACTAGGCTGGGACGACATTTTCTTAAACACAAGCAAATTACACCAGTACACGTAATTCTAGCACTCAGGAGGCTGAGGCAGGAGGATCGCTGCGAGTTCGGACCAGCCTTAATGAGTTAAAAAGCAGTCTGCACTACAAAGTGAGACAGAGACTCAAAAACAAAACAAAACAAAAAAAGACAAATACAGTTTGTCTCCAATCCATACAGCTACAAGGCATTCACATCAGCCAGTAATGAAGCAACTACTTTGATTAACGGCTTATTAAAATCCTTAACAATTACATCCATCAGAATATCTGAAACAATAAGGAAGAAATTCACTCTGCCAAATGAATTAAGAAGATACGAACTAAGCAGATGAGTTTAAATTTTCAGTCGCCCTAACATAAATCAGGCCTTTACAGATGCAGGTGCTCTGCAGAAGTAAACTCAACTTCGTATATTTTAGCAACATATGTTTGCTCAAATTTTCCTTCATTTACAGAAGCATCATCAACTGTTCTGTAAACTAATGACGCTGCTTAAACGTAATATAATCAAAGAGCAGGAAGGGCCCTTAAATCACTTAAACTGACGCCTCCATTTTTAGGTGAGGCATCTACAATACGAAAGTTGTAAGAAATTTTCCAATCCAGATCCTCTAAAATTTACAAAGTCAGGCCTCTTTCCATTGCATCACGAGACTTTTTTTAGACTCCGAGTTCTAGCATTTATTTATGCCTATTAATTTTTTAAGTGTAGGCTGATACGTTCTAGAAATGATGGAAGTAAACACACACCGATCTTTTCATTTCTCGACCCTTTCCTTCTCCTAGCCTCCATTACAACCCACAGAATGAAAACAATAACTGCCTGAGTTTCTGGCCCTAACTGGATGCAGCGTCCCAAGACTCTGTACTAAATTGGTCGAGTTTGCATTATTATTAATTTCTCCATCCGATAAATAGGCACTAAGCGCAGGCTTTGCAGGAAGCGCGATGCAAGTCGCTGCCCCCGACCCGCGGAGCCCCGCGCGAGGGCACGGAGACTGCTCTCCCGACGCAGCGACGCAGGGACGCCCGGGAGGGGCACCCAGGGAACACAGCAAGCGGCGGTCAGCACCGAGCGGCGAGGGACACTCACCTTTCCGCAGCTCCCGCTCCCACACCGTGACGATGGGCCGCGAGTGCTTACGGTGGTGGATGAGCCACAGGGACAAGGTCTGCACGCTCTGCTGCGAGTTGCTCAACTCCGACAGCTTCTTCTCCAGCGCCGCCTCGGAGAAGGCGGACATCCCTCCAAAAACACGTCCACGCCGTCCCACGCAGAAGGGCCAAAAAGAGGAGAACTCTGTCGCCCTCGTCGCGGCCTCGCCCACTCACCCCACCCTTCTCCACGCCCTCACCGCAGCTGCCGCCTCCACCACTTCCAAATCCGGCCGCAAGCTAGCAAGATGGCGTCCCGCCGGCAGTGACGTCACGGCCGGCGCGTGCCCCGCCCCTCCCGCGGCTGGTCCTGGGAAAAGTCTCGGCCGGGAGGCGGAGCCGCCGGGCGGAAGGGGCGGGCCTGAAAGTAGTAAGGGCGGGACGCCTGGGTCAGGACTAGAGGCAGTTGGGCGGGGCTGCGAGTGTTTTTGACAACATTGATTACAGATCGCGGTGCAGCAGCTCTGGAAGACTACTTCCGTAGTCGTGACACTTCAAAATGCACCATAAACCAACACCGTGGAAAGAGCCTGGAGACCTGAATACTCTACGAGGCTGAGACAAGAGGATGGCTTGAGTGCAAACCGGGCAGTGTAACAAGATCCTGTCTCAGATGAAATAAACAAACACTAGTTAAGGTCTGAGAGTGTAGTTCAGTGATGCTTCACTCGTGGGAAGTTCCAGGCTCAGTCCCCAGAACCAAAAAAATAAAAATAAACTAGTGAGTGGGCATGTGGGGGTGATGAGGCCGAAGCCAGATGCTGAGATTAGTCTTTCCAAGAGATCCAGTGTTTGGCTGATTTTCTTTCCCAAGCTCAGCCATATGCATTCCCTACCTTCCATGCCACCTCCCACGCCTACTGTATGGTCCTAGCTGTGCTGAATACTGTACTATCGTCAGCACCTTAAACCAGTTTTGTTTTGTTTTGTTTTGAAATCTTCAAGCCCAGATAATACAAGGTCCCTTGTGTCCTTGATTCCGCTTACCTCTACAACTAAGACCCTGGATGATTGTACTCCCTTTGTCACACTCACACTACTTCGTGTGTGTGTGGGTGTATAATCCTGGCCATATAGAATGCAGATGGAAGCCATGCTGTTGTACAAGACTAAGAAAAGAATGACTCCTGGTTAAGTTTATAGTCCTGTTTTTCCCAGAGATAACTGGAACTATACTTCTCTGTACATCATTTTTCAGCCTCAGGAACATAATTTGTCAACTGCTGTGTAGTGATACCAGACCCAGCATTACATAGAAAGAAACACGATTCAGAGGAGAAAAAAATATTTATATATGTATATATATATACATATATATACACACACACATAAGGAAAATACAACTTCTGTGCAATTTCACCGATTGCTACCAATGCTAGAGAAACACTGGTGTGTTTGCGCCAGGAGATGCAAGCCAGGTGTTGAATCCAATGTAGCGGCAATGAAAAACTGAGACATTCACAGCAGATAAATGGCTAAATTGTGACCCATCTGTTTATAGAGTATACATAGAAATGTAAAAGATAAATCAGTGGTGCACATCTGTCACCCCAGAACTCTGGGAGGATGAGGCAAGAGGATCAAACAGAGTTAAAGCTATATTTCAAAGTGAAGGCCCCTGGTTCAATCCCCAGTACCACAAAAAAGCAGGCAGGCAAGTCTAAACACAGTGGGTTTGAGTTTTTAATAGTGGTCGCAGGAAGAGGATCAAAATTGGAACCTTTAGCTGGGCATGATGGCACATGCCTGTAATCCCAGCACTCAGGAAGCCGAGGCAGGAGGATTCAGAATCAGCCTGGGCTACACAGTGAGAACTTGTCTCAAAAACACCCCCAAACAAAAAACAAAAAATTTAAACCCTGAAACTTTGCCTTATATTTTTGTTTCTATTAGGATAAGAGGTTCATATATTACTCACATGACAGTTAAAATTTTTTTGTTTTGTGTTTTTGCGACAGGGTCTTGCTGTATAGCCGAGGCTGGCCTTGAACTCACTATGTAACCTAGGCTGACTTCAAACTTGAAGTGATCCTCCTGCCTCAGCCTCCTGGGTACTGGAATCACAGGCATGCGACCCCACGCCTGGCTACCATAGTTAAATTTTAACTCCAAGGGACTGGGGACGTAGCTCAGTGGGACATAGCTCAACATGTGTTTTACATGTGCAAGACTCTGAGTTCAATCCCAACTCAACAACAACAAATGTTAACAAATTTTAGAAATCTCGATTTTTTTTTTAAACCAGGGATTGAATTTACCACCTTACACTTGCCAGAGTAGGGGCTTACGACACTAAGCTAAACCTCCGGCCCTCAGAAATCTCAGTTAATCCAGAATATTTTGATACAACACTTGCCTTAACTATGAACATTCACAATGGATACAAAAAGATGGACTTTGTCATATTCTAAAGATTAATACAAGAAACTTCCAGAAACATGCATTTTAAAAAAACCACAAAAATCCCTAAACCTCCTACTGGATGTGTTGGCACACACTTGCAATCCTAGCACCTGGGAGGCTGAGGCAGGAGCCCAGCTCTGATTTCAAGGCCAGCCAGGGCTACATAGTGAGGCCCTTCCTCAAAAGAAAAAACATCCCTGCCTAAATCATCTTTTGAGAAACACCATTCTAGAACTTTGTACCAAATAGGCATCAAATGTGTTTATTAAGTTCTTTGGCTATGCGTATAGTTTATCTTTCCCATTTTTCTTCCCTTTGTTAAGGAATAGGCTTCAGCAGAAAATCTTTCCCATTTCTCATGGCATGGCCAGTTAACGTTCAGAGAGAGCTGAAGATGTGTCGTAACTCTTTTGTTCTCCTCTCACTGCGATGTCTATTCCTGCATTTACATCCTTCACTGCCCTATAGTGTCCTGTTTTTTCAATCCACTTAGTCTAATTTTTAATTTTAACATAAGTGGAGTTTAACCTACACATCCTCAGAAACCTAATCGTATCTTTAACACTATTCCCTTCCGTGAACTAACTCTACAGCCACCCAAATTGCTATTTATGTTAGGCCAATTTCTGTCTTCACCTGAGATTCCAACCCTCCCACTCTTCATATCTCAATTTTACCTAAACTTTAAAAAGAAAGTTAACCCAAGCGTGGTGGCTCATGGCTGGTATCTCAGCACTCTGGGAGCCTGAGGCAGGAGGACAGCAAGTTCTACCACAGCCTGGGGAACTTCGCAATTTAACAAGATTCTATTGAAAATTTTTAAAAAGGCTTGAGAGTATAGCTCAGTATGGTTCAAGTAGTAGAGCCACAAAAACAACAACACAGCACTTTACATTCCAGCCTATTTTGTTTTCATTACTGGGGATGGAACCGGCCTTTACAGTGAGGTACATACACTGCTTATTTATGTATTTATTTATTTATTTATGTCACTTGAGACTGGGTCTTGTTAGTCACTAAGTTGCCTACACTGGGCTCAAACTTGCAAACCTGCTGCATCAGCCTCACAGTGGACTGGGATTGCAGATGTGAACCCACATACCCCACTCAGCCTTGTCTGTTTTCCTACCCAATCCAACTGGATGTAAGATTTCTTTCCTATGTTGTTTATTGATCCGTATGTTTTGTTTAGCATGTACACTACCAGTCTGTGTTATTTATAATATAATGTATATTCTTTCTTGCTAGCTGGGTTTTTCTGTCAGTGACTCAGTTAAAACAACTCTTCCGTCTCCTTTGCTTTTCAGACTGACTTTGCTGTTCCTGCTGTAAACTCCCACTTCTGCTGTACATGAGTGTGCCTTGGCTCTGTTTCAGCTTCTTAGATCTATACTTAGTTGACACTGTTACTTCTTTCTGTAGTTTCACAATGTCTGTTATAACTATGTCATAGATATTTATGACTTATTTTGCATCTTATATCCAAATAGAAGGAAAAATTATCCCTACTCATAGAAGAATTTATTTCGTATCTTTAAGATATAGAAATCTTAAGGACCCAGATGATTGAGGCAGAAGGACTGCAAGCTCACGCCCAGCCTAGACAATTTAGTGACCTAGTAGGATCCTGCCTCCCAAGGACCAAGCATGTGACTCAGGGAAAAGTCTCTGGATTCAATCCCCAGTACAGACATAGAGAGAGGGAGAGGGAGAGGGAGAGAGAGAGAGAGAGAGAGAGAGAGAGAGAGAGAGAGAGAAAGAGAGTTAATAAACAAATTCACAAAGTTGCAGGATACAACACAAAATATGCACCAGCAATAAATGAGTTGCAAATAAAATTAGAAAAACAATGTCATTTATAGTAACATCAAAAAGAATAAAACACAGAAATATAAACTTAAACAAGGAGGTGCAAGACCTATATAATGGGGGGCTGGGGATTTAGCTCAGCGGCATAAGCACCTGCCTTGCAAGCAGGCGGTCGTTAGCTCAATCCCTGGTACCGATAAAAATGAAAAAGACAAAAAAAAAAAAAGACCTATATAATGAAAACCACAACATATTGGTAAAATAAAGACCAAAATGTTAGAAAGACATTCAATCTTCATTGATTGAGGGACTTAATAATCCTTGGGCAGTATTACCCAAATCAATCTTCAGATTCAGGGCAATCCATACTAAATTCACAATGGCCTTTTATGCATAAATGGAAAAAACTAACCCAATATAGAATTGCAAGCAACCCAATAATCTTAAAATCTTGAGAAAGAAAAATAAAGTCAGAAGACTTACACTTTCCTATTTCAAAAGGTACTTCACTAGAAAAAGGTGGTGGATAGATAACAACTGGCTACAGAGGCTCCCTGAGACAGTCAACTTAGAATTCAACATAACATAGAGTGGGGAGCCCCAAACAGAGGTAGATGAATTCCCTCGTCCCAAGAAGAAATTTAGGTGAGAAGAATCAACCAAACATATAGTCCTGGTGCTATTATTGGAACAGCTAAAGGTTCAGCGTTCCTGCCACAGGGCGTGACTTGCCAACCATCCAAGGTCCCACTGTGACTTGCCAAAGTCCCACCGTGACTTGCTGAGCTGTCCAAGGTCCCACCACTTCAATTCACTGGAGGCATAGTTACACTGAGTTTGGGGTCGGCAGGCCGAACAGAGAGCTGAGTTGGTGGGGTGCCTGCATCAACCAGTAGTGAGTGACAGGAGGGGAGCCATTCCACAGAAAGGGGGACTCTGCTGGATGACATTCTGGGACTGGACAGGACTGGCAAGTACAAGGGGCATCAGTGACTTCAGTCCGTTGTTCCCTTCCCAAATGGATTGGTGGAGTGAGGTAGGCCTGGGTCATGCAACCTGGCTGAGACCCAATAGGTTATCCGAAATCAAGTCCCTACAGCGTGGCGCACACTAACCACACTCACCCAGGGAAGCCTCAGAAGTTTGACTGACTTGGAGGGAAGGTGGCACAAAGTAATACAGTGCAGGCCTCAGCAGCTTGACTAATCTGGAGGGGAGGGGCCAGTATACACTGTCCCTGTCTGCAACTCACTAGCACACAGAGTGAGAAGGGTCATCTAGCCAGCACGCTTCAGAAGAATTGTAACCATCAAAAAAAGAAACTGGGGCCTCCTGAAAGAAGCAAAAAAGATGGGAAGAGGAAGCAACAACAAAACGTCCCCAGGTCCCAACCCTGAGCACATTGACCCAGGACAGGTAAATACAAAGGAGAAAGAGAATAGCAAACATGCAATGTAAAACACGGAACCAGTGGACATAGAGAGATATATTCTGGACCTCATAGATGAGTTTAAAAGTGAAATATTTAGCCAAGTAAAGCAAGGTATAAGAAGATTAATAAAAGAGGTACTAAGCACCCCTCAAGCAGACACAGATGGAAGAAGGGAGGAACTCAAACAAAGGAGAGAACCATTTGATGAAGAATATAAAAAAAAATAGAATATGTGAAGCAGATTCAAACAGATTACCAGGAAATTAAAAACTCTATGGAAAGATGGAAAATCAGCTTGAAAGAAACTAAGGATAGATTATCCAAACTAGAGGACAGTTTGCAATGTGGAATTATGAAAGGGAAAACTTTTTAAAAATAACAAGGAAACAAACAGTAACAATACAAAGGCAGGAAGATGACAAGAAGATCTATAACTTGAGAATAAAGAATGTGAATGAAGAAGCAGGGGTACAAATAAAGGAACTACAAAGGTTATTCATAGAAATAATTAAGGAAAATTTCCCAAACATAGGAAAAGGAAATGATATTCAGATCTATGAGACACACAGAACTCCAGCCACCTACAACCAAAACAAAGCTATACCCAGGCAAATAATAATCAAGTTCCCAGAAATTCAATATAAGAACAGAATATTAAAAGCTGTTAGAATCAAGAAACAGATAACCTACAGAGGAAGGCCCATCAGAATAACAGCAGACTTCTTGACACAAACCATCAAGTCAAGAAGAGCCTGGAGTGAAATATTCCAAGCCCTGAAAGAAAATAACCTCCAGCCCAGATTGATATACGCTACTAAACTGTCTCTAGAAATTAATGGAGAAACAAGATACTTCCAAGACAAAGAGGAACTTGGGAAATTCGCAACCACCAATCCAACTCTACAGAGAATACCGCAGGGCATTCTAGAGAGAAAAGTACTAGGATTCCAAGAACAGTGGCATAGAGGACTCAATGAATGGAGCAGAAAACAGAATGAAGAAGATAAGCAGACAACTGATAGCAAAAAAAGAGCATCACATAAATGAGGCAGAGAAAATTTTATTCAAAACTGATATGATTGATAGTATCAAGTCTGAGAGTATAGGCAACTACACTGAGGATGACAAGACTCGACAATACATATTCTGGTTTGATAACTGCTGGTTTTTGAAGTTCTATACTATATACAAAGTTCTGTTTTTATTAATACTGTTATGTACTGATATATTCAACTACACTATGTCTGATGATATAGCCAATTCTATTGAAGATAACAAGAGACAACACAGGAACCATGGTAGAACTCTTTGTACAACGCTCTTATATGTTTTTTTCATTTCATGTGTTTATAGGATTATGTTCTGTTTTGCCTTGCTTTGTTTTGTTTCTCCCTCTAATATAGAAAGGATAGAAATATGTGTTAAGACTCATGCTTGTGTAGAATCTATAAACAGTTTATGAGAACTGATCTTATGACACATGATGAAATGAACAGATACTTTGAAGAAAAAGACACTCAAATACCCAGTGCTAATCCTAGAGTATCATAATGTGAATAGTAACAGCAATAGTACTATTCTTTGTTCAGAGTGATATTAGCCTGCTTGGGTTTACTCAATGTCAACATAACTGAAGATACGGATAACTGCATGTATGTTTAAGTGTATAGGACTGATAACCATATTTCTAAGTTTTTGTTGGATAGTTGAACAGAACTGGTTGCAATCTCACTGTTTGAATCCCCACTTTATATGTTCCACTTTAGTATCTTGAATAACTATTTGTAAGAAGACAATCTATAATCATCAACTAATGATTTCTTACTGTTTATTTTTTTCTTTGAAATTATGTATTATTTCTACCCGTTTTCTGTTTTGTTTAGTCTTTCTTTAAATTAAATTTTTAAAAAAAGACACTACAGTACCCAGTGCTGATCACGGAGTGTCATGATGTGAAATCCAGCAATACTATTATTCTTTGTTCAGAATGATTTTAATATGCTTTAGTGTATTTGACCTAAACATAAATGAAGATATGGATAACTGCATGTATGTTTAAGTGTATAGGACTTACAATCATGTTACTAAGTTTTTGTTGGACAGAGTTTGCAGTCTCACTGTTTGAATTTCCACTTTACATGTTCCATTTTTGTATCTTGTTGTAAAACAACAATATGTAAACATCAACTAGTGATTTCTTACTGTTTATTTTTTTCTTTGAACTTATGTGTTATTTCTACTTATTTTCTGTTTTGTTTAATCTTTCTTTAAATAATTTTTTTTAAATAAAGATACTTCCAAGCTATGATAACCAGAACTACGAAGTATATTATTTAACCATAAAAAACCAATGAAATAATAATACATAGTACAAGATATATGAGCCTCAAAATACTATGTTAAGTGAGAGAAAGCAGACACAAAAGAACATATATAATTCTGCTTATTTGACATATCCACAATAGGTTAATGGAGAAACAGAAAAAGATTGCCTTAGGGGCTGAAGGAATGGGGAGTCACTGGCTAATGGGAGTTTCTTTGGGGAGTGAAGGAAATATTTGGAACTACTGGGCACAAGTGAGAGTTGTAGAATCTTATGGATATACTAAATGTCATTGATTTGTACACTTCAAAACAGCTAATTCTATGATGTATGAATTTTTCCATAGCAAAAAAGGAGAAGAGGGAGAGATGGGAGGAGGAGCAAGGAGGAAAGAGAAAAAGATGACTGTTACAACAACGCTGTTGACATCAGCCAGTAGGAATAATGAGTTCCTTTCATAATTTTAGAAATGAGCCCCCAGACTCAAATTGTCGTGCTTTAAAGTATGCACTCTGACAGCAAAACAGAGGCCTCAATAGAGAAGTTAAAAGTTTACTTCTGCAAGAGGGCATGAGTGCACTCAGACCAGAAACAGCAGGCATGCTGAGCCATGGAGAACCAGGGTTTTTAAGCCCTAATGTGTGGGAAGCTTCTATCCTTTAACTTTATAGGCTAAATTCAAAGGCTTATAACCTATTGCAGTTGGCTAGTTTAAAGGAGCACAAAGGGGAAGATCCAAATGGTTGCTGAGGAGACAGAAGACCTGAGGAGGGGAAAGGATGTGGGCAACAAAAGTCCTTCGCTATTGATAAGCTATCTTTGGTCTGCAGCTATATTCCCAGAATTTGAAACTGAGTAGACATTTCCCATAATTCCAGTGTGTTCAGGAGGGGCTGCGTAGGGTAGACTAGAGTCTAATATGGAGGCACTCCGGTTTATATCCTTTGATCGCAAAGGCAGGGCTTCAGTTTCTCACAACATTCCCCACATTTTACTTCTTTTGAGGAACACAAGGGATTGAACTCAGGGCCTCAAGTGTGATAAGCACATGCTTTGTCACAGAGCTGTACCCACTTCTCCAAATTTTAACACAAAATTATTATGAAGGCTCTTATTGTTATGATTTAGAGCTAAAGTGTCTCCCCACTGTATTCAAATACAGGGGTTTTGGAGGCTAATGGGATCATGAGGTCTCCGACTTCCTCTGCAAATTGATGAGACCACAGTTTAATGGCATAATTGGAAGGTAATGTGTCTTAGTCACTTCTCTCATCATGGGAACAAAATTCCCAACATTAGCAATTTAATGGAGGAGAGGTTTATTCTGGATCATGTTCCAGAAGTTTCAGGCCATATTTGGCTCCAACATAGAAATCATGTGGTGGAAGGGGCTACTGGGGAGGAAAATGACAGGTATCATGGCAGCCAGGAAGCAGACAGAGAGAAGAGGAGGACAGGGAGAGAGAAATACCCTAGAAGATCTGGTCCTCTTCCAATCAGGTCCTTGCTCCTAACAGCACCCTCCTAATCTCCTTTCAAAAGCCCTGCCTGTGAGGGTATGAGACTCTGGATGGGACAGAAATCTAGATATAAACATAATAGAAAATTAGGAGGCAGGACCTAGTCGAAGGCACTGGATCCCGAGCTGTGACCCTGGGGATATATCTGGTCCACAGGCCCTTCCTCTCTGGCTCTTTCCCCACTGTACACTTTCTGACTGCCTCAACGTGAACAGTTTTGTTCTATCTCACTCTTCTGCCATGATATCCTGCTTTACTTTGGGCCCTGAAACAATGGAGCCAACCAAGCTTGAGTCAAACTACAAGTTTCTTTCTCCAGGTTGTTTTTCTCAGGTAATCGGTATGGCAGTAAAAAACTAACACATCAAATTTAGGATAAAAGAAAAAAAATCAACTATCTAAAACATTGTCTTACTAAATTAAATAATGTATAAACTATTAATATACAGATGTTTCAACATTACTGTGCTCAGATTAAAACAAAATATACAAATGTTATTGTACAAAGACTGTGGAATAACAGCCTACAGATGATTCTAGTTGCAGGTTTCCAAATTTTATAAGACAGGGTCTCACTCTGTAATTCAGACTTACTGTGAACTCACTATGTAGCTGACGCTGGCTTTGAACTTGTAGTGATCCTCCCGCCTCAGGAGGGACTGTGTGCCAGGATTACAGGTATGTGCCACCACACCCAGATCCCAACAATTCTGAAAGATAGTTTTGCAGGATTTATCAGTCTGGATTGAGTTTTTGAGGTGATTTCTTTAAACATGTCATTCCAAACTCTTGCTGGGCATGGTTCCACATGTTTGTAATCCCAACATTTGGGAGGCTGAATCAGAAAGATCCCCACAAGTTCAAAGCCATCCTGGACTACATAGTGAATTCAAGTCCAACCTGGACTACATAGCAAGACCATCTCTCAAACAAACAAACAAAATCAAACTCATTCCAAGTGCTGCTCACCATTAAGGTTTGTGTTGAGAAGTCTGCTTTGTTTCTCATGGGTTTTCTATTGCAGGTGATTGTTTGCTTTTCTCTAATACCTTTTAAATTTCTATTCTTGTGCTGTCCTTCTGGGATTTAGACTATCATGTATTGTGGAGAGGTTTTCTTTTGTCTGATCATGACTATTAGAAGTTCTATATGCCTCACCCATTGTAAGGATATATTATGATTAATAAAGACACAGTTACAGAATAACAAACTTATGGACACATAATCACATAATAGCAAGCTAAAGTCAAATAATAGGCTCTGTGCTCTTGCAGCCTGTTATGTAAACACCCTGCTGAATTCAGTCAGCCTTGACTGTCTGGATCAAGCTGCTTTTCTTCTGATAATGCCCTGGGCCAATTTGACTATTACGAGCTTACCTTAATTAAGAAAATATATTACTTTTAATTGGTTTAGGACTTTGGTTGGGTGAAGTGACCCAGTCAAAGACACTTTTTAACTTTGCTTGCTCCACTTGAACTCCCTTCCCTGCATCCCCAGGATGTTTCTATGTTGATAAACACTGCCTTTTAAGAAAATATATTTAGATTTAGTTTTCCTGACAAAATATAACTTAATTCAATCCATATAATCAATCATGTAATGCCTTGTACTTCCTGATTGTAAACTGTATTCAAACTGGACTCAAAGCTGGCTCTTTGCTAGTGATTTGGACTTGGTCCCATTAACCTGCTAGCATAATAAACAGTTGTCTTCTAACTCCTCAGAGCAAAGAGTCTTCCATTTGGTTTTTCTGCAACACTATCTCTGTGTTAAATTCTTTTCCCATATTTGGAAAGTTTATAGCTATTATTTCTGTAAACAAATTTTTTATGCAATGTGTGCTGTTTTCTGATCTTTTACTAATTCCAATTAAACTTAAATAGTATTCTTTGTATCACCTAGCAGCTGTTGGATACATTTTTCATGATCTCTCTCTCTCTCTCTTTTTTTTTTTTTTTTTTTTTTTTGCCTTTTTCCTTTTTATCAGTACCGGGGATCAAACTCACGACTGCCTGCTTGCAAGGCAGGCACTTATGCTGCTGAGCTAAATCCCCAGCTCTGATCTGTCATTTTTAAGGTATCTTTCAATAGCTGATTTCTGACAACAACCCTGTCTTTTCTTTTTCACAGTCTCCTCACCTTAGTTGTCCCGGTGCTCATATTTTTCAATAGAATTTTTAATCTTTTGAATCTCTATCTGGTTCCTTTACATGGACTCTAATTTTTTTCTTTTCTTGACACTCATGTTTTGCATCACTTTGCAAAGCTAGCTTGGCTAGCTTTTTATTAGCTTCTTCTGTAAAGTTGCTGACCATTTGCTTTATTAGGATCATTTTCAGGTAGCTTATTTCTAAAAGGTAGCTCACTAACTAAATGGTACCAGATTCTAAACTGCTCACCTCTCCTTCTGGAGTTGGATTCTAGGTTCTTCTTGCCTTGAGTAAAGAATTGAATGAAGCAAGCAAAAAGCAGTAGCATCTGGCAAATGAGAAGTCGTGAGTTCAATTCCTAGTACTGGAAAAAAAAAAGCAGTGGCAAACTCTATTCAAGAAAGAAAAAAAAAGCAAAAATGAAGAGTGGAAGAGAAACTGGTTCTTCAGAGCAAACTTGGACAGAGTAAATAGAAACAGAGGGAGAAAGCACACACAAAAGTACATGCTGTGTTCGGGAAATTCAACAAGAGCTATCAGGGAAAGTTACAACAGCAAAATTTCCAGAGTGTCTGTGTGTCCTTTTGTGTTGCCTAAATCTTGAGGAAACCCTCAAGAACGTTCACATATGGGTCCTGCTTGGATTTCACATAGCCTGAGGGCTGATCTCAGGTCTAGGCCACCCTGTTGAAAACTTGCTCAAATTCTCCTCACTGAGGAGTTCATAGGCTGGCTTTAGGAGCTGTTCTGCGCCTGTGTCTGGGATTTTGTCATATGTGTGTGTGTGTGTGTGTGTGTGTGTGTGTGTGTGTGTGTGTGTGTGTGTGTGTAAAATCTCTTCTTTTGGTCTTTTTCAGACAAGGTCTCACTCTACAGTTCAGACTAGCTTTGAGCTTACTTTGTAACCTAGGCTGATCTCACAACAATCCTCCCACCTCACCCTCCCAAATGCTGGGATTATAGGTGTGTGCCACCACCCCAGCCAGGATTTTATAGTCAGTGGGTCATGCCTACTTTCCCAATCAGTTGTTAACATGTCCTAATCTCCTATCTCAAGGTCATTATCTGTTTAGTTATATGTTCTTTGAACTCATCAAGCACCATATTGATCTGGGATTTTTTATCTAAACTGCCATCTTTAAATAATTTGTGGCTTCTGATGGAAAAAATCTATACCCCCTGGATTGGCTTAAGGGGAGCTAGGAGTTTTTGGAAACACTGCTCTATTTTTTTGTTTCGTTTTGTTGTTGTTTTTTGTTTTCTGTGCTTGAGGCTTGTGGGTCAATTATAGTGTTGCTAGTATGGAGGCCTCTTTAGTTAGTGTTTGCTTTACAGTGATAGACTCTGGGAATGGTTAACTGTACCCCTTTATCTCTTTTCCTAAAATCCTACCACATCTGTTTGGAAGGGAAGACCGCAGTGTATTTGTCTCATTTCTCTAGAGCTGGGCCACAGTATGGCTAATGACACCAAGGCAGGGCTGGGAATTTAGCTTAGTGGCATAAGGACCTGCCTTGCAAGCACATGGTCATGAGTTCAATCCCTGGTACCAGTAAAAAAAAAAAAAGACACCAAGGCAATACAGATATTGGCATACAGAAAATACCAGTTGATAGTCACAACTGTGTAACTTTGGATATAGTAATAAAATCAGCAATTAGATAAAGTAGACAAACTAGATATTGACATATTCTAAGAACCACTCATCTCATTTACTTAACAATAAAAAGGAACCTATAATTATAGTAAAAACAATAAGACAAATAAATCTAGACTTATAGTAACTATCTACTAAATGTAACAACTTTGCCTCCACTAAAAATGTAACATTATGCAACAGTAATAGTGTAGAATTTATTAACTACCAATGTTACAGAAAAAACAGTGTCAAACCATATGGAAGACTCTACACCCAGGAATATAGAGGGCAACTTTATCGAGCTTGACACTAGTGGACTTGGAGACGTTTAACAGTGTCCAAATCACCAGCAAGGAGCCAGCTTTGAGCCCAGTTTAAATACAGTTTGCAAGCAGGTAGTACAAGGCAAATGGCAAGTTATTATATGATTGGTTACATGAATTGAATTAAGCCACACATTGTCAGGCAAGTTAACTCTTAAATTTACTTAAAAGGAATTGTTTACCATAATGTAGGAACATCCTGGGGATAAGGGGAAGGAATCTGAGCAGAGCAAGCAAAATTAAAAGTGTCTTTGACTTGGGTTACTTTGGCCCAACCAAAATTCTTGAAGTGAGTTAGAAGCAATATATTCTTTGAACTAAGGGAAACACAAGCTGCAAATAGTCAAACTGGCCCAGCACATTATCAGAAGAAAAACAGCTGGACATAAAAAGTCAAGGCTGATTGAATTAAGCAGGGTGCTTACGTGACAGACAGCAAGAGCACAGGCAGAGACTACTATTTGATCTTTAACTTGCTATATCGTGTAGAAGTTTGCTATTTTATAATTGTGCTTTTATTATTTGTATAATAGTGTCCTTACACCAAATTATTCATAAAGCTCAATAGTTATTCTATTCAAAATAGAGTAGGGAATTAATGGTAAAAGTAAAATTTAAAATATTAATCAATGGAAGATGAGAAGGCAGAGGTATAAGTGAGACAGATGATCCCATAAAAGTGTAAAAGAAAATTAATAATATTAGATAAAGGTAGCAAAAAAGAATGAAAAAGAAAAATAATTAAAAAAATAGAAATCAAAATAAAAGAAAAAGGGATAACATTAAAAGGAGAAAAGAAAAAAAGAAAGAAAAACATAAAGCCACAACACCCAAAAAAACAATAAAGGAAAAAATAGGGGAAAAATTTAACTGACAAAAAAATTCCTCTGTGTTATTGAATGAAAGGTTTCTTTCTAGAATCTATAGCCTCTCTCTCTCTCTCTCTCTCTCTCTCTCTCTCTCTCTCTCTTGCGCTCTCTCTCTCTCTCTCTCTCTCTCTCTCTCTCTCTCTCTCCTTTCTCTCTTTTGTCTTTTTAAGACAGGGTCTCCCTATGCAGTTCAGCTGGCCTTGAGCTCCCTTCATAGCCCAGACTGGCCTCAATTTTGCAATGATCTTCCTGTCTCAGTGTTGTGATTACAGGCATGGACCACCACACTTGGTTTAGGATTTATAGTTTTGGAATCCAACAAGTCATGATTTTCTTCACCTAGTCTTATGGTCTGAGAGTTTATGGGTGCCCTTTCTAGTCCATACATAGGCTACTGTATCCATACACCCCAGACTCTGACAACAATTCAAGCCCACATATATCCTTGCTCACATTGGTAGATGGGAAAAGCAGTCACCCCATTGCTTTCTGGGGGAGGGGTTCAAGCATACTGTTGGATTTAATGCCAACACTTTCAGATACAGCCTCCTCTGAAAATTACACTCACTGTGCAGGGCCTGTGTCCTTCCCAGCCTGAGTTTAAACTTCTCAGGGCGTCTATGTCTAACTTGAACCCCCTCCCTGACTATCTCCTATGGCTATCTTTTACCCAGGCACTGTGGGAAGGTAGCCCTGGAAACCCTGAAGTGGAGTTGTTCTAAAGCTCAGTTTTAAACATTCAAGCATTTCCCAAAATAGTGCTTGATTATATGTCGGGTCCTGATCTAGATCCCCAGTCTCCCAAACGAGTGTACAGTGAAGGCTTAAAGAAAATGAGACAAGTGGTATGATTTTAGGGCTCCAGGAGGATCATAACCCTTTAGCTGAGGTTGAGACTCTGAGGGCTAAGACAAAGACTTCTAGGTCCAAAACAAAGGGCCGGGAAACTGAGAAAAGCACAGGCAATGAGCAGAAACTTGGGAGTCACTTCAAGGAAGTTTCCAAGTAATGAATCATGTCAATTTAGTAGAACTGTCTTATATGAAGACATGGTAGGAGTGAGACTTTAGGAATAATTCCTGCAGCTGTAGTGTATTTGATGTTTGAGCCAAGTGTCTGCAGCTGTGACCTTACCTTGCCCTTTGAGGTATCTCTAGCCTCACAGGCCACTATAAGCCTCAGCCAGAACCAGTGATTCATAGAGGTCCATTTACTATGAATCAGCTCCCATCACCAGGCAAGGACTAGGACAGACTCACAGATAAACACAGAAAACCAATTAGTTAATTTTAAATCCTGCTCAGAGCAGCTTCATAGTGGTCACCAACAATTATACACTGTCTAGCTACAGGTTGGGCACTGCTCTGGGTGTCTTCTCCAACTTTACCCTGCATTGAAGGAGCCTTTTTTATTTTTTTGAGAAAGAGTCTCACTATATAATCTAGGCTGGACTTGAACTCACTGTATAGCTCAGGCTAGCCTTGAACTTGTGATGAACTTCTGCCTCATCCTCCCATGTGTTGGGATTACAAGCATATGGCACCCATCTGGCCTGAAGGAGTCACTTTTGGAGTAAACCCCATTCTGTTTTTATAGTATACAACAGCTATGGGTTTTTCTGTGATTCATCTTGCTGATCAGTTTTGTACTTTCTTCCTGGGCTTCCATTCTCTCCCTGGGCTTTGGTCTTAACTGTGATCAGGCAAGTCAGTAGGTTGGTTGGTACCTCTGCTCCACTGTGCCAAGGGGAAACAAAATATGGAGCCATACACAGAATCCATACGTATGGGGTCAGTTAGGGGCAAATGTGCATGTGATGGGGCTGCTGTATTTTCCAGGTCAGACAGTGCACAGCTGATTTGAATTTTTATTAAAAAACAATTCTAGACTATACAAAATGATGGTTAAGTGAACCTTCCCATGTCACTATTTTCAACATTTTTCAACTGTTGGACAAATTTTTACACATCCTTACTCAATAATTTTGTAGCAAATTTCAGACATTATATCATTTCATCTAACATTATTTCTCTCTGCATATATATATATATATATATAAAACTTCATCAATTATATCCTTTACCTCATTTTCTTCTTCCCTCCTTTTAGATAAAATCACCATGATATCCAATGAGAGAATTATTTGCATTTCCTGGAAGCATACAATCCAGAGCAAAGCCCTACTTGCTTCAAACAGGTCCCAAATCCCCTAACCTAAGCTCAGTGCTACCTGAGAACACTTGATCATTGAGTGGCTGCATGTTGGAAGTTCTTACCTCTTATGGCAACAAGCCTTAAATTCAACTTGTTCAGCTGCAGGGTGGGTTTGTGGTGGTTTTCACTGAAATAATTGATATACTAACCACCTATTATGAGCCACACAATTGAGATATTGCAGTGAAGAAAGTAGAAAAAAATCTAGTTTTCTGGAAGTGAAAAATGAACTATGACTGTTAGATGTGATATATATCATGTCAAGTTGTGCCTACAGGTATGGGGATGGTGAATTGGGTGTTAATATTTCCAGTTGGTAAGTCAGGGAAAACCTTCCTGAACTGGCACTCCAGGGTCTGGAAGAGAGGCAGCATGAGTTACAAAGTTGTTTCAGGATGTGTGAGCAGAGGCCGGCCTGGTGAAAAAAAAACCCGTGGGGTGTAATTGTGCCTGGTTTGGCCCAGGAATAGTGAAGAGAACTCATGCCACTCAAGGGGGTAATCAAAGAGGAGAGTAACAGAGAACTGTCAGATGTGGTGTGGAAAGAGGAAGGATCACACAGGATTTTGTAAGCTGCTACAGTGAATTTAGATTTTATGCTGAATGAGATATGGGATGTTACTTGTAGTGGATTGAAAACTGGCAGTCAACTTGTAATAACAGCTGAACTGAATCAGGGTGGCCTGAGTGGAGTGCCCAGCTGAGGACTGTTGCCAGCATTAAGGAGAACTGGAGACATTGTTGTTGTTTGGTGCTGTTGATTCTCCTGTTGTCATGGGTTCTCCTGGAGAAGCTTGCTTCTTTCCTGATATGAACTTGGCTGTTCTCACTGTCAGAGGAGCTTGGGACCTTATTGCTGAGAATGGCTGTGATTCATTTTGGGGGAACTTTGGTCCTTATGTTGAGCATCACTTCCTGGTTCTAGAGGGGAAGATGGTGAGCTGCTTAGTCTCCAGGAGAAGCTTGTCACACTGGCTTCTTGGTATGAACTTTGCTGCTCTCATCATGAAGGAGCTCAGAACCTCATTCTCACTGAGGATAGCTCTGGTATTTTTCAGGGGAGCTCTGATTCTTACTTTGAGTGTTGCTTCCTGGTAGAACCCTCAACCTGCTGACACAGATCCAGCATCCCACTGTCACAAACTTTCTAGCTTCCACCACTGACCTTTGGGCCTTCCCAGCACAGATCCCTGAAACAGATTTGCATGAGTCATTGTCATGGGCTCTATGCCTCCAGTTGAACTTGTGGGGGCATTGCCATGGCTCTAGGTCTTCACCTGGACTCATGCATAATATTGTCATGGGTTTCAGGGCCTCAGCTGGATTCCTCAGGTCTCAGTGTGTAGACAGATTTCCTGTACTTCTTGATTTAACAGTCTGAGTGACTATTATAAAATAGTTCTCTAAGTTATGTGCCCTGTATGTAATTTTTTCCTTGCAAACACCTGAATACAACATTGTTGGAAAGCACTGAACAGAAAAATGGGATGGTCTGACTTACATTTGTGCTAAAAGGAGACTAGGTACATATGTCCATAATTCCGGCACATGGGAGGCTGAGGCAGGGGGATCACAAGTTCAGGTTTGGGAATTTAGTAGGAGGCTGAGTCAAGGTGAAAAGTGCCATTATGTCCCTGATAGTGGGGTCGGCTGGAGGACAATGAGTTCCCACTTTCCATTCCTCCATTATATCCCGGAGAGTGGACCAGCTGCAAGACAGTGAGTGTGCACACTATGCCCCTCCATTACATCCCAGATGGTGGGGAAGAGAGTTTGTGCTCCAGGCCTCTTCCATTATCTCCCCAAACCAGCTGGGGGGACTGGAAGAATGTAAGACTGACAGGAGCCCCAAGACCCAGGATGACAGCCCAGTACACACATGCACATACACCCATAGAGGGTGACAAGTAATCAGCGAGCTCGGTAATGTGAAAGTGTCTGAGCAGCAGCAAGGAGGTAGTGCTTGGACTCTGGCGAACTCCACTGACAGAAGACCAGTCCCAGCTCCCACATCCAGAGACCGGGATCGGCTCCGTACCCAGCACACCTCTGAGATGTAACATGGACATTATCACAGAATTGTAAATACCAGAAGGAGGTAGGTTCTTGGGATAGCTATAAAAAAAACCCCAACTACATCTGGAGGACATCCCCGAGGAACAGACACCTCTTTTCCTTCTTGAGAAAGGCCTCAATGATAATGGTAGAGTAGGCATCAATTTGGAAGACAAAATAAAGGAAAAAACAGAAGGTGGAGAATGGCAAGACACAGATGTGGGATGTAGTCCCACCCAGGACAGGCCTGGATGGATGAAATTGGAAGTCACACATTGGAACTTCCTGATATGATAATAACAGATGTTGAAAAGCAAGTGGAAAAAGGCTATAGAGAAAATGATCTCTCAGGTACAAAAGAAATGATGCTAAAAATAAATATTAGAGAAGACACATAAAAGAATAGATGAGCTTAGAAAAAGATGGAAACAAAAAATGCCCAACATAGAAAAGAAATGAAATCCATGAAACAGATCCAAACAGAGATCTAGGAGATTAAAATCTCCATTGAAAGTATATGCAACAGATTGAGTGAAGGAAAGGATAGAATTTCAGATCTTGAAGACAGAATTGCAACTTGTGAACATGAAAAGGAAGAAAACTCAAAAATAGCAAGAGACGGTGAGAAATCAAATCCAACAAGATGAGGCAAGGAAGAATAACATGGGATTGACTGGGGGCAATGAGGACGCTAGAGACAGCACAAATGCCATAACAATCATAAATATATATGCACCTAATGCAGGAGCATGCAACTATATGAGACAGTTATGGGCAGACATGAAAAATCAAAAGAGCAGTATCACAGTTGAAACAAGAGACCTCAATACCCACATAGAGACAGATCAACTGGACAAAAAATCAGCAAAGAAATACAAGAGCTGAACCAAACCTATGAACTAATGAAGTTAATCAGAAGAAGAGAAGCCATACCCCAAGGCCACATGCCAGCAACCTACAGAAATCCAGTGAGCCCAGCAAGCCCAGTGTCAGCCTGGAGAGGCAGCCATGCACTGAGGCCCTGTGCCAGTGGCCCAAAAGTGATTCAGCATGCCCAGCACTACCGGCTCAGAGAAGCCATTGCCTGAGATCTGGAAAGATCCAATGGGCCCAGTGCAGGCTGGAGAAGAAGCTGTGCCCTGAGATCCTGCTACTATGGGGGAGTGTTGGGAGCCACAGCCCCGAGCCCGGTCGCCTCACTTGGCGGACGTGAGGCCTGTAGTAAAGAGTAAAGCCTGAGGTAGATTATCCCTCCCATCGAGCACGTTAGTTTCCTGCTTACCGCGTAAGCAACCCGCTCAACAATATAGTCTGCCTGGCAACTGATGATGTTAGCCAATCAGCTTGCCTTGCTTACTTTAACATGATTGGACACTGTATCCGTATATATACTGGTGCCACCCCTGGGGGGGAAGAAGAAGCCCGGAAGTAGAAGCCCAGAAGGAGCCGCGGGGAGCGGACCAGAGGAGGCTTCGGCTGGGAGCGATCCCAGGGCAGGCTGTACGGAGAAAGGAAAATAAAAGAAAAGGTTGTCCACTGCCAGACTTTGTCGTGTGTCCTTCCTGCCGGCCGGGAGCGGACATCGACAGGGGAGCATCGGTGAACTGCTGCCTTGCACCTCTTTACCACTCTAGGAGCCTGAATTGGAGGAACCCAGGCGCCTACTCCATTCCACTATACTGAGGGCCTGGAGCCAATGTAGGATACACCTGGGATGCAACAATGAGCCGAGTCTGAGGAACACAGGAAAACGTCAAGATGAAGGAGAAAAATACAATCTCAGACTTCCAGCCCACAGAGAACAAGTTCTGGAGACAAAGACATAGTAGAAATTAGAAGTCACACACCTGAAATTTCTGAAAAGATGACAACTAAAGTAAAGAAGCAACTTAGTTCTTGTATTGTTTTGTTTATTTTACATGCTTATGTCTGATGGTCTAGAGAGCTATTTTGAAGATAACAAGAACTTATGGCAGCCATTGTTAACTTCCTATTATCCTGTTTTGAAGTCCTGTAACACTTCCATTGTTTTATTTTATTTGATCTTACTCTGTTTTATTTTGTTTGATTTTATTATGTCTGATCGTATGGGCAGTTATTTGGAAGATAACAAGCTATATTATGATAGCCACTTTACAGTATCTTGTTTTGAAGTCCTGTGTTGCTCTGTTTTATTTTGATTGGCTTTGTTTGGTTTTATTCTCTTTAAAATAAAATTTCAGGAAAAGGATGGAGGCCTGGGATTTAGCTCAGCGCTATAAGCACCTGCCTGGCAAGCATGAGGCTGTGAGTTTGATCCCCAGTACCAAAATAAAATAATTTTTTAAAAAAAAGTACAAAGGCCTTGAGTTCAGTCTTCAGTACCAATAGACTGAGAGTTGCAGCAGACAGCAATCATTGAAGCAGAGAGAGCAATTACTGGTAACACAGAAAGTGAGAATCAGGCAGATTCTGGATATATTTTGAAGGCAGAATTGGGTGTGGGGATCAGGGTGAGAGGGAACAGTCAAGTCAAAAGCCAACATTTTCAGCCTGAGCTAAAAGTGGAAGGCTGGGGTTACCATAAACTGAGACAGAGAAGACAGAGGAAGAGCAGGGATTTGTAGGGGAAAGAAGAAGAATTCACATTAAATTGACAATAACTAACAGAAATGTTAAGTAGGCAAATTCAGAGAGGTCTGGGCTAGAGTTATAACATAGGGAGTTTGGTTCCAGACAGCAGTGTTTAATAAGGTGGTGAGACTGGATGAAATTATGAAGCAGAGGTGTGCAGAAGGTCAGGGACTGAACGCAGTGTAATTCAAATGTTCAGAGGCAGGGAAATAAAAAGAAATGAGTTGATAAATACTCAAAGAAACAGCTACTGACATCGGAAGAAACTAGTAGTGTGAAATCATTGAATCCAGAATGCATTTGAAGGAAGGAATAGAGAATGTTAAATTTTGCCAGCTGATCAAACAAATGAAACCTGAGACTTGGCAATAGCTTCTTTGTGTCTTTTCAGGAGAAATAATCTGCTTCCTTAATTTTTTTGACACAGGGTCTTGCTGTATAGTTCAGGCTGACTCCAGGCTGTCCTCAAACTTGAAGTGATCCCCCTGCCTCAGCCTCCTGAGTGCTGAGATTACAGTTGTGCATCCCCATGTCTAGCTTCTTAATAATTTTTAAAAACAAAGTACCACTTTCTAACATATTACACAATTTACCTACTTCTCTTGTTTCCTATGTATTGTTGTTAGGATGAAAGCTTCATAAAGGCAGGGACTTTAACCTATTTTACTAATAAAACACTGTACAAGCTGGGGATATAGCTCAGCAGCACAACATCTGCCTGGCAAGTGCAAGGTCTTGAGTTCGATTCCTGGTACCTATAAAAATAAAAAATAAAATAAAACACTGTACAGAACAATGTCATAGTAGGAGCTCAGTAAGGGTTAATTGTGTTTTCAGCAAATGCTTTCAGATCCATCCCAACGTTGGTTTCACGTTTTGGACACATTTGTTTGGCAAAACTTCTTGAAAATGTTTTAAGTTTGTTGCAGTCACATCCTGGATACTACAGTGGTCCCCTTTAGCTCAAAGTCTGACATTTTATGGTGTAGCTCAGCAAGTCTAGCCTGTTTGGCAGGCAGACCAGGTTGCTACTTCATGCTTCCCTAACCAGAATTATGCACTTTTCCTGTGAACTTCAGAAAAAACTTACAACCAGTCAAACCTTCATAGTTCCAAATGTGCTATTTCTCCACTGGCAGAAACCCATTCCTCAAAGAAAAAAAAGGTGAATAAAATTTTAGATAGTCAGATTGGGAAATCTGTTTTAAAGGCAGTGATACCTAACCTGAATTCCCAAACGTTTGAGCTTTGGAAGACTGGTTCAGGCAGGGATTTAAACCTTGTCTCTGACGTCAATTAGCCCTGGGATTTTTACCAAAACAATCAGCCTTACTGAACTTCATTTTATTTTTCTCCTCTGCGATATAAAACTAATGAAGCCTAACTTGTAGAACTGAGATGAGAAATAGAGAGAATTGTGTAGACAACTACAGAAGACCTGAAAAAGTGAATACTTCATTTGTTTTGTTAGGTTTGTTAGAGTAAAGTAAGAGTAAAGAAGAGAGTTTCTTTATTTCTTTCCTTTTCTTTCTTTCTTTCTTTTTTTCCCCCTCTGATGCTGTGGATTGAATTCAGGGTCTTCACACTGAGCTACGTCTCAGCTTTTTTTTTTAAACAGGGTCTTGCTAAGTTTCTAAGGCTGGGTTTGAGTTTGCAGTCCACCCGCCTCTGCCTCCCAGAGTACTGGGGTTACAGGTATTTGCCACTATGCTTGGAAATGTTTTTAAAAGGAAAATGACAATGCAATAAAAAAGGGACAGTTACGGAAGCCTCAGGACCTGGATCCTCTATGCCAAAGATGGCGAACCTTTCAGAGACCCAGAGCCCAAACTGCAGCCCCAAACACACTTATTTACTACAAAGAGCCAACACTATAATTAAACTTGGATGCTGAGATTTAATTTAGGAAAAAACAACTGTTATCCGATGCTTGGCTGCTCGGGTGAATTGGCTTGAGTGCTGAGGAAGAGAGCTCTGCCTGCCCACTGTCACACATGTGCCATAGGTTAGCCAACAATGCTCTGTGGCACAGAAGGAAGATGGCGAGATTAACGCAGCTGGGGGAGTGGTAACAAGAGCTTCAGAAGGATACAGAGAAGGCAGGAGCTCTACACTCGTTCAAGATTGATCATAGCAATCAAATTAAGTGGAGAAAACCCCATGAGCAACCTATCATATACTCTCTGGTGTGCTTAGCATAATTCCTACTTCTCAATCCTCAATAAAGGTTTTGTTGAATAAAAAAAGGACAACTACAATATTTGTTTTTTTGTGCGTGTCTGGTTTATTTCACTTGGCACAGTGTTTTCAAGGTTCATCCACATTGTAGACAATTATACTTTTATCTTGTTTTGCCTTTTGAGACAGGGTCTCGCCGTGCAGCTCAGGCTGGCCTGGCATTCACTAACATAGTGCAGCCCAGCTGACCTCTAACTTGCAATGATCCTCCTGCCTCAGTTTGCTGAGTGCTGGGATTACAGGTATGTGCTACTACGTCTGGCTGACACATGTTTTAATTTGCTTTTTTATTAAATAACATGCAATTTTGTATGATGGAAATTCATCTGTATATTTTCTCATGACTAGTTAATTCATTTCTGTAAGCTGAATGGGGTGGTACATGCCTGAACTCTCAGCACTCTAGAAAAATGAGGTAGGAGGGTAGCAAGTTTAGGCCCAAGATGAGCAATTTAGCAAGTTAGTGAGCCTTTGTCTCAAAATAAAAACAATAAAAACTGGCTGTGGAGCTGGTCTGATGGCAGTGGGTTATCAGAACTTATTAACATTAGTGTCACTAAAGTTGGTATACAACCCTCCCACTGCTAAATTTGACTGGCTTTTTAAAAAATAGCTGAGGATGTACTTCTGTGCAAAGGCCCTGGGTTCAATCCCCAGTTTTGTGGGGGAAAGAAAAATCATGTCTGCAGTCTATTCCTTCTATTCAAGAACAGGAAAGGCATATTTACTTAAATCTTTAGGTCCATAGGCAAACTTTGAAATTCTTTTCATGTAGATCTGGCATAGCTATGTTAAATGAAACTAGTTCTTTGTCACTGAATAAAAGAAAAGCTAATAGTTGAATCAGGTGGCATTAATTTCTAAATTGGTCATTCTCTCAATTTGTAAAACGTGAAGTTGCTTTGAAATTCCACAAGGCGGCAGAGTGGTTCCATTAAATTGGGCTTACTGCACAGGTTCAAATGTAATTAAGTGTGTTACATACTCTCAATAGAATATTTAAAGCTTTAAAAAGGAATGATACTCTGCCATGTGCTAGAACATAGATGAACGATCTTAGGTGATATTATGAAACAAATCAGTCACAAAAGTTTGGAGAAAGGTGGGATGGAGAATTATTATTTAATGTGAGTGGAGTTTCAGTTTCAGAAGATTGAAAAGGTCCTGTGTGTGGTGATAGCAGCATAACAATGTGGAGATACTTAATGCTGCTGAACTGTGCATGTAAAAAATGGCTAACATCATACATTTTGTTATATAAAAAGGTAAAAAAAGAAAGGCAGAGAAATTTATAAACACTAATCTTCACTCCTACTTGTCTGTATCTTTCCAAAAATCTCTGTAAGTACATACATCTATGTATCAATTACTTAATGTTCTAAATTATTATAATTAAATCAAGGGAAAAAATCTCTGTAAGAAAAAAAAGTTCAATAAACAGGAAATTTTGTCATAGACTTTGTTACAGTCAGGGTTTACAAGGAAAACAATACAGGACACAATTTATAGGATTATTTATAAATGTCACCCAAAGAGTTAAATAAAAAAGGAGTGCAGGAAATCTGTCCACACACTAGACCCAAAGAATCCAGCTGAGGGGCTGGATCTGATGGCAGTGTTTTGCGTGAGTCCAGCTGAAGACCCAGAGCGCGTCACGGTGCCCCATAAGTTCAACTGGTGCCTGGAGACCATGACAGTCTTTCATACAAATGTATTTTATTTGTCTGTGCTGGAAAGGCCCAAAGGTTAGCAGTGGAAGCTAGAAAGTCCGTGCCAGTGGGGTGAAAGATCTGTATCAGCAGGCTGAGGGATCTGTACTGGACCCAGGAAGTAACGCTCAAAGTAAGAACCAGAGCTTCCCCAAACAACCACAGCCATTCTCAGCAACAAGGTCCCAAGCTTATCCGATAATGAGAGCTGCTGAGTTCATATTAGGAAAGATAGCCTTTCAAGCTTCTCCAGGAGAACCAACAGCACCTACTTCTTCCTTTCCAGTTCTTTTTATGCTGCTGGCAGCAATCCTGAGGTGGCCTCTCACACCCAGCATCACACTGATTCAGTTCAGCAGTGTCACAAGTTGATTACCAGAGTTCCAGTTTGTTTTTCTTAAACTGGGCATTGAGCCTTGGATTAGGGGTGCTCTCCCACTGAGCTACATCCTTAGGCCATTTTGAGACAGTCTCACTAAGTTGTCCTTGCTGGGCTTGACCTAGGGATCCTTCTTCCTGACAGTTCTATTAAGTTTTAACAGATGAATACGTTTGTATAATCACTACCAAAATCAGTATATAGGAGACTTCTATTACTCCCCCACACACTTCTTGTGTTACTGTTTTACATTTATGTTGACTCTGGCATGAATCCTGGGAAGCCACTGATCTGTTCTCCCTAGCAAAATATCATGTAAGTGGAAACTTCCAATATGAAACCTTTTGAGTCTACCTTCTTCCACTTACTAAAATGCCTATGACAGTCATGGAAGTTGCCTTTATCCATAGTTCTTTGCTTTTAATACTGAAATATTGTGTTACACAAGTACTGTATACCACAGTAGGGCTTATCCATTTAACTGTTGAAGCACATTTGGGTGGTTTTCAGTTTCTGATGATTATAAATAGAACTGCTGTGCAGGTTTTTGTGTAAACGCAAGTTTTAATTACACTAGGGTAAATACACAGTAGAAAACTGCTGGGTCACAGTGTGTGTTTACCTTTTTGAGGAAATATCAAATTGTTTTCCATACTGGTTGAACTGTTTTGTATTTCCAACAACGATGTATAAAAGTTCAGTTGCTCTGCCAGAAACAGCATGTCTTATCCAAAAACATTTTGCTAGGATTTCGACTGAAGTGAACACATCTATCATGTTATTTTCTAATCAATGAACATGATATTGAAAGGGAAAAACTGTACAAGAGAAATAATTCTTTTTAAAACTTTGTTCTTTTGAAACTGCTTAGCTCTGTAACTGCTTCATGGTTTTGTAATTGCTTTCTTGACTCCTGTAACCACAAGAGCCTAACCAAACACACAGTATGTCTGACTGTCCCATTTTACCAAGCTTCATAAACTGATGGTTCATTAATCTCCCCTTGTGGCAGTGATCTTACACTGCCAGCTAACCACAACTGCCAGGCTGTTGTCTCGCCTTTGTACTTTTTGCTCGTACATCATATAAAAGCTCTAAACCACCCAAGATGGGGGCCTGATATTCTTGGAATGATCCCGATTGGTGCCTGTCGATGTAAGTATATCTCTCATTTATTTTATCAGCATTTAAAAATTCTCAATATAAACCTCCTGTATGTTTTGCTAGAGTCAAATCCAAGCATTATTTTTTGGGGGAAACTAATGTAAATGGAGTTTTGTTTTTAATTTTTAACTTCCAATTGTAAGTAGGAGATTGAATTTTTGTGTCAACATCATGTTCTTACAATGCTGCATGCAGCAGTTCTATGAAGTTTTCAATACATTCCTTGGGGTTTTCTATGTAGACAATGTCATCTGTGAATAGCAATGGTTTTATTTTTGCCCAACCTGTATGTCTTTTTGTTATTTTGATAGAACTTTCATCATGATATTGAAAATGAGTGATGAAAAGACACCCTTGCTTTACATTTGACTTTAGAGGAAAAGCATTTCTTTTTAACCAGCAGGTATGTTAGGTACAGTCTACTGAGGTTTCTCTCATAAATGGCTAACTTCTAGAAAGTGTTTTTCTACATTCATATGACCATGAGTTTTTCCTTGGTCTACAGTTTTCTTGGCTGTCCTTGTTGGGTTTTCATAGCAACAACGTCTTCATACAGTAGTTAGGACATACTCCCTTTTCTAATTTTCAATGGAGATCATTCATATACTGTACTATTGTGTATTTTTCTTTACATATTTGGTAGAATTCACCAATAAAATCATCTCAGCCTGAAACTTACCTTTCAGAAGTTTTAATTACAAACTCAATTTCTTTTTTTTTTTGTCTTTTTCCTTTTTATCGGTACTGGGGATCAAACTCCCGACTGCCTGCTTGCAAGGCATGTGCTTATGCCACTGAGCTAAACCTCCAGCCCCCAAACTCTGTTTCTTTACAGACTAATCACACTGCTTATTTGTGTTGGTTGTTTTAGCAACTTGGGGTTTTTGAGAAACTAGTCCTTATTACCTAAGTTGCCAAATTTATATTAGTATTTTTTTAAATTAATTTTAATTATCTGAACAAATATGAAAATGCAACATATTAAAATTTTTAGGATGCAGTTAAAGCAGTGTTTAGAAGCAAATTTATAGAATATTTATTTGTATTGGAAAGATTTTGAATCAGTAAGTTTCTATTTAAAAATGAGAAATGACTCAACAAATAGAAAACAATAAACTGAAAATCAAAGCAACTGAAAACAGATAAAACATTAAAGAAAATGAAACCAAAACCTTATTGAGAACATCAATGAGAACTTTAAATATCATGGTTCTGATAGACTTTTGATTCCTAAAATCTCCTGTCTTGTCTCCTCTTTCCTTTTTCTATCAGTCGGATAACCTTCCTCAAAGATTAACCTTTTGTGCATATTGCCCTCCTGCACTCTCCTCTAATCTATATTCTCCCACACAACCATGGGAACTACTATCGGCTTAGACTTTCTTACTCAATAATGGGTTCTGACTACAGTGGGAACCTTTTCACCTTTCCTTGGGTGGTCAGGGAACGGAACATATTCCCCACTCCCCGCAACTTTGGAATTTTTATGAACACAGAAAGTGTCTCTGTAGTCCTCAAATTCCTATAGAAACTTTTTTCTTTTTTGGTGGTGGTATTGAGGATTGAACCCAGGAGTACTCTAATGAGCTATGTCCCCAGCTTTTAAGTGTTGAGATAGGGTCTTGCTACACTGTGTAGGCAGGCCTTGAACTTGTGATCCTCCCACCTTGGTTTCCCAAGTAGCTGGGATTACAGATGTGCTCTGCTACATTCAGTTTAGAGGAATATTTCCAGTTATGACAAGAACGTCCTCATTGTACACTGATCTAGCAGTGATGCTACTACAGTGGGTCTGTTTCTGAAGCAGAGTAACCACTCAGCCAAAGCAGATGCATTTTATCCTTTTTGGCTCCTCAAACTGTAACTTACTTGTTATTCTTATTCCATTACTTGTTTTGGGGAACAGAAATAACATCTCTCTTGTCTCTCTTAGGCTTCAAAGTAGGAGGTAGACATTGTCTATTATTTCTGATCTTTAGAATGCAGGGTAATAACAGTTCTCCAGTTTTGGGTGGAGGTTGAAAAAATGTTAGGGAATTCTGGGAACAACTGTGGATCAGTGTTCTTTGAAATGCCCTTTGTGATAATGAATTTAGAAACTGAATAAGGTCATACAATAAAATATGTTACCTAGTATATTGTAATCTGGTTTGTAATTTAGAAAATGAGACATTTCAATTTTATAGAAACACAATGTAGAATGGTAAAGCCAGGCATGGTAGTGCAAGCCTGTAATGCCAGCACTCAGGAGGCTGAGACTGGAGGATCATTGCAAGTTCAAGATCAGCCTAAGATACAAAGTGATTTAAAGGCTAGCCTGAACTGCACAGTAAGTTAAAAAAAAAAAAAAAAAAAAAAAAAAACCTCCAGCAATGTAGCATGATAGTTTTCAGGGGTCAGGCGGGGAAGGCAAGGGGTGTACAGGGAGTTATCTAATGGGTACAGAGTTTTGATTTTGCAAGATGAAAAGGTCATGGAGATCTATTGCAGAATAACTTAAGACTCAAAACTACTGAAATGGTTAAGATGGTAAAAAGAAGGAAACAAACTATGATGTCTGACACGAAGCATTTATTTTGTAAGAAAGAAACATCTACACAATGCCACAGAAGCCCTAGTATGTCTATGTACTGTATATAAAAGGACCACTGCTCACAGTGACACTGGAGCACCATAAGGTATAAAGTACTTTCTGAATTCAGTAAGTCAAATATACTCAGAATGGGTACTAATGTCCTCACACAGATCAAAGTTTTAGCACTCTGGTATTGTGTAAACCAGAAAATCAGAACATCCAATCATGTAAATTTTGGTGATATATAATTTGGTAGTAACACAGTCTTTTGGTGATACAAAAACTTACTATACTTATCTTGTATATTTCCACACAAATACTCCAAATTCCAATTTCTCAGCCAAGTGATATATTGCTTGAATTCATTAAATATACTTAGATTTTGCTATTATACAAACAAATGTACAACTAAATTAGTACATATGTGAAAAGTGCTATGTCTTTACGGGAACAATAATACTTCACAAATATTTATGAAGGTACTCTATACTACTTATTCCCTTTAAAAGTTGCATCTAAATTTCCCCCTCTATATTATTACCAATTTTGTGATTTTTATAAGAAATCTATACCTCTTGGTTCTCAGATTCTTTTTTCCGTCCTCATTCATTAGCTTACACTTAGGTTTTGTGCGTGTTTGTGAGAGACAACAGTTCTTCAGAGGCCTAGATCCAGTATGAGAATTAATGCATTAACTTAGTGTACAAAAAGACATTTTTTCTGACAATATACAGAACATGTCATGCCAAATATCTTGTTTATACAATAAACTGAGAATATTGGTGAATTGCACACATAGCTTCTATTTCCAAAATAGAATAACTTAAATATTAAAACGTACCTTTATGTTACCAACATAACTGATCAGCATAACAAATGACAATATTCAATACAAAAATCACAAAATCCACTAACTTTAAATGCTCTATATGACAGGATACAAATTCATCTCCCTATGACTCAAACTATAGACAGCAATTCTTTAAAGCTACTCTAGCATTTATACCCTAATTAGAAATTTATACGAAACACAATTTTATGTTCAAATATGGAAATAAGTAACATAATTCCGAATCCCAAAAGTATCCCAGCATTCTGTAAAAAGAAATATCCCCAGCGGCTACATCCATGGTCACTAGCATCATTATGTAACATCTCAGGTACCTTAAAAGGAAAAAGAAAAAAAAAAAGTAACATTTAGATTTTCAGAACTAGAAGTCAGCAGCACAATTTGTAATAGCTAAATCTTGGAAACAACCAAGGTTCCCATCAACTGCAGAGTGGATGAAAAAGATATGGTATTTTTACAGAATGGAATATTATTCAGCTATAAAAAGGATGATCTTGAGGCCTTCATAGGCAAATAGAGACAACTTGAGGCTAACCTCATTACTGAAATAAATAAGAATCATATTTATAAATATCACATTGTGTCTCTAGTGTAAAAAGTAGTAAGAAATGCAGGAGTAATAAAACCCCAAATGTGTAACTGTTATTATAAAAAAGAGAGGAAAAGAAAGTACTCTAAAGGATGTAACTGCATGTACCTTTAAGTGTGTAGGATTGATAACCATAGTACTAAGTTTTTGTTGGACAGTTGAACAGAACTGTTTGCAGTCTTGCTGTTTAAATATCTACTTTGTATGTTTTACTTTTATAACTTGAACAACTATTTCTAAGAGGATAATATGTAATTTATCAACTAGTGATTTCTGTTTATTTTTTTGAAATTATGTATTATTGCTACCCTTTTTCTGTTTTTTTTTTCTTTAAATAAAAAAAGAACTATGAGTTACTTTCTAGAAGACTTTTTATGAAAATATATTTTTAATTTATATTTGGGTATATTATGGCTCAATTCATTAAAACATGGCTACATAATATCAAATTTAATAATGTTATACTACATTTCCTAGCAGTTTAACAATAATTATTCATGGGTGTTCTGAACAGGAAAAAATTTGTATTAGTACAGTTAGCACAAGTGGACCAAAATGGAAATGGAAGGCTACACTGATTTCCCTAGTTCAGTCACACTCTGTATGTTTAACAGAACTGAATGTAACACATGGTTCACCTTTAGTGCAGCAATGGGAAAACCAACACTCAATAAAGTATAGTTTTATCAATAAAACTGGCTCAAACTGTTGTGAGGATGTTGGTGACAAAGGCATAAATCTCCTTTGTTGTCAGTTGATAAGGATACATTAAGCATTCTGAAGTACACATAGCATGCCAACAATACATGGGTTCTACTAGGTTTCTTTTCAATCTATAAACAATTCCAGAGCCTCATTACTACTCTAAAACTCTCCTCTGAAAAAGATACATCAGAGGAAGGTAGCTATTTACATGTATCCTTGTAGGCAATAGGCAGGATAAAGGTGTGCCTATGACCAGCAATCCAAAAAAAATAAACTCAAAGGAGACTGACTGACTGATTTTCTTGAGATAGGGTCTTGTTATACAGTTCAGTTGGTCTTGAACTCACTACGTAGCCCAGGCCAGTCTCAAACTTGCAACAACCCTTTTGCCTCAGCCTCCCAAGTGCTGGGATTACAAGTATGAGCCACTACACCAGATGGGAGTTGTACTGTTATATGCCAGACACTTGCATTTAAATTAAAACCTTTTAAAAAATGAACCTTACTGAAAATTTTTTCAATTATGTATTTAGTTAATGTCATCTGACTTCTTAAAACTTACCATATCGACCAGAGCGACGTACATGAATAAACCAGCAGTAAGTGCAAATATCCACATGGAAACATTTTCAGCATAATGCCCAATGAAAATTCCTGTTGCCATTCCAAGATACGCCAGCATGGCTGACAATGCATTATAAAGCACAGCCTGCTTAACAGTCATGCCAGCCTTTAGTAAGACAGCAAAGTCACCTTTAACAGAAAACAACATAAAACAATTGAAAAATCATGTTTAAGATATACACCCAAGAGTCTTCTCACTTGGAGGAAAAAAAGATAAGGCAAAAAACCAACCCAGGGTTATAGCAATGTTGATTTATATAAGTAACATAGTTCTTGTAAACTAAAAACTCTTGTATCCAACATTTTCTTAGGGCTTATACTTTATCAATGACTGATGAACAGCACAAAGCTAGTATAGTATGTCGGTGTTGTCTTTAAGGAGCCTGTAGTTCCTTGAGAAGGGGAGTGCAGAGAACACACACGAAATGATTAGCAAATGCAAAAGTAATACATATGAAGCACCAAAGAATGTGATATTACAGTTATAAGCAGAAAAAGAGATAAAGATAAAAATGGTTGACAGGTTTCCAGGGGCTTGAAGGATCTTGAATGTGGAAAACAAACGAGATATTGAGGTTTACCAGTACTACAGCACAATCCGTAAACCCAGCTACTAGAGAGGCCAAGGTAGGAGTACTACAATGTTGAGGCCAGCCTGGGCACCTTGTCTCAAAATAAAATTTAAAGAAGGGCTGCAGATATAGCTCTGAGGTAGAATACTACTGGGCTCAATTCCCAATTCAAAAAAACAAAGTGGAAATGGTGTCAGGGTGTAGACTGAGAAATACATGTCCATAAGGAGAATAATCAGGAAAAGAGCTGAGATCAAAACTACAGAAGGTTTCAATTCCTAGTGACAGATGACTATGTCAAGATACAACTCATCAACTCCCCCTTTCTTCAATTCCAGTAAGGTCCTTTCCCCTAGGATTCCTGTTAATGAAGATCATTTCCTTGTATTACTCACAGTGTGTGTGTGAAGATGATCACTGTTGTCACCACTATAGGGGCATAAAATCATAATAGGGAAAGAAGACACAAGGGGCCAGATATTTCTTTGGCAACACACATAGGCAACTATGTACTTGTTGGATCAGACCAAGTGGAGTTGGGCATGGTGGTGCATGCCTGTAATGCTAGCACTCAAAAGGCTGAAATAAGGAGGACTGTGGGGAGTTCTAGATTGCCTGGGCTACATAGTCAGTTCAGGACAGCCTGAAGTACAAAGAAGACCCTGTCTCAAAACAATTTTTCAAAAAAGGCCAGGGGTGTTGGTGCATACCTATAATTCCAGCATGCGGGAGGCTGAGGCAGAAGGATCACTGCGAGTTCAAGGCCAGCCTGGGCTATAAAAAAGCCAGAGTTTGAGGCCAGCCTGAATTGCATAGTAAAATCCTGTCTCAAACACACAGACACAGACACAGACAGACAGACAGACAGACAGACACACACACACACAATCAAACCAACAGAAAAAAAAAAAAAAAAAAAAAGAACTCTTCCCAGCAAAGAAAGAAAGTTGGATAGGCCCTCAGACTCATGAGAAGAGACAGAAGTTATAAAGATGCTTGCTAGAATGGTCACTGGGAAAAGCGAAGAACAAGAGGATATTCTGCTCCTAAGAAAAATAATTCATATGGCTCTCTTACCTAATTCATGAGGCAACTCATGACAGAACACAGCGACAGAGGTACTTAACCCACTTGATAAGCCTTCAGTGAAAGCAGCTCCTGTAAAAATCAACCAGAAAAAATTTAGACACATTATTTTGTTTTCTTTTCTTTTCTGTGAAGCAGAGGGTACTGAGGATTGAACCTAGGACTTTCACACTGAGCTATATGGTCCTGTTTTCATTTTTTATTTTGAGCCTAGGTTTTGCTAAGTTGCTAAATTGCCCAGGTTGGGTTTGAATTTAGAATCCATCTGCCTCAGTCTCTCAGGATGATGAAATTACAAGGGTATTTTTCAGTAATGGCACACAAAATGAGGTTAAAAAAACAAAAACAACAAAAAACTGTACTTTGGCTGTGAATAAATACAAACTTCCCAATCCGGCTCTTATCTTTAAGAAATCTTAGATTACATTCTATTAGGTCATTCTATTAGATTACATTCTATTAGGTCTAAATTTTTCAGAGGAGTACAAGCAGGTAAAACAGAGAAGGAAAAATTCAACTATACCTTAGAATGAGTAGAAGATCTATAGACCTCAGAAGTAACTGCTACCACATAAAACACTTACTCAAGAATATAATGTAAACTGATTTAAAAGATTTAGAAAATATATTCTGCCACTCAGTGCATAAATGTTGCACAGCCTCAGAAAATTCAGTCATTAGAATTGTTTACATTCATTTTCTTATAAGGAGATTCTAAGACAAATAACTATCCCTCATCTCCTAAAACACTAACACATATTAACTGATCAATTATTGACCAGGACTGTGTTTTCAGGCATTATTGCTCCTTTGACTGTTGTAATCTGTACAATACAGTATAGAAGGAAGAGTAACAAACTTTCTGGGGAACAGGCTGGGCTCATCTCAGCCTGGCTTTGTCTCTGTTTCAGGCCTCAGTTGCTTTATTTGTAATTACTTCCATGGTTCCTTCTGGAGCTAAACAATTAAAATCTGTGTTTCCTTATTTCCAAATTGTGGCACAATAACTTAATATATAAATTTTTTAATTCGGACCAGGCGTGGTGACGCACGCCTGTAATCCCAGCACTCTGGAGAGGGAGGCAAGAGGATTGACATCAGTTCAAGGCTAGCCTGGGCTACCAAGTGAGCTCAAGGACAGCCTGAACTGCATAGTGAGATCCTGTCTCAACAAGACAAAAGAAAAAACATTCTGTAATTTAACTGGACTTATCAAGTCCATGAAGACTCCTTTAGCATAAAAAAAAAGATGACAGTGCTAGGCATCATGGCACATACTTATAATCTCAGCTACTTGGAAGACTGAGATAGGAAGACTACAAGTTTCAGGCTAGCCTGGGCAACTTAGTGAGATCCTCTCTCCACACCAAAAAACAAAACAAAGGGTGGTTGGTGATGTAGCTCAGCAGTAGTGTCCCTGGGGTTCAATCCCCAATATAAGAAGAAAAAAAAGAAAAAAAAAAGATTTTACCTTAATATAGTTTATATTATTGATATAAGAAATTCAACATGTAGGGTGAAAAAAAAAACCTCGTACATGTGCCCTACAACTTGAAGCCTAATCTTAAGGCACTGCAAATGAAACACTACTTTTGATAGTTAGAATTTATGTAACAGGCTAGACACAGATCCTAGCAGGTAATTATCTGTATGATACTTGTAAAAGTAGCCAAAAAAATTTTTTTTGACAATATTAGTAACTTCAGCCATTAAAATCCTTACCTACAGTAAATGAGCCTATTCTTTTGTAAAATACAACTGAGTATTTAATCTCATCTGTAAGTCAAGTAACAAAGAACAAAAATGCAGATGTATACCAATTGCTAGGCCATCGCTGAAGTTGTGCAGGCCATCGCCCATTATCACCATCCAAGCCAAGGTGGCAATGCCAGCATCTTTCAGCTCCTCCCGAGAGTAGCGCTGACTATGGCTGTGGGGGTGGTGGTTTTGGTGGTGGTGGTGATGGAGAATATGATGGTAGTCGTGATGGTGGTGAATGAGGTCATCTGATTGGCCCAGAGTATCATGGAAATGTGAATGGCATTTGTTCTTGCACCCCCTGGGTACATATTCATTGTAGACTTCCTGTGGATGAGCATGAGCTATCATGACCTCCTCTTCTTCCAAGACTGCTGGCTGCTGAGAATCGAAGTGGGAGGGCTCTTGTGAGTCTGCCCGTAAATAGCTTTCGGTTCCTAAGAATAAACACAAAGGACATCAGAATGAAGTCAAAAGGCTTGGTTAATGTATTTGGACACATCTGAAACATTACCAGACAAAAAGCAACAAATAATCTTAAAGTCTGTTAATCTCTCACACCTGCAGAACTAAACATTACAGCACTGAAGAAGACCAATAGATTTTAGTGAATTTTAGAAATGAAATGATCTCACATATTAGGAATGGATTTTATTCATGTATTTTTTACTATTTGTCTTTTTGAGACAAGTCTCTTTATGTAGTTCAGGTTGGCCTTGAATTCACTTTGTAGTCCAGACTGGCCTTGAACTTGGAGTAATCTTCCTCCCTCAGCCTGCCAAGGGCTGGGATTATAGGCACAGCAGGAATGGATTTTAAACACTAACTTTCAATAACTACCTTGCTAACTCTCCTCCAATTTTTTCTACTTCCCTATATTTAAAAGATGAGTTATTTCTGACCATAGAAACATCATATGCTTACTCTTAAAAAAAATTATGGTAGATATTGAAAATATTTATTTAGAAAAATATCCAAAACTGAAAACAAAAACCCTGCATAATCTTGCCATCTGACTTCTTTTTTTGGAGGGTTAAATTCAAAGAAAAACAAAATAAGCTATTTACGTCATCATCATCATCATGATGAAGTATTTGTTATCTATTTAGGCAAGAAAAAGTAAACCTGACCACAGTGGGACTGTTACTTCTTTGTCTTGCACTGTTACCAATTTTCTTGGGAGCATCTCTATTGTTGTGGTGCAATTCTCCAGCTCCTATTCCTTCCCCTTATTTCACTGAAGTCCATTCAAAATGTTGAAGAGGGAACAGAAGTATGAGTAAATCCAGGCATGCTGGTACACACTTGTAATCCCAGCACTCAGAAAACTGAGACAACAGCATGGAGAATTTGAGGGCAGCCTGAGCTATGCTGTCAGTCTGAGCAGACCTGGACAATTTAGTAAGACCCTGTCTCTTAAAAAGAGAAGGAGGGGGGCTGGGGATTTAGCTCAGCGGCATAAGCGCCTGCCTTGCAAGCAGGCAGTTGTGAGTTCGATCCCTGGTACCGATAAAAAGGAAAAAGACAAAAAAAAAAAAAAAAAAGAGAAGGAGGAAGAAAAGTAGGGGGAGGAAGGAGAGAATAGGAAGAATAGTGAGGAATTTTACTCACTCTTTAGAGAAAAACAGCATATTGGAAAATGTAGGTAAGCAGGAAACCTTCTAGGTAGACAAGTATCTAATGAGCACCTAAACTATGCAAGGCTTTCTGGTCTGCCCTGGCGATAGAATGGAGCACAATAAAATAAGTGTCAAGAAACCTAAATTAATCTGAGGCACTGGCACCAATGAGGAAAAGTAAGATGAAGGAAAGTAACTGTGAAACCTGTTGCATTGGAATGATCAGAGAAGGCCTCTAGGAGGATGTATCAATTGAGATCTAAAGGATAGAAGGAATTCATGTGAAAATCCGGGAGAAGAGCATCCCATGCAGAAGGAACAGTGAGTGCAAGGCCCAGACACAAACTCTGGATGTTCACAGGAAGAAAGGTGTGAGGCTGCAGTAGAGCGACAGTGGGGAGAGCACAGCAGGCCTTGAAGTTCACAGCACAGAGCAGAATTTAAACACACGACTCTTAACAGAGTCCTTCCAGTAAGAAATGCCACGCTCCCAGTGGTACAGGAAACACAGTAACTGTTCAGCTGAGAAACATGCAAATATGACCTTAGTCAAGTAACCCAAACTAGCATTACCAATGACAAAGCATCACAGTGGGTGGCAAATCATGTCATCAAAAGGAATATAATTCCACTTTGGTTTTCCAGTCCAAACTGATCATCTAGTCATAAATATAATTTTTTTTTTTGTACCGGGGATCCAACTCATGACCTCATGTTTGCCAGGCAGGCGCTCATGCTGCTCAGCTAAATCTTTGGCCCATGAAAATATATTATACAAACTAAATGAGAAGCAACTAAATGCAACATTCAATACTGGCTTGCACACTGGACAATTTTTTTTTTTCCTTTGAGTGGAGGGAAGGAATAAAGAGAACTGGAAAAAAAAGAAAAAAGAAACAAGTTTCACTAAGTTTCCCCAAGGCTGGTCTTGAACTTGTTATCCTCCTCAGTTCCCTGAGTAGCTCTGATTACACACCTGGTGAACTTCCTGATTTTGAACTGAACCACAGTAATAAATAAAAAGGAAGTATCATGTTTATAACTTACCTCCAAGTAGTTCAGAAAAAAAATGTGTGTGCTTATAGATAGAATGATAAATAAGGCTATAAAATAGTTGGGAAAATTGAGTGAAAAATATTCAGTAATTCTTTGAACTACTCTGTTTTCTTTTTAGGCAGGGTCTCACTACATAGTTCAGGCTGAACTTGAACTCACTACATCATAGCCCAGAGTGGCTTTGAACATAATGCAACCCTCCTGCCTCAGCTTTCTGAGTGCTAGAAATATAGGCACTTGCCATCATGTTCAGCCTGGGATACACAAAGTGACTGGTCTCGAAAGACAAAGCAAAAACAACAAGCAAAAGAACTTACAGGAGCTGAGGAGGCAACTCAGTGGACAGCCATGCTTAGCATGTACAAGTCTCTGGGTTCAGTCACAGCACTCCCCCATAAAAACACATAAAAAATAAACATAAATATACATAGAAACAATTTAATCATTGATGATTTTTGTTGTTTTTTGAGAAACGGTCTGCCATGTCATTCAGTTTGGCCTTGAACTTGTGGCAGTCCTACTGTCTCAGCTTCTTGAGTGCTGGGATTACAAGCATGCATCACCATGCCCAGCTGACTTTTTTTTTTAAGTATGAGATATTTATTTATGTATTTATTTTTGGTACCAGGAACCAAACTCACGACCTTGTGCTTGCCAGGCAGGCACTGTACCACTGAGCTATATTCCCAGCCCTAGTATGAAGTATTTAAAAGAGAAAAACAAAAAGGACATAGCCCCACCTCTTCCAAATAGTCCCCACTGCCTGCAAATCCCATAGCAACCCCCTGCAGCCCTTAGACTCGCTCATAAAGACTTACGGTCATCTGCATCTACTTTCTCCTCATTTGTTGAAAGTTGAGATTCATATTTGGACAACTGCTTCTTAATCTCCATGTCATCATCATTTTCAGGCTTTTTTTGATTCTAAAATAGAAAGAGAAAGCATACTTTGAAATAGCATATTTGCTCATGGGCATAGCTATAAATAAACGTGTAAGCAAAAGACACAGAAAAAGACAACAGAATTAACAGATGCCTACTGGAATAAAAGCCATTTATGGGCAGCACTTACCTTATTTTGCACAGCACCTAGAAGAGGATTTTAGGCAGAGTTACCTGTCATAAAGGTTAAACTGCCTCTGTAATATGAGATACAGGGCATCACATATTCATCTTCCTGAATGTTCCACTAGCTCATCTACTTGGGGGCCCTCAGGCAAGCAGCAAAGTATCACCTGGAAGCTTGTCACAAATGTAACCTCTCAGACTTCTGGGGAGGTGGCAGAGTGGCAAACAACAGAAAAGGAACCACTCCAACATTTGGTATCTTGATACTGGAATATAGTAACATGAGAAAGAGAAGGAGGAGGCATGTGTCCCTAAGACTCAGCAAGATTCTAAAGTGAGAATTTCCCAATGCAGAAAAAGGAGGTGGCAGGCAGCGCTTTGTCCCTGAGCCCTAAATCAATGCTTGGGAGGGGCAGCTCAAATCTGCAGACTCAGTGACTACTAGAGACACCAGAGGTTTCTATGGAGAAACACACCAATGGAACAAAGTGGTGGATGCAGTGGACTGCACTGGCTGGTGAGCTATTTGGATTTAGATGTCCTCAGGAGTGGGCAACTAGCCAGTAGCCATCATGGAGAGAGGCCAATAGACTTAGAATTCAGAGCAGCTATGTGCTGGTTCCATATAGTGACTTCCAGGGTCAGAGTGAGGCAGAACTGAGTTCAGGCTGGTAGGAGGCACACTAAATGCTTTTTAATTAATTTTTTCCAAATCCATTTTATTTCAAGGATAGAAAGAAAGAAAAAGAAGAAAAAACAACAAAATTTCAAAACACATCAATTGGGGGCAATAATGGTACATACATTGCATACATTGCACACTGTCATCCTCAGATCATTCACCCAAAGCACAAGACATCTGCATTCAATTGTCTGAACAATACCAGCACAAACCTTTCTCTTTAGCGAACGCAGAGAAATCAGTAGTATAACTATCTCAATTATTATTTATATACATACACATCCATATATACATAGCTTTTTTTTCTGCTTCTCACATTAATGAAACAATACGATGTTTATACATAGGCACACTGAATGTTGCAGGCTGAACAAACAAGGTTATAGTCTCAAAGCCAGAAACCAATCTGAACTTCAGTGGAACTAAAGGTGCAGACTTGCTAGGATTATCCACTATCCTACTGTAAATCTACGGCTGCCTTGATGGGACTAATCAACATGGATCTGGGCTCTGTCTGCCCTCTCTGTCTACAAGTCACAGCAGAGATGCACCCTGAAGTGAACATTCTTTTCTTCTCTTTTAAAATCTTTGTTTTTCTTGTTTTTATATAAATGAACATTGTTTCTAATATTATTGTTGTCTGTCCTGTTCTTTTTATTTCCTTCTCTTTCCCTCCTATCTTCAACAGTTTCCCAAAGTTTGTGTAATCTTTCTTTGCCTTACAGTCTTGTTTCTAATCTCATCCTCTCTTCTATGTCTCTATTTATCCCCAGCCCCTTTCAAATTTTCTCCCCTGAGGGTACAACTACCATATTGAGGACATATTTACTGTATATAATTTTCTGGTTTGTTTAGATTTTGTTACATAGCCACAAATATAATTCGTATGATTAAAGGCTGCAAATTAAGTTACCACAGTTTGTCATTCTCTAGGCTGTGTATGATGCTACTGTTATTGCTGATTGTACTACTTTAGCCAAGATGGCATAATTTTTCTAAGCAGTTGTTCTTCTTGGTATGCCAAGAGTAAGACTGCCTAAAGGTCAGAAACAACACTATAGGCCAGTGCCAAAAATGAGTAAGTTGAAGAGGTAGGATTTTGCAACAGTCTCAAAAGCCAGCTAAGCCTGGAAGACATCTCTCAGAAGGCATTTCCTAAGGGTTCTAAATAGTAGCAATAAACCTATCTTCCATAAGCAATTTACAAGCATCAATCCAGGAATTAGAATGAATATGAAAAAGACACTTAAGCAAGATCCACTCCAGCTCACTGAAGGCAAACTTAGGGGGAAATGAGGTGGGACAATTTGAAAGCCAACCACCTGAACTCTCTGACATGGTAACAGCAGAAGTATCAAAGCAGATAAAACAAGGATCCAAGAAATCAGAAATGAACGAAGGTCTTCAAAAAATCTCAAATCAGGGGCTGGGGAGTTAGCTCAGTGGCATAAGCGCCTGCCTTGCAAGCAGGCAGTAGTGAGTTTGATCTCCGGTACCGATAAAAAGGAAAAAGACAAAAAAAAAAAAAAGAAAAAAATCTCAAATCAGAAACAATCTCTCTGATAACTACAGAGATGGCAACCATAATGAAAGACGTGGTAAGCAACACTAGAGCAGATATAGATTAAATAAATAAATAAAGCCAGGCATAGTGGCTCACACCTGTAATCCCAGCACTCAGGAGGCTGAGGCAGAAGGATCATTTCGAGTTTGAGACCAGCCTGGGCTACAAAGTGAGCTCAAGGCCAGCCTGAACTGCATAGAGAGACCTTGTCTCAAAAATTAGACACCCCCCCCCAAAAAAAAAGAAGATCCTAGAAAAATGATAGAAATCATGAATGCCCAACATAGGAAAGAAATGGAATCCATGAAACAGATTCAGACAGATATCAAGATTAAAAATTCCACTGAAAGTACACGAATCAGCACACTAAACCATATAAAACAAGCATTAATGGATACGAAAAATCAAATTTTAAGTACTAATACAAGTGTAATAGGCACCTCAATACTCCTCTGTCACAAACACATCAACTAGATAAAAAGTAAAAATCAACAAATATCACTACTGAACCAAACTTCTGAACAAATGGACTTAGTAGATGTCTACAGTGTTCCACCCTCCAGCAACAGAATATACTTCTCAGCTACACATGGGATGTTCTCCAAACAGTCGACTACTACTTCATAGAATATGCTAAGTAAATGCAAAGGAATTCAAATTATCTCACATTATTTTATCTGATGAAACTGGAAATCAATGGTAAAGAAATCAGAAAAACTGAAACAATAAATCGGACACAGATGTTTAATTACTGCATTGTTTCTCTAGTGTGAGAAACTGAAAGTGTAAATAAGGACCAAACTGTGTAACAGATATTGGGAAAAAGGAAGAAAATGTTCAAATGAGAAGAGGAACAAGGAAGAGGGTAGGGGAAAAGGAAGGAAGGGACAAAAAGAATAGAAATAAAAAAAAGGAAACAAGCTTTTTGTAAATAAGGAGGGGAAGAAGGGCTGGAGGGGAAGGGAATGGGAAAAAAAGCAGCAAGATATATTGCGAACAGGCACACATTTCTTATGATGAATTTTATGTTGTATATTTAAATTGTTACCAGGAAAAAAGAAAAAAGGGAGAGAGAAAAAAAAGAAATGCAGCCTCTTAGGCCACACTCCAGAAATGAGGCAGAATGTGGATTTTAATTAGATCCCTTGGTGACTCATCTGTACATTAAAATTGAGAAACTCTACTGTAGGTTAGTAATTTAGAACCAGCTAGAAGCATTTCCTGGCATTTAATGATGTGGTAACCAACTGCTTGGTTTCCTCTATGTTTGTATTCTGGACACAAAACTTTACACTTCTTATCTATCGGGACTGGTATGGAATCCAGGGCCTTTGCACTGAGCTATAAAACCAAATCCTTTATATAATTTTAGACAAGAGTTTCACTAAGTTACTAAATTTACCATGCTGGATTTGAATTTACAATCCTCCTGTCTCACCTCCCAGAGAGCTGGGATTACAGTCATGCGCCACCATGCCCAGCTGCTGCTCATACTTTTTATAACCTAAAACTAAACTTAGCTTTTTAGTTATTGAAAATAAAACACTTTTACCAGACCACCGCTATGTTTTTTCTTTTCCAGCAAGTCTCTATTAGCTTTAAACTTTCACTGGCCTTTTTATTTTGTGGTTAAACCACAAAAAAATTTTTCTATTTATCCCTAGTACTTTCTCTGAGGCATCCAAGAAAGTGCATAAGTATCTGTAAAAATAAATGAATTCACAGTATTTTAAAGTTTCACACTTTTAAAAACTGTACATAAAACTGTACATGTTTTTGAAATAAGTTAAAGGTACTGTAAAATTATTTGTTAGTGCTTCATATTTAACCATGTTTTTCTATTGTAGGTATAATGTCCCTACATGCTAAACAATGCAGTGCACAAATAATAATACACAGTCTATTTTCTTGGAACTCACTCATAGGAAAAGGGTCTAGCACAGATAATGATTACACAGTTCTTTGAATCCAATATTCAGCACACTTTACAAAAGGAAAATGAGACCTAAATGCATTTCAGGTCAGGTTCTTGAAAAACAAATGTGACAACTATACGAAAACTTAAGTAAAAGTTTTATGGGTAAGGAGACCATGTACCAGGCAGAGATCAGTGTATGGTAGGGCCCTGACGCAGAAAAGGACCAGCTAGGATCATCCTGGAACTAAAAGAAATACGGGTTGGGGCCTCCTCTGTCAAAGAGAAAGACTAACAAGAAATGAGGCTGGGGCAGCGGAAGGAGTCTAGACAATGCAAATCACATTAAGGGTAGTGGACTTTTCCCACAAAGCAATGGCAAGCTATGATAGGCTTTAAGTAGCATATAAATCCTTATCGTCTTTGCAGCTAAACAATTACTACCTGATTTGTGAAGGAAAACAAAGTCACATGGACAGGCCAGTTATGCTGTAACTGCTGTCACTAGGGCCCACACTAGAATGATGGAAGATGGAGAGAAATGGAAAGGCCGCAGACATATTTAATACAATTAGGTTGGAAACATGGATGAGAAGGATGTCACAAATGATTCTGAGTTCCAGTGTGAACAACAGCCTTCACTGTTAGAAGATTTGAAGTTAAACTGTCATAAGGTTCCATCTATATTTATCAGGTATGAGAAGTGACCCTAATTGGAATTAGAGATTTCAGACTGACAAACATGATAGGTGACCTAAAACTATGCTCCCAAGGGGTACAGCATGGATCTCTAAAGGCAAATGCTAAGTAAAATGTCCTCTTAGATACTTGAAGTGCTCCCAACAGCCATTACATGAAGAATAGAGTTTTCTTTTTGAAACAACCAAATGAAATGGAAAACTATTAAGTGATACTAATATTTGGATGCCCCTGACAAAAACAAAGAATGTATTCTAAAAGAGGAAAAGACTCTGTTTGCAAAATTCCTGCAGCAAGTCTTTGACTAGAAATTATGCTTAGTGTTTCATGTTTCTTACAGATTCAATAAATATTTATCAATTATCTATCAAGTACCAGATATTCCTCTAGGCATGAGGAGAGATAGAGGAGAAAAGACACAGATGCCGTGTGGTTTGATGTATGACTGTGGGCACCCTAGGAGGGTGAGGCAGGAGGATTATAAATTTAAGCCCAGCCTGGGCAACACAACGAGACTGAGGTAGCTCAGTATAAAGACCCTGGGTTCAGTCTCTACTACTGTAAAACAAACAAGCAAACTAACAAACACCAGACAGAGGTCTTGGCCCTTAAGAGTTTACATTCTAGTATATACTAGTTTAGAACAGACATTAAACTTCTCTCTACAACCCATACTGATATATATAAATTATACACAGTAATATATTGTTAAGTTAGTCTTCTATTTAAAAACACTGTTATAACCCAAATATTACAGCTCACTGCTTACAGTTGTAACTGGAAAAGAAAACTGTTACTATATTAGATAAAACTGTTCTATATTAGATAATAGCCTGTCTCTTAGAATCCCAAGTTTGAACAGGTTAAAGAAAAAACAGTCTTACGGTACAATCTGAAAGCTGAATTGAAATTAGAATACTAAATAGATTATGGCATTTGAAACAGAAATACAATACAAAAACACAAATGAAAGCCCTAACACAACACATTGAAATTAGAATACTAAATAAATTATGGCATTTGAACCAGAAATACAATAGAAAAACACAAATCATGACCCTCCCACCAAAATGAAAAAATATCATTTTTAAAAAAGAAAAAAAAAAAAACCGGTAAGAATAACTCTAAAGGACATAAAAAGAAATAGGATGCATCCTGAGACCAGTCTAAGTGACACAATTGAGAAACTGAAACATGGAAGATTACTTCCTAGCGCAAGAAGGAATGAATGATTATTTAACTACTTCATTCAAAATCCATAAAGGCAAATATTCATAGGCCACAGCCTGCTGCTCTCCATGCTTCCTTCCCACAGTAAGCTTGATACTCAAGAAGAAGCAACTGTTTTCAAATCTCTTCATGCCAGTTATACCTGTTACTATAATTGCACAATTTAATTACATGTTGCTTCAGTTATGAAATGCTGATGGTAATAGTTACTTCTATGAACATGTAAGTATAGTGCTTTTAAAAATCCAAAGGCAAGCTGCTAAAAAAACGAACATGATATAGGATGGCTATTAAAGAAAAGAAAAAATATGACACAATTCCTTAATTCAAAGAAGATACTGCTCATTACCAAATAAATATATGAGTCAAATTAAAGTGTTTGAGATGTGTACTTTTTTTTTTTTGGTAATAGGGTTTCTTTTATCTGCTTTTCTTGAGAAAGTCTCACTGTCACTTTGTAATTCAGGGTGATCTTGAAGCCACTATGTAGCCCAAGTCTGCCTCAAGTTTAGTGATTCTCCTGCCTCAGGCGCCTGAGTGCTGAGACTGCAGGTGTGTGGTACCATGACCGGCTTGCATTTGTCATTTCCAAGAATTCTAACAGTCTTTCAATATACCTGCCTGATCATATTAGATAGAAGAGATAACCTCAGAGGTCTCAAGGTATTTTTACTTGAAAAAAAGCCTACTCCTTTGTTTCCTATTATTTTATGGCCCATTTTGCAAAAAGTCAGAAAATGCCACATTCCTTTGAAACACAACAGAATAGCTACTATGTGAAGAATTTAAAATCAATCACCGCAGTTGAATCACTAATAAATATTGATGGTATATCCATGAGCCTCCTGGGCTTCAGGACCCTGTTTCTACACTGTATATGGTCATTTATGCTTATTCTTGCCTTTCTTACCTTCCCATGAGTTTCTAGGAACAGTGAAGACAGAAAATTCCAGGGTCATCAAGATACAGCATTGCTGCTCTATAGGAATGTCTCTGCGACAGAAAAGTGCCTCTGGGGTACTGAATTCCTCAACAGAGACTGTACAACCCGAACAAGCTATTTTAAAAACCTAGTTAGAATGCTACCCTAGATAAATGTCTGGCCAAGATGTTTTTCTTACCTTTTTCTTCTTATCTTTAAATTGCTTAATCAATGTGAGTACATGTTCAACAAGAAACATGAAATATAAGCCTCCAAGAGCTGTCAGACCTTTCCACGTGGAATCAAAATAGGAACTTTCTTCTATGTTTTGAGAAGACAGATGACTGAAAAGTGGGCCTCTTTTCATTTCCATTGATGGCTCTTCATGGCTATGACTGTGGTGGTGATTTGCATGAGACTAAAAACGAAACGATACATGTTTTATAAGTTCATTAGTTTCATACATTATAGAAAAACTGGCCAAGAGAGTAGTGTCAATTTTGAAACCATTCAGAAGTAGGTAACTAATGGGATACTTAGGAATTGAGGGAGGGGACAGTAAAAGTAAAATAATCAATGGGCAGCTAGCTAGCTAGAGCTTAACATATGCTATGTACTATGGTACTTATTAGAGTGGGCCTGTTTAGCATAAAGACAAATACATTCCGTAGAATATATATGTAGAATATTCTCACTGTTTGACAAGTGGCCACAATTAACAGGAATTGCTGGATGTAACAGGCATGGCATATTTACTACTCCTATTCCCAAATGGAAGGATTGCACTAGTGTCATCAGCCATGATCAGCCATGTCACAACAATGTAAGAAGCCTCGTCTGTACACAGTGACCAGGCTCAGCAGGCCTCTCAGGTCTAGATGCACTAACCCAGGAGCCTGCAGCTGAGTACTGCAGTAACTACTGCTACTGCAGGTTAGGGAACTGGGTGTGGAGCATGCTAACTGAGGTCAGAGCTCCATGTGCACGCCAGTTCGTGTTGCAGATACTTTTGAACATCTGTCATCTGACAGTCAGGGAACCTATCATAACATTTTTTTTTTCCCCATTACTGAAGAGACTTGAGATTTATTGTGTTCTAGTTACTGAATGATTTTCTTTTTTACTACAAAAAAGTTTTTTTTCTTTACTGAAGAGACTTGTGATTTATAGTGGTATAGTAACAGAATGATTTCCTTTTCTACTATCTGAAAATCTCCAAGGGAAATTTTAAAAAATGAGATCCCACTATTTTCTGCCTGAGATTTATCCCACTTATTTGTTTATTTATTTAAAGACAAAGTCTCAAACTAGGTAGCTCTACTGGCCTTGAACTTGCTTATGTAGCCCAGGCTGGCCTCGACCTCACAGTGATCCTCCTGCCTCTGCCTCCTGAGTGCTGGGATTAAAGGCATGCCCACCAGGACCCAGCTAGTTCCTACATATTTAATGCAAAAATAAATTCACTTTTTCAAATCAGTTTTAAGAATTCACTCATGTCATTGTCTGAATCTCAATATACACTCAGAATTCAACTCTGAGGAAAGCCTGAGTTTCTTGGGTACATAAATGGTAACGTATTTTATTTCTTTGACAACCACATAAAGAAGCAAGCAGGTAATTCCCATTGTTGCAGTCTGACACAGTACTAGTATCAGCAGAATTTGTCCACTTTTAAGTAGGTTCAAAAAATCAGTCTTTATTTAGTGGATTCCCTTAAAGAGAAAAGCAATAAATCCATTAAGATATGGAACAAAAATGCAGCTTTGTTATCAAAAATATTTTAGAATTAACTTTTCTAAGCCAAAATTTTAATCTTTAACACATATTGATACAAGTAATTTTAGTACAAATCAAACATGTATAACTATTTTCGATGTTGAATAATAACATGAGGACAAGTTACTGTACTTACATGTGGAAGAAGGTGCAATAAAGCATCACCACTCAAAGTTCCAACAGCTAATGCCACAAGGAAACTCAGGAGAAATTTGAAAAACACCCGATTCATGAGAGGCACCAAAATAACCCCCAGCAAGGACAGGAAACTGATGATGGAAATGGCTATAAAGCCACCAACCCAGGCTGTTAAAAGAGAGCAAAGAAAACAACATATAATTGACAACTTTCAAACAGAGATTTGTGGAGAGCAGCACAAGGCAACATGTTGGACCCAAGAAATTACAAAGAAACAAATTCAGTGCAAATAAGACTATGGCAATTGCACAGTAACTAAAAAAAACTATTGCTGACTCAAATGAACAACCTAGCTGGTAATTAAGAATCCTTCAGGTAAGGAGTACAAGTTGAAAATTCTTCAAGGAGTGGGAAAACATTTCTAAGGATGAACTAGCTCACTTGTGGCCTGAACCTTCAGAGTCCCCAAACAGTTATGAAAGAGAAAAAAATTAAAAAATAAATTTTAAAAGGAGCAAGAAACAAACTAGGAACTCAAGAAATTCTCCAGTAAACAAAACAATTATTTCTTCTTTATAGCTTTTGAGCAACGTAACCCAAGACATCAGGATTTTACAATAAGAACTCACAAGAATTAGGCTCCTAAGTAACAGAGATAAACTTTGATCCTCCTCCCAAATAGTGTAACATGACATAAAAAGCCCAAGTTTGAGGTAATCCTGACTCATCCTTTGGGATGACTTTAGATAAAGCATCATCTTAAATTGTATTTTCTGATTTTGTTCTTTAAGGGGCACAATAACAACACACTTGTTTTCTTCACATTTTGAGTAACAAAAAACTAAGACGACATATTTGGAATTGTGACAAAAAGTGAAGCAGCACAACATAAATGTACCTATTTTAAGGTTTTGTTTTTATATTAAAAAGGCAATTCTACCTATTTGTAAAGAATAGGTCTTTGGTGGGATATCAGCCTTCTTCTCACTCGCTGTATGAATCAGACAAGATCTAGCATCAATTTGATTGATGATGGCTGGGCAGAGATAGCTGAACTCCGTTGCATTCAGAGGAACATGGATACCCATGCCATGAGACATAAGCAGCTTTGATGCATTGAAACACTGAAGGAAACAAAGCAGTGAAAATCACTGACGGGCATTTCTGTTAGAGAAAATATAGTTTGATGACATACCTTAACCTTAGTAGTCCTTTACTTACGTCAATTCATGTTAAAAGCAACTTTTTTCAGTACTTCCGAACTGGCCTCTAGTTATATAGAGGAAATGGCACTGTGTACTATGCTACCTTCTGTTCATTTGAGAGATGCACTTAGGTCATTAGTCACTAGGGAGAAAGCCTCAAGGTACAATAAGCTTGAGGATAAATGAAGATTCACAAGCCTGTTAACTCACTGTATAAATCTCTTAAGGAAATGAGCTTTAATTCTGAAGTGGGATTCATCAGGGTTTGAGAAACACATTGTAGTACTAACACTAATCTATGTGGCCTAAACAAGCCCAAGACATGTTCTTCCATCAATGACCCTACTTGCAAAAACTTAGCTCAGTTCTGTCTACATACTTGGCAAAATGCTCTATGATGAGAGGATATTAAATTACGCAGACTTCTCTTGCAACTTTGGTTAAAACAAACCTGTCTCAGCAGGCAGATGTTTTCAACAATTTAACTGGGTAACAACCATGGTTTGAAGGGAAAGCTTTATGCCAATTTAGCCTCCCCTACAAAAAAAAAAAAAAAAAAAAAAAAAAACTACAAAAACACCCTCTGCCTGTTTCTTAGGTTCTGTAAGGATATTTCAGACTCCTGGAATTCTCGGAGGATACCAGTAAGAAGAAACTTCATTACCATTGCTGCTTTGTTTATGACCATTAGTAGGATTACTCCAAATTTATGTTAATACAAGCACCTTAGTACCTTACTATAGATGCTCATGGTCAAAGTGGGAATGGCTTCTCTTAATGTTTTGTCTATATTCTGAAGCCGTTTCTTGAACCCTTTTCTCCATAGCAGTAGAAAAGCTGCTGCAGATGTGTTGCCAGGTGACCACTGCTGTGTCAACATTGATGCTGGTTTGAAGTACTCAAGTTTTTCTTACTAAAGTATATCAATGAATTCTTTTTTCTTGGCATCTTTTAGCCAAGGTAAAACAGGTGGATGTTGGAAGTGCAAAACCACATAAACTCTTAACCCCATCAACCACACTTTGAGCTCGTCTAGTATGAAATTCTCCATAGCTGCTCCAATTTTCAATCTCTCTGCAAGTTACTGTAAGCCTTTCGCCAAGGAGGCCACTCTACCCTTGCTGTTCTTCAGTCCTTTCAGTTTTTCCTAAAACTTAAGATTCCAGCTACTACTTTTCAATTTTTCCATTTTCTATTTTTATTAATAATTTCTCCAAACATAACCTTAGTATCTTTCTACAGACATTTTACATTCTATATATTTTACAAAAAGAAGAGTACACAACACTCTTCTCACCAAAGACCTATTCCCCAAGATCTGTACAGGAATGTTTACAACACGGTAGGCTCACTGTGAGCCTTGCTGAGGAAGCAAAACATTAGCAAGGCAAGGTGTGGTGGTGCATTCCTATAATCCCAGCACTCAGGAGGCTGAGGCAGGAGGAATGCTACAAATTCAAGACCATCCTGGGCTGCACAGTGAGTTTAAGGCCAGCCTGAATTACACAGTGAGGCTCTGCCTCAAAAAATCAAAAAATAGCAGAAAAATACCCTTTTCAATAAATTCCCTGTTTTATTTCATACTCCTTACAACTAGAAATAAGAATGGCAATGACAAGACAGACAAGCGAGTATATTAAAGCATTGAACAGCCTTTATCTTACCTCCTGAGTATTGTCATTTATGTTTCTGGAATACATGAAGCCCTTTCTGGGCTCACTCACAGACTTGTTAGTTTTCCTACCAACCAGCCGTCCCACCCAGCTCCTTTCTGTGATACTGGGTGGGGTGGAACTGTTTACATCTTTGGGAAGTTTTCCAGGCTTTGGAGTCTCCACTGTTTCTAGAAAGTGAGTTCCTTCAGAGACAGTGTTATACATGGTTGAGGTCACTTCACCAGCGCTCACACCTTCCTTGCCATTCTTTCTGCTACTGGCGTGTTCCAGGTGGAGAGATCCTTTCCCCTGGCTGTTTCTGTGATCTTTACCTGAACCATCAGAGTCATGGTCTGGGCAAAAAGCTTTCCAATTGTTTTTACCAGAAGCAACACGATTATGATGATTGTGACGATCATGGTCAGAGTGATGCTCATGGTCATGGTGTGTATGGATTCTTTTAATCTTTTCTATTCCTATATTCTGAAGCAATTTTCTGAACCCTTCAATTGACAAGGAATTGTTCTCTCCATAGCGGTAGAAAAGCTGTTGTAGATGATGATGTCGTGTGGTCACTGCTGTGTCAACATTAATGCCAGATTCCCAATTCAGATTAATTTTCTCAGTGGTCTGAGAGAAAGCAGCAGTTGATTCTAGTTCATGAAGGGGATTTGTGACCAACAGAGCAAAGATCAGGATCAAGATTACAGATAAATTCCTTGCCATTGCACCTTCCTAGAAAAGATGGGGGAAAAGAATTCTTGACCCGCTTTTGAAACAGTTTGAATTAAGAGACCTCATGCTGAAAATTAACGTCTAATCAAGTAACCAAGGTTTACAGAGCATTGTTTAGTGGGATGTTAGGTACTGAGAAGATGCAGAGTACTAAGATTTCACTTTGCATTGCTAAGACACCCAAAGCAAGTAGAGAACAGTGAGTGCCCAGAGACTGTAATCAGCACTGTAAAATTAACTATTCAGAGACAAGAAAGACCCACATGGCATGGCCACATTGTAACTTCATAGCTTGTTGAGAACCTTGATTTAAAACTGAAATCAAACCTAATTAACCACCCTAATCACCACCATTTCACAAGAGATTTTAAATACCAAAATACAATTTCAGAATTCATGTTTAAATTTTTTTCTTAAACCGGAACATTCTTCTTATATAAAAATCCATTTATGGCCCCCCCTCCCATTAATCAAAAGTGTTGCATTTTACCAGGTTTTTTTCTTTCTCATCACTCTATGTTCTTTGAATGACTGCATCATAGTTCTTTCGATAGATTAAACTTAATGAAAATTTACTTTATTGTTCCTTTGTTGCTACAAACCTGGTAAATTTTACCACAAACTATTACTATTACTCCTTCACCCAACAGTATTTTAAATCCAGGTAGAGCTTGAGACATCAGTTAAGGAGAAGGAGGTATAGTCAGATCAGTGGAGAGAAGGTTAGTTCAGAACCCTGTAAATGTTCAGCATTTGATGACAGATAGTTGATAGTGGACAAACTCACGTCTCCAGCAAAAGATCCAAAGATTTTGGATCTAAAACAAAAACAAAAACACCTGGGGCAACCAAACCTTACTACTTGCACGGCTGTTTTTTCCTGAGCCAGGCTCTCACATTCATCTCACCTGAAAAGCCTGTAATACCTATTGAGCAAGCTGAATGAGGAAAACAAATGTATGTTAAACCTAAGTATTGCTCAATTTCTCATTCCCAGGTTAACTAGTCTACAACTAGGTTCCTGAATGAAACTTTCGGGCCTTAAGTTTTTAGCTTCTCTCGAGATGGGGGTCTTACCCTGTCGTCCGGGTTGGCCTTGAACCCAACATAGCCCAGGTTGGCCTGGAACTTGTGATCTGACCTCCTGCCTCAGCCCCTGGAGCGCTGATATTACAGGAATATGCCATCGCGTCAGGGTTGGCCTAAAGTTTTAAAAATTCACTTAACAGGCAAAAGGGAACCACTAAAAATCATTTCTAGGAGTGAGGCGAGGCGCGGGGTGGGTGGGGACAAATGCAAGGCCAACTGTAAGCGGTTCCGTGCCTTCTGCAGAGAGGATGCTCAGGGCGATCGTGTACTGGTCAGCAGATCTCTTCCCTGCAGGTCTGCGTGGGTTGGACAGAAAAAAAATAATCGAAAGAAAAGGCCTAAAAGAGCAGGGAGAGTGAAGAAAATGGAAAAGAGGACACAAAGCTTTGCTTCCGTTAAGGGCTTTTTAAGCGCGTCAGTACCTTGTTTGAATACACGATAAAAAGTACAGCTCATCACCTCAAAGTCCTCTGTTGAATCCCTGAAGCCCATCTGGGTATCCCAAGCAGGGAAACCCAGCTCTCTGGGCGAAAGGGCGCCGACAGTGGTCACTCCCCGCCACATCCCTCCTCTACAGACAGGCCCCCCCAACCCCGCGCCTGGCTTGCCGGTCCCGTTTCCACGGACCCCCGGGCCGTGGGGCACCCTTTCTGCCATCCCACACTCCGATCTGCAGAACTCACCTCTCCGCGGCCTCACCGTCCTCCGGCCAGGCTCCACGCGCAGGTTCAGTTCCCCGCGGGAGCTCCGGACGGTGGGAACTGGCCCGTGGTGGTCTCCGAAAAGCCTTTAAACCTAGCGCCGATGAGGCGGCCCAGTCTGTCCCCGCCGAGCAGCCCCCGGGAGCCACGCCCAGCACCCTCGCCTCCCCGGAGCAGGACAATCAGGAGTCACAACGCCGCGCGCCACGCGCCAAGCAAAGCCAGGGACCGCCGCCCCCCGCAGCAGGCACCGCGGCGCACGCGCAGTGCGGCTCTGGAACCCCAACTCCAGACAGATCCGCTTTTCCGCGCCTTCCCAGATGCCTGGGCTCGCGGGGGGCGGAGGAGCAGTGGCGCCGCGCCGGAGATGTAGGCAAGATCTGAGTGGACAGGGAGTAGCTAGGGGTCCTTTTCCGAACCTTTCTGCGCCCCTGCGCTTCTCTGAGGTCCGAGACTTGTTAGCCAGGGTGCCCCAGAACAGTTCGTTCAGAGGATAGGAGCCAGGTCTTGAAGGGCCGCCCTGGCACTAACGCAGAGGTCTTTGTGGAGGATCCCGACATACTCCATCGGGACGTGCCTCGTGCGCGGCGCGGCGGCACAAAACACGCGAGCGAGAACGCGCGCGCTGGAGAGATGCAAGCGGGAAGGCGCGGCCTCGCTCTCGCGTTGGCTAGGATTTTGGAGAAGCTCTGGGCCGAGCGGGGGCCGAGGGGCGGGGCGGGGGGCGTTTACGCCCCGCCCCCGGGCGCCGCGGAAACGTGGACCGGCTGAGGCTTGCACCGAGGCTGTGGGAGTAGTTCCGCTCCCCGGGCGGAAGTGCGTGCTTTGGGCTCGGGTGCTGACCACCTGGCGTTATGGTGGTGCCTATGCTAGAGGCTACTCACGTGTTTTGCTGCCCGAATCGGGTGCGGGGAGTCGTGAGCTGGAGCCCTGGGCCCGGAGGACTTCTAGCTTTTGGCACGTCCTGCTCGGTGGTTCTCTATGACCCTCAGGTAAAAGGATAGCTGGATGTCCTATACCCCTTGCTTCAGTGGCCAAACCTTTTGGGCGGGACTATGAATTGCCATCCAGAGGGAGGCCTTGCTGGGCGTCTCCCGTGGGCGCGCCGTTGTCGCCCTCACGGTTGCGGGTTCTCCGTGGCCCATGTGCTGCCCGGGATCTGCGAGCCCCTTACTGGCACCAGACGAGATTTATCTGGAGCCGTCTCACAAATTCTCATTCTATTTAGGAATGAATTTGAAACTTAGATTGAAACAATGAAATTGAAACTTAGATGTGAATTAAAATCATCGTCCCACAGATGCAATCTTAGCTCTGTATTTCCCTCAGTGTTAATGAATTTGTGTTGTATTGAATTTCAAAGAAATGTGGATATTTTAACTAGGAGAATGCACATTTTAAACAATTTGTCACGTGAGGAAAGAGTCTTAGGGGTGGGGATTGTAACCACTGGTTATAAGGCAGGAGTTATCCAGTCCCTGAGTTTGTCGGTGTTTGAAAAAATTTCCCCTCCGTTCCAGGGTTCCAAGTGAGTAGTTTTGCATGCTACCCAATTTTTACTTCTGGTTGATTAAGATAAAGTTATTCTTGCATTTCAATGTAAAGTATAGAAGGTGAGATGCAAATGTGAGCCACATGAAATTTCTCCTCTTTAAATAAATGAAATGTAGAAAATTAAAATGCAGGGCAGGAGTTGTCTGTATTGCTTATTCTTTTATTAGTTTGATTTGATTTAAAATTCTGTTATCCTTTGCAGATTCAAATTTCTATATGAAAGTTTTTTATTCACTTTTGTGTATCTTGAGTGTGCTTATCATTTCTCTTCTTTGTTTCTTGTTAACTGGCATGCATTTTTAAGCAGCAAGAGAAAGCACATAAAACCAAGGAAGCACATGATAGTTACCATCAGCTAAGGACTGACTCAGTCATAGAGGCCCATCTTTGTGCAGTATTTCAATAGCTCTGTCTCCATGCCATTTTTAATAGTAACTTAATGTCTTTTTTTTTTTTTTTTTTTACCAGGGATCGAACTCACGACTTAGTGCTTGCCAGGCAGGCACTTATGCCGCTGAGCTAAATCCCCAGTCCCGATAACTTAATATCTATGTTAGGGGATTTAAGCATATAATAAAATACTTTTTTGGTAAATATTTACTGGGTGTTTAATAAATGTAGGAATAAGAGCCAGTTAGGTACTAAAACGAAGGTTTGGAAATTATGCTTATAATACCATCCTTTGAGAACCCTATGTACAAACCTTCTATATGCTAGACGATGATGGCACAAGATAATGTATATTTACTCCTACCTTTTAAGAAATTTAGTGGGAGAAAGAACGGAATACAGGTAGTGGTTTCTCAACCTCAACGCATGTGTGAAATGTATTTTATATATATTTGTCTCTGTGTCCCTTTTTCCCAGCCATGAAGGTTCAGGTTGGCATATAAGCAGACATAAAGCTGGTACAATTGACAAAAGAAGAGCTGTAAAGAGAAGAATATATAGCAGTCTGTTTTGTTTTGTGTTTTGAACAGGGCCTTACCATGTAGTTCAGGCTGGCTTCTAACCTAAGGCAATGCTCTTGCTTCAGTCTTGTGAATGCTGGGATTACAGGTGTGTGACACCATGCCGGGCAAAGTACAGTAGTCTTAGAATTAAAATTTTTAGCAGTGAGTGGAGGGAGGATGCTAAAGGATGGCATGGTTTGGTAAAAAGCAGCAGCCCGAAGGTCAATTGGGACCCTGATACGGCTTGCAGGGATCTGCTATGTAAGAGTACCTTGGTTCACTAGGACTAAAGAACCTGCCACCTGATCAGCTTTAGAAACTGAGTCATAAATTTCTGTATGCTAATTATGAATTCCATTGTCAAAGATTTTTGTTAATGAAATCCCCAAATTAGTGCAAGCATAGTAAAAGTAGTCCCTGAAGCCTAAGGAAGACGATGCTTGTCTAGTTTAAGAGTGTCAGGTGAGAAGGAAAACGTATGCAGAGATCGTGGAAGAGTAAACTAAAGCAGGCAGATGCAAACATGAGATCTCAGTGTAGTGAGAACACCAGACACTAGGAATGTGGAGAGTGTTTGCAAGCAGGAACATCTAGAGTGAAGACAATGAAAGTGTTAAGCCACAGTTAAAAGTTTTACTAGTTGAGGAGACAACTATGTTGGTATAACTGATCTTATTACTGTCAAAACACAGAAGTCTGGTTTTTTTTTTTTTTTTTGAGGCAGAGTCTCACTATGTAGTTGAGGTTGACCTTGGACTCTTTATAGTCCAGGCTGGCCTCGAACTTGCAGGGATTCTCCTGCTTCAGCTTCCTGAGTACTGGAATTATAGGCATGTGCCACCACACCTGAGCAGAAGTCCGATTTTATTAATTTGTTAATTCTTCTTTAGGGCGAATTTACTGATTGCTGTTTTCTTCTCTTAAGGAAAGGGTAGTTGTTACCAACCTGAATGGTCACACTTCTCGAGTCAATTGTGTACAATGGATTTGTAAACAAGATGGCTGTAAGTATTAATCTGATTGTTAAAGCTGATTTCAGTTGTTTTCTGAAAAAGTATGATTAATCATTTTTCTTTCAACCTGTCTCTAACTTAGCATTATCTTATGCAGTGTTATGGAGTTGGAGAATAAAAAAAAAAATGCTAAGTGAGTTATCAGACCTATCTTTTTAGTTTGTAGCAGTTGAAGCACAGATAACACTGTAGGGTTTAGGATGAAGGTAGAAACACTATCTTTGACTGTGGCAGTACCCTCCCCCACTACACCTCCAAAAGCCCACAGGCTTTGAAAACCCGTAAGTAGAGCCCAGGTTTTGACTGGCATTCAGAGGACTTGGCTGCCAAATCTGTTTTTGCCATAGGAATAGGCCACTCTTTACTTTTTTTTTAAGGCAAAACATTACATTTCTATTGACCCCAGTTTGTACCTGTTAGTACTCTCTGGAAAGGTCCATATAGGACTAGTTCAGAGGTTCGTGACACTTACAATGTCAACATTATTTCCATAGTAAGAGTAACAAGTACTCATAGTTTTCATTCATATTCTGTCACAAATGTATAGTGGAATTTTCTATCAGTTATATGATGTGTGATGTGACACATTAAATACAGAAGCAGATACAAAAATCCAGCTGTAGTATAATATAACCAGACATTGAGATTTGCAGAAATTTGAAACAGCGTCTCTTCTCATGAGTTTTTTTGATTTGAAATACATTGGTGGTTCCCTTCATTCCCATGAAAATAATTGTGTTGCCATACTGTGGGCTTCCTCGTAAGTTTTTTTTCTTTCTTTTTTTTTTGAACCATTTCTTGTGTAGTTCAGCCTGACCTTGAACTCACTTTGTAGCCCAGGCTAGCCTTGAACTCAAAGCAGTCCTCCTGCCTCAGCCTCCTGAGAGCTGAGATTACAGGATTGTGCCATCAAGACCAGCCCCCTCATAATTTTAAAGTTTGTTATTAAATAAGTAGTTTTCAAATTTCTAATATAGGAGCTGGGGATTTAGCTCAGCGGCATAAGCACCTGCCTCGCAAGCAGGCGGTTGTGAGTTCGATCCCTGGTACAGATAAAAAAGACAAAAAAAAAATTTCTAATATAGTTAATATTAGTAATATGGCTCATATAATCAAAAGCTTTTGGGGAGCCTTAGAGTGTATTTATTGGCTCTTCTTACTTCATCTGAGAAGTGTCTGTTCATTTCAGATGCCATTTTTGATTGAGAGCCTAATTATATATTTATATATATATGTATATGTATATATATCTCCTACATATAGTCCCATTTCTTTTTGGAGACAAGGTCTTGGCACGCAGCCCAGACTGGCCTCAGACTTATGGCACTTCTCCTGCCTCAGCCTCCCAAGTGCTGGGATTTTGTAGGTTTGCGCCACCACATCTGGCTTGATAGCCCTTTGATAAGTCTTAGTTTGCAAAATTTTCTCCTGTTCTGTAGATTGTTTCTTTATTCTGTTGGTGGTTTCCATTGCTATGCAGAAGGATTCTCAGAAAATTTAAAAGTGTGGAGTCCTGAGACCAAAAAGTTTAAAATTGATATATTACTGTGGATTATTTCTCTCCCATTTCTAAGATTCTCTGACTTCAGGATTCTTAATTACCGTATTGGTTGTTTTTAAATGATGCTTTCAAAAATTCAGTGGAATTTCCTTAAGTATCTTAAATATACCCACTCTGAATTATTTTTCATTCTATAAACATTCGCTGAAAACTTCTGATCTGGGTGGGGAATTTCGTCAGTTAGTGAGACTTTGCTATGATTTTATTGTCACATTAAAAGTTTAATAAGCTGTTTATTTCAGTTGGTAAAGCAGGATTAGTTGTGTATCACATTTATAAAAAATATTAAATCATATAGGAATGGCTGTTAATTCAGTTGTTAAAAAAGTTGTAATTGCATTAAATGTTACTTCAGGACGTCAAAAATTACTTGACTTTCAGTATAGGAATTTGTTATAAAATACAAATTTGGTCTTGTGTGTTTTATCTCCCCTTTAAAAGTGAGTTAACATAAAATGAATTACATGTGGGTCATTGAATATGTAACTATTATGATTGATTTCCTCTAAGAAAGGGACTTGTCACTAGATACAGTAATTTAGGTATCCTTTCCACTATATCAGGGACATAAAATTTTAATACCATTTTATATTCTAAGGATGTCTGATTTCCTCATGTACTCTTTTTATATACCTTTTCTACTTATTTTCAAAGTTATAGAAATAAATGGCTTAATTTCTGTGATATGTAAGAAACTGAAGCCTAAGATCACAAGTGGTTGGTGGCAGAGGTAGGATATGAACCTGGGACTTGTGAGTTCAAGTCTAATGCTATTTGTTTATTTTTATAGCTGAAAATTTTAATTATCCTCTTTAGACTGTCTCCCAACTTTTCCCTAAATATCTAGCACATACAGCAGAAAAAAAAAATAATAATGGAAAATCCAAACCAAAATTACATTGTTTTTTTTCTTTTTTGGTACTTCCTTCTTTTTTATTTTCATAAGATTGTAAATATTTAAAAGAGCTATTTTGAAGTATTTCTTTAATCTCAAAAATAAGTCAAGCTTGAGTGCAGTAGTTTACTATAAATTTCTCATATAATGTTATTCATTCAAAAAGTGTTTAGTGTAAATCTTAGGAAGTGACAGAAATCTAGATTAAGAGACACTTTGCACAACAACTGGCCTGTGCTATTTTCACAAAAAAGAGGAAACTGAGAAATTATCCTAGATTAAAGGAGAGTACAAAGGTGTGGTTACCAGATAGGTAATGTGTGATCCTTAGATTCTGAATTCAAAACAGAAAAGCTACAAGTGATGTGACTGGAATAATTTGGATTATTTTAATATGGACTGTAAATCACATACTAGTACTGTATCAATATTAAATTTCTTAAATGCAGTAATTGAGATAATGGAAAATGTTTCCAGAGATACTTGAAAAAGTCTGAGGATCAGCAGTCATAATGTTAGCAACTTATCTTTTATTAAAATTATTGACATACATTAATTATAGATCACTGTACTATTCCCATATATGCATGTATCCTGTCTATCCGCCCTTCTAACTTCTCTATTCACGCTGACCCCATGTACTGAGCTCATGTACTATATTTTGGGGTCTTTTTTTTTTTTCTAACTTCCACATGTGAGAGAAAATATATGATACCTGTATTTCTGTGTCTGGCTTACTTCGCTTACCATGCTGCCCTCTAGTTCCATTCATTTACTTCCTTCCTTTTAGTTCCACTCATTTTCTTGTGAATAATAGGATTTCATTCTTTTAAGATTGAATTAATAATACTTCATTGTATATGAGGTTGATTAGAAAATACATGCTTGCATTTCTAAAATTATAGTAAAAGACATGTTGACATGAATTCCTCCTGGGACTTCCCCCAATTCAAGTATACGTATTCCTTCTCGCCATTTTTGCATGCATTTCCACAAGTTCTCTTTTGTGATTGAGTTTAGTTGTGCTGATGTGACTTTGATGTTTCATCTTTCTTGGTCATTTTGACTTTGGGGAAGAGCCTGAAGTCAAATGCTGCCAGATCTGATGAATAACATGGATGAGAACACACCATAATGTATTTATTCGATAAAAATGGCTATAAATGTAACGATAAACTGCTTCCAAAAGTGGCAAGAATGATGGAATAAGTATATTCAAAGTGAAGGGTAGCATCTTGACAGGGATTAGTGACAGTGTACCCTTTACCTAAATAATTTCTAAAAGTATTTTTTGACCACCTCTCATATATGTATCATGTTTTCTTTATTCATTCACCTGGTAAGCAGCTTATTTTCAAATGTTTGGGAAATGTGTGTTCCTGCATGTATAGGGAGTATAAGACATAGGGTATCCTTATACATTTTCTGTAACTTTTAGATTTTTAGAAATAGGGGAATCAACTGAATAAAAATTTTTACTGCAACATGATTTTTTCAGCTCCTTCTACTGAATTAATTTCTGGAGGATCTGACAATCAAGTGATCCACTGGGAAATAGAGAACAATCAGGTAGGTAGATATTATTATAAGAAGTGATACGTATTCTTATTTTTCCTTTCATTTCTTTGTTTTCTTTGTGGTGTCCCTTTCTTTTTGCTTATCTGTAACCCAGATGCTATATATTCTGTACTTCATACTCCTGTATTCCTCTCTCTAATTTATTTTTTTGTTACAGGGTCTCACTACAGTTCAGGCTGGCCTTTAGCTCATTTTGTAGCCCAGGCTGGTCTTGAACTCGCAACGATCCTCCTGCCTCAGTCTCCCCAGTGCTGGGATTAATAGGCACGTGCCACCATACCTGCCTTCCTTCCTGTAATTCTATTCCCATCTGCCTATGCTGAACATCATCTCTATGAATTTCCTGTCATTTTATAGTAATTTTCAGACTGTTCTTGCATGAACTGATCTGTTTTCAGTGATAGTAAAGATTTCTTCTGTGTCAATAGGGCAGCTGTTGCCAGGTGAATGCAGAGCTTCTGAATGATATAGTATATGATACAGATGGTCCTCTACCCTGGGACAGTTAGGTTTTTTTCTACTAGTAATCAAAAACATGAAAAGGTTAGTGGGTTAGATATTTGAACACCTGCCACATATGTAGTTAAGGCAAGACCTGTTCGTGAAACAAGTATGGTACATATTTTTGAAGGCAAAATGTACTTGAATAACTAAAATACAAGTGACTACAGTGTGCAAATGTGAAAACTTGCTGCCCCATGACCATGGTATTGTGAGAGTTCAGATGAAAGTAGTAATTCCCAGAATTATTAGATGTTTAAAATTCCCCTCCGCTATTAAATCTCTTGGCATCCCCTGGAACTCTGAGGAAGACAGTTTTGGAAATATGAGATAAGACATTGCAGGTAATAATCCTGGAGAAGTGGAATAGGAGAGGGCCATGAGGGAATTCGAATACTAGCTTTAAGCATTTGTTCTTTACTAGTCAGTATTTGGAAGGCAGTGATGATTTTTAAAGCACAGGAGTATGGCGTTCAGAAGATCAATCTGATGGTAGCGAGGCAAATCAGAAGAGAAAAATGTGGAGGAAACAAAATCGGGTATGTTTTAAAGGAAACATGAGTTTGGCACTAAGGGTAGATGTCAGAGGAGTGGGAATCTATCCGGTAGGCCGGAGGATGACTAATCAGAAACAGTGGGATTCTGTCTAGGGGCCTTTGAAGGGAGATGTTTGTACAGAGAAACACAGGCAAGTAGGGAGGAAGATGTGCAGTCACTTCAGAGGTTCTTTGCATTCCTGGCTGGGCTGGGCTCACACTCAGAAACGGAGGGCAGGTGTGAAGGTGGGACCTGGAAGCTTCCTGCACCTGAATGAGAACCCCAGAGTGGGGCAGTGTAGTAAACTTGGCTTCTGTTAGGCCTAACCTTGGCAGAAGAGTTTAGAGAGGAGGATTCTAATATTTATTTATTTTTAAGACTTCGAGATTGGCAAGTCTTGCCTCAGTGCTGCCCCAAGCTTTGTCTGACATTTTAGAGAGGATTACAGGCAAGCAAGTATATGATGGAACTCGGTGTAGAGAATGTGAGGCCAGACAGGCACAGAGAAGGGACACGAAAGCCATAAAGGAGGAGTGAAAGGGATATGAACAGTCAGAGGAAGGGGAATTGTGACCTCCTTAAGGGCTTAAGTGTTCTTTCCCATATGTATTTCCACACACAGGTGCTCAGTGCACCTTGACTGCTGATAAAAGGAAATAATTCTAAGTTGCTATAAAGACAGGTTTGAGTCTTTGAACAGTAAATATTGTTTTTTAAAAAGCTAGAAAATTTAAGAAGTTTCTTCCATTGTTTTAAAAATTTGTCCAGTGGTTGAACTAGTAACCCTGCTCAAAAAATGAAATGAATATTTTCAATAAATTTGTTAGGGGATAATGATACAGTCATGTAAAGAAAGTATATAAATACAGAAAATTGTAAAGAAGGAAAAAATTATGAAATATGAGGAGAGTTAGCTTACTGATGAACATAATTCCAGAATCTCTAGTCCTATGAGTGTAATTACATACAAAAGAGATTATAATATTTTTGAATCTTTTAAAAATATTCTTTTTTTTTTTTAATATTCTTTCAGCTAAGTCAAAGTTGGGTGATTTAATTTTCTGTATAGACCCTTATGTGTAATTATTAGCAACTTTCTCGAGTTGCAGAGTTCAACTTAAGTAATTGGGAAAATAGCTAAGGAGGCATTTAGGGAACAGTTGTATTTCAGCAGATGATAAATGTACAGAAAAGATCTCCTAAAGCAGTAATGGAATCTCAGACATTTGAAAGAAACTCATAAAATAGACCTGGATTGGAGGTATAGCTCAGTGGTAGAGCTTTTGGCTAGTGAGAGACCCAAAGTTCTACCATCGGCATTACAAATACCAACAAAACAAACCAAAGGAGTAGTGGAAAGTTGCCAGAGGGAATATTAATTATCTGGTGAATAGATAGCTTTTACTAGCAAATGGAATTTCTGTGTTCAGTTTTTCTGTTTTGGAGCCATAATTGATTTAGGCAAGTATCACAATTGGATGCTAAGAATACTTGGTAAAAGTTTGATAGGAAATAAACTATTTACTCAATGCTTAAGTGTACTCAGATATTATCGCCAAGTAAAACATTAACTACACAGTGGAACAAAAAAAATCCTGTAGACTCTACCTTGCAAGATAATAAGTTTAACTTAACTAAAATTGGAACAAACTGACTTCTGCGTCTTGATGTGATGCATTTATGTACCAGTGCTGTCAGAATGCATATCCTGAATCTGTTCATGAGGAAATGTTTTCCGAAAGGAAGAACATTCCACAAAATTGGCCTGTGTTGAAGAACCAGTGTTGTAGACCTTTCAATAGCAGTTGGCATTTATTTATTTACATTATCCTTTTCACTGGCTTCAATGTATGTCTGCTATAATTCAATCAGTTCCCTATCAATAATTTTAGATTGTGACTTTTTTCACTATTATAAATGGTATGCCGGGCTCTGGGGATTTAGCTCAGTGGCATAAATGCCTGCCTTGCAAGCGCACAGTCGTGAGTTCGATCCCTGGTACCGATAAAAAAAAAAATGGTATGTGGTAGTCTGTCTTTTAATATTTGTTACATTAGCAATATCGTCTTTAGATTCTTTGCTGTATCAAAGAATACAAGTTTTGTTCTGTTAATAAGGTCAGACAGACTTCTTGAGTGTTTTTATCTTCTTCAATTTAAGAGAACCTATTTGTAGGTCAGGTTGTGTTTTTGAGTGCGAGTCAAGCTTGCTATTTATTTATATACTTTTTGCAGGTTGGTCTCCATGCCTTCTCACTGAGCTTTTTGTTTTTGAGGCAGGTTCCAGCTAAATAAAGAAAAAACTGATAATTTCTTTGTATTATAATGCATTTGTCATTCTGATTCAGCTTTTAAAAGCCACTCATCTCCAAGGCCATGAAGGACCTGTTTACGCAGTGCATGCTATTTACCAGAGGATAGCATCAGACGCTGCATTACACACACTGATAGTCTCTGCATCTTCAGATTCTACAGTCCGATTCTGGTCTAAAAAGGGTTCAGAAGGTAAGTTTAGATGCATTATAATCCAAATAAATGAAATAATAATTATTAAGTGATAACTAGAATAACATCCATATAATTTTTTCACACTTCTAAGTAACTGTTTTGTTTTGTTTTGTTCTTTTGCTTTTCGTTTTTTGAGACAGTCTCACTATGTAGTTCAGGCTGACCTTGAGCTCATTATACAGCCTTGGCTAGTCTTAAACTTGTGAACCTTTTGTCTCAGCCTCCTGAGGTTGGGAATTGTAAGTCTATCCCACCATGCCAGATTTTCAAGTAAATTTAAATTTCATTGAAATGTTTAGGTTTTTTTTTTTTTAATACTTTCTCAGAATTCTTGTACATCAAATTGTTAGACCATATAAATTTATTTTAAGCCTTTTCATACAAGTTGTTTTGTTCTCTGTAACATTGTTGAAATTCGGCCATTTAATTTCACATGGTCAGTGGAGCTTCAGAGTTTGTTATCTTCAGACCTTTGTTATCTTCTTGCTGACACACACAGGGCTGTGACAGTTCTACCCAACTTCGCTATGTAGGTGAGCTCAGAGATAGTTATTCATGGTATTTTTTATTGTTTCTTAGTAACATGCCTTCAGACCTTGACCTTTGGAAATGGATTTGCTCTGGCTCTGTCCTTATTCTTTTTGCCAAATACTGATGGTGAGTACTCTGCTAAAAGAAGAGTATAGAGTATTTGCGTATCTCCATAGGACCAGACCCTAAAGAATTGTATTTTGTCTTAGTTGTGTATCTATATCTTATTTTGTTATTTTATTGTGGTTCAGGAGATGGAACGAAGGGTCTCACATGTGCTATGTAAACACTGTACTACTGAGCTAGAGCCCCAACCCTGCTGAAACAAATTCAGATGTGGATAACATTTTTGTTACAGTATTCAAGTGGTCTAGCTATATAGAACATGAGGTTAAGGAGAGACTACTAGGAATTTTGATAGCTGTTCATAATGTATTTGTGAAATAGATTATGAAATATATAGATATAATTCAGAGGATACGTCTAATTCTTTAGAAAGTAAAGGTCTGAAATAAGTTGAAAATTACTGTGGATGGTCCTCATGAGCATTTCTGTCAAGAATGCAACTCTTTCACATTGTGCATGATGGGTTTGCCTGAAATCACTGAAAAATCTCCAGACAGAAAAAGTTCCTTTTTTGCTCTGCAACCCATCTATGCCTAAAGATTGTTTGCTTGGTTTGAGACAGGGTCTCCCAATGCAGTTCAGGCTGACATAGAATTCACTGTGTATCCAAGGTTGGCCTGAAACCCTGAAGGGATCATCCTGCCTCAGCCTCCAGAGTCCTGGGATTACAGTCACGTGCCTCCACATCTGGCTTTTTCCTTTATCTTCCATGAAGATGATAGCTAATGTGAAGTAATTTTCTTTCCACCCATTATTACCTGGAAGACAGGTTGGTGGCGAGAGGCAGGGCCTGGAAGCACCAGCTTCTCTTGCCTTTTGCAGCAGGAACTGTGCCTCCGTGGTTTCACGTTCATCTTCCATTTTGTGCAAAGGTTCCCCGAGCAGAAGCTGTAAACTCTTTGGTTTAGTAACACAGAATCTCATTTCTTCCTACTGACATTAAAAATCAGTGACTAGCCATTTTTTTTCTAGTTGATTTAAAATAAAGTCTTTGAAAAACACATTGAGTGGTAGCAAGACATTTTCCCAGAAAAGAGTTCTTTCTTTATCTTGCTTCAGAGTCATTAGAGCTATTCTTTGATATGTGAGTTTGTTCATTTATCTTATTAAGGAAAGCTCATTATAGTCACTCCTTTCATAGCTTTCCAGCTACATATTTTATTACCTACTTTTAGTGTTGAGTTCAGCCTCTAACTGTAAAGTCCTTCAAGTCATAAACGTATTCATAAATCATTGTATGGTAGCTATGATGCTAGAATCATACTAACTCAGATTTATTCAGTTAGGCTAACAACTTTTCATATTTCTCCTTTGGCTGATGTTAAAATCAAAAGCCCTGCTTGCTGTTGAACTTCTTTTTCATTGTTCATCCTTTCATAATAAAATAGAATGTAGGTACTAATTATCTCAGTGAAATAAGAGTATTTACCAAATAACAATTGAATAGAAAGTTTTAGATTATGTTATTTGTGGAGACTTCTTATGTTTTCTTTTTTGCGGTTCTGGGGATTAAACCTAAGGACCCAACCATACTGGGTAAGTCCTCTAAAACTGAGGTACATCCCTAGCCCTTTTCTTTACTCTTATTTTGAGACAGAGTCTTGCTAAGTTTTCCCCTTTGGCCTCCAACTTGTAATCTTTTTGCTGCAGCCTCCTGAGTAGCAGGCAGCTCATGACACCCAGCTCCTGGAGACATTTATTGAGCATTTTCAATTCGTTTGTTCAGTGTTGCAGGAAACAAGTCAGAGTTTATCATCTAGGCTTAGAATCTACATGGAGGATCATGTTTATGGTGGAGTACCTACAGTAATGCTTATTTTCCCTCTTCCAGTACCAATATTAGCCTGTGGTGATGATGATTGCAAAATTCACTTATTTGTACAACAAAATGATCAGGTAATTAACAATATTTATTTTAATCTTAAAATAATGTTCTGCTTAATAATACATCTTAATATAGACTTAATTACAGAATTTAAGGAATGTTATAAATCAAACCCAAATAATACAATAGGGAAATCTTTTCTGACAATCCTATGTTAAGTGATCTTTCACTCTGTGTACATCAAGAAACTGCTGCCTTTACTACCAGGCCTGGAACTGTCAGAGAGAAATAAGTCACTAGATATGGGAAGAAAAGAGGTATGTGTGCAGGCCCAGCTGTGTGTTTTCCTCAGATGTTTTAAATGAGGTTTAATATACCTTCGATGAAGCATCCTGTTATCTGTCCACATGAGCTTTAATCTTTTTTTTTTGGTGGTGGTGGGGATTGGACCCAGAGCCTTGCACATGCTGGTAAACATTCTGTCATTGAATTATAGCCCCAACTGCTGAGCTGTAATCTAGTAAACATTTAAATCATTGGAGTACTACAGACTATTATATTTATTTAGCGTTGCTCAATTAACAATTCAGATGTTGTGAGTTTTACTGTCAAATGAGTGTTGTAGTGTGTATCTGATAGATAACATCTTCAGTAAAAATGATACAGAACTGAGACCAAGTGAAGTCATTGATATACATGAAAAATGTTAAAATCCTTATATAATCCCCATGAATTCTGTTATCTTACTAGTTTCAGAAAGTGCTTTTTCTCTGTGGACATGAAGATTGGATAAGAGGTGTGGAGTGGGCAGCCTTTGGTTAGTATGAAATTTTGTTACATAGATGATGGGGACAAGTATAGGAAACTTCTTAGAAGCAGCCTCTCTTATGCTTTAAGTTTTATTTATATACTACTTTTTAATTATTCTAATAAAAACATGTGTAACTTTCTATTAACTATTGAGAATAAAACAAATTGATATTTACAAGATGACACTAGCTGTTTTGTCTGCATAGACATTCTTGGAAAGTTCTTTGCAGAACTTAGTAGACTATTTGTAAAAGTATGTTACTATTATACATTTATCAGTGTTTTTAAAAATGAACATAGATCAAATGACTGAAGGGTAAAAAGTATTTTTCAGGAAATCTAGAAATGAACACATTGGTAAAGAGAAAGTCTTTTTTGGAGAGGGTACCAGAACTCAGGATTTCACATTGGCCAGGAGGAGAAAGTCTTATAGAAACTGTTAAGAATATAATGTTTTAAAAATAATAGAATGTATTTTTTTTAATTAGGAAGAGATCTTTTCTTAGCAAGCTGTTCACAAGATTGCCTGATAAGAATATGGAGACTCTGTATAAAATCAACATCTTCAGAAATGCAAGATGATAATATAAGACTGAAGGAAAATACGTTTACCATAGAAAATGAAGGTAACAGTGAAAATATTCGATATAAAAATACTTAGGTCTCCTTATGATTTATTTATCCATTTTTCCACATGCCTATGTGGAATTTAGTATTTCAGAACTATCAGATTCTGTTCTTTGGTTTATGAAAGTATTAAATGAATTTATAAAATGTTACTAAGTTTTCAGTTTCATGATAGGATGACCTACACAACCAGTGTGAATTGTCCCTATTTTTGCAGTATAGCCATAAGAGCAAGCTGAATCCCTGTATTTGAAAAGCATGTGCAATTTGGGTTTTCTTATTATCTACTATTAGAACAGAATCCCTGCTTGGTATATCTTGTTGAATGTTGTACTGTAGAGAATGTATTTTTGGATGAGTTTTAGATGTGTATCTGAGTTATAAAGTTAGTTTTCAGTAGGCATCATTCACATAGATGTGTGGTTATTTATTGCTATTCTTGGTTTTAAAGCCCATTACAGTTCAGATTTTTGTTAATAAAGTTTTTTGAGAACCAAGAAATGATATAACCAGCAGATTGTAATTAGCTGTACCCAAATATGAAACTTTTCATATTTTTATTGATTATTTTAAAAGTCAAATACTGATTTAGTTTCCATTATTTAAAATTTTATTTAAATATATTTACTTACTGTGGTACTGGGGATTCAGAACTATGTATACATAAGTTTGTGAAGTATAACAACTTTTCAGAAACTTAAAAAAACTTATTTAATATTTATGATCAGGTAAAGGAAATAGTAGAGAAAAATTTATCTTTAGAACTATTTCTCCTATAATTTTAAACAGTAGGTGAGATTATGAAATTTAGAATGCATTTTTTTGTTGAACTTCAGCAATTATGTTTTGTTCTGATTTTTTGGACATAATTGCACAACTAACATGGTTATACAATTGTTACCTTGAAAGGAGCTTTGGGGAAAGAATACCTTCGTTGCTTTTGTTGTAGGTAGTGAAGTAACCTTTGGAGTTACTCTGGAGACTGTGTTGGCTGGTCATGAAAACTGGGTGAATGCTGTTCATTGGCAGCCTTCATTTTACAAAGGTAGGAAGAAAAATAGCCATAATCCTTTATTTCAGTTAAAGTTTACAGTATTTTGTGCTGACTAGCTGGATATTTTTTGGAGTGTAATTAGAAATCTCAAATATGGGGCTGGGGATTTAGCTCAGTGGCATAAGTACCTGCCGTCCAAGCAGGCGGTTGTGAGTTCAATCCCTGGTACTGGTAAAAAAAAAAAAAGAAATCTCAAAAATAAGATCGTTTCAAGTTGGTAGGACACATTCCTAGTGTGCTGAATACTCAGTGAAAATTAAGTGGGCAAAGTATGATTCTTGCCATGATGCCAAAACTATCATACTGTTACCTTTATCTTTTAAAAGTTTTTCCCATACCACAGTGATATATGTGCACCCATGTTTATGTGCAGCACAATGTGTAATAGCCAGATCTTGGAAACAACCTAAATGTCCATCAACTGAGGAATGGATAAAAAAGTTGTGGTATTTTTATACAACGGAATACTACTCAGCTATAAAGAATGATCACACTGAGATATTTATAAATAAATGGGCACAGCTTGAGACCATACTCATAAGCGAAATACATCAAACTCACATGTATAAATACCGAATAGTTTCCCTAGTGTAAGAAATGGTAAGAATACATAAAAGTGTGTGGTAATCAGGATTCCCCATTATATTGTTTTGAAGACTTACAATGTTTTCATTCATTTATTGGAATGGTTTTATTCTGGGGTGTTTGATTTTATTGTCTGTGATGGTATGAACAGTTATTTTAAAGAAAACAAGACATTATAATAGCTAGTGCTGATTTAATATCAGCTTGTTTTGAAGTCCCATCAAACTTTTGTTGTTCTGTCTCCATCGGTTTTATCATGTTGTATCTTATTGGATTTTATTATATGTAATAGTATAAACAAAATTTTTTATAGACAAGGAGATAATATAGAAACCATTGTTCATTTTCTGTTAGTTGATTCTAAATACCCTGTAATAATTCTACCCTCTTAAATGGTTTTTACACTGTCTTGTTATGTTTGATACTATAGTATACGAAGTTATACTCAAATATTTCAAGGAAAGAGACATTGTGGTAACTACTGTTATGTCGAGTTATCCTATGGTGAAACACTATGTTGCTTAAATTGTTCTGTTCTGACCTGTGTCGTTATGTCCTCTTTCATCTTAATCTCCCCTTTTTATACATATATATATTTTTAAATTAAAAAAATAAATAAAAGCTTTTCCCTAATCACTAAGGGACTTAAGAAAAACCTGACTTTTTTTCTCTTGCTGTATTGGGGGATGGAACCCACAACCTTCTTACTGAGCTACATCCGCAGCCCATTTTTTTAATTTTTAAGATAGGATCTCACTAAGTTGCCCAGACAGAGCAGACTTGAGCTCCTTCTGCTTCAGCTTCCTGCAGCAGTAGGATTCTAGGTATGTGCCACCATACTTGGCTCAAAGAAACAGACTTTCAAGTCAGCTTCACTGAAATCTTTAAGATACATTATTTACGAAAACTTAAGGCTGTCTTTTTTCTTCTTTCACCCTTAACCTCCATTTATGGAACTGGAGGCAGAGGAGTTGTTTTTTGAGAGTCTTACTATGTAGCCCAGGACAGCCTCACTCACAGTGATCCTCCCGTCTCAGAGTACCTAGTGCTGGGGTTACAGGCATGTGTCACCATGCCTGGTAAGGAGTGGTGGTTTTATTGTGCCTAAAGTGGTGCTGACTGTAGAGACACAGTCTCATGTTCTTCCCCCAATCCCATCCTGAAAACAAGAATTGTGGTAATTAATGCTCAGGTAATAACCAGTTAGTTAGTTCTTACTTATATTTACTACAGTTATAATTATTTTTTCTTTATGGACCAACTCTGATTCATTCCATCTGGCGTTGCCTATTGGATTCTTCCTTTCCCATCCATAACATGGCCATTTTTGCCAATTCAAGCCTTTTATTATCAATTAAAATAGGCATCAGTATCTACTTTGTACTGGCAGTTACTGTTCCATAGTACTGGTTAGTTTGTTTGATCTCAGATACTCATGATTAATTTAAAAACCAGAAAAAAAGAAGGATAAAAATAGAAAGAAACCTCAATTTTATTTTTACTAAAAATTTGAAATTATATTTTCACTGTAAAATAAAAATAAGAGACCATTGACTAAGCAGCTTGTATCATACCAGGCCACAGAACTTAACTGATACTCATAGTGATCATTCGTTAAAGTTCTGCCTCTCTGAGCTAGAACTAAACTTTATCTGACCTTCTAAGAGAAATTAGGATTAGAGAGGAACAACCAAATTTTCCATGGTTAAAAAAAAAATAAGGATATTATAGATGCTGAGAACCTGTGTGTATTCTTCTGAGCCTTCCCAGTGCATCCTCTGTAAGGCAGCTGTAGTACTGAATTCAGTGCATATCATTCCCATGCACGTTTTTGTATTTTTAATTATGCATTTATGTTGCCATTAACACATTGTTTTATAGTTACTAAAACTTGCTATCAATATGTATTGTTTTTTTATCATGTTCTTTTTTAGATTAACATGTTTTGGAAATTCATCCATTTTGTTTCATGTAGTGCTAATTGTTTTTTTTTTAATTATTCTGTAAAATATTCCATTGCTTGAATATACTGTGATTTACCTAACAGTTCTTTTAATGTGCCGTTTGCAAATTATTGCATTATTAACAGTGCTACAGTGAACATATGTGCAGTATCTCTATTGTTGTTTTTTTTTTCTAATCTACAAAAGTAGTACCTGTTGATCATCTAAAAGCATTAGTTTTTATTATTTAGATGGTGTTCTACAGCAGCCAATGAGATTGTTGTCTGCCTCAATGGATAAAACCATGATTCTCTGGGCTCCAGATGAAGAGTCAGGAGTTTGGCTAGAACAGGTAAAATGTACACATTGAAGGGAAAAAAAAAATCAGACTTTATAAACTAAATACTTAATTCCAAATCTGTATTCCAAGAGCTGTCCATTTTTATGTTCTGTATACAATAGACGCAACTAAATCTCTGGAATCCATTCCCATTGTGAAATGGGGCTATTGGTTGACAATTGTTTTCTCTCGGTTGCTTTGTAGGTTCGAGTAGGTGAAGTAGGTGGAAATACACTGGGATTTTATGACTGCCAATTCAATGAAGATGGCTCCATGATCATCGCTCATGCATTTCACGGAGCACTACACCTTTGGAAGCAGAGCACAGTTAACCCAGTAAGAAAAGCATTTTTAGACTTTCTAATCACATAGAGTGAATCCTAGGTGAAAGCTAACTAATAGGATTTATTTATAATACTCTACAAAATGATAGTTGAAGCATTTAAGTTAAAGTGATAGCACTGATTTCTATAGACCTTATATTGTGTTCATACTAGATGACTTATACTTAGAAGCACAATTATGCACAGCATTGTTGAGGTACTGCAAGTGTAAATGAGAGTGTATAGAAGGCTAGCTAGAATGTAGCTGAGTGGTAGTGCTTGCCTACCTTGTGTGAGGCACTTGGTTTGATCTCCAGCACTACCACTAAAAAACCTTATATACGTGAAAAATAGAGCCTGCGTGTACTTCATGTGGTATATTAATATGGTATGTTAAATAATGAAAGAAATAAGAACATTGAGTGAAATGTGGCTCAACATGTCTAGACATCCATCTGATAGCTTCCCTTAAAGTAAAAAATTCATGGATTCACATAACTTACTTTGTGAGGTTTGTAAAAATGTTGTCGTCCATGAGGGTTAGACTTAATTCATGAAGGGATTTACTCTTTCCCTTGTGTCCTCCAACCATCAAGATTGTTTCGACTATTATAAGCTGTGAAACTGTTAAGGTAAGGCATATTTTTAAAGATAAGCTGTTTCTCTTTTTTCTGTATTAGGAATCAAACTCAAGACCTTGCACATGCCAGTCAGGCACTTGTGCCGCTGAGCTACATGCTTGGCCCCAATCTTATTTTCTTAACTGAGAGCATTCTTAGGAAAAAAGTATCAAGATTAAGGAGAAACCCAAGCCAGAAGACAAAATCTCATTGTACTTGTCCTTATGATTTGATTTCTCAGGTGTTGAGGGTAATTTGCTTTTTAAATGGGCTTCGTATTTTAGAGCCATTTTAGATTGATAGCAAACTGAGCAAAACATAGAGTTTCTGTATGTACAGCATATGTACAGCATTGCCCACTATTGGCACCCTAGGCTCAGTCTATACATTTATAATAGGTAGTACAACTTTCTTTTCTGTTTCACTGCTGAAGGTTGAACCGTGGGAGTCACACAAGCTAGGCAAATGCTCTATCACTGTGGTACATCCCCATCTATGTGACTTTTAAAAATGAATAAACACTGTAATTGAATAATGTTTCTATAGAAAATAGTGTGGTTAATTCAAAAGTGCTATCCATTGATCAGAATTCTTTATAAACTTCAATTAGTACTAACTTCACAGTTTCTTTTTGTGTCACAGGAGAAACTAATATAATTTCTTTATAACAGCCTTTCTTTAAAAAATTACAAATAAGGGCTGGGGATTTAGCTCAGCGCCATGAGCGCCTGCCTGACAAGCGGTAGGCTGTGAGTTCGGTCCCCAGTACCACCAAAAAAAAGTAAGATAGTTTAATTACTGATTATATTCATCAGATTTGCCTTTGAATGACTTTTCAGTTATTTACAGAAATTTGTTTTTCTCTTTGTAGTCAAATTTTACTACCACTTGATATTATGTAAAAAGAGACTCTGGACCAAGCATAGGATATTTTCTATATTTTGTTGTCATTGTTTATATAGTTGTTATTGCAAGTTCCTCAGTAGGTGAACCAACTAGATTTGATTTGTCTCTGTCCTTTATACCTGTATCTTTTTTAAGCTTAATAAAAAAAGCCACCAGACCCACATCAGATCTACTGATTCATTTTATATAGTAGTCTTTTTTTTCCATACAGTACTGGGCATAGAATCCAAAGTGTCATATATGGTAGCAGCCATCCAGCCCTTTTTATTTTTAATTTTGAAGCAAGGTCTCACTAAGTTGCACAGGCTGACCTTGAAGTTGTGATCTCTGTCTTATCTCCTGGAATTACAGGTGGGTACGATCATGCCTGGTTCACGTAGTATATTTTCTTTTATTCATCTTAACAAATACAGGGTATAATATGTGCCATCATTATTCTGCATACATTACAAATATAAATTAATTGAATCCTTTTGGTGCTCTCTGAGGTAGTTGCCATTATTATAGTACCTGTTTTACAGAAGAGTTATTTAAGAAGGGTTAAGTTGGGGCTGGGGATTTAGCTCAGCGGCATAAGCACCTACCTTGTAAGCAGACAGTTGTGAGTTTGATCCCTGGTACCGAAAAAAAAGGAAAAAGACAAAAAAAAAAGAAGGGTTAAGTTGTGTTCATGCCTGAAAACATTGAATAAATGAATAATGGGAAATTTTCAGGGTTACTATTCAGAGAGTACACCTAAGTTTTAATATGGCTGATTGGAAAGCAAATCATATAGTTTGTGATCCTATCTTACAAAGTGTATCATTTTATGTTTCAAGGGCTTTATTTGCCTTTTCCCAGACAAGCATGCTTTACTTTGAATGGTGATGGTTTTTGATTATTTCGATATCTGTCATGAGCACTTTCATTGCAGAAAGAATGGACTCCAGAGATTGTCATTTCAGGACACTTTGATGGTGTTCAAGATCTAATGTGGGATCCAGAAGGAGAATTTATCATCACTGTTGGTACTGATCAGACAACTCGGCTTTTTGCTCCATGGAAAAGAAAAGACCAATCACAGGTAAAATGTCTACCTCGTTGACTAATCCTCTTAAAAACTCTTCTACGAGCACGTGTAAAGTGGGCTAAGATTGTCAGTCATTAGGAAAATGTAAAGTAAAACCTTGAGATTCTGCTGTAACCACTCTAAGGTTGGCTAAAGTTTAAAAAATACAGATAGTAACAAGTGCTGGTAAGGATGCAGATTGACTAAAGCTTTAATACATTGCTGGTGGGAATGCAAAATGGGCCACCCATTCTGGAAAATAATTTGACATTTTCTTTAAAATTTAAACATACTTCTAATCTCTGCATTTTAAACAATAATTGAAATGATGATCATCAAAATGTATTTATTTAATTTAACACAGAAGTGCTATGTCTTACAATTTTAGGGTTTTGTTTTGTTTTGTTTTTCGTCTTTTTGGAGCCAAGGTCTTGCTATGTAGTTCAAGCTGGTCCTTGAATTTAGATTTTTTTGTTTGTCTGTTTTGGTACTGGGAATTAATCTATAGACCTTGCTTTTGCCAGCGCTGTGCCACTAAGTTTTATCCCTGGCTGGTCTTTGAATTTATGGTCATAGTTCTGTGGCATAATAATTTTGCATTTCATATTTAGCTTATTGAAAATAATTGGTTTTTAAAAATATGGTCATTTTTGTTTATCTTATTTTAATACCCAGGTGACTTGGCATGAAATTGCAAGGCCTCAGATACATGGATATGACTTGAAATGTTTGACAATGATTAATCGGTTTCAGTTTGTATCTGGAGCAGACGAAAAGGTTCTTCGAGTTTTTTCTGCGCCTCGGAATTTTGTGGAAAATTTTTGTGCCATTTCAGGACAGTCACTGAGTCATGTGCTTTGTGATGTGAGTATTTCTCTAAATCTTTTATTTAAATCTGTTTTAAATCCTACATTTTTTTGCTTGAGCCTACGAATGCTCAAAAGTTATCATTCCTTATTGGTTTGACAAACTTTTGTGTGCACTGTGGCATTTATTTATACAAATAATAAACCAGTAATTTTATTTAACAGATGAACTCAAAACTGGGCGTGGTGGCTCACGCCTGTAATCCCAGCACTCAGGAGGCTGAGGTAGGAGGATTGTGGCGAGTTCAAGACCAGCCTGGGCTACAAAGCAAGCTCAAGGCCAGCCTGAACTGCATAGTGAGACCCCGTCTCAAAAAAGACAAAAAAAAAAAAAAAAAAGAAAAACCAGATGAACTCAAAACACTATAAAGCAGCAATACTATGTTCTTTTATGACATGGGTTTCTATGTTATCACTGGGTAGGTAATTAAAATAAATTACAAAAGATAGGTCCTATTTTCAAAGATTCTACTATCTTTCTGTAAGGTAGGTGTAGCAAAATGAAGCCAGGTAATAATAACAGATGCTGGCGAGGCTGCCAGGGACAAAGGAACCTTTCTGTGTTGGTGGGAAAGTAAACTAGTACAGCCATGGTGGAAATTAGTATGGAGATTACTCAACAAACTAAAATGCAAAATTTGACCCAGCTATTTCTCTTCATAGTTAGCTTCCTGAAAGAGTTAAAGACACCATATGACAGTGATACATGCATACCCATGTGTATAGCAACCCAGTTCATAATACCTACATCTTGGAAGTAGTCCGCTAGCAGATTAATGGATAAAGAAAATGTGGCATAAAGAAAGATAAACTTGAGTCGTTTGTGGGAAAATGGATGCACCTTGAGACTGTAATGTTAAGTGAAATCAGTCAGACAGAAATGTACATATCACATAGTTTCACTGATGAGAAACGAAAATTATAAAGAGCAAAATGAAAGATAATAGGAAGTAGGGAAGTAGATCTTACTCACATGGAGAGTGGGTCAAGAGATTGAGGGAAAGAAGACGGGAGAAGAAAGATGAAGAAAGGAATTAAAATGTGTTATTACATGTGGCAGCTCCATTCAAGAAATAAATATTTTGTACTATAAATTTGTACTAATTAAAATAATTTAAAGTTATATTTGAGAAAGCAAAAAAAAAGTAATTACCAAATCTTTAGGTAGTAAAATAGTTTCACAGAAGAAAGAAGTCATTGTGTTAAAATACTGAGAACACATTCAATGGGACTTCACTTGAGTTTATTTTTTATTGTACCCCTTTGCTATAAAAGATTTGAGCTACTTATGAAAATACAAGGGTTATAGAAATTATTGTACAGTCTTTTACTTACCCTTGAGTCACAGATGTTCTCAGCTCAGAAAGACAAGTACGTTTTTGATAGGCAGAGGGAGGAAGGAGAGGGCAAGCAGGAAGGGGACCAGCACTGTTGGGCTGCGTGTTGGAGAGGAGGGGGAAGTGGAGCGTGAGGCAAGTCAAACAGCAGAGTGTCTTGGGAGGCAGACACACTGCAGACTAGAGCGCTGTGGAATCCCCCACACATAGAATGTGGTGACAGAATTTTGGGACAAACCGGGCGTGGTGGCCCACACCTGTAATCTCAGCTTTTAGGAGACTGAGGCAGGAGGAACATGGAAAGAATTTTGGGACAAGGAGAGTTATCTGAGGGTCTGGAGACTGAAGAAAGTGAAATCTGCACTGTCTGGGAAAGCTGGGCGAAGAAATGAGAGTCATTTGAAATGAACTTTAGCTACTCATGTTTATGTTTAGTTTCAGTCCTTGCATTAACGTTTAAATTGTAAGAAACACTGTTAGCATATGGTCTTGTGCCAGTTTTGATGGCTAGCGTCTGGTTTCACATGGAATAACTTAAAGCTTTAAATTGCAGATTCTGAGTAGAGTTGTTATTTCACATGACACATAAGTTTTGAAATATAGTTTTCAGTTATTTAAATATGTTTAATGAAAATACTTTCTGGGAAACATCTGTGTTTGTAGGATCATTATCAAAGATATCCCTGTGGGGCCTTCTTGGAGGTGGAGATCAGGACTTTCCATTTCCTGTCCACTGCCTTTGTTGTCAGAACCAAAAAACAGTTGAGCCACAGGATTGGATGAGCTTATGGATGACAGGAGACAAACGTTGTGGATTGGGTGAGGGAAAAGGGTTAGGGTCTGTCTGCTGGAGAGTGGTTGCTCAGCGTTGCATCTCTTGGTTTAGGAAGTAGTAGAGCAGGCATGTGTCCACACAAGGGGGTCTTGAAACAGTTTCTCAGCATTTATTATGAACATGCCTTTTACAGTATTTGAGGTCACGGTAACTTTAAAACTTATGTATCTTGTTTCTTATTCTAGCAAGATAACGATCTTCCCGAAGGAGCTTCTGTCCCTGCGTTGGGATTATCAAATAAAGCTATCTTTCAGGGTAAGAGTGAGTTCTGAAAAAATTTTGAACCTCTAATGGTACTTAAAATCTTGTTACAGCAGGGCATGGTAGTGCATGCCTGTAATCCCAGCACTCAGGAGGTTGAGACAGGAGGAGTTCGAGACCAGCCTGGGCTAAAAGTGAGCTCAAGGCCAACCTGAACTGTATAGTGAAACCCTGTGTCAAAAAAAGAAAAAAGAAAACCCCTATCTAGTACAGACTATATGATATACCTAATGTTTGCTACTGAAGATTTTTTTGTTTTTAAGTAACAGCACATTGTCTTCTCCATCAGATATTCTGGGATAAGCATTCTGTTCGCACCTGTAGAGCACTAATGTGGGTACAACTTCCACAAAGTTTTGTAGAGCCCTGCAACCACACATGTGAATACTTGACAATCTGTTGTGTAGCCTAAGAAGTTTGTGAACTGTTAGGTCAAAGAAAGTGGCAGGAATCTTTATGGAATTAGGTTTTTTTCTTCTTTTCTTTTTGGTACCTGGAATTGAACTCTTGACCTAAGCTTGCCAGGCAGGTGAGCTAAATTCCTGGCCTTATGCAAGTGATTAATGCTTCTAATTTGGAAAATACTGGCACAGTAGAATAACTTTGGCTTTGGAACCATGTGGATACAGCTCTGAAGTGTGCCATTTTGAGGCGTCACTGATAATAACTGACAGCCTAATAACTCACTAATACTGAGGTGGTATTAGTGACCTAAAGATGGTGACTCCGTTCATGATGATGCATTTTTTTACATAGGAGACATGGCTTCTCAGCCTTCTGATGAGCAAGAGCTATTCACGAATACTGGTTTCGAGTATCACCAGGTGCCCTTTCAACCCTCCCTGCTTACCGGTAAGAAATGACAAAAACATGATTTAATAAAATTGCTAGTACACACTGTATGGTATATCACTGCTGACCTAAATATGTGCTATAGAATTTCCTATATTTGGTCTAAAAATTAAAAAATAATTGGAATACTATATATTTATTATAGAACCTCCCACTGAAGATCATCTTCTACAGAATACTTTGTGGCCTGAAGTTCAAAAACTGTAAGTTAAATTATTTCTGGTCTGATTCTATGATAATACATGCTTCCCCATCATCTTGATTTTTTTGTTTGTTTGTTTGAGACAAAATCTGACTATGTAGTTCAGGCTGGCCTTCAACTCACTGTGTAACCTAGGCTGGCCTCTTAACTTCCAGTGACTCTCCTGCCTCAGCCTCCTGAGAATTATAGGCGTGCACAGTCACACTCCACTTCAATTTGGTTTTGTGCTTTACCTTTCTCCTGCCTATGTTTTCGTCATGCTTTATAGATCTTTTTAGTAGCCCTTCAAAGGAATAAGAATAAAACTCATGTTGATTTTTATGTTCTTATTTATTAGACTTATTGGTCTTACTTTTTAAAGTAGACAAGCATGACATATTTTTCCTTGAAAAAGGTTTAAGTTTCATCTTTCTAGCTGAGCTTTTTTGTCTTTGGTGGGTTGCATCAACTTTTTTCCATGATGGTTTATTGTACTTGCTGGTTGGGAGTAGGAGGTAAAAAGCCGTTGGTTAATCTAGTTGTGAATGTCCTGTGTTATTTTAAGAAACGGGCATTTTTCTCCAGTCTCCCTGTTTTCCCCAAATATTGTCTGCACAAAAATGTAATTTTTAAAAGAAATATATGTTAGCTGGAGAGATAGATGTTAATCTTTTTACTTGTTAAATTTTTGCAGTATGAGAATAGATACATTCACTAATATAGAAGTCATGCATTTTTGTCTTTTAGATATGGACATGGCTATGAAATATTTTCTGTTACTTGTAACAATTCAAAGACTCTGCTTGCTTCAGCTTGCAAGGTAGGGAATTTTACTTTTCATTGTACTTGATCATGAACACTCCTGCAAGTTTGGTAAAGATTGAAGCAGAACTCTGTGTGAAAGATCACCAGTGTCTGCTTTTCCTGAATCACACTTTTTAAAGCTCTCTTTTCGTTTCATCCTTTCACAAGGTTGTAGTTGCATTTTAAATCTATTTTAGCTGTACATTTTTGTTTTTAAATACTGGACCATTGACCCTGGAACAATGCAGTGGTGGGATGCTAGCCCCTGTGCACAGTTGAAAAATCTGCATTTAACTTCCTGTGTGTGTATTGCTGGGAGTTGAATCCAGGGCCTCATGCATGGTAGGCAATGGTCTACCTCTGAGCTACATCCCAGCCCACATATGTAACTGAGTTTGTCTTTCCTGCCACGAGGACAAAATACTCAACATCTGCAACTTCAGTGTGGAGAAGTTTATTTTGGCTCAGTTTCAGTGGACTTCATCCATGTTCAGATGGCTTCAAGGCAGAAACAACTTGGTGCAAGTTCGTGACAGAGGAAGACAGCTCATGCCCGTGGTGGCCAAAAAATAGGGGAGAGGAGCCAAGGACAGGAATACACCCTGCTGAAACATGACCATCCAGTTACCTGCCCTTTCTGACCAGTCCCTGCCTCCAAATGTGGGACTTTTGGGGGACATTATATCTTTTTATTTTATTTATTTATTTTCTGAGACAAGATCTCACCATGTAGTCCAGGCTGGCCTTAAACTCACTATGTAGCCCAGGGTGGCCTTGAACTTACATCAATCCTCTTGCCTCAGCCTTCCAAGTGCTGGGATTACAGACACACACCACTATACTTGACCTGGGGGACATTTTATTTTATTTTAGTTTTTATTTATTTTGGGGGGGATACTACAGAACGAACTCCGGACCAACTTTGCACTTGTAAGGCAGGCGCTTATGCCGCTGAGCTAAATCCCTGGCTTGGGGGACATTTAGATCTAAGCCATAACAATAACTTCAACTCCTTACAAAGGCAACAGGGTGTCTGTCAAGTTTACTGCATTATAGTAGTCCTTACGTAAGAGGTTTGTGTCTATTTTTTGTGGTAATGTGAATTTATTGTCCTCAAATATTTTATGCAAACATGATATCACTTTCTCTTAATTTTTTCTTTATTTCTTGGCTATGTAGTTTGTCTTCAATTTTTTTCAAATTGTTACAAATCTCCAAAAGAAATCTGGGTAAGAGACAGTTCAAACCCATGTTGCTCAAGAGTCAGCTATACTGCGTTCTGGGAATCTGAGAGGGAAGAATGGGGCTCAGTAGCTCAAATGGTTGTTCCTCTACTGAGCAGCTGGTTTGTCTTTAGTTCAGGATGCTGATTATCGTGGTACTGATTATCCCTTTTCAATTTGGCTTACTTGTATGTGCATTTCTAAATTAACATTTCATAGATCTTTATTGAGGTGCCATTAAAATATTTTAAATTACATATTTAATATGCAAGACAATTTGATAACTTTAGACATGTACTCCACCTGTAAATTACCTGTCACAATCAAGATAATGAAAATATCCTTTAATACCCAGTTTTTATGCCTCTAGGTAATTCCTTTTTCCTGAGCATCTCATCTACACTGTGCCCCATATCCTACCCTCTCTCTATCCTTAAAAACCTCTAATCTGCTTTCTGTTGTGATCTCTTTTCTTTTCTTTCTTTCTTTTTTTTCTTTTTTTTTTTTTTTGTCTTTTTGAGGCAGGGTCTTGCTATGCCATTCAGGCTGGCCTTGAGCTCACTTTGTAGCCTGGGCTGGTCTCAAACTCACAAGGATCCTCCTGCCTCAGCCTCCCAGATGCTGGGATTACAAAAGTGTGCCGCCATGCCTGGCTTTCCATTTATTAACATTATGTGATTCCATCTGTATAACCCGTATTCTTTTGAGTGGGAAGGCTTCTTTCATGTAGTTATTTGAGATTCATCCTTGTTGTATATATCAGTAGTCTGTTCCTTATTGTGGAGTAGATTTCCATTTGTAGATGTACCACAGTTTACTGATTTGTTCACTTAATAATAGAGATTTGACTTGTTTTCTAGAGCTTAGCTTTTACCAAGTGACTAGTTAGAAACGTGTGTCCAAGTCTTTGCACAAGTATGAATACATGCTTTCATTTTTTTGTTTTTGAGACAGAGGCTCACTGTGTAGTTCAGGCAGGCCTTGAGCTCACTGTGTAGCATAGGCTGGCTTCCAACGTGCAGCAGTCCTCCTGCCTCAGCCTCCTGAGTGCTGGCATTGCGGGAATGCAACATGATGCCTGGCTATTTCATATTTTTCCAGCACATGTCTATCAGTGGAATTTTTGAGTGATATGGTGGATGTACTTTTATATTTTATTGTATTTCATTTTATTTTGGGGGGATGTTTTTGAGACATGATCTCACTATGCAGTTCAGACTGGCCTTGAGTTCCGAGTTCATTTGTAACTCAGGCTGGTTTCAAACTCACAATGATCCTCCTGCCTCGGCCTCCCAAGTACTGGGATTACAGGCATGCTCCACTACATCTGGTTTAGATATACTTTTAAATTTTTAAGGTTTTCTTAGACTACTTTCCTACTTAGTTACACGTTTTACAGTCCCACAAGCCATATAGCAGTTCCCAGTTGCTGTGCACCCACCAATAGTTGGTATGGTCAGTCTTTATTCTAGTAGGTATGTAATAGCTTATTGTAGCTATCACTTACATTTTTCTAGTTATTAATTATATTGATCATTTTTTCCATGTGCTAGTTTGCCACGTGCTAATTAGCCATCTATGTATCTTGTTGGTGAAATACATGTTCATCCCTTCTTTGTTGGATTTTCTTATTACTGAGTTGCAAAAGTCCTTTATGTTCCCTGGATACAGCTTCATCAGATATGTGCTACATGGATGTTTTCCCAGTGGTTTCTCCTTTCATTTCTAATAATCTAAGAGCTGAAGTCCTGTGTTTTGGTGAAAGTCAACTTACTATTTTTTTTCTATATTGGGTTGTACCTTTCATGTTGTCTCAGAAATCTTTGCCTGAATCAAGGTCACAAAGATTTATGCTACATTTGTGATTTATGCTACAATGTGCTAGGAGTTTTATAATTTGTGAGTTTTACATTTAAATTAAGGAAAATGTTTTATTTTCATTCTTTTTAATGTTTGTTTATTTATTGTCCTTTTGTGACAGGGTCTTGCTTGCAGTACAGGCTGGCCATAAGCTCACTTTGTAGCCCATGCTGGTCTCTAAAATTTGCAACAATCCTCCTTCCTCAGCCTCCTGAGTGCTGGGATTGTAGGCACACACTCTTGCATTTTGGTGTGGAGTACAGATGCATATTGATTTCTTTCATGTGGATATCTAGTTATTCCAGCATCACTGGTTGAAGAGACTGTTCCTTTACCACTGTGTTGGCTTTTACCCCTCTACTTGAAAGTCAGCTGTTGGTATAGGTAATAGGTCTATTTTTAGGCTTTATTTTGTTCCACTGATGTTTTGTGATCATGCCAATCAATAATTTATCAATAATTATAGTTTTATAATACAGTTTGAAACTCAGAAATTAAAATAGAAATTGTCTTCCAACTTGAGTGTTATATTTTACACTCATTACATTTCATTTTACAATCAACTTGGCAGTTTCTACAAAAAACAAAGTGCAGGAATTTGTGGATATTACATTGGATCTGTATATCTAGAGAACTGTTGAGTATTTTGACATGTGAATGAAGTATGTACCTACTAGGTCTTTAATTTCTCTCAGAAATTGTTTTTTTTAAGAAATCTTTTAGGGTTTTGGTTTTTTTTTTCCTTTTTTGAGATACAGTCTAACTGTAGTTCAGGCTAGCCTCAAACTCATGGTGATCCTCCTGCCTCAGCCTCCCAAGTGTTGGAATTACAGGTGTATACCACTTACCCAGGTTTAGAATTAAGAAAATGCAGAGATTATTACCTAGAATGTTCATATTCCTCTCTCCTAGTTTTTTCCAATGTTAACATCTTAGCATTACTGAGAATATTTACAGTTTTCAGTGTTAGGTCTTATACACATTTTGCAGATTTGTCTTTTTTTGTGTGTTTATATCTTATTGCTCAATTTTTACATACGGAAATACAGTTGCCTTTTGCATACTGATCTTCTGCCCTTGGTGGATTTATTAGTCCTAGTGCATTTATTGTAGATATTATAGGATTTTTCACATAGATACTTATATTGCCTATGAATGAGAAAAGTTTATTTCTTCCTTTGCTATATTGAATGTCTGATACGTTTTGTGATCATGCCAATCGATAACTGATCAAATAAAGTGACAGCAGCAGTCTTTGTGTTGATCTTCGTATCAGAAACAAAACATTTAATGTTTGTCCATTAAGAATGATGTTTGTAACAGGGTGTGGTGTTGTACACCTGTAATTCCAACTCAAGAGGCTGAGGTAAGAGGATTGCTGCAAGCCTGAGGCCAGCCTGGAATACATAGTGAATTCAAGGCCAGCCTGCACTACATGGCGAGAACCTGTCTCAGAAATACAAAACTAGACAAAAATGATATAACAACAAAAAGAATGATGTTTGTATAACTTTCTCATGACTTCTTTATCTGGTTGCAAAAATGTTCTCCCCTATATCTTCTGCTTTTCTCAGCGTTTATTAGGAGCAGGTGCAGGATTTTTGTCATGTTTTCCTTTTTTCTGTCTCTTGTTTTCATTTATAAACTACATTAATTTTTAACTTATGTATTATCATTATTTTGTGTGTTACATTGTATGTACTGGTGATTGAACCAAGGACCTTCACACTGATCTACACTTGCATCCCTTTATTTTGGGTGCCCTTAAGTGAGTCATTAAATTGCTGAGGCAGGGGTTTAAATGTGTGATCCTTCTGCCATAGCCTCCCAGAGTGCAGGTATTACAGGTGTGCACCACCACAACTGAGTAGGCCATTAAGAAAGAAAAACACCAGTAAACCAACTTTGCTGTTTTTTTACACCTGAATAATACAGTATTTTAAAAAACGTTTCCTTTGGTTTATTTCTATTTAAATAGCTTCATTGTTTCACTTGTATCCTACAGGCAGCTAAGAAAGAGCATGCAGCTATCATACTTTGGAACACTGCGTCTTGGAAACAAGTGCAGAATTTAGTTTTCCACAGTCTGACTGTCACGCAGATGGCCTTCTCGCCTAATGACAAGTTCTTACTAGCTGTTTCCAGAGACCGAACCTGGTCATTGTGGAAAAGACAGGATATAAGCTCACCAGAGTTTGGTAAAGCTTTTTCTTTTGATTTTTTGAGACAGAGTCTTGCTTTGTAGTATAGGCTGGCATTGAATTGTAAGGATCCCTCAGCCTCCAAAGTACTGTAATTACAGGTGTGCGACACCATGCTGGCCTAGTAAAGCAGCTTCCCATTGGGAAGATTATCAGTGGAATACTTACGTACATTGTATCCCCATCAAGCAGCTGGTAGGTTAAGAGAAATATGAAACAAGATGAAGACAAAATCTTCCATTCATATGACTTGCATACACTTTGATCTTGAGGTATTTCTAATCCTTTATTATGTTTCAGAGAATAGAAACTATAAAACTTGTGCAGTAATGTGTATTAGAATAGATTACAGATGGGACCTAACTCATGATGGTTTGACTTAGGATTTTTTGACTTTATGATGGTACAAAAGTCATACTATTTGGCAGGCCTTGTACTTCAGATTTTGAATTTTGATCCTTTTCTGTGCTAGTTGTTTACGGCACATGATGCTGGGCAGTGGTCACAAGTTGCAGCGTGCAGCTGCCTGTGTGATCATAAAGAGCAACAGCAAGTGCTCTGCAGCACGCTGTGTTGCTAAGCTGTGATGTTTGGTAGGATGCGTGTATTAAATACATTTTTGACTCAATGTTTTCAGGTTACCGGGGATTTATCAGGGTGAATACTAAAATGTAGCATGAATTTTGTAGAAGTTAAAGTGCTATTAATAATTATAGTGCTAATAAAAATTTGTAATAGCTAGATCTTGGAAGCAACCTAAATGCCCATCGATGAAAGAATGGATAAAAAAGAGATAGTATTTTTATACAGCAGAGTATTACTCAGTCATCAAGAAGGATAAACTTGAGACTTTTAGAGGTAAATGGATGCAACTAGACACTGAATTCATAAGTCAAATCAAACTCATTGTGTAAACATTGTATTGTCTTCCTAGTGTGAGAAGCCGAAAGAAATTCTATATATTTAAGATAGTTATACTACTAATAGTTAAGATAATTATACAGTTAAGATAGTTGTACTACTAATTTCTCTTAGTTCATTGAAAAAGAAGGTTTTGTACAACATCATTTGGACAGTTAAATCTTGTACTCTGAGTAACTAAAGATAACAATATGCAGTGTATTGACTGTTCTCTAATTATCTTTTGAAATTTTTTGTTTTTTCTCTTTAAAGTAAAAAAAAAATAGTGCTAATAAAGCAGTTACATGTTTTAGGTTTAGTCTATATAAGGCTTAGAAGTTACTTTATATTTAACTCCTATGAGGAAGATACTTCTTTTTTGTTTTGTTTTTGAGATAGGGTCTTGCTGTGTAGTTCAGGTTGGTCTTGAGTTCACTATGTAACCCAAGCTGGGCTTGAACTCATGGCAATCCTGCCTCCGCCTCCCAAGTGTTAGGGTTATAGGCATGTGCCACCATGCCTGGCAGGAAAATATTTCTTTAACAGTGTTTTTCTCTTTCTAACATCTAAACAGTCCATTAATCTTTTTCCTTTCCTTTTTTTTTTTTTTTTTTTTTTTTTTTTTTTTTTTTTTTTTGCATAGCCCAATATGCAAATCTGGCTACTTCCAGAGTAAAACTAAATTGCATCAAATTTTTTCCATAGTCATAAATCGAACCTTAGTTTACTGAGAAATGTTTGTCATCAGCCACTAGAGTGACTAAAAGGTAAAAAAATAACGCCCTAGTAACTACATGCCCACAGCTTTCTGGTGAGAGGTCAGTTTCCAGGCCTCAGTCTGTCACCAGAAGTGAAGCATATATAAATTGATGGCTGAGTCTCCTTAAGTGTTTGTCATTAAAAAGAGCTTCCTGATTGGTAAAAAATAACTTCTGCTTTGTGAGTGGGGTATAAATATTTTTATTTTCAGATCCAATTTTTATTCTCTTTGCCTTCACCAATAAAGTCACTTCTGTGCACAGTAGAATTATTTGGTCATGTGATTGGAGTCCTGATGGCAAGTATTTCTTCACTGGGAGTCGAGACAAAAAGGTAATTTTCTTTCTTTCTTTCTTTCTTTCTTTCTTTCTTTTTTTTTTTTTTTTGTACCAGGGATTGAACTCACAACCTTGCACTTGCCTGGTCCTGAATTTAATATTCAAATATAAAATAACATTTCCATAGGTATGAATAAAAAATTACATAATTCTGCTTTACACAACTTTTAAAAATCAGTTCATGAATCCCTTGTATTTTTCATATCATATACATTAAAAAGACTTTTAAAAAATCTTATTAAATTCTGTAATATATTTCTCTAAAATAGCAAATACACAGAAAAGCCAGGCGTGGTAGCACAGGCCTCTAATTCTAGCACTTGTGAGGCTAACGCAGAAGGATCAAGGTTCAAGGTCAGCCTGGGCTACAAAGTGAATTTAAGGCCAGTCTGAACCACACAGCAAGATGCTATCTACAAAAAAAAGAGAGAACAAAAAAATACATATACAGAGAAAACCTTTTATACACATTCCCTTCATCAAATAGCCCAAGTGGAAGAAGGGGATAAATGGATCAAAACTAAGAAACTTGGAGAGAAGAGAGCATAAGGGGAAAAATTACTTCTACTTTTCTGATTTATTTAATGAACTTAAATGTTTGTCTATAACTTAGGACTATAACCTTTTTATCCAGTAGTAGAATGGAGGTGAAGAGTGTGACCCAAGTTTTAAAAAGAGAAAAACATGTTAGCTATATGTTCTTGAATGTGACCTTCACTCTGATTCTCTCGGAAATGTCTGCCTGGCCTGTTCTTTCCTGTTTCCATGCTCTGTAAACCAGTAGGCCAGAGGCTGAGGAAGCCCACCAGGCGATTTAACATTTCTTTTCCTCTTCCCAGTCCTAGATGCGTTACCAGTTACCGCAGGGGAGGGCTGGTGTAGGCATTGTGCTACTCAGGTTAATCACTTCAGTGCCGGCTTCTCAGCGTCTTTCTCCCTGACCATCCCTTCTGCTCATTTGCAGAAAGACTGCAGTCGTGGCTGGTAGAGGTGGCTTGGCTGCAGCTCTCAGAGATAGGTCAAGGGCTGAGCAGAACAGACACCTTGCCGTGAACACTGTCAGCAGTGTGTCTGTGCTTGATTGGCCAGAGCTTTCTGTTCAAAACCTTGCAACTGTTGGCTGTTTAACTTCCCTCTCTTTTTCTTTATGATCAGTCACATACCCTTGAGGCAGGAACTTCAGGAAAACCTCATTTCTTGTGAGTTCTCCTAATATTTGAGTTCCCTGAGCAGTGGTCAGGGTAGAAGAAAATCTGGAGACTGGTCTGTAGCTTGATTGGTCTGCCTCCATAAATTTTATGATAATTTTTAGTAGGAATGTGATGGGTAGAATTTTTAGTGAATCAGAATTGGTTTGTGAATACAAAGGACACGTTAGATGTGCTCATGGTTTCTGGGTGGAGATGGTCCATCTGCAAACCACCAAGTCTCAAAAGACCGGTATCTGCCACGCTGTGCCTTCTCTCTGATGCTTGAAATGCTCCAGAGTTCTAGAATCATACACAAATGTAAATGCAAGTTTTTATATATCAGAGTAAATATTTCTCTGCCAAAACGTTGCCAAAAGAAAACTTTACAAGTGTGTTCTCTCTGCTAGGTGGTGGTCTGGGGTGAGTGTGACTCCAGCGATGACTCCACTGAGCACAGCATTGGGCCCTGCTCCTCAGTCCTAGACGTGGGCGGGGCTGTGACAGCTGTCAGTGTCTGCCGGGTGCTTAACCCTTCCCAAAGGTAGGTCTGCGGGGGGCCTTGGTTTTAAGATGGCCACTTGCTTTCTCACTTATTTTAATCCATATGTTCTTGTTGCTTCCAAGTTACTGTTATTTTCAAAATGCTTGATGTTTCTCATAAATTTTGCCTTAATAGAACTCAGTAGCTTAGACTGGTGAAATATGAAATATTAGGAATGTGGCTGGGAAGGTTTTTAGTTTCACCGTCTACAGGACTGTAGTCCTTTTTTCTGTAACAAGCATTTTGAAACAGGTGTCCTTGAAGCCAGCTCATGTATGCAACCTCTGTAGAGTTAATGTTCCTGAGGACACAGTAGAGCGACACAGCATCATTGGGCTGATACTTTTAAACACAGTCCTCTATAAGCCAGGGAGGCAGTGTAACGAACTGCCTTGGAGTAATGATGGAGATAGTGGAAATTCATGCTAAATTAATTACAGTCATCTTCCTTTCTTAAAACAGATATGTGGTGGCAGTTGGATTAGAGTGTGGAAAGATTTGCATATATACCTGGAAAAAAACTGATCAAATTCCAGAAATAAATGACTGGATCCACTGTATAGAAACAAACCAAAGGTATTTCCTTCCTATTTTTGCTTTCATTGGAGTTAAGTATAAATTATGGAGTCTTTAGTGGCAATTTTTATATCACATTTTCATATAGAGGGACAGAAATCTTTGACATTATTAAGGCATACTCTTGAAATTCATTGTGTTGAATCCTGTAGAGCAAAGTATTGGGTGTCGGGGCTGAGGATTTAGCTCAGCGGCATAAGCGCCTGCCTTGCAAGCAGGCAGTCGTGAGTTAGATCCCCGGTACTGATAAAAAGGAAAAAGACAAAGGGAAAAAAAAAAAAAGTATTGGGTGTCCCTGAAAGCTTTCAGCCACAGCAAAGGCTTCCTGAGCCTCATGCCATGGGCGTGGCCTTTGTTCCTTGAGCTCACATAGACCATATAAACCTGCTGTTTTAGGCTTCTTCAGCCTTCATATATCTGTACTGCTCCAAATACAATTTCAGGTACACTTATAAATGATAGTATCATGATGACAGTGAATGACTTAATGGAAAGAGATTTGTGAGCATTGTCATTTACAGGATACCCAATAGAGCTTATCTCCTTATTAGCCAAGCATTTTAGTGCTCCTTATATTTATTAAAGTGCGATTCTGCCTTTATTTCTATAGCTGTTATGGTTTCTGTTGTAGTCAAGGTTTACAAGGGAAACAACTTAATATAGGGCGCATAGTTTTTAGGATTTTATAATGTTGACCCAAAGAGTCAAATGCAAGAGTGTGGAAGATCTATTCACACACTAGAGACCCAGAGAATCCAGCTAAGGACCTGGATCCCCCGGCAGTGTCCTGTACGAGTCCAGCTGGAGGCCTAGAGCCCAGGACAATGTCTCATGCAAGTCTGTATCAAGGATCTGCACTGGGAAGGTCCTAAGGTCAGTGGTGGAAACTAGGAAGTCTGCACCAGTGGGATGAAGGATCTGTGTCAGTAGGCTAAAGAGATCTGCACTGGAACTCGGAAGCAACACTCAAAAGGGCTGGAGTTCCCCCAAAAAACGGCAACCATCCTTACAACAACGAAATCCCAGGTTCTTCCAGTGAGAACAGTTGAGTTCACATTGGGAAGCCAGCATGACAAACTTCTTCAGGATAATTAGCAGTGCACCATCTTCCCCTCCAGAGCCAGGAAGCAATGCGCAAAGTAAGCACCAGAGCTCCCCACAAAGTGGACCACAACCATCCTCTGTGATAACAAGGTCCCAAGCTCCTCTGACAGAACAGCCGAGTTCGTATCAGGAAAACCAGTGTGACATGCATCTCCTGGAGAATCAGCAGCACTATCTTCCTTCCCCTCCAGTTCTCTTTTTATGCTGCTGGCAACAATCCTCAGTTGGGCTCTCCATACCCAGCACCACGCTGATTCAGTTCAGCTGGGTGTTACAAGATACCCGTTAGGTAATCTACCAGTTTCTCTCCCATCTCTGACACTGGGTTTAGCAATTGTAATCATTTATAGTACTGGTTTGTTGAAGCATGGAGAAACTCACCGAAACTCCGTATTGAAATCATTTGACATTTTCTGTCTTCCTGGGCTCCCCCACCCTAGGCTTCTCTTTTTCTTTCCCTTGCTCATCTACAGTGTTTGCTCTGCCATTGACCTGGTACCCAGACTGCTTCTTTGGACCCTGTATAGGACACTGGCAGGAATCCCCTTAGAAAGCATAAGCGAAGGACATACAAGAATTTTAAGGGTTTTTTTTCCTTTAGCATCATAATGACTTAGGCCTTGCAAGGTGCAACTAATTCTTGACCTAACACATTATATATTATTTATATTGCTGATATTCCAGTTACCAAATTTGTAGTGTTTGCTACAATGAAATTCAAAGAAAGAAGCATTGTCTTTTATGTTGGCTTCTCAAACTCCATTTATTTTACTTTATTTTGTTTTATCCACTTTTGTGATACCAGAGCTGGAACCCAGGACACTCTACCACTGACTTACATCCCTAGCCCATCATACCTTTTAAATGCGTTGCATCAGCATGCTAAATTTAATAATACCGGGCCAGACCTGGGTGTGGTGGCTCATGCTTGTATTCCCAGCAGTCGGGAGACTGAGGCAGGAGGATGGTTGCAAGTTCGAGACCAGCCAGGGATACAAAATGAGCTCAAGGCCAGCCTGAACTGCATAGAAAGACCCTGTCTCGAAAAGACAAAAAAATAAATAAAAATAAAATACTAGGCCGGACATGTTGTATGCCTGAAATGAGCATTTGGCAGGCTGAGGCAGAAGGTTTGCTGCAAGTTCAGGGCCTGCCTGGGCTAGTTCAGGACCAGCCTGAACTACTTAGCAAGACCCTGTCTCAAAAAAACCAAAACTACTGCCCCCCAAAACTCCAAAAGACCTTTATAGCCAGAGAAGTACTGGCCCTCAGATAACTCCTTCAGAAAGAAATATATTTGTTTCAATGATGTCATTATTTCCAATCATTCTTTTAATGAAATGAAAGAGTTTTAATATTCTTATTACTTGCCTTTTCCAAAAAGCTTACCATTCAAGTTTTAAGCTTGCCTGCCTTTCATATTTATTTCTAAAGATCACCCCCAAATGACTCTGGACTGCTTTCAGTAATCAGATTACCTCAAAGGAAGATGAGCTCTCATTGAGAGGTCCTGAAGCGACGGTCGCCTCATAAGAAAGCCTTTCTTCTAGCAGGATTTCAGATAACATGGCAAAGCAGCGCTGATGGACTGACGGCTCGCAAGGGCGTGTCATTGCATAGGGCCTGGTGCCTTTTAAATTGTCTTTCACTACTTCAGATGTATGCTTCATTCTTACTTCTTTTCTTTTTTTTTTTTGACAATTTTAAGTAGTTTTATTGAAGACCTTACATTTCCACTTATAGTACAGTGCTTATCAAAGTGCAGTGTTCTTTTCCCTGGGTACATGTTCCATTGCTTAAGTATTGAGAATGCCCAGTACTTTACTATAGCAGTTAAACCTTAATAACTGCTACAGAACTTGCTACAAATGTAGGTCCTTCAATTTCATTACTGTTGTGAAAGAATGCTAACTCACTGTATTTGAAGTTGGCTTAACCTCTTCAGTGGTGGGCCCTGAGGAAGCACCACCAGAGGGAGGACCGCTCCACCAGGGAAACGCCCAGGATTCCTCCAAGCCCGTCTCCTGCACTGTGGTACAGCTTGGTGACGATGGAATTGCAGACTTTCTCCAGCTCCTTCTGCCAATGTAGTCTCATTCATATCCAGCCAGTTGATGATTTCATCACACTTGTCAGGAATCTTCTGTTTATCCTCATCATTGATCTTGCCCTAAAGTTTCTTACCTTTGGCAGTGGCTTTCATATTGAAAGCATAGGACTCCAGTGAATTCTTGGAGGACACCTTATCCCTTTGTTTCTCATCTTCAGCTTTGTACTTCTCTGCTTCCTGGAGACCATACGCCATAGATCCTCCTTGCTCAGATGCCTTTATCATTAGTGATAGCAATCTTATTCTCTTTTCCTGTACTTTAGTCCACTGCAGAGACATTGAGGATGCCATTGGCATCAGTATCAAAAGTGACTTCAATTTGAGGAATATCACAAGGTGCTGTGAGTTCAAACTTGCCAAGCAGGTTGTTATTCTTAGTCATGGCACCCTCACCTTCATTTACGTGAATGAGCACACCAGGCTGGTTGGTTGTCAGAGTAGGTAGTGAAGGTCTGTGTCTGCTTGGTAGGAATGGTAATATTACACTTGGTGAGGACTGCCGTGAGTCCACCAGGAGTTTCGGCACCAAGAGAAGAAGAGTGACGTCTAAAAGCAGCAAACCTTGAACATTTTCGGACTTGTCTCCATATAGAATAGCTGCCTGAACAGCTGCACCATAAATGGCCTCATCAGGGTTGATGCTCTTAATTCTTTTCCACTGAAGAAGTCTTGCAGAAGCTTCTGGATCTTGGAGATATGAGTAGAACCACCCATCAGGACAGCGTCCTAGATCTGTGACTTGTCCAGCTTAGCATCTTGAAGAGCCTTCTTCACAGGGTCCAGAGTGCTCCAGAATAGGTTAGCATTCAGCTCTTCAAATCAAGCACAAATAGTGGAGGTGCAGAAGGCAATTCATTCATAGAGGGAATCTGTCTCAGTACTGGCGTGGGTGCTGGAGGAGAGAGTTCTCTTAGCTCATTCACATGTAGTACAAAGACAGTGGACAGCTCTCTTGTTCTCACTGATATCCTTATGCTTGCACTTGAATTCAGCAATAAAATGACTAACTACTCAGTTGTCAAAATCATCTCCACCTAAGGGGGTGTCACCTGCTGTAGATTTCACTTTGAAGATTCCACCTTCAGTCATGAGGATTGACACATCAAAAGTGCTACCTCCTAAATCAAAAATCAGTACATTTCTTTCAACTCCAACCTTTTTGTCTAAGCCATAAGCAATAGCAGCTCATTGATAATTCCAAGTACATTAAGACCAGCAATGGTTCCAGCATCTTTGGTTCCTGACGCTGAGAGTCATTAAAGTAAGCTGGCCCAGTAACCACAGCATTGGTAACAGTCTTCCCAAGATACGCGTCTGCAGTTTCCTTCACCTTTGTCAGCACTGTAGAAGACACCTTCTCTGGACAAACTCTTTCTCTCTGTATTCTACTTGAACCTTGGGCCTGCCTGCATCATTCACCACCATAAAGGGCCAATGCTTCACACCAGACTGGACAATAGCATCATCATCATATCTACGTCCAATCAGATGTTTGGCATCAAAAGCTGTGTTGGTGGGGTTCACTGCCACTTGATTTTTTGCAGCATCTCTGATGAGTTGTTTTGCAGTATCTCTGATCAATCTTTAGTGAAAGCGACATAACTTGGAGTGGTTTGATTTCCCTGATCATTGGCAATTATCTCCACTTTTCCATGCTGGGAGACACCCATACAGGAGTAGGTTGTGCTAAGATCAGTGCCAGCTACACATCCCTTCGACATGGTTGCTTGCTTATAGGCCCAGCTCTCCTGGTGAAGAAATCACACAAAAACCTACTAAGCTGCTGTCATGTTCAGTGAGCCATTCTTTGTGTCCTGCGAGTCCATCTGCTGACAGGGTCTTTCAGCGTCTGACTTTGTAATTCATGTGCACCAGTAGCGTTTTCAGGGTTCAGATCTACTTAGAGGTCGCACTTCATTCCTTTTTGGTTTGGGATCTACTTTGCAGGTAAAATGTAGAGAGGATGTTCGTTTTCATAGACATTTAGTGCTAACTTGTGTTTGATAGTTCCTGGGTCTGCCCTTTTAGAGACTCTCAGGGTAATAGGCAGCCTTAATATGGTTATCTTGCTCGGTGCAGGTCCACAAAAGACCAAGACTGTTTTGGTGTGTAGTGTTAAGTCTTTCATTAAAAATATGAGTAAAAGCCTGCCTGTCTCATAGGAATGTGAGTACATGGCAAAGTTGAAATTCTTAGAAAAAGAATGTCTTTAGCACTGTTAGCTGAAAAACTGACTTTAATAGTCATTTTATGAAATGTGATCATTAAGACATCTGACTTTTTCCAGTGCTGGGGATTGAACCTAAGGCCTTGCACTTGCTGGGCAAGTGCTCTGCTACTAAGCTATAGTCCCCACCTTGTCTGACCATTTTAAAAGTAAAGGTAAATACAGTAAGATACTTTTCAAGTTAAAATACAATTGCCAAGATACTGGTGGTGGTATTAAAAATATGTACATTATAATTTTCAGGTTTTTACTTCTATTTGTGTTTCTGATATTAATATTAGAACTATGTAAATTAATATGTAAGTGAGCACCTAATAAAAAATTTTATAGTCATGGTATACATTAATTTTATGATTCTTCTATCCTGCTTTTAGCCAAAGTCATACACTTGCTATCAGAAAATTATGCTGGAAGAATTGCAATGGAAAAGCTGAACAGAGTGAAGGAGAAGGTGCTGAGTGGTTACACTTTGCAAGCTGTGGTGAAGATCACACTGTGAAGATATATAGAGTTAACAGATGTGCACTGTAACGGACTTAATAACCATCTGCTTTAAATCATTGCTTCTTAAAGTGTGTATCATGTAAATACATCATCTTTAGCTTCATAGTTGAGTCACTTCATTGCTTAACTAAGATAGCCGTATTCTTTATTTGGTTCCTAGACCCTTAAAATCTGATGAGAGCTATACATCCTTATACGTACTAAATACCCTATTGACACATACCCAGAACTTTGCTCTTAGTTTCAGAGAGTCTTGGACTTCCCTTTGTGTGTCTCAGATTGAGAACATCTGTTTTTTCATGACCAAAGTTGCTGATGTGTTATTTTGGAACTTTTCACTTGCCTATCTTGGTCTGTTTTGTGTTGCTGTAACAAATATCTGTGGCTGATTAATTTCTACACAAAAGAGCTTTGTTTAGCTTGCAGGAGCATAGCCCAGTATCTTTTCAGCTCTGGTGAGGACCTCCTGGCAGGTGGAATCATGATGGGAACATGTGGGGAAGGAAGAAGGTCTCATGCTGAGATAGGAAGTGAGAGTTTCAGGCGAGGTGTTGGACTCGCTAGTGACAACCCACTTTTAGGAGAATACACTCAAACAAGAAAGTACTTGTGTTCCAAAAACTCTATTCCCTCTTAAAGACTTAATTGCGTCTAAGTCCTGTCTGTTAAAAATTCTTCTTCTACCTCATGATGGCTAACATTAAGTCTTTATCATTCTTTGTAAATAAACATACTGCACACAGTGTGGTAGCTCTGAGTTGACCCCTTTCTTTTAGAATACACCACTTATACTAAAATTTGTCACGTGTCGGTGTGAACCTCAAGCAGTCTTTCTTCTCCTTAAAGATGAAGAGGTTTATTTTGGCACACATGGATGTTTTAGTCCTGGATAGTTGATCAGCACCAAGGAAGAGTGGTATCCCAGAGGAAAGCTATGCATGGCATAGTATTCATTGATAACTAGTTGTGGGTAACTTGTCTGGGTACTGGTAACTAGGGTAACTGTGGTTAATTAGTTGTGGGCAACTAGTCATTGTGGGTAACATGTCCTAGTTACTTGTGATTAGTTGTGGGCAACCAGTCATTGGTAATTAGTTGTGAGTTACTAGTCCTGATTACTGGTAACTAGTGACTAACGAGATGTGGGCAGTTAGGCATTGGTAACTAGTTGTGACTAGTCTTGGTTACTGGTAATAAGTGGCTGACTAGTCCTAGTTAGTGGTAACTAGCTGTGGTTAACTGGAAAACTAATGGGACAGGTGGAAAGCTAGTTCTGGTTACTGCTAGTTAACTGGTTAATGGCCAGCTAGTCACTGGTAATTAGTTGTGACTAGTCTTGGTTACTGGTAACTGGATAGCTACTCATTGGTAACTAGTTGTAGATAATTAGTCATGGTTGCTGATAACTAGTAATGGCTAATTAGTTATGGACACCTAGTAACTGGGAACTAGTTGTGAGTAGTAATTGATAACATTATTGGTGATATTTAGTTATGTGCCATTATTGGTAATTAATAACTTGCAACTAGCAGTGGTTAACTAATGCTGAACTAGTCACTGGGAACTAATGATGGATAACTGGTCATGGATAACTAGAAGCATAACCAGCAGTAACTAGTCATGGTTAACAACTGATGACTAGTCCTTGGTAGCTAATAAGTGGTAACTAGTTTTTAAGTGGGCAATGAGTAGTTTATAACTAGTTCTTAGTAGCCAAAAATTAGTAACTAATTACCAATTGGTAACTGCAGTTACTATGCTACACATGGGCAGCCAGTAATTGGCAATGAACAGTGCGTAGCTTGTATGTTAGTAGCTATATATAACTAGGTTACTAGCTGTCGTTAATTAGTTTGTGTATAACTAGTGGGTAACTAGTTTAAAGTAGGGTAATGGCTAACTGGTTCTGTGTTACTAGTAAAAGGTAACCAGTAATGGCTAACTAGCTGTGAGTTAACTGGATAATTGGTGATTTATCAGTCCTGTAGCAGGTAACAAGCAACTAGTAACTAGCTATGGATAACTAGTGCAACACTGAGTTGTGGAAAATTAGTTGAGAGTAACCACCTGTTGGTGACTAGTAATTGGTAATTAGTGATGGTTGACTGGGTGACTTATAGGTAAATAGCAGTAGGAAAGTAGTTATGGGTAACACCAGTGGGCAGCTAGTTGTAACTTAAGTGGTGTTTAGTGGGATAAAGCACTGAGAAAAATTAGACCACACCAAAGGCCCAGTCAAGAAACGGGCTACGGAAACAAGTAGACAGTTGTCAGAAGTACAAATGGCCAATAAAAACATGACAGAAGGGGCTGGGAATTTAGCTCAGCGGCATAAGCACCTGCCTTGCAAGCAGGCAGTTATGAGTATATAAAAAAATAAAACATGACAGAATGTTCGACTTGACCATTAGACAAATGCACATTAAGGCAAACTCTTAGCTGTGAGTCCCTATAAAAATCAAAAGGAAAGTTAAACACTGCTGACATATAATGACACAAAGCTAAACATTCCCATTCCAAAAGAGGGATAGAACTCAACGGGACCAAAGCAATTCTGAAATCCAGCAGGGAGAACATTAAATCCTGTAGTTCTATGTCCAGCACCGGGGGCAGGCTGTGGCAGGCTGTGAACTGCAAAGAGCTTGGATGGCCCCATCTCCACAGGATTGCTGGTGGTTGTAGCCCTCCTGTCTTCTGTCTTGGGCTGGCATTGCTCACTTCTGAGAGCTTTGCTTAGACATTCCACATTCCTGGTTTCTCCCACTTTCTGATGTTTGTACTGCACTTTTGCCTTCACTCACATTTTCATGCACTGCCGTCTCATAGGCTACTGTCATCTCAGGTGCACACTGCCTGGTGTCGCAGGCCTTCTACAATCAGAGTGAAATCCTCCATAATCCCACAACTCTCGCATTCTGTTTTCCTATAAAACCAGCAGTGATGCCAAGGTCTTGCAGCTCAAGCCATAGCAGGACCCCTTGAATAGCAGCTGCAGAGATCTCTGCCTGTATGACTGGACAATGTGAACTGAATCCAGGGTACCAACACCTTGTGTGGCCTCTTCTCCAGTGCAATGCCAGCTCTCTTTTCTCTGGTGAAAACTTTACAGCCTTGCGTGTTTGAGCCTGTAAAGAAAGGAGGGGTCTCACTGATTCCTGACCTACTCTGAAGCCATTTTTTCCTATTGTGTAGATGCAAAGTTCGTGGCTTCTTCTTTATGCTAATCTGTAACCAGGCTCTCTGTCCATCTTTGTGGGCCCTTTCTTCCTGGCAAAACAAAACTTTTAAAACAAAAGCCCTTGCCTTTTCACTATATACCTGATTAAAAGCCCCCAAAACATTTGAAATTTCCTCTACCAGATTAGTCGTCATTCTAAGTCTTCTGGAAAGTTCCAAGATGTGAGCAAAATGTTGAATTTTGTACCAGAGTATAATGACCTAGAGTCCAACTGCCTGTGCAGTCCTTGTTCCCAACTGAAGTCTCCTGAGCCTGGCCTTTACCATCTGCAAGTCTGTGAGTGTGGTGGTCTACTAAGGTGTGACCAGAATTTCCCATCAAGCTTGATTTACCTCACTCGGGCTTTTTTTTCAAACCTTTTCCAACTCTTCCGGAGAACCAGTTCCAAAAGTTTCTAGACGTGTGATCAAATAATCACAGCAACATCACTAATCCAGGACCTAAATCTATTTTAGCCACTTTTCTCATTGCTGGAACACAATACCCAACACTCAATATACCCAACACACAATACCCAAAACTCAAAAGAGGACAGGGTTATTTTGACACATTTCAGTCCCTAATCTGCTGGCTTTGAAGTGTTGTGCCAGAGAGGGAGGAGAGTGTATGCCACACTAACACTGCAGCCAACTGGAAATCCTGAACTTACATCAATAAAGAATTAGAAGGCTGGGGATTTAGCTCAGTGGCATAAGCACCTGCCTGGCAAGTGTGAGGTTGTAAAAAGAAGTATAAGGTTTAGAAGGGAGTACAAAAACTTATTTGCATGAAAAGAGGAAAAGGGGACAGGAAATTACTTGTGAGAGTAGGTGGTCTAGAGCTGGGAAAAACAAACCTATGGTCCTTTGTTCTTGGCTGCTTTAGTAGTCAAGAGGCCTCAGTGTCTGGGTCAGTCTGCATAAACACAAAGATATCCTGACAATCAGGGCATAGTGGGCATGGTAAAAAAAAAAAAAAAAAAAAAAAGGCATTTTTAAGATCTATGATTGTAAAGTGAGTAGTGGAAGGAGGGATATGAGGGAGCATGGTATAAGGGTTTATCACCACTGGGTGGATTGGAGTAACAGCGTTACTGATTACCCTAAGGTCTTGCACTTCACAATAAGACCCGTCAGGCTTGAGTATCAGGAGAATGGGAGTATTGTAGGGCAAATGGGTAGGTTTAAGAAAACTGTTGTCTAAAAGGCGCTTGATTATAGGTAGGCATGGCATGGGTAGCATGGGTGGGATTGGAGGTATCTCAAACTATGGGATCGACCAGAGAAGAAGGGAGAGGAGGGGATGGCTTTGCAGTGCACTGTGAGGGTGGCTGGAGGACAGAGCTGTGGGGAGGGAGAAGGTAAAGAAGAAGTTAAGTTTTTGAAGAAGACCTCTACCTAAAAAGGGTGTGGGACATGTTGGAATTGCTAGGAAGCTATGGGTAATGAAGAGAGTCTGGAACCTGCATGGAATAGGCTCTGTCTGCACGGGCTGCATGGGTTGGCCGTCAACACCCACTACAGAGACTGAGGACTTAACATAAGGGTCTGAAAACTCAAGAAGAACACTATAGATGGCCTCTATGTCCACAAGTACACAGACTGTCTTACCTGAGACCTCCAGCGGGACTTGGGGTTCTGAGATAGATACCGTAATGGGCTGTGGACCCCGAGTCCCATCAGTCCTCAGCAGTAAGTCCAAGTAGATCGGTCAGCAATGAATCTGGTGGTGATGAGATCTCCTGTGAGGGCAAGGATTTAGAGGATGGCTTACCCGCTCTCTGGCAGCTAGGCCAGTCACTCTTCTGATGGCACTTAAGATTGCAGAAGGAGCACTCTCTTGCCCAGTGTCCTTTCTGTCTCACTTGAAGCATGGTCTGGGAGGGGCTTGGGCAGCTCCACCTTGTCTCAGTTTACTTGTCTTAGAGCTCCAAGTGTCACTGCTAAAAGATCAGATTGTTATTTTTCTTTTGATTTTTATCTCTGTTGTTGAAAACATGAAAAGCCATATTAAAAAGGTCTCCCTGAGGGGTTTGAGGACCAAGTTTAGCCTTTTGTTTTGGGATCTGGCCCACAGTGGAAGGTATCTGTCTCCTTCACAGTCACCAGACATCTGGTTCTCTGTGCTGGCTATTTTGAGCCCTGTGTGACTGCCTATAATATTTTTAACTGACTTAGCTCCCTGTAGCATCTTTTCTCTGAGGAAGTAACACAAACTGCCATGAGGGATAATGGGCGGAGCCCGATCTGACTTCTTTAGGCGGAAGGCGGTTGAAGTTGTCCAATGGCAGTTAGGGATACTCTGCAGAGTTTAACTAGTGGCCCTCAGTAGACAGCAGGCATTTTCATCTTGGGTAGGTGTACAGCTTTAAGTCTAAAGGAGACAAAGGCAAAGAATCAAGTATGCAGGAGTCAAATAATCGAATCAACAGGGTATTTATGAGTATAATTTTAGAAATGGCTTCCTATAAGGAGGGTAAGGACAAGGTCCAGGGAATTTTAGAAACTAACACATCATTCATTTGTTATACACACATTTAAGTTTTACAATTCTATAAGTACCTCTTGTGCTGTTAGAATGTCTAATGCCATCTGATTTTTAAAGATGGCCTGTTTTATTAATTTTACCTTTTTATTTAGGAAAGAGATCAGTTGTGGTGTCATTTAAGGCCAGTTGAGTATAGTTAGTTATGGCTGAATATGTGTCATATAACATGTTTCTGGAAAATGTCTGGTGGATCCCAGTAAAAGGAATCTAAAAAGAATTTAGTATATTTGTTATGATGCCTTGGGGTTTGGCACTTTTTCAGCAAGAATATACTTTAATCAGAGCATGCATAACCAAAGTATAAAACATGTATAATCAGGGGCTGGGGATTTAGCTCAGTGGCATAAGCACCTGCCTTGCAAGCTCATGGTCGTGAATTCGATCCCTCGTACCACTAAAAATTAAAAAAAAAAAAATGTATAATCAAAGCATGGCAGTAGGGCTGACACTTAAGTTTAGTAACTGCTTTTAGGTTATAGCAATTGTAACTCATTGGCTCTTAGGTCCTTTTGTTGATGGACATTACATCAATTTTTGTTTAAAAATTATCATTTGACTGATGACATGTTGATCTGATTTGAATCTCTTGGCTGGAGCATAAGAAAAAGGCAGATGTCTGGATCTGAAAGAAAATATTTATCATTATAAACAATCCCAATTTTATATTTGAAGGCATCAGATCAGCAACAATGAATTGTCTTAGTCATATGAACTTTAGTTGGGGTGTCTCCTATAAGGCTATGGAGATTATTGGAGCCTCCAATTAATGAACAAGAGCTGGTTAAAGTTACCAGGTGGCCACTTTCTTATTCACCAGTTGAAGTCCTGTCCAATGTCTCCTTACCCCGAGGATTTTGTCTAACCAATTGTAGCATCATTTTGACCAGCTGGCAACGTAGGTGGAAGCATGTTTTTTAAAATCTATAACCCAAATAAACCTTGATTAAATGGTCTGAAAATGCAAAAGAAAAAGGAAAAAGATTGTTGAGCTCAAATAAAAAGGAACAGCTGTTTACAGAGCAGGCAAATGGACAAACATGGACAATCTGTATAGTATAAACAGGCTGGATAAACAGACAACAGATATAGAGGCTGAAAAACATGTTACAAACTCAGTGCACTCCAATATATTTGGCCAATTTGAACTATAATAAATAGACTAGTGTGAACCTTTTTGTAGATTAATAGAGAGCTCTTGAATAAGAATAGCAGAAAAGGAACCTAATTTATGGTTATTCTGAGATAGGTTGGTGAGGGAAAAAGGAACATGAATATGAACTAATTCCTTGGGGCCAGCCTGTTCCTGAAGCGGGAATAGGGACTGAGGCTGAGAAGGCTGTGGAGTGCAGTATAGATGGCCAATGAGCAGCCAACTGCCCAGCAGGAGTCTGTGTCTGAAGGCAATTACTGGGTGACTGACTATAAAATGGCTGCTTGTCACTATGTGACAGGGAAACACAAGATGGCGACTGATTACCAGGAGACCCACAACTATATGGCTGCTGCTGGTCCCATGATGAGGGACCGAAAGATGGCAGCACACCATCGCCAAAGGGGTCTGGTGGGGAGGGAGGGAGAGTTCCTGGTGGAGCAGAGTGAGCCAGAAATATCTGGACCATCATATAAGACAGAGTGAGAGAAGGACATGTCCTTAAAGTAAAAAAGGCCTTAAAATGAAGGGTTTCTGCCAACTTGCTGCCATTGTGACAAAAGCATAAATAAAAGATCAGATTTTTGGTTTTCCTAGTCTTCTTGAGGCCAAGAGCACCAAGGTTATGAACCAAGCCTCTCAGAGTTGTGTTTTGTGGGGAACAGGAAATGGTTTTCATGACTGAATTATAAGTGAGCTGAGAGAACAACTTTGCCTCCGGACATAAGAGCTTTAGCTCCCCCCAAGGGACGTGGAAGCTGTCCTGGATCACACCTATTAAGAGTGGTCACCTTGGCCTGGGGATTTAAGCGGTATAAGTGTCTGCCTTGCAAATGCGTGGTTGTGAGTTTGATCCCAGGTACCGGTAAAAAAAAAAAAAAAAGAGTGGTCACCTGTTTGGAAAGTCCCCAAACCCGTTCTTCTTGGCCCTCACCAAAGAATGGGGTAGGGTCCCAGGGAACAAAAATAACAGTTTTGCCTCAGGTTGTATGGCCTAAGGAGCATGAAAACTAGTGTCCCTGTTCAGGGACTGCACTTCTGACGCAAGCTTGTGAATTTAAAAACGGAAACAGAAAACCTCTGATGGCAGCTCACCTGTGAGTGAGGAAGGTCACTGTTGCACGTGGATTAGCAGCAGCAAGTAAAGAGTCCCGGAGGAAAAAATAGGTGGTTCATTGGCAGGGTAGCTCGAGCTGGAAGGGGCTCCCAGGAGCTATCAGATTCTGCCATCTGAGTCACATTGTTAGCACTAAGTTAGCATTTTTGGTGCAATAAAAGAGCCAAGTATAAAAGTAAAAAGTAGCCTTTATTCCAAGGACAAAGAGTCCATGACCATAGGTGGTCTAGATTTCTTTGACCAGACAGTAGGGTATGGGATATACATATAACCTCTGACCGGGGGTGGTACTTAGGGCAGGCACTGATGATGTGCGAGGAGTTGATTGGAACTTTTTTGCATGCACTGGGAAAGGAAAAAGGAAGTTGTAATAGGGGAAAGAGAAAGTGACCTCAAGGTAAGCATCTGATTTTGCCTCCCACCACCATTAAATCATGTAATTTATTCTAGAGCAAAACTCTTTCGTATATATATATATATATATATATATATATATTTTTTTTTTTTTTTTTTTTTTTTTCTTTTAGGTGGTTTCCCTTTGTCTCCTTTGCATTTTTTTCTGGGTACTGGGGCTTGAACTCAGGACCTCATACTTGCCAGGCAGTTATTTATGCTGCTGAGCTAACTCCCCGGCTTCCTTTGCATTTTATTGGAGGTGGGTGAGGGTTGGCTACTTTGGTTTCCAGCACCTTGCTTCCTGCGCGCTGTCTGCCCACCACCCTTTTTTTTTTTTTTTTTTTGTACTGGTGATTGAACTCATGACCTCATACTTGCCAGGCATGCACTTATGCCGCTGAGCTAAATCCCAGCTTGCCAGGCAGGCACTTATGCCGCTGAGCTAAATCCCAGCTTGCCAGGCAGGCACTTAGGCCGCTGAGCTAAATCCCCAGCCCTTCCACCATCCTTCTTGTCTTGTTAATTGCTTTCTCCAGCAAAGCTTTTAACATTTTCTAGTCAGGATTAGCCAGAAAGCCCAATAAGGCCTTTCCTTATTCACAGACCCCTTTGCCCTGCAACGGCAGGGGTGCACGGCAGAGGAGAGTTGCTCATGGCATGGCAAACAGGAAGCAGAGAGAGCTCCTTTAGTCTTTCAAGGTACAGAGGTTCTGCTTTTAGGGGTTTACTTCAAACAGACTACCCTGACACTGAAGCCTAACCTGAGAGTGGGCTTGCACCAGTCCTTCGGAACATGAATCATCTGGCAAATTGAGTATGTTGAAAGAAGTAAGGTGAAGACTTTCTTGGTGGTGAGATAGGAGACAGGGCATGACTTGGGCTGGCAGAGAAACAAAGTATGGTGGGACCCCGGGATCTATACAGCTCTGCCTCTCAGGACCCCATAGATGTGGATGACGTAAAGGAGATGGTCTCCACAAAGAACCCACGACTGTGACTCTTCCCAGTAGCCCATCCTGTATTTTCAAGACCAGGGTGTATTTTTCTTTTTGCTCTCTTTTCCTCTCTTGTTCAGCCCAAGTATGTTCTCCAGCCACAGTTCTCCCTCACCTCTTATTTTTCAAACCTTTTTGCTGTTTTTGGCTTGTCTGTTTTGGCTTGTCATTGTTCAAGGCAAAAAGGACCTAAAATAAGTCTAAGTGATGAGCCATTTCTAAAAGGAGTGGGAGTTTATCCATTGTCTAGCATGCTATTTCCTTCTAAAGAAGTTTAATCATGTTTTCCAACTGTAGGTCTCAATATAATATAGTCTGTGCAGTATTTCTCTAGTATTGGGGTCTGTGCCTCCCAAAAGAGTGCACGGTAAAGGCTCAAATGAATGAGACAAGTGGTATGATCTTTAGGGCTCCAGGAGGACCAAAACCTTCTGCAGAGTTCTTAACTCTGGTGGTTGAGACAGACAATGTCTCTGCATGGCCTATATTTATTCAAACAAGGATAGGGTTAGAGGGGAAAATGCAGGAAACCTGAGCAGGACCTCCTCACAACAGACAATGCTAATTAAGGAGAACTATCCTAGGAGAAAATCTCCAGATGTCCTCAGCCGTGGCCTATCTTGTCCTCCAAGGTATCTCCTCATTCTCAGTTCAGCCATGCCCAGACCATGCCACAGCCCTGCATGTACATTCAGTGTCAACAGCTCTAACACCCTAGTCCAAGAGACTAGAATAATATATAACTTAAAAAATATATGTATGAATACACACACACACACACACACACACACACACATATACATATATCTTAAAAATTTTAGCAACCACATAGTAAAAGGAAACAGGTGAAATTTATTTTAATTCAATATATCCAAAATATTAGATCAGCATACTGATGGCCCTCTGTATCCACAACTCTGAATTCAACCAACCATGAACCAAAAACATTCAGGGGAAAAATTACATTTCTGTTGAATATGGGCATACTTGAGTTTTTCTGATTTCCTGAAAAAACATACGTACAACTAAATAGCATTCATGTTGTATTAGGAACTGTAAGTAGTCTACAGATGACTTAATTATTTTTTTTAAATCCATTTTATTCAAACATAAAAAGAAAGAAAAAAGAAGAAGAAAATTTTAAAGCACATCAGTCAGGGGGTAACAATGGTACACAGGTTAAGCATTGTCATCCTAAAATCATTCACCCAAGATGTCACAAGACATCTGCCTTCAATTGTTGAGCAATACCAGTACAAATCATTCTCTTCAGCAAACTCAGAGAAATTAGTAGTGTAACTATCATAACTTTTTATATACACATATACATGTTTTTTCTTTGAGCTTGTCACACTAGTGGAACAATATGATATTTATACATGCATGTCTTATTGCACTAATAACTATGTTCTCAAGGTGCATCCATTTACCTATAAAAGTGTCCAGTTTATCACTCTTTATGGCTGAGCAGTACCCCATAAAAATAACACATCTTTTTTATCCATCCCTCAGTCAATGGGCATTTAGGTTGGTTCCAAAATCTGACTATTATAAACTGCACTGCTATAAACATGCGTGCACATATATCCCTGTGGTATGATGTTTTTAATTCTTTTGGGAAGATACATAGCAGGGGAATAGGTGAGTAGAATGGGGGGGCCTCCAATATTGGTTTTTGAGGAATCCCCATATTGATTTCCACAGTGGATGCACCAATCTACACTACCACCAACAGTGGAAAAGTGTCCATTTTTCCCCACAGCCTCTCCAGCATTTGTTATTGCTTGATTTCTTGATAATAGGTATTCTTTCTGGAGTGAGGTGAAATCTCAGTGTTGTTTTAATTCACATCTCTTGAGTGACCAGTGATGTTGAACATTTTTTCATGTATTTGTTTTTTTTTTTTTTTTTTTTTTTGTCTTTTTCCTTTTTATCGGTACCGGGGATTGAATTTATGACTGCCTGATTGCAAGGCAGGCGCTTATGCTGCTGAGCTAAATCTCCAGGCCCTGTTTGTTTTTCTTCATCTGAGAAGTGTGTATTCATTTCAGATGCCCATTTTTGGATTTGTGTCTTTAAATCTAGGAGGACTTGGAGGGCTAGGGATTTGGCTTGGCAGCATATGCATTTGTCTGGCAAGCACGAGGTTGTGAGTTCAATTCCTGGAACCAAAGGAAAAAAATCTGGGAGGGCTGATTTTTTTTTTTTTTTTGAGTTCTTTAATTTCTCATTGGTAATCCTTTGTCTAAGCAACAGCTGGCAAACATTTCCTCCCACACTGCAGGTTGTCTCTTCACTCTGTTGGTGGTTTCTCTTCCTGTGCAAAAGCTTTTCAGTAGGGTGAGGTCCCATTTGTTGATTCTTTGTGATAGATTGTGCAACCTGGGTTTTGATCATAAAGTCTTTGCCTACACCAATGTCTTCAAGAATTTTACCTGCTCTATCTTCCAGCAGAGTTAATGTTTCTGTTTTAATATTAAGATCTTTGATCCATTCTGACTTTAGCTTAGTACATAGTGAAAGATAAGAGTGTAGCTTTAATTTTCAGTATGTGTAGAGCCAGTTTTTCTAGCACCATTTATTAAAGACTCTATCTCTCTTCCAGTGAAGGTGGAATTCCATTGAGTTTTGGGTCTTTTTTCATCTATTCCATTGAGTTTTGGGTCTTTTTGTTTTTGATAGTACCACACTGTTTTTTTTTTTTAATCACAGTAGCTTTGTAGTATAATTTCAAGTCAGGAATTGTGATGTCCCCTGCCTTGCTTTGTTGCTCAGGATTGCTTTTGGTATTCTAGGACCCTGGATCAGAAGGTCCCTTCTGATTCCAGATGAATTTTAGCATTGTTTTCTCTAATTCTGTGAAATATGCTATTGGAATTTTATTGAATCTCTATAACAATTTGGACATATGAACATTTTCACTATATTGATTCTTCCTACCCAAGAGCATATCTATATTCTAATATCCTGTTCAATCTCCTTTTTCAGAGTATTATAGTTTTCAGTGTAGAAGTCTTTTACATCCTTTGTTAGATTGATTCCTAGGAATTTCAATTTTCTAATGCTATTGTGAAAGGTACTGTTTCCCTGATTTCTCTCTCAGTGAGTTTATTTGTGTACAAGAAGGCTATTGATTTTTGAGTGTTGACTTTGTAACCAGTCACGTTACTGAATTTGCTTATTAAATCTAGCAGTCTTTTGGTGGAGTTTTTGGGGTCTTCTAAATCAGATGACTTAAATTAGATAGGAAGTATACTTTAAATATTTTAGAAAGGGAGAGACAGCTTGAGAATGTGACATTCTTTTTTTAATTTACTAAGTTTAATACTATTCAAACCACTTCCTCCCCCACTGTGGAGGATCCCAAAATTCAGCATGAGTGAAAGGGGAATATTTAAATTAAACACAATGTAATTCATTTGGCCTAAAGGATTTTTAAAAGTGTTGTACTTGGGGTTTGCAAGGAAAACAATTACATATAGGACACATAATTTATAGAATTATTTTATAATAGTCACTCAAAGAGTTAAATACAAAAAGCATTTGATGATCTCTAGAAACTTTTGTCTTGGAAAACTGAAATCTACCAAACAACCCAACTATCTTCTCCACGCAGCCTCTAGCCCACTACCATTCTACTCTGTTTTTAATGCAGTTGATATTCAACATAACTTCCTACATGTAGAATCATACAGTATTTGTCGTTTTCATACTGTTTACTGTAAACATAATCAGTTTCATGGTATTACCAATTGATAGTTGGTTTACTTTTTGTGATGGATTGACAGCTTGTAATACCTGATGAGGTCCTAAATTCCACGACAATATCCTATATGAGTAAAGATGAAGACCTGGAGCACATGACCACGCTGCCTGGGAATCCAACTGGAGGCCTGGAGCCCATGACAGTGACTCATGCAAAGTCTGTTTCACTTATCTGCACAGGAAAGGCCCAAAGATCAGCAGTGGAAGCCAGAAAGTCTGTGCCTATGGGATGAAGGATCTGTGCCCGTAGGTTGAGAGTTCCACCCTGGAGCCAAGAAATGAAGCTCAAAGTAAGCACCAGGGCTCCCCTGAAAAGTACCACAACTACCGTCAGTGACAGTGAGGTCCTGAGCTCCTCCGATGATGAGAAGAGCCAAGTTCATTTCAGGAAGCCAGCATGGCAAACTCCTGGAGATTGAATAGCACACACCTTCCTCTCTGGAGCCAGAAAGCAGTAAGGTAAAGACCAGAGCTCCCTCACAGTGAACTGCAGCCATTCTCAGTGACAACAAGGTCCTGGCCTCCTCCAGCGATGAGAGCAGCCAAGTTCATATCAGGAAAGAAGCTCAACAAGCTTCTCCAGGAAAACCAATGACGACAAGAAAACCAACAATGTCTGGGAGAACCAATACCACCACTTTTTCCTCTCTACTTCTCCTTTTTATGTTGGCAACAATCCTCAGATGGGCCATCTACACTCCTCACCATGCTGATTCAACCCAGCTGGTGTTACAAGTTGACCACCAGTTGTCAATCCATCACAAAAAGTAAATCAAATTTCAATTGATAACACCCTAAAACTGATTATGTTAACAGTAAACAGTATGAAAAAGATGAATACTGTATGATTCCATGTGTATGAGGTTATCTTGAATATTAAATGCATTAAAAACAAAGCAGAATGCTAGTGGCTAGAGGTTGAATGGAGGAAAAGATAGTTGAGCTGTTTGGTGGATTTCAGTTTTCCAGGACAAAAAGTACAGTATAGCAGTGTGAATATACTGAACTTTACATTTGGTGTTTTGTTTTTTTTTAAGAGCAGAAATATTTATTGACAGAAAGAAAGCTTCTGTCTGTGAGAGAGACAAAAGGGGTCCTGAGTGGGTTATCAAAGATTCTGTATTTTCTCCGGATTCATATAGACTAAAACCATGAGGTGAGGTGGGTCTTCGGTGGGGAAAACTAGGAACTCACAAGGTGGATGGGCATGAGGTGGGACAGAGCTATGGTCAGCCAATAAGTTTAATTGTTCAGGTAAAACTGACTAAATTAGGGACAAGTGGGGAATCGAGTCTCGTAGCAATCGAGCATTCTTTATGGATCAGTGACTCTTCCTATAGGGGGTTGGGATGATGACTTCTGGCTTCTCAAAGTGATCCAGATTTAATCCCTAGGGATTATACTTAAGGGTGTGGTTGCATTTGTTCTGCATTCTCTCTCTCTCTTTTTAAATCGATACCAGGGATGAACTCACGACCATGCACTTGCAAAGCAGGCGCTTATGCCGCTGAGCTAAATCCCCAGCTCACTGCATTCTCTCTTGAGATTTGGCCCACAGCAAAGGTGTGTGTCTCCTCCAAGGTCACCAGACATCTGGTCCTCTGTGCCAGCTTCTTCGAGGGCCTAGCCCTGTCTGACTGCCTATAATATTTCTAATTAGCTCAGCTGCCTGAAACAGGTAGACGTAAAGCTGTAAGTCGCTGTCCGATGATCTTGGTGGAAGACCTCCAAATGATATAGAGGAACAAAATTCCCAACCTACTATATGTCAAGTTCTCTAAAATGAAAGAATGAATTTTAGGAACAATGGAGGTTAAGAGTAGAAATATTTATTGACAGAAAGAAAGCTTCTGTCTGAGAGAAAGACAGAAGGGGGTCCTGAGTGGGGTTGTCCTGGTGTTTTAAGATGGTAAATATTACATTTACTTTCCCGCAATTTTAAAAACTGTTTCAAGAAACACCATTTCCAATAATGATAATTATTCTTTAAGTAGAAATAAAATACTGTGGGGAAACACTCAGACTGCTTCAAAGCTCAGGGGTATCTAAAGACACCTGAGGACATGATCCCACTTGTCTAGTGGGGGTGCACAATGGGATACAGTTATGTAGCCATGACTTAGCACAGGTCAACACACATGTGCTGGTTATTACACTATACAAGAATGGAAATATAAGATAACCACCTATATAGGAATTATACCACAAATCCAGAGATATAGCTCAGTGTGGCACAGCACCTGCCTGCAAGCAGGCAGTCCTGAGTTTGATTCCTGGTACCACAAACAACAGAAGAATTATACAATAAATATACAGGTGGTTTTGTTCTAGACCATGCTGCCTGCTGTCATTGCTGATGTTTTGTATACCTGCATTCTCTAGGCTCCTCACTGGGAAAATCTCCGTTGGGCCCCCAGAGTGGTCTGACAGCTGGCGTAGTTGACAGGACATTGAAATGAGTGGTCCCATGGCAGCTGTGGAAACAGCACCCAAAGGCGAGGGAGAGCCTCAGGGAATAGCTGCTAAGTGACCTTGGTCTCACTGTGGCTACCTTAGCCACCTTCTGGGCACTGTAGAGGACTGGGAAACAGTCCTTCTGGAGCCTGGGGATGTCTTGCAAACCTTGGAAGTGACAAATTTCTCCTGCTCATTGTGAAATAGGGTGGATGACTTGGCTGTTTCTCATTTTCTTCTGCTGTGTAAATCAAGAGGTAGATGGCCTTGTCTGGGAAGTAAGCAGTCACAGCAGATAGAGGAGGACCTTGAGCAACGGTTGGCTGCTGCAGAGCTCAGGTTGCAAGGTGTGGGAAGCACTACCTCCTCCAGAAATGTCTCCAGAAGCCCAGGTCCTCATGTCCACAAAACCCCCAGGATAACCCCCTGGTTTTGCATGCTGGGCCAGTTATTCATCAAAAAGTGAAGGTTGAGGAACACCTAGCCCAGGGAGGAAGACTGGGAGAGCCACCTACCTCTACCCAGCACACAGTGTGCATGACCCATACTGCATGGAACTGCAGAAACTGGCAAAACAAAGCAGAAGGTGGGTGAAATAGTGCCTGCGTAGCTGCTATGGCTGTGGGATGATGGGGCTGATAATGTTCAGTTAAGCCTACAGGAGATATCCCAAATAGCCCGTGTGGCCAACATCCGCTCTAGGAGACAGGTTCCACAGGATGTGCAGAGGAGAGCCCCAGAAGCAGGTAATCAGACTGTGATAAATTGTTTGATGGCCTGGTTTGGGAGAATCCAGCTAACTTGCCAGAGCAAGTCACTACATGGACAACTACCTAGACTGGGTAACTGTGCCCTATGGAATAGAAATGAGGCAAATGTGCCCAATGGCCCAGATGAGGACTGCTGATAGCACACATGAAGGACATGATCCTGGAAAGCAGGCTGGCTGGCACGTTTGGGTCAGTGGCAGCCCTTCTTGCCCCCTTTGCAGATTCCCCGATCCATGATGCTGTTGATGCATTGGCCAGGCTGAGAGGTGTGGAAGTAAAGCTCCAAAGTAAGGTGAGATCTATAAAAACTGTACTGGCAAAGGAGAAAAAGAAGGGGTCCCCTGGACAAGTGAGGCCATCCCTCCAAGAACAGGCTGTGAGGCCCCCGATTGGTCAGTCAGCACCAGATCTGCATGAACCTGCTGGCTGCTGGCCCAGCCACAGATAAGTCAGATGGGCAGCCTTTGCATGTGTTCCTGACTGTGGGAGGCAGTTACGCCCTGAGCAGCAGTACTGGTCAATGGAGCAAGGCCCGAAGATCAAAGAAGCTCCAGTGAAGTGGGAAGAAGTGACACTGACCTTGTTGTACCCTGATTAGAAGGCAGTCCAGAGTACTCAAGTTCTGAGGGTCCTACAAGACTGGAGTCCACATGACTATTTACTGGTCACGGAAATGACTATTTACTGGTCCCCCCAAAATGTGCAGTTTGTACTGGCATTGGTGGATACCAGAACCAAGTCAGTGTTAATGTACAGCAACCCAGACTGTGTAGGACCTACATGCTCAGAAAGGTATAGAGGTCTCTGTATCACAGTTTGGAAGGCCCAGGTTCCTTTGGGTATCAGATGCCTCTGTGCCTGTATGATGTTTATGTTTCCCAGTGGCTGAACACCTACTGGGGGTGGACATACTGACTGGTGCTCAGTTCTACATATGACATCATGCAGGGAGAATTCCAGTGGCGAATTCATGTAGTAGAAGCCATTGTCCGAGGGCATTCCTATCACACACCACTGACTCCCACAGGTCACGTGGGTTGTGTGCATGAAGCAGTACTGGCTACCTGGAGGTCATGAGGCAACGGAACAGAATGTCTTGACATTGGGAGAAGCAGGGATGATACACCCTGCACAGATCCCTTCAGTGTGGCCTGTACCGAGACCACATGGGTCATGGCAAATGACCGTAAAGTCTCCCGTGATGATGGCAGCCAGGACCAATTTGCCTTCACCCAGGAGGGCAGGCAATGGACCTTCCCGATACTGTCACAAGGCTATTCGCATAGCCTAAATGTGTGATGGCCTGGTGACCCAGGATTTGGCCACCTGGGCCAAGCCACACTCTGTGTCAAAGTTTTGTATTGATGATTTATGTTAACTTCTGATTGCCTTGGGCTAGGGATTTAGCTCAGTGGTGTAAGAACCTGCCTGGCAAGCGTGAGAAGCCACCATGCACAGTCTGAAGGAAGCTTTGCTGACATGAGAGTGGACTGTGGAAAAAGATAAGGTCCAGTAAACTCACTTGTCTGTCAAATTCTTGGGTATTATATGGTCAGGTAAGACCAGACCATGACAGTTTGCCAATTATAGGTGTATGTGGGCTTGCTAGGTTTTAGGTGGACATAACACATAACACTCCTAGCTACCCTGCTGTGTCCTTTATGCCAGATAACCAAAAAGGGCCACAGCATGAAACTACACAGTGAAAGTTGCTTTTCAGGACTCAAAGAGGGCTGTTGCACAGGTATAAAGCCTATGAGTTGTTGACTGTACTCTGCCATTTACCTTAACAATCTGCGCAGGTGACAATGGATTTGGCTGAGGCCTATGGCAAAAACAGGAAGTGGAAGCACCCTGTTGGGTTTTGGTCACAGCTGTGACCAAAGGGAGCCAAGAGCTAATATTTCTTGATTGAGAAACAGCAGCACTGTGTGCTGCTCTGCGTCCCTCTGAGGAATCACAGGACAGATAGAGGGCTGGGTACAGATGTGAACTCCCAAGAATGGGACTAGCACAGGCCCCCACTCTCACACACTGGGGAAGGCCTCTCTCAGGCCTCATATTTACATTCTTGTATAGCCTCTTGGCAGCCAAACCAGCAATGGTTTTGGGATCCATGATGTGCAAGGCCCAGGAACCTGCTCGGGAGTTGGACTATAGGACGTGACCTCTACTCCTTAAACAAAAGGGAAAGAGGGACTCCAGCTGACACCTGGTATACTGATGAGTCTAGCTATGACCCAAGCCCGCAATGGACAGTGGTCACTGTCCAGCCCAGTATGGAGTACTCTGGTTTGAAATCACAACAGACAGCTGAAGCCAATGGGCAGGGTTGTGAGCAGTGTGGCTAGTTATGATGCATGAAGAGGGCTCCTTAGGTGTGTGTACAGATAGTTGGGCTGTCCTAGGGGGGCTGATGCTCTGGCTGCTGACTTGGGCAGCTCTAGAATGACAGGGCACTGTCCCTTGTGGGGTACCGACCTATGGTAAGACATGTGCAAGTGTGGCCAAAAAGCTGACCATGTAGGAAGGGTATCATGGTTCAGGACATAAGCCCCTTCTCTCACTGTGAAATGACTTAGCAGATGCCATGACCAGGTATTGCAATGGTTGACCACTAGGAGTAGCATCTGACCAAAAACATTGACTGCTGCATATGAGAGGCCATTAGGAATAGCGTCTGACCAGGGCATAAACTTAGCCCTCCAGGTTAAAGCATTTGCTCAACATATGGGCCAGGCCTTGAATGTTGTATTCCAGGCTTTGATGCTGCGTATGATGAAACTGTTCAAATGAAAAAGTAGTTTTGCAAAGCCACATGGTTCTTGATTTGTTAACTACAGGTACTTGTGCCCTGTTATGTGCACAATGTTACATTTATATACTCCTGACCTTTGAGGGGGCAGGACATGGGGAACTGCTCAGATTGCTTCAAAGCTCAGAGGCATCTAAGGACACCTGGGGACATGACCCCGCTTGTCCAGCATGGGTTCACAGTGGGATACCATGACTTAGCACAGGTAACCATGCATGTGTTGGTTACAACACTATACAAGAATGTAAATATGAGGTAACAACCTGTATAGGAATTATACAACAAAGATGCAGGTGGTTCTTGCTCTGGATCTCTACTCTGCTCTGTGCCACTGATGTTTTGCACAACTGCATTCTTTAACCTGGAGACCTCTCCTGCAAAAATCTCCCTTGGGCCGCCTCAGCCAGCCAACAAATACATTTGAGAAATACTGGGCTGAATAAAGTGAGCTATCTTGAGGTTGAGTTGGCATAGCACTTAGGAAGCTGAGGCAGGAGGGTTGAAAAGCCAGCCAGGGCTAGATAGCAAGTTCAAGGCCAGTGTGAAGTACATAGACTTCCTGGAAGATGGCAGAGTAGTAAGCAGCAGAGAAAGAACCTCTCTGAGAGTTGCCATCCAGACACTAGAATATAGCAATTCGAGGAAGACAAGAGGGAGTTAAGTGGGTCCCCTGGACCCAGGAAGGATCCGAAGTGAGAAATGAAGCCTATGGAGAGAGCAAAGAGAGACAAACTTCTGAGGAAGAAGAGTTGGCTGGTGGAAACTTCTCCTCAAGTTGGCACTCACTGTCACTGTGTGGGAGAAAGGGGCTACATAAAGAGACTGTCTCCAAAACAGAAGAACAAGAAAACAGAAAAAAGACATCTTGTTGCTAACATTATACTCTTTTAAAAATATGTTTAATATCCCTACATAACATTTTTAAATGAAAAATAAGAATGAATGCACCCATCTGTAAATGAAATACAAACAGTTTTACTTTGTAAGGGATCTCTTCTTCTAACAAGTAATGGATTTGTGGGGCCTTCTGACAAGCTTGAACCAGAGCAGCTGACAGAGACCATGAGCTGTGGTCAGGAGAGAGAACCTGATGCCATGTCTGATTGGTGGCTACTTGATTTGAACTCCATTGTTGGGTGGGCCCACAGGCCTGGAATCCAGAACTGAGGCACAAAGACACCAGAGTAAAAGAGAGGCCATGCTTTGCCAGAGACCCTTTCTCCTGGGATGCAAGTGGCAGCTCAGCAAAGGCTGCCTTAGAGGGACTCCCTGCAGCTGGATGGCAGCCCACACGACAGCCCCGAACCCAGGATGGTAATATCTCTGCCTGGTACTGCCACCTACCCCGGCCCACTTCCTCACTACTACTCTCCAGTGTTGGCTATTGCTGATATTTCCTCTTCTACCTTTTCCCTTAACCAAATTCTGTGTGTTTCTTAAAGCCATCTATGTAGGGACTGGGAACTGTACTCAAATCAGAAGTGGGCTTAAATTCTAGCTCACACTGGCTCTCACTCAGGGCAAGTTTTCCCTCTGTAAATGGCTTTAGTATCATTCTGGCTTTAGTTTAGTTATGTGCGACAGAAAATGCAATTTTATTCCTAGATTATACAAGAACATTTCTGTCTCAAAAATACTTAAACAGTCCAGGGTAGGCAGGGAACTTCTCAGTGTGATTAGATCAATCAGACCAAGGGTTTTTTACTTCACTGTCAGGCACTAAGGGCTGCCTGGCCTCCTGCCATGATCTCTGTATTACAAGCACAAAGGAGGAAGGCATAGGAAAGGCCTTCTCTTAAGTTAGAGGATGTTTCTTGGAAGTTTCACACTGTTCTGTCTAATCTCTTTGGCCAGAACTTAATTTTGTGGCCATACCTAGCATGAAGAGGAGCTGGAAAGAGAAGTGTTTATTGCAAATAGCCCTGTGTTCTGTGGAAGTTGGGGTGCTTTATTCTGGAAGAAAGGAGTACAGATTGTAATCTCACTTCACAAATGGCAACCACTTTGGCCTCTCAGAGTTCTAGAATGACAGGCATGAGCCACCATACCTGTCTTTATTTTCTATTTTGAGCCAGGGTCTTGCTAAGTTGCCTAGGCTGGTCTTGAATGTATGATCCTTCTGTCTCAGCCTCGCAAGCTGATAGGGTTATAGGCCTGCACCCCCACATCCAGTTGGCATTTGGTGTATTCTGTCTTCACTTGTGTATGTCTTAAGCTATTTTGGTGAGATGCTTTCTGTTACAAGAAAGTTCCTCTCAAATAGACACAAAGGATTCTTATGTCACAGAACTGACAAAAGTGGTAATTTAAGCTTCAGGTTTAGTTTGACTAGGACTGTATTTCTCTTTCTCTGGTTCTTTCAGTTCTGCCTCCCACCATCAGCTTTCTTTTAAGGTTGCAAAGGAATACAATCAGTCCAAGAAATTACTTATTTCCTTACTTATATCAAAAGAAAAACATTCCAACAGACTCTGTAATTTTACTCTTTGATTGGACCATCCCTAAACCAATAACAGTGGGCAGGAGAAATCTAGATAGTGGCTTGCACTTATTCATTTGCTGTAACAAGAGCCAGGAGATGACCTATTTTGAAGCTGAAGGCAGGCTCAGCCCCACTTGGACCATACAGCTTGCTCTGTTTGCGTGGGTTTCCAAAGTGAGGTCAGAAGGGATGAATTCTAGATCGGCAACCACTGCAAGCACACCACACAAGTCAACAGAACTGAACACTGGGTCTTCTTTTTGTTCCCTGCTTCTAGCAAATATGCTGCCACATATTTGCTAAATTCATGAGTGAGTAATCTTGGCAGTGTAGACAGCTGGAAGAGGAAGCATTCATGAGTATTAACTGCCAGTTGGTAAACTGAATAACTGGTAGCAGATCCCTTTCCTGTGTTGGTGGCGTTAAGATTTAAGGGGAAATGAACAGGAGGGGGAAATGAGGCATCAGCCTGGAGGAGACCAGAAATGCTAGCCTGGCCCAGTGGACCTGCTTACAAGTGAACACAAGAGAAACTGAATGTCCAGAAAAAGAGCTTCAGGAAGATCACTGCCCTGGGCCTCCACCCTCAGTCCTGTGGTCTGCTGGTGGGTGTTCTGTTGTTTTGAATATTCTGAATGTGGATACAATGAAGCCTTGTTCCCAAACATGTCATGATTTCCAGACACCCTTTTTACTTCTGTTCACAAAAAAGATTTCATTTCACTCCAAGGGTGGGAGTTTTCTGGGATTTCTGACTTTTCTTTCTGCAGCTCTCAAGTTGCCTCCAAGAATACACACAGCTAAGTTTTGGAGAGAAACCTGCTCCATTGCTGGGCCGGCCCTCTTCTGATTCCTAGCCACTTGGATATCCAGGTCTACACGTTTTCTTTGTAAAGGAAATGTACACTAAAATACCAAGGTAACTTCATTTTTCCAACTGAATTCTGCCTTCTTGGAAACACCCACCCGTCCAGACAACTTGGCAGGAAGTTTGTTCCATCATCATTGCCGCCATCCACCACCCCCCCTACAAGACTGACAAGCAAAGCTCTTCTGAGGCCAGGCAGTGGGACAGCCTCTCCCCTTCCTCATTTGAGGGAGACTTGACCTGCTGCCAGCTGCACCGAGATAACAGGTGTCTCCATTTAGGTCATAACACACCACCTAACCTGCAAATCGATTATTCTCCTAATTGGCATCTCAGCCTTACACGCCACCTGGTGTTCACCCCTACTCTCCCCCTGTGTATCTGAACCTTCTCATGGAATGTAGCAGGAGGCAGAGGCCCATTAAATACCATTGTTGTCAGGGCTCTGCGTCTAAAGGTCCTGCTTCACAACCGTCTGTATGAATGTATCTCCAAAGCTTCTTGAGTTCGGAGACATTTATATGACCTTGTTCAAGCCCCATATTATGTCCTGTGCCTCAGATCCTTTTCTCTGCATACACTCAGTCTCTGGCTCCTACAGCATCCAGTCACCCTGGGCCAGTCCTTCGGAAATCCATCACTTGGGCACCATCCGGGTCTCTGAGCGAGCACCCACAGCTCCTCGCCAGGACTCCTGTCCCGCTTCTTCCAAGCAGGCAGTACCCAGTGCGGAGAGGCAGGGCCGCACTTAGACCTCTGTGGCCTAAGGCACATGCTGGGCCACCACCATTGCCACGCAGATAGTGCTCGCCTGGGTGTCGCACGATGCGAGTTTGAGGTATAGCACCCTCCCGCCTTGTCGCACTGCGGTAAGGCTTCTGGGTCCCTGACTTGGGTCCTCCATTCTGCGCACAACGGAAGGACTGAGGCGAGGGGAACGTGTCCACTTATATCTGCGCACCTCTCCTGCCACCACCTCCCCCAGCACAACGCCTCGACCTAGGGCGCTCCACAATGTCACCTCCCCCAAAATTTGTTTCTTTACCCAGCTCCTCGCCGGGGTTTCGCAGTACCTGATCTCCTGGCACCCCATCCCGTGTAGCTGGCCAGTACCTCTGATCGCACGCGAGCCACACCCTCACTCCTCAAACCCTGCCCACCTCGGAGTACTTTGGCCCCATTTCGCCCTCTGGCCCCCTCCTGGGACTCTGTGGAGCTCAGGGGCACGGCTTCTCCCGCCCCAAGCGCTCCGGAGTGAGGGGGAGGGTTACAGCCGGGAGGGAGGAGCCAGGAGGCGCCCTCGCCTGGTTGGCCTAGGAGCTTCGCTGTTCCGACGTGAGCTGTCTAGTGGATCTCGGATGAGTGGATCTCCGATGAGAGCTAGTGGATCTCCCTCAGCTCAGACGCGATCTCAGAAACGCAGAGCGCGCGCCCAGTAGGACGCAGCACCGGAGAAGTCTGTCTCCTTGCAGTTGCCCCGTCGCACAGCTGCACCGAGGTGGCTGAGGTCCCTGGCGCTGTGCAGAGCAGAAAAAAGATCCTCGTTGCTTCTTCCACTGGCACTTCCGTAACAACCAGGAGAGAAATTCACCTTTTTGGTGTCGGGGCTCCTTTTCGTGGGCTCCACTGGGACTTTGTTCAAAGTCAACAAAAGCTGTCATTGGAGTCCCTGACCCTGGGGCGACCAGGCGGGACAGAGGCAAGACGCCGTGAGTCAGCGCGCCCCGCTAGGCGCCGCCCCGGACCGGGACGGTGCCACAAAAAAGGCGCAGCCGGGGCGGAGTCGCCGCGGGCGGGTCCTGCGCACTTCCCGGGCTGGCCGGGCTGACGGCTCGGTGGGCAGACGTGGGCCATGGCCGGCGAGGCGGCGGGGCCGGGGGCCGAGCCGCTGGCCTTCCCGCAGTGCTGGGACCCGAGCGCGCCGCGCCTTGCCCGCGGCTACGGCCAGCGCAGCCTGCGCGAGCTGCGCGAGAGCGAGTTCGGCCGCCTGGCAGGTGAGACGCGCGCGGGCGCCAGCGTGAACCTGGAAGGAGCTTTTGGTTTGTTTTCTGCTCCCGGTGGGAGCGGCACCGTGTCCTTTGGGGAGCGTTTTGAAGGGAAAGAAGAGGAGGGATGTGTCCACCTGTCCGCTTTGTGGATACTGCTGCCTGGGGTCCCTCCTGTAACCCCAAGACCTCTGGCTGCTGCTGTTCCCTGGGTTCTCCAGTGGGGCAGCACCGACCTCGTCCCTTTTCACCTTCCCTAGCCGCTGTTGCCGCGGAACGACACGATTCTAAAGGTCGAGGTGCAGTCAAGGTTGCAAAATGCTGCTAGTCCGCTGCCCACCACTGCTCTGACACCGCCGAGGGCAGCAGCAGGGCGCGGGGTCAGGATGGTTCCTCCGGGGCCGCGGGGTTGGGACCCACCGGCTGCGGGCTCCCGGCAAGGCTCTTCCGAGACCGCGCCCCGGGCTCCGTTGGAGTGATCCGCTTGCAACTTTCATTTTCGAAGCTTCATTTTTCTCATTCTTGCGGTCGAAACTGTGCTTCCCACCTCCAGCTTCCAGGGAGAGTTGAAAATTAGCGAACTGCCTAGTTGGAACATTAAGAACGGGACAAGCCGGTAGGTAAATTGGACTCGAACACGGGGAGTTCCGCAAGGCGGAAGGATTGAGCAGAAATCGAGCTCGATCTGGCCATGGCAGCTCACTGCTTTAGCTTTGAAACTCCCGTGTGCAATGGACATTGAGTCGGGGCTGCTTCATGAAGCCTCAGATCTGCCTGCCTGGTAGTAAGGCAGGGACAGCAGTCGAGGAAGGCAGTCGTGGTCCAGGTTTACTCTCCTGTTTATGAACCACTGGCGAGCGTTCCCGTGTTTTCGGCAGAGCTAAGCTCTTTGAGTCATGTCTCCATGTTTTGAAGGATAACTGTTTCTTTCCCTTCAAGGGTGGTGTGGGCTGTGGTCTCCTGCTTGTGCAGTTCCGGGCTCTATGCACGCACGGAAAGAGGCTGGAGGGAGGCAGGGGGTCCTTGCTTACTTCTTTGGGCCTCCGGGTTCCTCTCTGCCCCCTGTGGACATTACTGCATTATTGCCTGCTGGAGACAGCCTCTCACCCCACTACTTTCGCTGCCCCTCTCTCTTCCTCTTTCTTATGGAAATTTCCTACCACACAGAAATTGTCTGATGCCATGAGCACACAGGTGCAGAGGGGAGGAGTCCCTCCATTCTTTAGAAGCAAAGCCCAGCGCCTCTATCATTAATGGATTATTATTTCAGCACAATACGTCCTTAATCTCCCAAATCCCTTTCTAGCTCTGATCCTTCACACCCACCATTGGTTGCTCTCCCCCCTCAACACTACCCTGTAAAACACAGGCCTGCTCAGGGCCCCTCCTGATTTCACTCTTGTTCTTCAGGGGATAGCACATTTCTCCTCTAGAACGAAACAGTCCCGGCAGCTAGGATTCCAGAGCCGCTGTCACATCTGCCTATTTGTTGTCCTGTTAGGTGTGTCCTCAGTGATTTAGAGCAGTTTCCAGCATTTCCTGTACATCATGGGTGAAGAGGACTTTTGTGAACTAAACTGACACTCCACCCACCCCTCTGGGAGTCTAAGAACAAGCTCAGTTTTTATTCATAGAAGAGATGGCAGGGAAGGACAGACCAGCCAACCAAACAAAAATAGTACTGTATCACCTCTTCTTTTTCCTGTGAGTTTGAACATTTATCTGATAAGTGGAGGTTCTGGGATAATTAAATGCTCAACCTTTAAATGTTGAGATGTTTCATTTAATCAGTTGGATGGGAGTTTTCTCATTTTAGTGTGGAGAGTACATTGTGTATATAGATGTAGTTCAAATCCTTTTGGAAAGCTTACAGTACTAATTGAACTCTGTGTGAACCAGAATATTGATGAAATGTCTACTAGTTGCTTTCCTTGTCTCCTGGACAAAATACCTGATACTCACAATTTAGAGTAGAGGTTTACTTTGGCTCACAGTTTTCAGAGGATTCAGTCTGGTTGGTTGGCTCCAAGGCTGAAACAGCATGGCAGAAGAGCTGTGGAGGAAGGGGGCTCAACCCATGGCAGGCAGAGAGCAGAGGGAGAAGAGAACTCAGAGTGCACCCACCCTTCCAGGTCACACAGCCAGTGACCCACCTCCAACCAGTCTAGGCCCACCCTCTCAGAGCACAGACAGCTATGAACTTGTATTAATCCACTGATAAATATAGAACCCCCTTGATCTGGTCACCTTTTAGAAACCCCACCTCCGAATATAAAAGGTTTTAAAGGGGCATTTTACCTTTTTTTTGAAACAGGGTCTTGCTATGCAGTCTAGGTTAGGCTGGAACTATCAGTTTGTTATGTGGAACTCAAACTCAAGGCAATCCTCCTGCCTCAGCAAGCCAAGTGCTGAGATTACAGAGTCTCCCACCATGCCTACTCTGGAAGGGGTATTTTAGATGTAAATCATAACAGAGCATGACCCAGGAAACGCCTTGGAATTATCTCTATTGAAGATATAATACCAGTTGGCTTTGGGATTATTTGAGTGCTTCTATTAACAACTAAAACCATGGGCTGATTTCTGTTTGCCAGGAACTGGATCAAGTGCTTCTCCAGTTTCCTGGGGTCTCCACTGCACTTTCCTCTTCACTCTCACAGCTTTGCACACTGTGCTGTCAGGGCACTCTGAATGGCCTCCCAGGCCTTCTTCTGAAATCTGGGTGAAAGCCTCAATGGCCCTGTAACTATTACACTTTGCATGCATTCAAAACCAAGAGCATATGGATGATGCCAAGGTCTATTGCCACTCAGACAGTACCCCCCAGTCACAGCTGCAGAGGTCTCTGAGTACAAGGAAACAAATCCTTAAACTGAACAAAGAGAACAAATTCCAACTGCCATTCTTAAGCAGTATACTCTGGGACTCTCTTCTCTAAACAGAAGCTTTCACTTTTCTACTAGTGAAATCTTTCAAGTTCATCTCCTCAAGGTGCCTCTTGTATTGCCCCAATGTAAAGTATTTGATTTCTTTTAATGCTAATCTTTTCAGCAACCAAGTTCTCCTCTGCCTCAGCTTTATAAGCGCCAGCTTTTGGTTGTTGTTGTTGCTATTATTGCTCGGAGACAGGGCTCACTTTGTAGTTCAGGCTAGCCTTGACCTCCATATAGCCAAAGCTGGCCTTGAATTGGAAGTAATCCTCCTGCCTCAGCCTCTGACTTTTGGGATTACAGGTGTGCACCACCACACCTGGCTATGCTCCAGGTTTGATAGGAGTTGAGCTTCCTCTTTGGTGAAACTGAAAACTTTAAAAATTACTCAGCTGTGTTATTTGCTCTTGATTCTCCATGTAGAGCTGGCTAAAAGCGTCCATCAGTACCTATTCCATAGCCTGAATGTTGAGCTCCTTGAAATTTCCTGTGCCAGACTAATTAGTCCACCACTCTTAGTCTCCCACAAAGTCTCAAGACATGAGCAAAAATGAAAACAAATTTTCTGCCAGAGCCTAACATACATGGGCTTAAGTTCAAGCGCTGATGGATTCCTTCTTCCCAAAAGAAACCTCCCGAATCTGGTCTGTACCCTCTACTTTCTAGTCAGCATTCTAGTCTTCTGAGCTTCAACCTGAATCTCCCATTAAGAGGGGCTGACAGCATTCTAGGGCTGCTTTTCCAGCCAGTGTCTCCAAACATTTCCAAACTCCTCCCACAGATCACTTTCAAAGGCTTCTGAACCAGATGGTCAGGTACTGTCCTAGCAACAACCCCTCTCTTGGTGCCCAAATCTGCATTAGTAACTTTTTCATAGTGAGACATAAAACCAGACACCTGAAATTTAAAGAGAGATTTAATTTTGGCTCATGTCTCAGTTCCTAGTCAGCTGGCTCCAAGGCAGGCCAGTGAGGCACAGGAGTATGGCAGAAGAAAAGCACGTCATGGCACAGTGGCTGGGAAGCAGAGAGTGAAGGGAGAAGCGTGAGAGGGAGAGAAACCCTTGAGGCCACACCCTTAATGACCTGAGTCTTCTCACTGGATCCCATCTCTCTTTTGTCTTTTTGAGACAGGGTCTGCTATGCAGTTCAGGCTGGCTTGAGTTTACTTTGTAGCCCAGGATAATCTCGAACTCACAAAGATCCTCCCACCTCAACCTTCTGAGTGTTGGGATTACAGGTGTGAGCCACCACGCCTGACTGGATCCCGTCTCTTAATAGCAAATCAGTGATGAGCCCCACAACCCAGAAGTCTTGTATGTGAGCACATGAGGCATTTGGGGGACATCTAGGTGAGCCCAGCCTAGGCAACTTAGCAATTTGTCAAAAACTAAGAATTTCAAAATGGAATAGGAGTTGGGGATGTAGCTCAGTGCAAAGACTCTGGGTTCAATCCCCAGTACTGCAAAAATAAAATAATAAAATAGGATAGTGAATCATGTGCTTTAAGAGGAAGAATTTTATGGTAAGTGGATTATATATCAGTAAAATGTTAAAAGTAAAAATTAATCATATACAACATCAAATATTTAAGTGAATAAAAGAATAAATAGATCTATTGACATTGTGTGTATTTGAAACAATATTTCAGGGTTTGTTCCATGTGTTAGTAGTATAAAGTCCTAGATAAGTGTGTAACAGTTCTTTATTTTAGGGGCTGGGGATTTAGCTCAGCGGCATAAGCGCCTGCCTTGCAAGCAGGCAGTCGTGAGTTCGATCCCTGGTACCGATAAAAATGAGAAAGACAAAAAAAAAAAAAAAAACAAAAAACAAAAAACAAAAAAAAAACCACAGTTCTTTATTTTAAATGTATGTTGATAGACATTTTTCTTTTTCTTTTTGAGACAGGGTCTGGCTACGTAGTGCAAGGTACTCTTTAAATTTCAGGTGTCTGGTTTTATGTCTCACTATGAAAAAGTTACTAATGCAGATTTGGGCACCAAGAGAGGGGTTGTTGCTAGGACAGTACCTGGCCTTGAATTCACTATGTAATCCACACTGGTGTCAAACTCACATCGATCCTCCCACCTCAGCCTCCTGAGTGCTGGGATTAGAGGCATGAGCCTCCACATCCAGCTGAAACATTTTTTTTCAATTTTTCCTATTACAATGTTACATTCAATATCCTATGTACTATACAGGTCATTTCACAAAAGGATGGGTATTTATAAGAGAGATTGCTAGGTCCAGAAGAGTCTGCATCACAGTATGTGACTGATATTACCAAATGGCTTTTCCTCGAAGAAGTTGTACCTACTCTCTCTTCTACCAGCCATGTACCCATGGGAAAACAGAATTAGGACTCACCCCTCCAGGAATGGCTTAGAACCTCCAGAATAGGTGTGAGTGAATCATGGTGAAATAATTGTATTACTGTTTATTGCGAATATTTGCTGGGCACCTCATCTGTGTGGGATGCAATTCAAGGATCTGAAGAGAACTGGTTAATCAAGAAGGCTCCCTCAGGGCTTTGCAGCTCATTAAGCAGAAGCTCTGTTCCTCCTTGTTCACGCTTGGATGTGGATAAGAAGCAACACATCCAACTGCTCAGGAAAATCAGTGGCCTGGTGTGATGTTAAATGGGTAGTGGGTGGGCTCAACAACTGATTTAGGCAAAACATCTGGGAGATCTGTGCAAAACAACCTGCAACTTTATTATTATTATTATTATTTTTATATTTTTCCCTCCAGAAACTATCTATCTTGACCATGCAGGAGCCACCTTGTTCCCCCAAAGCCAGCTCACAAACTTTACTAAGGATCTCATGGAAAATGTTTATGGTAAGAAAAAAAAATTCCACCAAAACTGGTTTTAACCAACTACCGGCTGTACTCTTGCTAAGTTTGTGTTTAATGATGTTGTGTTGATGGAGAACGCACCGAGAACACAAAGCTGATGAAGCCTCATGTCAGACAGAGGGGTTCAGGCAAGTGCCCAGGGTCATTGTGTATCATTCACACAGTGCCAGGATGGAAAGGTCCAGCTCAGGTGTGCACAGGTTACTCCCAGAAGAATGGGTCTGTGTCAGGAAGGGCCTGGAAGTTTGAAGGTGCTGTGTTTGGTACTGTGGGTGACTCTGCATGTGCAGGGGTGAGGCAGCAGGAGGAACATCATTCATTCATTCACCGCAATGAATGTTTATTGAGACACTATGGTTGCAAAATAAACATGATCCTTTTCTTTGTGGAAAGTATAGACTAGTTCCAGAAGACAAGATCTTAATCCAGGGATCATCAAATAAATATAATCACCCAGGTGTGAATGTCTATGACTCAAAGGTATGTGGCCCATAGGAGTATGTATTTGCAGAGACAGTGGTTGGCAGTGTATGTGTCAGGGAAAGCTCTATTGGGAGTGAAGTGGATGCCAAAGGTTGAGCCAGATTCGCGAGGAAAAGAAGAGGAGAAGGTGCACAGGCAGTGGTAATAGCATATGCCAAGATCTAGTAGGGTTTTCAGGAAGCAGCTGAGGTCTACGGAGAGAGAGGAACATGGATGAGGTGTCCAGGGAGAGGCAGGCCTGTGCAGGTCACTGTGTTTTAGGACCAGTGGGCCACCATTGAGGGCATTTGTCAGAAGCACAGCTGTTCAGGGGTGACTTTGGAAAGGGAGTTTGAAATAATAACAGCTGTAATATTCAGCAATTATAGTGATCAGTGTCATTCATCAGCGACTCACGTATGTGTCAGGTACTGTCCCCGGTGCTTTCCAAGGGTTATCCTTGTTATCCTGACAACCGCCCAAAAAATACAGGTTCTCTCATTACCCTAATTTATAGGTGTGCACGTAAGAGGATGGGTAACTAACCCAAGGCTGCACAGCCAGGAAGGACTTGAGCTGATTCGTCTGGACATTTGGTTTCAGAACCAAAACCTTACTCCAGCCTGGCTACCTCTAATCATGTTAGTTCTGTTTTGCTACTCTAAGGTGTTTGAACCTCAGCTGTGGGTAGCCATTGAACTTTATATCTTAGAAAAAAGTCAAAGACATAAAGTCATTGTGTTACAGGGATGCACATGTTCTCATGTTTACAACTGCACAATTCCTAATAGCTAGACCTTGGAAACAGCTTATGTGTCCACCCACAGAGAAATAATGTGCTGGTCATACACAGTGCAGTACTACCGTGGTGTAAAGGGAGATCAGCATGAGGTATTCATAGGTAAATGGATGCACCTTGAGACCATAATGTTAAGTGACATACACACACAAGCTTATGTATTGCATATCTCTATCTGTATCTATAGCTATAGAATGGGTAAGTGGAAAGTAGGAAAATCTTTTTCAAATGGATAAGGAGGGAGGGGGAAAGAAAGGAGGAAAAGGAGATGGAAAAAAAGAATTGAGAAAAAAATGAAAATAAAACTTTATGAATAGGAAGTAGATCAACAGATGGAAGGAGCAGGGTGGGAGGATGAAAAAGAAAATAAAAAAGAATTAAGATCTATTCTGTACCAATCCACCACAATAAATAATCCATCACTACATACTACAAATATGTATTAATAAAAAGTTTTAAAAAATGAACCTGGGGAAACCATCAGGGAAGCTGCCAACTAGGAACTTTATCTTGACTTTAATCCGTGATTTTCAGAGAGACCTGCAATGCCCCTTCTGTAACCTTGATAGGAACTACAACCATAGTAAAGCTGTTATCCCGAGAGGTGGCTGCTTGGGGTTTCAGTTGGTCCTGATGATACAGGGCTAAGATCCCAGGTGAGGGAAGGTGATGAGGACAAGTATCAAGTCTCATAGGTTATTAGTGACGTGAAACATGAATTACTGGTAATTGCATGGACCAGAAACCCAGTGTGACCCTTCAGGGTGAGGTAGGGGAAAACACTAAAGTAAAAAAAAGCCAAGCCTGTGGGAACAAGCACACGTGGCCCTGCGCATGAGAAATACCAGGCCAGGCTTTGCCAGAGCTCTGTGCTTTTGTCTGTGAACTGAGTTTGGAGAGTGAGTAGGATTCTTTGGGATGCACAAGGGGACATTAGAGTGTGTGTGCGTGTGCGTGTGTGTGTGTGTGTGTGTGCAGGGGGGATAGACATCACCAAAGAGCAGGGAGGTGGGGAGCCTTTTGTTTCTAGAGTCGAAAGACAAGGAATCTGTTCCTTTCACATGTCTGGAGGGGGAGATGGGTGCATTTCTACAGGGACAGTTCCAGCAGCGATGGAGGGAATAGTGGCGCAGAAGAGGGGGCTATGTAAGTGGGATTCATGGCTCTGTATCCTGGGGTTGTGTCCTGGTTCTCTGGAGTTAATAAGCAGAGCCTCTGGCCACCTGTAGGGGGACTAACAGAAAAGGCTCTTGGCCTGGTTGCCTCTGAGCTAACTTCCAGCTCTAAACCCCTTTTGCTGGGCCCCATTTTATTTCATAAGTGAAAAGCGGGCCCCCCAGCAGCTTTGTTGAGTTATATTTTACATATCCTAAAATCCCCCTATTTCAAATATAGAATTCAGTGTTTTTAGTACTTTCACTGAGTGAGCCGACCATCTCTGTCAATCACTTTCTCCCACGAGGTCCTTCAGGCCCATTTGCAGTTAGACCCCGTTGCCACCCCCGCCTCTAACTGGGCATTTCATTTAAATGGAATCACACAACCACTTGTAGCCTCTAAGTCTGTCAGTTAGTGTGTTTTGAAGTTTGTTTATGGCATAGCCAGTAGTTTGTTCCTTTTTATTGCCAAATAATTGTCCATTGTGTGAATATACTGTATTTTGTCTATCTGTTCCCCAGTTCATGAGCATTTATATTGTGTCTGGAATTTGGCTTTATATTCGAGCTGCTGTGAACATTTGCACACAAGCCTTTGGATGAACATATATTTTTATTTGTTTTGGGTAGGTAGGTAACTAGGAGTGGAATTGCTAGGTTATGGGGTAGTTCTATCTTTAGCTTTTTGAGAAATGAGGGAGAGCATTTTGAAAGAACACCAGAGGAGACAACATAATAATGACCCTAATGTTTTATCTTTGTGACCTGCCAGGTAATCCTCACAGCCAGAGCATCTCAAGCAAGCTCACCCATGACACTGTGGAGCAGGTGCGTTACAGGTGAGTGACAGGGACACCTGCCTGCCCTGGCCACATGTGTGTTCCTTCTAAGCATCTGCCCATGCTCTACAAAGATTCTGAGTAGGTTTCAGGAAGATCACATTTATCTCTAAAGGAATGCACACATGATGATAAGTATCAGTCAGAGGACACAAAGGTGAGATTAGGTACCAAATGGGGTAGACAAGAAGCCCAGGTAGGTGGCTGTGTAGTTACACAGTTGTTTAAAGTAGGCTTGAGGGAATAATGAGATCACAAGGCATGATCTGTGTTCCAAGGTCTTATTTTCAGAAACAAAAAAAGCACTGTCTGTTTATATCCCCTTGTTTGTTTGTTTGTTCCTTTATTTATGTGTTTATTTCTGAGACAAGGTCTTGCTAAATTGTCCAGGCTGGTCTTAAACTTGTGTTCCTCCTTCCTCAGCCACTTCATAGCAGGCATTTCGGGTGTGAGCCACTACACCTGATACCCACCAACCCATCTCTTTTAACTAGTTGTTAAATAGCTTGTTATAATTTTAAATATATAATAATTGGCTCCTGGTAACTAATTTCCAGGTGGTACCTAAAGCTACATGTGTAATACAACTTCAAGTTATTTCAGATTTGAAATAACAGTTTGGTGATAGGATTGCCAAGATTAAAAGGGGTGTGAAACAGGTTGATGATTGAAAATTTGTGGTGGACCTGAAAGGAGACACATCAAAGGAGAAGGTGTATTCGGCCAACACCAAGTTCACTGTGGGTTTCGGTGTGTTGCATTGGGAATGGATTAATCTCCAGTGCCATCCACTGCCTGAGTCCTAACTTCACAGCTGTGGCAGAACCATGTTCTACTTTGTAGAAATAACCTCCAGACAGTGTGGAGGCCCTGACACCACCTGACTCTCTGCTTCTTCCAGGGTTCTGGCACACTTTCACACCACGCCCGAGGACTATAGCATGGTTTTCACATCCGGGAGCACAGCTGCCCTCAAACTGGTGGCAGAAGCCTTTCCTTGGGTGTCCAGAGGCCCAGAGAACAGCAAGAGTCAGTTCTGTTACCTCACTGACAACCACACCTCTGTGGTAGGCATGAGGAAGGTTGCCGAGGCCATGGACATCACATCCACTGCAGTCAGCCCGGAGGACATGCGGGCAGCCGAGGAACGGGGTGCTGTGGCCTGTGACCCTGACTGCCAGCTTCCACACCTCTTCTGTTACCCAGCCCAAAGTAACTTTTCGGGAACTAGATATCCCCTCTCCTGGATAGAGCAGGTCAAGTCTGGGCGGCTGGGCCCTGTGGATGTGCCTGGGAAGTGGTTCGTGTTGCTGGATGCAGCCTCTTACGTGAGCACCTCCCCTTTGGACCTGTCGGCTCACCAGGCAGACTTTGTCCCCATCTCCTTCTACAAGATCTTCGGATTCCCCACTGGTTTGGGTGCTCTGCTGATCAATAATCGCGTGGCTCCATTACTGAGGAAAAGCTACTTTGGAGGTGGGACCGCCGCTGCCTACCTTGCGGGAGAAGACTTTTACGTCTCGAGGCCTTCGGTGGCTGAAAGGTAACTTTGCCTTGGGGGTGGCTGGTACAGCTCTCCAAAGCAGGTTGGCATGTGTCACCTATGGGATTATGCAAGGTGTGTCTAAGCCACAGAGTTAGGGGTGCTGATCACTGCTGGTAGGGATGGATTGGCAGCAGGACTCAAATCTGGGATGCAGAGGTTGTTTGGAGCATGCCACAGGCAGCTCAGTGGTCTCTGTCGCCATGTGGCACTGAACTTGACCCCACAGCACTCACAATGGTGGCAGTAATTGCTAAGGACTCAGTGGCAGCACCCTCATTCTCCACCAGCTGGAGCCAGCTCTGCTTGGCCTCTTAGCAGGAAGGCTCAGCAGGATCAGAGGCCTCCAGGGATGGGGGGCAGCATCCACGGGAAGGTGAGGGCAGGCCATCCTCAAACAGGTGGGGGGCCTTGATGGCTTCCTTGGTCTCTGCCATTGGTGGTGAAACTGTCTCACACATGCCATAGCGGGCACACAGAGCCCTGTCTGTTGGCATGTGGGCCAAGCGTATGAGTGTTTTCTAAACTAAAACCACAGTATTTAGGTTTAATTACAGTGCTGGCACTTTGCAGTAAATAAGTGGGTTTTGGGTTGCAGTTTGGACACTCCTGTCTGAAAGGTTTGCCCACTGGCCTATCCTTTCCACAGGCTGCAAGGACGCTGGTATGGGTTATGGTGAGGACTCTCCAATGTGGTGGTGGCAGCACCATCACTTTGAATACGTGTGGCAGATGAAATGGTCACTGACCTGGACTTCTACTGAATTCAGCAGTAGGGGCCACCATGAGGTCAAAGTAGGGAACTAATCACCTTGCTGGTGCCAGCAAAGGCCTGGGGCTGAGGGTAAGGTGGCTTAGTCTGCCACATACCGGGGTGCAGCCTCTGGATCCTGCAGACAGAGCCACACCTCAGTGGTAGAGTCAGGGTTGGCTGTTGGCCTGCAGCTGGGCTACTGAGGGGGTGGGTCAGCAGCTGGGGGACACATGGCTTGATCTCTGTACCTTATGTTTTTCCTGTAGCCTGGGGGTGATGGTACTATCCCTTTACAGCTAATGTGGGTGAAGCACCAGGGGAGAGAGGGCATTGATACGTGTTATGAGACACTTTACAGTCTTTTTTATTTAAAGGACATTTCCATTGTTCGGGGATTCTAAAGCAGGAATACTAATGTGAAATCTTTAAATCCATGTATGATAATTTAACATGTCATAGAACCAAGCAAGAAATGAATGACTGGCAAACATAATGTAAATCAAAGGCAAAATAAAGAGAAACTACAAATTTAACATGGCCATAGGACCCTGAGTGCAAGGAAAGGCCAGCTTGCTATGGGCCAGAGTATGGGTGGGCTGGGCTGGGCCGGGCCGGGCCGGACCTCTTTGCTTTGATTTGGGTGGATTACTTTACATACAGCACATACCTCCTGAAGACTCTCAGAAAGCAGAACATATTCATTTGCCATTTTGTGTGGGTTCTGGGAATCGAACTCAGGACCTTAAGTTTGCCAAACAGGTGCTGTGCCACTCAACTATATCCCTGGCCCTCATTTGGCATTATAAGTATTACTTTTTTCTTACAAACTTCAGACTAGAAGTCAATATATAGTACTCAACCCAAATGCTTATTGAACCAAAACCATACTCTTCACCTTTTGTATTTTGTAATTCAATGAAATACAACCCTTGATGGAAACAAAAGGCTTTCCTCTCTTATTCTAAGGAAGAATTTAAATTATTAATTAATACACTATTTATTGATGATCAACTAATGACTTAAGTCATTATTAATTAATGTTTAGTTTATTAGTGATTATTTACTAACTTGTGATTCATCAATTAGTAATTGATTCATGATTAATCATGAGTTTTAGGTATATTGCCATTAGTTTTTGCTTATTTTTTCAGATCATTTTCTTTATTAGTACATTTCCTTTTAATTGTATCAATATATATTTGCAGCACATGAAGTTTATATTCATCTTGATTCTTTTTTTAAATTCCCTTCCCATCCACCTCCCTCCCTCCATCTCTATATCTCTTTCCCCATTTTCATTCTTGTTATTATTCCTAGCTCATGTTTATGACTTACAATGTTTGTATTCATTGTGGTATTTGATGCCTCTACATAGAGTGTCTTAATTCTTCTTTCTTCCCCTTTGTCTCCCCCTCTCTCCTTAACCTTGGTCTCCTAAACTCCTTTTCATTTGCAAGAGGTCTATCCCGATGTCTCCTATCCATCCTTTGTTGTGCTCTTTGCACCTTTCTGTCCTCATGTGAGAGATACCATTCAGTATTTAAGCTTGTATGTCTGAGTTACGTTACTCATTGTATTTTCCAGGTGCATCCATTTTCCCACAAATGTCTCAAATTTATCCCTCTTTGTAACTGAGTAGTGTTCCCATAAACACCACATTTTCTTTATCCATTCATCTACTGATGGGCATACAGGCTGCTTCCAGGATTTAGCTATTATTAATTGTGTTGTTATGAACATTGGCATGCATGTATATATATTGCTATAGTATGATGTCTTTAATGCTTTGGGGAGAAAATACACAGAAGAAGAATAGCTGGGTCACATGGAACTTCTAACTTTAGTGTTTTGAGGAATTCCCATACTGATTTCCATAATGGTCGTACTAGGTTACATTCACACCAATAGTGTACATCGTGTTTGCAGCACATAATTTTTACATCTCTTGTGGGGCATTGGTACATACACAGAATACATCTTAATTCTTTTTTTTTTTTATCTCTTTCCCTTCCGTCCCTTTCCCCTCCACCCATCTCCCAATTCCCTTCTTTGTTTTGTATATGTTTTCATAATCTTTACACAACTTGTGTGGATTAGTTCTCTAAAGAAATTAGCATTGCAGTGACAGTGTTTTAAGCACAGATTATTTCTAGAGTGTTAAATACAAAGTACCATGTTTCCATTGAAAGCCTTTACTGGCCTAAGGCAGCGGTTGCTCATCATCCCCCCCGCCCCATTACCCGAGTTCTGTCCTTCCCCAGGGGCCTCCTTGAAAGCCAGGACGCCTTGAATCCTCACTCCTCTGTGTGGAGCCTTCCAGCACTTGGAGTTTCACGCCACCTCTACTTCTGTCTGTCTCCTGCCTCAGTCCCCTGGCTCGCTCAGATCCAGTCCCAGTCCCTGATCTGCTGTCTCCGAGTTGTACCAGGCTTCTGCTGCCCAGGGCCTTGGCTGCGCCCTCTCTCCCCACAGTCATCCCGGTAACTGTCATCCCCGCCCTGGTGAACATTAGTTCTTTCCCTTGCTCCTGCCCTCCCTGCTTACATGATTTTCCTCAGAGCAGACTCATCTCGACCAGCTGCTCTCTACTTATGCATCTTCATTGGACTTATTAGACTCTGGCATGTTGCTTGCCTGGTTTCTCCATGTCTTTTTGCTGGGTTTTATTCCTTGTTTCATAGAATGTAAGGCTATGAGGCCAGGGATTTTGTCTATCTCCTTCTCTGCTGAACCCTTAGTACCTAGGACAGTGCCTGACCCACAGTAGGTGGACAACAAAGACTTGATGTAAGTCTAATGAAACGAATAAGCACGAAATGCAGAAATAACACTGTGACAATCAGGAAGGTGTGCATCTGCGATATTAATGAAGGCAGTGTCATTTTAACCAAAATCACCGCCGAGGACCTTTTGGTTAGAACTTCATAGCTGCTTTGCTGATCGCTGTGAATTGATGTCCTGTTAGTGGTGCCCTCTTGTGGTTAGAGAGCAGTATTTCGAGAGCCTATAGCACTAGGCTTTAAATCCAAATCCTTCCTTAGATAGCAAAGCAGTCTCTTGTTTTGTCAAAGCGGTTCAAAGTGATAACTTTGTGTGTGTGTGTGTGTGTGTGTGTCTGTGGCTCTCTATCACCCTGCCATTCTACCTTGGAAGTCTGAAGTAGTTCTGGAAAGCTGCAGAGCTGGTCAAGACCATACGCAGCCAGGCGGGTCTTCTGAGAGACAGAGATTGAGAGATAGAGAGAGAGAGAGAGAGAGAGAGAGAGAGAGAGAGAGAGAGAGAGAGAGAGAAAGAGAAAGAGAGAGAGCGCGCAAGCGCAGTGGTTCTCACACAATGTAGAGGGTGCCTACTGGAAGGTGCCACTCTCCTGACATCAGATGGGCCTTACATACCACACAGTGCACTTGCAGTGTGCTGACCACAGCTTGACCTTGTTCCACTGCCCCCACACTGCAGGTTTGAAGACGGCACCATCTCATACCTTGATGTGATAGCATTAAAGCATGGATTTGATGCCCTGGAGCGCCTCACAGGTCAGTGGACCTTCTTACCCATGTGGAATTGGCTCTCATGAGCTGTGTCCTGGAGAGTCCTGGTAATGGTGTGGTTCTAAAGGAGATGATGTTTGTGCAGGGGAGTAAGTGGCACATACCAGTAGTAACTGGGCGTGGGATGCAGTTAAATCTGATTCCAATTATCTTCAATGTGACTTCTCAGAGCAAGGAAACAAAGAAGGTATTGGGGAGTTTTCTGTTGCTCGTCAGTTAAAAGAATTAACTGGTAGGAGACATTCTGAATCAGAAGCGTAGTAGCTGTGGGGGTGCACTGGATGGTATCTGAACAGGGAATGGTAATCCCAGGGGTTTACTCAGTTCTCCCCTTGCTGGATCTAAAGCCATATTGAGGAGCTGGTGTTAAGTCCATTGTGCCCTCAACGGAGTAGTGGCTCAGGGAGCTGGTAGCTAGGAAGGCTAGGATTTAAACCCAGGCTGACTAATGCCTAACTCCAAGCTCCTGGCCACTATTTCTGTCACTGGCCTTTGCATGAGTGCAGTTTCTTTCCTGATTTGTGCTTTGGACATGGATAATTGGGGAGCACCCACTGGAGGCAGATAACACGTCCCATCTTCCGGAGATGGACACAGAAGAACACAATAGGAACAGCCTGACTGGTGAGCCAGGCATGATCTGTGGTGCTGTGCTTGTGGGCTGAGCTTCCTTCTGGAGCTGAGCTCTGAGAACTGAGTGGTGCTGGCCATTCGGGCCAGGGTTGTGGTGAGGCAGGGGTGAGGCTTACTGGTTAGGCAGTCTTTCCTCTCTATTTTACAATAACGGACTCTTCAGGTTCTCAACCTCTGCCCAGGACTGGGGCAGAGGGATTCATGGACAGGAGGGTCACCCTGATAGTGAAGCAGGGCGGTAAGTGGGCATTGTCCAAGACAGAGGGAGAAGGTGGTCAGACAAGCCCTGAAAAACAAGCCTCTTCCAAGAAGTATGTTAGCAGAACCTTCCACCCCCAACCACAGGTGGCAGCATCTAACAGGACTTGGGGCACCTATGAAAGCACAGGTTGACAATCCTGGTCCACATTATAGCAAACCTTGATTTTTTTCCTATTAAGTTGCTTTAAAAAAAAACTGTGGTAAAAAATATATATATATAATGAAATTAGTAAATGCACAATTCAGTGGTTTTAGGTACACATGGTTGTGCAACTGACCAAAATGTTTTCCATCCAAAATGTTTTCATCATCTTAAGCTGAAATTCTACCTGCTAAACTAGCTTCTTAATTCTTCTTCTCCCTAACCTCTGGTGACCACTGATAAGATACACCTTTTGCCTTGCTGTTCCAGATACCTTATATAAAGGAATAATTCAGCGTGTGTCCTTTTGTGTCTAGTTTATTTCATTTAGCATAGTATTTTCAAGATTCATACTTGTTAAACATGTATTCTTAATTGTTTAATTCTTTAATTGTATAAAGTGATTTAAACATTAATAAAAACAAAGTGCAAAAATATTTTAATAATAAAATTGTATATTTTTGCCATCTGCTATCAAAGGGTCTAAATCATCTGAATTTTAAGTAGTACTATATAGATATACACACATATATTTAAAAAAGAGAATGACAAGAATTCCTATAGAAAAATTCTGCCTAAACTATTTTTCAGTACCAAAGACTTAAACCTTTATCATACAGGCAATTCTGTACCATTTACACGAACACTTAAAATCATCAATGTGTGGTCCAGGTTGACCAGCTGTAGTGATCTTGTTTCCTTACAAATGTGAGAATGACTTTCCTGTGAGGTTCATGACTCTGCTTTTCTGCTTGGCATTGAGGTGGCATGGAGAATATTGCACAGCACACCTTCACACTGGCTCGGTACACCTATGCCACCCTGTCATCTCTTCGCTACTCAAATGGAGCCCCAGTGGTGCAGATTTACAGTGACTCTGAGTTCAGCAGCCCTGAAGTTCAGGGTCCAATCATCAATTTTAATGTGCTGGATGACAGCGGGAACATCATTGGTTACTCCGAGGTAGGTTTGCTTTTCTTACAGATGAACAGAATTGCTCTTTTCTGGAATTTGAAAATTTTACTGAGCCTTGAAATTTGCAGTGGAGGCCTCTATACCCCTGGAAATAGCTGGGATGAAGTGCAGATACTTCTGGGGAGCCCCAACCCTTGCTCTCCAAGTCTTTATCTCTCAATCATCCAGTTCTAGCAAGCCAGGCTGTGGATTTTTCAAGCCCTTTTTACTCAGGTAAAGTAGGAAATTTTAAATTGGAAGAGAGAGGCTGATTCTTTTGTTACCAGTGGAACAGGTGATAGCTTGCCATCACGAGAAGACAGAAAAGTACTGTGGACAGAACCACAGCTGAAGTCATTTTGTTACAGACAGCTTGGCATCTGATTGCATATCACCACGTTGTAACATCATTCGTGGCAGATCTCCTTTTCTATGAGAAGCAGAAATAGCCCACAGAATTCTGTTCATGATTAATTCAAAGAATGCTCTTAGTTTTTGAATCTTTCTGACTTGGACTCAAGATACAATGGAACAGAGACAGACCATCTCTCCTGTGTGCAGCCTAAATTTCTAACCCACTGTGGCATACTACAGTGGTCTTATTCTTCCAAGTTTAGCTGACCATTTTGCAGCAGTGGTAACCAGGACCGTGAGTTTGGGGGTTGAAAAATGGTCATGGGGAACTTCTGTCCTTTCTGTTAGGGACTGAGGATTTCCCTAGGAGCTGGCCTGTGAGTAGAGACCAAAATCTGAAGATAGACTTGTCCAGTGATGCTGCTGAGTTCTTTCACCCAGGGCTAGGGACCTCTTGGATTCCACTGACAGGTTTTTACGCCACTGGATTGTTAGCTAAGGATGAAGGAAGAGTTGTTTTTCTAAGGCTCCTGGTTCAGCCAGGAGGTTATTTCTTTTTATTCTAATAGACCAGGGAGTCGGCCACAGTGAGGACAACTATGGTCTTAACAAGGTTCTGTGGGAGGTCCCCTTGCCCAGCTGACAGCTCAGTCCAGCGTGGTGGCTGGCGGACTACAAGGCACACCATGCTTCCATGTGGCTGCCTCTGGCCATGCCACATATGAGTTCAAGGGCTTAGCCATCTGGGCACAATGTATTCATTTCCCCAGCTGCAGGTGGGTGACTCCTCCCTGACTTCAGCCTGAGCCATGTGGACTGAGAATCTACTCCAGGCTCTGTGGCCCTGAGGGAGTGGAGTTCTCAACCTACAGCCAAGGTTCAGGATGAACCTATTATCCTGGGGGCTCCAGGCAATATGAATGACATTCCTGAGCCTCCAGAGGGCAGGAAAGAGCCTTGGGAACTTCTGCACTGAGCAGCAATTCTGAATGTACCAGAAGTTGGAGAAATTAGGAACAGGAAATAGATATCACCAGGTGTTGGTGGTGACCCTTGTGGGCCAGGCTGGGAGCCCAGGTGATGCAGTGCCTTGCTGGGGCTGTCAGACTCTGCAGCCGATGCTGAGGAGCTGCTCAAGTCCCCAACGCCACTGAGTTATTCTCGTGGCCCTCACTGGAAATGTGAGTTCTTAGGATTTAGCCTGTTTGATATTTTCACTTTTCTCAAGCATACTTCTACAATTCAGCTGGAGATGCTTTAAATTCCTGTAATATTTTATAAAATGTTTAGTAAACCCACCATAGAGCATACATCTTAGAGCAAACTTCCAAGCTCAGATTATCTTTTCTTTTTTGGTGCCGGGGATCGAACTCAAAACCTCGAGTTTGCCAAGTAGGCACTTATGCTCTTGAACTAAACCCCCGTCCCAGGTATCGTTTTATTGTTAGGACACTGGTCTGAAACTCTCCCAGGCCAGCAGAGTAAAGCGGGATATCTGAAAATATCATATTTGATCCACAGGTGGACAAAATGGCCAGCCTGTACAACATCCACCTGCGAACTGGCTGCTTCTGTAACACAGGGGCCTGCCAGCGGCATCTGGGCATAAGCAACGAGATGGTCAAGAAGTATTTTGAGGTCAGTACAGGACCCTGAGGCCCAAGCATTGGGAATCATGGTGGTTACACTTGTGGCTGGTCACCTGTCTGGTAGGGGCTGGCCATTTGGGCTTATTTCTTGGGACTTTTCTGTGACTGTACAAAGAAAAAAGTGAGTCATCAAGAACGGAAAATATTTTGGGCCTCAGATGTAGCACAGTAGCAAGGCTCTGAGTTTGAGTCCTGGTTAAAAAACAAAGCAAAACAAAACAAAAAAACCCAACAGAAAATATTTTAAGATACTATTTCTTGCCTTTTTTTTAAAAGATAGAGTCTCACTATGTAGTTCTGGCTGTTCTTTTTTCCCCTCCCTTTTAAAATTTATTTTGAAGGTAGTAAAATACAACAGAACCAGACAGAACAAAAGCCAGTTGAGACAGTGCAGTGAAATTGGTACAGAACGTCATGGCACGTTACTGGGATAACAGTAATAGATGCCATAGTGTATCTCGTTATCTTCACAGTAGTTGTCCTTTCAATGAAGTATAGCAAAATCAAACCAAATACAGAATGTTATAGAACTTATCAAAACAGAATATTGAATAAAGCAATATAATTAGTTAGAACAAAGCAAAACAGTGATAACAATATTGCTTTCAAAGAGATGTTAGAAGGAAATCCCCCCTATTTGCTATATTGCATACAGTCAACCTCCCAAGAGATGCTCAGACCTCTGGCTCCCATTTGCTGCTTATCAAGGGGGTGAGCGGGTTACTTTCTTTCCCAGCGCCCTAAGTTCCAAGATGGTAGGGTCTCGAGAAACACTGGCTGGTTCTCCCCCTGGGCCACCCACCACTTTCTCAAGCCATGTCTGGCTGAATTGACTATATAGCCCAGGTAGGCCTTGATCTCACTTCAATCCTCCTGCTTCAGCCTCCCGAGTGCTGGGATTACAAGGCACGTACCATCATTCTTGGCATTAAAATATCATTTTCATGGCAGTGCTTTTTGGTTCGTTTTTTACTTGCAGGGCAAAAATGTAAAGTCAGAGAGGGCTGTTAACAGGGGATATACTAGTACACACTCTTTAGTCTGGTTTCGTCACCTTCGGGTTGGGGGTACAGTAGAATTCTTCCACAGTTTTAAAGATTTTGTGTATCCAAGAATCCCCACCCTTCCTGTCTATCCTCAAGGCTGAGGATTTTTACTCTAGGGTACAGTTTGTTTTGAACTATTTCATAAGAATATTTTGAGTGGCAAAGTGCCCTGATTTATTTTGAAATAATTTATAATTTGAGTTTCTGTTGGTTGCTCTGAATATTGAAACAGAGAGAGAGAGAGGAGCGGGAGGAGAGGGAGGGAATGGGTGGGGCAGAGAGGGTGGCAGAGGATCAGAACATAAACAGATGCAGTTCCTGACACAGCCGTGCCCCTGTAGGATGCCATCGCCACATCTCTGGGTGACCGGCTGGACTCACTGGTGTGGTGTCCCAGGCAGCGTAATGGTCACACCGATCATCAGGCAGCGGGACTTGGGGATGACCTCCTCCTGCCTCTCCTCCCTATCCTGGGAGGGACAATCAAGTTGACACAGGCCTTTACAGTGGCCTTGGCCGCCACCTCTGCCCTTTCCACCTCCTGGGGGCCATTCTCAGGTCGCAGGTTCCCTTCAGTCCTAGAGAGGCCGATAGTCTCGGGTGGCCAGCAAGTGTTTCTTGGGCCTCAGTCCTGGTAGACTACAAAGTCAACCTCTCAGCAGGTCTGAAACTTTGGCTCATCTCCCGACCCCTCTGTGGGTCAGCGGTGCGGCAGCTCTGGGTGAATGTTCTCCTGAAGCATTTCTCTTCAGCTCTCCATGGCTCCTTGAGATTGGTATCAGCTTTAGTTCACAGCTGTGCAGAGCGAGATCCGGGGAGAGGGCCCTGTGTGTTCAGAGCTGTGTCTCAGCAGCACAGCGCATATTAGTGTTGCAATCTGATCTCCTGGGTTAATTTAAAAATTATCAAATTTGTTTTACAAAACTGTTTCCAGTCATGGTGTATGAGCCCTCCGGTTGATTTATTTCCTTTTTATTTCAGGCTGGTCATGTCTGTGGAGACAATATTGACCTTGTAGATGGGCAGCCCACCGGCTCTGTGAGGATTTCCTTCGGGTACATGTCCACATTTGAGGATGCCCAAGCATTTCTCAGGTTCATCATAGCCACTCGCCTGGGCTCACCAGGTGACCAGCATGTCCCTCAGGCTAGCACTGAGGAGGCCAGAACCCCATCTGCAGAGGGGAAAGTGCAGGACATGCTCACTGCCGCTGGAAGAGATTGTATCTCACTTCAGAAAGGCATGGACTCTGGGGTTTGGAACAACTCCAGCTCCACTATGAATACCATGAGTTTGTGCCCCACTCTGAGCAAGACCACCAACACCCAGCAGACTCCTACAGAGGAAGCTGCAGGCATCCTGCCTGGGGACCTTGGGCCACACAGTGTCACCAACCTTTACCTCTATCCCATCAAGTCCTGTGCTGCATTTGAGGTAGGGGCCTTCTCTTTGCACAAAAACTGCCTCTCTTTAGATTTTCTATAAAGTTTGTTTTTTCCTAAATAAACTGAAGAAAGGATATAGAAAGTGAAAAAAGCATGCAAGACCCAAAGCATGCAATGAGAGTGCTGTGGGTGTGAAAAACTCATTCTCATTTTGCCTTCTTTATTGGGCGCGTAATGTAGGCTGGCTTTTGAATGGAACTCTGCTTACAGGGACCCCTCAGAGCCTCCATTTTTGAGTGGTGAACACCTCACTGCTGGTAATCACCATAGCTGTGTTTCCTTGAATGTATGTGCTGGCACCTTGCTGAAACATTTGATGCTTCCTGCATTTGATACTTAAAGCAATCACGTAAGGAGCATGGCAGCATCATCCTCAGGTGTGGATCCCTAAGTTAAAGTTAAGCACTTTGCCTGCATCACTTGCTGATAGACGACAGAGCAAGGATTTGAACCTGGATCTGCTTATCCTTAGGTCTTTGTTTTGTGTGATTTGCTCTGCTCAGTTTTCCCTGTGGTACCAAACTATAGTCAGTTCTATACACAGGTTCTGCATCCACTGATTCAACCAACCACAGATCCAAAATATTTTAAAAAATACACTATACTGGATGAATACACACCTTTTCTTCTTGCCATTGGTCCCTAAATAGTACAGTATTAATAACTACTTATATAGTGTTTACATTGCATTAGGTATAAACATAATCTAGAGACGGAAACTAGATGTGCACAGGTTACACACACATACTACACTGTCTGGTGTAAGATTTCAGTATCTCGAGGGGATCCTGGAACCCGCAGGACAACATGCACTACATCTGCAAATGGGCTGGCCAAGTGGTCCTTATACCTGGAGGCTTTGGCTGGCAGCTAGCCCTCATCTCCAAAAGGCTGTGTCCCCTGCTGTGGCCAAACTGAGACTGTATTTCTATAATCTTTCTATGTGTCCCAAGTCCTAGACTCCTGAGTCTCTGGCATGACAGGTTTTTCAGCTCCTCATCAGATGTACCAAGGTTGGGGCTATTCTTTGGCCTGCATTTTAGGGTGTTCCCAAAGGAGTGTGGCCTCCAGGCCGAGACCGTAAGCCAAGACTTCATCCCCGCTCCTGAACAGAGGCAGGTGAGGACTCTATACAGGACTCTGCCTTCAAAGCTGGTGTGCATTTTGTAGCACAAACATGAAGAAGGCACAGCAGGCATACAGGTGAGGAGGCTGAGCTTCGTAAGGGTGTAATTTTCCTTGAATCAGTAAGCTGATTACACTAGAGCTGCAGAATGAGTCTTGACATTCATTTTTCCAAATTATCCTGATCCAGCCCTAGAATCAACCACTTCTCCAAGGAGTCCAAGGAGTTCTTTTTCTTGGACAATGGTATTAAAAATCAGGATCTAGGTACTGGGTATAATTTGTATTTTTATTTTGTAGAAATAGGAAGAATTCAGGAAAACTCACAAACTTAAAGTAGATCAACTCAGCTTCCCAGAATAGCCACAGTTTGTAATGAGAACCATATCTATAAAGTTAGGAGGTTCCTGGACATCACCCACCATAGAAGAAGGGTGCACGAAAAGCAAGAGCCATGGGCTCTTGAGGGGAAGGGTTCTGGAGATGGGGTAGGACAGAATACACTCTTGTACTCTTGGCATTTTGTGCATGAATGTACCTTACCAACTCAGAACAGGCTGAGGTGGACGGGGTTGGGGACCGGCTCTGGAGGCTGCATGGAAGGTATCTCACTTCCACACCATTGTATCCTTGCATTGCCCTCTTTGTTTTGCTTTCTTTTCCTCCCCTTCTTCCTCCAGGAGTATATGCTGCGTTCATGGCATCCACCTGCATGTGTGCACCCCTGTGTGAAAACATGAAGTGCATTTTTGACGAGCTCTAACCTAAAATACTATCTTTTGTTTAGGTGACCAGGTGGCCCGTAGGAAACCAAGGGCTGCTGTATGACAGGAGCTGGATGGTTGTGAACCACAATGGCATTTGCCTGAGTCAGAAGCAGGAGCCAAGACTCTGTTTGATCCAGCCTTTCATCAACCTGCAGCAAAGGATCATGGTCATCAAAGCCAAAGGTTCGAAAACATTTCATTTCTGAGGGTAGCTGCAGAGAGAGCTTTCACACTCAGATTAAAGTAAACAAATGTCTTTGTGCCACCTAATGTTAAAAATATTCTAAAGTGTTGGCTGGGGATTTAGCTCAGCGGCATAAGCACCTGTCTTGCAAGCAGGTGGTCGTAAGTTGGATCCCCAGTACCAATTAAAAAAAAAAAATTCTAAAGTGAAAGTGTAGGACAGGCAACAAAAAGCTTGTTTCCTTTTTGTTTTGGGAAATTACTGCGAAGAGTTAACAGTTTGACAATCCAATCAGAAAAGAAAGAGTTCTAATCTTGGAGTTGTATGGTGTCCTTTGTACTTACCTTCTGTCTTTGTTACTTTTCTTATTGCTGAGACAAAATACCCAACTCCCTAAGTTAAAGGAGGAAAGCTTTACTTAGCTCACAGTTTATAGGTTTCAGTCCATAGTCGGGGCTCCAAGGCAGAGGGGCATGGCAGAAGGCATCACAGAGGAGAAACAGTGCATAGCAAGCCAGGCAGGAAGCAGAAACAGCAGCAGCCAGCCTGCCTTTCCTCACTCCCTTTATATTCCATCCAGCCTATAGCCCTAGTGATTGGTGCCACCCACAGCCAGGCTGAGGCCTCCATTATCCACATGCAGAACTACGCTAAACCCATTTAGTTATCACACATCCTTAATCCCAGCATCATACCCCACCTCCAAAAAAGCTCTCCCACAGTGACTGCGTGAAGCTCCAAGAGACATCTAGATGCAGGCCATAGCACCTTCCTTCTCTCCCTTCACTCATAATGTGCATTGTAGGCCTTGATTCTTCCTTGGTGGTTTTAACACATGAAAAAGTATAGAACAGTTCTGTCCAATAGAACTTGTGATGAGCGAACATATAACATCTACACTGCACAGTTCAGTGGCCACTGGTCACCTGTGGCCACTGGGCCCTTGAACTGAATTTTAAATTGTGTTCAATTTCAAATAATTTTGATAGCTATATGTGGCTTATGACTACAGTGTTGGATTCATAGGCCAGAGAATATAATATAATATAGTATAAAATATGATACATAATTATAGCATCTAGTTTTAACGAATTGTAACATTTGGCCACATTTCTTTAAGATTCTTCTCCTCTTGTGTTCCTACTTGTGTAGGCATATGTCACTATATATGTATGTCTTAGTTACTTTTCTCTAGTTGCTGAGACAAAATACCTAATTCCCAAAATTAAAGAGGGTAAGGTTTATTTAGCTCACAGTTAGTGGAGGTTTCAGTTCGTATTCAGCTGGCTCCCAGTTAGAGTGGATATGGCAGAGGGCAACAGTTCATGGCAGTGGAAAGCAATAAGAGCAGAAAGGGAGGAATGTGAGAGAAGACTCTTTGTCCCTTATATTGTATGTAAATTACCCACCGTAGGGAGGGTATAGCACTCACACCTATAATCCCAGCATTGGACCATGAATCAGTCACAAACTCTGGAAGCCTGCCCCCATGACTGCATGAGGCTTTGGGGGGACATCCAGAAACAAACCATAGCAATGTATATATGTATGTATTTATCCTTGTACTGGGGATTGAATTTAGGGTCTCAACACCAAGGGACATGTCCGGCTCTTTTTATTTTTTGAGACAGCATCTTGCTAAGTTGCCCAGACTAGGCTGAATTTGAGATCCTCCTGCCTCAGCCTCCCAGAGTGCTGGAATTATAGGCATGAATGACCATACCTAGCTATCCTTTTTAAAAGAAATGATGATAAAACATTATAGATATGGCTGAAATTCTCTGTGTGCCCTTCGTGGGCCTTATTCCCCTGCCTTCCTCACCCTATCTACCATTAACATAATATTCCAGTTTTTCCCCTAACTTGTAGATAAGCTTAAGTGAGGTACTATATTTGCATATATTTATGATCATATTTCTTGACTGTGGCTTTTCTATTTTAGTCATTTATTTTTCCGTAAATCAATAGGCCAATATCACTATTGTTACAGAATGAGTCTTGATAGCTCTGTCTTCCAAGGAGTTAGGCTATTCTTGGCCTTTTGTTCTTCCATATAAAATGTTACACATATACATATTTGTGTAGCCATCCCCACAGTCAAGGTACAAGCGTCCTGAAAACTCCTTTGTGCAAGCCCACTGTAGCCTGCCCTGCCCTTCAAACTGCTAACCAGAGATCCTTTCTCTATCACTGTAGTTTTATCTTTTTGAGAATGCTATATAAAAAGAATCCTGTAGTAGGTGATCTTTTGAGGTTGGCTTTTTTTACTCAATGTGATGCTTTCATGATCCCTTCAAGCTCCACAGGGAACAGTAATCTTTCTTTATTGTTGAGCTGTGTTCCAAAGTATGAATGCAACAGTGTGTTTTGTGCATTCATTCATTGAAGGCCATTTTAGTTGTGTCCAGTTTTGAGCAGTTATTGTCAACTTTTTGTTTATGTAGAATTTTGAATAGATAAATACTGTGATATTTGAAAAGTCAGTCTCTCTAGCTGCAACCTCTGTGAGCAATGTCAAGGATGTCCTTCCAGAAACATATCAGTTTACTTAAGGCATTATGTACGAGTGATCCCCACCAGATCTGCCGCCACCAAAGGACTGATAAAGCCCAGGGTCTTTTGGCCGGTCAGCAGCCTCTGGTCCAGCTGGGCATCCTATACTTCCCTGAGCTCTGGCTGTGGGGCCACATAGTTATAGAGTCCAGACCTCCAGTGGATGAGTGTCATTCCACATAGTGCTATCCAGTTTTGAGCAATTATTAATTGAACTGTAAGTATTTACGTGAAGGTTTTGGGGTGACAATATATTTTTATTTCTCTAGAAGAACTGTGCTGGGAGTAGATTCTCAGGTCATATGGCAAGTGTATGTTAACTTTAAATGAAACTTTTGGGCCGTTTTCTAGAGTGGCACCATTGTGCAGTCCATTCAGCCACGTGTGAGACTTTCAGTTGCTCAACATCCTGCCAGCTTTTGGTGTTGACAGTATTTTAAATTTTATTTCTTTTAATAGATGTGTTGTGGTTTTCGTTCTTGGTTTTTGTTTGTATTTTCCTATGGATAATGATGTCAAGCTTCTTTTTGGGTATTATTTGTGTTTCTTACATAGATTGTTACAGATATGGCTAAAAGCTAATTGTTTACAGATTTTCTTGTTATCCTTCCATTATTGACATTTAGTTTAATTCCCTTAAACTCTCCAAAAAAGTAAAAAAAAAAATTGTGTATGACTTTAATTCATTAAATTGGTTACAGTTCAGTTTATGATCTAGGATACCTATTACCGGGAACATTTCATGTGTATTTGAGCAACTATTAATTTAGTTTCTATTGCTATGGATTTTCCCATTATGGATAGATCACATAAATGGAATCAAACAATGTGTGATTAGCTTCTTTATTTTTGCAAAAACTATTCTTGTGTGGCATGTATTAGTACTTCATTTTATTGTGGAATAATAATCCACTGAATGGATTTTCTTTATCCATTCATCAGTTGGCAGATATGATTGTTTTCCTAAATTATTGCCCATTTGTATATTTTCACAAGAATGTCTTCAAGTTTTTTGCCCATTTTAAAATGGATTGTTAGTTCTTTTTATCATTGAGTTGTAAGAGTATTTTATGTATCCTGGATATATGTTTGTTCTTTAGAACTGCTTTAAAATTGTCTCCTTTTTGACTTTTGATAGTTTGGTTATAACTATTCCAAACTATAGTTGATCTCTTTGGTTCATTTTATTTGGCTTTGTGTTGGTTTCTTGGATCTAGGAGTCTGTTCCTTCTCCAGATTTTAGGAGCTTTCAGCTCTTATTTCTTCTCTCTTTTCTCTTTTTTTGGGCTTCCATAGTGTGTATATTGGTCCTCTTGATGGTTCTTCATAATTCCTAAAGCTGTCTTCCATCTTTTTCATTTCTTATTTTGCTTCTCTGATTGAGTTATTTCCAGTGACTGGTGCTTGAGTTTTCTCATCCTTTCTTCTGTTTAGTCTGCTGTTGAAACATTTGTAGTTAGTTACAGTTTTATGTTCTTTAGCTATTATATTTTTCAGTTATTAGGTTATTCAGTTCTTATGTTTTCTTTTTGGCATTTAAATTTTTAAAGATCTTTTTTGTCCAAACCCTCATTTTGCTCATAAATTGTACTCTTGACCTTGGTGAGTATTTTTATGAGAGTTAAGAAATTCTTCATCTGGTAATCATTAGGGACCATTCTGGAAATTTATCTTTTTTGTTTGTTGTTCTGGAACGTTTCCTGATTTTCCATTTTTCTGCACTCTCTTGTTGGTTCTGGGTATTAGACAAAGCAGGAGCTCAGACTTCCAAGCTTCTTACAGGAGACCTTCACCAATCTGCATGATCAGAGATCCTGAGGTTCTCTACCAACTCTTTCTCTCCCTTAGGAGAAGCGGGAAGCTATGTATTTGTCTGCCTGCTCTGAGCAGGGAAGAGGACCAATGGTATTTGCCAGCCCAAGCTTCTGCTTCCTTTCTCCCTGAGGTGGCTTAACTGTGCCAAACTTGTCACAGAGCTCTAAAGCAGTGAAGGCATAAGCCAGTCTGCAGTTGAGCACTCTCAGAAAAGTTGGGTGCTGGGCACACAAACCAACCCTTCTTCCTCCAGGGAAAGCTGGAGGGTGGAGGTCTTTCCTGGCCTCCATGGCACTGCACAGAGGGAGGGTCTCTGGGGACAGGGTGTCGTGAATGCCCCTACTGTCTTCAGTGAGCCTGGCTTTACATTTTCTGGGGATGCAGGAGTTTTTTAGTTAGGTCCTAATTTCCCATATCTTACTCTACTAATATTTTTGTTATCTTCCTTTCCAATTTTCATTTCTTTTTTCTTTTTCTTAGTACATTGCTAATCTGTCTTATGTAATATTGAATGGAGTAGTGTTGGAAGCCACAGTTCTCTATTACTGACTTGAGTTGCCACTTCCGAAGTTTCAAAAATAAGAATGATGTTTGTGTTAAATAAGATTTAATTTGTCAGCTAAAGTAGTTATTTTCTTATATTGTCAAAATCTTTATGACTAATTGTTAATTTTTACTGAATGTTTATTCTGCATCTGTTCTTTATTATTTTTTCTTATACTGTTAATGCAATACATTGTTTGTAGATTGTCTAGTACTGCAGTATCCTTGCTTTCTTTAGAAATAAAAATACTGCTTGTCAATAAATTTTAAACATATTGCTAAGTTTGGTTTGATAATATTTTGTACTTGGCATTTTTTATACGTATTTTTATTAGTGAGATTGATATATATGTAATCTGTCTTAGTTACTTCTGTCTCATTGCTGAGACAAAATACCTGACACCAAAGTTAAAAGGGGAAAGGTTTATTTAGCTGACAGTTTGTAGAGGTTTCAGTTCATCATCAGCTGGTTCCAAGGCAGAGTGGCTTGGTGGAGGCGCATCCAGAGGAGAAATAGTTCATAGCAGCAGAAGGCAGAAAAAGCAACAAGGGAGGAAAGGCCTTTCTGTCCTTTTTATCTTATCCCCACTGCAGGGGTTATGGTGGTGCCAAGCCAGTCAGTAGACTGATTTAGTAGTCACACACCCTTAACCCTAACATCACACACTCGAGATTCAGCCACTTCTGAAAAAGCTCTATGACCATATGAGGCCTGGGGGGACATCTAGACCTAAACCATAGTGTAACTTTGTATTGTTCCCTTTGTGTTTGAATTTGGTACCTAAGATATTAACATATATTATTTTAAACTATTATAAATGTATGTAACATACATATAATATGTATAACAAAGAAAAAGGAATAGTTTCCAATCTCAATGACATAGTAGGGTTTTTTTTAGGCAGTAATGACTTGATGCAAGAATTTAATTTAATGTTACATTTTTTACAGCATGAGGCTTCATGTCTGCCTGTCTATTTATAGAGGATTTAAGATAGCTTAGAGGATGATGACCTCAGAAAGTGGAGTCCTGTGGAGTGGAGAAATCTTTCAAAGTAATTTATAGAGCATCACAGGGACCGTGAGCATGATTGCTCCAGTGCAGGATCTTCTGCCAGGAAGTTGCCTGAAGCCACTCTGCTGGTGGTACTGAATAATGATGAAGAAAATCTCTGCTTATAATTTCTTTTTCATGTATGTGTTATAAATTTCTAAAACCCAACCATGCTCTTGATCCATCCAAGTTCCAGAGTCATTAACATTCTTGTAGGTGTCACAACCATGGACTTTTCTTGCATAGCTGTTCATTTGGTATGATGATAAACTCATCTATCCCCTTTGTTTATTAGGGATGGAGCCCATAGAGGTGCCTCTTGAGGAAGATAATGAACGGATTCAGATTTGCCAAAGCAGAGTCTGTACAGACAGGTAAGACTCTGAGGTAGGTGACAGTCCTGGCTATCATGGGCATGGTGGCACAGAGGAGAGGAGAGCACTGCCCTGTATGATCCGTCCTCTGCCACACTCCTCATCCTGTTGGTGGCACAATCCATTCTAACCATGGGCTCCTTTGTGTTCTTCATAACTACCACACACACTCCTGAGGCCTGGAATGCTCTTCCCTTGTTTCTTATTCTATAGCACTCAGTTCTTCCCCTTCACTGGTGTCCCCTCCACCAGGCTCTGCCCCAAAGTTCTCTTCTCAGAGGACCCCATGATCAACCCCGTGATCTCCGCCAGAATTTGACCCCTCCCTCTCCATGGCTTTGTTCATGTCCTTCCTGTTTATTGTTCCAAGCATACTCTATTTGTTCATTTATTGTTAGCTCTTCCCAGAATTCCTGTGTTCTTCCCGCAGAGCCTGGAACAGAGCTGGGTACACAGTATGGGGCAGGAGCACAAAGTACATCAGGAGGAACAGTTTAGAGGCCACTGCAGCAGCTCAGAGAAGCCCCATGGTGAGGGAAGAGACTTAGTTCACATTTTTCCGACTGGCTGATGGGTACAGAGTAGCTGGGAAGGGGTAGGATGCAAGTGGGAAGGTTGGCTAAACGCCTGAGTGGGCAACATAGGTGAGGGGAAATGGAAGCTCGACCAACGTCAGGGGGAAAACCAGGTGGGCCTCAGATATATATTCTGGAAATACTCCATCAAAACAAGTCGCTGAGTGGACCAGGAGGCCGAGGGTGAGATGTGTGTCACAGCATCCCTCAGGCTTCTAAAGTGGAGCATTCAGGTGACACACTGCAAGTTATGTACTGTAGAGCTGTGCAGTGTTACCTAATTTGCATTGTTGATGATAACACCTGCTAAAATCTAGGAAATGTTATGGCTTGATTATACATAGTTATCATGGAGTAAATCAAATACCCATGTCCCTTGTGATCTAAATCTGATCTGTACCTGAACAGCAAAGCTTACAATCATGGGAAACCTGTCCCATCTAATACCAACCAAATTCCCACCCTGACCATGGCAACTGACTATAGAACATACATTAAGGATTTCTATGTACTGAAACGATACAAGAATACGAATTGCCCATCAGTTACACAGTGAACTTGATAGTGGGTGGGGTGTGTTTGATTGTTGGTGCTACTCCATGGTATCAGATTGGATTATATTTCTACCTACACTGCTATGGACCTACACAATCTTGCCTATCATGACATGCTATTTTTTAAATTATTTTTTTTGAAAACCATATATTAGCATTTTAATGAGCCCCCCTTGTCCTGTGGCTTCAAGCCACCAGAATACAGGCAGCCCCAACACCCTTAATCTTCTCCTCAGCTCTGCTGCTGAAGAATTTGGCCTTAATGATGACAGGCTGCTGTAGGAGTTTTCCCTCCCAAGAACTTTGTGATAGCCCGGCCGCACTGCATCAATGATGGGACCTGCTCCAGTCTTGTTTTTGACAGCATTTACTCGTGTCTGCTGACTGACAATTTATCAAGGCTGACAGTTGGGCAGAAGCTCTGGGTTCTCTTTAAGTGGTAATGCCTCATACCAGCCTTCCCGAAGTAACCTGGGTGATACTTGCTGAAGTCGATCCTGTGGTGATGCCTCCAGCATTTCCCTGGCCTCTAGGGTACTTCTGGTGCTTGCCCATGTGGCCATGGCCATGGCTCACACGGCCCTGAAGCTTCCCGGTCTTCCTTAGTCTGGATGGCATGTCAGCAGCTGGGACCAAAGAGCATGACATGATATTTTATACTCAGATACTAGAGCTACATCCAAATTGGACCTGAGTACTTAGTGCCCCTGGGCAGAGGAGCCCAGAAGAGGGCGTGAAGATCCTGGAGAATGACTAGGCCCATAACACTGAGTATCACAGGCACTGGTCTCCTACTTGAAGGACGGCTGAAGAATTGAGACATACTCTAGCTTCTTGCCAACACTTGCTATAATTTAACTTTCTGCCAATTTAAACATTAATTACAGCACAATCTCAATGAGAGTAATGAATTTGGGGGCAACTCTTTGCCACATTGCTGTTACTCACCTGCCAATAGAAGTGTAGTCCTGGAGGGAGACCAGTAGTTACTCATCAGGCTCCGCCCTGCTTGTTCACTTCGCTCTACTGTATGTGGGAGCAGTACTTTCTTCCTGTTAATAAAGCTTTTCAGATGGCCAGCGCTAGGGATCTCTCCTTGGACCCATGGATACTCAGTGTAACAAACATGGACAGGGTGCAGTGTCTCAACACACAGGAGAGAAAGTTACACAGAGGAGTCCTGTTCACTTCCTCTCCCAGGACAGGAGGGAAACTATTTCTCCTAGGAAAAATTAAAGATAACATAGATTTTCAACAATATTATCTTGTAATCTCAAGATAAGATATCAACAATTTTATATCATAAATTCCACTGATGTACATTTGGAAGATTCTAGAAGATCCCCAAATTTTAAGACATTGGTTCAATAAATGTGCTTATTCTAGTACCTTATAGGCACAGTGTTCATTTTGCAAACCAAACACATCAGCCACATGATCTGGCTGTGAGGGAAAATGCTTCAGTCAGGTTCAGCGTGCAAAACCAGGACACATTTCAAGTGCTTCTTCATGCAAAATGCCTTTTGGGAAGATCTCAAATTCTAAGCTTTGTGCTTCTTAGTGTCAATAATTAATATAAAAATGACTATAAAGAGGAATTTCTATGGTGTTTAATCTGGTCCAAAGGCTTCTCCCAAGCCACATAGGATAGGGTTTCCTTGCCTTGATCTTCTGGCAGCCCCCAAACCACCTTCTGCTCCTAGGGGTACTTGGGGAATGTTGTTGTTTTGTTTTATTTTATTTTAATCTGACTTCTTGTGGTACACATAATTGTTCTTAAAATACTACATAAAAGTTCACCCCTTTTCTCTATTTTCTTTCCGTTATTCCTTCCTTCCCTTCTTTCCTCCCTCCTCCCCTCCCTTTCTCCTTTCTCCTTTTCCCCCCAGGGTAAATACATATGATTGTGGAGAAAAAATTTCGAGCTGGTTGTCCAAGTTTTTGGGCCGTCCCTGTCATTTAATCAAACAAAGTTCAAACTTGCAACGAAATGCAAAGAAGAAACAAGGAAAAGGTATTATTACATTTGGGATGGGTTCTTAGAGGGCAGGAACTCTGGTTTACTCTGCATGCATCAAAAACAGCCATGAAATGTCCTCACAGGGTGACTGGCTCACGTGCAGAACACAGGGACAGTCATCCATCAGCAGGAAGCTGCTGGGGTAGCCCCCATCAGTGAGACCAGTGGGCTCCACAGTCCCTTGTAGAGAGAGGCCGAGGAGAGAGTCACACCAGCTGCCTTCCTCTGCTCAGGGGTTCGGCCCATTCCCATGGGTGTGGGAGCACATTCAGTTTTGTTAAACAAAAACATTAATAGCTTCAGTGTCCCCAACTTAAATCTAGAAAGAAGAAGACCAGGCTTCTAATTTTTAGTTCTATCACCAAATAGAGATGAAATCTTGGCAAATCCTAGAATCTCTTGTGTCTCAACTCTGGACCGTAACTACTCAGACTTTTGAGAGTTGTGGCATCTTTTTCTCATCATGAGCCATTGTTAAAATGCAGGCAGATGGTGAGGAAACTGGGAAGAAGGGGTGCCAATATCTTATCTTGTGGCTGCAGGAACCTTTGGAGAATTCTAAGCTCGGGAGTTTGATGACATTGCTTGTGTCTGAAAGGCGCTCCTGGTGTGGTAGGGCAGCTGCTGCAGACAGGAGACTCGGGGAGTAAAGAGGCCAATGGGAGGTGGCTCCAGTGTCCTAGTGGGAGACTGAGGCCTGGGTGAGGCAGGTGTTGGGTGCAGAGAAGAAAGCCTGTCACCCACATGTTACAGGAGCAGCGACTGTCACCTGTGACTATGCATCAAGCATGCCACTAGTGGTGCAGAGCTCTCTGGGTCTGCCCTGGACTTCAGACACTTTAGTGTTGTTGCATTTTGGCAGAATTTTTAAAACTACATTTCCTCCTTATACATTTTTATATTATTACCTGAATTTTAAGAATGTTTTGGTGATTTTCAGCACATTGTTAAACATACAGGGCTCTTTTAAGTACAGCCAATGGAATTTCAGCACCACAGCAATTTGACTTTCATGAGTATTCATTTAAAATATATGTATGTATGTGTATATATATATGAATAAACTGTGTTTTAGTCATTAGAAATTTTCTTTGTTTCATGTTCCTTCTTTACCTAATGTTTTTTGTACTTCCTCAACAGCATTTTATCTTAATGTTATATATCATATGCTCACAAATCTTTCACTGATTGCTCCATTATATCTCTCTAAAATTAAAATGTAAGTTGAAATGTCTAAAAAATTTTGAAGCTTGTTGAGATTCTAAGGATCTAGGTGTCAAGAAACTTCTTCTGGGTTGAGTTCTTAACAGTCCTAAGTTGATCAAAGTAACATAAGTATACTACATATTTTGAAAAATAATTATTGAACATAAAGAGCAAAGATGAATCTCTTACTGAGCCCGCAGGGCTCCCTGCCATTGGTTCCTTATGGGTGAGTGGCTGTCACTTAGGGCCAGTGTCACTGTCTTCTGACAAACCTTGCTTAAGTAATAAAGAGCTGGGGAAGGAAGGAGCTGCTTAACACACTGTCACTCAAACCCTCTGAGGTCCTTGACCGAAGCACAGGGATCTAACATTAAAATGCCTTTAATCATCTGCCCCTTGACAACTTAATTAGCTTCAGCAAGTTTTGTGGCTAGTAAAGAATCAGAATCCATCTGACCTATAGGAGGATCATTTGCCCGAGCTGTGGAGACTTTATTTTCTCAGTCCCAGCTCCAGGGTTTTGAATGAGGCTTTTGTTTGCCATGCTGGAGATTTTCATCTTGGCCCTCAGGGGCAGTGTGCCTTAGGAGACCCCGAGCTTTTGTGGAGGGTGCACCTCCTCTTTCTGACAGAGCCCTTTTAGCAAAGAGGACAGATGGAAGAGGACAGCCTGGACATTCTTGTGTACTCCAGGGTCCATAGTCCAACTTTGGAGGTGGCTTATTAGGTCCTGGCCCAGTCAACCCTTTTGACCAACAGCTTGAATAACGATAATGGGGGTGGGCCTGTTAGACAAAGCCAGGCTGCTAGCAATTCTGATGGCCTTTGAAATTTTCTTTCAATAGTTTTATCTTTTTTCTTTCAGTAGTTTTAAATCTTCTACCACTTATTTCAAAGTCAGTATCTTTTCCCTAATTAGATTCAGAAGCTCCGAATGGGCCTGCTGCCCTGTCAGGCTCCTCTCCCTTGTCCTGTGTGTTGGGGAACGTGGCTCCAGTCCTCCACCAGTGCTCTTCTTCTAAGAAACACCAGGTCTCCTTTGCTGGACCGATTTCACTTCAGCATTTCATCATTGCTGTTCTCTTCAGATAATTTCACATTCCTTTTGGATCTTTGGAAGATTTAAGCCATGCTTAGAAGATTATTGTTTTTGTCAGTACCCACCCCACCTAGTAGAAATAGCATATGCCTTTTGAAAATGTAAATTTATGGAAAGGAAACTTCATTAGCATTCCAAGAAAGCAGCTCTTAATACTTCCTTCATTTCTAGATCAGCCTGTTGGCATAACAGCCACCCTTTCCTTGGTGAATGAGGCACAGTACCTGCTAATAAACACATCGAGCATTCTGGAACTTCATCAGCACTTGAACACCAGGTATGATGTCTTCCACAAGACTGGCAGACTAGGGGAAACCCGCTCGCCCCTGGGGACAAGGCCTGACACCTACTGGGGGAGGGAGGATCTGAGAGAGACAGTGAGTCCAGACCTTTCATTTACAGATAAAAAACTGAGACTCAGAAAAAGTCAGCATGTAGTTTTGACCAATTCCCATTCATCTTTCCAGGAATTCTCATCTGTCTTCTATGTTACAGTACTATTACTGTAACAAATAACTGAGATAACCAATTCATAGAGTTTAAATAGTTTTAGAGAGGTCAGTCCATGATGGGGAGGCCCTGTTGCTTTGGGCCTATGCCAGCATATCGTGTGAGGAATACAAGGCAGAGGAAATCCTATTTATCTCACAGCAAGGTGGAGAGAAAAACAGAGGAAGAGATGAGAGCCCCACAATCCCCTTTGATTGTGAATGTACCTCTGATAACCCAAAAGCTACTCATGAGGCTCCACCTTTTAAAGTTTGCACCACTCCCCAGCAATACCACACTGGGGACCTAGTCTTTACCACATGGACCTGTGGGATACACTAAAGATCTAAACTACAGCATCTCCAGTGCTCCTGACACCTTCAAGATTCCCAGTAGAGAACCTTTAGCTTGCGTTTATTAATCATTCAGTTTCTTAATATTTATTTCAATTGAATTGTCACCAATGTGACCCAGTTTCCTTGCCTGCCTTCCCAGCGTGCCCTCAGACCTCTGGCCTACTTCACAGTCATTTTGAGTGTTGAAAAAGAGAAGATCTGAAAACCTTTCAGGATTGTTGGTGTACTTCATTTGTAAGATGTACTGTCAGATGAAGCAAGCAAACCTGCCTTTCTCCCTGGCATGGTTCTCTTCTAAGGGACCTGACAGTTTTAGTGAGTCAGTTCAGCTCAAAAAAGGATTTGGTTGGGTGAAACTTTTTGCTGTTCTTTAAAGAAAACTAAAATACTAAGGTAACCAGGCAATTGGAGAAAATAACCCAGCTGTTATACCAGAGCTGTCTGGGGCATGTGCTCCAAATTCGTAATGCACAGACCAGAGAGGTGGATATACACCTCTAGGAGCACCTGCAGCCAGGCATCCTGGGATGGTCTTGTGCCATGTAGTCATGGGCAGACGTGGACACTTGAAAATGCACAAATATAGCTTAATGGAAGTGGCTGAGGATCCCTCCTGGGTCTCTCTAAAGGTGGACTGTTGATGGTAATTCTTGTTTATAGTCTTTGGTGAAATCATACAGCAGCATTTTCTTGCTGTGGGCCAGCTCAACCTCCTTGGGAGTAGACTTATGATGCAGCGACAGGGTCCTGGAGTTCACTGAGTTTTCCTAGAGTGTGGGGACCCTGTTTTCCAAGTACTCAGACCAGGAGATGAGGAGTCTGCCACTTTCTGCCTTGTCTCCCATCCCATTCCCACTACCCCATGGTAAGATTAGGCTTTTTTTTTTAAATTAGTGTTTATTAGTATGTGTTTGTAGTACATAATAATTAGGTCCCAAGTGAGGAGTTGGTACATGTACATAACACATCTTATTTTGGTTCTTTTTCCCCCTGGGGTTCTTGATGTGGAAAGATAGGAAATGAGGACTGGGTTGCTGCAACCCTGAACCTTACCAGGAGGGGCAGCATTTCCCACCAGCTGGTGTAGAGCAAGGCTGAGGGGTGGGGTAGATAGTCAGAGGAGAGAGGTGCAAACCTGAGACTGGTACTGTGTGTGAGAGCTTCCCTGTGGCTCCTGCTTGGTTTCAATTCCGTCTCCAAGGCAAATTACACAATGCTCAAGGATCACTCCAATCCTAAGTACACACCAATTCATTAAAAAATATTTATTGGAGTACATGAAGTACATATGAATGAATTTTTGGAAATACGCACTCATGTAACCAGATCAAGTAGAGAACGTACCCCTGGAACCTCCTTTGTACTGCTTTTAGGTCAATTCCACTGAAGGATTAACCCCTATTTCAACTTCCTTCAGTGGAGGTAATTTTATTTGTTCTTGGACTTAATACAACAGGGTCATACAGAGTATGCTTTTTTGTTGGGGCAGTTTTAAGGTCTATCTTCAATGCATTCCTGTGTGGGCATGCATCAAGGTTCTGTGACAATACAAATTTAAACAAGGGTGTTAAAAATAGCAAATGCTGGCTAAAACTACAAATAGAATGGAAGCTAGAAATATTATCCTCTGTGTTTCTTTATGATGTTTCAATATCTAAGCCAATGTTTGGTCTTGGTGCATTGTATGCTGTTGGTAATTTAGCTCTTTAAGTGCTCTGTTCTGTCCCACATTGTAGAACTTATTTTCTCAGAACTTAGTTCACTGTGCTCCATTTATCTGGTTTCTTCATTTCTTCAGCTTACACATGTTTACCCTTTACCTGGTTTTTGTGAGCATCTACCTGGAAGTGAGATCATATCTTGGGTGGGAGGCATTGATATGTCTTTAACAGGTGGGTGAGTGTCTCAGCTTTCCACTTGTGTAAGTTTGTTCTGACCACCTGGGCATCAGGCAGGAGTAGAATTGATAAAGTCAGGCATTGCATGGTAGGCATGTCGAATTATTTCTGCAACAACCAAATTATCTGCACCCACTTAGTCATTTTGGTATGTCTAAAACAGTGATGAGAATGGAAAGGAGGAATTATTTCCAATGAAAGATCTCATCTCACGTTTCCGGGCCAATATCATCATGAGTGGAACAAAAGCATTTGAAGAAGAGAAATGGGATGAGGTCTCAATTGGTCCCTTGCATTTCCAGGTAAGTTCTGGGAAGTTTTATTATCCTTTCTCTAGGGTTGTCAATGACAGTTGACCTTAACCTCAGACATGAATGATAGCAGGTGAGCATCCCTCCCTATCCTTGCCTCTTATCCACAAAACGTCAGCAAGAGGGGATGTGACCTCAGCAGTCTGGGACATCTTTTGGGATCATCCATCTCTTACTCCCCACAAGGGTGGCAGTGACAGTTTTCAAAATGACTGTTCCCCATGGGTGCTACCTCTACACTGTCATCATATCTAGGCCTGAATTTTCTTTCTCAGAATGCTTTGTGTCTATGAAATCTCATCACTCTGAATCTTGCTGGGTTTTCTGACCACATGGGACTTGTGCAGGGAGACTCAGAAATCTTGGGGTCCCTTGGTGCCTGTGACCACGCTGTCTCCCCAGGTGCTCTACCCTCTGCCCTCTCTGGAGCTGGAGAGGAGATTTCATTCATAGGCAAGGCCACTGATGTCATCTCTGCCCAGGTCTGTAGAACCTTTGCTGTGGCTTCAAAGATGTGAGAAGGGGAGGAAATACTTTAGGCAGTTATCCGTACTCCTCTCACAGCTGACAAGGCCCTGTGAGATCTGTCCCTATCAACTTTCCCCAGCCCATCCGCTTTTCTGCTCTGTCCCTCTGATGCTGACCTCATCTCCATACCCTAAACAAGCCAGCTTTCCTGTCTCAGCATCTTTGCCTTTGCTGATCCCTCGGCTGGCACTTCACTCCAGAGTGTCTCTCAGAGGTCACTCCTTGAAGGCATGGTTTGGCCCGGGGCACTCACATTCTTCACAGTGTCTGCTTGTCCGTCCAGAACTCACAGGGTGGAGACCGAGTCTGTTTTGTTCCTTGCGGTGCATCTTAGTACAGCTTAGTACAGCTCTGGCTGAGTTAGTGCCCCCTAAGTAACTGTTGAGAGTATGAATGGACAGCAGTGCAAGGAATCACTGGGGTGGCAGGATGGCTCATTTGTAGAGAATGTGCACAGTTCTTCAGTGGGAATAACATTATTTTAATGCTAGTGGTGTATTAGCCAGTGGCATAAACTGGATATAATGGGCCTCGCTACCTTGTGTCCAAGCTATACTTTCAGAGTGGTCATCTTTCCAGCATTCATAAAAGCAGTAAACAGTATTTTAAATCATTATCAAGGAGTTTCAGGTCTGGAGTGAGTGTGTGTGTATGTGTGTGTGTGTGTGTGTGTGTGTGTGTGTATTGAATAGCAAGATATAGCAAAAGGTCTAGTGATTTTTTTTTATTTAACTCCTCAAACTTTTTATCTTGGTAGCTGTCACCCCTCCTCTGGCCCCAAAAAAGGATCTTTTATTTCCCAAATTCTCTCTTGTAAAGCTTTCTCGGGCACCTGCCTTCCTGCATCTCTCCTAACTCCATCCAGACTTCCTCTTGCCTCCATTCATTTCCATCACTGTCTCAGCTATGTTTAAAAAACACCTGCTGTTGCATATTCTGCCTGGCACAAAGTAGGCACTGAATATACCTTTATGGATAAGCAAGGAGAGGTAGAGAGGATGAAAGGAAGAGAAGGAGGGAAAGAGCTAAATGAAACTGGGGTCTCTCTCAGAAACTTACCTGGCAGTGGCAGCACTGGTGCTTCTCGAGGTATCTGGGGTCATTAAAAAGAAAAAAAGACTCACTAAGGAAACTTTCTGAGATGATAGCTAGCATTTTCCTTTCTTTAATTATTGTTTTTAATAAATAACAGTTAAGGAAATTTAAGATATGTATGCCTTTGGCTCCAATAATTTCACTTTATACATCATAAAAATATTTATACAAATTTGCAAAATATATTACCAGATTATTTATTGTAGTATTAGTATAATTGTGAAAAATTAGGGAACATTCTAAATATTCATAATAGGGAGGTTGGTTGAATAAATAATGCCATATCCATACAATGTAGTCCTGTTAGTAGTCCTGTGTACTGTTAGTTAGTATAAGATACAGTTAATGCTGTGCCTTTCAAAATGTAAGTGTTCAAAAGATGTTTGTTGATGTTAACAGTGCTAGAGCTGCTACAGAGGGAATGACACCTGTTTTTTTTTTTTTTTTTGCGGGGGAGGGGCAACTTAGCAAGACTATTTTTGTTTTTCAATTTTTCTTTCTTGTTAGTGCATAATGATTATGTTCCTCATGGGGAACTGGTTCATGTGTGTAACACATCTCAATTCTCCTTTTATTTCCTTTCCTTTTGCTCTCTCTCTCTTCCCTCCATCTCTTGGAGCCTTTCTCATTTGCAAAAAAATCTGTCTCCCAGTTTCCTATTATCTATTATTTATTTTGCTCCCTATGTATATTTTGGGTTTCCCATGTAAGAGAAATAATGTGATATATAAACTTGGTGTGTCTAATTTATTTCAGCTAACATTATAGTCTCAAGGGGCATCCTTTTTCCTTCCAATGACTCATTTATCTTTTATGGCAGAGTAGTAGCCCATTGTGTATAAACACCATGTTTTCTTTATCTATCCATTCATCTGTTGATGGACATAGAGGTGGCTTCCAAGACTTGGCTTATATGAATTGTGCCACTGTTATAATGGTGGAAGTGCTGTATCACTGTAGTATGATGGCACCTTTCTTTTAAAGAGCAGTTTTTCCTGGATATCATCTAGTTGGCCTTTTAATCTTACTGGTTAATCCTGAAAAAATTCCAGATAAGTCAGAGAAATGAGTGAATTCAGACCTTGACTGCACAACTATCGATAACAGCAAAGCATTATGAACTTCTTATGTGACTTCAAAGGAGAGGAGCTAAGTACATCCCGTCATGAGAATTCCAGAGCATCCATGATGAAAATTGCAAAATGTGTGGATGCGCCAGCTAAGCGTGCACTGTCATGGGAGGTGACCCTTTGTTTTGAGAAGTATTTGAGAGAGACCCCTGTGGCCTTTCAGGTGTCAGCACACGCTCATGCAGGTGCAGATTATGGCTGTGGTAGCTCCACGCCACTGCATAGGATGCTCTACAGCTCTCAGCTGCACTGGTCTCTGAGGACAGGAGCAGATGCCATTGCTAGTGTTTTATCTTCTAATTTTTCATGCTGCTGTTTCTTTGACCTCCTTCACAGTGAGTACATATGCTAAAAAACAAAGGAAAAAGACAAAAAAAAAAAAAAACCCAAGTATCTAAAATACCAACCCATGAGAGTACATTGCGGGGTCAGAGGAACAAGACCCTTAAAAAGAGCAACATTCTAAGAAAGTTGTGTCCTTTGTATTGGTGTTGGGAAAGTGTCTGGAGAAATGCCCCTTTTGCCAGTTTGCAAAAATATTTCAAGACAGCCTATTAAACAAACTGTCAGGATTTCTAGCTATAGGTAGGCTGTCAGTGGCAAGTGGAGCCTGGGCCTGGGGCTGGTATGTGCTTGCTAGCCTCACATCCCTTCTGTGGCACTGGGCCCAGGTTGTCCACCATTTTCAAGGTGGACAGTGAGAGTTTCCACTTTGGGGCATGACTGAATACCAGGCCTGGGCTTGGCATCCCAGAAATAGTGATTAGGATTCTTATTAAATCCAGCTAGGCTGCTGGATGAGGAAATGAGGCTTGAAGAGGTCACAGGTCTGCCGAGTGTCACAGAGGAGCACTGGGCAGAATTCCATTACAGCATACACCGGCTGCTTGCATGGCCCAGAAATCTTGACTTCGATACCACAGAGAGATTATGTTTTCACTGTTTTAGTGGCCAGAATGTGAGTGACAGTAACAGATGAAGGCACATCAAGATTAGTGTTTCTAATTTCAGTACATAGTTTGTATTTGTCTGTCTGTGAGCAAATGAGTGAGGAGCAAATGTTTATTAAAAAAAAAAAAAAACTAGTTGCTAGATGTGCTGTGGCTGTGGCTCTGTCTTGATTACTTTTATCTCTTTGCTGGGAGAAAATACCCAAAACCCAAAATTAAGGAAGGAAAGGTTTATTTAGCTTACAGTTTTTGGAGGTTTCAATCCATAAGTAGCTGGCTGCAAGGCAGGGTGGCATGCATGGGAATAACACTTCAAGGCAGCAGCCAGAACAAAAAGATGGGAGAACAACCCTCTTTTCCTCCTTTATATTCTATATAGGCCCTCCCCCTACTCTCCAGGGCGGGTGTAACACTCACAAATCTCTGTGCTTTCCTCTTGCACAGGGAGAAGATATTTATAAAGTAAGGATCCTAGGTCCCTTCTGAGTCTCTCCTTTAAACTTCTAAACTTTTCAAGTTGTCACAATGTATCAGCCATAACAATCCATCCCTTGTCAACTTGGCAACCAGACATATTTTTTAAAACCAGCCTCCAGAATACAAAGGCATGCTTATTCTTAGCATTTCACAACTTGAACATTATAACACAGGTTTAACAATCCTTAATAACCAACATAAAGTCTGTCAACATTATATAACATTAGAACAATAACATTTTTCCCCTGGCCAAAGACTCATACAGATCCTTTAATGCAAAAAAGCATTTAGTCCATCTGCAAGAGTTGCCAAAGTCCTAACAGTTTCAGCATTGCTGAAAAGTTCAAGTCCCAAGTCTCCTCCAAGATGGAAGGTATACTTTTAGCTGCCTTGTACAAGTGAAAACAAAATTAAACACTTCCAACATGCAGTGGCACAAGATAAACATTTTCATTCCAAAAGTTACAAATAGGGGAATACAAAGGATTTGTATTCCAAAATATTGCAAGTCCAAAACCCAGCAGGACAAACATTAAATCCTATAGTTGCACATCCAGAAACTGAAGCAATCTGTGGCAAATTGTTAGCTCCAAACTGCTGTGTGGTTCTACTCCTATGGTACTTCTAGTGGTTGTAGCTCCCACAGCTTTTCTCTTAGGCCTGTTTTGTTCCCTCCTTACAGGTTTCCTTAGAGGATCCATATTCCTGGCTTTTTCAAACTTCTGGGGTCTCCACTACACCTTTGGCTCTATACTCTTAGCTGCACACACTGCTTTCTCAGGGGTACACTGGCTGGCTCCCCCGTCCCTCTGAAATAGGAGTGGGGCTTCCTTAACCTCAGAACTAATGTATTCTTCATGTGCCTAAAGCCAGCTACACGAATACTACCAAGGTCTACTGCCAGCTGGAGCAGTAGCCAGGCTTTTCTCTCTCTTGGCTGTAGGGGTCAAGTGCCTGAATTGCTGGGACTCTGAACCTGGTTGTGAGGAAGAGATTCTATATGTTGCCTCCGTTCTGCAACATGGTACAGCCACCACCATTCTGAAACATTGTGCACTGCAGCTTTTGCCTCACAGCTAATTCTTTTACTTTTATAGCTTTGAGGCTGAAAAGGGTAGAGACTTGCCACTTTCTGTGTTGCTTTCAAGGCCATCTTTTCTATTCTCCTGGACCCTTCTCAGCAATGGAGTTCTCAGCTCTGTCTTTATAGTCACCAGCTTTACTGGAACTTCTTTTCTGGCCAAATTCACAATGTTTTAATCATCCTGCTGGGCTTTTTGCTCTTGATTCACAACATAAATCTGGCTAAAGCTCCCAACTGAGTCTCTCAGTTAAACTTCTAAACTTCTCAAGTTGACACATATCAACCATAACAGGATCCCAGCTACTTGGGAGGCTGAGGCAGAAGGGTTACTTGAGCTTAGGAGTTTAACATGAGCCTGGGCAGCCTGATCAAAAATAATACACCTTTGTGAGGCTGGGAATTTAGCTCAGTGGGGTAAGCACCTGCCTGGTAAGTGTGAGGTCATGAGTTCAATCCCTGGCACCAAACAAACAAACAAATAAAAAACAAATTAAAAATAAAAATATATATAATATATATATTATAGAAAATATATATATACATTTGTATCTTTTATATATGCAGTAAAATAATTATATCCTTACTGCTATGTCTTTTTTTCAATTTAACATTTATGAGGGATATTCTTGATGTAAAGGCAATAAAATCTCATGATAAATTTCAGAGTTTTAGAAGTTCCACCACCTAGTATGACCAGAGTTAAACAGTTGGATATTTTGTTTTATGTGTTGTGTTGCAGGTGTGTGTGTGTGTATGTGTGTAGTCAACCTATCTATTATTTAAAAATTCACACTAATAAAAATGTACTTTATACTCACTTTAATTTCAAAAGCAAATATTTCTTAATTTTATTTACAGGTCTTTATAGGTTTTTAAAAAAATGCCTGGATGATATATATCATATAGATGTAGCATGGTTTGCTTAACCATTCTTTTCTACTGTGTAATGTCTAAGACATTGCCAAGCTTTCCAAAGCTTTCCTTACTGCCAGCAGTGTAAGGAGAAATTCTCACGCATGATCTGTGTTGGTACTGCTGGTTCCTTCCTTAGATTCAATTCTTAGAAGTTACAGTGTAAGTTGACGGACTGGGCATGTCAAGGCTCAATGGATTTCTTATCATGGCCAAGTACTGGTTCTTTGGTAGCTTCTTTTCTCTCTGTTTGACCTCTTCACCACTAACTTCCCTCCTCAGAGTTCCCAGCATTCCTTGAGAATGATCAAGATGATCTTTTCTTTTTCTATGCAGCCCTTAAACAGTGACTTTTTAGCTGACAAATGGCAGGGGCCATTTTTTGGCTTCCTCTAGTTTTCTATATGAGTCCTCCCTGAAAAATGCCAAGATTTGGTCATTTTTGTGGCAGGTTATGGGGCCTTGTCATAGATGCCAGATGATTTGCATCAACCAGCAGACTGGGCAACTAAACCAAGACGTTTTCCAAAAACTTTCTGAGAGTCGCACAAGAAAGGTAAGTATGATTGTGAAATCTGGCACCCTGTTTTAAGATCTGGATGTGTTATCAACAGCAGAACTTTTTGATAACAGTGCTGCTTTAGCAGTGGGGTTTGCTGCACTTTCCAAAGCCCATTTAAGGTCCCAGGTTGTCCATGGCTCCAGCTTACTTTCCTCTCTGTTCAGTTTTCCCTTTTATTAGGGGGAGAGGAATGTTGATTTTATTACATGGTTTTTTATGCCCTCAAATCTTCTTAAAGATACAAGGAGTACTGAGTTTGGTATCATAGACCTGTAATCAGAGTACTTGGGAGGAAGATTGCTGTGAGTTCGAGGCCAGTCTGAACTGCATATGAAACTGTGTCTCAGACAAAAGCAAAATAAAAACAAAACAAAATAAAACAAAACAAAGCAAAACCAAACAAAACATATAAAGAATATAAAAAATAAATAAAGTAATTGTGTTGTCTTATTCATTATTTTCTGCACTACCACGATCTCATAAGAGTAAAATGGCTCACTGTGGTGGAGCAGCTATCTAGAAAAATGCCCTTAATTTCATTGTACTAAGCCTTGTACTAAGCCTGTCAGTTCATTTACTCAAAGGTTAAAGTAGCTAAATGTTATTATGGATTCCAGATTATAAATACTGAACATTTACACTGATTGTTTAGAAACAATTTATTTTCAGTCCTGCATTTTCTGTTAGGACTTTTTGTTTGTGAAGAATTACAGGAAACCATATAAGCTGTTGGGCTGCATTAAAAATTTCCCAAAAGTTAAGAGAAATAATGCAAACATTTAATCTTTGTCCAATAATAAATTTGCCAGTTAATTCGTGGTCAAATATTCTCCACCACTGTTCATGTTTCTTCAAAAGCAGGTTTCAGGGCTGGAGATGCAGCTAAGAGGTAGAGTTCTTGCTTAACGTGCATGAGACCCTGAATTCAATTCTTGCCACTGAAAAAAAGGAGAGGGCATTGTTCACAGTATTTGAGTTACAGAACTCTCCTTTTAGATATGGGATGCGTATGGTCTGCAGAGGTGTTGTATTTCAGTGCTATAGCAACTTGTCTGCCTGGTCACTGCAGGCCACATCGAAAGGGCAAGGGGACCTTGAGCCTGCTCATGCAGGTTGCCTGGTGAAGGGATGGGGGACACAGTTACCATGAGAAGTGCCATTTCTCTGTATTATTTTATTTTTTGGTGCCGGGGATTGAACTCATTACCTTGCACTTTCCAGGCAAGTGCTTGCTCCACTGAGCTAAATCCCCAGCCCCATCATTTTAATTCTTGTGGAAACAAATATTTTATTTTTAAATTTTTGAACCCTGTGCACTCTTCATCTACATGGGCACAGATCCTAGGAAATTAGCTGAGCGCCAATCCAGAGCCTGGAACACAGGGCATCTGAAGATGTTATCACAGGAGCTAATAGATAGGATCCTTGTCACATCCACCCAAGACAGTCCGTTTGCATGGATGGCAAGCCTTGAGCAGACTTCACAGTTTCCGTTTTAGACCTTCTGTTTTTATTCTGGAGAATGTGGAGAACTTTTAGTCATTCTCAAGGAAAGTGCAGGATTTTTCCATTATCTTCCTCAGGTGCCATTTACATTAAAGAACAGAGGAAAAGTTAGATTGGCGGTGGTCAGAGCCTAGGACAGGAAGACGTGCTCCTGCATGAAGCTCGGGGTCTATGAGAAGGAGGTGAAAAGAATGAGCCAGCAGGAAAGAGATGTGAGCCACTGTGGGGAACATGAACCTTGGAGCGAGATTCTTTTTTTTTTTTTTTTTTGGTCTCTTTCATTTTTATCAGTACTAGGGATTGAATTCACGACTGCCTGCTTACAAAGGCAGGCGCTTATGCCGCTGAGCTAAATCCCCAGCCCCGGAGGGAGATTCTTTAGATCCTGAAATTAGGATTCTTCTCCTGCCCATTGCATTCTACTGTGTAACAGATGGGACCTTGTGAGTAACTTGAACCCTTGTAACTCACATGTTCCACACATGATTTTAAAGATTTGGTTGACTTTAGGTGTCATTATTATTTATAAAATTATTTTTAACCACTAGAATAACCCTGCCTTTCTGGTTGTTGTTGTTTTGTGCACAGGTGAAATTTGGCGTGTACCTGATGCATACCTCTTTGGATTCATCTTCTCCATGTTTCCTGTCTGTGGGATCCCAAGTGGTCCCTGTGCTGAAAGAGAATGCAGGACACCATGATTGACTTCCTTCTGACAAATAACAGGATCTTGTCTGCTAAAATATTTTTTCCAAAATGCATTAAAGTTTCCCTTTTCTGATGACTTCCACTGTTATAAAGATCAGAATACATTTGGTCTTTGAAGCAGGGCGGTTCTTCTCCTTTGGAAGTAGAGCACACTCTCCTCTGGTTCTGCTGACTTCTCTCTCAAGTTTGCACTGGCCATGCCAGAGGAGCAATTCCAAGGCCTCAGGATTCAGTGCTGTGTCCCACCCAGCGAGGCTCCCATATGAATCTGAATTATGATTAGTTGTGTTCAGATGAGATTTTGTGTGGTGTGAGGTGGAGTCTCACTATGATGGGGTCTGGCCTTGAATCCTGGGACTTAAGTGAGCCTCTTGCCGCAGCATCTCTAGTAGCCATGACTACAGGCGTGCACCAGCTTCAGATGGAATTTTGAATGAAGCTCACTGGGACTGTTTAACCAAGTACAGGTTTTTAAGTTTTTTATTTGGCCATTTTTTCCCAAATCTTTAGGATCTTTCCAGCCCCTTCCTGTGGAGGAAGGGAGTCTGTGCCTACTGATTTTTTTTTTAAAGACAGAATCTGTCTGTGTAGTACAAGATGATCTTGAAGTCACTATTTAGCACAGACTGGCCTCAAATTCATGGAGTGCTGGGATTACAGGCATGAGCCATGCACATGCCCACTGATCCTGATGGTATGAGAAGGTGGTGTTCTCTTCCAGTGTACTTGGTCTGGATGGGTTTGTGCACAGAGTCCTGGACTTATGACTGTATTCCTAGAGGGGCATTTCCACCTGGATATTTATATTCTGAACAAAAGCATGAACCAGCAAACCCCTCCCCTTGTTTCCTGTCTTTTGACCCTTTCTGAGTTGGCACACCGAGGTCTGCTTACAAGCCTGAAGTCACACTCAGCACTGGCTGATGTAAGCAGTTGTCCTTCCTTCCACAAGCCCACTGACTGCTGTTGACCAGCTGCCCAAGTGCCTCTCCATCAGTCCAGAGAGGAGCCCTGGAGTTCAGGGGTGCCATCTGCACCACCTCTGATCAGGGCTCCTGAAGTTGAAATGTTGAGTGCTCAAGCTCACTCTCTAATGAAGCGCTCCGTCCCATGGAGTTTCTAGAATGTTTCTAGCTTGGATCTGCCTCCTGGGACTCCCAGCGCTGTCTCAGGAGAAATGAAGAGGGAGCATGTCCACACTGCCAGTGTCCTCCTGAAGTGTGTGGTCCATGTGTGAACCCACTCCTTCTGCACCTGCAGCCTGGATTGTCTGCCGCTCTTCCCCAGGCCCCTGCCTGCCACTGCCCACGGCACCATGGTGTCCCTGCTGCTCTGTTGTTTCCCACACCAGGCTCAGGATTCCTGGCTCATCTGTTCAGAGCTCATGGGATTTGGAGTCAGTCTGTTGCATCTTCTCATTTGTAGGACCTTACATTGTTCCTCGCACCCTGTGGGGTGAATATGCACTGTTCTCCAGGATTGCTGAAAGGAGCTGTGCTTTGTACCCTCATTTGGTGTGAGGAATTAAGTGGAAGAAGTAAGCTCCAATTCAATGGTTCCTGAGTTCAGGAAAGAGGAGGCAAATGCACACTGCAACAAGGTCCAAGACCTTGTGTTGAAAGGTGTGGCCCACTGAATATGATGGAAGCCACGTCAGAAACATGTTCTGCAAAAATGAGACTGCCCACATCATCAGCATATTGTCAGGTACCAAAGACTAAAAAAAATTGTAAACTTTCACTCATGTCACCTTTTTGTAGCATGACTTGTACTTGTGTGACTGGTTTCAGACAGTTCAATGTAAACTCTCTCTTCAAAGCACAATTGTATAATTATCTACTTATAATTATTGATTTCATACCAATCTGTCTCTACTAAACTGTAAGGTCCATCAGATCAGGACTTGTTCCTGTTTGGGTCAGGTAATAGGTGCTCAGTAAAATTTGTTGCCTAAGAAAAGCTGGCTGAGTAATTTAATTCATCAACTAAGCTTACTTGTTCTATTAATTTGAATTAAACTGCCATAGTTTGGATCTGATAAGTCCCTCAAAGGCTAATACGTTAAGGACTTGGTCTCCAACATGGTGTTGTTGGGAAGTGGTGGGAACTTTGGGAGGCAGGTCTACAGGTCCCTGGAAGCGTCAGCCTGTGGAGGAGATTATGGGGCTGTGGCCCCTTCCTTACATTTGGCTCCCTGGCTGTGAGGCGAGGGACTTCGCTCTACCAAGCATTTCTCCCATGATGTGCTCCCTTGCCAGAGGCCCAAAGTATCAGGGACAACCAACTGCGGACCATAACCTCCAAAACTCTGAGCCAAAATGAATCTTAGGTGGGGGATTTAGCTCAGCGGCATAAGCGCCTTCCTTGCAAGTGTGCGGTCGTGAGTTCGATCCCTGGTACCGATAAAAATGAAAAAGACCAAAAAAAAAAAAAAAACCTATAAGACAAAATGAATCCTTTTCTCTTCATAAGTTGGTGATCTCAGGTATTTGTTACAGTAACTGAAAGCTCAGTGACACACAGACCCAACCCACAATGGAAGCTTCACACAGGAGGCATGTTTGGTGAAGGTCATCTCGGAGGGTGTAAAGGCACAGGTTAGCACACTGGCAAAGGCTTGGCTTGAGAAGTGCTGCCCATGAAAACCGACACATTAAAATCTTCTGTGTGGTGAGAAGGGCCAATGAAAAGCCTGACTTGCAAGGGTCAAACATTATGTCAGGTGTGGGAGGCCGAGGCAGGAGGATGTCAAGTTTAAGCCCAGCCTGGACAAATTACTGACTTAGTGAGACCCTGTCTCAAAATGAAAAAGGGTTGGGGATTTGGTCATAGTTCACTGTGAAGGCCTTGGGTTCAAACCCCACTATTGCTACTACTAATACTACTGATACTACACACACTCACACACACACACACACACACACACACACACACACACACACACACAGTCCAAGAGTCAAAAGTTAGTGGTGGAAAATATCCACAAATGAAATTAAATCAAAGAGGAATAATGAGATAGAAAGCAATAAAATGCAAGGTTGAGAAAGTTCACATAAGACACTGAGGAAGCAAAGCACAAGGTCATGGAGTCCAGGAGAGGAGGGCTCCTGAGTAGGAGCTGCCGAGGACGAGGCTGCAGTGAGCGCTGGCGGGACCTGACCAGGTTGAGCTGTGGGACGCTGTTCCCATGCACTTTGTCCTGCAAGTCTGGGAACCCTGAGAATTGTGGGTTCAGCTTTCCAGAGGAGGAATCTGAGATTCAAAGTGTTGAAGGAATTTACACAAATCTGTGTTACTGGTAAAGACAAAAGTGTCAGCCTGTGCATGTAAAATTATACTGCTTGTTTCTAATTTTTTATTGCTGCTGTAAAGAAATATGACATTTTAGTGTGTTGATCTTATATCTGCAACTTCGCTAAACTACTGGTTTGTCCTATGCATTTTTAAAAAAGATTTCCTTGGATTTTTTGACTACGCAATCATGTTATCAGTGAATATATATAATTTTTTTCTTTTGAATCTCCAAAGTTTATTACCTTTTCCTGTCTTTTTGCTCTGGCTATAATCTCTAGAACTATATTGAATAAAAGTGGGCAGTCTTGCCTTTTCCCAATTTGGGCAGTACAGGTATTCAGCCTTTCACTATTAAGATGATTTAGTTGTAGAGTTCTTCTAGTTCTGTTTGTGTGTTTGTTTGTTTTGAGACAGGGTCTCGCTATGCAGTTGAGCTCAGGACAGTCCTCCTGCCTCAACCTCATGAGTGCTGGAATTATAGGTGTGCATCACTGTTCCTGGCTTCTAGTTCTTTACTGGGTCAAAAAAGTTCCCTTCTGTTGCTGGGCTGCTGAGTATTTTATTTTTGTTATGAATTTTTACTTTACAGCATCCACTGGTGTGACTATCTGGATTTTCTTCTGTGCATGGTTATTACTATGGAAGATTGCACTAATTTGATTTCCAGATATTGAAACTTACATTTCTGAATAAGCTCCATTGGTCCTAATATATTTTTGTTTTTATGTAGTCCTAGGTTTGATTTTTTAAATATTTTGTTGAGATCTATGTTCATAAGAATATTAGTCTGTCAGACATGGTGGCATACCTTCTAAAAGCAAAACAAAATAATAAAATAAAAATGATACCTTTTGTCTTTAGTAATTTTCTTTGCACAGAAGTCCAATTTATATTATATTGACATAGCACATTCTGAGAATTATGGGCCAATGTGTCAAACTTAAGTCTAGCAATCTAAAAAAATTGTATGTTATGACTATGCTGAGTTTAAGTGTACCAGGATATTTTAATTTTAGACAGACAGTGGAGCCAATTAAATGGTCTTATGAAGGAAGAGAACAATTTTGGTTAAAAACTCAAAATTTCTATATGTTTAAAAAGGTTTTTAAAATATTTTTTATTTTAAAGAAAAAAAAAGCACAGAAAAATAAAAAAGCAAACAAACAAAACCCAAATGAAAACAACAACAAATAAAAACAATAGTGATAATGTTTAAAGCAGGATGTTAGGAATTTAACAATGGTTGTTATACTGCATATTGTTATCTTCAAAATAGTTGCTCACATTAAAAAGTCTTTTAGCAAGTAGAAGTATTATGGTAAATAATACTAACTAACAAGTAAATAAAAAATCTTCATTGCTGAATTTTACTGTAGTAAGTAAAGATGATTCACGCAAATGATGCACTTTTTTACTTAAACATATGATAATTTTAACAAAACTTGTTGATACTTGTTAATATTTGTGAATGAATGTGAGGTACTCTAAGTGCTTCACACAATTTCTTTTGATTCTTACAGCCCTGCGGAATAGGTATTAGTACGACATTGTGCAAATGATGCATTGAGGCTTAGAGAGGTTATAGAACCCACTTAAAATTGGAGGATTTGTGTGCATCAGGGATTAGCCTTGAGCCCAGTCTTGTCTCTTCACTATGGTAATTGAATCACTGTAATTGTGGGCATTGTTCTGAGCACTTCATATGTATTAAATCATTTGCTCTTCTAACAAGTTTATGAGGAGTAATCGACTATTATAATCTCTATTTCAAAATAAAAAAAACGTGAGGTGGTATTTTCTTTGTCCCAGAGGTGGTAAGGAGTGGAGCTGGGATTTGAACACAAACTTTTAACACAAATGCCCTTACTCTGCTCGTCTCACCCAAGGAAAACCCCTGTTGTTCAATAAATAAATTGTGTTGTTTTTGGTACACATAAAAAACATGATAAAAAAGAATCATAGGTGAGTAGTTTGCTCATGCATTGCGATGACTGGTGCTCTTTCCCACGTACTGGGTGGTGATTGTGAGAAAAGAAAGTCATAGTTCTTGCATCTGGGATCTTGCTGGTGCAGATCAGCTGACTATGAGACAGTGGCACCTGATGGAAGTCCACGGGGCAGGAGTGATGAGGTCAGCCAGGGGAAAGGGACACAAAGTTCCGCAAAGATGGACAGAACAGCAGCATCTCCTTGGACGACAGGAAGCTGTCTAAAATGAAGCTGCCATCGGCTCCAAACCACAACTATCTCTTGAATCCACTGTTTTTGGCCAGGAAGGAGATAAGGCCATTTTGGAGCCTACCACACAGTCTCAGTTGTGATAGATAAGTTAGGTACTGGAAAGCTAGCCCAGGGAGGGACCATATAATGGACAAATTGTGCCCCATCTTCCTCAGCTCCCCTTTTACTCAAAAAGAGAGGTTATGACTGGCTGAAGACAGCACAGACCAAGGGGTTTAGTGGATCCAGAGGCCCACTGCTGGAATTGGACACTGGCTGGCACTTGAGAACGGTCCTGAAACCAGAGGCGGCGGCAGAGCCAGTCACGGGGCTGACGGACTTCCAAGCACCTGGATCTCAGAGAGATTGGTGCTTTTCCTGCTGCCTGGCAGAGGAGCCTGTTTCAGCCTGTGGTTTCCCAACCCCCTTTTTAACATAGGCAAGATTAACTTGTACATGATTTCACTTAGCAAATCCTCAGATTAAAATCGTGGCAAACACTTCCCCATTGAACCTTTCTAGGTCTCATCTGAAAAGTTTGAGGGAAACCACACTAATAATGAAATTGTCTGAAAATTAGGTGAAACATTTTGTATTTGGTACAATGTCTCAAAGTAATTATGCCTGAGTAAGCCAGGTCCTCCACCCAGTGGCAGCATTAGATAGTGCAGATTTTACTTTCAGGAGGCCTAAAATTAATTCAAATTAGGTTAGCAGATTCAACAGAATGATAGCAGACAATAGCATATTTCTGAAACTGCCTGGTTTCCGGATTTGAAAACAGTTTCATTACTGGCACTAGGGTCCTTTAACAGTTAGTTTCTGAGTTATTTCTTGATCAAATTACTTTTCAACGATTCTTTTAGGGTCTTCTATTTTTCTTAGATTTTTTCTTTTAAAGATGTCACGTACAGTGGCATAAGTGCCTGCCTTGCACGCACATAGTTGTGAGTTCGATCCCTGGTACCCCCCCCATAAATAAATAAAGATGCCATGTAGAATTGGCCATTTTGTCAGGTCTGTCTGTCTTTCTCCATGTATCTGTATGACTGTGTTGGTAACTTTTCTCTCATTGCTAGGACAAAATACCTGACACCAAAAATTAAGTAAGGAAAGGTTTATGTAGCTCACAATTTGTGGAGGTTTCAGTCTATTATCAACTGGCTCCAAAGCAGAATGACATGGCACAGGGGCAACACTTAAAGGCAGCAGAAGACAAAAAAACCAACAAGAACAAAATAGGAGGGCAGAACAAGCCTCTTCTCTTCTCTTACGTTATAAGCAAGCTACCACCTGCCTGGGTGTAGCACTTACACCACACCTGTGCCTTTCTCTTGCACAGGCTGAGGATGTTTACAAAGTAAAGACCCTGGCTCCCTGCTGAGTCACTTAGTTAAACTTCTAATCTCGAATTTACAGAATGTATCAACTGTTGCAATGACTGTATTGAACACAGAAACCTAAAGAGCAAAGGTTTAGTCTATAGAGAATTTATATATAACACTCTGCACAGGAAAACGAAGCATCAGAAGAGCTGGCTCAGTCCTTGGTCACCAGCCATGACCTCCACACTTTCTTTTCTGATCCCTAAGCTACAAGCCCCAGACATGCAGAGGTCTGAGCCTTTACACCCAAACTCTGTCTCGCACTCTGCAGATGGTTACCACTTAGCCCCTGTCAGGTTAGTAGTGTAGAGGGGTCCCCCCTTAAAAGGCTGATCTGGAGAAGAGGCGCACACAGGCCTTAGAAACAGGTTTAGAGCTGTTTGGGCAGAGGATCTGTTATCCTGGATGCCTGGAGAGTAGCTAGAGGGCAGGTTGGGCTCTAGGAGGAGCCACAACTCGGGTCTGTGGACTGCTAGTCCTGTGGGGAAAGCCCAAGAGAGGCTCTCTGAAGCAATGGCCCCTTTGGCTCTGGGCTAAGAGCAAGACTGCTTGGAACTTTTCTGGAAAAAACAAACCATCCTAGAGAGAGGACCTGGAGAATCCCAGGGAGAATCTATTTTCCCACTGGTTGGCCCCAAGTGAACCTGCCAGGCAAAGAGCTTCCTCATACCTGAGGGCTTCCAGTCAATTTCCAATGTGAATGAGCTGCCAAGGGTCACATCTTCTGAGGAAAACCTCTGGTTTGAAAGGAAATGATCAGTCAAAAGGGAGTACAGCCAAAAGAGGACATCTTTCAAGATAATGTAATTAACTGGGCACAGTGATATGTGCCTGTAATTTTAGCACTGAGGGAGATTGAGACAGGAGCATCACAGATTTGAGTCTCACTGAGGCAATTTAACAAGACACAGTCTCAAAAAAAAATTTTTTTTTAATATCTGGGGATATAGCTTAGCAATAGTGCAACCCTGTGTTTGATCCTAACTACTTGGGGGAAAAAAATCGAATGATTAAAGAGAAAATCAATATTAATATCATCAGGGAAGTACTGGAAACAAGACCAAGAATACTTGAGAAAGAAAAATCAACAAGAAGTTCTGGAGAATTAAAAACATAAGTTCTGTAATATAAAATTCAGTATAAGAAAATAATCATACAGTTAAGGAAATCTCCTAGGAAGTTGGAGATTAGCAGAACAGAAAAGTTGAGAAAACTAGATCTGTTAAATGGTCCAACACGTAAAACAATAGGCATTGCAAAAAGAGAAAGTGAGAACACTGTGGAAATTATCAAAGGTGACGTGGAAACTTTCCCACATTGTAGAACAGGATTCTTAGGTGGAAAAAAAAAATCTACTGAGTGATAACCTGGTGAGTAATAAAGAACCCACAGGAGGATGCCTGCTCCTGAATTATCAGTGCAGTGGAAAGAAGGCTGTAAGGATGGGGGCGGAAGGGAGAACTCAGGAAATTAGAGGACAGTGAAGCAATGCTTCCCAGTTCTGTAAACACAGTTTTCACCAGGAGTTACACATCATGTGTGTTAGATTGATTTAAAGATGATTGTAACAGTGTCTCAAAGCCAGTACTCTTTGTAACAATGTGATTTTGTTTCTCTTCCCAATAGGGAGTAGAATCCATCTCCTTACTATGAATCTAGGCTGATCTTACCTTAGTTTACCACCTGCCCAAGACTGCAAAACTCACACAGCAAAAATTATGAGTCCAGGGCCCAAGAGGCCTCCAAGCTTTTCTTTTAAATTTTTGTTTTGTTTTGAATTCAGGAGGTTGAAACCTAACCCTCCACACAGAGCTACACATCCAACTGTTTTTATATTTTATTGTTATTTTTAAATTTGAGACAGGGTCTCACTGATTTGTCAGTGCTGGTCTCCACATTTCCTTTAAATTGTGCTTGAAAACACAATTCATTATAATGGTAGCTACAAGCAGATACTTTCAATACCTTCCTTAAGGATTGCCTAATCAACTCCAAAAGTTTATTACATATGCTGTGTATCTCCTAAATCACTGTAGGAAATTGTCCTGACTATTGTTTCACAGCTACAACACACTAATCTTTTTGTTTTCTCAGTCCGTAGTAGCAATTTTCTTACCATTTTCCATAAAATGGTTTCTTGGCATGGTAATCAGGTCAGCATTTTAGGAGGAAGAGAAGGCTGCTGTTAGGTCTTTTGAGGCCTAATTACAGCAGTCACACAATGTCACTTCCACCATATTCTTTTGGTCAGAGCAAGTCACAAAGTCACCTCCATTCAAGAACTGGAAATGTGGACTGCACCTTTGCATGAGAGAAATGGCAAAATCGCATTGCAAAATGATGAAAATAGTTATTGTTGTTGTGTTTGGCAACAAATCTGCCTCATCAAAGTAATTTCAATAACAATGAATAAAGACTCTCTGAGACATAAAATTTCTTGAGAAGGTGTCCTTTCTCCAGAGGGTGTATACTTACAAAAAACAAGGGTGCAACCCTGAAAGAATAAGGCAACTGATCTGGGAACTAGGAGCTTCTATGAAAATTGGAAAGCCAAAGAAATTTCCAGGGTGGGGTTGAAAGAGTCACATGTCCCAAATTGGAACAGGAAAATGGAAGGTTCCAAGAGGCATCTGCAAGAAGGTTGTATTAGGAAAGCAATATAGAACCAAGAAATTATTTGGCGATAGAAAGAAAGGCATTTTCTGGGCTGTTGAAAGATATTTTGAAAATTTAGCCAGCTGTTCAAGAAAAAAATAAAAAAATAGAGGCAAACATTAAATTCGGGAAAAACGAAAAGTCAAAAAAGGGCACGTAAGCATATACACCTCTTTGCATAAGTTTAAAAAGTGCCAGCACACTCATAATTTTAAAAATCAATAAACATTTTTAAAAAATTCTGTTACTATACTAGGAGGTTAGAGGAAGGAAAGTAGGTGATCAAGAAGCTAAAATTCGTATGTGGAGATCTTGGTGTGGTGATGCACTTGGGAGGCTGAGGCAGGAGGACTGCTGGAAGTTGGAGGCCAACCTGGGCTACATAGTGAGTGCAAGGCCAGCCTAGACTATAGAAAGGAACCCTGTCTTAAAAAACAAAAAACAAACAACAACAAAAAATTGTCATATGGAAAGTCAGTGTATTATATAAAATTGAAAAAAGATGTATCAATGTATATACAACATATAGTAGTATTTAGAAATGCATGCCTGTAGGAAGTGAAGGGTCAGGTTGGTATAAAAGAAGGAACTGATTTTTATTTTAAGCAAATAAAAGAGAATAAGCAAAATAAAACAGAATAAAGTCAATCAAAACAAACCAGTGTAAGTGACACAGGACGTCAAAACAAGATAATAGAAAATCAACAATGGTTACCATAATGCCTCTTTTTGTCTTCGAAACAGAGTGCAAAGAAGACCCACAAATTGGTAAAAGATTTTTTTGCTAGCTGTCTTTCAGACAAAGGACTTTTATCTAAATAGAAAGAACTGAAAAAAAAATCCAGCCCCTCAAATTTAAAGACTCAATCCAAAAATGGGCATCTGAGATGAACACATACTTCTCAAATGAAGAAATACAAATGGAAATGAATATATGGAAAAAATGTTCAACATCATTGATCATTCAAGAAATACAAATTAAAACAACACTCATCTTACTCCAGAAAGAATAGCTAACATCAAGAAATTCACCAATAACAAATGCTGATGGAATTGTGGGAAAAAGAAACCCTTGTCTATTTTTGGTGGGAGTGTAGACTGTTACAACCACTGTGGAAATCAGTATGGAGCTTCTGCAAAAAACTAGGTTTAGAAGTTCTATTCAATTCAGGGGTTCCCCTTCTGTGTATTTTCCCAGAAAAATTAAAAACATTATGCCACAATGATATATGTGCACCCATGTTTATGGCTGTACAATTTGTAATAGTCAGATCTTGGAAACCACCTAAATGCCCATGAACTGAAGAATGGATAAAAAAGGTGTAGTATTTTTATACAATGGAATACTATTGAGCCATAAAGAAGCATAAAGATAATTTAACTTCTTCTTTTCCTATCTTTATTCCTTTTATTTTTCTCTCTTATCTAATTTCTCTGGCTAACATTTCCAGAACTATATTGAATAGGAGTGTTGATAGGGGACAACCTTGCCTTGTTCCTAATTTTAAAGTGAAACTTTTCCATTTTTGTCCATTTAGTATGATGTTGCTGTTGGTTTGTCATAAATGGCTTTTGTCAGATTGAGTTAAAGATCATCTTTTCCAATTTTCTCTAGGTTTTTTTTTTTTTTTTACCGTGAATGAGTGTTGGACTTTATCAAAAGCGTTTGCTGCATCTACTGAGATGATCATGTTTTGTCTTTTGCTCAGTTGTTATGGTATATTACAGTTATTGATTTCCATATTTTTTTTGATTTCCATATATTGAATAATTCCTGCATTCTGGAAAGAATCCCACTTGGCCATGGTGTATAATTTTCTTGATGATTTGCTGCATTCTGTTTGCTAGTATTTTATTGAGGATTTTTGTATCTATGTTCATGAGAGAGATTGGCTCTTTTTGGTCGCGTTTTTCTCTGGTTTTGGTATCAGCATAATATTTGCCTCCCAGAGTAAATTAGGGAAAATTTCTTTCATTTCAATTTCATTAAAGAGTTTGAGGCGTATTGGTATTAAATCATCTCTCAATTTCTTATAGAATTCAGTTATGAATCTATCAGTACCTGGGCTTTTGTTGTTGTTGTTGTTAACAAGTTTTTAGTTATATTTTCAATTTCATTAACTGATATTGGATTATTCAGAAGTTTTATATCTTCTTGATTCAGCTTTGGTAAGTCATATGTTTTTAGGAATCTGTCTATTCTGTGTTTTTGATCTTATGAAAGTAAAGATTTTCAAAGTAGGTGTTGATGATCTTCTGTATTTCCATAGAATCTGTTGTGATCTCACACTTTTCATTCCTTATTGCATGAATTTGAGATTTTTCTTTCCTTTTTTTGGATGAAAGTAGCTACAGGTTTATCAATTTTATTTATTCTTTCAAAGAACCAACTTGTCAATTTATTAATTCTTTGTATTGTTTTCTTAGTCTCCATTGTGTTAATTTTTGCTCCAATCTTTATAATTTCCTCTCTTCTTTGGTCTTTGGGCTTAATTTATTCTTCTTTTTGTGGAAGTTTAAGGTGTAGCTTTAGATTGCTTATTTGTGCTTGTTCTGTTTTCCTAATGTGATACTTCATCACTATAAATCTCTCTTTGAAGATTGCTTTCATTGCATCCTACAGGTTCTGATAAGTTGTATTTGCATTTTTGTTTGATTGCAGATACTGTTTATTTTTAAAATTTCCTCTATGACCCATTGATTATTTAGTAAGGTGCTATTTAATTCTCTTGTGTTTATGGAGCTGTTGTGCCTTCTTTTGTCATTAATTTCCAGTTTCATTGCACTATGGTCAGATAATATACATGGTATGGTTTCAATTCTTTTGCAGTTACTTAAGCATAATTCTGGAGTTATTTCTTTACTTTTATTCCTATCATTTCAGAAATTTCAGGTCTGTGATTTCCATTTTCATCCCTGTGTGTTGCCTAGACTTGCCTTGGATGGGCCAGAAGTTTGAGATTGCATTTTGTTATTTTGTCTTAGCATATTCCTGTGTTCCTCTGAATCAGTTGGATGCCAGGTCCTAGTTGTTTCCTGTGTTGGTGGCCTGTCTGTCAGGGGGCTTCAGTGAGGGCTTTTGATGGTTGCAGGTCTCTGGGTACAGCCTCCCATTCCCTGTGAGCCTCAGAGATGGTTCCCAGGTGTGGGAAGTTCACTGGGGGAGGACTCTCAATCCACCTGGGCTTTACTGAGGGTTTTCAGATGATTGTGGGTCACTGAGTGTGGACTCTGGTCCCCACAGGCCTTAGAGGGCTCCCAGGTGTGGGCAGGTAACTAGGAGTGGACTTCAATTCCCCTCACTGAGGGTTTCCTGATGACTGTGGGTTTCTGGGCACACATTGCAAGTTCCCCCAGCCTCAAAGATGGTTCCTGCACTAGGGGTGGACTCCTAGGCCCTTTGAGCCTCACTGAAGGTTCCCAGATGACTGTAGGTCACTGGGCACAGCCTCCCAGTCCCTGATGTCCTCAAAGATGTTTCCTGGGTGTGGGCAGGTTGCTGAGTTCAGACTCCCAGTTCCCAGTGGCCTCGGAGGTTGAAAAATTATTAATCGTAATTTCAAGAGTGTTTTCAGGGTAAAAGAATCCTTAAAAGATTTAAAAGATAACCTAGATGATTAAAAATTTTTGAACATTTTATTTTAGGTGGAAATTATCTTTTGAAGTTTTAGGATTAAAATTAATTAACATGAATTTCAGTCCTGAAAGTATTATAATGTATTGGGGTTGGTATACGGTAAGCAAATCTTTATAATGCAATGTACAAATTGGGATTTTAGGGGCATATATGTAGCAATTTGAAACTAGTGAGGAAGGAGAAACTATCATTGTTTATGGTGGAGTTTAAGGTGGTTGTGCAGAAGAGCTGATATTAGAAATGAGTGTTGAAGGATAGGTGGGTGCCATCGGTCAGCTCCACAGGGAAAGTGTTCTAGGTTGAGAAGCTCATTCTAGAATAAACAAGCTTAGTATGTTTAGGAAAGAGAGATCCATTGGTGTGGCTTGTATGCACTGTGTGAAGTGGGGAATGAGTAGAGATCAGCCTGGAGGAATGAAGTGCGACTGAAAAGGCCTTCCAAGAGAGATGTGGCAGGTAACAATTTTTCTCTGAGATGTTCCACCTCAAATATGCATCTTAGAATGAGCACTGGCTCTAGAGGAGTCAGTGGAAGACCACATGCAGATAAAGGACTTGCTTGGAAAAAGACATTCATTGGGAGACGGCCATAGGAAAGAATAGTTACTCATTCATTAGACATTTACTGGGTGCTTTCTCTGTGATGGGCATGAAGCTAAAATTTGCATGGTCATTGCCCTGGAGGTGCTTCCCATTTCTTGGGAGCAGGGGGGAATGAATTAACTGAGTAATTGAGTGCAGTGACACTCAATGCTCCAAAGAGCTCTGGAATCAGGACAGGCATGGAAAGTAGCCTGGCTGATCATGGCCTTGCAGATGAGGTTCTGGTTGGGCAGCCAGCTTGAGGTGTTAGGCTGAAGACAGTATCATATGGTAACCTGGGTGAGGTGTCCAGTGAAAATCAGGGTCTAGAAGAGAGAAGCCTCAGCCTCTCCATGATTATAGAGTTGTAGATACAGGTTGAGGAGTATTAAAGCCAGTGGAACCCAGCACAAAATGTAACCAAGGACCAAGATGGGCTCAGAGCCCAGAAAGACTCCAGAAGGAGGTGGAGCTGATGGGGGCTGAGCAGGGGGTTACACGAATGGGTATTATCAGAGCGACCCTTTCATCTAAGAGAAAGGAGACCTGAGTTTAGTGGTGGCCAGCGAATCCAGAGAACGGTCAATTCTCCTTGAAAACGAAGGGGGTCGCCCGTGAGCAGCCAGGAGTCTCGCTGCTACAGCCAGGAGTCTCGCTGCTACAGCCAGGAGGCAGGCCAGCTGAGAAGGTTCCGTTGAAAACTCGGGGTTACCGGGCATCCCTGGTTCTCCGAGGCCAACCTGCAATTCGGAGACCTCGTTGGCAGCATCCCTGTCTCCGCGGCCCCCCATAGGCCCGTATGGGCTTTCGGAGACTTTACTAAGAGGCCGAGGTGAAGCAGGGCACAGCTGGGGCCAGGGTCGGCGCTGGGGTCCTGGAGCTTCGCCTCGCAGCCCCCCAGGCCTCTCGCCTGGTGACCCCTAAGTTTGTCTCTTGATACGAGCTGCCTGGATTCCCTAGTTCCTCCTCCTCCTCTTTAGCTTTCTTCTTTTTAAGGGACACCTCTCTGTATCCCTCTCCTGGGCTCCCGGTCGCTGCCACCATCCCCTTTGGTGCTGGGAGCCTGCTCCCCCGTCTCCCGGTGCTCAGCGGGGTTTTCCCAAGCCAGGCAGCAGGAGCTGGGCCGCGGCCTCTTTCATTTGGAAAGGGTTGAGGCAGACGGCAATCGGGTCTCCCCGTCTCTCCCCCGAGCTCCAGGGGATGCAGCTCCGCACCAGGCTGCGGGGCGCACGTGCAGCAGAACCCGCCCGCAGGCATTCCTGGGCCACGGTCGCCGCGAGGCTAGGCGTGGGGCTGCGGACACTGCGCTAGCGACTCTCCGGGTCCGCGTCCTGGCGGAGGGTCGCGCGGGTCAAGGCAGCCGGACCGGGTGCAGGGGGAAACGCAGGAGGGAGGAGCCGAGCAAGAGAGGAAGGAGGGGGCGCGCCGGCCCCGCCCCCGCCCCGCCCCGCCCCCGGCGGCCGGAGCCCGGGCTGCAGCTCGGCGTGCAGGAGCCCGAGAGCCCGAGAGCCAGCGAGCGCTGCTGCGGCCTCCCCTGCGCGCGGCAACCCGGCGTCCCGACCCGCGGCCCCGCTGTCCCCGGGGCCCGCGGCCCCGCGGCAGGGATGCATCATGGCCACGCTGGCCTGCCGGGTGCAGTTCTTGGACGACACGGACCCTTTCAACAGCACCAACTTCCCGGAGCCCAGCCGGCCGCCACTGTTCACGTTCCGCGAGGACCTCGCGCTCGGCACCCAGCTGGCTGGGGTCCACCGGCTGCTGCGAGCGCCCCACAAGGTACGGCCCGGGCAGGGGGCGCGCCTCGGAGCGTGGACGCAGCCCCTTCCGCGGTGCGCGCGGGCCCTGGGCGCCGCAAGCGAGCTTGGCTGGGTGCGGCCCCCGGGGACAGGCGTCCAAGGGCAGGTCCCCCTCCGCGTTAAACACAGGCACCCTGGCATCCGTCGTCTGCAGAAGGACCCTCCCGGGCGGGCGGGCAGGTCAACCCCAAGCCGGGCCGGGAGCTGGGGGCGGGCGCGCCAAGCAGGTGCCCTGGGGCCGGGGCCGGGGTGTGAAGGTTCCAGGTCGCCGCGGCGTTAGCTCTGCCGGTGGGCGGGGTGGGGCTCGGACGGGGGCGGTCAGGCCGGTACCCGGGCGCGCGCAGAGCTAGGCGCGGAGAGAAGCGGGGCGCCTCGGGAGTCAGGTCCCGGCGGAGAGCGCTGAGCGACGCCCGGGACAAAACCCTCTCGGGCCTCTGGGGCGCTGCGGGCGACCTCGCGACCCAGCGACAAAGCACACTTGCCAGAGACACCTTCTCCTCCCCCCACCGCGGGGCACCGCAGAAGAAGCCGACCGAGCGCTATGGTAGCGCTCACAGTATCCCCTTTTTCTTCTGAGAAGCAGGTGGCCTTGGGAACCCTGGAGAAGCGGTCTCTGTGGGAGGAGGGGCGGGGGCGAGGGAGGTGTTGGCGCGCGCACAAAGCCACCACCTCGGAGCTCCAGATGAGTGTCCCCGGGGAAGAATGGATTCCCAGTCCACCCGTTAGTTTTTTTTTTTTTTTTTTCTTTTAAACATTCTTTGAAGGAGGAGGACAGGCGTCTTATAAAGTGATTGTTGCAAAGACCCGGGCATTGAAAGCTAACCATTGAGTTATCCGGAAACACCCTTCCTCCCACTTAAACAGACTGACTGCACCTTGAAGAATTACCTCCTTGGTATATTTTCTGCCTAAGGTTCGTGTCACAGCTTGGAGAAGATTTATTCCTTGAGGATCAATATTGGCCAATATTTGCAAGAGATAACCTTTGGCACTAAGAAGAACAAGATCGATTTTGAAAAATTCTTCAGATTTCTCTATGATGTTCACCTGCTTTGGAAATAGGAGAGGAGGTTGTGTGGAGAAAGCCCTAGACTTTGGTAGTGGTGCTTCCCCTGTCCCACTTAATTATACAGTAAGGGGTTAGGAATGAGGAACGGGGGCAGTGCCATCTCACTCTGTGTTGGTGCAGCGTGGGTACAGTCACTGTACATGGAGACCTTTCTGGCCCTAATAGCAGTTGGATTGGACACAGGCGCAGAATGATGGATTATGAATGCAGTTTATCAGAATCATTTTAGTAAATTCTTTGATTCTTCTCGCTCAGTGGATTCAGTGAAAAGTTTTCAAAAGGCTTCTTCTACATCATGATTATTCCATTCATTTTGGTCTCTGATTACAGACATCTTTTGTTGAAACCGCAGAAGACTCATAATTGTGGCCCAGTGACCTTGAAGTGGTTTTCTTGGATTTCAAACCCTATATACATGGGTTGACCTTTCAAGTTGTGAGCTGAAGTATGTTTTTGTTTCCATGGAAGAGCCCCATAGTCTTGATCCGGTGTGGAAATTCTGGTGCTTCAACACTGCCCTCTCCTTCCTACCCCCAGCTCAAAGCCACTATGCAGCTGTGGCTCTGGTTTGCAGAACTTCTAAAGTGTCCTTTGTAGAGCAGATAGAAGCCAGAAAGATTGCTTCCAGAAAGGTCTTTTTCGGAGACCTTCACACCTTGTCAGCCTTATTTAGACTCTTTTGCCCAAAGACCCCTGCAGTACACATATATTTGTGGTACTTTTTTTGTGAGCAAGAGCAGAGCAAAAGCTGGGCATAAGAGTGGTGTACACCTGTCATCCCAGGGAGGCTGAGGCAGGATGGTGGAGAGTTGGAGGTTAGCCTGGAAGATCTAGTGAGACCAAGTCTTTCAAGAAAGAAAGAGTAAAAAAGAGTAGAACAAACATCTGATTTTATTACTGCAAAGCAGCATGCAGGTCATTTATGTGCCTAAGTGCACTTTTATGTCTTTAAGATTGTGATTAGCTTCCAGTAGAGAATCTTAAATTGGATGATCCACCTATGATAGAAAGACCTAATGAATTTTGGCCTGAAGTATATGTGCCACGGGGGTTCTTAATGTGAGATCTCATTTTAGTATTACATATGCTCATCAAGTAGGGACTTTCACTATCCCTATTTTGGTGATGAAGGAACTGAGGCAGAGGATAGTTAAATAACCGAGTTTCTCTACTTAGGTAACTGAGAGTCCAGTCAGGCCCATGTGACTTGATCTCAGTGCTACTATGCTTCCTGGACCAACTATGTAGCTATGGACAGAAACTGTACCTCAGAGGACTTCCTATCCTTTACCTCTTGGGCAGTTCACCCAGTGACCTCTTCAGGCCAAGCACTTTTTGGCCTGGAGTCAAATGTTAGCAGGAGAAAGATCTTGCAGAATTACTGGCCTGGTAGATTTCATAGCCAGAGGTGGAAACTAATCACCAACCATTTCTGTAAATTAGCTAATGGTGAGGGAATTGGGCTGGGTGTCATTCCAGACCCCTGCCACAAGTAAGCCTTTCTGAGCTACAGATAATGAATGTGTCTGTCAGGTAGAGTCTGGCCTGGCCAAGAGGAAGAGTTACTTGGCAGAAGGACACTTGGTGGTAGCAAGTGGAGAGAAGCAGAAGCTCTAGGCATGCACACGTTGGTAGCTGTGCCCAGCTGTGTGGGAGTAACTTAATTGAAATGGATCACACAGAGAAAAGTTTGGAGGTCGTAAGTATGCAGCTGGGTGTGTTTTCATAAACAGATGAACACACCTGTGCAAGCAGTCTTGCAAAGACCTGCTCAGAGGGTCTTAATTTTTAAAGCCTGCCTAAGGATTCTCCTGTCTTGGGAACCTTTGAACTGAACAACTTCTGAGCCCTTTCTGGCTGAAATTTGAGTCCAAACCTCAGCTAATGACATATTAATTTCACTCCTGTCTGCTAACTCCATGAGAAGTTGCTCATTTAGTAAACTGATTGTCTTGGACAAAACAATGTATTATGCTTATTACGCTTTTTAAAAATAAACTGATAGAATTTTTAAAAATCCAGCTTTTCATAGCAATTCTTGGAAAGATGATTGAATAAATAATTAGTTTGATAATGTAACTGGTCAGAATAGGGGAGCTGCTCATTTTGATGGTTCTCTGTTTTGACTGGATTTAATGAGGTCTTTTGTTTTTATTTTCAAATGTTGCACTTCTGGGTATTGGTGTTTATTTCTGCCTTGATAGTATTAAAGAAAATTGTAATTAGAAGGTTTCTAATGTAGAAAATGGAATTAATAGAATCAGATATTTTAAAGCTTGAAGTGTGTTTTGGATTGATTGTAGTGCTAAGATGGGGTGTGAACTAAGATGATTGATTGGTGTTGGTTTTCGAACATAAATCCACTGGTATTATTGTACTAATGAATGTCTGAAGACATTTAAGAATCTGATGATAATAAACTGACGATTATTTTTTATTCCTTTGATTGCCAAAACTAGAATTATAAAGTGTTTTTATAGTGCTGACAAGCACGAATGTCAAAATGACAATTATGACTTAGTAATTTTTTAAGGACTTGGCAATTTAATTTAGAAAACATTTTATTGCCTCCTGTTGGCTGGAGGGAGCATGGTGGTAATAGCTGTGTTGTTCTAGGCACTTGTCTCGGCCAGGAACTGTCCTAGAAAGGCATCACTTCACCAAACTCTGGGATCAGGCCCTGGCACTGCTGCATCCCATAGAGAGACCAAAACAAGGAGGCAGTCACCTGGCCACAGGACACTAAAGTTCCCGAGTTAGCTTCTGGCAGTGGATCTAATTTTTTTTTTTTTTTTTGGAGGGGAAAGAAATTGGGGAATGCACAGCTGGAGATTGAAACCAGTGGCTTCTGGCTGAGCTACATTCTTAGCTCTTACGTACATGTTTTATTTTGAGACAGAATCTTGCTAAGTTTCCTAGGGTGGGCTCAAACTTGTGGTCTTTCTGCCTCTCTCTTCTAGAGTGCAAGGATTACAGGTGCAGGCCCCATGACTGGCTAGATCTAAGTTATTAATGTCTCCACTTGTGTCTTGAATGTTATTCTAGGCAGCCTGCCTACCTTCCAGCTTGCATTTGCTCACTGGGTTAGTCTTGAGTGTCCCGTGTTCATTCCTTTCTCACTAATTTTGTCTTGGTGATTACCTTTTTGCTTCAGCTGCCCCATCTGTTAAACAGCCAATTGGAGTGAGGATTACACCCTTGCCACACCAAGTATAGGCTGGGCACCACCTAGGCTCAGACCTGCACAGTCTTGGGCCTCCCCTGACCTGTTGAATCAGAACAGGAATCTTACCAAAATCCTCTGGTGATTCCTATGCACATTACAATCTGAGCAGCGTGAATTAGAGCAGATATTCATTGGGCTGTCAGTACAGTACATGGAGTCCTCAGTGTCTTCCCTGTTTGCAGATACCTTCTTTGAGAGTGAAGCTCCGGTTGCCCAGCTTGCTGTGGTGCCCCTGCAAACTAAGTAGTGTTAAGATAGGGTGTGCACTAAGATGATTGATTGGTGTTAGTTTTAGAACACAAATCCACTGGTATTATTGCACTAATGAATTTCTACCTTAATCCTCTTAAGAGACACATCTGTGTGCTAGATTACATTAAAATTTTTAAAAGATGAGATCATTGGTAAACTTGGCAAATGTGTTGTGCCATCGCATCTTAGGACGACACTGTTTCAGAATGTTGTGTGAACTGCTAAGAGTATCCCTGCAGGAGCAGTGTTGAATCTGATTCCACCGTAATTAGCTCAGTTGGTTGGAGCCTTGCTATTGAGATCAGGATCATGGGATTGAACCTTTTATGGGTCAGTTGGCTTCGTTTCATGCATGGCCACAGACCATGTCAGTAACCCAGCCAGACATCCAGCAGGTGCTGTCCTGGCTCCTTGCAAGGATCTGGGTTGGAATGGACTGACAGCAGCATTTAGGGGGAGGGGACAGCTGTGTAAAAAGCTCATTCTGAGGACTGTACTGTGTGCCTCCATATAGAATTTTATTTATTCCCAATAGCTCTAACAGGTAGATAGATAAAGAATTTCCAGTTAACCAATGAGGAAACTGAGGCACAGGGAGGTTAAGCAGATTGTCAAAGGATACAAACCTTTAAGTGAAAGAGCTGGGATTTAAGGTGAAGTCTTTTTTTACTCCAAAGCCTGCAGCCAACTGTGTCCCATTATTAGAAAACCAGTGGAGCACATGCTCTCTGTATGGGTGGGGGTGGGGCTGGGGCTGCTGCCTGTCACAGGGCTGTGATTTAAATGGCTGTGCTCTGGTAAGTCTTTCCATGGTTGACACACTGTGAGTTCTGGCCTTTTGTTTTGGAGTCCAACCTGAGCCTCACAGGAAAACAACAGGATTGCCTTTGCCTTCCCCTGCCAGACTCTGAAACGTTAGTCCTCATTGGTGGCAACTTTAAAACTGATTAACATGCGGAGGCCAGCTCGGGAGCACCCCTCCCCCACCTCCTTTCTTCTCCATGGTTTATTTCTCTCTCATGATGAAACTTCTGAACACTTGAGGGGTTTTCTTGTCTCACACAGAGGACAGCCACTGCCGATGCCTGGCAACCTCCACACCCTTTCTCAAGGTGTATCCTGACTGGCTTGGGAAAATCTCTGACTGAAGACTGGCTGTTTAATCAGCATAGCTGGGTGCATCTCTGCAGGTCATTCACAGAGCTTGGGTCTATCAGCAGCATTTTTATAGGACCTTCAGATCTTTGGGGGTGGGAAAGAGAGGGAGGTGGGGGAGTGTATCTGGGCCTTATTCTGACCCACAGTGGGGAGGAAAGAATGGGGAAAGTTAAGTTACAGTGACTATTACATCTCACCATGAGGATCCAATCAGCAAAATCCAGATTATGAGTAATTGTAGTTTCTTCAACAAATACAAAACAAAATAAACAAAAAAATTTAAAAAAATAAAAAGGAAGGAAACCTTAGGTGATAAGAGATTTGAGAGCTACATCAACCAAAGGCAACATGTGGCCCTAAGTGGAAACTGATTCAAACACACACATTGTCAGTAAGCAGTTGATGGTTGGTGAAAATTGAATACTGGCTGGATGTTTGATATTAAAAATATTAATTTTAAAGTGATATATCTTAGTTACTTTTCTCATGGCTGAGACAAAATAGCTGACATCCAAAGTTAAAAGAGGAAAGATTTATTTTGGCTTACAGTTTGTAGAGGTTTCAGTGCATGATCAACTGGCACCAGGGCAGGGTGGCATGGCAGAGGAGCATTGCAGAGGAGAAACAGCTCATGGCAGACAGAAGACAACAAAAACAGCAAGCCAGTGACAAGCCACAAATGACATTAGCAGCTTCTTTCTGCCCCTTTTATAGTCTATCTAGGCTACCTGGCTGAGGGCGGGTGACAGACCAATCAGTGGGCTATTTTAGTAATCACACATCCTTAATCCCAGCACCATACATTCTAGATCCAGCCACCTCTGAGAAAGTCCTATGATTGCGTGAGGCTTGTGTGTGTGTATTGGGCGCATCTAAATGCAAAGCATAACAAATAATATTGAAATTATGTTTACCTAAGAATTTTATGTTTAGGGCTGAAATTAGATGATGTCTGAAATTTTCTTCAAAATGATCCAGGTTAAAGGACAAGTATGTAAGTCAATGTATAGAGGAGCATGGCAGCACAGATATTAAAGTTGGACTGTGGGTATATGGGGAGAGGTCTTACCATATTTCTTTTAATGTTTCACATTAAAAGAAAATACTTGTTGAAAGAAATACACATGAAAAGAAATACATGTTGAAAATAGTTTTTACAAGAAAGAGCTAAAGACTTAGGTTATGAGTTTCAGTGTGCTGTTTAAGATCAGAGCTTTTCCACGAAGCATGCCTGTGTGTCCTGAGCATATTCTCTACAACTGAGATGGCTAAATGTCAGTGGTTTTTTTTTTGTCCTGCCTCCGTTAATATTTTTCTTTCCACCCTCATGGTCATGTGGTCCTTAAGATATTAAAAAATGAAGTGTAGACATCAGCCTTTTTGTGTCCAGATTGCCTTTCCAGGCTCAGTCAATTCCCGTGGTGAAGTTAGTAGCTACCAGTTACGTAAACTGTTAGTTTAGCGAAAGCAGTGTTAAGGTGGGGATATGCCTGTGGTTTTAGTATATGCACCTGAATTTTTTTTATCATCAAACTGAGATGTGGCTAAGGCTATAATAAATGATACAATATAAAGGCACTCAGCTTCTCTGTGACTGTTGGAATCTGTGTTGTGCCCACATGGCCACGTTGGGGTCCTTCCTCATTCCAAGTGAGCCAGCTCTACTTACACCTTCAATGTCCCTCCATAGAGCGTCTCAGAAGACAGTATAGCAACAGTGTGATGTATGTGAGAATGTCAGTTGATTGAGTACCTTGATACTTACAACCGTTTTTCCATTTTGTGTGGGCAGATGAATCTATTTGTGGGTTATCTATTGAGAAGGGGGAGGGAAAGATGGATCATTTTCAAAAGCAAAAAAATTATCATGAATCAACAAGCATATCTACCCAGAAGTTTCTCTGTTTTTTGAGACACATAGTAACAAATGGAATGTACTTTGTATCTGTTTGCAACTCAGCAATGTGCCATCTCTTTACTGGTTGGTTTTGTAATTCAGAAATTAAAATGTCAGCTTCCAAGGGAAAATATTTAGAGCTTAATGTTAGGGAAAAAAATCTTACAAATTTTAACAAGTTGAAAAATGGAAAATGTGAATGATTACAGTTCAATATAGAATAGTATTCCTAGCTTTGACAAAAAGGAAGCAAATTAGTTTCTTGAGTGCCTCATCAAATATTTTTAACATTCTTGAAAAGACGAAAATCAAGATGGAATCTTCTTTGGTCTTGATAAGGCATCTCCGCCTCATCATGCATTGATTTTTATAGAAGGGAATGCCAGAGTCTTAACCAAGAATGTGTGGGACAAGCCCAAGATTTTTTTTAAACTCTCAGAATAGAAAATAACCAAGGCTTCTCCTGATTGGTTCACAGATCCGAAGGGTGTCTTAGGTTTTGTAGCAGATGAGTTCATGAGCAAATGCTTCTAGTGTGAATGACTAGAACTGACGTGTGTAGAGCAGGTGGGAGATGCTGAGCGGCGGACTGTTGGAGGGAGTTTGCAGAGGAGTCCTTCTGGCCAAACCAGGGTCACACACAGCACCAACACTATTCACTGGCCACAATCTTGAGTAAAAAAGTTTATACCAATTATAATTTATATCACTTATTTACCTGTTTTATCAATGATAAATTGTGATGCCCAAGTAGAAGCTTCCTCCTTGTCTTGGAAAATAGCCTTTAGTAGGGAAAGAGGAGATGGTTAGATAGAGCCAGATGTGGTTCATCTGGCAGGTTTTAGCATGAAGGAAAGCCTAGGCTATAGGCTTGTGTAATCAGCTACAGAGGAAAGAGATATTTTATTTTATTTTTAGTCTTTTTGAGAAAGGGTCTTACTATGCAATTCAGGCTGGCTTTGAGCTCACTTTGTAGCACAGGCTGGTCTCAAACTTGCAACAATCCTCCTGCCTCAGTCTCCCAAGTGCTGGGGTTAAAGGGTGGACCACCATGCCTGGCAATTAATCAGTAGCCTTTTTTTTTGAAGAGAATAAAACCAAGGAAAATAAAAAAGAATAAAACCAATCAAAATAAACCAGTATAAGTGATACAGGACTTCAAAACCTTTCAAAATCAACAATAGTTACCAAAATGCCTTTTGTTGTCTTCGAGATAGCTGCAAATACCTTCAGACATAGTAAAAATTAAACAGAATATACTAGAATAAAAAAATTTAAAAAAATGCGATAAAGGACTTTAAAACAAGCCAATAATAAATCCAAAATAGTTACCATAATATGTCTTCCTGTCTTTTAAATAGCTGCTTATGCAGTCAATTTAACATAAACAAGCAGAACAAAAGAGAGTAAAACCCAACCCAGCAAAACAATGAAAATGATATGGTTTCCAGGCAGGGATGGCCTCCTGGTGATGCCTAGTTTTCTCCCTCCTCAGTCTGCAAATGGCACTGACTCATGGAGAGAGGCTTGGGTCTGGCTGTCCCACTCCAGCAGCAGGGGTGCAGTGTGAATGGTGCTGTTTCCAGGTGGGGTTCACCTCCTGGTGAGGTGAGCCAGTTCTCTCCCCCTGCAGTCTGTGAAAAGCTTAAAAACCTTTTTTTTTTTTTTTTTTTTGGCATTTGGGGTCAAACTCACTACCTTGCTCTTGCCAGGCAGGCATTTCTGCCACTAAGCTGTATCCTCAGCAGAGACATTTTAGAAATGAGCATCAGATCATGTCATATATCAGCACTAGATCTTCATTAGAAAATTTCTCCATTTAGGGTAAACTCCAGAGTCCTGAAGTAGCTGGTCCACTGTTCCAATTGTCTGTTTTGTTACTGGTGTAGCGTCAGAGACTTTAACAGGAAGGTTTTTTTTTTTTTTTGTATCAGGGATCAAAGTCATGACCTCACACTTGCCAGACAGGCATTTATGCTGCTGAGCTAAATCCCTGGTCCCAGGAAGTATTTGTTGAGTGAGTGAATTGCCATAACAGAATCAGAGGAGAAGGTCGCCTCTTCATCTAAGGTGTCTCTGTGCAGAAGTCTCTGCTGTAGAGTCTGGTTACGGCATGTCTCATCCTGTGTGGTGATGCCGAGTTGTTTTCTGTCTCCACTGTACTAGATTTCCCTTTTTGAACTTTATTGTCTGAAGACCATTTCTTCCTAATTTTTACTTGAAGAAGTGGATCCTCATCTTGCCACAGCTGGGGGTGGAAGTAGGACAATTAATTAGTTGGCTTTGCCCAAGAGGGTGGGAATAGAATGGATAAGCTGGAAGAACCATGACTCTGTGATTGGTTATGCAGTAATCTGTGGTGTATGGATAGTGCTTAAAGGGGGTTGCTGGAGGTATTAAACCTATTGTCTTCTTTGGGGGGGCAGAAGTAAGAAGCTGGTTTCTATCCATCTGACAGGTAAATAATATGGATTATTTCTAGTACTCAATCAATGCAGTATCTGTCTTTTGGTGTGTGTGCCACATTCCCTACAGCATCTTCACTCTGCTGTTCTGTGTAGCTATAAATTTGAACTGTGTGCGTGGAGTTAGAGTACTATTATCGGGGAGCAAGATTCCATGAGAAAGGACCAAGGCAAAATTCCTACCCCTATTCAGCGAACAAAGCATCTGATTCCATCATTGAAGGAGCGTGTGTGTAAATTTAGACTACAGAGAAGCATGTTGATGAAATACAAGTCACTTTTCTCATCACACAAGGGAACCTTTCTTAATGCTTTTGTGTCTAACAGAATTTTAATATCAAAGAATATTAAATGTAATATATTTGAGTGCTTTCCCAAGTCATTAAATATTCTTGAATGATAGTTTGATAATCAAATCTACCCACAGAACATGATCCATTGTTATGGATTAAAAACTGGTGGTCAACTTAACACCAGTGGAATTGAATCACCATGCTGCTGAGTGTAGATGTTTCACCTGAGAAAGATTTCCAGCATAAATGGAGATGTGGAGAAGGAGGCATTATTGTGTTGAGGCATTGTGGGTTCTCCTATGAGTTGCTGTTTGAGCCATTAGGTTCTCCTGGAGGAGCTCTGGTCCTCACATTGAGCATTGCTTCCTGGCTCTGGAGGGGAAGATGTGTGCCACTTGGTCTCCAGGATGAACTTGTCACACTGGCTTCCTGGCAGATACTCGACTGTGCTTGTCGTTGGAGGAGCTTGAGGCATCCATGTTGCTGAGGATGTCTGTGGTGCTTTTCAGGACAGCTCTGGTCTTTGCTGTGAGTGTGATTTCTCAGCTCCAGCGTAGAACCCTCAACCTACCAGCACAGCTCCTTCACCCTACTGGCATGGACTTCCTAGCTTCCACCGCTGACCTTTGGGCCTTCCCAGCATGGATCTGTAAAAGGGACTAGTGTGAGTCCTTGTGGGCTCTAGACCCCTAGTTGGACTCTAGACCCCTAGTTGGACTCATGGAGGCATTGTCATGAGCTCTGGGTCTTTATCTGGACTCATGTGAAACATTGCTGTGGGATTCAGGCTCTTGGCTAAATATTCTGTCTTTAGTGTTGTGGATAGATTTCCTGCATTTTCTTGTGTTAACTCTGGGTGACCATCATAAAAATAATGTTATAAACTCCGTGTTCTGTTTTTAATTGTTCTCTGCACAACCCAACTACAACATCCATTGCTCCAGAATACTTTATCTCTTTCAAAGTTTAATTTGCCTGCTGCTTGGTGCCTAATAAAGTCATCAAATATGTGCATGCACAAATGAACCATTGGATGTTTAGGTAGCTGATAATGTTTAGTTGTTGCTAGTGTTCACATAGTTGCTGGTATCTTCTTCCTTAAACTGGTATTTCCTTAAGATGAACTCTTAGATATTCAATTGCTAAGATGAAGGCTAAAGATTTCATCTCGGACATGGACAGTTTCCTCCCTTTTAAGCACTGGAGATGGATGGGAAGGTGATCTCTAAAGTCAGGGTAGGGCTGGTGGAGAGTAGGCAAGCTATGAAGCCCAAGACCAGCCCGACTTCTTCCTTTCTCTTTTTGTGTAGTAGGTGTCACTACTAAGACTGACATAAAGATGAAAGTAAAAATCCTGAATAAATTATATATGTTTGTCTCTTCTTTTCAGGACATAATCATACTAAGTCAGAGATAGCCAACCTTTTGGAACTTTCAATGATACAAATAGCCTTCTGCTGCACATACACTGTGTGTTTGCCACCACTGTACGAAGTTCTCCCCTGGACCTCTCAGGCTGTGCATTCTGTATGTGTGACCTTCTGGTTCTTTATCCTGTGGCTCCTACTCCCGGGCAGGTAGGAAGCCTCAGCAGCAGGAAGCATGAATGACTACAATAATGAAAAAGTCGGAGGGTAGATCTTTTACCTTCTAGAGCTTCTGTCCTCAGACCTTTGTCAGATCCCTTATCTGCCCATATGGTTGAGATATTTTATAACTTCAAAACTGTAGGTGAATGTTGTAGAATCAACTCTTGCATTGTTTCAGGCCTCATTGGCCAGAAATGTGTAGCTTGCAAGATAAGGCACATGTCATTTCCTGTTGAATTTTGAAGGGTATAGACATGCTGGGGGTCTCCTGGATAGGAGTAGGGAGGGCTCCTCTGATGGAGAGGGCCCACGGTGGGATTTGTTCAGGATGGAGAAAAGCGACCTCATAAGCCAGGTGCTCATCAGTTTTGTTTCATGCTGCTGCCCAAGCATCTTCTTGGGGTGGCAGAGGAGAGACAGGGTCCCTGAGGTCAAGGTGACTGGCGACTGGCTCTGGTGAAGCAGGAGTGGTAGCTTCAGAGTGCAACTGTCATTTCCACGTGTGGAAAGTCTGTTTTTTGCCAACCATAGAAGTACTTGGCAGGATCTTGTTTCAGGCAATAGCTTTCATCTTAGAAGGATATATTACCTCCTGCCCTATCAGATCATAGCTGCAGGCCATAGCAGTGTTCAGCCTGGCTTCTGATAGCAGCTTCCATAAAAGACTAGGAGCCAGCAGTACTTGAGCTGCTACTGTCTGGGTGGCCAGTGCCTGGGGGTGACAGAGGTTATCCAGCCTTCTCAGGTGTCTCTGGTTCAAGCTCAAAAACACACGTCTCAGAGTGGGGAGAGCAAAGCTGTTCAACAGTTCTGCCCAGAGCAATAGTCAGGCATATGAGTGATTTTTTTTTTGGTTTTTCAAACTGTGTATGACTTTTGTGGACAATTTTAACTCATCACTGAACCCATGTTCAGATTAGCGTGGCTAGCCTCACACCATGGGAGGGGGCAGATGGGCATCATGCTTCTGTCTCACAGGTAGTATATGACTGATGCACTGTGCCCCACAGCTTTTTTTTCCTTAATGCCCTGACTCTCTGTGATGCAACTCCCCCATCTTGGTCTGTTGGGGATAAGCACAAAGAATCCTGACATTTGGTGAAGTATGCAGAATGAAGATAATCAGAGAAAAATTCAAGCTGAGTCCCATGACATTATATGTAACCAGCTGGTGGTTATTTTTACATGGGCAGGGGAGTAAAGCTTGGATGGCTGGGAATCTTCCTTTTTAACAATGCTGGTGAGCCCAAGAATATGGAAATTATTACCTTTACTGTTATGATTGATTGGGGAAATAAATCATAAACAATAAAGAATGAAGTAACAGGGCAGCAATAGAAGCCAAAAATGCAAAAAGCAAAAATATGCAATAGAGACCACCAGAGCTATAGAAATGTCAGACTTGGGAAAAATCCAAGTGTACTCCATGGTCTAGCAGGCCTTTGGGAGAAACGATAGGGTTTAGGTGGGTAGAAGAGAGGGTAAAGGGTGCTTTATGCAGGTGAAATGCAGGCAGGTGCTAGGAGTCAAGTTGGGCTTGAAGGCTCTCAGAGCGACAGTGGTTGCGTAGAGGAATGTTACCCACAGTAGCAGGCCATAGGGCTGAGTGGATTCTCAGGCTTGACTGAGGAATTTGCCTTAAATCTCAGTGGAGACTTTGGACTTTGACTTTTCAGCAATGCTGACACTGTTAGAACTCCGGCAACTCTTGAAGGTGGACTAAATGCTTTTTGCATAAAAGAATGTGCAAGAATTTTTGGGGGGCCAAGGGAAGAATGCTATGGCTTATGTCTAGATGTCTCCCAAAGCCTCATGCGTCATAGATGGTTTTTTTTCAAAAATAGCTGCTTCTTCCTCTCCTGAGTTTGCAGCCAGATGGCAGCTGAACCTGGGACCATCACAGAAGCTTCTTCAACCACATGACTGGTACCCTGTAGAGTAAAAAGATGCAAGTAGTTAGCATTCTTGGTATCTCTCTTTATCTCTTATGCTCTTTCTACGAGATTTCCTTAGCATGGTGCCTCTGCGTAGCTGAGTTTCTTACTTGGCAGCTCGGAGTTCCAAAGAGAAAGGGCCAGGAAGACACCTTATTGCATTTATTCTTACCATTACTCATTAAAAGCAAATCACTAAGGCTGGCTCTCATTCAAGGGAAGGGAATTAGACATCATTGTTTTATGGGAGGAATGCCAAACAAATTGTAAACATATATACACACACACACACACACACACATACATTTCACTTTTATTTTTGGCATTTAGTCCTATGAGTTTTATTTTTTTTTAAATTTTTTATTATCTTGAAGGTAGTAAAATACAACAGAACAAGACAGAACAAAGGCAGTTGAGACAGTGTAGTGAAATTGGTACAGAACTTCACAGCAGGTTATCGGGATAACAGTAATAGGTATCACAGTACATCTTGTTATCTTCACAATAATAGTTGTTCTTTCAATCACGTATAGCAAAATAAAATGAAATACAGAACATTATAGAACTTATCAAAACAGAATATTGAATAGAACAGTACCATTAATCAGAATAAAGCAAAACAGTAGTAAAAATATTTGCCTTCAAAAAGATGTTAGAAGGAAATCCCCCTTATTTGCTATATTGCATATGGTCAACCTCCCAGGAGATGCTCAGATCTCTCGTTCCCATTTGCTAAAGCAGGGCAGGGGAAGTGGGATGTTTGACTCTAAGCCCGTGCACCAGTAGGCCCACTATTGCTTAACAGGGAGGCAGGCTGGTTGCTTGGTTTCCCAAAGTTCCAACATGGTGCGGATCTCAGGAGTTGCTGGTGGTTCTCCCCTGGTCTGCTGCAGCCAGTCCTATGAGTTTTAAAACATCACAGATCCTTATAACTGTCACCACTAATGAGATACAGGACAATTGTGGAAACTTAAGTTATCCCCTAGCTATTCTTTTGCAGTCATAAAGTCTCCTCACTCTGAATCCTAGTGACACTGATCTGTTTTTTTTCCCATAGTTTTCCTTTTTCCAAAATGCCATGTAAGTAGAATCATTTAGTGTATAATATTTTGAGATTGGCTTCTTTGCTCTGCATAATGGCCTTGAAATTCATTAGCTATTGGGGGCATCAACCGTTCATTCCATTTTATTGCTGATTGGTAGTTCATTGTGTGCATGTAGTATAGCTTGGGTATGCATTCATTTACTGAAGGGCATTTGGGTTGTTTCTGGTTTTCAGTAATTTAAGATGAAGCTTCTATAAACATTTGTGTAGAGATTTTCTGTGAATATAGTTTTCATTTTTCCATGGTGAATGAAGGGAAAGAGAATTACCTGCTTCTCTCCTTAGCAGGTGTATTAGTCAGCTTTTCCATTGCTGGAACAACATACCTGATACCCTCTAAACTAAGAGAAGGAGAAGCTTATTTGGCTAATAGTTTCAGAGTGTTCAGTCCATTGTTGGTGAACAACCTATTGGCTACAGATGAAGAAGATCATGAAAGATGAGCGTGAAGGAGGGAAGATGCTTAGTTCATGGCAGGAGAGAAGCAGAGCAGGAACAGCGCCAGAGAGTAAAGGGCCAGGGACCACATATGGTACCCAAGTGTTTCAGTCACTTTTCTCTCACTGTCAAGACAAAACACCTGACATCCAATGTAAAGGAGGAAAGGCTTATTTATCTCACAGTTTATAGAGATTTCAGTCCATAATTGGCTGGCTCTAAGGCAGAGTGGTTTGGCAGACAAGCATCACAGAGGGGAAACTGTTCGTGGCAGGCAGAAGATAGTTAAGCAAGTAAGGGGTAAGACAAGCTTCTTTCTGTCTTATATGTTGTATCCAGGCTACTGGGATTAGTGTGGTGCCAAACCAGTAGTGTACTGACTTAGTAATCATATATCCTTAAGCCTAGCATCACACACTTTAGATTCAGCTATCTCTAAAAAAGCCCCACCTGTGACTGCAGGAGACTTTGGGGGGAAAAATTACACAAGCTATAATATTCTACCCTTGGGCCCTCAAAAACTCATGAATATCCTTTTATGCAAAAGACATCTCCAAGAGTTGTCAAAGTCCTAACAGTTTCAGCATTGCTGAAAAGTCCAAGTCCAAAGTCTCTGCTGAAATTTAAAGTAAACTCTTAGCTGCGAGCTTCTGTATAAATGAAAAGAAAGTTAAACACTTCCAACAGGTAATGGTACAAGATAGAAATTTCCATTCCAAAAGTTACAAATGGGGGATACAAAGGAATGGGAACGGAGCAAGTCCAAAACCCAGCAAGGTGAACGTTGAATTCCACTGCTGTACTTCCAGCCTCCCTGGCAATCTGTGGCAGGTTGTAAACTCAAAGGCCTGGGTAGCTCTGCCTCTGTAACACTGTCAGTGCTTGTTGCTCTCATGGTTTCTTTCTCTGGCTGGTTTTGTTCACTCCTTGCAGCTTTCTTTCAATGATCCGTGTTCCTGGCTTCCTCAGCCTTCTGGGGTCTCTTCCATTGCACCTTTGGCTTCACACTCACAGCTTCACATGCTGCCCTCTCAGGGACACACTGGCTGGCTTCCCAGACCTTCTTCTGAAGTCTGGGTGGAAGCCTTCCTGCTCCCACAACTCTCATATTCTTCATGTGCCCAAAACCAGCCCCACATGGATGATGTCAAGGCCTGCTGCCAGCTAGAGCAGTAGCCAGGCTTCTTTTTATCTTGACTATAGGGATCCAGTGCTTACGACCCAAATCCTGAGAACAGTTTCCCAAGGTCACCACTATTCTGGAACATATGCTCTGAGTGTCTCTTCTCAAAGAAAAATCTTTCACCTCTGCAATTCTGCAGCTAAAAAGACTGGAGTGTGGCAGATTCTTGTGATGTCTTCAGGCCACTTTTTCTGTTGTCTTCTGAAATACTTGGCCTTTTCTTGCTTGTCTTTTCAGTGACCAATTTCTTCTCTGCTGCATCTTTGTGCTCTACAACTTTACTGGAGTTTCCTTTCTGACCAAGCTCCCAACATTTTGAGTCTTTCTAGTAGGCTCTTTACTCTTCCTATTCAACATAAATCTGACTAAAAGCCCCCAACAGAGGCCATGCTACTATCTCAACATTAGACTGACTTGAAATTTCTTCAAGACTGACTAGGCCTTTACTGCCCTTTATCTTCATCTCAGGCAAAGTCTCTGGATGTGAGCAAAATGCAGACACACTTCTGTCAAGGTATAACACATATCACTTGGAATTCAATAGCCAATGCAGTCTGTCTTCCCAGCAGAAACCTTCCATACCTGGTCTTTACTGGCAGGATTTCAATCAGCCTTCTGGTATTTGAGCTATGACCAAAATCTTCCATCAAGCACCACCTAAAGCATTCCAACTCTACTTTTTCATCCAGCATCTCAAAATCTTTCCAAACTCTGTCCACTAGCCATTCCCAAAGGCTCCTGATCATGTATAGTCACAGTAATGATCACACTTGAGACCCTAAATTCTGTCTGTTACTTTTCTCTTGTTGCTAAGACAAAATACCTGATACCCAAAGTAAAGGAGGAAAAGTTTATCTAGCTCATAGTTTCAATATTTGGCCTGTAATTAACTAGCTTCAGGGCAGGGTAGATGGCAGGCAGGCATTACGGAGCAGAAAGAGTTCATGGCCAGCAAAAGGTAGTGAAGCAAGCAAGGGGCAAGACAAGTCTCTTTCTGTCCCTTACGTCGTATCCAGGCCAGTGAGCGCACTCATTTAGTGCTCACACAACCTTAAGCTTAGCATCATGCACTCTAGATTCAGCTATCTCTAAAACCCTAATGGCATCATGAGGCTTTGGGGAGAGATCTAGACACAAACCTTAACATCATACTGCCCACAGAAACATTCATTTAGAAATAATTGTTTATAGTTCTTTGTTCTTGATTTTAATCTTTCTGAGGTCTTTTTGTGGCTGAATCATGAGACAAAATCCTGGTCTCCACTCTGCCCTGCAGCCTGGCCTCCCTGACTTCCAGGATCACTTTGCACCTGCTGTGATTCAGCCCATAGTTTTATAAAGGGACAACACCTATGACAGAGCTATTTCTTAAATCCCACAAAGTATGGACTGCCAGAAGTTTTATTTATTGTCAAAACAGACCTCTGTATTTGCAGGTTTTGTGTTTCAACCAACCATGAATCCAAACTATTTGAAAAAAATTGCATCTGTATTGAAAATATACAGACTTTGTCTCTAACCAAGTATAGCATAACAACTATTTACATAGCATTTATGTTGCCTTGGGTAATATAAATCATCTAGAGATGATGGAAAATATATGGTATGATGTGCAGAGGTTTTTAGGTTTGGGTTCTTCTTTTGCTTGTTTTTGAGACAAGGTCTCACTATGTAGTTCAGACTGACCTTGAACTCATGTATTCCAAACTGGCCTTGAACTCATGGTGCTCCTTCTGCCTTAGCATCCTGAGTGCTAGGATTATAGGCATGTGCTACCATGCCCAGCTTCATACATAGTTTTTTTTTTTTTTTTTGGTCTTTTTTGTTTTTATCGGTACCAGGGATCGAACTCACGACTGCCTGCTTGCAAGGCAGACCCTTATGCCGCTGAGCTAAATCCCCAGCCCCTCATACATAGTTTATATGCAAATGTTATAACATTTGATATAAGGACTTGAGCATCTAAGGACTTTGGTATTCTGTGAAGGTATTGGAACCAATTCCCTATAGGTACTGACCAGATGATTGCATGGTAAATAAATGAAGCTATAAGCTACATTGGAGAATGCTACAATGTGAGATGGACTGTGATCATTGTAGATCCAGAGGAAGGAGGCATGTGGGGTATGTGGTTGAATGAATGTGGCTCATAGCTTGCTTCCTTGACTACTCAAGAGTTGTGAATTCCTGATCTCTGCCCTCTACTGTCAGTCTTTTTTTTTTTTGGTCTTTCAGGCTGGCCTTGAGCTCACTTTGTAGCCCAGACTGGTCTCAAACTTGTAAGATCCTTCTACCTCAGCTGCCTGAGTGCTGGGATTACAGGCTTACCACACCTAGCTCTGCTGTCAATCTTTCTCCTCCCATGTCACCCTCACCCTTTGTTCCTTATGTTCACCCAGTGTGTAGAAGTTTCCATCAGATTTCTTTATGGACAAAAGGGGGGCTCCTTAGAGGGAATGTGGGGTTTAAAATAGGACTCATGGGCTCCAGCATATCACCCTGAGACTTGAAGTTTGCTTGTGACATTGAAGTTTGTGAACAACCTTTTATGAAAGGCCCAGCCTCATGACAGCAGTGAAAGAGGACTAAGATGGATCCCAGAACCCATGTGCTCTCATGCCTGCCTGTCATTTGCTCTGGTAGCCTGAGGACCTGAGAAAAGCCCCTTAGATGTGTGATATCCCAGCAAATCCCAGCAAAGCTGTGTTCAATCTGGTAAATTCCCTGTCACATCTGCGCTAGCCTCAAGTTTTGAAAACATGCTTTGGTGTCCTGATTGGGTGCATGTGTCTCCGCTTGGTGAGCCTCCGATCCCTGGAATCTGTCCGGCTCTGAGGCGTTAGCCGTGTCCACTACAGTTGCTGCTGCTGCTCCATGTGCTGCCCTGGGATGCGAAAATCATGGGTAGGGCCAGAACTAATCCTCAGCCCAGGAGCGGGAAGGAGAGAGGAGGGGCTGTGGCCCAGGCCTGAGCTTTCTTTGTGTCTTAGGGCTCTGGTATCTTTAAGCCTCTTTTCTTTCCCCACTCTCTTGAGGAACCATTGGTGTCATTGAAAAAATAGTTCCTCGGCCCACCAGTTCTCTTGACACAGAAACACTAGCTCCATTAAATTGACATGCAATTCTGCAAAGTCTAAACAGTTTAAATTTCATTATTTGCTGTAGTGTTTGCCTGGAGAAGGAGTGTTTACCAAAGCAAAGGAAACTGCGAGGGCACAAAGAGAGGTTTTGTCCCCTGCACACTCAGGACTGTGCTGTTCTTCTACCTTTTACCTTCTTGGGTGTCCTTACCAGGGCTCTCCAACCCTGCAGCTGTCCGCCAGCAAAAGAGGTGGCCTACATCCTATTGCATGAGTCACTGGAGCTCCTGGTCCCTCAGGGGGAGACAGGCCAGTTCTTTGGCTATACACCAAAATGTGTTTTAGTCTCATTGATTAGTCATTGTGACAGAAGGACCTCAGGTATCATTAGTGTTAATACAGTAGTTTCCAATCAGTTTACATAAGACCTAGAGTAACCAGTGGCTCGAGGCAGAAACTGATAAGGCCACCTCTTAACACCCTAATCTGCTGATTTTGCTTTTAGGGTCTGAGCTGCTTTTTTAAGGTTAGGGTCATGGTTTTTCCTTCTGGGATCAATATCAGGTAGTGTGTTGAGAAGCAGTGCGATGTCCTCAAAGCACTTTGCTCCTGAGCCCGGGTAATTAGCTGTGTTATTCATTTACCTGTTCACTCCACACACTGCCACTGTGTGCGACACTCCTCTGAGCACTGGAGAAATAGCTGGGAACAGAAGAGGTAGAGCTGCTGGGCTCCGTGGGCCTTGTAGTCTAGGGAAGACACAGAGGAGAAAGTAAGGAGAACAGATTAGCAGGTTACAGTGTGTCAAGATTGAGTCACGGACCCTCCAGTCTCCATTTCTTCATTCGCAGAGTGAGAGCTCTTTCTTCCTTCCTGCTTGTCTGTAGGTTTCCTTATGAATTTTCACCTTGCTTCATAGAGAAATCTGGTAGTTAGCTTAGTCTCTCTCACCTGCAGGAGTTCTTCTTTTAGGTTTTTCTGTCAATTTTCTAATAAAGATTCTCAATAATTCTTTAACAAATACACATCTGCTCATAATAGCATGTAAAGAAATTCAGTTGGAAAATTAAAATTAGGCACATTGATGATTTATCTTCCCCTTTTGTTATTAGTAACTATTGATTTTATAAAATACTGGGTTTCAATGTATATATTTGGATTGTATCCATCTAACCGTTACCCTCCATTATACCCTTCTCCATTCTCTTCCTCTTATCTAATAATAGCCTCCCTTTACTCCCTTGACTAAGAAAACAGTCATCTTCTTTGGATTCCATGTATTAGAGAGAACGTGTGATGTTTGTCTTTCTAAGTCTGGCTTATTTTGCTCAACATGATGCTCTCCAGTTCTATACATTTTCCCACAAATGAGGAAATTTTGTGCTTGTTTATAGCTGAGTAATACTCCACTGTGTGTATATACCACATTTTCTTTATCCGTTCATCTGTTGATGGGCCCTACACTGGTTATATATCTTGGCTATTGTGTATTATGCCATAATAAGCATGAGTATGCAGGCATTCCCATAACATACTCATATATATATATATATATATATATATATATATTTGTTTGTTTTATGGAAAAAATAAAATAATATTTCATAACAATAATAGAATAGTTAATTGTGCATTGTTAAGTTCAAAGTAGTTGCTCAGAGTATGAGATGTGGGCATAAAAAATTCTCCAAATGATATTATCACAATCCTTTCTTTTCAATGAACTAGCAGTATAACTAATTGTATTTTTTTCTTTCCCTTGCTTTCTTCTTCTTTCTTCCTTCTCCAACACTAGTTCTCCTTCCCTTTTGATCAGTTTCTTCCTATTTCACAATATCTGTTGCACATTTTGGTCCTTATTCTTTCAGTTTCTGACACCAGGGAGGCAATATGATCAGTACACATGCTTATCTGATTTATTTCACTATGAGTATGGTCTCAAGTTGCATCCATTTACCTACAAATGTTTCAAATTTATCCTTCTTTATGGCTGAGTAGTAGTACTTCATTGTGTAAAAAGACCGTACTTTTTTTTTTTGTCTTCTTGAGACAGGGTCTCCCTAAGCAGTTCAGGCTGGCCTTGAGCACACTTTGTAGCTCAGGCTGGTCTCTAACTCGTAATGATCCTCCTGTCTCAGCTTCCCAAGTGCTGGGCTTACAGGCATGCACCATCACACCTGACAAGATGACCTTTTTTTATCCATTCCTCAGCTGCTGGGTATTTGGATTGCTTCCAAGATTTAGCTATTGCAAATAGTGGTGTTATAAAATGGATGAACATATATTGCTGTGGTATAATGTTTTCAATTCTTCTTGGAAGATACTCAGAAGGAGAATAGGTGGGTTGAATAGAACCTCTAATTCTAGATTTTTGAGGAATCTCCTTACTGATTTCTACAACACCAGTCTGCACTCCCACCAACAGTGGAGAAGGATTCATGTTTCCCCACAGCCCCTCCAGCATTTGTTATTGGTTGAAAGATAGCCATTCTTTCTGAGGTGAAGTGGAGTCTCAGTGTTTTAATTTGCATCTCTTGAATGACCAGTGATCTTGAACACTTTTTCATATATTTATTCGATGTTTGTGTTTCTTCAACTGGGAAGTATGTATTTATCTCAGACGCCCATTTTTAGATTGGGGCTTTGAATCTGGGGGCTTTGAACATGCTAACTTTAAATGTGTTCTCCACCTCAGTTCTTGGTTTCTAGTATGTGTTTTAGAAGGTGATCCAAAGATTAAATTCTTACAAATTAGTTCTACTTCCACTATAAATCTTTATATATAGTTACTCTCTAGTCTCTAAGGCCTGCCCATATTTCCCCCAGAATAACTCTCTCTGGAGTCCCATCTGTATATGTTTGTATTGCTCCATAAAAGTAAATGAAGGGAAGATGACTATAGGACATTTTATCCCAGTGTGTTCCTGATAGTTGTGTGAATCAGTGTCTTAGTTCCTTTTCTCTTGTTACTGACACAAAATACCCAGCACCCAAAGTTAAAGGAGGAAAGTTTATTTAGTTCCCAGCTTGTAGAAGTTTCAGCCCATAATCTGCTGGCTCCAAGGCAGGTGGTACATGGCAAAAGAAAGGAGGGAGACAGAGAGGAGACAAACCTCTTACTGTGCCTTATAGTGCACCCTGTTTACTGAGATTGAGGCAGTGTCAATCCAATCAGTGGGCTGAGCTAGCAGTCACCTTGCTTATTCTAGAGCAGAGTTTAGAAACCTTTGCATAAAAGGCTGAGCAGTATGTTTTCCGCTTGGGCACAACTGCCCTGTGGTGGAGCTTTCATATGAACATGGAAATGATGAGCATGGCCAGGTTTGGCTGCTGCCTTCACACCACGAAGAAAGCAAATTAGAAAAGATTCACTTGTCACTGAAAAACAAAGGAGCATATGGGACATTTTGGGATGGTGGAAATATTCTTCACCTTCACCATGGTTTGAGTCATGTGGGCAGACAGATTTGTCAGGACTCATCAAATTGTACAGTTTCCAAGATTTAGTCATTACAAATTAAACTGCTATAAACATGGTGCACATATGTCACTGTGATATGACCTTTTGAGTTTTTCTGGGAAAATACCCAGTAGGGGAATAACTGGATTGAATGGAACTTCCAATCGTAGTTTTTTGAGGAGTCTCCATATTGATTTCCACAGTGGCGCCACCAGTTGAAAAGTTGGGTTTTTAGTGTCTGGTGCTAGATCCACACATAGCCCATGGAAATAAGAGAATCTTTATTCTTACCTTGCATTATATACAAAACTCAGCTCTAGATGGATCATTGATCTAAAGGTGAAAGGCAAAACAATAAAGATTAAAAAGGAAGATACATCCACCACTTTGCGTAGCCAGAGATTTAGAACACATTTTATTTTATTTGCACGTTTGCTGGACTTGCTTACACTCATCTGAGGAAGCAGGTACAGGTACATAACACATCTTGATTCTTTTTTTTTTTCCTTTGGTACCAGGGATTGAACTCATGACCTTGCGCTTGCCAGGCGGGCACTGTGCCACTGATCCATATCCCTGGCCCTCTTGATCCTTTTTTATTCCCCCTTTCCTCCTCATCCACTTTCTGCCCTCCGTCTCTAAGTCCCCTGTCCTTGTTTTTTTTATTATTGTCATTATTTTTAGTGATACATCTCAAATATTTCTACTTACCCATTCCTCTATTCCTTCCCTTGGTCTCCTGAATGAATACCTTTCTGTTTGCAAAAAGATTTAGCTCCATATTTCCTTCTGTCACTCTTTTGTTTTGCTCTTTATTTGTACTTTGTCTTACTCAAATGAGATCTACTACATGATCTTTAAATTTGTGTGTCTGATTTATTTTATTTAACATTATATTTTCCATTTTCTGCAAATTTCTTCAGCTTATCTTTTTTTATAACCAAGTAGTATTCCATTATAGATAGATAACACATTTTCTTTTTTTAATATTTAATTTTAATTAGTACATTTTTGCTGTACATAGTGATTACATCCATTGTGAGAAATTGGTACATGTACATAACATCTCAACTTTTTTATTTCCCTTTCCCCTCAACCTCCTTCATGTCAGCATCAGATTCATTTATTTAGTTTATAGGTCCTTTTAAAGTCAATTTCCATACATACAGATTAACAGCCAGAAATTTTCTTCATCCATTCATCCGTTGAGGGACCCATAGGCTGCTCCCATGATTTAGCTATCATGGAGTGTGCTGTTCTAACACTGAAAGTCATGGATCTCTGTAATCTGATGTACTTAGCGCCTTTGGGATGATACTGTGAAGAGGAATAAGTAGGTAAAATGGAATTTCTAATTTTAGTTCTTTGAGAAATCTCCATGCTGATTTCTACAGTGGTTTTACTTGTTTACATTCTCACCAAAAATGGAAGAGGATTCCTTTTTCACTCCAGCCTTGCAGCATTTGCTGTTTCATTTCTTCATGATTGTTATTGGGAAGAGACTTGAATAGTTACTCCATTCTGTATGATATCCAGTATATCACTGACTGATACACTTTTGCACTTGTGGTATACTTAAAATTTACTTTAAAAAGTATAGAGTCTAGAAGTTGTTGGCATTGAAGTGCTAGTATTTTGCCATTTGGGAATTGGAAATTTGGAAAAGGAGGAAATGATGAAGTCCGAGAAGTTTTCAGATATTCTAACTTCAGGATTATACAATGATGATTTATCTCATCCCTGAGCACTGTGAATACGTTAGCACTGTGGTTTCCTAGGAACTTGAGAACCAGGAAGCAGTAAAATAGCCATTTCTGTCACCTTTATTTTTCCTTGTTTCTTGATATTATCATGTTGTGTTTGCAGCCTGGCCTCAACTTGCAATCCTCTTGCCTCAGCCTCCTGAAGAGCTGGTATTACAGGCAGGGGCCACCATTCCTGGCTCCTTTTTGCACTTGGGAGACACTAGGACCTTGTGCTCTCTACTTTCACCCTAAGACGTGGTACTGGTGGTGCTCAGAACATTGTGGGCCAGAAGAAGGAAACGAAGTATGCCTTTTTCCTCTCTGGCTTTCCCTCCTGCCCCCTTCTCTTTCTTATTTTGCTAGAAAAAAGTCAGAATTCTTGCTAGGGAGCCCACACCCACAGCCCATAAAGACAGAAAGACATTTATTAAAAGGACAGATGTAATTAGCATTTTGTGGTCTGAGACACAGCTAAGATTCCAAACACACTGAAACCCAGACCCAGTGGGCAGTGTGGAAGGCTGCCTTCAGCAGACAAGCATTCCATTTCTGGGAAGCTAAATGAAAAGATGTTTCATTAGTGTGATTCAAGGAAATAAAACTTCATTTGGTTCAAGAGCACTGATGTTTGCATGTCAGAGACACAGCTGCTCTGAGTCCTTTATCTACGCAGTGTGGGCTGGGATCCCTCAGCAGTCAAGCCATGTCCATCTTTCATGGACATTGTGCTCAAGGAAAAAAGGAGAAGTGTCCTTTGTAAGCATTTGGCTCTTTCATCTGCCTCCATCTTGATAATGGGAAAGTCGAGGAAAGAAGCAATACTCTTGAATGTGTGGGAACAGAGCAAATCAAATATGCCTATCAACATCAAAATCAGGGATTTCCTTTTAAATCTTGTTCTTTTTGTTCTAACCAGATAAATTAAAATCTTAAGGTCCCACAAAAGAATTTCACTTGGTTCTTAATGCTGCTTGTTGCGCATCAAGTCAAGAGTTAAAAATTCTGTTCACTGATTGCATGGGCAGTGTGCTTACATGGTGTAGAGTCTTCCCTACACCTTTCACATGAATGATGTGATTACATGCTTCAGATTTACATGCTTCTTGAGAAAATAATACTGAGCTATTTGACGGTGGGAAAGTGAAAAGCATGACACTGCACTAGGAACGGGAAGGACTGTGCCTGGCCGTGGCTGTCCTTGTCGCATGTGCTGTTCTGGGCCCCGACTCTGGCTGGCATTGTGACTCTAACAAGTCAAGAGTTTTGCCCTTGCAGGGGCCAGTTATCTTTCAGCCAGCTAGAAATAGGCACAGGATCAGTTGCTTTCAATGACGTCTCTGCTTAGGGTGTCATGAGATGTCTTTTTTTTTTTTTATGAGATGTCTTTGAATGGAGAGATTTTCCTGCTAATTTGGGAAGCAGCTAAGGTAACTTTCCAAGGTGGCTCCCTATTCTCCTGATTCTCCAAGAGTCACTATTTCCCCAACAATGTTGACACCATTCACTTCACCCTCTGTATTTTGATTTTTAAAAATTGTATTCCTCGAAGGTAAAGAAAATCCACTGAAATCTTGGCACAGCCCTAATCAAATTTTGGTGCAGATTGGCTGTATTAACACATTAGTAGCATCTACAGTGTACTTGAAGCACAGTAAATGTGCAAAGAATGGTTTGTTGTGTAGATACAGTGTGAGCTAGCCAGTGCAAAACGCTTTACCTACAAAATTTCAGCTCATCACACTAGTTTTGCACGGTGGTGAGTAGCATTCTTATTTCACTGGTAAGGAAGAAGCCTGTGGAGAAGTTAAATAATTTATGTGGGGTTATATAGCTGATGGAGGGCAGCACTGGGGAGCAAAGTCTTTCCTTGCTACCACCACCATATTCTCTGTGTAACTCTTTCTTAAACTGGGGTCTAAGCCTCTGGGAACATGTATGGAAGTTATAGTGGTAGAAGACAGGAGGGGTCCAGTTTTACAGTTTGGAAAATATTGTTTTCTGCTGCAGTTTGACTAACATTTTCTATAAAGGACTGGTCTAAGTGTTTCAGGCTTTTGGGGCCATGGAATGAGCCTGTGCTTCCCTATGGAAGCCTTTGGAGCCTATGGAAGCACCACAGGCCATGCTTAACTCTGTCTATGCTCTAATAACTCTTTGTTCATGGAAATAAACAACAGGTCAGATTTGGCCCCCAGACCATAGTTTGCTGGCTCTGGCTTTATCCCATGCTGCCTTTGTTCTTTTCAGGTCCTGCACCCTTGGGTGTTTGTACTTCTCTGATAATGACATCACGATATTCTTAGGAGTTTTCCACTTTACCCATTCATTGTCATTGTCACACATTCTGCTCATATTTGAGTGGCTGCCATGTACTAAGCACTGGGAATTGGACAGTGGTTAGAGTGAAGTTTCTGACCTCAGGGAGCTGGTATTCTGGTGGGAGACCCATGAGTGTATGGCACATGGCGAGGAGTGAGAATAGGAAAAAGGAATGGAGAGGCACAGGGATGCTATACTGTATGGGGTAGTCGAGCAAAGCTTTAAGGAGAGGCCACTAGGGCAGAATCCTACAAACAGGGAGGGAGTAAATTGCATGGGTAAGAAGCATTCTAGGCAAGGGAATAGAAGTGCAAAAGTCCTGAGGTGGAACCGTGTTTGGGATGTTTGAGGAACAGGCAGGAGTCCAAGGTGGCTAGAATGAGGAAAGGGAAGAGTGTTTGGGGAGAGGAGAAATGAGGGAAAATTCACTTAGGGTTTTGTAAGTGAGCGTAGGATTTTGCAGTGGGCAGCCACTGTAGGGTGGGGGACCGAGCAGTGTTATGGTCTAGCACAATGCAAAAGATCCCTTTGGCTGCCAGGATGGGGAGAACTGAGTGTGAGTAGGGGTAGATGCTGGGAGCTTCCTGAAAAGATGCTGCTGGAGAAGCCCAGGGTTTCTGAATGTATTATGAAGTGACATGATGTGCTTTTCCAGAGGATCACAGTAGGATATGGGAAGAAAAGAGAGGTCAAGGCTGACTTAGGGTTTTGGCTATGGCAGGCAGAAAAGCAGAGTTGCCCCTTTGCTGAGAATGGAGATGATGGGGTGCCAGGTTTGGGAGGAAGAGGACCTCAGTTTGGACATTTAAATTATGACTGTCATTTGGATATCCAAGTATAGGTGTTGGATAGGCAATGGATTATAAAGTTAGGGGTTCAAATTGGGGCTATAGTGAAAAATCAGCAATAAGAACAGTCTTTACAACCAGAGGCCAGATGGGTCTGTTCAGGGAATGAGTGGGAAAGGATAAGTGAGATTACTCTTGCCCCATACCCAGCCATTTCCCTGGTTGAATTCAGACCCCAAAGCTGTTGGCAGGAATGAGCTGATTCCCAGAAATGCTGCAGACATCTTGGGGATACTAAGTGGATTTAAGGACCAAATCCCAACAGGAAGGGAATCCTGGAGAAGTATTTCAATCAGGTGCCTATGGCACTGCTTGGCAATCCTCATCAGCCTGGGACTAGGAAAGACTTGATAGCTTTCACTCACATATGCCAAGGCAGATTGACTGATAATGCCTGCCTCCAGGTCCAGTCTCTGAGGAAAGAGTGATCGATTAATCATGTTTATCAGGAAAAGTGTTGTGCCAAGCGTTGACAATTCGCCTTTAAGAGGGTGTTTCCAGCTGTCTGAGAGTTACCCCTGTTGAGTTCAGAAGTGCTTGACACTCCCCCTATGCCTGTGGGAATTATGCCCTGTGAACCAGGCACCTGCCAAATTAGGTCTGGCTTGAAATTAACCAACTCACTTTTAAACAGACCAAATCTGTTAGTTTAAAAAACAAAACAAAACAAAACAAAAGGGCCAGGCGTGGTGGTGCATGCCTATAATCCCACCACTTGGGAGGCAGTGGCAAGAGGCTTGCTGTGAGTTTGATCCTAGCCTGGGCTACAAAGTGAGTTTAAAAAAAAGAAAAGAAAAGAAAGAGTAAGGCAGATGCCACAGGTTTCCTTCTTGTGTTTTGGAGGTGACCCCAACATTGTTGTTTCTGTGCTTTATATCATGAAGTGAATTACAGAGAAGTGGAAACAAAACATCTGAGAGAAAAGTTATTCAAAGTAGTGCAAGATTCCCTTCATCAAAGAAAGCGCTGTTTGTGCAAGTATTTTGAGCATTATAAAGCGCTATACATATTTAAGGATGTAATACTGTGCATTGCTTGAGAAAAACCAACTCAAGAGTTATGACTGTTCTTTCCTACAGTTAAATTCCTCTTTTCAGAACATGAAGAGAAACAATCTCTGGGATGGGCTTTGCCTGAATGGGGTGAGCACTGGGGAAGGCAGATAGAAGAGGGGAAGCCTCGCATGCCAAGTAGAATGCCCGTTGTTTTGGTGGGCAGCTTATCCAGTTGGGATCCATCCCCTGGAAAGTTGCCTTCTGCACTTGACATATGTGAATTGGTTTCATAGAGGATGACCAACCCAGGAATTGAAAATGATAGCCTGCTGGGCAGCCTGCTGTTCATGGACATATTTTCGGCCACAGGGAAGCCTCCTTGGGAAGTCACATTAAGAGCATGGGAGTCTCGTATCTCTTTCCATGCCTGCCTGTCCATTGGTTGCTTAGTACCAGTGAGTGAGAACTCAGAGCACTGAGATGGCCCAGGGGCAGAGCAGACTGAGGATCAAGAGCTGGGCTGCTCTGGCCATTGAGAGGGGACATTCCTATTGCCTCCGGAGCACCTCCCTGGTCCTATCAGTTTTGTGGACTTCCAGATCCCAAATACCTCTGATCCCAAAAACCTAATCTCTTTGTATAATTTAGCTTCCTCTGATTTCCTTCAAAGAGCCATCTATCCAAATATGTCCCATTTTCTTTTGCAAAAAAGTGAAATATTACAAACACTAACATATAATTTGCCTTGCTAGTGTTTGATAGAAACAGGCTATGAGATACTCATTGTAGTAAGCATTCAAAAATATTCAACAGGAGAGTTCGAGTCACTCTTCTTAGCTTCCATATGTAATTGACCAAGGAACTGGATTGTCACAAACTATACTAGAAATGAGTCTCTTATTTATATGGAGTGCTTGTTTCTGTGAGCACAGCAATTTTGGTAGTGGAAGGAGCAGGGTTTGTTGGCCTGGGTGGCCCATCTGTAGGGCAGGTGTTAGGGGTGGATGTTCTGCTCTAGCAATCTGGATCCAGGAGAAAGAAACCACATGGTGATTTAAACAGGGACCATCAAATATGAAGAGTCATTAAACCATGATAGAAGAGTAATTATAGGATCAAAGAAAACTCTGCAGTTCCCTAGGGCTGAGTTTGCCCAAGGAAGGACAAAGTTGGAAAGAACTCAGACGTGTTGGAGAAGGTGCTGCTGAATGCTTTGAGTAGCCAAAAACTTTGCTGACTTAGCTGATCTGTGATCATGGAGCAAATAGGAAGCAACTACTGGGACTTGGTGGGGTGCACACACACAGCTGGTGCTGGTGTGTGGGTGTGCAGGGGAATGGTCACTGGTGCAGACAGAAGATCAGGAGCACCTAGTATATGAAGATGGGAGATAATGAGCAGAGAGATCCAGGGCATCAGTGTAGGAGGAGGCTTGGAGGTACTGTGCTTCTAATGGGAAGCCCGATGCACATCTAGGGAGAGCTGCAGGGAGGTGATTGCTGGGCTGTGTAAGAGCTGCAAGGTCACTGGGAGACAGCAGCCCCACCAATGTCCTCCTCAGCCTCCACGTGCAGCTTCCTCCTGCAGGGTTCTTCTGCTGAGCAGGCTTATCATCATGCTTATTGTACAGGAGAAATGCTGGAAGGATTTGCTTCCATCATTACTGAGTGTTTCCTGGAAGCTGAATTTGGAGCTGAGAAGTGGTTTGTTGTTAGCTGGCATTCCTGGGTTGCCTGTCCCTACAGCACCCAGGTTTCTGGCTATCTATGAGGATGTGGGCTGCTGCCCTCCCCCAGGCTGCCCTGTTTGCTTCATTGCGGCTTATGAAGGGGGCTAGCTGTCTTTGTAAGACCCCATGAGACCACCTTGGGTAGCTAGATGAACTAAGGACAGAGGTGGAGCGGTGGATCAGAGCCTGTGTCCCTGGCCTGCCAACAGCTGGAGGTGAAAGGAACCTACCTGAGATGCTCTTGACTTTAAGGTCTTTAGCTTGACCCTCTGTAACTCTGGAAACTTGCTGGCTTCCTGAGGGCATATTATCCTTTCCCTTCCTTTAAGCCAGTGGGAGGTATTTGGAGGATGTGTGTTTCTGCTGTTCTAGATCACTGTTCCATTACAGCTCAGAGGTCTGGGAGGAGTGTTTCTTTACTGTGTTGCTTACCAGCCATGAGAGCAAGTTTTGTGCCTGTCATGAACTCTCTGGCTCAGGGTGAAATGGATTGACATGCCCACAGGGGAAAGATGGCTATCAGTTTTCATATGGCTTGATACTCATCTGCCTGGGTGCAGCCCCTAGAGATTCTGACTTAATTGATCTGAAGCAGGTATCTGGCTTGTTTTCTTTAATAGGTACCCGATCCCCATCACAAAGTTTTAAAGTGAGACAAGGTGAGGACACTGGTTAGAGCCTATCTCTACCCCCCTGGCTTGGGCCTCTTTACATACTGCTCTGTTTGCCCATTTATGTGTCCCATTTAATGTTATCTATGAATATTTTGAAAACAGAGATTGTTTTCTTCCTCTTTGCACATCTGTCCCTACATATCCTCAGCAAATGGCAGCTTCTCAGAACTTAGACTACTCTGGTTTCCATTGGGTTCCCTTGAGCAGTGGTGGTGATAGTTTCCTGGGGTTAGCTTTGAAGATCACTGTCTCCACCTGACTTTACCAGGGCCCAATTCTTACTTGCTAACAGAAGAAAATGAGGAAAATGAGTCGTGACTGGGATGGCTGGGGACAAAGCAGCTGCTGTTGCCTGACTTTGTCCTAAAACACTTGACTTTGCAGAGGTGGTTGTCAGATCAAGTTCTTCTTCAGTTCATTTATAATCTAAAAACCTTCTATGTAGTACTCTGTGTGTGTGTGTGTGTGTGTGTGTGTGTGTGTGTGTGCGTGCATGTGTGTGTGTAGAGGGGAAGGGCTCAACTACATTGAGCTAATCCAGAGGAAGGAATGACTGCCCATCTGCATTTATAACTATCTTTGCCTTGCTAGGACCCAGTATGAGCTCTAAGGATCATTTTCAAATGTGAATAGGTCACTTTTTTCAACAACTGAGTTGTTTTCCCCTCAGTGGGATGGGGTGAGGTGGGACAGAGTCCTCTGTCGGACCAAGGTTCTCAAAATGTGGTCCCTGGAACTGCAGCTTCAGCGTCACTCAAGTACTTGTTAGAAGGGCCCATCCTCCTCATCTCTTCCAACCTGTGCATCCAAAATCTGCAGGGGCGGGACCCAGAACTGTGTTGTAAGAAGGCCTCTCATAATTTCCTGGGCTTAAGTTTGAGAATTGCTGCTCTCTCCAGTCATCCAGCTGGATGGATATTTTAGTGCATTATAGTCCTTGGAGTTTTTTTAAACTCCCAGGCTTTATCTTACCCTTTGTTCTCCGCACACAGCCATGCTCCTGTTGGAGTTTCAATATCACTTCCTTTGTGAGGGCACTGCCCTTTCTCTATCAGGTATGCTTGAGTGCTTGTCCTCTTGGTTTCTCTCTGTCTCTCTTGGTCTCTCTCTGTCTCTGTCCCTGTCCCTGTCTCTGTCTCTCTCACATGTCTAATGTGGGTTCCTGCACATCACGCCAATATCACTCAGGGCTTGTTAGAAATATAAAATCTTGCCTGTAATTCCAGCTGCTCAGGAGGCTGAGGCAGGAGGATTTCCAGCCTGGGAAACTCAGCAAGAACCTGTCTCAAAATGCAATTTAAAAATAAGGGCTGGGTTGTAGCTGTGTGGTACAGTGTAACATGCAGGAGGCCCTGGGTTCAGTTTCCACTACTGATACGGGGTTTAGGGGAGGTGAGAGGAAGAGAGAGGGAAGAAAGAAGAAAGAAAAAAAAATCTGGGTCTGTCTCACCTCCTGAATCAGAATCTCCATTTGATAGAATCTGTAGCTAGTTTCTGTCTACTTTAGAATTTAGGAGGCATTGGCCAATTTACTCTTATTGCAAGAAAATTGTTTTTTCTATTAATATACATTTTAATAATACATGTTCATTAATTAGGGTAGAAAGGCAACTACATAAAAGCCCAGAGAAACCAAGACACCCAAGGTAGCATCTCAGACCCTGGTGTGAGCATGCTGTCTGGTGTTGTTATCCTAGTCCTAGGAGGAGCCCTGTTCAGATGACCTACTTTGAGACTGAAGCTGTGCTGTAAACAATGGCTAACACTCGGTCTTGCATAGAACAGGTATTCGATAGCTATTTAAGGAAACAAAAGAGGGATTTTAAGAATTTCCTACTCTGGAAGGGTCACCTTTCTGGGGGTTGAGGTCTCTGGTGTGTCAGTGAGGCAGCTCAAGGCTGTTTTTGGCTGAGCTCTTCATGGCTGATAGATCTTAGTACAGTGACCGGAAAGTCTCGGCCTAGGACCTTGGTGGTTGCCTTTCTTGAGTGACAGTGAAACTTGGGGGGAAAAACTACTGCGTGCAGCTCTCATTCATAGCCAAGACTGCTCTGTACCAGGAAACCTACTTTTTGACCTACTGGGGAAACTCTAATTGCTAATCTGATTTAGGCTTTGCTAGAATGAGAATTTGAATGAGAGGGGATTTGAGGAGAGAAGGAATTGTCCTGCCTGCCACTCTGGCTCAGAGATAAGGGACTAATTTAATTAATCCGAGGGAGTGCCCTGGCTTTCTTTTCTGAGAGGCTTTCTGAATCCTTCCAGAGGCCACCTTTAGCCCAGCAGCCAGGCTGTGTAACAGGAAACACAGCCGAGGGCTGTCCTCCCCCTTCTCAGCTTTGGGAGCCAGTCTCCCCCCAACATCTTAAGGGCCTGGGTGAGTTGCCTAGTAGAAACAGTGTGACCTTGGAGTCATAAACTCAAGGTTTTAGACATGTCCAGCGTTTCTCAGCTCTGTGTCTATAATCCAGCTTTGCTAGAGGATTTCCTCCTTGGTAAGAGCCAGAGGCAGCTCCTCTGGGACTTGCCCAGCTGCCCTGTGTAGATGCAGACACCTCATCACTGTTCCTAGCTGAACTTGGTCCTCCTTGGTGGAGCTCTATTATTGGATCATGGTGACTCTGAATGGTCACACAGGGGACCTAGACTGAGCTACTCTCACCCATTCTGACATTGCCTTTGCTGAGCATGCAGGAGGATGTGTGCTGGTGCACATGATGATATGTGTATTTTATGGGGAGAAGAGCCTGAGTTCTGTGGTAGTCTTGAAGGACCTAGGAAGTGTCCACATGCTAACCTAGAGCATTTAGCACCTGGGAATGATTATTCTGGGCTTAAAGCCCAACCCTGTGGCCGCTATAAGAAATTTCACATTTGGGAGAATAAGAAAGGTAATCAGGCTCCTGGGTGCTTGTGCTCCTCCATGTGGGTGACAAGTATTGACAGATTTCTAGGAATGCTTGAAGTCCCTTCATCTTGGGTGCTGAATCAGAAAGGGACTGAGTTCAGTTCTGTCACAAATGACATGTGCCTCTGATTGGACCCACTTCAAACCATTTCTGGAACCGAAGAATTTTCTGATTTTTGCCTTTTTTAAAGCCAACATTTAGCTGTAAAGTATTTCTCCATCTCAGATTGATGACTGAGGATGGATCTGAGTCTCTCAAAGGATAATCCATAAATTTAAAATTTCACAGTGGATTCTTTTTCACCAGAATATATATTGTTTAAGATTTTCTTTGCTTTCAAAAATTTAATCCTCAGCAATCTTAGATTGAAAGTTATTTTTGTAGCAAAGGTCAGATTCTCCAGACGTTCAGATGAGCTAACTCAGAACATTCCTAAAGTCATGGGCTGATGATTTTTACTCTAAAGTACACAGCTGCACATCATTCTGTAAGTGCAACCCCTAAGCACTCCCAAGTTTGTTGTGGGTGATAGCCCTGCTTGCAATGCTGTATAACATGAATAATCCCACAAGCGGTGTCAGCTTTTTCTCCCCAAATATATCTTAGATAAGAATTAAAGTTCGATAGTATGTTTGGGTTTTTTTTTTCAGGGAATATTTAGTTGGGCATATGGCATTACTAACAGAGGTGTTTTGCTTTTTCTGTCTCCCATGTGTGTCTCTTTGGAGTTCTTCAGCAGCCCCAAGCTCCTGGACAGATCTGTTTCAAAGATTTGTATTCTACTTTTGAATAATAACAGTGCTTACTTTTTTTCTTTTTATCTTTTGGTTAAAAATATAAAAGTTTTAATTTGGAAAAAAAGTTTTAAAAAAGTTGCAATTTGGACGTGTATGATGCCAAACCAAGCTGGTGGTGCATACCTGTAATCTCAGTATTCAGGAGGCTGAGGCAAGAGGGTCTTTGTGAGTTCAAGACCACTCTGGGCTACAAAGTGAGCTCAAGGTCAGCCTGAACTGCATCATGAGACCCTGTCTGAAAAAGACCAAAAAAATTATAGATGCCTATGGATTTGTAAACTGGATTTTAAAATGTGTGACAGGGAGTCCAGGGGCCAGTCCTTGTCAGAACCTTCAGCTGCCTTGCACTTGGTGAATCTAGGAGAGGCATCCAAATAGGGATCCCATAACCAGAAATATTTTTACTGTGAAGAAGGAAACCTGGAAAGAGAGGGAAGGGAGCAGATACTGGTTTATATGCTGGTAGTTCTGACTCTCTGGGGCGCACAAACATCAGTGAGCCGCTACTCAGTAGAAGTATTTGTGGGGGGTTTTCACTGATCACTTAACCAAGGCTGTCTGGTCATAGAGTTAATGAATTACTAAGGGAATAGAGTATCAGATATTGCTGATTTCATGCTGCTGATTTTGAGACTAAGTACTGAGAATGTGTTAGGCAGAGTGTTCATAGCATTAGTGTTTCATGCAGTTGAAAGTAAATGAAGAACTACACATTCAGTCCCATAATGTCTGTAGAAAAAGGCCCTTGGAATCCCCAGAGCTGGGGTCCAGACAGCACACGTGAGCCAGGTGAGCAGGTGACCGGGGGACTTGGGTGTCTGGGTACTGCTCAGCCAGCCTCTCTGAGCCTTTAAGGAAGCCCTGGGTTTCCAGATCTTCCTGTTCTTCGAGAGAAATTTGGAACCTAGATTTCTATACAGTCTTTTTATTTCTAACTGTTGGCAATTGATCAAAACTATTCTGAAAGACTGTGTAGGCCAAACCGAGCATGGCAGGGCACTGCTCATCTGCACCCGGATGTCTGCTGGCCTCTGTCATTTTGCAACTGGGATCACAGGCTAGTAAGAGCTGGCTGTGTGAATGTTTGTCTTTCCTCCCTTGGGGCCATTTTCTAGGGATGTTCTGAGTGACTCGTATGTTCGGTTTTCATGGCTAGCTGCAGCTTATCCTCTAGAATTCTTGAAAGCTTTTCCTCGAAGGCACAGCGGCAGCCAGCTGGACTTCCCTGAGGTGTGGCTTCTGGGCCTTGGCCTTCTGGTCATGGATGCCAGGTGGAGCTAGAGTCTTGGCCCATTAGTGATTTTTCCTAGGATCTCAGTGCATCTTTGCTGGGCATTGGGCTAATACTCACAGTTGGGAGATATCACACTCAGCATGAGGAATCCTACACACACACACACACACACACACACACACACACACACCACACACGTGGGGTGGTACAGGGGCCCGGAAACTAGGGGAAGTAGGACAAATTCTGAAGGGACTGAGGTTCTGTTCTTGGTTCTTCTTCTCTTCCTTGAGAGGCTAACATAGTTTCTCTGGTCCCTTTCTCAGAGTAGTGTCTTGGGTCCCTGTGTTAGAGCAGTTAGGCATGATGGGAAGTATGCAGTGTCCTGGGCTTTACCTGCCTATACTTATGGAATTGGAATAATGAGGTATGGCACAAGCTTCTACATTTTAAGCACACAAGAGAGGACTATGTGCACAAAAGTTTGAGAATCACTGATAAGACGTGGTGAGGCCCTAGGTAATAGCATCCTGTGATTCCAAGTCGTGTTCTGTAGGCCCCTCCAGGCAGGAATACAAATGGATCAGCGGAGCTCATCATCACCTGGCTGGTTCTGGCTCATGACCCAGAACACAGTAGGGAGTGTCAGCTGGTGGCCCTGAGCCAGTGTCAGGATGTGGGTGACCAGTGCAGGACACAAGGCTCTGCACTCAGAAGGGAGGCTGCTCTGCAGACACAGTCTTGAAAGTCTTCATTTTGTTATTATTTATTTTTATTTTTTGATTCTGTCAATTAGCTGTTTCCAAATACAAATTTCAATATAAACAGCCAGTCTACATTAAATTATGTGACAGTGTTAGTTTTCAAAATATCTTTAACAAGTAAGTAAAAGAGTGATTTAAAATATTGTGGTTTTCTTGGTGAATCTTAATTGCAAAATTTCTTTTCCTTTTGGAACATTTTCCTGCTGTATTTGTGCTTTTTCTGCCATAATCATTTTTATTTTTAAATTTGTGTCTTTTAAGCAAACAGAACTGCACTTCTGCTCACAGGTTGCCGTGTTGTCTCTGCCTCTTTACCTCCCTCTGATGGGCTGCCTGCTGCTCATGCCCCACGATACCCTGGGTCCTGTGGGGGCCTGGGTGTATGCATGGAGAGGGTTGACACTTGTCTTGTGTGCTGTATGGTGAAGCTGGGGTAGTGGGTTATGAGACTCCACATGAGGCGGTTGAATAGCTCTGATGCCTGGTGTACTTCAGTGGTAAATAAGAGACTAAAACAACCCAACAGGACAGGTGGGAAGAGAGACTGCTGATGAAAGGAGAAAGATGTTTTCCTTTTTTTGTGTGTCACTAAGAGACCTTGAATTCTGAGTTAATGTTATAAATTACATAGCTGGGCTGAGGGACCCTAGGATTAATCCATTTCTTACTTGGGTCTGTCTTATTGGTGACTCATTCATGAAATACTGTGCCCCTTACTTGGGTCTTCTCTTTCTCCTGTCTTCAGTAGTGTTTTGTTCTGATGGCAAGATTCAAGGTCTCCCATGTGTTTTAAAGTTTGTATTATACATTTTATGTATTTCTTTCAATGAACGTGAATGACAGGGATTTCTAAAGAGGAAACAAAAGTTTCTTCTAAATTTTGCAGAGAGTTTTACAGATTTAAGTGAGAAAGTCAGTGAGAGCTATCCTATTTCATGCTTTCTCCAATCTCTAAGCCTTCAGTGTGAAGTGCAGTTTGGTTATAGGTTAGCTGAGAGTGGCTTGCCCTGCCTCAGCCTGGCAGATCACTTGGGCTCTGGTGTGTGCTCAGAGAATACTTGCAGAACAAGATGAAATGATTGAAGCATGCACATCTTGGCAAAGATTTTTACTGTTGGAAGGATGAGCAGCTGACTAAGTTAGGCCTACGTATTTCTGTTGTCATGGTCTTTGTTCCACCTCACTTCTTAGCATTTGTTGGTTGACCATGTTCTGCTTGAAACATTCTCTTTCCTTGGCCTGTGGTGTAGGCTTCCTTTGTTCATTCTCTGAACCTCCTGGCTGCTCCTTTTCTTTGGCCCAGTCTTGAAATGTTGGCATTGCTGAGGATTTGCTCTTTTATCTTCCTTCCTTCCTCATTTTGTATTCAGCTGACCAGTTGTTAAGGATGTGGTCACAGGAGCCATATTGTTTGGGTTTAGTTGTCACTCATTGTGTTGACCTGGGATAAGTTGTTGGTCAAATTACAGTTTCCTATGAGTTTGTGCTTCACAGTTTTACAACTGAAGATGAAGATAAGTACCTTCTTTATGAACTTGTATTATGGTGATTAATTAATGCACATTAATTAATTTGTGCAAGTAAAGGGTAAATGTTTCTAGCTATTAAAAGTTGGATGTTTGGGCCTTTGCTTCTGGCAGTAAGTGAACTAGCTTGCAACAGAGAATGCTTCTACCTGGAATAAAAGAGAAGCTAGCCAAAGGAGCAAAGATGTGTTTGAGGTTGCAGAGTGCTATCAAAGTAGCAAGACAGAAGAGGCCAAGAGAAAGGGACGCTCTCAGAGATGAGTCTCACTGGATCCTACCTTCTAAGTTGCTTTTCACTTCCACATTTACCAGCTCACCAGTGGCAGGTTTAGATTACACAAGTGACTGTGAGGAGGCTCAGAAAGTAAGGGAAGCAGCTTCTTAATACTGAGGAGAGAAAAATGGAGCTCCGGGCTCACCCAGGTAAACCGATTCTAAGCAGCATTCCAGCTGTTTGATTGGGACCTCTAAATATTATACCCTAATAAAGGCTCACTGAACTGAGACTTCGCTGTACAAAGAAGGAAACCCAGTTTTGAGGAGCTCAATCCTTGGCTGAGTTTGAGAAGGTGGTCTGCTTTTGTGGCTTGCCAGGAGGTAAGGAAAATACTTGCTGGAGAAAAACACCATCCAGGGTTGCCAAACACTTTAATAAACAATGCTTATGTTCAATAAAAATTTACCTGGCATATCCAGAGTCCTGACCAAGAATGACAAGAGAGGAGAAGATAAGAGAATAGAAAGAAAAGAAAGAAGAGGAAGACAAGTGAACATAGGTTTCTATGCATAACACTGCATGAGACTACCAGACTGTCTTTCTAAGTGGCTGCATGATTGCACATTCCTGCCATAGTGTGTGTGGGTTTTAATTTCTCCAGAATTCTACCAACTCTTTTTTTAAATAATGGCCATGCTAATGAATGTGAATTAGTATTTTATGGTTTTAATTTGCACTTCCCCATGGCTAATGATTTTGAACAATCTTTTTATGCATTTGGTGGTCAAATGTATATCTTCTTTGCAGAAATGGTTATTCAAATCTTGGTCAGTTTTTAAATTGAGTAATTTGTCTTTTTGTTCTTGAGCTGTAAGAGGTTGTTCATATTTGTGTATTCTAATACCATTACTTTATCCCATTTAAGATTTACAAAAGTCTCCCATTGTATGGGTTGTGTTTCCTAATGGTATCCTTCATTTTTTATTGTTTTATTTTTGGTACCAGGAATCAAACTCAGGACCTTGTGCTTGCCAGGCAGGCACTGGTGCCCCTGAGCTGTATGCCTGGCCTGATGGTGCCCTTTAAAGCATGAAATTTTTAATTTTGATGAAGTACAATTTGCTTACTTTATTTGGTTGCTTTGTAGTTTTGACATCATCATTTTGAAGGATATTTTTGCTGGTTACAGAATTCTAGATTAGCGGTTACTTTCTTGGATCACTCTGAAGCTGCTGGTTTGTGATCTTACTGTTTCTGTCATTTCAGTGGAAGTCCTGGCTGCTAGGCTCACTGTTGCTCTTTTTTTTGATAATCTGTTTCTCTCTGGCTGCAGTTAATATTTTTACTGTTAGAGTTTAGAGCACTTTTTGAACATATGATATGATATTATTTGTTGGTTTTAGAAAATATTGGTCATTACCTATTCAATTATTTTTCCACCCATTTTTGTCTATTGAATCATATACTCTATTCTTAATTTCTGTATTCCTCCTTTCTACAATTTCCATTTGATTATATATATTGCACATTTTTTTGTTAAATTTCTCTAACTTGTTTTTTTTTTTTTTTTTACTGCATTGACCACAGTTGTTTTAGAGATCAAATCTAGGATCCAAATTGCCTGCAGTGAAAGAAATACCAATAAGTGCTACAGGAGAGATGAGGCTAAACATTATGCTAAGCAAAAAGCTAGTCAGGAATGACTATGGATTGTGTGCACCTCTTATAAGAGATATCTAGAATAGGCAAATCTGCAGAAGCTGAAAATAGATTAGTGGTTGCCAGGAACTGGGGTGAATGTATGGGAATGAGAAGTCCCTGCTAATGGGGCATGAGGCTTCCTTTTGGGGTAATGAAAACAAAAAACATTCTAAAATGATTGTGGTGTTGGATACCTAACTCTATGAATACACTATAAGATGATAATAAACTGTAGGTGGAATTACATGGTGTGCAAATTATATCTCAGTAAAGCTATTACCCCCAAAATGAAGGTGAACTAAAGATGCTTTTAGAAACAGAAATTAAAGGCCGGGGATATAGCTCAGTGGCCCAGTGTTTGCCTGGCAAGCATGAAGTCCTGAGTTTGATTCTTGGTTCCCCCTGAAAAAAGAAACAAATAAATAGAAATGAAGGAGTTTTTTTTTTTTTTTTTTTTTTTTTAGCAGACTCGCATTTAAAAAGTACTGAAGAGGGTTCTTCAGACAAAGGAAATTTACATTAAATAAAAAGGCACCAATGCAGGAAGGAATGAAGTGCAATGAATAAACAAATATGTGGACAAATCTAAATGCATATTAAATGCTCAGAACAATAGCATTTCATGGGTCTTAAAATATTTTGCTAAAATATTTATGTAAGTTTTTTTTTTTTTGAAACAGGGTCTTAATTTGTAATGCAGGATGGCCTTCAACTCACTATGTGACCCAAGCTGGCCTCAAACTCACAGCCATCGTCCTGCCTTAGCCTCCCAAGTGCTGGGATACAGGCATACACCACCATGCCTGACTATATACATTTTTCTTCTCTGAAGTGTTTGTACCTTGTTTTTTTGGCAGACTGTATTTATATGACAAGATAGACTTAGTGTAGTTCATAACTTATTGTGATTTATAGCCATGTCTTTCCAATGTAATTTTATATTGATAAATATTCATGAACCAATACTCATCTTTTACTTCCTTCCAGTTAAAAAGTTTTTGGAATTTGAGTAGCCTTCTAAATTATGTGACTTGGTATATTGCTAATTTTTATACCTCCCATCTATGATTAAGCAGATTAGATAACTGCTAAAATACATTTTGCAAAATCTCAAAAGGTATAGGTGATATTAAAATAATCTAGTCCATTCAAATTTTCTGAGACATTATGATGCTAATTTAAATAATTTCTGCTGAGTCAAGAAGGTATGCTATTATCTATATGGTCAGTGACTAGAAAGAATTAAAAAAATTCTGTGACTAGGAGTAAATAGTATAATAGGAAAGAAATATAGAATAATGACAAAGTGTAACAGATTAAATGAAATATGGCACAGAAAGGGGGAAAAGGAAACTGAAACATTCAGATCAATAATTAAACATGTAAATTCGAACCCAAACATTGTGATCATTACAGGTTAATAGGCTTTTTTCCCCCCAGCAGATAGATACAACCCAGGTTCTTTTCACTGAGCCACATCCCCAGCCCTTTTGTATTTTTTATTCTGAGGTAGAATCTTCCTAAACTGTTAAGTTGTCCAGGATGTGCTCAAATTCACAGTCTTCTCGCCTCACCCTTCCAGAGTGCTGGGATTTTAAGGGTTAAGAAAACATTGTACTATCAAGAGATAGACCTTAGATACATGACCACTAGTGTTCTAAGTAAAAACTAGAAGATAAAATCATAATGCTAACCAAAAGAAAGTGGTATGGTTGTATTAACAGCAGATAATGTAATCTTTAAAAGCAAGAAACATTATTCCAGATAAACGGGAAATCTCAGTGTTAAAAGAGCCAGTACACTACAAAATATTTTTATGAATCTAATAAATAACCAAGATAAACATTGACAGAATTAAAAGAAAAATCAGAAAAATTCACAGTTGAATTGGGAGATTAGTACACTCTTTATAGAACATGCATACAGAACAGTAAAGACAAAGAAGACTTCAGCATCCTATTTAACAAACACTGCAGCTGTTGAGGACGCATCCTTTGAATTTATTGAGCTATAAAATAAGACTCAGGAAATTCAAAGGATTGAAATCATACAGAGTCTATTTTCTGACCATAGTGACATTAAGCTAGATGTGAACACTTAAATTCCTACATATTTGGAAATGATGTAATGTACTTCTAAATAACCCTTGAGTCAAAGAAGAAATCCTAGTGGAATTTAGAAAATATTTTTAAACTGAAGATAATGAAAACATGACATATCAGATCTCGTAGGCTATGGCTAACATTTACATAGAAGAAATTTATAGTCTTAATGCACATGAAATCATGCCCCCATATCTGCAGGGACTGGATTCAGGTCCCACCCATCACCCCATGAATACTGAAACCCTTGGATGCTCAAGACTCATAAAATGGCACAGTATTGACATATACCTACACAATCCTCTTGTGCACTTTAAAGTATCATTACATGACCTGTAGTATTCAGTGTAATGTAAATGCTATATAAATAGTTGTTATAGTGTAATGTTGCAGGGCAATAGCAGGAAGAACTGTCTATACCGTATATATTTAGTACCGGCACAATCTTTAAATATTTTGCTTCATGATTGGTTGAATTCTTGGATGCAGAACTGGCATGCAGAACTGGAGGGCAGACTATAATGGAAAAGAAAAAAAGCCTGTTACCCTTAAGATTTTAGAGTTTACAAAAACCAAATATAGAATAAAATAACAAGGAACAGAAATGATTGAGATAGAAAACAAACTTACCATAGAGGAAAAGCAATATGACAAAAAATTGGCTCTTTGCAAAGATGTTTTAGTACAATAGATTAAGGATGTCTCCTGAACGGTTACAGGAAGAAACAAGAAAGTGCAAATTACTACCAACAGGAGTAAATAAGGGATCTCACTACAGATCTTCAAGACACATGGAACATCTATAGGGTCATAGTATACTTCCAGCGTTTCAACCACCATGCTTTTAGGGATGCCCAAACCCCGAAACATCTCTACTTTTTCCAGGCATAACATGTCAAAAGCAAGAATCCCGTTTTATCCTATTTTCCTGGCACAAATAGCTTTTTGTCCAGTGTTTCCCCTGTTGGTAAACGGTACCAACATTTATTAACTTGATCAAGTAAGAGACTCAGGGTTTTGCTTGTCTATTGGACACCTCCGCGTCTCATCAATCACTCAGCTTTCTTCTCCCCTCTTTCTCCCTGCATTACTCTTCACCAGGCCTTGCTGCTTCCCTCTTCTGCCATTGTTTCCTAACAGCCTCCTGTTCAGCAATGGCCTCTTCATTTGTCATTCAGTTTCCATCTACACTCTGCGTGCATCTGCCTGCAAACATTCCATTTCCAGCTTCTCACTACTCTAGAGTCGGGTGTAAGAGATGCTGCGGTCAGGAGCCTTCCTCCTAGAGCCCATCGGGTCCAGTGCTCTTCCAGTGTCTGGACTCAGCCTTCTTCTGTGCAGGGTTTTTGCATCATCATGGTTTGATCCCTGCATGAGAATAAGAACAGAAATTACAATGGTGACTCCCTAACTATGCTCTTCCAGCTTTGGTGATCATGCTTGTCCATAGCCACAGGTGCTTCCTGTGACTTGGTCTGTCTGTCTGTCTCATGGACACAGCACAGACCACAGCAAAAGACTATTAATCTGAATGAGTATGCTATAAAGTAGCATCGCTTATGTGGATATAAATAACTTATGCTGTTTTATACTATACTCATTGTACTTTGTATCACCTTACTTTGAAGCATCTCTAGATTGCTAGTAATACCTAATACAATATAAATGCTATGTAAACAATTGTACTATATTATTTAAAGAGTAATTACAGGAAAAAGGTCTGGCATGTTGAGGGCAGATGTGGTATTTTTCTGAATCTTTTCAACCTAACTATATATACAAAGGAATGTATGCAAGGGGTATGGTTTGAAGCATAATGAAGTGAGCACGGTACCTCACTGTCCACCTTAAGAAATGGTGTGCAGAGGGCAGGTCTGGAGCGTTCCTTTGCAGTGATTGTTTTGGGGAGACCATAGCCCGTAAACGCCTGAATAGCTGTGCTAAGGTTTTGTGTTGGTTTTATTAATAGTTGTGAAAGGGACATTTGACACTATTTTTAGAAAGTTCTTTTTCCCCGACTTCTTTTACACGTTATCTGAGTTGTTTCCTGTTTCTGATACTTTTAGAAGAAACCACAAAACTGAAGGAAGCTGCAAGCTTTATGGCTATCTAACACCAAAGGACCACGTGAGAAGGAAAACAGGTGTGGGTGTCCTGCAGTGACTTGCTGAAGCATGTGGATGCTTTTGTGCCCCTCTAAGAGCTAGGATGAGCTTGAGGTGGGACACTTGCGGTAACTCTGGGGAGAGAAACAGCTCTTAGCAACACTTCCCTTGTAAGCCAGGGTTGTGGGTGTGCTGTGGAGTCAGAGGTTCCTGGGCTAGCAAGTGCTTCAGACTCTTCATAGTTCTGTTCTTTCAGTTTGCACTGCATAATCGGACCAGTAGAACATGCTCCCAGGACCGGAGCTTCAGCTCATGCCTTCCTCCTCCTCTCGCTCCTCTTCCCGTGCTTGGAGGGGCTCTCTGCTTGGTACTCCCTCTGCTCTAGGACCTGCATGGCCTCTCTTTGCTTACCTAGTATCTACTGCTGTCTTCTGTCTTCAGCAGGAGTTTTGGCTCACAAAGGGTCAGGGTTAATTGTGTGTACTCTGAGGCTTCCCGGGGCCACTGTGTGGTGGCCACCCTTGCCTCGAGCTGGCTATGTCGTGCGCATTCAGTGGGCGACTTGTAGGGCCAACTTCTCACCCATTCTCCTTCCAGACAGCAAGCACTTCATGGGTAAAAGTTGCTTTCCTTGTCTGGCAGTGGTGGAAGAGACTGACTTAAAGTTACAACCTCCAAGCTGCTCACAAGCCTAGGATCTGCTTGGCATTTCTGGTTTGGACCAGTTTGGCTGATTTCTGTTGGGCTTTTGCAGGTATCTGACATTCACTGTTGGGTCATCTGGAGGTCTGATGATCCAGTTGGCCTCATTTGATGGCCAAGTTCCAAGAACAGCAAGAGAGGACCCCTCAGAGAGTGCCCTGCAAGTGTCTGCTGTGTCACATTTACTGCTGTCCCACTGGATATAGCAAGACACGGACGGACCAGCCTGGATTACAGGAGTGGAAGAGAGGAGCCGAGGGTGTACATGCAGGGTTGGAGAGACAAGCTGTCGGCATTTATTTTTTCTTTAGGCTTCTTTCTCTTTAAAATTCAGCATATATTTTCTCTCTTCTAAACTACTACCAAAATTAGTTTAAAAGGTAGCCTCAGAGTATATTTATAGAGTGGGTCTGTGCAAATCTATTTCAGAGCTACACAGAAATTTTACTGCCTAGACTGGGATCTCTGCAGACCTGCTGCCAGACCCCAGATAATCATTAAACCACTCAGTAACATGCCACCTCATTGGTTTAAGGAGGGGAAAGAATATATGAATCGAGACGTGACATCAGCCTTGTTTCAGATGTTTGGGGTTTTTCTGAGTGTGCGCCTGTCCTGTCTTTCTGATTATTACTGTGTTTGTAGGAACAGTCAAAAGAACCCCAAAATGACTTTGTGCAGCTTCTCTACTAGGAGCCAAGGGCTCTTTTTCTGTCTCCAGAGAATGAGGACCAATTTTAATAGTGTTTTGACTCAAAGGAATGGTGTAAAATTTAGCATATCTGGAAGAACCCTTATTGTGGATCTGGGACTGGGTCTTTCCTGGGTAGCCTGTCTCCTGCCAGGATCTTGGCCATAGGTTGTCAGCCTGAAATCTGATCTGAAGTCTCCCTGCTGCACCACTGTCACTGCCCTGAAATTCTCTAGTCGCCACCCTTCTGTAATAGCCCTGTAATGCTATCTCCCCACATGGCTCCCTGTTTTGTCTTATGTCCTGAAGTGCCCGACAATGTCCTGGCCATCAAACCTACAGCCAAGAAAGGAGTGCAGGGGACATGCTGCCAGGGGATCAGAGTTGACATGAAAATTGTCAGAGTCAGGAAATTCCAGGATCCTTAAGTCATTTGGGAAGAGATTTGACAGGAGAGGCCAAGGGGAGGGATCAGGTTGCCACCCCATAAGCAGGAATTGAGGTCAGGGACTGGTTTACCAGGGAGGGGTCTGAGTCCTTCACTCTGCAGGGAAAGTTTGGCCATTTCTATCTCAATCTTTATAGTATAATTGGATTTAACTCTGCTTGCTGCCTATTCCTGTTGTTGGTGCATTGTTTCAGAAGTTTCTGTTCCATGGTTATCACTGACAAGATTGAAGAATTCATCTAGGGTACCCGTCAGTCTGTTTATAAAAGTGACACCTGAATTAGGCATGATGACACACACCTGTAATCCCAGCACTCTGGAAGGCTGAGGCAAGAGGATTACAAATTTGATCTCAGCCTGGGCAATTTGGTGACTTAGTAAGACTCTGTCTCAAAAAACAAAAAACAAAAAACAACCAAAACCCAAAAACCTCCCAAAACTGCAACTCAAACCAAACCGGTAACAAAGGCTGGATGTATAATAGCTCAGTGTGAAGGCAGTCTAGATCCAACTGACAGTGCCATAAACAAGAACACAATAAAACATGACACCTGAAGCCAACCCTCCCCAACCTCCAAATGTTTAGTGTATAAGTTCAGCCAAGACACACTTTGTTCTTGCTCCTTGGCTCATGTCGTGATTTAAATATTAATCTGAAGTGTCTCCAGTGGGACAGTGGAGCGGGGCCTGTGTTGTGGAAGGGTGCAGGTGGTGTGTATTGACTTCACAGGTCACTTGTGTGTTTGGGTCTCGTGTGTGCACATGCCTCAGCTCTGTGAGGGCAGCCAGTGTCTGTTGGTTCCTCTTACAGTTGCCTTCCTGTGAGGGCCTCTTGTGTGCTTACCCAAGGGACCAAGAGACACATACTCATCATCTTTTTCAGTCAGGCACAAATAGGGAGAGTCTTACCCAACTGTTAATTAGTTAATTACCATATTTGACTTAGGAATGTAGCCTTTCTTTTTGAGGGAGATTTGGGCAATTTTGTGGAGGAAATTGTTGGTGGGCTCTGCTAATTACAGCAAAAGGAAGAACTCCCATACTTTTTGACAACTGATTCAATGGCATTTTATCTTGTTTTTGTATTTGTATGTCATACTCAATAAAACCACCTCTTTAAGGGAAGAAAGCATTTATGTGTTCCTTGGTACCCTGCCTGTGTCTGACATATAATTTTGTTAAAATAGAGCTATGGAAGTGGTAGTTAATGATTTCTGGAATGTGAGGAGAGGGTTGTTGAGCCTGGGAAGTTAGGGTAAGGGTTGGAGATTGTGGGGCTTTCTGTTGTGATTTGGGGCTGGCCTATTGCACATTGAGGCAGATGTCTGCCAGGCCAGATGAAGTGTCCAGGAAGACAGGATATTGACTTTTGGCTGCTGGGAATAAAGTTGGAAGGTATAGAATGGAGATGATGGATAAAATAGCCAGTGGTGGCAATTAAAGATAGGGACACTGCTGTGGCCATCAGTACAGCCCCATCCCAGCTGGAAATTAGGTGGGCATGGCAGGAGCTGAAAACCTAGGTCAGGGTCCCCTAACCTTTGCATCTCCTTTGCTTTTTCCACTGGAGGCCGGAGGCTGGGAACAAAGTGTACTCCTGAGTGCTGATTGTGAAATCCTCAGGAATTTTGTGAGAGTTTTTAAATGTAACCATTATTACAAACTAAATTAAAGAAACTTATGCCTGAAAAAAAAATAAAAACAAAAGTAATACACATGCAGACGACATCATTTGTTAATTATCTGACTGCTACTCTACTGTCTCCCAGTCTGCAGTTATTTTGGGATTAAGAATCTTAACTCACTGACTAACTGAATAGGAGCCATTCTTACAACCTCATGAATCAAAGGTGAAGGCATAAATCTGAATTTCCTAATAATGCTGATCTCAATCATCCTTGGCAAAATATTTTTCCCATATTTGTAAGGATAGTCATTGTAATTAAGTGCTACCTGTTGCATGTGCTCTTGAGGCAGGGAGCTCTCACAGTGTGGGAGTAACACTATCTCCTAGAAAGCTGTTGTGCATCGGTGATTTCCAGTTGACAGCTTGAAACAGGCTGTAGTGGGGACATTTATACCTCCTCCAGGTGCATTCTGCCTCTGTGCCATCGCAGCACTTCCTGTCCCTTTGGGTTCTCTCTCCAGGCTGAGTGTGGACCACAGCTTCACGGTGACTCAGACACCTTTGAGGAGAAGCAAACTCTGGATCCAACAGCTTCCTTCTCTAGGCTCAGAGGTTTCTGAGGGATGAGGCAAAATAAAGCATTACAGTGTAAAAATCTTCTAGTCTGTTCATTGTTTGTGGGATTACACATCGGCAGAAATGTTGGTATTACTAACAAGACTCACTAAGTTTTGTTAGTTAATACTAGCAGTATATCCTAAAAGCAAGAACAAACTACCAGTGATTACACTGATACAGTCCAGTATGCATGGTCACAGGTCCAGTTTTTAGTGGAATTTTCCCACTTAGGAGCCATAAAGACTGATTGCAGCCCACAGGAGATGCCTTCTCAGAAAACTTCCTATTTGCTGCCTCCACTGACTGGCTGAGATAGCTCCCCATATCTTTTCCTAAAACCCCAGGGAACACCGTTGGATTCACTATAAAGTGAATTTGGCTTGTTTGATCCTTATATTCAAATATCTTTTCAGATTAGATGATTTATCTGTGAAATACCACTCAAAAAGGCTGAAATTCACCAGTTTACCTTTAATTTGTCATTAGAGAAATGAGAAAAGTGAATCAAATAGGATTAACTCTCCCAGTGATTTGACTAGGTATTTCTCACAACTAATAACAACTTCCATTCATGCTCTTGAGGGTAATCAGAATCAAGGAAGTTCAAGGTTTCTCATGGGAAGTAAGAGCCCCTTCTAGTTAACAGTTCTGAACAAGATGACAGTCTAGATTTTTTTGTTGTTGTTGAGGATACTAAATACAGCTTTTTCATCAAAAGAGAGTCACTCCTTGTTTGAAATCTTATACCAGATTATCAAGCATTTGTCTGGATGTTTTAAAGTAGCCACATAAATTTGTCTCCACTATTTCCCAATTGTGTCATTTTGGAATGAAGTCTTAACTCATTAACTAGATGAATCATAGGAGCCATTCTTACAACCTTAGGAACTGAAAATGAAGTTACAGATTTGGGTTTTTAAAATAGTGTTAATCTCAATCTTTGGCAAAATTCTTTTCTCATATTTGTTAGTATAACCATTCTATGTGTAACCAAGTGCTACTTGTTGAAACAACTTTGCAGTCCTAACCATTTCCTACAGCAAAGGCTCACTTCTCCATCTTGTCACAGTCTGGGACAGTCATGGAGGCTGAGTGGCAAAGTCCTCCTTCCATACAGTGACTCAGCAACCAAGTGCCTTCTAAGGGCTCTGCCACATTCTGGGGGTTGGCTTTGTCCTCTGACTCCTCTGCACCTGGGCATAGGCAGGAGAAAAAAGGTATTTTTGTAGGCTGTTATGGGCAGGCCTGGGGGCTTTCTTCCTTTGCACCTCATTCTATTGGTTGGCACTCAGCTGTGAGGCCAGAGCCCACATATAAGGCTGGGTCACATGGTCTGTGTGCCCAGGTAGAAAAAGAGAGGAGTTGCCGAACATGTGGCTTTGCCTTGGCTACATCAGGACTCTCAGATGACATAAACTGTGCTTTGCCAACATGATGATATTGTAAATTTCCTTGTGGGTCTTGGTCCATAGAGAGGATGCATATTATAACAGTGGGAGAGAGCATGACTGAGTCAAACTGCTGGAATCCAAATCCCAGTGCCATCACTTGCTAAAGTTGACATCGGGCAAGCAACTTATTCTCTATGTTTTGATTTTCTTATCTGTAACATGGGTTTAATAATAGAACATAAGAATCCATTTGAGAATCAAATGACTTTATTATGACTACATATTTAAAAGACTGGCTGGGAGGAAATAAATGGGTTGGAAAGATAAAAGCTTAGCATGAGATTAGCAACAAAGAAAACTAATTTCTGCTTTGGGGTTTTGTAATTTGGATATGTTGCTACTCAGGTAGAGACTTTTTTTTCAGTTCAGCTGAAAAAATGTTTATTGAACAACTACGCTCTGTTATATGTCAGGTATGGCCATAAAATAAATATTCTTTATGTTGATTCAAAAGAAATAGCACATCTTCCTCACCAAATCTGTCTTTTACAAAACTCTGTGACTCTTAATCCACAGTCCCACCAGCAGCATGGTTTTAGTTGTCACTTTACAAATCTGTAGCTTACTCTGGGTCCCGCCATGTGGAAAGTAGCATTGATTAAGTGCCCAGAGAACTGCTTCCCCTCCTCATCCATGTCTTTTGGGCTCTGACAATGCTAGTCCTTTAGTAGATGTCATATCTGTCCCCTTGGTAATTAATTTGCATCCAGTCTACTCATGCTAATGTATTGCCTCTTCTAGCTCTGATTCACAGTTCAGAATAATGTTTGACTTTTACAAACACATGAGGGCAATACAAGGGACTGTATAGGAAGTCCCCATTGGAGGAGTGGCCTGACACTGCTCTTTGTCTTGCAGCTGGATGATTGTGCACTGCAGCTCTCGCACAATGGCACCTACTTGGACCTGGAGGCCACCCTTGCAGAGCAACGGGATGAGCTGGAAGGCTTCCAGGAGGATGCTGGGTAAGCCTCACCTTTGTCCTTACTGCCTGGCCCCCACTTCCTAGGAGACTGGGGAACTTGGAGGCCTTACAATACTTTGGAGAATCCACTGTAATTTTGTCCTTCTTGGCACTCATAGTCACACAAGAAGGGCCATGTAAATAATGGGAGACTATAGACCCTTTTCTATTTTGAGGGACTTTTCTTGACAACTGTACTTGGAGTGGGAGCCAGTCTTAGAAGCATTTCTAGTATACTTTAATCAAGCACATGCTGTTTATCTTATGAGTTATTTTCAGTCCAAGTATGTATGGCAATTGAATCAATATTTTCCAGATTTTCATGGATTGACAATGGTTTTAAACATAGATTCCAATAATTTACTGGATATTTCATTTTACTGGCAGATGGCCTAGAAAATAGTTTTATACTCTATCATTCTATTCATTACAGCAGAGAAAATAATGATTAGGTATGTCAATTAACATCAAATTATTTTGAAGCTACATTTAGATTGCTTAATACTTTTGATTGCTATGTTAAGTCAAAATTGGAACATTCTTAGATTTTTTTGGTTACTAAAATAGCCCCCTTTGCAGTATCCATTTTTCTTTAGACCTTCAGAGCCTCTCTGATGGGTTCCAAATAATGCTCAGCTGTATTAATTTGGTGTTCATACCCCTTCCCCAAGTTGTCTGAAGCTACTTTGTCTAAGTTTTAAAAAAAGTATATATATATATATGTATATGAATATTATTTGAGAGTAATGATTGTGTATGAATTGTTGAAATAGGGTACAAATTGTTTTTCTTTTTTCTTTTTCATTTTTATCCGTACCAGGGATCGAACTCATGACCACCTGCTTGCAAGGCAGGTGCTTATGCTGCTGAGCTAAATCCCCAGCCCCAGGGTACAAATTGTTGAAATAGGGTTCTTCATGTTGATTTCATGTAACTCTCTGATTCCAGTGAATCCTAATGGCTTCCTGGGTTTTGTCACAATTTTTAGTCATTGCTCCTCTTTTGTTCTGCTAAAACTCCCTCAGATTCAATTGTCTGAATGTCTACCATCCAACATTTTGTCAACACCTTACAAGCATGCAGTGAATATTGGTAGTCAGGTGAATGGCATAGTCCCAGAATGGATTCCTGCATGGCATGGCCGTGAGCACCAAAAAGCCCAAGGGCCTTGGCAGGCTCTAGCAAGGTTCTCTGGAGACAGCCTTCTTGTGTCCAGAGTAAGTGTGTGGGTAAAGCCTGAGGCAACCACCACAGGCTGCCAACATGAGGAGGGTTTTCTGAAGCCCCAGACTCTACTCACCATCATTTAATACATTGATATTATTAAGATAGTTAAACTTGGGTGAATCCATTACAATAATTTTTACCAACTATATGACAATGAGCTCCCTTTATATAAGGTGTTAGCATGTAGGCTGAGTGACAGTCTAATTGGACAACTTCATAATTCACTGAACAAGATGACCTCAGGAGTGTTGTAAGTAGATCACTATCAACTTGAAAATTGTCTCTGTGAAGAACTTGTCCTGTTTGATTTTGTCTTCATTCTTACCAAAATTTTAATGATTTGAAGAGCAGCTGAGGAAAAAAATGCTATTAAGTAACGGTATAAGAAAACAGGGTGTAAGTTTGAGACCAGTCTGGGCTACAAAATGAGCCCAAGGCCAGTCTGAAAAAACAAAAGAGGAAAATAACACCTATGGAGCATGCACTAGGCTAGGCATTGTTATAGATCCTTTATTTATTGACAATATCATTGTTTAATAGTTACTTTTTGCAATAGTCATGTAATTGGATTTTATTGTCTCTATTTTTCATCAGAGAAAAGTGAGCATCATAATTAAGTTACACATCTAGGGTGGCAAAGCCAGTAGGTGGTGAGCCAGGTTTGAGCATGAGTGTGACTGATTCCCAGGTGTACATTCTTCTGCCACCCCACAAGCTCCTGGGCAAAGGTGTTTCAGGTTCTGTGCAGCAAGTACAGTGACTTGAGGTTGGTTTTTGCAGGGAAATCAGTCCTGGTCTGAAACTCCACCTCCAGTGTATATAACACCCAGCATGCTGCAGAGTGGCTTCAGGGGAGACACTTTACTGCCATCACCTATCACTGCCTCTACAGCTTGCACCATAACACTGGTGTCCAGATACTGGAATTTTCTACCCAGCTGTTCCTACAGAGTCCTGTGGCAGGCTTGCCAGCATACATCTTGGTGTTTGCTTTCTCACTTTGTTCCTTTGTGAAGCCTCACCTGGCCTTGGGTCCAGCTAAGAGGTTAGATCTTGGGTCCCATTTCTGTACTCCAATAAGAATGAAAAAAAATATATGTAGTGATGAGAAGAGGGAAATACTCAAGACATGGAAACTGCAAACAGAGGAAGCAGCTCAAAAGGTGGCAGCTGTGCATTTGACAAACGTGTCTCAAACTCAGAGTGGGGTTTTATATCTTTGAAATGGTGTTCATCATAGTGAGCCATACTTTGTCCAGAAGAGTGTGAAGAAACCACCTCTTCTGATCTCCTGGTGTGTGTGGGTGTCTGTCTCCGGCCCTCATTGCAGAAGACAAGCAGGATGGCAGTGTTCTGGATAATCCTGTTATCCCTGGACTAGTTATTACTGAACACGAAGCACAGGGGAGGTCCCTGGGTGTTGACTTGCAGGCAGATGCAGGCTGAAACCCTCCCATATGGGTATTGGGGGCACATTTGCAATGTCACATGCACTGAGGCTCCCTCCTAGGCCCTCTAAACTCATGTATCCCATGATTGGACCTTAAGATAAGGACTTTTTCTTTTAAGGTGTGAAATGGTGCATAAAGAATCATTTTTGTTCTTGATTTTTCTGAAAAAATTATAAGAAAGTATCAATATTGTGATCATCTAATGAAGATGTATGAAAAATTATGGTACTTTTTCGTAAGGTGTGCTCTGAGTGAGTTTCCTTGCTAGAGGAATGTGTTCCTTTGTTCTTGTTTGTTATCCTGCTCTTTTATGCCTAAAAATTAACTTACTCATTTAGAATTATCACTGAGGCCATAGCTAATCAGAGAGGAGGACAGAGGCCTTCAAAAGTGGAAGGACAAAGTAATTAGTATGTGAACACAATAGAGCAAGGTCTGTTCGCTGCCTTCCAAGGCCAGGAAAATTAGCAAGTATAGCACAGTGGAAACGGGAGCTTCAAGGCCTCTGATTATTCCTGACCCTGTTACTGTGTGACCTCGGACAAACCATTTCACTTCTGATAGAAGTTTATAAAGTAAGGACATTTACACAATTTATTTATAGAGTAAAGACAACATTAGTCAATCCTCATGTGAGCAGGAGTTCAGACAGGGCCTCTGGTACCCCAGAAGAGCAGCATGGCAGACTGGTTAGGGACATGGGCTTTGTGGTTAGTGACATGGTTGTTTGATCATGGGGATGTAACTTCACCTCTCTGAATCTCAATTTTCTTACAAATGCAAATAATATAATCATGACATTGCCTCTTCAGTTGTTTCAAGGTAAAATGTGATGTGTTTAAAATATTAAGCTAGTTGCCAGCCCTAACCCCACATACTCAAAAATAGTAGTGATAGGCATAATTATAGCCAGAATTTGGGACCCTGATATATCATTATGGGAGTCACTGGATTTCAAGCCTGGAGGATTCTAAGCAGATCAGACACTGAAATTTGTAGTTAAGAAAACTAAGGAAGAGGCTTTTGCCTACAGGCTGAGCAGGACCAGTCTCCTGCCCTTGTATCTACCCCCAACCCTAGGGCCTCTGGAAGGAAACCAGTGCAAACCAAGTTCCCCAGAAATCTGTCATGGGGAAAGCAGGCTTTAAAGTGTACCTGAAGGGAAATAGTGTTTTGGGTGGGTGGAAGAGATGTGTTTGGGGAACATGGTTGGGGGCAAGAACGGGCCTGAGAAGCACAGTGTTTCAGAACTGTGTGAAGGCAGGATGGCTGCTGGACATAGTGCCTGCATTCCCAGGAGCTCCTCCCTTTTTTCTCAGCATGACCCCTCATTAGACCTGTGCTGGAGAGTCAGGGACAGCTCATGAATCCGCCTCTCTCACCTGCTTTGGGGTCTGTCAATCCTCCCATCTCTGGACCCCCATGTTGGTAGGTAGCTGGTTTCTCAGAAGCTAAGGATGGATGGACATGTGGCCCTGAAGCCTGGGAGGAAGCTGACCAAGAGGGTGGTGTGGTACCCCTGCCAGCTTTGCAATGGACCTGCTTAGAAGAATGCAGGAGTTTGGGGTCCACTGTGATTTGACTTTCAGACTTCTAACTTTCCTGGCACTGTTAGGTCAAGGATCCATGAGTGTGGGGTTCACAAACACCTGAGGTTTCTGTGCTGTTTGTGAGTAGGTCGAGCAGCATTTTATTGTCTTCCTAAAGATTCCCAAAAAGTCCTTTAAATGTCAAGGTAGTTACCTCTTCTAAGGATCTAATATAAAAGTTTACTATAGCCAATGACATATTTGTCTGGGCTTCCTTAGCCCCTAGGATTTGAACCTAAGTCTAAAAGCCAGCTGAACCAGAAAGACCAAACCAAAGCAGGCAACCAACACAAGCTCTGCATTAGAGAGTCTTCTGGTGGAAAGAAAGCGAATTAGGTTCAGCTGAGGGTGCAGAGGTGGTCATAGAGGTGCTTGTGGCAAATTATTAAAGGGTATGCAAGGTCTTCTGTCTTCCACATGCTGTGTGAGGCCCCACATGCAGACCACCAACACTTATCTAGCTGAGGTGGAGAGGAACTGACCCTTTCCACTAACTGGAGCAGTCGGGGTGAGCTAAGCATAGTGCTGTATGGGATGAGCCAGAGCCTCTGCACACATTAGCCTCTGTTCAGAATATTCTGGATGGAAGCTGCTTAGAAATGCTGATACCTGGGTTATAACTTCAGGAAGTTTGGAGTGGGAACTGAGAATCTTGTTTTCCAAAAATCTGTCTTGGGTGGGTTAAGTTTGATCAGGCATCTATAGCTTGGTTCTCAAGCCTGAGGAGTATTGCAGCCACCTGAGGGACTTTCCTTTCCACGTGCAGCCTGAGGTCCATGAAATCAGAGCATGGGGGTGGACCCAGGCAGCAGTGTTTTAAAAGCTCCCTCCCAGGTGAGTCCAATGTGCAAACCATTATATACTGTAGAGGGAGACGGATACCATGCCCAAGGTGCCAGATGCCAAGAAGGATGAATGAGCTTCATGTTGCATGTGTGGTGCTCTCAGTACCTCCAAGTGCCAGACTGGAGGGCCTGAGCTGGGCTGTGAGATGTGAGTTTGAGTCACAAAAGAAACGACCTGCAAAGAGCCCTCTGGGAACTCCTGAAGTAATGAGAAGTGTCCAGTAAGACATGGATGAGAAAGAGGGAGGGGGAGTGGGAGTGGGAGGAGCATTGAGCAGGTACAAGTCAGATGTGCCCCCTGAGAGTGGGAGGGAGACGGGAGGGACCTAATGAGCGTGACCCTGATCGCTGAAGAGTGGAACCTGAATCAGTGAGGGGAGAAGAGGGAATTGGAGCCAAAGACCTGGCTTATGTAGAGGGAAGCGGGAGGGTGGAGTGGGCGTGTGATATTAGGTGGAGGTTATACAATCGAGGAACCACTTAGAGAAGCAGCACAGCTGTGGAGTGGGGGCACTTCTAGGGGATGTATTTGTACATATTAATGTAAGGTGATGGGAAACCACAGTCAAGTTGTGGGGTGGCCTGTGAGGAATGGTGGCTTGGGACCCTGGTGAGATGCATCAAGGTCTGGAGAGTTTCAGAGATTCCTTAGAGAAGGGAGCTACTGAGTCTGGATGTCTCATCCCTGAGCATGAGGTAATACAAGCAGGATATGGCAGTAGAGATTAAAGAGTTTTCAGTTATCCAGGTTGCAGCATCTAGGTGACCCAGGGACACCATAATCAAGCATTGTACTTCAGTAAATAGTTGAGGTTGGCTGCCTAGAACAAAGAACCCAGATAACAATGGCTTATATTTTTCATAAGTATATTTTTATCATGAAACAAGTGGACATTAAGAGGATTAAAAAGTCACAGACAGGGAGAAAATATTTGTAAAACACATCTCAGCCAAAGACCATAGTATCCAAAATATTAAAAAAAAGTCCCAGCACTCAGTAACAAAACAAAAAGCCTGATTGCAAAATGAGGAAAAGATCTGAATACTTCACTAAAGATACCCAGATGGAAAATAAACGTATGGGAAGATGCTCATCACCATATATTATTAGGGAATTGCAAAATCAAAACAAGACACCAGTATCCCCTGATTAGAAAGGCTGAAACTACAAGCCCTGCCAACATCAGATGCTGGTGAGGATGCAGAATGACATTATTCATTCCTGGTGAGGCACTTTGGGAAACGGTGTGATCATTTCTTACAAAGTGAAACCAAATGAGTTGAAAACTTAGATCCATACAAAAACTTGCACAAGAATATTTATAGCAGTGTTGCTCCTAATAGCTAAAACTTGAAAGCAACCAAAATATCCTTCAGTAGGTGAATAAACTGTGGCATATCCACAAGATGAGGACTCATTATTCAGTGATGAAAAGAAAATGAGCAGTTGTGCTAGAAAAGACATGAAGGAAAGAAATCCATATTGTGAACTGTGAAAAGTGTATGTACTGTATGATTCCAATCATATGACTTTCTGAGAAAGTTAAAATACGGAGACAGTAAAAAGATCAGTGTTTGCCAGAGATCAGGGATGTGGGGGATGGATAGGAATAGACAAAGAGGTAGAGATCATGGGTTTTTAAAGGAATGTATTGTTATATTGTGGGATACAGAACATCATCCATTTTGGAGATCTGTTTAATGCAGAGTGAACCCTAATATAAACTGTAGGCTTAATAATTGGTTCATCTGTTGTAACAAATGTAACCACACTAATGCAGGATGTTAGTGAGTGAAATGGTATGTGAAGGGGCAGTGAGGGTGTATGGAAGTGTCTCTACTTTCTAAGCCTTAGCAAGGAGAGAGATTTCAGAGAATGGACAGTCGAAGACATCATATCACAAAGTGAGGGGTGTGACAAGGAAGAGATTCAGAGTGTCCTAGAGTACAAAAAGAAGAATCAGGGGGATGAGGAGGCAGTGGGATTGTTAGGGAGCTGTGGCTGTGTTAAACAAAATCTTCTTTTTCAGGGAGATCTCAGTAGGAAGGCGAGGAATGTGAGACAGGGTGTTAGAGACCTCACAGCATACACAGAAATTAACTAAAAATGGGTCACGAACCAAAATGTAAGAGCTACAACTACAAAAGTCTTAGAAGAAAATAGGAATTAGTCTACATGACCTTGGATCAGCCTTTCTTTGATGGATGGTGAACTAGTTCAAAAATCAGATTGTCGCAAATCAGGCATAGTGACAGATACTTGTAATCCCAGCACTCAGGAGGTTGAGGCAGGAGGATCATTGTGAGTTTGAGGCCAACTTGCACAACTCAGCGAGATGCTATCTCAAAAAACAAATGAAGAAACAAAACCAGAAAAACAAAAAGTTAGATCATGGTACTCACAATAGGTAGATGTCATGATCCCTAAATTGTGCCTTGTCAAAGTTTAAAATGATGTCAAGGAATAACCATGGAAGAGAGATGCTGAGCTGGTGACTGAGGTTTAGCTGGGTGCAGAGTGAAGTCCTACTTTGAGTGATGAAAGGATATCGCATCTGTGGGGACAGTAGGAAAATCCTACTGTCCCCGCATCTGTCAACAAGCAGAGCATGTTGGTAGAGCATGTTTTGAGGAACAGGAAAGAGTCTCAGGAACAAATAGATCATTGCTGTAGATTCCCCCATGCTCAGGAAACAGAAGGATGAAAATAAAAGGGAAAGATAAGAGAAGTGGCAACACTGGGTAAAGACAGACCAAAATAAAGAGAGACGTGTAGAGAGGGACAGAGGATAGCCAGACATTTCCAAAAATGGAAAGGGGGGAAAATGCCTGCAAGAATCATACACTGTATAATAATAATAATTGATAAGAATTTTGGCTAATGTCTGGCATTTCTCAGATGCCAAGTGTGTCACTACCATGTTACTTGTATTGACTGAATCCCCAGCCCTCAGGAGAAAGTAGACATTTTGCAGACAAGGGAGCTGAGGCTTTGAGAGGTTAAGGAATATGTTGAAGGTCACATAGGTGGCATCAGAGTCTATTTTCTACCACTGTAGACTATTAGGAAGTACTAGATTACCTGGAGATGCATGGAATGGTGGCTGGCTTTATCACTGGGCCTTTATGCTTATCGGCAAATTAATCTTAGCTAGTGCTATTTTTACTGGCTGATGACTGGTTCAAATCCTCCTTCAGACCTTTATCCCTGAGGCACAGTACTGATTGGATTTTACAGCTCTCAAAGCTTGTGAAGACCTTTTTATTCCTGGGGCAACACTGAAGGGTCTCCCAGTCTCTGTTTCTGTAGGATTGTTAAACACGTATTTCTGCCCTTGCCTGAAATAATAGGTTAGTTCTAATGTGATTGAATAAATAATGTGGTGGGGTGGGAGGTCAGGTCTACTGTTTGTTGCTACAAAAAGGGATCAAGGCTTTGGTTCTGTACCACTTAAAGCTATGTAACTCCTGGTTCCTATTGTGATGAGGTCTTGCTTTTACTGCAGTATTAGTACAAAAATATGCTCTTGAGAGTCAGGAATAGAATGGAAGTACAGGTTTCTCTGAGCATTCACTGGTTAACGCATTCCCACTGACTTGCTCACTGGTAGTACAAATGGATCTAATCACTTTTACTGATTTTTTTGCTAATAAAATTAATAAAAAGCTAGCTGACAGGACAGTCATGCAAATACCATAGTGGTTCAAGCTGCCCCACAGAAAGGCATATAGTTATGGCCCCCTCGTGAATGTGCTAAACTAGATTTATTCCTGACGGTCATAGGCATCACTGTAGGAGACACTTGTATTTTCTGAGAATCCAGGGAGTGATAGGAAGTTTAGCAGTAGCCCCAGCATGTCCCTGGCACAAGTGCTTTGATTGCAGTCTCCTTGAATTGTGCATCAGTTTTAGATAATTTTGTCACTGGGGTAGTGTTGGCCTTGGGTGTGAGCTGCAAATAGAGAATAACTGAACTCAGGAGCTGGCAAAGGTTCCCTGGCTGAGGTTGTGCTGATAAGAGAGGAATCTGGCTCTCCCTGGGGAGTTTCAGGTCACACTGAATTGCCTTTGTCAGTAGGTCAGTGGATTCTGACAGTTGGAGCATTTCACTCTGCTGCACAAGCATGGCTTGGAGGTGTAGCAGCTATGAAACAGCTCCTGGAGGCCAATCTTGGGGAGCAGGGATCACCAGAGTGCTTGCAGTGGGTGCCCAGTGACAGTTTTCCACTGGTTGCATTTCTGGAACATGAAATTTTCACAAAGGCACATATCAAAGCTTGTATTGGAGTTCTTCAGAGAAACAGAACCAGTAGGCTATGTACTTACCTGTCCATCTGTCAATCTAATCTGTCTATCTAGAAGTAGATTTATTTTTTAAGGAATTGGCTTGTGTATTTTTTTGAGAATGGTAAATGAGATTTCCAGCAGGTTGGAAATTTAGGTAGGAACTAGTGCTGTAGTCTTGAGTCTGAAATCTGCAAGACAATCAGTAGACTACAACTGTAGGTAGGATTTGTGTTCCTGTCTTCATGCAGCATGTATTTTGTGCTTGTTCAGCCCATGGTAGACACCAGTAAAGGGTAGAATGAGGGAATGAAGACAGGCAGCTGTAGGGAGGAGACAGAAATGTAGTCCCTGGGGTTAGACTGCCTGAAATTAGTCTAGACTCTCACTTTCTGTGACTTCAACTATGTTTAACTTTTCTGGGCTTCAGTTTTCTTAGTTTAAAATGACCACAATCTTATCTATCTCAGGAATTTTGTGGACGAAATCTATATAAAGTACTCATCTGGCACATGGTAAACATTCCATAAATGTTAACTACGATGACTATTACTTTCTGAACCCAAGCTGACATGATATCTTATTGAAGATGGTTATCCCAAATAATAAATGATCATTTAATTTTCCTCTAAAACAGAAGCAAAGGGCATATTTTTTGGCAAAGATTGTTTATAAAGAGGTGATATGATTATTTCACCAAAAAGCAAAAAAACCTAAGAATCAGTGATGGTGTTGAGATGGACATTTGTAAAACAAATAAAATCATAACAATCAAACTTCCTCTAATAATATCTGCAGTGACAAATTAGAAAATGTAATGGTAGAGGTAGGGAAACTGTCAGACTTAAAGGGAGCTTATAATTAATGTCCACTGTCTGTTTGTATCCATCTTAGACATTTAAGAATTATATATGTGCATGGAATATTGACTTCCTGTCATTATTATTAGATATTTAGGGTAAGCTTAACTTGGTGCTTCGGTCAACTTTTTGTCCCTGTGACAAAGCACCTGTTATAGTTTGTGTCTGGATGTCTCTGCAAGGCCTCATGTGGTCCTGATGGATGGTTTTGGAGGTGGTTGAATCTAGAGTTTTTGTTTGATTCATGGTCCAGTGCTGAGATTAAGGCCATGAGTGCTATGCCTGCCCTAGGGGAGTAGGCTGCATACCATATAAGGGATGGAAAGAGGCTTGTTCCTGCTGTGTGTCTCTTGTTGCTTTTGCTGTTTTCTGCCATCATGAACTATTGCCCCTCTGCCATGCCACCCTGCCTTAGAGCCAACTGATTATGGACTGAAACCTGTACAAACCATGAGCTAAATAAATTTGTCCCCCTTTAACTTTGGGCCTTGGTTATGTTGTCTCAACAATGAGAAAAATGTAAGTAATATCTGAGAAAAACATATTGTTTTGACTCAGTTTCAGGGGCTTCAATCCATGATTGACTGGCTCCATTTTCTTCGGGCCAGTGTTGACACAGAACATCATGACAGAGTGGTGTAATGGGCTATAACAGCTTGCCTTATCATGACTGGAAGGAGAAAATAAGAGAGTCAAAGGGGAAGAAGCTGTGGACAAGATGTAGTCTTCACGGGCATGCCCCCATGACCTGCCTCTTTCAGATAAGGTCTTACCTCTATTTCTGTCACCTCACAATAATGCCATCAAGGGGTAGGGATGTAACTCTGTGGTTTGGCACTTGTCTAACATACTTGAGGCCCTGGGTTCAATCCCTAGGACCACAAGAAAGTCATCAAATTATGAATCCATCATTGGATTGATCTGCTGATGAAGTTAGAGCCCTTATGATCCAGTCAATTCCCCAAAACCTGTGAGTCGGTAATTAGGCCTTCAACACAATGAGCCTTGAAGAGGTAGCATTTTGGATCCCAATTGTTAATACTCCTGTGGTATTATTTTTGCATATTGCACCTTTGGTTTGCCAAGGTTTTTAAAAATTTGTACATCTTAGTTTTCACCAGTTCCCTGGAGTCAGGAATCTCCTTTTTTAATCCCTTTTAAGGCCTTGGCTTGTTCCTTCCTTTGCATTGAAGCCCTGGGATCAGGGCCCTCATTCTTGACTTCCTCACCCCAACTGTGGTGCATTAATTACTGCTCAACTTGTAACTCTCAGCTGAACTGAATCAGCATGGTTCTGGGTATGGATGGCCCACCTGAGGATGGAAATGGTTCTCTTTGGGCAAGTTCCACCCTCACTTTGAGTGTTTCTTCCTGCTGAGTGCAGCCCCTGGAGTCTGCTGGCACAGATCTTTCATCCTTCATCTTGCTGGTGCAGACTTGGAAGGGGAAGATGGCATGCTGTTGATTCTCCTGGAGAAGCTCGTCATGCTGGTTTTTTTGATGTCAACTCAGGTGTTATTGTTGGAGGAACTTGGGACCTAGCTATCACTGAGCATGGCTGTGATTCTTTTCAGAGGAGATCTGGTCCTTACCTTGAGCGTCACTTCCTGGCTCTAGGGCAGATCCCTCAACTTTCCTGGCTTGGCACAGATCCTTCATCCCGCTGGCACACTTTCTAGCTTCCACCACTGACCTTTGGACTTTCCCAGTGAAGATCCTAGATACAGACCTGCATAAGGTATTGTCGTGGGCTTTAGGCCTCCAGCTGGACTCATGGAGGACATCACTATGGGATCCAGACCTTCACCTGGATTCTTTGGGTTTCTAGTGCTCAAACAGATTTCCTGCATTCTTTTACATTTGACTCTTTGGGTGAATATTATAATCCTATAAATTATGTGTCCCACATTAAATATTTTTCCTTGTAAACTCTGACTACAACACTAACCTATTTTCATGGTCCTTGGCTCCCTGTTCTACATAGGTTTTTAAAATTGTAGCATTTAGTGTACAGGGGCAGACAAGGACAGACATAGAATATTGAAGCAGAAGAAATCTAAATGAAAAACTAACTGGAAAAATAGGCTTTTTTGGTTTTGTGCTGTCTTAATTTCCATCAGGGTTTAATGTAACCGAACCTATTGCCTGATTTCTCAGCACATAGGAAAGGTGACCCTTTCAGGATGGCAGGCCTTCTGTGACTTTCTTAGAAATACTATCTCAGTTTCATTCAAGGGTTTGGAATTTCAGTGTAACTGCCATGCATGCTTAGTGCAGGAGTAGAGAGTTTTGTGGGAAAGCAAGCATCACTTAGGATGCAACTGTGTAATTGTCTGAAGATTTAAGTAGTGGCGCTGGACATTCTATGAAATTCTGTAGAACTTACGGCATTTAGAAGTACTTTCTCTTGTGCCATCTCACGCTTTCCTCCCAGGGCATCCATAACACATACTTTATCTGCTGTTCATATGATGTTTACTGCTGACCCATAACTGCTGATGATGTGAATTACAGATGTCTCTCAAGGTTGGAGAACAGATTTCCTAATAGTGGAGTGGGCCCACAGTGGGAATATAGCTTCTCTAATCCCAATGAGGTCCCCACCTATCTCTAGGTAAGGTCATACCCCTGTTGTCTGCTGCCTATACTCCCCAAAATCTTTCTTGGCAAGTCAAATGAAAAGGAGTTAAACAATTAAATTCAACATGCTTAACTATAATTTTTTCATAGTATGATTATAAGAGTTGAAAGAATGTCATTAGTGTTTTTAGGGAAGATTTTTTTGTGAGGAAATTTTGCAGAAATCTTTGTTTATAACAGTCTCAAAACTGTCTTTTGCAGATAGGTCGGGTATTGTGTATTTGTTTTAAGTTTGTTGGAACTAATGTGTGGCACATGCATGTGAAACAAACAAAGAAAAATGGAAGTCTCATTGCAAGTTGAAAGGAATCTGAGTGTAGATTCTCCACCTATAGCAAGCACCTGCTGATTTGAAGGTTGTTGCTTACTTTTCTAGGACTTTGCAACTGGTTTCCCCTTTCCCTTTAAAAGAATTAAAAAAAAAACTGTTTAAATCACACAAAATTCTCTAATCTTAAGCATAAAATATAATTGATATAGTTATTATTGCAAATTCATAACTGCAGTATTAGCAGTGAGCCTTGGTGAGCTCTGTATCTACTTCCTTCTAACACAACCACAGGACCAGAAAGCAGGAAGGCACTTCCAGGTTCTGCTACGTGTTAATCCCTGGCAGGCAGAGGAGGATGGGAAAGGGAGTCCAGCCACAGAGAGACCCACCATGTTGCCGGCTGCCATGCTGGTACCTGGCTGTTTTACCTTTGTTTACTGGCTGTGTATCTAAGCCTCAAAGCCCTTGTTATCTGCACATAGCTGGGGCTCATGCTTCCTCTCTCCTACCAACTCTGTGCTTTGGTCTTCTGCATGAAACTGGACCCCAGCAGGAGTGAAACTGGGAAGGTTCCTTCTTTTATTTTCTCCTGAGAAATGAAGTGAGAAGGAAGCAAGGTGGTATAAACTGGCATAGCTCATAATAAAATGGTTGTAAACATTCTTTGATTGACTCCTGTACAGCTTTGAATTGATGCATAGCAGAGCAGCTCTTTCCAGTTGCTCTAAGATATGTTCCCATTTCCTATATAAAAATAATAAAAATAGACCTGGGAATGGTCAGACAGATTGTGTTGTTACGTTCCAGGCATTTTACATCACAGGCCCACATTTAACATTTTTTCCAACATGGTCCGTCGTGACGACCAGCAAACTCTGTGGATGGAACTAGTGGATGAGCTTTGACAATAAAACTTCTGTGCCAATATAACAAAGCCAAACTTTTCTTATTTTGTTTTCTTGAACCTCAGTGAAGTGATATTATTTCAGGATATATTCTTGCTGTTTAGCTGCCTGCTTATGGGGAGCCTCTTTTAGGTGGTGGTGTCAGAAATGTCATGTTTATTGACAGTATTGAGGGTATCCTTGCTGACTCCTCTGACTCTTGGTCATTTTTCTCCTTTTTCCTTCAGGAGGGGCAAGAAGCACAGCATTATCCTGAGGACACAGCTGTCCGTGAGGGTCCATGCCTGCATTGGTGAGTGACATCTGCATTAGGGCTTGGTTGCTGTTCACTCTCAGTGATCAAACGTGAAGAGAATGCCATCACTACAGCGATCATGCTCCTTCCTTGGACCAGGCCCTTAGTGACTGAGTGAAGCCAATTCTAGCAGTAATTTTTGAAGACCAGTTTTTTGCTTTCCTTTGTTCTTTGGGTAATGACTGGAGCATGAGGTAAGGCAGATAGCTGATAAGGTTTTTTCTGGAAGTGGTAGAGAGACATGGTTCTTCTTGGGGTACCACCCATGGGAGCCTCTGGCCTGTTCAAGTAAACCTTCATGTGCCTCCTGTGGAGCCTGCTTTGGGGGAAGTGGTGTCAGAGGTTCCAAGTGTGCTTAGGTGATTGAAAGGGAATCTGTTGGGTCTGTGAAAAGCACATATGGAGAGTGAGTAAACCCGTGTTAAGGGAGCAGATGCATTTGTTCAATAGGCTGCCTGCTGTGCCTTAGGGAAACGATTGAGGCCATTCCTATAGCTACTGGTTTCTCCACCTGTAGACATCAGTTCAGTGGCAGCACACTGATGACTCATAGACAACCTCATGTGTGTGGTCTCTACACTGTGGGCCTGGTGTCCTCCTGGCATTGGGCCAAGTTGAAGCAAGAATATAATACAAAAAGGGAAAAAAAGGAATTAAAATTCACTTTATGCATAGAATTATTTCACATCTATGTAATTTTGTTTTCATTTAATATTTTCTGTGGTCGTCATTCAGGCTTATTAAAAGAATATAAATCATCCTGCTAAACCTAGTCTGCATCTGTAGTGTGGTTTTATGGGTGGAGTGGAAAGGAATAGTTTTGCTCCGTCCTCCTCCTTTGTTGGAAGCCAGGGGTGGAGGGGGGAGCGGCTGGCCATGGAGAGAAATTGGTGTCATTTTACTGTATTTGGTATGAATTCTGAGGTGCTAAGTGCCTTGAGTGACAGCCTTTTGTCACTGTTTGGTGAAAGAGTGATTCCATAGTTGACTTGTAATCCTCAGGAGACTGGTGTGTCAGGGCTTTGGGAGAGTATATAACATTTCTGGAACACAATAAGGTCTGTAGGACCTACAGCAAACATTAACCATTCTACCTCACAACTGCCAGTGGCACTGAGTGACTGTAACCCCTCTGTGGGCACGGAATTGTATTTTAGTCAGTTTCTGTTTTCTGACCAGTTTCATATTTCCAGGTATTTCATGTATATCAATGTTGTCTCCCTCAAGAGAAAGCCTGTGACTATCACTTTGCATAAACTTTCCTCTACCCTCATCCTAAATCTAGAACAAATCCAGGCACATAACAAGTCCTAAACATTGTTGAAGTTCATATTGAAATGCAGCTGATAGGCATTAGAGATTTAGGATGTAAGAGTTAGGAATAAGAAGGCAGTGGAAAACAGACTTAACTAAAATGGACCAGATCAAAATCTGAATGAAATAACTGTTTTTAAGAGAGCTCTAGGCTGGGGATCCAGCTCAGCAGCATAGTGCCTGCCTGGTAAGTGTGAGGTCCTGAGTTTGCTTCCCAGGACCACCAAAACAAAACAACCAAAGAAAAAACTACTGTAGTATGTACTTAAATATGTCAGAGTTTTTCATATTATTGACTGTTTGCATTGACTTCTGAATTCAGTACCCTGCTATAATAGAGATAGAATGTGTGCTTGTTCCTTGGCATGCTGATTGCTACAGATGCCTGAGCTCGCACTCTACTCCTCCTGCCTTCTTACTTCAGGCATTAAAGTGGTTGCTGACTTAGCCATTGTGTTTGCTCTCCAACCTCTTCTGTGTTTGCTCCAAAATCTCTTTATGTCAATTGTATTGGCTTATGGGAATTATGAAGTGTAATGAAATGGTACCTGTAGGTTTTATAAACTCATGAAATATGTGTATCAGAAGTTGCTCGTTCTTTGAAAATTCATAGACCATTTTGGAAAAGACTCAAAATTAGTCATTAGAAAGGCATTTATGGCCATGTAAGTAGGTTATGATAACTATAAAAGGTAGAGGAATATCATAAAAATGTAAGATTCTGCTTTTAGCAAGTGTCTTCATTTTTGCTTAACTTTAAAAAACCATAGACAATATTATTTTCATAAAAGAAGGTCCACAGGAGTTCTGGTTAGTAATGCTTACTTAGAGAACTCTTTGTGCCTCATCTTAGGTACATAATGATATTTGGTCACCATTGCTGTCAGTTAAAGTGTTAAGATGTGTATGTATTGGTTTTAAGAGGATTTTCTGCTTTAATCAGCTTTTTACTATCTATGTCTTCAGGCCTGAGTATGTCATATGAGAGGGATTGACTATGTAAATTAACACACAAGAAGGCAGTTTTTTCTTTGTATTAAAAACCAGCCCTCTTCTTTCTCACTCCATTTTCTACCATTGGCAAGATCTGGAATAGATTTATTGTAATAGCACTTAAATATTATCCTTTGGTTATGTATAGAAAATGGAATGTATGCAGCATGTGTGTGAAGTGCCTGCTCCCATTGTGACATAGTCTTTCTCTTTCCAAGCAGCAATATTACATGTCATTTCTTTAGCCTTAAAAAAAAAACCTTGAATGATCTCCAGTTGAAATGACAAAGGAAAACATGACAAGAGGGAAATGCAGTTTTTATGTTAGTTGAGCCCTTGTTTCTTTTTAAGATTATTTCCCCTGTGGGAGAGGTAAATTATTGTCGACTCTGGACAAAGCAGCTGTTGCCATGGGCCTAGCATTATATGCAACAGCCCCAAAGACTTGTCTTTCCACCCACTGTTGGCCTGGAAAGATCCAGGATCAGGGTTTGCCTAAAACACTATCAAGTCAATTCTCCACAATGTTTCCCTCACCATATTCTCTCTTCCGTTTCATTCCTGTCTTTATTAAGTATAAGAATGTTTAGGATCTAGGACTGCACGTTGATGAATTGGAGGTGACATGCCTTTGGATTTCTCCAGTGTTAACTTTGGAACCCTGCACCCATTGGGATGAGAGTGGAGTGGAGCCTTCATGCTTAGCAGCCCAGCAAACCTCATGAAAATGAAGCCCACGGGGGCTCTGCTTTGATGGTCACAGCCAGCAGCTGAGACAGGTCTTTTTGATAATGCAGCGGTTCTGATGCATTTGGCAGGAGGTTGGAATGAGATTTTGGTACTGAGAGAAACCCTAGGCTTTGGTACCTTTATGTTCCTCTCTATTGTAATTTTTTCTCTGTACATTTTTAATACGAACACTTGCTATACCATATTGTAGCAAACAATGTATGGTTTGCTTTGTTCATCTAATAGTCCTTTAAAGAAATAAAATTATTGATGATCCTACTGTGGGCATGAACTGACAGATATGAATAAAAATTTCTGATAGGCACAAGAAATCTGTATTTTATGAGGTTAGTAGAAAAACATAAGTGCTTTAATCCCTGCCAGTGGTCCTATTTGACACCAAAAAAAATATTCAGAGGGCCAGCTGGCTTTGATGACTAAATCTCATCATGAAAAAAAATGAGGCCAAAGAATTTGTTGGGTAAAGAATTGAAGCTAGGGTATGTTTTTTTAAAAAAAAAAAAACGGTCAAAGTTGTAGGATCCTAAAGCTAATCTGTGAATGTAGGTGACTTCGAAGACATTTTTATTTGCCTTCAAATCTCTATGCTTCCATTTGCTGAAGTTGATGCTGTGTTGCATTAAGAGAATAAATCCTGTCGAGTAATTCTCTGGGATCCCGTGAGCCTGTGCTTATAAGGACTCAGGACTGTATTAAAAGAAGGCATTACAGAAAAGGGTAAAAATTGACTGAAGATTCCAAAGTGCCATTTAGGCTTGCAACTAGGAAAGAATAGCTTGGAACAAGGTTCTTAGAGGGATCTTCTCAAAGCCTATGTGATGGTGAGTTCTGCCTATGAAGACAGATATGAGGCAGGGGAAAGCTGGGGAGGTGGCTGAAGTAACTGATCTCTGCATGAGATTAGTCTTGTTGTTCAGAATCAAGTCACAGGGAAAAAGACCACTTTAAAAGGAAATAAAGGAATGAAAGAAGGATGCTTCATCCATCATGCAGAAGACAATGGAAACGTTGACAGGAAGTGGCATTGATACATAATTTGCAAATCATTTTCTTCTTGCAAACTGTTATGCAGCTCTGTGCTTTGTATTTTAGTACTGTTAAGTTAAGAAAGTTAATTGCAGATGGAGCAGCCCTTCAATAAGAGCCTGCTAATGTGAGAGTGACTGAGGTGGGGTGCGACATTTCATGTACCAGCAGGTTCAGGGGAGGTGGCTGTCTGGGGCAAGATATTCATCAGGTTGAGTCTGTATGTAGTCTCAGTGAAAAAGGATTCTGAGTTCGTTTTTGTTGCTGGTGATAGAGGTGGTGCATATATGTGCATGATATGAGGTAGCAGCAGAGGTCTAAGATGTCCATCCTCCTGCAGAGGTCCTCACGTGACCATAGCCTCAGCACAAGGCCACTTTGGGTTTGAAATCCTGAGTCCACTCTGCAGGAGACTTCCCGTAATTGGTACTTTAAGAAAAACAAAAAAGAAAACAACTTTGTCCCTTTTGTACTCCATCAAGTCTGTTCACCCAGTTCAGCCTATGGCCCTGTGTCTTATGTGTGGATTATTCACATAAGTATCTTCCATTATCTGTTTCTTGTTAATCTGTCACAGGTCCCATAGAATATCCATGTGACTAGAAGGCCCTTGGGTTTCTGTGGGGGGAGATTTCTAAGCTGGGTCAGTCTGCCATCCTCCATGTGTCTTATCATTAGACTGTGATTGGTAGATTTGCCCCCCTAGCCGCTACCGCACAAAAAATGTGGGTGGGAAAAGAATATGTGAGGCATGTAAAGCATATACCAGGTTTGTTTCCCCACATTAGAGTCTAGTTTTCAAATGCTGTTGACAGTTCAGTTCTGACACACATCTTTCCACCAATCCTATAATTGTATGGACACCTAGGTTTGGAATGAGTTCTCACAAGAGGAAAGAGCAATAAGACAATGAATTTAAAGCCTATCTCCAGACTACACACACATGCAGATAAAGATAAATACAAGGGATGAGTAAAGAGAGTGAGATACCAACCTGTGAGAGAAGCAGCATGAGAACCATCTGGGTATGGTCAGAAACTCAGATCAGCTATGGAAATTAAGGAGACCCAGAAAAGAAATATAGATGCAGACACGTGTGAATTGAAGGTCCTTTATGGCAGTTTGATTTCATGTTTGCGCCCTTAGTGGTCCCCTTACCCCCACCAATTTGGCTTATTTAAATTGCTTACTGTTTCTCAGGCTTGGTTACCTTTCATCTCTAAAGATCTAAGATGTTGTATGATAGCATCTGAGCATTACCTTTGAACAATTATTAGTGTGCATGCTTTGCTGCCTAATAATTTATCCCCTTCCCACTTAAAAAGGAACACACAATTCTAGCAAAAAATAATTGACGATGCAGAATGTAATCACACTGGTAAAGATATCCGTAGCCTGTGTGCTGGCAGCTTACATGGTGGCAGTTAGACTGCAGGGTTGCTATCAAGAAAAATCTTCTGCTCTAACCACTGGCGAGGGACACACTGTGCTTTCAGGTGACTACTGTACCACTGAATTGTGCAAGTGCTTTACCCTTGCAAGCCTGACTGTGCAGTGTAAAGCAAGTGCTAGTGACCAACTGTCTGTGCCTATGGTTGTCCTCATAAAAACTTCACTTTGGGTATTGAACAATCACAGCCTGTTTCGGGAAACAAAACACTCTCTTTGTTTCTATTTAGAGTTCTAAAGGAGGATGGATCCTTACAGATGTCTTGCTAACCTGAGGCTTTCTAGGATAATGTTCAAGTCTTATAGAAAGACTCAGGAAATGGATTCCTGAGGCATCTTTGGGCGCTTTACCCATTTCTGTAGTTTTAGAAATGTCAAATGAGACCTGAGCTACTGTTTTGAAGATAACAATATGCAATATAACAACCACTGTAAATTTCTATCATCTTGGTTTAAAATCCTGTTACTGCTTTTTGTTGTTGTTGCTATTGTTGCATTTTGCTTTTGCTGTTATTTTCTTTGTTTGCTTCTTGATTTTTCTGTGTTTTTTTTTTTCTTTAAAATAAAAAAAGAAATACCAAATGGGAAGTATTTTAAGTTGGGGGAAACAACAGAATATGCAAGCAGTTTAAGATTTATTTTAAAGGGAGAAAATGGCATTAAAGGATTTTTTATAAGTACTGCCATCTCAGGATTGCAGACCACAGTGATAGTGACATAGGAAAACATGTGAAGGGTTTTGTCAAAGTTCTGTTAATTGTTCCTGGAAGTGACATGATTTCTTTGTAATCTCTGTACTGGGTTGGGAGTGTGGGGGCCAGCAATAGTGACAAGGGATAATAGCTCAAGACACAGCCTACATTCTGTCATTTGTTACCTTTAGAAAACTTGATTCTAGATTCATTGGTTGATTTAATAACATAATAATTTGGTTGACTGATCTATAAGTATTTCAAAAGTTGTAAAATGCTACAAAATCCATTAGGTTGAGAGGAACTCTACCGATAATCTGAAAATAAATCTTGGTAAAAAAAAGACTTGTGTCATTTTTTAGAAAGTCGCAAGAACCCTGATCACTGACTCCCATTTGCAGTTTGAACCTTCCACACATCACTACCCTTCTGAGTGTCACAAGGGCTGGGAAAGTGGCCCATAAATGCTGGGTAGCATTTTCTCAAGGTCTCCTGGCTGGGTGTCATGGGACTGAGAGTCTCTGGAGTCCCTCACAGGGGTTCCATTCCCTGGCCTGCCGCTCCTGTGAGGCCATTTGAACCATCTTCAGCCCTTCTCTAGACATAGAATGCCAGGGCCTGATATTGCCTTTTTGGTTTGAAAAGCATGAGAAGTGCTGCCAAAACATTTTAATAAATATCTATTACAATGTTTTCTGTGAGTAAAGTTTTATCAGGCTTTAAAAAGCAGCTTCTCTGACCTCCAGTGTGGTTCCCAGGTTGTCTGAAGGAAGGTCAATCAGCTGACAAAGGTGCCTCGAGAGAGAACTGTGTTGAAAATGTCTTCTTCCAAGCCAGATTGTGGTTGTGGCTTATAGATGGATCATGTCCCATCTGGGCTTCCATCCTTCCACCCTGACTGGTGGGGCTTGCCCCTTTCAGTTCAGGCCTTATGTTGGCAAGTCCCAGGAAATGGAGGCTCTTAACTGAGTACGACTGCATACTATGGCCTCTGGCTTTAGGAACTGTCCCATAGGAGCTAGGAGGGTCTGGCTGGAGGCCAAGAGTCCTTTGTACTCCTGGTTTGGAGCCTTGGTCTTCACCTAAGAAGATCTGTATCATGCAGGTTTTGTGCCAAGTAGCAACTCACTCTTGAGTACTTGAAGGTAAACTGTTTTGTGTTTATGAATCACATTTGGCTCATAGAAGGAGACTCCAAATTATTTGTTGCTTGAGAAAAGTAGTAAAAGTATTATGGAACAGCTAAGTCTAATTCATTTATTTCAGAAATGTACTGCTTTGATATATTAAAAAATAATTAAAGATAAAGTAGATGGAAAGTTAAGAATCTTTGAGAGCCAGTGGAATGTCATTTCAAAGAGGGCTCTTGGTCCTGTGGGGTGTGTGTGAATCTGGAGTTACACTATGTGGTGGCTGGAGCACATGCCAGGCAGAACCGTGTGAGTGCTCATGAGTTATTAGGGTGGGTCAGGGCTTAGAGGGACTGTGAGCTTGCTCTTGAGGTTGGAGGGCACATAGGTGTTTTGAAGTAATATCCTAAGACAAGACTGTTTGGTGGAACAGATTTTGTGACCTTTCTGTTTGAATGGATTAGAATGCTATTGTTCCCAAGTATTTTGTTGCGAAGCCAATGAAGAAGCAGGAAAGTGCTCCAGTAGGACGGTCTGTGGATATTGCAGTGGCTGTGTGGTTTGAGAGTGCTGGTTTAGTGCCTTTGGGTTACCCAGGAAGGTGCCTGTTTCCATGCTGGAATGGGATAGCTTTGGGAACCTTTCTATTCTTTGATAAGATTCCTCCTGAGTGGGCAAGTTGTATGGCCTATGACAGTGATGGCAAACTTTTTAGAGATATAGTGCCCAACTGTAACCCAAAACCCACCTATTTATTGAAAAGTGCCAGCACTCAGTTAACCCTGAATTCTCAGCTACTGGAGTGTTGCTGGGACTTGGCTTACATGCCAGCCAAGAGGCTTTGTGTGTGCCCACTGCAGCACACATGCTATAGGTTCTCCACCATGCCTAGGGTACCACCTGAGAATGAGTAAATGGGTAGATGTAAGGGGTGTAGGGATTTAGATATGAGGACTTATTTAAAAATAGAGTTGACATCATTATGAGTCGTCATATTCTCCCTGCAAGGAGTTAGACAGGTTATTTCATTTATTCCCCGAAACAAGTATTATCCTTACTTTATAGAAGACAAAAGATTCACAGAGGTTTGATAATTAACCCAGGGACACAACTAACCAGCAAAGATGAGATTCAAATCCACGTCTAACTGCTAAATGGAAAAGCCTGGTTTTATGTTAAAAGGCATTTGCTTTTTAAAATTTGTCTATTATGAGAGAAGAAAGAAATTTCTGCTAAACATTTAATATTTCCTACCTGGCACTGAGCAGAGAACTCAGCAATTAGCATTTCACTTCATCTAAACAATAACCTCTGGGAATTACTGTTCCTATTTTGAAGCCAAGGAAACTGAGGTATTCGGTGGACCAGTCACTTGGCTGAGGACCTGGACTGCTGGATGATGTATGCAACTTCTGTGTTCTTTGCCTCCTATCCTGGGAACTGACCGTTTTCTCAGCATCTGCCTGGGGCTTTGACCATTGCAGCTCTGGGCTGTTGAGATAACACTGAAAAACTGTGACCTTAGATGAGTGACCTCACCTAACAAAAGGAGATGATAATATATCCTTCCAGAATTGTAAGAATTAAGTAAATATTTTATTGGTGCCAGATTCAATAAAGTACTTATATTGGATTTGATTTGTGAGCCTAAAGTACAGGCAGAAGAAGGTAGTGTGTGCTCCAAAATTAGAGAAACTAGAGTTTTAATCCTAGGCCTGCCCCTGTGTGTCTATGAAAAAGTTATTCACCCCATCTGTTTATAACAGTATGGTCAAAGAGATCCAGTGCCTCATTTCTGGTGGACATGGGAGCCTTCAGGATGTTATGGGTCCAGGCATGCTTCCCTGCATCTGTCAAGCTCTGGAAAAATTGTGACAGATTGGCATCATGATCTTCATCACAGAAGTTTTGTGTTTTGTTGCCTTACCACTTATTAGAGAAAAGTTGGGATATAGTTCTCAAGTAGTTCTCACAGGGAGACATTTTTAGAGGATCTGATCTATCCCTAAAGGCAGCACCAACTTGTGCAAAATGCCTGTCTTGCCTCTAGTCTGGAAAGATCTTACCTTTTTTTATCCAAAACAGAATCCCAGACATAAATAAGTTGAGGTTTATTCTCTCACGTTCTGTGCACACACCCTTCCTAAGGCCTTCTGGATGAGTGGCAGTGTCAAGAGAAAATCATGCTAATAATAAATACAGCTAAAATGGCAGAATCTCATGGAGAGGAGACCAAGATGGCGGAGCAGTAAGCAGCAGAAAAACAGCCTCTCGAGTCACTATCCAGACACTGGAATATAGCATCATGAGGGAGACAAGAAGAAAGGAAGTGGATTCACTGGATCCAGGAAGAATCTGAAGTGTGGATGGAAGCCCATAGAGACAGTGAAGAGAGAAACTCCAATAAAGAAGGGTAGCTGGTGGTGCCTTCTCCTTGAGATGGAACTCACCGCATGAGAGGAGTCAATCAAACCTGTGGACCCAGGGTGACAGTAATTGCCATCACCCCAGAGGCCTCTGCAGAGAGGCTTGGTAGTGGAGAGAATCAGCAGACATGAAGGACTGCATTGGCTGGTGGTGAGTGCAGAAGACTTAGTTCTCCTGCAAGAGAGAGTGATTAGCCAGAGGCATTTTGGAAATGGGCCAGCTGAGCTCAGAACACAGAACTGCTGCCTGTTCCATCTAGCAGATCCCAGTTGGACTCAGAACTGTGGAAATTGCTCAGATGGCAATGACCCTATTGAATCTGGTCTTGGGGCAGGCCTGCTGAGATTATCCACTACCCCATCAAAAAGCTACTGCTGGATTGCTGGGAGAGATCTGTGCGACTTGGGCTCTGATTCATTCATTCATTCTTTCTTCTTCTTCTTTTTTTTTGTCTTTTTGAGACAGGGTCTCTCTATGCAGTTCAGGCTGGCCTTGAGCTCACTTCATAGCCTAGGCTGGTCTTGAACTTGCAATAATCCTCCTGCTTTGGCCTCCCAAGTGCTGGTATGACAGGTGTGAGCCACCACGTCTGGCTAGAGGGATTGTGATTCTACAATTTGTCCACTAGTAAAATCAGAAGAGAACCCTGGAAGTGGACTTTTTTCCTTTTCTTTCTCCTTTTTCCTTTATTGTTTGATTTCCTTCATTGTTTGTTTTTTGTATAAGAATGAAGATAGTTCCTAGCCCCTTGGTGGTTGTTCTTCTATTTATCTCTTCTCTCTTTTCTTTCAGTCTCCTGCACCAGTTTCCCAAAGTTGGCATGATCTCTTTTTGTCTTTGACTTTTTAACCTCTTCCTCTTCTACCATTTCTATTTTCTCCTTAATCTACTTTAAATTTTAACCCCGTCAAAGAAAAATTGACTTGCATACTGCATATAATTTTCTGGTCCATTTTAGACTTTGTTATATAACCACAAATCTAGTTCATATGGTTAAAAGAAGCAAATGAAGGGTTAGCTCAGTTTGTCATTTTCTAGGTTGTGTTTGATGCTATTGGTACCACTGTAGCCAAAATTGACATAATTGTTTTAAACAGCTGTTGGTCTTGGTATTCCATGACTGAGATTGACTAAGGGTCACAGAAAATACTATGGCACAGTGCCAACGAACCAGGGACTGGACCAAACAAGCAAAAACTTCTCATCTCCAACAAACTGAGGAGGTAAGATCTTCCAACAGTCTCAAACCCAAAAACCAGCTATACTTGGAAGATACTTTGGGGAAGTAGTTATAACCTAGGGATTCTAAATACTAGCAATAAAGCAACCCACTATAGGCAATTTATAAGTATCACCCCAGGAATCAAACTAAAAAAAAAAAAAGAAAAGAAAAATGATAAGACACTTACACAAAATGCAGCCACAGACATCAAGTTCACCAAAGACAATCTATAAGCATCATCCCAGGGATTAAACTAAAAATGAAAAAAGGAAAAATGAGAAGACACTAAACCAAAATGCAACCACAGACATCAAATTCACCAAAGACAAATCCAGGGGCAGTGAGGTGGGACAGTCAGCCCCTCACCAGGCCTTTCTGAAAAGGTAACAACAAAGCAATTGAATGAGGCTCTGGAAAAAAATGAAATGTGGGCATCAGAAATAATCTGTCAGATAAACACCATGTTTAGTGATACTAGAGAGATTCAGACAGAAAAAGTAGATGCTCTTAAGAAAATTATGGAAGATCAGCATACAAAAGAAATGGAATCCATAAAGCAGATTGAAGAAGATATCCAGGAGAATAAAAATTCCATTGAAAGCATTTGAAGCAGATTAGGCCAATGTGAAGACAAGATCTCAGATATTGAAGACATCCTTGCAGTTAGTGATAAGGAAAAGAAAGATTTTGCAAAAATAACAAGAGACCATGAGAAATAAGTTTAGCAGCTGCTAGATGAGACAAAGATGAATAATTTAAGATTGACTGGAGTCAATTGAAAAAGCAGGAGATACTACAAAACTTGGTAGAGCAAAAAAATTTGACATATAGACATAAGCAAGGCTTATAGAACTCTAATTAGCCATGATAAAAAATTCTATAGCCAGGCATATCATAGTCAAGATTCCAGAAATTCAACATAAGAATAGAACCTTAAAAGCTGTTAGGGAAAAGAAACAAATCACATATAAAGGAAAGCCCATCCGAATCACAGCTGACTTCTCAGCACAACCTCTGAAGTCAAGGAGAGCTTGCAATGAAATATTCCAAGTTCTAAAGGAAAACAGCTTTCAACCCAGATTGATGTATCCCAAAACAGAACCCCAGAATTGTATTAAATATTAAATTGGGGCAAGAAATCATGGAACTCTTAAATACGAAATTTAGTGCCTGATTAATGTGTTTAGAGGAGGTATTTGTGTCTAATTTTTTTTTGAGGGTCAAATAGGTTCAAAACAGTAGCTCAGTAAACTTGCATTCAATTTTTATATTCTTACAAAATAGATTGATCAAACTAAAGCCCAAGGGCAATTCTGATCCCGGGACTTCTGTTCGACTTCTGGCACTGGGGTCAGTGTTTGTAGATCTCTTCCTTTCAAATTATCCTGTTGATGCTTTTTATAATGTTCCAGTTTGGGCAAGCACCTAATAGTCAATGTGTTTCCTGAAAACTTCGACTTCACTGAAATAAGTTTGTTTGGTGACAGTGAAGGTGCTTCCCAGCCAGCTTTCTATATGCTCTTTTTTTTTAAATCGGTACTGGGGATTGAACTCATGCCCACCTGCTTGCAAGGCAGGCGCTTTTGCTGCTGAGCTAAATCCCCAGCCCCCTTTCTGTATGCTCTTGGGTTGTGTTTTCCCCAACAATGCACAGGAGGGATTGGAATGGAAAGGTAGGAATAAGCTTGAGTTCTTAAGCACATGCTCAGGCATTAGTCAAGACAGTAGAATAAATAAAAAGGAATAAAAACATCATAACAATATCAAATGCTAATTCCATCCAATAATTGTAAAGATTGAAAAAATTATACCCTAAGCACTAAGTAAAAGTACCCCAAATGTTTGTATTAGTTGACATTTATAAGACACTTAGACAATTCAAGTAGATCTAAACATACAATTGCGTTTTTTCTACAATAAATATGTTAGTGATGGTAAACTTTCACTACATATTGTGAATTTAATCACTGACAATATCTGGAGGGTTTGTTTTGACTTTTTTGGTGCATGATACATGAGAAACTGTACAATAAAGTCACGTGTAGTCCTCCTCTGCCTTCCCTGCATGGTTACTGGGCATTGGTTGTGGATACTGGAGTTGGGGAGGGTGACGCTGGTAGCTCAGGATAGCACGTCCTGACCCATGTTAGTTCAGGTCACCAGCAAGCAATGGAGAGTGCCAGGGAGCACTTTGTACTTCATCAGAAATCCATAAAAACATTTAGCCCATTAGGGACTTGGAAAAGAGGCTCCACAGAGCTGTCCCAGGGAGAATTCCTGGCTGAGTATGTCACCCATGTGTGCTCTTTTTAATGGAAGATAATGGAATCTTGGAGAGAGGGGATCAAGGTAAGTGTGTGGGATGAGATAGCCTCAGCATGCCCAGAGAAGCCCATGCCAGGCTCCCAGAGGGTGTACTGAGGGGGCATATGGGCATCAGACTGGTGGGATAGGGATCTTTGTAGTGTAGCTTGGCCTTGGGGGTTGAGGATCAGCCTTCTTCCTCGGCTCTTCTCCGAGCTTTGATATCTTTTCTGACATCTGATTTGAGGTCTGGCCTTTGTCAGCACTTGTAGAGGCTCTGGCTACAGCATCTGGCACAGAATGCATTGGGTAACTTGGGATTTGGAGTGTAGCATGTCATTAATGGGCCAGGCAAGAGACCACTGATCTGGACCCTGTGGGAAGAACTGCTGATGTCGCCTCCAAATGAGGTAGTGTCAAGAGTCTAAGAGTGCTAGCTGTTCAAAATATATCAATTTGTAAATAACTCCCCTTTTGTGTGTCTTTATTTTTTTTCTTATAATAAACGATGTAGGAACCCCAAACCAAAATACAACATAACAAATGGATCCCATCTTGGATGAAGTCCACTCAGGTCTTGGGGACCCAGCCTGCTGTGGAGGATGTGGGGCCCCCTGAAGAAATATTTTACTGGAGAGGAGATGCTAGTCAAGGGAGGAACAGCATGATCCTGACTCTAGAACCAGCATCTAAAAGGTGAACTTGGGATGTGGCAGCTGTTTCTAAAAATGAAGACACTCATGCTTCCCAGGGTCCTTGGCTATGAGCGGACCCCCACTAGCTCTGTGGGATTTATCATTAGGGTGAGCTTGGTTGCTGTTATTAACAAGATAGCTTGGACTTAAAAGCATCATTTGTATTATTGTAATATAACATCTTTCCAGGTTTCCACCCAACAAAATAACTCATCAACATTTATTAAACATCCATCAGGCGCAGCCACTCTGTGAAGTGTTATAAAGGAAAGAAACAGGCATAGAAGTGAATGCAGGGCAGGGAGGTGCCGTGATTCCAGGGAGAAGCTGCATGTTGGAAGTTCCCAACTTACTCTGGTTCAGTCCGTCCCTGATGTATGTGCTGACACCTGAACTTCCTGCCATAGACACTCTCTCCCTCACCCCATGCTGGCAAGATTAGAGCCAACACGCCTGTATCCTCAATGCCTGTAGCTGACCATTGGCCCCTTCTCCGGAAGTGTCGGGAGATATGTCCACTGCATTTCAGGGAGACCTCAGGGCAGGGGTGAAGGGGAAAGGGGACTTGACAGGAAGAAATTAATTATGGTACTTTCCAAGTCTGTTTTCCCAGTTGAACTTGGGGAATATAGTTTATTTAACAATTGGAGAATATAAATTCAAAATAAGTTTTTGTCTCTTTTTAAAAGTAGACTTATGTAGGGTTTTTTCTTTACTCATTTTTCCTTTTGGGTGTGTCTTTCTCCAAGGATATGAGTTGTGTTTGAAATAATGGTGAATATTTAAACTAAAACAAATTTATTTTAATAAAAGATAAATTGCCATAAATTCCCCTCAAAATATTCCCCCTCCCTTTGAACATACTTATCTCATTGTTCTTGCCACTTTCTGAAGCAGTTTTGGAAGTCTCTTTTCATGAGTGTCTTTAAGATGTGATAAAAAAATTTGTTTTAGTGTAAACATCCATCCTTTTTTGATCACCTTTCATATTCGCTCATATAGTACCAAATATACCCCATATTCCTGTCCTTCCAGTTCTGTAGCAGATCTTGTCTTTGTAACTTCACCCTGAAGTAGAAGACCTAAGGTGCAAGCTAAGCAGGAAACAGAACACAACAGATGGAGGTGTGTCTGCAAGGTCCACTGTTTCTAACTATAAACAGAAAATGGGCAGACTGTTTTCTTCAGGCTCTAATTGAGGCCTTTTGGAAGGGCTTGGAAATTAGAGTAGTGTAGATAACTGATTCCTCCAAATGCATTTCTTTTTCCTTCTTTGTCCTGTGGAAGGTGAACTCCCCCGGCCTCACGAATGGAAGAAATTACCTCCTTCATCTCCCTTTTCCACAACTGTGGTACTTTTAAGGATAATTCTCATGGCTTCTTTCACCGGTCCTATGTCTGTTAATTTCTGGAGAATGCACAGGATTCTTCTGTGTATAATGTCATAATTTGATTTTAGGTTTAATGGTAATAGTTGTAGTCCTACAATTGATTCTTTCCCCCATTCACGCAGCTGAGTCTGGGCTTTTGGCTTCTCTTAGTTAGCTTTTCAATGCTCCAGCAAAATACCTGAGAATAACAACTCAGAGAAGGGAGGGTTTATTTTGGCTCATGACTCAGAGTTTTTAGTTCATAGTTAGCTGCTTCCATTGCTTTTAGGTTTGTAATGAGACAAAAACATCTGAGAATTGCATGGTGGAGGGAAGCTGCTCACATATGGCCTCCAGGAAGTAGAGAGAGCCTATGCTTGTAGGCTTCACCATCTGCTTTTGTTCCATCTGGGTTCCCAGCCTACTGGATGGTGCTACCCACATTCAGTGCAGTTCTCCCCTCAGTTTGCTGTTCACATGTGTTTGGAAAGAATAATACTCTGGAAACACCCTCATAGATACACCCAGAAGTGTGCTTTACTAATTCCCTAGGTGTGACTCCCTTCAGCTTAGTTAACAATCAAGATTAACAATCAAAGCCTCTGATAGCCCTACATTCTTCCCACTTCCTTGCTTCTGAACAAATTTTTACACTATTGGCCTTTTCTGGAGTGGTGATTTTTAAACATGAGTTCTAGTAAGCCCCTAAGATGATGGAACATGGATTTTCTTCTCCTTGGAATTTATCTCGGGGGACCCCTATGTCCTGCTCTGCTTGTTTGCAGAGAGCAGGGAATTCCTCTTGTCTTCTGTGGAGGATGCTTGTGGCCTCCCCACACTTCTCATTAATCCTGCCTGAGAAAGAGTGAACTTGGGGGATGGGTAAGCCGGTGACAAGGCTCAGCCCCTTCCTCTTCAGTGAATGTGCATTATGAGATGCTCAAGGTCTTTACTCAGTCATGAGTGAATAGCCTGGCTCCATGGTGGGCCAGTAGTTTTTTCCAGAATGAAACTGGAAACTGACTAGTTGGCAGACAGAGTAAGCTACTGTCTGTCCACCTGTTTTCCCTGTACTTCTGGGTGCAGAGGGGGAAAGACCAGTGTTATTTGCCACCCCCAGATACCCCTTAAAGAGACTCTTCACAGACTGGTGCGGGAGTTGGGGATGTGGTGTTCTAGCACAGCCCTGATCCTGCAGGTCTGGGTGCCAGCTCCATAGCCTGTACAGAAGAACCACGTCCACAAGTTCATGTGGACACGATCAGCACCTGCTCCTATCTCCTTCCCCTTGCAGCAGTTGTGGCTTGGAGGAGTGTGGCTGTGCCAAACACAGTGAAAATCAGAGGTGCCTTGAGCTTTGCTCTGTTTAAGGCCAGACTATTTCAAGGTCAAAGATAGGGAAGGATTCTAAAATTAAATGTGATGCTGTTTGTGATGTGGAGCCAGGTGTTGGGTGCTTGCTGCTTGGGAGGTGGCTGAGTTTATGCTCTATCATTGCACTGTGCTCTGCCTGTTATCATGTTTTAGGAAGCCACTTTCTACCTTGATTTTTTTTGGAATAATACAACAAAAGCCATTGGAGCCATCACACTCTGATCTCTGTGACTTGAGATGAATAACAGTTGGTTTTGAGATGAGGGTATTGCAGCAACCTTGATTTAAGAAAGCTCCCTGCTTGAGCTCCCTATCTGAGGACCTATGCTTACCACACTGGCTCTGTTATACCGGATGTATTTCTCTGCTCCCTATAGCATTTCAAAGAGAAAGTGGGAGTAGGGAGTTATTAAACTACTAAACTGTGGGACCCACAGTAACCACATAGAAGGAACTTATGGAAAAACTGATTGCAACTTTCGTGGGAAAATAACACATGGATCGGTAGTGCACAGCTCATCAATGAAACCAACTTGGGAAGGCAGAGTGCATCTACTGGGACAGGAAGTGACACTACCTAGCTGTCTTTGTCCTACTCCTGAAATTGCCTGTGAATATTCACGGAAAATGGTGGTTGCCTGTGTGATGAGAAATTAGGAAGTGAGGCCAGAGGCCCTGAGACCTTGGATTGTGGTCACCAGTCAAGCCTCCATTTCATGTCCTCCATGAGCATAAGCCAGGGTTTCACAGTGTGCTGCCGACACTGTGCAAAGGTTCATAGTCACTGGGGGCAGACCTGTAGGGTACTGAGGGTCAGAGAGACCCTGTGGTGACCCTGTAGGAGCACCAATACCTGAGGGCAAAGTGTCCCCACTTTTCAAGGAAGAATTTGGGCCCATTTTGCCAAGGGTTAATCTTTTGCTGAACAACTTCCGGGGTCTCTGTATCTACAAGGGTACTGTGAGTGCCTAGAGTCCAAAAGGCCCTCAGCCAGGTTAGGGCACTTCTTTGAAAACTTTACAGTGGAAGGAGAGTCCCATGGAGGATGATGCTGTGGATAATGGCACAGTTCCTGGGATCTGGAACTAGGGCAAACTCAAGGCCTTAGTAAGGTTGCGGAAACCAAGGGTTTGAAGCCAGATGTGTGTGTTGAGCCCTAGTTCTACATTTCGGCAGAGGGGACTTCAGATAGGTCACTTAATCTCCCTACTCGTCAGATGACTCTAGAAAAGGGATCTTTGGTCATCGTCACACCTCGCTAGATAGGTTTGCAAGCATAGATGAGATGATGTCACATGTCCTATCCTCCCAGCTTCTGTTATGCTAGTGGCTTTCCAGATAGGCCATGGGCCCCCACAGCTATGTAACTGTGTTCTTTTTTATTTCCTGACACATACTCAGTTGAGATGAGGCATGTAAAACACTTGTCATAACTCCTGGGTATTGTGGGCTCACTGCATGTGAGCTCTGATTGTCTACTTATTGGTGCTACTCCATTCTACAAGAGAGAGGATCTCTTCTCTTGAAGCTAGACCATCTGATTCATGCTTGGGCTCCATTACTTGCAGTCTCTGTGACTTTGAGCAGGTTATACCTCTGCTTTCACTTGCTTACCGTAGAATGATACAGTCATGCAGGTTACAGGGCTGGGGGGCAGTTCAAAGAAGCAATCCACAGCAAGTATTTAGAATAGCACCTGGTGAACAATAGTCAGTATATATGATGTAGCTGTTATTGATATCCTTAGCAAGTGCACAGTATATTCATATATATATATATATATATATATATATATATATATATATGAATGGAAAATAAGGACAGCAGAGTTTGGGATTATAAGGAGAGCCAAGCTGAAATATCAGACTGTGGAGTCATCTTCCCTTTCTTCCCCAAGCCCTTCTCAAGTTTCCCTGAGGTGCTGATAAGAGGTAGTGGCCAGAGCTGAACTATGTCTGCCAAAAGGTCCCTCCCTGAAGAGGGAACAGAGGAGAGACTGGCTCTGCCCTCCCAGACCCTGAGCCCCATGAGCTGCTGCCTCTTTACCCACCTGTCCTTTAGAGACACTGCAAGGCAGCATGGAGGGAGGACAGAGCTTTACGCAGACCAAGCAGGATGCATCTCCTGCCTCCCTTTTATCTGGCTCTGTCTGGGTTTCATGCTCAGGCAGCTAATTTGTCCCTCAACATGCAGCAGATCCTTTTTCCTTTGGCTACTGTAATGGCAGATGAGCAGGATGGTTTTAATGAATTACTGTTTTCTTTTGGAGATTAAGCTTTCATTATAAATATAATTGCTGACACGCAGCCTTCTGGTACTTACATATACTTGCCAATTAGGGTAATGGACTTAAAAAAGTCCCTTGGAAAGTCCAAGTTAAGCCCTGTAAGTCAGCTTGGGTGCTGGCGAATGAAGTGCTTTGCCAACTGGAAGCAACATGTACCAAGTCTGCGTACAATATGCTGGTGCTAAGAGATCTGAAAATATTCATGACCTTTGAGAAATTAAAATTAGTAGGCAGAAATGCTTCAGCCAGCTCCAGTAGTTTGTGATGTGGTCATTTCAGAGTGTCTGCAATGCCCACCACATGCTTCTCGGGTAACTGCAGGGCAGAATCTTTGCTACTTAGTAAGTGTAATGTCAAAAGTATTTATGATAGATTTGAATCTGGTAATGAATATTGTGATGTTTCCATCACTTCTTTTAGGGATTAAGGTCTTTGGGCGCACTTGCTCATCCCTTTTTCCCCCAGTAGTGGAGGTTCCCTTCACTTTGGTGCTAACTGACATTTGGGATCAGATACTTCTTCGTTGTGGGCTGTCCAGTGTACTGTAGGATGTTTGGCATGATCTAGTCTCTACTCAGTAGATACTTGTAAAGTGCCTCAGTTATCATAGAAAAAGAAACCTCTAGACATTGCCAGATGTCCTTAGGAAGATACAGGTGGCCTTGATTGTGAACCATTGCTCCAAAGCTGGGCCTGAGAAGAGCTGAAGAGAATCTGAGAAATGTCAGTAGTCGCTTCAGTAGCACAGTGTGCTGGCAGGGTGGTGGGATAAACACTGATCTACTGGGGCAATCCACATTCATTTCCCCTGGAAACGAGCACTACCAGGGCTCCAGCTGTGTGCTTGGTGCGGTGGTAAGCTCAGCAGCTGCATAGGTGGGTGAAACTGACCATGGTTCTCAAAGCCACTTTAAGACATGGTTGTTTTCACTGCTTGCTTTCTTTCTTTCTGTCTGTCTGTCTGTCTGTCTGTCTGTCTCTCTTCCCTTTCCCCTTCCCCCTCCTCTTCCCCTTCTTCCTTCTCCTCCTTCTCTTCTTTATTTTGCATACTTTAATTTCAGAACAAAATAAAAAATAAGATCACAACACATAACATCCAACCTTGTTGTCAAATTATGGAGGGTACAGGTCTCAAGGCCCTTGCTTCCTGCTTTCAGCACAGGGCAGGAGAAATCACTACACATCAGTGGAGAGAGTGTATTAGAACAGAGCCACTCAGGCTGCTGGGGGAGCCATGGGATATATATACAGAGGACACAGGTTTCCTACAGTGGGAACTGCTAATCACTTTCTTCCATCTGAGATGCCTCCCCCTCCCCTTCAAGGGGAGGGATCTCATCAGGAACAGCAGCACTGGGCTCCTCTGCAGTTGCCTCACCTTTATCATTGCTCAGGCTCAGCTTGATCATGTGGTAGATACAGCTGGAGGGCGGTCTGGGGGTCCTGCAATGAGAAGCCAGAAGACAGCACAGTCTCAAACAGCAGCCGTACAAGGTCCTTGACAGCCCTGTTGTTCTTGTCAGCTTCAGCCTTCTGCCACAGCGTCTCCACAATGGGGTGGTCAGGGTTGATCCTCTTGGCCCAAGCTGCTTCTTGGCCCTCATGTAACCCATGGTAGAGTTATCATGGAGGGCCTGAGCCTAGAAGGCTCCTTTTTAAAGTTGACCAGCTGACCCCACTCCAGACTTGATACTATCTGGCTCCAAACTTGAGAAAAATCTGGGTTCTGGAGGTATCTTATGTGAGGGCAGAGAGCTTATCCTTCTGAATCCACAGCTTTGGATCAAAAAATGAATTTGTTTGGGGAAAGGACTTAAGAGGTAAGTGATTTGATGAGAACTTGGAAAGATTCACATTGGTGAAAAGAGAGCTAGTGATGGGAGGAAAGATGCATCAAAGAGTAGAGTGAATCCAGCCTAGATGGAAAATAACAATGGGTGTGTATGCAGGGGGTGGATAGTGGATGGATAAGGTGTACCAGGCTGAAGGCAGAAGGCCTGGGTTTTGAGATATTAACTTGATGGGGTGGGGCAGGATGACATTCTCTACCTCATGAATTTTTGGTTCAAAGAAGGTTCAAAGAAGATTCCCAAATGAAGGGTATTATTAAGGTCTTTGGGTGGGCAACATTTTGTAACAGAAAATAAATAGAAAATACTTTGCCAGTCGAAAATAAAAGTATCATTGAAATCAGATTTTGGGCAGGGGAGTAATATGATAGGTATAGAGCTCAAGGAAGAATATGCTGGATGAATTGGAGAAGAAGGAGCCAAGAGGGAGGATTGAGAGATCAGGATGGGCAGAAGAGTGTGGTCCAGCTGATCACTCCCCACTCCAGGACTGGATGGGATGACGAGTATCTGGTTGGAGGAAGCAGAGTTTGGCCAAGTTCTATGATTAACTGACTGTACAGCACCTTTCTGCTCACCAAAATGATAGGAAGTGGGTAGAGTGTCTAAAAGACACAGTGCATTAAATAGACAACATTGAAAATTATAAGGAACAAAGAAAGACATTACTAGGCATCTGGGTAAATTAGTAATTGTAGCTAGTCCCTGAATATTAGCGCTAAGCTTTCTTGTGGCTTAGTTGTAAAGGAAGAAAAATGGCTTAGAGCCTAGATTTTTTTTTTATTTGATGGGAAATCCCTTTTGAGATGTAATGAAAGAAGAAATCAGTTTTAAGGGGCTCTGAATGTTCTTTAAACCATTAAATGAAGGCACAGAGCGTATCTTCAGCTGCAGGTTTTAAAAAACCACATACCCTTGTTAGAATGGGCAGTTCTTACATTGAGTCCCTTTGGAAAAATGGAAATATATTTTTAAAATTGTATCTCAGTTTTCCCAGTGGTGCTGTTTGTTTTTTGAAACTCTTTCTGAGGCTCAGTTGGTACCTGTGGCACATGGCAGGCCTGGGCCCTGGTGTCTTGTGGGGTCTTTAAGGGTTACTTGGGTTATAATGCCAATACAGAGATGTGGTTTGTTGAAGTGTATGGAAGTTGAATTCTGGGGAAAGAAACTGACATTTTGACTTGAGGAAACCTCGGTACTTAGAGAAAACTAGGGATGGAGAAAGCATATGGTCAGTTTCCCATCTCTATATGTCAGTGGCTGTTACAAGGAGTCTTGAATTGGGAGTTAATGGTTATGATAAAAAAGGAGCCATCTCATTCTGTATCTTAATACGTTTGTGTCTATAGATAGATGTTCTCCAGAGTTATTTACTGACTATGACTATAGAGTTATTCAATTAAAAAACCTGGTTGCTTTCATGATTTAATTTAATTTTATTTTTATAATACTAGGATTGAATCTAAGGCCGTTGTACTGAGCTACATCTTTATCCCTCTCCCCCCTGTTTAAAATAACATTTTGAAATTTTGAGACAGTCTTGATAGTTTCCCAGGATATGGTGGAACTTGGAATCCTTCTATCTCAGCCTCCCAGAGTGCTGGGATTACAGATTTGTGACACCATGTCTGGCGGATTTTGTTCTTTTGAGTTACAATTCTTTCCAATAGAATGATTTGAAAATTAAAAGGCTCAAAGGACAAACTGTGAACAATCTCTCTTCTAACCTTGTTGTGGTGACCTGTTTTGTTGCTGTCGTCAGTTTCTTCTGTATCTTTTCAGGGTCTATGTACATGTGAGCAAGTGTGTACCTGGGTACAGATGCACATGACAGTGTTCCACTGCATGATAAGATTTTTTTTTTAGCAATTTCCTTTTGAAGCTACCAAATGATAGTCCATTATTGAGGGGTTCCATAAACTTTGAAAGGTGTATAAATAAGTATTTATGCTGGCATAGAAGAAACCAATCAAGACAAACCTGAGTGGTTTCAACTCAGCCTGGTAGGTGATGACTATAAATCTGAAAGAAATTGGGGCCTGGGACAGCACCTGACTTTGGCGATATGGCCAGGAGTTCAGTTTTTGGTATGTAAAGTTATCTTTTTTGGAGGCACGAGAGAGGGAAGAGTTGGTGGTGAGCTTAGGGTGCTTTTGATGCGGTAACAGATGGGCACCTAGCTCCCTAGCTGTCCAGAGGGAGGGGGCCAGGGAGAAGTAAGAGAATCAGTGGTGGCAGCAATGTAATGAAGGCAGCAGAAGAGTGCTGGGAGAATCAACAGAGAGGAAAAAAAGAGTGGGATCAGGGTGGGAAAGTGGGTGTGCTTTGCAAAGGATGGGTGCTGATTTTTAAAAATCTTTTAAATTAGGCATGTTTGTGTACACCTATAATTCCAGCTACTTGAGAGGCTGAGGAAGGAGGCTGAGGAAAGGACAATCTTGAGTTCAAGGCTCATCTCGGCAGCATAGTGAGGCAAAAATAAGAAGAAACTGTGCATAGTGGTCTGTATCTATAATCCTAGCACTCATATTATATACATGTTTACTCTTCCTGTTGATTTTTTCTTTATCAACTTGTAATGACTTTCTTTGTCTCTTCTGATCAGTTTTGGCTTTAAATCCACTTTGTGTGAAAATAGGTATCTATTTCTGCTTGCTTTTGGGCTCTGGTTGCATGGAGTATTTTTGTTTTCCAAAATTTCACTTTTAGTCTGTGTGTTTCTTTGTAGATGAGGTTGGTGTATCTCTTGTAGGCAAGAGTTGGTTGAATTTTGTACTTTGATAAAATCTGTTAATCTGTGTTTTTTGATTGGGGAGTTAAAACCATTTACATTAATGAAAGGCGTTTACTGAATTCTGCCACTATGTTATATTTTTAGTGCTAGTTTTAAAATTTTTTCATCTTAATGACTTTCCAAGTTAGATGTATTCTTTCCTTTGGACTCTTTGGTGCCCTGCTACCTCTTTCTCAAACTCCTTTGAGCATTTTCTGCAATGCAGGTATGATGGTCATGAATTTTTAAAAATCATTTTCTCATGGAAAGGTCTATTTCTTCATCAATTTTTGAAGAATAATTTTACAGGACATGGTAGTCTTGGGAAATCATTTTCCTTTAAGACTTGAAAAACTTTGCTCCTGGCCTATAATATTTGTGTGGAAAAATCTGCTGTTATTCTTGTAGTCTTACCTTTATAAGTTACTTGATTCCCCCACAACAACTTTTATTATTTTCTTGAATTACTTGGATTTTATTTTACTATCATATGTATGGAATTTCTTTGCTGGCCATAGTTGTTTGGAGGTTCTATGTGCCTTATTTACCTGAATTTTGAGTACTTTTCTTAGATTTGGAAAATTTTTTTGCTATGAATTCAGTGAATATATTTTATATACCTTTGCTACTTTCTTCTAATCTGTAATGCCTACAATTCTTAGGGGTTTTAAAACTATCTAGCAGCTGTTGGATCCAGTTTCCATGGTGTCTTGTTTTTAAGGTATACTTAGTACAGGGTCTGTGTCATTTGCTCGTTGCTAGGGTACAGTACTCACTGCCTATGACTTAAAAGAAGAGAGGCTTTTTGGGCTCACATTTTAAGCCTGGGGTTCATTGACTTTAAGGCAGGACTGCATGGCAGAGGGGACAGAGGAGGAAAGGGTGCTTACATCATGGCAGCCAGGAAGCAGAGGGTCAGGGAGAAGAAGAAAGGGAGGTGTACCCTCTTGGGACACACCCACAGCCAACTGCCTCTTCTGACCAGATGCTACCTCCTAATGGCAAGTCAGCTATAAAGTCCCTGTAATCCAGTCACCTTCCATGTGAGGCTTTAGGGATCATTCTAGATTTAAGTCATTCCACACATGATCTACTATACCTGCCTTTTCAGTTCTGACTGTCTCTATCAGAGTGATTGTACATGTTACCCATACTTTCAGTTGGATTTTTAATACCCAGGATTTCTCTTTGATTCTTTTTCATAAACTACTTCACAAAAGATATCTTCATTGTTTTCTTTAATTCAGTCAACTTTTTGTGTATTCTTTAAGTTTGTTGAACATTTTACTAATACTCCTATTTGTATCCCCTGTAAGCCCACTAGATAACATATGCATTTACTTATTTCTTCTTTGGTTTCTTAAAACATTTTAACCATTTAGGTTTTTTTTTTTTTTTTTTGGTAGCGGGGATTGAACTTATGATGTTGAGCTTCCTAGGCAGGTGCTTACACCACTGAACTAAATCCCCAGCCCAACCATTTAGTTTTGGAGTTTTTTACCTGATATTTTCTCCAGTTGGGTGCTCATGAGATCAACTTTCGGAGAGTTAAGAGTTTTTGAAGGCATCTTGTTGCCTTGTTTCCAAATGTTTCTACTGTTTTTGTGCTGATGGTTGACGATCAGATAGGATAGAAAATCTGTCACATTGCAGACATACTGTAATTAGTGTATGTCTCTGTGGTGTGGCCCTAATTTTGGTGTATGTACAGCTGTTTCACCTTTTTTACGTAATAAAATCAGCCTACAGGCTATATCAGCATAGACAGAGCTAATTGTGTGTTGTAAATTTAAAGCTGGTTTTAACAATATTGTGCTCGTTTCAGCAATCCATAAGACAACAAAATAGTACTGATGAGAAGTAGGTGGGAATGTCAAGGGTGAGGGAAGAAATAAGGCAGAAGAAGAGGAATAAGTAGTTCAGAAGTCAGGGAAGAAGAAAAGAGATAATGGCAACTGAAGGAAAAGTGATGGGACTTTATATTTTGACTGGAGGGAGAAGAGGAGGAGGCTTTGGGAGGTTATTTAGTGAGGCAGGGAAAAGGAAGAAGAGAGAGAGGAGAATAACCACAGGCTGGGGGAATCTGTAAGATCAGAAGTAATATGCTGATATAATGTTTGTATTTGAATCCCCCTGACATTCCCATTACAGATATTATCTAAACTAGAGCTCTGATAAGTTATTGTTCCCTGTTTCCCATATACAATCATCCCTACACAAACATACATGGAGAAAAGAAGGATGTAGGGAGAAAAATAAAACAGAAAAAGAAAAATCTACACATACACAAAATCACATAAAGAACCCTCTCAGTCCTTTTTATATTGCAGCCAGAATTCGAGTTCAAGGATGGGGAGATCTTGACCTGTGACACTTGTGCAGGACTGAGCTCACTTCTCTGCCATTGTAACTGGGAGGTTGGATGTGTTCACCAGTATTTGAGCTGGTTCTCCTCCAGGGCTTTGTCTCTTGGGTGTCACTGAGTGCTGGGGCTGGGGGTCTGAATGGACCATCCAGCCACTATTTCTTTTTCTCTGCAGGCAGGGCTCTGTTAGGTTACAGCTGCACTCCTGAAGGCATGACTGGCAGGGTTTTTCCTTCCCCCTGGTCTTATGATTGGAGACCTTTGATTTTCTCAGAGCTGGGGAGGACGCAGTGGGGCTTATCAACCTTCAGTCTTTGACCAATCTCAAGAAGAACTTCCTTCATCTGTCATCTGTCTCCTTTGTCTTTCATAATTCCTGCTGCTGCTTGTATCTGTTCCCTCTACAGGCCTCCAGATGAGTGTGCCATATGACACCCTCTCATTCCAATTCTCTAACCACACCCCTCCAAGAGTCTCTATCCAGACCAAAAAATTTAGTGATGTTCAGTCCTTAGTAGAATGGAAGTTTTCTGTGAGAAATTTACCACCCTCTGAGTGATTCTCTAGCATGTGCTTCCTCAATGCTGTCACTGGGGAAGGTGCTGTCCTACAAATATCTTGCTCCCTGCCCTGTGTCTCCCAGTGGGAAGGGTGCTAGAACAGTTGGGCAGTGATTGCCCAGTTGTGTGCTAGTCACAGAAACCCCATAGTCACTGCCACACTTGGCTGTGTCCTTCTGGGGGTTAGGCCCTTTCCCAAGATGGTATTTGGTAGACCTGGGCTATAAGTAGTACTGGAATCAAGGGATACCTTGCTTATTTCTCTAAACACTCCTGACACTGGAATTCATCTTGTGGGCTCCTCCTTCAAGTCCTCTTACCCTACAGCCCGTTCTGAGTCCCTGCAGATCACAGTGACTTGTGAGTGTTGCTTCGTCTAGCCCACCATCTCCCAGGAGCACAGGATGTCTATTCTTTAACTCCTTATTCTTTTTTCCCCTATGATAACTCTGCATGAGATTTGACCTCCACACTTTTATGTTGCTTATTTTTATATATGAAATGTTTTCCTGAACTTTTAGAAGGAGGCTTGGTTTTAGAATTGTTTTTCTATCTTCACTGAGCTTCTCAATCTATTACTTTACAGTAGCATTCAGAAACATGATGGATTGCATTCTGAGATTTCTGAGTTATTTTCCTGCCTCTTACTTTTATTTAATCCATCTTTTCCCTGCGTGTTATTTTTTTCTCCACTTTGCTTTCACTTGCAGCAGTTTCTGCTGCCCTGAAAATGATCCCTGGGGGTCAGTTTTGAGAATGCACAGGGACTGTACTGCTCCAGTCTTTCGCTCCCAGCCATGGGCCTGCTGACTTGCTGGGTATTGGATCGTCAGTTCCCCTCTCAGTTTCAACTGCTGGTCCCAAATTGGCATCTGTCCTTTCCAGTAAACACTTACTAGCTATTTTGAGTTCTTTTGTTCTCAGATCTATCAAATGTCTCGTTTCTTCCCTTCAATTTCTCCTGGACAGACAATAATATCATGTATATCTATGGCTGTTAGTGGTTTGTCCTCACCCACTTAAATTTTAGTGTTTGTGGAATTTATTCTCACCCACTTGTATTTTGACATTTGTCATTTCATTTTAAATGTTGTTTATGGATTTTTGTTTTGCTGTCTGATTGCTTTTTAAAGATAGTTTTTAGAAGTTTAAAGAATCTATTTTGAGGCTCATACATAGTTATAAGTAGTATCGTTCATCCATTGCTGTACTATTATGAAAAGTTTTGGAGATATTCAAGAAGTATCTCACTGAAACTGTTCCCATCTTTATAAATTCTTTACTCATTGATGATATTTAAAAGGATTTCCTAAAAACTACTACTTAGGATTCTATTTTCCTACAGATTATAAACTCCCCAAGATCATGATTAATATCTTCAAGATATGTTTTCTCTTCTATTTATGTAAAAAAGAGATCTGGAGGCTTGCTTGAGGACTAGCATAGCACTGGCAGGAGCATGAGAGATGTGATTTCTTCCCTCTTGTTGCTTGTAATTTTTAGCAAATGCCTTCAGAATCCTGGTTGATTGCTTGAGCTATAGTCATTACATCTGCATTTCAGGCATCAGAGAAGAAGGATGGTTGAAGAAAAGTTTCTCCTATCTTCTTAAGAAACTTTGAGAGTTACCCCACAACACTTCTGCTTATTTTTGATTGGCCAGATTTTTAGTCACTTAGCTACGGGGAGCTGCAAAGGAGTCATGGAAATGGATCTTTCTAGCCAGCTACATGGCTGCCTGAAATAAAATTCTCCTAATGAGAAGGGACAGAGTAGATATTGCAAGAGGATCCAGAAATGAACAGGGTTTTCTTACTTTATGCTTGAACTCAAACTTACAGAAAATGAACAAATATGCAGGAAGTTGAAAGAATATTTTGAGTTTGATTTTAATCTTAGCATATTTTCCTTATTAAATTTATGCTGTTTTGAAAATAAAAGCAATTTAGTGCTATGTACTGAACTTTTTGAGGATGTCTTGAGATCTTGATGGCATCTCAGTACAGGACTAGTCTCTTGGAGGCAGTAGTGGTGACAGAGAGAGGACTGTCCTTGTCTCTCCAGTGGTGCTCTCTGCATCTCCTTATTTCTAACCCCTTAGAAATTTGCAGGGTATATTTCAAAATTTCCTTAGTTTCTTAACCTTTCCTATACAGTTAGGTAACCACCCAGAGCCCTCTGAGTTTGACACTGAATTTAAAAAAATCCAGTGTTCTCATTCTTGTGTGAAGTGTTAAGAGCCATGGCAATCTTAGGTGACTAGAATAATGAAAACATGCACTTTCTCTTTTGCATTACATATGCATATTAATGCACACATAGCAAATATATATAAATGTATATTTAATTTTTTAGTTGTTAAATATACAAAAATAAATTTACCATTTGAAGGTTATAGTTAGATAGTGTTAAGTACATTTACATTGTTGTGTAACCAATCTTCAGAATTTTTTATCTTGCAAAACTGAAAATTTTCTGTACTCATTACACATCAAGGCCCTTCCAGCAGGCCTTGACAACCCCCATTCTATTTTCAGTTTTTAAAATGCTGCTATAAGCAGTGCAGTCTAGTTTTTGGACTAGTTTAACTACCTTCTATAAGTGGTGAAATCATCCAGCACTGTATATATCTTTTTGTGATTGGTTTATTTCACTTAGCATATTGTCTTCTTGTTCTATTCTGTGTTGTTGTGATTGACAGTTTTCTCCTTTAAGGCTGGGTGACATTCTATCATACATATATACCACATTTTCTTATTCCATGTGCCTGTCAGTGGACTTCCTGGTTGCTTCTGCTTTTTGCTTACTGTGAGTAATGGCTGCCATGAACATGGTACACACGTGTATCCTTAAAACTTTGCTTTGAATTCTCTTTCTTATTTTCCTTTTCTCCCCTCCTCTCCCATCTACACCCTCTTTCCTCTTCCTTCCCCCCTCCCAAGATCATATAGTAATTCTGTTTTTAGGTTTTTGAGGAACAATCGTGGTCTTCCATAGTGGTGGCACCATTTTATACACCATTTATGTTTTGATAGCAGTTCTAATGGGTATGAGGTAAAGTCTCATTGTGGTTTTGATTAGAATTTCTGTCATTATTTTTTGAGTCTTTCTTTATTAGCTTTAAGTGGAGAAACCCTAGTACATTCTTTGTGGGATCCCTGAAGATCTGTTCTGGAGCATTGGAGGGTTTCAAGTGGTCCAGGTGTGGCCACCTGAACATAATGAATCTCATACGCACCACTGGGAAGGCTTAGCTGGACGCTGGTATGGAAACTGAAACCTTATTGTAGTTGTGCTGTGGAAGGAAACTTTCTTTTGCAAGATGAAAATATTCTATAGGCACAAAGGCTAATTGCCTTTTCATAAAATCTTTAGAAGAATTGGGAAAAACTTATTTGATTCTTTTTTAAGGGCGTAGAATTTTTTTTGCATGTTTCAAAATGATTTGCAATTTTCTGAGTGCTAAAAATTAAAAATTATATTTAATTGAAAGGGATGCTAAACTCTGATACTGTAATTATCCCTATCTGATTTCCTCCTAAATCAAACTGTGATACAACTAATATCCTCTTATCATTTTGGAAGGGAGTGTTTGTCCTGGCCCCTCAGTGACAACACAGATGAGGTCTTTTGCTCAGAAACTCTCAGAATCTTCGAAAGAAAATCAGTCATAAGACAGGCATGGTAGTGCATGCCTGTTAGTCCCAGCACTCAGGGGCTGAGTTGGGTCGATCACTGTGAGTTTGAGACCAGTCTGGGTTACAATATGAGCGCAAGTCCAACCTGAAATGCATAGCAAGACCCTGTCTCAAAAAAAACCCCCAAAACAAAAAAAAATCATTTTCCCCTAAGCAGACAAGTTATCACTAATGATATAACAGCTCTAGGCCCTCAGTTTCTCCTTTATTTCTGCTCTTTGGTCATTTTCATGGGTTATTTTCAATCTTTTATTTGCTTGTTTATTCTCATTATTCCAAAATACCCCTTTTAAGTCCTGCCTGCTTTTTATGTTTGTATAGCAGCTGTTGACTATTTTTCTCTTCATCTACTGTTTTGTAAAAATTGTGGCAAAATAACTAAGTGTGATGGTGCACATCTCTAATTGTAGCATTCTGGAAGGTTTCTTCAGGAGGATCAAAAGTTTGAGCCTATCCTGAGTAATTTAGCGACTTAGACCCTGTGTCAAGGTAAAAAATAAAAGGCTAGAGATGTAGCTCGGTGTGAAGATCCTGGATTGCGTTCCTGGTACTGCAGAAAACAAAAATGTGACAAGTGACAAAATATGTATAAGTTAAATTTTTACTAACAGTCACCTTTAAATATATAGCTTAATGGTATTAAGTACATGAATATCATACAGCCTAGATCTCATCTTGTAAGACTGAAACCCCATATCTGTTAGGCAGCTCCCCTCATCCCCAGCCTAATAACCATTATCCTAATATCTGTTTCTAAGAATTTGACTGTTGTAGGCACTTTATGTTTACATATGTATTTAAGTGGAATCATACAGTGTTTGTCTTTTTTGTGACGGGATTATTTCACTTGACATAATGTGCTCAGATTTCATCTATTTTGCCATGTGTCAGAATTCCTTCCTTTTTAAGGTCAAACAATCTTACATTGTGTGTAATCTTACTTTTTTCTTATTGCTGAGACAAAATACCTGACGCTAAGTTAAAGGGGGAAAAGGTTTGTAGAGATTTCAGGCCATGATTGGCTGACCCTGAGGCAGGGTGGCTTGGCAGAGGGACATCGTAGAACTAGTTCATAGCAAGCCAAAAACAGCAAGAGAAAGCAAACAAGGGACTTTAACAATGTATGTTTGCCCCCTTTATCTTATCCAGGCTATTCAGGACAGGTAGCACTAATACCCTTAATCCTAGTGCCCTTGAACCTAGCCTTGCACATGAATCAATTCCAGCATCACACACTCTGGATCCAGCCACCTCTGAAAAAGTCCCACCTCTGGCTGCATGAGGCTTTGGGGGGTATCTAAACACAAACCATAACAAAGGTGTATATCACATTTTGTCTGTCCACTGACCAGTACTTATCATGAATGATATTGTTATAAACATAGGTACACAAACATTTGAGCCCTTGCTGTCAGTCATTTTGAATATGTATTCAGGAATGGAATTGCTAGACCATGTGGTGATTCTATAACCACTGCTTTGGAAGGAGGAAGTCACAGCTGTATATTAGTGCTTTGGATTTTAGTTCAGTAGATACTAGAAACCTGTAGAGAGTGGAGCTAGCATGTGGTCTCAGGGACTTGTCAAGCATGTCAGGAGCAACTCAGGCCAGGGGACACCCACTGATATGGAGCCTCATGTAATTTCAAAAGAGCTTCAAGCTAGTGTCTCTTGTAACCTCAGTCACTATGTGTGCTCTTCAGCCTTTGCTCCAAGTTCCTACCAAAATGGGTAACGGTCAGATAACTTTCTACAATGAGTAGTGTGTACCTGTCCCCCGCTTTACAGGCTGTGACTCTGTTTGGGTGTATTGTAGGGAAAGGCATGCAGCATGGTTAGGGATGAGGGGAAGCATCTGTGTGCCATGTGGGAAAGTTTGGGTCTCTTTCTTTTTGTTCTGGCCACAGCTCAGATAAGTTCTGAACTCATTCTCTTGGGTACTTCTTTGTTCAAAGCTGCCTATTTGTGGGATTGTGGGAATCTGGGCCTTGTGTCTGACATCAAACAGAGGCATCCTGACCTTCTGGGGCACTACTGTTCTGAAAACAGAACTAACATTCCTTGGCTTCGAGTGTCCACATGACATTGATGGAGCACTGGAAAGTATAAATCATGTGCTGCTTCCTTCCACAGCCCGGGGTTCCTGGGCTGGCCCAGTTTAAGTGTCCTGATCACTTTGCAAAGAGGCAAATGTCCAGACCAGGTTATGAGTCAGCTTCTTTGGCTCCCATCCAGGCCATACCAAGCCTGCTGTTCTCAGCCCAAACTTTCTTTTGGGAAAGCCTGGACGCACATTTGAGTTTTCCGAGATGGATTAATCATCGTGTCTGCACAGAGACTCTTGTGCGCATGTTCCACTGAGGCACCCAGGAGACTTCTTACACTCCCTGTTTTATGGGAGAACCATGAGAAAGGGTAAATCAGGGCTCCTTTGTGCAAGGAGTGGTACTGGAGCCAGTTTTCTACCCCAGGTTTCTCTGGGGGTGAGGGTGAGCTCTTTGCCCACTTGGCCAGCTCTGTGATCAATAGTCTTCTAGCTCCCTGGCCTATTTTCTCCCTTTATCAGCTTTGGAGTTCCTGGCTTGGAAGATGCCTCTGGAATCAATCCCATGGAAATCTATCACTGGGGACCCAGCACTTTCTCTCTACAACCACTGCTAGGTAAGTGGGCTTCACTCAAGTTTGTAGGAAGACAACACAAAGGTGTAACTAGAACTGTGTGTGGAGGAGGGACAAGAAGGCTGGTGGGCCTCATAGGACAAAGCAGAGTTTGATTTTCTCCTTCTCCTTCAATCACCTTGAGAAAATAAGTGTGAGAATGTTCCCAAAACTGGGTAGGAAGAAGGTGTGAGGTGCAGATCCTGGCTGCAGGTATCTGTCACTGCTCAGTAGGCTATGTCCTTTTCTGTGAACAAAGAGTGTTTCTCCAGCTTTGGTTCTACACAGTATAGTTTATGAGTGATTTTCATTAACTTCCAAGGTTTATTTTTGTATGTTTATAGAGCCATGGAAAAAAATGAATTGGAAATAAAATATGCTTTTGGATAATTTTATGGACTACAAGTGCCTAGGCTTTAGGTTAGATTTTAAAAAATAATTATATAGTAAAAAAGGAAGTTACTCCAATAAATGCTTACCTATTGCAGGATGTAAAATAGAAACACTATTTCTGCCCAGTCTCCTTTTGAATAGGTATGGCAATTTTAGGCCTAATTGGTCTCTGTCCACTCCAAAGCTCTCCAGACCTCTAGGACTCCAATGCCAAAGGATAATCTCCATCCTAGGAGTGGGGAACCTCAGGCTGCCTCTCAGGCTGGATTCTGATTGGATAGTGAGCACATGCCAGGATGAGAAAGCCATTCTGGTGGGCTTGAGAGAAGCCTGGGGGGGGGGGCAGTGGGGAGCCTAGGCTGTCAGGAGTCAGGTGAAAGGGAAGAACCATCCCATGAAACATGTCCATCAGACGAGTCCAGGCAGCCCTGAACAGTGATGGTGCCCAGGTGTCCGTATCTGTCCTGGAGATTATAGCTTTAACCTGGGGCACATAGATCTAAAACCAAATATGACCAGGAAGTAGATATCTGCAACTGTCTCCCTTAGGATGGAATCTTCCTTTTTGCTCTGTGGACAGAGGAGAAAACTTAGCCCAGAAACAGAGTAAGAGGCCAGAAAACAAAAGTCACATTGACAATGACATATGTCTTTGAGGGAGGCGTTTTAAGGAGAAGAAATGGTACAAAGCATAAGGGCTACTGGTTTTGGCCTCGATCTGAAAACCTCAAGCTTCCCTTAGGTTCTGGGAGAGCGGGGACACTTGTGCATTGCAGGGTACTAGTTGAAAGGGAGCAGTCTGAAAGATGTGGTGGATGGCCTGTGTGATGGTCTGAATGTTTGTGTCCCTGCCATCCTAAATTGGAACCTAATACCCATATCAATAGTATTAAGAGGTAGGATCTTTAGGGCAAAGCTCTCACAAATGGCATTGGTACCCTAATGAATAAGGCCTGAGGAGTTTGTTATTTGCCCTTTCTGCCATACACATGGAGGGACAATCTGTGAGGAATGGGACCCCACAGTACACTGAATTTGCTGCAGCTTTGATCTTGGATTCCTAACCTCCAGGTGAGGAATAAACTTCTGTTTTTAATTTACTCAATCTAAAGTGTTTTATTATAGCAGCTGACGTGGATTAAAACAGCCTGTCATTGGTAGGAATACTTTTCTCAATACTTGAAGCGTGGTAAGGAGGAGTAGACAGGCATGTTCAAGAAAGTTATGGGACTGGTCCCAAGTCTTGCTCTGTGTACCATTTCCTGTTGGTATGTGACTTTGGCTGGATCACTCTATTCTGATCTTCAGTTCCCCAATTTATAAAACAGGTACAGTAATATCCTATGGGTCTGGACTTCTGGGAATATGAAGTGCAATGAAGGAAGTAAAAGTATTCTGAGACAGTACATGTTAGGGACTCAAGAAAACAGGGTTTGCTCTGGCCTTCAACTTCTATGAAGAAGCCATCTCATGCAGGAAATCTCACATGATGTCCATGATTATTGGCTAAACAGACCTGAATACTCATTTTGTTAATGTATGATTTCTAAGTAGAAATAGGAGTCACAGAAGAGGATGTTTAGAGAGACATGGCCAGCACATTGCAGGGCTGCTGCTGGGAAGTTCACATGTAGTTGGATGTGAGAGGAGGCTCCTGTGGTGTATGATTTAGGTGATTGATGATGTCTGATGCCATCTCAGTATGATCAGCTCATTTCTAACTGAAGGGCTGGAGGTAAAACTATGACTGTTTTACTGGCATCCCTCACATATATAGTCCATCTACCCAGTTTTGTGTTTTTTGTGAGGTAAGATCTTGCTAGATAGTTCAGGTGGCGTTGAATTCACTATGTAGCCTAAGCTGGCCTCATACTCACAGTGATCCTCTTGCCTCAGCCCCCCACATGCTGAGATTATAGGCAGGAACTATTGCATCCAGCTCATCTACTCAATTTTTATAACTAATTAAGATTCAGTTCACATGCCCCTAAATTCCCTGATGTCTAGTGTATGCATAGAGTTGTACAAAAATTACCGCATCGACTCTCACAAAGATGGCAGATTGGTAAGCAGCAGCATACAGAGGCTCCCTAAGAGAGACAACTCAGATGCCGGAATAAAACATCCTGCAGAGGTCTGGGTAGAGGGAGATGGATCCTCTCAACCCAGGAAAAAACTAAAGGGAAAAGAGCTTGTCAAAATTGGAACAGCTAAGATTAGCAGCCATGGCGTTCTCACCAGAGCAGCCCAAACTCGCGCCAGTGTGACTTGCCGGAGTCACCCAAACTCGCGCTGCTGGGCCCACCGGATTCATGGTCTCACTGAAGTCAGAGGTCGGTAAGCCCAGTGGAGAACAGAGCCAGCATGGAGACCTGCATTAAACTGCAGTGAGTGCAGGGAAGAAGACTCTCTCATGGAAAAGGTGTGACCAACTGGACAATATGTTGGAATTGGCTTCTGTGGGTTGACTGGCCTGGAGGGGAGCGGTCAGCATACTCTGCCCCTGCTTGTACCTCAGTGACCAACAGCAAACTGGAGAGGGCACAAATCCTTAGCCAGTGTGCTTTGGAAGAGCCATAGCCAACAAGGAATGGGGCTGGGACCTCCACTATACACCTGTATGGAAGAAACCAAAATCATGACAAGAGAAAGAAATAAGAAAAATCCCCTATACCCCAACCCTGAGAATATTGATCCAGGAGAGGTAAATACAAAAGAGATTGAGGGCAGCAAACATGCAATATCAGATATGGAACCAGTGGACACAAAGAGATGCCTTCAGAATCTCATAAATGAGCTCAAAAGTGAAATATTAATTCAAATAAAGCAAGATACAAGTAGATTAATAAAAGAAATGCTAAGCACCTCTCAAGAAGACACAGGTGGAAGAATGGAGGAACATTAAAAAAAATGAGAGAAACATTTGATGAAGAATATAAAGAAAACCTAGAATACATGAAGCAGATTCAAAGAGATTACCAGGAAATTAAAAACTCCATTGAAAGCTAACAAAATTCCTTGAAAAAAACTAAGGATAGACTATCCGAACTTGAAGACAGATTTGCAATGTGATCATGGAAGGAAAGATCTCTTAAAAATAGCAAGGAAACAGAGTGTAACACTACAAAGGCTAGAAGATGACAAGACAATCTGTAACTTAAGAATAAAAAGTGAATGAATAAGCAGGCATAAAAACAAAGGAAATACAAAGCCTATTCACAGCAATAACTAAGAAAAACTTCCCAAGCATAGGAAAAGGAAATGATATTCAAATATATGAGGCATACAGAACTCAAGCCACCTACTACACCAAAACAGAGCTACACCCAGACATATAATAATCAAGATCTCAGAAATTAAATGTAAGAACAGAATATTAAAAGCTATCAGAGAAAATAAACAGATCACCTATAAAGGAAAACCCGTCAAAATCAGGGCAGACTTCTTGACACAAGCTGTCAACTCAAGAAGAGCTTAGAGCAAAGTATTCCAAGCCCTGAAAGAAATTAACCTCTAGTCTAGATTGATGGACCCTGAAAAACTGTCTCTAGAAATTAATAGAGAAACAAGATGCTTCCATGATAAAGAGGAGCTGGAGGAATTCATGACCACCAATCCAACCCTACAGAGAATACTGAAGAACATTCTAGAAAGACAGAAAAAAAATAACAGAATATCAGGAATAGTGGCAGAGAGGCCTCAATGAATGGAGCAGACAGTAGAATTAAGGAGAAAAGTAGAGAACCAATGCTAGAAAAATAGCATAGCAGAAATAAGGCAGAGAAGTTCGGCTATAATCTCTAACATTGATACACTACAAAAAAAAAAAAAAAAAAAAAAAAGAAAAAGAAAAAAAGAAACACAGGCAAAGTAGATCCGGAGGTTGGGTCAACCAAGATGCTCTGTATAGGAACTATAATTAACCTGAAAAAGGGTTTCTGGACTGAAAATCAAATATGAGAAAAGCAATCCTCTATGTGACAGGAAATCAGAGAGAAACAGGGGGATCTGACCAGCATCTGCAAATAGGTTGGAAAGACAAGATACTTATGGGCAATAGAGAACTACTTAGCTATAATGAGGGAAACCTTGAGGCTTTTGTAGGTAAAGGAATACAACTTGAGATCAAGTCCAGGAGTGAGAAGGTTTGGAACTGCTTAGGTAAATAGCAGGTTGCCCCCCTAATCTAAAGACTGAGGGAGTTAGTGAGACCCAGAATGTGCAGTACACCTTGTGGGAGTGAAAGGGGGAGGAAAAGTCTAAAAAAAGAAGAAGAGGATATTGATAATAGTGTATCAGGACTTAAAACCCACATTACTCACACTGCTCTGTTTAGATGGATTATATTCTGTTCCAGTTTGTCTACTTGTACTAGGTTTGAGGGCACAGACAACTATCCTGAAAATAGCAGGATATAGTATGGTAATCATCCTTAATTTCCTGTTAACTGAATCTGAAGCCCTGTATAATTTGCACTGTTATATCATGACTGATCTTAGTTGAATCTGGTTCATTAGATTGCTGTTTTGCATAGACAGATTTTAGAAATGTTATGATTGATAGTATCAAGTCTGAGAGTATAGGCAACTACACTGAAGATGGTAAGATTTACTAGGATACCTGCTCTTGTTTGATTATTACCTGCTTTTTGAATTTTACACTCTACAATGTTTTGTTTTTATTAATATTGTTATGTACTGCTATATTCAATTATACTATGCCTGATAATATAGACAATTCTATTGAAGATAACAAGAGACAACACAGAAACCACTGTAGAACACTTTGTACTATGGTTTTATATGACTTTTTTGTTTCAGATTTTTATAGGAATTTGTTTTGTTTTGTCTTCCTTTGTTTTGTTTTTCCCTCTAATACAGAAAGGATAGAAATACATATAGAGATTCTGCATGCATAGAACCTATAAACAATTTATGAGAACTGATGATATAAGACATGATGAAATGAACAACTACTTTAAAGAAAAAGGGACACTACAGTACCCAGTGCTGATTCTGTAGCATCATGAGGTGAAATCCAGCAAAACTATTATTCTTTGTTCAGAGTGATTTTAATTTTTTGTTTTGTTTAATTTCAACATACATGAAGGTATGGACAGCTATTTTGAAGAGAATGAGAGATGCTATGACAGCCATTGTTGACTTCCTGTTGTCTGATCTTCAAGACCTAAAATGCCTTGCTCATCTTGTTCAGATCAGTTCTATACTATGTTGTTTCATGTGAATTCTTTGTGTGTGAAGATATGGACAATTATTTGGAAGAAAGTAAGAAACAATATGATAGATAGTGAAGATATCTGATTGTCTTGCTTTGAAATTTATGTCTCTTACATTGCTTTCTTATGTTTTATTTTGTTGTGTTTAATTTTACCCTCTTTAAAATAAAAAAATCACCACATCTAATTCCACAACTTTTATTATTCTCCAAAAGAAACCTGTCCTTGTACTCATCCGCAGTTATTTAGTCTCCATTTCCTTCCCAGATCCTGGCAACCACAAATCTGTCTGTCTTTATGGCTTATTTGCCCATTTTGGAAATTCTGTATAGATGCAATCTTTCATTTCTAATTTCTTTCATTTAGCATAATGAATTCAAGGTTCATCCGTGTTGTAATAAAGATGAGTACTTCATTCCTTTTTATGGTTGAATAACATTCCCTTGTATAGATATACCATATTTTGCTGCTCTGTTTCTCTCCTGATGGACATGTGGGTTCTTTCTGGATGTATTTCTGTACACATAGCTATGTGAACAGATGTTTTCAATCTCATATATTATTTTTTTGATCTAAAATCTTTTTGTTTCTGTAGGCAAGAAAGTATTTCAAATATGATGTTTTTGAAATTGGGATTACTCAATAATAGCCATGAAGATAGAATAAGCCCATAGAGAGTGGTGGCATTTGGTCCAGTTGGGGGAGAAGAGAAGTAACAAGTCAGCTGGACTTGCCTTCCTGTCTTTAAAAGCAGAAAACCTACAGAAGCTCCAGGTGTGAGGAAGGCCAGTCATCATGGCAGCAAAGAGGCCTCCCACTTGTTACAGATTATGAATATGACCCTGCAAACAACCTAAGTGTTCACCTTGATCAAATCTTGGAAAGGCTGTTTCCCTACTTCCGACCACTTCTTCCATCTTCCTGGAAGTTCTGCTCACCTTGATCAATATCCTTTATATCCACACACCTCACTGGGATTTCCCCATGTATGTATAAAACACTTACGTAAAACATAGTACATTAAAAGTATTAGTAATGTTTTAATAAAAATAAATGGGAAATACATACTTTGTAATACAAAATAATTATATACAATATTTTTACACTAATATAGTAATTTTTATATATGAGCATTCCTCACGAGGAAAAAGGGCTTGTTTAAGGTCACAAACCAACTGAAAAACCAGGAATAGAGCCACTTTCCTATGACTTTAGTCCAGTCTTTTTTCCCTGATATTCACTGCTCCTCATTTGATATGACATTGTGTATCCTTTTGGGCCATTGCCTCCCTTTATGTCAGAATGGGAAATGGCTTTGTGTGGAATGGAGCTTTATATTTTTCTGAATTTTAATGCCTTAATAACAAATATGTTCCAGGGTTCAGAGTATCTGAACTAGAACCACAGTGAGTTTCCATCAGCTGCAGAAAACCAAATGTTTACACATAATGGCATCTTTTGTTTGCCCTCTGCCCAGAGGCATGTTAGCCTGGGCTGAGACTGTGGCCAACAGTGACGCAAGTCAGAAACTCAAGCTGGCAAGGCCATAGGAAAGCTCTCCTTGCTAAGCCATAACAATGAAGTGAAAATCTTTTGGGACAGTTTTGTTGGGAAGGGGCCATGGGGCTCAAGGTGGGCTTCTTTGCAATGGTCAGTAGAAATCCTCAAAGACTAGAAATGGAAGGAACCCAACCCAATCAGATGTCTGGCAAAGTTGAGAGGTGCTGGGATGACTTGCAGATTGTTTTTTTTTTTTTCCTCTTTTACCTAGGAGGCTGGCCTGGGATGTGTTCTGTGCTTTGCACTCTGGTTTCCTTTTAGAATGAGGCTGGCAGAATAGAATAGGGCAGTGCTTAAAGTGAATTGACAATAGTACTACCCGAGAGTGTCCAGGAGAAAGAAGAATAGTTAAGCAGTTAATGGAAGCCCATAGTTCTCTTCCTACCTTTAGAAAACATGTTTCTGAGGTTATCTGCAAGATAAATGGCAAAGCACTCTATGTCACCTGCTAAAATTGGAACATTAGAAGCTCTCTGGTATGCCAGGGCTTTTTTTTTTTTTAAACAATATATAAGGTGAGAATTCTTAACTACTAAATCTGAAGTTCAAAAAAACTCTAAAATCTGACTTTTGCGAGGTGCTGACATACACCATGGGCAAATAATTATTTAATGTGAAATTTTGTTTAATGTACAAAATTACTAAAAATATTCTTCAGGCTACATGCATAATGTATACTGAACTGACTTGGGATATGTGGGCAATTCCTTAAAAAAAAAAAAAAAAGAAAGAAAGAAAAAGAAAACAGAAAGGTGGTTGGACCCCATGACAGCCCAGTGCAATCCACCTCTCAGGGCTTGGCCTTAGTGTTCTTTTAGAGCTTTTCTAGGTGGCTCTTTGGGATGGCCAAGGCTGAGAAGTGCCAAGCTACTATTTTGCACACCCAATTTTCACATGGTAACTAGAGCCAAGCTTGCTCTATGCCCTACCTGTGCTAAGTGCTTTACTTCTTTACTTCTGGATCACATTTCTGGCTCCTTGGCAGGGAGATTCTGTTATCTCCTCCAAAACCTCCTACATTATCTGCCTTCTGATAGTTTGGGTAAGGCTGGCCCCAAACCCTGACCTCGCTGACCTTTTGGGTTATACTGTTTCCTGCTGTGCTCTCCATAGGGGACTGTTTCATTCCAAATGGCTTCTGGAGAGTGAACTCCAGGTCAGCCATATGCTAAGGTATTATTGGTACCCCCTCCTGGGATGGAGATGGAAGCAGCAGGGTCTCTGTTCAGTGCTGGTTCACACCCTACCTGACCTACTCTGTGACCTCGAGTAACCTCTCTATTTCTCTTTCTCACTAGCAAACCAGGGGTTTCAGAGCTCACTCCATTAGGTTAATGGGAGGGGGGCATTAAATGAGATGGAAGTGTGAGACAGCAGCTAATAGAAAAGATACAGATTATTCCTGTTATACCAGATCATGTGTGCATATAACCTGATCTCATGCTGACTAGGCTACCGACTGCTGAAGGGCAGTCCATGCAATGTCACAGTTCAACTATATCACCTGGGGTTGCAGGTTGCTTACATTAGGGAGTCTGAGAACCTGTTTCTGACAAGTCCCTAGGTGATGCCAACAGTGGAGACCTCGGCTCCCTGGGTTCACATGTATCCAGTTTAGTAGCCAGCAGGAAGCTGAAGGCAAAGCCACCTGGTGAGTCAGAATTATGTATTCAGAGTACACCTGCTGTATGCACATATTGATGGGTACCAGCCCTGCTGTTTTTATGGTAAGACTCTGAGTGATTGTAGCTTTCGTCTATAATTTTTTGACTCATCTAGTTAGCAGTCATTAGAAGTGGAAAATCCAGTTAAACATTTATACTTTGATATTAAACTAGTGAGCTAATAAATGATAAAGCATCTGTTACCCTTTTTCATGCTGTGGTTTTTGTGAAATCTTTGCCATGTATTTCTTATTTATAAAGCATAAGCTTCTCTCAAGCAGAAAGAGAAATGGTTGTGGGGTTGAAAGTTTAGGATTTAATTTTTGGTTCTGTCACTTAGTAGCTATTTCCCTTGAGTTGTTCATTGCTCCATTTGTGTGTCTGTGAAATTGCACTAACAGTAACCTCAGAATTGAGTTTTTAAAGAGAAATATTGAAGAGGTTCTGATTTTGTTTTATCTTAATTATATTCAAAACAGAAATGTTTCAGTTTGCTGAGGATTCAGTTCAAAGATCAAAATATATTTTTAAAGCTTGGAGAGCTGCCTCTCCCTTGCTCTTTTTACTTCAGCATCATGCTATGAACCAAATTGACAGGTATGAAATGTTTGCAGTGTGCAATTTAAAATTTTATATACTTTAAATTTGGAGGATATGTGACATCTCAATGTAGGATTTGAGAAATATGTAAATTGCCAGTGAGAACAAGACAATCAAAGCACAGAAATAAGAATAAATGAAAGGATCAATATTTGTAGAAATCAGGATGACCAAAAATATATGCTTTATAAGCTTCCCCAGGAGCTGTGAGGACACTTTTATATGACTGAACGTACCAAAATACGGGACAGATATACTTCCTGTCTACATGGAGAAATGAGTCTTGTTTGTGGCTGAAAGATTCATGTGTACTGGGAATTATATAATATTTTCTTTTTTTTCTCCTTTGTTGGTTAAATGAAGCAAGGTTTCTATTTAAAAGCTAATATTTAAGTCTGTCTGTGGGTTCCAGAAGTTGAGCTCACTGCTCTGTGGCTATAATTCTAAAGCACATATTAAGTTGTTGATAGTGACCAGATGGGAAATTCATTTGTGAACTTAGATGGATTTTGATCAGTTTTAAGTTTACATTGTAAGTCTTGCTTTTCCAGGGAATGAGAAATAGCTACTGGTTTCCAGGGACTGCTCACTATTGCAGATGGTAGATCACCTGTCACACTGTACATGGCATTTTAGTGGGCATGGCTGCAAATGGGTTTGCTGAAATGTGGCCTTCCACAGAGATATGTATTGGAGCTCTCTGAACTGGGAAGCTTGCAAACCTACCAGTCCTCTTGCCTTGTTTTTTAATACTCATAGTTTTTGAGAGATAAATTTTATGTATAGTAAAGAGTTTTTCTTTCAGAGCATTTCTGTATGTGCCTAAAACACAGCCTTGGGCACATGTGTGTGTGTGTGAGGGTAGACTGCCTGTCTGGACTCTGTGGCCCAGAATTAGGAGTTGGGTGAGTGGAAGAGAAGGGATATGAATGCCTTATGCAGTGACATTGAAAGGAGATGCCTTATGTTAAGACTGTGTCCTTTTGGAATTCTGCTCTTCTGTGGCTCACCAGTCATTCGCATCTTTGGATGAAGGAATCGGATTGTCTTTTACCTGAGATCAGATGTCCATGGAAACTGGTGCCTTTTATTTTCAGAGAACTGTTATGGAGTTTGGAGTTCCTGATGTCATGTAGTATTCTGGTTGCCAGCTCAAGAGTAGAACTGTCTATAAGCCACTCCCATGGGCTGGTAAAGAGGAAGTGCTCTTGGCACAATGCCATACATTAATGGCATGCCCCCACTGGGGCACTCACATGGTGCAATCAGACCACATGTTGGTTCTCATTCTGGCTTTCCTGTCACCCATCTGTCCACCCACCCACCCGTAAACATTGGCTAAGTGCACATGCTTCTGTGTTTGTTGTGGGATGAGGTCATGTATGAGTCCAGTGTTTTGCACAATACGTTGGCAAAAGTAAAAGTGCACCATCGGCATCTGGATCACTGGGTCAGTGACGTTTCCTGACTTCTTGTTTTCCTCACTGTTTCTGCTCACCTGTCATCTTTCTTCTCAAGGCTACTCTTGTTTTCATTCCAATTCAAAACTATAGCAGGAAGAGTGAGCAAATAGTTTTAGGGGCTCTTCTCAGAAATAATATTTAATTGTTCCCTTCTCTGGTCAAATCACTGCCATCATGACCATTTTCCTCAGTCAGCTCTCACTCAGCTCTTATTTACAAAAATCCATAAATACGTCTCTTTAATGGCTGAGTCATAAGACCCAAGTGCCCCATGGAGATGATCCATCATCTGTTCTGGGCTTTGCTCCTTAGATTGTGGACATCCCCAGTCTTCTCATGATGGACACTGTCCAGCCCTGGCCAGATTCCAATAAGTCTATCTCTGGCTCTTTGCTGCCAACTCCTTGACTATGCTGGTGCCTGTTGCTGGCTAACCAACTCCCATTCGAAGTAACAACTAGGTGTGAACTAATACATGTGGTACTGGAACGAACCTTGAAGACTCCAATCCAGTAGTTTTTAGTACAGTCACAGCATTGTGCAGCCCTCATTATGATTTTAGAACATTTTTCGTCACTCTTAGTAGAAACTTCAAACACACTGACAATTACTCCCCATTTTTCTTGTTTCCCTAACATATGGCAACCATTAACCCACGATAGATTAATGCATTTTATATATTTTATTACAAATAGAATCATTACCATGTTATCTATTATATCTTGCTTCTTTTATGTAGCATGATTTCTAGGTTCTTCTGTACTTTATCTTTTTTGTGGTTCACCTAATAGTTTCATTGTATGAACATGTCACATTTTGTTTATCCATTTGTTAGCTAGTGTACATTTCAGTATACATTCACGAATAATGCTAGTGTTAACATTCATATGAAAGTTTTTGTGTGCATGTGTTTTCATTTATTTTGTGTATATATCTACAGTGGAATTGTTAGGTTGTATAGCACAGTAATTCCATGTTTAGCATTTTAGGAAACTGCCACATTTTCATTTCCATCAGAAATATGTGAGAATTCTTGCCAACATTTGTTATTGTTTGTAATTTTGGTATCATATCCAAGAACCATTGCCTAATCAAAGGTCAGGGAGGTTTATTTTTATATTTTTCATTAAGAATTTTATTATTTTACCTCTTACATTTAGGTCTTTGATCCTTTTTGAGTCGTTTTTGCCTATTATGTGAGGTCTAACAATATTTTTTTGCATATAGTAGGGGTCCAATTTAATGCTTTTGTGTGTAAAGATTCGTCATTTTGTATATGGTGTGGTACCATTTGTTGAAAAAATTATCCTCACAGTTTTTTTTGATGAATTAATAAACATTTTAGGTTTCACTTATAAAACTCATTATGTGCTTATATTTGGAACAAATATTTCTTAGAGGACATCATTTGTTACTGTATGATTTGAAATGAGGAATCCATTTGTCTTGGTTACTTTTCTCTCATTGTTGAGACAAAATACATGACACCCAAAGTGAAGCAAGGGAAGGTTTATTTTTACAGTTTCGAAGGTTTCAGTCTGTATTCAGCTGGCACAAAGGCAGGATAGCATGGTGGGGCAGTCATTCATGGCCACCACAAACAGCAAGTGCAAACAGAGCTAAAGAAGGAAAACATACCTTGTTCCTGCCCTTACACTATATGCTGGCTCCATCGGGTGTGTGCAGCACTCTACAACCAATTCCAGTGCTAGACAATGAACCAATTATGAACATGAAATTCAACCACATCCATGATTGCATGAGGCTTGTGGAGGCATCCTAGACATAGACCATAAAATCATTGATACCGTACAGGTATGTCTATTTGAGACTAAAATTTATAAAAGGAAATTTATTGTTAAATTCTAGTTCTTAACGACCCAAAGGTCTTCCCTCTTGATACCATTTTATTCCTGTTTTTCAATGGTTGCTTTTCATCTTACTTGCCATTTTCTGTAGTATTTATTGACTCATCTGCTTTTGCTTTTTGTCTGGACAGTATGGAGTACCCACATTTAAAATGTTTGGAGCATAAACAACAGTTACTTCCATAGATCTACTTCCACTATTCAGGAGAGTACTGGAGTTTTTTACTTTCAGAAAAGGAAAGGAGCTCAGATTCTAGCTTCTTTTCCCCAATGAGAGCACCCTAATTTATTCCAGTGCCATTTGACACTCTCCTATTTAGCTTCTAAAACAAAGCTACCATTTGGCCATTGCAAGATTGATTTGCCACTGCCTCTCTCCCTTTGAGTAGCCAGTCTCAGGCAATGGCTGCTCCCTTGGCCTCTCTTATCCCTACCCAGACACTCCTAAAATAGACTTCATACTGGTGGGCCATCTGCCAGGTGACAAATGGATCACTGGAGTGATGAGTAGGATTTGTGATCCTTGCATAAAGTGTGCTCTGTGCTTGCCTAATTTTAACCAAGACTATTCTTCTCCACCCCTTACCCCTTGTAGATAACAAGAAGGAGGGATATGTGTGTGTTAAGGGTGATCAGGGCCACCACCTTAAGAGTCTAAGTGGCAGGAGACTTAAAAGCTTCTCAACTCAGTACTTTTTCTTTAGTACTGTAAAAGCAAGTATAAGGGTATCTGTGCAAATGCAAGGTTCTTCTCTCTGTATATTCACATATACATTTGAAGAGCAATTGGAGAAATAGTTATCAAGAAAATAGAAACTACTTAAGTTCTAGTAAACTAAAATTTATAAAAATATGGCAAACTCTAGGGGGAAAAGGAGATACCATTTTTAAGCCAAAATAAGCCGGATGTGGTGGCCCATGCCTACAATCCTAGCACTCTGAGAGGCTGAGAACAGAGGATCACAGGTTCAACCCAGCTTGGGTAACCAGTGATTTAGCCACTCTGAAAATTTAAAATGAGGGGATGTAGTTCAGTGCAAGGACTCTGGTTCAGTCCTCAGTACTGCCAAACTGTGTTGCTGAAATGCACATAATTTAGTCAGGTTGATTCACAAATGACATGTATTAAATGAGATTCATTCTTGTGCAAATGGGGAAGCTTTATGTTGTGAAAAGACATTTTCCCCATGTATGGTTCAAAATAATTCTAGAAGAGTTGCTTATTTTTCATAAAGTAAGAATTAAGGTAGAAAGAAGAATTAATCTTTCAGAAATTTTGTCAAAATCAAAATACTTTTTCCTGTGATTACTTTGTTTTTGTTTTCATTGGAAGAGATTTGCTATTGAATAAGATGAAGATTCAAACAATATAGGTTAGATGTACAAGTCTAATAGTGAAAAGAGCAAAAAAGCCAGTAAATAAAAATAAATGAATGGTACTCAGATTCCCTCATCTTCCTGGCAGTATGCAGTGCTGAGAGTGTCCCTGTGGCCTGGCAAAGACTGCTGCCCACCAGGTCCCATCCGAGACAGAGAACTAAAAGCTCTGGCAGTGGGCAAGGCTAGTAGCAGAGAACAATCTTTCCTAGAAACACTTGCCTTAGTTAGGCACCCTGGTTTTCAGCAGTATTTATGTCTTGTCAAAGATCTGAACTGTTCCTTAAGTTTTCCTACAAAAGGTGAGCATTGTTGTCAGCTTGTGTTTGGAAGGAGACCTGCAGTGAAGGTTTGTCAGTGATGAGTGGGCAGCAGTGTTCTGTCACCTGGGGTGGATGGAGCTGCTTCTATGCTCAACAGCACCTGGCTACAGATGTTTGGCTCCACCTCCTCTCTGTACACAGGAGAGGCGCTGGGGACATTCTTTCAGGGGCTTCTTTAATATTGCCCCAAGTAGAAAATGTTCAAAGCATGACCTGTTTTCTAGGAGCCGGGGCTATGCACAGAGCTCAGACTGGCTCAATGGTGCAAGGAGCCTCACCATGGCCAGGGCTGCTGCTTCATGGGGGGGTGAGTTGTTTCTGGGGTCAAGATGTGCTGCCCCACACCCGGCCTCTTTTTATCATGCTGCATCAATAACATTAGGCAGCCTCAATGTATATGTGTTGCTCATGGCCAGTTGTAAAGGCTGCCATTTCGTTTTCAAAATTCTTATACTTCGCTTATTCTCCAGAATTTATTATGCTTTACATAGAATTAAATTGAAATGTATTCTTAGTGTGGTAAAATATGTGTAACATAAAATTTGCCATTTTAATGATTCTAAAGTATACACATTAATGGTATTAATTACATTAGTAGTTCTATGCAACCATCACCAAAAAGTGTTTCCAAAACCTTTTCGTCTTCCTAGACACTCTGCCAATATCAAGCAGTATGTCACCACTGTCACCTTATCTCAGTCTGTGTAACTTTTTGCTCTACTTTTTAGTTTTTATTAGTACATGTTTCCAATACATAATGATTGCATCCCTTATGGGAAGTTGGTACATGTACATGAAGGAGATTTCTTGTTTCCAACCCCTATCCCTTGCCCCTCCTTTCATCCCTTAATTCCCTTCCCATATAACCAAGATCTATTTCCATACTTCTTACTGTCTGCCTTTTATTTTTCTCTTTATGGCCTCAGGGTACATTCATTTTCCTACTAATAACTTGTTTATTCTCTTTATGGCAGAGTATAAATCAAATAGTGTATAAATATCACATTTTCTTTATTCATTCATCTGTTGATGGGTAGGCTGTTTTCAAAATTTAGCTACTATGAAATGTATTGCTATAAACATGCGTATCATGTATCATTGTAATATAATGACTTCTGCCTCTTTTGGGAAGACACCAAGAAAGGGACTAGCTGGGTTAAATTGAATTTCTAGTCTTAGTTTTTTGAGTCATCTCCATATTAATTTCAGTAGTTGTTGTACTAGATTATTTTTCCACCAACAGTGTAGAAGGGCTCTTGCAGCCTTACTAGTATGTGTTGTCATTTGATTTTTTGATGATAACCATTCTTTCTGGAGCAAGATGTGGTTTTAATTTGCATTTCTCTAATGGCCAGAGATGGTGTGAGTTCTTGTCATATTTTACTTGTTCATTTTTTGATTGGGTCCTTGATTTGGGGGGATGTCTTAAGTTTTGAGTTTTTTATATATTAGTCTTCTGTCTGAGGAATAGCTGGCAAAACTTTTCCCTTTCTACATGTTGTCTCTTCAGTCTGTTGTTTCTCTTACTGTGTGCAAGCTTTTTAATTTGATATGATCCCATCTGTTGATTCTTGGTACTATTTCTTGTGCAGTCGAGTCCTTGTAACTTTGTCTACATTTTTTCTTTATGAATTTGCTTATATAATTTTAAAATTTAATTTTTAAAAATTATTTTAAGTTAGACATGAGGTTTTACAGTTATGAGCTGCGCAACTAAACACAGTTAAATAGCAGATTTTCCTTAATCTGCACACTAGACAACTGTTAGGAAAGACATGTATGGGTGAGAGGGGAGGGTCACTAAATTCTGGAAGGTCTATTACATGCCAAGCACAAGAGTAGCTATATGGTATCTGTGATCTCAACTGTTCAAAGAGCAGCTGAAGTGAGTTGTGCTAAGACTAAGAAAGTTATGTTCATTTACATAAAATTTCTCTTACTAGTAGAGATTGAGAACAAAATCCTTCTGACCTCAAGAGATCCATCTCTTTCCGTTATTTCTTTCAGGGCTCCTAAAAGGTCACATGAGTGTGGACGGTGCATTTTTACCCATTGTTGTGTTTAGTAGAGTAAATGCCAGAGCTAACGGTGGTGACAGGAGTACCTACGAGGGGCATGTTCCACAATGCCAGGGGAGCCCTTGCCTTACTTGCAGCAACTTGCCCTCCCAGGTCAACTCCTCCATAGCCATTCACTGGTGCGTAATCATGTGCTGGAGCTTGGGGGATAAGCCGGTGGCGGCTCCTGTCCTGCTGTGATGAGATTCTCTTGCTCTATTGTGATGACAGTGGCAGCTACCACCCTCACTGTTTGTTGAGCACATTCTATGAGCTGTACTCAGTAGGGTGTTCCTAGAGCTATGATCCTCCCAACCCAACAGAGATGTGGCAAGGGGGTCAACATGAGGAAACAACAACTCACTGAGGACACATGGAAGCTGTTGGCTGGTGGTGGCAGCACAGGGCTCAGGAGGAGCTCACGTGGGTCTGGGGACTTCCAGCGTGTCTTCTGTAGGGAGAAGGAAGAACATTGTTTCCAGGTCATTCTCTTGGCCAACGCATGGACACCAGCAGAGTTAAGGGCCCTCCACATCAGAAGATACGGTGACAGGTCTGGGGAGCAGGGACTGCAGGGTGTTGGAAGCCTCTGTTTCTGAGCCACCCTGCCCAGGAGATCCTTAAGTTTCAGGAGAGAGGGATGAGGCAGAGTTCCTATTTTTCACTGTGAGTGGCACAGGCTGAGGTGGGGCCAGGTTCTAAGGTCCATGGCAACAGGAGAGTAATGGCGAGTCAGCCTGCAGTGTGCGATCCTATCTGTGTGGTCATTTTCATAGAGGAAATGCCCTTTCTTGATGCCTGTTGACTCTGTTTTTGCATGCATAGCTATCACATTCATGATCTTGTTCATTAGTTTACAACAAATCAGCAAAATCCACTTTGGAGTGTGCAGAGAGACCCGTGAGATAGCATGGTGACAAGAAGAAGTAGGGCTGTAGGAGGGTTGATTAGGCTATGAGATGACAAGGAAAAGGGGGAGGAAAGAAGAAGAGGGGCCTTTAGAAAGCCTGTTAATGTGCAAGGATTTATCCAGACATTTAAATTCAAATTATACAATTTAGTCTGTTACAGAGAACAAATGGGCCCCTTTTCAGCTTTATTTCATCTGAGCTGTTTTATTCAGGCAATAAATACTTAATTGGTGGATGTTTAGAGTTTACCAGACTGCAGTAAATCTATATATAGCAGAAACTCATGTGATATAAGCCATTTCCGATAGGATTAAAATCTCACATGTTTTATCAAATCCTAAAAGGAATACCAACCTTTGTACCACATTTGGTTTTATAATCTTAATTTCACACAGACCTTCTTGTTCCATTGGCAGGTTGTCCTTTTTCTCTGATTTCATAATGGTAGTATTTTTCCTTTTCACTCTGTGATATGGCGGAAAGAGATAGGGTATTTTTGACCAAGTTTGATGATCTAACGAAAGGACTCTTTGCTTTGCCTTCCATACAGTTAAAATTGTGAATCATCTGGAAATAAATTTGTATTCAAACATATTTTAAGCACATTAACTATTTATACCTGAACATCAGGTAGATATGTGTGATTTCATTTTTCTTTCATGTTTTTTGAGGTAGAGTCTCATATGTTGCTCATACGAGACTTACCTTGAACTTAACTATGTGGTCCAGCATGACTTTGAATTCATGGTGAACCTCCTGCCTCAGCCTTCCAAATACTGAGCTCACAAGTGTGCACCATGACTTATGGCTTGCTTCTTCACTATGTGTAATTACACTAAGCTATGCAGAGGCAGGCTGGATATCACTTAGGAGGTGTGAAGGGTCCTTGACCTCCATTTAGGACATCTTTGCTTACATGCTGGAGCTCTAGCTTGTGCCCCAGACGTAGGTGACAGAGTGACACACATTAATCTGCCTTCTTCCACAACCGTTTGGTTGACTGTACTTACCTTATTTATTCTCGCATTTCTCAATATTAGCATAGCATTCTGACTTGGAAAGCAGTTCCCAAGGGCCCTCTCTTCATTCCAGTTGCTACTTCACCTGAAACTGGGCTCTTGGCCCTTCTTTGCTGGAGCTCTCCCTGGGTGCCCTTGCCTTCCAGGGATGCTGTGCCAACCCTTCCCCACACCGATCTTCTTGATGTGCATTTCCTTGAAATGCATCTAATGTGCTGAACTGGGGCATTCTGTCCTTTGAAATCTTTAAAAGCCAGACACATATACCACCTTTCCTTTTTAGACCACCTATATGTCTTCAGAACAATGTACAAACCCCTCCTCGTCCCGCCTAGTACCCTCCCTCTCTCTGGTGTCCTTCCTGCTGCCCAAAGTAGCCACTTTACTCCAGCTACCTCCTGTCCCTGGGCAAATGTGTCTGGTCCAACTTTTCCTTATCTATGAAGAAGCAGTTCAGCATTAAAGAGTCCCACTTAAAAAATTCTCTTTTAGGGGCCAGGGATTTAGCTTAGTGGCACAGTGTTTGTGTGGCAAGCAAGAGGTCATCAGTTCAACCCATGATGCCAAAAAAAATCTCTTTTGTTCAAAACCCCCATCCACCTGGGATGAGAGATATTAGAGGAGACAAGAATGAATATGTGTGTATTTATATATTTATATCATGATGATACTATAGACTGTAGAAATTTTTCTCTATAACTGTACATTTTGTCTTTTTATTGCATTCTCATGTATTTCTGAGTTAGAGACTATAAAGAAAGGATGACAACACATATGAAAATTTTAACTGGCATCTTCTCAGGTATTTGAAAAACAAGTCAGTCGTCAAGTGAACCAGCCTTAGTGACAATTATGATGCTGGTGTTAACTTCTTTTACCAACTTTTCATTTCCTTGAAATGCATCTAATTAACTACTATTTAGTGTCTTTGAATTTTTTTGGTATGAGTTTGGGAGGTACGATTACATAGGGCTCTTTAAAAAACAATGGTTATCACTACTCAAGAAATTGACTTCTAACAAAAAAAGGCAGAGCCTTAGGAATATCAATGGACCTCAAAGGTACAATCAGTTCTTAATTTTTCCACCAAAACCAGCACTCATTGTGTTTTTACCTCAGTGATTTGCCAACACTCGCTCCTTCACATGGTTTGCCCTTGGCTTCTGGAAACAGAGTGACTTATGTCTACTTACACCAGTGTATCTATTTCTGGTTATGTTCAGAGCAGGTGTAGCTATCTCAGGGCATAGATTGTCCTAGAAGTTTCACATTTTTGTGTTTTCTGTAAAGGAATTTTGCAGAGATGAATATTTAGAATGCCTAATTCCAAGCAAAAACTTCAGAGGTGGAAGGTTTAAAAAAATGATTTACTTTCTATTATAGTTTTCTAGAAAGCACATATATTATGTTTGCCGAAGTGCTCTGAAGCTATTCCACATTAACCTGAGTACTTTGTCAGCCATCAGGACCTGGAGCATTGGAGGCTACAGAGTACTGTGGAGCTGAGGTCACGGGGAGATGAGTTCGTTATGAGGAAGTAAGTGTGGAAGGCAAATGGCCAAGTTTTACTTTTGTTGCTTGACTTTTTCATTGTGGTACACCACGCAGTTGGCCTTTCTTTTCATCAGAAACTGAATTTTCTTGCTGAGTGGGAATTTCTCATTTATGAATGGGACTGAAATGGTGGCTGGAGAGGACAATGCCAGTGTCAGTGCAAAGTGTGCAAATAAAATTTACAATGTGGAAACTAAAGTCTGTTTTTACAAATCTGGCTATAAACACATTAAATTTTTATCCAGTATCAAATGTGAGGAAAATGCTGTGAAATGTGAAACAACACTGGATGCAGTGAAAAGAATTTATAGATAATTATATTTTGCATCTTTTCCTTATGCAAAGGGTGCTGTGGAGTCTGATTGTCCAGCTGTGCAGTTGTGAGGACCCAGAACTCTTTTCCCAAACTTTTTGGGCCTGTTCTTTGCTTGACTATCCCTGCTTGGGTTTAAGTGGAGGTCTCTTGGACAGCTGGTGGCCAGGGCAGCTGTAGTGACCCAACTCTAGTGTGCCCCTCCCAGGGATGGAGCGCCTAATTTAGCTGTTGGGTTTCTGCATAAAATGCCACAACACAGCAATCTGAGCTCTTGCATTCTGTTTAAATAAAAGGGCAGATGCTTCACATATGTTTTCATGAATTGACATAAACCATGGAAGGAAAGAATGCTGATATTCAATAGGAACCCTGTAACAACTTGTTACTTGTAATTTTTAGGTTTACAGTAAGAGCAGATGCAGAGAGAAAACCTGTATCTGTGGGGATGCTAGATTAGGAGTAACCCACGCTCTTTTAAGTGGGTGAGCAACAGGAGAGTAGGACATCTATAAATAGTGAGTGGTAGGTCTGACGGACCCCAGAGACAAGAGGGCTTCCTGGGCCAGTGAATTGGCATGTGACCACGTGTGGGTGTGTGTATGTGGAAGGGGGAGGAGTATACTCTCTTTCACCTTTCTTTCCATATGAAGACAAGCAGATGATTGAATTATGGAAGGAGTCTGATGAGGTGCAAGACCTAGGGCTAAGAAAGCTAGTCAGAAGATACTGGCCTCCATGACTTTTGGAAGTGTCCTGTGGCTCCCATGGGATGACTGTGAAATTACACTTGAACACTTGTGTCTCTTCCTAGGCTCAACTATCTTAAGAAAACGAGCTTCTCTTTGACGCTAGAGGCCAGAAGGGGGGCTGTGGGCCCTGGGAATTCCTTGCAGTTGTGGTGGATTTATGCTGATCTGTCTGCACTCTCTCGGTCCTCCGTGACAGTGCCAGGCACATGTCAGTGTTGAAGTAATTGATGGTGTACACTGGAAAAGAGAAGATCTACAGTTTCAGAGTATAGTCTGTGGGTATCAAATGCAGCCGAGTGTCATGTAGCCTGAGATACACAGGCATGGAGTGATGAACCAGCAGTGAGCACTTCAGAAATTATCAGTATGACACAAGCCAATGCAGAATGGCATCTCTATTTCCTGGCATGGCAGCATCCCTTCCTGTGTGTTGGAAGAACTTTCAGGTGAAGTCAGAGCCTGCTTTTGTGTAGTGATGTGCTTGTCTGTGTGCTGTCTCAGGAGTGTGGCCATGTGGAATCTCAGGGGAGACTGGGACCTATCTGTTAAATAAGCTAATGGTCAGTTTGACTTGTGGCTAGCCATGGTCAGCTCAGGACAACTGGTCTTATAATGAGACCTTAGAGAGCACTTGCTAGAAATTTGGTGTTAAATAACTCTCACTCTCATATTATAGAGTTTTTTGGTTTTTGTTTTCTTTAAGCAGTATTTGCCTAAAGTAAGAATCAGCTTAAGGGAAAAGGCTAGGCAGGAGTCTGGGTTGTGTCCTTTATCTTATCTATGATTAGTTGAGATGCCTGATTAGTTGTTTGCCCATTTCAGTGCCTTATGGCTATTGGAGTCTGTCTGGCGGCAGTACAGCATAATGAGGAAGGCTTATAATTTGAATAGAAGTTACTAAATGGCAACATTTCTTGCTGGCATTTTATTTCAGCTGTTTAATTCAGTTATACTGGATTTTTTTAGTGTTTATCACTGTCTGTTTCACTCCCACTCTTTTTTCCCCCTAGGAGACAAATGGTGAGTTAAATATGGCTATGACTCAGTCAGATACTTGGCAAAAGTCTAGTGATAGCCATTAGGATGGGCAGTGTCGCAGGTTTTGTTAGAATTGGCACTTGGGCCCTTTGGTGGGTCTTTGTGTTTGCTAAGGTCAAAACTGGTCCAGTTGACCTTATTCTAGTAATAAGCTAATAAAGCTAAGTTTTTTCAAAAATTATAATATTTTTTTAAAAATGAAAATTTAGGTTAACTCCCATGTGATATTCATATGTGAGATCATACACAGAATTGATCTAAGTCTGTAACGCTTAGGCAACATAGAAGAGCTACCTTTGAATTTTCAAGTACTTACTCGAGGGTCCTCAGAGATACCTGGATACTCTCGTATATAAGAAGGTTCTGATTCTTGTAAAGTTAGTTAACTCTGAAACCTTTACTTGGGTTGAACAATGAGTCTGTGGTCTTGATATTTCAAGGACTTCAGTCCTTGCAACCTGAAACCAGACTGCAATGATCAGCTTTTTGTAGATATTAAGTGTTAGAATGGGGGAAACAATGAGTGCAGTGGTGACTGGCTTCACTTCTCTCTCTTCAGAAACTGTTTTGAAGCAATAAAGGTACATGTACTGTTAAACATAAATGTAGCTGAATCTAGTGGAGATGCCGGCGGGTGTTTCAGAATCTGCAGACAACCAGGAAACAATAGTGACGTGCAGTTTTGGTGTCCAGTGGTTTTATGGACAGGAGGTCTGAAGAAGGAGAATGGCAAAGGAGTCCTCATGGGAAGGAGTGGAGAGACGGAGCTAGAATGGAGCTTGGGAAGGGACACAGTGGACCCCTCACTGAGGGGTCCACAGAGCCTTCTTTCCTGGATTGGTGTACAAGGGTCACTTTTGGTACAGGTCAGTTCCTCAACAATGTGTATGCTTTACTTTTTTATTTTTAAGACAAGAGTTGCTGTACACAGCTGGCCTTGAACTCACTATGTAGTTCAGGCTGACCTTGATGTCACCATGATGGTGGATGCCTCACCCTCCTAAATGCTGGGATTAAGGCATGCACTGCTACTCCAGCTTGCTTATTCTAATTGTAAAGAGGCATTAACTCTGTATTTAAGTTTTTGAAAAGGTGGTACATCTACATAGATTCAACTTTGAAAGTATTGTGAAGATTTGTAGTAAAACATCTCATCCTGTGATTCCCTGTCACCTTTACTTTCTTCCCCAGACTTCGCAACTGGCCACCTATATAAAGATTGTTGTTAATTCCACGTGTTTTTATAGATGAAGAAAAACACCATATAACTTAACCCTCCTTTAAAAAATAAAAAGGTAACATACCCACTCTTTTTGTTCACTTAATATTTCTTGGGGACTTTTGCCATATTAGTAAATAGCGAGCTTCTTATTTGTTTTTAATAGTATAATGTTTGAACACATGCTGTTAATCCATCTTCTGTTTATAGGTAATTATTTTGTTGTCTAACTTTGTTCGTGATGAATAAATGCTGCAAATATCAGCGTTTTATATACAGTTGGGCTTCCCTGACCACTGATTCCATGTCTCCCAAATTCAGCCAATTGTGGATCCAAAACATTTGAAAAAGAATATATATATCTGTACTGAACATCTACAGACTTTTTCCTTGTCATTACCCTAAAATACATTACTATAACTGTTTATGTTGTGTTAGATATTATAAGTAATTTGAGATATTCTGTGCATACACTACATTATTCTATGATAAGGATCTAGAGCATCGCTGGATTTTGGGATTTGCAGAGAGAGGGGCCACTGAAACCAGTGCCATGCCCATAGAGAGGGACACTGGGATGTTATTTTGCACATGTACAAGTTTTCTGGTCAGATAAATTCTAAGGGGAGAGATTACATGCACTTAGAGTATTACTAGATATTGCCAAAGTCTCTTCCAGAGGGCTCGTTCTTTCCCATCAGCCAATTTGTGATCAATATGAATGTGTTGGAATATCTCTTGGGACTCAAAATAATGAGTCCCAATGTTCTATGTGTCAGTCCAAAAAGTACCTTTCTTTCAGAATATGACAGTACTTCCTGGTGGTGTGAGGTATCTACTGAGTCTCAGTAGCAAGTAAGAGAGGCTCATCCTGTATAGTTGTATTGTACCCTGTCCAGGGAACCTGTCAAATGGAATGTGACCAGAGGAGGTGCCCTTGTCTAATGCCCAATAACAACGCTGGCTGAGAAAACCTTGAGAGACACAGAAGGCCACTCAGATTAGAAAACATAGTCCCTGAGAAAGACTGATCAGCTTAGTGAAATTAACCCTGACCGAGGCTGTCATTAGCAGGTGTGTAGGAAGTGTGTAGGAAGAGGAGCAATCAGTTTAAATTTTAGTGGTGTTGAAATTGAGCAGAAATGATTTAACATTTTCAAGAGTTTAACATGAAGAACAAAGCTACCAAGCAACAGTTAGTAGGCTAAGGAATGGCAAGGAACAGAGCTGAGGAAGCTTCCTATTTTCTCCTTCCTGGATCTCTCTCAACCCAGTCATTCCTTGCTGTAGAGCTCAGTTCCTGGGGTGGGGCACACATATTACCCCCTTTCCCTGCTACCCAACTTCTCTTAACCACCGATACCATATATCCAGATCCTCTCTTCTATGAATTCTAAAATTTAAGCAGTGAATCTTTTTTCCCAATAAAAGCAATGCACGTTTATGATAGAAAATGTGTAGTATTTGTGATTGTAAGCTGTGATTACAATTCTGGATTCTGTTGACAATCAGATTGGGTGGGAGTAAGGAATGAGCAAGTGTAAAGCTGGTTGGAAATAGGCAGAATTGAATTTGGGTGAAGTTCTCAACGTGTGTGTAATAGTAAAATAATCTCGATACATTTTGACGATTGGGAGACTGTGAAAAGCAAGATCATCTAACTGTTTTTCTCAGGGAGAATCTGATGAAAATTCTTAAACACACCATGGAAATAGAGTGAGGGTGCATGACAAAAATGTGCTCAGAGTCACTAATCATACAGAAATAGGACACATTAGAAAAGAAACTGCTAAGATTTTAATGATTTGTAGGGAAATAGAGACAACTTGAGACCATAATGTTAAGTGGCATTAAATCAGATTCACAGAGTTAAATATGGCCTGGTTTGTTTTATGAGAAACCCAAAGTATGAATAATTTAAATAGTAAACTAAAAGATATCAAGAAACAGGAGATAGAAATGTTAAAAATGGTAAGGTGGGGGCTGGGGATTTAGCTCAGCCGCATAAGCACCTGCCTTGGAAGCAGGCAGTTGTGAGTTCGATCCCCGGTACCAATAAAAAGGAAAAAGACAAAAAAAATAAAAAAAAATAAAAAAAAAAGATAAGGTGATCTACAGATGGGGGAAAAGGAAGGGAAATACAAAGAATTAAGATGTTTATGTATATGCACCAACTTCCATGATAAATACAGTCATTGTATACTGAAAACATTATAAAACTTTATAAGAACCACAAAGAGAAATGAAACTTATTTTAATATATCAAATCATTAATAATGAATAGCAGCAGTAATTTGAGGCCCTATTTCATGACTGTATGTGTGGACTGAGCAAAGGATTACAGGGCCATTGACAGTGGTGTGTGTTGTGAGGGCAGAAAAGCCAGATGGCCTGGGAATAGGAAAGGGAAATGACTGAAGATTTGTAATAAACGTACCTGACATTGGGTTTTTATAGGCAGTGGTGTAGGATGAGCACAGAGAAGGAGAATGACACATTCTAAAGTTAAATAAAAATCCCCATTCACAATTTTCCTTATCCTGTTATATTTTTCACAGCAGTCACACCTGCTATCATATACTTACTTCAGTGTAGCACTTGTTTTTAAAAATCTTGTGTGTCCCAAAGTGGTCGACACCTTTCGGAACAGTTTGAGCATAACACAGCTTTAATGTACTGTGCAGTTTTATTTGCAAGAGAATGAGAATACTGTACCCAATGATCTGAGCCAAAAAAGAATACATAAAATACACATGGTCGCACTTCTCTAGCATCTAGTGGCTTCCTGACTTTACATCTGGGCTTTTTGAGCCACGTTCACCTACGTGTGGCCTTGCAACTCACTCCTGACAATCTTGCTACTTCCCTACAATTACTTATAAGTAGCAGCACTAATGTACTCACTTACATAAGATACTTTCCACAATAAAATGTTATATTTAAATATTTATATATTTAACCACTTAGTCCGTGTACAATTGTGCAGCTATTTCTCTTAGAATTGTCTTTTCTTTTTCTCTATGCCCGCTTGCTTCTATGGTGAGATTTTTGATGGCATGGTAATTTGTAGGAATGTGTGTGTTGTGTCCTAGTGGAACAAATGGGGAATGACTATGTTCATTGGTCACTGCCTTGTCCAGTGTCAATACACTAGGGCAGTGCCTTGGAGTCATTCTCTCACTATTGTGTCCTCAGCACCCAGATTAGCATCTGGCATAAAGCAGAGACTCAAAACGTATTGTTGAATTAATAAGTCATCTGATATTTTATGCAAAATAGCTTTCTACTCATATTCTGTTATAAATTAATGATTCATTTAAGCAAAGAATTATTACAGTTAAGGAATATATTATAACACTGAAATTTGGTAGATATGATCAGCTCTTTGGATGACATAGGGCAAAATGGAAATGTATGATGTGGGTTATACAGCTTCCTAATATTTGAATTCAAGGAAGACTTCAAGCTGTAAAAACTTGTTCAATTAAAAGTAAGAATAAGCAGAATGATAGCCTTACATAAACCCATGGCTATAAATATCCTCCCTCAGTAAAAATAATGGGAAAAAGAAATCCTGGTGGATACTGTGAGCCTGCAAAAGTGATTGATACATTAAAAAAAGAATTTTGAAAGGAATTTAGAATGGTAATATTTTTCACTGGTTGTTAGAAAGGGCTTACATTTTTTAAAACCAAAATTCTTATGTCATTGAATCATTGGTTTAGCACTTCTCATGTATGTTTAATAAATATATTTGTTTGGTGTATAGCAGTTGAAGATGTGTGATCACTAGCTTTAACTGTATCAACTTAATTAGGTTGGGATCCAGTGAAGAGATTAGTAAAGCATACTTCTCTGTGTCCAAGTGGATAATGTAGGTATGGTCTTGGATACTATATTTGGTCCTTGACCCCTTCTTTTTTTTTTTTTTTTTTTTTTTGTCTTTTTCGTTTTTATCGGTACCGGGGATCGAACTCACGACTGCCTACTTGCAAGGCAGGCGCTTATGCCGCTGAGCTAAATCTCCAGCCCCAACCCCTTCTTCTTTGGTACAATTTCTTGATATCATGAACTAAGCAGATTTGTTACACTACGTCCTTCCACCATGATGTTACTGCTTCAATACTAGTGAATCATAAACCAAATCCTCTGAAACATGAGCCAAATAAACAATTTCTCTTTTATACTGTAGGTGTCAGATATTTGGTCCCAGCATTGGGAAAATTAATACAGCATGGATTGAGTGTGCACATATGATAACTAAAGTTATGTGGACATATGCATATCTTAGTATATTTCATGTTGCTATGACAGAATGCCACAGACTAGCTAATGTATAAAGAAAATACACTTATTACTAGAAGCTGGAAAGTCCAAGGCCTAGAGACCTGTATCCAGCAAGGGCCTGCATGCTGCATCATCCTATGATAGAAGACATAAGAGCAAGAGAGGGTGAGACTTGCTTTTATATGACAAGTTGGTAATGAACCTGCTCCTGCAATAAAAACATTAATCCATTCATAAGGCTTTGTTAGGTCTTTCCTCCCAAAATTGTAGCACTGGGAATTGTGTTTTCAACACATATATTTTGGGGAATGCATTCAAACTAGAGCAACATACATACATATGTATGCAGATGACTTTGTGTTGCCACACTGGAAAGCAGTGTGAATGCGTTGCTGCATTTCATCCTCACATAAGACTCCATGGTAGGTCTTGCCTGTTTTCGCCTCTTTTAAATAAGGACACTGAAGCAAAGAGAGGTTAGTAACTTGCAATGATGCAGCTGGTAAGTAAAGGACCTGGAATTTTGGATGCATAGTCCATACCTCCATGTGTTGAGAGAATGATGCTAAGTCCTTATGATGTCAAGTAAGATGTGCCCCCTGTCCTCTAAAAGAGGAGATGGAGATATAAGTGACAAATAACTGAGCTAGGTACTTGAGCTAGCAAGGAATGAGGAGACATGGGGCATTGAGGATGGATGGCTCCTCATTCTCTGACCACAAAGCTGCTTTGGAAGTTGGCCCTCTTCATTGCAAGAAGCCAAACATAACCAAAGAAGCAGAAAGCTTCGACTGGTACATGAAGAAAAGAATTAACATTTACTGGATTGCTACCTCATTCTAAGCACTAGACTGGTTGCTTTTGGTATATTATAGTAGATACTCTGAATTTGGATCTGGACTTTGTGGTGAATGCTTTTATTTGTTCTGTTTCTTTTAGTATTTAATACTCTGGTGGTTTGTTCTCTTATGTTTATTTTCCATAAAACTCAGAGAATGTGCCAAAGTTACACACTTAATAAGTGATGCTATTTAACCACTACTCACCAACCAATGAAGTAGAAATTCTTTTTATAAAGGAAGATAAACAGTGAAGAAATGGCACAGTTAGGATTTGAGCCAAGGCTCTCTTCAAATGGAAAAGACTTTCCTTTTTCCATTACTAAAAAAGAGCATATTGAGTAAGATGTGTTATGGCTTATATCTAGATGTCCCCCTACAGCCTCATGTTCTCATAGCCACAGCCTTTTAAAGGTGATTGGATTATATGGGTGTGATACTCATCAGTATGTTTGCTAAATGTTACTTGGGCTGTGAAGCCTAGTAAGGAGATGGGTTACTATGGGTGTGGTCCAGAAGGATATATCCATCTCCTTCCCTCCTTTCTTGATTTCTCTGTCTCCTTCCTATCTGCTATGCCATGTTTCCCTGCCTTGGATTCAGCCAATTAAAAACCTCTACAAACTGTGAGTCAAGTAAACTTCTGTCCTTTATGTTGTAGACGTTTGATATTTTGTCCCAATGATGAGAAAAGTAACTAAGAGAGGTGTGTTTCTTAAAATATGGGAGATTTGAGATAGAAATGATTATGTTCCTATACCTCCTAATTAAGTATATATTTTAGAGTAAAGTGATCTTGTGCTTAGAAGAAAACCAATTAGCAAATTATACAGTGATTAATCACAATATAGCAGGCATAGATTCTAAGTGTGGTAACAATAAGACACAGGGCATTACATTGCTGGCACTGGGATTTTTCTGAAAACAAAATCTGGTCTTGCCTCTCTTTTACCAAAACCCCCCCACCCCCGCTGCCTCATTTTTCCTGTTTCCCACTCTGAACAGCCTACTTTTGGGGCCAGTGTCCCAGGGATGAGACTCATTCCCACAAGCACCTCTTCTCTCTATCCCCGAGTGCTTGCTGTATGTTTTTATGTCATAGAAGAGCAGCATCCTTCCTTCTTCTCAAGAGCACCATATTTTCTTTCCTCAAAAATCTAGTTCAAGTTTCATTACCTTGAGCAAGACATCTCCAACTCCCTTAGGCAAAATTTAGTTCCAGCATTTTCTGCTATTCCAGACCATTGTCAGTTTTGCTGTTGTGAATTGTGCCTGCTGGATTGCCACCACTGACTCAATGTGATTGATTTTCTCAGCGGCTGAAGGATTTTTCATGGACCAACACTATGTATTATCCATAACTCAGCTGGTCTGTCACTGGTGGCCAGCATGCTTGGAACATCCATAGCTGCGCCTGTCAGTTAGTCCTGTTGCTCAGCTCTGAGACATACATCATACCTTAGTTTCCACTAATTATTTTTTGGTTACTTTTGACTTCCCAGCTAGATGACTCTTAGAGGGCAAGGATTGCTTTCATGCTATTCCTACCCTCAGGTGTACACATTTGTAAGCATGCCTGTGTAGTAAGCATTAAAGAAATTCTTACTGATACAGCCATCATTTTCTTGTTTTATCTTGGACCACTATAAAATGGCTCCTTCCTCCATGCTTGGTTCATACTTTCTCATGAGAACAGAGACCCTTCTGTGGCCTGCTTCATTACAGGAGGCTTACTATAAGGATACAGGAGTAGTTTATGAAACAGAGGAGCCATGAACACAGCTGGGCCTTCTGGCAAAAGAATGTGAGACGTTAAAGTCCTCTGGAGCTGTGGGGATGTGTCTATGCTTGACTTCTTTTCTTGTCAGATGGTTACTCTTTTCTCCTTCCCTAGGGCAAGTGCCCCAGCTCTTGGTTTTCTCTGCCAGCTGGGCCTTTCTGTTTGTGCTTGGAACATGGCAGCACGATCACCAAGTGAGGAATTATCACCGAGTACACACTGGCTTTCATTGGCATGCAGTGTATTTCCAGAGGAGAAATCCCATAGGTTTCCTTAGGGTCCTTGTCCAGTCAGCCATGACCAGAGACAAGGGTCATTGGCTGTCCGCAATTTTAGGCAGGATTGTGAGAACACATCTTAACAACAGTATAGGCTGACTTGGAATGCCAGGCTTCTTTAGTGAAACTTAAAATGTGCTCCGGCAGCAGTCCAGCAAGAATGTTAATTAAGGGGCCATGTGTCAACATTGCTCGGAATAAAGAAAGATATACCATACTGGCACCTGAAGCTTTGGACTATGAGTGGTATGCATGAAGAGTTTTGAGGTCTAATTAGAAATTAAAGATTGTTTTTCCCTGAAGGTTCTGTAACTAGAATGTCTGGAGGATTGGATGTCATTTCTGTGGCATGTTGTGCTGTGAGAAGCAAGGCTGTTAGCCATAGGGCATCTTTAGGGTGTTATGTGTCTGTGTGGCAAGAGTGGAGGAATACATTCAATAGTAATCATTACTGCCAATCTTAAAAGATTATCAGCCTTCAGTGGGAAAAAGAAGAGGAATCCTAAGGAGGTGCATAACTAATGAGATTCAGGGTGCAGATGGGAGGAGAGGACACACAACTTCCTATACCAGACTGAAGGGAGAAAGAGTCGTGGTGGGGCACACACTATTCTTTAATGCTTACAGACAGCTACCAAGCTTCAGGGGGCCCTCTATTCTGCCCTTGACTTTGAAGCAGTCTTCAGTTGTTACAGATGAAGGTATTTCTTTGATATGGAGAGAAAGGACATTTAGAAATGTCTCTCTTTTTAGCTTGTTAGCACAGGTATGGGGCTCCTGAGATTGGAGAAATAATGGTGAAAAGCTTATGTGTACTGCTCGGAGGGCAGGAGAGACCACAGGTCTGAGGGAGGATGGTACTGCTCCACTCCACGTGCTGTGATCCCATCGACAGAGAGGGTCCTGTCCCTCATGGGTGCTAAACCTTGTCATTATCTCCAGGGACATTAAAGTATCTCCTAAGAGATTTTTTTCATGTCTTATGCTCAAAGAGTCTTCATTTGACAGAGAACAAAAATAGGGGATTTCGATTGTCCCTTCCATACAGTTTACTTCATGTACAGTCTGCATTTATTGTAAGACTAGAGCTGGACTAGTAAGGCAGTTTTTGTGAGTTTGATTTATTTCACTTTAGTAAGGCAGTTTTTAAAAATGTTCAGTTCCTGAAAGTCTATCAGCACTCTCCAGGAAAACTTGGACCATTGGGTACATAGTAATTAGCAAATTTTTGTTGCATTACAGTGAAATTTGGAGTAGAACTGATGAGCACATTGTGAGCACTTCTAAGTGGTTGCAGAATTCCTGGAAACCAATATGGGGTAACTAAGCATGAACGGGGCTGAGCTGGCCTCACAGTGGGGATAGCATTGGCAGGTAGATCTTGTTTTAGGAAGTAGATTTGATGGGACCTTTGTGTTCCCTTTGTTGGAGGAGGGGTGTGAGATGGGATAATTATTCATTGCCAAACATGCTGCTGTTGTTTTGAATTACCATAATGGAATGGGCACTGGATGCCAGAATGTTTTCATATTTTCAGAAAAGCAAAAATCAGTGCCTTACATCTGAAGAGTCAACTGCAAATGATGCAAACTGACAGCAGACAAGAACACCCCATGTGTTATATATACCAAAGTGGAGATTTCCAGAGATTGAAATGAACTCAGAAGGTTAAACATAATAGAAATAAATGTCCAGCCTCTTAGGTTAGAAATATTATTATAGGGATATGGAAAGGAACTGGAAAAAAAATCCCAGCACTTCTACAGACTTACGTGCTTTAGTTGATTACATTTACAGCATGTAAAGCCTAACACGATGGGATTCCTCATAAAGCTCTTTATTCTACTAAGTGCTCATTCCTGTAACTTTTGCAAGTCATGCATCAGAGACCCCTAATTGTTAGGAGCATGTTCTGACAGGAGGAGAGTTTTGGATGCTCAGAGGGGTTGAGGCAGCCTGGCCTGGAACCCCGGCAGGGCAATGGGAACTTCTTTGCAGGAGCCAGGTTTGTCTGGAGGATAGAGCTGGGCTGTTCTTGGCAGCACCTGAGGGCAGTGCCACCTCTTTGTGTAGAGGTTACTAGTGGACAGATTGATTCAAGTTTGAGCTGGTTTGATGGCTGGATTGGGAAGTATTTCCAGTGAGCAAAGAGTTGAATTTGGAGGCCTCTGAAGTTCCTTCCAAATCTCAAATTCTGCAGTACTGGACAGTCCACATTTTGCTGTAATTTTAGAGTCACAAATACATGGTTTAGAGATGGTTTTATCATTATAATTTGGGTTATGTAATACTATAAAAGGAAACAGTGATATGAATGTCCTTTAAATGGGAAGGCCTAAGGAAGTTTCCAAAGAAGCAAGAGAAACCACGACAGTTTTGCAGTTTTGTTGAATGTAATTATGATGAGAAAATAAACTTATTTCTTGAAATATACATGGTAACCGAGGAGAGTGTAAAGGAAACATATCGTGTATAGGACATGTTCTCGAGAATGCATTTGGGATTTAATCAGCAAAGGTCGACTCCATTGGATAAACATAAGGACTTTTAAAAAAGTCTTTCCTCCGGTTTGATGATCCTTCTTGAGCGTTTCCGCTTTCCAGTAATCATAGCTTTGTTGGCCAAGCTAGCTCTGCCTCTAGGGGCAGGCTGTGTTTTACAGAGCAGTTATTACAGCTGGCATGAGTGCCTGAGGACCCATCAGGACCATGGCTGTCCTGGAGATTTTCTTCAGAAAGAGATTCTGATTACTCTTTATTTTTGCCCATGTTGTTTTTATTCTGATCTATAATTTAAAATACTATACAAAGAGTCTACAGAGTACCAGCTAAATGCTTGGGTTTTTTTTCTCTTCCCCTTTTGAAATTTTAAATAGGACTATTGATTCTGGTATTTGTTACCATGAAGTTGATAAGATGCATCTTTTGGTTGCCTTCACTTCAGAGACCAGGGAAGTTAGAAACAAAATTACAAGATACAAAAGTTCAAGATTTGTGTAAAGGTTTTTATTTGTTTATTTTCCTAGAAAAGGAGGCAGGGAGCCCTCTGTCAACTTGGTCTAACACAGAAGAGGGGAAGACTGTTGGGTTTCTGGAATGAATCTCTAATTACAACCTGGGAGGCTGTAATCTTGGGGAAGCCCCAAATGTGTGCTGGGTTCCTGCTTTCACTTGTCTTTCTGGGGTGTGTTAGGGTCACATGTGGAAGGGAAGAAGATGGGGCCAAGACTGTACTTGCACTCATGGGACATTGCCAACCACAAGGACAATAAATGGCGCCTTACTGCAGTTTTTGGAAAGCAAATGCTTAATTCGTATATAATAATGGCTGTCTCTTGATTTTCATTCAGTGCTCTTTGTCGTGTGTTTGGACTGTGTTTCTTTGAAGGAGAGGTCGAATTGCGTTTTCGTTTTTGGATTCTCTGCCTTTTAAAGATTTTCTTTCTCATTTGCTTCAATTGTTTGAGTGGTTTAATGTTTACTCCTATCTACTCAATCTTGAACAAAATCATTTCAATAGCCTGAACTTGGTGTAGGGCATTATAAAGTAGACATAAGACTCTGCTTTTGCTTGGGAAGTACAGTTCCTTTAGAAAATCAAACAAACAATATACCTATTCTACTATGTCTATTAGTATTTTGAAAAGAATTTCAAAAATTTGTCCTCTTAGTAATTTAACTTGTAAGAATTAAGCCCTAGGATATCTTAGGAAATTCAAAACACAAACATCTTCATTTGAAAGCATTCTTTATAATAACAAATTCTAAGAATAACTATTATGAACAAACTAAGTGTGTCCTGGGAGGATTGTGTTACCTCATCTTTGTTCTCGTCTCTGTATTTCAGCATCTTGATAAATGGGTTCATTTGAGTTGCTCTAGGAGCTAGGGGATCTTAGAATTCTATTTTTATGGATGAGATGCTAGACTAGATGGGCTCTAAATTATTTTGTATGCACAGCTTGTGTAAAGAATTGAAAGCTTTGGTTTAAAATATCTCATACTTAACTGATTTTGTATCTGAGACTTCTGTTTCTGGCCATACGGTAAATACAGTATCCTGAAAATCATGCTCTTACAAGATACTTGGTACAAAACACTGAAAATCTTTTAGATGTGTGGCAAAGATAAGAAATCGAGGGCAATCCCCAGGGATCAGAGAACTTTTCACAAGTGAGAACCATGCTAAATGATGCCAGAGCATCCCTGGGACTGTTGGCCATTCCTGGTGACCTTAGGCTTGATTCCTAGAAGTTAAATTACTGAGAAACATGGAATAGCAGTTAGGACCTTAGACCTAAGGCTGGCAGGGATTCCTGTTTAAAGCCAGGCCCCCTAGGAAGGTGTTCTTGGATAAAAGGTATCCTCAGCAGATTGAGGAAATCAGGAATTTTGTTAGCTCAGGCTTAGGGCTGAGCATGATGGAATAGATAGCTTTAGGTGTACCTTCATGTAGGTTTAGGGTTTGAAGTGTCATTACTGGTATAACACAAGAGACAATCAAAGATGTCCATATACCTTAAAAATAATTTTATTAGTGCCCATTATTTTTATAAAATACTGGGTTCCAACGTGTAATTTCAATACATGCATATAACATATTCTGATTGTATTCATCTTCCTGTTACTTTCTCTGAAACCCTAACCTTAATCCCTTCTTTTTGTCTGATTAATAATCTTGTACTTTCACTGTGTCTTTTATTTAGATTTCACTTAACCAATTTAGTAGATGTTTAACCTCTCTTTTTTCAGACAAGTAAAATGATGTGTAGAGATCAGGCTGCTCTCCGCAGGTCCTAGAACTGGTAGGTGATACAGACTGAAGTCGAAGCCAGGCCTGGGCCATCCCAGAGAGTGTGCTCTGGCCACTCGTCCCCATATCCTTGCTCCAGCGGCCTATCCTGCCCACCAAGTCAGTACTATCCCTCATGTCCAGTCCCAAACTTGCTTTCTTCTGTAACATTATGTCTAGATTCTTCTATGTCCTTCGGAGAACTTCTTTTCAGAAGCTATTTGATAAATATAAATAAATTACATTTTTGCGTTCCTCTTATATTAGTTTTGATTGTTGCTTTGTAAATTACATAAATTTAGCAGGTTAAGAAAACACATAATTGTATTTATTTTTCTACAGTTTACACAGGTCAGGAGCCCTGACAAATACTTCATTGGTTTTCTGCCTACGCCAAAATAAAGGAGTCAGCTGGGACCTCTTCTCATCTGAACTTGAGTTCCTCTTTGAAACTTATTGGTTGTTGGCTGAAACTGAGATCGTTAGCTTTTCCAGGCTGTCTGCCCTTCCCTGTGTGTGGCTCTCCCTTTAACATGTCAGTTGCTTCTTCATCCTCTGCTGCTGCTGTATTTTTTTTCAAGCCTCCTGTTAAAGGTCTCATTTGATTAGACTAGGTTAATTCAGTATAATCTCCCTATTGATTAATTTGAAGTCCACTGATTTGGGTCTTAATTGCGTCTTCAGAATTCCTTCATCTTTGCTTTGTGGTGTAACCTAACTACCCCTCACAGTCACAGGTCCTGCCCGCATTCAAGGGGAGGGATGACATGATGTGTGCAGCAGGGAAGGAGATCATGGGAACCATTGTAGACTCTGCCTACTACACCCCCCTCCTCTAAACATTTACTCATCAAAGCTCCAAAGAATTGCGCAGGATCAGGGTTTAAATTCCTTTCCACTTCAAGTTCACTCAGCACTTTATTAAGAATGTCACCAAAGTTGAGTATGGAAAAAAGTTTTAGTATGATTCTTACCCAAAGACAAAGGATAGCAAATTTGGTCAGTTTCTAGGTACACTGAGGTTTTATCGGGACAAAAAATATTCTGGGTGTGCGATCTAACACAAAGCTATTCAAAATGTGATATATAGATGAGTGCTGATTTGAGATCTGTTGCCATTTCACAGTGAGATGATACAGAAAATGAGAGTAGGAGTACACATAGAGAAACATTTGTAGTTTAACATTCTTGCAGTGTCTAAACAAGTGATCAATAGACAAATCTTTTCACCCCAGTGTAGAACAGATCGTGCATTGCTAGACTCACTCAGTGAGTTACATGTAGTATAAGTCATATTCCAATTGTGTTCAGAGCTGTATTATAAAACAGGATTTTACTTTTTAAAAGTCACATATATTTATTTTTAGAAATTTATTTATTTATTTAGAGTTTTTTTGAGACAGGATCTAACTTGGCCTTGAACTTGCTTATGTAGCCCAGGGTGTCTATGAACTTCCAGTGATCCTCCTGCCTCGGCTTCCTGAGTTCTGGGATTATAGGTGTCTGCCACCATACTTGGCCTCAAGAATTTTATTTTTAGTCATGTTTATTAAGGTATAACTTACATTCATAAAATTCACCTATTTTAAAGTGATGGTTTGATGACTTTGACAAATTTGTACCTCCATGTAACTGCCAGTACCAAAATCACAACATAGAACATGTCCATGTTTCCAAGTGATCCTTTTCAATTCTGCTTTCTCTATTTCCTACTTGGCACCCCGCTCAACTCACTGGCAATCACTAATAGACTTTTTGATACTTTTAGGTAAGATTTGTCTTTTAGAGCTTCATATATATGAACTTTGAACTAATTTTTGGTCTGGCTTCTTTTATTCAACATAAGATTTTGAGGTCATTCCATGCTGTTGTGTGTTATCAATAGTTCATTAGTTTTTATTGCCAATAAATCATTCATTATTTGGATGCACTGTGGCCTATCCATTTATTAAATGTTAAATGTAGACCTCTGGATTATTTCCAGTTTGGAGCCATTAGAATAAAGCTATTGTGAATATGTGTTTTATGCATTTTTTTCATTTTTCTTGTGTAAATACCTTGAAGTGGAATTGGTAGATCATGTAGTAAGTATATTTAACATTATTTTACAAACCACCCAACTTTTTCAAAATGAATATACCATTTTAAATTCCTACTTACAGTGTATGTGAGTTCTATTTGCTTTTTTCTTTTTTTAAAATTTTATTTTAAAGAGAAAGTAGAAAAGAAACAGGCAAATTGAGAAGCAAACAAACCTAAACAACAAGAACAACAACAACAAAAATCCAACAATAGCTATATAAAGTTTCAAAATAAGATGATAGGAATTTAGCAATGGTTGTTTTACTGCATATTATTATCTTCAAAATACCTTATATTCAGGTTACCAGATACAGGAATAAAACAAAACAGTAAAACGAACAAAACGTTGGATTTCAAAGACAAGACAGAAGGAAATGTCCTATAGTTGCCACAACACACACTGCCATCCTCCAAATAGAGGCCCAGACCACCAGCCCTAGGCCTGCAAAGTCAGTCAAAGAATACAAGCATCAAACTATTCCTTTCACCTCTGTTGCTATCCTCTCACTCTGAGTCCTCTAAATCAGCCAGTTACTTACCGGGTGTGTGTGCTTCTGGTTTCCCAGAAGGCGCACTGGCTGGCTCATGGGAGGGTGTGGTTTGTCTTGTGCTGGGTCTCTTCTTGATCCCTGTGGTGGAGCCTGCCTCCTCTGTTTGCTTCTTAAAATTAGCCATTCTAATAAGATTCTGATACGTTTTGTTTTAGTTACCTTTTTACTCATCACTGAGACAAAATACCTAAAGCCCAAGTTGGGAAAGGAAAGGTTTATTTCTTACAGTTTTTGGAGGTTTCAGTCCACACTCAGTTGGCTCCAAGGCAGGCGGGCATGGCTGGGCTGTAGTTCATGGTGGCTGCAAACAGCAAGCAGGAACCAGCAAAGAGCAAGACACTCCTACTTCCTGCCATTACATCACATCCTGGCCCCACCCCTAGGTGGGTGTAGCACTGACACCATCAATCCAAGCACTAGACAATGAACCAATCACAAACGCACAATGCAAACTCATGAGGCCTGGGGGCCACAGACATAAACCATGACATTCCATCCCTGGCCCCCAGGACTCATGTACATCCTTTATACAAAAGACATTTAGTCTATCTCCAAGAGTTGCCAAAGTCCTAAGTTTCAGCATTGTTGAAAGGTCCAAGTCCCAAGTCTCCTCTAAGACCTATGGTAAACTCTTAACTATAACCCCCTGTTCAAATGAAAAAAGGTTAAACATTTCTGAAATGCAAAGGCACAAGATAAACATTACCATTCCAAAAGTTACAAACAGGGGAATATAAAGCATTGGAAACCAAGCAAGTCCAACATCCAGCAGGATGAACATTAAGTCCTATAGTTCCATGCTCAGCATCTGAAGCAATCTGGTTGCAAGCTCCAAAAAGCTTGGGTGATTCCAACCCCAAGCTTTTCCAATTCCTGGTACTTCCAGGAATTTCAGCTCCCACAACTTTTCTCTCTGCTCGCTTTTTGAAGCTTTCCTTGGATCATCCCCAGTTTCCAAACTTCTGGGGTCTCCACTGCACCTTTGGCTTCACCCTTACATCTTCACAAATTGCCCTCTCAGGGGCACACTGCTTGGCCTCCCAGGCCCTTTACAATCGAGGTGGAAGCCGTCTTACCTTCAGAATTTGTGCATTTTCCTTGCACCTAAAATCAGCACCTTGTGGATGCCACCAAGGTTTGCTGCTAGTTGGAGCAGTAGTCAGGCTTTTCTCTCTCTTGGCTGTAGGGGTCAGTTGCCTGGATCACAGGGCTCTGTTTACCCAATTTAATATGTTACGACCATTTACTTAGGCCTTTTTAAATTTCTCTCTGCCATGTTTTATTTTTCAGGGTACAGGTCTTACACATACTTTGTTAGGCTTATTTCTACAGGTGTCATTTTTTGATGCTATTGTAAATTTTTCAACTTTTATCGTCCATATATAGGATAAATTAATATTTGTACATTTACCTTATATCCTATAATATTCCATTAGCTTTTAAAAATAGATTCCCTAGAGTTTTCTATTTAAATAATTATGTAATTACATGAACGAATAGTTTAATTTATATCTATTATCTAAATACTACTTGTTAACCAGTATATATTGATTTTAAAATTTCAGTTTATCAATGGAAAAGCAAATTTTACTGCACTCTTTCAAGATCTCTTTTCCAAATGGGAAGTAGTAAGTGGTTAACTAACTGGAAACCACTGCAAAAAACAGAAGATTTTACGTTAGCTTTACTTGGCAATGTGAATCTTTATATATTTAATTTTGCAGCTGTGATTAGAGGAACTACTAAAACAACAGCATGTTGTTTTTGAGACTCTATTGCTAATGAAGAGATAAAACCATTACTATGTAAATAAAGTATACATCCAAATCAAAGAAGTACACTGAAAATGGAAAGAATTCTTTAAAGGTGGAACTCAGTTAAAGAGCTGACACATGGAAGTGTTTACTCAGCTGACACATGAAATAAGACTTTCTGGGCCTTTTATTAAGTAACACTTTGATTTGCTAAGAAGAAAACAACAATGTAAAAGTTGTCACAAGAACTGTTCATTACAAGAGTAGTAAAAGACTGCATCAAAAATGTTTGTGTGGAAATGTTGAGTGAATTGATGACAAAGAAAAAGCTTACAAATCACTTCCCAGTGATGTACTGAGAAACTGGCTAATAATTCAGAAAACCATTCACCTGGAACAGAATAGAGTCAATAAAGAATTTTTCACTATAACTTGAGGAGTATACAGAGTCACTGTATGGCAATTCTTCCACTGAATTTATATGTTGAATATGATATTGATATGCTGGAAAAATTATTTTCACTTTTATTGCTCATAAACAACTAGCTCTAAAGTATGTAAAACTATGAAGCACTACATTGTCAGCAAGTATGGTTTGGGATTTACATTTTGCTCAAGAGAATATGTTATTAGGACCAATTGCAAAGAAAGAACCATCGGGAGCTGGTGCACAGATTAACTCCGCTCAGAGCAGAGTTAAATTCCTGTACTTCCTTCTTTGAGGAAGTTTTGGAATGAGAAAGATGTCATGAACTCAACATGTGCTTGTGCTTACTGATGACATAAGAACTGAAGCTACATAAAAACAAAGACATTAAAGATTGTCTTTCATTTTATAAGAATATGAAAGTTAACAGTAAAACATATTGCATACCAAAGTATAACAGTTATTGAGGAAAAGTTTGTGGAAATGAGCTCAAAATAAATTGTTTTTATTTTTTGAAGATCAGAAACCAACTTGTTCCCAGTTCTTTAAATTTAGACAGGCTTGCTTGCTTACTATCCTGGCTATTAAAAGGCATAATGCATATTTTTTTAGTGACAGACAAAATCAAAAAGCGAAAAACATTAGAATTTGACTACAAGATTTTGTATTTTACAATTTGCTGTCAAATGTTGCATATCTAAGAAATGTTATCACCAAACATCATTTTGAATTTTATTGCACCAAAAAGACGCATTCCTATAAAACTTTGTGAATCTAGTAACTGTTTACACATTTGCCTTAAATATAATTTGAATTTAATTGAAATGGTACTGGATAGATTGTTGAATTGCATCTCCAGAAGGATTGATAGTATATTTTGAGAATACATCATCACTTGCTTTCATTTTGGATGAAAGTTAAAAATGAATGTAGAGTTTACCAAAATTATGTTAAAGCTTCACTTCCATCAGTATACTTTTGTGAGACTAGTTTCTGAGTATTAGTAAAACAGAATTTAGAAAGCATTAATATATTAATCCCTGCAAATAGCTAGGTTAATTCAAGCTAAGATAAACAAACAAGCAAAAAGTAAGGAATTATTCCCATTAAAAGCTTTGAATATTAGTATAAATTGCTTTTTTTATTATATGCATAGTAGGTTTTAATTTGGAGGATATGTTTTACTTATAATTTTTTTACTTGGCCTCCAGGCAAACATTATAAGGAGTAATATGATTTTCTGTATTAATTGCCTCTAGGATTACTTCCGTATTCTTATATTGTGTAATTGTTTGCTTATTCTATTTTTTAAATTATATTAAAATAGACTTGTGCATTGAATCTAAGATTAAAAAATCATCCTTTTTTATTTCCTTTACTAGTCTTCCATTTTGTCACATGTTATGAAAGTATTATCTGATTGTGGCTTGAAATAATAACAAAAACCAGTCCTTCCACCTGGATAGTTTGAGAAGCAATGAATTGAAAGTTTGGATTCTCCTTAGGAACACTTAATTTCAGTGGCATCCTCTTTGTCCTACCCACTTCTCACCTCCAGAGGCTGCTGGCAGGGGTCTTCTGTGGTTTGCTTATAGGCAATTTCCACAAGAGGGCTGTTAGGAGCCTCCATGAAGCCCTCAAGTTGTTCCACAAAGAAAACTTGGCAATGGAGGATGATCCAGAAATATTATTTATTTAGATCTACCAAGCTGACCTAATGGTGGTGATTTTCAGCAATGACTTCTGCCTTTACTCTGAGTTCAACAACTCCTCAACTCTGCATTTTCCCAAGCGTCCAACAGTCACGGGATATGCTCACAAGTCACCAGAAACCTCTCCACTGCCAAACACAGGGCAGTTTTAAAATCTCATTTTGTTAATGGGTAGTAATGCACACGTTGATGAGATATAGTGTATATTCCACTATTGTACAAAGTGTTCACTGATCAAATCAGGGTAATTAGCATTTTTTTTTGCCTTGTCACCTGTTTGGTGCCTTCATCCTCCTCTCTTCAAGATCTTCATAAGATATATGATTGGTTATTGTGAATGATAATCACTCCACTGTGCAGGTAATGCTATAATTTATTCTTTCTATCTAACCATATCTCCCTTTGATTTCTTATCTTCCTTCCTACCTTTTCCAATCTCTACTAATCACTATTCTGCATTTAGAGTGATTTCTTTTTTAGTGGCCACATGTGAGAGAGAATGTGATGTTTGTCTTATCTGGCTGTTCCATATGATTCAGCTATTTCACTTCTAGGCATACATCAAAGGAAATGAAATTAGCATACCAAAAAGACACCTGGATGTCCATGTTTATTGCTTCCCTACTTACAATAACCAAGATATGAAATCACCCTAGGAGCGCATCAGTGGGTATGATAATTAATCCTGTCAACTTGCTTGACTTGAGAAAGACCTAGAACATTATAAAGCACACTTCAGGAGGTATCTGGAAGGTATTTCCAGAGATGACTGGCATGTGGTGCAGCAAACAGATGAGGGCAACTCTCAGTATGGGCAGCACCACTCAATAGAGTGAGGACCCACATGGAGTAAAAGCAAAAGGAGGAGGAAGCCAACCAGGAAGACTTTGAGGCTCTTTCCCTGTCTCTCTCTCATTCCTGGCTGTCATTAGGTGAGCATTTTCCTCTGCCACACCCTGCCTCTATACTGTCTCTTCCTGCCTCACCACAAGCCTAAAACCAATGAGCCAGCTGATCATGGATTGAAACCTCTGAAATTGTGAGCCAAAAGAAACCTTTCTTCTGTTGGGTTGTTTACATTAGGTATTTTGCTACAGCAGTGGAAATCTAACACAATGGATAAAGAACACGTGTTACATGTACACGATAGGGTTCTATTTTATCATAAAGGAGAAGGAAAGTCTGTCATTTGTAGCAAAATGGATGGAAATTCAGAGATCTTTTGCTGTGTTTCCCCTTTTTGCCACCCTTGTGTCCGGGAAGCCTTTCTTCATTGGTAATTTAAACCTTTGCCTTGAATCTTCTTTCCCAGCAACAGCCTTCTTCAGTTTCCTCGTGTCTTCTGGCACTGGAGCATCCTTTTCTTCTTCCTTTGGCCATTTTCTCAGGTCTCTCTTGTGTCTACCCTCTAGCTTGTGCTTCTGTCAGCCTGGGTGCTGTCCTATCTAGCAGGCCCTCTCAGTGCCTCCCAGCGTGGCTTTCTTTGTATTTAACTTCCTGCATTGCCTCAGGTACTCCTTCTGTCCTCTGGCCACTGAGAGGCAGTGCTCCCCATCCTGTCTCTCTGGGGTATCTCCCAGTCCATCCTCCACTTTGGCATCTGAGATTTTACTCAGAGACTCAGATCTGATCCTGAACTGAGCTCTTTGTAGCCTGATCTGAGGGACTGTCCATTCTCATCTTGGACAACCATCGACTTTGAACTCAACACAGGTACTGAGCACCGTATTGAGCACAGGCAGAAGCTGACAGCTGACAGAGGCCTTTTAGATAGGATAGATCTATGTTTTCTACAACTGAACAAAATTACCTGCATTTCACAGAGACTTTGAGAGAATGTGGAAGTTCCTCTCTAACAAAGGAGCCTAACTGGAGAGAACCATAGAGTACCTTATTACTAAAGGAAGCTATTGAAAACAATCTTTAATTTTGATCAAATGCTCCTTCATTAAATTTAATGTAGTTTTCTAAAGACTTTCATAGATTCACTCTGAACCTTAGGTCCCAAGATCTTTTATCTGAAGTTTTTCAGCCATGAGTTTTCTCTCCATGGAGTTGCAGAAGAGAAGATGTATCACTTGGCTCTCTCTTCCTGACGACCTTACAGTGCCTTGTCAGGCCTGTGCATTTGCCCCAGGATTGAGCACAGGAGTCAATGAGTGTTTGGATATTAACTTTGGACATTGGACTAAATCACTGCTGTGCACATCAAATCCCGATGTGCATGTGACTGTATCAGACTTCTCCAGAGAAAGAGAACCACACACACACACACACACACACACACACACACACATCACAGAAAGGGTTTGTTTTGGGAGTAATGCAGCTTGAGAGGTCCTGTGATATGTCTTCTGCAGTCGGGAGATCCAAGAAGGAAAACTGCTGTAGAGTTTAAGCCAACTCTGAAGGCCAAAGGCCAGATGTTGTCACTGAAAATGAGACCAAAGCCTGAGCACTAAGGTAAAGTGGGTAGCTGGCATAAGTTCCAGAGTCTAAAGGCTTGAGAACTTAGACCATGATGTCCCAGGACATGAAAAAATGTATGACATAGCTTTAGAAGAAAAAGTGTTTCCTCTTCCTCATCCCTTTATTCTGTTTAGCCCTCAATGGACTTACAGATGCTGGCCACCAGGGATGAGGGCAGGTCTGTTATGCTTGGTAATCTCTTCCAGAAACATCCTCGCAGGCACACCTGGAAAGATTTGACCAGTAATCTGGGGATCCTTTAACTCCGTCAAGTTGTCACCTGAAATTCACCTTCCCATCACTTTTCCAAGGATCTTGTTAAAATGTAAATGGTGCACATAGGTCTGTGTGGATGTGGCATTTTTTGTTTCTTATTAGGTCCCAGTTTAGGCTGGTGCTGCAGGTCTAACACTGTGCTTTAAATAGCTAAGATTAAACTAGTAAGTCCCTGATTTATGAACCAGTTCCGTTCTGGGAGAACCTTTTGTGAGTTGGATTTGTTCATAAGCTGACAAAGTGAGTCTTACACAGTACACCTGTGAAAGTTCAAAACTTGAATGTTCATAAGTCGAGAACTTACTGTAAAAGAATAGTGAGAGCATTTGGGTTCTGCCTGCCATCTCTGTAAGAACCAGCACAGCTGTCCTCTAGCTTAGAAGGAGCAGGTGTAAGGCATTCCTTTCCTCATGTGTAGGGAGGAGCCTTCTCTTCCTGATGGAGGCTCTGGTTGCCCATCTGGTGTCTCTGCCCAGTCCTTCTTGAAGAAGACATATGTGGAATGGAGAGGGCACAAGGTATGGTGGCAGATGGACTCTCTGATCAGTCTGCTACGTGTCTGCACCTGTCAGACTCTGCTGAGTCTCCATGGCCCTCTTAGAGCTCATTTTTTGCTACCACCTCTGCTAGCCATGACCCCGAGGGCCACCAGTGCTGCTGCTGCTACTCCTAGGACTCTGAAGATTAACTTGAGTCAGGCATGGGAGAGAGGCCAAGTTTTGAAATTTTTGCTAATGAACCTAAGCATCTTTAGGGTAAAAACCCGTGCCCAAATGCATAATAAATTCTAATATCTTCTCACTTGTTAGCATAGCTTACATACTTGCCATTTTTACATGGCTCACTGGATACATTCCCTCAGGTTGCCTGGATGGGCCATGTATATAGCCTTTCCACAGGGCTTGGGCATTTGGCACGTCTCCAGATTTTTCTTCCTTAAGTGGTAGGGTTGTGACTGTCTGCTGAGACTTTTTCCACTCCAGTTTGCCTTAAGTCACTTAGATGCATGGTGTAAAATCTGCTACACCTTTTTAGTCTCTTTTTTTTAAAGAATTGTTTTCTAATTGTAATTATATACTCATTTACATGGTTATGTATTTAATGTCAGTCTTTCCTATAGAGTACCAATTCCAGAAGGATGGTCCCATCCTCTCTCTCTGTTTATAACATTCTCAGCAGCTTGGACACTACCTGGCTTACAGGAGCTCAGTATAACTGGTTAGATGAACAAGTAGGTACTCTGTAAGCAGATCATATGAAAGCTAAGGTGTGCTTCTCACTGGCTCCACCTGCTCATGCGTGTAAGGTGAGAACCTGCATGGGCCAGGCTTTGTGTCAGACTCAGGGGAATTCAGGAGAGGCGGAGGCCTCACCTTTAGGCAGCTCAAATCCTCATGGGGAAGGGAAATGACCAATTATACTTCACTGTAGCAGGTGCCAGAAAATCTGAAACGTTAGAATTCTGTGGGAGCAGGCTGAAACTTGGGGTCTGCAGGAAGTCTTCCTGGAGACAGGGAGGGCTGCCATGGGCCTCCAAAGCCTCAGAACATTTCCTAAGATGCCTGCTACAAGTTGCTGGACATCTCCATGGCTACTGTAATGGGCTGAGCTCTTGTTAGCAGGATTCTTCTTGGCTTGTGTTTGCTGGTGGCTCCTTTTTCATTTCAAGCTCATTATGGACGTGATATATTGGGAAACCACATGTTGCAGGGGAAGCAGCACACGAGGAGCCTTGCTGTGTAATTGCCTTGCTGCTCTTTAATTATAGACACTGTTGTCGAACTCCATCTCTCTATCACTTACATTTTAGGTACAAGGTGGAACTAAACATACCCACTCATGGTAGTGGAGTCAGTGAGTTTTTTTTAGTAGACTAGAGGTAGCTTGGTCAAGCCATGGTAACATGTAAAAAATAAGGAAGGCCAAGTCAGTTATGCTAAGTTAGGAATTCTGACTTTGGTTCATAAGAGTCAGGGAATAGATAGAAGTAGGACAGAAAAATCAAATACTGATTACAGAGTATTTCCTCTATGAGCCAAGTGTGAGAAGGTGTCATTATTTTTCACAAGTAGAAATTCATATGCAGCAACTGGCATGCTTAGGAACTTCCAGACAACTGGGCATCCATGTGCTCGTGGCCTGCTCCCTCTCTACTGCCAAACTCTGCTCCCAAACCTTCTTCCTGTGCTGTGTCTTGGTTACTTTTCTCTCATTTTGACACAAAACACCTGACACCTAAAATTAGGGAAGGAAAGATTTATTTCGCTTACAGTTTTGGGAGGTTTTAGTCCATAGTCAGCTGGCTCCAAGGCAGGGTGGCATGGCACGGGAGCAACACTTCAAGGCAGCAGCAAGCAAAAGCAGCCAGAGCAAAAAGGGGAAAACAAGCCTTTTCTCCTCCCTTATATTGTACACAGGCCCCCCCACCCAGGGTGAGGTAGCACTCACAAGATCTCTGTGCCCTCCTCTTGCACAGGATGAAGATATTTACATAGTAAAGATCCTGGCTCCTTCCTAAGTCACTTAAACTTCTAAACTTCAACTTTGACACAATGTATCAACCATAACATACCCGTGCCCTCCAAGGGAGGGCAAAGTTGTGGTTGAAAGTTCTTCCAAGTATATGGCATTCTTTCATCCTGATCTTTTAAGCTATAGTCCTGACAATATGTTTATCACACATAAGAATGTAAGATACTTCTCACATTTAGTTCAAAACTAGTGGGTTTTCTTTCTTAGTTCTTCATTTACAGGGTGTTTATGTACTGAGATTTTTTTAAAAATTAGATGACCTTGTACTGGGATTTGGAATTCTTGTGGTGGATCTATTATTTATTTTTCATATCATCTGCTTCCTTTTCTCATTCTGTGTGATGCTACAGGAAAGATAAGCAGATTTCCAAGTAACAAAAAGTTGGTGGGATAATTTTATATTTTTAAATTTATCTTTATGCTTCTCTACTTTAAAAACCTTCCAAAGACATTACAAAAATAACATGGACGTCTGTGTGTCTTTTGTTCTATCTTCTCACATGTCCCCATGTAAGCCAATATAAGCTCAAACCAGGAAATTAACATTGCTGCAATTCTATTGACTGTTCTTTAGATTGTATTGAAATATTGTGAATTAGCCCCTGAGGCTTTGTTTCCTGTCACAGGGTCCAATTCAGCATCATTCCAGGGTCACACATTTTATTTTATTTGTCCTTGGCTTATGGTAATTCCTTAGTGTACTCATGACCTCGATGCCTTTGAAAGTACTGTGTTAATCAGCTTTCTATTGCTGTGACAGGCAGTTGGAGACTTTGTTTCTTTTGTATTAGGAATCAAACTCAGGACCTAGAGCTTGCCAGGCAGTTGTTTACACCTCTGAGCTATAGCACCATCAGTTGCTGTGACAGATACCTGAGAAAATCAACTTAATGGAAGAAAGGTTTATTTTAGCTCACAGTTCCAGAAGTTTTAGTCCACGATCAGCTGATTGCATTGCTTTTAGGCCAGCAACAAGACTGAAAATTATGGTGGCAGGGCATAGTAGAGGAAAGCTGCTCAGGAGGAAGAAGGGGGAGAGGGGGCGGAGGGGAAAAAGAAAGGGAAGGGTAAAGGGAGGGAGGGAGAGATAGGCTGGGGACCAGATAAAGTCCTAAAAGTATCACGTATTTCCTTTAGCTAGGTCACCTCCTAAGTTTCTATCACCTCTTAACAATGCCATCAAATTATGCATACGTTAATTGATTAATCCTCTGTAGAAGTTAGATCCCTGAAGATCCAGTTATCTTACAAAAGCCTAACTTCCTCATGTATGAGACTCTGGGAGAACATTGTAGATCTAAACCATAGCAAGTACTGGCCCATTATCTTGCAGAATGTCCCTCACATGGGTTTGTTTGAGGTGTTTCCTGATGAGTGAATTCACATTGTGCATTTTTGACAAAATGTACCATAGAAATGTGCTCCCCCTGATTCATTGTCTGTTGCAATACATGCTACTCATGTATTTCCTTATTACTCGATGATAACTTTGAAAGCTTTGGGAGGGAAGATATTATCTGAAAGTTTAGTTCCATGAATAATTAATGCTTTCCCCTTTGTCATCAATAAATGTCTTGTCAGGAGATGCTTAGGATTATATAAATATCCTGCTTCTCATCATGCTTTCTTATCCTTTGATAATTCTTCTCTAGGCAATCATTACTGTGGTGTTTGCCAAATGGTAATTTTCTTTTTCCATCTGCACTTATTAAGTGAAACTGCTGTAAAAAAGAGCTTTCCTTGTTTATTTATTCACTTAGTAATAGCAGTATGGACCCATGGATTGTTGTTTTGTGGGTTGTATCCCATTATGGTCATCATGTATGTAGGTCAAATTGTTCTAGATTTTTTACTATTGGGAGATCTTTAAAGTTGACTGCTGTGACCTTTAGACATTCCCTAATTATGTATATTTTTTCTGAGTTCTCAAGAAGTTTCATACTTTCTCTGCTCAGTCCTAGAATCAGCCATCTCTACAAGGATCTTGTGCCCTCTTAATGGAAAATAATATTTGGATATACTTATTGATACTGAAATATTGTTGGTTTTATACCTTATTAGAGGGTAGATCAAGGAAACATAAGTATATATAAACATACATATACACAACTGTCCGTCTGTCATCTATCCAAAACTTTCAGTTTGTACTGATATGACCTATTCTAATCCTGCCACTTCATTCTAATAATCTCCTTATTTGTAACTTCTTTCCCAATCAGTGAGAAACTTGGCTCATTAGCTCAAAAGTTTGGTTTATTTACTGAATCTTCAAATATATAAAATACCTTCAGAACTATTAACCTATGTTCTGCATAAAAACCCCTACTAATTAGAGTATGATAATTACTGCATAGTCCTATTTAGCTTTCCAGTATCTAGTGAAAGTTTTTCAAAGTTACATATGTGAATTTGTCTTCTCCATTTCATTCTGTGAGGTTATAGCATTTATCTGTAATTCAGTTAGATTCGTTTGTTGCTTTTTGATTTCCATTTTGAGTTCTCCTTCATCCAGGTTGATTTTAGTTATTTTTTGAGTATGTGAGAAATAAGCATAGTTTAAAAACCTGCTCTATACAGAAAAGCAGGCTTGGAAAGGTTTTACTTTCCATTTATTCCTAGTACTCTGGTCCCAATTCCCCTTCTTTCCACCTGGTTCCCACTCATGCCCTGTGGCTAATCAGTCCCTTTTCTGGCTTACTGCTCTGTAGTTATTGAACAAGTGAGCAGATATATTCTCTCTTGCTTTTACTTTAAAAAATTAACAGAATGTCCTAGAAGTCACTTCTTATCAGTTATAGAGATCTTCAGTTTTTAAATAGGTGCATTGTACTTCACTGGGTGAATGTGTCATAGTTTATTCAACAACTCTTTTACATGTGGGCATGCAGGTTGTTTTCAGTATTTTGCAATTACAAACAATACTACAATGAACAACTCCATGCATGTGTATTATGTTTATTTTCATATTGTTGGGGATATATTGTCAGGGTAAATTCCTAAGAGTAAAATATAAGCCAAAAGATAAACCACATATGCAGTTTAGATCTTGGCACATTCCCCAAAAGATTGTAGTAAGATAACCTGAATGGGACAGCTTAGCAGACTGTGACCTTGTGTGCCAAAGTTGTTTTCTGAGACAGCTAGTATTGTAGAGATGGGTGGGCGTGGGTGGTTCTGTTTGGGGGTAAGGGAGACTTGACCCCTTGCCCTTCCTTTCTCCTGTGTTATAAGGGCAACAGTCTAACATAGAGAAGAGAATAGCTCTGAGGCCAGCTCAGGATTCTGATCATTAATCCATGCACTTTCCAGCTATCTAGGGGACGTATGAGCTGCTGTTCATGGTGGTCAGTGAAATGATCTCTCCCCTTAGGGAAAGAGCGTGAGCTAGGGATGAGGTGTGGGTTTAAAAATTTCTGGGTTGGCTTTGAGGTTTAGCAGCATGACTCCTAAGCAGACGTTTTACTTATAATCTCCCTAAAACATGACAATGACAGATGCTAAATTATGGGAGGTACTTTCTATGGTGTCTGGTAAGGTTTTTGTGGCTTGTCTGAGGAGTAAATAAATTGTAAATGGAGCAGTACAGTATAAGTTACCTCCTGGCTGTGCCTCTAAATGCTTTCAGTTTAATTGGAATAGGATCATTTCATTGATTGTGAAGAAGTATTTAAAATTTGTCTAAAAAGTGGGTGTGATGGCACAGGCCTGTAATCTCAGCATTCCAGGAGTGAAAGACAAGAAGATAGACCTTTCAACCCAGCTTTGGCAGCTTAGTGATTTAGCAAGACCCTGTGTCAGAATAAAAAAGTGCTGTGGATGAGCTCAAAGCAAAGGCTCTGGGTTCGATCCTCAGTACCACCCAAACACACACACAAAGTCCTATAAATGTAAGCTTTGCTTTGTCTCAGTGTTTTACAGCCCAAGGAAGGATCTGACTGAAAGTTTGGGGTTTGCTGCCTTTTAAGTTTCCTCTTTCCCGCTGAGGATGCCCTTGTTGGTCAGTTCTAGGAATCCTGGGCATATCCAGGCCGTAGCCATGAGGCATTGTCTGGATAGCAACAGAAATCACAGTCACAATCTCCTGATCTTTACTGTGGTTGAGGTTAAAATTTAAATTGCAGTTTTCTTCTCAATCAATTAGTAAAGAATTCTTGACCTGTTCCAGCATTCTCCAGGGCTTTGATGGTTGCATGCAAATCATCAGACCTCTGCTGATACACTGATACCCTGTCTTGTTTTAGGCACTGAGGACCAGAGCTTCTTTCTGGGATGCTAGATTTTAGAGGTTTAGGATTGCCTGAGGAATTGTCCACAGTTAATCATGCTGTTACTGCAGGACAGATCCATGTGGACCGAGTGAGATGTTTGAAAACCAGACCTCACACTATGCTGTGGTCACCCAAGGCCAGCAATCTTGGGATCCAAAGCATGGGGGACTCTGGCCTTCCTCAGCCCAAAGGGCCCTGGGGCTTATCAGAATGACTCAACCTCATCGGTTAGTCTGAAATCACCTGCAACATGAGGAGCCAGCCATGAGTCAGCCTGACTTTTAACAGTGTTGTGTCTGCATATTGATTTCTGCTACTCAGTAGTCCAGGCCTCTGTGGGCACTTTCCCTTTCCAAAGTGCTGTCTGTCAGCATTGGGGATTGCCCCCTGGAAAGACTGAGAATATTTCCTTTTTGACAAGTTTTGTAGCACCTTAACCCACAGATCCCAAATTCAATCCTTTTTGAGTGGTAAGACTTTGCAAGTCAGTAAGACTGTGCGAGTAAGGAGGAAAGAGCATTGACTGGGGAGGGCATGGACTCATAGGCAGGTCATCTTTGTCCTTGTGCAGTTCATGTGCACACTCAACTCATTTTCTGGTTACCCCCACTGTCACTCCACTTCTGAGCTATTAATGTAAATCTGTGCATTAAGTTGTTAGTTATACCAGTCCCCTCCATAAGACTCTGAATTAATAAAAAGCAAACTGATCTATCTATCTATCTATCTATCTATCTATCTATCTATGAGTAGGAAAGTTTTATTGGAGAATAGGAATAGCTTCTGAGAGGCAGGATGGGTCTTGAATGGGTTGCCACTGAGCCCCTTTGTCAGGGGTAATTTATACAGCAAAGTTACAATGTGGTACTATGTGGATCAAACTATAATCAATAATATTACAAGTATAGTAGCTCAGCTAATATTGATCCAGTAAGGAAGGAGAGCATGTACTAAGTTTGTATGTCTAGCATCATTAACTTCAACTTATCTATGACCCCAAAACAGGAACAATTTTGGGAAGGTATGGGTCTAGATGTCATGGTCACCCACCTGGGTGCCTGATGAATATCTGGATATAATGGACTGGGTGGTACTAATTACAGAATAGTCTCAAATTTCCATTTATCCCTCAAGAAATCATGCAAGTCTGGCATTGTGGCTTTATCTTGGGGACTTTTCTTCTTCAGATGTGCCTTCAGCTACAATACTGATGTCTTTTTTCACTGACTTCCTTGAAAGCCCTGTCCCTTTCTGATTGTATTAATTTCTGTCTAACTTAGCCGCCTATACTATTTTCCCCTCTGAAAAGGTATCCTTAACTGAGGTTAGAATCAAACTTACTTGAGCCGAGAATGATTGATTTATGGACACCACAGTAGGGACCTTCTCCAGGGAGCTAATCTAATAGTACTTTGGTAGAAGTTACATTGGGGTTTAGCAGTTATGAACTCTCTTTAGAAGGTCAGTCTAGTGAGTCATGGTAAAAGGAGTCTGACATATTTGTCATTGGTTCCATGTACATCTCTTTGAGTTTGGCAGCCTTTGGGAAAGAGAAAACAAAAATTTCCAGGAGATTAAAGCACATGTAATCCCAGCATGAGCACTAGAATGTAAAGGTAGATTGAGGGAGAGTCACATCCAGACACTGCCCTTAGGGTTTGTAATCAGCTGGTTCCTTGACTTGTCTACTAATGGAGGTTATCTAGAAGTCTGGTATTTCCTTTAAGATTTTTTTTTTACCAGATTTGAATTATATATCTAAAGACACAAATTTAATTTATTAGTGAGTGCACAAGTCCCTCAAGTTTTACCTGAAAGAAAATGCAGAGTTTAGTCTTTTAGAAGGGCAGCTTTAGCTAAAAGAATTTGAAGACTCTTGGTGTGCTTTTAATAGCTTCCACTGTAGCTTTTCAGTCTCATTGACCATAGCAGTGGTCAGCGGCAGGTGTAGCTGGAAATTGCCAGCAGGGGACAGTGGTTGGAGCCCCTTCCCATATCTAGAATCTGTTATTGTTACTTTTAAATATCTTTGGTTATACTTTTCTGTTGGATATTTAAGACCAATTTAAAGTGGAACCTGTGTTAATAAAAAAAATCTTGCTGTCTATAAAGTCAACTGAAGGTCTTCAGGCGTTACTTTTAGAACCATGAACAGATTAAAGTCTTCTGTCTGTGTCAGCCACCAGCATGTGTCGCTGCTTTGCTTGACCATGAGGCTTCCTACAGAAGTATGGGAGGCATTTTTTTTTCTCATATCTCTGTTGATCCTCCTTTTTATCACACTGTACATTGATTGACCCCTGTTCTTTGTGGTCCAACAGCCTCCCTGCTCAGGATGTTGGGGGACTTACCAGAGTTGTCAGAACCCTTAGAAAGGTCACCTTATATCCTGGGTCTTTATTGATGTTGGAGAATCAGGGCCAAAATATTAGCTGTCCTCTTAGCCCTGTTATGTTTCTAGTTCTGAGCTCCAAATTCCAAGTGTTGAACACCCAGGAAAACAGTTGAAATATGTATGTTTTTTACCAATCATGCCTATATTAGAAGTCAAATTCTTGCAGAATACTAACACATAAAAGTTTCATAGAGAATATTTGAGATCAAGGGCAGAACAGCATTTTAGCATGAAAAATCATTATGACATTATCTCTGAAACACGTGTAGACATCTTTTTTAGTCAGTTATCTTTATGACATAAGAAACTTTTACCTAATTTGTTATCTTTTAACCATTTTCTGTTACCAAAGTGACATTTAAGTAGAATGCATTTGTTTACCAGCTGTACTTTAAAGTTTATTAATGCCTAATCTCCAATCATTAGAGGGACATTGTCTGAACTGTGCAGTTTTTAGGTATCTCTCTAACTGGTCTAACACAATTACATAACAACACATGCACGGGCTTGAATATGTATCTGCATCATCTGATTGACACAAGCTGTCAATTGAATTCATATGAACAGTGCATCACAGATAGCCAGAACACAAGGGAAAGCCAGATCCTTGAGCCTAACAAAGTTCATCATAATAAACAACTTCAGTTGGAAGTCACCAGTATAATAGGATGTTTTTTCAGTTTTTCATATTTAAAGATGGCCTCTACACTTGGAAAATATATATTATTTAATAAACCATGAGGTTAGCAATAATTAGTATCACAGCTATATTAAAATCTTTACATATTTAGTTTCTACTTAAGACAAATTTTAAGTTCCTTTAATAGATTTATAAGGTGTCACTATATTAACAAGAGTTAAGGACTTCTGTGGAGCTCTGAGAAGTTTAGGAAACTGTTAATGGTTATACATAGACATATTACCTGATGCACAAGTGTATCTCATTTATATGGTAACAAAATTCTTGCTTAATTGAAGCCAACAGATGAGGTCAAGTTTAAATGTCAGGACCAAATTTAATGAGTTGTCCAACTTTGATCATTTTATATTTTTAAGATTTAAACAAATATTGTACAAAGGAGAGCACATATTGCCATTTTTTTGTTTTTTGTTTTTGGTCTTTTTGAGACAGTCTTCCTATGAGATCAGGCTAGCCTTGAGTTCCCTTTGTAGCACAGGCCAGTCTCAAACTCACAACAATCCTTTTGCCTCAGTATCCCAAGTGCAGGAATTACAGGCATGTGCCATGAGAGCAGATATTGTTACTTTGTGTGTATTAAACCCATGTCATCTTAACTCTGTAAGTTTTATTTTATTTTGTACTGGGGATCAGACTCATGACCTCATGCTTGCCAGGCAGGCACTTGTGCCGCTGAGCTAAATCCCCAGTCCCTATAAGCTTAATTTTAACACTTAGATCCAAAACATAGCTTGTTTTATATATATACATACATGTATGTCCAGATATAGGTTATGTCATAAACTAAGTTTTTTAACCAGTCATGCACTGATTAATGCAAACATTTCATAGATTACCATTCAAATACTCATTAATTTTTCTTCATTTTCTTTTGTACCAGGGATTGAACTCAAGATTTCATACTTACCAGGCAAGCACTTGAACCGCTGAGCTAAATTGCCAGCCCCAAATACTCATTAATTCTTAAAGCTCACTTTTTTAGTAACCACAATACTAACAATGAGAACACAAGAAACTTATTTTAGTAAAATATAGAACCTTTGTTTTGAAATCTAGTTTGGTTATTTTAAGCAACAGCATCTCAATATTTTTAGGAAATCATGTTGTTTTAGACATAGAAAACTTAACATTTTAATTATAGCCAAAAACTATGACTTTAGGTGACTTATCATAGCAGTTAGCACTTGGTAAGCTATACATACAAACTGGCACACATGTTTGGATGCACATACACACATATATTAAAATCTTTTGCCAAGTAAACCTCTGCATTCCATTTTACCTCCAGGGGATAGGCAGGCCATGCATGAGTACAGAAAAATACTAAACAGCTCTTCTTCAGAGTGTGAGAGTTGAACAAGTTCCAGTGCTTAAAAATACTTCAAAGGAGTAAGGCACATGGACATTGAATTTCCTGTCTTTTACTGACAGTGATAACAACCATCCATAACACAACTTCCAAAACTTGTCCTTTATCCTTGAACATACCCGAGAGTATCAACTCCTTCCAAAGATGTCAGTTCGAGTGCCAAAATGATATAGAATAAATACAGCTCCCAAACTGCTAGATGTCAGATGTGCTGAGTTTGTGTCCCTGAAATTGAAGAATGAATTTTAAAGGACAAAGAAGGTTAAGAACAGGAAAGGATTAATGGGCAATAGGCATAGCTCTTGAGAGACAGGAGGGGTCCTAAGTGGGGTTGCCCTATTCACCTGTTTGTGGACTTCAGACTCCCTGGATGGGAAGCTTCTCCAGCGAGTGAGCATGAGGCAGAAATCATTTCGGTGGAAGTGGGGAGAGCCACTTCCCGCCTTGCAAGGCTCTAGCTGCAAGAGTGTTGAGAGTGGCAGACCTTAGCCCCACCTGTTGTGATCACATCAAAGGTGATTTCAGATAGCCCATGCACTCTCTTTTTGGCTTTGGGGAGACTTTCTGTAGAGGCCACTGCATCTTCATAGCCCAGAGATAAGGACTGCATACCATGTGGCAGGCAGTGTTCCTCACAGTAAAGCTATACTTTCAGGAAGAGGTGGGGCAAGGCCCTGTCTGCCAAAGAGTTGCAATCTTCCTTATTTTCTTTTTTTTTAAGGTTTTTTTTTGGGGGGGGGGCTCATTCAGACTGTGACCTTCACTTTATAAGGTTTTTATGATGAATATAAATTAATGTCACATTCCTCAGATTTTTGGATAAAAATTATGTTCTTGATGGATCACATTAACCCTATGGGTCAATGCTGTGTTCCTGTAGATACTCCAGGGTGTGAGCATGCATTTGAGTGATGTAGGTTGCAATAAATTCTAAAGCTGTATCATCCACCTGACAGTGCTTAATGATGTTATATTGGGCCTTGGTGTGTGGACGTCATAGCTTGACTCTGACTAATTTGTAGAAAGAGAGAGACCTTCTTCCTGCCATTACATTGTATGCTGGCTCCACCCCAGGTGTGTGGGGCACTGACATCATCAATTCAAGTGCTAGAAAATGAACCAATCACAAATATACAATGCAAACCCATAAGGCATGGGAGCTACCAACATAAACCATGACAGCTGGGATAGACTTAAGAGCTTTAAGAAGTGTGGACAGTATGTTTCTCTTCACATTTAATATAATCATCAAAAGGGACTGTATTCAGCCTTACAGAATATTTCAAAACCAACACCAAGACAGCTATTGCAGCATTATTTAGAACAACATTTTAAAATAAATCTTAATGATTAAGTAAATTGACTTCACAGAGTATCACTAAATTATTTTTAGTGTAGTGACTTGGGAAAAGGCTGTTGGTTGGGTAAATAAAAGCAAGTTTCAAACTTATAGGAACATTAAATGCACATCTGAAGCAGACGTAGGTTGCTTTTCTCTGAGGAAGGCAGCAGGTAGCTGGAGGAACAGGAATGATTTTGCACTCTGCTGAGCACCCATTTCTTGGTGCCCTGGGGATTTTACTCAGCTTCTAGACTTGTGCCTGTTTGTGATTCAGATCCCAGCCATTCTTCTCCAGTTTATTCATAAAAATACTACTCTTCATTAAAACAGATATATCATATTTTTAAACGTTGTGTTAAAAGCTGCAGTTAAGGTACTGTCTGAATCCCTAATTGTTGAGCTCTTTTCCTTTTTCTTTAATATCAGTTATCAGTGTCTGCTATACCTTAGAACTGCCTTGAAGAACTGAACAAAGGACCATGCCTCAGCCTCACCCAGCTTGCTGGAGTGGAACTTCTGAGGGATGTGTCTGGCAGATTTTCAGGTTTTTCCTTCTCTTCACACCTTTTTCTTTGCTTTAAAACCATCCTAGACTTGTAAGCAACTTCTGAGGATATCACCTACCTTTCCAGGGCCCCAATCTTTGTTCTGAATTTCAAGGTGTCAGAAGCATTTGTAGGCTGTGTTCATGTTGGCAAAACAAAAATCTTTTAAGTCAGCAAGTTTTTACTAATTACATATGTATTTTTTAGCCACCAGGAATTCAATACATTCTATTCATTTTCACAGTTGGACAGGCTCTTGAGAAGTCAGGGCTGGCTACACCCAACCCTGCAAAGAATTCCTAGGGGCAACAGGTCCCTGGAAAATGGAGAGGCTCAATTTTCTTATCTATAAAGTGGGCATTCCCTGTAAGACTGTGAGGAGGAGAGTACCTATGTAGTCTTTCTGACACACCAATCCTAAGAAATGCTAGCAATTCTGTGGCTACTCATGACCTGCAACACTGCTCTGAGCTCTGTGTCAGTGAGATTTAGTAGGGAAAAAGAGGTGTCAAAAGACCAAGTCTTATTTAATCATCAAAACTCATGCAATACTTGTTAATAGTAATGAGCTTGATTAAAATGAGTAAGTTTTAAAAAGTTGCAAAATAAAAACCTTTCTCATTAAAAGAATTTAGAAATAACTTTTCTTTATGGCTTTACTGGAGTGTTTTTGGGCACTGAGTCATTTTGTTTATTCAGATTCTTATTTCTGAATTTGATTTTTGTTAACCTATTGCCTATAGTCATTGAAAAACAGCAGGCCTTGCTGTGACCCCACCCTGTCCACCCTCAGTTCCCATTCCAAGAGATAGCATCTCTTAAAGCTCATTCTTATAGTGGGTTTTCACAGTTCTGAATAATTTGCTGTCTCGTGTATGTTGATCTTTTGCTTTTAGACATTTTCTCTTTACTTCCTGGAATGAACATTCTGTTTTCTGTAACATTCCCTGCAAAGTGCATGTACTACACACAGGGATACACATATGTGGACCCGTGTATGCACACACAGAGAGACGTACCCACACAGAGAGACAGGTACACACAGAAGGAGACAGACAGACAGATACCACCCAGGCAGCCTCTCATTACAGCTGCAGTGCCGTTTGTTATTAAGTGCAGCATATCTGGCATTTACATGATTACAAGTGCTCATAGCCAAGCTACATAGGGGACAATGATATCTCGTTTCTTGTAGACTTTGTTTTGTGCAATTGATAATTGTCCTACATTTCGTATGTTTAGCTTTTCTGTGTTGTTTATCCATGAACTCTGATAGAGCTAAAAAAAAATTACTCTAAATTTTTTTGGGTGCAAAATTCCATCGTTCAAATTTTTCTTGTAGACTTCCTTTCTGAAGCTCATGGCTCCAACCTTTCTCAATCTCCCCTCATCCCTTTTTGGTTTTAGGATTGAGGAACAGCTGTTCCTCTGGAATGGGAGAGTGTATTCCATACCTGACTAGACACTCTCCACCAGCCGTTTTGTTTTCAGACCTACCCTCTATCTAGTGTTCAGAGAGACCTCACTTCATGTTCTCTAGCCCTTTGGAGGTTTGCGTTGTGAATTTGCTTTGCTCTGCAAACCTACCAGTATGACTTTCACTTCTATAGGAAACAATGGCCCAGACCATAGCGCTTAACAAAGCTAAAGAGGAAATGACAGCAGTGGAAGGATTTCAGTAGTATTTCTAAAGCTGGAATTGAGTGCACACATTTAGTCTGCTCTGCCCAGCTCTAAGTCACTTCTGGTCACCATTGATTCACCAGTGGATGCTTTGCAGTCAGTATCCCATAGCTTACCTGTCAGCAGAGCTGGGGGCTGAGGAGGGGCAATTGTCCCTGCTTGCTACCCATGGTGCTACCATCTCCAGCTTTAGCAAGCTTGATCCTAGGAAGAATCTATTGGAACAGAGAGTTTGGTCTCAAGGGAATAAACAAACAAACAAATCTGTTGAAATTGCTAGGGAGGTATTCTAGGGTGAGGTGGGAGGAATAAGAGACAAAAATTTCCAGTGTTTCATAATAGATCATTTGCTTTGATCACATCTGTATGATCATAATGTAACTACCACAGTTTTTTGGGTGAAAACTTTAATACAATTTTATTAAGAGATTTGTTTTCCATTTAGACAGGTGCTGGCAATATTGGCTAAACTTCCATTAGAAAAAAACTTTACACATCAAAGGTGAATGCATGTATTTAGTACAGCAAAGAGCCAAAAATCTTTAAACAGTTAAATATAGGAACCCATGTTCCCAGTCCTGCTGTCCTTGAGCTCCATGACGAGTCAGCAGTTACTGGAGCACACATTTAAGCCTTTACTGCAGATACCTGGATTCTGGCTGCAGCTACCAGATGGAGAGAAGATATAAACAGATTGGACTGTGACCTTCAACAGAATGGCAAACTCATTTCTTTCCATCTGGAGTTTGTGTCTCCCTTCTTCTTCTTCCCTATTCCTCCCCAGGCACCATGTTAATAATTGGAACTACCTGGCAGACAGTCTCCAGGGGTTGTGCCCTAACGCTAAAGCTCCATGCGTAAATACTTTAAGATCATGTGCACCCCAGATATGCACTTGCATGTGTCCTGGCATTTAGATATGCCATCTCCGAGGGCCCTGTACTTTTCCAGTGTTTTCCAGGCCCCCTGTGGAGTTAATGAGGCTTCTGTTCCTGTTGAACTCCTTTTGTCCTGAGCAGTGAACGGTGACAGGTAAGCCCAGCTCTGGCTCCTAGTATAATTATAATTAACTGTGGGCCTCAAACAAATCCCTTAGCTATGCATGATTTTCTATCTTTCCATGGCCTTGGATTGTCTGTGACAATTCAGCTTGTGACAGTGATCAGAAAAGAGTAATTTCCAACAAATGTAGGAGAGTACCCAGGGAACTGGAGTTTTTCAGCCATGCCAACTTGGGGGTTTTCAGACTCGATATGCTGATGGTTTTTCTTTTCTTCTTGAGAGACAGAGAAAAAAAAACAAGTTGAATGTAATGAATTGAAAGGTACTTTGAAAAGAAATATAAAATGATGTGAATTCCAAGGTCATGGGTAAGAATGAAGTAGAAAGTCAACACTGTAAAATTATTTAGCTTATAGTTTTTAAACTGGTCTCCAAGGCCTTCTGGAAGGATAGAACTGGGTGGCAGTGGCAGTATGAGGTCAGAGAGGGTTCCATTTCTGCTTCCCTGCACTGAGTATCCAGGACTACACCAAGCTTTGCAGAGAGTCCTACTGTACACACCTCAGCTTTTGCCCAGCCACAAGCAGTGGAACCACTAAATGAGAACCATCATCTTCCCTCTGTCATAGGGCAATACGGGTCAGAAGAAAAACACTGGTGTACAAGTATTCACCTTAAAAGGAGGATTCTATTTAGTACCTGCATGGTTGGTTTTGTGAGATAGTAAGAGAAGGATTGGAAAGATGTAGACAGCCTGAATAGAACATGTTGCCACAGTTAAGTTCTAGCAGATTGGGCATTGAGAAATAAAACGGAAGGGTCAGAATGTTTTGGGAGTAAAGAGGTTTTAAGGGCATAGCTGTCAAGCTGTATGTGACTTGAGTGAGAGAGACAGGTGAAAAAAGCATAGGAGACGTTTTGCTCTGTGTTGCTGCCTGGTCAGGAAATCTTGATATGGACCTAAAATGCCATTGAGAACCAGTTTGATGATGGACTTTCATTTCTGTATGAATGCAATCATCCTGTGATGGGCTGTCACATGCCCTTCTGGTGGAGAATGCAGCTGTCTGCATTGGTTGGTAGGGAAGAGCATCTTTAGATGTGGTTTAAAAAAAAAAACTGTGTAGTAAACACAAGCTTCTGTAAAGAACATCTGGTTTTTGCCAGAATTTTGGCTTAAATTCACATACTCAGGGTATCTGAATCCAGCAATAAAAAGGCAGAGTCTTCAAAAAAGAAAGAAAAGAAAAAAAAGCTGTTGTAATTTGCTATTATTGGTAGGTCTGCAAGCTGTTCCAAAGAGTTTGACAGCCTTGCTCCAGAGGATGAGATAAAGAAACCACAGTGGCAGCTGGAGTGGGTGAACAGTCATGGGTTTGCGGCACTAGATGCGTTTTTCTCTGAGTCAGTACCTGTTCTTTCTTGGTTTCTCTAGGAGATTCCTCAGAGTTTAGGAGAGTTAACATAGCTCAGGAAGTCGGTGCCTGGAAACAGCACAAGGCAGACTTACATTTCAGCCTCATCACACGGTGTACAAGATCTAGAGATTATAGCCTCATCATCTATATGCTATTTATTTCATTAATATCTTAAACTTTCTTAACATTTGGATGGCCTTGAGCTATACTGAGTGGTAGATTCTGGAGTCCCCAACACCTGAAAAAAGAAGGCAGAAACAAGAATAAGTAGAATCCTCTACTTTCTGGCCCATTCCTTCCTGTGTACCTGTTCTGTAGTGTTCTGAATTAAAGACAAAAGAATACATTGAAGTAATAGCTAGTTGGATACTAGTGGTTAATCCAAGTTCCCTTTGGAAATACCTGGATGTCCAAAGAAAGTGTAGACTCACAAAACTGACTGGTGAAGTGAGAAAGCAGAATAGATAGGGGTACATATCATTAATTAGCATAGGTGAGAAGGGTGAGCTTGGGGTACCACTGGATGCTTTTCTTTAGGAAGCTGCTTCATCTCCAGTCCCCTGGAATAAAACAAATTTGAACAGTTACTGAAAAACACGTTTGGTAGTACGCACTTCACACCAAATGTCCCCTGACCTTTATGAGTGCTTCCCTACCTTAAGGGCTGCTGCGGAGTTGTGGGAATTGGAATCAAGGATGGGGGTGTCTCTGCATTAAAATTACTGCTCACTTCTGTTGAGGGCCTTTTCTCTGCCCCTGCATTAGCCTGTAGACCTTTGTGTAGCAGGCAGGAGAAACACGACAGCCTCAATTGTGTTAAAAAAGCACAATCATTTACTAAGTGCTTGTGTGGAAAATTGAAATATTCTCCTCATGAAATCTCCCAAGTAGCTCACTTGAAGCATCTTGGCTGAGGTAGTTTTTGTGATTCTTTCCTATCACCTTTTTTTTAATCTCAAAATTTATTTTATTACTTTGTACCTTAAAAAATCTGAGTCTCTGGGTTGAGCTGCATTGTGACTCTAGACATGCATCCTTCTACGTTTGGGAATATTTGTGCTGTTGCCAAGCTTTTCTTGACTACGTTGCCATTTTCTCTGACTTCACCTTTCCCTAGTGGTGGCTTCCATGGCAGTGCTCTCAATTAGCAGCCTGGAGTTTAGTGGCAGTCTCTTGACTGTTTAAGACACCTGCCTTGTGGGAAAGTCATTTTATTTTTTTTGTTGGTACCAGGGGTCGAACTCACAACCTTGTGCTTGCCAGGCAGGCGCTTGTGCTGCTGAGCTAAATCCATGCCCTAAGGCAAAATTGTCCTTTAGGTTCTTGTCCTTTGCACTTTTTATCTTTTACCAGTTCTTTCCAGTCTGTGTCTGTCAGCGGCATTTCAATGTATACCCTCATTTGTTGCCCCTTTAGGGAGCAGCATCCAACCTAACGCAGAAGATACCACTACCTTTAAAAAGGAGTTTGCAGTTGGGGAGAGAAGTAGCTCAGCCACAGGACAGCTGACCAGGCAGGCCAGGAAAAAGTGGCCAAGCATGCAGTGAGGGTGAGATATCAAGTACAACCATCTGTACATAAGCGCATCTTGACCAACAGAGCAGTGTGTATATGATGGTGGTTCCAGAGGCTTATAATGGAATTAAAAAATTTGTCTCTCCTAGTGACATTATAGTGGCTGTAACATCCTAACACATACTATAACACATTACACACATTTTTTTTGTGGTGATGTTGGTACCAGTTTTTAAACTTTACTTCTTATAAAAGCAAAGTTTACCATGAAATAATAAGGTATATTACAGCAGAGATAATGATACAGCTTGTGTTTACTATATCTTTTGATGGTGTCGAGGGTTCATTTTTAAGGATTGATCTGCCTGATAATAGGTTTTGTGAGTTCAGTTTATGATGACTGCACAATATAGTCACTGTAGATGCCACCCCGGAAGGAATCTCCACCATTAAGTGACACTTGACTACTGCTGAGCATGATGAAGAATACTACAGAAAGAATTACTCAAGGGATCCTGTACGTGCCTTGAACTTGGAGTTGGATGAATTGTTTTTAAGACTGGGCTGCCTTTGTGGGGACTTCGACTGGAGTTGCCAGTGTGTCTTCCCATCAAACCTTCAAACATTCCAGCATGCACAGTGGTCACATCTTCACAGATGGCCCAAGAGAAAAGCACAAGAGAAAGATTTCAGCCAGCTTTTCTAGTCCTCAAGTCCTGAAGGAGGACGAGAGGAAGGGATGTTGTCTACATGATGATGTATACAAGCAACATGTTTTGTTTTAGACATTTTAGAAAGTGAATTTAATTTTACAATACTTTTAAACTTACAGGAAAATTGCAAGAATAGTACAGAGATTTTTCTTACACATCTACTCAGTTATTATCAACAGCTTATATTAATAAGCTTTTGTCACAACTGTTATTATCTAAAGTTCCATACTTTACTCGTATCCTCTTCAATTTTTTTTAACCTAGTGTCACTTTTCTGCTTCAGAATCTTGTCTTGGATAGCACATCACATTTAGTTGACATATCTTCTTTGGCTATGACGATTTCTCAAACTTTTCTTATTTCAATGATTTTGACGATCTTGATCAGTACTAGTTGGTATTTTGCAGAATGCCCTTCAGTTGGGATTTTTCTCACACTTAGAATAGCATCATAGGGGGAAGACTCAGAGGTACAGTGCCATTGCTTTACATCACATTAAGGGTATGTGTTGCCAGCGTGGTTTATCAGTGTGATATAACCTGGCGCATCTGGTAGGTGGAGGATTGGGAGGGGGAGGTCTCTCCACTGTAAAGTTGCTTTCTTTCTCCCTTCAAATTCAAAGGTGTAGTGTTACTTTCTTTTTTTGGATTATAATTTGAGAATACATTGGAACAGAGGTTTTGTAAGGCACAAGTCTCTCCACATATGTGAGACATTAGTGTAATCAGTGTATTATACGTTAACCCGCAGGTCATTTTCTCATGAAACGGTGCTATGAGCTGTTTTCCACAGGACCCCAGCAAGCTGTGGATCACATGGCAAGAGCATGTGCCCCATTTCTGCCATGAGGTCCCTCAGTTGTCACTTTGAATCCTGCTTCCCTTCTTGCTTATTGTGTAAACTCAGACAAATCACTAAACCTCTCTGAGTATTGTTTTCTAATTGGTCAAATCAAGACATTGAGGCCAGTGGCAGAGAGTTTAATGAGAAGCTGATAGAGCAGTGCCTGTGAAGCTCCCAGCAGGGACAAAGCTGACCGCTTTCTCGCCTGTTGCTCTCAGCCATGACTTTGATTGAAGCTGCCCTTCTTCCTCCCTGAGTCGGCCAGCACCTGCTTACTCCTCCTCTCCCTCCTCCTGTTTCTGAAGATAGGAGAAACACAGGCATAGATATACAGACTACAGAAGGGGTTCTTTCCTCAAATTCTCTTCTTTTTCCATTAGATTTCCACTGGGAGAATAAAGTGGATTACTATCTGTGACTGTTGGGTGAACCTGAACTGGTCTTATTCCCAAGTCTTTGTTATTCACTCTCTTTGCCCTTGTGGTTTGACAGTGACTTCACCCGGGAGTGTGCTTGCCCAGCACTGAACCTCAATTAAAGGTAGCTGAGGACATAGGGACTCTGACAGAGTTCAAAGATTACCCACTTCTGCTTCTCATAGTGTCTAAATTTGCTTTTGTGGGCTAGACTGGGAATCTGTCCAATACAGGAAACATTATTTTCACTGGGAAATTTCTTTTTAATTTCAAACAACTAACTTACTAATAAGTTTTTGGAATGTAGGTAGTTGGCCTTGCAGAATTGGTGTTGTGCCTGTTTTGTAAGATACAGCAGATTTCCAAAGAGGAAGGGGTGATGTAGTGGAAAGAGTGGAGCACCAGGAGTTGGAAGGCCTCTGCCTTAGTCATGGGTCTGTCACAGTTACTGTGATCCTGAGCCAGTCCCTTCTAAGCTTGAGGTTTTCATTTCTTTTCAATAAAATCAAGTTGGACAAGAAAATCTTGACGATTCATTGCAGAATGTATTATTCACTATAGAACAATATGCAAATGTGAAAGTATTTCTGGTAATTTTTGGATGATTTCAAACAAATCTGTTTTTATTGAAACTGCTTTCTCATTTTTTTCTGTTGAAATTCCTGGACTGCCTTAACTTTTCTTTATTCTCTAGCCTGGGTGTTCATGTGGAATGCTTGTTGACCAGGTGGTGTAGAAGAATAGAGACATACTTCCTTGTAGCTTTGGTAGAACTTCTGCGGGTGTGAGTAAATAGACTTTTCTCCCAACTATCTTGTTTCAGTTCTCTGATCTTAGATGTGCTAGATGGCTAAAGGTGTATTAAAGTACTTCAGATCATAGTAGTTTAAAGACAGCAACAAATAGTAATTTTCCCATTGGCCTCTAATTTATTAAAAGTCTCATCTGCATGATTTCTAGATTTTTAAAATGTATATTGACAACTTTGCTAATGGGAACTTTTATTTCAAGAAATTAAGAGTGAGTTATAAATTTTAGTGAAATCCAGATTAGTTAAGTGGCTATCTTTTTTTTTTTTTTTTTTTTTTGTCTTTTTCGTTTTTATCGGTACCAGGGATCAAACTTAGGACTGCCTGCTTGCAAGGCAGGCGCTTATGCCGCTGAGCTAAATCCCCAGCCCCCAGTTAAGTGGCTATCTTACATTTTTGTAGTCTTCATACAGTTAGAATTGAATACCTAAGAATTTCTTTCTGGTAGCCTTGTAGGCTGGGGCAAGCTTTTAGCTCAGGTGCCAAATTATTTGCCAAAAATAGATTTTTTTTTCAGTGATTTCTTGATGCTTTTAAGTCTAGGAGACCTTGGAAGTTGGAGAAATTAAATTCCAATCATTTCTTGAAAATGTAATGCAATTTTGTTTTTAGAAGAGTATTTTTTTCCTTGGACCCTGTTTATTGACAAAATAGAGACATATGATTTGCTTAGAAAATAGATTTTTAAGCTAAAAAGAAATCCTCAGTATTGATGGGCATGTTCTGTTTTCAGTGATAGAGCAAGAGGCTTTTACAGTGAAATTAAATAGGAGAAAACAGAAGAGCCTCGTGTTTCTAATACCTGGCATTTGACTTGGAGCCTATCTGTGACCAGGTTGATAATTCTTTCGGGAAACATGCCACTGTACTTAAGTTTTCAGATGATTATGTCAATATTGACGTGTCAAAGAAATGACCTGTGTACTTCTGTGATAAAAGATATCTGGGGAAAGGATTAGCAAAGGACAAGTCAGTTATAGCAATAAACATTCCTTTCATTAATAACGTTCAAACGGTTCCTAAGACAGTTTGCCTTTAAAATTCTCTCAGAAAACACTATTGCTACTTGAGGTACATGGTAAGGCTGACCTGTAGATAGTTCCGAAAGTATTGTATGCAATGTGTGGGGGGTATGTGTATGTTGGGGGGCATCTTATAGCCTGGACCCAGGACCTTGGGGGCTCAGGCCAAGGACAGATTGGTTCCTTCCTAGTGAGTCAGACCCAGCCAGGGAAACTTGGGTCAAGGGAATGAAAATTCCATCAACTGTCACTTAGGAGACATTGCATTGGTTTTCCTTTAGAGACTGCCAGTGTGATAACTTGCAGGAGTGGAAACGATCTGTGTGCATGTGGAGAGAGAGGGAAGCCAGGGACAGAGGCCCTGGAGAGAGACCTGGATGGGTTCTTAAGGAGGCGCGGAGACAGGAGGGAGCAGCAGCAGCAGGAGGAGGAGGCATCAGTGGAAACAAGCACAAAGGTCCAGCTCTCAGCCTTCTTCTTTTCCTCCTTGCCTGTCCTCTCCTCCCTGTGCCTCCCTTTAGTACCTTAAGGCCTTAAGCACATACCCAGAGAGCAACTGTTGTAGCTCATGTCTAGATGTCTCCCTAAAGCTTCCTGCACTCATAGTTGGTACTTTTCAGAGGTGGCTGGATCTAGGGCGTGTGATGCTGGGATTATGGGTGTCCCATACTGGGTGTGAGTGTTACCCACCTTGAGGGCAAGTAGCTTGAGTGAAATATATTTATAAAGGATGGAAAGAGGGCTGCTGCCTTCTGTCAGTCACGACTATTTCTATTCTGTGATGCCTTCTGCCACACTATCCTGCCTTTGAGCGGCCAAGGATGGACGGAAACCTCTACAAACTGTGAGCTATAATAAACCTTTCCTCCTTTAATGAGTGCCAGGTGTTTTGTCTCAGCAGTGAGAAACGTGACTACGCCAGGGGCCTGTGAACACCATTCTTTCTCAAAATTTCTCATGCATAAAGGCAAACTACCAAGGGGTGTTTACAACTTTTTAAGTAAAAACAAAATAGAAATATAAAAAGTGGTGGGACAATTTTAGGCAAAACAAATAGAATGACATGGATCTTACTACTTTAAAGGAAAACAGGCAACAATGTTTGTGGTTCCTTCTTGTGATCATGGTCCAGAAGTGGCCTGGGCAGGGCTGAGCCTATGGCCTGGGCTGGTTTCAGCAATGCTGTGGTGGGGGAATCAGAAGTTGGCACAGAACGTACAGGGCCACTTCAGCAGTGGTGGAGGACCTTCTGGTTCATTGCTCTGTCCCTGACACTGTCAGCCAGGAAGATGGTTGATGGCCTCCTCGTATTTCTAGGTTCACTAAATATCCATGAGAGATTGATCATCCACACACTGGTTTGTTTGTTTTTTAAGACAGGGTCTCACGGTGTAGTGCAGGCTGCACTTGAACTCACTTATGTAGTCCATTCTGGCCTTGAAATCACAGCAATCCTCCTGCCTCACCTCCTGAGTGCTGGGATTACAGGTGGGCACTACCATGTCCCACCCATGCTCTGATTTAAATCAAGAATCTCAGGTGTGTTTTATCCTACAGGCCAATGCTTATTGACTAATACCAGAGTTTGGAAAGGCTGTGTTTAGAATGACTGGAGCCCTTGTCTGGGCTTAGTTAGGTATCGATGCTGAAAGCTGTGTGAGAGAGGTAGCTTTTATTTTTTTTCTCTAAATCCTTCTAACTCATATTAACTTTAGACTCTTATTCCTTTCTTCTTCATGCATACATAGGTACTCTTTACCTGTTCAGACCATGTCTGAGATTGGATCTGATTTCTGTTACAAAGTATAAACTTAGAGCTAGTTCTCAGGTAGACAATGTGGTCACTTGTGTGCCAGGAGTCTGCTTTCCTAGCCCTTTTCTCTTGTGTGCTCTTTCCCCCTCTTTGCCATCCTCACTAATCCCAGTATATCCAAATGCATGTAATCTTGACATTGCTGAAGAGATGGGCAGAAAACTGTCTACACCCCTGGGTGGGGTGGGATTCCTCCAGTCCGTGTTACCCCAGGGAGAGGGAGAATCCTAGAGTACCCCATGAGATGGCAAATGTGCTTTCAAGTCTTGGGTGAATCCTTGTCTGTGTTTGGGCGCCTATGCTGATTACTGCAGACCTAACTGCTCCTGCAGAGCAGCAAGGATCCTGCTCTTGGGGGAGAAGACTGCATTGTTTGGTGATGACTCTAGGAAAACAAGATGCCAGTTTCCCTCCCTTCACTTTAGTCTTTTGAGACTAAAGTGTTCTCCTTGATTTTCAGTTTGCTTTTCTACTCACCGCCTAGTAATTCAGACGGATTGTCCTCAGAATATCTTCAACATTGAAAGCTGGAAATGTCCTTTCCCATAGACCCTGTGCTCCTGAGAGAACCGCCTATATGGGTCAGAGCTGTAACTTCCCTCCTGTGGCAACCCTAGTAGCTCTCTGGCAGGGGACACCTCTCTTTCCATTGGAGCAGAGCGCAAAAGCGGTCCAGCATCTCTCTAGAGGAAGCCATAAGGTAGCGGTTGAGCTCTGATAACAAGGACCCAAATTCCTGTTCCTTAGCTCGGAGCTGAGGGAAGGTCACGTGCCCATTCTGTCCTCAGTTGGCTCAGTGCGTAAAGCAAGAAAACATTTTTGCTGTCATAGCACTGTTGTGAGGATTGCTTAAGAACACATGTGAAATGCAGGCACACCATGCAGCATCCTAGAAGTACAAAAGTGATTTTGTTATTGAATGAGTGTGACCTTATTCTCCAAGGCATGCTAGTCTTACTTAACATCCAACTCTTATAAACCTTTGGTGCTCTCCTGCTTCAGGAAGGGGAGGAGGTGACTCCTGGTATCTGACAGGTGAGCACTGCATGGCAAGGGGTCTTCAGTCACATCCTACAGAAATGGAGACACTCACTAAATCTAAGTGCCAAAATACCTCTACTGATTCACGGTGTGAAGAAGGACAAGTGAGTAGACCCCAGGCTCTCCCATGCTGTTCTCTCCCTGTCTACAGAGGCATGAAGAGGCTCCTGGGTATAAGAAGCCCCAGCAAGGTGGTTGTCAGGCTTCAAATGGTCCTCAGTAGCAGTCATATTTTTCCTCCTGGGGCCTGATTTGCTAGATGGTTTCTGATGTCCTTGTTACCATGACAACTCTATGCTGAAGTTACATATATAGTGGATGCCTCTGGGCTAGTCTGGGTCATGCAGCAAGGAGGCCCAAAAGGGGAGCGATGAGGATACAACCATTAGGGGAAAATGTGGTGCTAAGAATAGCCAGCTACACACAGTGATAAGGGCCCAGATGGTCAGGGACGTCAGCTGGGGACAGGGAAGGCGGAGGTGGCAGGGAAGGAACAGGGTGATAAGATAGAGACTGGGACACAGGAATGCACAGCTGGGGTGCTGGAGATGCTCAGAGCCGGTGGTGGGTGAGGAGGCTGCTGGAACCTCCTGGCTCTTCCCTATGGAGGTGAGCAGTGGGAAGAAAGGGTCACCTCTGACCTGAGTACATCACAGACTCTCATCAGAGTCAGCAGCATTTGAAAAAATCTTATCATATACTAGCACCTCATTCCCAAGTCCTTACAGAACCAGCAGCCTGTACACAGACACACGAAGGCACCATCTTGAGGAAGTGGCGGAATCTGATCTGAACCCAGCTCTCTGACTTCTTCCTCAGTCTTCCTGGCATCCCCACCCCAACCCTGCTATGGCTGCCACAGCTTTATGTCCACTGCTCAGTTCCTGGGAGCACAGGGTCTCTCAGAGAGGGCTGGCCAAAGGTACAGGTGCTAGTGATTTCCCCCAGAACATCAAGTACCTTCTAGGAAGCAGCCTGGAAACTACCAGACTGGGACTATGCTTTCTGGGAGTCCAGGAAGGAGAGGGGCCAGCCTGTTCACAGGGAAACACAGAGGCTTGTATTCATTTCAGATTATGACAAGCCCTAGGAAGGAACTGAGTCATGGGGACTTGGGGCTGGCGCCTCAGGTCTTCAGCATTGCTGTGCTGCTGGTCTTCCTCTTTAAAATCATGATCACTCTGATGCTTACTGACACTTAAGGTGAATATTGTGTTTTATGCATCCCACCCCATCTTCTACCCCATTCCCTGGGTGAGTGCAGATTCAGAGTTATACAGTTAGTAGACACTGACACTCTTGGGATCCAGTAATTACTGTTTATTTCTCCTTTGTGAAATTTAACAGGGACATTGTCATGTGGCTAGGATTGTGGATTTGGATACAGGCTAAGGGAAATGTGCAGTTTGTGCTTAGGATCCCTGGGCCTTGCTTATAGCCTGGCCCTTGTGTGGCCCAGCCATATGGACACTGTCCTTTCTTAGACTGTGATGCCAAGGCAGGGCAGAGGATCTGAATGCCTTCATCGCTCCCCTTGATGCCATACACAGCAGGCTGTCAGGGTTTCTCTCCAGGTATTTCCTTACCTTGCCCTTGAGTAATGGGAGTTTCAAGATGGCATGTTTAGGACACAAATATCAAGCTGCTTCCTAAGAGCCTAGAAAACAACCCCCTCATACTCAGCTTCACTTGACTAAGAAGCAATCGATGCTGTACAAAAATAGCTCAGCATGCATGGTCAGGCTTGACAGGGGCTTGCAATGCCTTTGGTTGAATCTTAATATGAAACCAGTTGGTGCTCTGATCAGGATTTAAGGGCCTTCAAGTTGTTCCGGAGTTGTGGGCTTCAGCAAGCCCTGAGGGAAGTCGTTGGAGGGTTGAGGGGGTAGTGGTGGGTCTGCAGGGAAGCTCCAGTGCTCTGTGGCGAAGCCAGAATAAGCATGATTATTTCCACAAATCAAGCCGTTTTCATGCATATTTCCCCTTGTGTCCCGATCTGTGTAATTATGGAATGCCTATGTGTGGGAAGGAGTCTTCGGAAAACTGGTTCCTGTTCTTTGTCAAGAGGCTGAAAAGCTTAGGAAATTGGTTTGTGAAGAAATTTTGTAGTGGAGAGCTGGCAGGAATTCCAGGTGGTAGGGGGAGGGTGACGTGTCTGAGGCAGGGGCCAGACTGTGCTGCCTGGCTGCTTTGTCCTCTGGAGCCTATGAAGGTCAGATGGGAACCGTGGTGCAAAAGGAGTAGGTGTAAAAGTGGCAATGAACAGGGGCTGGAGATTTAGCTCAGTGGCATAAGTGCCTGCCCTGCAAGCAGGCAGTCGTGAGTTCAATCCCTGGTACCGAAAAAAAGAAAAAAAAAAAAAGTGGTGATGAACAGATTTTTTGTGTGTGGGGTGGTACCAGGGCCTTTCCACTGAGTTACATCTGCAGCCTTCTTATTTACTTAATTTTTATTTTGTGACCATTTCTCAGTAAGTTGCTGTGTTGCCCAGACTGAGTTTACACTGGCAAGCCTCCTGCCTCAGTCTCCCAGAGTGCTGGGATTATAGGTATGTGACACCATGCCCAGCTAGGTGAATATTTTCATATTAAAGTTGGGAGACCTGGAACTCTTGAGCTGAACAAATACCCTCTTTTGTTCACCATTGTCACCACAGACAATGTGTGCCGTTAGACCATCAGGAGCAAACATTCCATCATTTCCCAGACTGCAGTGTTTTCATATGTGCTAGGAAGGAGCTGGATTCGCTCAGAGAGGGCAAAGGGTTTTATGGTTCCCAAGACAGTTGTCTTGTAGCATTTAAGAATTCTCCTAGTGGGACCTTCTCAAGTCCTGGTGCACATGCATGCCTACGCAGTTCCATGATTACAAGGCATACTGAAAATTTTATTATCTTTTTTTTTTTTTTGGTCTTTTTGAGACAGGGTTTTGCTATGCAGTTCAGGCTGCTTTCAAACTCACAGTGATCCTTCTGCCTCAGCCTCCTGAGTGCTGGGATCACAAGGGTGTGCCACCACATTAGGCAAAAAAAATTTATTATTTTCAGAGTGTTAACTGATATGGTTCTGGTCAAATACTGAGTCCGTTCAGTGTGCTCCCTGGTAAGCAAAATAAAACATGTTACCCTCTGACATAGGGCAAGAAGCAGTCAGGACTCAGTTCAGATTCCTGTTTAGCTCTGAAATCAGGCAGAGTCTTAAAGGTCTCTGGACAGTGATGTCCTCACTGGAGGAAGGAACAGGAAGGCCAGGTTCATGGAGCTGTTCATGCAGTCACAAGCAAAGAGCCCTGCAGGTGGCAGGAGGTGTTGGGTGAGTGAGAAGTAGCTGGACTAATGTCACTTCATGCTGGCTGAGGAGGGGATAGTATCAGGAGAGGGTTGCCTGCTTTACCTCTTTAGGTGAGAAACCTCTCAGGCATTCAGTTTTGGCTTAGAACGCCCATGAGCACTCTCATGCAGTTTGCGTGCTACCCTGTTCTAGAGGTGAAGGTACTAATGCATTTTTGCATTAAAAATAAAAGGGAAGATGTTGTATGCTTTTTTTTCTGTGGGTGGACGGGGGAGATAAAGATGCTATCTGTGGTACATGGTCCATCCCATAAGGCAGAACATGAATCCCTGCCTCGTGGGTACTGTTCCAACTATCAAGAGCTGATGACGGCTTTCCTTCCTCCTCTGTGACACACCATCTCATCCCAGGGCCTCACACCCCAGCTCATGACCCTGCATTCCTGAGCTGGCTTGCATTCTGCTTTACCATCAGTTCCCTCAAGCTTTCCTGCCCCAGGCTGCAAGGTTGCTGTATAGGCCACCCCTGCTGTTTCTCTTGGTCACCTCAAGTCCAGAACAAGTTGTTGGTCACTTAGGGTCCAGAATAAATGGTCATCCATCAGCTGCTTTGCCTTAGGGCCCTTGGGCTTCTCCCAAGCATCCTGCTCACTTGGAACAAAAAAGCAACCATACAGAGGATCAGCACAGTGGACTATTGAGCATTTCTCAGAGTAAAGACTTCTTTTGTCCAGAGTGCTGACTTTGGAACGTTCTTCTTGAGGTTTTGGGAATTAGAATCACCAGAGCAAAGACAGCAAAAGACAACTTCCTTGTGGGAAAATGACCCCATTAAAGGTGGTTGGTTTTCTGCTACTCCCACAATTGTTTGCTGTCTATCCACAGTATAAGTGATACTTTCTATGCAGCACATGGAAAGGTTATTTGTTTTAGGGACATAGCTTCCAGAGTGCAATTTTGTTTCCATACCAAGGACTTTTACATAAACAAGATGATATGAGTAATGATTTTCATAGCTTTTGTGGGCAGTAACAAAATACCTGTGAAAGGCTCCAGCCTAGGTGGAGAACCAATTGCTGTTTCCAATCATTTCAGTACCCAGGCTTCCTGAAAGTCAGCCAGTTCTGGCTGAGAGGATAAAAAACTCAAGCTCAGAAAATGAAGTTGCTTGAAAAAAAAAAATGTCTCTAACCAAACTTTAAAAAGAGCGCTAATTTCAAATTCCACATTTTATATAGCATATTTTGTCATAATTTTAAATAAGACTGCTATATGATTTCTTTTATTAGCTTTCAAGTACCAGTTAGTATTTGTAATTGTTTTTTTTTTCATTTTCAGTTTTTATTTTTATTTTTTTTAAATTTTATTTAAGGAGAAAAAAGAAAAGAAACAGAAAAAGGGTACAAGTTATACAGAATTTCAGAGAAAATAAACAGTAGGAAATCACTAGTTAATTACATATTGTCATCTTAGAAATAGTAGTTCAAGTTACAAAATTAAAGCATATAGAGGGGACTTTCAGACAGTGAGACTGCAAACAGTTTTTTTCAATGATCCAACAAAACTCAGTAATATGGTTATCTATCTTATACACTTAAATGCAGTTATATCCTTTAGAGCACTTTCTTTTCCTTTCTTTTGTACAATGACAATTACACATTTTGGGTTTTATTACTTCCACAGTTCTTATTACTTTTTTTTGAGAAAGTAAAACAAAATGTGACATAACAGGACAGAGTCAGTCAAATCAAAAGGATGGACATAGTACATAATGTAAAAACAAAATACAAGGTGATCAACAATGGTTACCATAATGCCTCTTGCTATCTTAAAAAGAATTGCCTGTATCATGAGTTATAATAAAATTGAACAAAACAGTAAAGAACAAGACCAATAAAACCAAAACACTGGAGACATTAGAGGACTTCAAAAGAAGATAATAGTCAACCAGAATGGGCGTCATAATGAATCTTATTGTCTTCATAGTTGTTGCCTATACTTTCGAACTTGGTACTATCAAGCATAACAGAATAGAGGAAAATCAGTCAAAACAAGATGGTGAGAGCAATACAGGGTGTCAAATTAAGTTAATAGGAAATCAAAGTGGGCTACTATAATTGTAATTGTTTTTAATGCACATGTCTGAAGGAGATACATGAGGAAGCTCAGGATTGTTGGTATTGACATCTTGTCAGCAGTCTTAAAACAGTCCCTTGTAAGTTACATGACATCATACATCTTTTATGAATGAGAAGAAAACTATCTTGGGAAAGGTCAAATATTTAGTATATGAAGAAGCTAGAATTTTAAAAACAGCTTTATTGAGGTGAGTTTACATGTCGCAGGACTCCTCCTTTTAAAGGATACAATTTAATAGTTTTTAATATGTTCAAAAAATTGTGTAGCTACTGCCGGTACCTGACTCTAGAATATTTCCATCGCCTCTATAGGAAACCTCATGTTTATGAGGTCACTCTCTTAATCTGTCTTCCTACCAGCCCCAGGGAATCCTGACCTACTTGCTGTCTGCATTAGTCAGCTTTCTATTGCTGTGATAAAATACTTGAAAAAACCGGCTTAAGGGCTGAAAGGTTTATTTGAGTAATGGTTTCAAAGGTCTATGGTCAACTGGCTGTGTTGAAGCAGAACATGATGGTAAGGCATGGAGCAAAAGTGCTCACCTCATGATGATTGGAGAGGAGAAGACAGAAGAGGGGTACGGGGACCCCAATATCCCCTTTAAAGGCTTGTCCCCAAATGACTAATTTCCTCCCATACACTTTCACCTTTTAAAGGTTCACCACCCCTCGGTAGGGCCACAGACTGACGATCAAACCTTTAGTGTGTGGACATTTAAGAATCAAAGCATAACACACACTCTATGTGTTTGCTCATTCTGGACAATTTATATAAACAGAATCATGTAGTCTTTTAAGACTGCTTTCTTTGACTTAGGATACTATTTTGGACTCTGTCCACTTTGTAGCATATTGGTGCATAATATTATGTTGCACACATATACTGTGTTTCATTTGCAGGATGGATGAAATGAAAGGTACTCCAGGTTTGCCTACTTTAGGCCTGGTTCTTGGGCCTGCAGCACCAGCTACTTTCTTCTGTACCTGTCACCTGATCCTTCACCCTAAGTAATGAGTAAGACTTTCAAGTGTGAGAAGATCTACCAAGACACACACCTAATCAGAGCCCACACTAGGGCTCTGATTCCCCAATTTTTGGCCTACACGGATTTTTTTACTTCTCCATGTAACTTCTAGACATACTCAGAATGCATCATTGTCCTATAAAATACTAATAACTTCTTCACTGTATCAGTACATGACATAGAGAGGCCCATAGCCTTTTGCATCGACTGAGTATAAGAGATGTAACTGAAAGGAAGCTGAGTTAGTGTTAGCAACACTTACTGTTCTCTGAGTGTTTCTAATCCTGAGGTACTCATTTCTAGCCTCTCTGTAGAAATTTCATTCCATGGAAATGTATAAGGACTCAGTAAAGGAAGCTCACTACTCCAGAACACAGCTTTTGAGGAGGATCCTCTGGTATTAGTAACACTTTGAACTCATTTTGGGAAACACATTTGATCCCAATATAGATGATCCAAAATCCTGCCATCCTGTGTTGATGTGGAAGTGATACCCAAGTTTCTTTATGTATCTAATTATTTTACTTCAGGTTTTGCTTACCTGTCAACCCTGAAGAGTTAAAGTTGGAATTTAGAAAATAACATTTCTCCCAATATCTACACATCAAGAACAGTAAAGTGACCTTGAAAAATACTCAGGTATCATGTTGGCATTGGTTGGTCTTGTAAGAAAAGAACAACTTTCAGTTTGCCTCCTCCACTGTGTCTCTACAGTGTGTCCGTGCATCTCAGGAATTATCTCAGTTCCTCCAGGACAGAGATGCTTATGGAAATGAACAATGGAAGACAGGTGGAAATGTAGCCATCAAAGATATTTTTATCAATTTTGGCAAATACCTTATGGTAAATTTGTGTCCTATCCTGTTGGTTGTTTAAGGTATCTGCTTATTGTTGGAATGCTGAAGCTTTTGAGTAGGAGGCAAATTGCATACTGAGGAAGTGCTCAGCCTGTGGCTTGCCTGCAGCTGGAGGCTCTAAGCCTGACAGTCCAGAGGAGGCCGGAAGTGTGAGGGGAATTTTAATAATGGCATTATTCAAAAAAGCCAAAAGATGGAACAGCTTAGATGCCCATCAGCTTATGAATGGGTAAACATAATGTGATATATGTGTATAAAAGACCGTTTAAATGGCTTTCTTTGAATGTAGAACAGTTACCTCTGCATTAGTTAATCCAGACCCTATCTCTATGTACTGATATGTACAGAGCTGGCTAAGCTGTTTCCTTTTCCCTTCAGTTGGCTCTAAGCATTGTAAACAGGGCCAACTGAGGTACTGATGCATAATCTTTAAAGCCAATTGACAGTTTTCTGTGTCCTTGTCTTGTGTCTCTTCATGTAAACAGTTGAGCACAGCAGAATGGCAGAGCCACAGAGCTCCAGAAATGTCAGCTGGGTTTGAGCCCTGAGAGGAGACGCTACGACTCGCCAGGGCACAAAAGTTTACATGTCAGAAACTAAAGCAACAGCCTCCTGAACATTTAAATGCTACTTCAATTGAGTTAGGCAGATTGGTCTTTCTACATACCTTTTTCTGCACATTGCAGGGGTGCTTTCTGGCCTATTAGCTAAGCCCAGCTCACAGATTTACATAATTCCTATCATTTCACCTATCACTCATCCGAGAGTGAATAAATTCTGTGTGAGGCCCTAGATCAAGGCTTTTATTCTGTGAATCCTCACTTGCACTGGACTCAGAACCCTTTGGCTTCCCCTAACTGTAAATATGTCTTAGTGTCTTTATTCTCACCATGGGTTGCACTGGAGGTGGTAGATTAAAATTAACTTGCTGGGATTCCAATACTGTTTCAGTGGGATTACAAAAATAAACTTCCCAGACCACGAGGAAGACAAAAGGATTACAATATATATGCACAGGAGAATATTCATCAGCCACAAAATGTACTGACCTATGGTACTACTACAGTACTGACAGCATTATATCAAGTGAATGAGCCAAGTATAAAGGTCATGTTATTTAATTCTATTTACTTATTTATATGAATTGTCCAGAATAGGCAAATGCATAGGATAGAAAGTAGTTTTATGGTTGCTGGGGACTCAAAGAGGAGATGAGAGGAGAGACTGTAAATGGTAGGGTTTCTTTTTAGGGAGATGGAAATGTTCATAATTAATGGCAGTGATGACCAACTTCATGAATATATCAAAAGCCACTTGATTGCTCCATTTTACAGGATGAATTTTATATGAAGAATATATCAATTCAACAGACAAAGAAGACAAGGTTTATATCTTTTGCCTGGGGATTAGAAGGGTTTTAGGATTCAGCACCAACACACAGCAGGACTTCCATAGAAGACTGATCAGTTGACAAGTGCAAGGAAGGAATGAATGCACAGACAAAGCTCATAAACTGTAAATCACTATGTCAGGGAAATATTTTTAAAAATAAATTCTCTTGACAAGCCTTTAGGCCACATTTATCCTAACATATTTGGTAAATGATACATTCCGGCAATACTTTTTTCAATTTATAGTTTTTAGGCCATTATTTTTTAATGTATATTCATTTTCTAATTACAAAAGTAATGCATTTTACTTTGAAAAAAGCTGCAACTTGTAAAAGAATAGAAAACCACAATTATATATCTACATGTGAAGTAAATCTTTGATGCCACCTTAGTAGACATATATATATATATATATATATATATGTATGAATGTGTGTGTATATATATTTATATTCATCCCTCCCATTTAATTTAAATGAATAGATTAGCAGCATGCTATACATTTAAGCACACATGAATAGTTTTTGTATCTAATTTCTTAAAAAGTTTCTCAGAAATTGCTTTACTGTCCTTTATTTTGAAGGCAGGCTCTTCGCATTCAAATTACCAATTCTTTGATGTTTTCTTTTTCAACTCCTCCATGAGCTCAAATGGCCAGACCTGCCTGTGTGAGAACTGCCTGTGTAAGAAATCCTTGGTGACAGTCACAGTCCTCAGAACCCCGTGGCTGGAATCTTTGTGAAGACCACTGAGTGTCAGAAAACACCAGCTGCCCCAAGCTGCAGGGTCCTGCCAGACTCCGCACCTGCCTATGGCTCGGTCACAGCAGGGCTGTCAAGCTGCTGAAGATGAGTACTTGTGTCTATCAAAATAAGGGGGCACAGCCCTATCTGAGCTGAGCAGAGACGTGAAACACCCAAGTCCTGCAGTGAGGCAGGGTAGGGGGAATGCTGCTGTAAAAGGCACAATTTTCCCCCATCCTGCAAGCCAAAACATCCTACAGTTGCAGGAAGGAATCCCTGCCTCCAGCAACCAAAGTCCTGTTAGCTACAGGGGTTGAGATTATAGGGTGCCTTCTAGGGTTAGTTTCTCATGGTCCCTGCCAGCCCTCAGAAGGCAGGCTGGCAGCAATGTGGAGTGAGCTGGGAAGCCAGGGCTGGCTACCCCAAATGGATCCCTTTCCTACATTCCTGAGATCTGTTCATGCAAGTTCCCTGGTTTTTGGTCGCCTGTAGCCAGGAAGGGGATATAGAATACACAGTGTTCATTATATTTAAGTCAACTCTTAATGATTATGAGTCATTGAATCCTCCTGATCAAACATAGGCAGTAGTTTCACATCAGTTAGCTTCTTGAAAGCAAGTTCTGAGGAAAATTAGGAGTTGGGAAGCAAATTGAATTATACATCAAAGAAAAACAATCCCTTGACCTTTCTTCCTTCCAAGATCTGCTGTTACTTAGTATAAAGCTCCAGGTTGTGTGCAGTCAATTTAGTGTGTGGAGATGGAGGTCAGTTAAAATGACTCCTGGAGCACACTTTCTACTAAGAAATGTTCCCAGCATATGGAAGAAACCCAGGGTGAGTGTTTTGTCAAAAGAGTACAATGAATTGGGAAGAAATGCAAAAGCAAAACTGTCATCTAGTGCCAGAAGTAAAGAGTAAATTAGATGAGACAACCTCATGGGCTTTGAGAGTTCAAAGGAGACAAAGAACAGCCATGATGGGAGTTGTCTGGTGAGAATGGACTACAGGGCAAGTCTTTGGAGGTGGGTAGAATTTGGAGAAATGAGGAGGAAGGTATGGGACTATGGTGAAAGCGAGGAAAGAGGGTGAAGTGTGAGGTTTGCATGAGGTGGTTATTCGGGTGAGTCCAGCTGGATAGATGGAGTGCCCTATGCTGGAGGGGGGACCCTAGAGTTGAGCAGAGACATGCTGGAAACTTGTTGAGGAAGGAAATGGAGTTAGTGATAGTTATTAAAATGGGAGTAACCCAATAAACCAGATACTAAAAGAGATCAGATTTGTGTTCCATACCAATCACTTTTCCTCTTAGGATCACAAGTGACCAAAAAAAAAAAAAAAAATCACTGAGCTTGAAATCCTTTATTTAGAGGGGAGAAGCTGAGTAAGATCTGAGGATTTCTTCTGTGGCAGAAAAATTGTTAAGAAAAAAAGTATGTGTAGACACACACACACACACACACACACACACACACACACACACACGGAATACCAGGAATGTATTAGCCATTGTGCCAGGCATGATGGGAAATAAAAAGTTCAGATCATGAATCTTCAATATCTCTAAGATGTTCACAATCCAATGCAATTTGTGTGAGAAGTTGGCAGAACTTTTGGAGACTCTGAGCTTATGCAGGGCATAGTTCTTGGTTCAGGAGGTGAGAGTATAGACTGTAGAGTCCTAGGACTATGACAGGCCAGGAAAACAACTATGGGGTCCAAAGCTGGAAGCACTGTGAAGAAGTTGGGCCTGTGTACAGGATTTGACAAATGAGAAGAGTAGAGAGATTTGGGAGACCCCGGAAAATGGCTTAGGAGGCTCCAAGGCCTATTCATGTGGGAATGAATGTGCTGGGAAGGTGGAGGGGATTTTAGCACATGGTTCTACAAGATGAGCAGTAATTGATTGCCTATAATGCTACTTTTCTTAATCTACCTGCACCCTGTAATGTTGGCTAAGTATCTTAGTCTTGCTATTGTTACCTCATTGTTTGATGAAACAGGCATCTCTAACAGCTTTTCCTCTTTCCTTCTGTTTACTCTACAATTATTTATCAAGTATCTTAGTTCTTTCGAAATAGTCCTCCATGGTGAATTTAGCCAGAGTGGTCTTTGTAAAATATGTACTGTAGCATATTGGGTCTCACTTCTCTACTTAAGATGCTTGATGGCTTTCTGTTGCGTGCTGCTTCTTATCATCCATTAGTCCTCCTGATAACTTTCCACTCTTAAACCCTTCTAATCTCCCACCCCTCCATTCCTTCACTCCTTTAAACTTTGCTATTCTGGTCTTGTAGACTAGCACTGAGTTCCTATTTTATCTCCCTCTTCCCAAAACTGAAATACTACACCAATGAGGGGATTCTAAATATAGCTTATACTATTGTATAAAGACCAGACCTGATGGACTTTTTATCAACTTCAGGTAGTTGAGAGGGAATGTCTATAATCAAAGGAATAGATGCACAGAAGCATAAAATGGCCTGATACTTCCCATTCTGCCTTTCCCTCCAGGTAGGCTGGTGCTAATGCTCCCATCCACCATTGTATATTTCTTGTAATCCAAGGATTCCTCTTCCTGTAATTCACTTCCCTTGCAGCTCTTTCCCAGCTGCAAGGGGCTGTATCAGAACAAATTAACCATACCTACACACTGATTATTGAAAATTAGGTAGAATCAATTGGTAAAATAATCACATCCAGCCAAATTAGTGGAACATCATAGATAGTGATGACAAATCAATTCTACAGAGTGAGTTTAGGCAAATGGGCTTTCTACCAGTTCATTTACTTCCATGCATTGACAGCTTGAAAGCCCAGTAGAAAGCAGTTTATTGTTGAGCTTCTGCTAGGTTGAGGCCTAGTGGCTAGGTGCCTCCCCTCTCTCAGCACTGTTGTAGGTACCTCCATCATTCCCACCCCATACCTCCCGCTGTGTGCTGCTTCTCATTTGCTGTATCCTAGCACCTGCTTACCAGGCACATTAGAACCTTGGAGAAACCTTCATTTAGTTCCATAAAGAAATATTTTTGCAATGACCAGGGAGATGATCATTGTCCCATGCCCATCAAGAGTTTTCACAGTGGAAATTTGGGGGTAACTAAAGTGTTTACATAGATGAAAGAATGGTCTCTTCATTTTAGGAATGTACAGTTTAAGCTCTTGTCTGTGGCTTCAAGGCGATTATCATTATTGACAAATGTTGTAGGTATTCGAGAGTATTTTCTTTTCTTTTTTTTCTTTGGCAATTTTTAAATGGAGGTTTAAGATTCTAGCACAGTAGCATGGTAACTTCTGTCATCTTGCTAACTGTTGTGACCTGAAATTTTGTGTGAAACAAATTATACCATGAAAACATCATTTGGTCCTAATTTACATCATCACAATATCCTGGTACAGTACAACAGACTGACCTCATTATTAATGAAGAGTGTGCACTGCATATGCATGAGCAGACATTAGCAATTATCTCAATCAAGGTTTATTGCCACACCAAGACTTGCCTCCACATACTCATCTGCTTTTGTCTCCAAGTGAGGATACAGCAGTTTTTCTCTCTGACCTTGGGCCTTTCCCTCATCATAGCATTAAGAAAAAGCATTTATATTTCTCTAGAAACTTCAGTTGTTTCCAACCAAAATGTCTCATGCTGGCTGTGGGCCAGGTCTGGTCTTTTTTTGCATTTGAAGAGCATAACTTCTTTTTTTAAAAACTTCTGAGGCATTCTCTAGCTGGTGTTGGAAATGTACCTTAATTTTCCTCAGCATTTTTCTTTCATTGAAGGAAAAAAAGCAGCAGGACCCAGGAAGAAGGGGAGTGGTGGAAAGTCATTATTGCTTTCTCTGTGTGTTCCTTGCATCTCTTTTTTTCAATAAACTGCCTCAGGAATTTCTGCAGTCAGCTATAATCTACTCTTGAAAGGCTTCCTTTTGGACCAAGCTCTTCAAGTGAGCCAAAACCTCTCCCTAGGACTGCGGGGTTTGGCGGAAGACAATAGAAAGAAAGGGAGTATTAACATGTGGTCCTTTGGTGAGATTGGGGAATTTCCGTAAGGTGTGCTCAAGAGGCTGAAAAGGCAGAGAGCTCTGCATTTTTTGCAGGGCAGCATTCCCTGCACTCCCTTTTCTCCTGTCTTTTTTTCATTCTCTTCTCACCCTTTGGATGCAACAAAGAGCTTTTTCACAGGTCTCTGGCAATGGGGCATTGTGATTCCACTGGTACCATGGACAGATACCAAGCACACATTTTTAGCTCTTGATGTTTTACAATAGTGTCTCGGCACTAAATTAGCATCAGGGGCAAATAATAAAAATTTGACTTTTATATGATCACCTCCCTAGTTAATTAAATATGAAATTTAGTGTTGGAAATAGGTTAAACACAATTTTTATACATACCACCAAAGACAAAGGTATTTTAATCTGATGCCTGACATTTTAAAAGGCTTTTTTTTTTTAACCTCCTACTTAGTAAGGAAAAATTCCTTATACTACCGAATCAGAGGTGGTCTGATTGTGAACCTATATTAATCTATTGAAAGTGATAGCAAATTAATTCATGTTTCCTTAATTCCAACAGTGACATAAAGAGAACTTGCTTCTATTTTGTGCCAGGATGTACATTAGAGTTTTCAGGAATTAGGCAGAAGGTGAATATTTCTGGGTATTTTATCTGTGATAAAGATCCTGAAAGTTATTCTTAGCCCTCAGAAATTATAAGCAAAAAAGAGGATGGTCAAATAGGGTCAAACTCTGTATTCATAAGATAAGAGGAACAGGGAAGGAGAAAGGAGTCTGGTTCTTTCCTGTATTCAACAAAAGTTAATTTGTACCTGTTATGTGTCAGTCACTATTTAAGGTCCTGGAGACATAGCCATGCATAAAGTAGACAAAAGCCCCTGCTCTAGTGGAGCTCACATTTCAGTGAGCTAAATCAGATAGTAAACAAGGGAAATAGTAAAAATAAGTAGTGTGAGGCTGAGAAATACTATGAGAAGGAAATCAGATAAGCAACTCTGAAAAGAAATTGTCTATTTGAGTGAATGTTCAAGATTTTAAATAGAACACCCAGAACAGGAAGTGTACCATATAGTGATGCGAAGCAGGGTGACAATGGAGGAGACCAGGACTTGAGTGAGAGATGACTTAGAGGAGGAGTACAGTGGATAGGGGCAAGAAAGACTCAGCTGTGGGATTCCTTGCTGGCTTACCCTTGAAGGTCTGGGGTTGAGAGGTGAGAAGGTTCTGTCCTGATCATCAGATACAGACCTTGTGATCCCCCTGCTATGGTGGCTAAGGCAGAGTCACCTAAGACTTTCAGTTTGACCTGCTTTGTATTCTGTGTAATTGCTTTCCCAGTTGTTTGCTAACACCCTGAGAACAGACTTGCTTCTTTATCTTTCACATCTCAGGGAACCCAATAAACATTTGTTGGCTTCAATGGAATTGACTCTATTCCAAAATCAGCACTTAAGACACACAGGATGTTGTGGAATGCCTACCAGGTTTATAGTGCATGACACACCTGTGAGGAAAATGATAGCCAAGGGCCACGATGGAATCTTCTCTGAAACAACTGGACCCACTTGTTCCCTAGAAACAGACATGTGGGCTCACATTGAGGAAGAAGGATGGAACCTCACTTCCAGTGCAGTCCCAAGGCTTCCCATTCTGCCCCCAGAGCAGCCAGGAGGACTGTAGCTTTTTAAAGGGATACTGGATTTTGCCAAATGGTCTGACATCTGGTGTTCAAATTCTGGTCTCTCCAGAGATTTTGTGTTGTAGCATAATCTGAAAGCAACTCAGGGTTTATGGTATATCTTGAATCCAGGACAAGGCAGTAGGGCAATGGGGCTGATAAGAAATCTAGTGGACACCCACAGGTGAATGACAAAACTCCCAGACACAAGTGGCTTAGCCAAATGCTCCTGGAAGCCCAGGCACCCAATGCTTTTGACCTAAGGAGGATAAAAGAAGGGGTATAAGATTGAATCTGCTTTTTATTCTTTCTGACCGGTCATGTTTTGTGTTTTGCTGCAGATTAGTCTGTTTTTGGGTGTGATAAGCACATAAGTATCCCAGAAGCTCATGCTCCATCAGCTCTTTGTTTATTCTTGGGTGAAAAAAAATCATAACAGATGCTAGTAAAATGCATTACAAAGTGTGGAAGACAATACAATGTTTACATATGTGAATCTGATTTATTTCCCAATGACATATCTTGAAACCATACATATCACTGTTGAATAAATATCTTCTCATTTTTGATACTAGACAAAAAACCTTTTCAACAGGATCAGAAGGACTCATGCTAGCCACACTGGTGTGGACGTCCTGTCATTCTAATTGGCCTCAGTGGTGGGCAAGCCTTTTCCAAAGTACTGCAGGTGTTAGCCAGCTGTCCCAAAGCTGCTGGTTCTCTAGGTGTCATCCTCAGACACCCACCAGGCATGGGAATGCCACCTGTGAGTTCATGAGAAATGCAGAATCTTGTACTCTGCACCAGAACTACCCAATCCAATTTGTACTTGACAGGCAATCCAGTATGCACATTCAAGTGTGAGAAGAGTGAAGGAAACACACGTGTAAAGCACTGTCACATGTGATAATACCAGCTGTGGACCGGACTTAGCTGCAAGGGCTCCTTCAGAGATGCAACCTGCACTTCTCATCACCTCACTTTTTCTCACTGATTTCTTGAAACCCTTTAAGTTCATTTGTCCAGTTCCTCTAATGTGTAGCCTGAGTTTTTGATGATCTGCTTGGAAATTGTGGGCAGGATATGCCTCTTGTGTACTTAGCATGCCACATGTCTAACTGAGCAGGGAGAATTTGCTGTTTCAATTCTTATTGTATTTACAGGGATCCTAAAAGCGATTCCTTGACTTATTGCTGACTCTGCTGAAGTATTCTGTAGCTACAGATATCAACTGGTAAAAGGAGCTCAAAATCTACTCATCATAGGTCTCGGTGAGGATATAAAACACAGACCTTTTCGTAGTTTTCAGGCTAGGAAAAACAAAACAAAACCCTGCTCTTTTGCAAAGCAGAACAATGATTTGGATGTCTGGTTTTGTCCTAAGGGCACCTATATCTGCAGTGGGTGTTTGAGGGGGCCTCTAAGAGTGGTGTAATGATGGGTATCTATGTCTCTTTCTGGGGCCATGTGGAGACACAAGAAAACACTTCAGTCCCCCCAGGGTATGTGGTAAAGACTGGGGCCCTGCTGCAGACCACAAAAATTACTGAGGACATTTTCCATGTTTGTGGCTCTGGTCTGTGTGGAGGAAGGGGAAAGAGAAGGGAGTGCACTAGGGGAGGGGGCAGCAAAGGGCACCATCCCTGCAGCGCCTGTTCCTGGTCTGTAACAAGAAGTGCTACCCACCCTGCCACCAAAACAGTGGTTAATATGGGGAATGTGGAGAGGCAATGTTGTACCCAATTATCATTTGCTTGTATTTCTTCTTCCATGGTCTTTCTGCCCCTGAAAAAATGCAAGCTGCTGTCGGACCTTTGGGTACAGGCCAAGAAAGAGCTTCATATCTTAAAAATGTACTTTAAATTGGTTATTCACACCCATGTTACCTTGGCTTTCATCATGTTCTGGTCAGAATTAGACTCAGTTTCCAGTCTGAAATAATGCAACTGGTGACCAGCCTGTACCAGTTACAGTGATCTGGGGACTAGGTTGTGGTGTTAGAGTAAAAGGTCCTTGTGGTGTTCTCCTGTCTCTGGCTTGTAGGCATAACTCTTTCTTCTGAAGGCTCAATTGGCTCCGACTCCAAGATGAATTGATGAGGCCACTGAAAGTGGGGAAGCCAGGCACGGTGCCGAGCCTTTGGGTGATCTCTGAGCTGCCCTCTGCTCTTGTTCCCTGCAATTTCTTGAAAAGATAGGGGCTGCACGTGGCTTCCCCTTAGGCTTGATGTGGATGAAACAAAGAAACCCCAGTGTGGGGCTAGTTTTCCTGGGACACAGAGCCTGGAGGGAAAAGAAGATCAGAGTCTGGAGGGTCCCAGAAGTAGCTGGGGGCAGTGTCAATTGACATCTCTGTGGTCGGACACTGGGTGCATTTGGTGACCCTGAAACCTAGCATGGAGCAAGGCAGAATATCAGAAAATACCACTCAGTTGACTGACCATGAGCATGACTGATAACTCTCCTAGGCATCAGCCTGTGGCTGATCCAGAAAACAGGAGCAGCTCTGCCCCCCCAAAGCACTGCAGCAGCTCCCCAGGGTCCCCAACAGTCTCCCTCCTGATGTGTGCTGCATTTATTCATCTGTAAAGCGGCACCTCCCTTCACTCTCCTAAGGACCTACTCATTTCTCTAGCCTTTACCCAAACTCTTCTGCTCCCAGAAGCCTCCCCGACTCCCCTTCTGCTGCTGCTAAGATCTTTCTTTGCTCATCACTACCTATGTCCAACTGCTCATACCTATGTGGGGGTCTCTTGCTAAATGCTAAGTTCCACAGCACCACCATGCTGTGTTCTTCAGTGTGTAACCAGCACTTTGCAGTGAGCAAATGGCGTTTTCCTTCCTCCCAACAGACTGTTATCACTGCTCTCATGGCAGCAGTGGTGTCCCTGGATGGCACTATTTTTCCCATAACTGTGAGTCTATGAGTGCAGTTAGGTCTCTGGGGCACCAGCTCATGGTGTCTCTGCTTCTGAGTGCTTTCATCATCAGTAGTCATTTATATGTTGCTTTAGATCCATGGGATGTTTTAAAGAGATTTCTTTGTAAATTTTTATAACATTTTATTATGTCTGACAGTTACAGTAAAAATTATGTTAAGAGTTAGAACTCAAACTGAATTATAGAATCTCTGGAATCAACCTTTCTTAGTCAACTTTGTTGAAGAATTTAAATGCAATAAGATATACACATCTTAAATGTACTATTTGACTTTTGATGGCTGACTGCATTGTCACAAGCAAGACAAGAAACATTTCCCTCTAAATTCCTTCATGCGTCTTCCCCATAATCCCCCTGGCCTCCAGTCTAGGCAAGCATTGATCTGTTTTCTGTCCTCAGAGATCAGATTTGTCTTTTCTAAAACTTCATATAAATGGAATGATGGAGTCTGTAGTTTCTTGTGTCTGGCTTCTTTCACTTAGCATGTTGTTTAAATTCATCCATGTGATTGCATGTGTCTATAGTGTGTTTATGTGTTGAGTAATGTTTGAATGTACCAGATTGTTTACCTTTTCACCAACTGATGAGTATTTTGGTTGCCTCTAGGACTATTTTCCCATTATGAATTAAGGCCACAATGGATTTTGGTAAGATATTCTTATGTCTATCAGTTTTCATTTTCTTTATAGAAAACTCTAGACATTGGAATATCTGAGTTCTGGGGTAGGCATCTCTTCCTTTTTATAAGAAACAAACTGCCTTTTAGAGCGGTTATACCATCTCATATCTCTCTAGCAGGACATGGAGGCCACTTGCTTCAGGTTCTCAGTAACTTGTAAGCATCAGTCTTTTATTTGTTTGTTCTGCTTTTAGTTTTGTTTCTTGAGAGAGTTTTGTTCTGTAACACAGGCTGGCCTCAATTCACTGTGTAGTCCAGGTTGCCCTTAAACTCATGATCCTCCTGCTTAGGCCTCCTGAGTGCTAGGATTACAGGTGTGTGCCACCATACCCACCATAATTAGTCGGGTTTTTGGTCATTCTTGTTGCTTATTCTAATAGTTTAATTTGCTAGTCCTTTCTTCTGGAAATGAAAAACAAGAGGCCTAGACATATTAACAGTCTTGTCTAAAAGCATGTTGAGCTGTAATGAGACCCTGGGCCCCTGAACCTGTTGGTCTCCCACTGCACACTGCTTTTGCTCTAACAGGGATGATGGCTGTCACTTTACCTGCTTGAAACTAAAGCACCCTTCCTGGGTGAACCAGAAGGCCCTCTGCAACTCTGTTGTTCAGTGGGAGATAACCTTGAACAAATGACTCAATATTAAGTTCAGAAATACTGATTTCCCTGAAGCTTCGAACTGCAGGCTCTCTTCCTGTTCTCTGTAATTAGACTGTCTGTGATATGAGCTGCGTAAACAGCACCTCCTAGTTCTCAGGTGTGTTGGACTCACTAAGCTGGGGGCACAGGGAACGAGAGATGTTGTTTTCTCACTGCAGCAGTTTGTTGCACCTTGGCACAGCATGCTGGCTCAGTCCTGCTGGCCCCATGACTCACAGCCTGGAAATAAACTCACAAAGGTAGTATCCAGACGTTAGGGAGGGGGTGTGTGCAGCTTGCTTTTTAGTTATCTAAATGTATAGGTTGGTATGAATTTATTGTAATTTAAAAACCATTGCTTAGCATAAGCAACTGCCTGGCAAGCACACGATTATGAGTTTGATCCCCAGTTCCAAACAAACAAACAAACAAACCAAAGCAAAAACAAACCAAAAAACCCCACTGCTTAACTTTACTAATCTTATTATGGCAAAAAGTAAAGACAAGGGGCATCACCATCTCTCATTTGAAATTATGCTACAGAACTACTGTGATAAAAGCAACATGGTACTGCAAAAAACAGACCCAAAGATCAATGGAACAGACTAGAAAATGCAGAAACAACTCCAAATGCCCTCAGCCACATTCTCTTTTACAAAGAGGCCAAACATCATCATTGGAGAAAAACCTCTTTAATAAATGGTGCTGGAAAAACGGCTTTCCAAATGTCAAAGACTAAAACTACATCCATATCTTTCACCATGCACTAAACTAACATCAAAATGGGTTAAAGATTTAAATATTAAAATACAAACACTAAATCTGTTGGAAGGCATAATAGGTAGAACTCTTGAAGACATAGATATAGGCAAAGGCTATGAACAAAACCCTAGTTGCACAGGAACTATCACAAAGGTTCAACAACTGGAATCTCATCATGTTAAAAGGATTTTGCACAGCAAAGGAAACCACCAGCAGAGTGAAGAGACAACCCAGAATGTGGCAAAAAATTGTTACCAGCTGTTTCTCCAAAAAAGGACTAATATCTAGATGATATAAAGAACTAAAAAAATTTTTTTCTGTTAGCTGGTTCTAAATACTCTACAATGCTTTCATCCACTTGAATGGTGTTACACAGTCTTGATATGTTTGATGCTATAGCATATGAAGTTATATTCAAATATTTCAAAGAAAAAGACACTATGGTAACTACTATTAAGTCGGGTTATTTGGTGGTAAAGCACTAGGTTGCTGAAAGTGTTATGCTTTAACCTGTATTGTTATGTTGTTATGCTCCCTTTTATCTCATCCTCTCCTTTATTCATTAAAAATTATTTAATTTTTTAACAAAAAATATATCAACCAATAAAAAATGCTCCTGGATCTGTAGGGAAAAAGAAACCCTTTACAACTGTTGGTTGGAGAGTAGACTAGTACAAACACTGTGGAAATCAGTGTGGAGATTCCTCAAAAAATTAGGATTAGAGGTCCCATTCAACCCAGGTATTCCCCTTCTGTGTATCTTCCCAGAAAGATTGAAAAGCATCACACCACATTGACTTATGTGAAACCATAAGGTTCAAATTATACAATAGTCACTGTGAAATGGGAGGAAACTGTTCAATAAAAAGAAGAAACTAAGATAGGGGAAAAGAGAAAGGATAGAAGGGAAAAGAAAAAAATGCAAATTAGTTATACCATTAGTGTCACTTAGTTCACTGAATAGGAAAGGTTGTGCTAATATTGATTGAAGAAATTTGTATGCCCATATTTTGTACTTGAGTGACTAAAGATAATGATGTGTAATTTATCAACAATTGTTACTTTTTCATTATTTTGTTGTGAAAATTTGTTTTACCTTTTCTTCTTAATATTAACAAATAAAGTAATTTATATTTTTAAAAAAGAACTAAAAAATAAATCAGAACCTCTCAAATTTAAATACACAATCCAAAAATGGGCATCTGAAATGAATAGGCACTTCTCAGATGAAGAAATAGGAGCAACAAGTAAATATATGAGTAAATGTCCAACATCTCTGGCTGTTCAAAAGATGGCTGTTATTAAGAAATCAATAACATGCTGACAGGGTTGTGGGGGGAAATGAACCCTTTTCCACTGTGGGTAGGAGTGTAGCCTGATGCGACCACTGTGGAAATCACAGTGGAGATTTCTCAAAAATCTAAAACTAGAGGTTCCATTTTGACCAAGTGCTTCCCTTTTTGGTATATTCCCAAAAGAATTAAAGGCATCATACCACAGTGATATACACACACTCATGTTTATAGAGCATCATTTATAATAGCTACATCTTGGAAACAGCCCAAATGCCCATCAACCAATGAATGGATACAGAAGATTGTGTGTGTGTGTGTTTTAAACAGTGGAGTACTATTCTACAGTAAGGAAGGATAAACTTAAGTTATCTTAAGTTTATGGTAAATGGGTACACTTTGAGACTGTACTCTTAAGTGAGATAAATTGGACACACATATAAATATCACGTTTTTCTCTAGAGTGAGAAATGGAAAGGGTAAATAAGGACCAAAATGTAGAATAGGTATTATGAAATAGGTAGAAAATGTTCAAATATGAAAGAGAACTAGGAAAAGGGGAGGGGGTAAAGAAGGAAAGAAAAAAGGAAAAAAGAGGATAGAAAGAAAAATGGAAACAGACTTTTTTTTTAAACAAGGAGGAGAGGGGATTTAGACGAGAGGGAGTAGAAAAAGAAAAATCAAGATATATCATGTTCAGATACAAATTCCATACGATGGATGTTACCATCATGTATGTCTAAAATGTACCAAGAAAATTAACTTATAGAAAAGATTGTTGGAATTTAGCAGGTATAACAATCCAAAGAAAAAATGTTTACTGCTCTTCATTATAAAATACAACAATATGTCCTTTTACTGTGCTTCCTTCCTGCATCACTGGCTAGTGAACAAACACTTCTAAAGACCATTGCTTTAACCGTCCAGTTCTTTCTCAGGTTCTGTTTTGTTTGCACTACATGATACTTGCCTGGTATGAATGGCCATTTTCTCTTTGAAGGACTCTTAAAGGGACAGCATGGCCCCATGGGGTGGGGCAGGTGGACTCTCAAGTTTTGCCCTCTCTGTTCACTGACATGATTGATGCCAAATTGTTCCCTTTTGACCCCAGCTAATGATCCTTATCTTCTCTCCAAGGACTAGACATCCACCTCTTCTTTTCTCAGAGTGACTAGGGCAGGGAGGATGAACATTTTCCCTGTCAAGAGCCATTGACCCCGGCAAGGAGATCCCTGCACGTCCTGCGGCCCAGCACCTACACTACCGCGCTGTTGTCTTTGTTGATCATCTTTTTCACTAAAAACTTGAATTGTGCTATGTCTTTTTACTCCCCTATTTGGCACAGCACGTGTCCCATAGAAAGTAGTCAGTGATTGTTTGAAGGAAGGAAAGATAGAAAGTCAGCATTACCTATTGAGAGCTAAAAAGAAACACCCTAGAATGCCCAGAGTCTTCAGTGTTGCTTGTGCCCTCCCTTTGGGCACTCAGAATAGGCACAGACAGATGAAAATCATCCACGGACTCTTTCTCAGGGATCCCTGGCCTTGTGCAGAACACATCCATCTGCCCACCAGCCGTATATCCCAACCCCAGACTCCAGCCAGACATGTCCAGGGCCTGAAGGGAAACCAGTGTGGATTCAAGTCAGCTCTGGTATAGGAAGATGAGGAATGATTTCAGAAATATGTCCTTGCTTGAAGGCACCTATGTAAAGAAAGAGTAATGAACAGTTCTGCCCTCCATAAACCCCAGGATTGTGACCTTTCATTTCCTGTGGGATGCTTTTTGGATATATTTTTTTCGATAGACTTAATTTGTTGGGGGGTGTAATTTTTGCTTAATAGAAAAACATTGAATGTAGAGTACAGTTTCCATATGCCCTGTTTCATTCCTGTTTCCCCGTTGTTCATGTCTGCATGAATGTAATGTATTTGTCATAATTAACCAATATCCATACAATTAACTAAAGTCCATAGTTTATATTAGGGTTCACTTTTAATTTGCATCTCTTGAATGACCAGTGATATTGAACATTTTTTCATATATTTTATGTCTGTATTTCTTCATCTGAGACATATGTATTCATCTCAGATGCCCATTTTTGAATTGGGTCTTTAAATTTGGTGGGATCTTCAGTTTTTGATATGTTCTAGGTATTAGTCTTTTGTCTCATAGACAACTGGCTAAAATTTTTTCTTACCCGGTGGGTTGTCTTTTTACTCTTGTGTGAAAACAGAGTGAAAAAAAGATGAGATCCCAGTTGTTGATTCTTTGTAGTATTTCTTGTGCTATCTGGGTTTTGTTCCTGAATTCTTTGCATACACTTATGTCTTAAAGATTTATACCTATTTTCTAGTAGATTTAGTGTTTCTGTGGAAATATTTAGATCTTTGATCCATTTTGACTTTAGTACATGGTGATAAACCATTGGTCTAGTTTTAGTCTTTGGCATGTGGAAAGCCAATTTTTCCAGCATCATTTATTAGAGAGGCTATGTTTCTTCCAGTGAACATATTTAGCCCCTTTGTCAAATATAAGGTGGCTGAATGTCTTTGTAATTGTGTTTGCATCTTCTAATCTATTCCAGTGATCTTTTTGGGTTTTTTTTTGCCAGTGTCATACTGATTTTATCACAGTAGCTTTGTAGTATAATTTCAAATTAGGGATTGTGATGTTCCCTAACTTGCCTTTCTTTGTGTTTTATATTCTATGTACCCACCATTGCAGTGATATATAGGGTAATAGTTTCTGCGCACTAAAAATCTGATACTTTATTTATTCATCCCTCCCTCCCTTCCCTAATCCCTAGACAATCACTCATCATTTTACTCTTTCCATACTTTTTCCACTTCAGAGTGTCGTATAACTGGCTATATCTACATGGTATGTAACCTTTTTCAGACTGCTGTCTTTCATTTATCAATGCACATTTAAGTTCCCTTCATACTTTTTTGTTACTACTCAAAAACAGCTCATTTCTTTGTTAGCAAATAAATACGATACTGTGTGGATGTCCTGCAGTTTGTTTATCCATTTTCATAGTGAGTGCTAACTTGGATGCTTTGAAGTTTTGGTAATTATGACTATGACACAATTTGTCATGTTGCTTTCTTTGGTCATATGGCTAAAGTGATGTGGCAGAGCAGGGCTGTTTTTAGAAGAAGGCTGGCCCCATTCACAGAAGGCAGGATGTCAGAATACTTTTAGGTTTGGCTAACCTAAAGCTTTGATCAGGTCAGATGATGGGGCCTTAGGAATCTGAATACTATGTGATCCTCATGTGTTCTTTTGAGCCCTCACTGCCAATTTAGTCATTTAATTATTTATTTACCAGGGAGTTAGGTTCTGGGGTTATGGGGTAAATTATTCCTGGGCTCTGACATCAAGGACATCACAGTTTATTTCAGAGGGTAGAATTTCAAAGGAATCTGTAAAAGTTGGGACTATTTCAACAAGCATTGACTATGTGAAAAGTAAATAACAGTACCTAATTTGTAGGGTGAAAAAGAGAACAATGCATCATCCACACATCTTCCAGCCTTGGGTACCAAATAGGAATCCACAGAATAGTAGGAATCCACAGCTTGGAGGGTGGGGAGAGTTGCTGACCTGGCCTTCAGAAGAGAGAGGGAGGAGACAGTGAAACCCTGTTACACACAGGATATCACATGAAGGCTGAAAAGTGAGAGCCTTCAGCTGAGTTGGAAGAGGGTCCCTGTATTCCTCCAGGGTCCCATTCCAAAGACCTCTTCACTGGTGTTTTGCTTCTGTTCTCTTCCCATTCCATTTTACATGTCTCAACCAACTATGCAGACAGTGAACGACATAAAACTCTGCCTCATTAGAGTCTTTTCCTGCTGCTGTTCTCTCGAGAGCCCTCCATGACTGCCTGTGAGTCAGGGAGTTGAAATCCCTCAGCATGGCCCTGTGAGGCTTTTCTGTGTCGCCAGGCTCTGGGTGATCTCACCTCTGCACACTTCATACCAGCCACACTACAGTGGTTGACCTCTGCGAACACAGGGCTTTGTTTTTGTGTCTGGCTGTACTCCTGCTGCTTTCTTTGGCTTTCCCTTGGCACTTGCTGTGGTGGATTTTGCACGGGGTCACCTCATCACCACTTCCCAGCCCAAGGTTCCCAGGCTTGGCCACACCTTCCTCTGGAGCCTCTGAGTGTCACCGTCCCTTTCTCAGATGACAGTGTTATGATCTGGGATTATGTCTGTCTGTCACTAGACCATTGGCTCATCTGATGGCTGAGACACTTTTCCTGAACAATTGTAACCCGAGTGCTCCGTATAGTACTAAGCAGATCATCAATAAGGGATAATTTAAAATTTTAGTTATATATTTTTTTCTGGTGCCAGGGATCAAACTCAGGGCCTCACACATGTTAGACTAGTACTTTACCACTGAGCCACACCCCCCATAAAAAGGATTATTTTAAGGATTATGTTACTAATGAATATTTAAAAATGTGACTGTAATCCAAGAGAATTTGGATTTAAACATCTTCTTAAGCAACTGTCCATTTTATGAGGACCCATGACCTTGGCATTGCTCCTCTTAGCCTCTTCATCCCGCACTGACAGGCTGCCGCTCAGTTGATTGGGGGGCACCTGCATCCATTAATCAGTGTCACCCCTTAGGGCACGAGGAAGGAGTCCTCTTTCTCAAGGGCACTTGCTTTGGATGTTTGTGTTTTCTCTCTGAATTGACACGGTGACATATGTACCTTGGTTAGGATTTGGGTAGGTTTCAGTGTTTACCTTATTTTTATTGTACAAAGTATACAGATGTCTCTATGTATTAGTGATGGTCACTTCACTACCCCATTTCTGCCAGTCTCGTCTCAGGCCTAGGTCCAGCACTTCTGTTTCTTAGGTATAGAATGAAGCGTCTTCAAGTGTGAAATGAAGCTTTTGGGTTAGAGCAATGATTCTCACCTGCAGTCTCCTGAAAGCCCATAGGAAGTTTCTGGCATCCATCCTCTCTGAAATTATATTAATATTTTGTGTATGTACTTTTTTGTAGATATGTGATGTTTAAATGAATGTATGACTCCAGAAAGTTTTAAAAGTGCTGGAAAAAATGACTTCCAAAGGCAAACCAAGTAATTTTACTGAAAAATAAAATTTCCACAATGCCACAGTTTTCTTTAAAATACTAGTATGTACTAATGGAGCAATGGTTGCAGTTTGAACATTGGCTGTGTAGACTTTCTGGCGTGTGTGAATGAGGTAGCACGTTTGAATTGAGAAGCCCGAGAATGGAATCCTTTAGAATCAGTGCATATAGGAACTTGTGTTAAGTGCTTTCTGTCTAGAAAGATCACCTAAGCTTGGTCACTGATTTTAGTTCCTTTCATGTTTCCATGAGGTTGATTTTCAACTACCTGTCCCTGCCTGGTGTCTGATGAGCAAAGGCTGGAGGACAAGGACCATTTCTTATGGCTGCTTCCAAAAACTTGTGATGGTTCTATTCTCTATAGCTGATGCAGACACAGTTGTACATGTATGTGTGGGCATATGTGCCTGTACCTCACCTCTCAGTGGTAGCAGTTCAAGGGAAGAAGGAAAGCCATTGTCTCCCCTGAGCAGAGGAGAGACTTCAAAGTTTTGGTCCAGATTTTCCCCAAGCACTTTGTCCCTGTGTTGGACTCTTGCTGAGGAAGGGTATTCTCAGCTTACTATACTTTAGGGATCCAAAAGCTTGATCCTCTAGAAGTATCTCTATGGTTTCTTTCTTAAAGGTGATTTTGGGTTCCATATTCTTTCATTGATATAAATTGGTTCTAATCTCATTTGCTTTTTCTAATTAATGTGGTGGCCTTTCCCCATACAATGAATTGTCTTCATTACATTCTTGACTGAGTAGGAGGCATAGGATGCTTTTGATTTCTTTGGCATTTGTATTTGTATGCCACATAGGGATTTTCCAAATGACAAAGCAGGAATGGCCCTCAAGGACCTCTAGTATTTTGCCCTCTGTTTCTTGTAATAAGCCAGTTTAGAATAAGCCAGTTTCACCATGGAAGAAACATAGCTCATTTTTATAAGGCAAGACACATGGGGGAAGGATGAGGGGGCAGTTACAAAGACTTCCAATTACACGTCATGTTCTCCACCAAAGGTGGCTGCTAATTGCCCTTTACTAACAGGCTAATACTACATACATGCTTGTACCCAGGCAGGTTTAATTTGGAATAATGCATTGCTTTGTTCCTGCCTTTCTCAGCTTCTCCCCAATCTTGGAAAATGCCCTGGCTCTTCCAGTACCGTCTGCAGCCTTAGCTCCCATGTGCTTCTGGGTTCCTCTCTGAACCCCTTCCACTGAGCAGCCCCCATGATTCAGGGTAATGGCCACCCATTAGAGTTCAGCCTGACCTTTGCCCAACATTTCTGCTTTGAGTTTTACTGTTCAGCTCACTTGACATTCACCTGAAAGTGACACATCTGCCATTGATTTTTTTTTAGGTTTCTTTTATCCTTGATACTGTGACTTTGAGCTTTCTAAGTGTGGTAGAGACAAACCTCTTCCCTGGTAGGGGTTTGGCCAATTTCATTGTCATGCAGTTATAACTGAGGTAGAGAAAGGGGAGAGAAGAGAAGAAGTTCTGTGGGTTTGTGCGAGAGTTAGAGGTTTGCATTTAAGGGAAGCATACATAGGTTGCTTCTAAAGGAGTGATTGGAGTTCAAGAGGAAACAGATCCAAGACTAATGTCAGGCATGCCTTTGGGAAACTCAAAGGCTAGGAACTGTTTTTAGATGAGCCCTTCACACTTTGGTATAAGTTAAAGGGAAGGACTGAGTAGCCTTGGTTAAGTGTGAGTTTTTAGGTTTTGAAACCTACATGAGCTCAGTATGTCACGCGGCAGCTGAAGTTCCAGATCATATTTCCTGTGATGGTATTAGTAATGCACTAAGAAAGCCAGGTCCTGGACTTGGGAAGGAGTGCTTCTCCTTTAGGCTGTGGTTCCCTCTTGAGTCATGTCAAAGGACTCAGCACGCTCTGGTTTGGGCAGGGTGTTAACATGAAATTTCTGTTCCATACTCTTCCACCAGCGGGAGTTGTCCTTCTTAGAGAGGTAAAGTTATGTGTCATTTGAAAATATTTTTGGTTCCTAGCTCTTCCTAAGCCTTTATCCCTAAAGTGTGTGTTAAGAATCAAAAGAGCAAGTCACGTTGGGTATAGAGGCTTTGTGGTATCAGTATGTCTTAAAAATAGAAAAATTGTTTTATGTACTATGATTTTATACCATAGTATTGGATCTTTGTAGAGAAGGAATATCTTACTGAATTGTCTTTCCAAAGATTAGAGGTCTAGAATAATATTCCTTGGAATGAATATTTGGTTATTTTTTATTTCACCCATAATGGAGATGACTCTAACACTGTTCTCATGTGATATAGGGAACAAAGCATGACATTTGTTAAAATAATGACTCATAAGAAATTACTTGTTTGGAGTACTTTAGGGGAGGGTATCCTTGTCTATGTAAAACAAAATCACTGCCATTTGTGATTTGTATGTGTTTATTTTTTAAAAGGCTACAACTTACAGATGCCACATGATCAGATCTCAGATTTAGAGCTCACCTAGTGTTTTATAGCATATGGAATTAAAAAGCAAAATATGTCAGACATTTCACCCAAAATTTGTAATATATAGGTAAACTGTCTTTTGAACTTTGATAGTTTTCAAAATCACATTAAAATTTATAAATCTCTCACAAGTCTGAAGTGAGAATTCTGCACAAAAGAATTATTTGGAAACAGTACTATTTTATTATTCAGCTTTTTTTGGAATAGAAACTTCTTAAATAATTGCAAATATTTTTTACAGTTAAAGATATTTGCACTGGGGAGTGTTTATTCTTGAATAGGACTATAGTCAGCCAGAGGATGCTGGCTTCCTCTTCTGACTTGATCTGAGCCAGGGGATCCCTGAATATGAACAAGTGGCCAGACCTAGGAAGAGGTAAGGGTTACTTCCTGCCTCAAGCACCTTTGCATGATTGGAGGGAGATCATTAGTCTATATAGACAGCCTGCCACCTGGGAAACCTGGCATACTTCTTAATAAGGAGAAAGGAGGCTTTCAGAGACCACTCAAAGAGTCTGGCCTTTATAGCGGGGTGTTTCTTATCACAGAGTGAGAGGCAATGTTAGATCCTCTTGTACCATTGGAGAGTCAGTTGTGATGTCCTAGAGGTTAAAAATACATAGTAATGGAGGGATTCATACTAATTACAGGACAGAGACTGACAGATTATATAAAGAATACAATACAACTGTAACTCTGAAAAGCTCTACATACATAGGTTAAAAATGAAAGAATGGGAAAAGATATACCATGTAAGCACCATTCTAAAGTGACCATATCAATAAATAGACTTTAAAACATGGAATACTGCTAGGGATGAAAAGAGACATTACATAAAGAAAAAGCTCACTATAGCTGGAAGTGATAGCAATCCCTAATTGTGAATGTACTTAGCAACAGAACTTCAAAGCACCTAGCATCCAAAATCATAAAGCTGAAAGAAGAAATACACAAATCTACTCTATAATTTGGAGACTTCACTCCTTTCATATTAATCTATCCAACAGATAAACAGAAAATTAGTAAGACTATGCATAACCTGATCAACCCTATCACTCAGCTTGACCTAGTGAGTAATTATAAAATAGTTCACCCAATAATGGCACAATACATGCTCATTTTCAATGTACTTGAGACACTCTCCAAGATAAAATACATATGGGGCCATAAAATAAGCCTCAATACATCTAAAAGAACTGATATCATACAGCTTATGTTCTGACTATAAAGAAATTAAGTTAGAAATTGGTAATACAAGGATACTGGAAAATCCCAAATATTTAAAAATTAAGAAATATATTTCAATCAACCATTTGTTAAAAAAAAACTAGGACTAACATTCCAGTTTGAATCTAATAAAATATCCCACATTAATGCATTTTGAATGAAAACACACAGTATACCAAAATTTGTAAGAAGCAGCTGAAACAGTGCATTAAGATAAATCTAAAGCATTAATAGTCATTAATCTAAAACATTAATAAAATCAGAAAAGTGATAGGAAAAATAATGAAAGCAATATATGATTTTTACTAATATAATTAATGCAATTGATAGACCTCTAGCCAAACTAAGTAAAAAGGAGAGAACACACAAATCATCAATCAGTGGTGAAAAGGAGATTGCTATAATCTAGCAATAAAAAAATGACAGGGAATATGAAGAGCAATTTTATGTCCATACAGTTATAACAATTGAAATGGATAATTTTCTTTAAATACATAATTTATCCGGGTTCTTTCAAGAAGAAATAGATAACCAGAGCAGCCCTCTATTAATTGAAAGAATTGACTTCATAGTTAAATGCCTTCCAACAAACCCCTATGCTCAGAGGCCTTCATTGGAAAATTCTGTCAAACATTTAAGGAATAAACAATATTAATTCTACACAAAAGCACTGTGACCGTAAGAGAGGAGGAGGAGGGAATAGTCCCAAGTCACAAGCTGGGCACTGTCTCCAGTGTGTCTTCAGCATACTGTAGCACCACCCACTGGCCAACTGGTCACTGTGGCCTGTTTTTCTGTCTCTCCTGTGCAGTGGTCAGTGCAGGGTAGAAGCTCACCTCCTGCTATGAAATTAGGTACTTCCTCCTTTGCAAAGCCCTGCTTAGTTAGTCCATGTGAAATGTGACAAATAGTGGGGCTATAGAAGTCAGCCAGAGAATACTGATGCCAGGCTGCTTCTTCTGCCTTGATCTGAGCTAGGGCATCCTTGAATGTGAACGAGTGGCCAGGCCTAGGAAGAGGTAAGGGTGGCTTCGCACCTGGAGTGCTATTAATGGAAGGAGACCATTAGTCTTTATTGACTGCCTGCTGCTTGGGAAACCCAGGCCCACAAGAGTGCTTGAGGTGAGCAGCACGATAAAGAGAAGACGGCACCAGAGGGTTTTTGAATACAGGTGCAGAAAGTATCGGGGTACTCTATGGCTAGGAAGTAAGGTAGAAGGAAGCTTTCTGTTTTGGCTACATTGATTTTTCTGGGTATTGTAGACCATCAAGAGGCAATATGTGTACACTGGGAAACAGAATCTCTAAAGAGCTAGTTATAGAGATCTGTAGAAGAGGAAGCTGGGGCTGAGGTGCAAATGGGAACATACCCTTCTCCACAACTCACTTGTGCCTGTCTCTGTCACCTGTAACAGTCCAGGCATGTGTACAAATCAGTCTTTGTACATTGTAGGTAGACTGTGGTCCTGTTATAATACCTGGCACTTAGAAGTTCCTCAGCCTTCATATCTTCTGCTTATACCATTCAATGGACTAGTTAAATTAATTGTTGTATTCTTTATTTCAGAAAAACTGTACAACTCCAGTGGACGAGATTTAAGAAGGGCCCTTTTCTCCCTGAAGCAGATATTTCAGGTAAAAAGGAAAAAAAAGTATTTCTAACTCCTGTTTTGCTTTGCTATGGAATTAGGTACAGACAAATTTATTTCACTGAGTATTACAAGAAGGAAATTATATGATAAGTTAGGTCAGACTTTTAGAGAATACTTTTTAACACATCAAATATTTCAAATGTAAAAAAGAAAGGCAACTTTGTCAAATCATATTTTTTCCATACCAAGTTTTTAAAACGAAAAACCTGTCATGGGTATAAGTGAAGAGCTGTGTTCTGTTCCCCATGCCAGTTCCCACCTGACCTCCAGACCCCTCTCTGCTGAGTGTTGAAATTGAGTTCATTGTGTGCACACATGATGTGTGCATATTCATCAACAGTGTGTGGTACTCTTTTGAACTAACTTTGTATCTGTGTCATTCAGTTGCATTCATTTTATGTCAGCTTGCTTATTAGGAGTGGGCAGGGTGAAGATCTGACTGATGGAGTTCTGGCTAGCATTGCATGGTCTGAATGAAGCACAAGTGTTTGGCTCACTCTTTGGACAGATAGGTTACTTTCCAGTGTTTTCCTATTATGAACTACACTCTGTGGATGTGCCTCCTTGTGTGCATGTACAAATCTACCTCTTGGGTTTCATATCCATCCTTTGTAAGCCTTCCCTTTATCCTGACCCTGATAAAGTCAGGATGCAAACAGGCTCTGAGCTAATCAGCCATGAGACTGCATAGAGCCAGTCAGGAGGTGGGCTTATGAAGATACCTTTACATGGAGCCTGTGTCTGTCTGGGTTCATTGTTCCTTTCTCTTAGGATTTTGAACCTGAGAGTATGTTTTCTCCTCAGATCTCATTTTATCCATATCCTTTAATTATTTTGTGTGTTATGAGAGTTCCAGCTAGGGTGGGTTCCTACCTGTGTAAGAAGGAGTGGGCAAAAGGCAGCCCAAAGAGGTACCGAAAAGAACTAGAAACAGTATTCAGTTTATCAGTAGAAAGCATCACTAGCAGTGAGATTGTGGTCTAAAACACTAAAGGGAACCAGAGTCCCTTGGAGAAGTGCCTAATTCCAAGTCTGGAGTAGAAAATGTTGTAAATTTAGAACCGCTTATACAGACAGTTGGAAATTACCAGATATTGTTAGGATTATTTCCAAAATTATTCCGAAGCAAATTGGAGGATCTCCCATTGGCTGCCAAGATGGGACAATACAAATCAATAAAGGTGATAATTGCAAGGCTTCTAAACATATCAACTAAATTCAAATTGATGAGTTCATAATGATACTAAAGAATAATTATGGACTGGCAAAATGAATAGGCAAAAAAAAATGCTGGTAAACTAACTCATTATGAGAAAATGGATAACGTTTTAGAATCTCACATTTACCTTGTCTTTTCACACGTGAACCGTAGGTTAATCCAACAGTAACTGAGAGGCAGTCTTGTTTGTAGAAATAGTCTAGTAATAAGTAAGAATAAGTATAAAATTACAGTGTCACCATTTTGCAGCCTCCCTTGTTAATGGATTTGCTAATGGATGATATAGCTCAGTGTAAAGGCCATAGGATCAGTTCCCAATACTGAAAACAAAAATTACAAACCTTGCAGAAATGGGATAAAACAAGATACTGTATTCTTCCTGATGGAAATACAAGCTATGATTTGGTCAAACCGACAAAATCAACCTTGGATCTGATCCTACCTCGATATGCAACAACCAATTTATAAAAGATTGAGGACAGAGACACATATTTAACTACATCACAGGGGTGTAATCAACAAAAACCAGACTCTGGCTACTCTAAAGGACAAGTGACCTTGTTTATCCAACGTATAAATTTCAAGGGAAGAAAAGAAAGAAATGGAGACAATCCATAAATTAAAAGATACTTCAGAGTCATAACTAACTGCCATGTGTGGATATTACTTGGATACTAATACAGTGTAAAAACATTTTTGTGAAGCAGTTACAAATTTGATCTCTGGACATTTGATAATTATTTTAAAAAGCATTATTTTTTATTTTGAATAAATATTTTAAAAAAGAATTTCTGTACTTTGGAGATGCATATTGAAATACTTAGGAAGTGGTGCCATGTATAGACTTTACTTCAGATTGATACAGCAGGGGATAAGTTAGATGCAAGGTTAAATAGGATTGGCATAAGTTGATTGACATCTGTGGTTCATTATTCTGTTGTTTTTATATTTAAAGTTTTCTAAATTGAAAATTTTTTTTAAAAAGCAAATGAAGACATGCTTAGACTTGTCACACATTCCTTTAGTCAATCTTACTCCACAGTGTATGTTCCTTGAATTCTCAAGGGTGTTTTCTCTGCTATTTATTCATTAAACAAATACTTTCAAGCAGCCTAGTTGGCACTGTGTAGACGAGGAAGAAGGTGCTTGTTACTAGGAGTTTATGTTCTGTTTTGAAGGACCACACACATATGCACAAAACAGTGCTCACACACAGGGCAGCAATGCATCGGAGATTAACCAGAGTACATGAGCAGCAAGCTGTCGGGGTTTAGGTCCCCACTTCTCTACCCCCGGGTCCACATCTTCATCATCCTTCTTGTTTTCTAGGTGTGGAGGTTCTTTTTTCAAACTTTATTTTGAGGCCTTAAATAACAATGCCATTAGTCATCTGAACTGACTTCAATATTCCTTGACTAATAAGCATTTTTAAAAAATGATCAATGGTTAATGCACAGCTATTATAGAAAATTGTGAAATGCAGCAGTATTAGTGCTAACATTTTTATTTCATTCTAGTCTAAAACCAGTGTTTTAAAAATAATGTATTAATGCCTCTATATTTTTAGGGTATGTATTTAAAATCTAGTACATTGCCAGTTTGGAAGATTCTCTTTTTTTAATCCTTATTTACATATATGCATACATTATAGTTAAGATTCTGAATTACTTTTATAAACACTCTCTTGCCCTGTGCAGTGTTTTTTTTTTTTCCCAAAACTTGCTCTTACCATCTAGATCTCTTATATATTAATATTAGTGATTAGCTTAAGTGGTTTCTTGAGAACTTGTTCTCACTTTTTCACCATGAAGTCATGTGTGAATCTAGTTTTAAAGTAATAAACATTTGTTACATGCTTGGAAAAACCTTCTGACTAGACATGAGCTCATCTAAATGTCCACTTTTCACATATGCTGGCGGAAAAGGATATGGATGGAGAGAGAACTTTTTTATTTCCTTTATACATATGAGTGTAAAGTAATTTTCCAAAAACTCACAATATTGTCCCATTTTCTTCTTCCACAGCCATGATTATCTCAAAGTCTGAGTTAACACAGCTGTCTTTCATTACTTTCGGGGCACAAGCATCACTCACTCCCTCAAGCCAGCTCAGACCCTAGAGTGGTATTTAGTTTTCAGGGTTACTTTCCTATGTCCGCACTTTTAGCTCAAGATCCCACTGAATATCACTGAAAATGCCTTAAAATCAAAAGAAAGAACTGATTGCACGTAAGGACAGGAGAATTAAAGTTGAATAAATTACTTTTTAAAGATATAAACCATGGTTGCTGTCATAATAACAACCTTTCATTATTCTATTAGGTTTTGTACTATTTACATCACTGAGGTTTTTTTTTTGGTTGTTTTAAATTTTTGCTCTGTTGTTATAAACGAAGATGGATGTTCCAGCTCTATCCTAGCTGCAGTTGGGAGAAGGCACTATCCAGCTGAGGAAATCTCCTCTTAGTGGAGGAAGACAGTGCTGGAAAGATCTGTCTCATGGGGCTCCTTGGAATTTGTACCAGAGGAAATTGAGGTTGGAAGCTAGCCGTGGCTCCGTGGTATCAGCCAAGTATTTGTTGCCACTCTTGAGTTTGAAAGTTGTTATCTCTAAAGAGAAAGTACTATTAGATCAGCAGTTCTTGAATGGGCTGCCCATTAGGATTTCCTGAGGAATTTAAAAGCAGAGCCTGGGCCTCACTCAAGAAGTTCTGATCAAATCCATCTGCATATAGTCTTAGTTCCTAATCTTTGTAAAGCAGATGATCCTAATATGAAGATGTCAGGAATGAAAACCTGAGTGCCTCCAACTCACCTGAAGACCTTGTTTTAAGTAGCCTGCTGGCCGCACTGCAGTTTCCCATTCTGTAGGTCAGGGGTAGGGCCAAGCAATTTGCATTCCTACAGGTTCCTAGGTGAGGTTATTGCTGCCAGTGTGTGTGAGCCTTTTGGTGTTGGTCAGCAGATCTGAAGAGCTGTTTTTGAAAAACATGGGATTATATGACCCTGAAGTCTATTTCATGTCTACCCTCTGCTGATGGAGGCCAAGTTGATTCTTTTGAAGGATGTCATGGTTTCTCCAGATGCATGTCTTGTCCTGCACTCTGCTGCTCCTTCAAGCAGACACTGCAAGACATTGAGGAAGCTGCTTCTTTAGGTTCACAGAGATCATTTGCAAGTCCTTATAACTTTTGAAACAGTGGAGTTGCTTTGAATCCTTCTCTCAGTGGTCTGTGCTGCAATCCGATGTTTCCTGTAGAGGAAAAAAAAAAAGCCAGCAAAGCTTCATGTGGCCTTTCCCTGGGGACCTGTGGGGGTTGTGGAGCCTGGTAATTTTTAAAGAATGAAAAACAGAACACTATAAATATTTCTGACAGGCAAGGGATTCATTTGCTTTATCTTTATTAGATTGCCCCAGAAGGCAATAATTGGTCTTTGGCAAACAACAACGTGAAGACTGGTTATAAAATTCCTCTGGCAAGAGTTAAGATGCTTCATTTGAATAGAGCAGAACAATCCTTAGGGGTCATTCTGGCTTCAAAGGCTCATACATAGTTTGAAAAGCACAGCCTGGGTGGAAGATGGACAGGGATCACATTTAAAGTCTTTTTTTGTTTGTTTGTTTCTTTCCTGACAGGATGACAAAGATTTGGTGCATGAATTTGTCATGGCTGAAGGTCTGACATGCTTGATCAAGGTGGGAGCTGAGGCTGATCAGAATTATCAGAACTACATCCTGAGGGGTAAGTCACACTGGGGCATGTAGTGGCAGCCCCGCTGCTTGGAACCTGGATCTGCTCCAGTGATTAGCACACTGAGAGCTTTTTAAGAGGCTCCTACCCAGGAGGGTGGAAAAGATACCCTATCACAAGAGATGACCCCTTCACTGGGTCTTATCAATTTCTAATAATTAGTGATAGTTAATTTTTCTCACTTTCACTTGCAATGTCTTCTGCGTTATTAAAGAAAAAAGAACACACAACTCAAGTTTTTTGTTGTTGTTGTTGTTATTGTTTTGTTTTGTTGAGGAGTGAACTCAAGGCTTTTGCACTGAACTACATCCCCAGTCCATTTTCTTTTTGCGTAAAAAATTTTTATTAGTGCTACATATTTGCAATACCTAATGATTACATTTATCATGGGGAATTGGTAGATTCTGGTTTTTATTTTGAGAAAGAATCTTACTAAGTTGCCCAGAGTAAGCTCAAACTTGTAATCCTGCTGCCTTGGTCTCCCAGGGTGCTGGGATTACAGGTGTGTGCCACCATGTATGCTTGTTAGTTTTTTAGACACTGTCTTATTAAGGGTGGTAAGTGCCATTAAATGGGCTCAGATTCTGCATGTTAGCAGAAAGCCACCCAAACCAAAGAGGTCAGTTTATTTCTTGGATAAAAATATTTTATCCAGCTTGAGTTATCACCTGGAGCTCTTTTCAGAACATACCTTCCTTGCCATGTCCTCTTGTTTTAACTTGATGAGTCTGGACCACTCCTGGGAATCTACATGCTATAAAATGATTCTGAAACTGGGCGTGGTGGTGCATGCCTATAATCCCAGCACTCAGGAGGCTGAGGCAGGAGGATCATTGTGAGTTTGAGACCAGCCCCGCTACAAAGTGAGCTCAAGGTTAGTCTGAACTGCATAGTGAGACCCTGCTCAAAAAGAAAGAAAGAAAGAAAGAAAGAAAGAAAGAAAGAAAGAAAGTGATTCTGAAAGCAGCCTCTACCATTTCATGAATAAAGCAGTCGGGCGGTGTTTGCAGTACCAACTCCTTCTGTTGTTCAGTTACTAGTCTTTCACAGTGGTACTGATTTTGTGCATCTTCACTGAATAATTTTCCATCAGTAAAAACAAAAACTCTGCCTAGGAAGGGGAGAAATGACTATGTTAGACCATGAAATTGCTGCTATATATAATTTTGACCTAGAAAAGGAGAAATTTCACATAGAAATAATATCTACATTTTATGGTTGGAAAAAAATTAAGGCTCAGTCCAAATGTTTTACTTAGACAAGTTACTCCCCCTGTATTTGTCCAAGCAGGGAGTGAGCCCAGATATTGGGGCATATCAAGATTGTTCTCCTATCCCTTCAGTGTCTATGTTCATGTTGGTGTTCATATAAAAAATCCTAAAACCTCCTTTTATTTTTCTGTGGGTAAAGAAAAATGTATGAGCCATTTGATTTCATGTTCAGGGTTAGAGGTGTACAAGAGAGGCAGGGTGGGAGGGTCATCTCAGCGGTGCTGTTTCCCCTGGACATGGGTCCTGATTCCTTTGTTGGTACCATCCCAGCTCAGTCCTTCCCCTTCCTGTACTCCTGGAAAACCACACAAGAGAAAGCAAACGAGCAAATGGAGGGATTTTCAAGTTGGTATTGTTTTCATTTGTTTTGATAAGTGCTGTATACACGGGAGAAAATGTGCCCCTCGGCCTCCCCTTTTGTGCTCCACATGTGCTCATGACAGCATCTGTGAGCCTAAGGATTCAGTTCCTTGTGTCACCTTCCATCATTCCCCAGGCTTAATTACAAGTTGTCACAAGAGATACCTTATTGATGAGTTTTATGATTTACCTCCTTCATCTTACTTAAACATTTAAATGGAAAGTAGGGATCTGTGTAGAGAAATTAATCACAGATTGTCTGTGTCATGTCCAAAGGCTGCTGTGTGTCTCTGTTAAAGGAGCTGAGGCAGGACAGCGTTTCCATCCCATTTCCATTTTCACTGGATCAACACCTAGAAAAGGGAAAGATACAGAAATACAGGCAGAACTTTCACCGCTTTCTTGTTCTTAATCATAATCTGAACAATCACAAGTTGAACCACATGGCCAGAAATGTACCTAAAGTTGTCTAATTCTGAATAGTGGCTCCAAAGTGATAGTATATTTTTCCATTGATGTTTAAAGTATATATTTTTTAACTTACCAAAAACAAAGTCACCCCCAACACACACAAATACACACACCTCTCTATAGAAGTAATAGTCCACATTTTAAAATTTTATCCCTCTGACCCTTGTCCAGGCAATGTATATGCATTTCTAGAGAGAGAGTATTTGTATAAGCATCTGTTTTTATTTACATCCAAGTCTGTCCAAGGGGCAAGGCCCTCCAAGCTATGGTTGGCCTCATTTACAGCCATGCATTTTGTTAGAACTCCCTGTCCCCCACCCTCACACGGGTTAGAAATGAACACGTACAGCTGCAAGAGAGGCAGAAAAAAAATGAGCATTTGGCTTCCTGTGCTCAAAAAGGAGGCAACCAGGGAGAAAGGTTGGCCTTGGGTCTGAGGGTATCCCCCCTGGGTGCTCTAGAGGGTATTAGGAGAGAAAATGCCTTTACTTTGGTGCTGCTGAGAGAATCCTTGCACAGGGGCTAGGGTAAAGCTGTGTGGCTATAGAAGGTCCCAAGTGGCAGCATAGTGTGAACTGTTCTTCCCTGCAAGAAGATGCTGTTGATGCAGAGAACTTCAGTTAGGCTCCTTATCTAGTAAGTGTTCATCCTAGTTCAGCAGTGTTCTGGTCAGTACCATAGAGACGCCAAAAGCAACTGACCAAATGTCTGAGTACTGTAATAGATTGTTTACTCATGACCCAGGGAGAGCCCTGTCAACTGCTGCTTTTCTATCCATGCAGAAGATTCCAGAAGGGTAGAACTCTCACTGTAGACCACAGTTCCTAAAGTGAGGTTTCTGTGGTCAACATCTGTAGTCTGGGTATACAAGGGAATGGATTTAATACAGGACATATGATTTATAAGATTATTTTATAGTATTCATACAAAGAGATAAATGCAAAAGAGTGCAGGACATCTAGAGACCCAAAGAATTCAGCTGAGGTCCTGGATCCCATGGCAATGTCCTGCACAAGGTCAGCTAAAGACCTAGAGCCCATGGTAGTGTCCTCTGCAAGTCCAGCTCAAGGCCTAGAGCCTACGACAGTGTCTCACACAAGTCTGTATCCAGGATCTGTACTGAGAAAATCCAAAGATCAGTGGTGGAGGCTAGAAAGTCTGCACCAGTGGGATGAAGGGTCTTTACCAGCAGTCTGAGGAATCTGCATTGGAGCCAGGAAGCAATGCTCAAAGTAAGGACTAGAGCTCCCCCGAAGAGAACCACAGCCATCCTCAGTGACAATGAGGACCCATGCTCCTCCAGCATTGGGAATAGCTGAGTTCATATCAGGAAAGCCAGCATGATAAGCTTCTCCAGGAGAATCAACAGCATGCCATCTTCCCCTGTAGTTCTTTTTATGCTGTTGGCAAGAATCCTTAGGTGGGCCTGCACACACGGCACCACACTGATTCAGTTCAGCTGGGTGTTACAAGTTGACCATTAGTTAATCCACCACACTTGGCTTCATATTTCGCTCCCCAGCAGTGTCCATTTATTGGGAACCAGAAGGCTCACTAAGTATTGCCTGGAAAGTGCACCAGTACGCATGCTATTCAGGTCACTACAAAATGCTCTGCTTTCCTCAGAAGGGGGAGACTGTGTGGCTATCCCACATCCCCTGAGTCTCAGACACCTCTAGGTAAGCAGGGCCCACTGTCCAATCATCAGCACATTTTGATGTATTTGGCTGAAGGCTTCTGGGGCATCTAAACAATAGATTTCTTGGGGTGTGATTTTTTTGTTTTTTGTTTTTAGACAGAAAAACTATCATTTTTCCTCACCCACATGTTGAGTCACTCTTTTATGACTTTGATGAGTTTCTCGTGAAGGCTTTTTTAGTGATTAGCTGCCAGCAGCCACCAGACATTGTTGAGAACACCCTTTGAATTGCTGCTCTTGGCCTGTCCATGTTTTCAGCTCTATTACCTTAAGCAGGGGGTTAGACCAGAAGCAGGTCAAAAGAGGGAGCTGGGGAAAGTTTCTTGGTTGTGTTGTTCACAGCTCCCCGAGAGAACACAGAGGCCATACCGGGCCACTCAAGGCAAACTTAGGAGTCAGTCATGAGGCAGAGGGAGGGACCTGTGGGTGACATTTCAGTTGTGGCTTCTGAGGGAAGGGACAGATGAAGGGTGAGCAGGCTTATGGGAGTTGACTGGTATGAATAATTTCAGCAAGTTTTGGGGTATAGTGATGTCCCTGGGGTCACCCAGTGAGAGCCTTGGGAGTGATTAGGAGTGTGGGCTTCATGGGAAGCCAAGAAAGAGGAGCCAACTGGCCTTCAGCCAGTGCTCAAAACTGGGTCAAAATAGCATTTAGAAAATGGCATTGTGTGAAGTGAGTCAGTTGCCCAAATGCTCCTGAAAAGCATAGTGTCTACCTCAGGTTACCTGTTCCGTCAGGTGCTCCACATCCTGTGAACATGTGTGGGTCCCCCAGGCACGAAGGGAACAGTGTGTGGAAAGGCCAGCCCTTGCCCACACCTGCTTCGGAAACCTTTCCACTTACTTTTATTTTTGTCCTCATCCTCCTGTCAGACCAGAAATCCATTGCTTGCTGTTGACTATCTGCAGAGAAGAGCAGTTAGGTTTGAGCTACAGGGAAGCCGAGTGCTCTCTGCAAATGTGAGCAGGCTCCCGGGAAGAGGGTTTAACTGTACAACATGAATAATATTTATCTGACTTATTATTCTTGGATAGGTGTTGCTAATGATCTAAAGTTCTTCAGGATAGTGAGTATTTAATATAAATTGACTGTGGAATTTTGTGCTTTGCAATTATTCTTATGGAAGGAGGACCTAGAGTGTATATTACTGGGGATTTAAGTTTCCACAAACATTACTGAACCTATGGGCTTTGTGCCATGTCAGGCCCTGGGGCTAAGCCGATGAACCTGATATTCAGCCCTGCCTGAGGCAGATGCCTTTTGCATTATATATGCTGTATGACACACGTCTTATACATTTAGTAAGCGCATGTCCATGACATGCTTTGAGGAGAAAAGAGAAAAAGATAAAGCAGAAAGACCAGCTTCTTCTCCTGGTTGTACCTCAAGAAAAGCTGCCCCCTCCAGGCTGGTTTCATATGGAGAAACTTGATTGGCTCATTTTATCCAAAGCAAAATTCCAATTAATCAGGAAAGACCTCAGCCATTATCAGAGTTGTTTTGAAAACTGATAAAATCTTAACACTCACTTAGTTCAACCTTTGTGTTCTACAAGAAAAGTACAAATATTTTGCCCCTTAGTATGTTTTAAGGAATGTTGTCAACATTTAGAAATTGGGATATTTGACATTTAAAAGTCAGGATTTGTGTGTGTGTGTGTGTGTGTGTGTGTGTGTGTGTGTAAAAATGAGAACACCAGAGTTAACTATATTCCATGCTAGGAAAACCCCTAAATGCCATGCCTGTTCAGGGATCCCCTAATGAAGATCAGGATGCTTGGTCATGGTGTTCACAAGCATTCACATCATCAGAAACAGACATATAGACACAGAAAGAGATTTGATGATATTAGAGAGAAAATAGACACAAAATATTTCCAGGCTGGAAACTAGAAAAATGTGTACTTCAGCATTTCAGAGCAAAGGAAGCGAGCAGAGGGTGGGAGAGGTGCGGGCTGCACAGAGGAAGGGTAGAAAGGGCATCAGGCAACGTGAGGAAAAGGAGCAGAGGGGATTTACTGAACCCAAGTTGGCCACTGGCACATGGATTTTTCTTTAAATGGCCCAGAGTGGCTCCTCATGCCTCGTGTACCCTGGTCCCGTGTCCCACCTTGCTGACATGAGGGTGACCCACCTGCTTCCTGCCACGAGTGCTTTCTTTCCCCTGTGGTTCTAGACCTCCAGGATTAATCATGGTAAGTTCATGTCCTGGCTTTGGGGTGGGTGACTCAACTGTATAAGGGTCCTGTTAGTGTCATAAGAATCAAGTGGATTGAAAAGAGAGTCAAGGGCAGAGTCCTTCCTTGCTAGTGTCTGCCCTCCTGCTGCGTCTGTACAACAGAGGCTGCTCCCAATAAGAAATCAAGGCAGTAGCACAGATAGGCAGCTGGTAGGGCCAAGTAAGGCTTACAGATATATATATATATATATATATATATATATATATATATATATATAGTCTACTTAGTATAAAAATTTAAAAATAATGAACAATTATATATATATATTAGAAGATTTGATATAAAAATATAGTTTTAGAGCTTTTTGTAGAAAACTGAAAGCTCAGACCAGCATAGGGCCCTCATGGCTGCATGACCACAGTGAGCTGGAGTTGGAAAAGGCTGCCCCTGCCCTGGAACATATGGCTTCCGGTTACCATAGTCCCGCCATTCCCTGAGATATTACCCCTGGGCTGTTTTACTTATTTTTGTTGCCTCTCTGCCCCATGGGGATGTAAGTTTGAGACATCAGCCTAATTACCTCAACCTGGGACATGGGAGTGATAGGTATCTAAAGTAGAGGAATCCAGATTTATTATAGCCAGACATGTTGATGCCGTTGCTCCTTTGTGAACTAGAATCTCAAATATAACAAGGTTTTGGTTTTTTAAAAATCTCTTTTCTTTAGTACTTTAAAAAATACATAAATCTTGGCACTCAATTCTGCTTTCTACCCACCAAGTCTTCCATAGAGATAGAAAACTATCACTTGAGGGACAGAACAGTTTGGGACCAGGCTGAGAAGAAGCAATCACTGCCTGGGCTTAGGAAGTATTGATAAGAAGATCCTGCTGAATATATTTGCTGAATTGGTTGAACTTAAAGTTTGGAGGCAGTGAGGCTTTGATTGCAACCCCAAGTCTTGTGCCTGAGCATCCGCCTCATAAAGTTCTCATCACGCACTTGTCAGACTGGTCAGGGTGGTTCTGGAGATTGGAGTGTCAGGGTGTTAAAGCCCATGGGATAAAGGTAACCTGAGGTAGGCATGGAGTGAGGTAGTGTTTTTTCCCCTTAAAGCACATAGTTTTAATAATTTTTCTTCACTCAATAAGTTGTGAACACTCTATTTCTTGAAAAGCAAATAACGTAAAAAGGAAAATCAGAAATTACACATAATCCTACCAAAGTGAGAGAACATTTACTTTGCAGTTGAATATGTGCTGGCTTCAACTATGCTTTTTATAAAAATGCAAGTCTTTACAGAACTTAAAAATACGGACGTAGGAAGCACACAGACCATGTCCCTGTTGTGGCACTGGGACCTCATTCAGAACTTAAACTGTAGTTTCCTTGTTTGTGAAAAGGTGATGTCTAACATGTTGCAACAACTAAGTGACTTCTAGAAATGTCTAAACAAAGGACAGAGTTGGAGCGATGACAGCTATTACCAGTACTATGCAATTATATCTATGTAGTGACCTTAGAAGCTATGTCTCCCCAAATTCATCTGTTAAAATTCTGACCTTAGTCCCTCAAAACATGACTTTTTGGAGACACAGTCTTTAAATAGGTAGCTAAATTAGAATGCAATCATTGAGTGGGTGCTAATTCAGTATGGTAAGGACCTTATAGGAGGGGGCTATTAGGGCACCTACCTATATGGAGAGCCTCCCAGAATGTGGCATTTGTTACACAGCCTGAGCTGACTGTTACATCAGCATTGCACAGAGTTCTCTATGAGTTATTTAGGTATTTCCTAGAACAAAAGTACTAGGGTTAGAGTTGTCAGATTAGAAAATATATATACTTTCATTTTATTTTACACTAAATAGCTCCCCTTCAAAAAAGCTGCATGAATTTATGTTCCCAACAGTGTTTTCTGTTTCTTTTCATTTACTTGAGGCCTAGGGGCATCATTTTAAAGTTTTTGTCATTCCTAGTGATTGGGGCATATTTACTCCTAGCAGTGATTTTTATGATACTTTTAAAAATTGGCTTATAATGATGGCTGTCATTATATTAAATTTGTTGATTAACTTGGGAAGATTTAACACTTTACTTGGGAACTGTAAACTATTTCCATTTACTTCTGTTTTCTGGAACAGATTCTTCTCAAGTACTGCGCATGTACCCATGTGAGCATGTGCATGTGCACATTTAATTTCTCTCCTTGCTCTACTGTTTTGAATTGGGACAGATATATTCCATATAATAAAGTAAGAGGACTCTTTGGGGTTCTTTGCTATGGACTTGCACTGTAAATTTGGCTTTGGAGTATCATCTCCTGCAGAGGGTCTTTTCCATTTTCTGTGTGTTTTTTCTTCAATCAGGGAACATTCTATGTCTTGGCATCTGGGGTCCATAGTTGTAGCAACTAAGCAGGTAACACAGGAAGGCTCATGTGGGAAATATACTTTCCTGGGGAGAAAAATGCATCCTCCTTTTCTGTTTTCATAGGCTTAAAACTCTCCCTGGTTGTGGATTTCAGCCCACTGGCTGTGGGCTAGGAGCTGGAGAAGCTGGGCCACTTACAGCCATAGGACATGCTCTGTGCCTTTTGTTTGGTTTTTCTCTGCTACCCTAGTTGTCAACACCTCTGCTTTGGATGCCTCCTTTCCCCTGTGACCTGGTGTGTCTGCCCTGGGCCTGGCTTTTGTAGCCTAACTTGATATGCGTTAGGTATGAGACCTCCAAGTGTATCAAGCCACATGCTAAAGTGTGTGATTAGGGCGAGAGAGACATGGCCTGTTCTGCCTAGGGAGGAAAAGGGACCAAGTCCCTCCTGTTGCCACTGGTAGTACACAGAGCAGAAATGCTTCCCTGGAATCCTCTAGGGGCTCCATCCATGGTTGTTCTTGGTTCCTTGTGCCCCCAGCATCAGGACTGAACCCTGTTAAAAAACTGCATCAGATACCAGTGAAGACTTGGACTTGTGCTCTTCCTTTTCCAGCCCATCCAAACACAGGGACAAAAAAGACTCAAGCTGAAACAATTTGCAGCTTGCTCTGGCCTATCCAGACCAAGAGGTGCTTATAGTTGCTCAGCTTTTCTGTACTACTTTCTACAGCACTGAATTTCCAGGGAAGGGAGCCAGGTACTTGTCCCAGAGTCCTCCACGTCAGCAGCACTCTCTGTGTCTATGTGGACCTGCTGCATCTGTGATGTGTCCCATTACTCATCTCAGGCCTCGTGAAATCTCTTTTCCACTTGTGCTTCTCATTGGTCATTCAGTAGACTTGGATGAGCCTCCTTGCTATGCTGTCCTGTGGTCTACAGATGCTAAGTTGTCTGAATCGTCATTACTTGTGCCTGTGCCCAGCTTCCTCTCAGGCCCAGCGCTGCATTCAGGAACTTGGGTGTCAGGTGGGTGATAGAACTCTAGCCAGGGGAAGAAGGGAAGGACAGAGGTGGGTCTTGACCTTCGATGGGACAAAATGCCTTTGTTTCTCTCAGTTCAAAGTGAGAGAGGATGACTGGGACATATATTAGGAAAAGCAGGTACCAAATAGGATCACCAGCCCTTTACCAATTCAGCAGTAAGTATGGTATTTGCCATTGATTTCTTATACTAGGTAGGTACTGCCAGCTTGAAGGACGATGTAGCATTTCTGTCTTGACCCAGTTTGGAATATTTTTCCCTCTAATTAAAATATCCCTATTTTGGAGTAACTTTCAGATTGGAAAGAGTTTAATTTTTCTAAAGCAAAAATCAATTAATAATATTGTTAATTATGGCAAGTATTAAATGGTAGCAGAAATTCTTCATGTAGAAAAGTCTTTATTATCAAGAAATACACAGCTGTGTGTGTGTGGCCAACATTACCTTCAATCTGGAATGTCAAGCTGAACCATATGAACTTGGTGGTATTTGATCCCCTTTTTTAGACTACAGAAGTAGTGAAGTCATACAATTTAACTAGATGTTATTGGAATTTAATCTTAATTCTTTCCTGGACAGAGTACATGGTGCTGTTGCTGCTATTTACATTTTATTTTTTGATGCTGGGGATCAAACCTAGGGCCTGCCTCAAAGGCAAGTGTTGTGCCACTGAGCTAGAAGTTTCTTGATTAAATGCTTCTTAAAGTTAACCTTTTTCTTTATAAAATTACTTCTCTCCAAAATCCATGCCAGTTTTCAGATAAACAAAGCAAAGCAAAGCAAAACAAAACAAAACATTCTTTGCAGTTTCCTACACTTAGGCCTCTGAATACTTCCCCTGAAAGGACCATTCTATTCCTGTGCATTTTAGCCAAAGAGATTTCTCCAGAATTTTAGTCTCCACTAGAAGCCTCCATGTTTTTCATTTTATCTAAGACAAGAAAGAAGGAAAAACAGAGTTATTTGGCTATTCCTATGCAGAGTGTGGAATTTTCCACAACCAAATCTCGGTGCTAGGTATTCATCAGGAATTCTTCCATTTAATCACACTAAAGATGTGCCTGTGCACTCTGTCCTTTTCTTAGTCAGTAAACTTTTTTGAAGGAACTGCTGGCTTAGGTGGATCTTGAAGCCTGCTCATTGCTCTCTTGGATATGACTTTATCTCACATGTGATCTTTTTTTTTTTTTTTTTAACATGTGGTCTTCTTTTGTAGGGCTTTGCATCACAAAGGCTTATGATGGAACCAAATGTTTTACACAGAATTTAAGCTTTTGTTTTGGCTGTGATTTGCTGGAGAAAAAAGGGTGTTCATAGATTCCTCATTTTGGAGTTGGAGGTCCCTCAGTAGATGGGTGCGTTCTGGGCAGGGCGCCCCTCTCCCTGACACTGTGTCTTCCCTTGCTGTTGATGTCCCATAGTCCCGGTTATTTTCTGATGTCCATAGTGCATCATGTCCAGGCCTGATATAACAGCTAGTTATTGGCCTATCAGTTGCAATAATCTTCTCTGCAAAGAGCGCAATCACCTATTGCATTCAAGCCAGCCATCCACCCCCAAGCCACTTCTCCTATTCTCTGATTTAATCATAAGCCCCCAGCCTTAGATTTCCTAACCTGCACTGTTTTTTATCCACTCATCTCTTCTCATTGCCAATTATATTTTATTTCAGGCCACCATTTGTTCCCCCTTATCTACTCTATCAGCCCCCTAAGTTATCTCTTTGCTTTCAGTCCTGGCACTTTGGATTGCTGGTCTGCTGGTTCAAAGCCTTCAGTGGCTCATTCCATCTGTGCAGGAAGAGCCCATGTAGATACTGCCCCAGTGTGTCTGTCCAGACCATTACCAACCACTGCCTCCTATCGGAGGGAGGGTTCTATTCTCTCTTGCAGCCTGTGAAGGCTTTGCTCAGTCTTCTACTTGATTCACACATTGTCCTGTGCATCCTGCTCATCATTCAAGGTGGGGCTCAGGTATTATAATTGTAGGAGATTTTTCTATTTTTTTGTATTTTTTAATTTTGAAGGTAGTAAAATACAACAGAACAAGACAGAACAAAGCCAATTGAGACAGTGCAGTGAAATTGGTACAGAACTTCACAGTAGGTTACCTATTACTGTTACCACAGTAATAGGTATCACAGTATATATCTTGTTATCTTCACAGTAGTTCTTTCAATCATGTATAGCAAAATAAAAATGAAATATAGAACATTATAGAACTTATCAAAGCAGAATATTGAATAGAACAGTACCATTAATCAGAATAAAGTAAAACATAGTAAAAATATTTGTGTTCAAAGAGATGGTAGAAAGAAATCCCCCTTATTTGCTATATTGCATATGGTCAGCCTTGCAAGAGATGCTCAGATCTCTGGTTCCTATTTGCTAACGGCGGGGAGGGGGAGGGGAAGTGGGATATTTGACTCTCTACCCGTGCACCAGTAGGCTCACTATTGCTTATCAGGGAGGCCAGCTGGTTGCTTGGTTTCCCAGCATCCTCAGGAGACTTTTCCTGACCCCAATATTTTGACCTTCTGGACATACCCTGGCCATGACATTTATCTCTCTGATAATAGATTCATGAACATACCCTGTGGGCCACAGGACCTTGGCTAATTTTCTTCACCATACTTGGGTGCTTGAATGGCAATTTTACTCTTTCTTCTGTGATGCTCTTTACTGGTAAGGCACATTTCAGGAGCTCAGTAAATGAAGGAAGGGATGAAAGATGGAATATCTGATGGAAAAGTGAAATCACTACTTTTGAAGAAGCTGCTGAGCTGTAATGATAATTTTAGAAAGCCCGAATTTGCTAATCTGAAACTTTTTGCCCACTAGATCTTGTTTCCAAAACATTTTAGTCCAAATTTGTTTTTATTACTTTGCAAAAATGTCAAATGATTCAATTTTCTTTCTTATAAACTTGATAACTTGGTGGATTTGGATGTTGTAGACCTGGATTTTAAATGCCATGATTTCTGTAGATAAAAGGCATGTAAATGTGGATTACTCTGTATAACCTATTGTATGTGTAGATATATATATATATATATATATATATATATATATATATATATACCTGCCTGTAAACATATGGATTTGAGTTCCTTTATGGCAGAAATAATAGTGTGCAGTTTTTGTCATCATATCACTATCTTGCTCCCTAGTGCCTTGGATTCAGCAGATGATTGGTGAAGAGTGAGAAGAATCTCTGGATCTATATAGAGAGCTCTGTATTGATCATGTTCAGTGTTCATTGGGTAACTGTGATTTAAAGTGTGAACTTTATACCAGGCACCCTACACGCATGACTAGAAGGCATGAAATAGGAAGTCATGGGTTATGTGACAAATGATTAAGGGTGATTTAATGAGCTTTCATTTTATTTGGTATTCAGTGCACTTTTATTTTCCCTTGCTTTCTGTATCCTGCCTCTTCTAGCCCTACTTCCTCAAGTTGGAGTGTCTCCCAAAGTCCCCTGTATGATAGTTTGGTATAACTTCTGGAGCTGCTTCATGCAGGGAGAATAGTACTTCTTAGCCTCTGAGCCACACAAAATCATTTCTTCCCTTGTGGGTGCCCTTGACTATCCTGGAATTACAACTTCACTCTTTATCCCTCCAGGGTTACCCTGTCCTTAGGGGTGGGTTTGAGCCTTGAAGGATTGAAATGTGGCATGACTTCACATGTCAGTAGCTAACTACCATCATTATTTACTTACTTTTTGAGGAGGGGGGAAATTGTTGCTTTTCAAGGCAGATTAGGAAAGTGGTTTTTAACTTGAAGACAAGCTCCAAGAACAAAGTTGGAAAATTAGTTTATTTCTCTTGCCAACATAAACTGATCAATGGTGCATTTCTGGAGCAATCTGTACAGGATCCTGAAGCCACATCCAGCATCAGCAGGAAAAAGTGCCACAACTGATTAGTGATGTCTGTCAACATCTTGTAAGGTAGCGGGGAAGGCAGGAATACTGTGTGTGGTATTTGATTGCTCAGAATATTTATTGAGTTGATTTCAAACAGGTGTGTGGCAGTTCAAGCGTTCCACTCATAGAACAAACTATTTTGCATTGAAAATCCTCCGGCAGAGACCAGATGATCTATTAAGGCTGTTAAACTTGAGGTTGGGTGCTACTGAGTGACTTCTTAGAACTCTCCATCCTTAAAATTCTCTGAATCTAAGTAAAATAGGAAAAGTAAAGGAATGAAAGCAAGCGGTTTATCTCTCTCTGTCTCCTTCACATTCTGTCTTAGTTGCTGTAGGATCTCCAGGCTGTTGCCAAATGTATATTACCCTCTTTTAGCTTCAAAGAAAACATCTGCTCATATGACATTTTGAAGGGTTGGCAGAATGAGAACAGTTTCTATTCAGGAATTCATATATCCATGGTGAGGCAAGAGGCACAGGAAACAAAAGTGGTTTTGGTGCTTCTCCAGAACCTGAGCACTGGAAGCTGGGAGGGTTCATAGAAACCTCAGGGGGTTGGGCTCATTGATCAAACCAAGACAGGGCTTATGGCAGTTGGTATCACGAAGTAAGTGCCGACTGACATGGCTACCCCAGCTTTACTGCCTTTCTGTCTTCCTGTGGCCATCTGCCTTCCTAACATGGTCCAGAAAGTTTCTGCCCTGTGTATATCTTACTGGAGCATATCTATCTCTCTTTTTTTTCTGTCTTTCCTAGTTCCTCCAGGAAGCTAGGAAAGCTTAATTGGTGGGTTGCATGAGCTTCGACCTTCATTAAATTCTAGATTTCACTGCTTTTTTTTTTTTTAATCAGTCTGTAACCCCACTTCAACTGTTCTATGGTTGGGGGCCTCAGTAGATGAAGATAAGTTGACTGGTTCATTCATTCATCAGTGAGTGTTATTTAAAAGCTTTATGTGTATCAGTCACTTTGGGGTTGAGTTAAGGATAATGTAAACTAAACACTTTAATGGTAGGTCCTGAGAAGAATGAGCTTAGAATGTAGTAGAGGAAGTGACATAAATACTGTTGTAGCAGAGTTCTAAGATGGCCCAGGGGAATGCATTCCTTCTGCAGGGATACACCCTGTATAATCCTCTTCATCTGAGTGCAGGTCAGACCTATGAGCGTGAAAGCCATGCAGTTATGATTAGCTCCCATTATAAAGCAACAGTAAAAGGATTTTCCTGATGTAACTAAGGCCCCAAATTTGTTAATTTTTATTCAATTGTGGGAAGATTATCCTAGGTTGGTGGGCCTGAACTGATGAACTGCTTAAAAGAACATCCAGAAATCAGAGACATTCTCTTCTGCTGACCTTGAAGAACGAGACACCATGAGTTCTACAGCTGCAAGGAAATGAATTCTGCCAACAACCACAAAAGCTTGGAAGAGGACCTCAAGCCTCAGAGGGGACCATGGCCCCAGCTGACACCTCAATTACAGACTTAAGAGACCCTGAGAGAAGGCCTGGTTAGGTTGTGCCTGGCCTCCTGCCTTATGGAAACTGTGAGGTGATACATGGGTGTTGTTTTAAGCTGCTAAGTTTGTGGCAATTTGTTATATAGAATTAAAAAATGAATAAAGTTACATATCAAGAGTCATGATTCAAAGCCATCTGGACTTGCTAAAATTGGTACAAAATACTGTGTAACCTCCAAAGAGGCAGAGGTCCTTGGTGAGAAGAAAAGGGAAGATTTCCCAAGGGCAGCACGTTTGATTTTCCTCCTGGGCTTTTTAGATGGCTGCTGAACTCCATTTGAGCTGTCTTCTCCTTGTTCCCCCATCCTCTTTCTGCATGATCCTCTTCCATGATCTGAGTGGCCCTTTATGCAAGTGATGGTAGCTTACTTCCAGCTCTCAGTTCTTGCTGAGGTCTGTGCATGTTCAAACAAAGGACTCTGCCACACACAAATGAGTAACACAAATGAGAAACTGACTTAGAAGAAAATTCAAGATTTTGTAATATGCCAGGGTGCTGCAAAGGTGTCCTGCATGCATTTGTAGAGTTCTGAAAAGTCATAGGGTTCACTGTCCAGCATATGCCTTGTGCAGACAGTGGCAGTAGAAATGGGAAGGCTCTGGCTGAGGCCCCTGACCATAAGGAACTTGGCAGGGGGTTAGGATAGGAGCCACCCGGTAAGGATGGATAGACACAAAAACACTGTGTTAAGTTAGGTTTTGGATGAAAATCCTGAAGTCATCCTTTTTTTCTCTTCCACGATTTGCTTGTATCAGCATTGTTTCCAAAGGCAGTTGATAGATTTTTAAGTAGTTCAGTCCTACATCATCCATTTCAAAGACACAGGAAAGAGTTTTTCAGTTATTCTTTGCTTAGTCATTTAAGATGTTTTCTTTTCATAATTCAGGGTTTTTTTGGAATCAGCTTAATGTATCATGTTTCATGGGAATTTCATAAAACATGAAATGTGGTACTTGAGTCAAATATTCATTATCCTGTAAGCAGAAGACAAAGTTTTATATTCATTATCAGGGTTGAAAATAAGGAAAATGTGAAACTTTATGGTTTTGTTTCAGAATTCCATGTGAATTACAAAATCTCAGCATCAGTTGAAGCCCTAAAGTGAAAGGTGCTTGGAACCATGAATGATTGATCCTTCTATAAATTGTAGTTGAGAATAGTTGAGACATGAGACATCTAGACCTATTTCGAAGGATCCTTACTCCCCAGTTTTCTTGGGCTGTTATTTTTGGGCTCTGCATGTGGGTACTGCAGTTGCACTATTGGAAGGACAGTGCTTGGTTGCTTTGCCTTTGCGCATGCTGACCCATCTGCCACCTTTGCTTACTGTAGGATATCTGTCTGTCCACTGTCAGCCTTTCAGGGACATCTCTTCAGGGAGCTTTCTTGAAAAGCCCCTGCAGCCTGTGATCTCACTTCACAGAGTAAGAAACAATTTGTCCATGTCTTTGTTAGGTGAGATCCGTGGAGGATCACACCCTCTTTCTTATGTGCACCCAGATCCCACAAACCCTTCTTTAGGCAGACATCTCATTCAATACCTGGTACTTGGCAGATTATCCAGTAAAGGAACCCACCAGTGACTGTTGCCCAGAGGAAACTCAGGGAGAACAAGCCTTTGGCACAAGGATAAGAATCAAAAACTAGAAGGAAAGACTGTCATGATATAAACATGACATAGCGAAAGCCTTGTCCCTGCTTATGTGCAGAGCTAGATGGAAACATTGTTGGCTTGCCTCATTCAAGCTGCCATATCATATGATAAGAACCTAAAATAACTGGCTTTGGATTTGGAATAGCTTGCAGGGAATGGGGGCTCTGTCTTGCTCATCAGTGAGTGCAGTGTTTCTCGGGAATAAAGTCTGCCTGTCTATGGCTCACTTGCCTTTTTCCTGTGTAAAGCAGACAGTGCTGAGAGACCCAAAGCTCAGTTGCTCAATAAACTTGCTCCTGCCCCCTTGAGATACAGATACCCTCACTTTGGGGACATCCGAGCTGGTATCTCAGGTCTATTCCTGGCTTTCCCGTTTCCCGATAGCATTGGAGGTTCATGCCTGTGACTTTCTGAGTATTGAGGCTTCTCATTTGCTCAGGATTTATACACATACTATTCAGTGCCACTGGGCTTATTTGTTAATTTTGTTTTCTTTTTTATTTTAAAAAGCAGAACAGAAAAAAAGAGAAATGATACAGAATTTCAGAAAAGAGAAAAAATAGAGAATTAGCACTAGTTAATATATTTCACATTGTTATCGCAGATCTAGCTGCTCGTTACAAAATCTAGACACAAAAGTGACCAGTTGAACAATGACAGCACAAATTTCTCTTTTTGATGAACTAAGATTAATAGCATAGTTATCTATCTAGTATACATATTGTTAAATTTGTTTTTTCAATGGTACTATTAAAAAAAGACTTTTTTTTCCCTTTCAGATTAAACATTAAAGGTTTTGCACAGCTTCTGCCCCTGCAGAAAGCCAGGCTGCTGCATGTTACCTCCCCACTTCCCCTTCCTAGGTCTCCATCCATGAGGCGTCCTGATTGCCACGCATCTTTCTCCTGGACACTGGTTCCGCTGATGATGGATCGGTGTACATTGAACAGAATACTCTGCAGTGCAGCGAGCAGCTCATGTTGCTGTCAGGGAATTCTGAGCCCAGGCAAACCTCACCATTCTTTGCTGTAAAGAGGGTGTCTAGAGGGCAGATGGAAGCTTTCTCACTTGGAATTATATAAATAGATGTAGCTGTTGGCGATGCTCTGCCGGCTTTGCATAGTACTTCTCTAGATTTAGCTGAACAGCAGTGTCTAACTATGATTGTCTTAGTCATGGGAAATTGCTAGTGCTGTTCCATAAAGACAAGTTTCTTATCAGATTGAAAAAAACTGACACGCTTGTTTGCCCTGTGCTTTTAGTGTAGCTGTCTGCTAGTATTATACCTTTTTTGTGGTATTTTCATGATAAAGATTTAGGAGCAGTCTATTTTAGCCTGTTTGCATTTTTAAGAGAAAATTTAGTGAATTTTTCCCACTTTTTTCTTTTTTTGGGGAACTTTGTTATATATGTTTTATAGATGTAAAAAGACTAAAGTAGCCTAAATCTGGATAAGGCCATTTAATATAAAGTAGTCTCTCAGTGTCCAAAATCAGAAGCCAGATTTCTGGCAAGGTTCTCTATCATGTTCTGTAGCAGCAGGCACTATAGGGTTCGTTGGGTTTGAGGAACGTTGGCCTTGACATTGACAACATCTGCTTTTTGAGAGAGACCAATTTCCCAGGATAGAGGATTTGGTCATGTTTGGGTGGGGATGTGTGACATAGAATCAATAATGTGGGAGATACATAAGTTTACAGGAGAATTATCAGTGCTTTTATTGGTTAGTTCCCTTACCAGTAATGGTTGTCATGAAGTTATTTTAAAAACTAGATGTTTAAACTGATATTGGGAATAATAAAAAGGAACACATTTAATCAGTTTAAGATGAAAAACATTACGAATCAGTGGTTTGGCTTTTCCTGACAAACAGCACCTTCTCCCCACCCTGAACTTCTTGCTTTGCAATTTGTGGGACCTAAGTCTGTCCTACTTACTGTGTTACTTGGTGGTAGTTTTTCTTCTCTCTAGTCTGACTGGGGTAGAGAATTCACATATTCCATTCAATCATATGTTTCCCTGGCTAGAACAGCATTTCGACTCTTGAGTACTTGTGCTTGTTAAAAGAACAAAGAGACCATAATGCTATAGTTTGGACCTTAACATTTCCCCAAGGCCCCGTTTGTTAAAGGCTTAGTCCCTGGCGCATGGTACTACTGGGCTGTGGTATAAACTTCAAGAGGTTTGGATGGAGTTAAGTCACTGGGGGTGTGCGCTGGAAGGGGATGTCTGTCTTTGCTTCTTGGCCTCCATGAGCCGAGTAGCTTTCTCCACCATACTTACCCCACCATGATGTACTTTGTCCCAGGCCCAAAGGCAATAGGCCAACCAGTCATGGACAGAAATCTCCAAAAGTGTGAGATAAAATAATTTCTGTCTCTGTCTGACTTCCCTCAAACCCCATATTGGCAGTAGAACTAAAGGCTTTCACACTGAGCTGCCACCCCTGCTTCCCTCGGGATCTCACTAACTCGTCTAGGCTGGGCTTGAAATCGTAATCCTACTTTTCCTTTTTTACGTTATCCCAGTTACTTTTGCATAATGATAGAAAGTTGACTAATACACCTAATAATGCAAGATTCATCTATATTGATAATGTGGCATTTGCTTGTGCATTTTCACTATGGGATATTTTATATGTGAATGTGTCACAGTCATTTGTCAGTTCTCTGGCTGGTTCTCTTCTAATTTGTGTATGTTTTTGTAAATGCAGACAAAAGTAAATACCTATTTTTTATTGTGTTTCTTTGTATATCCTTGTGAGTTTCTGTAGGGAACACCTAAGATTTAAATTGCCAGATTAACGGGGGTACTCATTTTTATTCTAATCATAATACACTTTTATTTTCTGGAGAGAGTCAGCACTGCTACTTGTAACACAGGAATCTTGAATTCACTATGGGTTGCTTCTCAGTGGCTTTCTTTGTTTCTGAGTCTTGCTCTCCCTCAGGCCCTTGTGGTAACCAAGTGATTATGATGAATGGAGTCTCTGGCCTGGGAAGAGACTTTTTCTTGGCCAACTTTCACTGGTCCCCAAGATCCTTGCCTCTGTGGCCATGGTTGAGCTAAGTTAGTGTCAAATCCAATGGCAGGCCCAATTAAACAAAAGATGTTAGAACCAGAAGCTGCCTTAGAGGTGTCCTATTTGGGTCTTCTCATTTTATATAGAGGAAAGCTGAGGTCTGGAGGATTGTATGGCTTGCCCATGGTCTCAGACAGGTATTGATTTAGCTATGGATGTCCCCTAGCTGGGGTGCTCTCCACGTTATTAACAGAAGGAAGACACAAAGGTGAAGGGGGCAAGCAGCTACCATTCTCACTTGCGTATCCTTTAATGTTCCTGTGTGTATGACTATGACTTTGATGGTCAAAGTGGAGTGTCAGTTTGACTTACTTTAGGGTCCACTGGGGGATTGGCGAAGCACATTTGTACATGTGTCTGAGTAGGTCACAGAGGCATAAACTAGGGGGTTAATATCTGGTTCCTCTTTCCTTTTTCCCTGGTGCTGTACCCCTGATTCAGCTTCCGGCCTACCATGAGCTAAGCATCTTTGTTCCACCATACCTTTCCACCATAAAGTTTCTGCCTCAGAGTCAGCTTACCATGGACTAAATTCCCAGAAACTGTGATCCAAATTAAACTTCTCCTTTAAGTTGTAGGTGTCAGGTATTATGTCCCAACAGTAGGAAAGTTGATGAATATAATGACCTTGCTTTTATGGGTATACTGTGTTCCTCTTGTTTTTGTCTTTGATAACCATGGCTCTACAGTGTGTTCTTTGCCCTTTCTTTCAGCCTTGACTCATTTCAATGGGTACAGTCAGTCCTTTTCAGAACACTTTAGTTGTTGGAGCTCTTTTTCATTCCTGTGTTATCCCTCTGAGATTCTGCCAGGTAATCATTGTTCAATCCCTCCCTCCCTGAGTCATTACAAAGCACATCACTAGGAAGGAAAGGATGACTCCGGGATGATTTTGTAACACCATAGCTCCCAGGAACACACTAGGTTCAAAGCAGCCTGTTTGATATTCGCAAAGGGTGCCAGTAATGCATTGCAGAGGTGACAGCTTATAGAGGGACAAGTTACACACTGATACAAGTCAGGAAGAATATATCCAAAATGGAGATCTCTGGGACTGGCTCTTCTTGGGCTCTAGTCCCATAACTGCAGCTGTCTAGAAGCTGTGATCTTCTCAGGATCAGAATGTCTGAAATCAGAGTGGTTTGCCCCAGGATTAGCTCCTTCCCAGGTCATCTTGTGAATGTCACAGAGTCCTCTTAGCAGCACCTCTGCATTCCTTTATCCTTTCACTGAGTCTCGTACTTTCCAGCTGAGATATCTTAGTTTCATCCCTTTCCCCTGCTTCCTGCTCTCTCTGCTCTGTCCACTACCTCCATATTCTCTGCTCAGCTGCTTCTGAAGAACTGTCCCTGCCATGTGCCTTTGTGGTGTCTTTGGAAGAAAATCCCAAGTTCTGACCCTTCCCCAAATCATGCCACTTAGTGTTTATTCTCTAACTGTAATTTTGAATTATCAGTCAAGCTCTGTAATTTCAAGACTTTCTGAACACTAAAGTATGTAGTGTCTCTTTTGCAGTAGGTTTCAATATGCCCACAGTGCCTTTACTCTTGATCTACATAGTGAGAAATTCTAGAATCCTTGCCATTTTCTCCTCCAGCTACTTTCTTCAAGTCTTACCATTTCTGAAAGAGGTAGGAAAGGAAAAGAACCATCTGCAGTGGCTTCTTGTTGGCTCCTGGGGACAGGGGCCTGCTGGGGCATGCTTTAGATGTCAGAGTTTTGGGTAGCGGTGCTGGTATCTCTGGTACTTACACCAACCTGCAAAGGCACTTCCGGATTCCTACCCGCCCCCCCAGGAGTACTTCAGAACTTTCATCACCTGTTCCACTCTTGGTGGGAGACTAGAAATCAAAAATTTCCAAAGATCCTCTGTTAGTCATCTTTAGATCATCAATGTCTCCTTTGTAGGAGTTCTGTATGCCACAAGGATTTCTGTATGTTAGTCTGTAGATCCTGAAGTACCTGTGAAGCAGGGCAGTAGAATTTCTACTCAGCTGTAGAACTTCTACTTTGGCCTGCGTGACATTTCAGGCTTTTATCTAAGAGTTCTTTTGAGAAGGGTTCTGTTGCTAAAACCAGGAGTCTATATGAGATGAAGAGCAATTTCATCCTGTCATTCAAGATCCTCTCTTGCCTAGTACCTGTCTGACATGGTGAATCATTTCACTGCTCCCATTGTGATGCCCTACTTGATAGCCTGTCCAATGGTACTTTCCTGGGGAAGGGCTTTGTAGGCACTCTATGTGACCGTACATTTGCTGTTTCTAGAAACCTATTCAAAGTCCTCAGGCCTCATCTATCATTATGTCCCCACTGTGGGGGTAGAAGGGAGGCAGAGAGACCCTACTGGGCCAGTCTGGGAAACTTTGATGCCTTTTTTAAAATGGTGTTTTCTTTTCTCTTGTGTTTCTTATTTTACTAACTTGACCCATTTGATCCTTCAGACTCCGTGCCATCTCATCCCAGGATGCTCACATCTTCAAATCAAAATGCAAATCAATCTCACAAACAAAAACAAAACACAATGAAAAAGTAGCACCACCAAAACTGTATCCTGAGGCGCTAGAATGTAAGCCAGACGGCTCAGTGTGTTGCTCACTGCCCAGGTGAGTTGAGTGGTCTTCCCTCTCCAAGGGTAAGAGTCATGCCGTAGCCTATACCCATACCTGCTCCCCGGATTAGAAGATCCAGGATGAGATCAGACTCTGTGGCTGCCAGGCCATGCAGTCACTCTCGTCTCCCTTGCCTGATCCCGCCCAAACTCTACTCTGTCTCAAATAAGTTACCTTTTGCTTGCTTCTGGGAGTGAGAAAAGTGGATCTAAGATCTAAGCCCTTGCAGATCATCCATAGTAAAGAAGTGGGCCACCTAGGGACATACTCAGAAAAAAAATCCCATGAAACAAGACCAAGATTATTTTACTTCTCTTAAAACAGAAAGGCCTTGGAGGGGAGACATACTCTACACAATGGAAAATTTGACTTAGAGTTACTGTAAGGCAAACTGAGTGCTGTTTAATTTTGCTTTAATGAGTAAATATTATCTTAATTATTTAAAATCAGCATATTTTGTTTATGTGATGACTTTAGCAATATTTAATAATACTTCAGAAATTATTTCTGCTAGCTTATTTGTATGATTAATTTATACCAGAAATTGGCTGACTTTTTCTGTAGAGAGAGTCAGAAGATAAATATTTTAGCCATTGCTGTCCAAGGGTCAAATTGACTGTTGGGCAGATATTTCTGTGATGCAAGAGAAAACCTGCACAGGTTGGTTTAGTGACCAAATTCATAGTAGTCATAATCGAGTACAATGTTTTTATAACTTCAGGCTACCAATTTTGTGATGGAATTTTGGTGGGAGAAGACCACATTTTGTTCAATCAAGATTCTAAGTTAGTGTTTCTTACCAAATCAACTGCAAGTGCTTACCTGTAAAAACTATTCTTAGCTCACTGGCTATCCATAAACAAGCGATGAATCATTTTGGCCTACGGGTATGGCTTGCTGACCCCTGATTTATACATGAGTCTCATGGAAAGTCCTTCCCTCCTTCCTATAGAATAGGTCAAGGTAACTCCATGTCTGGTCCTAGACTAATCAGTATTTGTGAACTTGGGAATACTTTGATTGTAAGTCATTTTTCTGTGTGCTTGTGTAATTACACAAATGAATCTTGCTGTCTTCCTATGTGAACAAAGATGGACTTAAGTCGTGTCCCACAGAGCTGATGTAGGCGTTTTATGGGTGTGGACAGGGCCGCACTGCTGTGTTCTACACACAGCTTGCCCTGTGCATCTGCTCCCTCTGGGCCCTGTACTGGTCTTGCAGTTATGCATGTATCTCCACAGCCACCTGCCAGACGAGCTGCCCTGAGCACAGGGACTCCCTGCTGGAGACACTGTGGTCTGAGCAGCATCCTGGCTAGGATCAAAGGAGGGAAAACTGGGGAAGTCCCTGTTCCCACACTTTTATCTGCTTTTTTACCGCACAAAGTCTGCCCAAGGGGTGATGGGCAGCTGCTGCTTTGCACACGGCTGGCTGCAACACACTAATTCTATTAGCAGTCTTGGCCCAATGAAAATGCCCCAAAATATTTCTTTTTCCCCTTAGTTCAGCTGAAATACTATAATTTTTCAAATGGAACCTTTTTCTAGAAATAACAGTTAAAAAGGAAAGAAAAACAAAGGGAAAGAAAAGTAAATCTACAGAATCAAAGTCGAGCTTGATGAAAACACTGTAACCTGACTAAATCTGAAGCGCTCGCGGGCTCCCCTGAGCCCAAGCCCCCATTGCTCTCCTCTTGGTTTAGAGCCATGCTTTCTGTTCTCGCTGTCTGTCTGCTGTGTCAGGTTTGGTGTTCCAGGTGTTACTTCCGGGCTACAGCTCCTGTACAGCCTGTTTTCACTCCAAGCAGGACCCCCACCCATTATCATGCTTTCCTCCCAGGGGGAGAGAAAGGCTTTGCCTGTGAGGTCTTTGGAGACTCACTCGCTATTACTCACCCTTGCTGTTGGCTGAAGGACTTGTGTTTTGTAGCTGTCTGAACATTCGTGCTGGTCACTATCATGTCAAACCCTGTTGAAGGTTTCTCCACTTCCACATCTGAGCCCCTCTTAACCGTTCTCATGCTGTTTTCCTATGAGGAGCTGAAACTGTAATCCATGTCTGAGTGAGGTGTCCCTTACCTTATCGAGGAGTCAGCAGAAACAATGTGAGATACTTGAATTTAGGAGCTTCCTTTAGGAGCTTCTTGCTAGGGTGATGCCAGGAAAGGCCAAGTGGATTGTCAGTTGAAACAAAGTAAAGAAAACTACGAGAGACAGAGATGATTACATGGTGAACAAATGGGCCATTTAGAAGGCAGAGCAGTCCTACCTGTGTGTGGACCAAACAGCAATGCTGCAAAATGTGAAGCAGAAAGTAGGAGACCTGAACAGAGAAACAGACAAATCGTAGTTAGGACTGGTGACTTCGGGGTCCCACTCTTAACAACTAATGGGTTAATTGGAAAGATCAGCAATTAAATCACTGGCATCATTAAAATCAAAATTCGTATAACATATGGCCCCATAGCAGAAGAATACACATTCTTTTCCAGGGCCCAAGGAATATAGACTAAGACAGACCATATACTGGGCTGTAAAGCAAACCTCAACGAATTTTAAAGAAGGAAAGCCATGCAGAATGTGTGTTCTCCAGCCATACTGGAGTCAAATTAGAAATCAATTATAAGAAAATCTCTAATCACTTAGAAACTAAAGAATACCATGAGTGTGAATCTATGGGTCAAAGAGAAATTCTCAACAGAAAGTTTTAAAATATTGAATAAAAGTATAACATCAATATTCATGAGACACAGTAAAAGCTGTGCTGGAAAGAAAATTTGTAGAACTAAATATTTACCTTAGAAAGGAAGAAATGTATGAAATAAATAATCTAAGCTCCCATCTCCAGAAACTTGAGAAAGAAGAACAAAATAGATCTAAAACAAGCAGAAAGAGGGAATAATGAACAGAAATGAAAGAACAGTGAAAACAATGGCCATAGGCTATCAGTGTAACAAACTTGATAATTTAAAAATATCAGTAAAAAACCTCAGCAAGAGGGGCTGGGGATTTAGCTCAGTGGCATAAAACGCCTGCCTTGCAAGCAGGCAGTCGTGAGTTCGATCCCTGGTACTGATAAAAATGAAAAAGACAAAAAAAAAAAAAAAAAAAAAAAAACCACCTCAGCAAGAATCCCAAAGAATTGGGAGGCTGAGACAGGATCACTGTGAGTTCAAGACCAGCCTGTAGTAAAATCCTGTCTTCAAAAAGACAAAAAAGCATACACAAATTACTGTCATGAATGCATTAGGTGATACTCCTACAGACTCTGCAGATACCAAATAAGAAATAAATGGAATCATATAAATAATTATACATCTAATACAAGAAGCTAACACCTGATAACTTCAGTAAGTAGAGTATTTGGTTTTTTTCTAGGTGAATGGTGAAGTAAACAATTGTACATCTAGGCTATGCAATATTATTTAGCAGTAAAAAACCATTGACACACATAACTTAGATAGTTCTGAAAGGCATTATGTTGGCTGTAAAGAGCCAACTTCCACAAGTTACATAGTGTGATTCCATTTGCATAGAGATAAACTGGGGTGGGGCATTGAATAGGAGGGTAATGTGACTATAAGGGGTTGCCTCAAAGAGCATCTTTTTATGGTGGGGTAGCTCTTCATCCTGACTGCCCCATAATAAATCTGTGCACATTATAAAGTGATTTGGTCCCTATTCGTGCACATTTTGCCAGTGTGGAATTCTTGACCTTTACATTGTACAATGGTGTGTGTAAGATGTGACCACTGGGGGACACTGGTGAAGAGAATATGGAGAACCTCACTGAACTGCCTACAAAGAAAGGGGAAGGAATTCAAGAGATGGAAGTGGGAAGGAAAGGGAAGGAAAAAGGATTAAAACAGGAATTCAGATATGTCATGTACGCGTAGCAACTCCACAGAAGAACTGTAAACATTTTGTATCGCTAACATGTACCATAAAGGGGAAGGGGTGTTAAGAGATGGATGGAGGAGGAGGGAGGGGAAGGAAAGAGGATGAAAAAAGGAATTAAGATGTGCTATGTACTTATACCAATTTCCCACAAGGAATATAAACATTATATACTACAAATGTGTATTAATAAAGCTAAAAAACACATAAATGATATTTCAAAATAAGTGAAAAAAGATCAGTGGACACCCTCTGTCACTTACCTGCCATAAATCATTGTCTTGCCTCTTCTGTCCACTCTCCCAAATGGAAACACAATGTGGGCTGCACTGATGCATTGTTTTTTACTAAAGGTGCATGGTGGTCTTGCTGCTTTTTTGTGATGATCAGACTCCCTTCTGAGTTAACCCTGCACTCATGACTGTATTCTATAATTTGCAGACTGAGCTGCCTGGAATCCAGGACATAATAAGCTGTAGAGGGAACTGGGGCAAACCTGCCAGGGAGGACATGTCATGACTTTAACCTTTTGAATAGTTGAGGCACATGGAAGACACAGTTATTCTGTGTGCTTGCCCAGAGGTCAAGGTCAGGACCAGTGGTTGGAAAGTGTCCAGAGTGATACAGGAGCTTAATATAAAACAATTCCTGTCACTGTCCACAGAAGAAAATAGGCCCCAGCTCCTTCATTGCTCAGATGTACCTGGAGGCTCATTGAGCATCAGTCAGGAGTGTTGGGGGTGACCGTAGTGGTGGAGCTGGGGACTCCAAGGCACCCTTCATGATAATGCATGGCTTTCGGCCAAGTTGTAATGAGAGCAATCAATACCAAATGGGTAGAATCTGTGGTGACAAAAGCCAACAGGGACATTTTCTCTATCTTCACTATTTTAAGGGAATTAAAAATCAAGGTTTTGTGGGATTATTTATGGACTTGAATTACAAAGTACAAGTTGCAGTACAAGTTGAATTTGAGGATGATGCGCTTATTGACATCTCCAGGAATGGACAGCAGTGAAGAATGAGAATGGATGACTCTTGGGGAGAGGCTTGGTTCTGATATGGCGGTAGGGGTGTAGTTTGTGGGGGACACTCACATCCCCACCAAGCCTCTACACAACACAGAGAGGCCCTACAGAACCAAATCAGTTCCCTGCTGCCTCTGGCTTCCTGTCACCTACATTTAAATTCTAATCCCTTTCATTATGTTGCTCCAGCAAATGTGTGTTCCACAGATCAAAGCAGATTCCTTGATGACAGACATCAGAACTGCAGGCGTGGGATGGCATTGGCATGAAATATTTGGCAGGTGTGTAGGGCCTTTCCCATTATACTGGTAACATTAAGCGCCAAGGCAAAATGGATCTCTGATTGGTTGGTCAGTCAATTAGCTATCAACGCACACAGTAGCTAAATGTAGTTCCTGTCAATGCTGTTTCTTTTTGAATCAATTCTCCAAACCATGGTGGCTGAAATTATAGGTTGGCAGATAGAATAAATGTCTCCATGAACAGAGATTGTATTTCCGTGACAGGCATCCTCATGGCTGGAAACTGACAATGATGGCTCCAACATCTCCATAGAAGGCAGACCTATAGAAAAGGTTTGTGGTACCAAATGGCATGTAGGGATGTTTAGGGACTTCCTGATGAAGTGAAGTTGATGTATGTGAAGTCATTCATATGACAGTCGTGCTTCTGTCTCTCTGGTTTTAACTTCTTGTTACCTAGTGACTGAATCAGGAACGGGAGAAAGGGTAGGATAGAGGACTGGAAAAGGAGGGAGAGTTGCAAAAAAGCAAGCAAAGGTAGAACTCATTGGCCAAGAAGTGGCTTGTAAGAAAGGATCTGGAAGGGTGCTGTCTGGTTATTCAGTCTGGCATCCTGCTTCCAGGGATGGGGTGACCGAACACACCTAATCCATAAATATCCATAGTGATGTCTACTTCCTCTAATGCTCCCATTCAGTGGGTTGTCCTCACCAATGAGGAATACCTTGCTTTGGTTCTGTAGAAACAGTGCTATGTATTGTTTTGTGTTCAATTTTTCCAGAAGAATATTTGAAACAAGATACAAGTGTGTGTGTGTTTGTTCACTCATTCCAGATACAGGGGGAAGTGAATCAGGTGGTCAGTAAAATGGAGAATGAGAACATTAGGATAACAGGGAAGGTGTTACCATGGTTGGGGTTATAGGTCTATTGTTTCCCAAAACATTTAAAATTCAACCTTCTTATACTTGGCATTAAATCTGACAGCTTCTATGGAACAGAATTGGAATTGAACCTCAGGATTGAACTGAGCTAAATCTCTAGATTGTCCCCCTTGGGATTTCTGAGAAGTTCTTGATCTTTCTTTTAAATGGTTAGAGACCTTCTGATGACAATACTGTGTGTTTGTGTAGTACTCTGGGAGAGTCAGGAGAGCCGAGCGAGGATCTAGAGACTTCCAGAAGAATTCACCCTTGCTGTTCCAGTTCTCACCAGCTCCACATCAAAGCTCTTTTACAAATGGGAATTTGGATCCCACTACATAACACTGGAATTAAAAGGCCAACACACTGTGGTAGAGCTGTTTATAATGAGGATGATTTTAATGGGTTTCCCATAGCTCTTTGTAGAACCAGTACCATCCTTGTCTTTTGTGAAGACAGCTGTCCTATGCAAATTAGATGGATCAGAGCTGGAGCCCAGGACACACAACACATCATGATTTTCAAGGGGAATGTGCTTTGCATCTCACAGAAGTCAAGGGGCAGGCATAAAATAACCCTAATTATTTGACGAACTTAAATTTCTTTAATTTGTTTTTATTAGGGTTAGAGAAATCATCATTAGTTGTAAAATTTAGGAAAATAGGCAGTCTTTCAATGCTAATGTTTGCTAAAAATAAAACTAAAATGAAAACTACTATTTTTTGTTAGGTTTCTTGGCTCAGCATTCAATCTTTTACTTGCCAGATATATGTGTGATACTTCTTGAATTATCAATTTTTCCTGCAGAATCAACATTCCAAAAAGGACTTACATTGGGAAAACAAACATTTTGCCTTAAAGTTTTTTTTTTTTTTTACTGTTTTCAAAAGTTAGATATGTGTTTTCTCCTTGCAAGGAGAAAGGCATAGTGGCACTGTATGTGTCTGTTACTGAAGATGGGACTCAGGGCCTTCACACTGAGTTGCATCCTTAGCTGTTAATATTTTATTTTGAGATAGGGTTTCACTATGTTTCTAAGGCTGGGATCAAGCTTGCAGTCCTTCTGTAACAGCCTTTCAGAGCTCTAGCATCATAGGCATCTGTCACCATGTCTTGGTTTGGACCACAAGTTCTTAAGTGTTAGATTTGTATACTTTCTTTTGTAAAGGAGATGAATTTGGAAGTTGTCAAAAAAGATTTATAAAGTTTCTGGGTGACAAGGGGTACTTATGTTGCTAAAATATATGCTTTTATACTTAAAAAATATTTAGCATATAATAGTAACTCAGTGCACAAACTTAATTTGTTATAGTGTTGGGAAATGTGGGCCATGTTTGTGTTTGTATGGTAAAGATGACTGTGGTTATGTTTATCGCCTGATGTAGAATTTGCAAACAAAAACTAAATTTTTTGCCAGATACTTTTATTTATGAACCAAATTGTGTGCAAACAAGTGTTCATGAACTTTGTGATACCACTGTATATGGCAACTGAAAATGTGAGAGGGTGGGAGAGAAATTGTAGTTGTTTCATATGATAGTTAATTTTATATACCATCTTGGCTCAGCCAGTGTCCCTAGATATATGGTCAGACACTATTCTGCATGTTTCTCTGGAGGTGTTTTTGAGGAGATTAATTTTTAAGCGAGCAGACTAGAGTAAGCAGATTGATCTCCATAATATGAGTGGGCCTCATCTAATCAGTTGAAAACCTGATAAACAAGAGACTGGTCTTTCCAAACGAAGAGGAAATTTTACAGCAAGCTCATATTGGGCTGCAATTTCACCTCCTTCCTGGTGCTTCTCATCCTGGAGATCTTTTGACTGGAATTGGTATATTAGCTCTTTCCTGAGACTTTCAGCCTACTAGCTTACCTTACGGACCTTAGACATACCTGGTTCCTTATCAGTGTGAGCAAGTTCCTTGAAAAAGAAGCTTTTTCTCTGTTTTTCTTTGTCTCTGTCTCTCTCTCTCATTCTATTTCTCCAGAAAAGACTAAGTAGGAAAATACACTAGCAGAGAAGTCTATGATCAAGAAATTAAATTGAGGGGCAGGGGATTTAGCTCAGTGATGTAGGTGCCTGCCTGGCAAACATGAGCTCATGAGTTTGATCTCTGGTACAAAAAAAAAAAAAAAAAAAAAAAAAGAAAGAAAGAAAAAGAAATTAAATTGCACATTAAATTGTTTTCCTTGATAGCCCAGTTGGATCCTTCAGCAAATAATGAATTTTAATCGGTTACTCCATCTAGGATGAGCAGAAAAAAACACTGTTGGGGTTTTTAGATACTGAAAAGGGTTGTAGTCCTACTGGCCTAGGACACCCTACCTCCTGGAGAGGACTGTGACAGAGGTAAAGGAGCAGGGCCAGAGCATGAGCTTCAGCTGTGGCCCCCAAGAGCCCGTGGCAAATGCACCCAATGGGACTGAGTGCTTGTTCTCTACTGTTTAAATTAGCATTTGGAACCAGTGCTGAGTTTTTCAAAAATAGTTACGCTTCTTAAAATAAAAGTGTTTATAGAAAGAAACAGTACTTCTAATCTCTTTCAGTTATTTTGGTGATGGAAGCTGGAACTTTGTGTCCGGAACCCCTGATTATTGTCCATGGGGCTGGGAGGGGAGATTGAAAATCACTGCTGCAAGTTAAGTCTTCAAACAAAACAAATAAAAGGACTTTAACATCTTTTATAGGCTTGTGACACATAGTAGGTGTTTGTTAAACATGACGCATGGATGAGAGGGCTGTGGGCTGTTCCCAGGCTCGGTGGCTGCGTGTCTGCTGTTTGTTTCTCTGCAGTACCTTAACCTCAGAGAGCAGGCCGTGGGTGAGGCTTGAAGACAGGGATGCTGGCCGGACTCTCTGGAAAGAGGGGTGCAGGGTGGAGAGGTGAGGCCGGAGCAGCTCCCCTTTCTGCAGAGCTGCCCACGGCCCACTCACGGTGGTTAATGAGGAAGCATAGACGCTGCTTGCTCACTGACAGTGGACTTTCCTTTTTACTTCTGGTTTGCTTGCCGGCTAATTGCCTCTAGTCTGTGGCTAAACGCTTTATTAGTTGGGGCCAAAGCCCAGGCATCTTCTGGGCCTGATGAATCAGGCGCGTCTCCAGGTAGCTCTCAATGTGAGGTGCCTGGCACCTGCGTCACTCAGCAGCCTGTGGCTCCAGATGCTTTGTCCCAGCACCCAGCACTCCGGGTGCCTTTGGACTCGGCAAAAGTTTCAGTGTGCTGGGAAGGTGGCCACAGGCTGAGAAGGGCTGCCTGGAACGGAGTCGGGTTGTGGCACAGTCAGCGTGTTTTGGAGGAAAGCTTCCATCAGGTAAGCGGGCATGGACAAGTCAGGACTGGCCGCCTAGCACCAAGCTCCCCTCTCTGGGGGAGCCTCTCAGAAATGCCATCCTCCCCTTTCTCAGCAGCTTCCCAGGTGTTTTCTTGGAACAGAGCAATGAGTGCTTTTCCTGCATGTATAAATCTTTGAACAGAGATTTTGCAGATGATACTAACTTTTTAAATATAAACCAGAAACAACTTTTCTTCGGAAGTTGGGATTTCTTAGATTAAAATCTTAGATAAACTACGTAAACTTCCTAACTCTGATTTTCTTATTTCTAAAGTTAGACTAGCGATATTGTCTGCCTGTTGCTACCATGAGAAGTCAATGAGGCAAGATGTAGATGATCTCATTGTGGTAATAGAATGGTATTAGAGTAGGTGGTACAACTTTAACTTGCTTCAGCCTTTAAAACTGACCCATCTTTTTTTCCTCCTCTCCTCTTTTCCCCCTCCTTTGATTCTTCATCAAAAAACAAAAACAAAACAAAACAAAAACACAAAAAACAACTCATTTTGTGTCTAGTGAGCCAGGACCTGCGCATATGGTAGTGAACAGGACAGACAGAGTTCTGCCCCTTGGAATGTTTCATTCATAGCTAAGGTGACCGATAAGGAACAGATAAAGGATATAACTAATAATGGCAGATGGTGATAGCTGTGAAGAAAAATCAAGCAGGGTGTGGAGACAGAGGGCCTCGGGTATGGGGTGGGGATACTATACTGTTTTTCATAGCATATACAGAGAAGATGACTTTTCACTGAAAGAATGAAGGAAGCCAATTAATGTGCATCTAAAATGTAAAAAGGGCTGAATTAAGGCATTTGCAACAGTTTTCTGTATCAGCAACCAGTGATGCTAGTGATAACATCACAGCTCAGAGATGGTTATCCGGAAGCATTTTTGAGTTCTGGAAATCATTTCTGCATGTAAATGTGTATATGTGTTTTGACATGTTTGGGAAAAGAACCTTTCTATTATCATGGATCAGTGTTGCAAGAATAGTTTGGCACCGCTGAGCAGAGAGTTTGTGACGTACTCGCAGTTGGCTCTCATTGACTAGTACTTAACAGGAACTACTGGGTCACCACTCCTTTTACATGTGAAATGGGTCAAGACTTTACACCTCAGTTTTTCTTTTCAGAAAAATATGTTATTTGTAAAAAAAAAAAAAATGTTTAAATACAGGTTTATTTCCCTGCAAGTAAGAAGAAGCTAACTAGCAGCTGGTAAGGTGTTGCTGAGAGTGGTCTTGGAAACCTTGCCCAGAGAGGACCCTCCTCAGGGAACGAAGAGCTGCCTTTTGGATGTAACCAGTATGAACTCCTTCCTGAATCTTTGATTCTGTCAAGGCAGATTTCCTCATGGAGAATGAGTGCTTGAGCTAACGGCAAGGGGAGCCCTTTCACAGTTGTACCAGAAGGTGAAATTCCATTTAGTCCATGTTTCCTTATGTCGACACTCATCTTAAGGTCTCTGGTAACCCTGTCTTCAGTGTCACTATATTAGCAGTTACTTCTCACCCCTGTATTAAGCCTAAGGTTCTCAGTGATCCTCTGGCTGTTTTCATTTCTTGTCTGTATTGACCATCAAATTTGTGTTTCTTTGCAACAGTTCCTCATCTGTGCTTCCAAGTTTGGATATTTCATATGACAAAAGTGACTCGGGCAACCTCAAAGCAAGCTTCCAGCATGTGTGTGGCGACTGGGCGATTTAAGCTGTGTTGTCTTCACAGAGGTGGTGGCCTTAGGAGCATATGAGTTTTTCAGATGTCATGCTATTGTTTTCTTCAGAGACAATGGCATTTGACAGAGGTTTTGGGAAGTTGCTGTAGTTCCCTGTCCAGCCCAGGAAGCGGGGGAGGCAGGCTGGAATGGTTATTAAGGATTGTTTGGGTGCTTCTGCTGCAGGCAAAGGCAAGCCGATTTTAACTTGGGCTTTGGCATGTCAACTGTGCTGTTTGCTCCAGCACCATGTTCCTGTTGCACACATGTGATGAATTTTGGCATGTTTATGGAGTGCTGAACACACTGTGTGACCCGAGGAGGTTAGTGTTGATATGACATGCTTGTTTCATGCTTCTCCATGATTCTTACATGCTGACTTTCTCAAAACTACCTTTCTTTTTTTTTTCCCAATTATAAGGAAATCAGTGTAGAACTTAAAACAAGAAATGACTGAAGTCAGTGTGCCTATGAAATATAGACCCTTGGATAATGTGTTGACTTTTCCTGCTTCACAGAGCTGGTGATGGTGTGGGGGGAATCAGTTTTCTACCTGCCATTACCCACTCCCCTGGGGGATCCACACCCTAGCCTCTGTACTTTTAGCCTTAAGAGTAGGTTGGTAACTGAGCCCCAAACCATCAGCATAGCGCTGGGGAGAGTGATATCCTTGTGGGACAGTGGACATGTGAGCATGTATGAGGCAAGGTCAAGCCTCTGACTGCACAGAGCTGGCTCCTCCAGTTAACGTCCACGGTTTGATCCCTGGCTGGGAGGAAAGCCTGACTCTCCCCAAATCTCTACCAATAGCCAGGATTTGTAGGAGAACTCCTAAGAATAGGAAAGGGTTTTATTTTACTTTTGTGAGTAGGTTCGTCACCAGTTTAAAACCAAGGGCAAGGAACTTAAATATTTTATCTCCACAAATACAGTAAGACAAAAGAAGAAAGAGAAAGAATTCAGGAGTGAGGAATGCAGAGAGAAGATACCTAGAATCTCAGAAAGGAATGCAGCGCTTCTGGGAGCCGAGCACCTGCTTGAGAGTGCCATCCACTCCTACAGCCAGCGCCAGCAGGAGCCCAGGCAAGGGCACCTGCTTGGCAGCTTCCTTTCTGACTCTGGTAATTTTGAGTTAGGTCTAGGAGGACAAAAAAGGAATAAGGTGGAGGTGTGCGATTTGGATTTGTTGGGCATTTTGAAGCAAAACAGGTTTGTTCATTCAGCAAACATCACCTGGAAATTGGTGATTTTCCAGGCACTGTGTTTAGCTCTGGGAGTACAAAGATACAATGTGAGATTGCAGAAAGCTAACTAATTTGTTAATTTTGAACAGGATTGTGAGACCTCAGCCCTTTCTTATTTCTCTCTTAGCTTTGTGGATGCTTTTAGGGGAAGATTCCTCCAAACCACAAGGCCAGATGACTAAGGAGTCTCTGAACTATAAGCTAAAGTAAACTTTTTTCCATGATTATCTCAGATATTTTGCCACATATTTTGTGATGGAAAGCTAACAAAAGTAGCATTTCATTGTATGGATATACCGCAATGTGTTTACTCATTTGTATGTTTGATGGACAGTTGGTGTTTCTGGTTTTACACTATTCAAAATAAAGCTGTTGGGAACATTGCATACAACTGTTTGTGTGGACATTTGCTTTCATTTCTCTGTGACAAGTACCTAAAAGGGGAGAGTTGAATCATAAAGTAAGTGTATGGTTAACTTTTTAAGATACTGTCAAACATTTCCGAAGGAGCTACACTATTTTATAGCCCCAGTAGTGCTGAGAATCCAATTTCTTCATCACATTCTTCCCAACACTTGGAATGACTTGTCTAATTTTAGCTCTTCGGCTAGGTAAATAATGGTGACTCATTGGAGTTTTTATTTGTGCTCATCTAATGACTAATGGTACTGGACATTGTTTTATGTGCTTATTTTCTGTCCATCTTCTTTGAGTGAAATGTTTGTTCAAGTCTTTTGCCAGTTTTTAAATGGTACTGTTTCTTATTTGATATTTGTTGTTTGTTTTGCTTTTATTTATATTTTTCTTATCCTTTTCTATTTCTTACTGAGTTTTGAGAGTTTATTAATATTCTGGATAGAATCCTTGAACACATATCTGATTTGGATCTGATTTCCCTAGTTTTTAACTTTTTTTAAAAAGTGTCTTTCAAAGAGCAAACATTTTTAGTTTTTAAAAGAGTTCAGTTGTTTATTAGTTTTTTCTCTTTAAAGAACTGTACATTTAATGTCATATTTAAGGAAACTTTACCTAACTTCATGTCAAAAGTATTATTCAGATTTTTTTATCTATGCGGTTTATACCTCTATGTTTTAAACTTTGTGTGTGTGATCTATTTTGAGTTAATTTTTGCATCTAGTTTGGATCAAAATAATTTTACCCATGAATGAACAACCTTTTTAAATTTTAAAAACTCATCTTTTCTCCACTGAATTATCTGTGGATAGTTGTTAAAAGTCAATTGTTTATTTCATTGGATCTGTTTGTCTCTATTAATGCTAACGTGATACTATTGTGATTACTATAGATTTACAAACCTTGATGTCAGATGGTATAAATCTTCTAGTTTACTTCTTTTATTTTTCAGAGGACCTATACTCAGTCCTTTGCATTTCCATATGAATTTTTTAATTGGTCTGTCAATCTTTAGGGGTAGAAATACATTGAATGGGTAGGTCAATTTAGGGAGAACAGACATCTTCAAAATCTTGCATCTTTTCATCTGTGAACATCCTAGATCTCTCTAGGTCAGCAGTTTCTCTCAGCAATGCTTTTTTTTTTTTTTTAGTTTTCAGTACATAAGAACTACTTACTTGTGTGTATACTTTATCCCTAAGAATTTCATGGTTTGATACAGTTTTTGAAATTTCAATTTCTAATTTTTCATTGGTTACAGAGACACACAAATGAATTTTGTGTATTGATCTAGTATCCTGCAATCTGGTTGAACTTAATCATTGAAGAAGCCTTTCTGTAGACTCCACAGGATTTTCTGAGATGATCACATCACCAGTGAATAACACCAATTTTACTTTTTCCTTTCTGGTTTTTCTGCATTGCGTTTCTTACTGCATTGAGTAGCAGTGATAATAGCGGACACCTTTGTTTCATTTCCCATGTTTGAAGCATTCATTTTTTCATGATTAAGTATGCTTTTGGTAGGGTATTTTGTGTATGCCCTTCATCAAGCTGAGGCATTTTCTTTGTATTCCTTGTTTGTTAAGAGTTCCTATCAGGAATGCATGTTAGATTTTGTTAAATGATTTTTATGCATCTATTGAGATGATAGTTTATTGATACAGTTGTCATGGTTTATAGTTAGATGCCCCCCCAAGCCTCATGTGCTCATAGGTGGGGATTTTAGGAGGTGAGTGAATCACGGGTCATGATAATAATCAGTGAAGTAGTCTACTGATGAGTTTAAAGCTGACTTACTGTTAGGATCTGGGTTTGGTCAGAAGTGGTGGGTCACTGGAGATGTGACCTGGAAGGGTTTACTCCCCCCCACACACACACATTTCTCCCTTCACACATTCTGTGTCCTAAGCTCCTCCTCTGCCATACCACTCTGACCCAGACAACTGCAGATTGAAATCTCTACAGAGTAAAAATAAATCCCTACTCCTTTAAGTGTTTTTTCCCCATTTAAGGTGCTTTTGTTATGTTTTTTGAGACGGTCTCACTGTATAGTTCAAGCTGGTCTCGAACTCATTATGTAGCCCACACAGGCCTCAAACTTGCAGTGATTCTCCTGCTTCAGCTTCCTGAATTCTGGGATTACAGGTATGTAACACTATGGTGGCTTCCTGCCTTGTCTTTAAACTGCAGGTGTCAGGAATTGTGTCTCAATGATGAGAAAGTAAAATAAGAGTTAACTACATGGATTTATTTTAAAATTGTTAAATGAACTGGGATACACTTTTATTTATGATGTATTTCCCTTGTAGTTTGCTAAATCTTTCTGTTGTTGCATCTAAGATCTTGAGAGATAGTGGTCTAATGTATTTTTTTATTATGGTAGTTCTGGGCTCATTGTATAATTTGACAAATATTTGTCCCCTTCAGTTATCTGGAAGAGTTTGTGCATAGTTGATATTGTTTTATCCTTAAATGTTTGGTGGAGTTATCAGTACAAGTAGCCGTCTGGACTTGGAGGTGCCTTTCTGGAGAATATTTCACTGCTAGTTTTATTTCTTTAGTAAGTATTGGGCCATTCAGGTTATTTGCTTGTTCTTGACTGAGACCCTCCTACTTTGTGTCTTTCTAAGGAATCTGTCACTGGCCCAATTTCTGGTGTTAGTAATTTTTATTTTCTCCTATTTTCTAGTCAACATAACTACAGATGTCAATTTTGTTGCTTTTTTTCAAAGAACTAGATTGATTTGCTTTATTTATTGCCTTTTATTTCACTGGTTTCTTCCTGATCTTTGTTATGACTTTTATTCTGTTTACTGTGGATTTAACTTATCCTTCTCCAGTTTCTTTTTTTTTTTTAATTTTATTTAAGGAGAAAAGAAAAAAAAGCAGGGAAAGGGTATAAGTTATACAGATTTACAGAAAAAAAAATGAACAGTAGGAAATCACTAGTTAATGGATTACATATTGTCATCTTAGAAATAATTGTTCAAGTCACAAAATTAAAGCTTGTAAAGTGGACATTCCATCAATGATACTGCAAACAGTTCTGTTCATTGATCCAGTAAAACTCTGTGATATCATTTTCTATCTTATACACTTAAATATACATGCAGTTATATAGTTTAGAGCACTTTCTTTTCCTCTCTTTTGTACCATGACTATTACACATTTTGGGTTTCATTGCTCCCACGGTTCTTATTACTTTTTTGGAAGAGAGTAAAACCAAATGTGACATAACAGAACAGAATCGGTCAAGTCAAAAGGGTGGACATAATAGATAATGTAAAAACATAATACAAGGTGATCAACAATGGTTACCATAATGCCTCCCGCTGAAAGCTACAATCACTGATTTGAGATCTTTATTGTTTATAATACAGATTTTAGTTCTATAAAGTTCCCTCTATATATCGCCTTTTAGAAGTAGCCTATACACTTCAGTATGTTGGCTTTCCATTCCTTTATTTCAAAATATTTTCTGTTTTCCCTTCTGATTTGTTATTAACTCTGAGTTACTTAGAAGTGAGTTACTTATAAAAAATACTTAGATTTAGCAGTGATCTTTCTATTAGTGTTTCTAAGTAATTCCACTGTAGTCAGAAAGTATACCTCATATGACTGGCATCTTTTAAATAGTATTGAGACTTTTTATGTGTCGGAATCTGATCTGTTTCATGGGCACTTGAGCAGACTGCATGTTCTATTGTTGAATAGTGTGGTCTGTACGCAAATGTCAGTATATCAAGTTGAGGGTAGTTTTGTTCCAATCTTTTAAATGCTTTATTTTCTATCATTTTATTCTATAGACAACTGTGAGAGTAGTGAAATTTTCCATTCTAATTTGTAGGGTTTTCTATTTCTCCTTTATTTCTATCAATGTTTGCTTTAGATATTTGGAAGGTATGTTGTTATAGCTCTTTGTGGTTACTTATTTACAATATAGTCTTTTTAGTGTTATTAAATAAAGTGCTTCACCTCTGAACTATTCACCTCTCTGAAATAATGTCACTCCTATTCCCTTTGATTAACATTATCATGGTTTATTTCTTTTTCATTCATTTAGTTTTAGTTGATTTTTGTCTTTATACAGAAAGTTCACGTTTTGTAGGAATCATATAGGGTGTTGCTTTTTTGTCCACTCTGGGTTTAAATTGGCATATTTAGATATTTAGTTTTAATGTGACTGATGATATGATTAGGCTAACACCTATCAATTTCTCCCATTACATCTCCTTCTTTTTTTATATTTTTGAATTGATTTTTTTCAGAATTTCTTTTTATTGCTCTTTAACTGTAACTGTCATCATGTTTAATAGTGTATATCTGTAGCTCATCACAGACTTTAAGTGGTAGCACCCCACTTTTTATATGTTATAAAAAACGTGTGATAAATATGCTTTTTACCTTTTCACTCTGTGCCTGTTGTCATACCCTTTACTTTTACATATGTTATGTATGCCATACAACGTTGTTATTTTTATATTTAAATGTTATCTTTTAAAGATATATCTGTCTCTATAATACATATAATATATAATAATTTACATATTTCTGTGTACTTACCTACTAATTGCCTTCTCCAGTGCTCTTTTTTGTGAATTCATATGTTCACCTGGCAGCATTTTCCTTAAGGATTTCCTTGTAGTGTAAATCTATTAATGGTGAATTCTTTATTTTTGAAAAGTTTATTTCACCTTTTTCAATATACTATCACTGGGTATAAAATTTTAAATTGAAAGTCTTTTCTTCAGTGCTTTAAATATGCAGTTTCATTTGCATTGTCTCCAGCAAGAAATCTCCTGTTTTATCTTTGTTCCTCCCTGTGTGTATCTATTTTCTTTTGTTTTTCTTCATCAGTGTTTTTGATCAGTTTGGTTATGATTTTAATTAGTATGTTTTTTTCCTCATGCTTTATCTTGTGGTTTGCTGAGCATCTTAGATCTGTTGGCTTACAGTTTTCATCAGAGTTGGAAAATATTCAGCCATTAATCTTGAAAAAATTTTTTCCATCGTTTCTTCCAACTTACCTCCGTCGGGGGCCCCAGTAACAATTATGTGCCTCAGCTTGCTGGGTGCAATACTCTAAAGTTCCTTATTCTGTTTTAATTTTTGATAGTTTCCATTATTATGTCTTCAACTTCAAAAAATTTTTCTTCCATATTTAACCTGCCATTAAATCATCCACTGTAATTTTCATTTTAGAAGTTCTGGTTTTCACTTAAAAGTTAAATTTTGGTGCCTCTAATGTATTTTATGTTCCATTTGACTTTTTAAAAATATGAGATACTACTATACTAACTTTTAAATGTTATTGTCCGATAATTCTAGTACTAGTTTTAATTGATTTTTGGGGGGTAAATGTGTCATTTTTTCTGCTTCTTTTAATGCCTCAATCTTTTTTTAAAAATTGAATTCCACACAGTATGCATTGTGCCTTAATATATACTAACCACGTTCTTTTTTTTCATTATCTAGAGAATACTTTATCAATTTCTGTAATCAAAATCACGTAGATAAGACCTTACATATTTAATACAGTGCATTACCCCTGTACAAATGGCAAAAAATTGAGTTTAACGTTTCTAGACCAAGATGTTTGCATTCTTATGAATGTTTGGAATGTTTGTTCTGGGACACAGTTATTAAAACAATTTGATTCTTTTGCATATTGCTTTTAAGATTTGTTGGGCAGGACCAAAGAAGCATTTAGTCTATGGCTAATTATTTCTCGTGACTCCACTGAGATCATCAGAGTGTTCTATTCTGTGCTCTATGAATTAAGAGATTTCCCATCTGGCTAGTGGCACTGCCCATGTGATTTCTGGGTAATTTTCTGTCTTTAAGGTACTTTCTTTTGGGTATGTCTACACTGGTAGGTGCTTTAATGAATATGCTCAGGGAACTCTCCTATAGATTCTGAATTCTTTTCTTGGGCAGCTTTCTCTCCTGTTTCATCTGGTGAACTCTGCTTTACTCTCTCAGATCTTCAGACTTAGGGAGTCTGATGAGCCCTGACAGCTTTGCTTTCCTGGTATCATTGTCTGGGACTGTTGTCAAGGCAACGAGCTGGACCAGCTGAGGGCTCCCCTCCATTATTTTCCAAACTTCTGCAATACGATTTGTTGTTTTGATGTCTAGTATCTTAGAAAGAGTTGTTATATTTAGTCTAGTTTTCTGTATATTTCAAGCAGCAGGAGAAATTTGATCCTAGCTCTTCTCTCTTGGCCAGAAGCAGAAATCTTGCAATCATTTGTACTTAAACTGTATTGACAATCTACAGTGATTCACAAAAAAATGGTTAAACATTTTGAACTACTAATTTCGCCTCTGGGAATATATCTTAAGTCATTCTAAAGTTAAAAAAGATGTTACATACACATGCCATAATCTGTATAGTGCTACTGTAGTGGAGAATTAGAAGGAATTTGTGTTTAATGAAAGAATAGTTAAGAACTACCTATGTAGTTAAATTTTATAGGTTTATTTTACATGATAATTTCCAAGAATTTTCAACATTAGAAAAGCCTAATAATATTAAAATCTAAAGATTTATTAAAATCTTCCATCATAATTGTATATTTATTTGGATAAAGATTCAAAAGAGAATGCAATCAGCCCACCTTATCCACGGGTTCCACATCCCTGCTTTCAACTAATGTTAGATAGAAAATATTCAGGGAGTAAAGTTATGTTGTACTGAATACATAGTCTTTTTCTGGTCATATTCCCTAAATAATTAGTATAGTTGTGAGTGCTATTTTCACTATAGTAGGTATTATAGTAAACTAGAGGTGATTTAAAGTAGATGAGAAATGTTATAAATGAAACTGTACACTTTTTTTTTATAAGAGACTTGAGCATATCTCTGGATTTTGGTATCTGCAGTGAGCTCCTGGAATGGGAGATTGAGTAATGAATGTACAAAATGATACTGCATTTCAGGGGAACAGAATTGGGTATTTCTCCCTTTCTTTAAAGCATAAATTTGTCATCATATTAGGATATGTTAATTTGGAATTAATCTGATAATCACTTTAATATGTCACAAACTATTATAAGCATACAAAGAAATCTACAGAAGAATAAGATAAATAGCTATGAACATACCATTGACCTTACAAAGTAATAATAATGCAGTTGGACGCTCCCTGTAGGACACTCTTCAGTTGTTTCCTCCTTTTCTTCCAGGGTAACTACTATTCTGACTTGCATCTTTTAACCTCTAAATATAATATACCAAAACTCTAAAAGTCAGAGTACTGTTTGTGTTTTCAAGCTTTTTTTAAAAAGAATTTTATGCATTTTTCTATAACTTGATAGTATTACAGTGGACTCATACTTGTGTAGTTATTTTTGTCAAAGTGTGGCATTGTTGGAGGCTCAGATTCATGGTCGAATTTTCTTCTGATGGAAAGTTAAGTTGCCTTAATTTTCCCAACACTGATACTAAAAAAAGTCTTATACCTATCTCCTTGTGGATACATACATGTTTCTTTAAGTCAGAGCATATAGGTATGAGAAATGTTACAAGCTATGGGGTCTATAATTAAGTTTTATGGAGCTAGATTTCATAATCTCCCTGGTTTTTCCAGTTCTCTGGAAGAAGGAATGCTTTATATTTCCAGGTATATATTAATTTTTCTCATATGATTCTTAAAAAGAAAAACTCCGTAAATTACACTATTAATCAGATCAACTGATACTTAAATGTGAACCTGAAACCTTCCTGATTTATCCATAGAGTATACATTAGTTATCTGTCATGTGGGGAGTTTCCTAGAATTTCAGTATTTATTTTGGCACCATTTGTAAGTGATTCCTTTGGCATAAAGTCACTTTGCAGGTTTTGGAATTTGCCTGTTGGTCCCACCTTGGGCTGAATTCCTCTTAGCTGCATCACAACGGAGCTGTAATGCTTCCTGTCTAACCTCACAGTCTAGTCTAGATCCTACGCTCTGCTCAGCCTCCACTCCTGCCTCCTCCAGAGCCTTTTCACGTGACAGAAATAATCACCTTGCTATGACTGATTCAGTCAGCTTCACCTGCTACTGTCTTGTCTCTCCTGACCTCCTTGGACCATCATGCTCTTTGATGGTTTCTTCATGTTGGTAATGTGCTGCCTGAGCAAGCATGGTTTGTTCTTTTTGGATTCTTCCAGAGCTTGTTCAGTCCAACCGTGGGGAGCCCAAGTAGTTCAAACGCCTGCAGCCTTTGATCATGTGGCTGTCCCAGTACAACCTCTAACTACTCAGCAGTGTACCCTCTACCCAACTGAAAGAGGGAGGAGAGGGAGATGAACCTGACCATCGGCTGCAGCATCAGGCCCTCCTCCAAAGGACACTGTTAAACTAGGTGCAGCTGACTTTGACCTTACCTCCTTCCTAACAGGCTGCTGTTGGCAGGGGATTATTGTTTACTACTTGTGTGCCATTGACCTGTGCTTGTGCCTCCCCGGCACCTCTGTGCTACATCTTGGCCCTTTTCCTGGGCGGAGCACACAGACCTTTGAAACAGAGCCCAGCGTGGTTGTTACTCCTAGAGTAAGGCCTGTGCTCCCTGAGGATGTGTTTATTTCGCTTGTTCTCACTGTTTCATCCCAACGTCAGAGAAAGTGATAGGGAGGAATCAGAATGACTATAGACCATGGCTTTAAATGCTATTAACATACCTTCTTTTTACAAAGTGAGTAAAAATACAGGATCAAGACTATGAAGATCGATGCTGGGGCCCTTCCCCAGGCCTGGGTAGGGGTGTAGGAGAAGGAGGGATTTGGAGATATAAGCTTTATTAGCACATTGTCCTCCAACCTGAATTAATTACAGCATATTAACTGTCCAGGGGATGGTCACTTGAACTTTGTGTTTCTTTGTAGCATGTACATGAGCAAAAGAGAGGCATACTTTTCCACAGTCTGCTCTTCCTGAAATAGATCACATGTGCTCAGCTCCTTCCCATCTGAGGGTATGGTAGACCTGGGTGTGTATCTACCTGGAAGAGAACCCAAAGTACTGTATACTTGAGACGAGGACTCTTCCAAGAGAGAGTTGGCAGTGAGTATCCACTGATAGACTCTGGTTGAGGAGAATGCCTTTCTCACAGGGAAGTGTGCACTGCTTAATGGTCACTTTGTTTTTCTGCCTGGGAGGGCATCACCAGTAGCAGCCTGAGCTTTCAATAGACAGACGTATGTGTCTTCTCATATTTAATTCTCCCTGCAGCTCCTTAAGAGACAGCACCGAAGTTTTGTTTGTTTATTTGTTTTTCTCCAGGGGAGGATTTTAAGCACCAGAGGTCAGATCATGTGCACACAGTTGCTTGTTTGGGAAGAGGTAATGCCAGGTGGCCTCAACCCCAAGTTCTTTGGCTGGAGCCCAGGCTTGCAACACTTCCCTGGCCTACCTCGAAATTCTTCCCCTCAGGGCTGCTATGAGGTGAGGGGTCCAATTGGTGTCCGTTCCTGATCGTTGTCGTGCTCTCTCTGTTTAGCCAAGGCGGTTCTGGCCAAATGGGCCTCGCAGAGTGCTTGGCACTTAACAAATGTTGTAACTCCTAGCACAATATGTCAGTCTTAAGTTAGCTAAGAGTTTGGGCCAAGGGGAGGGTACTGAGAGCTGTACGTTGTACTGAAAACACTGGAGAGAGGTCTGCATCAAAACTTACAGTAATTTTCAGTTAAAACTGATTTTCATAATTTTGAGTGTGTGTGTGAGAACAGTTGGTTATTTGATTTTTAGTTTATGGAAGTATTTATAACATATAAAGCACTACTTGTCAACACTTTATTATCTCCTCTAAGGAGGCTTTTAATATGTTTTCTTCTTAATCATCCTCTATCTTCTGCCCCCGAGAAATATGAATGCCACAAATACACTGTGTCCCTGTTTATTCACTATATTCTCCCAAAGGACCATAAACCATTGTGATATTTAAAATATATTTGCTCCCAACAATTTTCTTATGTCTAGTTCTTGTAGAAGATTTATGGTCTGAAGTATTTATTCAGTTTCAGAAGCTGACATGTGCGATGCTTGTGTATTTATAGCTTTGAAAACAAAATACTAATCATTGACAGCCAGTAATTACTATTAGGATGGCAAAACAATTTACTTCTAATGAGCATGTAATTACAGCTGCCAGGAAATAGCTATTAAATTAGTGGAATCTACCACCTTGGCCCAGGAGACAGGATGGGTGGTGGACAGCCTTGAACTCATGGCCTCACTCCCTCAGTCAGTTCTGAAGGGCTGCCCTAGGTTGGTGCTCAACAGTGCACAGGGAAATGCCCAGCACTGGAGGGCTTGCGGCAGGTCCCCAGCCCAGGCCGTTGGAATCTTACTTGCTGTTAGGATTTTCTGCCAAGGTCATTAAGCCATTATTTTTAGCTAAGTAATATTTTGATAGGTTTTTATTTTAACTTTTTCATAATAATAAATAATAATGAAATAAAATCATTCCAACCATTTTAAATTATAAAAGTCAGTGGCATTAGTTACTACCATCTATTCCCAAAACTTTTTAATCACTCCAAACAGAAATTCTGTATCCACTAGGCAACAACTCCTCAATCTTTCTTGTCTCTGAAATTGCCCTAGAATGTGCAACGACATGATTTACAGGTATAGTCACACAGTATTTGCCATTTTGGTTCTGGGTTATTCCATTAAGCATAATTTTTTTTTCAGGGCTCATCCATGCTGCAGTGTGTATCTGATAGGAATTTTAGGTGTATCTATATATTAAATACATCCATACCCATGAAGGTATCCATCTATTTTTCAGCATGCTTTGGAAGACAGATGAGAAAGTCAAAGTACATAATCAAGAGAAACTTGTTTTTCTCTCTTAGAGGAAATTTTATTATTTTTCTTTATTCTCCTCCTTTGCACATTGATTCTGTGTGGTCACTATGGGAGGACTTCTACTTTTTTGACTATTAGGGATGTCTTGATATTGATGTAGGTTATGAAATACATGTAAAATATCACTGACATTATACTGAGCAAGCTAAAGAATTTACATTTAGCTAAGTGGTAGACAAGGGACAAGACTGGATTTTCATTTTTAGAAAAGCATCATAGCAGTCTACCATAAAGTCATCTTAGAAGAAATAATGAAGGGATTATCTAATAAAATAAACCCTAAATTTTAACAGGTGTACAAAGACAATTTAGACTTTCTAGGCAGGAGCTGTTTAGACATTTTTAAAAGTACATTTAATGATGAAGTCTCTTGCCCTAATAAACTAGATATTAAAATTATTAAATGCTGTTTATTTTTAAAAATTATTGCATCACATGATGTTAAAGTTGAACTTAATGTTAAAGCTGAAATTTTCAGACTATATCTATCAAAACATGCAAGGGTGAACTTAGATAATGTCCAGGAGCTAATCCCAGCAGTTTAAGGAAGGACGGGAACTAGCATGGCCTACCTTGTCTGGAGTAAGGGAATAATCCTCGGATATGGGAACTCATGTTTTTCCTGTGTTTGTCTTTGCCTTTGGTCAGATGCAGGTACTGATACCGAGCTCAACTGTGGAGAGCCTGACTGGGACAGTACAGCTCTTCAGTGGTGGTTTGGCTTGGTACTGATGCGTGGTTCATATGGCAGAGTGTGGGATAATCACCTATAGAATGCTGACAAATGCCGATGCCAGGTCCACGCCTGTGACCTGTTAAGTCAGGTAGTGGAGGTGGGGAGGAATGAGGGACGAGAGGTTTAAGGCTTCAACACAATGAGTTTCCTTTGTGATCTGCGACCCCACAACCTGGTCAGTGCCTGCTCAGCATCTGGGATGCAGGCCATAAGGTAATTTCAGGTTTTGAAGCATTTTCATGGATCCAGCAGCAAGCCCTCTCAGGTAATGCGTCCTAATATACAGATTCACCATATTTGGTGGATTTATAGTAAAGTTAAGAAGTTTAGTACATTGAAAATTATCAGAGTTAAAATTTTAATACTGTTGAAGTTCTAAATAGGAATACAAAATCGATATACAGTAAAATGACTTTATAGTTTTAAATAATGCCCTGAAGTATATTCTGATTTTTATAGGCTCAATTTATAGAGTTATATACTAATAAGGCGGGTTTGTGGAGCTTGCCTTTGCTGGTAGAAACACCTAGTTGAAGGGCGCCCCCTAGTGCCAGAGACTTCACATTACCTCTTCCAGGAGGTCTGTAGAATAAAGTTAGGGAAATGTGGAATTTTGGTGGTCTTCAGATTTAATCTCCCTGTCTCTCAGATGCATCATTTGAAGTCCAAACGTTAATTAGAAAAACAGCATCAGTAAGAACACCACGGCCATCAGCCTTGTGCTACACTCACTGCAGGATCCAGGTTTACAAACCTGTACGCTGAGGCTCCATAGGCTGGGGAAACTGGGCTTCCTAGAAGTGAGGAATGGTGAAGGTGGCATGCAAACCAGCTTGAACCTGGCTCCAAGCTCCTGAGGCTTCTTTGAGACTGTATTGTCGTGAAAGCAGAGACCAGAGAATCTTTTCCATACCTCTTCTTAAGCTCATCTAAGTGAGCCCCATCCTGTAAGGTGTGTCCCTGTCTTCCTCCTCCTCCACCATGAAACCTTTTTTGATTACTCAGGTCATACCAACCTCATGCTTCTCTGAATCTGAGTATTTATGTGCTCCAGCCTACTCACTTGGGCTTAGTTACTCTTTCATGTTTCTGGCCAGGGTTACCCGCTTAGACAGGGATGGACGCCTTGTGTGTGTACCTCTGGCATGGACCCTCCCTAGAGGGAGGTGCAGGCACTGATCAAGTCCTTGTTACTGATTCAGGGTGCTGCCTAGCTCCTGTGGGAAAAGCAGGGTGAGCCATGAGCACATGATAGTGAATAAGACCATCCTGGCTACTGCTGACCCTGCAGAGTCCATGTCTGGCTCATTTCATCTCTGGCTCAGAGACACCTTAGGGAGGCTGTGTGCTTCTTCTGGTATTTCATTTGGATGTAAGTCCTGAAAGATCGTTATAGAACAGATAATTTAAATGACTGTTTTTCTTTCCATAGAGAAATTAGAAGTCTGCCAAAAAGTTTTAGGGACTCAAAACTTGCTAATATATGAAAGTTTTCTTCATTCTTTTGGTTTCTTTTAATCTAAAAACAGGGGTTATGTAGGATGAAAAGAGCTGAGAAGGGCCAGGGTGCACAGGTATAACAAAGGCCACTAAAGCCTGATGGTCATGAGGCCTTTCTTGTGCTGGCAGTTGGCTGGGGTCTTCTTTTAAGCTGTTAGTATGGGAATCTGGGATTTAAGTTTTGCTACTGACAAGGAGACAAATGCATAGGCCAGAAGCAAATCACTGTTCTGAGTGGCATTAGCTTGAAGAAGAGGCAGGGATCTTGACCACAGAGAGTCCTTGTGGGAAGGAAGGTTGACCAGAAAGAACCATGTCAGTGATCTTTAGGCCCCAAGTGAAAGATCCTTCTCTTCTGAGAGTTACTGATGAGGTCTATCAGTATTGAGAGAGGACCTTAGCCCCAGTTTATTTTAAACTTTACCTTGGGGACTATTTTTTTTAAAGGAAATAAACATTTTAAGGTAGAGAAAAGAGCAATTTTTTCCCTAAGATGCTTTAGGAAATTTGCATTGAAAATACTGCTGATAAAAAATAAAAAAAAATTAAAAAAGAAAAGAAAATACTGCTGAATGTAGGCAGAGAACTCAAAAGTTTGACACCTTGTTGGAGCTCTTTGTGCTGATTAAATTCTTGCCTCCAGCCTAGAATTGGCAGCTTAGTTTCCTCAATTTTCTTGCAGTAATCAGTGTTGAAAGAGAATTTTTTGACAGTTGCCCTCGGGGAAAACTGAGCCAGACCTTGCTATTTAGGGCAGATGATGAAGTGGAGGGAAATAATAATAATTGGGCTCCAAGATCATCCAACAGGTAGTTCCAAAAATGTCAAAATTATCAACCTCTTTTCAGTATTTGCAGGACACCTTAATGAGGAATGACAGAGATCAGCAAATCCATTGCAGAGTTAAGAGTGAGTTTCAATGCTTTCATTAAAATAAATTGAAACCCCTACTTTAAGATGAATCTGTCCTTCCCAGAAATTAAGGTTTAAGTGGCAGTAATGTGTGTGTAAATGTTCATGTATGCTTTCCTATCTCTGGAGATAATTGTGAGTTGAAGACTCTCACTGCACATTGTCAGAGCCCCATTCAGTTCTAGTTGAAGAAAGTGTTGTGATTTTAATATTTAGCACAATTAATGTATGTCCAGCAGCACAATAGCATCCTGTCTTCACTCTGATGGGCAAGTCACAGGCTACCCTCTCCGAAACCTAAAAACCAAAACTCCAGTGACTACTCATACTTGCTTATAGCAGAATTTTGGTCTTGTGGGGAGGGAATTTTTCCTTAAATTTTCAGATCACTTGTTTATTTTTTCTCTACTCTTAGCAGAAATACAAGTTATTTCCTATCACATTTTAAAAATGGTAAATGATTTCATGGAACAGCTATGGTGCAGTCTCCTGAACCAGACTTGTTTTCTACTATGCTATCAGCCGTTCACTGAAATAATGTGTGTTTTAAATAATTTATTTGTGAGGCAGAGAAATGGGAAGAAGTGGGGACCCCAAGTTTCAACCTGCCTCTGTTCATAAGATCAAAAAGCAGGGTGATCTGAAGTTTGGAGGGAGGTGATTTGAAGAAGGGGAAAGGGAAGTATTCAGTGGGATGCACACTCATGGTCCAATTTTGTGGCTTTTTGTAGGACACAAGTTCAGAAAATTGTGGAAGGGTAAACTGAGGATGGAGTTTTGGAAAAGATTGCCAGTGTGCACAGGTCCGAGTGAAGGGTCGTGATTGCAGCTGATTTGAGATTTTTTTAAAAAAGTAACTTCTCAGATCACAAAGAACATTTTCAGCAGCTGTTACCTTCATGACTCTTGTGTCAGAGATGTTATCCGTAGCAAAGCTAGTGGGGGTCTACACCACTGAGCTATGTGACCTCTCAAATTGGTGATAAAGACAAGTAACTAAAGCATGTGAAGCTGAGTTTTATCCAACTTTGCCCTGGTTTCAAATCTTTCTTTTTTCTTATGGCTTTTCTAAAAGAAAATCAAGACTAGGAAGACCACATGGAAAGGCAAACCACAGTACTCCAGCTTCACTGAGAGGAATCTTCTGTTTCCTAGTGCAACTGTATGTGCTTACAAGTTTAAAAGCTAAATAAAACCTCATATTACACATGCATAGGCTAGTTTATAGTAGAATTGTAATATAGCTACAGTCACAACAATGCTCGTTACTACTGCATTCAAACACATAGGCCTAAAATAGGTAACTCCCTCATGAAAGTATTTCAGCTTTTAATTTTCTGTGCCCATTTGCAGAATACATGTGACCTTCATTTCACTTTAATTTAGAGTAAAAGGAAAGAGTGGCTGAGGGGTTGATTAAATGATGACACAGAACAGCGATATTTAAGAGCTCTTTGTTTAAAAAGTTACATGTTTCTGCCAGGAAGAGATTGCCTTGAAACGTTTTCCATGGTATTTTTGGTATCTTTGGCTGAAGTAGATGACATGAACAAGCAAGCTAATAACTCATTTGGGGTCATGGTTTTTTTGTGTGTGTGTCTCCAATGGGTAAAAAAAAGTTATTTAAAAAAAGCCTACTTTAGTTTGCAGAAAGGATATATATTTTTATATGTGTTTAACATAAGTGCAAAGCATGTATAATAAAATTAAAAACATAGATTTGGAATCAAAGACTTGAGACAGCAGCAAAAGATTCAGAGACACAGGAATTCAGATGGTCCAAGCAAGAAGCTGAATGGCTGGCTGGTCAGTTGGTCAGAGGTGTGCGGAGCCCTCTGTCCTGTCTTCATGCAAAAGAGATACAGGAGTCAACTGGAATGTCTCACCCTTTGGAATATTTGGTGGTAACAGGGCTATTATGGATTGGAAAATGGTGGGAACAACACCAGAAGATAGACCTGCACCAGTGGTATAGGGAAGAAAAGAGTTCAAGGTCTGTTTCAGATGAAACATTGAGAGAATTAGTTAAATCATGGGAGGTACAGAATGAGGAAAGAGAAGGCGTCTGGAGTAGTTAATTCCAAGCATTTTTGGTTGAAGACCTATTAGGAAAAAGAATTCATATTTATATAACAAAAATAAGAACAACCTTCCCCTTTAATGAATACAAAGCATTCTGTATTCTATTGTTTTATTCATAGCAAACAATATACTGCTCATCTAGATTTATGAAACTGATTCAACACCTCATAAGTGGTGTTTGAAATTGCCGGTGTAGACTGGGCTGCAGCATATCACCTGGTGACTGGCTGCTGTATATTGTTAGCAGGGTCAGCAGGACCTATGGGAGTGGGTGGGGAGGGCAGTCAAAGCCCCTCAGTGCTCCTGCCAGCAGAGCAGCTAGGAGTCACTTGTGGTTTACTTCCTTTGAGGAATTCACTGGACTAAAGGGTTTCAAGGTTTAAAAAAAAGGAAGCTCAAAGAAGAGAAAATGATGATAAAGCAAAGAGGAAAGGAAGAAGAAATGATTGGAAGCACAGGCTCAGACTAATGAAGTAGGGTTCAGAGTGGTTCCCCAGCCACAAGGCTTGCTCTGTCTGGTCCAAAGTCCACTTTGCTGCTTAAGGCCATTTTCTAAAGGGCAGAGCAGAGTAGGGAGGAGGTCCAGTTCTGCGTGAGATGGATAAGCACACATGACCCTGTATTTCCCACTCAATAAAACTATAAAACCTGGGGAAAGATACACAGGACAACTATTTGATGACTTAAGAATAAATAGTGGCAAACGGACTGGAGAAGACTAGAATTTGAAATGGCATCAAACTGATGGTGCTTTTAACATTTTCTTCTGATAATCCCTGGTCTGGACTGAAATCAGCTCCAAATCCAACATGGGCACTGACATGGACAGATTTCCAGAGGCAAGTTCTGCCTCTGGCTTCAGCAGGAGGACAAGAGACTGCAAGTGCTCACAGATTCCTATTCCTTACTCTTTATTTCTCTGGTAACTTGTGTCCCTACCCCCAGGTAATTCCAAGGCAAGACAAGCTGTAGGAATAGCACAGCAAAGACTTTGAAAATTGAGCTGATGCTGGAGCCACAGCCCATGAAGTTGGGTCAGAACTCATGGCTCAGGTTAATTGCCTGCTTAAACAAAGATGCTAATATTTTCTGTAATATTTAAACAAAAACCAGGCTTTCATAATTTTCAAAATATCCAGGATATAAGCCAAAATAACTTGCCAGACAGTAAACTAAGAAAATCTCAATTTGCACAGGAAAAGACAAATCAGCAGAGCCCAGTGCCAAGGTGATATAAATACTAGATTTGTTAGTCTAGAACAGCCATTATAAAAATGTTTCAACAAGTAAGAATGAACCTCCAGAAATGACTAGAAAGATAAAAGTCTCAGCAAAGAAATAGAAGATTAAAAAGAAAACCCCAAAGCAAAAGCTAGAAAAAAGATACAGTAAAAAAAAACAAAAGGCCACTCGATGTGCTCAGTAGCAGATGGGAAAGGAGAGACCTAAGTTTACATACAGTGCATGGATAATTAGGATTTGTCTAATAACACTAATCTGAAGACAGAGTATCAAAATGGATAAATAGAACAAAATCCAACTCAATGCCCACAAACATTCACCTTAAGTATGCTGTTATAGGTGATTTGAAAATAAAAGTATGCACAAAATAAAAACAATGCAAACACTAATCAAAAGAAAGCTGAAGTGACTGTTAAGTGAGAAAGTAGACACCAAAGCAAAGAAAATAAGAGATAAGACATTATAGTGAGAGAAGAAATAGTGCACCCAGAAAACACAGCTTCAAAGTGCATGAAGCAAACACAGAAAGAATTGAAATAAAAACAGAAAAAATCATGTTATAGTTGCAAAGATCAGCACCTCTCTTTTGATAATTAATTGATCTAGTAGATTGAAAATTAGCAGGGCTGCTGAAGAACTGGATAGCACTACCAGTGAGCTAGTTCCAACTGGCATCCACCCGACCGCAGAAGAATCCATATTCTTTTCAGATATGTATAAAACATCTAACAAGATTGATCACATCCTCGGTCATAAAATGAACCATAACAAATTTAAAAGAATTGAAATCGTAAGATTTTTTTTGACAATAATGGAATCACACTAAATCAGTAACAGAAGGATAACAGGAATATGTCCAAACACTTGGAAATTAACATACTTCAGAATAATCTATGTGTTGAATTCTGAAAGGAAATTAGAATTTTTTTTGGTATTAAATGAAAATACAGTGTATCACCATTAGCAGGATGTAATGCAGGGAGGGAAACTTATAGTATCACATGCTTATATTAGAAGAAAATATCAAAACCTACCTTATCAAGAGTAAGGAAAGAAAAATCTGAATAAATAAAAGGAAGGAAAATAAGATTAGAGATGGTTGAAATTGAACATCAAGAAACAATAGAGAAAACCAGTGGAACAAAAAGCTGGTTCTTTGAAAAGAAAAAATTGACCAACAAAAATGACGAAGAAAAAAAGGGAAGACACTGATCAACAAAGTTAGAAATGAAAAGATATAACACTATAGTCATTAAATAAGTAAGAGGATACTATGAATAGTTTTAAGCACATAAAATTAACATCTTAGATAAAATGGACTAGGCCCTAAAATGGGTCAGTACTTTATAAAGCACAAACTATCAGCACTCACCCAAGATAAAACAGATAATTTTACTAGCTCCATTATTACATCTATTGTTAACTAGAAAGAAAGAAATTTAATTTACAGTTAACAATCTTCTGAAAAAGGAATCTCCAGGCCCAGATGGTTTCCTGGCGAGTCCCACCAAACATTTAAAGACAAAATAAAACAAATTTTATCCAGTCTCTTCCAGAAAATAGGAGAGGATGGGATGCTTCCTAATTCATTTTATGAGGCTAACATTACCATAATATGAAAACCAGACAAAGACAGGGTACTAGAGACCAATATCTGTCATGAACAAAGATGCAAAACTCCTTAACAAGGAATTAGCAAATCGAATCCAGCAATAAATATATAAAAATAATGCACTATGGCCAAAGGGGATACAGTGCTCATTCAGTATTTGAAATTCAATCAGCGTAACCTCCCACATTAACGGTCTGAACTAAAACCATATACTCATAGGCAGCTGAAGTATAAAAAGCATTTAACAAAATTCATTTTCTCATGATTCAAACATAGCATATTAGAAAGCGGTGGGAACTTCTTACCTTGGTAAAGGAACTCACAGAACCCTACATCTGACATTATAATTAAGGGCAAAAGAATAAATACTTTCCCCTCATCTTGACCATAGGCAAGGGTGATACGTCCTGTTGAACATTGTACCAGAGGTGTTAACCAGGGCAGTCAGGTGTGGTAAGGGATATGTATTAAAAGGGAACAGATACAGTCATAATAGTTTACAGAAGACACCATTGCCAAGGAAGGAAATGGAAAGGAACTGACAAAAACAAAGCAAATAAAATGACCAGAATCTTGTAGGATTAATACGTTTAAATTGCATGACATAAGTCCAATACAAAAATCAACTTTATTTCTATATATACATAATAAACAAGACATAGAAACATTTAAAAAATACCATTTCCAACAGCCGCAAAGGACACAAGACACAAATTTAGAAAACAAAAACCATGCGTTAGATACACATCTTATCATTAAACTATAAAATCTGATGAAAATAATCAGAGGTCAGGCAGACATACATTGTAATACTTTTATAGATTTGTAGACTCAGCTTAATAAAGATGTCAATTCTCTTAAAATTTACTTCACACAATTATAATAGTTACAGAAGTATTTTTTGTTGCTGTTGATTTAGACAAACTGCTTCTGGAATTCATATGAAAAGACAAAAGAACAAGAAGAAGCAAAAGAATTCTGGAAAGGAAGGATGGAATGGGAGGACTCCCAGTATATAATTTGAAGACATGTTAGATTATGTGATGTTGGTAAAGGGGTACATAGACCTGTGGAACAGAAATGGAGCTTGACAGACACGGCTGCTTGTTTTTTGGCTAATTTATAAAAGGGATAAAATACAAGGAATGGTCTCTTCAATGAAGGATAGTAGATTCGTTGCCTGTCTATATATATAAAAGAAGAAATGGCCTCAATCCAAACCTCACACTTTGCACATAAATTATCTCAAATTTGATTATATGGTCAAATAATAAAAATTATACCTATGAAAATTAAAAAAAAACTCAGGAGAAAATTTTGATGACTCTGGATTAAGAATAGTTCTGTCCATCGTGCGACCAACAGCTGAGTGAGGATAGTTACGAAGGCGCCTCCCCAGTTTTGTGTCTCTGAGACCTGCTTGGCATGTGCTTCTGTTCCGTGTGATGGACATTTGATCTCAGTGTGGTGGTTTATTTGGCTAACGTTGGTTGGGTATCTACTCTGTCGAGCATGCTTCCTACTCAATCCCCATAACACCTCTGCAGGAGACTACAGTATTACTCTCTCATGTTTTAGATAAAAGACAGTGGAGCACAATCAATAAATATGCCTGGAGTAAGTTCCATGAATGTCATAACGTGGAATGCCACGGCTGTCTTTCTAGAGCTGTGGTGCCACCCGTCGCTCCCTTCTGACAATCTTGGCTTTCTCCACCCTCTGCAGAATGTAAATGATTAATTCTCATGACTCCTGTAGACCAGATACATGTGTTTTCAGGCATCCAATCAGCCCCTCCCTTGAGTGGTCTTTGTTCTCTGGCCCACCTTCAGGGTGGTGGTGGGTCTTTGTTGTTGAATCTAGTGGTATTAACCCCCTGGAGCCTATTTAGCGCCATCTTGTGCCTGGAGTAGGTTTTGCAAGGAAGGACTAGTTCAGTGTTAGGACTGCAATACAAAAGATTATCCTTAAATTGGGAAATTTTGTATCTTCATTTAACTCTTTTCTGCTTTACTGGTTTTCTAAAATTATATGTGCTATTGTTACTTGTAAAATATTGCCAGAAGTATCAGTGCTGCATCAACTAATTATGGGTGAAATATGATTAAGGACATTAAAGAAGCCTATTAGGGTCTAATAACTTACACTTTTTAATTATCTAGAGTCCAAATTTTGATGGTAATGGAGCTGAGAAATTAAACTATCATTTGTTTAAATAATGTGGCATACATTTCCTTTTCGGGAGAATAATGGTAATATGTGGTAACTACATTTTCCTAAACTAAGTTTTCAGTATTTGATATGTGACAATTTATTATTTTAATCAGAAAATCTCTAAAAAACTACAAATGATATTTAAGTGTGTGTGTATTGATCCTCTAAAGGAATAACATTGCACTGGTTCTGGATGATCCCATAGAATCAGGTTGCTTTTGGAAATTTTGTTTCTTCTTGGCTCCAGTTGGAGCCACACCCAGATATCATTCTCTGAAATCTTTTTTGTGACTGGTAGTGCACATAGAAAGAGAAAACATAATATATATTCATCGGGGCATACAGAAATAACCGACACTCGATTTGGTACCTTAATTGTGTTTTCCCAATGCCAGGGATACCTTTGCTTCTTTTGGTGTAGTCAAACTTTCTGAAATGAGATTGAGCCCATTTCAGAGCTCACTGCTTATCTTTAGATCTGGTTCCTAATGTACTGTGTACTTACAAGTTTGAAAATTTCAGTTGACATTAGGACCATTGAAGAGTGTATTTGTATAAAAATTCACGTTGTCTCCTTTCTTCTTTTCTGTAGCTTTGGGCCAGATTATGTTGTACGTGGATGGAATGAATGGAGTAATTAACCACAATGAAACCATTCAGTGGCTATATACACTTATTGGATCAAAGGTAAGAGGAAATTACAGTGAAATGTTTTCTTTCTTTTGCATATCATATACCTTTCTTTTTGTTATCCTTTCTAACATAATTTTGCAGGAAAAAATATTCTATTCTTTTCTATTCAAGTCTTTCCTCATAAATGAGGACTTTACAGATTTTAAATTATAATTAAATTGCAAATAGCTTATGAAATTTTTATGCATTTGCATTACTTCTCTTAAAATGTAATTGAATGCCTCTGCTCTGTTGTTTTTTGTTAAACATTATACCATAGATTTAGTGTCTGTGTACCCCCTAATTTCATATATGTATTAAAGTACTTACATACATATTTATATATTGTATCTATTAAAATACAAGTTTATATATGTAGATGACAGAATTTGACATTACCTTTCAACTCCACCATTAATTGCAAAAGTAGTCAACATTTATTAAAAATATACCAGGTACCATGCTGAATGTTTTACAAATATTATCTAATTTTAATCCTTTTGAGGTCACTAGCAGGTAAATAATATTATACTCATTTCATAATTGAGGATAATCATAATCATAATCATAGTTTGGTAACTGATTACTTTGAAACTTACTGAATTTGGTACCCAATTCATTTTGACACCAAAATTTTGTCCCTCTACTTTTTGTTTGATTGGTATATGTCACATAACCTAGAACTTGTCAGAGTCCAGCCCAAACACTTTGTTTTAGGAGCCATCATCTTTAGTACTTGCTGCATCTCCCGGAACCACTAAGTGAGGAGTACTGAGCTATCTTTGCATTTGCTTATGAGAATCTAGCGATTTCTGCATAGACACTGGCATGCATTCACCCAGCTATTGGTTGTGAGGTCCCCACACTTATGGAGATGCTGCCGAGAAGCAGATCCATCTCATCACTGGAGCATACCAGAAGCTGGCCAAGGCTTTGTTGTTGTCCTCTGTGTCCAGGGGTGAGAGAGGGTAGTTATGGAGCTGGCTGGAGGACAGTTTGGAAGAGTGTTAAGAAGGGGTCCTGTCCAGGGGAGGGGCACATATGGCAATGTTGTGGGCAGTGACAGTGGAGGTAGGATGTCTCGAAGGAAACCAAAGTGCCCACCGTAGGTAAGTTGGGCAGAGAGAAACTTACAGGTCCAAATGTAGCATTTGCACCTGATTTAAATAAATCACAGACTGAACATGGCTTTCTGGGGGCCCAGCAGAGCCCTTGGTTAGGCTATTCACAGTTCCCATGTTCACTGTACATCTTGATGCAGGTGATCCTGCAAGACTGCTGTGTCCCAGCATTGAGTACAATCCTCAGGTGTCATTTTTTTTATCTCACATGCTTCCAGGGGAGTCTGTGATCCTCAGGAATACTCAGTCCTGGTTGGTCTTTGTGACCAGCATGGTTCTGGTCTTAGGTTGCACCTGCCTTCAAGACTTACCAACCTTTCTTGTGGGGATTGTGCACTTGCCTGGTGGGAAAACCTGTTCTCTGTGGACAGCACTGGAGTGTGGCCTGGAGCCTTGGTTGGCCTTTATTCAGCCCCCAGTTTTTCTTTCCCAGTAGTACTGGTGAGAGACTGTTTTCTCTTTTCATAGTGAAAGCGACTATGGTTTTCCTTTCCTATTTTTATTTTTTCGTTTTGGCTTTCTAGAGTCTTCTATGGAAAATGGAAGAGATTCTATTTTGAAAGTGATGTTAGTGGGCTGAGAAGCAGAGCAAGTAGCTAGGCCTACCAGGCTAACCTAGCCAGGCCAAAGGAAGATTTATATCTGATGTCTGTTTTAATGTTTTCTGTCTTCCCCTTGCATCTGCTGGCCCCTCCCTAACTTTCACATTCATTTGGAAGCCAGTCCCTCCTCAAGGATCTCTGAATGATTTCATGGACCTTAAATCTAGAGATGGGAGATTCTACACTAAAAATGGACTCTGGGTACCTGTCACAGCTAAATTAAGCAGTATTTATAGTCTTCTTATGGCCACAATAAAACAACAATCAGTCCTATTTCTGAACCTTTTATTTTAACCTTTCATGGCTAAAATAAGACACTGAGACTCTCAGCTCAGTGTCAGAAAGGGAATAGAGTAACAGCAAGTTTGGGTGGTAGGACAGGATCAGGGAAGAGAATCAGTGGCCAGAAGGAAAAGGGGAGCATGTCCCCCAAATCCATGTGCTGGAAACTCAGTCCCAGTGCTACACTTGGGAAATGCATAGCTGTTGGGAAGTGCTCAGGGCAAGGTTCTGCCCTCATGAGTGGATTAAGGCCACTGTGAAAAGGGCTTAAGAGTGGCTTCTCCTACTTTTGCTTGTCCTCCATGTAAGGATGCAGTCTTCTTCCCTTAGGAGGACACAAGGACAGGGTGCCACCATGGAGGCAAAGGCTGGACTCTCACCAGCCAGCACCTTGATTTTGAACTTCCCAGCCTCTCAAACTGTGAGGAATGAAGTTCTATTCTTCATAAATTACCTAGTCTCAGGAGGTGCGTTATAGCAGCACAAAAGGAGTAAGACACAGAGAAAAGGCACAAAAAAGAGAAGAGAGAGAAATGGAAAAAAGTACACGGAGGGGACCATGGTGAAGGAAAAGGAAGAAAAAAGATGACAAAAAAAAGCAGAGGTAACAGATACATCTCTGGGCTCCAAGTCTTTGGTGTTGCAACAACCTTGTATCAATTTTTCTTTGGAATCATTCTGCAAGGAAAATAAACAATTGAGAAGAAGCACACTGAAAAATTCTTATTTTGTTTCTAAATAACATGGAGAAACCATAAAAACGAATTGGGAGGAAGGTGCTTTCCCCAGATGGCATACACAATGTGCTTGTCTCTGGCTCTCTGGATCTTCTGTCTGGGATTTGTCTTCTCTACAGCCACTGGGGCATCAGCACTAGATCGGTGTAGATTTCTGTCTCCATCTGTCACTTGCTCGGGAAGGTCCACAATGGTCTCTGTCTCTTGGTAAATGAGGGCAAAACAAATAGAGTCAAGAGCCAGCCTGTACCTTGGGGCTCATGAAGCTGTTAGAAAGGAAAGCACTGGGGGCAGCTGTAGCCCTGGTCACTATGATGTCAGATGGAGGTTCCCCCTGACCTTGCAGGGTATGCTCATTCCCGGGCCACTGGCTGAAAGTGGGTGACAGCAGCAGCTTTCAAGTTTATTTGCAGCACAGACCAGAGATCTCTTCTTCCCGATCCCAGTCCAGTGTCTGCCAGGACTCCTCCCTCAGCACCATTTGAACTGAGAAGCATCTACAAGGGCGATGACTATGCTAACCTCACCAGGATTCTTAGATCCTGAGAAAGGAAGCCTCAGTTTCCTCCCTGAACACACAGATTGGCAGTACAGCAGCACCATGTTTCCAGGAGTGCTGGGACCCCAGCATTTCCTTTGGAAAGAGTCAGAGTTCTCTGAACCTGAAAGGTTTGCCTTGATATCCTGCTCTCTTTTCTTAAGCAGTCGCAGAGTTGATAAAGGAAGTACTGGGTTAGAATTTTTTTTGTCATTTTGTTTTCATAATTCTTCATTTTCCTTCCATGAAAGGCAACAAGATGTGATTTTGCCGCCTGCCAACAGGTCATTATGCAATGCATATTTGGAGATATTTGAGCTTCATAGCCAGAGGAGAGAGTGATGCATTTGCAACCAAATAATGACTTTTTAAGAGAAAGAAAAAAATGTTTTCAATAAAGTGTTTCTTTCTGTTTATAAGAGCTGTTATTTAAATACCCCAGTCAGAGCTAAGAGGCAGATACGTATCCCATCACTTACTACAGGGTGAGGGTTTATTTTTTTCTCTTCATACAGCTGGAATTCTAGTTAATTGAGGTAAGATGATTCAGTTTGTACAGCTTGGCCTTTCGTCTTCCTAACACAGAGAGTCTGTCTCTCTCTATCCCCTTCTGGTCCATGGAGAGACCCTGGAGGCTCCTTATAGTTCTCCAGGGACACTTCTGACATTTGCCCTGCTTTCTTTATTTCTGCTCACCATATGGAATCTTATTTTTCTAGCTGTGTCACAGGTTGCTGGTGCCAGGCCTGCAGGCTTCTTTGTAGTTGTGTGAGAGTGGACCTGCTTTTCTGCTCCTGCCTCACCTCAGCTACTAAACCAGAGTCAGGGAGCCCTGGCTTTGTCCTTCTTTCTTTTCCTCTGTCATTAGGTTTGCCCCTTTGTCTGTCGCTTTCCATCTCTCTTGGAATGTCACTTAAAGGTTCTCATTAGGAAGCAGAATGAAGAGAGGAGGCGTATGCATGGAGTGGAGGGGAGAGGAGAACGATGTGAGCAGGGGTGGGAGATGTCACGTATGGTGGTTGTGAGGTGATGGGGCCTGGTCTAGAGTTGCCCTGGAAGCAGAATGATGGAAATGTGGAGACATCTTGAAGAACAGCTTCCTAGGACTGGATTTGTAGATGTAGAATGATGAAGACAGGAATCAAAGGTGGGTCCCAGTGTTGCTTCTGAATAGTCATGAGTTTGGAAACTCCTCTGGGAGGAATGGAGAAGTTGGAACTTGGGGTTTGTTGGCAGAAAACTTGTTTTTGAGATGAAGGAAATGCCCCTTAGGAGAGTTAAGCGAGATCTCCAAGGTGCCTAGTGCTCCTTGCACTCCAGGAAGTAATGGCTGACTGACAAATAGAGGTGATTCAGCCAATGCTTGGGTTTTGCAGTCTTTAGCATGTCATTGCTGTGTGATCTACTCAGGTGACCCATACATGGGCAAGAGCAAAACACTTTGAAGTTATATAAATAGAATCTTAGCCTTGAATAGATGATAATGTCACAATCAAGGTTGTGAAACCTGACTTCTAAAGGTCTCCTCAGGTGGGAGAAAGAAGAAGGCTTTGTGTTTCTAGGGAAATGAGATGCTGGAGGTTTAGTGACTCCAGCCCTGTTGGACCCTAGTATTAGTGGGGAAACTCCCCTTATTGGGACACACCTTCCTCTCTGCCATTAACCAAATGCTAGTGTCCTGCCTCCTGGAGCAACATACTCTGATTTCCTGAGCAGGCTGAGCATGTGAAGGTGGTTATTCTGTAATTCTGTCCGAAGTAATGACTGTAAATGTCCTTAGGACATAATTTCTAATTCTCATCCTACTGATTACTGACTTCCATATATCCAGAAGAAAGAACAGTAAGATGCTGAGCTCCCAAAAATCCCACCTTTGCTTCATAAGCCCCTTTGGCAACAGCCTGTGGTGCTGGCTCAAATAGGACTGGTACCCCTAACCCTCTAGCCACTCCCCATAAACTCATCTGTGTTTGTCACTTTCTTTTGTTGGACCTGGCTGTGATTGATGATTTTATATCAAAACACAATACTTTGCATTTTTTCCCCATTGATGAAAGCAGAACTCCTGCCTCAAGATAATTATGAATTTTGGCTTGGCCAGTCTTCATACTATTAGTGTTAGTTTTATTTAACAGAAATATAGTAAGCACAACTATTTGAATAAAACCAGACATTATGGTAGCCACTGTTGACCTCCTGTTGTCTTGCTTTGAAATTCTGTGTCAGTTGAATTATTTTTTTCTTGACCTGCTTTGTTCTGTTTTTACTCTCTTTAAAAAACAAACCAATAAATAAATAAATATAGTAAGCAAAGCTTGCATGTCTTTGACCAACATGTTTAGTTTGACAGAGATAGGCAATAGCATAAACAAATGCAATCTGTGTGCTGTAAGAGACCAAGCCAGGGTATTTTAGGGCTGTTCTGGAGTCAGAGGAAGCTGTCTTATTCTAGAAGCACTTAACCACGGCTCTTTATGGGTTTCCAGGTCTTCCCAAAGTTAAGGCTTTGTGCATCTGATAATAAGTGTTTGAACTTCAAGGTGTAGCGCACTGTTGGTCCTTTGGGTGGGTCACCTTTTCATGTGTTATAAGCATGGGAATAAAATGGGAATAATGTATAAACCCCTGAGCTTTGTACCTGGCACCAAAGTGTCCAGTATTGTTAGCCAACACTTCTTTTCCTCAGGAGTCCTCCAACCTCCTATCTTACAGATGTGTACTGTCTGCCATTTACCTCTCATTTTGGGACAGATGTGCCTAATTCATTTGTTCCAAAGTTCTCCAGACCATTTTATCAGTTTCATTGTTGTAGAAGATATAATTTTTGGATGTCATCTATCTCCCCCTCCTGTCCCTTGGGTAGTTGCTATTCTGTATAACCCCCAAATGTGCATTCTGAGAGAATTTCTTAGGTGTTATCGTTGCCCCTGACTTCTCCAGCAGTGTCAGGAATTCCCCTAGGAGCAGACTGCAAAAGGATGCCCATGTTCTTTGTGTCTTTATTTCCCAGGGGTTTTGTACTTTCATGAAAACCCACCCATGGCCTTTATTATTTTTAATTAAATATTTTTTTTTGAGACAGGGTCTTGCAATGTACCTCAGGCTGGCCTTGACCTCACTGTGTAGCCAGGCTGACCTCAAACTCATGATCCTCCTGCTTCCTGATTGCTGGGATGACAGACATATAGCACCACACCTCACACTCCCATTCTCTGACAATTTGTTGAAACCTGTTTTTCTGGCTGCTTTGGATGGCGGCTCCATCCTCTACCCCTGCTGTAACTCTGATGGGTCCTTGATTTTTCTTGCTGAAAGGAAGATGATCCTTCAGTCTTTGAGCTATTTGGTTTCCCTGCAATTTCAGCTCCTAGTGGGCTCAAATAAAGTCATGATTTTAATGACAATTTGGCTTTTTGTTATTGTTAGTTTGAGAGTGATGTTCTTTATAGCTTGGACAGAAGTCCAGTTTTGAATATTACTTTTAAAAAGCTCTGAAGCATATTAAATACCATGAGATCTTTTTAGCAAGTTAATTCAATATGATCCAGCCAAAAAAAGTTGCCAGAACATCCAATATTCTGAATTGTACTATTGTCTAACATCAATCTGGATATCGAAGCAAGCATGGTAATATACACCTATGTCCCAGCTACTCTGGTGATGAAGCAGGAGGATTGCATTTTCACTGTCAGCTGGGAACTTAGCAAGACATTGTCTTGAAATGAAAAAGAAAGGGCTGCAGACATTGCTGAGTTGTAGAGCACTTGCCTAGTACATAAGTGGCCTTGCATTCAATCTCCAGAAAAAAAGCCTGGCTATTGGATTTTGTGTTTATACTTCCGAATTACTTGAATTAATATGCATTTAATTAATTCAAATTGATTTAGCACTATTTTTGCTAATGAAGTTAATGATACATGATGGAAGCAAAAACATACCTGAAGTTAAGTAGTATAATGTGGAAATCTTGATACTAAGAGCATGAGTTTTAAAAGTTTTACTGAGTTCTTTTTAAGAGTAATATATCCTCTTTATATAAAACTTCAGAAGTACAAAAAAGTGAAAAAATACCATGAAATGCTACCACATGAGGATTATTAATTTTTGGTAATTTCTGATTTTTCTGATATAGCAAATACTAAATACAAGAATTTATCTGGGTTAATAAAATTAAAAACAATGAATGTAATATTGTCAGATGATTATACTGTAATTCATTTGATTTTTTTCATATTTTTCAAGAACAAAATTGAAATTATTCTGTGCTGTATTTAAAGAACCTTATTTCTAATCATAGAATCTAATTAATGAAGCTGTATTGAAATTCCCTGCATGTTTTCAGCATTTTATGTGGTAAAATTTCTAAACCTTCTGAGATTTTAATGGCATATTCTCATGCTTCTTGTGTGAAACATTGTGGATGCAGAGAGGCAGCTTCTCCTTTAGGGTTATTGTTTCTCTGCTGCTTACCTGGCTGTGTAAGCCAGAAAACAATTTCTCCTATGATTTCATAGATGCCCCCAGATGATGATAGTCTCGGTAGGCAAAGAGGACCAAAAACCAAGTTTCACTCATTGCTTTTTTTGGAAGACATCAGAGTGGACACCAGAGCTCAGACCAGGTCTTTAAGGGTATAGTCTGCTGAGCCCCACTGTCCAGGGTAGGTGTTTCTGTAGCACACTCAGTGGTAATTAGCTTCAGGGAGCTCATTTGTGGTTCTTCAGTTCTCAAGAGGCTTCTTGATAAACCAGAATGGCAGGTTCTGATTTATAGACATTGTTCTGTGGAGGCCCAGATGCAGAAGGAGATGGGACTTTGATTGATGTTTCTGCCATCTGGCCAAAGGCTACCAGCTGTGTTCTAGCAGCTAGGGAAAGTAGAAATGAGTGATTTGAACATTTGCAACTGTGCAAAACCCTTCATATCGCCAATAACTTTGTGTCCAGTAGAGGAATTCTGTCCTCTTATAGGAGAGATAGAGGAGCAGAAGGGGCCAGCTCAGGAATTGCCCTGCAGTTCCCCTTTGCCAGTGCAGATCACCCCATCCCTGTAGGTTTTTACTGCGCTCTGTCCACCATGTCCACTTGCCAGCCCTTCTCCACCCACTCCCAGGAGACTGCAGTGAGCCAGCTGCTGAACTCTTCCAAAAGCAAGTTCCCCACACCTGAAGTTAGCTGCCATCCCTAGCATGTGTCCAGGGCTGGTTGCTTACCTAAGAAGGTTCTGTAACCTTGATTATTACTTGGAAAATAATAACTGTCACATTTCCTCAGTGCGTATGTTTTGCAACCAGTGGGAAAGGTGGGAATCTCCAAAGGACAATGGAAAGAATTGTTCTGTAGCTTTCTTTGATTTCCAAAAGTAAGTTGTGTGACAAATTAGCCTCTTAGAATGTGAGATTTTGCACCTAAAATCATGGATTCTTTTACCAGGAAAAGTATCCAACCATATTAATTTCTCTTAGCTAGTATTTCACTTGGAAACATCACCACGGTGTTTCTTAAGGCAGTGTTTTATTTAATGTAGGGATTTTGTTACTCCTTTGTTAACAAATAATAGATGAGTGGTACATTTTATCAACCAACTCTTTATAATTACCTGAAAAATTACCTAAAAAAAATTTTTTTTTACACTGGAAATCAAACTTGGGACCTTGCACTTGCCAGGCAGGTGCTTATGCTGCTGAGCTATATCCCTGGCCCTGCACTGTTTTTAAAATTTTAGTTTTTTTTTTTTAATGAGTACTGTTTGCAGCACCTGGTTACATTCATCATGGGGAGTTGGTACATGTACACAATAGATTTCAATTCTTTTTATCTTTTCTTTTCCCTCTCTCCCTCTCACTTTTCTTTAAGTAAAGCTCCAGCCAAGCCCCATAATTTTATCTTAACAAAAAATGTTAATTTGTAGCATTATTTATATTGTTACTTATCTTAATTATTTTGGATTGTCTGTTCTTTAAGATTTCCTGTTCACTAATTAGTAATTTAAGGGCTTTCCAGGCTCATACTTGGCTACTACACTAATCATAAATTTGGAAATTACATGAGTTATAAGCAGCTGGCTGTTAGGCTCGGGAGCCAGAACACATAGATCAGTTGCAGATGACTTCCTGTCCTGGCAAATGTGCCAACTGTGGTCACTACACTGCCCCATGGACACCCCCAGGCAAGGCCCAGAGTCCTATACCTAGGAAATATGTTTGGGCCTATGGTTTATTTTTGAGAAGACCCATGTCGTGTTGCAGAAAACTTATTAGAAGTTGGGAAAAGGAGATATTTGGAGCTGAAAACTTTGTTGAGCTATTGGATGATTAGATACGAAGGCCTTAAGGCCCACTCTAAATTTCTTCATCAGAAATTCTGAGTCTGAGTGTATAGTATAGGATTAAGATGTTTTACATATCTTAAAAATATGTATCTTAAATTGCTAGTATGTTTTACTACTCAGTATATTATAAGGTGCTGGTAAATGTGCAGCCAGTGTAGCAAAGCTTTATGGATCTTTATCTTACCAATTTCCAATTTGATTCTAATAAGCAGCATCCATTTATATAACATGTATTTATGCTGTTAGTAGAAGTAAAACAAAATCAAGCATGATTTTCTAATCATGATTTTCTTTTGTAATTTAAATCCTGAGATTTGAAAGTTGATTTCTTTTTATGATTATTGAATTTTTAGAGGAGGAATTAGGAATTTGAAGGGTTTTTTGGGAAGACTTTTATTTCTGCTTAATGGACAGCATATTTGACCTGCTCAGGGTAAATCTTTTGTTTCCCTAACTACAATAAAACATGAAGGATGCTCCAGTTTGTTTAAGGAGAAAAGTATTGGGAAACTGTCTTTTATTCCTTTGCTAAACATCTGATGATTATATTTTATGTGGAACTTAGATACTGATGTTCTGAATGGTCTCACTCCACACTTTCCCTGTAGGTTAAGCCAGAAAATAAAACAGTAACTACAAAGGACTGTATCGGTAGCATCCAGCTACCCCTCCTTCTGGCCCAGCCCCACCTCCCTGCTAGGGAACCAGTAGTTTGTGGTATATGGAAGCTCTACCTGGAAATGGCCCTTTCCTGTGTCAGCAGGCATCTCTGTTCCTCTGAAGCTTCATGGCCTTTACTTTATTCAGACCGTTCAAAATGATGGCTGCAACAGAAAGCAGAGCTCAGCCCTGACCACCAAAATGTGCTAAATCATTATAAAGTGTGCAGTAAGTCACAGCCACTGCAAGCTCCTCTCTTCCAGACTCTCCAGTTACAAGGCGATTGTCTCAGATTCCTATTATATAATGTGATGTAACTGAGTATTTTACAACCACATAAAGCACAATTTTATTACAATAGGAGAGTTGAAATGAAATAGTAATATTCCCTAAAATGTAAGTAATATACAGGCAGCAAGGCCCAACAGCGGAACCTAGAGTCCTAGTGTATTACTTCCAAACTGAAGGAAGTGGGCTTATTTGTTTGAGCAGTAGCCCAAAGGCCAGCACACAGGTCTATCCTTCCCTGTGAACCAGCACAGGTTGGCTGGATACAGGTCTAGTTTTCCCTGACTGCTGTCCTTGCTCCTGAAGGAATGCTCTGATATTTGCCAACTAGGTGGGTCTGTAACGTGAGAAATGCCCTCAGTTTCCACAATGTGGTAATGGTCTGGGGCCTCTTTCAGCACCTGAGTGGTCATTTCCTTAAAGTGGGGCTGTGTCGTCATTACCCCCTCGTAGAATATCACTGGGTGCTGGGCATCTGGAAGGTGTTCCTGATGTTGAAACTGGAAGCAAAGACTGTTGGATTGGGAGGGAACTTAAATAGCCAATCCACCCCATCCAGCCTCTGAATTCCTTTTACACCTCAGCCATGGCAGACTGCCAGGCAGAACCTCCAAGGATTGGACATTTTCTCCTCCCACATCAGCCTGTTGGTCTTTGAACCACCGAGGCAGACTCCTGGTTGCCTGTAGCTTCGTTTAATTGTTTTATGACTGCTGTATCTTCCCCTGGCGTCAGATGCTCTTAGAATGAGCATCAGTTCTTACCGATTTTCTCTTGGGGCAGGACCCATAGGCAGGTGCATGAGCCTGCGGATCGCTGCAGTCAGACCTTTCATTAGAATGTGAAAAGGTGAGACTCAGACAGTGCAGGTCGATGTGACACGTGGCTGATGTGTCTTGTCCGAGGAGCTGTCATGTCTGAGCCGTACAGTGATGTGTGCCCTGGCGTCTGTGCAGCTTCCTCCCACCCCCCTCATTCATGCAGCTTGCTCTTGCTGCCCCCGCTGCTCTGTCACTGTCCTCCCAGGATTGCCTCCTTCAGCAGATATAGGCTGGATTCTCAACCGCCCTTCCTAATAATCTTGCTCTCAGATAAGCAGAAGGGGCACCAAGAGTGGATTTTTAAGAGCTTTTGGGAGGAGCAGCTTGTTTAGACTTGGAGAAATGGATGTGCGACATCCACGGTGGCTGTTCCAGTGTTTGCAAGTCTTAGTCCAGATGCATAAGAGCATAAAATTGAAAAATTTATAGATGAATGAGGGTTTGTTGTAAAATTCTTTTGAAGCAATGTACTTTTATTACTTTCAAATCTCTGTTCTAGTGCTATTAAGGAATTTCTGAAGAGAAGCCCCCTGGATATATTTTGATGAGTAACTAGATATGTTTGTAATTAGTACCAAGCATTTCCATACAGTGGACATTCTGAAGCTACTCTTTCTAAAGCACTTTATCTAATGGTTGTTATTAATTTACATAGTAAAGCTTCCAAAATACATAAACATAAACTTGGACTCCATAGAAGCCAAATTCATAGAAACATAAAATTATGACTCTTAAGAGTTTGAGGATTTTTTAAATGTGCCAAAAGAATGCCATACAGAGTCTTTACTACAGAGGAGAAGATGTGAATGGGCATATTGAGACCCAATAGAAAAGGAATATTTTGCTAGAAAAGTGATTTCTTTGTTACAGAACCTCCTAAGGAGCAGTGGTGATTCGATACTGGGTCCCCAAGACTGTGTTGGATGTGCCCAAGGAATCTTTCTGAGATGAGCAGAAAAAGGTCCCATTTGAGACCAGCTAATAGGGGAGATGGGCTGGGCGCAAGCCAGGTTCTTTCCCAGGCAGGCATTTAGAAGGCTTAAACCACATAATAATAGTCTACCCACTGAGGAAGTTGCCAAGCCTGGACTTGCTAGGTTTTTATTTACTTGAAGAAATTTCTCTAGCTCCAAATGTATAAAGCATAGCTCATTATGCCAGACCTTCCCTTCTACCCCCAACTTTGTAGCTGTTAAGAAAATACACTGGAATTTAGTCTGTTCCTGGGCGGGATGTGGGGGAACAATTGTGGGACTTAAATTATGAGAGTAGCAACCCTCGAAGAGTTTAGAGCCCTCCAAAGCCCTCAGATTACTAAGTGGGGAGGGCATGGCCATGGAGTTGGAAGCTTATGACACTGTTTGCCTCCAACTAACTGTGGAGGGGGCTTGGTGTGGCTGGAGCTGTGGTGACATGGAAAGTTGCTCTGCACAAGATCCAGGGCAGTGGGTTGGAAGGAAACTCTTCAGTGAGGACGCGATGCCCAACCTTTCATACAACACACTGGTTTAGCAGCTCCTCCTGCATGACTCTGTTGTCATGTAGTTTCTGTTCTTAGTTGAAATCATCAGTCAAAAAACATATAGCCAATCAGACTTCCATATCTTCAGAGACTACACTGGGATGTCATCCAAGAATGGATCAGAAATATTTGGAAACAAATGAGGCTGTACTAAACATGCATGGTTTTTTCTTATCATTATTCCCTAAACTTTATAGTAATCAACTATTAACATTGAATTTATGTTGTGCCAGGTATTATTAGTAATTTAGAGATGATTTAAAGTATACCAGAGGGTATATGTAGGTTATGTGTAAACCCCATACCGTCTTACCTAAGGGATTTGAGCATCCATGGCTTTTTAGATTTGTGGAACCCATTCCCATGGATAATGAGGGATGGATGAGTATACAGCAATTTCAGGTCATGACCAATGCTTTGAAGAGAATGAAATAGTGATGTGGCAGCAGCTGAGGGTTCCTTTAGATGAAATAGTCAGGAAGGCATTTCCATGAGGGGGATTTCTCAGCCCTGACCCATAAGGTAGAGAAGAACCAGTGAAGAGATCCTGAATTATGAGCAAGCCATTGTATGTGAAAGACACACTCACATAGCTGAGGGATCAGTCCATGATTGGAGCCTACTGGGCAGGAGAGGGAGTGTGGAAAGCAGAAGGGTGCAGTGGTCACTCTGGCTGCAGTATGGACATCAGGGGTATAATGTAGAGGCCACTCTGGTGGCCTTAGTTAGAAATGGAACCAAAGAGGAAAGGAGGTTCAGGACAGATCATGAAGGGTGCTCTGATAGCGCTAGAAGATGGGTGACTCTCAGGACAGAGTGTGAAGTTCTGGTGATTCTGCTGTGCACTCAGTGATGGACTGTGACTTGCACTGAGGTGGACCTTTGGAGGGAACAGGCCAGGCTGTGGTAGGCTCATGAACAGAAACTAAGAGTTCTATCTTAACCATGTGAATTTGATATGCCTGTTAGCATCTGAGAGATTATACGACCACAACACTCTTAGAACATTGCATGACCATTCCACTCAGGAGTTTGGTCAGGTCTGGAGAGCAAAATCTTGCATCTTGTTTGAGGTGGACATTAAAAACCCAGGAACTGGATAAACCTTCTTAGAGTATGTGTAGAAAGAGAATGAAAAAGATCAGAGGCAGAATTGAGATATTCTACATTGAGACTACTGTTTTAACAAATGTTATAAAAATATTTAAAAAGTTTTGATACTTATATACATTAACTATATTAAATGTTTTATTCCTCTTCACTCAAAAGAAAAAAATTACGAGGGCTCAAAAACAGTAGACTGCAGGCTGGACATGACTACAAGGAGTCAGTGCAGTGAAGAGCTGGCCCCTCAGGGAGAAGACTGAGTTGCCCCGACTGAGAGACAGAGGAAGTTGTCTCTGGAGGAAGCAGTTAATTGTGTGATGCACTGAGAGCTGAGATAAATGGGCACAGGGAGATGACCAGTGGGTCGACAAAGTGGAGGCCACTGTCAACCTTGACAAAAGTAAAAAGTGGTGGGAGTAGAAGTCTTACCCGGGCTGGGAAATGAATGGGAATTAGGGCCAGAGGCCATAGCTACTCTTTGGACAAGTTTTCCTGTAAATAGAGGCTGAGAACCAGGATTGAGAACCGGCTGGAGAGAGACATAGTGTCAAGAGAAAAGACAGGTAGTTTGCTAGAAGTGTGACAGTAGAGGAGAGGACAAGGCAGTAGAAGTGTTGCATGATTTTGAAGAAATGAGTTGAAGTTGGTGATGTTTTAAGCTATTCCCTGAGGATAATACAATGTAGTCCCAGGCGTGGGCTCTCCCGTTACTTTTAAAGTCTACACTTTAGTGAGTAGATGCCTCTGAGAGGCGTGGGTCTTCCTCTGGCTACAGAACAAATTAAGAAGCTGGAGCTGATTCAATCACAATAGAGCATAGAAGCTTGGTGGGGGTGGGCCAAGGTCATAAATTGGTTGACCTGGCCATTAACTGATGAATTTGTTAATTGAGCAATTATCTCCAAGCCCACTCAGGGCCGAGTACGGTTGTAGGTTATAGAGACACAGTGCAGGTGAAGCCCCTCTCCCTTGAAAGAGCTTGCTGCCATGGAGGTGGTCAGCAACATGCCAGAAGATTGGGGTGGGATGGGTACCCCAAAGCAGAATTGTAGTTTCCCAGATACATGATGTGTACCCACTATTGGTATGTATTTGATGTCTGAATTCCTTAAAGAGGAGATTCTTGAAGGAAAGCAGAGTCAAGGGAGGAGACACTGGGCAAAGAGTTGCAGCAGCATCTCAGGGAAAGAGGAGACCAATCTGGAACCCCCACAAGGTTCCCACAGCCCCAGGGATGAGGAATCTGTGACAGTTTCCATTGAAAGGTGTCTTAGTTCCTTTTCTGGCTGCTGAGACAATTACCTGACCCCCAAGGTTAAAGGAGCAAAGGTATATTGTAGCTCACAGTTTATAGGTTTCAGTTCATAGCTGGCTGGCTCAAAGGCAGGGTGACATAGCAGAGCCGCATCACAGAGAAGAAGCAGTTCATGGTGTGCAGAAGGCAGGAAGGCAGCAAAGCAGCAAAGTATTGAGAAAGCAAGCAGCAGTAGAAGCAAGCTACCCTCTTTCTGTCCCTTACATCCTGTCCAGGCTACTCCTGGGCACGTACCACTCACCCGGCAGGGGCATCCTTAATCCTAGCACTGCGCTGTGAATCAATCTCAGCATCACACTGAGATCTTGCCATCTCTGAAAAGCCCTGCCTATGACAGCATGAGGCTTTGGGGAGACATTCACACACAAGTTATAATAGGTGTGGGATCTTCTGTAGGTGAGGAACCTGTGGCTTCTTAGAAGGCAAGTTCCATCTGTGTGAGGAAGCCTCTGGGCTGTGCAGCCCCTCACAAATGCTGATCCTTTGGCCCAGGGAGTATGGATTCCCAAACCCCCAGCAGCCTTCTTTGCCTGGTTTTAAGAATGGGGAACTTAGCTGGGAATGGTGACTTACGCCTTCCATTCCAGTGCTCTGGGAGGCTAAGGGAAGAGGATTGCAGGTTCGAGATCAACCTGAGCGGTTAAATAATGTCTCAAAATTTAAAAAATAGGGCTGGGGATTTAACTCAGTGGCATAAGTGCCTGCCTGACAGGCATGAGGTCATGAGTTCAATCCCTGGTACAAAAATAAAAATTAAAAAAATAAAGTCTGAGGATGTAGTGCAGTGCAAAGGTCCTGGATTCGATTTTTTTGTACCAAGGAAAAGAGAGAGGGGACTTGGCTTAGCTTCCTGTTTGTGACCCAAAGGAAGTCATTTAAACTGTTGTTTAAATAGTTAATTAAGAACTATGACTGTTGCCTACCTCCCAGGCTTCTTTTTGGAATAAAATGAAGTAACACACTCAGCATCCCTGCCTTTGTGTTGGGATCCTCCTAGGCGAGAGCTCTGGAGCCCAATGCCTTGCTTTCAACTTTTGGTTCTGTGTCTTAAGAGTTGCATGATCGATCGTGGACCAGGTACTTTGGGCCTCAGCTTCCTGATCTGCACAATGGGGAGGTTATTAATACCTGCCTTCTGAGGGTTCTAATGAGGGGTTAGTGAGGACCTAGTAAGGAATGTGCATAATTGCCAAGAGGGCACTCGAGGTTCCTGTGAGCGCTGCTTGGCAGCTGCAGTTAGCATAACACTGTGCCCAGGCGAAATGAGGCCACACTTGCGGCTTCCTGATGGTTTTGTCTGTTCTCCAGTTCCGCCTGGTGGTGAAGACAGCTCTGAAGCTGCTGCTCGTCTTTGTGGAGTACTCGGAGTCCAATGCACCTCTTCTCATTCAGGCTGTCTCTGCTGTTGACACCAAGAGAGGTGAGCAGTCCCCACCCCTTATGTCATCAAGGTGAAAGGCCTGAGGTAGGGAGGCTGCCAGGTCTCACATGATTAACAGAATTCCATGGGCATGGACATTTAGCTGCACCGAGACCATTTTTTAGGATAGTGAGTGTGCAGTGATCAGGGCTGGAACGTGGTTGAAAGAAAGGCATGCTTGAACCTACCCAGGCGAGAGGAGACCCTGTACTGTGCTTGTCTTTATCCTCTGCCAGCTTGCACCACAGAAACTGCAGAGAGGTAACTCCTTCTCCCTTTTTCCTGTCTGGTTCAGGACACTTCAGCACCTTCTTTCCCTCTCCGTATGCACTTCATTAGTTCTTACTCTTAGGTGGTTGTTCCTTGAACTTGTCCCCTTCTCTCCAGGCCATTCCCTGCCTCACTCTCACTGTCCCTCACCTGGTATCCCTTGTCCCCCTTTAAGTACAATTAGATGATTCATCTAAAATCAAAATTTGGTCACATCATCAAACCCCATCTCAAACCTGCCAATGGCTTCCTGGTCCCCACAGCATGAAATCTAACCAAATTCTTCACCTGACTCACGTGGCAACCTGCTATTCCCTTCTCCTGCCTGTCCCAGCCTTTTATGGCTTTCTCATGTGCTCTCAGGACCCCTGTGTGTGTCTCTTTTCTCCTGTGTCATCACTGTCTGTCTGTCTGTCTGTCTGTCTATGGGTGAATACCCTGCTCACAGACAAGTTCTCTGCCTCACAGTTTGGTATCCAGGTTCTCAGAGCAGGCAGGCATGCTACACACGTGGGGAATTGTGAGCTGTGGATCTGGGTAAGGGTGTAACATGTTGGGTGGCCCCTAGAAGAGTGTGAAGAGCCTGAAATGCCAGGAATATTTTTTTTGTCTTGATGTCATCCTGAAGAAACCCAATAATTGTTAACATCATTTTTGTAAAACTAAAAGAAAAACAAAATCTTCATATTTACCTTTTTCTTTTCATGATTATGACAGCAATACTGATGTAGATAATTTGGGAAAACCAATGTAAAGAAGAATTCCAAAAAGCACTTTTAGTCAGGCATAGTGGTACACACTTATAATCCCAGCTATTCTGAAAGCTAAGGTAGGAAGATTGGAAATTCAAGACCAGTCTGGGCAATTTATCGAGACCCTGTCTTGAACAGCACACAACCACCACCACCTAAAATAGAAGGGAGGGTATAAGGATATAGCTCTGTACTTCCTGGGTTCAATCCATATTTATTCCCTGCTCCTGCCACCCCCCAAAAAATCATGATTTGTTTCAAGAGACAAAGATAACAAACATTGCCTAGAGTTGGGTGAATGCACATGTGCCTGCATGCACACTGATGCCTACCAGCCTAGATGTAACTGTGAAGAAGAAATGGGCACTGAAATAACACTCTTGATTCAAATCAGTTGTATTTCTGAATGACAGTTGCTCAGAGACCACTCCCCACTTCTCATGCTAAGTGGAAATGTGAATGGAAGTAGCTTACTAGTCACTCTGAAAGTGTGAGATAAATTAATGAAAGCCACTCAGGACCATAAACCAGACTTCCTTGCCATGAACATGTAGGCAGATGTCACCCCAGGTTTGGTGGATTCTAGAGAGGACTGGCCCCAAACCCTTGCAGAGGGGTATGTGAAGGAGACAGAGTCTCATGTATGGTCCAGGGCTGTGAGTCTGGAGGGAGGATCCCAAACCAGGACAAGTTTCTATCAAGTATATTGCCATGTGGTGCCAGATAGGAAGAGACTTCTTGTCAAAAACAGGACATGGGGACCAACTGAGAATCTCACATGAGATTGACTAATGGTTCAGAGACCATGTCCAACTTTCCCAAAGCCAACCAGTTAGGTTTAACAGGTTCTCAGTGGGGGCATACTTGCATGATTATCCCTTTGGGCAGCTTGTACTATCACTAGGATGTGCTCTACTGTACTATCAGGCAGCTTGTACCACCGAGGAGGGCTGTCCCATGGCACCCAATGGGACAATCATGATGTACCACTGTGGTTCAAGTCAGCAGGAATGTGTTAAGGCTGAAGGTAGGTATTTGGGGGAAAAAAACCCCAGTTCTTTCCATTCATCCTTGGAGGATTTATATTCCTTTCACCAGCTCTGGGGATTACTTTAGGACAACTAGTAGGCTCTTTGTCAGCTTCTTTGTCCTAAATTTCAAGGAACCCCAAGGGCCCTTGCCATGGGAGCCATGTTAGTGCAGGAGCCCTCTCATGACCTTGGGTTTCTCATTGGGCTTCTTGGAATGGAGAGCTTCACATTTCATAAAGGGTAGGCTGAGAATGATCTTCCAGTGAACGTAAGGCATTGTACCCTCACATCCAAGACTCAATCATAGCTCCTAGCCAGAGGCACTCTGCTGTCCTGACTCTCTCAGTGAGACAAAAATGATAGCCATCTTTTCTCAATTAGTCAAAATTAAAAAACAGAACAGGTAATGAATTGTTTTCTTAGCTTCATGATTTTTGCCTATAAAATTTCTTAAACTTTTGGCAACTGCTTTCATCTGTCTGCTACTATGCACTAGCAGCTACAACAGAAAGGGAATATAGCACTCATGGAAAAACTCAGAAATAGCTTATCATGCATGGCTCAGTAATATGTTTCTTTATGGACATGTGTGGTCTTGGCTGTGATTTTATAATGTATACATATAACATCATCCTATTTTACTGCTAGTAAAATCGTTCCAGAATCCTGTGATGAAATTAAACATATAAATATGTCATGGTATTCTGCAGAAGGCAACATAAATTCCAGCTGTGTTTCCACTTAGTGGAGTTAGAAGCAGCTCTCCAGGTCCCTCACAGCTGGGTCACAGAACAGCCTCAGGTGCCAAAGGTGACCGAGAGCAAACCAAGCATGTCCATGTGTGCACACATTTACAAATAAGCCATAAATTTTACTCCTCAGAGTGGTTTTAGTTTCTTTACTTAGCAGAGGTAAATGACACATTAAGTGTAGAGAGTTCTCTCTCTTTTTAAATAGAGAATAAAAAACCCCTCAAATTTAAGGAATCAGCAAATAAAACTCACAGAATAAACAAAGAATCCTCAAAAAATCATTACCACCTAAAGCAAATGAAGTCATTCCAGAATAAATTCCCTGGGTTGTTTTACAAACATCATGCATGGCTACCTTTCAGTTGACCAGAAGGCTTTGTCCTGCAAAGTGAACCACTTAGAGAACAGGGCAGGGATAAAGCTGAAGGGATCAAAGGTCAATGCAGTTAGTAATTTATGAATGAAGGGAACTTTTACACACCCCACTTGACCCAGGCAGTACTTTGGCACAGGAGCTGGAATGAAACAGTGGATTTGATTAGTCCTTAGGCCTGCTGTGGCATTGTACCTGTCTGCTCAGACCCCGGATCCTCTTCTTTTGTGTTTGCATCTTCCAGTTGCTTTCTGTTTCTGGTGGTCAGGGCCTGGCAGGTAGAAAAAAGACAACAAAGCTTCTGGAGGCCTTTGAGAGAGCCTCACTTTATCACCTTCCGTTCTTTCCTTGAGTTCTACCCTGAGGTTGACGGAAGCTGACTGAGAGTCCACCACTCCCTGGGCTGTGGGACCCTCCCTCTGACCATGGGGTTGGTTTGCTTCTCCCACAGGGTGGGGCAAGGAACCAAAAAGGAAAACTCCTTGGGAAATTTTAGTCATAAATCTTGGGTTTCACTAATTTGGTTTAGCAAAGCTTTTGAAGAAGTTGTATTTTCCATTTGAATATAAAGTGATGAGATATGACATAATTCTTAAACATGTGTACCGCATATGATTAACATGGGAAAAGTCTAGCCATCCTTTGTAATAATCCTGTCTCAGTGAAGAATGCACAAAGCGTGATGGAAGCCAGAGGTTGGCAGAGCTCCATCTCCATCTCACCATCCTCTAAGCAGAAATGTGTCCCCAGGGTCTCGATCCATTGTGTAGAAAGATCCGGAGTGTGCTGTGAGGAGCTTCTGTGTGACAGTTAGACCAACTCATGTAGAAACATTACGTTAAATGTCTTACTTTCCTTTAGGTTTAGTTTACGTATTTAGGAGGAGAGTAAGAGGGACAAAGTCTTGACCTGCTCATTGTGTGGGTTTTTATTTGAGTTAAGAGGGGGGCACTGTGTTCTGGTGGTAGAGAGGACTGCCCTTCTTTAGGTGAGTATTGGTGTCACCCTAGGCCACCACTACAATCACACTTGCTGATGTTAAGTGCCCCTTGTGTAAGGGACATGACACTAAGTATTTTTCATATGCCATTCATTCATTTGACAAGTATTCCAGTATCATCTAGGTGTTTGGAAACATAGAAAACATCAGGCCCTGAACAGAATCTGTACTCCAGTATGTGGAGCGTAGGATGGGGGAAGGAGAGATGGAGGAGTGACCCAGGAGATTAAGTATTGTCTTCTAATGTGTCCATCAGTGCTAAAGAGTACCAAGTGCTTTGCCTTGGTGACACTTTGTAGCAATCCTGGAAGGTAGGTATTAGCACACTGTTTTATAGGGGAGATCTTCTAAACCAGACTTCATTCCCCTGTCTTGGAACCAAACTTCTTTCTCTGTTATGTGAAGTATTGGTTTGTTATTCTTATACAAGGACTCCCCCACATACACACACAGTCATGATGAAAGTGGGAAGCCAGTGACCCAGGCCTCTAAGTCTGATAGGAAGCAGCTCCTAGAGGGTTGGCAGTGCAGTGCTTAACACAGGCCTTGTGAGAGCCCTGACAGAGCTATTTGTGTTAAGCCTCCTCTTCACCTTTGTTCTTGTATTTTCCATTTTCTGGTCTTAAGACAGAGAGTGAACATTCATCCCAGCAGTGTATCAATATGTGCACATTTCCAGATTCAGAAACTTTAAATGGCAGTAAGGGAATCTGGTATCACAACTGAAGAACACATTTTTCAATTAAATTAAGTCCGTGTTTGGGTGTTTTAATCCCAGTTGATGAGACTGTGCATACATGTGCCTGTGTTTATACGGAGTGGGAAGATGCAGTCTGGCTACTTCCTTCCCTCTGGGCGCCTGCCTCTGCTTCTTGCTATTCATTTCTCAGGCCCTCGTGGGCACTTGGACTTCAGAGTGAGCAGAAGCCATTTAGAAATGCTCAGCCCCAGTGCTTTCCCCTGCGCACTGACTTTAGTGCATGTGCTTTATGCTGAGCTTTGGTGCTGTGTGAAGGATGGACAGGGCCCTCTTGCCACACAGGGGGAGATTCCCAGAGCTCTGCAGCTCACCCAGACGGTGAGACCCAAGGCCTCCTGATCATATCCATCGATGTCTTGAGGGCTAAAATAGTAGTTACCTTGGTGGACTTCAAAGAGAAGTTACACTGGTGTGAACTTCCAAGGAGCCTGACATTAAATAGGATAATTTGGCCATTAGCAGGAAAAAGTATATACCTTTGTGTTTAGTGACAAAGGATCATAGAAGAATGTGTAACTGGGACTCAGCCAAAGCATAAGATCTGTGGCTCTCTACATGGGACCACATATGTGTCTTTCACATCTTATATACAGGAACCTATTATTCAATCTTCTTATCTTCTCTCCTTTTGTTACTGTGTACATCCTCCTTGTTTCTTTTAAACTTGTTCTAGTTTAAGCCATGTCAGACTCTCTCAGAGATCTACACATCATTATTATTTGGCAGACATTTTATTGAACAGATACTATGCAGCAGGCACTGTGCCAAGTGCACAGAAATGAACGAGATGGATACTGTCACTACCCTTAGGAACTTTTATCTGAAGTCCAGGAGCAGCTCTAATGTAATCCATCCAAGGATTAGTACTTAGGAACTACTGTATTTAGGTTAATTCAAAATTTGCTTTTATCAAGAGAAAATAAGAAATAGTCTTTTGAGGCATTTATAGATAAAGGAGAGAGCTTCATGTTTCAAACCATCAAGCCAAGGACAGGGCAATGCTTACTTTAACTTCAAGCACTTACCTCAGGCATGGGAAACCATGTCGAGATGATTCCCCCTTTGTAGCCTTGCCCTTGGCCTGGTGGTCCTGAGCATGAAGCATTTTCTAACCCCCTCCTGGGGTCTGGGGATACCCACACAAGGGCCTCACCTGCAAAGTCACCTCTTACCCTAAGCTCTCTGCAGCCATCCCTAATACAAGTCACCTCTCTCACTGAGTGACAGGCTTAGCTAAATGCTTCTGCCACTTCTCAGCTGTTGGGTCTGCAGCATTGTTTGTTTTTGCTTTGTGTCTAACCACTTCATTAGATTTTAAAGCTGGGGAGGGCAGCTTCCCCCTAAACTTTGTACCTAGCTGATGTTTAGACAGTATTTCTACCTTGTTGGAACAGAGGTAATACTTTTTGTTCTTGACATCATTGCTACATGGTATCTTACTGTTAGTGCCTAATATCAGTGCTACAAGGAATGCAGATCCTCCACATTCTTAGCCCTATGTGCTGATAGACACTCAAAAAATAGTTATAGTTTTCTCATTCTGAAGTATATGGCCCCAAAAGTTGCTTATAAATGTGTTTTTAAAAATCACATATTTACTATAAAGCACGTACATAAGTGTTCTGATGCCAAAGAGCATGGGGTACCTGGAAGAGGATAAGAATGATATAGTACAGGGTTGGCTACTAGGAAATACTCTGCATTAGAAGCACGTGCAAATCCACCCCAAGGGTGTCATCACACTTGGAAACTTGATAACTGAAAGACAGTACCACTGCTGGAAGATATATCCCTGGAGTAATTATGATCTGAGCTGAATACAAAGTGTTGTTGAATGTCTGTTTCTAACGATTTCTGCTTTAATCATAGGCATCAAACCCTGGACAAATATCATGGAAATCCTGGAGGAAAAAGATGGAGTCGACACAGAGCTGCTGATTTATGCAATGACTTTAGTGAACAAGGTTGGTTAATGTGTGTTGCACATTGATTGTCATCCCAAAGGATATGACAGACCTTTGAATGTGATCTTATTTGGAATTGGGGTCTTAGCAGATGTAACACAGTTAAAATGAGGTAATTAGGGTAGAGCGTAAGCTGATATGATTAGTTTCCTTGTAAGCAAAGGGAAAGAGACAGTGAGGGAAGACAGTTGAACACATAATCATGAAGAAGACAGCTAGTGCCAAGGCAGAAGGTAGGTGCATCTGTGAGCCAAGGAATGCTGGGGTTTACTAGCAGCCAATCTGGGTTCTTCCCATGAAACCATCAGAGAAAGCATGATCCTGCTAATACTCTAATATCAGACTTCTAAATTCTTAATGTTTTAATACACTTGGTTTTTGGTACCTGGTTATAGCAGCTCTGGGAAACTACTACAGTGTAAAAAATCTAAATATTTTCCTGTAAGATCCACACCACACAGACCCTCATCATGATGGCTAGAACTACAGCAGCCATGTTCTCCCTTCTTCAAGGTAGAAAATCCTTTCCACATGACAGTGTGTGCACTCGGCTGCACATGCCTATGAGGGTCTCTGGCGTCTTGCATGCTTTTGTGCTTTGTTGTTCTTTCCAGTAAAACTGAGAAGCAGATAGCAAGAATTTTGTGATTGCTTTTCTTAGCAAGATACATCCTAAAAACATTCTTCCTTAAGAACTAACTTTAAAGAAATAGTTCACAAGTCAGGAAGAAATTAAGCCTTTTGTTTCACTGGCTATTGAATTCTGACTCCAGGGTTAAAAGGAGGATTCCCGCGGCTGCATTTTATCCTTTTTATCTGATGCTGACCACATCTTTGTGCTCCTGTTCTCCCATCAGATCCCTCCTTGTTGAGCATCTTGCAGGACAGTAGCTATCCTTGGTACCTATCCTTCAGGGCTCTTCTGAGGCAATGGGTCCCAGGATGACCTGGGATAGACCAGGTCTTGGGGCTAGAGTTTCGTCACTGGGATTGTCACATCCTAGACATCCTGTGATTTTCCCTTTGCTCTCCAAGGTGCTGCTGTGATTAAATCTTCAAAAAGATCCAGAGTCCCTGCCTGCAGTATAGCTGGAGAGATGTTGCCCCTGATGAACTGAAGACATGTTCATAGAAAGCAGTAAAACTACACAGAGCAACTTCTTCCACTTAGACTATCTATCTGGCCTGCTCTGAGGATTAAAACAGTGTGATCTTCTCTCTTCTCAGCTGGAGGATGATTTGCACAAAGCAGCTTTGAGGCAAAAGCCAGTGTTTAGAACTACACCATTAGTCCACATCAGTGGGGCAGGGTAGCTTTAACCATGATCCAAATGCTAAGTAGAAATAAGCAAAAGCATTCTTTACCCATATACCACAATAAATCCCAAATAGATTGAAAAGTTCAATGTAACATATGAAACTATAGGGGAAAAATGATAGAAAGAACTGAAGGTGTAAGTGGTCTCTGGTTAAACTGTTGACTTCAGCTGAGTGACAGATAAACTCTGTGAAGCGTTTCCTTGGGAATAGTGAGGCACTGCAATCTGGAGTACACATGCAATGGCAGGCCAGAGGCATATTTAAAGAGGTTGGGGCAAGAGAAAGCTTATTTTGGAAGAAAAAAGGGAAGAAGTCCCTATCAGCTGTTTTGAAACAAAGACCATTGGTTACATGGGCTTGTGGCAGAGGTTAGTATTAGCTGATTGGTGGAGAGAGCAGTGTTAGGCAAATGTGCTTATGCAAATGGCTTGTCTGGAATACCACAGTTTTCAGGAGGTCCTTGAATAGTTCTTAACATAGGTGTATATACTTGGCAGTCCCTCTGGGGCCTTCAAGCTCCATTTTGCTTGGTTTTGATATAAATAACTCCATTTTGGTGCTTTGGTTCACAAGTCTCATGAAGATTATTTTAATAATGAAACCAGTGAAAATACACCAGAGGGGATTTATATATGTCACTGCGTAAAATTCTAAATGGTCTTCTTTATAAAATGAAAATCATAAATTATAGCTAAAGGCAGATGACAAGCTAGAAAATCATTTGCCAAAAATAGGGCAAACATTGGGCCCTTAAATCCTAAAGATTAATGAAATCCTAAAGATTTAATGAAAGACATTAAACAGCTATGAATAAAAGAACTACATGGTGAAATAATAGAACATTTTCCCCAGGGCATATTGACAGTGATTGCTTTTCAGTAAAATATCACTTGTTGATAAGCACATGGGAAACTTCTACACCCTGTGGGACCCAGCACCACATTTCTGACACATAATCCTTTGTTTTTTCCTGACAGATTATTTTAAGAATTCTTTTATTTTCAAAATCATTTGTGAATTTACTGTGTGACTTGAAGCCATTTTCTGTTTGTTTAAAAAGTAAGATCATCTATTTCCTGTCTCTTTTGGTCATTTACCTTGTTTCCTGAAACAGTGAACTCATCAAAAATGGAAATTGCACTCTTTTCCAGAGTTACCTGTTACGACATTATTTACTTGATTGGTAAAGGCCATGTCCAGCTGTCCTTAGAATCCATCTCAGTCACACCCAGACAGTGTGGGCACCCTGTTGCCAGTCACTGGCATGGGTCTGGTGCTTGTCACTCTCTGTCAGTCATCACATGCCATTTAATGTCCCGGGATTACTGGCTTGCTCCTTCTCTGTCTCATCCTGTCTTGTTCTGCCCAGGAAGAGCCCTTCCTCCAAATGCAGCTCTTTCCTTGGAAAGGTCAGCAGACCATTGCTGCTCACATGGCCTTTGTTTGCTTGTAGAATTGGAGTGTTTATTGCCCCAGTGAGTAAAATGCTCTGAGATACCATCCAAATGACAAATTGAAATGTTCTTATGGGTCTGGAGAAAACGCAGACTCTGAAATCTGGAAAATTATATGGCAAGTTGGGTGGTTTCTAACTAGCATTGATTTCAACAAAATAAACGATGGTATAATAACATGGGATTTTAAAAAGTTGACATTTTCATGACAAAACAAGGCCACTGAATCCTAGACTGCCTAGGGTTCTGAGAGTGAAGTAGCCTTTTATTAACCAGGAACATTAAACAGACTCACGATTCCCCTCCTTCCTCTTTCTCATGTCTTCATAAGATCTGAGGGAAGGTCAGAAATTAGCCATTTGTCACCGTGCACACTGAAATGACATAATGCCCTGTCTTGACCCAGCTGAAATTCTCTCAGGGAGGATCAGCCACTCTAGGGGCAGGGATCAGCTCTGGACTGCTTCATAGATAGGCGTGGGACAATTGAGTGGCAAAAGGCAGTACTGTGGGGCTGGCCAAGGACATTCCTAGAAGGCAGGACCTTAGGGCACCCTGGAGAGAAGAGCTGCTATGTTAGGGCCAGGAGATAATTAACCCACCGGGATTCAAGCTGAGTCTTTGCTTTATTTTTCACATTTTCTTTAATTGCTTTCAAAATATGTAAATGATAAAATGATAAAACAAACTATTCCTTTTGGTGTACAGCTGTATGAGTTTCACACACATACAGATAAAGATCACCTTCACTATTAGAGAACTTTCTTCCCACATCTTGTCACGTTCTTTTACAGGGTGGTCCTGGCTCCATAGTAGCCCTTGACAATCACTGATACAATCTCTTATCACTATGATTTTGTGTTTTCAAGAATGTCAGATAGGTCATGGAGTATGTAACCCTTGGAGGTCAGTGTCTCCCGTTCAGTACATCTGTTGGGTTAGTAGCCCTCTCCCTCCTGCTGCTCCCTAGGATTCTGTTACATACATGCAACACTGTTTATCCACCACCCATGGGAAGAGATTTGGGTGCTTATGGCTCTTGGATTCCACAGATGACACTGCTGTGAATATTGTGCCAGGCTTCACCACACTGATTTTATTCTACATCAAAGATTGGATGGAATCGGTAAAAACCTAGAGAGAGGAAAAATACCCTTTAGCAGAGAAGTTCCATCTGGAAGATGACTGTGATTAATTACTTGTTACAGGCCCTGGCAAGACAAAATTAGAGAAAACCAGGGAGAGGGCACCAGTTGTCAGGCAGCTGTGTTGCATCTAATGGCATCTAAGGACAAAGGCATCAAGAGACATTTGCTTCACAGATTTTTGTGGCAAAAGTGCCATGTTTGCCAGGTGCAGGCAGTTTAGCAGTGAGAGTGGTGAGTAGAACTAGGAGGGGAGGCTTGGGGTCAGCAGGGGTGAGGTGAAAATAGCTAAGCATATGAGGAAGTGGAGGTTATATAGGTGGTGGAAGGCCACCATCTCCCTGCAGCCACGTGTGGAAACTGAGGTGTCTGCAGAGTTGGCCCAAGCCCTAGTCTTCCCAGTAGAAATGATAAATGACATTTTAATATTCTTGGTTTCTGGCCTATTACTGAGTAAGGGCTGATTGAGTCTGTTTAGTTCTATAGGTCTAAATGTTTAATTATTTAGTAAAGATCCAACCTACTCTGTATGGGTGGCCTCACTTAGGCAGTGGAGGTTATTAGGTCCACGATTCTCATCTCCTGGGAACTCCTGAATTAAACAACCTCAGTTAACTCCAGGGTGGGAGGCAGAAGGAAGGAGGAGAGGTGAAGAGATTCCTGGAGATGGTCCTTGCCTCCTACAGCCCCACGCTGCAGTGCGGAAAGTTTTCCATCCTAGATCCTAAGTGTCAACTTGCTGTCTTCCTCACTTTGTACATTTTGCAGCCAGCAAGTATATAGGGTATCTCTACTTGTCTGCCCTCCCCAGACCTTATACTGTGTTAGTGTTTTGTCATCTTTTAACAAGTTCTAGAGTTTTCACCCAAACCAAAATATGATGTTGTTCTGATGATGCTATTCTTTAAATGAGAGGATGATTTTCAATGTGTGCTGAAGTAGGCAGTAGCTCAGCTGGCGATGATCGCCTGGTAATAAATACACAGATGTTACTCTGGAATGTGCCTTCCATGCTTGGTCTCATCTGTGAAAGTACCTGTTTACTGCAGCTTCTGATTTTGTCTCCTGTTGTGTGTCCTAATTGAAGCATCTGAGTTGTTAACTATACATAACCATTTTCTGTGAGTTTCTGATCTCAAAGTGTACTATATCCTCTTTGCTTAGCATAAAAGGAAAAGGTCACTATTGGGCTTATGAATATGGACATTCTTTCCAGTATTGATAGCCCCAAAATGGAAATAGCAGAGAAGTTGGAGGTAGATAATGATCCTTTGAGGGTGTTGGTCTTGTGTCTTCTGAGACCAGTTATCATGTTTAAAATAATTCTGAAATGTATGTTATCAGGTCCTGACCTAGGACCCCAATCTCCCAAACAAGTGTATGGTGGAGGCTTAAATAAAATGAGACAAGTGGTATGATTTTAGGGCTCCAGGAGGGTCAAAACCCTTTAGCTGAGCTTGAGACTCTGAGGGCTAAGACAAAGACTTCTATGGACCGCCCACTTTTTTTAGGTCCAACAACAAAGGGTGGGGAAACTGAGGAAAGCACAGGCAATGAGCAGGACCTTTGGAATCACTTCAAGGACATCTCCAAGTAATGAATCAAGTCATTTCGGTAACACTGTCTTATGAAGACATGGTAGAAGTGAGACTGTAGGAGTAATTTCTGTAGCTGCAGTCTCTATATTGCTAATTGAGGTTGGAACCAAGTGTCTGAAGCTGTGGCCTTATCATGAGGTATCTCTGTCCTCAGAGGACCGTAGGCCTCAGCGAGGACGAGTGATTCATAGAGGTTCACTTACTATGAATCAGCTCCCATCGCCAGGCAAGGGGCCGAGGCCTGGGACAGACTCACAGATAAACATAGAAAGCCAATTAATTAATTTTAAATCCTGCTCAGAGCTGCTTTGTAGTGGTCTGCAACAGTATGTAGTGTTCAGAAATGCAAAGGTGATGAAATAAAAGGAATAAAGACTAGCATTTGAGATTCCAGGCAGAATTCCTTGTGAGACCCTGAGTGCTATGATCTGGGTTTTATCCAAGCTGCTTCAGTGACTGCCTGTTCCTTTCACTCCTCTAGCCTTCATCTCCCTCACTTGTTTGTTTTTTTCCTTCTATCTCTCTCTTAACTTTTTGTTAGAACATGTTTGCAGTACATGATATTTGCACTCCTTGTGTGGAGTTTGCACATGTACATAACACATCTTTGTTTTTCATCCCCTTTCTCTCTTCTCCTTCCATCTGTTGATCCCCTTCACATTTGAGAAAGAACTATTTGCCTACTTCCTATTATTAATCTTTTGTTTTGGTCTTTATAATATAGTTTTCTAATATCAGAAAAACCATGCAATGTTTAAGCTTGTGTCTGATTTATTCACTTAACTCAAGGTGCAATGACAAGGCACACATAGTAAATCTCTTCCTCCTAGTTCTGAGCAGGTGTCTTGAGATTTTCTCAGAATTCAAAGTCGACTTATTCTTTCTTGGATTATCTTTTTGTTTCTTTGCTACTTTGTAATTTCTCATGTTTTCCTCAGTTTTATAGACCAAGGGGAGGCCCTGATGAATTTAAGTAGAAGAGAATCATCAAATGATTATAACTCCTGGTATTGATGTATTGAACATGATATAGGAGTGTTTAATAATGAAGTATACCAGTTTTCAAATGCCAAAGTTAGCAGCTGGGAACAGTGTGGAGCAGGAACCCAGGTGCAGCCTAACTGTGCCATCTGCTCAGGGTTTTCCAAGACCGTAGTCAAGGTGTTTCCAGGCCTGTGCTCCTCTGTGAGAATTGGGATCCCTGCTAGGCTCCTGTGGCTGTTGGCAGACTTCATTTCCTTGCAGCTGTGTAACTCACAGTGCCTTGCTGCTTCTTTGAGGCCAGCAGGATAAAAAGAGGGAAAGACCTAATTCCATTTATCAACCAGGACAACGTCCTCTTTGATTAACTCAAATCCAGGGTTTGGGGACACTTATAATAACTGCCAAATTCTTTTACTTTGCTGTTTAGCATACTTTATCATAGATATGACATCCCATCCATGGAGGACCCAGCTCACACTCCAAGAGAGGAGATCATTCAGCACATGTACACTGGTGGTGAGAATCTTGGGGTTCACTATGCCCACCACACTAAGGAGATTTTTTTTCTGAAGAGAACTTGCCATCTGTTTTGTTGGACTCCATATTGTAACCACTGCCATTGGCTACCATGTAAAAATGCTTCAGAGCTTCAGGAAATCCCCTAAGGTATCTCTTTATCAAGTTCTTTTCTTCTTCCAGACATTGGCGGGATTACCAGACCAAGACACCTTCTACGATGTGGTGGACTGCCTGGAGGAGCTGGGCATTGCGGCTGTGTCCCAGAGACACTTGAATAAGAAGGGGACTGACTTGGACTTAGTGGAACAATTTAACATTTATGAGGTAACAATACATGCCTTCTGTAAATCAATGCACAGCTTTAGCAAATGTCAAATGATGAGGGCCACAGGTATCTAGACCAAGGTTCTGAGTGTAATGTTAGAGCACCTATATTACAGGGAATTTTGTAGAAATTCAGGTTCTCAGGCCCAACCCAGCCTACTGGGGCAGAAACTCTAGAGGTGGGGTCCAGGAGTCTGAACTGTAGCAAGTCTTCCATCCAACTGATGCATTTAAGTCTAAGAACTTTTGATGTGGGGGAATCCTAGAAGTGAGAAACACGCATTCTCACATTCTCTCTCTCTTACCTTTACTCAAAGGAAAAGGGAGAAGAAAAGCAGAAGACTCAGAGACAATAGATATATAGAGAGAAGTCCAGCTACATATTTTGTAGGGCTTAATGCAAAGTGGAAATTTAGAGTTATTTATGGAAAAAAAGTACTATTAAAGATAATAATGATCTTTTACTTCTGTAGTCTCTTGTTAATGATGGTTTTGTTTGATACATTACAAGAAAGAAAAATTGAAATTTAAAATAATTACAGTGGATTTTTCTGTTCATCTTTATATTGTCCAATGTCAGTTTAAAATGCAAATATAAGATGGAGCATTTAATTTGTGTTCAGCAAACAAAATTTTCAGACTCATATTTTGCACTTTTTTATATGCATGTGTTTTGTTCTTACCGGAACAATGTAAACACTACACAGAATTAAGTGTTTTTATTTTCTTCTTGATATGTGTGTGTTCCACTGACACTCAGCCTTGAGCTTACTGATAAGCAAAGAAAGACTGAGAAGGGAACTCTGGGCTGCCCTGTCTTTTTCTTCTTTCTTTCTTTCTTTCTTTCTTTCTTTCTTTCTTTCTTTCTTTCTTTCTGTCATCATTTCAGCATAAGTGGTTGGCTGATTTGGGAAGAAATACAAATGAGAAAGGATATGATAAAGCTCCTTGGATTGTCACCTTTCTGTTTTTACCTTTAAATATCATTCGAATGGGAGCATGATTCTCAGGATTGTGACACCCCTGTTTGTGCAGTTGTGGGCCTCACCAACTCCCGTATGTCACAGTCAACTTGTCTTCCATGTTCATGAGCAGCAGAAACAGCAGGCATGCACATCTCTGCATATGCACGTTGTTCTTAGTGCCCCAGTCTCCATTCACAACCGAAATTTGCAGATAAAATAAATTCAAAATGGCAACTGAAGATCATTAAATCAAGTACAGGTCCATTCTGAGTGTGGGCCTCATGTAACCTCACAGGTTGCAACCTATATCACGATCTCTGCTTGGGGTTATGCATCATTATTTCATGGCTTGTTGACTTGAAAAAGTAAGGGACTCTGTTTTAATTATACCTAAAACAGCTTATTCTGTGATCTAAAACCCAGGATAAGATTATCAAATCAAAGTTGAGTGGTTAGAGGTCCAGACCAGTATCTAGCTATACTAATAATTTCAGACCATGGAGGTGCATATGAAGCAGAGAGAGGTCTAGGACATTCCTTGCGATTCCCCAGGTTCTCCCCCTGTGCAGCAGAGGTGTGCCTTCTGACTCACAATAATAGACCAGGTCTGCAAGTGAGGCTCATGGTTGCCTTGCTGGGCAAGTGACATTCAGTTATAAAACATCTGTATTTCATAGCTCAGAGTCATAGCTCATATACCTGTAAATTCTGGGATTATTTACTATAAATAATCCTTAACCAGGGACATCTTGCTATTCTAGAAATAAGAACTCTCAGCAAATGTTGTTAGTCTATTTATTAGGTAGTCTCATTATTAGCATGCTTACTATGGATTAGACTGGTCATCACCTGCCTTCATCCCTTCCTCTACAAAATACCTTTCCTACAAGAAGAACAAAAGAATCACAAGTCACCTGTTCTATGCTTTAGCTCTTTCTTCCCAGTTCAAACATAAATAATGTATTAATTTTTTCTGCTTTCAAATGTTTTATAAATAAAATCATATTATTTGTATACTTCTACAGTGTACCCTTGCATTAATGTTCTTGAGACTTATACAAAAATGTGGAAATCTAGATTTTAATTTTACTGCTAATGAGTTTATCACAATTCATTTATTTGTTCTTTTATTGGGTATTGAATGATTTACAATTTTGTCATCATGGCAAATATGATACCATGATTTCTTGTACTTTTCTTTTTGGGTGCATACAATAGTTGAAGTGTTTAGGTATCAGTTTTATTCATACTTCAAAAAGTTTTTGAAAATTTTTCTTTTCTCTCTGTGCCTTGAAAAAGTTAAAGTGGCATTTCTCTTTGGTTTTTTTGATGGTGTGTTAGAATTCCCTTGGTAAATTGTGTGGACTGCAGTGTTGTGTGTGTGTGTGTGTGTGTGTGTGTGTGTGTGTGTGTGTATGTGTGTGCATGCATGTGTCTACTTAGTGAGGAAAGTGGGGGAGATTACTGCTAACAATATTTCTTATGAAAATGGGTCTTTTAAACTTATTTTCTTTGAAGAGGTCAGTTTCATAAATTATAATTTCTTAAGAAATTATTTGTTTTGTCTGGATTTTTAAATCACTAGCAAAGGGATTTGTAGTCTATTATGGATGTTTTAATTTGTTCTTTCAGTAGTGATTTTTCTTTGATTTTTATTTTGTGTTTGTGATTTTTCTCTTTTACTCTTCTAGATTAACTAATGATTTGTCTATTTTGTTGATTTTTCCTCCAAACATTAATTTTTATTTTTGTATATGATTTGCACTGCTTTTGTGTTTTGTAACTCAATAAGTTTTATCTTTATATTTTCCTTCTTTCACTTTCTTTTAGATTGTTCTGTTGGATGTTTGTTTTGCATCTTTTAACCATCTTTATATTCCTGTAATGTAGCACACTTAGTCATGATGTACTCTTTTGTTTTTTAGGATTTGCCACATCCTATTTTATTGTTTGCTTGTTTATTTTAAAGAGGATAAACAAAATAAAATAGAATAAAGCAAATCAAAACAAAACAGTGAAAGTAATACAGGACTAAAACAGGATAATAGGAAATTAACGATTGCTGCCATAATACCTCTTGTTATCTCTTATTGCTGCTCATACCATTAGACATAATAAAATCAAGCAAAATGGAACAGAATAAAACCAATCGAAATAAAACATTGAATAAAACTGAACAATAAAATGGAGCAAAACAAAGCAGAGCAATATTGGATTTCCAAAACAAAATAGAAGAAAATCCTCTATAGTTGCATATTATCCTCTAAATAGATGCTCAGACTACTGACTTTAGGCCTGCAAAAGCAATCAGACAATACAAGTATTAAGTTGTTTTTGTACCTCAGTTCCTATCACTCAGGCTATGTTCCTGTGAATCACCTGGTTGCTTATGAAGGTGTGAGTTGGTGGCAGGGATTTGGGTCTTCTTGTCTCCCAGCACACATGCCAGCCAGCACACAGGAAGGGCAAATTGGCTTCCTGTTTCTCCTCCCAGCCCATGGCTGCCACTGGCTCCTGGGAAGGGCATTTGTTTTTCTTCCGGGGCCATACATGACTGCTACTGACTCATAGGAAAGGCACTTCTTGTTTTTCTTTCTGGCCCACAGTTACTGCTGGCTCACAGGATGAGTAAATTGGCTTTCTGCTTCTCCTTCTGCCACATGGCTGTCCTGGTTCATGGGAAGGGTACTTCTTGTTTCTCCTCCCAAGCCATAGTTACCACCGGCTAACAGGAAGCATGAATTGGCTTTATGTTTCTCCTCCCAGTCCAAGGCTGCCACTGTCTCATGGGAAGAGTGTATTTTTAAAAAAAATGTGTGGTTGTAACTGTTTGATATACAAGTATTTACGGTATTATTAATAAGTAAGATTGGTCTATAGCAACTCCTCCAGTTCCTTTTCCTTCATTACACATCGTCTTAAACTTTGAGCTCACTGTTGTACTAGCATTGTAAGAGAATTCCTGAGTACTCTTGTCATTGCACCTGGTGGCCATGTATATAGATGTCTCCAGGGTACTTCTCTGATAGCTCCTCCTCAGCGTCCCTCTCCCAAGCCCTCCTCTTCTGTCTGCAACCTTTCATCAATGGAGTGTCCTTTTCATTCCTCCTGTCTCTGTTATGTAGACTATCACTTATTGTGGTGCTTACTTTCACAGCATATGGCTGCCTACCCCTCTTCTCCCCCCACCCCTCCCCCCTGCGCTTTCTTTGTTTCATTCATTCAGAATCCATTATATGCCACATACTCTTCTGGGGGTGCAAACACATACATTAGATATATTCCTGTCCCCAAAGAATCTCCAATCTTTAGTTTAAGACAAAGTGGTAATCAATTCTAGAAGCTTAAACATGATGGTACAGAGGGACAAAGAAGATTCCAGAGATTGCTATGTCTGATATGTCCACTAGAAATCGTTGCATGAAACACCACCATCCCTAAATGAAACCATTGCTTATTCCTCATGATTAAAACAAAAATCCTGCACAATTTAAAATTTTTTTTCATCTTTGCAATCAGCAGAGTCTCTGATGTTACAAACACTTAAAAATTTGATTAGTTAAAAACTGTTACCCCCCCCACACACACACACACACTTCTACTGTCATCTTCCTAGCTCCAGCCCTCATTTTTCTTACCTGGATATCTATTAATGCAATGCTGTAAGAAATGCAATATTTTTCTTACTGCAGTGTCTTTGATTAGTTCATTCATCCATTAATTTTTCATTCAGCACAGCTTTATTGAGCACTTTCTGTGTGCCAGGAGCTATTCTACACCTGCAGTGGAACATAGCAAAGATGCTGCCTGGGGGAGTACCATTATGATGGAGTGCAGATGGTGACCAGCTGCAGGGGTATGCAAAGAATCTGAGATTGTAGGCACATCTATGAAGGCAAGAGACTGATGAGGTAGGGGTGCAAAACTGAGGCAGGGATAAGGAAGGCCCCTAACAGAGGGTGGCCTAAAGAAAGATGGTAAAGGGTAGAAGAACACTAGAAGAGGACTGGTAGCTGCTGAGAAGGATCAAAAGAAGGTTCAGATGACTGGATGGCTGGGGCCTAGGAGGGCAACCTGTACAGAGCTGAAATAGCTGGCATCTTTCAGAATCTATGTCCCCACAGATCTTTTCTTGCCTCTTTCCCCTTTCTAACTACTTATAACTGCTAACAAAGTGATTCTCCTGAAATTTCAATCAATGTCATTTCTGTTTAACACATCCATGATGGGGCCGTACATGTATGACTGTCCCATTGGGAGGCTTGTACCAGCTGGTGATACTGTCTCGTACCTTTTAATGGGACAGTCATGAATGTACCACTGGTGATTCAAGCTGATGGGAACAAGTTAAGAAAATAAAATGAATAACCTTTTTATGATCAGCAAGATGGTATCCCAAACTCCTTGAGGTGAGAGAAGAACCCACACATTCCATGGGCTTCTTGCCTCTGTGGCCTTGTCTTTACCATTCCCAGATACCTCTGAAGTTTTGGCCAACTTCCCTTGTTACTTGGACGTTAAAGTCAAGTCCTTTGGGGACCTTTCCTTTAATCATTTTCTCTGTTGTCTGAGGTCATTGTTCTTCCATTCTTTGATTTACTTCCTATTCCTCCTTCAGGAGTCCTATGAGATTATCTTCTCACAAAGTCTCTTAACAAGGTAAGAGAGCCTCTAAGCTTGTTCTTCCTCATTATTTATGACCAATGAGAGAGCACTTTGCCTATGTCCACACCAAGATGTATTTCCTGCTCTGTTCCTCGTTGAGCTACCCTAAGTGACATGTCTCATGGTCCCAGGGCCCGGCAGCATAGCTGCACAGAGAAGTTCAGTAAGTGTTTGGATGAAGATCTCCTTCATTTATTGCACATTTTATGACAGTGTTTGCAGATGCTATGTTAAAGGAAGGGTGCAGTTTAATCAGAAAGTGGCTACCTTCGGGGGAGATTGACCTGAGTAATAACTCAAGGTGACAACTGAATGCTTCAGGTAGCAGGCATAGTCAGGATCTTCATTCCTTTCTGAAAGTTAAAATACATTTTAAAAAATATTTACTGCCACAGGGCAGCCAGTTTAGTATATATATATAGTGGCAACAAAAAAATCTACGTGCAGACCCAGTATTTTCTCACAAAAAACTCTGAGTGTTCTCAAGCGCCTGAGGAGAACTTGGGTTGACTTCTAGAATTCTTCATAGTAGTGGAGGATATCTGGTGGCCATATGTCTCATATTTTCTGTGGTCAGGCCCAATTTCTTGTAATTTAATTCTATTTCTGAAAGGTGATTTGATCCATGTTTAATTAAATTCATTTGAGCTTTAAGCATCATATGATTTTTCAAATACATAAATTGCCAAAATAAAAAATATTTTTGTCAGATTATATGTTCTAGTTTTTTGGTTCTGAAAATATAGTCCCTGTAAGGGGAAAGGCATCTGAAGTCTGAAGACTTTGGGGTAAGGAATAATTATTACTTTTAGAGTTAATTAACTAATGTGTCCAATCTCTTAAGAGTCTTCCTTTTCAAATTTTTTTGTATCAGTTATCTCTTGCTGCACAACATACACCCCAAAACCTAATAGCCTAAAACAGTAATCACTGATCATGATTCTGTGCATCAGGAATTTGCCTCTGCTTCTGCTAGGAGCTTTGCATGTGGTAGCAGTTTCTGGTGTCATGACTGGGGCTTGATAGTCTGAGATGGCCTCACTGAACTGGTGTAAACTTCAGTGCTGGCTGTTAGCTGGACAGTGTGCTTTCTGTAGGCTTGCTCGTAGTGCACGTGACAGCAGCATTTACAAAGGCAAGACCCAACAAAAGTTTTCAAGAATCTGTTGACATTTATCCCTACAAATTGGAGCCATGCACCGGCTGCTGGGGGAGAGCTAGACTCCAGCCTTTTCCCATAAGTCAGCACCATTCATGGACTACAGGGGAAGAGAAGTCACCAACAGGCAAGCCCTCCCTGCAAATTAGCGCCATGCTGAGGGGAGAGCCAGATGGCTGCCCCTTCTGGCATGTGGGCTAGGAAACAAGAAGAGCCATGATCCCACCACTACCACTGTAGGCAACCAGCTGATCCAGAGAGACACAGCTGCGATGATGGCTATTGAGATGGAATATAATTTAATGCTTGTAGTGTTTAGCATTTCACTGACTTTGCAGGTCTGAAGCTGATGGTCTGATCATTTATTCAGAGGATGGCAATATGCAATGTAGCATCTCTAGGGGATCTCCTTCTTAGGATGGTGGCCATTGTTGATTCCTGATTGTCTTGTTTTGAAGTCCATGTCATTTTCATTGTTTTGTTGGGTTGGGTTTTGTTCTGTTTGATTTTATTGTATCTGGTGACATGGGCAGCTATTTCAAAGATAACAAGATATATTATGGTAGCCATTTTGGATTTACTATATCTTGTTTTGAAGTCATTTATTGCATTCATCGTCTTGTTTTTATTGGTTTAATTCTATTCTATTCTATTAGATTTTTGCTATATCTGAAAGTATCTGTAGCTATTTTGAAGATGGCAGGAGTCATTATTGTTGATTTCCTATTGTACTGAAGTCCTGTGTCATTTATACCGGTTTGTTTTGATTGACTTCATTCTGACTTGTTTGGCTTGGTTTTATTCTCTTCAAAATAAAAATTTAAAAATTTTTAGAAAAGAATCTGTTGGCATCATATTTACTGATGGCTATTGACTGGAACAAGTCCAGTGGCCACACCTAGACTCAATGTGGGAGATTGAGGGGGAAGTAGGTAGATGTGATTCTCTTGGGGCGTAACACTGTGACTGTTGGCCCCATCCTGTCATCATGATATAGTCTTGGTGAAAAGTTACTAGTACTGACACTTGACCTGAAAGCTGATCTGAGGGGTATAGATATGGATTTAAAAGAATGTATGACATAGTGCAATGGAAGAGGATTGTATATGTTATGGCAAGATAGCTATCAGCAGCAGTATAATAAAATAAAGAAACGGCAGTGGTTTTTGATCTTTGTTAAGAATGTTTCAATTGCTGAAGTGTCTCTCAATGGTAGAACATGTGCGTAGCATGAACAAGGCCCTGGGCTCAGTCCTCGGCACATGATGAGGATGATGATGATGATGATGATATTCAGATTATTAAACATGTGATGTTATTAAATCATTATTTTAAATGGGGCAATGGTATGGTGGACATATTTTTCAAAACTCTGTTTTAGGACTATATTGCTACTTAAAGATGAAATGATATGATCCTGGATTTATCTTAAAAATTTTGCTCAAAACGTTGAAGGCAAGGAGTAGGATGTAGAAAGACGTTGACTGTGAATTGCTAAGTGTTGAACTGTAGTGGGTGATAAGCATATCATAATCTGTACTCTTGTCTATAACTCGTGTGTGTTTGAAAATTTCCATAGCAAACAGTTAAAAAATTATTTTAAAAAAGAGTGAAACTATTACATATACATATTTTTTTCAACAATCCCATTCTTGAGTATTTTCCCAAAAGTATTGAAGTTAGGATCATGGAGAAAAATACCGGTTACTACAATGCTCACTGCAACACCATTCATAATAAGCCAAGAGTGGAAATGACTTAAATGTCCATGGATAAGTAGATTAAAGAAAATGTGCACTAAATATATGCACTAGGATATTATTCAGCCTTTAAAAGAAAAAAATTTTGACATTTGTAACAACGTAGATGAACTAGATGACCCTGTGCTAAGTGAAATAGACCTGTATAGTTCCACTTAAATGAGGTAGTTGAAATAGCCAAACTCAGAGACACAGAAAAAAGAATGGTGGTTTTCAGGGGCTGAGGGGAAGAGGAAAGTTGCATAAAATTTTAGTAACACAAGATGAATAAATTCTAGAGATCATTGTTCCCATGGCTAAACAATATGATATCTGCTAAGATAATAGAGCTTATTGTAAGTGTTCTCACCGCAATAAAAGAGAAAGAACAAAAATATTTAAAGTTAAAAAGAAGGTTTGGATCATTAATTAGCCTCAAAAACTTGTAAAAGTTGTCACTAAACATTTAACTGATACTAACTGCTCTCTCAGTTAAGGAGGGTGTGCAAGCAATCAGTCATGGATTCTGGATCATATTTGATCCTCACCTGGAGTTTTTGTTTACAAGCAGTGTTCTGCATTTAATGGGAAGAGTTAGAAGTATTTAGGGGATAAGTCACACCGTCATTTGGGAGTGATTTAGCAGTCTCTCTGCACAGGCTCAATTTTACTCTGTTCCCCTGGACACCTCTCACTGAAATTGTAGTTGATCAGCCCTGACCCCACAGATTCTGAATGAGCGCACGCTGGCAGCTGTCTTTTCCAGATGTTTTCTATCTCTTTTTACCCTAGACTGCAAGCTGCATGCTCCCTAGATCTGAAGAGTATGGAAATAGCACCATAGCCCTAATTGTGGATATGACATCTTTGCGGTCATCACCAGACACTAGTGGCTCTAGAATTTTTATTCTAAAGACAAAACTGTGAGTGAATGTCTGCTCCAACTCTCATGGTACATTGTCCCTGATTCCAAGCCCAAGGATGCCTTTGGGTGCCCTGGAATTCTGTGCCCATTCACCCCCTCTCAACCTTCCCCCTCTTCTTCCGCATCCTGTTTCTTTTCCTCCTCTGGTTCCTGCCCCTCTTGCTTCTTCTTTCCTCCTTCTTCTACATAGGTGTTTTGTCAAAGATCCGAACTTCAGAAAACCTCAAATGATTCTACTTTATCATACTGCCTTTGCATTTCCTCAAGATTTCTCTTTTCAGTTAAACTTTCTAGTTGTCTTCTTCTATAACAGAGGACTTGAAAGTAGATTTCACTTTCTGCACACCCTGTGTTCCTCTCTGAAAGAAACTGTGAGAGGAATGTTATTTGGATCTCTGAGGTTGGACAAGGAGTTAGAAATATCTGAACTCTACTTTAGACCCTAATCTTATCATTCCAAATGTGTGCTTAATAAGAAGCAGAATCAACACTTCAGGTCAGAGTAAGTTCAAATAGTCTCGAGTTTTTATGTCAGAAATGAAGGAAAAAATAATTGACTAGAAATATTCAAAAATGCTGTTCTTGGTTAGGTGTGTGGTCATTCTCAAACTTTCCCCACAAAATGCCATTTAAACTTTTAAAATTGAGATGACAAGTGTGATTAATCAAGTACATAATTCCATTTCTAGTTCCTGCAGGGGTGGTGAAGAAGCAGAATTTCCAGCAGGTTTTTATAAAGAAGGAGTTTTAGGTGAACTTCCTTCAAGTCTTGTTTCAGAGTTCTCAGATTTTTAGTGAATTCTAGGGTGATAAAATAAATGAAAGGACTTTTAAATTGCATTCTTGTATCTGAAAGCTTACTATAAAATATATCTGTCACATAGAAGAATTTCCACTAAATCCATCTCATCTGAAAGCTGGAACTGGAGGAAGGAGGAGATGGGCAAATGAAGATGAATGTATCCCTGTCTATAGGATGTGGATATTAGATGCTCACAGGAGCCTAGAGACTGGGATGCGAGTAGCTAACCTGACCGACCTTCAGCTAGGCTCACATCCTTAGAGGAACATGGGTGTGAAAACTTTGGACAAGGGAAAACTGATTTTGCAGTGGCTAGGTTTTCTGTTGATAGTCAAGGTTAAAGCTGCGTAGCATGTTTAGCATTGTGGCTTTTCACATCACTTACCCATTTTCTCACATGGAAGGACTGATTGTTCCTTAGCCACAAGGTTGAGGGACTTGCACATGACTTTGGACCATGTGATCCATAGTTATTGAATCAGAGTCTGCTGAACTTGGTGGATCCTCGCCCACGTAGGCTGCCTAACCTGCTTCTTGATGTGATGGAGGAGTTTATAGGTATCCTGAGCTGCTTCATTTAAGAGCACAGTAGGGAAAAGCCATTATACTGTATTTCTAGAGTATAGGCCACAGAGGAACCCTGCCTTAGATGCCTGGTGCCAGTTTCCTCATCACAAATCTGCAAGTGCAAAATTATTCTCTCTTGGTGAATCAGAGAGAGGGCAAGGAACTCTCTCCAGGTCACAGCTGGTTTGTAAGTGCACACAAAGGTTTGGTCCACACCATGGCCTGGTACTCTTTTTACTGTCTAGCTTTAGCAAATATAGGCATAAAAACTTCGGGAACCTGAGGTGTTGGTAAGTGTGTTTAGCCGGAAGGCTGAAGCACACACCAGCTGTCAGAGTGGGCTGGGGACTGTGCAGAAGTTGATTCTAACTGGAGGTGAGAAGCCACAGAGTAGAGTCTAGGATAGAGCAAGGTCAAGAACTGGGCAAGCTGGGGCATAGTCCGACCCTGGACTAAAATATCCCTTGAGAGAAACAGAGGGCAGAGGGCAGAGGACATAGTGTGAAGTGGCTCAGGTTTCCTCATAACAGGCAAAGTGGCAAAGGGTAAGGTAGTTATTCTCGGTATAAATTTGGATTACTTTTAAGAAAGCAGTTTTAAAAGTTCCTTTGTCTAGGGGTCAAGTCTGTTTCTGTTGTACGCCTTAGTGTCTATATGTGTAAGCTGTCTAGTGTAAATACAGAATTCACTCGGACCCTGAGACCATGACTTGGGGTTAGTGCAGGATAGCCTGCTAGCACAGTAGCTGTCAGCCAGGATTTTGGGATCAAATGACATGCACAAGTGAACTGGGTCTCTCAGAAAGATGTCCAGGCAAAGCCACGGCTCATTCTTCTGGTCTTGTGGTGCTTCCCTCTCCTGTACTCTGCTGAGCACTCTCTTAGAGAAAGGCAGCTCAGGAATGATTAGAATATCCCCCCCAACCCCACTCCACCCCCCCCACCCCCACTCCAGGAGGGTCTCTGACTTCAAAAAAGAGCCACAGGAGGGCAAAAAAGATAAAGGCCAGGGCAATGGAAATGCTGAGCCAAGGATAAACTAGATCTCATAAATTACAAATATTTCTCAGACTTCCTCATGACTTTGGTTGTGTTTTTTGTATCCATTGGATTGGAAGAGTCGTAAGAGCAGCATCTTTGAATGGTAGGCTGTGCTTGGCCTCTAGACTTGTGTGGCTAGGAAGGGACTGTAGTGGCTCAGAAGCCCAGTTTGCAAAAAGACAGCATTAAATCCATATTAGGGTGAGCCTGTTATGTACAGCCACATCAAGGAAAGGCTATCGAATCTGACTTCACCCTGGGCACATTCTGATTTTTCAGGCAGCACTCAGGCATGAGGATGGTGATGAGACAGCAGAGCCACCCCCCAGTGGGCTCCGGGATCGGCGGAGAGCCAGCGTGTGTTCCAGTGGCAGTACAGGCGAGCACCAGGGTCTGGACCGCAGGAGGAGCCGCAGGCATTCGGTGCAGAACATCAAGAGCCCGCTGTCAGCTCCCACCAGCCCTTGCTCCCTGTTGGCTCCCACCTTCAAGCCCAGCCAAGTGCGAGATCTCTGTGAAAGGTAAGCAGAAAGCCAGCAGTGGGCAGGAGTGTGGAGTGCTGCTGAAAAGTGGCAGGGAGGCCACCTGAGCACATGTGCCTATCACCATTCCCTGCCCATGAGGCAGTTAGGGGCCCTGGCCCTGCTCCTCTTCTGTGACATTAAGCCACCATCCTAGGGAACTTCCCTTGTAGGATGGCCCATGGTAGTGTACACAGACTTGATCTTATCCTATGAACTCATCTTTAGTCATTTGTGTTTTTGTATTATTTAATGTTTCAATAACCATTCAAAAAAGTTATTTTATAAAAAACAAAACTTTGGCCTAGAAATCAATACCACTATAGAAATGTGAGAGGGTAAGACTCTTAAGATATTTGTGGCAATATACAAGATTGGTTTTAAGTAGATTACCCTGCATAAATTTGAAAACATCTGTCTATTTGTATTTCAGTAAATACTAATTCCATCAGTTAACTGAGTGTCAATTGTAGATTAGGACTGTTTAAAGGCATAAAGATATATAAATGGAAAAGGTATGACCTTTGTGTTTATAAACTTCATGTCTGGATTTGGAGAAAGAAAGAAGAAAGGTATAGGAATTTATAGAAAGATTGGCAACACTTTAAGAGACTATAGAGGTTCCAGCCAGAGATATAGCTCAGTGGTGCAGCACCTGCCTGGCAAGTATGAGGTATGAATTTGATTTTCAGTACAAAAAAAGTAAAAAGAAACTATATAGGTTCAAAATATGAAATTTAATCAAATCCATGGGTGCTCAAAAATGGTTCTGAAAAACAGAGGTCCTGCCACAGGATGGCAATGCTGCTTTGGGGTCTGGGTCCAATTGACTGCTCCCATGTGGGTGCTGTCAGTTTAGTAGGATGTTGGGTTTGTTAGACTAGTCCACGCCATCCCCAGAAGCTGACTGATCTACTCACCCCTGCTGATGGTAAGGAAGAAGCTGTAGTCATGGTACTGGGATGGAGAATTTGTCTCAATCATGACGATGCTCCTAAGAGCCAAACTTAGATCACCTGGCTGCATGGTGAATAAATAGGTTGATCTTAATAAAGTCAGCTATCAAAATGGGTTCTTCCTCTCGATTGCTAGGGAACTTACCACCATTGTCATGACAAAGAGGTGGTCCAATCACTCTGTTAGTCATGGAATCACATGGGAGTGTGCAGGTCAGGCCAGGAAGCACAAGGTGTGCATGGTCTGAAAGTGACACGTAGTGTGCAAGGTCCATGTTTACATCCCTTTCCTACCTCCTACTCCTAAAGGCTCTTTATCTACAAATCTTTCTGTTTTTGAAAGTCTGTGTGCAGCCAGATGTATCTTAATGAAAAGAGACCTAAACTCTGAACAGTGGAGAATGAAAACATTTTATCATGAGCATTGTTTTTGTGATTGAAGATCTTGAAGAAAACTCAGCCAGTGCTCAAACAAAAAGCACCTGAAGACCCCTCAGCACTGCTCCTAGTTAATGGCTTGTGATTTTAACATGGAAAGAGTTTGGGACAATTCCACAATGAACAGAAAAGTCTGTATTTAAAACCATCAAAGATGCTGAGGGTTGAAGGGAGGTGGCCTCATCAGCGGTGCTTCTCTTGCTGTGTCTGATGTGTGCCATGTTTGTTCCCTGAATGTTTCTTGCTGTTATACTTTTCAAGGACCATGTGTTATGAGTTCAATGACAATGTCTTGTGATAAGTTGGCAAGGATGACAACAGTGGAGAGAACCATCCTGGGTATCCTGTTGACAGTCTCCAGGTTGTGGGAATTGAAAACAGGAGTCTATGAACACTTCTCTGAATGCTGCTTGTTTCATTCTTTTCAAATAAGAGGACTTTTTTCATTTTATTGGACTTAATTAGCAATTGATAGAATGCATCATGCAGACTGACAATTATGAAGTGAACTCATCCATGGAGACTGTTAGAGGGGATTTTCTTGTAGCTCCACAGTGATGGTACAATTTTGGCCAGTGCAAGAGTTACAGAGGTACACAGTGGCAAGAAGCAATGTGGGAAATGATTGCGGAATGCATAGCTCAGTCACCTGTTCAACATCTGCACCTCCAAACAGTGCTTGACCATCAAGTAGCCCATTGTGTTCTGCCCCCTGAAAAGGCACAGAAACACACCTGATCTATGTTGCCCTTTGTCTGTGTGAATACCGTGGCCACACTTACTGCTAGCTTGTCACAACATGCCTGCAGATGCTGCATGCTACATGCCATACTGTATTATGGCATTCTCCACCTCAGATGGTCCTTTTCCATCATTTGAATCTTATCCTTACTGTGATCCTCTGGAGGATGCAGGTGTCATTATCCTCCTTGTACAAGTGAGAAAGCACGCAGGTGGGTGCCTTGTGCTCATTTCAGGATATGAGGTGGGCCAAGTCATGGATGAAGCCCAAGTCTTTGGCCTTTTATTCTAAATGCTTAGCATAGAGAGCTGCTTCTCAACCAACCATTTCTAAACATATTCATTGCATGAGATTTATGTGTCTGATCATTTTAGAGAACAAAAAACTTGATTTATAACCATGCAGGTAAGTTTTATTGAAGTAAATATAAAAATTCAAAGAATTGAAAAGGAGAACAGTCTCATTCTCCCTCTAGCCATATGTATAAACCTGCTTAGTTATGTACTATAATTTTGATAATGACTAATAAGATTCAATTCTCATTGCTTTGCTTTGGTTTCCTAAAAAATAGAATTCCAAATAAGGGAGAGTTTATTGGTCATCTGTCACCTAAGCATCTTTGTGAGACTCTGTGCCAGAATGAATTTCATCTTTGGACCTAAAATTTATATATCTGATTGATAGGAAGAAAAAAGTGCTTTCAATTATTATTAAGACAATTATTTGGGGTATCTACTTGCCAAAATAAAAAAAAAATACCCCTGATTTAAATTTTAATCATATATAATCACTTTATGACTAAAAATTTCTTGAAGTTTCTCTAACTTGAAGCAAGAGCCAAGTGATGGGGTGCATTTCCAGACATGGCTTTCTCTTTCCTGAGTACCACCATTCCCCCTTCCAGCCACATACATTTCTGTTTGTGAGGAAAGTCTTTCTCCTGAATTTGTATTCCCACACACACCATTAATTCCTTGGTTGGTTTGGGCTGTTTCTCTGTCAACACACACAGACTGCATGGCAGTCTTTCTGATATTGAAAACTACATGGGAGTTAACACACGAACTGTAAATTTCATCTTGTTGATTTCCACACAACATTCCAGCCTGTAGTGGTAATCTTGAATTTCATTGTCACTGATGTTAGCTGCTGTGCCATCCAGCTTCCAGTCATATGTGCATTTCAATGTATATGGAAGAATGACCTTGCAGGTAGTGGATGATGACAGCCATTTGGAGAATGGAAGGTGCAGGACTAGTACTATATGCTCTAGAGATGAGTCTGCAAGCTTTCTCTGTCTGGACCAGATAATAAAATGTTAAGCTTTGTGAGTCAGATAGTGTCTGTTGCAACTATACAACTGAACTGTGCTTTTGTGGCACAAATGCATCCATAGGAAACAGATCAGCAAATGAGCACAGCTGTATTCCAATAAGGTTTTACTTATAGAAACTGAGATTTGAATTACACGTTATGAAATATTATTCTGATTTTTTTCAACCATAAAAATGTAAAAACTATTCATAGCTCATGGGTCCTCCAAAACAGGTGGTAAGCCCGATTTATCCCAAGACTGGAGTGTGCCAAACCCTGTTCTAACAGGCTGGTTTCTTGAGGGAGGCTGGGGAAAATGGTCCAGAATTGGCAAGGAAGAATGGTTGTAGTAAAAGAAAATTCCACCATACTGTGGGAGAGAGATACAGGAGCAGGGTTCTTAGGTTTGGAGACAGAGCAAGGAAGTAAAAGGATTATTCTGTGAAGAGAGTGACAATATTGGGAATCTTGCTAATCACTGACGATGAATTACCAAAGCAAGGGGAAGACTGAGGAAGATAGAGAAGGCTAAGTCAGACTGAGGGACACATTGAACCAGGTGCGAAAAAATCTGTGATGAATCCAGGGGAGCTTAGACTGTTAGAAAGGTTACTGCAAGCTGAGATTAGCCCCAATGATCCCTTAAGGTCATGGCTCTCAACAAAGTGATTTTTGCCACCAGAGGACCACCCATATGCATCTTTGGTTTTCGTAACTAAAGCAGAGGGTGCTACTGGCATCCAGAGCATAGAATCAAGGAATATTGTTCTGTGATGCTTAGGATACCTGCTTGTGTAAACTTAGTCTAACCTGTCAACAGAGCTAAATCTGGGTAACCCTGACTTAGCATGAAGTAGACAATTGGTTATAATTTTCACCTCTTTGAGGTGATGGTAAGGTAGGAAATGCCTCAGTTAGAAAGGGAGCTTTCTCAGAAGCAAATGGAACTCTGTGGACCTATAATAAATGTTCATGTGCATGAGCCACAAATATAACAAATCAGTTAAACCCCAAGTCTAGGCGTATTTCTAGTTCAAGAATTTTTAGTGAAGAAATGCCTTTATTGGTATTTTTTTTATGAATCTCATGGACACAGTATTTCTTAGCAGGAAATGAGATAAGGAATGTCTTCAACAACTAGCTGGTTACTCTGGGCTACATAGTTTTAAGGAGAGTGCTTTTTCTGATTTTTGCTTAATTGTATTTAGCAAAGTTTTACTCTCAACTTCTCAGGATATATGCTGAACCCTCACAGGTACCCAAAAGTATAACTAAATTTATGCTTCTCTCAGTAATCAAACTTAGCTAGGTCTAATCAGCCTCATATCTATTACATTTCAAAAAATCGACATCATGGAATGTGACATGAGATATAACAGAGATGTGATACTCTATAAGCATGCATCATGAACCTTTTAGAGGAACAGGAACACAAGCTAACAATCTAACCATTAATGTTCCATATTAGCCGCTGATATTGGCAACTAATGGTCACAAAGTAAAGTAAAATACAAGAATTACCAACTTTCCCATGTAAGTTAGATTAGGCATAAAGATAATAAAAATGAAATGTGTAATGTATGTGGCACAGAAATACTCTTTCTAATAAATTGCAAATGTAAATAAGGGTCAAAGGTGGAGTCAGGGTTGTGGCTAGGCTTTGAGTTTATGGTCAGTAAGCCTGAAGTTTTGACCTGTACACATACCTGACCCTCAAGCAGCGGACAAGATATGGCCTGGCCCCAGCTAGACCTTGAGAGAGAGCTAGAGGAGACCATGCTCAAGTGGCTACAGGCTTAGAGGACTGACCAGGGGATAGCTTACCCGCCAGCTTCAGGGAGAAAGAGGAAGAGTTTTATAGGAGTATGTTATGGGGACAGAATAGAGATACCAACCTTAGGAACTCAGTCTGAACTTAGTGGCCATGAACAGAATTTGGAATCAATCGTGGTGCTGGACATAGGATGGATGTGTTAATGTAGGGCAGGACAAGTTCAGAGCCTGCCTCTACCATTATAGCCAGGTATGAACTTATATGTGGCCATTTCCTCACAGTAGGTTGCCCACTAAGTAGCAACTCAATAATTACAGCTATTAAAAAACTTCCAACCTTTATTGAACATGAAATTATCTACCAGGCATCATGCTAGTCACTTCAAGTATACTAACTCTACATTCACCATTATGATGGTCATTGCTGCCATGTGACAGGAGGTGAGGCTGAGACACAGGGAGCTGAAGTAATGTGTCCACGGTCCCTCAGCTAATATGTAGTAAAACTGATATCAGGGTTCACTTCAAGCTCAGGGTCCATACCCTCATCATCCTGTTCAACTGCTCTAATTTCTGTGATTCTGTAGAAATAAAACAAATATTCTGAGTGGTTGACAGGAAAAAGTTAGTAGATGTGCATGTTGCCTTTTTTTATTATTTCCTCTAGATTTTTTATATCAGTACATTTAAAAAATGATTGCTTAGTATTCTCATTATGTAGCTATGCCATAATACCTTAATGCTTTCATTTATTTCGCTGTGGCTTGATTCTAGTTTTTCCTGGTTCCAAACTTGTGGAAATGAACATATTACACATGAACATGCTGATGCTCATGTACATATGTTAGCATTTATACTTTTGTAGGATAAATTCTAGGAAGTATAACTCCATGTCAAAAGACACTTACTCTTTAAATATTGACATAACCGTGTTGCTTTTTTAAAAAGTCCTTGTCAGCCTACTATCAGTGGCCATTTTCCCATACCATCACCAGCCCTGGATGTTTTTATAATTCTGAAAAGTGAAATGTGACAGCTCAGTATTTTAATTTGTATCTTGTGATTACTACTGAGGTTGTGCATCTTCAGTCACCTCACGGGAGGAAGTGCTATTGACATTTCTTAGCCTGTTTAGGTCTTTGCTGATTTGTCTCCAGAATATCTTGACAATCAATGTATAGCTAGCTACTCTTTATTTTTATATGGAAATTTTCACATCCAAAAAGTATAATATGTTCTTTAGATGTGTAAAATACTAGCTTTTGACAATTTTACTCTGCCTCTCAAATCTCTCAATTATAGTCAACTCTCTAACCCCTTAATATGTTTTTAAATGCTGATAATGTTTTATCTTTTGAAAATGAATTAGATTTGTAGAGAAAAAAGATTAACAAAAATGTTTATTTGAAATTTATAATTCTAATAAGTTATATTGTTTATTGATTTTGCTCCTGAAATCATGTTGATTTGTTTTTTTGCTCATAAATGGGCACTGAAGACAGTTTTTGAAGAGAAATTCTGAAAATACTGAGAATATTAATTGCAACATTGGAACAAACCTTTCCAGTTGATCGTAACTAACTAATCATTACTTGGGAGTTGGAGGAAGGAAGATATAAATAACAGAAGCTCACACTTAGAAGCAAGGCACAACTGACTGTCATTTGTTAGAATTTGAGAGGGAGTAGGGATCTATGCTGTGTTGGTATTTTAGAAGCCCACAGCTGATGCCCAACAATCAGAGCCTCAGAAGGATGATGGGATGAGGACAACCAAGCCTCAGGGCTGAGTCTACTATGGGAGCTGTAGGGAGTGACTGGAGGGGATGTTATTTGCTTTGTTCCCGTGGGAGTGGGAGGAGTCACTGGCATATGTCCACCAGCCACAGGAAGCAGTGGGCAAATGGAGGAGACTGATTTGGAACCCACTAGGGGGTGAGTTCATCTGCTCATATCTTGACAGGAAGGAGACACATTTGGATGCCTAAGGTCTAGAACAGCACCTCATACTTTGTCTACAAGGCTTCACTGCCAAGGTTACAGAATTAATTCCCTCATTATCTCCAAGGTCTGCAGTTTTGTAGTGGAGAGCCTTATCTCTTTCCTGGTAGCAATTGGCAATGAGCACTTGATTTGCTAGGAAAACATACAGTATGATATGAGTAGGTATTATATAATGTTAACCTACAAAATCTACTACTCCAATGACCAGTTTTGTCTTGGCTCCTAGGGGTAAGTTTGGCTGCATGCAGTAAAGAAGAAGTTGTGGTTGAGTACAGAGGTATGGTCTTTATTTGTGACTGTGTCCTGTAAAATAGTTATAATGATCCTCACTCTCCTTTTAAAAGAATGGAGAATCAGGATAGACAGCAAAAATGTACGCTTTACCTGTGTTGTCATTAATCACTCTGTGCCCTGAAGCCTTCCTGGATAGTGTCTATTAAAGAAGGTAATTGTTAAATAAATATGGACATGAACTGGAGAGAATATTCTGTATACTGGCATCAACATGCTAGATGATTTCACAACAAGAAGATTAGCAACCACTGGTACCAAAAGCAGCAAGTAGCTACTTGGGAAGATTTATCTGATGGTACCTGATTTGTTATAAATGGGATTCACTGACAAAGGCTCTGACCTCCTGAAGAGGTATGATTGGAAGACAGCCAGTGATTCTGAGATGTCCAAGTGTCGTCCTGAGTGTCTAATAGCTGGAGACAAGACTGAAGGTAAGGGAGCATTAGCCTGGAAATGGGAAAATGTATGAGACCAAGACAGGAAGGCACTAAGGCAGGAAGAAGTCCCCTTTTGAAGTGCCAATTTCTGGGTCAGGATGTCTTCTTAGAAATTCCCCATGACCAGATTACAGATTTCTTGGGAATGGACTTTGATGCATTGAATTTGGAGATCTATCAAGGTCCTGAATAAATTGGTAGACCTTTATTCTTAAAACCAAGCAGAACTACTAGTGGATTTTAAGAGGAGAAATAGGATGAAAGTTTTGTTTTGTTCTTGACAAGAGTACTTTGGAGGTAGCTAAGAGCATTGGAGAAAAAGAAACTAAAAACAGAAAGACCATGACAGGATAGGAGCAGTGCGTAGCGAGAATGGAGAGTGTGGGATGAGATGCAGGGAGACATGGTTTGTAGAGCCATGACTGGATTATATGATGAAGTCTAAGCTGATTCCCAGGGTTATGGGATGGCTGAAAGAATATTTAGTAAGTTATGGGTTTGTTAAATTTGATGTGTCTATGGGAAAGACAAGCAGTAATTCGCCTGGTGAGTTGGATAGGCACTTCTGGAGCTCAGATAACTGTAGACCATGGATGACGGCCAGGCTGCTACCCAGAAAAAAAAAATGAAATGAAACAAAACAAAACATATGAGAAGAGAAGCAGATAATAAACCCCTGAGAAAGAAAGGCAGAATTATCATCTTAGGAAATGGTGAAACTGAGACTGTCATCTCTTGTCAAGCCAGCAAAAATTTATATCTGTTATCTCCAAGTATATTTCTCAAGCTACAGAGGATGCCTGTGGTATAAGCTTTCAGCAAAAAACTAGCTATTCTCTTGGGAGTGGTATGGATGCACTTCAGAGAGAAAGCCAGGTTCACGTTCTAGTTGAGTCTTTGACTGGTTTCTTTCAGTGCAAACTTGGGCAATCCATGCATGTGCGGGCAGGGTGATCACACTGGAGGCATCTCTCTCCTTATTGTCTGTGTGGTTCCCAGAATTCCTTTGGAGGTCGGGTGGAGGTTTTTTAACCAGTACTAAGCCTACGTGATTGAATCCAGTCATGAATAGAGGAATAAGATTGTCCTTGCTTGATAGAAGCCTTGTGGAGTGACCCAGCTAGCACCTCTGTACTGATGAAAGCTGAAAAATCAGGGAAATGAAACCTTGAAAATGTAGGTTGAAGAGGCCAAAATGTGGCAGCAGAAAAGAATTCTCTGCTGGGCCCAGTTGATATTGGTGAATTGTTTTGCAGAGGCACCCTTTGGGGTTAGGCTTTGGAAGTTGAAACGAATAGCTCCAAAGACAGACCTGGTCTAAGCTCATGCTTGTCTTACTCCATGTGCTCATTGAGCTGATGGTGGTGACAGAAACAAGGTGTTCATGTTGAAAAATATTTATTGTTTCTAAATGAGGTCATATTTATGTTTCAGAGTGTGATCAGAATTAACATGAGCCATAATCAAGGTCCAAATACCTCTACTGGTACACTGTAACATTCATTTCTTCCCTCCTGAGGGCCATGGGGCCATGTGGGACAGGCAGAGAATGATGAGGCCAAATGCAAGCTGGTAAATTCCCTGTGCACATGAATCCAATCAGAAGGGCCACCTGTGTTCAAGAAAGTAAAAGAAGAAAGGTGTAATGGCTCCTTCTAGTTCTTAAAGAGAAGAGGCATTGTTTTTCTAGCCATTTGTTAAGGGGTTACAGCACAGCATAGTTACAAGAGCACGATGGTAGAGTTGGACTCCTTGGTTTCCATTTGAGCTTAACTAGTTGTGTGAGCAGAAATGAAGTCCTTAACCTCTTCGTGTCTCAGCTTCTCATCTGTGAAGGAAGGTAGGAATAGTATTCACCTAAGGATCACATAAGGATTAAAGAAGTGAAACATGCAAACTGCCTTGCACAAGGGCACCTGGCTCAGAAAGTAAATAGGATAATAAGTGACTACAGTCCCTTAACCTTTAGTCTCCAGTTACTGTTTACCTCCAGAGAGATCCTTTGGGGCAGGACGAAGCAAAGAACAGAAATGCCAGGTCCTGAGCCTCAGTGCCATGTAGAACTTTAGGAAGCCTGGGCACACTGGGATGGGCATCTGTAGCCTTTGATCATCCAGAGAAAGGTGTTTCACAAAGACACAATAACTCAGTGAAGAATCCAGAGACAATTATATTACACTTCAGGAATACTCAAGAATAGCCTCCACATTGCACTACAGAAATAATTTCATTCCTGAGGTTTTCTTTCCAGCCGTGTGGTTCTGTTTTTATAAACATGAGATTAAAAATTGACTAGAGAAGAGCTCCCATAAGGAAGTGGCCAGTCCGGGCCTGCTGCATGCCAGTACTTATCTCCCAGAGGTCCTTGGACAGGACAGGCAGTGTAATGGGTGCTGTGGCTGTGTGCCATGACCAGGCCTGAAGGGAAACGGATACAACTGGGCTTGAGAAGCTGCTTTTCTACATTTTTAAAAAACCTGTTTAAGCTTTTAAAAATTGCCTTTCAAATAGGTAAATAATTCGAATCACAAAATCAGTAAAACAAATGATGTAGTAGTACCTTGGAACCTCCCTTTGTTTTTGTGTGCTTGTGAACTTGGGTCCATATCTGTGGTAGCATTTGTCTGTAAGTAACTGAGAGAGGCATCAGTGCTCTAGATGAGAAGCTGCCATGCCAGATGTGTTATTCCAGAGTAGCATTAGTATTGGTATTTTATGGGCTCCAGTATTTAATTACTGACTTGAGTTTGTTGAGACAGGAATACTAAAGGAACAGAATCATATTCATTTGTTACTTTGATTTTTGTGCCTACCCATATTCTTAGATCTGAGGATATAATGGTGAACACAACACTTAGAAGCTCATTGTTTAATGAGTCAGTGTGCAAGTGATTATTACAGCAAGCCATCATGGTAGCTTTGGAGGAGGACTTTTAAAAGAAGCAAATGTGGCTGTGTGGTGGAGAGTAACATGCTTACCAGGGCACACATGTGAGGGTTACTTGCCGATGTGCAGAAGGATGTGGGCAGGGATGGTCACTAAAATATCACTTAGAATAAAGAACAGAACTGAAGAATCATGAGAAGAGATGTCTGTCTGCCTGATGGGAAAGGGGTGTGGGGATTGGGGGAGATTGGGAGGTCAGGAGGGAAAGTAAAAAGGATCAAGGCACATTATGTACATCCATGTACAAATTCCCCATGATGAATGTACGTATTATGTGTCAAAACTTAAACCAATAGCACACAAGACTGGAGATAAGGGAGGATGGAAACAGGAACATAGGTGTTGGATTTTGATGCAGAACTCCAGGGAGACTTTGGTAGCTTGGACTATGGCAGTGCTTCTCAACTCTCTAGAATACTAAAAAAATGCCTTTCCCTGCCTTAACCTAGAAGAATTGGACACAGTTTCCAAAATGTACTGAACATTCACATTTAAGATAATGTAACTGGAGGGTGTGAGGGACTCAGCTGGAGATTGTCAGTGTCAGTGGCTGTGGGGAGATGTGGAGGGTTTGAAGAATATGTGAGAGAAAGAGTTGGCTCTATGGCTGGATTTTCCAGGTTCTCCCATTTGAAACACAGGGGGAACCATGTGAATGTACAGGTCGCCACAAGGACAGATGACATTCATCCAGTTCCTTGGGTGATAGCCTATGTAGGTAGTTGTAACCCTTTGCTGATCTTTTTTTCTTTTTTCTGTTTTGTTACCTCCTTTGGGTACAATTCATTTTTTGTGGGCATCTCTACCAGTAGACAGTCAGTGAAGCAGATAGTAAATGTTACCCAAATAAATCTGTGTGGTTGTCGTTGGTAGTTGGACGGCATGACTTGAAGGGGTAGAGAACAGAAAATGAGGTTGTTGGGAAGAACCCTGGCTGAAACACTAGATTTGGGGGTTTATCTCTAGATGGCAATTATCTGTAGCTGATTACCGTATTAAGAGTTTATTGTGGTGTGTTCAAGTCCAAAACATGTGAAAGGGCAATTAGAAGTTCCTGGATGAAACTGAGTCATAAATTAAAAAGGTATTACTGCACATTGAAACATGTTTACCCTCCTCATGGCGGTTACATTTGATATCTGCTTCTTAAATACACACAGATCACATCCCCATTTCTAAGAGACTTCCTCTCAAATATTCTTTTCTTCTTACTGGCAAAAGGGATGAGACAGAAGATACATGAGAAGTGCCATTACTGGCTGAGTATCCCTTATCCAGGATGCTTGGAACAGAAGAGTTTTGGGTTTTGTACTTTTTCAGATTTTAGAATGTTTCCCTTCTTATAATGAGCTATCTTGGGTAGACAACCTCAATGTAAACGTGAAGTTTATGTTTTGTATACACCTTATACACACAGCCTAAAGGTAGTTTATGTAATATTTTTCATGCACCTGTGTTTTGACTGAGACCCAATACATGAGGTCAGGTATGGAATTTTCCACTGGGGACATTGTGTCAGCCCTCAAGTACTTTTGGATTTGAAGCATTTCAAGATTTATGTTTTTGAGATGAGGGATGCTCAATGCTATTTGCATTTAAAAATAAGACTGATCATAAAATACATTAGATTAGTAATTGTACAACTCTGCAAAGGAGAATATAGGACGAAGTGTTTGATATCGACACAATTCCATTTCTTTAGCTGTAATAGACCACTAGAGTTTAAGGTGTTACACTGTGTTTTCTAGGTGAGATAAAACCTAGATCAGCCAAGGTCTCTGGACAGATTCAAGCCACACGTGAGGCAGGCCATTACCTTTTGAAGGCCATTACTCTGAGGCTGTAGTCAGAGTACCTGCTGTTTCTAAAAGTTGTTGGAGAACTGCAATGTACCTTCATCATCACAGTTATCTTTCTGCTCTCTCAAGAACTCTCACACACATTTAGAGCAATTAACTAGTATCTGTGGCTGAAAACAATGTTTTTTACTAACATGTTTTATTAACATGAAATCAAGGTATACATAAAAGAATGTGGACGATGCTACATAGTCTATAGCTACCACTGGATTAATTTACTTTACATCCGAATAAATCTGAAATTCCAATCACTAATTCTGTGTTTCCCCTATCAATTTTTATGCTCCTCAGAATTAAACCTACTGTATTAAACTGCATTTCAATAACATAAATGTGTGGTTCCATTATTGTTTGATTAAAACATAAAGTAAGATCTTATGTGCTAACGTGCTGGCCAGTAGTCCAGCTTATTGGGTATGTTCAGGATCCATGAACTGTATACTTTATGCTCCTTCTAAGCTGTGCATGCTACAGGGACAATAAATACTTTCCTTTCTAATGCTGGGCTGTCACCATGGAAACATCAGCACAACAGCTGGGCTCTGTTAGATGCCTTTTCTTTCACTTGGCTGGTACAGATCTTTGAGAGAACTTTTATTTTATTTGGTGGATGACAAAACTCTATTTTTAAATGAAATTATTGCTTCCTTTAGTCAGATCTTCATTGTAACTGATCAAGATCACTAACTAGAAAGTTTAAACCTTGTCTTGGGCCTGGAAACAGCCTTGAAATGAACAAAGTATGAGTCACTGAGAGTTAAATTGAAACTACAGTTTAAGTGTTTGGTAACACAGAGTGATACAAACCTTCCCTAAGGGGGTACTCTCTTTGTCATACATTTAGCTAAATATTTCTATGAAATATTTTTTCATCTAATTATGATAGAAGTTGTGTGCATTTTATAGATCTAAGTGGGGCATTTGAAATGTCTGTAAAATTTCATCTTTTCTTGAATCATTCCTCCTTGGCCTCCTGAATGTTGCTCTAACAGTACACTGGATATCTTTTCAGGTCATTTAGGTTTCCAAGGTTGAATAATTTCTGGCATAATTAGTTGTGTGTCTTCTTTCTCACCAGACTGTGACACAACATTGGGAACCGATTTTTAACCTCTGTGGGTCTTGCACATAATATATTCTCAATCAAACGTTCATTAACAAAGAAAGAACGTTAGATTCGCTAGAACGTTTACATCATAGACTGCTCTGTTTTCTTAAGAATTTTGCTTTATTACCTACTTTAAAATATCTTAATTGTAGGGGTTTGGATTAATCATAATCCTTAGTCATAGCATGTTGTCATTATCGGTCTGTATGTGGTTCTCTTCTAATTTATTTTTGTATATTCTCTTATCAGGAACATAATGAGATTATGGCCTATCTAAAAACAGCAAATCATTAGCCCTAATTTACATCCAGCCTTGTGTTTCTCACTCTCCTACCCCAAGGCTTGGTAGCTAACAGTACAAATATTTGTTCCTCTTTGTCGAAAGATAATCATGTACATATGAATAACTAAACAATATAGAGTGACCTTTTTAATTTTATAAAGCAAAAAGTACCATACTATGTATTTCTTCTAAGATTTGTGATCCACATTCCACCTTGTGTTTTGATGGTCATCACGTTGCTACGTGAAGCTGCCGTAAACATGGAGTTTACCACACTCACTCTGTACTTCCTCCTATTGGTGAGAATTTGGGTCATTTCCAGCTTTTCACAATTATACAGTGCTGCTGAGAGAATCCCTGGGCCCATGCTGAGGGAAGGTTTATTAATCTTGGCACTGTTGACATTTTGGACCTATAATTCTTTGTTGTGATGCTGCCCTGTGCATTATGGAATGCTTAGCAGCTTCCTTGGCTTCTGCCAGTTGTTCCTCTCCCACCCAGCTGTGTAACTGAAAATGTCTCCAGACACTGACACTGTGCATCCCTTGGGGAGATGGAGAAAAAAATCATCCTGACTCAGAGCTATTGCCCTACCAATATCACTTTTAAGTCATGATATTAATGTTTAGCTTCATAAGAATAGTGCCAACTATTTTTCCAAAGTCATTGTCCTACCGGCAGCATAAAAGAGACAGTTGGCCTATATTTCTTCAGCACTTGGTGTTATCAGGCAATTTTGCCAGGTGGGACTAAAATGATACCTCATTGGAGTTTTCATTTATAATTCACTAACTTACAGATATTAAAATATATTTTGTACACATTTATTGCTTGTGACCATTTTTTAGATGGAGTTTTTTTAGTATTTTTATATATTGTTTTATGCGTTTGTTAGATGTAGTACAGATGCCTTCTCCCAATTTACTATTCAAATTTATTCACCCTGATTGCTTTGATCCTAGAACATGCTTCAATGCTCTTCTGAAGTTGTGTCATGCTTTTGAAGCAGCTCAACAATACGCATTTTCCCTTTTTGCTTGTCTTTCTGGAGCCTAAGCGATATGACATTAGCCTGAGAACTGAATTTGGGAAAGTTAAATTGACCTTGATGGAAACTATGCCCTATACAATTGGTCAAACTAGGGTTCTGGCTTGTTTTTCTAAAATGAAAAGATTAGTTGCAAATCTGGAATCATTTGTGGTATAAAGAAAAATACCTAATGGGGTCAGAACAGACTTATGCCCAAAAGTGACTCCTTATCAATTAAAAAAAAAAAAAAAGCAAAATCCACACAGAGGTATTTGAAAGCCAAAAGCCAAACACCCAGAATTCCTCAGTGCAAATATAAATAACTATAAATGATTGTACTTAAAAGAAAATCTATCTGAGGAAGAAGCAAGATTTTTTGAGTCAATTCTTCAGTCTGAAATAATATCGGCATAAAAACCATTCTGTTGGGCTGACTTTATCATAGGCTAAAACTAAATGAAATGGAGCATAGGAAGTCCCGTGCCCTGAGAATAGGGCATGTCCTTCTCCACTTTTTCCATTATAGGACAAGGCTGGTGCGTTGCTCGTGGGAATCCTGGAAGTGGACCCTCCCAGGGAGACACTATGTTATCTGCCCTTGATCTCATTCTAGCATTTATGATAGGCAGCCTATATTATCCATGTCATGTGAAGATTTATTGTGGGATTGAAGTATGTGGAGTCTGAAATGAAGACAGCTTGGCATGTAGGACAGGGTAGCTATTTTCACACATTTGGACACCATTATGTGGGAGGGAAAAGGATCAAGAGACAGAGCTAAAGTAGGTGGAAGGTATAAAAGAGGAGACGTTCCTGCCTGTGGCATGGACTGCTTTGCAGGGAACTGTACCTTTTTCCTTTGAGAATCAGTTCTGAGTGTCCATTGATGGTGAGGGTAGAGGTTTCCTCAGATAACTTGAAGATGCTAATGACAGTGTGATCAGAGGTAAATAGCTAAAACGAATTGATTTGCTTGTTGTGTATATGTGAGGGCTTTCCAAAGTGCCTTTGCATATTAATTCTACGCTCTTAGGAAGCAGATGCTGCTAGTACTCCATGTAAGGATGAAGAAAGTGGGTTCACATTTGGTTGGTTACACAACCAGAGTGGTGGGACTGCAGAGCAAATTCTGGCAGCCTGGCTCCAGAGACCTTTAGGATCCATCTTGGAGAGTGAATGGAATCAACTCAATTTGGAGTATTTTCTTTTAAAGGGAAGAGGCCCAGGATTGTCAAGGTGGAGGACATTCTGGGGAGCGAAGAAGTAATATAAACTTCTCATTTACCTGAAGGTTGCGGGTATGGAGGAAGCCCCGATCCAGGATGCCAAGACTTGTGGCTATGAGATGGTGTTACTACTTCTCTCCTCCTTTCTGCCACAGCTAGTCAGTCACTGTGTTCAGCCCAGCCTTCTGCTTTAAGCCTTTCCAGATCAACTTCTTTCTCTTTCGTTCTGTTCAGTTCTTTATTGAGGCCTGCAAAACCTTGATTCCCAAACTTGATAAGCACGTTTTCAGGAATGAGAATTATAGATCAGAATCAAGCAGTATGAAAAGGCCATTCTAGTACAAGAAAGTGGGTCTTTACTCTCAGTATGCAAAGTTGGCTTAGCATTTTAAAAAATGGTCTTTTAATTTGTTATAATTTCAGAAAACATTATGATTATCTTGGTTAACACATACAAAAGCATTTGCCAGTAGATACTTAAATAGTAAGATCTTGAAATAACGCATTTTTAAGTCAGAACAGTAAAAGCACTAACATACAAAGCAAGATAGGATCTCATTAAGGACTTCTACTCACTGAAAGACCTCAGGAAGTGAGTGCAAAGGGAAAGAGGGAAGAGAATTTGTAATACAAATACCAAAGACTTGTATCCAAATTGCATGTATTTAAAAAAATCTTCAAATCAAAAGGAAAAAAGGCAATCTCGTTTTGAAAAAATGAGTGAAGTACTTAAACACCTCAAAAAAGGATATCCAAGTTGCTCTTTAAAAGTATGACAGTGTGCCTAACCTTATTATTTATCAAAGAAAATAAACTAAAACCACAGTGAAACACTACTACACAGAAATCAGATGGCTAAAATGAAACAAATAAAAATATCAAATCTTGGCAAACACATGGAGTAACCAGAAGGCTCATTTATTACTTATAGGAATTTAAATTAGCCTGATCATTTTTTTAAAAATAGAACTTTCTAATAATCATGAACTCATGCATACTTTATGATACCCTTCCCCCCAATTCTGTGTTTAGATGTATTCTCCAGTCATATACTTAAATTTTCACCGGAAGACATGTGCTATCATGTTCATTCAGGGTAATTTAAAACTCCAAAGTACCCAAATATCATCCACAGTACAATGGATAACGAAATGTTGGTGTATTTATACAACAATAATGTGTAACAATAAGAATACAGGAGCTCCAAGTGCACACAATGGTGGGGACGAAGTTTAATGCACAAGTTTAATGCTGAGCAAAGGAAGCTAGTCCTGATATTATTCTTGAGACCAAACGAAACTACCTAATGCTAGTTGATTTAAGGTGGGGAAGGGAAGTAATTGCAAAGGACCATTAAGTGGATGCTGGTTAGATGAGTATGTTTTTGAGAAAATTCAGTTTTTTGTGTAATTTTCTGTAGGTATTTGGTAGTTCAGTAGACAGAAAAAGCAGAGCTATAGACAGTAGTTCTAGAGAGTTAAAGGTCTTGGCAAAATGATGCCAAAGAGAAAAACAGTGATTTCATACAGCAGGCAAGAAGGTGCTGGGGGACATTTACAAAGGAGAACTGGAACACGTTGTGCACCTGAAGAAGAATTTTAGTGGGAGAGTGGATGCAGGTTGTGGTAGGAAGGAGGAGTGGGTTAATTCTGTATCATGAGGTCCAGAGAGTGAGGGACTGATAAGGGAACAGGCAGAAGGAGCTGGAGTTCACAAAGGCAAGGGTTTGAGAAGCCCAGCAGGGCTTTGTGCAGCTGTTCTCTGTGGACAGTGATGTAAATCAGTGTCTTCAGAGATTAGAAGCCAAAGGAAGGTAGTGATCCTGTTATCAAAGTCTTCAATCTGTACTCTTTTAGCTGTGAGGTCAAACTCTAACTTCAGCTACCTTAAACAAAAAATAATTTGTTATCTTCCATCAGTGGAAGGCCTAGATGGAACTTTAGAACTGCTCGATATCGGTGTCACAGTAGTTATGGGGAGTGCTTCCGCCTGCATATCCCAGGGGTGACATGAATTGGCTCCATCTGGAATAGTACTGCTTGAAGTGGGGGTAGATCTGCCCTCTAAAACCACTCACTGATGATGAGGAAGTAGCTTGCTGAAACCGTATGTCCACTGTGGGCGTTAAGGAGAGCCAGACTGGCATGAGCCTCCGTGCTTTCTTACAGAGGGACACAGTGAAGAAGTGAGGGCTCTGTCGGTGCTGCAGGTGCTGGTCATCACCAGGAACATTTATGGGATGATTCTGCGTGAATGCAAAAGCCATAGAGTTAGCCTCCCCAAGGCCAGAGTCCTCTGAAGTGTGTGTGGGGATGCAATGTAGTGGCATCAAGGCAACTTGACAAAGAAATCTGACCTTTTCTGGGTTATGGCATCTCTTGTCTGTGTTTTAAGTTCTCTGTCTGAGAAGCGTCTGCTTATGCTAACACATTGACTGTTCTCCTTTTCATTTTAGCCAGCTGGGTTGTTTTTGTGTTTTGTTTGTCTATTTATATGTTCATATTGCTTTTCCATCTTGTCTCTGTGTGCATTTCTCTTTTTCTGGCCTTGTCTCAGGGATGAGGAGGAGGAGGAGGAGGAGGAAACTGAGGAAGATGAGCAGCCAGTCACGGAACCCAATTCAGAGGAAGAGAGAGAGGACGAAGCCCAGTGTCAGGGCAAGGACAGGTACTAAGGGCCGATCCTCTCAGGCTCACACTAAAAAGCCTGAGTCTCCTTCCTAAGAATTAGTCTGCTGCTGCCACCTTTTAGAGATCTCCTCCAATAGCTGGCACTGTCAAACTTTCACTACCCCTGTCCACTGAGCCACAAGATGGCGAGTCTTGTGGAAATAACCGCACACTTTCATTTGAGATCTGAAGTGTTTTTTATCCAAATCCTGCTTCACTGATCACCTAACTGATTTTCTCCTCACTGTTCTCCTCCCTCCCTGAGTGTATTAGCTTATCCAGATTGATGGTGATCCAAAAAACTCCTCTCCACTGAAGAGTTTATACCTTTGAGCATTATAGTAAAAACCCTTCTTCCTGCTTTTTGCTAGTAAAATGTTGGCTAAAATGATTATGTTAACTACTATACTAATGATTCAAGTATATTCTTAATCCAAATGGACTGGACATTTTTCACCCTACATAGGAAAGAAAATTTTATGTTCAGAACAGCTAACAGAGCTGTGCAGACCTTGGGGGCATTTGCTGTCTCCTGCGCACCTTAGTAGAGTGCATTCTTTTGATCTTTAGTCAATATTAACACATTCCTGCTGGCTTGAACTATTAGTGGTACATACATAACTGTGTCACTGTGCAGCTTGTACGACCCAGTGGGGTTGTCGCATGTCACCCAATGGGACAGTCATGCGTGTACCACTGGTGGTTCAGAGCTGCCTAGCAGCATGACATAAAAATTATGGCCCCATCATGAATGCGTTAACAGACATAGTCCCCTTATAGAACTTTTGAATTTGTAGGTATTTCCCCCAAATGATTTATTTATTAAAAACAAAAGTGCTCAGGAATTTTAATTTTTCAGTATGTAAAATTGAATAGTTTTCTTCATTTAATTGCCACTGCACATTGACACCTTAACTGTTATTTTTTCTATACATAAAATCAAAGAATTTCAGGTGAATGAAAATAAAATTCTTTTCTTGCCACCATCAGTGTTCCCAGGATGCTTTGCTGTTCACACTCCATCTTCAGTTGTCTGTGCATGTGACAGTCTTCATTTGACATAATGAGTCTCCTACCAAGGCTCATAGAGTCCTCTCTGTACTAACAAACGAATGGTAGCCTTTACAAATCCCACCACCACCCACCTTTGGAAAGGTCTGCAAAGAAGCCAGCAGGATGCTCAGCGAGGCAAGGAAGGAGCTGGTGATAGGGAATTAGCCATATAATGCCAAATGAGAGAAGGGTCAGCATAAAACCAAGCCTCTTGTCCTGCTGATATGGCTGGCTTGGCATTAGTGATAGATCAGTTAGGAGTGTTATGGGAAGGAAGAAATTTGACTGACAGCCCCTACTTAGGCTGAAAATTAGTCACATAAAATTATTCTGTGGAATCCTAATAAATACACTGATTATAGCTGTCATGTGCTTAAATGTGCATGTTTAGTCCCAAATTCTTAAATTACTGGTGCCAAACCTGTGGAACTTGTGCAGCAGCCAGCTGTTTGTTATCACTGAGTGTTCTAAAAGGTTCACCATCACTGTCTTAAGCTCTCAGATATTCACACTGTTGGTACCAGTAGACTAGGTGAAAGAATCTTTCCAGAAGGAGCAACTTTCAAAGTCACCACCCTTGATGGTGTGGTGTCTTATCTAAGATCGTTATTTACACAGACAAATGATTACTTCTTATAGGAACTGAAATGTCTCTAATTACACAAATTGATAGTGGATATCATTATTCATCAGAGGGTGGGTGGTTAGAGCTTCCAGTTTTAGGAAGTGAAAGTGTGAATATTAAACAAAGAACTTAATCTTGACAGTACTATTTGTTAATCTTGGCCCAAACATTGATTATTCTCTAGTGTAAACCTACAAGACTTTATCTGCAGGCTTAACATCCTCTCTCCCCTCCTTCCTTACAGCTTCCACTTAGTGCATGTTCCCATCTGCCTCCTACCCCTGCTGCACACCATGCAGGGCACCCTGCAGCATGGCCTGGTGCAGTCCTCCTGTCCACCCACAGGAGCTGCTGTGTCCCTGGTGTGCAAGTAGACCTCTGAATCTGGGGCAGGAAACAGTTCATATACTGTGTCCTAATTGGCACATCTTGGAGTCAAGATCTCTGGGGAAGCAGCTGTGGTTTTGAAAATACAGAATTTAGCATTGGTTTCTCAGGTTGTAAAGCAGTGTGTTGAAATATCCAAGTATCTAAATCTAGTTCCCTTGAAAGTAGAAAACTTTTTTTTAATCTAAAAGTGTTTTTTTGACAGATAACAATTGTAGAAGTTTAAATTATATATAATACAATATATTGGTTTGCTATATCTGTACATTATATAATGATCACCACAATTAAATTAATCAGCTAATCCAGCACCACTCTGTGTGTACCATGTGTACACATAGGAGATTTTGTATCTATTAATTGTGGGCCTGTGTGAAGGAGCCCAGTGCTGAAATCTTAGTAATGAAAAAGTGTAAAATGATAAATTTGTCTTCACTTCCTGATACTTCCCTTTGGTTTTTGCATTTCTAGTTGGCATTTCCTCTCTTTTTCGTATATCTATGCCTGCTTTCAAGGAAGGCTTTGAAAGAGTTACTGAAGAACCTGGCTTTTTTGGATACTTTAAGGCTGAGCTTTTCACTAAGAGGACAAATCCTCTATTTAAAAACAAGAAATGAAACTCAAATTGTGAAATCTCAGGGACCAACATAACAGGTGGAGACAGGAGGTGGGTGGGGGACAGTCTGCAGGGTTCTGGTGAATTTCCTCCCAAAGGCCAGGGTCTCCCGAGAGGCCAGGTGCAGTGTGAGGGAGGCTTCCTTGTAATCTGCAAATCTTATTCTCAGAGCAGCAAGTGCAGGGGGCCAGGACCCACTGGGCATTTATGCTGCAGTGCAAGGACTACAGTGGGACCTGAAGTCAGTGCCATCACAGGGTGGGCTTGATGTGCTTATTTTTCATTCCCTTAACCTTTGCTTCCTCTCTCCCAAATCTCTTTTCTCCTCTCTGCTGGCCAACAGGAAGGCCAGCCCTGTCTCTGAGCAGAGTCCCACTGAGAAGGATCCTGCTCCAGACAGCTCTGCCCTCTCAGCTACCTCAAGCATTAGCTTGCAGGGAAAGCAGTTTCCGGTCAGCACTGGCCCAGGGAACCCCCTGCGCAATGGGTCTGCCAGGCTTGAGGCCTCCCAGCCAGCCTTCCTTCCAACCCCGAGCCTGGCCTCAACCACTCGAACCACCTCCTCTACAGTGAAGGTTTCACCCACCATAGACAAGCTGCCCTACGTACCTCACAGCCCTTTTCACCTCTTCTCCTATGATTTTGAGGATTCTCCCTTATCTACCAAGGAAAAGGAAGCAAAGTCCCAAAAGGAAAGCAGGTAGATGGACTCACTCTGAGCCTGTGTGACATTAACCAAGGAAAGAGAGTGCAATATGTTAACTATATCCTGTTGCCTTCCTTCTGCTGTGTTCCTGTGGATTTAGTGAACAGAGAGGGGTTGTGACCTAAACTAACTCCTAACTATAGATTAAATAGTGAACAGTAGTTAGATAAACTGCAGAGGAAATCTCACCCATGTGAACTAAGATTTTCTGTTTAAATGCAACTTACTAATAGTGGATTTGGCAACCTAAGGTCTTTTGAAATATGATCTGTTAAACTCTAAAAGTCTCACACCCTTCACCTGGCATGGGGGCTTTCTGACCTGCACAGTACTGAGGGGTGTTTTGCCCTCTTTGCATGCTATATGGTGTGGGGGGTTTTCCTTTTTTCCACAGCTCTCCTGACTCTGTCCCTTTGGGCACACATGCTGCCTCTGAGCCTTACAACTTCCGGTCCTTCTCTTCCAATAGGTAGGTGCCTCATTACTGCTTTCTTTCCATTTCCTACAGCTTTCTGCTCTGTTTGCTAATATGCACATTTTCTTCCTTAAAGATTGCTTATCAATGAGCCTTAATGTAATTACAGTATTTAAGCCTTTCGGTAAGAAATCTTAGTGGCAACAGAGGTGAAGGGAGATATGCAAATGACTAGAGCTTGTTTAACTGCTGTGTCTGTTTGGCTGTTGCCCCATGGCATGGGAACAGGAAATACATGGTTTGTATGTGTTGAACATTCAGTTGTCCACAATGGATAATTGATCATTCTGGTCACATCTTAGAATAATAATAGTAGCTGGCATTAATTGTACATTTATTATGCCAAGACCTGTACTTCCCATTAAACTAATACAGCAAAGTATATTATTTAACCCTTAAAAAGTAGGCTGTATTACTAACCCTTATTTACAGATAGGAAAGGAGGCACAAAGAAGCTATGTTTGTAAGTTGGCCAGAGTCACTCAGCTAAAGAGTGGGGGAGTGGTGTTCCTCTCAGGCAGCCTGCTCCAGAGTCAGGTCCTCACCTGGCTAGTGTGCTGCTGCCCGCCTTACGCAGCCCTTCATTCTGTCTTCTGGGCCTGCCACTTCCCTGCCAGGGGTCTCCAGGCAAGGCCATGTCCATGCACTTTCACCAGAGCCTGCGTCTGACAAAAAACTATACTGTTTTAAATGAAGCCTTATAAAACTAGAGCCTGGAAGACATCTCTTTTATAACATGCATATCTCTCTGGTTATCACACCAGGATCATCTGGAATCATCAACTGTTTTTTGCTCACATATAAGAATTCTAAAAGCTTCCCTCAAAGTCTTAAGTTGCCCATCTAAGTTTGTTTTATCATAAGTTTAAATGGCTGTAAAGGATATAATTTGTCTACCTTATGTGTGTTTAAAAATTTACTTTGGTCAGCACGATGGTGCTTCAGATGTAACTGATTCTGTTTTGAAAACACCTATATTTCTCCTAACTAGCAAAGCCAGACTCAGTAAATGAGACCTAATTTCCGTTCAGAAAAGTCCAGCTTCATGTTTCGATTCAATTAAGCTCAAGTGAGTGTTGTGACACTCCAGGGTCTCATTCTCAGGTGGACAGGGAGATGGAGGTCAGGTACAAACGTTGTGTTGTGTTTGTCCCTGGATGGATACCACACCATCATCTTCCTCCTTGCTGTTTCTTCTGGAATTTCCTCCCAAATTGCTTTTTTACTTGGCACCTCAAGGCTTTTTAAGGCAATGCCCACATTTTCTCAGCCTGCTTAAGAGCTTCACCTTTCTAAACATGACAGAAGAGAAGGCAGGAAGGAGAAGGAGGAGCCCTTGGAGCTCTTAAGAGAGAGCCATTCAGAAGAGCCCTTCTGGGGCTGCAGATCTGAAAATGCATTTCTTCTCGTTCCCACAATGGCTTTCTATACTCTGAGTCTGAATACGTTGACACTGCAAATCCAAAATCCTGAATTGTTGTCATCTCTCATACAATTTTTATGGAATGAATCTAACATCATTCTTCCACCCTCCAAGAACAGTAGTGGTGTGCAAGTTAGGAAATGTGTCTTGGACCGGAACAAAAAGATCTCTGCAATCTCATCTTTCCCAGCAGGATGTTAGTCCGTGATAGTGATCCTGCACTTTCTGGTCGTGGTCTCAGCCTCTAGTGGGGATTTTATGGGTCTAGGTCCTTTGTTCTTTGCCTCTAAGTTTCACTGTTAAGTGTGATTCTGGGGGATTGGAGCAATGGAATCACATAAATGTTACAGTTCAGCATACACATACATACACACTGAAACACAGCAACATTTGTGCTTGCAAATGAGACATATATTTTAGATTTAACCAGGTAAAGTTTATAATTTGACAAGAATTTTAATACTGAATTTTAATACTGTAAAAATGTTGTTTGTTCCACACTGAATTTTCTGATGTTCACTTGCTGTGGTTTTCATGGGTCTGTATGGTCACAGATTTGACTATTCAGTGGTTGACTGCATTTTGAATGGGTTGTAAGAGAGATCAAACCATTAGTCATTAAAAATAACATGAAAATGCTGAACAGTGAATTGTATGATATAGTTAGTTTGGCTGAAATTGAGAGGCAAAATTGAGCAGACTCAGGCATTTGAATTAATTGCATAGCCATTTGAATAACCGAAGTTGGGGGAAGCACATTATGCTTGTTTTATTTCCATAACATCGTTTAAACATAATTTTAGCAAAATGATTCCATTAAAACATTCTTCAGGGTATCTGCTGATGGTTGAGGAGGGCTGTTTCAGCTGCTGGAGTTGGGTAACAAGCTGAGTGTCCAAGCAGCTGGTGGGTGTCTAGGTGGGTGACAGCATCCCAGCCTGGCCCTCAGAGGGACTCTGGACATCCTGGGTGGCTCCTCCTTCCTTTCCCTTCCTTGTAGCCACTCTTATTGTCTGTCCTGATCTTGCCTCTCTGTTGTTTAACTTTGTGTCCCTTTTCTACTTCCTTTCTATGGTCCTTACATCCTTTGCTTTTCTGCCTGCTCCGTGACCTGTGGTTTATGGGTCCTCATGCAAATCTGGACCAGCTCCCACATGGAGAAGCAATTAACTTATTAGAAATGTAGAATATTGGGGTTTTTTTTAAGAGATGAGAAAATAAATGCCCTCTTATGTGAACCATGAGAGTGATGGGTTGACAGAGAGGACCAGCAGGGTAGAAGCATGTGGTTGCAGGAATGCCTGCTACCAAGTATATGCCTGACATATGATGCCAAAGAAACGAGGGGAGCAACAGCTCCACGGATTGAAACACAGGATAGGTTTTTGGAATATAAATATTTCATTTTCCATTATAATAATGTAATTGATTATTAAAGACTAAATTTCTCTGTGTGTGGTGGCTCATTCTTGTAATCTTAGCACTCAGGAGGCTGAGACAGGAGATGTGTTGCAAATCAAGACCAGCTTAGGCTACAAAGTGAGCCCAAGGCCAGCCTGAAAGACATAGTGAGACCCTGTCTCAAAAACAAACAAACAAAAAACAAAAAATGAAATTTCATCTCTATATTCCACTTTTTAAAATAGATGGATATATGTATATATTAACCTTTGAAAATCATTTTTACAGTTTTGGCCAAACTCCATGTATATTATATCCTGATGTTTTCATTTAGCCTATATATATTTACATGTTAACATTTACATAGTTACTGATAACACTGGTCATCATTTTAATGATTAATATTCTGTTTGAGTAACATGTATAGTTATTATACTATATCATGCCTTCTTAACCTTTTCTGCATTATATGTGCCTTGTAGTTTATGTTCTTCACCATCATCTTAATACTATTCCAGTGAGTATCTTCATGCATGGCCTTTTTATCTTAGTTACTTTTTTCATTGCTGAGACAAAATACTTGATGCCCAAAGTGAAGAAAGAAAAGATTTATTTAGCTTACAGTTTGTGGAGGTTTCAGTCCATGCTTAGCTAACCCTGAGGCAGGGCAGTGGGGATAAGGGACAACCATTCATGCAGCCACAAGTGACAAGAGCGAAAGGGGCAAGTGCAGCACTCACACTGCCAATCCCAGCATAGACAACAGACCAATCACAAGTGCTAGACTTTGCCGCCTCCGTGACTATGTCAGGCATTGAAGGGTCATCCAAACATAAACCCCGTAATATTTTTTTAGTATATAAATAATCATACAGTGTATTAGACCCCTAAAGTAGACTCACTCTGACAAAGGCCATACATACATTACTTCGAGGGTGCTGATGGGAGTTTGGTCTGCTTTTACTGGGTATAAGAAAATCTGTGTATACATTGCTCACAGTGACCCTTGGGGTTCTATATACACTAATACAATGCCCCTCACCAGGTTAGGGAAAGAAGTCAGGTCTGCTGTCTGCCTGTGTTGCAAAGCTGTCTGAATCTCATTGTTCACAACTGATTTTAAGTAATTACTCCCATATAAAGGCTTCAAAGTGATGGTTTATTTCCTAGGGATGCTCTGAATGATGATATCCAAATACAAACACTAAAGGACATCTATTCTGAAAACAGTGAGAACTCTAGAATTTTGTAAAGTCTGAAATTTTACTTGTCAGAAATGACTAGGAAATGCTCAAAGACCATGCAGTACTAATAGCTGTAATTTCAGCTGAGGAGAAGTATTGTGTGGATCTATAGATTCACATATCTCTAAGCTACAGATCTGTCCAGAAAACCAAGGAACGGTTTCTCCTTGATCACAGGACTCAAAATGTGATTATACATAACAAATGAAATTGATTTTAAAATATCTAAAGTGTAATATTTAATAAAATGGGATTTTTTTAGCCAAGTGTATGATATTTTCTACCAATCTTTGATGGCATTAACACTAACGTACCATCATAAGGGACAGGAATAATCATCATGGTTCAAGTGAAAATAACTAGGAGTCCTAATTTATATTAGGAATTGATTTTAATGCACATCAGAAAATACTGAAAACAAGGATTTTCTTTAACCCTTCATCATAAATCTGCTATCTAATGGTTTGGGATTCAGGGAGACTTCTCAATGAGAAATTAATCAGAACAAAACAGTTAGTAAATCTCTGTGGATTAGAATAATTACTAACCATGGCAGCATTTCCAGAATGGTTCTTCATGTAAAATCTAAAATGGCTTATTAAATTTTATTTTTTTATTGACTTGTATTCATTTCTTTGTCTTTTTGCCCCCAATATATACTTTTGTACCTTTAAGATACAGCAACTTTGGCAACAACTCTTTCCACTCCTCAAGACCCTTATCTGGATCCAGTGTGACCCCCACAGCATCATCACCTCTGTCATCCCCACAGGATGCCAAGCTGGAAAGGTGAGTTTATGAACAGACCAAGCTATGGCTATCCTCAAGTGCAAGTCATTGACGAGATTAGGAGTAGCTAAAGGAAAAGTATAAATAAAAGACAGTCGGCTGTATTTTCCTTTGTAGAACATACCCCAAAGATATGAATATTTTCTCCATCTTTTACTCTCTTGACTAGGCACATGTTTTATTAGAGGTGATATTTTGTTTTCTCCTACATACTTTGCATAGAAAGTAGTTTTCTCTAAAATATTTGTGTGATTATTTTTATTTAGCCCTTAAAATGGTTGTGGATGTCATGTAAGTGCTGCTATTTGTCTCAGACACATCAGTTTTGACTTTTGCATGATTGAATTTATGTAAATTGGAAGTTAGTGAGTCTATTAAGGTGTGTGTAATTAATCCAGGACCTACCAGAAGAGAAAAAAATTATATGGGTACATGGAAGGAATTTAACTTGGCAAGAGTATTAGACCACCAGAAGTTCACTGATTATTACTTCTAGAAGCCAGTAATTGTACAAGGATGTGTTTACAAGGGAAAGGTAAGACCCATAATTTTAAAACAATTAAAAACAGTTACTCTTTCATAGCAAGAGTGCTGACTTAAGACTGCTTAGGGTTCCAGCTGACTCGCTTTCAAGTTATTTAATCCATGTGGGTAAAATGCTAGTTACCTTAGTGATTTTGTGTGAAGCCCACTGTGTGTCTGCACTGGGAGCAGGCAGTACAGAAGATGATGGCACATGACTTTGAGTAGCTCCCAATTCACTGAGAATTTAGACATGATCTACTTGGATCTTTTGCCTTAAATTCCAAATTTAAAACCAACTAGACTATATCCCACATGTAAAATCTCTTCTGTGTATTGTGAAGTGTGCTTTGCTGAGTAGTGCTGCTGGTGGGAGGATTGGTTGGATTGTGGAGCAGGCCAAGATCTTAGGGCCCTGGGAAAAAGGGTGTCCAGTGGGGCTTGCCTAACTACATGTCACCATTAACATTTAAGATGACATATGAATCTCACAGTGTCAGACTCTCAGTTTCTCAGCCTTGAGCGGGCTGTAAGCTGGATAGAGGCTGGCAAAATTAAGTCATGGTAATAAAGAAACCAGCTGATTGCTCTGAAAAGAGTCTTATCTGCTGGTAGCTCTGTCTTTTAACTTCTTAAGACTAGCCAAGGTTACCTATAGTCCTGGGAAAGTCATCATCCTATGGATGTGCAATTTGGGGCCAAAATGAGGAAGATTGGAGTCTGACTGATGAGACATGACAAGTCTGGCCCCTACTAGGCTACCTAATCCATGAGGCTAGAACCAGCTCCATTCATTGTTGTATCCCTTGTAGTACCTTGGTCTTTGCTCCAGTAGAAGCACAATAATCACCAGGTGAAGGAATCAAAGAGTTAGCCATCTGATGTTTGGGAACAGTTGGGAGGTCCATGAAGTTGAGAAGTTTTCAGGGCAAGAGATCCAGGTGGGCCACAGGTTTGCTGAAGCCCTGAGCTTTGGGGGTGCTCCTTTCATGTTCTGAAGAGAAAGCCCGAGCCGAGGACTCCTGACTTCACCTTCTTCCCTGTTACTGCTATTTGAAGTGTCCTTGCTGGGTACATACATGCATGCTTGCATGTTAGGGTTAAATCAGGAAGGGTGGGGCTAGATACTGAGCACTTTGAGCATGCTAGAGACATGACTAGACTTTCTATGAAGACCATAGAAGTGTTCAGATTTGAAAGCAGGAAGTGGCCTGCTTTTCAGAGAACAAGCCAGTGAGCTGAGATTGTAAGAGGCTGTTGGGAAGTTTAGTGGGAGTCTAAGAGAGGTGCCTGCACTCAACAGGGCAGTCTGGAGAGGAGCATCAGGTTTGGGTAGACTTGACTGGAAAGCAGAAGCAGAGTGAGTGAAGATTCAGGCTTGTGTTAGTGTGTAATTATTAGATGCAAGAAACAAAGACATAGCAGAAGAAACACAAAGTAGCAGTAGAGCTATTCAGCCTGAGGCATTCAAGATATATAAGGAATCTGACACCCAAGGAGGTATTTTGTAGTATGGGCTCAGTAGTCCTTACATGAATTTAGGCACTGGGATTGAATCATTCCAAGAGATTGTGCATTGAGACCAGGTCACTGGAAAACAACAATGGCATGCCCCACTCATCTGGACTTTTGTTCTATTATGTTTTGTTGTTTCTTTTTCTCTTTATTTATTTTTTGATGGTGGTCATACTGAACATTGAACTCGGGACCTTTGTACTGAACTAAATCCTCAACTTTCTTTTATTCTATTTTGAGACAGAGTCTCACCAAGTCACTGAATTGCCCTGGCTGGGCTTTGAACTTGCAGTCTTCTCCTGCCTCCGCATCCCAGAGTGCTGGGATTTAAGCATGCCACACCCAGCTTAGGCCTCCATTCACTTTGACAGTGCACTGTAATTGATTTCATTGGCCATCTATCTTGGATGATAAATGACCTGGTCAATAAAGTAGCTTTAAAGAGTTTATTCTTTCACATTGGTGTGTCTTTCTGAGCATCACTGTGTGCTGGTTTGAAAAACCATATGATGAAACATTTGAAATTTAAGATACACAGTTTTATTAATACCAGAAAGCCAGAAGGCTTGGCTGAATCACCGTTTCTTACTCTCAACTCACTAGCTTATGTATTCTAAATGAATGACTGAGTGAATGAATGAATGAATGAATGAATGAGAGGGCTTCTCAACTCCATATTTGTACACCATCACTCAAGCATATTATATTGGTTTTACTTATAATAACATGTTTGGGCACCTTAATTACTTTCTTTTTGGTGGTGGTGGGGTGTCAGGGGTTGAGCCCAAGACTTTCATACTAAACTACTTCCCCTCCATGTTTTGTTTTGTTTGTTTTGTTTTAATTTCGAGACAGGTTCTCACTAAATCACTAAGTTGTCCAGACTGGGCTCAAATTTGGAATCTTGTTGCCTCAGTCTCCTGGGTGCTTGGATTATAGGCATGTGTATTACACCTAGATTTTTTTTTTCATTTTGACAGCTGAATTGTTTGACTGTTACCTATAGTATAATTCTACACATATGAATAGCTTTTGCTCTATTAAGATATATGACTAGCTATTAAAGTAAATACTCAATTGAATGTGTGAGATTGAGATATTCTATGTCCCTATATATTATTAAAATTAAAAAAGAAAACTCTGAGGCAAGACTTTGAAATATTATGAACAACAGTTGCATTTTTTTGCAGTGAGAAGCCACATTTTCTGTCAGCACACTCCCCACTAATGAACATCGTGCCAGAGCCATGTGCAATACTAGAACTCTAAAAGTCCATTGCCTTGATTTGGAAATGAGTCACTTCTCTGAAGTTTTATGAAAATGAGGCCAACTCAAATACCCCTTCAGGCACCTTGGATCATTTTGAAAATGCAATTGGGCATCATCTTGAGCTTAGAGTTTTCCATTTTTTCCCCAAGTGTGTTAATATGTTGGATGTGAATAAAACTTGGATGATAAATGACCTACAAAGGAAGTGCTGAAGAAAAAAGTACTAAATTAACTCAAGGCAGGAGTATTAAAATGAATCAGGCTACAGTGTTCCTGTTACAGCTTCATTTAAAGGGCTCTTTTAGAAACAAAGAGAATACCATTAATTTTCATGAAATTGGAACTCAAATTGTGCCAAAATACAACAAAAAGCCCCAAACTCTTTACAAAGACTACAGGATTGCAAGATGCAACTGTTTAATGAAGGAAGACTTTGAAAACAAGCACTTAAGTTTTGAAAAACATACTTTTTGAGTGAAGTTTTAAATATTTTTTGAGTGAATTCTAAATATCTTTTTGAAAGACAACAAAAATCACAGGACTATTTGAACCATTCACTTCAGGGATTCAAACAAAACAAATAAGCAAACAGTAACCACACCACCAGGGAGCTTATGACTGGAACCTGGGGAAGGTAGGGAGCATTCTCTTTTACATCCCAGGGGCTTGATTGGTGGCTTTAAGATTTTCAGTTAACAAGTAAATATGAGGGATCTGTAAGTCCAGGGCTCAGGACTGAGGGTACCTTACGGCAGATCCTTGTGCTGAGGCTGGGCAGCCTACTGAGAATGCCTGTCCTGAATTGCTCAGTGGGAGGATGCTGGAGGATCCTTGGTCCCAGAACTTGGGGGTTCCTTCTCTGTGGATATCTGAACTAAAGCCCAGATGGTCAGTATGTGTGGTAAGCATGAGTTCTGGTCTCTTTTCATTTATCATAGAGCCATCAATTACTGTGTACCAGTCACCTGTGTGTTTCACAGATTAATATACAGAGTCCTTGAAAGAAGTTATGAATGGCCAGACCTGTATAATTGTCCCAGAAGAATTTTTCCTTCTGCCAAGATTATGACACAAGGGATAACATTACTGGGGAATGATAATGGATAATAAGGGGTTAAAAAAAGGGTGCCTCATTTTATGGAGGGGTATTTGTGGCTAGAACATGAGATTTATACTCCTAACAAAATTTTAATACCTTGATAACTCTTTTTTGTTTTGTATAACTGTTGCTTTGTATCCATTAAATCCTGTATCTTTGTTTCTCTAACCCCCTAGTGATCACCATTCTATTGTTTATATCTTTGAAATTTTAGATAACTCATATAAGAGGAATCCTACAGCATTTGTCTTTCTGGGACTGTCTTTCTGTCTTTCACTTAACATAATGTCTATCTGTGTTATCAAAAGGGTAGCATTTCCTCCTCTGTTAAGGCTAAGGAATATTCCACTCTGTGTGTGTGTGTGTGTATAACCATTGTCCTTTATTACTCATCTATTGATGGACATTTGGGATTGTGTCCATATTCGATTAGCTGTAGGTTAAATTCTTTAAAATGGGTTAGTAAATCAAAATGGTTATATACTTTGATTTATTTTTGCCAAATTTCTCTTCCTAAAGATCTTACTAATTTAGATTCTCAACAGCAGTGTATAAAAAAGTGTGTTTTCCTTAAATCTTTGCTCATATAGTAGTGAAAAATTGTATGTCCAAAAATTTTTCATTGTTTTTCTCGTCTTGAATGTGATTGAACATGTTTTCATATGCCTAGCATGTTTTTATGTTGCTTTTTCTATTTCTGACTCATAGTAATGGAGCTGCTTATTTAACTGTAAAGGTCTTTTACAAACTGTGGTAGGCATAGCAATTATTTTCCTCAGCCACTGAGCTTTGTATTTTATGTTGACATGCCCATCTTTTTAGCTGGCCCGGGCTATACAGAGTGAAGAAGAACTGTCTTGGGATGCATATGTGTGTGTGTGTGTGTGTGTGTGTGTGTGTGTGTGTGTGTGTGTGTGTGATGTATGTAAGTAGCACATTTTCATTGTAAATATTTACTATAGCGTTTTAAAAGTTTATGTGCTCTGCGGGCTGCAGGTTGGACATACCTTAATGTAGAAATTTTTTCACTTTATGAATTAAATGCATTAATCTTTTCCATCTTCTGTGATTTGTGTTTCTTTCTGTGGCTTCTAGTGATTCTATAGCTCCAGTTTTCACATCTAAATATTTTACCTCTGTGGAAATTATCTGGACAAATGGTATGAGGCAATGGCTCAACTTCAATTTTTTCACTTGTTTCAATGTTTCTTGAATCCATCCTGTTCCAACTGGCTGTATGCTGGTAGGAATGTGGATGTCTTTATTATCACATGTTCCGGTCATTCCCTTAGGAGCATCTTACATGTTTTTCAGCTGTCCATCTTCCCTGATTGACAGTTCCAGGCTATCCGGAACTCTCCTTCCTCCCAGTATATGTCTCTACCATTTCCTTAGTAGTCATTTAAACATGACTTTGTTGTGCCACCTTCAAACAGCTCTCTGGTTCTTAGCATCTGTTGCTGAGACATTTTGTATGGTGATTGTCAGTGTAGACTGAAGAGCTCAGTAGTACTTTCAGAAGCTGGGACCAAGAAGCTGGCAGGAGAAAGGTGGGAGCTTCCACAGTGTATAGAAATTTCATCCCCTTCCAGCTCGTTACTGGAATCTCACTTTTGATAATCTCCTTAAACACCTACCTTTGCCATTTTTGTGATGACTCCTTTCTCAGAATTGAGGTCTCTGTTCCCATGCACTCCCTGCCTATTTCCGTTACAGTTACTCTTCTCAACAGGCCTTTAACTCTTGTCCTGTGTATAACAGCTGTCCCTGTGTTTTCCTCATTCTAATTACTATCTTCAAGTAGCTTATTCTGTATGATCCAAATCCTTGTGTCTTCTCTTTCTTGTCCACTTTGGCTTTGATTACTTCTTGTCTTGACCCTGCTAGGATCCATTTGTGCCTTAATGTTCTCCTTTCCTGGTTTGCAATCATTGCTCTTTGCAGGTATATGATCTCTGTGTTTTTCTGGATCACAAATACTTGTTGGCTGTGTTCTGTCCCTTGGGGCTGCAGTTAAAAAAATTTAAATTGGTTGCTCAAAGTGGGTTAAGAAAGAAAACTAAGAAAATCCCAGTGAGAAAAATCTCAAATAGCTTATAAAACAAGATAAAATACATTACCTTTCTATGTGATGACAGCGAGAGGCCCCCTGTGTACCCCTGCCGACAGGAAAAAAGTGCTAGTGAATCCTCCCCCCTACCATTCAAACAAGGAAGCTGTATGGATTGGTGCTGCACTGAAGTGGGCTCCCCACTTGCTTGCTGCTGCTTCCTGACTGTGATAGCAATCTTGTTACAAACAGTGAGTTCCTGTAAGGCAAAATGTGGTCTTAATTAATTGATGGTGTTACATCCAAAGTGCACAAGAGGATGTTTGCAGGTCCCATTGATGGAATAAGCTTCCATAGAGTCTGACTCAGGCTGGCAGTTTCCAGCAGAAACTAAGAATTAGATAGCTCAAGTTCCATGCTGCCCACTTTGCTGCCCTGGGTCGATATTCTGGGTCTTCAGCAGATGCTAGAGAGTCTCCCTCCTACATCTATTTGCGACCCACATCCTTCTTACCTTCCCTCCTAGGGTAAGTGTGGTACAAAATCTGTGTCAGGCTTGGATTATGCTGTATTTTGCAGTGATACATGTCTCTATCCCTTCTGAACTGTGAGCAAATGACTTTTACTGCTTAGAAACCTTGATTGACTCCCACTGTTTATCAGGAAGGCCTGGCCTGACAAAGGTTATACATAAGAACTGTCACACTTGAGGCTTGCATGTACCTTCTAACTTGATCACCCGTTGATTGTCCATCTTTACTGATTTTAACCCCACAGAAATTCTCCTGTGGACACACAAGGCTGCCTTGAGACACCCACCACTTCATATTAGCTTTGTCCTCTGTTTTACCTCCCTCCTTTTCTTCATTAATTTGATTCTTCTTTGTTCTCAACCCAGACAATTAATATCTGTCCTATATAACTCCTCAAAAAGAATTTTACCATCCTTTCTGATTCATTAATCCATTTCAGCTTGCAGCGTCTTGAGTTATTTTGTATTTCTGCAACTGTTTGTCAAGTGGGGTCACTTACCTCCTGAGATTGTGGACCGGGGACCTATAAAGCCAGGGAATGAAGATGGCCATTTTTATTAAAACATTCAGAACAAATATTAAGACAAACACTCTTTCCATGTTCTTGGTTTTGTTTTGTTTTTTTGTTTTTTGCCTTTAGGGCCTCTTCACTCCTCTCCAGCATTGCTTTCTGTGTTTCCTGTGTTTCTTCTAATGAGGGTAGCAGAACCTTGAGCCAGGTACTATGCATTCCCCATCCTCAGATCTCCTGACAACCAGCTCATTGCCCTGTTCCTATACGGCTTTGCAAATAACAAGTGCATGGCATTTTCTAATCATTTTGCATGCTGTTTTATTCCTTTGGAAAGTATGATTTGAATAGTTTTTCCTTATTTATACGAAGGGTTGCATATTATCCTTAAGTATTGTAACTGTGCTGCATGTAAGACCATCACATGGAACACTTGAGAGTTACATGAGGTCTGTAGTAAGGGAAGGCAGATATCATTCCCAGCAAAAGAACAGATGGAATGCCCCCTCCAGAGATGTAGATACAGCTGTTTGGACCATGAACTGAGTCCTTTGTGCTGCCACCTCTGTCTTTGCATCATCTCCTAGTGGATAGGTTTCCAGCTGTCTCTGGCTGCAGTGGGCTGTACTAGTATTATACAAAGATCACAGGATGAAAAAAGAGTATGCGTGAGTGTGTGTGTGTGTGTGTGTGTGTGTGTGCGCTCCCCTTCAGAAAATATATTCTATTTCCCCACTGTTTCCCTCAGATTCCATCAATGAAAAGGGAATAATCTTGTTTTCCTGTGTTCGGCGTGGTAACCCAACACTGATTGAATCAAACACATTCCTAGGTTTCATAGATTTACACATTCGTGGTAGAAATGGAAGATAAGCAAACTGTCAACAAATAGTTTCCATTGTTAGAAATGCTGTGTAGAAAATGAACCTTTGCAGAAGAAAGGAATAGAGGCCACCAAAATATTGGCCTAGCACTAGTACCTTGTGTTTTAAGGGAGACGTGACAATGAATCTGGGACTCATTTAGTCATCAACACAAGTTGCAGTTTTTTCTGAGATTTTCCTGGTGAAGGAGGGGCACAGAAAGTAAAAGGGGTGATTAAATAATGGACTGAGTCAACATCTTTCTTTAAAACATGATTATGAAGAAGTAGATTGGCAGTGAGGCTGTTAAGATGTTTAGATAAAAGGCACATGTGCAAAAGACAGGTGTACTGGCTCAGGGTGGCGAGATGGAGGTTAAGTGTTAGGCTGGGCCAAGCAGTTAGTGTCAGAAAGTGCTTTAGGAACTTCCAGGAGAATGGTTGAGTTGTGAAGCTAAGCAGAGCTGGGCCTGGGGCTGTGACAGAAGAGGACTGACCCCTCTTTGGGCTGAAGCCCCATTTAATCTTGGACAGAAGGGTAGAAGTTAAAAGAGGATGAGGAAACAGGCAAAAACCACTCTATGCCAAAGTCATGCGTACAGCACAGGCCAGCAGACAAGCTGAAGCATGAGGACAGCTGGGACCTGGAGAAATGGCTTCACACTCTACTCCTGAGCCAGTGCAGATATGTGAGCCTTCATGGAACCAACTTCCACAGCCCACTGCCTAGGCCCTGCTGTTCCCTTCCATGGCCAGGAAGCTAGATCTTTCCTGAAGCAGCATGTGAATCCTGGAGAGGAGAAAGCATGAGAGACTTAAGTCCACATCCCTATGTCTAACAGTGAATGCCTCCAGGATTGTAGCCGCCAACAGTTGCTTTTATTGGGATTTGCTTTTTCTTTTCTTACTGGGATTTGCTTTATCTGAGATTTGCTCATTTCATCCTGAGTGCTAGGATTCATCCCTAAAGATTGGAAGGAAGATTTTAATATTTCCTAATTTTAGGTGCTATAGTTTGGATGTGTTTAAAGACTCTTGTACTGAAGTCTTGGTCTCCAGAGTGATGCTATTGAGAGAAACTTTAGGAGGGGAGGACTAGTGGGAGGTATGTAGGTCACTGTGGACATGCCCTCCAAGGGAACTGAGGCACTCTGCTTTCTCCTCTTTCATTCATTTCTGTCTAGGAAGTGAGTAGTTTTGCTGTACGATGACTCCCACAGTGATGTACTGCCTCATCATAGACCCAGAACAATGGAACCTATAGGTTATGAACTGGAATCTCCCAATCTACTTTTTAAAATTAATCATTTCAGCTATTTCATTATAGTGACTGAAAGCTGACTAACATACAGAGCAAGTGCCTTTTATAGCTCAGCATCCCAGAGTTACCTCTTGAGCTATAATCACCATTTCATAGTCAGGTTTTGAGAACAATCTAAGTGTTCAACATCATTTAACTTCCATTTTATTATTTTAACTTTTTAGCCTCCATAGTATATAATCTACTTGTGAATTAAGTAAAATTCAAATATCAGATACTTTGTGATTGCATTTGGCTTTTCTTAATATTTAACCACAGATTAGATTGTTGAAGTATGAGATGTTGGAAGTTTGCTTCTTGTCCCAATAAGAATTTACTTAACTTGAATTTACCAAAGGATATTTTTTACACTGCCATTGCAGTAAAATTGACACGTAAAAGGCTGCACATAAATTTTGGCATCTACACATCCATGAAATCATTGCCATAATAAAAAATAATGCACATGTCCATAACCCTCCAAAATTTCTCATACCTTTCTATGATTACTGCCATCCTTCCTTGCCTCTCAGCAAATATAGATCTGCTTCATTCTATGAAGATTAGTTTGCATCTTTAAGAGTTTTCTATGAGCATGATGATCGTTTTGGGGGGAGAAACTTTTAATTAGTGTATGTGTTGACATTCATTTAATTGTGTGTTTTAGTAGTTTACATGGTCTCTCATTTTCATGGTCTTTTGGCTAGAAGCTTAACAGTTGTACTGATCCCAAAGAACTAGCTTATTTCACTTGTCCACTGTTTTACTTTTTGTTTAATTTTATATATAGCTTCATTATTTCCTTTTTTCTGCTTACTTTGGGTATAGTTTGCTCTGCTTTTCTTTTTTTTTTTTGGTCTTTTTCGTTTTTATCGGTACCAGGGATTGAACTTACGACTGCCTGCTTGCAAGGCAGGCGCTTATGCTGCTGAGCTAAATCCCCAGCTCCTGCTTTTCTTTTTCTTTTTTTTTAAGGAGAAAAAAGAAAAAAAACAGAGAAAGGGTACAAGTAATACAAAATTTTAAAAATAGTAAGAAATCACTAGCTAATAGATTACATATTCTCCTCTTAGAAATAGTTGTTCAAGTTACAAAATTGAAGTATATAAAGTAGACTTTCAAACAGTGAGAGTGCAAACAGTTTTGTTCAGTGATCCAAAAAACACTCAGTAATATGGTTATCTATCTTATACACTTAAACATATATGCAGTTATAACCTTTAGAGCACTTTCTTTTCTTTTGTACAATGACAACTACACATTTTGGGTTTTATTACTCCCACAGTTCTTATTACTATTTTTTGAAGAGAGTAAAACCAAATGCGACATATCAGAACAGAGTCAGTCAAATCAAAAGGATGGACATAATAGATAATGTAAAAACAAAATATAAGGTGATCAACAATGGTTACCATACTACCTCTTGCTATTTTAAGAAGAATTGGCAGTTATAATAAAATTGAACTAAACAGTAAAGAATAAAACCAAAGCATTGGAGACATTACAGGATTTTAAAAGAAAATAACAGTCAACTGGAATGGGCGTCATAATGATTCTTATTGTCTTCACAGTTATGCCTATACTTTCAAACTTGGTACTATCAAGCAAAGCAGAATAGAGGAAAATCAGTCAAAATAAGAAGGTGAGGGCAATACAGGATTTCAAATCAAGTTAATAGGAAATCAAAGTAGGTTACTATAATGTATCCTGCTATTTTTTATTTATTTTTCCCTTAATTAAAAAAATAAAAAGAAAAAAGTAAATAATTTTTAAAAAGGGGGGATTGAGATAAAAGAGGGCATAACAACAGAACAGCGCAGGTCAAATCATAACCATTTAAGCAAAATAGTGTTTCACCACAAGATATCCTGACATAAAAATAGTTACCATAGTGTCTCTTTCCTTGAAATCTTTGAGTATAACTTCTTATACTGTAGCACCAAACATATCAAGACACTATAAAAACATTCAAGAGAATGACATTATTACAGGTATTTAGAACCAATTGACAGAAAATGAATAATGGTTTCTATATAAACTCCTTGTCTGTAAAAGTTTTTGCTTATATTATCATATATAATAAAATCCAATAAGATACAACCTTTAAGACCAATGGAGACAGAAGAATACATGTTTGATGGGACTTCAAAACAAGATGATACTAAATCAGCATTAGCTATTATGATGTCTTGTTTTCTCCAAAATTGCTGTTCCTACCTTCCGATCTTCTCTGCTTCATTTCTGTTGAGATCTTTTTCTGTCGTTTGTTGTCAGTTTGTCTTCTTCATTTCGTTTTCTGCTCCATTCATTGTGGCCTCTCTGCCACTATTTCTGGAATCTTGGTATTTTCCTTTTTTAGATTATCCTGCAGTATCCTCTGTAGAGTTGAATTAGTGGTGGCAGATTCCCCTAGTTCCTCTTTATCCTGGAAGCACCTTGTTTTTCCATCAATTTCTAGGGACAGTTGTACAGGATATATCAATCTTGGCTGGAGGTTATTATCTTTCAAAGCTTGAATTATTTCCCCCCATGCTCTTCGTGATTTGATGGTTTGTGCCGAGAAGTCTGCTGTAATTCTGATGGGTGTTCCCTTGTAAGTGATCTGTTTCTTGTCTCTGACAGCTTTTAATATTCTGTTCTTATATTGGATTTCTGGAATTTTGATTATTATATGCCTGGGTGTGGCTGTGTTTGGGTTGTAGGTGGCTGGAGTCCTGTATGCCTCATATATCTGAGTATCTTTACCATTTGCCAAATTAGGGAAATTCTCTTGGATTATTTCTGTGAATAGTTTTTGTAGTCCATTTGTTTGTGTCCCCACTTCTTCTCTTATGTTCTTAATTCTTGTTATAGATCCTCTTATCATCTTCTAGTTTTTTATATTGTTGCTGTTTGTTTTTTTTTGTTATTTTTAAGAAGTTTTTCATTTCATGCTCCCATATTACAAATCTACCCTACAGTTCAGATAAGCTGTCCTTAGTTTCTTTCAAGCTGTTATGCCAGTTTTTGATAGAGTTTTTAGTTTCCTGGTAATCTCTTTGAACCTGCTTTACATATTCTATGTTTTCTCTATCTACTCCATCAAGCAATTCTCCCCTTTTTTTCTGTTCTTCCATTCCACCATCTTTTTTTTTCTTGGGCGGTGCTTAGCATTTCTCTAACTATTCTGCTTATATCTTGCTTCAGGTCATTAATAACTTCATTCCTGAACTCGTCTATGAGGCTCTGGAGATAGTGCTTTATGTCTATTGGTGCCATGTCTGCTATTGCGTGTTTCTCAGGATTGGGGGCCGAGGACCCTTTCTTGTTGCTCCCTCTTCCCATGTTCTTTGTTCCTTATATTTAAGCATGTATAGGAGGCCCAGCTTCCTTCCCTGTCAGCCACAGTCTGTTTGAATTGCACCGGCTAGGTGTTCCCGCCCACCACAGTGGCACCAGGGAGACACAGACCTGGGCAGCCTATGCTTGGCCCACCCCTCCAGGTTAACCTACCGAAGGCTTCACCATTAGGGTGCACCTCGAGGCACCCTAAGTATAGGGACCTGAGTTGGACTAGCCTATTGGATCTCAGCCAGAAGCGTCTCACAGGCCAGGCACTCCCTACCAATCCCACTTGAAAGGGGGATATGTGACTGAAGTCGCTGCAGCTTCTTGTTCTGGGAAGTCAGCCCGGTCTGAGTATGTCCTCCGCTGCACCTCCTTTTCTATGGAAGTGTCCTGATTCACTCACTCACCGAGGGTTGATGCAGGGCACCCGGCCAGTCCCGCTCCCAACTCCTTTCAATGCTTCCCACTCTCCAAGCTTTCACACCTCTCTCCCTGCTGTGCCGACGGGGACGCAACAGTGGCTGCAGGTAATTCAAACCGCAGTTTCCAGTGACGCGGGTCCGGGTTCCGTGCTGATACCTTATCTGTGCCTGCTGTATCACCAGGATTGCGTTTCCAGATGGTTTCTCTTAATTTAGCTTGTTCCTGGGTCAGCAAAGAATATCCCTCCTTGCTGGGATCATTCCTAGATTTCAAGTGCGGTTTCTCAGAGAGCCTCCAAGGCTGCTGCTATCTATCCGCCATGTTCTTCCGGAAGTCCTCTGCTTTTCTTAATGTTAGGAGATGAGGTCATCGGTTTGAGGCTTCTGGTTTTTTTTTTTTTTTTTTTTTTTTTTTAGTATAGGGATTTAGTATTAAAATTTTTCCTGTAAGTGTTGCTTTAACTGCACCACACAATTTTTCATGTTTTATTTCCATTTCATTAAAATATTTCTTAATTTCTCTTTTCATTATTTTCTTTACCTCATGGGTTATTTTGGACTATTTATTTATCTCGTAAGTATTGTGGATTCCCCTGTTATCTTTCTGTTATTGATTCCTACTTTAATAAAATTTTGGTCAAAGAACATTTTCCATAACTTGAGTTCTTTGAAATTTATCAAAATGTATTTTATAACCCAGATTATGATCTATTGTGGCAAGTATTATATGTTCACTTGAAATGAATATGTATCCTCATGTTGGGATTATGTGGAATGTTTTATAAATTTTAATTTGTGGGCTAGTTTTGGCTTTATATTTTATGTCCTTAGTGATTTTTTTGTCTACATCTTCTATCATTCGCTGAGAAACTACTGCAGAAAAGTTACACTGTAGTTTTAGATTTGCTTATCTCTTGCATTTCCATTATTTTTTCCCTTCAGCATTTGAATCTTTTATACTATGTGAATAAATATTTATAATTTCCATATCTTCCTGGTAACTTTATCTCTTTCTTATTTTGTAATGACTCCCTTTATCCTTGATAACGTGTTTCATTCGTAAGTATACTTTTTTCGTCTTTTTATTTTGATGCAAACTAGATTTTAAAGTTTTTTTTGCAAGCATATTCAACACTTGGTTAATTGTTTTATATCCACTCTTATAGTCTCTGCCTTTTGAGTATTTAAATCGTTTATATTTAGTGTGATTGTTATATTTAATGAATTTAAATCTATGTATTGTATTTTTTTTTACTTTTATTTTTTATTTTTGGTGCTGGGAATCAAATGCAAGGCTTGTATATGGTGGAAAAGCGTTCTGCCAGTGAACTACATCCTTAGCCACTTAAATCTATGTACTTGCTATTGGCATTTTTCCCTTTTATCTTTTTCTGTCCTTTCATTTTTAGATTATACATTCTTTATTAGTCCATTTTGCTTCCTTTGTTATATTACATGCAATAAGTCTTTACTGTGTTATTTTCATGGTAGTTTGGGGGTTGTGTAGTGTTCATGTAACTTACAGTCTACCTTGAAATGATACTGTAGTTATTTCTGTATAATTCAACAATCTTGGAGCAATATATTTTCACTTTTACTTTTACTCACCCACTGGGATCATCAGTTTAGTTTTCTATGTGTTGTAAACCCCATAATATATTGTTATTTGGTTCATTATAAACAGTCCATTATCTTTTTCCTTTTTATCAGTACCAGGGATCAAACTCACTACTGCCTGCTTGCAAGGCAGGCGCTTACGCCGCTGAGCTAAACCCCCAGCCCCAACAGTTGTCGTTTAATGATACAGTAATAATAATAATAAGGCTTTATATTTATTGGGTCATCACCTTTTCTGATTCTTTATTCCTTTGTGAAGATCAAGATGATTATGTGCTACAGTTTGTTCTACCAACATTTCTTATAGTGTAAATCTAGATGATAAATTCTTGTTTGTATGTCTGAGAGTACTGTGAATTGAACCTAAGGCCTTTGTACTCCCAGCTCTTTTATTATTATTTTTTATTTTGAGACAGGTTCTCAATAAACCACCAAGTTGTCTAGGCTGAGCTCAAGCTTTCAGTCCTCCTGCCTTGTCCTCCCAGAGTGCTGAGATTACAGGTGTGCACTACCATACTCAGCTATTCTTTTTTAGATTCTCTCTTTTTCATTGGTTCTTAGCAGCTAAATTTTTATTTGCCTTGTTGTTTTTTTATTTATGTTTCTTATACTTGAGACTTCTTTGTGGATTTTCATCAAATTGGGAAATTTTTCAATACTTATTTCTTCAAAATGCTTTGATATCTTTCATCTCTCCTTTCCTTTTGTAACCAATTACATGCCAACTTAACAACTTGAAGTTTTAAAAAACTTTGTTGGTGTTTTGGTGATTTTTTAAAATTATTTTTCTCAGTGTTGTCCTTGAGAGTAGTTCTGTTGCTGTGTGTTCAAGTGCACTAGTCATGTTTTTACAGTGTCTGTTTGTTTTTTCCACTCTGCTTTTTTTAATACTTCTCGTATCTTAATGATACAACTTTCCTTTAGCTTTTAGAGTCCATGGGCTATCATTATATATTTTAATATTCTAATCAACTAATGCTATCTGTGTCATTTCTGGGTTGGTTTCAAATGATTTTGTTTCCTTCTTTATGGCTCTTTTCTTCTTTGTATACAATACATGATCTTTTTATGCCATATCATGTAAATTTTGTATTGTCGGGTGCTAGATATTTTTGTGTTCCCATAAATATTTTTCAATTTTGCTCTGTGATCCACTTTACTCACAATCTTGTCCTTCTAGGTGTTACATTTTTACCTTTAATAGGCCATCCCAAAATTTAGTTTAGTCCACAATTTTATCATTGCTGAGGCAAGATCCTGTTAGGACTTTATCCAGTGTCCTCTGAATGACCAGGCTTCTCTCTCTGACTGTTGGAATGGGACTGCTCTTCTGTTTTGTGTAATCTCCAGGTGCTGTTTGCTGTAATTCTTTTGGACAGTTCTTGCATTGGCTTCAGGTAATTCCCTCACACACAGGTGCTGGATCAATCCTCACCTGAACACTTGAGGGAAACTGCAGATGTACAGTTTGTCTCTGGGTAATCTCTTTCTGGTACACCATGCTGTCAGTCAGTATCTCCAGACTCCCAGCTGGATTCTCTCTAGTCATAGACATCTAAACTTCCCTTCTCCCCCTCAGCTTGCAAACTTTCTCCAAGCAGTAAGCCAAGGCAGTGCTTGCAACCACCTCCACTGCTTCTCATCTCTCAGGAATCACTGATTCTCACCATCTGATGGCTTGTTTCTTGAGTGCCATTGTTCTGTATATTTTGTCTGATTCATAGTTGTTTCAGGTGCAGGTAAATCTGGTTACTTCACACTGACTGAAAGTTGAAGTCCAAAAACTTGCCCATTTTTTGCCATTGAAATAGGTCTCCAGTTATATGTAGAGAATCGGATGGGTTAATGTGCTAAGATTTGTTTTATAGTAACTTTTAATAATAAAGCTAATTTCTGTAAAGTGAATAAAAAAAAAGCAATGGACTTATGAATTTACTCACTTGGTGAAACATGTAGTTTAGGACATTGCTAGTAACACTGATGTGTAAGCAGTTCATTCAATCAGTGCATATTGACAGTAAGCCAGATGTGGTAGGGGAGGATGGAAGTAGGAGGCGGAAACTGTGCTCGGATGACTTTACAGTCTTGCTGGAAATCATATTCATTCACAAAACACTTAGGGACCACTTAGGGCAGCGGGGATTCTTTGGGAAAGAGTAGGAGGTGAGTGTAGCCTGTAGATCAGATTCTGAGATGACTTTATTTGCATCTACATTTCAAATTTTATTGGAGGACACTAAAAAGGTATCATCTTCCTCTTCAGAAATAGAGAAAATGTTCTCAAAACCCAACTTGTTTTGTTCAGCTTTTACTACCTAAGAAATCACTAGAAGTTGGTGGTTTAACCTACCAACCATGCAATTATCTCGTAATTCTCTTTCATGGTGGTTTTGGCCAAGCTCACATTCAGCAGATCATCTGGGCGCGGCTGGGTTTACCCAGTTGTCCGCTGTCAGCTGGTTGTTGATTGCCTTATTGGTTGTCCACATGTAGCTATTCCTGGTTATCAGCTTAGTTGACAGGGCAAGTTGGCCATTTGCCTCTGTCCAGCCACCTAGCCCAGACTTGCAGACTCCTGGTGCTTGCAGAGCACCCATGGGTAACCAGGAGGTGAGCCTCAGGTTGCATACACTTTTTAAAACTTTCCTTGCATTGAATCCCGTTTCTGGAGAGCTACAAACCAAGTTTACATAGTCAGCCTGGATTCAAGGAAGTAATGGCTGCTTTTTTGAATAAAAGTAGCTGCAACATTAGTTTCTGTTTTTATAAGATGTTATACATCCATTAAATATTTACTGCTACACACAGGAGTGACCTACTGATTGTTGACTTTAAAGTGATCATTTTGCTCAGGAAACAATTGCAGGCTAGTTGGCAGACTTAAATGATGTTTTGAATAGCTCTCCAGTGTTTTAAAAAGTTGAAACTAATATGTTTTAACCTCTCACATTTGTCTCAGCTTTATCTTCATAAAGACCTCCCATTTTATGTTTAGTCTATTTGGAGATTATTAGATCACCAAAGTGCCAACCTAGCATCAAAAAAGAATGATTGTTGTTCATGGAAAATCTCCCTCTCTGCTTTTGGTCCAGTCTTCTCTCTGTGTTGTGCTCACTCAGCCTAGGCAGTGGGTTTCCTTTGTGCAGAGCCAAGAGACATTCCAAACCACTGGAGGTCAAGATTGGACTGGTTGTCTTGGGTCGTTCTGGCAGATCACTTTTCCATTAGAAAGGCAGGGCAGTCTTAGCAAAAGGAGACGTTCCTATTTATGTATTTAAAAACCTCATTGTGTTATGGAACACATGTAACTGTTTATTTCTAAGTCTAAGAAATCATTCTCATTATCAAGTATATAATTTTGGTTCTCTCTGGAACCAATCGTTTTATTACTCAAGTTAGCATAATGAAAATAATGCTAAATTCCTAGGAGAAAAACAATGGAAGTCATTTGACTTTACCTCTCCCCTAAAAAACAGATGATGGTGGCAGTGGGGTTAATGTCGGAAAGATAATAACATGAGGTAAATAGTCCTGACTGCTAGTTACCATGTAGTACATTTTCTGAGTCCCTAACAATAGTGAACACTTCCAGAAAGAAGACACCAAAATTTTAGCAAGGCTGCCATTCCAAAAATCCCTGTCACTTAGTCAAGAGAATGTGAATATAAATACTGTAACAGTAACCAAGATGTTGAAGGAAGCATCTCAGTGTGGTTCTGAGACTTCACACAAAGACCCATGTGTGGAGCTGTCAGATGTAAGTATGTGCCCCTGAGGAGATTTCTGGACTAAGGTGTCACAGAAATTCTCCTGCGAAGAGAATGTGGCTTTGAAAATACTCTATAATATGCACTGCTTTTGGATGTGGCCATTCCAGTAATCATTATTTTCCCAAAAAATTTGAACCTGAAATTTGCTGGTAGTTGCAGGGGTATTTGTGGAGACACAACTCTTTGTTGTCCTGAATTCCCTTTTTGTGTGTCTCCTATGAGCTGGGGTTGCTCCCAGTGATGGAAGGGTAGAGAGGAACTCCTGTCATTGTCAGCACAGCAGGCTGTCAGCTATGGAACAGGCCTCCTGCGTTCCCGGGGAAAGCCTGACATGCCTCCTCCTCCACGGGCATCTCCCCGCGCAGACCCAGGATCATTCAGGTACCCTCTAGTGCTCTGTCTCTAACATGTCAGTCCCTCCCTATGTGCTACTCTCTTGTCACCTTACTTTCTGTTCCCACCACCTTTCTCTCACACATCGGCATCACATTTTGGCTTTCTACTTGGCTTCTTTCTCTGTTTTGGCCTATCCTTATTTGGTCTCTCAGACCTGCCCAAGGTCTCCCCCACTGCAGTTCTGTGGTTCTGCTTCTCCCCACTGCTCACTCTCTCCCCACCTCTCAGTTCAATTTTGTACATGACAACTGTAGGCTCAGCCTTCTGCACAGGGAGCCTCCAGTCCATTGCACAGCCTCCATTTGGGGTGGCGCTGTACCCTACCTTTGCTTAGCTCTTGCTGGGGAACAGTCTTGGTGCAAAAAACACCTTCTCTATAGTTTATTGTTATGTGTTTTTTCCTTAGAGAATTGGCTGGTGTTGTAGAAGCATTGGGATTGCAATGTACAAATCATTCTCATTTCATGCATCTTATGTATTTAATAGCTAATTGAATCTTTAAGCAATCAGTGAGGTTCTTCTGTATGCCAGGGAAGAAGAATATGCAAGAAAATAGGATCTTATCCCAAATTTTAAGCTGTCAAGGGAGAATGCAATAATATGTATGGAAATGTAGTGACAAATCTGAGTGACAAATCCAAGGTAGTGATCATCTCTAGGAAAGAAATGAAAAAATAGATATTCCTATCTAGGTACTATCTATCCTGAGTGCTGCAGGAAAGTCACTTTGCTAAGTACAGTGGTGTAGGAGAGAGACACTGGTCAAGCTAGAGCCTGTCTGACAGATCAGTTTAAAAATCCACAGTGTAACTTTTCTGTACCTCAGTTTCCACATCTAAAGAGGGGAAGAGACCTTAGCTCAAGAGGCTGTGTGGATTAAAAGAGCTCTGTATGTAACATAACTGACAGATAGGGCCATCTGCATATGCATCAAATGTTTTTGCCAGCCATATATCAGTAAAAGAAAGCTCCCGCTTCAGGCGTCCCAGTGAGGGAGAGTTAATCAGGTGGGATTTGGGGAGCTAACTCTGGGATCAAATTTTTATACTGTAATTCATGTCACTCAGAGTACATCATCTCTCCACGTTTGGCCTTTTGCCACTTGTGGTCCTAAATGGCTTCACTCGGTTACAATTGCTTGGGTGACTTCAGATGACATCAGGTCTCCAGGTGCATTTTGGGTTGGCACATGACTGACCCAGATGGCAGCCATAATGGGAAGGTTCAAATTTAACCTTTTCTCAGTGGGACCTATCTGGCTAGGAACTGCCAGTGTTGTTCTCCAGACGTGATTTGGGGATTGCACTACAACCTCCCTCAATCACTACCTACACAGATTTTAGTCCCACACAGACTGATGTCTACTGAGTGACTACATGGCCCAGATATTTTTAGGGCAAGTTTATGTCTTCTGCAAGGCAAATTGACAGTATTTGAATAAAAAGCATGATTAATGCTTTTTTACAAACAAGTAAACTGCTTCAGAGAGGTTAAGTGACTAGCTCCACTGAAGTTTATTCATGCCAAGTCCTGTGCTCATTCCTCTATGCCTTAGCTGGTCCCTAAAGCAGCCAACATAAGCATTACAGCAACTGCCAAGCACTGTAGTTACTTTTTTGGCAAACTTATTATGTAAGATAAAAGTATTAAAGATGTTATAAAGAAGAGAGTTTCATAATGCTAGCTTGAATCTTGATGATCTTTCTGTAGTGATGATTTTGGTTATCCCCTTTGTATAGTTAAAATGCAGTCCAGCATTGGTATTACATCTTGTAAAAATCCAGAAATAAGAATTACACTCTCACAAACTGAGCTTCTCTGGGTAACAGAACACCTAGAGAATTTTAACTGATGGAATATTGTTATAAGCAATTATTTTTACTGTGATGGAAATGACTTATATGCATCTATAAAAGATAATAAGCTCATGGAGTCCTTTAATTTTGTCTTTCTGCTACAGAGATCTGTGGGACACTGAAGACAGTGGGTTTTTAATTTCATTGTGGGCTTAATTAACATTTCTTTTCTCTGGTTCTCTGATCATCCTTTGTATATTTAGTGGCTAGGTAACTTTCCTTTTCAATTAAATTCTTTTGCCCATTTTCACTGGTTAGTTTATCTCTCTCATACTGATGTGAAGATGTTCTTTTTGAATTATGTATACTAATCCTTTATAGTTTGTATATGTTACAAATAACTTCTGGGCTGTTGCTTTTCGTATTCATAATATTCATATTCATAATTCAGTCTTTCAATACACAATGTACAGGTTTTTTATCTAATATATCCATATACTTGTCAAATTTCTCCTTTTTTGGTTGCGTGTTTTGGTTTAAAAATTCTGTCAACCCTAAAAGCTGTAACATTTGCTTTTTGCATTTTTCACTTAGACTACCTAGAATTTGTTTTGGTGTTTGATATGAGCAAGGATTGCCAGTACTGTTTTTATGTGGCTAACAGTCTGAGCACTATGTGTTAAGGCTTTCTCATTCCAGTAGAACATGTTTCAGCTTATACACCAAGACCGTGTTCACTCGTGACACTGTGGTTGTAGAATGGGTCTGATGGCTACTCTGGCCAGTGCTTTACTTTTTTCTCTTGTTCAGAATTGATTATCCTTGGGTTTTAGATCTTATCCAAAAATTTCGGACATGGCCTGTAAAATTTGATGAAAAATATTATGGGGATGTTGATTTAAATTGTATTTGAGAAAAAGGTGAATTAGCATCTTAACTAGATTGTATCTTGCTATGCATGAATGTGATATAACTTTCATGAATATGAGTCTTTTAATTGCTTCTGGTATTTCTAAAATGCAGTTGATTTTTATATATTTTATATGTAAAATTTTTATGGAACTTGTATTAACTCTAATAACTTGTTGATTTTCTAAATATTTGGTCAGATTATCTGCAAATAATAGTGTATATTTCTTTTCCTTTGTTATATTTTTAATGCTTTTTCTTAGTACACTGGGTAGGATTACCACAATAATGTCAAATATAACAAATGATACGAGCATCATTGTATCATTTCTATGTTAAACTCGTCAATGTTTCAACTTTATGAATAATTTTCACTGTAGTTTTTAAAACTTTCTTTGCTAAGGGGCTAGGGATTTAGCTCAGCGGCATAAGCGCCTGCCTTGCAAGTAGGCAGTCGTGAGTTCGATCCCTGGTACTGAAAAAGACGGAAAAAAAAAAAACTTTCTTTGCTAAATACCTATTGTCATATTAAAAAAGTTTTCTAAGCTTGATAAAAGATTTTTATAGCGAATGTGTGTTGATTTTAAAGCATTTTCTGCATCTTAGTCCTGATATTTTCCCTATAATCTTGCAATGTGGTAAATTACATTTGTTGGTGTTTTAATTTTGTATTTCCTTTGCAAACTCAACCTAATTTTACAGTGTCATTTGTAATTGCAATCGGTATATAACCTGCCTTCACATTTTTCTTGCCTATTTTTATAATAATAATCATATAAAATAATGTTCTCCAAAACTTAGTATTCAGCAGATGAGCTCTTCTCTGAGTCTTGGGTAGAAATCATCTTAAAAGAGTTTCACCTAGTGGGTTTTCCTTTTTGGTATGTGTATAAATATGTGACTCAGTTTCTTTAAATGATTAAAAGAGACATTAAATTTTCTATTTTTTCTGGAGTTGAATATTATATGTTCTCTATTTCTAGAAAATTCATTTTTTGAAGTGTCTAAATGTATTATAAAATTTTCTTATAATTTTATTTGGCCTGTACTGTATTCATAATCATTTCTGTCATTTCCAAGAATTGCTCTTTTTTTTTTTTTTGCCTTTTTTCTCTTGGATAATTTTGAAAGAATTTTTCTGCTAATTAGGTTGTTTTTAATTACAAACTAACCTTTGATTTTGTTGATTTTCTTTATATATTTTTGTTTTCATATTTTATTAATCTTATTTCCTTTTATCTGCTTTAAATTTATTGTTTTTCCAGCTGTTGAGTTGACCACATGTTAATTTTTGCTCTTTTCTAATATAAATACTTAAGCAATAAATAAATAGCATGTTAGAACCATTCTATAAAACTTAGTATACTGTTTCATTAAGGTACCCTTTGAATATTTTCTAATTTTTTGTGGGTTTTTGGGGGGCTTTCTTTTTACTTGAACTATTTAAAGTATATTAAAAATTTCCATTCATATAGTTTTTTGAAAATAAATTTATCTCCCTGGTTTTTATTTTAAACTTACTTGAATTACGATCATGAAGGTGGTTCATCTGAGACGAACTTTTGGCATGAACTTTGATGACAAATCAATGATCAGTTTTTGCATTGTCTCTGTATTGAGAATGTATTTTCTCTAATTTGAGGCATCAGGCTTATCTCTTAGATAAAATTATTAATCACATATTTAAATGTATTATATGCCAAACAACTTGTGTCAGTCACTGTGCAAGCAAAATACTAAACCCCTTCACTCTGATGATGGTATATAACATTTTTTTAAAAACCACATAAAATAGTGTATCAAAAAGAAGTAATAGAGCAGGGCTTAGACCTCTTTTACCTAAAACATAAATAAATTCTATCTATGCGTAAGTGTCCAGAGCTGATATAATAGCTCCGTTGTGAGCCTGGAATCTAGGATTTGCTTGCAAGGATGGTATTTCCCCACCGTCACCACTTCTGCCTAACAGCCACAAATGATGTAGCTTCTCAGATGAGAACACCCATGGGACACATGCATGGGTATGGACTGACACTTTTTTCTTGTACTAAGATAGCTGTGTTCCCTATCGTGCAGGCATATTTTCTCTGAATTCAATTCTTCCTATGCCTGAGTATCTAGGACTTAGGTAGTAGTCCCTTATGAGTCTGAAATATAGGAATTGGTTATAAAGATAGTGCAACAAAAATACAAATATTTTATGTTCTATGCATTTCCTAGAATATTTTTTGTCTATAATGCTTATGATCAATAATTTCTTACATGCAAAGCATGCTGTTTGATATTTTATATACATCGCCACCTTTTTGTCTTATCAGCACTTGAAGCAGATTGCTTATCACAGTTTACAGATCAAGGTCCTGAAATAGGAGACTTCAGATATCCTGTAGTCTCCCCCAAACCTAGATACTGCCTAGATACTGGCAGACCACCAAGCTTGGACTAATTCCTGCATTAACAGGCCAAGCAACTAAAACATGAACTCATTGTATCTTCAGGTCATCACTGAGTGGTCTTCTCACATCATCCTTTAGGCAACACCAGGAGTCTCTGGCAGCAGAGAGAGAGAGGCGCCGGCAGGAGAGAGAAGAAAGGCTGCAAAGAATAGAACGGGAAGAAAGGAACAAATTCAAGTAAGAAAGATTTTAAGATTCTTTTAATAATAAGTTGAAATTTTAAGAATATGACTTTGCAGGTGTATATGACTAATACTAGCTAGGAAATGTATTTACTTCTAATTCTGTCTGCATCTAAGGAAGATCAATATTTACTTGCTAAAGACTGGCTGTGGTATGTTCTGACCTTTTTCTAACCATGAAGGCAGGAAGCATGGAAAACCAAATGCAATTAGGAACTCGTGTATTTTATATCCTCCACTATCTGCCCAAGCCTAACTGACTTGTCTTAATTTGCCATTTCTCACTAAAGAGCCTCATGTTTTATTCATACTGTATTGGAGACGTAAAGGAAAATGCTTCCAATTTTCTGGTTTGCTGCTTATTTCCTGTAGCAATCTTTTAAAAAGTAGTAAGGTGGCTGAGGATTTAGCTCAGTAGCTTAAGTGCCTGCCTGGCAAGCTTGAGGTCATAAGCTTAATTCCTGTATCAAAAAACAAAACAAACAAAAAGAGGTAACACACAAACATATATATACATATGCAATAATCCCTCTTCCTGTGGGGGAAGCACTTGCCCTTGTGGTGATTTCTAGCCCATTGCCTCCTGATCTCTTCGCCTCTGTCCAGCTCCAAGGATGTGATCCTGGGTGTGACTCATCGAGATTCTGCATCTTGACCTGTCTGTGCCTGCTGAATTCAGTGTGCTTCTGCTTCCCCTTCCACCAGTTCACCAGTCCTCATGTCCTCCAGGCTGACCTCCTCCCACCTTCTTTCCTGGTTTTTGTGCTGTGTTTTGACTCATAGAATGTTGGGCTGAGCCTTTGCTTACACATTTCCTTCTTCCCCCTCTTTCTTTGCCTGCTTTTCTGATCTCCTTTTTCCCACTTGTCTCCCTCTCCTGCTTTTCCTCGATGGTCTCCTCTTTCTTTACTTTCTAGTCCAATAGCTTTTACCTATGTTTTTTCCGCATTACCCTTTACATTTCTACTTCCTGTTTCATCTCTTCAGTTTCATTGGAGAATAATCTTGCTATTGATTACTTTCAGTTAGATCAGTAAAGGATGTAGGGGACTATTAATAAGGATTTATGGGTTCAGTAACGTGGTTTATTCTAGGACACAAGGAAAGTATGTGTAATTATAAAATGATCAAATGTCAAAAAGGTTGTAAAGTTGCTTAACCTTACTACTTTATGAATACAGTTATTTCAAGTCCATAGATGAAATGCCAATCCTGGCTTTTGTAAGAGTGGATGAATGGGTTGCTTGAACCAAACCAGCATCGTTTCTCCACTGTGCTTGTGGTTTTCCATTTCTCCACACCAGAGCTGTCAGGTTTCTACCAAATCATATGTGGAAACACTGGCTGTATTACACCATTTGTCATGACCTAGTTCAAGAAGTTATTTTAAAAGACAATTTTTAAAACCCTGTAACAGGATAAAGGCTTGCTGATTAATTGCTTTCTGAGAGATCTGGATATTTTACCACTAACCAGCACCAAGGAATTTGATTGAAATATGTGGAAAATTCAGAGATTAGCTTATATATTTAGAATTATCAATTGGCAACTTCTTAAAATAAGGTTCCGCTTTTGGAGAAAATGGAATCAGCATGTTCCATCCTGTCTCTCTATTGCATCATTGAATACATCCATAAATCATAGAATGCATGGCTCTGGAATCTCTGAAATATAATAGGGAGTAAGTAAGTTAACAGAGGAGACCAACATCCAAAATTATACCAGTGAACATTTACTATTTTTTACCTCCAATATCATCTGGCATGGGCTCAAAGGCACTCCCAAACCTAGAAACCTGTATCAAATATGGACCAAAAGAATGCCAAAAAAGCTTTCTTTTCTAGACTGAGGTGCAGCCAAAGGAATTCCTAAGGGTCAGAGACTATAGAAATACTCTATTTTTTCCTTTTTTCATTCTGTACTGCCTCAGCCTTTAAGCAATATTGCTTCAACAGCATGGTGAAGCAGCAGGTGCCTAACCTCTGGGTGAGGAAAACCTATTCTCTAAGTAGAAGAGCAGCGACCCATGAGCACTAGAGAAATCATTGTGTGTGTGTGTGTGTGTGTGTGTGTGTGTGTTTGTGTCCTTTGGCTGTGTTGCCCTGGATCCAGTCGCAGTTATCGAAAGTACCCAGTAGATAAGGGAAAATGAAGCCAAGTTTCTTTAGCTGAAAGACTAGGAAGGTAAACCCAGGAAGCCAGAAAGTGTGAAGAAAGTAACAAAAAGCCTGTAGATAAAGGAGCTCAGGTCCTGAGAACTAAGTAGGTGAGGATCAGCACTCAGGTACCAGCCTGGCCACTGGGAGGGGCACTTAAGCCTGAGCTGAGTAGGACTGACAGTAGTTGAAAGCTGATATTTAAACTGACCCCAGAAGGGAGGTCAAAACTCTCACAGGCTGAACCTAATCTGGTTAATTGCTTGCTAAAATAAAACAAAACTCAAGATTCTTCATAGAATATATCCAGAATCTTATTACAGAATATACCCAGAATTTTATTACAGAATGTTTAAGATTTATACAACATGATTGAGAATAATTTGTCATACAGAGAACCAGGAAAATGTTAACTCCTAGAAAAAATGATAATGAAAGAGTGCTGATCATAGAAGGGCATAGATATTATAATGATCAGATGACTTTAAAATAGCTTTATGCTTCAAGAAGTAAAGGCAAATAATCTTGAAATAAATGAAAAGGTAAGTCTGCAAAGAAGGAACTATAAAGAACTAAATAGAAATATGTATAGAACAGAAAAGTTTAAAACCCAAGATAAATTCATCAGATGAAGAGAGCAACAGAATAGAGATAAGAAGAATGTCAGTGAACCTCCAGATAGAGTAATAGAAATTATCCAGTCTGAAAATAAAAAAACCTTAAAAATATGAACAAGCATCATAGAAATCCTTGGAATAATACCAAAATGTCTAACATTCATGTGATTGGAATCTGGGAGATAAAATAGAATATATTATAATGTATACTCAGTCAATATTGTGTGGTACACAGCATGGGGATCGCATCCAGGCACTCTGTCCTCAGAGTCTGTATTCATAATTGTTCATCATTTGCTTTTGGTTTCAAATGAGTCTCATTTGTCATATAAGAATACATAAAGCGATCCTGGCAAAATGACTCCAATTCCAGAAAGATGCTAATCTAATCATCAGCACAGGCCACATCCAACTATTAATTATAGTGACTGGTAACTCTGTTTCTGACATTATGATAGGAAAGAGATTTTTAAAAGAAAATAGGAAAATTTTTCCATGGCACTCCCTCTCATTACTTGGATTGCCAAACTTGCATCTGTTTCACTGATTTAAATTGTACGTGCTGCCTATACTTTTTGCAAAGTGTCTAAGAGTTATTCCTTATCTTCTATTGTTGGTTTCATTGACTATGGTGTTAAACTTCCTGGTTATAAGAAGTTTTATTACCAAGGTGGAAAGTGGCAAGGATGGTTGTTTATAATCGATAACAATGTTTTTTGATGTACTATCCCTTTGTAGCCAGTTACCAGTGTGCTGAGTGAGCAGGAGAACACTACACTCCATTACAAGATCTAGTGTAGAAAAACAGGAAGTAGGATTCTCCAGGTAAAATAAGAAAGGTAATTGAACACATTGTTTCAAACTTAGATTCAGGTTGAAACCTTACCGGCAGGAACAGAAAAACAGAACATTAGAAGTGGACAAAGTTGAGAGTCTTGGGAGTACAGCCCAGAGACAGTGTACAAAGCACAAGCTTGCAGTAGCCTAAATAGAAACTAAGAATGATGGATATTAAAAAAAAAATCCTCAAGAGGAACATCATGGAATATAATACAACATGGCCAAGGCACTTGGGCCTGCTTAGATTTAATTCTTCAGATGGATATTATGGAACTAGTAAAGCTTGATCAGCTATTAATCACCTCCAAAAGCTATTGCCAACTTGTCATTTTCACATTTGATTTATGTATTTTTAAAAAATTCTTTCTTTCTCCCTCGTCTATTTATAATCTTTACACAGAACAACTGGTAGTGTTTCTGAGTGACTCCAACATTGTCATTTTTAACTCCTTGTGATTTAATTGAAAATCCATTGCATCTAGTACTTAAAAGAACAGTTTTTAAATTTAAAAGTCAACTATGACATTTTTCCTTGCTGCAGTGATAGGCTTTCATGATATCCTGCTAATAGTTTCCTGGTACTTTTATGAGCATCTAACTCTATTTTGTGCATGTTTCCATCAGCCGAGAGTATTTAGACAAAAGAGAAGAGCAAAGACAAGCAAGAGAAGAAAGGTCTGTATATTCCTTCTTTTCCATTGTGATCTAATGGCATGCGGCTTTGTGCTGTTAACCAAGCATGCAGCGGAGACAGTTTCTTAAAATGACTTGACCTAAGGCACCCAAGATATTGCATCACTGCACTTCAGAAAAGCATTCTTATTATCTTAAGTTTTTGAGGGAAATTTTGGACTTATCATTTAATGCCATCATGATAAAATATCTGTCTGTTGCTCCAAAGTCTCTTTCCAAATAAGTACATTAATATTAACACAATGACATACGGTATATAGAGGCATGTGTCACTGGGAACAGATATACATTCTGAGAGCTGCAGTGTTAGGTGGTGGTGGTATTGTTTGAACATCATAAAGAACATTTACATGGACCAACAACCCATTATACTTTATGGGACTAGTGTGTGATCCACTGGTGACTGAAATAGGCAGTGCATGACTGTATCTGAAATATCTTGCATTATTATCACTGATCTTCACTTAGCGTTCCTTACCATGCTGAACTTGGTGAGCATTCATCCAAAAAATATTTGAGCATGTTCTTGAAGCAGAGTAGGTACTTAGGAATAATGTGTAGAATTAAATGAGCAAAAGAATTCACAGCTTTGTTTGTGATATCCAAGCTATAAACAAGTTCACTAATTTCAGTGGCAACATGATTTTGAAACAATGAAAAAGTAATATAAGCAAGGGAAACTGATTTTGGAAATAAAGCAGCAAAGTTTTAACTCCCTGTACTACATAGCCTGCAGTTGTGCCCACTGCCACCAGATGGCGGTACAGCATGGATCTGTGGAAACGTTTATTTTATACCCTTTTTTATGAGAGCCAGCTGAGAACCTAACAAATTTCTGGACTGTGCCAATAAGATGTGGAATTGTGCTAATTTTTCAGGCACCATCAGCTAAATAGATCAAGAAGGTCTGAGGCAGGGAAGAGTGGAGACTGCCTGTGCTCAATTAAAAAATTAGATGCATAACTCAGCCTCATAAATAAAACTACAGCATTGTTTTATTTCCAACATTCTATTAGATTAATGTCATCCTAGTGGCCAGTTGTGGCCAGTAAATTCAGAGTGAAAGATGCTGGTAAAAAGACAAGAAACTTCTGTTTTCCATGACTAGTGCCTGTTTTTAGCATTGGGGGGCATAACATATTCTCTTACTGAAAATACTGTTGACTTTCTGCCCAGGCTTAAGGAATTCCATTTTATTGTTTTAGTTCTTCCTCCAGATTCTGTACTTTTTTGAGTTCTGACAACTTGACCATCAGGTCACGTCCACATAGGTGAGGCTTGGCAGCTCCTAGGGAGATGTCAAGGTGCTTTGTCAGGGTCTGAACTGGCTTAGGCTGACTTAAGAGTTTTCCCACATCACTAAAGACTAGCTTTTTCTGAATATTATTTCCTGCTGCTTTCTTCCAAATAGGGCTTTACTGTGCCTGCAGACTTGTATAATGAGGCCATCACTGCCTCCTCCCGCTTCCATCCTCCTCAGCCCTTGGCTGCCTATCAGTGTGGGCCTTAGCAGGTGTGGAATCCTCTCTCCCGCTCATCTCGTGGGGGTGGGAGGTGAGAGACTGCGGATTGAACCCAGCACTTTTGCACTGAGCTGCATCCCAACCCTTTTTCTTTTTTGAGACAGGGTCTCACTATATCAGTAAATGGCTGAAGTTGGCTCAAACTTGCAGTCCTCTGGCCTCAGCCTCCCAGAGTTCTGAGACTGCAGGTGTGTGTCACCATGCCCAGCTAGCTCACCTTTCTGTTTACACAGAGGTTAGGCAAAAAGCAGCCAGCCATTTTCCTTTGGTTTGAAGCAGCCACTTTTTTTTTTAAGAGGGGTTAGGGTTTTTTTTTAAATTACTTTGTAAATAGAGAAGTGAGGAAGATGTACTTTCATTCCAGTTTGGAAAACTGGAAACAATCAGATTTCCAAGTACAATGGAATCTGGAAAGAGATAGGACACCTAGTGGAGATGAGAAGGGGGAAATCTGCAGAGATATGAGGGTGAGAACTCTGTTAACTTTTCAAGCAAAGCCAGGCATGTTTGCTGAAATTTGTGCCTGTTATTCTTAACAAAAAGATTCAGAAATGAGTAGCCCGAATCAGTGCAGATGGTTTCTGAGGTTTGTGTGATGTCAGTATGAGAAGAAGAATGTCACTTTGCTATTCTAAGATCTTGTGGTTGTCCAGTTATATTTTACATCATGTGATCTCATTTTGTAATTTCAGGCAAACTGTTTTATTGACAATGATGCAAACCAGGAATCGGTTTCTGTTGAGATGCTACTTCTAATGTTTTTTTTTAAGTGTTAGTAGATACTCTTTAAATAATAATGGTCAGTTTAAGTGACATTCATGAATAATATTTTTAAGCACAAGAAGTAACGCTAGGTGAAATATAAGCTGGGTATGTGCTTAGATTGGGGTGGTATGATTGGTGAATCAGTTCAGTTTGGATTTGTCAATCTGAGGAGGGTGAGTGACAGGACACAGACAAGAGATGCCTTAGGAAACAGGTCACAGTACAGGAAGATTTGGGACTGGGCTAGGATTTGGTATATTATGCAAGAAGTGTTCATTGGAGCAATGAGAAAGGATTCTCATCATCATATAGAGGGGCTGAGAATAGAAGTGAGAGGGAGTCTGTCTTAGGTTTAATGTAAGGGAGAATTTCCAAGGGGCTCAGCGTGGATAAGCAAATTTAGGTTAGTCTCGAGGGCCTCTGAAGAGATCTTGAGCTACAGTTCCAGATCTCTTGGGAGTCAGAGTTTGTTCCCAAAAGAGTAGTTTGTTTACCACTCGTTGCCACTGAATTGTGAGCCTCAGAAGGGTGTTTTTTTTTTCTTGTTTATTATTAAATATCTAGTGCTTATTACGGTTCTTAGCAGATGGCAGGCAGTCTAAAAATGTTCAATAAATCAATAAATAAACGAAAAAGATGAATGAATAAGGAGTGGAGCAGAGGTGGAAGAAATGAGTGTTTTGATGTAGGCAGATAAGGTAAAAGGTCTCTGCTTGGGGCTGAGCCTTGTGAATAGAAAGCCTTGCCCTTTGCGCAGGGGCCACATCATGGTCTCTTCATTGGTTTCCTATCATTAGACATCAGGGACACCTAACAGGCACTGCATGGGCAGGTGGGCTCCCCAGATCAAGGACAACTGGGTCCCTAAATGCCATGGCTCTTGAAGCCACTGTCTAAGGAATGGTCATGATACAGATCCAGCCTCCTCCCTAAGGGACCCCAGAGAATCATATAGACAGGAAGGCTACTCAACTGTGACCTTCTCACTGCCAGGTTCCGTGGCTGTGTCCATGGGTACCAGTCCCCTACCCTCACCTCTTGGGCCATTGTAGACAAACACTGCTGCTGCTCTTCTGTGAAGATTTAGTGGTTTTAACCTCAATACCTATCTACTTTTGCCATTTAAAACCTTTTAAAAATGCGATAACATAATACAGTGTGAGTAGTATGATGTATGTTCATGTGGCTGTACAATTAATCTACAGAATTCTTCTTACCTTATAAAACTGAAACTCTGCATGTACTAATCCTAGCTTTTACCATTTTTGTCTACCATATAAACAGTTTCATTCCTTAGAGCAGTTGTAGTTAAACCTTTGGCTCTTTGCTCATGTCATAGATCCTTGGTGAGGGCATTTGTGTGCTAGCGGGGTGTGTATGAATATTCTTTGTATTATATCTACCCAGGATCTGGGATGAGTAATCTCTAGAGTTCCTGAGAAAATGGGGTTGAGTGCTTTGACTGCCAATCCATGCTTGCCAACCTGGCTACCCATAGAGAAGGGTACAGAAGGTACAGGGTCTAGAGCTCACGTGGCTAAAATAAAAATCAAAAGGAATTGTCCTCTTGGCTGGAAGCCTTTCATGCAAGGACTTATTAACCATCCTTCCTGGATTCCTGCTTTCCTGCTTTGGGATTCGGATCTCCTAGGCCTGTCTAAATCCTCTTTTCCTATTTTATTCCTTGCCTGCCCCTTCCTCCTGTTGCAGGCTTGGACTAGTATGCTTGGAACTCCTACTGGGCTGACAGTGCGGGGCTGACAGTACTGGGCTGACACTGCCGCTTGCCCTGCACATCCTTTTTTCCCAAGGCTCCTGTTATTTCCCTAGTCAGAGGCTTTTCCTTGCTGGTCCGTATTGAGCTCAGAAAACACATTCCTTTTATTATGTCTCTTCCTTTTGGAGAGATGATGCTGTTGGCAAGGGAAATCCACAGTGTGAGTCTTTCTGGGTACAGCTTCCTCCTGTGGCTGTGAGGCAGCTGCTCCCAACGAGCCTTGGGTTGTTGGTCTGTATAACCCATCATGAGTCTTTTATCTGAGATTCACTGGGGAGATGGATTCACTGTCGGCAACTGGGAAATAGGATGCCTTTGCCCAGCAGCGTCCTGGGCCACAGGTGGACTTCTTCAGGTCTGAGGCTGCTTTGCAGATGTCTTCCTGCATGCTTTGCCTGCTTCCCATCAGCTGACAAATGCAAAGCACTGAAGGATAGAACAAAGGATGGCAGTCTTCCTAGTCTCAAAAATTGTATTATCTGCTTGTTGAAAACAGACAAAAACATGTGAAAAGATGACTGAATATGCCAGGCAGTAAATGTTAAAATGCCATCCGAGCTGAATGGGCTACATATCCGACATGAGTTCAGAGGCAGGGCCAAAATCACTTCCAGCTGTGGCGGTCAAGTCAAGGCAGACTTTACAGGAGGAGCGGTGCATTTAAGCATGGCCTGAAGGGCAGTCTGCCTTTGCGCTGGCCCTGAGATGGGGTGACAAAGACAGCTGGAGGGAGCCACACTCCCTGAAAATGGGAGGAAGTCCCTGCATTAGTTACAAGATTTTAAACCTGTGCCATGCCTTACTTAATCCTCAATTAGAGCATCACTTCCAGTGACAGTAGGGTCCCTAGTGGCTGGGGGTTGCTGGTTGTGAGGGACTAAAGTAGTGAATCTTGATGGGTCTTGAGTAAGTTGCCTTGTAGTTCTGTGGTGGGTAGAATAGTCACAGGTCTGCTACAGCTGAATTTTTACATTTATTTCTGCACCAATAATGGTGGGTAAAATTAGCAGACATCTGGAAGAGGCGCATATTTCAAAGTTATTTTGGTCTGATCTATAAAGCGCACTATGAGGAATATGATTGGTAGCTGGTCTTAATAAACAGTTAGTGGGTTCTGCCTGCCTGAAATGCAAAACAGATGTATCTTTGTTCTTTTAAACTGACTTTGATGAATAAACTATATGTGACGTCAGGTCCAAGCTATTGGATGTCTGAGTCCTGCTCAGAAATACTTTAGAATATAAAAAAGTTTCCATGGCTGATGCTGACAGAACAAAGTGAATTCCAGTTGCATTGCTATTAGCATTGAAGCAGGTTCAGAAATTCCAAGAGGCCTTCCCCAAGCAGTCCCGTTGGTATTTTGGGGGCATTGTTTATCTCCACCACACAGAGGCACTCTCTCATTTTGCAGCTGTGAGCTCTGAGGGGGTTTGGTTCTCAGCCATCACCATGGGGACTTTTTGATGGTCATTATTGCTGCTTGCTTATTTGTACAAATGTTTCCTAAAAGAGAAAAATCGTATTCTGCAGCAGTGATCCAGGATCTGGAACTGTGTGACGTTGCCATTTCTCCAAGTTTGTTGGGTTGTGAATGATGCAGGATTTTTGATCATTAGCATCTTGGCTTTGCCACGTGTTTTTGGCAGACTGACCCTCCAGTCAGCCCTGCGCTGTGCTCTGTGCATCAGGAAATCAGCTCACTCTGCAGGTGTTTCATCCATAAACAAGCATCAGCCATGGGCTCCTCTTTCTTTTTACGGAAACCCTTTGGAATTTAACTTTCAGATACAAATACTTGGAACAGTTGGCAGCTGAGGCACACGAGAAGGAGCTGAGAAGCCAGAGTACGAGCCAGGGCAGAGCTGACCTCTCCTTGGACTTGACCTCACCAGCAGCCCCTGCCTCGCCTGTCCCTGAGAGCCAGAGCCCTCTGCCTGCAGACGCACAAGTTGCTTTCACAGTGTCTTCCTCCTCCTCAGCGGGAATACCTCAGCATCCCCAAGGTGAGTGCCAGGGAGAGGTGAGGGAAACTGGTGCATTAATGTCAAACAGGCTTTTCTGGGCAGTGGTAATGAATCTAACCTGTAGACTAATGTGGAGACAGCAAGGACAGATAAATTTCTAGGATAACTGCAACCTGCGTTGGTTTTTTTGTTTTGTTTTGTTTTTGGGTTTTGTTTTAATAAGCTAGACATCTTCAAAGCAAAACAAAATGATTTACAAAGTTTGTCAATGTGTGATTGCTAAAAAGGGAGAATATAAAAAATAAGACTGACTTTGAAACTTGATTCTAAATACTGGGGTATTAACTTATTTCCTTATGATTTCAATATATGGCTTTGCCCCAAAAGTGATCAATTTTGAATTTTCTAACCCTGGGATCTGTTAGTCTGGCTTAAATTAAACTGATGGACAATAAAATTAAGGTTGACAAGGAAGAACGTGGACCTAGTGAAAATAGAAGTTAAATACTGAAGAAGAAAAAAAAATAGTAAAAAGTTCTGGCATGTGGTGTGTGTGTACGCATGCACATGCTTATAAGCAGACAGGCAGGCTTTCCCTGGAGAAAGTCTTGTCGTCTTAGCTTTATTTGGAAAAGAGCAGTGATACTATTCACCGTAGCTTTGGGCATCAGTTGTGTCTCTCTGATTTCTCTGTGCACTGTGGGTTCATTTGCTTTCACATTACACGGAGCATGGTTCTTGGTCATAGGTGCGTACAAAATGCATGTTGATTACTACTGCTGTTAGCACTGTTTTTCATCAAGTGTTAAGGAGCCTAACGGAGACTTAGCCAAGTGAAGACGAGAGACGCTAAACTTTTAACTCTAGGGAGGTTGACTAAATATGGCATAAAGTTTAATTTAAGCAGGACAGGACTCTGTGACCTCACCAGAACTGGATGTATTGGAACGACATTGTCTGTCCAATTCTTGCTGGCTCTGTGAGCCCTGGGGCTCATTCTGTAGAGGCAGGCTGGCTCTACCATTGCTTTCCATCACATCTAGTTACTGCTGGTCCCCCAGCCATGGAAGACTGTCCTGGGCAGATGGCTTAGTCACAGATGAGTAAGATCAGTCTGAAAATATTGAGACTCTTGAGAATTGGGAAAACATAGTGTTTTGTGATAGCCTGGTGATTTCCAAACCCTGCCTTACATCAATGCTGTATCTATGCAGTGGTATTTCCAGGGGGGCAATATGAAAAATATACCCTGCAAAGTTGTGGTTCAGAAATTAATCTTAGGATTTTTAATTTGAGGAGTTGTGCTTCCAGCCATTTATAGAATGAGTGTCTGAACTGTGAAATTTGTATTGGCCCAAACTAAGAAGGAGCTGTCAGTATCTGTAAATATTGTTTGTGTTCAAGTTTTTAAACGATTCAATTTCTGTGGCAGAGGCAGTTCCTCAAGTATTTTGTCTAATTAAAGTTGAACTAGAGGCCATCCTATCTAACAAAAGAGAATATTTTAAACTCTAAGAAGATGAATAAAGATGTTTTATATATGCTGTATGTATTTGGAGAAATATATTTTTAGTATACTTTTAGAAAGTATACTTGCAGGGCTTGAGTTGATACATGAATAAAATTTAATGAAATAGCATCATATAACATCGCTTTTCCCAAGGTACAGTGTAAAAACAGTGGCTGTTTGGGGCTTTAGAAGAGCTATCCATCATATGTTAACTAATTATGACCCAAATCATGGGATCCAAGGACATATTTCAACTCCCTTGTCCTGATAGGTAGCTCATTTATAAAATTAGAAATAACAAGTCTATAAAAAGAAATTCTGTAGAGAATGGTCTCAACAAGAACTGACAAGGGTTCTTTCCAATTGCAGACTTTTGCTTTCATGTCAGAAATACAAAGTTAGGATGATAGAAGATTTTTCTCAGCCTGTTTTGTTATTGCTCTTTGAACATCCTGCTAGCCTCCCATTAATAGTTAATTCTTTTTACCAAGAAGTCCAGTTTTCAAGTGTTGAAAGTAACTTTTTTCTGATCCCTAACATTTACAATATTTCAACATCTGGAGGAAGAATAAAAAGTATAATCACAAATCCAGATGTTTGTCTTGCACCAAACACCTGGCACTATGTGGAGTAAGTGTGCCAAGGCTGGACCGGCCTTTTCACTCCTGATGCTCATGGGATCATATGAACACAGTACGCACATTTCTGTAGTTCTCTGTCCCAGTCTCTCCATTTACTAACTTGTCATGCATTTAGGTAAAAAATGTTACAAGCCACGTTTCCCTAACACTGAAGTAGACTGCATTAGCACAGTCCTGGGAAGAGGACCCAGTGTTTGGGCCCATTCCAGCCATGTAGCATGGAGTCATGTCCACAGCATTTGTGCTGTGATCACATTTATGCCATACCACTTGCCTACTGTCTCCACAATATCTTCAAAAATTGCTGCCTGTGTTTCAGAATTTTGTAGTAAGAAAAGAAAAGACTTGTATTTCTTATTGAATTACATATGCTGCGAAACTATAGTTCACTTTATGGGTTCTTTTACCTAGAGACAATTTAAAAACAGAAGATATAAAGCAGAAATATCCTCTTTTCTCTTATCAAATATATTATTAAAAAGGGAAAGGCTAAGGATTAAACACCAATAGCATTATGTTCCATTTAGTGAGATCTTTCAACCAAAACCCTTCTCAGTTAAATCCAGTGTAACTTTTGTATGAATGATGGCACTACCTCCCAGCATCAGTGTGTACCAGAATTATGTTTACATCTGACGCTCTTGTGGTTTGCAGCAGATGTGTGTCACAGTGCTGCCTAGAATTCATGGTGATGGTCTGAGTATTTTTCCTCTTTGTAAAACTACCAGCCTCAAATGAGGAAAAGACATCAGCATGTTCTCACTTGCACTGTTCTGTGCTTAAGGCAGGCAAACAGCCCAAAGTTCAGGTGAATATACAGGGGCGTCTCCCTTCACTCATTGCTTTGATATCCTTCCCTTATTTTCCCTGAGCACTGGAGGTTTGCATCAGCATATCAATCTAATATATGAATAGCCTGTTATTATTATTATCTTAGGAGACTCACGGATGACTCTGGAAATGATAAGCTGCTCTCTTTAAGCACTTGAAGACCAGGTGATGGTGGCAGTCCATGCAATGGGTCCTATTGTTGAACTGCTTTCCCTGGAGAATTAGAGCCATGTCCCTACCTTGCTCCCTCCCTCATCTGTATGAGTCCCTTATGAGGCTAGGTGGAGAGAAGTGACCTTTCCTAGTGGGGAGACTGCTGTCATGAGTGGCTTTGACACACTAACCACCATGAAAGCACATCATAGTGGAGTTACTTTTGTTGTTAGCCTGGTCGCCCCATTGTGCACCTAGAAATGATACATTCCAGTTACACTTGGATTTTTTGCCCCACTTTAGTAATTTTATGTCAGAAAAAACATGCTCAGCAGCAGTTTCTTTTTCTACTTGTAACTGGATTCCTAGGTGTTTCCAGATGAGCTCAAATATTCGTTTGGCTCTGAAGATAATAAGATGTGGCTTATCTGGCCATGCATTTATCTGGCAGCATTTAGAAAAAATAACTGACAATGGTATAATAATATTTCCTTTCATGGCATTCAAATTACTGGCAAGTATGACAATTTTTACTTTCCAGATTCTCAAACTTGGAAATAATAATTTATTTAGATGTACAGTGGTAACACGCAGTGTCCATTCTGTTTAAATGAACAATGACTGTGCATAGAGGCATCCACTGACCATCCTTTCCGTTGTCATTGTTAGCATCCACTGAGTGCCTTTGTTGCTTTGTTGCCTAACGCAATAGAGTCTTCCTCAGGTATAGACACTCTCCAGAGTAAGATACAGAATCTGCATAGCACACGTCAGAAACATCTGCTGTCCTGTTTCTCCCTGGCACAGTGGTAGTGGAATATTGTCAGTCATAGCCTCATGCATGCTGGTTTGGTAGCATAAAGCTGTTGGATACCTCCACTCCAGTGATGCATGTATTGATGGGAAATGATTCCGTGGGGTTCAGTGACTCAGGATTGCCTTGCCTCTCTGTAGCTCACCTGACTGCTGCTACTTGATGCCACTTGGTCAGTTAGACAAAATCCCTCATGAACTAAGGCCTTACCCTTATCCCTGTTATGGGATCTTGCTGAGAGCCTTTCCAAGTCCCTGGAATTTTAAAATCACTGTTTTTTTTTTTTACACACGTGTGTGTATGGGTGTCTAGGAATGAACCATGGACCTTCACACTGAGGTACACTCCTGCCCCTCTTTTTTAAGAGTTTTGAGGCAGAGTCTTAGTAAATTGCTAAGGCTGGGCTTGAACTTGTGGTCCTCCTACTTCAGCCTCCCACCCGTCATACCTAAATCACTGAATTTTTCAACCTCTCAGTCTCTAAAAATTAAAAAAAAAAAGACATGCATTTCTCATTTTCTCACTACTTAGAATGAATGTGTTCAATGTATTTTTATAGCATATTTTGACATTTTAAATAATTTTGAGTCCATTTAAAGCAGACCTTAAGACAAACCTTAAGATAAAGCCTGAAGATAAACCTATAAACCTTAAGCAAAGAACAATATAAGGAAAGCTGGTAAAGCAGAGCACTCTCTGATCAACATGGGGGTTTCATAAGTGCTGTTAGATGTCAAGAACTGGGTAAGTCTGAAAATTTACTTGTAAACCAATAATTTAGCCTACTGCAATTTCATGGATGCTGGCAGAAGAGACAAAAGTCCAGGGTCAGAGACAAAGACCTGTGTTTATTTGTAGCAGTAGGGGTGGCCAGAGAGTCAATACTTGTCCCATTTTCCTAAGTCTTGGTTCGTGTAGTGATGTGAATAGGCCCTGGTGAAACCTTTTCACACAGTATGAAGAACCTGAGGAGAGAAGCTATGAATTGTTTGTAATGGCCAATAAACCTGGCTTTCCTTCCTCTCAGAGAAAGACATCACAGAGGGCAATAACTCTTTGCTCCAGAGGAGACACTATCTCCATCTTTCAGGGCTATTCTTCACCACACATACATTCTTAAAAGTGATACCTAAGAACAAACACCAGTGGTGCTTCTGCTCATGAGACTGCAGAAACCTCAGCGATCCATAGACAGTTGTTCCCTCACATTAGTTGTAATGATTTTTAGCCAACTTTAGAATCAAAGTTGCATCCTAAAGCTGATAGTCAAAAATTCAAGTTTTCAGAGTGATTAATCTGCTTGTTATTTAACAAAAATAAGTAGTATCAGGAACTGGCCACGGGGAGCCTGGTTGATGGACCAGGTGACACATCAGTGCCTCTCATCCAAGGTGAGGCATCTGAGTCCAAGCTTTCAGGCACAGTTGCAGGCTCCACACAACAGAACAGTGGACATTCTTTAGTTCTTTGGATTTCCAGTCAGTGACTGAGATCTGGGAAGCACAAAGGACAACAACTGCCAGGCTCCCATATCCTTGTCTGAGCTCGGTATCTTAGTCAGCACTGTACCATCACCATTCCTCATTTCCTGCCAGGATTCCTGCCCTTCTTCCATCTACCCTGTAATACACTTTTATAAAATGATGCAATACCTGCAGTATGTTAGCCAGCAAGCACACACTGGTTTTCCAGTCCCCCAAATTATGCTTTCTCAAGAGAGCACCCGAGTTCAGGAACCCTACAATACACTGTGTCTGCCTCCGGCCATCCATGCATCTGTAGAGCCTTTCAGAGCTGGAATTTCTCTGATAAAGCTGCTTCTGCTAGGTACATTGGGAAGTTTCAGTGGCTTTTTGTTGGCTTGTTGGATCTAGCCTCTAAAGGTGTTCCTTGCTTTTTGTGTCATCTATAAAAATATGTCCCTTGCTTTTGTGTCATTTTGTCTTTCTCATTGTTTTGCTGTTGTCTTCTGACTCTTCTGCCTCTCCCCTAAGTTGTAGAGTTTTTCAGAGTTCCTCCCTGCTTTTCATGCCTCCTTACCAGGTCCTCATTTACCCCTTTTTGGTTTTTAGTTATTTACCATATGGCAAAAACTGCCAGGTCTATGTCTCTGGCCTTGACCTTCTTGAGCCCAGGGCGAGTATCTCCCATTTCCTCAGACATCTTCCATCTGAATGTCCCTCAGACCCTTGGACTTGCAATGCACCAGCCTGAGATACTTCAGTCAGATGAGAAGGTTCCCCACTGTTTCATGCATAAGCTGGCATGTCCATGTCTGTTCCACGCCTACTAGTATTTATGTGGAAAAGGCTGCCTCTTTTTGCTCAGTCACTCAAACTGGAAGCCTACATACAATTTTTGATCCCTCCCTCAATATTCACCCAGCATCTAGTCACCAAGTATTATTAAGTTCTTTTCTCTTTGATCTCTTTTCCCTTTCCATCACCAGCGCTTTAGTCCTTGCCTTAACTATCTCCCCTCTGGACTATTTCAGTTGCTTCTAATAGACCTCACTTTTCTTATGTTCTCAGAAAACCAACAGTTACATCTACACATTTTTAAACATCCTCTGCAGATGTTCATAATCTATCATTTAAGTTCAGCACTTAAGATTCCAGTCCTTTAGTTTTCTGACCCTACCAGTCTTTTACCAGCACAACAACCCCATGTGCTACCCTTCACAATAAACCAGTCAGTGCCGGAGAAGGACCATGTTCTCTTAGACCTGCCTGTGAACATGCCCACCGGACCTCCAGTCATCTAGCTGAAGCATCTTCTCTTCTCAAAGTCCTCCTTTGGTTCCTCCCTTGTGTTTCCTTTGTGCCTTGACCACAGTTAGGATACACTGTGTGATAACTGGTGCTCTCCATTCATCACGTTCTGCCGAGGGAAGGCCTGTGCCTATATTCACCCTTTTTAGGAACAAAATAGAAATTCAGTAGAAGTTTTATGAGTCTGTGAATGAACAACAGGAAAAAAGAAAGCAGACACATTAATCTACCTAGACAGTTATATCTCTTCTAACCAGAAAGAATTTTATTACATGGGTCACAGATAGGAGGACACATTTGACTATACAGACCGCTCTATAATGATGTTGGCCTCATTGGGAGGAAACTTTTGCAGAGAACTGACATACTTTATTGTGTGTTTCTGAAGATCTAACTGCTTTGTGAAGATGAAAGTCAGAGAATGATTCTTGACAAATTCCTAGTTATTCACATAACTATTTTTAAAAATAACCCCATGTCTTAGTCAGTCTTACTCATGTCTGCTATGGGAAGCTGCTACAAACTGGGTAGACTTATAAACAGCATTTATTTCTCATAGTTCTTAAGGTTTGGAAGTTCAAGGTCAAGACCCCTGTATGTTTGGTATCCAATAAAGGACCCTCTTTCTGATTCATAGTTGGAGCCCTCTCACTGTGTCCCCACATGTAGAATGGGGTAGCTAGTTCTCAGGACTCTTGCTCTCTTTCATATAAGTGAAAAAGCCACCCCCATTAGTGACTGAACATAAGTGAGGAAGCGCTAACTCTTTGGGATGAATATTTGAAAAAGGGACTTCTAGCTATTTCCTAATCTCAGCCAGCTAGTTTTGCTTGAGCTTAGTCAGAACCTACTGACAAGAAGAGCTAATATTTTCTTTAGCTATTAGTTGTTGTGGTGCTATAGTGCCCCTTGGCTATAACTTAATAGAAAACTTTAGCTGGAAAATACTCTAGAGATGATATTTTTTACACATTTGAATTTCCTGTGCCTTAGCAAAGTCTTTGGCACATGATAGACTTCAATTAATATTTATTGAATGAATGAATTTTACTTCTTGTCACATCAAAACATCTATTCAAATCTAGCTGAGCCTAAAAATGAATTGATCAAAAAACTCGAGCTTTTATCAATTTGTTTACTAGGTCTAATTTTTGGACTATCCATTTTAATGTTCATATATTCTTTTGATGTCATTGATGTTTCTGAGACCTGACAAGAGCTAGAGAGCCTCTTCAAAGTTTGGAATTGGACAACGTTCATTCATGAGGAAAGATTCCTCTTCCTGCTTGTCCTGTAAGAAAATGAACATGTCTTTAACCCAGGTCCTGTGCCTACTCTACTGGGCACACAAAGACAAATGAGGTCTGCAGTTGATCCTGTTTGACGTGTTTGAACCAAAATAGGACCTGTCTGCCTAAGAAAAATATTTAAACAAATTCAGTGGAAGTCTTTATAATGTAAGATTGATATTTTGAATCTTATGGTTTGATTTGAAGATAATGATGTTGCAGTAAATAAACCAGTAATCTTAAACTGCTTTTCACTTTCTGTTCATGGTATAAAGTAGAATATTTACATTATCAAGATGATAATAATTGGTCCTGAAATTGCTTGCTTTCCTTCTATATATAAAACTGCAATAAAGCTATGCCATACACATTTGCCCAAGTGAATTCACTCAGAAGCACACTCAGAGGAATAAGAAGGGATGGAATTACAGTAGTGCTTACAGTCCTATCCAACACCCAACTCAAATGCATGTCCCTGAGTAAGCGTGACATGAAAGACATAGATCTTTTTATTTTGTTGTTTTTCCTTAGGCCATTCCTGATTCCCATTTGTCTCTTATAGCATGAATAACATGTGGCATCTAGTGGGGTTTTGGATTTACAGATTTGGACTTGGGTTTAATATGGCCCATGAATGCATGTCCAGACTTCTTATGGAGTCCACTGACACTAAATGAAAACCTTGGTTGTTGGAACTGTGGAGAGTAGTTATAGGGCCTATAAAGTCACCTTCCAAGGGATTGAAAAGCTTGGACCTGAACCTGTTTGAACAGTCTAATATTTGGAAATGAGGCTGCACTTGGTTTTAAAAGCATACATATTAATTAATTGCTGAATCAGTTTTTAGGTGGTAACAAGTTTGAGCAGCCAAGTTTGTATTCATCCTGATGTACAAGAAGGGATTTTCAACCTGGAGTAATTTTATTCTCTGGGACATTTGGCAGTGTCTGGAAAAATCTTTGTGCTGTCACAATGGTGGGAGACAGATGAGTGTAGATGCTGAATATCCTACAAAGCATAGGACAACTCCACAACAAGGAATTATTCGGCCCCAAATGCCCATGGAACCAAGGCTGAGAAAGCCTGCTTTAGATAAATCTTAGCAGCTTAGCAAGGCCTGGCCCAACACCAAAGGCAAAGTCTAAAGAATCTTCAAAATTGTGAGGTTTTTTTTCTCTTGGGACCTTTCTCAGGTTTGTATGATTAAACCACAAATTTAAAGCTGATGGTATTAGTTATTAGCCCTGAACCAGGGAGGTCCCTGGAACCTATACAGTTTTGAGTAACTATCAGAGAACTGGCTGGCCCAGCCCTTAGTTTCATAAGAACTGCCAGAAAGCCGAGACTTGGCAAAGTTGTCAAGACACCAATATAGACTAAAACTGATTGAAGCCACCCAAAGACTAATTAAGTTTAGATCTTTCTACCAGCAATTTATGTCTTCGAAGAGGAGTTGCATGACAAGAGATCCCAAGTGGACATGCTGGACTCAGCTGTCAGGGACGTTGATGAGAGCAGATTTGGAACGGCTATGCCACCATATGTTGCTGCATTATTTTTCAGGAATGGTTTTATAGTTTCCCTCTGTGGCTTAAGTTATCCATCACAGAGTGCAACGTTGTGATTAAGAGCTAAGGCCTCGGGCAGGCCAGTCTAGGTACCAGTCCCAGCTATGATCCATGTGCTTCCTTGGGGTGAGGCAGTGCCAGAAGTAGGTGGCACATATTCAGAGGGTGACCGACATGTTCAGTGGGGCTGCTTTTGGAGGTCAGGAGATGGCAAATCATCACAGGTGGCAAAACGCCCCAAGACAGCAGCTGGAGGAAGCTAGAAGCATTGTTCCTAACTCTTAAGCCTCCTACCAAGGCGGGGAGCCTAAGAGTACCCAGCCTGCTGTGCAATCCTGGGAAGTTGCTTATCCTTGCTAATATGCACCTTCATTTTCCATGTGGGGGCATCAATCCTTTATAATGTGAGTGTGGAAGCCAAACAGGATGATGTAATATGATTCCTAGGTTAGCCCCTGGGTGGAAAAGCTACTCAGTATATAGTGACTTATTTTTATTTCATGTAAGGCCAAATAGGATACTGACATCTTGCATGGTTTTAGGGACCAGTTGAGAAGGAGGCACCGGGATTCTGGAGAGGCAAAGAGTAAAATGGTGGGAATGAATGTCTTACCCAGCTAATTGGTAAATTGAGAGGATCTAGTTGACATCCCCTGGACTTCTGCTTCCTGGGTACTTTTTTCCTTGAGTTCTCCTGTCAGTGAGCTCCCATCCTGGCCCCCAGCCTCTTTTACTCCTATAAAATCTGTTTCCTGGGTTAAATAATTCCTCTCAAGTGGGTGCCTTTTGGCTCTAGGTCATTCCTTAGGGAATACTGACAACTTGATTTCCCACATGGACCTCTTCCTTCCTCTTATTTCTTCTACTTTGCATAATCTATTGCTGTATCTTTTAAATTAGTTTAATATTGATTTATTCGATTCTCCCTTATATTCTTCTCCCCAACTTTAAAATCTAGTTTAAAACCCTTTGAATCAGGTCAGTGCAGTTTGGGCCAGATACATTTTTCTAATCTTTGCTAAGTGCATTCTGGCGATGCTAAGCCCCATCTGTCTGCACTCTAGGGCTATGGTCCAAGAAGACAGATTTCAGCTTTGGATGGCTTGAATGACGCCAGGCTCTCCTTGCCATGTCCTCCTCTCAATTCCACACTCACACCCCACTGCGAGAAGGTCTGCTGGACACCAGCCTGCATCCTCCTTCAGTTTCCCTCTCCCCAGCACAGTACAGTCCTCCTTCCCTCTGAGGAGCTTATGGACAAGCATGGAGCCCTAATGGCTCCTGTTCTGCAGAGTTTGGTTTATCAGATCATTCTTCAGCCTGCCTAAGGGAGATGCTGCTGTTGGGTCCTTAAAGGCATGTGGTAGGGAGGGGATGCCTGATCACTTTGGCATGACCCTTGGCTCATCTCTGCTGATGTGGCCTTTCTGAGGGTTATCACAGAGCTTCCGATGGAGAGGAAGTGAGCATTGCAGAGGACAGCTCATGTGAAATGCCCAGTGACCATTCATGCTCCCTTAGGATGTGAACCCATTTCCTCATCCATTGCTGTCAGTGAGGGAAACTTTGGCAATAGTGTTCAGGATCTTGATCCCTTATCCATGTGGGTCAGCCTTCTTATTTGTTCTCTTCTTTTCTTGCACTGCCCTGATTGGCTTCCATTTCCTCCTGCTCCTCCTCCTCCTCCTCCTCCTCATTCTGCTCCTCCTCCTCCTCCTCCTCCTCATTCTGCTCCTCCTCCTCCTCCTCCTCCATCTCTATGTAGGGTGTCCTTCCTGGCCTGTTTACTTCACAGTGATTGATGCTGACCCAAGATCTTCCCAGCAGAAAGCGTGCTTTGCTTGGGATACAGGTATAGACAGAGTTCCGCTCATGTGAACCAGCTGTCACTGCCCTTAGGGTAAGGTTGTTGCTCCTTATTTGGGCACACAGGCTCATTGTCACAGCTCCCAATGCTGTCCAACTCCCTTGGCTCCCTGAGCTCTAGCCGACTGGACATCTCTTCCCACCAGTGTGCTCCAAGTTTCTGGGTTCTTTTTCCTCTGCCCAGGACAGTTTCATGGCCACTTTTATCCCTGCCCTTTAACTCCTTCTCATATTCAGAGAGACTGTTTAAGTATCCTTGGGCTTAGAGACTTAGGACAGATCCTAGACCTAGGCCTTGTGACACTCCCTTGCCCCACCTTGCCAGGACTCCATGCTTTAGATTTTAGAACATACATTACATTGAGAATTTTTTTAATTATGTCTGATGGGAGCTGAGACCCAGGTTGGGATTTACCTGTGTCCACTGAAAGTGCCATACAGTGGCCATAGCGGGATTATATAGTATCTTTTCTCTCTGCCCTCTGCAGCCTCCATGATGCCAGAGCCAAGTCTGTCTGGTATATCACTGTGTGTCACCGCTGATACCACTGTTGGGCCAAACAGAGGCACATTAGCTGCTGGGCCTAGTTGCAACTAGAAGTTGTAAACCCTGTTTTCACCCCTAATTGTTGCCTAAGAACTTTTTTAGAGTACAGACTTAACATGATTCCTCCTGCTTTCTGAGGATTCTGAGAGTAGGTGATACTTTTCCAGCATGTGTCCACAGAACAGCAGGCCTGACTTACAGTGACTCAAAAGGACATAATCAAAAGGGGATGCCAGCAAGGGAGGTCCTGATGAAAGAGAATGGAAAGGGGTAGAAAACCATTCTAGAATTTGCTGTCATCTTAGAGTCTTCCGGGGTGCTTCCTATTGACAAGGACTGAGAAGAAATTTGTGAGTCAATGCTGGCCTTAGGACTATGTGGGGCTCATGTGAGAAAGTGGTTAGGCATGGCCGTGGGACCTTCACCCTTGTCCTTGTGTTTAAGGCAGTGAGAGAAGGGCTACACCCTGGGGCTGACTGCTCTCTCTCTCTCTGTGATCCCTGTCACTATGTCTAGTGGCTTCCCCAACCACACCACAGTGAACCCTATAGATGAGGCTTTATGTCCTGTGTCCTGTGTCCATCTTGCTACAAGATGAGCTCTCTATGTTTGTTCTCTTTTATCACCTCCATTCTCAGTCCTTACTTAATTTGCTTGACTGGAATATGTATGACTCCCATCTGACTTGTTTGTCATTAGGACAGCCTCACATGCCACAGAATGCAGTCAGACCTTATAAGATACTGAGTCATGTGTTCAAGGCAGTCACCTGGCTAATCATGAGAAAAAGAAATCACCCCAACATTGGGAATCAAACACCTAAATGTCTTAACTCCATGTAGTTAGACTCTAACATATTGGGATGAAATTGCACTGTTCTGCTCCAAGAGTATATGACTTTTCCAATGCTTTCTCAAGCCTTTCCATACCTATTCAGGCAACCCTTTGGCCAGTCAGGATGCCAAGTCTCTGCTTAAGTCGCATGTGGTAAGTGGAATGAGGCACAGCAGTGGCTTCATGGAGGCTGATGTCAAGCAGCTGTCAATCTCAGATCCTCCTGATTCTCCCCACCCAATCTCTGGAGGATGGTGAGGACCTGACTCTCCCTGCCAGTGACAGTGCCACCAGGGAGGCACCCTGACCAGTGTTCTCCAGATGCTTGCCAGTGAAATCTCAACTGCATGCCACATGCTGGGCTGTGTAGAACACATGTTCGTTTTGATGTGGCTATTCTGAAGTGAATGTGTGCAAACACATATGCTTTCTGTCACCAGATGATGACACCAGCATTGCTAAAGCCCAGCTTTTGCCATGCTTATAAAGCCATTTGGGTTTTGTGTTTCTTTGCTAAATACTCTATTATCAAATGAAAAAGAAACTACCAAAAAAATTCTTTCACGTGAAAGGGGATTTTTCTGAAAGACATGTTCTATCTTTCTCATTTTATAGTTCAGTTTTTACTTAGGAAATGTGTACGGCCTGCCTAGTCTCAGAATATGGGCTCATACTGGTGTACCCCTGGGTTTCCTGCTGCTACTGCCAGCCAGTGCATCAGTATGCCCTCATATCACCTGTTTTAGAACTCGGTCCTCCAGGGACAGGCTCTAGACAGCAGAAGACTCTTGCTGCCCATCCTCTCCCCAAGGCTCTTGAAAACCAAGTTCCTGTGTTAGGCTAAGGTCCACAGCAAAAGCAGCACAGGTGAACTCAAGCCCCAGACAGGCAGAGCAGCCCTCGTTCTTCCACCCCCGTTCTGACCCAAAGGGTCCGAGACTCTCAGTGTTTGGAAACTGTGCAGGATTGGCAGGAAAGGCTGCATCTCATCCTCTCCACTGCTTCTCTCCCTTCTGGAAAGCACAGAAGAAAAAGCAAGGGTGCTAAATCCCAGTGAATCCTGTCAAAATAACTTTTTGCTGGGAAACTGTGGGCAGCTGGGTCCCATGCCCAGTGAGACCCAGGTTTTCTTCCTCCTGGCTCACTGAAGGGCTCCACGTACCCTAGGGCCAGCTATCACCACTCCAGCCAGCAAGATGATGCCTCAACAAAGAGAGCATGTGGTCTCAGTGGGTCCCTTCCTGTGGATGCTGCCATATGTGGATCCTGTCTTTCTTTATCATTCCAAGTGGTGTTTGCCTAGGACACAGGCTTGAGGGGCACACTGGCAGGATTCCAGCAGCGTGGCCTTGTTGCCCAGGGTAGCACCCATCCTCATCCAGCTTGTACATGGGGCAGTAGACTCATAGATTTTGTATTCTCAATCACTTTGCTGCCTAACCACAGCTCACAACTGAGATCTTTGCTCAGCAAAAACATGCCTAAGTCAGGAAATATCATTTCCTGCTCCTTACAGCAGCACACAAGTGACAGAGTAAACACTTTTGCTAAGAATGAGGATCAAGTCAACCTTGATGGATTTACAGGTAGTCCTATGCCACTGAGTGATTCTTAAATAGATTTCAAAATCGAGGACTAAATTTGCATTATGAGAAAACATATTTCAAACAATGGGTGATGGGATTTTTATTGGTTTAGCCATTAATTTTTATACAATATTAGGCTGCTACTTGTCAGCTTGATTCACTGTGTGTTTTCTTACTCATTCGCTGAAGCGGCAAAAGGACCGTGTATTGGTTTTCTCTTACTGTATAACAAGTGACCACAAATGCAGTGATGGAGAACAGCACCTCTGTATTGTCTCACACTCACCCTTGGTCAGGGCTCTAGCATGGCCCAACATAATTCTTGGCCCTGGCTGTCACGAGGCTGGAAACCATGCTTGGGGCAGGCTGGGCTCTGATAGAAGGCCCTGGGATGCCCACCTCCTGGCTTATTCCAGGGATTGGCAAAACCCAGTTCCTTGCATTTTTAGAGCCAAGGTCCCTGTTCACTGCTGGCTGTCAGCCAAGGTTTGTTCTTGGCTACCAGAGCCCCCCATTCCTATCACATGGCCCCCTCCATTTGAAAGACCACAGAATACGTGGGACCCTTCTCCTGCTCATCAGGTCTCTTACTTCCTTTTCTGTTGCTAATTGTAAAACACCAATTGTAAGAGGTTCACCAGGCTGAACTGGACCCACTAGTGAATGATGATTATTTTAAAGTCAGTGGCTTAGGGCTTTCACATCACCTGTACATCCCCTTCCCATCAATATTCAAGCAAATATCTGGGGAGCATAAATCTTGGGGGCCATATTTAGGCTTTTTTTAATGGTTTAATGTATTTTAATAGCATATGTACAGGAACAGCACAGAAAGACAGACAGCATTAAAAACTTAGCAGGTGTGTAAGACAACTGAGAAAAACATAGTGGCTGGATGGAATCTATTGTATGCTGCAAACACCATTTAGTTGCTACACCATAGAAAATTTACTTGTTTTTAAAAAATGCAAATGCTGGCATTGTCCAGAAAAAATTTAACAGGTTTATTTATAATTGTTATAAAGTTGAATTGCCAAAACTTGTTCACCAAAAATATTTTGACTTGTATTAATGCTTTCCACCCCAGAACAAATATTAAAAATATACAAATGAAAATGGAAAACTGCCTTGATTTTTATCCCCTATTGTTAACTTGCGATCTGTACTTAGGTACATTTTGACCCCATGGAAATAAATTGTCTAACATTTAGAACTACTATTAACAAGAAGGAGGGAAAAAAAGTTTGAGAATGCAATGTTCTCTCCACAATGGACTCTTAAGCATGTTCTTCACATGTGTGACATGCTAGCAGGATATGTTTCGGCATAATGTTAAAGTTGGTATCTTCAAACAGGCCAGGCAGGTAGTCCTCACTTGTCTCCTGCAAAGCACCAATAGCTGCACTCTGCAAGTGTAGATCTGTGTTGAAGTCCTGAGCAATGTCTCACATCAGACATTGGAAATGGAGCTTGCGAATCAGAAGTTCAGTGGACGTCCAACGTGGAGTACCAGTCTCAGCCCTGTCACGATGAGATTTCTTCACCCCTCCGGTAGAGGGCACACTCTTATGAGTAGCTTTTGTAATCAGTTGTTTCCTGAGCACTTTACCACCTCTGAATTTATGGGGAGTCTGCTTTGTACAAGCTGAGGCACAGAAATCTCCTTACCCTTCACCTTTGGCTGGAGCTCAGCAAATGAGAGGGCACTGGTGTTGCACCGCAGCTGCTGCAAATGCCATCTTTAGGCTTCTGCCATCACAGAGAAATTAACCTTGTGTTCATTTTCACATTTTAGATGACCCTCAGGAAAACCCTGTTGTCAATGTCATCTCCACTCTTGTCTCCAGCAGTGAGTGCCCAGGAACCTGTGGCCGAGGCTGAGGCAGGACAGATTGCCCATGAAGCCGACCAGCACATAGCCTGCACCCAAGGGCGAGCGGAAAGAGAAGGGGAGCGGGCCCTGGAGCAAGAGCCAGAAGAAAGACTTTCCCTCAGCGAGAAAGAGAGGCAGAACGAAGAGGTGAACGAGAGGGACAACTGTTCTGCCTCCAGCATCTCATCCTCCAGCAGCACATTGGAGAGGGAGGAGAAAGAGGACAAGCTCTCCAGGGACAAGGCAGCTGGTAAATAAACCCCCTTCTCATCGGCACTTTCCAGGAACAGGGGACAGAGGACCTGGTTTGCTTTAGAGCCTATTCTGTCCATAGAAGGCCTCCAAGGTGAACCCTTGGGGCAGGAGTAAGGAGTGTGGCCCACAACCTCCCGCCCCATAGAGAGGCGCTAACCCCAAGCCTCTGCCCCGTATTGTATCTCCCACTTCATGGGTAGCAAAGGGGACCAGATAATGAAGACTTTCTTGAGGAATGAGTCCCAAAATTCATTTTCCTGTGTTTGTTTTGTTGTTTATAGTAAATGTAGCCATTTTCAGTTTCTGATTTAAGCTTAGAGACATATCATATTTAAAAAATTTCAATGAAGTGTGTTAAAACCTGATAACTGACCCTTTGAGACTAGAATAGATTTATTAAATGAATTGGATGACTGCTTCTAAAATGTATTTCACAGTGTGTTGAAGTCAGGGGTTGATATGCTAAACTGGAATCATTTTCTACATTATATTTAGGACTCTTTTCTTTAGTATAGTACACATGCTTTTCCTTATGGAAGTGTATCCTTTCACCTCACCTGATATTTCTTTTAGTTTCCCTGTCAGTGAAGACTTTATGATTAGGGACCAAGTGGAAAGCCAGATTGTAGATTTAACCCACAAAGTCCTCACTAGGGCTTAGAGAGGTGCCACTGAAGGTTATGGAAACTGTAAATGATTTGTACAACCTGCAGTACCACAAGATTTGATTTTGCCACCCACGGCATGTCTCCTGTTAGGGTGGTACAATCCTGTCTTCCTCAACTAACACTCCTCACCAGTAGAGTACTAGTTTATAGACTGTCCTTCTTTAAGCTACATACAGTGGGTACACACTCCAGTCCTAAGGCATCATGAGGACTTGCTAGCCAGTGCCAGGACCAGTGCTTAGCCTGGTAGTTTTCAGATGAAAAAATATACTGTCTGTATCATAGTCAAGTGAATGAAAACAGAATGAATGAACGAAACTGTACACTGTCCCATTAGACCGTAAATCAACAGTTTGGCTTACAATAGTTAGTTTTTCCCAGCTAGAATATACTACTGGATTATATATTTATTACTAATCACTATAAGAGAATAAAGGCCTGAAAGACTTTATTAGTTTATATGTTAGAAATTATTGCACTGAAATTCCTGTCTTTGTTTGAAGATGTATGTGCCAAGTATCTCATATACTAATATTTACTTAATTTCTTTCAAAATCAGATTATGATCTCCCAAATTCTGCAAGCATTATTCACATTTGGTAGAATTATGGTTAAAGTACAGGGTGTAGGGTAAGTCTTCTTGATTAGTTTGGTCTGAAATGATGTTTTATGGATTTTGAAGAGCTTTAAGAATTACTCATCATATCTGAATTTAGCAGGCTTAAAACATATCAGCAAGTTGGATTAGTGGAAATAACACAAGAAACAGACTTTCTTGGATCATATTGCACACTGTTCTTCCAAATAAGCACAACTTTCCAAAAATGGAGACTTGTGAAGAATCATTGATTTTCTATCAAAAGTGAGTGGTGTCCAAGTTTATAGACTCAGTAATTAGGGTTTTGCAGTGATTTTTCTGCTTCACCCCAGTGTTGTAAAGAGGTTTGATCATGTTTATTTTCTGTAGATTATTGGTTCATAAGAAAATCTCACTGCTGACAGGCACCTTCAGCAGCTAAGTCAGGGGAACACCAAAAAGGTTTCCCTTTTTAAAATGTTTTCAGTTAAATCACAAAGGAACTTCATGAAAATTAAATTTATTCCCAATCTTATTTTGTGTCTATTACCAAAAAGGGATTTGTAGGACTTAAAAGTGACTCACCTTATTCTAATTGGGCATGTTATTTTTCTTTGTTTCACATATTCTACTCTACAGTATTTGTTTGAGAGCCTTTATCAAAACCTTCTTTACATTTTGTTATAATACTTGTATAACCTTCCTGTGTTGACCTTTGAATGTCAGCTTTATGATGTTTGTCTTGTACCATGTGAGTCCTCACTTCTTACTTTGTGCCTAGAAAGTATTACAGTCTCACAAAGTCATCAGTGAGGAATGAATAAAGGTATATATATGTCCCCTTCCTGTTGGCAACTGAGTGACCCTCCACCCCTGACTGGTATAAAGATGAAACTCTGAATTACACTGGAGGTATAGCTCATCTGTTCTATGCTTTCCCCTGCTCAGAGTCAACGGGAACTGAGCCTGTGTTCCTACTTGAAGGTAGTAACTCAGTGTGAGTCAGTGGCCCTTGGTCTCCAGGAAGACTCCAGTGGGCCAGGGACAGTGGAAACTGAACTTCTACCCTCCTAATCTATGATGAGGCAGTGTAAGTTGGTACTCTTGCTGAAGTGGTAACAGTATCGTGCAATAGGGAGCTAAATGTCTTCCTCCATCAAGGCCTGTAGGGTATACCTACAAAGGATGACTGCTTGCTAAAATAAAAAGGCAAATAGGATGCAAAAGCTATCAGATGACATCCAAAATGTCCAGGATGTAGTCAATAATCATTAATCGTATCAAGAATTTGAGCAGGTCTACCTGGAATGGGAAAAGAAGTCAACAAATACCAACTCTGAAAGGACCCAGATGTTGGAATTGTGTGACAAGGGTTTGAAGCAGCTGTCATAATTCTTCAATAGTCCAGGAAATACATGAAAGGAAAATTTAGCGAAGACATATATTATATAAAAAGAGCTATAGGTTATTTATTATAGAACTGAAAAGTATATAAGCCAAAATAAGGATCTTACTTCACAGCCTTAATATTTTGGAGAGGGCAAAGGAAATAATCACTAAACTCAAAAACAGATAAGTAGAAATTACTAAATCTCGAGTGACAGGGAAATAAATGGAGAGAAGAATGCATTAAAGGCCTTCTAGTGCCTCAGAGACCTTTGAGATTGTAAGAATAGCTCTGGGATCCACATCACTACAATATAAGGAGCAGAGGAGAGAGGGTCCAGAGCTGGAAAAAATGTTTGAAGAGATAGTGGCCAAAAGCTCCCTAAATTTATCAGAAGGCATAAACTTACAGATTTCAGAAGCTAAGTAAACCCCAAACAGAAAAAAATTCAAAGACATCTACACCAAGACAAATGATAAGTTTCTAAAAACTAGAGGCGAGAGAAAACAAAAGTTTTAAAAGAAGTTTCAAAGACATGTATTTCCAGTCAGGGACACCAATTCAGGTGACAGCAAATGGTTCCTCTGCAACCACAGAGGCCAGCAGGAAGGAGCATAATATGTGCACAAAGGGAAAGGGGCACTGTCAATTATGAATTTTATACCTGGCAAATATATACATTGAGAATAAAGGTAAAGGCTGGGGATTTAGCTCAGCGGCATAAGTGCCTTCCTTGCAAGTGTGCGGTCATGAGTTCGATCCCTGGTACTGATAGAAACGAAAAAGACCAAAAAAAAAAAAAAAAAAAGTAGAGAATAAAGGTAAAATAAGATACTGTCAGAAGAAGAAGAAGAACTAAGAGAATTTGTTACTAGCGTACTATTAAAAGAATGACAAAAAGATCTTCTTTAAACAGAAAGGAAATGCTGACAGAAAGCTGGGAACTCTAGAAAAAAAAAAAACCAGAATGGGCAGAAATAGGTGTAAATAAAATAGACTTTTTTCTCAGGCTTCTAAAATCATATTTGAATATTGAAATAGAAATTATAATACCATTTGATACAATACTCTGTATACAGAAGAAATACTTCAGGTAATTTTAATTTTAAAATGTGGAGAATGGAAGGAACTAAATAGATGTGGTAAAACATAGTAAATCATAGTTAACAGACCGTGATAAGTTAGTGTGTATATTCTAATACTAAAGCAACCACTAAAAAGCTCTGTTAAGTCATATACTTAGAAAAAACTGAAAAAAACAATATGAATTTCTTAAAAATGTTCAAGTAACTCATAGATTTAAAAAGTAGAAACAGAAACTGAATCAAAGGGCTAAAACAACAAAACAAGACAAAACAAATAGCAGGCTTAAGCTTTAACATTTCAGTAGTTACTTTACATTAAATGACAAGAGTTTGGTAGATTTAAAACAAAAACAAAAAATTTTAAACATAAATACATAGAAAGATTGAAATTAATAATTATGAAGAAATATAACATTCAAACACTAATAAAAGAAAAACAAGAGTAATTAATATTAGATTTTGTAGCAAAAGAATTTACTAATGGCAAAGAGGGATTCTATAAAATGGCAAAAGAAGACACAAATGAAGAGAATAAGCAAGAAAGACAGCCTTTAAAAAATTACCTGAAATATGTTCTTTGTCTGTTGTCAAAATAAGAGAAGTCCATATTTCCTAGGAAATAGAAAAAGAGAAAGGTTGTTGAAACAGGGTCACCACTGACTGCGGCAGTCTCCTGGCCCCAATCAGTCTGCGTGTTTACCGGGAAAGCCGTGCTGGCTTCGTTCTGGGTTGTAGCAGTGGAGATGATGAGAAAAGTGGCTGGATTCTAGATGCAACATGATGGTTTAGGCACCAGGATGCCTTGCTACATTGGATGTGGAGGATGAAAATACAAGAGCCAAGGGTGATTTGAGGTTCTTAGAATTGTTGGCAAGGTAGATGAATTTGTCCTACATGAGCTAGCAAACACTTCAGGAGAAGCTTCTAAAATCATATTTGAATATTTTTTGAACCCAGAAGGGTTCCTGTCCTAAATAGCTTTGGTGAGGGATGGATGATACTTAGGTAAAGTCTGAGGCTAGCTAACGTGATGACTCCAAGAGTGAATGTAGATGGAGAAAAGAGGTCCAAGAATGTGCAAAACACATTCTGGAAGAGCCAGAAAGGAGACTGGGAAGGAGAAACCAGGAAACAGGAAGCAAACCAGGTGAATGTCATATCCTGGGAGAATTGTGTGAAGAAGGATGTATGTGAAGGATGGGGAAGTGATCAGCTGAGACTGGTGCCATGTGAAAGTTAGTGCCATGGAAGAAAATAGATTTGTGGGGAAATGAGAGAAAAGGTTCCACTTGATTGAATTCTAGAGAGAATAGAGAGAAATTAGAGGCACTGAGCAAAATAACTCTTATAAGCAGCTTTACCCTAAAGGAAAGGAGAAAACTTGAGTGACGGAGATAAAAGTGGGATCAAGAGTCTACTTTCTTTAAGGTTAGAGAAGCTGTACTAATTTTATACCAGAAAGATCTAATAACAGGCCACGGGATTCAGGACAGAATCATTCCAGGGGGTTCCTAATGTACCAGTGGAGTAGCCAAGCTCTGCTAAGAGGGGCAGTTTGTGGGCAGTCACAGAAGCAAGGCTGTGTCCTGGGATTCAGGTGCAGATGAGGAGGTGTAGGTGGAGTAGAGATCTGGCAAATCTCTTTTGATTTGTCTGAAGACCTTATCTATACTCACAAGGAAGAGATGGGTGGGTAAGTTAGAAGAGACAGGAAGGGTATGGAAGGTCATCTAGAAGAAGGAGTAGAGGCATTAAGCCGTTTGGAGTAAACATAAACTTAAAGTGCAGTCAGTGGTGTGGTTCTTGTGATTCCAGGATTGGGGTTGCAGAGTGAGGTAAATTTATAGACCTTTCAACATGCGCCCTAGGCCAGGGAATGGCTTCCTTGCCTACCCTTGTCTAGTTAGGACAGAGACCTACTTCTCAGTTAGGCATATCAGGGTGGCTCCTGACTTGCTTATGGGAGGGCAAGAGAAGGAGGAAAGGTTTTTCTGTGAGCGCAGGTGAGATCCAAGAGCAGTGTCACACCCAGAAGGGTTCCTGTCCTACACAGGTCATTGCTTTATTTCAGCATCTTCTCTGAAGTATCTCCTGTGTGTCTAGCCCTTTCTTTACCTGATTGGTTCATGGAATTGTCACCTGCTTGCAACTCTCTCATTGTCTTTCTCCTGTACCCTTTTAGGGTTGTGGTCCCCAGGCCTTCAGGATGTGGGCGTAAATGGACAGTGTGGCGATATCCTCACCAACAAACGATTCATGCTGGATATGCTGTATGCCCATAACAGAAAGTCCACGGATGATGAGGAGAAGGGTGAGGATGAGACCAGGAGGACTGAGCAAGAAGTGGACACAGTGGCCAGCCTGGCCACCAGGATATCCACCTTGCAGGCCAACTCTCAGGCTCCGGAGGACAGTGTCAGGAGGGTGGATGTAGGCTGTCTGGACAACCGGGGCAGTGTGAAAGCATTCGCAGAGAAATTCAACAGTGGGGATCTGGGGAGAGGTTCTGTCTCTTCTGATGCTGAGTCCAATGACAAGGTCCCAGAGACAGCACCCACACAGCCAAAGACTGAGTCAGATTATATCTGGGACCAGCTCATGGCCAATCCAAGGGAGCTCAAAATCCAAGACATGGATTTCACCGACCTAGGGGAGGAAGATGACATCGATGTCCTGGATGTGGACTTGGGTCAAAGGGAGACTCCAGTGCCACCTCCCCCTCCCCCACCTACCTTTCTGGGTTTGCCACCCCCACCTCCTCCACCCCTGTTGGACAGCGTACCTCCCCCTCCAATCCCTGGTAATTTATTGGCTCCTCCTCCTCCAGCATTCAATGCTCCTCAGGGTTTAGGGTGGTCCCAGGTACCCAGGGGTCAGCCCACATTCACTAAGAAAAAGAAGACTATCCGTCTGTTTTGGAATGAAGTCCGGCCTTTTGATTGGCCATGTAAGAACAATCGCCGTTGCAGAGAATTCCTGTGGTCAAAACTGGAACCCATTAAGGTGGACACTTCTAGACTGGAACACCTGTTTGAGTCTAAATCCAAGGAACTGTCTGTCACAAAGGTACTGCTGGCCTCCTGCATGTTTCTTAATTCGTAGTAGGGTAGAGCTGAAGAGATGCATTCATTATAAAATGCCTATCTTCATGTTACTTTGGCTATTTGGTAAAAAGTCCATTTATATAAAAATGTGACCTATAGGATAGTTTTCCTGTGTCACATGCTGAATGTAAGCTACATGATGGGATATGGGTTTACTAATATGCAAAGTAGCCTTTAAAGAACCAGATAACCTGAGGACGAGACAGAAACGTTAGCCCTAGCACAGCCCAGTGTTAACTAGAGACAGTGAACTTGTAGATTGCCAAACTCAGAAAATTAGTTTATTTAATCTTACCATCAGAGATTATGGTTATAGTAATACTTGGAACTTTAGCCATTTGAACTTTGAGCTCATTGCTTTTGCAAAGGCAATCATTCAAGTGATATTTCTTTGGATGACCCCCTAGTCCAACACACTACAACTGCCGAAATGTTTCATAATAAGTATATATTTAGCATCCTGTTAGTATTATATATGCAACTAGCCTTCTTATTTCTCATAAATATTTGAGAATCTGTAGGCATGACTAACAGGTGTTGCATCTACTTTTCTTATATAGAAAACACATGAAGTCATTGGGCATCAAAGGAAAAGTGATGGTTCATGAACACTGATGAAAACACTGGGAGATACTCTATCAGATTGTAATTTTTGTAATTCAGTGCATTAGTAATGCCTCCTTTGCGTATTTTAAGGAATGTTGAGACTCTTTTTGTTTTTTTTTTTTTTTTTTTTTGGTCTTTTTCATTTTTACCGGTACCAGGGATCAAACTCACGATCGCCTGCTTACAAGGCAGGTGCTTATGTCGCTGAGCTAAATCTCCAGCCCTTGAATATTGAGACTCTTATGATTCAGGATTTGTTTCAATTTTAAAGCATCTTAGGGTATGAGAAGGCACTTTGTAAGGTAATGTAAACATGAAAGAGCTTATTGAGGAGCTTCAATTCTAGCTCTGTGTTAGAATTCTAACTCCATGTTGCATCATCTGTTAATTTTTTGGAATGTGTAGTGTATAAAGCTACCTGAACCAGGCTTTCAGACCTGACAGTAAGGACCAATGCTGAATCTAACACTGTGTAGCATCCTGAGGACTAGAGTGCCCTTCAAACAAGGTGGTGCCTGTAGTTGCTCTGTGATACTGAAGGGTCAGTTAGTGGAGTTGTAAGTGAAAATTCTTCCTTTAAAATCCATGTCGAGTTTTTTAAACTACTTCCTGCTCCTTATTCTTTGACCTTTGCCCCGTACCTATTTCTGCCCTGTCCCAACAAGAATGTGAATCTAAATCATTTCCAGCTTTAGGGACTCTTGTCAAGTCAAAATTAAAGCTTTCTCATTTGTAAATTCGAACTGCTGAGAGCTAATATGAAAAATGAAGCCCAATTAGTCCTGTCCTTCACTTGAAAGTGAATCCAGCTTTTGTATTATCTAGAAAATAGCTCCTAGAGGTGTGGTCCGGGACATTCACACTTGGCGTGCCCAAACCCTAATTTCTCCAGATTGGTGCCGTGTGTTGCTAAACCAACCACATGCCCTTTTCTCGTTCTGCCTGGCATTTAGGAGATGAACAGCCAGGAGTTATGTTTCCTGAGAGTTACCCACAACCTAGGACAGCATTCTGTGTTTGCCAAGTGTTGCCCACAACCTATTTTGCTGACACCACCACCTGACCCACTGATCCAGTTGGCCAGTGCCACCGCCACTGCCTCCTCCTTCTCCTCCCTCCACTCCTCCCCTTCCCCTCCCCCTCTTCCCCCTCCTCCCCTTCCCTCTGCCCCTCTTCCCATCCTGCATTCACTTGGCTGCTCTGGACTTCTTGTGGTTGCTTATTGCTCTTAGAAGTTGCCAGGGAGAGGCTGCTCTTGAATCAGCATTGGGAGGGATAGAAAGGAGTAATAGGTTGTCAGTGAAAGCTCTTCTCACTTCCTTTTTGCAAAGGAAACAAAAAGATTAAATGTCTTTGACTAGATCCAAAATGAATGGTTCACTTGCCTTCCTCTTTGCTTCCGCTATACTTTCGTTAGTGTTTTGGATGGTGATAAGATTTTGGCTTCTGTGCTCTTTACAGCTCAAAATTCCATTCTTACCTGACGTAGGTAGCTACTTCTTAAAAGATCTTGAATACCTAGCTAATGGTAAATATTTGCCTCATCTTATGAAGTAGATTTTGCATCTAGATTCTACCAACTGTGGAAGGAGTTGAATCTGAACTTGTACAGACTTTTTTCTTGGTATTATTCTCTAAATAATACAATATAACCATATATATGTGGCATTTACATTGTATTAGGTAATATAAGTAATGCAGAGATTTAAAGTATACAAGAGAATGTACATAAGATATATGCAGAAGCTATGCCATTTTTATTTTAAAGAGGATAAAACAGAATAAAACCAATCAAACCAATGTAAGTGACATAGGATTTCAAAATATTCCAAAATCAACAATAATTATCATAGTCCCCTTTGGTGTCTTCAAAATAGCTGTAGATAACTCTGGACATGGTAAAAATCAAACAGAACAGAATAGAATAGAAACAATAAAAACAAAACAATAAATGCAATAAAAGACTCCAAAACAAGCCAATAGTAAATCCAAAATTGCTACCATAATACATCTTGCTACCTTTGAAACAGCTGCTCCTGCCATCAGATTTGACACAATCAAAGAAAACAAAAGAGAATAAAACCCAACACAGCAAAACAATGAAAAAAATATAGGACTTCAAAACAAGACCGTAGGAAATCAACAATGGCTGTAACTCTCAAAAGGAAGTCTTCCTGCCACTTTATTTAAAATGAAAATGCAAGGATTTCAGTGTCCTCAGTGGTCCTGTAACCAGTCCCTCATAAATACTGAGGGACAACTATATTGAAAAGTTCACCAAGTTGATTCCAGAGGGTTCTATAATAGGATGCCGAATTTCTTGCCTTGATTTTTGGAATAGGAGACATAAGCACGAGTTTATTTGCAAAATGTTACAAAAGATAAGAATGAAAATTAGAATTAAAATACATTACATTGATGAGGTAAGTCCATTTTGTATATGTTACTAATTCAGTTATAACCAGTTTCATTTCTGTTCCTTATCATTGCCTGTGACTTTGTAAAACAGCTATATACAACCATTCCCAAATTCTGACTCATGAGAAGTTTTTCATTAAACACAATAAACTACAACAACAATGAAATATGCTTCATGAGGCAGCATAAAAGAAAGGGAATTAGTTTTAGTGTCTGTTTGAAAACTAGTACCATACTGGTGTTATAGGGCATGACTGTCACCATCTAAGCTCCCCCCAAACAGCCATAAGCCAGATCCAAGACTGGACAGACCACTTAATGAACATAAAAACAAAAGGTGTGCTTTTTGGTTTCCATTCAAAATAGTTTCTGAGACAGGATCTATATTCTTCTCTTAGCAGGAAATATATAGCTTTGTGGTAAGATGAATTTCATTGTGTTTTTTGGAGAAAGAAAAAAAAATTTAGTGCTAAATTCCATCATATATTGTTTCTATATCTTGTCTGATATGTAAAGTATCACACAGGAGACAGTTAAAGTGCTCCCAGAGAAAATTGTCAAGACAGAAAGTCTTTGGAGGGTCTGGACTTGGAACCATCTTGAGGAGTACCAGGAACTATCTGTACAGCCCTTGTGCCTACTCAGGACCGGCAAACCCTCGATCCTCCAGAAGGCATTGCCTTTGTCACCACCAAACTGAGGCAAGAATGGAGTAGACCATGAGGACCAGAAAGAAGTACAGACTTGGTTTCCCCTTTACAGACCTGATTTTTTGTGTTCATTAGGTTTATCTAATGGAGGAAACTCAATTCTAGTTGTGAAGAAATTTGTTTTTTTAACCGAAAGTTTCAGAGTAGATCAGCATTGTGGATGGTGACTTTTTAAGAGAAGGTGGGGATGATGATTTAATGGGCCAGGGGATAAAAGCCTCTGTCTTGAGTTTTTTTTTTTTAATTTTAAAGAGAATAAAACAAAACAGAATAGAACAAAGCAGATCAGAACAAAACAATGCAGGCAACATAGGATTTCAAAACAAGACAACATGAGATCAACAGTGGCTACCATGATGTCTCTTGTTTTCTTTGAAATAGTTGTCCACACCTTCATATACAGTACAATCAAACAAAACAAAATAGTATAAAACCAATCAAAAATGAAAGCACCACAGGCCTTTAAAGCCTGTTTGGGTTATTTTTAAAGCACATTCTAAAACACAATAAGGTGGTAACTCGCTGATGTAAAGTGACAGCTGAGGCACCAAAGGAGCAATACCTTTCTGCTGCCTACTTTAACACTGATATCCTTGACTTGATTTATTTTCCTGAAAAGAGAACAGAACTTCACTACCCTAAATTCAAATTCAGAACAAAGGGAATGCGCTCTTTTAATATCAAACTCAGAAAATCTGAGCTCTGCCTAGAAGTTCCAAACATAAAATTTTTTTGTCTGTTGAGCCAGCATTGGTAATCTCACCTAAGTCTTCCAGGTAACGTGGTAGAGAAACTAACACAGACTGACTAACTGTTGGCATCTGCAGTCAGAGGCTCAAAGGGTAAATATGGGAAACTAGTACTTTTTTCTTCACTTAATCATAAGACAAGACTATTCTGGCAAGGAATTTTATTCCTAAGTAATGGTTTTTCAGCCTTCATTGAGTATTAGTTTTCTGTTTGTTGTGTTTTGTTTTGGTTTTTGCCTCTGGGTTTTGCTTTAGTAGTGCCTCAGCATCTCCCTTATTATAAGACTTGAGGAAAACTCCATAGTCATCTCATTCCTGTGGCATTAGTATCAGGGCATCCTTGTAACTGTCACTTTCTCAGTAGGCAGTTTTGAAACTGTCACTGTGGCATCACTTTTGGCAGTGAGCAGGGAACGAGGAGGAAGGATTTACCATTTCTAGAACTTCTGTCTTGCTGAGCCAGACCGAGGGCCTCTGACCTAGATGCTGAGAAGTATGAGCAGAGGTTGGTCTCCTTTCATGGAAGTACTTTCTAACTTAGCGGTATTCTCCCAGAGTCGGAGTTCTCCAAATAAATCTATCTATAGTCTAGCTTCTATTTGCAGCCACAGTGCTTTCTGGAGTGACGAGTTCTGTGTGTTGAATATTCACTTTTTAAATATCACATCCTCTACTAGGAGTAAAATAACTCTAAAAATTCAACAGAGTAATTGGTTATATCAGCATTTCAGGGAACCTTAAACTTAGTGCCTATTCTATACTATTTAAATTTGCCTTCTTACCTTGTTCTAATTGCTTCTTGAATCCCCAGCCTTTACTTTTCCAAAAATTAATGATTTCAAGGGAAAATGAAGATCTTTTTCTATCCCCAGGATGTTGACTAAAATCAGGTTATGTTCACTCTTGCATGGTGACTATATCACCTTCCAGTAACCATTTAGAATCACATTTGAGCAGCTGGGGATTTGGCTCATTGGCATAAGCACCTGTCTGGCAAAGTGTGAGTTCATGAGTTTGATCCCAGTACCAAAAAGAAAAGAAAAAAAAAAACCTTAGCAAAACAAAACTAGATAGAATCACATTTGAGTCCTTATTTACAGATTGTAAAATATTTGTTTTTAGAGGCAATAATTTATTCTACCCAAAACCTCAACTTGCAATCTCTCCATGAGGCATTTGTCAGCTATCTCTGCACCAAAGGTTAGTGTTTTGCAACTCTTTGGACAGACTTGTGGCGCCGCATTGCTTATCTCCATCTGGACCTGAGTACGTGGCTTAACTGTTCTTAAAAATAGTGGTATTACTCTGTCTGATTCTCCATGCCTTGGAGTGGCTAAAATTGCAAGATCTTACCTCTTGGCATTCAAAAATTGATTTGGAACTGGGTCTCTAACCCAGCTAGCCACCCTCCAGGTGATTCTGGGCTGCAGAGCACTGTCACAGCTTTCCCTAAGGCTTACCACTTGGCAGTCACTACTTAAGTTGGCTTCCTTCCCCGTGCTTCCCAGAGGTCCTGTGCCTCTTTTGCCCTTGAATGCTATCCACTAGATACCTTTCTCTAGAAGAAGGTACCTCTTTCTTCTTTAAAACTGGATCCTTATCATTCCTGGGCACCTTGTGAAGAAGGAACTATGTTGCCTTAATCACATCTTTCCTGTTTCTTCTGAGTCCTGTGCTCTTGAGAGACAGGGTAACCTCTGTCTCTCATATATCTTGGCTGTTCACACCCTGCCCCCCTCTCCCTGCAGTGCTCTTGGCCAAGACAGAAGAAACAATAAAAGCCCTACATGGCATCCAAGCCTGAAGCATTTCTCCAGAGATGGTCTTGCTCTGGTATGGAAAGGCTACCATGGACATGTTGGAGGGCCCCTGGTTGGCACGGCTTTGAAGAAGGAGCCCTGCTATAAGAACTCAGTTAGACGTTTTGGTGCTAAAACAGAGCCTGGCTTCTTCCCAGGGTCCCTCCTTAAAGAAGCAAGCTCCCCTTCTCCATGAATACTTCTGGACTTATTTGGGAAAACAGGATGTTGAGAGATAGCCCCACAGAGATTTCCCCCACACTGCCACACACCAACCCTTGTACAAATTTCCCCCAGACATGGTTGTTCCTGTTTTCACATCCAGCCACGGCCCTAGACTAACAGCCTATACCCAGATCCTGGGCCCACAGATGTCTCCTTCTAACCTCTCCCTCCCTGAGAGTCCCTGGAACTTGTTGAGGAAGAGGGTAGAGATTCTGGCCCATTGACCTTTTATCGAAGAATTGGGACAGAGACCTTAACTTCCTGTTACCTAAGGTTGACCAATCATGTCACAGGCTTCCTGGCCTTCCACATACCAGCATTTTTTGTTAGCACCTATGGAACTGTTCTCATCTGCAGACTCTGCACCCAAAAGTCACTCAGGAAATGCCTGTTTCAGGAAACGTGACAGCCAAAAGAGTCAGTAAATATGGGAATATGTGCAACCAATTAGAAAGAGACTGTTGGAGGCCTGAACTTCTTCTCCTGCCTCCATTCGGGTTTTGGGGTTCTAGGTCATCACTTGATAATGTTCAAAGACTGCAGTCAGCAGGGATGTTGATGTACCCTATTCAGCCAGAGGTTCCTGGTGGGGGATGGCACCGCACCCCTCCTTGGCTCTTCCTACATGGGCCTGTGTTCCTGCTTCCCTCTAACTCTCCTTTTCCTATGAAAGCAGACTCAGTTGAGCCACACTGTCACAGTGTTCACTTACCACATTGATCTGTTTTAAGAATATTGTTGTTGACTTGTTAAGTTCCTACAGCCTTTCATATTAACTTTTAAATATGTTTTTCTAATTCCAAAAGCAGGTCTTATTGAAAGTTTGATAGAATTATTTTAAATATGTATGTTAGATAAGAGCTTTTTGGCACACCCATAAATTGACTTCCTAAGAGCCCGGCATGGTGGCACATGCCTGTAATTCCAGCTCTTTGGGAGGCTGAGGCAGGAGTTCAAGACCAGCCTGACCAGATTAATGAGTAAATAAACCCTGTCTCAAAAACAAAAACATAAAGGGGGCCAGAGATATAGCTCAGTGCAAAGGCCCCAGGTTTAATCTCCAGTATCAAAAAAAAAAAAAAAAAATCCTACCCAGGAACATGACGTTTTTGTCCATCCAAGTCCTTTCAATATTTTCAAGAAAATTTCGACATTTTTTAAAACAGTAGACTCTGCTTTGTATTGATACTTAAAGAGATTAATTCTTGGTTTTGCTTTCTTGTTTGGCTGTTTTCATGACATGTATCTATTCTCGGGTCTCGAATTTAAATGCAAACGTTTCAGTTTCCTATCCATAAGCTACTTTTCTCTCTCTTCTTTCCAACCCTGGTTCCATCTCTTTCCTATCACATCTCACCCCTTAGAGGTCTTCAGACGGCCATAGCCCATTTCCTAAACAACTTTAGGAGGGCCACTCTTCTCCTCTGACCCCTGCTTTATAACTCCATCCTGTCATTTCCTAATTTCCTAAAATTGTACATCATGGACAGTCACCACAGTTTCCAATCAGAGAAATGCAATAAGGAGAAGGGTGTCTGAGAAAGACTTTAGCAAGTGCTGTTTGGATGGATTGGAGAGGAAAAGAGCTAGGAAGCACGAGGCTGGTGGTGGCTGCTGGGAGAGGCTGGATGCTGGAGAGTCAGGCTCTGGGCGGAGGTAGCGAGCCTGGAAGAGGAGGAGTGGGCATGCAAGGCTTTGTGGAAAAGGAGGTGACAGTCATTGCACTGTCATGGAACCATGAGGAGGCCCTAGAGAAACTCACTGTGGCTCTTTGATCCTGAAAAACAACTTCAAAGGATCAGAACTGATCACTACTTGTCCTTGGAGAGGGACTTGTCCTCCCAGGGACAAAGAGCTTTGTCTTCCTCTTGCAAGTACAGCATTAGGTTAATGTTGGGGGAGAGGGGCTGGACAGGACTGCACAGCTCCACACAACCTGTCCCCTCACCTTGGTCAGAACTAACCAGTAAATACTTGAGTGTTCATAGCATCAGATGGATGTTTGCTTAAATTTTCAAGAATGGTATTTAAAACATCTCTTGGCCAAATGCTTAAATTTTCAAGAATGGTATTTAAAACATCTCTTGGCCAAAATCTAGAGATTGAATAATTCCAGTTTTCAGCTTTCTCAGTAGCTCACCTTGCTCAGTAGTTTGCCCCTCACTGGTTTTTAGGGGAGTGTGTGGGGATATCTATCATTGACTAAGCTGAGTTTTATTAAGGAAGAGACCCAGGGCATGTCAGGTGCAGTCACTACGTAGGTCTGTTCAGGGTGTTTGCCACACTTGGACGCAAGTTGCAGGAAAGAGGCTGAAATCTGAGTGACACTCAAGCAGCTGTTTGTCATGGTGCTCTGTCTCGCAGGGAGCTTCTTTTTCTCTTCCACATAAAGACTGTAGCTGGGCTGGCTGGGCCTGCATAGCATATCTCCAGGACCCTGGAGTGACAGAACTGTAGGAGTCGGAGGCTGGGGGCTAACATTTCCCAGTGAAGCCTTGTGGCCATTCCTTATGCTCAGAAGACTTCTACAGCTGCACCTTCCGGCCTCATGTCCACATTCTTGGCAGGAATAAGGAGAAGAGCAATATGTCTGTCCCTTTTTAGTCATTAAAACAAAAGCTAGAACTAAGCCATGGTGTTAATTTTAGATACAAAGGGTCTCAGGAGGTAATTTTTAAACCAATTCATTACCAGCCTATGGAAATAACTAGGGTCCTGGTGGTGATGGGGGGAGAGAGAATAACAAGAGTAGGTTCCCCTGCTGAGCCCAGGGAAGCAGGCATCGCCACTGCAGTGTCTAATACCCCTTGTCAGGGGCCGTGCCTATATTCAGCATATTGAATATCCTCAGCATATCCTCTCTTATTCCTTGTAGTCTGAATAAAACACACTATTTTAAATTAAATTTAAAAGCTATGTTAATAATTTTCAGGAGTTCATCTTAGTTCATTTGATTAAATATAGAGAAGACAAAGCCTGCCCAGCAGAGCAGAGATGCATTTATGCCACATGTCCCTGAGAGCAACTGTTCAAAATTGATGACCACACCCACAGGCATTGCCCCTCCTAGCCACCAGGCTACAAGCAGCTGGGTTGCTTTCAATTGTTTTCTTCATGGAAAAAAAAATTGAGTTTATTCTCAAATGCATATTTGAGGATTTAAAATAGAATTTTAGCAATTAAATTTGGATGCCCAGGAAGACTGCAGTAGGACTTAGTCCATTTTCCCCTGATGGCTCCTAGAGTCTAGTCTTCTCCTAGTCTCTGGGTGGCTCAGCTGCTCCCAGCCCAGCGGGGTTCCTGCTGCGAAGGAGAAGGTGAGAGCAGACAGTGAGTAGGGGTCTATCTGCTGAGTTTGGCTAAAGCCCCTCAGCTGGCTCATGTGGTCTTCTGAGATGTGGCCCCATCAAACCTACAGTATCATCCGTATCCCCACCAGTTTCCAGGCCTATGCAAAGCTGCTGCTTATCTCCTTCCTTTCCCCATAACCACAGACTATATCTGTAGGCCTAGCTCAATGTTAGCTTTTGCAGGCTCTCACCCTCTTCACCCAGGTGAGTTACTCACCCTCTTCACCCAGGTGAGTTACAGCTGCCTTGCCAGTGAATCCACTTAGAACCCCACCGCCCTGTTGAGTGTGTCTTTCGTTTCAGGGGAGCCACTCCACCTTACTCAGCTTTGTCACCCTAGCCATGTATCAGGAGAATCATCCTCCCAGCTGCATTTGTCTCAAGGGAATCTTGAGCAGGGAACTTTCTGGACTAGATCTCCTCCTGTTGTCCCTCATCCCCACTGCTACCCCTGCTGTTAACTTCCTCAGAGTTGAAAGGAAAGGTGGAGAGGGCAGGAGGGTTGTGGTCACAAATCTTGGTGGTCACAAGTGTTGGCTCAGTATCTCACATTCTTTGTCTGCTATGGCTGCCCTAATGAAATACCATAGATTTAGTGGCTTAAACAACAAAAATTTTTTATGCTTCTGGAGACCAAGAATTCCAAGATAATATGCTGGCTGATTTGGTTCCTTATGAGGATGTTCTTCCTGGCTTTCACATGGCCACTTTCTTGCTGTGCAATGGAGAGAGCTGGCTTTTTGGTCTCTTATAAGGACTCTAAATCCACCAAGGGAATCCTACCCTTGTGACTTTGCCTAAACCTAATGTCCTCCAAAAACTATCACATTGGGAATCAGGGCTTTAATACTTGAACAGGAAAGGAACATAGACCTTCAGTCTGTAACACACACTTACTGAGTTTTGGCCACACATTAGCCCTGGAGGCTTCGAGAATGAGACAAATCTAGGATGTGACTCTGAAAGGTACCCAGGCCAGCAGGAAAACCACACTCCCAAGGGCTCACAGCAGATGCCAAGACACCTCTGTTGCCTGTCTATATCTGTAGCCCCAGCACCTGCCTCTCTCTCTTTCCTCTTCATCAGCACGTGGCTTTCCATTTCCTTTCCTTGGACAGCCCCTCTTCCTTCACAAAGTGGACAGCTGTACCTGTGTCTCAGTTTAGCAGGAGAGGTCAGGTGCTGTAATCTAGAGGGGCTGACAGACCAGCTGTGCTGGCCTCTTCTCATCGGCTCTGTCTTCTCAGCACGTGTACTCCAGGCACACACCATCTGTCTGGGGGCCAACCAAGATGTATTCTGACACCTCACAACCCAGAAAGGAGCCTGAAAAGTTTTAGTTTTATTTTCACTGCTTCTATGGAAAAAAACAGGGATTTTTTTCTTGCAAAATATCACATTTTTCCCAATTGAAGGAAAATCAATTTTATTTTGTAATGTGTCTGACTTGAGAAGTTCCATTGCTGACCCAAGCTTGGCAGCTTCTCGGAGCTTAGTCCTTGATCTCTTTCTTCTGAGCTGAGTGGTAGCCAGTCCTTCCCTGAACTGGAGCCATTTGTTTTCATCTCTAAATACAGAATGAGTTTGCTTTTAAAAATGAAACACAGAAAAGACCTAAGATGATGCATTAATCTTTGTTTTTCCTTGCTTTATCACCAAGAAAACTGCTGCAGATGGAAAAAGGCAGGAGATCATTGTTCTAGATTCCAAGAGGAGCAATGCCATCAATATTGGTCTGACAGTGCTGCCCCCTCCAAGAACGATTAAGATCGCCATTTTGAATTTTGATGAATATGCCTTAAACAAAGAAGGAATTGAGGTAAGAGAGTTCTGTCAAGGATTGCTTGTGTTCTATAACATACCACATGCTTAAAATGTTTATCATATTATTCTATCCATTATGACTTTCTTCATAAGGTAACTTGACCTTCTTTTGTTGGTCTCAGCCAGATTCTGAATAATGTTACTAATTCTTATGTTTTTACTCTGGAGGTATGCGAGCTTTACTTTATCTATGAAATTCAGAGATTCTTACTCTCCAGTTCATGCATGGATTTCTTTTGATACACTCTGCCTGCCTCAAATGGAAAAGAATTATTCCAACCACCTTACAAGAGAGATAAGGCCTTCTTTCATGTCATTTCACATGTGATTAGAAAACACTTTCAAATGTAGAGTTTTTAATAGATGCTCATATCTATGTAAAGGGTTTTCTCTCTTGGCACTTATTGGAATATGTGAAGAGGTATTTGGTATGATAATATAGAAAACCAAGCAACCGAGGCTATAGCCCTTGTTGACCTCAAAAGTGAAGAAAGATTGGGTGACATGACCATGATGCGACCCATGATGTGACCTTGTTTGGAAACAGAATTTTATGGATGTAATCAAGTTAAAGTAAAGTCACTCTGGATTAAGATGGGCCCTAAATGCAATGGTGTCCTTATAAGAATGGAGACATTTGGACACAGACACAGAGAAGAGAATACCATATGATGACAGAGAATACATAGGGAGACACATAAGACAGACTGTCACATGATGACAAAGACATAAATTAGAGTGTGCTTATACGCCAAAGAGTGCCAAGGATTGCAAGCAAGCACCAGAAGGTAAAATGAGGCGCGGAATAATTCTCATCCAGAGGCTTCAAAGGAAGCATGGTCCTGCTAAGTCCTTGCTTTGGGACTTCTAGTTTCTACATCTTGAGTAGTACAGTTTTCTTCTTCTAAACCACTCAGTTCATAGTCTATTATTAAGGCAGCCCTAGAAACCTATATAAGGCCCAGTTGGCTCCACTCTGAGAAATATGTATTCCCAGTTTCAGGAACAGAGTCAGGCTGGCAGCATGTCCATGCGGGCACAGCAGGTAGAAAAAAATGTGTAGTTGACAGTTGGCAGAGCTGAAGAGAGATACTAATGCACCTGCCTGACAGCAAGAAGGGGCAGGCCAGGCATTTGTGTAGAACCCTCCCATTCTGGAGTCCCCAGGAGAAGGGCAGAGCCTACTATTAGTAACTATTAGGGCAAACTAAGTATAAGACACTTTTTCAATGAGAATAAGCCAGGTACAGGCCTGGCCATCCTGTGTACTTATCAAGATTGTTTAGAAATGGCAAACACTCAAATTCACATGTAGAGAGGGTTTAAATAGCCAACCTAGTTGAAGGAATCATGACAATCTCTTTTTAAAAAATACTTGTCCTTGTTAAGAGGAGTTGGAAGTCCATCAGGGACAGTGTTTCCTTTGGCTTTTGCTTTTGTTCTTTCCTAAAACGTAGCTCTCCCTGGGTGGGGAAAGTTGCAGATACAATAAATTATATAGATTTTTAAATGAGCCAAATTATTCTTTTTCCTTGTCTGGCCATTTTCTATCTGACCACCCTTTAGGTCCAGAAAGGAATATCCACAGTAGCATTAATGCCAGTGAATATAGTAAGAATAGGTAGATGCATCACAATATCCTCCTTAAAAGTTTTGGAGGTGCACATATTCTTCTGCTCTCCATCTTGAAGATGAAGAAAGCAAATCCCAACACTAGCCTCACAGACCTATGAGAGATCCACCAGAATGTATGCCCCAGACCCTGAGTCCCAGGGTGGGTACTGGGGATGGCTTCCCAGGAGGGATTCTTGGGCCTGAGCCATGTACCCAAAGAATGAGGGAGAACTGGAAGAAAAGAGAGAAGCATGCAGAAGGCCCCACAGTGTACCTCAAAGTGCTCCTGTGACTTCCCTCAGAGCCCTGTTCCCACCTAGGAACTGCCAATTCAGGGCAGAATTTGAAGTGAGAAGACTCAGCCACAGAAAGCACAGGTGAATCCTTAACAAGATGTTATCATGTCACAAGCCTTCAATAAACCAATATTGGATCACAAGAGATCTTGAAGTTACATTTTGTCAGCTTTCCTTTAGTAGCAGGGTTTCTCAAAGTCAACACTATAGCCATTTTGGTGGGGCAGTCTTTGTCCTGAGGCTGTCCCAGGCACTGCAGGATGTTTACCAGCATCCCTGGCCTCTACTCACTAGATGCCAACAGCTTCTACCCTCCTTTGCTTCAACCCACTGCTGAAAATGTTCCCAGATGTTGTCAAACCTCTCTTGGTGACAAAATCACCCAGGTTGAGGCGCCCTGCTAAAGGCTGCCTGTGTGAGTCCAGAGGTTGTGTCTACCCTTGCACAATTCTCGGCCATGACTGAGAAGACTCCAGCTCTCCTGGAGAATGTGGAATCCAGGACACTGTCACCATCTACTATTTCTGGCCATTAATCTCGGAGACTTGAGGGGCATAGAACGGGCAGTACCCAAAGCTTATTCGGTAGGCTTGTTATTCATGAGTTAAATCAAGACCGAGAGCAGATGGCAATTGTGAACTTACAGATCTTTGCTAATAAGATTTCCAGCTAATGTCCAAAGGGCCTTTAGCCAAACCATCTGCTTCTTGGATGCAATCACCATGGCATGGCACCACAGCTTAATATGGTCATTTAAAAGCTCTGTGTACCTAAACATAATTAGGGTGTATTAAATGACATCCTGTGGCTTTGCCTAGCAACCAGTGGTAGGTACTTGGGGTTTGTCATGCAAACCTGAGGAAGTAGATAACTTCATTAAGGAAGTAGCTCTCAAGAAGAACATTAAATTTTAGTAAATTACTTTAGGGACATCTCTAAAGAGCATGAATAATATTTTTTTCTAACTAAAATGTCACTGAATTATCACAAATGTTTCCTCCCCCTTACTCACCTTGTTAATTTTTAGAGTCTGTGTCTGCTCAGAGGGTAGCACAATCAGTTGGTCCTGAATGACATATCTCTAGGCTCGGTTTGGCTGCCAGGTCTGCCATCCTGGAAACAGAAGTTTCCTTAGCCCTGTATACAAAGCCTCAGCATCTTTCTGAGTGGTTTGTGTTGCAGGAAGCCTGTCCACAAGGCCCTAAGTGCGTGCTGGACACACACAGATGAGTCTGTCCTTGAAAAGTCACAGCTAGCTTAGCAAAGCGGGTATCCAGAGTACTCTAATGAGGGGATGTGGCTGTGCTGTGAATTTTGCATTTCTAGCTAAGTCCCCCCGTACAGTAGAGTTGGTGCAGCCCCTAGAGTTGTTCTCAGCTCTGTCTTATTGGCTCCCGCCTAGCCAATGATTCTGTAACTTGTTTCTTCTGTAGGTTTGATACAATAATTTTTGCCCCAAAGGGCCTTAACGAATAGTCATAAGAATGAAGAAGATGCTCCCAACATATTTTAAGAAGATTTTTAAAAAAGTTGCTACATGAAAATAAGTACATAGCTAGAACACTATTTTTTTCATGAGCAAATCATAAACAAACCAAACTCAGCCCTAAGTTCTCCAACTTTCTACTCTTGTCACTAAAATTCTTGCTACAGATTCTTATCCAAAGCTGTGGCTGGGATTCTGTTCAAAATTGTAAAGCAAAATAACTACTTATTATGTTCTTATCTGGAGCTAAATAAGATAACAAACCCAATAGCATTTGAGTCCACAAAAGAGGATGTTATTGCATTTTTCTCTGAAATATAGCTTTTACATAAAAAAAAAGCAAGTATACTTATAGCAGTATTAAACACCTCCTAGGAGGAAGCTAAAAAGACTGAGAGGTTTTCGTATTTTGGTCTGGTCTGACGTTTGTTTTCCTGGATCGTACCATCATTCATAAACCTAATGACATGGCAGAGGAGTAAATTACAGATACTGTCTTGCACTTCTCCTGTTATCCTTTGTTTATGGGTAAAAGGACCATCAGCTTCCAGGAGGTAGCTTTGACCCACTGTTCAACTGTCTTACAGCTGTTTTTATTGTCAGTGATGTGTAAAAAAATCAAATAAAATAAATTGGCAGATGGCAACCTCATAAATCAACAGTGAACAAATGGTTTAAATTAGAGAAGTGAAAAACAAAAGTAAAAATGTTTGATTACTTTCTCAAAGGAACAAAGCAACAAAAATCATTGCGGGAAAATCCCTTCTGAAGGGTAGAAAAGGTGTTGGCAAGTTTTTGTTTTGGAATTCGTGACATGCCTAAGATAATTCTAAGCATTAAGGAAATTAAAATACAAATTTTAGTATTTATTTTGAAAAACAGTTAAAGAAATAATATCTGCTTGAATTGTTTTGATTACTTTTTAGTGTCATCTGTGTGGATGTCAAGGTATGAGCCCAGCTATGGAAAAATGACAAGCACCATGGCTAGATCTCTCTCCAGGTGCTTACTGTCCACCCATGTAGTGCTAGTGGTTGAAGCCATGGTGGAGAGTGAGTTGGAAGAGGACTTCACTGAACACTTACCAGGGGTTCCCTTCTGTAGCCTCAATCTGGCTGCAGCACAGAATACACATCCTCAATGCTATTGTGTATCAGAAACCAGTGATACACTAAAGACACTCTACCAAGGACCACATCTACCCCACCTAGATATATATCCAAATGCACAATTATATAAACACCTACATATTGGTGAATCAGTTACTCAGTTTACTTTGTTATTTTTTAAGAAAATACAGAATTAAGTTGATTTTTTGATATATAGTTCTATAAGTTTAAAAATGTATATAAATCTTATAAATAACCATTGCAGTCAGGATTTAGGATAGTCTCATCTCCCTGTGAAGCAGTTGTGCGCCCTTTTGCAGTCGCACCCCCATCGCTGCCTCTACCCTTTGGCAACCTGATAGATTCTCTGTCAGTACAGTTTTGTCTTTTTGTGAATGTCACATACATGGAATCTTACAGCATGATCCCTTAGAGATTCAGCAGTCAGATATATCTGTTTTTTTCCTTTTATTGATGAGTACTATTCCATTGTTGGGAATCTGTTTATTAATATATATTGTATGTAATACATTAATATTGTTTATTAAATAATCTGTTTATTCATCCACTGAAGAATATTTAACTTGACTCAGTTTTGAGCAATAATAAATAAAGCTACTACAAGTATTCACATGCAAGTGTTTGTGTGAACAAGTTTTCCTTTCTGTGTAGTAAACACTTGGAATATAATTTCAGGGTTATAGGGAAACCTCTGTATTTAACTTTTTGATGAACTATAACTTGTCTTTTCATTATCTTAGCTGTCTTTCAAAAAGCAAAAGTTTTAATTTGGGCAAAATTCTATTCATTAGCCTCTTTTTTTCTGGCATCATTTAAGAACTGATTTGCCTCACATGAGTTACAAAAATTTTCTCTTTTGTTTCTTTTTGTAAGTTTATGGTATTACATTTTACTTTCAGATATATTATACATTTTGAATTTGGGAGGTTTAAATTGAGATTCATTTTTTGCATATGGAGTCCAGTTGTGTCAACACCATTAGTTAAAAAATCCTATCTTTTCTCCATAGAATAGCTTTTGTGGCTTCATCAAAATCAATGGTCCATATTTAATGTTCTTAAAGTCAGGTGGTGTATGATTCCTATAAGGTTATTATCTTTCACATTCATTCTGGTTGTTCTAGTTCTTGTGCCCTATGATATAGCTTTGGTAATGTTTGTCTATTTTGACAGAAAAATCCAATTTTGATTGGGATTGAGTTGAATTTAAATGTGAGTTTGGGGGAATTTAACATTTTGATTGTGAATCTCTTTAATATGTGAACAGTATGTTTCCTCATTTGTTTAGATTTTCTTTGATGGCTTGAATCAGCATTTTCTAATTTCCAACATACAGATCCTGTACATTATTAAATTTACTGCCTGTGTTTCCATTATAAATATCACTTTTAAAAATTATTCTCCATTATCAATATATAGAGATAAAATGGAGTATTTGTATACTGGCCTTATGTTATACAACATTGTTAAAATCACATTTTTGACTTTTTTTCAAATTCCTTAAAATTTTTTATGGGAACAATCATGTCATCAGCAAATATAAACACTTGTCTTTCTTTTCTAATCAGTATGATTTTTATCTCTTCTTTGTGCTTGGCTAGGATTTCCATACATTATATAAGACCAGTAATGGTTGACAGGGGAATTTTTATTGTATTTTTTTAAATATAAAGGCTGGAGATTTAGCTCATTGGCATAAGCGTCTGCCTGGCAAATGCGAGGCTGTGAGTTTGATCCTTGGTACCAAAATAAAATAAATAAATAAATAAATAAATAAATGTGCTAACTATACTTTGAAACTTGTGAGAACTGTAAGCCTTATGAAGTCTTTTAACCTTCTTCACTTCTCACAATTGATTTTTTACCAAGAACAAATAAAGATAAAAAGATACATTTTTTTCATTAGCAGATGGGTATAACTTTTTATAAATACCATCATAATTTTTCTTCCAGCAGACTTGAGTTTGAATTATTTAAGTACTATCAGTTCTATAAGTAATTAAAATAATTAAAATTGCTTGTATCACATGAAAAGAAAATCGGTCTGAATTCTTTTTAAATAGGTTTTGTAAGCTCTTAAATTAATCCATGAGAATTGCTACAAAGTATAAATTGTTGATGTGTTTCATTCGTCCTCTTGGAGAAAAGGGAATTGTTCAGTCTTCTATATTTCAGCTTTCTCTCACTTTCTGTCCTCCTTTCTTGGCTAAACTGACCTTAATGTCAAGACCACAAAACTTTCAGCAAATGGTATAAAAGTGTGTTTGGTTATGACAGTATAAAACCTATGTGAGGTACAATAGAATTTTTTTACTGTTTGATTGGAAAATTATGGTAAAAATTTGAAAACATCAAAGGAGTAAGATAAAGCCTGCCATTAAGAAACAATGTATTATATCATCACCCTATCTTTCCAGAAAATTCTAACCATGATTCCTACTGAAGAGGAAAAACAGAAAATCCAAGAAGCTCAGCTGGCCAACCCGGAAGTGCCCTTGGGCAGTGCAGAGCAGTTCCTCCTCATGCTCTCCTCCATCAGTGAGCTCTCGGCTCGGCTACACCTCTGGGCATTCAAAATGGATTATGAAACCACAGAAAAGGTGAGAGCATTTGTAAGAGAGGCAGACAGTCCAGTGGCTCCAGTGGGAAAAGGCCAGGTTTTTTTATTACGAGTAGTAAGGTAGTGAAGTATCATTGTTGGCCAGTGTAGGCTGATAATGACATTGTCCTAAGTGGTCAGCAGCCTGCCACTGAGAATTTTCTGTAAATTGTTTGCCTGGCTTCTGCTTCAGACACTAGATTATGGGCACCAGGTTGAATTATTTTATAAAAATTCAAAGTTGTTTCATGCAGTTTTCATTGTAGAAAATTTGGAAAAATGAAGAAAATCATAATATAGAAAATTTCCTGTCCCTCTATTTGGTGATATGCATCTAAGCTGCCACTGACCATAACAGCATGTGCTTTGGTAGCTTTTGAGAGAATATCTTCGGTAGAACATTGAAGATGAAACAGATTTCAAGCAGTTTTGAGGAGACCAGAAGGAAAAAGATCACAGGAGAGGCATGGAATGCTGCTTGGGTATAAAGTGGAAGACAAAAGCAGCGGGGGAGAAGAGGTGGGCAGTAAACTTCAGGGGCTGACTTGAGAGGAAGTGCAGGAAGGAAATAGATTCACAAGCCCAGGTAAAAGGCTGTGCACCTCTATCTTCTAGCAAAGGAGAAAGCAAGTCCCTAACCTAAGGGCTGAGGAGGTGGCAGCAGGATTCGGCAGACTTCAGGAGAGAACTACAAATTGAACATCTCTAATCTGAAACTCTGAAATTCAAACGTTCCAAAATCCAAAGCCTTTTGAGGACCAACATGATGCCACCTGACCTCATGTGACAGGTCACAGTCAAAATGCAGACACATTAAAAACATTATATAGAATTGTTCTCGGGCTGTGTTTAAAGGATATACAGTGAATAAGAATAAATGTGCCCCCAAGATAACTCATTATGTACATGCATATATTTTAGAATCTCTCCCAAAAACCAAAATCTTAAGCACATCTGGTATCAGTCATTTCTGAAAAGGAATACTCAACCTGTACAGTATTTAAGATATGAGGGAGCCTATGAGCTATCTGCTAAAGGAGTATAGTAAGGGAGATTGTATTGGTAGCCAGCCACAGTTGGGAGCCAGCCACAGTGAGGGAGGAATGACCTGGAGGCTGTGCTTGGGCTTAGATGATGGGCAGCAACAGGAAGGACAAAGTATTTAGTATCTGGTATAAGCTTTGTTTGGCCTCCACTGTGGAGTCTTTGGGGATTGGAGCACCTGCCATCTTTTGGCCTTTTATTTTTTTGTACCTGGGAACAAGTGCCTATCATGAGCTTGCTTTGTGCTAAGGAGAACTGCATTTGTTACTATATTATACTGTACAATTTTTTAAATAAATAAAAATGAAAATGTACATTCTTCTTCATCTTGTTTTTAACTAAAAGGAAGTAGCAGAACCACTTTTGGACCTGAAGGAAGGAATAGACCAGCTGGAGAACAATAAAACCTTGGGCTTTATCCTATCTACTCTTCTAGCCATTGGGAACTTTCTCAATGGAACTAATGTAAGTTTTCTTGCCTCTCCCTTTTGACAAAATCCCTGCCCCTCATTTACTGATGGAAGTTTTACCCTTTATCCCAGTGCACAGTAGAACAAACAACATATGTATCTTGTTGCTGAAAATCTGGAGGAAATTTTGTCCTTAAGACAAAATCAGGGCTCATTCATTTGAACTTGAACCTTGTCATAAATGAAGAAGCTTAGAAAAATAAGCACATTATTCTTTACAAAGTTTGGCTACTCCAAAATTGACATTGGGGGAATTTTTAATCCATCCTATTTGTTGTTGTTTGCTGAGCTTATCATTCAAATATTTGTGCTTATACACATGCTAATACTTTTTAAAGAGGCAACTTTGTTGGTGTCGTTGTGGTCTGGCTCTGGCCAGAACACAGAATGCACCAGGGCAAGGGGAGAAAGAAGCTGCAGGTACACAGGGACCAGAGAACAGTCCCGCAGCACCTGGCTGATGGGCTCAGGGCTGTGTGGGAAAGGGTTGGAGGCTGGGTTCCTTCTCACTGTGGCTGGTCCTTGTGTGTTCAGCAAAGGGGGGCAGAGTGTGTGACTGGAGAAGCTTCAGAAAAGCTTCAGAGAGCCCAGAGAAACTAAATATTGGCTACTATGGCCGAGCTTTGATTCTAACCATCTGTCCTGTCCTAAGAGCCTTCATGAAACTTGATTTTCTCATCTTTAATTTAATGTCACCACACAGGCCAAAGCTTTTGAGTTAAGCTACCTCGAGAAGGTTCCAGAAGTCAAAGACACAGTGCACAAGCAGTCGCTTCTCCACCATGTGTGCACCATGGTGGTGGAAAACTTCCCAGACAGCTCTGATCTGTACTCAGAAATTGGGGCCATCACCAGGTCAGCCAAGGTATGTCTGGACATGGAGGAGCGACCCTGCCTCAGCTTCTGCTGTGGGATCTTTATCCCTCATCTCAAAGGAACACAGTCTCTTTTAAGTAAGATGTTCAGCCCTGCCTGCATTCCCTACACTAAAGTTTGTGGGTATGATTCAGTCTGTGCCATGAACTTTTTTCTGTCTCTGGTTCTCGCTCAGATTCTTTCCTGCTGAGGTATGTCAGGCGAGCCTGCCATGCAGCCCTCATTCCTGCAGTCACTGTTGAAGAACTGCTCTCCAGGATGGATTCCCCAAAACATTACAGTTACACAGCCTGTTTTGGGTGGGCTAATGTGTCAAAAAGATGTCATCTGGCTCCTCCTCAGATGCCCACAGGACTTTGCAGGGAGTTGTGGAGCCTAAAACAAGGCATACCTAGCCCTGCTGCCCACACATTGGCCATCCCTGTGATCTTACACACAGGGAACATTTTTATAGGGCTATAAACAATATATAGCACTGGCCCTCAGCTGCAAGCTCTTAAAGTAAGTGCAGGGTTGATTTCTTTATGAGATGCATGTGGATCCCCAGAGGCCTCCAGGGCAGGAGGAGGATGGAGGCTAAACAATGCCCAGAGGAAATGTGAGAACACCAGAACTGGGAGAAATGGAGGGCTTGGGAGCCCAGGAAACTCAGTGGGTTGGAGGACCTTGTTAACTAGGACCCAGGAGCCAGGTCATTGTGCAGGAGCCTCCTTGGGAGACAAGGGCTAGGGAGTAGGAGCTGTGAGTATTGGGAGGCACAGGAGTCCAGTAGGGGAAAAGAAGATAGGCCCTAGGCAGAGTGGGAAGGAATGGAGGACTTTCCTTCCAGGACTTTCCTCCCTCTCTCTGCCTGGACTAACTTGAGGACCTGTTGGCTGGGGGGGCTCTTTATGTGTTTCAGGGGTCACAGGCTGGTAGCCCCCAGGTGTACCATGCAGGGGTCCCTCAAGCTAGCATGGCAGCAGGCCCCTAGCTAGGTAGCTAGCAGAAGGCTTCTCAGAACACAGAGCGCTCTATTTAACAGGACTCATAAAATGTTATTCTGTGACCAGTACTGTTGTACTTTAATGCCCTAACCCAGGCAGAAAGCCTCTCTGAGTGTCCCAGCAGAGGGTCCCCAACTGCTCCTCTGACATCCCACCTGTACTGCCTCAGCTGACAGTTTCCTTAGGAATTTATGACTAAGTCAGCCTGACTGCCCCTGGATCTCCTTCATTCAGAGCTTCCCAGAATTATCAGTTCCCTTTTCACATGTGGCCCTTTGCTTTTTATCTGGAGCTGCCCTAGCTGGAGCTCACTTGTAACCAAAGTGTCCCTGCCCCAAGAGTACTGACTTGATACCAGCCCCTAGTTGACTGCCCCGTTCCCTCTTAGAAATCAGCCTTCCCAGAAGCCCACTGAATGTTTGTCAGTTAACTTATGGCTGCATAACTTACCCTGGTCTAAAGATTGTGCACACCTGCCAAAACTGCAGACAGCCTCTGCCTACTGACTTTGGCCATTACCAGAGGTGTCTGTTGGCCCAGATCCTTGTGACTTGCAAACAGAGGCCATAGGATCAACTTCCACCTCTTCTCAGACTTCACTTGTACTGCCTTTGTGGTTTTTTAGCACTGAGAAATTCAGGCCAAGTCCTTCTAGACCTGAGGCATCCCCTATGCTCAGTGTTTTCCTCCTGTTGAGGCCACAGATCCTCTCACAGAATCTGCCTCTGTTGACATGGTGCTTCTTTTGTCCTTCTGAAGTGGGGCTAGTAGTCTGAGGTCATTCTGGCAAATCCTGGAGTTCTCCAGGCCCCCTGGCTGCAGTCACTGGCACCTGAACAGCGGTGGCTCACTTCCACATGTCTTCAGCTTCGTCTGACTTTTGTTTGCCTCATTCTTTCCCAGCTTTGCTCTCTCCCCATCCACCTCCGTCTCCTTCCATCAGCTTGCCTATTGGTTTATCTATTTCTCCCTCCACTCTTATCCTCAGTTTTTTTTCAATCTCACATTTGTTGCTCTTACATGTGGCCTCCAGCATACTTTTTATGAGTAAGTAACTCTCCAATTAATGCCATTTTTAGTCTAGGAATTCTATAAAAGCATTCATTACCTTGGAGAGTATCATCTCAGACCATTTGTTCAATTCAATTATTTGCACTTCCTTAAATCCACAGTGGGTGCTCTGTACACATCTGTTCTTTGCATGTATACCTTGAATTCGCTGCCCTGATCTCTTGTGTACACATCATACATGCACATGCACACACATAGAGAAAGGCCTGGTAAGGTACTACACACCCTCACTAGGCCTGCAGCAGAGCCTGTTGATCCCCAGTCTGTACAATAAATCTCTCTGAGAATACAAATTTAGTTTCATTCAATATCTGTCTCGGTGCTTTTAGTGTCTACCATGGGGACCGATGTATACTGATTTCCCCATGAGTATTGGTTGAATACATAGATGGTGGATGAATAACTTGTACAAATTATAAAGGAAATCACAGTGATAAATATCATGGCCCCATCACAGCAGAGCCATCCATGTAAGACTAGGATATGTTTCTCAGCCTGCAGTGAAATATCATCCCTGCAGAACAAGTTTGATTGCTCTGAAAATTTTTACAAGATACCTACTCAGTTCATGTTGTACTGAGATTCCTTTAGCTCATATTTTAATTTATAGTTCCCGAACAGTTTCAAAACATTTCTTTCCAAATAAGGCAAGAAAAGGTGACATGTGTTTTGGGTTCATTTGGAGAGCAGTTATATCACTGAATAATTTGATGTCAAGATAATGACAAATACACATGTGAATGATTTTTAGACAATGACTATGTTTGTGTCTCAAGATGTAAATTTGGTTTTGATGTTTGCTTCTTCCTGCAGGCACTGTGGTCTCCTGGTTCAGGTTGGTGTCCAGTTGTTTCAGCATATTTGCAGTGTTCTCTCTCTGATTTTCAGGTTGACTTTGATCAACTTCAGGATAATTTATGTCAGATGGAGAGAAGATGCAAAGCTTCATGGGATCACCTCAAGGCAATAGCAAAACATGAAATGAAACCAGTTTTAAAGCAACGAATGTCAGAGTTCCTAAAAGACTGTGCAGAGCGAATTATAATTTTAAAGATTGTCCATAGAAGGATAATTAACAGGTAAGTATATTGAAGAACTTATGGAATATCAGTACAATGACATGTTGAGAATATTCTGCAAGCCAAAATCTGATGGTTAAATTTACGAAAAAAAAAGTTGCTGTACATTCTTGGTGCATAGCAAGTATACCTGTGATATAGATGTTTCGTAAGTGCTTTCATAGGAATTTTGCTTTTTCCTACAAATAACATGGTGTTGAATCTTGAAATTGGAAGGGATAGCAGAGATAATGTGATCTAAAAATCGCACTTGATGCGGAATTGCATCTGTAAGTTCTCTGATAAATTGAATGCTGCTTCCCCTGCAGCTGCTGCAACAGTTTCACCTACCGACATCCCACTCCTTTTCCAGGCAGCTCTAGTCATTGAAAATGTTCCTTTTTAAAAAATCTAATCTCTGGTTTGACCTCTGAGAACCTTCAAGTCGTTCATTCTTTGATGGCTTTTCCGTGTTACTTGTGCCTGGGTGAGAGCTGGGTCTCACTGCAAGTCCTCTGCTCTGGACCATCCTTTCTCAGTCACAAGTTCCACTAGTCCCCTGAACACAGCATTGATAGGAGGTTAGCCAGGGTCTAGCATGGCTTCATGGCTGTCTGGAACTGTTCTTCAGTAAGTGTTAGTAGCCAGGATTAGATCTTGGGTCAACTAATGTCCTAGGCCTGAATATTTCCTGCAAGAGCCACCATTTGTGCTCCTATGTTTCACCACCGAATGGGGTTGTGGAACCTTTTTCTCCATCCTTCCTGTCAAAGTCTTGTAAAGCTATTGTTCCTGTTATATTCATTTTACCCTTCCCTCTGTCTTTCCTTCCTTCCTCTTCCTTCAAGCCCACAGACAGCTTTCAAAACCTTGATTCCCTTATCTGCACATGAGCCCCCTCCTAGCTATGTCATTTGCTGCTTTGATGACCGTCATGCTTCCTGGGTCTTGATACACACTGCAAAGAAAAAAGGAGTAGTTTTAAATATTGGGCAGGACAGAGATGAGGCACAGAATCTTCCCTTAGGTTGATGACTACCCAATAAACAGTATTTTTGGAATCAAGTGATTCAAGTATAAATCCCCCTAACTAACCATTCAATTGCCCTCTGAATCTTATAAAAGACTCTGTTAAATTTCTTACTAAAAGTAGAGTACACTATGCTTTTAACATGCTTAGAAAGGGGAGGTAAGAAATGTGAGCTGATTTGACCCTTGATGCTCTTTGTATGATGCAAGAAATTCCCAACTTTAAAAAGAAAAATAAATTTTACACAATTTCCATTTGAGATGTCATGAAAACGAAGCCATTTTAACAAAGTCTTATAAAGCTGATTATTAATCATTTTATCCCAGACAGAGTGAAAACTCATTTTGGTGGTAAATCTACTCCTTAAGATAAATCTGCTTTCATTGTTCCACCCAAACTGGTCATTTGGGTGATAATTAAACTTGCCTTGCAATAAGCAACTCACTCTTGGGAAGAAAAAGTCATGAATGACCAATGGGAGGTACCTGGTGGTAGCCAGGCCAAAATGCCTATCAGGGTTGCCTGGACTACATTGAGAGAAACTGTCTTGGGTCAAATATAAAACCTATAGTATATTTAGTGTACATAGGTAACAAAACTTCCTCTACTTTCACATATTTTATTACAACATTTTAAAGAGAGCAGATAGCCCATGGGGCATGCCTGTGAAACCTGGGTACAAAGTAAGTTTTTAACAAAAGCCTTGCATGTAGAATTGAATAAATCTAGAAAATTTTGTTGAGAGATGAATGACTGTCATGCTTTGCTTCACTTTTCCATCTTCTGCCAAAATTCCCAGGAGTGATCCCAGGCCTACTGGGATAGCCTTTCACCTTTTACATTGGAAACCGAGACCCAGAAAGGAGAGGGACCTATAGCTTGTACCCATGAGTCATCTTGGCCATGTAGACCAGCCTACACTTAAGGCTTCAGAGCAGAACATTGTAGAAGGTTATGTAATTGTTGCTTCAGGTAGCTCCTCGGCTTCAAGACTATTGCTTTGCTTAGAAACTCTTGTTCTGGGTGTTGGAACCTGCATGCTAACCTTCCTTATATCTTGCTGCCCTAACACCCTAATAATCCACTTGGTGGATGTATAAACTCATTCCTATAATTTTATTAGGCTGCAGTTACACTGTGAAGGTCACTGGTGGGCTCTCGAACCTAGTGAAAGGTGAAGGAGGCCTAGTGGACTGCATTCAAATATTTAAGGAAGGCATAAGACAAACACCCAAATTAGAATCTCATTCTCCAAAATCCACCACTCCCACTCTACACCAGACTCCCATTTAATGATACACTCAAGCAAAAGTGGGTGATGAAGCAAGTCCAAGGTGTTTGGCTTGTTCCTGGAGGTGCTGCAGAGGGAGGCCGGCTCCCCATAACCGTAAGACCTCTGTGTCATGTCTTCTGAAAGCGACAAGTTAATTAACAAAACAACGCCTTAAATGTTTTACTCCCTCAAAGTCATATTTGTTTGGTCCTTCTAAAGGAACATATGGTCTTTCTCTTTTCAGATGTACTCATCTGAATCTTTTTTTCTCTTCAGATGTGAATTTTACTCACTTGTTACTTCCCTCATTTGTAAAATGTATGCTTGAATCACATTTCCAATTTATGGTTTGGATCTTCTCTGAATCCTAAAAATGCTCTTGAAAGTAGAGAATAACGAATCTTGGTGGTGCTTATGTGTAAAAGTGAACCCAGAAAGGTCATATATTAAGAATGACGTAACAGTTACCCAGCTATGGCTAATGCACCTTTCATTGATTGATCCTGCATACTGATCTTGAACAGTGATAGTAGTATATCACGCTGTTCTAATGAATCGTCATTTTATATATTTTCTGTATAATATATAATGTCAGTTTGCAGTAAGATCCAAGAAGGACAAATTAGAGTATAAATGGGATAATTACTTGTTTTGGTGGATCAAATCCAGGCCTTTGGCCTTCTAGGTAACTGCCTTATCACTAAGCTGCATCACCAGGAAAAATAGGACAGAAAAATACAAAAAGGTGCTATTTTGCATGAGGTAGCCATGAAAAGCTTCTCTGGGAAGGTGGGATATGAGAGCACTATCCATGCAACTATGTGGCAAAAAATGTTGTAGACACAGCAAGCAGCCAACACTGTGCCCTTCATCAGACCTATGATTTCAGGGTAGTAGCCTCTTCAGCTTCTTTACCCCACCATTAGACCTCACACTATCATCTTGTTGCCCTCTGTTCTCCTTGGGCTCTGGGTGTCCTACACAATGCACAGGGGCTGTTGCCAGGCATGACAGACCTAGCACTTGAGTGGCTGAGGCAGGAGGGTCACTGTGAATTCAAGGCCAGCCTAGAGTACATAGTCAGAACCTGTCTCAAAAACAATCAAAAACAAAACAAACAAACAAAACAAGGTCTGAGGCCTTAAGGTGAGCTTATTCAAGGAGTAGTCAAGGGTCTAGAACGACTGGAATCACAAGGGATGAAGTCACAGAAGTAATGGGGTGAGTCACACAGGGCCTTGTGCGCATGTGTGTTTTGTTTATCCATCTGTTGATAGATACTCAGGTTGTTTCCACTTTCTGGCTATTGTGAACAATGATGGTATGAACATTTACATAGACAATTTTATTTGTACAAATATTTTCATTTTTTTCTGGGTTTATGCATAGGAGTAAAATTTCTAGATCATATGGTAAGCCTATATCTAACTTTTTGAGGAACGGTTAGCAGCTAAACCATTTAAATCCCCCCAGAGAGATAAAAATGTCCAATTTTTCCATATTCTCACCAACACTTGCTGTCTTTCTGATTCTAGACATGTTAGTGAGTATGAGGTGGCATCTCCCTAAGCTTTTTATCTGTAATACCTTTAGAATAATGATGTCAGGTGTCTTTTTATGAACTGCTTGGTTATTTGTCTTTATCTTTTAAGAAGAAATGTCCATTCAAATCTTTGTCTGTTTATTTGCTTCCAACATTGAATCATAAGATTTCTTTATAGATTCCAAATACAAGTTCCTTATCATGCAAATGATTTGCAAACATTTTCTCTCATTCTGAAAGTTTCTCCCACTCTTAATAATGTCCTTTGGAGCACAAAAGTTTTTAATTTTGAGGTTTAACTTATCTATTTTTTATTGACTGTTTATGCTTTTGATATCTATCTTAAAACATTTTCTTACCAAAATCATGGAAATTTATACTTGTTTCCTTCGAAAAATTTTGTAACTTGTGTTAGCATTTTAAAAACTTTGATTAGTACATGTTTGCAGTGTACAATGACTACATTCACTGTAGAGAATTGGTACATGTACATAACACTTTCAGGTTTTTTCCTTTCCTTTCCCCTTTTTTTTCTCCAGCATCAGATTCATTTGTAAGAACTTATGAAGTTACTTACCATATTTACAGATTGAAAACCAGATGAATAAGCCAAAGAATTGACCTTCATTTTTCAGTTCCTTTTAAATACAAGTTGTACACTCTGTTATTTTCAGAAAAAAGAATCATTCAGTGCTTCTCATTAAGAAATAACACTCATATTCAAACTGTACAAATTAGAGTGATCAAAACCAAAAAATTTTGTTTAGAAATAGTGGTACCATTTATACAATACCTAATGTGCTCCACATAAAGATTTTCCTCTGTTTTCTACTGTCATTTTTTCCATTTCCTAATAATTAAATACTGGATACTTTACAAAATTTTTTAAACAAATAGACTCATTAAAAGAATTCTAACAATATTTTTATTTCTATTCTTGTTTAATCTAGAAACTGCAATAATTTCCTTAAGACAATATTTTCCCATTTTTATAGAAAGCTTTACATGTCCAAATAGAAAAAGGTTCAAACACAAGTAATCCAAAAGTAATCTCCTAAAACCTTGCCAAGATATGACCTCTATCAATGGGGAAGTGAGTTGAACTTTTGTTTGCATTTTAACTTAAGATTCTTAAAACTCAAAGCCCCAAGAATGAAGAATAGTGTCCTCCCACTGAGAGCTTGGCTCACTGGTTTCCTATGGAAAGATTTTAGATAAGTAATTTTTGTTCCTTAAAAGTGAAGTCATTGCCCTTACTATTTTTTTCTTTGCAGATTCCACTCCTTTTTGCTTTTTATGGGCCATCCACCTTATGCAATTCGAGAAGTGAACATCAACAAATTCTGCAGGATCATTAGTGAATTTGCACTAGAGTATCGCACCACCAGAGAAAGGGTTTTGCAGCAAAAACAGAAACGAGCCAACCACAGAGAGAGAAATAAGACCAGAGGAAAGATGATCACTGATGTAAGTTTCATGAAATCAATCTCTTTGTGTCATTTATTTTGAAAGTAATCTCAGCCCTAAATCCTCCCATGGTTTGGGAACTTGATTGTGGGGAGGAAAATTCTTTTTTTAAAAGTGCTTTCAAATTGCTCTTCTGCAATTTCTGTGAAAATCTACTATGTAACAAACAAGGATGTATGTCACAGAAGATTAAGATCATGTGCTTGGGCAAGGAATGTATAGCATAAATTGGCTTGTTATATGATGTTGATCACATAAATACTTGGTAAAATTAGAGAAGAAAAGTATCAGAGGTAACACCACTGATCATAAGAAGACAAGTGTATTGATTTGCAATTGATTCAGGATTTTAAACATGATAACAGTGTTACATAACTGATCAGTTGACACATGAACCACACATTTGGCTGTTTGACTGGAGAAACTGTACAGTTGTTCCAAGACATAATCTGATGGGTTCATGGCAGTCTCTTGAGTGACAGAATATCAAGGTGGGAAGAGATCTACGAGGACAGTGAGTACTCTGAAAAGTTTCCCTATATCACCTGAGGTGCTCTAGATACTTCCAATGTCTCTCCTGATTCTAGGTTCTTCCTCTCCACCGTCTCAGCCCTGAGCATGTCTCATTCTTGGTGCAGTGAGGTCACACAGGGAAAGGGTTCAGGAAGGTAGGGGCTGAGGGGACATACAAAGATGCCAGAGACCAACAAAGATACCCAAAACAGATTCCTCTCTCGGATGCACCTTCGTGAAACATGCAAGCCAGATTGGTATTTAACATAGCTCATCTGTTACTAGTAGGATCTAAGTTCAGTCCTGAAAAAAGCATTTTCTGTCTCTTTTCCTCACATTTATTCTTGTACTTAAGAAAAATAAATGCATTTTATTTGATTCCAATAGATCATATTTGGTACCTGTTAAAGGCCTTCCTCATATAATTTTTTTCATTGTTTAAATTGGTGCCCGTAAACTCATACTTCTGCATATATCTGGTAGCACATGGATTCTCAGCTGTGCAGTGAGTGAAATAGGAAAAGAAAGGATTTGGAGGTAAGGAGTGCTTAACCCAGGAGGATTTAACTCGGGAGGTTAAAGCTCACCTGAACTCAAATCAGGCAGATTTCTTTAGGGAGAAAGAAAAATCATGAAGACGTCACAGAGGCTGCTTTCTATGCCCCAGGTGTGTCCACGCTGTCAGCAAAACAGGGATCACAGTTACTCTACGAGTCCACATTCCTGAGGGTTCTGCCTTCACATGGAAACCTAAATGCATTAATTGAGACATTTGTTGTATCTCAAGGCAATTTTAAGGAGAACCATGAACTAATAAGTCCAAGTTCTTTTGTTTCTTTAAAATTTTCTGGACTCACAGGGAGAGCCAAGCTACTTTTCTCCACAAAGAGTCCTTTTTATGGTTCTTGGCAGTTTTGAAAACCAGTGCCATCATTTGAGAGTCTTCTGTCTCCTGAAATCAGGTTCAATGTGATTTTTAGCCTGTTGGAAGATTCAAGAAGCAAACTGAATCCACTTCGGCAAACTGTGGCCCATGTTTTATTCTAAATACTATTTTTACAACTTTTTAAAAAAAATAGTATTTATTTTTGTGGAAATAAAACACATTGGAGGGTGAAAATCACAAGCACAGAATGCATGTAATTATGAGAGTACGTCAAAATTTCTTGCCAAATTCTTGAGATTTTTTTCAACAGATCCCACTAATTTTTAAGTTCTGTGCTTCTCTGAAAACATTTGGCTTTCTCAGACATAAACAGAGGTAAATATTTCTAGAGTCTGATTTAAAAAACTTTAAACTCTCAGTAAAACGTGAAGCATACAGGTTTCTTCAGGGTTTATTATCAACCTAGTCCAAGGTTTTGAAAGGTCAGTGGCATTATTCATGGAGAAAGACTGCCATCTGCTGAAACTTTAGGATATTGTCACCAACACAAGTCAGTCTTGCCCAACGCTTAATAGGAGGGTTCATTGTGTACCCACCATCGCAGTGGACACCAAGGAAGAGTATAAGAGAAAGCTTATACCCCAAAGATGTCATCGTAAGGTTATAAAATGATACACACACAACTAAAACCACTGAGACCAAAGCCAGACCAAGATTTAGAATCATAAAGTTCCATAGCGCTAGAAGAGATTTTGGAGAAAACCACAGTAGGTCACTTTGAAACAGATGCTAAATAAATGAGGATGAAATGGTAGCAGTTAAATCAAGACAAAAGGTCTGGGTTAAACTCTCAACATTTCCTCTCTAGAATCAGCCGAAGAGCAGACCTGCAGTGCTATCCTTCCTTTGCCCTTGCTGCTCCTGGGCAAACAACAGACAGGCTTCCTTTCCCAAAAGCCAAAGCCTTCCTGGCCAGGCTCAGAGAGAAACCCATTCCTCATCTTCCTGTCCTAAATTGGTTCCAGACTAGTGGTGAGATAGACAAAGCAGCACCATGTAGCTGTGGCCCTTTCTGCTGGGAGAACTCAGGCTGGTGAATCCCAGGACTCCACAGTGAAGGGCACTGGGACTCTCGTGAAACTGTTGACCTCTCCCAACCTTGGCTTCCTCATCTCTAGGAAGGAATTGATGGTTTCTTTCAGGGATATTTAGGGGTCTTGGGATTTTGTATATGTAGTGCTTTACCCAGGTTCTATTTGCTGGGAAAATATTTGTCATTTCAGTTAAATCATTAGAAAAGTATGAGACTGTTGCATCTCATCACAATGCCAGGAAATGGGGGAGGCATTATGTAGTGTGATATACTGGAAGCATCTTGTCATTTTAACTCCAAATGTGTGGTCAACAAAATGTGTCTGGTTTGCTGGCCTGGCCCATAATCTCTGTGGAAATGTTTAAATTGAATTGTGTTTAATCAAAAGATTGACGTGATTTTTTAGCCTCAATTTATTTTTAGAAAAAGGGATATTTTAATGTCACTTACATTTATCTCAAGTAATTGAAAGAACACAGTCCATTCCAATGGCCACCATGATGGACAAATGAGATTGTATGAAGAGGAGAAGAGAGAATAATAGGACGCATCTGCTTGGGAGCTGTTCCACTTGTCCAGTCTGGCCTCTGTAGGAGAGGATTACTGTGGGCCAAGCTCAGCCTGAGCAGAGAGGAGTCTATCACTCAGGATGAGAGGTGGACAGCAGCTAATGAACAGAGCCAAGTAAATGAATAGCAGCAGTCTTGTGACTGAGGGCTGATGGTCAGCAGGTGATGGTGGCCTTAACAGGCTATCACCAACGACATGCAGGTCCCAGAGCAGGGAGTGAGGTCATTAATGGCCAGGGAACCAAGTATGCTGATTATTGACCTCATGGGCAGCCTTAGGAAGTTGGCCTAGAGCCTTACAAGTTCCTCCTCACTGTGTTCAGGGCTGGTCTTGGAGCTCAGGGAGCAAGTATCCAGGAGAAGATAGAAGAGTAGGGCTGGGTAGCTGCCAAAGCAAGAGGATGTACCCTGGTTGTGGTGATCAATTTCTTTTTTTTCTGTTTTTGGAATGGGATGTAATGTTAAGATTATCTCATCTGTGCTGACTTCTCTGCCTTCTAAGCATCCTGTCTTTTCTGTCCTGTCCTGTCCTGTCCTGTCGGGTAGACTGATGACGAGGATGAAATTGAGGTATGACTATACATGTAAAGAACTCCACATTTGACTTTCTGTGAGTGCTGTAGAGTCTAACTTACCATAGTCAGCATGCAGTGGCAGCACCATTCAGTGCTTTAAACCATGCATGGACGTTTTCTGGTAGATTTTCCTGTGATCACTAACTGCCTGACAAGGAGTGAACGGTTAACTGTATTTCCCAAGCTGTCCTCAGTCTACAGTCATCAGTGGTTCTGTCACCAGTAGCAGGTTCAGCAGATATCTCCCTATTCCTGAAAACATGGACAAGGGATTTTCCTTGTGCTCCTCTTTTTGAGTCTTTTTTCAACTCAAATTTGAGAACCAGATTTTAGAAATAGAGTTCTAAAACCAAAAGGAAGTGGCACAGTGGCCATGAGCTTCCAATTGATTTTCCTTTCCTTGACTGGCCCCTGTGACATCCCTAGATCAGCCTGAGTGCAGTATTGGGAGGGCAGGTTTTCCTCCCCTAAAACTGAGCACAGTGCAAAAAACAAGCCAAGCCAGACTGATGGGTCCTAGAAAATGAGGTGGGAGCAGTGGAGATGGTGCAAGCCACAGATGTGTCTCAAGCTCTGTCACCTTGGCTGAGACACTAGAAGAAAAGAGGAAGCCAGAAACCTGTGGAGATATTCTTTGCAAATGTTAATCTTTTTGTTCTTTACCCAAATATTTAGCATTGTGCTCATATCATATTCTAGCAACTTCTTTAAAACATATATCCTGACTTTTAATTTGGTAGAATTACAGGAAATCTTTGTGAGTTTGTAATACCTATAAAATAACTAAATATTTAAAGTAACCCAAAATAGTGAATTTGTTGCCAAATTCAGTTTCAGATGAATCTGTATGTTCTATTCTGTTCTGCACCATGGAACTAACCTATTAAGGGCCTTTGGCAAGTCACTTATTCTTAGAGCCTCAGTTTCCTTCCTTATATAAATTGAGATGGTCTATATCTAGAAGAAATCAGCCTTAGTTCTTAACATGTGATTCTGTGACTAAATCCCACTTTTGTAATTCTACCATCATAAATGATGTTTATGAAAAATTTAAGTGTTTTCTGGCACAAAGTTTGAAAAATAAATCTCAATCTATTTGACTAACAAGCATTATTTCAGTTCTTATATCAAGATTTAAATCTGATGTTTTTCATAATGGAGAGTGCATCCAAGGAATGCTGAGCAACATCCTGAGTCTTTTTATTTTATTTTGAGATAAGGTCTTGCTAAATTGCCTAGCTGGCCTCAAAGTTGTAATTCTCCTACTTCAGCTTCCCAAGAAGCTGGGATTTCAGGCATGTGCCCCCCTCCATGCCCAGTTTTAATCTGATTTTTTAGCTCTTCCTAAGTTGATGTCTGGCTGGTGTGTACTGGGGAAGCTAAGTAAACCAGTGGATGGGTAGAGCTTGTTCTGGAGCCAGTGGCTTCTCTTTTTACTAATACATCTTCTCTGGACAGAAGTTGTTAGTTGACAGCCTCTCTGGCTATAAAACTAATTAACACATTTGCAGAATGTACAAGCAGCAGAGCAAGTTTTCCTCAACTGAGTGTTCTGTAAGCTGAAGTTGGCTTTTTGGGGGAATCTCCCCTACATCCTAACTCCACTTTGGTTTTGCAGTCAGGCAAGTTCTCCAGCAGTTCTCCGGCACCACTGAGCCAGCTGCAGGGTCTGAGCTACGCCGAGGATGCAGCTGAACATGAAAACATGAAGGCTGTGCTGAAGACCTCCTCCCCGTCTGTGGAGGACTCCAGCCCCGTTCTGGGCATCCGCACACGCAGCCGAGCAAGCAGAGGTAATCCAGGAGGGTGGAGTTCATTTTGTTGGGTTGCCCATGGGAGCCAGCATCTCCATCACTGCCTGCAAGTGACTGTGCACACTGAGGGGCTGTGAGGGACCGTGAGATCCCCAGGACTTTCAGTGCCAACCTAAACACACACAGCTTCCTTTACTGACTCCCTTATGACCTAGCTCCAATAGGTTCATCTCAGAAACACCGCTTCTAAAAGTATAAATTTCAAAATGTCTTCTTATTATGAGAGGATCCTCGCTAGCTAAAGCTATGGTCCATAAGTTGCAGTCTGCAAATCAAGTTCAGTGCAATAACTATTTTTATAAATGAAGTTTTCTTGGAGCACAGACACATTTATTTATTTTTATATTATGTGTGACTGCTTTGCACTACAGTGGCAGAGTTGAGCCATTGTGACAGAGACTCCAGGGTTTGCAAAAACCAAAAAAGTTACTTTATAAAAAAAAGTGGGCCAACCCCTGGATTGAAACATACCCCTATGTTCCTTGTTTTTACATTTTTGAAACAAAATTAAAATTTCAAGATGATAAAGACACATAAGAGTTTCTGGATTTGATTTATAATTAGAAGGGATTTTTTAAAATGTAATTTTAAAATAGAATGCATTTTACACATGAGAATATTTGTTCACGTTTCCCTGGACTAGTCTGCTGCCAGGTTAGCCACACAGTTCCTCACTGAAAGATACAGTTCAACTGTCCACACTGTCTGATGTTTAAAGCATTTGTGGTGAGCTCCTATCCTGTCCTACCCTTGTCTCTCACCCTCCCATGTTGTTGGCACCATCCTTTGCAGCATACCCTGTGTATCCCTGAGAGTCCCTCTTGCTCATGGTGTCACTCAGCTGAGAATGGCCTTCTCTCCTGCCTGTCCATTTCCCACTCACCTCCAAGACACCAGCACCCCCAAGCCCTCTGTAGCTGTCCATGTCCTCCTTCTCTTTGGTGTACTGCTAAGCCTCAGTTCAGGCCTTCTGAAGAAGATAAATTGCTGGAGATGAGATAGGCTTTCTTCTTGTGGTATTTGCTTAATACATGCTATGTATGCAGCTAGAAGAAACCATATAATGTCCATGGAGTATGACAGAGGATGCTAGAAGTAATTGTGCTGGCAATTACCATGTTAGGTAAGCTAGGTTGTAGATTACCTTATATACCACAGAAATGTAGGTATGAATTAATGAATAAGTGAATGAATGAACAAATGATCAAACTGCCATTCTGACATCTTCAGAGGCTGTAGGGAATCTTTAGACCTTCAAGATGACAGAAAGTCAGCTAGAATCCAGAGTGCTATGAGGCAGAGAAACCTGAGAAGGACCATCAGTGACTTCTAATTGGCTTTACTCATTAACCAGGCTTTCTGGATGCTTGCTATTTTCAATTCTGTTAAATATATACAAATAATGTTAGTAACAGCCTTTGTAAAGGACAAAATATAAATGCATCTCTTGATATTTTCTTGAAAAAGAAGATGGGTCGCTACCATGCAATGCAAGTGACTTCTTGTAGTTTTTTTGTAAACCAGATAATCCCAACTGTTGTCCAAGAAGGATGCCAAAAGGACCTGCAGGCTATGTTCTAGAACTCTAGGGTTCTTGTGGAGTTATACTGCTGGTTTTTTGTTTTGTTTTGTTTTTACAAAATTACTGATTTTCTTACTTCATACAAGTACAGTATTTCTGAATATCGTTCCTTCTCTTCTGGCTTCATGCGGAACATTTTCTTTGACATGCGGCCAAGAATATGCCCAAAGAAAGGCAGCCCCTCGCCATCTTTAACCCTGTGTTATGCTCACTGAGATGAGGATGACCCAGTAGAAATGTTATATCTCATACTACTATCTTAATTTCTGAGCTGTGTATAGCCTTTTTGCATATATTATTATATCAAAGACTCAAAGATTAGGTGCCTAGGATTTTATCTGTCCAAATGCTCTGATTTCTAGGTAATTTTAGATATAAAGTTAGGTGAAGAAAATAAATTCACACCATTTGACAATGAAAAGGGATCTTGTAGTGGTCAGCAGCAGAGTCAGTATTCTAGCACTATAAAATATCTGAAATGAGGATCTCAATATGTGGGCTTAAAGGACTGGCTCCAGCAAAAAAGGGAAAATTTGTGAATTTAAGGACAGGCTAAGAAAAAGTGCACACACTAAAGCTCAGTAAGAAAACAAAACAGAGTAGAAGCGAGATATGGGACACAATGCAGTGGCCTAACCTACATTTGAAGTACCAGAAGGAGAAGATGGGTAAGAAGCAATGTTGGAAGAGATAATGGCTAAAAACTTCCCAACCTGACAGATATTAACTCATACACTTAAGAAACTTATCAAATTCAAATAGAATAAATACAAAGAGAACCATTCTATAGGCAAATACTAAAAAACCAAAGATAAATACAAAACATTTATAACAGAGAAAAGATGTATTACCCTCTAAAGGCCAACAGTATTAATGATTGCTAACTTTCCTGTAGAAACTAGTACCAGAAAAAAAATAATAATGTGACGTCTTTAAGCTGCTAGAAGATAAAACTTCTAACCTACTATTCTTTCATCAGAGAATTTATTTTCCAGAAATGAAGGCAAAATTTTTCCTTATATTAAATAAAAATATTTATTTTGATTAATTTTTTTCTTGGAGGCTAAGTTAGAGCTCCAGAAGGAAAAAATAAAGTATTGTCTTTCCAGCTACAATTTATGTATCCTTAGAAAATGAAGATAAAGTGAAACTGTGCTATTATGATCTAGAGTGTTCTATCCTCTCTGCCACATCTGTGTGTAAAGTTTTTTTTTTTGCTACTACTTGAGACTGAAAAGAGCCACATGAGCCCTTGCGTGTACAAGTGGTAAGACCAATATTCCCCTGATGGCTGCATGTGAGTGCAAAGGTTTTAGAAAGAGAAACAGGAAGCAAGCAAATAAATGGTGATCAGGCAATGAGCACAGTACCCAAGAAGAAAGGGGATAAAAAGCAGAACCAGGCATGAATTCATCATAAAACTGAGTCTGACAAGATGTTCCTTTTAAGCCTTTCCTGACAATTATACTGAAAGCAGAGCCCTGGGGATATGAGATATGGGAAGTATTGGTAATTATCAGAGGGAAGATTGGGTAAGTCCTTCATTTCTGGCTCAGTGCTCTGAAAATGTATTATGCCCAATGATAATTGGTGGAGCAGAGAGAGAGAGAGAGAGAGAGTGAGTGAGTGTGTGTGTTTGGAAGGGTAGTATAGTATTTCAAGACATAGGATTATGAATCAGGAAGTAAATGAGAGATGGAAAAGAAACCTATGGGTACAATCTAGTTGTGCCATTGATAGCCCTGCTCTGAGGGGGGTCATTTTCAAAAAAGGTCTGTAGGCCCAGTCTGACAACTGTGACATCAGAGGCCTCTTGGCTATAGTTACAACATCCAGACCACCCTGAAAGTGCAGGAAGACGCAATAGTAATTTCAAAATTTTGTTTCTGGGAAGAGCTTATTTTAAAAAGATTTCATAGTATAAGAAAAGGACCTCCTGATGGGAGAAGTAGATTGAGTTTCCTTAGGAACAAGCAGGAAAATTGCACTTCACAGTGTGTGCATGTGCCACTGCTGTAGACAGACCCCCCCCCCTTAAAAGGGAAGCAAAGCAAATTTTAAGAATTGTATCAACAACAACATAAAACATACTGTTTAAAATACATCCTATAGCCACCGGTCTCACACACATGCAGGTTCTGGACCTCCTCCTAAAAAGTAAGAATTGTTGGGGGCTGGGGATTTAGCTCAGCGGCATAAGCGCCTGTCTTGCAAGCAGGCAGGCAGTCATGAGTTCGATCCCTGGTACCAATAAAAATGAAAAAGACAAAAAAAAAAGTAAGAATTGTTGAAACCAATCATGTGAACTTCACTGTTAGAAATCATGACACTATAGCATATTTCCTATTTGCAGTAAAGTCCATGAAACACACATGTCCATGAAAACCACAGTCCACTGAACTGTGATCCACTGTTCCAAGTTAGTTCTGTTTTTTCTGTTTTTTCTTTGCCAATTAGATGCTTGCAAACTTCAAAACTTCAAAAAACAAGGGAAAGGGGCTGGGGATTTAGTTCAGCGGCATACGCGCCTGCTTTGTAAGCAGGCAGTTGTAAGTTCGACCCCTGGTCCAATAAAAATGAAAAAAAGACAAAAAAAAAAAGATAAAAAAAAAAGGGAGAAGAACTAATTTTTAAAATGTTTAGTAACAGTTATCATTAATGCTTAAATATTTTAAATATCATTTTTAACATTTTTTCCTCTGAAATGGGAAACGCTGGCTGTTCTTACAATGTAGCTGGATCTTATGTGGCAGGGAGGTCAGACACAACAGTGTTCTATTTGGCAATGACTTTGACAACCCTACCCTGTAAGCTTTTAAAATCATACATGTATTACAGCATGAAGTGTGGGCAGTGGAAATAAATGATTTTGAACATATTGTCCATCTTTCCTCCTGTGGAAACATTCAGAAATCATACAAGAGATTTCACAAACAAGTTGATCTATCACAAAGGCATAGTTCTGGATATATAAAATTAATTTGTAATTGTTTGATATAACTTATGTTTTCATGATGCTTTCTTATTATTACTTGTCTATAAAGTGATCCCTTGATGATACCTTTGAACTGTCTTAACCTTTATGAGCACAATTTTCTGATCAAGAAGTGATTGAATGTTAAAAAAAAAAAAAGGGTCTGTTAGCATCCCTGTTACTGGTTGAGGAAAGCAATCTTGTTATAATGTTTAAAGCTATGTAACCCAAAAATAAACTATATTATATAACCCCTTGGTTCCTATTTAACCTGTGATAAGTTAGGGTTACAAGACATTCAGTAGATACAAGCCTTGGCCCCTGAGTGCTGGCTTAGTAAACCCTTTTGTTGGTCTCTGTAAGTTATTGAAGATGCCCTGCTGGATACCAGTGATGTACACATCAGGATGTGACACATTGGTCATCTCCCTTTAGCTGGTCACAAAACCTGGCAAGGGAAGACAACACGTGGGTAGACAATTAAATAATGAGAGACAAAAGCATGGCTGTTTTACAGGATGGTATAAGTGCCCCAGTACAGGTTTGTGCAGATCCTGGAGGGTCACAGTCACAGGTGGTGAAGGTCAGCCCCCTCATGTGTTACCAATTCAGAGGCTCTCACTCTGGCCTTTAATAGATCCTTTGTTGAGAGAGCTCAGCTTCTTGGAATAGAAATGATGTGTGTTTTCCTTCTCTGAGCATGCTGCGCTCTCTGGCTGTTTCATCTTTCAGGATCCACTAGTTCATGGACTATGGGAACTGATGACTCACCTAATGTCACAGACGATGCGGCTGATGAGATCATGGACCGCATCGTCAAGTCGGCCACCCAAGTGCCCAGTCAGCGAGTGGTGCCGAGGGAGAGGAAGCGATCTCGGGCCAACCGCAAATCTTGTGAGTGCTTTTGAGCAGGGGTGGGGGGGTTCGATCTTTGAGGGTTCTTCCTTTCTGGCTGTGTGACTCCGAAGGGCAACTCCTGAGTGGCTGTCTGCAGCACCCACCTGCACTCCTCAGCAAAAGGTTCTGAGCTTCGCTCTCAGTGGCCTTGTGGAGGAGCAGGGTTGTAGGCATACCTATCCGGTATATTGCTGTTGGTGTCCAGGCTGCTCTTGCTTTGTAATTTGTCCCTAGGAAGGTCCAAAAGGCTTGTGGATGTCTTTCATGTTTAGGGATGGGCACAGTGAAGTGCACTGCCAGCAATCAGCCCAGATGATTTGGTAGAGGCTGCTGGTCTATTTCACCCAGGAACCACTTGTTGTACTGGACACTGATTACCTCCGGGGTTTCCCACATCTCACAAACACATCACAGGTGGAAAACTAGGGTAGCAAGTGATTTCATGGTCATTAGGATATTTAAATAGCTCACGTTAGCCTAGGCTGCTCAGTGTTTTACTTTTGCTACCAAACAGAGGATTAAATGAAATCAAAATGACTGTTTTTTCCCTTTAGCCTGCACCTTCTGCCCACACCTGTGTCCTGAGCTGATGGACGTGGTGATGCTTTTGCTAGTGGTCTGTGCCCATTGACTGTGCTGAGTTCCCACTCTCTGGGGAAACAGGATCCCTGTGAATCTTTTGACATTTGGATGCATTAACTGGTGCCCTTGGTGTTTTAAGAGCATCCCCAGGCTTTATTGGCTGCTTGGTCACTCACAGAAAGCTTGATTCTCCACCAACTGTGCCTCTGAGAATAAGGGATGGTGATAAAGAAAGGAAGCCTGGTTGCCCACCCCTGGCCTGTATCCCCAAAATGAAAAGAAAATGACCCCAACAGGCAGGGAGTCTATAAGAACTCAAATGCAGGGCAGCCCCAGCTCGTTCCACTGGTGAAAGTCACACAGAGGTGACTGGGGTGTGGGCTGCACATGGTGATACTTGTGGTTCTGCCTGACTCATTGCCATGCTTGTTTCCAGGGTTAAAGAATGCTAAAACAGATTCCTGCAGCCTCCCAGACTGTGCTCCTTCCACATGATCTGCTTCAGTTTCTGATGGGAACTTTCCGCAGAAAGGAAAATAACTGTGTGGGGGTGGGGCGGGGATGGAGTTTGATTCTCATTTGGTGTAATGGGTGGGCTGATAATGTTTCTCACTTAGTATAATGTGTGGGCTGATAATCGGACGAGCTCCCACGTGAGGTTGATGCTGCTGACCCTTGGCATTCACTTGGAATAACAGAACTCTTGAGCTGTAGTTCTCAGCCATGGATGTACATGCTGAGATTTGTAAACTGCAGATATCTTGGCTCTCGCAGGCTAACAGCTTCAGAACCTCACTGATGAGGACTGGGGTCTGGGTCTCTGATTCTTGGGAAATTACTGACATTAGAAGGTGGACATTCCCTCCAGTACATGCTTCACCCCCTGTCCTACAACCCTCTATTTTTCAAATGGATAACTACCACATAAAGTACACTGGCTTCCTACATCTTCAAGAGTATATTCTCACTTCCAGTATCAATATCTAAACACCAATATCTAAAGAAGGCCTTTACATTTATTTTTCTAATATTTTACTCCTTTCCCTGTGCCACCATGAATTCCTTGCTTGGGTCTTAATGTACCCATGTGAGTACTTGACTAGGGATTTGTTCCTCATAATTGGACCTCAGACAACATAGATATTTCCTGGAAGCTTATTCACAATGAAGATTCATGGGCCCCATTCCAGGGAAATTGATCCAGAATCTTCATTTAAGATCTCTGTGCATTTGACTCTTATAATAAAATTGAAAAGCAATGGGCAAAGGGACCAGGAGTGATTGTACCAGATACTGAAGTAGCCATCTCTTCTCCAAAGGGTTGGGGCTAATTCATACTGACTGACTACCACACGACAGATCTCGTTTTATCCAAGCCAAGTGCAACAGTCTCCTTTTTCCTATTTAAAGGGTGTGAAATTGTGTTTCCTTGTGATTTTAATATACCTTTCCTGCACATTAAGAAGGCTTGGCCCCTTCCAGTTGACATCTCTTCTATATGACTTGTCCATATCATTTGCCCATTTTTCTGTTGCTCTTTTTCATAAGAAATTGACTTCTTAAATTGCTTCTTAAATAAAGCTCGTGAAAGGCTTTTTGAGTAGATTATCTTCAGTGGTTCCCCTTTATCCCCTTGTTACTTCCATAACTGGCAAGAATGACCAAAGCTTTTTAGATGTTAACTCCCGGTCTTATGACAGTGGGCAGCGTCAGAGCAGGGTTCCACATGAGAGGTGCTGGGAAGGGCCTGGGAGTGGTGAACTTAGGAAAAGGGTATGGAAAGGCTGCCAGGTGAGGGAGTACCCTGGTGGAAAATAGATGAGTTTGGGCAAGGGACCTCAGATGAAAAGACATGTGAGACATGGACCCGGCCAGTCCTTAAAGACCAAGGTTATGAGCTCCTCTTTCGAGTTACCTGTCTGCACTGGGCCCACCCTCTGGTTCAGAGAGACAGATTCTTAGACTGATAGCATCAGGGGAAACAACAACACCATCATAATTAATTTTCCTCTTCAGTCTGGTCAGAGAGAGAGCCTGATATTTTGGTTGACATAAAATAATTTCGTAAGGTATCATTTCCATTCCGATCTTATGCAAAGCAGCCATATATTCTTTTTATTTAGCCAAACATACTTTTCCCGGTGACATAGTTGCCATAACAAATAGAGCACTGTGTGCTTGTGTTTATCTGTAGCTCATCTCATTTATTAGTAATGGCACTAGCAACAGAAATTTAAGACAGGGAAGGTTAGATGTTGATTTCTATTTTAAAGGGTTGGACGATAAATGCTGGTTTTCATAAGAGGTTAAAGGAATGAAAAAGAAACAATTTGTAAAGTCTATGTGAAATTTGGTGGTCTGGGCCTCACCATGAAACAATGCTGTGTTTTAGTTGATTGTTTAATAGTGGCAGTGAGGCAAACGGATAATGAATAACCAACATAGTTGTGTTATAACTCATTTTGCTAAAGACAATTATAGTCCAGCTGGTGCAGGAAACTGAACTCAATCTAGCCTATAACTTAGAAATTTATGGCCTTAAAGTCACTCAAGAATCCTCAGAGATAATTAGTTGTGTGTTTCACATGTGTTGCTGGGGGCTAAGTCTATACATATCAAGTATCCTGCTTCCACCTGACATATGTAGTCATTTAGGACCTTTCAATGATATCTTAATCCATTTACAGATTCCCATGGTACAGTTTCCTGCTTTTCCAGGTAGTACCAGTCAGCATCTCATTAAGTAAAATGTTTCAAATTGTGCAAGTGATTTCTAGCCTGTCTCTAGCTACCCCAGATGCCTTCCCAGATTCTAGCCAAAGTTCCATTCTGCTGGTGGCTGTGACCCAAGGAAAGTGTTCACAAGCTCTCGTTTTTGTTTTGGTGGTTGTTGCTTTTATGTTTTAGGTCTTTTTTTGTCATATTAGAGCCTGTGTTTTGTCCCAAAACCAGTTGTCTTCTGAGGATTTTTGGAAGATGGCCTTGCCCAGAACTATCTGAAGCTCAGTAATGTTTGAAGGATCCTTCATAATTAATTTAATACTACAGGACTGGCTGTAGCAGCTGGAGAGGAGATGCAGCCTCCATCCCATCCTCTTCATCCTTCTCTCTCAGACACATGGTCGGAAGAGTGTCTGCCCTGCTGTCTCATGTCACCAGGATCTCAGCAGAACCTGGGTTAAGGACTCAGCGTCAGCTTTTGTCTTTTCCCAGGCAAGCCCAAATCTTGTGATAGTTGAGAGCGGATGGGTGTCCTTTTTATCTGCTGAGTTTCTGTTGGGGTTCTAGGCCTCACCCATAATGTGACACGAACTTTTGGGCTCAAGGCTACATTTTTGTAAAGATGCCATCATTTTGATGTGCTCTCCTACTAGTCAAGAACCTTAAGTTGGTCACCTCTGTGAGAGTAATTGTTCAGTGAGAAGTTGCCAGGGATTGCTGAGAAAGTAATGCAGGACTTTGATTGTGCACCCTGATTCCTGTCACCTCACTGTGGCGAACTCCGTGATGTGTGTGTGTTTCCTGTAACTATGAAATTTCCTGGAGACAGAGAATTGTTGAATCTTAAAAACTACTAAAACCAAGTATGGTGGCAGGCACTCACAATTTAGAGCATTCTGGGGGTGGAGGCAAAAGGATTGTTGCAAGTTTAAGCCCAGCCTGAACAATTTAGCAACTTAATGACTCCTTGTCTTTAAAGAAGGAAAGAAAGGATGGCAGGGAGAAAGGGAGGAAGAGCTGGGGGTGTAACTGAGTGTGAAGGCTCTGGACTCAATCATCAGTACCATAGAAAGAAACAAATCACACTGCCACAACAAAACAATTAAATCTACTTTAGGAAAAAATAGGTGACATGTCTCCCAAAATACTAAGTTTAGCTCTGTAACTGATCATTGCACAACATAGTTCATGTCTTTACTTTTCCAAAGTGGTATTTGAAAATATTTAGTGATTTCTTTCATTAATCCTATTAAGAAAAATTTCCCCACATTTTTAAAAATAGTTCTTCCTTACTTATCCTGAGCTAATTATATCTTCTTTTTATAAGGCATGTTAATGATGGCCATAGGCCAAAGGCTTTAAAATGCTCTTAGAACAAAATAAAGTAAGATATTAAAGAAAGGAATTAAATGTCTTGTCTTCTCAACAATACTGTTCACTCAACAGGATGGTCATTAGTATTTACCCAGAATCTCAGGGATATTCAGAGGTCATTCCAGATGGACTGACCTTTGAAGATAGCTGAAGGGCCTACCCATGTACACAGGACCCAGGACTGGAGGGTGAATGAAACAACCTAGGAGAGAATCTGCAGCCTTCTATCCGTGACCTGTAGTGGACAGGCCTTGCAGCATAGAGGCAACCCTGTTCCTGGCCCAGACATTAGGGCTCTGACTCTGTAACATGTTTGAAAGTCAGGCTCAGGTTTTAGGGTTGGACATAGGGAGAGTCTAAAGTGTTTCACTGCACTCAGTGAATGGCTCTCTGGTTCTTGTCTTTTTAGACACATCATCTTCCCCCTTGGGGAACTAGCAGCCTAGTTCTTTATGTCTTTATATGGGCGCTGATAAATAAAGGCAGGCACTTTCTTGTCAAAAAATGCTGGGCTTTCATTTCCTTGAAATCTTAAGGTTTTTTTTCTGTTTAAAAAATAACTTATTCTGCTGGGTGTGGTGGCACATGCCTGTAATCCCAGCCGTGGGGAGGCTGAGGCAGGTGGATGGGTGAGTTTGAGGCCAGCAAGGATGACATAGTGAATTCAAGGCTGAACTACATGATGAGACCCTGTCTCAACTAGCAGCCTAGTTCCCCAAGAGGAGGCTGGCTTTTCTCCCCTTTGCCATGCATGTCCATGTGGCAGACACTCATGTGACACAGAGTGAGGCTGAGAAGGAAGGAGGAGGAGTAAAGAGGAATCCCAGGGATCTGTCCTTCCTGCCTCCAAGAGCTGTTCTGAGGGCAAGAGAGAGAGGGTTCCTGTTAGGAAGCTCAGGAAAGGCCAAGCTCCTTCCTGCTGGGATATTGTAGCATTTCATTGTCTTTGCCAGTGAATTCAAGTGGACTCCTATCCCACACAAGAATTCACACATGTACACAGTAGGAATGGAGACGGGATTCCACATAAATTACTTGGCCTTATTTGGCCACAGGCTTCTTAATAAATGAGGGCAGTAATGGATGGGTAAGTGAGGCACGATGACAGTTCCCACTTCCTTTTTCCTTTCCTCCCATTCTTTTTCTCTTGTACCAATGCTCAGGGAGCCTGATGCTCATGGGAATTTGAAGATGGCTTGCAGGTGCTTAAGGACTGCCCTGCACAGAAATCCTGCCTCCTCAGTTCGTCACTCTGCTCCGTCACCCACATCACTCTGCACCAATTGCCATTTGCCATACCCAGAAGGAGACCAGACCTACCATTATCTCCTTTCCTCTTTCCACCAGGATGCTACTGTGATGGGCTTTTGCCTGTGCACATAAAAGCCCGCAGTGTTAGCACAGTTCTTGGCCAGTGATATTCCTATGACAGCCCAGAGAACTGGTGGGCTGGGCTTAATCTGGACAGAGGGAGGCAGCTTTATCCTAGTGAGGGCTTGAAATATCACTGAAAACTCTGAGTCTGTGAATTCCTGAGCCACCCTTCCTTCCCATGTGTAGACTTCCCAGGTTTGTGTGGTTTCTCCCAAAATTTATTGAACATCTGTTTCATTTCTCCTTTTAGGCCAAACTTCACCCATATGTCTCATGGGAGGCAGTTGGCTTTTGGATTTCCACTAATTACTTTCTATTCAGCTCCTTCCTAGAAACTAAATAGATTCTTAAGCAGTACCGGATGTGAACTGAGCCAGTTACAGGAGGAAAGGCATTGCTGTAGGGGTCCTGCTAAGCAGGGAAACCGTAGCCAGACCAGTGACTGCAGAAAGCACTGATACCATGAGTGTTTCTGAGAGCTGTTTTGGAAAGAGTGAAGTTCTTCTGAGTTAGCTGAAACTCCACGACTGTAAGCCTTTACCACAAAGGCTGCAACCTATGACTTTCCTAAGGTCGTGCCTTTACCTGATCCCTGGAGAAGATGAAAATGCAGGCTTGTAGGACTCCCCTAGAAACCTTTTTCAGTGAATCTCAGAAGAATCAACAAATCGAATTTAAGTGAACTACATTTGGAAACCTCTGTTTTGTTTTGTTTTGTACCAGGTCTGTTTTAACTTTTTATTTTAAGAAAATTTTACACTTATAGAAAAGTTACAAAAACAGTACAGAGAATTGCCTTATATTCCTTATCTTCCTTCTCTTAATGTTATCACCTTATAATGTTAAATCTAGAAACAATGCCGAAAAGTTTATCAAAACTAAGAAATTAGCACTGAAACACTATGCTAACTAAACAATAGGTTTATTCAAATTTTACCAGTGTCTCCCCAAAAGTCCACTCTTGGTTCCAGGGTCTTACCCAGGATCCCACATTACATGTAGCCAACATGTGTCTTCAAGCCTCCTGATCTGTTCAGGACATTTCATGAGATATTTTTGAAAAGTGCTGGTCAGTTATTTTATAGAGAGTCTACCCATGTGGAAAACCTCTTGCTTTTAATGGATGGATTTTATGTGAAAAAAAAATGAGTGGAAAATGAAAAAAAGAAAAAGATTATTAAATTATTGACTTCAACTAAGAACAAAAGTAAAAAAAAAAAATCTATGGAATATCTAACACCAAGTTACTGAAGACTATTCACTTAAATTGCCTGTATGTGGGGCTGGGGATTTAGCTCAGCGGCATAAGTGCCTGCCTTGCAAGCAGACAGTCATGAGTTCGATCCCTGGTACCGATAAAAACGAAAAAGACAAAAAAAAAAAAAATTGCCTGTATGTAAATTTAAACAGCATGAGTGGGGCTGTCATTTTAACTCCATTCAACAGACAGAACAAGATGACCAAGGGACAGTATGGAATGGCAGCAGGCTGATTCTCCTCAACATGTGAATTTATAGGACCCTGAAGTTCTATATTAGTCCTATGGTTCTAAATGCAGTGCTCCCCATTAGAATAATCATTATAGCATCTTAGCATTAAAAAAAGAAGCCACCCCAGAGCTCCCAAATCATGGTTGACATTATATACAAAAACAAACAAAACTGTCAGTGAGTCAAAGGCAAAAGAACAGAAATGGTCAACTTCTCATCAATTTGAGAGTGTCACAGAGCGTCCTGCCAGGCCACCGCAGGGCACAGCCAGTCCAAGTATGGGCTGTGATCCAAATGGCTTGGCTCAAATCCTTTTGTATTCTTTACTGTGTGAGGCTGGGCTACTGGGTTGATCCTTCTGTGCTGCCAGTTGTTTACTTATTGAAGGGGATGATAACAGTACCCATCAGGGTACTGACAGGGTTCCCTTAAACAATCTACACGAATATTCCGTAAATGGCCCCTGTCCTCACCATTGTTCTCAGGTTGGACTCATTTATCGAAAAGTGAGCGTTTAGTAGGATTAAAAAGCCCCTTCATTTTCAAGGGAGGAGAAAAAAAAGAACGTGTGCTTTCTGATTCCACAGTCCTTTTGACAGCAGAGATGCCCTGAGTCAGAGTCCCCTGGCATCACCATGGCATTGTGAGAGATGTCGCCAGTATCTAGGGCACTGCTGGTACCAGCCAAGTGACCCATGCTAAGTATGGAAGAGCCATGAAGCAGATGGGGGTAAAATGTTTCCAGTCTGTTCTCAGTTAAACAGGCTTCGTATAGAAGAACTGATCACTTGTGGTGGGCTTGAGCACATTAAGGTAGGACATGCAAGTGGGGAACAGAGGGTCCTCTGTCTTTATCACTAGACCATCAGCTAGCCCCACCTCATCCTGACACCTGAAAACTCCACTGTTTGATGCAGGGGTTGTTTCTGCTGTAGAAATTTGGATTGCACAAGTCCATAGCCTGCAGCTCCTGTTTGTGAATGTCCTTGTTATCTAAGGTCCCCAGCCTTTGTTTTCTAGAATCTTTGAGTGGAAGCCAACTCCCTGTCTGGACATGTTCTGCCCTGAGGTTTCTCCTTATCCACATACCTGTCAGTACCTGTTAGGCCCCTCTTTCCTTGACCGGGAACCTCTGTCCATAGCACTTGGCTCAGGACAGCTACTCGGGAGCACTTAATGATGAACTGAAAAGCAGATAGACAATGAGGCACACAAAGAGGCTCTTACTAAATGAGCTACTCAAATCTGGGGTACAAAACTGCTTTTAGTTAATAGCTTTCATTCCTTCTGTTCTTTCAGGTGGTAAAGTGAGTTAACAAGGGGAAATATTAGAGATGCAGGGTCTTGCTCATTACACTGAAGGATTCATGTTTTTCTAATGGAACTTATCGGTATTGTCACGAAGGCCCCCAGAAGCAGGGTTCTATAAATAGGGAAGATTTTCTTACATGTATTCACTTTTCAAGAACACATCTGGGAAACAAAGGGAACTAAGCTTTTACCACAGGAAAGGACAGTGAACCCAGACAGGAAGAGAGCTTAGGAAGGTGGTCCCAGGCAGGTTAGAGCTTCAAAACCCAGTGTGGGCCCACAGGGGTTGGGGCATAGTCTCTTTGTACCAATACAGGTTATCATGTAGCCTCATTCCGTCCTCTGAGCTGTCCCAGATAGGCCAGCCCAAGCCCATACCTGTTAGGAGAGTGTAAATTGCCAGGGTCCTTTCTCAAGAATTTATATGAACTGAATGTGATAGCTATGGGATTAGAGAAAATATATGAACAGTAGTATTCTTTAAACACCTTCCTCAGTAAAATGCCTAACAGTCTGTGGGGGCTTCTGTAATCATTTACCCCAGAGTGTACATACACCTCAATGTACACAGATGACATGTCCTTGCCACCTTCTGTGACTAATAAAGTTGTAGCTGCCCAATAGTACTCCATGGGCTTGTGTAGGCAGGACTATCTTGAATAGGTATTAGCAGTGTTTCCTACTTGACAGTAATAGATATTTTGCCTTTATTTTTTGATATTAAAACAATTTTTCTTTAACAATCACTTTAAAAAGTAAGAACATAAAACCTGTTACAGACTAGTATTTTTACTGCTGCCCCATAGAACAAATTCCATTACTGATTAAATGCACTCTGCCTTAAGCCAAACATTTTATCAGGCTGAGTTTTACACTCAGTCTGGAGTCACAGGGGGCTGGGCTGAGGGAGGGTGAACTAAGCCTTAAGAGCACTTGTGCGTGGAGGGGCCTCGATCCAAACCAAGGTTCATAAATTAAGTAGAGTTGATCAGTTGAAGGTACTACTCACAGATCCCGTGTCTCTCAGAAAATCCATATTTAATGTCTGTGAGTCTTCCATGGGAATTTTGAACCTTTCAGCCAAATGTTGAATGCATAATAGGTTTTCAGTTGATAGATTGGATGTTGATCTTTGTTTAAAGTGCTGATTTCTGGGAGAGACGAATCCAGTAGGTACTAGTCTGTGCTCCTTCTGCCATGAGCCTGAGTCTTTCAGATCTTCTGCTATAGCTAAATGAACTTTGTTCAGGGGCTGATGGAGGGTGGGGCATAGGTTATGGGTGTTGCCTGGAGACCCATGAGATGCATCCTGGAAGGGATATAAGGGGAAATTATATCTGGCAAGAGGAAAGAAAAGGCATTATGGGTGTCATGCTTCCTCCACAGTTTGATAAAAGACCTGCCCTAAGATTCAGGGATTGACTGATTTAAGAGTTAGGATAGAAAGTAGATCCATGACATATCTTTTCTGAAAACAGAATAAATACCCCCAACTCTGTTTGACCTTCAAAGAAATAACAGAATAGGCCAAATATAATTTGTAAATCAAGGAAAATGTAATTAGCATTTCAAATGAAAAGATTTGTTCTGAGAGGGATGGTTGCCTCCTCAGTGACCCTCACTTGGCATTTGTTTGTGGTGCTGAGGGCCTCACCCATGCTAGGTGAGCTACATCCCCAGTCCCCAGCCTTTGTTTTGATGTAAAAATTGAGCAATACCACAAAAAAAAAAAAAAAAAAAAAAAAAAAACCCACCTCATATTGCCAAGCTAAAATAAGCAGGTTGTGTATCAGTTGAATACAAACTGCCCTCCAAATGCCCACGATGACCCCCAGGGAAGAGAGTGGGGCCAATGGCTTTCTTGAGCCTTCTGTTTCACAGAGAACATCCTCCCAGAAGTCTTTTGTCTGTTTGTTCCTTGGCATGCATTCCATGAGAGTCACTGATTATTCTAAACGTTGTGCCTAAAGGCCTTTTGATAAGCTGAGACTGAGACCCATAACACAGAGGAACTCATCCTGACCAGCCACCAGAGTGCTGTCCACTCTGGTTTCCTGTGATACCTGACTCCATGAGTTCCTGGTCACATCCCCAGCTATCAGTGCTCTTCCTGCAGATTTGCAAGACTGTTTGAGCTTGCTGAACCATCACTAAGCACTGGCCATTCACCTAATTAATGTCAATGGAGCTCGTGTTTTCCTGTCTTTAATGACTTCCTCAGTTCTGTTATACTCTTTATGCCAGGCAGATGTGGAAGTCTCCACATACCAACCGTCTTGCAGTTGGTGCCTGTTTTTCTGAGATCCTATAGGAATTCCTCCCCTCCTTTTAGATCCCACTCCCCTTCCCCAGGATCACAGCATCTTCAGGTGAGCCTGCTGTAATCCTAAGATTGTCTCTGCAAGAGCAAGGAGGTACAGAGCACCCTTGGTACCCCAGCTTCCTTATGGGTCCTCAGGGACAAGGGGGATTGGTATACTGACAGCGGTTGGCCCCACTGCTAACACCTCCTTCTCTTCTTCTGTCTCTGGTTGTGATCTGTGTATGCCACGACAGTGCGAAGGACCCTGAAGAGCGGCCTGACTCCAGAAGAAGCCAGAGCCCTGGGCCTGGTTGGCACTTCTGAGCTGCAGCTGTGATCCTCGGGCACCTGCAGGAGTATACTGAGCAGAGGACCAGCTCGTTACTGGACAGAAACCCACCAGTGGGGTGGAGGGGACTTGACTCTAACATCCAATGGTTCTGAAAGGAAGCAATCTCCTGTTACCTTGTGGCTTTTGTTGCCTGCTACACATAGACATGGATCTCCAGAAATCTCCTGCACGAACGTTTTTCATCGTGTCAGCTGTGTTTCTCTTTTTTCCTTAACACCTGGTTTGTTAGTTCCAAAGTGTGATACTTTTTCTGGGCAAAAAGAATGGCCCTTTTAAGGAACAAATCACTTCTGTCACAGTTATTATGGTAATACGAGGCAATCTGATTAGATTCACATACTGGATTTCCACAACACCAAAATATCCAGATGTAAACTCCAATCTTGTACTTAAAAAGAAAGCACAGATTGTTTACCAGTTGTGGATTTTAGATGTACTAAATATTTATACGAATTCATAAATGTACACCATGTTTCAAATACTAAATAAATAGAGTTTAAAGCCATATGTGCAAGTTTTATTCTTTTAGGTGTGGGAACTAAAACAGCTGTGCAAGCTCACCTCCTTTTCAAGGCCTCTTCCAGGGGCATCAGAAACACCTTTTCTTGGAAGGACTTACGAGCCTTTGGGTTGTATTTTTCTGTGAGAATGAGAATAGTGCCGCAGTCTGCTCTTGGGAATTCTTGGTTTATTTAGGCATCGGCTTTTGTTGCAGGATATACTAGCTGTTATTACCTAATACACGGCATTCCTTACCCATAGGCTTGCTGTGATGCAAAACATAGAGGAGCTTTTCACACATCTGAACTACTCTGCACTGATTTATCTTTTATAGAAAAATTCATCTCGGATAATCCTAAATCACCAAAATCAAGCAGAAATGTAAAGTTTTGTCCACAGAGAACCACAGAATTGCACATTGAGTACACAGCTCTCAGGTACTGATGATCAAGAGCTACAGCACCCAAAGGGAAAGGCGGTGGGAATTCAGGGCTCTCAGCAATCACACAGGAATGCCGAGGGACTGGTGCCTCACAGAACTGAGCCCTCCCCAGGACCCCTTGGCCTGAGGTCACCTTGCTCCCCAGGAAGAACCTCCGCCTTCAAAAACAGGGAAAGGTAAAATCACAGGAGGTATTTTGGGAAGTCAGATTATTTCATCTTTGCTTCACTGGGGTATGTGACTTATAGACAACATGCAGAGGACCTAAAAAGCCAGAGATAAAATATACTATGGGACCCTGCTTGAAAGAAGGAGGCATTTGTCAAATGATACCTGAAGGAGGTGAGTACCCCAGAAGAGCCTGAAGAGTTATATTTGTGGATCACAGACCACTAGTTTTATTTAATCACAGTTGAAAATGATATATATTAATATTCATTTCCCTTCTGGTTGTAAATAACATGTAATATTCCATACATAGTTTAGTGGTTTGTGAGGGGAATCTGTTTGTTGCCTTGGTACTGAATACAGATATGTACTATCTGTAGCACATGGGATACTGATGGACAAACAAAAGAAACTGAATTTTGTCACATTGTTTAGTGAACAAATAATCTGGTGCCCTTCTAGAGGCTGTTGGTGTTCTGAGAGTTGTTGTTTTAAAATAAAGAGTTCACATTTGGAAGGAAATGAATGACTGAATCTAATGTTAATTTAATTTTAGGGATCAAAGATGTCTCAGATTCAAGCAAGGTTAATAAATTTATTGCTTACAGCTAGGTAAGGAGGGTCTCATATTGGGAATGACATTCTGAATGCTCTCTCTGTAGTATGGAAATAATGTAAGGCAGACATTCCCTAGTGTGTGGCTTGGACTCCCCTGAATGTAACAAGAGCTACTGATATCTCTGTCACTTTCCTAGGAATTGTGATCAGTTTATCTAGAGTGTGGCCTGGACTTTGGAATGTTTAAAAGATCATTGTGTTTCTAATATAAAGATGAATTAGGAAGCAATGGAATCACAAAGGTGTTTCTCTCTCTCTCTACTTACGGTTGAAGACTGAACATGGTATTTTTCAGAGCTTCGCAAAACCAAACATTATTCCTGAAGGTAGAACTGGTTCTTAATCACTACTGTCTAAAATAAAGGATGACAGAGATTGTCTCCTGCTATTACTCAGGAATAGCAGAGGACCTGCAATCCCAAATATACTTGATATGGTGAACTACAAATACACCTGATGAGTTAGGAGCAAGGGGAAGCTTTTAAAGACAAAAGACAGAAATTAATGTAAGTTGTTTTAAAACAGACATGATTACAGGAGCTTACTTCAGGAGCTGTTGTCAGTTTGTCTATTGGGCAGGTGTTCTTGTATGCACACAGCTAATTATTTTTCTGTGGCTATCTGTCCTTGTGCAACTCATGTAGCAAGTTGTAGGGCTCAGAAAAAAATTCCTGTGGGCTTTTTTTATTTAGCCAAAGCATGTCAATGTGCTCATTCATGGCCTTTTGGGTTCACTTGTTTAGGGTTAGATATAAGTGTCTTAATTTTGGTATTGATAACTTTCACTCTGTTGAGGAACAGATCAAGCAGGTCATGTTTGAACAAAGACTTCTGCACACTGGGTGTCTAGAAAACTATCCTTATCTTCTATCTTAAAAGCTAGGCAGAAACAAGCTAGTCCCTTACTAAACATTTCTTATGTCCAGTAACATGGGAGGAACACAGGCGGTGATTTAAGAAGCCAGCTCTTGCCATAATGTTGTCTTTTATTTACCCAGAGAAATGCCTCCTACTTCAGTGGCAGGAAGACTTCCTATGGGGAACAAACCCTGACATTGTGGACAAACTCAGAGAGTAATGGGAACCCTGCTTTCTGGGTGAATGTAAAACCTTCTGTTCTGAATTCTCCTTCCCACGGGGCTGTAGAATTCTGTGGAGGGAAGATCCATCGAAAAGGCCTGGAAGAGTCTGGACACAATTAGTCTGCATCTTTAAACTTGATTGGTTTTGTAATTTTTAGAAAGTAAAATTGGAGGATATTTATGTTGCTTATTTCCTTTTTCTTTGTTGCCACTTACCCTGGGTGTTTCTGTTAGTGATTTTTACTCAGGATATTAAATTTCTCTAAAAGAACTTTGTGAAGCATTAATATGAATGGTACCTTACATTTCAGAGTGCTATTGCTAATCTTTTTGTTCAAATTACATAGATATTCTTGTGTTTATGTCTTTATATGGGCGCTGATAAATAAAGGCAGGCACTTTCCTGTCAAAAATGCTGGGCTTTCATTTCCTTGAAATCTTAAGTTTTTTTTCTGTTTAAAAAATAACTTATTCTGCTGGGTGTGGTGGCACATGCCTGTAATCCCAGCCGTGGGGAGGCTGAGGCAGGTGGATAGGTGAGTTTGAGGCCAGCAAGGATGACATAGTGAATTCAAGGCTGAACTACATGATGAGACCCTGTCTCAAAAAACACAGAAGCTCACAAAAACTTATTCTAAGGGATATGGGGATGGAGGAAGAGGGGTGCATAGGGCCTTATAGGGTGAAAGACTCAGTTTTCTTCCAAGTTCACTGCTGAAAGTGTGAGAACAGCAGAGGCCAGATAGTAGACGACTTGGTTCCCAGGCTCCTGATTTTTGTTGGCTCTGTATCATCTATGGTTCCTGAACTCACTGTTTTGTGCTCATGGCCTGAAATGGTATGCCATCAAGTTCCACTGTAATATGCTGAATACTGATCACCCAAAGACACCAGGTTCTAATCCTAGGAGTCTGTAATTGTTACCTTAGAAAGAGAGGCCTTTGTAGAAGTGATTATTTTGAGGCTGTTATTATAGGAAAATCATCACGGACTGTCTGGGTATGTCCTAAACCCAATTATAAGTATCCTGAAAAGGGAGAAGTAGAGCAGGATTTCGTGAACACGAAAGAAGAGGGGTTAAGTGAAAGTAGAAGAGGAAATTTTTGTTGTTTTAAGCCACTAAGTTTGTGGTATTTTGTTTGTGGAAGTCTCTCTTAGTTTGTTCATTGCTGGGACAAATACCCAACACTCCAAACTTGCAAGGAGGAGAGGTTTATTTTGGCTTGTAGTTACATTGAGTGGTTGGCTGGCTCTAAGGCAGACATGGCATAGCCGGGAAGGCAGCTCACATCTCATGGTGGCCAGGAAGCAGGGTGAGGAGGGAGGAGCCAGGAAGGGAGATCCGTACTTGCAGCCCAGCCCCCCAGACCAGACCCCACCTCCTCACAGTGAGTTAGCTATGTTGCCTCCATGGTGTACACACCTTCCAAAAGCCCTACCTATGAGTGCATGAAACCTCTGCAGGTCATTTTTTATTCAAGCAATAATGTAGTTCTAAGAAGCTACACAACCACAATAAATAAGCTCTGAGAGCCAATAAAGGAGGAAATTGTGCCAAGCCTGGGAAGTCAGCTGGGAAAAAGACAGCCATGATCCCTTAGGGAAGATTACCAGGAGCTAGCGGAGGTAGTAATCATCTAAAATTTTTTTTTTTTTTTTTTTTTGGTATCGAGGTACCAGGAATCAAACTCACAACCTTGTACTTGCCAGGCAGGCACTGTGCCACTGAGCTGTATTCCTGGCCCTCATCTAAATTTTAAAGATTAAAAACTTATCACCCATTCTGCATCTATTTCTGGTTTTCTGGTTTGTTATCAGAAAATATTTTATCAGAGAGGCAAGTAGAAACAGAAACACCAATTGCCTAAAGGTTGAAATGTCTGGAGTTACAATGAAGGTTTGTGTTAAAACACGTAAATTTTGTTGAAAAAAATATTTGGTAGAAAAATCAGTTCTTGGCTAGGTAACTCCAAGTGACTTCAGAATAGTTAAAATATTTATCAAAAGTGTATCTTTGTGAACATTTGATGTGTATTATTTAATAGAGTCCTTATGGTCATTCTACATTTTCATTTAAAGAAATTGAATGAGACAGATTTCCCTAAGGTCATAGAATGGAAAGTGACGTATCTTGGCTTGTTGCAGTAGTGGTGAGAATGAACCAGGGTGAACCTGGTTTGCCTTGTTGATTTGTTTCTACCATGTCACCCTCTGGCTGCTCCACACTACTTTGACCCTTACTATGGGAAGGCCTGCTCCCAATCCAGGTGGGGCAAACTGGCTGGACATTGAAAACATCCAGCTAAGTATCTGAATCATTTTGCTTCCTATGTATGTCAAGAATTGATACTGGACAAGGCATGGGTGCTAGGTGCTATAGGAAGCATAAGAATGTATAAAGACCCTATTTCCAAAACCACAAATGAGGATCTGATAAAGGTTTTCAAGTCGCAGCCCGTAAGCATGGCATGAGGCAGTCTTGGTGATACTTTGATGTCAAAACATCTTAACTGATAATGTATTTCATTATGGCATCTGACAGAGACAGTCTGTGAACTGAACTAAGGTATTTCTGCCTCCAGAATAAAGCAGTGGCCCTGTCTTCCCAACTTGTATAAACGTTTACACAGCATCTTCACAACTTATTAATTTTGCTTTTTTTATTTGTCCTGAAGTATGAGGCAGCTTTAATTTAGTATAAAATTATATGTACCTGACCCTTTTTAATAGTTCATAGAATTCCACACCAAGTAGGATGGCTTTCTAGAGTAACAGACTCCAACATAACAGTGATTGAAGTCATACAAGAAACAAGATAAGATGACCAAAGTTAACCAAGTGGTACTGACATGAAGTACTCACAGCAGGCTCTCCCTGTGGGCTGGAGCTTCATGGAGCTGTGAGGTAGAGGTAAATTAAAGGTGAACCTCAGAAGGAAACTACAGGTGTAAAGGAGCAAGAAAACCCAGTTGGTGTTCTGGAAAAGAAGGGAATGTCTGAGAAGAGTAGAGCTGGATGGGTCATGTAGAAAGTAATTGCAAACAAAGTTTGGAATCACATCATAAAGGAAGAATGGATAACGTTAACACTACATTTTCTGAGTTCTTATGTATTGGCTCATGTAGTGGCCACAATGAACTCCATAATAGAGGCTGTGTATTTTACAAGAGAATGCTTGGCTGAAAAACAATTTGTTAGCTTAAGCCAAAGGAAGAAATTCATCACAGAATACTATGGGAAATAGCACAGGTAACACAGATAGTTCCCCACCTGGAGTCCAGTCAATTGTAATGAAACGGCCAGAGTTATACTGTACAAATAATGCTGCCAAGGACCCTATACAGTATGTGAGTGGCTATTATTTTGGTTACATTATAACCTCTAGTGCAACTGTGAAAATCTAAAGCAAATATAGCTCAAAATCCAGTACACTGGAGCTAATTTTGAAAAATCAAAATAAAGTTGAAGGACTTAAGTATATAGACAAAACATGATTGGCCATGAGTTGAAAACTTGAAATTGGATGATGGATACAGGGGATTAATTATACTCTTATACTCATCTTTGTGTTTAATTAAAAGCTTAGAAAAAATACATCATGTAGAAATTTTAAAAAGGTCACTTGGTCTTTCTATGCCAGTCATTATATAAGACTTACTGGATTAAAAGTTTTGAATTCTCTATGAAATAAAAGGCACAACTATCTGATACTCTAGCAAATTTTGGACTTGATAAGCACCACTGTCATCATTAGTTGATTAAAATTCCTGGTACCTGGAACTGTTCCTGGCAATTTTAAGTTAGTAGGTCTGGTGTGGGATCTGGGCATCTGAGTCCAGTGCCACTGCTCCATGTTTGGAAGTTTTAAGAGCACAGCCATAAGGAATCAATTCTACGGGCTGTCACATGCAAGCTTTGACTTTTCATTCCTATCTTTGGCTTGATTACCTCCCTGCAAGCTGAATGATGACAGTGTTTTATGTACAATCTTAATGAGATCAACACATTGTGAAACACTCTGCCACTGATTCTCTTTGTAATTCCAACATAGTGTCTATGGAGCCCACTTCTGTTGCTTTAGTTACCAAACAAATCTCACGGGGTTTCTTCCCCAGGCCACTCATTTGACTCCCATGTTGTTACAACTTTTGCCAAAAGCACAGGGCCAGCTTCACAGGTGGGTGACCCCATGCAGTTACAAAGGGCTGCGCACTTGGGGGGCCTCCCATTGATTCATTGCTCTGTCAGAGTACTAGAACTCAATTTTATCCTTGCATTTATGTTCTGTAAGTCACAGACATGAGCACAGGACATGTGTATCCACTGTTTCTGAGTGTTCCATGCATTACAGCTTTTGTGAGCGTCAGAATCCACTGGACCCATGATGTGGCAGAGGTCAGTCAAGATCAGTACAAGGCAAACATGTTATGCCTCTAACTGAATACATGCTGTACTGAGCCCATTCAGAAGCAAGGCACCTTCTAGAAAGGCAAAACATTGAGGAACCCTATCCTATCATTTCTTACTCATTTTATTTTTCTGTATTAGCCAACTACTAATGCTGAAAAGAACAGCACAGAAGAAAAAGAAAACAGGGCAGTCCATACATCTTTTTGTTTTTAGTCTTTTCTTACCCAACAATAAACTAGAAGTTGGGTAGATTGGTAAGATATACACACATCAAAAGGTGAAATAACAGCTAATCAAATTTAGTGCAAGTTTTCTACTATTCTAGTAAGAATCAAATACACAGGCATACTGTATGCATACATAAGCTATAAAGTATAAACTGTATAATCCTGGTGATGTTGCACGAGTTAATGCATTTATATTTTTAAACAAACTGCACAATGGTAAAATGCATTTAATAATATAAAAAAATTCAAGTTTTCTCTGCTTAAAAGTTTTACGTAGCAAGCAGAAAACCTTGCCATGAGTAACTATAAAACAGACCATAGAAGAAAGAACATTTTAGTACTTTTAGTGGTACTGTTTTTGTGTTACTATTTTGTTGTTTTGGAATCAGGGATCAAACTCATGACCTTGCTCTTGCCAGGCAGGCATTTGTGACACTGAGCTAAATCCTTAGCCTTTTTTTTTTTTTTAAAAAAAGATAGGGGGGATCTCATTATGTTGCCTAGTCTGGGTTTCCAATTGTGATCCTCCCCAGCAACCTCCATTACAGGTATATGCCACTACATTGAACTGTTTTCCTGTTTTTGTACAAGAGGCCCACATCTTCAATTTTGCTGAGTTCTGTGTACTTTGAAATTGGCCCTGCTTTTCGAGGCTCTGTTCCTTGAGGCAGATCTCTAGCCTGGCCTGATAGTCTTGTGAGGACTCCTGCTGATTATCACTGTTCTAATGGGAACCATTGCTCTCCTGCTTCACTTGTGGACTCCAGAACGAGACCAAAATAAATTCATGGGCTCCTTGCATACTAACTGAAAGTGACTGGCTGCAATGGAAAATAACATGACTTGTTGACCCCCTTTCAACCTTGACTTGTCTTGGAGAAGCAGTCAAATCCTATTTCTTTTGTTTCTTCCTTGAATGTTGCATTTTTGTAAATGCTTGAACTGTAATAACCTAAACAATTAAAAGGGCTGGAATAGCTCCCAAATTAGGAAAAATCTGACAGTCATATCATTGTTGAAAACATTCAAAAATGTTTAAATGACCAGGGTGAATTAAAAATGGTTTTGTAACAGCAAAGAGGTGCCATTTTCAACATTCCCATTAGAAGTGAACCAGAATGACTGATGTACTGACATATTTTAAAGCAACTGAATGAAAACATGAAGCTCTGTTTATGCTCCCGAAGTCCAAAGACTTTTAAGCACTAATGTTTCAAAACTTTGAACTATTACAAAAATGAGCAAGCAACCAAGGATTGTCTGAGACAATCCTTGAAAGCCAATTCTTTCCCCTGGTTTTCCTCAGAGGCTATGAAAAGTGGCAGAACGAGGGGAAGACTCAAGCTCCCCCATGAGTATCACTGTAGCTAACAAACCAAGAATTGAAACATTTGATAAATATTCAAGTGGTATCAGAGTCAGTTGCAGGTACAGAAACTCAGGAACTTCTTTTAATGTCTCTAGTGAGTTACAGAAAAAGGAAGTCCTGGAAAATTGTATAAGGAAGCCTGGACAATCACCGCAGAAGAAAGAAATCACAAATGAGAATGAAAGTGAGTTGGAACCGAGGTGTGCAGCTGATACGGGTCTCTGAGCTTCACTCCTCTGGGCTCTTTCTCCCCCAGACTCGGGTATTTCAATACAAAAATCGAAGCCACTCAAGGGCTCCCTACTATCCCTGCTGGTAGTAGGTGACTCCGCACTATCCCTGTTAGGAAGTACAGAGAAAGTTTTGTTTCTGCCCAGTGATGGGCCAGTGAGGAAACAGCCATTCATAATTGCAAACACAACCAACTTGCTGTACAGAAATTCCATTCGATGTAGCAGGTAAATTCAAAGTGATCTTGCAACAAATATTAGACATAAGCTAAGTGTGGCAGCACATGCCTGAAATCCCAGCAATTGGGAGGCTAAAGCAGGAAGATCACAAATTCTAGTTCTGCCTGGGCCATTTAGTGAGACCTTGTCTCAAAAAGATGTAATTCAGTCTGATCACCAATACCACAGATTAAAAGAAAGAAAGGAAGAAAAAAAGAAAGAAAGAAACTAGGCATATGGGGCCAGCTAGATAGATGCCTAGTTTCCCTATACATCCATAGGAAAATGATTTCTGAATTATAAAATTCTTTCAAAGAAACTCTCAGAACTCCATTCTGATCTAAGCCAGGGCCTGCCTCTCTAAAGGATGGCCCAGGACGAGACAAAGTGGGACAGATGTCTCAGAGCTGAGAACAGGCACAGAAGGCGCAGTGCTTCCGTTCAGCAACTTGCTTCAGCAAAACTCTGGGAGGCTACAAAACAGCACTGGAGTGTGTTTTCTCTTTTCGTGTTTAAATGGTTAGAAAAAAGTGTACCAGGAGTACATGTCTCCTTAAAATACATTTTGGCAAATGAATGAACATCACAACAGAACTAAAAGCAAAATAAATAAATAAATAAAATAAAATAAAATAAAAATTACAGGGAACTAATGAGGAAGTTTATAGGAAAATGAAAAATGAGAATAGTGAAATATGTTCCTGGTAAACAATATGAAGAATATACAATTATAGACTCAAAGTTTTCATGAAACATTACAACCCATGAAGTTAAGGCATTATTATCTAACAACAAAAATTAACTGGTTTGAAGAAGAGCGGTATGAAAATAATATAGTGATGTTCAAAGTAACTTTCTGTAATGATAGAAACATTTCATATCTCTATACTGTCCATTATGGAATCTGCTAGCCATGTGAATTCTTGAAATATAAAGGCAACTGAGGACACGAATTTTACATGTAATTTAAATAGCCACATGTGACTGGTGGCTACTTACTCAACTGTGCAGTTCCAGTGTCAAAAACCAGTGGTTTCTTATTACTGCTGAGAGACTGAAGGTCAGGTATGCAAACAAAGGAAAGTTCTTAAGAGATTTCTCTGGCCACTTAAGATCTAAAATTCTCTACAGCTTTTGGAGGCAGAGGCTGGCACAACCCACTAGGAAGAGCAAAAGGGAAGGATGCATGGGTAAAACCCAGTACATATGCCCCTCTAGTTCCCAGCTACTGTCAGCAGGAAGATTTTGGCCACTCTGTAAGATGCTTACAATTACACAGAATCAGGTTGTGACCCCCATGGGGCCATCTGTGCATAGAAATCACTACTGTGGGACTGGTGGAGAGGCAGAGATGGTGCTCATTTGCGGATAGGGTTTGCAGAACTTGATGAGGGTTTAGGGGCAGGAGGAGCTGAGGGCCCTTTCTGGCCCCCTGCTGGCTGAACAGGCCCTTTCTTCTTTGGGATTACAGTCTTGTTCTTGGTCTTAAACACTTTGCTTGGATCCAGCTTGTTCATGAAGGAGTCAGTCTCTCCCGTGAGCAGGTCTGTGTTGTAGGTGATGGGCTTAAACAAGCTGAACCACTGCTGTAAGGCAGAATTGAGAGAGAGGGTCAGAATTCAAAGGAAAATTGCCATTCTTAGTCAGGCTATGCAGGGAGAAAGCTGGGGACAACAGAAAAAAGAAAAACAGGTCAAGCATCTCAAATCTGAAACTTTTAAGAGTGTCAACCAAGAAAGTCTATGCATATATTTCAAAATTTGAAAAACTCTGAAATGTAAAACACTTCTACCCAAGCATTTCAGATAAGGGATATTCAATTTGTGTTCATTTTAATGAACAATGTTCTTGAAAACTCTTTAGCTCCTCACTAAGAGGAAGCGATGACAGACCCCATTTATTCTTGGTCTATATATGTGTTTGTGAAGCCTAATGAACTCTAAATTAAATGTGAGATAGTGTGAGAACTAAGAATCTGAGTACACTTCTTTCCGTCTGATCTAATGAGCTGCCAGGGGACAGTGTCCTTCTGACTAGTCCTCAAAGTAGCTATTTTTCTCAGGTGGGTTCTGGCAGCACCCCACTCCCCACCCTTTACCCCAGGAGAGGTACGACAGAGGGCACTGTGTGCTTTCCTAAGGGAAGATGTATATGCTGGTGTTTCTTCCTTACTGGTTTTCCAAATAGCTGAAGGGAAATAACACCCCGATTTATTGACCTTTCTTTTATCATAACCACCTCACAACACTGACCAGGTGGAAGTTATCATTATGTGACCTTTGAGGAAAATGAGGTCTACTCAATGAATACCTAGCAAGGTGGTACCTGAGCTGAGTCCCTAATTTCCTTCTCATTTACTGTTGTAAGAAACTACCATGAAGGAGCTCAGACCAGCTGATTCCTGTCACAAGCACTTCCAGCCCCTTTTTTGTTCTCAAATGAGGATGTGTATCAGTTTTACCTGGTACCTGTTTGAAATGATGCTCAGACTTATAATATAAATGGAGCATATCCATACAGTGGAATACTCTATAGCCATTAGAGAAGACAAAGTATACTACATGGAGTAATTGGGAGACATTCCAAGATACAGCATTGAGTGAAAAGAGCAAGGTAAAGAAAAAATGTGGGTAGCACATTATACTTGTGATTTAGCAAAAGCAAAAAGGGACTCAAAAAATCTGTGTTACATGTAATGAGTATCTCAGCAAGATACACAGACAGGTAACCATGGGTTCCTATGGGAGGACAGGGGAATAAGATGTAGTTTTTATTCTATCTGAATACATGTAATGCCAGTTCAAAAACAATTTATTTAGATCTAAACCTCCATAGCATTTAGTTAGAAATAAAAATCCTCAAGATGACTGATTCTGAGGATCAACAAAGTTTGAGAATCATTTAACTAGATGAATATAAAGCGAAGTTGTCCATGTAATTGGAATCATCTTTGCTTCTTCAAACACATGAGTTCCTGGGCTCTACCCCAGATCTCATAAATCAGACAGAGAAGCTGGGAATTTTCAAAGTAACTATTTCCCCAGCGGATTTTCTTTTCTTTTCTTTACCGGTACCAAGGATCGAACTCACAACCAAACGCTTGCAAGGCAGGCACTTATGCCGCTGAGCTAAATCTCCAACCCCTGTTGTTTTGTTTTTGTTTTCTGAGATAAGATCTTACTATGTAGCTCAGGTTGGCCTTGAACTCACTATGTAGTCGAGGCTAGCCTCAAACTCACAGCAATCCTCCTGCCTCAGCCTCCTGAGTGCTGGCATTATAGATGTGTGCTGCCATGCCTCGCAGAATTTTATGTACGTCGCATTTTGAGATGACAGGTGTTGTCCTCTTACCTTGGCCTGTGGGCTAATACCATAGCTGGTGAAGGCATACTGCCATTGGGGCAGGCCCAGGTGGGTGATAAGCAGGCGATAATAGGCAGTAAAAGTATCTGTGAGGAAATGCCAATATAATGCTCTGTCCAGGAACCAGATTTCAGTGTCTTGTGCTAATGCTACAATAACAAAGGAAATAAATAATAAAGAGATAGTTTAATGTTTTTTCCCTTTAAACTATAAAGTTAACATACACCACTTATGGTGTATGTTAACTTTAGAAAGGCAAATAGTAGGGAAGATGTAAAATATACAAGTTCTCTTTTTTTCTCTTACAATTTCTCAGTGGCTACTTTTGCCAGTTTCTTTGATACTCTTCAACATTCTTGATCATTAGTCACTAGATTTATCACCAGGGCTTCAGCTATCTGGAAACACACTCAGGCTGTCTAAGCAGATGTTCCTTTTCTGAGGGGACTCAGTACCCCTCTGCCCCAGAAAATACTGTGTTTTCAGCTTTTCTGATGACGAGAATCTCTGGCTTATGCTCTCTTGAGTGGCTCAGGTTCTCTTAGCCATCAGAAGTGCTATGAAAACCAACTATGAAGAAACCCAGACAGGCTCACTGCAGGGGATCCTACGTGTGGTCGTGTGATGAGCTGGTTGAACAGATTCAGGCTCTGCTGTACCAGCTCTTCCAACCTTGCATCTTCTGGCCTTCCGTTCTTACCACCTTCAAGCCTATCCGAGTCCATCTGCATCTAGATAACTGTACATCTCCCTAAGTGGCGTCCATCATCTTGTCTCTTCTTTCCCCAGAACTTCTTTTGGTCACAGACATTTTCATCTGAATCCTGCCATTCTCCCAAGCAATCCTGACTGACTGTCCACTGTCTTAAACATTATGCCTCACATACTGCTCTGCGTGAGGGGGAACCGTCTGCCTTTTAGCTTTCCCTCCTTCCTCATCCCACGTAGTCCACTGAACTGAACTGTTACTCCTCCGAGTCAGCTGTACTTTCCCATAACACGGCTCTTATCCTTTTGTCCTTTTGGTTAGATGTCCCCTTTTACCCTCTCCCTCACATCTAATTCCAGTCAGTTCGAGATGCAGCTCACAGGCTATCTGCCATAATTCCTCTACCTAGAGATGATCTTTTCAGCCCCCAAGGGTAAATGCTGTATCTCATACCCCATCAGACAGGGCTTTCTGAAGGGAGCTAGGCCCGCTCTGTATTTTTATAGTTCCCTGGTCCAAACTGCTGTTAGGGGGCCAAGTGGTGGTTGCTGCTCAAGGGCACAGAACCTTAGTAGCCACTATCTGGCCCTTTCCTCTTACTTTGCCAAGTAAAGTCTAGTAATTCAGAATTTATTACCATTAACTGGCCTAGATATAGAAGCTTAAAATAAAGAAAGTATGTTTCTTGGATGCTTATGTCATCCATGAGCCTGCAGAAGTCTATGACAGAATGACCTTTTCTTTCAGGTTTTACTTACCTATGATCTAATCCCATTACTGTTTTGTAGACACTCACATATGAAGAATGCTAGATGTTTGCCTCAAGGGGAATGTTTGGAAATGATCAAAGGTGCTTTCTGGGTCTTCACACATACCAGAAGCCTAGTAGCATCTCAGAAAGCCAAGGAGGTATGTGCTTTTTGTGTGACAACCAACAAGCAAAGCAAGAAGGCTAAACTCAAACTATATGACTTTGTTGGTAAAGGATTCTTACCTGGTTTCCCAGTTTTGTAGACAAGGCAAACCTTTCCATTACCATTGCATGAGTCCAGTTCAAATATTACACTTCGAGAGTCAAAATGAGGCTTCTCTGGCTGGTCCTCACTGGCTACAAACCCAGAAGTTAATGGTAAGGTTTGAATAAGCTCAACTTACACGGAGCTGTACATTTAAAAAAAAGCCAAAAAAAAAAAAAAAAACCAGGAAGAAGTATTCTTTTAGACATATTCTTAAGTATTATTTTTAAAAGAATCATATGCTTTAAATGCCCTAGATCTCACTGATGGATTAGGCCTTCTGTCTGGGTTTTTCCATCATCAATAAACAGGGAATCAATTAGAACTATCACAAGGACATTCCTAAAACCCACAAGAAATTCCTTCGCATCCCACATGTATCTCATGCCTTGTGTGCCTTGTTCATTTTGCACATGGCTTCTGCATCACTGTTTACTGGGATAATCTCTTTAAGACTGAAGAAGTTCATATAAAAACACTTGCCTAGAAATGTCTGTCTCCATTAGTGGGTTAACATCAATTTCGGCAATTACCTTTTGAGATCAATGAACCTTGTTTCTTCGCAGCTTATTCATACTTTTTTTTTGCATTTAAGTTTCCCTTTATCAAAATTCTTGTGGATGTACTTATGATTTGTCATTAACTTGTGCATCCTGTACTGGAATTCTCTGTTATTTATCCCCAAACAAATTTTACTATTCAAATTTTTTATTTTAGGTTGGGAACTGGTTATGATCATTTGTTGTTTGTATGAGTAGATCCATCTGGCTCCATTCTTACTTTTAAACAATGTATCATTATTTCCCTAACCAAGATGGGCACCCAGAATTCTCAGGTGGCCCCCAAGATTATGGCCTCCAAGACTGCTGCACCCTAGTGTACACATCACTCTTCTCTGAGGGCACTTGGGGACCTGTGAACATGATGGGTAGTCCCTTCATTTGGTTACATTAAAAAAAAGTTTATAGCACAAGAAGAAGAAATTTTTAGGGCTTAATGTGAAAGGGTCATGTGACTAGTATCTAAGAGCAGGGCTAAGTGGCTGAAAGTGAATCCTGGCCTAGAGGCAGAGCCCACATTCCTCAACCATAAGGATGAAAATCATACCCAAAGGTTGTTGACACAAGAAGCCAGAGGAATCCTGACTTTCTCAGGCAACTACACCAGCTAGTTCCAGATTTCTTGCTATAAGAAAAAATACACTGTTATTTAGACACTGTAATCGGGTGTTATGATTTATATAGGTATTCCCCAAGAGCCTCGTAGGCAAAATTCTTGGAAGATAGCTGGATCAGAGGGGTTTATTTACTGGGCAACATGGCAATTAACAGCATCTCAAAATTAACTGAGCTCATCCAGTCTCAGAAAAAGTGGGTCACGAGGGGTCATGGCCTAGAATAGTTTTTCTGTTTCCCTGGTTCCTTTCTTCACTCTCTGCTTCCTACCTGCCATGCCATAAGCAGCTCTCCTCTATCATGCCATCCTGCCTTGAAGCCAACGCTATGGACTAAAATGTAAGCCAGATAAACCTTCCTTAAATTGTGGATTTTGGGTATTTTGCTTCAGCGATGAGAAAGTAACTTAAGACAAAGGTTTGTTATAAGATATCCTGACCGAAGAAGCCCTCACTTACACCCTGTTATTCATAGGCTTTAGCAACTATTTGACCTATGAGCCATTTCACTCAGAAGTGGCAAAGAACTTGGAGATGGAAATGGAGAGGAAAAGAACTATATTTAGAGTGCCATATTCCCTGAGTTCTCTTGAGATTGAAGTCTTGAGAAAAACTTATAATATTCATTCACTCATCAAGTTCTCTTTAATTACCTACTATGTTTTCTAAGCACTGAATTGGGTGCAGAAAACAAAGTACCAACTCTGGCATTGTCTTCATGAAATTTCTTTTTTTGATACAGGGTGTTTTAAAATTTTATTTATTTTTCTCTCCTAAATCCTGAGCTCCTAAGAAATTATGAATCAGAAGGGTTTTAGTTTGGTAAAACATACTAACAAGCAGGCTGATTCTAATCCAAAGCAGAAGTTCCGCCAGGTACCTTCATATGTATCGTCCTCCAGGTCTGCCAGAGTCGGTGCGCTAGGAAGTGAATACACAGAAGACTGGTTGAGCTCAGTTAGTTTTGAGATGCTGTTAATTGCCATGTTGCCCAGTGGAATGATGTGCTCTGTGGGAACATCAAAAAGAAGAATGACACAAAATATCAGCCTATTTACAATGCTCATCAAAAGGTTTCTCCTTCAATATTCCAAGTAGAACTATTGTTTAGTCCCACGGCTGAGGCATCTGCTGGAAGGTACAAGACAAAGATCACTCACTACATGTCCCAGACGCCAGCTTTTAATGCAGGACAAAAAAGAAAAAGAAAATGACCTTGGGGTCCTAGATGATGAATAATACCTACTATATCATTTGGGTGCAGATGAAGAAAAACTTGCAAGAGACACTCAAAGTAAGTTGGAAAGCCCAGATTTAGGAAACTTAAAAGTAAATTATGTAATAATAGTTTTACTCTCTCTTCCAATATTATGTAAAAAGAATTACACTTTCTAAAGGAGTAAAAGCCTTGATTATTTAATAGGCCCTTTCTCTCCTTACAAGCTTTCAAGACAGAAAATTTCCCTCTTTGTATTTGTCATTTACCCTTACTCAATGGAATGAACATGACAGTCTTCTTGCCTGTTCAGTCTTCTGATTAGGGTGTAAATAATGAATGGGGAGACTGCATGTTTTCCTCATCTGTTAAATAAGGCCCCTGTTATATAGGATGCTGGACACAAGGTGGCACACATGGATTTAGAAATATAACTTCTGAAAAAAATGGGAATGGTTGAAGGCAATGAAACAGGTGTTGTATAGAACAGGGACAGTACAAGAAAAAAAAATGTCACTAAACATCAGAAGCTGCCTCTTCTACTGACTTAAACTATTCAGTAAAGAATGTGTATGGTAATGGGAATAAAAAGACCAGGATGGGGATAATTAAATTACCAAAGATACTGCAACATGAAAAAGGCTCATTTATAAAATATTCATAAAAATCTCTTCTCTAGGACATACTTGGTGCTGATCTGTCCCCATGATGTAGGCAATAGAGTTTATAAGTCTTGTCTTTGTTCCCTGTTTGTCACTCCAGATTCCCAAGGCCAGGTCCATGCTCTGAAGAGGGCACTGATGCTGGTGATAAATAGACTACTGAAGGAATCGAGTCTAAGCTAGAAGCTAATGTTAAATATTCACTAATAAATTATAGAAACTACTTCTGTGCAGGCAGATAAGAAGGCTTTGGGACTCACCAAAGCAAACAAACAAACAAACTCAAGATATACAGGAAGAGGACAGTGGCAATGAGGAAACTAACCAGCTAAGTAGGTCTGCTATGCAACAGAAGTTAATTCTGCCTCAGAATTGTGGGTGTTTTGTCTGTGGGATGAGGTTGGAGATGGAAACAATAAAGGCCAACAAAAGTGGGGCTGGCAAGTCTATGCCAGGAATGGGCTGGACTCCTGTGGCTAGGTCAGGATTTCCTGGCTTATGAGCTTTTACATAAATCTTCACCTAAATGCAATGCTGCCTTTCATGTCGACATAGTGTCTACAATCTCTGTCCAAAGTCCTGAGTTCCTACATCTGCAAATGTCTTGGCTTTAGAACACTAAAAGCTAAGATGACAGCCTAAAAACCGAAGTGGTTGGTGACTCATGCTGAGGTGATATAAAGGAGAGAAGGAAAGGCTGTGTTTTGAGGTGACAGCCCTGAAGTATCCACAATGATAAGAAAAGGGAAGGAGCCTGGATGACATGGGCAGCTGTTTCCAGAAATACTGGAGGCTGGTGTGGTAGCTGACCCTGGGAAAACTAGTTTGGGACGGAGTACTCCGCAAATTTGTGTTTGAGTTTGTTGGGTTCTTTGTGGTTAACAAGAAGCCTCTAAACCGAGCTTCCTGATTAGGAAGACACTGGAAGAGGGTGGTGATAGGTGAAGCTCTGATGGTACTGGTTAGCTTTGGGAGAAAATTAAAACTTTTGGATGTGGCATTTTATGAACACTGACAAAAACTGTCCAGATTCAAAAATTCTAAAATTGTAAGGCTCTCTGAGTCAAGCCATCCAAACTGTCCATCAGTGGAATGTTCCCCAACAGCAAGGAAACCAACTCACCATCTAGCTTCACACTCCAGGTCATGTGGAAGCCGTTGGTCATCAGGTAAAAGTTCTTCATATCCTCAGGCATCATACAGTCATTTTTCTAGAATTACAAAGCAATGGAGTGTGTTAGATGAGGACTGGGAAAAAGGGAGTAGGGCTACACTCAAAGCATGGGGACTCTGTTTACCATGATTCAGATTCCTAAAACAGAATGACTGATAAGTATCTATCAACTTCATTAGATAGGTGGTGAGGTCTATGAGCAGACTCACCAGCCTGACATTTTTTTCTTCCTCATTAGATAAAGCAGACTAGGTATCTGCTTTGCCATGATTTATGTCCTGGTGACTAGCTGGGGTGTCTGGGGGGGTGGGGGGAGAGGGTGGGAGGGAAGAGCTCAGAGCAAGCTGAGAGGAAATAACAGAATGTGATGAGAGACAAGGTCTAACAATGTTAGAACAAAATGATCATTGTCATAAATTTCAGATCTATCTGTATATACTGATTCCTGAAATAAATTACCTGACAAATGGTAATATTTTAAGAGTGAAGAATATATTTTCAAGGCATTTAGTGCAACAACATTCTAATATTTCTGACATTTCTTAGAAAATTGTGGTTGTATACAAATATTTTATATGGATAAGAAATCCTCCAAACTGGTACAGACAAAGGAATAGCTCGGTATCCTATTAGGAAGTACAAGGAGTAAGCCTTAGGTACTAAATAATTCGTATCTGTGCACGGGCCTCACCAGTCTTCTCTAGCCAATTTAAATCACTGAGTATACAGAAAGATGAGTTGTTTAACTCCTTCTAGAGTACTCTAGAGTGTCTTCTTGATATGGTTATAAAGGCAAACAGGCAATATGTTAGTAACTCGGTCCAAACTTTTATTGGTCTCTCTACAATCTAATACTAACCACTGTGTATGTCAGGTTTATTTTAAGTCTTCCCATCACTGAGTTCGAAGGACCCAATGCGTGGGCAAATATTACATAGCAAGACAATCTGAGTTCACGTCTTAATTTCTGCTACTAGCTAAGTGACTTTGAATATATCACTTAAATTGTACTGGTCTAGGTTCAAGAATAAATTCTAAAATGGAATCTACAAAACACTGGTGGTGGGAAGCATTTAAGCTTGACAGGAAGATAAGAGGACTAGGCAGTTATTATTTGGAGTCATAACATCTTCAAGTTCTACAGGTGAGAAGAAAAGCTGGTAGGTCATTTTAAGCAGTGTTTTAGCTTAGTTAGACAAGAGCTGTCATTTTAATGAATCAAGTTTTTAAGGTTCTTTAAGAACTAGAATATGGGGCCAGGGACATAGCTCAGTGGCATAAGTTCCAGCCTGGCAAGCTCAAGGTTCTGAGTTTGATTTCTGGTACCAAAACCAAAATAAAAAACAAAACAAAAACGAAAACAGGAAAACCTAGAATATGATGTTTATTAGTTTTTATATTTTCTCTTGTTACCACCTAGTTACCAAAACAGGAAAACCTAGAATATGATGCTTATCAGTTTTTATGTTTTCACTTATTACCCCCTAGTTACCAATCTCAAAGATATGAAATGTAAAGCACTGGATTCTCAGATTTTTTGGGTTAATTTATTTTCCCTCTAAGTTACAGCACTGTATTTGGAATTTAGATCTTGCTTCCTGTATGCTCTATTCTCTGTGGTTCCAAAGAGCAAAACTGCATTCAGAATGCCTCTCCATCCCCAGGAGCCTAGGCACAGGAAATCCACAGTTAACAGTGTTCTGATAGAATTCTTTCCTTCTGTAGCTCCCAAAGCCAGTATCCAAAGATTTTGATCAGTAGTGCCACCTTGTGGTACATACAAGGAAAATGCTGTGTATCAGCCTGGGGATTTTTTGTTTGTTTTTGGGTACTGAGGATTGGACTTTACACTAAGCTATATGTGTTCTGCAGCCATTTTCATGTTTTTTTAAAAAAAAATAAAAAAAAAACAGAATAAATGATGCAGAATTTTAAAAAACAAAATTAACACTAGTTAATATACTGCATATTTTTATCTTAGAAGGCCTTTTTCATTTTGAGACAGGACATGGCTAAATTGCTCAGGCTGGGGTTGAATTTGTGATGTCTGTTGAGTGTTCATTGTGCTACCATGCCCACCTATTCTTAATGAATATTCAAAGAAATTCAGCAGAGAAAGGCTGGTAGATTGCTTGAAATTGTTTGTTTTTAAGTTAGGCTAAGAATTCCAGTAGTAGTAATATTTTTTGTTATGGTATTTTATCCAAGAAGTTTTAACATTTTATATCATTGTTTTTTAAAAAATTCAAAATTCATAAAAACATGAAAAGTCAGTGAAATTATATAATACATTTTAAATATTAATATAAATTGTCAGGTTAGCCAAATCCATGAAAAATATTAAGTCTACACTGTCCTAATATATATGAATGGTGGTTCCTAGCCCTGCTGCTTCTTTGTTGAATGTTTAATTTTTTTGAGTGAGTCTTCCAGGGAACTATAGTGCCTTTGCCCTAGCCAGAGACTCAGTTACTAGCATTTTAATTTCTCTCTTTGTCAATATGGAGAGTCCACTGTTCCCCAGGAGCAATCAACCCATTTTAAGGGTTTCTCTCCACACCTGAGTTTAATCTTTTCTTCTTTTGGAGGGGGGAGGGGGACAGATAAAAAGAGAGAAGGAAGACTGGCAGAAAGTGACTGGAAGACAGGCATATCAAGATTGGAGGGAGAATTTAGAAAGAAGGTCAAGAACATAGGTCAGCGCTGATTAGTCTGTAAGGTAACAGCTGACTACACCTGCAACCTACTGCTGTATCTATCTGTATGGTGATGATGACTCTGTCACATGGCTCCCGATTTTCTCTACTTTTTTCTCCTCCTATGGAGGCTAAGTACAGTAGTTTCTTTAAGCTACTCTATAAAGAATCCAACACAAATCTTGTTACCACTTCATTAGTTTTGGGAATCAACTTGATTCCCGGAAAGCCTTCATGAGAACTGATGCTCCTCAACAGAAAAGCTGCCCACTGCCTCTTGCTCGCTTTCTCTACTTATGAACAATTCTGTGCGGACTGTTCCCTCCACTTTTAGAGGCCACCTTGTCTTGGAATGGAGTGAAGTAGCAGATGCAGGATTAAATCAGAGAGGTGTGGGAGGATGGAAATTAATGTTTCTACAAGTGCCTATCCTTTTTGAGCAGGCTATGTGTGCATCTGTTTGCAACAACAGCCAGAGGAAGCCAACCAAGGAGGAGCACAAATATTCCTGGAAATATGAGGCAATAAGACAACACATCTACTTAAATTCTTCTTGGAGGGGACATTTCATGGAACAGAAAGAAAATTTGGGCTGTGAAGGAATAGTGTGAGATCCCCGTAGAATTCTCAAAGTCCCTTCAAAGATGGGGGAGTGAGGAATTAGCTTACTGAGTCAAGCTCTTATAAGAGTTCTGGGCCAGTACTTAACAGGTCAGTATTTAAAGAAGCAGCAGAATAATTTGCTCCAAATATTTCTCTAAACAACCATCAGTCTCTCTAAAAATAGATAAAAAATTTATAAATTTTGCCTCTGTCTGGGGATACCATATGTTTTGGTGAAGAAAGTATGTAACAAACTCAACCAAAACAACCTTTAGAATAGTCAGGCCCTGAACTAGCCAAATCGTGTTTTACGTTCTTGTTAAAAGGAGACAGAGCTGGAGACATCCCTTTATGTTTTTTTTACTATCTTGTGCTTGGAGGTGACAGGTGGGACCCTGAGTCAACTGGTCATCAAAAAGGAAAATGACAAAACCATAGGAACAATGGCGAAACATTATCATGGCTGATGAATCAACTAATTGTCTACCACAGGATCTGTTACAAGACAAATACTAATTCCTATTTGTTTAAGCTATTGTTAAATCAACATTACACTTTCTTGAATCAAATTCATTCCTAATTTATACAGAGACAAATGTGTAAGAGGTAAGTATAGTGGAACTATGAGGGGCAAAGAGAATTACGAAGAACAGTCTGAAAAAGATGGTGCTTTAGAATCCAAGGGAAAAGATTTATGAGCAGACAAGGTAGCTTTCACTAGGTACCTGGCACATTTCCTTCCACAACAAACAACAACAAAACAGCTCTGAGGGGTGATCATAAAGTTAAGTGAATATTTAAATTGATTTTTTTATTATAGTAGAAGACACATTGCTATTAATTTCTCTTAAAATACCCACCCCTCCCATTACTCTGAACAGTTTCCTATCATACTTGCCACTTTCTGAAACAGTTCTAGAAATCACAGTTGTATAGTCATGGCCACCTTGATGGTCTAAATCAATTCAAATTGGTTACCTTTCATTGTCATTTACTTTGGGGGAAGAGCCAGGAGTTACACGTTACTAGATTTGGTGAATAAGGAACACACTGTCATGTTTCTATGAGGTTACCTTTCCATTGGATACCATTCAGTGGCAGTATTTACTGTATTTTTGGATTATATTTTATAAAAACACTCACAAAAAGAGTACCCCCATAACTGCATCAGAAAATGGCCAGAATGGTGGGAAAGTGTTCAAAGTGAGGAGGAATCTTTTGAGGAGCATTAATGACAATCTGTCTTTTACTGTAATAATTTTTTTAAACACACACCATTTTTGTTGATCAAACCTTGTATTTCACTGCAGTATTCGAGAGTGTGCTGGAGTCTAGTGTAGGTGTGGCAGAGACATGAACACAGGGATACATCACAACCTTACCATTTTTCCTCCTTCCCCTCCCTGCTCTTCTTCTGGATCTTGCTATGTAATTCAGGCTGGCCTTGAACTTACTATGTAGCCCAGCCTGGCTTTGAATTCATGGCAATCCTACCTTAGCCTCCAGAGTGCTGGGATTACAGGTGTGTACCACCATACCTGGCTCATCACAGCCTTATTAAAAAAAAAAAAAAAAGAATCAAATATACAACATCTACCGTTTTGCCTCTCTAGTGCAATCCTGAATCAAGAGGGACTTTGCAAGAGGGGGAAAAATAATCAGGATGCTCCTGCCAATTCTCATGCCACTTGAAACATTTGTTGCTCAAGGATTCTATGACCCTGATGGGTCCCAAGCCCAATTTGGAGAGCTGTCAGGTTACCACATTGCTTCGCTGCTCTTGCTCCAGAGAAAAAGCCCAGCTCACACTGTACCCTCCCTTACTCAGGGGCCTACTGTACAAACACATCTTGAGACCTTTCCCACACTGGGCTCTGAAGCAGCTGCCCAGCTGCCTTCAGCAGTTTAGCTGACCTGTGTCTAAAAAACAGTGGCAGCCACAGAGGCCATAAGAAGCAGATATGTAGCTCTCTTTCATGAGTGGCATGGCTCACTGAGGTCCTCCCTAAGAAGCTGCTGAGAGGCCCTGTCTATCCTTCAACAAGCAACTATGCAGCCTGATTGCAAAAGCTTGGCCCAGTGAGAACCTGAGAAACAGAAGGCCTCAGTAACCAACTTTTGGTCCTGAGAAGCAGCTGAAAGGCTTACCTACAGCAGGTTGGATCCCAGAACCTCCAGAAAGTTGGCCACGTAGCTCTTAAATACTGATAGCTTGTTAGTCTGGGCTTAAGGGTAGTCTTTAGCCCCTGTGCAGACCTGAAAGACTAGCCCTCTGCCCTACTATTGGATATGGCATGCTACTCCCACTGGGGGAGTCCCCCTCCCCTATAACCTTAGAAACTAGTATGTGCCACATAGCTGCAGCTGGGTGCACTGTGCCAGCAGTTGCCAGTGATTCTGTCCCATCTAAATGAGGTGCATACCAGCTGGCAGTGTGACCCCACAATTAAAGCAGAGGTCACTGAGACAGCAGTAGGCCAACTTGGATTGCTACTGAAGAAGCAATATGGATGCTAAATCTTGGAACCAAAATCAGTGTAGCATATTTAACCAATACTTTATGACATATCACCAGCAAAGTATTTTATTTTAAGAGCTGCCCCCCAAAAACTGATAGAAGCAGCCAGCTTACCAGATGCACTCAATCAATACAAGGACACAAACATGAAAAAAAATAAGGTAACACGATGCCTCCAAAGGAACAAAATGCTCCAGCAACAAATTCCAAAGAAAAATAAATTACTGCATTGTCTAACAAAGAATTCAGAAGAATGATTTTTAATGAAACTTAATTAGATACCAGAGAATACTGACAGTTTAAGGATGTTAGGAAGACAATTCATGACATGAATGAGAAATTCAGCAAAGAAAGGAAGACCCAAATAGAAAATATGGTACTAAAGAACTCATTAAACGAAATAAAAAAAAAATATAGTGGAGAGCCTCAAAGATATAATACAGTAAGCAGAAGAAAGATCTTCTGAGCTTGAAGACAAGCTTTTGAAATGACTCAAAGAAACAAACCAAATTAAAAAGACTAAAGAAACCTTTGAAACTTACAAGACACCATTAACATTGTAAACTTTTTTGCTCCAGAAAAAGAAGAAAAGGGAAAAGGCACAGAAAATCTATTTAATGAAACAATTGCTGAGACTGTTCCAAATCTTTGGAAAGATACTAACATCCACATCCAGAAAGCTCAAAGGAGCTTTTAAAGTACAGCCCTCTAAAAAATGAGCTGTAAGATTTATAATCAAACTGTCAAAAGTACAAAGGGAAAAAAAGAATTGTAAAAACATCAGGAAAGAAGTGGCATAAAAAGGAATCTCTATCAGACTAGCAGTAGACTTCTCCACAGAAACATTACGGTTAAAGGGAGCAAGTGATGATATACACAACATATTGAAGAAGAAAACTGCCAACCAAAAACAATTGCTCCTTTTTTAAAAGGACAAATAAAGTTTCCTTAGGATAACTAAAGTAGAAAGTTTATCACCACTAGATCATCCCTATAAGAACTCTCTTAAAAGTTTCTATAGAAGTGAAATCACATAAAACTACAAAAATTAATAGTAGAACAGACATACAAAAAATAAAGAGAATAAAATCCAAGGAGTATAAAAGCTCACCAAACCCTAAATATTAATAAAAGTGAATAAAAAAATCTATAAAACAACGGAGATAATTAACAAAATGATAGACTATTTCTTATCAAAAATGACCTTGAATACAAAAGGATCACATACCTCAACTGAAAGATACATACTGATTAAATGGATAGAAAAAATTGATAAGCTGCCTACAAGAAACTCATTTCACCGGCAAAGACACAGTCTGAAAATGAGCTGGACAAAGATTTGGACCTTAAGTGTGCCTCAAAGGTCTATGTGTTAAAGGCTTAGTCCAAAGCTTAGTATCATTGGGAAGTAGAGAAAACCTAAAGAGGCAGCCCTGAGTGGTAAGATTTAGCTCATTGGTGGGATGTTCCTGAAAGGGTTATTGAGATCCCAGCTCCTCCTCTTTCATTCTTTGCTTCTCAACTGCCATGAGCTAAGCTACACTGTTCTTTCTGCCACACACACCAGACAAGTCACACTACCTCATCACAGGCCTAAAGGCCAAGGATCTACCTCATGGACAGTGAGCCAAGATAAATCTTTCCTTATTTGAAGTTGATTTATCTTACATATTTGTTAAGAGTAATGGAAAGCTGACTACCACATCATGCAAACAGAAACCAAAAGCAACAGAGAATAGCTATACTATGTTAGGTGGACTTTAAGTCAAAAACTATCAAAATGGATAAAGATGGTCATTATATAATGAAAAAAGGATCAAAGCAACAAGAGAACATAACAATTATAAATGTACGTGCATCGAATACTAGAGTACCAATTATTAAGTAAACTATTAATAGAAAAGAACAACAAGTCTAAAACAACAATAGCTACAGAGGCTTAAACACCGCACTTTCATCAATGGACAATTTATATATTCGCACAGACATAGACATAGATAGACACAGACACAAACAAAAACATACACAAACTGTGGAGAGCAGCTGAAATTGGTCACATGTACGGGACTAAAGCAAGGCCAGCCTAGGGAGGAGGACCAGCTGGGCCACTCTCCTTAAACAAAGGGCAATTACTTTACTTTAGCTAAACCCGGCCCTCTCTCCATGTACTCACATGTACAAAGCTGGCTAAGCTGTTTCCTTTTCCCTTCAACTGCTCTAAGCAATATACACATGGCTAGTTGAGGTGCTGATGCATACTTTTTGAAGTTAGGCAGAAGTTGCTATTTCCCTATCCTCTGACTCCCAAAACATGGTTGAGCCAGGAGGAATGAAGAGCTACCACTCCAGGACTCTCAACTGGGTTCGAGCCTTGAGATAAAAGCTGAAGCACTGATGCTACCTCCACTGTGTTATGCAGATTGACCTTCCTGCATATCCTTCTACATATTGCAGAGATGCTTTCAGGCCTCCTAGCTATCCCAGCTTACAGTACTCATGTATTTCCTGCCATTTTCACAGTCACTAATCCTCAAGCCACTCCCTTCTTCATGAACTAATAAAATCTGGATTAGGCCTTGGGTCAAGGCCTTTGTTCCAATGAATGTTTATCCTAGCCAGACTTAAGATCCCTTGGTTCCCCATAACTATAAATGTCTTAGTGTCTTTATTTTCACTGTGGGTTGCACTGGAAGTGGTAGATTGGGATTAACGTATTGGACTTTCAGCAACTTTTCCATGGGGTTACAATTATAAACTTTCTGGACCATGACAAGAGGATAGGAAGGGCTCCTTACACGGAGCACCTAAGGACAGCCACATAAACAAGCTGTTCTGGCTCCAAGAACACGAGGTTCCCTGAGGTGAGCTAAACAATCAAACTGCTTCACAGAGGTGTTTCAATTGACAGTATCTTCACAAGTGTAGAAGTAAATGTCCTGCAGTGTTGGGCAGTTCTTTTCCTCCCATCTGGACAGAGGGTGCCATATGATCTCAGCTTTCTGTTTTTTGATTCTTGTCTTCATTTCTTCATTCTCCATCATCTGCTCCCTGAGAAGTTATGGAGCTGTGCTGGATGTGGCACACACACACACACACAAAACCAACAGAGAAACATTAGGTTTAAACTATACTTCAGACCAAATAAACCTAAAAAGACATTTGTGGACCATTTCAACCAAGAACTGCAGAAATGAAATTCTTCTTAGCAAATGTGAGACATTTTACATTCTAGACCATATGTTAGGCCACAAAACAAGTCTTAACAGAGTCAAAGAAAATGAAACCACAGCATATATATTCTCTAACCACAATGAAATAAAACTACAAACCAACAAGAACTTTAGAAATTATAGAAATACATGAAAGTTAAACAACATCCCCTTAACCAAACAATGGGTCAGGAAAGAAATCAAAAGGAAAATTTAAAAATTTCTGGAAACAATTGAAAATGAAGAATAACATAACAAACCTATGGGCCACAACAAAAGCTGTACCAAGGAACTTTATACTAATAATTGCCTACATAAAAAAATAGATTACAAAAAAATAACCACCTAAAAATGCAACATAAGAAACTAGGAAAGCAAGAATACACTAAAGCCAAATTACTAAAAGAAAAATAATAACAAAGATCAGAACAGAAGAGACTAAAAAAAAACAATATAAAAGATCAGTGAAACAGTTGGTGTTTTGAAAAGAAAACTGACAAAAACTGTAGCTAGACTAACCAAAAAAAAAAAAAGAGAAGACTCTAGTAAAATCAGTAATGAAAAAGGAGACATGAAACAACATAGAAACAACAAATGATCATCTGGAGCTATTATGTACAACTACCTTGTAAAACTTAAAAGGAAATGGATACATTTCTAGACATTTATAACCAAACAAAATAGACTCAAGGGCACATAAAAAACCCAAGCAGATGCATAATAAACAAAGACACTGAATCAGTAGTAAAATGCCTAGGACTAGACGGCTTCATTGTAGAACTTTAACAAAGCTTTAAGGAAAAACTAATACCAAGTCTTCTCAAACCATTCCAAAGTATTGAAATACAGTGAACTCCAATCTCATCCTACAAAGCCAGGATTACCTTTATACTAAAACCTGCAAAGGTACAACAAAAGTGGAAACAACCAATTGATATCTGTGATATACACTAAATTCTCAAAAATACCAATATATCAAATCCAACATCACATTTAAAAGATTATGATAAGATGGTATTCATACAAGAAATGCAGGCTGCTTTAACATATACAAATCATTGAATATAGTAGATCAAACCAATAGAAGAAAGGACAAAAGCCTTATGATCATCTCAATAGATCCAGAAAAAACATTTGATTAAATTCATTCTCCCTTCATAATTAAAACTTTAAAAAATTAGGTACCTCGGCAATGAAGCTCTTGATACTATGAAAAAGGTTAAATTTTTAAAGATCAAGAACAAAGTAAGAATATCTACTTCCACCACTTTTATTCATAAAGTATTCAGAAGACTTAGCCAGATCAAAAAGGCAAGTGAAAGGAAGGAAGGAAAGAAAGAATGAACGAATCTAAATAAGAAAGAAAGAGATCAAATTAATTTTGCAAATGACAGGATTTTATATACTAGAACACCTAATGACTCCACCAAAAAAGGTTAGAATTTATAAACAAATTTAGTAAGTTGCAATATATGAAATCAATGCACAAAACACACAATAATCAGATTTTTATATATCAGTAATGACACTGCTGAGAAATAAATCAAGAAACAATTTCATTCACAAAAGATACAAAAAATATTTAATAAATTTTACCAAGAAATGTTCTTGACAATGAAAATTAGAAAACACTGATAAAAGAATTGTAGAAAAGAAACACAAAATGGAAATATAGCTTATCTATATCCACTGGAAGAATTAACATTGGTAAGATGTCCATATTACCCAAAGCAATCTACAGATTCAACGTAATTCCCATCAAACTATCAATGACATTCTTCACAGAAATTTTTAAAAATCCTAAAATGTCAATGGAACCAAATAAGACCCCACTGCCCAATAGGAAAAACAATCTTTTGCAAAAAGAGCAATATTTGAAGCATTAAAATACATGTCTTCAAAGCATTAAGCATTATCATAACTCAAACACACTCTGGACTGATACACACTCAGACACAAAGAACAATGGAACAGAAGAACTAAAAGCCTGCAATCAAATCCATATATTTACCAGTTTTTGACATAGATGGCAAGAACACACAATGGAGAAAAGACAATCTTTTTAATAAACGGTGTTTGGAAAAATGGCTATGTACATGCTACAGAATCTATACCTGTATATATCATCATATATGAAGATCAACTGAAAATGGATGAACGACTTAAAAACAACACTCAAAAGCATGAAACTACACAGGACTCCATGGCATATTCCTCCAGCTACTCTGGAGGCTGAGGCAGGAAGACTGAAAATTCAAGGCCAACCTGGGCAAGTTAGCCAGGCTTTGTCTTAAGGAAAAAAAAGTGCCAGGGATGTTGCTCAGTGATAGAGAGCCTTTTACTGTAATGCATTTTGAAGAACACAAATAATTAACTAATTTTTAAGTCACACCACGGATCTGTCTGAGGATCATTTTTTTTTAACTCTTTGTTAGTTAAAAATCTCTTTTTCTCATTCCTACTGTTTAATTCTTTGTTTGTTTTTTGTCTTTTTCCTTTTTATCGGTACCGGGGATCAAACTCACGACTGCCTGCTTGCACGGCAGGCACTTATGCTGCTGAGCTAAATCCCCAGCCCCCTACTGTTTAATTCTTGCAGACCTCTGAAGGCTATTCATCTAGCCCTACAACTGCAGTCTTCTAAGTATCAGTCTAAGCTGAACAGGAACCCAAGTGCCCAGGAGGCAGACTACATTCCAGTGAGATACACTGCATACTCCAGCCCTCAAAGAAACTACAGAAAGCAAGTTCCACATAAATAAGCCACAGTGTAGTAGGTAAAATAAGGACAAAAGTGTAAGGTCTAGAGATGTGGAAAATATATAATAACAAGACACAAAAAAGGGTACACCTGAGAAACTGCTTCAAGTGAGTGACATAATATATCACAGCCTTAAGGGCACTCCACCCTAGACAAGAGCCCCAAGGGCAGTTTTCCTAAAAGGCTAGCTTAACCCTATAATGGATCAAGAGAAATGTTTCCAATCATATTTTTTCTCAATGTTACCTGTAACAATGTCAACCACAGAAGCACTATAAAATGGCTCTGACAAGACTGACCACTTTATAAGAGTTCAACATTGGTTGACGGGTTATTTTTATGCCAGAATTTTTTTTTTTTATAGCTTTGTAACATACTTTGAAATCACTCACTCTGATGTCTCCAGTTTTATTCTTTTTAGTCAAGATGTATATGTTTGGCTAGTCAGGCTTAATATGAGCTTTAGGATTGTTTTCTACTACTTCTATAAAAAATGACATGGAAATTTTGAGAGACTGTTGGATCTGTAAATTTGTTTTGGGTGCTATAGACATTTTAATAATGATGCAAAACAAGCTAGACACTAAGACAAATATACTCTTTGATCTCACTTGCATCTATAAAAGTTGAAGTTAGGGGGCTGGCAATTTAGCTCAGCGGTATAAGCACCTGCCTTGCAAGCTCGCAGTCCTGGGTTTGATCCTCTATACCAAAAAAAAAAAAAAAAAAAAAAAAAGGTTGAAGTTATAGAATTACAGGAGAATGATTACCAGAGACTAGGGAAAGAGGAGATACTGGTTAATATATTAGGAGGAATACGTTTTGGTGTTTTATTGTAAAACATGATGAATAGTTAATAATGTGTATTCCAAAATAAAAGATTTTAAAGGTTCTTGTCCTAAAGAAATGACACATATGTGAGGTAAAGAATATACTAATTAGCCTAATTTGATCATTCCCCAATCAAGTCCATTTGCAATCCTATAATCATGGTGATCTTCCTAAAGAAAAGAACTTTCTCAGTTCCCTACTTAAAACATTTTGTTGGCTACCCTCTGTTCCCAAGATGTAGAACAAACTCCTGATGTCCATATGTCTTGGTCCTCGCTGACCTCTCCCTTGCTCTTTCTTTACATTTTTGGAATAAAATAATCCTTCCTATCCTCAATCCTTTACAGAGACTGAAATCTCTTTCATCTGCATCCCATCTGCCTACTTGACAATCTTTTGTAGCTTCTTTGGGAAAACTTTTTCTCACCACTGGACTAAGTTAGGCCTTTGGACAGTTCTCCCTTTACTTCTTTCATAGCACTCAATCTAATTTATAATTATGCTTATAGTAATCTACATTGTCTTAAAACAGTATGATCAAGCGGTAAGAAAAGAGACTTCTAAAAAAATTACCAATGAGTAACCAGGGCTCAACAGCAAGCACACTGCCTTGACTATTTTAGACGATGAAGTTTTACTGAATAAATGAATGAAAGGTCATAGGAAAACTAGGATGCACTAGAAATGGATCTGGTTAATAGTTAAGCTCTACCCAGCGTGATGCTTACTACAGTTTTTTTCCCTTGATATTTATTTTTTGTATAAATAGTTAAATAGTCACTGCATTCACAGGTGACAGGGCTTAGGGGTGATACTTTATGCTGAGAAATTTTATGGAATGAGTATGTATCTGCTTCTGGTCTCTGGTCTAATGTGGTGTGAGAGCTCACTCTGTGGAATTTATAATTTTCTGGATATGCTGGACTCTTTGTTGTTATGTCCATGGTCTATTTTGAAGATGAGAAAAAGAGTAGAAAGTGAGTTTAGTGATTGCCCAGATGAGGGGGGAAGGGATTAGAGGATGATGGCTACTGGATAAAGTGTTCTGATGTGAGATAATGAAAATGACTTAAGTTTGATTATGGTTACAGTTGTACAGCTCTGTTAATATGCTGGAATTTGTTGAATATTGCATTCTACTTAAGTTTGTGGATTCTGTGGTATGCAAATTTTTAATCCAGTAAAATTACTTTATTAAATAAAAAGGAAATGGCATGGAATGGAAGGAAGCTGTGATCTGACATAGGAATGGGTTTTCTGCCCTAATTTTTCCTCCTTGAGGGCATTGATGGCCTTCATAGGGAGAGGAGGATTCTGTGACAACACTTACTTGTTCCCATGAAGAAATCATATGACGTTCAGCAGGTGCCTTTTCTATGATGGTTACTTCTGTCACACCTGGAGAAGATTCTAGAGGAAGATAACAAAAAGGTTTGTAGAGTTGCAATCAGCTCAATTACACATAGTCTACACTACAGGTTGACTAACTGTTGATAAGGAAGCTAGGATTATCCGATCCTTCTCAAGAACATTAAATCCAATGTAATGAAAGCAGAGAACTGATTGGCCCCTGAAAAGGCACTCGGTCCCATAACCTAAGATGATAAAGTCTACTTGGTAGAAAGAATACCAACAAAATATATAGTGTATTACACTCAATTACTCAGTCTTTTGTTAATTAAAGAAGACGATTCTAAATTCTTACTGATTTCACACTGAACATCTCAGTGGGCTAAATATACTCACTTATGGTAAAAAGGAATAAGGAACAACATCTCATTAAGTTTTTAAAGACAAAACTTTTTGCTTTTCTTCTAAATAAAACTCATCTTGAACATAATAGTCTACTGTCTGAGGACAAGATTTAGAAGCTAGGTTAACATTATGAAAAATGAATTTTCTCTATACATATTCTGAAAATAGAATACCGTATCTCTACACCTCAAAGGAGAAAAAGATCTCCAAATAATCTGATTACTTGTCTTTGTGGAACTGTGATTTACCACCTACTCTGAGGTAAATAAAAAGATACCTGGGAATATAAAAGATTCCAATACTTCATTACACATTCTCTACTTACCTGTTCATCCACACTGAAGATTTTGAAGACCCTGATCTAACAAATAAAATCTGTCATGAAAATTGTTATGGCTTGAATTTCATCATTTCCACAAGAGTTATGTTGAAGTTCTAACCCCAAGACTTCACAATATGATCTTATTTGGAAATAGGGTTGTTGCAGGTGTAACTGGTTTAGACGTGTCATATGGGAGTAGGGCAGACTTCCAGTCCACTATAATTGGTGCCCTATTTATACCAGAAAGAACACCATGTAAAGAGGATATATGGCATTGAGAAAACAGAAGACTGAAGTGAAGCACCTATTAGACAAAATATGCCAAATATTGCTGGTAAACTACTAGGTAAAGGTAGGATCTATCTCGGGCAAGTTTCAGAATGAACAAGGCTCTGGTGACACCTTGACCTCAGATTTTAGTACTCCACAACTGTGAGAATAAATTTCTGTTGTTCTAAACCATACCATGTTTTTCTAGCAGCCTTAGCAAACTAATCTAAAGCCTATGTACCTTTTCTCTTTATGATACTGGGTAATTTTTCCCACTGTTACTTTTGTTTTACACCATGGTCACAGCAAACCTTAACGAAATTACAGCCATGAAATTTCTTCCTGCTTTGACCCATCCTCAGCATACCACCTGGGCCTACGCTTAGGCCCGTTTCCTATTTAATACTGCTTAGATCTCTCTTTGCTTTGGAAGATTGAGGACCTACTGTATTTTCTGATTTTATTTTCTTCCATAGTCCAAATCCTTTGCTTCACTACTGTCAGTTCCCTGATTGTGTTAATTCCTGCAACTTTTCAAAAACCAAATCGGTACTCATATTCAGTTATGCTGCACCCCATTCCTGACACATATATCTGTATGGCCAATGTTTCTCTTCATCTATTCAAGTCCTACTCATAATTAAGGCTAGTTCTACCTCCTCCATGGAACTATTTCTTTTTATTCCAACTCATAATGATCTCCAATTTTCCTGATATATCATCCAATCTCATACAGGGTCTGCACTACGTATGTTAACTTAATTATATTCTATTTTGAACTATATATTGATTATTTACCATGAGGCCTACGCAACTGTAGATAAAATTCATTAATTTAAAAAAAACTTCTAGAAATATGGCAAACTTCTTTTATGTGGTTCATTGATTCCATAATTGTGTAGTACCCTTTCTATGCACATAAAGTCTCCTCCAAGTTATTAGTACATTCACATCTTGGGGTTCAGGAATATAGCAACTATGAATTCTTGACTCCACCTCATCTGGTCTTTCTTTATATACTGGGTAAGCTGTATGACCCATGACCTGAGATGAATCTTCACTTCTCTTAGCCTTCAGTAGAACAGAATTCTGTTACTTCCCTTGGTAGGAGAGCAGAAGTAAAAGTGCTTTGGGAAAAATGAAAAGTAGTACATAATTACACATACACACCAAAAGCATTTTTTTGGCCTTCTGTTCAATACCCTTTGTAAAACATGGGAAACAAAGTTCCATTGTGAAAAAACACTTTGGGGGCTGGGGATTTAGCTCAGCGGCATAAGCACCTGCCTTGCAAGCAGGCAGTCACGAGTTTGATCCCTGGTACCGATAAAAATGAAAAAGACAAAAAAAAAAAAAAAAGAAAAGAAAAAACACTTTGAGCTTCAATTAGGTGTGGATGAATCTCTGCTTTGTCCCTGATTAGGGTAGGATGAAATATGCTATCTGTCCCTTCAAAAGTGGTCCCACTTGACTCTGTTTCACTAAAGCCAACATAGTGAATAAATGGGTAACATTTATGTATGTATGCCATGCTGAGGCTTGAAACCAGGGCCTTGTATGTGCCAAGAAGTGTTACACCACTGAGCTTTATTTCCAGTCCATAATAAATGTTAAGAACACTGAAACTGAAAGGTTAATCCAGAAAACGAATTCTCTGACACTCATATATAGTTTTAATTGAGAGGGGTTTATGTGCAAATGTTGATGTGTTCTCCTTGGTTCAGCTCTTTACATATTATTCTATGAAAATGTAGTCCAATCAGTCTTAGCAACTTACTAGTTCATGTGCACTAGCGTAGAATAATTCTTTGCCAATGACCCAGTTGCTTACAGACTGATACTGTATTGTAAGAGTATTCTGGTGTGTAAAGTTGTAAGATATGTAAGATTGCAAGAGGATATACACAATTACTCACTCTTTCTGGTAGTTTACTCTCAAGTTGGGGGCTATCCCTTCCTTCCCCACATGCCCATTCCATTTCTTCATTGGGAGCTGGAGTCTATTTCTCCACTTCCTTTAATTTGAATTTGGCCTCAAACTCCTCTGACCAATAAAATATAGCACACATATGCTGTTTATTTTAGATTTAAACTTCTATAAGACAGGCGATTTCCTTTCTCCTTTGAGTCCCAAGCCGTTTTCATGTTTTTTACATAGTGGCTTTAAACAGTGACTAACTTTCCTAGTTGTGTGGATTGATTGGATTTAACTGACGTAGTGCTCATTTTGGATCTCTCAACTATTTGCAGTCAAAAAGCAGCTGGGACTAGAATTATGTGGCTTCAGTAGCCACATGTCTGGCTCTCTGTGTTCCTCAATATGGAGAGTCAGTCATTTTTTCAAGCTACTATGTTTTGGAGTGGTCACCCAGAAATACATAACCAGGACATACTACAGCTTTATAATCTGAGTCAGCAACATCTGCATTTAACGAGGACCTCCTATGTCCTCAGCTTGGGGAATCACTGCCAAATATTAAAAATTTAAGTAGAAGACACTGTTGCTACTTAAACAAGAAAACATGTAAAAATCACGTGTTAAATTGAATGGTACTGAACACAAAGACCACATTGTTGGTGAACCTATGCTCAAAAAATCTGGAAAAAGAGAATAAGCAGGTGAGGTAGAGGGCACATGGAGAGACTGGCTCTTCTCATAAGCATAATTTCAAAAGTGTTTCAACCTCACAGGGTTGATTGTTGCAGTGGTAGTAGTAATTTCTAAACTCCCAGCTTCTTTTTTACATTAAGCTGCAGGTACTTCCTACTTAACATTTCTCTTATGCATAAAGTTCCCACTATGTAGTTTGCTTTCCTTGGCTCCCCCAATGATTTTGTAGGCTAACGACCCTTAACAAATCCCTTTTGCCTTACCTAGCTGAAGTGAATTTTTAGCCTTAATCTGGAGTGCATTCTAAAGCTTGCAAAAAATAATGCTGAAAGATATAAGTAGTTTGGTTTTGTGGGCTTAGAAAAAGTGACTTGCTAAAACAGGAGAGACCACAAGAAGTTGTCATTTACATTATTTAAGAACTGTGGCCACAAAGCCAGACAAAATATGAGAAGCTTTGGGATGGAAGATGAAACATTATATGCTTTTAATGAACCTGAGTAGCAAATGTAAATTAGGTATCTTTGTGGCTAGAAAGACTATTCGAAGAGGACAACGTATTAGTTTTCTTTTGCTGAGCAATTACCACAAATTACAGCTTTAAACACCTATTCAGTAGGTCAGTTCTGGAGCTCGGAAGTCTGGCACAGCACGCTGGTACCATTTAGACTGCAATCAGTGATCTATAAGCTTCATGTGCTGCTCTACTATGAGCTGCTCTGTTTGCACTGGGAGTTTGAGGTCATCTTGAAAGCCCATTCCTGTTTTGGACAGATTTTAATTGCTCGGGTTGTAGGACTGCAGCCTCTAGTTTCTTACTTGTCAGTTAGGGGCACTCTGAGTTTCCAGAGATCATTTGGACAGTCCTAACTTGGTACTTGATTGCTTTGCTCATCGTTTGATATGTGACAAACTTTGATGTGAGTTTTCTCCTACTATTTGTTATTAGCACTATACTTAAAATCTAGAACTTGTCAGTGTTGATTGCCTTGTGACCTCTCCAGTTAAAAAATCTTTTTGGTTCTCATTTTTTGTTTTTTGGTGTTTGCTGCATCTAGAACCAATTACAGCAAATACCAAGTACAACTGTATTTCCTTTCTAATGGTCCCACTCATCTTAGGTAAGCAACAGCATTAAAAATCCTTTTGTTTCAAATCTCTTTTAATTTCATTTTCTGTTAACAGCATGTTTTAAAGTGTTTGTGATTTTATGCTTAACTGTATAAAATCCCTTTTGCCACTTAACATATCAAAGGTGTAGTATTACATTAATACAATATTAACTTCACAACCCTGGGGTTTAGAGCAAGAATTCTTGTATAGCTGTTTTGAGAATTCCTTTAAGTTTCAGTGAGACATAATTTGCATATCATAAAGTCTATCCTTTTATTAGAGTGTACAAATCAGTGGTATTTAATGTATTCTTTGGAGTTGTGTATTCTTATTCCCCACAAAGAACCCTCATTCCTAATAGCAGTTACTCCCCACACTCCTCTATCAGACTCTGGCAACCATCAATCTACTTGTGGCATCTATGTATTTGCTTATTCTGGACATTTCATATAGATAGAATCATACATACAGACATACAGTTTTGCAACTGTCTTCACTTTGTTTTCAAAGTTTATCCACATTATAGCACTACCAATAATCTTTTTTACCGCCTGAATAATTTTATATTGTATGAATGTATATTTTGCATATCTATTCAATTGATGAATATCTGCATTATTTCCACACTTGAGAATATGTAATGCTAATAATATTTGTGTACGTGTATTTACGTGTAAATGTTTTCAATTCTCTAGAACTGGAATTGCTGAGTCTCATGATAACTGTTCAACCTTTTGAGGACTTACCAAACTCTTTTCTCAAAATTGCCAAGTCATTTTACATTCTCACCAGCATTCTATGATTGATTCCAACTTCTTTATACACCAGCCAACATTTATCATGTCTTTTAAAGTCACTCTACTGGGTTTGAAGTGGTATTTTATAGTGATTTTCAACTGCATTTTCCTAATAACTTATGATAACGATCACATTTATGTGTGCTTATCTCTTTGTATATCTTCATTGCAGAAATGTCAACTCTGATCCTTCTAAACTGGATTTATCCTTTATTGCTGAATTGCAAGAGCTCTTTATAGATTCCTTACATATTTTTCATATCTGATTTACAAATTGTTGGGAGCCGCGGCCGAGCCCGGTCGCCTTACTTGGCGGACGTGAGGCCTGTAGGAAAGAGCAAAGCCTGAGCTAGATTACCCCTCCCATCGAGTGTGCTAAGATGGCGCTTATTTCCTGCTTGGTAAACAACCCGCCCTGTAAGATCTCCTGCTTCCTGCTTGGTAAACAACCCGCCCTGTAAGATCTCCTGCTTCCTGCTTGGTAAACAACCCGCCCTGTAAGATCTCCTGCTTCACAACCCGCCCTGTAAGATAGTCTGCCTAGCAACAACTGATGTTAGCCAATCAGCCCGCATCGCGCGCTTTGAACTGATTGGCCACTGTAACCCTATAAAAGTGAGTGCCTCTCCCGCCACGAAAAAAGAAGCAGAAGAAGCACACAAGGAGCCACGGAGAGCGGACCGGTAGAGGCTTCGGGACAGACTGTAGGGAGAAGCACGCAAGGAGCCGCGGAGAGCGGACCGGTAGAGGCTTCGGGACAGACTGTAGGGAGAAGCACGCAAGGAGCCGCGGGGAGCGGACCAACAGAGGCTTCGGCCGGGAGGATTCCCGGGGCAGGCTGTACGGAGAAGGAAAATAAAAGAAAAGGTTGTCCACTGCCAGACTTTGTTGTGTGTCCTTCCTGCCGGCCGGGAGTGACACCGACAACAAATATTCTCTATTTTGATATTTCTTGATGGTATACTTAAGAGCATTTTTAATTTTTCTAAACTATGACTTATTCTTGTATTGTTTGCTTTTAATGTCATATCTAAGAATCTACTGCTTAATCTAAGATTGCTTAAAACCTAATTTAAAACACATGTTTTAAGAGTTTTATAAGCTACTAAACTTAGTTGTAATACCCATTTAATTTTTATGTATGACTTGAGGTAAGGGTCCAGTTTCCTTCTTTGTATGTAGCTATCTAGTTGCTATAGCACATTCTGTTGAAAGATTATTTTTCCACATTAAATGTCTTGCTATTCTTATTAAAAAAAATCAATGCTTCTTAAAGCGATAATTTTTAGTGTTTCAAGCCTATCCCACTGATCTACATTTCTATCTTTATGGCACTGATATTCTAAAGACTACTGTAGCTTTCAAGCAAATTATTTTTATTGCAGCAAAATACACAACATGAAATTTACCATTTCAACCATTTTCAAGTGCATATACCAGTGGCATCAAGAATTCAGTGTTGTGCAACCATCTCCACAATTCAACTCCTAAACTTTTTCTACCACCCAAACACAGTAAATTTTGAAACAGGGAAGATATAAGTGAGATGAATTGTTCTCCAACTCAGGACCTCGTGCTTTTCAGGTGTTCTCTTTTTTCACGATTGTTTTGGTTATTTAAGATCTTTTGCATTTCCACATTAATTTTAGAATTGGTTTGTCAATTTCTACAAGAGACAGCTGAACTATTTGTAGTTCCCAGATCTGTAGATCAGTTTAGGCAATAGTTTCAGATTTCAGTGACATTAACTCTTCCTATAAACAAATATGGGATAGCTTCATTTATTTTGATCTTTAATATATTTTAACAACCAGACATACTGATGCATGTAATCCTTGCACCACTGAGGCAGGAGGAGCACCTTGAGTTTGACATAGCCTGGGCTACACAGTGAGTTCAATACCAGAATGAACCACATAACAAGACCCTTTCTCAAACAAAACAAAACAAAACAAAACATTTCTATTATATTCCTTTAGATACTGTTGTATCCAAACTTATTTTCTTATCTTTGTTCATGGCTACTGTTTACATTTTTTTCTATTTGGTGAATTCCTTTAATATACAAGAGTATATCATTTGTAAGTAGAGATTAGCTCTTGTTTTTTCCAAGTCAGATGTCTTTATTCTGCTTTTTTTTTTTTAACTGCCCTGGCTAGAATCTCTGATACAGTGTTGAACAGAAGCAATGACAACAATGAATTTTTTTTTGGGTGGCACTGGCTAGCAGCTAGTAATTTATTTTTTGTTTTATTTTGATTTCTTGCTAGTATGTTTGCAGTACATGATTATATTCTTGTAGGGAGTTGGTAACTCTACATAACACATCTTACTTCTGTTTTCATCCCCTTCCCTTCACCTTCTATCCCTTGGTCCCCATTTCTACTTGAGAAAGCTTGATCTCCCTACTTTGTTACCTATTTATTTTGTTCTTTGTTATATTTTAGGTTTCTCATACAAGAGAAACCAGGCAACATTTAAGCTTGTGTATCTGATTTATTTCACTTAAATTATGATGACAAAGTACACCCACTTTTCTATAAATGACTGATTTATCCTTCTTTATGACAAAGTAGTACTTCACAGTATATAAATATATTTTCTTTATCCATTTATCTCTTGGGTAGATAGGCTGCTTCCAAGATTTACCATTATTATGAATTGTGCTGCTTAAGATGAGTTGCATGTCACTGTAACAGTGAATTTTTATGAAAAAAAGATCCAACACAGTAAGCTTGAGACTCCAATCCTTCAAAAACATGTAAGGCTGGCCCGTGGTTCGTATCTAAAAAATTAGCTCTGAGGATGAGTCTGATGACTTTCTGACGTTCATTGTGCCTTATTAATGCAAATAATCTGTTTTTGGATGAATAACTATTTTTCTTTAGGGACTCTGGAATTTTGGTACATGCTAGGTAAAGGCTTTCTCTATGAATGATTTCCAATAAAAGGTCTTGACTCTTTTGACTCAGGGAAACTCCTGATAGACAACATTCCATACATGTCAAAACATGTTGCTGGATGATTTAAGGTGTGTCCCATGTAGTTTTGTCCTGAGAAGTCTTGAAAGCTTGCACCTCACTTCCTTATTTTTCTATATGCACCTTTACTTCTGCTAATTTTGCTTTTTATCCTTATTGCTGCACAGCTGTGAGTATGACCACTTTCAAGTCCTGTATTCTTCCTACTGAATCATTAAGCTTGGTATGGTGTGGAGACCTATGATACTTTTTTGTTTTTGTTGTTGTTGCTATTTTTAGAAGAGGCATCCTTAGGCAGAATTTTAAATGTACACATTCAAGCATATATTTATGGGGGCTTGAGGGTGTCCCTAAAGCAGCTTATCTATGATAAGCATCTGTCATGTTTTGCCCATTGGATGTATTAAAATGCAGTCAATTTACATTTGAAGCTGAGACATGCTGTCCTTTCAGACTTTCTGAGTGTGGAGTTGGTAAAAGGAAGCACAGATGAGGATGGGGGTTATAAGAGGGACTGCAATTTACAGGTGAAAGTTACAGGCAAAGCCTAGTTTATAGGTTCATTGTCTTTAAGGTTCTTAGGAATTTTTCTCAGAAAGGAAAAACGCTGGAATAATATTTGTCCTAAAGCTACAGTTTTTCTTTAAAATTACATTTAACATTATAAGTTCCTTGTTTCCTTTTTAAATCTAACCTATTTCATTTCCCCCTCCCAACTTTGATATCTTATTCTTATGAGCTATAGATGGGTTGAAGTAACTGGTACTTTAGACTGATTAATCATACTTGCCAGGAAAAAAAAATCTCATTTTGACTGACCTAAAGAAGACAAAGGCAGATATGGTTGTTACCAGCATATCATTGAAACTTAAGGCAGAATCTGATATTGCAATAACTTTTGGATATAGGTCTTGTAATGCAGAAGACACATTTGCAGAGTTATTGGGAATATATACACATTTCGTTTTAATAATAGCACAGATGAGCATCAGCTTGACTAAGAGCTAGAGAAGTCAAAGTTTTAGTCTTGATGCTTGCTTATCACCTGTGGCTCATGGCCAAAGGAAATCTCACTGGACAAGGTCCAAACAGGTCCCAAAAGTGGAGAGGAGGAATCCTGAGGAACCCCATGCATGGGGCAAGTTGCAGGTTTGCTGACTTCCATCACTGAAAAAGAATCCTCAGTACGCATCAGTAAAAGGCATAAAGAGATTTATTAGGCAGAAGTTTTAAATTATACACTCAAAGAAACAGAGTGTGGGCCCTCAAGGAGGAGACAGGCCTTTTGTGGTTGTTCTGAACGGTAAAGCAATCAGTCTTTCATCATGACGTTATCTGTTGGCTCTTCATAGATGCCCTCTACAGGTGGAGAACATTTCATTTAAGTTATTTTTAATCATCACAAAAATATGTTGGATTTTGTCAGTGCTTTTTCTACATCTGTTGAGAATTAGGAGGCTTTTGTTTTACAGTCTATTAACAGGTTATACTACATTTAGTCTTTAGGTTAACAGGTTAATTGATTTTCAAATATTAAACAAAGCACACATTCCTAGGATGAATGACACTTGGTCTTGGACTTCTATTAAAGAACAAAGGCAAATTAAAAAGCAACCAAATTCATAATCTCAAATATAGCAGTTATAAGTGCTGCTAAGATTAAAATAAAATAGGACAAGAAAATGAGATGCTAGGACTATATTCTAGGAAGGTGTCTCTAAGGTAATGATTATTTGAATAGCGATGTGAATAATTTGAGAGAGACACTGTGAAGAAATGCCAGGTGGAAAGCCAAGCAAACTGCGAAGAGCTTGAAGCAGGAACGATCTCAGTGTGTGGAAGGTTAGTCCTAATAAGATGGCCACTATGGTCAAATAATTAAAACAGAGTAAAGAAATCTGGATTTTATTATAATTGTGATGGGTACACACTGACGCGTGCTTTTCTGCCTGCGCAAATAGTCTTTATTTTTCTTAGTTTTCTAGTTAACATTTATTTGAAAATCTAGCTTTACCTTCTCTTGGACATGTTCCTTAAATTCTCAGAAATGCCAGTGACCTCTGTAATACACGTGAGCAATGAGAGCTTATTGACCTCTTTTCGTCCTGCTGAAGAACCAGAATTTTGTCTTTTGTATCTGTATAGTCCCAGAGTCTAACATAAACATTTATTAAAAACTAATCTTCCTGCCTGGCAAGCGCGAGGTCGTGAGTTCGAGCCCGGGTAACAAAAACAAACAAAAAACTAATTTCTTGAGCAGTGCAAGCTTGACTCTTTCTGAGTACTTCAGGTGGCTCTTGGCAGACCTGGGAAGCTAGGCAGGCCTTGGTTGCCCTGGGAAGCTTCAAACTCGCTGCTTTGGCTGAGATCGCCCATTGAAGACGCGACCTCCCAATTGTCAGGTGCGGAGTCCTCTATGCAGGTCTTTGCCCATCCTTTCTAGCTCTGGATGGATCCTCAAGTGGAAATGGGAGGAGGGAAACTTCCGGCTTTCCCGCTTTGCCAGCAAACCCTTTCCCGGCCTAGTCTTGCACCCAGTTCCCCGTGCCCACCCATAGTCAAGGTCCAGCTCATGCTGTCCACGCCGCCATCCGCCTTTCTTCTATTGTACATGCCCTCGTCGGTACACAATCTCCCACCGCCCCCACTCACCTAGGATGCGGGTGATGCCAAGCGTCAGCTTCTCCAGGTGAGGCTTGTTGCAGCCCAGCGGCGGGGGCGGCGTCTCCTCCATGGCTCGCGTCCCCACTCGCCGCGCGGTCGGCAGCCCACCGGAGAGCTCAGCAGACCCGAGAAGCCCCGGACCCCGCCTCAGCACCGCGGCCTTCAAGCTCGCGGCATGCCGGGAGCTGTAGTTCTTGACGCCTGAGAGCGCAGCGGAGGAGGATGGGGGACCCGGGCTGGTCCGGTAGCAACAGCTCAATAGGGAGATCCTTTCCGAGGCTCAGGACAGTGTACGACACTGCACCTCCACGACCCCACCTCCCCTTCGCCCGGACCCTGCAGCCCCGCTGTGGCCGGCCTCGCAAGCGGGGGCGGGCCTCTGCGCGTGACGGCCAATGGGGGCTGAGCCTGGAGGCCGGGGCGTGGCGGCCCCAGCGCAACACCCCCAGTGGCGGTTGTTTCAAGATGGCGGACGTGGTGGGCCCCTCCCGCCCCGGTGCCGCGGCGTTTTGGAGCAGGGACTGTATCCTTTGCCCGGCTGGCAGGGGGCGCCGGCGCCCTCCGCAGTGCGGCAAGGGGCGAGAGGTCGCGTGGGACTCCGGGTGGACAGACGCGCGGTGTGGACCCTGGGGACGGGGGTCCCACCGTCCGGTTTCTGTTTAGGGCTAGGGGTCCCTTTGCTTCCTTGTCAAGCGTTTCAGTCAAATTCCAGGTGTGGGAACGCTGCTGATAGTTCCCACCCGGTGTTCTAGGTGGTGAGTGTGGGAAAGATGGCCTGTGATGGAGGCCCGGCCTGGGTTGGCAGCATCACTTTGGTGTCCCTCCCAGTCCTCAGGCCGACCAAAAGTGCGGAGTGAGTTTGTGGTGGAGGGAGATGGGCGTTAGCTGGGCCGGGCTCTGTGCTAGCTAGGCGGAAAGCCTTTTTTGGCTTGATTTGGAATTGTCCATAGTTGGTGTTAGGAGCAAGGCAAGACCCCTTTGGACTAAGAAGGCTAACGAGTGATGAAGCCCTCGTGCTGATGCTTTAAGAGAAATGTAGGGTTTGGTTTCACTGGGACGTCCTAGTGGGATTTGAATTTTTGTACCTAGAAGTTGAGTTGCTTACCATGTAGACTGTGGGTCAATATCTGCAAGGATTGACATTTTGGGATGAAAAAGTTCTAGAGCTTTCTATCCCTGTGGTAGTAATCTGAGTACAATTCCTGTAATGAGATGTGAGATGTTTGTTTTACAGTTGTGCTGTCCTTGGGTTAGGTATGCTATTATCGCCTGAGCTTTTGTCCTTGTAATTTAATTCTTTGTTACAAGAGTGTCATTTGGAAGAGGGATGTTATTAAATGCCCTCAAAGACTAGTATTTTTGTCTGTTTGCTAGGCTTGGTGATAGCAGTGCTGTTACATTTGGGAGAAGCTGTTACACTTCTTGGACATTTTACTTAGCTTCCTAAGCAGGCCTAAGTAGTGAAATTTACAGAACTGTGTTACCAGTTCTTTTTATTGAGTTAACTAGGTTTAGAGTGTCATGTATGCAGAGAATATTTTTACAAACTATACTGCTACAGTTTCAGTATTATGCACTTACTAAATAGTTATCATTTGTCTCTGGCAGGTTGGTGAGAAGCAAATGAAACTGTGAATATAGACTGTGGATGAAAGCAAACTGGTGCACTGTGTAAATTAATATGTTATCCTTTACCTATCAGTAATGAGTGGTATTTATCAGGGATGAAGAAATTACATGCATTGGGGCTAACTCTCAGGAACTTGATGAGTTTCCAAATGAAATACTGCTTCTGCATTGATAGGAGACTTTTAAAGTTATCAGCTTGCATCAGCTAATAGTATTGTTCACATATAGACTACAGGGTTGAGGGGTGTGTGACTGTGTTGTACTGCGATCAGGTAAGTTAATAAGCATGTAGACTGAACTTGTGCTCTTGGTCTTAGCAGCACTGGCTTTGCTTATTAATGTGGCCATATCATTGTACTTCATGTAGAAGTCATATGTGTTCTCTATCTCTTAACTTCTCTCCTACTCTGAAAATTTAATATCAAATACTCATCTACCTATGGATAGTAAGAAATTGTATTAGAAAATATAGTGATTACATGTTATAGAAATTCAGAAGTAGGAAAGTAATTGAAGGTTACTAGTGTCACCTGCTTCCCCAACCTATTCCATAACATAAGCAATTAATATCCAGCCCTCAGTTTTTCCTTTTAGGTGCATAGGGCATCAAAACAGTGTCAAATGTAAATTTTTTACTGAACATTTGATAGTTGTCAGTCATTTGGTTTAGTACTGTGCTTTGGATCTTGATTTCTTTTCTGTTACATTGATGTTTCCCCATACTATCCTAGGGTCCTTATAGTAGAATTTTCAATATGAAAAGGCCAAATAGTATGTCCCTATGATCTCGTATAGTTTTTACACCACTGAAAAAAAAAAAGTTTGCATGCCTCATCTAAGCCATTGGAAAAATGTGATTGAGTGGTTTCTCAATCATGGAAGTTTCCATCATGAGAAGACAGATCATCTGAGACTGTCATTTTTTTTTTTACTGTTGTTCTTGTTGTTTATGTATATTCTGCACATTATGGTTCAGCAGGGCTATTTGGGAAAGGTTTGTCTTAGTCCCTAATATATAAAGGATGGATATGGCATATTATCATTTCATGGGTTAAATCTTCCAGTAAAATATGCATCATCAGTTGAAATTGCTTTGCTGCTTATTATAGTTGCTAATAATAATAGAAGTAGTAAATTTGATTGCTTACATGCACTCAAGTGGATTATCATTAGCAGTATTAGTAACTTGATATTACCTAATATGAACTGCAAAGGACTCAGTCAAAACATTGCGGTTGCTATAATCTCTTCCGTTGAATTTCCAAATAAGGATAGACAAAGACTTTATGATGATGTAAAAAGGATTTCCTCACTCAGAAGTCTTCATGGTCACTAATGATTGCATACACACGGGTGTTAAAGTGGGCATTTCTAAACTTCTTTACTTCAGATCCTAAATATATGGAAGGGAGGTATATATATTTTCTGCCATTTTTGCCATGGGTTTCTAATTACAGCTTCAGTTTGGGACTTTAAATTGATTGATGCTAGCAGTAAAGATACTTCATAAGTTGATATACTTGTCTTATTGAGGTGTGTCTAAAGAAATCAAAGTAGAGCTTGGGATTTAGCTCAGCGGCATAAGCACCTGCCTTGCAAGCAGGCAGTCGTGAGCTCAATCCCTGGTACCGATAAAAAGGAAAAAGACAAAAAAAAAAAAAAGAAATCAAAGTAGAAATAAGGTGACACAAGGAATACAATAGTATAGCCGGTATACATTTGGCATATACTACATCCCTTTTACATCCCATGTACATTTTGGGGAGGTTCTTTACAGTAAGGTAAATATATGGGTCTTAAAGAGTTGAAGATTGATTATAGAGTGTTAGACACCTTTGAGTGGAAGCGATTTCAAATTTAATCTTTTTTTTTTTTGGTACTGGGAATTTAACTCATGACCTCGCATTTGCCAGGCAAGTGCTTGTGCCACTAAGCTAAATCCCCAGCCCATATTTTTTTTTAAAAAAATATTGAAGTCACTTTATATTTTTTCTGTTTGAAAAGAAATTTGGTTGCATATATGGCTAGAAGTATTAAGATTTGCCTATATATTTTGAGTGAGATAAAAGAAAGAATACTGCATTTGGGCCATGCGTCATAAAATTAAATAAATATCAGTTTCATTCTTTCATAGATGGCTTAGTTATGAACCAGCATTCTTTTATATTTGGGAATACAAATTTGAACAAAGAAAAAGTCATTACCTTTTTGTATACATCCAGTGAGAATACACCAAGAATAAATAATATATATTGTATAGTTATATCTGCTATGGATAAAAGTGAAGGAGAAAAGGATTGTGTGGTAGGGGAAAATAGATGAGTTGCAGGAAGAGAATTTTACAATTTTATGATATTAAGTACTTACATGGTTAAGAAAGTAAAGGTCTCAGTCGGAAGATGACCAGAGCCCTAAAGTTGATGAGTGAACCATAAAGATACTGAGAAAGAGCAGGCAGATAAAAGAAATCATAAATGGAAAAGTTCTGAAGCAGAGACTTTTATAATTTGTTAACAAGTATCAGGAAGCCAGGTGTCTTAATTCCTTACCTCGTTATTGGGACAAAATACTGGACATCCAAGGTTGAAGAGGGAAAGATTTATTTAACTCATGGTTTGTAGAGTTTTTAGTCCATAAACTGCTCAGAAGCAGGGTGGTGGCAGAAGACCACCATGGTTTGCTAAAGCAACAAGAGCAAAAAAGTGCAACAAGCCCTTTTCCCCCCTTTTATCCGGACTGCTGGTATTAGGGTGATGGCAGCCCAGTCAGTGGAGTGATACAACAACCACCCAGCCTCAATCCCCGCACCTTTAATCCCAGCATAACACTATGAGTCAGTCGCAGACTTTAGATTTAATTACCCCCCCCCCCCCCGTGACTACGGGAGGGTCTGGGGTGATATTCAGACACAAACTGTTAACAACAGGAATGAGTGAACGGAAGAGTAATAAGAAATGAGGTTAGAGAGGTAAGACAATGGAGAGGTCAGATTTTGAGCACTGTGAGCCCTTGTAAATGCTCCTGAGCTTTTAATGTGAGTGAGGTTTGATACACATTTTTTGATATTTTATTTTAAAAAGAATAAAATCAAACAAAACAGAATAAAACCAATCAGAACACTGAAAGCATTACAGACTTCAAAACCAGGTAATAGGACATCAATAGTGGCTACCATAATGTCTCCTATTTTCTTCAAGATAGGTGCCTATACCATCAGACACAGTAAAATCAAATAGAAGAAGACAGAATAAAACCAAACCTAATAAAACAATGAAAATGATATGGGAATTCAAAACAAGATAGTAGGAAATTAACAGTGGTTACCACCTTCTCTTTTTAGACATTTCCTCCCCTATAGTATCTGTTGTACATTTTGGATCCCACTAACTCCTTCAGTTTTTTATGCTAGGAAGATAACACAGTGTTCACCTATATGAGTCCAAATCATTTCACCCATGAGCACGATCTCAAGTTGCATCCATTTACCTACAAGAGCCTCAAGATATCTTTCTTACTGCTAAGTAGCTTTCCCTTGTATAAAAATACCATATCTTCCTTGTCCGTTTTGCGGTTGATGGACAAACTACTACTTTTTTATGGTTTTCTATCACATGGAGCATTGTTTCCTTTCCTTTGACTTTTGGTCTGTGAATTTCCTTTCAAGTTAAATGTGCTTTTTGTACACAACATATTGATGGATCTTGTTTCTTGATCCAGTCTCCCTGCATTTCTTTTTATTGGTGAATTGAGGCCATCTATGTTGATGGTTGCAACTGACATATATTGGCTCATCTCTGTAATGTTACCCTCCTTCTGTTGACCCCTCACTTTGCCTGTCTATTCAATTGCCTGCCCTGTTTGGGGATCCTCCTCTGTTGCTCTTCCTGGAAACATGGTCATCTTTATTTCTCTCTAGAATATCCTTCAGCGCTCTTTATGTGGTTGATTTGGTGGTCATGAATTTCTTCAGTTGTTCTTTGTCATAGAAGTATCTTATTTTTCTGTCAATTTTGAAAGATGGTTTTGCAGGGTACATCAGTCTGGGTTGGAAGTTGGAGTGAATCTGGATGTTTCTCCTTGCCCACACTGGCTGCCCGCAGGAAGCAAGTGTCCTGATCTTAATATAAATTTTAAAATTTTTATTCTAACCACTGTGTGAAAAATGGGCTTTTGATGGTTATGCCCAGAAATAAGAGAGCAGTTACAAAATTGTAATAATCTTGACTAGAGAAAAAAGTGACTTGGATCAAGGTCAGACATGTTGGTGAAATGTAGTTATATAGAGATACAGACATATAGACAATATATATCTGTATACTGCATTTTGAAAGCCTTGCTAGCAGACTTTTAAGAAGGTAAATATATGAAAGAAACAGAGGTCAAGAATAACTTCATGATCTTGGCCTGGACAGCTGGAAGGATGGACAGCAATTTACTGAGATGGGAATGGCTGTGGGAGGCTTTTGAGAAGATGGTTAGCACTTCAGTTTTGGACATGTTAAGTTTGGAATTTTGTGTGTGTGATACTTGAGATTTCACCTGTGAACTTTCATATTGAGCCACATCCCCAGTATTTTTTAATGTTTCATTTTGAGACAGAGTCTCCATAAGTTGCTCTGACAAGGCTTGAATTTGTGATTTTTCTTTTTTGTGGTACCAGGGATCAAACTCATGACCTTGTGCTTGCCAATCAGGTGCTTATGCCACTGAGCTAAACCCAGGCCTGAATTTGTTATTCTCTTGCCTTATCTGGGATTAGAGGCATTCACCACCACACCAGGCAAATTTGAGATATTTTGTAAATCTAAGTGGCAGTGTCCGGTTAGGGGGGGATAGGCTTATGCTAGAGATTAATTTGACAGAAATCAACTCATTGATGGTAAAGACATGAGAACTGAAAAAGATCAAGAGAATATGTAGATGCCATATCACAGTTTAAGATTGAAGCCCTGGGACACTCCAGGATTTGTAGGGCAGAAAGAGTCAGGAGATACAGAATGAATCATTCAAAAAGTAAGAGGGAAATTAAGAGTACAGTATATGGTGTCATTGCAAGGCAGAAAAGATGTTTTAAGGAGAGTGGTCATCTATGTCAAGTGCTATTGATAGATCACGTACAGAGAAGCCTGAACATTGTTGGATTTAACAGTACAAGATATTATAAGTATGTTAAAAGTAATCCTAGATTGATAGGCTCAAAAGGGTTGGTTTGGTTTGGTTTGGTTTATTTTCTTGCTGGCCTTGAACTCACTGTATAACTCTAGCAGGCCCTTATCTCAAAGCCATTTTCCTGCCTCAGGCTCCCAAGTACTGGGAATACAGGTGTGTGCCATGATGCCAGGCGCAAAAGCTTGGTTGTAGAAAAGTTTGATTGGGAGGAGAACTGGAAACAATGAATGGAAATAAAAATGGCACTATAGTTGGAGAGGGCTGTACAATCAAGAGTTTTTTTTCTGGAAAAATAAGGTATTACATATTTGAATGCTGCTGGGTAAAGTTAAAGAGGAAAAAGATTGATTCAGAAGAAAGGAGGAAAATATCAGAAACAGTATCTTTGGATAAGAAGGCAATTTTTAATAGAAGGGTTGCATTCACTTTAGAGCGATGCTTGAATAGTCCATGTGTAGCAAAAAGAGGAAGAGCAGAATCTATAAATGGTGTTAGGTGTGCTGGAAAAAACTTGGGGAAGATATTTACAGTTAGTTTTCCTTAAAGAAATAGGAAACAGTTTACTCGCTGAGAATCAGGTTAGAGAACTTGTACCAGATTTAAGAAGAAAGTAGAAAATACTTGACTGCTCTTGCAAATCCGAAGCTGAGTAGGCTTTCCAGTGGCTGGTCTCTTCCACTGTTAGCAGGCTCCTTTGTGAATCCTTAAGAAAGTATAGTTTGTTTTCTAGGATTCAGAATTATGTTAGTCTTCCCATAAGTCATCTTTGGAGAACAGTCTGAAAATTTTTCTATACTCTGTCTTGTAGTTAAAAGCACTGTCATATGGAACATGTCTTGCCCCATTGTCCAGGATTTTTCTTCCTGGGTGCTTTTCCCCAAGTATGTTTCAAATAGTAAATAAACATTTATTGAGTATCTCTTATGTGTACAAGGTCCTGTGCACATTCTAAGGGATGTGAAAAAAATGAATCAGTTTTTTCTTGGATGACCTGAACAATTTTATTTTATAAGGCTATTTTTAAATTGATATCCAGTGAATTTAAACATTTTCTGCTCCCATATTTGTGGCTGTCAGTTTCTTTGACATAGTGGTTCTAATTTTGTGTACTTGCCTTATGTGTCTCCTTTTCTAAACTCAATCCCTGATGTCTGGAGGAAACTGAAAATTTAGGGAGACCTATTATCAACTTAAATATTAAAGCTATGATCCTGCAGGTGCTGCAGAGAGGTATGAAAAACTAACCGGCAGCTCCGACAGTAGGCATTAGTATTTCTAATAAGTATTCTTATAACACTCTAGGCATTTTGGGTCGGTATTACATGGAAAGACTCCATCATTTGGGTTGATATTGTGCTAAAATACGTTACTTTTTTGGTCATATTATTAAACCTATGGTAGCCTGTTCTATCAGGCCAGAGTTAGTGACTGCTTTAATGGAAATCTTTGAATACATTTTTAAAAGAATAGAAAACACTGGAAACTTTCTAGATCATTTGGAAAGAAAATCATTTAGATGCTGCTTGTCTGAAGTATAATAAAAACTTTGAACTTATCTAGATTTAGATATATTTCTGACTATGATTTTGATTCCAGAAAGAAAGCTTTTTATTATTTTGGTTCTCTTTCTGTAGCAATGTTATAATCTTAAATTTTCTTTCTAACATTTTCTTAAATTTTCTTTCTAACAAAATATAACATTTCTTTCTAAATTTTCTCTTTTGAAATTAAAGATGATTCTTTTTGTCTTCATTTCTTTCTATTTTTTGGATAATAGGACTTTTTGAGACAGTCCATGAATGCATTGTAGAAGAATAAATATTGTCTTTGTGTTTGCATGATTGACTTGCCCCTCAAACAGTGATTTGATGTTCAAAGCTAAGCTTCATCTTGAAATTATGTATATGAAAGTGTTAGGAGGAAGTAACTTGCTAACTTTTTAATAATGGGCAAACTGGAAAACTTAGCTACTTGTTTACAAAAGAAAAGGAACCTGAAAATGGGATGTATATGATGAGATATTCTGCTTCGGTAGTAAATAAAAGTTTTCAAGAAACAAGACTTTCGTAATTTTTATAAATTATTTAAACAATATTGATTTTGCTGCATTTAATTCAATTATCTGTCTTTCTAGTTTTGTCTTTAATAGTTATCAATTTCCAGGTCAAAAGTTGAATAATTGTAACACATAGATACACATATATATGATGAATAATTCTAATATATATATTTGATTATATATATTAGTTATATGTATTGTATATATTATATAATGTAATATATATATGTGTGTGTATATATATATATATATATATATATATGGAGCAACATCTGGAAAATGTTATAATCTTTATGGTATTTTCCTTCATGTTCCTTTTCATAGTTTCTGATGAAGAACAATCAGTAGTATATGTTCCAGGTATGACTTTCTGTATTAAAATTTGGGAAGTTTCTTTTGCTTCTAAAGTATTAGAAAACAAAACTTGAGGACAACTTTGAAGGTATAACTGGATGCCAAGCAGTCCATCAGAACCTAAACTTATTTTTTCAAAGCAAATTTAAAAATCCAAATATTTAAAAGTATTTGATGAGACTCTCAAGGTTTGAAATACTGGCTTATTTTAGGAATTAGCTAGATTGAGTCAGCTTTTAATGAACTTGTAGGGTATTTCATGTATTCATGGACAGAATGTTTTTAAAATGTTTAAATGAGTAATAGTCTAAATATAACATTTCAAAAGAAAGTGAAAACTTCTTGATACAGTACATGTAAGAAATTCTTTAAAGTTCAGTGATTGTTACTAGATGAATACTAAAATGGAATCATTGAAAGTAGCCTAATTAGGTGATATCTTTGATTCTTGTGTTAAGGTATCTATGAAACATGTTGCAATTACTTGGTTTTATTGTGACTTATGAGTGTTCACAAAACCTTTTAAAATACTCCAGTTGAATTTTTTGATATTTCTTTAAAGCATAACCTTTTCATGATGCATTTTTTTCCCTTGTCTTTTTGAGACAGGCCAGTTCAGGCTGGCCTTGAATTCACTTTGTAACCAAGGCTGGTCTCAAACTTGCAAGCATCCTTCTGCCTCAGCCTCCTAAGTGCTAGGATTACAGGCATGTGCTACCATGCCCACATTGCAATGCATTATATATTAAGAGAGCTTTAAAATGAAGTTTTTAAAGGAAATCCTTCCCATCAGATTCCATAACGTATAGGATACCAACAAAGAGGTTAACTGGGAGGGTTTAAGAGGATTAAAAAGATACAATTTTTCTGAATTCTTGTTTAATGAAAACCTATAGGAGTTTCTACAGAAGGAAATATGAGATCAAGACACAAATTGCTAAATCCAAGAGCTGATGCTAAAGTTAAGACCCCCAGGGTGACTGATGCTTCGGTTTCTGTGGAATCTTTAAAAGGTGCAGGAGATTCACTAGATGAACAGGTCAGTAATTTTTTAAAAACATTTTTATTAGTTCTTGTAAGTGCTGACCAATAAGGGTACAAGAGCCTATAATTCATAGAACATTAGTTGATCTACAAGCATTCATAAACGGTAGAGAAACTTCCGAAGTTGTTTGATAATAGTGGGTATGAATATAAAATGTCTAATTACTCAAAGGTTTTGCTCCAAATATCTAGACATATTTTAATCCTTAAGAAAATGTATTACTTTTAATATAGTATGTTTTGAAAGATCTACATTCTGATCTATGTGGTAGAAATAAATCAGATTAACAAAAATTTTCTTAAAATTATGTATCATTTATGATTTTTTCTTTTGAATTTATTGATGATACACCCTTTTATATAAGAACATGTTATTCTATTTATTCTGATTTTTCTATTAAAAAATTGACCTGCATCATTATCATTACTATTATCATTACTTTCACTTGGAAAATAATATAGTCTAATTTTTTATAGCCCAATCATAGATTTCTCCCTTGTCTTTATAATAGTATCTGCATTTTTGTAATTTGTACATCATATTTCAGACAAGTATCTAGCTGGATCTTTTGTGTGTATATAGACTTTTATTTGACAGTTTTCTTCTGCCCAAATGGTTGCTGATCTACTTATTTTATTTTCATTTTTATTATATTTTCTATCTTCAACGAAAGTTAAAGACAGTATTTGCTATTTATGATCTGTGGATCAAACCTTCTGTTGGTTGTTTTGCAAATACATAAAATTTGTTTGAATCCCAGTTCATCCCATTCTTTTAGGTATGGTCTGTGGCTGCTTTTGTGTTAATGAGAGTAGCTACAGAAACTGTATGCCAGCAAGCCAAAAACATTTACCATTGAATACTTGCCATAAATTTTCACAATCCCTAATTTGTATTCTTGTAGACATTTCTAAGATCTAGTTTGTTACTAATCATTATTTTATATTTAGTTTCCTACAAATTTAGGTGTGATTATGACATCAAGCTTCGTCTGTGTTTTATTATGTATCATCACTTTATTTTTTATGGCTAAATACAGATTTTGTATATCAATTCATTAGCTAATGGATACATCCAGAGTGCTGTCAGGAACATTCATTTACTAGTTTGTGTGAAAATATTTTTAGTTCTCTTTGAATATAACTAGAATTGCTGAGTCATGTGGTAATTATGCTTAACTTTGTTTTTTTTTGTCTTTTTGAGACAGGGTCTCACTATGCAGTTTGGGCTGGCCTTGGACTCACTTGGCTGGTCTCAAACTTGCAAAGATCCTCCTTCCTCAGCCTCCTGAGTGCTGGAATTACAAGCATGTGCCACCACGCCCAGCTAAATTACGTTTCACTTTTTGAAAAATGCCAAACTGTTTTTCAAAGTGGCTACTTTGCTATCAGAAATGTATACAGTTTGTAATTCTCCACATTCTCACCAACATTTGTGTTCACTTTTTTAATTATAGCCCTCCTAGTGGGTATGAAGTGGTAGTTCACTGTGATTTTGATTTGCACTTTCCTAAGGCTAAAGATGATGAACATCTTTCTGTGTATTTCTTGGTCATTTGCATGTCATTTTTCAGACAATTATCTTGCTGGACTTTCATCTGACATTTTTCTTCAACATAAAGAAATTTCTTCAACATTATTATAGTGCTGGTACACAGGATTATTTTTCAGTTTTTGTATGCCTAAGATATATTTTCCTTTCATTTTTGAAAGGCATTTTTTTCTGGTTATAAAATTTTGAGTTAATAATTATGTGTCTTTGAATGCTTAAATGATGTTTCTCAGCTTCCTGCATTGCATTGTTTTTTTTAGAGGTCTACTATCCTTATTTTTACTCCTTGTGTGTGTGTGTGCATATGTGTGTGTGTGTGTAAATTCTGACTGCTTTTAAGATTTTCTTGTTATCAATCATTTTGAGCAATTTGACTATAGTATGCCTTAGGGTAGTTTTCTAAATAAATATCTCTTTTGACTGTGGTTTGTTAAGCTTTTGGAGTCTTTATGTTTAGTTTTCATCATATTTGGAACTTTTTTACGGTTATTTCTTTTAACAGTTCTTTATTTCCATCTCTTGTCTTTTGATGACCTTAGTTACACAAATATTAGATTGACTGAAGTTATCCAGTAGCTCTGAGATCCTTTTGTTTATATTTTTATTTTTTCATTCTTTACCTTTGTATCGCTATTGCTGTATCTGAGATTCATTAGTCATATTCTTCTGCAATATCTAACCCTCCGATTCCATCCAGTATATTTTTCACATGAAACAGTGCTTTATAAACTCAGTTTGGGTCTTTTAAATTTATGTTCTATAACTCTGACATAATCTTCTAGCTTCTCAAACATGCAGAATATAGTTATAATAACTTTTAATGTTTTTATCTTCCAAATTTGATCATTTATACATAGTATTTTTATTGAATAATTTTGGATTATTTTTCCTGCTTTTTGTCTGCTTAGTTTTTTGTTGTTTGTTTCTTTGTTTGGGTACCAATAGACAGTGTAAATTTTACCTTTTTGTATTCTGGATATTCTTTTATTCCTAGAAATAATCCTGAGATTTATTTTGGAGCAGTGTCATTTGGAATTAGTTTGCTTCTTTACAGTCTTGATTTTTAGCTTTTAAAGGTGATACTAGGGCAGTTTTACAAAGGGCTAATTCTGCCTACCATAGGCAGTCCCATTATGAATATTCTTCGTGATGGCCCCTTCAGTTTTAAGACTTAATATTGTGACTTGTGGAAACCTGGGATGTTCTTTATAATGTGTTAGGTACTAAAATTATTCTTATTGTTCACTTTGGATTTTTTTCCTTATGTTTGGGTAGTTCCTTCATGCATATAGGCTGTTTAATTAATACTCACCTGTTGACTTAAATGTACTCTGCATATCTCTGAAACTCTTTGATTTATAGCTTTATCCTTTCTTTTACATTGCTCTGCAAATTCTAGAAATTTTAGCTTTCCTACCTCTACTCAGAAGGAGTTCTATCAGGATTTATCTACCTTGTTCCCACAGGTAATTAGCTAGGAAGATTGTAATGCTCACATTATTTTGTCACCCACTTGCAGTGATCATCCTGCGCTGTCTACTAGCAAATGAAAAAAAAAATGTTTCATATGTTTTGTATAACTCATTTGGTTAGGAGAGAATGTCCTAAATATGGAAGATGTATGTATATTTGCTTATTTTTTTCAAGGTGAAATGGTGGTGTGCTTTTTATTTTGTTTGTTTGATTTGTTTTTAATGGGAGGATATAATTCTTGTGTTTTTTTTCTGTGGATGATCCTTGTAGCAATTGATGTACAATATCTAGATTCTTAATTTATTAGTATTTTCATAGTGGTGACTTTTAACAGTTAGTTTTCTTGGGAAGTAAACTACAAGATGATTTAGAAAGATTTAGAAGCGATTTAAGGAAGGAAAAGCTTGCAGACATATTCAACCTGTGGGTCCATAGGCTACTTGTTCTCTTTTTAAAACTGTTACAATAACAAGTAAAGAATAATACAGGAAGTTTTATTACTTGCATATGTTAGCTATATTGTATATTTTATATGGGTTCCAAGACAGTTCCTCTTCACTCAGCAGCCTAGGCAAGCCAAAAGTTTGGACATATCTATAAAGGTAAATGAGCAGGAATAGTCAGAGAGACTGCAGAACTTCAGGTCTGGTACTTATGAGACAGGTAAAGAAGGAACCTTGAGGATAAAGGTCCTCACACTTGAGATACAGTCTGAGATAGGGTTTATTATGCTATCAGGAACCTCAGAACAGATGTTACCTTTAGAGGATGCCACTTAAAGCAGAAATACCCCAGTTCTAGTGTCTTTTTGCTGTTTCCGGTCATTGCCATTGGTGTGAATGCTGCAATAGATGCTGAAGGTACATAAAATGGGAACAGTTAGCTAACTGCACTCTTTGTAGCAAAGTCTCTCTTTTAGCAACCATATTGCTTTACTTTTTGCAGCTAAGCCTATTATTGATCAGGAATTAATGTGTATATACAGTGTTAAATAAGGATCACTGTTCTTAGTTCCATACTGACAGTTTATTGACCCAGAGTCATTCCTTGAGAAGACCCTTCTTTTTCCTTAATAAACTGCAGTGATGCCATTGTTGTAAATCAAGTGACCATAAGCTATGGCCTTCCTTTATATCTTCTTTGGTATTTCCTATCTTGGATTTTATGTTTATCATTTTTTGTTTTTCATATCAGATATAGTCAAGATTTTTCTGTAAAGAGCCTCTGATAGTAAATATCCTTTGCAGATCACAAGATCTATCTCAACTACTCAACTTTATTCTTGTAGCATTTAAATATCCATGGGAAATATGTACATAAATGAAATTGGCTATGTTTAAATTACCTTAGTTACAGAAACAGGCAATGGGCCAGATTTGGTTTGTAGCTATAGTTCTGCAAGGGCTAGAAAAATTGCAAATTGGAATCAGATGTTCTGGTCAGGGTGCATAACTCAGGTATAATGCTGACAGTAAAAGGAAAGGGTATGTTCTTTTCCCCTCTAACAGCCTTTCATCTTAATCTAGTTCTGTCAGCAGAGGTTTTCAGAGAGCCAGTTGGCAAAGGAGAAAAGAGGCTTCCATACACTTAATTTCAGCAACACAAAGCAGAGCATAGATGTATCAGTTTAACTACAGATGAAAGTCATCAGGGTAACAACCAGTACCTATAGAATGCCATTGTATAAATGTGTTACAGTTTTGCTATCTTTAGATGATAGACATTTGTGTTGAGGTTTCCACTATTGAAGGCAATGGTTGTTCACCTGTGTGCAAGAGTTTCTCTTATTTGTTCTCTCACTCAGTGCACCACTACTGAAATATCTTTTCATGAGTTATTAGCAGTTTCTTTCATTGCTATATCCAAAGCCTTCTATCTCCAGTCTGACTTTTTTGATCTTTAGCACTATCATTAACCACACTCTTCAAATTTATTCTTCTTTTGCAATATCATATGCTGTGGTTTCTCTTCTTGACTTTTTAAATGAAAATTTAAAATAAAATAAAAATTGAAATCAAATACAAATTTTCTTGGATTTATAGCTGATTCATAAAAAACTTGAATTTCCCTTAATTCAACTAGTATCTATGATTTTTTAAAAGTTGAAACTTGGAAAAATACAAAGGAAAAAAGTCTGTAAAGTAAACATCATCTATAACACTATATTTTGACTTTTAAAGCTTTATGTTTAAAGCTGACTTGAAAGGCAGCTCTACCCTTCTAACTTCTACCTAGACAGTTTCACATGTCTGTGGTTTTTACTGTTTCCAGGATTTATTTCAGAGATTGTGGGTTATTCTTGGCAACTCAGAATAATTGGAGTGACTTCTTTGGTAGCTGAACAAATGCCAAAAGTCTTTTTTCTTTCCTTTTACATGTTACCTATGGTTCCTTGGCAACTCTTTCAGTTTTATGGCTTTAAAGACGTCTCAATATTGGTAAAGTACTGAGGAAAATATTTGTAACACAAAAGATAGGATATTGTAGTATTTAAGAGTACAGACTGGAACCTGTGTTTGAGTCTTGATTCTTCAGTTAAGCTGCTATATAGCAGCTATATAGCATGGGCAAGATTACCATCGATAAAGGAGTAATACCACCTAATAGCATTGCTGTGGAAATGAAACAATAATAAATACAAGGTAAAAAGAGTATTCTTGGCGTGTAGTAAGTGATAGATATAAATGTTAGCTATTATAATTGTTATTCATTTATCTAGTACCCTTTGGAATGAACTTTAGAACATTATGAGTGCTTAGTAACTGATGTCTCTTTTGCCAACCCTAGTGTACTGTTAAATAGGGTAAGGCTGAAGTTTAAGAAAAGTTCTCAATGTTTTGCATTAGAGATTTGTTTCTTTGACATTCCACAAGGGAAAGTTACTACTTTTTATACTCTAGTATTTTATCAGTAACAGTTTCTGCTTCTAAGTTTTTTTTTTTGTATATGCTTTTTTTCCTCTTTTATCTTTTAATATGCTTTTCTCTGTAAACTCATGATATCTACTAGTTCACAATCAGTTCCTTAGCCTGTTTTGAGTTTTTAGTAGGTTTAAGTGAAACAAGTCATAGCCCACTAGATAAAAGATACCTAAAACATTTCACTTTCCATTTTTATTTTAATAGTTTTCTCAAAAAAAGTTTAAACATTGTTTTTAGAAAAAATTAACCAGATTTTTTTGTCATTGTTTTAGAATTTCTGCAAGGAGGGAATCAAGAGTGCATCATTGAAGGATTTGTGTCTTGAAGATAAAAGACGCATTGCAAACTTAATTAAAGAATTGGCTAGGTAAGACAAAACTTCATATGAAGTCCACTGTAAAAGACAACTATTTGAAAACAGAAATTGCTAATATTTTTTGATGTCATTATGTTATTGATCTATGGGAGAAAAGACTTTTAGAAAAAAGACATTTTGTATTCCTCTGAAACAACAATCCCCCTCAAGTACCTACCGCTATACCCTAGCTTTCTATTTGGCTCTGTCTTACAAAGGTTTCATGAATTACCTGGTGGGCTGGAGCTGAGCCATTAATAGATGGACCTTTGGGTTGCTTATCCAAATTACAATAAATATTTTTGGGGAAAGGCATTGGAACTGTTCAGATATACTATTTGCTCTGAAACTATTATTCACTATGATAAATGCTTATCTGAGAAACTTACCTGAAAACTATTACAGCAGTGTTTAATAGTCACTTTATAAGTACCATGCACTAACCGATTGTGCCACTGGAGCTCCTTAATGGTCACTTTATAGTTCTCATTTTGTTTTATGTTTGTTAATTGGAATTCTTGGTTAAGGATGAGCTGTCCTTTTTCTGTACTATTTATTTATTTCCATATTTATTTTCATAAATGTCAGACTTATGGACATTTATTTTATTCTAATCCAGGACTCACAGAAATAAAATTAAGTAACAATATAATAATCTTTAAAAAATAACTTTTATTTTGAGATCTGACAAAATCATGTATACTTTACCCAATTTCTACCAATGATTACACTTTAACTAACTGCAGAATAACATTACAACAAGGAAATTAACATTGATAGAATTCATAGTCATCTACAGATTTCACCAATTTTACATATACTCATTGAATATATTTTGTTCTATGCAGTTTTATCATGTGAATTTGATCACGTGTGATTTTGTGTATTATCACCATAGTCAAGATACAAAATGGTTCTGTTACTACTTAGATATCAAACTTTTTTTAAGTGCATGGCTACTTTCCTTCCTATGTCCTTTTCTACTCAAACCACCATTAAACTCTTCTCTAACTTTGTTGTTTCGAGAAAGTTACAGAAATGGAATCATGTAGTATGTAACTTCTGAGATTGGCTTTTTAACTCACTATAATTCTCTTTAAATCCATCCAAGTTATTAAATGTTTCATTAGTTTGTTCCATGGTTAGAAGTAACATGGTTTGTTTAACCATTCACCTGTTGAACATTTGGGTTATTACTAATTATGTATGTGCATATGTGTGGTGTGTGTGTGTGTATGTGTATATTTTGACGGGGTCGGGGCTGGGGATTTAGCTCAGCGGCATAAGCACCTGCCTTGCAAGCAGGCAGTCGTGAGTTCGATCCCTGGTACCGATAAAAAAGAAAAAGACAAAAAAAAAAAAATAATAATACATTTTGACGGGGACTGAACTTGGGATCTTGCAGCTGCTAGACCCATATCCTACAACTAGTCTACATTCTCAGTTTCTTTCCTACTTTGTCTTTATATTTTATTTTGAGACAGGCTCTTGCAAGTTGGCCAGTCCAGTCTTGAACTGGTAGACCTCCTGCCTCAGTCTTCCAAGAGCTGATATTGAAGGCATACAGTACCCTGGCTACTGTCGAGTTTTTGACAGTTTGACCAGTGAAGTTTCTATAAACGTTCATGTACAGGTTTTTGTGTGAATGTTTCCATTAGTATTTTGGGGGATAGTGTGTCATATGTTTAGCTTTGCAAAAAACTCCTGAACTACTTTCCTGAATGGCAGTACAATTTTACATTTCCAGCAGCAATGCAAGAGAGACCTATATTTTCTGCATTTAACAAATTTGTTATTATTAATTTTTATTTTAGAAGTTCTTGTAGCTAGTGATATCTCATGTTCATTTTAATTTGAATTTTTCTACTGGCCAATGGTGTTGAACTTTATTTCATATGCTTATTTCATCTGTGTTTTCTTCAGTGAAGTAGCTGTTCATTATTTTTGTCCATTTCTTATTGGAATATTTGGGTTTTTACTGCTGAGTTTTTAGAATATGTTCTAGATATACATCTTTTGTTGGATATACAGTTGTTATACTTTTTCTGGTTTATAGTTTTCTCCTTCACAGAACACATTTTAGTAGATCAGTGTTTATTTTTTCCTTTTAAATCCATGGCCCATATTTAGTTAATTTTTGTATGTTGCAGGGTATCTAAGTTGGACTTTTGTTTCTGTTTTATCTTTTTGCCTATTGAAGTCCATTTTATCTAGCATCATTTGTTGAAATCTTTTATACACTTCTGTCAGAAATCAGTGGGGTCACACTGGTATAGGTCTCTTTCTGGGTTCCTTTTTTTGCATTGATCTCTGTATCTGTTTTTCCAACTGTTTTGATTATTGTGTAAATAAAGTATAATAAGCCTCTGTGCTTCTCCCTCTTCAAAAATTTTTTAGTTATTCTGTTGTTAGTTTTCATCATAATTTTAGTTTAGCTTGTCAATGTGTAAAAAAACTGCTGAATATTACATCAAACTGTAGATGTATTCTAAGAAGAATTAAAGTTGTTACTGTGTTGTATTTTCTAATCCATAAATATGGTATATGTCTCTTCAGCTATTTAGGACTTTGATTTCTTTATGTAGATGTTTGTAATTTTTATAATGCAGTCTTACCTATCTTAATATTTAACTTTCTTTGGAGCAATTGTAAATAGTATTATACTTGTAATTTTGGTTTTTGTATATTTGTTAATAGTATGTAGAAATATGATTGAATTTTGTGTGCTCTCTTGATTCTTGAAAATTTAGATGAATTCACTCATGAGGTTTAGGTTTTTTGGTTGATTCCTTGGGATTATTAATACTTTTTGTTTTTTATGGTGGTTTGTTTCTTTTTTCTTTTTTGCTACTGGGAATTAAACCCATGTCCTTACGCATGTTAGGCAAGTGATCTTTTTGAAGAGTTTTTAAATCTTCAGTTTCTTTAATGACTATGAAACTTGTATGTATTTTATTTTGATTGAGCCTTGGGGAGTTTGTGATTTTTGAGAATTATTTTTCCTAATTTGTTGAATTTATAAGGATAATGTTGTTAATCTATTTCCTTACTGTTAATGGTGATAGGCTCTATAGTGCTTTCTTTCTGACATTAATGATTTATGTTTTCTCTCTTTTGTCAGTCTTACTATCTTTATCAATTTATGGATTTTTTTTCCAAAAAATCAGTTTTGTTCAATTGATTTTTCTGTATCTCTTAGTTCCTTCATTCCTTGCTTTGGACTTTGCTTTTTTTCTAGTACCTTAGGTGGAAACTTATATATCATTCTTCTACTAATGTATTTAATACTATTAACTTGTTTCTTTAATATGCTTTCACAGTACCCTACCTAGTTTTAATTTGTTGTATTTTCATTTTCATTCAGTTCTGTATATGTTTTTTGTTTTTTGTTTTTTTTGTATCAGGAATTAAACTCATTACCCTCTTCTTGCCAGGCAGGTGCTTTTACCACTGAGCTATATCCTCAGCCCCCAGGTCTGTATGTTTTTTAAAATTTCCTTTGCTATTTTCTCTTTGGTCGAAAAATGGGTTATTCAGAACTGTTTGAATTTCCAAGTGTTTGAAATTTTTCTCTTCTTTCCTTTAGTGACTTCTAATGTGGCTTTATAATGATCAGAGAACAATTAAAAATTTTTTTGAGATTTGTTTTATGGTTCTGGATATAGCTGGTCTTGTTGAATATCCATAAATGCTTGAAAAAATGGTTTATAATTGTATCTCTCTTAACTGACATCAAGAATTTTCTTTAAAATTAAAAAAATATCATTCTGTGTGCAACTAATTCTCCCTCATTGTTGCAACCCATCTAACTACTGTACAGAAGCCTTTCTTATCCTACTGAAATTTGGGCTCCCAATTCCAGTCCCTCTGTCTTCCTCCTATAGATGCCCTCTCTTCCTTGCTTGTCTTCTAGCACACCATTCTAGGCTTTGCTGTACCCAAATGCCTGCCTCACTGCCCTCAGATTCTGACTTTTCATGACTGTGCTCACTACATGGACATTCTCTTCTTTCTGCTTGTGCTTTCATATCCCGTGCCCAGCCACCCCTTGGTGGTTATGTCCTCCTTACCCGTCTCTGGCTCTGACTTCACATGCTCATCCTAGATGCTCTCTTCAGCCACCTCAGGTTCTCATTGCGTACAGTTGTGGTCTTCTTGAGGACAGCTATGCTCTGTCTGCCTGATTTCTGACACTCTATACAGATTACCCCTGAGTACATGTCCTCTTCAACTCCATCCTCATGTTAACATTTTGAAAATTTTTATTTTTAATTTTAATGTAATACAAGTAGATAAAAATAAAGAAAATATAAAAAAACACATTTCATAACAAAATAATTGTAGAATAACAATAATTCATATAGCATGTATCATAATAGTAAAAGAATGGCCAGTTACTCAGTACATATACATACTATCTTTGCTGTTTATTAGTTATACTTCACCCTGCAAGGATCCCCTCCTACCATACATGGACTCTGAATCTCTATACTAGGTCACCAGCATCTCTTTACAGGGTACAGATCCTGTTCCACTTAAGTTTTTGCATGCCACATGGATGCTGTTATTACCTTGCTTAGGTCCTGGCATCTCTTTTTGTACTGCCGTGTGTGTGGCTGTCTTCAGTTTGCTTGGGCCTTGACAGTCTTGGCCACTCCTCTATGTAGATGCCATCTTTGTCCCACTTAGATTCTGACTCTGCCCACATCATCATTTCAGGTCTTAGATGTTCAAGGAGAAAAGGCAAAGTGGAAAAACAGAGAAATGACATGAAAGTTGAACTTTCATTTTAAAGAGAAAACTGTATCCTTGGGTAAAAGACAGTTAGATTATTTCCTTTTTCATGAACATCACAGAGTTTTATATTCATATACTTTGCTTTCTAAATCATAGCATATAAAATGCGTCAGTAATTGCTTCTTCAGTGTTATGCCTGCTTTACTTGATATATCATTGGTTTTTTTTTAATCAATAAGCTTCTTATGAGTAAATAGAGAATAAAGATAAGTTATTAATAGAAAGGTTAGGAGGATGAAGTTTTAAAAGTTGTTTTAATTTATATCTTTTCAGAAAATATTAGTTTTGAAAAATGCGTTAGTGATAGTAAAGTTCAAACCAAATGGGAAAAAGTGTCAGAGTATTTAAAAAATGTAGGTATTCATGTGACCTATTTAACTGTAGCATATATCAAGAGTTTTACTTCTTATGCAAATCCACTGCATTGTTTCAGGGTAGTAATCACAGCGCTGGCACCCACCACTGGCCATTGACAAGCATAATTTCAAAAAGATATTATATTCAATAGTTGTCAGCACAGTATATAAAACAGCATATTTTTTAATTACAGGGTGAGACAGTATTAAAGCAAAGAGCTAACTATAGCTTCCTTTTAATGGTGCCTTTAAGGTTTAACTCATCCTTGCAAGAGCAAGGCATTTTAAAAAGTCTGGATTTGTGTAATGTTAGGTAGAAAAGCTGTATGTATCCCAGTGCTGAACAGGATACCTGTATCTTTAAGGGATTAAGTAAGGCCTTATCTAGGAGGTTCATTTTACACAGTATCTTTATTTTTATTCTTTCATACTTGGCATAAAAAACTCTCTGGTATGAGAAACAAAAAGTGTAAATAAGGACTAGAATGTATACTAGATATTATGAAATAGGAAGAAAATGTTCTATTGGGAAGAGGAACTAGGGAGAGGCAATGGGAAAATAAAGGAAGGGAAAAGAAAAAAAAACTTTAAGAAAAGAAGGAAAAATGGAAACAAAGCTTTTATAAATAGGGAAAGGGAGAGGGATTGAAGACAATTAAGTGGATGGAAAAGTAAAGGGGAATTGAGGTAAGTCATGCACAGATACAAAGTTCCTATGATGAAAGTGATAGTTACACACATTAAAAAAACTATGTGCTTAATTAAAATAAAGCTTATTGGTACACTGATAGTATAACTGACTTGTATTTTTTCTCTTTCCCTTCTTTCCTTTCACCTTTCTCCGATGTGTTTTATCATCTTGTATCAAATTTTTTTTCATAGTTTTAAAAGTAATTAACCTATGTAACAAAAGTGGCTAAGTATACTTGAGAGATACTTTATGTTGACTTGCAGAAGCCAAAAATTTCAGCCTTTTTCATTCTGTGGCATGTTTCTCCTTGTAATTTTTAAAATTGAACAAATGCTAAAACTATCTTATTTAAAAAATTAAAACTGCAGGTAAAATAAAATCCGTATTTGATTTTCCTTTGTTCTCCCTCCCCTTTCCCATACATATATTGGCTAATGTTTGGGTGGGATCTCATTTTAAACTTACAGAAAATATACAAAGATAAAACTCCCACATATTATTCACTCAGCTTTCCATACATTTTGCATTAGACAGTACAGTTGTCATAACTAAGAAATTAACATTAGTGCAGTGGTATTGACTAAACTGTGGGCTTTCTTCATAATTTCACTAGTGTCATTTCACTAAGGGTTTTTTTTTTTTAAATTTTAAAGAGAATAAAACCTAACAAAATAAACCAGAACAAAGCCAATCAAAACAAAACAGTGAAAACAACAAAAAACTTCAAAATAGGATGACTGGAAATCAACAATGGCTGTCAAAATGCCTCCTGCTATCTTCATAGTTGCCACCTGTACCAACAAACATAATAAAATCAAACAGAACAGAATAAAATAAAACTGAGAACAATATTGGATTTCAAAAACAAGATAAAGAAATCCCCCATTTTTTGCTATATTGCATATATTATCGTCTTAATAGATGTTCAGACTACTGACCTTAGACCTGCAAAGTCAATCAAACAATATAATCATTAAGTTGTTTCTGTACCTCAGTTGCTATCAATTCAACCTGTCCTCCGAATCAGCTGGTTGCTTAAAGGGTAGAGAAGAGGTGTGGTATGCTTGACTTTGAGCCCACATGCCAGTCAGCTCATAGAAAGGGCAAATTGGCTTGTGTCTCCTGGCCCCCACATGGTTTGCGTGGCTCAAGAGAAGAGCAAATTGGCTTCTTGTTACACTCATCCCAGACCCAGCATGGCTTCTCCCAACTCACAGAGAAAGGCAAATTGGCTTGTGTATCTTCCTGGGCCCCATGGTTTGCCCACTATTAGGGTTTTTCTGTTTCACTGTCTGATTTAGGATCTCACAGTACTTTTGTCAATTCTTAGTCTCTTTGAATCTGTGATAACCATTCATTCAGCCTTTCATAACGTGGACACATAAAGAATATTATTCACATATTTTGAGAAATGTCCCTTGTTACAGATTTTTCTGTTTTCTCTCATTTAGACTCAGACTTAGCATTTGTGGCAAGAATGCCATAGAAATGATGTGGTTCTATCATAGGCTATCTGAAATTATGTCCTTACTGATGATACTAATCTTGGTCATCTTAGTAAAGTGATATCTGTCAGGTTTCTCCATTGAGAAGTTATTTTCCCCTCTTATAATTAATAACTATCATAGTTTTGTGGGTTATAATATGATATTATTATGTTTAGTTGCTAAAATTATTCCAGTTTTGAAAATTGAGATATGTTAAGAATATAAGAGCAAAAACAAGTATGTAAGCAAATACATAATTATATGTAAATAAGTCTACATGACTTAAGGGATATTGTTCCCAGTATTATAATAACAAATAAAAAGGTAGAACAAATTGCAAACCCAGGACATCTTGAAAAAAATCTAAGGACTGAGAACTTACAGTATCTGCCTAACCTGAGATCTAAGGAGACTTATGCTGGTAGTGAAAGACAGACACTAGAACTGGCTTACCAAAGGTGGACATAGCTAGAAATGAGTCAGATTTTGATGGATTAAGAAGCAATGATAGTATGGGCAGGTGACAGTATGGACACTTTGGGACAGCAAATATAAGGGTCACTGAAACTCTTTTGAATGTTTCTTAATTGTTCCCACTTGGCGAGGTTTCTGCTAAAGGAGAATTCTGCTAAAGCATTCTCCTTAGTGTGACTCTGATAAAGTTATTAACACAAAGTATAACAAAGATAACTAAATATGCTTAAATGATATTTTATATTAACTCTTGGAGAAGCCAAAAAATTATAGTAGCTGTGGAAAAGACATGAAGTATTTTCTATATTTTTCTTCTATATTTTACCTGTAACAAAAACAAAGTTTATGAAAGTTTATGGACTACATGAAATGTTGTCCTTAGGGCATTCATAGAAACTATGTGTGGAGGGGGTTTGAGGGGAGAGTTATATGCTGGTCCCAAGCTATATAAAAAGGATAGAAATACTTCAAGGACCTCAGCATATAGGGCTAATAAGCATAAACATAATTCTTAGAATGATAACAACAAATCTACCCCAACCCAGATCTCCACCACCATATTAACAATTTAGTGTCCAGTAAAAGTAGAAACTCATAAAGACAGACTCTGTAGGTGAAAAGACATAAATCTGAAGGTGGAAGGGACATTGGAAAATAACATCAGGCTTACCTAAAAGGAAATCATGCCTAAGGCCTAGGGAACTGAAGCTTGTGGTGCATTGAGGGTCATGATAACAACAAAAACTTTAAACCAGTCTAAACCTGATTTGATTAATACAATCTCTACACTGAAATCCTACCCAAAAGAAAAGTCTTGACTACTGTTAGGACTAAACATTGAAAATTTATATCTGAGTGTACTAATTACCCAAGACTAGGTACCAATAAAGTGTGAGAAATAGGAAAGAGTGGAGAAAGCAGGAAAATGTGCTAAAGATCAGAGTAATGGAAATAGATGCAGTTAGGTCACAGATTTTAAATATATATACATCTGTGCCAATTATCTGTGGTTTCCAAATATATTGTCGTAAAATTTAGCAGCCTAAGACACTGGAAGCTTCCTGTAGGTTCTGTCATTTAAAGGAATTTTGAGGCTAACCTTTCTTCAGCACATTTTTTGTGTTTGTATTGAGGCATTAACTTGAATCTTTCTGAAGTCTTAATGAAAGTTTCACACTTGGTTTTATCTTTAGAGCATGTTTTTCCTGGTGGTATCTTGAGTTGGACATGTGTTTAGAAGACATTGAATCTTAGCATGTTTTGCTAACAGAGAGAGTGGCAATTTTTAAAATCATGAAATGCGTGCTCATTTTAATTGTTTCCCCATTCACTGTTTTTTTTTTCAATTTATTGTAAGCATGAAGAAGAAATTAGAAAAGTTATAGCATGTACAGGTAAAAATTCTCTATGATGAATGTGATCAACATATATCTAAAATGTACCGATAAAATCTATACAAAATAAAAAAAGAATACCTAGAGAGAGGAAGCACGGGTCATATTTTAGAGGGTGCCTGTTATGATCTTTATGATTTTCGTAAATTAACTTAATATATATTTTATAAATTTCTCAATATTTATATATACTTAATGTCATTGGCATATAATTTTTTTTCCAACCTGTATGCATTGTCTTTTCCTGGAAAATTGTTTTACTGACTATGACCTCTCTTCAAAAGAGATAGTGACAGCTGTCATTCTTCCTTTCTAGTTGAAGTACAAGATTAACAATGATTTGTTCACCTTTATAGGTATATAATTTTTTTCATAGATGCTCTTTATTAGACTGAAGTAGTTTCTTCAGTTCCTAGGTTGTTGAGAATTCCTACTGTGAGTAGACCTTGACAAATGCTTTTCCTTCACTTATGGATGAGTCTATTAGGTTTCTTCTTTTTTGTTAACATAGTGAAATACATCCATTTTCCATTATTAAACAAATCATGCCTTCCTGTAAAACACCCAGTATGGATGTATTATTATTGCTATGTGTGAATTCACTTTTTTTTTTTTTGTCTTTTTCATTTTTATCGGTACCAGGGATCGAACTCAGGACTGCCTGCTTGCTGAGCTAAATTCCCAGCCCCGAATTCATTTTTTTAAACTGTATTTTTAGATAGATCAGGCTATATATTTTTCCCATAATATTCTAGTTAGATTTTAGCATCTAGATTATGTTTGCTGCATAAATGAATATGTACCTGAACTAAAAGAGATATGTATTTCAATGATTAAATGTTTGATTGACTTTGAACATATCATACCAGTATCGCTTATGCTTTGTTCCTTGAAAAATGTATTGTTTCAGTTTTTAAGTGGTATATGTTTTGATCAGTTTTATCTATAGCTAATCTTTTTGCATTTAAATTCATTTTTGTCATTTCCATTTCCATGTCAGTTACCATTTTGATTATATAGAGAATTTATGCATTCTTCTATTCATATCCTAATTCTCACTTGGCTTAGAGTTTATAACCTCTTACATTTTACTTAATGAGAAAGAAGAAAAATCTTTCCTTAGAGGGAATATAGTAAATAGTTTGATACTCAGAACATTCTCATTACACCTGAAGGAAACCTATATCCACTTCCTATCAATCTTTAATAGCCTTTGATAACTGTGATGTTTAGCCTTAATAATGTCAGTTTTGATTGGCTTAAGATCAGTAAAGCACATTTCTTGGTGTGTCTGGGTGAGTCATGGAGGCATAACATTAAGTATCATATATGGTCACTTGCTCCTTCCTGTCAGGTGCTGTCCTCCTTTGCTTCCTGGCCACTAAGCAGTTTTGTTCCACTGTGCCCTTCCATCATAATATTTATGCCGTGGAGCCAAGTAACTATGGATTAAATTCCCTTGTAAAGCTCTCCTTCTTTAAGTTGTGGGTGTTGGGTGTTTGAGTTCAGCAAAGGGAAAGCTGTCTAATACAGTAACCACTGCTCTTTCTGTCTCAAGGGACCTTCTTATAGATAGAATCAATATAATATGTTGCCTTTTTAAACTAGTATTTTTTACACAGCATAATAATTTTAAGATTTATCAGTGTGGTAGGTGGCATCTATCAGTACCTCATTTCTACTTACTTCTAAATAACATATCATTTATTCATTCCTACATTTTTGTTTATTCATCTTCAGGTAGACATCTGGATGGTTGTACCTTCTTGTTGTTATAGAAAATGCATTTAATCTTTCATTGTTAAGTGTGATATTATGCATGGGTTTTCATATCTGACTTTTCTCAGGTTGAAGAAATTTCCTTTATTTTTTTAAATCATAAGTCTTGAGTCACTGTTATATTATTTTTTCAAATGTTTTTCTAAGTCTTAGATAATCATGTAGTTTTTGTCTTTTATTCTATTGATATGATCTATTACTTGTTAGATGTTGAACCAACTTTGTATTCCTGGGAAAAATCTCACTTGGTCATGGTATGATCATTTTTTTTATGTACTTACATTCTGTTTGCTACTATTTTGTTGAGGATTCTGGTGTTGATATTCATAAAAAATACTGGTTCATAATTATTAGTATTCTTTTGAACATAGATTGTTGTGTCTGTGATTTCTGAAATAACCTGTGTTCCTTTAGGTAGTTCCTTTTAAATAACAGCCAAATATTAAAATTTGTCCAGAAAGAATTAAGATGATATCATTGACTTTTTTTTGAGACAAGGTTTCCATATGCAATTGACATGACTGTGTAGCATAGACTCCTCTTAAACTCATGGTGATCCTCCTGCCTCATCCTTCCCACTGCTTGCATTACAGGCATGTAGCACCATGCCCAGTATCCATTGAAATAATTTTAATAATAAATCTCTTCTTTTTCACTGTGCCTTTACTCAAAGGCAGTATGTTCTTTCTTTGTTTGCCAGGTTTACTATGAAACCTCTTCCTTCCTTTTCCAAATCTTACGAAATTGATACTCATTATTTATGAAATACGACTAGCATACTTAGCTCCCACCTGAAAGATATTAAACAGGGAAAACACTTAATTGGTTGACCAATTGGTAAGTTGTGTTTCTCTCTGGGATAGACGCTTTGCTGACTTAGCTTTGTCTTTCATCTTAGTGTAAAAGAATCCTTTCCTGGATTATCTGGAAGAGTATTAGAGATATGCAAAATCATAAAGTAAATCCCTTATAAAACATCAGTTTTACTAAAAAATCTGAGATGAGGGGCAGAAACCTGGCAATACTTTTATGGAGAAAACATGCAGAAATTTTTAAGGTAAAATATAAGAATTAAAAAAGAAATTCATTATTTTTGTTATAATTTTCAGTGCCAACACTCTTTCTAAGGGTATGACTGCTTTTTTGTTGTTAGGTAAGAGTAGATTTTGTGGAAGTTTTTGAGATACAGTCTTAGGTCTTAAATTATTAATGATGATATGATTTATGAACAGGTTAATGTCTTCCTTATAAATCATACTAGAAATATCCTCTTATAGAGTTTTAACATTTTAATCCTTTAGTAAATAGTTCCCTGTGTTTAGATTCTCATTTTGTTAACTAATTTATTGCTGTAAAGAGGGTAAAGGTCTTTTTTGTTACTTTCATAGTCTGAGAATGCTTAGATGAAAAACGTACATCATGATACTAAATTATTGTACATCATCTGTTAGCTGAAATATTATCGAGCAATTGAGCATAACTAAAATAAGATAGATTTCAGAATATATATAAATCTTGGGATGGCTTTACTGGCATCTGCTCTGTACTTAAACTCTCTAGTAATGTACTTGATCATATTAACTGTGCAAATGAACCTCAAAGAAGCCAATCGTGTCTTTAGATACTCCTGCAGAAAAAAATGAGAGTCTTTGTTCTAATGTAGCTTGTTAATTTTATAGCCTTCCAGAACATAATAATTACTGAAGAATAATCTAATCATAGCAACATAAAAGATTTTTGAAGCCTTGTTTAATAGTGTAGTGACAAATATTTCAACAATACTCTGGAAGCCACATTTTGAAAAGAATAATTTTATCTGACTAGAGATCTTTAAACTTTGGGAACAGCTCATCATAGACTGTGACATTATGAAATTTAACTATGTAAGCATTTTTCCCCTCAGTGACACTAGATTTTCAGGGATATCCTTCAGGTCACCAAAATAAGGATGTAAATGTTGGGGTACAGCTGTGTGTTCTGATCTGACCCGCAGATGCTTTCATATCATTTAGGTTAATGTTAAGTTAAATATAGCAATCTAATTTCTTGTTAACTGTTTTTTAAAATGGCCTCCATTGTTTGCTGAAGAAACAAGTCCTTGCGGGTACTCTTCATATTTATATGACTTTGATGAATGTGATTTGAGCTATAAGAGCCCTTGTTTAGTTTGTTTTTGGATAGGTCATGCTGACTTAAATTATTGTGATTATTTTTGTAATAGCTATTCAGCAAATATTTTTAAATGAATGAAATGTAATGTTATTGGCTTAATGATTTTCTTCTTCAGTCATTTTTTAAAGGTTTTATTCATCTTAAGATTTTACTACATCTTTTCTTACCTTAACATTATTTTTCTTTACAATATATATCAAGTCATTTTGTCTTTGTTTATGTAAAATCCTATAGATTCATCACTCCCTTCATTTGATGTTTATACTGAATTTCACTCTTATACTTTTTAATATTTCTTATATGTACTTATTTCTCTCATCTGTGGGTATTGCTTTTGCTTATAGTTTGTATGTTGTCCCATGATCAAATGTTTGATTTTCTTATTTCTTTACAAATGCTCTCTGTATTTATAAAGAATATGTATACACTATCAGAATATTTACAATATAGTGAAGAATATTCCAGAACTTCACCTAAAAAGAATTTTACAATTCTGCAATTTTTTTCTTTATGAATGAGAGTAAGAATACCCAGAGAAATAAGCAGACTTTGCCAAGGTTACTGTGAAAGATGTTAGTTGTCAGTGTTCTTGAGAGTAATGATGAGAGAAGACATTGTGAAGAGACCAGAACAAAGAGGTCAAGATAATTTGATAATAGAGTATAAATTCTCCTCATGTGTGTGTTTGTTTGGTTTCCTGGGTTACTTATAAACGTATCAGTTTTAGAGATTACCCTGCTAAAAAGGGTCTTTGTCTCATTTATAAATAATATGGCTTGAGGAAATTGCTTGAATGTCATAATGAGGCAGAAGAAATAAATCTACTAAGCACTACAGTGTGCTATACATTTTCAAACAAATTATTTCAAAGACAGTGTGGCAGGTAGAGTGGAATTTCAACTTGCTTAGCTTTGAAATCTACCCTAGCAATTGGTGGAGCATATTTCTAGGTGCATGTGAGTTGATCGTGGAGGTATGGTATTGGGGTCTATGCCACGTCCTTCCCCTTCTACTTAGCACTATTCTACTCTGCTTCCTGGCTGCCATGAAATAAGCAGCTGTGCTCAAATACATCTTTCCATTCTGATGCCTCTGCTTTAAAGCCACCAAAGTGCGGACTGAAACTGTGAGCAAATTCAACCTCTCGTCTTTTTTTTTAATTTAAGGAGAAAAAGAAAAAAAGCAGAGAAAAGGTACATGTTATACAGATTTACAGAAAAAATAAACAGTGGGAAATGACTAGTTAATGGATTACATATTGTCATCTTAGAAATAATTGTTCAAGTTACAAAATTAAAGCTTATAAAGTGGACTTTCAAACAGTGAGACTGCAAACAGTTCTGTTCAATGATCCAACAAAACTCAGTGATATCATTATCTATCTTATACACTTAAATATACATACAGTTATATTGTTTAGAGCACTTTCTTTTCCTCTCTTTTATACTGTGACAATTACACATTTTGGGTTTTGTTGCTCCCACAGTTCTTATTACTTTTTTGGAAGAGAGTAGAACCAAATGTGACATAACAGAACACAGTCAATCAAATCAAAAGGGTGGACATAATAGATAACGTAAAAGCATAATACAAGGTGATCAACAATGGTTACCATAATGCCTCCCACTATCTCTAATAGAATTGCCTATATCATCAGTTATAATAAAATTGAACAAAACAGTAAAGAACAAAACCAACAAAACCAAAACATTGCAGACATTACAGGTCTTCAAAAGTAGATGATAGTCAACCAGAATGGGCGTCATAATGAATCCCACTGTCTTCACAGCTTTTGCCTAAACTTTTGAACCTGGTACTATCAAGCAAAACAGAATAGAGGAACATCAGTCAAAACAAGATGGTGAGAGCAATATAGGGCTTTAAATCAAGATAATGGAAAGTCAAAATGGGTTACTATAATATATCCTGCTATTTTTTATTTATTTTTCCCTTAATTAAAAGGATAAAAATAAAAAAGTGAATAATAAAATGGAGATTGAGATAAAAGAGGGCATAACAGCAAAACAGCGCAGATCAAAACATAACCATTTAAGCAAAATAGTGTTTCACCACAAGATAATCCCGACATAAAAGTAGTTACCATATTGTCTCTTTCCTTGAAATCTTTGAGTATAACTTCGTATACTGTAGCATCAAATATATCAAAACAGTGTAAAACCATTTAAGAGTATGACAGTATTACAGGATATTTAGAATCAACTAACAGAAAATGAACAGTGGTTTCTGTATAATCTCCTTGTCTATAAAAGTTTTTGCTTATACTATCATACATAATAAAATCCAATAAGATACAACCTGTTTAGACCAATGAAGACAGAAGAACAAAAGCTTGATGAGACTTCAAACAATGATGATACTAAATCAGTATTACCTATTAAGACATTATTTTCTCCAAAATAGGTGTTCCTATCATCCAATCTTCTCTGCTTCATTTCTGTTGAGCTCTTTTTCTGTCATTAGTTGTCAGTTTGTCTTCTTCATTTTGTTTTCTGCTCCATTCATTGTGGCCTCTCTGCCACTATTTCTGGATTTTTCGTATTTTTCTTTTTTAGAATATCCTGCAGTATTCTCTGTAGAGTTGAATTGGTGGTTGCATATTCCCCTAGTTCCTCTTTATCCTGGAAGCACATTGTTTTTCCATCAGTTTCCAGGGATAGTTGTGCAGGATATATCAATCTTGGCTGGAGATTGTTATCTTTCAAAGCTTGAATTATTTCCCCCCCACGCTCTTCGTGATTTGATGGTTTGTGCCGAGAAAGCTGCTGTAATTCTGATGGTGTTCCCTTGTAAGTGATCTGTTTCTTGTCTCTGATGGCTTTTAATATTCTGTTCTTGTATTGGATTTCTGGAATTTTAATTATTATATGCCTGGGTGTTGCTCTGTTTGGGTTGTAGGTGGCTGGGGTCCTATATGCTTCATACAACTGAGTATCTTTTCCTTTTGCTAAATTAGGAAAATTCTCCTAGATTATTTCTGTGAGTAGTTTTTGTAGTTCATTTGTTTGTGTCCCTACTTCTTCTTTTATGTTTATGTTTGTATCCCTACTTCTTCTTTATCTTAAGTTATAGATCCTCTTATCATCTTCTAGTCTTTATATTATTGCTGTTTGTTTTTTTGTTATTTTTAAGAAGTTTTTCATTTCATTCTCCCACATTACAAATCTGCTCTCCAGTTCAGATAATCTGTCCTTAGTTTCTTTCAAGCTGTTATGCCAGTTTTCGATAGAGTTTTTAGTTTCCTGGTAATCTCTTTGAACCTGCTTCACATATTCTATGCTTTCTGTATTTTCTCCATCAAACAATTCTCCCCTCTTTTTCTGTTCTTCCATTCCACCATCTGTTTTTTCTTGGGTGGTGCTTAGCATTTTTCTACCTATTCTGCTTATGTCTAGCTTCAGGTCATTAATAACTTCATTCCTGAACTTGTCTATGAGGCTCTGGAGATAGCACTTTATATCTATTGGTCCTGTGTCTGCTGTTGCCTCATTCTCAGGATTGGGGGCCGAGGACCCTTTCTTGTTGCTGCCTCTTCCCATATTCTTTGTTCCTTATATATGCAAGCATATATAGGAGGCCCAGCTTCCTTCCCTGTCAGCCACAGTCACAGTCTGATTGAATTGTGCCGGCTAGGTGTTCCCGCCCACCGCAGAGCACCAGGAAGTTGCAGACTAGGCAGCCTATGTGGGGCCGCCCCTCCAGGTCAATATTCCGTCAGGCGCTGGGACCTGGGCTGTGCTAGCCTACTGGGTCTCAGCCAGCAGCGTCACGTAGGCTAGGCACTGCTCACCAATCCTGCTTGAGAGGGGGATACGTGACTGAAGTCACTGCAGTGCCCTGTTCCCGCATGTCTGCCTGGTCCCAGAATGTCCTCTGTTGGGAGTCTCCTAGACCATGGAAGAGTCCCAGTTTCTTTCACTCACCACAGGTCGATGCACAGCTCCCCGCCCGTCCTGCTTTCAAGAGCTTTAGCGCGTCTCTCTCCCTGCTGAGCCGATGTAGACGCAGTAGCGGCTGCGGGAAACCAAATTGCTGCTTCCAATGGCGCGGGCTCCAGCTTCCACATTCAGGCTTTTCTGTTCCTGTTATAGCACCAGGATTGCATTCACAGTTGGTTTCTCTCAGCCCAGTTTGTTCTTGGGTCAGCAGGGCATATCTCCACTTGCTTATGATTCCTTACTCTGCACCATTCCTGAATTGTAAGCTAGGTCTTTTAGAGAGCCTCTGTAGCTGCTGCTATCTGTCTGCCATGTTCTCCCGGAAGTCCAACCTCTCATCTTTTAATTTATAGGTATCAAGTAGTATGTCTCAACTATGAGAAAGCTGAAAAATAGAGACATGCAATCAACTCTTGAACATTCAGCATTCTAATTTTCATTCAATTATTTCCTTGATTTCAGTATCTATGTTAGAGGACACCAATAAAGAAAGTCTCTAAGGCTCATGTTGTTCAGAAATTGGTCTGGTAGAATAAGGTTCTGGAAGGAGTCAATTTAGTAGTTTAAAAAAAAGTTTAGGGTCCTTACAGATTTTACTTGTTCCTGTATCTGTGAGATCTTCTGGACTGTGCTGTATCCTCTTTATAGAAAAAAGTACCAGTGGCAGAGAAATTCTCTATACCTCTCTGTACAAAGGATTAACCTCTCTGTACAAAGAGTAGTGTGGGGGAAATTAGAGTAGTTCCAGTTTATACTTTGGTGAATTGTAAATTTTAATGTTGGTCTTGTTTAGGGTTTTAAAAAACAATTGTTGGCCTCATATGCTCATCAGGAACCATTCTTTTTGGTATGATTAAGTTGGGATACTTTTCAGAATTAAATATTAATGATAAAGGCATTTTTGGTTTGTGTTTTTAACTTTATAACCTTTTTGGACTAAGAATGAGTATAGTGTAAACCTTTCTATTAATGCCATCTTTTTATTCCAGTCCAGTTATTTGTGCATTACTGAAGAATGCAGGGTATCAATGCCAAGTAAAAAGTAATATTTCATACACATATTTAGTAAAACATTTTAGATATATATGATTTCTATTTCATTGACAGAAGTTAACTAAAAATATGCAAGAAATCTAAATCGAAATAAATTGGTAATGTTGACAATTAAAAATGAAACACTATTTTTAACCTTTTTTCTCCTCTGGATTATAATTCAGCATCTGTGTAGGACTCATATATAAAATGTGTAGGATTCACATATAAAATGATGATTGAAAACATTGTTATTTCTTTAGATTGCAGTAAAACTTACATTTGGTTAAAGTAAAGATTTCATACATACTTTGTTACAAAGGGGAGGAAGATAGCTTTACTACTTTAAGACAGATTAAATTAAAAAAACAAAATTCAAGCATGCCTGTAACCCTAGCAGTCTTTAAAGCTGAGACAGGAGAATTACAAATTCAAGCCCAGGTTGCACAATTTAGTGAGATCCTGTCTTGGAAATAAATATCCAAATACTATGTTAAAAGGATTGGGTATATAACTAAGGAAAAAGGTCTTGAATTCATTTCCCAGTACCATAATACAAGCAAAACACAGAATCTCCTTGAAGAAATTCTAGCATGTCTTTAGAAGAAATTTAATTTCGGTCAACTTTAGTCATAGGCACATATTTTTATCCTGATGAGCATTTTTTCTCTTATCCTTCATTTGTTTGTTTCTTTTAGAGTAAGTGAAGAGAAAGAAGTGACTGAAGAACGACTGAAAGCTGAGCAGGAATCATTTGAAAAGAAGATCAGGCAGTTGGAAGAACAGAATGAACTGATCATAAAAGAAAGGGAAGATATCCTTTTTGAAAACCCTAATTTTTAATGTTCAGAAAGTTTGACTTTTTCATGAGTAAGGTGTAAATTCCAGAGAAATAGTTGTTCTAATTGATAACAGGGAATAAATCTGCATGTGCTGCCATTTCTAGGCAATCAGAGAGACACTAAACAGCATGTGCTGTTGCTTCCTTTGTGCTTGATAAAGCCACCCAGCTGTTCTGCTGCTGCTATTGTGCGGTATAGCACGTATTTGTCAACTGAAAAAGACAATAAGAAATTTGGGCGTTAAAATGTAATGTTGGAACTTTATTAAATTCTATTCCACTACTGTAATTGAGCCGGAACCTACTTGTATTTGGTATTCTTTCTAGTTAAAGCTTTCACAATTTTAAGGAGTTCTACTCTGAAATCATGAAAATAAAAATATGCTTTGTAATGTACAGATATTGTAATAGATAATTGTTTACATTACATGTTAAAACTATCAAACTCATGAAAGAATAACTATTGAGTTTAGAGCTAGAAGTGTTATGTGGGTTTGTATATATACTGCATTGTTTGTTTGAGAGAAAAAAGATTTTAACTTAAAAAATACACTTAGGAGACTTGTGAGTTAAAATGAGCACATTTCTGAACTTCATTTTGAATAGGTAAAATTAATTGTCCTTGGGTGTTTTATGCAGTGGCACTGATGTAGAAGAAAAACAACCATCGCTAAAGTTAGAGTGACTGAGCCGCCAGCAAATTGGTATATGAGTGCCTGAAAAACCTGTTGTCTTTATTGTCAGTATGATCATTAACTTGATAGTTAGATATTATTTCAAAGATTCTGAAAGTGTCAAAAATGATCCTATATTGACAATTACTATGTCTTTGTGAATACTAGAAAAATAGAAACATAATCATAATTAGCTTGAAAAATACAAAACTATAACCATGAAAAATGAGTTCTGAACTTTGTTTTCCAAGTAGTGGGAATGTTTGATAGAAAATTAATATAATCATAATTATCAGACTCAATTCACTGAGTAGAACATTAATAAGGCTTATTTAACCAGTAATTGTAAAGGAATAGATCTGAGATCTGTGTATTTGGATAATCATCACAGCCCTTGCCTGTTTTGATTTTATTGCCCTGGGTTGTCACCTTCAGACCAGTCTGCTTTTCTTTTTTTTTTTTTTTGTCTTTTTCATTTTTATCGGTACCAGGGATCGAACTCATGACTGCCTGCTTGCAAGGCAGGCGCTTATGCCACCGAGCTAAATCCCCAGCCCCCAGTCTGCTTTTCTTACTCTTCTCTCTAGGTTAGAGAGATGCTGTTTAGTCACTTTGCTTAGTACTTTCAAGAACTAGTAGATTAAGAATGATATTTTTTTGGACAACAAAAATTCAACTTATAGGGCCTTTTTTCCACACAAGAACTCTGGAGATAGCCTCTGGCATTAATTTGACAGCTCCAATGTTGGCATGTCTACAGTTCTCCTAGCTTTTCTCTAGTAGGTGCTCTAATTCTAATTCTTATCACACAGAGACAATCAAAAATATACAGCAATGTTTAAATTTTTTAAAAAATTTTTACAGTAAAAAGACATATTGTTGTTAATCCCCCACACATTTCTGTCACTTCAAATAAACTTGTCCCATCATTCTTGCTACTTTTTGAGGTGATTATGGAAGTTCGTATTTCATGTCTTTATGAGATATGATTAAAAAAATACAGTGAATACTCTTGCAGCATGTCAGCCAATGGAAAGGCAGGCATAGAACCTTTATGGTGTGCCTTCATCCACCTTAATCGCTGGATCTGACATCACACAATTTCCACCTCTTCCTCAAAGTCAAAATGACCATCAAATGTAAATACTTTGAATCAAATTCAGGATATTGATGTAGCCAAAAGAGGACTTCTAGAACTGTTTTAGAGCTCTAAGAATAATGGAATATCTGTTTGAAAGGAGGGGGAAATATTTTGAGGGAGATTAACAATATGTTTTTACTGTGGTACATTTTTAAAATGTAAAGATACACTATATTTTGTAATCATACCTTACATTTTCAATGGGACAAGAAGAAAAGGAGGGAGAGGTCCTGACAGTTGTGATTCCTGTTTTGAAAAACAGAGATCCCACTCCACCACCCCTTCTGGGTGTCTTCCCAGAAGAATTAAGAACATCATACACATCACTATTATATGCACCCATGTTTATAACAGCACAATTTATAATAGCTAAGTCTTGGAAACAACTCAAATGCCCATCAACTGAAGAATAGATAAAAAAGGTACATATTTATACAACGGAGTGCTACTCAGCCATAAAGAAGGATAAGCTTGAGACATTTATAGGTAAATGGATGCAATTTGAGACCAGACTTTTAAGTGAAATATATCAGAGTCACATGTGTAAACATTGTATTGTCTCCCTGTGAGAAACTGAAAGAGTAAATAAGGTCTAAAATGTACAGCACATACTGTGAAATGGGAAGAAATTACTTACAAAAACAGTTAGGATGAGCAAAAGGGGAAGGACAGTAGGGAAAAGGGAAAAATGCAAGTTAGTTAAATTATTAGTGTCGCTTAGTTCGTTAAAAATATGGTTTATGCTGATATCAATTGAAGAAATTTTTACGCCTATATCTTTACTCTGAGCAACTGCTTTAAAGATAACAACATGTAATGTTTTAACTATTGTTATTCTATTATTTAGTTATGAAATTTTGTTTTACTTTGTTCCATAAAAAAAAACATGAAAACTTCTTTAGGATATCTCCTACCTGGCCTCTCCTCTAGCTAGTAGTCTTTTATATGATATTTCATATGATAGTTTTCCTGAACTTTATTCTGTGATAATGTAAGCTAAAAAGAATGTTGAGAAAGAATGTTGCTTGTCCAATTTACATAGTGGGAGGTGCTAGAGAAAAGGTGATCAGGAATGACATTAATCCCAACTCCCACATCAAAAGGTAAGAAAATAGAATCCACTTTTTATATGGAAAAGTGTTGATACTTTGACCTTCCTGGGACAAAAAACAGCATAGCATTCTGTGGTACTGAGGCAAGTTGGAGAAAGAAGATAAGCATGATTAATATTAATTTAGAAAGCCTGCCTGTAATTAGAGTGGGTCCTTGTTTGTCTGGTGATACCCTTAAGAAAATTGTGTAGCTGTTTGGAAAAGTTAATATTAATTTCAGTGGACTATAATATTTAGCATCTTGTGGGTCGACTAATACTTTCTGGCGCTGAAGTTCACGAAAGTCTGCATGGCTATGAATGGTTTCTTCTAGCAGGCTCCATGTCAAGATACCCTGGTGATTGTAGTGACACAGTTTTGCATATTTTCTTTATGATTTAGCTCTGAAGTCAGCACACTACTATGGTGGGCTGTATACCTACCCCAATAGGATGCCAACTAAATCTTGTGCCACCCCATCCCTGTGTATTGTTTAAAGTTGATGTGTTCTAGGTTCAAAAAAGTATAGTAGTTGCAAAAAGATCCTCCTGGCCTAAAACATGTAGTATCTGTCCCATTACACAAAATATTTGTTGACCTGTGAACTCTCTTCAGAGTGAAAAAGGGCAGAAAAAGGCTTGTGAATAAAGTCAAAGGCTTAGAATAATGGTACAGTTACAACCTATTTTACACATGGGAAGAAAGGAGTTGGTTTGAGCTTTTATTCTTTATTGGGAATAAAGATTGAAATAAATGTTATATTATTACTAAAAATAAAGTTGTTTAGTAGGTGTAGTTTCTTTAACTGGTACCATTAAAGGCAGGTAGTATTTGTAGAATTTTACTGTCAAAAAAAGAAAAAATAATTTAAATAATGACAACCCTGGTTTTCTTTCTAAGTAGATTATTCGCGTACAAATCTCCATTACCAGAATAAAGCTGTCAAAGGTTAATACAGATGATTTTATAGTACATAAAACTCTATAAAACTTAGAAACATAAAATGAGGTTGTAATTTAAAACAATATAATTTTAACTACAGATTCATTTACCTATCATACATGAATGATTCAGACTCTTTGATATACATGAAATCAGATAATTTCAATTCATTTTAAAGTCAGTTTCAGTGTAAGGAACTATATTCATGAGTTACAATTTTTGATGTTTTAAAGATATAATTTATGGTTTTCTTGTTTTTGAAGTTCTAATAACTCAATTTACTAATCAACTGTTTGCACAGACAAGTGCTTAAGTGAAAAGGAAATGTTACATATTTGCATTAAGATCAGGCTTTTTGAAGGATTTATTCTTATAGAAAATTGGGAGTTTATTAAGACGTAAAACTTCTGGTTAATTTTCAATTCTTAAAAAAAAAGCCTATTTCTTAAGATCTTAACCATGTAAATGAAAAGGCCTTTTACAAGCTGAGCAGTCTAATAAACCTAGTAGATGCTTGCCAGGATGAATGAATATGAAAGGAGCGATAAAACTGATATTTAAAGAAAATCTTTCCAATAATGATAATTCTGAATCATTTTATCATATGAGACAGAGGATGTAGCCATTAGATAAGTTGATTAATATTTAAACTAGTTGTATTTGTAGACCTCTAACTCAGATCAGTGGTTGGATCAAAGCTTATAGAAGGAAAGGAAAGTCAAATGATTTTTGACCTGACAGTATCAACTGGCACTTCAAGGAAAATAACAGTGAAGAAAGCACAGGGGACTTCAAAGTTCTGTTTTTATACTGAGTAGCCTCTTGGGAAAGTTACTGAACTTCTCTGAGATTCTTTTGCATCTGTCATATTCAGATAACTAATAATACCTTATTTTGTTGGCCTGTTGAAATTTTTAAAGATTCATAAAGAATCTAGCAGTGTCTTCTTAGGAGACCCTGAATAAAAGGAAAGAAATGAAGGGAATTAGGGAAAAAAAAACACACACACACACACAAGCATTTCTATCAGTCTGGTTTCTAGGGGAGGAAATTCCCCTTCTGGTTTCTTGCCTTATGTTTCTGGCTGGGACTTGCTAAACTAAATAGATTTAGAATTACTTGGAAATCACATCTTTATATAGATGGTCATTCTTTAGGAAGAAAGAACTCTAAAAGAATCCTTAGAAAGAACCAAAGAGCTCAAAATAGATTAGTGAAAATTCATAAGAATTTTATCTAATTATATGAAGCAGCCATTGGTTATAACAGTAATATATCAGAGCTATCTATATCTTTCTGTTTAACTAAAGATCTCATTTCTCTATAGAAACCATCATCATCCAAGATTTTTAATAAGAGCCATACTATGGGATGGTAAAGTGAAGAAGGAAGGGAAACCACGGAAGAAATGTTTCATAGGATATTGTTTTAAGAGAAAGAGTAGATCTCATTTTTATTAATTCTACTGACCATTCATAAGCGAAGGTAGAACATTTTTTAGACTGAAATAGTTTTGTGAGATTCAAGAACCTAAACTTAAAATGAAACCTATCCTTTCTATGTAAAAGAGAAAGGCTATGAAAGAAGAAAGGGAGTTTTGGTATCTGGTGGTATAGTTTACTAATATAGGAAACTGTGTTGCCAAAGTCCTTTATCAGCTTTGATGAATTTGGGCCTTTTTGGAAAAAATGTTGAGCTTTTATATTTTATGTTTACAAATTGAATTATTTAGTGATATAATATTCTACATACTTGGATAAAGCTATCTTATTCCAGTTGACAAGCCCTGTAAGATACTGTTTGCTAATCAAAAAATTGTCTTTATTCCTATAGGAGTTATATTGCTTGAGGCCACTTTATTTGCTTCATGATGCTGTATAAATTTATCAGCTTTTGGACCATTGTTATTATACATTGTCATTTTAAGTCAGAATGATACACTGGATTACTTTCCATTTATATTACAGGGAAGTAAGCATGCTTAAGGAAACAACTGATTGTTATTACTTTTGGTGGTGGTCTAAACCATTCTTGAAGTTTATTTTCATTCTCTTAAAATATTTAGGTACTGCTAAGTATAGGAAGGAATTAATGGTAAATATTTGTGGAAAATAAAATAATTGCCTAAGTTTATACTTACTTTCCTTTCAGTAAGAACTTTTTGAGATTAAACTACTCTTTGATACCAGTTATAGTTGTACTGTACTTTTTTGAAATTCACCCACAAAATAAAAGCAGTACTCCTCACCTGTTCGGATCACTTTTGTATGCAGTTTCTTTATACAAGACTTCCTTGACTGTCATGGATAATAAATTCATTACTTGATGTCTAGTTTCTAAGCCCATTGCAGCTTAGAGGGAGACAATTAGAAGTAGGGAATGGAGCTTCAGTGAGAATACTGAAGCCAAGAAGAGTTAATAGAAAAGTTATTAAAAATCACTTAAGAACTGAAAATGTACAAGAGTCTAGAAGTCGACCCACCTAATTATATCTTGGGAACTTTAGTGTGAAACACAACATAGATTAACATTGTCATGATTTTGCTGCATCAAGGTAACAAATTATTTTTATCCCTTTTTATTAGTAAACATCTTAGAATTGTATATTTCTTTTCTATTTATAGAGTACTTTCATGTCTTCATAGTAAGCTGGTTAAGTTAGGTGTGGCAGATGCTCTTATTCTCATTTTATAGGGAAAGGAACAGATCTGAAGAGGTTGCTGAAATAGCTCACTAAAGACCTAAAAATGAACTCTCTGCTTCCAACTGTTCTGCTCTTTCCATTATGCCTAATTATTTGTGTATCACAAATAATTAAAATATCAGTAAGATTATCTTGCCTAGACTGTTTTGTAGTTAAAGCACAACTTTATAAAAATTAGTAATATATTTTATAGTACTTTTCACCCAAAGATGACTAAAACTTTATTTTTGTAACTTAAAAGGTACCTAAACCATAGGTAGTGTAGAAAATCTAGATACGTAGACTATCCCAGTGATTTTCTTGAATTTTGATTTCTCCATTCCATTGCCAAATCTTTCTCCTTTTCCCTGTGAATTATTATTCTCAGCCCATTGTCCTTTGGTGTTTTCATTGTCACCTTAACTAATTTCTGTATTACCTCATAGCAGTGGTGGTGAACCTGTGGCATGCATGCCACAGCTGGCTGTTTGTTATCTTTAAAAATGCTTAAATGTTTTCCATCACTGCTGTATGGTGTCCTTGTGTTCCTTTCTCCAGTGTCTGCAGCCACCTTCTATGTTTATTCTACACTGCTGTCTGATTAACCTTTCTTTTTTTTTGAAACAGGAGCTCTAGGTAATTCAGGCTGGCCTCAAACTTGCAGCAATACTGCCTCTGCTTGGTGAGTTCTGCGATTACAGGCATGTGCCACCATGTCTGGTTTATCCTTTCTTTAAGAACTACCTTATACTCCGAGTAACTACTTTAAAGATAACAATATGCAATATATTAACCATTGTTACTCTTCTATTATTTTGAAATTAATTTTCTGCTTTAAAATTTTAGAAAAAGAACTATTTTTATTACACTGCTTGGCTTTTTAATATCTTTCCATATCTTCTTATGCCCTAAAACATCAAATGGACATTCTTGATTTTGAAATTGAGACCCTCTATTACTGGTGTCACACATATGTGACTATTTTTGTGGCCTTTTGTGTTGTTCCTGTATACCTGCTAAGAAAGACTCATTGATTTTTTTTTCTACTTATTATAGCTTATTTCCATGTCTTTGTCATTGTTCCCTTTAATAGTTTTTATTTTCAAGATTTCTTTAATATATCTTTTCTGATAAAGTATTTTCACAGGATTTGGGTCCTGGCATTCATATCTGTACTAACTGCCCTAACTTGTGTCTTGTTTTATCGTTCCTTGGGGGCACTGTGTGCACTTGCAGCAGTACTTGCATTTTGAGCAAGAAAACTTAGACTTTATTCCTTTGTCTGCTCGTTACCATTGAGACTGAAGTGGGTCATTGAACTCAGTACAGGTTCATTGGCATTTTAGAAGAATAAGCCAATTTCTCATGGCTTTAGTCTTGGTAGGGGTGAAAAAGCAGAGGCTACAAAGAAAAGGAGATAGTGTCTAGCCAAAGGGAATCTGTATTTGAAGGAATGTTTTTGGTTTGCTTTAAGGCTGGAAGGGATTTCTGTGGTCTACTTTACATCTTATAATACTTTTTCTTAGTTTTAGTTTCTTTAGTTAAAGTTATATAAGCCTTTAGAGGACTTAAACATTTATCTGACTCCTTACATTCTTTGGGATATTGTATGAAGAGATTTGTCTTGTGATTTTCAGTCCTTCACCTTCTGTTCTGGGCTTAGCAAGATATGTTAATGTATTTGTTATTTTACTGTTTTTTGTAGACTGATGTATGATTCTCTCAAATTTGTACATGACCCCCAAAGTGACTATAGCTAAAGTCAAAGGAGGTATTAAGTTAAATGAGGTGATGGTGGGGTCCTAATGGAATAGGACTATGGCATTGTAAGAGGAAGAAGAGAGATTTCTTCCTCACCCTTCTATCCATATGAAGATTCAGCCAGAAGATAGCCATTTGAAAGAAAGTCAGAAAGAGATTCCTTACTAGAGATCAAATCCTGGTAGACATTAATATTGGATTTTTTGGACCCAGAACTGTGAGAAAGTAAATTTCTGTTGCATATACCAGCTAGTCTATAGTAGCTTTTTTTTTTTTAACAATCTAAGGAACTTCAGACAGTATTTAGCTTATACTTAGTTCTTTGCTATTTTATTATTCTAAGTTTGTGGCAAAAGACTGATATAATTGTTAAAGGGTAGTATTTCTAAATATCCAGGTCTTCAGATGTCATTCTCTGATCATATTCCAATATCTTTATTTCCCTGGTTGCATGTTAATGTGTTTTTGAACATTAATTTTTTGTGTATGTGTGTGATGCTGCAGATTGGACCTAGGGCTCATGCATGCTACACAGATACTCTACCACTGAGCTACAGTTCAGCCCCCACTGCATCTTTGGTTAAGTTTTATCTTGACACAAGCTCTCACTCACTTGCCCAAGCTGGGATTGAACTTGCAGTTCTCCTGCCTTAGCTTCCTGAGTATCTAGATTAAAGGTATGTACCACGCTCAGCAACATTAATATTTTGTTTTCCTTGTATTATTTTTTGATGAGATTTGCTTTAGGAATATTTGTGTTATTGTCTAGAATTCTTACAATATCTAAGATGTACTTATTTTATAATAAAACAAACAGTTTTTATTTGATTTTGCTTTAATTTTGATTTCTTTGGCTGAAGGCTCCAAATAGCGCCCAAGAGCAACTTCTTTATTACTGTTAAGTGAGTAATGCTGAAATTCAGATGGATATGGAGTGCGCTTCTCAAGTGGTCTTATTGGCTAAGTAGTTATTCTCATATCCACAGATAAATAAACACATTAGACTAAAGATACATATATATTTAAAATTTTTCTACATCTTTTTTTTCCCCAGTGATAGTTCTACACTGATTAAATGGTACTAAATCTTTATAGCATCATTTAAAATTACTTTGGAAAGTTTTAGCAGTTCTTGCATGAAGAAATAGAGTTCCAATAAATCAATTTCATAGTAATTATTATTCAGGAAAGTTCATTATTCTGTTTAGGTTTTTACATTACTGATCTTTCTTAAAAGGCTATTTTGATGTAATCTTTTCAGCTCAATCCATTTGTCATACCACAGTTTATAATTGCTTTATATTTGAAAAATATAATGAATAAATTTATTAATAATCGGTAGCAAATTTTTCTTAGTGTTATTAACCTTAGCATGACCTTTACTTATGAATAGTTAAATGATGCAGATATTAATACTCTTATTCAGTTAAAGAATTATACAATAACATTTCATTTTTTTTTTTAATGGTTATGACCAAGATTTAACATTTCCAAGCTCTATAATTTTTCACAAATAGTAAATCTAGTTAGGGCATAGTCGTGTAATGCTCAGAAGTTAACAGAATATGTAAACTGGATTTCCCTTTAGATCATATAGTATTATCTCTTCTTAACATGGGTTGAGTATCCCTTATCTGAAACACTAGAGGCTAGAAATGTTTAAAACTTTTGAATTTTAGTATATATGCGTTGATGATCTGTTGAGGATCTTTAATTTTAAATCTGAAATACTCTAAATACACTATGATCTTCAGAAAGTTTCAAGTTTTGGAGTATTTTGGATTGTAGGTAAGGGATCCTCAGTCTCTGTAGGACTCACAGGCAGGAGAGTATCTTGTTTTCTTGGATCCTTAGGTTTGTGAGCAGTAGAACTAATGAAATGAAGAAAGAGTCTTTCCTATGAAAACGGTCTCAAGCTCTTTTAATTTCTAAATAAATGTTGCTTGGAAAATATGAGTATCTAAAGATAGTACTTATTATGCTCTAATTCATTGGTGGTCAACCTATGACATGCATGCAGCAGTGAGCTGTTTGTTATTACTGAAAGCTCTAAAAGACAAAGGAGAAAAGATATGAAACCACACAAAAGATTAGAAATTGTAATTAGCTTAGTGAGAACTCTGTACCAAACTGTGACAATAAAGAGAGCATACTAAATGGTAACAAAAGAGAATAGTTGTAAGGACAGAGAAAAGTTGCCAAATAACCTACTCTAACTCACATAAGCAGCCTAAGAGAGTGGTAGTGAACGTTTTAGAGCTTTCGATGATACAGACAGCCTGCTGCGGCAGGCATGCACTGGCTTAAGGCATCAGTGTGCCAGGCTGAGAGCATGAGGACTAACTCAGCAAGGGATGAAGAAAAGTGAAGTAGGGCCAAGGGTTTAGCTCAGTTGCATAAACACCAGCCTGGCAAGCGTGCTGTTGTAAGTTTGATCCCCTGTACCAAAAAAAAAAAAAAAAAAAAAAAAAAAGAGAGAGAGAGAGAGAAGTAAAGTGCAAGATATATCACAGTAGTTAGATATTCTTGCTATAACATTATATAGTAATTGATATAGCAGAGAACTAATTTAATATGCTACAGAAACTTCCCCCCTTTTAATAAAAAACAATGATCTGAAAATCCCTGTTTGTAAGTCTTTATCTAATGAGCCAGGAATTGAATATCTCAAACATTACTTGTCTCAACATGTGATAGAACAAGAAGCACTGGGAAGGGAACCGGATTTATAAAACTCAGAATTTTGAAAGCTCTACCTTGAATAAATCTTAATTACAAGTCTTAATTTCATCATACATGTTAATAATATATGAACTATTTACCACTGAAGATGGCCAAGTAAGGTAAAATACTTTTTTTTCAAATTGTGAAATACTATAAAAATTTAAGGTTAAAAAAATTTATAGCTTTTAAAACATATTAAATGATATAAAGATATTTTACATATGTTGCAAATATTTTTCCAATTTTGTATTTGTATTTGAAGATTTTTGTTTTTGTTTTTACCTTTAGAGCCTTCATTCAGATTTCTGTTGTCCAAAGAATAACTACTTTTTGAAGTGGCAAGCACTGTTTTGAAACAAAATTTTTTAATAACATGAGAGTGCATCCCTTTAAGTTTTTTTAAGCTGTTGTAAGAAAGTTTGTTACTAAGACAACTCAGCTAAGAATTGCTGAAGAATCTCAGCAATCATAATGCTACCTCAAACAAGGCATTGAGTTCTCAAGGAAAGTAATGCAGAAACAGAGCTGAAAAGCTATGGCTGTGTTGGTTATTTTTCTCTTGTTGCTGAGACAAAATACCTGAAGCCCAAAATTAGGGAAGAAAAGGTTTATTTAGCTTACAGTTTTTGGAGATTCCAGTCATAATCAACTGGCTCCAAGGCAGGATGGCATGGCACTGGGACAACACTTCAAGGCGGTAGCCAGAGCAAAAAGGGGAAAGAACAAGTCTCTTCCTCCCTTACATTGTAGACAGCCACCTCACCACTACCATACCCCCAGCCCGGTCCTGTGTAGCACTCACCAATTCTCTGTGCCTTCCTCTTACACAAGATGAGGATATTTACAAAGTAAGGATCCTGGCTCCCTGCTGAGTCTCTTAGTTTAACTTCTAAATTTCTCACAAAGTTGACACATTGTGTCAATCATAACAGCGTAGATTGAACCTACATATGAATATTTTATAAATTTTTGTTGAGATTAGGCTTTTTTTTTTTCATTTTTATTGGTACTGGGGATCGAACTCACGACTGCCTGCTTACAAAGCAGGTACTTACGCCGCTGAGCTAAATCCCCAGCCCGAGATTAGGCTTTTTTGTGCATAGTAAAAATGCCAAAATAATGGTATCAAAATAAGATGTGTATTTTATTTCTTATTCATGTAAAAGATATCCTGGTGCCAGGAATTTGAAGCAGATATGGGCATTTTGTAGATTATTTTTAAGGAGCCAAACTTTTTCTATCTTGGGTTCAGCCATCATGTGTACATTCTAGGCAGCAGGACAGTTTATTTTGAAAAGTTCTAAATTTTGTTTTAATTTCATTTTTTCCACACTGAATTTAGGAATCAAATTGATTTTTATATATTGATTTTACATCTGCTGACTTTGCTGAAGTCTCATGTACTGTTCTAGTTATGTGAGGATTTTGTGTGGAATCACGTCGATCTTCAAATGAAAACAGTTTTAGTTTTTTCTAATCTTTATGCTCTTTATTTCTTTTCTGTCTTTATTGCAGTACTGCCATTAGTGATAAGAGAGGATATCCTTGTCAAGGTCTGTACCTTAGGAGAAAATACACATTGCATTCTTAAATTTAACATTATCTATAAAGTTTTGGTTTTTAATATTTAGCTTTTTATCACATTGAAGGTTTCTCCTCCCTTTGTTTTTCTTCATGAATTTCTCTCTTATTTTAGATGTTGTTTTCTGTTTCTTGTTTTTTAAAATAAAAAATGGATGTTGGTTATTTATAGCATTTGATGGTCTATTATATATTTATCATCTCTTCCTCTCATAAAACATCATATGTCTTGTGCACTATTGTGTGCTCAATAAATATCTGTTAGTGAATGAATTGTTAAACTAGAGTTGTTCAGAGAACATATGACTCAAGAGAAAACTTTGACTGTATTTAACTGTTCAAACTGAATAATCTGGCACTCTACCACCCCTGGGGATGGTGCATCTGAATTGCAACAAAAGCTACTTGGAAGATAAACATGTGAGAGGTAAAACTGCAAAGGAATAGATTGATGTGATAGTTACATTTTAAAATAAACTTACATGTAACTACAGGTTTAACAAATACGGTTTATATTTCATAGGTGCTAAAGTGTTTTCTGTTTTTCTGAATGCCAGAAAAGGATGAAGGACCAGTTAAATTACATATGTTAAAGCAGCAGAATAAATGGAAGGAATTGACAAGAAGAGTGAGAGCAAAGATATTTTTATATTTGACTTCTTTGCATTTACTTGCTTTTAGGTGCTAGGAAAGCTGAAATTTTAAAAAACACAAATTTTCTAGTTTTTAAATCTTATACTACATGTTTAGTATATTGCGGGAAAGCCCAGCTTGTGGCCAGTAATGAAATGTAATGCTTATTTTTAAAAATGCAATTCATTGGAAATAGAATTCTCTTAAGACATAGTCTAGAATTGAGTTGGATTTATCTGTTACATCAACCAGCATCATGAAGTAAAACTACCATCTATCCTCTATCCTATTATAATTACTACAATGTAGTTTTATTTCTCAGTCTCCCTCTAAAGAAAGAACCATGTGCTAAACATATGTTAATAGAAGTTTTTAAAAATGCAGTTCAAATAATACAATTTTCTTATTAAGTTAAAATGGTCAATCTTACCATAAAATATTAATAATTTTACAGAAAGATTATTCTTTCTTACCATTAAAATATCGTAGGGTAATAGTGATGAGAGTACTGTTTTAGTAATAAAAATTGTCATGTGGATAAGTTCCCCAGAAGGCCCCATGATGGTAATACCCCTAGATTCTGTCTTTAAAGAAAACTGCTGAGAGGCAATAATTTTTTTTGTATGTGTCCCATTTTCATTAATGCATGGTAATTGATGGAGTTGCAGTGACTTGTAGCAGTAATGAGTTCTAAACATAATAATGCACTCTTTTCTAATAAGTGAGCACTGCTGGGGTTTAAAAGCATACTAAATCAGTTGCTTTAGTATGAATTTATTAGTTTTTTTCAGCATTAGCTTTAATAGTAGTTATTTACATAAGCGTACATCCCATTAACCGCCATCAGGGCTGGAAAACATGCTGAACTGTTCATATTTTCATATAATTATTGAACATAATGGTTTCATTTGCATTTCTAAACAGTGATGTTTCTGTCAGCCTTGGAAATAGTGTCTTTACGCAGTCCCTATTTCACATCCACTTATTTGACATCGTTAAATTTTATGCTAATGTGTTTCCCTAGAATATCATCAGTAGGACAGATGCTTGTGCTTTAATATACAAATCAGGGATGCTTTTCCATCCCCCAAATGGCAAAGGAAATTTTTAAAAAATCTGCAGTTTTAGATATCCAGTCTGTCTCCATATAAATAAGTTTATGAAGTAAGACATTCAGGGTTAAATGTTATAATGTGGTATCTCTTCAAAATGCTTTATTTTGAAAGCTTTCTAGTGGACTTGGGTTGGTTTTGTTATCTTGAATAAGGAGCTAAGTCTCAGTAAAGATCTTGTTGCTTATGAATATTTAGAGTTTTGCTTCTGAAATGTTGATCTTGAGATGCAAGGGTTTTGGTACTTTGAATATATCAGACCACAGTGATAGTTTTAAAAATATTCTCTATGTTTTGTTCCTTTAAGTCTCAACTTGGATGTAAAATCTTATGGTGGAGGCTGTTATGTTAATATTCTTGGGCAGTATAGATCTTGTATGTATTTAGAAAATGTTCACTGTGAAAGTGTGAGTCAGTTGGTCAGGAAGATATGTCAAATTAAGAAGCAGTGCTAATACAGAAGGACAGCTTTATTTTCTGTCCAAGGACAAACTCCTTTTCTTTTGGAGTCTGTGTGTACTATCAGATTCTGTTTCTCCAATGTATGTAAATGCTTCTGTCAGTTCTGTCAGTCAGATGACTAGAACATTTTAAACAACAGTAATCAGTTAAAGAATTATTTTGAGAGTTATCTCAGTACTTTTTGGTGGTAGAAGAGTGGGCATGAAGCCACTTGCATATTTTGGTCTCTGTGGGCCTCTTTTCTTGTTCTTTGACATCTCAGAGCAGCATTTTACTATGGACTCTAGTGGACCTGCAGTCCTGGAGCTGACTGCACAGTTCAAAATGCAAGGTTGGCAGTCTATCAAGATACAGAGTAAGCAACAGCTTTGAAAGGAGCTATTGATTCACATTGCTTGCTAAAAATATGTTAGAACTGATATAGCATAAAACTGATGTAGCATAAAAGTATTATTTGGACAGAAATACTATTTAGTTTAACAGGTCAGGTAGCAACTGAAATTTTTGCAAAGGCTTCTTTTCTTTGGGAAATTGCCAAGAAAGATAGTAAGAGTTATGACAAAACCACTATAAAGCTAGAGTTTCGTAGGTATTTGTTTTTAACCCAGCTTGTTTTATGCATTTTCTGTGATTTAAAATAATCTGGGATACTTCTTAAAATGTTAAGATCTTCTATCAAATTGAAAACATTGGTTTGGTCCTCCAATCATTTGTTGCCAAATCTGTTTTCAGATCAGATATCATATATGAAAGTAAAAAAAGAAAATTTTGAAAATCCAGTTTCTTTTATTATAAACTAAGTGATATTTTCAGCTTTTTTTTTTTTTTTTGTGGTACTGGGGGTTAAACTCACAGCCATGTGCATGCTAGGCAAGCACTCAACCACTGAGCTACATCCTGAGTCCCTTTTCAGCTTTTTTATAAAGCTATGTGTGATAGGATTCATCAGCAACAATTTTTGTTTATATTTTCGTAAGGGCATTTTGGTATAAAGGTAAAGAAACATTTCCTATCACCAAAAAATAACATTTATCCTTTTTTTATTCTCTGTACAATCTTCTTCCTTTTCTCGAAAGTGGTTAACATTGACACGAAAATTTCATTTGCCTATTTAGTGTTACAGGGCTATGATATTTTATCAGATAACTTGCACCTAAACTTGTGTGTTTGCTGTAGAACATAGCTACCTTCAAGGCAGAAAAGGTGGCATGCTAGAGTACTTTGTGACTGATTTCCAATCCCTGATTTCAATGATACAAGAATACTTAATTATGTTTTAGGATAGCTTTTTTGTATACTTTTTCTAAGTTTAAAATTCTAAACAAAGTCAGATATTACCCATAAAGTATCAGCCAATTGGGAGGACTTTACGTGTTTAGTTACACATATTTTCTTTTTTATAGCTTGGTGAGTACAATTACTACCTCCTTTTTAGAGATGATGGAAGTATTTAGAAATAACCCTGGAGCACTGTGAGATGCCTAAACTCCACCTGTTTTATAAAGCTGCAGCAGGGACTCTTTGGCAGCTACTGTGTTGCATCTGTTCAAGGAAATTTTAATTTGGGATACTTGGTTTTTCACTGCATGTATTTTGTTTTATTTTTTCAAAGTTAGCTAGAATGTAAATTACTCTTAGAATCCTCTGGCCTCTAGAGATATTCACAAATACATATCCATTACTTTTTCCTTAACTCCCTGCCTAGTCTTGTTATTTGAGGATGTAGAGGAGCATGTGAACTGTTTGATAATTGATACTTTATTCAATTAAAATGTAACTTATTATTAAACTTTAAAAATGATACATATCCATTATGAAACAGTATATTGTTTCATTTTTTAAATTATCAGTATGTGACATACAAGATGCGATCAAAATATACATATGATAAATATTTAAATTAACATTTATGATACTAAAGTGCCACTAATTTTCCAGAAAATACTTTTTCTTCTAATATATTTATTCCATTCCTGAAACTGCAAATTCTCATTTGTCAGTATATGAGGTATTTAAAAAAAAGATGAAGGTGAATGCTGCTGCCAAACGCCATCCAACGGGAAGGCAGACTATGAAAAACATTACAATGTGATGTGTCCTTATGCACTTTATTCACCAGATCTGGTACTAGGTGACTTCTGGATCTTTCTCAAAGTCAAAATGACCACAAAAGGTAAATGTTTTAAATCAATTCAGGACATCAAGGCAGTCAGTCACAAGAGTGCAACAAGAGATATCACAAACAAGGACTTCCACAACTTCATCAGAAAGTGGCAAGAACAATGGGGTAAATGTGTTCAATACAAGGTAGGGTATTTTGCAGGGAAATAATGGTAATGTATCCTACTGTAACAATTTTTAACTGTAAACATTTCCCTGTGGTTTTCAATCATATCTTGTATTCATACTTTCATTTAATCATTTGAATGCATGTAGGTATAATTTGCCATCACAGTGAAAAGTTAACAAAATTTCAGATTTCTTGCATTTAATTTTGCTATTATATTTTGCAGTAAATTATATTTTATTTATTTACTTATTTTTGTCTTTTTGAAACAGAGTCTTGCTATGCACTTCAGGCTGGCCTTGGGCTCACTTTGTAGCCCAGGCTGGTCTCAAATTTGCAATGATCCTCCTGCCTCAACCTCCCAAGCGCTGGAATTACAGTAGTGTACCACCATACCTGGCTTAATTATATTTTAGTTAAGCTAAATATTACAAATATTTAAATATAGCAAATACACAAATACAGCAGGTAAGTCAGTCAAAAGATAATGGAATTTATGAAAGTTTTCTGCTTGCTGGGTGTAATGGCACATGTCTATAATCCCAGCACTTGGGAGGTTAAGGCAGGAGGACTGCTGTGAGTTTGAGGCCAGTCTGGGCACAAAATGAGTTCAAGGCCTACCTGAACAGCATAGTGAAACCCTGTCTCCAAATGCCAAAAAGAAAAAGTTCTCTGCTTGATTTTGTGCTTAAATGCTTAGGTCTTAACAGTGAGGGTAGAGAGGGAAGACTCAAAAGAAAGGCAAATGTAAAGTGATTTTAGGGGAAATATTAGAAAGAGAGCATTTCCTTGGTGTTCATTTAGTGCTTAGACCACCTGTGCTCTGGTAAGCCAAGTAACTATAAAAGTCCTGTAATGTGTGCAAATCACTAGCCTTGCTGAAATTTCAGTTCTTACCTGAAAAATAAGAGTAATACTGTGTACTTCAGTGGGCTTATTGTGAAGATTAAATGAGGTAAAATTCTTAACACATGCTTTGTACCGTAATAAGCACATTTAAATAACTCAAATATTTTTCTGTCCTTGACTTTCTAGAAGGGTGCATAGCTAAAACAACCCTGGCTTTCCTTATTCTTTTTCTTTCTAGTCTTTCTATTTTCTTATCAAGTGTAGTCCATGGGTTTGTAATGTGAGCATCCCTAATAACATCTGAAAACCTGCGCCAAATCTATATTTTTACGCCTAACAGCATACTTCTTCAGAATCTCCATTTTTACAATATGCCCCAGGTTATCTGTACATGAAAGTACCACTTATACTAATTTCTTATAATAAGGAATGTTTTGTGAAAAGATGTGGGCGCTGGAGAAATATATGCTTTTCCCCTCTTGTGTAAGCTTAAAAACTTGTGTCTTTGGAAAATGATAGAAAGTGAAGCTTATTAATGTGGAACATATTACTGTTGATGGATTATTGTTCATTTTTCAGATGTGTGATTCACAGCTTCACTGTACACACTTTTAAAGTCTACTTGTTCTATCAGTTGAGAAAAGGATATTAAATATTTGAATATGCATGTGGAATTATCTTTCTATCCTTACAGTTCTATCTGGTTTTGCTTCAGATATTTTGAAAATGCATTTTTTAGTTGTACGGAAGTTTGAAATTATTTCCTCCTAAAGACATGACCCCTTCATCAATATTAAATGACCTTGTGTATCTTTGGTAATATTCTTTGTGCTGAAATCTACATTGTTTAATGTTTAGCTACCTACTATGGCTTTTTTTCCCACTAGTTCTAGCATGGTATATATTTTTGTAGCCTATGATTTATATTAATCATGTCTTTATATTATATATTTATATTATATTTTGTGTCTTTACATTTCTCATGGTGCATAAGCAAGTCTTAAATACAGTCATTTATGCTTTTTGAGATACTATAGGGTTGGTTAGAGGTTGGTTTGTACTTTTGCAATCTGTTTCATTTGAACTTTGTCCCTCTTTTCCTTTTTGTCTGCTTTATTTTTGCACAATAGGTAAATTTGTCTCTTATTGCCTATTGCTTATGAAAGTTCAGTTTGGTATTTAGTGGTTACTGTAAGATGTGTCTGTAACACCTTTACACCTTTAATCACAATCAGCTTTCTATTGATGGCTTAAACTACTAGAGCTATCTTACAATAGCATAAAGCATTTTTTTCTTCCTTATCATTTTTATGAGGATTGTGATTATTTTATAGATTCTTTGGAACTTGTCACATGAACAATCATGTCTGCAAATAAGGATGGGTTTATATCTTCCTTTCTAATCTATTTTTTTTTTCTTGCCTTATTGCACTAACTAGAACTTCAACATTGAATGAAAGGTGTGTAAGAGAAACCTTACCGCAGATTATGGTAGGAAAATGGTTGCTCTCTGACCATCAAGCATGACTTTTAGCTATAAAATTTATCAGATGCCCATTGGAGAGGGTCTTTGAATTTGGGGGGCTTGATGTTTTTTAATTCTTTATATGTTTTGGATATAAGTCCTTTGTCTGAGAGTTTGCTGATTAAAATTTTTTTCCCATTCTGTGGGTTTTCTTTTCACTCTGTTGGTGATTTCTTTTGAAGTGCGAAACATTTAATAATATGAGGTCTCAGTTGTTATTCTTTGAAGTGTTTCCTGTGGGGTTTGTTTTTGTTCAAGAATACTCTGCCTACTCCTGTGTCTCCAAGACTTCTACCTACCTTGCCTTCCAGTAGATTTAATGTTTCTGTTTTAATGTTTAGATCTTTTATCCATTTTGATTTTAGTTTACTGTATGGTGCTAGGCACAGGTCTTGTTTCAGTCTTTGGCATGTGGAAAACCAATTTTTCCAACACCATTTGCTAAAGAGATTATCCTTCCAGTGAACATGTTTAACCCCTTTGTCAAATATCGGGTGGCTGAGTGTCTTTGTAATTGTGTTTGTATCTTCTAATCTGATCCGTTGATCTTCAGGTCTATTTCTTTGCCAATACCATGCTGATATTTATCACAGTAGCTTTGTAGTATAGTTTCAAGTCAGGAATTGTCTCCTGTCTTGCCTTTGTTGCCCAGAATCACCTTCGCTATTCTAGGTTTCTTCTGTTTCCAAATGAATTTTAGGAGTGTTTTCTCTAGATCTGTAAGGTATATCAATGGTATTTTGACTTGGATTGCATTAAATCTGTATAACAGTTTTGAAAGTATGGCCATTTTCACAATGTTGATTCTTCCTAGACAAGAGCACGGAATATCTGTGAAATCTCCATACTGATTACCATAGTGGTTGCACCAGTCTACACTCCCACCAACAATTTCTTCAATCTCCTTTTTAAGCATAGTATAATTTTCAACATACAGATCTTTTACATTCTTAGTTAGGTTTATTCCTAGGTATCTCATTTTTTTAGATGGTATTTAGAAAGGTGATATTTCCATAATTTCTCTCTTGGTGAGTTTTATGTTTGTGTGCAGGAATGCTATTGCTTTTTGAGCATTGACTTTGTATCCAGTTACACTGCTGAATTTGTTTATTACCTCTAGTAGTCTTTCACTGGAGTTTTTTGGGTCTTCTATATAGAGTATCATGTCATCTGAAAATAGTGATAATTTAACTTCTTCCTTTCCTATTTTTATTCCTTTTATTTCTCTCTCTTGTCTTATTGCTTTGGCTAATATTTCCAGAACTATATTAAATAGAAGTGGTGAAAGTGGATATCCTTGTCTTGTTCCTGATTTTAGAGTGAAAGCTTTCAGTTTTTGTCCATTTAATGTAATGTTGGCTGTTGGTTTGTCATAGATGGATTGAGGTAGATACTGTGTTGCATCTATTGAGATGACCATGTGGTTTCTGTTTTTGGCTCTGTTGATATGGTATATTACATTTATTGATTTGCGTATGTTAAACCTTCCCTGCATTCCTGGAATGAATCTCACTTGGTTGTGATGTATAATCTTGTATTCCATTTGCCAGTATTTTAATGAGAATCTTTGCATCAATGTTTATTAGTGAGATTGGCCTATAGTTCTCCTTTTTGGTTGGGTCTTTTTCTGGTTTTGATATCAGAGTAATACTTGCCTCCAGGAATGATTTAGGGAGGATTTCTTCCTTTTCAATTTCATTTAGGGAGTATTGGTGTCAAATCTAATCTAAATTTCTTGTAGAATTCAGCTGTGAATCCATCAGGACCTGGGCTTTTCTTTGTTGGTAAGTTTTTTTTTAATCACATTTTTAATTTCAATAGCTGATACTGGGTTGTTCAAAATTGCTATATCTTCTTGATTGGGCTTTGATAGTTCATATGTTTCTGGAAATCTGTCCATTTCCTCTGTCCTATTTGAGTAGAGGCTTTCAAAGTAGGTATTCATGATCTTTTGAATTTCCGTGGGATCTGCGGTAATTTCCTTCTAACCTAAAAAAAAAAAAAAAAAATGCAAAGAATTAATGAATCAAAAAGCTGGTTTTTTGAGAGAATAAACCATTGATATACCTCTGGCTAACCATATCAAGAAAAAGAAATATAAAACCCAAATTCACACAATAAGGAAACATTTTAAACTACAGCTTCAACTTTACTATAATCAAGGTTACCTATTTCTTCTTGAATAAGCTTGATAGGTTTCTTGTCTCAGTAAATTTTCCATTTCCTCATTATTTTCAAGTTTATATCCATAGCATGAGATAGAAATTTAGGAATTAACTGAATTGCTTTCTTGACTCATATTAATTTTAAATAACTTGAAACAAAACAATATTTATTTCCTCTTCTTTGGGATACATTCCTTCCTCATTATGGCTCAATTTGTTACTTTTTGAGCTTTGAGCCAACTAGTTAACTTGAGGGAGACAGTTGTTTTGAAGACCCAAATTTATTTTATTTATGTTAGCAACTTACAGACAGTGTGACTCTCTGAAACCTATAAAGATTTTTATAGCCAAGTCTGGCCGTATTTTTGCAAACAAATTTGTTTAGGAAACTGTATGTCAGTTGTGGATATATTTATATGAGATTGGAAAACAAAATTTGCAGCTGTGTGAAAACAGTGCATATTAATTATTGTTTGTATACAAACACAAATTTTTCTGATTATAATATCTGTAAATTGAGCCACCCCCTTTTTATCATACACACACACACACACACACACACACACACACACATAAAACATTATGAAGCTAACTTTATTGACAATGTAAATTTAGTGGAAAATTTCTTTTCCAAAGCCAAAATTGGTAGGCTTTGTTATATACCTTAGCTTAGTTAATAGTAACAGAATTGAACCAGGACTTTGTGCATATTTTATCCTAGTTACTTATTCTTGTTTCTCATTTTTCATGAAAAGATACATGTCTTCCTGTTCTGAGTGTAATTATGTAACTTACTTTGGCCAAATAGCATAAGACTAAAGCTATTGTACTATTCTCAAACCTGAGTTTTTACATGTGGTATTGAGTATTTCCTGTTGTCTTCTTGCTCTTCTGTTACTGTTATAAGAAAAGATTCCAAAGGGAAGAATGAAACATCTTTGAAACCAATCTGTCCTTAGTTGCCAGTGTAAAAGTGTTGTGCATTATTGGTATCCCAAAAGCTGCTCTTTAGGTTCCTTGTAACCCCTGCCATCCCCAGTTTTTAAGATTGAAAAATATTGCTTCACAGGTATTTAGCATGTAGTCTTTATCTGTTCATTTGCCAGAACATTTGGATTGTTTCCATATCTTCCCTATTGTGAATATATTCATTTTATACATTATTTTATATATATTTTATCTATGATGTTAGTTTTCAAAATTTTATAGGATAATTTGAAATTAAGATAATGCCATTCTAAAGCTTCCCATTGGACTTTTGAAATTACTCTTACTTTGTAAATATCAGGCATGTTTTTTGTTTTTCTTTCTTTTTTTATTTTATTTAAAGAAAGACTAAACAAAACAGAAAATAGGTAGAAATAATACATACATTCAGAGAAAAAAGTAAACAAATCATTAGTTGATGTTTACGTATTGTCGTTTTACAAATAATTGTTCAAGATACAAAAATGGAACATGTAAAGTAGGAATTCAAACAGCAAGACTGCAAACAATTCTGTTCAGTTGTCCAACAAAAATTTAGTAACATGGTTGTCAGTCCTATACACTTAAACATGTTTTTTGTTTTTCATTTGTTTTGTTTTGTTTTGTTTTGGTACCAGGGTTCAAACTCATGACTGCTCACTTGCAAGGCAGGTGCTTATGCCACTGAGCTAAATCCCCAACCCCTCTTTAGGATTGTTTGCCACTCTAGGAATTTGTGGAAATTTTTCTAATTTATTTTCACTTTTACCTATTACTAAATATATTTTAATACTTAATGTCTTTTCAGTAGCTAATATATTTTAATCTTTTAATCATATTTTGAAATAGTAAGTTATCTAGTAATGCTATTCATTGCACTGATTTTTGGGAATTTGCTGTGTCAGGTTAGTAAGGGTAATAAGATTTTATCTCATTTATTTTTTGGAAGCACATTTTAGTGAAAAACTTCAAAAGCAGCTTCTTAATTTTATATGCAGTAAGTATTGGAAAAGACTTTCTTTGTAATTTTTATCTGTTTTTGGAAATGCTAGAGACTAAACCCAAGGCCTCAAGCATGCTGACCATTTCTTTAGCACTATGCCCCAAGCCATGTCCGGTTTATGTGTAAAACATCTTAGTCTTCTCCCCTAGACTAGTAATAGCTATAATAGCAACTTTAAGAAGTAGAATAATAGCAACTTTAAGAAGTAGAAGTACACTATTATACTGAGGTTCTTTCCATAGCCTATCTCAATATCACTTGTAGTGATAAGAATAAACCATGGGTAAGAGGCAAAGAGTAGTGAATATTGTATTCACGATTACAGTTCAGAAAACAAAGATCACAAAGGTTAATAATGTGTAAGATCAATCATCTAGTAAGTACTTCAACTTTTGTCATTTCATTGTGATGACTTTAGGTATGATTTTACCTCTGATTACCCTACGTAAAATTCAGTGTCATCTTGAATCTGCAGATTCATGTGTAATTGCTAGTGAAAATTATTGAGTTATTATTTCTTTATATATTGCTGTTGGCCCATCATTATTAGCTTTATGGAAACTCGGAGTAGGGACATTTTAGATAACTTCATCCTTCTTACATAATTTCATTTCTCTTCCTATTATCTAATGTATATTCTCACTAACTTCTTCAGGTCTTGTATAAATCTGCTTTTCTCTTCATCTCTAAAATACTTCTCTGAAACTTGTGTAAATCTGTTTATATTGCCTTTTGTTTTGCTAACTTTTACTTATGGTGCCCCATGCATGTTTACTGAATTATTGATTGAGTTGCTCATTAGCTTTTTTTTTTAATCTTTGTGACTTTTTGGATAATTTTAATGAAGTTTTTAACAAAGTATATTTGAGTGTTTTCATGTTTTAATCTTTATAATCAAAATATTATAATCAAAATAATCATCTTGTACCACCTTTGATTATTATAAAATCCTAAGCTATCATGAAAAAAAATCTAAAACTAAGCTCAGCAATACTAGAAGATCCAACATATAACACAGAAATCTAAGATTCGCAAATATAGGATCCAAGGTCAATGTTGCGATGAATAATTGAAAACTGAAATTTTAAAAAATAGAAACATTTACAAAACCTTGCTTATAAATGAAACAGGTATTAAATTCAGTTATACACAGAGATCTGTCTTGAAACTTCCTGACTCATTCTTCTAACATTACCAATTTGCTTTTTTAAAGTTCAGTCAGTAAATGTTTCATTTCAGATGCTCAAATTTCAATGCTAAATATCCATTTTATACTATATTTTACCTCTTTTAGGTAGAATTCCATATATGTTTATGGATATAGTCATAGCTGTTTTAAAATTCTGTTAGGTAACTAATATCTGGATTGTTTTAGGATTGGTCTTCATTGATTACCTTTATGAGTAGTACTTTCTTTTAATTTTGTATTATCTCTCATGATTAATGACACATTGAAGATAGTTTGCATTCTATTGTACTCTACTGAAAAATTTTGCATTTTATGTTGTTTCCCCCAAAGTCAGACACTAAATTTTCTTCTGAGCTTAGGCAATGGATAAAAATCTATTCATTTTATTTAGTCCTACCTGAGCTGCTTGGACACTTTTTTGTGTATGTGTAACTTAGCTGTCAGTCGGGGATTTAGATAGTTTTATATGTAGAATTTGTGTACTTCCTTTCTCCTTCCTGAAGTGTTCCCCTTCAGTTTCCATCTACCATTAATATATGTAACTCTGGTTCTCTGATTCCTATCTAAAATTTAGCCATTTTGTTCAGCATGGACCGGGGACTCCTGTACTAAAGGGAAAAAGGCTGCTTAAGAATAGGAAAGTTAGCCTGCAATGCTCCGACCAGCCTGGAGCCCACCTCCAACTCCCCTCAGGCAGCTGAGGCACAGGAAGGTGTGGAAACAGTAGGGGAGGTGGCAAGGTCTTGGGGACCAGCGCCTCCCATGCTGTTGCCACCTGCCTGGGTCAGGTTGGCCTGAGCTGGGTTGGTGCCAGGAGCTCTGAGTCACTCAGGCTCTTGAGGGAGGCAAGTGCTGACCAGAGTTTGAGCCCCTGTCCTGCCCCCTTTATTAGTAGCATCAGCCCATCACTGTCAAGTGGCAGCCCAGGATGCGGGTGAATGCTGTACATGGTTTCCCAAGGGGCTGCAGCACCACAATCACTGCCCTGGGCACCAGGATCCAGCCTCTCCATCCACATCCTCAACACTTGGTTCTTTGGCGATTTTAAGTGTTGAGGATGTAGATGGAGAGACAGGTGGCAATTTTTGCTTCAGTGTCATGAGGATCTTGATGCCAGTCTACGAAAATTAAATTCTTGCCTGTTTGACATTCATAAACAGCTGACAGATGTGTTTCCCAGGCTTTTCAAGGAGTGAAGTATTACTCCACTTTCAACTGAATATGGTTTGGAGCTCTTTGGAAAGGAACAGGATGCAGCTATTAAGAAACTGGCTATTGAGGCTGGAGTAGAAGTCTTTGTATGAATTTAGCATGCTTTATATGACCTAGACAAGATCATAGAACTCAGTAGTAGACAGCTGGCTCTAACTTACTAAAGAGTTCAAATGCTAATCATCAAAATGGAGCCATTGAAGATTCCACTGGAGATGCTTACTTCAGAAGTGATAGAAAAGTACATGACTACTTTGCTTGATGACTATGATGAGAAATATGGAGTTTCTTCCTTGGAAGACTAGGTTTTGCTACTGATGGCTTATCCTCTACAATGTGGCTAAGTGGCCTCTGTTAGCACAGACAGCATGCTTTAAAGTTTCACATATGCACAAACTGTGCAAGGATCATGCATTAAATCTCCCTCTTTTTGTTCACTTACAGCTAAAGTGACTTTGTTATTAAAATATATACAATTACTCATCTTTTAGTATCCCTTTTTTTGTTCTTCATCTCCAATGATTTTAGTTTTTTTTAATGTTTGGAGTTTTTATGTCTTTAACTTTTGATCGTCTGTGAGAAGGTTGGTTCAAAACAAACTTAACCATTATAGGAAGTAGGCCTTCCCTTATTTTTCTTTTGATTTATGCTACATTTATAATACTATACTGGTAATTAGGGTTTTCCTTCTCATCTAACAATATGTCAGGCTCCTATCAATTTTATTTATATTTAAAAGGCAACTTTGGACACTCAATTTTCTTTTTTGTATTTCATTTTTTCCACTCAATTTGGGTTTAATTTGCTTATCTTTTTCCAGCATCTTAAAATGGAAACAGAGCATTGTTTTTAAGCCTTTCTTCATTTTAAACTAACATTGAAAGATATACATGTCCATCTAAGCACTGCATTAGTTGTATCCTACAAATTGTGTTTGCAATATCATTCAATTTGAAATGTTTTAAAGTATTTTTATTCCTTTTACACACATATTTAGAAGTACTTTATATTGTTATTGATGTCTGTTACTGACTTCCAGTTTAATTGTTTTGTGCTTAGCAAATACATGTACTGCATAATTTTAAGTTTTTAAAATTTAATGATAATTGTGGGCCATATATGGTATGCCTTGAACATTATATTTCTTTTGAATAGTTTTTAGTTGTTGAGGATATTGTTTTGTAATTTTGTCTTTTAATCAAGGTACTTAATGGTGTTATTTAGAGCAATGTTAACTGGTACATATACGTTTGTTATGTGTACATGGTATAGTTACTTTTTTCTCTATATTTAACAACTTATAGTCTATTTTGTTTAATATTAATGTTTTCAACTCTCATGCTTAGCTGTCTGGATGGTATGATTTTTTATACTTATAATCTGCCACTTTTATTTCTACTGTATCTCTTGTATATAGTAATGATATAGTTGGGCTTGACTTTTTTTTCTTTTTGAGACAAGGTTCTCATTATAAAGTTCAGGCTGGCCTTGAGCTCACTTTGTAGCCCACGCTTGTCTCGAACTTACAACTATTCTCCTGCCCGAGGCTCCTGAGTGCTGGGATTACAGTTGCCTTTTAAATACAGTTTGATAGTCTCTGTTTTTAATCATCAGTTTATAACATATTACATTTACTTGATTATTGATATGGTTGAACTTATTTAGGTTTTCCATTGTAATACTAGTTTACTATTTGTCTTACTTATGTTTGCCCTTAGATCTCTTAATTTTTGTAGTTAAATATTGAGTATATTATTTTTATTCCTCTACTGGAATGTTACCTTACTACTTTAGTATACAGTAGTGATTCAAGGGATTGTAATATGTATTTGAAATGATCAATTATGAAAATACACCTTGAATTAATATGGTACTACTTATTAAAGGAATCTTGCAAAATAGAGTAACATTTACCTTTTGCTCTGTGATCCTTAATTGGTTTTACTTTTTGTAGATATAAAAAGTCTTAGACTTTTTTTAGGCACTCAAGTTACTTGGAATCAGTGTTTATCTTGCTGCTAGTTTTTATTAGAGTATGTCCACATCAACTTTTATTCTGGGTTAATTTAGACCCATTACTAAAATGTGACATCTTTGAGAAACCTATCAAATATCTTGCTAGTAAATAATTACTGTGACTGGTGGGAGTATTATTTCCAGCCCTTTATGAGCTCTTGCAATTATTCAACCTTTTGCTTCCCAGTGATTTTTTTTTCCCCATTTGTCTCAAGGGGTCATTCCATGAATCGGCAGAGTAGTGTTCAGCCAGAGTCAAGTCATCTCTCTTGAGATCTCAGTGCTCTATGTTGGTTCCTCCTTTGCTTTGTAAAATTTAGCTTCTTGGGCTCCCTATACCTCTTTACATGAAATATGGAGTTGTGCAAATTTTTTCAGTAATAGAAGATGTTATACCTTGAAGTCAGTGTCATCATAGAAAATCAGTCATGAAGAACCAGTAATATTATAGATTTTGGGGATCGAACTCACGACCGCCTGCTTGCAAGGCAGGTGCTTATGCCACTGAGCTAAATCCCCAGCCCCACATATTCCAATTATTAAAAAGTAAGATACTATGAACACACTTAACTTCACGCATATAAGTTTTACAGTTAACATGAAATCAATAAATTTCATGAAAGACAGACATTCTAGGAGAAATGAATAACTTGAATAGTTCTAAATCTAGTAAAGAAATTGAATTTGTATTTTAAAACAAGTAAAGTGAAGGGTAAAGAATGAAACAACTTTTAGACAGAAGCATATCCTACAACATAGAGAAATAGAAAACATAGTTCCCTCATGTTTAGTGTGGTAGCTACTAGCTATAATGGTAATTTAAATTAATTACGACTCAATAAAATTTTTAAAAATTCAGTACATTAGTCATACTTGTCATATTCTCTGTTACTACTCTGTTACCCATAAGTGATAGGTACTAAGCAGAACAAATAAGAACATTTACATCATCACACAAAATTCTATTGGACAGAGCTGTCATAATGTGTTAGTACACTGTGGGAGTTTGATTTGATGAGAGTACAGGTTGCAGTGATGAAAGGTGCAAAGGCAAGCAAGAAGGTAGTGATGCTGGCAGAGTAAGTTTAACTCCATACTGTTGCGTGTCTTCTGTGGTAAAGGTATTTCAGTTGATGCTGGAGTGTATCAGCTGGGACAGAGAGCAGGATTTTAGTTTTGATTATTAATTTTGGGTGCCGGCAAATTCATCTGATTCAAAGAATATTTCTCAGAGCAAGATAAAAGATAGTTGGGAAAGGAAACATCAGGAGCTCGCTATCTAGCTGATCAGTAGTTCAGATGACAGAAACTATGAATTGAGAACTAAATGAGAGGCAGTGAAGATACAAAGGAAAAGATAGGTATGACTGGTAGTAGAATAAGTAGTAGGATTTGTTTTGTGAACTAACAGAATCTGAATGACTTATTTCTGAATCAGGCTTTATAGAAGTGGCATAGAACATGTAGAAATCAGGTTTGGAAAAGATAACTTTAATTTGGGCCATATTAATATGGAAGATAGGCTCTGATGAAATAAGATTGAGTCATCTGAAAATATGTGGCTTTGAAATTCTAACTATTGGTGAAATGAGATTTCCAAGAGAAAACCTGGAAACAGGTAGAAACCACCAAGTGTGGTGAAGCACACCTGTATTCCCAGCACTCACGCCTAAGGCAAAAGGATCACTGCAAGTTTGAGACCAGCCTGAACTACATAAGGAAACCCTGTCCAAAAAAAAGAAGAAATAAAAGCCAAGGACCCAACAATTATTTGGTGTAGAACAATAGGTCCTTAGGAAAAGAATGAGAAGGAGTAGTTAGAAATAAAGGAAGAATAATAATAAGTCATGTGCCCAAAAGAGCCCAAGAAAGGTAACATTCCTAGGAGGGTTATACTGATGTATACGAGAGAAACATAAGCTTCCATTGGATTTATTGAACAGCAAGTCATTTGGGACCTGTAGAAACTGCAGCACGCTTGTTCATCCGGTGAATCCAGACTTCAGTGTTGAGGCACGTTTGCGAAGGGGCATTAGCAACACCAGAACTGATACTGCCTTCATTCATGTAAGTTATTCCTATTTTATTTTTAAGATAGTAACACATAATAGTGGGCTTTTTTGTATTATTATAAAGGTTAAATGAGAGAATAACAGGATATTTAGTAAACTCTATATATTTTTAAAAAAAATTTACAGAACTATGCTTTTGTTAGTTTTTAGTGAAATCTAAATATGAGTGAAGAAGAGAAAAAATTCTACAGGCCAAATACCTATTAGGCAGATCTGAAGCATACTAAACAAATTTAGAATCTTTTCTTTGTTTTAGAATAGTACAAACGATCACTGTTCCTTAGATGTGTTCAAACTCATTACATTAATTATATTTTAACTTTCTTGAAGAAAATCTTATAAATGTCTTAAAGATAATTTCATTTAAAGTAGCTAATTTTACAGGTAATATTAGCTTCATCTCTATTTCTTCCCTCTCCCTTTCTGCTCCTCCTTCATGCCTTTGATTTCTTCTGCTTGAAGTTTTCTGACTTTTTTTTTTTCATATTGTTGTCTTTTTGTTGTCTGAAATCTCCAGCTCTTGCAAGTGCAGGTGTTCTGAATGTGGGGTTTCCTGGGCATTATGTTCAGTTTATAAAACTGAACATAAAACTGAAGGCAGACTTCAGTGCAAAGGAATTTGGTTTCCAGTGTAGTAAGATGAAAGGTAGATTTTCTGGGAAATGGAAAATATTTAAAGCCAAATCAACAGTAATTTGTAATTCTATTTCAACATACCTGTCACAGTGCCCTCCTTGGCTTTCACAGACATAATTTCTAGTAGTAGATGGAAGTATCAGGCATCTGGGCATTACATATAATTGGAAAGGGAGAACTATTTTTATTCACTCTCTTTTGCTTCCTTCCATCCTACTCACCCCTAAGGGAAAGTGTGTACAGCTGTAGTTACATAATAATACAACAGCCCTGTTCCATATTCCTCTGTTTAAAGCATACCTTGAATCTTCCTTGCTTCTCTATCGAGATTAATTTTATATAGATTCCCTAGACAAAATTCTTTTTCTTCAAGTTTGTTTCAGTAAATTTAGGCTGAAAAGTAGGATAGAAACTTGTTCTTTGGTTTTATTTAAGAAGATGAAGTCAGAGTTAAAGCATATACCTTATACCTGACCACTTTTTACCTACTCTTTATTAAACGGTAACTTAAAAATTAATTAGTACAATGAGAGAGAAGACAACTTGTTTTTTATGGAAGAATTTCACATAGTTTGTGTACATTTTATCCATCAGGAGATAAATCCGACTTCCCATGTTCTACTCTTGAAAGTGGACACCTCTTCATCCAAAGACTATTGGGGAAAAAAGTAATTTGATGGTGAAGAATCTTGGCAGACACTAATCAGACTAAGTGAATAATGCAAATATCAAAATATGACTATCTCTTAGCCCTGCTGTGATATGATTAAAATGGCCCTTTAGCACTCTTTCCAGAAATCTACAACACTGTTCTAAGCATGAGAAAAATATCAAACAAGCTGAAATTATAAAATATTTTATAAAAATGGTTTGGCAGTCCTTCTAAAAACCACTGTAGAAACTGGAAAATGGTCACCAACTAAAGGAGAATAAATAGACAGGACAGTTAAAAGTAGCGTTGTCTCCTGGACTGGATTCTGGAACAAAAAAGAGCATTAATGGAAAAATTAGTGGAGTCAAGCTAACCAAAGTGTGGAGTTTACTTAATAGCAGTGTAGCCATATTGGATTCTGTGGTATGACAAATGTATAATCAAAATATAAGATTTTAATGATAAATCTAAATAAATCATCAGAACTGTATTGTCTTTGCAACTTTTCTATGAATCTAATATTACTCTAAAAACTTTAATAAAAATAAACTTTTCCTTTTATTTCTAGCACTGTGGCATAGCAGTATGGCAAAATTTTGCCTGCTGTGAATAGAGGCAAGTTGGTAATAGTGATAACTTTTTCTCAGATGTGATTATTTTCACTATGCTTTAAGGGAGGGAAAAAAGAGAAATGGTCTAAACAAGAGAGCCCTTGTAAAAAAAAATAAGTAGATGCAATTCCCATAGAATAATACACACAGTACAGTTAGAGCCCAGATTTTCTGTTGTCTAGAAGTGTTTCGCTAATTTAGAAGGAAATGAGTAAGCTCTGCTTTCATTTACTGACAGCTCTAGTATGTAGGAAGTTTCTCTGCTGTGTCAGTATTGCTTACTATTTCAAGAGAGAGAATGAGAATGAGAATGAATGTGTGTTATACTCATTATTGCTGTTTATAACGCTCTAGTGTAGAAGAGATAAGGTCTTGGCCCTTAAGGAGAAAAACACCAATAGAATGGCACCACGGTTAAGAGTATGGATCTTGGTTTCACACTGCTGACATTTGAATCCCTTCCTGGTTACACAACTTCTAACTGGGATCCTGAACAATTTACTTATCCTCGTTTTGTCTTTTTCTTTATCTGTAAAATTGGTATTAATTTATCTCCTAGGTGTTTGTGACACTAGTGCCTGACATGAACAAGTGATCATACAATTTTTTCCTTTACTGTTTGTAATTCTCAAGAATCTCACAAATGTGTAATGTTGCTGTTGTGATGTGTATTTGTTTCAATACTTTAAAAATGATTCCTTTTTTATGTATTGAAAGTTTTCTCTGGCTTTAGTTTTCAGAAATTTATCTAAAATGTATGTTATGGGTATGTATGTGTACATCTTGGAGTTCTTTGAGTTTCTTTGATTTGGAGTTTGTTGTGTTTCATTAATTTTATAATGTTTGTGACCATTATCTCCAGATATATTTTCTACCCCTTTGTCTCATTGCCTTCTAGGACTCGAATTATACATTTGATATGGTTCTAAAGTTCTTGGATATTCTGTTCTTTTTTGTGTGTGCTTTATTTTTCCCCCTTCACTTCCCTTTCTTTCAGTAACTCATCTCTTCGTTCCCTTTCCATTTTCAAAAGATGCATCTTCCCATGTTCTATTATCTATCTTATATTTTCTCTTTATGCTATAGTTAACATTGTCTGAAGGTTTATCCATTTTCCTATAAATGATTTAAATTGTTTCTTCATTATGAGAGAATAGTACTCCATTGTGTACAAATGCAATGGCAAGCAGAAACGCTGAAACAACACCCAGGATTTGGAGGCAGATTTGTTTTTCATCAGATGGGCACCAATTGAGATCAGTCGCAAGGTGCTCTTGAGCTTATATGGGATAAACAGGCAGGCAGTACAGAGGCAGAATGGCTTGTCAGTTGGGGTTTGATTCTTATAATATGCATGGTAGTCACCAGCTGTGCATCCCAATGACCAGCCATTTCTAAGAGACAGAGCAATCAGAACTGCAAAAGGAACTATTACCTAGGCAACTAAGAAACTAGAGTATACTGGCGGGGAAGCGGAGGTGCATTTTCTGTTACATAAATACTGTTTATCCATTCATCAGTTGGTGGACACATAAACAGCTTCCAAGGCATAACTATTAAAAAGTGTGCTGCTATAGACATGGGTACATAAGTATTATTTAGTATGATGTTTTCATACAACTCTTGGGAAGATATGTAGAAGCAGAAGAGTTACGTTGAATGGATTTTCTATTTTTTTTAAAGATTTTTTTCAGTTGTTTTAATTTTTTTTAGTTGCTTTCTTCTAATGGCCAGAGATGTTGAATATATTTTCATGTATTTATTGGCTATTTGTTTGGATCTTTGACTTTGGATTATTGGCTGTTTGATTGGATTTTTTGGGAGAGGAGGTCTAATTTTTTGAGTTCTTTATATAATCTGCATTAGTCCTTTGAGGAGTACCTGGCATAAATTTCCCATTCTATAGGTTGTCACTTTATACTGTTTGTTGTTTTCTTTGCTATGCAGAAGCTTTTTTTGGGGGGGAGGTTTGTTTTCTTTTTATCTTTATATTGGGAATCAAACTCAGGACCTTGCGTTTGCCAGGCAGGTGTTGAGCTGTTGAGCTATACCCCTGGCCCACTCTTATTTTTCTCAGAAGCTTTTTAATTTACTCTAATCCTATTTGTTGATTCTTGGTGTTACTTCTTGTGCAGTTGAGGTTCTGTTCAGAAAGTCCTTGCCTATGCCTGTCTTCAAAAACTTTACTTATTTTCCAGCATATTGTTTCTGCACTAATATTTTGATCTTTCATCCATTTTGATTTTAATTTACTGCATCATGAAAGATACAGATCTAGATTCAATCTTCTGCCAGTTTTTCCAGCACCATTTGCTAAATGTGGCTTTCTTCTATTGAGTATTTTTGGCCCCTTTGTCAGAGATTACATGGCTAAATGTGTCTGAGGTTATTTTTGTATCCTCTGTTCTCTTACATCGATCCACCTGTCGTTTTGTGCCAGTCCCCTGCTGTTTTTACCACTGTAGCTTTATAATGTAACTTAAAATCTGGGACTGTGATGCCTCATACTTTGCCCAAGATTGCTTTTGCTATTTTATGTCTCTTCTAATTCTGTATGAATTTCAGAATTGTTTTCTCTGGTTTTGAGGAATGTGTTGATGTTTTGATTGGGATTATATTAAATCTGTATGGCCATTTTGATAATATTGGTTCTGCCTATCCAAGAACAGAAGATATTTCTCTCCATTTTCTGATGTCCTCTTCAAAACCTTTTACTTCCTTTGTTAGGTTAATTCGTAAGTATTTAATTTTTCTTCAAGCTATTGTGAGTTATATTATTTCCCTAATTTCTTTCCAAGTGGGTTCACTCTTGGTGTACAGGAACATTACTGATTTTTTTTGTGTGTGTTGATTTGTATTCTTCTATCTTGTTGAATTTGTTTGTTAGTTCTTGGAGTCATTTGATGGAATATTTGGGGTCTTCTCCTTAAAGGATTATGTTATCTGTAAATAAGGATACTGTGACTTCTTCCTTTCCTGCATGTATCTCATTTATTTCTTTCCCTTTCCTGATTGCTCTGACTAAAGTTTTGAGTATTACATTGAACAGGAGTGATGATAGTAGACATCTCTTTTCATTCCTGATTTTAGAGGAAAAACTTTGTTTTTCTCCATTTAATATATTGGCAGTAGGTTTATCATAAGTGGCATTTATCAAATTGAGATAATGTTCTGATGTACTTATTTTCCAGTTTCTATGCATGAATGGATATTGGATTCTATCAAAGATTTTTTTTCTGCATTGCTTAAAATGATCATGTGATTTTTGTCCTAGCTTATGGTTAAGTGATGTATTATATTTATTGATTTGCATATTCTTCCATTTCTGAGATAAAATCTACTTGGTCATGATGTATGATCTTTTTAATGATTTGTTGAATTCCATTTGTCTTGCTAAGGATCTTTGCAGTCTGTTTGCCAATGTTGTTAAGGATTTATGTTCATTAAAGAGATCGAACTGTACGTGTCTGTCTTTCTTTTTTTTTTCTTTTTTAGTTGAGTCCTTTGTGGTTTTGGAATCAAGGTAATGCTAGCTTCCAAAATGAATTTGGCAGTACTTCTTCCCTTTCAGTTTCATTAAAGAATTTAAGAAATTATTATTGTTAGGTCTTCCCTGAAGTTCTTATAGAATTCATTGATGAATCCATTGGATCTTGAGGTTTTCTTCTTACTGCTGCATCAAGTTCATTGCCTCTTGCTGGATTATTCTGAGTTTTTATATTCTTGTTCAGTTTTGATCATTTATGTGTATCTAGTCAACTATCTGTTTCATCTGGATTATCTTAATTTATTGGAGAGCATGTTTTTGAGGTAATTACTAATACTGTGCATTTCACCAGTGTTACATGCTTTGTTTAAGATAATCTTTGTTGCATTATTTTTAAATTGTTTGATTCCTAACTGTATTCTCTCCGTTCTGCTGAAACATCCACCAAAAGGAATTACTTGATTCTTATATTGTATTTAAGCTAGGCATTTTGTTATGATTCTTACTAATGTCATTTCTCTTTGCTGAAATTCCCCATCTGTTCATTCATGTGTCTTTTTCACTAAAATATTTTTAAAAACTGTTTTAAAGTTTCTGTTTACTAATGCAAGTGTCTCAGTCCTTTAAATTTAGGTTCTTGGCTACTTTCTCTCTTGTGTATTGTTGGGGGACATCCCCAATGTTAGCTTACTTTCATCCCTTTATTTTAGTGTCTGGGTTTGAATGTTACAGAACAGTAAAGACTGCTACTCCCATTATTTCTTAGAAATCACTGCTAAGGGGCTGGGGATTTAGCTCAGCAGCATAAGCGCCTGCCTTGCAAGCAGGCAGTCATGAATTCGATCCCTGGTACCGATAAAAACGAAAAAAAAGAAATCACTGCTAGAGGAGCGTGAAGAACATTCAAGAACTAAGTGGATGCTCCTTTTGTGGGTACTCCCTGGAAATTCTTTATTGTCATACTAGCTCGCACTCAGCCTTTCAAAATGTGTTTAAAGAGTTAGCTATTTTATTCTTTTACCTGCCTTCTTATGACCACCTCTTCCTCTGGGCTTTGTGTCTTCCTTGTGACCTTAACTTTATGATGACCTAAAGTTATATTTTGTAGATTATCTGGCTCTTTTTCATTTTTAGTTTGGTAGCAACATTCTTTTGGCACTTAAATTCTAAACATGGTACCGTCTTTTCTAATCATTATACATACTTTATAGGTAAATAGTTATAGGAAAAAGTACTTCACATTTGGAGAATTACCTTTTCTGATTTTGAATCTGGTAATTGTAGATATAATAAATAAGTTAATAATTTGAACAATTGTAGTAGCTATACATAAATGCATAGGAATATACTCTTTAATAGGCATTTCGAATACTGCAAAAAAGATTTTATAAAGTATACTATTATAATGAGATTAGTTGTACATCATGATGTTTTAATCTGTAGGGTTTAGGAGAATGGGTCTCCCACTGCGTAGTGTATCTAGTTATAGTATCCATTGTGTAATTATTCCTCCCATTGATTAAATAAGCAATGATCACTCAGTTTTATTTTAATTATCCTTCTGTTTAAGATAAAGAGTGCAGCTTCAGAATGAATCTAAATAATATGGTACAATACTATAAGAATTGACAGTATTTGTATTAAGAGTTGATGATATAACTCATTCATAAACACTTGCCTAGCATGCAGGAAATCCAGGGTTAGACTCCCAACAACCACAACACACGCACACAAATACACACACGCGTGTGCACTGTTTTTCTAAGTATAAGCACCTATCCTTAGCTATAGTCAATAATTTTTGCTTTCCACTTTCTTTCTGTTTATGTCATTTAGTATATTCTTTCATTGTTTAGTCATATCCCATCTTAGTTACATTTTACTCATTGCTGTGACAAAATACCTGTGAAGGGAAGGAAAGGTTTATTTAGCTCACAGTTTGTAAAGGTTTCAGTTGTTAGCTGACTCTAAGGCAGAGTGGGGCAACCATCTATGATGATGCAAGACAGCAAAAGCAACATGAGCAAAAAGGTGGAAAAAAAGCCTCTTTTCCTCTTTATGTTGTAGGCAGGTTACATGACCAGGGGTGAGTATAGCACTCACACCCCCAATCCCAGTACTACGCAATGGGTCAGTCACAAACTGTAGATTCAGCTACCTCTCAAAAGCCCTCCTGCCCATGACCCCATGAGACTTTGGGGGCACATCAAGACATAAACCATAACATCCCCCAAACAATAAAAAAAAGTCTTTTAAATTTGAGTTTATCGCATAAGAACTCTGTGTGTGTGTGTGTGTGTGTGTGTGTGTGTGTGTGTGTGTACACCTACGGCCTTGTACAGGGTAGACAAGTGGTCTATCACTGGACTATACCACAATCCCAGCATTTGAATTTATAAAAACAATCCTAGATAACCTGCAGTTTTTCTTTTGAATTAGTAAGATGACTTCTAGTTCTAGTTGACCTCACTTTAAGGTAGCTTAGCACTAACATAAATTTGAAGACTTATTTTCCTCTGTCTTTTAGAAATGTGAAATTTTAATTTGCTTTTCAGCTTCTATGTTTAAGTAGAAATAAAATGGTCAGTTATATACAGTTTTGCAGTATTTTTGCTATTTTATGATTTAAGGAATGTATGTTATGATGTACATTTTTGAAAAATTATCAAGTTTAACTACTTTATTTTAAAATATTTGGTTTACAGTACTATTTAAACACTTAGCGGTTTACTTTTTTTGATTTTCTGTATAAGGATATTTTTGCTAATAGGATTCTAGGTTGTATATTATATTTAGAAAAAAATGTGATATATACTTTAATACCACCAGTTGTAAAAGATTTAAACCATGTTGTGGTTTGTTTAAATGTCCCCCAAAGCCTCATGTAGTCATGGAGGTGACTGAATCTAGCATTTGTGATTGGTTCGTTATCTAGCCTTGGGATTAGTGATGTATGAGTGCTTTATCTGCTCAGGGGTAGAACTGATATACAGTGTAAGGTCAGGAAGAGGATGTGTCTCTCTTTTGTTGGTTTGTGCCTTGCTGTTTGCAGCTGGCCATGAACGGCAGCCCAGCATGCCACCCTGCTGCTTGGAGCCAGCTGAATATGGACTGAAACCTCCAATCTGTAAGAAATAAACTTTCTCTTCCTTAATTTTGGGCGTCAAGTATTTTGTCTCAAAGTAACTAAGATAAACCATATTCATTTAAATGTAATGGCTTTTTCCCTATTTTCTATTAGTTTATTTTACATCTTTCAGGGACCATAGAGCGAAAAAATCATAGAAAAGAAGTGAGTTATTATTGAAAGTAAACTTATGAAATTCTTAATGCTTTTATGATACAGACTATGTATTAAACACATAAATGACCATAAACATTTCCTTTATCCTTCAATTTGTATGAGAAAGCATTTGAGATCCTACTTAGTATTTATATAACTGACATTTATTATAATTAATTACCCTGAAAGAAAAGTGAAATTCAACGTAAATGTGGGAAAGTAGCTCCATATCATATTCTGAGGTATTTGCTCTGAGTTAGAAAGGAAAAAAAAAAAAAAAAGAATAAGCAAACAAAATTGCAAGATAGAGGTGCTTATTGTGTTATTCCTTTTGTGTGCAGAATTAGTAGAAGGTAAAAGTTATGACACTAGACCTACTTTTAAATACCACTTTTTAACCAGTGTAGAAAAATAGGTAAAAGTATGTTTATCTTTGCATTTAAGGCCCCTAGTATATGTTTTATTTCTGTACTGAATGTCCTTCATGATTTTTCAGATGTTTTTACCTTCAGAAGGACAGATTTTAAAAAATAAAAGGATAGATTTCTACACTTTTATAGTAGAGTAGTAAGAACAGTTAGAAATTAGAGGGTATAAAAATAAGAAGAACTAAGCAAAATTTCTTAAGTTTGGCCAATTTTGTTTTTTATTTATTTTCCAGAGTGAGGATGAAGGAAAAGGATAAACTGGATCTCTTTCATGTTTTTCTCACTCTTGACAAGATTTTTCTAATCTTCATTTTTTTTTAATTATAAAGGAAGGGAAAAATCAGGAAGCAAACTAGGAAAAACAGTAATAAAGGCAAAATGACAGCTACATTTATTTATGTGGTTATTGATTATTTGTGACTACTTTTGTGCCACAGTGACACAGTGGAGCAGTTACACCAACACTTATGACCTACTAAACCTAAAGGCCTCTTATCTGGTTCTTAAAAGAAGTTTTCCAAAGTTTGATTTGAAATCATACACCCTAAAGGAGACGCTGCCCCTTTTTCTCCTTTTACCTAGAACCCAAATCACTTCAAAACAGCAAATTTGGGCCTCATATGTATGCCTGTCATTTTGTATCTTAAATATCAAGGGTATTTTCCTCTTTTTTGTTAGAAGCTGCTGAAGTTACCTGTCTTTTCTGCTCCAGAGAGCCTGTGACCATTATTATGCTTTGTGTTGTCTGGGAACCATATTATTTAGTGGGATTTAGCACTGGCTTGGTTTGTATCATTATTTATACTGTTACTGTTATGCATATTTATGGGAAGGCTTAATCTTCCTTGCTTGCACTTTTGGCTTGTAAGGAACAGATCTGCAAATGGAGAAAGGAGGGGAGAAGGTGTGTCACTCAGAACTTCCTAGATTCTTATCCTAATGAAGCAGCCCAGCTAGTCAAGTATGTGCTGAGTGTATACCTATTAGGAAATAGCAAGAGATAGTTTTAGAGAACAAGGATCAATTTATCAAAAAAAAATTATTATGTGGCACTTTAAGTGGCAGCATACGTGTATTAATGAGATGTGTGCTGATTTTTAGCAAAATTCTGTATAAATAATCATAATCTTAAAAGATGCCATTAATAAACTTTGTAGGTTTTAATTTATTAAAGCTGAGGCACTTAGTTTGGTACATTTATATACAATTGAAGAAAAAAATGTTGACTTCCTATAGTTTTTAAAAATGTTTTATATAATTAATGAAATATATTCTGGGCAGGTGTCAGAATTTTGAATTGCTAGGGTTTTTGTTTCACTTTAATTTTTAATTTAAAAATAAATGTATGTATTATTTTGGAAGTAAAATGTGATATTTTGCTATGCTTACATTGCTGAATGATTGAAGCACTCAAAACATTATTTAATAAATCCAGTACCTCATATACTTACCAGGTTTTGTGATAAAAAAAACATTTGAAGTCTACAGTTTTAGCAATTTTGGGATGTACATTATTTTTCATCAGCTATAGAGGTGAGATCTCAAGGTAATTTCTACAAATGAAATTTTGTGTCTGTTGATCAGTAGCCCCCTTTCCTATTCCACACCTCTAGCCAAGCTTACAGTAGCCACCATTTAACTCTGCACTCCTATGAGTTTGGTTTTTAGATTACAAATATAAATGAGACCATATAGTATTTATCTTTCTGTTCCTGGCTTTTTTTATGTAGTATAATATGGGTACATCCATGTTATCACAAATGACAAAATTTTCGAGGGTTAATAATAACTCATTGTGTATGTATATCCTATTTTCTTTACCTTTTCAACTGATAATGAATATCTAGGGTTCCATAATTAGCTATTGTGAATTATGCTGCAGTAAACGTAAAAGTGTAGGTATATTTTTTATATTACCACTGACAGTGCACAAGGATTCCCATTTCTCCATATCTTCATCAGTAACTTGAATGGAAAAGGTATAAATTTTAACCCTAACCCTAACCCTAACTATATGTATTTTAATAAATACCAAAATCTATTTTATTACACATACATACAGCATGATGTTTTTCTCCTGAATTCTTGTAGAAATCTGTTTAGATCTTTTCTAAGAGGAGACAGAAGATCAGTAATACTTTTATGGAAATTGACACATGAAACACTTCAAAAATACTTTTGGATGTTTATTCATAATTACTATATTCCTGTTTACCAATGTGGTAGAGCACTGAAATTTTATTATACATTATACAATCAATTCTGCTATAAGGATAAATGTATTCTGAAAAGTCACCACACTAGGTAAACCATGCCAAAAGGCCATACTGGGCATATGGAAAAAAATAGATTAAAAACACATCAAAAACTTTGTCAGTGAAACATCAAAAAAAGAGAACCTATGTAAAACTGATATCACAATTTTGAATAGTATAATAAATATGACACTTTTTGAAAGTGAACATTGAACAAGTCATAGCTTATTATTATAACATGTAGTACAAGGTTACTAAAATTGGGTAGAAAGTTGTACCACCAGCTGTCAGTGGGTGTAATTCATTACACAAGGTAAACAGATAGCTGGGAGATATTTGAGGCATAGTGCCCATTAGTGTCTGTTTTACGTATTTATAGTGGGCTAGATTAAGCTGAGTATAGTTTTCCAGTTGCATCAAGTATTTCTCATGGTGATACATTATGCTCAAGTTGTTTCCAAATATATCAAATACACAGAAACAAATTTTTGTTTCCTCAACAAGTGATATATTAGAACTGAGTGTATTTGAAATTTCACATTTTATTGATACAATTTAACGTTTTATTGCAATTTAGTTCCATGGGCATTAGGGGGAGTACTAGATCTAATTTTGTAGCAGCAGTGACCAGTGCTTTTCTTAGTTTGCAACTGCACATATGATAAATGATTATCATTTTATGGTTACAGTTATAAGCAATTTGGTAGAAAATGACAGCTAAATTATGAAGTATTACTTTTATTTGTTTTAATTTTGTAATCTAGCTATATTTTTTAAGTAAGAAAATAAAAATCAGAACAATTTTTAATAGGAGTAATCCTTGCTGTCACTTAGTATTGGGCCATCCAGTAGGCCTTATATTTCTTTTGTAATTGATTTGTTATGAATTATAGAAATTGAATATAGCTGGGAAACTATATTCTGAGGAATTGTTTTAGTTACATTATCATGACTCTTTTTACTTAATAAAAGAGAGCTCATATAAAACCGAATTGACACAGACATGAATTTAAAAATTCCTAGAGACAAAAAAATTCCTCAATTTTATTCTAGGAAGCATCTGTACCAATAATTGCATAGCAGATTTACTTCCATCAGCCTTACCAAGATTTGTCACCATGCATTTCCTAGGAAGAGGCATCAGAGCCTGTGGACATCTCTATATAACACTCTTGGTTTAAATGGAAGGAGGTAACTGTGCCAGGACAAAGATGAACAGAATACCAACTGTGTTTGGGACTTTTATATTTAAAGGAAATGGTCAGTAATTAGTGTCTGGACTTTGTTTTGGAGATTACTGTAAGCCAATCTTGCATCTATATCTAGTATAAAGTAATAAATTTGCTTATATGAAGAAAATAAAGCTTTGTAGCATTATCATTATTTAGGTGTGCAACTACTTTCAGTATAAAGCCTTTCTTAGCTGTTTGCTTGACTTGCTCATTAAGTCTTGCCAATGTCCAGTTGGTTGTCTGCATTTCTTAAAATGCAGTCTACCGTTCTCCATGGTTTATGTATTTCAGAGCCATTACCTAAACTCAGTGGGGGAGAAGATTTAGATAAACTCCTTGCTTATCTAAAACTTTGACACGGAAGTAGTATAACCTTACTGTCTTTATTCTAGTATAAATGTCATTTCATGGGCTTTAACCAGGGCAGGGAGTTATTTTCCATTTTCCATTGCTTTAAGTCATTTTAAAACAATTATTGTAGAAGTGACATAGGTAGCACTAGAAAACAAGTCATTTTGGTGTAGAAAAACAAAATTACTGTAATCTTATTGATGCTGGTTGGAGAAAAAATATCTTATTTTGATGGATAACATAGTTCTTAGTTGTATTTGGTATGATTTTTCTTTTATTATATAATTCATTTGTATTATATCATATACTATTTTGGGTTCACATCAAAGGGCAAACAAATCAGAAACTAATCATGACATATTATTCTTTAGTAAACTAAATTTTATGGAATTTTTTTCCAAATGAAACTGGTATATCTCAATACTTTTTTCTACAAAAAGCAACATTCAGTGTATAAAGATACTCTGAAAACTAATATAGTAAAACCTTTTCTGCATTAACTTTTGTTATTTAAATGTAAAGGTCTAACATTTTGGGTTTAGCTACTAAGATTTGTCAATTGTTTTACCTACATTTTATAAATTGTATATTATCAAATATATGTACATCTCTCCTGTTAATAATCATATTTGTAATGTGGGTTACTATAGAACCTCGTATCACACTGCTTTTTTCTTGAAAAGCTAACAAATTTGAAGGTCAGTATATATATTGAGTGGAAGCTGTAATAGATTCAAGGTCACGAGGGGTAATAAAAGCTGATTATGTTCTAGGACATATGAGGGAATATCTGCATTGAATAATGAGTAAATGAAATAAAGTCAATAAAACAGACTTAAGAAGCAGCAGAATGGGCCAATAATTTGAAAACTGGGCGAAGAGACCCTCTGTAGAAGAAGTAGCCAACAAGAAGGGTAACACCTGAAATCAGATTGATAATAGCAATTAGTAGACGGAAAGACCACTTGTCAGAGATAAAATGTAAGAAGAGTGAGGGGTAGAAAAACATGTTGTATTGGGCAAAACAGTTAGATATGAAGTAGAGACATAAATATATGTTAAGTTTTTCAAAATTTTGATGATGGGGAGTAAAGAGAGATGTTGACAGCTTAAGAAAAAAGCATTGTTTGAAGAGGACTTTTCTCAGGATGCAGTTAGTTGAAGGCTTATGGGAATTAACCAAATTTATTGAGATCAGTCACAAATAGGATAATTTATAAGACACAGCCCTGAATGATATAGAAGAATAAATTAGGAATCATTTGTCTTAGAAAACATTTATTCAAGGCCTGGGATATAGCTCAGTGGCACAGCACCTGCCTGACAAGCACAGGTCCTGAGTTTGTTTCCAAGTACCAAAAAAAAAAAAAAAAAAAAAAAAGGAAGGAAGGAAGACAGAAAAGGATAATAAGAAAACATTTAGTTACTCATTCAACATATGTTGAGTGCAAAGATCTAAAATAATGATGTGTTAGGGTGGGACTTGTGAGGACATTGAGGCTTTGGCTTCCTATAGTGCTGGGATTATAGGTGCGTGCCCCACTGCATGGCATAAATTGAGACTATTTTAGAAGTTCATAGTAAATGTGTACTTTTTCAGTGAAATAAAATATACTTAAAATGAGCAAGTGTTGGGTGGGAATATAGCTCAGAGGCATAATGCTTGCTGGCAGGTGCAAGATTGTGAGTTCAGTCTCATGTACAAAAAAAAAAAAACTTGCTTCTAGGTGTGGTTGCTTATTACCTGTAGTTAATTCATTTTAGTTTTTTCCTTGTTTACCTCAGAAAGCAAACATTTTATTTGTTTCACCTGTCAAAAACAATTTAGAAAATCTAAGAGAGGAAATCTATTGTATTTATCCACATTTTTGCTCTAGTTTTCATCCTAATGTTCTGAAATGCCACTCTTAATCATTTTTTTCCTGTTTAGGGTTTTCTTTAGCCTTTCTTTTAGAATAGGTCTACTGGCAATAAATTCTTTGTCTTTTAATTTCTCTTTTATTTCTGAGTGGTATATTTGCAGGGCACAAAATTCTAAATTGACAATTTCTTTCCACATTTGAAAAATGTTACGTGGTTTTCTCTGGCCTCTATGTTTTGTTATGTAAAATCTGCTATCATTGGATACCTTTAAATAGGGACTACTTTTGTCTTGTTTTCAAAATGTTTTTTCTTTCTTTTGTTTTTTGTTTGTTTTTCTTGTTGTATTTAGTGGTCAGAAGTTCGATTTTGACGTTTCTTGGCATGGATATTTGTAAGAATAATCCTGTTTACAAAGTTTTAAAAAAATTTTTTGCCAAAATGGAGAAATTTTCAGTTGCTATTTCTTTTGAATATTTTACAGCTTTACTTTCTTTCTGCTCTTTTTCTGGTACAGAACTGTAATGACACAGATACTGAATCTTTTGTTATAAGTCCCTAAGTATCTTAGGTTTTTATTTTTCAGTCTATTTTCTCTCTTTTGCTCAGACTGGTTAGTTAATAGTGTCTGTTGTATTTTCAGCTTCTTTGATTCTTTCCCAGGTCCTCTCCATTCTTTGTTGATCTTACCCAAGAAGCTTTTTATTTTGATTATTGTAATTTTTATTCTAAAGTTTCCACTTGATTTTTCTTTATAATGTTTGTTGTTTATGTACTCTTTTTTTCCATTTGTTTTAAATCTTCACATGGTTGCTACTCCTTGGAACATTTCAAGATGATTGCTGTAAAATACTTTTCAGATAATTCCAACATTTATGTCATTTTGGTGTTGGCATCTGTTATTTTTTTGTTCAGTTCTATTTTCTTGCCTTTTAGTATGGCAAGTGACTTAATTGTTTCTGGACATGTAGGATACTATGTTAAGTATTTAAATTATCTCTTTTAGCAGATTTTTGTCTGACATCACACCAGTGGAGAAAGAAGAGGCTCTTGCTTCATTACTTCCATGTTAGGAAATTAAAGTCCAGCATCCCCAGTTGACCTTTGACGCTTAGGGTAGGCATCTCAATGCTAGGGTAAAATGGGAGTTCTGCCACCCTTAGGCCTCTGTAGAAAAGGAAAGAAGCTCCCCTAGTGGCTTCTATTCGTTGCTTCTGATATGTGGGGAAATTCCTGGCTTCCCATCTTGCTTTTCCACATACTACCCTAGCGAAGAGATGAAGTTAGATGGGAGCCGGACTCCTAAGTTCCTCATGAAGCCTCTGTTAGTAGAGGTCAAGGTGAAACAGGTATTCAAGTTCTGGCTCACCGTTTAGTCTCCCTTAAGAAGAGAGCGTGGTAAAGGTGCACCTAGAAGTCTAGGGTAAGGTTGCTGCTTGTTTCTTTGGTGTTCAACAGTTCTTGTCTAAAAGCTTTGTCTGGCTGGTATTCCTTTTTCTTTTAGATAGAGAGAATGAGTTTTTCAAAAATCTTTGCTCATTAGCATTTCTAAATTGCTTACCTCTGTAATACCTACTATAGGATAGGAGACAAAAATCAAAACCAAGCAACTCACTGCTGTGATGTTCCTTGGGATCTCAAGTCCTTAATTAGTCTGCCTTCTTCTATTTTTAGCTGATCTTAATAAAAAGAATAGAGAGAATTGTATTTATTCCATCTTAGCCACTATAAAAATTCCACTGAATGTATTTTATTTTTTCTTAAATATAAAGTTACTCTGTTTACTACCTTTGAACATACTGCTGTATTTAACGTCTTAGTTCAAAAGGTGTTTTTCTTCCCAATATAGAAATTGGTGAGTTGATTTAGCCAAAATTTTCCAAGAAAAATAGAGACTAGAAGATAAAAGACTAAATGTGATAAGATTCTTAGTCCTAGATGAATTGTTTAAAATAATCACACATTAAAAAAAAAGTACAAGTCTTCAACTCTATTCTGTTTATTTGAACTTTTCACTAGGTCTCATTGCAAATCTTATATAGCAAAAATCTAGGCTTTAGGGCTTATTCTTGTAACTATTGCCTCAGATTAATTTAGTAGCCAGTAGTGTTAAAATAGTACATAAAAAAGAAATGCATAAATCCTTGGTCTCAGTGATGCTGTAAAACTTTTCTCCTTGGGTGTTTGGGATCTTCCTTTATAACATTTCTGTAGTGGAGAGTCAGGCAGATAATCTGGTTTTCTACTATTGTTTTGGGAGGGGTGATACCAGGAAGCAAACTCAGTACCTCACACTGACCATGCAGGTGCTATATCACTGAGCTGTATCCCCAGCCTGTCTACAACATTTCAAACTGTCTGCTAAACAGTCCACATAAGCTCGATTATATAAGGAATCAGTGAAATAAAAGTGTTAATAAAATATTTTATTATCTTTGGCCTTGCAGTATTTGCTGAAGTTAGATAATAAACTTCCACACAGAAGTTAATTTCTTTCTGTGCAATAATTTGTAATCAGTAGTCTCAGTCATTTTTAAGAGACAAGAATTTTTTCCATTTGAACTTTAAAATATAAGATATGGTCCCATTGTATAAGCATTTTCTTCTTTTTGACTCCAGTTCTGAATCTTATTTTATTGAACTTGTGTGATTTTTACTTCAAATTATAAGTACTGGGTGATATTTTCATAATGTAATAGAAGGTAGAAGAACTCCCATGAGCTGCTTTTGCCCAAGGCCACGGCTGCTGGCAATGTTGAACTCCATTCAGAAATCTTACTGTGAATTTAGGCCTAGACATCTGCTTGGGAAAGGTAGACAGTGACTTTTGGAAGTAGAAAAAAAAGTGATTGCTTATTTTTTCCTGTGGATTTTTTCCCAGTTGAAATTATTAAGCCCTAGGGGTTATATATACTAATTACTATTACTTTAGTAGTCAGTCATGATAGAAATACTGTTCTGCTATGAAAGACAATTTTTGAAGAAAATGGGCTGGGGATTTAGCCCAGTGGCATAAGTGCCTGCCTGACAAGTGCAAGATCATGAGTTCAATTCCTGGTACCAAAAATTAAAAATAAATAAATAGTTGGCAAATATTTAAAAAGAAGAAATTGGGTTTTTTTGTATCTCTTATTTTCTATATGCCTCTTTTCAAAAGAAAAGCAGTTGACTATGTGGGGAGCCAGCTCAGAAGTGCTGCAGAACTCAGGATGTCACTGTTTGGATCAGACAGTATAACCATGACTTAGTACAGACAGCTGCACATGGGCTAGGTTTTAGAATAGTTCACGAGAATGTAAACTTGATGATGGCCAGTAAATCCAAGCCGGACGACAGACACAGCTCTTGGCTGCTTGCTGCTATTACTGCTCTCTGCCTGTTTGCCTTTTTTGGGAACCTAACAAACTCACAAACATTGCAATAATGGATTAAAGGGAAGAAGTGAAGGAATCTAATAAAGTATTATACGTAAACAGAAAGAGGATGAGAGTCCTCTTACTGGTATGGAAAAAACTTTTGAAAGATGATCTACATTTTCAAAGTCTACTGCTATGACTGACTTCAAGTTCACTTGAAAGTGTGGTAGAAATAAAGGGTCTTAACCCTTATCACAGGTCCAGTGAATCAGCTAAGGAGACTCACAGGTGATTCCATTGTATATTACATTTTAAGAAACAGTGTGGTAGCAGTCCTAACAGTTTATACTATCCCAGTTCACTGATGGTGTTCTTTGGGTAAGTTGTTATCTGTTCTGTGCTGAAAGTTTATTTGTAAAATGATGCTAGTAACAGAATCAGATGAGGATTTTTTTAATGAAAATTAAATTGCTATCTTTGTCTTAATTTAGAAGCATCACACCCCAAAACAGGGATTTTACTCAGCCGTCCAGATACTATAACCACTTGTTCCTAGTAATACCTAATTATGACAAGGTTGTTGAGGAATCTGAAGGAAGGGAGAGATGACTAAAGTGATCAGTTGGAAGGTGAAATACATAAGAAACCCAGAATGTCTCTGGACTACTTAGTTTGGAAAAGAGAAAATTAAGGATTTAGCTTACATTTCCACTCAGATGAATGAATGGCCTCACATGATGACATAAATAGTTCAAGTAGACAAATACAGGTGTATGAAGAAAGAGCAATAACGTGTGTACTGACATTAATATCTCATGGAAAGTTCTAAGTCAGGACAAGAACAAATCTTTTGCTTGAAAATAGGGATTAGAATGAGATAATTTTTCTTTAAGGAGCTTCTAAGTCTTTTCCTCGTGGCTGAGGTAGAGAGGCTTCACAAAGCATTATTCACTCAACTTCAGTGATCACCTTTCAGGGTCTGGAGATATTGGTGTGTATTATTAGGAATTCCTTTCTGAAATTTGAAATCTGCAAGTGTTATTCATTGTTATGCACTACTGTTTACAAAGAAACTTCTTGGGTGAAAGGATGTGATAACAGCTTTTTCTTTTACAATGCTGGGCTATTTCCGGTAAATGACAAAAGGCAGAACTGATTTAAAGCAGCCTTCCAAATGGTGAAATATTTCTACTTTGGGTCTTGCTGAAGCATGGTGCCTTTAAATAAAAGATAGATATTTAAGTAGGTTAGAAGCAAGATAAAATGTATGGCTTTCAGCAGAAATGCTTTTGCAACCTTTAATGTCTGGTGAATTCTTAAAAATGCTTGTTCTCTTAAGAATATTGTGTGAAAAGGAAATTATAAAAAAATAAAAGTTCAATCACTCTAGTACATTCATAGTTTGCTTTTTGGAATATCTACATATAAACTTTTGTTTTGTTTTGTTTTGGTACCAGGAATCAAACTCAGGGCCAAGCAGGTGCTGCATATAAACTTTTAAGTAAATGTTCTTACCATAAATTTCGAAAAATAACCATTGAGTAATCTCCATTGTGTGGGTGTTTTCCTGAAAAATCTCAGGGCCTAATGACCTAAGCAAAATAGAAAGTAATGTATCTTACTGTGCACCACTGGATTTTGAAAATCTGTCAGAAACAAGGTAGACTTAGAAACCTCTAAAGGAGCTGTTTAAGTGCTCCAATCAGCTATTAATCAAGTCCTGTATCAGTGAGATGTACTCCTGCGTAGATCACAATTTAGAGGATGAACACTCATGTGAAATTCTCTAGCTCTGCAAGCTATGGCAGCTGGTAATCGTTTTTTGTTTTGTTTTTGCCAATAGCTAGTTGTCTGTTTCTTGCCCTAGTACTCACTAGATCACTGAGTACTGGAAAATATAACCCAGTAATATTGGACCACACTCCTGAGTCTGTTTCCAATCATTCTACATTACTGTTGTGTAGTGCATGCTTGCTACATGTAGCAGTATTCACAAAACATTTGTTAAATGACTAGAAGAAAGCTTGGCACTCCCTTCATGAACTTTTTTGCTGCTTTGCTTTTGGAAGCTGCTTTGCCTCTTTGTAGCTCAAAGGAAAGATTCTAGTTACTATGTCATGAGCACATGAGTGTGATGAGCACTCAGTAACAGTTTGTCATCTGACATAATGACCAAAAGCACATACATTGTTAGAGAGCTCTTAGGAGGCTAATCTGGTATATAGGTTTCTGCTTCTCCCATGATAATTTATGTTAGAAGTAAGAGGACAGACGAGACTAATAGAAGCAAAATTGAAAACAAAAACTAAAAAGGTTTTTTTTTTTGCAGCTTTGTACTTAATAATTTTCAAATATATAGAAATGTTGATTATTACAGATTATTCTAGAGAGCTACGCTATACCTTTTACCTGGATTCAGTAATTGTTTCCTCATTATAGTCCTTTACTCTTTCTATGTTTATATTTATATATATATATAAATTAATATAATCTGTATAAATCAGTTTAATATATAACACATTCAGGTAGTTATAAATATTTACTTATAAGTTTACATTTATAAAAATATGTAACATTTGCTTATTTCTGAACTGCTTGAAAGTGGCAAGTGTCATTCATGTTAACCCTAAATACTTCATATTTGTCTCATAAGAACAACATTGTACCATAGAAACCACATTATGATATAAGTAATTCCACAATACCAACTCTTGCCAAGTCGATATTGCAGTTTTCCTAGTTATCCAAGAATATTTTATAGCTACCTTTACTTTTACCAGGACCCAGTCATGGTTTACATTAGTTATGTCTTTTGTTGGTTAGTTGTGTTCCATTTTCTATGAAATGACCTTTTGAAGAATTCAGGCTAGTTGTTATTTCTGTTGAAGAAGACTCTTCCACATTCTAAATTTGTCAATTTATTTGTGATATAATTTAACTTGTTCCTTTATTCTTTCTAGTTCCTGTGAAAGACAGTTGTTAACTTTAGTGCAGGAATTTCCCCCCATAGCTCATGATGCAGTTGTGCCCTGCAGGCTAGCTCCTCTTCCTGTGATGTGGGCTGTTTGTGTTTGAACACTTTTTTGCATTAATGTAATAAGACATTTTAAGCTCACTTGGAATTTTTCTATACCAGAATGGGGTTCACCCATTTTCTAGAGTCTTGGTTCTGAAAAAAAAATAAAGATTTTTTATTTAGTGATTCACTTTTTTTCCTCTCACAGAGCCTCCCTTCATTTGATTCTGTATTAATTCAGGATCACAAAGTACCTTGGCCAAGTATCGTAGATATTTAGGACAAAGTGAAATGAGGTGGTAGGGTTGGGATTCTGCTGTACAGAGGGGTAGTTCTAGTTTAAAATAATGTGTTTCTACTTTGCCAGTCTACTAGTAGTGTATCTTATCTCTGACTCTTCCTCTCTCCACCTCCGATTCTTCCTTACAGTTTTTTTTTCTTCCCTTATCTCCCAATTTTTTCTTTCCTAGTTTCAGTTTTGATGTGATCTTGCTTAATACTAATTTATATTTGTTTTCCTATGAAGTAGTCTTTCTTTGAAGTTGAGTAGCATGGCTGCTTATTTATCTGTTTTCTTAAATACTTAAATGTGTTTTTTTTTTTTTTTTCTTCATCAGTACCGGGGATCAAACTCATGACCACCAGCTTGCAAGGCAGGTGCTTATGCCACTGAGCTAAATCCCCTGGCCCTTAAATGTGTTCCTAAACAGACTCAGTGTGTTATATTCATGCCATGGTTGGTTTACACCATTCTTTAGGTTTTTGTACCTATTGCACTCGTTTGCCCAGGAGTGAGTCAAACATGTATTCTCTTCATTTTACAAATTGGTGAAGAGAACATCTCCCCAATTTATATGTTCCTAATATAAATCTCTCCAGATGAAAGGCTGAAGTCTTTATTGTGTTAGGGAGGAAGAAAAAGTGGGGCATTTTGAAATCTGATAACATCAAGAAAGATATAAAAAGTTGATGAAGATAAGACTATAGTATCTGTTTTTATACTTTACCACATGGCATATTATTCAATTTGCTTACAATTTGTCTCAGATGTTGACATTTAACTCCTAGGCAGCATCGTTATGTTTGATTTTTTTCAGAGTAAAATTTATATTCCATGACCAATCTAATACATTCACCTATTACAAACATTACTGCCTATGGTAACACCCTGAATAAAAAATTCTTTTGATGTACACAGTAGTGGGTATAGGCTCCTGAGAACTTGGAAAGTCATGCAGTATTTTGAAATTTGATAACAAAAAGCATAGAAATGTTAATCCGGTCTATTGGAGCATAGATTGGCTCTGAAAACCTACTAGCTTATTTAGACCAATGTGCATTCTGTTGTTACTGTCATTAAGACATCAAGTAGTTCAATAAGCTTCCTATTCTCTAGGTTTAGTAACCTAAGCTTCACTGTGGACTAGTATCTCCTCTATAACCCACCTCTTGTTCCTTTTTTGTTAGAGGTTGATAATGAGAATAATGAAGAAATTAGTTATTGATTGATAAAAGTTATTAGAGGAATAATCTGCCCAGAAGCAATGAGTAGGTTATTAAAATATTAAGGAATATTGAAACCAGTCACTATTATTGATATTTAAGAAATACCATTTCCACTCTTAATCATGATGAACTCTTGAAAAAGTATGCAAAATAATTCTATTTTCTTTCTTTCTTTCTTTCTTTCTATTGGGAATCAAACTCAAGGTCTGGCAGGCAGGAGCTGTCCATCTGAGTTTCCTCCCTGGCCCTGAACAGTAACTCTTATATCAATAGCATATGTAAGTGTTAGAGGAAAATTCCAGAAATTACCTGAAGGGAAAAAAGAAGCCATAGGAGGAAATTACCACAGTGAGAAGAAGCAGAACTTTGTTTTGACTGCCTTCCAAATGCCTAGTTTACTAGGTTGCATGCGTTGTTTGATTATTTTCATCTTGATTATTTCTCCCGTTTTAGGTGCTATGGAAGAGTTAAGATCCCATACTCTTTATACCAGACTGTAAAGAATATAGGGGCTGTATATGGACCGAAAATTCTTTGGTGATGGTTTTATTAATAAAGAGTAGATTTAACTGATATTAAACAGGACAAGAATGCCTTAATATTTATTATGGTTAAGAACTTTCTATGTAAACTAGTAGTTATTTTTATCAGAACAATATTATTTTTAATTTACATTTGTTTTTCAACAGTTTTATTGAGATCAAATTAAAATAAAGCTCACCCTTTTCAAGTATACATTTAAAGCATTTTGAGCATATTCCCAGAGACACATAAGCACCACTGCTACCTCATTGCAGAACTTATTCATTACCTTTCTCCCCAAACTTACACATAGTGGTTACTCCTCCTTTCCTCATCCTTAATCTCTGCCAACTACTACTCAACTTTCTCTGTAAGGATTTGCATGTTTTGCATATTGAATATAAATAAAATTATACATTATATTGTCTTCTTGGTCTGTCTTTGTCATTTAATGTATTTCATGGTTGGTATCATTACTTCATTACTTTTTAAACGCCTTTTTTTTTTTTTTTTTTGTCTTTTTCGTTTTTTTATCGGTACCAGAGATCGAACTCACGACGGCCTGCTTGCAAGGCAGGCGCTTATGCCGCTGAGCTAAATCCCCAGCCCTACTTCATTACTTTTTATGGCCAACCCATGTTCCATAAGTTGGATGACATTGGGGCGTTTTCACTATCAGTGATGCTCTAAATATGCATGTATGAATGTATGAGATGCTTTGAGTAAAAGTTTCTGTTGGGTAAATACCTAGGAGTAGAATTTCTGGATTGCATGGTAACTGTGTCTTTTTCCTTTTTATCAGTACTGGGGATTGAACTCACAACTGCCTGCTTGCAAGGCAGGTGCTTATGCCACTGAGCTAAATCTCCAGCCCCCAACTGTGTCTTTTTTAAGCACTGCTAAATTATCTTCCTAAATGGTAGGAGAGTATTATATTTCCATTAGCTATGTTCAAAGTTAAAGTCTTTCCACATTTTTGTAAACATTTGCTATTACTAGTCTTTTTAACTATTGGCCATGGTAGTGGATACGAAGTGTTTTCTCACTGTCCTATCAATTTCTAGTTCCCTAAAGATTAATTATATTTAGCATCTTTTCTAGTGATTATTGGTCATCTATATATTTTCTTTTGGGAAAACTACATTTCCCATTTTTAAATCAGGATAATAATCTTTTGTTGAGTTGTGTAAGATCTTTATATAGTCTAGATGCCAGTCATTTATCGTATATTGATTTCCAAATATTTTCTTTCATTCTAAGGGTTGTCATTTTAATTTTTTACTAGCATTCTTTGGGGCTTAGAATTTTAAATTTTAAATCCAATAGATCTCCTGGTGTTTTGATTGCTTATGCTTATAAGTTATTGTCACCAAATCTAAGATCACAAACATGCAGTTCTATGTATTCTTCTAGGAGAAATAATTTTAACTCTTACATTTAGATTAATGGTTTATATTCATTTTATGTTTCTAGGCTTGAAGTAGGAATTCCTTTGTGTTTGTGTAGATCTGTTTTATTTTTTCAGAGTTAAAGAATTGAAACACAAATGCAGTACCTCTTGACTGGGATAACTATTGCTAATCTCTTTGTGAACTTTTCTTTCATGATTTTAGGGGGTATACATGTACTATTTTCATCTGATGACCTCATATTCACCTACTCTCTTAACATATATTGCATTTCTACCTCTATTTTGTTTATTGGAGTCTGAAAAGGAGTACTTATGTATGCAGTTTGAATCAATTTTTTCAGTTGTTTTTTCCCTTAATTTTCAATTGTACCTCTTCAGCTACAGTATAGAGAATGTCAGGAACTTCTAAGTCTCTATCAGAAATACTTGTCAGAACAGCAGGAGAAACTCACCATGTCTCTCTCAGAACTTGGTACTGCTAGGATGCAAGAGCAACAGGTAAGCATCTTTATTTTTACCCTTTGTTGTCTTTAATGAATCAGGAAGATACCAGAAGTATCATTTGCCTTTTAAGTTAGTTGTCTCACAGTATATAGTATTTTCATAAAATTTGGAAATACAAAATGTGACTGAGTTGCTGTCTTTTGCTTTCTTATGCCTTGGACTGGCAGTCAGGAATGAGAACTTGAAGCAGCCTGTATGTTAGTAGGGATCTCAGTTTGAAAACACTGCAGAAATGATAAAGAAGATACACTGCATGTTGCTTAATAAGGATAATCAAGTGGACTGTTTGTTACTCATTGCCTCTTTGGAAAGCACTAAAAAGCCTTTTCTAATTTATGTTTGTAATTCTTAGTATAAAAGTGACTAGGTGATGTATCAAAAATTTAACTGGTGAAAATTGGAGCATTTTATATAAATGAAGTATGATTGAAAAATACTGCAAGTATTTAAATTTTAAAAAATGTAAAAAAATTATTGCAATAAAAGACACATTGCTATTAATCTCCTTCAAAATATTTTTTGTTTCACCTACTTACCTGTTGCTCGCCTCTTTCTGAAGTTGTTCTAGAATTCCTTTTTTTGTGAATGCCTTTTGTTTAGCTGTTGGCTGCCTTAATGTTGTAATTCAATTAAAAACATCAGACATTTCGTGGTCGTGACTTTGAGGAAGAGCCAGAAGTCACATGGTGCCCAATCCAATGATTAAAGTGGTTCAGAACACACTGTAATAACATTTTTTATAAGCCTGCCTTTCTGTTAGGTGGTATTCAGCATTATGCTATTTATCACATTTCATAAGAATCTAAAAGAGGACTTTTATAACTGGTAAGAAAGTAGCAAGAAAGATAAGAGTTGATGGCAACATGTCTTTTACTATATTTTTTACAATTTAAACTTTGGTCCTATTTTTCATTCATCTACTCTATGTTATGTATTGATCACATAGGCAAGCATATGAATGTTTATATACGAACATAGGCATACACATATCACCAAGTAATGTAATTAAATGAATCATCAAAATTGCCATTTGTGATGTGAACAAACTCTAAAGACACTTCTTGCTCCCCAGGAACTGATACTTGTTGTCTTTTTCATATCCTTATGAGTTTAAATCTTCAAATAGATTATTTTTCCTTGCCATTTTGATGTTGTAAAGGTACTCCTAGCCTATTGCTGTTGGGCAAGCTAAAGAAAATTGAGTATGAAGATCACATTTCTGGCCATTGGTTTCACGTTTCTGCTTACTCTTGAATGACATAGGTACATGTAGAGGGTACAAAACTGAAGACACAGACATGGGACAGGAGACTGAGGAACTTTTGATGAATCTTACCACTTTAAAAATATATACTGATAATCAAGAAATAGTCAATGAAGGAAAAGAAAAAGAAAAGATAAGCAAACCAAAAGAAAAATAAATCAACAAACAACAAAATACAACAAATGGGCAGGAGGCTCTAAAGACATCTAGATAACTAGGTATAGCCCACTTTCTATCTGCTTCTGAAATTGGAGAGAAATAAAACTCTGAGTTGTTTGTGACTTAAATTTAGGGTAGTGATTTCAGGTTTCACTGGAGACCAACCATAGTTAACACTGTCTTATTTAACCCCAACCTTGAGACACAAACCTGAAGTGAAAAAAAATATTGATGTTATGGCTTGAGTGTGAATGTCTTCCTGAAGCCTCATGTGATCATAGGTAGGGTTTTTCTGAGGAGGCTGGATTTAGAGTGTGTGACAATGGGGTCGATTCATGATACACGATTAGGGTGCTAAGATTAAAGGTGTATGATTACTAAATTAGTCCACTGATTGGCTTGTTGTGATACTTTTGAAGTTTCATTTTGACCTCGTCAGGTGGACATTGTTAAACAATGTTTTTAGCAGGTGCCTAGTAATCCAGTTTTAGATTGTGTGAAAATGGAACCAAGAATTAAAGGCCATTGATAGGCTCTGCCATTTAAACCTAGAGAAGTAAAATAAACCTGTTTTTTAATATCAAAAGGAGATAGTCACTTTATTTTCTGTGCTGTGTGGTTTGTTCTTTGTGTGGCTTCTTTAAGCTGTATGAAGATAAACACCTTCTCTTCTTTCCTCAAGAGAACTGGTAAATTTAGCTAAGCCGGCTTCATTTCAGGAAGGATACCATTGTGCTGACTCTGCCCCTAAACGGGAATACTGACCTGATTGTTTCCCCTTCTCCTGCCGTAAAGTTACATGGACATGTACCCACAAATAGACTGTGCTCATCTGTATGAATCAACCTTTTTCACTCTTTTATACTCATTGTGTATTCATTTGTCTCCTATACTGTACTTTTTTAAAAAAAAACAATCATCCCATTCCATTGATGTTTGTTTACCCAGAATCTCAACAAGGATTGGTATCACACATATTATTAAATTTTATTTTTATTTAACACATATTTATATGTGTACTATAACACATAGTATTTAATCTTAACCTCTGTAAATTTTACAAAGGAGGAATCTCAGAGACAGTATGAGTGATTTTGGTCAACTAATAGAGTTAGCAAGTTGTCAAAGCTAAAATAAGAACTTGGCAGTGTGGTTCTATAGTTTTATGAAGCAGAAAAGACAGGGTAAACTTAAGATAGCTGAAAAGTGTTGAAAATTTTCTTCAGATATCCTTATTTCATAAAACTAACTTTCCTTAGCTCCTAATATTGACATACAAACTTTTGACTAACAGAATATATATGTTACTAGGGATGGGGGAAAACTGTTTCTTTCCTTGTGAGAAACCACAGTGTCACATAAAACATAAAATTTTATACTTAAAATGTTAAATTCATGTCCAGATTTTGTGTTGAAGAATGGTGGTTCATTTTTTGTGAAGCATTTATTTGACTTTGAGAGGTTTGTTTTGGTGTGTGTGTGTGTGTGTGTGTGTGTGTGTGTGTAAAATGCCATTTGCTCAGATTATATTCTTCAGCATTTTCTACAGCTTTATTAAGTCTGTACTTCTCTATAGTTTTATTAAGCCCACATCCTAGCTTATGATTTTTATGATTTATGCTGTTACCTTGGAAATAAAATGCTTCATCTGCAAGGTACATTTTTTTTCTGGTTTGCTCCCTGTCCTCTTTCTGCTTTTTCTCAAAGATGAATACATTTCCTTGTTCATTTTGTAATTCATTTTTACAAGTTGTTCATCATGGGTTCTAAGAGACATTCTTTACTTGTTCTATTTAGGTTGAAATATTTCATTGACATGTGTGAATCACTTCATTATCTCATCTTAAGAAATAGTGCTTACCCATTTTATAATCTTAGTCTTGGATGTAGAATGATATAATGATCATAGTTGTGGCAAATGTACATCTTAGAATGTTACCATAGTTGAGTGTTATTTTTATATTATTAATCCAAACTTAAAGGCATCTCAAACTATAATGTTTATAGTTTCTAATTTTGTCTTATTTGACACAATTTTTAAAAATGTATTTCTTCTGACTCGCAAGTGCTAGGTCATGACTTTGATCCCCAGAATAAAAAAAAAGATGTATTTCTTCAGTACTGTTTATTTAACATTATGAGTTGCTTCTCCTAATCTAATTTGAAGATGTTGCTGTACAAGCCTACCTTACTATTTTTCTTAACTTTGCATTATTTTGGCAGATAAATATAAATAAGTAGCTTTTAACTTTTCCTGGGATTTCTGTCTTTTCTTCAGAATGAGTAAAATTATCACTTTTAAAGCTATGGACTAAAATGGATTTTGAGGAACAATGCTGTTATGATTTGGTTAAGACACTGTTACTGAAACATTTATTTTCCTCATGATTACCTATTCCATATCTTTTAATATAGAACTGGGCCATATACTACTCAGGAATCTAAAATATTCTAATGATAAATCATTGCCAAATATACATTTAATGTCTCTTAGTGATTTCTATCACTATTGTTCCTGTAGCTTTATTAAAAGAATTTTGGTATTTCTTGGGCTGCACAGCCTTAGAATTACTTCATATCCTGTGTCTAGTTTCATTAATTCTTTTGCTTAAATTTTCTTTTAAGTGCCAACATATAGTCATATATTAATAAAGCTCCTTATCATGTTAGGTCTAATTTTGTTCTATGATTTTACTGTGCTTTTAATATGTAACATGTATATAATTTTTTTCTAGTTTAATATAAGCTATATTTGTTATTGTACCACTTTGTTATAACAACCCCTAATTTTGTTGACAGTCCAAGAAACTTTACAATACTTCTAATTAACAATGAAAACAAATTTAAGGTGTCATGGTCATTACCCTAAGCTCCTCACAAAACAAAAGATTTATAGAAAAAAAAGAATAGTATTAACAGTTACCTTCTTATCAGAAACAGTGGAAGATAGCAGTAGGATGATATATTTTTAAAAAACTAGGTGAGGGGACCTTTAGAAATTGAATAAAAATATTATTCAAAATACGAAAGTGATATAAAGATTTCCTCAAATAATTAATATTGGCCTTATAATGAATCTTAGTTGAAGTCTTCAGATAAAAGGAAATAACATAAAACTGTGTCTTAAATTCACAGGGAAATAAAAATTACCTATAAAGACAGTTATATATTTCTTTCTTAAATAATGTTACAGATACATGAGTGAAACAATAATTAGAAATTATATCGGTGAGTCTGTAAGACATGGAGATGCTCTGTGCATGAATGTGTATTTGTACAAAGGGAAAGGAGCTATACTGGAACACATTTCCTATATATGTCTGGAATTAAGTTAGTGGAAAGAAAATAAAACATAAAACACTCTGTTCACAGATAATGTGATCCTTCTATGTAGAAACTCTGAAGATTAAAAAAACTTGACAAGGCTAATAAATGCAGAATATATGATGTACATAGTCAGTTCCATTTCAGGTTAGTATCATTGAGCAGTTAAAAAGGAGTATGTTTAACAAAAGTGTAAAACGTGTACAGTGGAAATTACAGAATATTGCTGAGAGAAAGTTTAAACATCTAAAATAATAAAAAGGTTTCAACTTCATGGATCATAGGACTCAAATGTTAAAATGGAAGCTCTTCCAAAATTGATCCATAGAATTTTTTATGAACCCTGTCAGAATTGTAGCAGGTTTTGGTAATATTTTAAATGAAAACTGATAAAACAATCCTAAAATTTGATGGAAATACAAAAAAAAAAAAAATGACAGTGGCCAAAACAATTTGAGAGAGATGAATAAAATTTGAGATAAATGAAACAGAAGGTTGTCATTTATAATTTCAACATTTCATTCTAAATCTTTCCAACAGTAGGTAAAATTTTAAAGTGGCCCAAATGACTTTTGCTCTGTACTCCTTTTGCTCTGTTATGATTCCTAGTAAAAACAATTAGATAAACCTAATCTAATCACATAAGAAAAGCTTTTTCCACTTGTGAGTAAACGAGGAAGTCAGAGAAACTTCAATTAGGGAAAAATTTCAACACATCATTGTTGGCTTTAAAAATAGAGGGAACTGAAACAGATCTTGGAAGATGGCAGACAGTAAGCAGCACAGTAAACAGCTTCTCTGAGAGAAACAGCCCAGATGCTGGAATACAGCATTCTAGAGAAGACCAGAAGGAAAGAAATAGGTCCCCTTGACCCAGGAATAAACTAAAGTGAGAATTGAAGTCCACAGAGAGAATAAAAAGAAAAGAAAAGAAAAACTTAAACAGAAGCCATTAGCCAGAGGCTCTCTCACTGGAGCCAGTCCCACTATGCAAGAAGTGCCTCTGGAATCTGGAGACTCAGCAGGGAGATAAGGCAGCAGAGGCTGGTGGTAAGGGTGGGGGACTCAGTCCCCCCACAGGAGAGTTGGTGATTGGTTGGGCACTATTTCTGAGTCCAGCAGGATAAGCCTGGAACCAGAACTGCAGCTGGCTTCATTCATCCACTCCTAGCACAGAGCAGATTGGTGAAAATTGCTTGGACTGAGTCCCACCCCTGTATGCAGTCCAATAGCCAATGCCAGGATTTCCCTAAAGCTATCCCTAACCAACCCTGTCTGCACAGCACACACTAACTTGGTGAAGACTCCCTGTGGTTAATCAGCTTGGGAAAGAGGGGGTAGCTTGCCTCGCCCCTGTTTATACTCTAGTAGTCACCAGCAGATTGGGGAAAGCAGCAAACAGCAGAAATCCCTAGCCAGCACACTTCAGAGTAATTATAACCAACACAAGAAGTGCTGGGGTCTCCACACTCACTTGTCTGGAAGAAACCAGGAACATGACAAGAGGAAGCAACAAAAGGCGGTTTCCAGCCTCTAGCCCAAGCAGTACTGGTCCAGGACAGGCCAAAACAGAAGAGATTGGGAGTCACACACCTGCTGTTTTGAAGCAACAGCAACTGACATAAAGAAACAACTTTTTGAAATTATAAAAGAACTTAAAACAGAAATACTATACAAGTAAAGGAAGATGTAAGACACATAATAAAAGAATTGCTAAGCATCTCTAAAGAAGACACAGATGGAAGAATAAAGGAGCATGGAAAAAGAAGGGAAACCAATGAAAAATATTTTAAAAATTTAGAATACATGAAACAGATTCAAAGAGATAACCAGGAAATTAAAAACTCGATTGCAAGCTGGCAAAACTGCTTGAAAGAAGCTAAAGATAGACTATCAAACCTTGAAGACAGATTTGCAACTTGCAATCACGAAAGGAAAGATCTCTTAAACATAACAAGGAATCAGGAAGTAACAATACAAAGGCTAGAAGGTGACAAGAGGATCTATAATTTAAGAATAAAAAATGTGAGTGAATAAGCAGGGGTAAATACAAAAGAAATGCAAAGGCTATTTAAAGAAAACTTGCCAAGCATAGGAAAAGGAAATAATATTCAGATAAATGAGACATACAGAGATCCAGCCAAGTATAATCAAAATAGATCTACACACAGACATATAATAATCAAGATTACAGAAATTCAACACAAGAACAGAATATTAAAAGCTGTCAGAGAAAAGAAACAGATCACCTATAAATGAAAAACCATCAGAATCACGACAGACTTCTCAACCCAACCATCAAATCAAGAAGAGCTTAGAGTGAGGTATTCCAAGCCCTGAAAGAAAATAACCTCCAACCCAGATTGATTGGACCCTGCAAAACTATATCTCAAAATTAATGGAGAAACAAGGTGTGTCCATGACAAAGAGGAACTGGGGGAGTTCATGACCACCAAACCAACCTTACAAAATATACTGAAGGACATTCTAGAGAGAGAGAGAAAAAAGACCATGGTTTCAGGAACAGTGGCAGAGGGGCTCACTGAACAGGGCAGACAGTGGAATGAAGAAGAAAAGTAGACAACCAACGGCAGAAAAATAGCATGGCAGAGATTAGGCAGAGAAGGTTGGCCATAGTCACTAATATGGATGGCCTTGATATACCAATAAAGAGAAAAACAGGCAGAGTGGATCAGGAGATAGGGTCCATCAATATGCTGTATATAAGAAATGTATTTAACCTGAAAGAGGGCTTATAGATTGAAAGTCAAAGATGAGAAAACAGTGCTGTATGTGATAGGAAAAAATGTGACAGAAAAAAATGAGGGTAGCTTGCCTGGTAGCTGCAGATTGGTTGGAAAGACATGACACTTTTATACAAAGGAGAACTACTCAGCTATAAGGAAGCAAAATCTTAAGGCTCTTTAGGTAAATGGATACAATTTGAGATCATACTCAGGTAAAAAGGTTCAGAATCACTTAGGTGAATAGCAAGTTGCCTCCCTAATCTAAACACTAAAGGAGTTAGTGGGATACAAAATGTACAATGCACCCTGTGAAAATCAAAGGAGAGGAATTGTCTAAAAAGGGAAGGCACTGGCCTTTGTTAATCTTGTATCATGATTTGAAACCCATATTGTTTTCATTGCTATGTTTAGTTTGGTTATATTCTGTTCCAGTTTGGCTACTTGTACTAGATTTGATGGCATGGACAGCTACTCCAAAGATAGCAGGATATATTATGGTAAACCATTTTTGATTTCCTATTAACTTGATTTGAAGCCCTGTATTGTTTTCCTTGTCTTGCTTTGACTGATTTTATTTGAATCTGTTTTATCTGATCACTGTCTTGTTTTGACTGATTTTATTTGAATCTGTTTTGTTTGATAGAATCAAGTCTGAGGGTATAGGCAACTACTTTGAAGACAATAAGATTCACTATGATACCCATTCTGGTTTGACTTTTATCTTATTTTGAAGTCCTATAATGTCTTCAGTGTTTTGTTTTTATTGGTTTTGTTCTGTAATGTTTTGTTCAATTTTATTATGCCTGATAATATGGGCATTTCTTTTGAAGATAACAAGAGACCTTATGGTAACCATTATTGATCACCTCATATTTTGTTTTTAAAACATGTGCTATGTCCATCTTTTTGTTTTGACTGACTCCATTTTGTTTTGTCTCTTTTGGTTTTATTCTCTTCAAGATAAAAAAAAATAGAACTAAAAGCTAAGAATAGGGGGTCAATAGCAAAAAACAAGAGTGAGGAAATTTAAGTCATACAGCTATAAAAAAAGAAAACTGTATTCTGTCAACAATCTGACTGACCATGGAGAATTTATGAATACTTAATTTGACCACAACCTGCTGAATTTAGTCTTTGAGAAAACAAGCAGAGAACCTAGCCAAACCTACCTGGGATTCTGACCCATGGAACTGTGAGCTAATGAGTCTGTATTATTTTAAGCCACTGCATTTATTGTGATTTGTTATGCAGAAATAGGCAACAAATACATACAGTATTAAATACAGTATAGTACTGCAACAAGGATGCACACACAAATCAATGGGACAAAATCATGAATTCAGAAACACTCCTTTACAATTATGGTGAGTTGAGTTTTTTTTTTTTTTTTTTTTTACAAAGGTGCTAAGGTAATTAAATGGAAGAAGAAACAATTTTTCAGCAAAACATGATATCTAGGGCACACACAAAAAAAGATAAATGATAGATCCTTACTTCACACCATGCACAAAAATACAACTTCATCATTATTCTAAAATCTAGAACACTTGCCTTGAAACTAACTTTAGACTCTGACTTTTTGCACCAATTTTATTAAATAATTTGCTTGTCAATATGTTTGATCCATTATTAGATTTATCATAGTTATTTATTCAGATCATTACACAAATCACCATTATTATAGATCAGTTGCTACCACCATGAGAGAAGGGATCACCTTCTATATACTTTTTTGACAATCATACATACCTATTTCAGATCATCAGATCAGGATAAACCAAATAATAATTACTACTTGTGAAATCTTTCTGATTCTTACCTGTATATTTGAAAAGTATAATTCTTATAGTTGTGTACTTACAGTCTTGGATTCTATGTTGGTTACTTAAAATATTTTTTTTTTGTCTTTTTCATTTTTATCGGTACCGGGGATCGAACTCACGAACACCTGCTTGCAAGGCAGGTGCTTATGCCGCTGAGCTAAACCCCCAGCCCCTACTTAAAATATTTTGGAATTTTCTGTTATAGCTACATTGTGTTCTGTTAGGTATAAGGTGGTTCAATTTTAGTATAGTGGGCAATTGAGATTTCAACTGGCTTATTACTCTTAACTTTAAAAATTTATTCTTTCATATTCCTTTATGTGCCAAAAGAGTTTTAATAAATATCATGAAATCTAGTTAATTAACCTCAAATGCTAAGAGTTACATTATTTTTTAAAAAAGAAAAACTTGATCCTCAGGTTCATAAGCGTAATGATTGGGTGTTCATGCTGCATGCATGACATGTACCTCCTTTGAACCTTATTGCAACATTGGCACATTACCCATCTGACATAGGAAAAAAAAAAGAAAAACTTAAAGATTTAACTGCATGGACACTCCCCCCTCTCCGCTAAGATATTTGGCAGTTTTTTTAACCTTTCAGATTTTTAGAATTTGAATATATAATATCAACTTTGTTTTCCTTATCTATTGCACTAGCATTCTACAGTGGAGCTTGATTTAGCTGGATGCCTTTTGTTGACCTTGCCTGTGGTCACACATACATGGATGCAAGTAATTATATAACATATTGGGTATAGCACTGCCTTTGCTGAGCCTCTCTTTTTCTCAGGTTCAGAGCCTCTTTCTGCATGTAGGCTCTGCACTTACGTCATACAAAAAGGTGTTGGACTTCTTCCCTGGAATTTCAGGACTCCCAGAATGCAAAAATGGAAGCATTCGGGTATGTAAGTAAAACAGGCACTCACCTGACAAAGTATTGGTCAAAATGAATAATTTGGCAGGACTAAATTCAAAAACAAAGAGGCTACTGGTAGGAGCTACTGGTTGTTGGAGGCCAGAAGTGTAGCATACAGTCATAAACAATATATCATAGTCATTTTAATTTGCATTGCTGAGATGACTAGTGGAGTTGAACATTTTTTCATATGCATATTGTCATTTGTCTTTTCATTGAAATAACTTTTTGTCAAGTTTTTGCCCATTTTTCTTTTTGACAATTTTTTTTGTATTAATTTGTAGAAATTCTTCATATTATCTGGACACTAGTCTTTTGCTCATGGTATGTATTACGAACATCTTTGAGTGGTTTATAGCTTGTTTTTACTATCTTTATGATGTTTTTGATAAATAGAAGTTTTTAATTTAATGGAAGTTGTATTTATCAATCTTTTACAAAAAGTCCTTCCTTCCTCTAAGGCATAAAATATTTTTGTACATTGCCTTCTAAGTGTTTTATAGTTTGAAACCAGCCATATAAATAGCCAGGGGAACAATGTTCCTGACAGAAGGAACAGCAAGTATCAACTGGAAGAAAGAGGCACTTAAAATTAGTGAAAGTGAAAAGCTGAAGAGGAACTGTTGGTTCAAAAAAAATAATCTAAAATAGGGTACAGTCCTGAGAAGCTGAATGTTAGAAAGGAGATTTCTTTAGCCTCTATACTTAGAACACTCTCAGGTATCTGACTGAATGACCATAGGCTAACATTTTACATTCTATGAATCTATGAATATATCCTTGTTTCTGTAGTGAAAAATATGTACATATTTTCTGTTGACAAGCACTGTGTTTAGAATAAATCTGTAAACAAAGCTGAGGTGATCCAATTTCTGAAAAGAATATTAATTCCAAAATGATGATATGAAAAAATGATTGGGTTTTTAGAAATTGGATACCTGAGGAGTGAAAGGAGATGTTGAATACTAGTTTTACTGGACTCTTGTGTGTTTCTAATTCCAAGAACAGTAACATCTATTTCACCCAGCATATGTCTGAAGGCAGAAGATAGCATGCCTTATCTTGGCAAGTTTTTAAGGAACATTCCTTGTCTGGAGTTAAAGATTTGGACCTCTTGGGATATAACTGTGTCTAATTTGGACATCGTATTGGCATTGCCTTCTCAGTGCCTGTAGCATACTAGATGTTCAAATGGAAGGAAATCACTTTGAGGTGTTGGGTTTATGCTTTGACGTTCCTTAAAAAAAAAAAAAAAAAAAAAAAAAAAAAAAAACAACTCTTTTCCTGTTACCAGATTTACCCCCTTGTCCTTTACTCACCTCCCAGAAAGTTACATTGAAAAGCAGTAGAGAGTCCTTCAGGAACTATTTTGGTCTGTGTAAAGTAGTATAACCCATTGTCATCTGCTTTCATTACTTCAAACAGTTATCTATGAAAATTCTTTTCCATTTTGATATTTTAACAGTAATGATTTAGGAAATGTTATACTTCTTTTCTTCTCCCCTCTTTTCCTTTCTTCCTTTTTCCCTTCTCTCCTTTCTTTCTCTTTGCTTCCCTTCCTTGCTTATTAAAATTTTTATGGTTTGGTTTGGTTTGGTTTGGTTTGGTTTTTGGGACTAAATTCTATGTCTTTCGTAAAAGGAATCCAAAGTGTATATACTTTCTAAAATGTGTCAAATTATCCCACATTCTAAAAAAAAGTTAATTAAAAAAATTATTGGTTTCTAGTTAAATTATGTAAAACATTACTTTATTATTTTAAAACTTTTTTTAAAACCTAGGGTACTTTGTAAATGTTCTGTCCTGTAAATTTGTAACCTTGATTTTTAGTGGCATACCGGGGAAAAGTTTGAAACAAGACTGTTCTTAAATCAGGCACATCAAGGACATGACAAAGCACCTGACACAAAGTGGATATTAAGATTTCTTATGGGTTGAGAGAACATGGTAGACAGATAGCAGCATCTACGCAGGCTCTCTCTGAGACCCAGCTTAGAATCCAGGAATGGTGCTGATGGAGGAATCCTAACCAAGAGGAGATATACCCTGCTGACCCAAGAATGAACTGGGCTGGAGTTAAAGATACCAACTGGGAATGCAATCCTGGTGCTGTAACAGGAACAGATAAAGCCTGATTGTGGAAGGTGAGCCCGTGCCATTGAAAGCTGCAATTTGGATTTCCTGCTGCCGTGGCTGCATCTAAATCAGCTTGGCAGGGAGAGAGATGCGTGAAAGCGCTGAGAACAGGAATCGGTGAACGGAGTTAAGAGCTGGGCGGGCGGGGAGCCGTGCATCGACCTCCGGTGAGTGAGGGAAACTGGGACTCTCCCACGGTCTAAGAGGCGCCAACAGAGGACATTCTGGGACCGGGCAGACTTGCCAGAACAGGGCGCTGTAGTGACTTCAGTCACTCTCAAGCAGGATTGGTGAGCAGTGCCTAGCCAACTTGACGCTGCTGGCTGAGACCCAGTAGGTTAGCACAACCCAGATCCCAGCGCCTGAAGGTGCACCCTAGCGGTGAGGCCTTTTGGTAGGTAGGTTGACCTGGAGGGGCGGGCCCCCCATAGGCTGCCTGGTCCGTAACTGCCTGGTGCGCTGTGGTGGGCGGGAACACCTAGCTGGCACAATTCAGTCAGACTGTGGCCGACAGGGAAGGAAGCTGGGCCTCCTATATACGCTTGCATATATAAGGAACAAAGAATATGGGAAGAGGGAGCAAAAAGAAAGGCTCCTCAGCCCCCAATCCTGAGAAACAGGCAATAGCAGACACTCCACTGATAGACATAAAAGGCTGTCTCCAGAGCCTCATAGATGAGTTCAGGAATGAAGTTATTAATGACCTGAAGCAAGACATAAGCAGAATAGTCAGAGAAATGCTAAGCACCAACCAAGAAAAAACAGATGGTGGAATGGAAGAACAGAAAAAGAGGGGAGAATTATTTGATGGAGAAAATAGAGAACACGTAGAATACGTGAAGCAGGTTCAAAGAGATTACCAGGAAACTAAAAACTCTATCGAAAACTGGCATAACAGCTTGAAAGAAACTAAGGACAGATTATCTGAACTGGAGGGCAGATTTGTAATATGGGAGCATGAAATGAAAAACTTCTTAAAAATAACAAAAAAACAAACTGCAATAATACAAAAACTAGAAGATGATAAGAGGGTCTATAACTTAAGAATTAAGAACATAAGAGAAGAATGGGGACACAAACAAATGGACTACAAAAGCTATTCACAGAAATAATCCAAGAGAATTTCCCTAATTTAGCAAACAGTAAAGATATCTCAGATATATGAGGCATACAGGCCTCCAGCTACCTACAACCCAAATAGTGCTACACCCAGGTATATAATAATCAAAATTCCCGAAATCCAATATAAGAACAGAATATTAAAAGCTGTCAGAGACAAGAAACAAATCACTTTCAGAATCAGAATTACAGCAGACTTCTCGGCACAAACCATCAAATCATGAAGAGCATGGGGGGAAATAATTCAAATTTTGAGAGATAATAACCTCCAGCCAAGATTGAGATATCCTGCACAACTATCCCTGAAAATTGATGGAAAAACAAGGTGCTTTCAGGATAAAGAGGAACTAGGGGAATATGCAATCACCGATTCAACTCTACAGAGAATACTGCAGGATATTCTAAAAAAAGAAAAATACGAAGAATCCAGAAATAGTGGCAGAGAGGCCACAATGAATGGAGCAGAAAGCAAATGAAGAAGACAAACTGACAACTAATGACAGAAAAAGAGCTCAAGAGAAATGAGGCAGAGAAGATTGGATGATAGGAACAGCTATCTTTGAGAAAACAACATCGTAATAGGTAGTGCTGATTTGGTATCATCTTATTTTGAAGTCCCATCAAGCTTTTGTTCTTCTGTCTCCATAGGTCTTAACATGTTGTATCTTATTGGATTTTATTATATGTGATAGTATAAACAAAAACTTTTATAGACAAGGAGATTATACAGAAACCATAGTTCATTATCTGTTAGTTGATTCTAAATACCCTGTAATACTGTCATTCTCTTGAATGGTTATACATTGTGTTGATATATTTGATGCTACAGTATACGAAGTTATACTCAAAGATCTCAAGGAAAGAGACAATATGGTAACTACTTTTATGTCGGGATTATCTTGTGGTGAAACACTACTTTGCTTAAATGGTTATGTTTTGATCTGCACTGTTTAGTTGTTATGTCCTCTTTTATCTCAACCTCCATTTTATTATTTACTTTTTTATTTTTATCCTTTTAATTAAAGGAAAAATAAATTTTAAAAAAGCAGGATATATTATAGTAACCCACTTTGATATTCTATTAACTTGATTTGAAGCCCTGTATTGCTCTCACCATCTTGTTTTGACTGATCTTCCTCTATTCTGCTTTGCTTGATAGTACCAGGTTCAAAAGTTCAGGCAACAGCTGTGAAGATAGTGGGATTCATTATGACGCCCATACTGTTGACTGTTATCTACTTTTGAAGACCTGTAATGTCTCCAATGTTTTGATTTTGTTGATTTTGTTCTTTTCTGTTTTGTTCAATTTTATTATAACTGATGATATAGGCAATTCTATTTGAGATAGTGGGAGGCATTATGGTAACCATTGTTGATCACCTTGTATTATGTTTTTACATTAACTATTATGTCCACCCTTTTGATTTAACCGATTCTGTTCTGTTAAGTCACATTTGGTTTTACCCTCTTCCAAAAAAAGCGATAAGAACTGTGGAAGCAATAAAACCCAAAATGTGTAATAGTCATTGTACAAAAGAGAGGAAAAGAAAGTGCTCTAAATGGTATAACTGCTGTAAATTTAAGTGTATAAGATAGACAATGATATAGAGTTTTGTTGGATCATTGAACAGAACTGTTTGCAGTCTCGCTGTTTGAATGTCCACTTTATATGCTTTAATCTTGTAACTTGAACGAATATTTCTTAGATGACAATATGTAATCCATTAACTAGTGATTTCCTGTTTATTTTTTTTGTGAAATTCTGTATAACTTGTACCCTTTTTCTGCTTTTTTTCCCTTTTTCTCCTGAAATAAAAAAAAAAGATTTCTTATGAAATCTTTTGTTATTACACATAATGAAACTTGTGAGATTAATGTCTGAGTGATAGTAAAAGAGTCCCATATTAATTTCAGTAGTGTACTTCCATAGGGTTTACTTCATCTATTGGCTAAATTTTTTTGAAACTAACCTGTGTTGCTAGGGACTTTTAAAAATAACACTAGTTCTCTTTTTCTAGTAGGCCCTTTTTTACAATTCTAAATATTACCTTCCATCTGGAGCGCCATTTAATCCTAAGGAAAGGACACTTGTATTCCAGCAAGTGCTATAGCAAACTGCTTTGAATAAACATATCCTTTTATTAGGACTGGTTATAAGTGGTGTCTAACATGGAAACTTATACTTCAGATTTTCAAAGACAGCTGGTCATATATCAGTTGTTGAGCTGCTGTCATCAGCAATAACTCCTTGCTGCCATTACTCACAGTTGAAGAGATACATGATTCAGTACTGAAAAGGCAGAAGATGATTGTAAGGTTGGCCTCTCAATTAGTCAGCTTCATGTTACTATACTGAAATACCTGACGTAATTCACACTCCTTCAGTTTCCTTCAAGGGCATATCCCCAGTGGCTTAAATTACAGGAGGAAAAAAATGAACAGAGCATTAATAACTTTTGGGGATAATATCCAAAGGTCTTTTATGTGAAGGACAGAGAAAAAAGGGTACTTTAAAAAAAAAGGAAATAAAAGTGTAAGGAGTTTTCAGTAAAACAAATGCCTCGGTAAAGTGTAAATTTTGAGGGGTAAATTTTCCTTTTTAAAGTTGGGAAGCATTTATAAATTTATACTGAAAAGTGTCAGTTTAAAGAGCAAAGCAAAGTTGTCTTGAATATAAGGTGCTAAAGCTTTCTCTGGCAGAGAATGCTATTTGCCTATTATTCATTTACCCATGAGTTATCCACCTTTCCACCTTATGTGAATGCCAGTCTTCCTGAGAATGAGAGTCTCTGGCTACATAACCTGCATTACCCAACTTTATTTTCCAGACAGAATAGGACTAGAATACAGTTATAACCAGTGAAAGTTGCTCCTTTGGCTCTCTATGGTTACAGACTGTGGTGGATTGATTAATGATCAATTTGAGTGGGAACACCTAGCTGAATTGTGTCAGCATCGTTGTGGGTGTGGAATATTCACTTAAAGATTAATATCTGAATACACAAAAGGATAACAAAAGAGGGGATTTCATGCTGATTTTCCTGAAGAAGCCTTGGCTGTTTTCTTTACATCTATTTTTGTCAGAGGAGCTTGGGTCCCCACTGTTGCCAAGAATGGCTGTTGTTCTCTCTGGGAGGCTCTGGTGTTTGCTTTCATCTCGAACATTGTCTTCTGAGTTCAGTGCAGATCTCTCAGCCTTTACACAGATCTTTCAGCTTTTTGGCACAGATTCTCTAGTCTTTAGCACCAGCCCTTGGGCTTTTGGCACAGATCCTTTAGCCGCCTGATAAGACTTCCATGAGACTTCCAGCTGGACTTGGGAGGAAGCATGCTGTGGGACCCAGGCCCTCGGCTAGATTCTTTGGATCTTTAGTGTGCAAACAGATCTCTGCATTCTTCTACACTTGACTTTGTGGGTGAATACTATAATCTTACAAATTTATGTGTCCTGCATTAAGCCTGTTTGCTTGCAACCCTTGACTTACAATAGAGACAGAGGGAGGAGTGGGTGTAAGAGCTCATTCTTTTTTGTTCATTATCTTTTTCCTCTATCACAGACTGTTCTCCTCTATCACAGACTGTTCTCAACAGGGTTGATTTTTTTTTTTTAACTTCAAGGGAAATTTGGCAATATCTGAATACATGTTTGGTTGTTAAAACTGGGGTTTGCTATTGACATCTAGCAGATAGAAGTCAGTGGACCCTAATTGCAAAACATAAACCAATTTAAAGAAACCGTATTCAGTGGAATACAGACTTGATATTGGAGATTGAGCAGCCATTTTTTGACTGTAGGATGGTCTGTATCTGAGCTGAAAGATAACATTGATAACTTTGTAGAGCTGCTAAAAGAACCCCAGATGATGTGCTCCCATACACCTCATTATAAGAAAAAGCCAATGTATAATTTGAAACTAGTGGGTTTCTTTTACCTTACTTTGTTTCTAATTATCTGACAGTATTTATTTAGAAACTTAGTCACAAAGAATAAAGTATAAATTGTTATGAATAGGCCATAGGCAATGAAAAGAGTAAGAAATCTTACACCAAGATACATTTGGGCAAAGAGACAGTGTGGAAAGTGCACCTGGTGAGTAGAGAAGTATACAATCTAGAAAAATATTAAATATTTCTGGGTACAGACATAAATTTGCCTATTGAGAGATTAAAAATATCTTAAGAGGAGTTGAAAGCATTTTGTGAGTCTCTTTATTGAGGCACTTTCCTGCCACAATAAATGTATTCATTTTGGTGCCAGAATTTGATCACTTAAACATCTACAGATCTGTGGTTATCTTGGATCATGTATGAATTTAAAGTGCTTTGGCTTCTGTCGCTTGTGGTGACAGATACATTGAAAGAAAGGTGGTAGAAGTAAGCAACATCATATGTGTGTGAAAGACTAAGAGATAATGCTGATTTGGCTCTTTGTGATCCTTTTCTGAGTATGAGTCAATATCAAATCTAAAACACTGTATCTCGCCTTGAAACCTCATTCAAATCATATTGTCATTTGAGATTACATCACACAGTTTTAAAAGACAAACGGAAACTTAACAGTGTGACCTAAGAGAATAAAAGTATACATAGCAATAATTGTCAGAAACAAAAAATAAAATATTCAACATAGAAAAAGCCCGTAACCATGAAATTGCCTTATGTTCTCAGGAAAGTGGCATTTCTTTATTATGTCTATGCTAGCTGTTTGCCTAAATTATAGGTACTCTACAAGCAGCTATTTTCAGGGTACAGATAAGTGAAAGAAGTCAGACTCAACAGGTGATATACTATATGAGTTCATTTATATGACAATCCAGGAAAAATCCCTACAATTTAGGAGCAAAGATAGGTGCGAAGGTTGGGAGACAGGTTCCTTACAAAGGAGCAGGGGGTGTTTTTTGATATGAGAGAATTATTTATAGAAACAAGTCATCAGCAAAAGTTATAGCAGGTGATAAGGTTGGGGGAGAGTTGCTTATAAAGTAGAAGGGGTTACTTTTTGGCATGAGGGAACTATATGTGGTTCTAGAGGTTGAATACAGGTCTCACACGTGCTAAGCACACATTCTACATCTGAGCCACATCCAATTATCTTCTTATTACTATTATCCAACACTATTGATTTCCCAAAGCTTAAAGAATGAATATTATTGTGTAGATTGTACCTTACTTTTAAAAATGAATGCCTTGTTAGTAACAGCAAAAGACTGAATTGGAGTTCAGAAACTACTCTAGGTATTTTGATCAGGAAGAAATTTAGTTCTTAAAAATGAGTATATGGGAAAGATGTGAAAGGGTTAAAGAAGCAGGTTCCATGTTAGACCTCCAGTAGTGACCTCAGAAAAAAATATAACTAATATACAAAGGAAGCAATGTCCTGAGACAGTGCTATAATCTTGTTGGAATTAGAAGCAGTCCATTTGTTGCTGCCACAACTGGCCCTAAAAACCCAGGAAACAAAGACTAGATGTCCATTAATGAGATGTAGGGGTTAGAAAGCCAGATCAGGTTGTTGCCTCTGCTACTGAAACAACTGCTGTGTGTTTTCCAGAAAACTGACTAAAATTCCCTGGAATGTCACTGCAGCAAAGAATTCTCTTGCTTTCACTATTGTCCTTGTCATCAGAGACTAAGAAATAAGACCTCCAAAACTCATGTGAGATAGACAGAACCTGAATGGCATTTAGAGTGTAACTGCAAAGATGGCTGGAATATGTGATTTGTAACTTCTCCAGTTTTACAGATAAGTGGAAGGTAAGATGGAGGTGTAGTAAGCCAAACCTCGATAGCCAGGGCATTACCTAAATTTCCATTAATAAGAGACTGTTTAAATATATGTTTACTATAGATGATAGATTATAGGTGTTCAGTAAGCCAGAGTAATTGCGCTCTTTTTTTTTTTTTTTGGTACCAGATATTGAACACACGACTGCATGCTTGCAAGACAGGCGCTTATGCCACTGTGCTAAATCCCCAGCCAGTAATGGCACTGTTGAGTATAGGTCAATAAATATGGGATAGTTAAATGCTGAACTCTTAAATCTAGCCTATACCAAAGCCAGTGTCTGAAAGTTTAAATTGGTGCTGCAAGTTTCCAAATTTATAAATAATACAAAAGATCTGTAAGAGTTTTCTATGTAAGGGAAATGAACTGATAAACTATTCTGTTTATGTAGAATCAGTGGCAAATATGTGATAGAACACAATTTTTCTATTGGCTATGAATTCCAAACGTTACCTTCCAGATGGCATTTGGGTCACTTTTCTTAGACAGTGACGTAATTGCATCATTTTAATTTCACCTGCTAGGATTAGTTTGTGTATTGGCCACGTTCTTGTATATGCCTACAACATATGCATGGGCCATCCATTCAAGTAGGTTCACTGAAAACAAAAGCTCCATGGAGAGGTATTTCATTCTGTGAACAGAAGTCATCCAACCCCACCTTGCAATGTGCATGGGATTGAGCCTGGGACCTTGTGCATGCTAGGCAGGTACTCTCCCAGCCCAAAGTCTTGTGCTAAGTTCTGCCCTCTCTCAGCCTCACAATATGAAACTGAATTCTGGAAATATTTTTTATTTAAAAGTAAGCAATTTTTGTTTTCAATGTATAAGAAATGATACTAAATTGTCTCAGAATCTAAATGGCCAGACATTCCATAACAGACTTTAGTTATTTTTAATAGTTTTCTCAAATTAAGACTCAAAATAGCTATTTTAAGTAAACTAGAGCAGCTCTTTTGTCTTCATCGTAAACTTCAGACCCTAAACAAACCATGAAGCTGGGCAGTGCACTGTTTAATTTTCAAATTGGATTTTTCATTATGTTTTATGATAACTTTTTATTAAGTTGCTTCTCAGCCTTCTGTTTAGACTTAAAAAGATTTATGGCAAATGATGTAGGCGCTTATTTGGACAAACAAATGCAATAAATCAGCTTACTCTTTCAATAAAATGTTATTAATAGAACACATTATTCTGTTCAATATTATGTTATCTTAAAATTAAGCAGAACATTAGTGATGATGAAACTAGTTTCTATCAATACATTCCTGTAATGAATCCTCTTGTAGGAAAACTTTTTAAGGAGGAAGAATGCCTTTAGCACAAGTACCAACCCTTCACAGCTTCTAAAAACTGGTAGGATTTCTTTGCATTTGTTTTGATGTTAAGAAGGTAGTTTCTTGAAAATTACCTTGAATCAGTTAGAGCATGAATGTTCCTTAAATGATTTTTGTTTAACTGAGAAATTTATTTGACCTGGGAGGAACCCAAATATGTGCTTCATAAAGTCAGAAAGGCAGTGCCTGTGGTAACATATAGTCCAGGGGTGTAAGAATTGCTAGACTCTTCTGATGTAATATAATTCCTATAAAGTATCTTACTGAATAAAAATAAATGATACTCTGATATGAAAGATAATGACATTGACTCTAATGTTTCAAAACTCAAAACATGAAAATTCCCTAGGATTAGAATTTTGTTTTGGCCCTTACTTATCCACTATATTCCCAATTGCTACTTTAGATTTATGGCTTTAAAATGAAAGGTGGTTGAGTCTCAAGATAGTGTTACCATCTTAAGAGACATACATGATCGCTTTGGAAAACTGAGCAATCTGCAGATAGTTCTGTTGTGGTTAAGATAGTAAAGTGTAAAGTACGTTTGAAGAACACTACTATTAGCAATAGTCCAGAAATTAAAGAGAGTTGGATGTTAAGTTGATTACAACTGCAAGTGAAAATGCTTAAAAAGTTTATTAGAGATGTATTTGCTTAACATTTTATTGTCACTTGAAGTCTGAAAGTTTTTTCAGACTTTCTGGCATTCCAGATTTACTCCTTTACCTTCTGCTATTTTGTATTTTTAATCTGAATGTAAGAAGTAAAAATATTTATTGTAATTTTGTTCTCATTTAATTAAGACTTTATTATTTGAGGAAGTGAGGATTATGGTAAGGTAAAAAAAAAAAAATAGGAAAATCCAAGCCATCTTTGAACCATTCTTTTTTTGTGGGGAAGGGCACTGGGGATCAAACTCAGAACCTCATGCTTGCCAGGCAGGCGCTTATGCCATTGAACTATATCCCTGGCCCCTGAACCATTCTTCTGACTTAAGGTAGTTTCCATAACTCATCAGGCAAATAATTTCAGCATATTGTTATACAACTCTGTTAGTAAACAGATGAGCGCTACACTTACTGAATCCACGTTAACATTTTATAAACACACTGTCCTCTTTCTGTACTCATTTTAAAAGCAGGTGATTACAGAGGGTGATGGTACACACGTGTAATCTCAGCACTTGGAAAGTAGAGGCATGGAGGTCATCATGAGTTCAAGGCCAGCCTGGACCTTGTAGTGAGTTCAAAGCATGCCTAACTTACATAGTGAGACCCTGTCTCAAAAGAACAAAAATAAAAGTAAATGATTGTCATAATTTTTTCATACTAATACGAGACTACTTAAAATCTGCATTTGAGTTGTACTGTCATATTGTTGCATAAGGCAGTACACCACTGGTTTTAATTTCTCTATAACAGTGATTGTATGTGGACACTTTGATGGCAGCTAATTGGTTATCTCTGCAATGTACTTTTTTCTACTTCCCAACATTTTAGTATCATCTATGTGTGTAAGGGATATTGATCTGTAGTTTTCTTTTCTTGTGATGATTTTGTCTCAGTTTTGGTATTAGAATAATTCTGACTCCATTAGATGAATTGGAAATTGTTTCATTTCTCTATTTCCTAGGGCGTGCATTTTTAAAAAAACTAATGATGGAACTAATCACTGAAGCCATCAAGAACAGAGCTTTCTACTGAGAAGGCTTTTTAGGAGTATAAAGATTTTGTGTTTTGTTTTCAATTTGTTTTTGCCTTTCAAGGAATTTGCCTATCTCATTTAAGGAGTTATATACAGTAGCATTAACTTGGTATTATTCTTTTATTATCTTAGTAATGTCTAGGCATCTGGATCTGTCTGCCTCTTTTTCCTTTTTGATTTTGATCATTTATATCATAGTTTTTGATAAATGTTACTGATTTTTAACAAGGTAGCTTTTATTAAATTTTTCTATTGTTTTGTGTTCATTTCTTTCTGCGTTTGTTTATTTTTCTTGCCCTTTTTTTCATTTTAATTTTCATTTCTTCTGACTTGCTAAGATGGGCATCTGGTTCACTGATTTGGAACTTAATTTCTTTTCTGACATGGTTGCGTGCCACATAATGATGTCCCAAAATGACATTACCCTAAAAGATTATATTACCTAGTGACAACTGTACCATCTTAGTTGTGCAAATATACTCTATGATGTTCACACAATGAGAAAATCACCTGAGTGCATTCTGCCATTAAGCAGTGGATAACTGTGTAAGTATTTAAAGCTGTAAATTTCCCTTTGAGAATTCTTTTAGATACATCCCACAAATTTTTTCTTTTGATTTATTTCAAAATACTTCTTAGTTATTATTTCTTTTTTGAATAGTTTATAGTCACATAATATTTTAAGTTCCCAAATAATTGCAGGTTTCTCATATAGCATTTTAAAATTAATTTGTAATTTAATTGTTATGATCAGAAAATGTATTTTTCACAATTTCAATTCCTTAAATTATTGAAACTTTAAAAAATATATTCTATGATATGGTTTATCTTGGTAACTATTTTATCTGCATGTAAAAATAATCTAATATATAGTTATTAGACGCAGTGTTCTCTCCTGTGTATGCTATCTGTATGTGTGTATGTATATAGATATCTTAATATTTTTAGAGTATCATTCAGATCTCTTTACAATTTGAGTTTGTGGTCTGCTTTTTCTATCAGCTAATAAAAGACAACTTTAAAATTAGCTACTATGATTATAGACTTATTTTTCCCTTTATTTCCATCTTTCTCTCATGTATTTTGTTTCCATTATTTGATGCATTTACATTTAGGATTATTAGATATTTTTTAGTTATCAATTTCTTACTATTTTTATATGTCGTTTCTTTATTCCTGTCATTATTACTTCTTCTGAAATATACTTAATATGATAAGACTTGAATTCCAGCTTTTTTGTGACTGTATTTGTAGATCTTTTTTCTATCCTCTTTCTTTAGCACCATCTTTATGCTTATAATTCGTGTAGAATTCTCATAACTAGTGCACGTCAGGTTTTGGTTTGGAATCCAGTCTGAAAAATCTCTGGAATTTTATGTGATTATATGGAACCTTTTTATTTGATGTAATGATCAATTTGATGATGTCTAAATCTGCATCTTGTAATTTATTTTCTAATTATCACTAATCTTTCAGATTTATTTAGAAATTTCTATGTTTTGGTTAAGTAGTTTTAGTATTTATCATATCATCTCTATTTTAGGTTCATAATGTTTGTTTTTACTTGTTTATGGTTTCTCTATAACACTGAATGGCGAAGCTTTTATAGACAAGTGCCCAAACTACAACCCAGAACTCACTGGTTTATCATAAAGTGCCAACACTGCAATAAAACCTGAATCTGAGGTCTTAGTGTAGAAAAAACAACTCATGCATTAACATGTTTTGTCTTTAAAACAAATAACACGCATGTCATACATTTGCTACCACTGCTTTAGAGTCTGCAATATGCAATAAGCCACCTTCAAATATTTTATCACTTTCAACTAATATTTTACCATTTCATGTACAATGTGCAGTAACCCTACAACAGAATATTTCCATTTCACTCTTACATTTTTTTCTATTACTTCACCCTATATTCACTTCTGTCTGTTAAATAAATGTATTATTTCTATTATTACTGTACTGATCAAATATTGTTGTGGTTTGTTTAAATGTCCCTCCCAAAGCCTCAGACAGTCATGGAGGTGGCTGAGTCTAGGGTTTGTGATTGGCTTAGTATCCAGCACTGGGATTGGTACTGAGTGCTGTACCCGCTCAGGGACAGGTAGCTGGCATACAGTATAAGGGAAGGAAGGAGGCATGCCTTCCCCTTTTGCCCATTTTGCTCTTGTTGTTTGTGGCTGCCATGAATGATTGTCTCTCAGCCACACACCCTGCCCTGGAACCAACTGAGTATGGACTAAAACCTACACAAAGTTTCCTTCCTTCGTTTTGTCTTAGCAACCAGAGAAAAGTAACCAAGACACTTATCTTTTATTTTAAAATGTTAAGTATAAAAATGTTGCTCTTATGTAAATTTCCTTTAATCCTCATTCATTTTTATCTAAATATCTATGTAGTATTTTTTATTTATGTATAAAGATGTTTGTTTATGGTTATGTGGTTTCTTATGTTGGTAGATTCCTTTATTTTTTGTTTGCCAAAAGAAAAGGTCTATTTCAGTTTCTTTTTCTTTTGGCTTTTTGAGACAAGGTCTAGCTATTTAGTTAAGGCTGGCCTTTAATTCACTATGTAGCCTAGTGCTGGCCTTGACCTCACAGCAGTCTTCCTGCCTCTCCCTGGAGTGCTGGGATACAGGCTTGCACCACTACACTTGCCTTTTCACTTTTAGTTAATTTCACTTGTGGTTATTCAGTCAGTTATATCTGAGGTACTGGGAAATAAACCCAGGCCCTTGCACTTGCCAAGCTTTTTTAGTTTTTAAAGTAAGTTTTTGCTTGCTATATACATTTCTGGATTAGCAGTTTCCTTTCTTCTTCATTGTCTTCATAGTCATCTTTTTCTTTTACCACCACTTTATAAATATTTTATTATTTCTTTTTATAAAAGTGAGACATTGCTCTTTTTTTCCCTTTCTTTCTTTTTTGAAGGTAATACTTTTATAAACTGCTAGCTCTAAAAGTCTGTTAAGGGATTTCATACCATAACAAAGCATTGTTTTCTTTGTGGTCTTTTCTGCTTCAGTCTCATTGAGTTTTGGGGTTTATGGGTTTGTAGCTCTTTTGTTTACAATGTCAATTAAATACTCTACTCCCTGTATCATCTGAACTTTCTGACACTTGCATTACACTGCTACAGAGGTACTCAATTGTTAATATTCCTCTCTAGCTTTTTTTTTAAAGAGAATAAAACCAAGCAAAATAAAAACAGAATAAAGCCAATAAAAACAAACCAGTGTAAGACACACAGGACTTCAAAACAATACGAAATCCACAGTGGTTATCATAATGCCTCTTGTTGCCTTCAGAATAGCTACAGATACCTTCAGACATAGTAAAACTCAAACAGAATAAAAAGAAACAATAAAAACAAAACAATGAATGCAGTAAAAGACTTCAAAACAAGATAAGAGTAAATTCAAAATGACTACCATAATGTATCTTGTTATCTTTAAAATAGATGCCCATGCCCTCAGATATAATAAAATCAAACAAAACAATAAAACCCAACCCAACAAAACAAAATGCTACAGGACTTCAAAGTAAGATGATAGGGAATTAACAATGGCCAACACCTTCAGAAGGAGATCCCCCATAGATGCTACATTGCATATTGTTATCCTCTGAATAAATGATCAAACTACCAGCTTTAGACCTGCAAAGTCAGTAGAACAGTAAGCACTACAAGCATTAAATTGTATTTTATCTCAATAGCTATCCTTGTGGCCTGTGTATCTTTGGATCAGTAGATCACCTATGGCAGGTTTGAGGAGGGCTGGGTTTTCTTATTTCCCAGCCTGTGTACCAGAAGGGGCTAGTGTCCTGCTCTCCTCTCAGTGGCCCATGCATGGAGCTGATTTGCAGGGGAAAAGGCTGGAGTCTGGCTGTCCCCAGCAGCCCGTGCATAGCACCTATTTGAAGGGAGAGCTTGCTTCTTCTTGACTCCTTGTTCTCTTCCCCCACAGTCCTCCTCTCTAGCTGTTATGTTCAGACAAAAGATATTTATAATAAGAACACTTCTTTGGGATGTATATAGTTATTAACTTATTAATAACTGTGTTTCATTTTGCTACTGTGTCATGAAGTAGGCATAGGCGATATAGTTGATGAATATACCTTTTCCTGGCTGAACTCAAGGTTATTTTTGCTATGGTTATATTTAACTCTTATAAGGTAATTATAACAAAGCTGAATGACTTGCTCAAAGTAACAAAACCTAAAGTCAAATTCATGTGCAGTTTGGTAACTAGCCAAAATCCATTACTTCAGCAAATACTTCTTTTTCTGTAGTTCTTATTTAAATCTTACTCCTCTTTTATTGCTTTGGCCCTCAAAATGAGTATACTCTTTACAAAATTCCTATTATATAACAATTTGGGATTTCTTTAATTATAAAGTTAGAACTAAACTTGTAAAAAACATAGCTTTTCTTTCTTTTTTCAATTTTTAGCCCATTATATTATGTACCCTTTTTTAACATTATATCTAACTTCCTTAAGATAACAAAATCATTCAATATTTTTTTTTTGTCTTTTTCCTTTTTATTAGTACCAGGGATCGAACTCACGACTCCCTGCTTGCAAGGCAGGCGCTTATGCCGCTGAGCTAAATCCCCAGCCCCAATCATTCAATATTTTAACTTCTCCTATTTTTCTTATTGTACAGTTACACTCTTGCTGAGTAATTTTCTCTCTCCATAAAACTTTTGTTTTCCTAAAAATACCAGTAAATTTATATACTAAAATCTTAACTTATATATTTAAAAAATAGTTTCTGTCTGAAATTCCTTTTTTGAAGTATTCTAGAATCCTAGGATCATACTTTTCTTCCACTAGAAATGCTAGAAAGTAAGATCAAATATATCAAAACTATTAATTGGCTTAAGACACACTGAACAATAAGCAATGTAAGTTTGTGATCTAGAAGGCCTTTAGTGGCCCCAGATTTCTGTTCAGATAAATATATTCCAGACTGTAGCACAAAGAGAGAAATTCTAAGTGAAATACAAAAGTCTTGTTGAGTTTCTTAAAGAGAGATTGGTATTCAGGAAGGTTGAAGTAGCTTGATGTTATAGGACAGAGTGCCAGAAAAAAGAGAACTACTCAGAAAAATAGGTAATCTGTACAAAGGTCTGTCATGACCTTTTATATAAAAAATCCAAAGGAATCTACAAACAGCATAACCTCCAAAATAATAAGTTCAGCAAGGTTACAAAATCAGGTACTGTGTAGGACTAAGAGGTACACTAAAATATGTATGCAAAATATGAAAATAGAAGGAAGAAAAAGAAGTCCAAATATGTCTTTTCTTTCTTCATTGTTTACAGACCACCAAGGCACAGCCCTTAAAGGATGAAGAAATTTATAGATTTACTTCAATGCAAACAAATTTGTTTTAGTAGTCACAAAAGGAGGATCACTGGTAGATATTTAGGTATACATTATACTTGTCATACAAAAAGAGGCCAAAGCTGAAAAATCCCATGTTACTAAGTGAGGAAATAAAAACATCTGAATGGGAAGTAACCCGTAGCCAGGTGGAATCCACCCATGACAGAAAATATTTGCTAGTGTAAGTCCTCAAAATATGGTCCCCGTACAGCGGCAGCACCAGAGTACTTGTTAAACAATGCAGATCTCAGTTCCCAGCCTCCATCCACTGGAGTAGGAACTGGAGGTGGATAGAGGACTTTCGGTTGCATTTTAAGAAGCCCTCTAGTTGAATCTCATGAACACCAAAGTTTAGAAACCTCTGTGCTAGTGTAATGCAAATATCTCTTAATCAAACTTGCTGATGAGTCCTTTCACAGAGGTTTTAAAATATATTTTCCTTAGTTATTTCCTTCATTCAGATGGACTAGAAATATTCACAGTCAGAAAAATATCAGTGTACTTAATCACACAAATGGAAAACAAGGAGAGTCTGCAAGATAGAAAATAAGAAAAGTTTATCTTCATGTCTACGGATCTCTTCCTCTAACTTATTTTTACCATTCATACATGATGTGCTTTTTCTACAATTAATCTGTATTGATGAGAAAGTTTAAACTAATTTTGGTTTAGAGTGAGATCAGATAAGCTGTTCTCAACACAAATGAGTCCTTAAAGCCTAAAAGAATTTTTAAAACTGGTTTGAAGTGTACTAAAGTAATAACTTTTTCCACAGAATTTTTTCTGGTTTAAGTTACTGCTGTTTACCCTCCTTGATCCTCCTTTCTCTGTATTCTCAGTTCTCTGGTTCTGTCTTACTTCTCTATGCCACTTTAGCTTTCTCTCCTGCCCTTCTATTAGACTATGCCTACAGTAAAGAAAAAAATTACTGAGAGTCAGAATTTGGGTTTCAAAAGATTAGGAAGCTCTTAACAACTACTTCTGTCTTTCCAATAATACCAAAGGGAAAAATCACTCTATTATGTAGACATTTAATTGTAAATGTACTTGGTGTTTGCTTACCACCTTTGCTCAAAGGGTTGCTCTATAAAAGAAACCACACCAGGTCTGGAATAAATTCTGGAGTACATTGAAAGATAAATTTGTTTGTAACATCCAAGCTTCAGTACAACTCAAAAAGAAGCACATTGTCTTACCCTTCTCTCTGGAAAAGAAAGTTTTTGTTACAGTAATAAAAGCAGGCTGTGATGTTATTTAAACCATTAGATGATTAAAACACATTTAATAAGCCTGATAGTCCCTAGATGCTGTCTCTATTGAAGTTGTGCCAGTTCTTGTAGGAGTCACTGGTGCAAACCCTTTACATATAATTCATTAGGACAGATGGCCTGTGCTGAACAGATGATGACATTTGGCATGGGCAGATATTCCATACAATTTGGTTTGATTAGATCTTCTTGACACATGCAAAAACAAGATGACTCTTGCCAGTATGACTGTCCATGCTCATAGCCACCTGCTCTTTTTATTTGGAGTCATTGCCTGTGCTATCCTTCTTCTTTTAAATGCCTATATTTATTGTCTATTTCCACATGAAAAGTTCCATGAGCCCAAGTTTATGAGATCATTTGCACACGCACACACATACATGTACAGACTTCTACAGTAGTATATTAGGACAGTGCTCTTTCAACAGGTTTTCTGTTATTTTCCAATTCATGTTTAGTCTAGATTAATAAACTAACTTATTTTTATATTCTTTAATCTTGGAAATAATAAGACAGCTAAATAATCATCTTAATTGTACCCTCAGCCAAACTGACCAAAATTTTATAGGATATGATAGCTCAAAAGAACTTCAGATTCAAAAAAGTATACTATAAAAATATTCTTTGAGTAATTTTTTATGTAAATTTTTATCACTCTTAGCAGTAAAGAAAGCAACATCCAGCCCACTGTTTGAAGTGCTTATAGTTTTTCTTGTTCTTTTTTTTTTTTTTTTTTTTTTTTTGGTACCAGGGATTGAACTCACAACCTCAGGCTTACCAGGCAGGCACTTACACCATTGAGCTAAATCCCTACCATTTTTCTTACAAATAACTTTACTTCTTTCCACCTGTTTTCTACAAACCATATTTTTTGCTATTTTTATATTGCCATGCACATGTAAAGCTTTTGTAACAAATCCCTCCTTAAATGATTTTTCAGCTAATAGACTCTAAGACTCATCTTAAATGAAATAAAATTATAATATTGAAGTGTGGCTCTCCCACATTAATGACAGATTGCTTGGATCTTTTTTTAGTACATATTATTTTACCTCTAAATAATCACTAACAAAGATGGAATGTATACTAAGACAAGTAGCAGAGAATGTAAGATTTCATTTAGAATGTATCATTCATTTTATTTTTAGTCATGTATAATAGCCTTATTTCTTTTGTCACTTTATAGTGACCTAACTTAGTTGTTATTTCTTTCCTCTAAAATATGGATGGGAATAGGCATTTTGCATTCACTGAGGATTCCACAGTAGCCAGAACACTACTTTATACCCTTCTTTATATATTTGTCACATATTAGTAAATGAGCAAATTCTGTCTTTCAGCACCTTTATTATAAAAGTCACTTACTGAAATGTGTAATTCTGAATTTTTGGTAAATTTATAGAGTAACCATCACTACAATCCTGTTTCCTAAGATTTGATCATCCCAGAAGATTTCTGTTGCACGTTTCCAGGTGTTTCTACTCTTACCTTCAGGCTTAGGCAATTACTAATCTACTTTCTGCATCTCGGGATTTGCCCTTTCTGGACATTTCCTACAAACCAAATCATATACAAGCCATTTGCATTTTATATTTCTGTTAACATCACGATTTTTATATTTATATTCATTGTAACATTTATCAGTAATTAATCCCTTTTTCTTCCAAATATTATTATTTTTCTTATGTATATAATTATCACATTCACCCTGGAACTTGTACCTGTACGTGACGTTTCAATTTTTCTCTCTCTGTTTTTGCCATTCCTTTATCCTTCCTTTAACCCCTCTTCCCCTCATTTACACAAGCTTTTATTCCATTTTCCCTCCTTTTCTCATTCATTTTCCTCTTCACTTGCTTTTTCACTTCCCGCTCCCTAGTTCCCCTTCCCAATTGAACTCTTTCTTCCTGTTTCATAATACCTAGTGAAAGGTTCTTGCCCTAGTATAAATTATTGTACAATTATGGCAATGGTGTAACATGGTGGAAGGCCAAAGCAGGAACATTTGTCCTGATGACCACTCCCTCCTCCTTCCCCTTTGGCCCAAATTGTCACTTTCTCTCTCCTTCATGTGTGAAAAAAATTCCAGTCTGTTCCTTGCCCGTCATCAGTGCCTGCCCCTTGCACCACTTCTGATCAGAGGTCGTATCACCCTCTGCCCGCTATGTATCCAGTCAGAAAGAGAAAGCCAGATCCCCACAGTTGTGAGCTTCCCTTCTTTCTGTGTCCTCAAATAAATGGCCACTTTCACTTTCTCTTTTCTTCTGCTTTATTGTGCCAGAAAACTCTAACACCTCGTATATATTCTGGACCTTATTTATTCTTTCAGTTTCTCCCACTAGAGAAACAATGCAATATTTACACATCTGGGTTTGATTTATTTCACTTGAGTATGGTCTCAAGGTCCATCCATTTACATATATATGGCTCAAGTTTATCCTTTTTTAAGGCTAAACAGTACTGTATTGTATAAAAACACCTCCCTTTTATCCATTAATTGGTTGATGGACATTTTGATTGTTTCCAGGATTTAGCTGTAACAAACTATGCTACCATAAACAAGGGTGTGCATATATTGCTATGATATAATGCATTTAATTGTTTCAAGAAGATATCAAGAAAGGGAATAAATGGGTCAAATGGAATATCTAGTTCTAGTATTTTGAGAAACTTTCACACTGATTTCCACAATGGTTCTACCACCAAGAGTGGAGAAAGGTTTCAGCCCCACCAGCATTTGTTATTGGTTGATTTCTTGATAAGTGCCATTCTTTCTGGTATGAGATACAATCTCAGCATTGGTTTTAATTTGCATCTCTCCAATGACCAGTGATGTTGAACCTTTTTTTTTTTTTTTTTTTTTTTTGTATATCTGCTATTTCTACTTCATCACTTGAGAAACATTGGTTCATTTCAGATTCCCATTTTTGGATTGGGTATTTGAATTGGGAGTCTGATTTTTTTGACTTCTTTATTTTCTGGACATTACTGCCTTGTCTGAGGAACAGCTGAAAAAATATTTTTCCCACTCTGTAGGTTGTTTCTTCACTCTGTCTATAATTTCTTTTGCTGTGCAAAAGTTAAGACAAGGTCTCAGGGGTTGATTCTTTGTTATAATTCCCCTGCAGTGTTTTGTTCATAAAATCTTTGCCTAAACCTATGTCTTTTAAGAGTTCGGCCTTTTCTAACTTCAAGCAAATTTAGTGTTTCTATTTTGACATTTAGATCTTTGATCCATTTTTATTTTAGTTTAGTCGATGGTAAGAGACATGAGTCTCATTTTTGTCTTCAGCATGTTGAAAGCCAGTTTTTCCAACATAACTTATTTAAGAGGCTATCTTTATTCCAGTGAGGGTTTGGCTCCTTTGTTTAAAATAAGGTGGCTGAGTGTGTTTGAAGTTGTTTCTGCATCTTCTAATCTAGTCCATGGATTCTCAGTTCTGTTTTCTTACCAATACCATTCTGTTTTAACACAGTAGCTTTGTAGTATGACTTAAAGTCAGGTGTTGTGATGCTTCCTGATTTGCCTTTGTGGTCCAGAATTCTTTTTGCTGTTTTAAGTCTCTTCTGGTTCCAACTAAGCCTGGCTTGTTTTCTCTAATTCTGTAAGGTATGCTATTAATATTTTCATTGAAATTGAATTAAATCTATATAACAATTTGGGGACTATGGCCATTTTCATTATGTTGATTATTCCTACCAAAGAATAAAAGACATCTTTCTGTTTTCTGATATCCTCTTTGATCTTCTTTTTTAGAGTACCACAGTTTTCAGTGTAAAAATGTTTTACTTCTTTTGTTAGATTGATTCTTCAGTATTCAGTTTATTTATTTATTTATTTTGCTGCTATTGTGAAAGTCATGGTTTCCCTACTTTCTCTGTCAGTAAGTTTGTTGCTTGTGTACAAGAATGCTACTGGTTTTTGAGTAGTAAATACTTTGTATCCAGTTACGTGACTGAATTTTGTTATTAAATCTGGAAGTCCTTCTGTGAAGTTTTGGGAATCTTCTGAATAATGTGTCATCTGCAAACAATGATAATTTAACTTCTCCCTCTCCTATTATTGTTCCTTTTTTCCCCTGTTCTTGCCTCATTGCTCTGGCTAATGTTTCTAGAATTATACTGAATAAAAGTTTTCAGTTTTTTACCATTTAGGATGATGTTGGATGTTGTTTTGTCATAGATTGCTTTTATAAGATTGAGATAAAGACCATCTATTCCAATTTTCTATAGGGTTTTTTTCAGATTTTTTTCTTCATCTATTGAGATGATTATATGGTTTTCATCATTGTATCTGTTGATATGGTATATTACATTTATTGATTTGTGCATGTTGAATTCCTACATACTTGGGATTAATCCTACTTGGTCATGGTGTATAATCTTCTTGATGACTTACTGCATTTTGTTTGCCAGTCATTTATTGAATATTTTTGTGTCTATGTTCACTAGAGAGTTTGGCCTACAGTTCTCTTTTTTTATTGGATTCTTCCCTGGTTTTAATATCAGAGTAATGCTTGCTTTCAGGAATAACTTGGGAATATTTCTTCCCTTTCACTTTCATTAGAGTTTGAGGAGTAATGGCATTAGATCTTCCTTAAATTTTTTGTAGTGAATCCATCAGTGCCTAGGCTTTTCCTTGCTGGAGGATTTTTAATTATACCTTCAATTTCATTGACTGATATTAGGCTATTTAGAATTTTTATATCTTCTTGATTCAGCTTTGGTAATTCATATGTATCTAAGAATTTGTCGATTTCTGCATTTTCCATCTTATTTAGAATACAAGTTCTCAAAGTAGATATAGATGATCTTCACGATTTCTGCAGGATCTGTTGTGATTTCACCATTATTACTAATGGAATGAATGAATTTGAATCTTTCCCTTCCTTTTGTGAAAAGGTTGGCTAAGGGTTTATCAGTTTTATTTAATTTTTCAAAGAACCAACTCATCATTGAGTCTTTGTATTGTATTCTGAGTCTGTTGCATTAATTTCTGCTCTGATCTTGTAATTTCCTCTTCTTTAGGTGTTTTTGTTTTATTTTAGTGTGAATAAAACAAAACAGAATATAGCTACTCAGAACAGAACAATGAAAACAATACAGGACTTCTAAACAAGATAATAGAAAATCTACAATGGCTACCATAAAATGTCTCTTATTTTCTTCAAAATAGCTGTCTATGCCATCAGACATAATAAAATCAAGCAAAACAAAACAGACTAAAGCCAATCAAAACAAAAGAATGAAAGCATAATAGGACTTCAAAACCAGATAATTGGAAATCAGTAATGGCTACTATAATACATCCTGTTATCTTCAAAATAGCTGCCCACACCATTAAACACAATAAAATCAAACAGAACAAGGTAGATTAAAACCAAACCTAACAAAATAATGAAAATTATATTGGAATTCAAAAAAAGATAATAGGAAATTAACAATGGTTACTATCTTTCTTTTTTAGACATTTCCTCCCTATCACTTTAGTAATATCTATTGTACATTTTGGATCCCACTAATTCCTTCAGTTTTTTATGCTAGGGAGATAGCACAGTTTCACCCATATGAGTCTGAACCATTTCACCCATGAGCATAATCTCAAGTTGCATCCATTTACCTACAAGAGCCTTGAGATTCTCCTTCTTTATGGCTCAGTAGCTTTTTATTGTATAAAAATACTGTATCTTTCTTATGTATTCTGTGGTTGATGGGCAACTTATCCCTGCTTTTTTTCTGGTTTCTTTTCACATGAGAATAATTGCTTTCTCTCCTTTGACTTTCATTCTATGAATTTCCTTTCACGTTAAATGTGTTTCTTGTACACAACATATAGATGGATTTTGTTTATTGATCTACTCTCCCTGTGTTTCTTTCTATTGGTGAATTGAGGTCATCTACATTAGTGGTTACAATTGGCATACATTGACTTGTCTCTGCCATGCTATCCTCCTCCTGTTGGCCCCATCCATTTTCTCATCTGTGAAATTGCTTACCTTGTTTGGCAGTCCACTTCTGCTTATGTTCCTGCAACCATGGTCATCTCTATCTCTATTCTTTAGTGCTCCTTGTAGGGCACTACAATACAGAACTTCTAAACAAGATAATAGGAAATCTACAATGACTACCATTGTTTAAACCCAGATTCACAGGGAGGTGTTGGGGTATGGGGTGGTCTTTTCCAGACCTGTATGACTGCACTGAGGCTTCCTCAGTGGCCATGAGTGCATGATGATGAGGCTTCTTCTCTCAGCCTGCACCATATAGTGGCAGGTACACAGGTGCATGTTTGTCTGATTCTCCCTGTCTGCATTGGCTGCCTGCAGGAAGCAAGAGTCTCCAAAGGTGGTCTGTGGGTTCACAGGAATATCTGGCTGTTTCTCCCTGCCCTCACTGGTAACCTGAGGGAAGCAAATTTCCTGATGGTGGTGTACACAGGGTGGGTCTGGCTGTTTTTCCCTGCCTGCTCTAGCTGCCTACCACATATTTAGGTTTGACTTTTTCTTTTTGTAGAATTTTAAGGTTAAACATTCGGGTAGTTCATTTGTGCTGGTTTGGTTTGGTTTGATTTGATTTGGTTTGGTTTGGTTTTTTGAGACGGGTTTTGCTTTGTAGTCCAGATTGGCGATGAGCTCAGTATACAGCCCAGGCTAGTCTCCAGCTCAAGGTGATCCTCTGGCCTCCACATCCCAAGTGTGAGGATTATTAGCATGCACCACCATACCCTTATTTTACTTAATAAGGATCCTTAATCACAAAACTAGTGATGTCACTCATTCATAAATGCCAAAGAGAAATCATACAGTACTTACTTTAAATGAAAAAATAAGGGGAAAAAAAGCATATGTGGACTTGCAAAGATCTATTATAAGAACAAATGTTCTTTCCATGGAACTATGATTGGTTTTTTTGTTTGTTTTTTTGTCTTTTTCATTTTTATCGGTACCAGGGATCAAACTCAGGACCGCAGTCTTCCAAGGCAGGCACTTATGCCACTGAGCTAAATCCCCAGCCCCCAAAACTATGGTTTTTAGCCATTATTTTTCAAACATTTTTCTATCCCCTTATCTCTCTTTTAGGATTCCCACATCATGAATAGTCATGCATTATTTAATGATGGAGATGAATTTTAAGAAATACCTCTTTGGCTGGGGATTTAGCTCAGCGGCATAAGCACCTGCCTTGCAAGCAGGCAGTCGTGAGTTCGATCCTGGTACCAATTAAAAAAAAAAAAAGAAATACCTTCTTGGGCAGTTTTGTGATTTTGAAGATGTCACAGGGTTTGTATATATAAAACTAGGTTGTGTACATGTCAGTCATCTAATGTGACTTCTTGATATACACAAGATGTATGAAGTTGCTGCCAGCACAATTGGCATACTGTTTTATAATAAATAATTTTCAGTAAATGGAACCACCCTCTGAAATGATAAATAGTATAATATAATGAATACATAAACCAGTAACAAATTGTTTACATCAAGCAATGTGTATAGTATATAAACATATTCAGTATGTTTGATATATATATATATATATATATATATATATATATATATATGCAATAGATTTGTTTATATTATATCACCATAAACTTAATACATTATTCTAGGTCATTACAATGACTGTAATATTGCTGGAATATATGCACTTTTCAACTTTATTACATTCTTTTGAGACTACTGTTGTATTTTCAGTCTGTCATTGATTAAAATATCATTATATAGCAAATGTCTGTGTATCCAACGTGCTTGGTGTCCCACAGGTCTCTGAGCTTAATTTTTCATCATTCTTTTTGTTTCTGCTCTTCAGATAAGGTAATAATCCCTGTTGATCTGCTTTTAAATGCACTTCTTCTAACTTCTGTTTTATATTTGCTGTTGTTACCATCTATTTAATATTTTATCTCAGTTTTGTATTGCTCAATTCTGGTATCCGTTTGTTTTTTTTGTTTTGTTTTGTTTTGTTTTTTTACTGCCAACCATATTTCTCAATTGAGATTCTCTATTTGTTGTCATACTTTAATTCTTTCAGTCTGCTTTTCTTCAGATCTTTTATCATATTTATAGCAGATCTTTTATCATAGCATATCATATTAGCCAATTTAAAGTCCTTTTATGTCTAGTTTTTAGCTCCTTGGTTTCTATTTTTTCTTAGCATTTCTTATAATTGTTTATTAAACATGGATACCTCATGTAACATGTGTAGAATCTCTGTCTTCTTGTCCCTCCTTTTATAATTTGTGGCTACTGTCTGTTTGCCTGTTGACTTTCCTAGATTTGTACTGTAGAGTTTATCTCTGTTGCTACGTCCATGGATATCTGTATGCAGTCTTAAAAAGCAAAACAAAACAAAAAACTGAATTTGTAGAGGACATCCTCAACCAGCATAACTTGATTAAGAATTAGGGGCTGGGGATTTAGCTCAGCGGCATAAGCACCTGCCTTGCAAGTAGGCAGTCGTGAGTTCGATCTCTGGTACCGATAAAAAACGAAAAAGACCAAAAAAAAAAAAATTAGCTAATTATTAACAGTAGCTGGTACAATCTGAGCCACTCTGACTTATACCCTTGTTAGAGAATCTGTTGAGTTGGGGAGTACCTTTATTTTCTGCCATGGCATCTTATGTCTTCGCTGTATGTGAGTAGCTATCACATTCAAACAGAAAGATACATATAGATAGTTAAGAACTCTAATCTCTACTGAATGTGTGCACCACCTAAATGTGAATATTGCCTTCTAGACCATTAGGAATACACAGATCTTAGTAAGATTCCCTTTATTGTCTCATTTTCTAGTATTCCTATTAAAATTCTGATTGCTAGTCAGCTGCTATCTCCAGTCAGTCTGCTGTGTGACTTACGTCTTTCTAGACATAACCAAGCTATGCAAAATCACACAATAAAGACTATGACTTTTAAGAGAAATGTCATATTTTAAGATATTTCAGAAGTCAAACATCAGTGTAACTGTTAATTGTAATTTCATAAATTATAGACTAACACTTCTAACACTTTGTCTCCTAGCTTTATTTAAAGCTCTATTTTAACATTCATTTTTTGAGTTTAGTAAAGAGAATTCCTAGACATATTTTTAAATAATACTTTTTACATGTTATATATGTAAAATATTATATATATATATATATATATATATATATATATATATATCACTAGTCCCTGGACTTGTCAGTGATGCAGATATTTTTTTCAAAGACACTAACTGTGGATCTTATCCATTGTCTCCCAATTGGAAATGGTAGGAAAATGAGGAAGATAACAATACATTTAGTTATATAATATGATTTTTGCTCTTTTTTTTCTTTCTGGTTTGATCCCATTAGTTTTGTGTTGAGAAATTCCCCAGGCTGGCCTCAAACTTGGATCTTCCTGCTTTAGTCTCCCTAATAACTGAGGTTACATGCATGTGCCACCAAACCCAGGTGTGATGTGTATTTCTAAATATAAATGGGTTATGCAGAGTGATATAATAAAAAACATAAGTCATGTGAGGAAAGTGAAATTGAGAGCACAAATGTCAAAACTTTAAAGCATCACTTTAAAAATAAGGATCTAATAAGACATGGAAGGAGTGAGGGGAGGAAGGAAAGAGTATGTGAAAAGGAATTAAGGTGTGTTACAATATACCAATTCGGCACAAGGAATGTGCTACACATATCTACTAATAAAAAATAAATAAAAATAGTAACAATCTTACACATGTTAAATGTTAAAAATAAATACATAACCAGTAAATATACCAATAAAACCTAAAATTAGCTATAAGAGTTACAATTTGAGGCTAGGGATTTAGTTCAGTAGCATAAGTCCCTGTCTGGCAAGTGCAAGTTTATGAGTTTGATCCCTCGTACCAAGAGAAAAAAAAATATTACACCTTGTGAATTCCAAGTGGTTGAAGTAAGGTTATTAGAAACAAGAAGGAAAGTTTTTAAATACTGTTTTACAAAAGAATGACCTGGGTAGAAGCACAAAAATCTCAAATCTTTTGGCCTTTAAGCCTATGAGGCTTTTTTTTTTTTTTTTTTTTTTTTTTTGCATTTGAGATGAAGGTCTTTTGAGGTATACCTTTATAATGATACCCATTTTCTCAAAATTGAAGATTTGACTGAATATATAGGGTTCTCCTGTTAATTTCTATATCCCTGATAGAAATTGTTCTAGTTTTTTATACTGCTAACATGTTTTTGAAACCATTAATCCAATTATTAGTAATCATGAAAAGGAGCCACTTCCCTACTATTTAATGATTTACGTAAGGTTTACACAATGATTTACATTGTGAATATGTTGTGCTTCCTTTCTGAAATCAGTGCTTTAATCTTTGATTTTCATCCCAAAATCTCACCATATTCTTCCATTTCTTTTTATTTCCCTAGGATTTGTTTTTATTGACTTCACAGATCTTGAAGTTCTATCAGATGTAAACTTGGTGTGTGTGTTTATTTTTATGGAGTTCTCAGTTTGTTGTTCTGGAGATAACACTCTGCTTCTTTTAGAAAATTTTATTAGTTCAAACTTCTCTTCAGTGCTTGAAGTTTTTCTTTTACATGTACTGCTTGAAATTTTAGAACCAAAATATTCAGATATCTGGGATATATTGAATGAGTGTTTCCTTGTATAGAAAAGTTTACAAGTGCGAAAGAATTTCCAAGCACAAACATGGTATATGCGGAGGGATTATAATATCTGGTAGTTGTTTCACATGTATGTGTTTTCTAAGTGTTGACATAGCTCAGATCAGCTGTGTTCAGTTTTCTGTGTTAACAGAGTGATTTTTACAGAAAGAGTTATACATTGTAATATAATATTTCACTATGTCCGTGTTGTTCCTTAATATATAAATTGCATTGGAACAAAACTACTTTTAATGATAAAATAATTTTAATAAAAATAACAATAACAAAACTACTTTTAATAACACTCTTGGCTTCTTTTAGAAAAGAAGCAAATTTTTAATAACTTTTAAAACTTTTAGTAACAGTAGAAAACTACTTTTAATAACAATAGCAAAACTAGTCAGATTCTAATTTTTTGTTTTTTGTTTAATAATGGAGATCGAACTCACAACCTCATACTTGCCAGGCAGGCACTTGTGCTGCTGAGCTTAGTCCTGAATTCTAGATAATTTAGATCAGTATTTCTCAAGCCAAACTGTGGTGAAAAGACTAAGTTTGAATTTTGTTTTCTAACTTTTATTGACTAAAACTTTTGTAAAATTCTTCACAAGTGAAATACTAGAAGATAAAATAAATGGCAAAATTTTGTTATAGTTTCAACAGCCATGTATTTTAGTAAACAATCTGGACAAATGTACTACAAATAAAGACATATAAAAACTTTAGTCTCATAAATTTTTGTTTGAAGTTATAACTAAAAAGATTTTCATGGAAAAACTATAATTACCCCATAATAAATGTCTGCACATATTTTGAATAAGCACCACATGTATTGATAGTGGTATGTATATCAATATTTAGAGCTTTAATCTGATGTATAAGTTTGCTCCTAGATCAGTACCCTCTGCAGACTTTTGGGGAGAGTAATAATAATGGTACAGTATTTGATAATATTTAAACACTTTGTTTTATTGTTATGCAAAAGAAAGTATTCTTATAGTGGTATATTGCTAGAAATGGAAGAGATTTTTAAAGAAATTTCAATAAACTCTGAATATTCATTCTTTTAACTTTTTGTCCAAAATAATGGAAATGATTATTTCCAGTATTTATCTCCAATCCTTTATCATTAGCAAGTTTCAAAAATTTATCCTATAAATTAGAGTTAAATTCTTTCATTAAGGAAATTGATTTTCTAATTATAAATCTTTTGATGGAAAATAAAATTCAAAACATCAAATTTGAAGGGAGATTAAAGATAAATTTTTGCAGGTTCTCAGTATCAATATAATCATTTACATCATTGCAGTGGTGGAATATGACATAATACTGACTTTACTCTTCCTAACTACCACCATTCATTGTGCTCTTCAGTCTTCTCTGTCATTGAATACATAGCTAACAGCTTTTATTATGTGTGGGGGTGCACTAATTCATAAGTGCTGCTTTTTGATTGTAGCATTTTTGATAGACCTATCACATAAAACATTTTCTCCTTTTACACAGAATTAGAGGGTCATAAAGTTGAGAATCTGTTACCAAGACAGATTCCCAGCATATTATCTGGCAGAAGCTACCAGATCCTTGTCCTTCCTGCCCCTCCAAAGGTTTAAGATTATAGAGAGAAAGGATCATAATTCTCAAAGTGTTTATCAATAATATTGTTTGTATATGCTATTCTCCTTTGTTGTTAAACAAATACATAAGATTTGGTTTTAGGCTGTCATTGAATACATTAGATTTTCATAATACGAGTAATGATTATGAATCAGTTAAAAAAATACCAAACTTAACAGTTTATCTTCAAAGTTGAGAAACCAAACATATCTTTAGGTGGCTATGCAGAAACAGTGAAGGTCTGTTCCAAAAGCCCCAACAGACTTTAACCCTTCTGCTGTAACGTCACACCCCCACACATAATAAAAGCTGTTAATGGTTGGTTCAAATAACTAGGGATAAATAATCCCAATTTTATGCATCTGCCTTGTGAAATCTAGTTTAATTAGGTGTACTGTTTAAATTAATTATTAATAGTAAAACTTTCTAGGTGAGGGAGTCAATGTTTATATTCTAATGCATACTCTAAAATCTTTTTCCTATCGCTACCATACTGTCAGAACACATCCCTACATAAAACTTAAACTCCAATCTGTACTTATGGACAGTGTAAACCTTCATAGTTTTTTGAATTTCAAAAATAATGTTTATCAACAATCTAAAAAGATATCTTTATTTCATCCAGATGTTAAATTGCCACAGTAGTATATGTGCATTCTTTCAGCTTACAGTGAAAACTCATTTATTAGTTTTATTACGTACATGTTTTCCATGTCACTAGTTTCTCCTAGTTGAACTATAATGTCATAAAATGTAATACCTGTGCTACTCTGTGCTTCACATCCAACTGCCATTTCCATGCACATATTTAAATTGATGCCTAAGAACTATACTTATTTGTAGAATACCGTGTGGATTTCAGTTCAGTTATATATTAAATAATGTTCAAATCAGGGTAAGCTGTCTTGTCCTTTATAATTTCATTGTAGCAGGAACATCTAAAGTCCTTCTAGCACTTATATATCATTATTTATAGTTATGTATAGTTTTACTATATGACAGAAACTCATAATTTATTTCTCACATATAATTACTGAATTTTAACTTACTACGCTTTGGCCAGTCTTTGCCCATCCCTTCCTTTCCTATCTCCCTCCCTCTATTCACCACTACTCTACTGTTAACATATAAATTCAACATTTTTAGGTTTTACATTTACATGAGGTTATTCATGCACAAATCTTCCCCACAGTGTTTAACTAATGTTATAGTCATTGTGTGTGGTCTTTTTACTCTTAGCAAGACAAAGTACTATTTTATATAAAGCCTGCAAAACACTTATGTTTATATGTGAAGTGTTCACTGCTTTTATCACTTTATAAATTCAGTAATTTATTTCAAAACTTCTTATAGTTTTTAACTATAAGAAGTATTTCTTTATACTTATATGTAAATGCTAGTTTAATTTATATGTCCATTTCTTCTTTAGTCAAAACACCTCAGTGAATAACAAACTGTGATTTTAGCACTGTACTGTCCTTTATGGCCACAAACCAAACAGTTCTAGCTGGCATTAATAGCATTTTTAATCCTGACCCGGACCTGCTTTTTGCTTCGTCCCTTTTCCACTACACTCTGGACTCCTTAGAATTCCCTGTACGGATTAGTTTTCATAGTCCCTGTCCTACTACTTTTTCCACTTGCATGCAATGCCCTATTCTACAAATCCTCATTTACTCTTGTCATTAATTACTCAAATTTGTCTTCCAAAATTTAGTTTAAACACTGACTGTACTATCAAGTCTTTCTTATTTCTCTTCGTACAATTAAAAGCAAAACTAATTCATAAGTGCTGCTCTTTGATTGTAGCATTTTTGATAGACCTATCACATAAAACATTTTCTCCTTTTACAAAGAATTAGAGGGTCATAAGACAGATTCCCAGCATATTATCTGGCAGAAGCTACCAGATCCTTGTCCTTCCTGCCCCTCCAAAGGTTTAAGATTATAGAGAGAAAGGATCATAATTCTCAAATTATTTATCAATAATATTGTTTGTATATGCTATTCTCCTTTGTTGTTAAACAAATACATAAGATTTGGTTTTAGGCTGTAGAAATTTTGTCTATTCCCGTGTATCATCCATCTAATAGTAAAAAAGATATTCCTCCCAAAATGACTAGCATTTTAATTCTTTCTTGTATTTTGTGTAGCATCCAAAGCAAGGAAAAAGGGGGATATATTTAAGTTCCTAAAAAACAGTTATAGGGTGATATTTGTTTTGTAGTATCTTTACACATATTGAATGACATCATTCGCTGAAAAAAATTGGGGGAAAACACAATTAACTTTACATTTTTAAAGTCCTTTTTGCCCCAGACTTGCACAATTTTTTAGCATAATGCTATATGTTTCAAAATCTTTTTTCATTCTAGGAGAACCACGTAAAACTGATTAAAAATGTAATGCAAAATAGGAATTCTGAAGCAGTACCATTTTATTCAGCCATTCTATCTTATAACCTGTTTGCCTATTCTGTTGGGTTGATTTGCACATATTTTATAGTCTTTCAATGCATTTTCTTATTTTAATAACTTTTATACATTTTATGCACATTTGGGCTGGGGATTTAGCTCAGCGGCATAAGCGCCTGCCTTGCAAGTGTGCGGTCATGAGTTCGATCTCTGGTACCGATAAAAATGAAAAAGACAAAAAAAAAATTGAGAACATTTTATGCACATTTCAGAAAACCATGTGATGATCTGTACTTTAAGTTTAAACTCTTATCCCAAAACTCTTGTACTTTACTGTTGCATCAGTCTAAACTAAACAAACATTTAGAGCTCTATGTGTATTGCCTGTGAGCAATGCAAGAAATAGTTGGAATTTTTCCTTCCTTTTCTTTGGTCTTTTTGAGACAGGGTCTAACTTTTGCAATTCAGGATGGCCTTGAGCTCACTTTGTAGCCCTGGCTGGTCTTAAGCTTGCAACAATCCTCCTACCTCAGCCTCCCAAGCGCTGGGATTACAGACATTTGCCACCATGCCCGGCCTGGTATTTTTCTAATGCTTGTAGAATTTTTTCAACCTTTAGATATTCTGAGAAAATACACTTACGTAAGATGTGTCTCCTAGAATACATTTAATGGATTTTAAGATTAAGTTGCCATCCAGTTCTTAGCATACATCTTGGGTTATTTAACTCTTAATACTTCTTCATCCTGCTTATTAGTTCATTCAACAAATATTTATCAATTTAATTTAAGCATCTATGTAAAGAATGAAATCATTGAAATATGAGGTTCAAAGAAACATTGTTCTGGTCCTCAAGTTTTGTACAATAAACTCTATAAAAACCATTATTTACTGGGCACCTGTCATTTCTTAATGGAGGTACAGCAATGAACAGGCATTTAGGATATCAATCCTCAGTTTCTATTAATTGAGGTGTAAATAAAGATTTAAATTACACAAGGAAAATTAAGAGTTGTGAAAATTGGTATTGGTTGCAAATGGTAGAATGAAATAAATTCAACAATAATGGAATGAATAAAGTGTTTTGGGATACCTTGGAGGGTATAGATAATTTGAGCTAGAGGAATAGCATCAGCACAATAAAGTGAAATGGTACCCACACAGTTCTGAGGAATAGAAAAAGGAGTCAGAGCATTTGAAAACTAGAAAGTTCAACCTGTCTGGATTTGTTTGTTTGTTTCATTTCTGAAAATGAAATCTCTTGGGTTTTTACAATGAACTCTGATATTCCTAAATTTTTAAAAATCAAAATTTGGGCTTGAATAAAGGAGAAATAATTGTATACAATCCTGTCTCTAAGAACGGCCTACTCTAAATTCTAGAAATGCTTTCAAAAATGCTTGTCACAGGCTGGGGATTTAGCTCAGTGACATAAGCACCTGCCTTGCAAGCAGGCAGTCGTGAGTTCGATCCCCGGTACCGATAAAAAGGAAAAAGAAAAAAAAAAAAAATGCTTGTCACTAGACTCTCTGGCATTCCTAATCTTCAGCTACTTACATGGGGAAAAGAATATAGAAAATTAAGGAAGACTCTGCTGTTTAATAAGACTTTGATTCACTTTGGCAAGTCTCCATGCTATTGCTTATATGTAGATGTCCCCTCAAAGCCTCAAATGTTCATAGCTGGAGCTTTTGGGAGTGACTGAGTCATGAGTGTACCACACTGAATCATGGGTATATGATACTGGATTAGTCCACTGATTGTTTCAGTGTAATTCTGGGTGTGATGTTGGGAGATGGAACCTGGTGGGAAGAGGTATGTCACTGTGGTTGTGGCCTCAAAGGGTAGGGATCCGGGGGGGAAGGAGGGATATCCCTTCCTGTGCCATGCCCCTGTGTCATGCCGCCCTGCCTTGGATCCAGCCAACTATGAACTGAAACCTCTACAAAATGAACTAAAGTAAACCTTCCTTTTTTGACTTGTAGGTGTCAGGTATTTTGGCCCAGCAACAAAAAGGTAACTAAGGCTTATTATAATAAACAGATTTTTCCATTTCTCCTATTTTTCTATTGTTAGGCTATTGGTTATACTTCTTGGTATTTCTTAAATACTGTTTTTGCAGAGTTTCATCTCACTGGTTAGTCTCAAAATTATAACAGAAATGCTTTTCCTCTCATCCAGTAACATAAATGCAGTGTAAATTTTGATCTCCCTGTAAGGCAGTCATATTCAGGTACCTGTTACCTTTTTATTTTCTAGAAACTGTCCTAGTTACTTTGTGTTAAAGCTTTCCTTCATTTGATGTTTACTCATAAAATTTGCTTCATATAAAAAGAACTACATTAGAATATCTGTCTGTATGTGATTCTTACAACAGTTCTGGAACCTGATTGTTACTGACGAAAGATGAGAGAGATGGTTGAACAATCCTGGGAGTGCTGTTGCAAGCCCAGGGATACTCTCTACAAACAACATTAACAGGATGCCACAAAAAAATTGGTGTAACCTCTTAGAAATCATTTTCTTGTCCACATTCTAATTGAATATCAGCTCTAATTGAGTTCATTCTTGCAATGTTTTGTTTTATATTTCTGGAGACTGTTCTCACTGTTTCTATAGGTGTTACCTTGTCTTTGCCCTATGTCTAAATTTTTGCTATAAAATTATTTTACCACTTTTACAGTCTTCATTACATAATAAAAATGGCTGTATGCTTGTTTCCTTTCATACTTTTACAAAGTTGCTCCTTTTACATTTTTTGCAGTTGTAATCATCTGTCTGAAAACAATTTGAGTCAGGAATATTGTTATATATTTCCGCAGTGAATATTTGACACTTTTTAATTCCATCAAATTATTTAGACTATAACTACAACTTTTTACTTATCTTATTTGATCTTTAATTATGTATATTTTAGTTTTAGTGCCAAGCTGTATAAACAAAGATGATTAAGTTCTTTGAGTGTATGAGTCACATAAGACAGTAACAGAGTTAAAACACAGAATTTGCTATGGAAATAGAAGCAATGGACATTGAATTACTTGGTTGTAGGTCTGTTAGTTGACAGCTGAATTGGTATACTAATTTACGGTATGATTTCTCATCCAGCTCTTTTTCTGTTCTCTTGTTCTTTGGAGTACAACAGCCCAATCCCTGGATTTTTTGATTCTTAAATATATCACCTGCAGAGATCACCAAGCCCAGTCCCTTTCTTTACAAAGGGCTAAACTACTTAACAGAGGAAAAGTAGCTTTCCTGATATGACAGAAATAATAAGAATTCCTACTGGAAATTTACTCATAGCCTTTGGACCTCAACTTTCATATACTGTCAATTATTATAATAGCAACTCAACAAATTCCAATTCTGCTAAAGATTGTAATCATTAAGTAATATGAAGTTTAGCCTTTTCTAAGTACAGTAGTTGTTGTTAAAAATGTTGGAAAATCTATTGTGTACATATCCTGGGGACCTGGAATGGCCTCTGTTATCTGTGGGTAACTGCCGTTTACATATTACGATTTGTCTTCTGTATTGCTGTATTCTTCTAAACTTCATAATTATTGACTTTAATGTCTCTTAGACTCAATATTCCTAAGTTGTTCTGCAGTTCCTCTGGGAACTAGAATAAGTTATTAGAGCTTGTGTTTGACTGCTGCATCCTGTTATTTTTCTCTTTTGCTGATGGCCTACAGCTTTAGCTGCTGAGCTGTGGAGGAACTTAAACCTCTAGGGCCCATTAGATTTAACTTGTTTACTGCCTTGATATCTATATGTTAAATGACAAGAGAATTCAGGTTATTGAATAATTTAAAATTCAGCTCTAATTGGTGTCATATGACCTGGAAAAGGCCATGGATGACGCCAGGAGCATGCTGTGAATTTCTTATAAATAATTCATAAATTAGATGATTCATATGCCTCGCTGTCTTGCTAAATGCAAAAGTTTGTAAGTTATAACTGATGATACAACACCTGTAAGTATTTAGTTCATAATGCTGGAAGGTAATCTACCTTGATGATCTTCTAGCAAAATCTGTCAGTATAGGAGAGTTAATTGCACTAGAGAGAATGAACATTTATTTGGGATTAGACTTTGGCAAACTACATAGTGCAGCTGTTATATGTATATTTTCTCAGTTTGACAACTGGTCTATGTGTGCCCAATGTTAAAAATGCAGCGTGTTATTTTGTGTCTTATTCTAGATTAACTCCAAATGATCTGGACATAACCTGGCCTACACATAGTGTCTTAGGTTTACATATATTTATCTAGGTATTGGACTATTGACTTCTTGATAAAATTCAGAACATAGATTTTCATTTTCAGTAAGCTGTGAATGGAAAAAAGAGGATTGTTAGTAGGTTACTTGCCAGGATTGGAAAATTATTATTTACCATCAGAAAAATGAATACCAATAAGACCCATTGATAATGTTGACAAATCATATGGATAGCGATCCATAAAAGCATTAGAAGTAATTACTTCCTGTGCATCTAGAGATAGCATGACTTAACTATAGCTTGTGTCTGGAGGTCCCCCCAAAACCTCATGCAATCATAGGTGGTGCTTTTCAGAGGTGACTGGGTCTAGTGTGTGATGCTGGAATTAAGTGTATGATGCTTAGATCAAGGTTATATGATTGCTAAATGATTGTTTTGGCATAGTTTTAGGTGGGATTGAGAGTACTCCAGCTTGGGTGTGAGTTCTGCCCACCAGTTTTAGTTACTTTTCTCCTTATTGAGATAAAATAACCAATGCCCAAAGTTAAGGGAGAAAAGATTTGGAAATGCCACCTAAAAAAGTAAAACATGTTAGGCTGTACTTGATGGGAGAGTTTAGTCAGAAATCCAAAAGCCAGAATGCTGATAAAAATGCTTCCAGTAAAGACCAGGCTCAGAAGGTTTAGGCTGGGAAGTGCTATATTGACTTTTGCACTCCGATGATGTGTGGTATGCTTTGGAATAAAATTTGTCTGCAGTTTGCTCGTGTCCAAAGACTTTGCCTGGGACTGAGATTAAGAACAGCAGACTAATTTTTCAGAAGGAACCAAGGCAATCTAATATTGAGGCAGTGTCGTGACTATTGCTGGAAGCTTTAAGCCAGATTTATGTTGAGATTCAAGAGCAAAGAGCCCAACCGAATTTAAAACATTTTGAGTTTGGACAGAAAGGAAGCCCCAGTAAAGCTGTGGACTGCAAAGACAGACCACAGGAGATCTCAATTGCTGAGAAGGAACAAGAGAATAGAAAAGATGATCTGGGAGCAGCACTTTCACAGCCTGAAAATTGCAGAAGTGAAAGATTTTGCTTTAAGATGAAAGCCCCAGAGCCCTGTGTTCTAGGATGGCAGTGGCCTAGGGAACTTGTTCCTTGTAATTTGGTTCATAGGAAATTGGCCTCTGTAGCCAAGGGAGAAGGAAACCAAGCTATTGCTCCTTCTGACAACAGACGTTGGCATCATCCAGGTGGTGATGGTTTTAGTACATGTAGAGTGCAAGAGTTGAGGAATCAGGAAGGCTTCCACCCACATTTCAGAAGAAGGACTGGGAGGCCATGCAGTGTGGCCCTGATAGGGCAGTGTATGAAGCTGCAAGTGTAAAGCCAAAGGTGCAGTGGGATCCCAGAACTTTGAAGAAGCCAGGAACATAGATTGTGTGAGGAAAACTGCAAGAAAGGAGCAGAGCCAGCCCCAGAGAGAAGTCATGGGAGCTGCAACCACTGGCAGTGCCATAGAGGTGGAGTCACCTGAGCCCCTTAGAGTTCACATTTTGCCACACATTGCCTCAGATGCTGCACATGGAACTACAGGGTTTACTGTTTGCCCTGATGGGTTTTAGACTTCCTTTGGTTCCATTCCTTTGTATTCCTTTTGTTCCTTTTGTTGTCTTCCACCACCATGAACTGTTGCCCCTCTGCCACATGCCACCCTACCTTGGAGCCAACTGATTATGAGCTAAAACGTTTACAAACTGTGAGCCAAATAAACCTTTCCTCCTCTAACTTTGGGTGTCAGATATTTTGTCTCAACAATGAGAAAACTAAGACCCAACCTTCATGATGGATATGGAAGGGATATGAGACAGAAAGAATGCTGCTGTTGTCACTTATTGCTTTCATTTTCTGCCGTACTTCTTTACTTCCTCACTACTTTGTTGCTTTCTGTCCAGTATAAACTGTTTCTCCTCTGTGATGTCCTTCTTGCCATGCCATTCTACCTTGGAGCTTATTGCCTATAGACTGAAAGCTCTGTCAACTGTGAGCTGTAATAAATCTTTCCTCCTTCAACTATGGATACTAGATATTTTGTCTTAGTAACAAGAAATGGAATTGCGATACAATGTGTTGCAAGAAATAGTACTAAGTTTAATCTACTTCTCCTCATATGATTCTATAGCAGAGAGATTAGCTAGACCCATATAAAAACAATTTCTAAAAGTTTGTGTGCTACATGTGGTACACATGCCTATAATCCCAGCATTCTGGTTGCAAGTCTCATCCCAGCCTGGGCAATTCAGTGAACTAGCAAGATGTAGTCTTTCATACATACTTTTTTAAGAGAATAAAACCAAGCAAAATAAAATGGAATAAAGAGGGGCTGGGGATTTAGTTCAGCGGCATAAGCACCTGCCTTGCAAGCAGGCGGTTGTGAGTTCAATCCCCGATACCAATAAAAAGAGAAAAGGAAAAAAAAAGTGTAAAAATTGGAATAAAGCCATTCTAAACAAAACAGTGAATGTGATACAAGATTGCAAAACCAGATAATAGGAAATCAATAATGGCTTCCATAATGCCTCTTGTTATCTTCAAAATAGCTGCCCACATAACCAGACATAATAAAATCAAACAAAACAGGACAGAATACAACCAATCAAAACAAAACAATGAAAACAGTACAGGACTTTAAAACAGTAGGCTGCTTATGGGTGGGGGGTCATGTTGGACCTTGGCTTTTTCTTGTCTCCCAGCCCATGTACCAGCCAACTCAGAGGATGGAACTGGCTTATTGTTCTCTTCTCTACAGCTGGTGACTGGCACTGGCTCATAGGAAGAGGCTGACTTCTTGTTCTCCTGGTGGCCTACAACTGGTGCTGGCTCACAGGAAGGGGTTGACTTCCTGCCGTCTTGACTGCCCAATTCTGGTGCTGGCTCACAGGAAGGGGCTGGCTTCTTGTTCTCCTCCCTGCAGCCCAAGACTGACATCTCATACATATTTTTAAAACTTGTTCTTTTCTTGGAGATATTTTTCGTCTAGTCAGTCTATTGTCTATGCAAGTTAAAGGACTTTTTTCTCTAACTCTGTCATAAGCCATAAATATGAGCATTTCCTCTTTTCTGACTTCTGTGCTGTGAAACACATTAACTTTCCATGTCAAGAATTTCATCATCACAAGTCACTTGTAATAATCAAGTGTAAGACAGGTCCTAATATGCTAGCACTGTGAACTCCACTGTTTTATCTATTGTAATTTATAGATAGTCTAAACTTTTTGAAATTCACATAGTTTTTCCTTGGTTGGAATTTCCTCTGCATGCTTTTTTAATAAATACCATTCTTTTAATTTCTGACTAAGCACTGTATTATGCTCCTTTTAACTACATAGAAACTATATAAATAGCACATGTCAGAGCATATTGTTTAGTTTTATTACTGGGTTTCAAGCATATCTTAGTATTGTAGAATTCTTTAATTGGAAAAATACTCGATGTGGTCAAGTTCAGTTTATAGTCTATAAGCCAAATCAAGCTGCATGATTTTGTAGAACCTATAAGCTAAGAATGATTTTTGTATTATTAAATGGTTAGAAGAATGAGAAAATTCCATGAAATTTAGATTTCAGTGTTCATAAATAAGGTTTCACTGGAACACAGCTATACACATTCTTTTATGTATTATCTATTGCTTTTGTACCACAAAAGCAGAGCTAAGTAGCTATAACACTGTGTGTATGGCTTGCAAAAACTAAAATGTTTACTGTCTGAATCTTTACAGAAAGTTTTCTGACTTTTGCTGTATAGTTAAAAAAATAAATTAATTACAGCTATATGTAGCATATAGATAAATTTAATAGATACAATGTTGGGTGTGAGAAGCTAGCCACAAAAGAATATGCAGTGTATTTTTTCATTTATACTTAAAATTGAACAAGTAAAACTGAACTATACAACATATAGTTAAGTAAGGAAGGATTAATGCAAAGAAGTTAATCCCATCAGAGTCAGAATAATTATTCCCTTTAACAGGAGAAGTACAGAGGCTATGAAAAGTCTTTTCTCTACAAGTATTTTTTTATTTCTTAGTTAATAATTATATGGATATTGACTTGTGATTACTTACTGAGCTGGTCATATTTTGCACATTTTAAAATCAGATTTTATTGATACATTTTAGATATACATAATGGTCACATACATCATAGAAAATTTGTACATGTACATTATATCACTTAATTCTTTTTTCCCATTCCCCTGTCCACTCTTGAATCTGTCTTCCCCTCTCCATTTACAAAAACTTTGTTTCTGTGTATTCCCTTTTTTGTCATTTTTTAAACAACTTTTCCCTTCTTTCCTTTCTTCCTTGCCCCTCCCTTGTTTACCTCCACATTGGAACATTTTCTATTTCACCATGCCTATTATACACTTTTTCCTTATACTTTTGATTTCTCACACCAGAGAAACAATGAGGTATTACACATCTGTTTTGTGCATTTTTCTGTATTTACTATATTAAAAAATTTTAAAAATCAGTAGTATAATATTAATTGAAGACTAGGATTTAGATAGAGACATATTCCCATGTCCCACATGTAGTATTGACATGAACTGGGAAGTTTCTGTTTGTGAACTTTCTCATCTGTAAAATGGCACTTATAATAGCTACCTACAGAGCTATTGTAAAGTTATACGTTGAATATATAAAACATTTAGTATACTGCAGTTAATAATAACCTAAGTGAACACACACTGGTCAGTGCAGGTGACCTCTGAGAGCCAAATTTTCTCTTCAGATATAGTTTGCATGAAGTTCATCTTTGGCCTCCATTTTTAATTTTCGGTCTTTGGTCTTTTAAAATTTGAGTTAAAAGTTTGATTCATCAAGCTCTTGACAAAAGAAAATCCAAATGACCAACTAGCATAACAAAAGTTGTTTCATGTCAAAACATTTAAGATAAATATAAAATAAGAATACAGTGAGATTTTACTATATAACAGAATGGCTGAAAATAAAAATACTTTTAAGTGTTAGTGAGAAATGGAACAACTAGGACTTATAGTTTGCTGGTGCGATGTAAAATAGAATGACCATTTTAGAAAACTTTTGTCAGGGGCTGGGGATTTAGCTCAGTGGCATAAGCGCCTGCCTTGCAAGCAGGCAGTCGTGAGTTTGATCCCCGGTACCGATAAAAAGGAAAAAGACAAAAAAAAAAGAAAAGAAAAAACTTTTGTCAGTTTCTAATAAACATATCTTGTCCTGTTGCAAAAAGAAGTAAACGTGTCTAAAAAAGACTTGAATAAGATCATAGAAGCTTTATTCATTATTGTCCTACACTAAGCTGGATTTGATAGTTCATTCCTGTAATTCCAGCCCTGAGGGAGGCTGAGGCAGGAGAATTGCAAGTCCTTTACGGGCACCTTAGCAAGACACTGTCATAAAATAAAAAATAAAAGGGATTGGAGATGTAGCTCAGTGATAGAGCAACCTTAGCTCAATCCCCAGGACTTAAAAACCAAAACAACAAACCCTACACCAGCAACATTCTAATATCCATGCAAAACAAGTTTTATAACAACTCAGTGATATAGTCATGTAGGGAGAAAAAAGTAAATATTGATAAGGCAACATAGAAACAGCCCAAAAAGTATATTGAACTAAAGGAACCAGGCACAAAAGTGTAGCATACATTTATATGAAGTTTACAAGGCAAAATAAGTGTGGTTATATAATTCAGACTGATGGTGATATTAAAGTGGTATTAACTATAAGGGGAATTTCTATAAGGTGGTATTAATTAATGGGGAACTTGATCTGGATGATGGTTATGCCTAATGTATGCATCATTAAGCCACACACATAATATCTGTGTATTTTATTTGTTACACTTAAAAAACTGTGGTTTCTATGTTATTGTTACATATCTGAAATTTTCATATTAAATTCCCATACCAGTGGTAGTATTTAGGACTTTTTGTTCATTTAAGCCTTATCTAAAAGAAGTTGTGTTTGTAGATATCATACAGAAGGCATGGAGTAGCCCCCAAAAGCCATATGTTTCTTTCAGACCCATTGTTTTTTTCATGTGTCTCCAAGTCAGTATCTGCCCTCCACTCCACTAATAAAATAGCTTAATTACTTGGTTGTCAAGCTCAATTCATTCCAAATTCATATTTGAACACCAGAAAGTTAGAGAGTTGAACATATTTTTAGGAAAACCAAATAATTGTTCTGGGTCCTAAAAATTATAAATTCATTTTTCCAGGATGTCAACAAATTTTGGAATAATTCCTTTCTTTAACTCTATGGTGGTTCTCACAATTTTCCTCCTAGCTTTACTATTTGTGTCACTAACATTCTTTGGAGTCATGGGTGTGATATTTTATACAAATAAAGAGAAAAAAAGGCAGGAATGTTTTAATGCAGTAACATAAGCACTATGTGTTGTCTAGGTGAGAGCCACACTTAGACTGAACAGTCACCACTTTGTGTCCTGGGCAAGATGCAACATGTGGCCCACACAGGTTTTTCAAGTCAGATTTTTGGTTTAACTATCTAGCGAAGTAATGATCAGTGAGCAGATGGTTTTTCACACTTTGCTGTTTGAGTAGTGGAAAGTTTGAGCTTGGAGCCATTGGACAACTAAGGTTATATTTAGACTCTAACAGACAGTTGTTTTTTGAATTATTATTTTTCCTCCCTTGTTTTCTTACGTGATTCAGACTATTCACACATCGTAATTTTCTTTTCTTCAATTGTCATGCCCCAGAAATTAACCTGAATTTTCTGCTAAGCTGGTACAGTCAGCCCATGCTTGTTGTGAATGTACTATGCGCAAAACTTACCTATACAGAGAGATAAATATAGCCCCAGCCTTCAAAAGTTGTTGAGGCAAAGAAATCAATGACAAGAATACTATAATAACAATGAGAAACATTTTTTGAATACTGACTTTATATTAGGCATGATCCTAACACTCTTTTTAAGTTAGCTCATTTAATCAGGACAACAACTCTAACAAGCAATGCAAGATATTGCTGTAAGAGTGGTATCTTTTGTATGGAGGAGAAAGTGAAGAAGAACTTGTTATCTTAAGCAATTCAGCATTGACCTGACTTGCAAATCCCAGTTTAAATACTTTATCAAAGTTAAGATAGTAAGCCTTAGCTTCACCCGCACCAAGTCTGCTGTGGTTGTGAAGAAGATCGAGACCCATGATGGGAAGCTGATGTCTGAGACCTCCGATGTCCTGCCCATGTGAATGAACCACAGAAGCCTTTCCCAGCCGACAGCCCTCCCTAGGCTGCCCCAGAGCCTGGAGGGAGACAGCCTCATATGGGAGCAAGAGACCCACCTGAGGCTCAGCCCTCGCCCTCAGCCCACCCTTGGGGGGAATCTACTGCCTGGAGTACCCCTTCTTTCCCACGCCCTCCACCAAAAACCAATTCACTTGTTTTATTCCAAAATAAAGCTTGGTTTTGCCATCTGAAAAAAGTTAAGATAGTAACTGAACTTGTTCTTGTTAAAAGATAGGGTGGAGATAAAATGTTTGATTTTCTTTGAGGAATCTAATCTATCTCTCTCCCCCCATCCCTCCCTCACTGCCTCTGTCCCTCTCTCCCTCTCCCTCTCCTAATCTCCATACAATGTCCTTGAAAGACATTTGAATAAAGATTTGAGTATTTTTTTTCATTTTTTAAATTGGGCCTCTATAAAATGGCACTTACATCAAACTAACCTCTACATTCAGTTTTGATACGGTTCTTCTTTTCAACACCTCCATGTTAAGTTTACTAATGAGGAGCCTGAGGTTTAGACAAGTTGAGTAATATGCTATATTTTATGTTAGTATGTAACAAATTCCCACAAGTTTAGCAATTTAAAACAACACACATTTATTATCTCACAGTTTCTATAGGCCATGAGTCTGGGCTCAACTTAGTTGGGTCCTCTGCTCAGTTTTGATAGTGCTGCTCTCTAGATATCAGTGGGGCTACATTCTTATCTGGAAGCTCAGGATTCTCTTTCAAACTCACCAGGTTGTTGGTAGAAGTTAGTGTCTTGTATTTGCAAAATGAATGTCTTGTTTTCTTATCAGCTTTGGCTTGAGCCTATCACCTGCACCAAACATCTTTTCAAAAGCAGTGTTTTCTTTGAGCAAAGCAGATATCAAAATGATTAATCATTATCTCTCAAAAGCATAAAAAGTTAAATAAAAATGAATTTTAGAAATATTCCAAATATCTATGAGTAATTTAATAATCAGTATCACTCGTGTAAGATATATAAAGTAGGTGTAAAAATGCACATATGTAAGTAATGTTAAGAAACAAAAATCAGAATATAAAGCAGTGCATATACTTTTTCTATTATATAACACATATATTAAAATATGTAAAATACTTGATTAAGTTTCTAGATTTTTATAAGTTTAGTTGTCATTTTTAAAGTACAGTTATTCTATACAAACCTTAACCATACAAAGTAGAAGATAGCACTGTTACATATTTGTCTTGACATTAAGTACTATAGAAGTTCATAACAGGAAAGATTAATGTCAACTAGAGTCTCTCTTCAGGTGTCAAATAAGATTAAATTTTTATGAAGTAGCTTACTAGCTAGTCATCAGCTAAGTATACAGGACTGCATGTCCTCTGAAGAAGACTTTCTTCTACCTAGATATGACTAATACTCACTTATGGAAATATTTTAGCATTATTTTACAAAGTCAGTTAAAATCTTTAGATTACTGTAATATCCCTCTTTGTCATAGAGTAGGGAATAATGTATTGTGTATCTCTATTAGCTGACACTTTTTTAAAGTCCCATCAGTTTACCATTTTCAGATATTGCAAAGTAAAATGATTTTCTTCTGCTTCTGCCAGGAATCTCAATATTCAGTTATTCTGTGTCTCTAGAATAAACAACCATCTCAACTGTTTATGTATTGGTTTTATTTAAAAAGACATTGTGGTAGACTGAATAATGTGCCCCCTTCCCACAAATGTGCCTACATCTTAATTCCTAGAACTGTGAATGTCACATTATGTGGCACAATGGACTTTGTAGAGCAAAGGATTTTGCAGATGTGATTAAGAATCTTGGGATGAGAAATTATCCTGGCTTATCTGAATGGACCCCATAAAATTCAAATGCTACTTATAAGGAAGAGATAGGAGAAGGCAGTGTGATTGATGATGGAAGCAGAAGTTGCAGTGAGTGCATTTTCACTGTGGAGGAAAGGCCACAAACCAAGGAAGTCAGGTAGCCTCTAGAAGCGAAAAAGGCAAGGAGAGTGATTCTCCTGGAGCCTCTGAAAGGAGTTTGCCAACACCTTGACTTTAGCCCATGAAATGGTTTCCTAATTTCTGACTTCTGAAACTGTAAGAGAATAATTTTTTGTTGTTTTGAGCCATAAAGCTTGTGGTAATTTGTTACAGAAGAAATAGCTAATATTGCAGTTGTTATGTATTAGTTTACTGGAAATGCCATATTTTACTTGTAGCCTTGAGCAAATAAGCTTCTCTCAACTTGTAAATAATTGTTCATAAAAGTAGAAGCGCATTTCAGTAGATATAGATAGAAGATTAAGGAGGATTTTTGTTAATATTAGTGTTCACTACATGATTCCTTTCTGTATTTGTTTGTATAGAGATAAAAAATAGAATAGAAGTAAAGAGTTAATGTAAACTGGCTTTAAATAAAACCCTGAAGGGAGAGGAAGATGAAAGTAGAAGCTGTCAAGGATATTTTAAATGTTTTTCTTGTCTGCCAGTTACTTTCTCTTGTTTTTATCTTTCAGTAAAAAGTCCAGGGTGGAAAACAAAGTTTCTACAAAAGTGGACTATTTTCTCCTTTCAGCTTCTGCATTAAATATTGTACTCGGGCACTTCTAAAGAAATAACAGCTTCTAGGCTTAGTATATCTTTGGATAACCCATCTTATTGGTTAAATAACTGGACTAGGTGGCCCCCTTTTCATACTGAAGATCTAACTACAGGGAACCATTACGATTTTAGTGGGCCGTCTTTGGAATAATCTGATAGTTGGCTGGCTTCATTCTCAGCATTTTCAGAAGTGAATACCCCATCAATCCAGTTTCATTTAGTCTGCATTTATTCCTTTCATTATTATTTTGTCATCCCCAAGTATCCACTTTTCATGAGCAAGTCGCTTATGTGTTGCACACTCAGTAATGTTTTATACAAGAATATTTCCAGTTGGGCAAACTGTAATTTAGATACCACAGATTTCTGAAACACATTGTGAAGGAAAGCTGCTTATTTGTTCTGTTGAATCAATGATGTTTGGAACTGAGTGAACTAAAACAACTCAGTCTTGTAAAGCCAACAATTCAACAGATGGAGATAGTGCAGGGCAAAGACCTGTCGTTTTCAGAATGTGGTTCCAGATCAGCATCATCTGGGAACTTGTTAGAAATGCAAATTATCTGACTTTGCTCCAGACTAAGTGGAATCTCTTGGGAATGAAGCTAGCATTTTATGTTTAATAAGCCCTCTGCTGGTATTTGTTAGAGTTTGAAAATGACTGATAGGGACTAAGCTTCACTCTCTAGTAGAACAGAGTTCTAGTAAGTCTGATAGAATGGACTTAAGGCTAAGATGTTGGAAAAGCTCATTCTTTTGATCTATCAGTGGTAATTTTTACTGCTTCCTTTCTACCCTAGTTCTACCAGACCATTCGAACACTAAAAATCCCTTATGTTTGAAGAACAAATGAAATATATTCTGCATTTGAATATCTGCTTTTGATTAAAATTATATTTTGTTCAAAGCAATTTTACCTATGTTCTATAAAGGTATTTATAAAAACTCATGAAATTTTTAGCACTAACCTCCTATTCAGTATAAGGTGAAATATTTTATATCAAATTTCATTCTGTGTGATGGCCAATCAACGAGTATTTAAAGCTGCTGAATGGATTCTTGGTTCAGTATATGAGGGTAAACATTTTTAGATATTAAAATTCAATGCATTTGCTTCATCTCAGGTTGATTTTATGTAATATTCATTATTTGCAATTCTTAAAATCACCAAAGATCTTAGTTAAAGATCATGTCGCAACCCTATATTTTTCTTGTACTTATATGGATTTGCTTAAGTGTAGACTGTTAAACCTACAATTGGATAAAGCTTTGTAGCACATCTGTTTAGCTATGCAAATGCTGTTTAATTTTAAGAAGATAGAACAGGAGTATTTTTTAAATGAATATATATTCTTAAGTTCTGAAAAAATGAAAAGAAAGAATTGGTTTTACTGTGCTTTTATTTGACATGTGACACTGTGGGGTATTTTTGCAGATAACCAATAGGAAAAATGCTCTGCAGTCTTCATCTGTGGAATTGGATGGCTCCTACTTGAGTGTAGCCAAACCACAAACCTACTGTCAAACCAAGCAAAGGCCCAAGTCTGCGAACCAGGACTTAGCTTCAGAATCTTTTATGGCATTCGGGAATAATTCTTTGAAATCAGCAACCCTTTCTCAACCCAAAGGAGGTCTGGAGAGGCTGCCAAGAGAAATAACAACATGTAATTATGAATCTCCAGGGAGAAAACCACTGATTGCAGCACCAACAGAAATAGCTCCACTAGAAGAACTGAAGATTAAGGAATGTCCAAACCTTAAGCCTACTCCATCTAAACAATGCTGTGATCACAGACTTTCTGAAAATAAAGATCATGTTCATGAGCTCCATCCTACAAACCTGGCCTTTCAGTATTCTAAGACACATCCAGAATCATGCAGTCATTGTGGGATTTCTTGGGCATCTGACATGTACAATAAAGGAGCACCACAACCCAATGAAACCGAAGTGAAAAAGCATCTCTCAGAAGACAGACGGCAACAACTGATACTTCAAAAAATGGAGCTAGAAATTGAAAAAGAACGCCTTCAGCATCTGCTAGCTCAGCAGGAGACAAAGCTACTACTGAAACAGCAGCAACTTAATCAGTCTCGACTGGATTATAATTGGTGAGTCCTACCTGTTCTTCAACAATGTATGTGAATTGCAGTATAAAATGTCTGAGGCATTACTGTGAAAGACTTCTACGGAAAGATCTTGGTTTGCTCAGGTTGTATACTAGCACTGACTACTAAGTAAATTCCTGTCTTCTGTGTAAGATCTATAAGATTACCTTGATTTCACAATGTTAGATTAGAATTTCTACTTCTGAGCAATCAGCTGTAACTTTTGTTGGATTTCAAAGATAATGTTTTAAATTATATTAACATTACACCAAGCCCTTTGTTCTGATGTCATTGTAGAGAATGTTAAGCAGTAAGTAAAAACTCAAGCGTTCAGGTTGTGGGATCAACTGAGAAGTGTGACTAGCTTTATCATTCTATATTTATGTCTAGCTGACATAATATCAAAAATAACAAATGATGGAAATCTTCTAAATTTCATTTTTTCATGAAATATAACCTGTTTAATTACCAGCTCTCATAGACTTGACCACATGTGCATTGTTCTTCCCTTAATTCTTCTCTAAGATCAGTGTTTCAAAAACTAAATTGCTTAGCTTTAAATTGCTTTGTCTCAGATTGTTCAGCATAGTTTTGTATGCAGTCATAAAGATTGCTAGCTTAGTTTCAGAAAAACTGCTAGTGAATCAGACACAATTGTATTTTAAACAATAAAATGTGGCATGTATAACATTTAAAAAATAATAAAGTGCTAGTTTTTGTAGGGAAGTGCTTACACGGAACTTGATCAAAATATACAATGAATATTTAAATTTTAAAAATTTATTGGGGCTGGAGGTTTAGCTCAGCGACATAAGTGCCTGCCTTGGAAGCAGGCAGTCGTGAGTTCGATCCCCAGTACCGATAAAAAGGAAAAAGACAAAAAAAAAAATTATTGTACTAAAAGACACATTGCTGTTAATACTCCTCAGAATATTCCCACTTACCTCAAACAATATTCCACAGCTGTTACCGCTTTTGAGGATGCTTTTTTTCTTGATGCTTTTCTGAAGCAGTTCTGGATGTCTTCTTTCATAAGTGTCTTTACAAGATGTGGTGAAAACTATAGTGAATGCTACTGCCAGTTTTCATCCACTGGAAAGGCAGGCTTGTAAAAATAATACAATCAAGAACTATGCAACTTTTGACTGTTCTCTCCAGTTAAAATGATTGTGAGAGATAAAAGTTTGAATTGATGTATGTCACTGAGTAAGCCGTGACAGCACAACTAAAGACATGGAGGGAGAGGATTTCCAGGACTACTACAATGTGCATTTTTCTAATGAGAAAGAAGTAAACATCCATTGTATTTTTAAATTACACCTTGTGTATCCTTATAGTTTCTTCCTAGGTCAAAATTTCTATTTTCCCTCTGTAAATATTCTTACTAGAAATATACCTCTCACATAAACACAATAGAAATGGTAATTTATTTTCTGTTGGTGTTTTTTAGAGTCACTTTTCTTTCACTTAAAAATCATACCTAATATTCTTTAAATTCTTCTTTCTTTGAAAATTCCATCATGACTTTTCCCCCCATATCATATCTACTTTCCTTGGAGCCGTAAGGGATCTTTCTCTTGCTTCATGATCAGAGGGTTCTGTTCCTAATACCTAGAGGCTGTTAAAGTACACGGAAATGAAGTCTCTGCAACAAGAGTGTCACCAGATTCTAGACAGTTACCTCATTCTTATTAACCTCATTCTTAACTCTAATCCTCCATTTAGAGTAGATTTTCTTGAAAACTTTAAGAAATACTTACTGAATTCCTATAATATATGAGGAATGGTCATAGGTGGCTAGGATTTAAAAAAATAAATCAAATGTAATGTTTCCTTTAAAGAGGCACAGTCTTGCAGGAAACAGTAGATAATTTTAGAGTAGGCATCGTGTTCTTATGTGTAGCACTATATAATTGAAATAACCCCAAATGATGATAGTAAAGTATTGTTCTCTGTAGAATAGTGTGTGGGGAACAGCTTTTGAGCAAGTTTTATATATGCATGAATTATAAAATATTATACATATTCATAGATATATTTCAAATCTTATTTTGAAATCATTGTAAACTCACAGAAAGCTTACAGAAGTACTACAGAGGTCCCATGTACCCTTTACTTGGATTCCACCATTAATCTAAATTATTCACAATTATGATATCAGAACTAGTAAATTAACATTGGTACAATATATGTGTATAGTTATATGCCATTTTATCCCATGTAGACCTATGAAGTCACCACATTCAAAATACAGAATTATTTTTGTCATCACAAAGATATTTTCCCTGCTACTTTATAATAGTCCTACCCATTTCCTTCTGTCTTTAGTATCCATAATCCATAGGGACCACTAATCCTTTGGCATCATCTGTAATTTTGTCATTTTGAGAATATCATTAAATTGTATATTACATAAACCATATTTTAGCTTTTTTTCACTCAGTTAATTCTTAAGATCTGTTAAAGAATATATACTAGACCATTTTATAGCTACATATACTAGACCCTTTTTTAGCTTGTTAGTATTCTATGATGAATATAGAATACCATATTTAACCATAATTTAACCATTCACCTGTTAATGAAAAATGTGATTGTTTCTAGTTTTTTTTGTCTTCTAAACAAACTTGCTGTGTACATTTTTGTGTAAGTTTTTGTGTGGACTGAGGTTTTCATTTCCAAATGTGGAATCAAAGAATATGGTTGCTAAATCACGAGTGTTTATTTAGCTTCTTTAAATTAAATATGCTTTTAGCTTTTACTACAGTTAGGTCATAATACATTCTTACTGGAAATGTATGAAAAACCTAGTTTCTCAACATCATTTCTAGAATTTGATATTATTGCTAATTTTTATTTTGCCTCTTTTGATATGTATATGATAGTATTTTTATTATGGTTTTAGTTTGCATTTTCCTAATGGCTATAATGATATTAAATGTCTTTTCCTGTATTTATTTACTCTCCTTTCATCCTTTACAGAAAATAGGCTCTTCAGTATCTTTTGCTCATATATTAACTGGAATATTGGGGTATTCTAACTTTTGAGTTTTGAGAATTCTTTATATCTTCTGGACAGCTCTTGTCAGATATGTGGGTCACAATTATATTTTCCCAATTTATAGTTTGTTCTTTCAGTCTCAACAGGATCTTTCATGGCATCAAAATAATTTTTTTCTTTTCAGGACTAGAGATGGTAACAGGTTGTGTAAGTGCCAGGCCAGTGCTCTGTCACTGAGCTATAGTTCCTTGCCTTTTTAAAAATTTTTTATTTTGATACAGCATCTTACTATGTTACCCAGACTGGCTTCAAACTTGCAAACCTCTTGCGTCTGTCTCCCAAGTAGCTGGGATTACAGGCCTGTACCACCCTACCCTGCTAAAAGCTTTTGATATTAATGAAGTCGAATTTACTGACTTTTTTCAGTTATGGACTATATTAAACTTTTATCATGATTAGGTATTGAATTTTGTCAAATGCCTTTTATAATCATATGATTTTTCTTATTTAGCCTGCTAAAGTCATAGATTACATTGAGTTTTGAATATTGAACTAGCCTTCCATTTCTTGAGTGATCCTCACTTGGCAATAGTATGTAGTTTTTTTATATTTTAAAGATATTTCTATCAGTATTGTTGAGGAATCTTAGTCTATTTTCTTTATTGTATATCTTTGTCTGGCTTTAGTATCAAGGTTATTTTGTCCTCATTCAGTGAGTTGGCAACTGTTACTTTTTAAATGTTTAGTAGTATTCACTGAAACCAGAGATTTATTTTTTGAGTTTTAAAATTACCGTCTCAATTTACTTAATACAAGGTTATGCAGATTATTTCTTTGGTAGTGAGTTGTAGAAGTTTGTGTTTTTTGGAAAATTGACCCATTTTTCTTGTCATGAAATTTATATGGGTGTGGTTGGTAAGAATGAAATTTTTTCATTTCATTGTTATTGTATTTTCAATTTCTTCATTAATTCCTTCTGTTTATTTGCTTTTGCTTTATCTTGCTCATATAAAATTTGTTAAGTTAGAAGCTTATATGATTGATTTGAGACATTTTTCTTTTCTAAGGAAGAATTTAGTACTGTAAATTTTCCTCTGAAGCATGATCCAGTTGTCTCTCACAAATTTTATGATCTTTTCTTATTCATTCAATACAGTATATGTTCTGTCTTGATACATATTTCATGAATGCTAAAGAAAAATGTGCATTCATTGTTTTAGAGTGGAAAATATTCTATAAATATCAGTTAAATTTTATTGCGTGATAGTGCCTTTGAGTTGTTCTATATCCTTGTTGATTTTCTACTTGTTTATTCTTTTAATTCTTAAGAGAGCAGTTTTAAAAGCTCCAACTACAAGTATGGGCACATTTATTTTATTCTCAGTTCTATCAATTTCCTTTTATGTATTTATACCTCTCTTGTTTGCTGTTTATACATTTAACATTAAAATGTCCTCCTGATGAATTGAACTGTTTTTATCATTATGTAATTTTTTTTCTGGCCATAACAATTTTTCTCTCTCTACAGTTTCATTTATCTGATATCGATAAAGCTATTGTCACTTATATTTGATTATTTCACTCTATACTTATGATGTGTTTTTTTTTTTTTTTCCTGGCTCTGGAGATTGAATACATTGATGTACATTGCTGGCCCTTTTTTTTAATTTCTTGAATCAGTGTCTCACTAAGTTGACAAGTTTGGCCTCAAACTTGCAGTCATCCTACCTCAGCCTTCCAGGGTGCTAGGATTATAGGTGGGTAATGTCATTTGCATGTTGTAATTTTAAATTGAATTTCTTAGCATTTCATTGAATCATGTTTTTTTAACTTACTTTGCCAGTTTTTGTCTTTCAGTTGGTATGTTTAGACATACAGTTTTTTTGTTGTTGTTTTTCAGAGTTCTGGTGTGTGACCAAAGAAAGCCTCAAATTTTTAATCCTTTTATTTAGCCTCATGAATAGCTGAGATTACAGGCATGTGACACTGTGTGTTACTGGACATTTAGTTTTAATGTAATTTATATATGTTAGGAATTAAATCTGACATTTTATTTTGTTTTTTTCCCTGATTTTTCATTCTTCTTTTTTTGCCTTTTTATAAGAAATTTGAGCATTTTTTAGAATTCCATTTTAATTTGTCTGTTACATTTTGACTGTGTCTCTTAGGGCATATTTGTTTTATTGACTCTAAATATTACATGTATGTATGTAGCATAGTCTATTGTTACATTTTACAGCTTAATTTAAATGTAGAAATTTTACCTTCCTGTAAGTCCTTGTGTTCTTCCTTATTTGTGGTTCACTGAGAACCACATCAGAAAATAAGTTTTGTTTTTACTATTGTGTTTAGAAAATAAGGTTTGTTTTTACTATTTAGATTAACTTATAAATAATTCTGAAAAATAAAGAAGAAAAGAAAGTTTATTGTTTATATTTTTATTATTTTATTTATTCTTTCTTCCTAACATTATAAGATTCCATCTTTTTTCATTTTCATTTCTGTTTAATGAACATTTTGGGCATTCTTTTAGGGTAAGTGTTCTGACAACAGAGTCTCTTAGATTTCATTCATCTGAATATGTTTCTATTTTGGAATTCTTCAAAAGGATATTATTGTTGAATGTAGAGTTCTGGATTGACAGTTCTTTTCTGTTAGCACTGTAAATCTGTACTACTCTCTGTTGCCATGTTTTCTGATTTCATTCAAATTATTTATCCTTGTACAGTGTATCATTTCTCTTTTGCTGCTTTTAAAGTTTTTTTGACTTTAGTTTTTAGAAATTTGACCATCATGTCTGTTTTTAAGGATTTCTATATATTTATGTTCAATGGACTTAGTTCAGATTCTTAAATTTTATGTCTTTTGCCAAATTTGAAAGTTTTCAATTTTTTTTTTTTTTTTTTTTTTTTTGCTTATACAATCTGTGCCTCCTACATTTCTCTTAGACTCCAGTCAAATAAATATAAAATCTTTTGTTATGGACTCACATATCCTCATTTGATTTTTATTGTGGTGGTTATTATTCAGTGCTTTTCTTCTAGTTATTCAAACTTTAATTTTCTAGGATTTTGGTCAAGTTTCTGATTCTTTCCAATAGCCTCTCCACTGTGTTGTTAAGCTACTCTGATAGAGTTTATTTTTCTTAGTTTGTGTTTTCCTTTATATTTTGCACTTATCTGAAGGTAAATATTCCATTTGGTTAATTTTTATGACTTCCATGTCTTTTCTTGCTCTCTCTCTTTCTCTTTTTTCCTCCCTCCCTCCTTTCTTTCACTAGGGATTGATGTGCATGATAGCCAAGTAGTTAACGACTTACATACCCAGACCCTTTCATTTTATTTTGAGAAAGTTTTCTTTAAGTTATTGAAGTTGGCCTCAAACTTGTGGTCCTTCTGCCTCAACCTTCTTAGTAGCTAGATTACAAGCATTCAATGCCAGGCCTAGCTATTTTTTGTTTCATTTAGTATTCTGTTTTTAAAATTTGTTTCAAGTATATTCAGAAATATTCACTGAACCATTTTATTACATCTTGCAATAGTTTTATGAGATAATTCCAACATTTGTGTCATCTTGGTATTAGTATTTGTTGGTTACCTTTTCTCATTCAAGTTGAGATTTCTTTTTTTTCTTTCCTCCTCCTCTTTCTCCTTTTTCTCTTCCACCACCTCTTCTTCCTCTTCAACCTCCTCCAATCCTCTTCTGCCTCTCTCCCCCTCCAATCTACTTTTAACCAGAAATCAAACTCAGGGTCTTGTGCTTGCCAGTTGGGCACTGTGCCACTGAGCTACATCCTTGACCCTCAATTAGATTTTATTGGTGCATTTTACATATACATAATCATCAGATTAATCATAGGAAATTTCTTCCAATGATGGAAAAGGGTTCTTTTATCCCTGTAGCCCCTCTGGTATTTATTAATGCTTGATTTCTTGATAACAGGCATTCTTTCCTTCTTTTCAAGGTGAAGTGGAATCTCAGTGTTGTTTTAGATTGCATCTCTCAAATGACCTGTAATGTTGAACAGTTTTTCACATAATTTATTTTCTGCCTGTCTTTCTTCATCTAAGAAGTATGTATTCATATCAGATGCTCATTTTTGGTTTGGATCTTTAAATCTGAGGAACAGTTGACAAACATTTTCTCTCACATTGTAGGTTGTCTCTTCAGTCTATTGGTGATTTCTCTTGCTGTGCAAAAGCTTTTTAATAATGTAAGATCTCAGTTATTGATTCTTTGTGACAGTTCCTGTGCGATTGGGGTTTTATTCATAAAGTCTTTTCCTACATCAATATCTTCAAGAGTTTTACCTATTCTAACTTCTAACAGATTTAATGTTTCTATTTTAATATTTAGATCTTTGATCATTTTGAATTTAGTTTAGTATATGGTGAAAGATATGGATCTAATTTTTTTATTTTAGAAAGAAAACAACAGCAAAAGAATAAAAATGATGATATAGAATTTCAAAACAAAATAATAAGAAATTAACACTAGATAATATATTGCATATTGTCTTCAGCTTACAAGATATGGGCATAAAAATGATCAAATAATCAATGAAAGCACAAAATTCTTTTTAATGAACTAAGAGATTAGTGGTATACTTATCTATCTTGTAGGTACATACACATACATATATACTCACATGTGTATCTATACACATATAATCTTTTCCATGAATCTAATTTTAATCTTTAGTATATGGACAGCCAGTTACAGCACCATTTATTAAAGAAGATATCCGCGTCTTTGTCAAACATAAAGTGGCAAATTGTGTCTGGAATTGTTTCTGCATCTTCTAATGTGTTCTGCTGATTCTCTGGTCTGGGTTTTTTTTTTTTTTTTTTTTTTTTTTTTTTTTTTTTTTACAATATCGTGCTGTTTTTATCACAGTACCTTTGTAGTATAATTTCAGGTCTGGAACTGGGATGCCCCATGCCTTGTCTTTGTTGCCTAGAATTGCCTTTGCTATTCTAGGTTCCAAATAAATTTTGCAGTTGTTTTCTCTAACTATGTGAGATATGCTATTGAAATTTCCATCAGAATTGCATTAAATCTATATAACAATTTTGGAAATGTGGCCATTTTCACTATATTGGTTCTTCCTACTGAAGAGCAAGCCATATCTTTGCATTTTTCTGATATTCTCCTTGATCTGCTTTTTCAGAGTAGCATACTTTTCAGTGTAAAAATTTTTACTTCCCTTGTCAGATTGATTCCTTAGTATTTCATTTTTTTTGATGCTATTGTGAAAGGCATAGTTTTCCCTAATTTCTCTGTTAGTAAGTTTGTTGTTGGTGTAAAGGAATTCTACTAATTTTCGAGTGTTCACCTTGTATCCAGCTACATGACTGAATTTTGTTATTGAATCTAAAGTCCTTTTACGGAGTTTTGGGAGTCATCTGAGTAGAGCATCGTGTCATCTGCAAATAATAATTTAACTTCTTCATTTCCTATCATTATTCCTTTTATTTCTCTCTCTTATCTAATTGTTCTGACTAAAGTTTCTAGAATTATGTTGAATATAAGTAGTGAGAATGAACATCCTTGTCTTGTTCCTGAATTTAGAGTAAGCTTTCCATTTTTTTCCATTTAGAATCATATTGTTGTTTTGTAATAAAAGCCATCAGATGGCTTTTATTAGATGGTGATAAAGGCCATTTATTCCAGTTATCTGTAGGGTTTTAATCATGAAAGGGCGTTGGACTTTGTCAAATGCTTTTTCTGCATCTATTGAGATGACCATATAGTTTTCTTCTTGGCTCTGTTAATGTGATATATTCCATTTATTGATTTACATATGTTGAACCATTCCTGTATCTTTGGGATGAATCCTAGTTGGTGATAGTGTTTAATCTTCTTGATGATTTACTGCATTTTGTGTGCCAGTATATTATTGAGGATTTTTGTATCTATGCTCATTAGGGAGATTGGCCTTTAGTTTCATTCTTGATTGAGTACTCTAGGGTTGGTATCAAGGTAATATTTGCTTCCAGGAATGACTTTGGGAGGATTATTTCTGTTTCAATTTCATTAAAGAATTTGAGAAGTAGTGGTATTAGGCCTTCTCTAAATTTCTTGTAGAATTTAGCAGTCAATCCATTAGGTTCTAGGCCTTTCCTTGTTGGTAGGGCTTGGCCTGCTCTTTTTCTTCTAGAACATTAAGTTGTTTATTTGAGCTCACTCTGATTTCCTGATTTGTATACTCACTGCAATAGGTTTCCATCATAGGACTGCTTTCATTATGCTCCATAAGTTCTGTTACATTGTATTTACATTATTGTTTAATTGTAGAAATGGTCTAATTTTTTCTTTAATATCATCTGTGAGCTGTTGGTTGTTCAGGAGGGTGTTAATTTCTATGTGCTTATGAAGTTCTTGTGATTTTTTTGCCATTGATTTCCAGTTTCACTGCACTTTGGTCTGATAATATGTATGGAATAATTTCTACTTCTTTGCATTTACTTAAGCGTATTCTGTGTGCTTGTATGTGGTCTGTTTGGAGAATATCCTGTGTGTAGCTGAGCAGAATATACATTTTGATCTTGTGGGATAGAACACTCTGAAAACATCTACTAAGACCATTTATTCAGAAGTTTGGTTTAGTTCTAATATTTCATTGTTGATTTTTTCATCTAGTTGATCTGACTCTGTGATAGTGGGATATTGAGATTTTCCCCAATATAATTTTATTAGCGTTTATCTGATTTTTCATGTCTGTTAACATTTGTTTTATATAGTTGGGCACACTGGTATTTGTTACATATGTATATGTATGATTATTATCTCTTGGATTGTTTGTTTTACCCTCTTTTTCTCTCCTAGTCAGTCTTGGCTTGAAATCTACTTTGTCTGCAAATAGAATAGCTACCTCTGTATTTTGCTGTGTTCCTATCTCAGTGAGTATTGTTTTGCATTCTTTGGCTTTCAGTCTGTGAATTTTTTTTTTGAGTTAAAGATGTTTCTTGTATGCAGCATATTGTTGAATCTCACTTCTTGATCTATTTTGCCAGTCTTTTGATTGGTAAATTGAGACCATTAATATTTATGGTTATAACCGATACTAATATTTATGGTTATAATTTATATGATTATAACATGACTTATCCTTGTGATGTTATTTTTCTGTTGTTGGCTACCTTTTGCTCCTCCTCTAATTAATTGTTTGCCTTGCCTGGAGGATTAATTCTGTTGGAGTTCCTGGAGTTGCAGTCTTTGTTATCCTTTTCAAGAATGTCTTTCAGATCACTTTGGAGTGCTGGTTTTGTTTTCATGAATTTCCTCAAGAATTTTTATCATGGCTAATTGAAGTTCTATATTATATTTTATATATATATATATATCATAATTCTATATTTAATTTACTTAATTTTTTCTAGAGCCTCGTTCATTTGCTTTGTTGTTACCATTTCAGAGAGGCCAGATGGATTGCTTTTGGGTTGTCCTACCTCCTTGTCCCCCTGGGTTTGACTTTGCTGAACTGGATGTCTGGGGTTACAACTTGTTTAAGTGTCTTCTCATTTTCTATTTTGTTTCTCATTTTTTTAAGTTTAATTTCTGAGTTGATACTTGTGATTTGCCTATGGTATATAACTTTATTGCTAGTATTTGGAACCTTGAGGCAATTGCTACTTCTCAGAGGTGTCTTCCAGGTATAGCTGTCTTTTGGGTTTTGAGCCTATTGCAAGATCCTTCCTCAGTTTGTTGGGGATGAGAAGTTGCTGCCTGTCTGGCCCAGCCCCTGGTTTCTGGTACTAGCCAAGGTATTTGCTATGACCCTTAGGCAGTTTCAGCCTTGGTATACTGGGAAGAGCAGCTGGTTAGAACAGTTAGGTTATTTTGGCTACAGTGGTACAATAAGCAGTAACAATAGCATAAAACAGCCTAGAAAATGACAAACTGAGGAAACCATTAATTTGCCATCTTTAACTGTATGAACTAGATTTGTGGTTATGTAATAAAATCTTAAACCAAACAGTGGTTTATTTATATGCAATAAATAAGCCCTCTCAATATGCCAGTTTTACCCTCAGTGGAAAAAAGAGGCTGGAGGGGAAATAGAGAAATATAAGAAGAGAAGAGATTTGAAGCAAGACTGGAGGACAAAGTAGGACTATGCAAACTTTGGGAAACTGGAATCGAAGATAGGAGGAAAAGAGAGAAGGAAGAAATAAAGGGACTAACAGAACAAGAACCACAAAAGAACACACCTAGAAACCACATTCATGCCCTTATAAAAAAGATCAAACAATGAAGAAAAGCCAGGGATTTAGCTCAGCGGTATAAGCACCTCTTGGCAAGCGTGAGGTCTTGAGTTCAATCCATGGTACAAAAAAAAAAAAAAAGAAAAGAAAAGAAATAGAAGAAAAAATAAAAGAGAGAGAAAAAAATCCACTTCAAGGTTTGTCTCTGTTATCACTGGTACACAATATGTATAGACAGAGTCCAGATGCATGCTGATTTATCCTAGCAAGCCAGCAGTAGATTTATGGCAGAGTAGTGGATAATCTCAATGAGCCTGCACCAATATTTCATCTGAAATTTTGGCTGCTTTCTGACTGTGTGGTTGGAAGCAGACCCATTTAGTCTGTTGCAGTCAGCATACCTTCTGTGGGCTTAAACTCAGCTGGGATTCACTAGATGGAGCCAGCAGTTGTTTTGTGTTCTGAGCTCAGTTGGCTCCTTTCCAGATGTCTCCCAGCAATCATCCTCTCCAGTAAGATGGCCAAATCCCATCCACTCACCAGTCAGTGCAGTCCACGGTATCCACTCCTCTTCCATTGCATGTCTCCTTGGAGGCCTCTGTAGTTGCCAACAGTCACTGTGTGTGTACAGGTTTGAACCATTCCTCTCATGCAGTGAGTCCCGTCTCAGGGAGAAGGCACTGTGTGCTACCTCCTTCTTTGCTCTTCCTGTGGACTTCAGTTCTTATTTCAGATCCTTCCTGGCTCCAGGGGACCCACTTCCCTCCTTCTGTTCTTCAAGTTGCTATATTCCAGTGTCTGGACAGCAAATCTCAGAGAAGCTCTTTTCTCTGCAGCTCATCATTCTGCCATTTTCCCAGAAATTTGAGAGGTTTTTTTTTTTTAATCATTGTTCCTATGAGTGCTTTTCAATTATTCTGAACATTTTGATTTTATGATATGAAATACTAGATTTTACAAAGTCTTTCTTTTTAGGAAACTCTCAATGACACTACTATGACAGAATCATTGGACACCTCAATAAAGCCAGTGGAAAATGAAAGCCTGGTCTCCCACTTGACTTTTGCTGTGGGAATAGGGAAAGTTTCCCCATACTTAGTTAAAGTATGGTAATTTATTGTTTAAAAGTTTTCTGTCTTGGTAGACTACCAATCTCTCTTGATCCTATGACTAGAGAGAGCAAACTTTTGTTTTCTCTCTCTCTCTTTCTTATTTTTTTTTCCTTCTTTTCATTTGTTTAGAGTTCTAGTTTGCAAACTTCTACAGTATTCAAAGTATATGAGGCAAAAAGAAAGCCCAGGAAATTCACACCTTGTTCAGGGTCTCTCCTTTTTTCATCTATCTTTCAAAATCTTATGTTTGTTTCAAGCCGAAACATCTAAGATTTAGGACTCTACAGGAGTATGAACAGTTATATTCACTTGATCTTGTCCTAAACTGAAAATCTCTAGATATTTTAATAAGTAATAGAAAGCAAATATGCAAAAATTCAGTAGGTCAATTAATGCTTAGTTTTCTTCCAAGTCCACTCACCTAAGTATCCACATGAATTAGATTACATCAAATTATATTCTGTTGTTTAACACTAAAAGTTTGTATCATCTGGAAAAACTGCATACTTGATACAGCTTAAACACCTTCTTAGTCTGAGATCTTTAGATGCTAAATTTATTTTTATTATGTGTATGCTTATTATCATTTGACCTTAATGCATTTCTTGACTAGAGGTTTTATTACCCTTACAAGTTATTTGCTTTCTAGCTTTAAGAAATCCTCAGTGTTTTACTTTGGTACCTTTCCCACTTTATTGAGTACTTCTCATCAGGTAAATGCAAACCATCAGGCAGTGCCAGGTGTAATAGTGGCTATCAGTAGAACTAGTGAGACTGGTTTTTGGTAACTTAAGCATCTTTTAAAGAGGTTCTTTTTGATTCTTTGTGAGTCTTGTTCTGCCATTTCATTTATCTTCTATAGCTCTAGTCCTGATGTAGAAATAGTTCTATCGAAATCTTTCCAATCAAGAATTTTTAAAAAATCTAAACCACCCAAACAGTAGTTCTAGACATTTTTAATTGGATAGTTCTCATTTTTCAATCTCCTAGTTGTTTCTACAATCAAGTAAGTCGGTTTACTATAGTTACCTGCCACAATTTAGGACTGAGATTCTAAATTTATCCATTTAACTAATCAGTATTACAACTCATATTTCAGTTGCCCTACTCTTTGTCCTACTTTTTAAATTTATGCAATTTTATATCTTTATGAGTTACCTGAAATTCACTTTATGCACATTAGAATTGTATACCAAGAATATCTATATCAAATGAATCTTTCTAAAACATGTCCTTTATTTTGCCACTTCCGAATTATAAAACCTGTAATTTCCTATTAGATTTTATGTATGCAACCTGGTGTGCAGAACTTTCATAATATATAAATCACTTCTTTACTCATGTGCTCTACTTTTCCTGAGAAATAATTTTTTTCCAGAGGCAAATTTATCTTTCTGCATCTTTTCTCAATATAACATTTATATTTCTTCCTCAAGCCATACCTTTTCCTCAGGCTAAATATCTTAGCTTTACTTTTCCATTCATCTCCATCTATTACAGCACAATTAAAAATCCCACTGTTTAAATTTTTAGGCCTGTTTTCGTTCTCATTTGGCTCCAAGTTATGGAATATACTCAAAGCTAGTAACTTATTGTTTCATGTGTAATGTATATAGTAATTCAGTTTGAGTCTCCTTGTTTTAGCAGACATTTACTAAATTCCTTGTTTTGCTTAAAACTGTGTGAGTGGAGCACCAAAATAACCAAAGCTTATCTTATCTCTCAGTGATATAATATCACTCTCTAATGTACACATAATTTGCACTCATTATTGAATTTGTAACTTAAATGGCTTTTTAATTATTATTATTTTTGGTCTTCTTCCTTTTTATCAGTACCAGGGATTGAACTCACAACTGTCTGTTTTGTAAGTCAGGCACTTAGGCCGCTGAGCTAAATCCCTAGCCCCTAATTAAATGGCCTTTGAAAACTCACTTCAGGGGATTTAGCTCAGCAGCATAAGTGCCTGCCTGGCAAGAGTGAGGTTGTGAGTTCGATCCTTGACTAAAAAAAAAAGGAGGAGGAGAAGGAGAAAAAGAAGAAAAAAACCTCACTTCAGTTAAATTAAGTAATATACGCTGCCCATGAGATATTGATCATAGTACTCAGGATATTCAGAAGAAATACTGGGAAAATAATTAATTGAAAAACAAATGAGTAGCATAACTTGTTCAGAATTTGGGAATGAACCTGTTATATTGGAATAAATTTGGCATAACATTAATATTTATTTAAATTATTATTAATAATTCATGTACTACCTTGAATATTCCATACTAATCAATAAGAGCTTTCAAAAGGCTGTCCTTCAGAATAGTGCACTGGAGCAAATATGCTCCAGTGTCTAACTGCAGGGGGCTACTAAAGATACTGACCAGAGAAAGGCTGTGCAGAAGCCAAACAAGACTGTGAATGGGAGAGTACAGGAAACAGAGAGGTGGACTAGGCACAACAAATGGTACAGCCTGAAGTAAAATCACAGTGGGGAACCTGAGGTTGCTAACTGGAAGTGGGAGAAGCACAGCTGATCCACCAACATTCTGAGATCACCAGAGGCACTTGACTACTGCTTCCTTCGTATGGCTTTTGGTGTGTGTGTGTGTGTGTGTGTGTGTGTGTGTGTGTGTGTGTGTGTGTGTGTATGTGTGTGCGCATGTGTGTGTGTGCGTGTGCATGTGTTCTTGTGTGATTTTTCAAGTGGCAGGCCTTTACATATATGTAAAGGATTATAGGTCCTATACATATATGTATAGGATTATAGCTGTGTGTGTAAATTTTCTACTGTTGCTTATGAAACACTGTATGTAGTTAAGCCATATATGCTCACTTCAGAGATTCTATCTGGACCTCTGAAGGTTATCTCACCTTCCTTGACTGTTAGTTCCGCAGTTAGATATAACATCCTTATCTCTTCTCTCATCTCTTATAATTTCATCCTTTCCCTTACCTTTGTTGTTTTCCACTTCTTCTGCTATCTCTAAGCTACTCTCCCGTAGTTTTTATTTTCTTTTATTTTTGTCACTATTCCTCTCTTTTGTACATCAACTATTATGAATAGCCTAACTACTACAGTATATTAACTTTTCACAGAAGTTCCCCGTCTCTAAAGGCTTTTTCAAAGCACTGTCCATTTAAAGTCCTTACCCCATCCTCTCCCTTCACTTGCCCTTTCACATCCTCATTAGTTTCCTCACCTGACCCCTTTCTTTTCTTATAGATATAAACTCTTATAAAATGTTTTTCTTTTTTTTTTCTATCTTAGTGTATTGTGAGAGGCATATATTTATGAATAACTGTAAGTGAGTGCTAGCTACCACTTCTGTTTTTACAGTATTTTGCATTGACCTGTCAGGTTCTTCCTCACCAAAGGTGGTTGTTTACAACTTTTAACATGGAGTTTCTGGTAACTTATAAATTAGATACAGTCTCCATAAAGACTGTCTCATTTTCTACTTATAAATCCCTCCTTTTACTCCTTTTTCTTTGTCAAATCCTCTTTCCATCTTCTTTTTATGATATAAAAACAATATCATCAAAAACCTTCTTTTATCTACTTTTGTTTCTTTCTGTGCCTCCTATTTTCCTTCATTTTTTAAATTCTTTTTTTTATATTATCTTTTTTCTCCCAGCCCTTTCTTTACTATTACTAATCTTTTGTGTTTTTGGGCCATTGAAAAAGTAGAAAACTTGTTGAACTAGTTCTAAGTTACCATACATCAGTAAATGATTGGTTCTTTACATGTAGATACTACCAGCAATTGTTCTTCCTTTGCAAGTCAGTCTTAGGAATTCCTACTATAGTAGTAGAGCAACAAGGCAACAATATATATCAATAATCAATAACTCTCCAAAAGCCACTCTTAGAGACAAGCATAGAAGTTTCAGGCAAAGAGCTCAAAAACTACATAATTGAGGTATTTGGAGAGCTCAAAGCAGAAACAAACAGATGGAGATGTTTAGTTACCTCAAAATGGTTGTAAATAAGCTGATAATTATTTGATTAATAAGATATTCAACAGTCTTAAGACATGGGTGATTGAATCATAAAGGCTAAGAGAACTTGGAATTAAAGTTTACCAAGCACTAAACGAAAACAGCTTTTAATCCAGGTCACAGTATCCTCCAAAATTATTCTTCAAACTTGATGGAGAAATAAAGGCCTCCCATGACAAGGAAAATATAAAGTAATCGATGACCACCAGGCTGGAATTTCAGAAAATACTTAAGGGAATTCTAAACAGAAACATTAAGGCCAACATCGTCAAAGAACCTAAAGGAAACAATACATCTAACTGAAAGAATGGTTGAACAAGAGAAAAAAGAAAAGAATACACATTGAAAAAATAATAAAATGATAAGAATCAGTAAATACCTGTCAATAATAATTCTCAGTATAAATGGTCCTAACTCCCTAGTCAAAAAACACAGGTTGGCAAATTAAATTGCAAATCAAAACCCAATTATATATTCCCTACAAGGAATATACTTCATCTGTGAACAAACACATGGACTGAAAATGAATGGATGAAAAACAGTACTTTGAAAGCAAAGAGGAATAGCTATCCTGATTTCAGACAAAATAGATTTCAAGCCAAAACAGATCAGAGATGAAGACGGTCACTTCATATAGGCAAAGGGAAGAATTCAACAAGAATGGATAACATATACATGCACTAAATTTCATGAAACAAAAATATCTTTGAAAAAGGGTAGACACCAGTAAAATCATAGTGGGGACTTTAATATATCACTCTGACAGATAGATCAACCAAGAAGAATCTCAGTAAAGAAATATTAGAGTTGAACCATACCACCAAATAAAGGAACCTAACTAGTATCTACAAAATGTTTCATCCAACAACAGAATGTGCATTCTTCCTAGCAACTCACAGATCTTTCTGAAAGATCATCATAGGCCATAAAGGAAGTTTAAATAAATATGAAAGAATGGAAATAATTCTCACATCCTATCAAATTACAATGGTGTTAAACTAGAAATACACAGCCAAATAAACTATAGACACTATACAAACACCTAAAGATTAAAGAATTCCTTCCTGAATAATAAATAGGTCACAGAGGAAATCAGGGAACAAATTTTTAAAATCATAGAATAAAATAACAATGACAGTATAACATACCAAAACCTGTGTGACACAATGAAATCAGTTCTAAGAGTAAAGTTTTTCTGACTTAGATATGGGCTATCCCTCCACCCACCTAATGCCAAAGCTTCTGTGTTTAGAAGGTGATTAAGTCAATGGAAGTGTGATCTGGAAGGGTACATATCCTTCGCTGGTTCTTCCCTTCTTTCTTTGTTTCCTGGCCACCATGACATGGCAGTTTTGTTCTTCCGCAAGCACTTCCACCATACTATTTTGGGCTTGGAGTCTGCCAACCATGAAATGAAACTTCTAAATCCGTGAAACAAAATAAATCTCTCACCCTTCAAGTTGTAATTATCAAGTATTATGTCTCAGCAGCAAGCAAGTGACTTAAGAGGTTTGTAACTATGAGTGCCTATATTAGAAAAATAAAGCATTACTAAATAAAAATTCTAATGATACATCTGATGGCCTTAGAAAAGCAAGAGCAATCCAAGTCCAAAACTTGTAGAAGGAAAGACATTAAAAAGATTAGAATGGAAATCGTGAAGTTGAAACTGAAGAACAATACAGAGTGTCAATGAATCAAGCTTAGTTATCCCGTAGTCCATGGTATTGTATCTTTTATTATAATGAATATTTTTTAAATTTAAACATTCAGCAAAGTTTTCAGTCTGCATATCTATTTTTATCATGGTTTTAATCATAATCATAATGGGTGTTGGATTTTGTCCGTTTTTTCTGTACCTGTTGATATGATCATGTGATCTTTATCTTTCTAACTAGATGATCTACTGTATATACTTATTTACATATGTTGTAACATCCTTGTATCCCAGATATTAAGCTGGTTTGTTTATGATATATGATTTTTTAAATTTTAAAAATAGATTAAAATAAAAGAGGACATAACAAAAAGATCAGAAGAGAACAATTTAAGCAACATAGTATTTTACTACAAGACAACCTGACATAACAGTAGCTACCATAGTGTCTCTTTCCTTGAAATATTTGAGTATCGGGGCTGGGGATTTAGCTCAGCGGCATAAGCGCTTGCCTTGAAAGCAGACAGTCATGAGTTCAATCCCTGGTACCGATAAAAAGGAAAAAGACAAAAAAAAAAAAGAAATATTTGAGTATACCTTCATACACTATCTAATCAAACATAACAAGACAGTATAAAACCATTTAAGAGAAAGTATTACAGGGTATTCAGAACCAACTAACAGAAAACGAACAATGGTTACTATATTATCTCCTTGTCCATAAAAATTTTGTTTATACTATCACATCTAATAAAATCCAATAAGATACAACATATTAAAACCAATGGAGACAGAAGAACAAAAGCTTGGTGGGACTTCAAAACAAGATGATATTAAATCAGCACTAGCCATTATAATGTCTTGTTTTCTTCAGAATAGCTGTTCATATCATCACAAACAATAACATCAAACAACTCAGAATAAAACCATTCCAAATAATGAATGAAAACATTATAAGGCTTCAAAGAAATATAATGGGGAATCATAATTACCACATACTTTTATGTATTCTTACCATTTCTTACACTAGGGAAACTATTTAGTATTTATACATGTGAGTTTGATTTATTTCACTTATGAGTATGGTATCAAGCTGCATCCATTTATTTATAAATATCTCAATGTGATCATTCTTCATGATATATGATTTTTTTATTAGTATGTTTACAATACATAATGTTTATCTTCCTTATGTGGAATATGTGCATATAACACATTTTTAATTCTTTTTTTCACTTCCCTTCCACCCCATCTCTTGATTCTCTTCCCACTTGAGAAAGATCTATCTCCTACTTCCTTATTATCTGTCTTTTATTTTACTCTTCTTTTATACTTTGGGCTTCTCACATAAGGCAAACCATGCCATACTTAAGCTTGTGTGTCTAATTTTTTTTACTTAACATTACCGTTTCAAGGTACATCCTCTTTCCTACAGATGACCCAAATTTATCTCTTTTATAGTGTTATAGGACTCTACTGTAAATGAATATCACATTTTTCTTTATCTGCTCATCTGTTAATGGACATATAGCTTGCTTCCAAGATGTAGCTGATATGAATTGTGCTTAAACATGAGTATGCATATATCATTGCATTAGTATACCTTTAACTCTGTATTTTTAATGACTTGTTACATTTTGTTTGCAAGAATTATAGTTTTAGGCACCTTTTGTTGATCAAATATTCATAGGAATTTCTGTCAAATAAAAACAGCATCCATCTTATTCACCAGAACTAGCACCCTGCCACTTAGGTTCTTCCTTAAAATAAAAATAAACATCTTGAATCAGGTCATAATGAAGCAGCCATGATAACACAACTGAACACACTCAAGAAAAATAAGTTCCAAAACTGATTCACAAAGTGGCAATGTCTCAGAAAGTGGCAATGATTCAGAAAACATCCATGTGGAATAAGTGTATTCGAAGTGAGTGAATATTTTGATGTGGATTTATGCCAGTGTCTTTATTTTTACTATAATCAGTTTTTAACATATAAATATTCACCTTATTTTTTATTATACCATGTAGAAAGACGTTAACTCAAAGTGATAAAGCCAATATGTGATAAACTCACAGCCAACATCATAGTGAATGGAGAAAAACAAAGCATCCTTTCTACAACCAACAGCAAAAAAGGAAGTTCACTTTCAGCACTCCTGTGCATGAAACTTTAGCCAGAGCAGTCAGTCAAGAAAGAAATAAAATAGATACAAATAGAAAAGGAAGAAGTCAGGCTGTGTTTATTTGCAGATGACATGATGCTTTATATAAAAGACCTCCCCCCAAAAACCCAGAAAACTCTTAGAATTAATAAATTCAGCAAATGGATACAAATTCAACACACAAAAATCAGTACAAAGAAATTAGGAAAATAATCCCATTCATGGTAGCTCTGAGAAAAAAATATTAAATACTGAGGAACCAAAAAGGTAAAAGGTTGTGAAAACTATACTACTCTAAAGAAAAATATTGAAAACATAACATGGAAACACACCCCCTCTATCTTATTGTCCAAATAGCTATATTACATAAAGTGGTATGTAGATTTAATGCAGTTCCAATCAGAATACCAACAGAATCTTTAACAAAACAAAAAAAAAGTTCCTAAAATTTATATGGAACCAGAAGAAACCCACAATATCCAAAGCAATTCTGAACAAAAAGAGAAGGCAAAAAAGATTACATCTCTGGATTTAGCATGAAACTGGCACAAAAAATATACATGTAAAACAATAGAACAGGAGACACAGAAATAGCCCAATGAACTGTTAGCCATCTGTTCTTTGTCAGCAGGGCTAAAAAGAAGTGCTAGAGGAAAGACGGCCTTTTTGACAAATGGTACTAGAAAAAAAATAGTTATGGCAGCAGAATAATTCATACAGAGCTATATTTCTCACCTTTTTAAATATCAAATCAAAATGAATGGAAGTACAAGATATAGAAAGAAAAACAGTAAATCTTCTTGAAAATAGGTCAAACACTTAAAGTCATTTAGTACAAGAACTTTCTGAACAGAACCCCAGTTACAAAAGAAGTAATTTCAAGAATCTACAAATGGAATTTTATCAAATTAAAAAGCTTCTATACATTAAAGGAAACAACAGTGAAAAGACAATCTACAGAGTGGGAAATAATTTTTGCCAGTTATTCCTGTGATAGAGTACCAAAATGTAGGATATACAAAACTCAAACTATTAGACCCTCAGAAAAACAAAAGATCCAGTAAAAAATGGATCAACTGAAATGAATAGACCCTTCTCAATTACAAGTGGCCATAAGTACATAAAAAAATGTCCAGAGTTTTTGACCATTAGGGAAATGCAAATGAAAACAGCACCAAGATTTCATCATATTTCTGTATGAATGGCTATCATCAAGCACTAAAAGAATAAATGCTGATGAAAGTACAAGGCAAAAGAAACCCTTTTACATTATTGATAGGAATGTAGACTAGTACAACCATTTGGAGATTTCACAACAAAGTAAAAGTAGAAATTCCACTTGATCTAGCTATATGTCTTCTGGGTATCTTCTCAGAAGAGTTATCACATTCATGACAAGACCACAATTCTGTCTTGCTGCTGAGAAAGTGATACATGCATGACTGTTCTATGCATGACTGTACCACTTCTACCATCAATGGTACAAGCCACCTGATGAGACAGTCAGTGGAGCAAATGTGTTTGAAGTAAGGGGGAATGTTTTGAGGGAATTAATGGCAATGTGTCTTTTGTTGTAAAGTTTAAAAATTTAAATATTCGCCATATAGTTTGATCGTTTCCTGTGCATCTCTGTATATCACAGTGCATAGTTACAGTTAGAATGGCTTTTGAAAGACATTTTGAAAATGACAGCACTGTCTTATCAGTGATTTACCTCTTCATGGCTTGATTTCATAAAGAATGTACTTGTACATGTAACCAGGGAATTTTTTTTAAACAGTGGAAATGGGTAGTGGATGTCACATTTTATATCAAGAATTGACACACACTCCTGGTAGAAGAGGTTTCTTCAACAACCTTCCTTTTTTCTATACACATAAGTATGGGTCTAAGTTAACACTGATAGAGAGATTGTCTTTCAATTCTTTTTTTTATGTGTCCCAGAGAAAATGTGCTTATCAGTGAGTTTATCCACACCTATTTAAAATGTCAGTATAGGCGGAGACCTCCCATGTAGTGTATGTTAGACAGAGTCAAATATACTGAAGAATTACTAGAATTCCCTCTTAGAGCCTGATGACCAAAATTCACTGCTTGCTTAGCAGTAACTAGAGGGAAGATTTAAATTCCTGAAGAAAAGACTTACAGTGCTTTAAAACATCAATCATTTTAATTTTTTAAATTGTATTCTTACCAACTCATTCTTTCCCCTACTTTCCCATAAATAAATAAATTTTAAGTCCTTTAAGTCAGTTGTGTACTATATGTGTGAATTCAGGTTTTACTTTTTAAAAATCGTATTTTTGGTGCAGGGGAATTGAACCCAGGGCCTCGCTCATGCTAAGTATGTACTCTATCATTGAGCTACACCCCCAACCCACCCATTCAGTTTTGACAGATTGAGTTTTAATCTGCAAATAATTCCTGGGTATCTTATCTGAACAATCGTGACCCAAGAATTACATAAGCCTGTCACGCTTCTTGGGATTAGAAATTCTCTAAATTTATTTTTACAGGCTAAAATCTCAAGCTGTACTTAAACCAAAGGAACTGGTTGCAGACAAAGAATTTTTTAAACCTCGAGAGCGCAGTTTGGATATAAATGAGAATGACTCCAGACCAAGGTAAACCTAATGACTAGGTAATGACAAGAATATTAGCAATGATAGAACTGTGGGGGACTGGCGGGCAGCTGAAAAGATAAGAAATATGAAATATAAATGACCTTTATGTTGAGAATGCAGGGAGAGATACTCCTGACCCCCTGGGGTGCAGCATCTCCCCCTGGGGTCTGGCATCTCCCCCTGGGGTCATCGATCTCTCCGTGGAACACAGGGAGTGGAGGCATATATGTAGCTTAGGTTGGGGGTGGTGCCTGAGGGGTATTAGGGATGCACAGGTAGCCCATTGGTATTCTTTTGCCGCCAGAGGTAGATTCCTAGGGGTGGGAAAGATAGAGTCACACGTAAATTCCTAGGGGTGGGGGGGATAGGAGCTCCTTGGTTCTGCCTGAGGCTTTACCAGCTACAATGTCCTGTCTGGGCCAAAACTCTTTCATATCCTGTCTTATGATTATTATTATGAAAAGGGACAAAGATTTCTTTCTTTGCTGCTTCCTGCTGTAAGGGGGCGCAGTACTGGGGTCTAGGGGAGTTGATGGGATGACGGTTGATGCCCAGGTAGAAGCTGGTACCAGGTGTTTTAGCCAGGACAACTTCACGGGTGAATGCACATATGTTAGACTGGAAAAACAAAGAGACAAAATGTTATGGCACTATCATATTTAAGGACCCAGGTGAGGTAAGGTGCCTTACCCAGGTGAGGGAAGGTGCCTTTGATTTAGACATGTCATTATATCAGGACCATGTTGAGGTAGAATTATTGCCACAGAGAGGTAGAATTCTGAAAAATAAATGTGGGGTTAGGAGGAGTGAAGTTATGAGAGGTGATTACTCCCCCATCTGAAAGGGTAAAAGTTAAGATGGTAGGTAGGTAAGGCTTGTCTCTGGTATGCATGATGTTAAGAGTCCTGCTTAGACTGTTCCATTCTGTATGATAGTATCAAGTTTGAGGGTATAGGCAACTACTTTGAAGGCAATAAGATTCACTAAGATGCCCATTCTGGTTTGACTGTTGTCTCCTTTGGAAGTCCTGTAATGTTTACAATGCCTAAGTTTTATTGGTCTTGTTCTCTACTGTTTTGTCCAACTTTATAATATCTAATGAGATAGACAATTCTTTTTAAGGAAACAAGAGACAACGTTGATAACCTTGTACTCTGTTCTACACCATGTGCTATGTCTATCCTTGGTTTTGACTGACAGCTTTGTTTTGCCATATTTGACTGTATTCTCTCCTCCCCAAAAAAGTAATAAGAACTAAGGAGTAATAAAATCCAAAATGTGTAAATTTTGTTGTAAAAAAGAAAGGGGAAAAAAAAAAAAGAGCTCTAACGGATATAACAGCAAGTGTGTTTAGGGGTGTTAAATAGCTGACTATATCAATGTTTTTGGACCATTGAACACAGCTGTTTGCAGTCTCCCTGTTTGAATGTCCACTTTGTATTCTTTGATACTGTGATTTGAGCAACTATTTTCAAGATGATAATATGTAATCTATTAACAGGTGATTTCCTACTGTTATTTTTTTTTGTAGTTCTGTATTACGTGTACCCTTACACTGCTTTGTTTTGTTTTGTGTTTTTCTCTTTTTCCTCTTAAATAAAATTTAAAAAAAAAGAGTCCTGCTGTAAAAAGAATAAGAAATTAGAAACCAAATTGGATAACAAAACATGACAGCCTGAGACTTGTGGTTGTGAGGCCTGGTGAAATGGAGATGAGTAAGCAAAAGGATGGTTAGATCTAGGGCCAGAAGGGCACCACTTAGCCTGAGTGATGTGAAACCAGGATGGCAGTCTAGCAACTCTGATCATTGTTGAGGTTGCCAAGAATATTAAGTATGGGTCACTGTAACCTGGTTGTAGTCTTTGGAATGATTTGCTGTAACAGAACTTTAGCAAGTATATAAGCAATCTCCCTGGTTGTGTAAAAGGCTTTTATGTATCCTGAAAAAGTGTAAACAAATTGAAAAGACAGTCTTGACGAGGGTTGTCTGAGAAATTGGTGAATAAGAAAGGAAGGGGGCAGTCTTATATCACTGAGGAGAGGTTTATTAGCAATCACAGGTGTAAGCTGTTGAGACCTCAGTGTCTGGGTCAGCCTGTATAAACACAAGGGAATAAAAAGCATTTTTAAGGGGCTGGGGATTTATCTCAGCAGCATAAATGTCTCCCTTGCAAGCAGGCAGTCATGAGTTTGATCCCTTGTACCGATAAAAAGGAAAAAGACAAAAAAAAAAAAAAAAAGCATTTTTAAGATTTAGGACTGTAGAGGGAGTGGTGGAGGGAAGATTTGGCACCACTGGGTAGATTGGAAAGAAGCAGTGTGGGACCTGCACAAAATAGGGCCTGTTTGTAAATGGCATAGGTTGGCCATTAATACCTCCTAGAGATCAAGTACTTATTATAGCGGCCTGAAAACTCAGGAAGAACTCTGTGCATATGGCCTCTATGTCCACAAGTATAGAGAATGTCTTATGTAAGACTTTTAGTGGGACTTGGACTCTGAGAAGGACACCCATAAAGGGGGCTGCTGTTGGCCCTGAGCCCCATCAGTCTTCAGCAGCAAGTTTAAGCAGATCTGTCAGCAATGAATCTGGCAGTGTTGGCATTTCCTGTGAGGGCTGGAAGTTAGGATGGCTTACTCACTCTCTGGTGGCTAGGACAGTCCAGTAGCCCTGAGGTAAGTTCTCAAAGGAACGCCAGGATGGGGCACTGTCTTGCCCAGTGTCTTTTGCTGCATTTGAGGCATGGTCCATGGGGGTGGGGGGCAGGCAGCTCCACTTTGTGTCAGTTTACCTGTCTCAGAACTCCAAGTGTCACTGTTATCTCTGTTGTTGAAAATATGAAAAGCCATATTAAGGTCTCTATGATGTTTGAAGGTCAAGTTTTGCCTTTTTGTTTGGGATCTGGACTACTGTTGAAGTTATCTGTAGAATTAAGTATGCAGGATTCAAATATAATCAACAGGGTATTTATGTCATATATAAGAATCTCTTTATGTTATTAAAATGTCCAATACCATCTGATTTTGGAGGATGGCCTGTTTTATTAATTTTTTGACCTTTTTATTTAGGAGAGAAATCAGCTATGGTGTTATTTAATATCAGTTGAATATAGTTAATTATGGCTCGGTGGAGGGCTGAGCCAGGGCAGGCAGATAGGCTGGGAAAGGTTTAAGTTTGGCTTCTGCTGCAGTGTTGGTCTTGTTGTTTTGTATATATCATACCACCCTTGTCTTGGAAAAGAGTTAGTGGTTCCCAGAAAAAGGAATTTATAATTACTTTTTAATTTTAGTTGTTAAACAGGATATCAGTAACAATACAGTATAATATAGGCAGTAAGCTTAACACAGAACATTATTGGTGGTTTATAGTAAAAGGAATTTATAAATATCTCTTAATTTTAGTTGTTAAACAGGAGATTACTGAAGGCTTTAATTGATAAACAAGGCTGGTAAAATTACCAGGTGGCCACTTTCCCGTTTATCCAAAGTCTTGTCTATTGCCGACTTATTTAACCTTGATTAAATGGTTTGAGAATGTAAAAAATAGCAGCTATGAGCTGAGCTGCCGAGCTGTTGTTTATCTGTGTTTGTGTTTAAAGTGGCACTTGTGTTTGGGAGACGCTTGTTTGGAGACGCGCAGTGCCTAAGGCAGGATGGAACTCTGAGGCTGGGTGGGGCATGCCCAGGGTGGGGGTGGCACACGCAGAGTGAATGCAGGGCAAGCGCCAGGATGTAGTGCGCAGGGCGGGCTGGGACTGCCCCCGGAAACGCATGCAAGGCGGCAGTGGTGGCGGTGGCGGGCACGTGGCACCCGGGGGGCAGAGCTGGGAGGCGGCCCCATGCGGAGCTCAGCTGCCACGTGGAGCTGGAACTGCTTGTGGGGCACGCGGATTAGGGTGTGGTGTTAGAGCCAACCCACGCGGACCAGGAGCACAGCACGAGAGCTGAGATACTGTGCAGAGTTGGGGCGCAGCGTGAAAGCTTAAAGCAGCAGTATCTGTTTGGGCTGGAGCACACATTGAGCTTAAAGCAGCCTGCGCGTATCTCTCAACACTGTTTGGGTCCCCTGCCATCTCAGCAGGGAATGGGTTGGCGCACAGCTGGGGAGAGGGAAAGCAGCGAGGAAACAAAGGGATGCTGGCGGGAAAAGACACACATTCTCAAAACAAAGGCTTAGAGATAGAGAGTTTTGTAAACTTGTCAGTGTGATAAGCTATAAATAGGTATGGTTTTGGGGGGGGGACAGGAAGTGGTCCCCAAGATAAAATCTGGTGTGGGGTCTGGCCCATGGAGTTATGGCCTGATGAGTCAATGGACCATGGTCTACTAAGTGTAAGTCATCACTTTTTACTTATTTTAGACCGATCATTATTATATGGTTCCAAAGCTCGTAATAATTGGCCATCACCAGTATATATGAGTGGATTTCTCATGGGTTTTAGTAACAGCACTGCCTATGAGAACTTAAAAAGCTCTGAAGGACATGAGAGTTTTTCAGTGTGGACACAGGCTGGCCCAGGAAAACTCTGCCTTGGGCTATCAAAGGACATGAGAGTATCACTCAAACCCACGGAAAGGGGGAGAAAACCCACCTGGGGCCTGGCCCAGCGGCAATCTCTGGGGGTTGCTCACCTGTGGTAAATTGGGTCGGTGTTGTTTGTGAGTGAGCAGCGACAAGTTTACAGTTCCTGAGTGTAGAAGTGAGGAATTAATGCAGGATGTAGTCCAGTCCTGATCCTGAACGGCAGGGGACTCAAACTGGGAAGGCCCCAGGAATCTCTTGTCTGCCGTTCCCGGTCAGGGAACCAAATGATAGAACTGTGGGGGACCGGCAGGTGTCTAAAAAGATAAGAAGTATGAAATATAAATGACCTTTATTTTGAGAATGTGGGGAGAGACACCCCCAATCTCCTGGGGCACGGCATCTCCCCCTGGGGTCAGCAATCTCTCCGTGGAACATGTGGAGTGGAGGCATATATGTAGCTTAGGTTGGGGGTGGTGCCTGAGGGGTATTAGGGATGCACAGGTAGCCCATTGGTATTCTTTTGGCGCCAGAGGTAAATTCCTAGGGGTAGGGAAGATAGAGTCACAAGTAACTTTCTAGGGGTGGGAGAGATAGGAGCTCCTTGGTTCTGCCTGAGGCTTTAGCAGCTACAGTGTCCTGTCTGGGCCAAAACTCTTTCAAGCAACATAAGATATTCACAATATATTTATATACATTTGCAGCTCTGTCTCCACTATTGCTGTTTTCCTTACCATATGAATAAATTTTCATTATAAATTTTTGAAAAATATTGAAAAATCTGAGCTGGGTGTGGTGGTACACTATAATTCCAGTACTTGGGAGGCTAAGGCAGGAAGATTGCCACAAGTTCAAGGCCAGCTTTTGCTATATAGTGAGTTTAAATGTAGCTTGAAGTACATTGCATGATAGTATCTAAAAAAAAAGGAAATTCTAAAAAATATTGAAAAGTGTAAAGAAAAAAGTCATAATCCTACCTCTAAGACATAATTATTTGAGCTACCTTGGATTGTGCTTAGGTAGAATTTTGTTACTTTTTTGTCAGATTTTTCATCTCATTAAATATATTATGTTGAGAGAAACCTGCTATTTCCTTCATTCAACAAATATTTTTTTGAGCAGGGCATGATAACATATGCCTATAATCCCAGAATTCTGGAGACTGAGGCCAGAGAATCTCTACAAGTTTGAGGCCAGTCTAAACTACATGGTGAGACTCTGTCTCAAAACAAAAACAAAAACCCCCCACTTTTTGTGCAGCAAATGTGTCCCAATGTTTATCTATTAGACTGTTATTGGATAATATAGAATTTTGCTATTATGAATTATATATTGAAGGATATATCTCTAAATAATTTTTTTACTTCATCGTAACTTATTTCCTTGGTATACATTACGATAAATGGAATTACCAAAGGGTATGAAGTATGTATCAACCTAGTTAAGATTCTCAATTTACAATGTCTAGTTGTTTCCTATAAAACATTTCATACTCTCAATACTATGTTTAAGTATTGTCTTTTTATGAATTTTTAGAAATTTTTGGCCATTATTTTTTTACTTTTTTGTTATTGTAAACCCAAATATTGAGTTCAGTCATCCAAGTATTGTAATACTCTTTCTAGTTTTTCTCACATTCCAAAAAGTTATATGTATAATTCCATTGAGGCATTATTGGAATCCCAGTAGGTTAATTCCAATCTACCATCACCAACCCAACCCACAGTGAGAGTAAAGACACCAAGACATGTTCCACGTGAAGGGCAGCCAAGGGGTCCTAAGTCCAATCCTCACGAGGATATACAGACAAAGGCCTCAATCTAGGCCTCTTCCAGCATTTATTCTCTTATGAAGAAAGGGAGGTGGCTCAGGGATGAGTGATAGTGAGGATGTCGGGGATTACTAAGTAACTTGATCTGGCTGGCCAGGTACAAGAATGGCATCTCTGTAATTTGCAGAGATAAAGATATGCAGAAGGATCAATTTACATAACCCAGTTATGGTAGCAGTGGAATTGTTTTGGGGGGCTATAGCTTCGGTTTCTGATAAAAAAAACTCTTGTGCCCTGGGGAGTCATAGCCTCTTATCTTGAGGCTCTTACCCAGGTGACATTCCCAGAGCTGTTTGCTCTAACATCTCGCCAGCTCAATCCTGTACTGTGGAGAGCACCATGTGAGGAAACAGGACTGTCTGATGGCTAGACTTTGCATATTAGCACCTTGGCTAGCCTTATTTGCAATGCTCAGAGCCAGTTGAAGAGTGAAGGAAATATCCTAGCCAGCCTTTTACACATCAGCATAAGGAAATGAGTCTCCAAGTAATCAAAGTCACAGCAATTGTTTTGGATTCAACAGAAGTCACTGGAAATATCTCCCACATTTTGTCTTTCTCAAAACCCTTTTTTTCACTATTCCAACTACATGTATATTTAATGTGTAGATACTATCTTGTAGGTCCCTAAAATTGCCAATATGTTTGTGAGTAGTAGTAACTTCTTTATTGCTTATTTGATTTTTAATTTCTGTTAATATTTGTTTTGTATAGCCGGTGCTCCCAAATTTGGTGCATAGATAGGATTGTTAACTCTTCCTTTTGGATTTTTCCCCTAACTAGTATGTAGTGACCTTCTTTATCTCTTTTGATCATTCTTGGTTTAAAGTCCATATTGTCTGCACACAGAATTGCTACCCCTGCTTTTTTTGGGGTTCCTGTTGCATGAAGTTTTGTTTTCCATTCTTTGACTTTCAGTGTATGAGTTTCCTTTTGGATTACATAGTTTTTTTGGATACAGCATATGATTGGATATTGTTTCTTGATCCATTCTACCATTCTGTTTCTTATAGTTGGTGAATTGAGGCCATTTACAGTAATGGTTATAAGTCATATATTTTGGTTTATTTTTGACATGTTATCTTTCTGCTGTTGGTTCTTTACCTTTCCACTCTGATTAATTGTTTGCTTTGCCTAGTGGTTTTTTCCTATGTCTATCTAGAATGTCTTTCAGTATTCTTTAGCTGTTGAATTATTTCCTGGTTCCTTGTTATTTTTAAAAGTTCTTTCCTTTCGTGTTCACTAGCTGCAATCTTGTCTTCAAGGCCTGAAATTCTGTTTTCACTTTCCTTGAGGCGGTTTTGCCAACTTTTGATGGAAATTTTGATTTTCTGTATATCTCTTTGAATCTGCTTCATGCATTCTTATATTTTCATTCAAGGTTTCCATCTTTTTGCATTGTTCCTCTAATTTTTTAACTATTTCTTTTGTATAGTTAGTACTCCCAAATTTGGTGCATAGATAGGATTGTTAACTCTTCCTCTTGGGGTTTTCCCCTATCTTTAGAGATGTTCAGCATTTCTTTCATTGCATTTATCATTTCTTTTTTTTTTTTTTGCCTGGGAGATTGTTTCTGAACTGAGTTCTTTTATAGCTTCCTGGAGTTATTTCTTTACTTTAGTTGCTATCATTTCAGATATTTCAGGTGTATGGCTTGTATTTTCTTCTATGTACATGTCTTGTAGGCTTACTTGGAATGGGCTGGAGGTTTGATATTGCATTTTGTTCTTTCGCTTTGTCATTTGCCTATATTTCCAGGCTCTGAACAATAGTCCAAGGCTTCCTCGTGCACTGGAAATCATCTCATGCACTTTCAGCTCACAAGTTGGGATGCAGGCAGCTGTCCACAGGCCAGCAGTTGCTGGGCGTGGCCCAGTTAGGCCCACAGGGACTTCCAGTGTGGCCTCCGATAATTTGGGAAGCTGGGCAGAGTCTTACTGACTAGAGTGATGTCCCAAATCTTCCCTGTGTGCTGCAAATCACCTCGCCAGTAGTAACTTTATAGTACTTGTCTGCTTATTCTAATACTTGGCTCATGTTCGGGCTTATGTCCTTTAATTAACCTTGTTCTTGCATGTTGGCTGTTTTTCCTATTTGTATGTTCAGCAATTTTCTATTATTGTGCTCATTGTGAATGACTCTGAAATTCAGTTATATTCCCTTAAACAGTGTTGACTTTTCTGTAATAGCAAATAGTTAACTTGATTAAACTCAAACTCCAACCCACAGGGCCCAGCTAGACACTGAGTAGGCTTAGTGCCTGAGGCTAGGGCTTCCAACTGGGCTTGGAACAGGCAGGAAGTCTCAGACCATGTGGACTGACTTGGTTCTGGGCTGATTTGGAATCTGGGGCAGGTCTGGAGCCTAACAGATTCTGGGGCTAACTTGATACTGGGCAGACATGGAGACTAACTCCGCAGGGGCCAGTTTGGCAAATGGATCCAGAGGCGATAGCCTAATGATGAGAGATGCTGAGATTTATTGAGAACCAGAGGCCATAGGAGTGTATTAGAGCCTCAGTCTGTGGGCCTGACCTGGCCCTTGAACTGCCTCAGGACTGCTGGGACCAGCCTGTTATTGGAGATGGTAGAGACCCTAGGATCATTGAAGTAGGATAGTGGTGGAAAAGACATAAAGAAGAAATATAAATTTTCCAGGCAGACCTGAACCTGACTCAAGACAGAGGTTGGAAGTTCAGATTGAGGCTATCTGCTAGAGGAGGCTATGAAGGTTTGCTGACATCATGTAGTTTACTATTATTCAGTTTAATTTTTGTATAATTGTTTTCTTTATAGTTTCAAATTGCATTATTTATTACATAAAGACATATTTCATGATTTCACTTGCGTATGTGAAATCTAAAAATGTAAAGCTCATTCAAGCAAAAATAGAGTGATAATTGTCAGAGCAAGAGGGTTGTAAGAATGGAGAGATGTTAGAGTACAGTTTTGTTTAGACAGAATGAATGAGTTCTGGATATCTACTATATAATACAGTAACTATAGTTAGTCATAATGTATTACATTCTTAAAAATTTTCTAAGAGAGTTTATCATCTTAAAATAAGAGATGATGGATATGTTAACTAGATTGATTTGATAATTTCACAATACATACATATATCAAAACTTCATACTATGTATCATAAACACATACAATGTTGGTCAATTTAAAATTTTTAAAAAATAAAACAAAAAGCCTTATTTCATCTTCTATATACTCATCTATTTATTCACTCATATATTTATAAAGTTTGCTGCTATTTGCCAGGCATCTAGACTGTGGGGAAATAGTATGCACAAAACAGTCCAAAATTTTGGACCTTTTAAACTGACATTTTTATATCTAATCATTTCTAAATTCATCAGAAATTCAGCCTATCACTATTAGAATTTGTGTTTAAATGTCCCCCCAAAGCCTAATGCAGTCATGGAGGTGGCTGAATCTAGAGTTTGTTTTCTGTTTGTTTGTTTCATTCATTTGCTTTTTAATATCAAAATATATTTTATTCTGGACTTCTTTTAGATCTGATTCAAATTACAGTTGTCAAAACAATACAGTGCAATGGGAAACTGTAACAACAACAACAACAACAACAACAAAAATGTGCCTTAGAAAGGATGAAAAAGGTTATTAGGGACAAATCATTGTAATGTGAAATCAAAATACATCGTAAAAATATAATTAACATGGTCTAGCATTTGTGATTGGTATGTTGTCTAGTGCTGGGGTTGGTGGTATGAGCGCTGCACCTGCCCAGGGGCAGGCAGCTGGCGTCTAATATAAGGGAGAGATGGAGGTATGCTTTTCCCTTTGGCCTTTTTGCTCTTGTGGGTTTTGGTATCTGCCACAGCCACCAAAAGCTGAAACCTCCAAAAGCTGAAAGTTAAACCTTTCCTTCCCTCATTTTGGATGTCAAATATTTTGTCTTAACAATGAGAGAAAAAATAACCAAGACAATCATTTATTCTATCATACTTCATTTCTTTTGTGTCTTTGCTTCTTTCCTCCTTTCATGCCTCCCTCCCTTCTTCTTTTGGTCCAGTACTAAGGATTGAACCCAGGGCCTTCACACTGAGCTACACACCCACACAGCCCCTTTTCTTATTTTGTACTTTGAAATACAGTCTTGCTAAATTGTCAAGGCTAAGCTTAAACTTATGGTCTATCTACTTCAGCCTCCCAGAGTGCTGTGATTATAGGCATGTGCCATGTGCCACCATAACTGGCTCATTTTCTTTTTCTTTTTCTTTCCCTTTCTTCCTTCCCTTTCCCCTCCATTAAATTCTGCTGCGGTCCAACTTGTTACTCTATTTTTGTTTATACTCTATCTTTTTGAAACATGTCCTTTAATAGCTTAATAAAAGGAGTACAGAGGCAGTAATTTTTGAACTGTCATATCTCTAAAAGGTGCCTTTAGTCTATTTTCATATTTATGATTTAGTTCTTTATTGAATTTCAAGTTTGTAATTGTTTTTCCTCAAAAGGAATTAAAATTGTGTTCTATTACCTTCTAGTTTCTCCTGTTACCATTAAGAATCCGGTGCAGTTTGCTTATTGATCTTATTTTTGTAAAATATTTTCAATAAAATTATCAGATTCTTGGCTTTTTCTGAATTCTTATAAAAATTAATAATGCAATCCATTAGGTGGGCCTGTTTTTTACTCATTATTCTAAGTAATCAGTGTATTTTTGGCTAGAAAATATCCTTCAATTTAGGGAAACTTTGTTAATTCCCCAGTCTTACTTTTTCTATCTTCCCTGAAAATATCTTACCCAAAAGTTGAATCTCTTGAAATCATTCCTTATTTTCTTTTCTTTCATCTGTCTTTTTTCCTCTAATTTCTAAGAGATTTTTCAAACTTTTTCAGTGCTTCTGTTGAACTTTTTTTTGCTGCTATAATTTTTAACTTCCTAGAATACCTTATTCTTTGAATGCCCCCTTTTTTTTCTTCTTTTTTTTTGTACCGAGAATCAAACTCAGGACCTTATACTTGCCAGGCAGGTACTTATGCTGCTCAGCTATAGCCCCATCTATGAATGTCCATTTTTAAAAAATAAGAATCTTGAGCCAGGCGTGGTGGCTTAGGCCTATAATCCCAGCACTCGGGAGACTGAGGCAGGAGTATTGCTGCGAGTTCGAGACCAGCCTAGGCTACAAAGTGAGCTCAAGGCCAGCCTGAACTGCACAGCAAGACCTTGTCTCAAAAAGACTAACAAACAAACAAAAAAAAGAATCTATTCTTTTTACGTACATAACGTTTTTCTTAACATTGAGGATACTTAGTTTTAGAACTTTGTTCTGTTTGTAGTGTTGTGTTTTTGTTAAGTTCTAGTTTTGTTTTTCCACATATGTCTAATGATCCTTTTACATTTACAAAGAAAATAGTAAAAGCTACTGAAACTCAAAGTATATATTAGCAGGGTTCATTAACTTATGGCTTTCCTTTGACCATGCAGAAACCCTGGGGCTTGTTATTTCACATCAGTCTTTTCTGTTGGGTGGTCACTTCTCTTAGGGATAAATTGTGTACAGGGGAAGGAAGGGATAGGAACACTGTAAAATCTTGGCTGCTGTGCTACTCATAGTAGTTCGTTAACTGTGACAAGAAAGGTTTATTTTGCCTCACAGCTTCAGAGATTTCAATCCGTGGTGACCTGAGTTCTGTTTTGTGGTCTGTGGCGAGGTCAGATATTATGGTGTGGAACACTTGATCAGGCTCACCTTATTGTGACCTGAAAGCAAAAAAAAAAGAGAGACAAAGGACTCAGACCCCACATCCCTGAAGTTCTACCTCTTCCTAGCAGTCCTGCAGGTTGGCAGCTATAATGACTTGTGTTTAGATGTCCCCCTAAAGCCTCATGTGGTCATAGGTGGGTCTTTTTCAGAGGTGACTGTACTTAGAGAGTATGATGCTGAAATTGATTCATGGTGTAATGCTAAGATCAAGGGCACTAAGCTTAAGGGTGGAGTGCTACCCACCCTTAGTGGCCTGGATAAGTTATAAGGGATAGAAACAGCTGGGCTGTCCCTTGTTTCTTTGCTACCTTTTCCCCACCATGAACTATTTCTCCTCTGTGATGCCTGTCTGCCATGCCACCCTGCCTTGGAGCCAGCCAATTATGGACTGAAACCTCTACAAACTGTGAGCTAAATAAACCTTTATTCCCTTAACATGTGATGGTCAGGTAAGTTGTCTCAGCAATGAGAAAAGTAACTTAAGACAGAAATCAAGCCGTTAGCATATGGACCTTTGAGAAACATTTAAGAATGTTAATTTCCTATTTTTTTTTAAATTCTGTACCATTTCTATCCTTTTTTCTGCTTGCTTTTTGAAAATAAACTTTTAAAAGAAGCAACCAATAACAGCTTCTAATGGGGGACTCCATTGAAAGAAGAGGAAAGGGTCCCATCGCTCAGTATTTGTAGGCTTTAACCAAATCTGACTTTTAACTGTGGACTCTCTTCCCTCAAATATATTTCTGGCTCACTCATTTTCAGCCCTTCCCTACAGGTAAACACCCAGTCTTCACTCCCAGATGGAGCAGATACAGGAGGGCATCTTGGGTTTTTTATGCAGATTTTCGCTCAATTGTGCTTGCCTCCTTACTGCATTCCTACCTGCCCAGGGCTTTCAGGAGTTCTCTGGCATGTTTCAGCTTACCTTCTTCACCACAGCTAGCAAATATTTCAGCTTTTATTTTTGCAGTTGGCTAATTGAGATTCAACTCCTATATCTGCTTTCTGTATTTCTAAAAATTTGTAACATGTTATCTCTTGTCTTCATTTTTCTGCAGCCACATAGGTTTATGTCTTTCTTATCCTTTTAGTATTTAGCATTTCAGGAAAAAAGAGGTAGTTTTTCAGTCGCATAAGTTGGCTCTCTAATATTATGAACAATTAAATACTTGGCAGTTTAATAAGTGGAAAGATAGAACGCATTGTAATTTAGTATTCAATTCAAATGAACATTCTCTATGTGTTTATTAACCTTTTGTTTTCTTCTTCGTAGAATTTCTATTTTCTGGTCACTCCACATTTTTATGTAAGGGCATTGTGATTTTTCTTTAGTTGATATAAAGACCTTTTTAGGAGCTGGGGATTTAGCTCAGTGGCATAAGTGCCTGCCTTGCAAGCAGGCAGTCGTGAGTTCGATCCCTGGTACCGGTAAAAAAAAGACCTTTATATATTTACTTTCTTACTTGATGACATAAGATAATGTGCCAATAAGCCAGAAAAAAGAGAAATAAAATGTGCCCATAGTTTTGTCTAGAAATAATCTTAATATATAACTTCTAAGTCTTATATTTATAAGATTTTATGTGTTTATATTATACATTTTGTTTCATAATTCAAGTTAAAATACTTTTGATTAAAAGAGGTCACTGACCAAAAAATATAAGTAGTATATTGGGAGTAGTCTGCAGCTGACAGCTAATAAAGAAATAGGTACCTCAGTCCATCTACTGCAAAAAATCAAATTCTGCCAACTCAAATGAGCAAGGAAATGATTGCTCTCTTAAGGGCCTCCAGAAAGGAAAAAAGCCCTGCCAACACCTGGATGTTAGCCCAGTTACCTCAGTGAGACCCATGTTAGACTTCTAACTTACAAAAGAGTAAAACTATAAATCTGTGTTAAGCCGATTTCTTGTAGTAGCAATAGAAAATGAACACAGATGTCAACCCATTACTTAATATAAATGTATAATCATCTGTAGTCTATATATATGCACCATAATTTACTTACTTTGTTTTCTAATGCTGAGTATTTGTTTCACCTTCTTTAAAAATAATATAATAATGAACATGATTACCCATATATTTTTATGCAGTTCTGGCACTGTATTAGTGAGCCTTCTATTGCTGGTACAAAATGCTTGCCATACACAGCATGCAGAATGAGAGATTTATTTTGAGTAGCAATTTCAGAGATTCACGTATGATTTCAGAGTCCATGTTTGACCACCTCCAAGGAAAGATCATCATGGTGGAAAGGGATGGCAGAGGAAAGCTGCTCACCTCATGGCAGCCAAAAAGCCAAGTGAGAAGGAAAGAGTCAGTGAAGGGACAAGATAGACCCTTCAAAGGCACATCCCTAGTGACATGCCTTATCTAATTAGGCCCCTCCTCCCAGTAGATCCATTGAACTATTAACTTATTAATAGATTAATTGGCTTAATGTTAGAGCTTTTATTATCCTTCCAGTTCTATGAATTCCACCATCTTGCAACCAAGTCTTTGACTCAGTGAGGTTTTGGGCAGTCATTTTTAAGAAATTTTATTCAAAGAGGAAAATAAAATAAAATTTCAAAACAAGATAATAGGAGAGTAACAGTGGTTAATACCATTGCATTCTTTATCTTTAAATTAGCTACTTTAAATTAGAGTACATGATACAGGCATTCATTTGTTCAAACAATATTAGCACAAATCTTTTCAATGAACTAAGATAAATCAGCAGTATAACTATCTTAGTTATCTTGTGTGTGTGTGTGTATATATGTATATATATATATATATATGTATACTTCATATGTATGTATATATATTTTTTGCTTTTCTTTTTATTTTCTCCTTTCCCCCATCCCAATTTCTCTTTCCTTTTGAACAGTTTCTTTCTGTTTTGCAATATCTATTGTATGTTTTGGATCTTATTTACTCTTTCAGATTCTCACTAGGGAGACAATATGATGTTTACATGTGTATCTAATTTATCTCACTTATGAGTGTGTTGCATCCATTTGCGTATAAAAGTCTAAGCTTATCTTTCTTTATGGCTGAATAGTACTCCATTGTACAAAAATACCACATCTTTTTTATCCACATCTTTTTTATCCATTCCTCAGTTAACAGATATTTGAGTTGTTTCCAAGGTCTAGTAATTGAAAAAATGTGTTGCTATAAACATGGGTGCACATATATTGCTGTGGTATGATGTTTTTAATTCTTCTGGGAAGATACTCAGAAGGGAAATAACTGGATCAAATGGGACCTCCAATCTTAGTTTTTGCCAGTACCACACTGATTTCCACAATGGTTGTAACCAGTCAGCATTCCCACTGACAGTGGATAAGGGTTCCTTTTACCCCACCGCCCTTCCAGCATTTGTTACTGGTTTATTTCTTGATAATAGCTATTCTTTCCATGGTGAGATGGAATATCAGTGTTATTTTCATTTTCATCTCTTAAATGATCAATGATGTTGAACATTTTTTCATGTATTTATTTGCTCTTTGTACTTCTTCATCTGAGAATTATATATTCATCTCAGATCCTATTTTTGGATTGGGTCTTTAGATTTGAAAGGTCTGATTTTTTGAGTTCTTTATATGTTCTCAATAATAAATTCTTTGTCTGAGGAACAGCTGCTAAACATTTTTACCCACATTGTGGATTGTCTCTTCACTCTGTTGGTGGTTTCTCTTGCTTTGCAAAAGCTTTTTAATAATATGAGACCCCAATTGTTGATTCTTCATTATATTTCTTGCATGGTCAAGATTTTGTTTATGAAGTCTTTTCCTACATTAATGTCTTCAAGAGTTTTACCTATTATATCTTCCAGAAGATTTAATTTTTCTGTTTTAATATTTAGATCTTTGATCATTTTGAGTTTAGTTTAGTGTAAAGACATAGGTCCAATTTTAATCTTCAATATGTGCAAAGCCAGCTTTTCTAGCACTCTTTATTAAAAAAGTTATCTTTCTTCCAGTGAATGTTGTTTGGCACCTTTATCAAAGATAAGGTGGTTGAATATGTGTAGAGTTGTTTCTGCATCTTCTAATCTGTTCCATTGATCTTCAGGTCTATTTTTTTGCCACTACCACATTGTTTTTATCACAGTAGCTTTTAAGTATAATTTTGAGTCAGATATTGTGATGCCTCCTGTCTTGCCTTTTGGGGGTCATTTTGGATCCTAACCATAATTGGTACTTTTGTTTCCACAAAAGTAAAATTACTGAGTCAGAAGTTGTTGATACAATTTATTTGTCACTGGCTAATTGCTAAATCAGAGTTATTGACATAATTTATTAGTCAGGTTATAATAGGCATGCTAATTTTCCTTCCAAAAAGATTGTAGCAGTTCATACTCCTACTTGTGACTTGTGAATGTTTTCATCACTTGTTATCAAATAACTATATAGTGAGTGCTTTTGAAAATAGCACTACAGTTGAGGAGTTGGACATGCATGGGCATTTGGGCATGGATACTCTTCATTATGACAAAATTAAAGTAGGATTATACATTGCTTCCACAAAAGTTTCTGAGAATGCCTCTGATAAAGCCATTGATCTTTCAAAGTATTACTATACATTATGTAAAGTTGAAGAAACTGGTAAAGGCTTTCAAGTACAGTAGTCACTGGAATGCCAAGAATTCTCACTCAACAACTCTTGAATTGTTTTTATAAGAGTGATAAAAGATAATAAATTTGAAGTCTCCTTGATTCATTTGTGTATGTAAGTGATGTTGTATCTATTAAACAAAGGAAAAGGTACAGATAGGTCAGGGGAGAGCACTGTACGGCCCTGAGCAGTCTTTTTAGAATTAGTCAAACTGAAATACCTGCTGATTTTAGAACACATAATCAAGAATTGTTATGAGAATGACCTTCTTTCTACCTTGCAATCTCTTTGACTTTAATAGGAGAACTCCCAAGGTAAAATTTAATTTTAAGCTAAATTTTGTTTATTTGGAAATTTAAATTATCCTAGTATTAAAAATACTCTGTGTATTTAAAATATTAAACTTACTCAAGTGAGGCATTAAGAATTTGGAACTAAAATAAATGATAATGAGAAAGTGAATAACATATTTTTTTATAATTAACAGCTCATTTTGAGTTAATTATGTACAATTACCAAAATCTAATTGCAATTTATTTTCTATTATCTGTGGAAAGAATCACAGGCAAGGGAGCTTACACTGCTGCCTTCCTGCATAAATGCTATAGAATGAAAATAAATAATAAGGGAGGCCTTAATGACAAATCAGAGCAAATAGTAGAGCACAGCTGAGCCAAACCATTGGAAGGTAATTATCACTTGAAAGATGGTAATGGCTTAAAAACTCACAAACAACTCTGATTGTTTATAAGTCCTCTGGCTTGTTTTTTAGTTACTTGGTATAATGTTTGTTTATTGGCTGTGGGAAAAGGACCCTTAGAAATTTACACTTTCATAATATAGTTCAGGCTCCTAACAACTGATCAATTTGTACTTTCATTTAATACTGAGAAATTTAACAAAATATTATTTAAACACTTAGCTATTTAAAAATAAATAAGTAAACCTTGGTAAATACTGTAAGATATGTAGGGAAGCCACTACCTGCAAGTACTGTATTAGCAAAATAAAGCAAATATACAAATATTTATCATTTATGTAGAATATAAAAGAATCACAAAGAAGAGATTGTAGAAGAGATACTATTCAAGGTGAACCCTAAAAGATAACATAAATTTTGATAGGCCAGGGTTAGGAACCTAGGCTCCCTACCTGAAACATACACACGCTTATGTGTGCATACATACATGCGTGCATTTGTGTATTACTAGTGGAAAGAGAGGTTGACAAAGTTTGAATAAAGAAAGGATATCACACAGTACATGTCAGGGACAACAGTATATTTCAGCTTAACTGTAAGAAGAAAGAAAAAGGAAATAAAGGAAAATGAAACTAAATTAAACATATAAGGTTAAATGATGAATGAGTTTAAGTAACAGGCTTCAGGTTTTCATCTAGGTGATTAGAAATGAAAAAACTGATTTTGTGATGAACATGATTAATTTGATTTTAAAGACCACTGGAATAAGAGTTGAAATGCAGGTTTTACCTTTTCCCACAATTAGCTATGAAGCACTTTAATATTCTTGCCTGTAAATTAGAATTCACTGAATTTTTACTAAGAGTTTCTTCCATTTTTAACAACTGTGATTATTAAACAGTTAGGATTTTAAGGCAAAGCTATCTACTAGAAGGTGGACAACTGGATCAAAATCTCCTAAGATAAAATGAAATTACAGAGATTTAGATTTGGGAATCATCTACATTTGGGTTGAACATATGAGAATGTACGTTATGTCTGGAAAAGGTTTAAACGAAGAAAACAAAAATGTAAACAGAACCTCATATGTGAGAATTTAAAATAATAAAGAGAGTGACAATGTAAAAAAGTGACACAATAGCAAACTTTTGGGCTATTTTCCCTCTCATGTACCAGTCCATTTTTAAATTGTTTTTTGGGAGCAGTTACTATTTAGATTTTTTAGTTCCTTATACATTCTGAATATTAATCCTTATTAGATGTATAGTTTGCAAACATTTTCTCCTATTCTATAGGTTGTCTCTTTACTTTAATGTTTGTTTCCTTTCCTATGTAGAAACTTTTGAGTCTGATATAATTCCATTTGTCTAACTTCATTTTTATTTTCTGTGTTATTTGGGTCATGTCCAAAGCATCCTTACCTATTCCAGTGGCCTGAAATGTCATTTCTATGTTTTATTCTAGTAATTTGTTTCAGGTCTTGCAGTTAAGAATTTAATTCATTTTGAGTTGGTTTTTATAACTGGTAAGAGGTAGGGCCCTTGTTTCATTCTGCACATAGATACCTAATTTTTACATTATTATTGAAAAGAGGGTCCTTCCTCCAATGTATGGAGGTAGTACCTTTTTCAAAACTCAAGTTGACTATAGATGTGCAAAATCATTTCTGTGGGCTCAGTTCTTTCCATTAGTCTGTGGATCTGTTCAACATCAGTATTCCATATTCATATGTGAAATATAACAGAAGTTGCCTGTAATCACATCATTCAGGGAGACTGAGGTGAGAGGATCGCTGTAAGTTCGAGACCAGCCTGAGTTACAAACTGGATTCAAGCCTACCCTGAACCATATAGTGAAACCCTGCCTCAAAAAAAGACCAAAAGAAAAAGAAAAAAATTGGCTTCATAAAAATTGAGACTACAGTAGTGGTTACCAGAGGCAAGTAGAGTGGGTTCAGAGACTTTCCTATTTACTCTCAAATTCTTTTGAATTATAAATTAAAAAGCTGTTTCTTCTGCAGTATTTTTTGTCTAGACCCAAATTTCAGTCTTTTAAATTCTTCACATTTTTAATAAATATAACCCAGTTATCCAGCAATTCTACTCTGAAATAACATACATCCACACAGAAACTGCTCAGTAAATATTTGTCACAGTATTATTTAGCATACTTGGAAAGTGAAAACACCTCAAATGTCCAACAACTGGAAAATGGATAAATAAGATGTCATATATGAATACAATGAAATATTTGGTGATAAGTTCTCTTTTACTAATGCTCAAAATTCAAAATGAATTAAATGTCTGCAAACAAAATAATTGGTACAAAGCTTTGCTTCCTTCAAAATCAGTCTTTCCTCTTTTTTTCTCTATATTTCCCCACTCACTCACTATTTGGTAAATGTTTTTATTTAACTGAAATCTCCAACATGACTGCTCAGAATCCCTACTGTATCCGTAAAGATACAATGATAAAACAAGTAGGAGTAAATAGTATTTAAACCTTGTTTATGAAATCTGTCTTGGTGAATTATAATATAATTTTACTAAGTTGAATGTAACTTAAAAATGAAAAATTAGTGCTATACAATTTATTAAACCAATTTTTATATTTTGTGTAGTAAGCATTCAGGAAGATGGTTAACATCACTAGTTGCTGTAGTCAGGGATCGCAAGGAGAACAATTACATATAGGGCACATAATTTATAGTATTACTGTATGCTAGTCACCCAGAATCAAATACAAAGAAAGTGTAGAATATCTGTCCACACACTAACGACCTAGAAAATCCAGCCAAGGGCTTGGATCCCAAGGCAATTACCTGCGTAAGTTCAGCTAAAAACCTAGAGCCCAGGACAATACTTCCACAAGTCCAACTGGAGACCTGGAGCCCATGACAGTATTCATGCCACTCTGTTTCAAGAATCTGCACTGGGAAGGCCTTTGTTCAGCAGTGGAAGCTGGAAAGTCTGTGCCAGCAGGTTGCGGGTTCTGCACTGGAGCCAGGAAGCAATGCTGAGAGTAAGGACCAGAAAAGTACCACAGCCATCCTCAGCGACAATGAGGTCCTGAGCTCCTCTCATGCATGATGAGAATATCTGAGTTCATATCAAGGAGCCAGTGTGACAAGCTACTCCTGTTGATTGAACAGAACACCATCTCCCCTCCAGAGCCAGGAAGTGATGCTCAAAGTTAGGACACAGCTCCCCCAAAGTGAATCGCAGACATTCTTAGCAACAAGGTCCCAAGCTTCTTTGACAATGAGAATAGCCAAGTTCATACCAGTAAAGAAGCTCAACAAGTTCCTTCAGGAGAACCCACAGCAACCGGAGAACCAACAGCACCAAAGCACGACAACCTCTTCTCCAGTTCTCCTTTTATGTTGGCAACGATCCTCAGGTGGGCCCCTCACTCAGCACCATGCTGATTGGTTCAGCTGATGTTAAGTTGACCAACAGTTTTTAATCCACCACACCAGTCTAATGACTGTTCTCTCCACGCATTAGCCTGACCTTGCATAGCCTTCAGGAGAAGTTTCTTATTTTCCATTCCAGGACACTTAATTTTTCTGCCTTTTCCACAAATGCAGATTTTAAAATGAAAGCTAATAGACTGAAGTGTAAGGCTACTTAGGCCTCACCCAAGCGGTTGTCTATATATGATTTGTTACTTTGAAAATTGGTGACACTGAAATAGGAAAAGAAAACTTACTGCCCTTTCATACGTAGCATAGCATGTCCTTAGAACTGGCTTCTTCATATGAAGACTCTGCATGTTCCTAAATCTAGATAATTTTTAAATCAGGTTTGTCATTTTAATACATGAATTATGAGAGAAATATTTTTTAAAGTGACAGAGAAATGTTTTAGTTTGTTAGATTATTTGACTACAAGTCTTTTCCCAGGATCCATTTTATATGTGTATGGAAATAGGGAGGAGGGAGCTTCATTGAGAGAAACCAGAGAAGCTTCCAGAAAAATATTGCTGTTACCACTTATAAAATAAAGGGCTAAATAATAAATTATACAGACATTTACACTTTATCTGCTACATATTAATGCACTTAATAGATTTAATAGTAGTGTTCTAAGCTTTAACATACTTACACAAATCTGTTTGAAAGTAATTTTCTTCCTTCCCAAAAATATTAGTAGGATTGGGGAATTAGAAATTTCATTGCCACTTGAGTCTACTTGTTTGATAACCTTATTCCCAAATTTATTTGGAATGAAAGTGGTTTCTTTTTAGGCAGTAACTGCCTGTTGTGCTATAATCTGAAACTTACAGGTTCTTGTCAAAATATGGAGCAGAGGTGGCATCTCAGATAGTGAACATTATTTCTCAGGAGATAGAAACAGTATAGACTTAAAGATCTCAACTTCAAGTTACTTAAGACATGTCATTTATTTCTTAGCACATTTTCTGTAGGTCTCAATAAATGAAGATTAGTCCAAAACCTGCAACTTTTGGTTGATAGTCCTTTTATAGACTCCAAAGGACTGTATTTGATAAAATATTTATAATTAGAATTTTAATGAAAGGAATCTATAAATATATTGTTTTATTTATACAACTGAAATGTTAATATACTATGTATTTTTCAGTAGAAGGAAGGAGTGAAGGACTATGGCAAAATGGATGAAACCCAAAATCATTTTACAAAAAATTCAGGTTGGCACATAGGACATTATATGCCTATTAATTAGGAGAAGCAGCAATGTTAAGAATAGTGATAATTAAGAATAGTGTATTTATTCTTGTTTCCAGAAGTCCCAGGAGTCGCCTCTAGAAGGCTATAAAAATTTTAGATACCATAAAAGATTTTTATTTTTAATGAAAACTAGCTTTAATTTATTTTTCTAACTGCCTAATGATAGCTTAAAAATTGATGTTTCTATTCGGGATAATAATATACAGGAGAAACATAAAAACACAAAATCATAAACAAATTGATTCCTTAAAACAAGTACATTATTTTATTTATATAAGCATTAATATGTTAGAACTTCCTGGGTAGATAGGACAGCTGAAGATTTACTTGAAAATGAGAATTTAAATTTTTTGTTAATTTCAAAGATAGCAAAATCCAACAAAACAAGATGGAACAAAGCCAAAAAAAACAATGTAGCAGAGTTGGTACAGAACTTCAGAGCAGAATACCGGGAAAACAATAATAGCTACCATAGTATATCTTGTTATCTTCACAAGAGTTGTCCACTCCATCAGCTATAGCAAAATCAAACCAAAAACAAAAGACTAAAACCAATCAAAACAGAATGTTGAATAAAGCAAAGCAATTAATCGGAACAAAGCAAAACTGTGAAAATAATGTTTGACTTCAAAGACAAGATAGAAGAAAATTCCCCATATTTGCTATATTACATACTATCATCCTCCCATGAGATGCTTAGACTGCTGGTCCCAGGCCTGCATAGTCAACCAAACAATATAAGCATTTAGTTGCTTTATGTGCCTTAGTATCAACTCAGGCTGTCCTCAGAACCATCCACTTGCTAAGGTGGGTGGAGGTGGATGGTGTTTGATTCTCAGCCCACTCAGTGGGAAGCTCACAGGAGGCACTATCTGACTTTTCTTTCCCTGGAACATGCACAGCTTGCACAGTTTACCAGGGAGGCTGGCTAGTTGATTTCTTGGTTGGTCCTCCAACTCTCAGCATGGCCGGTTCTCAGGAGACACTGACTTTTCTCTCCTTGGAGGACAGGCGGCTTGCGCAGCTTTACCAGGAAGGCTAGGCAGTTAATTTCTTGGTTGGTCCCTTAAGTCCCAGCATGGCCGATTTCTCAGGAGACACTGTCTTTTCTCACTGAAAATAAGATTTAAAAACTGAAAAACCTTATTTCTGACATACATTTCGGTCATAAAGTATATTATAGTTAGGATCTTGACTAGTCTGTAGTGGTTTGTTGTAGGTTGATACCTATCTCTAAAAAACTCTCTATGATATATAAAACTGTTAATTTTTGATAATCCTACAGAAAAAATTTTACATTGAAGTTCCAATTCGTTTGTTTTTCACATTTCTCCTGTGGTGAAAAGGATTGATTTCTGTATTGCTTTTACTGTCTGGCATTTTATCTTTGGTACTCATTGTATACAATTCTTATTTCTTTAACCTTGAATCTGAGTTTTAGGCTATTTGATGGAGACAGAATCTTTCTTTATGTCACACAGCATTTGTAGAGTGTTGTATTAGTGTCAACCAGAGAAACAGAACCAGTGGGAGATAGGTAGATATGAAATGTAATGCAAGGAATTGACATACACAGTTGTCAGGGCTGGCTAGGCAAATCTAAATCCATATGGCACGCTGTTAGGAAGGACAGGCTAGAACTCAGAAACAGGCTGAAGCTGCAAACTCCAGGAAGAATTTCTCTTTCAAGAAAGCTTCATTCTGCTTTTAAAGCTTTTTGAGAAATTAAATCAGTCCCATCTAGATTGCCTAGGATTTCGTGTACTTTAATTACATCTACAAAATACCGTCCTAGTAACACCTACACTAGTGTTTGATTTAATTAACTAGGCACTTTAGCCTGGCCAAGTTAATACATAAAAAAGATCACTACAGTCCATGTTGACAACTTGGCATCCATATACATCTTTTTTTAACTATACTTAACTTCTGTCTAAATAAACACAATTTAAAATGTCATACTGCCATCTAAGATGGTACAACTAAAAGCATGCTAACACTTTTTCCAGAGGAGTGCCCAGAGTCCTTGAATGATAGTCACTCTTCTGATATCTTTTAACCAAAATGCTGAGATGTAAAGGTATCCTTTAACACTACTTATCTTAGATGAGAAAAGTATAAGGAAGGGAAGAAAACAAAACTGTTTGGTTAATATGCACATATTCAGAACAAAATAAGATAATAATAACTATTATTACTACAGTCCACTACAGTCTCTATAACTAGTCACATGACTGTAACTACTTTCTTCTAATACCTACTTTGTATATACTTCCAGCAACCACTTGAGTGATACTTTTTCCATTGAAGTGATCCAAATCTTCATTTCAAAGGAACTGAAACAGTCAGTATTACTCCTGCCTGACATGGTTTTTGAAGTTTCACATTTGCTGTAATCACAATACGCAGTACTAAAAGGTTCTAAAGGATCCTTCTGTATTCTAGACATACATTTCCATTGTGTATTAACAACCCACCTCCCTCATAATTACCCCAGCTAATAGAGTAAACCATCTTTTTTTTCCTATGAGTTCAAAAGTATGAATTGCCCTGTGTCCAGGTAGCTTTATCAGCTTCTACTTCAGAAGAATCATTGTTTCCTGGAAGAAGCATCCTCCTTTCAGAACTAATTCTAAGATACCTAAAGTCACTGAGAAGAAAAGAGAAACAAAAATATGTCTAGTGGATCCCTCAAGAAAATAGTGTGTGGAGCTATTCCCATTCTACTGAACCCTAGCTATTGAACCCTAGCTATAGAATAAGCAGCACCGTATGCTGGACAATGATTTGGAGACTAATATAGGACCTTCCCTAGTCTCTCAAGATATTGCTACTTAGTTAACAGTATCACTGGGTCTTTAGAAAGGCCATTGCATTGTTTTCTCAAGACAGCTGCTCTATGATGATGGAGGATATGTTAAATACTGGTGAATTTCATGTGTATGGGTCAGCTGCCATGCTTTAGTTCTGTAAATTGTGTTTCTTAATCAGATATGATACTGTGTAAAGTACCAAGGTGGTGAAGAAGGAATTCTTTAAGTTCAGGGTGGTGAAGGGCAACAGTTGGATACATGTCAAGAAAACTCCCTAACCAGAGTAAATGTCTGTGGCAGTAAAATATACTTCCGTTCTGTGTAATAGTATCAAGTTTGAGGGTATAGGCAACTACTTTGAAGGCAATAAGATTCACTATGATGCCCATTCTGGTTTGACTATTATCTCCTTTGGACGTCCTGTAATGTTTACAATGTTTAGGTTTTATTGGTCTTGTTCTCTACTGTTTTGTTCAACTTTATAATACCTAATGAGATAGACAATTCTTTTTAAGGAAGCAAGAGGCATTATGGTAACCATTGTTTATAACCTTGTACTCTGTTTTTACATCAAGTGCTATGTCTATCCTTGGTTTTGACTGACAGCTTTGTTTTGCCATATTTGACTTTATTCTCTTCCCCCCCCCCCAAAAAAAGTAATAAGAACTAAGGAGTAATAAAACCCAAAATGTGTAAATTTTGTTATAAAAAAGAGAGGGAAAAAAAAGTGCTCTAAAGGATACAACAGCAAGTGTGTTTAGGTATGTTAAATAGCTGACCATATTAATGTTTTTGGTTGGATCATTGAACACAGCCGTTTGCAGTCTCGCTGTTTGAATGTCCACTTTGTATGCTTTGATACTGTGACTTGAGCAACTATCTCTAAGATGATAATGTGTAATCTATTAACTGGTGATTTCTTACTTTTTTTTTAGTTCTGTATTACTTGTACCCTTACACCGCTTTGTTTTGTTTTGTTTTTTTTCTCTTTTTCCTTTTAAATAAAATTTAAAAAAAAAGAAATATACCTCCAGTCTTATAATGGCTACTGACACCTATAATTTTTCAGTTTAAAAAGGACAAGAAAGTTATAGATATGTAAGGGAATAAAGCTAGAATTAATAATATGATGTTAACTTAGAGTTGCAGACATTGCACATATTCATGTTATGTATCGTCTTAGTCTGCCTGTACTTCCATGACAAAAAGCCAAAAATAGCTTAAACAACAGAAATTTATTTTCTTACAGCTTTGAAGGCTAAAAGTCCTATATCAAAGTGCCAGCTTTGTTGCTTTTTGTGACATATAGATACCCACCTTCTTGCTGTGTACATGGCACAGAGAGAAAGATAGCTCTGTTGTCTCTTTCTATAAGGGCTGTAATCCCATTGCAAATTCTCCAATAAATTCATCTAAATGTAGTTACTTCCTTGGGCTTCTATCTTCAAACCATCACATTGAGGGTTAGGGCTTCAACATGCAAAGCCACAAAGTACACTAAGTCCCTACTGTGTCTGTGTAAAACAATGTTGCCTATATATAAAATATATACAGAGATGAGTTAAGACATATATTTCTAGCTTTGTTTCCTGAGTGTCCTAGAATCAGTGATAAGCAGGAGCAGTGAGTTCACCTAGCACCTAAATCTTCGTTCCTAAGTATCATTCACCAATAAAAGAAACTCATAAGAGAAATGGCTTGTAGTAGGGATAGCACGAAGAAAAAGAAACATGCTCTTGGCAGCAGAGAGCAATGAAGTACTCAAAATTCAAATAGATTGGGAAATTCAAAGGAACACAGGAGCCAACCCAAAAGCTGCTTGCCTGTGACCAAAGCCGGAGCAATTTAAGGAACAAAAGTAATTGTATAATACTGAGTTACAACCCAAAGTATAAAATAAGTATAGATGAAACCATATGTATGTAAATAAAGTTATAAGCAAACAATTGAATAGCTGTGTCTTCACTAAGAATTCCAACTCATATAGTTAAATAGTAAGCCCTTTAGAGGAAAAGTTTAATCTCAACCCCCTTCAACATGATGTATACTTAGTAGCTCACATCTAAGAAAGAAGACATGGATAAAAGGAAAACTTTAAGTGGAGCAATCTAGCAAACACTAACTTAATCAAATGATTGAGATCAGTATCACCAATGATTAATCATATTGTGACATCTAACGTGATATAATAAGGAAAAAATTTCACCTCTAGCTAGAAATTTCCCAAATATGCTTTTAAGTGCTCAGAATACTATACTAATCATAAGAAAGTAATAAATCCAAATTGAGAAGTTCAAAATTGGTAGATGGGAAGACTGAGCATATGTCATATTAAAGGAAATTAAGGAGATATGATATCTAAATTCAGTGTGGTACCCTGGAATAGATTAATAGAATAACAACAACAAAGGTGTAAGGGCGTTATGCTTGCTTCGGCAGCACATATATAAAGGTGTAAGTGTTTAGCCGAGAAAATCCAGTGGTCTGGAGTTTAGTAACGGTCAGGTACCAGTGCTATTTTCTTAGTTTTGACAAATGTGGTAGCATTATAAGTTGTTGACTTTAGGGGAATCTAAAGAAAGCGTTATGGGAATCTTCTGTATTATTTTTGAAATTTTCCTGGAAATCTAAAATCATGGCAAAATAAATGTTTTATTTTAAAAAGCTGGAAAGTATAAATAGAAATTAATATGCTAATAAATTAGATCATGTTAATGGTAGCTGCACTACTTTAGCAATAGGAAAAGATGGGATTTTGAACAAAATTTAGCTGTACTGACTGAGTTCCAGTGACATTTACCAAAACATGCTGCATGATAAATGTATTGATTAGTTTTGTTGTTATTGTTTGGTTGATTATTCTTTTCCTTGTAAAGCAATATACAGAAGTCACTTTGGTTGAGGTGAAATGAGGAAAGTAGCACCATTTCCTTAAGCAAAGAATTGCAGAGTAATTAGAGTATTTCCTCAGTCCTTATGGTTTGGTAAAGAAATTATTTACTCTTCATTACTGTATTAGTAAAATGAAGTGCTGAATAGTATAAGAAGGGACTGGTTTTACTCAAAAGTAAGAGGTCTGGTAATTCATCCAGAAAGCCACCTCCTGAGCTTTAAAAGAAAGCCAAAAAAGCCCAGTTCTGCCTAAGAGTAAAGTTCTCATCTTGTATTTTACTATCCTGATGAACTATAGAAATGTCCATCTTATGTGTCTTCAGTTATAATTGCTTTACCTGTAAGCAAGTGTCTTTGAGGAAAAAAAAAAAAAAACCACTGAGATATCATCTCACTCTAGAAAGAATGGCTAAGATCAAGAATCAACCAGTAACAAATGCTGGAAGGGCTCTGGGGAAAAAGGAACCCTTTCCCATTGTTGGTTGGAATGTAAACGGTGCAATCACTGTGGAGATCAAATGGAAATTTCTCAAAAAGCTAGCATTAGAAGTCCTATTTGACCTAGCTATTCCCCTTCCTAGTATTTAGAAGAATTAAAATATCATGCCACGGAGATATATGTGTACTCATGTTTATAGCTGCACAATTTATAATAGCAAAATCTTGGAAACAACCCACGTGCTCATCAATTAAGGAAGGGATAAAACAATATGGTATTTTTATGCAATGCAATATTTCTCAACGATAAAGAATGATAAACTCAAGGCTTTTATAGGTAAGCGGATGCAACTGGAAACCATATTCATAAGTGAAATAAAGCCAACACATGTGTATAAACACCATATTGTCTCACTAGTGTAAGAAACTGAAAGAATAATAAGATCCAAAAGTTGTAACAGATATAGTAAAAGGGGAAGAAACTGCTCAAAGGGAAATTACATTGTTTGATCAATTCTGCATGCCTGTATATGGTAACCTGAGCAACTATTTTGAAGATAACAATATGCAACCATTTTTAAATCTCTATCATTTTGGTTGGAAACTCTGTATCACTATTGTTTTTTGTTGTTATTGTTGTGAATTTGCTTTTGTTGTTGCTACTATTTTTGTTTGTTTGATTTTTTTATTTTGGGTTTTTTTTTCTCTTTAAAATAAAAAAAATGGGAACTATGCATTACCTTAATGTAACTCACACAGTCTGATTTAAGGAGATTAAGATGGCCTACTTTTCTCTTTTATACAGGGCTCAAGGGACATTTGTGCTTCATTCTACCTTAGATGGAATTTTTAAGAGTTTGTCACAGAAATTGTGTTAGGAATATAGGAATCCAGCATGACCAATGTATCAAAAAGGATACTTTGGTATAGTATAATTATTTTATGTGTTTATTGGTCTGTTACTCTGCCTGTTAATCTGCGTTCATGATAATTAACTTGATAAGGACTTAAAACATCCTATTGTCCATGATTAAGAGTTGGGAGTCTTTTTATTCTCTGAATTTTAGAGGTTTCCTTTAGTTCACAGTACCTTTTGTTTACAATACCCAAATTCAGGAAATTGCACATATTTTGAATGGATATGTAAGCAATTATGGAAAAATAATATACTGGAATACTACTTGCCAATAAAAAGGAACTATTAATACATGCAGCAACTAAAATAAATCTTAAAGACACTGTACTAAGTCAACAAATAATCCAGTCTCAAAATTTTATGTCTTATTTGATTCCATTTACATGGCATTTTATAAATGATAAAATTATGATAGTGGAGAACATAGTGATTGTAAGTTTTAGGGTAGGAGACAAGGTGTGACTATATAGTAATGGCAGAAAGAATGTTTAAGATTGATGGAAGTACTCTTAAGAAAATACATATTCATATTAAAATTCAATAAAAAGGTATGCCCTAAAGGTTAATTTTACTGTTAACCCAAAGGTTAATTTTAGAAATTAAAAGCTGTTGCTTCAGAATTTTTCCTGCCTTTTATCTCTGGGTTCTTCCATATTGACCCCACATTCAATTTTCCAAAGGATAGTCTGGTAATTTTTCTGTAGAGCCATCACTCCTCAGACCATATAGAGTAGCAGTTCTCATGCATTTTGATTTTAGCACTTCTTTCTTCTCTGAAGTATTATTGAGGACCCCAAGTAGCTTTGATATAGGTCATTTCTATTTTATGTAATATGTATTAAATGCACTATAATAGGAATTAAAACAAAATATTCATTTTAAAGTAGTAAACAAGAAACCTGTTACATTAGTGTAAATAATGTATTTTTATAAAAACTGTATTTTCCAAAGCAAAAAAGGATTTCATGAGAAGAGTGACCTTGCTTTACCCTTTTGCAACTCTCTTTAATGTCTCACTTAACAGAAGAAAGCTGGATTGTTACATCTGTTACTAAATTCACTCTGTTGTAATGTCACATGTTATATATCTCATGGAGAATTTCATTGTATACTCATAAGAAAATGAAACTTACAAAGACAAATATCAGTCAGATCAGCCTCTACCTACTGGCTGCCACCTTTGAAAAGCTCACTTCCTGTGAGTAGCCAGCCAAAGAAGACAGAACCAGATCTGCCTCTGTGTGCCATCTGGTGCCATCAGAAGGCTCGCTTCCCATGGGCAGCCAGCACAGGCAGGGACACACAGTCAGAAAAGCCCCATGCACAAACAGGACATCACTGGAGATACTTATGTCCTTCAGGCAAATACACCTGTGTTCCTGCCACCACCAGGGGAGTCCTGGTATAGATACGCAGGCTGAGAGAAACAGCCCCACCACCACTCACTCCTGGCCATCAAAGAAGCCCCAGTGTAGCTACACGAGTCTGGAGAAGCCTGCCCTACACCCTCCTTGGTTCCTCCCAACAAGCCAATTGTGGAGTCCCAGGCAATTTCCATGTTGGCTGTCCCTCCAGAGTGTAGGAGAGTGGGCCAAGACCTAGGTTGCTCTGACCCCAGGTTTACAGGGAGGTAGCCATTGTTGGTATCTTATCATCTTGTTTTGAAGTCCTATAATTCTTTTATTCTTTTGTTTTGATTGGTTTTATTCTATTGTGTTTTCCTTGATTTTATGTATTATAGCTTGGATGACTGTTTTGAAGAAAATAAGACATTATAGCACCCATTAATCATTTCCTGTTATCTTGTTTTGAAGTCCTGTGGTGCTTTCATTGTTTTGTTTTGATAGGTTTTAGTTAGTGTTTTATGATTTGATTTCAATATGTTTAAAGATGTGGACCACTATTTTGAAGAAAACAAGAAACATTATGGTAGCCATTGTTGATTTGCTGTTGTCTTGTTTGGAAGTTCTGTAATGCTTTTATTCTTTTGTTTTGATTGGGTTTTTCTGTTAATTTCTTGTGGTCTTGTTTTGAAGTCCTGTGTTTCTTGCATTGTTATATTCTAAATTGCTTTGTTCTGTTCTATTTTGTTTTGTTTTGTTCTCTTTAAAATAAAAATAATTGTCTGGGAATCAGCGCCATGTGTGAGCTGCCGCTGGACGGGGAACAGCCAGATCCAAGCATGTCCCTGTGAGTCAGTGCCATTTGCAGACTAGGGATAAATAGAACAAGGGAACACCAGCAAGCAAGCCCAGTCTGGGAACCAGTACCATGTGCAGGCCACTACCGGACTGGGAACAGCCAGACTGCAGCCCCTTCCAGCATGTGGACTGGCAAACAAGAAGTACCAGTTCCCCTGCCATCCTCCTGTAAGCGACCAGCTTATCCAGAGAAACACAGGGTGTGATGATAGCTATCGAGATGAAATACAAATGGATGCCTGTGCTGCTTTGGTATTTCACTAACATTGCAGGTCTAGAGCCAGTAGTCTGATCATAGGTTCTGAGGATAGTAGCAAATAGTTTAACATCTGGGAGGGGGCCTGCCTCCTGAGGGTTGTAGCTGTTGTTGATTCCCTATGGTCTTGTTTTGAAGTCCTGTGTCGTTTCCATTGTTTTGTTGGGTTGGGTTTTATTCTCTTTTGTTTGATTATGTTAGATCCGATGACAGAAGCAGCTATTTTAAAGATAGCAAGATATATTATGGTAGCAAATTTGGATTTACTATAGGCTTGTTTTGAAGTCCTTTATTACATTCATTGTTTTGTTTTTATTTCTATTCTATTCTGTTATGTTTGATTTTTACTGTATCCAAAGTTATCTGCAGCTATTTTGAAGACATCAAAAGGCATTATGGTAAATATTCTTGATTTTGTAATGTTTTGAAGTCCTGTATCTCTTACACTGATTTGTTTTGATTGGTTTTATTGTTTTATCTTCTTTAAAATAAAATAATTACTAAATAAACAAATTATAATTAAATAAATAAAAAGACAAATATCCTTTTAGTATGAAAATATTATTTACATCTTTGTACCACATTTGAAAACCACTCACTGTTTTAGAGATAGTAGAAGTATAGGTTGGTCTTTGTATTGTGTCTATAGTAACTTAATGACTATATATTGATTGACTAATGGACTCTGGTTTTCTCTAGAGAAATTTGTTTATTTTTTATTTTATTTTATTTTATTTTGTGTCTTTTTAGCGGTACCAGGGATCCAACTCACGACCACACACTTATAAGGCAGGAGCTTATGCCGCTGAGCTAAATCCCCAGCCCCTCTCTAGAGAAATTTGAACCAGTCCTTAACTGACCTCCATAAGGTTTTTTGACATTTGCAAGAAGTTTATAGACTTTTGGTACTATGGATTGGATTATTTGCAGGATGTTATTTGGCATGCTATGAGCATGTCCTCATAGTGTCTTTCTCATCTTGTGCCAGATTTTTGAAGTTTCATAGCTGCATGTTTTGTTGAAACTAAAATGTGACCTGCAAATGTAAAAATGACTAGGAGTTACTATAGATCATAATTCTGAACCAATATCTCTAAAATTTTTATCTCAGATTTCAGCATTTTTCCCTCCTGCAAACCTGTCCTTATTTCTGCATGATAATATTATCTAGCCCAGCGAGAAGCAATGGCACATTCCTTTGTCCTAGCACTAGGGAAACTGAGAGGAATGAATTGGTTAAACCCAAGAATTCCTTACCAGCCTGGCAACAAAGTAAAATCGCATTTCAAAAAAAAAAAAAAAAAAAACTCACCCAAAAGACTTAAAAACTCATCAAATTAAATGTCTCCAGATGCCATCCAATTGCCTTTATTTAAAAAATGACTTGTTTTTTTCCCTATAATTCTCAGCCATTATAATTTACATCTGGTCAGCCAGTCTATAACAACTTATTAAACACCTACTGCATACTGCTCTAAACTGCTAATATTAACCTTTTGTATAGTAATATAAGTAATAATAAGAGATGAAAATGGAAGCCAACATTTAGGTAATGTATATGTTCTGGGAATTCTGTACAGCTCACATGAGTTCATTTATATAACTCTCATAATAACCTTATAAGTTACATGTTATTATTATCCTTGTTTTGTAGATGATGAAGTGAGACCCAGAGAGGTTAAGTAACTGAAGATAGCTGTAGAGTACCCAAGTCTGTCTGTCACCAAAGCAATATTTTCAACCATTATGCTACCCTGATTGCCTCTAAAGGTCAACTCCTGTCTTTTCTATACTGTGCACATCTAAGTTACATCTTTCATGCCTGTGAAGTACCTGTTATTCTCATCCAGAGACCACTATTCTAGCCAGCATAACTAGGAACTTGGTATAACTTCTCCAACAGGATAGCCACATCTTTTCAAGCCAGTACCATTTTCATGGTAAATGCTAGTAAATTCATTCTTTTAACTGCCTTACCTCAGCCCCTTCAGTACTCCCCTTCCACTCTTCTTTCACGCTTCCTATTATTGTTACCTGCTCTCTATGACATTTGTGTACATCATAACACTGCCACATTGTGTATTCCTTGTTTTGCTATTTCATCTTGTTTATCTATAAATATTCAAAAATAGTCGTGCCTTCATCTACTTCTCTGCCTGCACACAGAACTGATATATGACATTTATGGAATATATGGAAATAAAATATATTGACGATTCATGAAATAGACAATAGAAAGATCTGACAATATATGGAACATTTCATGTATGACATTTAATTCCTTAGTCTTTGGTCTCAAAATATGTTGATCTTTCACAGGTCCACCTATGAGGATATGAAGATTTAGTTGGCAAAATTAAGAAAGCTATTCTTTTTTTTTTTTTTTTTTTGTCTTTTTTGTTTTTATTGGTACCAGGGATTGAACTCACGACTGCCTGCTTGCAAGGCTGAGCTAAATTCCCAGCCCCAAGAAAGCTATTCTTAAGACAAATTTTAAACACTATGTTAACATCGGTTTCACATTCATTGGTTGCCATGTATGCACAGAAATGATAACTAGAAACTAGTGCAACATAAAAATCATGACTTCTTTATTTAAAATTAGTAGGTAAAATTTAAATAACTTGTTTAGACAACCTCCCTTTGCTTTTTCTATTTGATTAATTTAGCACATCAGCAGATCCATAATATTCCATTTATTGATCAAGTAGACCATTTTTGCTAGATTGATTTATTGAAACAAACAGCTTAAACAAGTTAAATCCCATTTATCACATCTCTGCATTAATTTTAACATGATCTAGTTGGTGTTAAATGGACATTTGTTTTTACTGTCTCAGAGATTGGACTTTTCCTCCAGTAAAGCAGAATAATGTATCTATATGGTATTCTAACTTGAGAAGTACATAAAGATTAGTAAATAAGGCCCCATTAAAAATACTTATAATGTAAGTAACATGAGTCCCAGTAGCATTTCTAATGTCCATTAATGATTATTCTGAGGATCAGAGCTCATTTTACTGAGCCATTTAGTCAAACCGTGTGATTATTTAGAAAGTTAATTCATGCATACTAAAATCTAGCTTAAGTAATGCAGAGGGTAGGAGGTAAAACTCTATGGAGACTATAGTCCTTTTTGTTATTTAATGATCAGCCATAATTAACTTGCAAATTTGAAATAATTAGAACAAATTAAAGGTATTTAACTTTGCCTCCCTAAAGAAAAATTCAAATTGCACCAAATGCAGCTTTAAATTATTCAAGTCTCAGAGGTCTAGGGTAAATTTTTTTTTTCATAACGCCTTCTCTATGATGAGAATACCAATCTGCTTTTTGTCAGAAGGCGTCCTATCAAGTAATTGTTCTTTGTGTTAATAAATGACAGCTATTCTTCTTTCTAAAAGAATTCAGTCTCCCAAGACTACATCAGCATTTCTGTGGCATTTTAATCCAATAAAACAAAAGGTTAATGTTTTTCTACTTTTTAAGGAATGTGGATACAATTGGTTTTCAATTGGTCCTGACTGACATTTAAAATTTGCCATTCAAGCTCAGCTATACTGTCGCGATATTAAATTTGGGCAAAATAGAAAAACATTTAAGGTGCATTGGATTATTAGAATTTCATTGAACTTGAAATGAAAATGTTTTTCTGTTTCCCACTCAAACTCAGGGTTTCCCAGTTAGTGTTTATACTACTAAAATATGAGGTTATCGTTTAGTAAAATCTTAGTGACCTAACTGTGACTTGTTACAGTATAGCAATCCTAAATGCTATAGTTTTAAATCTTTTCTGCTAGCTTGATTTATATCATTTTGCCATATTTTTAACAGCTCCAACAGTTACTAAATAAGAATAACAGGAAAGTATTCTCATTAGTTCCATCCATATCTGTGAATGATGTAGATGTATCAATCTTCTCTGAATTTTGCACATTTTTTATCTGAAGTATGTTTAAATGATAAAGAACACTTTACCTAGCATTTTGATTTTGACTTTATGGTACATGACACAAAGTATATCCTCAATAAATATTTCTTCAGTTTGGTATCTGGATTTAACATACAGTTACTAATTTTGATATATCTCAGTATACTATAAAATTCTTTGGTATATTTTTTCAACTTTTTCTTCCATTTTGTTTTTTAATCATCTATTGAAATATAGCTTACATTCAATAAGATGTACATGCCAAGTTTGATGTGTGTTAACAAATGAATTTACCTGGGTGTTTAATACCCTAATTAATATATAAAGTATCCATCACCCCAAAAAGTGTCTTGTACCATGTTTCAGTAAGTTCCTTTATAAATTCCTGCCACAAGCAACCAACAGCCTAATTTCTATCTTTTCAAATTATTTTTCATGCTAAATCTGCTTATAAATGTAATCATACATTATATTACACATGTGTGTGGCAAGTGTTACCTACCATGTTTTTGAGATATGTCTATATTGCTGCATGTTTCAGTACTCTACTAGCTTTTTATTCCTTAATAGTAACTTATTATATAACTATATAACAACTTGTTTATAAATTCATCTGTTGGTAGACATTTGGATTACTTCCACATTTTTGTGTGAATGAAGAGATAGAACAATTGACTGTGCTGTAAACATTTGTGCACAACTGTTGAGTAACAAAGGGGTTTTTTTCCTCTTAAATATCAAGGAATGGAATTACTGTAACATATTGTAACTTTGTTTTGTAACCATAAATGAAACAACAAATTGTTCCCATGGAGCTAAAGATGATCCTTGATTTACAAGGAGTTAATATCCCAACCAGTCCATTAAAAGTTGAAAATACTGTATTTAATACACCTAACCTATTGAGCATTATAGCTTAGCAGACAATGCACTGTAGAGAATCAGTTATTTCCCCTTGTGATCACATGGCTGACTTGGAGCTATAGCTGCCTTTCTCTGCCCAACATATTATGGGAGTCTTATACCACATATTGCTAGTTTAAGAAAACAATCAAAATCCAAAGTGGGTTTATACTGAGTGGATTGCTTCATACCACTAATAAAGTTGAAAAATTCATACATTGAACCCTTGTAAACTAGGGACCATTTGTATAAGTTTACTGCTAAAGTTTGATATTTATCTCTTTAATTTAACCATTTTGGGACAGGGATATAACTCAGAGGCACAAGTTCCTGCCTGGCAAATGCAAGGACTTCAGTTTGATTCCCAGTACAAACAAAACAAGACAAGAAAAAAAAAAACCCACCAACAACAAAAAACATTTTGGTGATTGTGACGTGGCCTCTGGTTGGGGTTTTAATTTAGTTTTCCCTGAAAACTGTAAACTGTTGTTGAGCATATTTTGATGTTGTTTATTGGCCATTCATTACCATTACCAGTGCAGTTCTTGAGAAACTCCCTTGGGGAAGACCATGAAGAATGAAGGCAAGAGTGAAAATGCAGAAAACAGGTCAGGTGGAGGACTCTCTCTCTTGGTAGGAGAAGAGAGCTGCCCAATGACTACAGAGCATTTATTATACACTGGGCAGGTTGCTGTCAGGTGAAACCCCTCTGCCTAACAACTTGTTCATCTGGCTTGCCTCAGGCACCCTTTGTTGTCTGGGCTGGCGTTGCCCTAGCCCCACACCTGTGATCCATCTTCAGCGTCAGCCATCCCCACAATTCATATATCTTCTTTTGTGAAGTATATATTCAGATCTTTTAACAGGTTTTAATAGGACAAACAATCCTATTATGAGACATACATTTCTTTGTATATTTGGGATACAAAGGATGAACATAGGATGAATGTTTCTTTCAGCATTAACACAGCCCATTTGACCCTTTCTTTAGGTTCTTGGGGTGAAGGACTGCCAGCTAGAGAATAAAGAGACAAAACTGGGATCAGGTGGAGCCCTTTTCCTCCTGATGGGAGGAAAGAAACTGCTTAACCAAGGTAGCATGTTGGTTTATATACTCAGAATAATGATGTCAGTTTCAACCCTGCTGCCTAGCAACCCATTGCTTGGAGTGTCTAGGGGCTTGGTGTTTTTCTAGGCTGTAGAAATTTTCTCAGGTGGCTTGCCCCAGGCACTCTTTGCTTTTGGGACCGTTATGTCCCAGTCATGCCGCAGCCCTGCACGTGTGGTCAATTTCCAGCTTCAACGGCTCCCAACACAGCGTGTGTGGCTTACTCTTCACTTCTTTGGTGGTGGTTTTGAAGAGCTGAAATTTTCACTATTGATGAAGGTTAGAAAGATATGTTTTCCTATAGAAGTTGTATACTTTTAACTTTGATATTTAAATCTATGATATATTTTGCAGTCATCTTTTGAGTACTGTGACATAGGGCTCAAGATTTTTTATGCAGCTATCAAATTATTCCAGAACCATTTCTTTAGGAATTGAATGATACATTTTTAAAAGTCAATTGTACATATATATCAACATAAAGGTATGCATTTTTATTCCACTGACCTATATGTCCATTTTTCAACAGAAACACATATTATGAATTACTTGAGCTTTATGGTAAATCATGAAATGAGGCAGAATAAGTTTTGCAATTATTTTCACAGGCTGTGCCTGGTAGCATATGGTTGGCACCCCAGCATTTGAGAGGCTGAGGTGAAAGAATTGCAAATTGTAGTTCTACCTGTGCCTACCTAGCAAGAACTTTTCCTAAAATGAAAAGGAGCTGGGGACATAGCTCTAGCACAGAATCTCTTGGCTCAATCTCAAGTACCACTAAAACAACAACAAATCTTTTGGCTATTCTAGGTTCTTTACATTTTAATTCAGTGCATTAATTTCTGCTAAGAAAATCTAATTGTGGACTTCTGGGAGAACATGGCAGACAGATAGCAGCAGCTACGGAGGCTCTCTGAAACACCCAGCTTAGAATTCAGGAATGGTGCTGAGTAAGGAATCATAAGCAGGAGGAGATATGCCCTGGTGACCCAAGAACGAACTGGGCTGAGAGAAACCAACTGGGAATGCAATCCTGGTACTATAACAGGAACAGATAAAGCCTCAGCTTGGAAGCTGGAGCCCGCACCATTGGAAGCCGCGATGCGGGTTTCCTGCCGCTGCGGCTGCGTCTGAATCGGCTCAGCAGGGAGAGAGACGCGCGGAAGCTCTGAGAACGGGAATCGGTGAACGGAGTTGAGAGCGGGACGGGCGGGGAGCCTTGCATCCACCTTCGGTGAGTGAGGGAAAACTGGGACTATGCCACGGTCCAGGAGACTCCAACAGAGGACATTCTGGGACTGGGCAGACTTGCAGGAACAGGGCGCTGCAGTGACTTCAGTCATGTATCTCCCTCTTAAGCGGGATTGGTAAGCAGTGCCTGGCCCACGTGACGCTGCTGGTTGAGATCCAGTAGGCTAGCACAGCCCAGGTCCCAGCTCCTGAAGGTAGACTGACCTGGAGTGGCGGCCCCGCATAGGCTGCCCGGTCTGCAATTTCCTGGTGTGCTGCGGTGGGTGGGAACACCTAGCCAGCGCAATTCAATCAGACTGTGACTGACAGGGAAGGAAGCTGGGCCTCCTATATACGCTTGCATATATAAGGAACAAAGAATATGGGAAGAGGCAGCAACAAGAAAGGCTCCTCGGCCCCCAATCTTGAGAAAGAGACAACAGCAGACACAGCACCAATAGACATAAAGCACTATCTCGAGAGCCTCATAGACAAGTTCAGGAATGAAGTTATTAATAACCTGAAGCTAGACATAAGCAGAATAGTTAGAGAAATGCTAAGCACCACCCAAGAAAAAACAGATGGTGGAATGGAAGAACAGAAAAAGAGGGGAAAATTGTTTAATGGAGAAAATAGAGAAAGCATAGAATACGTGAAGCAGGTTCAAAGAGACTACCAGGAAACTAAAAAGTCTATCGAAAACTGGCATAACAGCTTGAAAGAAACTAAGAACAGATTATCTGAACTGGAGGGCAGATTTGTAATATGGGAGCATGAAATGAAAAACTTCTTAAAAATAACAAAGAAACAAACAGCAATAATACAAAGACTAGAAGATGATAAGAGGGTCTATAACTTAAGAATTAAGGACATAAAAGAAGAAGTAGGGATACAAACAAATGAACTACAAAAGCTACTCACAGAAATAATCCAGGAGAATTTTCCTAATTTAGCAAAAGGTAAAGATACTCAGTTGTATGAAGCATACAGGACCCCAGCTACCTACAACCCTAACAGAGAAACACCCAGGCATATAATAATTAAAATTCCAGAAATCCAATACAAGAACAGAATACTAAAAGCCATCAGAGACAAGAAACAGATCACTTACAAGGGAACACCCATCAGAATTACGGCAGACTTCTCGGCACAAACCATCAAATCACAAAGAGCATGGGGGGAAATAATTCAAGCTTTGAAAGATAATAATCTCCAGCCAAGATTGATATATTCTGCACAACTATCCCTGGAAATTAATGGAAAAACAAGGTGCTTCCAGGATAAAGAGGAACTAGGGGAATTTGCAACTACCACTTCAGCTCTACAGAGAATACTGCAAGATATTCTAAAAAAGAAAAATACGAAAAATCCAGAAGTAGCGGCAGAGAGGCCACAATGAATGGAGCAGAAAACAAAATGAAGAAGACAAACTGACAACTAATGACAGAAAAAGATCTCAACAGAAATGAGGCAGAGAAGATTGGATGATAGGAACAGCTATATTGGAGAAAATGACGTCTTAAGAGGTAATACTGATTTAGTATCATCTTGTTTTGAAGTCTCATCAAGCTTTTGTTCTTCTGTCGCCATTGGTCTAAACAGGTTGTATCTTATTGGATTTTATTATATATGATAGTATAAGCAAAACCTTTTATAGACAAGGAGATTATACAGAAACCATTGTTCATTTTCTGTTAGTTGATCCTAAATACCCTGTAATACTGTCATTCTCTTAAGTGGTTTTACATTGTTTTGATATATTTGATGCTACAGTATACGAAGTTATACTCAAAGATTTCAAGGAAAGAGACGATATGGTAACTACTTTTATGTCGGGATAATCTTGTGGTGAAACACTATTTTGCTTAAATGGTTATGTTTTGATCTGCACTGATTTGCTGTTATGCCCTCTTTCACCTCAATCTCCATTCTATTATTTACTTTTTTATCCTTTTAATTAAGGGAAAAATAAATTTTAAAATATCAGGATATATTATAGTGACCCACTTTGACTTTCCATTATCTTGATTTAAAGCCCTGTATTGCTCTCACCATCTTGTTTTGACTGATGTTCCTCTATTCTGTTTTGCTTGATAGTATCAGGTTCGAAAGTTTAGGCAACAGCTGTGAAGATAGTGGGATTCATTATGGTGCCCATTCTGGTTGACTATTATCTACTTTTGAAGACCTATAATGTCTCCAATGTTTTTGTTTTGTTGGTTTTGTTCTTTACTGTTTTGTTCAAATTTTATTATAACTAATGATATAGGCAATTCTATCAGAGATAGCGGGAGGCATTATGGTAACCATTGTTGATCACCTAGTATTATGCTTTTACATTATCTATTACGTCCACTCTTTTGATTTGACTGACTGTTCTGTTATGTCACTTTTGGTTCTACTCTCTGCCAAAAAAGTAATAAGAACTGTGGGAGCAACAAAACCCAAAATGTGTAATTGTCATTGTACAAAAGAGAGGAAAAGAAAGTGCTCTAAATGATATAACTGCATGTATATTTAAGTGTATAAGATAGATAATGATATTACTGAGTTTTATTGGATCATTGAACAGAACTGTTTGCAGTCTCACTGTTGGAATGTCCACTTTATAAGCTTTAATTTTGTAACTAGAACAATTATTTCTAAGATGACAAAATGTAATCCATTAACTAGTGATTTCCTACTGTTTGTTTTTTTCTGTAAATCTGTATAACTTGTACCCTTTCTCTGCTTTTTTTTTTCTTTTTCTCCTTAAATAAAATTAAAAAAAAAAAAGAAAATCTAATTGTGATTTGATCACTTTGGAGGAATAGAAATACTGAAAACATTGATATTTCCTATACATTAAAATAACATCTATATCTATTTATATCTTTTTAAAGTAATTTAATAATTCCATTGTTCTACACATTTTTCATTGAATTTAATGGTAGTACAGTATATAGAAAGAGTGTTTGTTTTCAGATACTTACTTTTATAATAGAATTTGCTAATTGCATATATCCTATCCAGTTTTGTTTTGTTTTCTGTTTTGTAGCTTTCTGAACATATTAAAATTCACAATTACATTGCATATAAAAACTTTATGGCTTTTTAGATGTTACATCATTTCTCTCTCTTTCTTTCATATATTCTTTCTTTCAGACTGATACAGGCTAACTTAAAGAAGAGATATATATATATAACATAACAGTTTTGGAGCCTGAAAGTCTGAAGAGCATAGTACTGGTTCTGGCAAGGGCCCAGTAGCAGATAGGGAGCACATGTGAGAAGAAGAGGTCACCCTGCAAAATCAGAAGCCAAAGAAACTAGAGTACCAAGGTCCCTTCCCAGGTCACACTTTAGCTGATGTAGGGTCCTCTCACTGGGACTCACCTCTTAAAGGTACCATACCACTTCCCAGTACCACTGTTCTTCGGTCAAGCTCCCAACACAAGAACTTAGGGGGAATAACCACATCCATACCATAATATGCTCTTTGTTAGGTCAAAATAAGTTATCTTTTATTTCTAGTTTCAGAGAATTTTTATTAATATTTTTATACATTTATTGATATATGGTTTTCCTGCTGTGTTTTCTTAATGTCATTATTGAACTGGACTTAAATTGGGATTGTTAAGCCAACAATACATTTTGAAAAATCTGCTCACTAGGCTATCATATAATACCATTTTATATATTACTGGGCTTTTACTTTTTCCTAGTATTTTGTTAAGGAGTCTTGTGTCATATATTTATGAGAAACATTGTTTCTTAATCTTTCATCATAATCAGATTTTCATCACAAGATAACATAAAATGTGTTGAGAAGTGTTCTATCCTATTTCTGAAAGGATTTGTATGAGATTGGTAATATTTCTTCCTTACATGTAATAGAATTTACCAATAAAGTTATCTGGCAAGTTCTGGCCTTTTTGGTTTGTTTTATTTTTGTGCAATCATCTTTGATTATGAACACCATTCATTTACTATATAAGAATCTATTAATATTTTCTGTTTCTTGAGTTAAGTTTTGACAGATTATATTTTTCAAGACCTGTATGCATTTTATTTGTTATTGAATATTTTGGCATAAAGTAATTGACATTCACTATTCTTTTACTATGTGTAGGTGTACCATCTCTTTAGAGTGGCATACTGTCTGTAATTTAGAATAGGGGCTTGTCAATTTTATTAATATTTTCAAGAGGCCAACTTTTGTGTTTCCTTCATGTTTTTATTATTTGCATATTTCATGGACTTCTACCTTTTACTGTTTCCTTCCTTCTCCTTGCTCCATGCAGTATCTAGTTTACTCTTCCTTTTATTATTATTATTATTTTGAAGGTAGTAAAATACAACAGAACCAGACAGAGCAAAGCCAATTGAGACAATGCAGTGAAATTGTTACAGAATGTCATAGGTTACCTGGATAACAGTAGTAGGTGCGATAGTATATCTCGTTATCATCACAATAGTTGTCCTTTCAGTGAGGTATAGCAAAATCAAACCAAATACAGAACTTGTCAAAACAGAATATTGAATAGAGCAATACAATTAGTTAGAACAAAGCAAAACAGTGATAACAATATTGGTTTCAAAGAGATGGTAGAAAGGAATCCCTATTTTTGCTACATTGCATACGGTCAACCTCCCAAGAGATGCTCAGACCTCTGGCTCCCATTTGCTAACGGGGAAGTGGGGGATGGGATGTTTGAGTCTCAGCCCATGTGCTGGTAGGCTCAGGGCTGCTTACCAGGGAGGCAAGTGGGTTGCTTTGTTTCCCAGCACCCTAAGTTCCAACATGATGTGATCTCCGGAGATGCTGACTGGTTCTCCCCCTGGGGCGCCCGCTGCTTGCTCAAGCCATGGCTGCTTACCAGGGAAGTGAGCAGGTTGCTTTCTTTCCCAGAGCCATCTACTCTTCCTTTGTGAGAAGCAATTTTCCCTCAAAGAACTGCTTCAAATTTTATGTTTTCTTTTTATTAACAATATCTATTAATTACTGGGTTTTTTTAACATGATGTAGTTTACTCAGAAGTGTACTTGGGAATTTTTTTAGATTTTTTTTCTTTTGTTTGAGTTTTGTTACTTCGTTTTATTTTTGTTATTTTTAAGATGCAATCTTGCTACTTAGTTCAGGCTGATTTGACGCTTCAGTGTAGCAATCCTGGTCTTGTCCTCTCAGTTCTTTTACCTCAGCCTCCCAGGAATTATAGGTGTATACCACCATGTTCAGCTTATATAATTTGATTTTTATTATTTGTGTAACTCCATTGTGATCATAGTCTATTAACTTTCATTCTTTTGAAATTTATTAAATTTTACTTTATCATCCAATATATTTTCTGTCTTGGTTTGCACACGTCAGTTAGATTAAATTAATTAAGTGTTGTTCTATTCTTTTTTAACCTATTGAATTTTGGTCTCTTTTGTCCTATTAATTGATATCAAGTTGATGCTAAAATCTAGGGCTATTACTTGGATTTCTTTATTTTTTCCTTTAGTATTATACTGTTTGGAAGTGCTATGTTAGATGCACATGTATTTTTAAATTTTTTATCTTTCTGATGTTATCAATTTTATCAGATATTTATCTTTACTCTGTTAATACTTCTTAATGACTACTTGAGTTGATATATTAGATATTACATAACCATTGCAGTCTTCAGTATGTGTTGTTGACATAGCATATGTCTTTCCATCCTTTTATAGTAACCTATTTATTATTTTATATTTCAAGTGTAATTCTTATAAGTAGCATATGCTGGCATTCTGAATTATTTCTATTTTTGACTGTCTATTCCATTTGAGTGTATAATCCATTTAAATTTGATTGATACTGTTAGATTTAAGTCTATCATTTTGCCTTTTGTTTATCTTTTCTACTAATCTTTTCTGTGTGTGCATGTGTGTGTGTGCGTGTGTGTGTGTGTGCATGCGCGTGTGTGTTTGTTACAGGTATTACAGTTTGTGTGTAGTTGTGTCTAGATGCCCTCCCCACTAAGGCTTCATGCAGTCAGAGGAGGCCAGCCTTTGGATGGCAACTGAATCTAGAGTTTGTGATTGACTGATTGATTGATTGATTAGTGCTGGGATTGGAGGTGTGAGTGGTACACCTGCCCTAGGGCAGGTGACCTGCATATAACATAAAGGAAGAAAAGAAGCTCCTTTCTCTTTTTGCTTTTGTTGCTTGTCTGTCTTCTGCTGCCGTGAACTGTTGCCCCTGCAGAGGCACCACCATGCCTTGAAGCCAGCTGATTATAGACTGAAACTTCTAGAAACTGTGAGCTAAATAAACCTTTCCTCCCTTAATTTTGGGTATCAGATATTTTGACTCAGCAGTGAGAGAAAGATTACTAAGAAACTGGGGATCAAGCCAGAACCTTCATACTATATACCCCTAGCCCTTTTTATTTTTTTTTTTCTTTTGATTCAGGTTTTCATAAGTCACTAAGTTGCCCAGTCTGAGGTGGACCTTGCAAACCTCCTGCCTCAGTGTTCCAGAGTTATGAAATTACAAATGTATGCCACCACACCTGGCTTTTCTTCTATTTGTTTGTTGTGGGATTTTTTGAGAGGATACTTTTTTTTTTCAGTTTTCCATATAAATCCCCTAATTTATTTTGAGCTTCTAAATATTCTTGTGTGTGTGTGTGTGTGTGTGTGTGTGTGTACTGAACCCAAGACCCCTCAATGAGCTACACCCACCCTCTTTAATTTTCAGGTAGTATTTCATTACATTGTCTGGGACAACCTCAAACTTATGATCATTCTGCCTCAGCTTCCCAAGTAGCTGGGAGTGTAGGCATACTCAACCATTCCCATCTTTATATACTTTTTAAAGAAGTTACAGTAAGTGTTTAAAGATACAGCCTTTTATGTTTATTTAAATATGCCCTATTTCTGATGCTCTTTGTTTCTCTAGATAGATTCATATTTCTGTCTAGTGTAATTTTCCTTTAATTTGAAAGGCATCCTGTTTTTTCCTATAATGCAGGTGTGCTAATAACATTATTCTTGTTTTTGTCTGAAAAAAATTATTTTTACTTCATTTTTGAGGGATATGCTCTGAGACAGAATTCTGAGGTGACAGATTTATTCTTTCAACATTCTAAAGCAACTGCTCTATTCTCTTCTGGTCAATTATTGTTCTAATTAGTTGTAGTTAATTGTCTAGAATATCATCTTTCTTCTATATGTAATTGATTTTTTTATGGTTCTCTCTTTTTCTTTGGTTTTAGACAGCTTAACTATTAAGTCAAAAAATTTAATCAAATTTGCAAAATATTCTGCCACTTTTAAGGATACATTTCTTCAAATGTTTTTTCAACCCCATTCTCTTACCTTGTAAGACGGCAGATATGCTTCATAGACAACTCAATATCATTTCTAAGATCCCTGAGACTCTTATCACTTTTCTTCATTCTTTTCATTCTTCTCTGTTCAAATTAGATAATTTCTATTAATTCTGTCATAAATTTCACTTTCTCTTTATTCTTTCATCTCCATTTTCCAATGTTTATTTTAGTCACTGTAATTTTCACTAGAATCCCTCTGATTGTATTTAGACTTTCATTCTCTTTGCTGAAACTGTCTTATCTGTTCATTCATTGATACTATGTTTTCTTTTATATACATCAACTTATAAATGCTCCTTGACTTGTGATAGGGTCACATTCTATCATAAACCCATCATAAGTTGAAAATTTCATAAGTCAAAAGCATTTTATATACCTAACTTATCAAAGTTTAGCCTGCCTTATGGTTAGACAAACTCATCTAACATGAAACCTGATATTAGAATTAAGTGTTGAATATCTCATGTAATAATAGTCTAATACAAGTTTATAATATAGATATATTCAGAACACTATAGAAAGGAAAAAACAATTATTTTGTATGTATGTTTTGGTACCACCATAAAAAGCAGAACACCCTAGTCAAATATGCATAAATCAAGAAACCTCTGTTTTGTTATTAGTAGATTTAAATGAAGTTGTAATCTGCTTAAGCATCTGGGCCATCTTTTGATTGATTATAATTGACTGTTTTCCTTGACTGTGGGTCATATTTTTTCTTTTCATGTGCAGTAATTTGTATTTTCTCCTGGATATTAGGGATGACACATTTAGAAATGTAAATTTTATTATCATTCTCTGAAGAATGTTGATTTTTCTCTTAGCAGCAATTGAATTACCAGGTAGATTTCTTGAACTTGAGCAGGATTGGTTTTATGCTGTTTGAGGGCAGATCTCTGGAATGCTCATGATGTTTCACAAAGTCCTTTATACTGATGGGACCTAATCTCCAAACTCTACTTTGTATATTTTTTTGTACCTACATTTTAGCATTTGTTATAAAGGTTTACAGTTAGCCTTCTAGGATATGACCCTTTTGGTATCTCAGCTGAAATAGGAACACTAATACGAAATAGGATATCTTCGTATTTGCTCAAGAATGTAAATTTCTCCTATCATTGTCCAGTCTGTGATACTTCTGTATTGCATTCTGCTTTCAACCTTATACAGCCACTCTTTGTTGAATCTTACAATGAAAAGAAAACAACCATTAAAGTCAACTAAGCTAAAGTTGATTGCTAAAAAATGTAAAATTAAAAAGCCTTTTTAAGATGACAATCTACTATGAAGAAAAAGAAATTGCCAATATCAGGATGAAAAAGAAAATATTAATATACATTCTAATGATATTTTTCAAATTTATTAAATTATGCATACAGACCTTTACAGGCATGTTGATAAATGACAACATTTTCTCAAAATCAACAGAATACAAAATTGAGGCAAAAAGTAGAAAATCTGAATAGTCCTATATCTGTTAAAGAAATCAGTTTACTAATTAAGAAACTTACTATAAATAAAATCACAGACTCATCCAGTTTTCACTTGTGAATCCTATTTCTAAAGGAGGAATCATATCAATGTGACACAAATTCATTTAGAGACTATAGCAGGTTTGTTGGCTTTGGCACTATTCACTTATGATCAGATAATTCTTTATTTGCTGGCTGTTGTATAGTGGGTATCTTATGCATCATAGAATTTTCAGCAGTAACTTGGCTCAGTGGTGCATATGTGTAATCTCAGCACTCTAGAGGATGAGGTAAAAGAATCACCTCAAGTTTGAGGCCAGCCTGAACTACATAGTGAGACCCTAGTTCCAAAATAGAAAAAAAGGAAAAAAGAAAATGTTCAGCATAATCCTTGGCTTATTTTTATTGGATGCCAGTAGCAATGCCAATTCTGACAAAAACCTCTATAAATCACCAAATGCCCACTGCGTGGTAAAATCCTCACCACCCTAGCTCACTTGCGAACCACCAGAATGCAGTACTTGGAAACTTTTGCCAACTCTTTTTGTGAGACTAAACCAAGTAAAGGCATTAGAGGAAAATAAAATGACAAACCAGTCTTTCTCATGAACATAGGTTTATTTTTAATCTTAACAAAATATTAGATATTAAGTCCAAAATACAAAAAGAATATAGCTTGACTACGTAATGCAAAGTCAGTTCAACATTTGAAAGTCACTCAATGTAATTCTCCATATTAGCATAATAAAAACAATTAAAAAGGAAAACTTCAAGTAAAAGCATTTGACATAATTGGTCCAGCATTCTTTTATTATGGGAGAAAAATAACCTTTCACTAAACTACAATATCTGATCAAGAGTAATGAAAAAGTTACATCTCTTTAATGATGAACATTGAGAAGAACAAGGAAAATTGTATGGGAGGTTCTAGCTAGTACAATCAGGCATGAAAAATATTGGAAAGAAAATTGCCTTTATTTTCAGGTAACATGATTTTCTGTCTTATGGAACCTACATAAAATCTACCAGAATTATTCAGTGAATTTTAACACAAGAAGAGAATACAAGTTCTGTATAAAAGTAAATTTTATTTCTGTATTAAATAATAGTGATTAACATATAAAATTATAAAAAGCACTTAGTGAGATACCCAATGGTAAATCTACCCAAAAAATCCAAAAACTAAAAATGCCAAGCTCATATTAACAAAATAAGTACAAAATCTCTACATTAATAACCACATAATACTGCCTACACACATTTAGGAACACTTCAGAAAACAAAGATAAGTTTTTAAATGTGAACACTCAGTATTGTTATATCAGTTTTTCAAGTTGAAGGTTAGACTTAATGCAATTTCAGTCAAAATATCAGCCTGTAAAAATATCAGTTTTGCAGAAACTGGCAAACCTGTCCTAAAATGTTATCAAAATATGAAGGTCCCAGAATATCACTGATGATCTTTGCTATTCTAAAAGGGCTTATGCTACTCAATTTCAGATGTGTTAAAGCTATACAATCAATATAGTTTAGTACACTAAATACATACATAGACCAGTGGGAAAAAAATAGAATCCAGAAACAGACATACTCCTATGCTCAACTGATTTTTGATAATGATGCCATGCAATTAAGTAATGTTAAGTTTACTGGATATATATGGAGGAGAAATAAACTTTGATCCCTGCCTCACATCATAGCCCAAAATTATTTTGGTCTTGAAGTGTTGAGTCTGCGTGTTGTGAGAAGGGCATCTACACAGGAGGATAGCTTGGCATACAGTATCAGAAAATTTGCAGTCTGGAGGCCTTCCGTACTGGGGACTGTATTTATTAGATGTCAGAGCCTAAGGAGAACAAGGAGGAAGATGTCTAAATGGAGGCTGACCTTGCATTGAAGTCCTGTTGCTGAGGGTGTTAAGAAAGGTTTCCTGACAGTATGGGTAGCCCAGTCTGAGATAGGTGGGGAGAGTGTTGTAGGGGAAAAAGAATAATTTTTTCCATTCCCATAAGTTCTTATTTGGAACTAACCCTTGTGACAAAAGATGTTAACCAGAGAAAATAAACATAAATTTATAAACATGTATAGTTCATATAGATGTATAGGTTTCATAAATACAATGAATAATTCTCAGTTGAATTCTAGCTTACATATTATCTTAAAGAACAGTGAAATTGTAGAGAAGTGACAAGACAAAGGAGAAGCATTCGGTCTTTATGAGCTACAAATTGGGAGAAGAGAACTAAAGATTACTTAATAAAAGTTGTTAATATAGATTCCTCTGGTATCATCTATGGATGATAAGGATCTAAAGTTGTCTTTAGTAGTCAGTCTTTATTCTCCCTAATAGAAAGAGGGCAAGAGCAAGATAGTGTTCTATCTTTATAAATCTGTGTCTTGCTTTAGGCAAACAGAAAAGCCAGAGAGTTTTCTGTGTCATTTGCTTCCTTTTAATGGTCCTCTGTTAAGTAATCTTCTATATTTTGGAGTAATGTGTTTATACACCTCCTCCCTACAATATTCCTGTGGTTTTTTGGTCACAGGTGCACAAACACACACACGAAGATAACAACAACAAAAACTCATTGATTTGCTGTCTTCTTCCATAGGCATTAGACCATAAGGTTGACCTCAGCTTCTATTTATCAATATATATTTGCCTTGACCTCCAGTGCTGTACCCTCCCAGTAAATCTAACCCAAATCTAGCTCTCAGACTGCTTTCTTTGCATTTATAACTGTGCACCCAGGTCCTGCTATAAATTTATGATTTCTAATTCTGTCAGGCTCTCAGCATTTCAGGACAGTCTTTCTTCTGTAATTTCTGTCCAGATTTTTGCAGAACTTCATCTCTCTCTTCAAAACGCACTTCTGTCACTCACAAAAATGAATTTGCCTCCTGTACCAAGGAATTGAGTCATTTATTTCCTTGACTCATTCTTCCTCCACTCACTACACGGAAAATCAGGCAACCAACAGCAAATTGCTACAGTCACTGGTCAAGTTGCTTTCATGAAATATCTTCTCCATAATCACCATTATGTTACATTGAATTTCTCCTACTCCCAAAATCTCCTCTGTATTGCTTTCCATCTAGTACTCTGTCAGTCATCCATGACTCCTTTCTGTCCCTCACTTTTCATGTTTAAAAACTCAAGTTCTGGCAACTCTAATATTCTCCTTTTTATTTTAGTTTATTAATTCATGTATGCAGTATATATTGTTTACATTCTTTGTGGGAAGTTAGCATATGTACATAACACATCTTAAATTCTTTTCTAATACCTTCCCCCCTTCTCTTTTCCCCTTACTCTCTTTTTTTGTACATGTTTACAGTATTTAGTGTTTACAATTCTTGTGTGGCCTTAGTACATGTACATAACATATCCCAATTTCTTTTTCACATTCCTTATCCCCTCCTTCCCTGGTTTTCTTTCCACCTCTTAATTCTCTTCTTTAAGAACAATTTATAGTTTTTCCCTATTTCTTATTGTCTATTTTGCTTTTTATTTTTACACTGCCAATTTTAAATTAAAAAATTGTTTTAAAATTATTTCTTCCTTTTCATTCTTGCTACTGTTTCTTTATTCAGTGCTGGTTCAGCAGACTTAATAGCTCATTCAGTTTCTTGTACTCTATTCTCTAAATTGTACTTGAGGAATTTTTTATAAATTCAAATTGAATATGCAATTTGTCGCCTTAGAGCCCTTCAGTGACTCCACCTTACCTACAAGATAGAGTTCAAGACCCTTAATATGGAAAACAAATCCTTTCATGATCAGTATGTTCCATCTCACCTGCTTCACCTCTATTCCTTCTCCCCTACCATCATATTTTATGTTATAACAGCACCAAACCATTTAACTTGCCCAAAATATGTGACAAAGTTTTATTTCTTGGCATATTTGCTGATATTGTACTATTTTCATCCACCTAGAACACTTCCATGCTTCCTTAGACCCCACTTACCCAGCAAGATTTGAGTTTGAAGTTTTTCAGGAATCTCCATTGTGCAGACAGAAATAGGTTCTCTGCCTTTGTGTTCTCACAACATCCTGCATATTCCCGAATATAGCATGTATCACTTTATGTTAAAAATTGTGTTCCCATCTTTGTTCCCACCATTAAGATCACTTTAGGAATGGAAACTAGGTCTTGCTCATGTTTTGTATACCCAGAACTTAGCATATATCAAATACTTAGTAAATGTTTTCTCTTTTTTTTTCTTTTTTTTTGTCCACCCCAGATCCATAGCACATACCAAGCCTATAAAATTCATCCTCAGTAAATATCTGATGAATATATAAATAAATGTTTATTTGGCAGTTTTTTGAACAGAAATAAAGAAAGTAGAAATTGAGGCACGTGAAGTCCCCACCCACAGTGGTAGAAAGGATATGGCACTGCTAAGTAAGGATGGAAAGACATGGAGGCACTAGTTTCATGATAAAAAGTAATGCTTGGGGCTTGGGACTTAGCTCAGCGGCATAAGCACCTGCCTTGCAAGCAGGCAGTCGTGAGTTCGATCCCTGGTACCAAGAAAAAAAGAAAAAAAAAGTGTAAAAAAAAAGTAATGCTTTGCTTGGACGTGAGTTGGTTCCAGTTATCCTTTTGGAGCTTGTTACTGTATTGATCAGGTATGAGTGTTGGAGAGAAAGTGAGCTAGAGGAAACTGTTTTTAAACCTCAATTAAAGATATAGAGATGTGGCAACAAAATGTTTAAGAAGCAAACAAGGACCTTACAGAATCCTCAAGAATGTCTGCATGGGAAGGGAAGGAATAAAGACTGTTCCCAGTAAGAGTCTAAGTAGAAGCCTCATGAAACTAGATGCCAACCAGGATAATGTATTATGAAAGCCAGAAGTAAAAAGTTTTAAGAAAAGAGTCAATTGCTGTGGGATAATAACCTGAGGAAAAAAAGATTTTATTTATTTATTTATTTTTGTCTTTTTCATTTTTATCGGTACCAGGGATTGAACTCATGACTGCCTGCTTGCAAGGCAGGTTGCTTATGCCACTGAGCTAAATCCCCAGCCCCAAAAACAAGATTTTAAAGAAAAGCCTTTGATTTGTTCTTTAGAAACTAGTTCTAATAGATATGTTGGTTTGAATAAATAACTTTTTATTTTTTTTAGATATTCTGCAGAGAAAGAGAAAGAAATGGTAATGGAAGAGAGATGGTAAAAGGCGTTTGCTATTTAATTGCAAAACTATCTACATACTAGAAGAAATTAAGGCACTTGTAATTACATAAATTAAAATATAAAAGCCTTTTCCAGTCATCCTATTTCTACTTTTCTTCAGTTTGACATTTATCCATCTATAACTTTGAGATTACATTGTATGTTCTGTTATCACAAACTGTTTTCATATCATGAAATTCTTCCAAATTAGTAAGAAGAACTATTTCATTCATTTTAATAGTTGAATAATGGGCCTTATAATGGATATGTAGCATCATTTATTTATTGCATTATATTTTCACTATTACAAATAAATCTGCAGTAGTCATCCTTAAATAAGTATTCTCATGTTGCTCATGTAGTTCTGTACCATAAAATTTTAAAAGAGAAATGTTGGAAGAAGTGCATTTTTATTCTGTGTTGACAAATCACTTACAAAAAACTAATACCAACCTTCAGTTCTTCCAGAAGTGTGTTAAAGTGATTGTATCCCCATATCTTCACTGGTAATAGGTAAATATTCCTTTTAACAGAAAATTTTTGGGTTTGGGGGTTTAGGTTTTAATTTTTAATAGAAGAACTGATCTTATTTGTAATCCTAGGACAGAATCTAGTGGTGAGAAAGAATCTGTAAGTTGTAAGACAAAGGAGATAACTGGGGGGTCATAGTTACAGAAGGCATGGGTTAAGATGACATTAGCAGTGAAAATCAAAGATATAATTTTCTGAGGTATTAAGAATTAGTAGATAGATTAATATATAAATAAATGTAAATGAAGAAAGATTTTTTAAATTTTGTTTTTATTTTATTTTGAAAAGAACAAAACCAAATGAGAAAGAAAACAAAATGGAGTCATTCAAAACAAAAGGATGGACATAGCACAAGATTAAAACCACAGTATAATGTGACCTACAGTGGTGACAATGGAGACATTCACTATGATGTCTTTTATTATCTTCAATAGAATTCATTAGAATCAGGCATAGTAAAATTGAACATAGCAGTACATAACAATATCAATAAAAACAAAACATTGGAGACATTATAGGACTTCAAAAGCAGACAATAGTCAAACCAGAATGGATATCCTAGTGAGTCTTGTCGTCTTCAAAGTAGTTGCTTCTACTCTCAGACTTGATACTATCAAACATAATAGATTTGAATAAAATCAGTCAAGACAGCTAACAAACCAGATCAGTCATAATAAGACAGTGTAAGTAATACAGGACTTAAGATGAAGTCAATAGGAAATTAAGGATGGTTATTGTAGTATATCCTGCTATTTTTGGGATAGCTGTCTGTGCCCTCAAATCTAGTACAAGTAGACAGACCGAAACAGAATATAATCAAACTAAACAGAGTGATGAGAATAATGTTGGTTTTGAATCCTGATACACTATTAACAATGTCCTCTGCCTTCCTTTTTTAGATAGTTCCTCCCCTTTCACTTTCACGGGGTGCACTGTACATTTTGGTCCCCACTAATTCCTTTAGTTTTTAGATTAGGGGGCAACCCATTATTTACCTAAGTGGTTCTGAACCTTTTTACCCTTGGTATTGATCTTAAGCTGTATTCCTTTACCTACAAAAGCCTCAAGGTTTTCCTTCCTTATAGCTAAGTAGTTCTCCACTGCAACAAAGTGTCATGTCTTTCCAACCTATCTGCAGCTGCTGGACAAGCTGTCCCTATTTCTCTCTGGTTCGCTGTCACATAGAGCATTGTTTTCTCATCTTTGACATTAACCCTCTTTCAGGTTGATTATATTTCGTATGCAGAGCATCTTGATTGACCCTGTCCCTTGATCTATCCTGCCTGTGTTTCTTTTTGGTAGTGTATCAAGGCCATCTATGTTAGAGATTATAGCCAGCCTTCTCTGCCTCATCTATGCTATGCTATTTTTCTGCTGTTGGTTGTCTACTTTTCCCCTTCATTTCACTGTCTGCCCCATTCAGTGAGGCCTCTCTCTGCCACTGTTCCTGAAACCCTAGTGCTTTTTTTTCTCTCTAGAATGTGTTTTAGTATTTTTTGTAGGGTTGGATTGGTGGTCATGAATTCCCCCAGTTCCTCTTTGTCATGGAAGCATCTTGTTTCTCCATTAATTTTGAGAGATAGTTTTTCAGTGTACATCAATCTAGGTTGGAGGTTATTTTATTTCAGGACTTAGAATACTTTGCTCCAAGTTCTTGATTTGATGGTCTGTGTCGAGAAGGCTGTCATGATTTTGTGATCCTTTATAGGTGATCTGTTCCTTTTCTCTGACAGATTTTAATGTTCTGTTCTTGTAATGAATTTCTGATTATCTGATCTTGATTATCATATGTCTGGGTGTAGATCTGTTTTGGTTGTAGCTGGCTGGAGTTCTGTATGCCTCATATATCTAAATATCATTTCCTTTTCCTATGCTTGGGAAGTTTTTTTTAAATATTTCTGTGACTAGCCTTTGTTTTCCTTTGTGTTTACCCCTGCTTCTTCACTCACATTTTTTATTCTTAAGTTATATATCCTCTTGTCATCTTGTAGCCTTTGTATTGTTACTTTCTGGTTCCTTGTTATTTTTAAGAGATCTTTCCTTTCATGATCAGACATTGCAAATTTGTCTTCAAGTTTTGATAGCCTATCTTTAGTTTCTTTCACACAGTTTTGCCAGATTTTGATGGAGTTTTTAATTTCCTGGTAATCTCCTTGAATCTGTTTCATGTATGAATTTTTAAAATATTTTTCATCAAAGGTTTCCCTCCTTTTTTGGTGTTCCTCCATTCTTCCATATGTGTCTTCTTGAGAGGTGCTTAACATTTCTTTTCTTAGTCTTCTTAGATCTTGCTTTAATTATATTAGTATTTCTGTTTTTGAGTTCTATGTCATGAAGTTATTTCTTTATGTCTGCTGATGCTGTTTCTGATATTGCATATTTGCTGCCCTCAATCTCTTCTGTGTTTACCTCTCCTGGATCCATATTCCCTGAGTTGGCAGCTGGAGATTTTTGTTGTTGTTGTTCCTTTCTCTTGTCATGTTTCTTGTTTCTTACAAACAAGTAAATAGTGGAGGCCCCAGGCCCTTTCTGTATTGGTTACAATTGCTTTGAAGCATACTAGCTAGGGATTGCTGCCCTCTCCAGTTTGCTGTTGATCACTGAAGTATAAGCAGGGGCAGTGCAGGGTGGCCCCTCCCCTCTGAGCCAGTCAATCACCAGGGGTCTTCCCCCGTTAGTGTGCATGTGGGGATGGAACCAGTTTGGGACAGTTTCAGGAGCAACTTCGTCCCTGGCTATTGAGTCCCACCCAGCGGCATGACCCAGTCCAACCAGTTCCCACCAATCTGCTCTGCACCAGAAGCAGCCAACTGAAGCTGCTATGGCTCCAGGTTCAGGTCCTGACATATTAGAATCCTGCCTGATTCTAATATGTCACCCAGCCGGTCACCCCCTCCCACGGGAGGACCAAATTCTGAGCAATCACTGTGGGCTAGTGCAGATCTCCACACCAGCTCCATTCTCTGTTGTGATGCATCCTCCTGAGGTCATCAGGCTCACCAACCCCTGAGTTCAGTGTGACCATGAGTCATCAGACTCCAGGGTGTCTAGTACAGCATAGACCTGCTCTGGTGAGAGCATGACTGGCTCCAACCTTCCATCCGCATTTTTCTTTTCTTTTCTTTTCTTTTTTTAACCTTAGTTTCTTCCTGGGTCATGAGAATCCCTCTCCTTTCGTCAGGTCTTCTGCATGGCGTTAAATTCTAGCATCTGAGATGTTTCTGTCAGAGAGGCTCTTTACCTTGCTAATTACTGATCTGCCATCTCTGTGGGAATCCAAAAAGACTTTATTTTTATAGTAACCTTTATTTTAGGGAAATTGGAAGCCAAGTTGGAGGAGGACCAGGATAGGGTTTTGAATAAAGATACAGAAGCATGCTTATGTAAAATGGAGAAAAGAAGCAGAAAGCAATCCTTATTGGGACCAGTAACACTGGCTAGTATTGATATGAGAATGAATACTTTCTGCTGATCTGAGCACGAATGGATTTGGGAGATGCCAGGAATTATGGTCACATTAATTTTTCTCCGTGAACAAATACAGATGCAGTGGTTGGGTTTGATTAGTTGGGGGCATATCTGAGATATAAATTATATTCACACTGAAGGTTTCATTACCTCTAATTTCCTGTCCTAGGAATAAAAGTTTGGTAACTAAGGCACACCTCTACTGGTAGGTCTGCACAAGAAGGTGTTCTGCATTGCAAAAGACAAAGGAAGTAAAAACTTACTTCATTATGCCTACATAAAGCTATATACTGTTATTGTTTCTTTGTGTCATTGGGAGCATGAAGCCATTTAACTTCTTGGTTCTTATTAATATAAGTTATGATATGAGAAAACATTACTAAACACAAACCATCGACATATATAAACTTATATGATTTGAATCCTGGCCATCCTTTTGGAGAGTTTAGACATCTTAATTCTTAGAATCTTACTTTTTGAGTAACTATCTCTATCAGTTTGTCAGTCCTTTTTTTCCTTGACTTTAATTTTCACATTGTATGTGGTCATAGGGAAGATAAAACCAAAGTACATGAGTCATGTGGACAGCTATTTTGAAGAGAACAGGAGACATTATGGCTGCCATTGTTAATTTTCTTATTGTCTGGTTTTGAAGGCCTGTAATGCCTTCATTACTACTCTGTTCTGATAAGTTTTATACTATTTTGTTTTGTATGAATTCATTGAGTATAAAGATATAGACAACTATTTAGAAAAAAAAAACAAGAGACATTATGGTAGCCACTGTAGATCTCCTGTTATCTTGCTTTGAAATCTGTGTCACTTACGTTGTTTTGCTTCTGTCTGCTTTGTTCTGTTTTGTTATGTTTAGTTTTATTCTTTTTAAAAAAAAATTTTTTTAAAGCAAAGTAGCATGAATCTATGGGAAATTTAACAGAAACACATCAGAATATTTCTTCCTAAAATAATAAAATGTAAGTGGAAATATGCTAATAGTAGAAACAAAGTTTATTAATGAGAAAAAACAGTAAAGTGTATTCACTTTAATTAAAGTGTATCCATTTTAATTAAAATGTCTTTTAGTTCATATTTGCCATGTCAATTTTATAACTATATCATATAAGGAGAGAGTCCATATCTTCCACAAGCATTGTTGCATTGTTCTTTCCATACCCTACGTACTTAACAAATATTAAAACAATTGAAAATGGAAATAAAAATATATTTTGAGATATATGGGTGATATTTTAATTCCTAATGTTCATTTTTAGTACTTGGAATACATTTTAGATATGAAAATCTTGTTTTAGTATACTTTTTTATTTCTTGAGATACTCAAATTCTTAGTCATACTGTGGTTTTATTAGTAATAGCATGTGTTTGAGTGTCATTTCCCTAACTCCAAATGTAAGCTTTTTGAGGATAAAGACCATTGCTTCTGTAAAACTGTTGGAGTGGAACACAAAATAGACCTTTTGTAAATTACTCAAATTAAAAGAATTTTAAAAGTTTTAAGAAAATAAAAAATAAGAAAAAGTAAGTTCTTATTGTCATGAATTACATTTCAATTCATTGAATTTAAATAACTTTATATACTCAATACCTCCCCTACTATGCTGTCTATAGCTCATTCATATTTTCTCTTCCAGTTTATTAAAGTCAAAATGTAATGGATGGCTTCCCAGAACTTCATCATCCTTTAAAAAATACCAACACTCCCCAAATAGTGGAGAGAATAAGAAGGAGAAAAAGACCATTGGGTTTCAGTCACATACAGAAGATGATGCCAAGTGGATGTGTCAAAAGAAAGATACATGTGGCCCCCAGAGGGGTAAGTTTTTTTTGTTGTTGTTTGTTTTTTTTTTTGTCTTTTTCCTTTTTATTGGTACCAGGGATTGAACTCACAACTGCCTGCTTGCAAGGCAGGCGCTTATGCCACTGAGCTAAATACCCAGCCCCCAGAGGGGTAAGTTTAACATCTGTAGTACCAAAATGCTTGGGGAAGGTGGTTGCTGGTGGCTGTCAGCCAGTGAATGCCAGATGATTTCTTGAAATGCTGAGCAGAATTTAATATTGCTAACTGACTTTGCCTGCAAGGCCACAAGCAGGACATCTACTAGATTAGTGAAATGTGTCTTCATTTCCCTTAGAATATTGATAGAGGAACTCTTTGCAGTTTCATCATCTTTTTGCAAACAACAGATTCTTAAGGATTAATCAGTAAGTATGGTCATAGACAAAAATAATGTCCAAGTTGAATAAAGATGAAAAGAAGTTGAACATACATCTCTCCTGGGAAAGTAAACCCTAACAGCAACAGTTATTCTTCACTTAACTGGAAACTTAGGGGACAGGAAACTTGAAGAAGGGATCATGGATAACTCCACACTGTTGTTTAAAACAAAAGTCATAAATCTAAAGCAAAAGTCATAAATCTAAAGCAAATATTGACTAGCAGTCTTTTGAGTGCCAGTAATGCTTCCTATTTGATATGTGATGGATTTTTTAAAAGAAATCTATTATAAATAACTGAAATGTTGAGTGAAGGAAATTTATTTTTCCCCCTGGTTATTAATGAAGTGGCCCTAGGCCACCATAATCTTTCTTAGGAGAATTAAAAGAAGAGTTTTGGAGGGGAATAAGCCTCACTGTGCAGAAAAGTTGTATAGAAAGCAAAACACCAACGAGGCCTGAATTTTCTCCTCACATCTCTTTAATAGACATCTTTTATTTCTCTCTACTCACAATGAGTAACTCTGATTTCCTTCTTATTTACTTCTGTTTTGTGCCAGGCTGCTATCTTTCCACCAGGAATCAACATAATTTCTTTAGCCACTCTTTTACTGATTGATTGAGAATTAGGCAGTTTCTTGCAAGTGAATCTCTTCCTGCCTTTCCACTCGTGCTATCTGCTTAGTTGTGGGTTTTGTTCTAATTAAAACTAAGCTAGAATTTGTCTAATCCTATCCTGGATAAGTGAGATACGAAAACTAGTCAAAGCTTCAGAAGGGTGACTTACAATATAAAACAAGAGCAGAAGTATGAGTTTTTTTGTTTTTTACTTAAAGCAAATGTCCGGAGACCTTCATTGCTTTAGAACAGCTTAGAAGCTTCTTCTTAGACTTTCTTACCAAAAACAAAAATGAAATTGAGCAGACTTACTATATGAGAAAGAATTTTCTTTACTTTCTTTAGCAGTACTCTTTCAGAGGTGGGAAACTCTTACTTCAGCTTTCTCTATTCTTAGACATTTTACTTTGGAGATTGGAGAACCAGCCAGAATTGGCCTGGTGATTACACCACAAGGCTTAACATAGTCTTCTGTTAACTTGTCAACAAATTGATGTTGTGTGTCAGCACTAAAATAAAATGGAAAAATCAGAAAAATATAGTGTAATAGCAAAAGGACAAATAACTTGTGTTATTGGTTAAGATCACAGCAACATTAGAAAGTAGCAGTTGAAAAGCACTTTGAGAAAGGTATCATCAAGCCAGTCCTTGCTATCGTGGAGGTTAATCTCTCCAGGTCCCAGCTACAGAAGCCAGAAGCCTGGAAAGGGCTTGTGTCCAAAAAAAAAAAAAAAAAAAAAAAAATCAATTTCTAATTTGAAATAAAATCGTTTTTGACTAACAGGAGTTTAGAACCCATTATTTTTTGCTGTACAGTCTGCTGACATTTCAGCACTTTCTGTTGTGTACAATGAATCCTAATAGTCATTTTATAATGTTGCTGTACCAATCAACTTAACAAAGAGAAGCTGTTACAATTCTACAAAGTTTTCAGAAACAATTTTTCACTTGTGGTTTTATTTTTTGTTGTTAGTAGTTTCTCTCTCTCTCTCTCTCTCTCTCTCTCTCTCTCTCTCTCTCTCTCTCTCTTTCTCAATGGAAGAGAGGTTGTATTTCAGTGAAAAAAATACAGTAACCTTTTTCATATTTAAAAAGTTCGTATTTCCAGATACCCACAGGAATTATTAACTTCTTTTCTGTTCATGTAAAGGACTGTCTAGTATTTTTCTTTCATTGTTCTAATATGGTGCCATTAGCAAAATTATGGCCTAGATCATCACTGAAGGACCTCAGGTTGCCCTCTTAAGCCATTCTGCCTATTGCAGAGCTGGTGTATGCAGATTACTCTGCAAGGCAAAGTTATTGCATTGGCCTTTGCTGTGGCACCTAACCAAATGGGAGACATAAACTTTCCAAGATGTGCTACAGTGGGTTTTGATACCCTGTTTATCATAAGGCCAGTGACCTAGCACTAATTGCCCACGTTACACTGCTTGGTTTGACACCTCTTTAATTGCTTTCCTCTCTTTAGTGTATCTGAATTTTTTAATATACATTTTTGCTGTTTTATATCCTTTGTTTCCTTTGTTCTTATCCTTTAATCATTAAGTACTATACAGGACATTTATTGAAGGGCCATTAATCTTTATTACCAGTCTTTTATTCCTTTACCTCTGGTATCCTCCTTAACCATTCTGCCAACATTATTAATGTTAAACATGTAAAGGAGGCCAGACTCATGGCTCAAGAAACAACCTTGTGATCACAAAAAAATATATATTATCAGAATTGCACTTAAAATATATTCTTTGATGTATCAATGTTTAGAATGTTATATTTCACCTTCTTTTATTGAGCGTGGTAGAACAGAAAAATACTACTTGGGAAAATCTAAACTTGGATTAAGAACTATTAAAAGGCATTATTCTGGAAACACTCAATTTTCGTTCCTGTTTTCCGCTTATACAGCAGCAAAACATTCTCTCCCAGCTTTCCTAGAACCTCCCCTTCCTGAGCAATTACCCATTTTCTACTATAAGAGGAAACTGACACACATTTTTTTCCTGTTACGTTAAGCCTGAGGACACTGAGTATACACGCTCCAGAAATAAAATGTTACTGGGTTGGGGATTTAGCTCAGCAGGCATAAGCCCCTGCCTTGTAAGCAAGTCGTGAGTTTGATTCCCAGTACCAAAAAATAAAAAAATAAAATGTAAGATCTCAGATGTTGGCATTATCCTTCCTAAATCAGGCTACAAAGCCATTTCTCTGCTACATTTGCAGCTACATTCTATTTGTTCCTCTTTCATGGTTCTCTAAATTCCGATAAATCTTTGAGAAACACTCACCCTAGGATAATTTGGATTTAGTTGGTTTTATTGATCATACCCACATTTTGTCTTGGAGATTTTCCTTTTTAGGTTATATAATCTTATATAGCAACTGTCATTGGTTGAGTACCTCTAAGGAGTCCCAAGACTTTCACTTGTTTTTTCTTTTTACTGGAAGGGGATTATTGTAGTCAAGTGAAACAAGAAAGATTCTCTGAATCAACTAGCGGTTCCTATAAGTGATCCTGTCTTGCTTCTAAGGACCATTTATTTGTGTTTCCTTTATTAGTACCATCATCATCATCATCCTCACTAATATATAGTTAATTATAATAAAAAGTACCACAATGTATTACTTTTGATTTGTAATAGGAAATAAAAGATTAAACTTAATGCCTTTACCAGCAATATACAGAAGATAAGCAAAATAGAGGGCTATGAATAAGCCCAGACATACAGAATAAATTGTCCTGCTAAGTTCACTTTAAAAAAAGAACTTGAATGTAAGAATTGAATTTGCTGTCTTTAAGAGTTGACATTGCTATACATAGAATATTGTCTAGTGTCTGTATTTCTCATTCTCTACTATGGGAAGAAATATCTTAAAATACTGTATTAGATATATCACCTTTCACTAGAATATAAACTTCATATGATCATTATTGTATTCCTGCTCCTAAAACACTGCTTAACACATGATAGTTGTTCCTTATATATGTGTTGAATGAATTAACATAGCATTACATATATTGATTTTTCTTTCTGAGTCCTTGTTCCACTTTCCCAAAATAAGGACGTAATCAGCTAGACCTTTTGACCTCACTGCCTGCAGTGATTTAGTGACTTAAGCAAAATGTATGCTTATCCCTTCAAAGTCCTTATGGTGATTGATTGCTAGTGTCAACGAAAAAGCAATAGAGTAGGGTCTTAATTACCTCTTTCAAGTCCCTATCTCCAAATACAATCACATCTTAAAGAATACTGGAGGTTAGGACTTTAACACATGAATGGAGGAAGGAACACAATTTAGTCCATAACAACTACTTTCTTTGCAATATTTATGCTTGTTTCTCATATCTAATTAGAGCACCTGTTACACTGTAGAAAAAATGTTATAAATAGACTCCTATACTTTGTTCCTGATCTCATTGGGTAGGCAGACAGCTATCCATACATCCAATATGATTTTTAGCTGGAGCTTTTAATAAATAACTCTTTATCATGTTGGAGAACATCCTTCTTTGTTTGCTGAGAGTTTTAATAAATACGTTGAGATTCATCAAATCTTTTTTCTGCATCTATTAAGATGATTTTGTTTTTTCTTTTGCTAGTTTGATGATTACAACAATGGTGAGATATTAGGATACAATGCTTTTTTTTGTAATGAATTGTCAGATTTTGGCATCAGAATTATTTTCATGTCTTAAATGAGTCAGGATCTTGTCAGTTAAAATAGTGGAGTAAGTAACTCCAGATGGCTCGTTTCTCCCCAGAAATGTTGAAAAGCTGCCAAGAATTGGTAGATTCAACCTTATAAGAATACTGAATGATAGTAAAAGATTTGCAGAAGTTAAACACCTGTTTAGCTAGGAGAAAGGCTCCTAAAAGACAGTGGAAGAGCTTGTGAAGCTGTAACTTGACCTTGTCCCCTGCCCTGGGTCAGAAGCAGTCTTGAAGATGGCAACTTGAGATCCAGGAAAGAGTCCCAAGCTTTAGTGGAATCAGAGCTGGCCTTATTTCAGGAAATAATGAGTCTGTTTTTACCTCTGTGTGAATCTCATCAAAGACTGGCACAAGGATCTGCTTTTGTTTTGCCTGACTCTGAGCTTTCTCAGGGCAGAAAAGCAGCTACATTTAGGACATGCCTTGAAAACACTGAAAGTCAAAAAAATACCACACCATCAATTGATAAAAAAAAAAAAACACAACTATTAGCAAGACAAAGAATGGATGCATCAAAAGATAAAAAGCTACATAGCTTAGATAAAATAGAAATCTAAATAGATCCATAAGGAAGACTTTTAATCATTAATCAAAAACATCCCACAAAAGACAAACTCATTGGTGAGTTCCATCAAGTATTTTAAAAAAGAAGTAACACAAACTTTTCTCAGACTCTTATAAAACAGAAGAGGAAAAAATACATCCTAAGTCATTCTAAGGGACTCTAATACTAAAACCAGGCAGAGACTAAATTAAAAACTATCAGCAGGACCCCCTATGAGTATGAAAGAAAGTATTCTCAACAAAATAGTAACAAAAAATGATTTCAACAGCACATTTAAAAGGATTATATACATCATGACCGAGAGGGATTTAGCTCAGGAATGCAAGGCTGGTTTAACATACAAAAATCAATCAGTATATTTCAACACATTAAAAGAAGGGAGAGAAAAACCAAATGATCATTATCCTTGATGCAGAAAAAGCATTTAGTAAAATCAAACATTCTTTTTTTTTTTTTTTTTTTTTTTTTTTTTGTCTTTTTCCTTTTTATCGGTACCGGGGATTGAACTCACGACTGCCTGCTTGCAAGGCAGGCGCTTATGCCGCTGAGCTAAATCCCCAGCCCCAAAATCAAACATTCTTGATGATAAAAAAAATGAGTGGTTAGAAGAGACGTTTCTCAACATTATAAAGAGGATATGTGTAAAACTTATTCCTGACATCACATTCAACTATGAAAGACTGAAATATTCCTCCTAAATTTAGGAACAAGTGTTACTACTTTTATCCCTTCAATATTGTACTAGAAGTTCTAGCCAGAGCAACCAGGAAAAGAAGAGCAAGGAAAAGGAGAAGGAAGAGGAGGAGGAGGGGAAGGAAAATACATCCAAATTTGAAAAAAAGAAGTTAAACTATTTCTTTTGGTAGATCATGCATATATAGAAAATCCTAGTAAATGTACAAAAACTTACTAAAGATAATGAATTCAGCTAGTTTGCAAGATAAAATTCAACACAAATCATTTGTTTTTCTATACACTAATAAGTTACATGAAAAAGAAATTGCGACAATTTCATTTATAATAACATCATAACAAAAAATACCTAGGAAATAAATTTAAAGATTTAATACTCGTACTGAAAAGAACAAACATCCTTGAAAGAAGTTAAAGAATACATAAATACATGGAAAGACATTTTGTATTCATGAATTTGAAGACTTTGATTATTAAGATAGGAGCAGTTCACAAAGCAATCTACAGATTTAATCCTTATCAAAATTCCAATGACATTTTTTGTAGAAATGCAAAATTCTATAAATCTTAAAATTCATACAAATTTGTGAGAGTCCCTGATTAACCAATACAGTCTTGAAAAAGAGAAATATGAAGTGAGAAGACTCACACCTTTTGACTTCAAAACTAAACTAACCATAAACCTATTGTAATCAGTATAATGAAGTATTCTCATAAGGATAGATTTATACCAGGTATAATCAGCAAATAGAATGAATGTTTAAATAGCTCTGAAGTCTTTTTGCTTCTAGTTACTTGGCATGGCTGCCTCAATACCTTGAATCAAGTCAAAATATTTACCTTTCATGGTCATCTTGACTTTGAGAAAAAGCAAAAAATTATCTGATGTCAGATCTGTTGTATAAAGGCACACAATAATCTTTTTATTTGAGAGAAACTACCATAAGTGTTTTGAACGGATTCAGGACATCAAGGCAGCCATGAAGAGACATTCATGAAAGAAGACTTCCAGAACTGCTTCAGAAAGTTGTGAGAACTGTAGGGTAAGTGTACGTTATGGTTTGTGTCGAGATGCCCCTCAAAGCCTTATGCACTTTTAGATAGGGTTTTTTCAGAGATAACTAAATCTAGAGTCTGTGACTGATTCATGGTTCAATGCTGTTATTGAAGGTGTTTGGATTCAGGGTGTCATGGTCTATGTTGGTGGCCCCCAAGCCTCATGCGTTTGCATTATGCATTTGTGATTGGTTCATTGTCTAGTGCTAGGATTGGGAGTGTGAGTGCTACACTGGCCTAGGGGTGGATCCAGGATGCGATGTAATGACAGGAAGAAGATGTGTCTCTCTCTCTTGCTGGTTTCTGCCTTGCTGTTTGTGGCTGCCATGAAATGTGGCCCTGCCATGAACTGTGGCCCTGCCATGCCACCCTGCCTTGGAGTCAACTGAGTATGGACTGAAACCTCCAAAATCTGTAAGAAATAAACCTTTCCTTTGCCATATTTGCACACATAAGGTTATTTGGTCTCAGCGACAAGTAAAAAGTAACTAAGACAGAATTTGGTACCAAGGAGTGGGGTTGTTTGCTGTGACTATACCTGACCATGTTTTTCGAGAGGCTTTGGAAATGGCTCGTGGGCAGAGTTTGGAAAGGTTCAGACATGTCACCTGGATGCATAGAGCTGGAGCAGCTTAGGCTGTTCTGTAGAGGAGATTCTGTTCAGAGCTCAGGAGACCAGAAGGCTGATAGAAAGCCTCATGGTAAAGACCACGCTTTGGAGGTTTCTGCTGGGAAGGAACTGCATTGTTTGTTGGACTCCCTATGATGTGTGTTATGGCTTGGCAAAAAGTTTGTCTGCATTTTGCTCATGCCCAGAGACTTTGACTGAGACTGAGACAAAGGGCAATGGATTGATTAATCTAGAAAAGGAAATTTCAAGAAAGTTGAATGTGGAGGCTGTTGCATGGCTATTGTGGGGGCTTTTAGTCAGCTTTATGTTGCAAATCAAGAGCAAAGAGCCCAACAGGATAATTTACAATATTGTGAGTTTGGCTAGAAGGAAAACTCCAGTAATGCTGTGGATTATAAAGTCAGATGAGTCTTTGATTGCTGAGAAGAAACAGAGAGATAAGACAGATGGCCCAGGGTGTCCCAGGAAGCAGCAGGTGTCCACCCTTTGCAGCCTCAAAACTGCAAAAGTGAAAGAATTTCCTCAGAGGAAAGCTGCAGAGCACCATGCTCCAGAATGGCGATGCAGGCCACATGAAGTTCCAGAATGGTAGCAACATAGAGAAAGTTTTCTTCACCATCAGGTTCACAGAGCCCAACGATATAGGCAGTCGACCCCTACAGCCAAGAGAGAGAAAAGCCTGGCTACTGTTCCAGCTGGCAGCAAACCTTGGCAGCATCCACATGGTGCTGATTTTAGGTGCAAGCAAAATGCACAAATTCTGAGAGTAAGATGGCTTCCACCTTGATTGCAAAGGGTCTGGAAGGCCAAGCAGTGTGCCCCTGAATGGGCAATTTGGAGCTTGCCACCAAATTGCTTCAAATGCTGAGCATGAAACTCTAGGACTTAATGTTCATCCTGTTGGATGTTGGACTTGCTTTGTTTCCAGTGGTTTATATTTCCCAGTTTGTAACTTTTGGAATGGTAATGCTTATCTTGTGCCTTTGCATTTCACAAATGTTTAACCTTATTTCATTTGTACAGGGGGGTTACAGTTAAGAGTTTGCCATAGATCTTGGAGGAGACTTGAGACTTGGACCTTTCAGCAATGCTGAAAATGTTAGGACTTTGGCAATTGGAGATGGACTAAATGTCTTTTGTATAAAGGATGTACATGAGTCCTTGGGGCCAGGGATGAAATGTCATGGTGTATGTCGGTGCCCCCAGGCCTCATGCGTTTGCATTATGCATTTGTGATTGGTTCGTTGTCTAGTGCTCCGATTGGGGATGTGAGTGCTACACTGCCCCAGGGGTGGGGCCAGGATGTGATGTAATGGCCGGAAGAAGGCGTGTCTCTCTCTCTTGCCGGTTTCTGCCTTGCTGTTTGCAGCCTCCATGAACTGTAGCCCCGCCATGCCACCCTGCCTTAGTGCCAACTGAGTATGGACTGAAACCTCCAAAATCTGTAAGAAATAAACCTTAAATCTCCATGTATTCTTTTGTTTCCTTTTCTTTAAATTAAAAAAAAAAAAAAGAAAAAAGAAATAAACCTTTCCTTTCCCAGCTTTGGTCATCAGGTATTGTGTTTCAAAGACGAGTACAAAGTAACTAAGACATAGGGTAAGTGATTGCTAGATCACGATACGATAAAAAGGGGCAGGAAAAGGTTTGTTTCCTCCTTTTGCTCTTGTTCCTTTTGCTGTCTTCTGCCACCATAAATGGTCACCCTTCTGACATGCCATGCTACTTTAGAGCCAGCTGACTATGGAGTAAAGCGTCTACAAACTATGAGCTAAATAAACCTTTGTTCCTTTAACCATGGATGTTAGGTATTTTGTCCCAGGTATGAGAGAAAAGTAACTAAAACAGTGCATTATAAATTAAAGGGATTATGTTGCCAGGGATTAATGGCAATATGTTCTTTAATAATTCTTTAAAAACTTTTAAATCTAAACATTAACTGTTTTCCTTGATTATATTGAATAGATAAATGAAACAGAAATAAACAGATCATCAACAATAGCTGTCTGATGATCAGAGTATAAATTCATACGATCAGTTTGGGAATTTTTGTGGCATTATTTATTTTAAAAAATCCTGTGCATCAGTAGTTCCAAATTTATGTATTAAAGAGAATCTCATACCCAAAATGATTCAGTTTCAGATATGTTCATTGCAGCTATAATAAGCTAAACTATGGTAAGAAAAAGACAGAAGAAAATCAGTGTTTAAAGAACAAGAAATATTTTTATTTCTCTAACAGTCCAACTTGAGGGTTCAACTTGGCAGTAGCTGTGATTAAATAAATGATGGTTTTATGTGCCTTCCAAGGTCATCTTGGACTTTGCAGTAACATAAGAGTCAGTAAACTTAGATCATGAGGTGTTGCCTGTTGCCTGTTGTAAATACTGTTTTATTGTAACACAGCTATGCCCTTTTGTTTACATATTGTCTGTGCTGTTTTCATGCTATAACAGCAGAGTCTAATACATCTGACAACAGCCATATGGCCCAAAAGCCTAATTTATTTATTTTCTGACCCTTTAGAGGAAACTGTTGACCCTGCCATTACATATACACATGGAAGGTTTTTATATGATGGACCTGGGGTGGCATACACAGTATCCACTGATTTTCCACCTGACCACACATAATTACAAGGAAGACTGAAAAATATAGCCGTGTACTTAGGGAGATGCAAGTTAGAAAGTGCATTTTGGTGAATAAGTAGCAGCTTCTGTCACAGCAACATGCTTCATAATAGTTCCAAACCAGAATTATACCAGCTATCAGTAGCAAAATAGATTTTTTAAAATTGGTGCACAAAATAGAGTAATATAATAGTAAAGAAAACAAACTACAGCCACATAAATCATCAGCACAGGTAAACTCTAGAAATAGAGTATTGAGCAAAAGAAATACCAAAAAAAAATTTTATGTTTACCTGGGTACATACCTGTAATCCTTGCAAGTTTAACATATTCCCACCAGATTGAACCACCTGTGGTACATGTATGAGTGTCCCATTAGGCAGCTTGTACCACTGGTGGTAGAAGTGGTGCAGTCATGCATGGGACAGTCATGCATGTGCCATCAGTAATTAAAGCCAGCAGCAATATATACAAATTATAACCCCATGATTTTTAAAAGAAAAGTTTTTTTAAAGGGCTGGATATGTAACTCAGGGTGAAAGTCCTGTGGTCAATCCTCAGTATAGATAAGATAGATAGATTGATTTATATATGTGTATGTTTCCATATTTATGAAATTCAAAAGAAGCAAAAGTAAATCACATTTTTAACCAAGTAGGTAGATGTTATCCAGGAGTGGTGGTACATGCTCGTAATCCTAATACTCTGGGGGTGGAAGGCAGGAGATTTGTAAGTTTGAGCTCAGCTTGGGCAATTCAACAGTGCAACTTAGCAAGACCCTGTGTCAGAATATAATAAAAGGAGTGAGGGCTAGAGGTACCTCAGTGTGAAAACTCTGGATTCAAACCCCAATGCTGAAAATATATATGTATGTTAATATTAGGAGGGAAATACTTATCAGAACAGTGGCTCTGGAAGAAAGAAGTGAGATGTGAGTAGGGATGTATACTGGTGATACATCTGGGGGGCAGTGCTGACACTGCTGTGTTTCATAATCAAGAAAGGAGTTATAATGGTGTTTTCTTTATAATGTATTCTTTAAGCTAAACTGAATATATGATATGCCCTATTTGTTTTTAAAATGAAAAATAAAACAAAGGGCCCAGAAACATAGATTTCTAATCATTGTAATCATTGATTTCTAATGAAAAAGTTATCTTACCCTGAGATGTCAAATGATGGATGAACACATAGACCTGGCTACATATAAATAGGACATGATACATTAAGTTCAGTTTCATCTGTGTATGCAAAAATATATGTGCATGTTTATTCTGAAATATAAATGTACTCATATATGTAAACATATACATGTATATATGAAGTTGGTCAGCCTAATGGCTGATTCTTAAGCATTCTTCTTAGTCTTTCATTTTTTAATAATATAGTTCTTTCGTGAATGTGCATGTTCAAAAATATATAGTTTCAGGAAAACACATTATTCTACATAATTGCTGGTATACTTAATATTAAATCAAATTTTATAAATGGAACAAATATAATTAAAAGCTAATACATAGCTTTACTTAAACTATGCCTTAGAGTGAAGATTTATAACATTTTTGGGGTTTCATAGCCTTTCAAATTTTGATAAAAATTGTGATCTCTTTTCTAGGAAAATGAATGGACACATATAAATAATTATTCATATTATTGTACGTGCTAGAGGATTCGTACATTCCTGAAATAGATCCATGAATTATAAAATGCCTTGGAGTCTGTTAAAACTCCTTGACAGGCATGGTGGTACATTCCTGAAATCCCAACATTTGGGAGGCTGAGGCAACTCACCATGAGTTGAAGGACAGCCTCAACTCTATAGTTCAGGCCATCCTGAACTATATAGCAAGACCTTGTCTCAAAAACCAAAAAAGATACAATTCTTCCTTACGCTGCCCTCATCAAAGCAAAGCACGGTAGTACATGCCAGTAACAGAGCACTTGGGAGGCTGAGGCAAGAAGACTGCCGTGAGTTCAAAGCCAGCTTGAGGTACATAATGAGATCAAATCAAGGTCAGCCTGAGCTACATTGTGAGAACCTATCTCAAAAAAAAAAAAAAAAAGATAGATAGATAGGCAGGCAGGCAGGTAGGCAGGTGGGCAGACAGGCAGACAGACAAACAGATAGCCTGACCCATCAAATGGTAGCTGTCTCAACCAACTTCTGAGAGAAGTATCAAAACAGAAAAAATAAGACAAATGTTTAGGTCTTCTTTGATGGTAACTGTGGTCTTATTTGACTGGATTAAGAAATGCCTAGCAAATCAGTAGAGCACTCCAGGGTGTGTTTTGGTGGGTCATAGAGGTATGGCTTGGGTACTAAATATGCTTCTTTGCCTGTTCCTTCCTGGTGGTGCTGTTTCATGATTTGAAACTCATATTAACAATGGCCACTGCCTTCCCTTTTTAGACAATTCCTCCCCTTCACTTTCACAGGGCGCACTGTACATTTTGTATCCCACCAACTCCTTTAGTTTTTAGATTGGGGGGGCAGCCCTCTATTCACCTTAGTGATTCTAAGCCTTTTTACTCCTGAGCATGATCTCAAGTTGTATCCATTTACCTACAACCCTCAAGGTTTTTCTTCCTTAGTTCCCCTTTGTATAAAAAGTGTCATGTCTTTCCAACCAATCTGCAGCTGATGGGCAAACTACCCCATTTTTTTTTTCCTGGCTCCCTGTCACATAGAGCATTGTTTTTTCATCTTTGAATTTCAGTCTATTAACACTCTTTCAGGGTTATTGTATTTCTTACATAGAGCATCTTGATGGACTCTATCTCTTGATCCACTCTGCCTGTTTCTTTTCATGAGTGTATCAAGGCCATCTTTATTAGTGATTATGGCCAATCTTCTCTGCCTAATCTCTGCCATGCTATTTTTCTGCCATTGGTTGTCTACTTTTCCCCTTCATTCCACTGTCTGCCCTGTTCAGTGAGCCCTCTCTGCCACTGTTCCTGACACTATAGTCTTTTTTCTCTCTCTCTAGAATGTCCTTCAGTATTCTTTTGAGGGTTAGTTTGGTGGTCATGAACTTCCTCTTTGTCATGGAAGCATCTTGTTTCTCCATTTATTTTGCGAGATAGTTTTTCAGGGTACATCATTCTGAATTGGAAGTTATTTTCTTTCAGAGCTTAGAATACTTCATTCCAAGCTCTTCTTGATTCAGTAGTTTGTGCTGAGAAGTCTGTCTTGATTCCGATGAGTTTTCCTTCATAGGTGATCTGTTTCTTTTCTGTGACAGCTTTTAATATTCTGTTCTTGTGTTGAATTTCTGCGATTTTGATTATTATATGTCTGGGTGTAGCTCTATTTTAGTTATAGCTGGCTGGAGTTCTGCATGCCTCATTTATCTGAATATCATTTCCTTTTCCTACGCTTGGGAAGTTTTCTTTAAATATTTCGGTAAATAGCCTTTGTATTTCATTTGTGTTTACCCCTGTTCTTCACTACATTTTTTATCCTTAAGTTATAGATCCTTTTGTCATCTTCTAGCCTTTGTATTATTACTTCCTGGTTCCTTGTTATTTTTAAGAGATCTTTCCTTTCATGATCACAAGCTGCAAACCTGTCTTCAAGGTTTGATAGTTTATCTTTAGTTTCTTTCAAGCAGCTTTGCCAGCTTTCAATGGGGTTTTTAATTTCCTGGTAATTTTTTGAAACTGTTTCATGTATTCAAATTTTTTTAATATTCTTCATTGAAGGTTTCCCTCCTTTTTCTATATTCCTCTATTCTTCCATCTGTGTCTTCTTTAGAGTTGCTTAGCATTTCTTTTATTATGTTTCTTATATCTTCCTTTACTTGTAATAGTATTTCTATTTAAGTTCTTTTATAGTTTCACAAAATGGTTTCTTTATGTCAGTTGCTGTTGCTTCAGAAACTGCAAGTGTGCGATTCCCTATCTCTTCTGTGTCTTCCTGTCTTGGACCAGTACTGCTTGGGCTGAAGGCCAGAGACTGCCTTTTGTTTCTTCCTCTTGTCATGTTCCTGGTTTCTTCCAGACAATTGGGTAGTGGGGTCCCTGGCACTTCCTGTATTGGTTATAATTACTCTGAAGCATGCTGGCTAGGGATTGCTGCTGCTTGCTGCTTTCCTCAATCTGCTGGTAACTACTGGAATATAAGCGGGGGGAAAGGGTGATCAGGCTGGCCCCTCCCTTCCGAGCTGGTTAACCACAGGGAGTCTTCTCCATGTTAGTGTGTGCCATGTGGGTGGGGTTGGTTTGGTAAGCTTTAGGGAAACCTCAGCCTTGGGTATTAGATTGTGCACAAGAGCAGGACTTAGTCCAAACTATTTTCACCAATGTGTTCTGTGCTAGGAGTAGCTGAATGAAGCCAGCTGCAGTTCTGGTTCCAGGCTTATCCTGCCCAACTTCAAAATGATGTCTGACCAATTGCCCACTCCCATGGGAGGACTGAGTCCCCCACACTCACCACCGGCCAGTGCAATTCTCTGGTCTGCTGCTTCCATCTGCCACCAGTCTCCCAGAGTTAAGGCCTTTGGGCTTGCCAGTCACCTGCTTCACTTGGGACCATGAGTCTCTAGATTCCAGTGGCACTTCTTGCATGGTGGGATGGGCTCCTGTGATGGTGCCTCTGGCTACTGCCTTCATTTAAGTTTTTCTTTTCTTTTCTTTTCTTTTCTTTTCTTTTCTTCTTTTTTCTTTCTTTTTTCTCTCTCTATGGGCTTTGCTTCTCACTTTAGTTTCTTCCTGGGTCAATGAGACCCATTTCTTTCCTTCTAGTCTTCTCCAGAATGCTATTCCAGCATCTGGACTGTTTACCTCAGAGAGGCTGTTTACTCTGCTACTTACTGTTCTACCATCTTCTTGGAATCCCCAGGAATTTTTAAAAATAGTATCTACTTCTGTTTTTACTACTTTTAACATTCAGCCACTCATAGCACAAAGCAGATTGGTGAAAATAACTTGGATTAAGTCCTGCCTCTGTGTGCAGTCCAATAACCAAGGCTGAGGTTTACTAATATTTATCAAATTATACCATTAAAATTGATTGATTATATTATATTCAAATTAAACCCCATGAAAGCTGTTAAGATGGATGGATGGGTGGATACACTGGTACATTGGCACTCAATGGTAATTTGTTCTGGGAGTACAGTGAATACTAAAAAATGAGTACCAAACAAATTGTTTTGGCTGGAGAAAGCACCAAGTATTGAGGAAGTCAACACCGACTACACATTCAGTACCAAACAAATGACAAGCACAGGGCAAATTTTTCATGTCAAGATGTATGGAGTACCAAATTCAATGAGTTTCAGAGCAGTTGTGTAGCAAAGTATGGAAAAGTTCTGATAGTGCCTGAACATGTCCTGTGCATACTGTGTGTTAGCAGTTACTACTTAATACTGCTTGGAGATGTGTTTCTTTGTAGAACTGTTAAAAGGATCTCACTTCCTTACTGTCACACCTGTCTTCCCTTTTTCTATAAACAAAGCCTGAGTTGAATCAGTTCCACCATAAGTACGCAGTAGATATTTACTGATTGCACTCTAAGGACTCATGGACTATGTGTAATATGAGTATGTACTGGGTTGGATGGAAGTTGTCACAGGATGTGAATACAAAGATAACTAGTCTTTTACATCTGTGCATAATAGAGAATAGTCACTACTAAGAATACAATTTTTCAATAACAAATACCGAGGGCAGTAGATTTTATTATTCTTGTATTGGGTTTTTTGTTGTTGTTTGTTTTTGTAATAGAGATTTAACCCAGGGGCTCTCTATCAGCAAGCTGTATACCCAACCCTTTTTGGGATATTGAGGACTGAACCCAGGGCCTTTACACTGAGGTACAAGGTACATCCATTTTTTTTTTTTTTAGTCTTGTTTTGAGATAGGGTTTCTAAGTTACAAGGGCTGGCCTTGAACTTCTGATCCTTCTGCCTCAATCTCCTGAGTAGCTGGGATAATAGGCGTGCACCTGATTGTGATGACAATTTTGATACTAAGCTCTACAGATACAAGACTCTAGCCTTTTCTATCCCTTATTTTCTCTGGGTACACTGACACTATTGGCATTCTCAGAGTTAACACACCATCTTGGCATTTTTAGATCCAGTATTCCCAACACTTCAAAGCTATCTTTGTGTAATGTAAATACTCTTCCTTCAAAGAAAGATTGGGTCCTCCCAAATAACTCATTGGACCAGTTCTCCAGGAACCAAAAAAAAAAACTGAATGGGATTCTTATAGTCTTCCAAGACAAAGGCAGGGTTGTTTTATGTTATTTGAAAACCAAATAAAAATATTTGTAATTGCCATCTCTTTATGTAGCATTCTGGAAGAAATAAATAGTTGTGAACTAAATTTTGCTTTTTACAAAGGAGCAGGATCCAGATCAGTTAGTACACTGCTTTGGAATCTGATTTTGAATCTTCATGCTTTGAAAGATAAACTATTGTTCAGGAATCTACCATGGCTCTAGAGGAAATACTTAGTAGAGAATCTCTTTCATTTAAGACCGGTGGTAACTTAGTATAGAGTTCTTTAAAAAAACTTTCAAGATTTATGTCTGTAAAAGCTTCTAAAAAAGATCATTTTAATTTGGAAGATTTGCTGATACAAAGTGCTAGAATTTTCTGTTTTGTTGAGGAGAAAGATCTTCTAGTGAAACGAAACCATCTGCTCTCTTGGATATTTTCACAGTAAACCCAAGTCATCAGAAATAAGATAGACTTTAATTTACAAACAAATCTCTAGTCTAGTATTGCACAGTGTGCTTTTTAAAAAACATACACATACACACACACACACACATAGCAATACTGACTGTGTTGTTCACAAAACCAAAACTCACTGAAATTTTTGTCTATTATTTTTCTATTTCAGGGGTTTAAAAAGTCTGTGTTTAAATTTGTACGATATCTATAATGGACTTTTTATCTCCTCTCACTTACTTCCTTTACTGTTTACATAGGAATTGTGTCAGAAGTTAGAAAAGATGCATCTACATCACCTATACCAACAGGAAGCCAAAAGGATCTTGAAATCAAGACCTCATCATCTTTCCAATACAACACCCCACGGTGAGCTTTAGGAATTATTTGATTCACTATTCTCCATATAAGAACATTTTCTGAGATGTTTTGTTAAAATAAGAATTGGAAAAATATTGACTCTTATTCAAAAAAAAGTTTTCTACCTTGAAGCATATAAATTTGGCCACGTTAAACCACATGAAGTTTTTCTTTCTACTTGTACTTATTTAATTGATGATAACAATTGGCTGTCATAACAGTTCTGTTAAACACAAAGCTAATGCTACCCTTCATCGGAAAGTCTGCCCAGCAGCCAGTACCTTCTGATTTATCCTGGAGTGGTTATGCATTTGAACTGTAAGTTTAACTAAAGTAATTTTGAAAATTATAGTGACTTTTGTACTAAAGTATGTCAAAAGTTACTTATAGCAGAGATATTAGAAAGGTTTATCATTTGATCAGCCATTTCTGGAGTCAGAAAAAGAAATGCATGATATAAAATTTCTTATATCTAATATGCCAACTCTATATTATTCATTAAAGGCTTAATATATAAATATCAATACCAAAAGAGCTTGATTTATGATTCCTTGGGAATATGATTGGTTCAGAACACTTAAAATTTCTCTCACTTTATCAAATGAATGTAAATTTTAAGTCTTAATTTGTAGTTAACTCAGAGTCCACTAGACTTGGAAAGTAAGATGCCTAGAATGTTGGTCTCAAGGCTGATAATTTCAGAAGTGCTATGTACTGTAAAACTTGTTCTTTTGGCTTGTAGTCATTTTAAAAGGAGAGATGCATTAACATTTCTAAAGACTTGTAAAGTGTCGTTTCCAAGTTCAGTGGAAGTACTGCCTCACAGAAGCCATGCCTAGAACTCACTAAGCATCAGTGTACATTGTAATCTTACCTCTTATTACCAAGCCTTTATTTCTGGGGCCAGAAGGGTAAACATCTTGAAGAACTCAAGAAAAGACTGACACCAGATAATAATGACTGTAGTCTACAATATTCCCTGCACTGTGCAAAGCTCCTTAATTCATTTTCTGATTTAATCTACATATTATAATGAGATGGGACTACTATCATCCCTATTTTAAAATTAGGAAGCTAAAACTCAAAGGGACTGAGCAAGTGACTTATCTAAGGTTACCTATCAGACTCCAAAGCCATCTTTTTTTTTTTTTTTTTGGCACTGGGGATCCAGTTTATGACCTGACACTTGCCAGGCAGCACTTATGTCACTGAGCTAAATCCCCAGCCCCCAAAGCCATAATTTTAAACAGTGTAATAGGTAACAATGACAATTTCCCTATTGTAGTAGTCACCTACAATCAAAAGAAAATTTAACTTAGATTGCCACTTACTTTTTCTATTGTGATTTTTCTTTTTAATGCTAATATTGTTGACATTTGCCAGAGACCCACAGTGAGTTGTGACTGATTGATTCACTGACTGATTTTTTTTTTTTTTTTGGTTTGTTTTTTTGAGACAGCGTCTCACTTTGTAGCCTAAACTGGCCTCAAGCTCACAACAGTCTTAACTGCTTTAGCCTCCTGAGTACTACAACTGCAGGCAAGCACCACTATACCCAGCACACAATTTTGAAATATTAATGGTGCCTCTTTTGAACAACTTAACATTATGGCTGAAAATTATTTTCAAATAATTTCCATCTGGCTCACATTGAGGGACTGGAGGAGTTAGAGGTAAAAAGGGATAATGATCTGGATTTTAAATCGCAGTGAATTTTCCTATTGATGAATATTAAAATGAGATCTTCAACATCACTGTAATAGGTTTCTGGTGGTTGCATTTTAGTTTAGAAAGAAGCATGAAAAAGAGGAATGAAATATTTCTCCATAAGGATTTTGTTAAACATCCTCAGCACAAATTTTTTGAATAGAGCATTATCAACTTTGCAGAGTTTTTCGAGCCTTGGCATATGCAAAGACCTGGGATTAATTGCCAGCACCATCAAGAAAAAAAGTTTTAAAAAATAGTTGTGAAGGCATATTTATAGCCTTTTTAAAAATAATTCTTTGTTAGTCCTTAATACATGAATCAACTAAATGTAGATTTTTAAATAATGAACATTTGGCTAAATAAAACAGGTAAGGGCCAGGGATTTAGCTCAGTGGCTCAGGCACTTGCTTGGTAAGTGTGAGATTGTAAATTAAATCCCTGGTATCAAAAAAAAAACTGTGTAACACACCAAATTTTATCCTTAGAAGTGCACACTGGCATATTAGTGGTCTGTTATACAAAGTGCAGATTTGAAAAAAAAGATGCAATGCTATGAAAATCAGTTATCACTTTCCAGACTTCAGAATCAAGATTATTTGGATTGTTCTTATTTCAAAGTATACAAAGTCTACACTTTTCATGGACTACTTTTAGATGCATTCAAACTCTTAATACAAGACAAAACTCTATGGATTTTTCTTTAACAAATCATTAAAGGTACTGAGGAAAAGCCTTTCTTTCTCCTATTACCATAAATTTAAGAATATTTAAGACTTGCAAAGGAAAATAGGAGTGCTTCAGATGCTGACACAATAGAGGTTTTCATTTGATCTCTACAAACACCTAGAAGCATCCCATATCTTTCTGAATACGGTGAAAAATGACATGGCAGTCATCTGTCTCATTCACAGTGTAGGCTGTTAATTGTTCCCTCTGTTGGCTGTCAATATAATGTGAAATTTTCATTCTCCATTCAAGATGGAAAAAGTTGTGGCTGAAAATGTTAACATTTGCATTTTTATTTGTTGATTTATTTAAAAGACAGCATTTCCTACAGTAATCCATCACTTGGTAACACCCCAAATATGAATAATGTATTGTAGACTTGCAGTTACAATGTGTTATAAGTGCTCGACAGTAAAGGAATGTTAACTATGTTGCAAATGTAATATTTATCCACTCGTAAAAGTTTATTGCCTTCGAGGTTCAATAATACTGACCATAGGACATTAATATCACTTACCTTGGTTTTAGCTAGGCACTTTTATATGTAGAAATATTCATCTATCTCAGGCTTCCAAAATAAATATGTAATTTACAGTGCACGCAAAGAGGGCATTACACTGTTCTATGCTGAAGGCTGCTGTGGGCAATGCCTCTTCCTTTCCAGTTCCATGCCAGCTTCTAGCACTAACCACATGCTCCTGAACTGTCAGCACACACCACTCCACCTGGAGAGAGGCATGGAGACACTTTCCCCCCTGTTATTCTGAACATCTGGTGCTCTGAAAGAAAGCTGAATGTATACCTTTGCCACAATGAGATTTAGAGTTTATCAGTTATTCTTGGTGCTCTGGTCTCCAGTGTGATGCCAGAGATGGGCAGGTTACCATGTACTTCTCAAATGAATGTGTAAGGGCACAAGTCTTCCTGATTATTAACCCTTTTGTGTCTTTCACAACTAGGTGTATCCATTTAGAACAATAAGGAATATAAAAATATCTAACACTCAAAGCAAAAGAAGTAATGTTAATTAGCAGCCATGAGCTGTAATTGTGATCGACATTAAGATGCAGAATTATGTATTTCTTCGTTATAAATAACCTTTCTAATTTTACTTGATGTATGCCAATTTAATCAAAAAGTATACTTGCAACAAACAGATATTTGCATTAATGTAGTTTTGGATCTTAAAGTCTTTTATTTCAAATTGGACTGGGAAATAAGGTCTATCACAGCTATATATCCTTTTCTGCTGGTATCTTTATATTCACATATGTAGATCTGATACATTTTATATTAAAATAAAGTTATCTTCTGGGATTGTTCAGTGCAACAGAAATCTTGTCACTTTTTCAAATACTAATCCAGTTTTTATTTCTCAGTCTTACGACAACAAAATGATGATTGTTACAAACTGATAAGCAGAGGCAAACACCAGGCCCAAGGAAAAAGGATTAAATTCTCAGTCCCTCAAATGAAAGACTGCTGAGGCCTCTTTTCTTTGCCCTTCTTTGACTCACAGAAAGACTTGTACTCCCTAGTTTTTCTGTAAGATGTGAAGAGAGAAAGAAGATGTCTCCAAATCATGCCCAACTAGTAAATTTTTGTATGTTTTTTGTTTTTTTTTTTTTTTCAACAGAGTCTCATTATGTAGCCTGGGCTAGCCTCAAACTCACAGTGATCCTCCTGCCTTAGCCTCCCAAGTGCTGGGATTACAAGCGTGCACCACCACACCTCTCCCCAACTAGTAAATTTTGAAACTAGAATTAATCTGTATCTCCTGTTTGTCTCTCTAGCTTTTTTTAATTCTTCAGAAAGATTAGCTGGATTGTTTTGTTTTTTGTTTTTACAAACAAGTATTAAAGGATTTTGTTTTATTTCAAGTTATTGAAAGGTATGAAGTTTGTTTTTCTTGAGGGAGCTTCAGAAATAGTTGATAATGTGGTTTGAAGGATTTGATAGTTTATTGGGGGACATTTTGAATAGTTTAATTTGTTCTTTTTTAAAAGATCTTTTTTTTTTTTTTCAACTGGCAGGCCAAATGCTTAATGTGTTCTGAACATTTTGCTCTAAGTTTACTCCTTGATGAGTGTTCTACAGTGCAGTCACTTGTGCACAGCCATACTCCCAGCAACTGTCAGTGCATAGCTAATTAGACGGGGGTTTGCTCACGGAGGCTGAGATGCAGAGATCAGGCCTAGGAGCACTGGAAACCTGGCACTGTACTCTGCCAAAGCTAAGTGGGGAGGAATCTTCTCTCTGTTTTGAAGACAGTGTTTTTACCTTAAGGAACTTGACATGAAAATCATTGACTCCAGCTCTACATATGATGGCACAGTTTCTACAATGCTACCCAGGCATAGTGGCACTTGCCTCTAATCCCAACACTTGGGATGCTGAGGCAAGAGCAGTGCCATAAGATCAGGATGAACTATGGAGTCAGACCCTGCCTCAAAAAAGCAATCAATCAATGAAAAGCTCAAACAATAATGGCATTGAGTACTTGACTAAACTACACAGCGGAACAAACATTGCTGCATTTTTGTTTGTTCTTTCTGGGTGATACAGCATGGCTTCAGCCAGTGGTCAGCTGAGGCAGCATCTAGTTTCCCACACCAAGGTGCCAGTAACCACGTAGATTGAAGAAAGGGAAAATCATGTAAACCTACTCTTCCTGTTTATAACAGTGATCACTTTTATCTCAGTAACAGAATTCTGGATTAGCAGCTGCTGGAATATACAAGCAACATGTTTTTGTTTTACTAATAACAAAAAACTAAAAATTTTAATTACTATTCACAATTTTTAGCATAATATATTGGAACTGATAAAGTGCTTTTAACACTCATTCTTTCATTTATTTTATACCAGAACCCTGTGAAATAAGTAGTAATAATATCCCACTTAACAATGAGGAAATGAGGAAAGACTGAGAAAGACTAACCAAAGTCACATAATAAGGAAACTAAAGACTTGAATCTAGTTTTTGTAATCCCAGAGTTCTGTGTTTTGGGTTTTTTTTTTTTTTTTTTTTTTTTCTTTCTGGGTTTTCATTCTTCTCTATCAACCTAACAGTGGGATTTGATTTTGAAGTATAGGTGCTGAGCTGATAATATTCGAGTTTGGGTACAAAAAAATCAGACCAACTTACTTTCAAGCATTTGATTTTTTAACTGTAGAGGAAGAAACTGAGTTACATAGAGAAGTGAAAGTATTATGTTTCAATTACACATAATAACCCAATTGTGATACTTTCATGCATTTGTTCAAGAAAGAATCCTAACTATAATAAAACCTTTAAATTAAACTTTTCACCTATATACATATACAAATATTATTTCATACTCAACCAGATGCTCTCACATGTCCAGCTAAGGAAATTATCATGTGCTATTCTCCCAGAAAGGAATAAAACTTTGAACCTCTAGTGGGAATCTGTGATAGACACGAATAACAGGCCCCATTTCTCCTTTATAACACAGTATATGAGTATTACCATGTATAATTATACTGGCCTTCATTCACAGAACATCTATACCAGCTTTTGTTTTGAGCATGTACAGATATAGCCATCTATATGTTAATGTAAATTACATATTACAAAAATTATTCACCACTATTAAAGTTTAGTTTTAAAATACTGTACAAATTTCTTCTCAGATTTTTCATGATTTTCCAGCCTAAGAACTATAACTTTAGGTTTATCTGCCTCTTGAGTACCAGCTAACACAGTACACACAAAGTAGCACTTACTATAACTTTTCCATTTTGAGCATGTTAGAAGTACTAAAACAAAACCTAATGAAATAAGACATATAAATTTATGACAATGAAAAGAAAGAATATCTTGCAGCTTTTATCTAGATACCCTCCCAGAGCCTCCTGTAGTCAGTACTAGGTACAGCTTTTAGAGGTGGCTGGGTTTAGGGTGCATGCTGCTGGGATCAAGGATGTGATATTGTGGCTGAATCATGGTGTGATTGCTACTTGCCCTTCCTGGGGGGCCTGAATAGGATATAAGGGACAGAAAGAGCTTGCTGCTTGCTGCTTGCAACTTTGCTGCTTTGTGGCATAGCAAGGTGGCATGGCACAAGGGCAACAGTTGAAGGCAGCAAAAGAAGCAAAACATAAGTGAAAAATGCCAGTTACAGGAGCACATCGGCTGCAGGAGAATTTCCTGTAGTGCTTATAAACTTCAAATTTAGTTCAGGAGACTGGCTGTTTTAAAAGTGACTCCAATGCCCTAAAGAAGTTACTCACTTTGGACTCCTTTAGCCCCAAGAACTTGAACTACAAAAATAGCCATCTTGACTTTTGGGCCAGCAGCCAAACCCTTGAACCTGCCAAATCCTTTGGGCTGGTTCATGCCTCACTGAGTAAAAGCCATTCCCCTATCATTCTGAAATTTCAGGGCCAGCTGCCATAGCTATAAGCCCAAGTACTCTCTTTGTATACTTTTTTGTATATTCCAGATTGTATAAATCTTTCACCTTTTATCAAGCACCAACCTTGCTCATTTACCAAAAATTAAAGACGGTCCTATCCCCAGAGCACAATTTTGGGACTGAAACCACTGTTATAAGAACTTGGTTTCACCTACCTTACTTATCAGGAGCCAGGAAAGCCCCCAAAATAGCCCCATGGCTTCAGGAATGTGAATGACAGTGGGTCCCAATGGTTCCCAACACCTGTCCTCACCAGGTAGGACCTAAGGAAGATCACCTTGCCAGCTATCACTTCAGTGCTGCAGCTGCTGATGAAGAAAGCCCCAGCATCACTCAGACTTATTCCTGAGTATAGTACTCAGGAGTATAAAAAAGGATCCCTCCATGTTCTTCAGCTTCAGCCAGTAACTACAGCACTGAAGCTTTCCCCTGCTGAAACTTTCCCCACATGACCTAGAGACATTACCACCCATGATGCACAGCTCTGGGGCCACATATACCAGAGCCACTAGCCGCAGCACTGTTTATACCCCTAAAACCTACACAGAGCCCAGACACTACTACACATGTTCTTAGTGACCTAAGGAACACTCTTGCATAGCTCACAGACTTCCTATCACAGCTACTGAAGCCAAAAGTCTGCTACTACGTGGAACCTGTAGAAATTACCTCTATGGTCCCAAAACTCCATAAAAGTAAGTAAAGGTGCTACAAGCCCCGGTACAAATGCACTTGCCCCTTAGGACTTGGAGAAGGTCTGTTTTGTATACCACAACCTTGAATAACAGTTACCAGTTCCACAGTCCCCAGTAACATGAACTGCTGCAGTCTGTATTCTTGAGACACTTGTAGATAATGCTGACATCAAACAATTACAAAGAAATCATACAGAGACTACACGTCTGAGCCTTTAACCAATGCCAAAGCATTTATCTAACTGGGATCTTATTTCCTATATACATATCAGAACAACCCTCCTACAAAAGCTACTTCAAAAAAATTGGAAGAAATAAGATATTACACAAGATGCACAGACATCAATGTAAAGAAAATAACAACTCTCCAAAAAATAGATCTCAATATGAAGGAAATCTATGAAATGCCTGAAAAAGAATTCAAAATAATTTTCCTAAAGAAATTCAATGAGATGCAAGAAAATACAGATAAACAACACAAAGAAATGAGAAAAGCATGCAGATATGGATGACAAATTGTTCAAAGAGATAGAAATCATAAAAAAGTCACTCAGAAGTCTCAGAACTAAAAACGTCAAAGAAATTAAAAATAGATCTTACTACAGATAAGAGCAAGCAAAAGCGTTCCTGAAATTGAGAACAGATGGTTTGTTTCATTTTGTTTTGGCAGTATTGTGTTTGAACCCAGGACCTTTGCAATGAGCTACATCCCTAGCCCTCAAATTTCTCAAATTTTTATTTCTCAAATTTCTGAATAGCCCAGGCTAGACTCAGATTGCCAACTAAAATAATTCAGTCAAACAAAAAAGAAGGAAAAGGAGATGGAAGAAGGATGAACACAAGAAGGGAGAGGAGGAGGGGGAAAGAATGAAGCAAATCTAGGAGACTTATGGGAAATCACTAAGCAAACAAATATTCTTATTATTGGAAATCTAGAAGATGAAGGTGTTAAAAACCTGTTACACACACACACACACCACACAACACCCCCTACACTCAAAGCCAAACTGAGAAGCTCAAAGAACACCAATTAGGCTTAACTAAAACAGATCTCCACCGAGTCGTATCATAGTCAGAACATCAAAAGTATAAGACAAAGAATTCTACAAAATTGAGGTTTCAGCTAAAATGGCAAAACAGAAGTATCCTTCGGATATCTCTGCAAGTAAGATTTAGGTCAGAAAGAAGATATATTCCAAGGGGAAAAAGAGAGAAAGAGCTCCAGGAACCCAGAAAGATGACAGGAAAGCTAAAAAGCATAGAAAAACAGAAAGGTAACTCAGCAGAATGTACATAGTCTGCAGTACCAACCCTGGCCCTGAAACTGCAAGGTAGACCTGGAGAGCACAGTGAGGCTCAGGTCCTGAAAACAGGAGAAACCTGTGGTTATCAGGTCGTAAATCCAGTGTGGGGATTTGATCTAAAACTAACTCCTATGTGAGCTTGTTTGTTTGTTTGTTTGCTTTGGAGCAAACCATCGTGGTACTGATCATATTTTAGAGTGCTGTAGCCAGGAACTATCTTCAAAGGAATATTACTCTTTTGGATTGACCTACTTCCAGAATCAAAATTCATGGAACAACCATCACTCAGGCTCCATGTAGACACCCACCACGGTGCCTGGGTGGGACAGTCATGGAGAGAGAGAGGGACAATTGCAAAGCCACTGGGAAGTTTAAGCAGGGGAAGCTCAGGCTGTGGAGGATATGACATCTCCCTCCCTGGTGAGGAGTGAAATTCATCCTGTGTAGTTTTCAAAGGTGCTGGCTCTTAAAGTACTAGGACCAAGGCCACTCTATTAGCGTCCCCTCCAGTTCAGAACTCAGTGGTCTGTTGCATTCAGGGATACCACTTTGCTTAGAGGTTTTCCATGCCCCCCATTTCATGGACAGGGGACTTCTGGAGCAAGTGGCCACCTAACTGACCCACATGCCATAAAGCTAGTTTGGGGCTAGCACTGAATCCAAACATGTAGAAAGAAATTACAACCATAAAAGGCTTCTAGGATCAACACAACCCCCAGGCTTCCAACAAACCATTAACAGGCCACGCCAAGGCAGAAAAGACAGGGCCCACCACCAACTTGTATGGTAGGAGCAGAAAGGAAGTAGGCCCCACGTGCAACTTACTCCCTTTCCAAAACTGGTGGATTCTAGTGTTAGATATACTGAAAAGAAACTTCTGTCTCAGTTCTTTTATCTCCTCCCTTTGAATACAACTGTTTTTGCATATGGCAAAATGTTTCTACTGATGAACAAGCTGCACTGACTTTTATTCAAAGGATTTCATGGTACAGTTATAACACTATATCATCACTTGCATGTTATCTTTTATATCAATGTGAACATTTTAATTTCACACCCTGCAGACCACAATCTTTTGTGTTCTCTCTGCTCCTGTTGCATAAAGAGGAAATCCCTATATTCCACTTATTCTAGATGAAAAAAAAAAAAAAGGTATAGTTGATCCATGTGAGAGCTCTAAACAAGTAAAAATCTGCTCATGAAAAGCTGTTATTTGAGGAGAAAAATTTTTAAAGAATTATTTTCAGCTACTGTGGTTCTCTATATGAGTAAGTAAAGGCCAAGGCTCAAAAGAGAAAAAGTTAACCTCTGCTAACATTTATTACTGGTACTGTGTCATTAGCAGATATTATCATGAATTTCTTGATTGAAACATGGGATGTCTTCAACTGTATGAGTATAAGAAAGCCATCAAACTGGGCCCAAAATCTTTTAGCTAGCCAGTACTTGTTATAAAAAAAAATTTACCTCCTGCACACAGCATTTAGAAGAAAGAAGGAAATGTAGTAGAAAAAGCTGTAAGCTTAGAATAGGTGAATAGCAAATGCAGTAAGAACAAAATAGATCTTATTATTTGAATTAAATACCTAGTTAAAATGAATTTTTAATGAAATAAAAGCCCCATATATAGTTTTCATATCATAAACCTAAGATCAAAGATACCAGAGAATTAGTTTAATGGTGTAGTTTACTTTAGCAGTGTTAGGGATTGAACACAGGGCATCATACAAGACAACTGCTCTACCACAGAGCTACATCCCTAGCTCTTTTATTTTGAGAGGTTTCACATGTTGCCCAGGATGGCCTGGAATTTGGAGTGCTCCCATCTCAGTCTCCCCATTAGGTGGAATTACAGGCATGGGCCACCACACTCAACTGAAACAAATGAGTTTTTAAAGAAACTGGTAACTGTGATTTGGCAGCAGTCTCTTTAAGTGCATGTGTTTGTTTAGAACTAATGCAATAGTACTGAAGATTCTGTAAAACACCATTTAAATTACCTATAATCCTACCTCCACTATAGATACACTGTATATATCACTGTCGGTATTATAATAGTTGGTATATTTCCTTCTGGTCCTTATTTTGTTTTACTTTATGCACTCTATTTCTTTAAAGCTTTTTCTTTCTGTGCTTTGTTTTGCTAGGGTTTTTGTGGTTCATGTTGTTGTTGATGCCATTATTTTGTTTTTGCTTTATTTTGTTTCATGTTGAGGATTAAACCCAGGACCTCACACATGCTCTGCTACTAAAGTACACTCCTGATCCTATATAATTATTTTTAAGTTGTGAAATGAATAAAAAAACAAAACAACAACAACAAAAAAACTCCTACTAATGTTGCCATTCCATCAATAAATAGGAAGTAGTTAGGAATTAGATATGCTAAATACAGTTGCCTAAACTGCCCCATTAGCAAGATTGATTTTTGGCATGAGAATGTACATGCTCCTCTCATAATTTATCTTAGGAATGCTATAGTGTGATAGTTTCCAATTAGATGTTTACAGAAATTTAATCACTGCTATAAAATGTCTATTGCAGAAATGACTCTTAGTCTTATTTTGAGGTGAGAAAAATGTGTATTAAATATAAATATAAATGTATAAGCTATTTTTTTTAAAAAGTATGAATTCAGGCAATTAGAGTGAACTTTATAGAGAAAGAAATGATTAAATGGAATCGTCCTGGAAGGGAGTCAAGTTATGTAAGAGACATTCCCTGGAGAGGGGTACTCAAGTTTACTGGTTGCCATTCTACTTTGTTTCCAGAGCAGAAATGGCATCAGCAAGTCAGTGCTTCACCCTTGCAGGCATGAACACTTGAGCTAAGAAAGAATACTATTCTCTTGCTCTGAGCCTCTTGTGAGACACCAAAATAATCTTGGATTTCCATCTCAACATATCCATTTATTCACTCTTTTTACTCTTTGATTCCACTTATCATTGATTTTGACCCTCATAAGTACTATGCTGGCCAAGTGGCACTGTAATGAACCTGGAGACCCGGACCTTCCCATCCTTCAGTCTGTCATGTTCAGTCTGTCTGTTGACACCTCTTGTGTTTCAGGGACAAATTCATTGGCCTTTTCCTTGTCATTTTTCCTGAAGTCTTACAAAATGGTATAGGTGGTGGATCTTTCTGTATTTGGGGGTTGTTTTGTTTTATTTTGCTTTGTTTTGTTTTGTTTTGTTTTGTTCAGTTTTGTTTTTACAGCCAGAACACTGGAAAATACCCAGTTGGTCCTTCATCTTGATAATGCTCCATTAGAACTATTTTCTTCTCTATCAATATCTGCTTTATCCTTCCCTTGTTTAACAGTAATCAAACTATTTCTATCTACTTGGTTATACTTGCTTTTTCCTTTATTTAATTTCCTTCTCATTCTGTTAAATTGTTAATTTTCTGTTGAATTGATAGTTTTCCTAGCATCAGTGAACATATTAATGGATGTTAGAACTGTAAGTCAGGATATAGTTTTCTGTACTACTACTTTTTGTTTCATTTTCTTTCCTTGCTTTCTCCTGCCCTCTGTCCCTTACTGCTTCCCTTCCCTCTTTCCTTCCTTTTCCTCCCCTTCCTTCTTTTTCTTTCTTAAGAAACTTGCTTGCCAAGTATGGGGGTACATATCTGTAACCCCAGTACTGTGGGAGGCTAAGGCAAGAAGACTACAAGTTTGAGCCCAGCCTGGGCAATTTACTGAGACCCTGTCTCAAAACAAAGAGGACTGATATGTAGCATAGCTCAGTGCAAAAGGCCCTGGGCTCAATCCTAGTGCAAAAAAAAAGAAAGAAAAGAAAAGAAACTCCCTTTATACATGTGTGATTAAAACTTCAGTATATGCATTACATGGTGATTACCTATACACTTCACACAAAGTACTATTCTCAAAGTGATAAGAAAGAAGCAGTACTTTAGAATCTTCTTTTAAACAAGTTTGCATCGCCCCCCCAATAACAAGGTATGTAGAATAACAAAGGTATGTAGAATAACATTGAGTGCACTTCCATCACATCATCTGTGATTTTCTGAGTCCAGAGACATTTTTGTTGGGAGATGTCCTGGTCATCAGAGAGCCAGTCCAGCATGGTTTGCACTCACAGCAAGCACATCAACAGTGTTTTCACCTGCAGTGTTTCAGTTTACATTTAATACGGAGTTGACCTAATGCCTCTTCAAGGATACACATTGTATACTGTTGACATTGTTTATCTCAAAAGCTTGAATATTCCCTCATGGCTAATTTTTATTTCGGGTACCAAATTTGAGATCTTTACCCAGACATGCAGCCATATACAGGATTAGGAATATAATCTCTGAGTTCATAATCCTGACCAACAAACTGGCTCTTCTGAAACTACCTATATTTAAAACAAAGTAGATGAATTCTTTATATAGTTTATTCTTTCATGATTTGCCCCTCTTCCAAATCTGTATTACCTTCCTGTGGCTGAAGGCAGTGGGGTATAATCTTATATGGAATCTCACGTTTCTTCCCAAGAATCTCAGGCCTCTTCCCCCAAAATTCTTTCTTCAGCTTGTTCCCAAACAATTCTAATTTCCCAGCTCCAACTGTTGCACTGAGGGTAAGCAAAACATTTTAATCTTCAGCCCAACTTGTCCTCAGCAAAGCAACCTTGAACAGCTGTTTTTATTTACAACTAAAAACAGCCTGTGACGCCACAAAGAGGAACTATAGGGTGGGGGGCAGGTTTCTTGTCTGCTAGCTTCATATAAAGGTTATAAATTGCATTTATTCATACTGTCTTCCTCTTTAAAAAGTGTAAACAATCATAAAACTATGTAACTATTCAAACACTGCACTGATAAATTATTTATGTTATAGAATGTTTTCAATGATGTGTAACATAAAATGTAATGAATACGTATCCATAGTCCCTTGAACTTTCTAAAGTGTACAATCATAAAAAGAATAACATAGCATCATTTTGGCCTGGTCAGATTTACAAGATAAGTACTTCCTTTCAATTGCGGTTTCTGCATTATGTTCTCCAGCAGTCAGCTTCCTGCTTGTCTTTCTGGAACCTGCCAGGATACCTTCTTTGACTACAACCTATCTAGCAATGAAGATTAGAGCTATAATTTTATGTGTCATGCACCTCTCAGCCATACTGAATTAGGCTTTAATTCTTGATTAGTAGGAACTTACAATTCTTTAGAAAACATTTTAGACTAAATTGTCATTATCTAACATCATAATTTCAGACAATGATGAAGATGCTAAAAAATAAAATATTTTAAGTTTTCCAGTACCTGAAAGTACAGCCATAGGGAGCAGAAGTGATATTTTTAAAACTCCTGCTATAATGACAAGAACAGAAGAACTTTATTAAATAATTCAATTTTTATAATTGCACAAATAGCATAATTTTATAATTTGCACAAATATCACATTTGCCCAGATTTGCTTATCAAAATTCTAAATTCTGAAACCAAGTACACTATTTGCATAGTTTTACCAAAACACCCCCAAAAAACAACAAAAAGCCAAGTGTTGCCAATTCACCAACTTATTGGGAATTATTGAGGACAATACGGCTTCTTTCTTTCTTTCTTTCTTTCTTTCTTTCTTTCTTTCTTTCTTTCTTTCTTTCTTTCTTTCTTCCTCCTCCGCCTCCGCCTCCGCCTCCTCCTCCTTCTCCTCCTCCTCCTCCTTCTCCTTCTTCTTCTTTCTGTATTGCGACAGGGTCTCACTAAGTAGCCTAGGCTGGGCTCAAAGTTTTAGTCCTTAGAATACAGGATTACAGTTGTATACCACCATATCTGGTCAGTGAGTGCATTTAGAATTTTCATACATATTTCCAGACTGTTTATTAATAGAAATTGTATAATTTATATCCTACCTTCAGTCTTTGAAAATGCCTGTTTTATCACTCTGTCAAAAATATCATCAAAAAGTTTAGTACTTCATCAAGCTGAGAGATGAGAATGTTATCTTGTAAGAAAAGTTAGTATTTGGGGCTGGGGATTTAGCTCAGCGGCATAAGCACCTGCCTTGCAAGCAGGCGGTTGGGAGTTCAATCCCCGGTACCGATAAAAAGGAAAAAGACAAAAAAAAAATAGTATTTCTCTTATTAATAAAATTTTATTTTCTACAAACTTTTATTTTTTCTATTTTTTCACTGAGTTGTTAATATTTGGCTTTTTGTCCTATAGGTACTCTTTTTCCTGTGAAGAAAAGCAGTCCTTTTGTAGTATGTCACATAAATTTTTCCCAGCTTGCATTTAATCTTTTGATTTTAGTTCTATGTGTTTTGTTTTTCATGCAGCAAATTATCCCATACAAATGACCTTTCAGGTCTTTTGTTCTCCCTTTAATTTGTCACTAATTATTTTACTCTGCATTTATTCCTATAGTATTTTGCTATGATAGCTTTAATGGTATATTTACCTACAATTTTTTCTGATTCTTCTATCTAATCTCCCCTTTTTTGACTCTTTATTGCTTCCTAACAATGTTATTTGTTGAGCACTTACTATTTGTCACACGTTATTAAGCACTTAACCTATATTATAAATCTGCACAAAAGTAGGCATCGTTTTTACTTCAATTACATATATAAAACAATTGAAGTTTAAAAATTTAAACAAATTTCCAATATCACATAATTAGAAACTGAAAGGCGCAAGATGCAAATCTAGTATCTAACTTCAGGACCTAGCCTTTTCCCCCTGCCTTGAATGCAGTGGGTTTTTTTGTTTGTTTGTTTGTTTGTTTGTTTTGTCTTTTTCATTTTTATGGGTACCGGGGATCGAACTCACAACCGCCTGCTTGCAAGGCAGGTGCTTATGCCGGCTGAGCTAAATCCCAAGCCCCAAATGCAGTGTTTTTGTGAATAATTTGGTGCTATTACTAGAAATAGTATGGCCACTTATGATTAGCTCTATTAGGATGACTACAATATTATTGTCCTTAAATTACAATGTCTTAGGAATATAGATTCAGATTCTTCGTCATTTTGTTTCTACTTGTGTCTCAGTGAAGTCAGAAAAAACATACCATTTATTAGTCCATTTTGTACTACTATGATGAAATACCTTGAGACAAGTTAACGTTATAAAAAAAGGTTTATTTCTTAAATTAATTTTATTGGTATACTTTTTATATACATGATCACATACATCATAGGGAATTTGTACCTGTACATAATACATCTCAATTTTTCTATTCCCTTCCCTTCATCCCCTCTCTTCCTTTACAAAACTTTGCTTCTATTGTTTTTCTTCCATTCTTTTTATTTAGTTGATTCTTATTCTCTCCCTTCCTTCCCCTTCTTTTTTCCTCTTCCTTCCCACTTGAACATTTTCTTTCTACATCTTGATAATGATCATCCATTTTAATAAAAATAAATAAATAAATAAAATAGAAAAGGTTTATTTAGCTCACAATTTTGGATACTGAACATCCAACCAGCATGCTGCAGACTCAGGCAAGGCTTTTTCTGCCTTTGCAGCACCAGCTGATGGCTGATGACCATGAGAGCAACAGGATGGGGCCAGGCTCGGGCTCCTGTAACAACCTACTCACAAGAGCTAACCAGACTCCCACCAGAAGCACCTCCATTCCTTCCAAGGGCATGTCCCAAATGACCCAAGGACCTCCAAGTAGGCCTCACCTCTTAAAGATCTGTCACCTCCCACCACCACACTAAGTTCCATGCCTCCAATACATGAATAATTGGGAGCAGAGAGACAATATCCAAACACACTACCATTTAAAATAGGTAAGAAGAATCTATCAGAAGTATGTGTGCAAATGAATTTAACTTCAACACAATCATCAAGGCCATTTATTTGTTGAAGTACTTGAGTCCTGTGTCACAGAATTACACACATTCTGGTTCTTGGCTCTTTATATACTTGGGCTATCAGTCAGTCTATTCCGGTATACTTTATGTTTCATGAAAATTGACAATTAAATGTAGACATTTGATTAAAGTTTCACTGTTTTTTGGCAAGACTCCTCCGTAAGTAATGCTGTGTACTTTCCATTATAACATATCAGGAAGAAAATAATTATTAGTTGTCTTATTCTTAGTGACTTTAGGATGAATCAGTGGGCTCAGATGATGTCATCCTTGCTCCATCTATTAAAAGTCCCCATCACCTTTCAACCTTTCACTAATGGTTTGGGCAGTCATTGGTGGTTGTTGACTAGATTAGGGGTTATAAAACAATGACCTTTTTTCTATTACTGTTCCCTTTGTGTGTATTAGCTGTAATTGCCCTTTAAAAACTTAAAGAAAGGCTATTTTAGTATTTGGAAGATACTAGAGCATATCTGAATGCTGATAATTCGGTTGAGATAAAAACAGTGATATTGAAGAAGAGAGGACAGATGATCAAATGATGAAGCCCAAGGTGTCGGAAGACAGGATTCGGAGAAGATAGGGAAAAATCAGCTTTGGTCAGGAGATGGTGATGGAAGAGATGGTGACATGGTGATGGAAGAGAAAAAAGAAGATGGGTGTAAGATGCAAGCAAGTTACAGATTTGATAGTTGGAAGAGTAATGTAATTCCCTGCGGCACAGTTACTGAGTAAGAAGTGGGTAATTAGAGAGCATAAGTTTTAATTCTGCTCTTACATTTAGTGAGAACTTTAAAAATGTAACTCTGAAAATTCTTATTGTTGCCATAATGACTCTGCCTTAAAGAAAATAAGAATAGTATATTCTGAGCTGAACTTGAGTGATCATGACCCAGGAACATGGATCTAACTAAGTTAGCCTGAAAGAGGCTCCTTGTTACCATGCAAGAGGGTCCATGAATTTTTATAATTAGAAACCATGAATCATGAATCAGTGTGTCAAAAAAAATACATAATTGGGGTGACCAGGTAAGCAGGCTGCAGCACTGTGGGGAAAATCACCTCTATGGGATTTAGCCATTATCACATTCTTAGCTTTAATGTTAGGGTAGAGGTTAGGTAGATTAAACTTCACAAAATACTGAGAGATTTGCCTAACAGTAGGTTGTTAGGTGAGATACAAAGTTAAAAGTAAAAATGCTTGTTTTCCTAAAAAGTCCCTGGTAGCCCAGGATAACTTTGGCTCTTGATCTATAGAGTTCCCTCTTTCCACAGTCAAGATGCTCTCGGCAGCCAAGGTCAGTCTGCTGGCTCTTCACTGTAGAAGTGGCTTCCTCAGAGAACTTCAGTCCACACTCCCTTCCCAAAGTCTTTGTTGGGAGCTAATTTTGTCTTAAAAATCATTTCTTTTGAAGGAATTCCTGAAAGCTGCCTAATCGCTTTGATGGGAGGCAGAATCAAGAATTAATTTATTTTTATATCCATGTTCTCTAGCCCTTCCTGAAATCAAAATTTGATTCCTAAAAAGCAGCACTGTCTTTCAGCCTTGCCATTGGGTAGCTATGCCCTTTTTTGCTTCTGTTCCCTTTGCTGTGTGTGTTGCTGTGGGGGCTCTCTCTTAAGGATGCAAGTTGGTTCAATAGTTATTCTTATTTATCTGACAACTAAACATGAAATTAGTGGTTTTTCAGATATGGCTAGTGTGTATTGTACAACTGATGCCTGTTATCCCTCTTATTAGTTAATGCTTAATGTTGATTTGGATTATATCTATGCACATTTTTTTAAAAACCTGATCATTTGCCACTGAGATAACTTTTGCTTCACAAATGTCTCTTGTTTGTCCATTGTGTCCCTAACTGGAAGTATAGATTATCATCACATGAATAGTAAACATCTTTCTTCTTATAAATTTAATATAAATATTCTGGGAAATGTGGTAGGTTCTATTTTTTCCAAAATACAAATCCTTAATGGGTTCCCAATAGTTCTCCTTACCCTTAAGCAAAATAACATTTGAAGGTAAAGTTAAATACTTTAATTTTAAAGTATTTAAACCTGAATGTCCTAAGAAAACATGATACCTTCTCAAATCAAGTTCTTAAAGCATGTTTTTAAAATGTAAATTAGCATCTTTATCAGCATCTTTCCTCTTCCAACTAAGAGAGAGTAACAGGGATTTATCTTCCCACTTGAAGCAACTAAAAATACAAAATCTGTGAAGCAACTGTTTTCAAACATTATACATCTAATGCAGGACAGTTGTCCCTGAAAGAGGAGAAAGAATGAGGTTAGCCCTACAATTACATTCTTGGGCCGTCAGTGGAACTAAGGAAAATCACTGGGCCAAAGTGGCTTATATTTACAGGCAGGGTACTGAACAGGAGAGAGCTACAAAGAATAGAACATAAAAGATTACACTGAAAGGAACATCAGTTGTTTAAGGCAAATTATATAGGGTGCTTTGCCTTTATTGTTTGTGAGTTTACCATTGTAGATACTACTGAGTTGAATCTGTGCCAAGTCAGTGACAATGACTGAGAATGGCCTTTATAAATAGTTTATATAAAATAATTATAGGAAATAATATTTTCAAAGAAGTTGAAAAAACGCTTTTAAATACAACCTAAAATGGAATCCATAAAATGAACTATAACTAATGGCATTAAAACAAATGGCACTAAACATATCTGGAAAAGAAAGTTTTGTTGGACAAATTTACAAAGCTTGTGAAAATATAAAATATTTCAAGTTTATGCTTATGCACTGTGTCAGTCATAATAAGTACTTTGAAAAAATTGGAATTTATCATATGTTATGAATTAGCAGTATCATTGGCAAATGTATTCATTTTCAAGGATATAACCATCACCAATTACATCAATTTTTCTCAGAAATAGAAGACAAATCTACTGACTTGTGACATAGTGGCTCGGTGGCTTAACAGTGGTAGAGTTCTCTTTTGTTTTTTTTTTTTTTTTAATTTAAGACTAAAGTTGAAATTTTTTATTTGAGCAAAGTCACCTTCAACTGTGTTAGATCTTTGTCAGAGTGATGAAATGCCTGAGAAAAACAATTTACAGAGGGAAAAGTTTGTTTGCTTCATAGTTTTAGAAATTTCAGTCCATGTTCACTTGGCTGTGTTGCTTCTAGACCTGTGGTGAGGCAGAAACCTCATGGCGAAGGCATGGCAGAGCTGCTTGCCTCATGGCCGGCAGAAAGCAGAGACAGAAAGGAAGAGCCAGAGAGACAGGGGCTGGGTATATTCCCTAAGGTCACACCCTGATGATCCAGTGTCTCCAGTTAGGCCCAAACTCTTAACTTCCCAATAATGACTACAAATAATAAATCCTACGAGTGGACTTATTCACGGATAAAGTTAAGGTCCTTATGCTCCAATCACCCACCAAAAACTCCACTGCTGAACGCATGACATTTTAAATCTAAACCATAACAAGCTACTATTGTTAAACACTGAATAGTCTTGGTTTTTTTTGTTTTTTTTTTTTGTTTTTTTTTTTTTTTGTCTTTTTCGTTTTTATCAGTACCAGGGATTGAACTCACGACCGCACACTTGAAAGGCAGGTGCTTATGCCGCTGAGCTAAATCCCCAGTCCCCACTGAATAGTCTTGAAAATTAGCTTTTTCTGCAGATATGATAATGTTTTCTTAATGAAAGTCAACCTAAAGGGGTTGAGGGTTAGGCTCAGCGGCATAAGCGCCTGCCTTGCAAGCAGGCAGTCGTGAGTTCGATCCCTAGTACCAATAAAAACGAAAAAGACCAAAAAAAAAGAAAGTCAACCTAAAATTATAAAGCAAACCACTGCTTATATGTAAGTTTTAATAACTAACATTGTCTGAATCATAAGCGATATCAAGCTCTTTTGTATATTTTTCACATTGTTAAATGTTTGAACAATAAAAGAGACCTTCATTCTCCATAAATTTGCTATTGATATATTTTCTAAACTCAAATGACAGTTTCAGAAAACTTTTTCAGACCTGGATACAAGTACAAAGGTAATTTATTGAAAACTCCATTTAACTACTGCATTTAATTTACAATTGAGACTCTTTTACCTATCAGTTGGAGCTGATTACCCTGCAATGCAAAGACATGCTAAAAGGCAAATGTCAAGAAAAGAATCCAATGGAATTCTGTTAGTGTTCACCTGAAATGATATGCTTACAGATTGATATCATATTTGACAATACCTATCTATGTGAAAAGACATTTTTACAAATGAAATATGTAAACATCTCATTGTAGCTCAGCATTAACAAGCAAGCATTTTCAATTTGAATGAACATTAACTTTGAACCTTAAATAAGTGAAATGTTTTCCCTTCCTCCCTAAAAATCAAAATTCCATTCTTCTCAATAGAAGACTTGGATTTTATAAAGTATACTCAACCATTACTGTTTTCAAAATGTCAATCAAAATGTTATAAATTATCTTTTCCCTTATTAGTTATACCGTCTCATAGATTTTTCCCTTTGGCTTGCAAAGACAAAAATATGTACTATTAGATCCTTTATAGAAAATATTTTCTGATTCCCATTCTTCCTTCTCACAGACTTGGAGAACTGAGAAACCGCACTGACCACTGTCCAGGGCCCACCTTATTCCCTATGTGGGGCACATGCATTGTTCATCCAAATACCCTTATAAAATAAAACATCTAACCAAAAATCCTTGGACAACTGAAATGAACAGACACTTCTCAGAAGAAGTACAGCTGGCTTCTTGGCCATTAGAGAAGTGCAAAGCAAAAGATCAAACTGACACTGAGATTTCACCTTATCCCAGGAAGAATGATTATCAGTAATGATTCCAAAAACAACAAATGTTCGTGAAGTTATATGGAAAAAGGAATCATTTCAAATTATCAGTGGAAATGTAAACTAGTACAACCACTATGGAAATCAGTATGGAGATTCCTCAAAAGCCTAAAAATTTAAATTTCATTTGACCTAGCTATACCTCTTGTTGGTATCACCCCCAAAGAGGTAAAGTCATCATATTACATTAATACGTGCATTCCCATGCTTACAACACTATAACTCACAGTAACCAAAGCATGGAAATGGCCTATAGGCCCATCAACAGATGAATGGATAAGAAAATGTGGTACATGTACACAGTGGAATACTATCCAGCCCTAAGACAGATAAAATTTAGACATTTGTAGGAAAATAGATGAATCTTGAAACCGTTAAGACTAAGTAAAATAGATCAAGACAGAAGATGCAATATCGTACAGTTTATCTTATATGAGAAACTCACAATATAGATAACTCAAAGAGCAAAATAAAAGATGAGCAACAGAGAAGCAGGTTCTGTGGAGATGGAAAGAGGATGGCAAGACAGATGAAGGCTGGGGTATAGGGAAGTAACATGATATATATTAATCCTCCAAAATGAATGTAATTATTATACATCATAAACATTTCTGGTAAAAGTATTTGGAAAAAAATGCCCTGCAAATGGTTTAACACCCTTGCTAACATTGTAACAACACTTCACAAGCTAGAACTATACCCTGAAGGAATCCTGGTTGAATTCCTGCTAAACCAAACTAAATAAGCCAACATTCTTCTTAGGATCTAAAACCTTATAGCCCACTGTATGTGAAGATATGGACAACTATTCTAAAGAAAACAAGAGACATGGTTGCCATGTTTATTTCCTATTATCTTGTTTTGAAACCCTGTGTTGCTTACATTATTTTGTTCTGATCTGCTTTGTTCTGTTTTGTTTTGTTTTGTTCCATTCTCTTTAAAATAAAAAATTTAAAAATAAAAATCTATAACCTCACAATAAAAAAAATAGAAGAACCAAATTCTTATTTTAAAGCTAAAAACATAAAATACCAGAAATCAAAAGCTCCACTGAATGGGCTCAGTAGTAGAACAGGAATGACCAAGTTAGTGAATTCATAGATAAGTCAGTAGAGATTATCCACTCAGAACAACACAAAAGAGAAAATTAGAAAAGCTAAAAATAAGCACAGCCTTAGGAACCTAGGAAAGATTATCAGAAACAAGAGAAACAGCAATAAGTAGAAAAAATTACTAGAAGAAAAATTTCTCATTTGGTGAAACACACAAGCTCAGCAAACCACTAACAAGACATACTCAAATGCTCTCCAAAATACATCACAATTAAGCCTCTAAATATTAGAAACTAGAAAAATACTGGAAGTTGCCAGAGATGATTGACATATGTCACATTCTCAAATCACAATGATTTGAGTGATTATGTGTGTGTTTGGTTTTGGTTTTTTGAGACAAGGTCTCACTGTGTAGTTCAGGCTGGCTCCAACTCACAGCTACCCTCTTCCATCAGCCTCCCGATTGCTGGGATTATAGACATGCACCACCATGCCTGGCTCAATTATGTGCATTTCTCATCAGAAACCCAAAAATAATGGAACAAAGTATATTGTGAAAGTGCAGAGATAAAAGAATCATCAATCCAGAATTCCAGTGAAAATATCTTTGAGGAAAAGAAAAAGTGAATTAATGACAGTCTCAGATGAAGGAAAACTAAGCAATCCATCACCAGCAGACTTGCTGTAAAAGAAGTACTGAAAGCTGGACTCAGGACCACACTGCTGGGCTGAACTTCCCTCTCAAGCCAGCATGGCCTGTGGAGGCAATGGCCTGGCTTCTCGGGGGTCGCTTCTGAGCAGCTGGAGTCATGGAGAAGAGTGGGTTCCAGTTCCACTTCTTTGTGTGTTAGTGCCGCACGTTGACAATTAAGCAACTTTAGGGTTGGGGACTGAGCACAGCTTGTGAAATTTGTTCTTTGTGTTTGGCATGCAGCACTATTTAAAACATAAACTAACCAAACGAAGTCATTTTACTCCGTTACAGAATTTCTCAGAGTGAGGACAGTTCCACTGAAGGTCATGTGTAAGGCCATAGGGTGTAATATTATGTTGTGCAGTGGAGTAAACTCAGCATTGAAGGGGATCCTGAGCAAAGCACATGTTTGTGTTTACAGATTACTAGTGTTACTGCCACATTTAGAGACTCAGAGTAACAGCAGGGCTGCGGTAGTTTTGGCTGTTAGGCCCATTGCAGGTGTGTTGAAAACAAGCACATTACTATTCAATTGGTAATATCCTGGGGGAAGAAGAGCAGGACTCGAGTCCAAAATGTTGGTCATTGTGCCACCCTTAGCAGTTCTTGTGAGAGCATGAATTAGTCAAGTTTATATACTTAATCTTTTTGAGTTCAAGTGTTTCCTTATGCAGAGGGATATTTCACAAGGTTGTTCTGAGACCCAAATTATGCTATGAACATGAAATGCTGGTACAGTGTAAGGAGTTTTTGTTTTTTAAACGATACCAGTACAATTTAAAATTATACTCTCTAAATATATAAATAAAAATGAAAATAAATATTAAGACAAAATAGAAAAGATTCTTTTTATGCAACAAATGATAGTCTACATAGAAAACCCATGAACTCTATACAAAACTTCCTAGAATTAATGAATTTAGAAAGGCTGCAGGATAAAAAGCCAGCACACAAAATGCAGTCATATCCTGAATATAATTAGAGACTAAAATTAGTTAAAATTGGAAACTGAAACTAATAGAGTGGTAGCATTTATAGTAGCTCCAAATAATTGAAGCAATCTACCTGAATTGATGTGCTTCATATATAGTATAAACTTAAACAGAACATATCAACTTTCCCCTTCCCACTTTAATGCTATGATTATACACTTAACTTTCACTTATATTGTTACTTTGTGCCCATCTATACTTCTGTCTAGTACCATTTTACTTTAGAGTCCCTTTATTAACATCTGTGCATGTATTTAATTAAAATGTAGTGAATATGTAGTGTGTGTGTCAGGCATTTGCTGAGCATTAGGGTTATAGTACTCAAAAAGATGCATGCTGTTATTACTTGAATGAAAATAAATGCCTGGATGAAAAATCTCTTGAGTAAAGACAAAAGTCATACTGCCAAAATTGTCTTCTAACTTTAGAATTAACATATTTCTTCATCTGGAAATGGGGATGAAAGTAGTTTATGATACCTGGTATCATTTTGAAAGTACTATATATGTGTTAGGTGGAAGTCCGTGGTCAGATATGTAACTTGCAATTATTTTCTCCCATAGTGGAGCATGTCTTTTAACTATCTTAAGGTGTCTTTTATAGGTGAAATACTTTTTAATTTTTTTTTTATTTTGAAAGTAAAATACAACAGAACAAAACAGAATAAAGCCAACTGAGACCATGTAGTGAAACTGGCACAGAACTTCACAGCAGTTTACCGGGATAACAGTAATAGGTATCACAATATATTTCATTATCTTTACAATAGTTGTTCTTTCAATCACGTATATCAAAATAAAATGAAATACAGAACATTATAGAACTTATCAAAACAGAATACTGAATAGAGCAGTACCATTAATCAGAATAAAGCAAAATAGTAATAAAAATATTTGCCTTCAAAGAGATGGTAGAAGGAAGTCCCCCTTATTTGCTATGGTCAACCTCCCAGGAGATGCTCAGATTTCAGATGCTCATTTGCTAACGGGGTTGGGGGGGAGGACACGACAGGAGAAGTCGGGTAGGGGAAGTGGGATGTTTGACTCTAGGCCATGCACCAGTAGGCTCACTATTGCTTAGCGGGGAGGCAGGCTGGTTGCTTGGTTTGCCAGCATCCTACGTTCCAACATGGGGTGGATCTTAGGAGATTCTGGTGGTTCTCCCCCTGGAAGGGCCGCAGACTGCCACACCGCAGCCGCTTAACAGGGAGGTGAGCTGCTTGCTTGGTTTCCCAGGGTCCTAAGTTCCAACATCTACTTTTAATTTTTATGAAGTCAAATTTATTAACTTTTTCATTAGGGCACTGTACTCTTATGTGTAAGAACTCTTTGACTAACTCTAAGTCACAGGTATTTGACCCATATTTGTTTCCCATTTAGATCTATGTTCCATTTGATAACATTTATGAAATTTGTAAAGTTTGTACTTTTTGGTGGGGGTACATATGGATGTCCATCTAGTTTTGCAAGACTATTTGTGTTTTTTGTTTGCTTATTTTTGAGGATGGTATTGGGAATCGAACTCAGGACCTCACGCTTGCCAGGCAGGATATGCCTGCACCACTAGGCTAAACACCTGGCCCAACACAATTTGTTGAAAAACTTGTCCTTTTTACATCACCTTTCCATATCTGTAAAAAACTAAATCGATCACATTTCCATTGATATATTCCAAAGTTTTTATTTTGTTCTTTTTATATATTTCTTCCTTCTTCACTCCATGACATTGTTTTGATTAATGTAGCTTTATAATAAGTCTTAAAATCATCTTCTGTGAAGCCTCCAATATTAGTTTTCTTCTTCAAAATTGAGTTGGGTATTTCTAATTACTTTTCCTTCACTTATAAAAAACAGTCTTAGATGAAAAAGTAAAAATTATAAAAATATATGAATTGTAATAACAGGAACTCTGCTGTTTATACCTTTTAATACATTATTTTAAAACTGTTCTTGACTGAAGGGTTTCCCATGATAATTATTGACATCCCTGGAAGTTCTTTAGCCTTCATCTGAGATATACTCTCTTGTGCATAAGAACACCAAAAAGAAATATGTTGACATGTTCTAGTGACAGTGTCTATGCTGACTGGAGAACATAGAGAAGGTAAGGTGCCGAATAATCCTGTCAGTCCTGTGTTTGCGCATACCTGGTTTTTGAGTTGTTCTCTTATCCGGTTGCAGGTCCATAAGCACAACCAAGACCATCTTTAATTCTTATTAGCCCTTTTTATTTAGCTTTGGCAAATGAGTGTGAACAGCCTATGAAATCTGTTGGGCATTCTGTAAGTACTGTAGAAACTTGAATGCCAAATTATTTTTGCTTTAGCAAATAGAGTAAACAACTTTTAAGAATTTTATTTTAGGACTCCTAATAATTTAATAATTGCTTATCCTTCTACTTCTTTACAAATCTGTTCTTCTCAGATTTGGTATATTGTTTTTTCACCACCCAGCTAAAAATAATATTTTAAGAATACTAAAAAAAAAAAAAAAAACTGTGAGGACTACTTAAAACTATTACAGATACAGATTTTCAAACTAAAAGATAATCATAAAGTAAGTCGCAAGCGGCAACAGCAAACCTTCTGTCTGTCCCTTCTGTTCTGTTCAGGCTTACCTACCCTTTGGATGGGTAGGGCTCACACCCAGAGTAGGGCACCCTAATCCCAGGATCATACCCTTAGCTCCATGGCCACACACCCTAGATCCACACATCTCTGGAAAGCCCCACCTATAGCCACATAAGGCTGTGGAGGGACATCTAAGTACGAGCTGTAACAGTCCCTGTGGTCGCCTGTAGTTTTAGCATTGTCCTCGAAATTCTAGCCAATGCAGTCATAAAACAAAAATAATATAAATATTGGAAAATACAGAAACCTCATCATTTTTATACTCGGTATGATAATTCACCTATAAAACCCATAGGAATCATTTAAAAAGGTAATTTTATTATTATTTTTTTAATTTTATTTAAGGAGAAAAGAAAAAAAAAGCAGGGAAAGGGTACAAGTTATACAGATTTACAGAAAAAAAATGAACAGTAGAAAATCACTAGTTAATGGATTACATATTGTCATCTTAGAAATAATTGTTCAAGTCACAAAATTAAAGCTTATAAAGTGGACATTCCATCAATGATACTGCAAACAGTTCTGTTCATTGATCCAATAAAACTCTGTGATATCATTTTCTATCTTATACACTTAAATATACATGCAGTTATATAGTTTAGAGCACTTTCTTTTCCTCTCTTTTGTACCATGACTATTACACATTTTGGGTTTCATTGCTCCCACGGTTCTTATTACTTTTTTGGAAGAGAGTAAAACCAAATGTGACATAACAGAACAGAATCGGTCAAGTCAAAAGGGTGGACATAATAGATAATGTAAAAACATAATACAGGTGATCAACAATGGTTACCATAATGTCTCCCGCTATCTCTAATAGAATTGCCTATATCATTAGTTATAATACAATTGAACAAAACAGTAAAGAATAAAACCGACAAAACCAAAACATTGGAGACATTGTAGGTCTTCAAAAGTAGCTAAAAGTCAACAAGAATGGGCGTCATAATGAATCTCATTATCTTCACAGCTGATGCCTAAACTTTCGAACCTGATACTATCCAGCAAAACAGAATAGGGGAACATCAGTTAAAAACCAGATGGTGAGAGTAATACAGGGCTTTAAATCAAGGTAATGAAAAGTCAAAATGGGTTACTATAATATATCCTGCTATTTTTTTCCTTTAATTAAAAGGATAAAGATAAAAAAGTAAATAATGGAGTGGAGATTGAGATAAAAGAGGGCATAACAACGAAACAGCGCAGATCAAAACATAACCATTTAAGCAGAATAGTGTTTCACCACCAGATAATCCTAACCTAAAAGTAGTTACCATATTGTTTCTTTCTTTGAAATCCTTGAGTACAACTTCGTATACTGTAGCATTAAGTATATCAAAACAATGTAAAACCATTCAAGAGAATGACAGCATTACAGAGTATTTAGAATCGACTAACAGAAAATGAACAATGGTTTCTGTATAATCTCCTTGTCTTTAAAAGGTTTTTGCTTATACTATCGTACATAATAAAATCCAATAAGATACAGCCTATTTAGACCAAAAAGGTAATTTTAAAGAATTGAGAGTTCAGTGACATATAAAACTTGGTATAAATCTCTGTACTAACATTAGTTATCTTAAAGATAGTGTTTGAGGGAAATGAAAAGGTTTAATAAATTCTCAATAATAAACCAAAAGGAAATTTATAGAAACTCTCTGAAAATATATTTCTTACAGTACATGATAAAAAGAACTCATGTTTATTTTTTCTCTTTCCTGAGCTACCAATAAAATGAGAGTAACTGGATATTTTTTAAAAATATAACAAGAATAGAGAAAGAAGGATCATCAATACACCATAGTTTATATACATTTTTAGAGAAGGAAAATGAATGGACAAAGGAAGTTCCCACATAGCACTGAGAGAGGGCATGTTCAAACAGAAGAGAGTGATTTCACAGAATTTGGGCAAAGCTTGGGACAAAGGGGCAATATGAACATTGGAAAGTGAGGACAGAGGTTGGAACTAAAAATGGTACAAAGTGGACGTTTGAAGCACAGTACTCTTGCCTATATTAGTCTCATGCAGATCTTTAATTCCCAGGAGAGATTCAACCAAGAAAGAAGGACTCAGGTATGTCATTTTTTAAAAAGGCAAGATAAGTCAAAAAAGGTTAAAAATGATTAATTCAATATCTACAAATGGAAAGTGCAATCCCTTTCCCTGTTCAAGAGTTACACTATGTTTCCCTGCCATCCAGAATATTGAGTCTTCTCTAAACAAGTTTAATGATGCCAGAAAAAGACCTCCATATTACTGATACTTATAGGTCCCTAATTCAGTGCTAGTGACACTGTAAAATGGTGTGGACATTTTGAAAACAATTTAGCAATTCCTTACAAGGTTAAACATAGTTATACTGTGGCCCAGAATCCCATTCTTAGGTATCTACCCAAGAGAATTTAAAGCACTTCTATACTAAAACTTGTACGTGAATGTCCATAGTAGCTCTGTGCACAACAGCCAAAAAGTAGAAATAGCCCAGTGTCCATTATGTGATGAACAGACAAACAAAATACATCCACAGTTTGTAATGTTATCTGCCAACAAAAAGGAACAAAATGTTGATATAACTACAATGTGGTGAACATTAAAAATATAATGCTGAGGAAAAAAAGCCAGTTACAAGTGCCATATGTTTTATGGTTTCCTTTTACAGGAACTATCCAGACAAATCTTTGGAAGCAGTAGTTTTGTGACTGTCTAGTGCAGGACGAAGAGGCTAGGAATGAGAGTGACTATCATTGTGTACAGTTTCTTTGGGAGGAATGACGATGTTCTAAAATTAGATGATGATAATAACTGAACCCGCTAGATAAACTAAACACCACTGAGCAGCATATTTTAATATATTTTTCTGATGCTTTACTTCAATAAAACAATTTCAAGTTCATAAATAAGTGATTAGCCACATATAATCTTTTGGATTTAGGAATATGAAAATCATTGGTAAATTTGGTAATTTTATTTTTACTGGAGGAGTAGAAAGTGACCATCAGAATGAAATCAACTCAGAAATTATTTGGGCTGGCCATGGTAGCATACACCTGTAATCCCAGCACTCAGGAGACTGAGCCAAAAGAATCACTGTGAGTTCGAGGCCAGCCTGAGCTACAAAATCAGTTCAAGGCTAGCCTGAACCACATCATGAAAGCTCATCTCAAGAAAGACAAGAAAGAGAGAAAGAGAGAGAGAGAGAAAAGAAAAAGAAAGAAGAAATTATTTGATTATGGAAAGAACCTCTTAGATGTTCTTGGTTTTCTACTAAGTAAGAAATTATTAAGGTTCAGGACTATATAATCAAGACCATAAGGTTCAGAAGAAGCAAAAATGAAACAACTGACCTTAAGAAAAGAATCACTCCACTGATGTAAAAGGAGAAAATAAGAGTCCTGAAAATTTGTAAATTTGATACTATAAAGACAATTTCTACTTGATGACCTTTGTTTTTTCCTAAAGTAGAAAGCAAGACCATTGGTTTAGGGTGAGTGGCAAAAAGGAGAAATAAAGAAAATGAAATAACCAATTAAAGAAGTACAGTAGACCCACCAAAAAAAACGTTTAGCACTCAGACATATTGACTGTGAATCTAAGTATAGGTGTACTTTGTTTGCTTGTGGTAGGTTTGGTTTTGGTTTTGTTTTCTCTACACTAAATTGACCAAGTATAGCTCATAGAAAAGGCAGACATTGGGATTCATCCAGTGTTATTTGGAGGAAGGAAAAAGGACATGTCTTGAAGAGCACTATTGAGTGAGTGTTTGGAAAGCTATGCCATGAAAATTAGTAGGATAATGGATAGAGTTGAGAAGACAGTATGTCCTAGGAGAAAAGTTTTACCACTACTACTTTATTCCTAGTTTGTAAAACAATAACTGAATTAATGATCAAATGAGTGCAATGGACACAGATAATGGGAATGGTGAACAACCAAGCCTGAAGGGTAAACATGAACATCAAAAAATCGTTGGATTTTATATTACTGAATTCAGAACTGATACAGTGTTCACTGATGACAAGTTCTAGAATATGATTACGGAAAGCCTTCCTGAGAAAGTTTTTAGAATTGAGAGGAGGTCAAAGAACTAAGAAGTCAGCTATTGGTTGAGTATGATGGGAAAAATTGAACTGTAAGGAATTGAATGCTAGTGAATCCATAAATGATACAGATGAAAAGAAGTCGAGGGTAGTAGAGTAGATGATAGTATCCTGGGGAGAATACGAGTTAATAGAGACTCAGGCCATAATGGTCAAAAACAATGACAATTCCAGTACTAATTCTTGACCCAGAAACACATGGTATATGTTAAATATAAATATTTTCTACTCAAAAAGATGTAAGAGATTGACTGATCTCAGGAAAGAGTCCCATTTCTCTGAAAACTAGGAGACAGAATAACTCTGTGAAGAATATAAAATATAGTAGATTATATCATGAACCAAAAGATCCTGAAGCATTGAGGATGACAGGAAAGGTTGAGAATAAAAGGAAAAAATGACAGAACACAGTGAAGAGGGGAGTGTTGCTAACCTATGACAGATAGGGTGGGGAGAGCCTTTCAAGCTTTGGCTAAAGGAATAAGATACAGTTGATTTAGGCTCCAAGACTTCTGTGCCTAAGCGAAGTGGTCTTCAATAGACAACTGATTAAACATATGTAAGTATATTCAGAAAATGAAATAATCTGAAGTCATTAAAATAGAATAGGGCCAGGGATTTAGCTCAGTGGCATAAATGCCTGCCTGGCAAGTGTGAGATCATGAGTTCAATCCCTGGTATAAAAAAAAGGCCTAGTAATAATATATAATATTAGTATAGAAAATTTCTCCCAATATATTAAATGAAAAATAGTTTATATAAATTATGCATATAGTATCCTTTTCATGAAAGAAGATTCTGTGGATGAGTAATATATTTCATGTTTCAGATATATATTGAGATTTATTACAGACTAGCTGTCCAAAGATTTTTAAAAGTGCCTATGGAGCAAGGTGCCAAAACTTAAGCCTTGAGATCATTCATTTATTTAACAAATGCGTAGCACCTTCCTTGTACGTGTTACTGTTCTTTGCACTAGAGATAACAACAATAAACAAAATCATGACTCTATCCTTATACACAAGACTGTTGAGAGAAATGATGAATAAATAAACATATACCTATATCTTAAATAATATTGAATGACACAGTAAAATACCAGCAAAGTGTCTATAAAGTGATGTTTCATGTGTATAGAGTACCCAAGGAAAGCTTTGTTAAGGAGGCAACATTTAAACAAAAATATTAGTGGATAGGGAAAGTAAACAAAATGTTAAAAAACATCCTAAGCAAGGAAAGCACAAGACAGAGCTCAGAGATAAGAGTCAATGATAACAGCAATGTTTTAGCCCAAACCAACTGGGTTGATAGGAAAGAACACAATTTACAGAAAAAAGTAAGATTTCTTTTTTGTACAGTTTGAGATGCCTATTATACATCTGAATATAGATATCAAGCAGATATCGGAACTCAGAGCAAGGTCTATATTGTACCCATTTGGCCATGTCAGACTGGCCCTTTTTTGAACTAGAACATAAACCAAGTCAAATCAGCAGAGGCTACATCTTTATGTTTTGTCTCAGTATTTTGCTAGTTCAGAGGCAAACAAAACTGGAAAACAACTGTAGGAAGACAGAATTAATATTACTATAGCCCAGTGCAGGATGGGACTGGTAGAGTAGACCAAATAAGTCTTTTATTTATCATTTGTCCATAATGAAGCTATTAAAGTCAGCTTCTGTGCCTAGGAAACTCTTTTGAATACTGATTCTATAAAGTAGAGACAGCATATTTAATTCCCAAGGGTAAAACACAGTCAGATACTTAAAGAGATAGTATTTTATGGTATTTTAGTAAGTGAAGTGTCACTTTAAATTATTCAACTGCCAAACAGCCCCAATGGGGTCAGACCAAACTGATCAACCTTAGAGTCCCCTATCACATGTCACCTCAACAAACCAAAACACACAGCTCACAGAATGCAATCTGATAATACTTTATTTCTGGTAATTAGTGCAAAGTCCCACAAGAATTCATTTGCATTTGCTTTATGGCATTTGTAATTCTTGTAATAGACTGGATGATTTTTTTAAGTTTTGCTTTTTAAACTAATCCTGGGTATTTGTTGGTTTTTAATTTACCAAATTATTTTTTTTCTGATGTCAAAAGTACTGTCAATACACTTGTTGAACAAAATAAGCTATGAAGTGCATCTGAAAGGTGAGCACTGCCTACCACAACCACAGTGTCATCCATAAGTGAATGTGCCTCCTAGAGAAACAGAATATTCATACCAACAGTAGGACCATAAGATAAACATTTGTTTCTTAAGTACATTAATATGTTGGAAGAATAGTCTGGTTACAATCAATCATACTATACTTTTAAAATAAAAGGTAGTTGGAAATTGGATCCATTCTTTCTTTTACTTTTTATTTAAACAATATCTTCTCTGTCTGGATGGAAAGATTGAAGACACACTAGTCTGGGCAGTCCAAAAAGCCTTGGTTTAAAACCACGCATTTGTTCCGTGATCTCAGTATATGTATACATTTCTGGGCTTCTGTTTCTTCATCTATAAAATAAGAAAATTATTCTAAATTATGTCAGAGACCCATTGCTCAGTAGGTAGGCATTACTAATGTTTGCCAATACCAAGTTCCTTTTCCCTTATTATAGAGAGTAACTGATTCTGGGCAGCCAGATATAATGAGTATTGTATCACTTTGTGGCTATGGGAAATCTCTATATAATTCTTCATTTCTCTGCCCAGTCAGAACAATAAAGAATCCTATATATTTCAGGTGATGAAGCCACTATCTTCCTAGCCCTACTCTGCAATAAGTAATAGACATTGCCCTTACTGTATCATGTTTATTTTTCCAACTCTTCATAAGTTAGGAAGGAGTATTTAGAGGTCAGCAGAAGAGAAGAACTGACAGATAGTGGGGCCTTGTTTCTGAAGCTCTTCTGTGTGTTCCTTCTCTAAAGTTTCCCCAAGGAGTCGTCTTAGAGCACATGATGTCATCTGTGATCTGTGACTCTTGCCCTGGGCAGCCCATAATTGCCTTCTTGGATTCTAGTGTTCTAATAGCCTGATCTGTTTATGTCTGGGTTTTGTGTCTGACAGGTACGAGACATCTTTGTTGGATTTGGTTCAGTCTCTGAGCCCGAACTCTGCTTCCAAACCTGAGCCTCATCTCTCCAGAGAAGCTGGAACTTGGAATCACAGTACTCTCCGACTTAGTCCTCAGAAATCAACATGGAAGAAGATGGGAGCCTGCAGGACCCCTGAAGATCTGGAGGAGAAACAAATACTGGAAGACATATTTTTCATTTGACTTGAAACACAGGCTACAAATTTTTCATAGGAAATTTTCAGATTTCTTCACATACTGATCTAGGATGTTAAATTATTTAACTGCAAAGTAATTGTGTCCTTTTTCAGGAACCTATCTCACTGGCATCTTGTTATGTTTGAATATAGAAATCATTCTAACAACCTAAGATGTTTCTGATCAGCCCAATCAGTAAAGAACACATTAAAGGGAGATGGGCTGGCAGATGGGTATCTTTTTTTTTTTTTTTTAAGCCAGAGATTAGAACTATTCTTACTTTCTACAGAGTAGACACCATTGCATATCCAGCACCACTTCAGTTTTCTTTCTCAGTGTTTTGCTGGAAAACAGTTGGCTTTCTTTTGTGCATAAGCAAAACCTACCCACTGGTAGATCCCTCAAATATAAAAGTAGCCTTTTTGTAACACAAATGATTTCAGAAAGTTTCATCATCATCCTGTTCTCTCACGACCACTTTGATCTGAGTGTCATCACTTAATTCTGAAGTTAGAGTTGGTGCCCTTACTATTGTAAGCAACACTGAGGACCAGCCGTGAGTGAGTCTTGCAGTGGTAATCAGCTGGATGGTTCCCCATCCATAAGCAAAAGGCTCTATAGGCTGGAGGAAGGGCCAGACAAATCCTTGGAAACAAGCACCATTGAATCATATGGAATGATTGCCTGGGAAAGTGCACTGGAGAGATAAGCCTGGAACATTTCCCTATCAATTTTCAGGTGATTATTTCTCCATGTTCTGAGAATACATAAGAGCAAGCTCTAGGAAGTATTTGTTCATCTGTGAGCATCTGTGCTCTTGAAGTTCTCATGGTTGTGTCTGGGGAAGTATCACTAAAGAAACTCTGTCCTTTCCTTCCTCCCTCTTGGTGAGGATGAAAGGCCCTTGCTGGCCAGGCCCTGGCATGCTCTGTCTAGAAAAGCCATGTCGAGCAACCTTCTTTCCTTGTCAAAGATCTGAATCTCCTTTCTTTTCAGATTGAACCTGGCCCTGTTGCTGTACTCAGGCTTCATTTGAATCTTTTTGTTTTGTTTCAAAGACAGAAAAGGGAACCTTCCAGTATCATATTCTTAATCTGAGGTGAATACAAGGTCATGACTAACTAGTTGTAGACCCTCCCTTGAAAACTTGAAAATCATTGCAGATTATATTTTCTATTAAAGTTTACCCCTGTGAGAGTAACCAAATCAGTCTCATCCCATTTTGCCTTTGGAATCCTGTGCTTTCATTGCTGTGGCGGAAATGTCTGCAGACTTAGAGCCGTCAGTCATTTTCTCAAAATTAGGTTTCCAGAACTGCCCCTTGTGCCCATGTGTCACAGCCAGCTCAAGTATACCTTTCTAGTGTGGATCAGCCATAACCATAGACACAGTCCTTCCTGCTCTCTGGAGGGAAGGGATCCAGGAGAATCAAGTCAAAGGTTATAATTTCTTTAAGAGCCTGTTTGCCTTTACAAGAATCATAACCTAAAAACTGAAGGCTTTTGAGGCAGTCGCATGCCAGCAAATGGAGTTTATTTCTTTATACCACCCTCCCAAAAGGGTAGTTTAGAGGGGAAAAGAAGAATTTCAGTCAACAGTAGTTCTTGTATGTCCCCCCCACACACACCAGTTGCCTTTCTCTGTCCTGTAGACATTATGTCCATGTTGGTGTGCGGTCAATTGGACGTGAATTTGTACATAATCTAGTGTCTTCACTATTTGAACAATATATATTAACAATGTAATCTGTATGAAATTTACTTTGAATATATATGTTGTTGCAGAGCCTGGAAGCTTAATCTGATTGCATATTGTTCCACCAAGAAAGGAATTGAGTGCTCCCAATAGCACCTGGTTGGGATTTGCTTACCTGACACTTAGATAGTTTATCAAAAGCAAGACCGGACGTATATTGAGGTTGCCACATGCTACAGCATTGTTTACCATATAAGAGAAAAACAATCAGTGCTTATAAAATGCAAGAGTCTGTCCATTGAAACCCCCTAAGTAAATCCCACAGTATATGATTTTTAAAAATCAAAGTTGGTCATAAAAACCTGTGATGACATCAGTCTTCCAGGAGGCACACTTGTGTTTATCCAAACCTGAACTCAGAATGGGGACTTACCCAGAGCACCCCAAATGGTATGTGGGAGGGACTTCCCCCTCCTGCACAGCCACTCTTTTCACTTGTCCCTGCTTCCAACATCAGGAAGCATCCTGAAGATTTGCTGGCCAGAAACTGGGAAATGGAAAAGCCTAAAGGAGCAGAGCTGAGTGCAATCTGCTGAGAGAAGTAGAGGCTCTGGCTTTCTGTGATTCTTAATGTGGGCAAATATTTATACGTGTATGAAATTTTAAGTAAATAAATTATGACAATTTTCCCCATGTAGTTTTGAAATTGAATTGTCACTTGAATATTCCTCATCAGATCAGTGGGGCATAGTTTAAAAGCGAAAGTAGAGGCCTGAGTTATCAAGATGTTATTTTCCTCAACACCTGTTAAAACAAGAGCTTGTGGTCCACCAGAAGGGGCTGAGGATTTAGCTCAGCGGCATAAGTGCCTGCCTTGTAAGCAGGCAGTCGTGAGTTCCATCCCTGGTATCGATAAAAACGAAAAAGAGTAAAAAAAAAAAAAAAAAAAAAGAAAGGATATACTGTGCCACTTTCTAGTTGGTTTTCCTGGTTGGCTCCAGCTTTTTCACATCATATAGACACCAGCCCACCTGTCTGTTCTGTGGCTGCTGGAGAAGATTCAGTCTGTGACACCTCTGAGTCTTTTCTGTATATTTATCCCCCATCACTGCTCATCACAGTACTGCAGACAGGAGACACAGTCCTGCCATACAGTTGTGGGCTCAAGTGCCTGAATAGCCTGGTTCTGAGATCACACCCATGGATTCAGTAAAGACAGTCCAAGACCCTTTCTTGCTGTCATCTCCTGGACCAGCATGGTGCCTCACCCTAACAAGGAGACTTTATCTCAGAGGTAGCAAATGCAGAATCCTTACTCAACCTGCTCTCAAGCTAAAAGTAAAATAGGCAAAGTTTGCCCCAGTAGTCATAATGTTAGTGTTGAGTCTACAGACAAAGCTAGAGATGAATGGGGTTACCTTTACCCTGCAAGGATAAATGAGCTGGCAGGTACAGAACCAGTTTAATGTAGATTAGTGACCAGTTATGTGATTTCTTGGAGTATTTTAAGCAACAGTTCCTCAGCCTCTGGGATTCCACTGTTCTATTTGGAAGTGGGGCCTTCTAATATCTGTGGTTTCAGTGTCCCAGTATTTCTCTCTCCCTGTCACCTCTACCACATACACATACTCAGAACTGGGGGAGTAGCTTATCTTAATTCATTTGTGCTGCTACAGTAAAATACCTGATGCTCAGTATATTATGAAGAACACAAACCTTTGTTTCATATCATTTTGGAAGCTGGAAAGTCTAGAATCAAGTAGTAGCTTGAGTGGTCTGGTGAGACAGCATCCTCTGAAGAGGCAGAAAATTGAGTTCTTGCATGGCTTAAAAGCAAGCTAGCAAGCTGACCAAATGCGTTGTGAAGACTTTTTAAAGACCTTAATCCCATTAATGAATGAGGAAACATCTTTGCTTAATCACCCTCCAAGCCCCACTTCTTAATACCATCACACCTGAATTTTGGAGCAGACACATATAAAGCTGGAAAATATGCCAGTTTTTTCTACATGCCCAGCTATAAATCCATCATATTCCAGAGTCCATTGCTAGACTGTTCCTTAGCACCCATCTAATTCATCACTTTCATTTTACAGATAAAGTTCAGAGAAACGTGATGGAACTTCATATCTTGTCACAAGCCTGACTGCTACCTGGCATCCCCCAACACCACATCACTTGACCTGTGTTTGTTTCAACATCAACTCTACCACCATTGCTCAGGAATGGGCCATCACAGACCCCTTGAGCCAAGCTGAGCAAACTTGCACCATTTCAGCTCTTCAGAGGTTTTATAGGTTGTGTACAAGTTGTGTAGGTTTATAAATGGTGGAGGATTGAGTGCCATCATCTGGATCTTTCTGTCAGCAGAAGTGGAAGCCATGAGAAGGCAGACAAAGTAATTGAAGAAGTACATCTCCAGTGTGACTGTCTTCTCCAAATAACAGAGGCTTTTACAGCCCCAGTGAAGAACTCTTCTGTAAAAAAGAAAGGCCACTCAATTGAGGGTGAGGCCTCCCATTAATTGGAGGAAGGGAATGGTTACTATTCTAGTACAATAGTACTAAATCAGGCATTTGGTTCTTCAAATCTAATAGGAACAACCCATGTGGCATATATTGCCAGTGTGACAACCAGCTACTTTGTCTATATCCCGCCAAATCCCAAGGCTGGTCGCCAAGTCTTCCTCTGCTCTTGATCAGCTGAGTGACCTCCGCCCCAGCCCACCATTCTGTTAGATCCTGTTGACTACACTGAGGAGATGGTTAACATGAACTATGCAACGAAATAAACCTTAATACAAATCTCAGTTGCACTGCTTCCTGTCTGAACGATTTTTGGTAAAGTATTAACTGCAGTAAATGTAAGTTTATTCATATGTAAAATGAAAATGGTTATGCATACTCTCATGGGATGGTTGTAGGGCAAAATACAATGAGATAATATAAAAAGGTCTACATATAGTATCTGAGAGATACAAGTAGGAGTTTCATTAATAATAACTGTCATTATGATTATTGTTTTTATTATTATTCAGTGAACTTACACACTGAATAGAAGACAGCTTCAAACTGAAAATTTTAATAACAAAACAAGAGCTATCAATAAATTTCCAAGGGCTGATAGGAGGCTGCAACTGTTATAGCTTCCAGACAGCAGATTTTTGAACTGAATTTAGTTAAGCTTTAATGAGAGGAGGAGGAAGAGGAGATAGTAAAGGAAGAAAAAATTTGACCTAGAATTTGGAAGAATCTCTCCTATCTATAGGACTTTTTTTTTTTTTTCCAGATTTGGTGGTGGAGAGGAACTACACTTACTTGAAATCCCTTGGTTTATAACCTAGGCCCTGAGAATCTTGAGACCCAAAAGGTATTACTAGAAATCCATGATCAATTTTTATTATTTCAGAAAGCCTAAAGGACATCCTACCTGATTGTAGGTGAAATATTCCCAGGGCACCTGTAATAACACTTCTTCACTTTGAGCTGGAACTTACTGTATCAATTTATAAGGACTATATCAAGTTAGTTATTGTGTGAGGATCATCTCCCTATCAGCTAATAGGGAATAGAATTCACACTCAAACTAGGATGGGAGGTTCATAATTCAGGGTTTCTCCTTTCCTATTTCCAGCCAATTTCCAAAAGTATCAAGCCCTATTTTTCAGACCTACTCACTTCTCATCAGTCACTTTATTGGTCTTCTAGGTAAGAGGCATGGATTCATGCTGGAATATTAGACTATCTCTCACTACCTCTCTTTTATCTTTAAGTAGGGATGATAACAGAACCTACAGTCAGATATAATGGTGCATTCTTGTAATTCCAGAACTCTGGGAGGATGAGACAGGAGGAGTGCAAATTCAAGCCAAGGGTAGGCAGTTTAGCAACTTAATGAAAAACTGCCTCAGAATTAAAAATACAAAAAGGGATGAGCACTCACTTTAAAGGCCAGGGTTCAATCCCCAGGACTACAAAGAAAAAAATTAGAATCTACCTCGAGCTTGTAAAGGTTAAATGAGCTAATGCCTGTGGAGCATTCAGCGTAGATGTAAATATTCAATGTAGTATTCGCCAAGAAGCTGTCAAGGTTGTTGTCATGTCACACCCTAGTGGAATGTTTTTGTTTCTCATTGCCCTCAGGAGTCCTGGCTTCTGAACATAGTGCACATGGTTTTCATGATTTGGCCTACTGAAGTCTTCAGATCTGCAGCCCCTTCTATTCACATTCTTTCCCCTCACACTCTGTGCTGCAGCCCCTTTGAACTTCCACTAGTTCCTGAAGGCACTGTGATACTTTTACCTCATCCTCCTCATGAGCTTCCTCAGCCTTCTGTGTATCCTGCTGTGCTGGAGAGCCTATTGACTTGCCTCATTTCTCCTTTGGATTCTAAACCCAGGTGGCCAGGATGAGATGTCAGTCTTATTCATCCCTAGCTCCTCAGAACTCAGCATGATTCCTTGTTCATTGTAAGCCCTCGGCCATTATTTATCAGATATTGTAGCTAGGTAGGTATGTAGGTACAAGAGAGAAAAGAAATGAAACAGACTTACGGCTCCAAAGTCCAGTATCCTTCGCAGCTCTCTCAACAAGGAAGAAAATGAGAAACATACTGAGCAGATTGGGGGAGGGTGGGATTCAGACACTTCCATTGTTCCCTCCCCAGTCCCATCTCTACAATGACATTTACTTTCTTACGAATTTAATATTTTTAACTTTCCTGCTTAAAAATCCAAAGGACTCCCCAGTGCTGACAGGGCAAGGACCACATGCCTTAGAGAAACACACCAGCACATTGGGCATCACACCCCACCTCTTCCACCTCGCCCCCAGCCTTCCTCTGCTCCCTTCTGTAGTTCACTGCTTGACTATTTCCCAATAGCTGCTCTTTCCTGCCTGTGTGGCTTTCCCCGATCCATCTCTTCCTGTGACTCTTTCCAAGATCCACTCCCATGAAGTTTTCCTGGTCTCCCAGGCATTACATACTTGTTCTTCCAGCAATACTTTGCAGAGCCTCCATGATGGCCCAGCTTGCTTGGTGCCATATTGCTTTGTACACTCTTGTCTTCCGTATTAGAATTTCAAGTGTTCAAATAAAACATTTATATACTTTGAAGAATCCAGCTGTTGTGGTCTAGATCTAGAATGTCCCCTCAAAATTCTCATGTGCTCAGAGATGGAGCTTTTGAAAGGTGATTGGATTACAGGGGCACTGTACTCATCAGTGGACTCGTCCACTAATGAGTTCATAGCTGAATATGCTGTTAGGCAGTGGTGCCACCTCAGGAAAGATAGGTCACAGGTGTGTGACCTGTAAGAATATCTCTCTCCTTGGCTCCTCCCTTCTCTTTCTGCTTCCTGGCTACCATGACATGAGCAGCTTTCTTCTATTAGACCCTTCCACCATGTCGTTCCTGCTTTGGAGCCAGCTGATTATGAACTAAATCCTCTAAAAATAAGCTTTGCAAAATAAACATTTCCCCCTTTAATTTTTGAGTGTCAGGTATTGTGTCTCAAAGACAAGAAAAATGACTAAAACCCCAGCCTTAACACTTGTGATATGTTTACATTTAGGCAAGTTGTTTAAGCCCTCAGCCTCATATACAATTTATTTTTTTTTAATTTTTTTTTTGTCTTTTTCTTTTTTATTGGTACCAGAGATCAAACTCATGACCACACACTTGCAAGGCAGGCGCTTATGCCACTGAGCTAAATCCCCAGCCCCTCTTACATACAATTTATAAAGTCACCCATAAAAATGAAGGTGCCTGGCTTCCCAAGGAGCATATGACTTACAGAAACACACTAGCACTTAACTCTCTAAACTAGCCCAGAGAAAAGCCACATAACAAACACAAAGTGCTTATGAGAGTGGAGCTGGCAGGGGCTGCCAGAGAGGAACTAGAGGCACTGAGAAGGGCTACTTGGAACATGGACTAAACAGAGGCCTAGGAGTAAAGAGCAATGTTGGCATTTGGGAGAAAGTAGAGGAGGTCATTGGCTAACCAGAAGACCAGACCCTGATGGGGAGCTAGCATTGGATCAGGGCTGTCCTCTCATTTCCCCTCTCCTGCAGTCCAGATCCAACTCTCCTGCTGACACCACACTGGCACCACCAGACAGATCCCATGGCCTTGCCACTGCCAGTGTAACCTGGGCCTTTCACTTCTGCAGTTAGTAACCTGGTTCCCTTTTATTGATTTTCCAGGTGCCACCCTTGTCCTTTTCCTCATTCTCAATCTTCCTGAAGCCTCAAGGGAGTCAGTCCAGGGCTGAGATGAGGGAACTGAGGAAGAGGAGGCTGGCTTTCTCAGCCTGCCAGGTGAGATAGGATGAACACCACAGCCCCACTTTCTGCATTATCCCAGCTGCAAGTGATTTAAACTTGGATTTATATAACATTGGGAAATGGTAAACTATATAAATTTGCTATGTTTTTCAGGGACAGTTATTTATGGAGGAACATTTTTAACTCAAGTGCTAGAAGTGTTAAATCATTATAATAAATGTATGCTATTCAGACTTTCTTACATTGTAATAAATTTTTTCTAAGCATGAATGAGGAGATCCACGATTCCCCTAATATACCATTATGTATTTCTTCTCAAAATGACACATCTTACTACGTCGAGTTAGAGAATAACAGAAGGAGATTTACTGTGTTAGAGGGGAAATGTTAGGCAGTGATGAGTGTGAGAAGGTTCTTGGGAACAGTGGTATTAAGCAGAAAGCTGCATGCTTCTGCCCTGAATGCAAGGAGCAGCCACACCAGGGAAGGATCCAGCTGGCACTGCAGCCCCCCTAGTCTTCTACCAGAGTTTAGAAAGGGTCTTTGAGTGTAGAAGTGGGGTTAGGGACTCCAATGGCCTTCTGTCATGTTCTGTCTATAGGCAGGTATCAGAGTGGGAATCCAGTAAAAAAAAAAAAAAATGATGAAACCATCAGTCTGAATAGTGAATTAGCCTCATAAATTCTCTCTACTCTCTTCACTCCTTACCTTGGGAGCATACCTGGACCAGAATATTCATGGCTTTCATCAAACTGTCAAGGAATCTGCGATCCAAAATATTCAGGAACCACTGGTACATGCTGAAGCATGTTCTGTCTGTACACTATATGCTAGGCAAAGTGCAGGGATACAGCTCCTAACTTCTAGCAATGTTAGTGCAGTAAGGCAGGTCAAGTTGAACTGCAATTAGATTTGCTAAGGCCAGTTCAGCCAGATGCCTGAACAGCAGCCTCTTACCAGCCAGAGGAGCAGTGTGTTTAAAGCCACAGACAGAAAGCACCCCAAGGAGAATGAGCTCATGGATAGCCTTGTGTGTATGCCTTGAGCCCTGTGGGGGAAAGCCTGCATAGATACCAATCCTTAGCCACTCACCAGTTTCCCTAGCGCTCTGTCAGAGGCCTAGCTTCAAGTTGCTGTTCTGCTAGTATAGCTGTGTGACATATGCATTGTAAGTTCCTTCACCACTCTAAACAAAGTGCCTCTGTGTGCCTGAGGTAGACTGCAGATATGATACCTGCCTTTGCCCTTGCCTAGTTTAAATCTGTGGTATTTGATGAAAGTTCTCCCACATACCCAAAATTGTGCAGAATTTTATACATACCAGATGTGCTCACAGCTTATGTGAAGGCAGACAAGGGACATTTGGCCCCTTTGAAGATGGAGACCTGGGGACTCTACAACACCAGGAGATCTGGGCCTGCCAGCTTCCAGCCATTGCTGTATCCCACTAACTGCCAAACGCTTGGGCAGTGCTCTCAGCCCCTACTTAGTCTCCAGCAGGCAGCCCAGTGCCACCTTGTCCCAGTTGCAGAGTGCCATTTACTCTCTGTCTCCCTCCAGCTGGAGCCTCCATGCTCCCTGCAGGGCCCTGGCTCTTCAGGGTTCTTCAAGCTCCAGACTAGCCTGGTGGAGTATCTGTTGCAAGTAGAGCTGAGAGCTGTCCCACGGCTGGGACCTCAACTGTGGCCCACATAGTCATCCCTGTGGTGCCTGTGAGCGGCTCATGGCCCTTCCTTCTTCATCTTCCTCCAGTAGCCTCTACTCCCCATCTCCGGTTCTTTCATATCTGTGCTTTTCTCTTTAAAACACAATGTCTAGTGGTGTTTTTCACTTGTTTAGCTGTCAGGCTGCTTCCGGGTAGAATGGTAGCAATGGTGCTCCCAGCTGGTTCTGAGCCAGGGTTACTTAATGTTTCCTTAATGGGCTGCAGTTAACCCATGGTGGCCTCATCAGATGGCCTAGGACACAAGAATGTGGCCCGGGAATTAATCCCTCAGGCTGACCCAGCTAAAGTTCACACTGGCCATGTCTTCCCCTTTATTTTATTTTTTTTTTAACTTTTTATCGGTACCGGGGATGGAACTCACGACCGCCTGCTTGCAAGGCAGGTGCTTATGCCGCTGAGCTAAATCCCCAGCCCCTAACATTTTATTTTGAAGTCAGATTACAGAAAAGTGTTAGAAATAATAGAAATTCTTATATACCCTTAACCCATCTTCCCCAAGTCAATACTGTTAACTTTGTCACTCCCATTTTATTAAACACATATAAATACCAAAAAATAGCATTTTTCCTGAAATATTTAAAAGTATTGCAGATCTAATACCCTTCCTTTTCCAAAAAGCTCATATATTTCATAAAAACAAGAAAAACTCAATGACCAAAATAAATACTACAGTATCACCATCTAACCTATGGATCATATTTAAATTTTTCCAACTGTTGTGCTAATATCCCTCATTAAAAAAAAAAAAAGAGAGAGAGAGAGAAATCAACAAATCCTGATCAAGGCCCCAACACAGGATCCCAAGTTCACACTGTTGTTATTTTGTAGAATAGTCTGTAATTTGGGTTTGTCAGATATCTTCTGATGATTAGATTCAGGTTACACATTTTTAATAAGAATAAGTGACGTAATGTCTTCTTTAGCACTGAAGGCCAAGATGTCCTTGATAGCTTTGTAACATTCCAGGCGACAGTAACTTCGATCACCTGGTTAAATGGGTCTGGCCAGTTTTCTCCATTGTAAAATAACTAACTTTTCCTTGGTAACTTATAACTATCTCATGAGGGGATATTTTGAGACTGTGGAAACACTGTTTTTCATCTCTGGTTCCATCATCCACTGATGGTTTGGCACATGGCCTTTAAATCCTTATTCTTCTACTGCGGCCTTTCCAGGTTTTCTACTAGGAGGGAGACTGGGAAAGGAGATGATTCATTTTGTGTCCTCAGGGCCTTTGGCTGGGGTGAAAACTACATACACCGATCAACACAGAGCAGGATGTAAAGGAGTCCTCATTTGGAGGACAAAGATCAGAAGATAGGGGGTCAGTTTGCAGTAGAGTCCCCTGGAACACATGGGCCCTCCACTGACTTAAAGGGGCAGGAAGGACTGACATGGTGAGCAGTCTGTATAGCATGAGAACCAGTGTCCATAAGCCAAATTTCAGAGCCCCAGTGGGACCCTTCCCCACATGCCCATCATCCAGAAAGGCCTTGCTGAGTGTACCAGGCACAGAGTGTTTCAGAAGGGCCCTATATAAGGCATCCCTCCTCCTACCCCACCCTTTCTTGCATTCATTAAACTTATCTAACTCTTGCTCTGTGCCAGGCATTAAGGTCAATGCTAAAGATACAGGATCTGAAGTAGTTTTTACCAAAGGGATGCCTCAAATCCAGAGACCTCCTAAAGTCATTCAGCAGCCAGAGCAGAGCAGCAAAGTCTTCTGCCTAGAGTAAGGGGCAGAATAAGGTGGTAGGTGAAATCCTGTGTTGAGTCCTCCCCTCGTAAGATGACTCTTATCTGTAGGGCTGGGCTGTGGATACTCACATCATGTGCCTCCTCTGCCCTCACTCTTCTCTTCTCTACTGCCCAGTCCCAGCTTCTGCCAGAGAGTTCTGGGCACACCTGAGTTGGGTCAAATCCTGGAGGCCTAGGGCTCACTTTTCAGCAGAAGAAGCTGAGGCCAAAGAAGACTGAGCCTTTCTGGACAGGTTTGACTCCATTCTTCTGTCCTGCAGTTAGGGCTGTGTGTCTTTGCTCAAGGAAAACACATCAGAGGAGCTTCTGAACCACAAGTAAACCATATATGAGCCTTTCACAAGGAGTCTTTTCCAATGCAATATGGTGATTCCAAGCATAGAATCTGTCAGAAAACCCAGGGTTCAATCCTCAGCTCCGCAGCTCAACATGGGACCTCTACTTTCCATTTCCACTCATCTGTACCAAAGGGCCTAGGGTCATCCAAAGATAATTGAGATGGTCTCAGTGATAGATTTTAAGTGTGTTGGTTTTAAACAAGGCCCTTTCTCTTCTCCACCTGCCTAAGATACCTCGGCGTTCTTCAGAAGGTCTTACTGTGTCATGACCCTCACCATGAGGTCCATTTAATACCTGCTCACCATCCAAAATTTGGCCCAGGTATCTCCTCCTCCCCATTTGAAGCCAACTGCTTCCCCTCTCCTGGACTACCTGGGCCCACACACAATTCCAAAACATTGCCCAGAAGTTGTCTTTTGCTTGTTCGGGAACCTCATATAAGGGCATGAGTGTCAATGCTTTTAATCCTGGTCCATTACTTTCTTGCAGTGTGATCTGGGACAAGTTATCTATCTTATCCAAGCTTCTGATTGTTCATCTGTAAAGTAAGGTGATAGCACCTTGAAGAATAATGTCCCGGATTAGAGAATACCATAGCACACATCATACTGTGCCCAGAAGATGGCTGTTTGTTTGTGTGCTGTTTAACCTCTTCAACCGTGGTCCATAGACAGTGCTGGAACTTGATATGGAGACTACAACTATTGGCTGAGCATTGTCCTATTATTGTAAGTTTCATTTAAAAACAGAATCTATGTGACCCAAATCTAACCCAAAGAAAAAGGATGCCCCCTGAAGCCCTGAGCATCCTTCTTGAGCCTCCTCCTGCCTACACCTCCCTTTTGAGGCTTCTCTGGTCTCAAGAGGAATGCAGAAAGTAGAAGACAGAGCAGGTTGGCCCCAGAGCCAGGCCTCAAGAGGGAAGGAGAGAGAAGCAATGGCAAATATGAATCATACTGGAGCTCCTAAGGACAAAAGATATCTTCCTACCTCGATTAGAGGAATGCAGGACCTTCAAAGATGGTTAATATGCCCTCTTTATTCTGAGACATAGAAAAGATGGTTAATATGTTCTTTTTATCCTGAGAGATGGAGGACCACTTTACACCACTCTTAAGAATTTTCTTTTTCTCTGAAGTTCAATGTCCTAAGAAATAGAGCTATTATAGCCCAAAAGGTTTTCAAATTTCAAGTAGCTGCAGAAAACATTAGTAAGTGTGGCATTTACTTCTTTTGATTTCCTCTCCTTGTTAATAAGAAAGATGCCTGGAGTTGTAGAGTTTTGGCTCTCTCTCTCCATGCTGTCCCTCTTGTGCCTATTCGCTCCCAGCAGGTCCCGCCAGTGGAAGAACTATGCAGCCGCTAGCTACGCGTTCAGCAGCTTGTCACTGACCCCCTCAGGAACTCCAGTTCCAGTTCAGATAATCAAGGAGAGAAGGGAGGAAACAGACTGACATCCAGGTCAATGCAGATGTTGCCACTTGGGTCCCCAGCATCCCATAGCCTGGGCTTATGACTGCCTAGCTGTCTCCCTACTGGAAATGGGACGAAACTCTTCCTGCCACCAACACACCCCGCATCCACACCCTTAATCATCAGAGTACAGGAACAACTGGCTCTGCTAGCTGCCTGTAGTAAGGGGATGGTGACTGAATTCATTTTATCCTTTTTCCTGCTTTTGAAGTATAGGAATATGTTACCTATTCAGAAAATAGATTTGAAAATGTTTAAATGCACAGACCAAATTAGTATGTAGCCTGAGGCCATGTGAACCAGGAGGAGGAAAGCTGCAGGCAGCAGAAGCCATGGTGGCCTTGGGAATGCTCTTGGGAAAATGAGAGGGCAGAAAGGGGAAGTGGCTTAAGATCGCCAGCTAATTGGGGTCTCTGGCAAAGAGCAGTGAGAGCCAAAGGTGTGTGCACTTCAACATGACAGGAATGCTCTAGGAGTGGCACTGTCTCACTGAAAGTTCCGGAAAATGACCTAACTGGCCTGGTGTCAAGTTCAAGCATGCTTCGGTTGGTCAATGTGAATTGTCAATGAAGTGGAATTAAGGTAGGGAAGGAGGAAATATCATTGGAGATACCAGCAATATAAAGTCATTTCCCACTCTGAAGATCCTTGGAGTGGGATAGAGCAGTGTGTAGATGCACCTCACCTACTTCTCAACACTTTGCGGGGGGGTATTACCCCAATGTTAGAGATAAGGAAATTGAGGCTCAGAGAGATTAAGTAACATTTCCCTAATGACACGGAAGGTACTCAAAAGAACTAGGTTCCAAATTATGGTCTGGAGTCAAAGCCCATGCCTTTGCACACTGAGACCCTAGCCTAACCACCTCTTTCCCAGTCTTGGCAAATCACAAAGAGTGGGAGCAGAGGTGGAGTTGGTCAGAGTTCTCAGCATAGACAAATAATGAGGACCACAGGAGAAAGAAGTGAGGATAATAAGGGGGCCTGGAGAGCTGGGAGAACTGAGGACCAGAGATTCGGAGGACAGACGGAAAGGAAGGATTTGAAAGGAAAAGGGAGGAGAGATTAGGACACTAGAGGAAAGATCACCAGAGAGAAACTATGAAATTAAAGCACGTATACTTGCAAACCCCATGGGGATGAAGGACCATTGGCTGGGCACTTACTCCAGATGTGCCACTAGTACTACTTAATAAACATTTTCAAAACACCTACTTCTTGGCATAAGCCTTCAGTCATCTATAATTTGTCTATGTAGGCAGTGAATCAACAACACTGATTAAAAATCTGCCTGCCAGAAGTTAGTAATCCGTTGGAGGTGGTGCAACAATGGCAGCTAGTAATTTTTATTTGGGGATGGTTTCCATTTTGGGAAATGGCCAAGTGGCATTCATAACCAAGTCCCATGCTGTTGCCATGGGCTAAGCTGGGCCCCTAAACTCACTGACCCTCGCATGGCCCGCCAGCCACCTTACCAGGTAGACAACAAACTGGGCATGTTCATCTGGGCACACCCTGGTGTGATCTGAACACAGGCTCTGCAGTCCCTGTGCCATGAAGAACTGTGGACCTGCTCAGGCCAGCACCAACAGCCTGGGCCTCACTGGGAGGTGAGGAAGTTATGCAGGGCCTATGTCCATTCTGATGTTTTGCATGAGGGAGGGGATGTGGTCTTGCTCAGAATGGAATAAAACAGAGAAAGGGATGGGAGCTCTTATGTCTCAATAAATATTTTTCATACTAGTGTTAGAGATGGGAGGGTAAAAGGGAGAGAAGACAAAAGCGAGGGAAAAGTTGTGATTACAAAGGGACAGAGGAAGAGTGAAAGGACTCTGCAAGTGAGACAGGGCTAGGCAACCTGTGGGGGTGCTAGAGGGACCTCAAAGAAGGCTGCGGAGATCCAAATTGTCTGAATACCTCACCTCCAGCCATGCAGCACAGAAAACATTGAGGGGAAACTGAGGCATCTAACGATGAAACAATTGGTACCTGGGATCTGTGTCAAACTGATTCACAGCTGATGGGTGCCAAAGCTAGAGGGAGGGCACGTGGTGGTGCACTACACAGGTGTGTCCACTTGGAGTTATTATGCTTGAAATAAAAAGTTTATAATAACAAAGCAAAGATCTGTTCCAATCAGAAGAGCTGTGAAATAACCGCACACTGCAGGCAGACGCTAGCAGAGGAATAAATGCCAGCGTATGGGCAGACACTGATGACAATGCCTTGGGTGTTCTTGACCCTCCAGCTCAAGAGCTCTTCACCAGGGAGGGATGGAAAAGCTGGAGGGATTCTCGGCTCTCTGTAATTGTGTGCAAAGGGATCTAAGAGTTTGCAACAAATTTTCAAGGAATTTGTGGCTGTCCTCTCAAAGGTTAATAGATGCATTTCCTCTCAAGTGTACCATACGTAGATTAATCATTTGGTGTGTAGTTTTTAATTAGAATGTGTATTTTATGGTACTGGCATATTTACATCTGGCTCTGATGATTCCATCTTTCTTACTCAGTCAACCAGGCCCAGAAAAGGTAAAACTGGCCAACAAGCTTCTCAGCTCCTCTTCGATGGCAGCTTCCAGTGTCCCTGTTCTGCTGAACCACAGCACCTTTAGTGGCTGTAGAGGAAGTTGTGTCCCCCACCCAGGAGTATAGGGATAGGGGTGGGTACAAAGAAATAAGTTTGGGGAGGCTCCCGGGGGCTGGCCTGGGAGTGACTGGTGAGTAAGGCAGTGACTTACTTTCAGCTGTAAAAATCCAACAGAAATCAGTTTTGGAGTCAGGTTAAAACCCACAGAGCCCCCTTTACTCCCAGGAAATTCCTTAGAAAACACCTTTCTGTTCTTCACATTACACTCAGTCTGGCCCTGGAAGCTAACTTCCAAGAAGTCCAGCTCCCTGGGGTGGGCAGAGCAGGTATCTTTCGGACTCACAGCCTGGTGAGCAGAGAAGGAGAGATTAATTTATGAAACAGTGCCTCTCTCAGAACCGTCTCCACACTGAGGTCAAGGCTTGAAGGCCTGTCTGCCTTAACTGAGTTGAAAAGGTCTTTCCTCTGCAGGCAGACACTTGGCCCCTGGCCTTGGGAGAGGCTGGAAAAGAGGGTGGAAGAGGGAGGGTCCAGGTATTGCTTGGCAGCTGGCTCTGAGCTCTGCTCAACACCAGCACCCTACAGGAGGAGGGCCCAGACAGAAGCCCTGTCTGCCCAGGGCAAATCTCTTCCCCCAAACATCTGAAACCTCACCGCATCCCCACCCTTCATCCTGGAGAGTGACAGAGACCCCTGGAGGGAGTCTGCCATCATCCCTAGACCAGGCTGAAGGTAGGACTGAGTAGGCAGAATTGAGAAGGTCCCTCCCTGGATGACCTGACAAAGGCATGTGTATGGAACAACTGTCCCGGCTCCTGCCTCAGAAGACAGCCCTTTCTGCTTCATATCACTCCTAGAAATACTCTTCCCTCTGAGACTCTAGGTACTCAGGATTCGGACAGTTCTCTGTGTTATGTCTGTGTGTGTGTGTGTGTGTGTGTGTGTGTGTGTGTGTGTGTGTGATGATTCCCCAGGGAGTTCCCCAGAGCAAGGCCCGGATCCTCTTTCCATGGCCCTTTCCAGTACACTCAGAGGACACCATCTAGAATCCTGTTTTGGCCACCAACACAAAATGTCCAAGAAATGGAATCTACAGGACCAAGGACAAAAGGCTTGGTGGCAAATCTGGAATTGCCCACTCTTCCCCTTCGCCATTCTCCTGTCCCTCTCCTCCATCCCCACCCCAGCTCTTGGTCTGCCTTCAGGTCAGGTGGCCGTGCTGCTTTCCTCGTCAGAGAGGAAAGGGGAATCCTGTCGTCTAGGCACTGTACCCTCTCCATGCCATCTCTGCACAGACAAATGGTAGAGAGACTTTCAGAGACCCAGGGCAGTGGAGAGAGATTTTTCTTGGGACGGAACAGGACTTCCTTGTATGGTTATCTTCACCACCAAGAAGGAGCCCCAGGGCTAAGGCTCACACCCAGGCCCTGGTGGTTGAGGAATTCAGGGAGGAGGAAGACTTCCCACGGGAGGGTGAACCTTGGGACTTGAGACAGCTGATTAGAATCCGAGAAGCAGAGAACTATGAAGAGGAGTCTTTCTTTTTTTTTTTTTAAACTGTGCTTTATTTAGGGCTAAGCTGGAGAAAGCGTCATCCAATAGTTACAGAAGGTTACAAGGAGTTTTAGGGAGTTGAGTGTGAAAAGAGCAGTTGTACTGAACTGCAGTTGTTTCGCTTTGTGTTTTTTTTTTTTTTTTTTACAACATCTGGACATCCTAAAATGAGGAGTCAAGAAAAAGAAAAAGAAAATTAAAACAACGATAACAAAATAGACAGAACGGAAAGACAGGAGACCTGAGAGGAGTCGGAAATTTGTTCTTAAGAAAAAAAAAATGGTAGGTCTGCGCGTCCCTCTGGCCTCCAGATGAACTGGTCATCAATGAGAAGTTTTTGAGGCGGAATGCCAAAGCAAGTCTTCCCAAGGTGTAAATAAATTATAATAAATATGATATACTTTAAAATATATGTGTTCTTAAATAATTCAGTGTTTTTTCTGATTCTGAGTTTTTAAGCAATGTCTTTAACTGCTCTAAAGTCATTTACCAAAGATAAATATCGTGCTTTCATTAAATAGTTTTCCTTGTTTTTTCTCTATCATTACAATTAAAAGTCCTACAAAATATGCAAATTTATTTACAGAAAAACAGAGCCGGCATCATTTAAACATCCCTGTTTTTCAAAATTCCTTGTAAACAGTTTCAGAAATTCTTCAAAGATTGTTTATTTTTCTCTCTCTTTTTTTTTTAAATTTTTTTTTAAGGTTTGTGTGTGTGTGTGTTGTCTAGTTTTAAGATGAAAGTTCCCAGTTCTCCCTGGCCCGGAAAGTCTCTGGAACAAGCATGGAAGGCGGCGAGTGAAGCGGGAGGTGTCGAGGGCTTGCGGAGAGCGAGCGAGCGCGGCTCCCAGGGCGAGGAGAGGCGGCGGCGGCGGCGGCGGCGGCGGGCGGCGAGGGCCCTTCCCGTCCCTGGCGCGCAGCAGCCGGGAGCCCGCAGGTCTGGGAGAGTCCGGCCTGGCCCTCGGGGACATCGGCGTCCGGCAGCACTCGCGGGGAGAAGGGATTGATGCTCAGTCTAAACTCTACAAAAGTACAGTCCTACAACATCTGGGATTTTAGCAGTAACGCTAACTTCTATAGATTTTTTTTTCTTTTTTCTTTTTTTTTTATTTTTTTGCTTTCCTCTAATTTTTCTTCTATTATATAGGTATTTTAAACTTTTCCTTTTTAAAATTCTGTACAACTATTAGGATTTTTAAGAGGGGGAAGAGTTAGAAGCATTTACAGACTTTTCACAACAATTACCTTGCCTTGGAAGTCCCTTTGTTCCCCTCCTTATGTTCTCACACTTCACAGTTAATGAGTTTTAATACTTTTGTTGCTTTCCCCAACGATCCACCAATCTGTTCATCTTAACAGCTCCATCCAGACATATAATACAGAAAACCATAGGAAAGTGTCATAGACTTCAATGAGGGTAATCAAAGCGCCTCTCAAAGTATCAAAGAACTAGTATCTTGCTGTTTCAAAAGCATTGAAGCATTATTTTTTTTCTTTTTTTTTTTTTGTTTTTTGTTTTTTGTGTGTTTTTTTAAAGTTTTTTTTTTTATTACATTTTTCATAGAATCGCTCTAAGCTGTTTCAAGAACAGCCAGGAGGCAGGAAGGAGGTAGTTCTCCATTCCCCCTCTATTTGACATAGAGCTACACATCTGCAATAAAAAGTTTGGTCCTTTGGTCCCTAAATAGCTAAAGGAATGACAGATAAAGCGGCCTCCCAGCCGCTCCTGGGGACCAGGCCCCACAGCACACTTGCCCCGCCTGCCTCAGGCGCCCAAGGCTGGAAAAGCCCAGGGATCGATGAGCAGCAGCGTCTCCTCCCAGTGCCCAGCCCTTCAGCCTCCCCGTCTGGTCTCACGTTACTTTGTTTAAAAGTTGCCTTTTTTTGTGTTTTTTTTTCTCATTTTTCTTCTTCGTCGTCTTCTTTTATGTCATGTGTGTTTTTCCCCCAAACACGTGCCCTCTGAACTCCATAGACGCTATACTTTCCTTGAAGAAATGTTACAGTCACACAGAGTGTCTGGAGTCTTCAGCTTGATTGATATTGGCTGATATGTCAAAGGTGTCATCCAACAGTTCTCATTTATAAATAGAGAGAGAGAGAGGTTTGTTTTTTAATGTAGCCCGTTCAGCATCCTGCCCTAAAATGAAGAAAATCAGGGCTGATTAAGCCAAAAGAGAAAACACAAACGCATCCAAACACCAATAGGAACCTGCCTTGGGGGAGTAGGATGGGAGCTCTGGGGGATGGCAGGAGGGAAGGAAGAGAGATCAGTATGAGAATTAGTCATGATCATGATACAATCGAAAGAAATTTGCTCTTCTATTCAGAGTAAGAAGCCACTGGGTGTCTGGTGGTGATGGGTGTAGCTGAGGTTTAGTCGTTGGGAGAGTTCTTGATTTGGGTTTCTTTAGAGTTCTGGATTGAGGGATGACTAGATCTAAGGGAAGAATTTGGGACTGTGGGATATGAATTCATAATTAAACTTGTCCCTGAGGGATCTAGCCCAGATACAATATGTATACAGAAGCCTAGCAAACAAGAGAGCAAAAAATCTATATACCTCACCCACTCTTCCCCAGTTTGAGGAAAATAAGGCAGACAGACCCATGACTTGAATTTTGCAGAATCCTTGCCCAGTTTCCAGCCAACCACTTTTTCCCCCAAAGTCAGTTATCATTTGCGAGGCTGTGTATATATATGTATATCTGGATATATGTGTAGAATATAGTCACCTGCACATATGTGGGTACACATGGATATGTGTATATGTATATGCATATATATACAGATACACACATACATAAGACTTTTCTCATACATGCCAGCGAATTTAGAGGAAATTCAGAACTTTAGGGACTGGTCAGGAAAACCTAAAAAAGGTCAGAACAGATTTAATTATCAATCTTAAATAAATTAACTCCAACAGTTTTTTATTTCGTTTGGAATGGTGGCATTTTGGTATTTTGTTTTGCTTTTAAGAAAACAATCATGATCTGACTAGAATCAGAAGGCAAATGCTTAATCATTGTGAATTAACAAATGAGACTCATCTCCATTCTAGCAAGCAGCTTCCACTTATACATGGGGTGACTGGTTACATCAAGAAAGTTAGAACTGCAAAGCCCCCAGTTGAGGGGGCAACGTCATGCGTATATCAATCCATGCTGGCAGGTTTTTCACACTGTTGATTCAACAAACAGCAAACCGTACACAGCAGTCTAAACAATTACAACACCAAATAAAATAATAATAAAATTAAAAAACACTTGTCAAGGACCCTTTTTCAGTTGTAAATAAAAAGGTGCATTTTGCTTTTATCAGAACTGTTTCTTCCAAACCAACCAAAAAAGCCCTCCCAAACCCCCAGGCCTCCACCCCCCTCCCCACATTGAATTTAGCAGAAGCGGCTATAATACAAACCTTACAATTGTTACTGGGCTCTCTGTCAGAGGCCTCTGGCTTTTACTGTAGTTTTGTTTTGTTTTTGGTTTAGAATTTTTTGTATCATTTCATTACTGTAGATATTTTGGTTTTAGTTTTGGTTTTTCCTTTTGAGGTGAGATTTAAAATAGCCTAACTGGAAAAAGACCAGACCTAGGAAGTGTCAATTGAAAAAGGCCCCCAAATTTCTAGAAAAAAATAAAATCACAATATTTTCAAGTGCAAGTAAATCAACCACGCATAGATAGTTTTAAGATGTTTTCCTTATTTTTAAGAAAAAAATAATGGTTTGCACAGTTAAACGATCCCATGTTTGTAATTCAGGAATTCATCTTTATTTTTACTTATTTTTTGTTCTTTAGTTTTTTTTTTTTTTTCTCTAAGTGACATCTAGAGAAGCATAAAAAAAGCTGAACAAGAAAAACCAAACAACAGAAAGTAAAACCACTGCAAGCACCAAGAACAAAACGAAAATGAGCACAGCAAAAAAGATTGTGGCAGCACAAAAGTCAAGAAAATGCACGTGTGATCATGACTGGCCAATCATCAACGGATACGACATCCAAGAAAAACGCTCCAATCACAGCACCTCCACGAAACTTGACGGCAATTGTCATGCAACCGATTCTTAGCCTTGTTACATGACGCCATCATGTCACACTGTGAACTTTGAGTTGATTTGAACTTACGGATGGGGGACTTTTCTCCACTCTCATGTGATTACGTGAACTTTATTCCTAGCTCAGCGCGAGACTGTGGTGGATTTGACTGGCCCTGGTTGGGTTGTTGGAATTTGATTGAATGACAAAAGAAGAAAAGATTTATATATATATTTATATATGTAGAGAGAGAGAAAGAGAGGACAAGAGAGTTTGGGCAGGGGGAGGGAAGGGGCAGGGGGAGGTTGGGTGGGGTCAGGAGTGTGGCCCGGGGAAGGAGAGTTGGGTTGAGGGTGAAGAAGGGCAAGGAAGAAGTTAAAACAAAATTAAAAGGAAAAATATTTATACAGCACCAGACCACAGCATCAATCTAGAAGCTCAGATGAGAGAACGCAGTCAAATCATAAGGGAACTGAAAAGAACTCAAAGGATGGAGGAAGCCAGCGACAGACAACATGGGCACGTCAACACACACACAATACGCACACAGCTGTTGATGCAGACACATGATACACTGTGAACAGCGGCAGAACCTCACACAGGGCCACTAAGGGCATCCATCATGCGGTGGGAAGAGGAGGCGGGCACAGGCGGTTTAGCAAGGAGGCCAGGAAAAATAAAACAGCCCCTCAAACCACCGTGGCCGGCAAGCAGATCTCAGGGAGCAAGCTCTGTTAACACCCTGGATTCTTTCTCCCCCAGATGCAGAGCTCTCCATACCACCCCAGTTTTGCTTTTTGTGACTTCAGCCTGAGAACCAGCCAGGGGAGCCAGTCAGGGCCACCCCTGGTCCTGACTGGGTCGAAGACTGGGTAAGGTGAGTTGTGTCCCTGAGACACTCTGCTATAGGGTCCACAGGGGCAGCAGCTCAGCCCTCCCACCTATGGATCCCACCTGGACCCCACCCTAGGGAAGGGTGTCCCCAGGCAACATGAGCACCCACAATGGGGTGGTGTGATCCTTCCCCTTCCAGTCTGCTCACATCTCTTTCCTCAGAACTTTGGAAAAATGATCATGTTTCATTTTCAGATTTAGGATAAATTGTATCAATGTTCTTGAAATTCCGTAAACAAAGCTGGGCACTACTGCCCATTCTGTGTGAGTATTGACTCACACTCTTTGATTTGTTCCCAAGTTGACCAAACCGGGCCCATGAAGCCCTTGGAAGGCTCTGGCACATAAAAGGACCACGTGGACGGCTATATAGGGTGACCTGCAGGATAGGTCCACCAGAAGGGGTGCCTCCTCCTCACTCCTCCTCTACCTCTCTGCACCTGCACTTCTACCCCCAGGTTTTGAGACTGTCTCTCCAGCTGCTAGGTCCTGACCTTTCTTTGCAGGTGAAGCCCTCATGGCTGCTGAGCACGTGCGCCTTCTCTATCAGGCAGCATCAAATTGCTCTGCCTGGAGCTGCCTCCTCCCTTTCTCTCTATTTCACGGTCCTCTGACCTACCCACGAATCAGGATCTCCAACTCTGCCATGCCCCATGGTTACCCATGAGCTTGCTCCCCATCACCTCTGTGGTCCTGAAGCCTGAGCCAAAGCTTCTGTCCTTCAGACTCATTCACGTGGCTTTCAGGCCATCACTCAGGCTCCCAGACAGTGGACGTCCACTGTTTCATTTTCCCTCAAGGAGAGTGGAAGGGAGACCAGGGGTCTCACAATTCCACAGCAGATAAACTGGGCAGGAGCTGAGCAATGACCTTTTTGAGCCCACAGCCCTCAGCTCAGCCTTCGCAGAAACATCCCCAGCTCCCTTTTCTCCACAGACCCCTACCCCACCCACGCTGGGTTCTGTTTTCTTGCAACATCAGCTCTCCTTCACTCGCAGCAGAGCCTATCACATGCCAAGACACTCCTGCAATGTCACTGTAATCTGTACTTCCAACCTCTCAGGCTTTGCAGGCTGCCTAGTTGGCAGGTCCCTTTGGCATGAGACAAAGGCCCAAGGGAACTGAGGAGAGTTTTGTCATTAGTATGAGCTATGGCATCTGCAACTAAAGGACACTCTGGGAACCCTCCCACTGGCCCTCCTCACCAGTTCCGCACCTATCATGGGCATTCATCCTTCCTACTCTGGTTGCTCCTTTTCTTTCCCCCAGCTCTAGCCTAGCTGCCCCTCGGTGCCAGGTACTGCACTGGGTACTTGGACTCAAGACTAAATACATACAGTCTCTCTTCCGAAAGCTCAATGTAGGGAACTTTCTTACACCCTCATGAGCCTTTACCATACTTAGCCCTGCCACACAATATAGCCTCAAATCCATTAATCCCCCAAGGATCCTCTTCCAAGCTCCTCCAAGTGCACAGCTGGCTACCCTCTTACTTAGGGTGCAGCTACATCTATATGTGCCAGTCTCTGGGACACCTCACAGAGCAGAACTCTGGAAGTGGCAATGGGACGAGTGAGCAGCATAGGGAAGCTTAAATCAAGTCTGAGAAGCTCCAACGTACTGACCTGGGTGCAAAAATTATGGCTAGTCTGAAGCAATTCAAACACAAGATCCTAAAACAACTAGATTCCAACCAGATAGGGCCAAAACCCAAAGCTACACTCTTTCCCACATAGGACACAAGGGAATACTCCTGCCTACAAAGCTCATTCCAGATGTGGTGCAACAGCACACTTACAAAGCCTAAAGCTACAGAGCTAGAGTCCTGCTTAGTGCTTCCTTCAACCATAGAACCTTAGTGTTCAGAGAACAATGCTAGTGTTGAGCACCAATGCTGATGTTGGTGCCCAGTGTGTGCCAGTCAACTTGATGGCACAACAGGGGACTTGGGAGCCAATCTCTAGACTTGGGCAGCTCTGGGGTGGTAATGCTCTGCCTGTTGGGTGTGGGCCTTGCCACACCCACATCTTTGGCCACTTTTCCTTCTCTAGTTTCCTGGTAAAGATTTCTTGGAGAAACTCCCATTTTAACATGAGATAATGCACCCAAATGGCCAAGGAGCAGGCACAAGGACAAGACTAGAAACCAATAAGGAAGAACTATACTGTCCCCAGCCCCCATCTGGGGTCTCATTTTAAGAAACTGAATCCAACTGTGTTCCCCTTGGCTGTTTTGCCTGGCACTCTCCCCCAGATCTGCCCCACTCTTAGCCTGACTTTGCTTTTTACCACCAACACATTGTGTTTCTACCTTCACCAGTTCAGGGTAGCTACCGGAGGCCCAGGATTCCTCTCTTACTACCGTTTCATTCCCCAGTAGGGCTGGTACCCTTAGCTCCTGCTTGGGTTTCTCTGTCCTTCTAAGCTTTATGACTCTAGCTCAGGCTTCATCATTTATAAACACCCTATCTCAGCCCAAGATAGCGTGCAATCTTTTAGCTGCTTTTTTGAGCAACTTCCTGTCTTGCTGGCAGCCCAAGGAGTGAACAGCCTGTTCTGTCTGCAGCCTCCCTTGAGAAGCTCCCATCTCTTCTTAGCATCCTGTTAGTTTCCAACAGTCTTGGGTTGGGGAACTTTTAAGCGCCAACTAAGTGAAGATTAGAGGCCAACTTTATTATAGGGGGTATGCTGTAACATAGTCTTTAAAGACTGCTTAGTAGAAAAGTGGTAGCCATTTGATTTATCCCAAAGAAGTAAGAGGACATAATGTGTCCCCTGTGAAATTCAGGACACTCTGGGGTGGCAGGTTGGGGTGAGGATAGGAGTTCATTCTTGATTGAAGGGAGCTAGGCTCCCTGATTCAAAGCTTGGTTCCACTATTTACTGGCTTAAATTTCTTGTGCTTCATCAGTACAGTGGAAATGCTGCCACCATCCATCTGACAGTAGACACAACTGACAGGTAGACACAGCAGTTCTAGCTTATAGCTGTTCTAGCTTATAGCTGTTACCTGTCCAAAAAGGGTCCAGTACCCAGCAAGTACCGGTGAAGGTCTGTGGTTCTCACCTTTCTGGCCTTTGCATTCTATGATGGAAAAACACCACCTGCTTCTTAAACCACTCCTTTAGAGCTCCTACCCCAAGTCTGAGTGCCAGCTGAATCTACCTTCTTACCTTATATCCCAAACAACAAACCTGGCTTCCTCAACTCTTCACCTAGGAATGTTTCTGACTTGCTTGGACCAAGGTGCCTAGGACAGAAGAGCCACTATCAAAAACACCTACACTGTCCCCTCAGATTTTCTGGGGATGACCCTGATATGTGCCCCAACCCTCAATCTTTAATTGACTTCAACAGCTTGGCTTCAGTATTTGGGAAATAGAAGCCTAGAGTGGCCAAAGGCCTGGGTCTGGACGGCACAGCTATACTTATTTAAGGAAAAGCGTTCTACATCCAGAACGCTCTGTTCACTAAACCATCCTGCTCCTCCTACAAAAGTGCACCCATCTGTTGCTGCATCCTGGTGCCTGTGTGAGTACAGAGAAGAGAGCTCCAGGATGTGACCTTGCACCTTTAAATGCCCAGTGCTTGAAGTTGCCCAGATTCCCAATCAAACTGTGTGTTTGCATCTGCACACAAGCCAGGGCCAGGAAATTAGGAGGCCAGAGGCCAGTTTGGCTCTTCCAGGCTTACCGAGTGTGTCCCAAGCATCCCAGAGAAAGAAGACCCCTGTTCTAGGGGGCTGAAAGCAGGGTTGATGTCTGTACCCTATGTGACAAGAGTGAGATTGGAGGGGAGATGGGATACTGAAGACACCCTCCCAATCTCTAGACCTTGGACTTTCACTTGTATGTCTAACTCTCACATCCCTGATCCTTCTCCCAAACAACTTTCCCTTCTAGTCATTCAGGCCAAAAACCTGGGAGTCATCCTTGGAAGCCCCTTTCATTCACACTCCTTCGAATTCATGAGAAACTACATCCTTGGCTTGGCCTTCAAAGAGTATCTAGACATCAGCTCCTTCACAGCATTCTGACTGCAGCTGTAGCCCTGAACTGAAAGGTCAATGCAGTTCTTCTGTCCCTGCAACACAATACCAACACAGTGTTCACAGCCATCCCACCAAAATGCAAGTTAACCACATCGCTCTCCTACCAGAACTCTCTAAGACTCCCTCCCATTTCAGAGGAGACCAAACCCCCCACAATGATCTGCAGACACCAAGTTTCCTCACTCTCAGTCTCTCCTGCCACTATCTTAGCCCAAGCTCTCCTCTAGCTATCTGCTGTTCCTTGGATCCACTGCCCCTGGCCTCACCTTGGGCCCTGCACACTGGCTGTGTCCTCACAGGCAGGACACCCAGCCCCAGCACTCCCTCTCTCACCATCTTCATGTCTTTGCTGCAATGTTAAAATGAGGCAGGCTATAGCTCCCAACCCCAATGAATTAGCCATAACCAACAATTTCAACATAATAACCTATTACCTGTCTCTTCATTCTCAGTCTCAGTCACTGCAGCATTCTGAGTACCTAACAAAATACCTAGAGCACAGTACTGCTAAGTCCCTCCCCCACCATCACTTTCTCAGAAGCTGCTCTTAGAGAATACTTGGCCAGGAAGAGGAGCAGTTATCTCCAGCTGCTAGGCAGGTCCCAGCCCGAGTGGAGAGGTGACAAGGACCCATTCATCATTATCCATATAACAGGCAGGGAAAGGGATTTCAACGCTGTATTTTCATCCTACTAACTTCCGTCCCATCCTGTTGTTTCCTGCTGAAGTTCCCCTTGCAAAACCTACTCTGACTGAGCTATGGGCAACTGCAGGGTGAGGGGTAAAGGGTGGAGAGGCTGCTAGCCAGACTGGCAGAACCAGGCAGCAGAGAACTAGAGTCCTGCACAAGGCCCCAACCCATGGCTACAGATCTCTGCAGGGTCTGAGCTTGCCACCCAAGGTCCAGAAAGAATGACAGTGGAGACCTGTGGCCCAGGCCCAGAGTCCACCTCACCTTCTCAGATAGCTCCCTCACTCCTGTCCCTCTGCCAGGGCAAGGGGGTGATCATGCCCATTTCTGCTGGGATGACTACAGCTCTGCTCCTGCCCTGTAGAAACTGCGTAAGGGAAAGGGCTGAGCTGGGCGCATCGGGTCCAAGGCACCAGGAAGGGTCGGGCCCACGGTGGCCCAAGAAGGCGGCGGGTCTGTCTGGAGTCCCTTCCTCAACCTCCCGACCCCACGCCCAGGCGACCCCCGTTACCTGTGCGAGTCCTGGTCTCCCCCGGGGGACGCTCCCGCCGGCGCTCAGTATGGGCGATTGGCGTCTTTGGGCCGCTTCAGCTGCACCTTGAGCCTCTTCATGCCGATCTGGAAGCCGTTCATGGCCTGGATGGCGGTCTGCGCGCTGGCCGGGTTGTCGAAGCTCACGAAGCCTGGCGAGACACGAGGGAGGAGGGCCTGGGTTTCCACGGGGCCGCCCGGCCGCTTCCGGTGGGGGTAAGGTCGAGGGGGCGGGGCGGGGCTCGAGGCTCCTCCCAGGGCCCGCCCCCAGCCTCCGCCCCCCGCCCCCGAGCGCGAGGCCCCCGGGGCTGGGCCTTCCGAGGCCGGCTGCGCCGACCTGCGCGCCCCGCTGCAGAGCCGCTCCTCGGCTCTAGGCGGCGCCTCTCGCCGGCCGGCCGCTCCCCTAGGGGGCGCCCACAGCCTAGGGGGCTCGGAGAGGCGCCCGCCCCCCACCCCGGCCGGCCCCGCCACCTCGGCCCCCTCCTTCGATGGGAGAGGGCGGACACACCTGCGGGTGGCGGAGTTTATTGGACACTGTCCTCCCTGACAGGAGGGGGCCTGGCAGCGGGAGGGCACGGGGTGCCGGCCTGGGGAGAGAGAGGAGTGCGAGGGGGCGGGAGGGGAAGCACCTCGGACAAAGCGTCTCCACCGCCGTGGCCGGCGCGCCCTGCCGAGGGCAGAGGGCCGGAGCTGCGTCCTCGCAGCCCCTCCGCCCCACTCCAGCCCTGCCTGAGGCTGCGCGGCCGAGACGGGTGAATCCGGACCCACTCGCATTAACCCACCACCTCGCCCCCAAGGACTGTCGGCAGCCCCTTCCAGGCGAGACAGTTCCGCGTCAGGAAAGCAGAGGCTCTTTCCCTGGACCAAGCATGCACCGACCGATGTGTCCCCAACCCTTCAATACGTCCAGAGTAATTGTAATAGTAGGCAGCAACACTTAGTAAAACAGCACTGCTGAAAATAATAGCTGAGAGCCTTTTATGTACTTAGAGCCTGCAAAACTGCTTTGTGGACCTTCACTTGTCCGGCAGATCCCCTCGACCTTCCAAGACAAATCGGACTGTGGTGATACCAAGTGAACAAGAATTCCCCCAGGTAGAGACTGGCTGGATCCTCAAAGTGAGTTCAGAAGTCCAGTTTTGGGAAGTTCTAATGTATCTCATACAGACTGTACTTTACATCAGCATTTGCCCCTACCTGGTTTTTAAGAAAGGAACTTGCAGGCTGGAAGCCAGTTCAAGGAATATTAAATAAAATCCACTCTCACTCAAAGTTCTTCAGTAAATAAATTTTTATAACAGTTTCATCTAACACTTCCTCAAATTCATTCAACTTCAGAGGTCTTTCCTTTGTAAAATAGACTTAGTTCCTGCAAAATATATGAACTCATCTTGGTGAGATACCTGGTTAACCCTTGGTTGGATGGCTTGTCCCTATATGACCAGTAGACAGATGTACCTGACCCAGAACCCAAATGAAACAAGAGCTGTTTTCTTGACTATTGTGGTACTTTAGAACTGCCTAGGACCTTACTTACTTCAAGAGAAATATCCCTCTCTCTTCCCACCTGGTGGCTCTTTCCATTTTTCTCTCCCCAGTCACAGACACTGAAATCACCCGTGGGTCTTCTGTCTCTCTGCTTTGCTCAGTTTATGCAGTCATGTACCATCAAAAAGAGCTGTGTGCACAAATCTTGCTTTTGCATATATGTACCCACATGAGTACACACATGAATGCTGGTCTAATTGGTCAGAGCCAGGTCCAGAGCAACAAAAGCAACATCTGAATAGATCTACATATCGAATTAAATAGGGAAGATTGAGGATTATGCACAACTGGCAATTAGCCTCCAGTCACCCTTCCACCAACTCCTTCCATTCCCTTCCTGGCCATCTTTCCCTGCTGACCTCCTGGTTAAAGTTAAGTCTCTAGCAGATTATGGCAGGTTTCAGAAGTCTTTACATTGCTCTCCCCAGATTAGTAGAGGTGGTCAAACTAAAGCCTCTGTCTGCCAGGACAGAGGTTTTATCTTTATCTCTCTCCTTGCACACTGACATCATGAGCAGACTCTACCTTCACACCTGGGCTGCCTGGCTCTATTTGCAAAAAAGAAAACTAGCAAAACAGGAGTAAAAGGAAGACATGAAAAGGGCCTGGGGAAGGGGAACTAGCTGAGGGGTGGAGCACAGGAGAAACACCAGCCACTAGATGCACAGGCCTGGGGAGTTCTGGAGGAATGAAGAAGCCCAGCATCCCAGAAGAGTTTCAAGGTCTCCAGAAATCTGGGGCTTCTAGACTTAGGGGACTACTAATTCCATCCCATGCAGTTTTGTTAACTGACTAGCAGTCAGGGTAGGGAGTGTCTGTCCACAGACTGGGGACCCCTGTGGACAGGTCCTTGGGCACCTTCTCCCATGTTCACAGCCCCCAGGACTTTCCCTCTTCCCTAAATCTCTATCTCACTCCCATTCCACCTCCCAGGAGCACCTGCCTGCCAGACACTGTGGGATGCCCTCCTGGTCTGTGTCCTCTTGCCTGTAACCCTCCTTCCAACACAGTAACCATGTATGCTGCACACACCCTCATGAAGGTCTCTGGAAGGTTCTGATTTGCTACCAATTATGCTAATGCTTATCAAGAGTGAGTACAGCCTAAAGTGGAGGTCAGCTTTAACACAAGACCACATGTATGACAAAAGGAACTATAGTATGTCAGGAGAATCTGCTTAGGCCAAGCCCCTGTTATGGGTCGCCTTATGGGGTGGCTGCTAACACCATTTCACAGATGAGGTCACAGAGGCTCTTAGTGTTCGTGGTGGAGCTAGGCCTCAGCAGGGAGGTCTCTGAGAGGGTGGCAGCAGACTGCTACTGGAATGAGCCAGAAGGAGGAGTCGTTGGCTGAGCCTGTGGGGCCTGTTCTTTTTCAAGGAAAGATGTTTACCATTAAGAGTTTGAGAACAGAAAAGAAAGGCAGTGCAGAGGTGTACAGAGAATGATTTCAATAAAACTCAGGAAAAAACGGACATGTGCTAATGGCTTAAGTGGTTAGGCCTTGGGGCCGACTCTGAGGAAATGATTTTGAAAACCCAGGCTGTACCTGTGGAGACAGCGCCCATGTACCCAATAGGATGCAGCCGGAGACTCAGCCTGGCTGAGCCTAGGTGCCCCCTAAGCTCGCTGGACTCCTGGCAGTTTTCTTATCATTGACATAACATTTGAGACTTAAAGAATGACTGTTACTGATTCTCTGATATTTTTGTATGCATCACTGTAATTTACCAGGGGAAAAATCAGTCTGATGGTGGAGGAGTATATCTTGTCTTTTTCTTTGTTTCTCCATACTCAAAGAGAAACGAGCTGCTGGGACAACTGTATGCCATTGAAGAACCACAGGTTTCCTATAGCAGCTGCCAGAGCAGAGGGGACAGTAATGCAAGATCTTGGCTACTCTAGGGAACACACCCCGAGTCCTCAAGCCCTTCATGGTTCTGGGAAGCCTGTCCTCATCTTGGAAATGTGTTAATATGTGCTTCCTGCTGCTCCTCCACTCTGTCCCTTCGCCACTCACCACTCCCAAGCTGAGACCTGGGTTCCCTGGCCAACCAAGCTCCTTATTCCCTGCACAGCCCCAGAATCTGGGGCCAGCCTTCAAACTGTGGCAGACTCAGCTCTGGTTCCATGTGTGGCTCTCTGGGGACTACATACCACAGTTCTCAGACGCTGATGAGTGGATCTAGCTTCAGAAGGACAGACTAGAGGAGGGGGAGGAGGAAAAAGAAGAGGAGAGAGAGGGACTAAGAAGGAATGGAGGGAGGTATGGGGATGAGGGACGATTCAGCAGGAGATCTGGAGTTTCCTGGATACAGCTGCCAGATTTAATACAGAAAACACAGGATGCCTGACATAATGTAAATTTCAGGTGAGCAGTGAATACTCTTTTAAATATAAGACTATCCCAATATTACATGAGATGTATAGTAAGCAATGTGTGGGACGCATACTAAAACAGGATCCATTGTTTGTATGAAGGTCAGATTTAAGTGGGCACCCTGTATTTTACCTGACAACCAGACTCCTGGTTCTTCCCAAGTCTGCCCTCTCCCATCGAACATCCTGCTACTAGGTGAATTTCAGGAAGCTGCACTTTTGTCCTCTCACCACCATCTTTTCACAGCCTGGCATGACATGTAAGGCCTCCTTGTCAGCATGGCCAGAGCCCTCCCCAGCACAGACCCTCCCTCTCTGGTCTACAGCCAGCCCTCCTCCATCCCCAAAACCTCCTGCCGCCTCGCTCCCTGTCCTTCGCCTCTCCCCATCCCAGCCCCGCACCTCTGCCCAGTCTGTCTTTCCTCTGCCTTCCTGACGGCTTCATTGCTTGGTGCCTCGCAGAGCTCACTGCAGTTCAGTAGCTGTGATTTCCATCTGGGCTCTGAGCTTAGGCTTCCTGAGGGCAGGGACCAGTCAGTCTCCTCCTGGCTCCTCAATAATGCCCAGCTCTGGGGGCCTGGGGGTGGGTGGGAGGGGAGTCACTGTATGGCAGGAGGGGAGCAAGGAGCGGGGCAGATGGAGAGGGGTGGCAGGACAGAGAGGTGGAGAGAGCAGCTCAGAAGCGAGTGGGGTAGGGCTGGGGCTGGCTTTGCCCCCAGGCTCACGGTGGGCTTTACTCCAGGGTTGGGCTGGCCACTGGGACCATGGAAGGAAAGGCTGCTGGGAGAATGGATGCTCTGGTTCTGCTCTGCTCCTCCCGCCCCTGCCCAAATGGACCTTCCCTTTCTCAGATGGGTGGAGCTGGGCCTCTCGGTTGGAAGAGGAACCCCATCTCTTGGGCTGGTATATGGGAAGTGGGAGCCAGGTTGGGGAGAGGGGTCAGGGGAAGCTGAAAAGCAAAAAGAACAGAAGAGAGAAGAAGGCTGAGAGATGGATGCTGGGCCAGGGGAGCACCTAGGGGCCATGTGAGGAGCAGGTGGAAGCAGTTGGACACCGGCAAATTGGTGCAAGTGGCCCCTATCCTAGGTGAAGCTAATTGGTTTGTTATCTTTACCCACCAAAGCATTTACTTTGGTTAGTCGCCCGATCCACAAACACTTTCGAGGAGATGACATTACCGAAAGGGAGGAACATCTGCATCAGCTCAGCGTCCCCAAACTCCTGGGGCAGATGGTAGATGAACAGGTTACAGCCCTCGGGCCCTGCGGTGAGGGGAGGGGGTGGGCAGGGAGGAGGGATGGCAGGGTGGGGAAAGAGAGAGACAGAGGAGAGGTGAGCGAGTTAGGCAGCGCAGCGGGGAGGGATGGGGTGAGGTTAGGAGGGGGAGGTTTTATTAAGATCCAAGGGTCACCCTAAAGAGTGAAGGTTGCTGAGCCCCAAGTTCTAAACTGTCATCTCTGCTTTGCCCTTGGGCAGGTCTCTGACCTCTCTGCCTCACTTGCCTTTTCTGCAAAATGGACCAGGAACCTAGCAACTCTGGGACTCCAGGGGCAAAGTTGATGAGAGAATGAGGTGAACATACCAAAGCCTGGTCAGCTGTGTCCCTGGAAATGGGTCCTGAGGACAGGGAGGTTTGCAGGTCCCCCTCCTGCCAAGCCTCTGTCCTGGGGAAGGCAGGAGGAATGGCCCTAGGACAGCCATGTTCTGTGTTGTGATGAGACTCCCCTGCCTACGCCTCCACAAGGCCAGCTCAGACAGGCTCCAGCATCACCTCCCCACTGCCCTGTTCTATGCCTCACCATCACTTGCTAGTGAAGGCAGTGGTGGATGTACGGTTTCCTCCAGCAGGCTGAGGGGCTAGCTAGGCACCCTGCAGCCTCACTCCATGAAAGGGTCTTCATTTCCTATGACAATAACAGCCCTGCCACTTCTACAGTGCACACCTGGGCCGGGCTGTTCTGAGACCTGTGTGTATGTGAGTATGTGTAAGCCACTCTATCCCTACAGCAACACTGTGACTTAACTACATTGTCATCACTGCTTCACAGATGAGGAAACTGAGGCCCAGAAAGGTTAAGTAAGACACAAAGCTGGTGATGGTGAGGGGATGGAGCCAGGATATGAACCTAGGCTGTGGCCTCCATAATATGTGCTCCTTTGTCTTCTTATTGTAACCCACCTCCCACTCCCAGTCTGAGCACATTGATTTCTGGAATTTCTGGAAAAACACGTATTCCATTTTAAATGGTGAACACACTTGATGTAACTCTCTGAAATGGAAACTCAAGCTGTGTGGCTTATTTCCACCATCTTAAAAAGCATCTGCTATGTATCACTCAACCTTTGAAGTGACTTGTGGCCATTTCAGAGATGGCATCCAACCTCCGGTGGGATGAGAAGCAAATAGCTACACTTAGATTTGTGTAAGAACTGGGGTTCTGATCAGAGGCTGAAGGAAACCTAAACCTGGGCTTAAAAGTGCAGGCTGTAAGGTACCAATATGGCCCACTATGCAGCTTTCACAGCCAAATCAAATGTCCTGGTCCTCTGGGAGCATCAAGTCTGCCAGGTAACCCAGTTCTGGGGCAGAGAACTTCCTCTGTATTCTCTCTGTCCCTTCTCTTCTCTCTCTCCTGTCCCCTCTCACCTCCTCCTTCCCACCTCCATCTTCCTCCACCCTCTTGAAGGCCATAGCCTATATTGAAAACTCCCCTGCCCACCAAAACCACCCAGCTGAGCCACTGACCTCCCTGGGTCTCTGGACCACCCCGCAATTCCCACAAAAGCACTCTGCCAGTGGATGACGCATCCAGAATTGGGCACAAGGGTGCTCCCTCACCACCTCCTGGAGCCTGGGGGTGTCCCTTCACCCTGCACGCTGTAACTGTGCCATGTTCTCTCTGGTGCATACTGTGTCAATGTACCTTCAATGTCTCCAGTAAGATGGGAGCCTCTCTGAGGCAGGAACTTGCCTCGAGTCCCAGTCTAAATCACAGCTCTCCAGGATCAGCCACCAATTCTCCCTGATAGTACCTCTGGATTCCCCTTCTGGTGCCCCAAGTCCACCTTCCGCCCTCTGTGGATTGGGGCTCTTTCTCTATGTGGGAAATTTCCTCTCTGACCAGACTGGACACTGCCTAGGCCAGGGACATTTACCTCCTCCTACTCTCCTGCCCCCTCTACCTCCGGTTGAGCATATGTCTTCCCACCCACCACCATTCTCCTTCTCTGGACTTCCCTGATGGTGGCTTCACCCCATGCTGACACCTGCCTTGAACTTGGGGCCTTTGCTCCACGTTTAATTTTTGCAAACTGCTTCTTCAGGATGTTATATCTGTTCTCCTTAAGGGGATAAGGAGTCTTTCGAGATGGGGATGTGAGCTCAGTCCAACCTATATGATGTAAGGATGAGCTACCAACGACAACCCTCTAGCCCTTCAGCCTGACTAGGGAATCATGCCAGCAGCTCTGGCCCCCACTGTCACCAGTGAGCCTGCAGACCCTTCCTGCAGTCCTTCTTTCCCAGATTACCGAACAGCCAGAGGACTAGAGGACTAGTGGGACATTACAGCAATCTGGTCTAACCCAGACAAGCAATGACACCGATCTTCAGAAACAAAAGGTTGGCTACTCCTGGCCACACTCTAGCCTCTGGCAGCCCCAACCAGGGCTATTCCTAAGGATGACATTGTCCCCTCTGTGGAGCAGAAGACCTCAAAGGCATTCAGGAACTGTTACGTTTTCAGGCTCAGCTCAAAAACTAGGAGTTGGCTAGAGGTCTCTCCCCAGCACCCAACATGTTCTAATATTCAGCAGCATTCCACAGGGCAAGGTAGCCATGACTGCTGGCAGGGGTGCGGGAATACAGCTCTCTTTCATCTAGACTCCATACAACAGTGGAGTACAACTTTGGTCTGACTCCAAACCACCTTTCTGTGCTTGTCTCTCCTGCCCCAAACTCATTCAAGCTCGGTAGCATTCTCTGCTCCTGAGGTCAGCCATCTTCCCCTCTATATGCTAGAGACCTCCTCTACCTTCCACCTTCCAGCCCCATCTCAGCCTTCCCCAGAAACCCACTCTGTGTCATGACCCCACATGTAGACAAAGCATAGTTTTGTTGGAATCAAGTCCTGCCTGTCCCTAACCCCTTGGTAGCTCAGCCTGTGCATGATGGCCAAGGAAAAAGGGGGACAACCATGAGAGACCCCTTGATCAGAGAATAGGGAGTAGGGACTTGTCCACAGGACTGGTCCAAGGAGCAAGATGCCTCTGTGAGATGCCTTGTGTGTGCGTGTGCGTGCGTGTGTGTGTGTCTGTCTGTCTGTCTGTCTCTCTGCCTGAAACTACTCCAAGATGGAGAAGGCATGAGAAGGAGTTCTGAGCCTAATGTGTGGGGTGGTGCAGACCACGGTGTGGGAAACAGGGGCAGAAGACAGAAGGGGCCTTAGTATAAGGCCAGCAGTAGGGGCTGTCATGTGTGCTGGGCAAGATGGCACTGACATGCAGCTGTTTCTGCACATGTGTGGTGTTTGTGTGTCCACAGGATATAGAAACATAGGCCAGAAGTCAATGGAGTGACATTGGCAATACCAGGACCCTCAAGCACAGTTCTCAGTTCTCTGCTCTAAGCCTTAACTGGGACCCTTAGGACATCACCTGTGCCTCTGATCTGACTAATGAAAGTCTGGACTGAGAGAAGTCAAGGCCCCAGGCCCCCACCCAGGGAATGGACCTCTGGGGAAGGCAGGCTGATGGACCACCTCCTATCCACTTCATATCTTGATGGAGAAGCCAGGTGCTACTTAGCTGCCGAAGGGCATAATGTGGGCAGGGACCCCTATATATCCCTCTAGGCTCTTGCAGCTGGGCCTTCCTGGGAATGGGGAGATCTGAAGATATATGTCTCAGGAGCTTCCTAAAGTATGTAAGCTGGAGTGGCATGCTTCATGAACAACTTTGAAGGAGGTGACAATCTGGTAGAGGAGGGCTATGTGGAATCAGATGCTTGCACTTTAGAGGGCAGACTGAGCAAGCTTGACCCTCACACCTCTCCAGGAAATGGTCCTCGTTGCACTACTAGTGAGGACACTAAAGCTAAGGAGGTGAGATGACCTGTCCAGAATCACATCAGGAGGAGGTGGCAAAGCTGGAAGTTAGACCCAGAAAGTTGCTTCAAAGCCTAGGCTCTCAGTTGTCAGCCTGTCAGGGGTGTATTGCACCGAAAGGGTTGGGACTAGCAGATGCCCAAGGTCTTTTCTGAACTCCAAGTTAGTCTGCTTAGAGGGGCCACAAGCCAGGCATCTGAAGACCACTGGAACTCCCCACCAGCCAAACCAGTGGATCTTGCCTGCTCTGCTCAGTTCACACCAGGACTTTGGATGTGGCTTTCCAGGACAACGTCTGCCCGGCTCCTGCTTCACTAGAGTTGCCCTGGGCCTCTCCCAACCATGTGCCTAGTCCTGCTGCTGGAGTCCTACTAGGAGCTTCATGTGTGTCTGCTGGTCACCCAGAGGGCATGAAGGCTCCTGTCGTGAACTAAACCCTTTTCCTGCCTCCCTGGCCATGAGTACTTACTCATTCTTCCCTCTCTTCCCCTCTGGCCATTCTTGCCCAGCTCCTGCAGGGCCTCATTTTCCTGACCACCTCAGGCTATGCATCCTTCCCTTCTGAAAGCCCAAAGCTATAAGAGCTGGTGCTGCAAAAGCCACTGTTGTTGGAGTGTGAGCTCCCACTCAGCTACTGCTCTCAGCTCCTTGGGAACATGGGTGGAACCTCAGAAAAAAACTCCAAGGAGGACCTTTCCTATACAAAGTCCTTCGGGCAAGGTCAAGGCCTCCGCTGGAAACATATACCTGACTCAGATGGATTATCTCCGAGGGCTAGTTGAGGGGCATGCTAAGGAAGGAGCACTATCCCACCCCTTCTCGAGGACTTTTTAAAGACCAAGATATTGGTTTGTGAGCTGTGTCAGAGCAGTAGCAAATGATGGAGGGGAGTAGGAAAGGTGTAGCACCTGCCAGCACCTTCAGGGCAAATGTGTCCATTCTCCTTCTCTGGGCCAGGATGCCACCCTGGTCTGTGGAACTGCCCACAAATTGCACATCTCCATCTGCGGGTAGGAGAGCGGGATGGGGCCGCATCTCACAATCCTGCTCTATACCCCCACCCACTGTCAGACACACACACACGTAAGTGTGGCCACCTTTCCAACCAAAGCCCAAGCCACAGACCCAGGTGAAGCCAGAGGCCCAGGTGAGTAGCCTCTTGGGGACAGGGGGAGGGGAAGGGCCAAGACTCACCTTCTCTCTGTTGCTGGGGAATCATTGGTGGTGGCTGAGGAAAAGCCTGACTTATTTGACCATAGGCAGCAGGGTAGGCAGCTGCTGGAGGGCCACAGAGACGAGAGGCAAGGCCAGCACGGGATGCACAGACAGACAGACATGGTAAAAGGCAGGAAAAAAGAGAGATTTCAGTGTTGGACAAGGAAAACTGACCAACCACAAAGTGGGTGTCGCCTTGTCAACTTTACAGAAAGTGAGTTTCACTTTTTAGTACTTAGTGAAAGGGGAGCTACAGAATGAAGAACAGAGACTTGGACATGTGTGTGAGAGCATGTGTGCATATGTGCATGCGTGCACAGGTGTCTGAGCGTGTTTGTGCATGTGTGGGTGTGTACATGGAAGTGTGGGTGCATGTGAGTGTATGTGGGGGGGGGGCAAGCAAGCTTAATCTGGGCCAGCAGACAGCTGTGATTTACCTCCCTCACTGGTTTCTGGGGAATCCGCCAGGGCTAAGACCCAGGGGCAGAGGACTGAGTAGGACGCCTGGTGTTTCCTGCGTTTGGTTGGGAATGGTCAGCGCTAGGACAGAAATAGCCAGCTCCCTCCCCAGGTTGGCTTGGCTTCCACACCAACAGAACCTGACAGAGAGCTTCCCTGGGGCTTCAGAGGAGCAAAGCCAGCATTCCCTGAGTCCTACCTTGCCAGGAAGCCTCGCCACCCTCAGGGAGACAGGGCTGACTCTCTGAAGACAGTGAAGAGGAATCCTGACCAGCCAGACAACAGGCCACAAGCTGGGCGGGGATGAACATGGTGTACTGCTCAGCCCAGACATGGGAGAAAGGGAGAAGCTTGGCCGGTAGGTGGACTCAGTGACCACCGGCCATCTGCTGGCCTCAGGCTGCCTTTTCTCTCTCTCCATTTTTACTACCATGGCCTGCTTCTCCTTCTGGCGCCTGTCATGCTTCCTTGGCTGGATAAGCTGGTGGAAACTGCTTCCCTTCCAGAATATCCTCTTCTCAAAGCCTGGCATCTGTGCTTCCTGGGCCAGTTTCCCAGGGCCAGGCTGGCCCCCAGCACTGCTGTGCAGTTTGGGGATCGTAAGCAAACTAGCACTAGAAGTACCAGGGGAAAGCAAAACGGGAGCCCAAGACAAGTTGCTGTACAGCAAGGACAAAGTTTCAGCCTGGCTCACCAGTTCTGCCCAGCCACCACCACCCTGCCATGGCAGGAAGCCCTGCCATGTGGGGAATACACTGCCCTAAATGCTAAGGGACCTGAACGTGGGATACAGCCCAGGCAGGGATGGGTGTGTGGAGTAGGCGGGAGCGTCTCTGACAGCACCGTCTTCTCTCCTTCCCCCGAGGCTGCTGCCGCTCCCTCTCCCCACCCCATGCAGTGCTGGGCCCCGGACTGGGGTGAACAGGGGGCACTGTGCCAAGGGCATGGAGAGATGAACACAGCCAGGGGAAGAGCCGAGGGGACGCACAGATACTAACGACCTGCATACTGCTGCACTCCGGCGTAGGCCTGCTGCAGGGGGTCCGCGGCGGTGGGGCTCTGTGCTGCAGAGGAGCCAAGGGGCAGAAGTCAGTGGTGTATACCCAATACACCCTCGCCCCACCACGTGCCAACACTTGGCTACACTCCTCTTTCCAAGCACTGCAGCCAAGGTACCTGAGACAGGGACCCGAGTGCTGGGTTCTGTTGGAGGTCATCTTTTTGTGCTCAGAGCCCTTGTAAGGTAATGGGTTGCCCACCTTAGCTGGAGGACACAGGATGTAGCTGGCCTTAGTAAGGGAGATGGGGTTCATGCAGAAGACTGTGAAGACTGGGCAGGTGACACCAGAGCAAGCCTCTGCCCAAGGCCTGGGTGGAGACACAAGTGAGGGACCCAGCCCTGGCTAGAGTCTGTCAGGAGGGAGGCTTGTCCTCATTGACCCTCAGCAGTGCTCAGGAGGAAGGACGAAGGAAAAGCTTGGTAGATCCCATCTAGGTGAAAGAAAGCCTGCAGGAGGCTTTACCTTGCCCCTGTCCCTTGGTCCACCTACTACTGCCCGGAGGCTTAATTACTCATTCTAGGGAATGTACCTAAGGCATGGCCTTGAGGGTGACTCTCCCATCAAGAACTGGCCTGATGGACAGGCTGGAAAAATGACACTGTTCACAGAAACAGGGGAGCCAAAAAGCCAAAGATCTCACCCTGCCCTCTGACCTACAACTAGGATGTTTACCACCCAGCACAAAGAAATGACCCTTGAGCTCAAAGTTTGGCAAGAAACTTGAGGACTCTGGACTTGGGGAAAGGCTCAATTTTCACCTGCATTGCTCTTGTGCCAGTAGCTATGGGCAAAAAGCCTGCAGCATGGACCAGCAATGGGCACAACCTTTGATAGCCAAGGTCACTGATGACAGACACAGGAGTAGGCTGGCCTTAGAAGCTCACAGAGGCAGGTGGCAACAGATGCTCACCTATGAGGATCCAGCCTCAGTGTGTCTGGGCAAACTGGATAACAAGGGATGGCAGGAAGTCAACCTCAGGGCTCATTCATCTGTTGACCCAGGCCAGTTAAGTTAACTGGCTATGCTGGGATTGGGGTTTTGGGGCCAGGAAGAATCCCCAACATTTTGTGCTCTCGACTCTGAGTCTTTGGTAAAGTCCCATTGGGAAATATTCCTTAGACCTCAAGGGGGTCCCTAGAGATAGTGGGTAGCAGGTTTGATGCCCCTAGGAACCAGGATACTGCAAGGGATCTGTCCCACAGGGACTGTGCTAGGGAGGGGGGAATTGAAGGTGAGGCACAAAGCAGGCTCCTTCCTGCCTGGGGGCTGTGCCAGGCCAGTACCCTTCCCCTTCAATCCCCAACCTGGATCCTAGAGCTCCCCACTATGATGTGCTTAGCAATGATCTTTTTTTGCCTTCTGCTCCCTCTGCTGGCCTATTCTGCCTGTTTCTGAGCTCTCTGGGGGGATAGCCATGTCTGGTTACCCTCTTCCTCACCCATGCAGTGCCTTTATGAAAATTAGAAAAGGTTCCCCTTGCTCAGAGCACAGTCTGGTGCCTTTCTGTAAATCATAACCTGCACAATGTACACGGCAGTCCTCTAGCACAGAGTAAGTGCTCAGCAAATGGGACTGAAGGAATGAATGAACAGTCTTCCATGTTTGGGAGAGACACAATTTCAAGGGTGTAATGTGATAATAAAAGTCACACCATGTGCCTCCGACAGGCTCTCAGTGAGCAAAAGGGGAAAACAGAGAATCTATCTGGGGGTAGGAAGTGGAGAAAAGCATTCACAAGCCCCTCTCTACTTCTTTGCTTAACGATCTCATTAGTAACTGCCAAAGAGTGAACATTTTGAAGGATCTCGCTCATTACAGCAGCTCCAAACTCTGCATTTAAAGATGGTAAATTAATTTTTTTAATGTACTACTTTTCTCCTTTCCTTCCCTCCAACCCTCCCTCTTGCTCTGGCAGGGAATTGTTTATGGGATGTGGCAGATTGTTACAAATGGGGGAAAGAAACATTTCCAAATTCCATGAGGGAAATGGCTCACAGATGCTGGTGGGGGCAGGGAAGGAACAGGTTTGTTAGAATCCAGAGATCCAGATGGGCTTGGAGGCAGGGAAGAGAGGAGAATGAAGCCACCCAGATGTGCAGAGGTGGCATCGCTCAGCTCCACGGGCCAAGAGCCTGCTGGCTCTCCCAGGCTTCAGTCTTCACTCTTAAACAACACTCAGATCCTTTGAGCCTACCACATCACCCTTAGAGCCCTCTGGCTGCTTTTATGGGGGCTGAGAGTTGCACTGAGGCAAGCATGAGATTGGGGTTAAGAACAAGTCCATGTTCAGACTCCTTCTTTAGTTCCCTCTAGCACAGGGACCTTGCACTGTGCTGCTGGTGGAACATTTATATACTACTGATGTCTGGGCTGCACCAGACAATAAAATTAGCATCTCTGGCCTTCTGTGACTTTATCAAGCTCCACAGTGGGATTCTATGGGCACTCAGAGTGGGGAACGTGACTACCCATCCTGTGGGTCTACTCAGGCTGGCCTCTTTGTTCTTTTTGGGTCAACCTCCTACTACTCTTATCTCTACTGCGTGGGCTTCAGGACCGCGCCTGGCCCAGGAACATGCTCTCTATTCATCCTCAGATCTCCATTTCCTACCCATGTGCAAGCCTGCTCTAAGCCTCCTCTTCAAAGAGGCTCTACAGAGCCTACAGAGCCTACAGAGCTCTCCCCTCACTCAAAGCTTTTGATATCTTTAGTCTGAAAAACACTCTTTTTATTTTTAATGCTGGGGAATGAACCTAAGGCCTTTGCACTGAGCTATACCCCAAGCCCATTTTTGAATTTTTTATTTTTTTAAATTTTGAGACAGGGTCTCACTACCTTGCCAAGATTGGGCCTCAACTTTGGATCTTCCTGCCTCAGACTCTCAGGGTTCTGGGATTATAGACACGCACCATCATGTCTGGCCAAGAACAGTCACTTCTGACCAAACTTTGTTTTGTCTTATTGTCTCATCATTCTGTAGCTTGCTATGTTCCTGACTGGAATCTGATGCCCTGACTGAACTCTGACCTCCTGCTCTGCTCTCTTTCTGGGGTCCTTCTTTCATATAATACTTGTGTGGACCTATAGCCTTGTCCTCTACCCTCCAGGAAGGGGTACAGCATTCCACATTTTTATATTACATTGCCTCTTGTTACTCAAGGGCATTAGGCCGGGTTCCATCCCCTGTATCAATTCATCCTCTTGCTGAGCGAGAAGCTGCTTCAGGTCAGTTGCATACTCTCACCATGTGAGAGCTGCTGGGTGAGAGCAGCAAAGTTTACTAAAATGAGGGTCCTGAATCTTCCTGAGATGTGCACTTCATGAACTGCAGGCCCAGAGAGGCTGTTCCAGGGACTGTCCAAGGCACTGGGTTGCTGTCCAGCGTGCTGATCAGGGGCTTGGATATCCTAGGGGACTGGGCTGGTATGTACTGGATAGACTGCCAATCATCACACGTCCAGCTCCTTCTTCAATGAGTCTTTTTCTACATAACACTAAATATTATTCTTTTAGTTTCTATCACCTTAATTCTTACAGCTCAAATTTACATTCAATTAATTTTCAGTTACTAGCCTCTGCTTGGTTGTACGTATATGTCTAGTGTCTCTCCTTCCTAAAGGGAACCCTTCTCCAATGACAGACAGACCTCTCCTTAAGGGCGGGATTTTGGTCTCTTCTGCTCTATCACAGGTTTCCTGAGGCATGGCAGGTGGCCAGCCCTCCTTGACACATGTAGGATCCCACCAAGGATCAGACAGGGGGCAGTAGACACACATTCCTCATTATAACAACAAGAGCAAGGACAAAATAGAGTGCGCTGCATGGGGAAGGGAGGGCTACCAGGTGTACTTACCTGGGTAGGGGTGGATGCCATTGGCAAATACAGCTTCTGCAGCGGGTTGCCCATTGGCCTGTGGGGGGAGGCCAGTGAAGCCATTCACCCCAATAGGGGATGGGATGCTAGGCACGGCTGGTGCGGTGATGCCTGGAGGGGTGCTGCCACCTGGTTTCAAGGACAGAGGGGTTGGAGAAAAGGGGAGGCAAGCAGAACAAAGATGAGAAAGCCAAAACACTGAACTTCACCATGCTAGCTCCAAGGGCCTGGGGATGGACTTGGACATCACCCACCGACTCAGTCTTATCTGTGAACTATGCCTCGGCTTATTCTACATAGACTGGTTTTGTCTGTCTCAGTTGAATCCATCTTCCAAGGGCAGAGTCTAGGGTCTATTTACCTTATAAAGACTTCGCTGGATGACTTTTTCTTGAATGTATAGCACACAGACTATTCTCAGTGCCTTTGAATTTACCCATACTCATCCCTCCTCCATTCATTTTCAATGGCTTTTGCCACTTCAGCCAGGTTAAGACTTGCTCATCCTTCTTTGACCCACAAAGGGCTAATATGCTTCCTTGAGAATTTTTTGCTGCCCAAATATAGAAGGTTCCCTTGCACTAAGGAAAAGAGGTCATTGCACAGTTCAGTGTCATTCCCATCTCATGCACAAACTAGACACCTAGGCCTGCTGCAATTAAGCATGAGTGGTATGGTCATAGTGACGAGAGTAAAGCTGGGGCCAGATGAAAACTGTTTTCCCTATTCCAGGTGGTAGAACACAAAATGTGGATGGTATGGTGATTGTACTGAGGCCCCAGAGGCTGGAAAGAGCCTTTTTCTTCATGTAAAAATCCAGGTGTCACCAAAGCTGGCCCATGGGCCAGACTCACCAGTGGCCCTGAAGTTGAAGACTAGAACAAGGAACATGGTAGTGCTCACGCTGGGCCCAGAAGGGGCACAGTGCTTCCTGGCTTTTAGCTGGGAAAAGAACAGCACTTGGACATCAAGAAGGTTGATGCCACAGACTGGACACCAAGGAAGCTTGGTGAATGAGAGCCTGGGTGTTGGATCAGTTCTTGGAACTAAAGTAGGTTTCCTCAGCTGTAACTCTAGGACATTGGGGCCCGATATTTCCTTGTCTGGGGGAACTGTCACATGCGTTGTAGAATGTATAGCAATATCCTTGGCTTCCACCACTGGATTTTAATAGCATCTCTCCCTCCCAGCTGTGACAAATAAAAATAACTCTGGACTATGCCAGATGTTCTAGGAGTGGGGAACAAAATGCTCTCATTGAGAATCATGGACTGCACAATACCCAAGCATAGTTTGTAATTAGGTTGTTCCTAACCCCTGCCTATTGGGATAACCCTGTGGTCCTAACAATTCATAGACAAACAACTTGCGAGAAATTTTCACCACCCTGAGTTTTATCATGGACAGAATGAGAGTTTTATCATGGACAGAATGATAACACATCTTACCTTTCCTTGGGTCATACAAAATTAGAACACTTTGAGACAAACTTCCAAGTAGGACAAGGCCTCTTGAGTCCAAACACCATGTACCCTTGCCCCAAAGAAAACCTACTGGTAGCTGAAATTAAGCCCTGCCCCAGGCCTGACCTGCAGAGGTATCTGCTGTCTCACCTGAGGTTGGGGTCATAGGTGCAGCCGCCAGGCCGTTCATGTTGAGGGCCGCCATCTGCTGCATCTGGGCGGCAGCGAAGGCAGCCATGGGGTTCAGGTAGCCACCTTGTGCGACTGATGCCATGAGGGCCGCTTGCTGCTGCATCAGCTGGGGCAGAGGGAGTGGAAAAAATATCACATGCTTCCAGGGGGCATCCCTCCCCACCAGGGGACTCAGCTCCTGGAGCCCACTTCCTGGGCCCTGAGCCCCAGGGACCTGAATAGTGCCTTGACCACCAGCCCGAGTCCTGATGCCACCCTCAGTCCTCTTTGGTCATCAGAGGCCGCTTTCTGGGGAGATGTCTGCATTCAAGAGTATTAGGGTCTTTCAGGCTCTAATGTTCTGGGGGATGAGGAAAGATGACTTGCTTTACGGGTAAGTCTTGTCATTTGAGGGCATATGATACCCAAAGTGCTATGGATATGTTGAATGAGCCTATGTGGCATTAACAGCATGGGCTCCCAAAAGGTCATGGAGTCTACTGGGTAGAAGAGACAGGAGAACCATGCATAGCATCTAGACACTGTTGGTTCTTCACCAAGGTGGATGTGGACCGGGGAGACTGTTGGAAGTGGCCAGAGCTGGACACTGCTGAAGAAAAATAGTGAGCTTGCAGGTTTAGAGTCAGAACCATAGGACACCTCAGTGCCACCATGTGGGGACTGTGATCAGCAGTGTGGAGGTAGCTCAGGAAGCTGCTGTCCTGGAAGTGGGCTCAACTGTGGAAGAAAGGTGAGCCAGAGGCAGGACCCAAGGGAAACACAGGGTAAGTATGAGTGTGAAGGGCTTTGGGTCATCTCCAGGATCCCTGCTAGGAGTGACCTGAAGGCCTGATGACACCCTTCCATGAGTGGGGTTGTGGGTGGCTGATGAGGACCAAACACCTGAACCTCCTCTTCCAAGGGCTCAGCATTGATGTGCTAAAGCAGAGGGGTGCTCAGGGCGGCCCATCTTGTTGCCCAGCCAGGGGCTTTCTCTCCAGCTTGTACCTTAAGAACCAGGAGAGCAGCCTACCTCCCCCAAACCCCAGATCCCTTCTGAGGTTACTCCTTGGGCTTATGTTTGGTTCTCTTCACTCCAGCGGACAGAGTGGTATTTTCCGTTATGATTATGTGTCCCTGTTCTGTGGGGATCTCTGAGGAGTGAGCTCCAGAGCCACCGCCCATCCCTGCCCCCACTTACTGCCTGAGCATAGGCGCCGTAAGCCCCGAAGGGGATGGCCATGGGGTTGAACATGCCCATCTGGCCAGCCATCTGCTGCATTCGCCGCATCGTGCGCTCCTTGTCAGTGTCGGCAAACTTGACCACCAGACTGGATGAAGCTCCCTGCAGCCAGGGCAGCATATGAGACCCACTGGGCTGAGCGCTCGACCCCCGTCCCCACCCCTCAGCTGTCAGTGTCGCTGGCCTAGGCCACCTGCACTCTGGGGAGCGTTATCCACAGGGATAGGTATCCAGTATCCGCACAGGTGTACGAGGCCTCAACCCCACCGTGGGCATTTTCTATCTGGGTGACCTCTGGGTAATTTCTTAACATCTCTGGGCCTCCATTCCTTTCCCGTCTCATTTGGAGGACGAGATCTCTGCCCTGACTGTGTCCGGGAGAGGAAGTCTCCTGAGTCGCCACTGCCCAGCTCCGCCGCAAGGCTGCACTCACCGGCATGGTCTGGCTGCCATGCAGAGCGTTGATCGCGGCTTGCGCTTCGGCGTGCGAGGAGTACTTCACGAAGGCACATCCTGCGGGGACAACACAGGCTGAGCCACCCGCGAGGACCCAGAGCGGGCTGGGACTGAGAGGCAGCGCGAGGGGGAAGAGTGAGCAGAGGTGAGAGGCGAAGACGTGAGACAGAGAACGAGAGACACAGACTCCGCGGCCCTGCAGTACTGAAAGCACCATAAGCCTCCCCAGCAGTCGGGACTTGGGTGTCTCGGCCTCCCCAGGGTGCGCCCCGTCGCCCACGCACCCTTGCTGTTGCCGTCCGGCCCGCGCAGGATGGTGCACTCCTCTATGTTCCCGAAGGCCTCGAAGAGGCGGCGCACGTCGTCCTCGGACTGCTGCTTATTGAGCATACCCACGAAGAGTTTTCTATCTTCTAGAACAAAATTAGGAGATGCTTACCCGGGCCACGGTCCGGACGGTACGGGAACAGGCCCTGGGGAAGGAGGGTAAGGCCGGAGCAGACAGCCGGGAGCAGGCGGAGGGGCGGGGCTCATAGCCGTGGGGGCGGGGCTCACAGCTGGGGGCGGGGCAGCGGTGAGGGGAGGAGCTGGGAGGAGGGGCGGAGCTCACAGCCGTGGGGGCGGGGCATCAATGGGAGAGGAGCTGGGCGAGGGGCGGGGCTCATAGCTGGGGGCGGGACACAGGAGGAAGGGAGGGGCGGAGCTTGTAGCTAGCGCTGGAGGATCAGCCTGAAAAGGTCCAGGGTTCAAAGCCTTAGGAGGTTTTTCGAGCAAGAGAAGCAGGGGAGCAGGGTGGGAGGATCTGGGGAGGGGAAGGGTCCAGAAAGTGGCAGGATAGGAGTGGGAAGGCGCAGGCACAGGAGCTGGTGAAGAAGGCAGTAGGTGGGCGCGGTGGGAACTGAGTGGCAGCGACCTGGTCTCCTACTGCCTAGGAGGCAGGCGGCACACAAGGAGCACAGGTCTTGATCTGGCCCATCTCCTAGGGACCTTGAAGGTCGTCTTGCTGCCCAGCTTTCTTTTCCTCTCTCCTCTTACGCACAGCTACCCTCAGGGGCCACAATAATTTGCAGTGTTTTTGCTTGCGTTAGTCCCTCTGCATGGAGAGCACTGTGGTCGCAAAGCTAAAATCTCCTCTTCTAAGTCTCAGTTTAAATACGGCCTTCTCACCAAAGTCCCCTGCTTCTTCTCCCTTGTTGTCTGCCCCAGTCCTCCAACTCTATACCCCTGGGTCCAAAGGACAGTAGCTTTGCCTGTGTGGTTGATCTGTCCCTGCTCCTCCCACCCCCAGGTCTGCTCTCTGTAAAAAGAGAGCAGGACTCTGCTATAGCAGCATTGGCTGGCACACAGTAGGTCCTCGCTGTGGAAAGAAATGACTGAATGAGACACGCCCATGCCCTTCCTAGGGAAACACCTTTCTCTGTCATTGTTACCTCCATCTGGACATGCAGTCCCTGGCTTGACTGTCCGACTTGTTCACATTGTAAGAATCAGCCCTGAGCACTTTAGGGGAGACTACTCCTGAGGGTGCCTCTGCAGACTCCATACACATGTGACAAGGGTCAACTGGCTTATTGACCCCACTTGTTGGCCGCTGGGCTGAGGGTGAGTGGCAGCCTGTACATGATTGCAGAAGGACATCCATCCCACATGCTCTTCCCTCCGTGCCATCTCCACCTCTGTTGGGACAGCAAATGAAGAATGGCAGGGGTGGTCCCAGGGACCTCTGAGGCTAGGATGTGAAAGGCAGCCTGCTGCCTCTCTCTTTGGGGTACATTTCCTCTGAGGAAGCCAGCTACTGTGCTGTGCAGACACACAATGATCCCATAGAGTCCACGGATGCCCCCAGCTGATGGCCAACATAAGTCACCAATCTGTGAGCAAATGACTTCCCAGATAACTTCAGCTCCCATCCACTAGTCTTCCACCTGAGGCCCAGACACCCTGAAGCAGAGATGGGGCTTCCATGCTGAGTGCTATGAATTCCTGACCCTCGGAATCTGTGAGCAACAGAAATTATTGTTTTACGTGGCTTGGTTTTGGGCTAAATTGATATGTAGTACAATAACTAGAACCAGATCCCAGTGATGAGTAGAGACTCACTAAATGTCCGTGGACTGGGAAATGACTGACACACAAACCAGTCCCCCCAAACTGCAGCTGGCTATGTATTTGTGGTTTCCTCTGAACTCAGGACCACTCAAGGACTCTGATGTCCCTGTGTACTCAGGGTGGTCAGTACCTCTCTCTTAGAGAGCCTTCACTGCCAGGAGAGTTCACATAGAGCTGGGGGCTCTTTTGGGGTCTGGAGCAAACCAGATCCAGTTGTCCTATGTCCTCCTCTGCAGAGAGCCCTGACCACTGCCCTGTGGACACCCCTTACCCCAGAGGTACTGAGCATAGGACACATTCCCAGTGATGAACTAGTGCTAGGTGCCTGCTCCTTGGGTAAGCCATGGGCACAGCGTCTGTTGTTACCAGTTCTGGGTCAGGGATCAGCTACCTGGCCTCCACCATAGCAGGGCTTCCACCAAAGCTCTACCTACCCCAGCCGGGGCTGCTACCCCTGGTTCGAGGTCACAGTAGAACGTTGAGGCACACCCCACCCCTTCTCAGGGCTCTGGGCCATGGCTCACCAACTCCAAGCTGTGGAGTAGGAGCAGTGGGGATAAGAAAATCAAAGGAATGGAAGGGGTGAAGTGAAGCAGGAGAGAAGGAGGTAAAATTAGGAGTGGAGAGGGAGAAGGCAGTGGCAAGAGACAGAAGGGAAACAAATTAGAGATAAAGAGGAAGGAGGAGATAGGCAGAAAGAAAGGAGACAGAGAAAAGGGTTGGGAACCCTTGGGCTTGCTTTCCAGGACAGCAGCATCATTTCACTTCAAGTGAAAAGAGGTCTCTCATTTCTTCAGTAGAGGATTGAAACTTCTCTGAGGCAAAGACCAGTGGGCCCTGCCACTAATCTTTGGTGCCTCTTAAAGGATCAGATTAAAGAGGATTTCCTGACAAACTACAAGGTGAGGACTTGCCCCTTGCTATTTCCTGGTCCTCTGCCTTAAAAATTCCATTTTGTCCCTTGGAAAGAAAAAGGCAGGGGAGAGAAGCATCTCCTCCACAGAGTCTGATTTAAATGCCAGGACGCAGCACTTCGCCTTCCCGCTCCTGACGTCTGAATGTATTCCTTTATTATCATTATGGCAGCTTTCTGATTGCATTAAAATTCATCCACACGTGCTTCTTACCAGCCTCTTCGCTTCGCCAGTTTTTTTTTCTTTTTGCTAATTCCTTCTCCCCTCCCCTGAAGTCTCTTTTAGCTATGCAATCCCCAGTTGTAGGTTTTCAGATCTTTCTAAATGAGTAGGGGGCCAAGCTCCCCCTTTCCTGTTCATCCCAATTTCCCCAGGGAAACCATCACTAGTCTGCCTTTCTGGCAGACTACAAGAAACCAAAGAAAGCTAATTGCACACACACTTTCTCAGGTATTCTCCATTCACTCCATCCTACGCAAGTGTTTCTTTCAGATGTGTTCAGTTTACACTCTTTTGTTTCCTCTTGGGTTTGGTGGGAGGGGTCGCAAGGCCTGTTCTACAGACTGTAAGCTCAAAGGATTCTGAGTTCTAGAGGGGACCTCCTGGGCGGTGCCCATGGTTCATACCCAGCTTCCTAACTGCTCCACAACCAGTTTTCTAGTTCTATAAAATAGGGACAGCTAGACCCTCCTTCCTGTGTGGTTGTTAGGTTCCAGGAGATACTTCAGATTTGACTATACCCGGCAAGCAGTAATAACAGGACAACTTCTCTATGCGGCAGGAACAGGAACTGGGTGCTGCGCCCCTTGTTTGCCCTACTCTGATTGACCAGGAAGCCCAGCCCTGCTGTGAGGGAGGGGACAGAGGTCACAGAGCAGAGAGGTGCCATAGGATCCACTTCTTGGGGGCACCTGGAACAATAAACTGGGTCATACTCAGGCTGTGGTTGACCACCCAATATAAATGAAATGTCCTAGTCTCCTACACCCTCCGCCTACCTCCATTCTGGTTATTTTCCCCAGGCACTGTCCCAAGCTCCGTCAGGTGATCAGTGGTCCCATTTAGCTGGCATCTTGGATTTGATGCCAACCTAGCAAGAGTCTCAGAGGCTGACTCGATCTCACCAGTGAGTGCTCGCCCTCCTTTAACGTAGACAAAGACCTTCACTTCTGAGATAGTTCCTGGCCACTGCTCAGCTGTCTAGGCTGAGGCCCCTGGGTAATGGAGAGGCTCTGGTGGTTTCCTCTTCAGGAAGCCCTCTGCCATTACCTCCCATGGCCAGTATGTAGGGGGTCTGCTGCTCCCCTGAGGAGGAGTTCAGACAGGTGCTGCTGGGACTGGCCAAGAGAGGCAAGGAGAGGAGAGGCTTCGGGGCTAGTGTGGAAATGGTCTGAGTCACCAAGATCCCAAAGGTGTGATGAGCAATGAGGCTGGCCCTGGAAGTCCAGCAGTCTCCTCTCAACACAGCTCAGATCAGGTACAGACAACCCTGTACCTCCCATCCTGCGGTCTTTACATGGACTTTTCCTGGGAGCGTTGTAGTCATTCAACAGGTGTTCATTGAGTACTTCCTCAGTGTCAGACTGCTCCAGGCTTTGACAGCAATAAACAGAAGGCCAAGCTGCTCACTGGAGCCAATATCCAGATAAGAAAGAGATGGGCCTTCCACAATAAACAAGTCCCCAAGCAAAACAAAGGCCAGTGGGTCTATCACAGAATGACCTTCAAGTATTGGTGTGCTCCCCAAGGAACAGCAAAACCAAAAGGTAGAGCTGGCAGGACCCTAGGTAATGCCAAGAGTCCCACACTTTTTATCTTGACTGCCCCTGACCTCTTGGATGTCTTAGATGCTGTGCTCTTGGATACTGTACTCTGTTCTACGAAAATGAGACTGCCAGTGGCGATGATAGTGCAGGAGCACCTGCAGCTCTGGAAGCAAGAGTGTGACTTTCTGCAGGGACGGGGCAACAGAAGGTGGGTGTCAGTCCCAACCCTGCCTACACCTAGAGTTTGACTCTGTGCCCATACTTGAGGGTGTGGGAAAAGCACCCAGCTGTGTCTCAGGTAAAGGCGTTTATAGCTACCTCAAAGTGGGTCTGGGCCAGAGTACCTGTCACCCTTGGATCTCCCATTTGGTGCTCCCCTAGCAGCATTTATTGAGCACTCACTGTGTGCCTGGGAGCATGAGGCCAAAGGGGTTCTTTGGGACCTTTGCTTTTGGATCATGGGGCTCAGAGTCCCTGCCATGGAGCTCCAGGTGTAAGAGAACAGATAGGACTGGTTGGTTACCATGTCCAGTAACTCTGGGCCACAGGCCAGAAGGGACTGACTTGGGGAGGCGCATGTGGCTCCACTTTGATGGCTTTCTGGAGGAGGAGGTATAATGTACAGAGTTTAAATGCTAGGCCCACAGCAGAGTTTGAGCAAAGGCTGAGAGATGGAGGGTTTCTGGCTGCTCTTGTCACCTACTCCCAAGGCCCTCCCTGTGGCAGGGCATGCAACAAGGGAACCCTGGAGGAGTGTGACTGCTTTCCTTCCCAACACATGTGTCTCCCATGTCTCTGGCTTCAGAGATCCTCTTTATAATCACAGAACCTCAATCTGACTTTGAGCTTTGGTTTCCTGACCTATAAAATGCATTTGGTGACACCTCCTGGGAAGCCATAGGTCTTCCGAAAAGACAGCTAGGTGCCAGAATCTCTGCCTCTCTGAGAGAGACAGAAAGATTCCTACGCTTATTTGTCTCAGGATGTCAGGGCAGAATGGTGATGGCTGGAGGGATTTGCATTTTAAAAAGAGAGCTTAGAAAACAGAAGTATCCTGTATCCGTGGTGGAACATCAAGATTAGGACCCCCCCCCAGGATATTTCAAGCTCTGTCTTAGCCCTTCCCCTCCCATCCCAGCCTCTTGGGGAACATCGTGCTTCTAGCTGCGCAGAGTGAGTGGCCCCTGAGGGGAGAAGGGGAGGGTGACAGCAGTGCCACTTGACTTGCCAAATGCCAGCATCCTGGTGCTAATGCTCAAATTCCAGTTTAATTTTCAAAATTTGATTCGCTCATTATCATCGGCACTAAACAATATTTTCTGCTTAAGGATAGATGGCTGCTAGGGCACCGTGGGCGAGTGTTCAGATGGTTAATGCCTTTTATTACTGCAATAGACTTTTACTATGCTCTTCCCTGCAGCTGCTGGGGGAGGGCTGGGGATGGGGACTGAGCTGGGAAGAACCCTGGAGCCAGGGCCTGGGGGAATAAATGGCTTTGAGGTCAGTGGCTGGTGAGTGGACTAAGGGGCTGCTGGGAGATGTGGAGATTCAGAGGAAGCAGTTCAGGAATGCAGAAAAGCTGCCAGACATTCATGATGATTTTGTCAGTGTTCCTGAGGCTTTTTTCCTACCCTAAAGTCTGGTTCTGGGGTAGGGAGAACAAGCAAGTGCTCAGAAATGTGAACATCCCGAGACCCTGCCCCTTAGCTGCTGAGCAGAGCCTGAGCCCCTACAGATTACACAGGGGTTTATTAGGCTGTGTGTTGGCTGCAGGGGTCTTGTAGATCCCAGGACCAGCTGATTGGTGTCTAAGGGCCCCAGAACTGAAACCAGGGGTGAAGGGTACGCTCTTCTTTATTTTCACCTGTGGGTCAGAGAGGCCCTTTCCTGGGAGGAGGATGGGGTAGATTGGACTGGAGAAGCTGGGCAAATCCATACAAGAAACAGGTCGTTTGTTAAATCTTGGTTCTGCCACTATCTGGCTGTGCAATCTTAGATGAGGCGTATCCCCTCCCTGGGCAAAGCTATGTGAGAGAAAGTGAGTTAAACTACATGAGCCTTTTAGCACAGTTCCTGCACAGAGTACATGCTCAATAAATGCCAGTTATAATCACTGTTATGGCCATTATTGCTGCTCATCCATAGGGATGCCAGCCAATGGGACAGCCCTGCCCAGTCCCCAGAGGTTTATGTCTAGTTTCCCTTTGCAATCACCCTGCCCATCTGGCAGCATCGCAGAGACTGCTAAAATGCTTCCCAGGCTCCTCCAGGAGCCCACCTGGATTGAGTCAGAACAAGAGACATTTCCCCCAAAGCTACCCTGAGCTTTGCTACAAGGTCCTTCCATGAATTCTCTCCGTCCAGACCAGTCAAGCATCCATGATTCCAAAGCTGGGACCAAACTGATTCACCTGAATCCATATCTGTGCAATTTTCAAGGTTGTCCTGGCCACCCACCCCCCAAATCCAGAGGCAACCTCCTTTCCAGCCCTATTTGAGCCATCTCACTGCCTCAGATGGGCAGCAGGCAGCCTCAGACCTGCCTTCCTGGCAGGAGGCAGTGGCAGACTAGGAGTCCACACTTTCCTCCCAGCAGCCTGTTAGCAGCAACCAATCAGTTGCCCATCCAGGATTGATGTTCACACTAGTGTCACAGGCCTGGGATTAGATCCCCCTACAGCTATTCATATAGCTGGTCATCCAGGTTGGTTTCCCTGCTAAAAAACAAGTCCCTGCAATAGGGACTGGTAGGGCATGGCCCAGACTTCAGGAGGCTCTCAGCATGAAGTGAACCCTCCCAACTTTTCGCCTGCTATGCTGTGCCTGAGCCTGAGCCCAAACCGGCAGCTGGGCTGGAGCTGCCTCCCGAGGATGAAAGCCTTCCTGCCTGGGAAGAGGCTGAAAGAGACATCAAACCAGATCAAAGGCTGCTGAGATAGGGATATGGGGTGGGGGCGCAATGGAATGCAAATGAAGACCCTGTGTACCCCTGGCCCCCCTGGGCGAGGCAGTGCCAGGCCTTGATCTGCTCTGTTCCCTCTGGGACTGGCGCTGTTTGATGTTGGGGTGGGAGGAGGCAGGAGCTGGAAAACCCGCATCCAGTCCCCCTCAGTTTCATTCCTTTTCGCTAGCTCTGCCCTCCCCATGCTTAGGATCTGCATCCATCCTCCCCGCCCTTTGGGTGGAGTGACCCAGTTGTGACAATCTCTTCTTCACAGTCTCCTATACAGACACTCACTAGACCCCTGCTATTTGCTGTCCCCACAGCTGCCAAGGGGCAAATTAGAGTCCGAAACAGAGTCTGTCTCCCCCGCTGCTGAAATCCACAGTGGCTCCCATCTCCCTCTGAGAATTAGCCCAAGTCTGCGTATGGCCTGTAAAAGGCTGCCCAGGCACACATGCTTCCCTTCCCACAGCTTCTCTCCTTCATGATGCCCATGTCCATTCCATTCATTGCCATATTCCTAGGGCTTAGAAGGCCTGATGTGTAGTAGATGCTCAAAAAATATTTATTGATGTGAATAAATATATTGGAGGTTAGGTTCGAACCTCTGGGAATCTTACATAAACCAGAAATGAATGTGCCCTGGAGATGAGTGGGTACCAGTCAATAGGGCAAGCACAGAGTCTGGAGTGATGAGCACTGTGAGCCCTGATGGGGCTCGGGGATAAAGAGGGATCTAAGAGGCTTGAGTTGGATCCTGTGGGACTCACAGACATAGTTCTAAGTAGGAGAGGCAGTGATGTGCATCCCGGCTAGAGTGCAAAAGCAGAAAGTGTGAAAAGATGTGCAGAGTGAGACAGCAACAATAATACACACAAGTGTAGACACACACACACACACACACACACACACACACACCCCTTCTCTGTTCTTCTACTCACTGGGCCTAAGCACCTGTCCTCAAGGCCTAAGACCTAGACCCTGACTTCTGTCCATTGGAAGCTTGGCCTGAGCCTCAGACTCTGGGTCCATTCTTGCCTGCAGCATCTTCTCTGCCTACAACATGCTCTTTGGGCTCAGTCTAGCTCTCTAATCCCCAGTACCCATTAGTCTTCTGTGACTCACTGGACTGTGCCCTCACCCCATCTCAATGTCACCCAGCCCTCATAAGCCTGCAGGATCTACCTCCAACATCACAGAGCCCCTGCTGCCCCAGGCCAGCCCTGCTCAGACCCATCAGTACCAGATCCCTCTTCCCCAGAGATGCTGCACTGCACTGCTCAGATGCTGCTGCTCTGACTCCCTCCAGGAAGCAGTTACAAAGCAGCAATAAGCATAAGGACGCTTTCTGTTTATCCACCAGTTACTGGAATCCAGGCACCAAGGCAGGTCCTCTAATAGAATAGTGGTATTTTCTGATTTCTCTTATACATGTGAAGAAACTGAGATACAGAGAAGTTAAGTATCTTTCCTAAGAATTCACAATCACCTTTGACAATGCCAAAGCTTACACCTAGGCAATCTGGACGAAGCTGACTGCCCAAGTGCCCCTTCTTCCCGAGGAAAAATGGTGGCAGCCAAAGTTCTGACTTCCTGCCCTCTCCACTTTTCCATTTCTGCACAGAAGACTGGCAAAAGGCCCAGTGACCACATTGCTTTTTGAGAGCCAGGGCTTTGGCTGAGAGCCTGGGAGGGGGAATGAGTGAGGCACCCATAACCTGCTGCTCAGCTCTAAGGAAGCAGGCTCACGGCCATTCCCAATTGCCAGATGTTGCCAGTTAGCCTTATAATCTGCCCACAACCTTGCCCACCCCTCTGCCCAAAGCTGGCTGTCTGGATGTGCTCTGGGTGCCCAAGAGGTAAATCTCTTTTTTCTGGACTCCAAAGGCCTTCTCTGCCCCCTGATCTGGACTAGAAGTCTGATCAGCTGGCATAATCCCCTGAAATTCAGTCCTTCTGTTACACCCTAAAGAGCTTCCTGGACCCTGGACTCTGCTCAGGGCAGAGGTGTGGGCTGCCTGCCCTCAGTATTTTGAGGGAGACAGAACTTGGGATCTGTTTACCACCTTCTAAGAGGTGGGAATGGTTTCTTTACCCTCATCTCTGGTGTTCTGAGAGGTAACATGTTGGTGTGAATACTGACTTGAGTCGGAGCTGAGCCTGGGGGTGTCAGTGCAGGTGAGGGGCCTCAGGCCATACCTAGGCCCTGCTTACTCTCTCTTTGTCCCGAGACCCTCCAGCTGAGAGCCTGTGTCAGGCCTCCTGTGGCAGCCTGGAATACCACAGTGGCTCTTATGCTGGTGTGGAGGTGTGCGGCTGTCTCTCCAGGTAACTGATTATACATTTGCTCTGCTATGTTATCCTTACCAGGCCCACGCACGCGACAGATAGCCTGGGGTTCTGTGGGGACCTCTCAGCAGCCGAACCCTGTTGTCTAATGGGGTTTCTGCCAGTGTCTGGCACATTCTCTAGCATTTTGCCCATCACGGGATAATTTATAGCATAATGGGGCCTTTTTTTCTTTTATATCACGCGGGAACATAAATTATGGCCAGTTTGTCCTCAGCTCTCAAGGAGATAGACAAAGCAGGGGTTCATTCCAGCTAGGAGGAGTTGCCGAGAGGGCTGCGCCGGGTCAGGGTGGTCCACAAGGGAGGAGTGAGCTAGAGGAAGAGAGACTAAGGGCTAGTGCCAAAAACCTTTCACTGCCAGGGCCAAGAATTGACTCCAGGTGGCTGTGAGTGCAGAGGAAGAAATAAGACACCCACTAGGAATGGTTTGTCTCCATTACTGTGGAGAAGGAGCTGGTTAGCTGAGCCCCTGTGAAGCAGTTGTTGCTGCCTTCAGTTGATGGAGTCATGACCTGTTTTGGCTGCAGGCTGACCCTCAGTGAGTGTCAGGTCCTCCCAGCTGTGGCCCAGCTTCCCACAGTCTTCCAGAGAGGGTGGACATGCAGGGTCTCCAAGTGTCCCTATCAAGGATAAAGCATAGCATGCCAGGGACCAGGGCAAACCACCTGCCCCTCTGAGCTACTGCCCATTTTTAACGTTGAGGAAAAGACCTTGCATCCTGTGAGCAAGGGACGTGTGAACAGCTTGCTGTCTGTTTTTCTGGGAAGGCACATATGTCTGTGTCTATGGAACTTGTCTAACTTGGGGGGAGCCACATGAATCAATGGCCTGGAAGCTGAAGCTCTTAAGTGCACCCCACACCCCTAGACACTGCTGAGAACCTCTGGGGACCCTGGGGGGGTGATCTTCAGAGGCTGCCTGGCCCCACCTCCCCCTGTACGTGTGTGTGTGTGTGTGTGTGTGTGTGTGTGTGTGTGTGTGTGTATGTGGTGGTGGGGGACTCCCTGAACACCCTGGCAGAAGCCCCATTGGCCTCCATGCATGACCAGGGTTGCAGTCCAGAGGAAGGGGTATCTTAGGAGTATCTTAGGTCTACTCGGGCCTGAGTTCCACTCCCTCCCTTACAGGACAGCTCTGAGGAGATTAGCAGCAGATCTTATAAGATGAAATTCTCAGCCCAGGTTGCTCTGAAGATAAATGGGAGTCTTCAAAATACAGATGCCCAGGGCTGGCCTCTGAGATGTAGGTTTGATTTGCCTGGAGTCCAGGCATCAGTATTTTGGGTTTTGAGAGCTAGTCAAATGATGCCACAGGCAGCCACGGCTGGAGAAGGCTATGATCGGTTTTCTTCAGGCTCCCATCTTGGGCTCTCCACCTGCCAAGTGTACTGCCCTGCAGTCTGCAGGGTTCTGGATTCTGTTGATTTCAGGAGGGATGGCAGCACCCACCTTCCATGCCTTGACACTCGAGCCTGGGCATCCCTTCCATTACTCACAGGAGTCATCCTGAAAGACTTTGTACTAATTTGGGGAGATAGAGGGGTGAGGAATTCTAGATTGGCAACCCCTCAGTGTTTTGCATGTCCCTACCCTTCTTTTTGTGTTCCTTTTCCCTCCACCCATCAAGCCAACCCTACTGAGAGAAGAAAGTCTTGGGCTCCTCTTGCATCAGTCCTGTGTTTTTCTTCATCTCCTATTTTGATCCAGCTACCCTAACTTTCTAGAAGTCACTTCCCTCTACCCCCATGGAACTTGGAGGCCCATGCTTAAGTACACAGTGTATTAACTCATGACTGATAATAGACTCCAGATAGACACCGAGATGGATGGACGGCAGACATGATTAATAATGGCTAGATATCTAGATTAAATGTTAGATGATAGATACATAGATGAGGGAAAAATGATTGCAGAAAGCAGATAGATTTATGATGGATGGCACTTTTAAATAGTGATAGGTAAATGTGGATGGATGGCTAGCCAAGATGTTCCTGAGGACTTTAGATAATGGGCTCTAAATGCAAAAGGTCAGAAAACTAGTCATGGCCACGCACACCTGCTGGGATACTGACTGTCAGAAGGACACTTCATCTGTTCAACACTCACTGTAAACCACAGTTCTTTTTTGTCTCGGGCCCTGAGGTTTTCTACTTCCTAGTGTGTTTGTCATCACCACAGGCTGCAATCGGGCTGCCTTACTGTGGACACCTGAAGGTTCTCTTGATTCTCCTGAACATGTGGTCAGGCCAAGACTACCTGCCAAGCCCTTACTATCCCTGAGGTAGACCTTCCTGGCTGTGGTGGGGAAAGCTTAGCCTAAGTGCTTGTTCCTCAAAGGCCAAGGCCATGGCCTCCAGCCTTACAGAGCAGCTTGCTCTTGGAGTGTGGTGTGCCTGACTCAGCCCCTGCAGTTGGATGGCAGGTGTCAGCCCATATGGTGTGCTCAGAGACCCATCCATTCATTTGCTCAGTCAAGGACCATGTCCTCAGAGAGGACAAGGATAGCTAATTTGTCTTGAGTTCTCACCATAGACCAAGCACTGCTCAAAATACTTTATAAGTGAGTACCCCTGTCTCCCCCACTTTAGAGATGAAGCAACTATGTCACAGAGAGGTTTGACAATTTACTAGAAGTCTTCAAGCTAATCAGTAGCAAAGCCTGGTGGTCTGGTACCCTCCAGGTGAAGGTAGTCCCCTTCCCTTTTTACCAGACTAGGTGGCCATGAGGCTTTGCTGAGCTCAGGAGATCAGGTAGCTCTACGGACAGTGTGATTTACATTATATCTGATAAGTAATGAGAGTCAGTTTCCTCTAGGGTGCAAACCATTTTGAAGGGTGGCATCATCCTATCTGCCAATGTTTGGCTTGCATTGCTAATGACATAAGACCCTGCACTTGTCATTTAAGGGAACTTCTGAAGCCTTTTGATTGGCAATATTGGGTTGGCATGAAGTTTGCTTTACAGAGTGACAGGAAGAGGATCTCCCACATCTCAGAAAACTGCACAACAGCTATGGGCTGCCCTGAATCCCTCCCGTCATTCACTGGTCAGTTGGTTGACAAACTATGTGCCAGGTGCTGTGTCTGGAGAGTTAAAAAAAAAATAATAAAAGACAGGGTCATTGTGGATAAGTGCTTCCAAAGTTGGGCTGAATGAGAGAGCCATGGAAGGGCAGAGTATGATGGAGATGCTAGGGTGAGAGGAGATGGGGGCCAGCAGAGGGGATGGTACACTGTTGAGTGTGGACAGTTTGCTAGGATGCACCATTGTCCTGGCTGAGGTGTGGCTCTGAGCTCAGGCATCCTGCCTCCCATCTGTGTGTGCAGCTCAAGAATCTGTTTGCAAGGACCTACTGCTCTGGGCTTTGAAGGAGGTGATTTGGGGTGACAAGCACTGCGGGGCCCCTCTGCAGGAAGTAAGTGCTCTGGAGGTGAACGGAGAGTGAACACTCAGGCTTGCTGACTGCTGCCCCCAGCTGGCCCTCCTCCTCTGCTGCAGCCAGACTTTTCCATCAGGAATGGTGTGGCTGCCCTCTTGCTTATCCCGACAGTCAGCCTGGTGCCAACTGGGAGTCCTCAACACTCCACCCACTTCTCACTACTGTGCTTCACTAGAACACGATCACATCCCCATTTGACAGTTCAACTGAATGAGGCTCAGAGAGGCTAAGAAAAAAGCAAAAGCTCAGACTCGCCAGTGGGATTGGAGCCAGGCATCTCCTGTCTTCTCCATCCCAGGCTATGGAGCAGTACTCGCACATGCCTGGAATTCCTTTGTTGGCACAAGAAGGGAAGCCAAAGAGGGCGGGCTGGCTGGGTGGGGTGGGGGGCATGTAGTAATGACAGGATGCCCAGTGGGGCAGGGGTATGGTATACATATGTGCAGCAGGCAAGGCACTACCCAATCCCAGTATGGGCTTAGAGTAAGGAAGAAGAGGCTGAAGAGGCTGATGGAAAAAGGCTCTGGGGAAGAGAAACCCGGGTCCTTCCTGGGGGCAGACAGAGTGTTCCTTTCCTGCACTCATCCTCCTCTCCATGGCAAACAGCTCCATGGTCTAGGACGATGGTGTCAACCTGAACTCAGTCTCAGGCACCTCCAGCTTTGTCAGCTGACTGCATCAGAAATGCTTCATAAGCAGGCATATGTGACTATTTTTTCAAATGCATATAGATGCTGATGTGATTTAAAAAGTACAAATCCATTTGAAAGCACTACCGAATTCAAGGTAGCTTTTTGTCATTTTTGCATTCTCTCAAACAATGGGTACTCAAAGTATAACATCTGTCAAGGGGGGTGCTGATGCATTTTTTATGTTAAATATGGTTCCTTAACCTTGAGATGTCTGGGAATACTGAACCAGGGAGGACAGTGGGAGCTAGCGAGGAGCAAGTACTGCAGCCCAGTGAATCCTAGGCTGGGCTCAGCTCACTGTAAAAGCACAGCATTACCCATCTAGAAGCAGGGCCATGGAGGGGCAGAGGCCAGCCGCCATACACGGCTAATAAACTGGCCACTAGCCCTGGTCTCCACTCACCATGACCAGGCCATTTCTGCTGTTCTCTAACTCGAACTTTAAGATAACCCTTTGATGTGGGCACAGTGATAATAACTAGGGCAGCAAGGGTGACTGTGTCCTGCAAGTTTCCAGTTAACAACTGTGAGTCAGCATCTCTACTGGTGGGGATGGGAGCTTTGTGTCTTTTCAGGGTGAAGAGGACCTGGATCTGTGCCTGCCACAGAGTGTAAGCTGCGTAAGCACTGTTGGAATGAAGAGCAACAGTAGCACGCAGACTGGAGAGTAGTGTATTCTCAGCAAGCTCTAGGTCGGGAAGGGAGCCAGGCCCCACACCTGCAGCACTCTCTGCCCCATACCCTGGTGTGATCAGGATCCATCTTCAGCGAAGAAGAAATAGAAGTTTGGGCTTAGCAGCTAGGCTCTTGAATTTGGTTTCCCACTGTCTGTGACCAGCTCTGGGACTGGGGCTGGGGCTCAGACTGGTCTCACCGCCAGCCTTAAACTGGCCGGATGACCTGGATCCCTTTGACTGACTGGAAGCTGCTCACAGGGTGGTTACCTTTCCTCACAAAGCTCTTCTATCCTTCCACACTGAGGACATCCTTCCTAGTCTCCAGGGTCCACATGGGTCCTCTAGATACCCAGTGTGGCCAGTTCTATTCAGACTGCACCCACAATCAGATCCAGCATTCTTCTTAGCCCCTCCCTAAAATAGACCAGTCCCTTATACTAGCACAGTGAGTCTTTATGTTCCCTGTTGCAGTCTGAATGCTTGTGTTCTCCCAAGATTCATACACTGAAGTCCTAACCCAAAGGTGATAGCAATAGAGAGCTTTGCAGGCCATTAGGTTACTAGGGCGGAGCCCTTTGAATAGACCCAGTGCCCTTATAAAAGAGGCCTGAAGGGGCTTTTTTCTCCTTTTTCCAGTGAATGAGGTTATCAGGCATCAAATCCTGCTGGCACAGTGACCTTGGGCTTATCAGACTCCATTAGGAGAGATAAATTTCCATTGTTTATGAATGGGGCCGTTTATGGTATTTTGTTATAGTAGTTGAAAAAGCATAAGATGCTTCTACAGAACTTTGTTGGTTCCATGACAGACACTAAGTGAATGAGGATTTCTTTCCAGGACAGGTAAATTTTAATGAGGGTTTACAAAGTTTTCATTGAAAGAGATGGAGGTTTACAGGGATGTATCGCCCCTGTGTCACTGATGGGGAAAAAGATGTGAAATGACACGGGAACCTCAGAACCACCCAAAGAAGAGCCCACCCAGTCTGCCTTCAACTGGGCTGTATATAGAGAGCTCAGGCTGCCTAAGAGAACCTGCCTGACTTTGCTTCCTGCCACCGGAAGTAACCTACATGAGCTAAGTACTTAGCACAGTCCCTGGGATGGAGAAAAGTTGCTGAGGTTATTAGTACTGCCTAATGATATTTACATCGATTAACAGAATTTAATGCAATCACGAATGCCACAATCCCAAGAAAATAATGAAGAAATCCATTACAAAGTCATAAGGTAACTAAGTCGATACAGTAATAACTTGATCCTGTGTTAGCAATAATTTCATCTTCTGCTTCAAGGCAGTTTTACAGTGCACACTGTTTCTGGACACTTTTATAAATTTCACCTTTGTTTAAGATAATTAATTAAGAAAATAAAAAAATGCTGCTGGTATTTTATATAGTAAATTAGTCATTAGTCTAAACTGGCAGGCTGTAATAAAACTTATTAAGATGGATGTGCTGGGATTTCTAACTTCTCTTCAAGTGGCATGCAACTCTCTCACTGGTAAAGTTCAGAAGCTGCATGGTGGCAGTGGCTCAGATGGACAAACAGGACCAGCATAGTCCCACAAAGTATGGTTAGGGAAAGGGACAGGCTGGACATCCAGCCACAAGTTTTCTGGGTTCATGGGGACCCCTGTGGGTCTAGCACACTCTGCCTCAGGTTCCTTTGGGCGCTGTTAGTCTCCGAGGACTGCCATACTGGTATCACACCTGGGTGGCTTAAAGCAACAGAAAGCCTTTCTCTTATGGTTCTGGAGGCTGCAAGTCTGAGATCCAGGAGTCTGCAGGGCTGTATTGTCTCTCAGCCTCTAGGGGAGGGTCTTTCCTGGCCTCTTTCTCACTTCTGACATTTGCCGTGATTCTTGGCTTTCGCTAGCTTGCACTGGCATCATGTCACTGTGTTCCATTGTCATGGAATACTTTCCCTGTACACTTGGTGTCTGCATCCAAGTTTCCTTTCTCTTCTAGGGGAAACATTTATATTGGGCCCATTCGAATTCTGCATGACTTCATTTTAAGTTGGTTACATCTTAAAAGATCCTATTTTCAAATAATGTCATGAATTTACTATAGGCACTAAGGGCTGCATGATCACTGCCCTTACTCCTCCAAAAGGGAAGGAGTAGATGAAGTCACATGGAGTACCAGTGCCTGCCAGATGGGCTGCATAACAGGAGCTGGCTATTGAAATACAAGGTTTCTCAAGAGGTAGTGGATGGACTAGAGGGGCTAGTGGATCCTGGTAAGGGTCAGCATCATTTCATATCTCTGAGTGTTTCCCTGCAGAAAGAGTTCATAGCTTCCAACAGATTTTTACAAAGGTCTGGGACAGCAAAGGGTACTTATTCAGTTACCAAGTGAAACACAAGGGAGTAAAGGAGGGAAGGGTCACACAGACTGACTTACTGACCTCCTAGATACACAGTTGTACAACTTTTCTGGAAATCTTTTAATAGCTTCCATCCCATCAGGAATACAGATTATGAGGCACTGGAAAGGAAGATGTTGAATCTGCACTTCTGCCCCACAGCGGGGAGTACAGGGCAGGCCAGAGATCCCTCTGGTTTTGCATCTCAAATGAGATCTTAGTTGAGGAGATGTTATAAGAGTCTGACTCTCTCATCCAGCATCTCATCCTCCAGACCAGCTATGGGTCTTCAGAAAATTTAAGATTAGCTTCTGTTCTCCATTCCATAGGGTCTTTGATAAAAATACCCAAACACTAAGAGGGCGGCAAACACCAAGGCCATGATCACAGAAGTCACTATGGACCTCCCTCCCTGCACATCCAGTCTGGAGTTACCTGGGCAACTCTGCCATCTGCCCCTGCTAGGCTATACGATGTCAGATTAGACCCTGCTCTCTGTGCATACATAGGGCACCCACTTACCAAAACAGACACTCAGTTCCCTTGATCCAGCTCATGCTGGGCAAATCATAGTAGCTCATGTTTCCCTCAACTGCTTTTAAGCCACTAGGATGACAAATGTATTCTAGAACTTTGCCTAAGGATGTCTTTCCAGGCTGCCAAACATTGGAGTTCAGCCCCTTCACCTTTTAAAGCTTGTTAGCTTTGTCCATTTCTGAGCTCCACGATACCACAATGTGACCCCTAGCATTCTGAGGACCATGTGCTTGTTCTATTCGTCCTCTAGGCACTGTGACTCAGAGCTTGCTAATTTATGGGACTACAAGGGATCATCTTGCCTTGTTTGGATGCTAATTCTCTTTTTGCAGTTTTATCTACATTTCCCATTCTTAAGACCAATGTTGACAAAAATGAAAAAAGCTGCACAAGTAAAATGCTTCGCTTTCACATGGATATCACTTTAGAGCTTGCTTTCCCAGCAGATATAATTGATGGGCCTCAGGTAGGAAGACATTCAATACACACTCCAAGGGCAATCCTCAGGCCTGTCGGTGACATCTGTCTAGGACATGAAGGTGAGGAACAGCACTCTTTCTGTCTCTGTAGCTCTGATTTAAAAGCAAGGAACAGGTATTTTCCCATGATGGGCCCACCTTCCTCCAGGAGGGAGTGCCCTGAAAAAGGACTGGTCCTTGGGATGTCTCCTGAATGCTGTCTTAGCTCATCCCAGATCTCTACTCAAGAGTTTTAGATTATATCAGTATTCAGTCTGCTAGTCAGAAATATACTACAGCTGTCATTTCACAAAAGAGGAAACTGAGGCCCATGAGAAGCTCACTCCCAGTCTTGCAGTTAGTAGTGGGGGAATATGACCTACTTACACCTCCACCGGAAATCCTGGGCTATGCCGAGGGAATCCTCCACACACAGCACCAGACCAGGACATATAGTTGTCAATTTTTCCCCAAGGTTTCTCCCTGCTAGCACTAGGCTGTGGAGTAGGAGCCTGGGCTTGGGGTCACAGCCTGCCCTCTGTCCTTATTCATCACTGGAGAGCTGTGAGCCCCCGCCGCCCTGTAATGTCACTGTCCTGAGTATTTGACATTTTTGCAAATGAAAGAGTGTGAGATTTCTGTGTCCTGCTCACTTAGGGCAGAGCCTTGCAGAAGCTCTGAGGCACCATCAGCCTCTTTGTTCCCCATGGTCTTTCTGTCACCTCCTCCCTTATAGGAACCCTTTGGTCACTTGGGGCACCCATGGACACACCCACATCTTGGCTTTGCACTAGGCTGTTTGGTTTATTTGCCTTTGATGTGAGTGACCACATAGTGGGTTGTCCAAACTGTAACCTTTGTTAGACTGAAAGTGACATTATAAATAATCATCACAGGGCAACAGGCAACTCAGACCATGCATGGCACAATGACTTCTGGGCGTCCTAGTTTTGTACTGCTGTCCTCCCCTTGCTGCTGGTCACCCTCTCCCTCTAGAAAGCTTATCTAATGATCTACCCTGCCACCTACACGGATACCCACCCAGGGCACAGCAGCATCTTGCACTTTCCTGCTTCCTAAGGGAGGCTGTTGGACTGTCTGAATGGGCAGGGTGAGAGAGCTCTGGGGCTGGTTTAGTCAGTGGTGAGCAGGAGAGGACTAAATCATGGATAACAATGTCCCCTCCAGGCTTTTTCTACGCAGGCACCTGGACTGGACAGTAAAAAACACAGTGGACTAAGACGAGGTTATGCAAGAAGCTCAGACCTGCAACCAGAAGGCAATTAGGGAGATATGTATTGTGGGGGGATTGGAAAAGGGTAGCAGGGGAAATCAAAGGCCAGGCAACCAAGTGAGGCCGGGAGGCCACGGCAGAGGCAGCTGGAAGGAATAGGATAATTATAGGAGTTCTTTCCCTCCCTGTCCTGCTCTTTTGCCCATCATGTTCACACAACAGATCATCTGTGAGATGTAGCACCTGGCTGGGATTGGGACGCCCCTACCCACCAGCTGTCAGGGGTTTTAAGTCCACCATTAAGCTTCATCTCTTTGTGGTAAGCGCTGCTGTTTTCAACATTCTCTTTTAAAATGCAAAATCACTTTGTCCCAGAATCAACCTCTCACATTTCCACCTGCATTCCTGTATCACAGCATTTCCTCCTGCTGGCAGCTGCCTCTGAGCACCTGACAAAAAGCGTACCGTTCTCCCCACAGGGTGGTGGTGGGGTCCTCTTAGACAGCCAACTCCTGCTTCTGTCTGAAACATGCCATCCTTCTCTTGTCTCTTTTGTAAAGATAAAATTTGCAACAGTGATACTTATGAATCTTGAGCGCATAATTTAGTAAGTTTTGACAAATGTGGACGGGAACACCCCTATGAAGATACAGAATGTTTATTTCTTCCCGGAAAGTTCTCTGGTGATCTTTTCCAGGCAGTATCCCAGCTCCCTCCATGGCACCCAATCTCTATACTTTTCTCACTGTTGTTTCATTTTGCCTGTTCTAAACCTTCATTTGTTAATCTACTGGTGTGTAACTGACTTCTTTCACTTAGAATAGCATCTGGAAGATTCAGTCATATTTCCTGGACCATCGAAGGGACCAGATGCCAGACCCTGGGCCTTCTGCCTCATCCGGACTGGATATGCAGGGAGGGAGGTCCGTAGTGACTTCTGTGATCATGGACTTGGTGTTTGCTGCCCTCTTAGTGTTTGGGCATTTTTATCAAAGACCCTATGGAATGGAGAACAGAAGCTAATCTTAAATTTTCTGAAGACCCATAGCTGAGCGGAGCTTGCTGGGCATTTGGGAAGCAGAACCCATTCCGGCCTATTGTAGTGGTACATGGTTCGACTTTTAACTGCAGCCTCTGTGACCTGCGCTAGGCCTTAGATCCACACATGGGCTAAGGATTAAAGGTGTCTGCTAGAGCTAGGGTGAGAAGCCCAAGAGGTTGGGGTCTGATTCTAGAAGGAACCCAGGGGAGACTTTGCTGAGCCCTGGGATCCAGGAGCATCCAGAGAATGTATCAATGGCTCAAGGGTCTGCAAACACTTGCTCTTCCAGGGAGAAGAACCATGGTTTTTCTCACTTGGTCACTACCACTCTGAACTAGCCATAGCCGTCTCTCTTGTATCACTGCAATGACCTCCTAACTGGCCTGTGTCCACTTGGCTCTCTGCAGTCTGTTCCCATGCAGCAGCCAGAGCAGAACAGTGCTCTGCTCGTGCCCCCGCTGGCTCTTTGCTTGGCTCTGAACGAGATCAGTCTTTCAATGATCCGAGAGGTTGCACAGGACCTGTATCTTCTCCTGTATTGGCGCCTACCATCCCACCACATGCCAGGCACTGTCCTGATCTTGAACACTGGTTCACAAGCTGTCATCATTGCTCTCCAGTGGGGCTCTTGCTTACTGCCTGCCAGCTCAGCCATAAGTCCCAGGAGAGCAGGGGTCCCCCAGCACTTGGCTCAGAGCCTGGCAGATGGTTATACTCACACTAACCTTTTTGGAACAATCAAATGGATGAATGAAAAGCTTCCTTGGTGTCCCAAAGGGGTCTGTGACCCAGAAAGATTAAGAACCCCTAGGCAGTATCAGAGTACACAGGCTAGCGTGTTCCAGGAGGGCTCTGGGGTACCCCCTCCTGGGCCTCTTGCTGTCACCTTGGAGAGGGAGTGTGGCTGGAAGCCCTGGACAAAGAGACTAGAAAGATGGTTGTGAGCACAACAGACCAAGGGTATGTAATGGGCAGGGCTTAGACAGTGAGCTGGGCCTACTGCTCTAAAAGGCAAAACATTTGCATCTCTCAAACCCTCTGGTTGAGGAGAGTCCCTTGGTTTCTGTGTTTTTTTAGGGTGCCCATTCCTTCGAGGTGATGGATGGGGATAGGAATAGCAGGGCCCCAGTCACCTGGGACTAGGATGCTCATGTGAAAGAGTCTCAGAGGACCGAGGAAGGGAACTGGAACAGAAAGGAAGCTTGGACCCCCGAGCTCTCCCATGCAGATGTTGGGCTCACAGGGTCAAGGTGGCGGGAGCCTGAGGCTTAACATAAAGGCAGGCAATCCAGGCCAGAGATCCTGGCAGGAGGACACAGGGGCAGGGAAGGATGCTCAGAGGCCGAGAAAGCCTTGGTTGTGAAGGCAGGCAGGCGCCCGTGGACTTGGCTGTCTCCCTCGGTGTGAGCACGTGCCACTGCCTCACTCCTCCCGGTGTGTCACTTAATGTTTGCAGTTAAGTATTTACAGATATGTTCCCATGGCAACTGGGGCCTCAAAGTTACTCTCACAATTCTGTTTTCTCAAATATGTTTCTCTGCTTGATTGCACAGAGTTTTCTGGAAGCTGGCCAGGCCAAGTGAGTCACATTCCCAGCCCTGTGCGCCTATGCCTTCTCCCTACCAGTTCCAGAGGCTGGCAGCCTGACACACACATCACATGGCCTGTCCTCTCTGGCTCCTTGGACTGGGCTCTTGGGGCTGGTGGGTGGTACTGGGACCTGGAGCCTGGATCCCACACCTTCCTCTACGTGGCTCCTCTCACCTTCTGCTCCCTTGCAAGCCTTCCTCAGCTACGCTGCACACAAAGTTCTATGAGTTTCTTGAGGTGGAGCCCTCACCCTCTCTGCTGACCGCTGGCACTTGGCCCATGGCCTGAAACACAACCCATTTTGCTGGAGGTGTTGCCTGACTGCATAGCACTGGATCCCACATCCCAGCACTTGCTCATAGCACTGCCCCTGTGTGTCCCTATCCTTGCATTCAGCCATTCATTCCTGAACCTCTGCTGTGGGCTAGGTGCAGAGATACAGAGAGGAACAGAGAATTCCTATAGGCAGGGCTCATCTTTAAGCGGGGAGATGGATGATGACTAAGAAAAGATTGGGACAAGGTAGCGGTGGTAAGTAGAGCCCCTGGCTGGGGCTGCTAGTGCAAGAGCTGGAGCAGGGATGCTGGAGGACAGTCGTGAGGGGAGGAGGCAAGAGCAAGTGTCACTGAGGCAGCAGGAGCAAGGCTGTGAGTTGGAATGACAGCTCTCATGGGGATGCTGTATGCAGGATTCAGTGTGTGGACAGTCAGAGGAAGGCGGACATCTGGGAGGCAGATGAGGCTTCAAGAGGGTGTGAGGAGAGGGCAGATGGGTGGAGCTGGAGGACAAGGGACAGAGAGGACTCCAGTGTAACGTCTTGTGATTCCAGAGAATTCTGTGAGCCCAGCTAGAGGGAAAATACATGACAAGGGTTCCCAATAGCCCTGATGACCACCCATGCTTTTCCTCCTGCCTGATCCTTGCATACAGAATGAGCTGGACACTGAAGGAATCTGGACTATTTTAGGAACAGGTCTTAAGAATACACTGGAAGAATCCTTCCAGTGGTCACTGATACCCACTGGCTACCCCTTCCTTCCTGGTAGGGAGCAATGGGATTATCAGAGCCTCTCTAACTTTTTCTCTCTCCTCTTCCATTGTTCAAATTGGCTGTGCTCCAGGAGATGCAGAGATTGAGACCGTATCACTATGGCAGGACTTGAGCACTGTGAATACTTCCTCTTCAAAGCTGGAAGTTCTGGGAGCCTGAGGCAGGAGGATTGCAAGTTTGCAAGGAGATCAGTTTGGTCAACTTACCGAGACTCTGTCTCAAAAACAAGAAAACAAACCCAGATGTGGATGTAGCTCATTATACAGGCTTTGATTTCAATGCCCAGTACCACAAAAATTGTGTGTGTGGCAGGGGAAGAAGGATCATACTTCTTCTAACCCTTTATCACTGTGTTATCCCCATATCACCAACCAGTGACAAGCTCCTGGGAGCCCCCTTCTGAGGAGGACATGAGCTGCACAAGGGAAGGCCAGGCAGGGACAGTACAAACCACGGGTCACATCTGAGGTATAGAGGTGATGCTGGGTTATAGGATTCCTGTTCAGGAGTTGTTATTGTAGATGGCTAAGACAGGTAGAAATATTATAGGCTGTCAGACAGGCTGAACTCTCAAGGGAGTCAGTGCAGAAGATGAGAACATATTACAGCTGTGGCTGGAGGTGCATCTGTTGAGGGCCAGGTCTCAAGATAAAGGTGGAATGATAGAATGACCAGGTACACATGCCTCCCCAAGGGACAAGCAATATACTATAATTGGTATTACCTGGTCTGATAAAGTCTGGCTAGATATCAGTCACCCAGGTGGGTGACCTGTACCTCCTGACTCATTTCTTCCTACAAAGATCCTTGTTCTTTCCATGCACACTTGCTGCATGACTTGCTTCCCCATTGGATCAACATTATCTAAGTGGTTGTACTTGTAATCTTACTGGGTGACCGTAGTTTTGTCCCATGTTGTATCCACCTTGTGGGTGATTTTGCTGTATAAAACTTCTTCTAGAAAGTGGGGTCTACAGCATTGGGTCCCCTCCTGCCTCTCGGGAGCTATATCTCAATAAATATTTCCTACTCTTAACACTCATTGTTCTTTAGAATTCATTCTTTGATTTTGGGGAACACAAATTTAGAGTACCTGACATGTTGGGAGTTGTAATATTTCCCCTATATCATTTGGAGATCCTATATCAGTGTGGAGAAGGAGGAGAGGACACAGATCAATAAGAGTGGAAGCTTGGGGAGACATTCAGGAGAGAGGCAGTTTCCTGGGAGCTGTGGAGCTGAAGAATGTGGAGAATGTGGGCCTGAAGCAGTATTGGTGGTATATGGTGTGTTACAGGTGATGAGTGATGTATTATGGGTAGCATGTGGTGCAGTATGGGTAGTGAGTGGAGTGCTATGGGTAGTGAGCAGTGTGTTATAGGTGGTGACTGGTGTGTAATGGATGGTGAGTGGTGTGCTATGGGTGGTAAGCAGTGTGTTATGGGTGGTGACTGGTGTGCTACGGGTGGTGAGCGGTGTATTATGGCTGGTGAGTGTTGTGTTGTGGGTGGTGAGTGGTGTGACTGGCAAATCAGACACCTCTGCATACACTCTGGGAAAGAAGGGATAGGGGAGTTGGATCAGTGCAGCTGAGCCCTCTAACAGCTCCACCTCCTGACCCAATATCCTCCAGAGCTATTGGAGGCAGCTTGGAGCTGCCTGAGGAACAGGGTGCCCCAGCCAGGCCAGGGAAGAAATGGAGGGAAGGAGTTCTACCCTGAAGGAACTGGGGACCCCTAGGGTGCTAAGCAGGCAGGAAATTGAGCACTGCTTAATGGAAGGCAAAAAATGGAGAAGAAAACTGAAGGGGAAGGGGAAGAACTTCTTTAAGGCTTCCATTCCTCCCAGAACCTCTGAGGGACAGGACAAGCTCGGGTTAAAGGCTGAGGACAGAGGCACAGGTCAGTGGAGGGGAGGCAGAGCCTTGGGACAGGAGGTCCTGGCCCAGGGGCTGTGAGCAAGGGTGGTGCTGCTCTGGCTGTAGCCACCTGCTCCTCCTCCTCTCCCCGACCCCTGCAAGGCTGCCTCTGCAACGGGGAGAGATTAACATTTGAGATCCATGCTGAGGGCTCCTGCCTCCACGCCCCACCCCTCACTTCCCCCAAAAAGGAAAACAGTCATTGAAATTGAAAAATGGTGCTCAGTGAAGGGTTTAAAGACATTTTGAATTTAAAATATATTTTAAAGGTCATTTTCAGCAGTAATTATGTTATAATGGTGGGGCTCTTAGCAAAAGACAGAATCCCACTGTAACATTAGACTGAATGGGAAGCATTGAGAAGCTGGGTCTCTTGTACCCTCCAAATGGGTCATAGTTAGGGGCATGTGGGGAGAGATGGAGGGGTACAGCACATCTTCACTTTCAGAGCCAAGCATTAGGTTCACCCCTGGGTCTCTAGGACCAGGGAGTTCTACACTTGGCCTGGCAGAGAGGGGTCCTCCAAGTCCTCTCTGGGGTTGCAATGCCTGGGCTGTCAGGGTTTATAAGGCTCGGGGCTCCTGCCTTACAGAACATCCCAGCTTCCTCCCACCATCCTGGGGCCAACTCCCTGGACAGTGCCCGTCACCTTGTTGGCTTCTACATATGGTCTCCTGAGGTAAGCTCAAGGATCCCAAATGCCCAGGTCTCTGTGCCTTTTGGTTGGTGACGGTGCACTACATGTTTATTAACTGGGGGAGGACACACAGGTTGAGTACATAAATACATTAAATCTCAATGTTTCTTATCCTATACATCCAACTAGCAATCTCCCTCCCCGTCTCTGGCCTATTTTCTACTTCTGGGCTAGTACTTCTGTTCTTTGAAGGAGGCCTTGCCAACACAGACTCCAGCACTCCCTGTGTGGGATACACTGAAAGCACACGTGTGATCAGCTACTACGGATCAGACTTGGGGATTCTACAAGGGGAGGGGTTGATAAGGCCCCAGCAGGTTCTGTGATGACACAGACAGCCACGGAACTGTCTATGGTGAAGAGACAGCAGATAGAGGGCAGTGCAGAAGCCCTGGGGCTGGGATTGTAGGAAGAGCTCTTAGGAACCCTCAGCAGGTGTGATAATCTAGAGTGGCTTCCTGCAGGAGATATCAGGGGACCCAGGACAAGGACAAACAAACAAAAGAATGATGAATCCAAAGCAAGTAAATATAATAACCAGTGGCTTTGGGCTCTCATGTTTGGCACTGCCAGGTCATCTGGGAAGGGGCAGGTTCTCTCCCTAGGCCAGGTCCCCAGAGCTGGCACAGCCAGGTGGTAAGGTAAGGAGCATAGAAGGGGCCTGAGGACAGTGTTCCCTATGTACTGAGCCTCTCTGGCTTCCCTGTTGCTGTGGGCTTCCCCTGAGGACAGTGATGGAGTGGACACCAATGTGGCATCAGAGAGATCTCTGTGAAAGAGATGGGTGATGGGAGATGAGCACATGCATCACCTACAAGGGAGGCCTTGGGTGCAGATGGAGGTCTATTGTCTTTGGGAGTCATATCAGGATGCTGGAGTCAGGGAGATGGGGCTGGTGGAGTGTAGCTGGGATGGATCCCAGGAGGTGGCCACAGCATGGAGGCAGGGGGGCAGGAGTAGGGGAAGGGCTAACATATAAAAATATCCAAGGAGAGGTGCTGTGCTGGACTACTGCGTTATTAAACTAAAGCATCTTATAAAACTTGAGCCATTAATAACAGGCTGCCACCACATCGGAGTAATTTATTCAAATTGTGGGTCCTGGATGGAGGAGCAGATGTTTCAGAGCTGCTGGTGTCACTGAATGAGTTCCAGAGGAGGAGGGGGCAGTGCCATGGCTTGGTGGTGGAGACTCAGGCCTACTCCCTTAGCCTCTTGGGAATGACCCCAAATTCTACCATGTGCAGACCTCAACCCAGGCTGCTGGAAGAGAGAAGGAGGAGGAGGAGGAAGAGAAGAAAGACAAAAGGTCCAGCAGGGACCAGGCAGCTTAGTTCAACAACTGCCAGAGTAGGACTGGGGACAGGCACGAAGGTCCCCTGAGAGGAGTGTTGCTGCTCCCATCTCGGCCCCTGGTCACTTCCTATTCTAGCCATTGGAGATACCAGCAGCTACACAAAATCTTGCATGGTTTTTCCAAGACCCCCTGTGAGTGGTGCTAGGAGCCAGGTAGCCTGGGAATCAGAGGCTTTGCATTCCTTTCTGTGCACTCATTCAGTAGCTGGTGACTCAGCGAGTGACCTCCACCCCAGTCTCCTTTGCCTTACCTAAGTAATACGTAAGTCATGAGTTGGGAGAGAAGAACCTTGGTGGCTTCTGGGAAGGCCCTGGTCCTTGGCAGGGGGCCGTGAAAGGCATTTGGTTTTCATCAGCACCTTACAGTTCTCACTTACAGCTCACTCAGTACTTCTAAGTCATTTCCCGTCTTCTAGATGCTTCCTTGGTTTTACCCCAGGCCCCAGTCAGACTACAAATGACTAAGAATGGTGAAGAATGTCACTGTGGGCTGGGGATGTGACCAGTGGCAGAACACTTGCTCAGAATGCATGGAGACCTGGATTTGATCCCTAGGACTGGAAGAAAAATAAATAAATAAATTTATTGGCATGTGCCTCTGTTGGTAGTGGAGCATCTGCAACGGACCTTCACTTGATGCTTACAGATTAGAGAGGGTGTGTTGGGAATGGATGGATAGGTGATCCGTGGCTTTCTTGCCTGCTGGGAAAGAGACACCAAAGCACACTCACATGGACCTGCCCAAGACCCACAGTTCTTTGGGTCTTCAACAAACCTGGATGCTGTTGAGATGTTGGAACCTCAGCTTTGGGACCTGGCCACAGATTCCAGGATAGGAACAAGGAAAGTCACTCAGCCCTGGACACTTCCCAGTACCTGGGGGAGCATAACTTCTATAGAAGAAACCTCTTTTGCCTAATTCTGCCTTGCAGGCAAAACAAATTTCATCACATTGTTTCTATTCCTCATTTACTTCCCTCCTTGGAGTATCTAATGCTTTTGGGAGAAGGAGTGTGTGTGTTGCGGGGGGGGGGGGTGTTGGGGACAACACTTCTCTGCTCATGTCTTCTTCTCTGTGAGTCTGAATCTCTATGGGCCCTGGTGAGTGGCTTCATGGAGGATATGTCAAATTTTACTTCTTAATTCTTCCCCCCAAACTGGGGCAGGAATCCCAGAGCGGGGCCAGCCAATTTTTAGTACCCTGGCTCACACATATTCCACATGAAGAGAGGGTGTTTTCCTCCTGTCTCTGCTTTGCAGACCTTGATGACTTCATACTAAGTGGGCTTAAAGTAAGGCTTTGGAATATCAATCTTGTGCTTGGGTCCTGTGTCCATCATGGATAGAGGCTATCAGAGACTCCTGATGGCATGCCATGGCCAGTGACAGGTAGATAAAAGACAATGTCCTAGTTAGAGGCAGACACCTCTCTTCCTACAGGTCCAGGCTCGATGGCGCCATCATGACGTGATAAAAGGAGACTGCTGTCCCCTACATGGCCCTGACCTGAAATGACACCACTATAGTGGTGTATGGGTAGGGAAAGATTGTGTAATGCAACTTCTATCCTTGATAGGACAGCGTTAGTGCATTTGTCAAAAGCTGGGGGCCAGGAAGAGGGCTATCTCCGGGGTCAGGCCACCCTGGACATGAGGGCCGCAGGGGCAATGGGTAGCAGGACTTGGGGTGACACTGAGGGGCCACTAAGACCTCCCTGAGGAGAGGTGAAGGAGGCTGTGGGTTTGAAGTCTGTCCTCCAAGGTGCTCCCTGCCCACCTAGCTGGGGGGTCGGGGTCAGCCACCCACTCCATGTCTCTGCTCAGGGCAAACTGGATCTGCTCACAGCTCAAGGTTCATTTCCAGTGAAGGAGAAAGTGCAGCCCCATACTCGCAGGGTAATCAGCACACTCTGTGATGAATGGAGCCTGTGTCACTCAGTGAAAATGAATATTTCTTTGCGATAATGGCCAGATGGTAGCAACTCTCCGATCCAAATTAAAACATGCATGATAAATGCCAGGAAAACAGAGGAAGACAAAACCCCAACCTGGAGTGAATTCTCTCTATAAATCTTCCCCCCTTGGTCCCCTCCCCCATCACCACAGCGGCCCTGCTAATAGCCATTAAATTATTAAGATGTGCTGCAAGGAGAATGCCAATGTCAGTGGCATCCGCCCCTGCCTGCCCCGCCCTTGCCTATGGAGCTAGGCGGTGGGGGCTGGGAGGGGCTGTCTCTAGACCAGGCAGAGAGCCTCGGGATGGAGCAGGTTCTTGCTCAGAGATGTGGGCGGGAGGCTGGCATCATGGACCAAGTACAGAACAAGGTCTGTGTGGCCTGGTATCCAGCCAGGGACTGGAGAGACAGATGTGCCTACTCTCAAGGAGGACAGTCTACACAGAGAGATGAGAAATTAACACCCATGTCTGACTTTATGGCATGCACACAGCACAGGAAAGGGGTCCCAGCTGGGTCAGCCAGTAGGGATCAGCTGAAGGAAACAGTGAAGTGACAAGGGCTGGGACTAATAGTGGAGAACCGGGCAGCTGGCAAGGATTGGAGACTTACACCATGGCTCCCCATTGTCTTCAGGAGATTCCCTGAATCTTCTGCCTGGCATTTCTTAGAGCCCACTCCTTGGTTTTCTCAATTTCCCTGAATAGACTCTAGGCCATGGGGACTGCTCTTCCTGTCTCAGAGGCTTCTCAGCCTGTAATCTCTTCTACTAGGGAGCCCCCTGCAGAAATCTCCCTTGACTACCCCAGACTGCCTGGATGCCCCTTTGCCATCAGTGGCATGTGTTCTTGATGCTGTTGGGCTCTGCCCTGGGCTGTGAACTTCTTTGGCACTTGACAGAGGATCAGAGATGTCTTCCTAGACCTGTGCATCTGTCTTTCATGGCCCATCAGCTCTCCAGGAGCAGGGGCTTTCTCTACAAAGTCCGAAGTCACTTTTAATTGGACATTTATGTGCAAGACTTGAGGTTTCTAAGCTTCTAAGATACCTGGGGCAACTCTCTAGTGTCCGGATGTGTTGTCTAGAATATCAAGGTCATCGTACATGATGCCTAAGCCTCTGTAAAGCCTTTCTTGTTGCCAATCCCCAGACTGACGAGGCTGTACGTGTTCAGGTTGATCCACCTCAACTCGTGTATACCAAGACTTGCTTCACCTGCTCCTCGTAGCTGTCCCACACTGAGATGGCTACTGACTGCTTCCTCTGCTGCTGGCTAGGCCTACACCTGTGCAGGTCCAATTTTAGACCCTCTCTGAGGCCCCCTATTCCCATTCCCAAAGGGCATGGGTGAGGATTGTGAGGAGCCGGGGATTCCATCCCAAAGTTGAAGGTTACTGTGGGTACTGGGTGAACTCTGGTTAGGGGTCAGCACTCCAGCTCAGCCCTGTGAAAGGCTAAAGTATAAAGGATGATTATTGGCTGTGAGGTCCTGGGGAAGTCACCTCACCTCTCCCAATCCTTGTTTCCCCATCCATAAATGAGGGTGCTGCTCAGACACCTGTGCTGGACTACTGCAAGTTTCAAGGGCCTTTTATTGGAGGCTCTGGCTGACTTGGTGGTGGTGGTACTGGGGCCTTGCTGAGTCTAGTCATCATCTCTTCCAGAGCCTCAGCAGCTTCTGCTGCTGCTGCTGCAGGCATGGGCTGGTGCCCACATGCTCTGTTCTGTGCTGGGAGAGGTAGAAGCAGCCCTTACTATATCAGCCAGGCGTGTCTGGTCCGGAGAACTGGGCAGAACCATAAAGTACTAAAGCAAGACTCTGGGATGAATTTACACCTGGGGCCAAGGACAGGTGTGATAGCCTCCCCAGATTTAGATTCTGCTGGATAAGAGCTCAGGAATGCAACACCCATATGCAAGAGCAAAGAGATCACAATGAATCAAATCCAGGGCTTCCTATTCCAGAAAGCAGACCCTCTTCTGCAGCCAGACCAATCCTTCTGTGTTATTTTAAAATGTCTAGGATGCCACGTATCTGCTTTGCTTGTCTGGTCTCATAGCTTTGTCTGTGACACTTGGCCCAGATGCAGTCTGTCATCCCCATTATCACCACCTCTAGGAAGTCTCCCTTCTTCTGCCTCATTCTGTTAATTCACATGCTCAGTATAGCTCTGGCCCTGGGCAGTAAGATTTTTATTTGCATTTGGTCCATCAACCCTTGTCAGAGGTCCTCCCTCACTGTGCCACCTCCCCCATCCCTTTGTGGACTGAACTCTAAAAATAAAATGACAACTCTCACAGAGGCCATCGGGGAGCTTCCACAGTTCACCAGCTGTGTTCCATCTATAGCAGCTCTGGGAGGTGTCACCATCTACTTTGCAATAGGAGGGTGCAGCTCTCTAAGGAGGGCAGCACTGCGGGAAGGGCAGGGATTTTGGAATCAGGGGACCCAGCTATGAACGCTAGCCCTGGTCCTGCCTACTCCTTACTATGGCCTCCCTCCATGGGATTGAACGTCCCCAGACTCCTGCTTGCAAAACACTTCTGTTATGTCACCACTGTCCAAAGAGCTTGAGATATTCTCCCTTTGACTAAATAGGTCCATTCAAAACAGCTTCTGGAAGTCAGTTTCCACATCTTGTCCTTCTGCCAAAGCAGTTCCCCCATTCTGTCTCTAAAGTTGCCCCATAGCTGCATTGGTTCAGGTCATTTCTCCCCTGGGGAGCTTTGCTCTTTGAGTACGAACTCTCTATGGCCAAGCAGGTGCTACATGCTTTCATCGCTGGTCCATGCTGTATCTCTCTCTCCTATCTTCCCTCTCCCTACTTCCCAGACCAGGAATCAGTCCCAGTGCCCATGTTGCTATCAGACTCTATCCAGTGGGGTGTGTGGCAGGAGCCAGGAGGAGACTGTGCCAGGCAGGGTTCATTCAGTGCAGTGCAGGGGACTGCTTGGGCCAGGGAGGGCTGACTAAACTTCCTCTCTCATCTTACCCATCTCCCAAGGATGTAGTATCTCCTTACACCAAGCTTACATTGCTGAAGATAAGACGCCATGGGAGTGGTGATGGGGGTGTCTCTAGAGGGGGCCTTGACCTCCTTTCGATGTCATTCCTATTCCTGGGCACACAGGCAGGAGGCAGCTCTTAAATATCATCCAGAAGGCCATTTGCTATGATTAATATCCCATTTCCCCTGAAACAATCCTTTGCTAAATTAGCCAGGGCCAGAGGGAATTTGTTGAGTTGCTGTGAGTCTCAACTTAACTTTCCCAATGCATTAAAAAAACTTCAAAAACAAAATGCAGATCAATCAACACCCCCACCTCCAGCTGAAAACCTAAAGTCCATTTAAATTCAGCAGGTTTGCAGTTAATTATATTTTCACACCTATGGCAGGAGTTACAGATGTATTTATAATGTGTGTCTGCCCGGCTGGAGCCTCCTCGGGCCCTCCCTGGGGATGATTCCCCGCCAGCCACTTCCTTCCCAGCCACAAAGACCTCTCTTTGAGAAGCTGCTCTTTGGGTCTAGTTCTGTAAACTGGAGGTGGCTTTCTTTTAAAGTGGGGGAGCGCTGGAGAAAGAAAGGAGACCGAGATTCCTGTAAGTCACAAGGAACGCAGATTATTGAGAATAAAACTATAAGGGAGGTGATTCTGCCCCTTGATCTAGAGAACTGACAGCTAGAAATGCTTAAACAAAAGATGGGAGGGATTGTGATCATTTAAGTGATGGAATTTCCTGACCGTGAGGGAAGCCTGGGGGTAACCTGGCCTGATTTGGTGGTATCTGCTCTCTTGGCTCCCTGACTGTGTTGGGTGTCTGGGCTGTGCTGTCTTCTTTGATATGAACTTCTCAATCAGAGATGTCTATTTGATGGGGAGGGCACTGGGATTTGAACCCAGGTCTTTTGCACTAAGCTACATCTCCAGCCTTTAAAAAAAAATCTGGGATTTGAGAAGATAAAATATCAACTGAGACAGGACTTAGGGCTGGTTCAAAGAAAAACGTGACCATCCATGTACAATTTGAGAAATTGCAATGGAGAAAAGACAGAAAAGGAGGACAAAACAGGGGTCCCTGTCATGAAAAAAGGGATAGAGAGACACTGTAGAGTTGTTTTCCTTCTTGCTAAAAGGGGGAGAGGCTCGATGAGGGACAGACTTGTGGGTATGGGTAGGGTGGCTCCTGGGAGAGTCAGATCTCCCCAGCCAAGGACCTTCTGGTTTGCTACGATGCCTCCCCTGAAGCCCCAGCTCTGGAAAGAGAGGATGGTGCTCTCACAGTTCTGATGAACTAGAGACCTGGGACTGGAAGGGAGTCTGTGAGAGGGGCAAGAAATGCACACCCCAGCACACACACACATTTACACGTGTGTGCACACAGTAAGTGGCACATCCACTCACGGAAGATACACAGGGCCCCAGCTTCAAGGACCTGTGATGGGCACCCAGAAAGCACAGAGGCAGAAGAGGGTGGGTTATTTCCTGCTTGAGGGTATAGATCCCTTCTCATTTAAAGGGCTTTTTTGAGGCCTCAATCACCAGATACCTTCTCATACTGGACTGTGCCCTCTGGGCAGGGCTGACATTGACTCTACTCATTCTGGGATCTCATGGACAGCCTCAGATTAGAGCTTAAGATCCCCTAGATCGGGACCAGACTGTCTCTTACTGACCCTGTGTACTTGCAGATTTATCTGCATCTGGCCTCCACTTTTGTTTCACTGTATCCTGCCAGGCCTGAGGACTTCCTTGCCAGAACCCAGAGGGGTTTCTGTTCCACCAGAAGCTTCTGTCCAGTGAGTCATTTGCTGCCTCTGAGGACTGGAAAACAGACACTGTCATATACTGCCTTTTCATAAAGTGGGACCAGTCTGCAGGTCTGTTTCATCCAAATATTAAACCTGCCTTTCTGGTGTTCAGGACTGAATTGCTAGGAGAGGTGAGAAATGCAGCATTAGGAGGTCAGTGTTGCAGACACTGGTCTTTCCCAGGCAAGCCTGCAGGTCAGGACCACTGCAGGAGCATGCAGCTGCCTCACCTGGGCCCACACCACTCAGCTGGTCCCCGGTAACCCCTCAAAGCCTGCACGCACAGCACATGTTCTGCCGGTTTAGAAATAAAATGATGCTCAGAGGAAAAATGAGGAACTTAATAGGATTTAAAAAGCCACAGGACCCGATGGGGCTACAGATGGTGGAGGACCTGGGAGGAGGGAATCGGGGCTGGGTTTGTGGTGGGGAATGTGGCCTCGGGGAGGGCCTGGGAGTAGCATCACATGCACTGTGTCCAACCTCATTAGCCAGCCCAGCGGGAATCCACTGCCACACCAGTGCCGCTGTGGTGAGAGGAAGGACGCCCTGAAGATGCTGTTAAATATACGAGGGGCAGCAAAAGGCTGCAAGAACTCAGCTAAATGACTTAGCCAGTACCTGCCTTGAGGGTCCAAGTGGAAACACAGTAACTCACAGGCTGTCACACCTGCCCCAACCTCCACTCTCTCCTCGTCCTGCTCAAGTCCCATCAGAAAAGACTAAGAGAGGTAGGGACATGGAGATTGGAGGGAGAGAGACAGGCACAGTCAAAGAGGAGAAACGTGGGCTTCCATGTCTAAAAATGGAAGCCCTGGGAGCAAGTGGAACCTTCAGTGTTGTTCAGCCCCAGGCACTTCTACAGGACTTGGGAAGGGTAGGAGGGTATAAAAGAGGCTTCTTTGCCTTCTAGAAGATTCCCTGGAGGTCTGCCAATTGTGGCTTACTATGACTGCCTCTCCAGGGCTTGCTTCACAGCTGGAGCTCAGAGCTGCCCCTACTGAGCTCTTTCCTACCCTAGGCTCTCTTGAGACCCTCTTGTGGGAGCAGCCTATCACTATGGTAAGATCAGTGTCCTGCCTTCTTTCACCTGTGCCCTTCCATGGGCTCATCAAGGGTTTTTCTAGGTTCCCTTAGGTTCAGGCTTCTGCCTCCTTCCCCTGGTTCCTGGTGCCTCATCAGGAACACTTAGCAAGCTGTTCTAGCTTGGACCTCACCTGTCTCATTTGTTGACTGGTGACTTCATTTGACAATGTCCCTAAGAAAGTGGCCAGAGTCTGCCATAGTGTGTCTGTGTGCACATGAAGTTTCCATTTCAGGCCTGTAGGGAGGGGTGGTGGCATGCCTTGGAAGATGGCTTTCAGTCTCCCCTGGGTTCCCTCTACGGGGGCTTCCTAAAGCTGTTCCTGCCTTTAACCAGCATGAACCTTGAACTGCCCCCAAATTGGACCCGTTACCCTGAAGTCCTGCTGGATTTAACCTCACACTTTGCTTTTTAGAAGAGCTAAGCCCCTGACATCCCTGCGTCACAGTGGCCTGTCAGCCTCAGCTTGTAATTCATGCAGCCCTGGGAATTAAAGGCTGTTCTTATACCCACAGGTCTCCAGTGGACATTCTGTCTACACCCATACTCAGGACACCCTCTCATGTGTGTGGACTGATGTGATCAGAGGACACTTCTAAAGCACTAGAAGTAGAATGAGAGGCTGGGCTTAGGATATGCCCATGTGGGGGTAGCAGCCTCCTCTGTGAGGGGAGGCAGGGAGGTGCCTTCCTCCTGACCTGAGCCCACTCACTGCACCTGTCGGTTTCCTAAGTAGGGGTAGGCAGTGGTGGGTTTCTAGGGCATTGGTAGTGAACTTTTTGGAGCTTTCAATGACAACAAATTGCCTACTTCAGCACAAGTGCCATAAGTTTACCAACACTATTCTAGGGGCACACAAGTCCCATGTCCCCTGTCCTAAAGCCTGGGAATTCTTGAAGCTCAGATAAGGACAGAACCAACTGGTGTACATGGCTTGGGCCCTCTGTCTGCTCCTTCTCGGGCTATTTTATTTCTAGCCCCTGCAGTCTCTAGCCTGCTTCTTCAAAGCCTCTCTTTCCCTCCTTCTAGCTCCTCTCCTTACCTCTCTACTTCTCTCACTCCTTTCTTTCCTCTCTTCCTCTCCTGCCTGCTTTGAATCACTTTCTTTCTCATCCCACCCATTCTGTTCCACACCTTTCTCTTGTTCCCCATTTCTTTTTTTTTTGTTTTGTTGTTTGGATTTTTACTGGTACCAGGGATCGAACTCAAGACCACACGCTTGCAAGGCAGGCACTTATGCCGCTGAGCTAAATCCCTAGCCCCGTTCCCCATTTCTTTAATCAGTTTTCACATTCCTCTCTCTGTCTTCTCCCTTTCCCCCAGAAGATTTAATGGATATTAAATTATTTTAAACCAACTTTCTTAAAAAAAAAAAAAAAAAAAAAAAACTTGGTGATAATGCTGACTCAGGACCATCTCACTGTTTAATATTGAATATGCAATTAATAGATAGATGTTTGGGTTTGGCTCTCTTTCCCCCTTTTCTACCGCAGGAAGAATAAAAGAGCTGATTAATCTGGCTTGGGGCAAGTGTCAGCAGCAGGAGATATATGGGAGAAAGGAGATGAGGTTAGCAACTTGGAGTCAGAGAGCGATTGCCTCCCAGGCAAGCGAGGGAGGAAAGGGATGGAGGCAGAGCTCCGAGAGGCTGCAGGGCTGAGGGACTTGGACAGCTCCTGAGGTTCTGACTACCTCGGTCTGGGACCAGTCTGCTCCCTTCCTGTTCCCTGCCAAGGCCCCTCTCCCTCCTCCAGAACTGTGGGCTTGGTTTATGGCATCACTGTTTCTTTTGCACATGTGGCTCCTCTCCTCCTTCATGGCCAGAAGTGCCACCTCCTCAAGCGTTGCCTCCTCTGAGGCCCCTGGCTGTCCTTCCCTCCATGACTTCACTCTGGGACTCCTGGTGGCATCTGCTGTCCAAGCCTTCACTGGGGGCTTTCCCTTTGCCTCCTGGCCTTCTAGCCATGCTACCTGAACACAGTGCTGGCACAGGTGAGTCACTGCCGGCCTGGATGACCCTGGCCCTTTCCTGGAGATGGTCTGCAAAAAAGGCCCCTGGGTCTCTAGCGTCCTGGGTGAGGCCAGGCAAGAACACTGCTCCTGTCACTGCTGGGGAAAGGGCAGGGACAGGTAGCATGAGCCAAGTGGGCTTTGCTCACTCTGATATCTCACACCTGAGCCATTTTTGCCCCCGAATGAACTGGACCTTGACTGACAATGTCCTCAAGAATGGCCATGCTCAGCAGGCCCTGGGGAGATGCGTCTGTGCTCCTAGGCACAGGGCTTCTTCAGGAAGCACCAAGATACCAGCCCAGGGCTGGTGCGTGCACCCAGAGGCTCAGGAAGGGACAAATCATAGAGGCCTTGTGCCCAGTCAGGTGCTGCTGGGGTCCTCAAGGGTAGTGGCTAGAGCTGGGGGAGTGAGGGAGTGCTCTTGGAGGGACCACAGGTGCCAGGGCACATGCAGCCCACCTGTTGTCACACTATAGTTCCTTCTAGGCGAACTGGCTCTCCAAATTTGTGAATAGCTTTAGTGTGGTTTGCTTTTTGCCCTTAATTTCCTGGTAAATTTCTTGGGGGAAGGAGAGTTTAAAAAAAGAAGAAGAAGAAAAAAAAAGAGGAATTCCTCAGTGTGTGGCTAAGTTACTGGGCAGGGAGAGCCAAGTGGTAGAGGACGCTGGGCTTGGGAAGGGGCAAACATGGTCACCTGGGTCAGAGCTGAGGTGGGTGAAGCACTTGGCAGAAAATGCCAGGAGTTCCTGGGAAGCTACCTAGGCTTTCTGCCCCAGCAGTCCTGCTTAGGGCAGAGGTAGGCTCAGGAGCATGTTAGTAGCTGCACCTGATGTCACCTTCTCAAGACAGGAGAGGCCTCAACTTCTTACGCTTCACTCAGTGGCCTCCTGGAATGTTCTCCTGGATTTTCTAAGCCCTCCCTGGGCTACTCCTATCTGGGGCTTTCTGGTAGGAGGCCCTTCTTCTTCTCCTGTTGGGTGTCCTTCTGACATTGCTGCTCAGCCTTCCACCTGGTTAAATTTCTGTGTGTCTTTGAGCTAGGGGCCCTCACAGATGGACAGGACACAGTAGTCCCTTTGGAGTCCTTGGCCTGGCAGGGACCTTTGGTCACTTGCCCAGAGAAGTGGCTGAAATCAGAGTTCAGGGCTGAGGCTGGGCAGGGCCAGTCGATATGAGGCCCATCAGGAGATGGCAAGGGTGTCATGGTCAACAAGATGGGAAGTAGGAAGGACGACACCCTTCTCCCCAAGAAAGTGGGCCAGGAAGGGAGATCTAGGAAATTGTGCTTCCTCTCTTTGGGGCTGATGTGGCTCCTTCTGTCCCTCAGATGACTCAAGTTGGTCTTAGCATCATGAGGGGTGGGAGAGTTTGCTGTGGGAGCAGACAGTGCTGGGTGGTGAAGGCCTAACTTGTTGCCAAAGGTACAGTGATACATCAGTTCACAAACTTAATTTGTTTTATGATTTTGGAGAAGACAGATGCATTTGAGTTTGTGTAGGGAAGGTAGCCATGGATGTATTTGTCACCCAATGCAGAGTTTGCAAACGCAAGCAACGTTTTGCTGAATTCTTTCATTTGAGAACTGAATTGTTTGCAAGCAGAAGCACTGATAAACCGAGGCATTACTGTACTTTCTCCACTCCCTTCATTTTCACTTAAACTTACAGCATGTTTGGATCCTGTCTGGGGAATCCTAGGGACAAGTCTGTGCCTAGAATGGGGCCAGTTTATCCTTAGAGCTGAGATGCAACTCAAGAGAGGCTGTCACTGGGGACGAAGCTGTCTCAAGCTGTTACCTGCCCTGCCCTTCCAGGCTGAGCTTTGGTGTGAAGCAGTTCCTTAGCCTGCCGTCCAGCAAGGGGCTCAGCCCCTCGTGTCAGGCTCTGGCAGGTTCCACGTTCTAGGGCAAGCATTTGTGAGTGAGCCCATGTGCTTTCCCTCCGTCTCCTTCAAGGTATCTGTCTGCCTGCTTGTACCCGCATCTACTTGCCCAGTCCTTATCCCCACGCCAGCATGTCACACACCCACCACAGCCCCTCAAATACACCCGTTCTAGCCTGAATCATCTTAGGGCAGGGTTGCAGCCGTCGCCTACCTCATGGACAGGCATCCCTTCACTCAGATCCCATCACAACTGGGTTTACTTTCTCAGCACCGGGCAGATACACCTTTTGGAGTATCTCGGAGGAAAAGCCCCAGGACTATTACTTTCCTTAGTATCCCAGCTCCTCAATGTCTTTCCATACCAGTCACCCGGAGCTCCAAAGCTGACACCAACCCCAGCCCTGAGGTCCCCCAGGAGGAGGAGCCAGGGAGTCGCTGCACCGGGACAAGGTGGGCAGGGAAGAGAGGAGGGAGGGGCAGAGACAAGTGGGCCCTCACGTGAAGGGGGCTGGCGCAGGCAGCTACTACCTCCTCGACTCTCGCTGTCCGCGGGCTTCACCTGGATCGGCCGGTTCATCTGTAACAAAGCACAGGGGCTGGGGTTACAGAGGGCTGGGAAGAGGGGCAGACGCCCTGTATTCACAGTGCCCGGGTGCTCCAGCACAGACCCTGCCTAGAGATGCCCCCCCCCCCCGCATGCTGTTGCAGGGCATCCTCCCAAAGCCCTGCCGGTCTCCCCTGCCGTGGCACAGTCCCATGACCCCCTTATTTCAGAGGATTGCTCTTCATCAGAGACACTCTGGGGCTCCCTCTTCCACTCTGAGCAGCTCTAGTTAGATTGTCATGGCACGATCTGAAGCTGATAGAATGCACACTCCTTCCCTTTACATCCATGAAGTCCTCCTGTACCCAAGGCTCACTTCCTGGCGGAGCCCTGGCCCCTTGAGAGAGCTGGAATTGCCAAAACAAGCCAGTCTGTAAATAGATGGACCCCTGCCCTGCCCAGTGCATGGCTTGGAGCTTGGACACTGCAGACATTGCACGTGGGATGGAAGTAGCTGAAGTTCTGGAGCTTCCAGCTCCTCAGCATGAGCAAAGGTCAGGACTGGGCTCCCGATTGCAGCCAGTACTGTCCCTTTAGGGTGTAGGTGGACTAGACCTAGCCACTTGCGTCCTATAGTGTCTGTTTGCCAAGGAAGCACTTTAAGACCCACTCCCTAAGTTTATGGGCCATAGGCCTCTCTTGGGATCCATGTCAATGCGCCATTCCGGCCACTAGGGGTCTCTGAACTCCAAGCATCCTGGCTTCGTAGCTGCCGTTTTCAACTCTCGCCTCTAAGCACCAGGGTGGGCTTTCCAGCTTTGAGTTCCCACCGTATTTCAGACAATAAAAATGATAGAAATCATGCCCACGCATCGTGCCTTATGTTTTTGACAGTACCGCTGCCATGCTCCTCCCGGATGTCTTACTTCATTTGCATTTGTGTCATAAACACGAGGCCCTGAGAGGCAGGAAGGGCGGTACACATACCCCCATACAGAGAAGTCACTCGCAGAGGTAGTGAGCTTTCCCCTTCTGGCCCACCTTGTGTTAGGATGAGGCCAGAAGCTGCAGTCGGGTGCTTTGAGATTTCGTTGCCAGTTCTGTCTTGTACAGGGGCTGGGCCAGCCAGTCACAAGCCTCCTGCCTTCCGGTCTAGGATTCAGAGTGAGTTTTGGCAGGATCCAGACAACTAGGGGTGAAGTGAGGATGCCCGTGACTCAGCAAGGTGAAGCTGAGGGCAGAAGAAGGACAGAGCCTCACTAGGAAGGACAGAGGCAGGAGGCGGGATGTGGAGCAGATGTGGATGGAGGCTGAGGGGACCAGAGCTGGCAGAGCAGGCCTCCAGGGCTAGTCCACTGAGACGGGCCAGGGTGTCACTGTTTGCTTCCAGGTCCTCATCTGACACCCCTGATAGAATTGAGGGAAACAAAGAGAGATGCCTGGACTGTGAGCCCTGGCAGCAGGAGAAATCATCTACAGCACACTTGACCCCAAGACGAAGGAGGCGTGTAATGATATTTTTGGTTTTCTCACAAAACACTGCCTTTTCGGAGCTTGAGGGAAGGGCTGAGAAGGCCAGCTAGGCACCTGGGTGTGGGGAAAGGGCTCCAGGCCATTCCTGATTTGCCTTTTGGAATTCATCATCTTACCCTTTCCCAGGCTGCCCCTTCCCTTGGGCTTGTCTTTCCTTCTCATCTTCCCTTGGACCTGCAATGTTCTACTCCAGAAAGGTTCTTGGGTTTGGTCTGAACCCAGCTCCAGCCAGTGGATCTGTGCATGTATTTCTAACAGGCTTAGAGCTTATGTAAGTTCTGGGTTGTCAGAAGTAGGGATAGTTATTACCATCTTGCTGGTGAGGAAAGCTGACCAGAATTCAGCCAGGAGAGGCTGGTGAGCCCTAACAATGTCATAGTCACTGGCCTTTCTGTATGTTCTATCAGTGACCCCAACCTCTCTGGGAGGAGGGGACCCAGAAGCAGGAAAGTGGAGAACATTTGGAAATGGCAGCTTAGGACCAGGGTTTTGAGCCATCAAATTGAACACAAGCTCTTCAGCCTGGAGTCTGGCCCCACTCCTATATCACAGCCACCCCAGTCTGCACACCTTCCTTCCTGACCCAGGTCCATTTCCCGGGCCTGTAAGCTCTCGCCTGCCCTCAGCCTCCTCCTCTTGATGTACTATTCATTTTTTGAGGATAGTCTATAGGATCCCTGTTACAGACTGAATTGCACCCCTCCCCCCAACCCATATGGTAAAGCTGTGACTCCCAGTGTGACTATATCTGGAAACAGGAACTTTAAGGAGGTAACTATGGTTAAATGAAGTCATAGGTGCAGGACTTTAATTCTACAGACTGCTGTCTTTAAGAAAAAGAAAAAGGCATGAGGGACCTAAGCACACAGAGAAAAGGCCATGTGCGGGCACAAGAAGGTGGCCCTCTTCAAACCATAAAGCCCTCCTAGCCACTGACCCTTGGACTTCCTATCTTCAGATCTGGTGGGTACCAGTCTTCTCACTGCGACAGCCCCAGCAAATCAAATGAACCCTTTAGTCTAGAAGTCTGGCCCACTTTCTAGCATGGGGGAGACTCCATAGGGTCCTCCCATTTTCCATGCAGAAGGCACACTCAAGGCTGGGGGCCGACTTGGAGGAGGTGAGGAGCAAAGGCTGCTCAGGCTTCCTCCCCAAGGGTCCACAGCACTATTGAGAGCATGAACAAGTGCTCTACACGCTATGTGGCTAGATTATAAGTCCTCCTAGCATGTGAGTGGAGAAAGTCTCTAACTTCAGTCAATGGAACAGAGCTTTGGAGAGGTTAGGAAACCTGCCTGAAGTCACACAGGTGGTAAGTGGTGATATCAGGATGAATCCAGGCCGCTTGCTGCTTGCCGCTTGCCTGTGTGTTCAGAAGATTCTGGGAGCTGGCAAGACAGAGCTTTGGGATGGTCTAGGAAAGTTTATGGCAGAGGCCAGAGGGTGGGGAGCAGGGTGTCTAAAGGGGGCGTACTCAGCAAAGATGAGGAGGAGGGTGCGGCTGAGATGGGGCAGGCTATGAGCAGTCCAGGCAGGGAGCAAAGCTATGCACAGGGCCCCATTCCAGGCCGGCAGATCCTTCAGCTTTAAGGGTGCTATCGGGAGGAAGTGCAGACCACTGAGAGGAGACTCGCATTTCTGAGTTCCATGCCAGTCTTCTCTGGATGGGCCTGGGAGCAGCTAGGGTAAGGCCTACAGATTCAGGGGCTGGGCTAAAGCTCTTTCTGTTATGATGAGTCCCATTTTTTATGGTAAATCAAATGGGGCAATGAAATCTCTGTGCATGGAGCCTTCCGCCCTGGTGAGCACCTCACCCTCAGGTAGCTGTTCCACCATCTCCTGTCCTTGGTTCTTGGTGGTTATGATGCTCAGCCTCATGTTCCTGATTTAAGCCTGGGGTGGCCTTCTCTGGGTGCTTCGCCTGCTTGTGTCAGCTCTGCACAGTGCACCCCAGACCTTGTCCATGCCTCACCCGTAGACCTCTCCGTGGAGCCCTCAGCTTCTCTCTACTTCATTGTGGTTCCCCAACAGGAGTCTAGTGTCTCAGCCAGTTTCCCACCTGCCCTCAGCCCTGGGTTGGGCACCCAAGGGTGCTTTAGTGGTGTAGAACTGACTGCTCCCACTGGATTCATGTCTCCTGTCTCCTGGGCAGTTTTTCGTGTCCCAGTATAATTGGGAGGGTGGTCAGTGTCCAGGGCTTTGCAGAGCTTGTCAGACAGGTGCCACGCTAGACGATGAGATAAAACACAGTCTCTTGATTTCTTAATTCTCAGCAGAATCAAATTGTCAGGTTCCAGCAAAAAAGCTCAGCTGGATCTGACTCTTATAGTGGGCTGGGACCTGAAGAGGGACCACCTGCTTCTGTCCCCACCCCTGTCTGGATACAAGCCTTGGTTCTGCCTTGAAGAGGGAGGCAGAGCAGAGTAAGCTGGTCTGGGAAGACGAGCTGGGGCTGCAGAGCTTGGGGGAGAGGACAGGAAAGAGCATGGTTTGGGCCGAGGATGAGGGGGAAAACAAGGGAATGCCTGGCCCGCGAGAGTGAGACAGGGCACAGAGTGGTCAGAGGAGGTGGAGGAGCCAGAGAAGAGCCTGGAAGGAAAAAGAAAGCCCCAAGGGAGCGACTGCCACCTCTCTGCCCTTCTTGTGTCTTTGCCCCTCAAGTCCTGGGCCTTGACACCTTGTACTGCTCTAGTGCCTGTGTCCCCCGTCTCCTGCTTCTGGTCCAGCTATTCCTGCTAGCTGTGTGGTATCCCTCTAGGTGGCCCTGGGTTGTGCTGGCAGGAGTCTGGCTGACTGGGTTGTGGCTTTGTTGCTGTCTCTCCACAATGCAAGTCATCAGTGTCTCCATGGAGGCCCTGTGGCCTCCTGTCTGGGGCCTGACTCCAGAGCCCCAAGGGGTATTTGTCCAGCCAGGCTGCCTTCTGTGGGTCAGGAACAGCCTCCTAAGGTCTCTTTGGAGGCTCCTAGTATCAGCCATCTGGGAACACCACTTGTGAATTGTGTTCTCCTCTCAACCAGGATCCCTCTCAGGGAAGCAAATGACCCTGCCCCAGGACTTTGGGACATGTTCGTTCCCCAAAGCCCTTTCTTTGCTCCCCAGCCCTTCTACTCTGCCTCTGCTGCCATTCCCCCCTCCCTATCCATCTACTATTTTTTGCATCAACACATATCCATGCATTAAACAAGACATTCCATTAATTTCTTCATCATCATAACTTAAGCTGGGACATACCCTTTAAATATTCATTCAGCTATGAAAACTGGGCATTAAAATTTTAATAATGTCAAGCTCATTTGAACCAGCCTCCTTGGGGACGATTACGATACAATTAGAATAAATACGATGATTGAGCCGGTCGAAAGGCTTCACCTGTCCAGCGTGGGTCCCTCTGAAAGAAGCAGCCTGTGGCTGTGGGCAGACAGACTGACAGGCCAGACATGCTTGATTCCTTCTCCCTCTGTGCATTCCCCACTCCACACCTCTGCTCTGCTCCATCCTGCCATGTCTATGTCCTGGGAGTCTCTGAAGGTCTCTGCTCCCTGACCCTGAGAGCCAGGGTGAAGCCCTCCATCTCCCTTAGCAACAAGGCTCTGATTAACCCCATCTGTTCCAGGTACTCATTTCCTCCCCCTCCTGGAACAACCTAGGCTGTGCTCACTGGGCTTGTGTAAGAGTCCTTTTCCAGTCTGTGTGTGCTTTCTATCTCTCCTGGAGGCTGGAATGAGCACCCCACCAAAGCAGAGCCAGTCTTAGAGTGGGGCCCCCCATGCCCTCCTGAAATGCCTGTGTTCTGCCACTACAGGGAGGGACTGTAACCTTTGCTGGAGCTTCCTGCCTGAGGGCTGGCATGGAGATTTGGGGAGGACCCAAGTCTTCCTTTATCCTTCACTGTCCATACTCCCTAAAGAGGCCTGAGTGTGTCCATTTCCCTCTTCCTTTGGACAGTCTTCACTGCCCACAGCACCAAAAGGTCCTATGCTGGAGTGTTCCCTTCAGATTGAAGCTCAGGACTGAGCTCTGATTGCCTAGCATGCACGTGTGTGTGCACGCACTTATAAGTGCACGTGCCTGCTTGATTAACCTGTGTGACATCACAGGCATATTAAAAGAATTCTTTTTGGCCCAGGGCCTTAGGATGCGAAGAGATAGTGGCAGAAATGCAAAGGAATCTCAGCAAAGATCAGCCTCCCCTGATTTCCCACTCTGTGACCAGAAATGCATTACGATGTAGACTAATGGTGCTAGGCACAGGGGGAAAGACCAGATGGCAGCCGAGGTTATTGTGGTGTCCCAGGGGGACAGTCCATGTGCTCTCCAGAGACTGCTGAGCCCATAAATGCAATTCTAGAGTGGGTGTGCAAACCTTAAAGCAGGGGGTCTTTTCTACATCTGAGCTATGTGAGCACACAATGGTGTTTAGCTTCTCCTCTCACCAGAAGAGCTCAGTTTCCCTCAATTCAGGAAGTACCTGGTTCTTAGCCTGCCCAAGCCCACCGCCTTCCCTGTGAGTCCCCCGCTCTCCACTACTGTTCTTAGACAGTCCTCAAGAGGGCAGTCCTGTTCCCTCACCCATCCACGCACTACTGTGGACCTGGTTCACATTCCTCATCACCATTATTGTTTTTGAGCAGCTCCATTTCTCATATTCATAGAAAACTCAGGCTTCCTGCTCTTTCCTCTCCTTTCCCCAGCATACACGTCAGGCAATGGTGAAAGGGCAGATTCTGCATGCTGGGCTCCACTGGGGCATCAAGGCTTCGGCAAGACATAATTTGCAGGGCCTCTTGTTCCAAGAGCAAGAAAAAAGTGTCATTTAAGTACTAAAATACCAGTTTTCTCTCTTCCATTCTCTCTCTCTCTCCTCCCCCTTCTCCCTCTCTCCCTCTCTTTCTACTTACGGCTTTTTTTTTATTTGCTATTTGATGTTGTTTCAAGTAAAAAAATATAAATTGTAAATCATTTCCATGAATTTTGCCATTCATCTTTATTTCATGCAGTGCCAGTTTTACATACAAATATCAGGGCATTTTCTTCCTAGGCGGAATCACCAGAAAGTGCACAGTGTATTGTGTGGCTTGAGTCTGGTGGGTACTTTGAGGTAGTCCAAAAGGACAAATGCAAGTCAGATTCATAAAGGCTGGAAGAGCAGGTCACCTGGCCAGGGTAGGGAAAGGTCTCAGTGGATTACTCCTTACACATGGGGACCCTTACAGTCTCCCACAATCCTACCTGCAACCTTTGGGTGAATCCTGAGCCTGTGGCCCGCCAGTGGGAAGTAGGTGTCCTGCCCTAGCTGAGGGCTGGTGCTGGGAAGTTGAACCAATCCTCAGTTCCTCCTATGAGCCCCTACCCTGACCCAAGGTGGGCAGGTGGCCCTTCAGGACATTGAGATGTGCTAGGTTCCTTGATGAGAAGTATGACCTGCTGACACTGAGCCTCTGTTGATTAGCCAGCTATGCCACAGCATGACCAGCCTGGGCTCCCACAGGTAGAGTGTGTCTAACCTGGATCCCCCAACTTGTATCCAGGCCTGTGCTTGCTGGCATGGAAGACAGCAGTGATTGCAGAAGGGCTGGAGATGTGGATGGGTCAGCAGCTGGGAAGGTTCTACCTTACACAAGTGAAGACTCCAATAATACGAGTCCCATGCTCCATTGTCCCACAAGTTCAGTTACAAAACACAAGTTTAAAGATAATGTTGAGAATTTTAAGACAGAGACGACTGAGCTCTAAAACTCAAACATGGGACCTCCCAAGTATAAGGCCGTTGTTCCAGAACATGTCTATTAAAGATGAATGGCAGGTACTTTGGAGAGGACAGGCTGGGCATCATCAGCCACAGGTATAATAGACTGGTGATGAGGAAGCCACAACCCTGCCACAGACCTAGGAGGAAACTCACCAATGAGCTCTCAGGGAACAAAGGCAGCTGCTTCTATGGACGCTGTCCTCTGCCAGAACTTTAGTTTCATGGCACTTTGTAGATCATAATTAACAAATTAATCAATGACAGATTTATCTGCTTAAAGCACTAGGAAGGCAGAGTCTAAATCCATGGTGTGTTGGATTTCTGGGCTGTGCTTAGTAGGCTTAGTGGTAGTGAAATTGGAGGAAAGAATGAGTCCTTGCCTGGGGGCTTCTGCTGTCCCCAGCAAGAAGGTCCAGGGGAATGGCAGACACAGTGCCTATTATGTGTAGCTTATTGTGAATATACTGGTACTTTAATTACCTCCTTAATAACTTACATATGGTTTACTCCGTAAAAAGGGGCTAGTGATTCAAGGGATCCTATCTACTGCCATCATAAAGTTCTGATTCATAGGGGCCCCCAGCAGTTATCACAGATGCCCTCCTTGCTACCATGGTCCAGACTCTGAAGCCTACCTTGGCCAGGCCAGCTAAAGCACCCCTGCTAGGGTACAAGGGGCCTAAGGCTGTCTGCAGGTGCAGCTGTTCCTGTGCCCTTTTCTGCCTGGCTGTCTGTAGGTCTCTGTTTCTCCCCTTGGACTTGCAATCAAAAGCAGATGTCCTTTCAAGCTTTCCATTCTTTCTGCACTGCCTTGTCCCAGTTTGTGGACCATTAAGGGCCAGATATGAGGTTTATTCATTTAATTCCTGTCTCCAAGAGAGAAGGCCTGCACCCATTTTGTTTCCAATGCATATCCAGGCACATAGTGGGTGTTTTGGAAGTACTGATCAAATGGATGATCGAACCCTCTGTTGTACCCTGTCCCTCATGCCTCATTTGTGCCCTGGTGCTAGGAGTGCCCAGGGGCCAGAAGTGGGTCACTGCCAGGATGGTCTTGTTTCTTGCTCAAAGAGAAAGGTCCTTTAATCCTCCCTCTTCCGGCGAAGTGGCATTGTTGTACCTTTGGATTAGGAGAGGTTTATTGAAGCGGTGATCATCATTGAGAGAGACAGCCAGTGAGCACCAACCAGACAGAAGAACCGGAGGTTATTGTTAAAATATGCAAATCCGGAGCCCATTGAAATGCAAACCCTCCAGATAAGGCTTTTTAATAAATCTGGCTTCTGCTGCACTCCAGGCTCCCAGGAGGCCATCTGATACTTGCTGGGTCAGGACACATCCCAGCATGTAGGGCCTGTCAGCTCTTCACCCCTGTCCTCATCCAAGCTGCCCAGGATGGGGCAGGCTGGCCAGCCAAGGTCCTGGCCTGTTCCTTAGGCAAAGTGGCCTCTGAATCACCCTGCCTTCCATTCTCACCCTCATCCTTCCATTCCAGTTCAGTGCTTGCCTGTAAAGTCCTGAGTCTGCCTCCTCCTCCAGGAAGCCTTCCACCACTGGGGTCTCCTGCCCACACTTACCACTTTTAGTGCCATTGCCTCTGGACTCACTTTGGTCTGCTGATATCGAAAGCAGCCCTCAAACAGATGCGAGATGGTTACCAGGAAGCAGCACAGGTGCTGCCAACCTAGCAACATGGCTGTGACTTGGTGGCATTGAGGCAAGATGTGAGAAGCCAGATGTGTAGGGGGAAACTGGGCGTCCAGCTGTGGCAGGCACACAGCTCCTTCCTCTTTGCAACCTTGTCACAACACAGGACAGGACCTGTGTCTTCAGTCCTTCTTGGAGCCCAAACTCAAGGGATAGAAAAGGTAGAGGGGTGGAGGGACAGGGCAGGGATAACTCAGAGGCAGGCGGTGAGACGAGGAAAGGCTGGAGGATGTGACAGGGTGAGGAAAGTCACCCAAGGGTGAGTGAACATATAGGTCAGGTGTAGAGGGGGAGGACTTGGTGTGGTCAACGGGGACCTCAGTCTGCAGTGACCAGAGCAGGCCTCTGGTAGTTTGAGGCAAAGATAACACAGGGACACATTTAGGAAGAGGCAGGAAGCAACATGCACTGAAGGGTGGAGCTGGGTCCAAGGTGCAGAAAAATGCTGAGCAAATGTGTAGATCACGAACGGCCAGCGTTCTCTCAGTATCTGGTCCCCTCCTACCTGTGGAAGACAGATATTTAGGGCTCGTGCTCAGGAAGTCCTCGAGAAATTGATTAAATGATCCCCAGTTTGGCTTTAACTCTTGGTTCCTGAGTGGGCTCTTGTCTCCACCCAAGCTTGGCAGAAGGGGTTGGGGGTGGGGTGACACTTCTGCAGTCTTCAGTCCAGAGGGTCCTCTTTGCAGCTCACACATCCTCATTGGTTCTGCCCCCACAAACAGCCCGGGTGGTTGCTATGCAACAGGCTGCTGTGCTTCACTGTGTCCAGAGGGCAGCAGCAGGTGACACTGGGAGCTGATGGTGGGCTGCTGGGCAGCCCACGCTCCTTCCGTCCGTTCTCCTCTTTCTCATCCTTTTCCAAGCCTCCTCCTCTCCTTTCTTTCTGGAATCAGTCTACAAAATCTTTTCCTCTCCATCAAAGGGCTCAGAGAAAGAAGATCCCCCTCACCTATAAGCCCATGGCTGCTTCTGGAGGGAGGGCTCCCAGCTGGCCTTTGTTGTCCCCTGCCCTCTCCATCCCTGTTGCGGTGGGGGTTTCTTTGTGGGTTGATGCTTCTTTGGGTAGAGGCAAGCGAGGTGGGAGATCACAGTGAGAAATGGCCAGGATGGACCCAGGGGTTCGCACCTCTGTTCCCAGTAGGGGCTGAGGCCCACATGGCCTGGAGCAGTGGGCTCTTTGCTTTGTCTCCAAGCCTCATTTCCCTCTTGCAGCTCCTACCAACCGGCCAGGGCTGCGCTGGTGGCTGGTGAGGGTGGGCGGATGCTCGTGGTCTTAATTAAGACCGGCTGCCGTGGAAACCAAGCTAATTAGCCTGCTCGGCCTGGCTGGGTCACTAACCCTCTTCAGAATGGGGGTGTGTGATGTTTGAAAAAACAGCGTGGATAGATAATTCTGGCTGAAACAAGCCCTGATTTAGTTTCAAGGCCCGGATTGTGGGCCTAGTTCTGACGCGTACTTGCTCTTAGAAGAGGGGGCAGTTGCTTAACCCCTTAGAGACAGCCTCATGGGGCTGATTAAACATAGTAACTGAGGCACAGCTCTTAGAACAGTGCCTGGCACCTAGGGAATAAGCAATGGTGGTCCTCTACCTTCTCCCCAGCTCCTCTCTTTCTTCCTCTCCTCCTACTTCTCTCTTTGTTCTTCTTAGACTTCTCATAATCTTGAGGAAAATACTCAAATTTGAGTCTTTTCCCTTTCCACCCTTGAGTCCCTAGGCTCTCTTTTGGATGCTACTGATCAGACAATTTCTTCGAAGAGTGGGGTGGGAGATCATAGACTATGGAGAAGCAGGATACAACTTGACCTCGGGGACATGCGGCCCACATTGTCTCCCTAGGGCCCCTCCTCCACTTCTGTCCCAGGTCTGCTCTTTCCACCTGATCTATCAATACTACAAGTGGCTACTTTGATTAGCCACAAAGTTCACCTATTCATTCATTCATCATTGAACACCTTTGCATGTAAGCCCATCACCAGCGTCGCTGGGACAGCCTTGCTAGAAGAACATGCAGGCCCATCCTTCCTGGGCAGCAGCTGAGCACTGTGCCTCCTGCCCTCCATGCAATAGCATGAGCTGATTCCCAAATGCTCAGCCACATGGCCCTGCATTGGGCTCACCTGGCAGTGTCACCATCACTCTGACTGGTGGCTCTTGCACTTAGCTCACACCCTTACAGTGTGGGGCTGGGCTTCCTGGTGCATGGGGTGTCCTGCATTCACTCTGACCAGTGCTGTGATTAGAAAGGAGGGGTTTGCAGCTGGAATGCATCCCCTTCTTGTTTCCCCTCACCTGTCCCCAAACCAGAGCTCCACAGAGCAAGTTAAGCCAGTCCTCCAAGGCACCTTCCTCTCCTGAGTGACTCTTTCCTCTCCTGAGGTCTCAGTGTATTCATCTGAACATGCTCACGGTCCTCTTTCTTAGCGAGCAGGTTCCTGGTCCCTGTCCTGTGGTGGCTGACACTGGCCCAAGACCACCCGATTTGGGGCTTTCATCACCTGTGACTGATCCATCCACAGTTCATAGGGTGGACCTTTGGAGATTAGAGTCTGGGCTTCTTGACAGCTGGGATGGGCAGGAATGAGAAGGTAGTAGTGGGCTGGGGATTTAGCTCAGCAGCATAAGCACCCACCTTGCAAGCAGGCAGTCCTGAGTTCGATCCCTGGTACCGATTAAAAAAAAAAAGAAGAAGGTAGTGGTGCCCTTATCCACGTCATCTCTGCCAGTCTCCCTGGTGCTTCTCCCAGCCTGTCCCTCAGCCAGATGCTCTGAGGCACCCCCCTTGGATCCTCCCCAGTGGGGCTTTCAGGGCTGTGCTCTGCACTGCCAGGCTGAGCCTCCTCTGCAGCGAGGGGAGGGGTCCTGTCCGTACCCATTCTCCCTCAGCCCAGACTCTCTTCTGTCTCTCATGTGGCTGATTCCTCAGGCATGTTAAAAGGAAAAGCAGAGCCCATACCAAGTAAATGACAAATCTGGAGGAAACTGCTCTTAATCCCAATGCCCTAGCCTGATGATGCCAGCCAAGCGCAAACCTGAGTCATCCTAGAAATCGTATCGACATTTGCTTTTTGGAATTTGTTTTATCTCTGGCTTTAGATTTAATCTCTTTCTCTCTCTCTCTCTCTCTCTCTCTCTCTCTCTCTCTCTCTCTCTCTCTCTCTCTCCATACTCCCTCCCTCTTTCTCCTCTCTCTCTGTTTTTGTCTCTCCTCTTCCTCTTTATTGCTCTGTCTCTTTCTCCCCTGCCTCCTCTCCCCCATGCTCTCTGTTTTCTAAAATGAGCCTGCACCCCCCGCTCATCCAAGTCTGTTTTCCTGGCATTAATTAACACGGCTCTCCAGCCTGCAACAGGCTAAATGATGAATCAGGTTAAATTCCAGACAACAGCCGCACACTGCCATCAATTAGCCATCTCCGGGGCAGCCTCATTAATAAGCATCGATCACGTCCCTCCTCCTGGAACATGCCAGGGTCTCTGGGTCACGGGCACTACCTGAAAGTGTGTCAGGCTTAGGTGTGGATGCGTGTGTGTGAGGGTCAGAGTGGGTGTGGGTGTGCAGAACAACAAGGTGAGTGGGTGGGTGAGTGACCAGGGGAGTGTGCAAGGCATGTGCTGAATGTGGGTTGGGTGTGATTGTGAGTAGCATGCATGTAAGTGTGCAGTGTGTGGGAGTGTGGAGGTCTGTGGGGTATGTGTGTGTTGCACTGATGGGTTTCAGTGTGTGTTTAGGTGTAGGATACTGGTGTTCCCACCTCTCCCTGACTCCACTGTGTCTTGTTTTGATTTTCTTCCAAATTCTGCCTCTGGTCAGTTGTCTCCATCCCCTGAACACTAGGGTTCTCTCAGGTGCCACTGGCCCCTCTTCTTCCTCAGTGACTCCCCAAGCCCCTAGGCCAATGCCCATTTCCTCAGGGCAGAGATTGCACCAATGGGTCCCTCCCCTGTCCATGCCAGAGGCCTCTCCACCAAAACACGCTTTCTCAATGCCCACCAGGTGCCTGGGTTCACTCTTTCCTGCTCTTCATCTGCTCAGTTCCTAACATTGCCTCCCCTTAACACTGGCACCATCAGCAAACCAGTGGGAATTAATCTAACACACATTTTCAGAAAGCTGCTTTAAGCAGGGTGATTGGGGTCACTCCAGACTTTTATGTGGGACCAGGCACCCAGGGACCTATGCATGTGCATGTGCAAGTGAGATGCACGTGGTCTCCCTCAGAGGTGGCCACTAGCAGACTATCTCCTTAAAGGTTAATTAAGAACCTGAAGCTGGACGGCATGGCGTGACCAGTGACGCCGATGCAGCGTCTCTCCAGGCCATTAAACACTAATTAGGTTTGGAAAGTCTATTGAGCTCCTGAGGTCTCATCAAGGCAGGTGTTGGCCCTCGGGTGCCCTTTGAAATGCCAGCGAAGTCACCCCAGCCCTTGGCTGAGCTGCTGGGCAGACCCGAGGCTCCCTTCATTTCTCTCCATCTTATCATCTCTCCCTTGGCGCGGCCACACATGCCCTGTTCTACCTACTCACCACTGTCACTGCCTGCTGGCAGGCCTGGTGGTCTGTCTGGGGTCACAGTGGTCGCCTGTTTCCTGCAGCCTGTCTTGCTCAGCGGCTGCATCATAGTCTCTAACCTCCTCAGTAGCTCAGAGGCACTATCAGGAATGGGCCTGCAGTGGCCCTGGGGTCCGGTGGGCAGGGTGGGAAGCTAAGGGCGGATGGTTGCTGGCTGGGGCTCAGTGTCCCCAGTGAAGGAGACGAGGATGTGAAGGTCCATTCGAAGCCCTGCACCCTCCCCTTTCCCCTACTTCATCTCTAGTTTGATTAAAGAACTGGGCACCTCCCTGGGCTGCATGCTGCTCCCCCCTCTGCTATCGGCCTGTTCTCTTGAGACTCTGCTTTCCTGCCAGACCCTCTTTCCCAGGACCTAATTTCCTTCCCTGTGGCTGACTCTGGCAGGTGCAGCCAAAAGGTAGCTGCTCCCTGTGGGAATGGCGTTCATTCATTCAGTGGGACGGTCACTGCCCAGAACCGCCTTGTCTGGAGAGGATTTTGGGGGAAAATACCCCTAGAAGAAAGCTCCCCCAGTAACCCAGCTTCACCCTGAGGTGGGTGGCATACTTGGCTGCACCACCAGCTGCCTTCCCTTGTCTTTCACACAGGTGATTTATCAGAGTGAAGGGACTTGCCGACAGTGACAGAAGCATGCACACATCCAAAAACACTGGGTAGAAAGATGACTCCAATTCACTTCCTCTTCCATCTCCCAGGCCACCCTGCCAGCCAGGCAGGGTACAGAACAAGTTCTTGGCTCAGTCAGAGAACTTTGAAGAGGAAATAATTTCAGTCCCAACCCTCTCCATGTGTTACCTCCACCCTTTTCCTTGCATTGATAATGAATATTTGAGAAAACACCACTGTCACCATTGCCATTAATGTTATCGTCACGGTCACCATCATCATGGTCCTCACCTGTCACCATGACCACTGTTCCAACCTCTGCTAGCACCACCGTTGTCACACAGTTACCACTGTCACCACTCACTACCACCACCATCACTGTTTATAACCTGCAGGAGCTGGTTTAACTCCAAAGGTATTGCTGTCAGGGGGATTCTCAATCTTGGGGGCTGGGGCAGTGGTTCTTAGGGGAGTGATCCTTCTCGGGGCCTCTCAGACCCTATGGCATGACAGTTAGCTTTGTGCTCACCCTCACATGATGGCCCAGGAACTGTGCCATTACTAGCAGCTGACCTGAATTTAAGTCGCCAAGGCTCTCCATGCTTCTGTTGTAGGCACATGCAGTGGGTATTATCCATCACCTGCCTCCACTGGGCAGTTCTGAGAGCAGAACAAGCCACACAGGCCAGGACACCAGTGCAGGCCTGAGACATGGCTTCCGTTCCTTTGCTCCTCTCCACCTCCCTCTTTGGACAACACCCTGTGCCCCCAGTGTCACTGAGGAAGACCAGAAAGGAGATGGGCAGTGTCCATTGTTTAGTTCCTCCATCCACCCTAGTTCTGGGCCCTAGTTCCTGTCCCTCCTGTGGCAGGCAGGGCTGAAATGGGCCTGTGTGGGTACGGGAGGCACAGCCCAATTTTATAGGTACGAAGTATTATGATTGCATTGATATCTATCATAAATCATATTTCCTATCTCCTGCCTTTCTCTCCCGCTCCCAAAGTTAAGCCTTGGTATTTTCTTTAGCTGCTGCCACTGTGGAGCCTAGAGATGATATTAGGATAATGATGATAAATTTTACCCTGATGCCAAGCCACTCCCTCTATGTGGGGTGGGACGTGTTTGTCCCATAAATGGATCTCTTGCCTGGAAACTGAGGACTTCCTGCAGACCTGGGGGAGGGAGAGTATGTCCCTGTGCCTGGCCATGTAGGTCCATGTGTGTGGGCACATGACCTTTGTGTGAGCATGCATGTGTACCCAGGCATCTCCTCATGTGTGTACAAAGACATGCAAGCCTTCTTGAATGGTGACTTGTGTGTGGACAGATGGTCATTTCCCTGCCAGTGGAAAACTATCTGGCAGAAGGGGACAGGGGTGAGGGGGGGCATCAAAGTCAGTTCTGGGGCACCCAAGGACCAGCTGTCCCCAGCCTTGGAACTCCCAGTGATTTGGGATTTGGTGTGATCCCTTGTTTGCCTCACACACTGTGTGCTGCGTGCTGTCTCCTTGCTTTGTCATACCCTGCCCTCGTGAAGATCTTTCAGTGCCTCCTTGTCACGCAGTCGAGATGGAACCTCCCACTCTCTTGACTCCACCGCAGCGCCCAGCCTGGCTTGCATAGTAGATGCTGGTGCACATATTCATACAATCTCTGACCTCAGGAAATCACCCTGAACTGCAGTCAATACTCAGGCTGCACGTCATCCTGACCTCAGAAAATGCCACACTGAGTAGGAGGATGAAGTTAGTATATCACTTATGCCTTTGCTAACTGGGCTGGACTCTGTACTGACTGCACTGGGACCCCTCAGGTAGGTGACAAAGACATTGGGCACCTCAGCGTAGCATTATGGCATTTCTTTAAAACCCCCATAGTGTGGGAGTCCCAGAGGAGTCTGTAGGTGCTCTGAATTGGGGGCCTCTTCTGGAACAGGAAAATGACTGAGTGGGACCACTGCCTTATATTTAACTGTTCATCTTTCATTCATGTTTTCACTCACTTATTAATCCACTCAACAAGTACTCCTGGCTGGGTTAGTGGCACATGCCTGTAATCCCAGAATTTGAGAGACTGAGGCACGGGGATTATTGTGAGTTTGAGGCCAGCCTGGCTTTACGGTGAGTTCAAGGCCAGTCTGGTCTATACAGCTAGATACTGTCTCAAAACAAAGACAAAAACAAAAATAATATTCAACTGTCTTCTCTTGTCCCCTAATCCCACAGGCTTGATAGACTCCAGCAGCCAATGCCCTCTCTCGCTTCCATACCATGATTGACTGCACTGGCATCCGTGGCAGGGTCTGCAGATTAGACTTCCTCCAAACAACTCTCATTCTTGAGCACTGCACCCTGACGGTGATGGGAATGACTGTGACAGTGAGTCACACTTTCAGAGACACCCACAGATACTGGCAACAACCTCACAGTACCTTCCAGAGCTCAAGCTGCCCTGGCTTGAATGCCTCCAGTGATGAGAAGCTCACTGCACCCGTGAGTCAGCTGTCTCTGACTTTGGACTCACTCTCATTGAGGCCAAGCTGAAGCTGAGCCACTCGCAGGTCCCACTGCCTGGCTCCCACGCAGTCATTTAGGTAATGCCTCACTTCTCTTCCTATTGGTTGAAGAGAGATGGGGCGACAACCTGGGTGGACAGGGAAGGGAGTTGCCCTTGAGACTCACTGGTGCAGGCTCCATGAGGCCTGTGTAGGGGAGGGCAGGCTTCAGCAGGGTTTGGCTATGACCTGCAGAGGGTGAATTCCTCAGAGTTTGGATATCCAGGATCTGCGGATGTGGTTGGGTGTGTGTTGGGGGTTTGTAGGGGAGCACCTGGGTTCCACCCTGAGGAATTGGCAACCTTGACAGCAGTGTTCACATCTATGTGTGTCCTTCTGGATCCCCGTTATATGGGAGGCGTCTGGAGGGTGTGAGACATCAGGGTTTTGCCCTCAGCTCTGGGGACAGGGTATGGCAGGGCTGCATAAGTAACAGAAGGTTCACACAGGAGCAGCTCCTGTTCCAACAAAGGCACAAGCCCCTTTGAAGCTTGGAAAGTGACTTATGTCCCAGCAGAGGCCTCAGGCCGCCTTTTTGAGTGCTCCAAAGGAAACCTGGCCTGGGGTGGAGCTGGGACCGATGACCACCTAGCTTCCTTCTGACCCTGCGATTGCAGGATGATAAAAAAAAAGTGTTCCTCGAAGCCAACAGGGCAAGGACCTTGGTTGTAGCCCTGCAGCTTCCTAGCTGTGTAGCTTTAAATTGGCAACTTGACTTGGCTGAGCCTCAGTTTCCTCACCCATAAAGTGAGAACTGATAATTCCAACATCTAAGGGTTGCTGAGGAAAAGGATTAATCAGACACTCATATGAAGTTTCTCACAACAGTCATTTAGCTGGCTAATGGAACCCGGATACCACCAAGTTCAAGATTCTCTTCCTCCAAGAAGGCTGCCACGATGAACTCTGTATTTAACTGATCTGCTGGCTAGGGCTCACACACTCTCCTGGCTTTGGTCTATCTGTAGATGGGATCTCCAGGCTACACTGTCTGTGAATCTCAGAGTGGTGTACACTGTACATGCGCGCACACATGCGTGTATGCGTGCCTCTGTGTGCCTGTGTGTGTGTGTGAATCCAAATCTCCCAGCAGGAGGAAGGAAGGACACTGAAGCTCATCCTAAGTGTGGTCCTCAGTTGCTTTTCTCCTCTGCCAGCCTCCTGCCTGGCCTTCTAAAGCCATCCCTGCCTGTTCTGTCCTGGGAGACCTATGAGTATTTTGTATACATCAAGGAATCTAGACTGAGTATAAATGATCACACACACACACACACACACACACACACACACACACAGCCTCTCCATCTCCTCCTAAGGTCTCTTGCTGTCTGACAGCAGTCCCAAGGGCTGCATAAAGATGGCAAGCAAGCAACCTCTGATTAGGTTCAGCCTGGGGTGTGGGATGTGCAAGGGTCAGAGGGACTGAGAGCAGGCATTGGAAAGAGCGCCCAGGTTGCCTTTCCTGTCACTGCAGCCCTGCTGAGAAGGACCTGGGCTCAGAGGGGCAGAGCAGGACTGGCAAGTGGGCATCTGGCCTGCTCTGCCCAGAGTGCTGCACTGCACTGAACCCCTGCCCCCCGATAGGGGATGGAGCCCCTGTTCTGCGCAGGTGGTACAGCACAGAGGCTAGGTGGAGTGGGAGGAAGTCCAGGGTCCCTGCAGCCAGCTCTGCTACTTTCTGGAAAATAATGGCGTTGGGGTGGGGTGGGGAACTGATAACTAATACTGAGCTAATATATACAAAGGTGTGCTATGAGCAACACGGGACAAAACCAACTTGAGGGAGCTTTAACTTGACCAGTCCTCACCAGGCATGGTGGCACACACCTCTAACCCCAATCCTCTAGGAGGTTGAGGCAGGAAGACTACAAAATTCTGCCAGGCCTGGACAAATTGGTGACTTGATGATCCCTGTCTCAATGGGGATATAATTCAGTGTGAAGGCCCTGGGTTTAATCCTCAATGCAAAGAAAGGAAAGAAGGAAGGAAAACAGAAAGAAAGAAAGAGGCCAAGCAGTGTAGCAAAGCCCGTGGGTCCTCCATGGGAGCAGTCACATGAACGTCCCCCCAGTGTCCTGTCTCTGGTGGTCCCAATGGACACAGGTGCTTACGGAGCCATGCACACAGATGGGAGCTGTCTGCAGAGCACCCTGGTTCTCACACTGAGAAGGAGGTTCCGAGGGCCTGCGTGAGCCTGGAGCTGCGTGTAGTGTGACCTCAGGAGGGAATCAACACAGGCTGAAAACAGAATGGGCCATGGGAGCACATAGAAGCTGCTGGCTGCCTTTGCACTTGTGCCACTTTTAGAACAGTATTCTCTACCTTTGTGCTCTAAATTTTATTTGGTGAGAAGAGAGAGAAAAGAAGTGTGAATGGGAATGACTGTGTCTGCTTTTGTATCTGTAGGAGCTCTGCCACACGCCCTTTTGTGCATTTGGGGGTGAGCCATTGTGTCATGAGCTGAATGTGGTGTGTGTGTGTGTGTGTGTGTACAAAGCAAGTGAGGAGGGGTCAGATTGCCACTTCTGGGTGTGACATCCCAAAGATGAGAACCTCGGAGCCTGCAGCACTGTAAACTGCCACCAGATGGCGCGCAGGTGCAGTCTAAGGTCTAAACTGTGTTCCTGGGTTGGGCTTTGTGTTCTGCCTCTGCCTTCCAGGGCTGGGTGTGGGGAATGAGAGGAGCCTGTGCATGTGGGAGGGTAGGAGGGGGCTGCCTGGCTAAGGACTGGGTACCTGTGTGTGTATTTGGGGTGGCCACTCTGCACACACTGCCTCCGGGCCATGACTGCCTGGCACTGTCCACACCCCACGGCCTGCAAACACTGGTTCTCCAGGAATGAGTGAGTGGACAAGGCGGTGTGTGTCTCATACAGCAGCAGCCCTGAAACTATCACCAACCAAGTTCTCACACATTCTTGAAGGACTTCTCTAGGAAGCTCTTTGGGTTTCCAGCATCAATCTCTCGCCCTCATTTCCTCTTTCTCTGACTATCCCTTACCCAGGGGTATGGGAGCCAACCTGCTTAGCAGCCACTCAGTGTGGTTTATTCATGAATCTTTGCAGAGAGGTCAAGTCCTGCAGGGCAGTTTGAGCCTAGTACAGGGCGGGACACCCAGAGTGAGGGCCAGATAAAAGCCAGGCTGCTGAGGAGCACATTTCCAAGTGGTCTGCTCCACAGAGTCCCAGGGAGCCAGTGCCAAGAGCAGCCTCAGCCAGCAGCCAGCTTGAGGCACGGACAGTGACTTCCTAGGGTCTGACAGGCTGTGGGAGGAGCACTGAGGTGCTATGAGATAGATGGGGCTGGGTGAGAAAAAGGCAAAACAGCGAGGTAGCCCACGAAGGATTTTGAGATCAAAGGTGGGCCCATCTGCTTTTAAGCAGGCACAGAGAGGTGGCACCATAACTCAGGTGTAGCAGGAGGACCTACAGGTGAGCTCTGGGAACACTGGTCTGGGGTGAGCCTCACAGAGTGCAAAGGGACCCCGGCTGTGTGTAGCTCACCGCTTTTCACTGTGTCTAGCTATCTGTGTGTGAAAGCTGTATTGGCAGAGGGCTCTCAGAGCTCTCAGATGTGTGTGAACCTGAGGATAGGAGCTGTCACCACTCCCATTTACAGACGGACCCAGGGCTGTAGGGGTAGGGGACTGTCTCTTGCAGCCTCCAGGATTTATCTCCCTAAGGATACACATGGAATTTGACTTTATTCGCTCCCCCCAAAAAAGTAATAAGAACTAAGGAGTAATAAAACCCAAAATATGTAAATTTTGTTGTAAAAAAGAGAGGGAAAAAAAGAGCTCTAAAGGATACAACAGCAAGTGTGTTTAGGGGTGTTAAATAGCTGACCATATTAATGTTTTTGGTTGGATCATCGAACACAACTGTTTGCAGTCTCACTGTTTGAATGTCCACTTTGTATGCTTTGATACTGTGATTTGAGCAACTATCTTTAAGATGATAATATGTAATCTATTAACTGGTGATTTCTTACTGTGTTTTTTTTTTTTTTTTTTTTTTTTTTTTGTAGTTCTGTATTACTTGTACCCTTACACCGCTTTGTTTTGTTTTGTGTTTTTCTCTTTTTCCTTTTAAATAAAATAAATTTAAAAAAAAAAAAGGATACACATGGAAGCTCCCTCCTTTTTGGAGACTCTAAGAGAGGGGAATGGTGCCCTCTGTGAGTCTATCAGTGACTGCCCAAATTCCCCTGTAGCTGCTGGCACCTGGCACTGTCTCCCTGTAGGTCCAGACCCCCGGGCAAGCCTTTGTTTGCCAGATGCAGGAGGGTTGGGGAGGGTGAGTTAGGGAAAGAGAGTGGAATTGAATGCAAGCATTAGTAGGCTAAGCCAGAGCTTGTCCTGGCAGGGGTAGACCACTGGCCACTCCCCAAATGGGAACTGCAAGGAGGCTGCCTCTCCCTCATTTTCATTGTTCTTTAAGGAACCCCAAATAGGACAGAGCTGGCCACGATGGGTTATAGGAGAGGGAGGATGGGGAGAGAAGGCACAGAGAGGGAGGGAGAGCCAGGAAGAGATGCCAGGGGTCCAAGGGCAGAATGAGGGGACAGACCAGAGAGAAAGAGTGTTGTCTGGGAGGCAGATGGCCTGTGAGCCTGAGGGGACTCAGCTCCGGGGAGGCACAGAGCCTGGGGACCTCAGTCAGCGGCTACTTGGACAGGCTCAAGAGACTTTCCAATGAACACCTTAGGTCTAGGTAGTACAGAATTCCTTGCCTGGTAGTCTCAGAGCCTGAGAAATCTAGGGAGCTCCCCGGGGAGTGGCATCAGGAAGCTGAGGGGTCACAGAGTGCAGGGTGGGACCCTCTGTGAGCACTGGGCTTTTGAGCTTAGCCTAAGGAAACTTCTGGCTCTTCCGAGAAAGAATGCAAACTGGCCCCAGAGAGGTGGGGAGCCACCCTGCAATCTCCCTGCTCTCCTGAGCAAGCTGGACTTGATGAGTGAGGTGCCCCATGAAGGTGGCTCAAGGAAGTTCTGTCGCTCTCAGCAGGCACCTGGCCTACTGCACCCTGGGAGTTCTGTCCCAGTTCCTGGAGTGGCAGCTGGGCAGGTTACACATGTTTAATTACTAGTAATTAAAAAACTGACTGTTGCAAATGGGGCATCCTGGGGAAGGCTGCTGTGCCTGTTCCCTGGCCTGGCATGGAGGCCAACTCCCAGGGTCCCCTCCTGTGCTGTTGAAAATGAGAGCTTCTCTTCCCTTGGGAACTGTGCTTACCCCATGTCCTCTAACCAGCCACACCAGTGCCCACTGTAGAGCATCACTGCATGGAAGGAGTCCTGGGTCCGCTTCTCCAGGTTTCCTTCCCACCCCTCAGAACATGATAGGTCAGAGGGAAGGAGGGGCCTCCCTGCCTAAGACCCAGGGCAGACAGGGATTTAGGTCTGGGGCTGGGGGAAGGTGGGAAATGAATACAGAGTGGAAGTACATAGGTCAGATTCACCAACTTCATAGCTGACACCCCAGAATTGGCTTTTGGTCATCAGAGGACTGAGGCTCAGTCCATACCCACTATATGCCAGGTGGACATGATCTAGCCCTGGTGCACCACTGAGTGGAGCAGAAGGAAGTCTGTGTGCGTGCATGCTCACACACAAACTCTGTCAGTAGTGACCAGTTGTGAGGGCTGCAGGGACTGGATAGGGAAAAGTGGGGTGCGCAGTTTAGGTAGGACAGCTGGAAAGTGTCTCTGGGGTGACGCAGAGGAGAAGGAGGGGAGACAGAGTTGAGGGAGAAGTTAGCGGCCTCTGGACACTGAGAGGTGCTGATGCAGAAGCGGGTGGCGGTGTGGGGCAGTGGGCAGCGCCTGGCACCTGTGAGGAGGCTGGGGCTGCTGTACTACGGGGCAGGGCAGAGCAGGCAGAGGGGGCTGGGCTGCACATTCCCCACTGCACTGTTGGTGGCCTTAGTTCCCTGACCCGTGGAGAACAGAGCAAGGCACCAGGCGAGAGATGGACAGCCAGGCACCCATGTCCAGGCTATAGGGGATAGGAGCGGGGTTGCAGACTGGCTGATGAGGGGTTGTGGGAGGTGAGAAGGGAGCTTGCAAAGGTGACATGGCGCTTGGAGGGTGGGCGGGAGCCTCACTTTACACAGCACTGAGGAGACAGACCACAGACAGGATCTAGTCTCAGGGTGTCTCTGAGTCTCCAGTCTTCCTGTCGCCCCACCCTCTCTGGCTGAGCAGCTTGGTGACAGCGGCCACGCAGGGAAGATTTATCCGTGGCCCTCGTGTGGAAGATGCTGACGCGCTGCTGTGCTCATCAATCAGGGCAACGCTGGGCCAATTATTCATTTATTAATAAGGGGTGTGCGAGCCCATCCCCCACCACCGCACTCCACCCTCTGGGCCTGAGAGGCTGCTTTGATCCCAGAGTGTCCTAGAGAGGCCTATGCTCTGCCTCGGCCCCCACAATGGCCTGCAGGCAAGCTGCACACACCACTGGACACCCCTCCACGGCCTGGCCCTCGCATCATTCTCCTGAGCACCCGTCTTGGGGAGCTGAAAAAGCGGCTCCTGCCCGGGGCACCTGGCGAAAGAGGTCAGAGGAAGCAGGCCCTGGGCACCTGTGTGCATGCGTGTCAGGAAGTGGGTCCAGCACCACAGAGGCGCCTCCAGGCCGCTGGGTCACCCCTGCCCTCCTCTCTTGCCTGTGCAGTGTCCCCACCACTGGTTGCCTCTGCCTTCTGTTCCCTTTTTCTCTCTCCTTCTGTAAACAGTCTTCTGGAAAGAGCACAGAAATCGACTGCCATTTGACTCCTTTTAGGCTGGGTTTGCTTGCCTGCTAAGAGGTCCAGGGCCCTTCACCTGTGTCACAGGGCCTAAGTGATCACACCTGCCACCCTTTGCCGCTCATAGTCCTGTGCCAGGCCACTCTCTGCTCAGCGCAGCTCAGCTCACTTGGCTTCTTTGTTTCTTTCTCCTTTTCCACCATAGCTCTCTTCCTCCCTCCACCTAGGGCCTGAGGATACATTTTTTTTTTGAAAGGCGATGAGAAGTTATGTTGCTTTGCTCCATAAGTGCTTATTGCATGCGAATGGTAGCCTGGCACTAAGGTTGCCTCCCGAGTGAGACACAGGTCTCACCTATCGACCCATAACGCAGGCAGGTGAGCTGAAAGCCTACGCACAGACGTGTGTACGCACAGACAACAGCTTGGGCCAGGCCCATCAGAGCTGCAAGGCAGTAAGTGTAGAGGGTTGTTTTGGGGTGGGCGGTGCCTGGCGGATTTCACAGGCAGGAGATGGCTGGGGGGGGCGGGGTCTAGGCATGTGGGCTTAGCCCTGCAGAGATGCCTGGCCACTGGAAAGTGTGTGATGCCACTGGTCTTGCTCTTCAGTGGGGCCACTCTGACAGCCTCCACAGGGCGAGGAGGACAGGGGGGCCTTGAAGTCAGGATGTGGCAGTGGAGTTCAGGAAAGAAACATGGTAGAGAAAGACCTAGAATAAGAGTCCAGGTGGACTTCGCAGCCAGGGCCAGGTACACAGAAAGGGACAGAAGCCCTGTCCCCACCCTGACAAATCATACATCCAGAACAGCATGCCTGCAGCCATGAAGCAAGAGGTAAAGATCAAGAGTGGCCTCATGAGCATAACTTGACCGTTCCTGAAAATCCCCACCCAAGAAAAGAAAGGCGAAATCTTAATCCAGAAACATCCTAAAAATTCATGTTTCTAAACACCTACCACCCAGCCTCCCTGCTCAGCACAGCAGCCCATTTACCCGGGCACACCTGCTGGCCTGTGTGCTAGCCTCGCCTGCTTAAAACTCCCGTCTTGCTGCGTCCACCACTTCCTCGTCTGTCGGATCCCAGTCAGAGCCCCACATTGCAGACCCACACTCTTCCAGACCCCCAGCACTAAGAACATCCTCCTTCACCTCAGAACCACCAAGGTGAGCACTGCCTTCCACTGAGGCAGGTGATGAACTTGGCTTTGCTTAATTAGGATGAAATTGGATGTTCTTTTGAGAGTTTCTTTATCCCTTGGAGGCTGGAAGGCTGAGCATGTCTAGGATTCTTTCTCACCCACAACTCTAGGGTTCTGGAATCCCCAGGCCCAGAGTTCACGGCACCTCTGAGCTGAAGTCCTGAAGTCACAGAGGGGAAGGGCCTGAGTCAGACCCCACAGTAGCATCTGCAGGTCCAGGGCTCTGACTGGCCCCATCTTTGATGTCTGGGAGCCCTCACCCCAACACCTTCTCCATACTGCCTTCAAGGTGACCCAAATATCCCTGCCGGTCACATCTGTTGCCCACTTTGCCCCCTTCTTCTTTCAGGGTTTTATTTTTGGCCAGGTAATTAGCATAGCTCTTCTCATTAATATTATATTTAAAAAAGAAAAGGTGCTGGTGGGGGAGAGGGGGCTGGAGGGAGGGGCTTTCGCCTGCCAGTAATTGTCTTGACAGCCGGAGATCCTGGTGCAATGACAGTCTACTTTAAGTGGCCCAATTAGCATAAGAAACGGCTCACCAAAAGTTCTGAAGGCATCGTGTTGATTAATGCAATTTATCTTGCAAACCAGCGGCAGACAGCTGAATCGCTGCTAATGATTATTATATACATTTATACACATTATGTACATGTGGCCTCCTCTCCAAGAAAACGATGCCTCTCCCCTCTCCTTTTGCCTCTGCCCTCAGGCCTACTGGCCCAAAATATCCCAGGATAACTCCACCAGCCCGGAGCCTCCAGCTCAGGATTCCGATTGACTGCGTGTATCCTCAATTCCAATTTCCTGGTCACACAAATGGGTCGTCTGTGACATGAAGGGGCTGGCTTTACCCTCATATTGAGCCAGTATCAAGACTAGAGACAAAGATTTCAAGAATGAATTCTGCTGTTCAGGGGGATCAGCTTGGGAAGTCCAGACAGGGCTGACTGAATATACAACAAGGTTACACACTGGGTCCCAGCATTGCAACACGGGTGTGTGCCTTGTGGCACTGACAACATTCACATCCCTCCCATCCAACCATCTCCTTTTGTTGGAAGCTGTGAGGTGTTGTCCTGGATGCTGCAAAAGCTGGCTTTGCCTTGTTAGTTGTCTATCTCCTTCCGGGCAGGGTCAGGACATAAACACCAAAGCAAACCACCAAGCAGGTGACAGTGATGGCTGCCACTTCTCAGCATTCCCAACATTCTCACAACAGGACCATCCTAAGAGCTTATACTCTGTCCACCCTCGTCACTCTCTCCTCTGCAGAAAAGAAGTGTACTAGTCTGGAGTGTCCACTCCATTGCTTGCTATCTCAGTGGTCAATTTTAGGTTAGAATGTGGAAGTGAGCATCCTAGGTAGGGAAGGGCAGGGTGCTGGCCCAGAGGACAGAAGCTGCCCCTTAGAGGTAGGTGGGAAGGCTCAGGTGGGAAAGGCCCCAGGGTGGAGGCCTCTGGGAATCCCAGGTGATAGGGCCGAGGCATAGAGGTGCTTGCCTGTGCGTGCAGGCACATTGCATTGGTGCAGAATGCTGCCTGACCATTGGTTTAGAGCTCGGCTGTGGCAATGAATAAGATGGGGCCCTTTCCCTAGGGGTTTAGAGCCCAGGAGTAAGCTTGATAGGGCCGCATAGTTAGTGTACCACACTGGAGAGAGGCTACACTGGTCATCCTTGGGACGCTGGAGAGCAAGTTGTTGGCAGCTGGGAAAGGATGTGAGATGATGACAGGGTGGGTATGAGGACAGTGCGGTGTGGGCAGGGGAGGTTGGACCAGGGCTGGGAGCTGGGAGGACCACTGAGGCTTGGAGGAAGCTGGCAGTGAGGGTACTCAGGAGAGGGTGCTAGGGTTCTGCTCTTCATGCAAGAGGGACCAGAACTGTCCAAGGGGACTTGAAGGCTGGTGGCAGTGGTGCTGTAGACAGTAGTAAGGGCACTCGGAGGAAGAAGGTGGGCAGCTAGGGAGGGAAGTGATGAGTTTGTTTAGAACTCTGCTCATGCTTCAGGTAGAAATATAACACAGATGTGGGCTGGTGGGGGCAGGTGTGAGCTTTTAATTTGTCCCTTAGGATTTAGATTTTAGGGGAGGAACTGACCCATGATGAGTACCTGCTGTAGTCCGGGCAGGGTGCCAGGTATTGACTCTCCTTCCTGACAGCTGTGTCAGGAAGTGCTATTATTTATCCCCATTTCACAGATGGACAAACTGAATCTTGGAGCATGAACTCCCAAGGTCACAGAGTGAGGACATGCTGAGCTTTGCTCCATGCCACCAGACCTCCAAGATGGAGAAATGAGGCACCATGGATCAAAGTATGCATGGAGGACTTGGGCATTTTCACCTTTACCTGGTTCCCTGGAGAACAGAGTGATGCCCCATGAGTAAGTGGTTAGGACAGTTCCTCTGTGGGCCTGTGCTTGGCTGCGTACAAATATAAACTGTATGGGTAGGGAAAGATGTATTCTTTACAAATCCTTGTGCATTGGGCCAGGATCTAAAACTGAAGATTTTCCTGGGTTGAGTAGTCTTATTCTGCCTTCTGCTCTCTTGAGTCCACCCCAAGGCCCTGAGAGGCCCACTGTGTGGTGGGTGCTCTCGGTGAGTCAGGACCCAATGCAAGGTCCTGGAGAGAAAGAGACCACTGGCCTTCCTTCCATCTCCTGTGCAGCCCTCCGCCCCCAGGGAGACAGGCTGCAAAGGCTCTAAAGCCCTTGCTGAGGATTTTGACAATTCTGGCTGCGCTGGAGCCGGGAAGCAGCCCTGAGGCTCACGTGCGTGGAGAGAGATGTCCTCTGAGGAGGAAGCCCTTTTGTCTCTCAGCAGCTCTTTCTCAGACTGAAGGGAAGGGTTCCTCACTTAAAAACAGGGCTTACCAGTTGTACTGTGTGTGCCCCTAACAGTGTGCATGCTTGGAAATCCTTCATGCATCTGGGTCAGAGAGGACTTGTATGCGATTGGGATGGAGAAGATGTGAGCCTGTTTAGGGGTGTGAGGTGTGTGTGCTCCAGAATGTGCAGTTGCATCAATCTGTGTGTGTGTGTGTGTGTGTGTGTGTGTGTGTGTGTGTGTATGTGGCCCTGCATGCTGTAATATGACCAGCTGCAAACTTTAGACTGAAAACCAGGCCTGAAGGGAGCAGACTGCTGGACCTGGGTGGGTGTGGGGTGTGAGCCCAGGCAGGTAACCTGTGCAGGAGGTTGAGCCCTGGACTCACATCCTCCTCCCCCAGATGGAGCCAAAAGGGAGCCAAAGCCTGGTGTCAGAGGGCCCTATGCTACCCTGTCCTCTGGGGCCAAACCAACTGGAAGCTAACACTTGGCAGAGCCAAGAGGCCCCAGCTGAGGGGCTCCATGGGGCAGAGAGATGTCCTGCACCTGAGCAGCCCCTGTGTTCCCTGCCACAGGCACCGGTTCAGAGCCTGGCCCCAGGGGGTTTGGGGAAATGGTGTTCTGGCTGTGCTGAGACCCTTGTGTTCTGGTCCTGGTGGCAGCCCTGTGGCTCTCCTTGGTGAAGACCTTTTCTATCCCAGAACTACTGACCAACAGACGAAGCCACCATGGGGCCATCAAAGGCACCCTGTTGAGATTTTGCTTTTTAATAGGAAAATATAATGTGGCACTCATCCACTTTAAAAATGAAAAACAGTACATAAAACTTGATTTAATAAAGACACCAAATAATAAAATATTCTTGTGCGTTATGGTAGTTGAAGGCAGAGAGACAGAAGGGTGAAAGAGAGGCAGCAAAGAGAAGAGGAGGGACAGAGCAGGGGAATGGGGAGCAGGAGGAGCCAGGGGGCAGAGGTGTGGAGAGGAGAGGGAGGTAGGGACCAGCCCAGCCAGAGCTGGATTCCAAAGCACAGAAGGGCCCCAGAGGAGCAGGGAACAGCCTCAGCCGAGGCCCTTGGGCTGTGGTGGCCACACTTCACTGCTGTTCTTGCCAAGCCTCTCAATAATCCCGAAGGTGTTTACCAAACAGCCTACCTGAGCTTGGTCCCTGCAGGGTGGACCCAGATCTCTGCAGGCACTGGGCCTCCTGCAGGGTCCTGGTGTCCGTGTCCGCTCTCTCCCCCACACTGTCAAGGCCTTGGCCTGAGCTCTCCAAAGTGACCAGAGCAGCCTCCCAACCTTCCCACTGTGCCCTCTTCTGCCCCCACCCTGCCCTTCCTGCAGGACTCCAGGGCCCAGCAGCCCCCTAATTCCTCTCTACCCAGCCTTCCACCTGCCCCAGGCTCTGCATCTCCTCTCATGTCTTCACACTGTGTCTTCACGTGTTGTAGTCTGATATTTTTTTAGTCTGAAATGTGTCTGGGGATCACACAGGCTTGTGTAAGGGCTGGGAAAGACCTTGAGGGGAATCTGGGGTACCAGGGAAGGATCCAGAGGACCTGAGGCCCAGGAAGGTCTGAGCACATGGCAGGAGGTGGCAGCAGTCAGGACCAAGGCAAAAGGAGAGAGAGTGAGGTTGTGCCCAGTGTGGCAGCAGCTGAACAGCGAGGTTGGCCGGGAGGCAGGACCTCCAAGGTTGTTCCGTCCGGTGTGCTCTACCCGCCTGGAGTCTTCACTGAATGTGGGCACAGCAGCACACACAGCTGCACATATGAAGACACATGAGCAGCCAGGCCCTGGCTCTAGCAGGCACTGACTCAACTCCTCCAGAACAACAGGCCCTGGGCACATGGGCTGTGTCCTGCTTGTTCCCTGTGGCCACACACATAGCTGCCTGAGTCAGTGAATGAAGGGAGAGGACCCTCTAGGCAAGGGCACCATAAGGGCCAGGCAAAAGCTAAACCAACTAGGCCTGTGGAACTCCCAGCCCTTGTGAGATGACTTGGCAGGCAGGAGAGGACACATTTCTGGGTGTGGAGCTGAGCAGCTGGGGCATCTGAGAACCATGGAGCCATCATTATTCTTTTCAGTCTGAGCTGCCTGATCTCCCTGCTCAGCTCTGCAGGCCCAGTACCCTCCAGCCTATGGTCACTACACCACCCCCTCCCTGCCATGGACCCTCCCCTTCTGAGTCAGGATTGGAGCCTCCCAGAAAGACCCAGTAAGCACCACTCATCACCAAGTCCCAAATCTCACCCGACACTGGAACTCCGGACGCCCACCAGCTGGCCACACAGCCTGCAGGCCAGGCTCACACAGGGCCTTTTCCACAGAGAAGGCCTTGAGCCATCTCCTGTTAATAACAGCAGGGGTAAGAGCTTGCTTCGAGCCAGACCCTAGCCCAAGCTCTTCATGTAACAAGCAGGTGATTCTACTGATACTAACTCCTAGTGCAGAACAGCGAGGAAACTGAGGCCCAGATGTGAAATCACTGGCCCAAAGATGCAGTGGGCAGTTTGGAGCCTGTATAGAGGGGCCCCACTCCAGGTCCAGGCTCCTACTGACCAGCGTCCTCCTGGCAAATGGAGGTTTTTCTGATAGCTTTCCAGGGTTTTCTGGACTGGCTTCTGCCGCTTTCCGTCACTGGGGCTCAGAAAAGGATACCCAAGGTACAGCCCATTGGCAAGCAGAGTACTTTGAACTGAGGGACCCTGGGAAGGCCACAGAAAAAAAGTCTCTCTGGCTTTCTCCTGCCTTCCTGTCTGTCCCCCTCTTTCTCTTGGGAACTGAGTCATACAAACCAAAACTCCTCTTCCTCAAGGTGGATCATAGAAACCAGAGTTCCTGTCCCCATGACAAATCCTAAAACCTAGGAAGGTCACCCTCCTCTTTCTCCTTTGAAAACCCTCATGGAAGGTCTTGCTCATGCCTGGGGGCATGGACGCTACACAGAGGCCTGGAAGACTGAACTGAAGGGTCACTGCATTTCCCCTTAGGCTGATGACATGAAATCACAGTTACAACCAGCTAAGTTAATTAGAAATATTATAGGTAGTCAGACACAGCTAGGCCCTCAAAGGAGCCAGTACAGAAGCCCAGATACCTTGCAACTGTGGGGGAAACAGACACTTTGAGTTGTGGGCCAGATCTCAAGACAAAAGGCAAAGCAAATACAACCACATCTTTTTTTTTTTTTTTTTTTTTTTTTAATTTAAGGAGAAAAGAAAAGAAAGAAAAAAAAAAAAACAGTGAAGGGGTACAAGTTATACAGATTTACAGAATAACCACATCTTAAGGACTGGTATTCCAAATAGTTCCCTATCACCCCGGAGGAAGCCGGCAACCCCCTACAGGAAGAGTCACTGCTGTTAAGCATGCCTGCTTATTACGTGACTCGCTCCGCCATTTGTTCTCGATTTAATCAATTTTACCTGAGCAATTAATCTTATTAGTTGACCACAGTTCTGTCCCAGGCTTGGAATTGAAATGCAGCTCCAATATTTAGAGCCCTGTGACTGTGTAAAACTACCTAGGCTTCCTCGATCTCTGTGGGGTAAGATGAGAGTATTGTCACCATCTTTACGGTCCTGTGAGGACCAGTGAGGACACATGTTATAAAATGGGGTGGCCCATGGCAGGTGCTCTTAAACTCCAGTTGTCCCTGGCAACCTTTTACCACAGGGTCTGCATCAATGCTGGGCATACCTGAAGCCTTGGGTTTTCTGCTTGAGACGCCCACACCAGTAGGAAAGCAAGTTGTCGTTTGTGCTGGCCCATTTGCCCTTCTGCAGAGGTGTTTCTTTGGAGGTGTTTCTTTGCCTCCAAAGACCTGGCTCAGCAAATATTGCCATTCAAAGGGCAGAGTTAAACCAAGAACCACCTGGGAGACGGAGGGTTCAAAGATGCTCCAGAATTAAAATGGCTAGATGGGGTTTCTACTTGGGGATGTGGCTCCCTGGTGCACTGCCTGAGGCATCTAACTGCCCTCCTGGCTCCTCTCCTCTTAGGAAGCTGGGATGGAGCTTGGCCTTATGGGCAGGCAAGCCTGGTAAATGCAGCAGCCGCCCCATTAGCGCAGTTATTTAGACTTCTGTGTTAATGACTTCCCAGGACAGCACTCCTCCTGGATATGCAAATCAAGCTGAGGTTGTTAACAAAATTAGCCTGCTTAGCTTGGGATGGCCCCCCTGCTAGGCTTGGGTAGAACCTGGGCCCCACCCAAGAAGAGTGAGGAAGGAAAGCGGAAGTGGCCTGTGGTTTGCTTCAAACTCCCTGTTCTATTCTGGCCTTTTTCCCTCCTAAGAGATCACTGCTGTTCATCAAGGACATTTTAAGTGGCTTTTAAAGTCTTTGCTCAAGTCTCATGGAAAGATTCCCCTCGGAGATGCCCAGTCGGGGGAACAACCTGGCCCATTAAAGTGGCAGCGCCTGCTGGGGTGGGTGGACGTTTCCTCCGTTTCCTCCCTCCTGAGAGGGAGAGGCAGGCTTTTGTGGTGGTGGTCCGGATAGTCCCTGATGCCTCAGGAGCAGGGGGTGACAGAGACCCAGGAGCCCTGGTCCCATCCCTACCAGTGCTCTGAGGTCTGACTGGTAGCTAATGGGGCCAGTGTTAGTAAAACAAGCAAAGGGCTCAGGTGTGAGCTGGACAGGAGCCCACTGAACAGAGACAGAAGTTTGGTCAAAGCCAGCCTGGTGACCTCGCTAACCCCCAGGATCACAACAGATCTTCCTTCTGGCATCTCAGGCAGCTCTAACTCTGGTTCCAGCTCGAGACCTGCTTGTTCCATCCCCCTCCTGCTCTTCCTACCAAATGGCATTTAAATGTTAATCAAGTCAGGGCTGCAGCCCAGCCCCTCCCCAGCAGCAACCTAAGGTCAAGGCCAAGCCTGAGAGGCAGCCCCCTCTCTTTGGGATTGGCGAGTCCCCCGTCTGGTGGTCAGGCCAGCAGGATGCAGGGTTTCTAGGAAAGAGCAAGGCTCAGGGACAGGGCTGGGGGAGTAGGAGTGCAGCACGGACTCTGCCCTGCTTGACAACCTGCAGCCACGGGATGAAGGTGGGAGGTGCGGCATGGCTGCCATAGCCCAGGGACCAGAATTACCCTGTGGAGCCCAGCTCTGCCTGCGTGCCCGCCCCCCAGCACTCACGTCCTCCTTTCCTGTCTCCCACCCTGTGCCTGCTGCAGTCTTTCTGCTCTGCTGTCCCGTCACCTGTCCTGCCTTCTCCACACTCCCTCTGCATTTGCATCCAGTCCTCTGTCCTCATCTGATGAATCTTCTCTATGCATTTGCCTTTGCCCTTGTTTGCAGTCTGGGCAGACTGTGGTCTGTACCTGGAGATGATATTCCTTTGGGGATACGGAGCCCTCAGGAGAGATCAAGAGGTGACTCTCACGATGGAGCTAGCACTCTCTACGTTATACTGGTGTCTTTCTTGGTTTTCTTCTCCAATCTCTTTTAAATCTCACTTCTTTTGCTTCTTGTGCATACTCTGCACAGGGTGGGACCCATGGGGCAAGGGTATGGCTGAGAAGCTCCGTGAGCCAAGATGTGGGGCCTTTTCAGAGGACCCTGGGGGGCGGGCCAGGGCTGAGTGAGCTTAGCAGGTGCTGAGTGCACTTTTCTGCCTTGAAGAAGTCATTAGTAGCTTCCTGACAAAAGAGGGGAACTTTCCACCCAGGCGATATTTTCATGTACAGAAATTTATCATCTCCCAGGACTTAGACAAGAAATAGGAAGGAGGAAGCATTTTTCTAGGTATCCAAAATCAACATAATGAAAATAAGTACAAACATTTTTCACGTGCGACATCTTCGCAGCCCTCCTCTGAGAACCTTGTAACTCTCACTTTAGACAGAATGCTAACTGTATCGATAAACTGGGTCCTAGGAGAGATTGCAGTTAGGACCTTTTGAGGGGTGGCAGGTGGCAGGTGGCACTAGAGAGGCTAATAGAAGCAGCCACCTGGCAGGGAGGATCAGGGAAAGGACAGAAAGGCTTGGTATAAATAGGCATGGGCTAGCCAGGTGTGGTGGTGCATGCCTGTAATATTGGCACTAGGGAAGCTAAGGCAGGACGATCACAGGTTCAAGGATGGCCTGGACTGTATAGTGAAACCCTGAAAAACACCAAAGCTATGGGCTCTTAGTGAACCTGAATTCTCTTTGTTATTCAAGTAAATTATTTACTCTGGCTTCCTAATTGAGATGCAAGTGCTCCTGGACCAATGGACAACCCCCGGACAGTGCACACCATCTCCACCTCCAGCTCCTGCCTCATGCTCAGGGCCAATACTGACTTCTGGCCTTCTCTGCTAAGTCTTCTGTGCCTTGTGACATGCACAGCTAGGTGGGGATCATATGAGGCACTGTGTCCCCAGGAACACATTGCTTCTAAACCCCAGAGCCCCTCTGGAAGGAGACCAGAGCAAGGGATTAGAGACTAGCCTCTTGGCCAGGTAGAGGATTCTTTGTTTTCTAAACTACTTCATTCTTGGTTTCCTGCAAGTGGGAGTGTTGGGGGTTCTCCCATGAGGCACGATTTGCTGGGCTCATATTTATACTCACTAGGGCACAGCCATTGGGTGCACCTGCCTTGTATCTCCCCAACCACCTTCTCCTTTGCAAGATCCTGTCTGCCTTCTCTGGACCCACACAGGTCCACAAGTATGTTGTTCTTACTTTGGATTCTGTTTGTCAGTCTGGGGCAGAATTAATGATGCGACCTCTCACTTCTCCTTGGCAGCCACCTGGGAATTGGCTGATCCCTGGGCTGGGCTCCAGGACACACCTTGGAATAGCAGATGCTCAGACTACAGCTAGGAAAGACAGCCAGCAACACAAGAATCCCTAAGAAGATCAGGCCCTAGGACTCCAGGCTTTGTCTGGAGGTGACTGTGGTCTGTAACTATGAGCCTGATGGGCTTTCAGTTGAGGCACTCTGCCCCTGAGAACCCTCAGCAGCAGGCACTGTCCACCAGCCCCAGTGTCTATGCAATGCACAAAAAGGATTTGTCCTAAATTCAGACAGATAATCATTTTTGGTTGGACTTAAAGAACTTAGAAGAAATGTTCCCAGCACAGCAGGACTCAAATGCGCTCATCCTAAGGTTTTCTAGAGTGAAATGCAGATCATTTCCATGCACTTTTGCTGAGGGTACAGGAAGAATGGAAGGTGGGGTCTCTCTGCCCTCTGCAGACTCTAGATAGACAGAGGAGACCATTGTAGTGACTGTGACGCCAAGAAGGTGAGAACACCAAGGACCTTAAAGGCTCATCACTGAGGCATCAGGCAGCCTCTTCATGTTGCTGAGGAAGGGTTTAAGCCCAAGGCATGGAGAGGTGTGGGTCTGGAGCACTTCACAAGCTGGAAAATGAGGAGTGGGTAGGAATCCATTTGACCACCCCTCTACTACTTTGCTGGGCTAATGAAACCTCACTAGATGGAAAGCATAGGTCCCTCCTCCTAGGAACTGAGGCTGAGGACCAAAGGCAGAGGAGGAGTTAGATGAGGTAAGTGAGACAGAATTCCCTCTCTGGTTCTAGGATCTTGGGGCAGATTTCAGATTAAGTCAATGGATGGACACCAGATCAACTCTTGAAAATAATACCTCACACTGTCGCATTCATAAAAAGCCTGCCTCTGGGTGATCAGAAATGAGAGGCCCTTATTGACAGTGATTCAAGTGACCTGGTAGTCTCAGGAGGGACTTAGAGGGAGGTAGTGAAGCTTAAGGCAGAACCTTTCTTTCTTTCTTTCTTTCTTTCTTTCTTTCTTTCTTTCTTTCTTTCTTTCTTTTCTTCCTTTCTTCCTTTCTTCCTTTCTTTCCTTTATGCAGTTCAGGCTGGCCTTGAGCTCATTTTGTAACCCAGGCTGGTCTCAAAATCGCAAAGACCCTCCTGCCTCAGCCTCCCGAGTGCTGGGATTACAGGCATGAGCCACCATGCCCAATAGGCAGAACTTTCTTAAAACCTGACCATGGGGCAGAGTATTTTGAAGAGACCACCAGCTCCTTTTGCTGGGATGCTCTGCAGGAAAAGCATTTCGTGGACCATGAGGAGGATTAGATCTCTTTCCCAGATCAGAACTTGAGGTAGCCAACAAGGTCAGGCTTAGGCTGGAAAAAATGTGGAGCTGATCCAGAAGGCTACTAATAGCACAGAGCAACAGACCTGCCAGGTCTTTGTCATCATAACTATGCGTAACATCCAGGATGACAATGCCCAAGTCTTTCTGCTGTGCCCAGTGTTCTTTGCACCTGATTTGCACCTGATGACCCCAAATGCCACACAAGTCCCCCAGGATAGATGTCTCTCCCATTTTAGCAACCAAAGAATGGAGGCTTTGAGGTGGGTGGCTCATAGTCAGAGCAGGTGCGGGGCCTGCTCCAGACCTGGTTTTTCCCACCCGCGGGGCACTCTTGCTGAGTTTTCTTTGGCTTAGGAGACTTTAGACTCAGTTCTTGCAGAGATGGAGCCAGTAGAGGGTGAGGCAGAGCACTCCTTTATCAAGCCCCTTATCTCCATCCTGCCCGCAGGAAGGGAGGGCAGGAAACACAGTGGAAGGCTCTTCCCAGATTACAGAGACTGCCCTTGGAGGGGGTAAAGTGCTGCTTTAGGGTCCGGGGGCTACCAGATTCCAATCCCAGACCTGTCTGATTCTCATCCTTCTGTCCTTCCCATTCTACCCAGTGCATACCTGTCTGGGGTGAACTGGTTCCCCATCCACACCCCACCCTTCTCTCTTCCATCTTTCACTTCATGCCCAGGGAGCTCATGTGGGTGACTTCTTCCTAGTTTCTTATTTTACAGATATTTACTGGAATCCCCTGTGAAAATGCTAAGCTGGGCATCCCGGAATGGGGAATTGGGACCCTGGCCTCTGAGGAATGGTCATGTTGCTCTAGAGGCAGACCTAGGAGAGAGTAAACCTGAGAGGCAGGACCTCCACAGAGTCCATGCTGGGGTGTCTGCAGCAGGAAGAGGGTAACGGGGCTCAGGTGGGGGCGGGGCTTCCTAGGGCTGTGATGAGAGACAGAGCAGGCAGGTAGAGGCAGTTCTTAAGCAAAATGCGGGTGGGGGATAGACGAGAAGAAGCTGGAGAGAGCTGGGCAGGACCTCTGGCCAAGTCCTTGCCTGATTCTCCTGGCTTTGCTCTGCAGTGGGTTCTGGAGTGGGATGGGGAAGGGGCAGGCAGGGACGGAAGGGATGCTCTGGAGATGTCTTCCTTGTCCTGCACTGGACACTTGGGGTAAGAGCGACAGGGACTTACCTAGGGCTCTGGTGTGTGGGGGCAGCAGGTGCAAGGTACAGGACTGTTCCCACCCCCCAGCCCCCATCTAGGAACAGGGCTGTAGAGGAAAGAAAAATGTAAATCGAATAGGGGAGATTGTTTTTTTTTCCTTAAGAGAGAGAAAGAGAAGGAGAGCACAAGTGACATTTGGAGCCATAATACCTTAAAGTCAATATCATTACCTCTGATATTTACTGTCAGCTCGTGGCGCCAGGGAAGTGGGAAAGTTCATCCATCTCTCCTTAGCTGACGTGGTGCCAAGAGCACCCCCTCCCCATGCCCCTGTGCGCAACTCCAGTTAATTGTTTGGCCGTGTTCATGCCCCACACCCGCCAGTCTTCCAGCAGGGCTGGAGGAGGGTGAGCTCGGTGAAGAAATGGGGTCCATGGGGGTGGGTGTGAGACTTGGGGTTACAGAGCCAGGTTTCTGTCCCAACTAGACCAGCCGGTCAGTCATTTCAGTCTCAGTGATTGCATTTGTTACCTGGATATGGTGACGTTGTGTATGTCTCAAGCTGTAGGCATTGGTTCATTTACTCTTAATTCTTCAAGGGAGAACACATCCCTCCCCATCCCTCCCCATCAACCCCCTGTGTGAGGTCGGGTTTTCTGCTTGTGCACAGAGCAGAAGCACCCACAGTCTGACCCCATGGCCCTCTTGAGCCCTGTCCTTGCCTCCTCCCTGTGGGTTTCCCCATCTTGAGCACAGCCCAGTGGGATTCTACCCGACCTCCTCACACTTGCCTTTGCAGAATCTTTCCTCCAGGCCTTGCTGCCATCCAGTTTGGGCTTTCCTGCTCCCAGCAGCAGGGAGACAGTACACAGCAGAGCCTGCTGCCTCCCCAGGGATGGTGGTGGAAGGCATGGCCTCTTCCCCATGGTTCCTGGCTGGCCTCCCCCCCCCCCCCCCACTGACGATGCCAAGCTTCTGTCTCATTCCGGCTGCACCAGTCTCTGACTATCCCTCTGCCCAAGGGCCTAGTTTGATTTCAAATCCAATTTTCTGCCATGAACTTCTTCCTTCTCTGTATTGGCGGGCAGCCCTCACTGCTGTCAGTCAGCCAAGTCATTTTTCCCTTTGACTGCTGGATTGGGGGCCACCTGGGAGAGGGGGGCAGCACTCATGATACTCCTCCCCATAGACAGGTACCTGAGCCTGGGCCTGCCTGTCTGGCCAGTGCCCTTTTGAAGCAGCCACATGTGTACAACCTGTGTGGCCTCTGCCTCATGGCTGGGCAGCGGGCCATGAATCATCATGCGTGAGCATGAGCCTTGCTTAGGAGAAGCCAGGGCAATATTTGAGCCTCTCTGTTGGGGTGGTCATGTGTGTTCCTGGAGCGCACATGTGAACCCATGGGTCCTGCAAACCTCAGCGGGAATCTTCCTTGTTGGGGGAGGGGGTGATGCTTCTTTGGGAGGTTCTGAAATGGATTCCAGAACAGAGAGAAGGAAGAAGGGGCAGAATCAGGGCCAGGGGCAGGGACTGGGCATCCTCCCACCCTTCAGTCCTTTCTAATGGCCTAAATTTCCTTCCCTTTCCTCAGCTCTAGCCCCACTGCATGATTACAACATGTGACGTGTAACTGTATATCTTTTCCAAAGAGCTATGGTGTTCGGGGCAGAGGAGGTCTGAGTTCTGTTCCAGGGTCTGGGAACCCATACCCTCTTCCCACCTGAGCCCATGCTTACCCCAAATGTCTCCTTGCCCCAAGTTCATTGAGGTTATAGTGTCTTCTAGACTCTTAGAAGTCGTGTCCTCTCAGGACTCTAAGTGGCTCTGGGGACTGAGTGTCACCTCTGCTCAGGTGGCCCCCTCCTCTGATAGTATGGGTGTATTTTCATAAAACTCAGCAGACTCCTGCCTGCTCCCTCTCCTTGCTATACCTGAAGGTCAGGTACAATGGAAAGAATATACTGTCAAAGACCTGCTCTGGCTCCCTAGTACCTAAGGACGGTCTTTACAAATTCTCCACCCTGGCATTCATGATCTGTCCAGTTTGGCCCAGCGAGTCTAACCCCATCCACATCTTCTGTTCCTGACAGGCCTGGATGCATAATCATGCTTACTTTTGGATGCATAATTTTGGCCCCAGCCACCGTGGTAGATCCTGGGAGATGCTTCCCAGAGAATGCCTAGTATACTGTGCCCCTGTTTTCTCCTCCTAGCCCTGGGGCCTTGAGGTGTGTGAAATTCAGGAAGCCACATCTCTGTTCTTTACCTCTGCTGACCTGTAATTGCAAAGCCTTTGTTCCCCGTCCTCTGAGCTCACTAGGTCTTCTAGCTTGCTGTATCTTGGTGTTCCTCTAAAGCAGAAAACCAGGGGGGCAAGGACAGAGAAAGCCAGCAAGCAAGAGAGAGCCCAGAAGCCAACCTCAGGGCTGGCGAGCTGAGGACATACAAAGATTCTCAGCTCCCCACCTAACAGGACCTGTCTCAGAAAGCTTTTTCAGTTTAGAGTCCTTTCACCCCTCTTTCTGTGGGCCAGAGTTCTCTCTGGTGACCGGGGCCATCTTCCCAGGATTAGGTTGCAAATGAAAGTTTTCTGCTGCTCAGAAAGTGATGCGGAGGCCTCACATCCCACCAGCCCCATGAATCTGTCTTGGATACTGTTGGAATCATTTCACTTACAGCATGTGCAGTAGGTAGGGGTACCCTGGGATTTCTCCAAGCCCAGCAGGAATCACAAAAGCCAGAGAACTTTGAGGCCAATGAGCCTTTCCTCATCCTGGCCCTAATTCCCATGAAAGGACTCCTGCTCTCAGGTGTCTGGCTTATCTACTTGCAGTAATTTAACTCTATCACAGTGGCTCTGGGTCCCTTAAACAGCAATGAAAGTTACTGACTTTATTTGTTTACTCAAAAATTTCTCATAGTTTCTACAAATGATCGTAACGTCTTCCGTCTGAGCCACAGGACAAAGGCCTTTCCTTTAGGATCATCCATGAATGACCCCTTTCCCAAGTGGTCTTCCCTTGGTTTAACAAGGTGGTCCTTGACCCAAGAGTCATGTGTTGTGCATGTAAAGTCTTGGGCCATCCAGAGTGCTATCCTCTTATTTAGATTTATATAGTTTCTATATAACCCCTCAGTGGTTCCCAGAACTTGTTGGACCAGCACAAAGAAGAGAGTGATCATACTTTCTCCTCCTGACCATAGTCATCTTAAAGCTATCTAAAGTACAGTTAGGTTCCAGGGAAGTCAGTGATACAAGAGGTTCCTATTGAGCTGTCAACAGAAGCATTTGCACCTGGTGACAGCAGCTGCTTTTAAGTCATGCCTTTGTGTGTCAAGATGCCTGCACTTAAGTTCTCAGCCCTCAGCAGAAGCCCAACGTTTCTCCCCATTGAACATCATCTTGTTGGATTCTGCCCATCATTCCCACCAGCCAAGATATCTTTGCATTCTTATTCTGTCATTTAATGGTTGCACCACTTTTCTCAGTTTCAAGTTGTCAGAGATTTGGTCAGTCTGACCAACATATCATCTGCCAAGTCATTGATAACGATGTGAATTACGGCAGGACCTAGGACAGAGGTGCCTTCTTGATCCTGGCGACATCTCTCTGGGTTGACATTCACCTAATTGCCACTACACCTTGGGAAAAGGTCTTCAAGCAATTACTACCTGATCTGATTATTCTGTCATCCAGAACATCTTCCCTTAGTTATCCACAAGATCCTCGAGAGAAAACTTGCGGAGGGTCAGAGAACTCAAATAGACTCTCAGCAAAAGAAACCAGCCACCTGGCTTCTTGGGGGGCCCCTGGTGGGCCCTGGGCTCTCACATGCTTCTTTCTCTGAGTACTCACATGCTGCCTGTTGTAAGATCTCATAAATTCTAGTGATACATACTCTTGTCTTTTTGGGGAACCAGTCTTTCCTTCCTGGTGGAAATTAAACTTCTACTTGCCTCTCTCAGTCCTCATGACACCATTTCTATTTGTCAAGATTCCTCAAAGATCATCATTCAATAATTTAGTCAGCAAACATCTACTGAATATTCTAGGAACAGGCAATATTAAGCTGAGAGATGTATGGTGCCAGGCCTGGAACAGTTTGCAGGGTGCCAAGGTCTCAGAGTACTGTGTAGGTCCTTGGTGCCTGATTGCCAAACATAAGCCCAGGAATCCAGGCCTTTTGGGATGCACAAAGAAGATTAAACCCAGTGTAGCTATCTTGTACATCCCTCACCTTACCTCCAGAACTGTGGCCTCACCTCAGTATGGTTGAGAGGAGACTGGACTTTGCTACTGCTAGATCATGGGATCCCTGCCTGACCTGCCAGCACCAGGGAGCCCACTTACAAGCTGTTGCCAGAGGAAAGCCTCTTGCACCTAACTTTGTGTCCTGAGTTCCATCCTTAAAGACTTCAGACATGCAGGGGAAACCAGAGCTCCTATATACCCTTTCTACCTTGACTACAAAGAGCGACATCTCAGAATGGTGAGGAAAATAGCAGGCACAAGATAGAGCCTCTCCCTCCTGGAGGAATTTTAGACAAAAGGAATGAGGACAGTCATGGTGATAGACAGCATCAAGAATGGTCTGTGGGTACATGTATTTACCCACTACACCTTCACCTCTACCCTGGGAGAGCAGCATTCAGAATCTACTGTTTACAAAGAGACTAAAGCACAAGGAAAGTCAAGGTGTGCCCAAGGCCATCCAGAGCCAAAGCCAGCCATGTTGTAACACCTCCCTGCCCAGAGGAAGGAGTCTGGTGTCAGGTTGTGGAGGAGCTGGGGAGGCTGCCCAGGCAGGCGTCTAACCTACTTGTGCAGTGGTGGGATGGCCCATGCTTTTGTGCTCCATTGGGGCCAGGAGAGGCCAGGTAGGCAGGTAGGAAGCCACCTCTATCCCCAAGCCTCAGGTTATAGCCCACAAGCTTCCAGGCACCCTGGTCTCTAGCGCTGGTTTGAAGTCTGCTCTAATTGAGTAACATACTGGAGAGTGATGAGCTGCCACATACCAGCTGCCATGTACCAGCTCACCAGAATGGAGAATATGAGAGGAGAGCCATGGCTGGCAGGGTACATTGTACCCAGATTTATACCAAGTCACAGCTGGAAAGAAAGCCATTTCCAACTCCAAGCTGCCAGCCCACCAAGCTGCTGCTGTGGACTAGTCCCAAGGGTTGAGAAGCTCCTCACAAGAGCCAGCCAGACGCCCCACACCCACATCCAGCCCTTGAATCTTCATGAGCGGTCATGCATGAGCCTGTGGCCAGCCTGGTGTCTGTGCTGCCCTACTGTTCCTGTCAGCCTTAGCTCTTCTGCTCATCTCTCCTGTGACCACTGCCTCCTACTTCTGTGTGGGGCAAGTACCATGTTCCCTGACCTGTAGGAGGCCTCCAGACAGCCACTGCTCTCTGATCTCCACCGTGTATGTGTGCCAAGGGGAGAGTGTCTCTGGCCACTTTGAGGGCTGGCTGGGTCTGTGTGTGGTCAAGTGAAGTGAAGAAGCCATGCCTGGCTCCTATGTGTACAGAGGGGAGATCACTTACTGGACGCTTGCAGTCAGTCTTGATTGAGAAATCTCAGGAAGAACATTCTTGCCAGGTCTCTTCCCCTGTGGAAGGTGATCCTTCTTGGTAGGGAGAAACAAGGTAGAGAAATATTGCTCCTACACAGCGCTGAGTTCAAACTGCCCGTTGTCTCCAAGGGCTCTGTGTGTGTGTGTGTGTGTGTGTGTGTGTGTGTGTGTGTATGTGTCTATAGAGCTGTAGCCCTACCCCTGCGTGTTGTGGAGAAAGCAATCTAGCAGGTGGCCATGAGGATGCTGTGTGAAATCAGGTCATTTAGGGACCCTCCTAGGACAGGGCCCAGTGAGCAGACACTCCTCTAGCCAGAGGACAGCGTGCATGTGGCTGTGAGCTTCAGTCTGTGTGAATGCTGTGTCTGTGGTGTGTGGGCCTGTCCAGCTTTGACATGCATCTTCAGGTTGAGTGTGTGCAAGGGGTGACTATCATTTATCATTGCTTTCAGGTGGCCTGAGCAGGGGCACTAAGTCGGGTGGAATGAGGCAGGAGAGCCTGTGTGTGCATGTGTGCATGTGTGGGTGTGCTTGTGTGTCCTCCAAAACCTCCTTGCCGCAGAGTATAAATATTTATACAGATACCTGCCATAAATCTGCCTGGCTGGCAAACAAATGAATTGCAAAGGTAACTGGGGGTTTCAGGAAAGCGCTGTGATGAGGTTGAAGACCCCAGAGGATATGAGTATTAACATGACAAAGCAGGGTTCCAACTGGCAGCTGGGTCACCTCCAGGATCTAAGCTCATCCCCTCAGGAGGAGAGGGATGTGCCCAGTGGAGCACCCCACAGACTGTACTTTGAGGTCAGAATTACCTAACCAGAACTGGCTGGACCTGAAAGTCTTATTTAATCCTCCACAACCTGTGAGTTGGAGACATTATTCCCATACTACAGATAAGGAAATTGAGAGGAAGAGCTTCCTTAAGTGATGGAGCCTAGACATACACCTCCAAAACAGTCTGTGTAATGTTGGATCCCATGTTCACCCACTCAGCCTCTTGGAAGCTGAGGCTAGAGTCAAGCTCCACTGCTCTGTCGCCCCCAAAAATCTGTTTCTGATGACGTTCCTCTAGGTGCCATCAGGTCTCAGAACTGAGCCTATGGAGCTTTTCTACTCCACGTACTGGAGGAGGCCTCTTTAATTGGGTCCACAAGAACTTTATTACTGGGTAGCTAGTTCCTTTGCTTTTCCTGTAACAAATTATCCTAATGATGTGACCCGGGACCAGATGTTAATTGCAATAGAAAGTAATCAATTTCCTTTACTGAGCACAGACTCATGGGCAGCTTTGTCAAAAGCAGAGCTGGGCTTCTTAATGAGGGGGGCACCTGAGTGTCCATCCTGGCTGCCTCTGCCTCTTCCTCCTTGCCAATCCGCAGCCCTTCCCTGTAAGAACAATGCCCAGTCAACCCTTTCCTGACTGTGCCACGTGCCTCAGGTGGTCACCCCCTTCTTAAGAGCTCCCATGGTTTCCCAACTTCCAACCCCAAGTGTTTTCCTACTTCCTGGCCTTGAGGCCATTGCTACCTGTCCAAGCCCTTGGCCAACGGGATTGTCTTGCCCTCCCTTTCTGGGACTCTCTGCAGCCCAGCCCAGCCTCTAGCTGTCCCTGCAAACACCACACCCACCCCACATTTCACTCTCTCCTGCCTCTCTGCCCCTCCTGGATGGGCTTCCCGCTTCTCCCATTCTCTGACCATGGCTCGGTCTTCTTCTGGTGTGTGGGGCAGACTTCACTTTCCTCCTGCCTGGTGAGGGCTGGGGCTCAGGGAGGTGGTCAGACTCTGGTGGGGGCTCAGTTCGAAAGCAGAGCGGAGTCTCTCCTTCCTTGGGGGCACACTTGGGTTTGATGCAGGGCATTTGCCTTGAGCAGGGTACACAGCAGGCAGGATCTAGGGCAGGCAGAGGGTGGATAAGATCTGGGTGAGAAGGGATGGGGAGATGGAGAGAGGAGAATGCAGGAAGATGACAGAAACAAGGAATGCAAATAAAAGAGGAAGAGGAGGAGCGAGACAAAATGAGGGCCAGGGAGAAAGCAGAGGACAGTGAGAAAGAGGCGGAGATTTGGGGAGGAGAAGGGGAGAAGGGAGCTGCCACGTAAAGACGTGTCCTGAGGGACACGAAGGCAGAGCAGCGCTGACGGGAGGAAAGAGTAAGGTTGGGAGATGCAGGACACAGAGCGCAAGGTGCTGGCCCCCTGGTGGGGGGTCCCCAGGCTGAGGCCAGGTCTCACAACTTTAAGGTCCTGAGGCTACACACAGTCCAAAAGACTCCTCTAGTAAACTGCAGTCCTGGATGCATTTTAGAACAATCCAAGGAGTTGAAAGAAAAACAAAAAGATGTAGAGTGTGGTGGTGCAAGCCTGTAATCCAGGACTCTGGGAGGCTGAGGCAGGAGGATGACAAATTTGAGCCCAGCCTAGGTAATTCAGGGACATAAGGAAACTGTGGGGAGGAAAGAGGACAAAAACTCAAGAATTCCTCCCAGACCAGTTCAGCAGGAATGTGGATGTGGACCCTGGCCTGGGAATTGTTAAGTTTTAGTGCAGTGCAAAGTTGGGTTGGTGCCAACTGACAGGCCATTTCTAAAGGCACAGAAAGGAGAGGCTGCACCGAGAAAGCAGTGGTGAGGCTGATGGTTGTGGGAAACGGGGACCAGTGACATACATGGAGAGGTGGGGAGGCCTGGGGAGAGGGACAGAGGTGACTGGAAAGTCACAGAGGAGCGGTGGGAGAGACAGCAGGAAGCAGGAAGGACAAGGGAACTGGGGGCGCAGGCAGCCCTGGGTGGAGGCAGGTACTGAGAGGGCTGCAGGGGTGGCCAAGGACAAATTCCCGACTTTACAATTTCCCTGTGAGTCTACAATTCTATTAAATAGGATAATGGATTTTAAAAAGCCCCGAAAAGCAGAGAGTGCTGTACGATGGGCGGCATTATTGTTATTAACAACCACATTCTTCTTGGAGCTTCGAGAGGAAATAAATCAGACAACACGCGCAGCGAGCGAGTCCCTCGGAAGCACTCATCGCCACGAAGTAAATACATATACATTATAAGCCCCGAATTAAACGAAAATGGCACTTGGGGGTGAGCCATACTTTTATTTCTTAGAGTTTTATTAAAACCAACACATGTTTGGAAGGGAGGTCCAAGAGGTGGGATGGTGTCAACACCCGTGTAATGTGCCCAGTTTGATAGGGGAAGAAGCAGCTTCGGGGTACATTGCTCCCCAAAGGTGGCCCAGGGTAGTATGGAGGAGCCAGGAAGGCGCAGGCAGCCCTAGCCAGCCAGCACCCCCAGCTTGTAGTTCTAGGGGGCATTGGTTCACCTTCCGCACTCTGCAAGGCTGGTATATCTCCCCTGCAACCCCAACCTTACCAACTTGCGTCTTCTCTGCCTTCCCTGATCATCCTGGCTTGGTGTCCAGGATGTCTGCTCCTCATCACCTGTGGTCCAGCTCACCTTGTCCTGTCCTGGCTAGGACCTGTCTCAGACATTTTAGCTATGTGTCTGCCCCAGAGCGCGTGGCCACGTCCAGGTGTTGACATCTATCTCTCCAGGCCCTGGTTTAAGCTATATTCACTGGGTGCTCTGTGACTCTGAGCTGCATGGAGGTGAGGACTAGCAACAAGGATGGATGAGGGGGAGCTCCCTGGGGCAGGAGCTGTCTTGACCCTACATTCCTGCTTTGGCCATGGGGTGGCTTTGGCCGATGGCCGGTGCCCCTGAGGAAAGGTGTAGAGGCTGAGGTGGGCACAGACTGTGGGACCGTGGATCTGATTTTTTTCTCTCTTACCTCATTAGGCTTAGCTTCCAATTATGTGTTAATGATGCTGGCTGCCTTTTGTAGGCTGGCGTTTACTGCAGTGTCTTTAAATTTAATCACCTCCATAATGGCCAGCTCTGGCATCACAAATACGAGGCCATGAGAAACAAAGTAGAGCCCTTTACTCCTGAATAAGCCAGCAAGATCTGGGGTCCTACTGAAGCCAGAAAGGTCTTTCAATGTCTCCCCGCTCAACAGAACTTCTAAGAAATTCTAAAACCTGTCTTCCGTGACCTCTAAGAGGGCTTTCTCTGAGTCCCCATTCACAACTGCACCAAATGGGTTGAAGATCAGACTCAGCAATAGTCTTCTTGCTTGTGCTGCAAGAGATCTCCAGAGAGCTTGTGGAACCAAGAGTTCTGGTGGCCCCAGGTCCCTTGTTATGTGCACAGCCATGGCATTGGGGAGAGACACAGGAGGATTAAATGTCTGATTTGGCCTCCCTCTCAAAAGGGATTCAGGGACTGAAGACCAGGACTCTTGCCTGCATTTGCAACAGCCATAGCCAGAATCTGAAGTTCCTTTTTGCTTATTGCTGTTACCTTACGCCCAATCCTGCATTTGATTTGAATCCAGGGGTGAAGTAATAATGGCAAGCTGGCCCTCCCAAAGGACTTGTGATGTTGGAGATGCAGAGAGACATCCTCTGCCCTTCTCTTCCTTCCCACTAGCAGCCAAACACCTCTTCCTCAGCTCCTCACTTTTCTGCTAACCCTTCAGGGAAAGTTTTGTTTGTTCAGAGCCCGCGTAGTGCTGAGGGCTTTTCTTCTGGGCCATGGGGGAACGGTCTGGGTCACACTCTCTCTCCCCACTGTTCCCAGCAAGCCTGTGCCCACTGTGTCCTTGCCCAACTCTACAGTCATGTCCTCTTCTGTGCCCAGACCTCTGTCTCTCTGCCACTGTTCTACCCACCATCCCCTATTCGTTTATCCATCCACTATCCATTCCTCCACCCATCTGTCCTTCTGCCAGCCATCAGCCTCGTATCATCCATTCACCATGCATCCTTCCACCTATCCTCCTGTTTACCATCTATGTATCATCCATCTATCCTCCATCTATCATCTGACTCATTCATCCATCTACTCATCCACTTGACAGAGGCCTACTGGACGTCAGGCCCTGTGCTAGTGCTGAAATAAGGTCCAGTTCTACCCTTTAGGGAGCCATGCTAAAGTAATGGATGCAGTGAACCTAGTAAACAGGTGTGTCACAAAATCAGAGCAGGCTGCCTGGAGCAGGTGTACTCCAGGGAACACCTGGATGAGACCCTCACTCTCCATCTGAGCTTGGCTTAGGTTCCTGGCTCTGGGCTTTGAATTTGGGAATGTTGAGATGGCATCCCATTTTATTGGGGTTCTGGAGGGAGATGGTTCACCTAGGTGGGAGCCCTGCAAGTACCCTAGGGTAGGGACTGAAAACACTGTCACAGGAGCACTCTTTTAGGACAGGAATCAGGTCTACTCTGAAGTAGAATGGGGTCTCTGATGGTGCCTTTTATCCTTCCCTACCTCTTCCCACTGCCCAGCCCAGGATCTAGAGTCTGCGAGGTTTTGACTGAGCTCAGAGGAGGTCTTATGGCCGACCTCCTGAGTGGAGAGACCCTCACAGATCCCTGCTGCATCTGAATTAAGGCTCAGTGTCTTGTTGGGCTCCAACCTTCTCTCCTGTTGCACTGCCTTTTGCAGCTCCAAAGAATTCACAGGACAGGATCAGCTTGGGCTCCATGTCATGGACAGACTGAGTGAATGTTCTCTGATGCGCCCAGTGTGTGTGTGTGTGTGTGGGGGGGGGACAGGGCAGCAGAGAGCCCCGCATGTGCTCCAAGATTGAGGGGAGGTGCTCGCACACACAGCCCACTCTGCCCACTAACTCTTGCCACCATGAAATCCACTTGGCAAGGAAGCTGAAGCTGAAAGAAAAGCAGTGACTTTAGCAAGTCTATAGATCTCAAGTTCAACTCCAGGGCTGAGCTAGCACTGCTGTATTGTATTCAGGATTTTTTCTAGAAGCATAGATTTCAGTTGCTCTTGCCGTGACAGGCTGGGTATGGGGATAACATGAGGCAATGGATGTAATTGCTCTGTTTAACTACAGTAACTATTTTGCCTTATATGTATATCATCATGTTTTAAAATCTTAAATCTACATAAAATTTTTTTTTAACATTATATGGAGGAACTAGAGGTGGCCTGGCTCAGGGGTAAAGTGTATACTTAGTATGCATGAGACCCTATGTTTGTTTCCCAGTACCAAACAATAAGTATAATTAATAGATCCAGTATAATAAAAATTTTAGGTTAGAAAAACCCTATGAATATTTATTCAGAACTTATTATGTGCTGGCATTGACTATTCTACGTGCCTGGAATCCGTTCCCAGAGGTTATCTTTTACAGTGATGAGATGGAGACAGTTATTATCCCATTTTATGGATGGGCAAGTCAAGGCACAGGGAGGTTAATAGCTTGTGGGGGCTCAGAGCTGGTATCAGCAATCAAGCCTATATAAGGAGGCTCCTCCTTAATGTGCTCCAGTCATTCTTCTACTCACCTCTCCCTGCAGGAGCCCTTTGTAGGGACCAAGACACATGGGCCCAGAGAAGTTCAGATTTGCTCTGTGGGCCAGTCCCAGAGTTGGCCCACAAGCAAAGTAGGCCCCGTCCCATGTGTGGTAACCCCAGCCTTGGGCTCCCGCTCCTCTCCCTTGCATCCCAGTTGCAGGAGGAGGGGCACCTACTGGCTCGCAGTCTGCAGGGTCCCGTTCATTCTTCTGCATGGGCAAAGCTGGGTGAATTCCTGCAGGCACACAAGGGCACGTGAGGGGCCTTTGCTGACTTTAAGGGAACTAGCAAGGAAGCCGTTCTCTCTCCAGAACACAACTGAATGCAGAACAGGAAGTAGGTCATCAAGGCCCCTAAGGCTTATTAATCCCTTCATTGAGTCAACAAATGTAAAATGTTTACGGTCCATGTATTAAAACTCTTAGGTATTTTGCTCTTGGAAAACCCACTCTAGGGCTCCTAACTGCTGGTTTACAAACATGCAGATGTCCTGATCCTTTCCCCAAAAGGTGGGCTGTAGGGTCCAGGCATGACTGGCATGTGGCCCACATGCACTTCCGGGTGAGCTGGTGTAGCTTAGTGATTCTGGTTTCCATCGTCAGAGCTGAATGGCCACGGATTTAATGAGAAGGCTGGGGCTGCCAGGCAAGGACAGCAGCCACCTCTGGACCAAGTGAGAAGCCACAGAATGGTAACAGGAGCAGAAAACAACCCTCTTCTCCTGGGTGCTCCTGCCAGCACCACCCTGATTGAGGACAAAGCAGAGTCTAGAGGAACGCAGGTTTCCACACTGAATAAGATCGAGGATCACGTGGAATGTGTTTTAAGAAGATGTTCCCTCCAAGCAGTTAAAATGAAAGTTTAAAAGTTTTGATGCTTGAAGGATGCAGTCCTCAGCCAGCTGAAAACTCTATTATACATAACACTTAATTTCCAGATGGTTCATGTATAATACAGAAGTCTGTAATATACAGCCCAGGATTTTTCCCTCCCATGCCAAATGCCAGGCAGCATCTGTAAACCACTCCTTGCTTTGCAAAGCACATCCACATCCGTTCTCTTGTTTGATCCCTACGACAGTCCTCTGAAGCAGGGAGTCAGGTGTCAACCCTATTGTACAGAAGAGGAAAGAGAGGACCAAAGAGTTGCAAGGTCTTGTACAAGTTAGCCATCACAAGGCCAGGGCTCCCGACACTGGGTGCAAGGCTCTTGCTTTTTTCAGAGCCCCTTTACTTTCTGGCTGGGAAGATGACTGAGCCTCAGGATTCTAGGAAAGCAGGAGTTCTCCTGAAGCCCATCACATCTGTCCTGTGGAGAGGGGGGCAGCTGCCTCCTTCCTGTTCTTCCAGACACCCTCATACTGACTGCCTCGCAGAGTGCTAAGCTTGTCCTGCCTCATCCTCGGCTAACTGAGACTAGACAGAGATGCTCAATATGGGGGTGAAAGAGAAAGAGATGGGGAGATTGAGATTGATGGAAGGAAGTGTGCAGGTTGGCTGGTGGGAGGGGCACGGGTTTGACTTCCCCAGTCCTATTATCTGGCTCATGGGATGGGGGAGGGGAGACTCACTGTCCTTCCTGAGCTGCTAAATGCTGTCACAAAAACATTTATTAATATGCAAATTCTAAGTGGCAATCTGGACCCAGTCGGGTTGTGCTAATTTGCACATTAATATCTGTCTTCAGGCTGGCCTCAGTTCTGGAGAGGGAGGTGGTGGGGCTGGGAATAGGAGCTGGGGAAGGAGGGTGGAGGTGGGGCAGGATGGGGGAGGGGACTCCCATAGGGGTCCAGAGTCCCATCCAGGAAAGGAGGTAAGGACCTCATCCAATCTGCAGTGGAGAAACTGGGAGGCATCTTGCACAGCAGGTTTGCTCTGTAAGCAAGACAGGTCTAGGATGTTGGCCTCTGGCCCCTTCTTGGACCTGGAGGTCCCCAGGGCCCACATCGGAAGTCATACGAGGGAAACAGGATGTTACAGAAGCCTGAGCCCACAGTGCATGGTGGTCCCAGGAAGCAGAGCAAGTGAGGTGCCTGGGAGAAACAAACACAGGGCACCATGAGCTGCTTCAGCTGGACAGAATGGCAGTTGTCACCCTACTCATAGCAATGGGAACCTTTGGATACCAGGATGCTGAGCCACCTGCTCTGGACCAGAGGCTGCCCTCCTTGCAGGCCATCAAGAAAGGTGATTCCTGTCTCTGGCTGTCCCAGAGCCCCCATGTTCCTTCATGACCTCACATGTCCCCATCAAACTCACTACGTGTATATGGAATTACGTGTTTCAGATCTGCTTGGTCACTCTCTATTCCAAACCTTCTCTCCTTTCCCCTCTGTAAATGCACACATTTGTCAATTGTGTGTATGATTTTTTGGTTGACGACATACGATCACCTCTAATGGTTTTGGCAGGTTAGGGGCAGCAGGTATAGGGACATCAAGAGAAGACACATTGTGACTGAGCCTGTACTCAGTGTGGGGCACTTAGCATGCACAAGGCCCCGGTTCAAACCTCAGTGCAAAATAAAATGAAGGGGTGGTGGGAAAGAGAACTGATCGATGCAGTGGCTTAGCTTCTTCTCCCTGTAAATTGTTTAGTCAATTGAGCCAGTGTCTCCCCTTCAGGTCCCCCAACCTGCAGTACCCTCCTGCTGATCAGGTTTATTTTAATTTGGTGTATTCTTCCAACCCTACCCTGGGCAAGGAGCACTCTGACATCCTGTCCAGAGAGTTTTTCCTATGATGGTGCCACGCATCCATACTTTTGTTTTTCTAGTTGTTTCACGTGCAAATCTTTCACACAGGGTGCTTTCTCCTCTACAGTACATGGCAGGGATAACACTCATGGCCTGTTTTAAATATAGATTTCCAAAGTATTTGCCTCAATTAACTCTCATACCAGTCTGTGAAATGACCAGCCTGATATGTGCAGATACTATACTCCTAATATTCAAGTGTACATCAAAAGTTAAGATTTAGAAAGTATGCAGCAGTAATGTTTTGTCTACTTAGCATGTATTTATTTTTCTTTGTGTACTCAAAGGTGACTTATTTAGTCAGCTCAGTAATATAACCGTTAAAAATCATTCATTAGCTAAAAGAAAACAGCCTCTGCCTAACAAAGAAATGTTCATTATTTTATATTGAGTTGAATATTTGACTCTATTACTTTTCTACATATGAAACAAATTCCTGGAAGGTTCTTCGTAACTGTGTTACAGAAGAATTTAGTATGTCAAAAGTACATAATTAAGTATGTCTTATTTGACATTCAACTATATTATGCATATGCTGGTTAATTTCCTTATTTGCTTCATGTTGGGATGACTCAAAGATGAATCTGACTAAAGTTGAAAGAAACTAGATTATCAAGTTCTATTAAATTGTTACACGTTAGCTTGCTTAAATTCCTGTTCATTAATTTACATCTACCCAATTACATAAAGTAAATTTGGAGAAAAAAAAAAAACTAAACCTGCAAATCTGAATAGTGCCACTAGGTGGTGATATGTGCCTTGGGGTACGGCATCCTTTGGGTACGGCATCCTTTTAACAGTATTATCCTCAGATATGAATTAATGCACTAATCTCTCTCTTTCTCTCTCCCCTTCCCTCCCGCCCTCTTCCTCTCCTCCCCTCTCTCCTATTTTGATTTACCTGCTGTTAGGTTCCACATTCATCCCTCCCTCTCTTGGCCCTTTGAAAAGTGTATCTGCTCTGGTGGGACCTGTAGATGTGTACAAGGAGAATGACAATATCATGTGATACATGTTGAAATCCAGTGTTCAGGAAACGAAGAAAAAGAAATGATTAACTCAGATGATTAACTCAGAGAGAAGCCTTCACACAGATGGTGATGTTAGAATGAGGTAAGCAGGAGAAAATAGGATTCGGTAGGAAGTCTGAGTGTCCATGTGAAGGCAGGGATGCTTAGCAGACTGAACAAAGAAGCCAAAATGTGTAGAGGCTCCAGGTGGTAACGAAAGAGGACTGAGAGGCAATATCATGGGGAAGAAGTCCTGGGAGGACAGGAGGTTCTGGGCTATACAGCAGGCCAGCATAGGCCGTTAATGCCTTGCCCTGGCCTGCAGGACGATGGAGCTGCGGAGGGATGTCCCCAGAAGGAGGAGTGAATTATGTTTGGAGTTAGGGTGGGTGAAGGAGGAGAGCTTTTAGGTGGAAGAGGGCCCCACATAGTCCTGGGGAGGCCTGGCCATGCAGGGTGAGAGGCAGGCAGGGGAGGACCGCATGGTTGGATGAAGGATGTGTGAGGTGACATCCGGTGTGGCTGGTGCTGCGTGGTCCTGATTTGGAGACAGTGCTGCTGATGACACCATTAACTGAGAGAGGAACACACGCTTCCTCACTAATTATCCTCAGAAAAAGTCAAAATAGAACTTTTGATTGAATTAAATTAACTTGAACATGGCGCCATTAAATGAGAAATTGGAAAGTCTGATAAAACAAGGCCATAAAGGAAAGGGAAAAAAAACACCTAGGTACAATTCAGTCCTTTTCTCAATAATCTTTAACTGTTATGGTCCTAAATAGTTTCTCTCTTCCTGAATAGTTTCCCCTGTAGGGTTTCAAAGAAGAAACTCTCCACTAAACGCTCCCCCCTCACTTTGTTCTCACACCGCAGGGTGTGTGCAGAGCTGGGTTCTGTGAGTTCTCTTTGCATTAAAAAAGGTTTTATTGGCTTCTATAGGATAAGTTTGTACTCTCAGTGACCTGGAGAAGAAGCCATCAACGGAAAAAAAAAAATGGCAGCCTGTGTATTTCATCCGGTCCTGAGGCTTTCAGACTCTCAGTCGGAAGTGGTGGCATTAGGAAAATGATTTCCAGGGTGAGCCTGCTGCGAAGCTCCCGGCCCTGGCTGGTCTCAGTGGGGATGTGCGGGTATTCCTTTGCTCCTTGATGGGGGTATAGAGTGTAGCGGCTGATGCACCAAGATGACCCTATGGTTCTTGATACTATGTTTTGCCCAAGACTTCTCAGCAGGAACCTAGAGGCTGTCCCTTTTTCCTTGTCTCCAGCCTTTTGTCAGTGGCCTGCAAGAGAGGGTGGGTGGGACTGGGTCAACGGAGCCCCATAGTAGAGCTGAGCCCAAAGCTCGGGGCCAAGAGCTGCTGCTCAGACCACTGGGATGGCAGAGCCCTTGGATCCTAACTGTGGGTCCTGGCTGGTCCCTGTCTTAAGGAAGAGTCCTGGTCCATGGAACCACAGCTGCTAGTACCTTCTTTCACCTCCAAATCACCCCAGGACCTTCAATGGGATCCAGGAGCTTCTAGCTGCTGATCCAAGCTGGAGCCAGGTCCAAGCTGGCCTCTGTCCATCCCCTCAGAGGACAGGATTCAGTTATTCTTTCTAATCTCTATGGACAAACCCAGAGACTTTGAACCTATGACTCTACTGTGAGCCTTTTCTGGTTTTGAGAGATTGCTAGGGAATTCTGGGCTCACTTAGGCTCAGGCTCTTTGTCCCAGCAGCATCCTTGTGGGCAAGACCTATACTGCAGCTTCCCGAGCAGATCGCTAACATGTTCTGCTTTCCAGCCAACCCTTGGCTCCTTCCAGCTCTAATCCAAGTAGATTTTGTGTATGTGCTGTGCAAGCGAGCAAATCCCAATAGATTTTGGCCCATAATGTCTCAAGTGTCCATAGCCAAGGCTAGCAAAGGAGGCCCAAGCAGAGAGCATCCTGCACTCTCTTATCAGAGCCAGGCAGAACCCAGGCCTATTCCAGAGGCAGCCTGGGGCTCAGCGTCAGCCAAGTTTCTCCTTAGTATCTGTCCAGACCTCCCTCCACCAGCTCAAGATGCTCTGTGACCCTCTAGGTCTTCATTGCCACCTCCATGTTCTAATGCAACCCTGCAGGAGACAGGAGAGGAGAGACTGCAGTTTGAGAGAAGGCTTCTCTGAAGGGGGAAAGAAAGGTAAAGATGCCAGGTCACTGCCAACCTGGGCACACTTGTCAGACTTGATCCCAAGGGTACCAGAAGGCACACACAAGGCGATGGGGGTGGGGATGCGGCCCCTCACTCCACCCACTGGCTTCTGACTGTTTCCTCTGTTCTCTTCCCCTTTCTCCTTCTTTCTCTGCCATTCTCCTCTCCTCCCCCTCAGCATTAGCTAAGGCCTGGCCCAGACTTAACCCTGGCATCATTCATTCACTCTCTTGATGTTCCTGTTGCATGGGGCCCCTCTCTGTTACTAATGAGCTCAAGGCAGCAACAAAACCTTTCAGGTCTGTTGCTGTTATTCATTAGCATAATGGGCCATACAATGAGCAGTTGCTGCAGTAAGTGCTTGCTGCAGGGAGGCTCGGAGAGCCCCCCATTGGGGAGGCCTCCTGAGGAGCACTGGGGTGCCTCCTGAGTGTGGTCTCCTCCTCCTTCCCCTCATTCTCATTGTCTGCCCCATTCTCTGAGGCTCCCTCTGCTTCTGCCTAGGGCATCCCAGCATTTGTAAATCCAGGTGGCTCTCCTATCCCAGAGACCTTCCCCCGGAGTGGCCTAGAGCCATCTGTCAGTCAATATGTTTCCAGGGCTTTCCTAGGTGCTTTCTCCCCATTGTCCGCTTGAGGACACTCAAGACTCCCAGGGTCCCCCACCCAGCTCCTTCAGGACAGGCCATCATCCTTTGCTGGTGGAGAGGGACAGGGGGTTCCCCTCCCACACTCCTGGTGGTCTGTCTGAAGTGCAAGGAAATGTTAGAGACGCGTGAACCAGGCTGAGAGTAGGGGGACACACCCAAGATTGGGGGGTAGCAGATGAAGTCACAGATTGATGCTATCTTGGTCAGACATGACAGTCAACAGGCACTGGGTAGGGAGGGCTTCAAACTGTGGTACCAGAGTCTCTCGGAAGCAGCCCACATTTGCTCTGGGCTCCTCAGCTGCGGTCAGAGCCCACATCCACAGGCTGGCCAGTCTAGCTACCAAGCATGGCAGGACACCAGAATGTAGGGCTCCCAGAATTTATAGCCAGACTTTACGACAATGGAAATATTTTTTTAATTGAGGCTTGCACCACCATTACACTGCTAATTTAATTATTCCCTATATTTCATCCATCACCATCTGATCCTCAGGAAGCAAATAGCTTGTCTTCTTGACAAGAAAGTACCAAATTGATTAAAAGTGTATGCGGGAGGGGTTGGGCTGTGATTGCTCATCATGGCTGGACTTCTGGGTATGTAGGGAAAGCAAAGTCACCTCAGGATGGTCAGTTCTGTGAAACCCACAGCTTGCTCTGCCCTGGGCATAGCTCCCTCTGACGTGAGACACCATAGATGTGGCCTTCAGTGGATCAGCACAACACTACACCTCTTGCACCCATCTGTCACCCCCAGTCAGGCACTGTGGATCCACCCTACCCACAGCCACCCAAACACAGAATCACACATGGCTGCCTCACCCAAAAACTGCTAGGAGACAGCACAGATACTTCAGGGGTGCACCCAGGCAGTGTTAAGGGGAACCAGACTTCCCTGTGCAGGACTTGGGGCCTTAGTCTGCCCTGTCTCACCCATGAGTGAGAAAGCAGCAGCTCTGACAGCCCCCTGGGTCTGTGCCTTTGTGCCCGTGCTGACCTGCTGGCTCCAGGAGTCCTCAAAGATGCTAAGCTCCTACTGCCCATGTGTGCAACTGTCATGTTCCGTGTGTGTGTGTGTGTGTGTGTGTGTGTGTGTGTGTGTGTGTTGCATGGGAGCCTCTGGTGAGAGTTATAAAGGTGCCCTAAGCAGTGTGGCTGTTATCCTTTACTTGATTCTTCCTCATCTCCATTCCAGGACACCCCTGAAAGCTCCTAAAATTCTTAAGGATTACAGGATGGCAGCTCTGTCACTCAAGTCATCTCTTGGCCATACTGAAACTGAATGGTGTCTCCTAATAGGTTTCTGCACCTCTCTCCAGGTACAGGAAACTTTCTGAGGGCAGTCACTGGAGTTTCTCTTCCTTTCCTTCTCTTGGGCATATAGAGAACGGCTAAGATAAGGTTGATGACAGGGCCATTCAGTATCTTGGAGGGGGCCTGCCAAAGATGAGCAGGATTCAATATGGGATGGAGGTTCTTAAAAGTGTGTGGACTTGGTGTATCATAAGTAAGTAAATGAGTGAACAAACAAATGAACAAATGAATGAACAAACGAATGAATAGGTGAACCAACAATTGGAACAAGCACCACGAGTGGGAGGGAGCTGGGTGGAATGGGGGTCGTTAGGGGTGCCGCTGGCATGGCCATTAGTCATCATGAAAGTTTCAGGTGCCTGCCGCAGGCCTGGCCACCCCCTGACCCAGCCTGATCAATGCTAATGGAATAGAGCGGAGGGGCAGCTGCTGCAGGGAGAGGGCCAGCAGTCCTCCTTGATGTGCCTGGCTTTGTACCTTTGTCAGCTGTCACAATGGCCAAATGTAGGAGACTGCTCACCTCAGTCATGTCTGGTCTAGTGTGGCTGATTTGGGTGGTAAGAGATAGAGGATGTGGGAGGAGAAGAAAGGGGATGGACACCTGAGAGGGCCCTAAAACATACCCTGGAGGAGACAGAGACTAAACATAAGAAGCAGGCAGGGAGACAGGCTTCCTGGCAAAAGGTCCCTGCATTTTATTTTATTTATGTTTTGGTACCAGGAATTGAACTCAGGACCCTGTGCTTGCCAGGCTGCACTGCTGATCAATATTCCAGGCTCCCCTGCATTTTAAATTACATTTATTTCCTGAAGAGCAGAGGGTCTGAGACCACAAATCTTTCCTTAACCATTTAGGATACTTCAGGCAAATCTGCCCTCTTCTAGGAGCCACACTCACACCCATGCCTACAGGAACCGGCCTTGGCAGGCAGCTGTCACTGCTCTGAAGTCCTGTGTCTCAGCAACAGACTGCATCATCCGCTCTGAACCCTCTGGATCAGGTGGCGCTTGACAAGTTCCCATGTGCTGGAACAGTCTGTGTTCATTCAACTGCACCACTATAAGCAAAAGGTCCTGTCTTCTAGGCTAGACACCTCTCTCTACCAGGTCTCTGTTTTTGCTATGATCTATTCATGTATCTGTCTCCCCCACCATGTCATGGCCTCCCTTACTTGTCTTGTCTTGATGACCTGATTCTTAGTGCCATGGCCAAAGTATAGTTGGTGCTCTTAAACATTAGATTCCTCTTTAACAAAGTTTTTCTGATGATGATTCACCTTCTCATCCTCAGGTCTGCCTCTCCCAGTGGTGAAGAAAGTAGAAGAAAAAAGTTTCCCCAGCACAGGATGGTTTTAAGGAAGGGTTCTGAGCTGGTTTTATGAGTCCAGTAGCAGCTCCTTCACTGTGCTGGGACCCTGACCATGCTGCCTGTCCAGCCAGGCCTATGATATCATTTGGAGAATGAGTATCATAGAATGCCCCCCACAGTCGATCCTGCATCAGCGTCCACTGCCTGGAGTTTGTACATGACCACTGGTTTTGCATAAAGAGCGAGCCCAGAAAACATTGTTGAACTGTGCATGCTATGTGCGAGCTAGGGGATGCTGATGTAGTGAGTCTGACAGCTGACCACACTGACCAGCCAGGAACCCAGAGCTGAGAAGACAGGGAGAAGACCACTGTGATACTACAGTCACCCTTTCTAAAAACAACAGGCTGTTTCCTGCACTTTGGTCATTGTGCTTCCAGGTAAAGATGGTACCCAGTGCAGCATGGCAGTACTCCCTAGTGGGCCATTTCTCCAGTCCCCAAAGCACTGGACTCTGATATTTAAGAACCTGCAGTTCATACCTCGAAAGGCAACTCTGTTACACAGATGTGTGTGCATGTGCCCCCCGCTACATGGTGCACATGGCGCATTTTCTGCCCTGAGAGCACTGGACACTGGGCTCTGTGTTGGCTCATCTGAGGATGCTTCCTGAAGAAGGTGAGCCTTCAAGAAAAGAGGACTGGTAGGGGTGAGGAGGAGGCACGGGGGTGGGGGACAGTGTGCTGTCTTCCTCAGTGTTTCAGGGTCCCTGAAGGCCTAAACCAAAGTCACCTCCAAGGGGTTTCCCAGCCACCTCATCTAAAAAGCTTTCCTCTCTCTGTGCCACCGGTTCTTTCAAGTACTTGACAGGCACCTGACTTCCACAACTGTGCTTATCTGTGGATTATCCCTCTGCCACACCCATATCCAAGACAGCAGCTTTTGTCCTCAGAGGCACCTTGGTGCCCAGCACAGGGCCTGGCACCAGGAAGACCCTGAGGAGCTGGGTGGTAAACACACACCTGAACTTTGGGGACTGGGCAGGGCTTGGAAAGATGGTCCTATTTCTCTCCATCACACTCTTGTGTTCTGCAGCTTGCTTGATGGCTCCACCTGGGACTTGCCTGAGGCCACTCAGGTTCATGAGGATATGACACTGGCCAAAGGGTTCACAAAGGGGACAATCTTTGCTCTCTGGGTGTTACTAGATTTTGCCGAGAATTCACAATTCTCTTTGGAAAACCAGCTGTGTCCCTGCCTATCATGGGAATCTGGTACAAAAGAATCAGTGAGGGGCCTGGTTTCTACACTCAGAAGGAGCTGTACCTGGACTTGTACAGGGGTGGCTCTGACCTCCAGGAGCCAGCCCTCTGAGCATCAGAGCCGGGGTCCTTGTGGGTTGCCTGCAGTCCTAAAGGGAACTCATTCCCCATGGAGGCTGGAGGGGGAGGCTTTACCAGTAGTGTGAGGTCTCATATCCATAAGGGGTACAAGAGGTGGGATGGTGGTTTAGCTCAGCGGCATAAGCGCCTGCCTTGCAAGCGCATGGTCCTGAGTTTGATCTCTGGTAAAAAAAAAAAAAAAAAAAAAAAGAGGTGGGATGGTGGTGGCCTGTGTGTTGGTTGTGCAGGCACCTACTACCTTCTGGGGAGCTCCCTCAGGGGGCTCCCAATCTCCACCATCTTTGCAGGTGGGTGGAGAGCACTGAGGAGCTACAGTTGCTAAAGTCAAATGAAATTAAACAAGAGATAATCCTTTTTGTGACTTTAAAAAAATCGTAAGGAATACCAACGCTCTCAACTACAAAGGCCAAGGGGGAAAAAAGGCAAAAACACCCCACCTCCTTTGCAGGGAACGAGCGCCAGCGGCTGGCTCTGGGATTTGCATGACAAAAGCACTCGACAAACAACAACAAATTGCCAGCTTGTCGGGGGCCGCAGGGCGCGCGCGACAACTGGCGCGTTCCTCCGGGCGGCGCTGGGCTCGGGGCCCGCGGGAGGGGCCCGCGGCAGATGCTAGGGTACCGCGCGGCGGGGGCGGGGCGGCTTCCATGGCAACCGAGCGGTGACCGAGGCCCGAGCTGTGGCTGCGCTACCGCCTGCCTCCCCCGCTGGGACAATGCGAGGGTCTGAGAGGGCGCAGGCCAAGCGCAAAACGGGGAGAGGGACGCGAAGGGACCGCCCGCGAGGAACCGAGCCACCGCCCTGCAACTAGACCTGATCTGCGCCTCCGGGAACCCCAAGCGCAGTGTGGGCGTCCGTTCTGGCGAGGCTTGGGGTGCCCTGGGCCCAGCACCTCGTGGATGGGTGCCGGTCCCCTCCTGGCCACGCGACCAGCCTCAAGGCCCGGCTGAGAGCGGAGCGCACCGACCCCTCCCTGCCGCGGGGTGCTGCTCCCCCACGCGAGGCCGGGGCAGATGGTTGGCCGGAGCTAAATTGATTCATAACGATTTGTGTCTCTCCCCTGCCCGGCAACTGGTAACTTTTCATTAGAGACACAGATGTCTCAATAACACGATGCCAGGCCTTCCCAAGGCAGCCTCAGCATCCCCTCCACCACCACTGCAGACAGATGTGGGGGAGGGGGCAGAGAGGTGCGATCCACCCGGGCAGAGCAGTCTTTCTGTCCCAGGACCCAAAGTCTGTGGTCCGCTCTTCGCAGGCTGGGGCAGGTCCCTGGGACCTGTTTCTGCTGTGGCAACTGTGGCCATCTTGGGACTGGATCCTGTGGACCCTGTCAGTATGATTCCTTGCTGGGAGGCCTGTCTCTGGCCCCAGCTGTCCTCCTTACTGTTGGCTTCCCCCAGCCTCCTTTCTCTGTCCCCATAGTGGTCTGTGACCCTCTTCCCATTCCCATCTAAGTCCACCTGTCCAGAGCCTTTCATCAGTGGAAAAAGGTTCCAGCTCTATGGCTACAAAATTCCGTATCTTCCCAGGCCCAGCCCCCTATTTCTGGGAGAAATACGCTCTTCCTGGTCCACTTCCTCTGTGGAACATCTGCTCCTCTCATTCCCTTCTGCAGTCCTGTTTGCACCTTTCTTGTGGCACTTAGGGTTTAGGACTTCTCCCATTCCCTCCTTCCCTACTTTGGTCAGGTTCCCTCTGCTCCTGCTAGGTTCTTGCAGGCTGCAGTGCGTCCTGGCTGCTCTGTACCCTTCCCCTAGGTGTGTCCATACTCTGTGTGTGCATCAGAATGCTTACAATTGTGCAGGGATAGTGAGCCATAGTGTCCTGCTGTGCACTGTTAGTGGTCTGTCACTTTGAGATTAGCAGCTCTTTTCTGGGCTCCTCTTGTAAAAACATCAGCACCTCCTAAGGGGTTGGGTCAGTGAGGGTCCTCATCTCACAGTGTGAATCTGTCACCTGGCTTCCTGCCTGGGGGGGAATGATTCCTTTAACTAATGGGGAGCACCAAAGGCCAATCCAACTGTACTCTTGGTTGGCTGAGGCTCAGCCCTGCTCACCAGGATATGAGGACTCAAAATGGCACACACTAGGACAGGCCCACTTCTGATGCCCCTATACAGTGGCATGAGAAAGGAGGCTGACATCAGTCTTTGAAGCTCCTCAGGACTCATGGCACCAAGTGTGAATTCCCCAGCCTGTGGTCTAAGGCCCTACCAGACCCTCCAGCTGGCCCTGCCCATCCAACCTACATCCTGCCTTCATAAGGACTTGCTCCCTTCAGACCCCAGTAATTTTATCTGGCAGTTTTACCCTCAGTATCTTTGTTCTTCACAGGTCCTCTTTTGGTCACCTCTCCCTATTCTTGTCTGTTTAGGTAAATCCATCTCACAGCTGGATTCTGGCTTGCCTGTGTAGGTGGGCTTTCTTTCTAACCAAGATGACAATACTTCTGACTTCTTATATTTCCTGGGGAACAGCAGAAATGCGTTTATGTGACCTTGCAGGGTATGAGGTTGGAAGTTCCTCTGCTTGCCTTTCCCTCAGTGGCTGCAGATCACCTGCGGACCACCGTAAACCCTGGCTCTGGTGCTCTTGTGCAGCTCCATGTCATCCACTAGGCTGTGTCAGTCCACACTGTGCCACAGAGCTCAAGTGTGCTGTCTGTCACAAGCTAGGAGATCCAAATTCCTGTCTTAGCTGCACTGCCCTTTCTCCATCTGTAAATTTTTGGCTATTAAGAACATGCCTCAAGATGATGGCTGTGAATGAACTTTTGGAAAGATTAAAAAGATATGAATATAAGAAACTAAAAGTGCAGGGGAACCATGGGTAAAGAATGGAGACGTATGGGCTGGGGATTTAGTTCAGCGGTGTAAGTACCTGCCTGGCAAGCACGAGGTTGTCAGTTTGATCCCTGGTACAAAAAAAAAAAGGGGGGAGAAGTAAACAGCTACAAGGGTAAGGAGCTTGTGGGGTTCACTGCAGTGTCTTTTGTACTGAGTGTAGCACAGAGTAGGTGCTCAGTAAATGCTGAGTGCATGAACAGCATGAATGGGGCAAGTGGCTGTACACAGCTAAGGTGACTTTGAGTAGGTTGGGATCAGTCTGGGGTGAGGATTTTGGATTTTTACCCCATGACTTGTGGAGTGTGAACCCCTAACCTCAGGCTTACTGGCAGCTCAGCCAAACCACCACATGCATTCTTCCCAGACAGCTTCTAAGAGAAAGCCAAGAACCCATCGGCTCCACCTCCCTAGCATCTCCCAGGCAGACTCGCCCTGCTCATGTCTTTTGTTTTTCTTAATTAAAGCAGCAAGAGCCAGGATTCCGTCTCTGGAGGCACAGCCTTGGGCCTGGATGTCTTCATTCTGCTGTGCAGTGGGTGTGCCTGCCACTCTGGCAGCTGGCCCCTTGTCCCCCAGTGGGCAGGTGAGCATGTGGGCCCAGACTGGCTGCACTCAGCCCATGTGCCTCCCCACTCCGGCGTCACCCCAGCTTCCCAAACACCCTCGTCCCTGCCAGGTGCCACAAGGCCTGCCACCCTCCCCTCTACCACTCACAGCCTCTGACCATGTTCCTTGCCTGGCAGTGTGGTGCAGTGCCTACAGACCTTCCCTCATGTCCTTGTTTTAAGAGCCCAGGGGGTTTGTATACAAGGAGCTCCGGCAGACTCCTCACTGGTAGAGGGAGATTTGCAGGGCCCTGTGCAATGCCCAGTGCTGGGCAGGACAGAACCAGAGCTTCCTGCCTGGAGTTTTTATTGGAGACTGCAGCTGGCAGGGGTGGGACCATCTGTGTAGCCTTGGGAGGCCACCTGTCCTTTCTAGGCTTAGTTTTCTTCACCTGCACATTGGAAGGCTTGGTTGGGATGTGTAAATCATGCACTGAGTGGGGAGTCTTGAGGAGGGTTTCCCGCTTACTATGCCCCCACACCAGGCCCACAGCGGGTAAACACTGCTTGATTGGTGACCATCTCCTGCATACTCTGTAAGCAATGGTGACTGTACATGGGTGACCGGTGTCACTGCATTTTCATCAGGGACAAAGCCAGTCTTAGCTGCGTTAGAGCTGAGCTGGAGCTTGAACTCACATCTTTGTCTCCATGATTGCAACTGCCAGGAATCCTCTGCCCGGCCCCCAGGGCTCCTTGGATGTGCTCTGTTCTGACACAGGTTGGCTCTGCTTTCTCCAGCACGGGCTCCTTCATGACCTCTGCTAATTATGGGCTGTCTCCCCTCTTCCATCCTGCCCACTCGGGCCTGGGTCAGGTTGGCAGTGGCAGCAGCAGGACTGTAAAGGGGCTGTAAAGGGATTCTGGGCCCATCCAGAGTGTGAAGGGCAGGTGCTTCAGGGAGGACAAGTGTTCAGGTGAGGGACAGAGCTGCCGGCCCACTGCTGTGGAGAAGGAGCCAACAGGGAGAGCTTTTATGGCCTGAGAGGCTTGTCTCTCATTCCCTCTTAATAGTAGTCCAGGCCAAATTGCTTCCTCCTCTAAAGTTCTGGAGTTTGGAGGTCAAAAAGGAGAGGGGGCTGGAACTGTGCACAGAAGACCAGAATGATAGTGACAGTGCTGTCTTAGAGGATGGGTTGGTACAACATGAGCAGGAGGAGAACTTTTCTATTTGCAATCGTGATCTTTGGAGAGAGGGACTCACTCTGCAAGGCCTGTGGGCCCTCTGCTTATGCTGCCTTATGGCCTGGCTCTGAAGTTGGGAAGTCTCAGGAGGAGACCTGCTATTGACCTGGAGGCCTCCTGCTATGTTCCAGGAGTGAGCCTACAGGGTCCATGTGCATCTCCAGCTGGGCACAAGCCATCTCCCTCTGTTTCATCCTCCTTCGAGACCCTCCAGGTTCCTCCCAAGGAGACCCACAGGTCAGAAGAGGGCCAGGAACATGCACTGGGCAGAGACACTACATGAAATCCCTTGCCTTTGTCTCCAAGATGTGGGGACTCATGAGAGAAGCAGCTTGCAGGTGGGCCACTGTGTTTACAAACCTGTGAAATCCATGATGAGCCTAGACATTTTGGACAAGTGCTCTCTGCTAAGTTACACCCTTCCCCTATAAAGTGGAGTGGCCACATCCTTTTGGGTGGCAGAGGGGATTTACAGAGGCCTGAATACACACAGATTTCAAACTTCCTATGCTACACTCTCTTCTTCCCACTCTTGGGGATCCCCTGGTCAGCATTTCTGAAGCATGTATTATATATACTGTGCCAGATGACATGGCTCCAAGTTCAACAACTCATAGAAGATGGTTATAGCTGATTTTCATTACGAAATACTTGTTGATCACCACCAACCTTTTATGAACAGGCTAGAAAACAGTTCATCCAGAAGATTAAAAATTACAGAAACACAAAATGCTCAAGACAGACCAACCAGTCGTCATCCATATCTCATGGTTGGTTTGGCTCAGGACCTGGAGGCAGGCAGAGTGGGTTTTTCTCCTGCAGATGAGGGCATTGCAAGCCTGACTCATGAAGACTCTTGTCTACCCAACCAGTCACATGATCCTGGGCAAACCAACTCAGCTCTGGCTTCAGTGTCCCCAAGCACATCTTCTCCAGTGTTCGTCCTGAGTCAGACACTCCCTGATGCTTTGCTGTCATCTATGCAGATGAGCCTCACTATTATAGGCCAGCTGGGAGAAGAGATACCAAGAGAAAGCCGGGAGGATTGGTGAGATGTTTTATGTGTTAGCTTGGCAAGGCATTAGCACTCGAGATATTCAATCAAACACTAATCTAGGTGTTGCTGTGATGGAATTTGGTTGATTCAAGGAACATCTCAATCTACATCTACAATTACTTGACTCTAAGTAAAGGAAATGATCCACAATTATGTGGGTGGGCCTCATCAAATCAGTTGAAAGGCAAAACTGAGGTTTCCCTAAGGAAGAAGAAATTTTGCCTAAGATTGCAGTACCATTTTGTGAGGTGGCCTGCCTGCCCTACAGTTTCAGACATGCTAGTCACAACCACGTGAGCTGATTCTCTTATCTATCTTCTCTCTCCCTCTCTCCCTCTATCTTGCATCTATTACCTAAATGTCGCTTTTCTTTCTCTGAGAAACTTAACCTGACATACATGGACTCAAAAATATTTCCAATGAGTTGTATTTCCTGCTCTCATGTTTTTCAGGAAATCCTATTTAGAAGCAAATCAGTTGACTGATTTCAGTAAATGCTGCACACATCAGGCTTTAAATCATCTGTGGAACACGTGAGGCTCAGCACCTCTTCTTCATTGGACCAAACGCTCAGCCACAGTTCCTCAAGTCAGAATTTGTGTTCTCAACCAGCTGCGTTCACTGGATCCCTAAAGGTGATCCGCCCTCCAAGATCGTAGGCTTGGAATGGATGAGGTTCACTGGAATCTGTATTTTTTGAAAAATTTGACAGGTGTTTACTGTTCTGAGCAGATGATGTTCTTTGTTTATGAGAGAAATTAGGCCAAATCCAACTTTTCCACAGATGGAGAAGCCTGAATTATTTATCAGAGGCTCATGAATTTGGTTCCGGCAAATGGCAGGGCCGAGGGTGGCTGATTTGTGTTCCACTGTTGGAACAGCTTGATTGCAGCGGCTTCTGGGCCTTCCTGACACAGGAAGGTCCCTGGGACTGGCAGGTACTCTAAGGGGATCATTTGGTGGTGGGCTTCCTTCCTTGGCTGCTTGTGCTCGCTCCATTGGTCCCAAGAGCACTGTGAAACGGAGGCCCTGGTCTGGCCTGGACTTGCCACTGGGATCCTGGGCTCTGCCAGTGCCTGTGGGACACCTGGGAGGGTGCAGATGGGTCTTCTTCACTCACACAAAGAAGAGAGAAAAAGAGTAACACTCATTGTGCTTCCTTTTGTCCACCCAGTCACACTTGCCTTTAGAAGGGAACCAGAGGGCTAGTTGGTGGAAGCGCCTGGGGTTGCCTGTGTCTGGCTACTCAGCAAGCACCTACTGTGTGAAAGCTCTGTCCTAGCTCCAGATGGGCATGCGTCCTAGAAAGCAGTGTGAGCCTGAGCTTGTGGGGAGGTGCCTTACCCACTGTCTGGGGGGCAGTACCAGCTGTGTGGACTGGGCAGGGGGCAGGCGCTGTCTGTGCAGCTGTTCTTTTGGTCCTCAGAATAACCCTAAGAGCCAATTCTGCACACAGTGCAGCCAAAGGTCAGGGGCTTCGGGGAGCCACCACCTTAATACTAGCCAGAGAGCCACAGAACCTGGCTAAGGCGGTTCACCTCCTCTTCTGGAGCACAAATGCTGAAGTTCCCAGGGACTGGACATGCATGGGACAGAAAGCTTTGAGCCTTCAAGATGCGGTATTTAGCTAGGCATGGTAGCACATGCCTGTAATCCCTGCACTCTGGAAGGCCGAGGCAGGAGGATCACAAATTTAAGGTCCAGTTCAGACAACTTAATGGCTCAGTGAAATCTTATCTCAGAATAAAAAATAATAAAAGGACTGGAGATGTAGCTCACTGTAAAGCACCAGTGAATGACACCACAGAAAGGAAGTTTGTACTGGAATGGAGAGAAGGAGAAGGAAGCAATTTAGCATTCTTTCCGCTCAAATGGACGCACCCAGGCCCAATCTCCCACCTTCCTGGAGGCGGCAGGGTGTTACAGTATCCAGTGAGGAAGTGGGAATGCTGTACTTCCAGGCTCCCGTCTGCTTAACCCTGGGCCTGGAGTGACCCCTAAGGAGGCCTGGTCAGACACTGGGTCCCTCTGCCTGTTCAGTTGCATCATTGCCTGGCCATGGCCTGCTGTCCCCCATGGGGCTGTCCAGCCGCAGATGTAAAATCTAACTCTGAATATGCCATCAGTTTGCTGGTGGCCTAGGAAAAATCAGTGTACCTCTCTGGGCCTCCAGTTCCCCTACCTGACCCCCGAGTGTCTGGACTCTGTCTCTTGTTTGTTTCCTTTTTTCATTTCCCGAGACCACCAGGAGAGACCCGACCCTTCCTGTGTTGAGGCTGTGAAGCAAATGATCAGGTAGAAATGAGCGAGGAGGCTGCTCAGGTGAGTGTGTAAGTGTTTGGTTTGAACCGTTTTAATTTGCACTCAGGTTTAATTACCATTTGTCTCTATGCTTATCCACGTGGGAGAAGAGGCACTTGGGCTCCAAGGATGCTTGTTCCAGCTTCTGAAACGTCTTCCACTGTGCCTGACTGGCTCCTCTCCACCATCAGCCCTCCTCCTCCCAGGGGTCCAGAATCAGGGAAGCCCCAAGAAGCTGCCCCTGCTCTGACTTCTCTAGCCCTGGGCTCCACGGACCCCACCCCACCTCCCATTCCCCTCCCCCTCTCAACCCTTCCGCTCAGAGGAGGCAGATGGGGAGTGGATGAGGAAGGGGGGGTGGCTTTTGGTTGTTCTTTGTTGTAGCAATGAGCCTGGCTCTGGTGGCAGAAGAGGCAAGGAAGAAAGACAAGTAAAAGAACAAACAAAAGTTCAAGGCGGAAGGAGCTTCTAAAATGCAGCATTTCCCTTCCTCCTGGACCGAGCTCCATGTTACCCCCACCCCCAGCTGATTCCGTCTTAGGAATGGTCAGCGCTGCTTCTTTTCTTCATGGCAGACTTGTGCCCTCTTACCTCCACCCAAGTTCCAAGTGTCTCTTAAATGTAGCTCAACTTCCCCCTCTACCTTGGAGCCTCCCCAGAGTGCTCCTCACCTGAACTTTCCCGGGACCTTCCCACCCTGCTTGTGGACTAAGCAGGCTCTGGCCCTAGTCTGGGCATCTCTGTACCCAAAGCCATCTTTTCCCACCCTGGGCAGGCTGTTCAGTTCCCGGGGAGGGAGGCTGGAGGAGAGTGAAGATACTGGGGCTGAGACAGGCGGTGGGAGTGGGAGAGAAGCAAGAAGAAAAGAAAAAGGATGGGAGGGAGGAGGGCAGGGAGAGCCAGCCAGCAGCACTTATTGGACTAAATACAGTCCCGGGACAGCAAATAATTGGGGCCTGAGTCAGCAAGTTTCACCCATAATTTCTTAAGCATCTGTCAGGGCACTGCCTCCCCGCCCCGCGCCGTGAGAGGAGCAGCCGCTTCAAAGGGAGCGAAAGGCTCATTTAGCAAATGAGGGGAATGTTTAAAAATAACGCCAGGAGTCACCCTCCATGAAGGCGAGGCCACCCCCTCTCCTGCTGCTCTGCACACCCCTCCCCCAATCCAGTAAGCCCAGAGGAAGGGCTTGGAAAATTCACTAGGATGGAGGGACAGGATAACTGGCAGCCAGGTATTGAGGGGCAGGGTAGGGGGAACTGTATTTAGGTGTGTGATGGTGGGGAGGTTGGGCCACCTACGTCTGATGATGTGTGCAGCGTGACTGGTGCCATGATGCAAGTGTGTTTTCTATTGTGCGTGTTCTCCCTTGGCAGGAGAGAGTGCTGGCTAGAGGTGTGAGTGACACAAGTCAGTATGTCTATAAATGCTCATGAAATAATGTCATATGTGTGTGAGGTATATGGACAGACAGATGCTGCAGCAGGGACAGAGCATGGACCTTCTGGGCTACCGCTGCTCTCAAGAAATCAGCTGTGGCTCCTCTCCCCCTGCCATCAAGATGGCCTAGGAGCTATGGAGGGCAAGATGGCCTAGCCCTCACTTCCTGTTTTCTGAGGCCTCCTGCCCACCCAACTATGGGCACTAGCAACTGCCCCTGCCTTCTGCAGTGAGGCCATCCAGGGGACAGAGCCCTCGCAGGGATGCAGGTAGCTGGAAGCAGACATCTCCCACCAGAAGTGGGATTTTCACCACTGCTCACAGGTGCTGCCCAGCACCTGGCCAGGCCTTCTCACAGCTCATCTTGGTTACTCCACATCATAGTCCCAGGAACAAGTATCATCAAGTGTGTTTCACAGATAAGCAAGGACAACTCAGTGCACATGCCTGTGTGCACACTGTGCCAACCCACCTGTTCTTGCTCTTCCCCACGGGTAGTCTATAATCCAAGGCCCAAAGTTTATAATCCAGGCCCCACAGGGGAAGCCTCCTCTACTCCCAGACCACACTCAATAGAAAAGTGGCCCTCATTTTCAAATCTGGGGCTCCATTGAGCAGGCAGCTCTGGAGTTTTCTGTCCTCCTGTGATTAACTTGCTGACAAAGAGTGGACAGGGGCCTGGGAGGGAGGTGGGGATAGGAGGTTGGAAGGCAGGCACCTTGCCAGATAGGGCATATGCATGCCTTGATGTCCAGGAGCTTCCTGAGCTCAAGGGCTCTCTCATAACTGGATGGGTTGGGCCTGTGCCCAGATAAATCCCTGCCACACACTCTGGCTTTTGGTGAGCTCAGTTTATGGTGGACTCAGGTGTCTCAAGAGAGCACTGGGAACGAGGGTAGAGGGTGCATACCTACAGCCAAGCCCACAAAGGAAGTGTGACCATCTTACTGCCATACAGCCCTTGGGAAACCCCGCCAGTGTTCTCAGGTGATCGAATTCCTGACATACACACTTGGGTTTGGGCTCCAGATGGGGTTCATACTTTAGGTTCATACTTTGGGCCATGCTTCTTCCTGCCCCAGCATTTTCACTTATTCTGCTGTACCCGCTAACTGTCTTTTCTATTTGTCCCTTTGTGAGCCCTCTCCCAGCTTCAGCCCTCAGCCCACAGCCTTCCTGCCTGGAGCTGGCTGTCCATACCTCCACACTGCCTCTTCTTCCAAATCACAAGTTCTTCCCGATACTCCTCATAGTATGAGACATATTTTCCGCACACTTCTTCCTCACCAGCACTCAGTCATTGTCACTAAGTGTAAAACATCTCCGCAGCCGGTAGTGTTGTCAGGGTGTAGACCTTCTTGTGTGTATATGGGGAAGGGTGTGTTCCTTCCCTTCCTCCCACCAGTTCAGGCCAGTTCAGACATTTGCACTCCAGGGCTGCTCTGCCTTGAGGTTGGATAAGCAGCCTGACCGGACTCCCCAATCTGGGGCCAGGCCCCACTGCTTTATACACATCAATTTCTGCCTTGACTTTTCCAGCCAAGGGGCTTGGCCTCTGGACCAGGAAGGCAGAGGAAGTGCATAGAACTTGAGGTGTGCATGCCTTGCTGTGGAAGCCAGAGAGGCACAAGTGCAGGGAAAGGCTTCCTGTGTACAACGGTCATTTACTGCATTCATTAAAGGAGGCCTAGAGCTCAACACTGAGAGGGTGGTCAGCTGTCTTAAGAGCCTGTGGCTGAATCCTTCCCTCCAATAGGCAGCAGGAGGCCCCTTTCTACCTGTTGAGGAAAGCGGGAAGTGGCTAGAAAAGGAGCTTCCGAGATAGTTCCTGGGAAATACTAGATAGAATCTCTATCAGTTTCCTTCACACATCAATTCCATCACGTTAGGCCAGGGAGGGGTGGAGCTGGGCTGCCCCCTCCAGTAGGGAGGGGGAAAATCATCAGGCATCTAAAGTATATTTTAAAATAACTTACATGCATAACACCTCCATGCTCCTATTTCTGCGTCTCAGATCTGATTATCCGCAGCTCTCTCCCTCTCTCTTTTTTAATAAAAAATAGCTATAAATCTTTTTGTCATAGAAGATATAAGATGTGGGTTTGCTGGAGAAACTGCCTGGCTGAGTTGTTTTGTAGGCTGTTTGGTGGCTTGCTGTAGGTTTCTTTCTTTCTTTCTTTCTTTTTTTTTTTTTTTTTTGAACTCTCTTATAGCTCCAATTGAATTACGAAGATGAGTAAAGTAAAGCTGTCCCTGGTTGTCATTAAAGGAGGGAGAGAAGTTAGCAGGTTTGAGGATGCCCTACACATGTCTGTGCTACGTTCCAGTCCAGGTTTGGCTGGAGCGATCCTGTAGAGGGAGAAGAGATGCTTTAGCAAAAGTCCACAGCAATTCATTGAAACAACCCTCTGTCATAATGAATCCTTCACTGCCCACATGTGTCCCTATTGCTGTAGTCTAAGCTCAGCATCACGTGTGATGGGTCTCTAGGGGATGACAGGGAGTGGGCTCGGCTGCTGGACATTGGGAGACATGGCAGTGGGGCCACCATGGGTTTCAATGACTCACAGGTGGACAGCTCTAAAGGTAGTCATTTGCTGGGACATTGTCTCAACATACTTGACCCATTGGTTACAAAGCATGTTGAGAAAAGCAAATGTTGCCTTTGATGGGGCAGGGATGAAAAAAAAGAATATCCAGTAATGTTGTGTGTGGATTACGACTCTTAGGGGGCACAACCTACAAGACTTGCATTCCATAGGTGCTTAGCAGGCAGACCTCAGGGATGTAGGCTGGGTGGAGCAGGGGGAAGAGGTGGATCTTTGGAAGCAAGGCAAGAAGAGGTGCTATGGGGGTGGAAACTAAGGTGGTAATATTATCTTTAGAGTTACTATGAGGCACAGGTTGCATACATTTGGGCACATAGAAACCTCTCCAAAGATGCTGTCCCCACTTTAACAAAACTGCAGGGAGAGAACCACTAGATATTTGCTCCAGTTACTGTTGGGCCCTGTTAGAACAATGAAGATTTTGCCAGCACAGCAAAAGTGCAAGACACCACCTGCCTGGCCATTCCTTGGTCTCATCACCTCCTGGAGCTGCTGCAGGAGGAGATACATTTTATTTGCATTTATCAAAGTCCAGTAGCACAGTGGCTTATGAATCACAGTGTAACATATAAGAATAGATATCACATAACATACCCATCGTGTGCCTCGGCCTCCGTGTATGTGTGTGTATACATGCATGCATACATTTATTGGGATTTTCAGACCCACTACTGATATTAATCTGCTTCAAAGCCCTCAGCCTGGTTTAATCTATGAAGTGAAACAGCAAGTCTTGATCTGTCCTTCTCTCCTCCTGCTCCCTGTCTTTTGTCTGCTCTCCAGGACAACACCACACACATGCCGTATTAGATTCCATTTTGGTCCTGTTCTGATAAGCAGGAGATTAAATAATGAATGAGATTCCCATTAGCTCAATTTTTTGGGGCATATTTCAGGCAACCTTTTCCCTTTTTAATCAAATCTGCTCTGTACCGCAGAATATTTTTACATTGATTTGAAAGAAGAGATTTTTTTTTTTTTTTGGAAAAAAGGTCTGGTTACATTGGCATTCCAGTGTGTCCTGAAATTGGGCCTGCACAGAGTATCAGCAAGGTGAGGTGGCTGGAATGCTGCTAGAGGGCACAAAGTGGCATCTGAAAGAGACACCAACCTCAGGACCATCAGCTCCTCTGGTCTCCTCCACCTCATTCCTTTCCCCTCTCCCCATTATCTGCTGCTCCTAGACCAGTGGGCTGGGAAACAGGTGGCTCCTTTAGAAAGGAGACTGCTTTGGAAAATTCTATCAGATCCATAATAAGAAGTGCATGCAAAGCATCAACCTTCAAGAAGCCTCCTTTGTGGAGTTGAAGTCTTTGCTTTTGCTTTAGGAAGACAGAGGCACATTTTTCAAATAACTGTACAAGGTACCAAGGAGCCAAATATCTAGGCATGCAAGAATCTGGCTCTCATCTCCTCATGCTACTTCTCAGCCACCCTAAGTGAGTACACGTTTTTGTGAGAAAGTCAGGAAGTCTTGTGTTTCCTTTAGTAGTAGGGAGGATGTGAGAGGAAGAAGTGTGGAGATTCTACGGAGGTTTGGCAGGTCTGAAGTTCCCTTCACACATGCTTGATGGTTCTTCCAGATTCATAGACGTGGAAGCAGAGGTGGAATTCTCAGGTTCCAGGCTCATCTTCCTGCCCCTGGCTCAGCTCAGAATTCCCACAGCTGTTCTTCGTTGAGTCCAGCAGTACTCCAGGTACTGTGCTGCCCACACTATAGGGAATTATCCTTATTCCTATACGAGGGACAGGGAGGCTGAGGCTGGGTATCCCTAAGTGACTGTCTCCAGCCCATGGATCATAAGTGAAGATTCTGAACTCAGGCCTGGTCCCAGCCCCAGGGTATAGTCTTCCCCAAAACGTAGCTTCTCTTGTGATTCCATGCCTTCTCTTCATGGTGTCCTGTTTCCTCATTGTGTCCTGTTCCATGGCGTGTGTCTGGGTCTTAGTCCTCTGCTTCCTGTCCCTCTCTAGCCCCAGCATCAGGAAGCCACAGCAACCACAATCTAGTCCTAAATGGGCCCTTATCTAGGCAGTAGGTCTGTCTGACCCTGGGCAGGATCCCTGTACGAGGCTTAGGACCTTTAGCTAAGTGAAAGCCAGGGGCCCAAGGCAGGGGCTCAGCTCGCTCTCTGTCCTCTGATGTCCAAAGGGCGGTCATGTGGAAGAAACCCGAGTCTGACCTACATAGCTCATGTGCTGGGGACTGCGACTCTCCCTAGTGATTTGATTTCCCACATGAATAAACTTTCCCAGTGGCTCTCAGAGAGGACTAGACCAAAACTGGAATGGGGCTGCTCTTTCTGCTCCCCCAATACCTTGAGAACTGGGAGCAGGGATGTGAGCAGTGGGGAAAGGGGTGCTTTTTGAGTGGGAGATGGATTCCCACAGAAGGCTGATCTGGTCTTGGAAGTGGTTCCAAGAGGTCCAAGTTGGGAGAAATCTCAGGGTGTATTGCAGTCCCCAGGGGGATGCTTGGATCCCTGCCTAGGAAGTGCTACATTGGGTGCCCTGTGATATAAGCTCATTCCTCACACTGAACTGAAACCTGGCTCTCATCCCTCTTGCATCCAGCCCACTCTAGGATACCCAGAACAGGGAGCCAGCAGAGCCCAGCCCAGACTTTGCTGGAATGTGTGCAGGGTCAGGGAGACCCTGGGAAGGCAGAGGGAGCTGGTCAGCAGAGCTTGGGAAATACTGCCCTCTGTGCTCACTTCCATGCCAGGGCAGTTCCCAGAGCTGAATCAGCTGGGGACAATGACAGGCAGGGGGCAGAAGGGGCACAAACTCAGTTATGCCTGAAATCTGCTGCAGGAATTGCAGAGCAGTTCCCTGCTCTTTTGTATCTGGAGTCCCTCTGGATCCACAAACAGAATTTGCTTTACAAAGTGACCCTTCACGTGCAGAACTGCAGAGCTGTGGGCACCACAGGTCCCAGACTGAAAGCTGTTCCTCTCCAAGAGTTTAGCTAGCTGTTAGTACTGGAATGAAAAAGGCCCGTGAGAATGATGGAAGTGGAGGCAGCCCCAGGGCCACTGTCAGGGGTTGACTGGACAGTGTGGCTGTCCTTCCCCATCTAGACATGTGTGAGGTCTCTTGAAGAGTGTGACATGTAAAGGACAGAAAGAGGTGATGAGAGAAGTGAGTGCGGACCCCCACCCTGCCTCCTTGAAGCCTGGGCTTACACAATCCCTGGCTAGAGTTCCAGCTCCAATTAATCTCCTCTCTCCCCTGTCTCCTTCCCTCTCGTGCTCCTGAAGACAAGGAAAGGAGAGTGTGCCCTTTTGGCTGATGCCTCTGCTGAATTATTTGAGAGATGAGACTTTCAATGGATGTTTAAAGGGCCAGAGGCCCAGGTGTCTGTTTCTGGACTCATAAAGGTTAGGCCTGCAGGCAGGTGGGGAGCTCCTGCCTCTTACCTATCTCCTGCCTGTGCTGCCAGCACATCAGGCTGGTAACTCCACTGTGGGATCTGAGAACACTTGTGTGCTTGTGACATGTGGGGATCCTGGCACACACTGTGCCAGCTCGTCTCCCCATGTGCATGTGTGCACATGCATATTTGTGCAAGTTGGCAGGAGCTGTTGCTGTACACAGGGCATAGAAAGTTTATCCATGTGTGTGCTTGTTGGGGACAATAGGTGTGGTCTGTGTGAAGGCTCAGGGTGTTCCCAGCAGTTGTATTATGTGTATATGTGTATATGCACGGTGGAGTGAATCAGATATGAGTTAGCACACTCATTTTCTTTGTGTGAAGATCCAAGGAGATGTGCAAGCCAGTGGAGGTAAGTATGGGCCTATGAATGCCCCAGCTGGGGGTCTGGTCAGGAGTTGGCTTGGTATCCTGATGAGAACTGGAAGCCCTCGGCAACTTGTAGGAGTAGTGCTCCCACATTTCTACTTCCATGAGATCAGGAGACAAGGGGAGCGGCTGCTTCCCAATGACAAACCAAACAGCTTGGATTTTTAAGAGAAGAGTCTTGGGGTTTACTGAGTTCAGAAATCTAAACAAGAGAGAAACTCTGTCATACATGTTTTGATGTGTATGTATAAGTGCATTGGTGAGACTGGGTGAGCTTGACAGAATCTAAAACCAGATCAACAAACGGCTCATCCTCCTGTGTGCATCTGTGTGTGTTGCGTGTTTACACACATGTGTCTATGGTGCAAAGGAAAATGGTGGTCCAGTTTGGCCAAACCATCTCCAGGAGCTTTGACCACGGGAGCCACTTGTCCATGAAAGGCATTGCTGCTACTTCCTTTTCACTCTAGCCCCTCTGGAAGGTGAAGCATTTTAGGTACTGACTGGAATTTAGGACATGAGAGAAACCTTGAACCCTACAGAGTGCACCAAGTCCAGCCCTATCAGCCAGTGCATTCGCAGAGGAAAGGCAATACTCGGCAAAGCTGTAACTTAAGGGTCCAAAAGAGGCAACAGCTCAGCTGTTTATGGAGGAAGGGGTAGCCCCTGGGAGCAGAGCTGGACAGAGAGGTGGTCCAGCCCACCCCACCCCCCGCCCCTGCCTCCCCTTGATCAGCTCCTTCAAGGGCTGGTTCAGGGGTGGTGACTGTAGCTTTCTCCCTGTTAGGAGTCCTGACCATGGGCTCAATTCTCAACCATTGTTTCTCCTCCTGGAGATTTGTTATCCATTCCAGTCACCTGGCATGCAAAAGAAAGGCCTTCTTGTCTACCTCTTCCTGGAGCAAGCATTAATCCTTGAGCACCCCTTCTTTTCCATATGTTAGTTCTCTTTAATTCACTCACTCACTTTCTCTCATTCTTCACTCACTCACTCATTCACTCCTATAGGACTAATGCACCATGTACACTGTTGTCAGGGGGCTGTCAGAATGAGAAAGGCCGCAAGTCCACAAAAACCTCTACATCTGCCTTCCAGATTTCAACTCAATTTTATTCCAGTTCACCAGAACTTCACTGGGCCCCTACTGAGGTTTGGTGCTGATATCACCCAACTGGACAAGACAGATATGATACCTTGCACAGAACTTACACCCTGGAAGCCAGGTTGCTTATGGCATGGTTATAATCCAGAACCTCTGCCACTGCTAAGGATACAGAAGATCCCCTGGCTGGAGTTCACAGAGACATACATCTTACTCCAATGAGACTGGAACCATCATGGAGCCAGGGATAGCACTTTTCTTCTTGCCATGACCTCCACAGTTCTTGTCCAGGTCTGGATTTCCATTGAGTATGGAAGGATGGATGTGTAAATGTATGGATGGGTGAATGGATGGGTGCTGGCTAAGAGTGACTTCTTTCTACTATTACACTCTGTTTTCTTAAATTGGGAGACATGAGTTAGTCAACTAGGTCAGAAGTCAGTGCTGAGTGGTGGTAGTGCCACCCACTGCCTGCCTGTAGCTCACACCAGGCTCTGAGGGCTGGGCAAAGGGGGCTTCCCTCCTGGCCCAGGCTGTGCACATGCATTATTGGCTTGATCTTCAATCATGCCTTTTCCAGCTAGCTGCTCCTGTCACAGCACATCTTGTTAGCCCTGGAGGCTCAATGAAATGGAAATTCATGTTTAAATTTAAAAACAACATATTGACCCTGGGAGCCAGCAATGTCTACATTTTTAATAACTTACTCAGAATGAAGGCTTGGATGAGCATGTATGTTTCTTCATGTTTGTGTGCCTGCACGTGTATGGGTGTGTGTGTGCTTTGTGGGGTGCATTTCTGTGCTTCTGTGGGTGCATGTAAGTGTGTCCACCTGTATCAGTGAGCATCTGTGGGCGTGTGGGGAGTGTGGAGCATCAGCATTTGCACTGGAACTCTGGGTGATGGCTGTGTAAGGATATGTGTCTGGTGTGGGGTAAAGGTATGATATGATTGGGATGTGTTTGCATAGAGGGACTGAAGACAGATAGACATGCAGGGGAAAGACGACTGTCTTGTTTCCATTCCACCAGATTCCTCAGCTCCTGTGACATCTACTTAGAGGGTCCCTCTTTAGTTTGAGCCCCACAGAGTCCACAGAGAGCACTTTGGCCCCTTATGACTCAGTAGAACTAGCATCCACCCCCTGCAACACTATTTTTTCCTTAGACAAGCCCTGCAGTCTGCGAGAGCCTCAGTCCTCCTCTTCTCCTCGAGGCTCCTGTCTTCTTCATGTGTGGCATGAAGGAAGAATTATCTGGCTGTCTGGGGACCTGAGACCTGGCCCTGCCTCCAACCAGCTGTGTAATGGAGCTAAATGTCTATGCCCTTTGTAACCCAGGCCTCCTTTGTAGGGCAAAGGGGCACACAAAAGCCTCTAAAAGGCCCTTCCCAAGAGTCTGTCTGCTGAGTGTCATGATCTCCATTCTCCCTTCTCATCTTATCACAGTCAGTGCAAGGTCACTGACATTTCCTCTTCTGCTCTGAAACCTGGTACAACACAGATAAACATCAAGGCATGGCAAAGACTCACAAACACTTGCTCACTGAATGAGAACCCTATGATGCCAGTTTCAAGTTTCTTATTCTTCTATTCATGCGTCTATCTACCCACCTACTCAAGCATGAATCTGCTCAGTCATCCACCTGCTCATCCATGTATCTGTCCATCTACTCATCTACCTATCATCCCTTCCTCCCTCCATCCACCCATCCATCCATCCATCCATCCACCCATCCATTCACCCATCTACCTACTTGCCCACCAATAAGAGAGTCATTCTACAAATATTCCTTTCTTTCTTTACAATATTCAAAGATGGACAAGACAGTTTTAGTTTTGAAATGTTTGCAGCCTAAAAGGAGAGATGGTCTGGAGTGAAGAGCTGTGTAACACGGGGCATAAGGTTCTGAATGAAGTGTGGAGGAAGAGAAATGGGAGCATGTGAGGCGTGTTCTGATGGCAGGATCAGGAGAGGCCTCGTGAGGGATGGTGGCTGAGCTGAGCTTAGTGGAGTCCAGTGGAGAAGGAAGGTGAGAGGGCAGGGCAGGGACTCTCCAGGAGGTGACCACATGGAAGGCATATTCTCGAAACAGTGAGTCACTTGACTTGGCGAGATCCCATGACTTCCTTACGGATGGTGGTGGAAAAACTCCAGCCTAGCTACCTGCTAGGCCTAGAGTATTCCCCACCCCACATGGTCTCATGATTCCCTCATTACCCCTAAGAAAAAAGCAGGGAGGCGCTGCTATTTCTCCTTTAGAGATGGAAAAGTTTGCCCAGGGTGGTTAAGCACCTGGCTGAAAGTCACACAGCAAATTTGTGACAGAGTGGGCCACCACTCAAGTCTCTAGACTCTCTGACCTGGGCTTTTCCTTTCAGGGCTGAGATGAAAAGTTTATCTAGAAAGTTTTTGGAGTCCTGTTTTTTAACTTCTTGAGACATGGGACAGGGTCCTCCAGCACTTTGTTTCTACTACCCATTGAAATTTGACATAATGTCTTGGCAGCTCCCCCGTAATGTTCTACTATATATGGAGCCTGACGATCTCCACCATTGAATGTGACAGGTTGGGAAGATTAAAAAGAGGAGCTAAACTAGCAGCAGTTGGAGATGAGGAAAAGTAGCACATTTATGAATAATTTCAGCTGAATCCTCACAACACGACACTCCCTGGACAGAAGACATTCATTATCTTATTCACCACGACTACTGCAATATTAGTGATTTGTTACTGAATCAATTATTAATTCATACAGGAGAACGAGGCTCTGTCACTTAACTCTTCTCTGAATGCTGGGCCCAGGGTGGGACAGGGAGGCAGGGTGGGGGGGGGGACCAGCCAGATTTAACCTTCATTTGCTTGTTTGGTCTGTTCCAGAATGTGGTGGCTTATGATGGTGACAGAAGGGTGAGTAAAGGGTCTGGGGGTGGTGGGAGGTCTCAGATCCCTTGGGATCCTGAATAAGCCATAGATGCTTAATATACCAGAGGAATGTAGAGCCCAGTGCTTTTTTGAAGTTACTTGAGGCTGGCCACCCATCCACCGGTTCTCCATCCATCCATCCATCCATCCCATTTATTGCCTGCCACTTGAAGTATCTGACTCAGATAAATGTCTCTTGCCTGAAGCTCTCTCTCCTCTTACAACCCCTGGAGATCCTCACCATTAGGATCCAGTTTTCACTTCCAGGAGCCCCTTACGTCTCCAGCCCTCCTGGCCCTACCCTACAATTCCACAGCCTTTAGCGCAGTCTCATGTGAGCGGCTTGTGTGCTTAGCCCTGGATCCTCCTCAGTGTTTTGGCCCCTGCTCTACATTGCCCGGTCTGCTCTTTACACAGGAAGGTGCTGGTACCCACCCCAGACATCCTGAGTCATAACACTGGAGTTTTGGGATCAGCCTTTTACAAAAGGACTCAAGGGATCCTTAGGCATGCTTCCTAGTCACTCTAGGAGGCCCTTCTGTCCCCTCCTGCACCCTGTCCAGGACAGCCCCTAGGAAGCCAGGGCTGGGGAACTCCAGCAATCCAACCCACTAACTGGCTGTGGCCTTCATCTCCCTCCTCACTCTGCTTACTCCTTGTTGCATCTGCTCCATGTTGAAGATATACAGGTGCAGGATAAGGCAGGTGGACATGCTAGAGGTGGCAGCATCTCCCAGGGGAACAGAGAGGGGGAGGGAGGGGGAAGAGAGTGAGGCAGATATAGGGGAGGGAGGAGGATGAGGAGCAGAGTAAAAGAGAGAATGAAAGAAAGAGGACTGTAAAAAAAATAAGAAGGCATAGAGTGAAAGAAAAATGTTAAAGAAGCAATAAAGAAAAAGGAAAGAAAGGGAGGAAGAATGAAAGAAGGAAAGAAGAGAAAGAAAAAGATAACAAAGAAGGAAGTCTCTTCATGTCCTGTGAAGCTGCTTATGAACCCCAGACACCCTGAAAAGCTTCAGCTTCTCCTTTGTAGCTCATGGACCCTGAGATCTGGTTGGCCTTGAAGGCAGAAGGTGCGGCCAGCTGGAAAGTGGGCCTGGGGCAAACGTGCTTGTTATAAGGCTGGCTCAATAATGAGCTGGGAGGGCCACAGGCTGCTGTTTGATCTTCTTTCCCCGCAACTCTCCTGCTGCTGGCCCAGAGACAGGACCCTCACTTCTCCTGCCTTTCCTGTTCGCTGCCTATTCCTCTGAGCTGACCTGTGGGCTCAAGATTCCTCCTACATTATCTCCCAGTATGTGCACTGTGCACCAAAATACTACAGCCCAGTGATGTCCCCTGTTGGCCAAGTGATGCTGCTCCCTTGGGCAACCTGTAGTGTTCCTGCGGTGATCTAGGGAGCTGCTGCTTACAGCATGTGAGCAGTAGCCAGAACCACCTATTAGGGAGGATCTTGCCTTGGAGCCCACAGGACAAAAGGGAAAAGCAGAACCAATAGGACGAGCTGATAGACACCATCCTTGATGGGACTCAGAGCCTACTCTGACCCAATCTTGGCCAACCCTTTCCCAGCCAACCCCATGCAGATGTCCTGCATCTGCTGGTTAGACCCTTCGGGTATTTCCCTTCACTTAGAGCCACAACCAACCGAGGAACAGGGCAAGATATAGAATCAAGATATAGAATCATACTTATGGGTCTGAGGTATGTTCTATGGTCACCTGAACCCCAAATTCTGGTCTTTCTCTTCCTCTTCCCCTTTCAGCACTAGAGATTGAACTCAGGTCTTGCTAAGTCACTAAGTTGCCCAGGCTGGGGTTAAACTTACGATCCTCCTGCCTCAGCCTCCCAGAGTTCTGGGATTATAGGTGCATGTCACCACATCCACCTCAGAATGCTCACTCTTAACCCTCAGTCCAAAGAGTAGCACTGTGCATTACGTTGATGAGCTCGTTGTCCTGAAAATGCCTCAGTTAAGGACATTACAGATACCACTCTTTCAAGGCAAAAGTGCTGTGATCTAACGCCCCAACTATGTTGCCTCTTCGATTCTTTTCTGTCCTTTCCCCAGCAAGCTTGAAACTCATGTGATTGGGAGGCTGAGCAGTCCCAGTACTGAGCTCTGCTGGCAGTAATTACTGCTGGATAAATAAACCAGAGGGGGAACGCTGTTGAAAAATCTAATTACTATGCAACACAGAGTTTTCAACCTTGGTCAAGTACGGGCAGGTCTGATTTACACATGAGCATCCAGCAAGGGCTGCTGCTTCCTCCTGGTGCTTCCTCCCGCAGTGGCTCTGCCATCTGATTCAGGATCACCCTGCTCCTCTGAGCCTGGACTCAGGCTCTGAAGCACCCACTGCCTCAATTCTGTGGAGTCACAGCATTTGCAAACTGGAAGGGACTTTGAAGACTGCCTAGTCCAATCACAGAATAAGCAGTGAAGAAGGACCCAGAAGTTTGGGGTTTGGGCTTTGTTGCTTTCACTAGGTGACCTGGGTCAAATTATGTGGCTTCTCTTATATTTTCCTTGTTTCCAAAATATGTACTCTGCCTGCCTCTTAGAATTTGGTGAAGATAATAACGATAATAACAAAAACACTGTAAAGAACTCCTCAAACCGGAAGAAGGTCATTAAACAGTGTTTTTAAAGGAGAAATTAATTCTGAGCAACATTCCGGAACTGACCCAAAGCTCACAGCTCCTCCAGTCATGGCATGGTCTGCTGCCAATGAGCATGTGCATTCCTGAAGGCAGGACCTTCTCTCCCAGCAAAGGTTGGTGCAGCAACAATTCATTCAGGACTCTTGGCTGTCATGTCACACTGTCCTGTGTCTAGCAGCAAGTTGGCGCATATAGTCGGCGGATTTGGAGGGACAACTGTGGTGGGGACTTCTGGCTGTTTTTGACATGGCTGTGACTTGAAGGTCCAGCAGGGAGCTCACAAACTATAGGGTCCTGTTTCCCTCAGTGGCAGACCATTATCCTATTTCTTTTTGTTTCCTCAGTGCTTAATGCAGAGCCTGGTACCAAGAGGGTCTCAATTAATGCTATGGGACACACAGGTCAACCCTGAATAACATTGGTGTTACTTTTTCTATGTTTTCATTACACAGGTTCATAAATGAATGGGACTTTTTAAGTGATGAAACTATTTCTCTGCAATGATTCCAGAAGTCCTGTGGCCACAACTCAAGAAAGATGTACTGGGGAGGGGGTTTGTCCTTCTGGAATGTAAAACTCAGGGAGCCATTGGTGCTGTAGGTCAAGAGAGGAGGTGGAGGAGATGGGATCTGAGTCAAGACACGTGACCTGGGAGACTCCTCTCACCTGGCATCTGTTTTGGAAGGCGAGGAATTACAGTAGGGTCAATCCGTGAAAGGTACAAAGTCAGAAGGATCTGCTACATCCTGGAAGTCCAGTGGGGCCCCAGATCCCACCTTTTTCAGGGGAGGCACCAGAGAGAGAAGGAGCTGGGGGTCCTCAGTGGAGAGACTTTGCACTCCACCAAGCTCTGGTCAGGGTGAAGAGCAGTAGGAGATGGGCAGGCTTATATTCTGCCTGTGATGGACAAGAGGTCAACTGAAGGGCCAAGAGAAGACTGCTAATTTTCAGGCACACCCTCTATGGGAAGACAGAGCACACTCTACACTTAGAGGGTCCCCAAGAATTTCTTTTAAGGCCAAAAAGGATCAATTCTGGCAGGACTCATGGACCATCTTTTCCTTTACTTGACCCCTGGATCTCAGCAGGGCGAGATCCCCAAGTGAGGATCTTGAGGGAGAAAATAAGCAAGCCCTGGGTGTTATGCAGTGGCAGGAGGGGCATCCTCTGCAAAGGACTCCCAAAATGGGCCACTCTGGAGTTTCTGGCAGCTGCAGCCAGTCATCATGTGAACCATCTGCTCTTGTAGGCAGCAATACATTCAGCATACGCCTTTGAGTCCCTATTGGGAGGCCCTGGGTGGGGAGGATAGACCTTAGCCATCTGAGCCCTGCCTTGGCTTGCACATGGATTGAACATGGCCTGCCATGCAGTGGGGGACACTGACCCTCAAAATAGAAGGAGCTGCAGGGCTGGTTCACATCCAATGCTTGTGAGCAGGCAGAAGTGTGGACAGGGGGTGTGGGAGTAGACCCTGGAGTCACATAGGAGTGTGCACCCCTGCCGCAGCCCTCACTTGTCTTGATTCTCTGGGCAGCTACTTTAGTCTTGGTGGCCTGGTTTCTTTTTCTGGTAAAAGGGATGCCACCTCTCGCCTCCTAGGAGTGAATGAAACAGCAAGCAGCGTGAGCCGAGAAAGGGAGCGAGTGGGATCCCCTGGAAGGCTCTGTGTGGGAGGTGGGACAGGACTGGCAGGACTGGGTGTCGAGAGGGAAGTGGATGGCACTGTGTGAGCACAAGTGTGGGGGTGGGATCTGTGCTGGAGATGCTGGGAGGGATGCCATGTCTCTGCCTCCTGGTTGTGAGGATTTTCTGCTCAGCAAGACACAGTGGGGACGGGTGCTAACATTTGCAGAATAGTCCAGTCTCTGATGGAGAGCTGGGGACAAGGGCTTGTTCCTTGAGGGCAAGACTGGGGCCTGGACACTGGTATGATTGCTCCACCAAGTGAGCAGAGCAGGGCCTTCCTGAATCCCATGAAGGGGACCTTCTGAGCACAAACTGAAGCCAGACACTTACACCCAGCATCTGCCTTGTGGTAGATTAGACACTCCTAGCTTCCCGGGGGCTGTCTAGGTATGGACATCTATGCCTGGATGATTCAAATGGCCTCACCTTTCCCCAGTCCAGTGTCATGTTTTATCATCAACTCATGTAAGAACTGCACTTGAACTTGGGACATTCCAAGTCACTTAGCCAAAGTTCCTTCCTTCCTGACTTCTTCCTTTTTCTTTCCCACCATTTGACTCATGTATAGGATCTGTTGGTCCCTGGCACTGATTTTCATCCCCTTTCTCCAAGTCCCTAAAAGAGCACGGGGCCCCCCCATGTTCTGCCAAGAGTCTTATAGTCTGCAGTAGTGGGGAGAAGCAAGCAGTGGCCACCCTGCTCGCTCAGTTTGTAGAGGTAGAAATGAAGGCTTGGAAGTGTCAACTGGGAAGCTCATTACAGACAAAACTGTAGCCAAAATACAGGTTTCCTGTTTCCAAGCCATACGTCCGTTCAGTTGCCTGCCCTCCCTCCTGTGCATTGGTTGGTGGGCTCTGGAGGACTCAAAGCTCTACAGCCTTCTTAAATGCAGGGTGGCCTCAGTGCTACCACCCTGGGCCCCCATAAACCTTCTATCTTTTCTGGTGTTAGCTCACAAGTAACTCTGCCTTCAATGCAAGAGGCAGCTCTAAAATACAACCCTAGCCACCTGCTCTGATGAATGGTGGCCCACTTCTCAGGACTGTGTCATGTGTGAGTCATATCTCCCAGCTGCATGGTGACCTGACATTTGGCTCTTGTGACTGTGTGCTTGCCCCTTTGCCCTTGTGGTCTGTGCACATAGTGGGCCTTAGAGGAGTCAAGAAAGTGATAAGTGGGTGGGAGATTTAGCCAAGAAGGAGACTGAGCCCCACCTTTGTCCTGTGTGGAGAACAGCTTATGGGGCAAAGGGTACCAAACAGCCCCAGAACTGTCACATGAGCCCCTGAACTGGGAGCTGTGAAACAGCTGATGTAAAGGCAAGCCTTCCTCAGCTGTGGATTAGCATGGCCTGATTCTCTCCTCGGAAGGCAATCCTTGTACCTTCTTCTGGTCACCCACGCGGTAGTTTTTTAGAAAGCTGCAGAATGTGAGCAAACACGGAAAAAGATATTCTTGGAGCCTTGCTTTTAAGAACTCTCTCTTTCAAAATCCAATCCTTCCCATCTAGTTTAAATCCCTCTTGCTGAAAGACATGCCACTCAGGTGCCAAAATGTGGGGGAAACATTCTGACCCCTGTTAGACAGGTGACAAATTAAGTCCAAGGATCAGTGATGTTCCCAAGATTGGGGACAGGGTTGGGGTCTGAGCAGGGACAGACTCCATGCCCTCTTGATGCCCTTTTGGCCTCCCCTCTTCCACCTGGCATTGGTGCTAGACTAGGAAGAGTGGCACCTGCCTTGGCTCTGGGATGGCCAGCCTGTGGCCACCTGTATGCCTATCCCTGTGGCCAGTCCATGTGGTCAGTGAAAGAAACAAGGAATTAATCAGGGAGGCAAGAGGAGGCTTGCTAGGGGGCTCCACATTCCCTCTTCCCCTCCTGTGTTGCTAGCTTTTGCTCCAAATCCAGCCCTTATGAATGCAACATAGTCCGCCTGTGCCTGTGGGTGTTGGGAATCAGCGGGGAACCAGGAAAGAAAACAGGCCTGGGGGAGGGAGTTGCTGTGCCTGAAGAAGACAAAGAGAGTGTGAATGTGCATGTTATGGGCGTGGGAGTGAGTGCGTGAGAGAGCAGGCGTGTGTGGTGTGTGTGCGCCTGTGTGTGTGTGCAGTGTGTGCACGCATCTATGCCCCACAGTGACAGCGAGTGAGCTTGGATCTCAGGGATGCTGCTTCTGTCCAATTGCCCTGGTTATGTTCATGCCACTGGGAGGGTGTACCTTTCCATGTTCTGCAAGAAAACAGGCCAAGACCACCCTATTCCTGATTTCCCCCATGGAAGTTGTCCATGGAAGATCTCGCTTCACTTCCTCAGCAGAAATGATCCACAGGGCTCCTGATTTCAGCCTCTTCTGGGAGCATAGCTTGCCCTCAGCCTCCATCTCTGCTAAGTCGCAGTGCAGTGTCACCCCTCTACTTCATTTCCAAAGCTGCTGCCTGGTAGAGCTGGGCAGGGTATGGGGCATCATCTTTCCTGACTAATGTACAGGTCTTCTAGTTATAGAGGCACCTGTCCTGCCCCTAATGCCATTCTGAGAGAACCAGGAAGGTGGGCTGTGGGTTTGGATGGGCTAGAAGGCTGCCGGGAAGAGGGGTGTGTGTGAGAAAGTGTACAGAGGTGCCCAGAGACTTTCTGGCCGATAGTGGAGCTGGGTGTAGCACCCTGGCAGAGAGCAATGGTGATGCTCCATCTGCCCCATGCCACTTGTCCTGTCCTTGTCCTCCCACAGGTCCCAGGAGCAAACTTGGCAGGTGTGAGTACAGGTACCAAAACCCTGGCCTTGTCTCCTAAGGCCACCTCCTCTTTCATTCCCATGCTCTCTGGGAAAGGGAAAGGAGGCTTCCTGTTCTCATCCTCCTCATCCCTATTCACATTCCAGAGTGGCTCGGAGACTGGCTCTGGCTGGAGGTTCCAGATCTTTCATCAGAGGCATATTGTGTTCCATCCCTCTCCCACAGGATGTAGATCCTTAGCAGACAACAGGCTGGCAATAGATCGTGCCATCTCCTTCTGTTCTCCGGCTGCCTGCCCTTTTGAGACAACTTCCTGCTCCATGAACTCCAAATAAGTCAGTTCCTTTTTGTAATGTGCACTTCCTGCAAAGGTCTGATTTGCTGATGGTTTCCTCAGTGCAAGGGTGTGCTACCTTTCACCTTATACCCAGTGGGCCTAGGTAACATTTGCTGGTGGAGTTTACCCTGAGCAACAAGATGTAAGACAAAAATGTCCAGTGTGGTCGTAGATGTGCAAAGTCAAGGAACAACGAGCTGTCATGGGAGGCCCAGGGGAGGAGGGCGGTCTGGAGGGGATGGAGTAGTGGTTTGCCTGGCTGCAGACAATGAACTGAAGAATCAGAAATCTCTGGTCTTGTGCCTGGTGGCCTTACAGACCCTGGATAGCACGTTGTGGAAGATCTTGGTTTGTTATCAGACCCAAACACATGTTGCTTCCAGTCCCTTAAGCATCGATAACCTGATAGCATGTACCAGTGGCAGTAGCATGGCTAAAGTCTGTGTATTTATGCTGGGCCTGGGGTAAGGCTTCCCAGCTGCTCTGTAGCAATGCTGCTGGATGCACTGAGGATCATCAGACAGTCACTCATGAGACTGGAGGGGGGGACTGGAGGGCCATGGAATGCATTGCCCTTCCCTTCATGCCCCTGCTACAAAGTTAGCAGCCTTAGACCCAGCCCAGCACTGGCTGTGTCCTTCTCCTGCCTCCTCATGCTTCCTGCATCCTGGCTAGAAGAGAGGGCCATACTCTTCTCCCATGTCCCCAGCCCAAGGCTGAGGCTGTGGACTTCTCTGTCCCCACCATGCTGTCACACCACCTTGCGGTTCCTGGCCCTGCTATCTCAGATGTTGGGCTGTGCCTTTCACTCTCTCGAGTGCTCTTATACCCCTGCCTTATCAGGGCAGGTTCTCCTGACTAGTTTTGAAGATTATTCTTCGTTTTGGGTTGGTCACTTCCTCTCTTGCTTTGGGATCCAATTGTCATGTGTGAATGTGTGCCTCTCAGGGGAAGAATGTGGGACTCTGAAGAGCAGAAATAACTTACTCTGATTCTCTCCATTTCCTGTCCTACCCAACCTGGGGCCGAGAACCTGCAGGCACTTAAACACTTGGCCACGGCAGATCATCTGCCCATGATGCCGTCTCCCAGGGTATAGACCAGTGACAGGATCACAGTCCTGCGGGTTACATCCGGGTGCTTTATACAGACCCATAAACACTTCTGCTGTGGAATGAGGGGACAAGGCCTTTCCCCAGTTCTCACCCTCTCTCTGTTCTGTGGACCATGTATAGGAGCTGGTTCCAGGATGGCTAAGACGGTCTTAGAGACACCAGTATAAGACTGACATGAAACCAAACTGTGGGTATATGAATACATTTTAGCTCAAAATACCTGAGACATGCAAACTCAAGCTCAAATGATTTCTTAAAAAACAAAAACGGAGGAAGAAAAAAAGACAGGGCGTTGCACTTTCCCTGGGTTGTTCAGTCCTCTCACTAGCCCAGGCACTGGGTACCAGTGGACGGGAAGAAACCTTTTGGAGGGGCACGAAGAAGGGTGGGGGCCCCTTGGAGAACTCAGGGGCAGAAGCCTGCTCCCCAGCACAGGCCTGAGATTGCACTGTGGAGAACGCCTTGACTCCCGCTGTCCCCTGGCACCCAGACTGCCGTTTCCAGCGTTCTCAGAGGACTGGGCAGAGGGCCAAACACTGACACTCTGGGTAACCAAGGGTAGCTCTCTCTGGGCTCCAATTTCCAGTGATGTAAGAGGAGAGGCGTGGCTTCTGACAAACTCATAGAGGTCCCAGGGCCATGTGGAGGTCAGGCTGTGGGACACAGATGCCCCACAAAGCCAGAGATACCTATGGAAAATGGAGTGGGACAACTGCTTTTCCGAGTGGCTTGGGCAAGCGGGGGCCTGACTTAGTCTGCAGCACAGCGTGCTTTCTCCATGTGGGGAGGGGTCTCAGAGGAGGGGATGTAGCGGCCTGGGGGAGGGGCAACCTGCCCAGGGGTCCTGTTCCCTTAAAAGTCTCATTAGAACACGTGGAAAACAATTTGCCAGGCCATGTTGCATTGCCGCTGCCATGTGCGGTTTGCTGCACATTAAATTCATTATTTTAACAGGTCAATGCCTCTGACAGATATTCATTTGTGGGAGATGAGCACGGCTGCTTCTTTAATCCCTGTGGATTACTCGGCTCTCCCGAAAAGTGATACCAGCGACTTGCAGAGACTTTAATCCCAATCACTCCAGACTGTTTACAAGGAGTGAAAAAAAAAAAAAAAAAAAAAAATGGAGCCAGTGCCGGTCAAGGGCCCTGCTGGTTTCTTGGCTGCATGGCTGATGGGCTGGGCGCAGGCAGCCACTCTCTGGGGTAGAGGCTTGGGGTTGGCAGGCCCTCAGCAGCAACAGGAATGCTCACTGGGAGGCTGGGTGCCCCTGGGTTAGGCTCCCAGTACTGAAGCCTAGAACATAGTCTGAGGGATTTTAGGAGATTTTTATTTTATTTTATTTTATTTTTTATTTATTAATTTTTATCAGTACTGGGGATCGAACTCACGACCGCCTGCTTGCAAGGCAGGTACTTATGCGCTCAGCTAAATCCCCAGCCCCAGGAGAAGATTTTTATTCTGGTCAGGCCAAAGCTGGTCTCACCTCCTGCAACACAAAGCAGCTGCCCAGGATCTTGGGCTTGGGGTAGGAGACATAGGCGTCCTGCAATGGCGTTCTGAACACATTCTTGCTTCAAAAAAAAAAATTTTTTTTTTTAAGTCTTAAAGGTCTTAATGGCTCAGGCAGAGAGAAACATAGGGAGCTCTGTTTCTACATCACAGGGGACCCCTTCCTGATGGACTCCCACAGATAGACACCCAGCTCTTCCCGGGTTGCATGGGAGATTTGTTCTGTAGGTTGTTCTAGATTCTTCCTGTAACTGCTGATGTCCTCAGATGGGTCCCCCAGGGAAGATTCGGAGGGCCGCCAGTGTGAACCTGATCTTTGATACCCTCCTGTGCTCCCTGGGGACCCATACAGTCCTGGCCTGTGCTTTTTGCAGCCTCTCTCTGACTCTGACCTCATCTCTTTTTGCCTGTCTGTCCCTCTGCCCTCAAGGGTCTTTTTCTTTTCTCAAAGTTCTAGGTTGCTAGTATAGCTGCTGTCTTTGGGACAGCAGCTGAGTGGACAGGGGATGACATGGTACCAAAGTTCTATGATGCCATGCTCTGCTTTCCTTCTGGTCCCCAGGATATGCAGGACTGGATTTTACTGGGCTAGACTTCTGATGGGGAAAGTGTCGTGTGTGTGTGTGTGTGTGTGTGTATGTGTGTGCATACATAGGTGCACATGTTTGTGTGCATCTGTCTTACGTGCACCTTCACCTTCCTGAGAGTGTGTTTGTCCATGTTCTGGGGGCAGTGGCTACCTGTCCAGTGAATGAGTAATTAATTGGTGGGTGATAAAGCAATTAGCCCTAGAGCTTTCGAAAATAATGAATGAGGGTCCTGTAGATGTCAATATTTGAAAATACTAATTTAAGGCCTATTAGCTGAAACAAATTTTAATTAAACAGGGAATAATCAGGGTGATGAGAGGAAAATAGAAGATTTGGCCAGTGGCTGAATCCTAAGAAATGCACGGAGAGGGGAAGGAGGAGGCCGGGTGGATCTGGAGCATGGACCAGACCAGCTGTCATTTGGGTGATGAGCTATAGGCAGCCAGATGAAGAAAACAAGTCACATTCCTGCTCTGGGCTTCAGTCTCACCTCTGTAAGGTGACACAGTGCGGCTCCAGGCAGCTTCTCAAGTGTATCGCCCCAACTGAAAGGGAGGAGGAGTGTACTGTTTCTTTTTTTTTTTTTTTTTAATTGGTACCAGGGATCGAACTCACAACCACCTGCTTGCAAAGCAGGTGCTTATGTCACTGCGCTAAATCCCCAGCCTGAGGAGGAGTGAAGCAGAGGGGTTTCTGTGCAGGTTTATCCTGAGGCGCAGTTGTGTTCTTCAGTAGCTGAACCAGAGCTCACACATGCAGAGGAGCCTTACCAATTCCAGGACAGTTAAGGGGATCTGTAGCCTGTTTTGGGACTCATTATTTCTATTTTTCCAAGCTAGGTTATCTATTTTCCCCTCAAATCTCAGTTACGTCGGTACCAGCTTTAAATCTGTACTCAGAGAAAGACTTGCTGAAGATTGAAAGTTCAAGGCCAGCCTAGGTAATTTTGGGAGACTGTCTCAAAATAAAAAAAAGGCCTGGTGGCATAGCTCAGTGACAAATCACTTGGTTAGTGTAAGTTTCTGGGTTCAATTTTCAGTACTGAAAGGTAAATAAGTAAATAAATAAAAGGAAGGAAGGTCTGCTGTCAGCAGGGTTTTATGAGACAAGAGGATCTGATGGTGCATCCTAAACCAGGTTCTGTGTGTATTTCAGGCAGTAGCAACATTGCAGGAGCAGTGGATCTGGTCCTTCCAGATGAACCCATAACTTCGGGGCTCCACCACAGTGCGATTGTGCCTTACTGATTTCCCCATCCCCTTAATAGCATTTTGACACCGACTGGCCCATAGGAAGTTCTGGCTGAGCTCAGCAGGGCTGGAGGAGGGCATGGATTGCCTCTGGGATCCTAGGACCAAAGTGATGGCTCCCAGTAGGTGTTCTCTGAGGACGAGTGACCTTGGGGAGACATGGGTACCTTGGTGTCTCTCATGAGCATCATGCTGAGGAGCTCTCCCTTCTATCTTGGTAAGTGATGCTATACCATTGTGGTGATCGCTTACATTATCACAGGGGCTGGGTTATTACTGTTCCTCTGAGGATTTGCTCTGCCCTGCCTTCAGATACCTAAGTCTCCCACAATACACTTCACACTCCCCCACTCCATCCCCAACCCATTGCTCTTGTAATATGGGCTCATTTCCCATGGGCACAGCCACCAGAAAGGGAAAGCCAGAAAGGGCTGGGAAGGTGTAGGGATGCATGTGCCTAGGGGTGTGTACATCTGCATGTCTCTCTGTGTTTGCCAGTGTGTCTCCATGTATATTTGTGAGTGCATGTCTCTGGGTGTGTACTCAGACCTATGTCTTTCATATCTGCATGTGCCACTGTGCATTTTCGTGTGTGTTCAGGTGTGTCTGTGTGTATACCTACTGTGTCAGGGATCCTGGAGTTTCCAAGTGGGTAGTCTGCCTTTCTCGCTAGGGCTCAGCTCTAGAGAGGCAAGAGTATTAGCCCACATCACTGGCTAGTTATTTAGCTGTTCACTTATAATCCACCATATTCCAAAGGTGACCTGAGGTGGACAGAGATTTTGGTGAGCCTAGGGCTTGCCTGTGGCATAGGCAGGGGCTTTGGTCTGATGTTTGTCTCAGGAACCCAGCCCACCTTCATCTGTTCTTTGCACTGGACCCTAATGAAGCCCCTACACTTGGGCCTCCTTTGCCCCTGACTCTCAAGTCAGGTCCCCATTTGTTGTCTCCCAATAGTGTCTGAATCCATGCCCAGTCCCTCTATTGTGAAACTCCAGTCTTCTTACTGTGAAACTCCAACTTTGAGACCTCTGCATTTTTCCTCCTGACCAGATTCACCCCCCCTTTTTTTATATTGGGGATTGAATCCAGAGTCTTGGCACTGAGCTGCATCCCCAGCCCTTTTCATTTTTTATTTTGAGACAAGGTCTCTACAAATCACTACATTGACCTTGTGAGTCTCCTGTTTCAGCTTAGACTTGTGATCCTCCTGTTTCAGCCTCCCAGAGTACTAGAATTACAGGTGTGTGTCACCATATCTGGCTGACTGGGTCCTTTTTCTCCCTTCACTATTTCTTGTCATGGATGGGGTGGCTCTCACTCCCATCCTCCTGCAGGCTGCCTCCTTGGGAAGTGGACCCAGGGTCAGTGCCCTCCCTCAGCCACGGACCCTGCTTGAGCTTGCTTTGTGACTGAGAGCCACATGGCCCTCTGCCTAGTCCCTGCCCCCCATCTTTACAGCTAAGCATGGACTGGGAGCCCCATCATCTCAGTGACGCTGGTGGAATTGGAAGTTGCATAATAACCTGGCCCCCCTGGAAACTTTTCATCTCAACCTAGAGACTGATTAAATAGCAACAAAAATAAATTATGTATACACAGGGCTGTAAAAGCACCCAGAGACCCAGGCTTGGGGTCTGTGCCTCATATAAATGCAAATACTGTAATAGCATTGCAGTGGGTCCCTACCCCCACCCCCCACCCTTTCAGGTGGGAGGGTTAGAGCCAGCACAAATGTATACAGCAGGACCAAAAGCTCCAGCCTGCTGGGGCTTTAGACAAAAACCAGAGGCTGGGCACAAGCCAGCCTTCCTGGAAACTGACCTGATAGCTGCTACCCTTTGGGGCTCCTTTGCAGACAAAAGGCTGCAGAAGCAGTAAGTGCAGGTAGCAGCCACATGCACCTCCCATCCTCTTCCCCAGCCCTCTCCATGGAGATAAGAGTGGTCTTCAGGGTGCCTCTGGTCACCACCTTGAAGGCTGAGCAAGCATACGGGACCCTCCCAGATGCTCTGCTGCAGGGGGGTGTCTGCTGCTTGCTTCTTCTCGCCACATGGATCTTGGCACTCACATTAGCAGCTCTCACTTCATCTGAAGGTGGGACTGGAGCTTTTTATAGCTGCAGGACAGCGTCTGGGATGAGGCCGCCTCTCCTCCCCTCCATCCCATTACCAGCTTTTCCCCTCAGCTCTGGCTACAGAACTTTGTCCAGAGGCCTAGCTACTGGAGTTCTGTGCTACTGGGTCAGACATAGTCCTAGGGCCACAAAAGTGAAAAAAATACTGCAGATAATCCTCTGACTGGTGCCATGATAAGCCAGGAGGCAGTGAATCACTCCAGTCCTCTTCCTTGTCTGCTTCATTCATCAGTTGCTTGCTTCCTGGCATGCAGTAGATGCCCAATGAAAACTGGCTAATGGGGGCCGTGGAGGCAGCCTAGTGGTAGAGTGCTTGCCTAGCATGTGTGAGGCCCTGCTTTCCATCTCCAGCGTGGCAAAACCAAACCAAACTGGCCACCTGGCTGATAAAAATCATTACGCTGAAAGCTGGGCATGGTGGCACACAACTGTAATCCCAGCACCCTGGGAAGCTGAGGCAGGAGGATTTGAAAGTTCAAGATGAGTTTGGGCCACATACTGACTTAGCAAGACTGTCTTAAAAAAAACTAAAAAGGGCTGGGGATGTAGCTTAGTGCAACGACTTTGGGTTCAATATCAAATATCACACAAAAAATTGCTATGCTGAGAATTAGGACTCCTTTACTTAGTGGGATTATCATCTCCTTATTTTGTGGCCTTATTCTACCAGGCATCTGCTTTCTTTCAAGTTAGGCAAAACTTTGGTAAACTGTGGTTAGTACAGACAGTACCGAACACTAAATTTTGTTAAACTTCTCTGGTAGTGAGCATAGTACTTTTATAGCTTTCAAAATGTTGTCTGATTAACCCTCTCCTCTTAGCATCTGCAGGGCTGTCTGGGATGTGCCATCATGCCCAATCCAAGGATGGGGAAACAGAGGTCCTAGGAGGCAGCTGGCCCATGCCCTTATAGTGAGGCCTCTTGAGTCCTGAGCTTCTGTTCTGGGAAAAGTTGTAAAAGCATGAAATAGGTCTCCCACCTTGAACATTTAATTTTCCACTAATCAGAGAATTAGGGGCATGAAGGATGCCTGCGTACTGTCCTCTCTGGACCTGAGCTAGGAGGTTTTAGCTTTGGTTTCTCATCTGGTGTTTTCTTTAGGTTCACGTTGCTTGTGTCCCCAGCATCCAGGCCACATACACCGTGTATGAGGAGTTTGCCTTGTAGGTGGACACCACCTTCTCCTCTGTGCAACAGATAGGGTGCTATTGGGAAGGCTGCCTGGTAACACAGTGAGGGACAGGGACTAGAGCCTGCCTGATGGGTGGGGAAGGAGGTATTTGTTCTTCTGGGACTTCCCTGAAAAGATAAAACTAAACAGAAGAGAAAGGCCAGTGTAGAAATCATGAAAGACTACAACCAGCAGAGAAGGTGGCAGGTGGATGTGGACCAGGCAAATTCCAGTGGCAGGGGGACTGGGGAGAGCTGTAGGATGCTAAGAAAACATTTTTAGAATGAAAATACACCTAAGAGGACACAACATATTCTCAACTCACAGGGCTGGGAAAAGTGACCCCAGAGAGACCCTCCCACGTGAGCCTGAGCACCAGAGGGTCCATTTGCGGTCCAGCGTGCCTCCTAGGTGTTCTGAGGGCAGCCACCAGGATCCATCAGTGACAGCCCCACGGGAAGATTGCTCCACTGTCCCAGAGCCACGGCCAGCGTCTCACACTTACAGTTTCATACCCTCCTCCGCATGCTCCTCTTTTAGGAAGCCTTCTTAGATCCACCCCCTGCCTTCTCTGATTTTCTTAATGACGCTCTCTCAGCACTTTCATACTCTATATTTTATGCTCTTTTGGTTTGCTCCTGGTGAGAAGGGAGCTTGTAAGTACTGCCAAGTTTTTTTCTTTCTAATGTCTATCTCCCATCCTAATCCTGTCCTCTGTACAACCCAGGAATCCTAACACCACACGTGTTCCATATGATGCGGTGCCACCAGCAAATGGATGGAATGAGGTGGGTGAACTATGTGTCGGAGGTGAGAAGCGCAGGAACTGTGATTGGGCTGTACCCTGAGTAGCAGCCACCTCTCCATCCCTCTGTGCTCAGTGTCCTCCCTCCCTCCACCTGGCCTCTCTCTCTCCACTGCCCATGAGTGTGAGGGCCTAAGGTATCTGACAGATCTACTGGACCCACTTTTTTTGGGGAGGGTACTGGGGCTTGAACTCACAATCTCACGCTTGCCAGGCAAGTACTTATGCCTCTAAGCTAAACTCCTGGCATAGACCCACTTCTGCTTTCTACAGATGAAGAGGGTAAGGGCTTGCTTAGGTAGCTACTCCAGGCCTCGCTGTGCAGGGGTTGGCCTGGGGACATGAAGCAGGCTCTATGGTCAGCTGTCCCATGCCCCACTTTTACCTGTACAATCTACAGTTGCCATCTTTTCTGTGGAGTTCATCATTCTTCCTTTGGACATTTGATTGGCCCCCAACCCTCAAGTGTCACTTGAGGACAAGAATGACACTCCCCTTCCTGTCTTCATTCTCCCTAGTGTCCAGCAGAGTAGGGAAATATTAATGCTTTTAATGTAAGAACCTTTGTATTTGAATACTTGCCTTTGGAAATTATCTTAAAATGCCACATCTTATGGTGCCTTTGTCTTGGAGCATTTTGTAAGCAGTTGGCCAATAGTGGAATTGTGGCCTGGCAAGGGGGTGTTCTTCGGTGGGAGTGATGTATAAGCAAAGACAGGGTGATCATTTGGGAGATTTGGGGGAAGGATTCCTAGAGATGGTATGAAGATGGACCACATGAGGGCTAAGCTTCATTAGCTGTAAGGTTTTCTAATTCTGTCACTTGAGAATGAAACAGGAGGTGGGGAAGGAGATGGGGGCACAGTGTCTGGAACCCTGGAAGGTGCCTTCCTTTGTGGAAATCAGTCTTTGCCTGGCTCCTTCAAGACTTGAAATCCCTACAAGAGGCCAAGTTTAGAAGTCTTAAAATAGCCTGAGTTGAGTGCCCCCTGCATCAAAGGTGAATACAGGGTGTGAGGTGCCTGGGGTAAGATTGAGGATCACAAGGCTGCAAAGAGCTTATAGTTTCGTAGAGGAGAAGGGAAGCTGTACATAAACTCTAAAACCTAAACCATAAAAAGTAAATTAATAATGCAAGAGTTAACTAATAGTTTAGAATAAAAAGAGAAGCTATGTTTCAAGGCCATACATGATTAGCTGCCCAATGAGGGGCACAGACAACAAGTCCTGGGGTCATTCCCAGGAGGAGGAGGAAGAGGAGAAGGAGGTGTCCATATTAGGCTGTAGGGCTCATAGAAAGCCCTGGAGGCTAGTTTGTGGCATTTGCAGTCTATTAACTGCAGTTGTGACCACTGTGACTTGACTGCAGAATCATCCGACAGAAACCTCCAAGCATCTGCAAGCCCAGAGTTAATGCTGAGGCTCCTCAGAGGTGGGGAAGGGGGTGTGTGCTGCCACCAATCGCCTCTTGGAGGGTGCCTTTACCTGCTGTCCACAGCAAGGTGTTTCTGAGGTGCAGCTGCCTCATTGTATCCTCAAGGTGCACAGGGGAGGCAGAAGTGGGCTGGGGGTCATGCTGCACTCCCCTCAGTGGTTAAATGGGACTCTCCATCATCCTGGGTCTGTTGAAGCCAAGAGCCCCAGATGCAATCAATGAGTACATATAGCCCTCCCTGGAGGGTGTGGGGAAAAGATTGCCCTTACCAGCTCCCCAAATTACCCCAGTGCTTGGTTCTGGATGGCACTAAGCTCACCTGAACACCTCCCTGTTTGTCTTCCCAGCAAAATCCCAGACAGTGGAAATGGGTTACCCTGTAGAGAAGGAATATTCAGGTTCTTTGACTATGTTCTACAAACCCCGGAAGCTACACAGAAGGAAGAGGTACAAGGGAGAATGCAGTGGCCTGTCCTTTTCTTCTCTTCCAGGTCCTGGCTAGACTTCCCTTGGTCCTTTGTGGAGCTAGGGCAGTGCTAGTCTCTGTATAGTCTGAGTCTTAGGGTCCTGCACCCTGGCTTGACTGTCAACGAACCCCCTTTTCAGATTAGCTGAAACAGTGGAATTTCCCAGCTGAACTACCTTGGAGAGAAAAACACAAGCACCTAGAAGCCCAGGGGCTGCTGCGTATTTCACCAAAGCACAGAGCTTGCTTGGCTGACAGGTGGCTAAGCCCACAGTCCCATCCTGAGCCCCGCTCCTGCGTGTGCATGTGTGTGTGTGTTGAGGTGTGCTTCTGGCTCACTGGGTGCGTGTGACATGTCACTGACTGGCTGTGGTGGTTTCTCACGGATCTGAGAAGAGGGCACCCCACCTCTTCTCAGATTTCTCTTATCCCCTGGCCACAAAATTTCTCTCTCTTCCTTAAGAAGGTTCAGATCCTCACCTTTCCTTGTAAAGCTGACTGAGACAACTGGCCGGTCTTGAACTTAACAAATGGTCCAGCTCTTCCCTGATCAGGATCTCAGCAATGCCCATTGCACTGGGTTCTCTGTGATGATTCATCTGTCACCCAGGTGCCTCAGCCTGCCCCACCTTATCACCTCCCAGCACCACACAGCCCAGAGGCTGCATGCAGCATTTCAGCCTCAGGAGATAGCCAGCTTCCAACCCTGCTACCCCACCCTAGAGGGACAGAGCCCCTGCCTGGACAGAGCTGGGGAGGGAGAAGAGGAAAGCAGTGACAGGAGGGTGTGGGGAGGGAGCTCTGGGCCTGGCTGCAGGTTGCTGGCTCCCTGCTCAACTCCCTCTAGCTGGGGCGGGCTGGAGGCGGCAGCAGTGACTTCACATCTTTGTTGCTGTAGCTGCTGGTCTGAAAATAGTCTTCTCTTGGGCAGGCTGGCTCAGGGTGTGAAAAGCTCTGCTCCCAGGGAGAGGCAGGAACCAGCTAAGGGGAAAAATTAACCACAGGCCTGGCACTGGCTGGTTTAACAGAACGCATTGTGGTACCCAGCATCGCTTTCCGCTAAGTTCCTTAAAGAGGTAACCACGGCCTGGCCTGGCGAGTGAGTCGTGGTGCCTCAGAGGCTCCCACATTCAGACTCCCATCTGTGCTGCCTCTAACAGGCTGTTCCTGTTCCCTGAGAACTTCCTGCCCGGGGCTTGGTGTCAAAACCTCTGCTGTCACAGCACCCAATCCTCCAGTGACTCTGGACCCAGCTGGAATCACCCTCCTGTTAGATATGGCCCAGCTGAGTCAGTGAGACTGCCTGGGGTCACACAGCTAGGAAGCTTCATGGGAAGGTCCAGGTGTTGGCTGGATGCAAATGTTTGCTTGGTGGGAACATGTGGCCCAACCCTTCCCAAGTCAACAGCCCAGACTACAAAGGCTCGGTCCTAGTCCCTGAGGCTGCTGCTTGCTTTGGGGCTCAGGAGGACAGGTGATGTGAGAAACTGCTCCTGACACTCCCTGTTGGACTGTCATAAAGGGGGCACCCTCCCCCTATGTGAGAGGGAGGTCTGGGGCTGGAGGGTAGTGGGGGGCACCACCAGGGACTTGGCGTCTGCACTCCTGCATCAGCGCATCCGTGTGATCTCGGGTACATTTGTCTATTCCCAGTACGAGCCCCCGCCTTCATTTCCACCCTAAGGAGCACCAGATAATTAAGTCTCTCTGAAGCCTCCTCAGTATAATGCAGATTAATTTATTATTTAAATCTGAATAGAATATTAGCTCATTGTCTTAATAGTTCTGATAAATGCTAGGTGGGGGAGATGGAAGTCTCCCCACTCATCTCCCTCTCCATCACAACTCCATGCATTGGCCAGGTGAGCAGTTGGTGGAGTAGGCACCAGGCGGGTGGGTGTGTGTATGTGCACAGAATGTTGCAAAATTGCACCCCTATATAGGCTTTCTCAATGCAAGCCCACCCCTCATCCTACCTTGCCCCACCTCCTTCCATGAAGGAGAAGAGAGAATGGGGCAAACAGGATATAGCTCCAATTTTTCTAGCTGGAAGCTGCAGGGGAACTCCCTGCCCCCTGGTAGGGGACAAGGCGGAGGGGCCGGGGTGAGCACAATGGTACTCAGCTTTTTGACTGTTGAGGGGCTGGACCATGTGGTCTGAAAGCTGAGTAAGCTCTCAGCATATGTCTCTCTCCCCTTCTTAGACATGGCCCTGGGGATAGGGACAACCAATGAGCTGAGAGTACTTTTGGTGGGAATGGTTGTGGGAGAGGTCCTAGGGAACCCAGGAGTGCAAATTGTGTGGGTTTGCTGTCACTGTGCTGCTCCACCCCATCCAAAATGGAAAATGCTGTAGGACCTAGGTGAGGCACGGGATGGCCATTTCTCCCTGTGAGGCAAGGGCACAGCTAAAACAGTCTCTGCTAAGGACGCATCCAGACAGGCTGGAGGGCTTACTCTTGCTGCCTCTGTTTCCCCCAGAGTTGTCCTCTCTGCTTCTTGACCTCTATAGCCAGTGAAAGGACAACAGGAAGCCCATTAGCTAGAACACAGCCCAGTACAGGAAATGAGCAGCGGGCTGTCTAGTAAATGCTGCTGCTATAGACTATATATTGTGTCCCTGCAAATTTACATGTTGAAGCCTTAACCTGGGGCATCATGGTATTTGGGGGCTGAGTCATGAGGGTGGGGCTATTATAATGGGATTAGTGCCTTTATTAGAAGAGAAAGAGACCAGAACTTGCTCTCTCCATGTTGGGAGGATATGACGAGAAAGCAGCTGTCTATAATCCAGTAAAGGAACCCTCACCAGACACAGTCTGCCCACACCTCAATGATGTTGGGTTTCTAGCCCCTACCCTCAGCTCTGAGAAATTAATGCTTGTTGCTGGAGACAGTCAGTCTGTAGAACTTTGCTATGTGTGGCAGCTAAGCTGCGACAGTCTCACTTTACTGATGTGAAGGTTGATGCCTGACAGGTCCAGGGTTTGATGCAGTACACGGTGGATTGTCCCAGACTGAAAGATGCAACTGGTACCCAGGTGTCGGGGCTAGCCACAGATGTGGCCTGAGCTTTCATGGTGGCATTCCTGGTAAGGCTGGGTGAAAGTACAGAGAAATGATGTGGTCTTGTACCTATGGCACCGACAAAATAGAGCAGATATTTTAAGCAGCTGCCCTGATGGATTAGGAAACTGAGGCTTGAGTAGTCAGGGCTGGTGGTAAGGAGGGGCCAATGTTATGCACCCTACCATGTTTGAGGCTTCCTTGGCTTCATCCTGACTTGGGACAGTTGGTTCAGGGTCATATCTACCTTGGTGCCACCCAGGTCTGGAGATGAGCAGGAGGCCTTGGCACAGAAGGTGCTGAATCCAGCCAGGAAAAATATATGGGACACATCGTGTGGCTGTGGTTTCTTCACACCATCCAGTCATACAGCTGGCAATTAATTTCCCCTATAAATGAAACACCTTTCATATCACTTTATCTGGAGAGCTTGAATTGACAGCAGCGGGTGTAATTTATACATACTTTTTACCCATCTGTTAGCATTCAGGCTTCAGGCTGCTTGCTTTTTTTTTTTTTTTTTCTTCTTCAATTCTCTTCCCAAATTGAAAGGATTAGGTTAGGATTAGGTGAGTGTTTTAACCAGATATTCAGAAAGATGGATGGCAATGTTTCCAGACGGCTAATGCCCACGGGAAGCCCTCACACAATGGTGGCCAGGTGGGGCTCAGTGATCTGGGAAATTGCCTCCACCTGAGAGCCCAGCAGCCCTGCAGCCTGGATGCTAGAGCTGCAGAGGGCCTCAGGGACTCCCCCAGCCCGCCTCTTCATTTTAGAGATGAGAAAACTGAGGCTCTGAGGACTGAGGGACTGGCACAAGGTTGTACAGCTGCCTGCTAGAGAGCTAGAGAGAGGAGAACTTAGTTTTACCCAGAGGAGGGAAGTGGAGGTGAATAAGACCTGGGACTACTGGCTGGCCAAGAGGCAGTTTCTCCTACTCCTTGGTATCCATGGAAATGGGGTTTCTGTAAATGAAAGCAGGATCAAGTTATGGTAATATTTGGAAGGCTTTGTCTGACTATGCATATATGCATGTGATGTTTGCTACAACTGAGAACCCACAGGGGCTACTCTCCTCTGGACATTCATAGCCCCCTCATTAGCATCTAGTGGATCTTATTTGCTTTGGCATTGTGTGCCATCCTCTCTAAAGGAGTCTGGTCACTGTGGCCATTCTAAGGATGTGAGGGTTAGGTGCTTATAGGATTCTCTGGGGACTTCCATGCCTACCTCAGTCTTTTTTTTTTTTTTTTTTTGTCTTTTTCATTTTTATTGGTACCAAGGATCAAACTCACAACCGCCTGCTTGCAAGGCAGTCCTTATGCCGCTGAGCTAAATCCCCAGCCCCGACTAGCTCAGCCTTGGAAGCTCTTTTTCATCAGTTCTCCTGGTCTCTAAATCCACACAATTCTCAGGCTGGGTTCAAATGAGGCCCCTCAGGCAGGTATGGGAGGCGGGATTTAGTGTGTATGGCTGGACAGTCTTATATCCTCTCTAGCCCGGGTTGAAGGAAGTGTACATGTCTTTGCATGTCTCTGGGCAAACATTCATCCATAGGATCTCAGAACCTCAAGCCCATAATGGCCGATTCATTGATAGATTCACTTAGTTACTGTGTATTGAATGCTATCATTATACACGCCTGCGTTGGACTCCCAGGATATTGAGATGAACTCTGCCCAGTCCTGCCTTTGAGGTCACAGACAGACCTCAGGCTCTGAGAATGTGCCCCTGCTGCAGTCAAGGCCATAGCAAGGTGCCTGTGGCTGCCGCCTCTTTCATAGCCTCCTTCTTGCCTAGGCTCAGCCCTGGAGCCATTAGCAGCATGACTCTGTCTGGTTAGAACAGTAAAATAGTTTTGTATTAATGCAGGGACCTGGGGAGATTTGGCCATTAAATGTTACATCAGACCCAAGGTGTCCTGTACACGCTCCCGGCGGAGTTTTCCAGGCAGCCTTGGTTGGGGGGCCTTTGCGAGGGGGAACGTGCTGGAACTAACAACCAGGTGGGGAGGAGGGGGTGCTGGGCTGTGTGCTCTCCCTCTGGAGCACGGAGGACATCCTAGAGAACTGAGGACGAAGGGCAGGCCCGTCCTTGCATCCTGTTCAGCCCACCAGGCCTTGCTGGCCATGGCTGGGTGCCCAGTTCATCCTGGACACAGTGGGCAGCATCCGAGCTCACCTTGCTGTCCTAGGTCAGCTCTAATTTTGCTTCTTCTATTGTCCTAGGACGTTTCCTCCCTGTCACACCAGATTTCCTGAGTTTTAGCTCCAAAAATATAGTCGTAGAGTAATGGGAGGCACAGAGAAAAAGCTGTTTCCCCTTCCACCGAGGAGGTGAGACCCGCAGGGAATAATTAGTGAATGGCACTGGCTCAATTTAAAATACAACTAACTGCACCCTATGGGGCAGGTGATTACTGCAGGGACCGGCCTGGAGGGGAGAGACAGATTATTGGCTGAAGTTCTGCAATCTTTCTGCCAACGTGTCTACCCAGCCACCTACAAACTCACACCCCTAATCACCGACCTACCTGCAGAACGACCCACCTAAGTAGTTATCCACCTGTTCATCCTCCAAGAATCCTGGACAAACCTTCTGGGCTTTGGTTTTCTGTTGCAAATGGAGAGAAGAATTGTCCCCTGATCTCCTAAACCTGTTTGAAGGATCTGATGGCCCTGAGGATGATTTGTAAAGTGTGCAAGGAATACAAACCCTAGATAGTGGGGGTACTGTTATTGTAGTCAGCATCACTGCCACCATGCCTGGCTCAGTCAGTGCTGAAATCTAACGCTTCCTATCTTGAGATTACGTTCAGGCCATCTCCCCTTGCACCCACAGTGACGCTGCACATTCACCAGAGGAGGCTTTTTATTTTGGAGCTGGGGATTGATTGGGATTTGTTTTTAGAGATCTCTTCCCAGCACAGGAAGGGGCAGATCCTGGAGGAAACTAGATCTGGCCAGTCCCTTTCTGGTTTTTCTTATATTGGGAGCTGCCTCCTCTTTGCCTCCCAGAACTCAACAACACAGGAAAAACAAACACGGGCAGGGGGGCTGGGGAGCAGGCCTGCGGGGGCCATAAGTGCATTAATGGCCGGGCTGGTTGCAGGGAGACCGCAGACAGATGCCGGATGTGTTTGTGTTTTCCAGTGTTAAGGTCTCAGAACCAGAAAGAACAAACCCGGAGCTTTGAAATGAGGAGGCTAATTGTTCAGATGGGAAGATATTATTTACAGTAATGGGGAAATTAGGAAAGAGAGGGTAGAAAGAGCCAGGGTGGTTTGGCTGGGGCTGCCTTGCCCAGCTCCCGTTGGGATGATGTGGCAGCCAGGTGCCATTATCCCAAACCTGGCCATCTTCCTTGAGGTCACCCATCTCACAAGGTCACCCTCTTTTGAGAAAGATGTTATGACACAGCAGAGGATGACTATTCACCCCAAGGTTTCAGAAGTGGTGGCCAGATGACCTCTCTGCCCACCACCAGAAGTGGGCCCTGGAAGCCTGCTGTCCTTGAAGGCCCCCAGCTTAGCTCCTATCTTGCAGCTCGTGCCCCTTTCTCCTCTGAATGGCCCTGGACCGCCAGGCCTGAACTGCAAAGATCCTCCTCGTGCCGTGGGTTACCCTCCATCTGGAACATTGCCTTCGCTGGCTCCCCACAGGTGCCTGGCACAGGCTTGGTCACGCTGCTGGGCCTGGCCAGACTTGTGAACAGAGAATGAATTACACAAGTGCTTCGGGAGAGTGCACAGAGGGGGCTAGGATAATAATCAGCCTCAGCCGCTCAGGGGAAGGAACGCATAAAAAATGACTAACTCGGCCTCTCTGGGGTCCCAACTTTTCAGTCTCCCGTTCATCTGCCTACTGGCTGGGCCTTGCCATAAAGAAATAAAGATGGAAATTGAGAATCCACATTATATATACACCAAACTCTTAGATCTCAGATTGATTCTGGTTAGTCATTTGAGAATACTTAAAAAGTGTAGATCTTAGAAAAAAATATTTTTGCCCTTTGAAGCAGAAAATGGTCCATTTGCAAATTAATGGCTGGGTGGGCCAAGAGACCCTTCTGGAAGGGGAAAGGAGGGCTGGTGTCAATACCCCAGGAAGGGAGGGAGCGCCGTGCTAGAGCGATAGTCATTAAGAACTGCCGGCCCTGCTACTACTCAAAGGCATTTCACCTCTACAGACAGTACAGGGAGCCCCTGAGAAGGGTCCATGGTGACTGTGTGGATGCTGCTTTCAGCTGGCAGGGCTGATTTAGAGCAAACAGATCTTGCTGGACCTCTCTGGACAGTCATCTAGAAGTGGCTGAGCAGCCAAATAGCAGGGCCTGCGGACGGGCCTCCTAACCTCCAGTACAGGGGTGATCGTGACACCTTAGAATCACAGGATTCTGGGCCTGGGCCTGGTCATCTCCCTTGTGGTCCTCTTGTCACCCATGTCACAGGTCTCTCTCCTGAGGAAACTGCAGGTAAAACAACAGAGGACATCCACCCACCCGATTTCCAGGGGTCCCCAGATCATTTCCTCACCCACTGCCCCACCCACTCTGGGAGCTAACTGACCCACCAGTCTGGGGCAGGGCTCCCTTACTGTCTCTGCTGTCCAGTTAAGTGCTCTTCTTGTGCAGAGCACCTGCCGCCAAGCAACTTCCCTCTGGGTCAGTTTCCACATATCTTCCTCCTGGTCTGGTTAAAGCTTTATTCCCACTTTCTGCTTTGGTGGCTAACAAGGACAGCTCCACTTCTGTTGTCAGGGTATAGCTCCTGTCTTCCCAAATAAGACTTCTGGAGGGTGAGGGCCTGATTCCCAGAGAGACCTGTGCTGCCAGTGTGGCCTGCTGGAGGAGGGTGAGGTGGTGCGGGTAAGTCTCCTGTGGATTAGGTCCAGGTCGCAGAGCCTCCCAGGGACAAAGGTTCATCCTCTCTGCCTCCTGAGATTTCTTTCTTCTATTCCCTTTCCTTATAAAAATGGAGGAAATGAAGACTCCCGTTTATTTAGCTTGTTTAACAGCAGATGCAAGTGGCAGGTGCTGGATTAGCCAAACAGCTAAGAAAGGGGGTCCTAACTATGCCCACGTCCCTGCACAACCCATGGTGACTGCAGCACACTTCTTCCACATGGAGGCTTTGGGCTGGCAAGCGAGGAGCCCCTGTGACCTGCTGCTGAAGTGTATGTGCCGAGAAATGGCTTCAGAAAGGCTGCAGCAGTGATGTCTCGCAGCAGGTGACATCACTAGTGAGACTGGGTTGTGGAGCACGAGGCACTGACTCCTGCGTGGTTGGAGCATTGGCTGCAAGACTCTGTCCCTAGAAGCCTTCAGAAAGTGGCTCCAGGCTTCCCCGTTCCAGGGCTCCCTCTCCTTCACCACATGCCATGGGGGCGTCACCAGCATGGCATCCGGACTTGCTTACTTTACTCACAAATTCAATTCCTTTTGGGCCCAATTCATCTGACTTCCATCCACCAGCTATTTAAACCTGCTGTGCTACGTGCAGCAAGATGTCAGTTCAACAAATATTTAGTCTGAATGTCTAACTCTAAAAGAGATGCTAAAAATGTAGAGGTTCCTGTTACTGAATATAAGCCCAATGATACACACTCAAATATCCATGGCACTCTGTAAAACTGGTCTGTAATCGTTGCACTGCTACTCACTAGTTGTGTGACATGGCACCCGTTACTTCATTTTTCCCAGCCTCAGTGGTCACATCTGTAAAAGGGCTGCTGTGTCCTTAGAATTGTATGGAAAGTGCTAGGCCAGAACCTACTATACCATTTATTTCCCAAGTTCCTACTGTAAGACCCTGGGTAAGGTGCTGTGTCTGCCTCGGAACCCTAGGGTGCTTGCCTGGCCTCCAGGCCCCCACACATGCACAGAACGCCTGTGTGGGGAGCGTGGGTCCCCTTAGGCAGGAACACCCTGGACAGGTCTGGGAGTACTGTGGGTGGCTGGTCAGGAGCTCTGCTGGAGACTCTGATGAACTCCCCGAGAGAGGCAATGGCGGGAGGAGGCAGAGGGCAACGTCTGCAAGTCCTGCGGGGCACTGGACTCCATTTATAGTGAGGTCACTTATGAATATTAAATTCTTTGCTCCAGGCTCCTAAGATTCCCACAGCCTTGCTCTACCCAAAAGCCAAGGTTACAGCCGCAATAAACAAAGCTGCTCTGCTGTGGAGACTCTCTCTCTCTCTCTCTCTCTCTCTCTCTCTCTCTGTCACACACACACACACACACACACACACACACGCACCCCTCACCCTACCAGAGGAGGGAGGAGGAAGTGGGAAGTGCAGGGTGGCCTGACAGCAACTTGCTGTGTCCCTGGTCCCTTCTCTGCACTGTCCGAGCCGCCACAGGCTTAGGGCAGACCCTCTCCACAGAGCCCCATCTCCTCTACCTCCCTTTTCCCTCCCAGTGAGTTTCTGAGCTGCACTAGGTGTGGACACCAAGAGCAGCCGCAGTTCCACTTGGGAGATGAAGCCGGCTTCCAGGAGAGGGCGCTGTTGGAGCGTTCGGCGTGTGCGCCGGCCTCGGCGCCGATCTTCTTGGGTTTGCTGTGGGGCGCGCTGCTCAGGTGTAGGCAGAGCCCTGTGCTGGTCAGGCAAGGGCGCGTTGGGGGTGGTAGTGGTGGGGGTGCCACTGTAACTGTGGTGTATTTGTTAAAATGCACTGAGCCCGGGGATACCTCAGAAACCTGCCCTTTAATCAGCACTGCCAGAGCCGGCCGGCTTAGGTGACCTGAAACTGAAGGCAGGCTCAGGGAGGCTGGGTGTGAGTCCTAAGAAAAGTGTCTTCTTCCCCCCATTGAACCCCCTGAGATCAAAGCCAGAGCAGCCAGGAGCCACAAGGGAGGGGCCCTCTGACCCCAGGGCTTGGCATCCCACCCCAGTGGGCATGTGCGGAGCGGGAGTCTGGCTTTCTCCCTTCTCCCCCAGGGAATAGGCATAGAGCCCAGCGGGGTTTTTCAGTGTTTCTGGGAGGTTGAGTCCTCCAGGAGAGTTGAGGCCTTTGGAGAAGGGGCTGGGGTCTGGTAGTCATTTGGCAGGCGTCCAAAGGAGGGTGTGTAACTCAGGGTTGTCACCTCTGGGGCAGTGCTGCTGCCAGACAGCCCAGGGCTGAGTTACAAGGACAGAGTGATTAAGATGATTAAGCAAAGGAGAGGGCTGGGAGGGCGGGAGAGAGAGGGATGCACATAGACAATGCCACCGGGCTGGGTGACAGACACAAGGAGGAGACGAGGCAGGAGGCCAGGCCGAGGGATGGGACCAGGAGCCGGGCAGGCACACCCCAAGAACTCGGAGAGAAGGCAAATCTTTCCAAAAGAGGAAGGGGAGGGAGGAATGCATTGATTCATTTTGTCTCCCCTAGAGCTTCCCCTGAGAAGCTGAAAGAGGGGAAAAGAGCCAAGAGGAAGCCGACACAGGGACAGTGGCGGAGCAACGCCTGTTCGTCTGCAAGTCTCGCTGTGTCTCTGTCACCAGCACCACCAGCACCCTCCTTCTCCTCATTATTATCTGCCCTTTGAGCGTCTGCTATATGCAGGCACCACATGGACACAGCTTTCATCCTCACAGAACCCTTCAAGGCAGGTATTAATATCTCTGTTCCACAGAATGGGAAAGGGAGGCTCGGAGAGGCAAGGACCAGGATTTTGACCCACAGCTTTGTGAGTGCTGTCCTCCCCTTGCTTGCTGTGACCATCCCTGAGAAGTTTCCCAGCAGGAAAGGATCAACGCATGAGCTGAGGCTTGGCCGGCCAGGTGGGCTGGGACTGGGGAATCACAGATACTGCAGCCTTGGCTCACTTCGGAACCCTCCCTGGCCACATGCGAGAACTGCATCCATTTGGACAGCAAGCACCTTGTGCTACAGGCCTGGGGTCCTGAGCAAGTCAGCAGTTAGGTGGGCTTGGCAGTGCTATCCAGCCTTCTTGCATGCAGCTCCAGCCTCCAGAGGCCAGGCCAGCCCTCCTCGGTCCTCACCTGGGACACTCCCCAGGAGGAGACATGGACAAAGAGACATGGGGACCAGATGACCTCTTGCCATTCTGGGGTGCAGGTGTCACACCCAGTGCCAGGTTTCCTGAGCGAGGCAGGGCAGGAGAGGCTTGTGCTGATTCCACAGGCTCATGGCACAGTCCTGGCTCCGCCACTTATGAGCACTTGGCTAAGGTGGCTGATTTCTCTGTAACAGCTGTCTCACCTCTGAAGTGGTCCTAGCTGCCTGGGTGTACGATTAAATGCAAATCTGCGGAACTTACCTTGCACAGTTCCTGGCACAGAGCAGTCCGTAGCTGCTGTACAAGCTAAGACTCCTTTAGTCACCCGATCATTCAGTCTGGTTTCTGGCCCTCATTCTTCCCCTGCCTGTCTCTGCTCCTCCTTGCCTCTCCCCACACTAAGCCTGTGTACAGTCTGCCATGGTCATTACCAGGCCATGGTCAGTACAGCCCTTTCTATGTGCAAACCCCGCGATCAGCACAACACAAGCTGCCTTCCTTTTCCCTCAAGAAGGTGACACTGAAAAGAAGAATCATGGACAGAGTGTGAGAGAATTTACTCCTTCACTCAATCATTCATTCACCCTTAAAAATCTCTCATTGAATACCTAGCAGCATGTGATCAGTTGTGGAAGTGAGGAGATGCAGGAAAATCCTGCCATAATATTAGAAAACAGAGGGGGAAAAACCTAGTCTCATAAAAGGCAGGATCTCCTTAGTGTCAGGCTAATGAAATGGCACAGGGTCCTGCCTCTGCAGCCAGCCAAGGGGCTCTGGGCCCACACAAGCAGAACTCACATGACCAGAGCCCCAGAGAGTGCCCGCCTTGATTATAATCTCACTCCCACATGTTGGCTCATATGCAAAATCTCATCGCATCTTGTCCACGGCCCTTGGTGGGCCCTAGTGTCAGTTCAGACACCACACAAGGAAGGAGAATGAGTTCCATGCAGTGCCCCAGTGCTGACCACCAGGGCTGGAACCAGAACGCCAGGCTTCAGTTGCACCACCTGCTTCCTTTGGTCTCATGTCCCATGGCCAGAATGGAGCCCAAGGTGTGAGCAGGTTTCTGGAACTCAGTGTGAGGCTGAGGTCCTAGGCACTAGCAGAGGACAGAGGAAGTCTTTCCCATGCCTGCAAGTCACCAGCCTCTGGGGCGTGGCTCTAGCCCACCCCTCCTGCCACCTCCTGATGCAGTCCTGGCCCAGCTGAGCCCCTTGTCCCCATATGGTGTGATGACACTGTGTTGCCTTCTGCTCCTGCTCCCAACTGTGTCCTCAGTCCTCTCGGCAGGTGATACCCAGCGAGGAGGCCTTTGTTTACTGGCTGGAGACAGGGAGTGGCAGCCTTCTCCACCCTTTCTCTCCTGTACAGGTGCTGGGTCCCCGCAGGGCTCTGGCATTTAGGAAGCTAGTAGGGACTGCCACGAGCTGCTCTGACTGCCTTCAAGGGCACTGCCAGGAATAGATGCGGCCACCCCGCCGTCTGCATGGGTCTGGCAGCCTCTGAGTGCCCTGTCTCCAGACTGCTTTTCCCAGCCGCCTGGTGCCTTAGGGATGGAAGCTCAGCTTGTCCCTTGGATCTACCTCTTCAGAATGTATTCTCACCTTCCTGTGACACAGCCCAGTGGCAGGTACCTGACCCACCTCTAGGGACAACACAAGAGTCTGCCACGGGCCGGCCACCCATATACAGAGCCCCCTGACTGTTGGTGCCAGCACAGGGTCTTATAAGACCCCAGGCACGTTTATCTGAACAGGATGCCCCAGGTGATGGAATGACACTCTTGCTTTGTGGGAGGACTTCTGTCACCATGCACTCAGCCTTCCAAGGTGCGCTAAGGAGTCTGCGTGACCAAGTGGCAGGTCCTGATCCAGCATCAGGGATCCAGCTATGGACAAAGTCCCTGGCCTCAGGGGACAACACACAGTCTAGTGGAGGGAAACCAGAGCTCAACATGCAAATTAGAACACAACTGCCTGTGTGGTAATGGAAAGGGTAAAGCCGAGAAAGGGGATGAGTAAGGTGACATTTGAGAAGAGCAGGAAGGAAATGGGGAAGAGAAGCAGGTGAGAGAAGAGCCTTCTAGATGGAGGCCACGGCAAATGCAAAGGCCCAGAGGCAGGAATGGACCGGGTTGGCTTCAGAAAGAGCAATTGGCAACCTGTAGAATGAAGTGAGCCACACAGCCTGGGGATGATCAAACAGTGTCCATTCTCGAAGTTCCTTTGCTGTGACTTTGAGTGGCTGAGAGAGTAGGGATCCTCCCCTGAGCCAGGCAGGAGAGTTAAGATACTTTTGCTAAAAGATAACACAGCAACCCAGTTGTGGCCCAGCCAGGAAGGGAGTGGATAAAACCTTGGATTTAAAACCTTTAAAACCTTAGTGTCTCTAACTAGGTTGAAGGTGTTTTACCGTCCCTATCACAGGCTGTTTGCTGTTGTTCCATCTGCAGGAAGCCCAGGGAAAGAACAGGGGACCCAAGTCCCTGCCACAGAGAGGAGAAAAGCTAGTCCCCAGGCAGCAGGGGGCAGGAAGTGGGAAGACACAAGGGCTTCTTCAAACAGCCTGAGGAGTGTGGGCCCCTAGAGAGGGAGTGGGGGCTGCAGGGGCAGCTGAGAGAGGAGCAAAGGCTGGGAGGATATGCATGCATGCGTGCATGTTGGGGGAAGGAGGGGAAAAGGAAGGGACTGTGTCATGGCAGGGAAGAGTACATTCGTGGAAAGGAGAGAGGGCTGGCAGGGCCTCGGGCTCAAGTCTTGAGTTTCTTCCTCCTTTGTCGTCATCGTCCCTCTTTGTGTTTGTGTGTGGCTTGGGGGAGTCTCCCTCATCTCTCCCTCAGCCTGAATTTCTGTCTCCTCCGTCCTCCCTCTTTTCCAGAAGGGAGAGGCCTGGAGGGACTGCCATTTCCCTCCCTCACCTCCCCGCCCCCTTTCCTTCCTCAGGTTTTTTCTCCCGCTCCTTATTCAAGGCAGATAAAGTGCACACAGCTGCTCCCAGCTGAAGCGGGCCTTAATTGCACCCCTGTTGCCATGGCGATCCCTGATGATCTCCGTGGCTGGAATGTTGCCCTCCGATCTCCCTGCTGGGGCCTCCTAGCAGCACAGCCTCGCTGGCCTTAGAGCTGACCTGATGGCACCCGCCTCACCTCGCCAGCTCACGAGGCCTTCCCTTCCCTTCCCGCACAGGGCACCACGACCCTGGGCCTTCAGGGTCTCCACTCAGTCACCGCTCTTAGCAAGGGACAGGACAGTGCTCAGTCACTACCCTTAACCCAGGTTTTAGAGGGGATGGGGTCAGAGGGCTGCGCTCAGAAGGCTCCACCCTTCACCTGTGGCTCTGCCAGTCACACTCACTGCAGAGGATGAGACAATGGTGCAGGAGGCTTTTGTGTACCCAGAGCAGCACAAGAGGGCATGAGCACCCACGGGATAAGCGCTGCAAAGACCTCCAAGTGCTGAGGCTTTGCAAAGGAGTAATCAGCAGTAGAAAGGCTGCAGGGACAGGTAGCAGCCTCTTGGGAGGAAGGGGGCACTGAGGAAATCTCAATGGGATAGGTCTTGTAATTCTTGGGGGCCCTAGATGTGGACCTGATGTGACCCAGAAATGTAAGCTGAATAAAGGAAACTTGGAGTGTGGTGTGCGCTGCGTTTCCATGAGTGCAAGTGTGTTGGTGTTGTGTGTGTGATGTGTGTCTGTGTGTGTAGTGCATGACTCTGTGCATGTGTATATTTTGTGTGTGTGTGCGTGTGCCTGTGTGGACACATGTGTGTTTCTCTGTGTGACTGTATGCATATCTGTATGGTGTATGTATCTGTGTGCATGCACCTGTGTGTGCGTGTGCATGTATGTGGTGTCTATGTGCATGCATGCCTATATGTGTCCTCTGGCCCACACTCCTGCTTTGCTGTCTCACCCACAGGACCATCACTGATCTTCGCTGAGCCGTGTTGGAGAATGTGTTCACAGCTCAGTGGCTCCTGACAGGGGTCTCAGGGAGGACAACTGTACTTAGTGCCCAGTCAGCATGCCCTGAGGAGCCATCAGACATGAAGTGAGACAGCTCAGAGCAGCCCAAGCTCTGCTCCTGGCTTGGTCCCTCGGAACACCCACTCCTCCCTCAAACCCCAGTTGTCCACTGAGCAGGGACTGTAATAGACTGGGTTTCTCCTATCCTGAATCTGCTGGGCCTGCAGAGGTCCCTTCCCAACCAAGCAAACCTAGAGGTGAGCCTGGGGTGGGAGTTTTCGGCATTTACTGCCTGCCTGCCTTCTGGGTCTGAGCCCCTTTGCATATGGGCAGGGCTCTGCTCAGCCTCCTGGGGACCTTCTCAGGGCCAGCATGTGCTATCTGCCCAGAGGCCAAGAGGCAGGAATTGTGGGGTGAGGAGTGAGAAACTTCAAAATAAAGAAACTCTGATCACTGGCTCTCAGTCAGTGAAGGTGGCCCTGCCAGTTGATGCCATGATTAGTAATATAATAATAGTAATAATAGCAGCAGAAGTAATGATAGCCATGGGAGACTAAATGGCCAGCATGTGCCAGGTGCTGGGGTGGAACTTCAACCCACTGCGCCATAGTCCCCTCACACCCTGAAGCCACAACTATCATCTCCATACAGATGGACAGTGCCTGCTGACCCCAGCTGCTCAGCTGTTGGTGGCCAAGCTCACGGGACCCTGAGAGAGAGAGAGGAACACAGAGCCCCCCCCCCCAGGCTCTTGAGCACTTTCTCCTTCCCTGGGTCCCCAGACCCCACCCCTTACCCGGGGGCAGTGGCTAGCACTACGAGCTAACAGCTGACACTATTACCACGTGCGTTCTTCGGGCAGCAGAGCAGCCTGGCCAGGGCAGGATTTCTCCTGCAGCCTGCAGGGGTGGTTCCTGCCATGGAAGCCTCTGCCCCACTGTTTATACCCAGTCTGTAGAACATTGTTCAAGGAGTTGTCCTGTTGCTCACAGTTAGGAGATTTTCTACAGTATTTGCTAAACAGGTTTCTTATTTCCTAAATAGGCTTAAATCATTACCACCAACATCTCCTTTCTCTCAACTTCAGAATTCAACTCTTTTGCCTCCAAGCAGCCATGTTTCAGTCTGAGAGCTCAGCATGACCCAAACCAGGTCCTTGCTAACTCCCACGCTAACACCCTTCTACTCCTCATGGTCCAAGGGGGTGTGAAACACTGGGCAGTTATGTCACTACTCAGTGCCAAAGTCTCCTCCAGCAGGTGGAAAATACTGCTCTGCCTTTCAGGCCATTCCCGGTCTCACAAAGAAGTGCTGATCCCAATCTCCCCTCTAACTCTGCTCTAGTCTCTGAACATATTTGGCCCTGTGGCCTTTGCCCTGGTTGCTTTCTTCACCTGGAATTCCCTTCCTTCTCTCCACCTCTCTCTACCTATAGAAACAGTATCGCTTCCATGATGTCATGTATTTGCCACACACACCCAGAAGCCCATTTTCAGCTTACAAAGACCCTGCCATCTATTTACAGAACCTTGCATGTTATTCCAAGTGCGGTGGCCACTGATGAATGGACAGGTGAATGCCAACCATCAGGCAGCTCAGAGAAGATGGTTTGCGTGTCTGAGTTCCCCTGTTAGCCAAGTGCTGATACTCATGCACATTCCCAACCACCTGGGTCAGTCTTCAGGGTCCCCTCTCTTGTAGCATCTCAGGGAGGGATTTCTGGTTGAAATCATGTCTCCACTGAGGACTGTGTACCACCCCGGAGAGCTAGTCCAAGCCACAACTCTTCCCTTGGGCTGGAGGGCGCCATCCATACTCTAGGGCTGAGGAGCTTGAGAGAAAGGGGTTAGCCAAGGTGTTGACATGAGAACTGGGAATGGCTTCAAGGGAGAAAGGTCACTGCAGGGGACAGGAATCTCAGGGCAATGGTGAGAGGGTAGTGTATGGGGCAAATAGCACCAAGGATGACCTGCTGGGGGTTGGGAACAGTGGACATCAGCTGAGGGAAGTGTGTGGGTGGCAGGAAGGGCCTCAGGATGTCATCCTAGTACAGGAATAATTCTAAGGAGCGAGGATCATGAGGTACAGTGGCATGCTGGGAGGCTGAAGCAGGAAGACTGCAAGCTTGAGCCCAGCTTGGGCAACTGAGCAAGAGCCTGTCTCAACATAAACAATGAAAAGCAAGGCTAGGAACATAGCTCTGTGAGAAGGCACTGGAATCAAGCTCCAGTACTGCAAAAGAGAAGGAGAGAGAGAGAGAGAGAGAGAGAGAGAGAGAGAGAGAGAGAGGGAGAGAGAGAGAGAGAGAGCACGAGAGCGCTCTATCTTTTCTCCTGGTGATAAGTAAGGAATTCTAACTAGCAGCTTATTTCCCCAGCAGGAATCATGTACTCCTCCTCAAAGTTATGGGCTGGTTTCTCTCCTTTCCTACCCATCACACCTAGCCAAGATGTAGGCACTTAGGCCACTGTTGGACCTTGCCTGGACTTGGTCACTTTGCCCCTGGAAGGCAGCTCTCTAATGAGCCAGGCTGGCCTCCTCCCTGCTTCTGCCAGGCGTCCCTTTCTGCACATCTGTCTTTCCAGCCAAAAAACTTGCCTCCAGACAAACCGATCACATTTGGAAGGGGGAATTTGCAATTCAGGCAAAAAAGAACTGAAATGGCTTTGCAGAGATTTGTCCACTGGGAAGCAGAAAAGCAAAGGAGAAAAGCAAATCAAGCTCCTTTGCATTTCAACAGGTGGAATGTAGTTTCTCCATGTTCTGAAGGATGCTGGGAAGTACCCAGGATGCATTTCGACACTGAACATCCCCAGATTCCATGCCCATTAGCAAGTGGGCTTTGCCCTATGGTGGAGATATGGAAACCTGATAAAGTTCACTCCATTCAAATGATTAGAGTCAAATCACCAGCTCCTTGGGTGACTCAGTTTTGGTTAGATAAGGACCAGCTAGGCTGGGGATACAGCTTAGCAGCACAAGTGCCTGCCTAGCAAGTGCAAAGTCCTGACTTTGATTCCCAGTACCAAAATAAATAAATAATAATAAAATAAAAAATAAAAAAAGACAAGAACCAGCCAACCTTTGTTGATCTCCCACCTGACCCATTAGCACCTATTTTAGAATAGTCAGCACCCTGTGTCCTTCAGTAGTATTTGTCCACCTTCTGACCCTACCTGCTGCCAGCTCTGTGGAGGCAGGCGTGTAGCTTAATCTTCCCTGTACTCCCCCACAGCTTCGTTCATACCCCAGTAATAAGCAAGGCATTCTGCAAAATACATTGATATAAATGATGGCTGTATCATGAACATCCATCAATATGGAAAGAACTGTCAGGCATTAGGAAAAAGAAATAGAGTCAGCCTGCAAAGGATACTTTACTCTCAACATCATGCCTTGTTTAATTAACTATCTCCATTGGGGGCTGTTAAGACACTAAAAGATATTTTTTTGAAATTACATGGTTAACCTTGGGAATTAAGGAGTCAACTAAACACATTGTTTCCACTTTACCAGGCTCAGGAAAGTGCCTCGGGATGTGCTACGGCCCCTAATGAGAAGGCAGCCCTTGCTTGGCCAACAGCCCCCTCCTTGATGTGGCCAGCGGTTGCACCATGAGGACCCAGGCCCCATCCCCTAGAGTCAGCACTGCAAGGTCCAGTCCCAGCCCCTTGATGAAACCATTCTCTCCCAGAGATGCCCAGCATTTACATTGCTAAGTGGCACTTTGGGGGAAAAAAATCCACATTTATATATATTTCTCTCTTCCACTCAAAATCTCTGGGCTTTTGAATATGAGAGCCTTTCATTTCCTTAAAACAGCAGCGGCTTTCCTTAGTTTTATAGATTTAGCATGCTGAAAGGTGGGAGGAGTGGATGGGATGGGAGATGCAGAATTTCTTAGTCTATCTGCTCACATTTTCCCAAGGATGAGCCATACCTGATGTGATGTGGAACATCCTATACCCAGGCAAAATTTTCCTTTTTCTTAAGGCTTAGGATTAAAGGTATTCACAACATGCTAATGAGTGAAATTTTCCCTTTTATTTATTTTTTTCCCTCTTCTCTCTCCTGTTCTCCTTCATACCCTCTGCCTTCAGTATTACCTCACCTTCCTGGAAAAGCATAGCTCAGATCAGAAGGGAGGTAGTGCCAAGGCCTGGGGTGTGGGAGGGCAGGAAGGAATATGCTTGGGGACTCCTCGAAGTCTGAAAAGCCCTTCACTAACTCAGCTTTTAGTTGAGGAACCCATACAGAAAGACCTGAGCCCTGATTCAGGGGAATCAAGGCTGTAGATACGGCAGCTGGTGGATGGTGGTAGATTTCTGCAGAAGCAGATTCAGAGTACATGATTTCAGGTCCTAGGCAGGGCGTTTTTGGCTCAGCATGAAATTCTGTTGCAGAGAATGCCTGGGTCGTAGACTCAAAGCTGGCATAGGCCCAGGGTAGGGTCAAAGATGCTCCCCAGTGCTCTGCAGAGAGGCCTCCCAGTTCCACTGAGCTGAGAAGATTCTCCACCTGAGGTCATCAGCCGCCTTCCTTTGGTGTCTGTCTCTCTACCAGTTAGGAAGCTCCTGAGGGCTGGGCTCACTTTTGCTTCAGCCCAGCCTATAGGAAGCATGCCTGTAGGTGGTGTCTCCTAGAGCAGCTTCTGAGCCCTGTTCTATCCCAAAGAGGCACAGTGAACCAGAAGAACCTGGGTGGTCACAGAAGCTGAATGTCTTGTGCAGTATAGGAAGGCTTTCCAGTCTCCAGCTTTCTTTTTGGGGTGAGGAGGCTTTATGTGGCTTTCAGTGCCTCCAGAGCCTGCCTGGTGCTACCTCTTGCAGACAGTCCACAGCCATTCCTGCATCCTGGGCCATGGAAAAATGGAGCAGGGCTTCCTTCTACACTGAGTGGTGTTTAGAAGACACACTTACTCCTCCTGAAACTCCCCTGGACTCTCATCCAGCTCTCTGAGAGTTTGCCTGGGTCCCTGAGCGTGTGTCCAGTTTGGAGGTCGGAGGGGGAAGGAGCCTTTTATCAACTCACTATCCAGGCAGCTGCTGAACAAATCCAGGGAGTTAATAGGAGCCATACAAAGCTTTTGATTTGCTTCAGAGATCAAAGGTCAGCCTGAATAACTCATTAATTAACCGAGCAAGGCTTCCTGCTATTGACAAGGTCTGGGAGATTGGCCTGGGAGCAGACCTCACATCCCGCAGCTCAAAACCAGCCCCAGCCCCTCCTCCTCTCACTTTTGCCTGCTAGACACCAGTTGGCTTGTTCCATCCTCTGATCCCAACTTTCCCAGGGGGCTCTGCCCTGGCAGGATTGTGAACTGCAACCTCTCCACTTTGAAGCTTGACCCACAAGTTGTCTTCTTGGCCCTCACCTCTGCCCACTCTTTTCCAGCCCTCACTGGTGTAATATCTGATGATACAAGGATTCAGGAGCAACTTGGCTCCCACACGCCTTCAAACGCTGCTCTTCGATGTCTATCACCAGGGAGAGGGTATGAGGAGCTGATTCACACTGAGGTGTCAGGCTGAGGGTGTGGGGAGAGTGGGCGGGTGGATGGTGACTTCATTTTAATGAGGGTTGTGATTGAATTCCAACAGTGTAAGCTCTGATGATGAGACCAGACACCAAAGACAGGCTAGACAGCAGGATATTCTGGGCCACTAGGGTCATGGGATGGGGGTGGTTGCTTCCTGTGCAGTTCCGGGCTGCCAGATCACTAGGCAGCATTTTTCCATTAGGGCTTCTTCCCCTACAGATGTAACTGTCTTAAGTACTGTTTCAGTCACCTCCACACCCATCCCTGAAGGCACCTCTGAGCTTTCCAAGCATATTGAAACCCTTGCCTTTGAGAGTTTCTTTTACCTAACTGTGATGTATCACAAGTAGAGTTTTCTCCACGGAGGGGAGACTAACCATCTCAACCTAATGTTTCGGAAGAGAGGACCCTACTCTCACCTATGATCTTACATTGAAGCAACACTGAATGGCTAGGAATTCCATCAATTCCATGAAACAGGGTTATCTAACCTATGTGGAGCAACTAAGACATAGGAGGCCTTGTTTCATTTTGCAATATCTCTGTGATTACTTGCAGAGCTCATCCCTGCTGGCTGACATTTGGAGAGCCTATGGCTGTTTGCAGAGCCAGCTGTTTCTTGAAGGGCTCGTCACTGGCTTTGGAATTCATGGTGTTTGTAAAGTCTGTTGTTAGAAGAACAGGGCATCACATGCAGAGTTCATCATTATCTGCTAAGCTTGCTGCCACTTGTAAAGTTGCTTGGAGTTTGAAAAGCCTGATATTGCTTACAGAACTCATAAGGTTTGCAGAACTCATAGCAGTTTGTGGAGCCTATTGTTTGCAGAGGCACTCTTTGCTTGCAAAGTTCTTCACTGGTTTCAGAGCCAGTTACTGTTTGTAGAATCCATTGTCTTTTGCAGATGCTGCCTTTGTAGGCTGAGCTCATCAGTATCCACAAAGCTTGTTGCTATCTGCAGAACTTGGCTCTGCTCAGAGAGAACCTTCATTTCTTGCAAAGCTACTCTTGGTTGGAGAACCTGCTGCTATTTGCAAGTCTGACATTGCATGCAGGTTCAGTCCTTAAGACAGAACCTTTGGACATTTCCTATTCAACCTCCTTTGCCTGGACTTTCTGCTTTGTGATGAATTTTCAAGGTCATAGATCCATACCGTAGGGTTTTGAAGTGTGTGCTTGCACTTAATGGTTTTGGGTTCTTTGCTGGATGGCTGCTTTAGGTTTCACATCACTCCCTCTGGTCTTGATGTGTTACCTTGGCACTGGTTCTGTATTTAGACTTGTTATCCTCTCTAAAGCTAAGATGTTCTGCATTCTCTTCCAAAGCTAATAGTATATATAACCAACTTCCTATCCTCTATACAAGAGCTCTGTACTCAGAGCTCTTGAGCTTCCAATCAGGCAATTGAATTTTTTTGTATCTTCAATAAGATCCTGTGCCTTTCTATTTGCTGTATAGAGACCTAGTGTTGTCATGTTCACATCATCTCTAGAATTCATAGATGTGATGTCCTGGCAGTAGGAGCTTGAGGACTGGACAGGAGCTGATGCCATGTGTGAGCCCCACTCTGCACTGTGGGCTATGTGACCTTGGTCTCAGAGAACAGTATACAAAGTATCTTCAGCTGCTCTGCCATCTTGACCTTGACCTTGGGGTAGTCCTGTGGGAACTGGTGGGACCCTTGGTATTTGTGCATGTCTTCCTTGTTCATAGCTGGTATACTCCAGTCAATCCTGGTCACCTCTGGACACTTTCCATCTCTAATACCACACCAATTAGGAATACTATTCTGGGCTGACATATCTTTTAAATACACATGCCTGTGAAAGACTTGGTTTTAGAGAAACTTCTCAGAAAATCAGAGAGAAGATAGACTAGCAATTTCTAGGTCCTTTGCATAAAGACTTCACAGTTCAAATTCTGAATATGGTTTGGTAGTATTGGCTAAGATCAATGAAGTAGACAGGATCAACCTGATGTCGTGGTGTGGTGTTTTTTTATGGAAGTTTCTTAAAGTTCTCACCACTCTCCAGAGCTTGCCATGTCTGAACACAGTGGATCTTGATAGAGATCTTAATGCAAAAGGCTTATGTTCTCAGGAAGTCTGGCATGTGAACACTCAAGCCAGGAGACGATTTTTTAGTTCATATCAGTTTAGTGAGTAAAACTCCCTGGGCCACATTTAGAATAGAACATATGCATCTCTATTGTCCAGCTAGGAATGGAACTCTGCTCAGAGGGGGGCTTCAGATCTGCCTTTTTTCTTCCCCAGAAACCCCCTGAAGGCTTAGCTGAGGACTTTGGGGATTTTTGTGGCTTTCTCTGCCTTTGTGCCTTGGGATGGGACAGAGATACAGCTTATGGAGAAGTCCACAAAGTAAGCTAGTAGCTGATTCTTTCCCTTCCTACAACTCCATTTTCTGTCCTTTGTTCTTAGATGAAATCAAGCTCTAGATATGTCTCGCTGTTGGCTTTGTCCACAGGGCCTGAGGCAAGCGCTGCTGCTCAGGAGATAATTCAGAGTGCTAATGGCATACAGATGCATGCTAATTCATGTGCACACACACAAATTAGGCTGCAATTATCACAGGAACTATTTGCTAATGTTGGTTACCATTTGAACCATTACTCAGCATTGGTTACCACAGACGGCTGGTCAATATGGCTCAGCATGAGGCTTGCCTCTCAGCCAGTGTTGGAAACTATCAGAAACTTGCATCCATATAAAGTAACATCGAGTAACAGCTGTGGATTGATTCAAGTGGGAGGTGGGTCTCCCAAGGTTTGCTGTGGAAAGGAACAAGTTTGCTGGAAAATGACACTCGGGTCCCATGGGGTAAGGAAAAGCCAACAACAAACACCATATGACACATTCTGTGTGTGGAAGACCAGGACTGTAAGGCATACAGTGTGTGTGCATTCATTCAATGGCTCTTCCCTGGTTAGCTACAGGGGACCTGGGGATTGAGGGGCTTCAGAGAAGAAAATTAGCTTGTAGGACAGGGGCCACTGCACAGAAGCAACTGGCTACCTATAGATGTGGAGGTGGATTTGCTTGCGGTCCAGCAGGAGCTTATTGGGCACCTTTATAAGAGGCAGCTTTAGGATTTGCTGCCAAGGATAGGAGGATTTTAGTGCAGGTGAGAAGAAGAGTAGCATTACAAGGAGCCCAAGCCATTGGTGAGGTGATATGGTCATACAGCAGAATGGTCAGTGGTCAGTGAGCCACAGCAGTAGCTTCTGCTTGCTGAGTGGCTATCATCACTTATTCCTCTGACAGCCTTTGTAGAAAGGCATCATCGTGCATCTTCTGCAGGTGAGGAAATGGAGGCCAGTGCCAGTAAGGGATGGCTCCAAAGCCACAGGGTTGGTCTAGGATTAGAACTTGGTATATCGACTATTGGTAAAAATCCTCAGAAATACAAGGCATGGTTCAGGGGTCACAGGAAAGGTGAGTTCCTGTGAGGCAAATGTGGCTAAGGGACAATAAAGGATTGATGTTTGGGTCACAGCAAATGAGTAGTAGAGCAGAGTTAGTGATGAGGCTCTTTTGATTGCCTGAAGCACCTCACCAGCCCAGCAGGAATAGAACAATCTAAGGTTGCTCCTAAATACACTTTGTTGCCTGTGTCCCAGGAAGACTGCTCTGGTACTGCCTGGAAGCCTTCGGTAGGGAAAAGAGATGCAAACTTGCTGAGTCCTTGGGATGTTCAGGGAACTCCAGAGGCGTCTGTCCAGCTTCCCTTTGGACAACAAGCTGCGGTTCCTACTATTAGCTTCTGGTGGCACCATCTCTGGTCCCTTCTCATAGACCTGATCTTTGCTCCTCCAGGTGGAAGGCCATCCTGCCAACAGGCCATCTTTAGGCCTCTCCTGACTTCTTTGCTAATCTCTCCCCTGTGGACATGCCCCAGATCTCCCATCGATTAGGCTGGGCTGGCTGCTGGCCACCAGAGATTGGAGTCAATCCTTGCCCACTGGGTGAGTTTGCAGCTAGCACTTATATCCATGCTTCCATACTGGAGAGAAGCTGGAGCCTGATGTTTGCAAGGAAAGCAGAGTGGGAATGTGAGGGAGATGTTTCCAGGCGTATTAAGTAGAAGAAAACAGGGCAGTGTGCTAGATAGACAGACCTGATTTTACTTATCTCAGACAATGTGAGATGTGCAATGCGTAAGAACCAATTGAAATGCCTGAGTTCTCTGTTGAGCTCTGGTTGAGCCCACACCCTGGGACACACACAGTGGAGAAGAACTAGCCCCTTCCAGGAGACGTAAGAATCCACAGAAGTCCCTAGAGGACTCCCTCCTGAGACAGGGTTCATGTGAGACTCACTGGTTCTGACAGCCTGGATGATGTAATTTGCAGGTGCAAGTTGAAAATGCCAGAGCTACTAGTTCAAAAGTGATTAAAAATTTCAACATAGTGACCACAGAACATTAATCCAAGTGTGTGCAGGGCTTTGTGGGAGTGAGCAGGTCACATGACTAGGATGCTAGCCCCTGAGTACAGTAGTCAGGATAAAAAAGCTTTTGCTGGCGCCAAGAGGTGTAGATACACTGGGAACCATGTTGAATCATTCACAAAGAACTTTGAAGCTTTTTATTTCAGGGGGCCTCTGTAGAACCAACCCTATGAACTTGGAAAAATGATTCCTTCCATTTTTCCGAAGAGAATGCCAGAGACCTGGGAAGGTTAAATGATCTCTTTAAGGTCCAGAAAGGACTCAGAAGTAGAAATGGAGAGGAAATAGTTTTCAGATTTGGACCAAGTGGTCTTGTCCTGTCCCCTTAACTTCAGATTTAGACCAAGTGGTCCTGGCCTGTCCCCTTAACTTCAGATTTAGACCAAGTGGTCCTGGCCTGTCCCCAGTACTGCAGGATCATGATGGCATTTGGGCCCTGGATATTTTCTTAGAGAGTTTGCCAAGGCAAGGACCTCTTCCCTCTTCTAGACCCCTCCCCAGCCATCCTTCATCCTGCTCTTTAGTGCCCCGATCCACTGAGAGCTCCCCACAAACCTAGCACTTCCTTACCTTTGTGGGCAGTTTTCCAACCTGCATCCCCACCCCACCAGCCCAACCTGGTGTGTGACATTTTAGTCAGATTCCTACCTTCCAGTACAGCCAACCAGAGCTGCTAATGAGGCCTCTCCTGGTTTATGGTAATGGTGCCCTCTTGCTCCCCCCCCCCAATGCAGAGCCAGCACACTACACCTGCCATCCCCAGACCCTCAGGTCCCTCCTCCTGACCCATAACTTGGGTAAGCCTTCCCGATAGGCCCCTAGCCCCATGGCATATTTACAGAAATGCCACTCAGCAGAACAACCCAAATCAAATGAACGTTAACTGGAAAAGCTGCTAGCTTCTAAATTAGCGGTGCATAATTAGTTTCATGCATAAACCTCTGGAAAGCATGAGGGTGCAGACTAGTGAGAGGGATGATTAGTTTTCGTGAGGATGAAGAGGAAAAGTAGAAAAGGGGTAAGAGAGGGAGAAGAGAGTGGCTGGGGTGGGGCCTGGTTGGCCTGAGGTGCAGACTGAGTTTGTACAGCCAAACTCCACACACTGGTGTCTTTGGTAGCAGCTTTCACTGCCTCCAGACTTCCAGCTTGAGGCCCTTGAGGATGTCTAGCCCTGTCCAGCTCATACTTGCTCTTCTGATGGTAGAGTGCTCAGGCAGCCCTTTCCAGTCCACTGGCAAGGACACTTTGATTACACTGGATCCTCCAGGAGACACCTGAGCCTGGTCCAAGCCTGTCCCATGACTCAGGACTATCTGGAGTGAGCCTGGGCTGGGTTTCCCCGCACTGCTTTGGGCATGAGGGTGGATTTTACAGGCAGACTGGCTGAGACTAGTAGTCCTTTGAGTCTTTGAGCTCCTGGCACCCAGACCGGGAAGGAGTGCAGAAGCCCCATTTGCAGTCTGCCTGACTGGTTACCACATGGCTGGGGCTACAGTGTCATCTCCAGACTTCTCACCTCATCCCACCTTACTCCGAAACACTGCCCACAGGAAGCTGGGTGAGAAGCCCCACCGGAAGCTATCAAGTACTCTTCTAGGGTAACTTCTACTGGGCAGGGGCTGGGCAGACAGGTCTGCATAGGATCTGCTCAGGCCCTCTGGGTCTTTTAGGACACTGCCACGCCTGGGACTGCATTCAGCAGGTCTCTACTCTGCCACAAACCTCACCTTGTTTCTTCTTTCTGGAACATACAGACACCTGCCTGCCCTTCTTTAGGCTGTGTTAGGATCAGAAGCATCAGAAAGTTAAAGGTTTTCCATGAACGTGTGTGGCATTTTCATAACTGAGGCCCATGGAAAGCAGCTAAGCCTCCTCTGGGGTGGAGCTGGCCATGAGCTTGGAGGCCTGGTATCTCTCAGGGTGGGGCTCTGTTGGGTTTCTAGGCCTGGCTGTGGAAGATGCCATGGTCTGCTGGAGGAGAGCTCTTGACATGGAGGCGTGCAATCTTTATTGCTCATTGTATATTATTTATTTAGCCTCAATTTATAATTACTTGATTGCCAAAGGATCTTAGTGCCATAGGGACAGAAATGTGCTGCCTACTCCTCAATAAAGAATGCTTTCCCTGCCATAAATAAACAGAATATCCAATCAACTACCCATCAAATTGCCTGGCCCTGGCACAAACAGAAGGCCACTAATGAGACACAACACACATTAGCTTAATGCTCTACCAGGGAGAGTGAGCTGGCCTCTGAGTGCCAGCTTGGGCCATGGCTGGAGACTGGAATGGGCTGTCCATGTGGGCACTGGGGGAGGGCCCTGCATATGAGCCCTTCGATGGCAACAGGGCACCCTTGAGGGGCTGGGGTTTGTTTCACTGGGGTCACTGCTGACCCTCTTTGCTTCTAGATAGAAGACTGGTTTCAGTTATGGGCTGGTGCTATGGATACCATCTGGGGAGTCTTGCGTCTGTTTAGGAAATAAAGTTCATGGTAGGGAACAGAATTTAACCTGGGTTAGAGCACTGAGCAAAAGGAGGTGTTTCACACAGTAAGTGCTGTGGGAGGAAGTTGGTGAGGGTGGAGCAGCTAGGAGAGGCTGTGTGAAGGAGACAGGTGTGAGCTTCTCCTTCAAATCCAAGCAAGGCTCAGGGTTGGGGAACCTTCAGAGGAGGGCAATGGAGTAGGCGTGGAAGGAGAGGAGTACAGTGTGCTTGCAGCAGAGGGACGGGGGCCACGGAGCTGGGGTTAGGAATATGAGATTTGTTTGGTAGCACCAGGGAGTGACAAGAGCTCTGGAAACATCAGAGTACCAGAATAGAAGGCTGCTGTGGACCATGTTTAACCGAATTTCTTCCTCAGCTTGTCTCTGCCATCTTGTCTCCAGGCTTCCTGGGACTAGACTCATGCCTGCTTCCTGCCTGCTCTTTGTCACTGTCAACTGCTTAAAGCCAAGCCTGAGATGCTACCCTCTCCAACAGAGCTGAGCTCCCCAAAGATAAGACGAATGTCTTGTAGGCCTCAGGGCTGAGATGCTCTGGAGGAAGTGGAGGAAGAAGAAGCAAGAACAAACACCCATCACAATAATAAGAGTTTGGGAGAAATGAGGGGCTGGAGCCAGGAGTCTCCAGATGGTGTTTAGAGAAATGAGAGTTTGATGCTTAAGAGGAAAAATGGAACAGTGGTGTGCTGGGAGCTTTGGTCTTATGGGGTGGGGAATGTGGGCATAGAGAGCCTGGCATGAGGCCCTGACACAAGCCTGAATAGATCCCATCCCAGGTCTACTGCTAGAGTGTCCACTCAGGGCCCCCTACAAAGCATATATGGTCCCAAGGGTCCGTATTTCACCTGCCAACCCACATATTCCAAAAGTCACAGCTACTGAGAGCTTAATGGGCATAAGAATGCCAACAATGAGTCCATGGGGGGGGGATCGGGGCACTGCCCTCAGAGAATATACATTTCAGGGAAGGGACAGGCAGAGAAGTCATGCTAACCTCTGGCATACTTTGATAGGCACAGGATACTCCCAAGTATGGGAAGGGGCATCCTACCCAGCCTTTTCCATATGGGGGAAGGCTTTCTGCAAGGAGATGCTGAGCTGAGTTTGGAACACTAACCAAGCCCTGGCCTGGCAAAAAATGGCATGGGATACTGAAGAAGGGCAGGCAAGGAAGCTGATGGAGGACAGCATGAGTGTGGAGCTGCATGTGCCTCAGGGGGCCATCAGCAGTGTATGTCTTCCTCCATCCTGCTGTCAGCAGGGAGGCGTGGCGAGAAGCTTTGACTAGCAGTCAAGAAATGGGTGGTGAAGGCCTGACACAAGGCTCAGATGTCACCTGTGGCTGGCACAAAGTCAGGGAAGGGTGTCTATCAGCAGAAAGGGAGGGACATGGGCTCCCATCTAATCCCACTCTCTTGCCCATATTCAGTGTCATCAGAGGGTATCAGAAAGCTCCTCTGGCCAGGTATGATGGCACATCCCCATAATCTTAGCACTCTGAGAGGTTGAGGCAGAAATACAAGTTTGAGCCCACCTCAGGCAACTTAGCAAGATCTCATCTCAAAATAAAGTTTTTAAAAAGAAGCTGGGGATGTAACTCAGTGTGAGGGCTCAAGGTTTAATTTCCATTACAGAAAGAAGAAGAAAAGAAAAAAAAGAAAGAGAGAGGGAGAGACAGAGAGAGACAGAGACAGAGATAAAAATAGAGACAGAAAGACAGCAAGAGAGAAACAGAAAAGAAAAAAAGAAAGAGATACAGTGAGAAAGACAAAGAAAGATAGGAAAGAAGAAAGGAAAGAGGGAAGGAAGGAAGGAAGGACGGAAGGAAGGAAACTTCCCTAGATAAATCCTTCTTTCTGATTGGGCTCTACAGTGCCTGACATTCTGTATCAGGGCATCTTTCCCCAGGGTTAGGTACCTTTGGCACTTTCTCTGCTCTTACCTGGGAGGGAGGCATCTGGAACCTGCAGGGTTTGGAAGGTGTAGGGCAGGGAACTCAGGGGTAGGAGGCCATTTATGCCATGCGGGGCGGGCAGGAGCTCCCAGCAGAGCGAGAAGGGTGGCAGCTTTGTTTGTTAGCTCCAGAGAGCCATGTGCTTGGGATTGCCAGTCAGGTATAGTCTAAGGCCACTGGGGACCGGGCTGGGGACAGCAAGGCCAGGACATGTCAGTGGAGCCTGTGAGGGAGCAGGGGGGTTGGGGAGAAACAAAGGAGAGTGAGAGGGAAGGAGAGTCAAGGAGGAGCTCCAGGCTTTAGAATCCATTCTGCTTCGATTTCCCCCCCAAGTCACACAGCTGCCAGGGTTCAGACAGATGCTGTGATTAGCATTTTAATGCATTTCAGAGGACCTTGTCCAAACTGCTCTGGAAATCAGAAATCAGGAGTTTATCTTCAGCTGTCCCTGTAGAGCTACATTCTCTTTCAATTCCAGCTGAGCCTGAGGAAGAGTGTGCTCACACCTGTGTCTGTGTGTCCACATGTGGGTGTGCAGGATATTTGTGAGTTCATGCCCTCCTATGTGTGTTTAGGTGTCCACTCATCAGTATTGTGTATGTGCCTTTGCGTAGAGAAATACACTGCATCCCCTACTGTGTGTGTGCTTGCATGTGTGTATTTTGAGCAATAGGTGTGCACATGCAGATAGCTGTGTCTGTGTGTGCATACATACTTTGCATATGTGTAGATATTCTGTATGTGCTTTTTGCAAGTGTAGTTTCATCCAGGATCATTCATGTGGAAGAGGAGAGCTCCATTCTGCCTGAAATCAGGTCAGTACTGAACCACTTGGCTGTTAGGGCATCTGGGCCTCCAGGAAATGGGAAAAGCATTTCAAATGTGGATTTGGTTGCTTGGCCTGATCTACACTTCAAACAATACAGGATAACAGGATTTCAAGAAATGTGGTATTTCTGGAGTTACAATTCCACTCCCCTTGAACAGTGTTGGTATTGCAGACTGCCCCTCACTGCTCCTACGTGGGGATTGGGAAAGCTCTTAGTGGATTAGGGAAACAAGGGCATTGGGAAGCCAGGAGGCTCTCATACCAGCTACGTGTGGTGAGCTGCCCCATGTCACTTCTATTTGCCATGCTGATGTGCCACACATCATATTTACCAAGGATGCTGGATGTCACCCACCATTCAACTAGCTTTGAATGGAAAGATTACTCTTCTTGTCAGTGACCCTGGACATACTACCTGGAGGGGTAGCGCTCACACTCAATCTGGGATTCCAGGGAACATGTTTCCAGCCCAAGGACAATGGTACCTTTATGTCTTTTCTTTAGTGGGAGGAACTTGTTAACTTCGCAAGACAATGCCAGTTTTTAGGGAGTTAGGCAACTCCTCCAGTTCTTTAGGATCTAAGGTCAACTAAAGCTCCAGAGCTTTAACTCCTGCCAGACCAGCTCAGCTCTCCCAGTAATTATGGCAGGGATAACTCCATGTCTTCTCATGGGGACCTCCAGTGTGGCTGTCTACTCAACCTGGACAACACAAACACCAATATGGAGCTGAGGGATCCTTCTCCCTACCCTCCCCAGGACAGAGACCTGGGAGGCAGCAGATAGTTCCTTGTGAAATTTGTTTAATGTAAATACATTCTCTATTTATCTTTGGCTGTTAATAAATTCATGCATTATTAGAAAATCCCTCATACTGGCAGACCCGCTGTGTTAGATCAGCTCGTTTTAAGAGATTTCCTGTTGGCAGGATTCAAAGCCCACACCTGCAGCCGGCCCAGGCACAAGGATTTAACTAAACGCCACAGATAATTAGATCAGTTAACCTTGCAAATTAAAACAAGCACATCGCATTAGCTCAGTTTATCCTAAAAGAAAATATTAAGTTCTCCCAGATACACCATTTAATAAAAATAGAGGAAGACGGCAATACTGTCTTCCTAAATTCTGGGGACAGGAGACAGAAAGAACTCAAGTAGTGGTCCAGTGGTGGATTTGTCTCCATCAACTGATGGATTCCAGATAGCTAAAATTCTTGTCCAGTGACCTAAGAAGAACTAGCAGTGTCCAAGGCATGTCCAGCTAGGGTGCAGACTGAAGCATATAACAAATGGCAAAGCTCCATAGACCTGAGATGCCGATGGGATCTAGCCCATTCTTTCACCTCACAAAGCAGGACAGTGCCCAATAAATCTCTTGGGGGTGTCACAAGTTAGAGATGGTCTTACGCCTATCAAGGAAGACCTTCTGGTGAGTCTGTGATCCCCTGTCCCTTGACCACTGCACGTTCCTTACATCTGTCAGATGCTGAATACTAACAGAATTGGTTGAAGTCTTTGTAAATTTCAAACTCAACAAGTGAGAGCTGGGGGTAACTTGGATTTCAAGAGAAGTTGGCATTTGTGAAATTAATGGTGTAAAAATTTTTGGTCACCACGTAAGTAGTGTAGACAAACTACTGTCTTTGAGAACATGTCAGCTACCTAAGAGAACAGTGTTCACAGCGGCTTACTAGTACTCCGTGTCACTCCATCAATGTGGTAATTACACATGCTTTGTATCTGTTCATTAAAGCACGCTTGGCAGGACATTAACTTGGGAACACTGTTGGATTGTCTGTTCCAAAGTCATAAAACTGCACCGAACACACCCCTTAATATGGATGCTAATAGGAATGGGTGTCCTCTCCAATCCTTCCGCATTACAACTCCCTTAATTTGTCAATTGTGAAGCCTGTGATAAAGGCCACATTGTGTGTGAGCAGGGATTCAAATGTAGAATCTCAGCAGAGCTGTCTGTGCCCAGTTCTGGACTGTCACAGGCCATGTCCAATATGGTAGGGAGGGTGGGTGATGGTATGACCCTCTCCCACTCTACTTTTCTAATGTGTCCTGGTCCCCAGGAAGGAAACAATGGCACACTAGAGTCTGCTTCATAGGTCAAACTCTTCTAGCCCAAAAGGAGGAACCAATGTTTTCTGACTGTGCTGGACAGAGAATGGGAGCAACATGGAATGCTCAGGGTCTCCAGAGATGGAGGCACAATGAAAAGACCTTGTCTCAAAACAAAACAAACCCCCCAACAAACAATAACACCTTTGTTTTATATGACTCTGTGTGTGTGTGTGTGTGTGCGTGTGTGTTGGAGAGGAGAGGAGAGGAGAGGAGAGAGAGAGAGAGAGAGAGAGAGAGAGAGAGGCTGAGGTACTATGTTTCTTTGCATTTATTGCCAATCTGAATGTCAGATTCTAGTGTGCTGGTCAGGTGGTTTAGGAGCCTCACCAATACTGTGTAGAGTGCTCTGCACAGAGACTTTCTCCTCCAGGTAGAAAAAAATCCTCTAAGCAGTCAGGGCCATGTCAGTGTTAAGTTCTCTCAATAGCTTCAGGGCCCTGGAGGTAGCCAATCTCCCCTCACCTGCACCAACAAGGCTTACCCAGAGCCAGGTGTGGAGCCTCTGCCAGGTGTACGTCCAGCTCAGCCTGGGCTGTGCAGGTACACCAAGTCAAAGGAGCTGTCCATAGTTCTAGACACCCCCCCCCCCCGTTTCTGAGGCCACTGGCCTTTCTTCAGGCCCTTCACTGGTCTGTCACAGGCCTTTTTCATCTGTGCATGGTGCACACTATGGTGACGTGGTCACTCTCCTACTCAGGAAGCCTCAGAAACTCCCAAGTGCTCAAAGAAAAGTGGCCAACTTTCTTCAGCTGCATGTTGAATGCGTTCCTTACGTGGGTTCCACCTGCTGGTCCCCAGCCATTTTCTGAGTTCCACTGCAGTCTTCTCACCACATCCTTTCATCTTTCCTTTTGTCTGTTATGCCGTCCCTTCACTGGCATGCCACTGCCAGCTGCTCTCATCCATCCATGTCTGTTTATCCCCCAAGGGCAGTGCCCTAGTGCCCAGCTCTCCTGGGAGAAGGAAGGGAGTCACTTTGAGCCCAGTGCAGGGCAGCTCCTAGAAGACACTCTGAGTAATCACTGCCTCGCAGCACTCCCAAACACTCACAAGCTCTAAATTCCAGTCCAAAGTTTCAATCCATTGTCCTCTAATTGCTTGGCATGTACACCTTTTCTCCTCTGCAGGAGGGAAGCCCCGAGGGGTGACGGGGTCTTCATCCTCTCCTTCCTTCCACCTGCTGAGCAGCACCTAGTAGAGAGATGTGCTCCTGGTGGGTGCTCAGGAAACACTTACTGAACTGAATTAAAAACCTTCTCTCAGGCTCTAAGCAGTTCCAGCTGTCGGATGCCAGCTGTTGGGGCTTCAGGGAGAGGTTGAATGCATATTCATTTCAGACCCTCTGTCTCCCTGCCTCAAAGGACTTCTAGGACGCTTAAACCATGTGGGTGTCTGGGCCACAGTCACTGGCTGGGGGTTTTCAATCTTCTGGGATTCTCTCACACAGTTTCCAGGATGTCACCCTTTTAGTAAGGTGAGGGGTGAGGAACAAGGTTTCATGTGGGGTTTGCTAAACCATTAGGATAAATGTAGCTGTCAGTTCTCCTGGGGGAATGAAGCAGGTGAACCTGAATTTATCTAGGCCTTAGCAACGATAGGTTCAGGGCCATCTATAATCCTCCAGCTGCTCCCACAACTGGCTCACATTTAGTGGGTGGCTTTGTTGGTCTCCCCAGATGGCCAGCCCTGTGTTAAGAAGCTTACTGCTTGGCACCGGGGTCTGCTGTTCTCCAAATTGGGAAGCCAGGGAAGAAAGAGTAGAGGGTAGTGTCTCACTCCTCTGCAGAGAGACCAAATTGCAGCAGCAATGGTAGCAAGAGAGAGCTGGTTACTGTACATGGTTCTCAGATGTAGGCAGTGCCCAGCGTTTTGCACACATTACTTCATGCTATGCCTGCGTGGGTCCCAGTTGCAGGCATGACTGGCATCCTTGGGCTGAATAAGGAAACTGAGGTGTAGAGAAGTGAGATGAAAAACATGCTCAGAGTGGTGGAGCTGGGATTGGAAGCCAGGCTGGTTGAATTTGCAGCTGAACCTGCTCAGTGTCATGGGTGGAGGAGTTGATCTCAAGGTCCTGAGGGTCTTCTGAGAAGGGAGTGATCTGGACGGCTAGAGTGGCCATGAAGAATTCTCCAGGGTGGACGCTGGGAATGTGGGACTGCTAGCTTTGCCTGAGGACTGGAACTGACACAGGATTGTACACGTTGGGAAAGCAAGCAAAACTGAGGTGAGATCATAAGGATTTGGCTCACACCCCTACAATTGATTTTGTTCAATGTAGCAATTGCCTGCATTGCTCTCATTTATGATTGCGATTCTTCTTGCTCACTACCTCCCAGGGCAACCTATGCCTCTAGGAAACAGGAACGGCTGACTCGGCCTTCTTTATGGAGCCAGCTGAGGGCAGACTGAGGACCTCACGAGTGGGGAGGCCAGCCCAGGCTGTCTCTACCCTCTCCTTCCAACACTCAGTCCAGCTGTGAAGAAGCCATCTGAGAGCCACCTCCTGTCTCAGGAAGGCTTTGTACCTCTTTCTGTGACCCTTACAAGAGGAGAGAACAGGCTGTGTTTCCATTCCTGAAAATGTCAGCACTGGTGTTGCTATCTCTGGAAGCAAAGGGTAAATGACCACCAGCACAAGTGTGGGCCAAAAATGTGGGAGTGGAAAGCACCCACAGAACATCTGCAGTGTAAGGACAGAGTCTGTTGGCACAGTGGCCTTTGATGCTGCAGTGACATACAGAGGTGCAGAAAGATACAAGTTGAAGAAAGATACAGATGACACAAGCATGGTACTAAAGGATGAAGTCACCCCTCTCCCCACTAGGAGTCCAGTGAAATTTGAAGCCCTGTCTGTAGCTGGCATAAAGTGCTAGGCTGGCAGTGTGGTGCGGAAGCGCCTCTGGAACATGTTCAGAGACTGCTCTCTCTCGTCTCCTGAAGCATCAGGTCACGGTCTGAGCTGGAGCCACACATGGTCTATGTGGGGTGGATGCCGCTCCTCCCTGCTTGCTCCTCTGCAACCCATATATCTCTACTAGCCTGGTGACAAAGTCTACTGGTGCCTCCCTGAACATCAATTGCCTTTTCACTTTCACTAACAGAAGCACAGTTTTGTCCACAGCAGACAAGTGCAATGCATTCTCTTTGCCAGCCTCTCTGCCAGCTGGGATGGCTCTGTGACTTATTTTGGCCATGAAAATCTACTGGGGAAGAGGCCTCTGGGAAATCTTTTGCATTCTTTTTTTTTTTTTTTTATCGGTACTGGGGAACTCAGGACTGCTTGCTTGCAAGGCAGGTACTTACGCCGCTGAGCTAAATCCCCAGCCCCTCTTTTGCATTCTTGATAAAAGGGACAGAGGCAGCTGGACCTACCAGCCTGACTGAAGATGTGATGCATTGAACTGGAGCAGCCATTTTAGAACCATGAGGGAAAAGTCTCTGTCCAAACTTGCTATGCGGCTTGTTATCAGTACCAGACCCCTGACCCTGTGAAGTGCAAAAACCAAACCCCTAAGTTCCACCTGCTGAAGCCACTGTTACCAAATGTATGACTATCCGATGTGATGGTCACTGAAAGTGACTGTAAGAGAGGTTAAGTGGCTTCCTAAGAGCATACAGTAAGCCTTCAGGTGGAGATGAGGCTGGATTCCACATAGAACGGAACATCTCCAGTCTAAGCACAGGTTGGTCTTTGTAGCTCTAGTTTTCCACAGGGCTGGCAACTCAGGATGCGGTGGAAAAATTATGGGCTATGGAACCAGACTGTTCTTGGCTGTGTGACCTTAAGTCCCTTTACCTCAGTTTCCTCTCCTATACAACAGGACTAATATGCTGAGGGCACACGTGAGATGCTGCCATACATAGGTGAGATAATAAATGTTCAGTACCTGGCCTGTCTTGGGTCCTCAGTGAGTGGCAGCTGTCACCATGGTTAGAGAGGAGTCCTTAATCTGTCCTCCCATTTGGGAATATGGTGGAAGAATCAATTTCTTGCTTGTTGACCCCACGCTCTCCCTACCTTAGCAGTAGTGGCCTGACTTCCAGCTGCCAGCATCTGCACTCTGGCTCCAGGGCTGGACACGGAGCTCATTTTGCACCACCCTCCCATGCAGCAAGAGCAGAGGTTTAATGATCTGCGGGCACACCTTGGCCATAGCCCTGAGGAACGTGGTGTATAAGGGCCACAGCTGTCTGGCCCCTGGGTGGCACAGTTCCAGAGTTTGCCTGAGACTGGTTCTAGAATCTCCAGTGGGATTAAGCAGCACTCACAGTGGCAGTCAGCCTGCCTGAGACCACACCTTCTAGGATTTTCTTCTCTTCCATGTGGCACTTCCTCACTATTGACTGTGTTTCCTGGGGAGACCATCTGAGTTCCATTTGTGCAAGTACCACTTGTGTTCAAGTACTTGTCTAGAATCTGTTTTTGGAGGGACCCAACTAAGATGACACCTGTCAGATCCTAAAGGTGGGCTGGGGCTGTCAGACATTTTTGTGTCCACGAATCCCCTAGGGATCTTGCTCAAATACAGCAGGTACAGTCTATGAAATATGACCAAGATGGTCTGAAGTGGGGCCCAAGACTACATTTCTAACATGTGCCAGTCCAATATCCACACTTTGGCCAGGGTTTCCCTGCAGATGTTCAAATGAGGGGGAGATAGATGTGGGCAAGAGCAGCTGGGGAGCTTTGCAGGTGAAGTTCGGAACTTGAAGCTAGGTCCCCAAACCCTGGGAGTACCCTGGTCGGGGAGCAGGGGAAGATAGGGATTCTTAAGGGAGAAGAAAAGCTGAAGACTTGCAGGGCCTGAAGCCACCCCCAGTGCTGCAAGATTGTAGGGTGACTTTCACCTATACCAGGCTGAAAAGAGCTAGAGGTTCTGAAGGGTAACCGTGAGACAGATTCTTTCTGCTCCAAACACAGTCTCCTTGTTTTCATCCTTGGCTCTGGAAGGAACATTCAGACTTTTCTGGCTTGTCAAGTCTTCTTCCTCTTCTCCTGCTATGGTCTTAACGTCCTCCAAAGGCAGCCATGGTAAAGGGTTGATCCTAGGGTGGCATTACTGGGAGATGGTAGAGTTTTTAGGGGGTGGGGCCTGGTGGGAGGTTCTGAGGTCATTGGAGCCACATCCTTCAAGTTCACTGGGTGATACAAATCCCTTCATACTTTTTCCTCTTGTTCCCTGGCTTGTGATAAAAAGATTTTGCTTTGCTCTTGTCTTGCTAGAGGTCCAAAAGCAATAGGACAATCAATCTTGAACTGGAACCTCCAAAATTGTGAGCCAAAATAAACTTTTTCTCTTATAAGTTAATTATTGCAGGCATTTTATTATAGTGATGAAAAACTCACCAACACACTATATTTCCAATTCTTTCACACACACAACAAAATTTTGTTCTTCTTTCTACACAGAGTCCTTCCTGGCTATTACAGCTCACTTTTATCTCCCTTTTGTGAAATATAGAATGTCACACAGTCCTAGATATATATTTGAACCATTTTATGTTTTTATTTTTCTTTAGTTATTTCATATATGAATTAGTAGTCACAGATTTTGTTGTGACAGAGAACCATGAAAGTCATTCACACTTGCATCATTGTTTTGTTATTAATAATGACACTTGCATTATTTATAACATTCCACATCGTGTAAAGGGCCTACACACAGGATTTTTGTTACAGATCCACATCAGCCAGCAGGCTGGTGTCCTCTGTGGAGGATGCCAGTGTTCCACATCATTTCGCCTCTTCTGTGCTGGGGATGGAGTTGGCTACCAGGTAGGCCTCAAACACTTGCCTTGTGTCCACCAAGAAAAACTACCTGCATGTGCTGCCTGGTGGTCACAAGAGGACATACCACCAATGCCTTTGATCACAGCATGCACTTGAACCACAATAAACTTGGGAGCCCCTAGGGAGACAGCATCCGCAGTCCTTTCTCTTTACAACCACAATTTCCCAGAGGAATTAGAGAAAGAACAATATTGCTCTTCCCCATCATCACCCCAAGTTGCCTGTCTTTGATGGTACATAGCTGCTGACAGTTCCGGAACCCCACTACTCAACAGCACAGATGTCTGGCCTTCTGCTCACCATGCACATGCCCTCTAGAAGAAACCCCTCTAGTCCTAAAATATACCCGTGCTGAACAGCAGCTCATACTAGCATTCTGTTTCCCAGCCTCGCTTTCTGATGAAAGGTCAAGAAACGTGTTAAGATCCTCACAAAGACTCATGGAGGTCTGGCCCTCATGGCAACCTGAGACTCTCTCTCCCGTGGAGACACGCTGCTTCACACATGCCCACATTCGCACCTGTGCTGCTGTGGAGGCACAGGTTGAAGCACCTTTCATACAGCATTTCCTTATCCACCCACTGCCACAAAATGGGGGCTTCCTGGCTTCCCAAACATACCTCTCATGGCAAGCCCAGCTGAAAGCTCTCTAGAGACCTGGAGGGAATATGGGTGGAGGAGAAGCTGTGGGAACAGACCAGCTGGAATGCCTTTAGGAGGTGCCAAGGCCAGAGAGGTTGTTTAACAGAGAGGTGCTTCCTTCCACCACCTGCCTACCCTGCTCAGAGCCAGTACTGGGTTCAGGCAAGCATGGAAGCTGGGGCTCCAGGATGTAAAATCTAGGTTTTAGTAGAGCAATGTGGGACCAGAGGAACGCCAAGGCACTGATGGAGACTGGAAATCCCCCTAGAGGGCAGAGACACCTACAGAGGAGGTGTTCTCTAATGGAGTTGGTGCTCTGTGGATAACTCTCCAGGCAGAAGGAACAGCATGAAAAATGAGGACCTTGAAGAAAGTTGTGTGTTTGGCTAGGAGCCTGCAGGTCTGGAGGATTTACAGCCAGGGGATTCACTATCTGAATCCTGTGGGTTTCAGAGCCTGAGGGGGCTGAGTTTTATCCCACAAGGGTAACTGTGGTCACTTGGAAGGTGAGGGTCTGGAAGCAGAAGGTCACCATGGTGTCTGGGCTCCTCCAAAATCCCCAGCTCATCTTACTGGTGCTCCCAGGACCTTCCCATCCTTCTCACTTTCCAGATCCTAAAGATACTGTCTGTATCATGAACTGTCTTCACACTTGCCTCTCAAGCCAAATTATAAACTCTTTCAGGAACAGCCACTGTCTGACTAGCTTTTGTTCAATGCTAAAAACCTTCTCTCTCTCAGTTAAATTCTGCAGGGGGCAGGTCACTGCACATGGTGCTGCTGCTGATTCAGGTGGCAACCATGCCCCAGCATTGTTACAAGGGCCAGTGCCGCAGGAAATGGTGAAACAGTGGTCTGGTTAGAAAGAGACCTGAGCAGAGGGCAGGATAGCGGGCACACCCCTGGGGTTCTAGCCCCAGCCTAGGCAGACAGTCTGACTGGTGTATCCTGGAAGGGGACATGTCTGACTCTTACTTTATTACACTTGTCGCCAGTGGCAGAAGGTGGCAGAGAGTGGTAGATATGATCATCTTCTCCCTGTTGTCATAAGTAGTGTGAGTAGTGGTGACTCTGTTATTCTTACAAATTTAAAGAATATAGAGCTGGAAGGGACTCCAGAAGGGTCAAAAATGTGGGCCAGGAGGCAGGAACAGTGTGGACAAAGCTCCAGGGAATGAAGAGGAAGAAGACTTCAAGATGTCACTGTGGGAAAGAAGTGAAGAGTCTTAAAAGGAAACATAGGTGGTGGGGCTGGGCTGCAGACTGGTATGGAGGAGGACAGGCAAGACCTGTGGGTCTTACAGAATAGAACTTTGTGACTAGTTGTTCCTATCTCTAGATTTATAGTTTTTTTTTTTTCTGCCCTCCAGGTTGCTGTTCCTTTCTGGAAGATGGGTCCAAGTATGTGCAGGTCCAGGAACGTGTGGGAGCCTTTTGAAGGAAAGGGCCAGAGGACTCCCATGTGTTGGACCTTGGAGGCATGGACTCTGGTCCCAGCCCTGTTGTGAGCAAATTCTCATCTCTTGTCACTCAGATCACAGATTCCATGTGGGTCAAGGAAGATTCCAGATCTGATAATTGTGCTAAAACTGGTAGACTTTTGGCCATATCTGGTCTGCAGATTGTGACAGGAGGGGTGTGCATAGCCAGCCAAGTATGATCCTTTGTCCCTGGAGTTGGGTTTTGCTCTTTGCTGCTGCTTGCTACCCGCTTTGCCCACCACTGAGCAAGTGCCTCTTAACGAAATCTCCCATTTCTCACAGCCTACGTACATGCTAACTACATCCATCATAAATTCATCTTTAGTTTCTGTTATCATATCCCTGTCCGGTCCCCTGTACTCGTCTCCACGTGAGTGATAAACAGTAAGAGGGACAGGTCTGTTCCAGGGCCCCCCTGTCCTGAGTTTCAGGGCGCTCCTGGCTCTGAGACAGTCTTTTCCACCTTGGTACTATCGACACTGTTGGGAGACTGTCCTGTGCATTGTGGATATTTAGCAGCTTTCTTGGCTTTTCCTCATCAAATACCAGCAGCATCTCCAGCAATGTCAAATGTTCTTGGGATGCAAAATTGCTTAGTTGAGAATCAGTGCCCTAAACGACAGACAGACAGGTACTTCTCTTTAGGGAATATGGGCAAGAAGAAAGACAAGTCATTCATTTTCCTAGGGCGGGAAGGAAAAGCATGAGGCCAGATAAGAGTTACCGAGTAACGGCTGGTGGGACTCTAATAACTCAAGCAGCATGGAAGTCCTTTTTCCTCTTCACCACAGAAGAGGCAGAGGGAAACCCACTTCTCAGTATTGCTGGTTGCATTATGTTCCCTGAAAAAGATGCTGAAATGCTATGTCGTACCAGTGGCCTTATTAAAAATAGGGTCTTGGCAGAGGACCAGGCTAAGATGAGATCATTAGAGTGGGCTTCCATCCAGTGACTGGTGTCCTTAGAAAGGGAAACTTTGGATGCAGAAATAGACAATGTATGCAGGAAAGGAAATGTGAAGAAACAGAGAGAACACCATCAAGAACCCAGAACTGCCTGTGGCTCTCAGAAGCTAGGAGAGAGACACGGAACAAATTCTCCCCTGTACCTCTTAGAATAAACTAACCCTGTCAGCATCTTGATCTGGGAAGCTTAGTCTCCACACTAACACAACAAGCAGGAACAGCAGGATGGGAGAAACTCTGGGTGTGGCTATGACCTCATGATCCTAAGCAGAGACTCAGAAAATGACAGGGCTCTGGGATAGAAGTTCAAGGTGCTGAGATAGTCCGACTCACTATGCAGAGACAAACCCAACACCGTGCCCACAGGACAGACAAGTGGAAACAGATCATGTCTCTAAAATGAAACGCTTTGATTGCGCCAATCACTAGAAGTTGTAAAACTACCCTGAAGAATTAACAGCCTCTGTACATGCTAACTACATCCATCATAAATTCGTCTTTAGTTTCTGTTATCATATCCATGTCTCTGGGGACCCTGTCTTGTCATCATTTGCCCTTTATAATTTATTCATCTTGTTCTTGCCTGCATCCTTTCTACTTATCATTCATCTTTACAGTTGTATATAAAATTAGATGGATTCTTCAATGGCAAGGCTGTCAGGGAGGGAGCTGAGCCTCATCAGAGAAGCCCCCAGGCTAGAGGAGGTCCCATTAGGGTCCCCTATGGGTGTCAAGGAAGAGGTGGAGTGGGCAGAAGGAGAGTAGGCAGGGAGGAGCCAAGTGTGGTGACACACACTTGTAGCTCTAGCTTTAAGGAGGCTGAGGAAGGAAGACCATGAGTTCTAGCAAGTTCAAGGCCCACACGTACTACACGGCATGACCCTGTCTCAAAACAAAAATAAACACAAACAAACCAAAAGGAGAGACCATGAGAAAGGTAAAAGAAAAAATGGATAAAACTGAGAGGGAAAAGAAAAAGAGGAAATCGTTCAAAGGAAGCGAACAGAGGCAGAAAATGAGAGAAAAAGAAAAAGAGGAGACAAGATTAATGAAAAGAAAGGGAAGGTTATCAGAATTACAGGAGAGATATCCTGAGACAGCAGAGCTAGGAACTGAAGTGGACTTTAAAAAAAAAATCTTCTATTTTAACATATTTCTCAATAAACTCAAAAAGGTCATACTCCACAGAAATGACCAATCTTGAGTTGCAGGCAGCAGTGGGGAGGGAGCTGGGAGTGGCCATGGCAGGGACAGTGCTTGTCTACAAGGGCTGAAGGCGGGAGGAGGTGGGAAGCCTGTCAGTTTGCTTTGTATTCTAGGGTTGCTGGAGTGAGGATACAAAAGCCAATCTTTAACTAGTGAATTGGAACTTTAATGTTTACCAAGCAGATACAGCTCCCCTCCCCAGCAGCACTCCCTGCACTGCCTCCAGGCCTCCTGCTGATGGACTGAGCTCTCCCATCACCAGCCTTGCCAGGAGCCTTCTCTGCTGCCAAAGGAGGAAAGTGTTGGCCACTGCTTGTCATATCACCTGGTTTTCTGTACTCAGAGCCTCCCCCTGAGACCTTGGATTCCCATCTTTGGAGACAGATGGGTTCTTTCTGCAAGACAATTTCTTGCAAAATCCTAAAGATGAGGAGCTGGGACTAAGATCAGAGTTGTATTTTAGGGGACACAATTCTTCCAAGAGGCTGTGTATACTCAAGCCCCAGGTAGCTCTCTGAACAGGCTTTGGCTGCCTGAAGCATCTCACCAGGTCCCAGCTCCCATTCTCCTCTGTGTTCTTCATCTCTAGGTTGCTTCTCAGTGCCCCCACCTGACTAACTGGTCTTACTCCCAGCTTTTTTCCCACATGCTCATGACCCGAGGAAAACCTTGTAGCAATTCCCATACTCCACAGTCATTTCAATCCCTTCTGAATCCCTAAAGCAGGGATAACAGAGGTGATCACAGCAGACCCAGTGTTAATCAAGAATTATATAACCTTGGGGAAACCTCAGTCTCCTCACCAGTGGGGAAAATTATGTTGTCTTCCTCATGGAGGTGGTTGTGAAGATAAAAGAAGGTAACAGGGGTACAGTTCTTGACATCATACCAGTCTTTTTAAAGTATTTAACAGTATTAATTGTGATTAAGGCATAACTGTTCACGCTATTCATTTATAATAACATCTGCTATCTTATATTGTTAGTTACATTTGGGTGTGTGTGCAAGCATGTGTGTGCATATGTGTGTCCAACTCAAAGAGAAACTCCAAGCGGGAGGGCAGATGTGTTTTTCTTGTCTTTGTGTGTTACAGCATACCCATCTAGGCCAGTTTCTGGTACACATTCAGGAAATGCTTGATGATGGATTGATAAAGTGTCCCTTGTGGACTTGACCCTATGAATAGTGGAATAAACATTGAGAATGGAATGGGCAATACAGGGCCAGGAGGCCAGGAGAGAGTGAGACTAATGAAGAGAGATCATGATAGAGATAGAGTTTAGAAAAAGTGGAACTTCCCTGCTCAGATTCTGGCAAGAGGCTATTGCTCTAAAAGACCCTGATGTAACTTCATGGTTTACTAATCTCATTCTACTAAAATTATGTCAAAGTCAAAAATAATAATCCACTTGTGAGGCTGGTCCAGGAGGACTCCACCAGCCATTGGAGTTGTTTCAATTAGACTGATTCCCAGGGAAACTGACCTCTGATTTGTAAAAACAGCTGTTGTGATCTGGCACTGGAGTGTACACTTACCCCTAAAGAAACATTAGTTCCCGTCTTTGTCCCCAAATGAAGGCTTGTGCTAAAGATGCCTGCAGTTCTCTTTGTTGTTGTTGTGGTGGTGGCGGTGTTTGCATGATCATGTGTATGACAATCATGGGGTGATTTTTCTTGCTGGTGACAGGATACTAGGTCTGTAACTTGCTGAGAAACAGAATACGTTGCCTGCACTATCTTTCCACCTCTTTCTGTCCTCAGTAAGAAAGTGAAGGGTTGGTTTTAATGGATTGATTTTAATGGATTCTGAAGTCTGGAAAAGTGCCTAAATTGCTGAGGTTACCAGTTTTCCAGGTTCTTTTTTCAATTTCATTCTCCTTAGTCAGACGCAGAGTGTGCTTACTGGGGCACTTAGTGTGATCACCTCAGAGGAGAAGACATTCTCCCCTCTGTCCCCTCCCCTACTACCAAATAGGTAGCCCTAAGCAAGGCCTCAGCTGACGGGCATGTGTGTTATTTGGTCAGGTCAGAGCATTTTACTTAGTTCTATTCTTGTATTTGGGAGCAGCACACTTTCCCTGATCTCAAAGGAAACAACCAAGTAGCAATAATAACTCCAGTTCTGCTTTCCAGAATCAAAATGACTCCACTTTAAAGCATAATTTTATTCGGTCATTTTGTTTTTCATTTGTCTGCATGTGAGTTTGTGTAGGGACAATGTGCCCTCGGAACTTAGAGTTACAATTCTGTCTTTTCTCCCTGTCCCTGCCCCCCGCAGGCTGTGCCTGCCCTGAGAATTTGTGTGATGAGGCTTTTGAGGCCATGAATTGCCCTGAGAAGCCTTTGAAGAAAGGCTGGTATTCCAGGCAGCACACAGGGGCTCTGGGCTGTGTGCAGTTCTGCTATTGGCCTCCTCCTCACCCCTCCCTTCTCCCAACACACATTCATGTTTCTTTTTCCCTTTCCTCCCAAACTTGCCCAACTTGTCTTTGTGATTTCAGAAAAATGCCATTGGATCTCCCAGTATGAAGGATTAGCGCAGATTATGGGGAACAGTGTTAATTATCGTGGAAGGGGGGCCGGCGCGTCGCTCCAATGTGCTCCTGATTTCCCCTGGGCCTTTCTGCCTGGTAATAAGCCTTCTTTAATCTGGCAGGCCCCTTGGTGAAATCAGCACCACGGACAGTGATATTGATTGCTTCTGAGAAACCATCACAGCTGCTCAACCAAATTACCTTTGATATGTGACCTTTAATGTAATTACTGCAACATCAAAGTATTTCTATAAATTATTAAAGAACTAATACACTCCATCATTTAGCTATTCTATTATATGTAAAATAAACAACCACAAGTTAATGTTAGATCCCCAACAATCCATACTCACTACCGAAATTTTCTCAGTTCCAGGCTTCTCCTTTTTCAAAATCTTAAACCTCCCCCTCCCACCTTCTCTCTTTCTATTTCCCCATCTGATTCCGGCTTTTAGCCAGCATGAAACTCCCCAGCAATCTCTCTCCAGCTGATGAAGGACCTCCCATAACAATGTGGTATTTTCTATTCCATTTGGGTGGCTCCAAAATATCTATCACAATCTCCCCCAAAACAAAGTACCATAAACACTTTATTAATCAGCACAAACCTTTCTCAGAAGCCTTTGATTATCCTACAATATGGCTTTATGCTTCACACATAACATGGGGCGATGTGGAGCATATTTCTGCCATCTTACAGAGGGTACCCAGAAAGTAATTACTATAATATATGTGCATGTTAGCTGCGCCACTAAAAAACCAACTGGGAATGGCCACCCTGCCAGAGCTGGGCTCTACACAAAATCTGTGCAGTGCTCCATTTCCATATATTTGCATCCGTGGGTATGTTATTAAGATGAATCAGCCCCGTGCGTTGCAACCACAAATACCAAAAAAACAATACAAAGGCTGCTTTAATGGAAGAGGGAGTTGTGTGATTCAGCACTCCCCACCCCTGAAGGGGTAAAGAAAGATCTCTGATGCAAAGGAAGGCTGCTCCAGCCCGGGGGTTGCATTTTCTCTCGTCTACCTGGTTAACCTTTCCCGCTGTGGGGCAGAGAGGGAAACGTGTGTTTACATACGTTTGCTTGGTAAGAATGTAAACATGCATGTGTAAGCACGGGAGCGCATACATAGAGAGCACTCGTGCTTCCCCGCAGTGTCCATTGTAGAAGCTTAAACACCGGATATTTATAAATTCTTTAAATTATGCCCACAAACACACATCTTTCCATTTATCTTTAGATATTCAGCAGTCGTATATCTCCCCCCCCCCATCTCTCTGAACCCACCGGAGAGACCGCACAGACCCTTGACCCGAGGAACACTTCTTATTTTATGGTGATGAACTAGCCTCGATAATAGCCATGGCTGATATCACACCCAGTTAGGGGGTCCATAAATAATCCTCCTCTCCCCCACACAGAAGCTATAAACCAGGGCCGAGGCGCGATAGTTTATCAAAGACGAGGGCTGGCTCCTTAAATAAACCGCGGTGATCTCACTCGGCGGCGGCGCCAAGCTCGGCCCGGGAGGCGCCCCTCCCTCCCGCCGCGGCCCCCACCGCGGGAACCGGCCGGGACCCACGACCGGCTCGGCGCGCAGGGCGGCACCGCGGTCCCGGAGGTGCCGGAGGGCCACCCCGCGGGCAGCGCGCCGGAGCCGCGCCTGGGCTTCGCGGCCACCAAGTTCACCCGGGTCCCCGCGGGTTCCGTCGGGGCTGGAGCGCGGAGCGCGGGGCGCGCCAGCTCCGTCCGGGGCGCAGGCGGGCGCGGCGCCCGGCCCGGTCCCCCGCCCGCCCTTCCTTCCTGCCCGCAGCCCGGCCTGGCGAAGTCGCCCCCTGTCGGCGCGCCACTCGCTGGCGCCGCGGCGGGCACCGCTGACTTACCCCGGGCAGAGTCTTCTGCTCGTGCAGCGCGCTCTGGGCCTTCAGCGCTGACTCACGCTCGCAGTAGGTGAGGAAAGCGCAGCCTGGGGAGGGAAGCAAGCGCCGAGAAGGGTCAGTGGGGCGCCCCCAGCCCGGCCCGGCCCGGCCCGGCCGCCGGCCCGGCACGCGCCCTGCCGCGCGCCCCCGCCCCTCGCGGCCCCGTCGCACTCCCACCTCTCCGTCTCCGGGGCCCTCTCGGAGCTCCCCTGCCTCTGCGTGCTCCTGTGTGTCTGCCTCTCGTCCCTCCCGTTGCTTTCCTATTTTGATCCCTCCGCGGAGTCTCCCCCCACCACACCCCCTCTGCCCACGGGTCTCTCTCTGTCCCCAGCCCTTGGTGCCTCAAGCGTCTCTGCCCTTTTCCCTTTTCTCAGCGGGTGCTGTTTCTACCTGTTTCTCCTCCAACCCCAACAACTCCCAGAAGGGGCAGCTTTCACCCTTGCCCCCAGCGCCTCTAGGCACACTTGCCCGTGAGTCAGAGATGAAGAGGGACCTCCTGCCTTCCAAATAAAGGCTTGTGCTGTGAGAAAGACCCTAGCCAGGTACTCCTAATGAAATGAACAGGGCTGTCACATGCTGCCTGTGTCCCCTGGTCCAGTTCCTGTTGTCACATTTGCAAGGAGGCCTTCACACACCTGCTAGGTAGAGGGCTTCTTGGGCCTCTCAGCTAGTCAAAGAATTGGAACTGAGGCCTACCCTTGCCTTGCCTCTAACTCCCCAGTGACCCTGCTGCTCTGCTCTGTTTCCCCTGCCCAGCCTCAGTCTCCCCATCTGTGAACTGAGGGTCCAGTATATAAGCTCCAGAGTCCAGTGTACTACCACTGGGAGAGATGACCTGGGCCATACCACTGCTCCTCACCAGGGCCTCTCAACTGGACAGGGCAATCTGCTTCATGGGGGGACTTTAATGCTGGCTATTCTGGCACTGTGACAAGTCAAAGGCAAACTCTGGCAATGGGAGCATCTTTCCTGGAGTTTCTTACCCATGTCTGTGGCCTGTTTTCCCTGAAAGACTGCAAGTCATAATGAAAATCAGAAGGCTCGCTTTGGCCTCTGCAGACCAGGTGTCCAACACAAGGCACCTTGAAGACAGGCCAGCCCCTGTGCTTCATTTTTCTTATCTTTTCAGCCTCCCTTGAAACCTGCACTCAGCACCCTGCCATCCCTGGGTGCACAGTCGGCTCACAGGCTCTGCCTTCTCTCCCCAGTGGTACTTTTCCCAACCTCGCCCATCTTTCAACAATGGAATGGAGTGAATGGAGCCCTGCCTATTCCAGGCAGCCCTTCTTGACTGCTTTAGTTCAACTGCAAACAAACTTATTTCCTGACCAAAAATTGCCGTCATTTGGTCTTTCTCATGGTCATTTACTTTCTGGGTACTCACTCTGTGCCAGGACTTTGACTCAGGGTATCCTTTCTTGAGGCCCACAGTCCGATGGTGACAGACTGGTGTCTACACCAGCCCTTGTCACCAGACATGTTCTGGCCTTTTAAAATCAAGTAGAGTGTCCTGCCAGTGTCCTCCACAGCACCTGATTCCTCCACTATCCAGCTGATGCCAGACCAAAACCCTTTCTCCTCTTCTACTATGGAGACTGTTGCTGCCTCCTTCCCCACCTAGCTTCAGAGAAAAGGCAGAACAGGACTGTGCATGTGGAGGGGATACAGAGATGGAAGAAGGCAGCCTAGAGACAGACGCTGAGTTCCCAGTGCCAGCTCTGCCTCTCCTCCTGCCCAGGGCTCGGAGGAGCTGCCAAGGAGCCGTCTCGCCTGTATCCACCCCTCCCCTGTCCAGCCTCACATCACCCCTCCTCCTTCCTCCCCCTCCTGGTCACTGGCAGACGGTTATTGATGGAGACACGGGGACTGAAATGAATAGCGGTCAGAGGCCCCTGTGACGTTGTCCCTCGTGCTGCCGCCTGCCTCTCCCAGGGGCGTCTTTCCTCTCGTCCCCTTGTCCCCTTGTTGGCCTTGTCTTTTGCCTGCAACTGAGAGGCAGCCACTGCCTCAGCTGCATACCGGCAAGCCAGCTTGGGACAAGGTCAGGGGCAGGTTCTGAGAGGGAGGAGGAGAGAGGAAAAGAAGGAATATGAGGGGGAGGAAGAGGAAAAGGAGGAGGAGAGGGGGAAGTGACCATACTGCTTCCATGGCCTAGGATAACAAGAAGAGGATTCCAGAGGGGGAAAAGGAATCTGTTGCTTTTGTCCAGGTTTCAGGAATTTCTACCTTGGTATTTGGGAGAGCTCAAAACTCCACTGGGTACTAGGATCTTTGAGATCCCCCCAGGCCCTGTGTGATCTCCCTCTGCCATCTTTACCCCTCAATTTATTTTCTCCTGGAGTGTCTTCTTCTTGCGCATTGCTTGGCTTCCTTCCTTCCTCCTCAGGCCCACCAGGCAGCATGTACCTCAGGGGCTTGTCCAGATAGACTCCTGCCCCCTGTTGCTGTCTGCATGTCTTATTCCTTCACTTCCCTCGGCTTTCAGATCAAATGTGACACTCTCAGAGTCACTTCTCTTTTTTTGGGTGGTGGGGGGAGAGTAGTTTAACTTGTACCAGGAATTGAACTCAGGGCCTCGCACTTGCCAGGCAAGTGCTGTACCACTGAGCTCCATGCTCGGCCAGAGTCACCTCTCTTGACATTTCATTTAACATGGCTTCACCCCTACCCACAGTGCACACATGCCCTCTGCCCCACTGTGCTTTCTCTTTCTGTTCGGCACCTACCATTCCCTGACATGTTAATACATACACCGTCAGTCTCTGGAAGCTCTGGTGGGGTTGGGAACTTGGTTTTGTTCTGTTCCTGCATGGTTCTCTGTGCCCAGAACAGTGAAAGGGGCTAGAGGCTTATTGGTTGACAGCACTGAATGCCAAACATCTGGCTAACTTGGCAGCAGGGCGGTAGCTGGGGAGATACAGAGATGGTGCTCAGAGGCTGCTGGGAGCTCCCTATGGCTCTGTGAACCTGCCAACTTCCCTAACAGTTGCAGGGTCTGAAGTTGCCTGTGAGAGTTGATAAGTGGGTTGCTGCAGAGCCTTTTGATCCCTAGGTTTCCTCAGGGGCCTCCAGCTGGACAGTGTCCTCTTCTTGTCCCTCCCTGGGTCCTCGATCACTTCCTGAAAAGGCTGAGGCACAGCTTTGCCCAGGGTAGCTCTATACCAGTCACAGGGCAGGGGATGTGCTGATTTGTCTCCCTGAGCCCTAGGTTCCTCATCTATAAAATGGGCAGTAATTCCTCTGAGAAGCTTGTGGGGAAGCCTGCCAGCCCTCAGATGTTAGCAACTCCCACAGATACACTAATTACAGAGGACATGGTTCCCTCTTGGGAAGTAGGCTGGGGAGGTGCCAGGACCTCAGCCCCTTCTGCCCATCTCCCAGAGACCAACTGGGCAACCTCGCCCGGATCCTTCTCCAGCCATCTCTACAGCAGGCTCACCTTCCACCACTAGAGATTGGTTTTCTCACTGAAGGCTCTTTAGACAGAAAATAGGGATAAGCCGGGTGTGAGGGCTGAGGGCAGAGTGCGACGGTGGCGGTGTTGAGGGTAGGAGGAGAGTTTGCCATCATAGTGAGTCCTAGGCTATGGTGGGCCTGGAGTGGGGCCAGGTAGACTCAGAGTGACCACAGCAGCAAAGGTCCCCGAGCCTCAGCCATGGACACTGCTGGGTTCTCATATTGGGGAGTGAGGTTGAGTACTTAGAGCCCTGCCAAGAGCAAGCAGCTCTGACCTCCTGTGGCTCACTGCTGTTCTTCACAGGGCTGGGGGTGGGGGGCTCAGGACTGTGAGGCCCATGCAGCTGGAAAGAGCATAGGCTGCGTCAGCCTCAGCCTAGGAGCCACTAATCTGCTAAACTCACTGTCCTAGGACACACCAAGGAGCCACTTGGGAATTTGCAGTGGAAGTGGGAGGTAAAATTCTCTCGGGGAGTCATGGTGTAACCTCCAGGGGCTCATGCAGGGCTGGGACTGGGGGCCTGAGAAGGTGTGAGAAGGAAATATCTTTCCTGTGGAGGGACTGGTGGGTCAGACACCTCCCCATGCCTTCAGGCCCAGCCACGTCTCCTAAGTTCTGATCCTTACAAGTAAATGCACTTATTCTCACAGAGAGAACAAGTGTCTGCTGTGCCCATTTGGAATAGCAAAAGATTGAAAACCACCTAAGTGTCCCTCAGGGCAGGAATGTTTTTATTTTAAAACTGTGAATACTCTACAGCAGTTAAAAAGATTAAATGATCCTAAATCCAACACCAAAAACCACGTCGTCAGAGGGTTGAATGGGAAACGAGCTGTAAAATAATCTGCTCTGAGTATACACCACAGAGGCACACTCCTTCCTTCCATATGTACTTGTGTCTGTATTTACACGCAAGGGACAAAGTCTAGAGTCACACAGAGCAGAAGAGAGGGAGCAGAGACATGGTGTAGGGATGTCACCCATGACTTTCAATTTTTTGTTTGGTTTGACACATTTAGACCTAGAATGTATTCATGTATCACTTGCATAATTAAGTTTAAAGGAAAAAAATCTGTGCTAAAAGAGGAGAATGGAATGAAAAGAGGGTGGGGGAAAGTGGGTGAGCCCGACAGGATGTGGGATCCACAGTCTGTTTTGAGGAGACAGACAACGATCGCTGGGCACCTGCTGCCTGGCAAATGTTGCCTCGAGGGGGATTTTGGTTGGTGGGATTCTTTCCACCCAGCAAGAACCTCTAAATGGAAGAGCCACTTGCTTCCACGGTTCTCCGCATCACTTGGTCTCCTGTCCTTCGTGCTGTAGCTCGCCCCTCCTGAATCATGGGATTGAGAAGAGCAGAGCTACAGCCTGTTAATGCGGGAGTCGACTTTAGAAATCATCTGGGAAGGGGGGCTGAGAGATGACATAATTAGAGAGAAGTCACACCACAGTGCTGCTGTCAGCAGCTGATTGCCTGGGCTCCGGCTCCCTCCAGCATGAGACAGACCCCCATGCCACCTCCTCCGGCCCACACTGACCTGCCTCTCCCCTGACACTCTGTTCTGCTGTGTGTGCCAAACACAGCGGTGACCCACGCTCGCACTTCCTTATATAGCCACATAACCTTTTCTTGCTTACCATTCTTATTTACTTGTCCCTCCTGCTTCCCAGTCTCACATCCTGTGTCTGTGAATAGACTCAGTGCTGTGAGGGTGGAGACAGGCATCTCCCATATCGCTAGTCCTGGTGGAGAGCTGAGCTTCTAGCTCAGGCCTCAGAGTGGAGAGCCCAAGAAGACCCTCGGGGAAGGAGGCCCACCATTAGGGCGTGGATCAGGGACAGCAGGACAAGGGCAGAGTAGGGATGAAAGGAGGAGGCAAGTGTGGCCCTGGCTGGGCTGGAGAAAGTAAAGCCAGGGAGAGGCAGGCAGAGTGGTGGCAGGAGGGCATAGGCGGGGTTGGGGGCAGGCGTTAGTGGTGGTGGTGATGGTGGCACACATCCTTCTTCAGTAGGGGCAGCCTGCAGACCTAGGGTGAGGGCACTGCTGATGCCTGGGAAGCTGGGTGGGGCTCGCTCCCACATGGGGGAAAAACACAGCACAGCAGAATTAATTGTACGGAGATGGCAGTAATTTACAAAGCCCTGTGTGTGGGGATAAAAGGCCCTTGTCATTGTGAAGTGAAGGAAGTACAATTTCCTGCCCAACTCTGCACAGGGCTGAAGCCTGGGGTGTAATCATCACGGAAGGGAAGGCTCCCGATGTGATACGCTCCCTCCTCCCATCCCAGTCCAGCCTTGGCTTCCTACTAATTGAATTACAGAATTAGCCAGAGGAAGGTGGCCTTAGAATAGGAAGATCTGGACTTTAATAAAACATCAGAGCCTTCAGGCCCTGGAATCAGCTGTCCTGGAGGAAGTGGGATAAAACTGGGGGATGGGAGGGGTGGGGGGAGCAGGAAACCCATCAGCCAGACCTAGGGGCTGGGGTAGTCTGTCAGTGTATGCTTATCACCAGGTTTTGCAAGCATGTTTGCCAAGGGTCTCCTTTAAAGCAGGACATGTGCTTTAAAGCATACCTGATCAGTATAGGCTGGTGCCTTCTGAAGCTGAAGACAGAAACAGAGAGAGCAACAGAGCAATTCTTCCCTCCATACTCTGTCCTCATCTGTGTGCTGTCCAGGTCTGTGCTTCCATCAAGATCCATTTCATGGAGGCTACTCCTTGGTGCAGCCCTGACCATCTACCTTGATCATTGTGGTCCCACTTTCTGTGGATGCCTATGTGGCCTTGCCCTTGGCTGCTGCCCATGGCCTGCTCCAACAATGAGCCTTGATTCCATATCTCAGTTGTGAACAACTTGATGGTAGGCCTGGGGCTTGGGGACAAGGGCACAGGCAGGAAAAAGAAACCATGGGCTGTATTTTCCTCTGCTCTCTGTCCATGTGACCTTTCTGGACCTTTCCTGGCTGTTTCTGCTGCTCTAGTCCTTTCTTCCTGGGCCATCTTTCTTCTTTTCCCTGCCGGTACCCTAAAAATTTCTGTAAGTCTTCCCTCTCCATAGCAGAGGGACAGAGATTCCTCACCCTCAGGACATAACTCTGACTGTCTCTTGCTTCTGCACCTCCTTCTTAGACTAAGAAAGTTACCCTTCCTTTGTAGCCTACCCTTTGCTTCCCTCCTTTGAGCCATCCATATGCCTAAGGCTGGCTAAGCTCTTTTTCCAAGAAGCTTTCCTTGACTATACCGGGCTTAACATCTCTTCCAGACCTTGGATTTTTTTTTTTTTGTCTTTTTGAGGCAGGGTCTCACCATGTGGTTCAGGCTGGCCTCGGGCTCACTTTGTAGCCCAGGCTGGTCTCAAACTTGCAATGATTTGCCTGCTTCAGCCTCCCATGTGGGGGGATTACAATAGTGCACCCACTCCAGGCTGAGCCCTTGGCTATTGTCCCTCTTGTTTGCCAGTTTGAAAACACATCTTTGCCTACCTTGCACTTATGTGTTTGTCTATGGTAGAAATACTATTGTAGGAGCTGCTAACTCCAAGCACCCCTTCTCCCCTCAGGGCAAGAAGCCTAGAAAGCAGAGATTGCTGAACTCTGTTCTGCTCCAGAGGCTGAGATGGAGCTGAAAGGGTGGGGAGAATGGCCAGCTGCAGAGAAAGAGGAGTGTAGGGGAGGAAACACATGGAAATCAGCACATGGCTTGGGCTCCCAGCGGTGGGGACATTCATCTTCCTCAGAGGAGGCAGCCTGAGGGTGGAGGAAGGGGCATCAGGCTGCAGAGGTGAGAAAATTGGGGGATGGGTGAGCCCCTCAGCTTCACCTTTAGGGCCTCTGCAGATGCTGAAATCTTATCCCTAGCCATGCACTTCTAGGCTCAGTACTACCTCTGGAGCACCTTGCTTCAAATCAGAGATTCCAGGAACAGCATCCATGCCAGAATATGAGTTTCTTGCATGCTGTGGAAAGGCAAACTGTGTTAGGTACATTTCATCTTTCCCTCCTGACCCTAGGTGCACAGGACAGAGATGGCAAGAGCTGTAGCTGCCTTTGACCTAGATTGGGAGCTCCAGGGGAATGCAACCTGCCTCTGTTATTCCTTCTTGCTGGCAATAGAGAAATAAGTTCAGACTGAGGGACTGCACTGGCTCTGGATGAGAAGCTGTGGACCTCGGAGGGTTAAAGAACCAGCCGCTATCCTTTGCCAAATGTCTCTTCCTGCCAGTTGCCCTTGTTTACACCCTAAGCACTCAAGAATTACATGTCTGGTGTCAGCTGCTCCATCTTCACAGCACTGTGGAAAAGGACACAAAGTGGGCATGTCATGTTGGTGCCCTCTCCCTTTCGTCAGTGAACAGCTCCTCCAGCCTCTGGCCAGGGCTGATGGGGCCAGGAAGCTCAGGGAGGTGGGATCTGGTCAGGGGCAGGTGCCAGCTTTTCCCATGCTAGACCTGTAGGAGAGGTCAAGTCTGCTCAGTCGACCATAGACACCAAGTTCTATTTGCACAGCCATGGAGCTGCTTCTGCTCTTGCTCCCTTGCTCAGAGCCAGGAGCTTCCACAGGTGTCGAAGACAGCGTGAGGTTCCTCCCTTTATGTGTTTCCTGAGCAGAGGGTTTTACTTGCCAAAGTTCTGACACATTCATAATCTCATCATCCTTATACGTCAGAGTGGGCATGGAGTGTTATCTGGACTGGATGCCTCAGAAACCGAGCCTGGGAAGGGCTGTGTGACATGACCATGGTGGAAGGACAGGCACCTGACATCTCCAGATATATGGTTTGGGCTTAGTCCCTGTCACCCACTGTAGGGGTTTTGGGCAGTGTCTGAGGACAGTGTGAGTGTAGGCAGTCCTCAGGGAGACCTGGGATCCCTGGAGAGGAGATGCCTCTTTTCCCTGTCTGTGGCTGTCATTTAGGGAAAAGTGTTTAGGATGACCTTGTTTCCTCCTGCAGGGACCTGAGAGAGTGAGCTGAAGGGTACCTGATTTTCCTCTTCCATAGGGGCCTTCATGAACATCAGTGGCTCTAGCCTCCTCCCAGTGGGCACTAGCTGGACATCAAGGTTGGGTTTTAAATGCAGTGAGGTCACTTGCTACTCATGCTAGTGCTAGGATAAAATCTTTGCAAAAGCCTAGAAACTGAACTGTGTTTCTTTCTAATTAACCTGGCCAGAGAGCTCTGATCTTCCTGCTTTGAATTTTCTCAGCTCATTGGGAATGATGCACAGGCTTTTGGACAAGTCCTGGGTGTGACCAAAGCCATCAGCAAACCTTACAAGATGGGCAGCAGGCGGAACCTCTAATAAAAGCAAGGTGCATCTTAAATAGTTTGGGGAGGGAAACTTCTTTCATCTCGGAGCCCTGTCTGGCTCTCCACCCCTGCCCTCAATTTCTTCTTCCTTTTGACCTGTCTGTTTGGCACTGCAGAGCATCACTGGTTGACCTTGGCACTCAGCATGGTCTCTGTCTGACATGCTGAACTCCTCAGTGCATGCGAATCACAGGGGGCCCCATCTGAACCTTCAGTGTCCCTATCATTTTCTGGGTCAGCTATAGGTCTTAAGACTACAGAAGCAGCTCAACAAATACTTGTTGATTTGTGTAGATTTTCTGTAACTGGAGCTTTATGTGGTGATTGGACTGATTAGATAGAGGTGGGATCATTTCCCCAGGGTATCCCCTTTCCCATACAGAGAGAAGCTCAAACAGGGTACTCTGTGTTTCAGTTGCTCTTGAAGTCATTGTCCATTCCACAAGCTGGAACATCTGGTGGACAGGTTTACAGAGACTGCTTTCTGCCCTCATGAGGTTGTGCGTGTGCGTGTGTGTGTGTGTGTGTGTGTGTGTGTGTGTGTTGGGGGGATGGAATGGGAACAGGACAGGTTGCCCTGACCCTTACTTCCACAAAAGGAGACTACATCACATCAGTAAGACAATAGACTCGTAAGTCCCTTTGTGGGACACATCCTCCCTCTTAGTCACATTGCTAATCATGTTCCTCCAACAGTGTGTGCCTAGGCTTCTGCTCTTATCTTTCCCACTCTAGGGTGCCTGCTCTGCTCCTGGGTCCTCTAACTGATCCTCCTACCCTGCAAACCCAGGTCAACTTTAAACTCCTCACTGGACTCCTCCCTAGCTTCCTACTGCTTGCTTATTCTCCTTTGAATGAGACTTCTTGTGTGCATGGTTGAGACATGCTAAGGAGTACATGTTGAATTGAGGAATTTCTGCTGTTCTCATCTGTGGGAATCACATCACCCTTCTAGACTGCAGCTTATGGGGTTGAACCTCTTGGCTTCTTCCCCCACCAGGATAAAGTGTCAGGACTGTTAGGAACTGATCAAAGTCAGGAGGGAGGATGTACCCATTCCTTTTAAATTGTGGAGGCACTGAGTGTACAGTGTGCCAGGTAAGGTAAATTAGTCTACTTTCTCCTTTGGCTCCCTCCTAAACACCTCTAGTTCAATGAAAGAATAAAACAAAAAATATATATACTATGTACACCAACCAAGAAATTCCAACCTCAGCATCCAAGTCAGGCTATTTTGAAAAGACCAATAGCCAGGAGTCCTGTATTACAGGATAAATGTTTGGAAAATGTGATTTTCTTTTTAGAAGCAGAAAAACAATCTCACACAGTCCTGGCAGGCCACGGCCCAGCTCTCAGGGGAGGGCGGCCTTCTCCCATGATCTTGCCATTTAAGCTACTTTCCTGGCTGGGCTTTGGCTTCACCCAACATCAATTCAATAAGTTCAATCACAGACATTTAGTCATATTTAACCTGAGGGCTGCAGCAAAGACGGAGTCAACAAATGTGACCAGGGTGCTGGCCCAGTAAGTCACTCCCTCTAGCCTCAGAGCCTTAGTGGAGGCGTCGCTCACATTTTGCAGAGGTGTAGGGGCTCTGGCTTTTGTTTTATGGTCAGTTGATCTGATCACAGGAAAAGCTAGAGCCATTCCAGTACCTGTGGCAGCAAAGGATTAAAACCTTGTCCAAATCTTATGGCCACATCCATGGCAGAGCCAGCATGTGAGCCAGGGCAGCCTGCCTGACGCCTATGTCCTGACCCATGGACTCTGTAGTCTCGCTAAAGAGATTGTTTAGCTCTGCCTAGGAGAGAACTTAGTGCAGAGTTGCCTGATGGAATTCCCAACTCCAAATAGCCCTAATGGAAGGATGTGCTAGAAGGCAGAGCAGGTGCGTTTGGGTCCTGGAGTGATTCGGAAGGCTAGAGCCTGGAAGAACACCATTCCAACCAAACCTTCCAATATCTTCCACAGCATATTTCTTTGACTTATGTGCTTTCTGTTCTTCCTCTCTTATTCTTTACCTTGTCTTCTCTTTTCAGTTTGTTTTCTTTATTTTCTTTTCCCCCTTCCTCCCTCTTTTCCTTTACTTGTTGTCTCATGACTAGAACCTGTTCTGATTTGTTTACCAGTTCCCCTCCTGATGCTCAAGGACATACCATTTCTTCCTGTCCTTAGACAATAGTGACATGGGCCTTGAGGTTTCTGCCTCTAGCCAGCTAGTGACTCTGGAATGCTACCCAGTCCCTGTGGCTTGCCCTTTACTATCCACAGGATGTCTGGGGACATGCACAGGGCTGAGACCTTGGAGAGAGGGGGTCTAATTCGGACTATAATATCTGCCTTGTTGTAGGGGTCTCTGGGCTATTTATATAACCTTTCCCTAAACCTGGAAAGAAAAGGGTGATGCAAGCTACCTGCTGTGTTTGTGGTGATGTAGCAGAGCACCAGGAATACAATAAATGGGTAGGGGAGCAGTATTGTAGCCATAGTTCTGATATGATACTTAAAATCTCTCCAGTGTGAAAAATGGCTTTGGCCTTTGTACTGTCTGGGGCTGTCTGCTTTCCTTTGTAGGACTTGCACATGTTGCTTGATTATAATCTACCCACGTACACGCTCACCTGGGACAGGGACCCTTTCTGTATTTCCCGCACAGCACAGGCCAGCACACGTGGGGCTTGGAGCTACAGAGGGTTTGCACTGAGAGTCTCAGATGCGACTGTTTTGTTTACCTCATGTATCTAATATGCTAATGATGGGAGGCCTTAATGAGCTGGCAGGGACCTGGGTGACAAAGAGCTGGCTTCATGTTTCCCCACAGAGGCACCAGGCATACAGTGCCATTGTTTCTTTTGTGAGAGGAATTGTTAGAACCTGAGGCTGTGGGCTGGCAGGGGGAGGGAGGAAAGTGAGAGTGATTCAGAGAAGGCTGAGGTTAGGGGAGTCAGATTTCCTCTTCAGGAGCAGGGCAGAGTCCTGGTGGCCTTGGGAAGGGAAGCCTGCATGGACAGGGAATCCAAGGGGTCTATGGTCCAGCAGAAGGAATAAAATTCCCCTGGGAAGGGACCAATGATGCCCTTGTCCACATTACCTGTCCAGAGGACCTTGTGGGCTCCAGGAGGGTGGGAATGCCCATCTACTGTGGACCCTCTTCTGCCCCACTCTTGGCACAGGGCCTAGTGTGGGGACAGAATATGGGTGAGAGGTGGACAATAGTTTGTATTCCTCAGTTTCCTTTTCTGTGAAATGATTTGATACTACTGGTCCATAGGTCTGCATCTCTGGCATTTCCTGAAGTCTGGATCAAAATGACTCCTTCGTACATATTTGTCAGTGAATGAATGGGTGTGTGAGGGAAAGGAAGTAGGATGGACACATATTCTGCAGATGAGGGAAAGGATGTATGCAGAAGTCAGGGTTAAGCAATTATTCTAAGACTTCATCTGGTCAGCAAGAGGACCAGAGGTCAGTCTGCTGTGGCCTTCCGGAATGAGTGAGAAGAATGGGGTCTCAGACAGACCAGTATGGTCTGCTTGAAGGGTCCTGAACCACAAGCAGTAGGCAGTGAGTCAACAGACAGAGGGTGTCTTCCTTCAAAAGGAAGGCATTAGGAGTAGGGGACAGACTTGGGTGAGGATTATGGGCCAGGTCCATCTAGGCCCCCTTTCTGGGTGGGCAGCAGCCATGAATAGGACTGGGGGAAGGGAGGCACAGGTTTGAGGTTCTCATGTGTTTTTGGTAATGTGTAGGGTTCTAGTCTTTGTTCTCACTGACCTTGATGGAGTTCTTGGGGGTGGAAAACAGTGGACTGAGCAGGGTTTTGTGGCATCCAAAACATGGTCTGTGAGCCATTCTAAGCAGGGTCACCCTCTGAAGGTCTACTACCTCTCTCTTAGGTCTGACCTCCAAAGCTGACCAGTGTCCACATCCTTGCATTTATCCTTTCTTTTGACTTCCTATCATATTTTCTTGAGATTCTTTCTCTAACTTGGCTGAACTGATTCTTTGCTATGGCCAGGAAAGCTCCCGGGGAGGGTGGGGGGCTGAGGCCATGAAGGGTAGAGGGAATAAAGGCCATGACTATTGGCTTCTTGTCCTGGAATTTCCACTCCCATGCAGCTAGGATCCTCACCGGTGGCTGAGCACAGCGTTCCCTTCCTACCTCCAGCTTTGCTCACCCTGAGATGTGAAGTTGACCTCAGAAGTGGTATCAGAAATGTGGGCTGTGACAGAAAGGCCTAGCCAGGGAGCAGAGAGTCCAGGGCTGCAGGGCATGGAGATAGAAGTGGCAAGAATGTGCACAAAAGGACCCATGCTAGGAATTGAGACCAGTCATCATCAAGTGGGAGGTGGTATCTTAGATCAAAGGTCAGGAAAATCCCTTTTGTGGAGCCTCTGAACTTCCAAGACCCTGGTTTCCGTGTCTATAAATCACTACCTAAACTACAGATTACTCTGTGGAAATTTCAGCAACAGAAAATGGGAGACAAGAATCAGGATTCTGAATTTGAATTCTGCTGCTACTTGTTTTTCCTTCTCCCTGAAGGCCAGGGGTGGGGCTAGGTGGAGCTCCAGGCCCCTGGCAGGACACTGGATCCTGCTGTCTCGGGTTCCTTTCATAAGGACCCAGAAGCAGCTGCTCTTTGCTCAGTCTTGGACAGCGGAGGAGAGGAAGAAAGGCTGTTTAGCTCGCACCCTGGGGAGGAGCCAGGATAGAGAAAACTTGAAGGGAGCCACACAAAGTGGCCCAGTGATTGACTCTCAGACCTCAAGCGCTGGGGACAAGGGAGTCAGGGGCATGATGGGGAAATTGGGGATCCTTCCTGGATGCAAGGAGCCGCCTGGGTCTTTAACAGAGAGAGTTGGAGGTGGTAACTTAGGTCTCTCCAACAGACAGAGAGGTGAGGACAAGCAGAGGAGAGCCTCCCCGTGGCTGGAATCAGGGACCCAGGTTGGACAGGAGGCATCTGTAGTGTCAGGCTGTGTCTTCAGAAATGCGCTCCAGTGCTGTCAGCCCAGGGATGGCCCACCCTTCCTCTCCTTCCTCTGCCTCCTCTCCTTCCCTCCTTCCTTCCCTCCCTCCTCGTGGTTCTGTTCTGGAGAGCTGCAGTAAGGTGGGGGCTGAGTGAGAAGCAGTAGCCATGGGTGGAATCACGTTCTGTCTGTTTTGGTCTGTGCAGCGCAGGCTGCCTCCCCACCCCCTCTGGTCCCCCCATGAACCTGAGCCACCGTGCCTCCCATTTTTGTCTGCGGGTCTATATATAGCGATCGAGATGCACACTCTGGAATTGGATTTGATGTAGCCCTCTGGACTCGAGCTAACTTTTGGGGAGTAGTTTTCTTGGGAGCCTGCCAGTCCAATTCCTCCCTCATGAACACTAATTACCGCACAGACCTTCTCCATGAAATCGGTGCTGAAGCCATTTCCATCCAGGCGGCTCTCCAAGACGAAATTTTTCTACTGGGAACCCACAGCCGCAAATAAACCTACCATCTACTTAGCAACAGAGAGCAGGAGCAGGCAGGAGGTGGGGAGGGAGGGAGGGGGTAAGGGAAGAGTGGGAGGGAGAGAAGGGGAGGGCTCAGCTTCTTTTCTTGCTCCTATTCTTTATTTTTCAGAAAGGATGTAATCATCTCTCCCAGGGAAGGTGGTACAGGGCGTCTTATAAGAGTGCAGCGGCCCAAGAGAAGGGCCCAGGCCATCTGCCAAGGCCAGTTCCTACTCTTGGTTGTTTGAGCTTGGCACGTCCCGTTTAGAGCCCTCTTGGGCAGGATTTTCTTCCTGTCTTTTCTATCCTTGACTCCCTGTGTCTGGCCAGAGGACGGTCTCTGTCTCCTGCTGTGGCTCATAAGTTCACATTCATCAGCCAGAGCCCAGGTAACATTTCACTGTGCCAGGAAGCATTTCCTGAGCTCTTTTGGTAGCACCAGTCCCCTCTATGGTGACCTCCAAGGGGCTGTGCTAAGGGTCCTCTCTGTCCTCCTTGCTTTCTAACTGAGTCTGCATCAGATACCCCGGGAAGGATGAGCACTGGGAGTATGAGCCTCACAGTGTGAGGCAGGGTTGGTACATCGCTGCACACCTGAGTAGGTGCCATCCCCTCCCTGTTGAGAGGATGAGGCCAAAGTTCATAGAAGCCACACGGATGTTCCTGGACCCCTTAGAACCTAAGGAGAGGCATCCTGGCGTTTGAGAATGTGAGTCCCCTGAAGGTCAGATGCTGCACTTTCTCCTCTGGCCTCTCACAGGATTTTTTTGGGGGCAGTGCCTGGTTCTCCTCACTGCTGTCTACCTCAAAGGTCAGCCCAGGGCTCTGCTTGCAGCCTCTGTGCCAGGAATACTTGCATCCAAAGAACAGGAGATTTCATTTCCCCAGGAGGTTTATCAAGGCCCAGGCTGGCTCAGTGAGCTCTTATGACCACTGGCTATTTGCCAGGTTCCGGGCTCTCCAGCCAACAATGTAGAGCAGCCCTTGGAGCCTGCAGTGGGGTCAGGAATGCTGTACCAACCTCACTCAGTTGGTAAAAGAGCATCTCTCTCTATCTCTCTGCACAGAACCTTCCATATTTTGGGCCTACCTGTGGACTCGGAGACTCCATACTAGAACCCAGTTCACCACTCATCTCTGATTCCTGGCACCCATACCACCATGCTGAGCAAGACTGCTAAATCTGGTATACTTCTGCTCTCGAGGCTTGGTGAATCCCTTCTTTGTGTCTCAAGGTCTCCATCTATGCATTGGGCATGCTGATTCTTGCCTTACCTCCCTTTCTGGGTTGGGTGATACAGACAGTAACAAGCAGTGAACCAAGAGATATTGAATGACAGATAGTGCCCACCAAAGTCCCTATTACATTTGCCCTGCTTCATGCTAAGCCTAGATTCTCCTGTCCCTTCCCAGGTCATTTCAAGAGCTCATCTCTACTCCAGAAAGAAGCAACAAGGGTCAGAGAATTACCCCAGGACTGAGAGCTTGCCTTCTGGGGAGCCCTTCCTTGGGTGGGAAAAAGGTAGGAGTCCTGGGAGGAGCATTCCCTTACAGGGATAGGGCTGGAATCAAAGAAAATGTGTATTATACCTAGGGACAGGTCACCTACCTTCTCTGGACACCTGGGCCTTATTTGTCAGCGACAGTGGAACTGGCTAAGCTTATCTGGACAGCTCCTTTGTGAAGATGCTATAGGGTGTGGGTAAGACTGGGGTTTGCACATTGCTTAGCTCTCTCACTTCTAGCTGTGTGATTTGAGGCAAATTTTTCACCATGTTCTTTCTGAGCATCCCTGTCTGTGAATGGATATGTAAGAGTGTGACCTTCTTGCAATACTGAAGGCTGACTGACACACATGCACACATATAATTTTATGTATATATAAATAAAAATATATGTGCTGGATGTGAAAGCAGGTGCCTTGCATGTGCACCCATGGCCAGTGCATGGACACTGCAAGCCATCATCAGCACAGTGAAACACTTGCCATGCATGGACACTGCTGAGCACTGGGTACACATGTTCATGTTCTTATTTGGTTCACTGGTTCTCCTCAACTTCTGAGTGTGTGTGAAGACTGTGGAGAGTGTGAGAAGCAAGGCTGAAGGGTTGCACTAACATCAGTTAGCATCTGCAGAGTAGGTCCCAGGATGCTTCCTCACTAAGGAACTGGCCTGAGTTCTGAGGGCCAGCCAGGGACACAGGGCAGAAAGCCCAAGAGAAGTTCTAAGCATGATTGGAATATACCTTCCTCAGGCCACCAAAGGACACCATAGCTGAGTCTCATGGAGGCAGAGGTACCCTGGAGATGCCTGGTCTGAGAAGCACAGGGGCAACTGTGTCCATAGGAAATGAGGTCCTCATGTGGCTGGTGCCAGATCCATCACTAGCTTAAGTGACCTGGTGGCTTCATCTAGCTGAAAGCTATGAGCCTGGTGACCTGGGCATCTGGGAAGCAGCTTAAGCTACACAGACTCTTCCTTTCTACAGCTCTTCCATTGTCTAGTTTTGCTTCTCCACTTAGATTCCTGGTCAGTTTTCTTCAGAAAAATTCCAAGCTCTGGCAAACAGAGATAAGCTGCAAGGGACGCATCTACCATGGGGCTGACTGGAGGGGAGCAAGGCAATGGACATGCCTATCGTGGTTGGGATTCAGGTACAGAAGGCTTTGGTGGAGCGCAAGACTTCAGCAAGCCTGGAATCAAGTGGGGATGAATGCCTTTCCAGCTCAAGGCAAGTGTGCTCCACCCAAGGGACTCTTTTCTAAGGAGCATCCTTGGGAACGAAGAGGACCTGTGTGGATGTCAGAGGAGCAGGGTATTAGTGATATGAACTTTGGCCTCAGAGAGACCTGAACTACTCCCTGGCTATCTGCTGTCAGGCAAGTTCCTTAATTTCTCTAAGCTCCAATTTCCAAATTGTGAGATGGGATCCATGGTGTTAATCCTGTTGCAGGCCTGTTTTGAGGTGGGTGAAGCTTCAGTGCAGTGTCAGGCCTCACATGTGTCCCATCTGTGGTGCTGTGCAGTGAAGGTGTCCCCTACAATGGCTAGTGTTCCCTGAACTGTAGTGGAGCATCTCTTTTGTGTGGGAAGGGATGATGGTGGCTTTACCCTTATGGTGGGTACCCCCCGCCAGGCTTATGTGGAGCAGTGGGCAGGCTGTGCCCTTCAGAGTCTCAGCCCACATTTGTTTCTCACCCTCCCCTCTCCACCTCTGCCCCACCCTCTGTTCTTTGGGCATTCTCTCATCCTTCTCCTGGGCAGGCGGCTGAGCAGAAAAACAAATCAAAGTTGCCTTCATGTCTTAGAGCCTGCAAAGCTCCTGTGAAGCGATCCCTTGCTTCCCATTACCCACCCCAATAACTCTTGTATATGGAGTGTGAAATAATTAGCAGTGGCAAAAATAATTTAGGAAACAAGAAGAAACTAATTGTATAGGCTTGTTTGGGGAAAACACAGCTGACCAAAAAACCTACCATGTGCAGAGAAGTGGACAGACTGACCAGCTCCCTGTAGGCCAATCCCAGAGTAGGGGCACCTGGAAAGGTCCCTTAGGATGTCTTCTCTGGTCCCTCTCCTCCATCCTGGTCTTCCAAGATAGCTGCCCATACCATGGGACAGCACAGCTGCCCTTCTGTGCATAGAGCTGACTTCCTAAAATACATCTTCACCCCATCCCACACCATCCTAGGAAGGCTGATGAAGATGTCAGGTTACCTGGAACAGGCTTGTGGGGTTACTTGGGCCTAAATTTGAGCTAGAAGCAGCTAATAGGCCTGGAAGTTTTCTCTTCCCTTGCCTGCTTGTCTTTGCCATCAGACTTCCAGCCCCAACAGACGCCCACTACACACTAGCGCAGCGGCTTGGGCATCATTAAACACAATGCGGTACTTCCCTGGGAAATGGCGGAAAACATCCAGTGCTTTGCACTTTATGTCTCTTTTATCTTTGAGAAGTTTGCTTCCTCCTTGGGCACTTTTCCACCTCCTAAGGTCGCTCTCATTCTCCATCTTATTTGCCCCTCACTTTCCAGCAGGTAGGAGTCAGGTGTCCTTTTATCAAGTGAAAAATGAAAAAAAGTACAGAAGCCACCACATCCCTGAGTGGAGAGAACAAGGGGCCAGAGAGATGAGATCATTGGACAAAGGTACAGTCACCAGGAAGGGGGCTTAGGGTGGCACCAAGGGCTGACTCTGTACTCTGCTGCTGTTGGCCTTCTTTACCCTGCTAGACTGCTGGCTTGATCTCTCTGGGCATGTGCCACGGATCCTGGTTGACTGCTGTGATCTTCTCTGCTCCTCAAGATACTGCCTAAGGCCCCCAAGACCCCTGAGACCTTGAGTCTCATCTAAATGAGTACTGGGGACAGGGTGAAAGGAGGTCTATGACCCTGTCCTGCTGCCTTGGTGTCCCTCACTCCCCCATGTAGCCTCCTGCTCCTTACGTGAGCAGAATTCACATTTGTCCAGAGCTGATTTACAAGGTTCTTTGGGACAGAGATCTTCCCCTCTCCTTGTAAATGCTTCTCTGCCTTCTCCTCCCTCCTCTTCTCTTGTCTGGGTCCTTAAGATCACCTTCCAATTTGTCCTCTGACCTCCAGTGTCAGTCTCAGGCCAGTAGTGACTGTCCTAGGGCCCGTTCTCAGCTCTTACTTCCTTGTCTTGAAATCTTTTGTGACTTTCCATGTTTTCTAAGATCAACACACACTTGCCCCTCTTGCCTCCTGTGTGACACTGATCTCTGTCATCTCTCTCAGTCTCTTTAAATCCTAGATCCTATATCTTCCCCTCTCCTTGTAAATGCTTCTCTGCCTTCTCCTCCCTCCTCTTCTCTTGTCTGGGTCCTTAAGATCACCTTCTAATTTGTCCTCTGACCTCCAGTGTCAGTCTCAGGCCAGTAGTGACTGTCCTAGGGCCCGTTCTCAGCTCTTACTTCCTTGTCTTGAAATCTTTTGTGACTTTCCATGTTTTCTAAGATCAACACACACTTGCCCCTCTTGCCTCCTGTGTGACACTGATCTCTGTCATCTCTCTCAGTCTCTTTAAATCCTAGATCCTTGGCAAGAAAGTAGCTCCTTGCATGCTCACCTGGCTTTATACCTGGTGTTTCTCCTTTGTTTGGCTTTTTTCATCAGGAATCACAGAGGACTTGGATGGCTCTTAAGCCATGGTAGCCTGGCTGGTGCTCATCTCTCAGACTGCTGAACATACTGCCCGTGTGACTCAGGGCATCCACAGCTGCCCACACTGCCCATCTTCCTGGGCTCTGTCACACTGTAGATCAGCATCCAGAAATCTAGGACTGTATGTCTTTCCTCCCATCCTCACCTACCCCATAGCCATCTCCCAAGTGTGTTCTTCCTCTCTAGCCTTGTCCTTGTCCTGCTCAGGCCAGACCTTGCCATCACTACTCAAGTTTTTCTCTTCTGCAGCTCTCGTGCACTGCCAGCTTCTCCAGTTTCCCTAGGCAAACCCTAACTGGGCCTCTCTTCCTTTTTCTCGCTTCTTTCATTTGCCTAAAATCTGGTGCTGAGTTGCTATGGTGGATGAACAGAGCTGCGCTGAATCGGGGGTCCATGAAGGCCAGCCTAGGACACAGGAGGCTGTGGGAGCCAGTGAAGAACTGGCTAGTAAACACCAGGGGGATGAGACTGTCTGCATCAGTCTGGAATTAGCACATAAGATGAGCTCCAGGAGAGCGTCTGGAGGCAGAAGTCTGACTCTCCTGAGACAGGCCCCTCTGGGCCCATTTGCTGAGCTAATTGCCTGACAGAATTCCAGGGCAGGTGTCCAGGTCTTGGGCTATGGTCTCATCATGCACTCAGCAGCTGAGGTCTTCTGTGGGGTGGGAGTAGGAGTCTGGTAGAGAGTTAGGGAGCTGAGCACGGAGAGGTACCCTATACCTCCCACTGGGCTGATGGATGGCACTAGGTATACATAGGTAGGGCATGTCTGGTCTGCAGGCTGACAAATACACAGGTGCAGCTGTAGGGGACATGAGCCAGCTGCTCCCCTCACATCTCTGCGTGCTGTTCAAGGTCATACTGTGAGCTCAAGTGGTCTGATGGACTAGAGGCTACACACCTTCCCCCCACCTCACTGCCTTTGGTCAGTACCCTCAGTTAAATAAATTTCCTTTGCTGGGGAAGGGGCAGAAGTAAGAACTGGGGAGGGCCTTTCCCCTCTGAGCCAAGCTAGCTTAACTGTGCCCATGCTGACACAGCCCTGAGATCTAGTGTCACTAGGCTGGAGAAGAGGGGCTCATTTCTGCTGTTTGTAGCTCATTTGTCCTAAGTTTCCTTTCTTTGCTCCAGCCTGTTTTGTCTCCTAAGACTTCTGCTTATACTGCTCCTTTCCTGAGGGGTCTAACCCATCGCAAGGCCCCATGGTGATCCCTCGGGAATAACAGCAGTCTTCCCCTCACCTGTGGCACTCAAGGGCACAGCTGTTAAAATGGATTTCAGCTTGCCCTTCCTGAATTCACTTATACAAAAATGAATTTAATGGAAGAATGTTATCAATTTATGTCCCTTTCTAATAAAAAAGACTAGTGACCTAAAGCCCCTTGTCTAGAGAAGAATCTAGAAGAGATTGCTTTTACACAGAGTTAATATCTAGAATATGTTGAATTCTGCAAAAAGTGCCATGAAGCTGGAGCATCCAGGCTTGGGTGCCTTGGCTATGTAGGAGACCATGTGAGCTATGGCAGGCATTGGCATCTCAGGTTTTTGTACCTGCAGTGGGTTAATCCAAGGCCTAATCTATCTACCAAAGCTGATCCCAAGACCTCAGCTTGTAATCTGTAAAGCTGGAGTGAAATTTATCATACGGAGTAACTCCCAGAATTAGTGACAGTACACATAATACATAGCGGGCAATTGGTAGGTGTTGAATGAATCTGAATCAAGTTGGAAAGCTAATAAGTTGGGTTGGAGATTTGTAAACAATAAGAAGGTTTCTGCCATCTGACCCAGCAATCCCACTCCTATGCATGTGTCCTAGAGGACCAAAGATAGTTATTCAAACTAATATTGTGTACACATAATCATGGCAACACTATTCACAACAGTGGAAACAATCAACATTTTCATCAGCTGATAAATAAAATGAAATGTGGTATCCATACAATGGAATATTATTCAGCCATAAAAGGGAGAAAATTCTAGCATGTTATACATGGATGAACTTTGAAATATTATGCTTAGTGAAAGAAACCAGGTAAAAAACCACATTGTATGAAACTATTTATATGAAACTCCACAGTTTAGAAAGAGTAAAGAAAATAGAACACACAGAGAAATGAATGCACGAAAGCACAGAAATATTACTGTCACTCCCCTGCGTGAATAGGAACATTCCTACTGAGATTCTCAGTTCCTGTTTGCATGCCAGGCATGTCTTTGCCCCAGCCAGACAGACGTAACTGGGGTCCAGCTGACAAATGGCTAAAGGAACCGAATTTCCCTCAGCAGCTGACATTTGCCCACTGTCCAGGAATGGCTCTTGGGTGCCCTACCCTAGCTTCTTTTGTCTTAAAGGCTTCCATGGAGACCCAGGCAAGCCTCCCTTGGCCTCAGAGGCACTGCTCCACTTCTGGGGGAAGCTTTGTGGGAGCCATCCTGTCTACTGGAGTTCCCTTGCTTCCAGATCTTTGGGGATTATCTGAAGCCCCATCCTGAACTGGGGACTGATAGCTGCAACCCTGCAGGATGAGGCTTGACTTGCCCCCATGCCCGGTGCTCCAAGGCGACTCCCTTCATCTTCCTGTATCTGTAGATGGAACAACAGCACCACTGGGCACCTCTCTGGAGTCATCACCTTCTCCTTCTCAAGTGTTCCCACCTGGCCTGTACACATTCTACCCTTCCCATCACAGAATGCAGACACACAGCAGCACATGTCAGCAGGTAGAACGGAGCCAGGACTGGTGTTGACAAAGAGATAGTGGTGGCTTGCTGGAGAAGGGTCTGCCTTGCTGGTTGATCTTGGCTTTCTGTTTTCTAATGTTCTTGGACCAACATGCTACTCACCACCCTCATCCGGTCCTCACCTTCTGCACCTCAGGGTTCCCCTGGTGGACCCTGCAATTATCTGCTGAATCAGGGAGTGCTGAATGGATAAAAGGGTGGTGGCTTTTGTTAGGAGGTTTCACTGCCTCTCCCTTCCCTGATTTGCCTGTGTTGGAAGGAGGACCCTGGACTGTCACCTGTCCCTCTTGCCATGTATCAGCTGTCCTCGTAAGCAGGCAGGGAGCTAGGCTGCGTGCCCCTATGCACTGTCTAGAAGAATGTGTGAGCCTTGATTACTTAGGGACAACACCGGGGAGTCAGGGTGTCCTCACCTCTGTGTGCTCTGCACTCCATCACCATCCACTCCAAAAGCTTTTGTGTATTCCATGCACTCTCTCAGAGCCTCACTCAGGACACATGTCCCAGGCTGGCTTTCCCATATCTCACCCTCTTTTCTCCAAGCTCTGCCTGTGACCCTTTTGGTCTAACACCCACCGAAATACTCCCCTCACTGCCACTGGCTGCCCAGGTGTGTGTCTGCTCCAGCTGGGAGCTCCCAGAGGGTGAGAGCACATGTTCACTCTGCCTCTGCATCCACCACAACAGCACTTAGCAGTCAATAAATATCTCCAGGTGGTAAGAAAGGAGACTTGGCCTGTGAGATAAGTTGCTGGATTACTGTTTCCCTCCCAGATCTCTGCCCTTTTCTTTTTTTTTCTTCTTCTTCTTTTTTTTTAAACCTAGAGGGAATACGACTTAGGCATCTCCACCCACTTTATAAATACTTTGACAAATGGTCTCTTTCCTGCCACGCTTACCCTAAGCAGGGGCATCTGTCATTTTGGAAGGCAACTGTTTACAGCCCTCCCGACCTTTCATGCAGAGTCAGCGGCTGGGGGTGGGGCGGAGGAGGGGGCAGCCAGGCTGACTGCAGTTCATCAGCCCGGAATTTAAAAAAAGAAAGAAAGAAAGGCAGGGGGAAAAAAAAACCCTACACAACTCAAGGAGTAATTGCTGTCTCCTTGGCAACAGAGCAGCAGTCTGGACCCATGCTTCACCATCCTCCCTGGGCTAGGAAGGCCAGGGACAGTGGGAGGGGAGTATTTCCCATCCTTCTGTGGCATTTGGAAGAGCTGTTTTCAGGTCACCTCTCAGCCACCTTCCTTCCTTCCCCCTGGTCTCTTAGCTATAATTTGTAATGTTCAAACCGATGTCCGAGGCTGGCAGAGCCCGCTGTCTAAGTGGTAAACATGGTAGAGTTCTGCCAATGAAGCATGGCGTCCTTTGAAAAAGATTTCTTCAACTGCAGCGTGTCCAACCTGAGGCCCATGGGCCACTTGACCTGTTCTTTTTAAAAATTTATAATAAAACATACTTTAAAAGAGTGAAGTTTAGGGGCTGGGGATTTAGCTCAGTGGCATAAGCGCCTGCCTTGCAAGCAGGCAGTCGAGTTCGATCCCCGGTACCGATAAAAAGGAAAAAGACAAAAACAACAAAACAAAACAAAACAAAAACAAAACAAAACAAAAAAAAGAGGGAACTTTAGTTAGTATATTACAGATTTTATGAATTTCTCAAGGCCACTCCTCTCCACTCAGGGTGGCCCAGGTAATCTAACAGTCTGAACACTCATGGCTAACCATTCATCACTGCTTTCTCTTCCTCTTCTTTCTCCTTTGCCCCTTTCCTCTTCCTGTTCTCTCTTTCTCCTCCTTTTCCACCCTTCTTTTCCTTTTTTTCCCTTTATCTCTTCCTCCTTTCCCTCCTCCTCCTCATTTTCTTTTTCTTCTTTTATTTTCTTTGTCTTTTCTTCATTTTTGGTCATCCTTTTCCTCTCCAGCATCTACCTCCTTCTCTTCCCCCTGAACTTCCTCTTCTGTTATGTCTTCTCCTTCTCCTCTCCGCCTTTGTTCCTGAAAGTTCTTCAAGAGTCCCAAGGCATGCAGTGGTAGGAGGAAAGGCCTAAGGGATGGGATGGGCATTTGAGGAAAGTGGGTGTCTTACAGGCCAGGAAAGGGATGATGGGATCTTACTGGCACAGGAGACCTAGGTGAATGCATAAAAATGTCTCCAGAGGTTCAGGAGAAGGGGGAAACTTTCACCTTTTCCACTGTCCAGTAGTGATTTGGACAGGTCACAGGAAGTCCCCAAGTAGAGAACAGGATTGCCTTCACTATGGATCCCTTCATCATCCAAAGACAAGCTCTATTCTCCCTGGCTATGCCAATATGAATGGTCTCACCCTCCTCTGTCACTTGCTGGGCTCCCCCTTGAGTGAATGCCTGTCATCTTGGAGGTGAGGTGACCTCAGGGAGGGTGTGAACAATCTAAGAATGGAAGGACCCTTGTCCTTATGGGCTTCTCTGTGGTTGGAAGGTTTTAGCAAACATATCTATGGGTGGATAGAACTGTGGGCTTCCTCTAGGTAAAGATTTATTTCCCAAAGAGAAAGGCTTAGAGAACTCCTAGGAAGAGACATGGACCATTCATACTCAACAGATTTGATTTTCCCTCTTTGTACACTCACTCTAGGCTCCTCCTCAACCTGGACCAACCTTCACTCTCCAGTTTTATCTACTAAGCTTTTGGTAAATCCCCTTTCTTACTGTTTCTGAGCTATACACTGTTCTTTCTCACCAGATCTCTGGGCTTGCACTGACTCTAGCACCTGGAATACAGTTCCTAATCTTTTCTGATTATCTTTATCCAACCTGTACTTTCAGGCCAAGTTCAAATGCTCTCTGCCTGGTGGAACTCCCTGAAGTGTTCTCAAACCTTTCCACCCCTTGTCTTGCTACTGCAGTTGCAATCCTAAGTAGTTCTCTAGCTCAGTCCTCAAGCTGTTTCACGAGTCCCCAGGTTTGTGCCCCTTCCTTTACAAGTGGGTGATATGCATGTCTGCCTTCAGACAGGTGTGGAATAGACACCTCTTGGCTCATGGTTCTACATATATAAGAGATGCTTAGGGGAAGGCCCTAGAGAGACGGTAACATAAATGTCTCCAGTCTGTAACATCATGGTAACTGCATTTTCCCTCAAAAGAACCCTTATTTTATTCAGTTCTAGTGTGATAGGTTATCTACTCTTTACCTCCCTTCCTGCTTACTTAAGGTGTCCTTGACTAACAGTTGAAAATGGGGTATTCTGCTTCCTCTTTCTTAGATGAGGGCATTTGAACAGGGGCCAAAGATTCTTGTGAAAGTAGCAGTATTTTCTGGCCCAGAGCCTCAAACTACTAGATCGGTGACGTAGAGGTTCTGTGTAGTATGGCTTACAACTGGCAGGCATTTGTTGAGTACCTGCTATATGCGTAGCATAAATCAACCCCTTTGCCATAGTATCTGACCCCAGGGAAGCTGCAGGTCCCAGAAAAGGGAGGCACATGTACAAATGAATAAATCATAGAAGGAATCAGAAGGAAATGAAACTACCTTGGTCACTTATGGTAAAACTGACCATTGAGCTCCTGGTCCCAAGCCCAAGAATCCCTAGAGGTAAACAAATAGCCTAAGGAAAGCAAAGGGAATTGGAATTTTAAAAACCTTCTAGTGGTAATAAAATCTGGGGTATAAAATGGGTTAGAAAATTTATTTTTTCAATATCTGATTTTTTCCCCCTCTTCTCTGAAAATCCACATATCTATTCTACTTCAGGTTGGGGCTCCTTTAAACTGTTTTATTAAAAAAATCATTTACTGTGGGCTTCTCAGTTCAACTTTAACTGGACCGGGTGGAAATTAAAAAAAGGATATTTTAAAAATAAATTATATAAATTACAGCCCTAATTATAAAGAAACTTTTAAAAATGTATCCAAGCATTAAGAGAAAATCCTTATTTTTCTTAAAATGCACCATTTCTCTGTTCCATTGCGGGAGTGTAATTTAGATACATTTAACAAATCCTCATCCTTTGGAAGACACGGGCTCTCCAGGCCCATTTGCCTGCTTCTCTTTCTGAGTGCTATTATTATTTGATAACTTTGGGCTTAAATCTGCATGAGAGCCAATTATCTCTCTTTGTCATCAGGCAAGCTTGCTGTTTGGCAATGGTTTTTCAGAGTACAGTAAAAGCGTTCTGAAGCCTGGAGGAGGTGGATTTATGATTCAGATGATATTGCATCTTGCCCCCCAATGCCTTTCCTTATTCATTTTGTTTTTGCCTTTCATCATTTCTTCTTGCAGTAAGATTTCATCCCCTAGCTGTTTGTTCCCCAAGTCTCCCTCAGCTAGGCCAGTTTTGGTGGTGGCTACCTGGAGAATTCCATCCTATTAGATCTGTCTCCATTTTCCCATCTCTTGTGGACCAAGGCTTCTTGAACTGAAATGATAAGAATTGGCATTTCTTGGCCTACACTCTAGCAAAGGTCTCAAGCAAGGACCACATTCCATTCTCTTCTAAATTGTGGACGTGATATGGAGACTATAATGCTGGACAGACACCGTGGCTTCCCCATTCACAGAGCTCAGAGTCCTACCGGAAGGAGGAATGGCATGGAGGCAAGGATGGTGCCTCTAAAGTAAGCTGAAGATGTTGGAAGTTCTGGTGCTGCCCCAGCTGGGATACCGGAGTCACTGGACAGTGGTTTTCTCTTTGGCTTCTCTACTAGGAAGGGTGAGGAAATGATGACTGGGGAGGACAGATGGAACTTGGCAGATGGCTGGGGTCCTCAGCCAGAGTCAGACTGGCCTGGGTAAGAAGCAAAGGCAGGGCACAGGCAGGCTGGGGGCATTTTATCCTGGGGAAGCAGGGCCTTCATCCTATGGGGTGGATGCATGGAGGCACCCCAATGAGCAAATGAGTGAATGAATGGGGAAGGGAATGAGGGAAATGGCAGGAGAGGCTGGAGATGGGTTAGGAAGGTTTAGTGGGTTAGATCTTTCAAGTTCCAGATAACAAACTAGATCTTTTGGCAAAAACGTGTTTTACTGGATTGCCATCACCACCAGCTTGGAGTCCAACAGCTCTTCTCCACCTTTGGGTGGACAGACCTTCCTCCTTGTCCCCTCTCTGGTCTCTTGCAGGCCTGTGGATATGGTTTTTTCTCTCCTGAAAGGCTTCCACATCCTCCTGGATCAGCACTTTCAGGCATCACTTCCTCTTGAAATTCCTTATTGACCCAAAGTCCCAGTCTAGTGCTCTGCAGGCTCCAGTCCTCACCAACTCTTCCATCTCCATGCTGAGCCAGCCCAACTCAGGGCCAGCAAGTGGAGCTCAGGAAGACAGCCCTCCCCTTCCCTGGCCAGGGGCTGACCCTTTCTCCATTTGGATGTTTCACACACAATATAAACGGTGCTTAATAGTGGTTGGAATTAACTACCTGTGGACCAGGCAGTGTGGTCAGCACTTTATATAAGTTACGACATTATTCTTCAAGCCAGACTTGCCTTGGATGGATGACTTACTCAAGGCTAAATGCCATATATGTGGCAGGAAGCCTATTTAGGGTCTAGGCAGCTCAGACTCTACACCTTTAGCTATTTGCATCACAATGGCTGGTCAGGAGGCCCTGGGCTTGAAGACAGTGGCTCACCCCACAACTGGCATGAGGCAGCAGACTCCAGCCAGCTGTAATCCTGAGCTGTGGAGCTTAGATGCTGGTATATCACTGGAAATAATCTCTTTCTATTTCACCCTGTGACCAAACTTCCCTTTCTTAGAAGTTACTGACGGACAGTATAGCCTGTATTCTGTAGTGTGTAGACTAAGGAACCTTGAGAGGTCACAAGGAGTGTGCCTTCTACTCTGTTTCACATGGCCCTCACACACGGTTACATGCATGTGTGTGTACTCCACCCCAGCATGGAGGTTGGTGAAGGCAGTTGGATACGTAGGCGTCTGCTTTCTGATTTGCTTTGGGGAGTCAGGAATATTATGGGGTGCATTGTTCCTTCTCCTTGCTGTTAGTGGAAGAGTTGTGTTATGCTGGTGGAGCATGCAGCTCTCTTCCCCACTGAGAGCTCCCAGAGCTATGGTGGCTCCAAGCAAAGAGTCAGCTGTTTACACTTGGAGCTGATGTGCCTGCCTGCTCAAAGGTTTTATTTTAGTTTTCAAAGAAAGGGGTTCATGGAAGGCAATGAGAAATAACATGTTTTTTTTTTTTTTTTTGCAAGTGGATATTTGGCGTACACTGATGTCATTCCCAGAGAGACTGCCATGCAGGCTGAGTGGGGTCCTTTAGGAGCAGTCTTGTCAGGGTGAGTTCCACCCACCTGCCTTACGCTTAACTCACTGGGTAGATGGATGCTGTCATGCTCATCTTGTATCGTTCAGGTTTGGCACTGGAAGTCATAGTCTGTGGAAACACGATGATTGGCACTGCTTTGTCTGACACGAGTCTGTAATTGTCTAGGAGCAGGACACTTTGCCTGGTTGCAGGTGTCCTTTCCTCCACCTTCTCTTGTCTCCTTCACTGTGGACTCTGGGCAAAGGCCCAAGGTGGGGATAGAGCACAGCTGGGTGACTGAGGTATACACGTTGTGGTGAGACCTTGCTCTGTGGGACCTCCTGGAAAGACATCTTTAATCCTAGGCTTGGGGTCCAGTATACTTATGCAGGTTCCCTGTAGCAGATAACCTGAGCTCCCCTAAAGTTTATGTGGGATGTATGCATGAAGCCATTGCATGGGCTAGGGTAAGGGCTGTAACTAAGGTGAGTGTCAAATGGTACAAAAGACAATGCTTGGACAGGGGCCCTCTACCTTTCCTTGTCCTGAAAGGCACAGTCATGGGGAGACCGGGCTGGCCAGCACTGGGACCCCCGGAAGTCAAGCCCTTGATTTGGTGATAGTACTATTAGAAACCCTGTGAGCCCTGAGAAAGGCTTTTTTGGTGGAGTTGCCTGGCTTTATACTGCTGGCTGCCAGAAAAGAGAGTGGGTGAGCAGATGCAATATTACCCCTAAGATAAATGAAGAAGAGTTTCAGCCCTTATTGGATTATAGTTTTTATTGAACTTTATAAATTCCAATTAGCAGACCCCTGGGCAATAAGCGACACACAGCCCGTGGCTCACTTTATAGCACAATTATGACCCTGTTTATCCTTCCCTGAACGAGAAGTATTAATGGAGGAAATGAAAGAAAGAGGACTCGAGAATACATAAAAACAGATATTGGTGCCACTGAGATAGACAGGATTAGGGGAGAAAAAACCCCCCATACTTTCAGAGCCACAGGGAATTTGGGTACCTCCTGGCTTCCCTCCCTAAGCAAGAAGCCCATTATACTCCTGATAGTATCTGGGACCACATAGTATCTCCTGACACCCACCCACCCTGAGGTCATCTTGTTAGGAAGAGTTTGCTTTCCTGAGTGCAGAGTCCTGCTTGTATGCGTCTCCCATCAGGTGATCCACTGCCCCTGAGGGTCAGGATTCCAAGCTGAGCACTGCTGATAGCCCAGTGGTTCCTTCATGCTTTAGAGGATTCTTTGCCCTTTGAGAATTTGATAGACACTGATAGGCATTCATCTTGGAAAAATGTTCCCCGTGCATGTGCATGCATGTATGTGCACACCCACACACAAATGATTTTGCCTACAGATTCAGGAGGACTGAAAGCATCTGGTGAGATTTCTTGAGCTTGGATCCAGCTCAAGCCTGTCTCCCTGTTGCTCTCACGTGGAGGTCCTGAGAGCCTGTGGACAGATGGGCAGCCTCTGGGGGCCTGGCAACAGCTGGTGAAACCCCTTCAGCCCCACCTGCTTTTCCTTTCTTCCTGGACATGCTGGCCCATGGTACCAGCTTTAAGCCTTTAATACTATGACCCAGGATAGGAGTTGGGAAGAAGCTGGGACATGGGGGTGGGCTGGGGGAGGACACTGAGGTAGTAAGATGGGTGATGGTTCCATTCCCAGACTACAGCCCTCCCAGGAGAGAGAGGCATGCTCAAGGATGGAGTGCCCTCCTCGTTTCATCTGGCTCTGTTTGTACCCCATCCTCCCTCCTGCAGGTCATCTTTCTTGGAGGCTTCAGTGGAAGATTAAAAAAGAAAAAAAAATCCTCCTACCAGCATTTTGCCATTGTGTGGAAGCACTAACACGGAAGTATCCAAGGAGGCTTTTGTAGTTTGAACAGGATGAAAAATGCTTCAGGTGTTCCTCAGTCTGCAGCAGTATGTAAATAAGATGCTGAGATCTGTGTGCAGCCCAGGGTGCATCTGGCTGGTCAGGCCCATCAGAAGTCACTGAGGAGCTCTGCTGCCAGCAGCAGGACCGCACACACCCCGCATAATTCTGACCTCTTGTCCTGTTCTCTGTACCTCTGTAGTCTACAGTGTGTGCCAGCCTTGTCCCACTATAGGTATGCAGTGCAGGTGACACTACAAAATCCAGCTCAGAAGGACCCACAGCTTCCCTGATCCCCATCCTTTAAATAAAGAGCCAGACAGGGGACCTGAGAAACAGGACCTGAGAACAGGAGGTAGCTTCTGCAACTGGCAGACAAGGTGTTGTTTGTTAAGACCTGGGAGAACTGGGGGGAAAGGTTTCTGTGGTCAGGCACCAGGATATCACCAAGGTAAGATGGGCCCTGGTGGGGAACCTGTGGCATGAACACCACAGTGTTCTGTGTGTCATTGAAAACTCCAAAAGGTGGGGCTGGGGATTTAGCTCAACAGCATAAGCACCTGCCTTGCAAGTGTGTGGTCGTGAGTTCGATCCCTGGTAATGATAAAAATGAAAACTCCAAAAGGTTTGCCATCATTGGATTAGAGCTTCTTGAAAGATTGAGGTCTCCAAGGAGGGAGGGAGGCCTGCTAATTAAGGAGATGTTCTTTATGTTGCCAGGCCTACAATCTCTTACCCCTGAGCTGTGGGCACCCACACTGACTGAGTTGGTTGCCAAAAGAACAGAAAACTCTTTCTCCTGGCCCATGCTCCTGGGGACACTTCTTCCTGTTCACATCCAGGGCCCTTGGACAAGGCCAGCAGTGCAGAGGCCAGCTGAGAGCTGCAGAGGCCACCCCAGAAACTGCGTGGAGCACAGTCACAGTGAGGTGTGTATTAGGTGGGAAGTGGTTTTCATTTCCATCTTATAGGGATAGCAATGAAGGCCCAGAGACGGGCGATCTGCTTTGACTCTGCATTCTAGCTGAAAGATTAAGAGAACAGGTTTTGGAGTTGGTCTCTCTGTTCTGGGAGGCCCCTGGGTAATATGTTGACCCAGCTGGCAGAAAGCCACAGACTCTCAGTGACAATGTGGAAAAATTTTTTTTTCCTAGCTAGTTGAAACAAGCTAGGTATGGATGGGCACCTGGGTGGTGGAATAACAGGACATCAGAGCAGAGGTGGGAGGCTCATGGACAGTGGTGCCCTGTGGTCAGTCCATCTAGCCTGGCTGGCTCCCTACTGCTAAAAAGCCCATTTCAGGAACCCCTGGGGCTTTCTAGTGCTTGGGCTGAGGAGGCTTCAGCTGAGGTCCAAAGACATTCTGGGGATTATCCCTTCCCAGCCAGAGGGAACTATCTTGTGATATAATTCACTCTGTCCCCATCTTACTGTTATGCCCAAAGCAGTTGTCCAGTCCACGAGTTCAGGGAGTGAATGCCAAGGCCACAGCGTCACACATGGGGATGATGGTGAGGGGGCAATGGAGATACTTGGGTTTTCCCATATTTCTAAAACCAACAGCAAAGTCCCTCAGATACTCCGGACCCTGGTCAGGGGGAGGAGCTCCCTGGGATCCTTCCAAATGGATGAGAAAATAGTCTTGTGGGAAGTGGCTACGGGTGTTCAGGGAAGCCTGGAGCCTCTCCTTGGTTCCCAGCTAGCTGAGTGACTGTGGTTCTGTTGTTCCCCACCCCAGGTCCTCATTCCCTCACAGCAAAGGCAAGGAGTTGGTGCAGCTGATCTCTAAGGTCCACGCCAAGTCTAAAATACAGATTGCCTTCTATGATGTTTCAGGCACGAACACGGACTAGCATGTATGGAGAAATGTGCCCCCCCCAAGCCCATGTACGTATATTCTCTTTTCTCTCCTCGTGCCCCCTGTAATAGATCATACAGGATAGATTACATTAATTTTCTATAAACTATATCAACTTGAGTGACATGTCCTTAAGGGTTGGCTGATTGATATCTACAATGCAGTCTTATAATCTAAAATCATATTAATATTAATATTAAAGATTTTCTGTCCTTTACGCGCACCATTAAATCTGGAGTATAAGGTGAAATTGACAACATACATTTTGACAGCTTATCTATAATAAATATGCAAATCTTGATGCCCACATGTCATCACAGATGCACCGCAGCTCTCTGAAGATCACAGCATGCGTGTCTCCAGTGTGACATTTTCAGCAGAGGATCAGAGCTGCCGTCTGGGCCGTAGGAGCGGCTCTGGGTGAACCTTTGCCAGCAGTGACCCTGGCCTCTCCCGTCTGCCTGTGAAAGCCTGTCCTTCATTCTGCCAAGCAGGAGGGAAGGCTTGAGCAGTGACAGCCACAGAGAACAGGGCATAGCGCTGCACAGACTCTCTGGGGTGGGCACAGGGAAAGCTAGCTTCCTTCTTCATTTCTCTTAAGTCTCAAAGGAACTTTTGCTGTCCCCTCTATCCCACCTGGTTACAGCAGTTACTGTCACTCAGCACTCAGCGAGTCTAATAGTTAATGGCTCTTGGGCACGTCTGCTCGGAAGCTCCCAGAATCTGTTCTGCATCTGTGAGTGCAGGAGAGAGATGGTGTCTCCCTCCTGGTGGACATTACAGGATGAAGGAGATAATGGACACCATGTGCCCAGCACATACAGTGATTTCTCAGGAAAGGGTAGCTCTTAAATTATTTTCCAAATGAGTCCTGCTTCCTCCCGATTCATGTAACATGTCACGCTCCTTCCTGTCCCCATATCCGTCTCCCACCCTATACCAAACAGAATCTGGCACTCAGCACAGATCATTCTGCATTCTTCTCTGTTTCTGACTTGTGAGCTCCAGATGACAGAGACCACACATCTTCTGCCTCAGCTCACGACCCAGATGGCACAGAGATAGAAGATGAGCTGAGATTGGGACTAAAGAATTGATCTTAAGGGAAAAATCTTGTCATCTCTCTACTGAGACCCTGCCAGGTCTGACTGGATGGTGTGTGTGTGTGTGTGTGTGTGTGTGTGTGTGTGTGTGTGTGTTTGCTCGTATTTGCTGGCATGTTCTGGGTGGGTGAGTGAGTCTTGCCTGTAACATGTGTTAGCCTCCTCACATGAATGAGAGTTCAAGGAAGAGCCTTGAAGGGTGTAGAGAATTTTTTGTTGGCTGACAGTTGTGGGTATGAAGTGAGTTGTTTCAGGCTATCTTGGGGGCCCTGTGTCCCCTATACCTGCTATCAGTCCAGCAGCCCCCCTACCCCATCCCAGGCTCTGAGGCCATATCACTACTCACTGGCTTCTCTCATCCTGTCTGAGCCCACTCTCGGGTGAGTCCCAGTCTCACAGGTTGGCCATCAGTTTGATCACCTCCGGTTTCTGGTATTGCATCCTCCCAATCCTCACCTACCCTCCTTCATGAACTTGTCCCACATCAGCCCATCACATGGGTGCTCCCCATCTCAGAACGTGCAGTATTACCAAGTGAAGACCCGGACCATGCTGCCACACCTGCTTGCCTTGTTCTGTGGTTGTGAAGCACAGGATAAGCTTGTCCTCCACTACTGGACCAAGGGCTTGAGGTAGACACTGCTGTGCTTCCTTTTATTTTCCCTGTTGGCCCACCCTGTGACTGGGCCATGCTCAGATGGGTTTGGTTTGAACTCTTCAATAGTCTGATTCAAAGGATGAAAGGACAGGGACCACATGCACTGGGAGAAGTGTTAAGAGGTATATTTGCTAGACATCTCTCTCAAGATGAGAGCTGACATGGATCCAGTCTCATGCCAGGCTCCTTGGGGAGTCCAAAGCAGTTTAGAGGAATCCCAGATTTTTTTTTGGGATAACAGAAAAATCTGTTCTTACCGCCTACCTCCCTTATCTGGGAGGCCAGGCTCGTGCAGGCAGAATCTCCACTGTTCACCACATGGTGCTTGCTATGTCTATGTCTCTCTAGCCCCAGGCTGCCCCCAGCTCTGGAATCCTGAGTTATGAGCCAGCAGTCTAAGTGCAGGGTAAAGAATCTGGTGACTGAGTCTCCAAGACAGGCTTGCTTTGGCTTGGAACTGCTGGGCAAGCAGGCCATGAGGCACCTGCCAGGCTTGCTTCTGGGAAATTAAGGCCCATCACAGCAAGCTCATCAGCTGAATCCTACAGCTCAGGCTGTAGGCAGAGTGAGCCCAAGGAAGGTAGGGATCCAGTGAGTTGCTGTGAGGAGCCCCTCCAGGGAGAATTCTTGGCTTCCCAGACCCCTGCTCACACATTCTCAAGCTAGCGGTACCCTTTGGTCCTTCATCCTGGCATGAAACTTGAGTCTCTACACTGTCCCATCAATTTGCCTGTAACTAGTGAACAGAGGAGAGGATGGAAGAGTGGTGGACAGGAAGGGGGGCAGAGCTCCAGCCCGTTCCACAGGCAAAGGAGCACCCTACAGTAACACCTGCAGCAACATTCTGGGGTGCAGCATGCTCTCTCCACAGATCATTCCCTCCATGAGCTTCATGGGCTGACTGGGTGCTGTGGGCCTACCCAGGGGGCACCTTGCCCAGCACCCACAAAGTCCGCCTCCTGGGGCTGTTGAGGAAGCAAATCATATTTGATTATCACCTGGCACAGTGCCCAGCATATGTACCTCCACGAACGTTAGCTGTCTCCGCGCTTTCAATGAGTCACATCCGGTTGGAGGGAAAATGCCTCTTGAAACAGGCTCAGCTAATGAGGAGCGAGGGTAGGTTACCCTCTGCTGCTGGGGTGACCCTGGCAGTGGTGTTGAGAGTGGAGTGGGGTGACGACATGGGTAAAGGGAAAATGGCCGATCACAGAAGGCTTCGAATGCCAACCCCAGGAATAAGGATATCTGGGTTTAGGAAAAGAAAATCCCCTTTTCTTTCTCCTCATTCAAGTGACCTATTGTCCCCCCTCCCTTTCCCACAGTTAACCCCAGCTGTCCCGAGGTGGCAGGCTGGCTAATAAATGTCTCTCCCCGTCCCCACCCCCTCTCCTTTATTTGTGTTGACTTGACTTGACTCAGCTCCCACTTCTTGTTAAACCAAAGGTAAATTCTCGGCCGGCGGGGCAGCCCGGAGCGGGAAGATCCACACCGCGCGGCAGCCGCGGGAAGTATTGATATTAGTCGACCTCTGGCGCCGGCCGCCCGCGGTGAAAATAGGACGCAAAGCCAATCAATTACCAAGCCATTAGGGGCGGGAAGTGGGGGGACAGAAAAGGGGAAAAGACGGGGCTCCCCCGCCGGGCGTCTCCCGCGCGCCCGGCCGCCGCCCCAGCCCGGGTGCCGCGCGGGTCCCGAGCTCCGCGCCGTGCGCTCCGGCGGCGGCGGCTCCTGGTGGTCGGCGGCGAGGACTGGCGGGCGCGGACGGGGCCCCCGAGGTCGGGAGGGGCCCCTGAGACTCGCGCGGTCGCGAGCGGACCGGGAGCTGGGACTGCAGGCGGCGGCGCGTCCCGCGCGCTCTCCCGCGCGGCTCTTTGTCTGCGCCCCGCTCCTGCTCCGGAGCCTTCGCCCTCCAGCCCCCCTCTCCCTCTCTCCCCTTGCTCCTGCCCGCCTCCTTCTCCTCTTTGTTAACCGCCTCTCCCTCTCCTGGGTGCCTCTGGCTAGTCTGACCGCGCTTCTGTTTTGTTTTCCGGCCGCTCCCTTTCTCCTGAGCCGGCCACAGGGTGGCTCCTGATCCCTTCCCCGAGCGTCTCCACGGCGCCCGGCCTGGCGGGATGCAGGGTGCCCCTGTCCTGCCTGGGTCGTCAGTTAGGACCTAACAACAGGCCTTTCTTACTTACTGACTTCCGAGTCCTTTCCTTGTTAAATCTGTGGCCTTCTAACTCCAAACAATAGCTCTGGTAAAGAGGAACTCCCTGTCCAGATTAAGAACCAGAGGTGCCATGACCCACAGCCCCTTGCTGGTGGGTTTTCAGGGTGCCTAGAAGCGGGACCGGCCTGCTGTGCTTGCGTGGGTGTGGGTCCTGGGTCTGTATTTTTGTGCAGGTGGAGGTGAGGGTGTGGGGCAGGCAGGTCTTGGACTTGAGCAAGAATATTTAATATTCCTTTGTCTCGGGGAGATCTTTCAGATTTCCCATGCTGACCATTCTCGAGGGGTTAGGAGGGGAAGTGAAGCGAACGTTGTTAGCCTCATTTGGGGATTGACTGATGTCACTGTACTATTTCTTAAAACTTCCACAGGCTTCTTGGACAAGCAAATGGGATTTATAAACCCTTCATTGATCAGATATACAGTTGGAGGGAGGAAATAGACTATTCTCTTTAAAGAAGGATCAAGCATCTTACAAAAGTTAAAATAGTAACAAAAATCCTTTTCAAATAGCAAAGTTAGAAAAAATACAAATTTTAAAAAACAAAATAACAATAAAGCAATCGTTTCTCACAGTCTCTTAGAATGTAGATTCTCAAAGTGTGGCTCCACCTGCAGAAAGGGCCAGTGGAACCTGGAAACCTATTGCTTTGCTTTGCTAGCATGGAATTAGAACTCTGCAGTGGGACTCAGCCATCTCTGTGGACCAAAAATACCGGGGGACTCTGAGCCCACTAAGGTTTCAGCACCAGCCACTTCCTTTGCCTCCGTAGCTCTGGCAGGTAGTTGGGGGTGGAAATCACTGTATGGTCTCTTCTCTTCTGGAGAAACAGTGGCAAAGCCACACCACATGACCAAGTGGTGGAAGGGCCAAGGCTTTTAGTCTCAAGGAGGAGCATCCTTTAAGGGCTTTAGAGGGTGCATTTTGTTTCAATTTATAGACATGGTCATTCACAATTGCCTGGCATTGAATCTGCCTAAAACCTGGAGGAGCTAGGATGGTTCCGGATTCTGGAGATTTCTCCAGCAAGCACTCAGTGTTTGGGAGGTGACTGAGGTGGGGTTTCATCATCTGCATGACAATTGGATCACTGTCTAGGAAGGCTCAGGGTCATGCCAAATACTTACAAACGTGTACTCCAGACCTGCTTCTTGACAAAGACAGGGGCTGCGGGACCAAGAACAAGTCCATCATCTGTCTATGGTAAAAGAGCCTGGTTTTGTGAGGTGCGGTCACCATGCAGATCCTCCCAGAGCTCTGGACAAGCTTCCCTGTATGTCTTGGCCTCAGTTTTCTTATCTGTAATATGAATTGCTAGGCCAGGGCCCTCTCCAGTAGTAACAAACCATGGCAAGTACTGTTCATTTATGTAAACCCCAAATAACTTAATATCAACTTGATAAAACTGCCAACCCATTGCAATGGGATTCCCATTGTACTTGTCTCTCCCCCTTGTAAAGAAGATGAGCCAAATCACCCCCAAATGAGCACAATATAATGAAAGTGAAAAAACCATTCATGCTCTGTGGAGCTGTCCAACAGCTGAAGGTGCTAGGACCAGTCCCTCATACAGCTTAGTTGCTGTCAGCTCAACCTGAAAGCTTTGAGTTTGAATTCAGCACTAAAGGAGAGTCATCAGCTTGGACTCACCCAAATGGAAAAGGAGTTCAGGTCTCATAAAGTGATGCTCGGGAGGAGCTGAGCCCCCAAAATCTTTTTTACACTCCCTTACCCAGAAAACTCACATTTTCAGAGAACTTGGGTTAGTCGAGGTTTATATGTACTAGTTTTCCTCCTCAAAGCAGTAAACCAAAGCAATGTTTCACAAAGAAGATAGTACTTAGTGAGGCTGCTGGGATGGGAACTGATCCTCACTGAACTGGAACATCAAACCATGCTCTGAGACAAACGTGATGTTTCACTTGGTTTCAGTCTGTGGTGAGAACAAGCAGTCTGTAGGCTGGTGGGGAACGAGAGTGGGGCTAGAGCAAGACATTACCCTTTATCATTTCCAACCAGCCACTTCTGTGCATTTTTCTCCTCCTTCCATAAGGTTTTACACCCTCCAAAGTGATCACTGGCCACTTACTAGGAAATCTGGTCATTTTTGTGACCTCCTTTGGTCTTACAGACTAAACTGCATGACTTTGAAGTTGACCTCAAACCATCTCAGGTTGCTTCTCAAATCTCTGGATGTGTGCTTGTTCTCAAATTTTCAGTTCCTTTAACCAAGGAGAACTCAAAGGTCCCAACACAGTTTCACCCAGTAGATGCTCAAAGTCACAGCCAGGTGGAGCTAAAAGGACCCTAATGGATCAGTTACTCCAAAGTTGTTCGAGACCCTACAGATGGCTCATAGCAAGGAGGATTGAAGCCTAAGTCTTGGTAAAAAGTCAGTATTTCTGGCTCTTTCTTAAAAATAATACACGGTGTTAAAAAAGAATTTGGGAAAAACAGATTAAAAAAGATATAATAGGAGCTTAAATTAGTACAAATTCTTTGGAGGCTGCTATTATTTAAAATTCAGAATGCTTCAGTCTATTGAAATCAATTCATATGTAAGAATTTATTCTACAAGTGGAATTGGACATGCATGCAGCAGAAGTGCACAAGGATCTTGATTTTGTGTGGTCGAGAACAAAATAAAACAGAACTAGGAATAATTTCCATGTTGGTCAGTGGAGAGGGGGCCTGGCTATGCAAGTTAGTGAAAATCTGGGCAGTGGGGCAGCTACTAAGAAGAATGAAGGAGATTCATGTGCATGTTGACTTGGAAATATCCAAGACACATTGCAAAACTAAAAATCAAGGTGCATAGCTGCTCACAGAGCATATTCCAGTTTCCACAACAGCAAGTATATGTGGGTGTGTTTGCGTGTGCCTGTCTATACTTGACATATTTCTAGAAGAATACACAGGAAGCTGCACCTTCTGGAGAGTGGGATTGGGGTCTTAAGTGGGAGGGAAAATCACACTTCATTGTATACCCTTTTGCACCTTTTATCATGTGCATGTGTTATTTTTATAATAATAATAATTTAAAAGCTTCAACATTTGTGGTGTCCTAATTCAGCTGCATTTACAGGCTGCTTATTTTTTCAATTTGAATTTTAATAATCATAACTTCAGGTAGATAATAACAAATCAGTCCATCAGCGCTTAACTCATTCCTTTGTTTTTTAATACCTGAGATGCTGTTTTCCCCAGGAACTGAGGTGTTAGGTGAGACAAACCAGGTGGAAGTGGTGCAGTCTAGTGCTGAAAATCAGATTATTTTGGACATTTCCTGGGCAAGTCACTCAAGAGCTGTGTGTCTCAGTGCCTTCATTTGTAAACTGGGGATAGTAACAATATTAGCCTCCTGGCATCCCTGAGAGAATAGATGAGATATTGCAGGTCCTCAGGATTGCTTACATGAGTGTTCCTGATCTCTGGTCTCCAAAGGTATGCCTGGTGTGTCACACACACAGCACTTTGATGTCTAGGGCTCTGTCTCTGACAGAATGGGGCAAGATACCTATGAGCCAAAGAGCCTGAAGATATCAGGGAGCTGAGATCTGGCTGAATATGAAATGCCAGGCCTGCTGAATGAGACAGCTCATGGAGAAATGGACAAACACAGACATGTCCAAAGAGGGATTATGGACTTGTCACTACAGAGTGGGATCTGGAGGGTCCAAGACCTGTAACCTCAGTCCTGCCTGGAGATTTGTGGTGTGGTCCTTTCACATGTATACAACAGCTACTCGTGCAGCTACATACTTTTTGGCTGTATCACCAAAGGCACACTGCTCGGGCACTGTCTTGTTGTTGAAGACTAAAACTCCAGGCCATCCTTAGAGAAGTGTTGAGTTCCTTCCCCAGCCCTGTCTTGCACCCTTGCACTTTGAGTAAAAGTCATCATCATTGTTCATAATAAGACCAACTCATTCTCAGAGTCTCCCTATAGATGGTCTCATATAAGTCTCCGGGTAACCCTGTAAGGCACTTGATATACTTGAACCTGCATTATAGTAGAGGAAACTGAGGCAGAGAAGGGTTCAGAACTTGCCTGAGCTCTTTGGTGGGTCATCCAGCTCCTCTGAATATCTCATCAGGAGTCATACATATGTTCCTGTATTGCATGGAACCAGGTGCACTATCCCTGATTGTGGGGAAACATATGTTACCATATTGCCTGGGATTGTGGGAGACCCCAGGCAAGATTTAGCATCACTGTGGCCTCAGAGGAGATGAAAACACAAGTCACCTGCATGCCCCTGCAAGATGTCAAAGAACAGCATAACTTTTGTTTTCCTTAAGATTTCCTTCTTGTCCATCTTGGAGGCTAATAAGAAGGTAAGATTGGGGAGATCCACCCCAGCAGGTGTCTGGATCATGCTCGCTTCATGGGATGGCTACTATAGTCCACTTTTTGCTTCTTTTCTTTGCTTTCCTTCCCCCTTTCCTCCAGATGTGATCACTTTCATACTTTCCTAGGAGATAATGCCGGTGTGGGGCTCTGTCCTGACAAGCCCTTTTGGCCCTATCTCTAATGTTCTCTGAGTTTAGGATTAATAGAGTCTTTCTTTCTTTGGGAATCAGTAAGAATGGGAGGGAGAGACAGACAGACACGCACGCACACACACACACACACACACACACACACACACACACACAGAGAGAGAGAGAGAGAGAGAGAGAGAGAGAGAATGTCATCCAGATTAAAAATGAGACTGATAAGAATCTGGTGCCCTGGTGTTGGCAGTAGCTCCACTAAGTCAGATAGTGGCAAGGAGAATGAGGGGTTGGGGATGAGTCTGGTCTATTGCGGTGTGGCTGTGGATGGAAAAGCATGGTGGCGTGAGGTCCCAGGCTTGTGGGAAGGCCTTGTTACCCTCAGCTATAGATCAGGGCAGTTCCAGCATGAGTCTTTTCCCAGGAAGGCTCTGTGACTTAGGTTGCCTGTCCTGACATCCTCTTCATGTATGGACAGACTCTTGTGCCCCCAGCCAGTCCTCAGCCAGGCCACTCTCTAGGGGCTAGTGCCCTCAGGACAGGAGACTGGTCTTGGGTCAGCCTCCTTCCCAGCCTCCAGGGTCTCTGGAGAATGTAGGCTGTTTATCTGAATTTTCTAAGCTGGTGCCCCCAAACTCCAGCTCTCTCAGTATTTCACAAAGCCTACTGGAAATTGCACATGTCCCCTTGATGAGGCTGCATGGGGGAAAACAAAAATAGCACCTCGCTGCTTTTAGCAAGAATTATATCCACTCCGTGTGGCTAACACTGGTTGCCGCATGCCGATCTGCAGCTCTGATTAGCCTTTGATTAATAAAAAATGGGAAAGGAAATCAATTATTTATTTAATAAGAGCAGTTTGTTTTAAAGGCAAAACCTTTAAGAAAGTGGAGGATTGGGTGGGGGTTGAGTGAGGTGAGGGCAAGTGCCTCAGGAGGAGAGAAGTTTGAGAAAGGAGGGTGCCCACCATGTAGATGGCGTTCCTTTGTGCCATGGGTAGAGGAGCTGATTCATCGTGCCTTTCAGGGTGTGGATGTGGCCATGGGTCAGGGGAGTCAGGCCCCAGCACCCTGAATTCTGGGTGTAGCTAAGGTCCTTGGGGGTGGGATAGCAGGAGGGCAGACTTGGTTACTGAGGAATGGGGAGTGAGGTAGGCTCTCCCTTGTTCCTTCCCAGCGAAAACCTTAGAGTTCAATTCCCTGCCCACTGATACTACCCACCTTGCTTGGCCTGACTCCCTTTCCACCATGTCCGCTGAAGGACTTGCACTGGGCTGGCCAGTCACCATGCCGTTTCCTACACCTCTGCACCGTTACTCAAACTGCTTTCTCCTTGTGCAGGGCACTTCTGCTGATCTTTGCATTTCAAAATCATATCCATTCATCAAGGCCAGGATCGAAGGACACCCCGTGCAGCAGCTCCCCAAGTCATCCCCTAAGGAGAGAGCCTTTCTTCTTCTGAGCATCCCCAGCACTTTGAATGTATGTTCCTGTGGCAGTGTGGGGAAATATGACTTTGTTCTTTATTTCTTTGTAGGTATTTTGAGGCAGGGACTGCCTCTCAGTCACCTCTGTAATCCCAGCCTAGGGTTTGTGCATAATGCACAGAGGGATGTGTATTATCTTTTGGGGAGACTGTACCCATTTGCATCTGAAACAGCTTTTGGATTGAAGGACAGAACTTTAAAGAAACTGTTAATAATCTGTCTGAGAGAAAAAAAGAGAATACATGTTCTCAATCACCTGAGATAGATGGATTAGAGCATATGTATCAAAATTTTCACTTTTTATTCTCTAGAACATAATGCAGAACATTTTAAAAAAGATGACATGGCTAATTTCCTGACAAAAATGAACCTAATTTGTTGTCTGTGCAAATATATATTTATACATATTCAAATCTGACAACTATATGTCAACTCAGCTTGCTCATCTGTCAATTGGGATAATAATTCATTCTCCATTACACTTTTGAGGCCATGATATGTGTTGTGCAAGAGAAAAGAGGAAACTTTGCAAAAGAACAAGTACACTATACACGAGGCGTGTGTTAGCTGTTGAGGTAATTATCAATGGCCTAAAGTTATTGGCTTAGTGCCGGCTTTGGGAAAAGTGGTTCTGCACAATTGTTCAGCCACCCAAGTCTTATTTCCCATCTCCATTATCTGGATATCTCTTGTGGAAGTATAATTTCCCAGAATTATCTGGGTTGTTGCCATTACTGTCTTCTGAGCTGACTGGTGTGGGTGGCTACCTCTGGGATGGAGCCTTCCAGCAAGCTGGCTCGGCTGGTCCAGAGACTACGTCTGTGCACTTGCACGGGCGTAGCTGCAGGCACACTGTGGAACTACACAGCTGATTATGCACACGTCCTTTCTCATCTTTGGCGTGCTTGGAGTTTTCTGAAATGTTTGCTTTCAGACACTGTCGTGTGAGATTGCCCTCAATTCCCTGCATGCGAGTTGGGAGCCCTACATAGGAGACCAGAGCTTCTGAGCCATGTAAAGCCTATTGGATATTTTTCTACCTCCAGCAGGCAGGTGAGAAGTCTGAGGATGGAAGGTTTCTGTCATGGAGTCACTGTCCTTGTCCCCTAGCCAGCAAGAGGAGGACACTTGAATTGGGACTTTCTGAGTGTGAGAATAAATCAGGAGTAACATAAGGGATTGGTCTTAAGAAACATGGGACCCCAAGCTCACAAGCCAGATGAATTAAAGGGCAGCTAGCTATTCACATGGCTGAAGGATTCTTTCAGTTTTGAAAGGATTCCTTAAAAGGCTCTTCCGAGAGCAAACAGCACATTTCAAATAGGATTCATTGTTAAAAAAAAAAAAGAAGAATAAAAAGAAGAAGACGACAAGAAAGAAGATAATAACAATCTGTGTTCACTATTTCGGGAGCAGCTCCAGCAGCTCCGGTGAGAAGCGAGGCCCACCTGTATCTTGTCACAGCGCCCACAAGTCCCTCTCCTGGAGAGAGCAGGCGCTGCAGAGGCTGGGAGAAGGGGGAGGGGCAGGAAGGCATTGACGCGATCAGATCTCTTTTTCTCTGATCTAGAAGAGAACCTTGTCTCTCCGTGTCAGGGGCAAGGAGTGGGGGCAGTCCTCAAGTGGGGGCTTGCTCCTGTGCGTGTGGGGTCCTGGCTCTGTGGGGTGTACGGTGGAGGTTTGTATTCCAAAGCGCAGATGCTAGCTATGAAGACAGATCTGCTGACCCTGACCGCTGGCCCCAGTGGATTCCCCATCTCTCATTTGTTACTGATGGGCTCCTGGGATTGCAATATTTGCCTTATGGCATCAGTGCAACGTTTCCCGTATTCACATAGTTAAATTAGTTAGCTGGATAGAAACCTCAGAGATGATGTATCTAGTTGTCAGTCGTGACTTGGTGCTAATGGCACTACAATTTGGTTACAGTCCTTGCCGTCATTAATCATCAGCCCCCAGCCGGCTGCATCCTGGGGTGCTGGGGATGAGGGAGGGTGGGGCCAGCGCTGGCAGAAGGTACCCAGCACCCAGGCTGGGGTTCTTTCTTTTTCTCTGGGCCGTGCTCAGGCTTGCTCCCTAGGCAGGCTGCTGTCCCTCAGTCTCCGTCACCGCCACTGCCACCAGCCCTGCGCACCTCTATTTATTAGCATCATGCTACTTATGCTAATAGCAGACCGTACACTATTTCTGAGCATTAACATCTGCTCCAAGCAGCCGACTTTCACTTACAGAAACTGATTTCAGCTCAGTCAAGCAGATAAACAGAGAAATCAAAGCAGGTGGCTGAAAGTGAAGGAGGAATTCTCAATTCCTGCATTCAACCGATGAACTTCACTAAAGCCATAATTAATATTCAGATAACTATATTCCGACACATAGAATAAACAAGATCATTTAAAGGATGCAGAATACATCCCCAGGGCCAGAGGGGAAGAGAGGGAGGGGGAGAAAGGAAAGAGAGGGCAGAGAAGCAAATGTGGACGCAGACACTGCCCGCTCTGGCCTATTGTGTGGGTGATTTCAGCCCGCGAGTAGAGATGACACGTGACACGCCGGCAAAGAGTGTTGACAGAGCCCCTTCCATGGCACAGTGGGGCTGAGGTGCACAGCACTGTCCAAAACACAGGAGCTAGAGTTGTTGCAGCCCCCCAGGTCTGAGCTGTCTACACTGCTGGCTGGTGGAAAACCGCCTCTGTACATACTTCCTCCAGTCCTTGAGATCCAGCTGCCACGTGGTCTCAGAGCGGTGACTGTCTCCCTGCACCCAGGTCATCTTGGTGTGTGGGACCCATGCTGGAAAGCCCTTCCTGCCCGCAGACGATCATTCAAGTGGTGACTCTAGCATTAAAGTCACAGCTCTGTGCTGATCTGACTATATTAAAAGCTATGAGAGACTGCATATCTTATCAGGTTTATTTATATCTTTTTATTTGTTTTTCTTCATCATTTCAGAATTAAAATAGGACTTTTAATCTAACGTTAGATTGTCCAGAACAAATTCTGAATACGAGTGGCCCCTGGGTCCAAGGGCAGATTTCTAACCAGCTTGCTGGCCTTACATGACTCGCAGGTCCACACGGTGGGTGTGCATGGTGCAAGCCCAGGGAGGACACAGTAACAGTGAGGGTACCGGGGCAGGCGGGTGCCTGTCTCTTGGTGCAATTTACATTCCTGCATGCAGATGAGGGCTATACACAGTTAACTTATACACGTGTGCTATTTAAGAGCATATTTATGTGCGGTGAGCTACAAGGGAACAGGAAGTGAGCAGATCGTGGGTGTGGGATCTAAAATCAGTCCACCAGGAAAGAGGGTCACTCAGGTGAGCCCTGCTGTCTTGGAGCTCTGGGTTTGCTGTGCTGAATCCAGGGTGACTATGCAGAGGAGAGAGCAGGATCCACTCCCTGGTTTAAAAAAAAAAAAAAAAAGGTCCTTGCTAACTTTTTCTCCTTTTTTGGTTCCTTTAGTTGCAAGAGCCCTGCGGCTAAACAACAAATGTTATTGATAACTTTAATTTCCACTTTTGGAAAACATTCATCATCTGCCCGCTCCCCCTACCCCGCACCCCTGCACATATGTCCTGACTGCATCTCTTCCTTGAGGATGATGCTGACAGTGCTGGGAGCCCAGAGCTGTGTCCTGGGTGCTGTTGACGCTCCTCTGGAACCACTTGCTTTGTGGTTGAAATTTCCCCTGACGCTGAGATATTTTTTTTCCTTTGGTTTCCTTGGAAATGATTCTCTGAATCACAGCTGTTTGCAGCAATAGGGGGAGGTGGGAGGATATTCCCTGGAGGGGTGTTGGAAGGGGTGGGGGTGGCAAACAGGCTTCCCCAGGGAAAGCTGAGCATTGCACAGGGCAACCTGGTGTGGGGTGAAGTGGGTGGTATGCAGGAATCCCTGGGCACTGGCTTTAGCATAGGTTGGAAGCTGGACAGCTGGGACTTCTTTCTTCCCTGGAGCCTGTCACTCTTCCGTCTGTGTGTTTTCTTCTCTACCCTACACCCTCTCCAAAAGGAGGAGCTGCCTGAGCAGGGCCATCTTTCCCAGTGTGGACTCCACGTCCCCAGCTGTAGGTCTGTGCAGGGAACCTGTGTGCTGTACTTGGCCTTTCTCGGTGTTTTGTCGTAGAGTGTCACAGCACCTCTGTGCGGTAGGTAAGGCAAGCCTGTCTGCTGCATGTCACAGATGGAGAGATGGCATTTTGGAGGGTGGTGCATCTGAAATGGCGCCATGAGCCACTGACTGGCAAGCCAGGATGAAAGCTCTCGTCCTGAGCCCAGCTCTGAGCCCTGAGCCCAGCCTGGCAAGTCCTTCCACAGTCTGGCTTTGCCTCCTCCCACCCCTGGTTGGCACCATCCACTCTGCTGCAGATGTGCAGGCTTGGGGCTGGCCGCAGCTCTCACACACCCTTGTACACAAAGTGCCATCAGTTTGGGGAAAGACGTGGATGACACCCACCTGACTGTCTGATTCGAGCCGTGTGCTGCCAGGGAGAAGGAGCACGTGCCTGGTCAGGGTGCACTGGTGACTGACTTCACTCAGTTCATACACGGGAAGCTGAGGGCAGATGGGTCCTGGGATGTGCCGTGGAAGGACTGGCTGATGTGGCCAGTCATCTGTCCTCAGTCACCTGTCCTCAGTCTACCTGTCCCATTGCCCTCTGGCCACTCAGCTTTTGCCCGACTGTCTTCTGTTTCTTCACCCTTTTCCCCCTCCCCTCTTCTCAGTTACCACCTTAATCATGACTATCTCCCAAGTCTCTAAACTCTCACCACCTGAACGGAACAAATGTTATTTCTCAGAATAGGAAAAAGAGGCAAATTCAGACCCACTGCTTTGGCATCTGGGAGACTTTACCCTACTGGGTTAACCTGGCCTCGGGCTCCTCTGAAGGGAATGCTGCCCTCCAGGAGATGAGTCCTGGAGAAGTCCAAGGTATCTTTCTGGAGGACAAACCAGGTGCACACAGTGTTGGCCTTGTTAAGGCAGGGAGGCTAGTGCCCGGGCCAGGGCTATATCAGAGGACATGGTGCACTGTCATGCACCTGAAAGGGACACACCAATGGCAGGCCTTCAGAGACTGTTTCAGGCTGCCATCTCCACTCGGCTCTACCACACACCTGTCCTGACAGAAGTGCTCCGTGTTTGTCCATTGCTCGGCTGTCGTGGCCTGGAGATAAACCCTAGAGGTGATGCAGGAGAAGGGTCCCCTCCCCTAACTGCTCTGAGTGGAAACGAAAGAAAAAATACACACTCATTTTATGCCACACCAGGTGCCAGCTCCTCTTGGGGAAACCTTTTGTTTCCCTATCCAACCAGGGCCTGTAACTCAAACTATTTTTAGCCTTTTAAATTTTGAAACACGGTCTCCCTAAGTTGCTGAGTTACCTGAACCAAGGCAACTTTTGATTCTCCTGCCTCAGCCTCCCACAGTGCTAGGATTATTGGCAGGCCTTTTTTTTTTTTTTTTTTTTTTCAACCTGAGGCAACACCTTTACAGATGTGTCTGACTCAGCAAGGTCCTTAAAATTTCTAGTTCATCCAAGCATGCCCAGTGGGCCCTACCCTCCACATGGGACTTGTCTGATGGCTCCTCCCTGGTGTCCCATAGGAGCTCACCCACGTGGGTATGTGAGAGAATGATGCTGGTTTGTGCAGCACCCCGAGGTGAGGCTCTGAATGCGGAACCCAAAGGTCAACCCTGTGGTCCAGGCTGTGCAGTAGTCCTGGTGCCCTCTGCTGGGCACATCTGGAAATACAGGCAGCCTCAAACTGGGAAATGGGTGGAACCTTCCTTGAGGCCGGATAGACTAAGGTTGGGGCAGTGACTCCTTCTCACAGTAGCAGATGACCCTTTCTCCTTGATACTGCTGAGGGCCTGTTCTCTGCACCAGCCATAAGGGACATGCATCCTTTTCCTATCTTTCCACAGTGGAAGGACTTCATGTACTTTCTAGTCTTTATTGGCTGTGAAATCTCTGGCAAACTACTCAACCTCTCTGGACCTCATTTTGCTCAGGAAGAGCTCACTGGTTTTTCCATCACATTTCAGATACCAGCTCCTGCCAGGCTCTTTATCACGTCAGTTGTGGTTTGTGGGCTGGTCTTGCTCTCCAGGTGAGACTTTAGATCCTAGAGGGCAGGGTAGGAGGGAATGCCCGTGCTGGAGGTTTGCTGAATTCAGAAAGCAATGCTAACTCTGAAACAGCTCTGCACAAGGCTCTCCGGTGCTTCTGACAAGGAGACACAGAATGTAAACAGCACTCTCAGGCTCCTCTCCTTCCCAGCCTTTTTCCTGTGCATCTCCCTGTGGCCGAGCCTCTTTCTGCAGCACCTGCTCTGCCCAGTATCGTTATTCAGGGCCAGGGCTGACCAAGTGGGGACATGCTCCACCCCTCTCTGCCTCGCCTGATGTTGACAAACAGTGGTGGGCTTGAGTGTGAAGTCATCCTCATGTGCATCTTATCAGAGTGCACATGCACTCCTGTCCACACACGCTTGTCTCTAAGGTGGTCCCGGCACAGCAAACAGCACCTTCTGGAACCGACAGTAACAGCTAACGTTTATTAATAGCTCAGTGTGCTGCAGGCTCGCTGAGAGCTTCGCACATATTATCTCATGTAATGCTCTTAATAACCCTCCATGATGGCTCTGTTATTATCTTCACTTTGTGACAAGAAAGCGGAGGCACAGAGGAGTTAAGCCACTTGCCTAAGGCCACACAGATAAAGAGAGTGAAGACCAGCAACTGAACCAAGACAGCTGGGTTCCAGAGCCCAGGTTCACAACACTCCTTCAGACAGTAGGATGTCTGGGAGCGGGACAAAAGCTAGGCATCCAGTAGGCATGCATACACCAACAGCCGAAACACATGCACATACACTGCCTAGGTGCTGTGCACATATGAACACTCTAGTGATGCCCCACCCACCACGTGAGCATTGTCAAATGTGTGCTGTGCTAGTGTGTGCATGCACAAACCTCTAGGTGCCCTCTCCGTTCGCCATGTCTGAAAGCAGCATTGGCTGACTTCAGAACCTACTGCATGTAGAAAACATTCTACATGGACTTTGCAGAGAATGTGGGAAACTTTGCAGACAGTCCTCAAAGATGGGTGGTTCACTTCGAGGGTATGGGGATTTTCAGATTTTACAAGGGAGCCAAGCCCATATGCATTCAGTAACAATCATACTACAGATTTTGAATTTTGATCTTTTCCAGAACTAATGATGTCATCATCTGGGGGACTTTCTAAGACCCTACGGCCAGCTATGTTGCTAAACTACGGGTCTACGTGCTAACTGCATGCTATATTTGGGATAGTTTCATTCACAGTGAGCTTACTGAGGTAAAACTCCATGTAAGAAGGGCACAAATTTAGTTACTTTCAACCACTGAACACTGGAAATGTGGACAGTGAGACTGAGGAACCAAATTTTTAATTGTATTCTGAATAAAATTAATTGAAATATAAATGTAAGTAATCACACATTGTGCTGACAATCAAATTAGCCGTGTCCTGGGATTGTTGGAAGGATGGAGAGTAAGGTTACCCAGGCAGTGCAGGCTTGGAATGTCTAAGTGCTAAGCAATAGATGTAGTTTTACTATTGTCGTGTAGTGCAAGACAGTGCATATGCGTTTACCTGCATGCAGCAATGCGTATCATCCTCATCCTTCCACCCATCTACCTGTCTTCTCTACAGGGCTTTTGAGGATCAAGTTACCAACAGTGGACTCTGACCCAGAAGTGTCTCCCCTAACATGGAAAGAGCGCTGGGCTCTGGGGTCTCCCAGAGAGCAGCCTGTGTTGGGGCCCAGAATGTCTCACTAGCTGGTAACCAGCAGGAGGTGGAGAGAAAGCCTGCAGCTGCCCGCGTGCTCCCTCCCTCGCTGAGAGCCTCCCAGGTCCCTGGGGGACTAACTGCATTGCTAATGTGTAACTAAAACGTCAGCTTCTCTCCTTGTACATTGCTTTTATTAGTTTTTTTTTTTTTTCAAGTTTAAAAGAGAGAAAAAATGGCCAGCAGCCTGCCTCAGGCATTTGGTGGTGGCTCTGTGGGCCAAACAGAAGTTCCCAAGGGAAGCGAGATGGTAAGGTCAGGCTCCAGGGGCCAGCAGGAGCAGGACAGGGGCGTGTGGGTCACAAGGACACAGGGTGTACAGCAGGCAGGGTGGGGTGGCTTCAGCCGCAGCAGCAGGGCAGGGAGGAGGGAGCTCAGCGACCTACATCTCCACCGTGAATCGGCTGACTCACCCCGGGACAGCAGCTCTAGCTCTCCCTCCTGGGCAGAATGCAAGCCTGGCATCCTGGGAAACAGGAGCTCAAGAGAGGGCAGTGGCAGTGGCCCTTGTAAATGCTGGAGAGAATGAAGCTACAGCACGGGGCATGCAGGTGGAAGTGGAAGAGGACAGATCCGGCCTGGATTCTGTGCTATGGGGCAAGGATGATTCCTTATGGACTATCAAGAGGGTGGGCAGGTGGGCATAGGTGAGTGGGGTGGTGTACAGGGTATGGGGAGGAGGTGCTGCCAACATCCATGCAGGCATGATACAGTGCAGTCTTTAGCAAACGCCAAGTTCACATTGACATAGAACAATAAGCACATCCAAGAAGTCTTATTTAACTTGTTTTTGATATAAATGGCTGTAAATAGTCCCCCCCCCCCACCCCTCCGAAGCATATACCTCCAGCTAGAACCTCACACTGAGCTCTAGGATCAGTGGTCCATTTGGCTTCTTGATGCTTTTACTTGGACATCTAACAGGCTTCCCCTGTCAGTATGGACACAGTGGAATTTTGGTCATTCGCTCCTAAAACCAGCTTCTTCCCAGAAACGCTAGCACTCACCGCTGAGTGCTACAAATCATCTCTTGGCTCCTCTATTTTCCCACAGCCGCACTTCACAAGTGCTGCAACTCTGATCTCCCCAACACATGCCGATCCCATGTGCTTCTCATGCCTTCACTGCCCACCCCAGCCCAAATCCCGGCCTCCCTCCCTTGGCCACCCACCCACCTCCCTGTCTGCCCTGTAGCAGTTGGCTCCAGGTGATGGCTGGAGAGATCATTATGGAATGTACAGAACACAACTGTTCTGTAGTTTCTTCCTGGCAATAGGATACGGTTTGAATGCTCATTCCTGGTGACCTTTTAGGCTTGAGACAACCTGCCCCTGCCAGTTTCCACCCTGCATGGTCCCATAATGCTCATAACATTCTGGTCTTCCTACCCTTGAGTGTATAGTGCTCATTAGTGGCTCAGGGCCTTTGCACCTGATGCTCCCTCTGCCTGGAGAGCTTTTCCCCTCCGTGTGGGCTTATTTGGGTCTTGGTTTCACTTTCAGTTTCTCAGGAGGACTCTCCCTACTCACCCAGTATATGGCAACCCCATTTGCACCATACTTCATCCCTATCTTTCAGTTCTCAGCATAGCACTTAGGATCAGGTGTTTAATTTTTATTCTTAATTTATTATCTAACTCTTCTCATGGAAGCATAAGCCAAAGGAGAGCCAAGACTTTATCTGCCTCGGTCATTGTCGTGACTCCAACAGTCAGACCTGTGCCTGGCACAGAGTGGGTGATCAATAACTCTTTGTGAATGAATGAATTATTTACTCCTGATGGTGTTTGTCTGAGCAGGCTTTTTGCCTAGGGTAGAAGTGTGAGCTCATGAATGTGTTTCCTGGACTGGCTCTTGTGTACGAATTGCAAGACTAATTAAACTCATACATATTTGTGGAAATGCAAATATAATTTTATTTACCAATGACTGTAATAAAGGTAAATGCTCCTTACTTAAACAAACAATTCACTTTGGGAATAGTGCTGTAAACAGAAGCAATAAATAAACACTCGTTATTGAGTGCTTACTGTGCATCCCCTGAACTTCACGAGCAGGCTGCTCTGATCTTCCATCCTGGCACTTACACCCATGAAGCCTGAGGCTGTGCTAGGAAGCCTCACGCTCCTCTGCAGATGCCCATACTTAACTACAATAGGCTCGAGCACTCTTAACTACGCACAGGACTCTCCAGAGCACAGCTGAGATCTTGGCTCTACCTCTTAGGTGCTCTGTGCCCTGGGAAGTTATTTAAACTCCCTGTGTCTTGGTTTCCTTGTCCATAAAATAGGAATTGCGATTTCCTCCTAGGAAAAATGGAAGTATTAAATGAGATAGCATATTAGAGTGCTTGGCATGGAACCATTGCATAGTAAATGATAAATACATGTTAACAGTTCTTCTCTTATCATTATTATGATTATTAGCATTATGCAAGACTGCTCTAGATGTTTCTACATATTCTCATTTAATTGCCACCATAACTCATGGAGTCGGTGCTACGCCTGACTTACAGGTTAGGAGGAGCTCAGAGCTCATGGAATAAAAACTATTGTCCCTGGTTATCCTGTAGCTCTCCATATTAAAACTCAAGTCTGTGGACTCCAGATCTAGCACTTTTTCCATGCACTGCAACTGCCTCTGGGTTTTCTGTTACAGCCTAGTGCTAGTGGACTAAGAATCACGCATGTCACAGTATTTTAACCTTCAGCCCAGACCTAGCCACAGAATCTGCAGTCCCTTCATGGGCTCAGCTTCCCCCGTTGCCCTTCACCTCCAAGTGCTCTCTGAGCCACACCTCAGAACTTTGCCTGCAAGGCCCCATCCTCATTTTTACTGAGTTCCTTATGGTTGTACGAGCTTGGACACTAATCTAGCACAAGCAACATCACAGGGCTACAGACTGAGATGGGCAGGGTTCCTCCAGGAGATCTGCCTCATCCCATCCCAGGTGAGCAGTGCAGATCTAGAGAGGGTTCAGGGCTCGCCTCCCATTCCTGACCTGCCACCCCCCAACCATCACCTTGTGCCATCTACCAATCACAAAGGTGCAGGAGAGTGACATGAGGGCATCTCTGTAGGCATGGGGTGCTGTCAGTTGTGTTTTTCTGCTGCGTTGAGCTTTCTTTTCTGCATCCCACCTCCTGAAGAGTCTGGGAGTGAGTCTGGACAGAGGCCATGGCTTGTCCATCTATGTCTCACATTGCACAGTTCAGCACTGGGGCACAGTAGGCCAGCAACAGCCCAGCCTAGGCTGACAATTATTAAGAAGGGAGATGCAAATAGAGGTGCCTTTCCTCTTTTGCTATCTTTCTATTTTGCTTTTGTTTTTGTTTTTCTCATGCCATGTACTGTTCACAATGGAGGAATACAGTCACAATAAATTTCTTATAAAAAAAGCAGCTAGACTTTTCTGGGGGCTAGCATGACAGACCTTCCAGTCCCTCCAGGTTAGCAAGTTGCCAAGTGGTCTGTGCCCCATAAGACATACCTAGCAGCTGCCCAGGGGAGGTCAGCTGGATGCACAGTTCCATGTGGTGCCTTGGTGAGGTCCTGGTCTGAGGCAAGCTGGTCAGACATGCATGCACGGCTGGGTGGTCAATGAGTCTGAGGCTTTGGGCTGAGAGATTTAACTCTGAGGACTCTTACAGGGACAAAAGTGTTGAGGATACAGAAGTGAGAGGCTTCCTGGAGGAGGCTCAGGGTTCTATGCAGAGGAGAGGCTTTGGTGTAGGGAAAGCAGAACCAAAGAGGGTGCCCCAGGCAGGGAAGCACATTGAGCAGAGAGATGCAGAGCTGGAAGCAATCTCCCAGGAAGAGAGGCAAAGGCGAGGGCAAATGTAGAGAAGACAGGGTGCCTGGGTTGTGAACTCTTTTGACTTCTTTTCATTTCTTCTATAGCTACAATTATCGCAGGCTCACTGTGTTCCAGGCACGGAGCCAATGCTCTACCTAGATTACTGCATTTCATACTCCTGATAAATTCTTTTAGTTAGTGTGTATATTTCTGCTGGTTATACAGGGAAACTGAGGCTGGCCCAGTAGGTAACATGACTTGCTCAATGTCACACTGCTACTGGAGTGACTGGGGTTGACCTTAATGCTGCCTGCCCCACAATCCTTGTGCTATCCTGAATCTTCCTCATGAGAGTCTGGGGAGCCCTGGGACTCTGTGTGAGGTGCAGAATGGCATCAGCATAGCTGCATCCATGCAGACATGGGACTTGCAAGCATGTATTACCAGAGGGCTTGGTTGGGTGTGTGTAAGAGTGTACCTGTGTTGAGTGTGAGAAAGTAAGAGTGTGAAATCTGGACTCACTTCTTACAGATGGGGAAAATAGGTCTCTTACGACAGTCTGGCCACAGCCTAAAGGACGAGTTTCATGGAGAAAGCAGAGTCATGAAAATGTGGGAGGATATATTTTGAAGAAGAAGCTTGAGCCTTGGTGGTCAGGAAACAGTGCACAGAAAACTAGGGGGCAACCACGAGGTGTACATCTTAGAGGCAAGAGGGATCTACAGTATTCCATTGGAGGTGACAGTGGGGCTTCAGGGACCAGGAGAACTTACAGTGCAAGAATACTGCAGATCTTTTATCCCTGTCCTTAGATGATGCAAAAGTCTGGGGCTGAGGCCAGGACCTTAATTTTCACCAGACTTCAGGAGATTCTGATCCTGAGACAGCCTGGGGAGGGCCAGGGTCCAGCTTTAGCTGCAGGAAGACAAGGTCATGTGCTGCATGCCCGAGAGCATACTGCTGAGAATGCGCTGGAGTGAACTGCAGAAGAAGGCCCTGGGTGGAGGGCCAGGTAGTGTCTTCAGGAACCAGAGTATCAGAGGCTCCAGAAGAAGACAAAGTAACCACTCATTCTGTGCTTGAGATCACAGGACTCCTGGGCAGGCAGGACTGGCCTTCCTCCTGCTCCTGAGGAGCTTGGAGTTCATGCAGGTGCCAGAAGTTGATCAGACCCTGGTTTGCCTTTTGTGTATGAATCTCAGAAGCTGAATTCACCTTCCAAGAGGCCCAGGTAAGGCAACGGAACAGGACACCTGTAACTAGGGTCAGGGGCAGTGCATATGCCCAGGAAAGCAGAGATGCATTCAGCCCGAGGGCATTTCCCAGGCTCCACCCTGGCCCTCCTGGGCACTGTCCTTCTCTAGAACACGTGGCTTCCAAGCACAGCCTCTGGCCTTGATGGTCTGGTCTGAGTACCATCTGTTCTGGCCCAGATGGAGGCTGTGGGGCAGAGGCCTCTCTCTCCCCATTGCTGCCTGTGTCTGATACATGCACACATGCACATTTATACATACACACGCACACATGCACACTCCTGCACACATAGTCCTGTACTCATCTCTAAGTGGAGCTGGGCCCGCAGGGCCACCTTATTGGAAGTCGACCCCACTTTTCCGGTCTCCCAGGGAATCTGTGGGCAGAGTGTGAGAAATGGCACAGATGGCCCAGCTGCACATCCAGGAAAGCAGCTTTGTCTCTGGAGGACACTGTTTGACTTCGCATCCCCCAGTTACACTGCCCATAACCACATGTGAGCAGGACTCTGTCTCCCCACATCTCTTCCCCACAGTTCTTTCCCACTCCTGGCCGGAGGCCCCCCAAAAGACACCCATACTCAAGCACATTTGCAGAGAACTGCAGGAGTGCCCACCCAGGGAATTGGACTCATCTTTTCTGTTTTTTACATGCACTTGGTAGAAACTGTAGTCATAGACGTACACACAATCTGTCACTAAAAGTTGGCCCAGCCGGGACGTCACAGCCCACACACGCCTGCATAAACTCAGCATATATGAGCACACAAGTCCACATATCTCCTCGCCTGGCTCTTACAGGCTGAGATTGGGGTGTGCTCACATGGAGGTGACATGCTTGTACATGCATAGACACTACACACCCACCTCACATGGGGATGTGCTCACACACACAGCTCACACTTACTTCTCACTGCCGGTGCAGTGAGGGGCTGCAGACCTTGAAGCTTTGTTCTGACCCACAGCTTCGGGCTTGGGACAGATGTGGTCTTGGCATGGGATATTCCTGGTCCTAGGTCTGGATAATAAAGGATGGGACCCTACTAGATAGCAAGGCCCAGGAGGTAGAACTCTGCAGCTTTGGGAGCATGGAGAGAGGTGTCTCCACATCTCCTCTTCTCTTTCCCAAACTACAGCAGCAAACACAGCTCTCCCACATGTAACGCACAGTGACCCACACAATACCAGTACACTCATGCATGCACACAACACACTCATCAGGCTCAAGGTCTGAGACTACAATGTGCATCCACACAACATTCCTTGAGCAGTGTCTCTAGATTGTTTTGCCGCAGTGCCCAGCAGTGCCCACTGAGCCTCAGTCCTCACTGCACATCAGTATAGTGCACAGAGCACCCATGCAGAGCAGGGCCTCACCTACACCACCTGTGGTGGAAGCCCCTCAAATCTCCCATGTAGCAAGCAGCCCAAGCCCCGATTAAAACATGCCACCCCATTACTCTCAGAAAGCTGTAACTTTCAAATCGTCTGCTCACCTATCAGGTTAAACCACAGTGAACACATTCCCAAGTTGTTATCTTAAAAGAAAAAAAAAAGGTTTCTGGTTCCCTGATGAATTTCTTGTCCTTATTAACCCTTTGGTTACTCTGTGTGTGTGTGTGTGTGTGTGTGTGTGTGTGTGTGTGTGTGTATGCGTGCACATGCATTCTCTTATTCCAGCTGAACAGGGCCACTTTCTCTGCCAGGTGTGTTTCTGTGGACCTACACGAACCCAGCTGCCTGCAAAGCAAGCTTGGGTGTTCTGCAAGAACCTGGGTATGCAGTTTCTTTTGCTCAGAGCCACAGCAGGAGGTAGACAGATATGGGCTCCAGAAACTCCTGTCTTCCCTTCCCCGTTTCCACCTCCTGGAGGATATCTCTTCTGCTCACAGGTCTCGTCCTACCTTTCTGAGAGCTGTCTGTGCCTGTTTATAGGGCTGGATGGACCTTGGAAGGCCTGGCCCACATATCTCAGGGACCTGCCTTCGGTCTTTCTCAGAGGAACAGAAATTTGGCCAGGAGTCCTGTGGGTTGATGCAGTAGGAGGATTGCAGAGGGAATCTCACAGATGGCCTTCTAGAAATTTGTTAACTTCTAATGAGGACTTGACCTCAGTCTTTAGGGTGCCCCTGACGCCATCAGGAGCGGACTTTGGCCCCTAGTCTCTGCTGGAATGTGAGTGGAGGGGAAACCTGTCTGCTCCTGCCTGCCTTTTGTGCTGGGCTCTTGTCATCACTTTCTCTAAATAAGCTGGCTTTACCTTTCGTACTAGGGAGATAGGAGGCTCAATTGTCCTGCCTTGTGGCTAATTAAGCCTTGTCACTGAGGAGTAGCATGTGAGTGTGTGAGGGTATGTGCCTGTGTCTGTATGTGTATCTATGTGCTTCATTTTGTGTTTCGGCATATCAGAATGCTTCTGCATGTGTGCATCTGTGAAGGTGTGAATGTAGCTGCAATTGTGAGTGTGTGTTTGAGTCTGTGGATATCTTTATGTGTGTCTGTACCTAAGTGTGTTCTTACATGTGTCTGTGTATGCTTATTTGTGACTCCATGTATGTGTGTGACTGTATGTACGTGCTTGTGGGTGTGTTAGTGTGAGTTGTCTCCATATGTCCATGAATGTGAACATGTTTCTATGTTTGTGCCAGTGTTTTCAGTCCTCACATAAGACTGTGTGGAATGACTTAAGAACTTTGGCTGGTGATGTTACAGGGCTTCAGTTTCTCCATTTGCAAAAGGATAGCAATCAGAGATGACCTTTTTACTTCTGTTAAGGAAATGTGTAGCCATGGAAGTGTGGAGGGCTTAAGAATACTACAAACAGATTGCAGGGCATGTAACTTGGTTGAGCTATTGCTTGCCTGGCTTTCAAAGCAGGTACAGTGCCATCTCTGTTGACGTTTTGTCATGAGGACTTCTTGAGAAAAAATAAGTGAGAGGCTGCATGTGTACCGCATAGCAGGTGTATTCTCGGTCTTCCTTCCTGTCCACCTTAGAGCTCCACTTTTGGTCCTGTCTCTTGCAACTTGTTTGAAGGGTAGGACTGTCTGAGCTGCTCAGTGATCTGACGGGGGAGCCGGCTTTTAATATATGATAACGAACTTCACCATTTAAATATTTAATTGCATTTCCCCTCCTCATTTGACTGTGATAGTGACTCTAAAAGGTGGGTTGAACAGGCTCCACGATGAGTGTCATAAGAGAGGAAAGCCTGAAGCTCTTTGTGAGATGGGGACTGGGTCCCTGGTAGGGGGAACCAGAGGCCAGATGGGGCATGGATCCAGGCATCTGGGTCCTGGGTTCACCAATGACCCCTGTCACAGGTCTTGTCCAAAGCACCCTCAAGTGTCTGCTCCCAGAGCCCCTGTGAGGCCCAGGCCTCCCCTACTTGTTCAACCCAAACAGGAGAAGCCTGAAAATGAGCCCCAGCCACACTCAGATCATCAGCTGAAGAGCTGCCTGGGTCAGTGCTCTGCACGGAAGTTGGAGGAGTGGCTTTAATTGCCTGTAAGAGGCAGATTCCTCTCCTCCTAAATAGTTCATGGGTTGTAGACATCCAGAGTCAGATTCATTAGTTTCATCACCCACCTTATTCACAGACTTTGATCTAGGTGATGTTTGCGGTTTACCTAAAGTCCAAACCACTGCAGAATAGTGTGATTTGAACTCTTAGACAGCAGGGTAAGACACACTCATGTTATTGAATGAGTGTGGTCTCCCAAGTTGTCTTGCAAGGGGATGCATTCAGTAGGACATGTAACTTAGGATGCGTTTGCGTTTGTTGGGGGTAACTCTATTTCATAAGTGACGGGAGCCCTTGGCCTTCGGAATCTGCTTTCCTGGTCAGCAGCCTTGACTCTGTGTCTCTCAGTTCGGCCAGGACCCTTTTCCTGCCTCAACTGTACCCATCCTCTAAGCTGCAGCCACTCTGGGTATCCTGATGAGATGTGACCAGCTTGTAATTTTCCCTCATCATTCCTCTTCCATTTTTCTTTATAAGAATGGTATCAGTTATGACAGAACTAAAAGGAAGTAAGATACCAGAAATGCTTTACAGATTAAAATGCTATACAAATAGAAGGCATATGATAATATAAATAAAGTACTTTAACCTCTATGATACACTGTAAGATGCATGATGTGACTTTGATGAAAACACTTTTGTACATAAGTTATATACATACACTAGAACATAAGACTTAGTTTGGCATATAATGTAGTTTATAGTATGTACTGCCATCCATAGGATTATGTAATATCTAATGACATATGATAGTCCTAACGCAGAGAAAAGTAGAATAAAAATCAGTTGACATTAGACTATTTTGGCATTCGGAACACAAGCCTCAGATTTGTGATTTTAACAGCTGAAGCTGAGAGAAAGAAAACTAAAAATACTAATGGGGAAGATATCTCCATCAACCGGCAATGTGGCCCACTGGGTGGGGGAAACTGGGAAGACTGAAACCCCTAGAATAGGTCTGGGGAGGGGTGCAGCAGGGAGAGGGCCTCCTTGGGAGGAGGTGGAGGAGTTGTCAGTGATTGTTCTTACTATTTATGAAGCCAGATGAGGAGCTATAGGGCTTGCAGTGGCCCCTGTGTCTGCTGATTAGCTGGCGATTATATTGATGATGTAATAAAAATTCACTTTGTCTATTAAGTTTCACCACGACAATCAGGGAGAGATTAGATAAAAATCAGAGGAAATGAATAATAGAATGGAGGAGAAAAGCCACGAGTCTCCCCCACCACAGTGCCTGTATTTCTGCCTTTTGCTGCCCGATGGGGGCACAAATGAAGCCCCCACCTCAGCACCCAGACAGGGCTGCACTGGAAGCATCTCGAGCAGTGCTGGGGATGTGACTTGGTGTTCAAGATACGATGTTGGTTTAAGTTTACCGACCATGCTTAAGCCTTGATTAAATCTTTGTCAGGGCACCTTTGTGGGATCTTCTGACCCTGCTGGAAGGCTGGCAAAGTGGTCTCCAGCTATTGGGGTCCCTCAGGTTTCATAGCATGGCAGATGGAGCCTCATGTGGGCGACACAGCTTTAGACTGGCAGATCCATATTCCCCGTGGACCTGTTTGCCTCATAACTTCTTCTGACATGGCCTGTGCCAAAAATTGCCCCCATCCATTAGAGGGGCTCCCTGGGTTAAGGCTTGGGCTCTGAAATATCTGTCAGAAGGCACATGCCATAGACACAGTAACACATTAATGTCCACTAGCTCCAGAGCCATACCTGCCTGGTTTGATTGCGTGTGCTTGGAAAAGATAGAAAAAGGTTATTTTTGGTCGAGGCCCACTGCCTGAGAATCCTGGGTCCTGGTTTGGTGGCTTGGGGTTTAGGGTTTGTGACCTGGGTTTTGTAGGGGAGTGTGGAGAGGGCTGGGGATGACAGGGATGCTAAGAGACTACCATTAGTGACTTCCACATCCTCCTAGGAAGCTGTGTCTTGGGGTTACACCAGCTCTATAACTAGCTCAGTTTTGGTCTCCCCTGAGAAATTCCTGGGATCAGGAAATTGCCAAAGTTAGGTCTGTGGAAGGACTATATGGAAGGAGCCTCCCTTAATCAGTAGGATTCAAAGGCCACCTCATCTATTTTGGCTCCTCTGAGTTGGGTTTCTCTTCCCAAATTGTAAGAGACACAACCACGGCTTTCCTGCTCTCATGGGCTGCTCATGAGCCCTTGGTCCCCTTGCCCAGGTGCACTGTCCATACTGGGAGCAATTCTTCCTGGGATCTGCCAAGATTCCTCCAGCCGAAGGCCAACATCAACCCAGAAAACTCCGTCCCCTGGCTTCAGCCCCACTGCCAGGCTGCCTTCTAGCCATTCTTGTGCAGGTGGAAGGGGAAAAGAAGGGTGGAGGGTGTGGGAGGATTCCAACCCTGAACTCTTCCATGCATTGCTGGGGATGTTCATCTGAGTGAGCCTTTGGGGGGCAATCGGATACCTGGCTCGGTGACAGGTAACAGAACCACAGTGCAAATATTCCTAGAGTAATGTTTCAGCCCAAGTGGGCTGCTGTTGGGCCAGTTGAAGGACACTGCAGCCCCAAAGCAGGTAAGGCATGAGGGTAGCCATGGCCAGTTCTGTGTGTGTGTCACTGAATTTCCTGGAAGCATCTGTCACCCACCTACTCATCCCTGTCCTATCTCCATCAGCCAGGTTAGTGATGGGTCCAGATTTATTAAAAATGAGAAACTCTTTTTTTCCACCAGTCTGAGAATGAGACGTCATTGTAGAGGGACAAAAACAAAACCTAATAGAATGAGACAAAACACTTTGACCTGTCAGCTCTCAAGCCTCCCTGCTCTGCCTTCTTCCTATGTGCTGGCCTAAGCTCTTTCTGTCTATCACTATCAGGGGATTGGCACCAAGCTCTAAAGTACTCTGACTAAGAATTTGCCTTTGGGGGGATCCCACATTCCCTACATAGGGCATTTGTATTACACAGTTTTGTGTATGTGGGGTTACCACCTTTTATCACATCCATAGTTATTTTGTGATGGTGAGGGCAAGTCCCTCACATCCTGAGGTCAGGGCAACTGAGATGACTTGGATCTGTGCCTCCCTGAGGAAGGTTTGCATCTTCCCAATCAGACCCAAGGTCTTCCCCTTGGAAACCATGATACATGTCCACGTTGGCCTGCTCCTGCTTGGCAGAAATCTGCCTCTGCACCATGGGGGTCAGCATGGGGAGGGTGGGGGAATCTCAGAGGCCTGATGCAGTGGGATGAATGCTTTCCCTGCTTGCCCAACAGGCTCCTCCTCCAGCTTTGCTGGTCTGTGGGACCTTCTCCTCTTAGTTGCGTGGCCTCTGCTGTGAGTAGCCCTCTCAATCACGGCCCAGCTGAGACAAGGTCAGAACGTTTGGAGTTAATGTTTTGTAGAGAAACTTAAGAAACTAAGGGAGAAAGAAGCTAAGGTCTTGGAGATAGAGTGAGGAACAGACAGTGCCACACAGGAGGGAGAAGAGAGCAGAAGTGTTGCTCCTGTTGGCCTCAGCTAAGTGGCTGAAGCCTGTGGGTTTGAGGCTTTCTGCTCGACTTCTACTAGTCCCAGCCCTGGTCCATGGAGCAGTGGGATGTAAGTGTGGCTACTCTGCCCTTTGGAACAGCAGTCCCTTTCAGCTGCAGGGGTGACAGGCCTGCATGGTGGTCCCTTCCTGCAGCATTTTTGCTGCTAGGAGTCACCACTCGCTGCTCCTTTGTTCTTTCCTGGAGTCCCAACTCGGCTGCCTGGACACAAAGCGCAGTCCTTAGACTTTATTCCGGGCAATTTTCAAACTTGTCCAACAGAATTCACTCCAAATTAGATGCTTACTGCAATGGTCAAAATAAGGGTGCAGAGGAAGTTCTTACTCCCCAGTAAGATGAGTTTTAAAGATCAGAAAAGAAAATGAAGCCAAAACATAAGCCTCTGGCGGCTCTCCTGCCCTATGCCTCACTCTGATGATGAAGAGGACTTCAGTTGCCCAGGTCCTCAGCTGTACCCAGATGGTGGTGGTGTCTTCCCATCCATCCCTAGCAATCAGCTCTCTGCTGAGGCCCAGCCAGGTTACCAAGCCCCCAGTGAGCTTTTGGAGTTTCCTTTGCAGAAGTTGAGGGAAGTAACAATTTGGAGTTGGACTCTGTCAGTCCTTAAGTGTGAAAAAGATTTGGTGCCTTCGCCAACATCTGGAACTCCCTCAGCATATGGGATGAAGAATAAAAGCAGCACTAAACCATAGACTGTAATTACTCATTTTTGAAATGAAACGCAAGGCACATAGGGTGTGTGTGTGTGTGTGTGTGTGTGTGTGTGTGTGTGTGTGTTGCTGGTTCCTAGGGCCCAAGCCTGACTTACCGAATGAGGGAATTGGCCCAGGGTCCCAGGTTACCCACCATGCAGGGAGTTGCAAGCTTAAGAGATAGCCAGCCTCCCTGCTACCCAGCGGGCTTGGCGAGGTTGGCCCACAGCTCCTGGGCTGGGGCGGAGCCTGGACTGCGGCAGGCGCTGGGCGCTAGGGTTTCAGGGGCCCGCGGCGGTGAGCAAATTCTTCCTCTCACCATCAGAGGGCAGGCGACAGCCAGAGGAGAGAGTCTTTCTCCCCCACACAGTTTGGGGGTTCCTCCCAGTGTAAGGAAAGAGGCTAAAGGAATTGCCAGGCTTCTGGTGCTTTTCTGTTCTTCCTGGAGCTACTTAGACCCGGGCCTGGGGGCTAGGAATGGAACAGGGCACTTCTGGCGGCTAGGGAGGGGACAGGGCACTTCTGGAGGATGATTGAACCGTGGCTCCAAAACACATCTTCCCCTTATAACCTCCCGGGCAGTCGCGGGGAGCCAGTCCTGAGCTCAAGGTGCCAGCTGGGGCTTAGCTGCGCACTAGGGAGGCTTGGCCTGGGTATTAGGCAGTGCCCGCCAGGGCGCCCAGCGGCACGGGTTGAGAGTTAAGAACCTGGCGAGGGGGCTTGCCCCTTGGTGGCCTGGGGTGGTGGGTAGCAAGTCAGGGTGGGAAGGGGTTTGTGATCTGTCTGGGGACTGAACGTTCCTTGTGGGAAGGAAACACCTTCCCTCCGAAGGATGCTGTGTTGCCCATCCTAGCCACAGGCGTCATCTCTTTTCCATCCTGTCCTTTCCAATCAAAGTCATCACCCTCTGTTCCTTGGCAGTCCATCTCTCATCTATCATCACCCCTATGAGGCAGGGTCCCTCTAAGCTGCTTTGGTGACTCTGGTAACGAAGAAAAGCAGTGATCAAAAAGCCTATTCAGGTTTTTGGCTTTCCCCAGGGATGCTTCGGTTCTGAGTAGCCCCCAGATACCGAGCTCTTCTCCTTTCCCGTCCTTACTCAGAACACCCTTTCAGGCATTAACCAGCACTGCCAAGGACAGTGGTGGACATCCATATCCAGGATTTGTGTGGGTAAGGGAATGAGGGGGTTGAGGCATTCCCCAAGAAAATTCCAAGACCTCAGAAGCATGACCTTCCAGTTCAGTTTCTTCTTACTCACTGTCACTAGAAGTGAACTTTAGGGAACAGTAGATTTGAGAAGATCAGGACATTCCTACCCCACCAGCAATGCTGATTGAGCAGCACCCACAGCCTCTGGCCTGAAGAACTCCTTCACTGTGATTGATCTGATCGGGTGCCTTTCCTCCTGGTATACCCAAACTGCAGAGTGCACACTGTCACCTCTGGGGCCAGGATCCCAATGCGTCAATGCAGACATTGTTTAAGGCTGTCCTCACTTCCTTGGCAATAAACCTTTTCACACAGTGAGGGGAGGCAAGAACGCTCTCTGTGCCTCATCCAGTGAGATCAAGCCAAGGTAAGTATTGATTTGACAGAAAGATAGGGATATTCTGGGTGGATAATGGCTAGGGGATCCAATTTCTTTCCTATTCAGAGAATACCTCTCCTCCACTTCACCCTGCTAGAAAACAGAAGCCAAATGAGGAAGAGTGTTCACCTGAGTCACCAGGGTTGCCTTTATGTCCTCCGGTTTTCTCCTGGGAGTTCACAAAGCCTCTGGGAACAGGGTCTCCTCTCCCACCATGCAAGCACTGCCAACATCTTTGCCTCCTCAAGTATTCTTAGAACCAGTCAATATGATTAATTTTACATGGGCATAATTTCCTGCTATTGCTTTGGAGTCCTCCTAGCCTCGCCCATCAGCAGCGACATGATACAGTTTCTGGTTATATTGGTCAACCAAGATATTGATATTATTAATAATGAATATCTATATGCTGACCTTTGTCCACACAACTGAATCATTCTGGGCTGACTGTCACATTTTTTAAAGGGTATTGATAAGCCCAATTACTGGAAGGACGCGTACAATCTTAGGTGTGCTTTTTGCTTGCCTTTAAAGATCTCCTGTGAAAAGCTATCTGTACTGTAGAAACTGGCACAAGATGGCATGTAGTGTGCAGAAGAATGTACACAGGTGCTTGTATGGTGAGTGTACGTGTGTGGGCATGTAAGCCTGTTCATCTGTATGTGTGTGCAGTATATGCAAGAGTGTGCGTGTGAATCTGTCTTGAATACCTGCCTTTTTAGAGCTGATCAAATAGTCAATTAGAGCATTATAGGGAGGTAGCAGAATCAGAGAGTTCCTACAAATACACTGTGATGTAGTGTTTGATCTTTGGATGCCTCTTGTCTCCTAGGACTTGCGTGAGGAGGCTTGGCTTTATAAGGATATTATTAGGTTGATGCCTCCTTCTCTCAATTTACCTGCCAGGCAAGAGGCAGCATTCACTGGGAGCTGGCTGGCCAGAACCAGCCACTGCAAGGTGCACTGAAGGCCACGTGGCAGGCAAGACTTTAGAGGGATGCTAGTGCCAGCTCGGTCTCTTTATCCATGTCTCGGCAGCAATTAATCTGGCTCTACTTTCTGAAGGCCAGAAGAGGGGAGGTTAACTTACCTCAGCCCCTTAACACTCTGCACTAAAAATCCCAATCAAATGAATGTTTGACGTGCTGCCAGGCCTTGCTGATTACATAGCGGGGTGTGGGCTGCTGCCTGTTAGAAGGGAATAGATTTGTGGAGTTTTGTGGCCGAAGCATGCTGTGTGTTCCATGTGTACAGATGCACATAGTCACACAGACCTCATCACTACATATCTCTGTGACTGCTCTCATGCCTACCTGTGGACAGTGATGTCAGAGACCCTGCCTTTATCAGCTTGTCCTATAGCGATCTCATCCTGTATGGACCCACGTAGGCTCACTTGTCAGGGATGCCCCTTACTTGTCCCTGTGAAGGGAAGCCGGCTAGTGAAAGAGATCTTTTGGATCCTCAGACACAGTGTATGAATAAACCAGACATGGATTAATTAGGTGTGACTGCATCATTAAATTAGAATAATGAACAAACAGCCACGTATGGCATTCAAATCTGCCTAGAACGACTTCAAGGGTTGCTTTCAAGTAAGTTACCTGTCAGTTTGTAGGTTTTGGGGACTCTAGAGAGTGAGTTTCCCATCATGACCTGAGAAGTGGGTTCTTTAGGCACCATCTAACCCAGGCAAGGGCTGTCCCTTCGTTGGGCACCCAGCCTCCACAACTGAATCCAAACAATGCCTGGTTCGATACAGCATCGTCTATGCATGCTTCAGCTGCACACATTTCTCAGCGTGAAATACGACAGTGGCACAGGTGCTCAAGAAATGGGAGGGAGAAGTTAAGAAGTGTGGGCAGCGGATGGGAAATGTATCGATCCCACAGTATTTATGTGGATGTGCACAGTTGCTTGTGCGCACACCCTTCTTCTATGAACCCCATTTCCATGAACTCTTTTTTTCTTCTATTAGCATAGCCCTCATTTCAGTCAGATTTGAAGGTGAACCAACTTTCAGCTGTGCAATTTTAGAAGGAGCTGCTTTATGGCAGTCCCCTGCCCTTGGCAGACCACATCACTACAATCCTGGTACTTGGACATAGCAGCTGTCCAGAAACAATGGTTTATTTTTTAACAAAAAGGAGAAAGTCAACAGCTAAGAGGGGAGAAAATGGGAATCTTGCTGGTCTCCCTGGCCAGCTATAGGGTAACCACCCAGTACATAGAGGCTTTATTAGTAACATCTCTTAAGGACCTAGAAACCTTTAATCTGTAGCTGCTCTTAACAAAGGTTATAATTAATTAAAGCAGAATGTATTGCAATAAAGTAACATCAGGGGCAGTTTATACGCTGTCCAGAACTGGCCTTCGAAAGTCTCTGTCAATTAATCTCTTGTTGGAGGCCAGCTCATTATCTATTTTTTCCTTGAGTTTGATCAATATTTTTGGCTGTGCAGTCCTCACATGAGAACTGTGCCTGTCTCCATGAGGGTACCCACTTATTTACATCTTGCAGATGGCCATAGAGGATTTGCTCCTGAGCTGAGCTGCTGGGAATTGCTCTGCTTGAAAGCTCATGCTGAAGGGGAGATACAAGGTAGGATAAGGGAAGCAAAATGTGGAGCAAGTGGAGAGAGAAACCTTGTGAATCTATAATCTTGAAAACATCTCCTTCTAGTCTTGGGGGACTCAGAAAACAGGGCAATTCTTCAGGGGCTTCCTACCTGGCTTCCTTGTTTCCTATAGGCTGGTCTGTTGCTCAGGCTTTTTACTCACCCAGGGGCTACTGCAAACTTGATGAGTGGAAGGAGAGAAAGCTCTTAGGGCAAGTGCATCAACTCAGGAAATTCCTCTACTGTCTAAAATTACCCCTGTAATTGTCCCTTTGCTCTAGCACCTTTGTGTGCACCCCTATGCAATCAAGTGGAACATTTATCTCTTTTATCAGGCCCCACTTTAAATTTGGGGGATATCTTCAGTAGTAAGAAGGAGGAGAGAAACAGGAAGGATAATGGATGATAAAGCTAACTTGGGAAAGACTATTCCAATCTTTTAGGCCAGTGGTGGCAAACCTATGGCATGTGTGCTGCAGTGGGCTGTTAGTCACCACCAAAAGCTCTAAAAGGTTCACCATCACTGTTAGGTTATTTAGGTAGGACAGTATGCTTGCTTTCTGGGATTCTTGTAGAGGCTGTGTATTTAAAGGACTTAGGAAAGGCAGAAGTAAAAACGGTGAATGTGATTCTCTTGTTGAAGGGAGCCCAAAAGGAGGGCAGCCGGGTGTTTGGAACGCCCTGCCTGTATTTAGAGAAAACGCAGTACTCTGCTCAGAGGATTTGTCTTAACTGAGCTTGTTAAGTCCTGCGCATATGTTTGTGTGTGTATGTGTGTTTTCATGAAGACACTCTAAGAGGAAAGTGTGCTGGGATCCCGGGGGGCATTGAGTGGGGTATGAGAAGCAATGGGTGGTGAGAATTGCTCTGCAGAGAGCTGGGCTCTGTGGCTGACTACTTAGATCCCAGACATAAGGTCATTTTTAAAACAAGTCTGTGGGTGAGCAGAAGCAATCCAAACTCCAGAAATGATGGGATTACTCTTGCAAATCTAGACTTTTGGGTAGTGAAATTAGAGAGATAAAAAGGCTTGCATGCTGGAACTTGGATCACCGACAAATCTAAACCAAGAATTCTGGGATAGGCAATGAATATAATAATGTGGACAGCATCCTTCTTTCCAGATTCTCTCCTTTTCTCCAGCACCCTTTTCTTTAATCCTGCATGCAGCTTAGAAAGATGAAACTATCCCTAACATAATCTCCATTCTTGTATTTTTCATTTTTTCTCTGTACATGTGCACACACACATATACACAGTCATTCACACCAACACCTACACAGGCTGCATAATCTTCCCTTCCCCAATTCTTCAGTACTCACAGACACACTAGTTTTCACATCCTCTAACTCTTCTTTCTGCACGTCACATGGGATTTCCCTTCCAATCTCAGGAGCTGTTGCAGTTATGTTCACTGTCAACTAGTACATCCAGCTTCTAGCAGGCATTTTGACCCTACACTTTGGTTTCCTTTTTCTCTATTTGAAATGTTGGGCCATATTCTATGTTGCATTTCCCTCTTCTTTACAGCCTATCTACCCCAACTTCTCTTGAGGTGAGATCTCTTTTGGGCCAGTTTGGAAAGTGATCATCTCTTGATGACATGGAAGGTGTGAGCTCTGCAGTATTTCCTGCAAATCCATCTCAGGCAAAGTTTCAACTCTTTTCTCAACCAGCAAAGTGCTGCCTTGACTATCTCCTCTGGCATCACTTGCTCCCGTCTGATGTATAAGCCATAACAGAAGAATGTTGATGCTAATAATAGTAACGAACACACCATGCTTTCATTTCTGGAGTGTGTAGAGATCCCTGGGCCTGAGAACACTGCTGTAAATCAGGTCTTTGAAAGATTCCTGCGAACTTTGTAATATTACTGTTTAGGAGTTATATGTATGGTGTGCATTTTTGTAATTGCTTTCCTTTGAGTTGTTCTTCAATTAGGACTTTATTCAGGAAAAGCTTTTGTTTTTGCTTTGTTTTGTGTCCAAGAAGCCACTAACATCCAGCCAACTAGAACAGGTGATGCAGGGAATAAAAGTATGCCAAGGGGCTTCTTGCAACCCAATTGAGAATTCCCATTAAAGCCAATGAGGGCTGGGGTGAGAATATTAACATCCTTCTGATGAACTGCAATGAAATCTAGGCCAGGCTTGGTTTTTGTATGTGTGGGATGTGCTTAGTCATGCTTGCACATGGATGCATGTACGTGGCTATGTGCACACTAATTTATCTCTGTGTGTGTTGATTCTGAGAAACTTTGTTTTAAAGGTAAATAAAATTGTGCACAAGTAGTGAATAACCACCGGTTTCTAAAATAAATGAATCATTTTTCAATACTCTTTTCCCCCAACCTTTTAAATAGGACACATCATCACTTGGAATTTGGAGGTTTTATAATAGTGGCTATTGTTTTGATATATTTTAGTACTATAATGAATGCTGGTGCTCATTTTTTTTTTGGTGAAACTTATTTTTGAAAGTGTTTTTCTTGTTTTCTTATTCTGGCTATTCTATTTCCCCTATCTCTGAAAAAGTAAGTCTTTCTTTTTAAAAACTATAGGTGTGTAACCAGTCATTCGGTAGTCTCTTTCCCTAGACAGAACTGACTTTTTATTTTTCAAAGTAATTAACAAGAGTTCATCTTAATTGAGCTGATGCCCATGCTGATACTTCACCTTCACTCTCTTACACTCATTTGAAAACAGAAATCAGATAGAGTCTCAGTTTTAATTCACCTATCCACAGAGGGGAAAAATGAGCCATCTCGGCTAAGTCATAAGGTGGAAATTCAACGTTCTGAAAATTGTTGGATCTTAAATGCAAACATAACACATAATTCTATGAGGATGGCCACAAATCAACAAATGTGGTAATAATCCCTGTCACTTTTTCTTCCAGTTCCACCCCAAATCAAGAGGTTTTAGGCATTTCCTATTCAGGTACAGTTGAAATGGGAGGTTGTGCAGCTGATGGTGAGTATATTTTAAAATGATACAGTCTCTGGAGCTAAATCACAGAAGGTTTCATTACTCTGTCCCCACCCTCCTTCTGGATGTAGTGTGAAAGTATGAGGGGCTGGCTTTCCTGTAGCTGTGGCTTCTGAGTTGAAGCCCCCCAGCCTGTCAGTAGAATAAATTTTCTTCCATGCAGTGGGGAAAATCTCAAAGCAGAGTAGTTATCCAGGCACAGATCTGTTCTGACTGGATAACAAGAGGGACTATGATGGGGACTTGGCTGTTTAGATTAAAATGCATCGCAGGCTCCGGGAACAAGCACACATCAGTAGTAAAGGCTGTTTAAACCTTTGGGGACAGCCTTATGTTTAGATTACATTAATTCATAAATATTATACTAAATACCACTTAAATTGGACTTAAATGACTTCAAAGATAATGCATTATAATATGGCTATCCAGAGAGCACTAGTCTTTATGTCTCCCACTAACTCAGTCTTTGCTGCCTCCTATCCTGCTAGACAGGACCAAAGTTATGAATGGATTGCTGGCTTATTCATGATCCACTCTGTGTGTGTCTCCGTGTGTGTGTGTGTGTGTGCATGTGCAGGGATGAGAACATGTGTGAATGTGTGTCTTCAGTCACTAACTCTGTTTGTCCTCCAAGAATTAAAAAAACAAAATACAAATAACTATAAAATGAGAGAAGAGAGGCAGTAGACTAGTGTGTGACCTGGTCCCTTCTCCAAGGAAGAAAAATTCTACAAAAAGGGGCAAAATTGGTGCTTAGCTCATTTCTGCTGCTATCCCGGGAATTCACATCTCTCTTCTTTAATCAATAACACAATGTCATTCTCTTTGGAGCCTGGAAAAACAATCTTTCCAAAAGTGCTTTGAATGGGGGGAGAAGGGAAGAAAAAAAGACTCTGAGTTAACCAGAGAGTTTGTATTACACTGAGGTTTATTCCTTGGGTGTTGTTTCTTAGAATTTTGATTTGTTTTTTTTTCTCCCTTCTTTTCTCCATCTGCCTAACACCTACACCCCCTCCCTCCAATTGCTTGCTGGTGTCTTGGGGGGTAAATTTACCTTACAGTAATTACCCCAGTCCACTGCTGCTATTTGCTGCTTCCCAGCCCAACAATCCTTCTTGGATCTGGCTGAGTTTGCCCCACAAAACCCACCCACTCCCTCCTCCACAGACTCCCAATTTGACTGGAGTAATTGCCTTTTAAGGTGCACTCTACGCATGGCAGGTATTCCATTAACCCTTAGAACTCCTTCCTTCTTTAGTTACCTGAAATGGCAGGTGGCCAGCAAATGGAAATCCATCTGAAATCTCATGTATTTCATTTATTTTTTTTTACTGTTTTTAAAAACCAATAACATACACATGCTATCCATGCTGGAGGGCCAATATTCTCTTATGTGTCTCAATTTTATCCCAGGATTATCATTAGAAGTTGTAAATTCAGAAAGGGGAGAGCAAGAACCATGGGTATGCCCTGAAACCAGGCTTAACAAAGGCATAATTCTATCCTTAGCCTCACGCTGTCAATTTAGAGATGGGGAAAATCCAGAAGCCAAATGCAACCCTCCCTCATTCTTCAAGCCTCATCATGCTTTTTTGACTTAACAATAGTTAATCACTAATGGCAAGCAAGTAATTTTTTAAAGGTGGCCAGAGGCTTATTTTTATCAGGATTAGCTAATAAATCAGGCTGCATCATTGGAGGAGGAGTTCAAACTCCACTAGGACTGAATAAACCAGCTCTTGGAAATGGTCTCATTTATTCAGCTCTCCGGGAGCTTCCAGGCATGGCTAGAGACATTGTGGTCAACCTCGACTCTAAAAATCAGAAGGATGGAGAGGCAGGAAGTTTTAAGGAAAAATGTATGCTCAGGCTCTGAAGGGTGAGCTATGACAATGAGCACCCAGGATGCTGGAGCCAATGGGCCCTGCCTGTCACTGACTGAGACAGTTTGGAAGAAGAATTATTTGGAAAATGAAGTTTTTCTTTCCTAGGAATTCTGCATATGCATAGGTATATATTCCTTCTCTTTCCCTGATACAAATGGTAAAAATCCTGCTTCTTATAATATAAGAGAGACCAAATTACATTAGAAACAAAGTGATGATACCAGCAAGGAATTGTTGAGAAGAAACCAAGGAATATTGCTAAAGTTTATCTTCATTTGAAATAAGTAAATAAAGTGCTCTAATCCAGATCTCATAGGATGCCCAGCTCCCCCATAGCTATCTTTTGCTTCTAGGGGGTTTTGATTTTTTAAACTTTGAAATCTTAAATTACCACAAAAACTGATCATAGGTAGGCAAAACCATCTCTACCTATGCTATTAAAATTTTATTATTACTATTTTTAAAACCAGGGACCTATTAAAATGACAAAATTTGATATAAGTCTTGATTAGCTTCTAGGAAGCTTGATTGGAAAGAGAAAATCTACAAAGATATGGTTGAGAGGGAGGGGGAAAGAGAGTGTTTCTTCCTTTCAAATATTATTTCAAAGACTGCTTCCCCACACCACCTTTTCAATCTCTTTTCTAACAGATAGACATTTTCTCCATATTGGATAAAGATTGGTTTCTCTCTCCTTTACAGCCCCCACCCTTACCCCACCCCAACAAACCCAGTATATTTCCATTCTGCTATGTTTTTGTGCTACTCAACATGCCATTAACTTTAAGATTTACTCCTCAGCAGGCAAGCTGGAAGATGTTAAAGCCAATAAAAACTGCTCTCTGGGACTCCAACTATGAAGAGTTTGGAGCTCTGTTTAGTATTTGGATGAAGGGAGGGCTGGAGAAGGACGGTGGTTGTGGTAGTGAAAACCACTGCTGCTCAGAGAGACAGACAGCTCTGCACTCTGCACCTAATGTGCTGGAGGATCAGCTCTGTTCCTAGCCCATTTGTGGGCAAGAATGGGGCTGTTCTCTTTATACGGGGGTGAGTGTACATATGTGTGTTTTCATCTTTAAAACCACCAGCTCTAACACAACCTCTTCAGCGGCTCCCCACACTACTGTTTATTAAAAAAGGAACATCCATACACATCCCCTACAACTTCCTTATCCCCATGCTCCTTCCCTGCTTGGCGATCAATCTCTCTCAGAAAGCATTTAACTTGCCCACACAGCTCCAGCACCGATTAATCCCCGCTGCACATCCTATACATTACGGTTAGAGAGCGGAGCACTGGGCTAATTTCGTCACCTACCAGCCACCCACACACATTCTACAACTGAACACGTTTGGGGCTCTGCCTCAAAGATAATAAAACAAGGAGAAAACAGGCAGGCTACAGACAATTCCTATGACCACTTTCTTAAAAGTTATTGGGTTTTAATTGTTTGATTATTCTCTCCCCCCTCCCCCAAACACTCAGTGGTGATGATTGCTTCAAGGGAGAAATGATCTACTATATAAGGCTCTCTGTATGGTGAGTTTGGGAGAAATTAGGGTACACTCTTAAAAATGCTTGTCTTGCACACATATGTTTCTCCCCAAAGCCCAGTTTTCCCGGGAAAGGGACTCCCAGGTTCCTCAGACCCCCACTCCACCCAGGGGATGGCTGGCTCCCTGCTAATTCTTGCCTTGGGTTTTATCACTCCTTCCTTCAAACATCCGAACCACCCCCTTCCCCCCACTCCCCACACTGTCACTCACACCACAACCAGATTATTGAGGCTCATAGCTCAACAAGGAGAGTTTACTGTTAAATTGATAGCAAAATAAAAATATCTCTTTGAATTTGTCACCTCTTTCCCCTTTTAGACGGCTGAGCTCTCCTGCTACTCTGGCCCCAGCGGAGGATGAAGAGACCATCTCCTGTAGTATTTTCAGCACCACTGCGATGGACAGCTCCCTGGGTCCCTGGCCCGCCGAGCGCCTGCCAGTCCGCTCTGCTTGTTGGGCTCGCCTGCCCGGTGCATCTGTCCCTATCCCAATCTTCCAAGTCGCTGTACCCAAAAACACGAGCCCTATTTCCCCCCCTCCATTCTCTCTTTCTTTCTCTTCATCTTCTGCGCCCGCTGCTCTATCCAAGGCACCGCTCCTATCAGCTCCTCGACCGAACCCAGCGTTGCCCCAGCGAGCAGCTCCCCACGCACCCCAGCGCTGGTCTCCTCTGCCCGAGCGCCTCCTCCTCGGCGCCTGCCCGCGGCTCCCTCTCGCCCCGTCTCCCGCTCGCTCGCCAGTTGCCGGCCCGCCGCTCGGCGGCCCGCCCGCTCCTTCTCCCCGGCAAAGTTGGGAGGGAAAGGTGCACTCACCTTTGTGCATGCCTGTGAACCTGTCCTTCAGAACCGTGAGCTCGTAGATCTTGCCGAACTCCTCGAAGAGGGGCTTGAGGTCCTTCTCATCCAGGTTTCGGGGGATCTGCCCAATAAACAGCTTGATGGCATCGTGGTCCTTCATGGGAATGGTCGACGGGTTCCCCGGGCTGTGGCTTAATCCGTTCATGTGCCCGGCGCTGCCCGGGCTGCCGCCGAGCCCGTTGGTACTGAGGCTCGCGTTGTCAGCCTGTCCGTTTGCTAACGTGGCCATCTTTATATACATAGAGAAAATCTTCTTTCCTTTTATTCTTTCTCGCTCGCACTCTCTCGCTCCTCTCCCTCACTCGCTCGCTCGCGCTCACACACGCACACGCATACACACACTCGGGTTCTCTCCCCCTCGGTTTCTCTACACCTCGCTTCTCTCTCTCTCTCTCTCTCTCTCTCTCTCTCTCTCTCTCTCTCTCTCTCCTCTCTTCGCTAGCTCGCGCTCTCTCTCCTCTCCCCTCCTTCTCTCTCCCTCCCTCCTTCTCTCTCTCTCTCTCTCTCTCTCTCTCTCTCTCTCTCTCGGTCTGATCTGATTTTTTTTTTTTTTTTTTTTTTTACACTGAACAGACAGGATCTCTGTCCTTTCCGTTTAAACAGGCTGGACCGGTTCAAGTTCCCAGCCAGACCAGGGGTGGGAGCGGCGAGAGCGCGCGCGCGCGCGGAGCGGGGAGCGCCGGAGCCGGGAGTGGGCGCGCTGCGGGGGGGAGCCCGCACCGCGGCGGGCGGCGGCCGGGGGCAGGGCGGCGTGGGGCGGCGCCGGCCCCACCGCGCCTCCCCCCGTCGGCGGCCCCGCGGAGCGGCGGTGGTACGGTCCGAGACGGCCCCCGGCTATAAATAGCGCCAGGCGCATGGCTCTTCGGGAGGCGCTGAGATTCCGGGCCGGGCGGCCGTGGGCAGAGGGTACCCGTTAGGAACCGAGCAGTCGGCCTCCTCTCGTTGCCCTTTGGGGGTTCTTTTTGTAATAGCAGCAGGTGCAACTTTTTGTATTTTAAAAACATTGATTTTCGTTTTCGTGCGGTGTGCGGGTGTGTGTGTGTGTTATCCACCGAGCTCACTCTATTGGGGCGACAGGCGGGCGAAGCGAAGGCAGGCACGGCGGGCGGGGCGGCGGCGAAGGCGGCGGCGGCGGAGGTGGAATGGGCGCTTTTCTCTCCCATCTGGCTCCATTTATTTATTTATTTAGACTAGAAAAGGCGGGCAGGCTTGGAGGGAGTCGGCCCAGCGATCAGAGTGCGCATTGATCAGTGTCGAGAGGGAAAAAAAAGCTACATAAATATATATTATGTGGATACATCTATAGACAAGAGCTCCCTCGCCCGCGCGCGCTCTCCCGGTTTCTCTCTGTGTCTGCTTTTTACCTTCTCGCTTCCCCAACCTGCAAGAGCACCCCCAAATCTCCCTCTCACCGGACATCTACCGCCAACCGAGCCACCTGGGAAGACAGGGCTGGGGAGCAGTTGCGTTGTACTAGAGGGACTGAGGATAGAGATTTGGGGTCCGTTCTCTGTCCCAGTGCTCTTCCGAAGGCGGGAGGTGGATGTTTCGGTCCCGGACCGCTTCCCCAGTCCTGGAGAGCGGCGGCCGGTCGGCCAGCGGCTGGAGAGAGGAAGGTGGAAGCCTGCGTCCGGCCCGCCGAGGAGTGAGAAAAGCGCTGGGCTCCGAGTTCGGTGAGCCAGCGCCGGGACACTGGCTTGATTTTTCTCCCCTCATTTCCTTTACTGGTTAGAATTGGGGATTTTTTTTTCTTCAATTCACCATCAAAGAAATAAAGCCCCCGAATCGCTCTCCGGGCTGTAGCGGACCCAGACTTTGCACTGCGTGCGCTGCGCCCGCGGGTTTCCTTTGCTGCACCCCAGATCCAGAGGTGCGAGGTGGGAGTTGCGTCTGCTGGCCGAAGCCAAAGGTGCAGCCGCCGGGCGAGTGCCCCGCAGGACTCCCTTGCGGGCCGCCTGGGCTGGGACCTCCGCTGCGCTCGAGAGGGAGTGGCACGCGTGGGAGCCGATTGGAGCAGCCCCGCCTCTGGGGGCGACTACTGGTGGTGAACTTGTCTGGGGCAACAGATTTTCATTTTAATGGTATTTACCTGCATCCCATCCTCTCCCGCATTTGCCTTTCCAGGACAGCTTTTCCCAGCTTCAGAAGTCGGGCCAGTTAAAATTATTCGCTGCCTGCCCGCAAGGCTGGAGCTGGGACGGCGGGGCTAGCTGCTGGTCTAACCCCGGAAGGTCCCGGCTTAGGCATCGGGTGCTCAGGGTTTCTCTACTCTTACCCTCGAATTACATCACGTTACTACACGATATTTTTAAACATTTATTTAAAGAAACGAGACCCCAGCAGCCTGTATATCCAGGCCAAGCCGGCGTGGTACAACCACAACGCGGTACTCTCCAGCGCCAGAGGAGGCCCGAGGCTCTGAGGTTCCCAGCCCTGGGGTTCAAGGTTCAGCTCAGACCCCCAGCTTCCCTCGAAGGATGAGAGCCCAAATCAAATCGCAAGTAAGGTTCTAAGAACTGTGGAACGTCTTCCTTTCGTTTTAGATTCTTCTGCTTTTGCTTGATGGAATTGTAAGTAGAGTCGATTTTAACTAGGTTTCCTGGGCTTACCTTATCCAGTATTTTATGTTGATGTAGAAATTGCTCAAGTTGATGAAATGGAACAGAAGCTGTATTACAGCCTGTCTTCATGGCTCTGTGCTTAGTGTGCCTGTGAGGTGCTGTAATAAAGCGGGCTTGTCCTGGGAAGCACCTGAAGGGGTTGTGTGTTTGGCAGGAAGTGTGTGCTTGTCTTGTCCCGACCTAACTGTGTGTGTTTGTGTGGATGCAGCCTGGACATGTGCACAGACCCTGTTTGTATTCATATCTCTCTCTCTCTCTCTCTCTCTCTCTCTCTCTCTCTCTCTCTCTCCTTCCTCTGTGTGTGTGTGTGTGTGTGTGCACTCGTGTGCGCGTGTGATGTGTACCTACTAGGCTGAACCCTCACATCCAATTCCCGCCCCTACCCCCGCCCCAGGCATATCAGCAGAAGCTAATTATCCAAAATATTTCCTCCAACATCATCTTGCAGAGAGGGTGGTTGGCTCCCAGGATCTCACAGCAGAATGGCATATACTTTCTGCCCTCACAAGGGGAGTTAAGGAGAGTAGTTCCTACTTGAGATCTCTCCTTCCACCCCCTCAAAGCAAAGCCAAAACAATGGAAAATCAGAGCAGCTCCAGAGATGGCTGCTGGGCTTCATTCTCTTTTCCTGCAGCACCCCAGTCAACCCCCAAAGTCCAAGTAAATTATTCACAATTTTTAAATTATTCATAATTATTATTACTAATAATAACCAATATATAAATGAAAGCTGTCCCTGGGCAGGTGTGAATAGGGAGTGAGGTTGCTAATGAAAAGGGGCACCTGATTATTTCAGATGCCCATGCTGCATTGTGCTAACTTCCTCTAGAACTGCTCCTCTGTGCTGTTTCCCTCCATATGTGAAACCTAGGCCAAGGAGAGCTCCTTCTTCCTCGGACAAGCTCCCCCTCCTCCCTGATAGCCCACCTGATGATGATTAATTTTGGATTTGGGCCATCTCCCCTTAGGGTGTAGCACAGCCCTCACCTCTCAGCTTTTTGGCAGGTATATGATGAACTGTACACCTCTTCTCAGCTTGTTGAGGTAGAAGCAGCCAGGACACCAGTCCTGTGATAACTGAGCTACCTGTGTAAACAGCAGCAGAGGCAGCTTCTGCCTAGGCATTGATCTCTTAAAGGCACAGAGCTGCATCTCTTAAGCTTCCATCTCTCCAGTGCAGCAGGATGTCAGGGATAAAATAACACAGACAGGTGTCTTACATGAACGTAATAAAGGAGCAGGACCCCAGAGAAAATAGTAAGGAACATAGTTAGGTTGGTTCTTCAGTATCCTTGCCCTTGATATTCTAGGAAGACTTGAGTTAAATTTTTTTTTAACCTTAGATCATCAAAGAGAAATTTAATTAGGGAAAGATGGGGCAAAGTATTACTCACAGTGACATTTAGGTAGATTTAAAACTTTTTCTCCAAGTACCACTTCATGGGCACAATTATTCCATCCACTGAGAGAGAGGGAGAAGGCTGGCAAGTGAGAGTGGGAGCTGGGAACAATTGCTTCTCATTTTCTTCCTGGGTTTGGGGCTTGCATTTTGTTGCTGATTCATTTCTGGGGGTGTCAGAAAGCTCCATAGGGTACTGGGTCAGGCAGGTTAGGAACTCAGGCCTTACCACTGCCTTTTGATTCCTCACTTCCTTTGCCCTTGCTGTCTTCCTTCCAGGAGGGAGGGAGCCCTATTTGTGCTCAGTTTCCCTTTAGGTGAGCCACCCATCATTCTGTCTGACACCAGTGCAGCCCTAGTGAGGTGCCATACCCTCAGACCTGCTCTGGCTTTCCTGGCTGTAGATCATCTCTTTCCATCTAGATGGTGAACTCCTGGCGAGTAGGCATCTAGCGATCTGGTCTCTTCTTCTCCTTTGCAAACACTTTCACAGTGATGAGCTAAAGGGGCTCAGGGTGAAGATTGTAGAACCAATGACTATCTAAGGCAGGGAATCAACACTGTATCCATTCATCTGTACTTGACTCTCTGGAAAGGAGTTCAGGGTTGTGGAGGGGAACAGGAAGTGGAGGACACATGCAACCCCCCAGTCCCTCCAGTCCATGCTGCTTAGCTTGGAGGTATCACCACTCTGTGGTTCTTGCCTTCATTCAACCCTTCTCATTTCCACTGGAAGAAGTGGAGAAAGGCCTGCAGTGAATGCACTGTCTAGTTAGACCAAAATCACTTCTCACAAGTGAGAAGCCTCAGAACAGCAACAGCAACAGATGGGTAAATGTTTTCCAGGCCTGAGGAACCTCACATAGGAGAAAATAGAAAACAGAAAGAAAACATAAAACATTCCAAAGTTGGGTGTGCTGATCTGTAAGATGGGTAGTAGCTTTGGGGACAGTAGGGCTATTGTAAGGCAGGATGCAGATGGTGCTAGGAATTCAGAGCTGGCTAAGGACCTGAACCTAGGCTAGGAGGGAAATAAGTGGTGAATTCTCCAAGGTTATGAAGAGCCCAATCTAAAAACACAGCTGCCATCTATACTAGACTCCCCATGAAGAATTCTGACCTCTAAATTAAACACCTCTGTGGAGTGAATGCCCTGCCTAGACTGCAGAGGGGTGGGAGGGAAGACAGGGGGTGCAGAGTCTCCCCTTCTATCTGTAGAGAGGTCATGTGTTGTTCAGCAGACAGACTGACTCAGAGCCACAGGGCCATCCAAAGGCAAAATCCAGCTGAGGGGCACAGTGAGAGGGGCAGGCTCTGTGGACCAGAGAAGATAGAGGTTGTGGGGATGGTGGCATCCAGGGAAGGAGAAAGTCCTTGTCTGGCTCTTAAGAGGGGGTGGTTCAGCCTGAGAAGAAGGGAAGAAAAGTAGCCTTATAGGTTGAGGCAGTGATGGAGGTTGCCAGGCCAAGAGTAAGCAATGGGCTGTGGGTTTGCCAACGATAGTAAGCAGGATATAGATATAGATATAGAATGGGCAGGCAAGATGGGGCTTTTAAGACAGCCTCAGCACTTTCTGGTCTTCTTCTCAAGCCCAGGACTTCTCTGTTCTTGAATAATTAGGGAAGGCTTAATAAAAAGCCAAACCAAAACAAAATCAAAGGAAAACAAATCCAAACCCTAAAATACTGGGATGAGAACTGAATAGAAAAACAATTCCTATTGCAATTGTTTTTCTGTCAGTTAATTTTAGCAGCCGCCTGCTACCTAGAGTAGACAATGAAAAGACCTCATTGTCTTGAGCTCACAGCAGGTCTGCCCAGGGGAAGCAAGCCCATTGCAGGGAGGAAGAGAAGAAGGAGTGTGCTGTATTTAGGAAACCCAGGACCTCTCCCAGTAGGGCAGAGCTGTCTACAGTGGCAGGACAAGTGCCAGTGCTGGCAAAAGAGAGTCTTTTCCTTGCTAGAGCCTTACAGACATATTGCTGTGGTCTTGGGGGACTCCTTCAGCCCCCGAGACTGTTGGGCAATGCTTTCAGGAATCTGTCTTTGCTCAGCTCCTGTTCCAGGATTCCATGTCAGCTCAGAGGTTTGCCTCACTTTTGCTAAGGACAGACTGAAAATGGAAGAAAAGTGTAAGAATAAAGGAACCTCAAAGTCACAGCCAGGGACTGCCTGAATGGTGTCCCAGAATACAAAGCAGAAGGAACCTAAGCCATGACTTTCCTGGTTTTCAACTTTCCCCCCTGTAAAATGGAGACAGCACTTCCTTTCTTCCAGCCTTCTTTCCTTCCTTACATCTCACTGAAGATGAGACAGTAAGTAGCACATCTGTGAGATTGACTCACAGTTTGGATATAAAAAATTATTATTAAGATGAGAGAGTGGGATTGAGGGTGTAAACGGGCTCCAGAAAGATGTAGATAAATTTGATGAGCTTGATTGCACTGAGGGGCCAGGAATTGCCTTCTTATCCTCCCTAGAGAATTTACATTTCTGAAAAGGGCAGCACTCAGTCCAACAGAAGCAGGCAGCTTCAGCTGTGTTTGGGTAAAGCCGGCAGAATTTGGACTCTGGAGTCATTTTTGTAGCTTTAGATCCCCCCTCTTCTGCTTATTAGCTATGTGACCTTAGGCGGGTTATTTAATCTCTTTGTGGCTCAGTTTCCTCATTTGTAAAGTAGGCAGTGAAATAGAACCTAGCTCATAGAGTTGTCGTGAAGATTAAATGAGTAAGCGCAGGTAAAGTGCTTAGATCAATGACTGGGCAGCCAATATTATGGGAGCATCACTAACAGGCCACTGGGGGCTGAGGGTCTGGAGCAGCCCCTCCTTCTTCCTGCAGAGGAGGCAGGGGCCCCCTCCTCTGCTGGGCCTCGTGCCCAGACCCGAGTTGGCTATCCAGGGATGCCTACATGCTTATGTACTGTGTGACTGTTTCTTAAGGAGCTCCTTGGGAAAGGAGGCCTTAGGGGAGCATAGGGTGACATCAAGGTCTCTCTCTTTTTGGGACCTGCCCTGTGTGCTGGCTGCTGGCACTAGGGGCCCTTCTTACCTGAGAGGTGTTGCTGAGGCAAGTCCTTTTAATTGTGATGTTTTACTAATTAGTTTTTAATTATGTTAATTTATTGTACATGAGCCCTGAGGTTTTCAGACACTGGGCTTACTTTAGAAACTGGAATAGTAAGTTGTGTGTATTACACACACAAAGCTGTGGGTAAATATCATTTCAGCATGGCCACCATCTCTCTGATAATGCTACTGGGTCAACAGTTCAACCTGGACACACTAATTCTAATGTCCCCCACTGCCTCCAGGCTCTGGAAATCCAGTGCACAATCCTTTGCATAGAGTTAAGGGACTCAGTGGCCACAGGCTGCGTGGATGACCCGAAAGACTGAGATGACTGGGTGGGGTCACAGAGTCTCTAATGTGATAGGGACTTACGGAGGTTAGAATGCACAACCTCTGGTCAGGTCTTCAAAGATTATGGACCTCAGACTCACTGGTTTGGGTGAATCCTCCTGCTTCTGGGTCTTAAAGCTGGGTACAGATAGAGCTTGACAAGGAGGTTGGGAGGCAGAATCTGAGGTTGAAGAGGGCATACAGGTAGGAGCTGAAAGACATGGGCAGAGGAAGGTTTATGTTCCAGGGGGACAGGTGGCATGCAATAGTGGGTTGCAGCTGAGCCGGCTCTTAGACAGGTGAGAAGGGGACTCACTGACTGCACGTAGACTGGCTGGTGATCATATGGAAGGATGGAGTCATTGGGGCTCATTGACCACATTCAGATTGGCTGAAGAGAATATGGAAGTGTGGAGTCACTGGTATAGGAGCACACAAAGAAGGTGTCCAAGTATGTAGGAAGTATGGGTGTGAATGGAGAAATCATTCCCCACCAACACTCAAGTGCCAAGGAGAGCTGCTCCACCCAGGGCCCATCTTCTGCAGGTCTTTTCTACTTCTGCAGAAGATGTGGGTTTGTTGTCATCAGGAACCTTTCAGAGATGCCACAGGGTTTCAAGAAAATAAAGCCCCTCCCCAACAATTTCCAGATGGCAGTTGTCTTTTAGTAAGTGTATAGTTTTCCAAAGCGTAAATATAAAGTTGTATATATCAGTTTGGGTCCCTTATTAAACAGACATGTATTAATTTAGCCCATAGTCCATAAATATGATGACATTTCTATTGTTTAAAAATCTGTATATAAGGCTTAATAGTCTATGCTGCATACTTACACATGCATGGGTTGTATTTAGAAAGATTTAGACTTTGAAAGCAGATAATTTTTTAAATCATGATCTCAGAGCCTCAGTTTTCTCATTTGAAACATGGGCATAATATATTTTATGTAATTACCATGAAGGTTATGAGAAGAAATAATTGTTTGGTACTTGTCATACAGTAGGTAGCCAACAAATGTCAGCTCTTATTAGTGTGTATGAATTAGTACCCAGGTGTGGTGATACATACCTGTAATTCTAGCACTCTGGGAGGCTGAAGTGAGTTATAAGTTTGATCTAAGCCTGAGAAACTTAGTGACTTAGTGAAACCTTGTCTCAACGTAAAAACTAAAAGGGCTGAGGACATAGCTCAGTGCAAAGGCCCTCCTTGGTCTTTGGTCCAATCAGAGTACTAAAAAGAAAGGATATATACATAAAAAGTGAACCAAATCTCCTTTCCAGGTCTAAGCTATTGCAGAAAAGAACATTTGTGGTCTGTGTAATGGCACATGGAGATTTTCTAAAGAAAGATATTTAGGATTTTTTCTGAGGGCTCTCCCAATGTCACAGGGGAGATGAGAGGAATCCGTAGTGGGAGCCTGGGCCATTCCTTCCAAACTGGAACAAGTGGATCAAGTTTCCATTTAGGGTATACAGGGAATAGAGGAAGGGAGCCTGGCTCAGGTCAGGGCCTCCATCAAGTTTCCCCAATACAGCAGCTTCATGATTCACACCTGTACTCCAGTCATACCATGTACCCACCTTGCACTCCTGCTGTCAGGGGAGCCTGCACCCACACACCTGCATACCCAGACACAAGCAGGCTCCACGCTGGCATGCATCCTTCCCTGCCCAGAGGGTGGGCAAGCTGCTGTGACTCACTTGCTGGCCCTGTGCCTTCATGCTGAGTCACAGTGTAACTGATCCCTGTTTTAGCCAGGTCTCTGCTCTCATGTGATCCAAAGCAGGGTCACTGGGCTAGGCTGAATCCAGACTGAGTGCTGGAATGGGGAGGCGACCAGAACCTGGGGGTGGCCTACATCCTGTACAGGATGTTCCCGATGTCTGTGCTTGAAGGAGGTGGGCTGGTCTACTGTCCACCATCATGTACATCCCCGCATTGGCCTACATCAATGCCCCATCTGGGTAGGGGGCTTTCTACTAAAAGCTGGCTTTGCTAAATAATAGAGTCTGGTTTTTGTTTCAAGGAGTTTCTTTGAAGATGCTCATTTTCTGGGTGCTTTTGCAATGAAGGTTCTCACCCTTGTTTTAAAAGCGAGGAAAGAGTAGGCTTGGAAGATGAAGAAGATGGGGGAAGGAGGTCAGGAACATGCTGTCCACACATAGTACAAGAGCAGAGTCACCCATTTCTACCCAATCCTTATCCTAGAAAGAGAAATGCCTTTTCTACAGACAACATGGGAACCCCAGCTACCAAATAAAATCACGTGTCATTCTAGTCTGGTAGCAGTGGGTGGAATAACAGCTACTTCCTTTGGTTGAAGTCTTCTCTATGTGGCAGACTTGGAGTGGTGTCTGCTGGCTCCTATTGCAGCAACAGCAATTGCTCAGCTGTGCAGAAGTCATGTAATGTTGCTTCTGTATTGTCATCTGTAAAATGGGCAGGCATTTCTTTTTTTACTTCTGAGATAGACTTAGAGAAAAGATAAAGTTCTGGGAAGTAGCCAATGATGTTGTGAAAAGCCCCTTGCCTTGGTCCATCCTGTCTGCTGAGCTGGCATCCAGGGTAGGATCTTGATTTCAGTTTTGATCTCACCTTTGGATCTTCACTGTTGCTCTCAGGTCCAGTTCTAAGAGCCTCCCTCATCAGTCCATGGCTGTCTACCAGGGCCAGACACAAGAATTTAGCGTCATGTGCCAAGAGTCACTGCCATGTCCAACAGCCATCAAACAACAAAGGGACTCAGTGGAGACTTGCTGTGTGTGCTGGGGTCATGGCTCCCTTCTCTGGACCTCAGTCCCTGGTCTTTAGGATGGGCCTCTTCCTTCATCCTTGTTCTGCAACCCTGTGAGGAGAGGCAAAGATCCATCCCAGGCAAAGATGGAATTGCTTCCCTGAACACAGGGTACTTGCACTATAAATAAGCTCCTCTCCCTTTCCATCCTGTCCTTGTCTCTGCTCAGCTTTTATCCTCACAGCAGCCCTGGGAACAGAGGGAGCAGTCCGGTCCTCACATCCATCCTCTTCCTCCTGATTATTTTCCCCAATCACACTTAATAGCTGCCTGGCTTTTGGCTGCAGCCTGGTATGTAATAACCTGCAATTATTGTCCACTTAAGCTGTCCCCAGGGCCTTGTCTGTTGCAGTGCCCAGGCCCGCACCACCGGCCTGCTGATTTCCTTGTCAGAGTCACCACCAAGGGGAAGAAAGCCCCTAACAGGGTTGGCTGACAACCTGTTTGGCAGGGCTTCCACTTCCATGGAAGCAGCTTCCTTGGAGCTAGAAACCCCCTCCAGAGGTGGGAGCAGAGGTAGCCCTCTCTTGCCACAATATTATCCAGCTTAGGGGCCCTATGTGGACTTCTGGGCTCCTCAAAGCCGTCCTTGTCCTCTGGCACTTGCCCTGTCCACACACTGCTCTCATTTCAGCCTTCATGGCTTTGTTTACCTCCCTCAGGTGCTTAGTACAGACCAGCTGTATAAAGGATCTACATATATCTTTCTCCCTCTTTGAAGGCAGGCACTGGCACTTTACCTACCAAATAGTGAAGATCAGAGAGGTTAGGGATCTTTCTTATGGTCACACAGTCAGGAAATGACAGTATTCAAAATCAGGTTGGTTGATTCTGTGGCTCACTTACTGATTTCTATGCTATGCCATTTCCTCTCTTTATAACAAATTCTGCCCTGCCTTGTTGACTTCGCTGGCTGCCACCTCCCTCAGAAAGATGTCCTTGCCATTGCAGCAATACCAGTCTTCCTACTCTGAACCTTTATATCCCGAAAGTCAGCACCAGGTACCCCGGGTCCCATATGGGTGGAGCGTGAGTTCTCCTGCCTTTCTGTTATAAACCAGCTCTGTGTGCCAACTGGCAGGTTCTATGCTTCCTGTTGCTGACTTGTGTCTCATGAGCTTGACTCTTACTGTGACCAGTGCGGCCCCTTCAGGGTGGGCGCCAGTTGGGCCATCTCTTCAGCACTACCGATGTGGCTCTGCTGTTGGTAAGGGTGGTGTCTTAGTTACTTTTTACTCGTCGCTGAGGCAAAATACCGGAAGCCCAAAGTTGAGAAAGGAAAGGTTTATTTTTTACAGTTTTTGGAGGTTTTAGTCCACACTCAGTTGGCTCCAAGGCAGGCGGGTATGGCTGGGCCACAGTTCATGGCGGCTGCAAACAGCAAACAGGAACCAGCAAAGAATAAGACAAGACACACCTTCTTCCTGCCATTACATCCCATCCTGGCTCCACCCCTTTGTGGGTGGAGCACTGACATCATCAATCCAAGCCCTAGACAATGAACGAATAACAAATGCACAATTCAAACTCCTGAGGCCTGGGGGCCACAGACATAAACCATGACAGATGGTGATGACAAAATTGGATTTTTAGGTTGTGAGTGGTTCTGTGCCATCACTGGAGATAGCTCTTGGATATCTATGGGGATGTGGAAGACAGAATGTCAGAGTGTTGGCATTTTCATACCACTCTGAATCTAACAATTAAGTAACCAAAGACAAAAGTGGGTGTTTAGATGCTACTTGATGCCCGCCATTTGCTAGAGGCTGTCTTGGTGGATGTCTGTGTGTTTTGCCAGTGAGTGAGCCTGTGTATGGATGTTTGTGTTCTAGAGAATGGGTTGATGGTGGGCTGAGGGGCCTGAGAACCTAGAGGCAAGGCTGCTGTCTGTAGTGCCAGGAGTTTCACAGCTGATTGGCAGAGACCTAGAAGTTGAGGAGGCCAAGATAAAAGGGCCTGTTCTTGTTGGACCACCCCGTTTGTGGTCCAGGCCCATTCACCCTTTGCTTGGGACTGCCTCACCTAGCACTTATCTTTTTTTCAGTCTTTTATCTTGCAAACAACTACCAGCAAAAGGCTTGTTGGGATAGGTTGGGATAGCCTGAGGCCTTCTCTGGCCCTTCAAACCTTAAGGTTAAGTCCAAGACTGGCCTGAAGGCAAACTGGTATAGAAGGGTTCGGCTTCCCCTCTTCTGTGCCACCAGAGAATGGTGTGGGATCCTTTTCCTGACCCCCAAGTAGAAGGAAGAGCCCAGCTGCTGTGTACCCTGACAGCGTCCCCCTTCCTCCAGTGGTCAGTCAGTGCTTGTCCTCTGCCCTCTACCTGCCCTACTCTGCCTTAAGGCTGCACACGCCCCTTATTCCTGGTGTTTAGCCTTGGGGTGAACTAATCCGACAGGGGTTGGGAAAAGGTCCCTTATGGGGCAGCGCGGGGGCGGGGGGCAGAACTGTCACCTGGCATCTGCAGCACAAGATGACCTTACACTGAGAAGGCAGACTAGTGTGGTGGTCTTTCTTTTCCCTTGCTACTGTTGCACTTTCCTGTCTTTGCTGGCCAGTCTCACTCATGCCAAAGGAAGTAGACTTTAAACCTGCTGTTTCACATGACTCACTGTGTCTGCTGTAACCTAGGCTGGCAGGGGTGAATCCTCCACCTTGGTAGTTTCTCTCCCCTCTCTGCTCTACTCTAGGTGGCCCCCAAGGTAGGAATCCTTTGGATGGGAGGCACCTTGGGTCATGCTTGTACTTGCGCTGTGTACTTTGGGGCTCAGTGGACTCTGTGGAGTGTGGCAGCTGGTCTCTCCATAGGTCCAGAACCCCAGGCTCACTTTGGCTGGCATGTTTACAGGTAGCTCTGTGTCCCCAGCCCCTGCTATGGCCACCTTTGCAGAAGGCCATCTCATCATTGCTTGTATGGCTTGAGATATACTCTGACTTCCTCCCTCTCTGTCCGTGGGTTTCCCACAGAGAAGGCAACCAGAGAGCCTTTGGGATTCTCCAGCACCTGGAGTGGGTGGGAAAGGGAAAGGATGGGAGATGAATCTGTTTAAATCCATCTTTTTGCCTCAACTCACTCTTTTTTACACTTCTGGAGGGTGGCCTTAGGTTTCCTAGAGCTACCCAAACAGGAGGGAGCCCAGCTTCACAGCGTTCCACTTACTCTGAAACAATTGCCCTTATGCTGTTTCACTACTTCCGGTTCAGCTCTGAGCTGGGAAAAATGGCTGGCTGGTGAGCAGCAAGATCACCTGCCCCTCCCCGTCTTCTGTCCACAGATCAGGGACAGTTTCTGAAGGTCTGTACCCCTTGGCCCTGTACTGTGCAGGAGACCCTCGTGGGTGGTCCTAGAGCTGATTTGCTCTGCGGTACAGCTTGGGGATGGCACAGGACAGATGTCACGAGTGCCATCAAGAGCTGACAGTGAGACTTGGCAGAGTCTGTTTAAAATATTTATAGCAATAAGAAAAAATTTTCCTCTATGATGGCTTTTAAAATCAGTCTTGCTCATTTGAAGAGTAAATCCTTAGCTACCTAGGATGCTTGACAATCTAAAATGATTCATTTGTTAAGCATTTAGGTTAGTTGAGATTAGCATTTACTAGCATGCAGAAGAGATGTGAGTATGAATTGATCAGGCACTTTTTATGTGCAGAGGTTCTGCCTGTTGTCATCAGAAGAGGCCCCTCTTCCACACAGTACCCACTGTCCTGTGTGTGCACATATGTCCATGTTTGTCAGGGACACATGGGCAAGCGCCTCTTTGCCAGGGTTCATTGTGTTTTCTTTGTGCTGCTAATGCTTTTGGCCTCTGGGGGTGCTCTATATATACAGATGCAGAATTTGAGAAATAGGATTTTCAAGTTGAAAAAAACCTTAGTTATCTTCAAAGCTACTTTTCTCATTTTTTCCCTTTTGGCAATTAACATCTAGAGGGGCGAAGTGAGAACTTCTTCAGGGTCAGATATGAACACCATCCCTAACTATCAACGGATATCTATCTGCTCACTGTTTAGTATTTCTTTTTTTTTTTTTTCTGTCCCTCTTCTATGTCCCTTTTCTCAGTCAGTCAGTCAGTCAGTCAGTCTGTCTGTCTGTCTTTCCTTCACTCCTTCTTGCTCTGTGCTTCTGGGCTGAAGCAGTGGAGATGCGGTCTGACTCAGCTGCTGGCCAGACTGGGTCCACCTCATGCTGGGGAGGTGGAGGCCTTGGCTTCCCTGTTAGTCCAAAGCCTAAAGGAGTCTCCCTCCCTGGGGACTTGCAGGGAAGAGGGAGGCAGGGTTGGCTCCACAGTTATGCAATCTGTTTTCAGCCTGATCCTCCTTCCCTGGTCCCTCCTCCAAGGAGCTGACTTTCTTGTAGTGGGAAGAAGAGGGTGACCTCAGTAGCATTCTTCCTTCCTGATTCCTTTTCTCTAGCCTGAGCCATGTAGCCTCCAGTTAAAATAGCCAGTAGTGAAGTTGTATGTTACTTGCCTCACAGCCAAAAGGCAAGGGAAATGCTCTTCCCTCTCTAATCTTGGTATCCTGATGCTGAAGCTTGGCTCTCAATTCTAAACAACAGGCTGCAGAAACAACTGTTTTGACTAATCTCATTTTCCATGGAGACTTGGAATCTTTGATGTGGAGTAGACCTGCAATGTCTTCTTTTACTCCCACACTTATTGGAGGAATCCATCCTCTAGCATTCAAATGTTTCTCCAGCAGGCCTGGCCACTACCAGTGATGGGAGCCTGCCCCTTCACATGGCAGCCAGTTCCTTTAAGAAACCCTGTCATCGTGCATTTGTTCCGAGTTGCTCCCCTGTCTCGTTCTTTTCCCTGCCACATATTTTGAAGTAGGTAGCTAGCTATCTCTATTTACTCTCCCTGCTTCTTTCTTTTTGGCCTGTAACACTCTTAGGTCTTCCCTCCCACTTTACCAAAATTCTTCTTACTGAAGCTATCCATTAGTGGTTCCCCACTGGCCAAATGCCATGGCCACTTTTAATCATTGTCTTAATGCTATTAACTGGTTCCTCTTTCAAGGCAACTCTTGTTTTTCCAAGACGTACTTGTTCTCTTTGTTTACCTATCAATCCCCGCTTGATGATCCCAAGTGAACATGTACAATTCCCTTTTGCTTACTGATCTCTGGCCCCTTCTTTATAGCTTTTAAAATTGTGTGAAAAGAACCCCAGACTCAGGATTTCTCACTTCTCATGGTAGAAAATGTCTCCTGCACCAAAGGCCCTGTTTTTGCTAGTGGCCTCCTCATCTACCCAGTCATCGCAGCCAGCAATAGAAACATTCCTGAACACATCTCATCCTTCCACCTAGTGATACCACTTGTCTCCAAGCCCTGTAGGTTCTAACCACTGCCATTTCCCTCCCACCAGTCCTATTCCGCCCCACACTATTGCCACAGTCCTCTAACCAGTCTCTTTCCTTTGGCTTTGCTTTCTCTGATCCACATGTATTTTGCTCTGGGCACAGATTTTCTGAAACATAGATCTTGTTCTGTCAGTTCCTTTCTTAAGAGTTCCCTTTACTTCCAAGATACAGTGTACTCTCATCAGCTTGGTATTCCAGGGTCTTATAACCCACTCCATCCCATTTGCCTTCTCTTAAAGACCCGTCAATTGTCTTCTCCTTCCCTTGTCCTGAATACCCAGCCCCAGACCACACCACTCTCATTCTCTTCCTCTCTCTGCTCCCATGGTCTTTCTCACTTTAATCCCCCTCCTGGTATCTTCTTCCTCTTCCTTGCTAGCTTATTGCTGTTCAGTTTTCACTTCTCTGCTTAAACATCACTGCTGCAGGGAGCCCTGGATTGCCTGACTGCAGAGGTTAAGATAGGGAAACCACTGCATACTCCAGAGGTCCTCTGTATCTCTCATAACCATTTACACCCTGATAATTGTCTGTTGGAATTTCAATTACTGCTGCTTCCCTCTCTTTCCCTGCCTCAGTCCACTAAGACCCCTGCGAGGGCATGCTTGTGCCTTTCTTGTCCTATTCTATATCTCTCAGGTCTGGCACCCTCTGTGAGCAGTGGATACTTCTCATCTGGCTGGGGGACCGGAGAGCTTCCAAAGCCAATCTGAGTAGGATCTTGATCCTGTAAGTGGTTAATAAGAGGCTGAAGAGCTTCCTCTCTGCAATGATGACTTGATCACATTTGGGTTCAGGAAGATCACCTGAGGACCTATTTGTAGGATGGAGTGGAGGCAGGCAGGATCAGGGACCAGGACCCTAGCAATAGTCCAGGACTGAAGTGGTTTTTACATTCATATCCCATGTGTTTCTCATGGAGACCAGGAGATGGTGGCAACTAGTATATAATTGAAAATGAACAGAATCCAAGAATAGGCTTATAACAAGCTCAGCTCATAACTGTGAAATGATCTTACCTTATTGTGGGTAGGTGTTCATTCACTTTCTATTCTTTCTAAATCTTATTTCATTCCTTGGCCACATTAATTCCTGTGAGGGCAGAATCCAGAATAGGTTTCTCTATGTTTGGAATAATGTTCCTATCTGATTAGCTGCTAGCTTGTTAATATTTCTAGTCTCTGTAATACATATAGAACTTTCAGACTTGTCTGGAGGTTTCAGTCCTGGGAAAGAATAAAATTATGATTGGAATAGTATAATAAGTGGCCTGGGTTCTGAGATTCTGAGGCTAAGTTGGTAGCTTTTCTAGCTCTAATTTCTGGGTTAGGAGCAAAGAGCATGCTCACGTGGCTCTGTCTCCCCTGGCCCATGCTCTCCAGCACAGTGACAAGTAGGAGCTGGCTTTTTTTTTCCTCTTTGTTTTACTGGGTTCTGCCCCATCTCTCTAAAAAATCTTATAAATCATTGATGAGAATATTTCTATTTTTGTCTTAAATATCCTGGCCAAGTAAGCCTTATGAATACTTTCCAAATCAAGTGCTGGCATTGCATGATGCCTCTCATTGATGGCAGCCCATTTCATTGTTTTTTTTCCCCCCATATCTTGGCTCTGTTGTTTATGGCAGCAATGCCAAGTCTCAGCTTGAGGGTGGTGGAGGCAGGGCTGACCTTGGTACAGAATGCCATGTGGCGTCTCTTTCTTGGGCAGCAGCTCCCTTCCTTCTTCCTCCTGACTGTCACACAACACTCTGACTTAAACTTTTAAAGCTTGAAATGCTGCAATGGGTTACTGGTGTCTATTCTCAGGGAGGTTTCCTCTGCCACCCACCCTGCCTCTGCACTCCTTTCTCTTCATCCATTCTGTGCCTAGAAATTCAACTCACTTGGAAACCAACTTCAACTTGAACATATGATGTTCAGCATATCCTTTTCAAGTGTGAAAGAGACCCTCTCATATGCTACATTGCAATCTCCATTCAGACCGTGTTTCTCTTGTTTCCCACTATAGGGCCTGGCATACGCTAAGTGCTCAGTAAGTGAACTGAGAATGAATAGAAGGCCTGCAGGATTAGAGATGTCCCATGCATTGTATTTCTTTTTGCCTTAAGAATTGTCTGCATCTGATCCTTGTAGATGGTTCACGCAGAATTTTCCTGAGGTTTGAAAATTATGACCTATTGAGAAAGTAAGATGGTCACAATACATCTTTCCTGATGATCCCTAACTTGTTTGGATTTATCTTTTACTCTGGTTTTTCCTCACTATTCAGATTAGTAATTTATATTACCTATCGCTGGCTCAGGAAGTGTGCAGTCTGCTTCTCTCATCTGAGCAAGTCTTGTATTCCAGACCAGAGTTGAAACACCTAGAAGATGAAACTGTACCCATTTATTCTGTAGCCAAAGTGTAAGACTCCATGCAGCAAGCATTTAATAAATGGTTTCCAACTGGTTGATTGAATGAATAGGTCTTGAGCCTGACACCCACTTTTATTTTTAACATTAAAGGTTAGAATCTAAACTCCAGAAGGAATGAGCAGTGTAGTTTCAATCCTCTTTATCATGACTTGCATAGCCTTTGTCTGACAGCACAAAGTGTTATGGATTTACACAGCTTATTTAATTGTATAGGTACACAGTAGGAAAATGTTAGATAAATCAAAATTATCCAGGAGACTGGGCAATTGCTATTATGCTTTGCAACAATTAGATGCTTCAGAGAATTCATTCCTTGATATTTTGATGATTGCTTTGATGACATACTTTCTCTATCATTGTTTACATGACAAAGGGAAACGATAAACCAGGAGCTCTGGAACCGTCCATCAGTCCAGCACCAAATGGATCGAAGCTCACCATGATCAATGATGGGCTAGCTGGCTTTAATGTTGCACTCCTTGTCCCCAAGGAGCAGATGTATGACAGTGGTTCAAGGACAAATGTAAATATTTGGACTCACAGAGAATGAAAATGTTCGTAAAATCACCTCATGAAGAAGGAATTATTTGGAATTAGTATGAAAGAACAAGTTTGATCTTACAAATCAGAACTGTGCCAAATACCTAGCAGATGCTCCAAAAATGTGGTTGGCAACTTGGGCAAACACAGAGGGAAAGAGGGGGACACAAGAGAGTGAGAAGGCAATGTTCAGCTGGGACGCCATGAGTTGTGTTCTAGGTCTTAAGCAGAAGCCTGGAGCATCGGAGCCTGTAGCTGGGGGCAAATCTGATTGGTTGATTGGATGCTGAGTGTGAAAATCCTTAACGTGAAAGTCCTGAAGAGGTTAGACTTTAATCAGAGGCCAAAGGGTATTCTTGAACACAGATGGGAACTCAACCCAATCTGAACTATGCTTCAGTCAGTAGGGCTGACATTATTGAGGGCTGTGTTGGGATTGAGCGGGCTGGAACCTGAGGAAATATTTGGGAAGCAAGTGAGATGGCCTGGATAGTAAGAGAGCTGTGGGTGGTAGAAGAGCTTTATGAAGACAGACTCTGCAATTCTGGACACATCTTGCATGGTGGTTTGCCCTGGAAGCCTGTTTGTTGTCATCCTCTACCATTACTCTCTGCCCTTCCATGCCTGCAATTTTAGTCTGATTTGTAATCCAACAGCATAGGAGGTATGGTCTTTGGAATAAACACCTGCATTCATATAGGACTGTATGACCATCTGTCAGCTATGACCATTAGCAAGTTACTTACCTGCTCTGAGCCTCAGCGTCCTAGCCTGTGGAGGGGATATGAACATAATCTTTCTCCTGATTTAGATCATACTGGCCAAATGTTCAGTGTTGTGCCAGGGATACAAGAAACACCTAAATGGACAGTCAATAGCACGAAGACATTTTAGCTCACTGGAGTCATTACTTCCTCGGGCACCAGTGGTCAGTGTGGGAGGGTCTTTTCATGTGGGAATCCTACCTGTTGTAAGCCCCACCTGCTTAGAGTGTATGCAGCCATCTACCTCACTGATATGATTGGGAAGCACATGTGTTCTCCTAGGCCTGTCTTCCGGTCTGATTTCTGACCTCCCACATCAAATGCTGCTCATTTTGTAAGCTGGCACAGAGGGGGATAACAAGAGATGATAAAAGTGCTCTCATTTCTAGTGGTACAGTTTGTTAGAAGCACTACAATACAGGCTTGGAAAACAAAATAATACGTGACGTCTGTCCTGGGAGAGTTCTGCTGAGGAAGAAGTGAGTCCTTACATAAAAGCTCATAGGACAATGAGGCCAAAGTGATCAGGAAGGCCAGATGAAAGGCTGAGGAGCAGCCTAGGCTGAGTCAGTACCAGTCAGGATCACCAGCCTCTCCTGGGCCTCAGGGAGGTGGTGGGTGTGGGACTGCACTGTCTGGGCTCCATGGGGGCAGCTTTTTCACAGCTATCTTGAAACCCTTAGTTAAGGACAGGAGATGGAGCTGCAAAGGATGCTCTGAGGTGATGAAGCAGAAAGGCTTTGACACTGAAAACTTTTCTCAAAAGTAAAACCAAAATAAAAGAAAATGAAGACATTGAATATAACTGACTGTTGGGAGTCACACTATGGAGGATTCTCCTAGCTGAAAAGGATGCTGGAAATACCTGAGGAACATGGGTGAAGAGGTTGGTGACATCCCAGTCAATTACTGTAAAAAACAGTTATGAATAAGGCCGAAGGATGGTGGAAGGACCTGTCATGGTTTATGTCAGTGGCCCCCACGCCTCATAAATTATAGATTCGACCAAATCTAGCATTTGTGATTGGTTCGACATCTAGCACTCGAATAGGTAGTGTGAGTGCTACACCCACTTAGGAGTGGAGCCGGCATATGAAGTAATGGTGTGTAGAAGGTGTCTCTCTTTCTTTCTGGGTAAGAGCCTTGCTATTTGCGGTGACCAGGAACGAATGTCCTGCCACGCTACCCTGATGCTTGGAGCCAACTGAATATGAACTGAATCCCCCAAGAACTGTAAGAAATAAACCTTTCCTTCTCTAACTTTGGGCATCAGGTATTTTCTGTCAACAATGAGTAAAAAGTAACTAAGACAGGATCCTTAGGGGTTTCAAAGTTTAAAAACCAGACAAGGTTCAAACTGAAAAGTAGGTGTGGGTTTTTGAGCATCATATTTTGGTAGGGTATAGTTCTCCAGCAGGGAAGCAAAAGGCTGGAGGGACAGAAAGGCCACTGCTCAAGGGCTCACTTTTGAAGCCAAGTCCCTTTTGTATCAGATCAAAAGTATCTTAGGAAAATGGAAGTTGAAGCTCAGTACTGCTCTTTCCTGCTTAACTAGGATTCCTGAGATCAGAGTGTATACTTTGGAAATTTGACCGCTTTTCTGCTTTGATTAATTGATTGATTGGCTGATTGCTTTGGCCTGCAGACAAGATACAATTTGAGTTAGTTGGCAACATTTAACAAATAAGAGACTTTGGAAGGTCTGGACCCAATAGGCCCTAATTCTTGGGCTGGGCAGAGAGGGACCACATACTTTTCAGTTATCTCAGCTGTCTTCTCACTTTAGGTTGCCTACCTGGTCTTTTGAGTTTATAGCCCCAAGGTAATCAGCTACACCATAGGTCTCTGGGATACTCTTGGGTACCTCCAGGCTTGAGATGTGTTGTGTACCTCAAATGTCAGCCTTTCCCAATCACCACCAGTTTTCTGAAACCAAAGCGGTCATGTCCTACCTGTTTCAAGCTTCCACAGTTTCTCTGTTGTTTTTCCAAGTATGCATGTAATCCTGCAACCAACAGATTTGGACAGCAGGGAGAACAGGGCTGTATGTGACTAGGATGAGGGCAATCTTAAAAGGCGAGAGTGTCACATCTCAAAAGCAGTTCAGATGTTGGTGTTGGGAGTCATCCAGTACAGTCCAAGCCTGAGAGTTTACAGGAAGATATAGTGAGCTTATAAAAATGGTCCTTATTTGAAATCTTCTCTAGCAACTTTATCCCTTTGGGCAAAAAAATCACCCATCTCTCTATCCTGAAACCACCAGGAACTTGGAAGAAATGGAAATACATGTAATCCCATTTAAACATATTTTTTCAATAATGTTGTTATTTAAAAATTTATGAATATAAACACTTATTAATTATAAATTGTTGATAGTATATGCATAAAGATATTAAAACATATAACAAAGTCAAATGTTTTCAGTTAAAAAAAGAAGAGATCTTTATTTAAAGACTCATATCTTTTCTAGAACACACATCTGTTGGGAATTAGACCAGGGTACCTGCTAAGGCCCCCAAGCCCTGAAGCTCCATGGAAATACCTCTTCTTAGTTTCCATCTAGTCAAATCGTTAAACAATTCTGCAAAACTCCGTCTGTTCATCAGTTATGCTGTCTCTAGCTGTGCTCTAACTAACATCGTACTAAGAATTGCATTTTTCTCTCTCCTGACTTAGATTTAAATCTTGCAATCACTGCTGGGAAGTGAGCTGTATCATCTTGAGAAATCAGACCACAGAGACGGGCCTGCAGCTGGCAGGCTGGGTCATCTTTAATCGTTTAACCCTTCATATCAAAGGATGGCTTGTAGCATCGGATTCCTTCTCCAGAATTTGCCACGGCAGATTTTCTCAAGGAAAAGCTGTGAGTTAAAATGAAACAGAGTGTGTACTGTGGAAAACCTTGCCTTGTAAATTGACTTGGTGCCTATACACATGGCTGATTTTATGTGTGTCTCCATATAACTTTCTCCTTGTGGGTATATGTGTCCATGTTTGGGTGAATAGGTGACTGTGGTGTGTATGTACACTTGCTCTTGCATGAGAGTGTGTGATTCATCTTTATGTGAGTGTGTGAATGTGAGTGTGTGAATGCCAGTGGGTATATTGTGTGTCCATGAATAATTTTTTCTTGCATTGTAAAATGAGAGTGAGGCTACTCAAGGCAGGCATAGTAGGTTCTTTTTAAAAGTGGATACAATTATTCCTTCCCTTGTCTTTGGATTAGTGTCCTCCTACCTATATTTCAATGGCACATTTTGAAATGATAATCAAACAAGGACCTGATAATAATTTTACATTGAAGTGGTCTTTTTTTACTGTTCTCAGAAACCCTCAACCTCCCCAGTGTCTACGAACCTGGGTTAGCCTGCTGGAAACATATGGCTGAGTCACCTGTCATCACAAACTGACAGCCACCAATTGCAGACTTATGAATAAGGGCATCTTAGACGTAGCAGTTCTCATCTTATTTGCAAGCTATGTAGCCCTAAGTGTGAATCTTGGGGAACTCAGGAGAAGAACTACCTGCTGAACACAGCCCAGATCACTCACCACAATAATGCATGACTGTTGTTTCAAATGCCCAGATTTTGAAGTGATCTGTCACACAGACAGAGCCAACTAAATGATCTTGTTGGTGATAGAAGGAAAATCTCTTCTCTGAGGAAATGATGTTTGGTAAGAATTAATGGATATTAGTTGTAGGAATGTATATAATTCTCCTTTTAAATATTCGTTATAATCTGTGTCTCACTTTATGAGTTAAAAAACATAGCAATGAACTTGCATTTGAGGACCAATAATTAATTCTCGCACAAGAATGCACATTAACAAGTCAAGTGTGGCACAAAATGACAGTGCTGGGAGGTTCCAGCAATACTTTATTGAGGACATGGGAAGAAATCTGTCAATCCATTTCATGTTGCCAACAACAATGCCAAGGAGAGAGAACTTGTGAAGAAAAGAAGTTAGTTTTTGCTCATGTTCTGACTCAAGCTTGAGGAGCAGCATCTTGTTATGGTTTTGCTGGCAGAGTTCCAAAATAGCATAGGCAAGAGATAAGGTTCGTGTGTGTGTGTGTGTGTGTGTGTGTGTGTGTGTGTGTGCGCGTGCACGCGCGCGCGCGCGCGCGTGCATGTGTGTCCTATTTCCGTCTCTCTTTCTTCTCCCCTCTTCATTCATGGGAATTTAACCATGGAGACTTCACCCTGATGGTCTTATTTTAATCCTAATCATCTCCTAAAGATCCCACCTCTAAACACAGTATGTGATTTATGATTTTATTCTCTTAATACCTTTCAATGGCTATTAAACTCCAATATGTATTTCAGTGGAGACAAATTATATTCAAACCAGCATCAAAACAAAGAGAAGCAAGCTCAAGGGGGAAGCTTTCTACAAATCTGCTGAAGAATCTATGGGGTGGTCTCTGAAAATGATAGGACTCACCTCATCCCGGCTCCTAGTCTAACTCTGTGGGGTGGGAATCTCCTCAGCGCTGATTGCCCAAGAGCTCACCCCAGGCATTTTGACTCCTTGAAGAACAGTTCCTATAAAACCATGCTCTGCAGGGGGGTGGGGAAGATTCTCTTCTGTGCCTGAGGCCTGCCTTATGGGAACCTGCCACCTCTTTGGATAATTGACTCTAGGGATGATTGTCCCTCTCGAGGGAAAACACAGGTACTTCCAGGGATAAGACCTTTGCCTTGCAGACCACAACAGGATTAATGAATAGCCTGTGCGAGATTGCTCTTCTTATTATATAGAAACAGAGATTGAATGAGACCCCCCACAGTGTGTGTGTGTGTGTGTGTGTGTCCGGGTGTAGAGGCAAGAACACTGACTGGCTCATGAGGCCACATGATTTTGCAGTTCCAGCTCTAGTACTACTTTATAAGAAATGCCTACTTGATGTGATTGAGGAGATTTAAGAAAATTAATCTACCATTGATATCAGTATCTTGAGTCTGAAAGATACTTTATTTCTGAGTTTTCTCTTATAAAACAGTAATATTCACTAAGACCCTTTTTATTGGTTAGCACCTAAGTAAGAACTAGTAGAGTTAAGGCAGAGGAGAGATGTTTATGGACTGTTAGAGGACACTGATGGAAATGTGAGTACCAAGTATTTATTATATTTCATACATTAGAGTTTGTCCAGGACTAGACTTGCCCAGCCTTCTTACAAATAAATACATATCACACATTGCTCAAAATCATGTACTATATTAAGCAGGTCAGTCTCAATATGGCTTGCCTTTTTTGGGGTAGATTTATGTGTGAGAGAGGAATAGATAAGGCAAGATGGGATTAGTGGCAATATCATCATTATTAATATAATTACCACAAAAGAAACTCATTTTCTTTCTTTCTTTTTTTTTTTTTTTTGTCTTTTTCCTTTTTGTCGGTACTGGGGATCCAACTCACGACTGCCTGCTTGCAAGGCAGGCGTGTATGCCGCTGAGCTAAGCCTCCAGCCCTGAAAATCATTTTCTTACTAAGTACTAGTTATTGTGCTAACCCTTACCTATAGGTAAATATTATTACAACCGGTTTGCTTCCAGATATGGAAATTGAAGTCTTTAACTGTAAAGGTGAAGGTTTTTATTTATAGGTGCTGGTGTCAGAGCTAAAATTTGAACACAGCAGGCCTGTTTGATACTAAATCACAGTACTATTGTTCAGGTCTAAAGTGTCTCTGCAAAGTCTCATATGTTCTGAGATGGGGATTCTGAAAGGGGATTGGGCCGGAGAGGCACTGTACTCATCAGTGAACTTATCCATTGATGAATTTGCAACCGAATGTGCTGTTAGGAGGTTGAGCCTGATTAGAGGTAGTAAATCACTGGAGATGTGATCTGGCGGGAGGGTGGATACTTATCCCTGGTTCCTCTTTATCTTTCTGTTTCCTGTATGCTCTGAGAAGAGTTGCTTTCTTCCACCATACTCTTCTACCATTCTGTTTCTGCCATGGTGCCAGTTTACTACAGACTGAACACACTGAAATCGTGAGCCAAAATAAATCTTTAAGTTGTAGGTACTGGACATTTGTCTCAGCAACAGGAAAGTGACTGGTACACATTGATTTTATTTTTATTTAGTTTTCTCAGGAGACATTTCAACCACACAGAAAATTTTAGAGACTAGCACAACATATATCCAGGTACTTGCCAACCAATTTCATTCAATCTTAATATTTTGCAGCACTTATACTATATTTAGGTTCTTAAAAAGTTGAAATATTTATCTTTTTAAATTTTATGTGTACACATTCTTTGTGGAGTCTGAATATTAATTCTGTGGCTTATAATTTTATTTGTGATTACATTTCATAAGTAGAACTTTTTACTTACATTTAATCAAACATTTGTGATTGAGATTTTGGTTTCTAGGAGCTTTTTTGTAGTTACTGATTTGTATGTTCTGTTCTTTTTGTTTTCACATTGTTCGCATTATTTCACATTATTTATTTAGTAATTTAATCATTTCTTCATTGGTCAAATAATATTTAATGCATGCAAGTAGTTTTTAAAACAAATTGAAATACAAATTGTGTATATTTGTGGTGTACTACTGATGATTTAAAATGTTATACACTGTGTAATGGCTAGATAGAGCTGGTCAACCTGTCCTGTGGTATGGTATTCTCTGCTATTACTGTGCCAATATCATGCTATTGCTTTATTATTAATACTCCTCTTCATGTTATGCTTTAATTTTATCTTTAGATAGTCTTGACTTTGTAATTTCTCAATGCATTTTAGGATCATCTTTTCTAGCTCCAAAAATCCGGGTAAAAATTTGAAATGTAATTATATTGAATCTATAAATATTAATTTGGTATTTAAAATATATCATTTGCAATCAACTTTTCTCAACCATGAAAATGGTGTATATTTTCATTTATTTAAATTTTATGAATCTTAGTCACATTTAAACATATTTTTATACAAATCTTACCTAGATTTTTAAATTTTTTCCTTTAAACTCGTTATTATAAATGAGATCCTTTTCTTCCCATATTATTTCTGCAAATTGATGTCTAGAAACACTATGTGTTTTTAAAAGATTATCTTCTGTTCATAAGGCTTATACATTAATGCTCTATTAGTTTATCATTTGTTGTTCTTATTGATAGGTACATTTTCCACATGTATAAATATATTACTACAAATAAGACCAATTTTCTACCTTTGCAATTTTTATATCATGATATATCTTATTTTTATTGGAGCATCCTTATATTCCCTTGATAAAAGTATTCAGTTGCATTTCAAAAATGTGGTCCTAGTACTTATTTGTGTGTGTGTGTATTTATATACACATATATTTCTATTTTAAAAATAAAAAAGAATAAAAACTGATACACAAAAACAAAATGAGATTAACAATGGTTAATATATTGTATATTGTTATCTTCAAGCTTAGATTACAAGATATAGGCATGAAAAAGTGATCAAATAATGAAAGCACAATCCATTCTTTTAGATGAAATGATAGAGATTAGTAGTATAATTATCCATCTTGTATATTTATTATATATGTCTATTATGTATTATATTTTCCCTTTTTTCTTTTCTCTTTTCTCCCATTACAGATGTTCTTTCCTTTTGAACAGCTTCTTCCCCTTTCATTCATAATATTTATTGCATATTTTGGATCTTACTTGTTTTAAACCAGGGAGACAATATGATATTTTGAGTCAGACTCACAAACATGTGAGTCTGACTTATTTCACTTATGAGTATGCTCTCTAGTTGTATCCATTTACCTATAAGTCCTCAACTTTATCCTTATTTATAGCTGAGTAATATCCCATTGTATAAAAATACATTTTTTAACGTATTCTGTGGTCGCTTGGCATTTAGATGGTGTCCAAGATTCAGCAATTACAGTTCGTGCTTCTATAAACATGGGTGTACAGGTATCACTGTGGCATGATGTTTTAAATTCTTCGGTGAGAATACCGAGAAGGGGAATAGCTGTATTGAATGGGATCTCAAATCCTAGTACTTTGAGAAATCTCCACAATGATTTCCACAGTGGTTGTACCAGTTTGCACTCCAACCAACAGTGGAGAAGGGTTCCTTTTTCCCCATAACCCTGCGAACATTTATCATTGGTTGATTTCTTGTCTGAAGACAGCCGTTCTTTCTGGAGCAGGATGAAATCTCAATGTTGTTTTAATTTGAATGACCAGTGATGTTGAACATTTCTTCATATATTTTAATTTGCCATTTGTATTTCTTTGTCTGAAAAGTGTGTGTTCATCTCAGATGCTCATTTTTGGATAGTTTTTGGATTTGGGGAAGCCTGACGTTTCTCAATTCTTTATATGTTCTGGATATAAGTTCTTTGTCTGAGGGATGGTGGGATAAAATTTTTTGCCATTATATAGGTTTTCTTTTTACTTTGTTGGCAATTTCTTTTGATGTGAAAAAACCTTTTTAATAGGATGAGATCCCAGTTGTTGATTCTTTGAAGTATTTCCTGTGCAGTTTGCATTTTGCTCACAGACTCTTTGCCTATCCCTATGTCTTCAAGATTTCTATCTACCTTGTCTTCCAGTGATTTAATGTTCCTGTTTTAATATTTAGATCTTTGATCTATTTTGACTTTAGCTTAGTGCATGGTGATAGACATGGATCTAGTTTTAGTGTTTGTCATATGGAAAGCCTATTTTTCCAGCACTACTTACTAAAGAGGCTATCTTTCTTTCAGTGAACATATTTAGCCCCTTTATCAAAGATAAGGTGGCTGAGTGTCTTTGTAGTTGTGTCTGCATCTTTTAACCTGTTCCCCTGGTCCTCAGTTCTGTTTTTTGCCAGTACCATTATATTGGCAGCTTTGAAATAAAATTTCAAGTCAGGGATTGTGATGCCTTCTGTCTTACCTTTGTTGCCCAGGATTAACTTTGTTATTCTAGGTCTCTTATTTTTCCAAATGAATTTTAGGAATGTTTACTCTAGATATATGAGGTGTGCTAATGGTATTTTGATTGGAATTGAATTAAATCTGTAAACAGTTTTGGGAGTATGGCTATTTTCAAAATGTTGGTTATTTCTAATCAAGAGTAAGGGATACCTTTCCATTTTCTAATATCCTCTTCAATCTCTTTTTTCAGAATACTATAGTTTTCTATATATAGATCTTTTACAACCTTTGTTCAACTGATTCCTAACTATTTCATTTTTTTGGATGCTGTTGTGAAAGAAGTTATTTCCATAATTTTTCTTTCAGTGAGTTTGTTGTTTATATACAAGAATGCTATTGATTTTTGAGTGTTGACTTTGTATCCAACTACACTGATGAATTTGCTTATTGATTCTAGTAGTCTTTTGGTGGAATTTTTGGAGCTTTAAACATAGAGTATCATATCATCTGCAAATAATAATAATTTAACTTCTTCCTTTCCTATCTTTATTCCTTTTATTTTTCTCTCGTCTAATTGCTCTGGCTAATGATTCCAGAACTACACTGAGTAGGAGTGGTGATAGTGGACATCCTTATCTTGTTCCAGATTTTAAGGTGAAAGCTTTCAGTTTTTCTTCATTTAGTGTGACATTGGCTTGGATTTTTATAGATGGCTTTTATTAGTTTGAGGTAGAGATCATCTATTCCAATTTTCTCTAGGGATTTTTTTTATTATGAATGAATGTTGGACTTTATCAATAGCTTTTTCTGCATCCTTTGAGAGGATCATGTGATTTTTCTTTATCTCTGTATTACATTTATTGATTTGCATATGTTGAACCATTACTGCATTCCTGTGATGAATCCCACTTGGTCATAATCTTCTTGATGACTTCTGGCATTCTATTTGCTAGCATGTTATTGAGAATTTTTGTATTTATGTTTGTTAGAGAAATTGGCCTGTAGTTCTTTCTGGCTGAGTCTTCCTCTTGTTTAGACATCAGATTAATACTTGCCTCCAAGAATGAGTTAGAGAGAATGCTTCTTTTTCAATTTCATTAAAAAGTTTGAGGAATATTGGCATTAAATGTTCTCTAAATTTCTTGTAGAATTCAGCTGTGAATCCATCAGGACCTGGGCTTTTCTTTGTTGAAAAGTTTTCAATTATGATTTCAATTTCAGTAACTGATATTGAGTTATTCAAAATTTTTATATCTTCTTGATTCAGCTCTGGCAATTCATACATTTATAGGAATCTGTCCATTTTTTCTGCCTTTTTCAGCCTATGTGAGTAAAGATTTGCAAAGTAAGTACTGATGATTTCTTAAATTTCCTCAGGATCTGTAGTAATTTCATCTTTTTCTTTCCTCATTGCATGAATTTTTTTCTTTCCTTTTCTTGATAAGATAGGCTAGTGGTTTATCATTTTTATCTCTCTCTTTCTTTCTTTCTTTTGTTACTGGTAATCAAAGTCAGGACCTTGTGCTTGTCAGGCAGGCACTTATGCCACTGAACTAAATCCCTGGCCCCTTGTATTGTTCCCCTATTCTCAACTGAGTTAATTTCTGCTCTGATTTTTATAATTTCCTCCCTTCTGTAAGCTTGGGTCTTGACTTGCTCTTCTTTTTCAAGGAGCTTGAGGTGCAGCATTAGGTTGTTTGTGCTCATTTTGTTTTCCTGATGTGAGAATTCATTGCTATATATTTCCCTCTTAGGAAAACTTCTATATTTTACCTAGGACCTTTTCAATATCTGTACAAGCATGGTCCCAGTGTTCTTGCTTGTATTATCCTTTGTCATATTTTGGTATCAATAAGACAGGATGAGAACTTCTCGCTATTTTTTATATCTCTCAAATGTTTTGAACAAGATACAAATTATTCATTTCTTACAGATTTTCTAGGTTACCTTTAAAACCATCTGCATCTGGTGTGTTATTGTTTGTTTATGGGTGGAGAGGTGAGGAGATTTTGGTAACTGATTCAATTCTTGAATCGTTCATCATTTAATCAAGCTTTCTATTTCATCTTGGGTCAACTTTGGTATTTCAAGTTTTCTAAAAAGGTTTCTATTTCATATATATTTTACGGTTGTTTTCAGCTGGTTATATAAGTTTTGAGGCTCATGTTCTGTACCTCATATCTGGTCATGGATTCTGACCTCACTCTCTAGCCGCCAGTCTGTGATTTTCATTTTTTCTCTTTAATTTTTCTGTCTAATATCTTCATGGAGCTTTTGCTCCAGAAGCAATCTACTATTTTCCTCTGACATCCTTTCCCTCAGATGAATTCTTTGCTCCAGTCCTGAATCCACACAGGTATTGAACTGCTTTTCTGTTTCATTTGGGCTCCTCAAGTCTCTGTTTACCTGTGAAAGCTAAATTCCAGTGTGACTGCTTCCAGCTTTGGGAGCTAGGTGACGTGTGACTCCACTTAGCCCTTTGATTTTTTCTGTTTTTTCTCTAACTCATACAAATTGACATATTGCTTTTGACATTATCTATGTGGGGTTTTTTGCTTTAAAATTTCAACTAATAATAGCAGAGAAGATAGTTAGAAAATTCATGAAACCATCTTGTTGGAAATTTCTCAGCAGTCTGCTTGGTTGTTTTTTATCATTTTACTAACAGATTATATTTAATTGCCCATTTAAAAACAGCTTAAATTATTTTTGTTGGTAAGTTTGTGTGGATGAAATATACATACATACAAACATGCCAAAGGGGCCTGAACACTAGATAAAGCACATAATGTAGTGTTTATTCACACATGGTGTAGTATAATTAATAAACACATAAATTTTAGAGTTGGGCTCATCTTTGGTTTCTGACACACTGCTGTCACTGTCTGTATATGGCCCTCTTTTCCTTGTATATTGGTGCTTATGACATCGTAAGAGAAGTTGTTTTTCAGAGGAGCCAGACACTATTATAATCTGCCCACACTTGTATGAGTTTTTCTAACTCATCATTTGGATGAGTTCCCAAAGAAAGTTAGTCACTTTTTGAATCTCATTCGCATCTGCTTTAAAGCCTAGGTTTACTGTACATGTGTATTTCTAAAACTATATCACTTGTTTGGTTATTTTTAACATTTTAGAAGAGAAACTCATATTACTTGTTGTCTCCTGAAACTGATTTTTTCCACACTACTGTAGTGCTCAGAGTCAGCCATATACTTGTGTGGTAAGCTGTAGCTCATTAATTCTGAGTGTCTTCCAACATTTTATTGTGGAATACACTAGAATTTACTTACCCATTTGGAATATTTCCAGATTTTTGTTTCCAAGAATAGTGCTGAATATGTTTGTAATTCCTTCCTGGTGCATATATATAGGAATTTTTTCCCATACATTCTCACAAGTAGAATATAGGAGTTGTGGGGTATATGGTTACTTGACTTTATAAGATAATGCCAACTTCTTTTCTAACAAAGTTTTGCATCAGTTTCCTTGCCTACTGGCAGTCTTACATATCTGTATCATCTCTGTCACTTCATGATATTATCTCCCTTAATTCTGTCAATCAAGTAGTTATCAAGAACATCACATTGTGCATAGCCCTTATATTTACTCAACTGTTAATTGGTCATATGAGTTTCCTGGGAAATGATTGTTCATGTCTTCCTTTCTCTTTCTTTCCATCATTCTGTTTGATCCTTAGGGATGTAGAGTAGTTCTTTACATGATTTTATGTTAGTCTTTTTTGGAGGGGTTTATACAAGTGAACTACTTCTCACCCAAAATGCTTAAGAACAGAAATGTTTTGGATTTTGGATATTTTTGGATTTTGGAATACTTGAATTTTGAGCATTGGACTCAAGTTTAAATGCAAAATTTATCCATGTTTTATATACATCTTATGAAAATAACTTTAAAATAATTTCATATATTTTAATTTTTATACAAAGTCTCATGATGTATAATTTTCCACCTGTGGTGTCATATTCATGCTCAAAAAGTTTCAGATTTTGGAGTGTTTTAGATTTCAGATATTAGGGTTGTTCAACCTATTTATTCTATATACATATTTTTCCAATTTGTTATTTATTTTTTCTCTTGGATCCTTCATTTACTATCCTTTTTCATCTAAAGCTATCAAATTTCTCCAAAACAAAACTGATTCTTAAATAGTCCTGTTTTAAATCACTTTATCTTCAATCTGATTTCTATGATCTTAAGTAATTTTATGTTGCACATACAGTAGAGGAGTATTTTTAAGTATTTCTTTGCACTTCAGTTGCACGATTCCAAGTCCTTCAGTGGTGACTTGTGAGTAGAAGAATATATCTGGACAGAGCAGCCAGTGTCCTTCAGTTACCACCTGTCTACGCCCATCACTTCATGCGCAGTCATAGAAAGTTCAGGATTATATCTTACAGAACTCTTCTGAAATACAAGTCCCCAGGAAGCCTTCATTTTTTGCCAAATAGTAAAACTCACTTCTGGATAATCACAAAGATAGGCTTCGGTGTTGTAATGCTTTCTCTGTGTGCTGCTTTGCAATCAGAGTTTGCACCACTCAATGGATCCATCACTGAGCAGCACATTACAGCAAATACGTATCCGTTTGCCTCTATTATTGTCATAATCAAAAGGCGGGGCTACAGTGAAATATTTGCTTCATGCATGCATATCTGTTATCTGAAGGGCCCTTTCACCTAAATGGTATGCTTTCTGTAATGTCTTTGGCTAATGAATGGGTCTGTGAGGGCCTCAGAGCAGTGCAATGTGGGAAGAATGCTATAATTTCTTTTTAACATGCAGGAATTCTGAATACAAGAAAATGCATGCCAAATTTTATTGCTTCTAAATCTGAATAATTGTATTTCTGGGCTGTGCATCTGGGTAGATAATAAAGCCACAAAACAATTTAATGAAACATATAAAAAATAAAATGACATTACTAAATATTATAATATGAAGAAACTATTTTTTGCATATTGTCACCTAATCTTTCAACCATATAGCAACAAATAATGCAACCATAATTGAAAGTTTTATTATCCATCTGAGTAAATTGAGCTCAAATTTACCTTGTTCTCGTTAGTTGGTGGGCAAGCCTATTGGGGTTACTGACAGGATTTCATTTTCATGGTGGATTATTTTTTCCTCCTTTTCTGTGGAATCTAAAGTGGTCAATAAATAGCCCTGTTGCTTAATCGATTCTGAATCCAGCTCTTCAGAAAGCCACTCCTTGGGAGCCCTGTGACCCGTGCTGGAAGCCAGCCCTTGTCTGCTGAATTTCAGAATCTGGCTGCACACATTATGGGTCTTCCTGGTCCTAAAGCTCCACAAACGCACCAAGCAGCCCAATATCTTTACTCCCTGGCACCTGTCTTGTTTCCCCATTCTATTCAGGTCTCCAGAAGGAAATATTTTTAGTTGCTATGAGAGGAATTGGACTGGATTTCTGGAGTGGCAAATGGGAATACATTGAATGCTAATAGATTGCCGAAATGATACATCATTCACAAAAGGTCTTCAGACTGCCTCTGTGATCTGTGAAGTGGTGGCAGCTACACTAAAGGAATAATACCACTTATACCCTTATTGCTGGAATGGAGGCTGGTGTATTCTCAGGTCTGGCTGTGAGGTTTGGGGAATGTCACACACTGGGAAAAGACAGCATATATTCCTGAAGAATTTGAAGGACTGTAGTAACAGCTCCACTGATTTCAATAGTAATGTTAAATCAGGCTTATTAAAAACTTCTCAGTCTTTTCCTGGAAGCTGGACTGGGAAAATATGTCTACCTTGCTGCTTCTGTGTTTCCAAAGGTATACAGTAAGTTTTGAGATTGCTCAGTTCTGAGATAGATGGCCTGAATGTGTCAGTGAAGATACATCTTTGTCAGATAAATTTGGGGAACCCACAGCACACTTAGGAAACCTGGGTGCCAGAAATCACACACTTCTTTCTTACTGCTAAGAGTCTTTCTTTTATGTATCTGCATCAGGGAGAGTGAGAAGGAGGATCTTGCATCATCAGCAAATGGTCCTTACAGAACCCTCTACACTGAGTCAGTACAGCTGTGGAATAGAGTTCAAGCTCTCTCCTGATAGAGTCCTTTTAGTTTTCTCCAGGAAGATCAGTGTCCTTTCATGCCATTTGGCCTTGGTCAGGACCACTGTAGTCCATCAGGTATGTTTCAGTAATTTCATGCTTCAACAAGAAGTGGTTGTAGATTTCTGTCTCTTTCCTTTCAAGGTCTTGAGGTGGTATGCACGTGTACCCAAATTCTTAGCATAGATTTCCACCTTCAAATGTAAGAGGGTAGGTGGGGGAGGAGTCCCAAATCCATCAGCCTCACTGCCGGTAAAGTATCACAGACCAGCCCAAAGTTTCCTTTGCAAATTTTCTCTCCCCACCTAGAGCAAATCTCCAGGTGCTTCAGCAAATATGTCTCCTTTGTAGCTTTGTAGTATGTTTTGAAATGAAAAGTATAAGGCTAAGTTTATTCTTTATCAAGATTCTTGTTCCTATTGAGGGTTCCCTGAGATTCTATATGAAATTTATTCTAGTTTGATACGAGAATTTTATTGAGATATTTTGATATGAAGTGTGAAGACACTTTGGGTAGTGTTTGACACCTTCAAAATACTGAGGGTTTCAATTTATGGATATGGGATTATTTTTATTTGTCTTCTTTAATTTCTTTCAGTGATACTTTGTAGTTTCCAGTGTTCAAGTCTTTTTCCTCCTTTGTTAAATTTATTACTAAGATTTCAAGAAACTGAGAATCAAATCTAGGGAGTGTTGAACTATATCACCAGATCTATCTATCTATCTATCTATCTTTCTATCATCTATCTATCTGTCTATCTATCTATCATTTAGGACAGGTTATCTGTAAGTCACTAAGTTGCCCAGGCCTGCTCAAATTTGTGGTCCTCCAGCCTTAGCCGTTTGGGTGGCTGGAATTATAGACATATACCACTGTGCCTAGCTTATCATTAAGTTTTAGAAGTTATCTTTTGTGTGTATTTCTGTAAATGGAACTATTGTCTTATTTGCTATCTCTAATAGTTTTTTTTATTAGTGGATTTCTCTAGGGCTTTTGACATAAGAACATTTTAAAGACATTTTAGCAAATATTCAACAAATCCTCTTTAATTTGTTCAGAGGTTTTCTTATCCTCTCATCCCAACTGACTTTCCTTGTAGCATCTACTTCTGCCCTCAGTGGAGTGCTCTTTGTGTGTAATCAGGCTACTTCTCTGATGAATCAATTGCAGTGGCTCCAGGTCCTGACTGGTAACCTCAGGGAAATGTCCCAGTTCTTTAGTGGGGTTTAGAAGGTCCTGGTAGCTGGCCCTGGTACTGGAAACTTTGGCATATCCCTGATCTTTGAATATTCTCTCTGCCTCAGGCCCTTTGTACTGTTCCCCTGCCCAACTGTCTGTTTTCTCCCCACCTGTATGTCCGGGTTGCTGTGTCAGAAAGCTTTTTTGGCCTGGCAGTTAGGAAACCACAGTACATGGCCTTATAGGCTCTATGTTTATCCTAAAGAGAGCAGCATGGGCTAGAAATCAGGGGGACTTCAGAAGGGACAGATCTCTCAGATTATTAAAAATAAGAATAATTATAACTGCTTTATGTAGCCCACACAGTCATACCAAATTGCATGAAAATAATGTTTATTGAGAATCTACTACATTGTTAGTCCTGTGAGTATCCCTTAATGGAGACTGGAAAAGTGAGGCACAATTAGCCTGGAAATTGATTAAGGTAAAAGCAAAGTACTCTTTGCATTATACAGTATATAACACACACAAAACAGATAATATCCGGAGAACGCAATGAATAAAGGGAGAAGGGGTTAAGAGAACAAATGGAAGTGCAAGTGACATGTCTGTGCCAATGCTGTGTCATGCAGTGGCTCTAGTGAAAGCTGCACAGTGCTTAGGGCTGGTACCCTAACCACAGAAGACTCGAGAACTCTGCCCTTCACACCAGTGTCTTTCCAAAGATGGAGCTTTCTGGGAATAAAAGGTAACCCTTTTCATTATGCTAAACCAGTCTGTCTGACATCACATGGAGTTAGAGACAGAGCCTCAGGAAGGAAGACGCATTCTCTGCTATGATTATAAACTGTTATTGTTGGCTAGGCATGGTGCTCATTCTCTGAATGGCTGTCTTGCTTCTTCCTATCACCCTGGAAGGGGCCAGACTACCCAACAGTGAATAACTAAAGAGTTTGAAGTTGTAGACTTGATCCCTTTCACAGTAATGTACTTCTGGAAAGAGTTACATTGACTGTGTAAAACATTGTAAGGATAGTTAGGGACTTAATAGCCAGTTTGAGGCTGAAGGCAACTTTCTAGAGATTTTGTTTGAAACTGGAGAAAATAGCTAAAATTATGTTGAAACCTTGTATCTCTTTATCATTAATATTTTAAAAATCAGAAAGCATCTTTGGCTCCCCTGCTGTGTTCAGCATGCTCTGTTTCAGTGCTTTGAGAAGAAGGTGTGAGCCGGGCTACAGCTTAGCTTTGTAGATCTAATGGTGGATATGTTTTTCCACAAGATTTTAGGCTTCTGAGATTGCTGGAGCTTTTGACTGTTTTGTTCATGGTTGTGAAGGTTAAGCTTAATTGCTAACTCGTTTGGCTCAGGAGCTGCCTAGGAAATTAATAAAGCATGCTTCCGGGTGTGTCTAGGTGGGTTGTGGAGACTTGACCTTGGGTTCTACATCTGGTCTCTGGTTGCAGGTGCTTTTTTTTTTCACTCTGTTTCCTAACTATGAACTGAACAGCTTTGATTTGCCATGCCCCCTTCCATCATGATGTTCTTGGATCCAGCTGATCATGTACTGAGCCCTCTGAAATTATGAACCAGATAAATCTCTTTTTAAATTTTTAAATTTTATTTTGAAGCAAATAAAGAAAAAACAGCTTGTTCTCCACTGTTTTGTCCGGCTTTATAATATCTAATGAGATGGACAATTCCTTTTAAGGAAACAAGAGACAATGTTGATAACCATTGTTGATGACCTTGTACTCTGTTCTACATCATGTGCTATGTCTATCCTTGGTTTGGACTTACAGCTTTGTTTTGCCATATTTGACTTTATTCTCTCCCCCCCAAGAGAGTAATGAGAACTGAGGAGTAATAAAATCCAAAATGTATAAATTTTGTTATAAAAAAGAGAGGGAGGGGAAAAAAAAAGAGCTCTAACGGATATAACAACAAGTGTGTTTAGGGATGTTAAATAGCTGACTATATTAATGTTTTTGGATCATTGAACACAGCTGTTTGCAGTCTCTCCGTTTGAATGTCTACTTTGTATTCTTTGATACTGTGATTTGAGCAACTATTTCCAAGATGATATTATGTAATCTATTAACAGGTGATTTCTTACTGTTATGTTTTTTTTTTGTAGTTATGTATTATGTGTAACCTTACACTGCTTTGTTCTGTTTTGTGTTTTTCTCTTTTTCCTCTTAAATAAAAAAAAAAAAAAAAAAAAAAAAAAAGAAGCAAACAAACCTAGAAAATATCAACAAAAACAAAATGACAACAGCAAAAGAAAAAATAACAGCTATATGGTTTTCTAAACAAGATGACAGGAATTTAACAATGGTTGTGATACTGCACATTGTTATCTTCAAAATACTCGCTCAGATTACTAGACACAGGAATAAAACAAAACAATAAAATGGAACAAAACATTGAATTTCAAAAAAAAAAAAAAAAAAGACAGGAGGAAATCCCCCACAGTTGCCATAACCCACGCTGCCATCCTTCAAGTAGACGCCCAGACCTCCAGCCCCAGGCCTGCAAAGTCAGTCAAACAATATAAGCATTTAGTTATTCCTTTCATCTCAGTTGCTTTCATCTCACCCAAGTCCTCCAAATCAGCCAGTCACTTACCGTGTGTGTGTGTGTGTGTGTGTGTGTGTGTGTGTGTGTGTGTGGCTGCTCTACTGGTTTCCCAGGCTATGTACCACCGGGCTCACAGGAAGGCATGGTTCTGCCTCTTGCTGAGATTCTTGTTGATTTCTGTGGCAGAGCCTGGTTCACGGAAAGTGTGGTTCTGTTTTCCTGCTGGATCTCTTCCCCATCCCCATGGTGGAGCCTGCACCATGGGAAGGTATGATTCTGCTTTTTGCTGAGGTTCTTGCTGATTCCCATGGCAGAGCTTGGTTCATGGGAAGTTGTGGTCTATACCCTGTTTTAAACTTGTGGGTGTCAGGGTATGTTTTCCCAGCAACCAGAAAGTTGACTAATAAAATAGCTGTATCCATCAGATTAAGAAGAGTACCCTGTCCTATACACAGTCAAACTTAAAATTTGTTGAATGATTCAAGCAATTAATAATTGCTCATTCATAAGAGACAGTCAAAAATGGCAAAATAGCATGTAACCTAACTCCAGTATACATTGCCTGGACTTTAAGATCCAAGATTGTTCAAACAAAGTGATGGGTATTGGCTGCCATTATTGGACAAAGGACTACTGTTTGCCTTTTACTGTGGCTGAGTGTTTGTATCATTTTCAAATTCACATGTGGAAATCTTTACCCCTGGGATGATGGTATTAAGAAGATGGTATTTTGTGAGCTGATGAGTTCATGAGGATGGAGCCTTCATGAATGGGATTCCTGCCCATATAAAAGCAATCCTAGAGAGCTCTCTTGGTTCTCCTGTCATTTGAAAGTACAGGGGGAGGACAACTATCTATAAGTCAGGAAGTGGGTCTTCACCAGACTTGGAATCTGCTGGTACTTTGATCTTAAAAGTCCTAGTCTTAGAAATGTGAAAAATAAATTCTTGTTTATCACCCATGAGCCTATCTGTTTTATTATAGCAGCTGAATCAACTATGACACCATTCCTAGAGACAGACCCGGAGTTGATCAAGTATGGCCAAAGGCATGGAGTAGGAAAGACAATTTGGGGTGTGGGGGAGGCTTGAGCAAAGCAGTATATGGGAGGATGCTGAGTGTAAATGAGCAAATGGAGGCTTTATGCAGGAGGAGATTTGTCTAAGATATGCCTCTCACGAGTATGTGAATTTAATCAATCTAGCTTTGGATCTCAGTTCATGTGGCTTGAATACACATAGATAAATAGAAGGAAAGGGGTTATGAGGCACTGTGTCCATGCTGGGGGCACGTGTGCAGGATGGTAAAATCCTTTTAATATCCTCTGACTTTCACATATTCCCTATCTGTGGGAGTCTTCCTGTTGTGTCCCTTTCTCCACTCAGGAAGTGGGGGCAATATCTACCTAGCCATTTCTGAGCAGATGAGCATCAGTGTGAGAAGCACTTTAGAATTCTTATGTGAAGAGTTGTGTACAAAGACAGAGCATTTTTGTACCAGCAAGTGGTGAAAAATAAGGAGCATCTCAAAGAATATTATCATACAACTTGATTTTTGCATAGAGAATTCAGACAAACTGCCTTTGCAGACTTAAATAATCCCAGGATGAAAGGTACTGCATAAATGCAAAGTATTATTATTATTATCATCCAGTGGTAGAAAAGAAGGGCATTTCAAAGAATGTTTCAGTACAATACAATTTTATTTTGCATAGAGAGTTCAAGGGAGAAAGCTTTATTTTATAGACTTAAATAATATCGTTATGGAGCTACAGTAAAATAAATAATACAGATATGGTATTAAAATAAATAATACAGTTAGGAGACTTAAATAAATAATGCTAGAAAGAGAAGAGAAATTAAGAGTCCTGGGAGCAGGCAGGGGGAGATGCAAGTTTGAATTATAAGTGATAGAGAAATGAGGCCCAAAGAATCCTAAAATATTCAAGAGACAGATCTACTGACCAAAACAAAAAAGGTGGGATCACAAGACAGTTAACAATTAGGAGGTTAATATGTTTCTATTTTTAGTCACCTGTTTTCCTCATTGTTTCAATGACTCTGAAAGCACTACAAATTGTTTAAGATGAAAAGTTAAAGTTAATAAAACTCACTATTGTGCACCAATTAAGTTTAAAAAGTCTCCTTTCTCCTCTACTAACCTTTATCCCTTAATCTGTCCCCATTTCATTACCCAGGTATGAAAAAATGACCTACTTTTCTATAAATGCTTAACACTCCCTTTTTTTGGTTTATCATTATATTTGCTAATTTTATTATGTATTTGGTTTGGTTTAGTCTTGTCTGCTAACCTCTGAGTGTCAAGAAGGTAGAGAACACATATATCATTGTAATGTCATTGCTTTATCAAGTTTGCACCTCTTATTATGGAATATGTATTTATTGGGTAAATTTTACAAAGATACACTATGTAAGAGAAACTTCAGCCTCCAAATAGGGATAGTGCTTACAGTCTAAAAAATGACAAGACTCTCTTGGCAAATAAATGAATTTACTAGTGGTTTCTTACAGAGGATGATTGGCACGTTGTAGCGTTATCAAAGTTGCCAACTCCCCTTTGCCAAAATACTATTTAAAATTTTGTTTTAAAAAGGAAAAAGAATAAAAATAATGATACAGAATTTCAAAACAAGATAATATAAGATTAACAATGGTTAATATATCATGTATTGTCATCTTCAAAGTAACTGAGCACCCCTTTTAGAAAACCTATCCTATTCTTCACCTCAGTTTTCCTTATTGGTGGACATGGACCTTGTCTGAATTTCATGGTTCTGATATTTCTTTCAATCTAGACTCTCATCTATGGGCAAGATTAAAACAGGTCATTCAGAATACACAAATCTCTTCATCAGCTATAAAATTGAGCTGGGTGACTGTTTAGACCAAAAAGTCTGGGAATGATCCAGGTGTTCTTGCGAGGGGACAAGTGAGGAAGCTGCCATTTGCATGGTGGCTGTGAGCTGCACATGAGGACCAGAGGAATTGGGCTCCTGAAGGTGGGAAGAGATGCAGGCAGTGGTAAGAGGACCAGGCAAACAGGTTTGAAGCCCAGATGAGACTTTGTTTCCAAACAGTCTCCATTCTGAGTCTTCCAGGTTTATGGGGCAATGGACAGGCTATGAGGTAAAGAGACTGGGACGTTTTAGGCTCTTCCTTGGAGAAAAGAGATTCCTGAGGCTCTTGTTTTGATGTTAGGGCATATTTGTCTTGATAGAAGGGAGGCATGCCTGCTTTTCTTGATGGAGTCCTTTAGAAAATGTTCTCCAAAGCCTCATGTGCTCATATGTGGGGTTTTGTGGCGGTGACTGTACCATGGATGTGTTATACTGAATTTGTCCACTGATGAGTTTATAGCTGAGTGTGATGCTGGAAAGTGAAGCTTGGTTGGAAGAGGTGGGCCACTGTGAGCATAGCCTGGAAGTGTGTATCTTTCCTACTCTTTTGATCCCTCTCTGCTTCCTGTCTGACTTGCCATGGACTGTTTGCCCCACTGTCATGCTACTCTGCATTTGAGTATGAACTGAAACCTCTACAAACTGGGAACCCAAATGAACTTCTCCTCCTCTAAATTGTGGGTATTAGGTACAGTGTCTCAGTGATGAGAAAGTTACTAAAATAGAGTTTAATGCTATGGATGAGAGGCTAAGGCAGAGAAGGCAGAATTTGAGCACAAGCTACAGGACCATGTGCATTCTACTCCCATGCCAAACAATGGGAAACAGGACCCTCGCTGGGGACTTAAACTCTTGGGATAAGGGAGAGAAGATATTTGTTCAGAAGAATCAGTTCTTTGCTGTAAACTCTTACCAGAGATTCCCTTCTCATTCTCTATCCAGATGTACTTACAAATGCCAAGGTGCCACAATATATGCAAAGAACAGGATGAAATACTTCCTCATTTTTCTGAAGGTGGAGCAGAGTCCTCTGCTTGCAGTGGTTCCATCCTTTGTATGCCATGCTGGCTTCTTTTAGACTGAGTTTGATCCCTAGTTCCTACAGCATGTTTAGGTAAGATGCTGACTTTATCTCTTGCTATATATTTTCTTTTCTTTAGAGTAGGTTGTATTCCTGGATGGGACTCAGAATTAAACTCTCCTTTCACCTTCTATGTGTCTTGCAGCTCTGGTCTGGACACATGACAGTGGTGCATTGGAGAATTATGGATCCTAAAGAAGGAAGGAAGCTGCGTCTAGGGGGGCGGGATCTAGGTTGGAATTGCTGGACTTGCATGCCCAAGTCCTCTGTCTTAATGATGTTGCAACTCTGGTTCAAAGATCCAACTTGGTATGAGTTTAGAGGTCTTTCTCAGACATCCCCAAAGAGGTAGAGTTCATATGAGCCTTAAGGGCATTATTTCCCCAGAGCCAGGAGATAACAAACCTGATACACTCTTATATAACTTGGAGGGGAAAGGAAAACACACACACACACACACACACACACACACACACACACACAGACACACCTCAAACAAAATAGGAAAGCAGGGAAAATATAAATAAAAAAGAGTGCAAAGTTTTATTTTCTACCGCTGCTGTCACCTCCTGGAACTACAGTCGTATCTAAGAAATATGTGACATACTAATAGGAAGTAATTTACCCAAGGATGTTTTTGTGCCTTGAATTGCCTTCCTTGCTCGACTGCGGAGACTTTTCGGGTGTATATGCATGAGAGATCCGGAGGTGCTTCAGAAACTTCCCAATTTGTGCACAATGTGACTTTTATAATGCCATAAAACTCATCCCAGGGAAAAGTACTTTGGAAAACAATGATACATGGAATCTCAAGGAGCCAGTGAAGGCAGACAGAAATGATAAAATCATGACCATGCACTTTTGGCTAAAGTGCCTGTAAGGGCTTTGATTTTTCCAAGTATCCACCTGGCCACTCCTGTGGTTTTTCCCTTCCAGGGGGTTGAGTGGGTCTTCAGTCAGATCTTTGATTTGGCAAGTACTTTGCTTTTCTAACTCATGTTGTATGAGCACTCAGAGCTGAAGTTGGAACCCAGCATATAGGATGACTTACTTAGCTTCCAGCCTGGAAACAACCACAGGACTTCGGTGGCCCCAGCCCACTGAGAATAAAGCTTCTGAACAATTCCTGGGCAGCATTCCCAAGCCAGACGTGGAATTTAATGAGCCCCTGGACCTTAAGTCTTTGTGTCAAGAAGGACTCTACAAGCAAGGAACCAAAGGAAGAAGGCCAAGGGTAAAGGGAGTGGAGAGAATGTAAGGTAAAGAGGGATAAAGATGATGAAGAAGACAGAGAGGGAAAAAGTGCTATGATGATGCTGAGAGAGCAGAAGGAGAGAGAAAGATCATCGCAGGCACGGAGTGGAGCATAGGGAGGAGAAAGGAGAAGGGAAAGATCAGGAGACTATCTTGCTTACCTCTTTCCCCTCAAGTGGCTTTGTGTTTCTGCTCTGTAAACACAGGCAGGGCCTGATCAGAATATAGAAGCCATGAAATCATTAATAGTGCAAACGAAAAGGGAGAGAGCAGCCTCCCTGGTTTGGTTTGCCCCTGGGGGAAGCGGGTAGCCATGTTGAGTGCTATGATGCTTTTTTCCTCTTCCTGTGTCTATATCTAAAATCTCACCACACCCCAGACTCCTTTCAAATGCAGTGCCACCCTGGGTGAAGTAGGGGGCTGTGCAGTCTGCAGATGGCTGAATGAATTGGAAAGGTGTTGTCCTCACAGCAGTGCAGCAAGAGGTCACAAGCTCACTCTGCATGATCAGGGGCATTAGCTTAGACAGGGAGTCTGGGTCAGAGATGAGCGCTGGAGTGGCTGGGGGTGGCTGGGAATGTGCCTATTCAGTCTCATTGCTTGGTTAGGGAGTAAGTCTGTGGGTTTGGAGATGCCAGGAAGGGAGTCTGAGGGTGGCCACACTGGATAGAGACTAGGCAGGTACTGAGGAAAGGAAAGAAGCAGGGCGTTTTTAATTTGTACTCTGGCCTGTATGTGTCTCCCTGTGCCCTCGCTTTGGAAAAAAAAGAAATGAGCCCTTTATCAATTTTTAATAAATTGAAATGACAAATAATCCATTTAATAAATTATTAACTGAGAAAATTACTGAAAACTGAAATATCAAACAATCGTGAGCAAATGCTCGAAGCAGCGTGTTTATTAATAACGCGTCCTGCTGTGGGAGAGTGCTGATGTGGTGGATCCCACATGGCCACTGGCTGACCCCATCAAGACCCAGCATGCTGGGGGATGCAGACCAGGGCCTCTGCCAGGGTGCAGGAGTGGGGTCAATGGCAAATGGAACCTATAGCCTGACAGCTTGCTGACTGTTCTTGGGCAAAGGTAACTTCCTGAATGTGGCACCTTGATAGGGATCAGGATGAGATCTCTAGACTCTTCCTTCATATTGTTGGAAGGGAGCTAGAAATAATCCTGCCCCCTGGCATTTGGTTCTTTAAGAGCTATACCTCCCAAATAAATTATATGTTACAAAATGTTGTGCTTACAGATGATCCTTAACTGACTATGGAGTTCATCCCAATAAATCTATCATAAATTGAAGTAACCAAAAGTAAAAAATTAGTACAGACAACCTACTAAGCATCTTAGTTTAGCCACACAGACCGCTGTAGACAGCTGGCAGCCTGTCATCCCAAACGGCATAAAGTCCTATTTAGGCAAGGAGGTTGTTTCAATCTCAGTCATCAAATTATCCTGTTTACTGTCACCCCCATTCTGCAGATAAAGGAACTAGGACACAGGGAGGTCAGCTGTGTGGGCTTCTCTTCTTTGTGCTTGTGTGGCTGGCTGGGAGCTGCGACTCGCTGCGGTTGCCCAGCACTGTAAAAAGAGGAAGGTATCTGCCGTGTGAGACAGGGCACGGCCAGACTGGTGGTGTGGGCAGACAGAATTTACAAAGATCAAAGACCAGAGTAGAGATAAAGATGAGAGTTTATTTAGATCAGAGTAGCTTGTCAGGAAGGACAGCTGGCCAGACAAAGGGAAGTATGTGCGTGGGAGCAGGGCCAATGTTCTTCGAGGGAAAGGTCTAGGCTGGAAGGAGGGAGTGAATTGGACCCAAGGACGTGGGGAAAAGTGTTAAGGAAAGGACCAATGGGATGGACACAAGGTTATGGAAAGGAAGGTGACAGAGAATGGAATAAGTTGCAGGTTTTTAAAACAGTTCAAATGAAAACAGAATATGTAACTATGATGTAGGTTCCAATGGAGACCAAATTGGTATCTTCCTGGATACTTAGCACTTTACAGTACCAATATCACCAATCGGGGAAAGGACAAAAATTCAGGATGGAAGTACAGTTTCTCCAGAGTGCGTGTCACCTTGACACCATCCTCAAAGGGAAACATGGTAAGTTGAACCACTGTAAGTGGGGGACTGTCTGTACATAGGGGTGTTGCCAGCACAATCTTCCAAATGAAGACAGCCTAGCCCACTGTCCTTGGCTGGCCTCACAGGTAACATAGGCCCAAGGGGAGGTGCTGGAAGGGGAAGGCCAGTCTCTTTGTATGCTTCAGCAAGGCTGGTGACTTCAGATTTTCAGCTGGTCCTGAGTGGCTGTGTCTCCGCAGAGCCTCCCTTCACCTCTGTCAGATCCCTTGCTTCCCATGTGGTCATGCAAACTTATCCAGTGTGATTGAGGGTTATCAAGAAGTGGCTAAAGGGACCCTCAACCATATTTCTGGGCTTACATATTTGTGTTGGCCCTGGTGGTAAGAGATAAGGAGTATCACCATCCCTAAAGTGCATGCTCTCTCTAGAAGCATAACCCAGCCAAGTTGCTCTGTTCTCCCTAGGCTGCTGTAGCCTGCAAATGCATCTTCTCTGTTTCATCCCTGCTGTGGGGCTTGGGGCAGTCAGGTCAGCTGACCTCTCGATGTCCTAGTTCCTTTATCTGTAAAATGGGGATAATAATAAACAGGGTAATTTGATGACTGGGATTGAAACAGTCCCATTATATAAATACAATACAGCAGTTTGGGATGACAGGCTGTAGGCTTGAAGTTGGTGCTGCAATGGGTATTTTTAGGAAGGAGGGAAGGGGGAGGGATGAGTGGTTTATAAATTTGTTGCATTAAAAATGTGCTACTTTGAATTGTGCAGAACAGAGTATCATTTGTTTCTAGAAAAAATTCACTGCTGTGGAAATGAATTAGTTTACATTGAATGTGTGATGGTTCAGAGAAAGAGATATTAACCCAATTTGCATTTCTTTGAACTGAAATAAATTATTGCCTTGTTATTTGAATTAGTTGGGTCAACTGAATGGGATTGGGCAGACCCCCTGTGGGCAAGGCTGGCCTCAGGATGGGAGGTTTACAATAGGATAAATGTGTACAGAGCAGCAAGCATCTTCCAAATGAGGGCTTATTAACCTTTTGGGGGACTGTGGATCACTTGGGAGACTGAAGAAAACAACATGTACCCCCACCCAGTACAGTTATTCATGGATGTCAGCAGATTGTCCAAGTCTTTCAGCCTGTCATGGACCAAGGGCAAAAGTCCCCTTGCTAGAGAAGGCAGTGTTCATTGCTTTGGTGTCTCAAGGCTGAATCATGGCCCAGATTGGTCAGAACCCAATGTCTGAGGCCTCCTGATATGTAGAAACAAAAGAAGACTTTGGTTCTGAAGAGGATTACCAAATGCAAGTTTACGTGTGTGTTATAAATGGGGGATTTGGACCGTTTGAGCCAATAGTCCCAGGTGTCAAAAGGAGCTTGCTATGCACTTGCAGTCTGATCAGTCACCAGAATCAGCTTGGAGACTTTTCCCCTCATTTCTCCATGTCTGTGTCTGCTGAACTTGCTTGCTGAGTTGAACAAAGAGAGTTCCCTGAGGAAAGGGGAGTACCAGTGTCTTGGTGTCTCTGGCTCCTCCTTAGGGTGCAGAAGAACAAATTCTGCAAAAGTAACTAGATCAGGAGTGACAGAGCTTTAGTGGCTGACAAATGGGGTATTGTCATTGGTGGTGGGCATTGTGTGAACAGTAGGTGACTATTACAGGTGGACACATAATGTGAAGTGTTCAGAAGAAGTGGAAGGTACAAGCATTCAGAAAGATGTGCCTGGACTTCCCTGTCAGTCAGCTGGACTACAGCAACTTCAACTACCCAAGTCTGTAGCAATGATGTTACAGTTTATAACCATATGTTTCTGAAAAGCCTCATGTGCTCATAAGTAGGGCTTTTGGAAGGTGGTTGGATCATGGGGTCTTATTACTGACTTGCTGTTAGGAGGTGGGGTCTGGTTGGAAGAGAGGGGCTGTGGTGGGTATGGCCTGGAGGGGTTTACAGTATTTCCCTCTTTAGTTCTTCCCTTCTTTCTGTGCAGTGCTCCTGTTCCTTGTCATCCTGCTTTGGAACCAGTCAACTACAGACTGAAACATGAGCCAAAATAAATCTTTCCTTCTTTAATTTGTAGGTGTTGGGTCCTATGTCTCAGCAAAAAGAAAGTGACTAAGTCAGTGGGGGGGAAGGAGGAAGGGAGAGAGAGAGAGAGAGAGAGAGAGAGAGAGAGAGAGAGAGAGAGAGAGAGAGAGAGAGAGAATGAGACAGAGACAATCTTCACACCATAGAGGGCAGTGAAATTTCTGCTAATTAGCAACCAGAGAGCCTTATTTAATGAGTTCCCCTATCTGAATTCACTTTTATTGGAAAGAAGCAAGCACAAGAAAACAAAATGTGAAACAGGGACTTAATTTAAAAAATAACTTCAGGGAAGATTCCTTTCCCACCACTTCTGTGCTTAAAACCCATCAATAGTGCTTTAGCGATTTTAGGATAAAGCCCAATTCCCTTAACTCAGTACCCAACTTACCACACCCTGCTTGACCAGCAGCCCTGAGCATTTTGCACTTCCCAGATGTGCATGCTGTCTTACTGCAAACCCTTGTTTCTTCAGTCCTGTGTGCATAGTACACTCTTATTCTCTCCTTGTTGATGTCTCTAGGCTGTTTTCTTTGGTTCCAGATAGGACTCAGGCCTCTGGGTCCTTATTACATTGGATGTTCAGTAACAGGAGAGGCTGGAGGTGATTAGCCAGCCAGTGAGCTCTCTGTGGCAAACCCTTTCTGGTTGTCATTGTCACATCCCTGTGGCTGTGTGGTTTGCCACCCAAGAGGAACTGGGGAAACGCATCTTGAACCTGTGTATTCACAAATGACTTAGGGAAGAAAATGCAGTGATGAGTCTCATTGTCTGCATCTCACCCAATGTGTTCATTAACCTGCAGTACCAAATGGGACTTGTGTCGACTAAACCTCTGTCATCTGCAAAATGAATATCGTACTGTCCACCTGATGGTTTTTGTGAAAAGGAAATTAATTAATACACATAAAAAGCAGTGCCTGGCATTCAGAAAATACTCAGTGATTGTTAGCTATTATTATTTTCTGCAAAGATGTTGAGGATGATTGAACTGAGTACTATCCTAGGAGCAAGAAAGAACTCCCTTAGTACTTAGAATCACCACTTGAAATTATTTCATGAAAATCCTTCTGGGAGAGGAAGATGTGGAACTAGGATCGGATTTTGGGGTCTTTAGAGCCTCATTCAGGCTGCCAAATATCCAGGCTGGATTTGGGGAGTGATAGGCATGTTTGGCAGAAAATCTTAGCAGAGCCTGTGCCAATTCTGACTAGGCCTTACTTAAGTTAGGGGAAGGAATCCACGCTGGGTAAATGAGGTAATGAATGGGTAAGTGTTTTGCAAACTGCAAAGTGCTATACAAATGTGAAGCATTATTGCACTCATCTATTTCTCTTCTTTGTGCTCCTAGGGTTTTTATTTATTTATTTATTTAGTAAGTGTTTCTTTAAGAAGAGCTAGCCTGGCTTTAGATTAACTAAAGGGAAAGGGTATGTGTGACATGGTAGGTTAGGAGTCTTTTGTGCCCTGAGCACAGCAGAGCTCCTGGCTAGGACAGCAAGACTTGCTGGCACAGGAATTTGGGAGTGAAAAGGCTGAACATCACATGGGGGTGCATACTTGTGATCTGGGAGATTTCCCAGCTCCAGTGGTCATTCTAGTACTGCCCAAATCATTCTTGAGGTACAGGTGGTTTCCACAGAGACAGTGGGAGCAAGCCAAGGCCACATGTGGCTGGGGATAGGTGTGGAATGACAAGGGAAATGCCCCTGTTCTCCGGGTCTGTATTTGCAACTCAGTGTATAGGCTGTCCCAGCCCAAAGCAAACCATTTCCAGGTTCTTTGTGCAAAGGACAACAACTGCCCTGAAAAGGAGAGAAGATTCTTGACCCTTAATATCCATGATTATCTCAGCAACACAGATTCACCAGGTTGATTTGCTTCTTCCTGTGCCCAGCATGTTCCTGGGCCTCTGTCTTCACCTCACAGCCATGGTAACGTGTTAAACAGGGCCTGTAAAGATCTACGGTCCAACTTTAGCAAGGTCCTTCCAGTGTGAGAGAGAAGCCAACGCACCAGATCGATCCATTTCCAAGACAAATGTCCTTAATTTGCAGCTAAATTCAACTCAGTTATTTGTACATTTTGCCAGAGCAGGGTAACTCCATGCAGAGTTACACAAAATCTTAGTGTCTTACATCCCCCTAGGGTATGAGAAGGAAACTTTGGGTGCTTGCATGGATAATCATTAGGTTCACATCTGGGATTCTTCATGAGAATTATGTCTTCTTCAGCTCTTGGAATGTGTCTGTACTACAAACTTCCCAAATCACTCGCCTGTGAACTGCAGATTGCTTGCAAGCAATGATGCTTAAGGACCACGCTCCCTGTCATGTTTAATCACTGCCCCATACCCCGCACCTAGCACAGTTCTTGACACAGCATAGAGGCTTATATATTCATCAAATGAGTTAATAAGTGAGTGAATGTGAGGGGACTGTCATATGCAAATTTGAGAGCTCTCAGAAAGACAGCATTGAAACAGGTTCTTTGCTGAATTATCAGCTGATTCTCAGGGGGTGACTCATATTTCACCATTTTCCTAAGCAAATGGGTATTTGGAGAGGATATAGGGGGAGCAACCACCACAATGTTGGTGGTTTAAAAGTTCTATAAGCTAAAGGTGGGGGAGGGGATAAGCATGGCATATCCATGGGTAGAGGAAATTGTAGTTATATTTTATTTTGATGAAACCAAATATTACACTCTTGAATCACTTATTTTGACTAAGACTTACTGAGTTTTCAGAATATTTTCATTAATTCATTACCCTCTTTTGACTCCCTCAAATAACGTTTAAAATCTGTGCTAGTGTCATGGCTTTTAGATAAGTGTCCTTCAAGCCTCATGTATTCACAGGAGAGGCTTTTTGGAGGTGATGGGGATCATGAAAGTGTGATCTCACACACACTGCATTAAACCATTGATAGACATGGTGCTGTATAAGGAAGGATATCTATCTATCTATATCTATATCTATCTATCTATCTATCTATCTATCATCTATCTATCTATCTATCTATCTATCTATCTATCTATCTTCCTATATCTTTCCCTGTGGATACTGGATATTTTGTTTCAGCAATGAGAAAAGTGACTAAGATAGTCAGATTTCTGTTACTGTGACAAAATACCCAAGAAAAACAAATTAAAGTGAGCAGGTTTATTTTGGCTCATGGTTTCAGAAATTTGAGGCTATGGCTCCTTGGCTCTGTTGTTTAGGGCTTGTGATGATGTGGGACATCATGATGGGGAGCATGTTGTGAAGCAAAGCTGCTCACCCCATGGAGGTCAGGAATCAGAGGGAGGGGGACAGAAGGAGCCCAAGAGGAAGCAGTTGGAGACAAGTATAGTCCCCAAGGTCACACCCTTTGACCCACTCTTTAATGAGGCCCGATCACTTTTGCTTCTATTACCTCCCAGTAATGCTACCAAATTATGAATCTATAAATGAGTAAATTCACTGATGAACTTAGAAGCTTTATGATTCAATTACCTTCCAAGAGCTCTGCTTCTGAACACATGAACATTTTGGCGGATATTTTTGATCCGAACTATTACAAAAATCACTTAGAATTGACATAGGAAGAGGTCAAAGCCATTGTGTTCAGTCTTAACATCCTCAAATTGTAATATTTCAAAATCATCTGTGAAACTTTAGGAGTGATAGTTCTTGCTCCAGTGCAAACCTATTCAGCCAAGGATTCCAGTAGCCCAGGGTGGAGAGCTGACCGAGCTCCACAGATAATAATGTTGATGCCCTCAGGACAATGAGAACAGCCCTGTATTTCAACCAATCTTTTGGTTAGTTGTACAACCTAGAAAGTGTTCCTCATTTATACAGCACTTTCTAGTTCCTGTAGTTTCTTAAGGTGTGCCACCAAATTAGCTTTCACCTCTCCAGAGTCCTCTGGATAGGATACAGAGCAGAAGGATCCTGGTGCCCCCTACAAAGGGCACTGTGGCTATGCCCTCTTGTTTTCAGTTGTTCTTACTGCTGAGAACTTAAGCACAGGGTAGGTGAGTTCAGAGGAAGGTAGAAAGAAACATAGACTGAAACTGTAGGATCAGGAGCCCTGTGAACATTCTCTGAGAGCTGGAAGGGGTATATTACTGCCTAATTTGTTCATTCTTTCATCAATTATTTGATGAATGCTAGTACCTGTATGCTAGGCAGTGCAGAAGCCTCAGTGCATCAGGTAGCCAAGATTTGCCTCATGAAATGATTATGAGTGGGTGGAGGATGGAGATAATAAATAAGTCAATAAATATGTAATATTCATATAGATTTTTGTAAGCATTCTGAGGGCAGAGAACAGGTTATAGTGACAACTATAGAATGACAGGACAAAAAGCTCTAACCACTCTTCACACTATTTTATCATCACCCAACCCACACTCCATCAGTGCATGTGGCCTTCTGTGTTCTGTCACAGACTGGTCAGTTATGCCCAGTTTCTGCCTGGGAACTTTCTCCCAGTCTCTCTATGCTGCTTGACCTTCCACACTTTCTGTGTGTAATTTACATTTTAGTATTTGGTAATGCCAAATATTGTATGGATGAGATAGAGGAAATCTGCAGAGCTGAATTGTCCTACTCTATGGCTCAAGTGGGGGTCCCCGGACCTACTTTTCCTTCTCCCTTAGTGCCCCACACACCCTGGCTTCTGTGTTGGCCCCCCAAGCAGCTTGCTTCAGTTCTTTTCCTTCCTTTCTAATTTTCCTTTTACAGTCAAGGCTTCAATTAACTTTTCTCTGTAGAATGACTGTATTAGGCAAAAGTTTGTGTGGGATCCAATAAAACGTCAGATGATATTGAGCATACGTCAGGCAAAGCCTGCAGCCCAATAAGTTATTATGTGTAAATGTTGCAACTTTATTTTGAGGAGAATACATGTGTACTATCAAGCTGTTTTATGGATACGCAGTGTGATTGATTACAGCATGTGGATCTGTCGCAACAAGATAAACTCAGATAGAATAATCTGTGGATATTTAGGCCTCAGCAATTTGTTATCCAAAGATGAGTCTGGAAATGACAATTCCTCTCATTTCAGCGATTTCTCTCTTCCCCTCCCCACTAGAAACCCATTTCTAGAATGCCAACTTCTGATGCAGGGGGGTCCTCTTTTTAATCTGTTTCTCCTACTTGCTCAACACTCAGCAAGGCAAAGTTGTATTTGCCATCAAAGCAGCAGCAGCTGGGATTTGGCCCAAGTGGGCAGGTGTTGGGGGTTGAATGCTGGGGCTGTTGCCTTAAACACTGTCTGCTTTAAGCTCACAAACAAGCAAACAGGAAGAAAATCACCATGATTTGTTTAGTATATCAAACAGTTTGGGTAGAAATGGATTACATCAAGTAACAGACTATTTTTCAGATCAGTCTCAAGCAACTTGTTGCTGAAAAACAAGTGGACAGACTTCATCAGCAACTTTTCAAAGATCCAACTGTGTATAAAACAAAGAGTTACTTGAATGAATTAAATCAAGCTCATGCCTCCACTGTTACCTTGAAGCCACTACTCTTCCAAGAGTCTGAGCTCATATTTGGATGAGCAACCTATGGCAATTCCATACATTTCTGTTCTGAATTATGATTTATCTTTGATTGTTAACCATTTATTGTGTGTAGAGAGGAGCCATGGCCCAAAGGAAGGGAACTGGGGTTCTAAATGGTGAAGTCCTGTGTTCACATGTTGGCTCTGCCTCCCTCTGGCTAAGGGACTTCTGAGTCACAGTTTCACTACTGGAAAACAGATTCAGTGGTGTCTTTTCCATCAACCTTCCTGAGCTGCAGTGCAATTCAAAGAGAGTACTTTATGAAGTGTGCAATCCTAGCCAAGAAATATTTAGGAAGCCACTAAGATAATTTTGCCTGCATTGGGTACAAAAATAGTCATTTCTGTTTTTATTTTCCTAATAAATCAGCTGTACTTATTATCAAAAAGTCCAGTTTATCATTTAATTTCCACCATGTACATACCCCCCAAAGCAGACGGCAAACTGGAAGGTCCTTCTGTCCATGACAGCACTCCTGAGTGTGTGTGTGCAAGTGTGTGGGTGCGTGTGTGTATGTGTATGTGTGCAATGTTTTTGTTGTGTTCTGAGCCACAGGGCCTGTGTTTTCTCTGGGCCTTTGCTTGGAGCTCTGATGAGGGATTTTATAGGTTCAGAGTCTTATATCCTATTGTTGGGTTTTCCTAAGCTTGGATTCTCATTTGCATACTCTCACATATTGAACCATTGTTTCCCCAAATCACCCCAAACCACTGGGCCCTTGTAGTATCTACTATGTTTCATGCCAAGGTCACTTTATCCCCATGAAACCCCATAGGGTGATCCCACATTACAAGTTTATCCCATCCACTTTTCCCTCTTTGAGATCCTTTTTGCATTTCCAGTCACCCTTCCTTGCCAGAAGACTTGGCAAGTTAGCGTCCTGACAAAGAGCAAGAACTGTAGTAGTCAGATTTTTTCAGTTAAGATTACAGCTTCACTAGTTCCTTCTAGTGTGATCTTGGGAGAATGACTTAGCAACTCTGTGCCTCAGTTTTCTCATCTGAAAAATAGAAATAAATATGGTCTCATATTGCAGAGTTGTCAAAAGTAAGTGATGAAAAGATCCCGTTTCTTAGAAGAGTGCCTGGCATACATTAAGTTCTATTGGTGTTTTCTTATTTACTTCAGTGAAATTTTGTTATTTACTTCAGTGACTGATCATGGTTACTGATTCTGGATGACTTCCCTAATCTACAGCCTGTACTACAGAGATTAAGATTCAGGTTGTAGCTTTCTCAAAAGGGTCCTGGAGTCCTAATATCAGCAGTGGAGTTTAGTTCTGCCCTTTGTCTCTAGTGCCACTCATCAAGAGTTGGGTCTGCTAAGTCAAACAATAAGAGACAAAGGCAAATTGCTTCAGTTAGGTTTGCAGCTGTTATGGCTTGTATTTAGATGTCCCCACTAAGTCTCATGCTGTCATATTTGGGGGCTTTTAAAAGTGGTTGGATTAGAGTCTGTGAATGTGGATTAAAGGTGTGATATTGGAAGTAAGGGTACGAACAATGGAAGACTCACCCTGGATCTGGGTAGAACTAATCAACAAGTCTATAGTTTGGATGGAATATAAGGGAGAAAATGAAGGCAGGCTTTCTGCTGCTGCTGCAATCTTCTGCCTATTGGCCAAGAGATGGACTGTTTCTCATCTGTGATGTCCTTCTGCCATACTGCCCTCCTTTGGAGTCAGCCGAATGAAACTTCTAAAAACTATGAGCCAAAATAAGCTTTTCATCATTCAACTTCGGATGTTGGGCATTTTGTCTCAGCAATGAAAAAAGTAACTAGGACAGATTTTGGAACCAGAGACATGGGTGCATTGCTGTGACTATCCTTGATCATGTGGTTCAGGAGCCTTTGGAATTGGCTTGTGGGAAGTTTGAAGATGCTAGCTAAAGAAACACCTTTGAACACAGTAAGATGAACTTGATGGAAGATTATGGCCAGAGTTCAGAAGATCAGAATGCTGATAGAGATGCATCTGGTAAAGCCCAGGATCAAGAAGTTTCAGTTAAGAATAATGATTGCTTTGGTTGTTGGACTCCAGACCGTATATGTTTTGTTTTGGCAAAATTTTTTCATTTTGCTTGAGATGGAGATTAAGGGTGATAGGCTACTTAATCTGGTGGGAGAAATTTCAAGACATTCTAATAGTAAGGCAATGACATGGATACTATTGGGAGGTTTTTAGCCAGACCTATGTTGAGAATCAAAAACAAAGAGCTCAGCAGAACAATTTGAAATGTTTCGAGTTTGACCAGAAAGGAATCTCCAGTAGATCTGGGAAATGCTAAGATAGAGCAGAGGAGAGTTTGATTGATGAGAATAAACAGAACAACAGAAAAGATGGCCTCAGGATATCACAGGAACTAGCAGGACTCTAGCCTTTTCAACCTCATAATTTCAAAGATGAAACACTTTGAGCACCAGAGCACCACATTCCAGAATTGTGATCTAGAGAAGTTTTTCCATTGAACTGGTTCATAGTGCTCTGCAAACCAGACACTCAAACCCTACAGCTAAGAAAGAAGGAAGCCTGGTTATTGCTCCAGCAAGTGGCAGACCTTTGCACCTTCCACATCATTTTAGGTGCAAGCAGAATACAAGAGTTGTGGAGTCAGGAAGGTTTCCACCTGGATTTCAGAAGAAAGCCAGACAGTGTGCTACTGATAGGACAGAGAGTGAAGCTGAGTGTGAAATTGTTGGTGCAGTGAAGATCCTAGAAGGTTGGAGAAGCCAGGAACATAAATTTTCTGAGGAAAATTTGCAAGAAGTGAGCAAAACTAGCCCGAGAGAGAAGCCACTGTGGGTACCAACACCCACAGTGCCATAGGGGTGGAGCCATCCACATCCTGTGGAGTTCACAACTTGCTACAGATTGCACCAGATATTGTACATGGAACTATGAGATTTAATGTTTGCCCTGCTGGATTTTGGACTTGCTTTGGTCCCATTCTTTTCTATCCCTCTATTTTTACCTTTCAGAATGGGAATGTTTATCTTGTGCCACTGTAAGTTGGAATTGTTTAACCTTCTTTTCGTTTGTACCTGGACTTGCAGCTAAGAGTTTGCCTTAAATCTCAGAGTTGGCTTTGAACTTGAACTTTTCATCCATGCTGAAACTGTTAGAACTTGGGTAAATTTTAGAGTTGGACTGAGAGTCTTTTGCATAAAAGAATGCATATGAGGCTTTTAGAGGCCAGGGGATAAATGGGGAGTTTTTAAGGTAGCTGGATTAGAGTTTGTGAATTTGGATTAAGGGGAGTGATACTAGGATTAAGGGTATAGATAATGGAAGCTCCACCTGGGTTTGACTGATGCCAATCAATAGGCTTTCTGCCTGAATGGGATATAAAGGAAGAGAGGGAAAGCAGCTTTACTGTGCGGCTGCTGTTTGCTGCCCTCTGAGACTTTGCTATGTCATGGACTATTTCTTGTCTGTGATGCCCATGCTTCCAGGATACCCTGCTTCAGTCTTTCAACTATGAGCTAAAACCTCTACAAACTGTAAAGTGAAATAAACGTTTTCCTCTTCAATTTTGGGTGCTGGTATTTTGTCTCAGCAATGAGAAAAGTAATTAAGATGGCTGCTTAACAAATTTTAACAAATATGGTTTAAATTGGATAACATTTTTTTTTGTTTACTATGATGTGGCTTTACTGGTAGTTTTTGTTTTCTGGACTGGCTTTGCCAGCCACTGCTGGGCCTTTCAGGTGTCTAGTTAGCTGATGACTTGGGTAAAAATGAAAGTGCAGAAAAGCATCACCCACCCGGTTTCCTTAATTACACCGAGGCTTGGAGATTCTCCAAGTTGGGCTCACATTAGTAGCTGAGTAGGAGCCCAGTCCTGACTACTCTGTCTTGATTCACACAAGGAATTAGATTATCAAATAGATATATGTTTCAAGGCCACCTCAGTCTATTCACAGACTTAACTGTTTTCCTCTTTATGTCTCTGATTCTAATCCCTGATGAGGGACTCCACAACCCTCTCCTCCTGGCTTTAATATATCTATAAAAGTAAAGATCTGAGGTGGGACCAGCTGGTGTACAATCCAAGCAAAGTCTCTGTTCATGACCCAACATGCTTCCTGTTTAGGTCCATGATCAATGAGGCTTCTCTGTGCAAACTGGCTGTGCCATGGGATCAATCTCAACCCCTGTGTCCCATGCAATATGTTAGAAGATGTGACCTGGAGAACAGATTGATGAATAAAATAAGCCAGATACAGAAAACAAATTCTGCATCTTCTCACATGTGAAATGTAAAAATTCAAACTCTCTGAAACAGAAAGTGAAATGCTAGTTGTCAAGTGCATTTGGGGTTTGGGAAATAGGGAGATGCTGATCAAACAGTATAAGTTTTTAACTGTAACATGAACAAATTCTGGAAGTCTGAAGAACAGTATGGTGACTATAGTTTATAATATTATATTTTATATTTGAAATGTATTAAAAGAATACACTTTAAGTGCTCTCCTGTCTTCCATAAAAAGAAATTGTGTTAGGGGATGGATATATTAGTTAGCTTGATTTTGGTGATCATTTCAAATGTACATGTGTATCAAATCGTCACATTGTTCTCCTTAAATATATACAATTTTCATTTGTCAATTAAAGGTCACTAAATTCAAAGAAAAAGGTATAACCCGACAGAAAGTTTTATCAGATGTTGTTTTGTCACAAAAACTTACAAGAAGTCACATGTTGATGGTTCTGCTTCTGTAACACCTAGTCCTTAGATTACACTTTGATGAGAAGTATGCTTCACTCGCATACCAGGGCTCCTTCTGGACATAATTTCCATCTGTAGGCTTAGAGTATTCCCACAAGTCCAAAGTCAACCGTTGTCTCCACCCTTGCACTTGGACAACAATTTTCTGTACATATTTAAGACTTACCCAAAGTTATATTATAGGATTCTCATAAAACTATCAAGTAACCAGATAGAACATTTTATGGATGAATAAACTGGATCATGGAAATTAAAAAACTTGCTCACAGCCTTTAGTTAGCAAGAGATGATACAAGATAGGTGAGGTCTTGAGCTTTCAAAGAATGGGAAATTCATGGAGAAGCACAAAGCGAATAGCCTCTGCTTTGGCATAAAATTGTACTTCAGGGTCTCCTGTGTCCTGGTACATGTCTATTAGAACCAACCAACCTAGATGTCAGTACCTTTTTGATCCCTTTTGGATTTGACTGCCCTGCCTTTGCCTAGTGCCTGACTGACTGTACAGCATCCACATAATGTTTTTGGTCCCATGCCAGAGTCCTGGGTCAGTGAGAAGCAGAGAACATGAAGCTAACTTGTACACCAACACATCCAATGTCTTCTACTGAACTAAAAGCAGCTTTCCAGGATGAGGGAGGTAATGGATTCCAAAGCCCTGCCTTATTTAATCAACTCAGTGCACATGTATTACCAGCTGTTAGCTGTGGAGGGAGGAAAAGCTTCAGGAACTCCCAAGGAGAAGCCTGACTTGGAATACTTGACATGGGTTGAATGACCACACTCTATGTTGCTGAGGGCAGAAATAGGGCAAACCACTGAGTGTTGGAAAGTAAATTTTATTCCACCAGAAGGAAGAACTTTCTACTCTTTACAGCTATCCAGCTAGCCAAGATTTTACCTTAAGAGATTGGTGAGAGTCGTCTGTCCCCTTGTGAAGAGCAAGAAATGACAAGGGACTTTTTCTATCAGAAAAATGGATTCAGTTTTTCTTTATTAAGCTAAGTCATTGGTCCTAATTTTAGCTGCTAGATAGGCAGCAAATAAAGGGGCTTGTAAATGAACTTCAAATTGGTAGAATTTTAAACATGGTTATGAAGTGGAATAAGTTTCAGGCCAGTGGGGGAGATATTTTAGTCCATGCTTAAATCATGATGTAAGCTGACCAGCAACTATCCTGGGTTGGATAAATGTGTCAGACTTCATTTTAACATTCAGATGCTAAATATCTTTTGGATGGTGAGGAGTGGAATAAGCAGGGATTTCATTCTTTTGGGTCCTTGGCAAAGCCTACTTCTTAAGACTCAGTCTATGAAGCAGAGGTAATGAATTTAGGAAGTGGCTGTGCTAGATGGGACAGGATTGGGATGGGATTGCAAATAATTCCTGGACCATGCTTAGGGACTTTTGTGGGAAGAATGCAAAGTATTAATGTAAACAATGTTGGCAACACCCATAGACTGGTCTGAAAATAACTCCAGTAATTCTTCTAGCCCATTGTACTACACATGGCATGTTATTACCCAAGGTTTCCTTGGCTTCTTCTTGCATGGTCATTTTTAGCTCAGAGCAACATCCAGCAAACTCAAAAGCCAGTGGAACTCCCTGCTGGAAGTCATAAGTCAACACAGTTCACTGCCTTCCTTTCCATGCTACTTTCTTCTTTTTCTGCTTTCTCCAAATAGCATGCACATTTTTTGGCTCCCTCTTGGTTTCTAAGTTCTGTGGGAAAATAATAAAGTACCTTGTCTTCCACTGAGGAGCTAGTGTCTCATTCCGAGCAGCCTATATCCAGATTGAGGGAGGATGACAAGATACATTTCCTGCCCTTTCAGACTTCTTTGTGTATTTTTATGTTTCTGTTTCATTGTGGTGATAACAAGGATACATAGCCTGGTCTTCCACGCATCTATCTATACATGCATTCATGGATGTATTTATTTAACAAGAACTTGCTGGGCTTTGACATAGAATCAGGCACTGTCTGAGGGTAAAACGAGGTCCTTGTATTTTAGAAGACACTGTTTCAAATAAGGAGATACCATTGTAAATAAGCTTGCCCAATGCAATGTGACAGTTGTACTGGAGGTCTGACCAAAAGTTAGTAGGAACTAGGAGAGGTTTGAGTGCCCGAGGGAGTCCAGAAGTGTGTGGAAGGAGCTTTAATAAATAAGTCATCATTTTCTAGACAAATAAGGGGTCTGGGAAAGCTGTACATGGGGACCAGAAGTAAGAGACACCATACTATAGTTAGAGTTTCCAAGGGAGCAGGCCTGCATTGCATTACTCCCACCTCATTGTACATCTACCCAGTGGAGACTTGCCTTTACTCTAATACACAGTTACACACTTGTGTGTGTACTTCTGGTCAAGTTAATATATTTACATGATGACAAAATTCAAGTTCCTGACAAGATCTGGAAAAAAGTCTATCAGTTTGCCACTCACCCTGCCTCATTCCTAAGTTTCATTCCCCAGAAAGACCATTGTTAGCTTTTTGAGTCTTTTTTGGCTGACATTTACCTTCACATTTCTAAATTACACTGTAATATTGCCATATCTTTAGGACACCACTTTTTAACTTCCTTGCACAGAAGTTTAGCCTTTCTGGTTGACATACCATCCTTCTCCTCCTTTCACATTCCCAACACTATTGTGCTGCATTTTTCTGTGCAATGAATTTTTAGGCTTTCCACATTTCTGTCCATGGAAATATTCACAAAGGGATGGAAATAAGAATACTTTATTTCTTAAATGTTTTATTTTTCCAGCAGCATGAAGAGCTCCTGTATCACAGTGGAGGTGAAATCCAGCTTGCAGGACCAACAAACACACAGAGGAGAGGAAACTAAACGGCCCTGCAGAGGTTGAACTCTGCCTCACTAGAACCTTGCCCTTCTGTGAGCATTGCTGGCTCCAGTTCACCAGGCTTTCACTGGTGTTAAGTGTATTCTGAAGAAATACACTTGTCTAATCTGAAATTTTGCCCAATTTTATAATACTGACTATTTATTCTTCCCCAAACCCTCCAGCCATGCTACCCAGATCCCCTAGGGAGTCAGGCCCACTGGGAGACTGAGCAGCAAATGTTTTTCTTGGAACCTTCCCTCCTGGAGCCCCAGTCTCCTGCTTCATTTTGAAGTAGACTGGCTCCCTCTGGACCTGCTGCATCTCCCCCCATCTCAGTAACCTGAAATCTTCCTCTCTTCTTAGATCTTGTGTCCTCTCTGCTTTATGCCCTTGCTTTGGTGAAGATCCTTTGCTGGTAGCTTATCATAAAAACATGCAGAGGGTTGAAATTTTAGAATCTTGTATATCCTAATATGTATTCTTCATTCTTGCACTTGAGTTATCATTTGGGTGGATATAGAATTATAGGATGGAAATACTTTTTCCACAGGATTCCTTTCTTTTCTAAATTTTTAGCCTCTACTGTGGCTATTGAGAAATTTGATGCTCTCCTCATTTCCACATTTTTCTGTGGGATCCCTTTTCTCCTTTTCTCTGATGGTGTTCGTCATTATTCTTTATTCCTGGTGTTTTGAAAATTTTCAGTGCTCATTTTTTTCACCCATTATGTTTGATTTTTTGATGAGTCTGTCAAATATGGAATTTTAAGCCCTTCAGTTCTGGAAATCCTCTTAGAATTTTGCCTTTGTAATTGTTTCCTTTATTTCCTCTTAGTGCTCTTATCAGCATTTATTTTGAAAGACCATTGGTCTACCTAGATACTTTAATTTTACTATTTTTTTCTACACTGTATCACATTATTTTTTGTTTACTTCACGTGGGATTGCTTATAGTTAATATCTTTAGAAAACTATAATTTTATTATAGTTCTTCCATATTTAACATTCACTTTCTAAATTTTTCTAATCTTTAATAATAGCTTTATGTTCCTGTAGCATGGATGCTTATCTTATTTCTTTCTGAAGATCTATTTTTTAAAGGTTTATTTTCTACTTTGCCTTTGTTTTCTCTGTGTCTCTTATTTTTACATTTTATTGTACTTCAGATTTGTTGGCGCTCTTCTGAAATGTTTATTTGTAGCTCTCTGTTCATAATTCAAAGTGAGGAAGCATGCTGCCTTGCAGAATTCTCTATTTGTTGTTGGACTTTGTTATTCAATGGTTTTCAGAATGGAATGATTAGATCCTGGACATTTAGTGAACTCACTTTTATAGACTCAGCTCAAGAGTCACCAGTCTAGAGAGTTTAACTCTCTAGCAACACCTTTATGTTTTTGTCTTGCTATGGATTTCTGGGCGTCAAGTGGGTGAAGGGAGGGGACTGTATTATTATTCAGAGGGACTTCACTTTAGGTGAGTGCTAGTTTTGGAGGGGATGGGAATGCCTGACCTTTAGGCCAACTGTATTTACAGAAGATGAAGTAATGAAGGGCTCAGAGGAGTGGTGAGGAATGTTTGGAGGAGAGCATGGAAGAGGGAGCTGATCGACATTATTAACAATAGATCAAATGTTAAATCAGTGGACATTAGCTCATCACTGAAGAGCTCCTGTATTACAGTGGAGGTGAAATCCAGCTTGCAGGACCAACAGACACAGGGAGGAAAGGAAACTAAATGGCTTGCAGAGGTTGACTCTGCCTCACTACAACCTTGCCTTCTGTGGGCATTGCTGGCTCCAATTCACCAGGCTTTCACTAGTGTTAAGTGTATTAAGTGTATTCTGAAGATATAGTGGGGTACATGCACAAAAACCATCAGAAGTGATAGGCAGGAGACAAAAGGGATTCTAAAATATATGAAAGTAAAACAAACACTTTATTTAAGGAAAAGGCAACTTGGAAAAAAAGAAAAGCCTAATAAATAACTCAGTACAGCTGGCTTAAGCACTTTAAAGCCAGTGTCTGTGATAAGCAATGAAAACATTAATATAAAATGCTTCACCATAAATGAGTACAATTCAGGCTGATGTATTGCAGCTGAGCCGGCTGTTGGACGGCATGCTTTTAAAGTGATGTTTACCATCAGTAGATTTTTTTCCTTTGGGGGCTAGAAGAAGGCAGAAATGGCTGAAAGTCTTGTCAGGGTCCAGCTCTGAGCCCTGGGTGCTGGGCAAAACTGTCAGATGGCTACTTCCCTTCTATGACCCTGCACCCACTTAGCCGGACCCAAGGCAGTTGGGAAACCTCAAAGAAGAGTGATTGGAAGCCTAAGCAAAGGCTGTGGCATGAGGTTCAAGTACGTGGCCAGCTGAAATGCCTGGAGAGGGCAGATCAGTCTCTCTGGGGTTGGTTTCCTAGCTGAGGTCACAGAGTGCGTCTTCTCGGTGCTCTGAGACCAGTTCTGTAGGTCCTGCTATCTCCTCTTTCTGTGGCATGGGGACTCTTGTCATCTACTGAGTCTCTCATCCCAAATGTCCATTCAGGGATGTGATTTTTAAATTTTAAAGCTTATAAAATGGCAGGAGAAAATGCCACCTGTCTTGTGCAGTAGTAAGAAACATATTGCATGCTTGCTGAGTGCCAACTCAATGCCAGGCCTAACTCCACCCTAAGCAGAGTGACTTTCCTGGGGACATATCCACTGGTTTCCTCTTACTGGTCATGGCCCCGTGCTGGGTGGATAACAACCTCCTTATGGCTTTTCAAAGTCCTTTCTTTCCCTGTCTCTGCCTCGGGGCTCCATCAGGATTCTGCTTCTTCTCTGTTGACAACATTTGTTCCCCTGCCCTTAGTTTCTGGCAACCTTGGCTGAGTGGAAATGGGAGAAGATTTTTAAAAATTATTATTGCTGCTATTCACAAAACAAATCATAAAGCCCTTTCCTTAAGGGGTTCAGCTGTCAATCACTACAGGAAAAATAAACAAAACAGCATGGGTGTGAAGAGGTCAGAAGAACAAGAGTTCTCCTGGTAACTGTCACTGACTAATATTCCTGGACTTTCTCTTCATCTGTGACTTCAGAGATTCCCAAGAAGGGTGCTCAGGGCCAATGTGCCTGTGTCTGGGGCCTCAATGATAGCCTTTGAGCTTTTAGTATGAAACAAGCCAGCCCAGTCGAGAACGCTGACCACAAAACTCTACAGGGACTGGACCTGCCCTCAGCACCTCTTCACCCCACATCAGGGGAGAATTGGCCTGCTTCTCCGGACCTCACAGATTTCCTCCCTGGACTTAGGAAACCCTACACTTTCCCATTAGTACTTTATGGCTGTTACAAATTTCCAAATGCTTAATGACTTAAGACAACACAAATGCATTATCCTGCAATTCTAGAGTCAGAAAGGTGACACAGGTCTCCTGGGGCTACAATCAGAATGTTGGCAGGCTGCATTCCCTCGGAAGGCTCTGGGATGAAGCCTTTCCCTTTTTGGCCTTTTGCTATGTCTGGAAACAGTCCATATCCCTTAGCTCATGGTCCCTTTCATTTTCACAGTTTTCCTGGGTTCCTTGAGTTTTTCTCAAACCATGTTTCTCTGATACCCACACTGGCGTCCCTCTTTTGTCTTTTCTAGACCTCTGTGACTACATGGAGCCTACCAGTACAGGCTAGGATAACCTGCCTATTTTAGGTCAGCTAATTAGCAACATTATTTTATCAGCAATCTCAATCTCTGCTTGCTATGTGAAGGAGCATGTTCACAATTTCCTGGTATTTGTACATAGATTTTTTGAGGAGGACATTTTTCTTTCTACCACATTGGCTGTAATTGACTTGTCCTTGAAATTCCTCCTTCTGTACATAAATATAAGATCAGCTGGAAAAATGGATTCCCTTTCAGGTAGATATGAACTTGTTACCTGATGTTCCTACATGGCCAGAGTCTGGTCTAAATTTTCATGAGATCAATATCCAGATGACTCCCCAAAGCCTTATGCAGTCATTGGTGGGGCTTTATAAGGTAGCTAGATCATTGATTAAGGTTGTGATTAATGCAATGATTGGTTTAGCATAGTTCTGCATATGGATAATGGGAAGGCCCACTCTGGGTGTGGGTGGCATCAGCAAATAGGCTTGTAGCCTGCCACTTTCTTACTGGCCTGTCATGGACTGTTTCTCTCCTGCTATGCTGGAATGCCATGTTGCCCTGCCTTGGGGCTAGCTGAGTAAGGACAAAAACCTCTAAAAATGTGGGCTAAAATAAGCTTTTCCTCCTTTAATTGTATAGTCAGGTATTTTGTTCCAGCAATGAGAAAATAACTAAGACCCTTGGCCTCAGGAGCAGGCAGCTGCCGGCTAACTAAAGGACTCCCTACCCAGCTACTGGAAGCCTTCTGGAACTTCAGAAATCTTATGTAACTTTAGGATCTCAGTCTCAGTTCACATTGCTAATGCAGGGAGCCCCTGTTCACAGCTGATGAGCCTGAGCATTGCAACGGCTGCTACTCAGCCAGATATACTCATCCATAAAGATTTTCTGTTGACATGTTCTAGCCTTATGCTACTGGGAATGGCCTCTTGTACTGATAACTAGTAATATAAAACAGTTTGAAAAAGGAATTAAAATGTATTTTGTACATTTAGTAATTATGTACATGTGCCAACTCCCCACAATAAGTGCAGTCATGTGCATTAGTACATACAAACATACACTGATAAAAATAAAATAATAAAAATTATATATATATATATATATGTGCATACAGCATGTATCTATGAATTTTATTCATCTTTCTGGCACCAGGACAAGATATGTACTTGAGAAAAATAAGCTTATAGTGAAAAAGGTTTATTTTGGGTTAGTTTCAGAGATTTAAATCCATGGTTTCTTGGCCAATTCCCTTGAGTCCGTGGCAGTACAGTATACCGTGGTGGGAGTACATGGTAGAGGAAGCCCTTTTTCTTCATGATGGCAGGGAAGAAAAGGAGAGAGAGAAAGAGGTTGTGGCTTTAATATCCTCTTTAAAGGTAGGTCCTCAAAGACCTAACTACTTTCTTCCAGTAGGCCCCACCTCTTAAAGGTTCCATCACTTTTCAATAGCACCACAGGCTGGTAGACCAGTCCTTTGATGGGTTTTTTGGGGGTCACATACAAATCATACCCTTATATATATCTGCAATTTGCAATATGGAAGAACATAGATGTTATGATTTTTGTCTGGGCCTCCCCACAAAGCCTCATACAGTAATGGAGGCAACTGAGTGTAGTGTTTGTGATTGGCTCACTGTCTAGTGCTGGAACTGGTGGTGTGAGTGCTGCACCTGCCTAGGAGTGGGGAGCCAGCACACAGTACATTTTCATTCTTGTTGCTTGTGGCCACCGTGAATGTCTGCCCCTTAGCCATGCTACCCTGCCTTGGAACCAGCTGAATATGGACTGAAACTGCCAAAAACTGTAAGCTAAATAAACCCTTCGTTCCTTCATTTTAGGCACCAAGTATTTTGTCTCAGCTAAGAGAAAAAATAACCAAGAAAATAAATAATTTTATCTATCACAAGGAAGGCCAGTTGCTTTGTCTTGCATGTGTCACACATGATCAGGTGACTCTAGGGCTATGTTCTGGATTCCCCAGTAGGCTACCTGGGCCAAGCTACTTCAGCTCCTTGAGCCCCAAATAGGAAAAGCTAAGTGTCAATGTATTAAATTTCTAGTCTTTATCTCACCATGTGCCTCTCATCACCTTTATTTTTGCCTCAATTATCCTCACTTAATTCTCATTCATATTATGTTTCATTTCTTGACATTTTCAGCACCTCAGCGCACGCATGCACGTGAACTCACACACACACACACACACACACACACACACACACACACACACGGAGGATTGACGTGTGGACATGGAGTGGTTACTTTTCATTTTTTCCAAGTCCAGCCTGGTTTATGAATGGAAAGAGGTTACTCTTCTGCCTGGCCCTACAGCACAGAATGGAGACACGGTGGAAAAGGATCAGTCAGAGGGAACTGTGGGTGGAGGAGCCAAAGGTCTTTGGGTATGGGGATCTGAATAAACCACTCATACTGCTGTTTGATTTGGGAGCCCAATTCTCAGCCCAATACTTGTTTTTCATAGGAGGCTGTGAGTAGCTGAGCAGCACAAAGGGGAGGGGCCTATAGTGGGCGTTCCCAGGGGCTAAACCCAGCAGCAATGATTTCTTGACCAGAATCAGCCTAAACCACACCTCTCTCTACAAAAAAGTCCTACCTACAAAATGTCCTGCAAGCTCAGCACCTCAGAGCTCCCTAATGTGCACTGTGCTTCTTTCTAGACCCCAATTATAATCTGGAAATCCTTTAAGACTTTAGGACCACCTTTGGCATTAGTAGTAATAAATCCATATCTGAAGTCACTTCTCATTTTTGTCTTTTTGTTAACTTGACAGATTTAAATTCTTGTCCACAATAAAAGTAAATGGACTAGTGCCTTCATCCTTCTTCAACTTTGCTTCCTTTTCTCCCAATCCACCCATTCATACTCCACAAGCCCTGCCTTTGCAGCAGCATTCAGGATGAAGCGGAGGAGGGAAGAATATTCAGATCTACCAGGCCACAGATCCACAGCCTGATCTGGAAGGATGTAGGTACTTTTAGCACCTCTTGTATTGGGCTACTTATAAAAATGGTTCCCAATCGCCCAACCTGCTGGTGGTATTCATGGCCTGCACATACTACATCTAAAGGTGTTCTTTTACAGTAGAAAAAGTGATGGACTGTCACTTGTGAGATAAGATTATATATTAGTTTGTGTTTGTTAATAATAGCAAAATATTACAAACCAGGACATTGAAAGAGAAAAGAAATTTGCTTTGGCTCATGGTTCTAGGCCAAGGTTGAGGGGCTATATCTCTTTGGCAGAGTTGTGGGATACTGTAGGGCATCACTGTCAATGCAGGGAGCTCAGGCACGTATATGTATATATTCTTTGGTTTCTGCGTTTCTCCTTATAGAATCATCAGTATTCAATTATGAGGGTTCCAACTTGGTGACTTTATCTAATTCTAATCACTTCCCTAAAGCTTCACTTCTAAATACCACAGTTAGATTAAATTTATATTTTAATACTTTGTAATGGGGGTTAAATTCCAACACAAGTATTAGAGTGGACAAACCATATTCAAATCACAGCATTTTTAAAAGACTGTAATTTTCATCTTGTTAACATCTTTTCTCTTGCCTACTTGGTTTATTGGATTTGGTGAAGCAAGATGCAATGGTAAGAATCTGAGAGTAGCTTTTGCCAAAGCCAACAAGAAGCTGAGATCCTTAGTCCAACAGCCCATGAAAAACTGAATGCTACCTGCAACCACTGTGCAAGTTTGGAAATGGACCCTGCCTCATTTGAACTCTAAGATCCCGGTGGCTCCAGAGAACATGTGGATTATAACCCGTGAGATACCCCAAAACAGAAGATCCAGCTTAGCTATGCCCAGATCTCCAGCCCAGAGGAAATGGGAAATTTAAATAATAAATGTGTGTTGCTTTAAGCTGCTAAGTTTTGGTTGATTTGTTATGCAACAATAAACTAACATCGTTTATGGCTCCAATGTATAAAATAAAATCTTTTCCACCAATCTTCCTGAGTATAGCAGGAACAATTGGGGATATTGAGATGTATTTCAATACTGAAACTTTATTGTGGTTGCATCGGTAATGGTCAGTCATTGATTTATTCCACAAAGATTTACTAAACACAAGTTATGGCTAAATGCTGCATTGAGAATGTGGCCTGTGAAGAGTAATATAATGTATTTCTTTCCTTTATTGAGGCCATGATCAGATAGGGTTGGAAATCAGTGAAACATAGTATGTCACATATTTTGAAATGTCATCAAATTGTTTTGGGAATCTAGATGTGTTTTGTTATTACATAACAGAGCTGTTCACCAAATTAGTGAGAATTCATGGAAACTTTTAGGAATTCTTTATATCCCAACTCAATAAGCACTTTAACACAAAGGAATGGGTATAAGAATAAGGCGTAGGGTTTGATGAGACCACTAGATACATCTCAAGGAGTGTGAAAGACACTCTGTACCTTGACTCTACCTGCTTGAGCACTGATGGTAAACCTTTTAGAGACCAAGTGCCCAAACTGAAATCCAAAACCCACCTATTTATTGCCAAGTGCCAATTCTGCAATTCAACTTAAATATTAAGGCTTTAGTTTAGAAAAAAAAAAAAAAAAAAAGAAAAACAACCTCCTACAGTAACATCTTTTGTCTTAAAAGAACAGTAAATAACCTGCATGCTGTAGATTTGCTGCCACTGTCCTAGGGCATCCTTTTCTGGGGATGCCCACTTAGACCCATCTTCCCCGACACTTGGCCTTGGCCCTAAGTTAAGTCCTTAGACACTCTTTCTATACCACCAAAGTTTCCATGACTTCTCTCATCTGATTTTCAAGAACTGCTGGAACCCTAATTACATATGCTAGTGTCAGATTTTTTATGATTTCATGCATACTGCTCATTTAGCAATTCATTCCTTTATTTGATAAAGAAGAAGTGGGGGAGTTGCTAGCACCCCTATAAGATGACAGTAGGAGCTGGGCTTCAGATGGTGTGGGATAAAATGAGGATTTGCTGAGCTTTGGCTTGATGAGTTATTAGTGCCCCACAGTCCCACACTGTGACAGGCGAAAAGTTTAGTTCCTAACTCCATTAAGACACAGAAGCTCAAACGCTACATCAGTAGTCACCAAGCGGGCAGAGTTGTAATATTTGAGTGAAAACAGCAACTAAATGAAGACCAGTAATGGCCTGTCCCATAGCTTTCTGGTTCCAGTATGGGTAAGACCTGAATTGGTTATCTTTATCCCTGATGACTCAGTAATCTGGAGCCACTTGGGCCCGTGGGGGAAATTCTAGTACTAGAGCAGCCACACACATGCAAGTTCTATCCACATTACTTTAGTCCTCAGATATCTAGGCACAAATGGCCTCAGGGCCTTTGAACTGGCTGTTTTTTTCTGTTGGAGTGCTGGCGTGTTTTCTGCTGGAGTGGCACAGCATGCTCACTCTTTCACTTCAAGTCTTTGTTCAGACTTCTCCAGGAGAGATGTCTTTTGATTTTGCTATTTGAAATTGCAATCTTCCCCTTAAACAATGTTTACCACCCTTGACGCATGCTTTTGGGATGAGGTAAGTGCAGAAACCAGAGGCCCATATGTACAAATTTAGCAAAATTTCTTATGGAACCAATTTTTAAGTGTAAAGTTCAGTGGGATTTAAGAATATTCATATTATAGTATCACTACTACCTCTATCCATTTCTGGAAATTTTTCATTGTACCAAAGTTAAGTTCTGAATTCATTAAACAGCACCCCCTTGTAAACCCTTCCTCATACCCTTGGCAATCCCTTCACATCTAACCACTTTTATGAATTTGATTACTATAGGTGCTTCATATAAGTGGGATCATTCATTATTTGTCTTTTGCATAGTTCTGGCTTATTTCACTTAGCATAATATTTTCAAGGTTCATCCGTGTTATACCATGCATCAAAATTTCCTTCTTTAAGGCCAAATAATATTAGATTGCACATATACCACATTTTGTTTATCCTTTCTGTGTTGGTGAAAGCCTGTGTTTTTTCACATTTGGTGCCTAAAGCACTCTAGTGCGGGATGGCAGGTAGGCTTGGTCACCCCCTTGCGTCTCACTAAGGGTAATAACCACCACATTTCCTTCCTTACAGAGTTTCTAAGGGAGAAGTAATTCAGGACAATTAGAGGAAGCTCAAAAACTTTGGGCATGAAATTATTTTTCCATTTCTAGAGCTACCATGGAGGTAGACAGAATTCAGTGAGAACTGTGAGGATGAGTTATCTACTGTGTGGTTCATAAATAATGAAACAGTGGACTCTATATCTCCAACCGTTATTTATGTCCATCGTTCGTTGAATAGGTGACTTCAGGCTATATGCTATAACCAAACAACAAAACCTGAAATTAAAAAACTGTAGTCCAGAGCAACTGAGAAATCACTTTGCTAGACAGCTCAAGGGTTTCTGATGTGAGGGTGCTGAGTTGCTAAAGGCTTGGAACACTGAGACACGCTGGGCTGGCGGAGTGCTATCAGGTGTCTGTGAGCCCTTGGGCTTTCATGTTCATTTGGCCATGCTGCTCCTTCTATGCCCTGCTTTAACCTGTCTTTTTTTTGTTTTCTTACCTAGTAATATATCCAGAGATTATCATTTTAAAAGTGACATGTATTGGAATTTTTTCTGTTTTCACTTGGACTAGTGTTTTCTTTCTTGGATGTGACATAGTTCTGGGTACTAGTGGTGTTTAGTAGATGATGAAACTCTCCTGCCTACTGTTTTTGGGCATCTTGCCCCCTTTCCACTGACCACCAACAGTGTTTGATGAGATAATGTATTCATTCCTTGTTTCCTGCTGCTGACTGTGGATATCACCAAGCTCTGAGATAGAGATACACCTAGAGATAGAGATAGAGATAGAGATAGAGATAGAGATAGACAGACAGAGTCACAGTGGGGAGGGGGCTAAGCCTGAAGTTCCAAATACTATCTGGAATTTAACAGTTTTCCCCTTTTCTTTAATGTCTTGCTCATTAACGATCAAGCAATGTTTTCCTCCACAATATATCAGTACAAATTGGGGAATCAGATAGACCCTCACCCAATTGTCCTGTTTCCAGAGAAAGAGAGAGAGCGATGGTGTGATGGGCAATGTTCCCATTGGGAGGCAGGCATAATGAGTACCTTTGTGTGAGACCTGCTCTGCCAGACTCAGGTTAGAACTCTGTTTTCTCTCTTTAGAAAAATGTCAAGGTCTAGTTTCCTATTAGAGTATAATTAGTTTAGCTATCATACTCCACTTATATGGCTATGGCAGGCTACTGTGAGGGGGAAGTTTAACCATCATGCACAACATGGTTTCTATGGGAAAATGCATTTTGAGTACTAGAAAACTGACAAACACTCTCAGATATTTGGAGCAGAGCCTGATCTTAAGTTGGAGACTGCTTGAATACCACGTTCACAGCTAAATTATATACAGAGACCTATTTTTAAGACATATGTCTATTTCCAAGACACTTAGCTTATATAACAATGGGAATTGGAAGGAAGAATTGGTAGAAGTAGAATCAGAGGCTTGTTGAAGAGGATGAAAAGACCACCATTCAATTTAATGGCAGAAAAGTAAAATATGCCTAAAATATTCTATGGGTTATCATGACCCATGTCATAGGGGTTTTCACTTAAGCAGGTACACAATATTATGGTTCTTAACTTAGAGACAAAAAGTTAAATCATATAGTACTAGAGAAAATTGCTTCAAATTAAGATACCAGGTTATGAGAAAGACTTGCATTTTATAGGATTTTCTTAGGCTATGAAATGACTTTTTCTCCTCTTCTCTCAATTTGTGGGCTTCAGGATGATGCATGAACTCCTTGACTCTAGATCTGAATTTCTTTACCACAGTAAGCCTACCCACAGGAGCCACGGTGGCTTTACATGGGGCCATGTCTTGAAAACAGTTTTCTAGAGTTCTCAGTTACTCAAGTCTACAACTTTACCCATTGGCCACCAACTCAGTGTTAAAAATCCTGGTTACTGAGTCTAAAAATGAATCAGCCTAGATTCATTTCATGTCACTTTGCTTTAAATAACTCATTTCAATCCAGCAATTCGTGGAGTTAAAGTAATTCATTTTAAGTTAACTACTTTAAATCAACCCCATATTGGAAATCAGCTCAGGCGAGAACTGGATACAACATCTCAAACATGAAACAAGTCTAGCAGGCTGGTACTATGAGATTAACTACAGGAAGTCATAAGGACGGTTCAACTGGCCTTTGGGTTGGCAGAGCTCTGTGAGATAAATATTCTCCTCCTCTCCAACTATGTGTTTTATTCATAGACTATCCTGGTATTCCAGGCAAAAATAACAAATGTAAATGCTGTTGTTTTTCAATTGTGAATTTAAGAAACAGAGTTTCAGTTCTGATTCATGCCTCATGTTTGGAATAGAGTAGTTGGTATCCCATGACAACAAGAAATATATGGAGAACAAGAAGACAGAGCCTGACTGCTAGAAGAAAGCTGACCCTTTCTCGTGGTGTGCTTACTGGGTGTCTGCATCCACTCCCTGGGCTTCAGTGACTTCCACATCCAGGAAGAGGGGACTCAGCAGCCTGTGTGGCTTCCTCCCGCCTGAACTTTTCATTGGCCTATGCCTGTTTCCCATGAGAATAGCCACCCAACTCCAGAGGATGGAGCTGTCTGCTGATGGAGGGATAGAGAAGACAAAAGAGAGTTGGGCATGGAGGTTTCCTATAGATACTCACGGGACAGAGGAGTTCCAGAACTATGACAAGAACTCTAGGTTCTGAGTCAGGACACTGTACTTCTCTGGGTTTTGTTACAAAGTAGCTGGATGATCTTGGGCAGATCACTCATTTTGTACGGGTTCGTCGATTGCCATCATGTCATTTCATCCAACAATGTGAGTCAGTGGCAGGTTATGTAGGAGCACAGATATGCTGCCTATTTTCCTGGGCTTGAGTCCTGCCGCCCTAGCAGCTTTGGCTCACCGTGCTTCAGTTTTGCATCGATCATGATCTAGCAGGTTAGCTTTGATGCCCTCAGCCCCATGAGCCACTGGAGCCTGAAATAGACAGTGTGGTTGTAACCTTGGATGTCTCTGTTATAACTTTTCCTCCAATATCAGCATCCCCATCTCTGCCTTCGGTATCAGCATGATAGTGTGAGTGTGTACCAGGCTCTGTAATAATCACTTTCCATTTGTTATACCACTGAGTCTTCCTAACAATTTGATTGTTTTTCAGATGAAGACTAGACTGGATCTGTAAGGCACATCTACCTGATTCAAAACTCATCCTTTAAACTCTGCTGGTACAATACATAGAATAGTTTTTGACTGTTGTTTTCTACTTTGCCATCTAGTTCTTTGGAAGAGACTGGTGATGTGTTAGATCTCAGGCTGTCAGGGTTTAACCTTGACTCATTGGTAAATTTCTGCCTACACTTCATGATCCAAGCCTCATTCCTTGCCCCCGAAGCTAGTGGTTGACTTCTGACTCTGAGTAAACCACGTGTACATACCATGATGCTTGGCCCACCTGAATTTGATGACATCTACCATCTGGCTTATCCTGCTTCCCCTCTCCATCCTCTGAGCTTCAGTTGTAAGGACTGTGGAGTCTTCTGCAGCCAAGGCTGACTTCAACATAATTCTTCAGGGCCTCTAGTCACTAGTTTGTACCTTTTGGGATTTTCTTAGCCCGTCTCTGGGATTCCTCCTTTCTCTATCTGCCTTGTTCCCGAGTGCTCAGCACCATTCCCACTTGAGTTCACTTATGTCATCTGGGGCCTGTAGGAAAGTATTCTGTGGAACATGGTGATGTAACCTCAGACAGGAAGGTGACTCCGCATGGGTCCATCCAGCAGGGGGCGGTGTACAGGTTGCCCGACCTAACTCCATAAATATAACTTTTGTTTTATTCATGTGTTCCTTTCCACCCTCACTTATTTCTCTGCTTGTGGAGAGCTCTTGAGCACAGAGCCACAGGGGAGAGAGGCCTTTTCACCGAGTTGGCCCTGTCTCCTTCTGCCTCTGCTCCTTGCAGAATCTGGTTGTTTTCCACCTTAATTATGCTCCTTGCATCAGTGCCTGGCAGGCACACAAACATTAAAGAGTTTATCTTACAAACCCACTCTTTTCTGAGAGAAGTAGTTCTATGGGGGAGCTGTGAGACTCTCAGGAATGGTACTCTCTCTCTCTCTCTCTGGTGTGTGTGTGTGTGTGTGTGTGTGTGTGTGTGTGTGTGTGTTTGTAAGCTAAAATGCTGGTGGTGAAGTTGCTTTGTTGTTTGCCATTACCTTGGGGAGGTCAAAACTTGCTAACATGGGGCTGAGGCTACTTAAACATCCCCTAGCCTCATTAAACCAACAGATGTCTACTTGTGATACCACTACTAAATCAACTTGGGAAAATAATGATATTGTGAAGGAGAGCCAGGCCTTGCCAGTGAGTTAAATGGATATAGTGCCATGAGTTTAGGTCATGTCTGTCTAAATTAATGATCAATTTAACATAATTCTCTGGGTTAAGACTCTGAAATCCCTTGAATAAATGCATGTCATTGTCTGAAATAATAGTTTTTAATTATCAATCATTTATAGTTTAGTATAAATTAACCTTTAGGCGACTCAACTACCAAATGCATAGTCTTAATATCTAACAGAATTATTTGATTAGCTTCGCAGGTAATCTACTCATTTACCTTTGAATTTACTTATTTGGAATTTGTTTTTTAGCTTAACTCTGTAGTCTTATGCAGAACCACTAAGAGAAGGAGGCTTGATTCCTTGAGGAAGTATTTGGGGTGGCAGTGTGGTTTTGCAGAGGTGAGTTACAGTTGGGAGGGAGACAGTGTGCTGCACCCAAATGCTTAATGGAGCATGCTTACATGGACTGAGGTTAGCTCTGTGGAAGAGATAGGATCTGCCCTGGATTTTCACTCTCAGAATTGCCCAACTGAGATTGATATGATTAGATATCAGATTTAACAGTGCAGAATAAATATCGCAGAAGGAGAAATTAAGCATATTGGAAGAACTGGAGAGAGCAGAAGTTTTGTGTTAAATATAAGGAAATGTTGACTCTTTGATTTTGTGGTGGTGATGCAGAATAATTCTTCACTCTTCTTTCTCCACCAACTGCCTGACTTCAATCTTTCTTTAGCAATGTTTACTTCTGGTTTGAAAATTTTTAGCTCCTTCCCAGTTCTTTCCTCTCCATCTTAGTGAGCAGGCACAGAGCTCTTTCTGTGCAGAACAGGTGCTTACGTAATAAATGTATTGAATAATTGAACAAATAAATCATAAATAGTCTTGACTATATCTGTCAAGCTGAGAGACTTCAGGGCATTGATTTTGATTTGTCTGGAACTAACATTGTTTTATTCAAAATCTAAAACTGTAAAGAAACAGAATATTCTAACAATAAATGATACTTTTCAGTCACTTGCCAATGTTCCTATTCTCTCTATGCCGGATGCACATTTACATAATTCACTCATGTTTTTCCACTTACATGGTTAGATGCTTCAGGACAACCAAGCCCCAAATACATCACCTTTGCTCTCTAAGAATATAAAATTAGCAGGAACTTCTTCAGGGGAGAAGAAATTTTAGAAGTAGTATCTAGTAAAATTAGTCATTTAATGAATGTCATTGCTGTGGTCCTTCATTAGAGTATATTCTTCAGAGGGTGAACAAGTTGAGAAAAGAGGATTAGTCATTCCTTATCCTTTTGAACACTCAATGTGGCCAAAGACCAGGCAGGTCTGCCCAGTAAAATCTGGACACCAGATTGTGTGACTCAGTGTCCCCATAGAATTCCATGGACCCAAATTTGTCAATATATCCTAGAACCCTAGGATGGACTGAATGTGATGTTCTACATCTTATACCAAAAGCCTCCTTAAATGAGGCCTCATGCTCATGTGGACGGTTTCTCATTCTGGAGATCTTTCTGGGGTCCAGCCATGAACTGAATCAGGGATTGTGTTCCTCAGCTCAGCATCTAGCCAGCCAGTATAAGAGGAATTAGGTTTTGAGCCAATATTAGGATGTGTTCCTATTTCCACTTTCTTCCTGCTTCTATCCTATTAGGAAGATGGAATATTTAAACTTCAGTCGCACTCCCAAGAAGTTGACCTTTCAATCTGCACATCATTGCTCAGAAATTTCTCTACCTACCAAATGTCCATGCACGTAGCCTAGACAGGCTGTTGCCAGTATTACTGGGCCAGCACTTCCCAGATACTATGATGACAACTATAACTACAACAATCTATCAATCTGCTTTAGCTGGGTGACTACAAGGAGCATACCATACTGAACTCTATTTTGTGGTGACTTTATAACCCAGTAAACACCCAGCAGGACAGAATTGGAGGCAGTAGGGCCTGTACTAGAGAACCAAAGGACACAGACCCAGCACAGAAAGCGAGGACAGCTCTCACCAGCATTGACTAGAAAATGCCCAGTATGTGTAGGTCAACTTCCAGAACTAGAACTGTGCGTAGAGCACAGAAAAGGAGAGTCAGGGGAAAGAGGACGTTTTGGTCATGTTTCTCCTGGACAAAATCTTGCCAGGCAGAAAAACTCTGAGGCAGCATAGATTTGGTCCTAAGTCCCATTTGTTGGGAGTAAGGCAGCTCTATTTTGGGCTTTCTTTTCCCCTAACAAATGAGAGCTGAGGTCAAGCCCTGTTAACAGGTAGGATTTAGAGACAGGGCTGGTTCACTTTAGCTCTACTCCTTGCCCTTATCCACATTATACCTGCTGCTTACTCTCCTTGATCAGGTCTTACCATGAGCTCTGAGTGCCACCAGGCACCATATATATCCCTCTCACCGCAAACCTCACTTCCTGTAGCAGCTCCACATTATTGGCTACTGTCTGATCTTCTCCGTATCCATCCCTCAACTTAGGAACTGTGCTTTGAAGCCTATATTAACTGCTGATTATTCTATAGGTGGTTCTTATTTCTATTATCTGCATCCTTTTGTATTTTGTTTATATGGAAATCTCAGGGTGATCCTTGCTAGCTCATTTTTGTGAAATGATTTTTCTTCTCTTTTTACCATACTCAGTGCCAGCACCAATTCTCAAGACAGTTGGAAGGACAGGGATGGGGCCAAATCTACATTTTCTGTCTTGCACTAGAGTAGTGCTTGGTTGTTGATTTTCAAAATTGCTTTTTTTTTTTTTTTTTTGGTTAGTTTGAACTGAATCCAACGTATCAAAAATGTCAGTAGTGCATGAGCTCTTTTCAGTATAGAACTGGTTTTATTTGTGTATTGTATTTGCAGTTTTTCTGTTAGTAACATATGTGAAGACATTGGGATGAGGGAAACATGGTATGTAATCCAGCTTTGAAGCTGCCTGCGAAGGGACTAAAAACAGGGACTTGGAGGAACTGACCAACCCACTGAAAGTGCAAGGAAAGTCAGGTGGGTAGATAGAGCTGAGTATTCACCGAAATAATAATCACAGGCAACACTTTTATTACCGGGCCTGGATCACCAATGGGATACCTAGACAGGTAACTCTTAATGAATATGAATGCCTTGGATCACCAAGTGCACGATGGCAAGTACGGTGGGGATGACTCTCAATCTTTTATACTATAGTAAGCACAGGTTTGTTTACATGGTGGCCAGAAGATTCTCAGTAGCAAGTGAGGCCATTCTCTGTTGAACAAGAGCTTGCCAAACTTTTGATTGTGTCATGCTCACCAATATTCCATTGTCCAAAACAAGTTAACTGGCCAAGCCTTGAAGCAAAGGCCAATCCACATGTTGATGGCAGGCATTAAAAAATGTTGAAGCCTCACCTTTTAATATAATCTCATACATGAAAGCAGAAGTTCTATTTCTGGGTTATTATGGCTGCCTAGGTTTAAATCTAGATTGTTCCCCATAACTTTCATGTGCTTAGAGGGGCAGCTTTTGGAGAGTGATTGGACCTGGGGAAGCTTTACTCATCAGTAGATTAATCTGCTAATGAATCTATGGCTGAATGTGCTGTTAGGAAGTATGGTCTGGTTGGAAGAGGTAAGTTACTGGGTATGTGACCTGGAAGGGTTCAGCTCCTTTCCTTCTTGCTTTCTGGCTGCCGTGGCATGAGCAGCTTTACTTCTTCAGGTCCTTCTACCTTGCCCTGCCTGCCTTGAAGACAACCATTCCTAGATTGAAATTTCTGAAATTGTGAGCCAAAATACACCTTTCTGCCTTCAAATGGCAAGTGCCAGGTATTGTGTCTAAGTGATAAGAAAATGACTAAGACAAGGACCAAGCTGAGGATTCATTCATTCATTTCTTTATTCCTCTCTCTCCACCTTCTTCTATAAATTTATCTATTTTCTATCAGGCATTGTGTTTATTTGCTGCCAAATCAGGCATGGATCTTGATCTCAGGTGGTTCAGATTACAGAGGGAGGATATGCAAACAGCAGCCACTTGCTGTTCTTGATAGTCAGTGTGACACTGGAGATTTGCCCAGGTGTATTGAAGAAGGATGGAGGAGGGTACCTGACTCAACAGTGGAGTCATAGAAGGAGAGTTTCCCAAGCTGAGACCTAAAGAATAAGAAGCTGAGGATAGGGCTTTCGGGGAAAATGAGGGAAGCAAGACAGACATCTGTGACCAGCATTGATTGGCTATCAAGCCTGAAAATGTGGAACTAGGGCTTCATTAACCTCTTGCTTTAAGCCACAATTGTTCCTAGGCAAAAGGCCAGAACTGGGTTTAAATTCACAGTGTTGGTGGGAAGCAGACACCCTGGCAGTACAAAGGAAGAGGGTTGGGGCCAGGTCCAAAAGTAACTATGGACAGTCTTGATGTCTGTGTCTGCACTGGAAGCTGTAAGCTCTCTGCAGCCTGTGCCATGACCCAATCAAACTGGGGCCTCCTGAGTCATATAGACAATGCTGGCTGCTGGCCTTAGCAGAGCCCTGGTACCTTTTTATCAGAAATAGTTTCCCAGTTTTCCCATGCAGATGTCCTGAAGGGATGACTGTATGAGTGTATCTACTGCATTCTCCATTTGTGGGGGTTTTGGATGACAGAGAAAAAGAAAGAATGTCAAGAAATGTGAGTATTTATCGTGCTCTGGCTTTAAGAAAATGCAGCCATCAATCCATCAAAAATGAATTTGAGTTTGGATAACATTAGCATGTAAGGTGATGCTCTTCTCTTGTATTGATTCTCTGTGGGTTGAAATGGAAACAATTTTAGAAATGTAGTCTTAGGTTTCCTTAATCTGCGTGGCTCTGGGAGGAAAAGGCTGTTGTCACCTGTGCTAATAACCACAAGGAACATGGTTCTAAAGTGCTTAACTGAAAATGAATTCTAGAAGCCAGCCATGGTCATGCCTCCAGGGAAGCTGTTTCCTAAAAACTCAGCCTTTTTCTTCCCTTTAAGAGAGTTGCCTTAGAGGTCATGATCATTTTGGAAGGAAAAAATGAACACACGGAATTAAGGATTCTCAGGATGAGAAGAGTCACCTTGGGGGAGGGGACATCAACATGGGCTCAGGTTCTGTCACTAGTGTGATTAGGGAAGGGGTTACTTTGTAGCTGGCTTTGGAAGCCCAAGGGAAGGCTTCCACTTCCTGTCATTCAAAGTAAGCGTCTGCCTGGATTTACATTATGTGGTACTTATCCCTGTAGGTGATAGCCTGTTCAAATGTGTGTCATATTTGGCAAGTTTAGCAGGAAACATGCATCAGGTGAATACTAGTCTTTTCTCAGGACTCTACTGCAGGGGATTGAGTGGGTGAAAGTTGGGAAAGGAGACTGGTGTGTAGAATGGGGGACAGCATGAAAGAGTTACCAGGCTGGGGCCAGCAAAGGATGGAGAGGTCATGTGCTACCTGGGTTTGGTACCCTAAATGTCTTAAGATTGGCCATCTAAAAAAGAGCTCTGGTCCTGATACGGAAAGTTATGATTTTATAATTTGGATTGAGTTTCCTAAAGATTCAACGTTCGAAGTCTTGTGTTTCAATTCTTTCACTCAAAAAGAAGACAATGAGGTCATGTCACTTAAGCATTTAAACTAGGGAAAGAAATAGTACCTGAGTAAGAAAGGAAGTGAGTAGTCTTTTTTCCTCAGTCTTTCTTCCCCACCTGACCGTTTTGGCCTCTGGCAATGAATAGGGAATCTCAAGGGTATTTGCATAAATATGGAGTCTATTTGCATAAAGTGTGGGCATAGTGTGCAGTGTCCCCTGGGGAGCAGTCTGTCCTGCGGCCCTTCCCCTGTTTGTTAACTGAGATTTGTCACTTCACACCTCTCTTCTTTCTCACTCACCCACTCCTCTTGACCCAGATCTGGGAGACCAGAGTGTGGGAGGAAATTCGAGGGTAAGGATGGATGACCTTGTCTCCTGGGCCACCAAAGAGGATTTGAGTTCTTTCCACAGGGAGAAGCCGTCCTTTTCCTCTCCCCAGGCCTCTGACATTTCTCACCTTCAAACCTGCCCCTTCTGAGTAACACCTTTGTCTCATCATGACTAATTTGCATGTAGCAGAGATCAGTCCATATTTCCCAGCAGCTGGCATTGGGCACAGCTTGTGTGCTTTAGGAGACTAGTCCAAGTGATGTATCACAGTGACACTGACCTTTGCATATGCACAGATTGGCCTCCTGAATCTTCCCACTGTGGGAAGTGGAATTTTCTCATTACATTGTTCAGGTTTTTTAGGGTGAAAGTGATACTCCAGTGACATCAAGAATCAGTGATTCTATCTAGTGAAGCCAGATGAGGTACAACCTGAAGCCCTAGGAACAGAAACTTGGGAAAGCAGTGACATGTGAGTGTGTAATAGGATTGAGTCCTGGCGGGCTTTCAGAATCCAGGCCTATTCTAGTGTCTGGTTTTCTTGGAGTCTCTTTAGAGGCAAGAGTTCATTGCACTGTTCATTGTATTAATGATTAGCTACCTTCCTTACTCCTTCTGGTTTAATTTCTGTTTTATTTTAGAGTTTGTTAATTTGGGCAAGCCCAAGACTTAAGGGTTCTGAAGACTAATTAATTTTGGTGTCATTTCTGTGGTCTTATTACCAACTGGCTCATTTTATCTTCATAAAATTCCCACTCAGAAAATACAATGTATCAGTCTCACCACAAATCATCTCTATTTAGAAACAATTCTTGTGCTCATCCTTTCTAAAGCTGGTGACCAACACAGAGATTAGTTATTCTTGAGTTAAATGCTTAGATACTTAAAATTTAACATCAGCTTAAAATTTAACATGTGCTTAACATCAGCTCTAAAGTGCTGTTCCATCTAATTGTGACAGAGGATAGGGGACCCCACATTTGAAGACCCCTTGGTAGTGGTGGGCATAGAAGGTACCTTATCAATGTGTCTGACTGTCCAAAGTAATGACAACTCTGATAGCAGTCCAACTCCGTGGTCATCTACTTACCACTGTGTAGACAATCCTGGATGGCCCTCTACATTTATCATTGTAGTATTCTGTTAGTTTGTCTTTGCTTGTCATATCTCCAATAGCCAATGATAACTTTTGCAATAAGTAAGAATATGTTGCTTAGATTTTCATGAAAATATTTCCTTTTCACTTACTTAGATTATAAATGTATTATTTAGTGTAGGACCTCTCTGTAAAAAGTCTACAATACCTATAGATAAGACACACATTTTTAGATTATTAAATGCTTACTGATTTACCGTTTGGTAAGTAAACAGAGATATATAGCAGAGAAAATAAAGTATGACTGACCAGTTTCCCTAATGGGGATTTTGCGAGGACTTTGGATCAGTCTGTCCAGTATGAATAACATACAATGATACCTCTGCATGTGGAAACTGAACAGGTAAAGTAAGAATCTTAGGGCATGAGATAAATCTTATTCCAGTATATTCATGAGCAAAGGATGGACTCACTTGACTGTGAGGAAAAAAAATGACCAGTTTAAATCTCATTAACTCAAACTTTACTCATTTATACTTAGCAATCAGCCAGACCTGTGGAGCTGAATCCTGATTTTGCAGTTTGGGAATTGTATCTGTAGAATCAGTGAGCAGTGTCAGGAGAGAAATGACTGACTGAGGACTCTCTTGTCTTGACCAGTACCACTGTTTGGGAAGCTTTGCTTTACCGCTTCCTGTCCTTGTTCAGGCTCAGGATCCCTATGTGCTTCCTGCTCCCCACTATGACCCTCAGCATAATGCACTGTAAACATCTTGCTGCAGACAGTAACCCCTTGAGGACAATGCCTCTTGTCCCTTTTCTCTGTATTCCCAGCTCAGAGCCTGTCTAAATAAATGTTTGCACAATGAATAAATAAAGGCTTCCACAGAAATAGTCTTTACATAAAAATGAGTACTGTGTTCATTACAGACAGATATTATCCAAGGTGTAAAGTTGTACAGTTTTTAGCTAACTCCTGAACTAATTATTATCCTATATCTAGTATTGTTTCTGTAAGGTAAGTGTTAACAAGTGAACTTGATAGCAATATTAAAGCCAATGAATAATTGAATTTATTGATAATCAGGTATTTAATATTATGTTTTACTTTCTTAAAAAGGTACTTACCCCTTTTGTGTATTATCAGTTTGATTGGCTTGGGCTCTGCCTAGAGGACTAATAAAACACATGCATGAGTGTATCGAGGTGGGACATAAACTGTGACCATGGGTCTATATCTGGTCCATAATTCCTTCCTCTCTGGTGCTTTCTTCTACTGTACTTCCCAGTTGCCATGAACTGGGCAGCGTGGCTCTGCCATGTCTCTGTGTCATGATGTTTCTGCTTTGGAACCAGTCCAGCAGGGACTGAATTGTCTATTAGTACCAGGATATGGAAGCCAAAGCCAAACTGGGGCAGGCACAACATGAACTAACTCCTATTGAAAGACATCCATTTGCTTTTGCTAGTAACTTGTCTCCAAAGGAGAGGTAGGGGTGAGTAAAGGTCTGGAGTTGGAAGGTAGAATAGGATTTATGTGTAAGATATGGTATAGTGCCAGAATTGGTGGACTTACTAATTTGGGGCTGACCCTTCTGCTGAGGACCAGAAAAGCTGAACAAAAACAGTACCAAAAAGCTTCCCAAAGGCATTGAAAAGCTAAGAAAGCAGTGAAGAATGGCTCAGAAGATCAAAATTTGGAGATGTAAGCATAGGAAACCATTCTCAACCTGGATTGAGACTCAGGAAGGCTGTATTCTGAGTATGGAAGAAATAGATTTAAAAGAACCCTTCAAGACATCAGCCTCCCTGTATGGAGTCACTGGGCATCTCTGAAATCCTCAGTACCTCAAACTGGATTAAAGTAACTCAAGATTGTTAATGTTCATAGGCTTTTGGTGAAAGCAAGAGAAAAATCATCTCTGGTGGAAGATTATACTATTTATATCTCTGTTTTTATAAGTATATGAATTTTCGACTATATTATCTGGCACATAAAAGATACTTGATATATAAAGAAAGAGACATAACCAACATGAGCAATAACCAAATCAAAGAACCCCCCAAAGACTCCAGCTATTAAAAATATCAGGAAGAGACTTTAAAATAGCTATATAAAGACAAAAATGTTCACCGTTACCACTCCTGATCAACATAGTGCTCAAAACATTAGCAAGAACAATTAGGCAAGAAAAAGAAACAAAAAGGATAGGAAAGGAAAAAGTCAAAGTATTTTTATTTGAAAACTATCTGATTCTTTACATAGAGACTCCCCAAAATCTGCCAAAGCACTTTGAGAATTAATAGCCAAGTTCAGAAATGTACAAGGACACCAAATCAACACATAAGAATCAGTAGTATCTCTGTATGCTAGTATGAACTCACTGATCAAGAAATTAAGAAAAAATTCCATTCACAATAGTAGCAAGAAAAATTAAATGCTTAGAAATTATCCTTACCAAGGAAGCAGAAAGACTGCAGTGAAAACTACAGCACTCTGAGAAAGGAAATTGAAGAAGACTTCAGGAAATGGAAACATACTCTCTGTTTCTGGAGAGGTAGAACAGATATAGTCTAAATGGCCATACTTCCAAAGTTTTGCTTTTTGTTTTTTGTGGGTGTCAGGGATTGAACTCAGGACCTCATGTTTGCCAGGCTGGTGCTATAGCATTGAGCTATACCCTTAATCCCACAATTCCAAAATTGATATACACATTCATTGCAATCCCAATCAAAATTTCAATAGCATTTTTCCAGAACTTGAGAAAACTATCCTAAAATTCATATGGAACTAAAAGAGACCCAGATGAGCAGCAGGAATCCTGGGAAACAAAGAGCAAAGTGAGAAGCATCATAGTACTGGACTTCAAGTTATATTATATAAGGCTACTGTGATAAAACAGCATAGTACAGACACAAAAACAGGTATGATCGATGGAACAGAATATAGGATGCAGAACCAACCTTAAGCACTTTAAGTCTTTTGATCAAAAGACTTAAAGTGCTTAAGGTTGGTTCTGCATAGTAATTAAATCTTGGAAGCAGCCTATATGCCAGTCAACAAATGAAAATATAAAGAAAATGTGGCATTTACACACAATGTAATATTACTGTGTCACAAAGAAAAAAATTTGAGTCTTTTGTTGGAAAATCGGTCCTCCTAAGAAACCATTATGTTAAGTGAAATAGATCAGATGCACAAGGTTAAATATTGCATGATTTCTCTTATGTGAGAAACCCCAAGTATAAATAGTGAACAAAATAAAAGATAATAGAAAGTAGGGAAGTAGATCTTTCCCAAAAAGGAAAGTGATTAAGAGATGGAGAAAAGAGAGAGGTAGAGGGGGAAAGGGATGAAAAAAGGAATTAAAATGTGTTATGTACATGCAACAATTCCCCACAAGGAAAGTAAGCAGTTCGTGATACAAATATGTACTAATAAAATAATCAAAAGAACATTCATCAAAAAACCTGTTTATACTATTTTCAAGCAATTAAAAACAAAATGGAAATTTCAGAGAAACTGAACAGAATAAGACACTATAAACAGATGTGAGAGAAATTAGTAACAAACCAATGGTAAAAATAAAAATATAATACTCTAAGTCCTGAAGTTTATGGAAATACTTTTACTGATAATTAAACATGACTAAGGAGAGAATAGTTAACTGGAACATAGGCCAGAAAAATATGCAAAATGAACTCCTGTCTTATAAAAGATGGAAAACAAAACAGAAAAAGGTGATAAACATGGAGGAAACAGTGACAGATTCTATAATATGTTTAATGGAAGTCCAGAAATAGGTGAGAGAGGAAAGGAGAGGAGAGAACAGGAGAGGAGAGGAGAGGAGAGGAGAGGAGAGAGAGAGAGAGAGAGAGAGAGAGAGAGAGAGAGAGAGAGAGAATATGAATATGAGAAAATTTCAACACTGCTAAAAGACATTAAGCAAAGATTTAAAACTGCCATGAATCACAAGCAAAACATAAATCCTCAAGTAACTTTTGTTTTAAAATGACAGAAAACCATGAAAGGAAGCTGAGCCCAGCATGGATACCTGTGTCAAAATTAAAAATAAACAAGGATTGGTAATAAATTGGACACACAAGTGTAAATATTGTATGGTTTCTCTTATATGAGAAACTGAAAGAAATTAAACACCAAAGTACAGGTAAACAATAGGAAACAGGAAAACTGGATCTTTTGCAAATGGGAAAGAGATCAAAAGATGTAGGAGAAGAGAAGAGTATGGTGAAGGGAATGTAAAAAGAATTAAGATGTATCCTGTACATGTGCCAACTACCCACAATGAATGTATTCCTTCTGTATCACAAATTTGTACTAATAAAACAGGAGAGAACTGGGGTTGTAGCTCAATGTGAAGACCCTGGGTTCAAGCCCTAGTGCTAAAAAATGTACAGGAAACCAAAGTGGAAAAAAATTTTTAAAAAATAGTCATAAGTGAAACACTGTCGTCAAAATATAACCATTAGGTTACTGGGTAATTTCTTATTAGAAAAAAAGAAAACTAAAAGACAGTGGAATAATATTCATAATGTACTGAAATAAATAATTTCTTGTCTAAAATCTTGTCTCCTCAGAAAATATCACTGAAGAAAGAGGATAAAATACAGTTTCTAGACAAATAAAAAAATTGTCACCAGAAATCTGACACTAAATAGAATGCTAAGAGCATTCTTCAGAGTTTGCAGAAGTAAAGTGTAAAAAGAAAGTAAATATACAACAAGATAAATAACTATTGATTGTTTAAAACCGCAATGATATTGCCTTTAAACCCAGGCAACATAAAATTAAAGACACAAAGATAAGCAATAGCAAAATGGTAGATTTAAGTACACATAAATCAATAATTATAATAAGTAATTGATTAATGCAAGTTTAGTACTCTAATAAAGACAAAGTTTATCAGAATGAAGTCAAATACTTATTCTAGTTGGGTTTTGGTGTATACAACTAAAACATGAAACTAAGAAAAATTTAAAAGTAAAATAATAGAAAAAAATCATACTTTCTGAAAAGGAGGTTTCTGTGCAAAAATATTTCCAGAGATAGAATGTCACCATTAAAGGTTCAAGTTTTCAAGAGAAATAACAATTTTCCATTTGGATGCATCTAAAAACATGACTTTAAAATGCATAGAATAAAAATGAATTTTTCCTAACAGGAAAAATCAACATGTTTGTGTGTGTGTGTGTGTGTGTGTGTGTGTGTGTGTGTGTGTGTATGTATGTGTGTGTAATATATTAGCTTATCCTTTATTAACTTAGCAGAAAAAGAAAAAAGTTATGTGTATAATATATATAATCATATATATGTATATGATTAAAAAATAAGCAGAGCTTATCCAGTATACAACATGTCTATACACTGTACCTAACAACACAGGATGTAATCTCTTTTTCTCTTTCGCTCTCTGTCACAGAGGTATGCGTGCGCACACACACACACACACACACACACACACTATTTCTTGTATATGGTAAAGTTTAACTTACAAATTCAGCACTGTAAAAGGTTAACAATAACAATAATAAAATAGAACAACTGTGACAATATAGAGTAATGGGAGCACTACTTTTACCTTTTAAATTAAAGAAAGCACTTTAGAACTTCTCTTTAGAATATCTGATTTGTCAGTAATACTATACATTCATTTAAGCCATTACTAAGTAAACTAAATATTCCTACTGTCCATCTAAAAACTCAAATAGTAACAAATGACTGCTGGCAGGTTGTATAAGCAGCAATAATATACTGCACATCATTTTTTTAGATGGTTCATATTCTGCGAAAGACAAAATAAGACAGTGTGAAATTTCATCATATCACTCAGTGTGGTGTAGAATTTATTTATTTATTTATTTATTTTTTGGTCCCAGGGATCAAACTCATGATCTTGCACTTGCCAGGAAGGTGCTAATGCTGCTGAGATAAATCCCTGGCTGGGACAGAATTTAAAACTTGTAATTTCTGGAATTTTAAAATTTATTTATTTTTTTTTCTCATAAAAGTGACTTTTTTTAGTAACTTTTTCATTTTAAAGAGAATAAAATAAAATAAAACAGAACAGAGCAAATCAGAACAGAAAAATGCAAGCAACACAGGACTTCACAACAAGACAACAGGACATCAACAGTGGCTACCATATTATGATGTATCTTCTTTTCTTTGAAATAGTTGACCATACCTTCACACACAATAATATCAAATATAACAAAATAGCATAAAACCATCCAAAAGAATGAGAGCATTGCAGGACTTCAAAACCTGATATCAGGAAATGAACAATGGCTACTATAATATATTGTTTTCCTCAAAAAGGTTGCCAGGGATTTAGCTCAGCAGCATAAGCTCCTACCTGGCAAGCACGAGGTCACAAGTTTGATCCCTGCTACAAAAAGAAAAAACCATCACACATAATAAAATCAAATAAAACACAGCAGGATAGAACCAATCAAAACAGAAGAACAAAAACATGATAGGATTTCAAAACAAGATGATAGGAAATCAGCAATGGCTACCATAATGTCTCATTTTCTTCAAAGTAGCTATTCATACCATCATGCATAATAAAGTCAAACAGAACAAAATAGAATAAGACCAATTAAACAAATTAATCAAAGCATTATAAGACTTCAAAACAATATAATAAGAAGCTATGATTACCATAATATATCCCATTATATTCAAAATAGCTGCCTGTACCATCTGCCAGAGTAAAATCTAACAAAACAAGACAGAACAAAGGTAAACCTAACAAAATTTTGAAAACAATACAAGAGTTTGTATTACAAGACAAGACAATAAGAAATTAACAGTAGTTACCAACTTTCCCTCCCATTTGTCTCCTCCTCTATCACTCTTATAATAACTATTTTGCTTTTGGATCCCACTAACTCTTTCTGTTTCTGATGCTAGGGTTCATGCATGAGTTCAAACTGTTTCACACATGAACATGGTCTCTGGTTGTGTTCATTTACCAAAAGAGTCTTGAGAATATTCTACTTTATAGCTGGGTAGCTTTACACTGCACGGAAATACTGTATCTTTCTTATCCATTCTGTGGTTGATGGGCAAGTTACTCTTGCTTTTTTTCTGGTCTCCTGTCATGTGGGACAATTGTTTTCTCTCCTTTAATTTTCAGTCTGTGAATTTCCTTTCCAGTTAAATGTGTTTCTTGTATGCAGTATATCAATGGATCTTGTTTCTTAATCCACTATCCCTGTGTTTCTTTTTATTGCTGAATTGAGGCATCTACATTAATGATGACAACCAGCATACATTGGCTTGTCTCTGTCATGCTATCCTCCTGTTGGTGGCCCTCCACTTTTCCCCTTCATTTAGTTGCCTGTCTTGTTTGGCAGTCCTCTGCCGCTGCCCCTGGAACCTTAGTCATCTTTCTCTCTCTCTAGAATATCCTTTAGCACTCTCTGTAGGGTTGGTTTGGTAGTCATGAATTCTTTCAGTTGTTCTTTATCATGGAAGTATCTTGCTTTTCCATCATTTTGAAGGATAGTTTTTCAGGGTATATTAATCTGGGTTGGAAGTAGTTTTCTTTCAGGGTTTGAAACACTTCACTACAAACTCTTCTTGACTTAATGATTTGTGTTGATAAGTCTAATGTGATTCTGATTGGCTTTCCTTTATAGGTGATCTGTTTCTTTTCTCTAACATCTTTTAATATTCTGTTCTTGTGTTGAATTTCTGGGATCTTGACATTATTATATAACATTGTTATATGTCTATACCCAGACATATAATAATTATAGATAGTTATGGCTAGTTGGAATTTTATATGCCTCACTTCTCTGCATGCCAGATCCATTTTCCATGTCTGGGAAGTTTTCTGCTATTACTTCTGTAAGTAGCCATTAATTTCATTTTGTGTTTACCTCTGCTTCTTCACCAATACCTAAAGTTCTTAAGTTATGCTTCTTTGCATCATCTTGCAGCTGTTGAATTGTTGTTTCCTGATTCCTTCTTATTTTTAAGAGAACTTTCCTTTCATGATTACTAGCTGCAATCCTATCTTCAAGGTTTGAAAATCTATCTTCAGTCTCTTTCAAACAGTTTTGCCAGTTTTAAATTGACTTTTTAATTTCCTGTATTCTTCTTTGAATCTGTTTCATGCATTGTAATTTCTTTCTATATTAATTTAAGGTTTCCATTATTTTCCTATGTTCCTCTATTTCTATGTTAGAGATGCTGAGAAATTCTTTCAGTATGTTTGTGATTTCTTCTTTTACCTGACATTATTTCTGATTTGACTGCTTTTACAATCTTATTAAGTTGTTTCTTCACTTCAGTTGCTATCCTCTCAGAGATTTCAAGAGTGTGACTTCTGTTTTCTTTCATGACTGAATCTCCCAGACTTTGTGTTTGTGGGCTAGAGGTCTGTGATTTCATCTCATACCAGAAAGAATGGCTGCCATAAAGAAATCAACTGATAACAAATGTTGATGAGGTTGCAGGGAAAAAGGAACACTTCTCCACTGTTGGTGACAGTGTAGACTGGAGTAGCTAATGTGGAATTCAGTATGGAGATTCCTAAAAAAACTAGGATGGAAGTTCCATTCAATCCAGCTATTCCCCTCCTGGGTATTTTCCACTGAAAATTGAAAAGGTCATGTTGCAATGATATATGTGTACCCATATTCATAGCAGCATATTTGTGATAGCTAAATTTTGGAAACAGCCAAAATGCCCATCAACTGCAGAATGGTTGAAAAAGATGTGGTATTTTTATACAATGGAATACTACTCAGCTATAAAAAGGATGATCTTGAGGCCTTTATAGGTAAATGGAGGCAACTTGAGACTATCCTCATAAGTGAAATAAACAAGACTCACGTTAGTAAATATCACATTGTCTCTCTAGTGCAAAAAATATTAAAAACTGAAAAAGTAATAAGATCCAAAATGTTTGATAGATATTATAAAAATGAAAGGGAAGGAAAGTGCTCTAAAGGGTGTAACTATATGTATAAGTGTGTAAGATAGATGACCATATTACTAAATTTTTGTTAGATCATTGAAAAGAATGGTTTACACTGTCAATGTTTGAGTGTCTATCCACTTTTTATGCTTTAATTTTGTAACTTGAACAACTATTTTTAAGATGACAATATGTAAGGTATCAACTAGTGATTTCGTAGTGTTAATTTTTCCTTTTTTTGAATTTTGTATTATTCCACCTTTTTTCCTATTTGGTTTTCTTTCTTTCTTTAAATAAAAAACAAAACAAAATAAACACAAGACAAAATAATGAAATAATAAAAATGAAAGAAAAATGTAGTATTAATAACAAGCACACAAAACGGGATGGATGAAATTAAAAGTCAGTCTTTGGAAAGAATACTGGTAAAACCATAGTAGGATTGATGGTAAAAAAAGAATGTATACAAATAATGGAGATGAGGCTATCATAAACCCAGGACATGTAAAAAGACGAAAGAGAGTATATTGTAAACAGCTGTACAGAATAACTTTGAAAATTATTGGAAATGAGCAAATTTCTAGAAAAGTATATCTTCTAAACATAACACAAGAAGAAATTGAAAATCTTAACTGTCTTATAACTAATACAGGAATTTAATTTATAATTTCACTAAAGGAAAAACTTCAGAACAAAAGATCTCACTAGTATATTTTCCCAAATAGATGAGGAAGAAATAACATCAGCTTTAACAAAAGTCTTCTGTAGTGGGATGAGAAAGCGATATATTCAAACTCGTTTGTGAAGCCAGCATAAATTCTATGCTAAAACATGTGAAAAAAGGAGGAAAACCATAGTTCAACTCTTTTCCTGAGCTTTTAGACAAAAAACTAGCTAAGCAACGTATGGGAAAATAGAATGTATAGAATAGAAATAATTCAGGTTTATTCTCTGAACAGACAATTCATTAAATATTTGAGAATCAATTAATTTTTTACTCTAATATGGGTTCATTCTGTGAATACCAAATTGGATTAATATTTGAAAATCAATTAATAGAATATACTAGAAAAATTTGGTTATGTTAATATGTACAGAAAATGTTTGATGATTCATGATAGAACAAATTGGCAAACTAAGAATAGAAATAAACTTCCTTTCATAAAAGTAATCTCACAAAAGGCATTTATACAAACTTTGCCTTCAGTAGCACTTACAGAAATGTTCACAGACTATTTTTTTTGAGATCATGACCGAGGCCAAGGTGTCTACTCTTAGTACTTCTTTTCTACATTATATTGTATGTTCTAGTCAGTGCAGCAAGAAGAGTACAAAAATAAACATTATTTGAATTGGAAAGCAAGAAATACAATTGTAGTTATTCACAGATTATATTATTTTCATGGAAAAAACATCTAAAATCTACAGATAAATTATTAGTATTCACAGGTGAATATAGCAAGTTTACTTTAAATATATCCATATTAAAAATCAATTGATTTTGAAATAGCAGCATACGCAATTAGAAAAACAAAATAAATATATTTCATCAAGTTTTTCTCCCTCTTTTTCCTTTTATTCTCCGAAGAAAAGTATTCTGGGAGACATGTATTAAAACGAATGCACTGTCTGGAATAATTAGTCATCTCAGGGTTGGTCTCTAGTAAGTTACTGTGGACTATTTCCTTTCTACAGTTTTGGCAGTGGAAGGAGTAATATTCCTAGTGGTTGGGAATTGTAAAGGCAAGGAATAAACTGAGTATGATTTTAAACATATTTTTATTAATGATGACATTGATGGGCTACGTTTTTCATTGATTAAGCAATATTACTTACTTTCTTGTAGATGTAGGCAGATATGGTGACTGTTGAGAATTCAGAGGTTTCCCTTATCCTCCAGAAATTAAGACATACAGACTTCTCACCCACCTGTCAGAGTACCTGAAATCACCCACACCTACAACCTCACAGCGATTTACTACTTCAAATCATATTTGCCCTCTCCAGATTCTCCTGTTGGCAGTTTCTTCTGGGAGGGGGGCTGCTGGGGACATAGGCAGTACCTGGCACCTCTGTGAGAACAGGTTCATTTCACTTTCTCACCTCAGAGAAACAATCATTACATATATCTAAAATGTACCAATGCAATTAATAAAAAGAGAATGGGTTCACTGACATGCTCCCCTCAAGGTGTCTCCTGCATGTTACAGGGAGAAGGGAAGTGGGGAACTGCATCTGTGACAGGACGATAGGAGGGAAGGAGTCAGGAAGGCTGAAGAATTATCAGATATTGGTGTACGCTTGACTTACAGAAGACAGAGGTAAAAGATTGTTTGCAAGCATTCTACAGTGTGTAAGAGAGGTTCCACAAAGCCCCAGGGCATCCCTGAACCACAGTCTACCAGTGATGACACCCTTTGCTTCCCAGGAGCAGGTCTGATTGGTGCTCCTGTCTTATTCATTGGTTTGGAGCAGTACATGGAAGATGTGGACTCAGTGTGAGTGATGATGCTGAGCTGGATTTAAACCCTTAGGGGCCAGGGCCTTTAGTCATTTGTGCTCCCTGAAAGTCTCTTTCCTTGCTATAGCTGTCTAATCACGCCTTCCAAGGAAAGCAAGGAGAGGTGGGATTCTGAGCACTGTCCTGAATACTCTCTTGGATGGCGAGGATCACCTGCTGACTAATTTTTTCCTGTGCCTCTGAAAAATAACTTTAGAATATGAAACCAATTTAGTGCCTAAATCTGAAACCTGATGACAACAACTGCTTGCTGTTCCTGAGGTTCCTGTTTATAGGGGTGGCTTCAGCCATCAGGCTAGCTGAACTCTGTGGGTGGGTGAAGAAGACCTCAAAGGTGATATGGAAAGTCCATGCTGAGTTCTGCTTCTTTATGCAATGTTCCTGAAGACAGGAAACATTACCGTCAGGAAAAATCAACCCAGGCTGCTGCCAAGGGGCTGTATAAAGAGCTGTGCTGGAGGAGCATTGAGAGAAGTCCAGGTTTTAAATGGTGGCTTTGCTGTGTTTTTCTGTTTCCTGAACTGGCCACATTGGACATGACATATTCCCCATTTGGATTTCAGTCATTTCATTGTATCAGTTTCATTCTGTCTTCCCTCTGGAGTGCTTCTGATGCCTCAGAGCAGGAACCATACAATCTTTTCCCCCACAGGGCTGACACCAAAGCCATCGGCTTTTTCTCTTCCAAATTCAATCCTCCCTGTCTCCACTTCTTACTGGAAGGAGGCATTCCAGAGACCACTTCAACCCAAGTGCACTGTTCCCACATCAGAAGAACAGTATTGGCAGTGTGATCTGATCACAAGGAGGCCTGATTTGTCATCTAATTGTTCCCTTGCACTGTTGTCCTTTCTTCAACAGTGCTTCTCCAAGGAGATCTTTCTTCTTTCATCTCCATCAGATCATCCAGCATATGGCAGGGCACATTTTGCTTATAAGAAACTTCAAATGATCATTCAATGGGAGTCTGGGGCATCAAGATCAAAACTGACCATCACCTTTAAATGTAGACTGGAAAAATTACATTACTTCTAGCAGTAAAACAAAGGTGGTGACACTTTTAATGCAAGGAGCAAGAGAAGCATGTGGCATGCACAGGTGGGGAGCTCTGCAGCTCACTGGGGGGGGTTTGCTGCAGGTGTGGGAGTCATCATAAAGTGGAGATTTTACATCTGTAAGCACACAATCACTAAACTTAGATTAGGCCACTCTCAAAACAGTTGACAGTACATATTAGGCATTAAAGCTGTCCCCGGAGAGCACCTAATCTTCATAGCAATAAGGAATTGATTGATATATTAAACAATTATGTAGGTAAAAGTCTATGACAATATTAGAAGTGTTGCATTGTATTGTTCCATGCATAATTAGTTGACTAATAAGGGACATAGTAGGCCCTATTTGTCCCGAGGAAGAAGAAAATATTTTAGGCTGAGTGCAAACTTGAACTGAACCTTCAAAAACAGGAGAGAAGAGAAGAAAAATTCCAATGGGTGTAATTCATTGGCTAAATGGGGAGGTGGGAGAATGCAAGCCAGCCTGGATATAGTTAGAAATGTCCAGGAGATTTCAGTTGTCAGAAGCAGAAGGCCATGGTTTACCCACCTCGTTGACTTACCACACTTTTTTGCAAAAGGGTGTAATGTACAGCACTCGTGCGTGGGGTATAAGCCAAGTAGTCTGGATTGCAAGCTTTCTCTACTATTTACTATGGATGTGACCTGAACAGGAAATTTAACTTTCCTGAGTCTCTATTTTCATTTCTAAAACCAATCCTTAGGGTCTGTGTTAAAGGGACTTTGGTGAAGATCCAAAGAGAAAACATTTGTGAAAGTCCTCAAGACACAGCAGTTGAGGAATGTTCATTGTCATGGTTTCTGACCTCTTATACACTAGTGCATTCTACATTTTCTGAATTCACAGTTACTTATGCTTGTGTCTTTTATCTTGACCTATGTGTTATTGTCTTGTAGTTGCTTCATGAGTTTACAAAAGTTTTTAAAATTTTATTTTGAACAGAAAAAAGCAATAGAAATAATGATATAGAATTTCAAAACAATAGGAAATTAACAATGGTTAATGTATATTGTTATCTTTAGAGTAGTTGGTCAGATTATAAGACATAGGCATGCAGAATTGATCAAACAATACAAGAACAACCCATTCTTTTCAATGAACTAAAAGAAATTAGTAGTATAATTATACGAGTTTCTTAATTAGAATATAAACTGACAGTGGACAAAGGTCTCATTTTAGATACTGAATGCTCAGAACATTATAGATTCATAATAGGTATTCAAAAATTGTTTCAATGATTGATTTCTATATCCACAAAGTCCAAAATAATTCCAAAGAGTTCCCAGAAGAAGTAGATCTTAGGGTTGACATTGATGAATGGGTAAGTAATGACAGGTAGTATTCAAGGGACAGAATGCCTAGTGAGGGCAATGATGTGAGATTGTGACAGTTTTTTTGTTTTTGTTTTTTAGCTTTTTACTCTTCTGGATGCTTGATTCCCCTAGAACATTCTACGAGATTTTAAAGTCATTTATCACTCTGGTGCTTTGTGAGAAAATCAAATGAAACAGAACCAAAGGAAAAATCTCCATCCAACAGCTGGACAGCTCAGTTATTTTTAGGGGGAGGAGAGGCTAGGGTTTGGGACTCAGCAAAATACCATGTTCTGTTTGGAGTTGACTAGTCTCTGGAAATGCAGCGGTCTAAACATTTTCTCAGCTGCATGTGAGTTGAAGGGATACTCAATCCATCTGTTTCCTAATTCATTTACTAAACTCATCAGAAAAAGCTGTTGACATCACCTTGGAGTGGAGGAGTTCTCCAGTGAGTTTTTAGGAAATTCCAAAAACACTGTTGATTTCTTTATGGTACCCCAAGTTTCTAGGGGCTCACCTTTACTGAAGGCACAAGGACAGTGCAGAATGCTCTGAACTAGCATCATTCCCAAACATCCAATTTTTAGTCTTCCTCTGAAGGTCTGAGGGGCTCCTAGAGTCTGACCATTTTGGAAAGAGGACAAGCAAAAGGGATCCCCACGTCTCAGATTTCTTGTCCCTTTTCCTGGAAGAGCCAGAGGGATGGCCCAGAAGAGGGAGAAAGTGTTTCAGAGGCAATTTATCCAGTAGAATAACTATGGGACACAGAGAGTTTTGATTCCAGACACTATGTGACCTTGAGCAAAAGCAGTTCCTTTTCTGTTCTTTAATTCTCCCAAATGTGGTATGAGTATGATATTGCATATTTTGATCCATCTCTTAGAGATGGCTTGTGTGGTTGATATGTGGTTTGTGACTTTAGGAAATAAAAATATCACAATAAGATTATTATTTTCCAGATACCAGATGGTAGCCCTGTTCTCTTTGGTGGAAAATGCTCTGAGTGACTCAACTCTAGAACTGGGCATGGACAAAACTGATGTTGGGCCCTTTCCCACTGTTCCTCAGACTCAGTAAAGGATTCAGCCTAGGTTTGTAGCTTTAGTCCTAAGGAATGCTTACTGAGTTGTGCAAGGATTTTGTTTGTCATTGCTGAGTCTCCCAGCTTCTCCCTTTAATATATGCCCTTGGTCAGAGACAGGACCAGCCTGCATAGACAAGGCTATACCCTCTTGGAGGAGAGACCTGTGTAGAGTTTTCATAGAACTGAAAGCTGAAAAGAAACTTAGGAAGTACTAAATTTTAAATACAGATCAGTTTATTTGTACTCTTTAATAATTGGAAGTGACCAGAGAGCAATGAGATGTGCTTAGGTTGTCATTAACAATGGAAAATGGGATTTCATTGGGTCTGTTTGAAAATAAAGATGGGGAAAAGTAAATCATTTCACATCTGTTCCCTGTGAGGTGCATTCTGGTTGTTTGTTGGGCTGATTATCTTTCCCTTTTTCCCCATTCATCTATCATAGAAAGGAATTTCAAAATGAAGCATGACCTTAGATAGGATTCTGTTCTTCTCCTTTTCTTTCGGGCACATTTTGCTTGTGTCTGCACTCCCTGATTTTGGCCGGAAGGAAGAAACTAAGACACTGACTGCAAGATAGGCTATTCTTCCCAGATGAGCTACTCAGCACCAGAATGGCCAGATACAGGGGTGGGATGGGTGGGAGAAGGAAACAGAGAGGGAGGGATTTGCTGTGGGAGAGGGAGAGTCAAGAGTATAAAGAGGGTGTAGGGGTAGGAAGGTTGAAAATGCATTAAGAAAAGAGAAAAGGGGTGAAAGGAGCAAGAAGAAAAGGCAGTGGGGGAGGGAAGGAGAATAACAGAATAAAAGGGCATAAAGGGGGCTGGGAAAAACATGGATGTGGGGTCAGAGGCAGAGCAATTCCCTGCCAGGCCTGCTGCCCCACCGGCTGCTGGAACATCTGCATCCTGGTGGGGGTGTTTCCAAATGGAGCTGCTTCTTCCCTGGATTCTCCCACACACATCAGCATACCTGCCCACTTACACCCCTCCCACAGTGCTTGATTTTCCTCTTACTAATCATCCATGCATGCCAAAATAGCTAAATCAGCTCCCGGACATGGCCAACTCTGGGGTCAGCCAAGGGAAGAAGACTTTGCATTTGGGCATCATGAATCCAGGATCAGGAGCAGCTGACCAGCTACACCAACACCCTCTTGACCTCAACGTGAATAACTTTGGATTTAAGAGCAAAGAAATAGGAGCTAGAATCACTGTGTGGTCTTGGCAAGTTGTGGGTCTTCTGTGAGTGTCAACCTCATCATTTATGGAATAAGTTGCTCAAGTCCCTTCCCGATGATTTGGGGGAAAAGAGCTATTTTGTGTAGTCTTAATTTAGTATTCTTTGTTACCCGATTGCTAAGTTTGGATAGAAAGAGTTCAGGTCGAACCAGGAAACTATTATTCCCTCCTCTTGCTGCTTTCCTTTCTTTTCAGTATTTTATTGGAGAGGTCAGTAAACGGATGCCTATCCTGGCTTCAGGTGCCAAACAGTCAGGTGTCTGGCCTAAGGAGGACAAAAGCATGCCTTCAGGGCCTTCCTGGCTTTGATGGTGTCCTCTAAATCCCTTCCAGGGTTGCCCATCCCCAGGCATCAATCTCAGCAACTATGCCACAGCTTCCCAGTGGAGAGGTAATTAATCTTTGTGAAGATGCTACATGTTCTGGAAGATTCTGGGTGTTAATTAGATGAAGCAAAGGTTTTGTTCAGCTCTTCTGCAAATTCTACTTTGCTATTTCCCCCAGATGGTGAGCTCCTGTTCTTTTCCTCCTCTTTCAGCTTCTCTTCCTTGACTCCCACAGTAACTGAAGGAGATGTCCTTAAAGATGAGAGTACTGGGCATCCTGGCCACACCACCTTGTGTGACTTCACTATTGTGGGGTTCAACCCAGGGCACTGTCATCTCTGCTCCCAGAAAGACTCCCTTGACTCTCAAATCAAATTCTTATCCCATCTTAAAGGCAGCTCCAACTTAGTTCCTCTGGGAAACTCTCCTTTCCTTCTCCCCACATCTGTCCATCTCTTTTACTGTCATGATCTACTACAGGCTCCCCAGGAAGAACCAAATAAGCTAACTCTCATGAAGACTCCTTCCTTTGTGAAGACTGGGGCTCCTCAGATGGGGCCTGTCTCGATCTTCTTCCCTGACATCCACAAAAAACACATTCGATGCTGTGGAAGTCACTTAGTGTGTCACCAGGTTATCTAAGCTATAGGAATCTTTACTGAGCTCCCATTTCTCCAAGTCTGATGTGAATAAGAATTTTCAGGAGGTAAGAGCAGATAGAGTTTATATTTTGGGGGTGTGGTTCCCCACTAGGAGGATTTAACTGAATCCTTACAGAGGATGATGAAGTACAAAAGATTGGTTGATCACCCCTATGGCCTTTACAGTATCACAGAGAAGTGCCAGGTACCTGACCTTAGACCAGTGTTTCTCAGTCCAGGCTCCAGAGAACTTGCTGTCCATTCCTTCACTTGCCTTTTTCTATGTACACTGAGGACATGCACTGTGGGCCAATCATGTCACAGTCACTATACCCACTTGCTGATGTGCACCAATGCCTTCCTAAGACACTTAACTCTCTAGATGGCATTACATATGCACATCCAGCTGTCTGGCTGGTGGCCTTACACACTGTCACTGTTGTTGAGCATCTTGCTTCTTCATGGGCTCTATTTTGAGCCACTATATCCACTTGCCCCAGACTCATTGCTATCTGTCCCAAGGTGTCACAGTCTTCCTCTATATACCACTATGGCCAGTTTTGCCATGATCCAGAGTGACTCTAGGGATAGAAGTGTGTAAGCAAAGGAACATGTTAGTGGATTCCTTATTATTTATGGTTTTGCTAGAGTCACATGTGGAAGAGTCTGGGATGTGATGACTGGAGCATTTTGGTGATGTCCATTTTTCTTTTAGCTCAGTTTCACTCTTAGACATGAGACTTGGCTGGGAGACACGTGAGTGACAAGCATCACGCTGCCCTCAGAATGACCTTCTTTCTCAGACCACTGCTGCTTTGTCTCTGGACCAAACTTGGCTTCCTGAGTCCTGCATATTTTATTCTGGTTCTCCCTGAAATCTGTTTAGCCCATCATGAAACAGATATCAAACAGTTTTACTTCACCTGGTTTCCAGAATTGTAGTGATCTGAGCAAGTTAATGCTCACCACTCTGATGCCCTCCTCCTCAGATCCTCAGCTTTCCATCTTGAGATCTGCATGGTGCCATTTCTCTTGCCGGGAGCAGGTAGAAATACATGCCTGAATTGTGATATTTGGGACCTTCTTCCCTCCAGTCCAACCACCTAAGTAAGTCCCACTTCTATTTTAAGACCCAACGGGACCTTTGGGAAGTTTCCCTAATAAGTCAATCCTGTGATTGTCCTTGATAATCATAATTCCCTTAACTCCTACAGTCCTTGGTGTGAAGCTCCACAGTGTGCATGAGACCACTTTATTTCCAAGTTGTGTTCTTTCTGTCTCACTGAATGCTTTTGAGTGTGTGATTAACATCTCTTAATTCTGTCCAAATACTCACTGCTTGGCTGGTACTCAGTGAAATTTTGATGCCTTGCTGACTCAAGCCAGGGTCTGTCTGACATGGGGCTGGGAGTTCTAGGCAGCCCAGTTCCCTCTGGTGATTGGCCCTCTTCTTTGTGCTGCCCTAAAATGCTGACTTATTTAAGGAAGATGCAAGAAGAAGTCTAGAAAATTAGCACCTTCCATTTGCGAACCACTTCATCAGGCCCTGCCCTCATCCCCCCAGCTACCTAGAGCTCAGTCCTGCAAGATGAACGCCTGTCTCCCTGCCTTTCTTTCCAGGTATTGCCTCTCTACCTCCAAAGGGGAAGATTTAGATGTATGGATTTTGGCAAAGGTTTAAAACTGGTAATAAATAACAAAAAATTCAGCACACCATTCTGCATATTTTATAAGTCCATCTAATAAAGAAATAATCCAAGGTGGCACCTGCTAAGAAAACTTAGTTTATTGAAATATGACTGTAATATAGAAAAGATGGCTAATGCACTAGGCTGTGTGATATTAATGCTCTATACTTCAGCTGCTGTGTTTAAAAGAAGTCTCTCATGTATTTTATTTTATTAGGAGCCATATCATTAGCTTTTAAAGACATTGTGAGTGAGAGACATAAGAAAAGAAATTTGGACTATTTTAAAAAACACAACACCTAGCAATTCGACCTGCCTTTCTCTACAAATGAAACAAATGAAAAAAAATTTTTTTTTCATAAACATTTTTTTTACAGCTGGGATATTAGGACAGTATATTAAATTCCCCCAAAAGGAGGCCCTAGGACTATTTACATAATAATGTCTCCACTGTGGTTGTGACAGATGGGCTTCCTTGACGCAGACATACTGTTAGGGGCTTAGCAATAGATTAAAAAAAAACACCACAATACTGTGTAACATAATAAAAGTGTATTGTAATGTACATCATAACTTGTGGCCAAGGTTAAAATTGCAGTCAGGGTATGAAAGTTGTATTCTATTATACAAAATAGATGTTACACAGAAAAGCATTAAAGATGAGTTGACTCAACCATTTATTTTTAGTTTATATTTTATTCTATTTCTTGGTGCTATTTACACAATGTATTTTTAATCATGCCAAATGACATCATTTTACTCCTAGTGCCACCCCTGTGGTGAGGGGACCCAGGATCTTTGTAGATGCCTGTTTTAAGGGCTTGGAGGTTTTGCTCTATTGGAAAATGGCTGTTGATGTGTTTCTCTAATTTTTTCATTCAAAGCTTCTTACTAGAGCTGAAGCCAGCAGTGACTCCAAAGGTGGCTTTCTTTGGTTTATCTGGACTCTTTGGAATCAAGATATAGTTCCAAGGACGTTTTCTCCTATCAGAAGGTGATGAAGACACGAAATCAGAGAAAGATGTGTACAATCCCATAAAAGATGCACCACTAGTAGGATGGTGATTCTCTTTGTTTGTCCAGACCTTGACCTCTGACTTCTGCTCCACAGTCTATATCAATGAATTCACCCTGAGCTGAGTTCAACAAGTTTTCTGAATGTTGAAGGGGAATTGGTTTCTTCTTTAGGTCATCATGCTGGTAATAATGTCTATACCTTTAAGCAAAGATGACTTTTGGAGACATGAGACCTTACATGGAAGCTGCTTCTTTAAAATTGATTCTGTTTACAGTGCCAGCTTATGAGGTTTGGATTATATTATTTAAAGGAAATGGCTTTTCCCTTCAAGAAAAGGACCCAATCAATATAGACTCTGGATTCCACTCCAACCAAATGACATTAACCTTGATTTAAACACTCTTTAATTCTGATATCTTTTATTTTGACCAAAGCCAGCAACCTCTGAGAAGACGTTGGAGATTCCACAGACAGTGCAGTCACTTAGTGTCCCTTGGTAATATGGGGAATTTAAGGCATGACTTTCACCAGTGGTCCTCCCTCAGGATCAGTCCAGGGAAGGCTGGAAGACAGAGGTATTAGAGAGACTCCCAGCGCTAGCAGTGAGCCTGGCTTAGAGACTTTAGTCTGGGCTCGGCTGGGGATGCTGATGTTTCTGTGGGAAGAGGGACTTCCAGTCTTGGGAAACTCAGGAAGCTGACAGCTGGGAGTGACTTTTGAGATGTGTGTTGGCCAATGTTTTGCTGGAACAAAATGCCTGATATACACAATTTAAAGGAGTAAGGGTTTACTATGGATCACAGTTTCAGAGATCAGAGGTTTTAGTCCGTGGTGGGCTGGGTCCAAAGCATCATGAAGGGTGTGATGGAGAGGAGAAGCTTATCTCACGGCAGCCGGGAAGGAGAGGGATGGAGGAATGGGGAGAAATAGAGAGAAAATGGAAATAAATAGAGAAACAGAGAGGAAGGTACAAAGGACCAGATATAGGCGCCCAAGCCACACTCTTGTGACCTGCCTAGACACATCCACAGGTATACTGACTAATTTCTCAGATGTCTCTCAAGCCAATCTTGAAAGTAAAGATTAACCACTGTAGGAAGAAGCAGCATTATCTTCTAAAAGAGTTCTTGGGGGCTGGGGGTTTAGCTCAGCGGCATAAACGCCTGCCTTGAAAGCAGGCAGTCGTGAGTTCGATCCCTGGTACCGATAAAAAAAAAAAAAAAAAAAAAAAAAGAGTTCTTATTTCTGAGAATAATAGGAACTCAGGCATAATGTGAACATATGGCTATCTGTATGAACTTCATTGTCTATATCAGCACCAGTCAATGGAAATATCATTCTTTCCACAAATAAGAGCTATATGAAATATTTACTAGGAGTCACATTTTTAAAAAGTGAAAAGAATCAGGAAAAATTAGGTTTTTTAAATTTTTAAAATCTAACTCCATATATTTAAAATGTTCTAGATTTGAAATATCATGATTAAAAATTATCATTGACAAATGTTAAATGCTTTGCCTTGAAATCCCTTGTTTACTTACATTTAAAGCCTGTCATAATTGATACTAGCTTCTTTTCACATGCTTAACAGCTCCACGTGGTAGGACTCAACATGTTGAACAACATAGGACCTAAAGACCTCATTGCACTGAACTCAGGCCTTGGAGCTTAGTGATTGTGATTCATTTTGGTTCAATTGTGTGTGTGTATGTTTTGAGATAGGATCTCTAGAGGTAGTTCACATTGGCCTTAAACTCAGTATGTTGCCCAGACTCAACTCATGCAATTTTCTGGCCTCATCCTCATGAGTGCTGGAAATACAGATATGGTCACTATTCTGGGCTTAAATGTTTATAGTTAAATTTGAACTAATTATTTCCATTTTTAAAAATGTGAGTACTAGTAAATAGCAATTTGTATGGCTTATATTTGTGGCTTGCATTGGAGCTCTATTGTAATCACATATCAACCTTTACCTAGAGTGATGGACTTTCTTAACCTATTTCTGACATGGTTGGAGCAGAGATAGGATTATGACTTACTTAGTACACTGGTAGGTTTGGATACCATGAGTAGCTGGAAGTCAGCTAGAGGGATGCATCTTCTAGATAGCATTGAGCTATGTGCTTGAACAAACTATTGAAATAAGAGGATGAGTAAGATCAGGGAAATGTCTTCAGTATGGTCTTACTGCTGGACAGTGAGTATAGGATTGGGGCTGGCTGGCTTGGATTTGTTTACTTGGCTACTGAGCTTTAAAGTAAACCACAAATATATCTGAACCTCACTTTTCCCCCCCTGTAACTTGGAGGTACTAAGCTTTTTCTTGTTTTCCTCAAAGAAGCATTGTAAATCTCAAATTATGTTTTTAACAGGAAGTGATTCATGTCATCAAGTCCTTGGCTCATGTAAATTGCATGTGAGCTCAGGAGCCTTCTAGTGTTTGTATATCAGAGTTAACTCAAGGGAAGTAGGTGTTTTTGAAGGCTGGGACCTAAGTCAGGGACCATGGTGAAAGAGGAGGTACCTGAGTTGGAAAACTCAGATGGAAAATGTGTTGTGTCAGCTTAGCAGAATGCAGAGGGCTTGAACAGGCAGAGAAAGGGAAGGGTAGTGTTTCTGGTAGAGGACACAGTATAGAGAAATGCTGAGAGTGGGAATGAAAAGTCACATTCTGAGTGATTATGGAACCTCCTGAACAAGATGAAAGTGAGGTCAAGGAAGGATGGCCCATGAAGTCTCTCATTTGCCAGCATCTTCCCTGAGGAAATAAGCCACCATATGGAGACCAAGCTCTGATGTCCATGACTTCTGAGTTGTCCTGAAAGTTGGACACCCTCTGCAAAGGAAATGAGCCCACTGACATAACTGAAATATGGGGTCAGTCTAGGTGAGGATGCTTGATCATCACTGTGATGGCTCTAGGCATCTCATGCAAAAGGGATTCTTAGATCATCCATCTGCTGCAAATACTCATTCCAGGCATGAAACTAGACAAAGGCTCTGAAAGAAATACAATGGTTAGACATTTCCAAAGGTTCTGGCAATGTCTGGCTTTGGAGCCCGTTCTTGCCATCATGAATCCACACAGCTTTGCACGTACCTACAATGAAGGCATTACTGCATGCACCGTGGGTACACCTTCATTCCTTTGCACCACACACAAACATTCTCCCCGGCACACACACACACACATGTACACGAACTTGTGCACACACACATGCTTAAAATCACACAAGCCTTGGGAAGGTGGAGGACAATACTGCTCTAATTTGAGTGCAAGGGATGAATGAAGACTCAAAGCCAAGATGATGCAAAAGACTGTTAATCAGACACCCACACAGGTAGCTGTAGAAATGACAAGAGGGGCACACTTGTCCCCTCTTCTTTTTTCTCCTGTCAATTCTCCATCAGTTCTAATATTCATCAAACCTTGAGGTAGTTGTCTGGCTGTCACTTTTCTCTCCATCCTTAGCTATACCTTTTTCTGGAGTTCAGTTTGGTCTAGGGATGTGGAATTTGGAAAAGGCCAAATTACCTTTTAAAATTGTTTTTCATCAATTTGGGCAGGGATAGGGAGCTTTAAAATGTGACGCCTGCCCCAGGATCCTGCTTCACTGACAAGCCATCTCTAGCACCTACTCTGAACTATTTCTGCTCTGACAAGAGGAACTGCTGTATATGAATTGGAATAATTTTCTATTTAAAGTGTGCTTCTACTGGGCACAAAACCAAGGCAGGAGCCATGTTCTTTCTTTTCCATCTATCTCTTACACGAAGTACAGAACTAGGTGTGTTCACCAAGTAGAAAATTGGTGGTACATGGAAACAAAATTGTTAGCTTAAAAAGAAGTCCATTGATCAGTCAATTTCTGGTCTTAATCCCTGACTCAGGGTCTAAGAGCAAGCCCAGTTTTTGCCCAGGCATCTGACACTAGTCAGACACACTGGAAAATCCTATCCCGGATAAATTCTTAGGCACTTACCCTCATGATAGATAGACTTAGCATAAGCAGTATCACAGGTTAACTGAAATGACCCATGGAACTCAGCTTAGTGTACGAATGGCCCCAATAGTACTAGAGAAACAAAGACAATGGAAACCTGGTTAACACAAGAATAGCATACTGTGCCCTTGTCTACTGTAGCTGTCAGTAGGGGCTCTGGCTTGCTCACTGGGTAATATATTCTCCAACTGCAAGGGAGGAGTCAGGATTGGTTTCCAGCAGTTTCTGTGGACTTAGAATTAATTTCACAGCCATTATCAGTCTGCTAGATTTGCACAAAATTGGGGAGAGGTACATGGGCCTTGAGAATCCCCATAACCATGACATTATGACTTCAGCCTTTGAGCAGGAAAATCAGTGTATACTATGTACTGTCTACATGCCAAATATTCTACCATATATGTCAAGTTATTTTGCTTAACTTTCACCAAAATTTATGACTGGGGATTCAGGTGAACTGCCCATTTCCCCTTCCTCTTCCACAACAGGGTCTGATAGGCACCTGGCACATCGCCCTAAAGTGGGACAGCCCAATGGGCAGCTCTTTCTGAGGGATTTGCAATTCAAAGGCAAGTAAGTGATCAGAAAGGCAAGTATTTCTAGGGATTGAATGTCAAGCGCATAACAAAGAGTGAGAGAACAGCAGGAGGTTGGGGTAAAGGATTCTGAGCACTTGTGAAGCTGCCCTGCATTTGGAGCCTGTCCCTAACATTGTTTGTACCAGATTACTTCCTGCCTCTGCCAGACATACTCCCTCTGCCCTTTCCTGTCTTGCTTCTCTGCTTTCTTGTTTCTTTTCAGGACTCTGAGTTGCTAGGCAACTCTACCCTGGAGCTGAGGTCCTCACTGTGGTGAGCAGTTCCATATGGAGGCAGGGAGTTTTGTGGAGCCTGTGATTACAGGTGTCTGAACAGAAAGGAAGACAATGGAAGCTACCTCCTCTAACCCTTCCTCACCTCCTACAGACAGAGGAAGCAGGAGATCCAGACAAGGGAAGCAGAGCTTTGCTCAGGTCATTTGTGTTTCTCCTTCCTGTTTTTTTTTTCTTCCTATCTACAGGACTTCCTCCTATGTGAGCCCCAGAATCCTCCTGATGCTCTGGCCTCCTGGTGCCTGCTTAGAACCATGTGATCTGGACCACCTAGTGTTTTAGCATGTCGTTTGCAATTGCTTCTAGTTGTTCTCCCTTAAGGGCTGCACACTTACACCTGCAGGCCTCCGTGGCTTAACTTCAGCAAAGGCTCAAGTCTCAGGAGGGTGAAAGAATGTTCAGGGTTCCTCTGTACCTGGAACTTGCAGCTGTGAGAACTATGTTGGGCAAGTTTCCTTGTACTCAGGTGAGTCAAAGAAGGAATGTGTGCTCAAGGTTGGCCTAAGCTTGTCCCTGGGATTCAGAGAATTAGGGACATAGAAGGATTAAGTAGAGGGAAAGCTCAGAAGCATTCTCTGTTTCAGCTGTGCAAATGTGTCTACTGAGGCTTACCTTGTGCCAGCCACTACCATGCTGGGGATCAGCAAGCAAGAAAACACTCACTCTCCAACCTTGTGGAGCTGACAGTTACACTGGAGGAGAAAATCAGCAAATAGTAGACAATAAAATGATGTGACTTCTCACAGTGTTTTTGACAATTCCCTACTGGAAGAATTGTACTGCTCAGCCGTGGAAGCAGTCTTTTCCAACAGTTATGAGGCCCAAAGCCCCATGGTACCTGGAGCACATCACTGTGGCATTTCTGGGAGCAGCACCAGGGAGTCTCAGCAGAGAGATCCAGAGAGAGAGAGAGAGAGAGAGAGAGAGAGAGAGAGAGAGAGAGAGAGATCCAGAGAGAGAGAGAGAGAGAGAGAGAGAGAGAGAGAGAGACAGAGACAGAGACAGTGTGTGTGTGTGTGTGTGTGTGTGTGTGTGTGTGTGTGTGTGTTTGTGTAGCTAGCCTTCAAACAATGCTTTTGTGTTGCAGCATCCTGTATAGGATATCTATCAGGGTGAGAAGTGGCTTATGGCACTGCTGATTGGATTTGATTGAAGTTTCAGCAGTCAGTCCACTGGTGCTTCAGAAAACACTATGACCTCACCTGGCCAATCAGCCTGCACAGAAGCGGAAGAGTTGCTGTTAGGTTGTCCAATCAGATCTGCACTTTATGGAACAGCCTCCTTTCCATTGGAGGGGACAAGCTGCTGACTTGTGAGCCTGGAACTGCCATGGACAGTCTTTTCTGTCCTTGAGGACAATGCTGTCGACCTCAGGAAGTCAACACCAGGAGGAAAAGAGAGCCAGCTGGGCCTGGGGCCAGTGCACCTTTCAACGTTTGGGTTTCATAAGTCAATACATGCCTTTTAAAAAACTTTTATTTATTCATATTTCTTTTGAATACTTAAGCTTGTGTTATGGTTTGAATGTGTTGCTCAAAGTTCATTTGCTGGAAACTTAGTCCTTGATACATAAGAGGTTTGCAAGGAATTTTAAGAGGCATATGGATCATGAGGGCTCTCTTTCATGAATGAACTCCTGCTGATATTGCACAAATGAGTGAGTTATCCCTGGCATGGGTTAGTTACTAGCTGTGGTGGAAGTGGCTTAGTGACGGAGGGATGAGTTTAGCCCTTTTCTTCCCCCTTTCCTCAGAGAGCACATGTGTTCTTGGTCTTCTGTCATGGGAAGATGAAGAAAGGCCCATATGTTATGGAGGTCCTTTGACTTTGGATTTCTCAGCCTCCAATATTGTAAGAAATAAGTATTCTTTATGAATTACTCAAGTTTCAGGGATTCCATTGTTGCATCACAAATTGAACAAATTATACTTAGCCTGGTAGGGTTTCTCTTTTCATATGTCTTTGTCAGTTTTCCCTTCCCCTGAATCCCAAGTATTCAAGTCTGATCTCCAGATGGAGCAGTCAGGATTTACACTAAGCTTTCTGTAGTCAGAGCTCCAAGCTTCAGATTGGGATCCTTTCTGTCAAAACACACATGAGGACACAATTTGTGGGCCAGGGGGAGGAGAACCAGATGCCAGCCCCTTCCTGTGAGTCAGTACCATGCACATACCCTGGGGAGGAAGATCAGACACCAGTCCCCTCCCATGTGTAGGCTGGGAGACAAGAAGAGCCAAGGTGTCCACCCATCCACGTCCCTGTAAGTGACCAGCTAATCCACAGCAACACAGGCCAAGATGATAGCTATTGAAGTAAAATATAACTTAGTGCTTATAGTGTTTAGTGTTTCATTGATTTTGGAGGCCTAAATCTGGTAGTCTAATTGTCTAGTCAGTAGATAATAATACACAATGTAGTATCTATGGGGGATCTCCTTCTGAAGGTGGTAGCCATTGTTAATTCCCTTTTATCTTGTTTTAAAGTCTTATATAATTTTCATTGTTTTGTTTGATTTGCTTTTATTCTTTTTTGTCTTGTTTCATTTTATTATATCTGATGGCACAGGCAGGTATTTCAAAGATAATGGGTTATACTATGGTATCCACTTTGGATTTACTATTATCCTGTTTTGAAGTCCATATTGCATGCATTATTTTGTTTTTATTGGTTCTATTCTGTTCTGTTTTATTTGATTTTACTATGTCTAATGGTGTGGGCAGCTATTTTGAAGACAACAAGAGGCATTATGGCAGCCATTATTGATTTCCTATTGTCTTGTTTTGAAATCCTGTATCACACTGTTTTGTTTTGATTTGCCTTATTCTGTTTTATTTTGCTTGGTTTTATTCCCTTTAAAATAAAAAAAAATATGGGGTGTGTTCTATCATTTCAGATCCTACCCTCTGACAGTGATCATTTGATTAAGCTATATCAGGGTCCTGGGAGCTAAATATTGCCCTGTGGCATCAGGCTCCTGTGTAGCCTATCTTCATGCTGGAGTCTTTCATGCCATAGTCCATATTATGAGATTCCTATAGGAGGGAGTTCAGGCACAAGGCGGGCTGCTGAGATGGCTTTACAGATGCTCCGGTTAGTTCCCATGAGGTTCATCGGATAAGTTTTCAGTTACTAAGTTTGTGTCTGTCCAAGGCCTATTCTCCTGGCTCATGAAGAAATTCTAGATACTAACACTGTAAGGAGGTCACATGCTTCCTACACAGTACAGGGAAAGGGTATGAGGAGAATGCTTTTACAAACAGGCAACAATAAACTTCTGGGTCTGAAGTGGCCTTGACTACTCAGTGGCCTTGTTGGGCTTTGCTTTTCCTGTCTACATCATGGAGGTACCTTGTGAGTTGGTCTCTAAGTTTTTTCCAGTACTGATGTCCTGAATGGGGCATCTGTGCCTCTGAGTCACCTTGGGCCTTGTTTCTAAGCAAGCTTCTAGTAATATGAGGCACGTTTCATTTGTGTACTTTAGAAATACATTCACATTTCACAATTCATTCATCATTTTACTATGACTTATTTCAGGCTTAGTTTGGGACTTAAATTCATTCTACTATGTGGGAAGTATAAGATGCTGAGATTTAACAGTTAGGGGTTCTGGCCCCAAGGTGGTCATTATTCAGATATCCAAAACCTTGAAAGAGATGTTCCACTATATTGGGCCTATTTTTCATCTGTAAAATGAGAATAACACCACTTTGTTATGTTCAGACTTAGCTGTCATTTAGATAACATGTTAAATGAAAATGCAATAAAGAAATAAAGACTGTACAAAAATATAAGAGAATATAAGGGAAGATTTCTTCTTTTGACTTGATGGAGGCCAGTATATAACTTTCTTTGGTCTTTTTAGATCCAGCTTCATCCAGAAGCAACTATGCTCCCATTGCCACCCGAAAAAGATTAAAGCCTTTTACATGATGAGGTGCACTACTGGTGGAATCAGGGCCATATTTGTCCTTTGCTTGATTCACTTCTACAAAGAGTTGGTGGTGACATTGCCTTGGCAGCCAGTGACTGGAAGATTCTAAGGATTACAGTGAACCATTCAGAAAAGACACAGACTGAAGTCACACCTTCTGTGTCTGCTCAGGAAACAGAAAGAGACAGAAAGAAACAGGTAGATATTAAGCATGATGGGAGTATCACTTTTTTGATGTTGTCAACATTGCCCAACAGATGTGGTTCCAATCTTTAGCTGGAGAGCTCTCTGGAATCATTGAAGAGCTCCAGGGGACTGTACAGTCTGTGCGCTGTGATACTCATGGCTGTCACCTTCATAGCTTTACGGTTGACATCAATAGTGAGATGGAGGAATGCCCAAAGAGCTAAGAGCCACATTTCAATAATGGTTCACTTGACAACTGGAAAAAAAAAATAATCAGGGGGGAAGTGTTTAATTTTGGAAATGCATTTAGGAAAATAGTGTTAAGTCTCCTGCCACACCCAAGGAGACAGATGGTGTGAAACTTTTTCTGACAATTGGAAGTCGGGAAAGGGGTTCAGAGCCAGGGGAGGTAGAGCCTTAGCCACACACAGCAAGTCTAGGAATTGAGAACAGGAGGCTGTCCTTCCTCCTGGTGCCCCGTTGGCTTGCTCTTCCTCTCACTGCTGGTTTAAAGATTTGAATCAGAGATGAGACAAATGCTTAGGCAAGGAAAAATGTTTCAGCAGCTTACTCCACAGGGAAGGAGAGTGCGGGTTATGATATGAAGCTGAAAATAGCATACCGCAGGAAAGAACGCACCAGCCGATGACAGTGAGGTAGTGGAGGTGCAGGGGACCTCTTCTGGAAGACAGGTGTTGAAATGAGAGTGTGGTGCTGCTGCCTTGTCTACTGCTAAAGTCACATGCTTTGGGCTGGAATTTGGAGTCTGTATTGTGGGAAAAGAGTCCGCCTGGAAAGACTCATTTAGCCCAGCTTACCTGCTGGGGTCTGTGAACATCCTGACACAGTCCGGGGCTTGAACAAGGGCCAAGGATTTATCCAGAAGCAGTAAGCCCTTTACAAAGACAATCCTGGATTTAGAATGTGGGAAAGGTACTTTGCAGAAGTTCAAAGAACGGGCATATATTCCCCGATGGCTGCTTGCTAGATATTTTGAGAGGCGACTGGGCATGCTTTCCCTCCCAGCTTCTCCCAGGGGTCTTTTCCAACACGGTTTCTCTCCATTAGTCTAATCCAGAGCTTTAGAGCTTGAAAGACTTAATATGGAAATTCCTGCAGTGCTGGGAGTAAGGCCTCTCCCAGTTGGGGCTTTGCTAAGGGCAACATTCGGATGATGTTAATGATTTTGATTAATTGGCACTAGTGATGGAGACAGTGAGAGTAATGAAGTCAACCTATGTAGGTGCCGAGGAAGATGAAGTATGTGAGTACATGGTGAGAGCGGGAACATGATGGTGATAACCAGGGTAGAGAGCTCAGTTTTAGAAACTGGTTGAGAAGGGGCTGGGGGTTTAGCTCAGTGGCATAAGAACCTGCCTTGCAAGTGTGCGGTCGTGAGTTCAATCCCTGGTACCGATAAAAATGAAAAAGACCAAAAAAAAAAAAAAAAAACTGGTTGAGAAATCTAGAGACTAAAGTTGAAACTTCATCCTCTTGTCTGGCAAATCTTGGCAGGTCAGAACAAAATCTACTTCTGGAAAAGGCAAAAAGAAAACACCATTTTTCTGTGTTCAACTTGAACACCTTGTGACAAGTATGCCAGATGGCATGTCTTTGGCTTTATGGAGGAGTTTTCTAGGCAGCCATGGTATGCACACATTGTCATTCAAACTCAAGCTGACAGTAGCGATCACTAATCACTAAGCCCTCACATGCTGGATGAATATAACAAGGATCCAAAATCCTCATCTCCCCATTTTGAATAGTCTTTAAAGAGGAAGGATGAGGAATTCAATCATCACAGTCTTCTTCGGCATCAGAGATAATCCCATTGGCTTTGAAGAATGTTTCATGTAAAGCCATGCTTGGAACAGGTCCTGTTGCTCCCTAGTTCCTCCCCTGACAAAGGGTTTTTGCCTTTTTAGTCACCGATCCAGCTGTTGAGATGAGAACATTAAAACAAAGGGAACTTGAGGTCCCGCTGGCTTTTGATCATGACACTGAGGGCACTCCTGACAGCAAAGAACAGGTTAAAGGTCTCTGAGGCCTAGAAAAAGGGAATTAACACCAGATCTAAATAATCTCATACACTGGTTACCAAAACCAGTAACAAAAATGATGAATCAGATTCAATCAGTTTCCATCAAATAAACAGACAGGGTCAACAAGTTTTGGTGAAGTTGGAGAGAATAAGAATGCTTGATTGCAGAATTCCTAAACTTCCCCTCTCTTAATTTTTTTTTCCTCTATGCGTGTCCTCAGCTGCAAGCCCGCTGCCTTAGTTGAGTACTGTCCAGGGACCAAATCCCATGAGCACACCCACTCTGTGATGCCAGGCAGAATGATGATAATGATAGTGCTATTGCTGATTCTGTCACACTGTGAGTGAACGTTTGCCCCCTCCCAGGGGGATTTTCTTACTAATGAAGGAAACTGAAGAGGAAAATACTCAGCCCAGCCTGTGAGGAGGTCTGAAATGGGGGGTTAGCATACAGCAGACTCTTTGCTTTTCACACACTGTGTAGGTGGCACCTGTACTAGGCCTATGGAGATAGTGGCCAAGGGTCTGTCTGTTCTTTGAGGCTTTAGTTGCATAGTTGGAATCCTTTCTATTGTGAATATAAAGATAGCAATATCTTACTAACATGTTGGTTACCAAAGAATACCTGCCTTGTCCTAGATAGTGGGCTGCTTCCTAAGAAAATGGGAAGCCCAAAGAAGTCAGTGTCATTCTTGGTCCTGCTTTTATGAACGTTTTTTATTTTCAACGAACAAAATTTTTCTGCATGCTGTGTAGCTAGAGGTGCAATCAGAAGGAATTATGCAAAGAGAAACATAAAGTGCAGGGTATGTACGAAAAGGATTTGCTTTTCTGGTTCTCTTAGGTCAGGAAGTTATTAAGAAGACTCATTAGCATGCACACATTTGGAACTGAGGAATAAAATGAAGGTTAGAAATCCCACTCGTTCATTCATTTATATAACAAATGTACATGGATTAGTTTTTACAGGGCCAAGGGACTAAGGGCCAAGAGTATGTCAGAGAAGAGATCTATGCAGCAGACATAAAAAAATAGAAGTGTAAGTCTTAGTTATTATTTTCTGTGTAACAAATTACTTCAGAATTTAATTACTTAAATTACAGTCTTTTAAAAATGTTTTTTATTTTTAACTATCAAAATGCTAGGGATTAACTACCCTCAGTGAGGCCATTCTTCTGCAGATCTTTTAGTGTTTTTACAGGCAGATAGTAAGTAGGTGGGGCTGAAGTCTTCCTCACTTGCATATTGCAGATTGCTCCTGAGTGCTGACCAGAATTTCAGCCAGGGCTCTTGCCTAGAACACCCAAATGTTTATTTTCCATGTGGCCTTGGCTTTCTCACCTCATGGCAGCTGGGTTCCAAGAAAAGAGCAACCCAAGAGAACTGGATAGATGTGCTATTCTCCTTCACAGCCCAGCCTCAGAAGTCATATAGCATTACTTCTACAATAGGCACAGGTTACTTGGATTCAAGGACAGAAACTGTAGAGCCTACTTCTTCATAGGAGAAGCATTAATATCAGGGAGAACATGTGAGATGAGAAGAAATTGTTGCAGCCACCTTGGGAAATTCAGTCTGCTATGGGCAAGACAGCTCCAGGTGTTAATGGGTCTTGCTAAGGAATTAATGATTTCAAATCTCTGATAATTAGAAAGTAACACACAGGAAAGCAACTGATCAAGGAGATGATTGTAAAACGTGGATATTAAAGGCTGAAAGAGCACAAAGGATGAATGTTCAGTGATGACTGGGGCAGATAGAGAAAACTTCATGAAGGAAATAGAACTTTGAGCTGAGTTTGAAGCCTGTCCATGTATGCTTAATCCACCCTCATCATTCTCTCTTTATAGGAAGGAAACAATAATAGACAGAGTTATAATAATTCGTAATTCCTTCATACTAATACAGCTACTTAACATTTCCACTTACAATCCCTCCTCACTGCTCTGCATTAGAAATATATTGAAAATCATATATTTTGACTCTTTCCCTAACTTTTTACTTATAATATTTCATGAATAATTTCTCAGCTATTAAATATTCTGCTAAAATTGAATCTTGAATGGCTGCATAGTACTCTATCGTGTGAATATGCTATCATTTATTTTTCAACCTCTTATTGCTGGGACTTTAAGAATGTTCCATTTTTCTTTTTCTTTTTCTTTTATTTTTTTGCTTTTGCAAAAAGATCATGATGCAAATCTTCAATACAGAAATCTTGGTTCTCATCTAGGATTGTACTCCTTAAGTTAATTCATAAAGGTAAAATTACGGGCCCAATGGTGCATACATTTTACAAACTGTTTATGTGTCCTGTCATCCTGGCTTGTGGCACAGCGAGCGTTCACTGCCCACCTACCCCCTCCCCTCAGGGAGAAAGCCCCATTCTTTGCAGGTTTGATAGCACTGATTGTTCCTGACCACAAGTACAGCTTTCTTATTTGAGACAACAAAGTGGGGCTTTACTCTAATTTCATCTAATTATTACAAATACAGTATTTTCCCCTTTCTTTCTTTTTCATCTGGGTTACTTCAATTGTGGTTTCTTAGTTTAAGCTCATTGCTTACTTTTCCACTGGTATTTTTTTCTATTGATTGGAAAGAGCCCTTTGTAAATTATTAATCTTTTGTTCAGCATATATAGTGCAAACATTTTTTTCTTGATTTAGTCTTTTGTTTTTCAGCTTTATAATGTATTTTATTTGTAGGGACTTTTAAAAAAGCATTTGTAAGGTCAGACTTAGCTGTCATTTTTCTCCGTATAGTTTGCTTTTGTGTATGAAAGGCTTGATAATAACAGATAATTTTATCCTGTTTTTTCTACATACACACATGCATGCACAGACTGTTTAACTATTCAATTATATTGGAGTATATCTGAAAGTATGTTCTAGTAGAGGTCTCCTAAAAATTATTTTGATGTGAGAGGATGATAGTTTGATCAGTGCAGGGGAGCCAGGATCCTGGTAGTAGCTTGCACAGAGGCTCAGCCTAAGGTATGTGTGTGGGAGTTTGGATGTGGCAGAGCTGCAGGGTGACGTCCCTGCATTCTGTAAGACTTGAGGGATCAGGCAGATGGAGGTGCCTTGTAAACATCAAGAGACATTTTAGGTCTAGTAGTAGGAAAATGATTTTTCTTGATTATTAACATCTTGAGGACTTGGTAGGAGTCAGGTAAATTGACTTGCTATTTTATTTAATTCTCACAACTGCCTACAAGCAGGTACTATTATTAACCTCATTTCACAGATGAGATGATGGAACTCTAGTAAGTGATAGGACTGGGATTGAGGACAAATCTATTTCCAGCGCTTCACTTTCAACCACAATGCTTATTCATTTTTCACTATGATTTAAGTAAGACTTTTAGAAAGTTAATCCAGAAACATTGTACAGGTGAGAAAGAGCAAGTGAGTGATGGGTGAGAGTGGTTTTGTTTCTGAGGTACTGGGAGTTGAACCTCGGGTCTTGGCACGGACCTTGTCCCCCATCCCATCCCCTTTAGTGTATCCCACCATGGTCAGGGAAAGGATAGTGGAGCTGAGAGACAGGAGAGGCTAGGAGCCAACAAAGATGAGGAGGATGAGAAGAGAGCTTGCTGATCTCTGCGTATCTTCATATTTGTTTCTTGCTTTAAATAGTTGATGTTTTTCTCAGGCTTTGCCTATGGTCTTCATCCACTAATCATAACAGTTGATCTTGCAGAAACAAAGGTTTCCAAGAGCCAGACATATTTAAATAGAAATTGAAAAATGTGCCAAAAAAAATCCACGTGGATACTTGAAAGAAGCAGAAATGATTAGAGAACGTTCATTTTTCAAGAAATGGAACCTTTTCTTCATCCATCAATAAGAATTAATGAAGTGTACTTTGGGCACAGGGCCTGCTCTATGGCTATGAGGGACCTAAACATCCACCAGAATAGAGCCATTGCCTCTCAGACATTCAGGTAGAGCAAAGAAGTAACTCAAACCTACGTAAATATCATATAAAGTGGAAAATGCCAGATCTCCCCCAAAGAGGCATAGTTAATGGGTTATAGGAGGTCAAAAAAGAAAGAATTGTTCCTGACAGGAGGGCTGAGCGGATAGAATCATGAACTAATAACTAGCTTCTAAGGGTCATGCTGGGTTTTCTAGAAAGAGCAGATGAGAATCCTGTGTCATAAGAACTTTCATTCTTTGTTTGCAAGCCCTGTGACCTGCCCTCCTGCAGGCATGGGTGACTCCCTTGGCATTTGTCCCTCCTTTCTCCAGCCCCTGAGGTGGTTTACTCTTCAATCACAATCGTGTCATGATGTAATTACAGTAATAGAGCAAGCTTTGTTGTTTTCTTCCTTTATGCATCTAAGATGTTCTAGGAAAGAGAACAAAAGCAGATGAATAAGAAATAAACTGCAGTTCAGTGCACAGAACATGCATCTTTATCAAAAGAATTACAGAGTGGATGCTGCTTTTATTCTCCACCCAGGCACAAATTGAAGTCCTACCTCCATTTCACAGTCTTTCCTAATAATTCAAGCCGCACAGATTGTCTATGGCCCTTATGTTTATAACCCCAATTTGGTCCTGTGGTTCGTGGTAACTGAGCAATCATAAATAGGCTTGGGTCTGCAAGAGCACCCTGCACAATGTCTGCTGAGAATCCCTTGTGTGATCAGACAGAATGGTAAGAAAGATCTTAGATACTTAAGTTTCTTGGATTTGAGTCCAGCCCTGTGGCTTCGCAGCTGTCAATTCTATGCTGCGTGACTCTGGAGAAGTTACTGAATTTCTCTAAGCTCTAGACCACTAATCTGTGAAAAGGGGATAAATAATAGCATTCACTTACTAGGGATGTTATGAGGATTATGTAAGGCTGTAACACAAACATTCAGTGAATGAGTAGAATTCATGCAGAATGTAGACAGCAATAGACACAATTCAATGTGTTTTATTGAGTTTTCATAGTGCAAGACCATTTCCCTTTGGGTTGGAAGTCAGAATTCCATGGTAGCTAGATCAGAGCGCTTGAAGTGTATCTTTCCCAGCTTGTTACAGGATAAGTAGATCTAGATGAATATGTCTGTAGCATTACCATTTGATGTCTCTTTTGACAAGTGTCTTGGGGTTGGGAGCTGTTAGTCTGAAACTCTGCCAAGTGCTCGGTATTCTTCCACCTGTATGCAGACCAATGAAGTACATACCTCACTGCAATGTGTCTTCCAGTTTTAGTTGTCTGTACCCCTTAGTAGACTGTGAGTTACATGAAGGAGAAGAGGGCATGTGTTCACTTTAAGGAATTCTTCATTCCCAGGATACAACATGGAATCTGGCACAAGACAGTTATGGATGGTATGACATTTTATTTCTGCCCATAGACTGCTGTTAGACACTTTCTTAGGTACTTTATTTTTAACTCACCTAAAACCTTATGAGTTTGTGATTTTCACTTCCAGTTTATTAATAGAGAAATAGAGACTCAGAAAAGGTAACCAGTTCACCAAAGGTCAAGAAGCTGCCTGCTCACCTTCTCCATCTCATATTCCTTTTGCCCTTGGTGTTCAGTTTGATTATGCCATTAGCTAACTAGATGGAACCAAACAAGCCACAGACTCTCATAAAGAATCATGTTTTTTTGCAAAGAGACCTTCCTCAGTGTGTTGAGAAGGTTTTAATATTTTCTGGATATTCACAGTCCTGGAAAAATAAGTGACTTATCATGATATTGTTTTGATGAAACCTGAAAATGGCTTGTCTATTTTTAACATTGAATGGCAGTAACTAATAATATTAGGTTCTCTTATCTACTCCGAGAGGGGAGAGAAGTGCAGGGTTAAGGAGCATTGCTTCCAGAGCACCCAGGATAGAAACTGTCTTGTCATCTCAAATGCCGTGCCCCAAAGCTGGATGCGCCAAGCCATCTCATAGTCTCCTTTCTTGGAAACTTCACAATAATCTTCACCAGCACAATCTATTTTGCAATCATTCTCAGCTCTATTTAGGCATGGGTCTATCCAGCTAAGCTTTCTGTGTTTTCTCATTTTTTTTTTGTTGCGTTTCTGTTTACATAACTTGGGTTCTATCTCAGCATTTCCAGCGACTTTCAAGTTACTGGCACAGTGTGATACTCAATCAGCTTTATTATTTTTGCTTTTCAAAAATATGAATGAGTGAACAAATGAATGGATAAATAAGTACATTTGAGAGCTATTTAGAATGCATCCAAGCAATATGTGCAAGGAAGGCAAGAAGGGGAGGGGATTGGTGGTGATTCCTAGTAGTCAGTGCATGGGTTTTGGTGTCAGAGGCGTGGGATAGACTCTGTTTTTATTGCTTATCAGCTTGAGCTCTTCAGTGGATTATTTACTTTTGGTAAGCATCATTTTCTTCACCTTTAAGATGGGAGACATAGTAATACCTTTCACCTGACTTTTGCTTTATAACAAAACATTTCAAAGCTCAGTGGCTTAAGAAGCCACTATTTTCATGGCTCTTGAGATGGAGGATAGACGAGGGAGTCTGATCCAGATTGGCTCTGGTGAAGTGACTCTGCTCCAAATGGTATTTTTTCCAGTGACAGTGAGCCAGCCCAGGCAGTTCTTCTCACAAGGATGGTAGAAGTGCTGGAAGACGAGATGCAGGAGCTTTTAGAGCCTGGGTTTGGAACCTTATGCTTTCATATCATTGACCAGACTCAGAGTGAAAGGGAGAGAGGAGAGGATAGCTTCCTCTTACCATAAGGGTGCAGATGCTTCAAGTGAGGTGAATGAAATGGATTTTAGCAGGTTATGGAAAACTTACAGTCTTTGGGGAAACTTTATCATGGTATCTGGTATATTGTGAGCTGCATATATGTACTTAGTGTGTTGTAAACATAAATTAGACCTATAGTTACCATTTGTAGATTTCAGACCTCTGTTACTTATTTATTTAGGAAAGGTTATCACTATGTAGTTCAATTTGTAGTCCATGCTGGCCTCAAACTCACAGTAAGCCTCCTGCCTCAGCCTCCCTAGTGCTAGAATTACAGGCATCTGTTACCATGTCTGGCTCTGTTATTTTAAAAAGCAGGATCATCTTAACTTGGAGGTGTGAATGAAGCAGGTTATGCTTGTGTGGTAAAAGTGAAGTTTTTCATTTAACAGACCATCTGTGTGCCACTTTGCGAGGTACTTAGTGGCACAGATGAAGATGAAGCAAAGATTCTTACCCATGTGCATCCTCCATCCCATCGAGGAAAAGCATGCATACAGATAGATGAGTGGTTCAGTGTGTTGATGAATATTATCAGAGAGAGTGGAGAAAAATAAGGGGCTTGGCCATGAGGGTTATGGTGGGCAGGGGGCAGCTGAGTTAACTTGAACATCCATGAGAAATTGAGATCAGGGACTTGAAAGGAGTTCATGGGGTGAGACAAGTGGATAGTGGTTGAGAATTTTGTACAAGGGGAATCCTAGGACAGTGGTCTTATGGTTGGAATGAGGTGCAACAAGTAGGACTGGTTTATTCTCAGGAGAATGAAGACTTTTAGAGTTGGTCTGTGCAAAAGTGAATACAGTAATGGTTCAATCATTAAGAAGAAAAGTGAGGCCACAAGGTTTAATTTAGTGACAGAAATAATGGCATACTAATATGCTGATGGTAATGGTTCATAAGAGTGAAAAGTGATAATACAGAAGGTTGAAAAGAGATATGGAAACAACTAAAGGACAGGAGAAGATTTTCTAGCTTTTACTACTGGTATTGCTTACCCCAGTAGGGATGTTCATCACATGATTATAATTTTCTCCTGCCCCATGATTATATGAAGCTCTATCCATAGTCCTAGCATTAGTGTTTCCTCTGTCATCTTTCCACTAAGGTAAAGTAGTAACAGGGCGTCTTTTGTTTCCTGAACACAAAAGCCTGGTCCATTTACCATGCTTTCCTTTGCTGTTCAGATAAGGCCATAAGACAGAAGAATCAGGTTCCTAGGTGTTAGGCCATGAGGCAATGCAGGCAAGCTCCATTTCAGAATACCGGATGCTATTGACATATATTGTGACTAACCACAGGAGAAGAGGGTAATTTTGGTGGGTAGCTTTGGAGGTTTTAATGAGAAGTGGATCAGATGAGGTCTATCTGCTTAGAAGCAAGTTCTGGGCGGTGGTAGTTGGAGGAATGGGGTCTCCAGGGTCTGTGGTTTCTCATCAATGTAACTTACCCTTTTTTGCTCCTTAGTTTTGTTGAACTGCCATCCACATCCCACCCTACAGCCTTCTCCCTCCTCTCCATTATTTGGAGCTTCTCTCTATGTTCTGGGTGCAGTTTCTGCCTCAGTCCTACAGGGGTTGTATATTTTCTGAAGCTAAGGACTGTGCTTCTCATGTGGTCCAGAGCACTAGCTCTTGTCTAGAGCAAGGCAGCAGATGGTTGGTTAATACTTGGAAATTCACTAATGCTGAATGACTGCATCTGTCTGCTAAGAGCAAAACCAGCACACTGGAAGAGCCTTCAAGTGTCAGCTGGGAAAAGGATAGAGAAGTGTGATGGGAAGATTTCATCCCAATCTTGTGTATCAAATACATAGCATGGAGGCTAGAATTGGATCTTCCTGATCTATTGGTGTGCTGGGGGTCAGTCTTCACCTCTCTGTGTAGCTAGTCCATCGTTGGATTATGGTAGTCAGCCTCTATCACAGGTGTGGAGTTCTCCTTTGCTAGGAACATTTTGCAGGAGGCTGCTGGTGATCCGTCAGAGATGCTGTGGACAGATGTTCTTGTGACTGTTATTTTCTATAAGTCTTTTATTGATTTTTTTGTGTTGCTTCAGCCCTGCCTGAAAGGGAGATGGTCCAAATTCCTACACACTTCAGCCTCTTATCCTCAGTCCTATCCTATAAGCCTATTGCAATTTTCAATCGTAGTTTTCATCTGGACTCAAGAAATGTCTAGCATATTAATAAAGAATACTTCTGAGTGTGTCTGTGGGGAATTTTTAGAGATGATTGACATGTAGACCTACAAAAGAAGAGGGTAATACTCACTCTAACTGTGGGTGATATCATCCACAGCCCAGATGGAATGAAAGGAAAAGAAAGAGGAGGTCATCTTTGACTTCTAGCCTCTTCAACCTGTCAGTGTGGAATCACACAAGCAACTCTTTCGGGACCTTTTAAGCATTTAGTGGACTGGCACTGCATCCTTGATCCTTTGTTGTCATGGTTTATGTCAGTAGCCCCACGCCTCATTCAATTGTGGATGCAACCAAATGTAGCATTGCGATTGGGTTCCTTGTCTAGTGTTCAGATTGGTGGTATGAGTACTACATCCACCGAGGGTTGGAGCCAGGACATGATGTAACAGCGGGGAAGAAGGCAGGTCTTTCTCTTTTGCTTTTGCTTTCACTTTTGCTGTTTGCAGAGACCATGAACGGTGGCCCCACTGTGCCACTCTGCCTTGGAGCCAATTGAGTATGGACTGAAACCTCCAAGAATTGTCAGAAATAGATCTTTCCTTCCCTAATTTTGGGCATAATGTATTTTGTCTCAACAAGGAGTAAAAGAAATGGAGACACTCATGTTCTGCAGCTTGCAGTTTCTTGGACTGTACAGTTACTAGATCTTCTTGCTCTCCAGCATTCCAGATGGCCATTGTGAGTGAGAGAACCCATGAGTCCTTGTTTTTGAGTCTCTGATAGAACTTCATCTCTCCCTGCCAACATCATTTCTAAATGTTGGTTTATGCTCCCATTCCCACATTAGAAAAGCATAATGCTTTGATCATCCCTAAGATGCAGTCCCCTGAGTAGGACATTGAGACTCATGTTTTATTATTAGCTATCACTCTCCTTTAAGACTAAATACAAACCAATATTAGGGTAGAACCAGTCCTGCAATAGGAAAGAGGAAGGAAAAGGACAAAGAGAGCCCAGAAAGAATGACTGGAACATCCTTAAAAAGACATGTTTCAATCTCCACTATTATGAGCAGAGCTAGTTCACATACCTGCTTCTCTCTAGTCCTCAGCCCTCTTCTTGCAGCAGCCCCAAAAAGGCCTCCAGACACCAAATGACATCCTTATCAACAAGCTTGCATTGCAAACCCACATTTTGACAACACATTTCCCAAATTTAGTCCCCTAATCCACTCCCAGAATATATTATGCTTTGCACCCAACAGATGGATTAAAAGCTAAATCTTCTGCTTGTTAGGAAACCAACCAGAAACCAAAAATACAAACACATACACCCCTCAAGGTATCAGTGCCATGAGGGTGTATGGGGAGATGTGAAGATATGACAGTGTTCTCTTGGGGAAGAAGAGAACCATGGCAGCAATATAAGAATGGAGAGGTCAGGGCATCCTCTCAATTCTGAACGAGGTGAAGGGAAACAAGCTGCCTTGTGCAAATCCTCAAATCACTTGATTTAGGCCTCTGTATCAAATGGGTATGTATTGCACCATGGTGATCCCAAGAACAGGTCAGAATCCTTTGTGCAGGTCTCTCAGGGTCTCCATCAAACTCTTTTCTAAATAAAGCAGCCATGTTTCAGGATTAAGCAGAGGCCTGAACAGGAGACAGAGCCTGCTTTGCATCATCACTGCCAGGTTAGGAACCAGGTGTCTGAATTTGATCTTGGTTTATTTCTCTTTGCTGGCTCTTGTTGGAGCCTTGTGGGTTTTGAGGCTTTCCCTCCTCCCACTTTGGGGGATCTTAAGCTTTCCTTATGCTGAGATCATTTCTTTTGTCTCCTCTTGATATAAAACCTTCTGAAATCTCCATGACTAGAGGTTGTTATTGTTAATGCAACTCAAGAGGGAGATGGATAAGAAGAGGGTGTACAGGGATACAGGTTCAGGGTAAGGGTGTAGACTAGGACCTGAGAGCATCAGAAGATGGTGAGACAATCTTGGGGAGGGTACTTGAGAAATTTTAGCATCCCCTCCCCACTGTCTTATTCCCTCTTAATCTTTGAAAAATTGCTCAGAATGCAATAAAAACAAGGTATTTTAATTAAACAGATTTGTTTACATGTTGTGGCATGAAAAACTAATTCAATATGATATACTATACATTCTTGCTATACTTTTTCTTCTTTGTTTTGTATAAAACTGCCCATTTTTAAATAGTATTGTACTTAAGCATCCTAAAGAGGGTCCTTGATTAAAAGAGAGTAAGCAACTTCCCACTTCCCACGGCTTTCAAATAATCTGTGTCAATGGGGAGAAAAAGAGAGAAGTTGTGGGTTGAGGCTCTTGTGATATTCAACTTGACATTTCTCATGACAGTGTGCCATCCAGTGCCTAGAAATGTGGCCAAACTGGAACCTTTGATGGGTCTTTCTCCATTGTAAGGGCATAGAAACCAGGGGACTGGGAGCAGAAAGTTGTCATGCGCTGGACCCTGTGCTGAGAGGCAGCAGAGGAAGTGGGTGGTGGCCTAGCACCTCTGAGGAGTTCTTTAGTGTCCTAGAAAAGAGTCTGCAGAGAAGAAAGTGTGTGGAAAAAAATGAAGGGCATATTCATAACCAGGATGATTGTGATCACTGGAAAAACAAACATTTTGTGGAAATGGTAAAAGACCCTTTGTCATCCCTTACCTTGGAGTAGAAGCTGGCCTCTCAACAATCCTGGATTCTCTGGAGAGAATTAGTATTTTGGGTAAGAGGTCTGGATGATTTTACTACTGCAAGATCCTCAGTTGGTCACTACCTGATAGTTTCTGGGGACAGACTCTCTTTTAATCTTCAATTCCTCCGAATTCTACAGTACTGGTGTGCACGCACAAGTGTGTCTGTATTTATGAGGTGAACTGGGAGTGTTAGCAGTGCTCTGTTCTGGATGTTCTGAATATGTGCCTTGGTTATGCTGACCTCCTAGCCTTCATCCAAGGTGTTTCCTTCACCTGAGAAACCTTCCTCCATCCATTCATCCTAGCTAAACTCATAACCTATGGTTTGAGCCACTATATTCACCACTCACCTGACCTTTTCTTTGCATCTATTTCTTACATTTATGACTCCTTCAGGGTTATTTTACCAAGTTCCTTAATAGTCCTACTGGATGGGTTGCTTTTGACAAAATCTTGCTCCAAGTTGTACTGTGTCTTTTTTTCCTTATTTTTAATAGCACCCTATGCTATGCTGGAGAGACCCAGGTGGTCCTTCACTGTATCGGGGTTCACTATTTTGAGAATTGAGGGTGACTATTTGAGAATTCCTCTTTTCTCTCTTCTTTCTGCCCTCGCAGCCTACCTTCTTATTTTCCACTTCTGTTTTTTCCCAGAGTGTTTAATGGACATATCAGCCTAAGGCCCCATGGTGACTCTCTATAGGCCTACTTTGCAAGCAAAGAACATCAACCCTCACCAAGTTGACAAGATTCTGAGGGACAGCAGGTGGCCCTGTTTGATCAGACTTAGCAGAATTTCAAGCCCTCTCTTGTTGCTTAAGTTGTTTATGCTCTTTTTGGCCTTGTTGTACCACCTGGTATTCCTAATATAAATGTCTTGGGTTAGTACTCAAGGTAAAAGTAGGGAAAAAAACATGAAATTTGGTTTCCTTTGAAAACAATGTGGCTCTCCTAGCCTCTGTAGTATGCATCTGCAGAGTGGGAATAAGGAAATGTATGCAAGTGGCAAACACAATTTCCAATTTCACAGCAATTTTTCTGCAGGGAGGACCTAGGGACAGCTTCCTTTTGTGGCCTCCTGGATTCTCATACTCACATGTTTAATGGATGGGCTGAGATATTTCTTCAGAAATGAGTATTCTGTTCTTTCCTGAGCTACCAGATATATTTCTGCACTCTCCTGAGTGTTATCCTCTCTTCTTATTTTGGAACTTCTGCAGACCTTAAATTTAGCACAGAGTCAAGTGATTTTTTTGTTCATTAAAAAAAATAAAGCTTGTATTTCCAGTGTTTCTCCTGCTAGATCATGACCTCTTCAAAAGAACATCTGAGTACTTTTTTCTTTTTACCTGGTATTTCTTCTATGGGTAGATAATAGGTGCTCAAATTAGTGCCTGTGTATGAACTTCCACCAGCAAGGTCATAATGGAAGGCCATGGGCCTAGCCATTAATTTTAAACTCGGTGAGAAGATGTAAATTTATTCTTCTTTTGAAGGGTGGTACCTTGTTGGCCAGATCCTTGCTTTTAATGAACCTCTGATCTTAACTCACCATCTTGGGAAAATAATACAAACAACCATATCTATCTATTTCTGATTTTCATTATAAAACTGTAGTTGTGACAGTGATATTAAGAAGATTTAATAAAATCTTATATGAGGAATCAACTTATTTTCATATAAATTAGATCTGGAGATACAATTTGAAGTCAATTACTGAAAACTTGTAAGTTGACTAAAAAACATGAAAACCAGCACCTATATGACTGCTACTAAAAGATAGCATTTATTATTATTTATAAAAGTTTTGAAAGGGTTTATCTCATTTAATTTTGTGCAAAAATCACCACTAACATTGCTTCACAGGTGAGGAAACTAGCTTTAGAGGTTCAGGAATTTGCTTCAATTTACAAAGTCAGAAAGTGAGAGAATCAGATCTGGGGATTATGCTCGCGGCATAAGCGCCTGCCTTGCAAGCAGGCAGTCGTGAGTTCGATTCTTGGTACCAATAAAAACGAAAAAGACCAAAAAAAAAAAAAAAAAAAAAAAAGAAAGTGAGAGAATCTAAGTTTACACTCATGGTGCTGTCTCCAGGTTGAGGGTTCTTGACTCCTGGCCATGTCATTTGCTTCACTGGGCTCAGCCAGAGTGAGGAACATCTCCTGGAAGGTACCTTCTACTTGTGTTGTACACTCATTTGTCACATACAATCCCTAGGAGGAGGTTTTTCACCTGGAGATTTCTTTCAGACTCTTTCAGAGACCCCAAAGTTGGGTGAGGTAGACAGCTGTCAGGAAGAGGGAGGAAACTTTCTTCTCTTTGATACAATCTCATCTTCCAATTGGATTCCAAGTTTGATTTCTAACTGTGGAAGGGAACCCAATTATTCATAAAATTTTAAAAATGGAGAAAGTTATGGGAAGATCCATGAAACTTTGTGGATACAGCACAGAAATAGGATAACAAAGAGTGGGACGTGTGAGCTTAGAGTGGAGACCGAGTTCCAGCACACACACCAGAAAGACAGAACTCTGAATAGGGTACTCAGGACAGAATCTTACAATAGCATTAACAATGGGGCATGCAAATGAATCACAGGAGGAGGCACAGTGTCTTTCCAGTGTATCTCATGTGTAGATACTGATGCACAGAAATTGGGCAAGGTTATGGGTACTCACAGATTGAATGCCATTCTCAGAAGACAGAAATCAGAGCCAGAGAGCAGGCTTGTTTGGGACTTCCCAGTTGAATTCAGAAGGAAGGATGAAGTGAGAAAACAAATCAACTCAACTCACAAAGATCTATAGCACCCAACTACTGGTGTGGGATGGTGGCTAAGGTTTTACTTATACCTCTAATATCTTACTAGCATCTCATTTGTTGCAGAGAATCATAAGAAATAATGGTTCTGTGGGTTGCTTGGGCTCAGTTTGGTAGTGTAGGTCTTGGTTGGGGGTTTTCCTTCTAGTTGTAGTCTCACAGTGACTGATGGGGTCACTGGAGTCTACTGGAGCCTCAACTGGGCTCACGTCCAGATGGAGTCTTTACTCAAAGACCTGCTATGCCAATGGAGATGACTAGAAGAGCTGAGAACTCTTCAAGCATCTTTTTTTTTTAGTTTTCCTCACATAGTCTCTCCTTCTGGCAGGCTTGAGCTTCTTCACACCAACTCAGTGTCCCAGTAGTTGAACCTTTTACACAGCAGTTGGTTTCTGCCAGAGGAAGGGTTGACTGTGCAGATGCTAAAGGTCATCTTATGATCTCACCATAGAAGTAATGTACTGGTGGCTCCCACAGTATTTTTTGGTCAAATGTGAGCCATCAAACTGTCCAATCTTCAAGAGGAGATGTGTACAGAGTGGTGTGGGCACTAGGGGGTGTCATTTTTTTGTGGAACCACCAATTCTAATTTTACCAGCCGTGTGAGTGTAGACAAGGTAGAGAACAGTTAGTACCAGGGAACTGGAAAGGAAATGGTAATGGCTGTTTTGGAGGTTTGTTTATAGGTGAAAGTATACATCTTAAAAGTTTTCCCCATTGTCTCACACATGTTCAGTCATGGTTGGTGCTTACTGCTTACACACTGGCTCCTTCTAGCATTTGCCTTTCTCCTTAATATTTCAGTGAGTGCATGTCTTGTTTGCCCAGACAGAGAGAAGCTCTTTAAAAGATCATCCTTTACCACTTTAAATTTCTTTCAGTTCCCCTCAGTGAAGTCCTTCTAAAAGGAACTGAAAAAGAAAGAGATAAGGGAGCTAGGGACCTTGCAGGCAAGCATGGGCATCTTTATAATTTTCTCTGGGCTCAGCATAGCACTCCAGCTCCTGGAAATCTGACCTTTGCCTTTTCTGGAAAAAACTAATAAGTTATACTAGATTCTAAGGAGGGTATTATTAATCTAGTTAATAGATTGCACTGTTTTTATGAGGGCTTTAGCCCATTAATTGTTTCCATGCAAATGGATGCTGTTAATTACAAATTAATCTTATCTTTTCGTTAAGGCAGGGCCATCAGGACCTCCACTTGGCAATGCTTGTTGGCACTTGATATGAATCAATGCTTATACTTGAAAGTAATAAAACTGCATTTCTTTAAAGATAGTTAATAAATCAGATCTTCATTAATGCAGATAGGCCAGACCCCCGACTTGTCTAATTTAATGAGGTTCTAATTCATTACAGTGATTCATGCATCACCCTGGGGATGGTGGCCAGCAGGGCAGGGCACATAGTAGGCAGTTAATAATGCCTGTGTTTTCTGGGCTCTCCTCTGGTGGAGAAGTTCTCCACTGGTCCCTCTCCACTCTAATGTGCTGTTTTGGTTCTTAATAGCATTGGCCTCATTTCTCAGTTGGTCATGCAGAACCCCAAAGAGGAAACACAAGATTCCAGTGAAGTCTATAGAGCATCTATGTGAATAACTCAGTATTTTTAATGGAGAAATAGGGGTGGAGGTATCAGAAGCACTGTGGCTCCATTAGCTGGTGCTTGGGCTCAGGAGCTGAGGCATCTGGGTGGGGAATATTAGCTGACTTTGGACCTCATACCTGAGCATGAGGAAAGAAAAACTGAAAAATATGATCCCAGTTTTCTCCTGGATCCTGAGTCTCACTGATTCTTCAACCAGTTTCTCTTTCTAAGCAGGTTTCTCTTTCCAGGAAAATGAGTTTCTTCTTAGTGTGTTTACTGCCAACTTGGGCTGGCTAGACTTCTACACACCTCCTTCTATTACATACTGGGGTCTCAGGAGCCAAGCATAGGCTTTCTCTATTTATAGAACAAGTGAGAATCAGCAGAGGAAGGGGACTTCTTTGCCTTTTCCCGTTTTGCTCAGCTACCTGGTGTACTAGGGTAGAGTACAGTTGTACCACTGAAATACAAGATGGCAAGTGTGAGCGTGTATGTGAGTGAGTGTGTGTGTGTGTGTGTGTGTGTGTGTGGGGAGGCGGTGTGCATGTATGTGAAAGAGGAACCATGGCTTCCCTTGTAGATTTGGGGAGCCGGCAGTGTGATGAAACGCTTCCCTCCATGCCGCTGAATTCATTTCTCTAAAGTTCCTCTGTGCACAGAACCATTTGTTTCCACATTGTTTTTATTAAACAAGAAAGGCGAGCTTTATTACTGCGCAAATGAAAGCAGCCGGCAAAGACAGATACTTCCCAGATTCTTATTAATCTCCAAGAGTTATGGGGCCTCTGAAGTCCCACAGAAATTAACATACTCCACAGAATTCTCTCAGCAAGTCATCAGGTGCAGCTCCCTGCCCCTGCAGGCAGCAATAACTGCCCTTCCCTGGCCAACACAAGACTCCCTGTGCCTGTGGAAGGCTGTCACCCTCTCACCCGCTCATGTGATGCCGCCCTCTCTTGGGATGCCTGTGTGCTAACCTTATGCTTCCATGCACAATTATGGATTTATTTGTACACCTATTCTGGGCATTGCCTGGAACTGTGAATTTAGGTGTTGTTCAATTCACTTCCATGCACAATTAAATATGTATGGATTATTTACTACTGTAGTGTGAGAGAGTCTTGACATCTGTGAGATATCCTGAGGCCTTTGTGAATCTCAAACACATGAAAAACACAGTCATGTATAATTTCTTCTTTCTATAAGTGCAGCACAGTGATTGCTCCCTCACTCTACAAATGTTTATGCAGTGCCTTCCCTGTGCGAGACCTGCATCGGGTACACTGCCCTCAGAGTCCTAGGCCTGCAGGGGTTGCTAGGGAAATAAGGGAGGATTTGAATGAAGAAACAATGGGCTACATGTGATATTCAAGTTTGTACCAGCTGTTGTTCTAAGAACTATCCACTAGGGGTACAGCAGAAGTTAACTGACTGGTTATGAGATGTTGAGACAACCAGAGAAGATGACACAGCTTAGGTTAGGTAGGAAGTGGTAACCAGAGAAATTCAAGACGTGATATGTTGGTTCAGAGATGCCAGTAGGAGCTCGCATTGTATCTTCTGATTCTTAACTAAAGGTGTGGCACCTGCGGGGGGGGGGGGGGAGAACTGCAGTACTGGGAATGAAAAGGTGATGGGGAGCCAGAAGCCTCACTCATAGGCTTACTGTTCAGTTCCTGAATGGAAATTTGACCCCAGCAAAATGGAGACTTTCTAGCTCATAGGACGTTGGTGTCACTTTCAAGCAGTCAAAGATCAAATAATAGAACCTGTGAATGACAGGGAAATAGGGGAGGATTAATCCCCTAGAATCTATCTATCTATCTATCTATCTATCTATCTATCTATCTATCTGTCTATCTATCATCTATATATCTACCATCTATTTCAGTTTAGGCCATTTTCAAAATAATTTTCCACTAAAGAAGTGAGGTATCACAAGTGTCTTGTTAGCCTCAATTTATAGGTGAGAAAGCAAAGCCTTAGAGAATTGAGGATAATTTTCTAAAATCACAACATAATTAGACAGGCCTAAGGTTAGAGCTGGGGTCACCTGCTTCCAGGTATGCCTTTCCCTGTAATCATAGCATATAAACTCAGTATTGTACACTGAGTTCTGCACTAGGGATTGGAGGATGATGAAGAGGAGGAAAATAATCCCTATGGAGATCTGGTCCTTGTCCAGGAGGAGCTAATAGTTTCATTGCAGTTAAGGTTCATACATGAGATGATCAAAAATACGGTGAATATGTAAATTGTACAGATGTATTAGAGATTTAAAGACATTGCTATTGATCCTTCTCAAAATACTCCCCCTCACTTAGAACACACCTCCATGACTGCTTCAGAAAGTGGCAAGATTGATGGGATAACTGCGCTTGAAGTGAGGAGAATATTTTTGAGGTAGATACATAACTATATAATACATTTCTTCAATTTAAACACACACCATATTTTAATCACATTTCATATATATACATGTAACTCTGCAGTGACTTTGGCTAGAGCTCAAAGCAGTATTTGTACAGATGCAAGTGTTGTGGTTGGCTCCCAGTGCCTCCCTCCTGATTTTCTTTAAGTTAGCTCCCATGGCATATTCCTTGATGACTTGAGGGCCCCAAGGCAAAGCCTTTAGAGCTGGTCATGTCTGTGGAACTGCCAGCCAGTCCATGTGTTTTGAGAAATCTTATTCTCTGATTACATGTTTCTGCCATCCCACTCAAACCACTTGGTACAAGCAAGCCTAGGGGCCTAGGTCTTCATACAATATGGTCATTTCTAACATCAGTACTTTGCTTTGGCCCTTGACTCCTTCCCACCTGGGTAAAATTCATCTCTCTTGGCAGAGAGACCCCAGTCCCACTGTTCCAAGGAAGTTGTCTATTGTTGTGCATCAGCAACTCCCTTTGAGGCACAGAGGGAGAAAAATCTTGTAAAACTTAGAAAGCATGTGTTAGAAAAAAATCTGGAAAAGCTTGAATTGGGAATAGGACAGAAGTGTGAGAGGAAAAATGTCTTGTTTCCTACCATGCACCTAGACTTGGACATTTCTGGGTGTTTGAAAGAAGTGAAACTACAAATCAATTTCTATCACAGGAGAATGACATTGTGGCAATTAGTCTCCTCAAGTAGGAGACATGAACTGAGTTGAAGATTCTGCAACTTCCATGGGAGTTCTGAGGGACCTCTCTGGTAGGGACTGGGGAGAGTACCAGGCAGCTGGTGAGATGGAAAGGGCGGGTCTTCTTTCCTCAGGGATGAGGCCTCTGGGGAGCCAGAGTCTGGAGTGCAGCAGGAGGAGGAGGTGTGGGTGGGCCAATTCTACTGCTTCTCTTTTTGGCTTGGAAGGAGTCCACTTGCCTGTTGACTCTGGAGAGTACACCAGGCCATAGACTGAAAAGCAAATTACAGTGAGGGTCAGGGAGACCAGTATCATCCTATTCTTTTCCCTAGAACTCCAAATGAAGGCTGATCCAAGGCTAGAGCTTCTCACCATGCTTTATTTCCCTGTCCTGGGCACTGGGCATAATTGAGATGTCTGTGCTGCACAGCATTTGGGCTGGGCAAGTTGACTTCTTCTGCAGGCTCGTTCCATGACCTAAGGCATGGCCCTTACCAGAACAAAGACTTCTATGCTCTTTCCTCAGCATTATCACCAATATTAAAAGTAGTATTTTTCCCTTTTTGTGGTGCTAAGTGATTGAACCCAGGGCCTTGTCCATACTAACCAAATGAGCTATCCCTGAATTATACCTCCAATCCTCATTACCAGTACTAGAATGAAATTATCAGAAACCTATTGAAGAGACCAGGGTCTGGTGTAAAGATAGGTTCCTGTACCAGGATCTGTGTAGTGAATACAAGTTTGGATGGGATCTATGATGTGTATGTGTGTGCTTGTATGAGTGTTGTAGTCAGGAGTTGTGAAGAGAACAATCAGAAACAGGACAGAGAATTTATAATACTATATTATGAAGGTCACCCAGAGTTAACACAAGAAGTACAGGAAATCTATCCACAACACTAAAGACCTATGTGAATATTCTATAATATTCAGCCAAGGGCCTGAATCCCAACAATGTCCTACATGAATCCAGATGAAGACCTACTGTCCATGACAATTCCTCCCACAAGTCCAACTGGAGGTCTAGAGCCCACGAGAAAAACTCACGACCATCTCTTTTATGGATCTGTGCTGGGAAGGCCCAAAGGTCAGCGGTGGAAGCTAAAAAGTCTTTGCCAGTTTTGTGAAGGAACTGAGGGTTCTATGCTGGAGCTGAGAAGTCACACTCAAAACAAAGACTAGGGCTGCCTTGAAAAGCACCACAGCCATCCTCAGTGACACAGAGGCCCCAAGCTCCTCTGATGAAAAGAACAATGGAGTACAAGCCAGAAAGCCAGCATGACGAGTTTGTCCTGGAGATTAAATGGTACCTTTAATGGTACATTGCTTCGGAAGCCAGGAAGCAATGCTCAATGTAAGGACCAGAGCTCCCCCAAAGCAAACCACAGCCACTCACCAACCAGGTCCCAAACTCCTGTGATGGCAATGGTTGAACTCACACTGGGAAAGCTAGTCATGATGAGCTCCTCCAGGGGAACCAATGGTTCAAACAGCAACATGCAGGAAAACACACAACTTCCTTCTCCTTTTCCATGTCTCTATTTATGCTGGCAACTTCCCTCAGGTAGAACATGTATGCTCAGCACCATACTTATTTAATTCAGCTGACATTAAGTTGACCATCAATTTTTAATCCATAACAATGAGAGAGGTTAGAATTCCTGTGATGGCATCCAATATTCCTATGGAGCTTCAAACTAACCAAGCTTCTAGAGATCGCTTGAATCATGGAGACCTCAGATTTTGTCTTCCTGCACATTTCCAAGCCTCTGGGATGTGATCAATCTCTGAGCCAGTTGGCTGGCCAGGAATGGTCATGTGGCAGTAGTCTTTACATATACAGCCTGGATATTTTCTTCCTCAGTAATCCACTTCTTTTTCTATTTATTTCTTTTTATTATTATAATCTCCATATTCATTTAGACCTGTAAGTTCAGGCAACCCAGCTACCACATTGACATTTTTTCTTTGTCAATGCTGGTTACATTCCCAAGCTCACCTTTCTCTTGTCTTTTTCATATTGGATGTCATTCACTGGTACAGCATGATCCAGCAGATGGGTCTCTTGAGAAGGGCTCCTGTGTTCCTGAGGACCACTCTACTCCACAGTGGTAACAGACTGTGCAAATGGGCACTGGAGCCCTACAGCAGGAAGGAGATGGTACAGGTGGAAAGGTTACTACTTTAATCTTTGGGACTCATTCTCTTAAGGAAGAGAGGAACAGGCTTAGCTGGCTCACGGGAACTTACTGTGGGTATGGAACTTACCTGTGAGACCTCAAGCACAGGACTGTGGATACAGGGAGAGAGAGAGAGAAGATGAGGCACAATGAAGTGGGAAGAGAAGAAAAAAGAAGAGGAGAGAGTTTTAAAAGGGTAGGGAAGGAGAAAAGGGGAAAGTGGAGAGGAAAAAATGGATCTGGAAAATGCACTGAACCTAGAATGAAGATTTGTGAATTGAAATCTAAATTCCGTATTTGTTAGCTTTAAGAACTGAATAAGTTATTTCTCTCTTTGAGCTTGAGTACCCTTCCTGTGATGTGAACTATATCATAACTAACCAACCTAACAGATAATTGTGAAAACTCAATGAGATTATGTGTGTGGTTACATCTCATAGTGTAAAATATTCTATAACATAAATAAGTACTTAGGTACAGGATTATGCCTACACACTGATTTGTATTTTGTCCTAATGGTAGCACCGTCCTCTGCTGGTATTACATCAATTGCCTCTGTACCATTGTCTTTGCTGGTTCCCACATTTGATGGACTTTGGCCATTTCAAACTGGGCCCTTGCAAATTAATTAATGAGAACTATTTCTCCAGCATCTACTAAATTCCTCTGGCATTTGAGAAGCACTTGTTGGTTGCCAAGCTGCCACAATGCCACCTTTTTCCAAACTGTGGGCCCATGATGGGAGAGAATAACTTAGGGAGGGCTTACCGTCTGGTCCCACTTTCCCACCTTTTGCTACCAGGTGAATTGTGAGTTGTGTTAAATACGAGCACAGAAGGGATGGTGTCATTGACATTTGGGGAACTATCATATTTGTATAATCCTCAACACAAATAAAATGATGCTACATGAAATGGTAGCTGATGTGTTCTGCTTCTGCCCTGGACATGGATGAAAGGAAGGGCCCTGTGTAATTAGTTGCTTCTACTCAAGAGACAGTTTTCAGTAGTAATCTCAAAGCACCATATCAAGTGTAGACATATTGAAAGGTGCTTCGTTAAGAAATAGCAGCACATAAAGTCAAGAAAAGCACCTCCTAAATTCTTTTCCAACTTTGTTGGAACCACTAACAATCAGAGGAAGCCTCCATCCTTGAGACAGAGGGTAAGGGAAGAAAACATGGTAGAAATTCATGTTTTATGGGAATTGTAACATACTAATATGTATTTACTTTGATACGCTGTTTGATCTATGGCACACAGACAAGGAGGAAGCCAAACATGAGGGTGAGAGCCGAGAGCTGGATATATAGCTGGTGTCCCACCACTCAGGACCTGTAATCTGATCCTCAAGCATCCAACTGCTTAGCTCCTTCTCTGGTTCATCTCTATAAATGTGTTTCATTCTCTCAGGGAGACTATAAAACTCAAAGGTGGAGTATTTTGGTTTTTTTTTTTTTTTTTTTTTTTTGCATGTATTTTTTTTTTTTTTTATTTAAGAGGAAAAAGAGAAAAACACAAAACAAACCAAAGTGGCGTAAGGGTACACGCAATACAGAACTACAAAACAAAACAAAACAAAAAACCATAACAGTAAGAAATTACCTGCTAGTAGATTACACACTATTTTCTTGAAAATAGTTCCTCAAATCACAGTATCAAAGAACACAAGGTGGACATTCAAACAGGGAGACTGCAAACAGCTGTGTTCAATGTTCCAAAAACATTGATAAAGTCAGCTATTTAACACCCCCAAACACACTTGCTGTTATATCCGTTAGAGCTCCTTTTCTTTTTTTTTTTCCCTCTCTTTTTCACAACAAAATTTACACATCTTGGATTTTATTACTCCTTAGTGCTTATTACTTTCTTTGGGGGGGGGGAAGAATACAGTCAAATATGGCAAAACAAAGCTGTCAGTCAATACCAAGGATAGACGTAGCACATGGTGTAGAACAGAGTACAAGTTTATCAACAATGGTTATCAACGTTGTCCCTTGTTTCCTTAAAAAGAATTGTCTATCTTATTAGATATTATAAAGTTGGACAAAACAGTAGAGAACAAGACCAATAAAACTTAGGCATTGTAAACATTACAGGACTTCCAAAGAAGACAATAGTCAAACCAGAATGGGTATCTTAGTGAATCTTATTGTCTTCAAAGTAGTTGCCTATGTCTTCAAACTTGATACTATCATATAGAATGGAACAGAGTCTAATCAGTCAAAACAAGATCGTGGGAGTACTACAGGACTTCAAAACAAGTTAATAGGAAATCGAAAAGAGTTACTATTTATATATCCTAATTTTTTTGAATTTTTTCTTTAATTAAGACAAACATAAGAAATGACTAAATAATTTTTTTTGAAACAATAAGGGGGAGATTGAGATAAAACAGGACATAACAATATAACAATAGAGGTCACAGCATGACTGTTTCAATAACCTAGTACTTCACCACCTTATAACCTGACTTAATAGTAGTTACCATAGTGTCTTTTTCCTTGAAATATTTGGGTAAAACTTTATATACTCTAGCTTCAAATATTTTCATATCAAGAAGCCCAGAATAAAGCCTTTCTAATTAATGAGTGAAAACTTTATAAGGCTTCAAGGCCACCTAATGGGGAATCATGATTACCACATATTTTTATATATTTGAATCATTACTTACATTAGGGAAACTATTCGGTATTCACACATGCGAGATTGATTTATTTCACTTATGAGTATGGTCTCAAGCTGTGCCCATTTATTGATAAATATCTCAATGTGATCCTTCTTTATAGCTGAATAATACTCCATTGTATAGAAATACCACAACTTTTTTATCCATTCCTCAGTTGATGGGCACTTGGGTTGTTTCCAAGATCTGGCGATTACAAATTGTGCTGCTATAAACATAGGTGCACATATATCACTGTGGTATGATGCTTTCAGTTCTTCTGGGAATATGCCTAGAAGTGGAATAGCTGGAATAAATGGGATTTCCAGTCCCAACTTTTTGAGAAATCTCCAGACAGATCTCCACAAAGGCTGTACCAGTCTACACTCCCACCAGCAGTGCAGGAGAGTTCCTTTTTCCCCACAGCCTCTCCAGCATTTGTTGTCGGTTTTCTTGATCCTGGCCATTCTTTCAGGGGTGAGATGGTATCTCAGTGTGGTTTTAATTTGCATTTCTCTAATGACCAATGATGATGAGCATTTTTTCATGTATTTATTTGCCATTTGCATTTCTTCATCTGAGAATTGCATATTCATCTCAGATGCCCATTTTTGGATTGGATCTTTGAATTTCGGAGGTCTGAGTTTCTTTAATTCTTTATATGTTTTAGACAAGAGTTCCTTGTCTGAGAGAGAGTTCACTAAAATCTTTTCCCAGTTTGTGGGTTTTCTTTTCACTATGCTGGAGATTTCTTTTGACATGCAGAAACTTTTTAATAAGACGTGGTTCTAGTTATTGATTCTGGGAAGTATTTCCCGTGCGGTTTGAGTCCTGTTCATGAATTCTTTACCTACTCCTATGTCTCCAAGGTTTCTACCTATTTTGTCTTCCAATAGATTTAGTGTTTCTGTTTTAATATTCAGATCTTTGACCCATTTAGATTTTAATTTAGTACATGGTGATAGACATGGGTCTAGCTTTAGTTTTCGGCAAATGGAGAGCCAGTTTTTCCAGCACCATTTATTAAAGAGACTGTCGTTCTTCCAGTGAACCTGCTTGGCTCCTTTATCAAAAATAAGGTGGTTGAGTGTGTTCGTAGTTGTGGTTGTATCTTCTAATCTATTCCACTGATCTTCAGCTCTGTTTTGATTCCAATACCATGTTGATTTTACTACTGTTGCTTTGTAGTATAACTTCAAGTCAGGGATTGTGATGCCTCCTGCTTTGTCTTTGCTGCTTAGAATTGCCTTTGCGATTCTAGGTCTCTTCTGGTTCTAGATGAAATTTAGGAGTGATTTCTCTAGATCTATAAGGTATGTTGATGGTATTTCTATTGGGATTGCATTGAATCTGTATAACAGTTTTGGGAGAATGGCCATTTTCACAATGTTTGTTCTTCCTATCCATGAGCAAGGGATGTCTTTCCATTTTCTGAGATCATCTTCAATTTCCTTTTTCAGTGTATTATAATTTTCACTGTATAAGTCTTTCACTTCTTTCGTAAGAGTAATTCCTAAATATTTCATTTTTTTGCTTGCTAATGTGAATAGTCCAGTTTCTCTTATTTCCCTCTCTGTAATTTTGTTGTTCGTGTATAGGAATGCTATTGATTTCTGAGTATTGATTTTGTATCCAGCCACATTACTGAATTTATTTATTGTATCTAAGAGTATTTCAATGGAGTTTAGGGGGTCTTCTATGTAGAGTATCATGTCATCTGCAAACAATGATAATTTAACTTCTTCTTTTCCTATCTTTACCCCTTTTATTTCTCTTTCTTGCCTAATTGCTCTGGCTAGTACTTCCAGTACTATATTAAATAGGAGTGGTGATAAAGGACATCCTTGTCTTGTACCCGATTTTAAATTAAAGGCTTTCAATTTTTGGCCATTTAGTATGATGCTGGCTGTTGGTTTGTCATAAATGGCCTTTATTATATTGAGGTAAAGACCATTTATTCCAATTTTCTGTAAAGTTCTTATCATGAATAAGTGTTGGACCTTATCGAAGGCTTTTTCTGCATCTATAGAGATGATCATGTGATTCTTATTTTTGGCTTTATTGATATGGTGGATTACATTTATTGATTTGCGTATGTTGAACCATCCTTGCATTCCTGGGATGAATCCCACCTGGTCATGGTGTATAATCTTCTTGATGATTTGCTGGATCCTATTTGCCAATATTTTATTGAGGATTTTTGCATCTGTGTTCATTAGGGAGATCGGTCTATAGTTCTCTTTTATAGTTGGGTCTTTCTCAGGTTTTGGTACTAGAGTAATATTTGCTTCCAGGAATGACTTAGGAAGGATTGCTTCCCTTTCAATTTCATTGAATAGTTTGAGGAGTGTCGGCATTAGGTCTTCTTTATATTTCTTGTAGAATTCTGCAGTGAATCCATCTGGGCCTGGGCTCTTCTTGGTGGGCAAGGACCCAATTACATTCTCAATTTCATTAGCAGAGATTGGGTTATTCAACAGTTTTATATCCTCTTGATCTAGCTTTGGTACTTCATATGCTTCTTAGAATCTGTCTATTTCTTCTGTGTTATCAAACTTTTGAGAGTAGAGGTTTTCGAAATAGGTGTTGATGATCCTCTGTATTTCTATTGGGTCTGTAGTGATTTCTCCTTTTTCATTTCTTATTGCATGAATTTGAGCTTTTTCTTTCCTTTTTTTAATAAGGTTGGCTAGGGGCTTATCGATTTTATTTATTCTTTCAAAGAACCAACTCTTTGATTCGTTGATTCTTTGGATTGTTTTCTTAGTCTCTATTGCATTGATTTCTGCTCTGATTCTTATAATTTCCTCTCTTCTTTTGGCTTTGGGCTTGACTTGCTCTTCTTTTTCTAGCTGTTTGAGGTGTAGCATCAAGTTATTTACTTGTATTCGTTCTGTTTTCCTGATGTGGGAACTCAGTGCAATAAATTTTCCTCTCAGAACGGCTTTCATTGCATCCCACAGATTCCGGTAAGTTGTATCTGCATTTTCATTTTCTTTTAGGTATTGTTTAATTTCTTCTTTAATTTCTTCTGTGACCCACTGATTACTCAAGAGTGTGTTATTTAGTTTCCATGTGTTTGCGGAATTTTTGCAGTATCCTTTGTCATTAATTTCTAATTTCAGAGCGCTATGATCCGATAATATGCAAGGGATGATTTCAACTCTTTTGCATTTGCTTAAATATGTTCTGTGAGCTAATATATGGTCTATTTTAGAAAATGATCCATGTACTGCTGAGAAGAATGTGTATTCTGATGTTGTTGGGTGGAACATTCTGTATATGTCTATCAAACCCATTTGTTCACAGGTGTGATTCAGTTCTGTTATTTCTTTGCTCATTTTCTGTCTGGTTGATCTGTCCCTTGGTGTCAGTGGTGTATTAAGGTCTCCTGTTACAATTGTGTTACTGATAATTTGAGTTTTCATTTCTGTTAATAATTGTTTTATATAACTGGGTGCTCTGGAGTTTGGTGCGTATATATTTAAGATAGTTATCTCTTCCTCTTGGAGTTTTCCCCTTACGAGTATGTAGTGACCTTCTTTGTCCTTTATGGTCATTGTTGGTTTAAAGTTCACGTTGTCTGCAAACAGAATGGCTACTCCTGCCTTTTTTTGGATTCCTGCTGCATGAAGAATTGTTTTCCATCCTTTGACTTTCAGTCTGTGAGTATCTTTCTGGGTTAGATGGGTTTCCTGTAAACAGCATATGGTTGGATTTTGTTTCTTGATCCATTCTGCTAGTCTGTTTCTTTTGATTGGTGCATTGAGACCATTTACATTAATGGTTATTACTGTTAAATGCTGGTTAATTGTAGGAATGTTATCTCTCTGCTGTTGCATCTTTATCTTTCGGTTCTGTTTAATTATTTGCTTTGCTTAGTGGTTTTTTCCTTTGTGTATCTAAACTGTCTTTCAATATTTTTTGCAGGGTTGGTTTGGTGTTCATGAAGTTCTTCAGCTGTTCTTTGTCATGGAAGTATCGTATTGCACCATCTATTTTGAATGATAGTTTTGCAGGATATATCAGTCTTGGTTGGAAATCATTTTGCTTTAGGATCTGGAATACTTCACTCCATGCTCTTCTTGACTTTATCGTTTGTGCTGAGAAGTCTGCTGTGATTCTGATAGGTTTTCCTTTATAAGTGATTTGTCTTTTCTCTCTGACAGCTTTTAATAATCTATTTTTGTGTTGGATTTCTGGGATGGTGACTATTATATGTCTGGGTGTAGTTTTATTTTGGTTATGACTGTTTGGAGTTCTATATGCTTCACTGATCCTGATGTCAGTTTCTGATCTCATGCTTGGGAAATTTTCAGCTATTACTTCTCTAAATATCCTCCTGACATCCTTCATGTTGTCTCCCTCTCTTTCATTAATCCCTATCATTCTTATGTTATTCTTCTTTGCATCGTCTTGCAGTTGTTGAATTGTTGTTTCCTGGTTCCTTGTTATTTTCAAAAGATCTTTCCTTTCCTGTTCACTAGCTGCAATCCTGTCTTCAAGGTCTGAAATTCTATCTTCACTTTCATTAAGGCGGTTTTTACAACTTTCAGTGGAGTTTTTTATTTCCTGTATATCTCTGTGCATCTGCATTATGTATTCTGTTTGTTTCTTATATTGCTCGTCTAGGGATTCTATCTTTTTGTTTAGTTCCTCCAATTTTTTATCTGTGTTTTCTTTAGATATATTTAGAATCTCTTTCATTTCTTTTATCATGTCTTCTTTTATCTGGGAGATTATTTCGAGTTTGAATTTCTTTAAAGCTTCCTGGAGTTGCTTGTCAATTTCAGTGGCTATTGTGTCCGATATATGAGGTGGATGGGATATATTTTCTTCTATATACATTGCTCCTAGGGTTTCTTGAGATGGGCTGGAGGTTTGAGGTTGTAATTTGGTCTTTCGTTTTGTCATTTTCCTATATTTCTGTGTTTCAAGTGTTACTTGAAAGCTTCCTCAGGATCTGTTGAAAATCCCCTTCTATGTTTGGAGCTACTGGGACTCTGGCACCGCGCTACTCCAAGCCATTAGGCCTACAGAACCAGTGGCCCTCCTCTGCCTGCTCAGAACTCCGCAGTTCCAGACAAGCTGGGCCTCAGGGACACTGTGCGCCCACCTGCCCCTTGGAAGCTCCACAGTTCTTCAATCGCAGCCGGGTTAGGGTACTCACCACAGGCCGCAGTGCTTCAGGAACCTGTGGACCCTCCCTGGTTGCAGAGATATCCACAGTCCTCCAGACACGCAGAGAGGCCAGTGAGGGCACCCCAGATCTGCCCAGCTCCTCCTCTGCAGACCTGTGGCCAGGGGCGGCAGCTAAACAGGCTGGGCTAGGCTGGTAGTGTGGGCCAGCCCACCTATCGGGAGCTCAGCAGGTCTCCAAATGAAGCCGGGAATGGGGAGGCTGATGTGGAAGCCTTAAACCCACCTCTCTCCTTCACTGCACCTGGAAGCCTGAGGGAACTCCAGCAGTCTGGGCGCAGAAATCCAGAGTCCTCCAGACACGCAGAGAGGCCAGTGAGGGCACCCCCAAAGGTGGAGTATTTTTCAGACCCAAAATATTTTCTTGTAGCTTGTAGCTGTAGCATAACAAAAAGATTACTCTAACTGCATGTTGAAATTGCAGTGCACAGAATAAGATCAATAATAACAAGTCAGGCACTTGTCTAAATATTTTACATGCATCACTCCAGGGAATTCCCATGGAGCCCAAGGAGTTAAACACCACATTTAGCCCCATTTTATGATGAAGTAGCCAAAAGCAAAGGGAGGTTGAGCAACTCCTTGATTTGGGTTACTTATCTACTAAGTGGTAAAGCTGGGTTTGAACCAGAGACTGTCTCCATGATCCCAACCTCCAAATCACTGTATTACCTCTGCCCTGTGTGTGTATGTGTGTGTGGTCCTGACAGGCATATGGTCCACATCAGTACAGGAGGAGCAGTTAGAAATTAAATCCTACTAGACTTTGAAAAAAGTCTGTTTTACATACAGCACATCCTCTAACAGTTTATTGCAGTTCCCATAAATAGGAGTAATCCCAAAATAGATCATTCCTTCATATGCTATGTTTGTATCAGCCTCATCCCTATAACAATTTTAGAACTTTAGGTAATCTCTACTTTCTATTAGTTGTCTGCACTTTGCATTCTCTTAGAAAGTTCTTTCTGAAAACATTCTTTTTGACTCTTGAAAAGTGCTTGGGCAAGCAGGCTGCAATGCTGGTGGCAGAGGGAAAGATTCTGAGTAAGATGGCTACAGTCAGGCCACTGTTAGCTTCCTTCCCTTGAGGATTGTGTGTACTCAAATAGAGCTGGGATGAATGTGGGGGCCCATCCTAGACTCCTCTGGCATCTCCCACAGCTCTCAGCACAGGGTCTTGTATGGAGCCCATATTTGATTAGCTCATGTTTATTCAGTAGAGGAAAAGACCTCTCCAACTGACCCTCTCTAAACTTGGTTCATGTCACAGGTAAGACTTAGGCCAGCTTTGGTGGACTCCAAAGTGATTTGCTCAGCTTAAGAGTTTTATGGAATTTTCCTCACTGAGGATGATGCAATTTCTAGAAATCAACTTTTTGGGCTGATTGCATTTGTTATTAAATAATCTAACACTTGAAACACTGAAAGAAGATGTGTTTCCTCAGCTCTAGTGAGGAAGTCTTATGGGAGCAGTTCTGTACAACGGAGGTTCAGGAAACCCAGTGATATGATTTAGAAGCATTTCACCAGGTCATAGACATTGTTAAATCAGAAATGTGGCAAGGGGACAGGAGAAAAATCTGGGGCAGTTATTTTGTCTACAGATCAGGGACAAGGCAAACTTTCTTACTTTTAACTTTTATTGAAACAATGACCATAAACAATGTACAGTGGTCAAAAAAAAACTAATTAAATAGCCACTCTAAATCAACAAAAAAGAATAAATTGAATTTTAAGTAACATATGCAACCATGAAATGTGCTTTTCCTTGTTTGAGACCCACCATACTAATGACACTTCTATAAATCAAAGCTCACTAATTGGACTTAATTAGTCCCTAAGATCTCAAATGGCTTTAGTCCTAAGGGCTCCTCTCAGTGGTCCATCTTCCTCTTTATCATAAGTAGGATCATCATCATCAACATGCTTTCTTTTAAGCATTTGGCCAACCAAAATATTCTCTTTTCCCCCTTTGATTATCTAAATCCTACTCATCCTTGTAAAATCTTGGTTCTTTTGTCTAGTCCACTCAATCACCCTCCAACATTCCTGTGTCTTAATAAAAGCTTCAGTGAGTATCTGTATCTCTTATTGGCTTCATTTTACATTTGGCTGTATGGAAAACATTGATTCAGTTCTTGCTATTTTTACCTGTTTCCTAATCTTCCAGCTTTCATGTGAACCAGGAAGGGTTAGGTTATGCAGGAACAAAGGATTTATAAATGTCAATGGCTTGACACTACAAAGGTTTAGTTTTAATACACATAAAATTAGTTGCAAATTAAGGTAACTTGCAAGTAACTGAGCTGAATGTGGACACTCAAGGGTGGAAGCTAAGCAGATATTATTCCCCAAGGATCTGTAATCTGGAGCACTGTATCTTTTTGGTTACTGTCTCAGGTTAGGTTGTTCTTTTCCCCTATTCATCCCAGATGTGGCACTTAAATTCCTGCTTGTGTTTCATTGGCCAGTTTGTTGACAAACCCTACCCCTCCACAAGGAAGTTATCTAAGTGATTTTCCAGGTTTCTGGAAGGGGATGAAGACTGGATGGTAGAAACCATCACATTCTCAATAAATAATAATTTATGAGAATGCTATATCTTGTATTTCCAGTATGCTTTAAGTAAAACAAACTCCTAATAGATGTTTGTTGAATAAGTGAGGTCATCTGTTAGCCTTAAGAAACACTAATTTGAGATACAATTTATGATTAGCACAAGCAGAATGAAACAAAACAAAGACCTACAATTTAAAGTCTGGAACCTGACAGGGATTTTATTTGTTTATTCATTCAATGAATATCCATTTAGTGCCTTATATGTTCTAGGCACTGTTCTAAACACTAGCAAGCAGCGTTTGGATCACTGTCCTCACAGAGCTCACATTCTTAGGAAAGAGACAGAAAACAAAACAAATATAACAAATGAGGAAACTAAGTAGTAGCCAGAATGCTATGCATTGAGATTTGTATTTGGTTGGGCCCCCAAGCTTCATGCAGTCATGGAAATGGCTGAGTCTAGCATTGGTGATTGGTTTATTGTTCAGTACTTGGATTGGTGTGTGAGTGCTGCACCCGCCTAGGATTGACTGAGATGGTACTGGAGAAGAAACAGGCAGGTATTTGTAGGAAGAACACTGAGGAGGAAGAACACCTTCTACTGAATCCTTAAGGAGTGGCATGTTTGAAGAATAACTAGGGGTACAGCATTGCTGGAGTGAGCCAGGGGCAGGTTATGGGGGCCATTCCAAGAGGATTGTGGGCCTCTGGAGGACTTGGATTTTCCTATGAGTAACATGAAAGCCAGTGAACATGAAAACCAATGAAAGATTGTGGATGGAAAAGTGCTATGACCTGTGTTGCATATTGATCATAGGGAGCACAGGTAGAAGCTCAGAACTCAGTTTTGGAGGTAATCATCCAGGAGGAGAAAATTGTGTTTCAAATAGGGTGCCTACAAGTGATATATTTTTAGCTACATGTACATGTATGTGTATCTGTGGGTTTTATATATATAATGTATATATATATGTATATACATATAACTACATATACTACATCTTTTACATTTATATATAATAGTTGTACTGTATGTACTATATATATCACACATATAGTACATATATGTCAAGAATATGTGTATTTTATTCCAAGAGGAAAATTTAGCTTTGTCTCATTTGCATATGAAGATACTTTTTTGGCTTTATTATATACCTTACATTTGTCTTGCCAGAGAAAACAACAGCTATAAAAATCAAATGGGCTTGCATGCTTGACATCCCTCTCCTACATGTCATTTTATGGAGCACTTCTGGCCTAGGTCCTAGGTAGAAAGTGCCTAGGCTTTGTGCCCCTGCTTTCTCAGAATGGCTTTTCTCTTATGAGCCTCCCAAACACTTACATTATGAGACCTTAGGAAAGAAACTTAATCAACAGAGTCAAATGGGTGGTGAGATGAGTTTCGTATAATCCCTGTGCTCATTGAATCTGAGCATCTCTTAATAAAACTCACAGTTGTTGTGGGGAAGGGATATGGGGCTCCAGTTTCTCCAGCCTGCTGAGCTACCACCTGCTCCTGGCAGGGGCTGCACCATTAATCCCCTGAGCATCACAGCTTATTTCCAAGAGTCTCTTTCAGGAAGAAAATAACCACTGATCTGCGAGGCGCATCAGAATCTTTCTCCAATACCAGTGGATTCTCTGTGGCTACTTCCCATGTCATGCTACCAGTGACCCCTAGAGTGACAACTACCCTCTACTTCCATTGTTTGGGGATTTTCTCTGAACTGACTAATACCTGCTTGCTTATGCTTCATGTCTCAGGTCTGTCAAAGTTAGAGCTACTTCTCCTCTCTGTACTGGGCCTCTGTTCATTTTTCTTTACTTTATTGCCATGTAATAGTGATGGCTAGATGAGACCAAGCCTAAGAGGGTTTCATGATCATCCCTTAAATTGTTATAGGAGTCAAGAGATTTCTACAGGCTGCTGGTATTGCTTCTACTCTGCCTGAATGGGCTCTTCTTGGTTTTCCTAGCCTATCCTGAACAACAACTAAGCAAGTGGTTGATCAACCCTGGTAATTATGTCCTATCAATTAGGTGTGTAGTGCTTTCTGAGAATATTAACTGTTTGATAAATATGTAAGAGACATTCCCTCACTAGGCTCTCACTCTGCACTAATTGTGCTGATTATTCTTGATCATCACTCCTACCCCTACCATTTTCTGCCCTTTACTGTCTTGCCCTTTATGCTGGGCTGTTAACTCCTCCATATTATATCCACCAGGTTCCCTTGCAGTCGTCTGTCTTCCTGTGGTGTTTACACACTGGGGACTAGGATATGGGTTGGTTGGAAGGAGAACAAAGTCAAGGTGTTCTTTCCCTGGTTTTAATTTTTCCCTTTTGGGTAGAAGTTCTGGCTGAGGTAGTTTCTGTACACCTTCAGCTCCTGACATCTGGGCTTTCTTTCATGGCTCCAGGTCTCGTTAGGTTCTACTGACGCCATTTTCTCCCTCTCCTTACTCTTCCTGAGCTGAGCTGGCAACATACCCAGCTGTACTTATCCCTGGACACCTTGGCATCTCTTGTTGACTTCTTTAAACCTGGATATAGTTTTGTCATTAAATTCTTTTCAAAGCTCCACCTTGAGAGTCTTCCCTTCTCTTCTAGGCCTTTATCAATGACTACTTATCTATGAAGCATGGGACAAAACTAGGCTGTAGGTCTGCAAGCTCCATTATCATCATCTAGAGTTTCTATCTTTATCCTTTTCTACTCTACACTTTGGTTAGAAGATTAATTACAGTCACCTGCAGTGATAGACATAAAGACCATCTACCAGCAAGGGAACACTGGTATGGGTTTGATGTCGTGTGTGTGTGTGTGTGTGTGTGTGTGTGTGTGTGTGTGTGTGTGTGCATATATGAGACTAAAAGGTCTGTGGATTGCCTTAAGGATTCACAGACTAGAGTTTTAAGATATCACACTACAAAAATAATATTAGCAATGATCATGAAAGATATTTTTATTTATTCTACACCTAATGTGTATCAAACATCAGAATTGTATGTAGATTATTTCCAATTCTCATTGTAACCTTATAATGTTATGATCTTTGTTTTATAGATAAGAAGCTTGATACCAAGTTCTGTACTCGATAGTTCTCAAGCTGGGATTTAAAATCAGGTCTTTCAAATGCTAAGCCATTAGAGTTCTTTCAGTTATATCACAATGACTTAGAAACAGGAAATCATACAGGTTAATGTATGTGATTCAGGGCTCAAATGGGACAACCAGCTCCACCTCTGTATGTGATGGAGGCTTGGCTCACAAAGAGGGATGTGGGACATGAGAAGTTCCATTAAGGAGACAAGATCTGACCTGCATATTGAAGGAAAGAAATGAGGATGTGTAGAGAAAGAGAAAAAGACAATGAAGATACCAACAGCAGTGCTGAGTCCAGCAGTAATGACTCCTTGCTTTGAGCTCAGCAAGAGGCTGCCCTTGCCACTTTTCTCCTTAAGACCCTGGACTCCAGTGGTCTGGGCTTTCCCAGGCTAGCATTTAGTGTGTAACAGCAGAGTTTAATTTTCCCAAGGCACAGCTGCCTGCACTTAAAGTTTCTTAATTAGTTCTTGCTTGGATTTCCTGTGAGAACAAGGGCTATGAGTTTCTGCTTTGCCTCACTCCTTGCTTTATGATGGTCTAATAGGAACATTTGCTCTCGAATCATTCTTAGGAACTTTTCATCCATTTATCTAGGCATCAATTCCTCCATTCATTTGCTTACTCGCTTTAGATTAATGCACTTATCCACTATTTTCTTGACTACTCTTTAGCATATAGCTGCACATAAAACATTCACTAAGTCCTCAACTATGGTCCATGCCACACACCCATACTAAGGTTGATAAGTGCCATACTCATGCTAATAATGGAACCATGACCTAACCAGCGACTCAATACTTCATGGCAACCATGTTGTATGTTCATAATGCTCTTCTGTTTTAAAGACGGTCGTTACAGACCATCATCATTTTTCTCTGGACACTTGTTGTACACTACTACCTCTTACTCATTCTGCTCCCAACTGTTTTCACCTGCTCCATCCCTCGCCTCAAGTAGCTTCTTTAACATCTTGCAGGCTCTATACTTGTCAGCATCTGGACAGCTCATTTCTCTTCTCTTACAGCCTTTTATGCTACGAATTGTCATGCTTCCCATTTACCTATGCTCTTGCAGTATTCATGCAAATTCATGGAAATATAGGTGGCAAACTCTCCAATACCCTTCAAATGGTGGAACTCATAGGGTTTCTCTGCCTCTTGCTTCTCCAGAATTTAGCATTGACAGTCTTTATTAAAAGTGATCTGGTAAATACCTTCTTTCTCACAATATATAAGACTCCATCCCTCTTTTTCTATGGTCACCTCCTTTATTATAACCATCCTCCACATCTATTTTACCCTGTTTTTTTATGCTCCTTTTCTAACTCAAACATGAAGCACATCTTTCGTTTTTCAGGGATTAGGCCTTTCCTCGTGGTACAGTGTTTAGAAGAATGGACTGTAGACCTAATCAGTTTGAGGTTTGGAATTCTGGGTCTACTATTTCCTCATTGGTCAACTTATATCTTGGTGGATTTATGTTGGAATGAAGATTAGCCATAATTAATGTTCACAATTAGTGTTGAATTGTTATCCATTCAATTGCCGAGCAAGTAACCTAGTTGTCCTCTGCGCTATTCCTTCTTTCTCACTGCTTCATTTATCTATAATCCTAATCTTCTGGTGGACTTTCAGAACTGCTCATATTTTGTTTTCTCTACAGCTTCCCCAGTTCAGAACTCATGAGGCATTTGATCCTTAAGTGTTCTATTTGTTTCAATGTTACCTGCCTTGATCCAATTTTTGCTTTGTAGCCAAAGTAATTTTTCTAAGGAACAAGTATGACCCCACTGATGTTTAAAATCCTATTGGGATTTCTACTGCCTCCAGGATAGTCTAAATGCCTTGGTATGTGATGGAAGACTCTTAAAGATCCACTTCCATGTTTCTTCTCATTATATTTTCTGTCTCCTTCAGGTTTCTCAATATCTATTCCATAATGTAGTCTTATAATCTTCAAAAGATGCCCATAACATAGGTCTACATCTGTTGGATAAGACTCACTGGTAACAATTTGCATATTTGACCAGGGCTATATACTCAGGTGGTTTTCACTGCCTATTTTATAATCCTTGTTTTTTCCCCTTCTCTCCTTCCTCCTCCTTTTTGGCCTCACACACTGAGCAGGGCCAGATTTTATTCCAGCAAACTTGGGTAACAATAGATATGATTGTCAGCCTCCCTGGGGCTGGCCAGGTTTTTATGAAATTAGACATATTTGTCTTGATGTTTAGGAGCGAGCATGAAATTCAAATCTGTGTGTTGGCATTCTGCAGGCTGGGCCTTTAATATTCAATGACATAACTTCATTGCGGTTTTGACAACACTATATAGAAGTTGTGCTTACCATTGAAAATTAAAGCCACTGAAAGCGTTGACAACAGCAAAATTGTGAATGCTTCCCAGCTCCTGAAGTGATTGCTATTCCACTTTGTCTAGAAGTGCTTATTGTGTTTGTAATACCGTCAGTTCCACTTAAAGACGACTTGAAGTCGATGCCATACAGGTAAGTACCAAAGAAATCTCTGTATTTCTTCCTCTCTACTCCTACGTTACCTCCTGTACAATTTTTCTATTGAGGGTCTATTTGCATTTAGTTAGAGAGCCCCTGGTTCTCTCAACTTCTGGGTCAATTTCTTTCCAATTTCCAGGTTCACTGACCCGTGTGTGTGTGTGTCTGTCTGTGTGTGTGTGTGTGTGTGTGTGGTCATTTTTTTTTTTCTATCTTTTTCTCTCACATGAGTTGCAGGGAAATTGGGTTATGATGACTTCACAAATCCCTTGAGCGTGTGCATTAAGTCTTCTTGTGTGTAAAGTGAGTCTTGAGTGGAGTAGTAAGGGGGATTTGGTACCTGAGGAAGGCTTACAAGGGGCCAGCCTTGAAACTAATGCTGTGAGTAAGAACAGAATGCTATGTTGACTGTGACTTCATGTTGAGGCCTTATAATGTTAGAAATGATAAAAAGAAAACAAAAATAATAATCTAATTATAGTCTACTTTCCTGTGGTGGTACTGGTAGTGCCAGAGAGGCTAATTCACAGACAAGTTTGATGCCTCCTGCTTAGATTGGTTACTTGGTTTTATCCCTGAAGGAGAGATTTGCTTCCCTTGACTCAGGTCAATGTGGATGGTTTTATCTGAACATACTTTTTACATGAACCTTTCATGCTCAAGCAAGTCAAGACCCTTAAAATGTAAAGCTACAATGCAGAGAGGGTAGATCAAAGCACTGTCTGGAGCACTGAACACAGTGATCTGGAGAGACCTTGTAGCCAAAGGAGAAGCAACATCTGCAGAAAGGGATCCAGTTTGAGAGGGTAACTGTGCATGGACCTCCATCAGTAGTGGGAGAGGCAACCATGGATGTCCAATGTTGTAACTCCAATGTCTTTTTGCTGAGGATAGCTTCTTTGAATAGGACCTAAGCAGATCTCAAGAGATCTCAAGATCTCTTTACTTAAACCATATCTAGCCTTTGAAAAACATGTACACATCTCTTTCTTTATTCTAGGAGTGAAGCCAGTCCTGCTGAAGCAGTTCTCAAAAGTAGTCAACTCTGACCCCCACTCTGTAGATTTCTATACAGAATTTACACGTCTGGTTCCAGCACCCTTAGCTTTATCTCTTCCCCTGTTTCCAAGTGCAGAAATTCACTCCAGATATCTGCAAATGGACCCATTGGAAAATACTCATTAAGCCAAGAAGGAGCAGATAGTGTTTTTCCCGTGTTCCCCAAATACTTGACTGAACTGAGGGATGACCAAATCTCAAAACCTGTTTAATTTCTTTCCCTTTGTAAAGTCTGCATACAGGAATAGGGTTGAAAAGTGAAGCAAGAATTATCCCATTCTATCTTGTGACTCATATTTCTCTCTCACAATGGTCTTACAGTTATAGGACTGATAAACTGAGGAAAAAGTTTAAAAACGCTAAAAGACAACAAAAGAGATGTTACATGTCTAGTATCCACCAATTTCCATTTACACAGATAATTAACACTGATTCAGGTTAGAATTTGGGTAGTTGATGGAAAAGGGGAAGTAGGTCTGTGTGTTCAAAGAATTCAGCTTCAGTATTATTCAGTCTACTGCTTTCCTACTTGAAATTCAAGATTCAAACACTCTGAGATGATGAGCCAACCTTCAGGAATCCTCCTGGCTGAGAATGACTGGCTGAGAAAGTTATCCAGGGTCCAGGCAGCTCCTGCAGGGAGGAGCTGAGGATGATGAAATACAGCACTTATATTAAGCACCATCGGCATGCGAACTTTGTCCTATTAGCTTTCACATGTTTTTGGTCAGTTACAGGAACCTTTTGAGATACTAAAAAACTGGAGAAGATGCAAACTTGGGTGAACAACACTTACTTTGCAGAAGCATTTAGACACCCAATTGATCATGTCTTCCTTTAATGCATACAATATGTAACACACACATACACATGCACAGGCACACATACATGTACACACATCACTCTATTATTCAGGACTCTATTCCAGGAGATAGTAAGTCTTCAGGTAGCTCAATAAATGAGATGCATGTAGCTTACACTTCTACTTCCTACAAGAGTTAGTGTGAAAGTGTATCAGAATGTGAGGACAAAGAGAACCAAGACAGTACAGTCAACTAAAAGATACATTTTTGTTGCTAAGTCTGGGGAAACACAGGAAGAGAACACTAAATCTGTGTCTCAGTTTAGACTTTACTACCTCATCAAAGTGCTGGCTTCTTGTCTGTGCTCAGTCATGGCCTCAAGGTTCTCCAGATGAATGGGTATTGATTGTATGCCGTGATGCCCATGACTTTGATAGGTCCTCTGATGTTATACTTTAAGTGTTCTGTCCAGTATATTTTTTGGCACACAGTGGGTCTTCACTAGGGATTTGTGAGTTCACTGAGTGATAGCCTGAGAGGAAACTGTTGGAGTCAAGCTGATGCAAGGCACTCTGGCTTTGATCCTCACTGGGATGGGGCTTAGGAGGCCATGTCAGGAAGTCAAAGTCAAACCTTTGAGGATTGATTCTAACAGGACAGAAATATCCCATAAGAACCTTTGTCTTCCAGGCTTTTTTTTCTTCTACCTGTCCCTTTGACAGTTATTGGCTAGCAATTTCCCTTTGGGGAATTTCTTTCAAAGCCTCTTTCTCTCTAAAGGGAAATGGTAGTCTTTGCTTTAAAACTCCCATCAAACTGCTACAAGAGGCAATTTACATTCAAGTGGCTTTGGGGACAGACTGGCAGAGAACTCCCAAATTTCCACAGCCTCCATTCTTTATTGCCAAAAAGTTCCACAGTAAGCACATACTAAACTATAGCCGGAGCTGAGTGTCATTTTCTCCATCCGTTGTTCTGTTTCCCACCTACCTTTTTCTGCTGCTGTATATCTCCTTAAGGAGTATTGTCAGGGCTCAACCTCAGCATCCTGCATTTCACTTCCTTTCACTGTGACCTTTCTCATCTGAGTGTCTGTGGTCTTTCTTCCTTCTTAAGCTAGTAAACTTCCAGGATAAATAGAGGATGCTTTCAATGGAGCATTAGCATCATTACTGTTGGTATAAGGAAACAATTTGATATGTCAAATTTTAGGAGCTCTTTTGAGTAGTTGGAATGGTCCCTTCGTGGGGTAAAGGATTTCCCAGGTCCCAGAACTCACACTTCCAAGTGATTTCCCAATGTGCTGAAGTCACCAAGCTATGGAGCACAGAATCTCCATGCTGGTTCCTCTCCTCCCTCCACCAGCCTGGAAGGTTCCTGAGGTTACAGACGGAGTCTGCTTTTAATTCCTAACCTCCCATTGCTCCCAATTTAGGGCTCGCCTATGGGGTCCAACCACTCAATTAGGGCAGGCATTAAAGGCAGTGGCTGCTTTTATAATGTTGTGGGAACTGGCAGCATTTTCCCAGTCCAGGAGCCTTTCATTCCTTGGTGAGGCGTCCTTCAGGATTTCTTTATTAGGTCACACCTTGGCTGTCATTAATGCTACAGCAAATAGTAGTTAATGTTGACCTGAAAGCAACACTGGGCTGAGGGCGAGGTCTTGAAGAAATGGAGCAGATAAGAAAGAAGAATGTCAGGATGAAGGGGAAGCTGATGGTAGAAGTGAAAGCAACAAAGAAAATTTCTCCTTATTTTGACATTTTGTCAAAGCTGAACTCCTCTGCAAGATTTAAACTATCATTTTAATTTGCTAGTAATATGAACTGTATAATTTACTAATAATGTGGAACACCACCTCTTGAGACAAGAATGTTTCTTATTCTTTTACAAATGGATAAATGGAGACTCAGAAAGGTCAATGATCTTCCAAAAGTGGCACAACTTATTGGTATGAATCTGGTATTAAATTGCAAAACTGTTGCTATGTGCCATATTCTGTCACTACAGGAATTCTCTCCTTTTGATTTTTTTGCTCTGAACTTACTATTGGTGTGAATTTTAAGCAATTCTGAAATTGTCTGAACCTCTCATTTTCTTCAGTTAAGAGTCAACAAAAAAGGGCAGGGAGAGAGCCAGGGAAGAACCTAATGTGCACTTTCCAAAGACCCACAAGGTCTGTACACTCTGATTCTGTTCAATCTTTTCTCTTCCTCCTGTTCTTGGCAACTGTCCCTTAAGCCCGTCTGTTCTCTGCTTCTAATATATTATGCTGATATTTTATTACCAAACAATTACATCCACTAATTTGAAAAGGAAACGAGCAGGAAATTGCAATTATAAGAGTAAAAGCAATGCTCTTTTATTTCTCCCCTTTATGCATATGAAATATGGTTTGTCATTGCTGCAAACAGACTTTCTCTCTCTTCCATGGCTCTTCACTGCCTTGTCTTTAATAATTGAGCAAAAAGCAGAGTAATAATTAGATTCCTGATAACAGAGGAGATACTCATGGATTTGCAGCATGTGGAGGCTCAGCTTGGAGCACGGGCTCACCACCATGCCTCCATGGGAGGAAACATTCTGCATGCTGTTTCACTTGAGCATCTTCCAAAGCATTCTTTACATCCATGTCTTCTATGTAGGTTAATTATTTGTTTGCCATTATTGCTTCCCCTCTGTCATCCTGGCATGCTTTCCCACCCCATGGACTCTGGGATTGGCCAAAACTTGCTTTGGATCTAATGGAGAATAAGCTTACAGCTTGCTGTGTGGTTTTGCCTTGCTTCTCTTGGGTCACACTGAGGGTAGTGGCTGCTCATCTGGGTCCCTGAGTGATTATGCTTCACGGAAGTGCTCTGCTGACTCTGGAGGGCTATGTGATGAGAGCAAAAACTAAATGGTTGCTGTTTTAATCCACTGAGATTGGAGCGGCTTTTAATCACAACACAGCCCAGCCCATCCTGACTGGTAGATCTGCAGTCTCATTTGACTCTCATATCCATGAGACAGAGAAAGGCTGATCACACTGAGAGGAGTCAGACAAAAAGCAAGTGATGTGGACTCAATGGTCCCTGGGTAAGAAGGCCTTTCCTGTCATCCCTGGCCAATGCTGCAGACCTAGCTGAGCAATCAAATCTCTCTGAAATCCTGTGTATCTATGACATGGGTTAATAGTATTTACTTTAAGGTTCTTATGGATCAGAATCCAGATATGCTAAAGGCCCTACCATAGTAATACTCATCCCAGAAGAAGAATCTAATAAAAGATAATTTATATTAAAATATTATTATTTTAAAATTCCCTTTTCAACATTATTTCCACTGAGCAGATGAAGAAGCTGAAGATAAATCTGTGCAGACACCTGCCCATGTTGACTTAATGGTAGGGTTGGAGTACAAGTTCTTACAGCCAGACTTTGGGTCCAGGGCTTTTTCCTTAAGCTAGTAAGTGCTGACCAATTTTAGGCCTGGAACTGTACTGGGGCAGGTAGGAGAGTTATCAAGAAGAAAACATATTGTACCATGTGTTAGTGAAATAAGGTAGGTAACAGAGAACAAAGAAACAGCTGGTTTATCTGAAGTACCCAGTATTCTCAAGTTCCAGCTATGGGTGCATAACAATCACCTGAGCAGCTTCTTAACACATTCCCTGGCCTCACCCCTAGAGAGTCTATTTTTAATATTATTTCACAATTAGAGAAACAGCAGAGTTCCAATGTCAGGTTCCTGGGCCCCAACCCCACTTCTGACACCTATAAATTAATTGGACAAGCTTAGGCAAGTTACCTTAGTTCTCTGTACCTCAGTTTCTTCATCCATGAGATGAGGCTAACATAAATAGCTTTTTCAGATAGTACACTGAGATTAAATTAGGTTATATATGCCAAGCACATAGAACTTGACGGGCACTCTGTAAGTGTTACCATTAGTATTCTAATATAGAGATATTTAGAATCAACAGTCCAAAAACTTTCCTAAGGATTGGCAGAGGGCAAACCCTTCATTTGGTGTCCTAGCCAGTTACCCTTTATGGCATTTCTTGAGTCAGTCCCCTTGATTCTGTAGGGTCTGTCAGGGGAATTTCTAGTTAGAAGAGCGTTGAGTATGGAGCACATTTGGGACTGATTCTTAATTCTTGAGTGCTGCCTCCTCTGTGCTCTCATGCAAAGGTTTGCTCCTGAGAAAAGATCTTCATTACCAAACTTTGTCAGGGATCCACCTATGGCTGAAAGGTGGGCAGCCGTCCAGAGACCTGAGGCTCCAGTCAGGGCTAAAAATTGTCTCAATTGAAGCATTTCACATACTGCTCTTGCCCTCTGCCAAATCCCTCATTTTGACTCCTGTTAATCACCAGACGTTAAAGTCCGTAAGAATTATATTTACTAGAAGAGGAGTTTTCTTCTTTTCCTTCTCTTTAAATTTCTTTGAATAATTCATGTCCTGTTTGGAAGGATTAAGTATGGTGTTCTTTCTACTGCAATCAGAACCACAGGTGAAAGTCTGGTTTCTCAGAGTTGGCAGAGCCCATGCTGTTGGGAAGCTTCCCTACCCAGCACATTTGCTGGACCACAGGTGTTTGATTCAGGCCTTCTGGGCTTTGTTCTTTGTCTTGTTTGCACTGTCTTCCCAGTCTCCCTTAATCTTCCTTGTCTGAGCTGCCATCTTCCGGGGAGACTTCAGCAGGGCATCCTCTTGAAGCGGGGAGCCTGAATGTGAGAAGGTAGACTGGTCTTCCAGAGAGATAGCAGGTCATTGAGGTCAACGGTCCTTCCCTGGTCCCAGAAGCAAGAGGGCCTTGTGGAGCAGGGACCTTCAACCAGACAGACTGTGATCAAATTTCAGTTCTGTAATTGCTTAGGGTAATAATTTCATCTCCCCTATTGATTTAGCATCCTTATCCTACCTGAGGGATGAGATCAGTTCCTTCTGACAGCACCATCTTAAGAGTAAAAGTGAAAACACAGAAAATATATAAATAGAAACATATAAATCATAAACACAGAAACCACTTAGGCCAGGATTTGTCTGGCACTTGATAATCTCTCAATTAACACAAGCAGTCCTTTAAACCAGAACTTGAAATTGATGATGTGGTGTAGGTTTCATTGTATTTTATTTGCTCAATTAAAAATTAAGTTTAATTACATAAGGAATTCATGAATACATTCTCCTGGTAAAAATTAAAACATAACAATGAAAACTAAATTCCATTTTGACTACCCAATTTACAACCTCTGGCCAGCATTTATCAGTTTTCAATTTGGTGTGCAGCTTTTTACAATTTCTAAAAGGCATATACATGTGTGTACTTACAGAAAAATGATACAGTATCTGTCTGTTTTGTCTATCTATCTATCTATCTATCTATCTATCTATCTATCTATCTAAGCTATCCAGTATAAATGGTACCATATATATATATATATATATATATATATATATATATATACATATATATATCTTTTTCACTTGACATTGTTCCTAGAGATTATTTATTTCATAAGAGAGAAATGTACTACATTGATTTTATGAGTTCATGCTATTTCATATTATGAGGATATCATATTTAATTTAACCATTGTTTAAATTTTTCCCTGAATATAAGTAATGTTGCCAAATTCATCCTTGTACTTATCCTAGTGTCTGGATTGATACATCTCAGAGGTTTCTTTAGCTTTGTCCCATTTTGTAAGATGGTTGTACTAACTTACACTCCCATGAATTGTGTACCGATCATGTTTTCCTGCCACCTCAACATCCTTTTATATTAACAAACTCTAACTTTGCCAATTTAAGTGGTGTAAAAGGACACAAATTTTAGTGATTGTTAATGTGAATTTTCCTCCTACCAATAAAGGTAAATCTTGGTATGTAACTAACGAGCGTTTGTATCTTCTCTTTTGTGAATTAGCTTTGTATTTGTTGCCTTTTGTTTTACTGAGTCATCTTTTTTCCCTTTAGTTACTTTTTGGAGTTCTAAAAATTATATGGATAAGAGTTCTTTCTATTATTTGGTGTCAGTAACTATTAGCCTGCTTTCTGGTGTCTGGAACCAAGTATCTAACAAACACAATTTAAAGGAGTAAATAGTTTATTTGGCTCACAGATTTGGAAATTCAGTCTATAGTCAGCTGTCTTGGAGGCAGGAATGCCATCTAGAGTACTGCTCACCTCATGGTGGCTGGGAAGTGGAGCAGAGTGCCCAAAAGGAAGGGAATAGGAGCCAGACACAGTTCTCAAGCTCACACTCCATTGACCTGACTAGACACGCCCAGAAGTGTGCCTTACTAATCCTTGGGGCAGCTCTCAAGCCTATCAGGTTAACGACTCAGTTTAGCTGTCATAAATACTTTTCTCTCTTCATTAGTTGCTTTTAGTATGCATTGCACATGTGCTTACTTTTGATTTATTCCATTTATATCACCTTATTTCTTGATAGTATTGTTTTTGTATTTTACTTATAAGTGGACTCTTTATCTGCAATACCATGGATACATTTTTCAACATTCTATTTGTTAAGAGTATCTGAGCTTTGTTTTGGTAAATGATATAAGATCCAACTTACTATACTGGTTATTGAGCTAAGACCTTTTCATGTATAATCAATCAAACTATCTGGAAAGCTCTGCATTGTGACTTCCACCTTGCAGATGAGGCAATAAGGAGATAATGAAGTCTTCAACCCAAGATCCCAAAGGTCAATGCACAGCAATCACCTGCAGTGTCATCTATCTATAAAACTCCATAGGTTTGTGCATGTCCATAGTGTACATCAGAGGTCCCTGCAGGTTGTGTACTGGTTGGTCACAGCAAGAGGAGGAATTGGACCAGCTATACAAGTAAGTCTCACAAACAGGGGATAAAGTCATTTAAAGAGATGGCAGACTTTCAAAAAGGACCTAGTCCCACAGTCTCAACAGCACCGCTTAGTTACATGTATCCGCTGTGGGTGCTGCTCCTCTTTGAGATGGGAGGGTCTTGGTGAGCATCCAACCCAGATAGGTCTTGCTTCTCACTGAGTAGGACACTGGTTGAGGCTTTTCCTTTCAGTTCACAGCAAGCATGAATCAGAAACTAAAATCTCTCTTCTGCTGTGCCCCGTCTAGGGAGATCTCAAAGGGTGACAGAAGATGGAGGCTGAGGAGCAGAGGCGGGCACCTGAGAGGAACTGTTCTTTCAGGTCTTTCCCTGTGTCCTCACACGCTCACCTGTGTGAGCTGGAAGCTTGGCTCCACTGTTCCATCACTCCCTGAAGAGCTGTGTGCTACACACTTAGCAATGCAGAGAGGTGGCTCCAGGCACCCCAGCATAAACTGTAGAAAGGAAAAGATGGAGTCCCTACCTGTGGAACATGAAACAGCGACTTCAGGGTATCTTGCGCCAAATCAGTCCCCTGCCTTCTCTTCTGCACATGGGGCTCTGGACACTGAAGCCAAAAGATCTGTTTCCTGGTGCTGCATGTTGGAGTGTTGAGGAAGTGTTTCTGGTATGATTCTCACTCCATGACCTTTAAATGGTAGTCTTTCTGATCTTCCTTGAACCAGTCTTCTCCAAATCCTGCCTCATGTCCAGTGGTAGTTTCATGTTCAGGCCTGTATTATTAATGTTGTTTTCTCCCTACTAATAGATCTTAACTCCCTGAAGGAAAAGATTGGCTTTCTTTGTGGGAGGTCAGTAAACTCTATTTAATTTCTTTTAACAAGGTCCGAGGGAGGGAAAAATTTCCTCAATCTTCTTTTTCCTAGTAAGTCTTTTCACATATCAGGTGATTTCTCCCCCTTTGAGAACTCCAGCCATTGTCTGCTGTAGACATTTTCTCTAGCTGCTCTCCCACCTGGAATATTCTCTTTACTGCATGTGACCTGTTGTCTAAACCATCAGTTATTTTGATCAAGTTGCCCTTGATAAGTTCATTTGAGCTGAGTGTCCCATGCTGTAGAATAGGAGGGAAGGGGAACACATTCCTTCTTGTGTGGTTAGCCCTGAGTCCCCTCTGCCCTAAAGTTGGCCTTGCCACGGGCAGACATTGACAGGGCTGTGATGCAGACCAGTTTGTGTTGCCTTCTGCTCTTAGATCAGATTCCAGTATCATGAAGCAGGGACATCTTCCAGATGATCCCTCATCTAAACAGTTGCTTCTTGGAAGGGGCGAGAGGCTCATTGGGCCCAGCCAGTCAGCACATCAACCTAAACCAGTTAACCAGACAAGCTAGTGAATCCTATTATCTCTGTCACTTCATTGTGGTTAGTTTCCTACCCCAAGCCCTCTGCTTCATTTGCCATACCAAATTCATATGGTAGAGCTTTTCTTCATATAATTTGGATTTAGGAGACTTCTACTGATGGAGTAGTAGGAAGGGAGTAATATTTCTTTTAAAAAAATGGTGACTTAGAAAAGATACGGGTATGATATTCCCCTAGCTATCTTGATGAAGAGCTCTTCATCTTAGATAATATTGGATTTGCTGATCATTATATTTTGCATGATGATGCCTTAAAGTTATAGAGCAAAACCCTGAATGCCTTTGTGGGGCACAATAATTTCCAGCATTGACTGCGAAGAAGAGGATCTTCTGCAGACACAGGAGCTTTGGGTGGTTTGTCTCTTCCTGGCTTTTCTGTGTTGGCCATGGAGCATGTGAGATTCTCAGTGCACAGGAATCAATCACTGAGTTAGAGGCCATAGGCAGCAGCCTCCCAAGCCCGGCTTCTATTCCTTCTTCTCATCATGTCAGGCCTTCTGTATGTGTGCCCTCTTATGTGTTATCTCTGACTCTGGCTACACTCTGATTTGGGGATAAGAAAGGTAAAACATGTGTGTCCAGAAGGCTTATTGTGGTTATTGGGGAAGGTGTCCCAAGTACCAGTTGACTTAGTGGTGGGTGCTGGCATACAGGGTGAATTCTTCTGAAAATTCAGTGATGGCAAAGAAGGGCTGTTTTTTTCCTGGCCTCAGTGGCAAGCATTCAGTTTTGCCAGACCTGGTGCTGTTTTGTCAGAAGAAAGATGGTTGTTTCCTCATCAGTTCCCTACAGAGTGCTTAAGGTGGAGGTTTCCTTTGCAACAATTAGACTCCATTTATCACCCAAACTATATGAATTATTTATTATATGGGAAAATATGTCACAGAATATAGTTTTGAAACAGGGCACAGAGAGACAAACTCTGCTTGGGAAATCAAGAGAAACATCAGGGATGTGGAAAGATTGATAATGACTTAGGACTTACAAAGGAGAGGACAGGAAGAGCACATGTCCTTTAAGGACATGTTGTATCCCCACAATAGAGCTCAGAAGGAAAAAGGGCAGGCAGGTCTATCTTGGGAGCAGGTGACAATGGGGGAAATAGAACCATAGGCCCTGATGGCACATAAAACCTTGAGTGTAATGAGGAATTTGGGTTTCTGTCTGTCTGTAGAAGAGACAGCACTTCTGAAGACTCTTGGTTTTGTTTGAATTAGAAAACACATTGCAAGTGGCTTCTGATCACAGAGTTCTGGCATCAGAGGAGCCCAGCTGTGCACAGTAACTTTTTTAGTCCACTTGGAGTCTCATTGAGACTTTGCTGAGGAAGGGCTTGTGGCTGTGAGGACCAATGGCCACAGTGCTCAGATTTCAGGAGTTGTGTTTTTGACACAACTCTTTGAAGTGATTTGCAGCTGTGATTTAAGTAACACTAACTAGAACTCCCAGGATTCAGGGTGAGCCTAATACACCCTCTGTACACCTGCCCTTACAGTGCAAGGAAACCAGCTCCAAATACCCCGCACTTTAATAATCAGCATGCCAGGGTGTAGGTGGGTAGAGTCTCAGACAGGAAGACAGAAGATGGGTCAGAAGAGAAAGTTAGCACCTTAGAGAGTGATAAGTTAAATTTTAAGAGGTGGGGAGGAAAAAACACAGTCATGTCTTTCAAGAAAATATCTAACTGCCTTTTCCAAGGGCCATCAGCTAACATGAACAGAATTATGTGCAGAATTATGTCAGAAATGGAATGGATGCAGGTCAAAGACCAAACTGAAATACTGTTCATGCTCTCTTGAGGACTGATTGCCATAGAAGACTCCTTCCTTCTTTTTCCTTCCTTTTTTTGTCTTCCTTTCCTCCTTTCTTCTTTCACTTATTTTTTCACACGGCCATCCCACAACTATTTACAGAGCTCCCATCATACTCATGCTGACCTGTACTAGATGTTAGGAACACACCCCAAAGGGGATACAGGTACAGGGCACTACTTGTGAAAGGTATACAGTGTCTAAGTATCTACAAGGCTTTAGAGGGTTAGGATGATGAGACTGGATTGGTTTTGTACAGGAAGAAGACCTCTTTGAGAAGAGTGGTTGAAGGAAAGAAACAACGGACACATGTGGTGCATCTACATGCTGGTCTCTGTATGCAACTTGCAGGCTTTGGGTGGTGGCTCACAAAGAAATGAGTACTTGTCATACAATCTTGATGGTGACAGTCAAATAAGATGTACTGCAAAAGAAGAAAGAGGACTGGGGAGGAGGAAAGAAAGGGAAGGAATGATCTAATTAAAAGACCATTAGGAGAGTCAATGGTATGCATGTGTGTGCATGTATGTCATAGCAGCCTAGGCCTGAAGGGACCTTGTGCTGCTGTTAGTTCCCATGATGCTGATGCCTTGAAGACAAAAGATCACAGACACAGGAGGAAGAATTTCAGCTTGCTTCTGTGAGTTACTGTTTGTCTGAGGAAAAGCATTAAGGGAGTGGGAAAATGGTTTTTTGATGCTGATGCCACATAAACAGGCTTCCAGGGGAAAGACATATTATAATGCAATATTAAAAGATGAAGTGGGACAGACAAGCTCTGAAGTTACAATCCCTGGGCCGTTCTGCTCTCTCCTGAAAATATGTCCTACAGTGACCCAGGCAAATTCTTTAGATGATGACACCCCCTGGCATCAGGACATTAGGCATCCTGGGTCACAAAGGGAGCTCTCCATTGTGGCCAACCAGAAAAATTCAGGAGACCAAGGCCCAAGAGACCAGCTTCCTAATGCCCCAGTACCTAGGGCTCTGATTTTCAATTTATATAACCCATTCTCAGGGGCATCTTAAGCATCCATGGTGTGCAGCCTCCTGGTGGCAAGACTCAGGCCACCAGCAAAGTTTCATGCTCACTGTGTCCCTCCTCATCATTCCAGCTAGGCTGTCTCAGAACCTGCCTGAGGTACTTTTCTTGCTTGACTTAACATCATATCATTTGGAGGACTTCTGGGAGAACATGGTGGACAAATAACAGCAGCCATGGAGGCTCTCTGAGATTACCAGTTTAGAATCAAGGAGCAGTGCCATGTGAGGAGTCCTACCCGAGGGGAGATGTACCCTGCCGACCCAGGAATGAACTAAACTGAGAGAAACCAACTGGAAATGCAATCCTGATGCTATAACAGGAACAGATAAAATCTCAGTGTGGAAGCTGGATCCCACACCATTGAATTTCCTGCTGCCGACACTGCGTTCCAATCCGCATGGCAGGGAGAGAGATGCGCGAAAGCTCTGAGAGCTGGAATTGGCGAACCAAACTGGTGTTGAGAGTGGGACTGGCAGGGAGCCCTGCATCAACCTGTGGTGAGTGAGAGAAATGGGGACACTTTCATAGACTAGGAGGCTCCAACAGAGGACATTCTGGGACCGAGCAGACTAGCCGGAACAGGGCCTTGCAGTGACTTTTGTCGCATATTCCCCTCTCAAGCGGGAGTGGTGGGGAGCACTTGGCCTGGTGATGCTGTGGGCTAAGATCTAGTAGGCTAGCCCAAATCAGGTTCCTGTGCCTGGCAGTGCATCCTGGCAGTGAAACATTCAGTAGACTGACCTGGAGGGGCGGGCCCAGCAGAGACTGCCCAGGTCTGTGTCTCCCTAGTACACTGCAGTGGGCGGGAACACCTAGTTGGTGCAATTCAAACAAACTGTAACAGACAAAGAGAGAGAGAGAGAGAAAAAAAAAACTGGGCCTCCCACATACGCTTGTATGGAAGGAACAAAATGTATGGGAAAAGGGAGCAACAAGAAAGGGTCCTCAGTCCCCAGTCTGAGAACACTGATCCAGGAAAGGTAAATGCAAAAGAAAATGAAGACAGAAAACATGCAATATCAGACATGGCACCTATAGACATAAAGTGGTATCTCGGGAGCCTCATAGACGAGTTAAAAAATGAAGTATTTAATGAAATAAAGCAAGAAATAAGTAGAATAGTTAGAGAAATGCTAAGCACCACCCAAGAAAAAACAGATGGTGGAATGGAAGAATAGAAAAAAAGGGGAGAATTGTTTGATGGAGAAAATAGAGAAAACATAGAATATGTGAAGCAGGTTGAAAGAGATTACCAGGAAACTAAAAACTCTATTGAAAGCTGGCATAACAGCTTAAAAGAAACTAAGGATAGATTATCGGGACTGGAGGACAGATTTGTAAGGTGGGAGCATGAAATGAAAAACTTCTTAAAAATAACAAGAAGACAAACAGCAATAATACAAAGACTAGAAGATGATAAGAGCATCTATAACTTAAGAACTAAGAACATAAAAGAAGAAGTAGGGACTCAAACAAATGAACTACAAAAGCTATTCACAGAAATAATCCAGGAGAATTTCCCTAATTTAGCAAAAGGTAAAGATACTCAGATGTATGAGGCATACAGGACCCCAGCCACCTACAACCCAAACAGAGCTACACCCAGGCATATAATAATCAAAATTCCAGAAATCCAATATAAGAACAGAATATTAAAAGCCGTGAAAGACAAGAAACAGATCACTGACAAGGGAACATCCATCAGAATTACAGCAGACTTCTCGGCACAAACCATCAAATCACGAAGAGCGTGGGAGGAAATAATTCAAGCTTTGAAAGATAATAACCTCCAGCCAAGGTTGATATATCCTGCACAACTGTCCCTAGAAATTGATGGAAAAACAAGGTGCTTCCAGGATAAAGAGGAACTAGGGGAATTTGCAACCACCAATTCAACTCTACAGAGATTACTGCAGGATATTCTAAAAATGAAAAATACCAAGATTCCAGAAACAGTGGCAGAGTATCCACAATGAATGGAGCAGAAAGCAAAATGAAGAGGACAAACTGACAACTAATGACAGAAAAAGAGCTCAACAGAAATGAGGCAGAGAAGGTTGGATGGTAGGAACAGCCATTTTGGAGAAAACAAGACATCATAATAGGTAGTGGTGATTTAATATCCTCTTGTTTTGAAGTCCCATCAAGCATTTGTTCTTCTGTCTCCATCGGTTTTAACGTGTTGTATATTATTGGATTTTATTATATATGATAATATAAACAAAAACTTTTATAGACAAGGAGATTATATAGAAACCATTGTTCATTTTCTGTTAGTTGATTCTAAATACCCTGTAATACTGTCATTCTCTTGAACGGTTTTACATTGTCTTGATATGTTTGATGCTACAGTATACGAAGATATACCCAAAGATTTTAAGGGAAGAGACATTATGGTAACTACTATTATGTCGAGATTATCTTGTGGTGAAACACTATTTTGCTTAAATGGCTATGTTTTGACCTGCGCTGTTTTGTTGTTATGCCCTCTTTTTTTTTATCTCAATCTCCTTTTTATTATCTACTTTTCCATTTTTATCCTTTTAATTAAGGGAAAAATAAATTAAAAATAGCAGGATATATTACAGTAACCCACTTTGATTTCCTATTAACTTGATTTGAAACTCTGTATTGCTCTCACCATCTTGTTTTGACTGATTTTCCTCTATTCTGTTATGCTTGATAGTACCAAGTTTGAAAGTATAGGCAACAACTGTGAAGACAATAAGATTCATTGTGACGTCCATTCTGGTTGACTATTATCTTCTTTTGAAGTCCTCTAATGTCTCCAATGTTTTGGTTTTATTGGTCTTATTCTTTACTGTTTTGTTCAATTTTATTATAACTGATGATATAGGCAATTCTTTTTAAGATAACAAGAGGCATTATGGTAACCATTGTTGATCACCTTGCATTTTGTTTTTACATTATGTATTATGTCCATCCTTTTGATTTGACTTCCTCTGTCCTGGTATGTCACATTTTGTTTTACTTTCTTCAAAAAAAAAAGTAATAAGAACTGTGGGAGTAATAAAACCCAAAATATGTAATTGTTATTGTACAAAAGAAAGGAAAGAAAGTTCTCTAAAAGATATAACCACATATATATTTAAGTGTATAAGATAGATAACCATATTACTGAGTTTTGTTGGATCATTGAACAAAACTGTTTGCAGTCTCACTGTTTGAAAGTCCCCTCTATATGCTTTAATTTTGTAACTTCAACAACTATTTCTAAGATGACAATATGTAATTAACTAGATTTCCTACTGTTTATTTTTTCTGAAATTCTGTATAACTTTTACCCTTTTTCTGTTTTTTTTCTTTTTCCTCCTTAAATAAAATTTTTAAAAAATCATATCATTTGGCTTAAGCATTGCCCTCATTGGGATCCTTTTTGAATATAATTTATGCATTTGTTTTTTTGCTGGGAAGTTCTCTAGAGCCCCCCCCCATTCTCTGAGTCAGGGCTCCCAGGACACCTTCTGGGAACTGTGATTAATGTACTAAGGAGGCCATTCTGTAAGATCTGTTGACTGGGATGTGCAGCCTTGGGGCCTCCTACCTTCATACTCATTGTGATTGTCCCCCAGCTGTGTGTGGAAGGCTGGCTCTCGTCTTCGTCCCAGCCTTTGGACCCCAGCAGTCTTTAGCTGCTGCTGGCTGAATGCCCTGGCCATCCCCACTCAGAGACTGTGCTCCTTGCAATACTTTCAGTTCCCGAGAGGAAGAATGAAAAAGAGCATGAACATAAGTAAACTCACCAGAACACAAATGCTAGGAGTGATTGAAACTCTGATAAAATGAATCCGAGGGACAGGGATTAGAGACTAGACTAGATTTGTAGTTTTATAACCATGTTCGACACGCCACAGTAACCATTGGAGACACAATCTCCTGGTGGCAACAGAACTTTATATCTAAGAACAGGAGAATTAGCAAAGAGCCTCTGTTCCAGGACATTTTCCCTGGAGACTCATTTTGACCCACAGTCCAAAGGATGTTTGTCTTCAGCGAGATACTAGAATATGTGACCCAATCTTCCCTATCTTTGTAGCCCCAGAGGACTCAGCCTTGAAAACTATAGACATAAACTTTCAGGGGTGGAGTAAGGGAATAGAATCTAGTCATATATAGCAGTTATATTTGAAGAGAATTTTTATCCTGATTAATTTCTATTTGTGATTTTTAAAAATATTCTATAAAAGTGTGTCCCAAATCCATGTAAAAAGATTGTAATTTATTCATTATAATTATATACATGCCCATCAAGGATAATGCCTGGACCATAGTAAATGGACAATAAATGCTCTCAGGCTGAGATGTTTTGTATTTGGTGCTGTTTAATGTGTAGTGTTGCAGGTGAGGCTGTACCTGGTGTCTGGGAGAGAGTAAGCCCTTGAATTAGATTGAACCAGTTGCTTAGGACAGATATTAGGAAGAGATCCATCCAGTAGACAGAAATGTGTGTGGCTGATCAGTCACAGATGTGGGTAACCTATCTCAGTTGAAGAATCTCCAGCAAGGAAGTGAACAGTCCCTGAATGCATCTGTATGACCCACATGATTCTCAGCACTCTCCATGGGTAAACTGCTTTCCTCCATACAGCCAAACCATGTTATAAGTAATATTCATTTTCCATTTACAGATGAGTAAGTAGAGTCAGACAGAAGCCATTAATTACCAGGTAAGCCAGCTAGTAAATAATACCAGGACCATACTCCAGACTAGTTGATTAGAGATTTATTAACAATTTCTCTCCACTGCTCCTCTGCAGAGTGTGGCCCTGTGGTCAAAAGATTGAAGCTGAGGGACTCACCAATCAGATGGTTTAGGCAGTGGGTTAGTCAATAGAAGGCTGTCTCTGTGGATGACAGCTAGGGTCTGTATCAGGACCAATCTCTTGCTGATAATTGACGATGGAGACAGAAAGCCACACACAGAAACCAGGAAGGAAGAAAGTGGCCACAGTCAGGCAAGAGAGCTCCCTGGGCTTTATGGGCTGGTTTATACTAACTAAAGGTAACAGTACTGGGCCCAGAGTATTGGAAATACTCCAGCTCAAGGTTTCGTGTTGGCCAGATATGGGGGCAAAGGTAAACACTGGTTTTGAAATGTTTTCTTAAAGTGGGAACAACTTGAACAAAGGAATGGAAAAATCATTCATCCTTATCCTATGTACAGATTTTCTCTGTTCCCTTATGGTGAATACATTTCTTTTAGGTCCACCTTATTTTTTCAGATCATATAACAGAGCCAATGTTTATTTCCAAAACTGTGTTTTATGTTGGGACAAAGTTCTCTGGAGAAAAATACTGGGGCTCATTAAACAGTGGGTGCAAAAGGGGGCGGGGAGGATGAGAACGTGAAGAGGAAATTATAGCAGAATGATGTTTTATTTTCTGGCAGGAAAGGATTTAAAATAATTATATCTTGTGTTTAGAACATTTTTATTTCTCAAATTTCATTGCTGCTTGTGCATAGCAGTGGGCCAGGAGACTACATTCTCAGGGATACTCTTCCCAGGAAATATCGTGCTTCACCCACTGGGCATTTAATTTAGGTCCTTGAAGGAAGGAGTGGAAATTGTCCAGAAGCTCCTTCACTCTTTTGATTTTTAAATACTTTTTACATATGATGCTTGCTTTGTACTGGTCAGCTGACTTCAGTCATGGCCTGAATGTCCACTCCAGGACTCATGTTGATGTTTAATTGGCATTGTACAGTATTCAGAGGTGGGACTTTTGAGAGTCAGCTAGGTTTGGAGAGCACTGCCCTCAAAAATGGATTATGCTGCTGTGGTTAGTAACCTCAAAACTGGGCTCCTGAAAAAAGCATGATTGTGGCCAATCCCATTCCCCTGACGTGTGTTTGCTGGCCTTTCTGCCATGTTATGATTTCCTCACCATATGTTGTATTTCCCAACCTCTAGAACCATGAGGAATAAACTTCTTTGTAAATTACCCAGTTAGTTGTATTTGGTTACAGTCATTGAAAATGGAATGAGATAGCCACCCCTTTAGTAGAAGTACAGAAACTGAGGACTATTTGGTGTAAATTCAGGCTAGTGATAAGTCCCTATTTGGTTGTTGAGGGTTGGGCTATTGAAATACAAAAGGAAATAGTGGCCAGTACTGTCAAGGAAGTGATCATTGTAGGTAGCAAGATTTCTTCTTTCTTTGAAATGGTCAATGCTTTAATTGCCTCTAAATCATTAACCAAATCAGTTCATAGACATTTTAAACAACAAAGTGACCATTAATATAAACTGCATACAATGGCTTTGCTTTGTCATATTAGCTTTAGTGTCTAACAGAGACCTTGACTAAAGACTGTCCTATATGGTGGAACTTCAGGTATCAGCCACGGATTGGGCCAGAGTAGATTATTCTGGGCAGGCTGGCTTTTCATAACTATTTTCACAATACTGTTTTGCCATATAAAAGGCAACTTATCTTAAAATTGCCCTCTTTTCTGTATAAATAAAGAAAAGGGTATAAATTTTATTAAGAGTGAGCCTAAGAGCCTGGCTGTTTGGGAAGGTCTCAAATCAACTCTGTCTTTACTGAAGGGCTGGCAAACAAAGGTAGAACAGCTCTGTACAGTTGTGCTCATTAATTTTTCATAGGATTGCAAGTTTTCTAAGCTCTGTCCTGTGATACCAGCAGTCAAGCCTATGAAGAGGAGAGAGACTTGGAAAGTGCTCATGGACTCTGGAGGAAATGAAGAAATAAAATCAAGAAGAAAAATTGAAAAAAGGCAAAAAGATGTGGGGTTAAGAAACATACTACCACCTGCTAAGGCTGCTGTATAACAAATACCATACATTCAGTAGCTTAAACAACAGACACTTATTTTCTCACAAATCTGAAGCTGGAAATTCAAGATCAAGGTCTGGTCAGGGTTAGTTTATTCTGAAGCCTCCATCCTTGCTTTGTAGATGGCTCTGTTCTCTGTGTCCTTACAAGGAGTCTCCGTTCTACATGTATCTATGTCCTAATCTCTTCTTATAAGGACAAGAGTAAGATTGGATTAACGCCCACCTAATGGCCTCATTTTAATTCACTTACCTCTTTCAAGGTCCTATCTTTAAATACAGTCACATCTTGAGATATATGGTTTAGGACTTCACCATATGAATTTTGAACAAGAGGTAATTTTTTTTCAACCAAAAAATAGCTTTGGTCTTTCTATACCTGAAGGAGGGATACCTCTTGGCTATAAAGCACAGGCACTAGAAATCTAGTATACAAGCATTAGAAATCACTTAAAACGTGACCTTAAGGACCATGTGTTACATACTGGTCCTTCAATTCAGATATCTGTTGCAATGAACAAGATGCTTTCCACAACAGATGCCTAGACTCTTGCCTTTTGAGATTCAACTGGTGTAAGAGGAGAATCCACGTCAGGTAATTCTGAAAATAATTTCAGTAAGCTTAATTGTGCAGCTAGCAGTCATAAACACTGATGTAATCTATATTCTAATTTTATAAGAAAAGAAACTAGTGGCTAGAAAAGTTTGATGAGTTGTCTAAGATCAGAAAGCATGTGTATACTAGGTGCTAAGCTTCCTGATTTGCATCCTCTGGGTCTTCTTCTTTCCATTTATTTCTGTTTCCTAAATGCCAATACTCCAGGGTTTCTGGGGCAAGAGATGTAATGCTTCACATTCCCCATCAGGCTCTGAAGTACCCCTTCCCCCAGCTGTGTAGAGCATTTGTATGTGGTGAAGCCTTCAGGCAGATAGTAGTAGACTGTAGAATAAAAAACAGGATAGATCTGAGGAGTCCTCCCAGCTCCAGAGCTCCCTGGAGTGCCTGAATCATAGTGCGACTCCCTTCTCTATCCAGTCTTACTTCTGCCAGTCACCAAAGAGGATCATGTGGACTCCAAGGACACTGCAATAAATCCTTGCTTGCTAATTGTCATCTATGAGAGCTCAACCTATGTCAGTTCCCCTGTGTTCGTAGTATTTTTGTTAGTACTTTTTACTGGGTGCTTATCATTTTGGGGTCTACACTAAGTGCCTGCAATTTGAAAGAGAATAATAGATTCTTACTCAATCATCAGACATGGCAGTAATCAACAGCAAATTCTAGTGGTGTGTCTGAGTCACCATAACAAAAGTTGTAAGAGTGACGTGATGCTCTGGCTGGAGGAGTCAGCCAAGGCCACTCTCTTCTGTACTTCCCAAGCCTTCACAGTCTGTCCATGAGTGTGAACTGGGCACCTTCTTGAAAGAGCTGGTTCTCTAGCTCACGTCTAATACAATCTCTCATCTTCTACTCCTTTTATTGCACATTGGTTGGGGAAAAATGATGAGTACACGGTGAGAAATAATAAAAAAAGTGGAAGAATTAGGGTAGTTAGGAAATTACTGTATTAATTTTAGGTGCCAACTTGACTAGGCTAAGAGATACCTAGATAGTTGATAAAACATTGTTTCTAACTAAGTCTATGAGTTTGTTTTTGAAAGATGTTAGCATTTTAATCAGCAGACAGAAGAAGAAGACTTTGTATCACCATTGTGAGTGGAGATTACCCAGCCTGTTGAGGGCCAGAGAGACTAAAATGGCAAAGGGGTGGTAAATTTTCTCTGTCTCTGCTCTGCAGGCCTTGGGGATCAAGATTGTATGATCTTAGGTCTTTGGATTCTGGTAAAGATAACTGTCTTTCTGTGTGTACTGGCTGCAAACAGAACTCGTGTGCATAGTAGCCCCCCATTTCTTACGCCTTGCCCCCAGAGAGTTATTCCATTGGATTCTCCTTTGTTCTGCCTTGCAGGTTGCATATTGCGGGACTTTTTGCTTTTCATAATTATGTGACTTAACTCTCACAATTAATCCTCTTTTCTCTTCTATGGTCTCAACTTCCTTCCCCTCTCCTTCCCCTAGCATCCCTTCTCTCTTCTATTTCTCTGTTTCTGTCTCTGCCTCTCTGCTCCTCCTTCCCCTCCTCCTCCTCCTCCTCCTTCTCTCTTGATGGGTTCTGTGTCTCTATATACACTTTCAAAATGTGAAAATTCAATTTGGGTCTCTCATGTGCTCCTCAATCTTCCTCCCTTGGAGGCCATTTTTCCTATCCCAATACCAAAGTTAAGCCTCTAGAGTGCTCATATTTATCCTCTCCCTCAAAAAGACTGTAGACTCAGTCACTGATCTGTAAAAGGAATAATGTCAGAGTCTAGGACACTTGTATCTCATTCCCAGGGATGGCAGAGAGAACAGGAACCAAGATACAAATGGACAAGTTTGGGAAACATGTACAGGGTTTTTCTGATTCTCTGAAATTGATCCTTTGCAGACAGAGTGTCATGAAGTCTTGTATCTCTTGGCCTGGTTAGGGGGAATATCAAATTTGGATCTTTGTAAAAACTATCCTTCTGTGCACACTGGCTAAAAAGAGGGCTGGCCAGTACACCAGTACTTAGGAAGAACAATGCCCATGACACTACTAAATTATTCTCATGCTGTCCATAGAACATGCCCTGTGTACTCAGCCCTGAACTGGGCCAGGCATAGGACCCTAGTAAATGAAAATGAAGGCCCCAGCCTTCAAGCAACCTCCAGCTGAAGTGGGTGGACAGGCACATCATCGCCAGCTGACACATGTCTCAGGGAGGAAAACGATCTGTACTCCAGGGAGGCCCAGGCCTCCTGTCCTATTTGGAGAGATGTGGCTTCTGCCAAGGGCCAGTATTTAGGACACACATACATATTTAAAAGGTCTAAGAAGGGACACAAATAAGACATTAACATGTGCGAATGGTTATAGCTGAATAACTAAAGCCAAGGGGCAGGACAAAGAAGCAAAGCTGAGAGCAGGATGTCCCCAATGCATGGAGTCAACTTACCAGCCCCAGCCAAACAAAGTGGCAATGAGGGCAGCAGGAGCACGAGGCAGCACTATACACATTGTGGGTATTAGTTATTAGGAAACTCAGTGCCCCCCTTTTTGGAGCACAGGGACAAAGTGAATACTGTGCAACTGTCTGCGCTTACGTGACTGTAGAGACATTAATAAGGGGAAATATTCGAAGATCATTTAATAGTGTCAGCTGTTTTGTGTATACAAGTTTAAGATATGTGAACATGCCTGAGTGTGAAATGCAGGGATAATTCTACCTGCATGCATAAACACTCACTTGTTGAAGATGTTTATATGCAAACCATCCAATGCATTCTTTCCTTGTTCCAGGGATGTTTACCTGTGAACCAAGGTTCTCCCCACCCCATGTTCCTGCCTGGCAGGATTTCTCAGCTGAGAATACTTCCCTCTTCTGAGGAACAGATATCTATCCCAGCTGTAGACTATTTGTTATCTTCAGTTTCAGGGTGAAAAACACTTTTCCATTTGACAGGAATTAGGAGATACTAAAGACAGGAATTGATTTGCCCAGACTGGAACCCAGATTCTTTGTCTCAGTATAATGTAGGTTTTCTACAAAAAGAAAGGGATTCTAAGGAAACTGAGACTGTCTATGAAACTTTTAGAAGAAGGTGAGGAGAAAAGTTGGTAAAACAAGGCATCTTCACTCACAGAGATTGGAAGATGACCTTAATTAAGAAATCACCTCAATTTGGGCAGATAGGGGTTTACAGAAAGTTGAGTGAAGAGAGCAGAGCTTAAAGTAGAACTAATTTCCTAAATTCTTGGGTTAAAGACTCCCCAAGGCATCCCTCCCAGAAAGCAGTGGGAAAAAGAATAGTGTTTGATCCAGGACTGCTGATGAGATGGTTGAACAGGGTAAAAAGGGACCCAGGCCCTGGACAGCTCTCTTGATGATGGTTGCTGTTGGTGTCAGAAGAGGGAGAAGGGAATATTGCTGGATGGAGGTCCTAAGCTCCCAGGCATTTAATATGTCAGGAGCATGGTTGAGTCATGGACTGTGGAAGACATGGACAGCTGTGGCTTCCTCTTACCTTCACACAGACCTTGGCTTTGACTCTACCTTGTAGTTCCTAACATGTGAGCAGAGGTCTTAGTGTTATCACCCCCTCTTCCCACTTCCTCTGCAGTCCTCTGTTGCCCTGGCCCTACACCAAGTCTTGGCTCGTACTTCTGCCTCAAACTAGAATGCCCCAAACAACTTTCCATGTGTCTAAACTTTAGCCAGCTCCAAGACTGGGCTAAAACATCACTTACTCCAGGGCAACTTTCAAAATGACTTAAACTACAGGACTCTCAGACCCTGTATTCTCCAAAGTTTCCTTCGGCTTCACTGTTCTTATCTTACTCCCCTTTTTGGCTCCTCTAGCCTATCTTAATATTAGGATATCTGGGACACCATCATAGGCTTTTTTTTTTGTTTGTTTGTTTGTTTTAAATCCACTTTTTTTTCCAGGGAGAATTCTTTGCCTTCTGATTTTCATTATTAAACCTGTGTCAATGACTCTAAAATTTGAATGTGTAGGCCTAGCTTTTCCCATGCATTTAGGACTTCTGTATCCCTGTTTTCATTTCCTTTTGGGTGGCCTCACAGGACTCTCAGTCCTCTAATATTTTAACTTCTTCTTATGAGTTCTCTCCTCATCCCAGTTGTCTCATTCCTTAATTACTTGGATGTCTTTCATTGGAATATCCTGACTTTGCTTAAAAGCATATTCTGCATCCTTCTCCCTCTACTCAGAAGAATTTACAATCTTCTCAGCCAGCAATATTGTATTATCCTTCTTCTAACTCATCTCCTTGCCTTCACGTCTTACCTAAAGTTACTCACAGTGCTGAATGAAAGTTTTAGACCATAATGAAGTCATGGGATCCTCTGCTCAGAATCTCGCAGCATTTCACACAGAGAATGGAATGTAAGCTCCCAATCTTGGCCCACGAAGCTGTCCCCTTAGGGCTGGTTCTTGCTCTTCTCTCTAATGCCGCCTTACTCTGCTTCGCCTTTGCTTATGTTACTCTAGAGTCTGTTTCAGAAGCCCCAGGCTGTTTTGAACTCAACCGCTTTGCACTGGGCAGTTGCTCTGCCTGGGATGCCCCTGTGCTCCATCGCAAGCCTGACTGCTTCCCTTGGGTAGGTCTCAGGTTAAATCTCACCTCTTCTAAGAGGCCTTTCCTAACACCCAGTTTCACACAACTCTTCAGCCACCCTGCACTCTGTCACCCTGTTTTATATTCTTTGTAGCACTCATCACACCCCGGTGTAATGTGGCACATTCAGTTTATTTTTGCTGTTTGTCTCCTCCATTAGCATGTAGGCTCCAGGAGGACAGAAAGCCTCTCTGCCTCTCTCCTCACTTATCCCAGCTCCCAGGCAGTGTCTGGTATACAGAAAACACATGGGAGAGTTTGTTTAATGGTTAAATAAATGAGGAGCACCCCCCTAAAAAAGAGATACTGTTTGATTTGAAATGCTTTGATTTCCTTCTTTGGAATTCTGACAATAATATTTATCTGAAAGGATTCAGGCTATTCATACTACCTAAATGAAATACATTGAAGTTTCTTTCTTTTCCTTATATATTGATATGATGGTTACTATTTATTATTGCTTTATTATTGGAGACAGAACCTGTCTGATCTCCATGTCTTTGATGATCATTCTCAAGCATTTGGAGATTTATGCTTCTTGTATCCTTCCCTCAGCAGCCTGGTGAAGAGAAGAGGCTGTGCTGTGCCAGAAAAAGCAAGAAGACAGGACTCTAGGGTGGGGATCATTACTAAGGATTTGCCTCAGATGAATTACAATCTATTTAGGAAAGTCATTTTTAAAAATCTTTTCTTCTGGGCTACAGAATGAGCTTAATAGTGGTAGTCCTTCTGGTCTTTGGAAGCAATCGGAAAGATAAAGATCTCAGGAATTTATATGTAAAGGGGAAGCGTCTGCCACTCCTAATTTATTTCTTTATTCTTTCATCCATCAAATATGGCCTAGCTACTGAATTCCTAAAAGAATAATGGCTTATACAGTGTATGTCTTCCCCCTCATTGCCCAGTAGAGTTGATGCACGCAAGTGATAGTACTGAAGGTGCCAGGTTACATAAGAGAGGTAAAACAGTGTCCAGGCATGGCCAGGAAGGGCTGTGATCTCATCTGGGAGCTCCTAAGATGGGAAAAGATGGAACTTTGGAAAACCTGGACCTAATAGAAGGGTCTTCAAAGTCCCTAACTCAGGGGTCATCATCTGTCCAGCATTCTACAAAGTCAGGCAATTGCTCCTGGCCATGACCATCCTCAATGCTTTCAGTGGCAACACTGGTACTGCCCCAATCAACAGGTCCTGAGACACTGGAGCAAACATTTCTATTCTTAAAATAAGACTCTACCATTCACATCTAAACAGAAGAGAATGATGCAGACATTTATTTCCTTATATTTGTGGCCAATTGATTCATTTTGTGCCTCTTCTGCCTTGCCTCCATGGGGATTTGGTCTTGTCTTCCTCAGAGAACCATGCTGGAGCCCTTAGAGTGTCACAGGATCCTTGGATCTGAGGTTGCGCACAGTTACTATTTCCAGTAGGCAAAATCTTGTGCTCCAATTAGCACTGTCTCTGCTGCAATCCAGTTCCTCCTGCATTCTTTCCCCAAGTGAAGCTCCCCAGGCTGAGCAGAAAAGAGCCTGAGCCCAGAATCCTTCTGAGAGTAACAGAGAGAACACCAGAGAGGTAGGAGGCAGCCAAGGAGGTTTCTTCCAGGGAGGCTTCATTTCTAACTTTGCGTACTGAGACAGATAGGCAAGGCATCCCTAAACCTCCCATTTACAGGCTGAAAGTGCCTTTGACAGGGAGTAGATGTGTGTTAGCATATACAAAGGACCATAACTCTGGAAGAAAAAGGACACTTAAGTAAGCTTGATTTGTGTTTTTATATTTTTTAAAGGAAAGTGCAAGTTCTGTTTATTTGGTAAATGAAATAATATTACTTGGACTAATATAACTGCTTTCCATCTTTTTTCTTTTTTTACATAATCAAACTTGTATGACATGGGTCAGAGGCAGTCAGGTTGAGTCCTTCCCCCTAGCATGACAGATTTAGCAAATAAAAATACAGGATTTGAAGTTCAATTAGAATTTCAGATAAAGAAAAATATTTTACTACAGGTATAGCCCACTGAATATTTGTTATGGGAACTAGAAACATTATAGGTTGCTTATCTGGAATTCAAATTTAGTAGGGTGTTCTTTATTTTATTTTGCAATCCTTTTTTCCACAGGCATCCAGTTGCTATGAGGTCATGGTGGATGGTTTGTCTCCAGGTTCCTTTTCTGGAATCCCTCAGGGCTTTTCTGGAAGAAGATTCTTTTCTGTAGTATTTAAGTCAGAATCCCTGCCCCTTGAGATCATCTATAGAAAATCATGTGGTCCTACTGTTACAGGCAACTGAGTTAGATAGAAATATTATAGGCAGTCAGATAGGGGTAGGCCCACAAAGCAGCCAGTGATTAAAGACCAGATACCTTACATCTGTGGGGGAGAGAGACACCTTCCCTTGTGGGCCAGACCTCAAGACCAAAGATAAAACAAATGGAGCTATATAATTTCTAAGGATAAACATCAGGGATTGATATTCTAAATAAGTTTCTGTCACCCTGAAGAAGCCAGAAGGAGCCCCTAACCCTAACCCTACAGGAAAAGCCCCTGCTCTATATGCATGCCTGCTTGCTATGTGACTTGCTTCCCCATTTGTTCCTGATTTAATCAATTTTACCTGAGCAGTTATACTTGTAATGTTACAGGCTGACCATAATTCTGCCCCACTTTATGCCTGCCTTGCAATTTTCCATTTTCCCATACCTTGGACCTGCCTCATTTTGTGGTTTTGCTCTATAAAAGTCCCTAGAAAATACAGAGTCTTTGGCACCCCATTCAGGACCCCTTCTCTCTCTCTCTCTCTCTGTCTGTCTCTCTGTCTATGTCTCTCTCTTTCTCTCTTAGAGAGCAGCTTTCTTTCTCTCAGTAAATATATTTTCCTCTTAACCTCTGTTGTTCCTAAAATTCATTTTTCGATGTTAGAGAACACAAACTCGTACTGGACATAGAGTAGGTTGGGAGTTTCTTTCCTCTTTATCATTGCTAATACATGAAGGTGCAATCCTCCTTCAGTTTCCCAGAGAGCAATGATTAGCTGTGTTGCTTACACACTGGAAACATCTGGGGAGCTTAAAAAATGCTGATACCTGGTTTCAAGTCCAGGGATTCTGGATTGATTGGTTTGGGGTGTGGCCTGCCTATTAGGATTTAGAAAAGTCTTTCCAAGATACTCCAATGAGCACATAAGTTTGAAGATCAAGGTTTCAGAGGTATCAATGCAGAAAGGCACAGGTCTGGCCTGGGGTCTTGATTCTTAGGAGTTTTGAGAATCATCTATTGGCTGAGTGTTTTCAGCGATCCAAAAACGAAGAAAAGCCAAGTAAATGTCTTGGTTGCACTGATATTTTAAACATTTGTGGTTGTCTTGATTTTCAGACAGGTATGAGGTTATTCAAGGAAGTGAGATATGAAACCTCCACTGTCGAGGTGCTCACAATCCACCTTGGGGGAGATACTTCCTACTGTCCAGCCCTGTCAGTTCTTAAACACTCATTACTTTGCATGGAGCCCTGGACTGGGAATTATAAGGTCTGCTCGTATAAGGTGGCGAGAGTGGAAGGAGAGCTTAGCTTCACATGTGCTTCAACAGGCAAGGAAGACTTTGGACAGAAGCAAACTTGAGTGGCCTTGGTGGCCCACACTTGTTGGGGCCAGTGATGGCCCACACAGTGTCATTCCTCTGGCAATAGGTGAGAAGCTTCAGATCCTCCAGAAATGTGGCAAGGGCGAAGTGGCTTGGGATCTGAGGGGAAAGAAAGACAAGCCCATGTGTGAACTTACTTCCACGGCTCAAACTTAGTCATATGTGCTAAAGAGAAAGAGAGACTGGGAGTAAGAGGATGAGAGATTACAAATTCATCACAGTGGGAAGTGTATCATTACATAGCATATATTCTGTATCATATAGATCATATACATACTGTATGTGTTACAGCAACTAATGATGTTAATAGTAATACTGGTCTAAAATTCCTCATCCAAATCCATGGGGCCATACTTAGTTCAAAACAGATATTTGCATATTTCCCACTGGTAAAGAAATATTTTGCATAAAGTAAAACCTGAGTAGCAACTGGTATCGTATCCTACCTAAACACACTAACAGTTCTGCAGCACAACTTAGGAATATTGATGCCAGGTGGGATGAATAAGCTTGATTTAAAAGCCTCATCAATCCAGGTCAGGTTACAAAATGTCTTTTGGTTTTTGAATCTTTTTGGAGTCTGTGAATACAGGATTGTGGGTCTATTATACCCATCATTTATGGAACATTAACTGTTTGGCAGGCTGCATGCCAAGTACTTCAAATACATTATACCATTTAAACTGCACAGCAGCCCTACCAGGTAGCAACTATTATTACCTCTATTCTGCAGATGAGGGCAAAGAGGCTTACGAGGTTGAATGATTGGCTCAAGATCCGTGGCTCTTGTGAGGAACAGGAGTTCAAATTCTGTTCCAGTCCCAGAGCCAAAAAACTATACTGGTATGGGCACATGAAGTGGTGAAACATGGGAGTGAGGTACACACATTTAAGTAGGCACAAAGTTTTGGTGATCTGAGGAGGTATGTTTGTGAGTGTGTATATACTTGTGTGAATGTTCTTGGGTGTGAGAGTATCGTGTGTGCTATACTTTATGGATTTGGTTATCTTTTTGTGCTTTTGTGTTTCTGTGGTATATTTTGGGTAGGAGGTTTGTGAGTGTGTGTGTGTGTGTGTGTGTGTGTGTATGTGTGTGTATGTGTGCGTGTGTGCACCATCTTCTCCTGTGTCTTTATTAGCGGTGCTAGAACAGGGAAAAGCTTACTTTGTGATACCTTTACTTTCTAGAACCCAGGGAATAAGGAATTGAATTAAACAAATTTTTGCGATTTTCAGGAAAGACAGAATCTTCTGCTGGGACTCAATGATAGAGACTGTCTGAGTGCAGGCTCCCAGTGGATAAATTAGTCAGGGTCAGTGTACAGTTCCCCAAGGGCCGAGGGAGCTCCTGGAGGCATTTCTGTGCGGTCAGTGAGCATCATCTTGGTTCATTAATTTTTGAGTGGAATGTTCTTTGCATAAATGAAAGAGATGCAAATTTTCTCAGAGATTCTTTAGTGAAGTCACCTGTTTCATAGAAGGAAAAAGATAAAATCTTCTCAGGAGGTCTTAGTTTTATGCTGTTGGTCTATGATTGGGGCAGGTAGCAGTGCTGCAGGAAATAGTGAAGAGGATGGTGAGAGGATGGTGCATGACTGTTTTGTGTTCCCCATGATTCTACAGAGGGTTCTAGGATGCAGCTGAGAACCCCCATTCTCAGAGTCAAGTCAAATCAAGTCAAGTCAAGTCAAGTCAAGTCAGCAATGACACTGACATCAGAAATCACAGCTCAGATTGCAGCATCTGTGGCTATGGAATGATAAACCTCAACAGACCAGGAAAAAAAAAAAGAAATAAAGAAAAGGAAAAAGGAAATGTCCATATTCTTAGGACTCATTGTCAGTCTGTATTCTTTATAAAATCTCTAGCTGGCTGCTTTAGGAAGGAAAGCGATAAAAGAGAGAAAACTAACATGTTGTCTAATGTGTTAAGTGCTTTGTTATTATTTCTCATGCATTATTTTATTTCTTCCTTAGGACATTTTATCTTCATTAGCCACACATGGAAGTTAGGTACTTTATCTCAAACCATTCCACTAGCAGACCTGTAATTTAAACTCATGAGCCTTTGATTTCCATCCTTTCTACTGTATTCCACTGAGTGATGTCTGTACACTAGCACCAGTAAAGCCCAAACCATAAACTGTGATTATATTACTTTTCATGGGTGTAAATTTTTCTTGCAAACATTTCCTCTGATCCACTCATGAAATTTCTAAGTATCAAAGATACTGGATGCTACAAAGTATCCCGAATTGGGATTCAGGAAAACAGTTCTACTTTAAGTTCTTTATCTCTTTTGTTCTCAATTTCGTCCTCTGTTTGGTGTTTTGTGTGGATGCTGTCTGAATCTCTTTTAGTTAAAAAATAAGTCAAGCTGTAGACCCCAGAGGAGATTTGTCTTATTTATGAATTTTCTTGGAGTATACTGCACAGAGCTGGTCACAGCGTGGTTGTTTACATATGCACTAAGTCCTTAAAAAAGTTTATGTAGTTAATTCATGAGGAGTTTTTTCTTTACCAACAAATGACAGACACTCTTACTGAAAATACCAGTCTACAAATAGTTGCTAATGTTCCATGAGCCCCTATTTTATAACAGGATGGGCAGAGGCCTTACAGCAGTTTTTTACTTAATCATGGTGAAAAAAAAAGGAGCTGATGGACGTTTCATTCCTGTTGAAAACCACCCACAAACACATTGTAGTCAATATCAATTTTCCAATGTATTATTGATTCTAAAATGCATTTATTTCAAAAAATAAACAATGGTTTTCTTTGGTAATTTCCATATTGCGGACACAACTGCCTTTTTGTTGACCTACTTGTTGTCAAATATTATTGACTACTTATAGGAGGAAAGAGAATTTATTTTATGAGTGTTTTTATTGAACCAAACTAGGAGAAGGGGAATAGGGAATTGTAAGCACTACAATTGTTAATACCTAACTGTCCCCATCCCAATGCCAACTGTTTTGCTCAAACTTGATAAGAAACTCCTTTACCTATGCTCCTTGATTCCTCTCCAGTTATGTGCTTTAAGGTGTTTTTCTTATTTTACCAACACTCATACATACCAACTGCATTTACCTGTAGTGTCTATCAAAAGAAGCCTATCAGTGATGCTAAGATTTAGCATGTATCACTGAGGCATTCATTCACTTATCAAATCTGTGCAAAGAAGCTTGGGTTTGAATGTGTAAAGTGGAGACCAAAGGCCAGTCATGAGGGTTGTTGGAATGGCACCAGCTTTGGGATTAGCTCCACCTCCTGCCAAGCAGGATGGGTCCAGCGTCTAGGAAGTGCACCCTGCTCATGCACCCTGAATGGAAATGTGCATCCCGAGTTCTCCTCCACCCTCTTCTCTCATTTTTCCCTTTTCTCTAGCAGTCCCATAACCTCGTTCGCTCTTGTTGTGATTGTGTATTGATGACTCCTAACTGTGTTCTGCATCTGAGAGGCCCCCTCTGAGTTTAGACTGGGCTTTCTAACTTCTAGGCACATCAAACTCAAGTTTTCTAACCCAACACCTAAGCAACTGAAATAGATTCTTTACTGTGTCATCTGTCTGTCTGTACCCCACTTACTAATGCCTGAAAGAAACTGAGAGGTATCCATGCACTCTTGTAGCCTCTCACTTTCACATCTGATCAGTTAATGGCAAATTTTTCCTTTTTAATATACTTAAGTCTTGTATAGCTGGTAAATTTTTATTTATTATACATGCTAAAACTTCCCCGAGTGTGCAGTGTGTTTATTTATTTTTAAAGTAGACTACGTCTCTATAAGCACTGTCCAGATGGAAAAGCTCCCAACTTAGCACATTTTGCCACTGCCTCCAAGGGTGACTGTTCATCTGACTTCTAACATCAGTGATTAGTTTTGTCTGATTTTGAGCTTTATACAAATAGACTCACACAAGATGCATCTTTCATGTCTGACTTCTTTCACTCAACATGATGCTTGTGAGATGAAGTCAGTCTGTTCCGCATTATCACTTTTTCATTTTTCAGAGCCACACACTATTCTTACTCCATAGCAAGGGAACTGTATTGTAAACTTTGTATCTTCATGGGACCATTTGAAGATATACTAAAAAAAGTCAGCTCATAGGAAATGTCCTTTTAAAGAGCGTATCTTTGAAAACAGGGCATATATGCTTGTGATATTGGAAGTGTACCAATAGGAGTAAGCTCCTCGGTAGAGAACAAGACAGCCAAGAAGCCAGGAAAAGTAAAAGTGAAACTTTTTCCATTTATAGTTTGTGCTTTGTTTTTGGTTGTAGTTTTGAAAGAAAAGTCATGCTTCAATTAATAACAGACAACGAAGTCAATATGATGGGAACAGAGACAATGATATGATCAAATGCCAAGAAATGACTGACAGCTGAAAAAATATCATGTGAGCCAAAGCAATTTCTCTTGACTTCTAACTTTATTCATCCAACAAATAACATTTCATCACAGATTTATCAATGGAATGCAATTCCACTCAGATCATTCTGTCAATGACAAGAAATAGCATCAACTCATTTTGTCCACACAAATAAATCAATTGTTGATTATTATTTTCTCCCATTTGGGATCCAAGTGGGAGGACCAACTATCTTGAGTAAAACAAAGTAGAGAATGAAAAAAAAATGGTTTCTAGGTTGACAAATCCAGTTGAGTAAATGCAATTTATGTCTTTTTAGAATACAACTTGATGTGAGGAGTGATAAATAGTTTTTAAATTTGTAGCAGAGACAAACTGTAATAATAAACACATTGAAAGAAAATGGAACTATTTATTGTTGTTTATAGATATAATAGCATTTCCAGTTCCTCACTTCTGCTTATATGGTTCTTACTGGAGAGTACATAGTCTTGAGTACATAGTCAAGTTCTGAGAAAGAGTAAATCTCAAGTGTCAAGCCAAAAAGAAGGATGCATCATGCTTAAATTAAAAGTGGCATGGAAGGTGCACTGGTTACGACTTAGGCTCTCTGCCTAGCCCTGCAGTTTCCTGTTGCTGCCGCATCCTCATGCTGGTGAAAGCATTTCCTCTAGAATCTTTAGTCATACATGAGGCTACTATTGGAAAGTAAGTTTGTTTCTTAAAAATTTGTTTTCATATTCATACCATAACATTAGGCTTTTTTGCTTATTATGTTTAAGGTGACTATGATTATCTTTCTCAGACTCTGAGAAGATGCCCTCAGTGCATGGAAACTTCTGCTAGGACCTTGTGTGGAGAATGGCTCTCTCCACGGAACCTATAAGCCAAGCTCTGCTCCTAAGGCTAGTTTCCTGAGCTGAGCTTCTTTTACTTAACAGGTTCAAGCTTATTCATGATCCCCCTCCCCTCAAAATCCCAGACCCAGTGCTAGAAGCAGCCACCTTTTTCCACCTAAGCCCCAGTAGGAAATCTTGGGTGTTGTACTGCTCCTTTTTGCTCCCAAGACCACCACGGGGTGAGGTCTTTTCTGCTTGTCAAAGATATAGATGAGAATGGGTTATGGACAGCCTTTCCCTGATGATATACCCTCTTGGCCACTGCAAAGGAAGAGCCATCTTTGCACTTCAGCTATGATTCATCCTACTAAGGAAGATTGAGGTGATTTCTAACACAGAGCAAGAAGAGAAAATAAAAATAAATACAAGTTAAATCTTCAGTGTTGTGTCAAGTTCCTCACACAAGGCCAACCTGAAGCTGGTGAATTCATTACACATCTGTGTTTTTACTACCTTACTGTCTCAGAAATGGAACATACCAAAAGTACCTCCATTCGAATAAAGATGATACCTTGCGGACATTAACATTTAGGACAGAAATGGGGTTCATGAAGATTTGACTTTAACTTAAATACTTAGACTTTAATAAATGTTCTGAGGTAAACAACAACTATTTTTAAATGACACCATTTTCTGGTATTAAAAAAAAGTTTATTTATTAAATCAGAAGACAACCATTAAGGAAAATATAATACAAAACAATACATCTATGTTCTCACCATTTAGCTAACACTTGGTGGGCTTACTCTTTCTTGCTCTTGTTCTCTGTCTTGTCTGTTTTTATTTGGCTTTACAAATTTAAGATCTTATTCTTGCTACACATGACAAGATTACACATCAGGCCTTTTCATGGAATATAACATATATTAAACATCTTTGCTAAACATTTAGAAACATTGACCGAAACACTGTTTCAAAGGTATAAAAGTTGTTTTTTATTAATTCTTACACATACAGTATTTGTGGTCACATTAATGAACATATTTGAGGCATATTTCAAATTATTTCCTTAAAAATCTTGTTAAAAGGTGATTTTAAAAATGTAAAGGGATTCGTATATACTCTAGGAACCCTGAAGCAGTTTAAGCTCATGCTTATAATATTTAGTGGCACATGGAAATAGGTATAATTTTTTTAAAAAGGAAAATAATATTTGATAAAGGGACTAAAAGGAAATCACACTACTGTTTTAATTTTCATGAAATATTAAGTATATGGTTATACGGTGTAATTTTTTTGTAATGAGTTGCTCATAATTTTGCTCATTTCTTGATGATTTATAAACATTTTTTCTTATGTTTTTGTAGAAGCTACAAATTTTTCTGCAGATATTTTCTTTTGTTTAAAGTTCAGTGATATTTTTCCCACACAAACAGAGATGTCTGACACTTGCATATAAATATTTATCTAACCTTTAATAATTTCTTTTTTTATTTAGTTTTAGATCAGATTTTAAAATAACGCATATTTTTACCTGCTTTATTCTTCCTCTCTCAGTTGCTCTTTCTTCTCTTGTTTCTCTCCCTTTCTTCCTGTCTTCAATTTTACAATTAGTGGGTCAATATCTTTAGATACGGTGTAGAACATTTTTCTTTCCAAATACATAGCCAGTTGTTTAAAAGTTATTTATTAAATATTTTCTTTTTCTCTTGATCTTATATGTGATCTTGATCAAATACTAAAGAATACCTCACATTTGAGGCTATTTCTGGAACCACTTCCCCATGTCATGATCTATGTGACATTTGTTTTTCTGCCATCTCATTGGTTTAATTACTGATTTTTATGAAGTACTAAATATTACGTGATAGCATTTGGTTCCTTTCATTACTCTTCCATAGGGAGATAATTCTGTTTATTCATTTAGATAGGCTTGTATATTCCTTTTCATGGGAATTTTGTCATTTTGATTAAAATTAACTGAAACATGAATTATTTTGGGAGACAATATATCTCAACGATATTAAGTCCTTATGAAAAAATTCATCCTATTCAGGAGAATTATTTTTTTTCAGTTTAGCAAGACTTTTTAAAAAGTCTTTTAGCATAGCACAGCAATTTTCTTAATTAAATTTTACATGTTTTGCTAGATATTTCATACATATACTGGCATTGTTCATGAAAGGCATTGTGGAGTGTGTGTGTATGTGTGTGTGTTTATTCACTAATATTTTGTTTGGATTAATTTTTCCTTTTTCGCCTTCAGTCAAATATCTACAATCTATTATTCTTGCTTCATTGCATTGGTTAGAAGTTTCAAAATATTATGAAAAGGCAGTGATACTCTATAAGATTTGTATTGCTATTCGCTTTGTGCAGATTCCTCCAGCGTTTCATAGTTTAACCAAATGTCCAGGTTTAGGGATAGTTATTGTAAAGGGAAAAAATCCCCTTTAAATTTATTTATATGCAGAACAAATACATATGTGTTTATACAAATAAAATTTTAAACAAGTATATTATTTTTACTATTTTTTTGTTTTATAAGTTTTTTGAAGATGAAATTTTTTATTTTAAAAACAAAATGAAAAAGGATAGATACACATTTTAAAAGAAATAGTAGGGAATTAACACTAGTTAATTACACTATGCAATATATTGCATATTGTTAACTTAAAAGTAGTTCAGATTACAAGATTTGGGCATGAAAAAATGATCAATCAAGCAATGGAAATATAAACTGTTCTTTTTGATGAATTTACAAAGATTATTAGTATAGTTATTTATTGAAGAAATACAAATGGCAAATAAATACATGAAGAAATGTTCAATATCACTGGTCATTCGAGAAATGCAAATTAAAACAACATTGAGATTTCATCTCACTCCTGAAAGAATGGCTATCATCAGGAAATCAACCAACAACAAATATTAATGGGGTTGTGGGGACAAAAGAACTCTTCTCCACTGTTGGTGGGAGTGTAGACTGGTACAACCACTGTGGAAATCAGTGTGGAGATTCCTCAAAAAACTAGGACAATAGATCCCATTTGACCCAGATATTCCTCTTCTAGGTATTTTCCCAGCAGAATTGAAAACATCATGCCACAGTGATATAAAATATGTTCACCCATGTTTGTAACAGCACAATTTATAATAGCTAAATCTTGGAAACAACCCAAATGCCCATCAACTGAGGAATGGATAAAAATGATATAGCATTTTTATACAATGGAGTATTACTCAGCTATAAAAGAAGGATAAACTTGAAACTTTTACTAAAATATTTTTAATCTACATAGTTTTTTTCAAAATTGGTATAATATTCATAGACTCTTGAGGCCAAACCATGTGTTGACACTGTCTTGGGATATTTGTATTTATATCATCGTAGTGGAATCTAGAGAGAGAGAGAGAGAGAGAGAGAGAGAGAGAGAGTGTGTGTGTGTGTGTGTGTGTGTGTGTGTGTGTGTGTGTTTATTAAACAATGTTTCTCCATCAATTTTGAGTGTTAGGGCTATGGAGAACAATCTAAAAATATTTCACTAAAAATGAACTGTGGTATATTTTATATAGTATAAACTGCTTATGTTTTAAATAACTCATCTACTTATATGCATCACTTATAATAAATATTTATATTTTGAGATTTTTCTGTTTTTGATTATTTTGGGTAATCTTTCATTTTATGATTAAATTTTGATTCATTTACTTTTTCTAGAAGATTTCACATTTCATCATTGTTTATTTTTTTAAAAGAGCTTTTGCTGATTGCTAGTTTTTTTCATTCTTGTGACTTTTTATTTCATTGAATGTATTTATTAGGTATTTAGCCATTTGCCTCTTCTTTTCAAATATATTGTTCTAAAATTCATGTATTTTCTCATTTCAAATTTATATTTTTAATTGAATTTAAAAACCCCTTTCTTTCCATGTGTTTATTTTTTTCTGGTTACTCATTTAGATGTTTTGTTGATTTATTTCCCTATTTAAGAGTTTTAAAAATAGAGAATTAAAGTTTTAGATTAAACACAGAACATTTTGATCGTAAACGGAAGTATCATATTATTTTCCATTTTGTTATAATTTTAAAATATTTAGGAATAACTTATAAGACTTACAAGACACACTTATTTGATTTAGTAATATCTTATAATTTCCCATGGGGTTTTACTGTGTTGTTTCTGCTAATTTATAAAAGTTCTTCATTTTCATTTACAAAAGTTCTTGTATTGATGATATATTTAGAGTTGTATTTGTGGTTTAACATTAAGCGTATTTAACATAAAGTGTATTCAAAAAGATACAGTATTCCCTGTTCGTAGGATGTAGAGTGAAGTAAATGTCTGTGAAGGGATGCTCGTTGTGAATGCAGTTAGCCTAAAGAATTTCAGAAACACAATAGATACAAGGCAAACACTGTTCATTATCACTGATGGGACCAGCCAGCCAAGCACAGGCAGCTCCTGGAGAAGGAAGTGATTCTATGCGAAACTGACAGAGCTGCTTACAATCTGTCAGTGCCTGAAACAGGGGTCAAGGCTGGGGAGGCCAAAGAGCCTGGGGAGAAATGGCAGAGGACAATTGGGGAGGATGTGAGTCTCAGGCAAAGACTGGTGCAGTGAAGGGAGAGGGATGGAGGAACATTGGCATTGGCCTGGATCCCGGCTCTGAAAGTGGATGCATCTGTTGGAAGGATAATTTATAGTCTCCTCCCAACTTTATGAACTCTCTTTCTAAAGACTATCATCTGCTCTATGTTTGGGACACAGGAGGAGGGCTCTTCTAAACTCATACAGAGAGGGAGAAGGAAGCGAGTTCCAGCCAGGGTGACTGAGCAGCTGTACCCAGCCTGCCCAGAACCATTTGCAGTAAAGACAGTGGCCAGGGGGATGAACAGGAGGGCGTGGGCCTCCTTAGCATTGGTAAAGCAGCCTCACATGTGAGGAGCCCTACTTGCCGTAAGGAACATCAGGGAGGCACTGTGAGGATATCATTGCTTGCCTGGGAAGGTGGGTACTTACTAATGATCATAACTAGGGTCATCCAATGAGTTTTATTTTAGGCAGGACTAACCAGATTAGAAGGCATGTAAATTAGAAAGGTTTTAAATACACATTATTAATTATACTGTTGAGAGTATTTTACTCTTTTCTGTTAATATAATCAGACAAATTCTGGCTGAAAGGTACCCCTGTTTCTTGTGACTATTGTGTGGTTTTCAGTATTCTCTTATTTGTAGAGTTTATTGTAATACAATGGTAGATGAGAATGTGCATTTATTGTATCTTAATTGTGGATTACACTTCTAATCAATCTAAAGTACCCTTCTTGGCCTATTTAATGCATTGTTTGCAAGTTCTGTACTAGTTTCCTTTTTGTGTGCATATATCTTGGATAAGCATTTAACCTTTATTACTGACTTTTTTATTTGAGATAAAGCTTGTGTATTTTGTATTTCAACCAAACATAAAAAGACTTTATTGATAAGAGAGATAATTACACTAATAGTGATTTTCAAAACTGGTACTTGTAGCACACATTGCTGTTCCCTGCCCAGCATCTTTTCCCACCTGTTTTGTCTGAAACAAGTTCAGCATTTGCAGGAGTTCCCTTCTGGTACATCAAGAGAACCTATCCTCATTCCAGTTCCCACGGTGGACTGATTGGCTTAAGTGTCCGACCAGCGACTGGCTCAGAATTGGCAAGGAACTTCACTGTGAGGATGGAAACAATTTGGGGGATTTCTGTAGATAATTTCTTTGCTCCAAAGAAATTCAGAGGAAAGAATAGTTTCTCTTTTGCTGAGTCTTGCTCGATCACAACTGGATGCTGCTCCTGGAAATGTGATAGCTGGTAATCTTGCTGGTTGCTGGTAGATGAAGTCCTCACAAAGATGGCAGAGCAAAGAGTTGAGAAAAATCTGCGCTCTTGAACATATGTATGACTGCTTCTGATTCAATCTCTCAATGGCTGTTGTAGATCTTGTGTTCTTGTTGCATAAAATTAGGCATTCTTTAATTGTTGTTTAAGTCAGTTTAAATCAGGATTTTAGCTACTTATGAGAGCACCTAACTCAGTATGTTCATTTTATGTTAATTTTTAATCTCTTTTCCTTTATTTCATGTTTTAAACATATATTTATCTTTAGTTGTCTGTCATTTGTATATACATTATATTTTATTTAGATTTGTTTTCTCCTGAGAATTGCTAAGTACGAAACCTATTTTTAATTCTACTAAAAGTTGAGTGGCTTAATATATACTGGAGCTTATATTTTTAGAAGTACCAACCTCACAATAAAGCTTACTGAGCTCTTCTTATATACTATGCTAGTGTGCTAAAAAAGATATGTATATTCATTCATTTAATCTTCACTACAGGACTCAGAAATACATAAAGTCAAAGTACCTTGCCCAAGTAGAGGTGAAATTTAATTGCCTTCTCTACAGATAAAGAAATTAGAAGTTCTCTTCATGTCACATTTTTAGCTCCTCATTCATTTCCTGATTTTTGTGGCTATCTAGAGAATTTCAGAACTAGAAAATTAATGATTAATTATTTTATATTATGTAAATTCTTTCAACTAAAAATGTTTTCATTTGGTTTCAATCCATCTTTCCTTCAATTTAGATTCAATTCTATATTTAGATACTTTTGGCACTCACCACTATTCCTTTTGAACTGTGATCTTTTATTCTAAATTATTTACTACAATTCATTTTTAGATTAAATGATATGTTTTGGGGCAATTTTACTCTGAAGCTAAGTTTTTTTGAACAATTTTCATATAATAATCACTTGATTATTTGTAGAATTTCCTCATGCTGTGTATTTTTATATCTTTTCATATGTAGTGCTTTGTAGATGGTTAGTGCTCTCTCTCTCTCCCCAACCCCACTCTCCCCCCACACCTTACACAACTTAGAGGAGAGGTTTATTTTAGCTCACAGTTTGTAGAGGTTTTAGTCTATAGTCAGCTGGCTCTAATGGAAGTGGCATGGCAGACATGAGGCAGAGACAGAGCAAAGGGAGCATCAGTAGAGGGGATATGCCATTCCAGGCCACGCCCCAAGTGACATCTCTTCTTTGACCCGGCTCCTCTTCCTAAGATTACATTTGGCTATAAACTCATCACTGGACTAACCCACTGATTAGTCATGTCTCCATGATCCAATCACCTCTCTAAAGCCCCATCTGGGAGCACATGAGTCTTTTGTTGGGAGAAATCTCGATATAAATAACAGAGTGATTTTTTTGCACACTTAATTTCAATTGCATATGTAATTCCTGAAAATATCCTTTTCTGACTACTAAAACCATACAGAAGTTTTAGAAAATCTTAGTTGATCACCAAATCCTGAGCTCATACTCCTTCCACTGAGATAACTATTATGATCACTTTGTATAAATCATTCCAGAAATTTTCTATGAACTTACATAAATATACAGATGGCTCCCAACTTACTATGGTGTAACTTATGGTTATTCAACTTTCTAATGGTATAAAAATATACTCAAACAAACGTTCTGCCTTTTTACATTTAGTGTAATATTCAATAAATTATATGGAATATTCAGTATTTACTATACAATAGACTTTGTATTAGTTGATTTTGCTCAAATGTAGGCTAATATAAGTGTTTTGAGGATATTAAAGGTTGGATAAGCTCTTATGTTTGATTAGGTATATGAAAGAAATTTTTTTACTTATGATATTTTTAATTTATGGTGGGTTTATTGAGGGGAGGGCTATTTGAAAATGTACTAGAGTATCAGTAATAAGATTTGAGCATAGGGTGGAGGAAGGATGCAAAGCAGCCTGTCAATTAGAAAAGAAGCAACCACCAGTAAGTGGGCTGCTGTCTGATGAGCCAGCCATTCTCCATGGGAAAAGCAGATCAACTTCTCTAGCCTGTGGCCTTGGTCTCTTCACCAGGCTTCCATACTCAAATGATTTCCCCTTCAGCTCAAGAGCCCATAGAGTTAGTGCAGATTCTTCCTAGCATCTGACCAATATAGATTTATTGTTTATCACTCAGACTCTCCCATTTCTCTCTCTTTATTTCCCCCAGTGGAGCTCTAAGAAAGGGGAAGTCCTATACTCAGCAGAAGGACACCTTGGGGGAAAAGTAAGACAAACTGTGATAAAGGGAAGGTTTCCTGGAATTCCAGTAGAGAGCAGCTTAACTAACAAGTCATTTTTTCATGCACTTCTAAGTTTTTGATAAGAAAGGAAGGAGATGCTTTCCATGAGACAGCCAGTCAATCATCCAATGAGAATGGTGCTCCAACAATGAGCTAGAGGCAGGATATGAGTTTGAGGCCTCTCTGATCTTCATTAAAGAGAAAAAACTCTCGAATTTTCCCTCCCAGTAAGACTTCTGTGCCCAGCTTCTCAGTGATCTCAGAAGATTTTGTTTCCCAAGTGAACCAATTTAGTAAGAATATGTTTTCCCATTTTAACTGCTCCCATAATTTCCTAAACGCATGCGATTTCCAGATTACTACATTAAACTGCTGTCATTCTTGGCAATTGCAAAGGAGGCTCTGTCTCAGGAGTCCAAGGGACTTGCTGTGTGTAGAAACCTGAGCCAGGCTTTTTGAAGTTTGGAATACAGAACAATTTACTACCTTGCATGACACACATATTGGTACAAATCATGTCCATAAATAGGAACAGCCAAAGAGACCAGAAAAGTGCTGACTTGTGCATCTGTTGGGTCTACCAGCTCACTTTAAGTGGTGCATATCTTTTGAGCTGCCCACTCTCATGGTCCTCTCCCTATCTACACTCCTTTCTGCTTTGCTATCTGCATTATTTCCTCATAACACTCATTACAGTGTGAAGTTATTTGGCATGCACACTTAATGATCGTCCACCTCCCACCTGGAATGCACACTCAATGATGGCAGAGGTCTTGTCTGTCTCATCCACTGAACAGAGAAGACATTTGTCACAGAGAGGACATTCAAAAATCAGGCACTTAACTTGCCGAATAAATACATAGATTAAATTCCACCTGGTAAAAAATTAATATCAGAGTCCCAGGTTGTGGAAGAAACATGAGGGAATGTGACCCCCAACTACATAGATTTTGCTTATATTAGAGCAGCTTCTAGACCCTAGTCCTATACCTCATCGCCAATGGATGGCCTGTTCATTTTTACCTATAAAAGATGATGTTTGTGTTTTGGAGCAGTGGGCCAGATGATAAATATGCATACAGATAAATTTTGAGTTGGAGTCTAAATTACAAGCTGCACAAATACAAGGTAAGTGTGATGTTAGTTTGACAGCAATTTGTGGAAAAATATGTTTTGGCTGATTTATTGTGAATTAATAGTACAGATTACTATTAAAAATTTTCGACTATTCATAGAATGTCATGTTTCTAACAATGTAACTAGCATCAACATTCATTGTTGCCATCACTTATTTTGTACTGATGAGGTACAAGTACTGTGCCTAATGCTTTTTGTACATATGATCACAAACCTTGAAAATATTTATTTTCTAAACTGCCTTCGTAAAAATTTATAAGAATTAATTTTATTGGTACATTTTAGGTATACATAATGATATGGGCTGACTGGGGGAGATCCAGGCACCATTCCTCTCCTGTGAGTTGACTCCAGCTTTCTCCTGCTAGTCGGTGCCATTTGTGGACTCTGGGGCTGCAAAGCAAGAAGTCAACAAGAAGCTAAGACCTCCTGTGAGACAGTGCCATTCATGGGCTGTCTGGGGGAAAACCAAATGCCAGCTCCTTCTGGTGCATGGGCAGAGAGACAAGCAGAGCAGTCCCCCGCCCCATCCCTTGCAACCCCCAGTAAGTGACCAGCTGATCTGGAGAAACTCAGGCTGTGCTGATAGCTAATGAGGTAAAATACAATTTATTGCTGGTAATGTTTAGCATTTCACTTTGCAGGCCTAAAGCTGGTAGTCTGATTGCCCATTCAGAGGATAACAATATGCAATGTAGCATTTATGGGAGATCTCCTTCTGAAGGTGGTGACCATTGTTAATTCTCTATTATTTTGTTTCACAATCTGGTATCATTCTCTTTGTTTTGTTTGGTTGGGTTTTATTCTGTTTTATCTTGTTTGATTTTTGTTGTATCTGATGGCATAGGCAGCTATTTCAAAGATCACAATATATAGTATAGTAGCCATTTTCGATGTACTGCTAGCTTGTTTTGAAGTCCTGTATTGTATTCATTGTTTTGTTCTCATTGGTTCTATTCTGTTTCTGTATTGTTTGATTTTACAATGTTTGAAGGTATCTGCAGCTATTTTGAAGACCGCAAGAGGCATTATGGTAACCATTGTTGATTTTCTATTACCTTGTTTTGAAATCTTGTATCACTTACATTGTCTTGTTTTGATTGGCTTTATTATGTTTATTTTGCTTTGTTTTATCTTCTCTAAAATAAAATTTAAAAAAAGATATACATGGTGATAACATTCATCATGTGAAATAGTATCATGTCCATGTTATAGATCAAGAGACGTAGGTTCGAATGGTTTATCTTGTACCAGGGCACAGAGCAAGGGCAAAATACAATAAGTATATCTGATTTCAGAATCTCTCTCTCTGTCTCTCTCTCTCTGTCTCTCTCTCTCTCTCTCTCTCTCTCTCGGTGTGTGTGTGTGTGTGTGTGTGTGTGTGTGTGTGTGTGTGTGTGTGTTTGGGGATTGAATGTAGGGCTTTCATGCTGATCTATATATTCAACCTTTTTAATTTTGAGATAGGATCTTGCTAAGTCATTACATTTCCTAGTCTGTACTCTAGTATGTGATTCTCCTGTCTCAGCTCCCCGGAGAGCTGGAATAATGGGTGTGTGCCATCAGAACCAGCTGGGCAGAAGCTCTTCTTCACCACTAAGTGCTTCTATGCTCTGTGTGGTCCTGAACATATCTAGGACACTGGAGTCAGTTGTATAAGGCATATTTTGAGGCAATTACCAACCAGTGGCTTCCTAGAGGGCCTGCTACCATGGTAAGGGGTTAAGGCAAGCCCACAGCAAGTGAGAAATATTCAGAGAAGGGGGTTTAGTGCGGAAAAAGGTGATAGGAAGTTGGGATCAGGAATGAAAGGATGTCAAATGGAAGATAGTGGACCTGTCCTGCCTGGCTCCAAATGGAAGAACTGGAAGAGCAGATGGAAGTTACAGTGAAGCAGATTTCAGCTTGACATGACAACTAATTCTCTAAATATTAGAGGTGTGGGATGTAGCTCTTGAACTGTTCCCCCTCCTTCTTCCAAGTCTGTATGGCCATCTGTCAAAGACATTGGATTTCAGGAAGGAGTCTCTTCCATCTCTGAGAGTTTAGAGTTTAAAGTTTATTTAAAAGAGAGGTGAAGACTGTTTGAACTGTTTTTAGATGACTCTTGTTCAGGGGCAAAGGGATTACAGTACTTTCTGAGTTCCTTTCAGCCTTTCAAGAGCATTATTCTTTCACTCCATAAATGGAGCACATCTGAAGCCATAAAAGGGGACTTGCATTTATTTTGAACCTAAATAGTCCTCAAAAATAACAATTCTTGGGTGTCATTCTTGTATTCAATTCATATCTGAATGTTTCCTCTGTGGTCGTTTTGTGTTCTGTCTTGCGAAGGTACAAATTTTTATGCATTCCTCCTTCCCTGTAAGCTCATTCTAGGTCAAGATCAAGCCTACTGTGGCCCTTCCAACTCCTTCATTCTTAAGTGTACAGAGATGTTGTACAGAGAGATGTTGAGTAGTGGAGAGAAAAAAGAATCCTACATGATCATAAGGAAAGATGAGGGCAAAGCTGGCTCTAGGTACACCGGCAAACTAAAGAAGGTTAAATTTTCTCTAGAGAAAAGTGTGCTTATGTTTGGTTCCCCACCAATCATCTGGTGCAGGGAGAATGCACTGTGCACTAGAAGAAACTGGAGCATGTGAAATTTCCCAAGGTGTTCGGAGGGAAGATAGAATCATGGTATTAGATTTGAAGAGTCACATCCCTTGAAATGGTCATAGTGTTCCTGGAGTCTTACAATCAGAATTCTGTTCTTCTGAGTTAAGTGTTTAGGCGTTCTAAAAACAACACACCTGGGAGATGGTGGGGAACCACCCAGAAGACTCTCTTTGAAATAAAAAATAACTATGGCCATTTTGGATAAACTTGACCCTGTCTCCAAGTATTGATATGTACAGAGCTGACTAGGTTAATTCATTGTCTCTTCAATTGGCTTTAAGCAATATAAATTGGGTTGGCTGAGAAGTTGATGTGTAATCTCTGAAGCAAAACACAGGTCAGTGTTGTTACCCCACTTAGTAACTCCCCAAATACATGGTTGAGCCAGGCAGCATTGAGAGCCTTGCTCCACACTGTCAGCTGGACCTGGCCTCAAGAAAGAGGCTATGACTTCCTAGGGCTAAAAGGATTATACATCAGAACTGAAGCACAGACTCCATATTATTACATACTACCTCCTTGTGTTATGCAGATTACTCTCTCTGCATTTTTTGCCCTCTATGTATCACAGAGGTGATCTGACATGTATCTAGCCCCACTCATGGTAGTTATAGTAGTCACATGTTTCCCACCTCTCTCACTGTCACTTATCCTGAAGCCACTCCCCTCATAGAGAATTAATAAAACTGGGTTGGGCTCTGGGTGTGGCCTTTGTTCTAGTGAACTACCATCTTGGCTACACTTAGGACCTCTTGGCTTCCCACACTGTATATATGTCTTAGTGTCTTTATTCTTGCCTTGGGTTTGCTCTGGAAGTGGTAGATTGTATTTAACTCACTAGAATTCCAGTAACTTTCCCATAGGATAACAAATATAAATCTCTCTGTATGGGAAAATGTTCTCTATAGGAGATGAAATGCCTTACCTTCTCGAATGTCATCACTGGGAGAGAAGTCTTTACCTACAAGGATATTATAGTTTATTGATTATTTGCTTTGTGTCAGGTGCTACCCTATACCTATAACATGTTCATCTTATTTAATATTCACAGTTCATTATTGTCCACTATCCACATTTCACACAAATCAGCCTGGGAAAGGTTAAATACTTGAAATTCAGACAGCAAGTAAATGGTTGAGTCTGGGTTGGACTTCAGAACCTACAATCTGAACCAGTAATATTTGTGCTGATACTCCCTATATATAGTAGTTATCTGATTCTTAGACATAAGAGAGAGCAAAGCAGAAGAATGCTGTGTGTTATGTTTTTGTGCTGGGGGAGAATTGGGGATTAAGGAAGTGATCATTGTGATTTAATCCTAATCCTATCCTTAAGCCAATCTTATTAGTCTCAAATTTATCTGAGGTGGGCAATACAATCCTGATTTCTGACATACTAAGTTTACAATTAACATTTTATTATTTGTCTTAGACTCAAGAGAAGTAGTATCAGGAATTAACCCCCCTCTTCTCTCCCTCCACTCCTCCCTCTTTCTGTTTCCTTCCTTCTTTCCTTCTTTCTATTTTCCCTCTTTCTCTGGAGTATATCCCTGTCTATATCTTTAGGGAGCACACATCCTGGAAGGGGAGTTGAAAAATAATTACTATTCAACATGGCAATGGTTATAAAGGAGCAGATTTTTCAAACTGGTGTTTCAAGGAATGTTCTTTGGCAGGATGTTGAGAAAATATACCATGAAAAAGAGGTATTTTGAGTTAAAGTAAGTGTAAGAAATGGTGAGTTAAATAAAATTAAGTAAGTTTTTTTCCCTTACTGTGGAATTTTCATATCATTTTAAATGCTAATAAGCTGTGTAAATCTCCAAGAGAACAAGAGCACATATTTTCCAAACCCATTTGACCTCAGAACTTTCTTTTCCATGGTATATTTAATAATTTTCACTTTTTTATCTGTCTGCAAACACCTAGTAGTTCCTCTACAATCCACCCTCCCCCTTTCCCTTCCTACCTGCATCCTCCTTCTCTCTCTCGATCCATCCATCCATCCAAACTTCCTTCATCTATCCAGTGTTTCTTGAGTGCCCAGTATGTAGGCTAGACACTGAGCTACACACATTCCGGGGACCTAGTAATAAATAAGTCTGTGGAGTTAGTATTGTAGTTAGGGAAAAAAGCACCAAGAATATAAATAAATAAAATTAGAGTGTGGTAAGACTGACATAGAAAATAAACAGGGTTCTAAGATGAGAAAACAAGAATAACATCAAAATCAAGGTAATTCACTTGAATCAGTGTTTGAAAAAGCTTTCTGTGAGCAAATGACATTTAAAGCAAGTACCTGAAGAAAGGGAATGAGCCAGCTTTGCAAAGAAGAAGAGGAAGAGCCATCCAGGAAGAGGAAACAGCAAGTGCCAAGTCCTTGGAATACAGAAAGGTTTGGCAAGCTCTAGGAATTGAGCTTCCTCCAGGAGTACAGGTCTGCTTAAAGGCAGAAGGCTGGACCTGACACATTTTTAAAAATTAGAATCTCATCCTTGCACAAACACAAAATTGGAGGAGAATCTAGCAACACTGATTCCAAATTCCTATCCAAGAAAGTCTTGTCCTTTAAAACACAGCTCTGTCTGCTCTGCTTGCTGTTTATGAGGGTTTCCCCTTTAGATAAGATGATAACTTCAGCCCCAGAATACAGCTGATGAGTGTGTTGCTTGTGACATTTTTCTTTCATATGAAATGAGGACCAGTGAGGATTAAATGTATTGCTGTATTTTCTAAAGACAAAAACTGCTCTCAAGGTGCAAATCCCAATATATGTGATGAGAGCTAGTGACCTCTACTGCTTTCTGAAAATGGGAAGCAAGCCCGAAGGGAGAAATTGAAAAAAAAAAAAGTAGTTGGTTACTCTTGACTCAGTAGCCTAGGAGGGAAATGTGGCTAACCTTGGTCCTTGAAGCCTGACTGCCTTGCTCCCAAAGCTTTTATCTTTCAATTCTCCCTGCAAGATTAAGCATCCCCAAATACCACTTTTATGGTCTCTACTCTGGTTCAAGAAGTTAAAATGGATCTTCTTTACTGTTAAGTCAACTGAAAACCTCTCAGCTAGGCATTCAGGGCTATCCATTATCATCATTTCCTCTGGCTGACCCTTTGCCCTTCCTTTGCTCACTCTGCTCCAACACACACACATGCACGTGCTCACACACATGCACATGTATGCCTCCCCATGCGTGCATATACACACACATGAGTGTGTCTACTCTCACACAGAGAAACGGAACAGTTTGTTTCACCATGTCGTTAATACCACAAAAGTATAACAAAAATTTCTTGGAGACTTTGCTGTCATAGTCCTAGCCTTGGCCTTCTTTCTGCCATTTGCTAGCCACCTGTCTCTACCAGACGTGCTTCATTGTTGGTTCAATAGGTATTAATAATAATATTTGTCAAGTAGTAACCACCCTGGTCACAGCAGGCAAGCTTATCAGAATCCAGTTGTTACACTGTTTTGCTGCCCAAGGCTGGGAAGTTCTCTTTCCTCTGGACACAATTCTTGCTGTTCTCTGCTGGGACCCCTGGTTTCTGTGAACAAAGTGTAGCCTTTGATTCTTACTTCTTCTTTTGGGCTTTCTTTGTAATGACTGACTTTGTTTTCATTTTTCTCTACTTCTGACTAACAAGAGTCATTTGGCTTTCCTTCATTCCCTCTCCTGTTTCCAACTGTTCCACCCTGTTGAGAGCTCTGGCCCTTGCTTGTTTGGGAGGGACATGGGAATGTTCTATGAGATCAAATCCTGGTAAGTTGTGACAATCCAGTTCTAGTCCTATCTCCTTGGCTGATTCAGTGCTCCTCAGTTGGCTGCAGAAAATGCTTCCACAGTATCTGATCTGTCTTTTTAATTCTGTGGCCTGGAGACTCTGACCAGACACGGACACATGCTCTGAGTCCAGTCACATCTTCTAGGCACTCACCTTCATTAGTAAGTCAACTAATTCAAAATTAAGATGGAAAGGTTTTGTTCAGAATTTAGAATGCAGCATGCTATTGCTCCCTTATTCACAAGTATTGCTATTACCTCCAAAAATCCTATGTACCTTTCTTCCATTCTGCAGGCTCACATAAGGTGAGGTGGGAGATGGACCCCTTGGGTGCCTTTCCTGGAGTTTCTCTAGAAAGTCCAGGGGAAGCAGTGGGGTAAGATGGCATTCCTGGTGTTCAGCCTTCCTTTAGAGACTGCCTGGGTAGCAACATGCCTTGGCCTGGTCTAGCATGGTGTAGATCAGCACATACCAGATCCAGCACATACCTAGCAATAGTTTTGATATGAATGCTTGTGTCACCTCAGCATTTGTAAGTTAAAATTCTTAAGGCGATGTTATAAAGAGGTGGACAATTTGTGGAGGTGATGAGATCATAAAGGCAGAGCCTTCATGAAGGGGATCAGTTCTCTGATGAAAGGGGCCAGAGGCTGTTTGTTTGCTTGTCTCTGAGTGAGGGCAGCAGGATGAGGTGCTATGTCTAGGAGAGCAGGCTCCTGTCAGATTTCCAGTCCTCTGGTGACTGCCTCTTGGATTTCTTATCCTATGGAACCATGAGGTATAAATTTCCATTGTTTAAAGGTTACTCATCCCCCTCCCCGGTTTCAAATGCATTTTTTACTTTCTATTTTTGATGACTATAAATAAATGTTTCCATTATGGAAGAGAAAGTTAGCACAGTACATTTTCATGACTGGGAAATACATTTTCTGAAGTCATTTTCAATAGGGTAAAAACTTAGAAAAACAAAACAATGGCCTGAATGTTGTCAGTTCTTCATATAAAACCCCTTGTAGAAACAAAGCAGAATTAAAATAAAAAAATAACGGGGAAGGCGAAATTTAAAAAAGAAAAGAAAAAAAGAAAGGAAAAGGAGAGAAGTAAGAGGATTTATTGCTTCTCTAACTTCTCTTTGGTCTCCTCTCTTGGGTCCTTGTTCTCCTCATTTACAGAGCTTCTAGCCTTTCAGCTACTTTTTCTGCATTACTGTTTTTGTCTAGTCCTTTTTTCTCTCTGTCTCCAATCTCCTTCTTACTTTCTTCAAACTTTGTTTCAAATTTTTGTGCATTCTCAGCATTTAGGAAGTAGATGGTAAGCAGCTCCGGCGTGGGGTACTCATTGGGCAAGTCAGCATGGGTATTCTAGACCCAAGCACGCTCAGCATGGGTGTTACATTGTGGTTGGCGCAGATCTTCAGGGTCTTGAGGAGGCGGATGGTCCCCTTATTCTTATAATTTAGGAGCTTGACATCTCCAGTGTCTCGTTCTGGGCTATCATTCTCTGAAGCAAATCGGAACAACTTTGCTTACATTTTAAAAAGTTCATCCTCATCTTCTTCCAGTATTTTAATGTCTTGCTTGGGAAGAGAAACTATTGGTTCAAATTGGGGGTCATTGTTGGGCTTGGCTGAATTCTCAGTGGAGGTATCATTATCTTCCTCTTGAGTATTCTTGCCAGCCACCATGGAGGCACAGTGGTGGCTCTGCTAGCTCACTTGTTGCTGACTCCGTGCCCTCTAGGTGGCTACTCCTAGCTGCTTTCCTCAGTGTCTGGTTCTCTAAACCTTACTCACTTTATAATGCTTTGTTATAGAAGTCTAAATGGAGTAAGACATGTTCCTGCATTGAACAGGTTTCTTTTCTTGTCAGTAGCTAGCGAAGAACGATCCACAAGACTGCATTCATTTCTGGGACAGGCCTACAGATGTTATTTTCCCTGAACTAGTAATTTCAATCTCTTATTTTTTTTCTACAAAAAAGAGCTGTTTGGATCTTGAAAAATATGAGTAAAAGGAAGAGTTGTTGTATGTATCCCTGCAGCAGAATTTTGCTACTCTCTCTCAGTCACGTGTTATCGTACAATTACCAGAAAGGTCAGAAATGGTCTTTTAAACTAGGAAGGAACATTATTTTCCTAGATTATCCTGAGATACTTTATGTTGGAAGGAAAACTGGTAACATCTGATAGGCAAGCTCAGTGTCTGCCACTCAACAATGCTGGTCAACCTTTTTACCTCTCAGTTCTTTAGACTCTACCTTCTGGAACATACCATTCCACACCTGCCTCTTCTATGAGTGCCTCTGTATTAGGAAAATGCAGGTCAAGACCTTAGCAGACTGCAGGTCACTCCAAAGGAATTATGTCATCCTTGCTGGTGGTCAAAGTTCCAGTGTAGGAAATATTCTGACTAGTTGTTGGCATCACAGACCCACCAAGAGGAAAATGATGATAAACTTTTGGGTAAGTTGCTGAAAGAGTGCTTGAAGCGGACAGAGATCATCAGCTCAGCCACTGTGTGATCTTGCCTGCCTATTTCCTCTCCCATGTCCTCTCTGTCTATCTGACCCCGAGCTCCTACTGACCACTTTACGAACTTCTAAACATGGTCATGATATTGACACCCTCACAGGTATAAAGAATGTATACCTTAAATGTGTAGTGGACCAAGCAAATGAAATCCAGAGCAGAGCATTGGACTAGAATCTCACCTTTTCAAGGAGGCATTTACTAACTAAAAAGCTAGGAGATGCTTATTCCCTCTGCTCTATTTTCTGTGGTAACTTTCATATTGATGATTTTAATATTTTCCTATTTAGCCCCATTGTCTATTACATCTTTTGCTGTTTATAATACTGTTAGTAAGGGCTTACTAGTTGGTTTAGCTAAGTAGACTGACACAAGGATCAACCGGGGACATGGTCAGGGACGTAGTATCCAAATGGACTCTTTTATCCAATGGACTATTTTATCTACTTCACTGTAGACTTGGGTCTTCTTATTGGAAAAGACTAACATATACCATTAAGTTGATCAGAAACACTATTTTAAATCAAGGCACCACATTCTTGATCAGTGCTTTTTGAGTGGTCTGAATCAGGGTTCCCAGGAATGGAATACAGTGGTAATAAAGTAGACTTGCTACATCTTACTGGAGGCTCGCACACCTTTTCTTTTTTATGTAGCCACAGCTCAGTCTCTTACACTGCAACTCCATCCAGAGAATAGCCTTTAACTTGAGATACAAATCCCTTAGTCCTGTAATTATCTAATGCCTTAACTCAGTATTTCCCACCAAGGCCTCAGAAGTGACTTCAGTGTTCAGGATCAGTGGGTGTAGACAAAGTCCTTGTGATAATTCTTTCCCTCATATGGCGGGATACTGTCACCCTGGAGTGTGAAACTTCTGCTTAGTTCCAGTAAGAAGTGAGCTGTCAGCTCTTTTAACCCCAGTCACAAACAAGCTCCCTGGGATCAGGCATAGATGAGCCTCGTATCAACTAGACTTTCACTTCTGAGTGTTTTGTGGGTTTGATGTTGTGGCAGATTCAATATGCTATCTCCCCTGTATTATCAGAGAATATCTACAATTTCTTTGTCATGGGGTCACAAATTTCAATTTTGTCTCTGGAACTACATAATTCTCTAATGGCAGGAAGAAGCTATATTCAATCCCAGAAAGAATGACCACTTAACTTGGTGATAGATAGTTTTTTTCTTAATTCCAGTTTCCAACTAATCCCTAAAACTGGCAGCCCAAAGTTACTTTCTAATCATGATCACACACTTTCTACCTTGTTCTGACCACTTCTGGACTCTCTTCTTGGCTGTATATTGCTTCAGATTTGATAAATTAAAAATGTATAATCCTGGCCACAAATGAAACTCAGAAACCCAGCCTCAATCCAACCTCAAACTATGACCATGCCCTGACAACCCAGCCACGAAAAGACTTTTGCTCTTGTAAGAACCATCATAATTTTTTAAATAGGGGATTTAATATATATCATCAAGGAACTAGCATGTAACCCTTATGTACTTGTCTCCAGTCTCCAACAGTTATCAGCACAAGGCCATTCTTGTTTCATTTATATCTTTATTTGCTACTTTTTCCTTTTCCTGGATGATTCTGAAAAAAAAAAGACATTGTTATATCACATCATCCATATGTGTTTTCGATGGAATCTCTAACATTTTAAGGACAATATTGAAAAAGATTTTAATTTGCAACCATTACACAATTACTACATCTAAAACTTAAAAATTTCTTATGCGCAAATATCTAGTAAATGTTTGTATTTCCTTAGTTGCTTCATATATAGATGTTTTGAAGATTTTTCCTCTAAATAATTTGTTACTTCTTAAATATTTTGTTATTGCTTAGTGCATCTATCTCCTTTAATCTGTAGGCTTTCTCTTTGGCATTATTGCTTTTGTGTTTTTGGTTGCTATTTTAAAAACTAGTTTCTATCTATTAAGCCCTAACTGTAATGTCCTGACCTTTAGTTCTAGTCATTGATGTACCACCACACATTGTCCCATAGAAGGAAGTCTATGATTATGAAGGATTCAAGCCAGGGAGTGGGTGGAAATGTCTCTCAGTGGAGCCATTGACTGTTACCAGGTAAAGTTCTGCTTTTCAGCTAAGGAACATACCTCTAGCTGACCAAGATGAACCATTAAAGTGGCCAAATTTATCACTTGTAGGAGTTTGGAGCAGGGAACGAATTTGAGGTATCACCCTAAGCGTGGGTGAAGAATCTAGATAGCACCAACCTGAAGATGAAGGACACTAATCTCAAAACAGTGAGTTTTGCGATAACCTTACCGTTTTGTAAGCATTTAGTTTATTTTTTTAATATTAAAATTTTTAATCATTTGTCATGATGAGTATTGAATCAAGCAGCAGAAAACAGTATCTTTGGCAACTCTTTGCCTTCAAAGAATGGTGCCAAACTTCTCAGCTGATACTCAAGTCTCTGCCCATCACACTCCAGCCCGTTTTGACAGCCACATCTCCTTTTCTTCTCCCTCTCTCTCTCTCTCCTATACTGAGCTCCTTGTAGCTTCCCAAACAGGCCACATGCTTTCCTGCTTCCTAGCTTCTGCTGATACTGTTCTGGACTCTTGGAATGCTCTTCCCACAACCCATGCACTCCAAAATTGGGGGCAATAATACTCAGACTAACTAGGAACTGCAAAGAAGCAGCAGGAGGTGGATCAGCTTGAATACCAAACACACAGAAGATTTACTCTAAGTGACATGGAGCTTGGTGTTAGAAGCTAGCTAGACAGCTAGAGGACAAGACAAAGCTCGGAGAAACTTTACACTCACCTGGTATCCTTACTGTGATTTGCCTCATCTGAAAGAAAGTTCCATGGAAACAGACTGAGCAAAATTAAATGTGCTCATTTCTTAACATAGCTTTCAGATTTAATAGGAGAAAGCATTTGTTTTAGTTTGGATTTCTCTAGTTTTCAGATACCATTTCCTCTCCCAAACTAGGTCATTTGAATTATCTGCTGATAGTTCAAATCTGTAGATAATTTGCTTTTACTCACATTCCTAAGAACTAATTACCTGTACATATAAAATGATGAAATCTCATTATATTTTCTTTTAAAACTCTGACATGCATTTAATTACATTAGTCAATTATTACTGTACATGCTGAGGATTTGCTATTGACCAGCTCGTGCTGGAATATTTACTGCACAGATGTGTTACTTTAATTAAACAAATGTGATTACACACATATCAATTTTTATTTGGTTTCAAAGCCCAGAATCTAAAAGTGATGCTGTTGGCAGAGCTGTGCAGTGCGGTGCTGGCTCCCAGGAACATAGTGAGAGGCACTTTACTGAGGGAACGCAGAGTGCCTGCAACTCTGCGTGGGAAACTTCAGCCACAAGTAGGTTTTTGTCACTGTGTAAGTACCATTGAGTGAACCCAGGAAAGGAACAAACAAACTAGCTCTGAATCTTCTTTGCACATCAACTTTTCTCTATCCTATGCAGAAATGAGGGACTGTGTGCATGGAGAACTTATAAGAAAACTAATCCAAATTGAGAAAGGGAATTGCTTTTGAATTGATGTCTGGTTAAATGGACCAGATGGTATTTATCATGAAGTCAGGGGTAAACGGGGACAATTTTAGAACACTGGACTGGGTCTTTTCATTTCATTTTTCCACATCCTACAACCTACCTCTAAGCCATGATATTAGGATCCAGAGTGATGAGTATCCTCTTTGGGAAGTCACACCCAAGTAATTTTGAGGGACAATACAAAGACTTGGATAAGAAATTTGATTCTGTGTTACAATGTGGAGAAATGTAAAATTCTCTGCAACTGCTTGGTATAATGACTACACATGTTGTTATGTAGCAAATAATGAGGGGTACTAACAAAGGCTTTAAATCATCCCACTAGTTAACAAATACCGAGCATTGTGTAAAATAATTTCTGATTGGTACAAACAGAAAGGCAGGGGCTCTGTCTACATGGCTGCACACTGGCTGTCTTCCTGGGTGTCACGTATAGGAGACCACTGTGCTGGTTCTCAAGGATCTTTCTGTTTGGCTGCATGGCTGTATACAGCATTTGAACAGCCAGACAAAAGTGTCAAGTTAGTGAAGAGTTTCTAGTTCTTCCGGATAGGCAGAATCTCTGAGGTTGAGTTTGGGGAGCAAATAAGTTGGGATATGCCTGGATTCCTGATTTCATATTAAACACTGAGAATGAACTGACATGCTGAAGATTCTAGGTACACAGCAATTCTGGCTAAAGAGGGTAGCAAGTTGTGGAAAATAAAAAGGCCCATGCTAGAAGGTGAGACAGAGCTGAACCTACAGATCATGTATATAGCACAAACATAAATCTTTAACTTCTTATTATGATAACTCTTTTCCTGTTGTTTACTATTAGATGATGATAAAACCCATATCACAGTATTGTTATAGGAATTGTGAACATATATGTGTGATTCCAAGAACTTAGCCAGTTCTCAGAAAATTGTTGTTGGAGAAGGTAGGTTTTGGTACAGTTGGTGTAAAGTGGTTGGTTATTAGAAAAGGTTACTCTCATTTACTTTGCCTGTCCTCTTCTTCCTTTGACATCACGTGTGTCACTGGCCCATTCCCATCTCAAGACGAATGCCTATGATTGGATTCACTTGCAGAATTTTAAAAGAATGAAGATTATATGGTACAGCTCCCTTGAAGTAAATAGCACAAGGTCTTTGTCCTATTTTTTTTTTTTTTTGTGTGTGTGTGTGTGTTTTTCCTTTTTATTGGTACCAGGGATTGAACCCACAACTGCCTGCTTTCAAGGTAGGCGCTTATGCCACTGAGCTAAATCCCCAGCCCCAGCTCTTTGTACTATTAAAGAGAGAATTTAGAAATCGAACTCGGGTATTATTTCAAGTTAAATGCTCCTTATACGTGTTTCTCACAGAGATACACCATTTGAGAAGAATAATATGGGGAGGGAAATGATTAACCCAAACTAATAGTGACATTTCAGGCATTTCTGTCTTGTCAAATGAGACACTGCTGGAAGATAACCACCTAACTGGTAGCTCTCTTGGTTTGTCCCCCAAATGGGGTCCAGCATTTTTCCTAAAGATTAGATTTGAGTTTTACAATCCATATGGGTTTAAATAATGATTTCCCTCTCTCAAATGGGGTTTGGACAGTTTCTCCAAGTTCCATGTTTCTTTCCCTTCATCCTGATTCAGATATAATATTTTCTATGTGGGCCATGAAGGAGGCAAAATTGGGAAGCACTGGTCTAACTACAATAGGTGTTTTTTTAAGACATAGCTGCGATCTTAGCTTTGCCTTAGCGTATCACATTATTTGAGAGTCAGTGTCCTTATTAACTAAAGTGATATAATTCTTATCTTGCAGTTTTGCCAGAAAGATTCATTGAGACAGTCCAGTTAAATGTCTTCAATATTACAGGTCCTGTATATGTTGAACATGCAAGCTTTTTGGGGGGAATGTTGAAATTTTATTTGCTTTATTGAAATTTTATTGAATTTAAAGCAGAGAGTAAAAGCCATTTCTGTCTTCTCAATGTTCCCACAGCGTGGTAGATGAGAGTCAGGAGGAGCTACTTAGTTGTTGAGTTTGGCTGTGTTATGCACCTGCTTCCTCTACAGTTCCAATTGTTCTGCCACTCTGATATGAATGCCACTGTTTGCAGTGCCAAAACTGGTATGAGCCTGCCCAAAGGGAAACTAAGGTTTAACCTAGACTCAGTCCTGTGTCCCAACCCCACCCAGTTCCCAAGTGCTGATCCCTTTTGCCAGGGCCAATGATAATTAATGTCAGATCCATAGGAAGAAACACATGTGTGTACACAGCCAAGGTTGGAATTGCCTACCGGAAAACAAGTTCCTCCTCTCTCTGCTCCAATTCTTCAGCCTTAGGAAGAACAGGATGGGGGGTTGGGGAGAAGAAATGGGACTTGAACTGTGTGTGCTGAGGCAAGGCGATCCTGGACAAGTGACAGCCAAGCAGTCACCCTCCACTATGCCACATTCTGGGCCACTTCATGCTGATAGCTCAGGTCACTTGGGTGGGATCCGGCCCAGAAGGGGCTCTCAGCTTCTCCTCCCTTGGGGTGGGTCCTTGTGAATTGAACCCAACACTGTGGGGGTGAAGGCTGGGCTGCTGGCCCACTGTACCTCATTATGTATTCCTTCATTGTTTCCTATGCAAATTAAGTTAATGAGAATTAGGAACATAATGGAGCCCATTCACCGTTCTAGTCGCTGGAAAATGGGTTTGACTACCAATTTTCCATTACAGCTGTTTTGTAATTACCGTGGAATACTCTGAATTCTAATGGAGATGCTGAACTGCCTGACAGCCTCTTGACTACTTTTTTTTTGGAGGTGGGGGAGAAGGTTAAAAAAAAACCCTCAAACTCTATACCAAAGGAGAGTGCAGTCACAGTCAGGAGCTGTCCTCTGAAGTCAGTCTGGAAGCCCAAGACTACTATGTACTGCTTTGTCTGGTCTTTATTCCACCCCTCCCAGATTGGACACTAACCACCAATAGCTCCTCCAGCACCTGTTGCTAAATTTAGAACACATAGGCATATAGGGATTGTCTTAGTCTGTTCAGGCTGCTATGACAAAGTACTGTGGACTGGGTGCCTTTGAAAAACAGAAATTTATTTCTCATAATTCTCAGGCTGGAAAGTTCAATACTGAGTTGGCAGTAAACCTCATTCACACAAGAACTGCTTTCTGACTCACTGTGACCGCACATGGTGGAAAGATGAGGATCTCTTTGAGGCCTCTTTCCTCTGCCCAGGTCACCTGATCACCTTCTGCTTGGTTAGATAGTTTTCTGTATTAGTCATTTTCCAATCGATGGGGCAAAAGTGCTCCATAGCAGCAAATTAAAGGAGGAGAGGCTTACTTTGGCTCATAGGTTAGTTTACAACTGGCTCCAAGGCCGAACTGGTGTAAAGGAAAGTGTGGTGATAAGAGCTACACATTCTGTGTGTGTAGGAGGGTGGGGAGAATGTGGGACAAGAATGTAGCCTTCTGTGAGCCAGGGATAACGTTAGCAACATGAGCAACTGCCTAGCAAGTGCAAGGTCCTGAGTTTGATTCCTGATACCAGGGGAGAAAAAAAAGAAAGAAAAAATATATCCTTCTGAGTCAGGTTCCGGTAACCCCCCTCTTCCAAGTAATCCCCGTCTCCCAGTAGTACAATCAGCTAAGAACTCACTAATGAACTACTCCACTGATGAATATAGTACCCCATGATTCAATCATTTTCCACACACATGCAACTTTTGGGGGACACTTTCTATCTTAATTGTAATACCTCCTGAAGGCTCTAGCCCCAAATGTCATTACACTGCCACATTAGAGTCTCAACAGAGAATTAGAAGAAATATACACATGCAGTCTATAGCATTCCATACTGACCTTCCCAAATTTGTGTATTCATACTAAATATTAATAACAATCCTATTTATAAATTATGCTATTAACTCAAAAGCCTAAAGTCTAAAATCTTGCCTATCATCTGCAGCAGGTATGTTTGAGACTTGATGTATGAGTTATTCTTTTCTAACTATGAACATGTGAAATCAAGTATGTTTTCAAAATACAGTGGTAGGATAGGTGTAAAACAGATAATTACATTCCAAAAGGAAGACCTAGAAGGAAAGAAAGGAATAAGAGGTTCTAAGCAGTCCAAATATCAACAGGACAAAATACGTTAAAATTAAGGCTCAATAATTCAGTAAAGTAAGAGTAATTAATAACTTAATTGTAAGTGAAGAAGTTGAGACAAAGGAAAGTGAAACAAACAAAAACTTCTCCAAGGTATCACAGGGAGAGTCAGAGCTCAAGTTTAGATGACTTCATTCCACAAACCAGGTATGTAATTCTTAAAAAAGATATCATCTGTGGTGTGTGTATGTGTGCATATGTGCATAATAGATGGAGAGAGAGAGAGAGAGAGAGAGAGAGAGAGAGAGAGAGAGAGATGGAGAGAGAGAGATCTGTATCCCTGAGTTATCTTTGGGACTCTGTAGTATAGGTTATCAATAAGAGGTTAAATGCTGACTAGAAAGTCTCCAGTGTAAGAGGAAGGAGTAAGCTTGACATATAAGTGTAAAAGGTGTCACTTAACAAAACATGGACTTGTATAAAATTTCCCAGTACAGTTGAAAGGAGTGAGAAATCCTAGACAACACTGATCTTTGTACTACAGATTAAAACAAGGACTTCCTAGAGAATATGCCAGGAGGAGGGTGAAACTGAGGTGTAGGAGTGATTTCTCCATCTTCCTGGCCTCCTCTTTCAGCTTGCTTGTTACTGGGCCTGATGAGGGGGTTTTGTGATGGAGGCCTGGTTTCCATGGGATGGCCTGGTCACCAAAGTAGGGTTCTGGTGTGTGAGGGAGGATGTGGTGAGGTTTCAAACTCCTGGATTTCAAGAAAAATTAAGGAGGCATTTTAGGTGGGCTCCTGGGAATTGGACACTGAGAAAGGTAGTTAGTCAGGAGGTCATTCAGGGAGCTCAGAGAAGAGAGTGACTTCATCTTTATTACACATTTTCCTAGACAGGGCTTAGAAGTAATTTCTTTGTTTCAATGTCTTTTGCCAACTAACAAGTCTAAGAATTTTCAAAACTACTAAGTCCTGTTTTTTATTTTAATCGAACAGTTTCTCTCCCAATTTATCTTTCTTCTCTCACATTTTACTATAACCGGCACCTAGGGGTACTTTCAACAATTTGGAAATCACTGGAGCTGGATAACCAGATTCAGACTTTACAAGCTCTGCTTTCTCCTCACAGTAGATGAAAATGTGGCTAAGATTTCTTTTCCTGCATAACAGAGAACTACAGTGTCTTCAGTTTCCAGGAATGTGTTCCTTCCTTCTGAGTCCTTTTTGGCAACATCTTTCCCGTCCACATGTCTGCTAACAGTCTCATTGGGGTATTTAGACCCTTTCTGTTGTTCTTGCCAAAGTTCTTCCAGTCTCTACCACCTGCCTGCTTTAGGACACTCCCACATGTTAGATGTGGTTGCAGCACCACAAACATAAACATCTGGTGCCAAATTCTGTGTTGGTAAGGTTTAGCCAGAAAAGCAGAACTAGTGAGACATATGAATATGTATGTGTGTTACAAGGCTAGATGCATGTGGGTACTGGTGAAGCAGTCTCTCCAAGGCTATAGTTTCCTCATCTATTGCTAGAAATTGAGTTCCAAAAGCAGGCAGCTGAGAAAGGAAGATCATTACCAGGCTGCAGCCCATAGCATAAATTGAAACCCCATGAACCAGACTACCACTTGTGTTCACACATTTTCCCTTTAATCTTGGTGACAGATTATCCTGCAAAAGCTAGGTTCTTCCATCATGAAGCTAAACACACACTCCTCGCCCAAGAGCTAGAGCAGCTAAAAGGAGACCAAAGGAAGAGAGGGTAGCAGTCGCTGCTTCATGCCATTGAGGTGAATCAGCAGGTTGAAAACAAGGAATGTGAACTACATAATGGTTGTTGGTTCATTTCTCCTTTCTTATACCTCAAATTCTTCCAGGAATCTCCTTTGGGGACCTGGTTACTAAGAACACAAGGAAAAAAAAAAAAAAACTATGGGAAATGTAGCTCACCCTACCTACTCAAAGCATTATGAAGCCGTGACACTTAACGCTCTGGCTCCCCAAAATGTAGTTTTCTTAGCAACTCTGTAACTGTTCTTTTCCTCTAGTGCTTCCCCTTTACTGCCTCACCCTTGCAGTATTAATAGCACATTTCTTGTGATTAGTTCCAATATCTGATACTCATTTTCATTATATCAGTCATGGTACTATTTTTACTTATTTTTTGTGCCTATTACCCCCCCAGATTCTTAATCTTCTTAAGTTCATATGCTATGTTTCTCCTTGTATCTCCGTAAGTCAATGTCTAGCACATAGTAGGGGATTCACACATTTGAATGAATGAAAGAAGTCACAACTCCTCTGATGCTTACAGTATTTTATATAAAATAGTGTGAACTGTTCATATTTCAAGTTCTTAGGGGGTCATCGGAAAGCTCCAGAAATTTATGAGGTCGCTCTCTAAGGTGTGGCAAATAGCAACTGAGGGCGATTTTATCTTTGATGTGGTGCCCTGCCAAAGTCTTTATCCTGTAACAACCACCCAAGTAGGGGAGAGGTAAACATGCTAAGAATGCAACAAATTTACAAGACTCAGGAAGAAGATGCACTAATAAAATTTCTTTGAGGGCAGAGAAGAAATAATCCTTGCACACAAGAATTTCCCACTAAATTGGAGATAAATTGATATCAACTTTGGGAAAGCTATGGTCATAGAGACATGTAGTCTATGGACCTTAAACTGATACTACATCACTTGGCCTAAATCAGTGATGGCTGAATCATTTAGAGCTTTTAATAATTCAAACAGCCTGCTGAAGTACATGTGCCATAGGTTCATAACTACTGGATGCTCGGGGTAGTAACTGGGTCAGGCTTAGGTCCAGATAAGCAAGACTTACTTCACTTGTCCTATTTGTTTATTTAACACATATTTTTTGAGGACTCATAACTTTCCTAGTGCTTTCTTAATTATTGGGAATATAAAGGAGCCAATATGTGTAAAATATTCAGAATGATGTGTGGTGCTGATAAACTCAGTAAATATTTGCTATTCTTATTTTTGATTGGTGTGGTTTAGTCATGGTTTATTCTCACACAGGTTTGTGCACCAGAAGGTCGGTTCCCAATATAACTGTGTTGAGAGGTGAATCTTAAAGAAGTGAAGCCTGGTGGGAGATAATGAGGTGATGGGAGCACCATTTCTGGGGAAGATTAATGCCCATCTATGGAAGTGGGTTAGGTCTCATAGAACCAGATTAGATACTGCCAAACCAGGTTATCACAGAGTAAGGCTTTGGCATGTGCTGCCCTCTCTGGTAAGTGCCACTTGCCCTCTGGTACAAGTTCTTACCACGTGGTATGTCTGCCATGTTAGCACACAGCAAGAGGCTGTCACCAGGTGTAGCCCTCTATTTGCACTTTTCAGCTTCCCCTACTGTCAGCTAAATTAGTTATTTTTCCTTATAAAGTAGGTCTTTTATTATAGTAATTCAAAATTGATGAAGGCAGTGTTCTAAATTATCATTTTATCTTTGGAAATATTCAGTTTCTTTTTCTGTCTCAGCCTCTGTCTCTATCTCTGTATTTTGTTGGTTTTAGCAACCTGTCATATTGATCAATCATCCGTCTGATGTTTGAATGATTGCCGTAATGTATGTTGCACTTATGTGCCAGGAACTGTGCTGTATACTTTAATTTTGTAGGAATTAATATTAGATTCGGAGGCATGTAACAGGAAAATGTATTTGATTTCTTCATAAAGATGCCTGGAGGTAGCATCCAGGGCTAGTATGGTGATTCTACAGTGTCATCAGAATTCAGGACTTTGCCTAATTTTTTATTTTACTAGTTGCAAAGGACACTGGTCAACATGGTATTTAGCTGGGAACATTCTTGTCTTGAATAAAAATACAACTATAATACCAAGAAAGGAGGGGAGAGTGGATTTTGAGCGGTGTCACTGCCTCTCAGACTTGAGTATTTGATTCCATCAAAAGTTAAAAGATGACCTCACCTCTGGCTTTTGCTTAGGATGAATAAAATGAAAGCTGCCAACAGGTATTGCAAAAGCTCAAAATCCTTGCTTGACAGTGGCTTAGAGAGGAGGCTGGGTCATTCTGAGACCTTTGAGAGGGAGTCTGGCCAGATGGTGCTTCCATCCAGGAATGAACTTTGAAGTCTGACCATAGAAATTCCAACTCTTAAAGATAAGATATTGGCCAGGCCTAATATTTCTTTTTACCTATGCACCAGCTACCAAGGGAGCAAATTTTCGTTCTGTGTCAAAAGAGGGACAGACATCAGTTTGAAAAGGAAAGAAACTGAAGGCCAGTAACTACCTCTTGTAGGACCTAATTCACACTCAGGGAACATTTGATCCTCTGGGCTCTGAGGGAAGTTTAATTGAAATGCAAAAACCAAAGGTCAAAACCATGTAAAATTTAAAGGCCATTTTTACTATTTGACAAGGAACAAATTGTAACTTTATATTGCTTTTAGATGCAATTTTGTTCAGTGAAATTAGATTATACTCAACTAAAGCACCTTCTTTAGAGCTTTTAGATTAAATATTAGAACTTATTAGAAGGACCTTGATTTCATCAGTAAATACCAAAGAAAATATTTGGTGGGAAATGCAGCTGCTTAATTTGCATTAATACAAATGAGAACTATTAAACTTAGTTAATTAGCATATTCATATGTACTGTAGTCCTCATATATTTAAAATAGATTCTGCTAGATTCTGATTATAAACTCAGTATATGTGCAACTCTGGGAAGCAGAACTTAGTGACTGTGTTGCTGACTAAGGATGAGGGATATGGAGGTTAAGTTTTAGACAGAACCCTGGTCCCACATTTGTTTTCATAACCTTGCACCTTGCAAAGTCAGTCTCCAAGAAGAAAATGAGCTGATAGTAACCAAGATAGAGCTGAGTTCCTGTGATGGGAAGTGGATCAGAATAAATATGTTCATTTATATGGGTGTGTTTCATTTATTTATTTGTTCATATCTTAATTTGCCCAGCATATATTTATGAAGTGCTCATTATAGCCCAGACATGAGTACAGGTGACTACTGAGAATAAGGGCTACCTTGAGCACAGAGGTCCTTTTTCCAGGAGAGTGAGGAAATCAATCCTAGCTTGCCAAGGTGAGTTGATCTTTTGAATTCCCACACAGTTCTATGACCTGGTCCTTTCATCCACGTAAACATCATTCCTATGGAAGATGCCTGGCATTGTGGGAGGCAGGCAGTGGGGCCAGGATGGAGCTGCAGGGCTACTGCTGCTCTCATGGAGCCAACAGATGAGCCCAGAATGGGTGCTTTGTGTTCTCTATACCTTCAAGCGTGTTCCTTCTGAGTTTCCTTCTTCTACTCCTATAGGTAGAAGGGATTTTCACTGGTCAGTGAGTGGCCAAGGACCATGAATGAGATGATGTGTGTTGCTTACAGCTAAGGTAATTGCTCTGTAGTATTTCAAGGTCAGTGATCTCTGTAAGGACAGCACTCTATGGGACATGAATACCTCTTTGTCCACGAGTCTGTCCATCCTCCAGAGCTTACAACACAGGCATGAATTGGGTAAGTCTGTGAGATCTCTGATGATTCTGGCCCCTGGGAAGGTGGGACTGCAGCAAAGCACTCCCTCTCCTGATGATTCAGTTTGTTTAGTTTGTTCTTTTGTGCTGTCACCTTTCTGCGACCTGACACATGTTTTTTATTCTAACAACAAAGAAACAGAGGCTCTGGGGAGTCCCAAGACGTGCTGAAGTGATGCAGTCCAAACCAAATGCCACGTCTTCTGCATGTCCAACCAGCATGTGAGTAACTGACAATGATTCTTAACATTTATTTAGTTTCCATTGATCCAAGCTGCCCTCCGTGTGCATTGTAACTAGATGTGATAGGTTTCCGAGGTTCCCAGGAAGAGAAAAGTTCCAGGTTTGGGACTTGTCTTGAATCCAGCTATTTGGCAGTCATTCATTCATTCTTCTGACAAATACCTAGAATGTATCTGCCACTTGGGAGGGGCTGTTCTAAGACCTGGAGTTGGAGCCTTAGGCACAAAGACAAGAGCTTTGGGCTCAAGACACTTTCTTCCATTCTAAGGAGGAGAGTAAGACAAGGAAAGGGTAACCTCCAGCTGGGATCACCTGCTGTGGCCCTGCTGTGAAGATGGGTCAACAGGGCCAGGTAGAAAGTGAGTGGTCCTGTGAAGGGGTATAGGAGGCATAGTTTGGTGAACAGACGGGTAAAACAGCAACTGAAGGACACAAGTAAGGAAACATAGCCTATTTGAGGGAAAAGTATTTTAAATGAGACTCTGGTGGTGGGGAGTAAAATGTGGCCAAAGAGGAAGAAGTAGCCTAGAGGGGATAGAAGGACAAGGACCAGATAAGGCAAGTGCATGAGAGTGGGCCTTTGCTACAAGGAGTTGCTGCTTGTGATTGCACTAGCGTGGGTGGAAACACTGGGGCCAGTGATGGACTGAGGTGCATGGCTGTTTGTATGAGGGCCAGTGTGGGGCGCTGGTTGTGGGCTAGTGAGGGGCCCTGAAGGTGCTGGGTAGAGGGAAGATATGACTTAATGTAGTTTGTATGGGTCCATCAAGCTGCTGTCTTTTGCAAGGGGAGAAGCAGGAAGGCAAGTCAGGTGGTGTTTGCAATCCTCAAGGTAGAAGATGAAGGGAGGTCAGGATTGCATTGCATTTTAGAAGTATAGAGGCTTCAGAGCCATAGCATTTCTTGGTAGATTAGATTGAACATAGGACAGAAAATTAGACAGAGCCAGAAGACAGAGTGGCCTCTTTTGGAGCACCACTGAGACAGTCAGGAAATCAAGCATGAGGAGAAATGAGAGTCTGATTTTACTCTGTTACCTTCAGTGTGCTTAGTTGACACTGAGTGGAGATGTCATATGTAGTTAGATCAGGAGTCTTCAGAGAATATATATGACATTAGAGTCCCTGGGGCTGGGTGAGATCTTTGCGAGTGTGTGAATGGACAGGAAGAGAAAAAAAAAAAAAAAAAACACCAAACAAAAAAACAAGCAGAGCTCTGGTCCACACAGCCTACAGGTTAGAAAGAGCAGTAGAGGAAGAGAAGGCCAAGGAGAAACATCGGCCAGAGAGGGAGAGCGAGGCAAGGGCAGGTGTGGGAGATACTTTCAGCTGTGCCTGTTCAGGATGTTTCCAGTGAGACAGTGAATTTAGTGGGGCAGGAAAGAAGCAGAGAAAGGTCAGCTTTGTGAGCCCACGCACAGCAGGGTCACTGAGCAGAGTCCTTGTGAAGATGGGCTGTGGGGCAGAAAGGAAATTGGAATAAGTAAGCACTTCCTTCCAGTGGGACACAGTCCAGGCCACCTGGTCAAGCTGGTGTGAGACTTTACTCCGTGGGCTGCTAGCACATAACGATAAGCTCCCATTGTACCTGTCTGTACACTCAACCCTCCAGACTGAAGCCGCAGAGAGGAAATGGCATCAGGGCCTCATGCAAAGAAAACCCACTAGGAACAAGAGGAGATGTAAGACGATCGGATTCTTTGTGTAAAGTAAGGAAAACTTAGATCAGAAATAGAAGATCAAATCTGGCTTCTGCCACCTCTGACACGGCCTCTTTGGGTTTTTGTCCCTTTGCTTCTAAACAGGGCTTTCTCTGTCTTCTTTCTAAGTGCAAAATGGGATGAATTATGCTAAAAACAATTTATGGAGACTTGGTTCATTAAGAACAATGTGTTCACTTTCATCTTTATAATTTTGTGAGCCTTTTCATTTGAAATTGAAGTGGACATGGAGCTTATTTTCTTTAAAAACAATAGATAGATTAAAGAAAGAAAAAGCAGAGCAGGGGGCAGGGCAGAAGAAATAGTCTTTGGTCTGTGGGGGTTTAGAGAATTTCTGAGCAGAGCAAGACAGATGACTGCAACTCCAAAATGATTGCCTCCAGCAGGAGGATGCTGAGGACAACAGAAATGAGCTTCACACTTGAAGACAGCTTCGTGGCTATAGTGGGCACCCACACATCACAGCTCACTGCAGATCAGTGCTTACTGTGCTCACCAGGCAGCCTACTTGTGGAAATAATGGCAGAGCTTACACTGGAACAGTTTATCTAGCAGAGAGTGGTGAGGATGACCCAGGAGCCACTTGCTCTCTTCCTCTAGATGCCATCTAGCAGCCTGGTGCAGAGCTCTGGGAGCCTGGCTCTGGCCTCCGTCTTTGCAGACATTTGAGTGAGTGACCACAGGTGGCCTGTGTACAGGGAAGTCTTCAATCCACAGAACTGGCACTGGGATGCAGGGATGCAGTAGCACGATGGACATCCTACCATGTCTTCTTTCTGTGGTCACACTATGTCCAGACCATGTAGTTTTGGTTAGAGGATGGTGCCCAGCCCTCTATGGCTCCTCCCACTATCCCACCCTGAATTCTCCATTGACACTAGTAGGCTCACTATGAAATCTAATGGCCAAACTGAGGCTCTGCCTTGAGGCAAAAGTTGGGGTGGCTTTGGAGAACAAGGAATAGGGTGGAGTGTTTCATTGTAGGGAGCAGGGAATACAGTTGGTGGTGGACGTGGCCCTTGGAGGAGGGCAACCTGAGGCTTGCAAGGAGAGGTGCAGAAGCCAGGCCTGTGGCAGTGTGACTCCCGGGATGCAGGATGTAGGACTCACATGCTTCTAATGATGTGCATGTTTGGGCAGTTTCAGCTCTGCAGATGACAGCACTGATGTGCAGACCTTAGGTGGAGACGTTTGCGGAGCCATCTTTAGGTCGCTGGGTTCTGATGCAGCCTCCAGATCCTTCATCACGCTGAAACTGAAGTCAGTTGCAGGGAGCCTGCAGTGTGCTTTCCCAGGGTGGCCTTTCAGCCCCCTTAGGGCTGCTTCTTCATGACCCCACCCATATGTATAGTTATCTTGTGGGTCAAACTCATCTCTTCAAGCTCTAAAAACAGCCATCATCCCGTGGTTCCTAGGGAGCCTGTCTAGAGGAGGCTTGTGAAATCTTTGAGCTGCAGAATCTTGCTCCAGAGAGATGGCCCCAGCTCCAGCAAGCAGTTGGGGTAGCCCCAGAAATCATCCCCTAGGTTTATCCCTTTCTTCCTGTATTTGGCCTGACAGCAGGCAGTGCCTTTGCTCAAACCCTGAAATAAAGCTGAATAGCAGAGAAGCTACTCACCTTCCTGGATGCGACCACCAGGGGGCAGTGGAGCACACTCGCAGAGGCCTGCTGCTCCAGGACCAGGAGCATTGGCAGAAGCTTAGGAGGCAGAAGAACCTACTGTACAACCCTAGGGTCAAAAATCATCTGCAGAGCACCAGATCTCCTCTTAGAAAGGGAAAAAATGTGCATTGGGGTCCCATCAACCTGCTTCTGTCTTTACTCAGAAAAAGCCCAACCTTAATAACCTCATCAGCATTTTGTTCTGGACCGTCAATCTTATCTCACTGGTGTGATGTGTCCAGAGAGGCAGAGTAAGCAACCTGAAGCCACACAGCTATGAAAGCAGGAGAACACTTTACTTTTTAGGGTGAGATTTTTAACCCCACGGACCTTCCTCATTGTTTCACAATGGTTAGGCCAGTTTCACCTGGGAAGTATGTTATCAGGCCCTGCTTCCCTCCAGCATCTCTTAGGGAAGAGATCTTTTAGGGGAGATGGCTGGGATCTTCATTTTAAACAAGCTTCACAGGCAATTCTGGCTCACTTGCCAAGTCCTGCACTTTTGGGCAAACCTGTTCTGAGACAAAATACAGAAAATTGTGTTTTTCCTTTGGTCTCCTTCTGCCTGCTGTCTCCACTCGTGGCTTAAATAGGGGTGTCAACTGCATACCTCTGAATTTCCCTTAGCTGAAGACTCACCTGCATCATACCCAGCTTCCCATCCTTACCGTCTGACAGTGACTGACACCCAGCTGCCCTTTACTGGCACACCTTCCAAAGTGACAACAAGTTAATCTGATAGAAGAAATCAATTCCAGTGAGAGTAAGTTAGAAAGAGTGGGCCGTGACAACTGGCCCACTCCACATGTCACAGGAATTCGAAGCTGGATTTCAGGTCATAGCATCACAGCCTCAGCTTTGAACCCTGAAGTGCTAGGAGTTAGGATGGGCATTTCAGAGGAGGAGAAGGAAATGTGTTGTGGAAGACTGAGCTACTTGGAGCAGGAGTTTGAGGGGTGTTTTACGTATACCAGTCTCAGGTCTTTGTTTTATTGGAAATAATGTATCTTGGATTCTTTTTAAAAATTGACAGTGATGATATATGTGTATTATATTTATATATATTATAGAACAGCTATATAGAACATTCTAAAGGATGAAAAAAAGCACGATGATGACTTTACCATTCACCTTGGTGAAACCAGCTCAGGCCTCTCTCATTTGGAGCTCAAGTTCCTATTCACTTTCTGATAACTGGCTACATATATATTCTCAGACACAGCACTCACAGGAAATATGTCACAAACACAGAACTCACGTGGGCCTCTCTGCTAGCTTCCCATTTTTGTGACAAAATATAAGAGAATATAAACTGAAATATAGCTGAAGAATATAACTGAGAATATAACTGAAAGGAAGAAGGATCTATTTCTGGCTCATGAGTTCAGAGGTTGCAGTCCATGGTTTTACTGGTTCCACTGCTTTGGGTCTGCGGTGAGGCAGAAAGCCATGGTGGGAGGATGTGGTGGAGGAAATCTACTCACCCACGTCTTTACATGATCTCCCTGGGAAAATGTCTGGAAGGCGTATCCAGCATCTGCTTTGTGCATATTACTGACCTTTGGCCTTTGGAGACTGCTCCAGGGAATATACCACCAAGCTCATGTGCCGATGCCTTATTTCCCTTCAGTTTTGCCACTACCAAGCATTTTTATCTTTGTCTATTTATTAGATGAAAAGCACATCTAATTATTAGATAAAGTCCTTTAGGGAAATAGGTTTTGGTAGACATGATCACGAAAGGCTTTGTAGTAGAGAAAAACATCAGTGTTGAAGGATGTCTAGGTTTGAGACAGCAGATTATCCTCTAGTCTCTAATTTTCAAATGAGTGCCAGTATGTTGCAGTTCGTAGTGGTCTTGGCTCTTCTAATTTATGAGCTGCTTGTAGAAGGTTCCCAAAGCTTGCTTGTCACAATGACACTGTCCTTCAGCTCAGGAATTGGAAGCTTTGCCTCTTGTAGACATAGACACAGTTTAGTTTTAGGAGATGGAGGAGAAAGCAGGAATGGAGCTCTGGAGCCCACTCCACCTGTGTTACTGTGCTAAGACCATGTCCCAGATCCTTGGAAGGTGCCCTAGGGGAAGAAGCACTTGGCTATATTTAGGGCTCTGCACATAGATTACTTATACTTTGCAACTTCTCAAGCGTTGCACACAGACAAGACATGCCTGGAGCAGTTCCCTTGAGGTAATTGCTTTTGTCCTTTCAATTCAAGTGGTTACTGCAAGAGGACTGAGTCTTGCTGTGCATTTTAGGGTTGAATCTTCCACTGGTGGCTGCTTGTTGCTAATAAATGGTGCCTCTGCCAGGTTCACAACTTATTGGATCATGATAGAATGGTGGAGGCAGCACTGGACGTAGAACTGGGTCTGTGTCAGATCCCAGGCCTGCCCCTTGCTCCTCATCAGCAGCTGCTTACACCAGTCCTCCCCGGGCTCCGTCACCACCTGCCAACCTCTTAGCTCAGCTCAGAGGCCTGGAGCTGGGCAGCACAGGCAGCTAGCAGAGTTCGCTCAGCCGTTACGGATTTGACACACCATCAAAGCTGCAGCGATTCCTTTCTTAAATTCTACCTTCCTGAGTTATTATAAAATCCAGCTTTTTGTTGTCTGAGAGATTTGATTTTCAACTTCTGTGGTAAATTTGCTTTTAAGTGGTCTCCTTTGGTATGGCAGAAGAGAGAGCAAGAAGGGTTTATTGGGAATTTATAAGGATATTGTTCCTTCTAGCATCAGTATGGCCTGAAGACTTCTTCTGCTATGGAAAAGACTTTCTGTCCCAAGAGGTGAGGCAGAATAGAATGAAACAGACTAGTAGCTGACATATAATCAGGAGATTATAGATGGGCTCTTTCCCTAAGTGTGTGAAAAATCTGCCAGGACCTAAAGAAAACTATGCAATGGGAATATATAAAAATAGCTCAGCTCCCTTTTTGCTTGGACCTGGTTGATGGGGAATTCTGTGGCTTCTTTACTCCTGGAGGCTGATCAGACTTTCACCTTATCGGGTCTGGTACTGATATGGACAGGGAATCTGCCTGCCTGGTTTTCACTTCCGGTCCACTCTCACCTCACTAATTCCACACACTTGAGGGGTACCAGAAAGTGTGGATTTAAAATTTTAGATATAGCAGATGTTGTTTATTCACATAAACATTATTCTCTAAATCTCTTTTATTTCCTCTGAATTATTTTATCATATGCTTTACCTTTATATATGTTATAAGCATGGTACACTACAACTGTTTTTGCTTTAGACAGTTGTCTTCTACAATTGTTACAAGAAAAAAAGAAGTTTGTTATTTTATCTTCATTAATACGTTTTCCATCCTTGTCTATTTTATTTTCCTTAGATCTAGTTTATATATGGTCTGTATAGTGTCATATTCTTTCTGCCTGAAACTTTAATATTTCTTGGAGAAGATGTCTTCTGCCAGTTAATTCGCTTAGTTTTTTTTTGTCTGATAATATATTTTACATTTTTAAAAAGTATTTTTTCTTGTTGTTGAATAGGTGTTTTTTTTCTTTTAGTAGGTTAAATTTTATTTCATTTTCTTTTACTTTGCATGATTTACATGTTTACTATAAATCTTGTCTTCATTTTTCTGTAGGTAAAGATCATTTTTGTCTGACAATTTCAAGATCTTTCTTTGCTTCTGTTCCAAAGTCATCTTAATATGATACATCTAGTTTTTTATTTTATTTTATTCTATCGACTTCTTGGTGTTGCAATGATCAATCCTTAAAAAATTTTCAGATGGGCTGGGAGAGAGGATAAACAGGAAGACAATTCACCCTTCCCGTGAGCCAATGGCAATTGTGGACCAGGAGGAGAAATAAGAAGCACCTTTCTCATGAGCCAGTGGCAGCCCTGGGCTCAAGGCAAGGAGAAAGAGGAAGTCAGTTTGCCCTTTGCACTAGCTGGCCAGCATGTGGGCTAGGAGACAAGCAAAGCTGAGCTCCACACCCCTATATCTTCCTACTAGCTGATTCAGAAGAACACAGAATGAGTATAGCAACTGAGATGCAAAAGGAACTTAGTGCTTGTATTGTTTGACTTCACAGGTCTAAAGCCAATAGTCTGAACATCTATTTAGCAGATAACCATCCACAATATAGTAACTATGGGGGATTTTATTCTGTCTTATTCTTGAAATCCAATATTGTCTTCACTGTTTTGTTTTGCTCTGTTTTATTGTTTTGTTTTATTCAATGTTTTGTTTTGATTGGTTTTATTCTGTTCTGTTTTGTTTAATTTTATATCTGATGGTACGGGCAGCAATTTTGAGGATAACAAGAGGTATAATGGCAACAATTGTTGATTTCCTATTATCTTTTTTTGAAGCCCTGTATCACTTTCACTGTTTTAATTTGATTGGCTTTATTCTGTTTTATTTTGTTTGCTTTTATTCTCTTTAAAATAAAAAAAAAATGAAAAAAAGTGTAGTCCTCATTTTTCCAATTATTTTATTTTTATTTATTCTCTATCTTGTGATTCTTTTATAATATTGTTTATTTTTATTGTGTTCTATAGTTCTAATGTGCTGTTCTTTTATTGAGTTTCCTCTTTCTGTTTTTTCTCTTTTGTTTCATTTGGATCATTTCTCAGAACTAATTGTCAAGTTTACTGATTCTTTTCTTAACTGTTTTGAGTCATCTGTTGGACCATAAAAGGCTGTGTTTATGTCTGCTTTTCATTCCTAGAATTTTCTTTTGATGGTTTTTTAGTTTGTATTTCTTTGCTAAAATACCCTTTTGTTTTTCTTTCATTAGCATCTTTCACAATTTACTTACAGTTAGTTTGAATTCCTAGTCTGGTGTTTCAGAATGTGTGTCACATATGTATCTGGTTCTGTTGTTGGCGTTGTCTCTTGACTGAGGTTCTTCTCCCCTGTCTTGTTTATTTTGGGTTTACTTATCAAGTTTATTTTGAAAGACATACATTGTCTAAGGTCTATGCCTGAAGATAAGAATGCCTTTCCTTTCCTATTTTGAGAATTTGCATGAATATACTTAGGTGTTGAGCTTATGATTCATTGTTGCTATGGTTACCAACAATGATTCACCTGCTTCAAATTCCTCAAGCACTTCTCATTTTTAAGATAGGGTTTGCTTTTCTCAACATCTAATCCACTGTCAGCTTCATGCCTTTCCTTTGTGCTGTGATTTAGTGTTTTACCGCACTCTTGTTCCTTTCCTGTCACTTCTTAATGTCATGTGGTGGGGACCAGATGCATTCCCTACTCTGCTAATTAAGCTACAGCCTTATATAGGAACTTTGCCGGGCTTCAGGGATATGATCTCAGTGCTCCTGAATGTCTCCTAGGACTAATTCTGGACTCACTTTATATTCCTGCCCTTCCTATAAAGTAGAGGTCTCCTTTCTTTTTCTCACTTTCTTCCCCAGATACAATAGGATTTCACTCTTACCCTGTGATTGAAGGAGTTTATAGGCCTTTTGTCCTGCAGTATAAGGCTTTTATTATGAAGAAGAGTAAGCAAGGAGAACCAGGGTTGAGTGTGTCATGCCTCACCTATCTCAGCTGCTATTCTTTCTCCTTAGGCTTGTAGTACAAGGCAGATGTAATACATCTTCAGGACTCAAGCATCAATCTTTTTTTGTGATCAATGGTGAGGTGTATGGAGAACAGACACAAGTAGGTGCAAGTTCCTAGCATATCTCCACCCTCAAGAATTCTCTATTCTCTTGTGATCCATTACTTGATTCCAGTGTTTCAACAACAATTTTCACCAGTGTGTAACAGCAACTATCCTAGGTAACCAAATGTTCATGTTCTTTCTCTTTGCAAAAGTTGTATTTACATAGATCTCAGGGTTGGTTTTTTCATTCTTGTTGTGCAAGCTCAGATCTCTGATGGATTCAAGTAAAGCTATGAATTTGTGGTTTGTACAGGCTTCTGTTGCAAGAGTAGAAGTGATGGTCTCTAGTTTTCTGCCAGAAGCCAGAAGTAATATTATTCTTAAAACTTACAAATTAGCAACTACTGAAATGTCCAGAAACAGAAAGATGAATAAATATATAGTAATATATTCACCTAAAGGAGTACAAAATTGCAAAGAGAATGGAAGTACTGCAACTACATAAAGCAATATGAGTGTAAGTTACAAAAAATATCGAGCAGGAGCAGCCATGAAGGAATACATGATGCATAATTGCTTTTATATAAAGTTCAAAGCCCATCTACACTATTGCAAAAGAAGGGAGCAATTAGTAGTGCCAGTGACAAAATGGAGGGCAAGAGGGGCTTCTGAGATACCATAGATGATACCATAGATGATCTATTAGATCTTTGGTAGATTTTGAAAATTAGGAGAGCACAGGTCATTGAAAATAATTATTTGAGACACACTAAAAATGCATGTTTCTTGTAATTAATCTGGTTCTAAGGTAGATCACTCAGAATGTAATTAGGAAAGACTTACTTTAATATCAATCTCCAAACTCCTTCTCTCATCTCAGTTCTCAACACATCCATAACATAACATCATAACTTTCAGAACATCCTAGCTCTTCATATGAGACTTTCTTAGAAGATGAGACCATTTTTAGGCCCTAGGAAAGAATTATTTCCTACTATAGATATTTCCTTGAGGGATAATATGTAAGGAAAGAGAAAAAGAATCAAACTCAAAGATTTCTCTAGAGAAGGAATGAGGCTTTATTGGAGAATTCAACAGAGTTCTACAAATTTCTTTTATTATTTTTAAGGATTATGAGGATAAAATTTAAATATAAAATTGTATATATATGCACACATAAGTATACTTATGTATATATATATGTATATATGTATATATATATATATACCCATGATAACACTGCACAAAGTACTAAACATATTCATCACGTCTCAAAGTTTCCTTGTGTTCTTATGTAGTTTTATGTGCTCATGTGAATGCTTGTGTGAGTGTATGTGTGTTTTCCTGGATGAAGAGAATCCATGGAAGTAGAAATAAAAATGATTTGATCAGTTTATCTGAGAAGATAGAGTTTTTCATTAGGAATTGCTCCAAGACATTCAAGAAAATGGAGACCTCTTTGTGAGGCTTTGAATAATAAACACATTTTAGAACTCAACCCATTTTGAAAACAAAAGAAAAATCTCAAAGAAGTATGGACTTGTTTATACATCATTTTATAGTTCATTGTAACATCTAGGTAATTTTACATGTTTTAATCTAATTGAAATCATGTAAACTCTCCATTTAGGAGCTCTGTATAGGAATACATTCCACTGTGCATGCATTCTACATACCTTGCAGCCTATTTAATTTAGTCTATAGGAATCAGAAACTAGAGTGTATACTGATTTTTAAAGACAGCTTTCTTTCTTTAATACTACCTGAAAGAATAATGGAAACATTGGTTATGAGATGTGGAGGAATAAGAGATCTATTATTTACAAGAAGCTTACCATATGTATGTATTTGGTTTAGATAGGCAAGATGTGTATCACTGTTCTTCATTAGTTAACACTGATGATTAGGTGAACCGTTGAGGGTTGTGTGGTTGGGTGTTAGTAGTGGAAATTGGATAAAATAGTCTAGTGGCATTTTTATTCTGGTTACTAGAGTCAATTGTCAGCACCCGTCACAGACCTCTTACTAGCTCTCAAAAGATCTCGGTTTTACCTGGGACATGAAGGAAGCAGCAGGAAGAGGAAATTAGTGGGCTATATATTTTTCTTTCCTTTGACAAAAATATAGTGCCAAAGGAAGGAGACAGAAGATTTACATTCGACATTGTGGGGCAAAGAAGGTCTTCCCTGTTGATGAACTAATTCTAGAAATGTGTTTTCTTATGTGCTGATCTCAGATGAACCAAGAAATACACTCAACTTTGAGTATCTAATCATTGGATTAAACGTGGTTATAGTAGCTCAGGGCTATAGTGCTGAGGTTGTGCCTGTATGATTCTAAAACAATGAAAGCAGTGAAACCATTAAAATCAGTGAAAAATCATTCTTGTTTGACTTTTGCTATTAAGGACAGAAATTTTACTATGCTGTAGTTGGTCTAAGGAAGTCAGTTTTCTGCCTGGATCTAGGTGATATCATAGCACAGTATGGTTTCACATGGTATCCACAGAATCGTAAGCTATTTTATCATTACAACATTCTCAGAGTTTGAGTGTTTCAGGAGAGTATGCAAAGAGAACAGGGAACACCAAAGTCAAAACACAAGAGAAATCCACCTTTAGGGACTAAGGATATAAAGGAGACTTTAAAAAAGAAGTAGTTAAGAAGCTAGGAAGGGAACATTTTTAGATCATATTTTTATCTATCTTCTTCTGAAGGAAAGGTCACTCTTAGGAATTTATGAACTTTAGAGTTGGTTAGTGATGAACTGTTTTGCATTTCCATAGAATTCCCCCCTGAAAGCAAATTTAAGTACGAGAAATTTGGGTTGGGTATAAAAAAATTTACATTTCCCTTTACTATAAGGATGAGAAGTTATACCTTAAGCTGTTGGCAAGATCAGTTATTAAAAAGAAGAGCATTTCTCATTCTCCTAACATTACTTACCTTAGAATTCCTTCAATCGTGGCTGGGCTCCTTGCCTATGTTTTTATTATATACATTTTTTTTTGTCCAAAATTCCAGTTTTGTAAGATCAGAGTGCTAATATGCAATGGACAGAAAATTAAATAAATACATTTTGATGTATTTGCTTAGGACAGTTTCAGTCTTCTGAGAGTGATGAAGTCAAATTTGGGTTGAAGACTCAGTGAGTAGAGCTGTGCAGGGTTCACTTGACTAAAGGTGAGGTGCCCTCACAGTTCTTCTGGATCTGAGAGCATCTCAGCTGCCTTAAGTGGACCTGAGGTCGCAGAGTCTCAGCTTGCTGTCCACCCTGCCCATTGCTCTCCTGTCCTCTCTGGACCCAGGATTTTGAGAGAGGCAGTTTGACTTTTTATCTTGTAAGAACCACAGTCTCAGAAAACAGCTGCAATCCATGGTTAGATCCTACTGGTACATATCATTCTTGGTCTTTGGCAGGAAGTGTCCTTGGGTCCCAAAATAACCTTAACCACAGGGTTAAGATTTTCCTCTAATTGAAGAGTACTGAGATAAGGAATTGAATGCATGAGGGCTGATAGACATTTAATTCCACTGTAGTGAGTAATTTGCGTTTTTTTGTAGTCACATTGGTGATAGTAGTGAAAGCTTAACCCCTTAGGATCCAGGCTATCATGATAGATAGGATAGAGTGATGAAGGGTCATGTAATGCTATGTTCGGAACCACAATGACCCCCCAAAGGTCCTTGTGTTAAAATCTTGGTTGATAGCCTGCAATGATACCTTTAGAAAGTAGCCCTGGTTAAAGAAAGTTAGTTTATCCCCTTGAAGGAGATAGTTGGACCCAGGCCCCTTTCTGTCTCTCTTCTTGCTTCTGAGAGACATGAACTGTGCTACCAAAGTAACAGGGCCAAGTGACCATGTACTAAAACCTTTGAAACTGTGAGATAAAACAAAATTTTGTGTCCTGTAGGGTTTTCTTTTTAATCTCAGGTGTTTTGTTATAGTGATGGAAAGCTAATTAACATTTGTAGAAAGCTGCCATTTTGAGAGATCTTAGCCAGTGATGGAAAGTGGTCACATGTAGGATGAGTAAGCCAAACATTCTATTATAAAATTTATTAGTACATATTTATAGCACATGCATTTTACAGCCTTCTTGGGGAGTTGGTTTATGTACATAAGACAGCTTGTTTATTTTTGTAATTCCCTTCCCTTTCCCTTCTTCCTCCTTTAATTCTCCCTTCTGCCTTTTCATTTGCATTGCTATTATTCTTAGTTCATGTTTCTGGCATATAATGTCCATATTCATTGTGATTATTAGGATACTGTATACAGTGTTTCTTCACTGTACCTATATCCCCATCCTTTCCACCTTACCACTTGCATTGGTCCCTTGGACCCCTTCCCATCTGCTAGAAGTCAAGTTTGCTGTCTCCTTCTGTCATGGTTTATGTTTGTGGCCATCAGGCCTCTTGCATTTGCATTGTGCATTTGTGATTGGTTCATTGTCTAGTTTGCATGGATGGTGTTAATGTTACACCCGTCTAGGGGTGGAGCCAGCATACAATGTAATGGCAGGAAGAAGGTGTGTCTTTCTCTTTTGCCAGTTTCTGCCTCGCTATTTGCAGCCACCATGAACTGCAGCCCCACCATGCCACAATGCCTTGGAGCCAACAGAGTATGGACTGAAACTTCCAAAAACTGTAAGAAGTAAACCTTTCCTTTCCCAACTTTGGACATCAGCTATTTTGTCTCAGTGATGAGTAAAAAGTAACTAAGACATCTTCTATGCTTTCTTTATTCCTCTTTTAATTTGTACTTTGTCTTACTCAGATGAGAGATACTCTATGGTATTTAAGTTTGTAAGTCTGGTTTGTTTCATTCAACATTGTATTTTCCAGGTGCATCCTTTTTCCTAAAAATGTTTCAAACTTATGCTTTATAGCTGAGTAATATTCTACTATATATAAATACTACTTTTTCTTTATCCATTCATCTGCTGATGAGGTATACAGATTGTTTCCAAGATTTAGCTATTATGAATGGTGCTGATGTAAACATTGATATGCATGTATCACTGTAATATGATATTTTAAACTCTTTGAGAAAGATATTATTCATAAGGCCTAGCTAAGAGTGGTGCAACCTCATACTTGGTTTATTCTAACATACTGACATAGGGATATTTGGAGCAAGACATTCAAGTCAATGAGCATCTTAAAGTCTTTCTGTTTCCAGTTCTAGACTTTATTCTGGTATGCCTTCTATCTCTTTTTGGATGGTTAATGACTTAACATTGTTCTCTGTATTGAACCACATATCATGGCAATAGGTGTTTTTGAACTCTATCAACAACTCCCTGTTGACTTGCTTGGAGTTTTATTCTCCATTAGGGTCCTTCATCATCGGAACTGTGCCTCTTTGCATTTATTTATACTCAATTTGGTAGTCAGGTATTGTGTTGATGTTTAAGTTGACACGCAATTTTGTCAAAATGCAAATTTTGCTCTCAAACTTAATAAAGTTACTTTTAATAGCTTATCTGTCATCCCCGTGGGGCTACACACACCCTGGTGTGATGGAGTACAGAATTTTACAAAGTGGACCTTCATCTGAGAAACCTTAGAATCAATTCCAAAAGGGGAAAAAAACCCTTTCAGGTCAAGCATCAGCAATGTTCAATTTTTAACTAAATCATGCATTTGTTTATTACAATAGAACTGTTTTAGTTTATAGTGTGAGTTCTATATTATATGTAACAATTAGAGTTACAATCACTTTATTTCATTACAGTGGAGCAATTAAATATAAATCATATGTTTTGCTAAGGATAATTAAGATTATAAAAATAATTTATTATTATAATATACAGAGTTCCCACATGTTAACTATTGCATGCATTATTATTTGAAACTTGAGTATATTTCTCTGCAGAGACAAAGTCCAATCTAGAAGAACTGTAACTACTGGAGCCTTGATCAATGTCTCTATTTCTTTGTCTCATTCCTTCTCACTGGAGACAGCCATCTTAGTGGCTTCTCAGGGCCTGTTAGGAACTATTACATCTGGGAGGAGCATCTGGCACCTGTGAACCACCTCCAGGTCAATGCCTGCTGACTTCCTGGCAGCTGATTTGCAAGATGTTATGATGTTAGTACTTTTCACCTCCTGACTTCTCAGTCTTTAAATTCCTGTCCAAATTCTCTATGGTGGCTCACTTTAACAAGATGAGCCCCAACCACCTGCCCTTTATAGGTTGTCTTTCCAACTTTCATTTCCTGTTTCTCCTATCCATCTAAGTCGTCTTAGTTACTACTGACAACACAGTTCACCCCTAAGTTAAAAAAAAAAAAACATATATTTCTAGTTATGTTGACAATGGATTGTAGAAAACCACCTCAGTACTCCCTTTTGTCAGGTGGATGTAAGCAAAATGTCTAAGCTTGCTGGTGATGATAGAAGGCCACTCTTCAAGGTATGAAATGAGTTCATCTTTGTAAAATATAATGTGCCAGGCTCCCAAAAGGTGCTTTATAAGTATGTATTGTTAAAAAAAAACATGCTCAAGCCCCAAGATGATTAATAAACAGTGGCTTTTATTAGGTAATCTATTGATGCTTATCTGAAGTTTGCCACAGGAAGGTTTTGGGAATCTTTAGGAAACACAAATGAAGTGACCTTGGAGGTGAGGTACAAGAGAAGGATGGATACTAGGGAGGGGAGTGATGCTGTTGTTTAGGGTAAGGACATGCAAGTTTTGTGATTTTGTTTAAGGTTTCCAGTTATGTCTTATCTGTCACCTTTCACCTTTGGGTTGAAGAGTTACTGATGCCAGTTACTTTCTCTGCTTTTATTAAATTTTCCCCTTCTGTACTGTCTTCTTGGTCCTAACGCTCACATTCCCAGACTAAGCCCAGTTGATAACCATAATGGCAAGAAAATGTGGCAGGATCAGTGTCTGGTTTGTATGAGAAAAATGACACATACTGTAGCAAATGCAGAGTCCTCAGCAAAAAGTGCCAGCACAAACTGTCCTAGGGAAGTGGAGGCTGTGAGTGACCTTCTGGACACTCCAGTCCATGTTCATGGTGGCCACATCCTTGCAAAAGGATTCACATTTTGGGGTGCCCTTCCACCTGTGTGTTAGGGTCATGACTTATGATGTTTCTTGGATAAGCAATCCTTGCAGAATAGAGAAGTGCCTAAGGTATTTGGATGCAGGCTGCTGAACTATTTGGTGACCATCTGTGTGGGGCTTGCATTGCAGCACTGAAGAGAAAGCAAAAGTATGATTTCTGCCCCCAGGAGGTTGCTATATTGATGGGGGAGCCAACAGTCACACAGGTCAACCAAGAAGAACGATGGAATCTTGTAGCATTTCATAGTCAGGACGCTATGTGTTCCCAGGGAATAGTGAAACCAGGCTCACAGTAGCTGAAGTGAAGAAACTTAACTTACTGACTGGCTGCATAACTGAGAAAAACAAAAAGGATTATCCTCATTCTATTCTGATTAGATTGGCTACTTCCCTGTACTAAGATCATCACAACTGCAGTTTCAGATTTCTATGGTACTACCTTTGAGACAAATGAGGAAAGAGAGGTCTCTTCTCTCCTTGTGTGGATGTATGAAATTCCAGAGAGAAATCTAGATTGAACTGATTTGGCCCATGTACTCATTGGTGGCCAATCAGAGGATTAGCTCCCATAATGTACAGGCCTGACATATATGACCTTTTAATGAAATAGGGTAACAAGAAATGGAAAAAGACAACTTCTTATAATAAGTGGAATACAAGTAGGGGTTATTTCAGAAATAAAGGCAAAAATATGTGCACCTTTGTGAAATAACAAATGCTGTGTGGGTCAGAGATGCCCTGTGAGACACAGCATTTATGGGTATGAAGCTCAGCATATGGAGTATAGTGCGTGCGTGTGTGTGTGTGTGTGTGTGTGTGTAACTCAAAAGCAGGAAGGCTCCCTGGGAAAACTGGGACTGGAAAGGAAGGTGTTTTCAGAGGGGGAACTCATTGTTCCTTTTCACTTGAAGAACAGAGAAAGAGCCAGGGATTAGGCCAAGCTCCACTCCTGCAAGGCCCCCTCCACAAGCCAATGGTGGTTACCGAATATGGGCTTCTGATGAAGCCACTTAGTGGCACTCATGCTAAGGGGCGGTGACCTCCAACCCTAGAACTGGGGCACTCTGGCAAAGGCAGCCATAACCACCCAGAGTGTAATTTGTCAGGGATGTGAAGGTTAACATTTTTCTTCACAAAAACCGTCTTTAATGACCATCAGCAATCAGGACCTCCAATTTCTGTCTCATTTGAAAGCTTTTAATGCTTTCAGAGGGATAGATGGGGTGACCTAATAGGTCTTTTCCATCTCTGATTTTCTATGATTAATGAAGTTCAATTGTGCAGAATAAAATGGTGAGTTTCTCGGTGTCAGTTCAGCTGTATTCCTGTTCCCTCCCTCTTTCTTTCCTCATTTTTTTTTTAGACAGATGATAATCATGCACATTTTCTCTTAATACTTCAGATAAAAAAGGGACTTTTTCTTCTGAGATGGGCTTTGAAAATGTCAAGGTGGGTGTATTTATCAGTGGTGTAAATTGTTGCCAAATGCCACAAGCCACTCTTCACTTTCCCAACCCCCTGGACAGAGAGGCTGACTGCATTAAAGGCCATACAAACATTGTAAATGTGCAAACATTTTATGTTTGTAGAGTTTATTAGAGTTTTTCTAAGCGCTTTCACAAAATGTATTTTTTAACAGCATGTTGACCTATTGTCTTTTGGGACAAAGGAGGAATTTAAAACCCTCTTTTGTCTGAAGGTAAACTGAGGCCCAGGGCAGCAGTAGATCTTGATCAGAGCTGCCTGTACTAAAGGAAGAAGACTATGACCAAGACCTGGTAAACTGCATTCTGCTGCAGCTGGGAATCACAGTGCAATTTTTAAAGCATCTCTTGAGGAAAATTCTAGATAAAATTCATTGAGATTTCTCCTTCCCTTCTCAGCCTGGTGATTTTCCTAAGTTGAAAGTCCTCTGCATTATGAAGAAACCAGACCTGTAGGGAACTGTCTTAGGAGCACGAGGTTTCTAACTTTCATGCATTCTTCACATTTGGAAAGGAAAGGCTTCAAGGGAGGGATTTCCATGAGTTTGTACATTTTGCCTCTTTCCTGTTAAAGGACACAGTTGGGCTCTTCTGAATTACAGTTTGTGCTGCTCAAGGCAGAGGGTAGTCCAGGGATCTTAGACAAAGCTTCCTTCTGGGAAGAGAGGCTAGCTTCACAATGCTGTTGACTGGGAGCCCTGGGACAGTATTCAAAGGAGAGTGCATTATGATTTGTAAAAACTCCGACCAGTCAATTGAAACCCACAAATGACTGAATTTAGATTAGTTCCTAACTTATAAGATACTGGGAATTCACAAGTGGAAAATAATTGTCAGCATTCTCATTCTCTCTCGTCGTACATGACCTGGATCATGCCAGATTTTAAGAACACAGAGCACATGTCCTAATTTGTGAGCAAGGGTCCTCAAAGCTGACCTATGCTGACATACCAAATAAGGAGGCAACATGGAGTGCTCTGACATCTATCTGGCTCTGGCCTGATGATCTCACTTTGTCCCCAGGCATGTATAAAAAGGGATCCTTTAGGTCCTTAGCCTGGGAAGATTCAGCTTGTCTGGACTCAGAGTTCCATCCTTCGTCTCATGGGTTTTGGAGTAGCCGTCATGTAGGGCAGTGGTGGCGAACCTATGGCATGTGTGACCCGGGGGGCTATTCTATATTACTGAAAGCTGTGAAAGCTTTGGCATCAGAGGTATAGGCTATGTGTAACTGAGACTTAGGTCCACAGCTTTGTACTTCCTGGGTCAGACCCTGTCGGGGTTTCTAAGTGAAATAAGTAGTACTCCTTGAAGCTGAGCAATGGAGTGGATTTCATTTTGAGTTGTAAACAGATATAAAACTGTTTCATGAATTCTGCATGTTTTCTATATTGTTCATTCAAAGTTTCAATCAGTTTCCCATGCTCCTGTACTTTTTTCTCTATTTTTTCTTTAGCTGTGCTCAGCAACTCAGGGGTCCAACAGGTGGACCCCTGATGGTGAGTTCTAGTGAGTGGGAACAGGGTCCACAGGGATCCTCATGAACGCTTTCTATTGGGAGATTAGACAGCAGGAAGAAGGTGAGGGAAACAAGGAAGTAGGTGATGGGTGTTTTTTTAAAATCTGTGTTCTAATGCCTAGTTCACAGCTGCTACTTCTGTGAGCCCTTCTTAAGAACTTGAATTCACCTTTCTTCTCTGACCTTTTGTACCTCTAGAAGTAAAATTTGTCAGAATATGTTCCTGGGGCATTAATCATTGCTGAGGTTTGAATATGTTCCATCCAAAACTCAAGTGATGCCATGTGATCATATTATAAGATGGGGTTTTTCTGAGGCAAACTGTTCAAGATCATGAATAGGATGAGGTGTCATTAAAAAGCATCTGATATCAGGAGTTCATCCCTCATTGACCTTCTGACATTCATCACAAAAAGTAGCACTGGAAATCTCTGAGAAGATAGCAAGTGAAATACAAAAACAACTCCATGAGGCTATAGAGGAAATCAGATTAGAAGTACTCTCCCATGTAAAGATAGAAATAACAGCCTTAGTAAAGGAGTTGCTGAGCACAGCTAAAGAAAAAACAGAGAAAAAAGTACAGGAGCATATGAAACTGATTGAAACCTTGAATGAACAATATAGAAAACATGCAGAATTCATGAAACAAACTCAAATTGGGAAAACCACTTAAATGAAGCGGAGGATAGGATTTCAGACCTTGAGAACAGGATGGCAATTAGTGCTCATAAAAGGATAGAACTTTTAAAAGTAACAAAGCAGCATGAAGTGACAATCCAGCAGCTTCAAGATGATGCTAAGAGAAAAAAATATAAGATTAATAGGCATTAGTGAAGATACAGGAATCAATGAAAATGATATAACCAAAATATTCACAGAAGTAATAGAAAATTTCCCAAACATGTAGAAAATTATGATATGCAGATAAGTAAGGCATATAAAATGCCAAGTAGTCACAACCATTATAAATCTACTGCCAGACATATAATAATCAAGGTCTCAGACATACAGCATAAAAACAGAGTACTAAAAGCTGTTAGAGAACAGGCACAACTCACCTATCAAGGAAAGCCCATTGGAATCACAGCAGACTTTTCAGCACAAATCCTCAAGTCAAGACAAGCTTGGAGTGAGGTATTTAAAGCCCTGAAAAAAAAAATAAAACAACTTTGAACCCAGACTGATGTAACCAGAAAACTTTCATTCAGATTTAATGGAGAAACAAAATACTTCCATGACAAAGAACAACTGAAGAAATTCATGTCCACCAAGCCAATCCTAGAAATAATATTGAACGACATGCTAGCTAGAGATATAAATGATCACAACCCACAAACAACAACAGAAAGAAACCACAGGTAGGACAAGCAATTAAGCAAGGGAGAAAAGCTGAAAGCAAATAACTGGAACACAACATGGCAAAGTCGAGCCAGTACATATCAGTGATATCCATAAATGTAAATGACCTCAATTCACCTCTCAAAAGAAATATGTTGACAGAATGAATCAAGAAACAAGATCCCACAATATGCTGTATACAAGAAACACATTTGACCCAAGAAGAAACGCATAGATTAAAAGTCAAAGCATAGAAAACAGTATTCCATGCCACAGCGACCCAGAAAAAAGTAGGGGAAACTGTTATATTTGCAGACAATGTAAACTTCAAACCTAAAATGATTAAAAGAGATAAATAAGGTCACTACATCCTCACTAGTGGCAAAATTGAAGAGGAAGAACTAATAATTATAAATATATATGCACCAAATACAGGAGCACCCAACTATATTGGACAAATACTAATAGACATGAAAAACTAAATACACAAGAACACAGTTATAACAGGGGACATTAACAGCACATTGTCAGAAAGAGATAGATCAACTAGACCAAAAATCAGCAAGAGAGTGATAAAACTGAATCATACCTGTGAGCAATTGGGCTTAGTAGATGTTTACAGAGTCTTCCATCGAACCACCTTAGTATACACATTCTTCTCAGCTGTGCATGGGACATTCTCCAAAATAGACCATATATTATCCCATAAAACATTCCTAAGTAACTGCAAAGGTATTGAAATTATCCCATGTATACTATCTGACCAAAACACACTGAAATTAAAAATTAATGGCAAAAGAAATTTCAACACCTGCATAAATACATCAAAATTAAATAACAACCTTTTGAACAACCAGTGGGCTACACATGAAATTAAAGATGAAATAAAGCGATACCTACAATTCAATGAAAACACAGAAACAACATACTGTAACCTTTGGGATGCAATGAAAGCAGTCTTAAGACAGAAATATATAGCACTAAATTGTCATATTAAGAAAACAGAATGAGCACAAATAAACAACCTACTGCTTCACCTCAAGCTCCTAGAAAGAGAAGAGCAAACCCAAAGCTCATAGAAGAGAGGAAATTGTAAAGATTAGAGCAGAAATCAATGCAATTGAAACTAAAAAAAATACAAATAATTAATGAATCAAAAAGCTGGTTTTTTGAGATAATAAAATTGACAAATGTCTAGCTAACCTTATGAAGAAAAAGAAAGAAAAAACCCAAATTCACGCAATAAGGACTGAAAATGGGGAAATTACTACAGATCCCATGGAAATTCAAAAGATCATGAAAATCTACTTTGAAAATCTCTACTCACATAGAGTGAAAAACAGAGAGGAAATGGACAGATTTCTAGAAACATATGGACTACCAAAACTCAACCAAGAAGATATAGCAATTTTAAATAACCCAATATCAGCTATTGAAATTGAAAACGTAATTAAAAACTTACCAACACAGAAAAGCCCAAGTCCTGATGGATTCACAATTGAATTCTACAAGAAATTTAGAGAAGATTTGATCCCAATACTCCTTAAACTCCTCAGTGAAATGGAGAAGGAGGCAATCCTCCTTAAATCATTCCTGGAGGCAAGTATCAGTGTCATACTAAAACCAGAGAAAGACCCAACCAAAAAGGAGAACTATAGGCCAATTTCACTAATGAACATCGATGCAAAGATTCTCAATAAAATACTGGTAAATAGAATACAGTCAATTATCAAGAAGATTGTACATCATGACCAAGTGGGACTTTTTCCAGGAAGGCAGGGATAGTTTAACATATACAAATCAATAAATATAATATACCACATCAACAGTGCCAAAAACAAAAACCACATGGTCATCTCAATAGATGCTGAAAAAGCTTTCAATAAAGTCCAACACGTCTTCATGGTAAAAACCCTTCAGAAAATCAGAATACACAGTGTCTACCTCAAGCTTATAAAGGCCATGGATGACAAACCAACAGCCAACATTATATTAAATGGAGAAAAACTGAAAGCTTTCACTTTAAAATCAGGAACAAGACAAGGATGTCCACTATCACCAGTCGTATTCAATATAGTTCTAGAAACACTATCCAGGGCAATCAGATAAGAGAGAGAAATGAAAGGAATAAAGATCGGAAAGGAAGAAGTTAAATTATCACTATTGGCAGAAGACATGATACTCTATATAGAAGACCCAAAAAACCCCATTAAAAGACTATTGGTAATAAACAAGTTCAGCAGTGTAGTTGGACACAAAGTCAGCACTAAAAATCAATAGCATTCCTGTACACAAACAAAAAAGTCACCGAGACAGAAATTATGGAAATATTGCCTTTCACAATAGCATCTTTAAAAAAATGAAATACTTAGGAATCAACCTAGCCAAGAATGCAAAAGACCTATATGCTGAAAATTATACTACTCTAAAAAAGGAGATTAAAGAGAATATTAGAAAATGGAAGGATATTTCTTGCTCTTGGCTAGGAAGAACCAGCATTGCAAAAATGGCCATACTCCCAAAACTGTTACACAGATTTAACACAATCCCAATCAAAATACCATTAACATACCTCACAGATCCAGAGAAAACACTCCTAAAATTCATTTGGAAACAGACAAAACCTAGAATGGCAAAGACAATTCTGGGCAACAAAGGCAAGACAGGAGGCATCTCAATTCCTGACTTGAAACTACACTACAAAGCCACAGTGATAAAATCAGCATGGTACCAGCAAAGAAATAGACCTGAGGATCAATGGAACAGATTAGAAGATGCAAGCACAACTACAAAGATACTCATTCACCTGATATTTGACAAAGGGGCTAAACATGTTTACTGGAAGAAGGATAGCCTCTTTAATAAATGGTGCTGGAAAAATTGGCTCCCGACATGCCAAAGACTGAAACTAGATCAATGCTTATTACCATGCACAAAACTAAAGTCTAAATGGATCAAAGGCCTAAATGTTAAAAAACAAACACTAAATTTACTGGAAGACAAGGTAGGTAGAAGTCTTGGAGACATAGGGATAGGCAGAGAATTCATGAATAAAATGCAAACTGCATGGGGAACACTTCAAAGACTCAACAACTGGCATCTCATATTATCGAAAAGTTTCTGCACTTCAAAAGAAATCACCAACAGAGTGAAAAGAAAACGCACAGGATGGGAAAGAATTTTAGCCAGCAACCCCTCAAACAAAGGACTTTATCCAGAACATATAAAGAATTGAAAAACATTAAGACCCCCAAGTTCAAAGACCTTCTCCAAAAATGGGCATCAGAGATGAGCACACAGTTCTCAGATGAAGATATACAAATGACAAGTAAATACATGAAGAAATGTTCACCATCACTGGTCATTCAAGAAATGTAAATTAAAACAGCAATGAGGTTTCATCTCACACTGGAAAGAATGGCTGCCATTAAGAAATCAACTGATAACAAATGTTGGTGAGGCTGAGGGGAAAAAGGAACACTACTTCACTATTGGTGGGAGTGTAGACTGGTGCAACCACTGTGGAAATCAGTATGGAGATTTCTCAGAAGACTAGGATTGGAAGTTCTATTCAACCTAGCTATTCCCCTCCTGGTATTTTCCAAGAAAAATGAAAAAAGTCCTAACACAATGATATATGTGTACCATGTTCATAGCAGCACAATTTGTAATAGCTAAATCTTGGAAACAACCAAGTTGCTCATCAACAACGGAGTGAATGACAAAGACGTGGTATTTTTATATAAGGGAGTATTACTCAGCCATAAAAAGGATGATTTTGAGACCTTCATAAGCAAATGGAGACAACCTGAGACTATCCTCATTAGTGAAATAAATAAGAATCATATTTATAAATATCACATTGTGTTTCTAGTGTAAAAAGTAATAAGAAATGCAGGAGCAACGTAACCCTAAATGTGTAATTGCTATTGTAAAAAAGAGAGGAAAAGAAAGTGCTCTAAAGGATATAAGTGCATATATGTTTAAGTGTGTAGGATTGATAACCATATTGCTAAGTTTTTGTTGGATCACTGAACAGAACTGTCTGCAGTCTCACTGTTTGCATGTCTACTTTGTATGATTTCTTTTGTAACTTGAACAACTATTTCTAAGAGGACAGTACATAATTTATCAACTAGTAATTTCTTACTCTTCACTTTTTAAAAAATTATGTATTATTTCTATCCTTTTCCTGTTTTCTTTTTTCTCTTTAAATTAAAAAAAAGAACTATACTTTTCCTTCCCTAATTTTGGGAATCAGGAATTTTGTACCAACAATGAGTAAAATGTAACTAAGACAGTAGCCTAAAAATAATATGAAGTGAAAACAGTGCTCACTACACTCTGAATCTCCTTGGGTTTAATGTGTGATAGTAATAAGTATGTAATTGATTGACTGAGGCATAAGATTTTTTTTTGTACCGGGAATGGAACTCACGACCACGCGCTTGCCAGGCAGGCACTTATGTCACTGAAATAAATCCCCAGCAACCATAGGATTTTTCATGTGATATAACATTCCCTAAACTACAAATTCTACCTTGCAATGATGGCTCATATGATTGGAATAATACCGTTATTGGGTTCTTTCATCTTCTGGTACAACAGAGAATCAGATGGCATGAATTCAATAAAAAATATTAAGTTCAGGTTATTTTGTCTGCATCCAGGAAGGATTTTCTTTGATATAATAAGGCTATTACTGGATTTTAATTAAGTGACAGGTGATTATGAGAGCCAAGATTTTTGGCACTTTATGTCTTATGCTTATAAATCTTAAAAAATCCATAATGTTTTTTGGTAAACACTATGTTTCATAGCCAACTGATGGAGAGTCTCAGAATTTTAAAAATGTTTACCAGTATTAACCAATCAGGCATGTGTTCTTTAGTCTTTTTTATTTTCTGTGTTCCAGTCCCCTTAATTAAAAACTGCTGGCATATGAATTTGGAATGGAAATATACTGGTGATATAAGCAGGAAAAACTCTTGGTAAAATTGGCAAACAGTGTCTGTTGGCTTTTATCAGACACAGTCTAACTGAAACTTCTACACCACTCCCCCATTCCTTGTTACCCATTCCCCTGAGGCTCATCAAGTCCTAACCAGTGATTTATTTCCTAAAGTACTTACAAAATAACTTTATCTTACAGTATTTGCTGTTTTCAATACATTAAACAAGTACATTAGCGCTGATTTCAGGCTTCCCACTTGAATTCTCCATGAACCAAGAAAGGGTATGCAAGCTCACCTCTTGCAAATGGATCCAGTAGGAGGTGGCTGCAGCACACTATTGGTCTAGTGCTGTCAGTTTCTCCTGCCATTGTGTCAAAACTTATGATTGGAATAAAATTACACTTTGGTATGAATTCCTGTCTCTTATTTGCCCCTTTCTACTATAGAAGAATAGCAGGTATTTTCTTGTCAATGAGCAGGTAGAGAAAATATTCCATGAAAGATGGGAAGACTGACTTCTAAAAGCACTTGTCTATGTTGTGGGGCGTAAAAATGTGCAAGAAGTTCTGTGGGTAGGTTTTTCCTTTCCCTGAGCCTCTCACATATGTGATCTTGAGTAAGGCATGTTTCTTTTGTGGTCGTTGGATTTATCATGAAGGAATGAACCAGCTGGCCTATGGGGCAGGGTAGGGGACTCTCCCAGTTCTGATATGCAAACCTTCCAGATGGCATCTTGACTCTAACCGTGCTTTTGTTCACAAAATTAGAAACAGAGATGAACTTTGACAAAAGTATATTAATCAGATTATTTCATATTTTTTAAAACTAATGGAATATTTTTGTTATGAAATAAAGTGAAGAAGTGTCAAGGCAATGGATGTACTTCCTTCTTAATGAAATAGTTTTAGCCTGTCACCAGTTTGTTAATGCTCAGAGCATCTATTCCTGTAATCAAATGGTACGTATTTATCATACAATTGTTACCTTATTGAACTATAATAGATGTCTAGTTAAGTGCACATAGGCTGTTTCTGTTGCAGTTAATTACCAACACAGTTAATTAGGCAATACATTCAATCACTATTTTTATTCAAAGGAGCTCTTGACTTTATTAAGCAGATTTGTGGAAGAACCAATGGACACAAAATTGAGGGCAAAATGATCAAGTATGCTGACATTTTCATAGTGCCTACTGTGTGCCAGAACTTTATAAAAAACACTTATAAATCTTCACAGTGGCTTAGAGAAGGACTTCAGACATGCAGCTGTGAACACAAGTGAAATTTTATCATTAAAATTCTTGCCTTTAGCTTACAATACTAAAGAAGGTCAAATGCACTTCCTTAAAAGGAAAGCTTTGGATTTTCAGTTGTTGGAGATTACTTGTAGCTCAAAAAGAATAAAAGACCTTAGGGAATAGATATTGGTAGAGGAGGAGGGGAAGGAAAAGGGTCAGAGATTGGGTGGAAGTAGAAAAGAGGACGTGGAAAAATTTTTCCAAATTTAAGACTTGTGCTAAGTTCTAAATCCTTGGGACTTACAATTGTCCTAACAGATAAGCTATGATCAGAAAGGACTTTTGAAGACTGGAAAATTTGTGACAAGAGGTTTTGAAAAGACTTGTAAGGCAAGGGGTTATGAATATAACCATCAAGTATTTGACTGTTTAATTGTTAATTGTGAAGGGTCTAGGTAGGTTCTGATATTTCATTACTTATTGTGAAACAAGGCTATAAATGTTTTCTCACATTAGCAGTGTGGGGTAAATGATCAAAGTTTAATGAATATAAAGTGCCTACATCTTCTGTGTTAGCCAGATTTCTGTCACTATAATAAAATGCTCAAGATAATTAACTTACAAAGAAAAAAGATTCCCTTTAGATCACTGTTTTGGAGCTTCCGTGGTCCATTGATCCTGTTTTCTAGGCCTGTGGTAAGATAGTGCACATTATAGCAGATGTGCATGGCAAGCAAAATATCTGATCTCCTGACTATGAAGCAAAAGATAGAGGAAAGGGTCAGGATCTCACAGTTCCTTTTGAGGACATGCACCAATGACCTAAGGATTTCCTACAAAGTTCCACAACTCACCATTCCATCTTTTCATAGTGGCACCACACTAGGGATCACACCTTTAACACATAGGTTTTTTGGGGACTGTTACTATTTGAACTATATGGCATCTTCCCTCCTGGCCCCACAGTAGATCCCCAGTACACTTAGGAGGGTTGTCAGTTTCATGCTTCTTGGTTTGTCATCTTATAAAGCGTGAGACTTGGAGGTGTGAAGTTGATTCCAAGGCTAATTAAAGGAATGGCACTATAAAACTTCATCTCAGTCTCCTTGATCACGTCATCCAAACCACATAATGGACCCACCCTCCATTCATCCTATTGGTTCAGTTTCTCTCAAGAACCCTGATTAATACTAGAAGAAAACTATAGAGGATGGGGGGAAGAATAGAGAAAGGAGAGAGAATGTGGGAATAGGGCTAATACTTTTAGGTAGGGTATTCAGGAAAGATCTCTCTGAGGAGGGACTTATGAACAAGTACCTGGTGGAAGAGGAGGAGTGAGTCAAGATATCTGGACAAAGAGCAATTCTGAGAGAAGAGTAAGTATGAAGAGTTAGAGATAAGAAAATTCTTGGTGCATTGAGGAAATACTAAGGGCAGTGAGACAAATACAGTGGAATAAGTAAGCAGAAGAGTAACAGAAGATTGGATTCATGAAATTAACCGAAGACCAGGTCACACAGGACCTCATTGGTCATTATGAGGACTTTGGATTTTACCTTGAGTATAGTAGGGAACTTTGAGAAAATGAATGATACAATCTAATTTTTACTTAACAGGATCATTTGGTTTTCAGGATTTAGAATAGAATGCAGGTAAAAGAAATAGCATTAGGTAGAATGGTTTGGATATTGCAATTGTGGTGGAGTTGATGATAGTTCTAACCAAGGTTGTAGCAGTGAAGATGGTGAGGAGTAAGAGTCGGGATATAGTTTGAAGGTAGAAACACAGTGTTCTCTGATTAAGTGGGGTGTAAATGAAACAGAAGAAATGAGGATGATCACAGGTAGAGTTTTTATTTCCTGAGATGAAAAAATGTAGGAGAAACACATTTTATGAGGACTGGGGAATTATTAGTAGTTCAGTTTTGTACTTTTAATTTTGAAATACCACTGTAGTATCAAAGTGCTGATGTCAAGCAGGTAGTTGAGTGTATGGGACTGAAATTCAGTAAAAACCTCTGTATTCATATATAAATTAATATTTGTGTCATGGTAGTAGGCAAGGACACCAAAACAATGACTATAAAAAGATGAAAAAAAAAAAAAGCTCACTCAAGGTGTGAAATTTGTAACATTGAAAATGAGGAGATATTAGGAAAAGAGACTGAGAAAGAGAAGCAACTTGATCCAAAGAGCTCTACAAGAAATTCATTAGAAAAAATGCTTCAAGGAGGAGAGAGTGATCAATTTTATGTAGTACTGTCGCTCAATAAATTGAGAAAATTAACTGTTCATTTATTGTGTTTAACAAAGTAAACATATTTGGCATCCATAAGAACATTTTTAAAATTTTTTTTATTTAAAGAGAAAAACAAAACTAAACGAAGCAAGACAGTAAAAGGCTAGAAGTAATACAGAATTTCAAGAGAAAAAATATACAGTAAGAATTCACCAGTTAATGGATCACACATTGTCATGTTACAAACAGCTGTCTAGATTACAAAATTAAAGCATACAAAGTGGAGATTAATACAGTGAGATTGCAGTTAGTTTTTATAAGAATAGTATGAATATCATCTTAGTGTGTACGTAACATATATGAGAGAAGAATCAAGAACAGAAAGTTATCAAGAAATACTATTTTAGAGCAAAGGAGAAAAATAAGATAATCTCGTAAGTAGATGTAAGGTCGAAAGCATTTTGAAGATGGAAGAATCAATAGTATGTTTTTGTCCTAATGAAAATTACTCAACAAAAATAAAAAAAAATCATGTTTCAGAAGATAGAAAGAAGAAATGATGGAGAACCGTGGAGTACAAGAAAGAGGTCTAGTGGAAAGCACGTATATAAATAAGCTACATGACAGCAAATGCAGAGAACTGACAAATAGTATAAAAATATAACTTCATTCTTATTTTTTCATGAAGCACTAAAATGAAGGTAAAAACATTAATGAAGCATGAAAAATAAATCTTTACAGCAACCACTAAAATACACATATACAAACAAAAAGAGGCATAGGTAAAACATCAATAAAATAAATAAAATGAAATTCTAAAATATACTTGAGTAACTCAAAAGAATAGAGCAAAGGAAGAATTGAAGTGGCACAAATAGAAAAGAAGCATAAAGATAATGGAATTAAGCCCAGATATAATAATTATATTAAATATGAATTGTCTAGTGTTTTAGTAAAAACACTGAAGATTGTCATACTAGATAATGAAAAAGACACAGTTATATGTTTATAATAATCATATTTTAAACATAAGGTCAGTCATAAGTAGGTTGAAAGTTTTAGGATGGAAGAATATAGTTACATCAAAAATATTAATAAAAGTTACCATGACCATCCCAATAGCATTAAAGTTGAAGAAACCCACTTAGTAAAGACTTTATCCACAACTAGTCTTCCAGGTGAATGTAGTGTATCACCAATACAGGCAGATCTTTTGTAATTTTTAAAGAATCAGTTCATCAGGGAGACAGCCATTGTAAATGTATGAACATCCAACAACAAATATATGAGGAAACAATGGACAGAACTGAATTGAAAAGTAAACAAATTCATCATTATTATATTTCACCAAACAAGTAAAAAGAATAACTAATAAAAGAATTTTAATATAAACAGATGAATAATTCACCTGATTTACATTTTATAGAACCTTAAACCCAACAGTAATAGATGATATACTCTTTTAGTCACACATGAAACATATACAAGAATAACCATTTGCTAGATAATTGAAAAAGTCTCAGTAAATTTCAAAAAAATGCAGTCATGCAGCATGTGTTCCCTAAAGGCCACATATTAAGTCATAAATCATTAACATAAAGATATCAAGATATACACAAATTCAGAAATAAACACAGTTCTAAATAATTGTAGATAAAAAAATATAAAAAATTAAAAATATTTTAAACAATCATAATGGAAATTCTATATGTCAAAACCTGTAAAAAATAGTTAAAACAATACTAAGAAAAGTTTATATATTTAGATGCCTATACTAGACATAAATAATTATATAGAGAGCAGTTACTTGTCTTTCCACATCCAGAAACTAGAAAAAGTAGCACATCACAGAGTCAATAAGAGAAAGACAATAAATATGAGTGAATGTTGACAAAGTGAAACATGAGCAAATAATAGACAAAACGTACAAAAGTGAGTTTCATAAAAGAATTAGTAAACTTTATAAATCAGTAGTAAGACTTTTCAAGAAAAATTGAAAATATAAATAAGCAATATTTGTAATACAACACTACAGGTCTTACATATATTAAATATATAAATGTCATATATCAAGTTATATTATTACAAACATTATGCAACTTAAATTTGTGGAAAACTATAATTTTCAAAATTAATTCAAGAATTTAAAAATCTGAACAATTTTATTTTATATGTTTAATTTGTAATATATAAAAAAATTTCCACATCAAGAGAAAAAGAAAGCAAAACCTAGTCAGGGATAAAATATTTTTAAAGTGTTTATCTGATAGAGAATTATTATATAAAATATACAAAAAATTCTCAAATCTTAAAAAAAAAACCCTAAAAGCTTGATTAAAGCATTAGTCAAGGAACTCCAAGCAGCTGGCAGGGCCTTGAATTCAGTCCCCAGCCCTGAGCACGCATGGGTTGAAACCCAGCACACAGGGAAGCCTTGGAATGTCACTCTCAGGTGGTAAGCCCTGCATCTGAAATCACATGAGGATGCACAGGCGGTCCCTGGGGACCTAACTGGTCCACGCCCAGTGAACTTCAAGCAGTTAACAGGGGCCTGAATTCAGTTTAGCTCTATAAGCATGTGTGAGTTTTATCCCAGCACACAGGGAAGCCTTGGAACATTGCTCCCAGGTGGTAAGAACACACCCCATGTCTCAAATCACAGGAGGATGCACAGGAGTCCCTGCAGGCCTATCTGGCCAATACCCAATGAACTCCAAGTGGCTAGCTGTTGCCTGATGTCTGGGAGCCAAAAGTGGGCCAGATGATTCCCAGAGCACGGGGGAAGCTTTGAAGCATTGCTTGAAATCCAGAAATATAGGAAAATGACAAAACAAAAGACCAAAATGCAATCTCAAACTTCCAGCCCAACCCAAGCAACTTAAGCAAGCCTGAAATCCCTGAAATGATAACAATTGAAGTAAAGAAATAACTCTGGGAAGCTATAAAGTAACTCAAATCAGAAATAGTCTCCAAAGGAAAAGAAGAAGTGATAAATGTAATGAAAGAAATGCTCAACACATCTAAAGAAGACAGTTAAAAACTTAAAGGAGCAATGCAAAAAGATGGAAAACTCTGAATAAACAATGTAAGAAACAAGCAGAATGCATGAAGCAGATTTGAAGAGATATACAAGAAATCAAAAATTCCATCAAAAATTGGCAAAACCACCTCAATGAAAGTGAAGATAGAATTTCAGACCTCAAAAACAAGATTGAAGTTAGTGAACAGGAAAGGAAAGATCTTTTAAAAATAACAAGGAATCAGGAAATAACAATTCAACAGCTGCAAGATGATGCAAAGAAAAACAACATAAGATTGATAGGGATAAATGAAAAAGAAGGGGACAACACAAATGATATCAAGAGGATATTTAGAAAAGTAATAGCTGAAAATTTCCCAAACATGAGAATGGAAACTGACATCAGGATCAGTGAAGCATATAGAACTCCAAATAGCCATACCCCAACTAAAGCTACACCCAGACATATAATAATCACCATCCCAGAAATCCAACACAAGAATGGAATATTAAAAGCTGCTAGAGAGAAGAGACAGATCACCTAAAAAGGAAAGCCTATCAGAATCATAGTAGACTTCTCAACACAAACAATGAAGTTAAGAAGAGCATGGAGTGAAGTATTTCAGATCTGAAAGGAAAATGATTGCCAACCCAGACTGATATACCCAGAAAAAATATCCTTCAGATACTTCCATGACCCAGAACCACTACAGAACTTCATGACTACCAAACCAACTCTGCAAAGAATACTGAAAGACATTCTAGACAGACATGGGAAAAAAATCACTAAGCAAGGCAAACAATTACACAGACTGGAAAGGTAAAAAATCAACAGAAGAAAGATAAGATGTCAAAAGTAGACCAATAAACATCAGTTATAGCCATTAATGTAAATGGCCTAAATTCACCAATTAAAAGAAGCAGACTGACAGAATGGAAAAGATACACCATCCAACCCTATGCTATATACAGGAAACCCATATATCCCAAAGGAAGCTCATAGACTGAAAGTCAAATGATATTCCATGCAACAGGATACCCCCACAAAAGCAAGGATAGCTATTCTGTTTGCAGACAATGTAAACTTAAAAATAATCCAAAGAGATAAAGAAGGTTACTACATACTAGTTAGGGGAAAACATCAAGAGGAAGAGATAACAATCTTAAATATATATGCACCAAATTTGGGAGCACTCAGTTATACAAAACAAATATTAACAGAAATGAAAAATCAAATAAATAAGAACACAATTGTAACAGGAGACCTTAAAATACCATTGACACAAAGAAACAGATCAACTAGATAGAAAATAGCAAATAACAGAACTGAATCACACCTGTGAACAAATGGATTTGGGAGACGTATAGAGAGTGTTCCATCCAATAGCATCAGAATGTACTTTCTTCTCACTAGCACATGAAACATTCTCTAAAATAGACCATATACTAGCCACAGAAATGCTTAAGTAAATGCAAAGGAATTGAAATTATCACATGCATGTTATCAGACCATAGTGCCATGAAACTAGAAATTAATGACAAAAAAACCCCCACAAACACATGGAAATTGAACAATACGCTCCTGAGCAATCAGTAGGTGGAAGAGAAAATTACATGAAATATTAAATAATATTTAAAGGCAAATGAAAACACAAATGCATTTTACTGGAACCTGTGGGACTCAATGAAAGCAGTCCTCAGAGGAAAATTTATTGTGGTGAGCTCCTACATCAGGAAAACAGAATAAACACAAATAAACAACCTGATGCTACATCTCAAACATTTAGAAAAAGAAGAGCAAGTCCAGCCCACACCAAAAGAAGGGATGAAATTATCAAGGTCAGAGCAGAAATCAATGCAATAGAGACTAAGAAAACAATACAAAGAATCAATGAATCAAAAAGTTGGTTCTTTGAAAGAATAAATAAAATCTAAAAGCCTTTAGCCAACTTTATTTTAAAAAAGGAAAGAAAAAACTCAAATTCATGCAATAAGGAATGAAAAGGGTGAAATCACTACAGACCCTGTGGAAATACAGAAGATCATCAATACCTATTTTGAAAACCTGCATTCCCATTGGCTTGATGACACAGAAGAAATGGACAGATTCCTAGAAACATGTGAATTATCAAAGCTGGGTGAAGAAGATGTAAAACTGTTGAATAATCCAATTTCAATTAATGAAATTGAAAATGTAATTAAATCCCTACCAACAACGAAAAGCCAGAGGGATTCATTTCAGAATTCTACAAGAAATTTAAAGAATGCCAACACTCCTCAAGCTCTTCAATAAAATGAAAGGGAAACAATTCTATCTAAATCATACCTGGAAGCAAACATTACTCTAATACCAAAACCTGAGAAAGACCCAACCAAAAAAGAGAACTGCAGGCCAATCTCCCTAATGAACATAGATATAAAAATTCTCAATAAAATTTTGGCAAACAAAATGCAGCAAACATCAAGAAGATTATATAACACAACCAAGTGGGATTCATCCCAGGAATTCAGGGATGATTTAAACATATGCAAATCAATAAATGTAATCCACCATATCAATAGAGCCAAAATAGGAACCATATGATCATTTATATAGATGCAGAAAAAGCTTTTGATAAGATCCAACACTTATTCATGATAAAAACCTTACAGAAAATTGGTATAGATGATTTTTACCTCAATATGATAAAAGCAATCTATGACAAACCAACAGCCAGCATCACATAAAATGACCCAAAACTGAAAGCTTTTACCCTAAAATCAGGCAAAAGACAAAGATGTCCATTATCACCACTCCTATTCAATATAGTGCTAGAAATACTAGCAAGAGCAATTAGACAAAAGAGAGAAATAAAAGGAGTAAGTATAGGAAAAGATGAAGTTAAAATATCATTATTTGCAGATGACATACTCTACCTAGAAGACCCCTAAAACTCCACTGAAAGACTCCTAGATACATTAAATAAATTCAGTAATGTAGCTGGATACAAAGTCAACACCAGAAATCAATAGCATTTCTATACACTAACAACAAAATCACTGAGAGAGAAATAAGAAAAGCCACACCCTTTACAATAGTATTTAAAAAATGAAATACTTAGGAATTAATCTAAAAAAAGAGGCAAAAGATATATTGAGGGAAAATTATAATACCCTGGAAAAGCAATCAAAGAGGATCCCAGAAAGTGGAAAGTAATCCCTTGTTCATGGATAGGAAGAAGCATTGTGAAAATAGCCATTCTCCAATATTGTTATGCAGATTTAATGCAATCCCAAGGAAAATGCCACTAGCATACTTCGCAGGTTTAGAGAAATCACTCCTAAAATTCTAAGCAACAAAGGCAAGAAGGCATCACAATCCCTGACTTGAAGTTATACTACAAAGCTACTGTATGCTACAAAGCAACATGTATTGGCATAAAAACAGACCTGAAGATCAATGGAGTAGATTAGAAGATACAACCACAACTACTAACACACTCAGCCACCTTATCTTTGATAAAGGGGCCAAACATGTCCACAGGAAGAAAGATAGTCTCTTCAATATATGGTGCTGGAAAAATTGGCTCTCCATGTGTGGAAAACTAAAACTAGACCCATGCTTATCACCATGTACTGAAGCAAAAATCTAAATGAATTAAAGATCTAAATATTAAAACAGAAACACTAAATTTGTTGCAAGACAAAGTAGGTAGAAATCTTGAAGACATAGGGGTAGGTAGAGAATTGATGAATAAGAATCAAACTGCATGTGAAATACTTCACAGAATCAATAAACTGGGATTGTTTCCTATTAAAGAGTCTTTGCATGTGGAAAGAAATCTCCATCATAGTGGAAATAAAACCCACAAATTTGGAAAAAATCTTAGTGAATGGTCCCTCAGACAAAGAACTTCCGTCCAGAATATATAAAGAATTTTTTTAAAAAAAATCATATCCCCAAAATTCAAAGACCCAACCCAAAAATGGACATCTGAGATGAACACACTGTTCTCAGATGAAGAAATACAAATAGCAGATAAGTACATGAAAAAATGTTCATCATCATTGGTCATTAGAGAAATACAAATTAAAACCACATTGAGATTCCATCTCACTCCAGAAAGAATGGCCAGGATCAAGAAAACTACCAACAACAAATGTTGGAAAGGCTGTGGGGAAAAAAAGAACACTTCTGCACTGTTAGTGGGAGTGCAGACTGGTGCAACCACTCTCAAGGTCAGTCTGGAGATTCCTCAAAAAGCTGAGATCGAATGTTCCAGCTATTCCACTTCTGGGCATATTCTCAGAGGAACTGAAAACATCATACCACAGTGATGTATGTGCACCCATGTTTATAGCAGCATAATTTGTAATAGTCAGATCTTGGAAACAACCAAAAAGCTTATCAACTGAGGAATGGATAAAAAAGATGTGCTATTTTTATACAATGGTGTACTACTGTGCTATAAAGAGTGATCATACTGAGTTATTTATAAGTAAATGGATGTAACTGGAGACCATTACTCATAAGTGAAATAAATCAAACTCACATGTGTGAATACCGTATAGTCTTCCCAGGGTAGGAAGTACTAAGAGTACATAAGATACAAAAAACTAATAATTACAGTGAAAGGATAAGAATCTGCTTAAAGGGGAAAAATAATATCTCAGGGAAAATGTGGGAAAAAAAGGAAGGGAAGAGGAAAAATGTCTAAAATTATATAAACACACTTAGGATAGCTAAGATGATTGCACTACAAAGTCTGTAAGTTCTTGGAACAAAATAGTTAACATTTATAGGATTGGAATAATTGTGCATATTATTATTTGAGGAACTCTTAAAGATCATTATGTAAAGTAACAACCTAGTTATGCTCCTACTACCTTGTTTTGATATTTTCAGTGTTGTGGGCTCTTTGCTATTGTTGTTTATATGTCTTTTTCTTTTCGTGTTTTTCTAGGAATTTGTTTTGTTTTGTCTTGTTTTGTCTCGTTTTTCCCTCTAATACAGAAAGAATAGGTATACGTGTAGAGACCCATGCATGTGTAGAACTTCTAAAAAGTTTATGAGAATTGATTATATAATGCACAATGAAATGAACAGCTACTTTGAAGAAAAGGAGACACTAAGGTACCCAGTGCTGTCATGATGTGAAATCCAGCAATACTCTTATTCTTTGTTCAGAGTGATTTTTGTCTTTTGTTTTATTTAGTTTCAACATACATAGAGATATGCATAGCTATTTTGAAGAGAGTGAGAGACATTATGGCAGCCCTTGTTGATTTCCCTATTGTCTTGTCTTGAAACCTAAAAATGCCTTCGTCATCCTGTTCTGATCAGTTTTATTTTGTTTTGTATGAATTCATTGTATGTGAAGATATGGACAACTATTTGGAAGGAAACAAGAAACTATGAGTGAAGAACTCTGGTTGTCTTGCTTTGAAATCTGTGTCTCTTACAGAGATCTGTTTTGTTCTGTTTAATTTTACCCTCTTTAAAATAAAATTAAAAAAAATTAACCAAAGTCCTTGACAAATATTAATGAAGAAGATAAATGGATAACAAATTAATATAAAATGCTAAGTGATTATATGTCAACAAGCAGATTAGTACAGTTAATGCAATATCACTACATAATTGTTAGAATGATCAAGGTCCAGAACACTGACAAAACAATATCCAGTGCTGGTGAGGATTTGGAGTAACCACAGTTCTTAGTCACTGCTGATGAGAATGACTACTTTGAAGGACAGGTTGCCAGTTTCTTACAAAATTAAACTTGCACAGTCAGTAGCACAACTATAGTTAACAATTGGATATTGTATATTTAAAAATATGTAGAAAAGTTTTTTGAAATTTTCATTATAGAGAAGGGATAAATGCAAGAAGATTCATGAGATGATGAATATGTTAACTGCTTTACTCCCTCATATGCATGTGCTGAAGCATTCAGTCAAATTATACTATATATATATATATATATGTTGATATGTCTATATCGATATATATCTATAATCATAAAGTGTCAATTAGAAACCAAGCAAAAATAAATATACTTTCAATTCATGACCCAGTAATTGTACCCACTGGCATTTAGTCAATGTAAATACAATAGAAAATTTATACATAGACATTTATAGTGACTTTATTCATAATTGCCCAAACTTGGAAGTAACCAAGATTTCCTTTAGTAGTTGAATGGATACAATGTCACATCAGATAATAGAATATTATTTAGCACTAAAATGCAGTGAGCTATCAAGCCATGAAGAAATCTAAATGCTTATTATGAGGAGAAAAAGCCCATCTGAAAAGGCTATCCACGGTATTATTCTGACTACATGACACTCTGTAAATGGTGAAATGGGACAGTAAAAAGGTCTGCAGCTTCTAGGATTTAAGGAGAAGGGAGGGATCAATTCATGGAACACAGAGTATTTTTAAAGTAATGAAATTATTCTGAATGATAATATAATGGTGGATATATGTCATTATACATTTACCCAAATCCATAAAATTTAAAATAACCGAAATGAGCCCTATAGACTTTGGATGCTAATGCCGTGTTCAGTGTAGGTTCACCAGTTGTAACCAATGTGCTGCTCCGGTGGGGGACCTGATAATGAGGGAAGCTATAAATTGTGCCGGGAGAGGGAATGTGGAAAGTTGCTGCACTTTTCTTTCAAATTTACCATTTACTAAAATCTATTCTAAAAATAAAGTCTGTTTTAAAAATAACAAATAAAACATCAAGAAAATCCTCGGTTTAGTGAAATTTCTAGTGCCCTGTATTGTACTTTAAAGGTATTTTACAAACTTTTTTTCAAAAAGTAGAAGAGAAAAAAACTTCCTTAACTTCAATTCATGAGAGTAATGTAACTCTACTTTTAAAAAAATTAAGGTTGTTATGAAATATAAAAATTACAGACTGATGTCCTTGCTTTTTGGTAGTACTGAGAATCAAACCCAGAAGCTATCACTGAGAACAATCCTAAACCTTTTTTAAAAAAATATTTTGAGACAACATCTCATTAAATTACTCATGCTGGCTTCTAACTTGTGATCTCCAGCCTCAGTCTCCCGAATGGCTACAAAACAATATTCTCAATCAATATAGACACAATAAGTTCTTAGCAAAATATTAGGAAATATAATTCCTCAAACAGAACATATAAAATAGAAATCATAAAAGCCTTATCTTTTCTCACAATGAATCATAAATCTGTATGATGGAAGAGATGTACACAAATTTCAAAGACAGTACATTCACAGAGAGGGGATGTTCATGGTACTTTTAGTTACCAAAGTTATAGTAAAAAAGAATATAAAATTCTACAAATCAGGAGAAGCCTGAAAAAATTAATGGGAAAATAAGCTAGGAAAATTAGTTAAAGAAAATGAGCTAGCAGTTAATCCACAGAAAAGGAATACCAGATTGCCAGTATATATAAATGGAATTTCACATGTACTATTGAGTGACAGAAGCATTTTGAAACAAACGTCTTTTTATATAGCATGTAAAAAGTTTATTAATCTCAAATTGTGTTCAAGGTTTTGAGAGATGGACTTTTATACATTCAATAGCAAATAAATAGGTGACAAAGATTTTGGAAAGTAATTTAGTAATATGCATTAAAATTGAGAGTGCTAAAACTTTTATGACATTACAAGTTAATATTTCATGTATGCTCTAGGGAAATAGACCCAGGTGCAGGGGTAGATATTTGTAAGAATATCTTCTTTCAGTATGCTTTGGTGCAGTAAATCAGGTAAGCGTTAGGTTCGCTAAATGGGAGTCTACAGCCAACGCAACCCATGGATTAGGTGGTCTGCATACATACAGACCACTTGCACACCTTAATATTATGTAAAAGATGTAGTATTTAGATACAGAAAGTGAGTAAATAATGCACATGATTTTACAGCTACACCCAATAGCAAAAGGGAAGCCCTAGACTCTGTGTCTGGGGGTATATTCAGGTGAATGATATTGGAAAGAAAAATTACAGAAATGTGAGCTGTATCTGTGACCATTTATTTTCCTAAAAAAGGATTATTTGAGGCACATATGTCAAAATATTAATATCAATTAGAGCTGGATGAAGAATAGGAATGAAGTTTTTGTCTCAAATTATATTACAGTTTGGATAAAGATGTAGTAAGTGAACAAATTAAAGAAATCTTGAAAAAGAAAAACAAGGAAGAGCAGCGAGGAGCATTTAGTCGGTAGACAGTTCTTTTGAGTGCTTTTATCCAATGAAGAGACTCTGTCCTCTGGGGTGCTGTGCAGGTACTGAATGACCCTTTGTCACTGATATCAGAGAGGGAGCTTGTTTTAGACAACCTAGAGCTCTAAGTTCGATCCTGCTTAAAGTGTGTGTGGATTTTTGGGCAGACTCATTGGTGCACGTTCAGGTTGTGAATATGCTCATGGCTGGGCACATGGTTTTCCAGGGCACTGTGAGGGCAATGACTACTATGAAGGGTGAGAGAAGGGGCTGTCAAGATGAATGAGGCCATCCGAAAGGGCTCTGTCCTGCTTCTCTGCTCTCCTCAGTAGTCGGAGCCACCAGAAGCTGTCAGAACATGGTTACTCAGACAGGAAGTCTCTCCAAGCCCCTGTGACATCACCAAATTCAGTATTTCCAGGTGCCCTGTGTGTAGCCCTCTAGGTTAGTCTCTTGCTGGAGTGTATACCATGGGGTGAAGGTATAAAAACAGGTGAGTTAGAGACTGAGCCTCTGAATTCCTGAATTCATCAAGACTCTTTTGTTGCAAGAGACAGAAAAGAAAATTAAACTAGCATAGATTAACAGTAATACGCACACATACATACACATACACATGCACACACATACACATGCACACACACATGCACGTGCATGTGTGCACATAAACATACATGAAGGGGTTTTAGCTCACATCACAGAGCCTGGAACAGAGCCAGCTTCAGGAATGGCTGCAAGTGGGTTCAGACCCTACTAGGACTTCCCATCTCTTCTCTGTTATTTGGGTAATGGCCCACACAGCCTTCTCCTAAGGTAAGAACTGCAGCTGCAGGCAGATCCTGATTTACATTCTGCCAGCTTCATTATCAGAGAAAGAAGAGAAAGTTGCAAATGGTAACAAATGGTATCACCTGCATTGGGTATATGAAGCCCACACAGTTTCTTTTCCCTCAACAAGTGTGGGAAAGTTCCAGAAAGGAACTTGGATCATCCTGGCCTAGCCTGCACATCACACATGAGTTGTGAGGTCTTGAGATGGTTTATGTAATAGATTAAGTCTAACAGAATATCTCTCATGAGTTTATCAGGATGATTTGTGCAAAGCATTTAGCACTTCTCTGGGCTCAGAGTAAAAGGTGTTTTCAATTCAACATCAAACAAGACTTTGGCTGATGTGACCAAGCTGGCAAGGAGCTATGATTGGTTAAGTGATTAAAGATGCCCCGAGCAGTGTCAGAGCTGGTCCTGAGAGTAGTGGGCAGAGTCACAGGTTGGCCACCTGTGCTTACTCCCTATTGGCTGTGAACGCTCCCTGGATTCAGCAACATTCAAGGTCCAGTGACACAAAATCATTCTTTCCTCTGGTAGCTGCACATTTAGCATTTGGGGGCATTGCTGATGCACTACGTTTGGACTTCTATTGGTTTTAGTGCATTGTTTGGTGGATTCCAACACCTTGCCTGCTCTCCTCACATGACAGATGCAAATAACCCCTGGATTCTTCATTCTGAAGGATTCCCTGCCCCACGTCTCCACGCCGAACCATTAGGTCCTGCCTGGAGCTTGACTGTAGAATGTTCTGTCAACCAGACACCTCTGGGAAATCACAGCAAGGGGCAGGCAGACATCACTGTTGTCAGTGCGCCTGGGGAGACAAGAATTTATTCACTTAACAATTTCAGGCATTTATATGTACTGAAAAGGATCCCAGAAACATGAAAGAAAGAGCTGGAGGAGGAAGAAAAGGAACACATAGGGATGGTTCTCGCCACACCTCCATATTGTCTTATTTAATTTCACAAGGAGTCTATGACAAAAATATATGCATTGTTATGCATTTTTTGAGAAATGAAGGCTCAGGGAGGACAGAATGCCCAAGATGGCTCAAGCTTTGGAGAAAAAAGAAAAAAAGGAAGAGAACGAAGACGTATGGTGATCACATCATGATGACCTCAAATTTAATTGAATTTTCAATTATTTTATATATTTTTCTCTGGGTGGTTAGCCTTGTGTTAGAACGTATTTCCCTCATCAGAACTTTTCTTAGTTAGGGAACTGAAAATCTACTGTGAAAACAGTTCACAGAATAAAATAAATGGGGATAAGTTTTAAATCAGAGATCAAGGACTACCTACTTATAGTAAACACTGAGTGGTGGTCTAATGGGGTGTATAACTGCTAATGTAAGATCTGGAGGGAGGAGGGTGGCCCATCTGCCTCAAGGAATGAGGCAACTGAACTCTATAGGTCACATCAGATATACAGGTGGGCATTTACTGGTTGAACCCCCTGATTTTACAGAGCAGATCCCTTCTAGTCTCCTTTACATGTGTCTCTGATTGCAGGCTCCAGCTTCCCAAAACCAGGCAAGAAGCCAATATAGGATAATGAATTTCAGGGCAGAACAGAAGGAGATGGTACTAGCACACTAGATTGCACTGAATTTCAAACTTCTATTTTGAAAAAAAAAGTAAAATAAAATTAAAAAAATTTAAAAAGCAACTTTCATGGGCCCAAAACTATTATTTTGCTGAGAAAGCTGTTCTTCAGACTAAAAATGCTGACATTTCATGAGAAAAAAAAGCCAAATTCATGCCTAGAAGCAAATTTGCAAACTATATGCATTTATGTCTGCCAAAGCAGAATTTTTTTTCCACCTCGTCCCCCAAACTCTTTACTTCCATTTTAACCATAATGTACCATGGTCTGTGAGAGAAAGAGTTGGAACTAATTCCAGATCCATTGAACAAAAGATGTACTAAAAAATTATGGATCTTTCTTGGATGTTTCAAAAATTTAGTGTAACCGTATCATTATGGTGATCAAGTAACGGACTCCATGTGCCTTGCTAACTGTCAGTTTGGACAAGTGACTTTTCTTTTTTGAACCCTTTTCCTCAGTTTCTCCACATGTAAAGTAACTCTCAGTGGTTTTCAAACTAAGTTCTTGGGAATCTTCTTTAGAGATTCCTTGAACAACAGGAACAAGTTTCAAGGTGTGAAGCACTTGAGACTCAAGTCTCGGTCACATCTATTCTTTGCTTTAAGACAGAGCAATCATACTTTTGTCAGTTTGTTAAAATTCTATATTTCAATAAAATTTCATCTGAAGAAAGGTTTTGGCAATTTGTTTCTTCAATTACAGCACTCATGTACTCAGGGTGAGTGTCTCTACTATGTTGGATCTGAAACTGTTCTGAAAAAGATATTATTCTGTCCTCAATAGAACGTATCATTGAAGGTCAGTCTGGTGGGGAGAATTACCTCATTGGGCTTCAGAAAAAGGAGAGAGAGAGACTCACCTCAGAGCAACCCTGGAAAGACAGATGGAAGAGGGGGAGATGTCACGCTAACAAGAGGTGTGAAAACTCAAGTTGTGTTCCTGTTATGGGCAGTTTAACCCCAAGTGTAGTCTGAGTAACACTGTGCAGGAATTTTAGGAAGTCCTTACAGCCCTCAGATTTAAATCTCCCTGTTCATCCATGTCTTATGAATGGCATTCTACCCGTGAGAGCTGGGTTTAGGCTTATACTCACTGGAAAGATTAGTAACCCTAAGTCCACAAACAGATGACAGACACAGATGCACACTTTTCTTTGCTAGATAACTGAGAAAAAGGTTCTTCAGGGATGCTTGAGCCAAGAGAGGATTTCATGGGATCTGGAAGAGAACTGAAAGAAACATGTAAGTATTTTCTGGTGCCTGCCATTCTGTTAAACTGTAGCTATCAGAGAAACATTGACTCTTCAAGAGAGCCATAGACTCCTGCCACTGATCAGCAAATTCTTTTTCTTTACTATCCTGACTCACAATGACCCTGATTCTGCACGCAATTTTTTTTTACCTTTTTGAGACAGGGTCTCACTAATGCAGTTCAGGATGACTTTAAGCTCACTTTGCAGCCCTGGCTGGTCTCAAATTCACAACCATCCTCCTGCCTCAGCCTCCCAACTGCTGGGATTATAGGAGTATGCCACTACATACAGCTTCTGCATACATTCTTGATAGAAAGCATTGAAAGACAGAATTTCAACAAATTTAGTGGCTTTTATTAGTACCTTATGAATCAAGGCAACATCTTGTTATACAAAATAGAATAGGGGAATTCTATGAGCTGAGCAGTGGATACACGTTTTATAGGCAGAGATGGACATAAAACATAAGGAACAAAAGGTCGTTTCATCATGACTGAGACTTCCTCATAGGACATGCCTATTCAAGTAAATTATGCCCCCTCCAATTGGTTGCTGTGAAGAGTCCATTCTTTTATATTGCTTTTTAAGAAAATCTGGTTATTGCAAAGTTCATTTTAATGATATAATACTTAGCTCTGATGACTCCTTTTTGCTTTGGTGAGGTCTGTTGGTACCATGGGCAAGAGTTCAGTCCAAATCAATGGCTTCCTATAAATTTTTATTGGGAAGGAGCATTAACATCCTCACAATCAAGACTAGTATCTGTATGGGACATCTTATTGCAACTAGTAGGATTTTCTTTATGATAATTTAAAACTTGCCACATCTCAGTATCTTCCTCCTATTATCCTGAGGACTGTGTGAGATTACTCTTTCATTCCACAAATACTCTTCTCAATGTACAGAAAGAAATATCTATCTCATTCTCCTCTGTTGTAATGCCTCATCACCAGGTAGCTTTCCTGCTTCTGCTGAATATTTTAGGTTCACTCTATTTTTCTCTCCTGATGAGGTTTCTAAGTCTCTCAGTGCTCTGTTCTCATGTGGGGTTGCATTCATCTTGGTGAGATCCCTTCTAAAATCCCAGTTGAGAGCAGAGTATAATGTTGGCATGAGCTGTGTTGTCACACAGTGCTGTCCTCTGACTGTGTTTGTGTCTGTAGTACCTGCACCAGCCCTGTTGCTGGGGTTGTGCTCAGCGTGTGCCTCAGTCGAGACTATTTTTACATTAAAGTTTTTTGAGGAGTTAGTCCCGTAGGATCACTGTGATTACTTTCTGATGTAAGGGCTTCCAATTGCTTTCTCTACCCTGAAGCAGAATTTTAGCCTAAGCCCAAAGATTTGAAATAATTTGAAGAAACAGTTTTAATTCAATACACATGTATACACAGGTACTTGGACTGATGAAGTGATAGAGAAAATATGGTTAGTATTAAATAATTTTCATCACTGAACTTTGGTTTATGGATAATTACTATTTTCATCTTTCAAACTTTCTCTGTTTTCCCAATTATTTTACTGGGTGTATGAATTATTTGTGTTATTGTTAGGTATGGGGATTTTAAAAATGTGAATACATGGTTGACTACCACTTTCTTTGACACTGGTATGTAATTCCCTCTTTAGTCTATCTGTCAAGTTACTTTGTTTTCTCAGAGGAAACTGAAATTGAAGGACTGTCTTCCTTATTATTGTCTCTTAACCTGGTATTACTTATACCTCCCTTAGGCCTTCAAAAATCGTCTTTGCAGATGTTGTGAAAAAAATGTGTCTATAAATGCCTATGCAGGATATATATATATTCTCTGAAGGAACAGAACCAACAGAAGATATATGGGTACATACAAGGGATAATCAAAAATGCAGTGAATGTTTAAATTTAAAAACAATTTTTACCGTAAAAGATGCATTGTCACTAATCCCTCTCCAAATAGTTCCCCTGTCCCTCAACACACTTATCCTATGATTCTCACTACTTCCCGAAGCAGTTGGAAGTCCTCTTGTGATATAAAGTGTGATAAAGGTAATGTCAATACTGTTTCTGAGGGGCCTCCAACAGAAAAGCAATCTCATAAAAGCATTTCGGCATGTTCCCAGCACTTTACTTATCAGATCTGAAACTGTATGACCTCTGGTTCTACCAAGGTCAAATGACTCAATCCAGGACACTGAGGCAGCCCCAGTGGAGCAGCTAAAGACACAAATACAGACTTCCAGAAAGGCTTCAGAAACTGGCAAAAATGACTAGAGTGTGAGAGGGAGAGTTTTGAGGAGGATTGTTACGGTTCAGATCAAGAATGACTCCCAAACTGTCACATGGAATGTGACTGGATCACAGGGATGCCAGAGTTGAATGTGATGTTGGGCTTAGTGGGAAGAAGTGGGTTCCTGGGGTGTGACATGGAATGGTGCATCTCCTCCCCTTGCTTCTCCTTTGCTGCTCTCTCTGCTTCCTGCCCACCATGATGTGAGCAGCTTTCCTCTGGCCAGGCTCTTCCACTGTGTCCTTTCTGTGTCTGAGCCAACTGACTATGGACTAAAGAACTGTGAGCCAAAATCAACTTCTCCTCCTTTAAACTTTGGGTGTTGGGTATTGTGTCTCAGCGATGAGAAAAGTAACTAAGGCAAGAATGGCAATGTGTTTTTCAGTGTATTATTAAAAAATGTGAATACTCACTGTAGTTTCAGATCACTGAACATAAAATTTCCCAAGAAATTATGATAAAGGACAAGGAAAGAAACATGAAACTCAAGGCTAAATTAAGCAAATTGGGGGAAAGATTGTGTCTATGCTTAATACCTGGTGAGACAGAAGTTCCAGCTTCAATTGTTCTGATATTCTTATATGAAGCAAGCAAGTAAGAGAAAATATTTCAGTTGGTCAAATGTTACACATTGGCATTTGTGGAAGAATAATTCAAGATTCTTAGCATGGGACTATTGTCATCTCTCTGTCTCTCTCTCTCTCACACACACATGCATGCGTGTGCACACCCCCACACACCCTCACACACCCACACAGTCTCTATCTGCTCCCAATCCTTCTACTTCTTCAAGTTCTGTGCCCTCCTGCCAGATGCTGTCACCTGTCTTTTCTCAGAAGGCCTCAGTAAGGTTACACCGCTGAGCCTTGCAGGCGACTGCCCCAGGCCAAACAAACAAACAGAAGAGAAATCTTTCAGGCTGGGCACCAGGGAAAAGTGATCTTGATGCCGTCTGTGGCATGAGCAGAGGCAATTGATGACTTGGCATTCTGTCCCCGAGTCATCAATCATACAGAATCAATCTCCACTCCCTCAGGAGCTAGCCCCTGGCTCACATAATTCTCTCTCCCTGCCACCAACCTGAACAGTCTGATCCCAGTGGTGGGAACTGTTTTTTTCTGCATTCAGCATTGATTCACTTGGCCTTCAGTAGTATTTTCTACATTCCCCAGAAATGTCACTTAATTTATCCTCTCTGAGGTGGCTAAGTTGCCTGGGCCTCACTGTGTCAAGTGGAGCAGGCAAGCGAAGAAACCTGTATACTTCTCACATCAAAGGCACAGGCCTCCAGGTCCCTCGACTTGGAAACAGCCCTCTGGTGAGCTCTGTTTCCCACACTCAGTAGAGACTGAAGTGCATTGTGGTGAGGGTGGGGAGGGCGAGTAGAGGCCAGGGGCTGGGCTTTAAATCAGAGGATCTTCTTTGTTTGCATGCCTGTACTACTCCCTAGCTTGCAATCTTGAATATGGTACCTAAATGCTTTGTGACTCCATGTCTTCATGTGTTAAATAGAGACAGTAAAATTATCTGTTTTTCAGAGTTATACTATTACAATATATGGGGGCATAAGTACTCAGCACAATTGTACAAAGGCAGATGTGCCCATAGGCATAATGCTATTCTCAAAAGACACTTAGGTCTTGTATGATTGACAATACAGATAATAAATTTGGAGACTACGAAAAAAATAGTCTTCTAATTTGTCTTAAAAGCCAGTGTCTCAGCAGCATCCACTCACTTTCATAGCTCAAAATAGGAGCCCTTCACTGTCCATTCAGTAGAGAGTTGTCCTGTAAAAATTGGCCTATCAGGCTGAGGCATTTGGGGGTCGACATAAAGGATGTGACTTTGTGAACTCTAAACTTTCCCAAGGCCAGTCTAGAGAAACATGATCAAGAGAGGGTCCTCATTCATTCCCTCTATGCAAAGACCTCTTTGTCTCTCCTTGTGAAAGACTCCTTTTAGAGTCTTTCTGTAGGTTGTAAAGACTTGCTTGGACCAAAGAAGAAAAGAGAAGGAGGACAATGGACCCAGGAGTGTTCCAGGCTGCAGATCCTTGGGAGGCAGCCCTGCCCTGGGATGGGCAGCAAGGTCTGGATAAGGCAGGCATGGGAATGCAGGGGACCTCCTTCTAGTCTAGATCTCATCATGTCTCCGCATCTGTCTGTCCCTCTCTCCTAGCAACTGAAATGTCTTTTCCAAGAGATTCTGAGGGCTGCTTTATTTGTTAGGAGACAAAGAGGCACTAATAAATTCCTCTGTGTGAGGTATTTAATTACATAATAATGTGTACACTAATCAGGGTAAATGTGTTTGTGAAAACACCTTGATATGGGAACAGTTAATCACCCAAGGCATTGCTTCTTAACACACCTTGGAAGTTAACTTAATTAAATTAATTAGAACAATGAAAAAATTGAACTGTTTATTGGTCCACGATGGCCTGAAGAAATGCTCCCCTCAAATGCAGGAACATCTCCCACACTGCAAACAATTTTCCCCAAACTCTCAGCCCTTATGGTTATGGCTACACCCTAGGAGCCTGCAGCAGGCAAAGCCTCCCCTGTGCCTTACCCTGGAGTCATTTCCTGTTGGAGACATAAGGCAATCAGTCTGTGTTTCTGAGAGCATGCGCATGCACACATACTCCCACCCACTCACATACCCCTTCTGTGCACTTCACAGAATTTCAGGGAAATCCAGGAGGCTTTTACCCGGGCTTCCATAGGTACAGAATGTGCAGTCAGCCACCAAGAGGGGCTGCATTCTAAAGGATGGAAGTGTTTTCTGAAGGATTATTATAATCATCTCCCTTGACAATACCATCTTTGATATCTCCTATTAATAACGATGTTAATAATCTAAATTTGAATAGTGATTTCAAACAAAAAATTGCTTCTTTACATCTTTCATTCCTTTGGGCTTTGTAAAAAGTGACACTAAAGGACAAACACCTCCCTCTTAGGGTCTGTAGAGGGTGATATTTAATCTCAGCAGGAAAACTCCTATAGGTCCATTCTGATGTCTGAACAGACTTTGAATAACATCCATGAAACAGTCAAACACTGAAGAGTGAGCTTACACAGTATGGGAGGTGAGAAACATGGAGGAGAGAGGAGCACTAAGACTGATGAGGGTAATGGAAGCCTTAGAAAGTATTCCACAAACCCAGGAACGGGCGGCTGCAACTCTCTGTTGAGCTGTGTACGCTAGGTCTGCTCTTCCCCTGGGGAGCATTAGATCACAGTCTCTTTTGACCTTGAACCTTCATAAAAGGGCTATCTGGACACAATTAGCGAAATCATTTCCCTGATAGCAGTGCCTAATTGCTTTTATAACCTGAAATTTCTGTTGAAAATTGGAGACTTGATGATATATAGTTCAGAATTATCTTTTACATGCTCATTCTCTTTTCCTACTTCAACATACTAGAACAAGAGCATGAAGGAAAAAAATTCTTGAAGACTCAGTATAAATCACTTTTTCTGAAATTCATATTTTCTCCCAGGTAAGAACATGGACATGAATGCTGAGAGCACAGAAGAAGCCTCCTTAGACAATGTGTCGAAGTGCAGGGACTATGAATTTGCTGTCTCTGAAATTTTCACCACTCATTATACACTTGTTAATGGACCATTTGACAAATGGATTTAATTGCACAAGATGGAGCTTTAAGACTCTGAACTAATTCTATAGAAGTAAGTTTCCGGTTATTCCAATATCCAAATATCCTACAATTGCTTGGCACTGTCTGTAAGTTAAGGCTGATCTTGACTGTGGAAACAGAAATGGGAAAGTTATTGTCCCTTTTTTGCTCGATCATTTCTTTGGTCGATGGGGCATTGTGTCAGTTGGGATCCATATAGGAAACAAGGATGGTAGGGGGCTTAGCAACATCATGTCACCAACAAAGGGTATCAAAATTCACCAAGGTGAGCAAGAGATGTTCCCAGATTAAGCCCTGAAGGGAAAAAGTAGCGGCTGGATCCAGAAAGACTTGCTACTGTCATTGTGGAAGAGAATCTTTAAGTAAACAAATAAGGCCAAGCCATTCAGCTCCCATGAGGGAGTTGAGGGAACCAGGCCTTGACTACTCTTTCATCTTGGTCTCAATCTCCTGCCAGGGTCTCAGGAAGCCATAGGATGGAAAGCCTGATCTAGTCCATGGAAGTCAGCTTGGTCAACTCAGTGCAGAGAAGAGTTGGGGATGCAGGTATAGGATGTCCAGCTGAGGCCAACTGAAGCCGAGAAAAATGTCCATAACAAGGAAATAAAAATGAGTCATAAATTTTACCTGGATAATTCCTTTTACACTGATGTCACAAAATTACTGTCCTATATTATCACAGATCTCTTATGTTGAAACAGAGACATATATTTAAGCTACTTCCAGGCCATAACCTCAGTTCCTATAACTTTATCCTCTACTTTGTCTTGGATGTGTGTTAGAAGCTTGTAGACAGAGATTTTCTATGAAATCAATAAGAATATTGGAATGAGACCCTTGCCCAGTCTACAAAAGACACAGAAAAATAAAGAAACTCAGTTTAGAGGAGAGCACACATATTAGCCAGATGCTTTAGGTTTGATCCCTGGGCTTTCTTTACATTGCTTCCCTTTCAAGATCTTGGATATAGGTCACCTGCCAGGCTGTCCAAACATACTTTATATTACTTGTAAATAACTCAATCAATCACTCATTCAATCAATCAAACTAACCTATAACAAATTTATAATATGGTGATAAATTATAGTTTAATAAAGACAGATGCTGCTGCTCTTGTGTCTAATAATGGAATGCTCCATGAGGACAGGGGAAAGTGGGAGTCTCAAAAGATGCCTGTTGTCAGAGGACTGTGCTATTGGTATCCCCTGCCTCAGTTCACTGCAGCTCTGGACCTTTGTTTATTCTGTCAGGACACCCTGGGAAGCTCAGCTTCATGCCTTCCTTTTGTGTCTCCAAGGCACAGAAGTCCTGCCTATTCCAAGGAACTTGTCCCTATTGTCCCATGCCACAGTGACATCCATGTTTTTCTGAACTTAGAAGCAGAGTAACTCTTTAGCCATTGCCCCCAAACTATCACGGACTCTTCATAAAGAGATGTGTTTCTCCTACTCCTGCTGTAGGTGAATGTCTTACTTCTTTTCATTAGTAGGTTCAGCATGCCTGTGTTCTGGTAAAGGGCACTTTTCAAGTGAGGACTGATTTCTGGTTTTTATCTTTTCTTTCTCAGTGACCTGACCTAGCACCCAGAACCAGTTGGATCATTTCATGGTGATAGGTTCTGGATAAATTTAGCCCAGGGACTAATTTAGTATAGGAACTTAACACTTTGAGCAGATGATCTCTTTCACAGCCACTTATTCATCTATAAGTTAATGTTTTTCTTGGAGAAGATTATGGAGGAAAGATATGGACATAACCTGAAAAGGTCCTCTATGACTAATCAGCTCAGTCCTCTGTAATCATAGCATTGTCCCATGGGAAAGACAAATGTGTTCCTAAAACTGGAGTCATCGGCATTCCTCATTCATCTCCTGGCTCTTCCCCTGCAGAGGCCCTGCCTTGCCCTAAAGCCCCCATTTTTAGCTTGGCTGCTTCTTTTCTGCTTTCTACGCTTTTTTTTTTTTTTTTTTTTTCTGGACCTGCTGCCTCCAGCCCCATTGTGTAGCCATGGTGGGAGCCACTGGGCCATTAGTGCCAATTTGTTTTTCCCCTGGTCTTAGTATAGTCCCTAGATTCCTGAATATCCTTTTGCCTTCAAGGAGCCCAAAAAATGGGAAAAATCATTTTTATTTCTTCCACATAATTGTATGTCTTTCTTACAAAATTTAGACATAAAACCCAGAGCAGCATGCAGTGTGGGGCTAGAACACAGGCACTGTAGTCCAGAACAGGATGAGGCTGACTCTTGGGGGCCTTGGTGGTTTATTTGGAGGTCACTCACCTTCACATAACTTCCATGAATAAAGAAGCTATTGAGAAATTCAGAATATCTATGACTCCAATTTGGTTAAAGCCTATATGCAAGTCTGGTTGAACATTCCTTTTGAGTATGGCCTGTTCATTTCTCATCTTACAATTCTATTTTGTTCTTTTCATCTCATCTTATTCAATTCTAATGTAAATTGAGGTCACAGATCTGAACCTTAAACATTTTCACATTGAGCTAAGGATGTAACTCAGTGGCAAAACACTTGCCTAACATACATGACCTCCTGAGTTTGATCCCCAGTACAACCCAAAAAGAAAAATGAAATCATGTTATTTTTTTAAAATTTTATTTAAAGGAGAAAAAAAAAACAAAGCAAAACAGTATAAGAGTACAAGTCATACAGAATTTCAAAAAAACAAAACAAAACATAACAAAAAACAAAAAACAAACCCAAAACAGTAAGAAATCACCAGTTAATAGATTACATATTGTCATCTTAGAAATAGTTGTTCAAGTTAGAGAATTAAAGCATACAAAGTGGACATTCAAACAGTAAGACTGCAAACAGTTGTGTTCAGTGATCCAACAAAAACTTAGTAATATGGTCATTTATCTTAACACACCTAAACACACTTGCAGTTGTTTAGAGCACTTTTTTTTCTCTCTCTTTTTTATGACAACATTTACACATTTTTGGTTTTAGTACTCCCATAGTTCTTACTACTTTTTTTCGGAAGAGAATAAAACCAAATATGACAAAACAAAGCAGTCAGTCAAAACAAAGGATGGACATAGTATATGATGTAAAAACAGAGTACAAGGTAATCAACAATGGTTACCATAATGCCTCTTGCTACCTTAAAAAGAATTGCCTATACCATTAGGGATAATAAAATTGAACAAAATAGTACAGAACAAGACCAATAAAACCTAAATGTTTGAGACATTACAGGACTTCAAAAGAAGATAATAATCAAACCAGAATGGGCGTCATGGTGAATCTTACTGCCTTCAAAGTAGTTGCCTATACCCTCAAAATTGATACTATCAAACAGAACAGAGTAAAATCAGTCAAAATAAGATGATGGGAGCAATACAGGGCTTCAAATCAAGTTAATAGGAAATCAAAAAAGTTACTATAATATATCCTGCTAATTTTTTGATTTTTCCCTTAATTAAAATAATAAATAAAAATCAAATAAATTTTTTAAAAAAGGGGGAGATTGAGATAAAAGAGACATGACAATATAACAATACAGGTCAAAGCATAACAATTTCAGCTACATAGTGCTTCACCACAAGATAACCCGACTTAATAGTAGTTACCATAGTGTCTCTTTCCTTGAAATATTTGAGTATAACTTCATATACTATGCCATCAAACATATCAAGGCAGTGTGAAACCATTCAAGAGGATGAAAGTATTACAGGATATTTAGAACCGGCTAATGGGAAACGAACAATGGTTTCTATATTGTCTCTTTGCCTATAAAAAATTTTTGTTTATACCTTCACATATCATAAAATCCAGTAAGATACAACATGATAAAACCAATGGAAAAGAAGAACAAGTTTGGTGGGACTTCAAAACAAGATGATATTAAATCAGCGCTAGCTATTATGATGTCTTGTTTTCTTCAAAATAGCTGTTCATATCATCACAGGCAATGATATCAAACAGCCCAGAATAAAACCATTCCAATTAATAGTGAAAACTTTATAAGGCTTCAAAACCACATAATGGGGAATCATGATTACTGCAAACTTTTATGTATTTGAATAATTTCTTACGATAGGGAAACTATTTGGTATTCATGTATGTGCGTTTGATATTTCACTTATGAGTATGGTCTCAAGCTGAGTCCATTTATTTATAAATATCTCAATGTGATCCTTCTTTATAGCTGATAGTACTCCATTGTACAAAAATACCACAACTTTTTTTTATCTATTCCTCAGTTGATGGACACTTAGGTTGTTTCCAAGATCTGGCTATTACAAATTGTGCTGCTATAAACATGGGTGCACAAATATCACTGTGGTATGATGCTTTCAGTTCTTCTGGGAATATGCCTAGACGTGGAATAGCTGGAACAAATGGGACTTCCAATCCCAGCTTTTTGAGAAATCTCCAGACTGACCTCCACAATGGTTGCACCAGTCTACACTCCCACCAACAGTGCAGGAGAGTTTCTTTTTCCTCACAGCCTCTCCAGCATTTGTTGTTGATGGTTTTCTTGATCCTGGCCATTCTTTCTGGAGTGAGATGGAATCTCAGTGTGGTTTTAATTTGTATTTCTCTACTGAGTAATGATGATGAACATTTTTTCACGTATTTATTTTCCATTTGTATTTCTTCATCTGAGAAGTGTGTATTCATCTCAGATGCCCATTTTTGGATTGGATCTTTGAATTTTGGGGATCTGATTTTTTTTAATTCTTTATATGTTTTAGACAGAAGTCTTTTGTCTGAGGGACAGTTCACTAAGATTTTTTTTCCCAGTTTGTGGGTTTTCTTTTCACTATGCTGGATATTTCTTTTAACATGCAGAAACTTTTTAATAAGAGGTGATCCCAGTAATTGATTCTGGGAAGTATTTCCCGTGTGGTTTGATTCTTGTTCATGAATTGTCTACCTACCCCTATGTGTTCAAGGTTTCTACCCAATTTGTCTTCCAATAGATTTAGTGTTTCTGCTTTAATATTCAGATCTTTGATCCATTTAGATTTTAATTTAGTACATGGTGATAGGCATGGGTCTAGTTTTAGTTTTCGGCATATGGAAAGCCAGTTTTTCCAACACCATTTATTAAAGAGACTGTCGTTCTTCCAGTGAACCTGAATCATTGTTTTTCTGTCTTGGTGTCTGAAGATAGTCAGAAAGAAACTCTGCACCACACAACTAGTTCTTCCTTTCTATTTCAAGCAGAGCTTGAGTACTCGGTTCCTGCCTTCCCTCCTAAACTGGAGAAGTGGCTGATCAAACAAGAGGAAATTCGCATCCAATGAAGGGACTTTCCAATCACTGTAAACCTCTTCAGATCCTCCATCTGATCTGGTTTTTAACTCCTTTATCCCTAAATTTATCCCTAAATTTTTTCCATGCTCAGCGACATGAAACTTGGCCCTTAGTGAAAGGACAGGTGATAATTAGTAAGGACATAGTTTTCTGTCTTTAAATCTTACTTGATTGACAGTCAAATAGAATATCTTTTCTTTTTCTGAGTTGTCTCTTCTATCTATAGACCCTCCATACTCTTCAGGTTGTGTTGCTTAAGAGTCCAATGAAGTAGTGAAGCTCTCTTTGACATTTATTACTTCCTGCATGTGTCTGACACCAACTAACATGGAGAAAAGAATTTGAAGATAGATAGTAACTATACTTACAAAAAACTTCTGACTTAGGCAAGAGAAGTAGCACAATTTTCCCATTTTAAAACAAACAAACACCTCCAGTGATTTAAGAGTAGAGCTGAAACTCTTTGTTAGCTTAGGATAAGTGATGAGGCTTTTCAAAGTGTTAGCCAAAATTTTCTAAGATATTGAAGAGTGGTTAGCACAGAAGAGAGAAGACATCAATCCTACCATTCTTCTTCAACATCAGGCTGATATTCCCAGCCTTGCTAGTATCTTCCACTCTGAAAAGAAAGAAAAATTAAGCTGATCATTAATTGGATATGGAGAAATAAACCGTGCTATGTTTCCTGGTGTGGAGGTCTCAGTGTTTAAACTTTAGATCCCTAAGTGGCTCCTGACCTCTTAGTCAACATGATTTCTGAAGGACTTGCTAGGCAGACTGACCCTAGCCATGCTATGGCTTGCCTTTTCTATATTCTGGGTGAATGCAGACAGGGCTAGTTATATCCCTGCTCACCCTCAGGCCTAACTTTAATGCCTCCTTTCTTTCCTCAAATGATTTCCACTCTGTTTCCATTCAGAGAGTGATAGGATTCCATTACACTGATATTACATGATGGCCTATAGCTAGCACTGCCATGTAGTCTCTAGACCAGTTGTTTACTTCATTGTAGCTTCAGTGAAGGTGTCCATCTACTGTGTACCAGCTGGTTCTGTACACATAAGGAATATCCTCGTGTGCTCCTACAATGTGGGGAGAATAATGTTGCATACTGTTTTATTCAATTTCCTTTTGTACTCATACAGTATGGTAGAGTAGGAAATGGGTCTTTCGTTGAACACATGAATAGATTATTCAGATAGGGAAAATCTATGGCCTTTGTTTCCCAGTATGCCAATGAACAAGCTCTCTCTATATGACTTTTGGAATATTAGAAAATGGAAGCATAATTGCATCAAATCACCATAATCTTACGCATCCAGGCCTATGCCACTTGGGTTGTCTTTAACAGCCATCTTTTCTTGGATTCCATACAAGTTTGGGCTCTGCCAAGTCTCTCCTGTTTTTCCTGTTATGATAGGATCTAATCACAGTATGTCTACATGTTGGCAAAATCAGTCAATCTTTTTCCTTCAAGGCCTCTACCACAAGCAGATATGTCCTGATAACTTTCTCAGGTTATACGCTTCTTATATACCAGGTACACATTTTTACTCATGGATTGTTTTCCATTGTATGCCCATACTCTAGTTTCTCCAGAATATGGCCAATTCTAATTAACCTGATGTTTTAGATTCTGCCAATATCTTAGTAGCATTTATTCTGAAAAGTCTTTAAAAATTTTTATACAAAATGTAATTCATACAGTGACTTGATATCCTTTGCTCCAACAGTTAGTGAATTGTTGCTACTAATCAGAGAACATAAAACTCTTCAGCAGAAAATGATTAAAACATAATTAAAATGAGTTATATATTGAGGTGAGAAATCAACCAATTAAAGAATGGTAGCATGTGTGAAATTTGATTACAAAGCAATGTTTATGTCACAGAATGATGACAGGTGAGTCCAGCAAACAAATGCATTCTATTATCATTATGGACTGAATGTGTCTCCCCCAAAATCATATGTGAAATTCCTAACCTCGAAAGTGATGACATCAGTAGATGAGGACTTTCAGTGGTAATTAGGTCATCTGAATGGAGCCTTTATGAATGGGATTAGTGCCCTTTCTAAAGCTCCCCAGAGAGCATTCTCTTCTTATCATATGAGGACACATGGGGACATCTCTGTAGTATGCAGTCCAGAAGAGAAACTTCATCAGAACCCAACCATGCTAGAACCCTGATCTTGGATTTTTGGCTGGCAGCATTATGAGAAAATTCTGTTGCTTGTAAGTCATCCTGGCTTTGGTACTATCTTGGTTACTTTTCTCTCCTTGCTGGGACAAAATACCCAGTATGCAAAATGAAGGAAGGAAAGGTTAATTTAGCTCACTGTTTGGGAAGTTTCAGTCCATAATCAGTTGGCTGCAAGGTAGAATGGCGTGGCATCGGGCCAACACTTCAAGGAAACAGCCAGCAAAAGCAGCCAGAACAAAAGCAGGGAAGAGCAAGACTCTTTTCTTCCTTTATATTTTACACAGGCTACCCACCTCCACTCCAGAGTCATGGTAGCACTCACAAAATCTCCCTGCTCTCTTTCACAGGATGGGGATGTTTACAAAGTAAGAACACTGGTTCCTGGCTGACTCTCCTAGTTAAACTTCTGAACTTCCCGAGTTGACACAGTGTATTAAAACCATAACAGATACTTTGTTATAACAGCTTGAGTTGCCTGTGATATTCATCAGCCTTGCTGATGTTACCTCATATACCAGGGAGTGGAACATGACAGACAGTTAAAATTTAAAAAAAATTGAAACAACAAAATCCAAACTCTTTGAAAAGGGCACTAATCTCATCTCGTTGTGGCCAGGTGGTCCAGTTCTAGACACACAGAGGTAATGGCTAAGTGTGCACAAAAATTAAAGATGCAAAAAGTTTGAGGAGGCTTTTGAGTCCCCTGGACTTTCCAAATCTATTTAACTCAAGGCCACTTATATTCAGTAGATCCTGGTGGCTTCACTGTGACTGGTAACCATGGTTCATTACTACCAATTTTCTGAAACTATAGCCTTGGGCTTATTCTTATTTTTTATATGTATTTCCAACAGTGAGAAAGCGCCAAGATAGGGAATTATGAAACATGAAAAGAAAAAAAAATCTATGGAGACTAGAAAATGTGTAATAAATATTAGTTGCCATGTATGGCGGGGGGAAGAAAGACAGGGTCTTTAAAGAATGTTTCCTTTTGTAGATTAAAAACTTCAGAGTACCTGGGTGGGGGAATTCTAAGGTTCACAGAAGAACTTGGGCTGTTGTTTAAAGAACATGTTCCTTGTCCTGGTTACTGAAGCTGTAGTTTGAAGGTGCTGTACAGTGTATTAATATTCTAGCGGGGAGGTTGGAATTCTAGAATTTTAAGTCTTTCCTGGCTTTCTCAAATTGCCATTCTATGTATTGTTAATATGTCTTTTATTTCTTGTAGAGTTGTGCCCAATACTAAAATGAATACATAATGACAGTTAAAAATTAGTATTGGCTCATAATAAGTGTTCAGTAAAATTTCAGTTAGATGAATTGATTCTATTCTGTACAAAATAAAACTGCAAAATAAATCATCTTTCAATGAAGTCCTGTAATTATTTGAGAGCACAGAGTAAGTGGCTTTGGTGTTATTTACTCTTATTGGAAGAGTTGCGATGTTTCTTTTTTGTGGTACTGTTTGTTAAGAGAATTTGTGTGTCCTAAGGCACTATTATGTGACGACAATGTAAAATTGGCTGAGCCCTAATCATAATGTTCTGCTGTTGGAGGCCACATACAGTTTTCTTTCTAGCTGGAGATGTTTCTCTGGGTTCCAATACTCTACAATCACACACATTTTGTAAAGAAAGGAACAATACCCTTGGGGGAAATTGGTGTGGGAAGATGGTGGTGGCATCAGTGCAGAGCCCTGGGGTACTGTGTATTTATAGGGCTTTCGGCTGAGAATTTAGTGAGGTTCACCCAAAGCTAAGTTCATGCAGCCTGGCATTGTGACTATCGGCTTTCTTCTTATGCAGACAGACAGAAAAGAATCATGGATCCTTTCATCCACTAGGGAAAATGTGGCTACAAAATTGATGTTTATAATCTGTCAGGATGGGAGAGGGGAAGAGACAGAGAAGACTTAAGGGCCTCATGCCTACTTTACTCTGGGCAGACAAGATCATACCCCTCTGCCTCAATCTGAGCCTAAAGCCATAACATATTATAATATCTCTTTGGAATGTGTTGAAGAGTAAGGAAATTGCTCCTGTTGGTCTCAGGTTGGTCCTTAGAAAACTCCATCACATCTGACCCCTCCCTCCATCCTCCTCTTGTGATCCTCTGCCCCAGATTAAATGTTGGGGCCTCATGCGGTTGTCTCTGATTGCCCTGGTGGCAGTGTTCACTCCTCCACCACCCCCAGAGTGCTATAGCATTTTGCTTACATCTTTTTTACAGCTTTCACACAAAATCTTCTCTGTGGGGGCCTGTTCTCCTCTGAGAGCTTTCTGGTCTAATAACTAATGAGCATTACCTCACCTCCTCCATGGACCACTGGTTAACTGAGGAGAAGGTGGTGCCTTTCCCTGGGATTTGTCTTCAAATGAAAGTTCTCTAAGGAACTAAGGAGGCTTGAAGACCTTTGGGAATAAAGTTCTAATCATAGAATACTCAAGAGGTGAAGCTTTCTTTTTTAAATGAGGGTTTGAACTTCAGTGTACAATTTTAAAAAGATTCCTTCCTCTTGCCCCCAAACCAAAAAACCTGGTTGACTACTTGCCCTTGGTTCTTTCTGTATCCCTCTGATCTATAAGCCCCTTGGTGGCATCACATTCCCCCAGTGACTCTGCCTCACAGCTTGGAGTTAACTCCTGCTCTGCCCATTAACCTGCCATCTGAAAATGGTTTCAGTTTGAATTCCTTTCAGTGACTGTCCTTCCCTTCTCAGCTTGTGTGGGAACTCTCCATATAGTGGATCATTGCGGCCTTTCTGTTCTCCAGCTCTTATTTCTGACTCTAGTATGCCCTGTCTAACAGTTTGTTCTAAAACTCACTTCACAATGCTACTAAATGACCCCTACTTCTCATGTCTAGGCTGAGGCTTCCCTAACCTCACCCCATGCTTCCAGCTTCATTTCCCATATTTCTGCTCTACCCACACAAGTGTATACACATTTCATAAGCACACATGATGCACACATATAAACCTACATAAACACATGTGTGTTAGCAGGTACGTTGGCACATTTACACTTTAGATATAAACTCACTTTAACATCACTGCTTCTTGAACCACACACTTTATACATTTTCTCTGCTTTTCTAGGTTCAATCTGTTCTTAAATGCCTCTTATTGCCATCTTCACTGGAATAGCCAGAGTCTCAGTTTACATGGCACCCATTGCATGAAGTCCCTCCTGCTGGTTTTCTGCTAGTGTGATACTATTGTATATTGCAAACTGAAAGGGAAGGTTGGAGAAAGACGGGTTACTGTCAGCTTGATATACATTCTGTAGTTTATCTTCACTGTAATTCAGGAGGTATTATGGTCCTCATTTTGCAGATGAACAGAGACAAGAGTTGCATTGTCTCTTTCTCCTTCTCTCTCTATCTCACGTGACTGAGCTTGAACATGATAGGAAGTTAGAATTTAGCATTTTTAACCCCAAAATCTTTTCTTTGTTCTTTTACTTAAATTGTGCTAAGTCTCTCTGAAATATTTTTTTGTATTTCTTAGAAAATCTGCACTTTCCTCTTATCTCCCCTAGTTCTACCAGTGGGTAAGGTCAGTGACCTGCCTACAGTGTAGAGTTAGGAATCTTTCCTTTTAAGAAGCAACCAAAATTCACTTACATTTCATTGTGATTCCACATTCTTTGTTTTTGATTCCACATTCTGACTCTACAGATTTCCTGAGGAGCACCTCAAACAGGAATACTTTTTAAACTATAAAGCACAGCACATACTTGGTTTGACAAACCTTTTTAAGCCTTTACTGTTGCTGGAGATTGAAAAAACCAGACATGATCACTGCTGTCAATGAGATTGCTTTATAGAAAGTCACATATGCAAAGAGAAAAATAAAAAAAAAAAAAGAAAAGAAAATTCTGTCAGTACTGATGTGATGTCTGTGACTACTGCAATGTATTTGCACTACAGAGATGGATAAATGGGTGGACAAGTGACTACCTTGGGAATCAAAGAGGGGGTGTCTGCTGTTGAAATGTGAGTTCAATTGAAGGCAAAACACTAGATGATAATATATGAGACAAATATTCTATGCAGTGTGTTGTGGTTGATGCATTGTGTCAACCTGTGAAGTTTAGAAGTTTAACAGAGCCTCAGCAGGGAGCCAGGATCCTTACTTTATAAATATCTTCTTTCTGTGCAAGAGGAGAGCACAGAGATTTTTGTGAGTGCTATACCTGCCCTGGGGGTGGTGGTGGTGGTGGTGGTCTGTATACAATATAAAGGAGGAGAAGAGGCTTATTCTCTCCTTTTGCTCTTTCTAGCTGCTGCCTTTGAAGTGTTGCCCCAGTGTCATGCCACCCCTTCTTGGAGCCAACTGAGTATCGGCTGAAACCTCCAGAAACTGTAAGCTAAACAAATCTTTCCTTCCTCCATTTTGGGTGTTGGGTGTTTTGTCCTAACAATTAGAGAAAAATAGCCAGGAAACAATGGGATTAGCAGAAGCAAACACAAAGACAAGTCTTACTTATTTGTTGAATGAATGAATTAATGCCTGTATTCCTCCATGACTCTCATGGACTCTTCTAGTGACTTTTAAGGTTGAGTTGAGAACTGTCTTTTCCTAAAACTCTCCCTGAACTCTGATCCCTTTTACCTACTATTGTAGAATTTTGGCGTGTGCGTGTGAATGACATGGCTTTTCCTCTTCCCCTCTCTTCTCTCTTTCATTCCTTGCTCCACTACCCTTCCTACTTCTAGTCCTGGGAATGGAAATCTGTGTCTTGCACATGCTAAGTAAGTGTTCTGTCACTGGCTGCAGCCTCAGTTCCTCCTTTCTTTTTAAATTTTGATACAGAGTCTTGCTAAGTTGCCCAAACTGATGTAGGACTTGTAGTCCACCTGATGCTGCCTCTCAGCCTCCCAAGTACCTGGCATTTCAAGAGTGCTCCTCCAAACCCATCCACTTCATTGTTTTCAAGGTGATATTTTCTGTCACCAGAGAGATGAATTATCACCCATCAATTTTTTGAGTGCCCCCTGCAAATCTTGTCACTTACTATCAGCATTCCTTCCCTCCAATTGCGGTGAAGTTTTCAAAACTTTTGAAAAACCACAAAGGTTGAATTTGGGTTTAAATGTAAGTCAAAGGCATATGTTCATGTCTGATTCCACTTAGATCACTGCTAGGTCTAACAGAGTACTGTCATATACTAGAAGGTGAGTTAAAACTTGGTGGATGGATGGATGGATGGATAAATGAAGTGTGGGACTCAGTAATACAAGCAACTTGCTATGAATGTGCCTTAGTGGATCTGCAGCTACCTGCACCATACTCTAGCATGGGTCTAGCATAACCACGATTTGCAAATCTCAGGTCAAAATTCATCATTTCCAGGAAGACCTCCCTGATTAGCCATGAAATTTCTCTAATTTTTCCAATCTCATTTCTTGCCATTGTTTCCTTGGAATCTTTCCCTCCTCCTCCACCCTCCTTCTGTTCCCTGTAAACACTTTTGCTCTGGTCTTAAGTTTTCTGTAAGCCAATGGATGTAATCCTTTCTAGGGGTATAGCACCTTGCTTTCTCAAGCTCTCTTTGCTTTTGTCTTTCTCTTTTCTCTCTTCACCACTTAAGCCTTACTTTTACTTCAGGTCTCAATCTAGAAGCTTTGCATGATTACTTGCCCTACATCTGAGTTAAATGTTCCCTTTCTAAACTTCTAGGACCAGAGAACTTCTGGCTCTTAATTGCCTATCTATTTCTCCTTCATTTCCCCCATTTAAGTGTCAGTACTTCAAAGCAGGGAACTTAATTTATCCATGATCAGAGCCCGAGTAACTAGGACAATACTTGGCCCACCCTCAGTAATCAGTATCTACCTGTTTAAGTAATGAATGAATAAATAAGTGGATGAATAATCAAGCCTGTGAGTATGTGCGTGTATGAGTGGCCAATATCTTGTCACTGAAATGTTGCTCTCAAGACATGAAAGTGACTGAGTAAGATATGAAAGATGCTTATGAGGCTTCTATGTAATTTTAATGGGCCTTTTATGCATTCTACTTCATTAATAAAGGGAAGAATGAAGTGCTCTAGCATCTTTTATCTCCCATCTGTATTCTAATACAACAGTATTTTCCACCAGTAAAATTTCAAGATAAATTAATGATTTTCATTTTCTCAGAAAACCTATTTTTGCTTTAATGGATAGACTGCTTACGCAATGCAAGTGTCTGATTTCCTGTTTAATAAGGGCACTAGCTGCTCTAGTGTACTGTAAAATAACACTTGTCTTTATCATGAACTTGTGAGCTTTGGGCAAAGTGAGGTCATCCCTTCTATATGGGAAGCTGCAAGACCAAGGCTTACGGATGCTTTGGGATCACCTCTTCCATCGTCCCGTATGTTCTTGATCCCTGGATTTATCATTCTCAGTCAACCCATGGTAGCTGTGCATGCAGCCTAACCTACTTAAAAGCTCTTGATGGCTCAGTTTTGACACAGAAGACTGGCCTTGGGAATTTGCTGTGCTTGTTTTCAAGCATATTTAAGCAACCTTAGTAGCTGTGATGGACTGAATGTGTGTTTCAAAATTCATATGGTGAAATCCTAAACATAACCAAACTCCCAGTGTGGTGGTATTGAAGATGAGGACTTTAAGATTAGTTCACTTATGAAAGGGACCCCAAAGTTTGCTCTCTGTTATTTGAAGATGCAATGTTTTTCCCTTTTTTTTGTTGGTACTGGGGATTGAACTCATGACCTTGCACTTGCCAGACAAGCACTTGTGCCACTAAGCTAAATCCTCAGCCCTGAAGATACAATAAGAAGTTAGAAATCTGTCATTTGGAAAGAGTGTCCTTACTAGAACCCAGCCATCCTGCACTTTGGTCTCAAACTTCTGGCTTCCTGAATTGTGAGAAGACAATTTTTTCCTTGTTTATAAGCTATGCAATTTATAACACATTTTTATAGTAGCTTAAACTGACTAGGATATCAGCTTTTAAATTCAAGACATAGGCTTTTGAAAGACACAAAGAAAAGGGATAAGTAGATTGAAGACTGGGCTGGCTACAAGTATCTGTAAGGAAAGAGCAAGAAAGGGCTTCCTGGAAAGTGGTGCCATTGGAACAGTACGAAGAGATGATTAGGTCATGGATGCACGCCATTACCACAGGAATGGTTTGATTATCATCAGTTCTTGAAGAGAAGGATGAATTGGGCCCAATTTCTTCTGTTCATCTCAAGTGAACTGGCATCCTTTCCCATATGCTATGATGCAGCAACCCTCACCAATAGTGGTCTATCAGTATTGGACTTCTCAGCCAAGATCCAAATACACTTTTATTGTTTATAATTTAACCAGTCTGTGATATTTTCTGATATAAGCAGGCAATTGACAAGGATAGGATGTAATCTGTTTTAGCGTATTTAACAGTGCGTGAGCATTACACCTTAAGGTCTCCAGTAAGCAGAGTTTTAAGGTGAGCTAAATGAGTCTATGGTGTGCTCACCCTCTGTTCTGTTAGACACTGAAATGTCAGTCTCAATATGTGAGCAGATTTTGTTGATTTAATTGAATTCTGTGGGCAAGGACCTTAGTTAAATGGAGATTAGCTGGATGGGTCTAGTGTATTGGAGGAGCCCTTAAATCTGGTTCTAAAGATCATTGGCAGAGAAATAAAAATTAAAAAGGTGGGGTACTCAGAGGAAGGAAGGGTTCTGTTTTCTGGAGGGGGTCAGATGATTGGGACTGAAGGCAGCCCTCAGGAGGTGATAGCAGTGCCTGGATAATGAAAGGGTGTAAGGACCTCAAATATTTAACTGCAAGAATTTGAGTTCTGCCAACAACCTGAGTGAGCTCCATAGAAATCTTCAGGAGCTTTCAGATAAGAAAGTGGCCCAGATGACACTTGGCCTTCAGCCATGTGAATCTAAGCAGAGAACCCAACCAAGCCTAGCAAGACTTCTGAATCACTGAAATGTGAGCTAGTAAGTATGAGCTTTTTAAGTATCTAAATTTTCACACAAACACATTTTTATGCATCAATAAAAAAATCAATATGAGTTCCATGTCACTCATTTTTCCAGCTGCCTGGAGTGCTCAGAACCATGTCTTTCTTTAGAAATCATGTTGGACTTGAAGAAGGTGCTTTGGCCAAGTCATGCTCCCTACATGAGGGATGCCTGCGTCTGATGACTGATACAGGGATGCAGTTGGCCCTTGCTTCCATTTGGGACAACCCTGAAGGGCCGTCTCAGCATTTTGGCTGCTTTTGGGTTGGTCTGAAGCCTCAGTTATCTCAAAGTTTAAGTTTTATCTCTGTCTCTTTCTGATTTCTTCTAGAAGTATCTTCTTGAGAGCACATATAGTCATAAACCTTTTGGTCTTTTTACAAATCAGCACTGCAGAATCTTTTCCAGAATCAGACAGTTTCTTTGATGAAGGTGGAGCAGTGGTATAGCAGTTAGGCAAGTCTTCTTCCAATAGAGTCCAGCTAGAGAGAGTAGACTCTTGCACTGAGCAGTAAAATAATATCGCAAACCACTTGGGTAAAGGGACATCATTTGTAGCTGAGACTTTGTATGTCCGTGAGTTTTGGTTATTCCAGGACAGACTCTATTTATACCTGTTGTTCCAGTGGGGATCAATGATAGTCACCCCTCTGATTCTTAAGATTTTTTTCAATTTGCATGACAAGTGATGCAGCATTCCCAGATTCCACAAGTTTGGAGAGTGCACAGGATGGATGCCAGCATGGACTGTGGTGGGATGAGCAGTAGAGAAGGCTCTGTGAAGTGGCTTTTGTGCTGGATCTTGAGGGATGAGCAGGGTCTTATTACATGGAAGTGCTCAGATATCACTGTGGGCAGGAAGAAGTAGAAAAGTAAGGATAGACCAGGAAAGTCGGGGATGCATGTGGTGGTGAGGAGCAGCACAGCAGAAGGAGAAGACAACCAAGCGGTTTTCATTATTGGAATGACAGAAGGAGATTGTTAATGGGTGGTATTTTATGAATATATAAAACTAGGTAATTAGCACATACTGGTCATCAAAGAGAAGAGAGTCCACAGATAGAATCATTCGACATTTCCTTGTATGTCTTGGGTAAAATAAAAAGGAAAAAGGAGACAGATGGTCTGCCTCCCATTGTCTGAGGCCAGCTCATTTTACTTATATGGGCAGCACAAGCCTTTTGGTCTCTAACCTAGTTTGCTTATTTGTTCTATAAAGACATCTTTGTGGACTGATGATAAACATCACAGTGTGGATTCTGCTGATCATTTCTTGCATTTTCAGCCCTTGACACTTCTCAGAGTTGTTTTATGCTCACTGTATTCCACACTATTCAAGATTCTCTTTTGTTTTCATCCTTTTCTATGTCAACAGTGAACCAGGTATTATTTGCTCATTTACCTAAAGAGATATATTTATTGGTCATGAGAATTCTCAAAATGAGTAAGTGTGGTGCTCACACTAAAACCTGAGTGTGAAGTCGTCTGCCTAATTAAACCCATTCATTTTTCTTCCTGGATGACGGCTACCTGTGAGACCTTCTACTGACTAGTGGTCTCCATTCCCACAAGTGCGTACCACACAGTTTATTGAACTGAATACTAAACAATGTTTGCAGAGTTGCGTGAAGACTGTCTTCTGAGTAAATAATGTCATTTATTTGATCTCAGATTGGATAGCAGTGTTAAAGTACAAACAGTTTTATTGAGCACCTGCTATAGACTTTACTTTTAATTTCTACCACACCTCTGTAGAGGAATTCAAGGAGTGCGAAGCTAGCTTGAAGAAACTGAGTTTCCAGTGCCTTGCCTAAGGCCACAGATTATCTTAATTAAGACAAATTTTGAACTTGTTTCTGTATGTCTCCATATTCAACACCTTTTTTTCTTGGGAGGAAGATCTCTATCCCTGTAAACTGTGACTGTTTTTGCAGGTCTAGATCCATTTAGGATGAATGTTTCTGCTACAGACCTTTTCTGTAGAAAAAAATGCACATTTGTCCAATATTTTGCATGAAACTTCAAGAGCTAATGGACCACTGAAACTGCTCTGTTCTTTGCAGGTCAGGAATATCTGTCACCCTAGAAGATAGCAAAACTCAGGACAGTGGTACACAGAACTTTCAGTGGTTGCCCGTGGCCACCTGGAGTGCTTTATTTTTTAAGCTTGTGCCTGCTGGGGCTTAAAGGGTTTGGGGCTTTGTCTTAATAAAAAAGGTTATTACCTAAAAGGCTGTTAAAGCAGCAGGGGAGAAGGCTGAGCCAGCTGCTGGGCAGAGAGGTAAAGCACTGTCTTCTCCAGTACACCCAAGCTCTGAAAAGTCTAAATGAGGGACTTGTAAACTTTTGTTATTTTGGAGTGTGAAATTTGGGTTAACAAGGAGGGTTGAACAATAAGGACACTTGCTCACCCTTTCTTTCTTAATGTTATGTTGGCTGTATGAAAGCAGCCAAGTTGAAGACTAGTTTTTCATGGATGAGGCTTATGTCCCAAGGCTGTGTCAAGATGATGAAATAAATCAAATTGAAAAACAGCAGAGAGAGATTTTTTGGGTACAACTTCACATGTGACATGGATTAATTTTTATGATGGCCAGAAAATCTGATCACAAGAGTCTACAGATGCCCAGAAACAATTTTAAGATCATATTTTTGTATTTACATGTTTTAGCTATTACTACAGGGACTTCCTTCACACCTAAAGTAGAATGAGGAATCCAGTGAAGTTGCAGAACGTAATCTCATTGCAGTCTCCCTAATCTACTCCACATCCACTACGGCTGTGCATCCACTCTTGTGCCCCTGTAGGGCTCTCTGCCTATTTTGCCTCAGCAAATGCCATTTCCCGGGCAGCCAGAGCTCTTTCGTTCTTCTTTTGAGCAACAATTGTACATCCTCGCTGTCAGATAGAAAAGGGCAAGGAAATCTGTGGACCTGGTGTGTCTGATATACTTTCTACTCTCCAACTCTTCAAGCCTCATTCACAATGGTTGATGACAACGTTTATCTTGTAAAGTTACTAAAAATAGAAAAGACATTGGCATGGTGGTACAGTCCATAATCCCAAACTGTGTTAGGCTGAGGTAAGATAGTCGCAGGTTTGAGTCCAGACTAGGCAATTTATTGACTTAGTGAGATTCTCTTTCAAAATAAAAAAATGAAGAAAATACTTGGAATATATATGTTAATGAAAGCCCTGGGTTCAGTCCCCAGGACCAAAACAAAGATCAAATACAAAGCAAAGCAAAACAAAACCAATATGCTGTTCTGGTTCATGCATACATTGATCAAATTAGGGCAATTAGTATATCTATCACTTTAAAATGTCAGTCCTTTTTGATGAGTACATACAAAATCCTCTCTCCTAGCCATTTTGAAATATACAATGCGCTATGAATTATGTACATCCATTATGGCATAGAACCTAGAACCCATTTCTCCTCATTATAACATTGCCTCTTACAAATATTATGTATCAATCATTATATAAATAAAAATTAAGATGAAAAGAGATTATGTATGTAAAGGAAATGGCAGTAATAGCTATTCTCAGCTTTCTTCTTCAAGGCAGAAATAAGGATTACCTCCTTTTGAAGATCTTCCTGGAAATTTACCTAGAATTACATTTCCCCATCTGTCTTTTTGGCTTGGACTGCCATAACAACATGCCATATGCTGGATACCTTACACACTAGAAATTTATTTTCTCAAAGTTTTGGAAGTTTGACATTAAGATAAAGTGTGGCTAGTTTCCGCTGAGAGTTCTTTTCCTGGATTGCATACTGCCCCCTCATCATTGTGTCCTTGTGCAGGACACACCAAGAAAAGAAAGAGTGATCTTTATGATGTCTCTTTTCTTTTTTTTTTAAAGAGCATAAAACAAAAGAGGAAAGAACAACGCAAATCAGAACAGAACAATGCAAGCAACACAGCACTTCCCAACAAGACAATCGGATATTAACAGAAACTACCATAATGTCTCTTTTCTTTGAAATAGTTGAGCATACCTTCACACACACTAATATCAAACATAACAAAATAGTATAAAACCATTCAAGAGAATGAAAGTATTACAAGACATTCAAAACCAAATAACAAAATGAACAATGGCTATAATATCTAATTTTCCATAAAAAATTGTTTATACTATCACATATATCAAAATCCAATAAGATACAATGTGATAGAATCAATGGAATTAGAAGAACAAAAGCATGGTAGGACTTCAAAGCAAGGTGATATTAAATCAGCAAGGCTGCTATAATGTCTTGTTTTCTTCGAAGTAGCTGTTCATACCCTCACCCATAATAAAATCAAACAAAACAGAATAAAACCATCCCAACAAATGAATGAAAACATTACAAGACTTCAAAGCAATGTAATGGGAAACCGTGATTACTGTAAAATCTTATATACTCTTACATACTCTTATATACTCTTATATTAAAATCTTATATACTCTTATATGTCTTATGCTAGGGAGACTATACAGTATTAATACACATGAGTTTGATTTATTTCACTTGTGAGTATGGTCTCCAGTTGCATCTATTTATTTATAAACATCTCAGTGTGATAATTATTTATAGCTGAGTAGTACTCCATTGTATAAAAATAAATCTTTTTTATCCATTCCTCAGATGCTGGGCACTTAGGTTTTTTCCAAGATCTGGCTATTACAATTGTGCTGCTATAAACATGGTGTACATATATCACTGTGGTATGATGTTTTCAGTTCTTCTGGGAATATGCCTAGAAGTGGAAGAGCTGGGTCAAAATGGGACTTCCAATCCCAGCTTTTTGAGGAATCTCCAGACTGACCTCCACAGTGGTTGTGCCAGTTTATACTCCCAACAGTGTAGGAGAGTTCATTTTTCCCCACAGCCTCTCCAGCATTTGTTGTTGGTAGTTTTCTTGATCCTGGCCATTCTTTCTGGAGTGAGATGGAATCTCAGTGTGGTTTTAACTTGCATTTCTCTAATGACTAATGATGCTGAACATTTTTTCATGTATTTATTTACCATTTGTATTTCTTCATCTGAGAACTGTGTGTTCATCTCAGATGCCCATTTTTGGATTGGGTCTTTGAATTTCAGGGGTTTGATTTTTAAAAATTCTTTATATGTTCTAAACAGAAGTCCTTTGTTTGAGGCACAGTTCACTAAGATTTTTTCCCAATTTGTGGGTTTTCTTTTCACTATGCTGGAGATTTCTTTTGACATGCAGAAACTCTCTAATAAGACGTGAACCCAGTTACTGATTCTGGGAAGTATTTTCCATGTGGCTTGATTCTTGTTCATGAATTCTCTACCTACCCTATATCTTCAAGATGTTAACCTACTTTGTCTTCCAACAGATTTAGTGTTTTTGTTCTAATATTCAGATCTTTAATCCATTTAGATTTTAGTTTAGTACATGGTGATAGGCATGGGTCTAATTTTAGTTTTCAGCATATGGAGAGCCAGTTTTTCCAGCACCATTAATTAAAGAGACTGTTGTTCTTCCAGTGAACATGTTTGGCCCCTTTATCAAAGATAAGGTGGTTGAGTGTGTTTATAGTTGTGGTTGTATCTTCTAATCTATTCCATTGATCTTCAGATCTGTTTTTATTCCAGTACCGTGTTGATTTTATTACAGTAGCTTTGTAGCATAACTTCAAATCAGGGATTGTGAATCCTCCTGGTTTGCCTTTGGTGCTTAGAATTGCCTTTGCTATTCTAGGTCTCTTCTGGTTCCAGATGAATTTTAGGAGTGCTTTCTCTATATCTATGAGGCATGCTATTGGTATTTTGATTGGGATTGCACAAAATCTGCATAACAATTTTGGGAGAGTGGCCATTTTCACAATGTTTGTTCTTCCTATACATGAACAGGGATGTCTTTCCATTTTCTGAGGTACTCTTTGATTGCTTTTTTAGGCCATTAAAATTTTCCCTAAATAGATCTTTTACTTCTTTCATTAGATTAATTCTGAAGTATTTCATTTTTTTGAATGCTATTGTGAAGGGTGTGGCTTCTCTTATTTCTCTCTCAGTGATTTTGTTGTTAGTTCATAGGAATGATATTGATTTTTGAGTGTTGATTTTGTATCCAGCTGCATTACTGAATTTATATATTATATCTAGGAGTCTTTCAATGGAGTTTTGGGAATCTTCTATGAAGAGTATCATGTCATCTGCAAATAATGATAGTTTAACTTCTTTTCTTATCCTTGCTCTTTTTATTTCTCTCTCTTATCTAATTGCTCTGGCTAGTATTTCCAGTACTATGTTGCAGAGGAGTGGTAATAATGGGCATCCTTGTCTTGTGCCGGATTTTAAGGTAAAGGCTTTTAGTTTTTGGCCATTTAATATGATGCTGGTTGCTGGTTTGTCATAGATGACTTTTATCTTATTGGTGAAAAGACCATTTATTCCAATTTTCTGTAAGGTTTTTATCATGAATAAGTGTTAGACCTTATCAAAAGCTTTTTCTGCATAGAAATTATTATGTGCTTCTTAGTTTTTGACTCTATTGATATGGTGGATTACATTTATTGTTTTACATATGTTGAACCATCCCTGCATTCCTGGGATGCATCTGACTTGGTTGGGGTGTATAATCTTGATGATTTGCTGCATTCTGCTTGCCAAAATTTTACTGAGATTTTTAAAATCTATGTTCATTAGGGAGATTGGCCAGTAGTTCTCTTTTTTTGTTGTGTCTTTCTCAGATTTTGGTACTAGGGTAATATTTGCTTCCAGGAATGAGTTAGGAAGAATTTCCTCTCTTTCAATTTCACTGAAGAGTTTGAGGAGTGTCAGCAATAAGTCTTGTTTATATTTTTTTGTAGAATTCTACAGTGAATCTGTCTGGGCCTGGGCTCTTCTTTGTTGGTAAGGATTTAATTACATTTTCAATTTTATTATTAGAAATTGGGTTATTCGGCAATTTTAGATCTTCTTGACACAGCTTTATTAGTTCATATGTTTCTAGAAACCTGTCCATTTCTTCTGTGCTATTGAACCTATGAGAGTAGAAGTTTTTGAAATACGTGTTGATGATCTTCTGTATTTCCAGTGTCTGTATTGATGCTGTCTCTTTCATAAGGACAGTAATTCTATCAGATGAGGTATCCACCCTTATGACTTGATTTCACTTTAGTTACTTCTACTCAAATACAGCCACAATTGGGGTTAAATCTTCAATATATAAATTTGGAGTATGAGGTGCATGTATTCAGTCCACAACAACTGTAGTATAGAACTTTCTAGCATTTGTAACAATCATCTTCACTTTTTAATATTGAAAGACCTTCCATGTCTTCCTGAATGAATCGTGTAATTCCAGCAAAAACAGTTATTGTCTGAGAACAGAAACCTGCTTGTTCTTTTTATGTCTGACTAGCATGAGACAGGACACTTATTAGGTTTATGAACACTAGTTAATGAACTGGCTAGTTGCTTTAGTGATGTGAGTCCAATGAATTTGACCTTTGTGTTATGAAATTGTGTGGATGTCATGGGGCAATCCTGTTATTCAGGATTGGTTACATTATGCGTCAGTAACAAATAATCTTTGCATCTCAATGACTTAAAACAACAAAATATTCCCTTGCCTAATATTCTCTATGGGTCACTGGGGCAAGGTAGGGGTTACTTTAACTCATTCAGATCCCAGGAAGATGCTGTCTTAAATACTGAGAGCAAAGAGAGCATCATTGGGCCTGGCATCAGTAATCAAATGCTCACTCACAATGTTCATTGTCCAGGACTGGTTTCATGACCCAATCTAATCATAAAGGAGGGACAAAAAGGTCAATCTTGCCATGTGTCCAGAAGGCCCAGAGCTAGAAACACTTGGCAAATATCACTGATGATCAACACAATGGAGAGATAGAGAGAGGATCAGGAAAATGAAAAAGTTGACAGTCATTTCATAATATTTACCTTTTCCACCATTCACTGTCAGTATCCTCTCCTCTGTTTCTTCATATAGAATTATTCAAAAAGTTTCATAATTTCTCTAAAGCCTGACTTGCTAGCTCAGAATCAGAGTTTGTTGATTGGAAGGAGCCTTAATTCTTAGCTAACTCACGGACTTGAGCAATGACACTGAAAGTATCTAGAAGTATTGCTGCGGTTTGGATCTGGTTTAATTGTCTTATTCTGTCCCTTGAGAGTCCATTTTGGTTAAAGATTTGATCCTCAGAATGATGCTCATGGGAAGTGGTAGAAATCTTGGGAGGTGGGTCCTGGTAGGAAGTGTGTAGGTCTTTGGGGTTGTGCCCTCAGAAGGGATTATGGGACCCCACTTTTTCTCTCTGACTTGCTGTTTGGCAGTGTCAGTTCTGGCACACACGACTCTGCCATGATATAACTATCTGGGAGGTCCTTCATGAGAATTGGGCTGATGCAAACTTCATGATCTTGAATCTCTTAAACTGTGAGCTAAATAGACTTGTTCTCTTTATAAAGTTATCTGTCTCAGGTTTTTATTTTAGCAATGCTAAGTTAATACAGGTTCCTTGGGGTTGTTTCCCCAAAGGGTTTTGCTCACAGTGAGTAAGACCCTGGACCCTCCCTTTGTTTTCTCCATAGCTGACTCATATAAAGAGCTTTGGAAAAAGAAAAACAAATGAAAACTGTGAATGTAACTAGTAATATAGCCAGACAACATTATTTCTAGGACCTAAAACCAGGCCTTATAGACTGAGTGAACATCTCACTGTGCAATATATGGCCCTGCATGACCTCTTTCACTTCAGGCTATTCCTTCTCCTTTATGAGTGGCCAGTCTTAGGGATGGATTTCAGGGCTCTCTCCTTGCATGTGGAGCTGTGTACACTGTTCAGTGCACTGCTCCTCTTTGATCCAGCCATGAAACAGCTTAGTAGCATTGCAGTCTGATTCAGAGGTGTCCTCTCTCTCTGCCTGTAAGTGCAGTCCTTGGCTTGCTTGGACCAACATATTATGCAACGCAAGCTAAAGAGGAATTAGAATATTTTTGTCTGCTGTATCTCCAAAATCATAGTCTTAAAATGTTTAGGGTCCATTTAAAATTATTTTCCTTTTGTTTCTTAAAAAAAAGAGGAAACCTCTTTCTAAGCAAACTGAGGACTGATGAGCTGTCCCCAAACTGCAGCACCCACTCAATGCAAATGTGGGAGAGTGACAAAGACCTTGATTACAGCTTCATTTGCTTTATGCAAAACTCCAGAAGCCAGTTACAGCCACAGAAAATATGAGTAATGGAGTCCAACAAGTGATGATGGAGGCCATGTGGGTATGTGGCAGGCCACTGTGTGATGGCACTTCTCCTTTCCCTGGGCAGCATTCACTTTGTGGTGAAGAGGAGTCCTCAGTGACTTCAGGGATTCTGTCTCCACACAGAACATATTCCCTTCCTGGTGCATGGGGCTGGAAACACTAATTTTGTTTCATTCTTAGTTTTTAAAAATGTATTTTTAAATGGACAGATCAAGTTTTATGTTGTAAGTGTGCATAACGTGATGTTTGGAGGTATGGTGAACCCTTTTTGTCCAGTTTCCACAGCTGGGGATTCAATCAACTACAGATTGAAAATATTTGAAAAAAATTGCACCTGCATGGAACATGCATAGACTATTTTTTCTTGTCATTAATTGCTAAACAACACAGCATAACAACTATTTACATAGCATTTACATTATATTAGGAATTATAAGCAATCTAGAGATGATTGAATGTGTACGGAAAGATATGTGTAAGTTATATGCAAATATTATACCATTTTGTTTAAGGGATTTGAGCATCTGCAGATTCGTGGTATCCTTGGGGGTCCAAAATCAATCTCCGGTGTATACTGAGAGAGCAATTTGTTTGTACATTCATCTTTTAGGTTTTAAGTCCTTATTGAAGTGCTTTTTTTATCAGGGGAGTCCTTGGCCAGGCTGCCATATATGGTCTTCACAGAATGTGAAAGCAAGTGTCTTTATGTCCTGATGTAGGCAGGAGGATAAGAAGGAGGAAGAAGAGTAAGCACAGGGATCCAGAAGGAGAACATGATATGGGTGGGCTATGCAAGGTTAAGTTTAGAAGCAGAAACCAACGAAACCCTTTGACATTGGTGTAACCAGGTCTTTTGATGGGAGAAGAGAAAGTAACCCAACTCTGTTTTTCAAAAATCTGTTTGCACTAAAACTTAGGAATCTTACTGAGTAAAACCTCGGGGCTAAAAAATAAAGGGTCTATGCGCCTGGCATCTTCACTAGCAAAGACACTAATTCATTAATTTAATTAAACACATGACCAAACAGCAGCCATACCACATATATCTTCCCTAATGGAAATACCCAAAACCCACTGCAAATTCTCCTGATTTATTAAATCAAATTATGCAATTCAATCAGTAGAGCCGAAAGCCCCTGAGCTGGGAGGAAGAGCGGTTCCATTTTAAGATTAGAGTAGTCCAGCTAGGAAAATTTAAAAACTGGTTCACTAGGCTTCATGTCGAAGAAACAAGGAGCTCAGGGCTCAGGGCGGACTGTCATGCTTGTCTCAGTTCTTGAGCCCTCACCACTGCCTGCCATAAAACAGTAATGAACAGAGTGTTATGTTTGTGTAGATGCATACACAAAGTGTGATCGAAATATACGATGAATGTTTAAATTTTTAAAAGAAAATATAGTGTAAAACACATTGCTTTCCCCCAAATCAGTCTCTCACTTTGAATACTCTTGTTGCCTTGTTCTTGCAACTTCTGGAAATAGTTCTGGAAGTCCTATTTTGTGACTACCTTGCACAATTGTCTCCATGTCCTGAACTGATTAAAAATGTTTATGGCCATTTTTTTTACAAAGGAGAACGTGACAGTGTATCCCCATCCTCCTTATTCAGCACATCTGGCATCATTTGACTTCTGGCTCTTCCCCAAAATGAAAATGCCCGTGAGAGGTGAATGTTTGGAAGTGACTCAGGACACTGAGGCGGCCATGACAGTCCACCAGAGACACTCATGAAAGTACTTCCAGCCCTGCTTCAGAAGTAGCAAGATTGATAAGATAAATACATTTAAAGTAAGCAGGCTTACTTTGTGGGGGATTAATGGCAATATGTGTTTTTTTTTTTTACTGTAGTAATGTTTAAAAATAATTTAAATATTTACAGTAGCTTTTGATCACACTGCCTCTGTTCATATAAGCAAGTTAAAGGTGATAAAGGCAGCAGACAGGGGTGATGTCTAAAGCTAACTGGCCCCATTCCAAACATTGCAGATGCCCGACTTGTTCTTCAGTTCCAGGTTTTATCAGTAAGTGCTATGAGTTTACCAGAAATACACTTGGAGAAAACAGCTGACATTTACTTGCTATTCTGTTATCAAATTAACAGGGATTACTGACTCTTCAAAATTGTGTTGGTCCAGAGGCCTCTTAATAAATATCTGCCAAATCAGGATCTGGCCTGCTGTCATGCATTAAAAACATCATACGTATTTCTTTGCCAATAACTTGCCATTGAGGAGAGCAACTTTGTGGATGTAGAGCCTGGGTAAAGTTTTTGACAAAGAATATATGGAGAAGGAGAACATGAATTACTTCCTAAAAAAGCTGGAAACAGGTTGGAGCCCAAGATGCCTTAGGAGAGAGCTATGGCCTCAGGAAGAGGCTCCTCATCACGTGCTTGTAGCTTTCCTCATTTTCCTTCCCGGCTCCTCTGAGGACTTAGTGCTCTTGAATTCAGGGGTGAGCATGAGACAGTTTGGCTCACTGTCCCCTTTCTGTCTGGCCTATGACAACATCTATAGTTTAAAAAAATTATTTAAAAAACAAACAGAAAAGGATAAAAATGGTGCATAATTAAAAAAAAAGAAATAGGAAATTAGCTCTAGTTAATATATTGCATATTGTTATCTTGAACATAGTTGTTCAGGTTACAAGATTTAGACCTGAAACAATGAGCAACCAGACAATGAGAACACAAACATTTTTTGATGAACAGATTAGTATAGTAATCTATCTTGTATATATTTACCTACACACATATATATCTATACATATTTGTATATAATCGTTCTCTTTTTCTTTTATCCTTACTCCTGTCCCAGTTGTTTTTTCCTTTTGAGCACTTTCTTTCCCTTTCATTTGTACAATATCTAGTGAAGTAAATCAGACTCACATGTATAAATATTGTATTGTCTCTCTAGTGTAAAAAAAAAAAAAACTAGTAAGTAAGATCCAAACTGAACAGCTACATTTTTGTATTAAATTGTGACAGGGAGCTGGCCTCCCACACATGGTCTGAGCACCTACATTAGTGTGTGTCTAAACACCTTCCGAGCCATGACGCAGCAGTGATTGTGTCCACAGTCCCTGGAGCCCCTCCCACTCCATCTCCTGTGTGATGTGCATTAGCAGCACAATTTATAAAGCACAGCCAGTTCCCACTGGGTCCAAAGGAAATTCTTCCATTATAAGTCCAACTTACAAATGTTCAAGTTAGCTCAAAGTAATTATAAAACAATTCCTACAGCCTTAATAAAACTATTATTATTGTTTCACTGTTGAGGCACTATTTTTGGAGTCTCTTTTACTGAGTCTTCTCATCAATGCCCAATTCCTTAAGAATGTACTAACCCACTGTTCATAAATTTTACTCCTGTTGCCTGTGCTTTTGAAAGGGAAATTTTGTAGGGGAAAAGAGGTGTTCTAGTTCTTTCTGCTGAATAACTAATCCTACTCCTTTGCTCATATCTTCTCAGGGTCCATCATTAGCATTTTGTTCCTAATGTATATTTCACTTCATATACTCTTGGCATTTTTAAATATCATAAGAATCCAAACTCATCTATTTTCCTTACTCTCAAATCAGTTGCAAAACCAGAAGTGGGTTTAGAGACTTAGGGCACTTCTATTATCTCCATAAACTGTATCTTAAATTACTATCAGTTGTTAGAAATTGTAGGTAGATATATTATTCTTGCATGGCAATTGGAACTTTAAGACAGGATCCTCTAGTAGCCCCTGTTGCCTGGATTGCAACACTCAACTCATACTATAGTCTCTGTTACCCTTTGTTATTCTTGATTATACATTTTGATAATATCCTGAGATTGTTGGGATTTATTTTGTAATAAATGTTCTTCAGGAAAGTGAGCATTTGCACTGAAGTGAGGTATTCTGCCTACTGACACATGAGTGAGGATTGATTTCCTTCATAATTAATTAGTGGGCATGCAGCATAAGCAGGCTCTGGGGCCCAGAATCAAGGCTTGCATAGAGACTGGGATGAGAATGGGAGGAGGCAGAGATGATGCAGAAGGTCATCCATGGCCAGTCTGCAGCAGGGTAGAGGAGACATTTAAGAGTATCCTCCCAGTGTCCATAGCAGGAGTGGGAGTGAGGGTGATCCATGGACATAGCTAAGACTGGTAAACTTTGAAGTCAGATCTGGGCTTCATTGAGGATTCTGCTGAATACTTCTGAGGATTCTCAGATTAGCATGATCAGGAGACAGAACTATCATAATTCAGATTTGATAGGTTTCATAGGGCTTAGTACAATATCCCTCTAATGCTTAAATCCCATCAAGACAGTGTAGGTGTAGTGATGGTCCAGCCTCTAATTCAGTACACTTTGCAGAATGTAACTGAATTTCCAGGGTGCTTTAACCAAGGTGGTTTTGAACAATTTCATAGTGGTAGACTGTCATCATTTTATTTGAGCACTTTATCCCATGTGACATTTATCCAGAGGTCTTTATAGTGTCTTTGGAATGTATGCAGCATGTCTGTGGCTCTTCCAATATGTTAGTCTAACTATTGTGGTACAAAATATTCTTTACACCCACAAAAAAGTGTTCTGGATCTTCTTTCTATCCCAAGGACTCTCCCTAAACATCATACAGTCTTTTCTTGTGTATTATAATACTAGTGAACTTGGTCCAGCACTTTAGGGGATCAACATCTTTCTTGTCTCAGCATATTTATGCTCTAGTCACTTAAATGTAAGGAAATAGTATATGTTCCATCTTATAATTGTGTGGAACAATTTATTCATTAGATCTCATTTTTTCCTTATAGTTCAAATATCAAGAACTTCTCAATATATTATACTATTCATTCATTCAACATAATATTTAATCAGCACCTTTACACTGCCATATACCTAGGCATTATTTTAAAGGATGGGTATATGTCAATAAACAAAACAAAGTGCTTTTCTTCTCAGAGACAGAGACAGAGACAAACACACACACACACACACACACACAGAGAGAGAGAACTGACATATAAATGAGTAATACATGGGTGAAATAAATTCAAGGGAAAGGCAGAGCTGGATTAAACTGCTTTTCTTATAATGTGTATGTTGTTATTACAATGCATAGCTCACTCTCTATATTGCTTTATGGTTTATGTGATCCGCAGCTATAGGGGAAATTTTGGTGTGAAGATTGTGGCAAATATAGCCAATGCTGACATTATCACTGCTCTTGCTACTAACACTGCACTGATATCATCACCCTGCAAGTCAGAAGCATCGTGAAGGTATGGCTCATTGTCATCTCTCTGATTGGTTCTAAAATCACTTAGTTGTATGACATCACCAAGATTTCTTAGCCTTGAATTTCTTTATGTATAAAATGGGTACATAAATACCTTTTAATATGGTAGTGAAAATAAAATGGCATACTGTGCACAAGGCAAGTTTTAGCTTATAGCAGAAAGGAGGTATTTCAATCAGTCTTAGTTCCATTGTTATCTCTTTCTTTGCCTCTAGCTCATATACTAGTAAAAATGTCCAATTGAGCAAGAGTAGGAGTTTAACCGCTGGAAATCTCTCTCTTAGTGATTTTATTCAATTATACTGCATTGCAATTATACTGCTTTGAATATAGTAGGTGGATTTGGAGTCCATTCAATCCCATTCTCCAAGTGCTGGATTACCAATTTATCTATGTTCATGTGTCTTTTTCTACAGGAATACTACCCAAAAAACATTGTTGAAATTTTTATTGTACATGATGATCTAGCCATAAAGGTATATGGATTTTAGCCTAAATGAAATTGTGAAATGTGGACTAAGATGCCGCAAAATATTTCAATCAAAATAGGATGCAGGATACAGAGTGAGGTGAGATGTATCAGGTTAGAATAAGACTGGTTGAGGGTGAGGTAAAGTGATTTCATTTGGAATGAAACAGAATCAGGAGAACCTGAAAGAAGAATAGTGTGGAAAGAAACTAGGTTGAGAGCAAGTGAAGTGTGTAATCAAAAGACAAAGGCATTTCTTAGTGTCTTTACTCCTGTATGCTTTTCCCCCTGAGCAATATAAATATAAACATAGCCAGAATTTTGGATGTCCATGTGTTTTGTGCAACCTGATGCCAGTGTTGACAGAGCTCACTGGTCTCGAGAGATTTGCACCACCTCTTTAATGCAACCATTCTTGTTGGCTTTATGGTCCTCCTGTCTAACCTAATATCTACAGCTTGCTGTTTGGCAAAAGAATCTTTCTTTGTTCCAAATACTAGAAGAATGGGAAACTCTTGTCTGTTTCTAACATAGCTCTGGACTGGGGTTCAGGACCATTCTACTCTGAGATTTTTAACAACTTTCCAACCCAACAGTGTCATTTTCCTAGGGAAAGCTGTTGCAGCTAAAGAAATTGGGGTGTCACATTTATCTACAAGCTAAAGAAAATGAGGAGCCTATGGGTCACTGGAGAGTACAACTACTTTTGCAGACATTCTGATGCTGTAAAAGTTGTTATTTTCAGAGCTGTTGCTTCTGCATCCCCACCTAGGTCCAGCAAGGGTTACATCACACCCAAGGGCCTCTTGACATGTGAGTGTTATGTGCACCTCCAGGAGCAGTTCTGGCTGACAGTGATTTATCCTTTATTTTCTGGTTCTGTCTTGTCAGAGAACCATCTGGGATTGTGGTTAGCAGACACTTGGGAGCTAGGATTTCCAGTGCTGAATTTGCCTAAGAATCATTTTTCTCTGTGAGTTCCAATGAGTTGTTAGAGAGAGAGAGAGAGAGAGAGAGAGAGAGAGAGAGAGAGAGAGGGAGAGGGAGAGGGAGAGGGAGAGAGAGAGAGAGAGATACAACATAGAGTTTGAGTTCTGGAGCCAGATGACCCTGTGAGCAGGGCAGTGACTATGTTGAAGTAAAGGATCCCTTCTCCCCTTCTCAGGTTCATTTAGATAAAAGTCAGCACCTCAGATTTAGGACCTGCTGCACCTTTCATGTACCACTTGTCTCCCCTAATCCTTGCTCTGTTTGCAGGGTTCAAATCCTGGTCTAGCTATTTCTTATCTGAGGACTTAGGGGGTCATTTAACCTCATGGAGTCTCGTTTTTCCTTATCTGTAAAGGTGCTTTTTTCTCAGGGTTCCAGCAAGGAACTTGTAGGTGAGTTATTACAAATAGGATATAAAATAGAGCAGATGCTCACAGAACATCTCTTGTTACGTGGAAGAATCTCTGCTTGAAAAGAAACCAAACAATAAAATTAAACAGGTAAGTCAACAGTAAAGACCAAAGTGTGTTGGCTAAGGTGTAATGTTAGTTTTTTTTTTGGAGTCTGTAATCTGAGTCCTGAGGGATCCCTCAGACTTAAACACACATATAGTAGGAGGAGACAGTGGTTGTCAGGGATGCATGGGGCATGTGACCAGTATCCTAGGCTTCCAAAATTTTCCTTTGATTCCCAAAAGAACTTTCCATCTCTCTGTCCAGAATGGCAAATGGGAATGTAGTTATGTGAAGCAGAGAGTATCAGTGATGAGGCCAGCTTTGTCTCTAAGTCATCATCCCCAAACCATGATTGCTGATATTTTCCCTCTCTCTTTTGGGTATTGATGATTGAATTCAGAGCCTTCACACTGAGCTATATGCCCAGCCTGCTCGTTCTTTCTTTCTTTCTTTCTTTCTTTCTTTCTTTCTTTCTTTCTTTCTTTCTTTCTTTCTTTCTTTCTTTCCTTCCTCGCTCCCTCCCTCCCTTTCTTCTTTCTTTCTTTCTTTCTTTCTTTTTTCTCTTTCTTTCTTTCTTTCTTTCTTTCTTTCTTTCTTTCTCTCTCTCTCTTTATTTTTTTCTTTCTATCTTTCTGTATTTCTTTTTTGAATCTTGAAACAGTGATCTTCCTGCCTCAGCCTCGAGAGTTTTAGGATCATACATGTGTACCATCATACCTAGGTTTATATTTTCAATACGAATCTAATTCTAGCATTCTCAAAGGGTTATGTCTGATAAAAATCATTCAAACCAAAGTTAATTTGAGCCTTTCATCATAGTTATTTGCTTTCTCATCATGTCCGCTTCATTTGTCTCCTTTAAATCCCACCTCTCTTCAAGTTTGTCTATATTCTTCCTTCCCTTTAAAGTTGTTCAGCTCCCCTCTGCTGCTTTGCCCGTTCTGCTCTTAGAGATAGTCATCTCAAACGGAGTTGGGAGCCAATATAGTGATGGTGACTGTGTGATGTTCACTGTGCTGGGTTATGACATATTCTCTTTTGATGTCATTACTGGTATTCTGAAGGTCTCCTACAGCTAGTAATCCCAAGGAAAGCAGAGAACACCAAAGAAAGGGAAACTCTTGGGGGATCAACTGGCACAAAAGTCAGTTAACACTTTAGTGACAAAATCTAGTTGATTCTAGTTCTTCTTAACCAGATCCTTTTTTCTGTTATTAATTGAGATTATCAGTCTTGTGCCATTACTCTCTAAATATCCAGTGAATGACCACATAACTGAAAACCTGCTCCAACTAACCAGATAGTGATGTACTTAAAAGATGAAACTGACACCAGGCGTGGTGCTGCACACTGTAATTCCAGCACTGTCAGGAAAATAGCTGTGAGTTCGAGGGCAACCTGCATTACATAGTGAGACCGTGTCAAAAAACAAAACAAAACAAAACAGAAAAACCCCAAACAAACAAAAGACTGAGCATGTTGCTATCTTTCTGATACTCAGTATAACATCTGGAACATAGGACAAAAACCTTACCTTGGTGTTATTGTATGGTATGTTATCAGAGTTTAATTTTATTTTAATTTCTACAGGGACTCATAACTAAGAGTTTACCTTAATTCTCAGAGGAAGTTCTGGACTTGGACTTTTCAGCAATGATGAAACCGTTAGGAAACTGACAACTCTTAAGGATGGACTAAATGCATTTTACGTAGAGGGATGTACATGAATCTTTTGGGGACAAGGGGCAGAATGTTATGGTTTATATCTGAATGTTCCCCCAAGGCCTCATGTGGTCCTGGGTGTCAATATACTTATTGACTTAGTTTTGGCTGTACCAGAGTCACTCACATTCCAAAAAAAATTCTTTGCATGCAAGAGTTATGGATTTAGACTAGATCGATTTCCAATGGTAGCTACTACAGGAGTCCAGTTGTGTGCAATATTTGGAGGTCAGTAAAGCTTTTTCCTATGCCTCTCCTGTCTCACAACATAGACCGTGACCCAATCCCTGGTGTTAAGAGTCTGATGAAATTCAAGTGATTGAAAAAATTTAATTAATGTGGTCTTAATTATAGCAGTAATAATACCTGCCTCCAAGCATGAGAAGGTAGAATATTAAGTTAGTGATACTAAATTTCCTAAGGGTGATGAGACCCTTTAAAATGAATTAATTTGAATTTTACTGATATGAGAGAACTGAAATAGGCATATTTGAAAGACTCCACAGGAGTAATCAAACATCAGTGTATCTGACAGTTATACAGTCATTCAGTTAGAAATCTAAGGAATAGTGTTAGACCTCTCCTGACTGTAGCAAAGCAGATGGTGATACTCCTGCTTTTATTCCATATCTAAGGAGGCAGAGCACACAAAATGTAGTTCCTTTTGCCTTACCTTCAATTGTATTACAAATTCAAATCATACTTCTCCTCCTTGTCACTTCTTATCCTTCATCATGCTTTACTTGTTCCAACCTTGCCTTGTTCTGCCTTAATTACGAAAGTGTTCTGCTCCTCAGTTTTATTCATAGACCTATAAAGGCAAACTCTCTCTTTGTATCCTCAACTCCCAAGATGGTATTGGCATTTACTTTGTATCCACCAAGTATTTCCTACACCTGGAAATTAATTGGCATAAACATTCCTGTGAGCCTGGTTATTTTGGAAGGTTTTGCAGAAGAAAGTGGGATTTGACAAAGAATGGTTCTTGCAGGAAATAAATAAAAGCTAAGGATAAGTAAATGGAATTGGTCTGTATGGGCATTCACCAAATGGCTGAGAAGTCATATTTTATTATTCAGGAAATGGGAAATCATTTGGTTACATGAATGTATTTATAGAGAGAGTTCTAAGAATAATTTTCCTAACATGATATTAAAATACATAGTAGGTTTTCTCCAGGCAACTAAGTGGCAGCCACTCAGAAGGATCTATATATTTATTCTGCTTTACTCAGTTTTCCAGGAAATTTCAGTCTAACTTACATAGTATTTGTAGCTTCCTTGAGTATTTATCTATGGTATTATAGAATGAATTCATCCATCTCCACCACGAATTGTGGCTAAGTCATCATCTGTGTGTCTGCCATACTGTTTGTTGTCCTGTTCTTCACCTTGTATCAATGATAACCCTTTATTTTAGTGCTGTTCCCAAGAGGTAATCCATCTCTAATTTGTCTCATATCTCCTTTCTCCAGTCTTACACCTAAATATTTCTTTTGCTTTCACATTGTAATTCACTGTCTGAAATTAGTGTGTATTATTACAGTCTTCCTTTATATTCCAGCCTCACGGAATCCCAGAAGCTTAACCTTGAATTCCTTGGCTCTCACTAGAAATGACACCACTCAGCAAGAAATGCTCCCTATCTAACTAATTCCCACATCAGCAAGATCACCTCTTCTGCACCAAGTCCTCAACCAAATGGCCAATGCATCAAATTATTCAAACAAACCAAGTGGGAACAAGGTCACCTCATGCTTCTGATAGTATAAGATTTGTCTCCCATCAAATGTTAATTAACAAAGCAGAATCCACCAATGAGAAAAGTCCTTCCATAACAGGCAAACATCTTCATGAGAGAAGGAAAACAACAGCAAGGAGATAGCAATAAAGGGAAGAAAGGGGCCATTTGAACTGTGTCGGGTCTCAAAATGGTATTGCTCTAATATTTCTGGCCTTGAGACTTTTGATGTTTGTTTGAATTCTTTCTCTGAACCTCATGTCCAGCTATTTGAAATTTTGTTTGGCTAGCCCCAGTAGTTTCTTTGCTCCCATAAGTTTCCACTCTTCTTCTTTGTTATTCTCATCTCCCCTGAATTCCATTCTTCTTTCTTATGTTGTCACCAGATGTGGACTAGGAGGACATACGTCCATCTCTCATCACTGAGGGAATACTCGTACCTATCCCAAGACTAGTCCTCTCCTGTCATATATGTCCAGACCATGACTTTTCCTGCCACCTCCAAATATTGAAGTCCCTGTGTTTGAGAGAGCAAGACATTGTATGTATACCAAATGGAGAAAAGAAAGAGTCTCTTACTTTGCTGCTTGAACAATAAGTCACACATTTTTTTTCATGTTAGACTCTACAAATTCTGTAGCCTTTCCTTGGAAAGAGAGTGAACTGCCGAAGCAGCAGGGCTGCAGAGGGGCTTTCAGCACCCACTAGAACTAAGCTGATACACTTCTGGAGTTCGAAACCAATCTGCACTTTCCAGGAGTGTTCATCAGCCCAGTATCAGAAGTGTAAGAAACAGAGACGGGAATTTATTTAGGGAGGGATGAACATAACGAGGTGAGAATGGCCACACTTCACAGGGGCCAAAGAACTACAAAGGCTGGATAAAACAAAAATTCAAATATTTGAAAATTAGACTGCATGGGGAAATAATTCACATCAGTAGGAAAAAAAATGTAAAGATGCAGGATGAGAAACAGACTTAGAAGGAGTAAGGCCAAGAAGTAAAAAAGGCTCAAGGATGAGTTGACCAGAAAACAGAGTTTAAGAATTCAGGGTTTTCCAAAGTAGAATATTTCTAGGGCAAGTTCCCTGACATCTCATTAGTTAAGTTTATAATTTGCCTTTTTGCCCTGCATTTGCAAACAGAACATTGCTCTCTCAGATTCAAGATTTAGACTCTGAATCATAGTACAACTCATTTTTTTTGTATAAGTAACATATGTTTGGTGTCTTTAAACACAATTACTTTTGTATAATAAAAGTGTTGATTTGATGATGCGACATTTTCTGCAAGTGTGTTTAAGAGAGTTTATGTTTTCATAAGTTGCAATGAAACTCAATTATGTATGTGTAATAAGGCTTCTGATTGTTACACTTAGACTTTTCTGTATAATGAAGCCAGCAATTAGAATTTGCTTGCTCTATGGCTTACGAAAACACACTTGTTTTGGAGACAAAAGACTCTTAATGAGGCCCCTTTTTTGTTAATTTTTTTTGTTGTTGTTAAAACCAGTCTATAACTCAAACATATAATTAGATCTCTTAAAAGGTTTGGAATTTTTGTTGTTGTTATTTTTAACCTCTAAACACAAAACAAAGCAAAAAACGATAACTTTAAGCCACACATCATTTCAAAGCTCCGATCTTGACAAGAAGTGTAGTTTTACCTTAGCAGCACCTCCAGCCAGTGTTCTGGACCTGCTTTACTGAGGAAGCAGAAGCTGGCATGGCAGCTACTGGACACCGTGCTTGGAACTGGCACACAGGTTCCTCAGCTTTAGGCTGACCATGTAGGATGGCAGAGTGGGCTGAAGAAACTTTCTTAGAGTCTCCCATCTCATGTTCTGCACCCATGTGGCAGCTGCTCATGGTACCTCTTTGCTGCTAGCTGTTCATTTCACTGCTAGACTTTCACGTCGTTTGCACAGAAGGCTGCTTCAGACCTGGGTATTCCTGATTGTGAGGAAGGATCTGTGCATGGGTCAGTTTGAAGAAAATTCTACCTCCAGAGAATATATTCCCTTCAGTCTAATAAAGTACTTATTGTTAGAAATACAAACATTTATAACTCATTAATAGCTTCATAAAAAGTCATTTCTCTGGTTCATAATATAGCAATTGAGAGGTTTTCTGTGTTATATCAGTGTCCATTGATGAAAACATAGAAATCTCTAGGTGTCTCTTCTAGACAAGGATAATACAGGCATTTGAGCACATCTATGTTGGAGAGGTTGAAGGAGGAAAATGACAATGTGTTTTTACACAGCGTGCAAAAGAATGCAGTTGTGCTGATGAGGGTGGAGCTCATCAAGAATTGGCAGGCTCACGTTGCTGGTGATGATATCACAGAATCCAGTTACTCACACAGTTCCCTGTGGTTGTTGGAGGAGAATGGCTTTCCCAAACTTCTATATAGTAGTAAATCTCCTGAGGGCCTCTCAGTAGGAGCCAACCAAGGATCATAGGTGATAGAGTTTCAGAAATTATAGAGAGGAAGCAAAGCTGAGTGGAAATGGATGAAAGCATCAACTCACACTATCTGGCATGTTGGAAGCATACAAAAAATGGTCTAGAGAATATAATCTTGTCTGGGGAGAGTAAGCCTCCAGTAGAGTTGAGAAAATTTAGATAGCAGTCTGTAATATTACAAGCGGGACAGAGTCATTAAAATAGTTATTAGGACCTACAAAGTTGAGGTTGCATTTCTGTGTCTGTCTAGACCACATCGGGAAAGTCATCTCATTTTTGTGGGCCTTCTTCCATTGCATTAAAATTTTGGGACAGGGACAGAGCTTGATGATTTCTTAGGGCTCTCCAGTAAATAGAATTTCTTTGTGCTCTGACATTTGGATGAAAGGAGTTTGGGGTACATTTTGTACATCTCCAGCTAACCGCTAATCACAGCAATTCCTCAAGATGATAAATAATTCACTAAAATGTTGACTGCATGATGTGCACATATCTTCAGGCTCATATATTTAACTAAGCACATGTGCTGCTTATGAATGCTTGAGGATGTGAAAAGGATTGTATACCAATATAGAAATGTACCGATCATTGGATGTGAAATACATGTACAGAATGTATGATATTATGTGGCTATGGATTATAGATAATACCTTGGCAAAAATACACCTTTTGAAGGGAAAATTTAAGAATGAATGTGGGAAAAGGACTTCCTCCTCTTCCAGAGATCCTGTGGCTGATTATCTTCTCTATAAGGGTGGATTGGGCAGTTTGGGTGTGATGAATGTAATCTCCCACAGAATCCCAAGCATTCAGTTATTTGAGTGGAAGAGGGCAAACATAGCAAGGGAATTCTGTTGGGAATTAGCAGTATAAACAAATGATAGGTCAAGTCTGATAACTGGAATTAACAATCTACAAATCCAAGAAGTATTCCATTCAGCCACTTTTCAAAAGCAGACTATAAAATTTTAAACAAAGGACCCAATTAAACTTGATCCAATTTAAATCCATTCAGCTCAGAAACCTTTATTAAATATCTGCAGTGGATGGTGCCCTGGGCTAGATAATGCAGGAGTTACACAGTTGAGCCTGGCAGACAGGTACTGTGCTGGCACCACTGTAGATTTGAGTTGGAATAGACTCCTGCTCCCTAAATTCTTGGTTTTGGTTTCCTTGTTATTTAATTACATAGACTGCATATGCGTTTGGGAAAAAGTGTTATCAACCCCAGGTTTCATATAAAAGTAATTTATGTTAACATTTTCCTACTGGCTAGACATTGTGCTGAAACCCAGAAAAAAATACTACCATCTCATTACATTCTACCATGATCCGGGACTTAGGCTATAATTTCAGGCATTCTTGCCTGCTTTTCTTCCCCAGTACATAGAGATATTCAAACTCCAATGAGTTAAAGTGATCTGAGAGAAGCAGCCCCCATGCTGTAGACAGGGACTGCTTGACTTTAAACTGTGTTGTGACAACTCTAAAATGTACTGTTTCTCAGGGATGAGCGTCAAGATCTAGTTCAAGGTGTTACGGGACTGCCCATGTTTGAAAATTTTTTTGTTTGTTGCATATATAAAATTCAGTTTTCATTTCAATTTTTCCTTTCTCTACCCACATCATAATTTTTCTATGAGCTCTCTGAGTGATAAGTTAAAAAGGGAAGTTCTACCTGGGAGGTAGGCTTCCACGTGATTTTTCCCTACACCATTCCTGTTTGTCTAACCTGTCTCTTTTCACCTGTTTCATAAGTTCTTCTTGTTCCTTATTGCTGATTGTATTGTTGCCTCTTTGGAACATTTGTTCTTTTGTCTTTTACTTGTTTTCCAGGAAGCTCCTACCCTGACCACTAGGACACATAATGCTCTTACTGTGCTCTGAACTACTTAACATATATAGTGAGTTTGTCTGAACAGCTTCCCTGGCCTTGACGAATAACTGGCATATTTATTGGCTTTTCATATGGACAACTCTTATTTTCCCAGTGTTTGATTCTTGGTAGGAGGGAACTGTGTATGTGTATTGTTCTTACAGCACCTATTATAAATGAATGAGCTGGTGAGTTAGCTATATATCTCTTACTGGTTCAGAGAGGAAGAGGGATCGGTGTGGGCTAGAATGATTGGGAAAGGGTTCCTGAGACAGCAGATTCCCAGAGAAAAGTTCTGAAGGTTGGAGAAGATTTAGAAGGACAGAAGTAATTCAGGATGGTGAGTGTAAATGGTACAGCACGGAAAGAGAATGCAAGGGAAACGACATGAGGTTTGAAAGGCTGAAGAGAGAAGTGGCTCCCTGGAACATTTAAGCAGATGAGACCATGACAAGGTAGTTTCAGGATGTGGTATACAGGGATAAACTGGCATCCAAGGTAGTTAACTAATTCTGCAGAGCTACTCAGCACATCCTGTGCTGGGAAGATTAAGTGAAGGAAGATGTGGGATGTTTCTGATTATGCAAGAGTTGATACTAGAGGAAGGGGATGAAGATCACAATGAGCTTTCACATCATACAGAATGAATACAATTTAGGTCAATAAAAGAGCTACTTCTGGAGCACAGAAGGGCTCAATAAACCTTAGGGGAGTGGAGTCAGATATTTGGCTCTGGTGTTTACTAACTGCCTTATTGTGGGGGAGATCCCTTGATTTCTTTGCCTTGGGTTTCCTCATTCATAAAACTGGATGGATAGTAGCGCCTAATCACAAGATTATTGTGGGAATTAACTGAGATTGGTGAAATGAAGTTAGCATAGTGTGCTGTCCATGTATACACTCCATAATTTTTAGCTATTACTAAATCTTTATTTGACAGGAAGAGAAAATGACTTATGAGTGAAAAGAGATGAAAATGAACTTTGTGAGGGCAGCATGTGGAATGAACCTTGAACAAAGTGTGGCATTTAGTAGATGGGGATTTGAAGGTGGGCATTTTAGGGGCAACAGATACACTAGGGAGCTGTATGGAAATTAGGGTATTCTTACATTTTGTGGGGAGCCATGGCTAGTTCAATCTTCTGGAAAATGTGAGTGGCATGGAAATTATGTGATACTTTGTCAAGACAGGTAAATATATGTAGGCCTTTTTATGTCAGGCTGACAAATGTATTCTCGGTGATGCAAGCAGTGGAGTGACTCTGGGAATATTACCCTGATATTGATATGGACAGAACCAGGTGACATCAGGCTTGGCCCAGGATGGGATTCAGAACAGGACAAAGACTGCTGGAGGCTCTATCTCCCAGGCCTGCAGTGGTTAACCTATTGAGGCAAATAAACTCTTTCAAAGTCAGTCTCTGAGAGAGAAAGCCATGTGAATCCAAATATCCGGGCAGCAATCCCCAGAGGCGCCAAAGGTAATGAAACATTGGTATCTGCTGCTGCTATCTGTTATTGCTGATATTCAGATAATGGTGCCAATACCCAGCTCAGAAGGGAGGAGGAAATGTTTCTGGGCAGCTTGTTTAGCTCATCTCCTGGAGGGTCAAGAGGAGGGGGAAGAGACATACAAAGAAGGTGACCCTAGAAAAGCAAACCCTGTTTCTTATTCTGGTGGAATAAGTTATTCCCTATGCCCAACAGTCATTTAAGAATGGGAAAGATTCCCTGTTTCACAGCTGGCTGTGGTATTTGCACTAACACCATTCATACATCTTCTTTGAATAGTGTTTGTAATTTCAAAGTGCTTTTGCTTCTAGTATCTCATTTAGGGACTATTATGAGAAATCCTAGACTAAAAATCCTTGGATAGGGCCTCTGTTCTAGTCCTGTTTTGCAATCTCTAGCAGACAGAACCCATCTTAAAGGATGGGGGAAACTGAGAATAGTAGAGGGAAGGATGTTCCCAAGGAACTCTCTGGGAAATCTGGGATAAGTGCATGGGGACAAAAGCAAGTATAGCAAGTCTGTCTCTCCTGGCTTACCTATACCTATGGACAACAGTGGCAATAGGAGGCCAGACAAAGCAATGCTTGGAATCTGTTAATTGACCAGAGCTAGCATTCAGGATAAATCTTACTTTCCCTGCATTAAGGCTATTTTTCAGAGTTTTTCCCTGTTAAAATGTCAATACTAGTAGATGTTAGTGTATTAAGCCATTATCAGCTCCCACAAACTTAATGTCAATTCATTTGCTGGATTACTGTGTGTCCTCAGAAGCAATGAATTGGGATAGAAGAATTTTCTTATGAATGAATATCAAGCCTGATAGATGCATGGAGAGACCAATATTGGCTACTTCAGCAGATATTCTGGTTGCTTAACAATCTCTTGAGAAGATATATTCTCTATATTCAAGAGATCATAGTGCGGAATCTTGAGCAAATCACTTAACCCCTTTAGGTACCATTTCCTCACCTAAAAGATGAGAATAATGACATCAACTCTACCCATGTACAGAGCATCTTTGAGGGCAAAATGCCTCTGAGTATGTTTTGTACAGTTTTTTTTTACAAAGTATTATACAAATGCAAAGTATAATTTAGCTACATTAAGAAGAGACAAGCTCTCATTTCTCAAGTCAAATGCACATGAAGGGTAAGAGAAAGAGAGGGAGGAAAGGAATTAATATTTATTAGTGTTCTAATTACCATTCGTTTTAAATATATTATACCATTTAATTTCCACAGCTACTCCATGACTGTAATACTATTCTGGCTCCATGAATTTGAGACCTTATAGCCACCTTTTTCAGAGACACAGTTTGAACCCAGGCCTTCTTTGGTACAGTAAAGTCCAAGACCTTACGTGTGTATACTCTTGTTTCTCCTCTCCTGAATTCTTTATAACAGGCAGAGTGAGGCAGGTCAATACCTGGCAAGCACCCTGTGACAGGCAAGACTTGGAGACTCAGGGGGAGAACGTCATAGAGTGAAAATCGTAAACATTTTCAGGAGGCCTGGGTGCAAGATGAAGGGTGATTTGGGACAGAAACACCAACATAATACTGGGCCAGTGGGAAACTAGCATGCAATCTCTGTAGGGGAAAAACCAAACCAAGAAGATTCAAGCTTGCATTTCATGTGAAAGCAGCACAGGCTGCTGTCAGGAAAGTGAATGTAAATTCTGTTTGAGCTCATATTATCCAGACTCCCTGGACATGGTGAGTGTCTTATCTATTCAAGCGATTTACTACCATTGTGTCAAAAAGAGATATGTAGGGTGAGTACATATGACTGAAATGATGTATGTTCACCAAAACTAAGCAGCACAGTGGCACTCATGACACTAAGGACTGATTACCTAACTACCTCCAATTTGGATCCCATAATTTTGAGGAGTCACATGGATTTGGACACCATAGCTAAGCAAACATTTGCATTTGCTGCACAGTTTGGCTGTGACTTAGTAGAACTTGATGGTTTAGGATAAGTGACCTTAACCAATAACTCCCTTATCCTCTCACTGCCAATAAGGAAAGTTGTGGTGTGAGACAATTTTGATATAACAACTGATTTATTTACTAAATTTTTGTTCTGGCACCTGTCATAGTATAGCAAATATCTTTGGTATATTGGACCAAATAATATGCAGTGTTTAATTTCATAAGCATAGTTTATCTGCAAGGCCAAAGCTAGTATTGAGGGGGAGAAGGAGGAATAGGATGCTATAGCCAGAGGCATGGAGATAGCCCTTCTCTATTATCCAGTGGTTTTGCTTTCTGTGGGGAGATAAAGCAAAGAGTAGTTATCTAAAGAGATGCTAGGTCCTCTTGTTTTATCTGCAGCAGAAGGATGAATCAGCAGAAAGAACATCTCTTCTGTCTCATTGATGTGCAAATCTGTAGGATCCTGCTGCAGGGAATTTGAGGGAGAGAAACTTGAGGGATGTAAGAGAAGAAGGAAAATCAGTAGTGCATATTAGACAATCTGGTAGAAGGCTCAGTGTGTAAATCAGCCTCCAGGTCAAGGAGCTGGAATGTGGTTATAGATTTAGAAGAACAGTTACACCTTCTCCAACAGTTCAGAAAGTTTCCAAAATGGCATTCAAAGTACACCCAAGGTCATGGCACTGGTAGAAGGAGCCCAAAAATGCTGGTCACGGAATCAGAGGACAGTCTGGGTCTGTGAGGTTTCCAAGGATTAGAGGCAGGATATGGCAAGTGTCATCATGGAGTGAAGCAGTTCTGCTCATTGTATGATAAATCTAAGCAGAATGCCCCAAAGACGCAATGCTTTGTCTTGCATTCTTATATTCGTATACTTAAACAAGTGTCATTATGGGTCAAGTTTATCAAAGGTGCTAAAGTGTCAGGTGTCCATACTCAACTGCAGATTAGGTTTACCTTAGCTAGCTCTTTAACAGTACAGACTCAGGTCCTGTAGTGTTAGAGACTATGCTTCAGCGGGTAATGGGGAAAGAACTGGGAAACTGCATTTTTAACAAGATTCTCAAGAGATTATAGTTTATGAAATATCTCAAAAGCTTTTTATGAAGAATATTATCCTGTTGTTGGGTAGTTGTGGTCTATGTTTTCTAAACCCATTCCTTACCTGAATCCTAAGCCAATTAAAATCCTAGCCAAATATAATCTGTCATATACAGTATCTTCTCTGTCTCTTTCTAAGTTAAATTCTGTAGCTCCTTGTCTGTACTGGTGTTCCTTTCTGACATACTTCAGTGGTTTCCTGCTGAACTTGACCGTATGATCCCAATTCTTCTTTAGGTCTCTTTTCGTTACTCCTCCTTCAAGAGAAAGAGTCTAATAATGGTTCCTAGGCTCAACTAACCACATGCAAATATTTAGGATTTTATATAAAAATGCTAATAGTTTATCAAGGAAGTACCCATAAACAAAGTAATTAACAACCTCATTACTTTTGTTAGTATTGAAAATAAATTGATAATTATGATTATTTTTTAATATTTCAGTTAGGGTTTTGCCTTTTCATTTCAAGAAAGCATCTACCTATGTAGATGTCAGTTTTCCATCAATCACTCTTCTGTCAGCCAGGTGTCATTTTACTTTGCTCTTTTTTGAACTCTTTGTTATTATACATTTTGACATAAAATTAACAGCAGGAAGAGGAAATGGCCATGCAATTCAATCAGGTCAGGAATTTCTATCTTCTCTGGGTCTGTATGGATGACTCATCAAAATGGGAATCCGGCAATGAAATAGAAAGACCTGTTGAGCTGGGCACATCTCTTGCAGGTGGAGGTCCTCTCGGTATTCACAGACAAGGCCACTCTAAATGCCATAGCCCATTGAGCTTCTTGGGCCATACCACCTGGGAGTCGAAAATGTACAGAGAAATCCTGTGGTTGGTCAATACTGTGACAAAAGCCAGCAACAAAGAATAAAAAGAGCCCTGTGAGGAAGAAGGACATTTGTTGAGGTGCAGGTTATGGGAAAGATGCTTGAACCCATCCTGACCCCGTGCTGCTGTTAAACAAAGGAAGGATTGCTGCTCACTGGGACAGTGCTGGGAACAACACTGTGTAGCAGCTATTGGGGAGCATTGGTCATGATAATATGAGAGCATTTCAGAGTTAAACTCCCATATATTGGGTCCTTGCTACTGGAAGTAGCAATGATGACAGCCCAAGAACTGGACACTGAAGGCAAATAGAAAGCTAGCTGCACACTGTGGCAAGCCGCGCAGCCAGAGGCTCAAGTGGCTACTCCGTGTCAAAGAGAATAAGCAAAAGATGGACTGACAAACATACATAGTGTGAGAAATAGCCAGTTCATACATCCTAGCAAGAATACATGAACCTTGGGACTGGGGATTTAGCTCAGCGGCATAAGCACCTGCCTTGCAAGCAGGCAGTCGTGAGTTCAATCCCCAGTACCGGAAAAAGAAAAAAAAAAAAAAAAAAAAAAAAGAATACATGGACCTGGAGCAGAGCCAAAATTCTCATTTGCAAGGGGACATGTCAATTCTGTGACTTCTAGATCAACATGCAGTGCAATGACACCTAAGAACTACCCACTGACTGGCCCCAGGAGCCATTCCAGGGGTGCTTATGATTTACTCAAGTCATTGCCAACGGGACTGGGACAATCATGGTAATAATGAAGGAGAGTGGTTTGACTTCAGAAATAAAATGGATTTGGAATCGTAGACAGACCACATTAAAGTCAAATCATAATATCTACCTTTTATCCTTTCCTTATTGACTCTATAAATTTAAGGTCAATTGATTTTTAAATATCAGTGTGTACATATTTAAGTGAAATAGCAATATCCAAAGTCAAAGTTATAGGTACTGTAAGTTAATTAAATTAAATCACGTATTTCAAGTTTTGGTGCCAATCTATTTCCATACTCTTCTTTTTTTTCTGGATCTCTTCTGTTTCTACTCTCACTACTTCACAGTTTGCATTAGAGTTGACATTTATTGAGAGAATGGCATATATTTACATTTAACATTGGTTCCTTGAAGGCAATTGGAGTATTAAATTCATACTTTTTCACACTTCTTCTCACTTTCATCCTCTGTATCTACCTTTCATATATATCTTGGCTTACAAATGCCTTTATTTAGCATGTCTTATGCCAAATACTACACAAGCGCAGGGTATACTTCAAGGAACAATACAGAATTATTCCTCTGTTATCTTGTTATTAATGGTAGCAGGTACTACTAATCCTTCTTTTCATAATGTGTGGATAACATACAGTTTGGTTATTCAAAAAAGACTTAAACATGTTAGACAAGGACATTTCTAAATAGGAAATTTGAGAACATTGATTTTAGGAGCTTCATGATGGAGGCAAAGAATGAAATGGCTTGGACAAGATCAATTAGATTTGTATAAAGACATGACAGCAGGGTATATGCCAGTGTGAAATTTTACTTCTGTCTCTATAGGTTAAACAAATTGGCTTTACATTAATTAAGAGCATTGGTGTATTTCCGTCAATTTTTGTGACCTATGGCAAGTGAGTTCATCCACTAATTATTGGTTTTCCCACCTGTAAGTAGGGATAGTAGAATTCAACTGGACTTATTTTAGGAATTCAATTCGGTAATATGCAAAATCCTCAGCACAAACCCAGTGCTTGGTAGAGACTGAACATAGGTCAGACAGACTTAGTAGGAACAGTATCAGATAACTGCTTTGCTTTTGTATTTACACAAGGCACACATGTGATCTCCTAGAAGTCGCCACTATGCCTTTTTTCTCCTTGTGGATTTCAAGGTACTAGGTCTCTCAAGTACTGTTAAATTGTTTCTCTTTGTTCTTTCTACACATTATGAACTGCCCCACCTCTGCTGTGTTACTTTGATACAAACTCTTTCCTACATTCCTAGGTTTTGTGGGAATAAAAGTTAGCAACAAATACAGTCATAGCATTAATTACATATGGTTCATGCAGAATCTGAAGTGAGTGAGTGAGGAAGAACTTGATTATACTACATCATCAGGGCCTTTAAAACAATAGTAATTTACTGTTTCTATTAAGTCCTCCTGATGCTTGCTGTATAGGAGACATGCTATTTTACATACAAGCAGTGTAATCCATTCCTATGAGATCATGTAATCAGGGAGTCAGATGTCTGCCACATTGAGTGGAGAAAGGGCAAGAATTTCCTTTCCCAGAAAGGTCAGAATTTTTTTTCCTCTTTCAGAGGATGAGACAGGGCATAAGGGAAATGGCAGAACTTGATGAGGTAGTGAAGAAGGGGTTCACTGAAGCAGGAAGCTGTTGGTTACAGGGGCAGAACCTACAGACCAAAACTAACTTTCCAAAGTTCAGGATGTCAAAGCAAGGTTGGGCATACATGCTTGTGTGTGTTTGTGTGCATGCTTGTTGGTGTGAGTGCATGTGCTCACATGGTGATTGTATGCATGTGTGTGAGCCATCATGTATATGTATGTATGTAAGCATGTGTATGCATGCATGAGTGTTCTTTGTGTATATTTTTATCCTCTGTTACCAAGTTCTCTGTTTCTTTTTCCCTAGGCTGATACTTCCCTCCCCCATGTTTATTGAATAGTCACATCTTTTGAAAATACTGTACTTTGTTAGGCATCCAGTTAAGTGCATCTGGATAACAATATTCTGAGGTTGCTTTTATAACCTCAGGTTACCTTGAGGAACCAAGACTTGGGAAGCTGAGTAATTTACCCAAGGTCAGCCAGCAGGGGATCAAATTCAAGTAGCACAGTTCTCTATATACAGTGTGCTTTTAAAGAGTCTGCCTAAGGCCAACAGTCTTCTCTGTAACACTCCCACATTTTCCAACATTCTTTTAAAGCATTGCCTCCAGAAGCCCAGATATGCTCCTTGTTGAGTGTTCTGTCCTACTGTGGTCCAGTCCTTCAAGTAGCCACCTTCTTTTTCCAAGGCAGCTTCAGGAAGAATTTTCAGCACGTGTTCCTGCACACTGGGCTTCTACTTCCCTGGCTTAGTACTGTGTTTGTTTATTTTAGACCTAGGCTCCAGATCCCTTAAGGATGAGCATGCATGTGTGACACTGGACATCTTTGGTGCTTCAGGGTCATTGTGGAGCCCATAGAAGGCCTGGCCTTCCCAGAAGGATCCTCGAAGCACACCTAGAAGGATCTTCTCTGAGCAGACCATTTGTCTAGACTTTTCAAATCTTTAGATAGAGAGTAAATTGTGGCAGGGCTGGTGGAGTTGGGAGAATTCCAGAAGGTAATAGGAATTTCATATGCAGACTTCCACACTCTTAGTCTGGATGGAAGGTCAAATAAATTTATACTGCTGTAATAGTCCTCTACAGGACAAAATGCACTGGAATGTGGACAAACCTAAGAGATGGTGCTATCTAGGAAGACTGATACAGCAAACGATGCCTAGCTGTTTGTACTTGAGGGTGAAGCAGTTTACTGGACTAGCCCATAAAGGAGGCAATAGCATTCTAGCCCAAAAGTACAGACAGGCAAGTACTTAAATTGTGCTGTCCAACATAGTAGCATTAGCCATATGGAGCTACTGAACACTCCCAATGTGGCTAAGACTAGTTGGAGTGTAAATAAACTTACACACTGGATTGGGAAGTTAGTATGAAAAAAATAAGTGTAACATGTTAATTACTAATTGAAATGATAAAATTTTGATATATTGCATGAGAGTATATTAAAGTTAATTTTATCCATTTCTTTTTACTCTTTAAAAATGCAGCTGCTAGAAATTTTAAAATTACGTATATGGTTTACCTTTGTGGCTTTCACAATATTTCTATTGGACAGTGTCACCTAGATGTTCAGTTCACTGGGGGCTTTTGGCTGGAAAGAGGGCTTTGGAGTCCTGGGATCATTCCATGCAGAATTAGTGGCAGATGCTGAAGCATACCAGGCCTGAATTGGAGCCCCCTTGCGCTGAACCTGCTTGCTCTGCTTTGAGAGCCATTGGTCTCACCTGGTGAAATAAGCATCCATCTTACATATATACATCTGACATTTCTTTTCAAATTAGCTGTTGAGCTTCAAATAAAAGCATCTTTCTAAGGGATCCATATTGTCTTTCTAACCCTGTTTCTAAACTGCTCTGCTTCCCTATTGCTCCCATTCCGTATTTGCAGCTCTCTTTCTCCCTCCCATTTCTTACTTGTTGCCAGGTACTCAGAGCTATTCAAGGCTCACAAACCTTCCCTGATACAGGGATTTTCATTAATCTCCCCTCATTCACCTTCGTGAGTACTGACTTCTGAACTGTATCTTTGAGCACACCCACAGCCACTTGTTCTTCTCTTATGTCACATATGGAAGTCTTGGCCTCTGAGTCACAACTGATTCCTTGCTAGGCAAAACAGAGTAGGTGCTTTAGTAAATATTTGACTGCTTGCATCATTATTTTGCTCTGCCTCGCTGTAGTGTCTTACTATATGTGCACCCTTTATGGATAAAGTGATGAAAAACATTTTGGGGCCATGTATCATGTATTGAGTTTGGAGGCCCAGCTTTACAGCTGACACCCTTCACTTAATGTATTCAATGGCTTTTGACTTAATCTGACTTGTGTCCATTTGTTTGGGCTAGCTGCCATACATGTGTCCTTTGTGGATCTGAACCAGAACCTATAATTTCTCCAATACAGATGTGTTCATTGTTTGCTTCAGTTTCCTTTGAACAGGTAAAACCACCACAAAAAGAAATGACCATCATTACTCCTTCACTCTAAAAGTGAAAGAGGCTTCTGGTAAACATGAGGTAGGAGAGAAGGGAGCTCTGAGAAAGAAAAAAATATTTAAGGAAATGTGAGTTGGGTTGGCTAAAGTATATTGGTCACCTTTCCAAATTTCTTGCCACATGCCTTCTCATAGATCTGGAAAGAGTTCACACTCTTGTTTTTTCTTCCATTCCCACAGAGCTGGGATAGAGGAATAAACCTTGTGACAGTAAATCAACAGAGCTGAGAGATCAGTCAGTCAGTCAATCTTAAGAGCATTCTTGGATTTGCGGATGCCTTGAGAAGGATGCTTAGAGAAACCAAGGATAGGGTAGTTATTAAAAGAGATTAAAGGGTATTATCCAGTGCCTCAGCAAGTTATAATTAAAAAAAGGGAACAGAAAGGAAACAGGAGACTAATTTTTCCAGTCGCTGAAATTTCAAGGAGGAGTGAGCTGGCCTGTGAACCATTACTGCTTTGTATTAATTTTCCTGTATGGTTCAATCTAACCCAAATACATTTCTTTCTCAGTTGGAAATGCACTAGTCAATTTCACTGTATAATACAAAGAAGAGGAAGCCTGAGAGACTAGGCAGTTACACTCACCTCAGATGGCATTATTCTCTGAAGGATTTTAAATCCTGTTCTGAAAATAAAGGACTTGTTTCTAGGACACACCCTTGACATGAAGAAGGAAATTATCATGGTGTCCATCTGGGGAATCTTAGTCCAAGAGAAGTAAAAGATTAGGTCCCCTTAGAATACCTGACAGACAAGAGTAATACTAAGTAGCAACTTTCTGGCATACATTGCAATGACTCAGTCCCCTTCCTGGGAATTAGGAAAGCATGAGAAAGGTGGGAAGCCACCTACCTATGAGACTTAACAAAGTCCTAATTCTTTCCCTCAAAAATCTCACGTATTACACTTGAAGTTCTAAGAATCCCTATTAGAACTTCTGTGTGTGAGCTTCAGAAGTCTCCGCTAACATGCAAACAATCTGAGTAGTGTTCTGTTCTACTTCATTAATGTCATTCATTTATCCTTAAGTAAAAATTATGGGTCTGAGAACAGCTTTTGGAGAAAGAAGCCTGAATCATTGGGTTGCTGTATAACCAATGAGAAAGAGGAATACTACCACCTTGCCACTGCCATTTTGGCAGAAGTTCAATTTTGATTAGTATCATATGTAGTTTTATTATTTTAAAAAATTAAAGAACTTTAAGTCTTTGTGTTATTACTCAGAAGAAAATATTTTTAAAAACTAGCCACATGTCAAAATTTATGTAGGACAAACAGAGGTCAGATGGAGTCTTTTGGGTAGTGATTGAATTCTTGATCAATAATTTTTTATTTGGGGCTCCATGAATTTAGTACATTTCACAATGGTTTTCTGGTCTATAGAAAATTAGCAGCAACACAGAAATGGCAATATCAGAAACTGGCAGCTGACAGTCATACAGAAGTAAGGGAAAAGGGAAACTAAACACTTAAAGGGTACAACAGTCTAAGGCCAACTAGGAGAAGAAGTAACAACAGTTTGTTTCAAGAAAACCTCAGCTAACACCATGTGCCAGTGAAACAGCCACTGATTTTCATTAGAGATGACCATGAGACATGAAAAAAATTGGAATTAGATTCAGCCTCCTCACATGAGCTGACGATAGCTGCAGAGAAGGGAAATGCAAGGAATCAAGTTTCTAGCAGTAGTCAGTGGTTTACATATATCATCCCTGGCATCCCTCAACATTTCTAAACAGTAGATGTTACTGTCTGTACTTTAGAGAAGAGAAAAGGAAGGTTGGAGAATGAGGACTAGGCTGAGTGGTGTAGGTTCCATCTGGGTGCTTATGTCTACCTTTCCCCAACCCATCTGCTTTGTGCCACTAGGGTTACATCATTTTTACCATGATTGTTTCTATCTTCACCCCCTTTTCCTCGTTTTTCCTTAGCTCAGAGTTTCTCCCTCTTTCTCTCCATATTGCCAAATCTTTTGTCTACTGGGAGGTCTAGCTCAAGCTCCACCTCTGCACAGTTCATTCCTTACTGCCCATTGCCTCGTTCATCTGTCTGTCTTATTTCCAGAGCTCTTGTGGAAGCTCTGAGGTTTTAATGACTGCTTCCTCTCAGTCCTTGTGCTTTATCGTATCTTATTTGGTATAGCATCGTGCTTGATTTTACTTCCTTTATTTACTTAGCTTCCTTTTGAAAAGACTTATTTCCTTAGATCAGAGATTTCTTTTCTTTGATCTGTTTCCTAGTTACATGTGAGATACATATTGACTTCTGATAAATTCTTGATTATTTTCAATACCCAGTAGCAAGTATTAAGCAATCTCTTCCACCCTTGTGATTTTTTTGACTAGCTGAAGCCCTTCTATGTCCTCACCTGTGAAACACAGACCTCCACAATCCTGTTCCAAGAATGTATGAAACTTTTTAATGTGTTGTTTCACCATTCCATGCTGGCTCCTCTCACAGCTCAACAGGAAATCTTCTGCCTGACTTCTACCCAGAGAGACTTCATTTTCAAGTTTTGAAGTCCTCTGTAATAATATGTATGTTGAACATTGCACTAATTTTTATAGTCCTAAAAATTAGGGAGAACTAGAGAAAACTTCTTTATCTATCCCATCACATCTTTGTCCAGAAAAATTTTATACCCTTTCTTCTCCTTTTTCCTCTTCTTTCTTCCTCCCAGCCTATAGTGAGTACTCCTGCTTGCACTTTTCTCCATCCCCAGGAGTCATCTCTTTTGCTAGCACAGACCCTCACCCCCTTCCATTCTCTGCTGGTAGGGTCACATGATCAAACTAAAGCTCACTAAAGGAAAAGGCAGAGAAACTATTCAGCATCCTGACCCCAGATATTGTAGCTGAGAAAGCCCTTTGCCTTTTATATTTTAGCCTGAATAGGTGTATGACTCAGGAGTGCACGGATTTGTAGCTGACACTCAATAGAAGCTGCTCTCGAATTTTGACAAATCCCATCTTGAGCCAAGAAGAGAAACAGATATTGATCCTAAGTGTACCTAATTCATCTCTGCACTTGTAATCCCAAAAGAAAATGCCTTCTATGACCAGAGGGCAGTCAATATTTTTTCCATCTTGTAAAATAAATAGCAGTTATTTTGGTGTGTCTTCATGCGTCTGGAGCAGCAGAAGTAAACAAAGAGTTGATTTTTCCTTTTTCTACAGTGAAGTTATAATAGCTACTGAGTCTTTTGTTTGGACTAATTAAACCCACATCAAACAATTTGGATTGATGAGTGACTAGGGGCGACTATATCATACTTTGGCCACAGTAACAAGGAAGCTTCACTCCCCAGGCTAGGAATGGTGTGTCTGCTGAGACTCAGCTGGAGACATACAATAAATTGCAAGAGAATTCATTTTGGGGGACTCACTCTGACTCTGGCAGTACTGCAGTTTTAGCCACATCAGGGAGGTGTTCATACCAGCCAGGGGTCTACTTGCAAACATGGTTTTATTTATTGTCCTTCCTTTCCTTTACCTGTGAGAGTAGAGTTAGTTATGGGAGAACTTCCAGAGGGTCATCAGGTCAGGCCAGATAGAGAACTCTTCTGTTTCCACAATCATTCTGTATATTCTCAACCTAGATAGAGGGTCACAAGTTGTTGGAAATTCTGAAAAACTGATTTATGTCTATATTGATCCAAGCCCCGTATCATTTCCCAACCACTTGAGGTCAACTCCAACCAACAAGCATAAAATCTCTCTGAAATGATGCACATCAAGGGCAGTGCTTAAATGTGGGAAAACCATCTGCTCAATTCCAGCTTTTTTGTATGTGCTATTAATAACTTTGGTTATTACACCTGACTAGTTTACTCAGATGAGCCAGCCTCTTCCCTTTTTTATATATTAAGAACAATAGCATAAACCAAATTTGGATTGGTTAAGGTTCAAAAAAGGTATGGGTTTCAAAGTGTATTTCATTTGATTTTGTAGTGTAAGAGAGATATCTACATTTTCCACAATTTTTCTCTCAGTGTCCTTTGAGAATTCTTATTTGAATTAAATTATGAGCTTTATCCAGATTAGGCAATTCTGATTTTCTCCTAATTTGCCTGATCTATTTGGTGCTGGGAAAACAAACCATCACCACACCACACACTGATGTTGGGGAGCTTTGCACCTGTTTTTCATCTCTAGCCAAGACTGTCTTCTCCTTCTTGGCACAGACCAGCCCCTCTCCCATGTACTGGTGAGGGTATCCAGCTAGTTTTCTCATAGATCTCCAGATTCTGTATGCCAGCCCTGAGGAGTCTTACCTAAAGAAATGCAAGGCTCTGCCGATTAGTATAGGGGTGCCCTAGATTCTGCCCATTGGTATAGGGGTGTAGAATATGCACGAGGCAAAATTAGACATGATTATTATTAATAGAATAACATCTTTATGTCATGTGAATTTGTAACTAAGTACCAATGACCTTAGAAAAAATACAGAAGCCAAAAAACCTCATAAATGTGATAAGGTAAATGGCCTACTTAAATAAAATATTATAATTCAGTCAGGAGTTAGAATGGCTGATAACTGCCCTTGCTCTTAGCTCAAAGTAATCCTGCGTGCTTGGTTAAATCACTTAGTACTTCAGGTTTCATTGTCCTCACTGTTAAAGGGAGGGGAATGGGATTAGATGGCCTCCCAGCCCCCCTGCTGTTTTAATTCTATGAATCAGAATCTCAAAAGCATGTAAATAAGCCATTTGGGGAGATTTACATTGTTTTCCTTATAACTATAATGCAGAAATTGAGATATTGGACTTATCTCAGCATGGTTAAAACTCAGGAAACTCAAGCTTATGTTGTGAATCTCCTTAGTGGATCAAAGCATTTATCAAGGTTGTTCACCACTCATCTTCTAGGTTCTCAGGGATGCAAAATGTGGTGCCTGTTGGCACCACAAGAAGCTAGTCCTCTTACAGTGTACATGGTTTGTGGTATATGTTTAATGACATAGCTGATGCAGAGGCAAACTTGTGTAGTTTGTGTATCCATTCATGATCATGGGTTCTAAAATATAGAACTCAGTAATATTCTCGTCTGTTTCCTCTTCTTGCAGGCAAGAATACAAAGCCCCAGTGAAAAGAATTTGCTCAAAGCCACCGAAGTAATTAAAAATCTTGAAAACAGAATGGCTTAGTGGTCTCTTGCTTGATCATTATTATTTTTTCTTTGTTTCTTCCCACAATTCCACAGGATGTGCACATTGCAACTGTGTAAGCTTTTATACCATTGAGGCAAAATATAATTATCTTTTGTAGTTTTATTTGTAAATCTAAAATGTATATCAATTAAAAATGCATTTTTAGGACTCATGCAGCATGTTAAAGATTATGTGAGTTGCTCCTTAATCTACTGAGGGGTTTACATGGCTCCTCCCCCAAACTCCATCCCTGTAACTTACCCAAAGGTGCACAGTAAAACCAGGCCAAATATAGATTTCCCTTCTTACTGGTATTTTGAGAGTCATGCCCGAAGTGGGGCTTTTAGTGTTCTTTCTTTCATATCAAGCAGCATTTATCCAGCTTCACTCTCTTTTCCAACATCTCACCTGGTCTCTGCTTGAATATGTCCAATAAATGGAGTCCCCCACTGACTGAAAGAGCCAATTCTGCCATAAGAATGTTGTTTTCTGATTGTGATTTTAAATTAGATTCCCTGGGACTCCCACTCCTCTGTCCTAGTTTGTCCTTTGCTGCTTTGTACAGTGATACCCTTTATACCACAAAGCCTCTTATGCAGTTGAAGATAAGCACCGTCTCCCTGCTATGCCAGACTTCCATTACCAGCCCCGGCCTTCCTATTCCATTCTCCTTTCCATTATTCACCCTGTGTTTCCCCTTCTTTGGATATTTCTCATTGTCCTTAAGCATTGTACCCCAAATAGAACATGATTCTCTGGACGTTCTCTGATCAGTGTAGAGTATAAGGAGCTGCTATTCACCATGACCAGGATACTACCTTTCCATCAGGCACAGAAACTCATCAGTTTTCACTTATTGCTTTGTTAAGGGGTGATGAATTTGCTCAATCCGTCCTTTGGTTTCTCAGCAGAAGGCAGGCAGAGGAGCAGTGGACTTGATTTCAAGAATCTCTTTCCCGCTAGAACACTGAAGGGCCTGTCAATATCTTTTCTGGGTGCATTTTGTCAAACCGATATTCCAATAGACAGCCATTAGCACCTCACCCTATGCCTCAGAATCACATTTAGGGGAATTTACTTTGACTGATCACAGCTTTCAGGGATCATTTGGTTCTATGGATTCAATCTTATGTTTCAAAAGCCATTTCCTATCAGGGATGATGTGTGTACCCCTTGCTCATACTGATTAGCAAAGAGCAAGATAGAAACAAGTCATTTGATTTTCTGAGTCTTCAAAAGAAAAGAACAATCCAAAAGAAAGAACAATCTCTCCCCCCAATTCTCCCCATCCCAATTTGAGCCAGCCACTGAAGATAAAGCATGCCACACCTTTTAAAAATCTGACGAAAGTTAATTGTCACTACATTGACACACTGAAATAGCAAATGGCATATTTTACTTTCCAGACCCCAGTAATATGGATGTTTTTCTTTCTAAGAAAGTATCTGATTTGGAAAGATCCTACAGATCAAATTATGGTGATTGGTCAGATAAAACCATAAAAGGCAGAATAACTCTGATTCTTTTAATAAGTTTAATGGATTTTTATCAGAACACCAAAGAAAGATAACATTCCTAAATAGAGGGGTACAAGTATATAATTCTCTGTTGTTAGAAAAACGATAATACAGGGGAGAGCATAGTTTAATATGCCAGAGGAAATAAAACCCAATTGTGATGATAATAACAATAGATTTCACAGGAAAATATGTGATAAGAAAGAAACTCGCATTGTTTGGGACACCTGTAGTTAATTATTGCAACTAAAGACATTAAAATCAGTTTCTCTGCTTATATATCTTCATAGACTGTTTGGAAATATTAAATGACAAAGGCTTAATAATCAAAAGTACTGAGTTAGCAAATGTTTTCTAATTTTAATAACTTCTTGTTGTAATTACCAAGTCTTATAGTGAAATGATTTAATTAGAAAGTAATCAAGAAGTGTCTACTGTTAATTGAAGGAATTATAAAAGATCTACATTTTTAATATATTTCTGAAGTAATAAAATTAGAGTTTACAATAATTATTTTTAAACCACCCTGACATGGAATATTTGATGTGAGAAAAAAACTATCTGATGATTTTTAAGATTTGTACCCACATCAAAAATATAGTGGGAGTATAAGATCTCATCCTTCTTGTCTAGGAAATAATAATGATGGCAATAGTAATAATAATTAATGGTTAATATTTTAATGGAGAATTTACCATCTATTAGGAAAAACTGACTCAAAGTAAAAATCATCTTTTTTATTTACCAGATTATCTTCTGTGTGCACTATTGGCCACCAGTGCATAATTTGAAATCATGTTGAATGAACACAGGGCAGAATCAGAAATAAACATTGTGATGAAATTCTAATCTCAGTTTTAGTGACATTGGTCTGCTCACACTTATCATTAGAACTTGGGCATCAGAACATGCTTTTTTGAGGTGTACTTTCCTTGAACTCCAAAATACAATACATGTTGTTTACACACATCTAGATGTTTTCACTGTCCATTCATTATTTATTTTTATAATGTTCCAGTGTCCAAGTACTTGCTATTAATGGATATTTTCATAATGAAAGTAAGTAAAAGAAACTTTCAATGACAATGAAAGTATGAAGAGGAAAAAAGAGAAATTAATGCCAGTTCTGTGCAAGTAGGAGTGGTTGCATTGAATATTACACAGGTGAAATTATTCAGTTTCATATTGCTGACACAGAGTCGAAGAGGAAAGATTAACCTTTAAATATTTAACTGTGTAAAGCAACCATCATCCTGGACACCGGAAAATTTGCCTCTTCGCTAAGTCCACCCATCTTTTGCTGTCCCTCCCAGGCCCATCTCTATGATATTCCTGCCTCACTATCCACAGTCTTTAGCTGCAGTGAATTACCAGAGACTTAATAGTTATCCAGGCTTTAATGACTCTTCTGTGCGTCTTGGACCATCAACTCCTCCCGGACTCTCATTAATCCCAGGGGCAATGGCTTAGACCATGATCATTATTGCTTTAACAAACACTTCCAGGATACAATGAGAGTGACTTTCCATTTATCTTCCATTGAAATTCATTCTGCAGGATTGACACTGTCAGCTTGAGAGACACAAGCTATTGCCTCAAAGTTAAGAAAATGGTTTTATTGCTCTCTGCACTTATTATATTGAAAGACAAAAGCTAATTAAATGTTAGAATTCCTGAATTCTTGCAGACAGAGAGACTCTGGCCAACTTTTAAAAAATGTTTTGTTAACACATGGAAGAGGATTTTGTCTTTATTTATACAGGTACATTTTAGCAGGAGTATGAGAGGGATCTTGCAGATAGGCATGAAAAATTAGTATTCAAAGAATGCAAACTGAGTAAGCCAATGACCAAATGAACTAAGTAACCAATAGCTAGTATTTAAAAATTTCTGCATTTGTCATTGAACTTTAACTTTAGATTTGCAAATTCAACTTATGAAAGCTGTTTATTGCCCCTGCTGTAAAAACAAAATGAGAAGATACACTCATAATTTATATATGTATGCATTCAGTAATAAAATTTACCTTAGTCTTATACATTTGAGATGATTCCTAAAAGATCTAGATAACAATAAAAGACACTATTGTAAATTATTATTAAAAACCATATTAAATAGATTAACACAAATGGAAAGTTTATTCAAAACAAGGTTTTTAAGAGTAACATTTAAGCAAGAATAATTCCAAGATATAACTGCATACTTTTATAAAGTATCATATATTTACTTCTTAGAAATTTCAATTCTCTTATCTAATTTCAGAATCCCAGTATCTGTTTTTAAGTTACTATAATTTTATATGGAACCAAAATACAAGGTCTGCCAAAATATGTGTACACCCTTCAGGAAAGGAGAGACTGTACGATATTTTTTCCACAGATACTATTAGCCTTCAATAGGGGAATCTAAAGGATGTTTTATATCACAGAAAACTCACTACATCCTGGCCAATATAGAAGAAACTTAAAATACATGTGAAGCAATCTCAGTGACCAAGGTCACCCAAGCAATAACTCACTATACTAATAAATGTCTGCAAGATAATGGGCACCACTTAGAAACATTTCTTGTCATATGGAAGCCAAAAGTATCACATATGAATCTTGTTATATTTCGATAAATTTAGTATTAAAATATTTATACAAGTGTTTCCTTTCCTGAAGTGTTAATATACATTTTTTTGGGCAGACTCCATATTTGTACTTTATATTGCAGTTATTGTAAATTTGACCCTCAGTGTTACTTACTCATTCAGTAGTGGTCCAATGTGTTAGTCAGCTTTCCAGTAGCTGAGACAAAATGCCCAATATCCACAATTCAAGGAAGGAGAGGTTTCATTTGGCTTACAATTTCAGAAGCTTCAGTTCATGATTGGCTGGCTTCAAGGCAAAAACATCATGGCAGAATGGTGTGATGGAGCAAAGTTACTTACTCCTTGGCAGCTGGGAACCAAAGAAGGGACCAGGGACCAGATATAGTATCTACGGTCATGGCACTACGGTGCACCTAGACACACAGAGAGGTGTGCTCCAGGCAGCTCTGAAGCCAAATCAAGTCAGAAATCCAGGTTAACTGGATATCAAGTCACAGGCTATATGGGAAAAACTTTTCTTTGTTTCCCTGCTTCCTCTTTTACAAGTATTTCTTTCTTAGTATTGTATAAGCAAGAAGGAAGGAATTTTATGGAGTATCACTGAGTCTAGTTTGCTACTGTCAGTGCCCTCACATTAGCCAATGTGTATTACATAGGACAGTGTAAATTCTATGGACGTCTCTGTCTTCAACAAGCCTTGAAATATATAGAAGAGGCAATATCAGAGGATTATTAAGGTCTCCTATGCTTTAAAGTTATACAATTCAAGAGGAGAATGTATGTTTTCATTTTGCTGTTGTCAAAGAGAATTATTTCTCTTCTCCATTTTCTAATGTTAAGCAGATAGTATCATAATTTCTCTTTTCCATGTTTGAGATCACTAGCCCTAACCCTAACCCTAATTAGCCCTTGATCTTAAGTTTTCATAAACCCTTTTCAAAAACAGTTTGCTTATAAGATCAGAAAAGTAGATAAAATGTTTCAATAGAATAGCATATTTTTATAAGGGTTCAGGGATCTCACAGAGTCTGGAATAAGGATAGCCTTGGCCATGGTTCTCATTTCCGATAACTTGGGTTTTACAATTTTCCTTATGAATTCTGTGGAGAATTGGAGAGAGTAAACTGTCAGCAAAATTATATTTATTTAGTAATTATTCTTTTCCTATTAATTCATCATAGATATACCTGGCTGCCATCAGAACTTGCACTCAAAATAATCAAATTTATTATGCAATGATCTTATAATTCTAAACCAAAGGAAAAATATCAGCCCAAACAATATCACAGTGCAGAAAGTATCTGTTTCTCATGGGACACTGAAAATAGCTTCTGAACCCAGTTTCTACCTTTATGAAGACCTCTGTACTGAAGGTGGGGGCCTGCCATTTACTAAAAAGTGATCAGATCAGTGACTAACTGAAAATAATAAAAGCAACTAGTGGTACTGTAACATGTTTCTTCCTGTATTCCTTATCTTTAGTCCTAGAAAACCAAGGAATTACTGTCAACTCCTTGTAATTTCTTGTACTTCCAAGACCTGTTAAATTTCTCTCACAAATGTGCCACTTCTCCATAGCCATGGCTACTGCATTAGTATAATCTCTCTTCATTCCTTATTTGAGTGATTGCATTTTCATCGGTCTTGCTGACAATCAGTCTTCAATAGAGCCCTCCAATATTCCCTCTGAATCTCTTTAAAATTAAACAACCCACAGTGGTGCTCCTATGGCACACTAGCCTGTGATGGTAATGTGAGCCCTGGATTAGTATATTATCTGTTTATGGATTTATTTTTTGTAATACTTCTCAAACCATACCAGCCCAGGAGTATTTTGTATTCTACTTTGTTTTTTGATTCTACTGTGCTGTTTGGATAAGCAGTGAGTCATGGCGTTAACACACTGAATGTCTGTAATATCATCTGTAATAAGCAATGAACAAGTATAAGTGGGCTGTGGGTCTGCAAAGATTAAGATAAGACTAATTATGTAAGAATTGGAAGAATCATTGGTTTCCTCACAGTTTGTTCAAATATAATCATTGTTATGCATTAGACTGTGAATGACTTCCCAAAGTCTCATGTGCTCAGCAATGGAGCTTTTGGCAGGTGACTGGATCCTGGGGGAAACTACGGCTATCTTGCTGTTAGGAGGTCGGGGTCTGGTGGGAAGAGCTGGGTCCCTGGCGTCATGACTGGCAGGCTGTCTCTTCCTCCTGACATTTTTCTTCCCTTTCCACTTCTTGGCTGCTGTGACATGAGCATCTATCCTTTGTGTGTCTTCCTGCCATGTAGTCTCTGCCTTGGAGCGAGTAAGGCAAAAGATACTTGTGCTCCTTTTTTTTTAATTTATAATTTTAGAGAGAATAAAACAAAAACAAAGCAGATCAGAACAGAACAATGCAAGCAACACAGCACTCTATAACCAGACAACCGGATATTAACAGTAGCTACCAAATTGTGTCTTTTTTTCAAAACAGTTGAGCATATTGTCACACGCATTAATATCAAACGTAACAATATGGTATAAAACCATTCAAAAATAGCAGGAAATGAACAATGGCTACAGTAATATCTCATTTTCCTCGAAAATGTTGTCTATACCATCATACATGATAAAACCAAATAAAACACAACAGGAGAGAACCAATCAAACAGAATGGTATGGCTACCATAATGTCTCATTTTCTTCAAAATAGCTGTTCATACCATCACATATAATAAAATTAAACAGAATAAAACCCAATCAAACCAAAGAATGAAAGCATTATAAGGCTTCAAAGCAATACAATAGGAAACTATGATTACCATAATATATCCCATTATATTCAGAATAGCTGCCCCTACCATCTGACAGCATAAAATCTAACAAAACAAGACAGAACAAAGCCAGACCTAATAAAATTGTATAAACAATGCAAGAGTTCAAGACAAGACAATAAAAAATTAACAGTAGTTTCCACCTTTCTCTCCCAGGTGTTTCCTGCCCTTTTCTCTTGCATTAACTATATTTCCTTTAGAATCCCATTTACTCCTTCTATTTCTTAGGCTAGGGTTCACACATAGGTGTTCGAACTGTTTCACCCATGAACATGATCTCCAGTTGCATCCATTTGCCTTCAGGAGCCTTTAGATTATTCTACTTTATAGCTGGGTGGTTTTCTACTGCATGAAAATACCATATCTTTCTTATGCATTCTGCAACTGATGGGAGAATCACTCTTGCTTTATTTTATTTTAATTTTTTTTGTTTTTTGTTTTCTGTCACATGGAAGAATTGTTTGGACTCCTTGATTTTTAGTCTATGAATTTCCTTTTCAGTTAAAGGTGTTTCTTGTGTACAGTATATGGATAGATATTGTTTCTTGACCCACTCTTTTGTGTTTCTTTTTATTGTTCACCTGAGGCCATCTACATTAATGGTTACACCTGGCATACATTGGCTTGTGTCTGCCCTCCTGCCCTCCTGTTGTTGGCCCTCCACTTTTCTCCTTCATTCAATTGCGTGTCTTGTTTGGTGATCTTCTTCTTCCGCTGTTCCTGGAACCATGGTCAGCTTTATCTCTCTCTAGAATATCCTTTAGCACTCTCTGTGGGCTGGTTTGGTAGTCATGAATTCCTTCAGTTGTTCTTTATCATGGAAGTATATTATTTTTTCATCAATTTAGAAAGACAGTTTTGCAGGTTAGATCAATCTGGGTTGGAAGTTGTTTTCCTTCAGGGTTTGAAATACTTCATTACAGACTCTTCTTGACTTGATGGTTTGTGTTGATAAGTCTGCTGTGATTCTGATTGGTTTTCCTTTATAGGTGATCTGTCTGTTTTCTCTAACAGTTTTTAATATTCTATTCTTGTGCTGAATTTCTGGGATCTTGATTATTGTATGTCTGAGTTTAGGTTTACTTTGGTTATGACTACTTGAAGTCCTATATGCCTCATTTATCTGCATACCAGATCCATTTTCCACGTTTGAGAAGTTTTCTTCTATTACTTCCATGTATATCCTTTTAATTTCATTTGTGTTGACTCGTGCTTCATCACCTATACCTTTCACTCTTAAGTTATGCTTCTTTGCATTATCTTGGAGCCATTGGGTTATTTTTTCCTGATTCTGTATTATTTTTAAGAGCTCTTTCCTTCAGGATCACTAACTGAAATTCTGTCTTCAAGATTTGAAAGTCTCTTTCAAGTGAGTTTGCCAGCTTTTGGTTTAATTTTTAATTTCCTGCATCTCTCTTTGAATCTGTTTCATATATTGTAATTCTTTTCTACATTCATTCAAGGTCTCCATCATTTTCCTATGCTCCTCTTTATTGTCTCTGTCTTCTTTAAGCCTGATGAACAATTCTTTCAGTATGTTTGTGATTTCTTCTTTTACTTGAGACATTATTTCCTATTTGACTGCTTTTACAATCTCATGGAGCTATTCCTTACTTTAGTTGCTATCCTCTCAGAGATTTCAGCTGTGTGACTTCTGTTTTCTTCCATGACTGTATCTCCCAGATTTATTCTGTGTGGGCTAAGAGGTCTCAGTTTGCCTTTTGCTCCTTCATCTTGACATTTTCCTGGGTTCCTCTAAACAAGCTGGTTGTGCGGCCCCAGGTACTTACATGTTGGCTGCCCCTAAGCAGTGTAGGGGGATGAGACAGGCACCTGGGTTCCTCTAATTCCATTTACAGGAAGATAACAGGGCATGGGGCAAGCTTCTCTAGACCTATGAAGCTATACTATGGCTTTGAAGATGACCAGGGGTGCATGGAGATGCGGCTGCTTCTCTCAGCCTGTGTGTCTACACTGGGACTCCCACGATGGTGGTAGACACATAGGAGTGTGTTTGTCTGATTCTTCTAGTGGATGATGGCTGTTGGAGGATACCAAGGGCCTCTAATGGTGGCCTATGGATACACAGGGCTTACCTGGCTGAGTGTCCCTGGGCCTGCTGACTGCCTGCAGGAAGGAGCCTTCTAGTGGAACTCCCCGAGGGTGAAGGCAGATCTGCTAATTTTCTCTGCCCATGCTGGTCACCTATAGAATGTGGCCTTTTGGTGGCGGTGCACAGGAGGTAGAGTTAGATCTGTCTCCCTCCACTCACACTGAGCTCACGAAAGAAGGGGCCTTCCGCTGGCTGTGCTCAGCAGGCTGAGGCCAGTCTCCTGGTTCTCTCAGCCCCAGCTGGGTGCACAGGGGAAAGGGCCTCCTGGTGGCAGCGCCTGGTAGGCAGAGGATGATCTGTCCTGCTTTAAATTGTGGGTGTTGGATATGGTGTCTCAACAACGAGCACGGTGACTAGGACAAACATAAAAGATGTTCTTTGCCTCTTGGCGCAGGTAAGATGAACAATAGCAGAAATCCCTGCTTTCAAAGTTTAGATAAGTTGAGGAAAGCCATTTCTCAAATGGGAAAGTTTTCTTACAAGAGAGCCACATCAGATATTTGAAGAAAAATTAGAGAATAAGGAAGAGAAATAATCCAACAGATATTTGTAAAGGGGTTAGTTTCAAGCCACTGGATTTCAAGACTTGTTGACTCCACACATGTCCATCAGGACCCTCTTTCCAAGGTGTTACTTAGGACAGGATTCTTAATTGCAAAAAATGGTGAGAAGTGCACTGCAAAGCTATGAATGTGAAATTTATGAGTTCTTCAACATGTACCAGAGATAAAGAAATCTAAAGAATTTCACTGTTATTTTCCAGTCACACTTTTTTTCGGGTTAACATTCATTCCTTTTATCTGTACCAAATACGTTTCTAGCTTTTTTGCTAACATATTAGAATATATGCTTCCGTGTCTCCTAAAAAAAATTCCTAACTTCCAAGTACTTACTGCCTGGTAGAATTAGGTAAATGCCTTGTCAAACATCTTCAAGTTTATCAAGGAAAGCTGTTGTGCGAAAAACATAATTTTAAAACTTTTCACACAGAAATTGCTAAAATTATCTCCCTCTTGTCTGAGTCCACAGTGGAATGATTGGTGTTTTAAAAGCAAAACGTGTTCAGCTGTCACCAAAATGGTGCAATGTAATCTTCCTGCTTTCAGAAAAATGTGCAATATAAGGTTCATTTAAAATATACTATGGCCATAATGGGGAACATTTCTTTACATCTAAATTTTTCAAGAGAAATAACATTTTGAACAAGTCTAGGATAATCCAACAGGTATTTTAAAGGAGTTATTTTCATGCAATTATATTTCAATAATGTACATAAATTTTTAAATGGCCACCTTTGGATTATGAATTTACATAATTAATACTTATCAGCCATTTTTGGGAGAAGGGTTACTACTGACTGAAACCATAGCCTTAATACTGAGCCACCTCCCAGCTTTTTAAAAGTTTTTTTTACTTTGAATCATTGCTGAGTTATCAAGGCTGAACTTGAATTTGCAATCCTCCTGCCTCAGTCATTCAGAGCACTGAGATTACAGGCATGCACCACCATAAGCAGCCATTTTATATACCTACCTGCTGATGCCAATGGCCAGTGTTAGGGGAAGAGTCATCTAGTACATGAACATAATGATTGGTATCATGAACCCCGAGTGCCTAGGTTTATCATGGCATACAATGATTTATTAAATATGGTAAATTTTTAGAAACTGCCTCAGCTCCGGTATTACCAGAGGACAGATGAGAAACATACAAGAATAAAATTAGAATTAAAAGTCATAATGTGTCTTTATTTTCTTGCCCCAAATAATATTCCTGTACTCCACATAACCAAACAGTCAATAATGCTCATATAACCTGAATCACTTCATGTGGTCATTTTCTATTGAGACATTCCTATGTTCTGAGGACCCTGAGTGGTTGTCTTTTGAACTGGAGCTTTGTATATGAAGGTTTGCTGTTCCTTCCAAGCAATGTGCTCTCTCCTGGAGTATTAAATTGTATCTTAAATTGCTAAATGAACAGCTTCCTGTACTTTTCTTTATGTTAGGTCTAAGGCAACAAGTGTTTTTTTTTTTTTCAAAGACCATCAGTGTTATTAAAGCTCTTTGAGGGATAATAGAATTATGCTGTCTCTTGGAGAACATGAGTCACATTCATAAAAAAATAAGAGGCTTCATGTATAGGGAGTTTCTTTCACTAGGGAGGTAAGCTTTGTCACAGCTCTATGTGGCTGTCAGTGAGACACTGGAAACTCAGGTGGAAATTCCTTAATCGGGGTTACCTGGGAGTCTGTTTTTCACAGTTCTGCCATTGTTATTTTGCACATTTTTTTTCAAGTGATTGATCCACTGGTGTATTAAATCTGAGTCTTATCCAAAGATAGTAGACTAGATTATGTTATAATAGCAATGCCTTAAATTCATGAAGTATGATCTTTTTACAGTGAAATATGTATTGTCCTCAAAGTTGTCTGCTCCACTTCAGATACATTTATCCCACCATTTTTGCCACTTTCTGAAGCTATTCTGAAAGGCTTCTTTCATGAGTGTCTTTCTGGTATGATAAACGATACAGTGAATGCTGCTTCTCATTGCTATCTAACAGGAAACCAAGCTCGTAAAATCATTACTTTCTGTCTTCATCTACTGTATTCACCAGATCTGGAACCATCCCCAAAGACAAAATGTCCATACTGCATCAATGTATTCAGGTGGGGGTTTTTAGAAGGGCTATGGAGGCTTACCGATAACTTGCTGTTACAGGTGGGGTCCAGTCAGAAGGACACTGTGGGAATTGACTGAATGGGTTTGCCTCCCTTTCAGGTTCCTTCTTGACAAATTCTGTCTCTTTCCCCCTCACCATGCCACAAGCAGCTGTCCACTATGTGCCTCTGTCACAAAGCCCTGCCTGCCTTGGATCCAGTGGAATATGGATTGAAACATCTGCAAATCTGCAAACTGTGAGTCAAAATAAACTTTTAATCCTTTAATTTGCAGATTATGGATATTGTATCTTTCTCAGTGATAAAGAAAGTGACTGAGACATCTCATATCTAGATCAGGGATTTTCAACTTTGGTACTATTGACATTTCAGATCAGGGAATTTCAGACTGTAGAGGACTGCCCTCTCAATCATAGGTTTCTTAGTGCCTACCTACCACAATCGAGTGATGTGACCTTGTAGTGTTGGCAATTAAGAGAAAGAGCCAGATATTACCAAGTGTTCCTTAATAGGTTTGTGTGTACATAGGCAGAGTAGGGACAAGACTGGCTCCTTTAGAAAACTAATGATCTAGATTTTTTTACTTTCCAAACATTTCTATGTCACATTGGATTCTCACATCAGAGCTATGAGGGCAAGTTTTGTTATCTCCACTGAACAGGGAAAGAATTATAGATGCAAAGAGCTTAGGTCCTTAGCTGCGTTCCAGTACTGTCTTCATTTGTGCTTGAGGCGTAATATCTGCTTCGTATGTAAGTTTACTAGTGGAATGCTAGGTTAATACACTTTATAATGTAGCTGAAATATAAGCCTTACAAAGGTAGAAAGAAAAACAGTAAAGTGGCTGTCCCTACGTTGCTGTAATTTTCCTTTTGTTCAAGATGACATTCATACTACACTTCTTCCAGATGCCACACAGAAAAGAAACATTACATGTTAATTGTTGGTCATGTAGCATGTCCCACAGTAAAGTAGCTTGTTTAATTGCTTTTATTGTTTTGAAGAAGTTTAAAAGCACAAAGAAGATATAAAAATAAAGTGTCTTTAGCATTTAGAATTATTATTTATAATTTATAATTTTATTTCAAATTTTTGAATTAAAGATACAAAGTAATGCATCACATAAAAGTTGCTTTCTCCTATACCCATTCTTTCTTCAGTGTTACCTTCTTTCTTTCTTTTTTTTTTTTTTTTTTTGTCTTTTTCGTTTTTATCGGTACCAGGGATCAAACTCACGACCGCCTGCTTGCGAGGCAGGTGCTTATGCCACTGAGTTAAATCCTTAGCCCCTGGTGTTACTTTCTATCACAAATTTGATGCACATGTTTTACACTACTATATAAATACAGGATCTCTTTTTAAATACGTTTATACAAATACTAATCCATTAAACATTTTTCTTATTTCTAAAAAATGGTTCCTTTTTATTTATAGTGGGGAAAGGTGTTACATACTAAACTTATTTAACAGCTTTCTATAAAGTTAACATTATGGTTGTATAATTTATCCACCTTCCTACGTATTTACCTATCTGATATATTTTCAGTTTCATATTGAAATGCATAGATTTGTTTATTTATGGGCATTCCATGCAATCCTAATTTTTCAGTATTTTAAATAATATTGCAGTGTATATATGTGGATATATCTCATAAAACATGTGTAGTATGTTTGCAAAGAAACATTTGAGTTGTACTTGAAAAATGAGAAACATTGCAATTTAATTAAAAAATTAAATTTTTAATTAAAAAATTAAAATAACAACCATTTCCATGAATCCCCCTCAAAATGATACCCTATCTTTGAACATATCCATCATTCTTGTCATTTTCTGAAATAGTTCTGTAAGTCTTTTTTCTTGTTTTAAATTGTACTGTTGTTGTATCTCAATGTCCTGAGCTGATTCAGAATGTTTAGCTTTCACGGTCATTTTGGCTATTGGGAAGAACTGGATGTTGTACAGTGCTGACTCTGGCTAATAAAGAGGAGAAGGATGCAGTGCAATACTTTTATGAGTCTGCCTTTTCCTTGGATAGTACTTGGCAGTAGCAATTATTATATTTGTATTTTTTATGATAACTGGTAAAGACACTCATGAAATAGCATTTCAGAACTGCTTCAGAATGTGGGAAAAATGAAACAGTAAATGTCTTTGAATCCAAGGGTATTAATGATAATGTAACTTTAACTGTAATAATGAAATGAAATTAAACGTTCATTTTATTTTTCTATCACACTTATGTCACATCCGTCTCATTTATATCACACTTATTACATGAACAGAGACTTTAATGTAAACAATAATTGGAGCAAGAATAGGAGCCAGCAAAAAAATAAAGGATATATGTTTCAGAAAGACTGAGGGAAGTATATTGCAAAAATTACAAAATGTGCAAGGAGGGGAAAATAAGTTGCCAAATCTTTGAAAATAAACTGATGTTTGAACTGCACTATATACAAGGAATTTCTGACTTTACAAGGTGATCAGATTATTGAAACAAAAGTATCAGTATAATCTACTGAGTTCATAGCAGGAATGCAAAGCTGGTTCTATATTTGCAAGAGTCAATTTTATCTGCCATATTGATAATCAAAGGAGGAAAAAACACGTTACTGCTACAACTGATGCAGAAGAAGCATAGAACACTTAACACACTGTAAGAAAAATTCTCAGTAAACACTAAATAGAAGAGTTCTCCTCCTGATAAGGTGACTGCATCTCATGTAATGATGAAAGACAAGGATTTCCTTTTAAAATTGGGAGCAAGCAGCCATATCTTTGTCCCTCTTTACAAGTCCTACATGATTAGTTAACTATGTCCTAGAAATTTTAGACAGTTAAATGAAGGAGAGAAGAGAGAGAGAGAGGAGGAGGAAGAGGAAGAAGAGGAGAAGAAGAGTAGTAGTAGGGGATGAAGGGAAAAGAGAACAGAAGAGAAGAGGAGGGAAGCCAAAGAAGGGGAAGAGTAGGGAAGTAGATAGGAAAAAGGATGCGGGGAGAGAGGAGGAGATGAGGGAGAGAAAATAATTGCGAAAGGAAACCAAGGTGTCTTTATTTGCAGTTGATGTGATTTTCTTTGTAAAAAATCCCAAAACCTTCAAAACACTAAAAAATTTTAAAGATAAGCTCAATAAGTTTACATAATATAATTTTTAACACATGAAGTTAAATTTTATTTTTTACACTAGTTGTATATGGATAATGGAATTTTTAAAAACAGCACTTAAAAACAGGCAACGTAAGACATTCTTCGGTGTTTATCTAACACAATATATACTTGTGCAGGCTCTGCACTCTGACCACTGCAAAATGCTGATGAATTATAGGAAAGAAGATCTAATCAAATGGAAAGGTATACCTTGATTATAGGCTAAAAGACTCAGTATTGTATGGAGAAGGATGCCCAATTCTAATCAAGCTCTCAGTGTATTTTATAAAAATAATGACAAAATATTTCTAAAGTTTATATAACCATGCAGTGGAACTAGAAGAGTTAAAAGAGTTTCAAAGATGACAGAAGAATTATACTGACCTGTTTTAAGATTTAACATAAGGTCTAACAGTTTAAAATTCTTAATAGATCTGGTGAACATGTTAATCAATGGTAAAGACTGAAAAGTGAGAAAATAGACCCACACAAACATGACTATTTGAACTTCAACAAAAGTATAAAAAATATTCAGTGACGAAGTGTTTTTAAAAGAAGTGATATTGAATCATTAGACTCTCTGAAGAAATTTAACATTTTTTTCTTCCAGAAAAATTTAGTGAATAATTCACTTAGATTAAAATTCCTTGTTCCTATTGTTAAGAAATATTTTCTCTTTATGTTTTTCTAAGTTCATCCTATTCTTTAACAATGAAATAATTTTTTAAAAAGAACTTTCATTGTTTTATACCTCTATCTTTTCATTCTCTATAGCTTCTGATAAAAGATCAGCTTTTATTCAAATTATTGTTTCCCTTTATGAAAAGTGACTTTTTTTCTCTAGCTCAATTCATGGTTTTCTCTTTGATATGCTATAACCTAGCATGCACCTAAGAATGCTTTTCTTCTTAGTTATGTTTCTTAGTTATGTTTCTAATTATACTTATTCTTGTATGTGTAAATTTGGGCTATATTTGAATATTGTAATAATCTTTAATTGAATTATTCTTTCTGTAAGCTGAAAGCATAACAATGAAGTTGAACCTTCAGAAAATAGTAATTTAGACTGAAAATTATATATAACCATGAAAATGTGATATAATTTTTCTTTTCTTTTAATTTTAAAAATACTTAGTATATATATTTATATATAATATACATTGTAATATGTTATATATGATATATAATATAATGTGTACTATAACTTATGCATGGTAAATGGTCTTAGATTCTTTTTAAGTGTAAATATTTGGGTAAAGTGATACAATGTTTGCTCCATGTAATTGTAAAATTTGAAGTGTTATATTTCAGTTCTAGAGCAATAATTAAAAATAATGATTAGTGACAAAAATAACCAGTGTGTAAGTTGAAATAAATTCTGAAATGAGAATCAAACAAAAAGATAAAAGGTGGAAAAATTGTACTGAGGATTGCTATTTAATATGTTTCAATACATAATGTAGATTAAAGAATGGATACATAGGTAGGTTGTGATAAAATATGGTAAATTTTATTTTATTTTTCTGATAGTTAAACACATGCCTAGAATGTCTCAAGTTTATTCTTCTTTATGGCAGTGGAGCACTTCATTGTATATAAAAACCACATTTTCTTTAGCCATTCATCTGCTGATGAACACCTGGGCTGTGTCCAAGTTAGCTTTTACAAATCATGTTGCTATAAACATAGGCACACATATGTGGGTGTGATGTGATGCTTTTAGGTTCTTTTGAAAAGACTCGTAAGGGAAAATAGCTGTGTCAATTGCAATCTCTGGTTTTAAATTATAAATGAACTGTGGATATTCTTTGTCAACTTAAAGATTTTTGCCTTTAATCTTTCAGTAAATTTAAATCCATATTTCTGATGTTAAGATAATCTTGTACTTTTAAACAATATTCTTCATGGTAATAATGTAATCTTTAATAGTGTAAAAACTTCAAATTTTTTGATGATTTATTTAACTGTTTGTGTCTATGTCATAAAGAGATTAGTGTACTATTCTTTTAAAAGATCTTGCTCAATTTAGGTGTTAAAAGTTATCCTGGTACAATGTAAAGAAATTTCATTTCTACTATTGCTTTTGCTTCTTTGAAATAACTTGTATGATAGATCATTTCCTTCCTGTCATTCCTATTTTATCTTTATTAGAATATTTTTCTGTATTTTACAGTTTATATTTTCTTTTTCACTATTATAGTATTTTAAAGTAATATTCTCTCATGATTAAGAAAGTGTCTTTGCATTTTAATTTATGTATCCTTTATTGTTCCAAATGGTTGTCTAAGGTTGGTCTATTGTTTTTATCTCCTATATCTATTGGTTGAGTTTATTATTTACTAATATTGTTTATTTTCGGTTTTTAAATCTTTATTTTTTGCCTGTACCAGTTGGTCCATTTATCTTATTAATTTTCCCAAAGACACATCTTTTTTATTTTGATCTCAGTTATTGCTTATTTCTTATTTAATTATAAACATTATAACAGAGTAATTAATTGATTAATTCATTTATGATCTTATCATTATTTTTTCCTACTTTTTATATTCTTTACTTATCAAGCTTTTGAGTTGATGTCTAATTCATTTATTTTCAATCATAACTTTTATTTAATATTTTATAGCTAAATGATACTTTTAAAATATTTTTATAATTCCCATTGTAATTTTTTCTTTAACTCAGGTTATTTAGCTCAAAGTCTTTTCACTGATTTGCCCTGTTAACTTTTAATTTAATATCATTATTGTCAATGAATATGGCCTTTATGGCACTGTTTGAAATTCCTGAGACTTGCTTGCTGACTGCGTTAAAAACATTTTTGTATATTTGAATACAGCATGTATTTATTTTTCAAAACAGAATTCTGCAAATTGTCTACTAAATATTTTTATTTTTCTGTTTACAATTCTTGCTTTAGTAAAAATTATATTACCACTTTAGTGTGTCAATTCATGACAGATCTATTTTAAAATTTCCTCTATAATTATATATTAGTCATTTGATTTAAAAATTCTGTCAGCTTTCACATGACATATTCCCTCACTGAATAGTCCTCCCTTTAATCTTATTAATTTAAAAAATTATTTTTAGTTTTTAAAGTAAAGGTTAATTTTGTTTATAACCTGTAGCTAATTAAATTTACTCATATAAAAAGTGCATTTCTGTGCTTATTGGTGTAAGTCTTACCTCTGAGTGATATGTTCTTGTGGTTGAAGTGGGTACTAAACTTAATGCAAGTCTATGGATAATAAACTCAATGTTTATATAACTGAAATTATCTACTCAAGAATGCTACAGAGTTATGTTTATCATTCTGGTCACTTTTTCTCCTTTCTAAATCTTTACTCGGCATCCTAGGTTTTTGTTTCTCTCATTTTCTAGAATATGCTCTTACAAATAAATATCTGTCAATGACATCAGTTATGTAACCCAAAAGAATGTTGTCGTCTTTGTTCTTGGACCTGTAATCAGTGTTTGACACTGTTTGTCACTTCTTACTCTTTCAAATGAATTCTACATTTCACCTTCATAATACTAATGGTTTCCCTAATATTTCTAGCAGACACTTTCTCTTTTTCCATGCTGGATTTAAAGAAGCCGTTGGTTTTAAAACAACCTGTGAAGAGTTGCTACGTGACAAGGAACTGCAGCCTTTAGAAAGATCTTGAGGGATCTACAGTGTCCTGTAGACAATAGCCAACAAGGAACTGGGGACTTGAGTCTTAGCGCTATAGGAAAATTGATTTTGCCTTCAACACAAGTGAGCTTCAGAGCAGATCCATTATTAGGTATATCTCTGTATGAAAACCAATCCCTTGTCAACACCTTGATTATAGCTTTGCACAGTATTCAGCTAAGACAATAGGACTTGTGATCTGTACAAGTTTGAGATGACAAATTCTTCTTGTTTTAAACTGCTAAGACTGGGGAAAATTTGTTATGTACAATGATAATGAATAAAATACTTAGAGGTCATGTACTCTTTTTTTGTGTATAGTCTTGGGGGCTGTCTGGCTTCTTTTGGTCAATACAACATCGGTAATTTCAAGTATATTGCTATGAGAGGCAGTTAACTTTTAAAACTCATTACTCTGCAGTATTTTATTAGGTAGCTATGCTACAATTTCTTTATCCAGTCTATTGTTAATAGACACTTTTTTTCCTCAATTTTGTCATGCTATGTGCAACCATAAGGTTCAAAATATACAATAGTCACTGTGAAATGGGAGGAAACTGTTCAATAAAAAGAAGAAACTAAGATAGGGGAAAAGAGAAAGGATAGAAGGGAAAAGAAAAAAATGCAAGTTAGTTATACCATTAGTGTCACTTAGTTCACTGAATAGGAAAGGTTGTGCTAATATTGATTGAAGAAATTTTTATGCCCATATTTTGTACTTGAGTGACTAAAGATAATGATGTGTAATTTATCAACAATTGTTACTTTTTTATTATTTTGTTGTGAAAATTTGTTTTACCTTTTCTTCTTAATATTAACAAATAAAGAAAAAAATCTGGGATAATCATTTTTTACATGTTATGGTCGACACACTGTGTCAACTTGAGAAGTTTAGAAGTTTAAGAGACTCAGCAGGGATCCAAGATCCTTACTTTGTAAATATCCTCATCCTGTGCAAGAGAAGCCAAGGAGATTTTGTGAGTGCTCCCTTCGCTCTGGAGCGGGGATTGCCTGTGTACAATATAAGGGAGGAAAAGAGGCTTGCTTTTTCCCTATTGTACTCTTGTTTTGCTATCTTCTGACACCTCTAGTGTTACCCCTGTGCCATGCTACCCCACTTTGGAGCCAGCTGACTATAAACTGAAACTGTCACAAACTGTGAGCTAAATAAATCTTTCCTTGCTTAATTTAGAGTGTCTGGTATTTTGCCTCAGTAATGAGACAAGTAAGCAAGATAATATATTTTAAGGTAGAAATGAGTATTTGGATTGATATAGAGCCATAAATTATGTTGCTGAACCATAATTTATACATGTATTTGGTTTTAATAGTATCAAACTTTTTTCTTTTTTTTTTAATATTTTATTTAAAAGGAAAAAGAGAAAAAAAAGCAGAACAAAACAAAACAGTGTAAGGGTACAAGTAATTCAGAACTACAGAAAAGCAAAAAAACAAAAAACAGCATGCTATCACCTTAGAAACGGTGTTTCAGGTCACAGGATCAAAGCACACAAAGCGAACATTCAAACAGTGAGACTTCAAGCAGTTGTGTTCAGTAATCCAATCCAAACTATTAATATGGTCTTCTATGCAACACACCTAAACACCCTTGCTGTTGTATCCTTCAGGGCATAAACTCTTTTTCAAAGTGATTATAATGTTATAAAATCTCATCCTAATAAATAAGAATGCTGATTCTTTTAAATTCCTTGATATTGACAGTGTTTATAATGTTAAATATTCCTTTTGGTATGTAGCAATATCCTACAGAGGTTTTAATGATCATTCTCATGATAAATAATGATATTAAGGCTTATTGAAATACACAAACTTATAAATATGTCATTTAATATCATTTTTGGTAAAGTATTAATATTTTTGCCTTATTTTATTTATTTATTTATTTATAGAGTTTTAAATATATTTTCTCTATATATATTGCAAAAATTTTCATTTTTACCACTATGGAAATAAAAGCAGTGAGTTTTTAGAAAGAAAGAAGGAAAAAATTAAAGACTTTGAAATAGGCATACATCTGGTAAATAAGACATAGAAAGTGCTAAAATTGAAGAAAATATTGATAACTTGAGTTTATAAAGTCTCTTGACTATACTTAATAATTCCTATATTTTAAATAAGCTCTTTTTATTGTTTTATATGTATTCATGCTCTTTCACAGAGATTTATTTCCTCAGATAGTTTGTAGTTTAAAAAAATTATTAGTATCCATAGACTCTATTGTCTGTTGGAATTCAGCACTTTGGGGTTTGTGGGAAAATCTTTTAATTTCTTGTGCTACTTTGCAGCTTCACTAGTTATAGAAGAATTTTATATTTAGTCCCAATTTGTGATCTGTATTACAATGTATGTTGGAGACTTACACCTATATTTTGTGCAGGCTTGAATATTTAATATCTTTTGATTGATCACATTCATAACCTCAGGAGAAGAATATGACTCAGTTTTTTACCTAGGCTGATGGGTGGTATTTTTCAGTCTTCACTTCATGGATAAGAAAGTGCTTGATAAATTCCAAGTTTGACGACCCAATTCCAGTTTTTATGCTGGGATGGCTGTGCATGTACCGTTTCAGTGTGAGTACGGTGCAGGAAATTTCACAACAGTTCAGTCTCCAATTAATCCCAAATCCCTGATGTATTAGTTCTGTGTTCCTAAAGCAGAGCATATAGGGTTGTGCCTAATAATGTCTCTGAGATGCATATTTTCTTAAGTTTCAGACAACACTATGAAGTTAGGGTCTTAGTCACCTCTGTATCCATATCTCAGGTGTAGTAGCTTGCCCATAGTTTAGCATTTGCATGGATAAATTAATATTAAATTTTATCCCTATTTAGAGTGAAATGTGAAGAAGATGTACTTGGAATCCATTTTCTTGAAGGCAGTCTTTAAGATGATTCCATTCTCATTAATGTAAGTTATGACCATTTGACAAGAGCCTATGAGAAAGAGACTATGATAACACTTTTGTCAATACCCAGGACGTGTCAATAGTGGAAAATCTCTTCTGTGTAGCCTGTCCTGGGAACAACTAAGCAGACAATACCCATTATCCACGTGTCATTTTCTAGTTGAGGACATAAAAACAGACCAAGGCAAAACCCATTGCGTCTCTAAATTAGTAGCACAGATCGATGCCCATATTTCTTAGTGTCATGTTTCATTATGTTGAATGGTTTATGTCATCGTAACCCAAGGCATCTTAATGCAACCTGACATCCAGGTTATGTTGCATTAAAAGAAATAAGAAGCTACTGCATTTCGTTAATGGGTTGGAAAGTATGCTAGGACTTGTTTTCTGCTCAGTAAAGGATTATCACATGTTGTGTGTGCAGGGAAAAGTAGGGACATAGATGTGTTATAAAGATTGAATGGTCAGAGACCTTCAGTTGAAGTTTGTTAGATATATATTCTTGGCTTGTGCTCTCACCCCTATATTTTGTTTTTTGTAGAGGTGCCACTATTTGTTTTGTGGCAGTAAAATTAGTCTTCATAATAGAATTCAGAGATGACCATTTATATTGGAACTATTTCGCCCACCAAGTCTGCTAGTGAAAATATCAGTCATCTTTTATTTTACTTAAATACTATGCTTTCAAATAGCTTTTCCATGTTACCATACAGGTGTCTTGTATCTTTCTGAACTATCATAATAAATCCATGTCTACTTTTAGGGAATATATTTATATTCTAAAATATCATAGATTGTGTTTATGTGTGTGTGTGTGTGTGTGTGTGTGTGTGCATACATGTGCTGGAGAATAGAACTAGGGCCTCATGTTCTACCACTGAGCTACTTTCATCCCTAATCATTACACATATCCTAGCTTTCTTAAAATCTTAAACTTCCATGGTACACAGACTAGTTTAATTGCTGTAGCTTACTAATTTTATAATCTTATGTGTCCATAAAAGTAGTTAAGAGAGTGTTTTAGAAATCTGATACCGTGTTATACTACTGATCTAATATAGTGTGTCTAAGGTAAGAACAAGTAATCCATCTGCATCTGTAACAAAAGGCTGCAAGAAAATAAATACAAGCAGTACCATACATGGCACATCATAGCTGAGCTTCTAAAATCAAAGATAAGAGATAAAGGGTTGTAAGTAAAATCTGCTAGGGGGAAAAAAAAAGAACAACACATTGCAGCAATAGAGAAGCAGTGTGGAAAATACTTGATTTCTCATGAGAAACAATGAGGGCCAGAAGACAAAGGAATGATTATGGTCAAAATTTAGAAGGAAAAACGCCAAAACACCAAATAACCAAGAATCTGCATGCACTGAAAATATCCTTAAGAGTAAGGAGGAGATAAAGGCAAGTGAATACAAATGAAACAGAATTTCTTGCTGGCAAACACGCAATATAAGAAATACTAAGGGAAATCTGTCATACTGAAGGATAATGATGTCAGATGAAAAAAAGGTGGTTAAAAAGGGATGAAAAGTAAGAAATGTGGTAAATTTGACTTAATATGAAACCAACTTTTTAGTTTTTATTTTCTAAATTTGTTTAAATGACACGTAATTCAAAGCAAAAACCACATTGTAAAGTGGAATTAAAACATACATATGCTGAGATGAAAATATAATAATAGATTTACAAATTTGGCAGTATGAAGTGTGAACTGCTGAAGTATTATTTCTAAGGATGATCTGATATATCAAGGATACATATTGTAATTCTTAGAGCAATAAGGAAAAGTAATAAAAAGAAATATACTTAAAAACTCATAAGGAAAATTGTGTGTTAAAAACAGTTAACAAGAAATCCTATATTGTATCTCATAAATTTCAAGAAACAAAAATCTTATAAAGTATATTTTTCTGACCACCATAGGATGAAATTAGAAATCATTATAAGAAGTTATGTAGATGACTATTCAAAAATTTAGAAATTAAAATATATTTTTATGTATCTCATGGGTAAAGAAGAAACTGTAAGGGGAAGTATTTTGAATGAATTATAATTACTACTGAAAATCTTTGTACTTTGTGGATACTAACTATAAAAAAAAACTGGCCTTAAATGGTTGAAACTAAATAAAAAGCTTGACAGTATCAAGTGAGAATGTTGAGCAACTGAAACCTTCATGCACTGTTAATGGAGCACTGAGACAGTACAACCACTTAGTAGCAAGAAAAAAAGCTGTTTTTTTTAAAAAAATAAAATGACACAGAATTGTTTATAATGATTTCATTCACAACAATAAAAACCTTTAAACCACCCAAAGATATATTAAGAACACAGATAAACATTATATGTTTAATGAAATATTACTCAGCAATTAAAATGAACAAACTGCTGATGCCTAGAAAAAAGTGAGCCTCACATGCATTATGTTGTGAAGAAGTTAGTAGCAAAAAGTTCATGTTTGGTGCCTATCTTAGCCACCTTTACATCACTAGGACAAATATCTTACCTCCACAATTTAAAGGAAGAGACATTTATTTGGGTTGCTGTTTTAGCCCATGATTGGCTGGCCCCAAGGAAGAAATGGCATAATGAAAGGACATGGCAGAGAAAAGCTGTGCAAACCATGGCAACCAAGAAGCAGAGACAATGAAAAGGAAGGAATCAAAGGACAAGAAAGCACCCTTCCAGGTCAGTTATTCAACTCCAACCAAGCCCCAACTCCTAAGAGCAATTTTCTTATAGTGTCCCTGTGGCCCAACCGTTTTCCACATATATGAGACATTTGAGGGAAATTTTAGATTTAAATCAAAACATTCCAATTATATGAATTCCTATGAAAGACAAAACCAACCTATGGTAACTGGAAAATACTTTATTGTTTACCTGAAACAGGGGAACTATTGACTGGAAAGGGACACACAAAATTTCTGGTGTGATAGAAATATGTATCTTGGTTGAGATAAAGTTTAAATAAGTGTATGTGTTGTCAAAGTTTATTATACTAAATACTTAAAAGTTATGCATCTTATTGTATGAAATCTATACTACAGCAAAGTTTGTGATGTGAACATTCCGGCGTTCATTTGTGAGTATTCTGATTTGATAAGTCTGTGGTGAGAATCACTTACCTGAATTTCTTGATTGAGCCTAATGCATCTTGTTCACTAATCATATGTCTGAAAGTACTAACCTGATGTAATATTGTATGCCCAGAAATACTTATTATGTTTTTTTAAAAAACAAATGAATTAATCATTAATTATAATGAATTTGTTGCCCCTGAATTCTTTTTACAAGGAAAATACATATCAGCTTTTAAAAAAATTTTGCCACATATCAAACCTTCTTGGTTATTTTTCTCTCATTGCTGAGACAAAGTATCTGTTGCCCAAAATGAAGGGAGAAAAAGTTTATTTAGCTTACCCGCTTTTTTTTTTTTTTTTTTTTTTTTGGATGGTTTAGTGCATACTCGGCTGGCTCCATGGCAAGGTGAAGTGGCTAAGGGGCAACCATTCACAGTGGCCACAACTGAAAAGACTGAAGAGGGCAAAAAGGGAAAGTATCCTTCTTCCCTCCCTTATACTGTAGGCCAGCTACCGATCCTTGGGTGGATACAGTACTCACATTGTGAGTCCCAACACTAGACAATGAACCAATCACAAATGCTAGACTCAGCCACTTTAGAAAGGCCCACCCCCCATGCCCACATGAAGCTTTGGGGGTACATCCAGACACAAACCATAACACAAACTTTACAAATTCCCATCAAACTAGGAAAATGTAAATCCAGCTCTACATTGTTTCTCATTTATGACAGTAATCCCAGTGTTTGTTTTTAATAATGTACTTCATCTCACTAAAAAAGCCTCCCCATGGTCTCCTGTCTGTTTTGTTTCCTTTGAAAATCTAATGACACAAAGAAGCCCTTTCCAACCAGGCTTGTTGCTAGCATCTAACCAATAATGATTTTTCCTCTCGAAATCCTGTAGTTAGTATTGATGGATCTATTTTGTCTGGCACTTATCCACATACCACACTGCATGGCTATCTCTTTCCCATGTGGCCTTTTTCTCTTCAATAATTTTGTAAATAATTATTGAAAACATTTCTGCCTCTCAGACTCATAGCCAGACTTCTCTTATTATGTTGGTAAAATTAGAATGCTCAATAATGTGTTTTAAAATTAAGAACATGAGTTTTGGGATTAGATGTAAGTTGGAATTCCAATACTACCACCCACAAACTATAATACTGAAAAACTTACTTGTCTTCATTCAAAAAATAGAGCTAGTAATTCTGCTCATAAAGTTATCATATGAATTAGGTAAGGTACATAGACCACATGGTACCTTATATGGTGCCTCTACATATTTAGAAAATTGTTGTTGACAAGGAAGTTGATAGCAATATGTCATTATTTGATACTTCTGACATTGTTATGTATATAGTTTTGAAGACCGTACCAATTGAGACTGAATGGAAATTTGGAAATGTCTAGTTGTTTCTAATTCCCTGTTTCTGTAATTAGGAAACAGGCCAAAGAGGAAGCAGTGTGCCACTAATTATTAAAAGAATAGTTTTCTAGGTTCAAATCTTAATGTTATGAATTACATACCTTATGTTGCAGTTTAATGCCATTTTGGTTTTATAGAGAGAATATTTTTTCCAGATAAAGGACTAAAATCATATTTTCCATTTAACAGGAAAAGTGAACTTTAGAACTTTAGAATTTTCTAGGTTTTTAAAAAAGAGTTTATACATTTTTCTTTAAAATATAGACCCTAAAGTTCTTCCCATTATGCTCTGACTGCACATATGTTACACAATTCGTGACTCAGTTTCTACCCATGTCTGTGTCAACCCCTCAAAGAGTAAAACAATTGACTTGGTTACTAACTGTTCACCTCTGGGCTGTGATCTCAACAGTTGGGGTTAAGTACTTCTGGTGTATTTGGGTCAGTTAATTCTTGAACAGCTATTTGAATGTCTCACCCATGGAACCACAGCCTGATGTGGAAGCCACCATAGTACACCAGTAAGCCATTTCTCTTGTGTCACTAAGAGTGCCACAAAGTGCTATGCTGAGAGGAGGTCCCTGGGAATGTGGAGATGGTAAAAAGAAAAGAAATCCAACAGATGACACATGAGCATGAAAAATAGAAGTTTTAAATACTAGGCTCTAAAGGTATACTTAAGGATCATGAAAATGGAACTCTGTGGCTTTTGCTGCAATCTTTGTGTTACCTTTGCTATGGTGTTCATCCTGTTCTCCAGCTAGTACTGGGGGGATTTTTCAAGTCCCATCTGTTGTCCAGCTTAAGTCCAGCTCTGGATGTGCTGCATCCACCCCTCTACTCCTGCATTTTTATCCCCTGCCTGGTGGCTTCCTGAATGTCTGTGGCTAAGTGCCCTAAGAGCTGCTGATTATTGTGATTTCCTTTAACCAGCTTGACACATTATTTGCTTTTCAATTTTTGATGTCAGCCCTAATGTGTTGGCCCAAACATGTTGGAACTTGTTAAGATTCTCCAAATAGCTTCTTTGTATTGGAGAAATCATACCAGTGACAGGCCCTTAGCTCTTGAATCTCCCTGGAGCTTTTGTGCATGTGCTATGCCCCCTACTGTTCCCATCACTCTGTCTCACAGAGGAACTGACATTCAGAGCAAGAACCCAGATACCAAAAACACTTATTATTTTTTAAAACTTCATTTCTCTATGTATTTTCCCTCATTCCAATCCAATGCTGAACATAATAAAGTTGCCAAAACTCTCCCTCCATTGGAGTGAAAACCATTCATTTGTCGTCTCAATTTAAGATTCCTGACTCCAAATAGAAGGATATTCTCTGTGGACGTAATGGGACATTTAGCAGTTCATTCATTTTCTTCACATGCTACTTATTTAGGTGCTCAGCGGTTGGCAGCTTTGATGTGGAGTGGTGAAATTATAAAGACATTACGTATCATAAAAATATAAATGAAAGAAAACACAGACCCTCTTTTATATCGGGCTAAATTGACTGCTGTCATATTAAGGGTATTTTGTTTTATAAATTATACCCGTTTCAAGGTATTCCCTCACGTGAATCACTACTTTGTCTTTTATTTATTTTTTTTTTCTTTTCTAACAAAACAACGTTTCCTTTTTCAGTACACTGAAGTAATGAACTCAGGGCTCAAATATTGAAATTAATGTTTCTGGTACCAAATTTGACCTAGAATTTGCAATACTCAGTCAGCAAGACATTAAAGTCATGCATGATTTGCCAAGTCATGTATTGGACATAACAAAGGGATTCTGGAATCAAATCAGATTTATGATTTACATTCTTCAACGTTTATTTTCTTGAAAAGTTTCCACAGGCATAGCTACCTTTTAATATTTTCTCTGTGAAGCTAAGATTATTGTACTAAAGACACTACTAACACCTCTAACAACCTATTCTGTGACTGTCTACCTTAAGTGTGCTTAATCTTGTTTCAAGGTCTGTATCCTGATGGGAGAGCACGATTGGTGGGGAGAAGATGGCAGTGTGAAAATGAGACACAGAGCATGGCTGGGAATCTGGTGTGTGACTGGGCTATCTGTTGGAGTGGATAAAGGGCCTCATGAACTTATTGCTAGAAGGACATGAGACCCAGTAGCCCCAGGAACAGCCAAGCTGAAAGAGGACAGGCAGACAGATGAGAGGTCATGAAAGAATAAAGGAGAATCAACATAAACATTCATGTTGGAGTGGACAGCTCAGTGAAAACCATTGGAAGAAGAATAAGACTATGGTCAGTAGAAGGCAAAAAAGATGGTGAGATTTGCTGAGAATGTTCTGAGGTAAAAAACATCATGGTTTCTGAATGTTACAAGCTCCCCTCCCTTATGCTTGTTTTTGTTTAGAGTTGGCTGTTTTCATTAGCCAACAATAGATATTTGGGAGAAAATATTTCCTGGGATCATGTGATATGATCAAAGACTATTTTGTTCCACTTCAAGAATGGCTTCTTCTTACCATTATTCCTCTATTCAGTAAAACATGTGTGAGACTCCTCTTTTCTCTCTCTTTCTTCTTTTTTCAGTGGATCACTGCATTATTCCATTCTCACATGAGCATCTTCTTGCTTCCTTAGTGACTTGAGCAAGATTTACTTGGTGTCTAATTTTAGCACACATGTTGGGATTTAGGAGTGGATTGTCATGAGGGAATTGTACTAATTAGTGACAGATTCCCAGCCAGTCCTGCTCTCAGCCTGAGCTCTTTCCTCTGTGTCATATTGTCTTCAACTCACAGTAAAGACCATGATAGCTTAGCCACCTCTGCCCTACTCAAGTTTCTCCCTCCTGCCTTGTTAGAGCTTATCTAGTAACTGTAGCAATGATCTGCAAATTATAGTGTAATAAATTCTTAATCCAGTTTTATTTTAACATCTTCATTAATTATGTGGAAGAGGGAGACAACTGCTCGCTAATTAAATTTTCAGATGTTGCTAAATTGGGAGGAGTTGCAAACCCAACCATGAGCCAAAATGCAATATTAAAAAAAAAAGTCCGTGGAAGTTGTGAAGAAGTTAGGAGGAAGCAGATAGGATAGGAAGAGGGTAGGACTAGAAATCAAAGACTCTGGAACTATTAAGCAAGAAGAATAGCAGGTGTCTAGTCTGGGGGTTGAAAGCAGCCTGAGGGACTAGACCAGGCATGGAGATGATCCAGTGATGACAAGAGGTTCAGGGTCAGAAAAGCAACACAGTGCTATTTTCTCCTCTGGTACCTGTGCCCCATGGTTTCATCATGACCTTTGAAAAGAATCAGAGCAAGAGCTACATGACTAGGTTGATGGAATTCACTAATGAGTGTTCTAATGATTTAGCCAAAAATAAAAAGCAGTATGGGGATAGAAAAGAATTTGTTATTTTTCTAGCATAATGATAATAGTTATTAATCCTTGTTGAGCTAAATGTAATTGGAGTTGATTATGGGGAGCATAGCATACGTGGACAAAGATAATGGAAGAGAAAAATAGTCACAATGAGTAACATGAATTTCATCTCTTAAATATATTTGCTCCATCTTTTGGAAATTTCCCCTGGATGCTGAAATACTTGAGTGTCTGATCTCCATTCCAGAAATAAAACACCATTGATGACTTTGTTAATCCTCCCAGAGCAAGTTAGACGGGAAACTCCATTGGGATGAGTGGTTGTTGAGGTCACAGAGGTATATTTAGCAACGTAAAGATTGACACAATTAAGTGGAAGACACATTTTTTTTTTTCTGAACTACTACCTAATCCCGCCCTCGTTTGCTTTTCCAGTAGAACTTTAGTTGACTTTTCGCGGTGGGCACAGAACCTCAACACTGTAAACTATAAGTTATTTATTTATGGTTTCAGCTGCTAAACACCACTATAAAAGCTACTCTAGCCTTGCTTAGTTTCCTCTCAATTGTATCCCACTGGTTACTATGGATGCTAAATGAAGAAATAGACATAGATGAGTGAACTGTGCCTATCATTCCCAGGGCTGTGTAAAACCCCAAAGTGGGACTTGTTCTGCTGAAAGGGAAGAGCTAATGTCATTACACATGAAAAGAATAAAATCACTATGAATTCTTTCTACAGCAGACATTTTTCCATTTTGTCTATAGATCTGGAATCCTGGGAGGCCATAAAATATGGCTTCTCTTTCCTTATATCTACACAATACTTTAAAAAGGGTGAACATAAAGCAGACATCCAGAAAGAGATGGATTGAAAGCACTTCCTCTTCGATTCACATATCTATTTTCTCCACTTATAAAAACATAGGGCTAGGAGCCTGAAGACAGTATCAGAAAATGTAAAGATAACTCTTTTTGTTGGATAGGAATAACCAACATTGTGAAAATGGCCATACTCCCAAAACTGTTATTTGATGCAATTATGACCAAAATACCATTAGTGTACTTCACAGATCTAGAGAAAACTTTCTAAAATTCATTTGGAAATATAAGAAAACTAGAATAGCAAAGGCAATCCTGGGTGATAAAGGAAAGACAGGAGGCATCACAATCCCATACTTTAAATTATACTACAAAGCCACTGTGATAAAATCAGCATGGTACTGGCAAAAACAAAAAACAAAACAAAACAAAAAAAAAAAACCCAGAAATGAGAATCAGTGGAACAGATTAGAAGATGTAGACACACCTACAATGACATACCTACAAAGACATCTTATCTTTGACAAAGGTGCCAAACATATTCACTGGAAGGAAGCTGGCTTCTTTAATAAATGGTGCTGGGAAAATTGGCTTTCCACATGCTGAAGACTAAAACTAGACCCTTGGCTATCACCTTGCACTAAACTGAAGTCAAAATGGATCAAAGATCTAAATATTAAAACAGAAACACTAAATTTACTGGAAGGTATCTCGAAGATGTAGGGGTAGGCAAAGAGTTCATGAACAAAACACAAACTGCACAGAAAGTATTTCAAAGAATCAACAACTGGAATCCTATCTTATTAAAAAGGTTTTGCACATCAAAAGAAATCACCAAGAGAGCAAAGAAAACCCATAGAATGGGAAAATTTTAACCAAGTGTCCCTTGGACAAAGGACTTATATCTAGAACATATAAAGCATTGAAAAAGTCAGGCCCCCAAATTCAAAGACTCAGTTCAAAACTGAACAACTGAAATGCATATGCACATCTTAGATGAAGAAATACAAATAAATAAATGAAGAAATATTCAACATCACTGGTCATTCAAGAAACACAAATTAAAACAACACTGAGATTCCATCTCACTCCAGAAAGAATGGCTGTCATCAAGAAATCAAACAATAGCAAATGCTGGCAAGACTATGGGGAAAACGGAACACTTCTGCACTGTTGGTGGCAGTGTAGAGTGGTGCAGCCACTGTGGAAGTCTGTGGAGATTCCTCAAGAAACTGAGATTGGAGGTCTCATTCAATCTAGCCATTTCCTCCTGGGTATTTTCCCAGAATAATTGAAAACATCATACCCCAGTGATATATGTGCACCCATGTTAATAGCAGCACTCTTTGTAAAACCTAAATCTTGGGAAGGATTCAAATTCCCATCAATTACAGAATGCATAAAAAAGCTGTGATATCTTTATACAATGGAATATTTCTTAGCTATAAAGAAGGATAAATTTGGAGTTTTATAGGTAAATGCATGCAACCTGGGACCATATTCATAAGTGCAATAAATCAGACTTGCATGTGTAAATATTTTATAATCTCACTAGTTTAAAATGTCTTATAGTCTCTTATAGTGTAAAAAATAATATTTTAGTCTTTATAATATCTTATAGTCTCTTATAGTATAAAAAACTGAAAGAGTAAATAAGATCTAAAATGTACAATAGATATTGTGAAAGCTAAAAATGAAAGAAACTGCTCAAAAGGAAAGAACTAGGATTGGAGAAAGAAGAAAAGAAGAAGGAAAAAGATTATATATCTGTATATATATTCACATATATATGTATATATATACATATTCATATATATATATATATATATATATACAAGAGATAGCTATACTACTGTCTATTAGTTCATCAAAAAGAACAGTTTGTGCTTTCATTGTTGATTGTTTGATCTTTTTTATGTCTATATCTTGTAATTTGAACAACTACTTTGAAGATAACAATATGCAACATATCAACCATCATTAACCTCCCATTATTTTATTTTGAAATTCTGTGTCACAGAATTTCTTTCTTGTTTTTATTCTTTCTTGTTTTTAAAATTAAAAAAAATGGGGATAAATATGCAGTCTTTTACAACTGTAATAAATGTGATGTTGTGGGTCGATATGACACATTTTTTAGTTCTGTGAAAATCAGGTAGCTGTTCCACCAAAAAGTATCAAACGACTCCGCTGAGAAAGCATTCATTGGCTTATGTCAACTCCTGGATGTTACCTGGTGAATCAGGGTGGAGAAAAAATGAAAATAGCCAACCAATAATTTTAGACTTTTATGGAAAGAGGCTAATTGGTTTTTCACCTTATTTTCTCTGTCATTCCTTCAGGGATTAGGTTAAGCCTCTGTCTATGTTTCACCAGGGAGTCATTGGGATTATGCTTTGCCTTTCTGTCTATCATGCTGACAGCGCGGCAATGTTGACTCGATTTTGATAAGCCCTACCACTCATCATGCAACTCCTTTTAGTCAAAGCAGGTATATAATTTATGGTGCCCAAAGCAGTTGTTAGTGTAAAAGAATTAACTAGGAAGGAGACATGTGCACCAAGACAGTCCTGGAATCATTAAGTGGCTATTCCTGCCTGCCTTGTGGAGAGTTTTAAAAAATATTTTTTTCTCTAAAGTTTCTGAGCAAGAGATAGATACATTTGTCATCCAGATATTGTCTTTTTCTGCTTTCCAAAGAAAAATTTAAAGAAAACTGAGGTCCATTCTGCTTACTGTCTGGGTTTCATTGGTGGAAGGAACTCTGCGGAGTTCTGGTATCTGGCAGAGATCCTGGGGAGGGAGGCTGAGGAAGTGCTTGTGGGCTGAGTGGGGTCTAGGTTGGGAGTGTGTGGAGTAGGTTTCAGGCAGCAGATGTGGTGAGGCATAGCAGGTCCAGCCTGGCAAATGTGAGGATAACTAATGGAAATTTTTCTCTGCCAGGTGTAAGATCAGGTGGGATGAACTGAGTGGCGGCAAGAAATACAAATGTGAAGTTTTCTGTTTCCAGTGATATTCAGATTCTAAGATTCTGCAGACTATACTAACATACCCTAAATGACCAAGGTATTATACCTTGAGTCGTGTCCCTAAAGCCATGCCCCTACCCCCAGTATCTCATAATGTGACCTACTTTGGGACTAGAGTCTTTAAAGAAGTAACCAAATTAAAATCAAGCCCTTGAAGTGGGCCTTTATCTCATAAATCTGGTGGCATTATGAAAAAGGAAATTTTCAACACAGGAAGAAAGTCACATGATCTAAAGGCTGAGATCAGAGTGATGTATCTGTAATAAATCTTGGAGAGTCAAAGATTGTCAACAAACCACTAGCTGCTAGGAGACTGGCGTGGAACAGATTCTCCCTCACAGGTATCAGGGGGAATCCACTCTGCCAACACCTTGATCTCAAGCAATCTGCCTTCTGGATTGTGAGTCAGTAAATTTCTGTTCTTTATGCTGCCCAGTCTGTGTTATCATGTTACAGAAGACGTAGAAAAGGTTTACATGACTCTACAGTTTGGGCATATAGCCCTGCTCTACATCACACCATCTCAACAGGAGCCTTTCCAGAGAGAAATACAATGTCCTTCACTTCAGAGCAATCTCTAGAGTGTATCTGAAAGGAGACTGACTAGGATTCAAACGTGTTCTTTAACTACGGCTTAGAAGAGGTTAAGTAATTTGCCCACATCCTACAGTAAATAAATGACTGTGGCATGGATAGGATCCAGACATCCTCTTTCTGGTACTCTATTCTAAAAGTACATCATTCAGTGGTTAGATCTGGATACACAGGAGGCTGTTAGTGAATTTTCTCTCCTCTAACCCTCAAGCCTTGCTCTTCAGTTGTCTTTTACCCTAAATCAAGTCACCTTCTGCCTTCAAATCTCTTACTAATCTGCTCTTCTAGGCTCTTTCATCTTAAGGCAAGGGTAATTTTTCTAACAGCAAATCATTTGTCTAACTTACACAGAAATGAAGCTTTCTATGGAAGCCAATGTTCCAGATTTCTTATGCTTAAAGTTGCAATACCAATATTCACAATTTTAACAAATTCAAATGGAATTACGTTTAAAATGCATCATGCCAGCTGCAGCAGGGTATTGCTATTTGTGTAAGTAACATTTAAGCAATCATGATGGCTTAAGATCATTATTATTAATAATAGCATACTCTGCTGTAACAGTTTCTCACTGCTTTTCCTGCCTCAAGGAGGATCTAAACTGCTCAGTCATAAGATTTTTGTTGGAAATGAAGGAGGGAATTTTAGGTATCTATTGTGGTAAATTAACTATTGCTTAATTTAGTGACTTAAAGAGCCAATTTATTATTTCTCTCTCCTATGTATGTTAGAAATGCAGATAAAGCTCAACTGGCCAGATCTTTAATATCATGTGATGTCAGTAGAGATCATTCAGGTAGCTGCATTTTACTGAGAACTTGGCTGTGACTGAGTTGCCTCTCTTCAGGTGTCTTTTCCTTTTATACTTCCTTACACCCTCATGGCCAGGCTCCAGGAAGGAGGAAGCAGATGCTGCTAGCCCTCTGAATTCCTCTGGAGTGACATGCTTTATAGGAAATGGAGAAATTTTGGTAGCCCCATTTATATGTTGTCAATATGGGGATTTAATAGCATTAGATGGTATAATAATCAGAAATCTATACTAGAAAATAATTTTCATGAATTCCTTCTTCCCTCAAAATGGTTACTAAAGTTACTAACTTCCAAGAAAGAAACACCAAGTTTTGGCCCCCATGTTGGTAACACTGGTAGAAATATTTGGGACCTAATATTAAGGCTTTAGTTTAAGTAGGATCTTTTGTATTTTTCTTTTTCCTAAATCAAAATCTTCACAGAGGAAGGAAGTTGAAGTAAGAGAGATGAAATTCTTATTATTCACTTGAATGTCTGGCACTAGAAAATGGAAACAAACAACCAGAATAAAATAAGTCTCAAAGTATCTCATTAGACAATTAGAAAAAGATGACAGAGGGTTAGGGAGGGATAAAATTTCTTAAACACTGCTGCTTCTGATTTATGTCCCTTTGAGAAGTGTCATCAATTATTACTGTTTTGGAGCAATAGGCATATATTCTTTGGGTGCGTTATGAAATCAAGACTTGAGGTCTATATCTGGTCCATGGCCCCTTTCCTCTCTGAAGCTGTTCTTCTCTTCTGCATCCCGGATTCCATGAATTAATCAGGTTTGCTATGCCATGCCCTCCACCATGATGTTCATGCCTTGGAACTAGCTGAACATAGACTGCATTCCTGAGTGCATTAATAAATAAACAACTTCTGCTTTGTGCTGTGGGTATTGGGTAATGTATTCCAGCAGTAGAAAAAGTAGCTAATATAGAAAGTCTTGTAATTGTTCTAAGAAGCTCTTTTGTTCCAAGTGAACAGCTGAAGTTGACACTGGTGGTGCCAGTTTCATTTTGACAATAACAAAATCAGCTCCCACTATCTTCTCATGGCCATTGCTGCTAAAGTTACTGGCAAGCTGATTGATGGAAGCAGTCTTCTCTTTTCCTCCTGCCTTTTCTTATTTCTCCTCCCCTTTCCTCTTCTTCACTTTCTCTCTTCCTCTTCCTTCTTCGTAGTACTGTCTGACTTAGAAGATCAGCTGGATCATGGAGGGCCATATCCAATTTTTAGCCCTAAATTTGATTCTGGTTAAATGCCAGAGGTCAGTTCCATGGTTAATAATATTTAGCAGTCAGAAGGCTGTGGTACTGATGAGGCAGAAGCACAGAAGAAGAAAGAGGAAGGAGAACTGGAGTAGAGAGAAGCTTTGGCTCTTTTCTGTGTTGGTACTGGGAGTGATCCATAAACTCAGAGAATGATAGAAGCTATCTTGGAAATTATCAGTGAAGAAACTGAGAACAAGAGGGTAGTTATTTATCGTATGGGTCTCATAAATTTCACATCATTGAAAGTAGACCTTGATGGTGCTAGCCATTATCTAAGACTTTTTTCTCCTGCATTGTTTTTGAGTTTAAGCACTATCATATTTATATTACATTGAAATGTATCACTTTGTGTAAAGAAAAAGGAAGAAAGTGTTTAAATTCCCATTTCATTAATTTAGATAGCTTGAGAACCATCTTTTGACTTAGATAAAATTCTGAGGTTAACTTAGTACACTTTTCACATAATATCAAGGAATTTAATCACCATTGGATAGTAGAACTTTTAAAACAGGAGCAGGTATCTTCCAAGGGTCTGTAAAGATCCAGTAAATATTAAATATGATCCCTATAGCTAGAAAATTGAAAATTTTTTCTCAGTTGGAAAAGAACCCAAGAATATGGATGAATATATTGGGGATACAGAATATTACAAAGAATTATATATAAGATTGTATACATTTCCATGAGTATTTTACATGGATTTGAAATTACACATTGAATTTCTAAGCCTGTAAGTTTCCACACTAGCACCATAATGGATAATGTCGATAATAAATCACATATACCACCAGGCATCATTGGCTGGGAGAGCTTTATTAAGGAGGCAAGACTTGAGACTGTAAGGTATAAAAAGAGTTAGCTCTGGAGATAAGGTAGATAGAGAATATATCAACATTCATTTTATTATTACTACCCATAGCTACAGATATTTCATTCTGATTAGTTTTGTATCTACTCAACATCTTATGCTCCTAAAACAATTCAGTTGTTTTCCAACAAAATTTTCTTGCAAACGCTGAAACTAGAATAATTTTTATGTATGTTCCATGAAATGTTACTTTTAATTTTTTATCTAATTTAATCTTGGCTCATAGGGTGTATGATATATATATATATATATATATATATATATATATATATATCCTCTCTCTATATCTATTTATCTATCTATCTATATCCTAATCCTCTCTCTCTCTGTCTCTCTCTCTCTCTCTACATATATATATATATATATATATATATATATATATATCCTAATAGTTCAGATTTGATGTGTCAATTTGTTTTACCTTTTTATTAAATGACTATCAAATAATAGAAGAATGAGCCAGGTGAGCACTTGTTTTTAAATATGAACTTTATCTGAATAAACTTCTCAATTCCTCTAATTTGTAGACTTACAAAATTTAGTTCAGTTTTTCACTTTCTTCAGTATGCTGCTATGTTGTTCATTAAGAAAATGTAACTCTTCAGTTATGTACTAATTGTGTACTTTCTTATTTTCATTCAGTAGTTATTGTTTTGTGACATATTTTTATATTCAGACCAAGAAATACGTTTTGTAGTTCCTTATTTGCTTATAGTGCCCAGTACGGTGTTGAATATGTGACTTATGGTCTATAAATGTTTAATGCAATACATGAAAGAACAAATACAAAGTGGAGTTCATTCTGGAACATGGAAATTAGTCCTTTAATGTAGTCCTTTAATGATTGTGTAACATATGTCCCAAAATTGTGCTAAACTTATAAGTTAATCAATACGAATTACAGGAGTTCACACTTAAACAATACAAATTAAAGGATTTAGAATGCAGGTAAGCCTATTTACAGAGACACTAGCAAATAAAATGGATCTGCTTTCAGATTACATTCTAATTAATCAAATTCTATGTATTGTTCAATATCATGTCAGGAAAAACAAAGTATTGTAGGTATTAGAAACAGAGAGAAGCAAGGTTGAAATACAACTTGTAGCTTTTCTACCATCTCAATGGGGAGGAGGATATATGAAAGTTAATTTTTGAGCAAGTGACAAAAGATTGACACAATCTATACCTTTGACACTTTAGCTTCTATATACTACCTTTCTGGTTATAGTTAAATATCCATGTGATAATATCAAAAATATCCTGACTCCAACTAAGAAACTACAACTAACTCACATGTTAACAAAGAGCTGCTCGTCCTTTCCCACAAAGTGCAGGTACAAAATGATACTAATCGCTGTATCTATGCTTTGATAGTGTTAAGCTAGTTCAGACTGATTCTGTCTGGACCTTCTGTAATCCAAGGATGAAATCATAGGGTTACTTACTGCCATTGTTCCTCATACAAAAATACAGGAAAAAAGAAAGTAAGGTGCTGAAAAATACAAATAAATATGCATATAAAAAAGAAATACATATGCTGCCATTGTTTTCAATTTTGAAAGTTATCATGGCTCTATATTTGGTATTTATAATTTCTCCATTTATTCCCATATACTGTACATCTTTGCCCTCAGACAAGATCTCAGTTTTTGAGGGTCTTCCACTGGTGAACAGTCCACATTTTATTTCCAATAAGTGTGAGCCTTTTGTAACCCTTATTCCAATGGTTTGTTGCAGTTCTCATTTGCTGTTAGACTTAGTTATAGTTAAAGCTGTCCTAAGAAACCTTTGAGGCCTGAGAATATGTTGTCAATACTAGAAACCCTGGAACCCCAAACCGCATCCCAACTTGGCAGACCGCAAGTGAACTCTGCTTCTGGGCCTCTCTTCCTCTGCTTTCCCCTGTCACCCCAAAATGTGATAGGTTACTTTTCTTCCCTAATTAAACATTTTGAGCTGTGAGTCATTTGTAATGATTTATGGCAGCTGTGCTTTTGCCAATCTTACACAGTATTTTTCTTATTACTTAATTGTTTTAGCAGTGCTTCAGCCATTAGTTTCTGAGTGCTGAAAACAGGAAACAGAAGTCTTCTATTATAGACGCCTGCCTAATTAGCTCAGAGGCTGTCTAATGGGGGCTATTAAAAATGCAAATGAGGTGTGATCAAACAGAGAGAAGTTTGGTCTTGACAGAAGATACTAATGCATTTCCCCCACCCTGTAAAATCTACCACAATCCTGAATGTAGATTCCTCCTTCCTTTTGTTATCATATAAAACAGCTTTTTTTTTTTTCTGTGTGAGTGAATTTTTCCTTCCTTTTCTGGTCTGAATTGTAGTTTAGTACTAAAAGTTCTTAGGGAAAACATCCTTATTCTATGGCCTTGGTTTCCACTTTGTAATGCATAGTGAATCCAAATCCTCTGAAATATTCCTAGGTCTGTTCCTAGAGATTTCCGTTCAGTGGGATTGAGTGGGCCATGTCTTATATTTCTATCAGAATTTCCAGAAGTGCTGGCCTGCTGATCTAGAAGTCTACTTTGAGGAATCACTGATGCATCACACTGTAGGTTATTGTATCCACTCTGAGCTCAAGGCTTCTCTTTTATTTCCTTTCATGCTTTGATTCTCTGGGCATCTTCCTTTTTTTCAGTTCAGGGAATCAACTTCAAGCCCTGGGCATGGTAAGTAAGCACTTTGCCATTGAGCTATACCTCTAGTTCTACTCTGAGTTTTTTTCCTAATCAACAATGTAGTGTGGCTTAGTTAAACCAAATTCTCTGATACTCTGTCAATCTAAATCCATGTTACCTGCCCCATGCTTTATGATTACACTGCTATCATATACATATCAAAATTTACATTTTGTGTAGTTTGAAGCTTATATGACTAAAGAATCCTCTTTGAAGACGAATTTAAAAGAGTTTAAAATTTAGTGAAGGATACTGAACTTTCAAAGTGGATTTGCCCCTGCAGCATATTTTGTTGATTCTTCATGGATAGCCTTTGCTAGATAGTTCTTATGGACCAGGATTGAATCTGTTTTGTCTCCAGGGCTTCATATTGGGTACCATATCTAACAGATGATGCATGCTCAGGAGATGCTTGTTGACTCAATCTGTTTGCACTTTACTGTTAAAATCCTGGTACTCTGCTTTTCTCCTACCCACTGGCATTTTCTCCTTTATGGTGAGATGCAGCTTCTAACTTTCCCATATTACACGTGCAACATGTCATATTCCCTACCATTATCCCTCCCATGTTTCTGCATAACACTTTTCATTTTGCCTGATTCCTTGCATGTGTATATTTTCCACTCAAATCTAGGAGATGTTTTATTTGAACAAATTCCATCTCCTTGTGGCAATATCCTCTGAGTCCTTCAGGAAGAAAAATTTGCAGTTCACTGTAAAGACATTCGTGACTGCATGTATTAGGTCTTGTCGCCTGACATGTCCTTGCTAAATGGGAGGATGGGCAGATTGTGAATAACTTGACACCCACCTACCCTCACAAATCTCCGTTTTCCTGCCTGTATTACCCCACTATCTACCACTATGAATTTATGATGAAAATGAAGGAAGATGGAGGAACGAAGGAAGGAAGGAAGGAAGATAGAGAAGGTAGGAAAGGAAGTAAAAAAAATGCCTTTCTAATCATGTCTGAAAAGGGAACTCTGCTGTCCACAGAGAAAAAAAATGAATATAGAGGAGGAAAACTCTTGTGGGAAAGACTCCTTTGTTTCTTAATATGTTTGGGTGAGAATCTGCATCAGCTGATGCTTTACTGATTAAAGTGCATTGGTTGGGATCTAGCTCCAGGCCCTGAAAAAAGATATCAGTAGCAGAATCTTCAGCATCCTGGACCTCAGACAAGAATGTTTTCCCGATTCAACAAGCCGCAGCCAAATGCTGTCTTCCCATCCCCCTAGCGATGCACCAATGACAGGAAGGCATTCTCCTGACTTCAGTTTTCCCTAAAGCTCTCCTAGTCTTGCCCAAGGATTTCAGTATTTGAGATGGCCCAGCTCTCCTAGGTCCTGGTGTGTGACCGCAGCGCCTCATAGCTGCCTGCCTTTTCTGTCTTCTTTGAGAAAAATAAGACAGAGGCAGTGAAGGCAGAGGAATCTGAAGGTTATCAAAGCTCTCTAACAAAACTTTCAGGCTGAACTGAAGAGCTGTATCTGGCTCCCAAGAAACAATCTTGCTGCGTCTCCTCCTTCCCTTCTCTAGTTTCAGAGTCTGAGTGCCTGATGGACAGAGGTTCTGTCTCTATTCACTGATTCTTGCTGAGAATCCTGCTTTCTCTATCAAACACCAGTCCACTGGTGTTTACTTTTCTCTCCTTCTTAGCAGTCATATTTCACCACGGACTTAAGTTGTGCTTTCACAGCCCAAGCAGTGAACTCCAAGTCCAGGTGTCCAGGCTCTGCCTCTTAACTGTTCTGACACACCAGCTGCTGAGCCAGTGCAGGGGAAACAGATTGCAGGGTTTGAATGTACAACTGGTGCCCAAATTCATTATATATATATTCCTTACTAAAGGACCACTGCCCACTTCTGTTCTCTCTGCAGTATGGTCCCTCTCATGACTTACCACCCATTATACCTCTCGGAAATTCCAAAACTAATCAAGATAACCTTTCAATTAGATAATTAACATATCTGTATGAACAAGATGCGTCCTTATGGGGCTGGGGAAAGAGAATGCATGGATGGAAAGGAGAACATAGCAAAGGCAAGAGGCTGAGTTTCCATCCAAGGGCAGTGGAGGGACTGTCAGCAGTTTCCACACACGACTCCTGTTCTCCAGTAGTGACTGAGATTCAGTCCTGGACAGTTTACACTTGCATGGTGGTTCTTCAGGTCCTTGAGGTGGAGACAGATTTGAATCCTTGGTTGGGCTTGTTCTCCCTTCTCTTTCATGTCCTTGTGCCCTGCAGGTTTCCTCTGTGTGGTTGCTAGCTTGTTTCTTCCCTGCGAGATGGCCCTGACATCCTTCTTCTCACTTCCTCTTGTCCAGAACCAGCAGCTCCAGAGAATCAGAATGTGGCTCTAAGGCAGGACATAATCACAGAGTGGAGACCCCCCACCTGCATGGCTGGAGGATGCTGACAATTACGGACCTCAAGGCCTGAAGGAATCATCTTCCCCAAATGCTTCCAGGGTGAAAAAGACTAGTTTGTATCTCTGTCTGGGGCTTTAAGAGTTATTTTTGTCCTTGAAGTCTAATAGTGGGTTATTGGTAATTATAGGAAAAATGGACTGGAAATAAGGGGTTTTTAAAGTTTTTTTTTTCCCTGGATCCAGTATTCTATTTTGAATTTTCTATTCAGTTAGATACAACTCCTGAGATCATGACCTCTGTGATTATAGCAGAAAAAGGCCCCTGTGGTCCACGAGTGTATTATTTCCACTTTGTTTCTATCCCCCTAACTGACATAATTTCTTGGAGACTACCGAAGAGTGATGTTACCTAAATGCTTGTCTCACAAGGTACCATTTCCAAGCACTGAGTTCACCTGAGGTCAGGGCACACAGGGGCCCAGTAGGTCTCCCTTTATAGGTGCTTTATTCAGAACACTCAGAACTCAAGATATGTCAGGAACTTTCAGGAGCTCCCTACTGCTAGCAGACAGAAAGCCTCATTCCTAGCCCACATTCCACTTCCTCTGCTATTAACTTGTCCACTCTATCTCCACTATTCTTCTCTTACACATTCATTCATTTCTCCACCCACTCCACAGGTGTGAATTCACTCTATCTTTCCTTATCTTAAATTCTGGAGTCATTGACAAGAATAACAGAAGGCTCAGTTCTCAAATGTCTTGTCATAAAGAAGAAGAAGACAGCATTGCCCAAAACCACTATGAGCAGTGTCTGTGACACTGTTATGGAGGTCTGCTAAGTGTCAAATTAGGGCACAAGGAGGAAGAACTCCATTTCCTGGATAATGGATCAGAAAGCATGCATAGGGCAAGTGGCTCTGATGTGCTACTAAGTAAGTGTGGAGGAGCCTCTTCAGCTGTAGGCAGTGTTAGGAGAGGAGCAGAGTGATAATGATCACAGTGTACTGAGGAATTATAAACCACAGCATAGGTGTCCAGATAAAGTCTACACTGGAAATCAAAGCTCAGAGTGCGATACAACAAGTAGGCTATGAGATACAGATTGTGTGTGTGTGTGTGGGGGCAAATAACTGTACAACAAAGAGTGCATAGGATACTAAAGGATTAGCACAGCTATAAAAATTATTTAAACATGAAAAAACTTAGTATCCTGGAAGGTATCCATCCAACTTATTTAATCAAGAAATATGTGTTTTAGAACTTGCCTCCAAGGAGAGCTTAATACATTTCCTTCTTATGAATCAGTATCTAGACAGACCTGCAAAGATTATTTTTGAAAGTATTAGTAAAGTGACGCATGCCTTGTAGAGCCATCTGTCCCCAGAAACTTCACATGGCTGCTGATCTGTTCACCTGCCCCACTTTGATGCCCTTGGTGTGTCCATGCCTGTGGTCTCATCCATTGTAGAGCTCCTGGGTTCAGGAAGCAGTGTCTGGACTTTCCTGGGCTTCATGCTTCAGAGTAGCATGAAAAGGGCCCTGCCTGGAGGAAGGAAAGATCTTCTGCAAGTTCCCAATCATAGATACCCCAGAGCAGCTGAACTAGAACCAGTCTCACATAGGTATTGTTGAGAAAACACACTTGAACCTTGCACCTTTCTTCTGCTGAGATGACTAGAACCTGCCCCTGGGTCAAATCAAGAATACAAGCTATTTTTCCACCTGCTCCATACTCAGTCCTAGCTTCCTTAAAATGTCTGTGTCTTCTCTAATTAAACACAAATGCTTTCAGTCTGCTGCTTGTTCTGACAGCAGTAAACATCTGCTGTTATAGACACCAAAGAAGCGGGCATCCATGCAATTGAAGCAGGGACATCAGGAGCTGAGCAGCTAACAGAAATCAGAAAATACATAGCTGAAGTAGGAATGTTCCTAAATTCAAGTTTCAAAAGCCAGAAAATAATTATTGAAAAATAAAGGGAGATAACATGGGAATGGTGGGCAATAGCTCGAAGTGCATTGAGTTGATCTTGATTTTAATAATCAGAGAGGAATATAAATATGTATTTGGTCAATAACAAGGAAAAAACTGTTAATTTTTATTTACAAATAACCAAAAAGCACTTAGGAAGTTAGTCTATATCTATAAACTAAAACCCAGAAGACCAAAGCAGTAAGAATTCTGAAACAGTCACATGAAATAAGTAGAACAAGATATGTGTTACCCCAATAATTAAAAATGCCTTAACATCCAATATTAAAATTGATGACTTTCCTATTGAGTTACTGGTAAATTAAAGGAAAAATTGCCTAAGCAAGATGGCAAACAAAAAAGTTAGAAATAATAGACAAATGGATAAAAACAAAATAGAAGGCAAAGCAAGGAAATTAGTCCTGGAAATATTAATATTTTATGCATAATTAAAGTAAAAATGTTACATAGTTGTCAAAGAGGGCTTATCAGATATGAAAACATTACTTAAAAAGGAATGAAAATAATGTGAATAAGTGGAGACAACTGCTCAGAGAGAATCTTCTTTTAAAATCAGCTTACCTATAAAGGAAATGAGAAAAACAGGACAGTAAATATCCAAGATGTTTGTCAAAGGAAGGTATAAGCAGAGAGACTTTATTGTATTTTTTCTTTGAGAACAATTCAGGTTCCAAGTAGAACACTTGGAAAGTAAAGAAAAGCATGTAGAGGAAATAAAAAGTTAATCCCAAATCTCACAATCTCGTACCTCCTCTAATACATTTTTCTCAAGTGATCCTGGGGCCATGCAGAATAAAGACTAAGAGGCATCAGGGTAGAAGATATTCCAAAGGGAAAGGCATTAGGGTGCATATTCCAAAATAAGAGGAACCAGCCAGATGGTGAACAGCCACTTTTCCTTTCTGTCTTACCTAGACCATCAGTCCTTTAGAAGTGGAGGAGATAACCTACCCTGAGGACTTGGGGTTTAAAAATTTGCTTCTTTTCTTGGCTTCTCTATTTGATTGGCCCCAGTCAGGTCCCAGACCAAAGATGTTGTACTGGGAGGGGCTCAAGGTTACTAAGATCCTTGCAAAAGGAAGTGAATGTTGATGGGATGCTTGAGATGGAATTAGGCCCAGTACCTGAGGAGTGATACATGCTTTGCAATGAGTAAGTCACATAGAATTTTTTTCCATAAATATAAGCCTTTCTTAAACTATAGGTAGTTGAGTACAAAGAAAGTTTCCTTCTTAATTTGTTAATTTTATGCCAGTGGTTGCCTTACTGTAACAAAGCAGCAATACGCCCAAATGAATCTCTGGGAGTCAGAACAGAAAGTACAGAAGTAAGCAATGTAGTAGGTGGAAAATATGGCTTAAATATGCTTTTGGCTGTATTTTCCAGATAATTATAATGGAGTCTGTTTCTTTTCAACCATTTATGTCATCCTCAGGATTAAATTATGATGATGATGGTGATTACTGATAATTACCCCTTTCATCTATTTGGCATTTTCTCCTTTCTAAAGTACTTACATATAGATCCTTCACCATAAGCTTAGAAGACACGAAGGACAGACACTGTTCTGCTCATCTTTGAGATGTGGAGTGAGGCCAAGTTATGGGGGTCCCTTGCCCTGGGTCCTGCAGCTTTTTAGGGGTTTGTGGCATCTGTTGGATTCAGGAATTTCCTCTTTAAATCTGGTTCATTAGAAAGACAGATAATTTTTTCTACATTCATGGATGTAATATTTTATATAAAAAACAGAGTTATTATACTTTAAGAATGTAGTGATATTCTTTGAGTGTGTCTCTTCCTGCTTTCTTTCATCTCCTTTTTTAATCAGCCTTTGTCTCTCTCTCACACAGGCATACTCATTAAGTTACTCTCTCAGGGATTTCAGAACATTATCCAAACAATAAGACATTTGATCTCCTTTGTAAAATAAGATGGCTACAGTTTTGGTCAGTCTTGTCTGATCTTCCCATTTCCTCTGTGTATTCTAGAAAAGAAATTAGGGGCAGTTCTAGGCACCAGCTTTGCATTTAGGAAACTGGATCTGGAAGTGTGTGCATGTGAGGTGCCACCTGCACTGTGCTTTGGCTGACTGCTGATTATTCTCTATGATCTGGCACTAATCCCAAGGATTAAGTGAGCATCTGCTCCCCGATGCTGACAGCCGGATGGGGCCAAGCCATCAACAGAGTGGGTGGATCAGGCTTGGGCTAAGCAGCCAATGTGGACAGGGCAGGCTTCCTTGAAAGTTGTGGAAATTTTACCATAGTTGCCCTCATTCTACTTTCCTATATGAGGCTTCATTCCGTTCATACCAAGCCCTCAGCCTCAGCACTGTGCAGAGTATAAGAACCAGGATCAAAGTGTCCAAGTCCTGGCCTTTTTTGCCTTAAATATGAATGGTGTGACTGAGGAGACTCATATGGGCTCATGCCTCAGGTTCTTTATGAAGAAAGTGAGGATCCCAGCAATAACACATTCCTGAGAGTCGCTTTGCAGATTAGATGAGATCTTTCCAGTAAGCCTTAGCAACAATAGCTCCAGGGTTGCACATCACCTGCTGTTTCTCTCTTCTTTGTTCCCTGATAGGCATTTCAGCTCAAAGGACACCTCTAGAATTCCAGTACATACTGATTCTCCCTCCCCTCTACCGTGTGTTACCTGGACTCCTCTTTTTGGTAGTCAAGTGGTTGAGATGATGTATTGCTCTATCCCCAGCTCCTCCTGGGGATGTCAGTTTTATGTCTTGATTCTCTATAGAGACAATAAGCGAGAGGGGAGAGAAGAGTGGGAGAGGGAGGGAGAAATGAAGATACTGTTTTAATCACCTCTTATGTTTCTCCCCACATCTTCCCTCATTTAGATGAAGCAGTCTTCTCGAGCTGTGTGCCTGAGGGCTTAAACTCAGGGGAAAGTCATCAAGGATGCTCTTAACAAGCCAATGTCTGGAAGTAGAAAAATAACTTTGTGGTATGCTCAAAGTATAGTAATGATGGCAGAACAGAAGCCCTGCACTCCTTAGGGCTAGAAGTCTTCCCTTTTACTGCATGCATATGGCTTCTGGGACTTCTCTGGGAACCTTTCCTGAAACGGAGCCATCTGGGATCCCATCAATATTCTCAGCAGTGGGAAACCGGAAGACAATGCATTGGAGAGCTGGGGATTTGTCAAAATGAACAGTGTACAGAGATACACAAAGAGTGCTACTAACAGGAGCCTCACTCAGGTACTACAGACCTCCTTGGATGGTTTTGGGTGAGCTGCCTCAGCTGTGTGGCCTCAGCACTGCAGCTGGACACGGATAGTCCAATCTGTATGAGCCAAGGGTCTTCTCTAGCCCAGACATTAGGTGGCTGGCTTCCTCCTCTACAGATATCACTGCTTTAGTGCACCAGTCAGCGATTGGCATTTCAAATAGGGGCTCATCATCTAGTAGGACTGATTAAGGAAGGTGGTTTTGTTTTAATTGCTGAAGTCTCCACACTTAGGCATCTTGAGGGCTGAGGGATTCTTCAGAATTAAATATTCCAGATAGCTAAATTCTATGCACTTATTTAAAAACCCTGAATTTTTTTTCTTAATTTAAAAAAGGAAACATATTGTGTTTGAATTTTTGCTCATATTTAAGATTATTTAAATATTAAAAATATTTTCTCTCTCTTTGATCAAGTGAGGGTAGAGGGACAACCTTGGACTTTTCTGGATGGCCCAGGGCTAACATGCTAGGCAAGAGCATTAGTAGGACAGGGATGCCTCATGAGCACCCCAGATGCATCACAGGTTTGGATTTCCCCCCATGAGCCTCCCCAGACTCTCTTGTTTCCCTCTGGTGTCTGATTGTGTCCCTGTGGAAGAAGTTAAAGCACATTACTTTCGTATAAGGAAACCCAAGTTCTAGAAGGTTCAGGTGTATCCTTCAAGTAAAATTATAGGTCCCTTAGAGGACTGTTGATGTCAGTTTGCCTCACTTGCAACCTCACATTTTCCTTCTTGATGCTCCCTAAGCCATTGAATTCAAGTTTCAAGATCACTTCTTCACAGAGGTGATGGATATTGTTACTGATGAAGACTATCCTATCATAGAACCCTCTGTATAATATATTTATATTTTTAATCAGGAGAGATCTTTAGTCAGAGTTAATAAATATTTTAATAGCTTTTTATAGTGACCCAATGGTTTGCTCCTCAAGATGCCTGAAGATACCTGACCAGAATCACATATAGTTTTATTTTTTCTCTCTCTTCATGCCTCTCTTTTCCTTCCTTCCTTCCTTCCTTCCTTCCTTCCTTCCTTCCTTCCTCTCTTCCTTCCTTCCTTTCTTCCTTCCTTCCTTCCTTCCTCTCTTCCTTCCTTCCTTCCTCTCTTCCTTCCTTCCTTCCTTCTTTCCTTCCTTTCCTCCTCATTTCTTTCCCTTCTTCCTGAAGGTATTCTAACAGTAAGAAGCTTATTTTGAGTATAAATTCTATTGTGATGTTGGTTTCCTGTCAAACACTATAGATCAAGAACTCCAGGAAATATTTACTTCCTCATAGCCATTTTCTGGAAGTATCAAGATACATAATCCTAGATAAATGGTGGGAATTTAATTGGACATTTTATGATGAAAATTACCAGGTTTCAAAATGTGACAGAGAGGTTGCTTCTTGGAATCCTAAAGGAGGCCATGTTTACATCATGGAATGATGGTGCCTTCCTTGGAAAGGACAGATCTGCTTTTCATCGTACATCACTTTTTGCTGAGCTCAGGCTAAGAGGAAGCATGAAACCAGAGTATTTGATTATAGGCTAGGTTGGTTTTATAATGTGTTAGCTCAGCTAGGCTGGATTCCGTTTCCTGTATGTTTCTGGTTAGGCAAGCCACAAGAGACTGTTAGGGAAATTTGGAAGGGCAAAGGGAGGTATCAGTCACTTAGTAGCTCACATAAATTGTCAACTGCTGCTGAATTACCCTGTCATTGGGCAGGTGTAGTTGCTCTACCTAGTTCTGAGACAAAGGATCATGCTCTCTGCAGAATGCTTCTAAGGCTGGAGGGAATAAGAACTCACGCAAATGTCAGTCTGTTCTCATTGACTCCAGTTCATGCTTGTGCACTCCAGATTTTGCTGGCTCTCCAACCCTTTCGTAGAGTCCAACCCCAATCTTGACTGCCTTTCTTTTCCACAAAATGTCACATTGACTCATTACATAAGTAATATTATTCTGACTGTGAAGTACAATAAAAAAGATACAGATAGGAGAAAAAGAGAGAAGAAAAATTATACTTCTAAGAAAATTGCAATTTCAGGTCATAATAAAAGTTTCCCAGGACTATTCATATATGTATTCTATGTCTTTACTGCAAAAACTTATTTATGCTATTTTGGCTTTTTTTCTTCCAGGCCCATCAGTATCAAGATTCCTTAAAGATGTATAATATATGAATTAGTTTAGTTGAAAAAGTTAAGGGAAGAAGCCTGACTTTAAAAGTGAGAAACAGATTCAAAGGTTTAAAAGAATATTATTGGACAAAACTTCTTTGATCATCCATCTTGAAGGACACTTCCAAGAATACATACTTATCTCCAATCCCAGGCCACAGTGTGCCTCTCTCTCAAGTGTGTAGTTCTTTAATTCTTCCTAATAAAACATTTCTATGCCTCTCAATATCATATCCCAAAATTAATTTCTGTGACTAGAGTAAAAACCTACACAGTGGTTTGTGTTAAGATGTCTGCTTCCTCTTTGAAAGTACTTCTTGAACCCATCTGATGTAGCAAGAAATCAGTAAGCAGCCCTTTCTCTATACACATTATTAAGACTCCTGAGTGGTAGAGGATGAGAAATAAATCCTGTGAAAATCAAGAGCAGGCTGACATGGTGAAACTTCTAGCTGTTCAGTGGTCTAAAGCATGTCAAAATATTTCTTTCAACAGGAAGGAAAAATAGATACATCTGTTTCTCTCTATCACTAAGTAAGAGGCATAGTGCCTAGGGGCCTCTTTGGAATTTGGAAGCAACACATACATTCTTTGGTTATGCTCCTTTGATCATTTACTGAGGGACATAAGTAGCTGCTAATTTGGGTATGGACCTCTGAACAAGAGATGGATCTGCAAAAGTTTTGACACATAAACTGCTTTGCCAATTTTATAATTTTGATCCAGCAGACCAACAGACCCTTGATGTGTCCATGGAAGGTTAGAATGTTGCGTGTAGTCTGGGGCAAGCCTTCATAGATGAGTAACAGAATAGGTCATAGGATTCTGGAATAAAACCATGTTTGCTCTTCATACAGCTATAATTATGCTGAGATACAGATTTTGACTTATTGCTGTGCCTCCATGGAGACTTTGGGCCACTGAGATGCCATGCCACCTAAGCTCCCCATCAAAAACCAATATTTCTTTTTCTTTAGAAAGAGAAAAGTAAACAGAATCAAAAACAATAATATAGAGTTTTCAGCAAGGTAATAAGAAATTAACATGGTTAACATGTGTATTGTTGTTTTCAAAGTAGGTGCTCAGATTACAAGATATAGGCATGTAAAACTAATCAACCAATATAAGCATCAACTGATCCTTTTACTGTACTAAAAGAAATTAGTAGCATAATTATGATAGCTATCTTACATGTGATATATATATATATGTATGTATATCCCTTCCTTTATTTATCCTGTCTCTCACCCCAAGAAAAAATTGATATTTCTGATCCACTAGGCCATGAAGTTGCATGTACAGACATTTTTACTAACAAATACAAGTGATATATGTGAGTTCAGACTGAAGACATTGCAAGTTTCATGAGGAAGCAGCCCAAACATTCATGGTTCTTATACATGTTATATTCTTTTATCTTAATATATGACCTCATAAAGAACTCTATGACTAAGTAACTCAAGAAGAAACCCTTGGCCATGTGTTTTACAGATAATTTTGTATGGCACAAGAATCATTATAAGCTGTAAGGCTGCAGCAGTATATTCCCATTCCAGATGGCCTTGAAAGATCATAACAAAGGGAAACCTTCCCAGTAACAGAACATTGGGTAGTGCCAGGAAGGAGAAATGTCAAGAGTTACATATCTGTACCAAATCATGTACTACGAATGGCTTAGCTTGATGTCAGAGATTTAGAACACAAATGGAAAATTGGTGACAAGGTCTGGGGTGAGACATGTAGGAAGACTCATCTGACTAGATAGTCGATGTGAAATTGTGCTTCATGTGAATTATTACCAAAGAATGCTCCTAGTAGGTTAGGATTTTAATGATCACACAATTAGATTGACCCATTCTGAAGGCACTAATCTTTTCCCCTGGCCTCTCCTGTCATTGCGTAATATGTTCATCAACAAAATGGCCATGGTGGCAGGGATGGAGCACACACACAGATTCAGCAATGTGTACTCCCACTCACAAGGATGACCTGGCTAGAGTTACTGCTGAGTGCCCAATCTGCCATCCACAGAGACCAACACTGACATGGCACCATTCCCCAAGGTGGCTAGCCAGCTACCTGGAGGCAGGTTGATTACTTTGGCCTGTTTCCATAGCAGAAGATGCAGTTCATTGTCTTACTGGAATACACAACTCTCTTTGTATAGATTTTTCGCTGACTTCTCCATAGAATGAAAAATTCTAACAACTGAAAATATAAATCATAAATTTGAACTTTTAATGTATCTCACCTGTCGATAAGAACCCATTGGAAGGCTACTTATGTCATTTTTTTGTAAAATTAGACAAAACAAATGAAAGATTTATCCTGTGTTAGAGTATTAAATGGTAATGTGGAGAAACACACTAACAAACAGCTATAGGATCCTCATTGCTTAACATGTTTCTTTCTGTCTGTCAACATTGTTGGTCAACTGGGGAACTCTTTTCTCTGTCTGCAGTGACAAAACATGAGGGAAGAGGAAAAAAAGACTCATGGGTGCTTTTACTTCTGATGAACTTGATAGGTCTGGGCCACATACCCTTAACACCAAGGAGCTCACAATAATTTAAAGGAATCAAGGCCAGAATATTTCATTGACCAGAACCAGTGAGTACTTCCAGAGGTGAGGAAGGTCTGTAACTGCTAGACTGCCCAGCAACAGTGAAGAATGCCTGTCTTCTGTGAGGGGAGAGACAAAGGAAAGATACAAATTGGAGATGAAAGTGTAGAGTCATTTAGTGTAAGGGTGGGTGGTTACCACACAAGCTTTGTTAATTCATTGCTTTCCAGATCACATGTTCAAACTAGATTCCAGTCATCAAGAAAAAGTGAAACTGTGTTCAGTGCATTTTTTAAGAATTAATTGTAGAATTAGTTCTGTGACAAATCCCCCAAATATTGATGTTTTATATCTAAAGGAACACTATTCAGATCCTTATTCTGCAAAAGAATCAAATAGCAGATATACAGTGGAATTATCAATGGTTTTATTGCTATGATAGTTACTATATCCAACCTCCTAGGCCTTATTTCTAAGTGAATTAAGTCACAAATAACAAGGGAGAGAGACATAGCCTTACCGGAGAATATACACTTAGCCAAGTCTGTCAGTCAGCTATTTTTAGCTGCATCAGAAGAGAATGTGTTGGGATGACATGCATCCCTGTTAAGATTGTTTTGAACAATATGAGAAATCAGTGGCATTCAGGCCAAATTAAATCTAATTTACTCTACAAATTACCAAACTATCAGTCCTATTAAATCTGTTTATTAAAAGGCAAGAGAGTCGGCCTGGGTCGCAAGCTGTGGCTGGGATAATAAGACAAAGATGAAGCCCACTAATGCAGATAAATCATGTTTGATTTCCAGGCCAGAGGTAGCCAATGGGAGGGCTTTCTTCTCGCCTCCCCTGTCATCAGAGGTGCCTGTAAGCCAGTTGAAATGTCCCCAGAGTCAGACCATCCTGATTGATTCCCATGGCCCTGGAAAGCCCGTGTCGGTGCCCCCAATCTGGGGTCATTAATAAAACCAACTTTATTTATCTCTTGTTATTCATTGTACAAAGTGCAATTTAAGCAAGTCTTTATGATTTATGGAGGAGTGGGATAAGTAGAGAAGAGTGGTAGGTATTGGTTGTGGTACTGTGGTACTCTCCAGGGCTGGGAGATTGGAACTGAATGCTCTTAACAATTAAAGTATAAATAGTGAAGGCAATAGAAGAAATTTAGTCCAAAATTATTTGGACTGATCCACAGAATCCAGTAAAGTTTCAGGTTGGATTTCACATTTTATAATTGTGAGAATATATATAAGATGAGGGGAAAGGGCAAGGTGAATTAAGGTCTTAGTTTTAGGAACTGCTAAGTTTTGTTTATAGTGCTCACCTGGTTGAGATGCCCAACTTCACGATCTGTAATTATTAAACTCTGGCTCTCCTTGGAGTTCTGTCCTAAATCCTCTCTCTTAAGAAGCTCTTCCTTAATATTCTGGTCCTTAGCTTTCCTATTTTGAACATCTTTCCCAGTGAGTATTATTAGCACTTGGCTTAACGATAATCATTTCATTCACCATATTTCATTTTGATGAATCTTTATAAAATATTTCCTTGAAGTTTCAAAATAAATATATGGTCCAGTAACTTTCCAAAGATCATACAATTAGAAATCCATGGTTGCTCCTAAGCTCTCCCACACAGTTTTATTCTGCGGGGCTGTTTGATCTTGACAGGGAAGAAATTTCACTAAGAATGTGAGTTGGAGTGGGTTAGGGGCTAGCTTAGGAATACAGTGTGAATTGGACTAGGGCTAGAAAAATCAAAACTTTCCAGTAGGTGTAAGCAGACAGGCTGTGTTGAAACAGCAGAGCTGGGGTCAATGAAGGAGTTCATTGAAATTTAATCTACGAGCACCTTCCATTGATCCATTTCTGTGATTTCTACTTTGTTCTAGGAAACAGTAAGCCAAGATAACTTTATAATGAATATTTTTAGTAAACTAGGAGTAAAGAGAATGATGAATATAGAGAGTAACCCTTGAGCATAAAACCTCACACTCCAGATCTTAATTCTGCAGAATAAGTACATATGGTTTGGTCACCATTTTGTACAATCTAGGACTAGGCCCAGAATCCTCTGGAGAAAAGCTGAGGTGGGAGAAGGGAGGGATGAAAATTGCTCACAGTAATCCAAAGGCTTTATTAGTCTGTAATTAGGAGTGATGGGAGGAAGCCAAGTGAGGGAAAATTTAAGCTGAATTGCAAGAAAAAACGAGTCCCTAACAATGAAGAGTATTCAACTGTGGAGGAGGATGACAGAGACAGAGCAGTGGCAGTCACTCATAATTTCTTTATTGGTAATTTGGTCTCTATATTTTGGATGAAATACATATCTGGGAACCTTGCCAAGCCATGCAAGGGATGCCCTTTAACCGGAATTCAGGATGATAGCACTAATGGCTCTGGGAGAGGAAAATGAGATAATCTTGAGAACCAGCTGAGAATGAGAAGTCAAAGGAACAAGATGTTCTGCTAGGCTTGGGTCCTGGCACTGCACACCATTTGAGCTACTCAGACTGGGAGCTTGCACCCCTAGATCAGAAACCAGAAATCTCTCTCCTTGCGCCCAGTATCTCCTGAGAGAATCTTACTGCCTCCATCCTTAGAAAAACTCAGAAAAACTCTGAGATCTCAGAATGTCTGTCATCCAGGCAATGAAAGTTTAAAATGCTACTCTATTCCAAGTAATGCATTTATCTTATAAGAGAAAAAAAGGGATGGACTTAAAATGAGTTAAAACACACACAAAGCACAGCCTTACCCTCCTTGCATGTCTTATGATAAACCTCTGTTGCTTCCTATCTGTTGCTTTAGTCTTTCTTTAATCTCTTCCAGGTGGATCTTGGTGTGCAGCTATTTTCATGTCACCTCACTCCTCACAGTGCTTCCAAGAACTTCCACAATCTGTTCTCAACCTTCCTTTCCAAGCCATATCTGCACCATTTTATCTTTTATTTTAGTTTTCTGATGTGTTTAATGTTTACTCAACACACGTATACACACATGCCTAAACATGAATGCATTTGCCTACATATGCACTCATGTGATCATACACACACACACACACACACACACACACACACACACACACATACACACACACTAAACAATTCATTTTTTCCACTTACCATTTTGGAAAACTCATGTTTCTGGGTATTTTTCTTTCTTTCTTTCTTTCTTTCTTTCTTTCTTTCTTTCTTTCTTTCTTTCTTTCTTTCTTTCTTTCTTTCTTTTCTTCCTTTCTTTCTTCCTTTCTTTTTGTGCCAGGGATCGAAGTCACTATCTTGCGTTTGCCAAGCAGGCACTTACACCAAACTAAACGGCTAAACTCCCGGCCCTGGGGCTGTATTTAAGAAATGATTTTTTTGCTTTTTAACCATGTTCTTCACTCCCCTGCTAAATAGTATCTGTGCACTTGCAACCACTCTTTGATCTGGATCTATTTTCATTCAGGTCTTTGCACAAGAAATCTGTCCTATAAGATTGAAGGCCGCAAGTCTAGCACCTAATACAAATCTTCTTCCTGGCCACCTCAGCAGAAAGGAAGTTCAGCTTGGTTTGACTTTCAGAATTCTATTGAACCCAGAAAGTTTTCAGCACAACTGCCTTCTACTGCACGTCTTCACATTCACCTTCCTTACCAGGAGGACTGAGGATTGCACACCACACAGCTCCACACCCCTTACCTAGGGGGAACTCTTTTGAGGTAATGCACTAAGAATAGAAGATAGATTTTTTTCAACTTATCTCTTCCATCTGTGGCATTCTCTCTCTTTTAAAAATTTTTTTATTAGTACACGTTTTCAGTACATAACGCTTATAGTCATCTGGGAAACTAACACGTATTCAGAGCATATTCTTTTTTCATATCCTTTCCCTTCCCTTCCACTCCTATTCTCCCATCTCTTGATTCTTTTCCTTTTCTTCCCCTACATGTTTGTAGTACATAATATTTACCTCCCTTGTATGGAGCAGGTGTATGTACATTTTTCTCTCCGTTTATATTTTGGGTTTCTAATCTAAGAGAAACGATGGGGTATTTAAAATTATGTGTCTAATTTATTTCAGTTCATAATAGGTCATGCTCTCTTGATCATTCTTCCAAGATCTCATTATGCCCTGAGATCCCTTTAAGGGCAACTGTAATGTCAGTCCATTAGGTCTCCACTGGTTTTCAACATGTTTTCCTGCTCCTCTTGAGATCTTTTTCCTCCTGTGTTGCTGTGCAAACTGCTGTCTCAGCCTGGAGCAAGTGTTCTTTTGGATCTCCAGGAGACACCCATGACCATCTCCTCCAGGAAAATGTTTCTGGACATCCTTTGTTTCCTGAATTTTATTATAATTGTATTCAACACTGCAGAAATTAAAACAGTGATGATAATGATGATGATGGTGGTGGTGATGATGATGGTAACAATAATATACACATATATGGTACTCTGGGTTCCTGGCACTGAATTTTGTGCTTTCTGCATATTAACACTTGTAATATTCACTTAATCCTCTATTCATTAATTATTTCTGTATAGAAGTTGCATTTTCTTAAGTATAAAATTGATCTCATGCTGATAGATATGAAAAAGCCACCCCCACACTTCTATTTATGATCAGACCCTCTGTTTGGGACATATTAGGTTGGTGGTGATTGAACTTTTAGATTCCAGAAGATATGTGTTCTGCTGGAGAAGGTTCCACTTGTTGTCTCCTGTGATTTTAACAAACAATACTGCAGTCACATACTTAAGTTGTTATATAAAAGGAGGGCATTTTCTTCTTTGAGAATCTTTGGCTGGTTGCAGGGACTGGGGATGAAAAATAGTTTTATTTCCTTTTCTAACATATGTCTCCTTCCATATGTCTTTCAAATTTGCTGACAAACAACAGTTTCTATTTAACATATCCTTGTCTTGCATTACAGCATTATCCAAAGTTAGAAACATCAAATTGATATTTTAAACATTATATTTAGATATTATTTTTTTCAGAAACATAAAATCATTAAGTACATTTTCTATGTGCCAAGTCCTTATAAGTTTTGTATTTTTTAAAAATTCGGCTGCTATACATTACAGGACTTTCTTTGTTTTCAAATTCAATTTGTTTCCCAATTCTAAAATCAATGGTGCATATTTTACTATTATGTTAGTCCCAACTCCTGGTATTAATTTCTCTTCTAGTTATCTGTTCCTCTGTGAGGAACCACCATGAAGAATATTAACTTAAAATAACAGTGATTTTATTTATTTTTGATCCTGTAGGCCAGGAATTTCAGATGGGCTCAAGTGGATATTTCTCAGGTAGGTTTGGGGTGGCTTCCTCATTATGGTTTTAATAATATAATTTATAATTTAGACGACTTATCTCAGGTTGGTTGATTTGAGATATCTCACATGTATGCTGGTTGGCTTTGGATGTATTTTGGACCGCCTGTCTCAGACAGAAGAATGAATCTCCTTATATGACAGAAACAGTTGTTCAAGGGAGCAGTCAGTAATGCTAAAGCATTTTTAGCCTCTGCTTCATATTTATTGGCATCCTATTGGCCAGAACCTCCCTGCTTTTGTTTTTACTTCTCTTTAATATAGTCTCCATGTAATGGACAGAGAGATCCCTCTATAATTGTAATTAGATCAGACTTCTGTTCAGCTTAACACATATGTACTGGTTATTCATGGTTGTAAAATAAACCATTCTCCAAACTGGTTTAAATATCAGTCACCTAGATTTTAGGTCAAGAATTTAGGTTGGGTGCAGCTGGATGATTTTCTTTGGATGTCATCTCATCTCATTCCATAGATATAGACCTTCAATAATCATCTGACAGCTAATGAGTACTGGATGGTCATAGATGGTCTCTCATGTCTGATTAAAATTTCTTGTTACCTGTTGGAATATGTTCATTGAACAAATAATTTGGGGATTCTTAAAGTGTCATTGAGATCAATCTGAGAAAGTCAGCTTCATTTTTCCAATTTTTAAAACCTCGATTTTTGGTCAGTGAATGCCCCACTGGGTACAGAAAATCACATGCTGAATCAAAAAATAAATATAGAAAGAGACATAAAATGACAAGAATCCAGAGACACATGATTCATAACAGTTTACTACCACGTAATCTCTGGTCTTAACAAGTCACATCTTTTTCACATAAAAAATAAACTTATCCTTCATAAGATTACAAAAGTTTCATTTAATTGTGGAATATGGGTGAAAATTCAATGTATTGTGATCTTCGTTATGTATGGATGTCTATAGGACACCTTGGATATATCATTTCAGGTATAACCTTGACTCAGACAATTAAGAATTAAAAAGATGAAACACTTGCCTATGTTCTCAGATTGCATACAGTAGAGACAGAAATATACACATGAAACGTAACAACTTATAGACCTTGGTTAAGAATGAAAATGTATGGAAAACAGCAAAGACTTGAGGAAAAGAACAAAATGAGAGACCTGAATATCTTGTTTCCAAGAAGACTTGTACTGATTCTTAAGGAATTAATCAAAATGAATGGCATTGTATAAAATGATTCTGAAAGTCACCCATCATGTATGCACAGCAATAAGAAGCAGAAAACTTATTGTGATCAAGAATATGTTGGTCTGATTATGGGTTTATGTTCTGGTAAAATATATTCATTTCCCTTAGCACCTTAGAGTCAGTTGCCTTAAGAACTATGTTCATATTTTCCTAGCCTATATTATTTCTTTTTGTTTTTTTGTGGCATAGGATATAGACCAGGTTGACTACTTTGGTAAACAAATGTGCTATGCATGTCCACGGCATCCTGGGGGAAGGCAAATGCTTACAAGTTAGGGTTAGTTCTGTATATACAACAGCTGTGCCTTAGCCATAGGTAAGAAGAGTCTCCAGAGGATGGTACATCCATTCAGAGAATAACCAAAGATGCCAGAGTAGTATTCAGAATGAGAAGGTGTTATGTTTTGGGTCTGGATATCTCCCCAAGGCTTCCTGTGGTTAACAGGGGGCAGACTTTTCTAAGGCAGCTGAAGAATTTGTGAGTAGTTCATTGTTTAGTGCTGGGATGGGTAGTGAATGGGTGGGGGTGTGTGCTACACCCACCCTTGGATGGGTAGCCTGCGTATAAGATCAGGGAGAAGATGAAGATTGTTCTTTTACTCTTGGTGCTTTTGGTTTCTTTGTCTGCCATGAAATGTTGTCCCTTTGCTATGCCATCTTGGCTTGGAGACAGCTGATTATGGATTGAAACCTTCACCAAATTGTGAGCTAGATTAACCTTTCACCCCTTAGCTGTGGATGTCAGGTATTTTGTTTCAGCAAAGACAGAAAAATAAGTAAGCCAGGAGAGTTGCATATAGGTTAAGATGTGCATTTACTTCACTCCTCCCAATATAATGATTTTAAATAGCAACTATAAAGTCAAGCATTTATTTTCTGCCCCACTCTTTGGGCTCCTTAAAATTATTCTCTGTTTTAGTCTTTATGGGAAGCAATAATATAGTCAAGAATTTCAAACTTACCAGATTGTGGAGTTGGAGAACTTGAGGGGGAAAGTTGCATGAAGGGCACGTTTTTCACTGCAGTAGCTGACAATTATCTTCAAAGAGGTTTCAAAAACTGCCTCATAAATGTAACATCCCAATCACATCCTGATTATTTAATGGGGAGATATGAAAATTCAGTTGACAGAACTGGCACTTCTAGGAGGGTTTTTTCATCTGAAATAGGCAAGAAATACGTCTTTAGGAAAAAAGGGCCCATGAGAGCACAAAGCATACTGGACTGCACCAGACTGGTCCTGACCCCTTGAGTCTCTGATGGGCCCCACCCTGCAGATTAATGCTATCACAGAGCTCTCTGCTGCCTGGCTCTGCCTTCCCCATGTCAGCTCTGCAAGTCCTACTCAGCCCTCCAAGTCCAAATAATTTCACCCTCCAAATAATTTCACCCTTCTCTGGAAAAACATTCCCTATTTCTGCAACCCATTTTCATTTCTTTTTTCTAATTCCTATGACATTTAAAACTTAAGCCTCCTAATTAAACCCTGAATTTTAAACTAGTCTATTGGTATTAATAACATGATTTTAACATGGCGTGTGTTTTACACTATTGCTGCAAGTACACAAAGCTTGTATCTTAAGTAGGAGAGAGTAGTGAGTAGAACTTGTTAGATAAGATTGATAGGAGACATTTTTGACACTGCATTAAGCCTTTAGGAGTTATATTTTGGCTAGGGTCCCCTTACATAATATTTCTGTTATAGAAAAAACTATCATCTGCACATTGATTTGTGAATGTGTCTGAGAGCGTACGTTTGAGTTAACCATTCGTTACTCTATGGAAAAGCTTTAGATTCAACTTAAATCTAAATTTATGTTAATGCATACTACAGTGAATTGTTGACCGAGTCTAAGTGTAGGGTTACAGGGGAAGTGGTCAGGGAATGAAGATTTTACAACAATAAGACATATGTGTCATTTGGGATTCTGTCTTATCCATTTCTTGTGAAAGTCTGACATACAATGATGTCATGCCTTGTAGGCATGTAGAGAAGTGTTTCCAGTGTAGGCATTAGCTTAGTGTGGCTATGGTTCTTGGATCCAACCACAAACTCCATTGCCTTTAAGTGCCACACAACAAAAACAGGTACAGAAAATTGTTTTCAGAGTGATAGAATTAAAAGATAGGTACTATTGAGATACAGGAAGAATATGAGAAATCATAACAAAAAATTGTATTTCTAACACAGAATTTTTAGTTTGTCATGGGAGCTCTCTGAGTCCTTAAGCCAGACCATCATGACTCATAGTAGATTCAAGATATCTGAAGACTAAGCATTTCATATCACAGAGGATTTGGTGGGACAAATTCTTTTATTGTTTTTTAATTTATATATTCCCAGGTACGTAGATTTGTGAAGGAAACTGTGGACTGCGATAGTACCAACAATGCAAGCCTGAGAGAATTGCTTTGTTGAGGCACAGTAGAGACAATATTTCTCTTCTTGAGCCCCATTTCCAAGAAAATAAAGGCTGTCTAATTAGATCTAAGAGGAGGCTGTGAATGAGTAGGAAAAAACCCTTCTTTTGATAATGGATGGCTACAAAGAAGAATTCTGTCTTGGTATGATAATTTTATCTTAAAATGATGATGAAAATTTCAATCTAGAAGTATTGAAAATACCAAGAAAAATGTTCTAACCCACTTGACATTAAGTAAACTGGAAACTGACTAGCAAAATCCTGACAAACATTTTGGCTCAATGTATATAGTTTTGACAAGTAAGTTATGACAAGTTAACTGAGTCAATTGCCCCTGCTTCTTTGGGCATTCTGTCCTCATGAGGTAACTTTTACAGCTGCAGATACCACAAAATCCCAAGACCAAAATAAACTGAAATCAGTGTGAGATTATAAAATTATTCTATCACAAGGTGTTCAATCAAGACTTTCTAAATATGAAGCACATTCAGACTCGTTTCCACTAAAATTAGTATTGTAAGTAATGTAAAATTTTAGCAAAAGTCTGACATTAAATTAGGATGACATAATAAACTAAACTTTGATTTTTTGCCATTTAATTTATTTATTGTTTCTAAAATTTATATTTTAATGTGCATTTTATAATGAATGTGGCATATTAATTTATAGTACGTATGTGTGTGTTATGAAAATTGAATTTATTGCCCTTCCATAGACATCAGGAATGAATATAGAAGAATGGATATATACATATTATATATATATATATATATATTTATATCAGAGGGACAGAGGTGTGTATGATCAAAAACTATTGGAGGTGAGCAAGATTTGAGGTTTAAGGTCTCTAAAGGATTATATAACAAAAATAAAACTGCCTCTGAAAGTATTTGGCATGATAGAGAATGCAAAGAGGGAATTTGAATCTGAGAATCCTAGAGGCAAAATACAAAACTACTGACCAACAAGATCAGTTAGGCTAATTAACTGCAAGTAGTTTTGGTTCAATTTAATAGATTTGATTAAAATTAAGATCATTTAACTTTTTCTACAAGAATACAGTACAAATTCGTCTCTCTCTTCTTCCTCAAGATCCTACTGTATAATGCCTTCTACCCTCCATCGCATTGAGCCCATCTCTCTCAGGTGATTAAATAACTCTTCGCCTCCCCAAAAGAACTTGTGCTTAATCACTTCAGGCATTTTTTTCTTATACCTCATCTGCAATGCCACATCAAGTCTTCCTGACCTTCTTATATGTGAAGTCTACTCATCCTTCAGAACCAAGGTCAGCTCTCTTCTCCTTCTTCAATCTTCTCAGACCACTTTGCCCATAATTTTCTCTTTCTTTTCTATATTAATAGCAGTTTCTATCTCTGCCACTCATTTGACAATCGACCATATAATGCATTGTGACAGCTCTGATATTACATTGTGCCATATCGTTATTTCCCTCTTCTGTTTTTAGTTTTTTTTTTATATCTATTTCTCTTCACATTTCACTTTATAACTCTAATGTCACTCAAACAGCCTTTATGGCAGGGGTAGTATTTTCTTCTTCTGTTATATTCTTCCTTAATGCATACTCAGTATGCAATTATACTCAGAGAAAGTTTAATAAACATTTGTTGTTTAAATAATGTTCCAGTTCCTTACCAGAAATAGAATACTGTAACAAAATATCATCATAGGACTGATATAAAGATTAAATAAACAATACATTTAAGACACAAAATGAAGAGCCTGTCACTTTATAAACGTTTTTAGATTTCTGTTTGCCAGGATTAGCTCACTACCCAAAACTTGTATGCCACAAAGCTACCTGGTTGTTTCTAAGCAGCAGTTGGACAATAATGAATGATTTAAGCCATAATTCATTCCTCTGTTTATTCAAATTAGGCACTAATAAGGAGGCTGTAAAATTTTATTTCAGGATTTCTTTCTTTCTTACATCAATTATTAACCTCCAAAGTTTTCTATCTATGACAAAGATGAAGGTTGATAACTTTCTTGGCTCATTGATAACTGATGTTAATAGAATAACTTTCTTGACAATTCAATATACCGACCACATGAAAAAAAAAAGGATAGAAATAGACACACCTGCAGTGGCCTTAATCAGACCTGAAGCATCCCACTGACAGATATTTAACTCATTAGTTCTGTTTGGCTGTTGATCTGACACCATCAATATAACACAATATGAAGTGCTAATTATCACAAAATCCAATGATACAATTTACTAGAAGAGAAAGACCTGCTCTCTCCTTATTGGAAGCTGCCTGCTCTTTCTGCTAAATTTGATCATCATTTAGTGTGATAAAGGGGAGACCACAGCTCTATGTTTGCCTTGAGCCTTAACTAATGCAAAGGACAGTTCACTATCAATCCATGTTATTTTTGAGATAATTTGGCACATCACTGGATGCTTAAGAGTTTCTGTTGGTAATCTAAGAAGACAAAACAAATGTGAGATACCATATCCTTTCAAACAGGAACGCTGGCTGAGTGTGTTGGGAGTGGGCAGAGGCCAGGGCCTTATTTCTTCTGTGGGGTCTGAATCCATTTGTGTATACTGCATTGAAGTCCTGGCCATTCATTCTACCCCATTTCCTAAATTAAATGGGCTGGTCAGTTTCAATATTCTCCCCAAGTTTAGATGTTTTAAAAAAAGCCACCATTACTAGTGACTTCCCTGGGAAAATGTGTGTTATACTTGGCTCAGGCTATTTCTCTTGAGCCTATAACAAAGGAGTGTTCTGAAGCCTTTAGCTAGGAATTCCTGTCCCCCCATCCTCAAGCCCTAGACATTAACTCCCTCTAAGACTTCAGCTAGTAACCAATTCCTTCTCTTGATCCAGTCAAGACTGAAAGGTGTTTCCTTCCCTTTGTGGTCAGTTAACAGTGGAATAACTTTTTTATACTTAGATGCATTATTAACTTCAGTCATTGCAGCTTTCTTTCCAAGCCTCCTAAACTTGGGGATTCTTTTTGTGATTCCCTTCATGCACTTCATCTGGTTATTGATGTGGTCTAAAGTCCAAGACCTTGGCTAGTGGATGGGGACTTGGAGTCAAAAAATTGTTACAGGAGATGGAATGACTAGAATGGGGAAGGAGAAAATCAGAGCTGCCATGCTGCTCCTGGAAAGGTTACTTGTCTTATCTTTTGCAATTAGAACTTCATGTATTTAATTCTGTATTTTGTAGCTTGTAGAATGTAGCAATGGGAGAAGAAAAGCAGGAGAATCTTTCAGGACACAAACCTCATTAAAAAGTTCACTTTAACTATGTGCAATGAATGAAATATTGAACAACCAGTATATTATTTTAAAAGGGGATATTAAACAACAGTGAGGACTGTCTGGTTATATTACAGTGTCTATCTTCTCATGTGTCAGCAACTAGTAACGCTGAAGGAGGCCTAATTATCATATTCACAGTGGTACAGGTACTAAAACAGTTATGCTGTGCATTGCTCAGGATGTTCAGAGCTGAAATAGATAAACTATGTGGGAGACTAGTAATAGGTAATTATTCTCTACTTACATATTCAGCCTCATAATTCTAAATTAAGGTAAGTGGAAAAAGCTTATAAAATATTCAAAGCTCCTTTATCTTTCCTCCTCCCTCTTATTAGAAACTGTGCATGAATTTGCATAGAATAAACTGAGCTCATAAATCAAAGAAGAAACTGCAAGAATGCTCTTTGTAAGTTATAATTTAAGGTTAACTGTAGCACATTTTGCTTACTGTATTATTAATGACTTTCGTTCACTCATGACAAGATTACATATTAAAAATTGTTGGTAGACAAAACTCAGTTCATAATCAATTTGCTTCTTAATGTGAGCAATCTGCGTGCATCCCTACGGCGGAGGCAGGTTTAGCGAGGATAATGGAAACAGTGCCTTGGGAAGAACATTCTCACACCACTGGGCTCCCTCAGGGGTGTGATTGGCAGGTGGCTCCAAAAGGGGAATTAAGTGACTGGAGAAGGGCAAGCCCTGCAAGGCTCAGTCAGGGTTCAGGGCTCAGAGCTGCTCCCAGAGGACCTGAGTCGCTCTACCCTAAATGGACATCCTCTTTTCTTCTTCCTGTGGTCCCACAACCCTTTACACTTTCCAGCCACTTGCTTGTACTTCACAGCTTTTGATCGTCACACTCTTTTCCTATTTTCTTTAAATTTGTCATATCTATTTACTAGAAAATATATTTCTATCCCACTATTAAACAACCCCAAACCATTTTAAAGAGCTCTCAGACCCAGTTTTCAGGGAGTCTAGTGGCTCTCAATTTTTGTATCCTCCTCTTCTCTTGCTCCAACCAAGTGCTGCCAATCCTGGCACCAGCCACAGCTGCCACCCCTCCCACCTTCTGAGCCTACCTGAGGGGAACATTTTTCATTATAGTATATTTATATATCGGCTGTTTTCTGATTCCAAAGACATCTTTTCTTTCGATTAGAGAAGCAGAATGCTGGACAGCATGTTTACAGCTATTTTCCTGGAAGTCTGAAAGGTTGGATTTGATAGAATTCTCAAGTCTTGGGTTGCAGAAGGCACATTTAGATGGGGGGGGGTAATCTCTGATATATGAACATTTTGAAAGCTCTTCAAAAGGTGTGATAAAAACATTAAAATATCACACTGAAATATTATTTTGTCTTATTTCATTAGTGCCTTTATTGTTAGACTGAGATGAATTGGCATCTGTATGTCTACAGTATGTGTTAGAATTATGTTAAAAGCTTTCACCATGCTGGGACTTCTGTTTCAGGGCTGAGGACCCTTTGAAGTACATATAATAGTGTCTATTTAATTAAAAAAAAGTTGGCAATAGATTCTAAAATCATGAAGGAGGACTCATATAGAAAGCTGTGCTCATTTTTTATGGAATTGGGCCCACTTTCTGTGTTAACCCCCTAAACTCAAATACCCCTCAGCATTACATAGTCTACACCTAGATCCCCTGAGAAAATAAAAATCATTCAGAGTAAATTCACAGGAAGCCAGAGGAGGTACAAAGAAAGCAAAGTTTCAAAGTTTATCTGGGCAAGAAGGAAAAAATCAGGACTAAAAGGTGCACCTCTATTTGAGGTGACATAGAAACTGGAAAAAGGTGGCTCATCTCAGATGTAAAAAACCCAGAACATTAATTAAGCTTACATTAAACAAGGTAATGAAAGATGAACTCAGCAAGGATTCTTAATTTTCTGTGTAGCCTTTAAAATTGAGTGTTATTAGTAGATGTATCCTCAATCTTTTCTTCCTTGACTCCGTGCTTGAGTGACACATGACTCTCGACTTCGGACCCATTTCTTTACCAGTGACTCACATCTTTAAATCTACACAGGGGCCCTGGGCTTATAGATTCAATGTCCTTCCTGTTCGTGCCTGATGTTGCCCTGTACTTTGTACTCTGTTGATGTCAAAATCACAGTGTCCCAAAAAGAACTCAACCAATATTCCTCATGCAAGCAACACTTGGACTTCCTGTCTCTGTCCAGAATACTACCAATCATCAAAATACTATAAGTGAGGTTACCTACCACTCCATTGCCTCTGGGTTCCAGGCTGTAGGTTATAGCCACCATCTCTCAGACTACCCCTTACCTGCAGCCATTGGTCCTTGCTTTGGAAAATGTTTTCTGGTTGGGGTCACTGCAGCAGTCCTTTGCTGGTTTTTTGCTGAATACTTTAGCCACCTGTTGTCATCAACACTGTTACAAAGGGAGCTACCTAAATCTAAACTTTATTCATATAATTTCCTTATTTAAAAATCTTCATGAGTCTTTTGTATGATATAATCATGTTTTTATAATATATGTATAAAAAGCTTCATGATTTTCCTCATGCCAACATTTTTATTTTCTTCTACTTTCTAAAATATAGACATCTGGAATTCAAACCGAACATTCCTCTCTTTCTCCTGTAACACTGACATTTTAGGCAGCAACTCTTTATTTCGCATTCAGCCTGAGGCTGAGCTTTTATTTCTGTGATGTTGCTAAAAACGTTAATTTAATTCATTAAAAATGTATTGTGCATCTATTAAGAAATTCTAGGAGTTAGGGAAATTAGGGGGCAAAGACAATTGAATAAAAAACAGAGAAGCTAGGAAAACAAAGGCGACCCTGAGGAGTTTGTGAATCTTGAATGGCTTCCCTTCCTTTCCACAAACACAGCAATCAGAAGCCCTGGGGACTGGTTGAGCTGGGCAGAGGCCACGCTGCCCTGGGACCAATTGCAATCCTAGATGGCCTGACCTCCTTTGAGTGGAGACTAAGTAATGGATGCAGACTGATTGACTAGCACTTAAGAGCTATTTTCTCAGCTTTTTAAACTCAGTGGCCCAATACCTAGAATCAACACTTGAAATGGGATCTGTGTTGTTACAGTGTTTATTTTTTATATGGTTACATAACTCTAGCTTGGCTCACCCTATGAGATTTTAGCCTTTCTAATTCGCTGAAGTCATTTTACCATGGGAAAGTGTTTAGTTACTCTATTGCCATGAGGTCCATCAGAGAAAGAGCCTTTGTTTTAATTAAAGTGCCACATTACCTTTGTACCTTGGGGGGAACTGAGACCTAGCAAGCTGGGAGAGAGAACATCCTCTCTGTCCTCCCAAATGAATACTTTGTGTTTCGTTCTGAATGAAACATCCCCAGAATGGGGGCAGGAGAAAATACAAAGAGGAAAACAGAAGAGAACTGGTTTGTGTCATTCTGCCACTTGATAGAGTCAAATAAAGCTGTAAACATGACAATAGAGGAATTGCTCAGTAGCTCTTTGGAAAGTTACCTCCTCCAAAGTCACAAAATCATTCGTAATTAATTATCAGTTGATTGCTGCCATAGAAGTTCTGTGAAAATGAAATCAATGGAGATTGAGGCTACACAAAGACCCCTGAAAGAAACATAAATTTGGGGGTAGAAGATACAGTCGGGATAAGGTGGAAAGGAACATTATCCTTCATTTAATGCCCAAACTCAGTTCTTCCTTAGTCTCACCTGAGTGCTATACAGATAGCAGCTTGAAGCAGAACATTTACCATACCTTTCTTGAGAGTTGGGCTGAGCTCTCCTGAATGTAGTCTTCTATATTATATTTAATTCCATACTCTGTATGGAAGCATGTGGAATACTTCTTCATTTCTCTTCCTACTTAATTCCATTCTTCTGGAGGGCACTAACATCTGTGGACACTTTGTTGTCTGCCTTTTCAATTGTCTTTGTATACATTTCTATATGGGGGGGATACTGAGATATATATTATATATTTGTGTATATGTATATATTATTTGTATATATATATATATATGTACATATTATATATACACAAATATGTATGTATTTGTGAACATTCATGTACATTTTAAACCTAAATGGGATTGTTTAGATATACAGATGATCTCTGACTTGGGATGGTTTGACTCAGGATTTTTATGGTGCAAATGTGATATGCTTTTAGTGGGAACTATGTTTAGAATCTTGATCTAATGGTATGCTCGTCTCTTGCTATGCTGTCCAGCATCAGCAAGCTGCACTTTTCAGTCGACCACGTGATAATGAGGATAGACAACCGTTACTCTACAGTGTGTTGTGTTGCTCTGGTATGATACTTCATAGATTAGGGATTAGGTTGAGAAACATCTGCATATGATTCTAATGAATTGGTTAATTTGGTGCTTAAATAAATGTCTTAAAGTCCCTTCCCTGTCAGTTGCCTTCTTTCTTTTGAGCTTTATGATGTTCAATAATAAGGAAGCCTTCAGATTTATTTATACAATATATTATTTATACAATATATTATTTATACAATATATTATTTGGCATTTAAATTATTTCCAGTTTCTTTCCACAGCAAAATAATGCATCTTGGTGCTTACAATTTGAGACAAGTATACATTTCTCTTTAAGACAGATTCATAAAATTAAATAGTTTTAATTATGAAAAAGCTAATCCTTTAAATTCCATGGAAAGTCTATATTCCACCAAAGTATGTGATGTGTGTCAGTGCCCATATACTCACACCAGTATTCTTTTTGTTTGCAAAACAGATGTGAGAAAAATAGCATTTCATTAATATTCTAAAATACATTTTTCTTGGTTACTAGTGAGACTGAATTTTTTGGGAAGCAGGGTACTGGGGGTCAAACACACACTTGCCAGGCAAGCTCTGTGCCACTGAGCTATATTCCTGGCCTAAACATCATTTCACTTTTCAAGTTTATTTTTGTTGTTCCAACGAAGCACTTGTCACATCTGTATTCCTCATTCATTGGAATTAAATCAGTTTGACTTCCACTGAATTTTTCCTAACCATCAGATACCTGAGCTAAGTATGTGAAAGTGTTAAGTGAGTTAAATAATCAATTGATCAATATGTATTCACTGGGCAATTAATGCCTCAAGTCTATGCTGGATATTGTTGAAGATACAGCTGTGGTTTTTAAGAAGCTTATATGATCTTTTAGGGTGATAAGACACAAGCTGTAATCAATAACGTTACCACTGTTTACTAGACCCCAAGGACTGAACAGCCATGGAAAAGGGAGGCTGGGTATGGTGGAGTAGCTAGTTAAGGCTTCCTGAAGAAGCCATAGTTCTGTGTAACGTTGGGAGAGAGAAACTGGAAGAGCAAGTACACTTTAGACTGTGATAAATAGTGTCAGTCAAGATGCCAAGGGGCTTTCAGAGGTCAGCGAGGAGCACGCCCATTCTGAAGCAGACTTGATAAGCACCTCTGGGGCCCCTTCCTGCTTGAGCTCATCCATCCCTCACCTAACCAGAGCTCACTGTTTCCGTCACACTGCGAGGGCGCATCCTCTGCCCATTACTATTATGACCTGACTTTGACAGGCTGTGTCAGGGAGTTCGGCTTTCAGGTTCCAGGGTCAGGAGGACAGATAAGGACAGGACATGGCTTCTCCCTTCCCAGCTCTACCAGATCCCCAGGAAGCTGCCGGATCTAGGACCTGCCTGATTGCAACCCCTAAAGCCTCATCATTTTGTCCAGAGGTGCCATTGCTGCAATTACAATCCAAACCCAGAATCAATTACTCACTGTGTGAATCACCCCCAAAAGATTGCTTTTTCCCTTTCCATTAGTATCACACATAATTGCACTCTGTGTGGTTCCTACACTCTTATTCCTAACTTCTATGTCCATAAGAATCTGGGTTGATTATAAACTTCCTTCATCTCCTATCACTGACCTTACTGACATTTTCCATAAAGTTTTTCCCTGTATTTGATTCATTAACAATGCACCCACCTCCTACTATTAATTATTCAGCTCCTTGCGAGCAAAGAATCGCTATGTTTTCCCTGCTGATTTTTCCATATGTTCCTCCTTTCTTCTTTGTCTCCTTATTAATAGAGAATGTTAGCACTCCCATGTCCTAGAGTTGTCAGGATGGTTGATTTTGCTGACACTGGTTCTTTCTCTTTTATAGCTACTATCCCTTGAGGAATTTATCCTTACCTACCTCTTGGTCCTCAAAGTCACCATGACCTAATCCAGGGCTCGACCTCCTCTGGGCTTTCTATTTGATGCAATTTCAAGATGATGCAAACCCCTCCTTTTTCTCTCTCCCTGGTATTCACTCTGAATGTTCCATGTATTAGCGGCCCTTGGGGCTTGTTAAGTGGGATCAACCGATTCATCATCAATAATTTAACAGCTGCTAACTACCATAACACGAGTTAAGAGAGGCACTAGTCATGCTTTATTTTCAGCAGTAAAAAGGGTTAGTAGAGTCAGAGAATAATGAGATTGTATAGACAGTCACGCTGGGTATCAACCTAACTAGAAGAAGAGAGAAAGCTGTCTTTCTGGAATCCAAAAGATGACAGTAACCTTATTCCATGTTTGGGCTAGAATTTATAAACTAATGGGTCAATCTGCTAAAAAGGACTTAGTAGTAAATTTGTGGCATATTTCAATCAGTCAAGATGTATTGGAGACATTTCACAAAAATATGTCTCCAAACTCCAGACAAACATCTGAGCTTTCCAGGGCCCCAGGGACTATGGGTGACTAAAAACCCCAAATCAAGGGATAGATATTAGACTGAACAGCCCAGAAGGGAATGAGGAAGCAGGTAAAGGGTACATGGGTATTTATGGAGCACTAGATGGCAACGCACCAGGAATGTAGAATCACTGGTGGGTGTGAATCTACAAATATGATAGTAGTCACTTCAGTTCTTAGGTGAAAAGAGGTCCACATTTGATTCAGAACATCAAGAATTTCCAAGACTGATATGCTAATGCTGCTGCCTATTGAAGGACAGCTCCAAAGAGCACATAGTGTAATTCAAACAAAGCCTCAACAATGAGAATCAGTAGGAGCCAAAATGTAAGCATGTAGTTAAGCCTAAGTACTCTCAGTATTAGGTGGAGTGTCTCAATGTGTGTGCATTTTTTTCTTAGAAAATAAACAATTTTTAACCTAAAAATAGGTAGATCATAAAAATATATGCCCCTAAAATGCTTTGTTTTGAATCAATATACAATATCATCAGGCTTATACGTGAGAGGTATTGACAGTACTTCCAGAGTTCTAAGAAGTAACTGTGGGCTGCACCAGCCAGGCCTGGAGAAGAACCTCTTGAGGTCACTGTGGGTTTTACACTGCACTCTCAGGGCCTTGCACATAATAGACATGTAATCCACAGCTTTACAAACAGCCATGTGATGGGTAGAGCAGCACCTTGATGCTACAGTGATGCCTAATCCTGTTAAAGGAAACATTTTTTCATGAAGAGAAGTGAGGACAGAGCACAGATCATACAGACCTACTACAATTGAAGATGTGCAGAATTAAGTAAAGAGTGGCTGGCCTTCATGGATGATGCTCATTTTTTGAGCATTTTCTGTGAATATCATAGCTGACACAGTTCAGCACTTAGCATCAGAAACTACATACCGAACTTTACATACTAATGAAGTCACGCAGATTTTTAGGCGATTGCCTGTTTTACGTTTCAATCCATGACAACAGTGCAGGTAAACTATGATTGTTTCTTTTATTTATGTAAGGTAATTGTAACTTAAAGAGGGTAAGCCATTTGCCCAGGTACACACAAGTGGCTGAGCTAAATTTAATATCATTTGTTTGATAGGAATTACTGAGCACTTATCTGTGCGGGGAGACCTCTTACCTAGTGAGATGGGTATGGTCATTGTAGGCTAATCAAAATACTCCAAATGCCTTTTCCAGAAGCAATACATCTTTGTTTGAATTCTGTTATCTTCCAATTTTCCTCTTTATGAGCATTTTACATTTACCCAAGAAGTGTACTACTTTTGTCTGCATAAATCATGGCCATAATGCCTTATTTTGGATTTTCCATTTTGTTTTTTTTTAAAGTGATGTTAAATATTATGGAGGATGACACTTAGGAGTTTCATAATTTTTCTTCCCTGTACAACTAATGTCTCTCCATAGTTTAACAGAGTTGGTTGTGTTTTGCTCTTTTTAAATTGCCTTCATCAAATCTTTTCAATTTAGGTTTCATGAAAGAAATGAGTATATTTCTTTGCATTCATATTTTATTGGTTGATATATTATTCAATTAAAATGTGTCATTATAATAAGTCCAAATGGCAAAAATATGTTAGGTTATAATCATGACTGACTCAGTGAATATGAAATTTGTGGCAGAATCAAAAGCACACAGAAAATCAAAGAATTTACTCCCTGGCAATCTAATGTGAGTTGGGCGAAAACAAAACACCAATTAAATCTAAGTACGCGGCAAATGTCATTTGCTATGTTGCATCTTTCTGATTTTAGTCAGAGAAAGAAGAGTACAAGGTCATCACAGATGAGGTCTCAGTGGATGAGAAGAGAATGCTGCTAAAAGATTAAGAACAATAAGAATACTTTAAAACTATACTTACACATACCTATTGGGGAGTAAGCAGATTTATATTCTTTGCAAATTAGTAATTTATGGTCTTTTTGATGGCAAAGAATTAAAAAGGCTCTAGATGGAAGGTGCAGACTATTCTTTTTAAGGAATTGGGCACCCAGGCAAAGCAGAATGATAGAAAGCGTAGTGGGTGAGCAATAAGAGAAAAAGAAGACTGTAGCATAAAGATTAGATAGTGTCTACAGTGTGCAACTAGCATGCTAAAGGAAAGGGGCATTGGAAAATGAAGAAGACATAAGATGAAATGAGGTGATGGAAAGGATGGGCTATGAAAACAAAGGTAGATTATACAAGTATCACCTCCTTAAAAGAGAATAAGCTCTTTTGAGACAAATAAATACAGGATGCGTTAGTTGTCTGTCACTGTAACAAAACACCTGAGATGAACAACTTAAAGGAAGAAAGATATGTTTAGGCTTGTGGTTTCAGCAACTTCAGGCTTTGTCACTGGTTCCACTGCTTTTGAACGTCTAGCAAGACAGAAAATCATGGTGGAGGCACAAAATAGGGCAGAAATAACCACCTCATGGTGGCTGGGAAGCAAAAAAGAGAAAGGAAGGAACTGGATTCCTAGTATATCAATCCTGCCCCCTTCAAGGCCGCAGTCCAATAAGCTAAATTCTTTCCATTAACCGCTCCCCCAGCACCACACACACCACCTCCAGTAATGCCACAGATTGGGGATGAAGCCTTCAACACATGGCCTTTAGAGGACATTTAAAATCAAAATCATAACACAGTATTGTGTACATCCCTAAGATTCTGAATCCCCTTTAGTGTGACTGTCTACTTTACAGATCTATAGATACATACAGCATGTTTAGTACAATGAGGTTAACGGAGGCAAACTACACATAGTGATGTCATAAATGAGGAGGAGCACACCTACATAGGTAGGTCAAGGAAATGTTACAGGTGAGAATAAGGTTGAAATATGGAATAAAAAGTGAGAAGGCAATTTCTGGGCAAATGTATAGGGAGAAAAATATCACTTTCATTCTCATGGAAGTGGACATCCAACGGTTTTGACTAATGGTCTGATGTAACTTCTGCACACAGTGAATAGGTAGCGTGGCTCAGGTTTACCCAAACAAGTTAACGGGGCAGACCTTAGTTTTTAAATTATTTTTATTTTTACTATAAGGAAATTGGATTCTGCTCTATAGTTAGGGACCTCTGTCTAGCATTGCTTTTTGAAAATATAACTCACATCTGTCATGAAGTTATAGACAAGAGGCCATGAGAGACCCTTGATTGAAGAGTTGAACAGTTCTTTCTACAATATCTTAAAAGCCTTGGTGCCCAACTTTTGGCTTGCTTGGGCAATTGGGTAAAGAAGAATTGTCTCGGGCAGCATACAAAATAATTGATGTATACAGGTAACAAAACTTACTTTAAATATTTTTATTATAACATTAAAAGGAAATAACACAGCATGGGTTTAATAAACAAGAAAACATATGACAGCTTAATAGCAACACATACCTATCATCACAGGCACAAGTATAGGTAGGTGGAAATACTACTATGGGTCCTTGCTGTATATTATTTGCCAAATAGCACAACTGCATTTAATATGTGATACAACCCAGTTATGATTTGTCTATGTAGCAAGTGCAGGAATCAGTTTGTACAGCATGGTGCCCTTACCTACTGTGTTCTGTTGTCTCGTACACGATCCCCACTTTGAGCATCACACAATCAAGTCGTGAAAAACTTTTGAAAACTTATATGAAGATGTTACAAGTTTATCTCCTCGTTGGGCCACATTATGAGCTATCTAAGGTCACATCTATGCTGTGGACCATGGGTTGGGCATGCTTATATAGATATGTAGGACTAATGCATAAAACAGAAAACTCATATTTTTCTGACTGAGAAAATAAATAGCTTGTACAGAGTTCAAATGTTCAGGCTATATTGATAGTCAATAAAACATTTTTTTTTATTTTTCAGTAAGAAAGGGAAAATAAAACTGGGTAAAATGTGGAAGAAATAATAACCACGTTAGAGAACAACTGTTTTCCTTAACCCAGGCAGGGGGAATTGGTTCTCAGGAAGGGAGGATTTAGTAAGAATTTCTAAGGCTTCTAAGTCTTCTATGAGTTTTCTTTCCTTTTTTTTTTTTCTTATTTCTTTTCCTTTTAAACATCGACCAGAAAGCTTTGTTGTCTACAAAAGGGTAAAAGGATGTCTAGATGAATTGGAATTGACAAAACTAGGCAACTCAGATAGGGCAGTCTCAGGAGCAGCCTTTAACCACAAAAGAGATATTGAAAGCGATGCAATCGATACAGCTGAAGCAGACACAGGAGGAAGATGATGAAACCCATCAAATTCGATCACTGGGCAGGAGTGGTCAGTGTCAGCTTCCTAAGGAAGGGTCACTCGATGTCAGCCTCCATTCGGGGGTTCCACCTCCCCTGCTGATTACCTTCCAAGGATCATAAACTTTTAGTGTCAGGAGTAATAATGCATTCTGCCTGCTCTGAACTTCTTTTGGGGCCTGAAATCCTTTTCACTGTGGCCTGGATGAGTAGATTTCCTGCACTCATGGGTTTCAGAGCTGCCAACTCAACTACTGAGTGTATTTGACAGGTATTACTTCTCTCGGGAGACACATTCATTTATTTGTTAACTTGATCAGTTGGAATTTATTCCCTCTTATCTTAGGTTTTAAGAAATTTATTCCCACTCATACTACATTTTAGGAAATCAGACTACACATTTTTTGGTAGCTTTTCTCCATGGAGGAGGTAGAGTCTATTGCTCCTGAGTTAGCTCATGACTTGACCTAAGAACAGAACAGGGTGGGTGAGAGACACAGGAGAGAGTCCCAGTCATGGGTGCCATTACTGAGCTAAGACTTGTGTGAGAGCAGCTGACATGTCATGGAAAGGGTGAAAGGTAAGCTCACAGAGATAAGCCCTATGTGTTACTCCCCAGAACTTTCAGCAAACAAGGAGGTTTAAAATAAACACTTTTAGATAATAAGTTTTGGGATCATTTACTATGCAACATGAGTTGATAATGTTATTTAAAAAGAAACGTATGAAGTCTCAAAGAAATCTAAAAATTTCCTCTGCTGAGTCTATTAGGGGTATCAGATATCCAGAAAAATAGTTTAAGAGAGAATATTGTCATAAAATTTTCCTAATAATTGACCCATAAACATTTAGAATTCAAGCATACATTCAGGTAACACTTCAGGCAACTTTTAATTGCATACAGACATCATCTATCCAAAGACTACTTTTCTTTTTTTTCCTTTTTTTTTTTTTTTTTTTTTTTTTGTCTTTTTCGTTTTTATCAGTACCAGGGATCGAACTCATGACTGCCTGCTTGCAAGGCAGGCGCTTATGCCGCTGAGCTAAATCTCCAGCCCCTTTTTCTTTTCTTTTCTTTTTTTTTTTTCCAAAGACTGCTTTTCAACCAGCCAACAAGTATATGTATGGTAACTAGAGAAGGGACTTTCAGAAGCAAAGAGAAGAGCGTGTTCTGTCCCTGGAGGTTTAGTACACAGAACATACTCTGGCATCTCTTGAGTGGTAACTAAAACACTTCCTTTTTTTGGTCTATTTCCCTCTTTTCAAACAATGCTTATGTTATGATTTGGGCTCCTAGATATATTTATCCTTAAGAAAAGCACATGCTTATAGATACTGACATCTAGTCCATAGTTAGTAATTATATTTCTCATTGTAAATTAATGAATTGGGCTTCTGTGTTGTATAGATTGTCTTTGAAAGCTTGGTTAACACATTTGTTCTTAAGTCTAGGAGTCAGAGAATAGTGGGATTTACCAATCATATGCCTTCTTTTCTTGGATGTCATCCAAGCTCTTCAATTGGTGATAGTTGGCTGCATTTTGTACCTTTTCTCCAAACTTCACCAGAGCCCAAGTCTCCAGATGTACAGATCAATGTGTTTTCTACTTATCTGTGTGGTTAATTTTAATACTAGCTAATGTTTCTTGATGGCTTCCTAGGTATGAAACATTGCTCTAAGGGATTTCTTCATCCAAACCCAGAATGACCCTAGTAATAAAATGACTGTAATTTTGCAAATGAGGAAATTGAGAGTCGGGTGATTAAGCAACTTTCCCGAGATCACACAGGTAGCCAGAATGGACCTCAGAGTCAGAATGTAAAAGGTGCAAGTCAGAACAGTTGCCTGTGAACACCAAGCTACACTTTCTAGCCAGGCATGATATTTTTTGTCTTATTACTTTTTAAAAAAAAAAGAAATCCAGGACATCTCCAAATACTTATCATAACTTCTAAGTCCTCTATGTGGCTTAGCCTATTGGTACAACATCAAATGCCATGTTTCACTTAACTTTAACAATCAATTACTTTAAATGTTTCACATGCCAGACATTAGGCTTTATGCTGATAAAGAATCAAAAATGAGGAAAAGACTTTTAAATCTAAATATCAGACAAAACACAAATCTTTGAAATATGACCAGTAGAAGTAAGTAAAGAGTAAGTGATACCATGGACATTTATAGTAGAAATAATTTCCTTCTCTACTGGAGACACTGATGGCATAGATTGGAGACAGGCTGTAAGGACACCTCAGTTAGGATTTGCTAGTGCAAGAGAAAAGAGGAAATAATTTATTACAGATAAGAAGAATAATAAAACTAAGGGCAAGATCTTAAAAGATTCATGGCAATTATGGGAACAGAAAATGGGTGAGTGTGATAACAGGAAAGAAGTTAGTTGCAGTTAGTGTAAAAATAGTGTAGCTAAACTGTGGACAAGTCAGCTGGGTTAGACTTGAAGTTCTCGATATGATCTGAGCCGAAAAATTGTATATTGTGATTTTAACAGTGAAATTGTTGTTAAATGTTGAGGACTATTCACTACAGACTAGGAAACCCAATTGGAGTTAGAAGGGACTAATCTTTCAGCCCCTTGTCCCTCTCTGGCATCCCTGCAAATCTGACAAATGGTGAGATGCCACAGGAACAAACCCAGAATTTTGAAAGTGCATTCCAAGTATCAGTAATCATTTGGAATTCTTAATGGATGGCTCCAGGATCTTATGAGCTTTCAGTAGGTTAGTATTTGTGCCTCTTAAGTGTTTGCAAAGCTCAAAACAATGATGGCTCTATAAAGTTATGTAACACAAAAATGTGTTAATTATATTTAGCTCAGATTCCCAAGCTAATTGTTGTAAAATTTCCCTTGATTCCTGTAACCACTGTCGTTATTAGGAGGGTTAGTGTTCCCTTTTGTTGAAGTTTGGGGAACCTTCCATTTAAGTAAAGTCTTTCACTAAATAAATGGTATAGCATCCCCTTTCCTCTCATTTGGAAATAATGGGCTGAGACCAAAAGCAACAGTTGGGCCGCTCACTTCTGTCCCTCAGGTCTGACCAGTAGTGGGTCTTGGGTGAATAATGCAACTGGAACAACATTTTCTTATAGGTTTAGAGGAGCTAATGACTTCTTAGAGGATAACAGAAGCTAACATATTGATAGTTTGATATATATAGAGATAGTGACCAATTTTGTGCAATGAGATTTTAGTTTGAATACTAAACCTGGTCAAGAGTAATATTACAATCAGATAATTTCTTTGAAGCATAATTTCTGGACTCATATGACCTGAAGTAACATGGTTTCATCATTGGCCTCTAATTTCAAGTGACTTGATTGTAAAAGAATGTATTTTAAAAGCAAGGAGACGTAAGTTAGGAATGGTGACCCAAACTTGTAATCTCAGAGGGAGATTACAGAAGAGGCAGAAGAGGGCAAATTTTAAGTTAAACTCAGCTTGGACAACTTGGTGACTTAGCAAGATTCTGTCTGAAGATGAGAAAGAAGAAAGGAAGATAGAAAAGAAGGAAGGAAGGGAGGAAGGAAGGAAGGAAAGAAGGAAGAAGCAAAGAAAGAAAAGAAAGAAAGAAAGAAAGAAAGAGAAAGAAAGAAAGAAAGAAAGAAAGAAAGAAAGAAAGAAAGAAAGAAATAATGAATCAGTCTCAGCATAAAGGCCCTTGTTAAGGCCCCAGTACCATAAAAACAAACAAAGTAAGAAGATGCTGCATGGTCATCAGTTGCCTTAAAAATGGCCTTCATGAAGGGAGTCAGGATATGTGACCAACAAATCTGCTCCTTTTATATATGGATTATTTTGAGCTGAAGCTATTGAGAAGCAGCACACAGAAGAGGTACTTGCTTTTCTTTCTGCCCAACACCAGGGCATAAGTTCTCCTTTGTAAAGGCACCTTCATTCTTCATATTAGGAAGTCAAGTATAATTTCCCTGACCAGAGATGCCTTAAGTCTTCATGACAAGCTGTGCTAAACAATCATTATCTACTGTGTAGTACACCTTCTATACCTTTCAATCTCTAGGAACCCAAATCCCTTTTCTTTCATCCAGGCAAATACATACATTTATCAGCCTTTTAAAAATAGTGCAAATGCCTACATAGACTTTCACTTGTTTTCTGTGAAGTCCTCATGGGTGTAAAAATACTAACAATAAAAATGCCATTAGTCCTGTTAGTCTATATTTCATCTGGTTAATTTGCTAGCCCCCAGTTACTGCACTTGGGAGGGAACAGAAACCTCTTTTTCTCTTCTACATGAACAAAAGTCATAAATAAGAAACCTGGGATGTAGGGTTTTGCTGTGGAATCAGGCAGTAACTCTGCATTTATCGAGGCAAGTCCACTTCCTTTTATTTGTTGCTGTTTCAATGTACTGTAGTGGGAAGGAAGATTATAGAAATGGACCTTGATCAAATTCTTCTCTAGACCTATCACTGATGATTCCAACCAGGTACAAAATCACTGCGGTATTCTTGTGATCACAAAGAAAAGATACATGAAGGAGTGATGGAGGGTTTAAAAATCTCACTTTATTCCAAAGACACTTGAGTATTTTTTTCTTACTTCCTCGGAAGCGTAAACTCTTCCTACAGAAAGAAATTCTGAGTTATTCTGCATTTATATGATTCCAAAGGTGAAAATTTTGCCTTTAATTTTCTACTAAGTAACCAAAACCTGTTTTCCGTGATTCAAGTAACTGTTTGATTGATTGGGTCATTTGTCCACTTTGCTTTTTGACACCTAGAATTCACCTCTGAACTATAGGAGACTGTCTATATTAGTTCAGAAATTGGGGACCATCACACCTTGTCTGATCTAAATCCCTGCAGTGACAAGCTTCCTACCTAGAACAAAAAATAAAGAAAAATAAGAACTAGTCTTGATAGCTCAAATGTAATGGCCTCAATTTCTCTTTATTTTTCCTCTATTTTTTCCTTCTGCATAAATTACTGATATGCTAATGGTTTGTGAGGTTGGAGGCAAGACAGAAAAGTTGCCTTGTAAAGCCAAAAAATGGATATAGAGTTGGAAATATTTAGAGGAGAATGTGGTAATAGCAACAACAAAAAAATGTGTCCAGCTCAGTATGTGTAGCAAATCTCTTATTCTATGTTATTGTTTTACTTAAACTGAGAAATCTGCTCATGGAGTTGGCAATGACATAGTCAACCAATCCCAAGAATGCCAATATGTCAAAAGGAAACCTTTTCCCTTCAGCAAATAAAATATTAAGAGGGCTCAAAGAAAGCCAGTGGGAAGTGGCCTGGAGAAGAAGATGAAAAATTAATTTTAATGCATGAGAGACTAAGTAATTCACTTATTTCACAACCTCAATCAATTTTAATATTTTAGTATTTAATGCAAACATGGTGCCTCTCCAATAGTATTTTGAAAATTGCTTCTCTGTTTTTTGCTTTTGTCCTCTGGGTTTTTTTCTATTTCCTTTGCCGCTTTTGCTGGCTTCCTAATAGGGAGGTGTCTGTGGATCTCATATTACTGAGAGTGTGAATCTATCCTCATCTACGCTCACCAATTTTACAAGTCATACAATTATTAAAGATGGAGCAGAGGCACAGAGGAGACCCCAAAGCCCTTTCAGGCAGGCTGATTTTTGGAGAGCCCCTGAATATGAGAGTCTCTTCAGCCTTCCAGGCAGGCTATTGTATAGAGAGCAAAATGAAGTCATTTAGTCATTAGTTCCTCAAATATCAGCCCAAGAGGGGAAGCTGTCTGTCTTTCTCCACAATTTAGACACTTATCTTACAAATTCACCAAGCTCGGTGATTTCTGAACAATGCCAGCTGTTACAGAGTCATTTCCCTAGCATTTGTCCCATAATTTGATTTGAAAGAAGAATATTAAACTCAATCTGACCCAGAACCGTCAGCCCCATGCCCTCAAAGAGTTTGCCAGGAAAAGAAAAAAAAAAAAAAAAAAAAAAAAAAAAAAAAAAAAAAAAAAAAAAAAAAAAAAAAGAAGGAAGAAAAGAAAGGAAACAAAAAAGTAAAGGAAAGAAAGGGAGAAGAAGAAAATCCTTGCAGACTTTTTCAGATGAAGAAATCACTTTCACCTACAGGTGAAAGAAACATAACAAGGAACATTCATTCCACAGGGCAGAGGACAGACGGGGATGGAACTAACTATGGGGATTTTTCTTCCCTTCAGGATGGATTAAAGTGAAGGCTAAATATGTAGCTCTGTACAATGACTGATTTTTGGGTAATATTACCTTGAAAAATAAAGCTTTAATGGTACCTAAGGGATAATTAGGTGATATAACCATGTTGAAATTTTATTTTATTTTATTATTTTTTGGTATCTGTGATTGAACTCATGACCTCGTGCTTACCAGGCAGCTGCTTATGCCACTGAGCTAAACCCCTGGCCCCCGTTCTGACATTTTAAATATAATTATAACAGTTAAGTTTTGCAGGGAGTGATGATATTTCTTCTAAATTAATGACAAATATTTTGTTTGCTATTCTCCCAGATCCATATAAATGTGAATATGAGAGTATTTACATTTTATTAAATATTTATTTTACTTAATCCCCTTGACTGATTTAGATGGTAATATTACTTTTGCTGTTTTGCTTAGATCGTTGATTCCTAGAGATATTAATTTGCCCAATAGAATATATTTTATACATGGATCAGAATCTTTCTTCATCTTCCAATCCTGGAGCTCTGCTCATCATGCTATGCATATTCCTTTCAAAAGACAATGGAGTTACAGGTTATAGGAATTCTAATCCAGGAGTGTAGTTTTCTACTATCTTTCATAGTTTCTTGTACCCTGAGAACATTTTAAGGTACTGGGAATTGAACCCAGGGTCTTTGCAGTAAGCTATATCCCCGGCTTTTTAAATGTTTTATCTTGAGACAGGGTCTTACTCAATAATAAGTTGCTCAAATTGGGCTAGAACTTGCTATATTTTTGTCTCAGCCTCCCAGGCTTCTAGGACTACAATCATGTGCTACCATGCCTGCCTCAGATAATAAACACTTAAAAACAAAACAAAGCAAAACACCTTGTTTGAGCTTAACTTCAGGGCTCTCTGCCCTGGACTGTATCTCAGTTTATACAAGAACACTTTGAAGAGGTCACAGTTGCATCTATGAGTAACATTGCCACAGTTTAAGAGTAATTTTCAAACATTTCTAATTTCTTTTGATGTATAAGTCAGCATTAGGTAGCAAAAGTATATTAAATATTCATAGTATAACATTCTTTATTTGGAAATACCACACTCTTCTTTTTTTCATATATGAAGAGTTAGATATATAAAATTATTTTCCAGGGTCATAAAGCTTATAGGTCGTCAGGTCAGAGATGGATTCTGGGTTCTTGTTCCCTATCCTACCTCTGGTTTTATTTCAAAGCATTAGCACTTTAAGTTTACACCTATTCTTGGGGTAATGAGATGCATAGTTTTTTCTACATTGTGTAAACATAAAAGTAATTGTACACATTAGCACTTTTACTTTTCTTCCAGCTTCTCTATTTTTGTGAACATTTCATTTTTTCTGTTTTCAACAATTACTCATGCTTTGAAATTTTCCCGTTTCTTTAACCACAACTATACCTAGGACCATTAGAACAAAACATGTGCCCTCCTTAATTATATGATGTTAGATTACTCATCTTTGAGATGAATTTGTATGCATTTATTATTAAATTTCTCAGTTTTCATTTTTATTATTTTCTATTTATTTCTTATTGGTAGGCTTTGATTAAACTCAGAGGTCATTTTTTTGTGCTTGGACACTGAAACTCACATTCCAAGAAAAACCAGGACACCATAGAATTTGATTCTGCTAATAGCTCATGTGACATTGCTGGAAGTTGGACAGTCTAAATTTCCATATGCCAATATTTCTCTCAATAATAAGTAATGAAAATATACTAAATACGAGATATCCAATGTTTAAGGCTAAGATTTCCTTTCTCTTCATTTTGAGTGCTTAAAACTTGTTTGTGACGGAGTGGACATAGTATGACGTGAAAGAACCACAAGAAATAGACAATCAAGTAATCAGTATTTGAGAAGAATGATTTAAAAGAGGAGAATGTTAAAGATGGATTCTAGATTTCAATGTGGGGGTTACATTTATTTGTGTCCCTAATTAATTTTTTATTAAGAAATATGAAAAGATATAATTTTGCATCAGGATGCATGCAAATCATTTTGCCCAAGAGAAAATACATGGAGATTAATAATAATAATGATGATGATATGTTTGCATCATATAAATAATATTCTTCCTTGACTCAGTTGATGATTTTGTACTTGAAAGATCATAAGATGGTTTATAGAGATTTATAAGGTATAATAATATGACATTAAGAATAGGAAAGAAAGTAGTATAAACAACAAAAAAGATTTAAAATTAAGCCAAGGATGTAATAAAAATAAAATACTTATCATATAGAGCCAAAATGTTAGAGTATGCAAATTTGGTCAACAATTTGTATATGTTGTCTTGGTATATATTTTAGAAACTGGCCACATAGGTGTAAAAACAAGACTATCCAATGGAAGTAATTAAAATATACTCCTGTTAATATGTACTTACTTATGCTCCATCTCACACAAACCTTGATCTTTTCTGTTGGCTTTGTTTAGCTGTCCTGTTGTCCATGCGCCTTTCCTGCCCATCTTGTGAAAGGTCACTAGCTGTAATGACTGTGTTCTGTCCTGTCAAGCCCTCCTTCAGATGAGCGGAAGGCTCAGGGAATCTTCTTTATTGTCACTGCCTGGAAAAAGCTCTCACTGCTTTTCCTTGGCAGTAAACCAGATTGTCCCACATTTTTTCTCCTGCTCTTATTTTTCTTTGGACCAAAGTCTGGTTCAAATTTTCCCTTCCTCAATTCCGCATACATCTACATCATCAGGTGCCCTCAGTAGTTTGTCTTTATATTGCAGCCTTTGTTAAATTTCTATTGTGCTCAATGGCTGCATTTGCTTTTACCCCCTGGAGTTTACTCTCACTTAACTTTGACACATGTCTTCATTATCTCCTTGAGAGGAACTCCAGGGGCTTGGAAAGAACTGTTGGAAGTAGCTCATAGTTTCCCAGAAGCAGTAACAATTGGGTGACACAGATTTTTCAGAGGAGTTATTACATCTTGAATAAGCACATCTCCAAGGTACTCTTGACATTCACAGATGAGAACAAAGCCAGGGTTAGGTGAGACCAGGCCTGAGAGAGTTTGAGTTGACCTTGGGATTTTGAATAAGGACAGCCTTACTTCCCTGGGACTATTGATCAAAGATAGGCAATAATTTCACATGATGCAAACTGTAGTCCCCCCAAAAGGATGAAGCTGAGGGAATTTTCTGGAAGGAGTTGTGTTCCAGGTATCACACACTGATCATGTAATGATGAATATGACACAGTTAAGAACTCATGGAGAGTCATAACCAGCCTCTGTCTAAATAGCTACTCAGGAATAATGGTTTTGGAAGCCTTCTCATTTTGAGGCCATGTAAGTAGAGCAGTGTTTTGATAAGGAAGTTCATAGCTTCATATTTTAGAAAAGTTTATAAAAAATTTCTATGAATGCTTTAGCTCTTAAAGAGGAGTTACTGACTATAATTCAAGTTATTATTTGGCTTCCAAAGTCATTATAAGAAGTATTCATTACTTTATGTTTTTAATTTAGTGATATTAGGAGTTTTTAAGGTAAGTAGGGTTATCTGGATCTATTATAAATGATGTCAGCTTGCTGCTACAACTTTCAGCAATTTAGGTTCCATATGTATATGCATATGCACTCACAATAACACCATATACACATTTATATGTACATAGGAGGATACACAATATAGATTGACACATACACATATTTCATTATTTGTTTTGATTTATAAGAACAGATATATCCCCAATTGTGAGTCTTTAAATTTTTAGAAACTTATACATTTAATTGTTATATTTGCCATTACATTACAATTATCAGTGAAAATATTGGTATAGCTTAATGACCAAAAAGAAGGTTGAACCACTGAAATGCATGGAGCTTGAGTTGGTCATCCACAGGGAATCTAATCTCGTTTAACTCTCTCCTCTCAACAAGGCAAATTTGAGTAAAGAGTCTTCTTCCGACTTGAGTGCACAGGCTTTGGAAAAACAAAGCGGGGGAGAAATCTGCCTTCCTCAGTCTAAAAATGTTATGGATTATGAATTTAGCCAGCATACCAGAAAATTCTACACTCCTGACTTGGTGACTGAGTTTATCCTGAGTTCTGAGATTACATGCCCTTGGATGATCCCAGATAGCAATTTTTTGTGTTCAGATTGACCTTGTGATAACTGGGTAAAATAATTGTTTTGGTGTTTCAATATTATATTTGTCTTGGCATCAAACACGAAGAATTGGAGATCTCCTGAGAGTAAAATCACTTAACCGAGAAGAATGTTTGTTGTTGTTGTTTTGCTTGTACTCAAACTGAGATGGGAATTGGATGTCTGGAGTCAGCAGTGGAACAAGAACAGAAAAACATACACAATGTGAGTGGCAAGAGTGGAACTAAAGAGTGATGCCAAGAATAAATACTGGCTGCCTAAAAAGAGGATGCAGGAGCCAAGTGGAAAAGTACCAAAATATGCATCAGGAAATATGAGGCTAAATCAGGAAGCTGAAGGAAACATGAGATTCAAAAAGTTGAAAGGAAGCTATCATGTAGGATTTCCTGATCTGACTATTGGACAGCAATCTCTAAATGTGTGCTTTCTCCACCCATTTTCTGTCCTCCTTGGAGCCTGGCACATATATAATTCAATGTGGAATTTATGAAAACCAGTAGATAGAAGACTTTCACAGAAGCTTTATTAAAATAATAAATACCTATTTCCAAAACCCGATATGCTGTTTTAGATAAATAATTGCCAAACATTTTGTGCTAAGGTACAATAATAAATATATTTGGTGTTGTGGGCCATCTGACCTCTGTGGCCAAATCTTGTGTGTGCTTATTCAGCACAAGAAAAGCTATACTCAGTGTGTCAATCAATGAATATGGCTGTGTGCCAATAACACAAGTCTTTAGAGATCAATTGTTTTACCAGATTTGGTTCAAAGGCCATCATGTAATGACCCTGTGGTTTAGAGGAATGATATTTTCTTTCCTAAGACAATGGCCTTGTCCATCTTGAAGAGAACTTAGGAAAGCATAACCTTTCAAGTAGAAAGTCAAATGTTTCTTTTAATCAACTACAGTTTTGCAGATAATGCTATGATAGGTCCTCAAAATCTCTGTGATCAAAGGTTGTTGAGAGATACAACTATCATGCCAAATATATTTTCATTTGGAAGCTACTAGAAAAGAAATCTGTTTCCCTAAGTAATTTACTCACTGATGTTCGATTAGAAATTTCACCTTTAGCAGCTAATTCAGTTCATAGCAGAAATGTGTTTCCTGATACTGTATTCAAATTAGAGAAGAGAATAGCTATTCCTACCATCACGGAGTAAGAAGAGAAAATTTCATTTTGATGATTTAAATACTCCAGAGAACATGAGCAATGCTTATTGAAAGCAAAAACATATTGAAGACAGAATTCTACAGATTATTTTAAGGCAGCATCCAGCAATAATAGCTAAGTTTAATTGTTTATTCCTTTCCAGTGAGACAAGAGTTTATTGGTTTGTTCAACAGGGGAGAGAAGTAGATTAAATATTTAGATTTGACTCTTTCTGACTCCGTCTCTGTCTCTGTCTCTGTCTCTGTCTGTGTCTCTGTCTTTGTCTCTGTGGTGTAGGAAACTGTTGTGAAGGCAATGACAGAATGTATTAAAAATATGAGCAGCATGGAAATGAGCTGTTTTAGATAAAACCAAGCTCTTCTGTTAAGGAATCAGCTCATCTGTCATCGCTCAGTAGGTGTAATTGGGATTTTCATCAGCATTTGCAGTCCCTTGTTTCTGAGTTGCTTCTCTGTGACTCTTTTAGGCTGTCACTGTGCTCTCAGGAAGAACTGATGCCCTGTAGCTGTGGACCAGTCTCGAGGGTCCTGGAGTCTTGTGAACATGCCACAGTTGAGCACTGAAGGATGGCAAAGCTCCTGTGCTTTGGATGGCCTTTACATATAGTTCTATAACTTTTTCTCTCTCTCCCTGTTGATCTTCTCATTGTTTGCTTTTTGAGTACATTGATATAATTCTATTCAGCTCTCTAATCCTTTCTTTAGTTATCCCCCCCGCAAAAAGTTCAGCCTGATTTATCTTCTATAGGAGGATACTGTGCCTTAGATGGAACTTGACTTGTAGAAACAGCCGATTCAGTTAACCAGTTGAGTCAATAACTTTCCAAGCTATTAGCATTTTTTTTTCAGTTCAGATATTTGTTCTTCATGAGGATTTTATAGCCTTTCCTCACAAGGATTTACTAACTGATAATTTTATTAAGACTTTGTGTTAACCACCCCAGGTATCTGTCACATTTGAGAAGGCTTTGGATTAGAATGCTATAGTTAATTGAATGCTGGGAGATCTTAGTTTTTGCCCTGTCTCGTGTTACTAACTTAGCTATAAAACTAGGTTCCCATTATGGATCTCAGTTTTCTCATTCTATAAAATTATAGCTTGAAATTACCTGATTATTGCTTCAAACTCCAAGATAAGCTAATTTACACTACAGTATTAATGACTGACAGTGGCTTAATTTGTTAGTTATTCAGACATAGTGAAATTTTTTAAAGAACTTAGACCCCAACATTTCTGCAGTATTCTCTATTGAGGCATCCTTCTTAATAAAGTACCAGATTTCTTCCAATTGTATGAAGTTTGCAATTGCAAATGAAATAGACACAAAAATGACCAGAAATTTGTTTCTAAGAACTGATGGTTTCTAATTTCACTGAGGAGTTTGAGTAAGGAAGAACCCTGAACAAAGTGGAGTCATCAGGTATGTTTACATGCTGAGATTTTTTAGCAGAGATGGTGCTTTCAAAGTAAACATTCATAAAGGCTTCAAGATAAATATCTGTGCCTGTTTGGTTCTGGTAGGTAAGTGTCACTACTTTGGTTATACAATTAAAACATTAATCTATATTCTCTTTTCTCTCTACAACCCCAAAGACCAATGTCTCCACCAAAAGAATTTTCATTGCATAAATAATTGCACTTAGCTGTAATGCCTGATGCAAGGTGAAAATGGTCTGTACGGTTGTTTTCTCTCTCTCTCTGTCTCTCTCTCTCTGTCTGTATCTTCCTTCTGTGTGAAGGTAGGCACAACTTTGTATTCTTTCCTTTGTAGATAGTATTAGACTATAAATCTTTCACATCTATTCAGACTGCTCAAATAATTGTTCATTTCTCTTAAAGAAATATTTCTTTATGCACTTAATGGTTCAGATTCTTTAATTCATGTTTTCATTCAATAGATAGTGACAGTCATACTGTCACAAAAACTCTATGAATATCAGGGCTAGGGAAACTTAATTAAGTCTTCAACTTCAAAGAGTCTCTGTTCTTCAAGGAGTCTTCCGCAGACAATTGACAAAAGCAAAAACAAAAACACTCACATATGGGTGGTCATGGAAGTATGCTTCTCTAGAGAATAAAGAATGGGAAAGTCTCAAGAGTAAAGAAGTAGAGGTAGATGGTTTTGTGGGTAGGGAGGTCAGAAAAGGTGGCTTTCAATAAGGGACACTTGATCAGGCCTGAAGGAAGTGAGTTGAAGTGGCACAGGGAAATGGGCCAAAAGAGATCCTGGCAAATATGACTTATTCCCACACACTGCTTCCCACTGCAAAGTGTCTTCATCCCTGTGCTGATGTAGCTTTCCCTGCCTGGGCTCTTGCTTCCGTTCCATCATCTTGAGCTATCTACTCCTTTCTCTAAGAGTTTTCCTGGAAGTAAGCTGCAAAAGTTTATCTTCATTATTTATGATTCTAGTTCTATGGATTTGCCTATGTATTAGTTACTTTTCCATTACTGGAACAAAACACTTGGCATGTACATATAAAAGAAGAGAGGTTTATTGTAGCTAAATTTCACAAATTTTGGTCTGTGGTCAACTGACTCCAACATAGAGACGAGGCAGAAGGGCCTCGTGGAGAAAAGCTACTCAAGTCATGGTAGCCAGAAATCAGAGAAGATTGGAAAGGAGCCAGAGAAGAGGTGTCCAAGGATCAGATATAGTCCCCAGGGTTCTGCCTCTATTATCCACTCAGGTATGGTAGGCCATGCCTCCTGATAGCCTATTCAGCGGTCCACTTATCATTGGCCTATGGCAGGGATGGTGAGTATTTTAGACTTTCTGGTGATACAAATAACCTGCTGCTTGCACAGGTTCTGTAGGCTCACTACCGCTGGCCTAAGGCATGGATGAGATGAGTGCCCTCACAATCCATTCACTTTTCCAGGAGTCCATGGATCCAGTTAAGCTGACAATTAAGATGAACCAACACAAACTACTTACTAACATTATTTGCAGTCCCTAAGTTAACATTGATGCACATATGCAGAACACAGATACAGAAAATTTCAAATTATCATATATGTACACTTCTAACTGAGGTTAAAATGGGTGACACCCCGTCTTATTATTTCAATGCTCATACTACAAAGAAAAGTTCTTTTTATGAACTATTTACTGTGACTTTTTGACATTTCTGTACATTTTGTGCTGCATGTATTTAAGCTGCTTAAATGGCTGAATTGTTGTCTCGTGTTGCTAGCAAGGTAAGTAAGAAGGTTGTGATGTGCCCTCTGGAGAAAACAGGTACATTAGGTAAACTTTAAGCACAAATTATACTGCTATTTCCTGTGATTTCAATGTTAGTGATCAATTATACATATACTAAGTAAGCTGTCCTTAAACAAAAAAAAAAATGTTTTTTATTGGTTGGCTGTTGTACTAGAAGCTCACAGGAACCAAATCATATTTTTACCCTAGGAACATGGTACAGTGGGTTATGCTACTTCAAAGCTAATGCAATGTTCCTGGAGACTTTGTAGAACATTGTAGTACTGTGAGTAATGAGAATCAACTGTGTTTTCTGGTTCTTGTATCTAAAAGGACTTACTTTGGGTTCCCTCATTTAGTGATAATTGCATTTTAATTATTGCTGCACTATATTTGTTTTTGAGCTTCTGTGTAATTGGTGGATGCATCTATTTGATCTGTCATTTCAGCCAGCTCCTGGTCATTGAGTATCTACCATGTCCCCACCAAAAATGAGTTAGAAATTCTCATTGTAATGACCCTGCATAAAACAAGCATTTGGAGACCATGGTACAGAGAAGTCAGATCAGTCACTCAAGGTCACAGTGCAGATAAAGCTGAGGAACCTGCATTTGCTTCATGATTTGCCTGCCTCTGGAGCTTTTATATCACGCACAATTCCGGGTCCCTGATAGAAACTCAGTAAGCTAAACTGTGTGTTATACAAAGAAGACAAAAGCAGGGAGGGAAAGTCAAGGACAATTCATGCTTTGTGTTGGATGGTAGCAAAGCTATGTTTTTTTGTCTGCAAGAAAGAGATGAAAGTTCTGATATTCAAATGCTCACCCACCAGGCACCCTTCAGAATTCCCATCCATCAGCTGGCAAATGGACACATTTTAACGAGCACAATCCCAACCAAGCAAGTTCTGGCAACAAAATATGCCTCCACTAATGATATTCAATTGTTCTAAGAAGACAAAATGGTCTGAAGTGTAATGAGATGCCAAACACACAAGCGCACAAAACAGGCTGCTCATATTTAAGTCCTTATGTTTCTTGAAGTGAAAACTCATTTTAAGAAGATTATGGTGCATATATTATAAAATGGGATGATATTCCACATTCATGCCCCACTGGGGCCTCGACTGTATTAAAAAAAATGAAAACAAAACCAACAACATTTTGTTCCCACACAAGTACTTTGCTAATAGGACATGTGATGCAGTAGTCATTTGTTTGGGTTATTTTTATTGCAGGTTCTCTGGATACACTCACTCTTTTGATGCACAGTGTGTTCAGGGAAATTTTCAATCAGGCTTCTAAGGGTGAGACTACCTTGGAAAAGAGGGCAGAAGGTAAGGGTTATGGAATAAAATTGCAATTAATGCGGTGGGGTAAGAGATAAAAGGAAAGGGATTTGGGGTCTGGTGGAGTCTTTCCCTCGCCCACTGCTTAGAACAAAGCAGAGTCTATTGAGGCACTAGGCAGATTTTTATCCTTGACCAAGTTCTATTCAACATGTTTATCAGTGGCAAAAATCTTCAATTTCAAACATTTTATTATAAGCAAAAGCCTTTTGTTCTGATGAAATCCCTCTAAGAACTGTAAACAAATCATATGAAACAGAAATAATACAGTTGAAGTGAATGGAATATTTTCCAAACAATTCAAATCTCCTTTCTTCTCCTTTTGCTTTGGCTCTGAAGAAACCCTGAGGAGGGCTTCTGGAAATCCTCAAGACCCGAAGAAACTGTGAAAATCACTGATTCAGAAGAAGTGAAACATTTAAACGTGCAGGAAAGGTAGACAGAATGAGACAATTATAGATATGATGGGCAGAAAGAATGAACACATTTTACTTGTTTCAAAAAGTCAGTGAATGGGAATGGGGAGGTGGCTCAGAAATTAATAAACGTAAGAAAAAGCCTTCACTCATAGGGCTGGTGGAAGGAAACGGAAGACATGTTTTTATCAGGGTACAAAAGTTATCAATCAAAGGTGCCCTAGTGTTAGTGGTGGAACTATAAAGAAAGAGGGCCATCGGGGTTGAGACCGGGTTGTAAATACTTCCTATGACACCACTAGGGGCTGAAGGAGAACACAGACGCACAGCTCCTTCCCTATTCCTGTCTCTGACCCTACCTGTGTCTCCTACAGGTTAAGCCTACCAGCAAGCCAGGTGGGAAGACAGGCTCCAGCCCTGGCATTACTGAGCAAAATTTAAAAAGGCAGGTATGACTAGTGCAGAGGCCCAGCTCTGTAACCGGCTGGCTTATATTTCACATTTCAGTGTCCTTCCGTCTCCTTCTACTCATACATTTGTTTCCTATACCACAGCTATGATGGTAGCATCATGCTTCTGTTTAATAAAATCCAGTTCTCCTTGGGATATAGGAAGATGCTCACACTTTTACTGGATAAGATATTAGGGGAGGACCCCAAGTTCTATCAGTCTGTCTGTGCCTCTGTCCCTGCATGCAATTAGATATTTTCCCTCAGTTATAAGCTATTATGTAATTTAAATACCAAATTTAAAATAATACTGTCATGATATTCTGTATAAAACAATTGAAAGAAAGAAGAAGACACAATGTCTCATGTGTGTATAGGTGTCAGTGTGTAAGAAGAAGGAAGAAAAAAATTCCCTGCTCGTGCTGCGGCTGCTGTCTCTGGAGCTTGTATCAAGGCCGTAGCTGATACTTAGAACTCTTTTCCTCTACCTATTCCAGGTTTCCTTTGCCCTTGTTTAGTACAGCATTAGAAAACTTTACCTTTTTAGGAATTTCAAATGCTTTTTCCTGCAATGACTTTGTCTGTACTGGGTGGCCTTTGTCTTTTAGAATATTTAAGACCTTGGCAGTATCCTAGGAAATCCCTTGGGTCCCAGTCTTTGTCTTGCTTGCCTCCACCTTATGATAATACCATTTCCTTTTGACAGTCATAGTTGGCCAAAAGTTCTCTGTTGTGCCTTTTGAGTTAATGTTAAGAGAAACCCAAAATGGTCAAGTAGCAAAATCCTCTTCTAGATCAAAGAGACCTTTGTTGTGACCATTACTGGTAGATTTCCTGCTTAGGGAATTAAGAGCTCTAGAACAGTATGCCCCTAAATTGCTGGAAGGTGCAGGAAAATACAATGTGAGTTCTGAGACATAGGAGTGAGAGGAGCAGGCCCACTTTTACTTCTTCATTTCCATGAATGAGGCACAGCTATGAAAGAATTTGTACCACAGATTAGTCACAAGTTGAAAGTACATAGAACATTCAGAAGGCAAGGCCTGTGTGTGTGTGTGTGTGTGTGTGTGTGTGTGTGTGTGTGTGTGTACCAGGAATTTGACTTAGGACTTTGTGCTTGCCACGCAGACATTTATGCCTCTGAGCTATATCCCTGGCTCTGAAGGTGAGTTTTCAATAGGTCATTTTATCATATTATTTTAGCCACATTCATCTGAGGTAAGGGATATATAGCATAACACAAGTGAATGTCATGGGAATAATTCATTGTTACATTTTTACATACAAATGAGTTGTTAGATTGGAATTTATGTTGTTTGGTAGCACGATGGTGAATAAGGTATTTCATCATTCTGTAGGTGGTGGTACTTCATGGGTAGTAATAGTCATAGAAAATTTGGAACAAGGAAAGAAAATTCTTACCAGAATATATGCCATACTGCAGATATATTACTCCTCTCAAAAATTATAGATAAGCATTACATATAATAAAATTATCATTAGGTGGCTGGGATTTCTCCCTTGATAACTGATGACCCATTGGGTCTGTTGGAAGGTTAGATATCCAGTAGCAGTGAAAAAATATTTTTTTAGGTAATACCTTGTGATTGACTTAAAGCTGACTTTTCATTTTTACTTCCGTCGAAGTTTAAATCTGATTTCGTTGCATCACTAACAGTATGAGGGAGGAAAAAGACTGTCTAATGTCTTTAGGAATGATCAACTTGCTTACTTAATATCTGAGGGTTTCCTCTGTTCTTAGTATTCTTTTGTATTGAATAACAGAAGACAAAAATATAATCTCTTTCCCCATGCCCACTTGAGAGAATCATCCCATGATTTTCTCCCTGAACTTCTTATAATTAATCCATAGATGTTTTACTTTCTAAATTCCTGACCCTAAAGCCAGACAGTTTTCTGTTTCTGGTAAACCAGGACAGATGTCTATTTCCATCTATGCAAAGAAAATAATTAGATATACTATCCCATGTTGGGGGCAATAGGAGTATTTCCTATCATTGTTATCTTTTTGAAATAGTCTTACTGAGGCTACTGGTAACACTTAAAACTGGTAAAATCATGGCAAGTAGAACAATTTGCAAACTAGGTCTGATTTTTTTCTTTTTGTGTAAACTGATCATTAAGATCACCTCATAAAATCATAGGCATTTGTTAAAGGAATTGTAGGAGATAGTGCATCTGTGGAAAATCAAGAGACTGAAAGTCTTCTGCTCATGCACTTTCCTTGTGCCTTAAACTTTTGTAAAATCTCTTCCGGTGTATTACAATACTTCCACTTGATGATGGAGTGCCGATGCACGTCCCTAAATTTATGACTCAGGAGATGAGAAAACTTCAGCTCATGATGTAATTCAGGTTGCTAGTTTTATCCTGTAATCAGATAGTAAATCTCTTCCAGGATCCCATATTAATTTAGGATATTTTCTTCCAGATGCAAATTGTATCCTTAGAAGGGTATGTTATTTCACTCCAACATCTTGTGGGACTGCATTATTATTTGCTTACTGGTGAACTTCAGAGACTCCATTCAGCACTTCTATTTGCCAGAGTTATTCTGTGTTTCATTGGATCCCAAAGCCTCCATGACACAGCAGCATTGATTATACCACGGAGCAGCTTCAGTGCCCACTCAAAGCACAGCCTCTTAGGTAGGCAGTAAGCGAATGCCATCAACACCTTCAAATACTATATATGCTTTGTCTAAGATGTAAAGGAGTCAACATGTATTTTGTGCTCACTTCTCAGTGGAAGCCTGTATAATGATAAACTCTACCTTATTCCTGGGAATGTCATCCAGCTTTCAGACCCAAAATCTATGGGCTTGCATATTTAGATGTTAGTAATACTTTTAAGGTAATTGCCACTTCTTGTCCATCCAAATGAGCCAATATGATGCCATTAAAAAAATAGACCAGGGTACTGTGATAGGATATTTCAGTATATTCAAATTTTCTACAAGATAGGTTATGATAGGTATCAAAAGAGATAATATAGCTTGAAAAAATATTTGAATAAATTTCTAAATTTCTAATACCATGTAAGGTAAATGACTCTGACCTCATTTGATCTTCAGATATTGGTACACAGAGAAAAAAATGGACATACCAATAGCTGAGTACAAAGTACCAGAGGATTTTGCTCTGTTTAACAATAGATATCATACCAGGAAAATCAGTGGTAATCTAAACTACAAAGTGACTTACTTTGTAGCAATCCATAGTTAGTTCCCAAGATCTAGTCATCTTCAGTAGAATGAAATGAAATGTGGTTAAGGTGACTATGGAGCCAAGGACGTCCCTAGTTCAAGTCCTGGGAACTCTATTTCTTCAAACAGGTTAGAACTGCACCAAAGTGAAATGCATTGGTGTTAGTAACAATTCATAACATGTGGTGATGAAGATGAGAACTGTTGTATCCATTTGAGTGAGGGAAAGTCCAAAGTCATGGATAGGCATTAGTTCATTTAAGAGATGTGACTTTTTAGGTAATTTCCCACCCCATAGGAACCATCAGGATGTCATGACAGCATGGAGCTGATTCAGACAATGATTATACTTGTAAATTTGTACTTCTATATCACATAATGCAGGTTAGATTTAGTACATATTCTTCACTTTCAGAGAAAGAGTCACAAAATTAGGTTGGAGGTAGTCATGAGAGTAGTGCAAAGGTAGGACCTCATTTAAAATCTATGCACCACATCATAAGAATAAAAGATTTTTGGGTGGAGAATAACCAGGGCTCACTCACATTAACCAATGTATCACTTTCTATGCCATTTCTACTATTTCTTTTTCTTTCTTGAGTATCTTTAATAAAGTTTCTTCTCTGAACTCTCCCTAATACTGTATATCTTTTAGTGCAGGTGTTCATTAACAGTCCTTTCAGTTTTTGTTTGATCAAACCTTACACATTTTAGTTTCATTTTTGAAGGACATTTTCATTCAGTTTGGAGTTGTACATTAGCAGGTGTTTTCTTTTGACATTCCAAAGGTATCATTACATTACTTTGATTTCTGTGCATTCTGAGAAGTCAGTGTTCATCTTCCTGTTTCTCATGTTTCTCTGATAGTTTTTAGGTTTTCATATTTGGTCTTTGGGGGTTTTAGAAGTTTTTCTGTGATATATACAGGTATATTTTTTGTGATTTTCATTCTTAGAGGTTTGTGGAGAGTCTAATTTTGTGGTTTCAAAATTTTATAATTCTTGGAAAATTATTAGAAAGTCTCTCATGATCAAAACATGGCAAATGTTTAAATTAAAACATTTATTACAGTAAAAGACACATTACTTTAAATCCTCCTAAAATGTGCTCCCTATCTTCAAACACATCTCATTTTTCATGTGACTCTCTGAAGTCGTTTTGAAAATCTTTCTAGTATCTCTTCTGTCCCAGTGACCTCAGTGTCCTTACCTGATTCGCGATGTTTCGTGGCCATTTTGATTTTTGGGAAGAGACAGAAGTCTTATGAGGCTAGACACTGTGACTGTGGTAGCTAGGGACACCATCCGCCATTTTATTTGACACTCTGCATTCTGAGAAGTCAGTGTTCATTTTCCTCTTTCTCATGTTTCTCTGATGGTTTTTTATTTGACAGAAATTGCTGGGGTTTTTTTAGTTTTATAATTTTGTTTGTGATTCTTTTATTGTTTATTAAGTTTATTGGTGCAATTTAGATATACATAATGATCACATTCATCTTAGGGAATTTGTATCTATGCATGATACAACTTAGTTCCTCTTTTTTCCCTATTCCCTCCCCTTTTCTGAAGTCCTCTTCTCCTCCTTATTTACAAAGCTCTGTTCCAATTTTAACCAATTTTCTCTTATTTTTTCCTTTTCCTGTCTTCCCACCCAGTTCCCTTTTTCTTTTGAACAATTTCTTCCTATTTCACAATATCTGTTGTACATTTTGGTTCCTATTTACAATTTTAGTGTTCCTATTTACACTTTTAGTTTCTTGAACCAGAGAGACAATGTAATATTCACATGTGCATGCAGTTTATTTCACATAATTGTGTGGTCCCACTGTCCATCCATTTAGCTATAAATGTCTCAAATTTAACCTTCATTGCTGAGTAGTACTTCATTGTATTAAAAACTCATATCTTTTCATCCATTCTTTGATTAATGGGCATTTGAGTTATTTCCAAGATTAGCTGTTGCAAACTGTGCTACTATAAACATGTGTGCATATATATTGTTGTGCTATAATGATTTTGATTCTTTTGGGAAGATGCCAAGAAGGGGACGAGGTAGCTCAAATGGAACCACCAATTCTAGTTTTTTGTGAAATCTCCAGGCTGATTTCCACAGTGGTATCACTAGTTTACATTCTTACCAACAGTAGAGAAGGATTCTTTTTTTCCCCACAGCCCAGCCAACATTCGTTATTGGTTGATTTCTTGATAATAGCTTTTCTTTCTTGAATGAGATGGAATATCAGTGTTGTTATAATTTTAAATGATCAGTGATGTTGAACATTTTTTTCATACATTTATTTTCCATTTGTGCTTTTTCTGAGACTTGTCTATTCATTTCAAATGCCCATTTAGGAATTGGATTTTTAAATTTGAAGGGGTCTGATTTTTTCAATTCTTTATATGTCCTAGATATTAGTCCTTTTTCTGAAGAATAATTGGCTAAGAGTTTTTACACTCTGTAGGTTACCTTTTCACTCTTTTGGTGATTTTTTTTTTCATTTTGTTACCTGGGATCAAACATGACCTCACACTTTCCAAGCAGGAGCTTGTGCCTTTGAGCTAAATCCCTAGCCCAATTAGTTGGTGATTTATTTGTTGTGCAAAATCTTTCTAATAAGATGAGACCCCAGTTGTTGATACTTTGTAGCATTTCCCATGCCATCTGAATTTGGTTCATGAAGTTTTGCCTACATCTATATCTTCAAGAGTTCTACCTGTTCTCTCTTCCAGAAGCTTTAGTGTTTCAGTTTTAATATTTAGATGTTTGATCCATTTAAATTTTAGTTTAGTGCATGGTCATAGACATGGGTCTAGTTTTAGTCTTGGCATGTGGAAAGCCAGTTTTTCCTACAGTATTTATTAAAGATGCTATCTTTTTTCCAGTGAATGAGTTGGGCTCCTTTGTGGAGGCTGAGTGTGTTTGTGGTTGTTTCTACATCTTCTAATATGTTCCATTGATCCTCAGACGTATTTTTTTAAATCACAGTAGCTCTCTAGTATACTTTCAAGTCAGAGATTATAATGCCTGCCTTACCTTTATTGCTGATGAGGTGGGTTGGTAACAACAATATAAGAATCTAGGCAGCCAAATTGATAAATTTGAAATTTAATTAGCTGAGCTCAGGATCACTCATATACAGATGCCCTTGTTTCAGAGTCCAAACAAATGGTCCCGAACTAGAAAGTTACAGAGCTTTTTAAATAGAATACCACAAAAAGACATCCTATTGGGAACAATTTGGCTAGGATCTTACATTAATTTTTGGTTGACACATGTATCTTGCTTCTTTTGTTGAGCAGGTTAATTTTTCTCTTGTGGGCACAGCTCATTCTCATTCTGCTTTTCTCATGAGATTGTACTCTGAGTAATTTTCCATTCTTCTGAGTCAAATACAGGGTACTAGCTATAGGCAGGGCTCAAGATGGAATCAGTTATGCCACGGTATAACATTCCCCACTGGATTCAGTACATGAATCAAGTCCATAATTCCTGGTCATGTTTCTAAAAGTTGTCTTCCTCATCTACGTTTCCTCATACTCCTATTGGGAACATATAACCATTAATTTAATAGATTGGTCCCAGCTTTGGATATAACACATTAAACAGTTTAGCATGCAAGGGCCAATAGTAACGGCCAGTAGGAGGAAAACCAGGGGTCCTGCCAGAGCTAGGAGTAGGGTGGTCCGCCGTGGGGTGGTGGAGAACAAAGTTTTACATCAACTCTGTTGATGATGTCTCTCATTTTCCCTATCAGCTAGGCGCTTTCTAATCTAAGACTGTCCCCAATAACTCCTGAATGGTAGAAAAGCAACAAGGTTCATCAAGGGCTAGGCATAGACCTCCATGTTTTAGGAATAGGAGGTCTAGACCTCACCAGTTCTGAAGGACCATCTTAGCCAGGGAGTTTAGAGACTCCTCTAGGTGATGAAGATTATGTTCAGGTGTGCCCAGATCACGGTCTATTTCTTTGCTTAGTACCTGGTAATTTTAGTTTCCCACTATGAAGGCTGTGGTTCCTAGTGCTGTGGAACTAGCTACTCCTAGTCCCAAAAGGACAAGCTTTAGGACTGGAGCCCTCTTTTTTCTTGTGAGGCTGGGTAACTTCATATGCTCCTTCCCTCCTTCTGCAGAATACCAGTACACTTTGGGAGGAACAGGAGTTAAGACAGAGTTCAGGGTTAGGTCCAGTGAAGACAAGCAGATGAGTCCAACGGGTGAGGCCATTTGTACAGGCAAACCAAGTTCCCAGCAGGGAGACTAAATGTTGGTTGAGGGAGTAAGAAACATTTTGTACATACACGGTTGAATTACAACTAATTTGAAACGGAGAGTGCTTCAAGGGAAAATTTACAGACTGAATACAAAGTTTAGAGTTTTGAATGTTTCCCAAAGTGAGAGACTTAGGGCCCTGTCCTAACCAGCATGAAGAACCAGAATCAAGATTTGAGTGTTTACAATCTGAGTTCGATTGTTGTTCCCAACAGTTGTGTTCACCACAAGTCCCACATCACAGGGGGCTCAGAATTTAAGCATAGCCAACAGTCTTGAGCAATGTTGGGGGATGAACTATTAAGTAATTTAAACATCAGTTCCAAAGATTGGAAAACAGGTTGTAACTATGCTGGGGTGTGAAGAGGTCATTCAGGGACCGAAGGGGAGAGAGGGAATTCATGGTGGAGGTAACTGTTTGAGTGGGAAACCCCTCTGGTGGCAGGGCGAGCCCACGGAGGAGGACGGTAGGTTTTGATTGGATCAAAATAATTCTGGTTTTCTCTGGATGGTAAAGAGTGAACCAGGATCCTACCCAGGGGGAATTCCCCTAGTTTTTCTTCCATTTCAGGAAGAATCTCCCGATTGCTTATCCCAAAATAAAATGTAGACCTTATGGGAGTCATACCTAGTGGACAGGTAAGGGTCATTATCTGACCAGGGGGCTACAGTTTCACAACCCCAAGAAGTTTGGTGGCAACAACTGTAGTGGTGCAGGCTCGACCCAGAACTGGTGGAACATTCATCCACTTTAGAGATTGGCGGACACAAATAGAAGGAAATATTTGGGTACAATGAGAAAAACCCAGTTGGAATCCAGTTACTGAGGCAAAGTCCGGTGCATTTAAGGTTTTTTGGGTCATCCCTCCCCATGATAGAACAGAGGGTGACGTTAAGGAGGGTATTCCCAAGGCTTCTGGTAGAGGCTAGGGTTATTCCACCCTAAGTTCTAGTCATAACCCATGTATAAGCTATTGGGTATTGATTTTTTGTGGGAATGGGTGGAGTAAGGAAGATTATACACATAAAGAGACTTAGGATCCACATCTTTGCAGCTAAACCTTTAAAGAGTCAGAAGACTTTTGAATAGTCCATTTAGCTGGAGTCTCCAGTCCTATGGGCTTGAAGTAGGAGTGATGAATCTAATGACTCTTTCCAGCAACCTTGATAGCTGTGGGAGTATTCAAGGTGACTGTATAGGGTTCTTCCCAGTGGGTGCCTAAGGATGTAGGCTTTTTCCTTCTGATGTAGATTTGATCACCAGGTTGAGCTGCCAGAGGGTCATCAGGTATTTCAGGAATGGTCTGGTGGCCCTGTAACAAGAAATGGGTTCAGTGCAGGAAGGGCTGGAGAGCCTGTACAGACTTTACAAGTTCCCCATTAGTGACAGCAGCCAACTTACCATATTGGACATAGGAAGTCAAAGGAGGTGGTCGGTCAATCATGGCCTCAAAAGGAGTAATGCCCTGGAGATAGGGGGTACATCACACGTGTGGAAGGACAAAAGGAAGGAGACTCTGTTCTCAAGTTGACACAGCACATAAACCATAAAAATATGTATAACAATTTTTGGTGAATATGACCATTTTTACTATGTTTGTTCTTCCTACTGAAGAACAAGGGCTATTTTTCCATTTTCTGATGTCCTCTTTCACCTTCCTTTTCAGAATACTGTAGTTTTCAATATAGAGATCTTTTACTTCCTTTGTTAGATAGATTCCTGTTCCTTTTTTTTTTCAATACTATTATGAAAGGCATAGATTCCCTAATTTCTATGTGTGCTTATTATTTGTTTTCAGGAATGCTATAGACTTTTGAGTATTAGTTTTGTGTCCAAGTATGCTGAATCTGGTTATTACATCTAGAAGTGCTTGGGTGGATTTTCTGGTTCTTCTATGTAGAGTAGGTATTTCTGATCAATGTGCTACATTGAGGCATGCATGAAAGACACTTACAAAAGAAGACTTCTAGAACTGCTTCAGAAATTGGCAAGATAGATGAAATAATTCTATTCAAAGTGAGAGGAGTACTTTTGTCAGTGTGTCTTTCAATGTAATAAACATTTATTTTCACTTAAGTTTTCACCACATTGATTGATCCCACCTCTTAATCCTCTCATATTTCTCTGTGGGCTACAATTATCCATTTATCACATCTTTTCACCATGACACAGTATTTCTCTCTCTCTCTTTCATCCCTCTCACTTTTCATTTACTTATCTCTCTGCTTCATTTATTTTCCACTTAACTATTATTCATTTCAATATCAGCAATAGTAACATAATGGCTGTTAAACTCCTCTATTGAATTCTTAATTTTGGATACTGTAATCTTCAATTATTGGATGTTCATTTGATTCTTTCTTAAAGTTTCCAGTTCTATGGTGAAATCCTGTCATCCTGTCAGCTATTTTTGAGCATATAATTATCTTGATATTCATGTCTGGTAACCCTAATATCAGGAGTAACTGGAGATCTATTACTATTTCTGGAATAAAAGAATATATTATTGTTATCTGTTTTTCTATTGATGTATTTTCTTGGAATACAACTTTTTAGTTAATTGGTGGACTATTTTATGAAATTCTGTATCATCATCTTTATTCTTTTTTCAGTTTAAAATAAAAAAAAAATTCAGGTACTCTGGAAAACATTGCATTCCTTTGTATAGGATGAATCTTCTTTTTTTTTACCAGGCAGTAAGAGTGAGCATATATTACCTCAATCCAATCATCTGTGGAGTGGACTCAAAGCTGATTTCAGCACTCCGTCAGTCTTCCTATATATATATCTTTTAGTTGTACCTTGCAATAATATGTAGTTCTTCGGGTTTTGAAACAGATCTTGGGGCCATCTTGGAGGAACTTGTTGCTGGAAAGGTTATCAATTCCAGCTTTCCTCCTCACAGCTATGAGTCTAATGGATGATGTGTCAAACTTTTTAGTTAGTTCATGTTCATCTGTTGTCAAGTACAGAATACCATTCTCACTCTCTCCACTTCGCTTTTTCTCAGGGACTGCTCTCTAAGCCCAGTTACCTTCATATCTCATGCCCACTTTTGCTCTTTCTAGCTCTGTGAGGTTGATAAAAAGCCTTTCTTCCAAGTCTGTCTCTTATAGACAAACTGTAGTTCAATCTTTACACTCTTAGCCATAATTGCTTAGATTCTAAAAAATTCCCTAAACTTCTCTTCTAAATTTGATCCTGGCCTCTAAAGTCTCCATTGCCACAGATGCTTTTCACTGTGTTTTCACAGATAGTATTTTTTATTATTTTATCCACTTTTTCAGCTGCTTTAAGAAAAAGAGTACTATTCTAACAAAAGCCACCCCATTATAAGTACCTATAAAAATCTGTTTGAGGCTACAATAAACACATGTGTAAAGAGAGTGTTAGCTTTGGCATTTGTCTATTGGTGACCAGATGGAACTGTAGGATGATAAATGACAAAAGGGACAGTTGGAGTCTACACATGGTTTTGTATCTTCCATTATACCGAGAAAAACAATTCCTTTAACTAGAACATGAAGGACTGTGATCTAGGATCAAGAAGAGGAAAATAGGAATGTACAAAGCCATGTATACATAGAGGTTATACATTTATTTATAATTCATTGAGATTTATTGTTATATTATCACATTATATTTTTGAAAATGATTGTTTAGTGCTTTAGCAAAATGTGCACTTGCCAGTTGCAAAATTTCATAGATGACCACTGGTTCAAGGTTATATAGTTTGCAACTTTCAAATATTTGTTTTACTTATATACCTTTTCTGTCAATATTTGAGAAGGGAGTTGAAATGTAACATCCTTTTTATGTTTTTCAAATTACCTAAATCTCTGTGTCATTTTGTTATCTTCCAAGTATTTTAATCATACTTTAATAGAGATACATTGGTCTTATATTTGTTTCTTTTGTTTTGCTGTAAATAAAATATAAAAATATCTGATATATACATATATAAACTTGCACATGATACATATCACATAAAATATACAAATATAATTATATATTCTATATATGATATATCCGTGTATCATATAAAGTCTAAATATATATTGTACATACAATATGAATTTCACACAGTGTATATGTATGTTTGTATATGTGCATATGTATATGTATGTGTTTAAATTATTTCCACTTGTATTTGTTTTCCCTGTTACTTGAATTTTTCATCCCAAATTATTTCTCATATGGCATTTTGTGCAGCAAAACTTCTTGTGTCATAGTTGCCTAACAATATTTTATGGATCTTTTGGAAGATAGCTGATGTGTATAGAAATATAAAAAGATTAGAACATACATCAAATAAATTATGAACCAAATTGACACAGTAAGATTTTCTTTAAAAATACAGCGAAAATTGCTGCTGCCTTAGGATAAGAAAAGGCTGGGAAAGAGATATGTGGAAAAGTTAGTCAGTGGCTTCTGTATTACAGAATAGGTGCAAATAAATTCTATTGTGCAGTGGGGTGACTACTGATAACAATAATATGGTGTCTTTTTCAAAAAAGTTAGAAAAGTATTTTGAGTGATTTGGATGACAAAAATGATAAAATTTTGAGGATATATATATATATATATATATATCCACATTAAACAGCATAGTTGTATCAAAACTCCTATGCCATCTCAAAGATACGTGCAATTCTTACACATCTCCTAGAAATAAATATTAAAAAGACATACAAATCACAAAATCTGAAAAGATTAATTTGGTAAAATGTGTTTCATTTATGTATATCAACTATTGATCAAAATTGTGCTGTCTGAATGAAATTTTAAGTGTATGAAAAAGTCATCTGAAGCTTAAGAAAGCCACAATTCTTATATTAAGAAAGTGTTTTATCTCAAACATACAAATAATTCAGATAATCAAAACAATAAACAACCGGATTATTGACATGCAGAGAATTTAAAAAGACATTACAAAATGGAAACTACAAATGGCCAATAAACACATGAGATGATGCTTAGCATCCCTACTCATTAGGGAAATGAAAATTTATACTATGGTGATGTGATATTACTAAGCTGCTTGAATATCTAATTTTAAAAATGACTTTAATAATTATCAGCTTTGGTGAAGACAAGTAGTAACTGGAACTCATAATTGGTGGTGAAATATGTAAAGTGATAAAAATTATTCTTGATAATAATTCAGTAACATTCTATACAGTTATACATTTACTATCTAATTTCATAATTGTGCTCTTTGTTATCTTCCTAAAAGAAATATATGCCTGCCCAAAGAAATTTAGGGTTATAGAACTATATTATAGGATAGTCTTATGTTGTGGATTGTATCTAGATGTGCCCCCAGAGATTCATGTGTTCACAGGTGGGGCTTTTCAGAGGTGGCTGAATCTAGAGCATTTGATGCTGGGATTAAAATGTGTGATGCTGGGATCAAAGGTTTGTGAATACTAAATTAATTCACTGACTAAGTCTGGGTATGATTAAGAGTGCTCTACTCTGGGTATGAGTGATATCTGGGTAAAATATACTGAAAAGAAAGAGGGCTAGTGTTGTCACCGGTCTCTTGTCACTTGCCACTTTCTGCCTTGCTGCCCTGCTTTGCCATGGTTTATTTATCCTCTGTGATGACCCTCTGCCGTATTACTCAGCCTTCGAGCCAGCTGAACATGGACTGAAACCGCTACAAACTGTAAGCCAAATAAACTTTTCCTCTTTTAACTTTGGGTGTTGGGTATTTTGTGTCACCAAGAGAAAAGTAACTAAGACATCTTATATCTTAAACTCCATGGTAATTACATGAATGCAAACACATGTCAAAATTCAATGTGCAATATAAATTTATAACATGTGTATTTGTATTATGTAATTTTATCTCAATGGAAATGACATTTTAGGAAAAGGTTTACTATACCAATCCTATTTTATGATTTTTTTCTGAAGGAAATAATTAGAGAAGCACATAATGATATATAAAAAATGTATCCCATCATTTATCTGAAAACACCTTGATGACAATTACAGATCACTTTAGTAAGTTTGGTTCGTCCATAAAAATCCATTAAAATAATAATGATATAGATGTAATTGATATGCAGATATACTGGGAGCAGTCTTACCTTTATTATTTAATTTCAGTTGCACAATAATAACATGCATTTGCAAATAAAGTTTGGGACAAAAGAATAATAGCTTTGAGTAAGACAGTGTCTTGTTCAAGGGCATATAGGTTCTATTTGTATAGAGTTTTTAGGTATGGTATGTATATTTCCTTGGTACCACATTGTCTCTTCTATCATACTTATCACTTGCATTTATCCTGTTTCAATTAGATCTATTTCTCTGAAGTGATTCAATGTTGATGGAGAATATTGAAGAGAAGGTGTTGTTCATGTTGGTTGAAAGTGCTAGATTCTGTTCACCACTGTGAAGATTTAGTCTGCCATGGAATCCTGATGAGAAATAAAAACATACAATAATGTATATGATTGGCCTCAAAATTGATTTATACTAAATCAGCTTTTGTGATTAAGTGTGCCTTGTCACTCCCATCTGATACCATTGCTCTTTAGATAATTTAGGGGCCAATCACAGTGCTTTAGTGCTATATATCTAACCTCTACCAATGTTTAACAACAGTTCTCTCTGTGTGCCACTGTGTGCCATCTTCCTTTCATGACTCTTGCTCCTCTTTGAATCTTCATCTTTCCTTGACTTTTAACTCTAATCAAATGACTTTGTACTTCTTGATAATTTGTCACTCTGTGTGTGTGTGTGTGTGTGTGTGTGTGTGTGTGTGTGTGTGGTGTCTAAACCAGACGGGGTCCTCAGAGATTGAATGCATAAAACACAACCCAGTTTCTTATTTGTTTAGGTTATGGACGCTCTAGTGCAGTATTTGGGACTAGCAAATAATTTGTGTATGATACAGGCTTACAATCTTTTACCTGAAAATCTTGGGACTAGATGAGTTTCTGACAAATTGGAATTCAGGAAGATAACGGCTGTATTTACAGTAGAATCTGGAGCACAAACATGTAAACAAATACAGTAATGTTTTTAACTGAAATTTCTGAATATTCCTACTATGTCAGTAGCCTGATGATACTTCAATCTGGTTTTTTCTTGAGTGATCTTTAGTCAGTTTCCTGCAGCTTTTGCATTCTTGAATAGTACTTACGAACTGTGAATTACATCTGGCTTTCCAGGAGAGAACTCTGGGTCCCCTGTAGCCTGCATATTATAGTCTCTTCTGTTTTCTTATTTGGCCTTTTATTCATTCTCCAATTACACACATCTCCTTCAAAACTTTCTCTTGAATTTGAATTTGTGTGTGATACATACTGTACTAAAGGGGTTAGGATACATCTAGGCCATCACCACTGTATATGCGGTCCATCATTGACTAAACTGTTGCTGTGTGATGCATGATTGTACCTTAAACGTTCACCTGTTTTAAGTTCATATTTTGATGGATTTTAGTAAATGGTCCAGTTTAACCCATTATCACTTTTGAAATTCAGAACTTTTCATCACTCTAAAAATTTCTCCTCTGTATCTTTGAAATCAAATCCCATCTGCACCCCAGCCTCAGCCCATAGTTACTGATGTAGTCTTCCATTTCTGGTTCTCGTATTTGTCCTAGTGTTTTGAGAAACATCTGTATCAGTGTATCAATACATTACTTTTATTTTTCATTTTGGAGTGGTATTTCTAAATGTGCAGCAACTAGGAAGTCAAACCTATGTAGTACATTTCTATAATAGAGTAATTTTGGACAATAAAAGTATCTTGTATGTTTGGCCGGTTACCCAACAGATAGCCTTCGGAATTCTTGCTCATTTGTTGACAGTTCTTCAGTTTACAAATCCTCTCAATTCCATCATGAGTTTTAGGCTAGCACGATTCCCATGCTCTCCAAAGCCAAGAGTTCTGGGTTAGAAAACTAGGATTAAGTAATCAGCACCCTGGAGACTTACCAACTCAGTTGCTTTCCCTTGGTCAATGGAATCCAGTCATAAACCTCCATGCTGCATATTCAGCGGTATAGTTATGCCAGAAAGAGTTTCTGATGGTTATGAGGTGCCCACCCTGAGTCTAAACCCTAAAACCTTCCCTATTCATCCCAGAAGACTATTTGCCTACTAAAATGTGTTGAGAGATGCAGAAGTACACCCACCTCCTGAGAATGGAATGATGATAGTGGAATTAGGTGTTAAGAGGGAAACCTGTCCTTCATCCTGGCAAAGTGAAGCTCTTATTCTATGACATTTGACCCTACGTCAGCTACTGCCTCTAGGAAAAGAATTTGGAAAGAGACTGTCATCAGTATTTACTCCACATGGAAGACTTCTGCTTGCGTTATGATACCCATGTTAAAGGAACCTTAAATGAAATGGAGAAAGCCAGGATGGAGAGTCAGTGATCTCCAGGAGGGGTCCATGAATTATTGCCTCCAGACACAACTGCACAATACTGGTGGCAGTGAGGTGTACCAGGCTCAGTAACAGTCTGCCTTGTCTATGGAAAAGACAAATCACTATCCAATGACAGTGTTCCTGAAGCAGGGCGGGACTTCAGCAAGTTGCTGTCAGGATTTGATAGAGTCTCTGAGATTGGACATAGTTGTTACTTATACTGTAAGGTGCGAGGCAGAGTGAGTCAGAGACAGGAACGCCAGGAGAGAGGGATGAGACTGTTCTAAAATTGCAGCAAATTTTTGGTCTCTTTCACTTGATAGTTTCATTGACATATAGTTGTTATTTCATTTTCTTGCTTTGGAAAAGTATTTAAAATATCTGCCTCTACATTTACTAATCAGAAGAATGAAAATCCCAAATTTTTATTAGAAGTGTTATGGACATTGTTAACATATATAATATTCTTAGTAGGATTTTAGTACTATTTCAGTAAAAGAAAGTATCACCTAATATTATTTTTAAGTAGAAAGAATAATCCCCGGAACCTGTAGATTTGGTGTAGGTAAAAAAAAGAAATAATCTGTTTAACTGCATGTTGTAAATCTCTATCATTGTGGATAGTGAGAGATGGATATTCGTAGAATATTTGGCAGACTAGGACATGAATATGAGTGTGACAATGGAAAAACTACTAACATACACACACACACACACACACACACACACACACACACACACACACACACAAACCAATCAGATGTTTACTTGGAATAATAGTTTCAAGAGTGCTGGAGAAGCCATAGAAGAATCAGTACTTCAAATAGCAGGACAATGTCCAAGGTACTTCTAGTGAGGGGCTAGCTATATAGGAGATAGTGAAATTACCCATGCCATAAACAATGTCAAGGATTTTCTCTATTACAAATGTCTTTTGTATTTTCCTGCTATCTTTGAGAAGTGTTTAAATGAATACTCTGGTTTTAGCCGTTGTCTGGAGGAGGCTCCACTGCTCCTTGAGATAATGTACACAAAGTACAACAGTGATCACCTACTTGCAGGAATCAGTCATGGTTTGATAAAAGGGAAGAACACAGTATTGTCCTCTGAAATAGATGCTTGCCTGAGCTGACAGGTCATGGTGGGACATGAATTCTGTACATGAATCTGTAGCAAGAATTTCTTAGGACTTTCAGAATTCATTGAAGATGAATGTTCCACAAAATGTTGGACTTTCGGTGAAGGTTGGGACCCTACATGATTGCTGAATATTTACTGCAAACTTGAAAAGCACTGGTAGTTTGAGACAGGGAATCCTGAGACCTCAGATAATAGAAATCAGAGCAAGAATTTATGTTGCCATCACTTCTTTTCCCAGACTGAGTTTTATCCATCTTTTAGTTACTTTTGATTCAAGGAAGAAATGATAGAGGTACCAGGAACTGCGGAAATGATCTTCTTTTGTTTTACAGAACTGTCCCTCTACCAGCAAGTACAGGTTGTCACAGCATTTAATTCTCATCATGTGGTTAAAATCCAGTAGTTGGATGATCTGCTGCATCAACCAGAACTAGCTGCATTGAGTCTCAATAGAATTTCCAGAGCTCTACCCGCTACACTGAAGTTATTGACTCAAAATTCCAGAATAAAGCAAAAAATGCTACCTGATTCCACTGTAAACAATATGCAGAATGAACAAGGCCAGCAAATACTCAGGATGAACTATCAAAGATAGTTCTGGCCAATTGGATCTGTAGGGAGCATTGCATTGTGAGTGAACTGAGTTTCAGGAAAGATGTATCTATAGATTATGTTCTCCTTTTGTCTGTCATTGAAATTTTCTTCTTTCCAACACACATATCTGCATTGTGAAGAAAAAGAAAGTGACTTACGTTTTCAGCTGAAGCCATTTGGTACCTGAAAAATGGTATTGGGACCCAGTAAAGATGAATATTACTCATTATTGCCAGGTAGGCCAATTGATATGCAGGGACTCATAAAATCATCAGAGGATAATTAGCTGCATATTTCTAGATAGGAAAGAGACAAAAATTCTCACTTCCTTTAAAAGTTAAAGAAGGCAGGTGTATGCTTCCAAGATTCAGGCATAGTGGCTCAGGAACACTGGAAAGCCAAGGATTACTTTAAAATTGAGCAGAGTAATGCTCTCTTTGATTGCTACTATGTAATGAAGGTGCAAATATTTGGGGATGGAGAGTTTCTGTGATACAAAAGTATAACCATCAAGGTGGTCCTGGAGATTGAATACCAAATGGAGAAGTCCTCACTGAGTGCCTGTACTTCCCTTTGGTGCTTTCCATATAGTGTCTTGAGACCTATATTCTCCACCCAGGCATTCTGACAAATGCATTGCCTGCACCTTACCCATCTTCCCACTCTACTTACCTCTTTCTGTCTTAGAATTATACTCCAGCACTGTGCTACCTGGCAGGGGTTTCTCAGGCCTGAGACAAGAGATTCTAGAGCTTTATGATTGATATTGCTCTGATGCCTCTGTGCTTAGCACCTGACCTGTGTTACTGCCTAGCAGGAAGGATATTAGGAGAACTATGCCTCAGCCAGCACAGATTCTTTGTCTCTGTGTCCTCAGGTTTCATCATCCCCCATCCTGGATGATTCCAGACTCACCTACCAGTCTTTCTTGTTTCCCATCAGTGCATTTTGTGCACTACTTGACCTTGACCTGAGTAATGACATTTTAGGTACCAGTAGACTCAGCCAGGCTCTTCTTTGTACTCAATTTCCTTACACATGGAAATATTTGGGAGAAATATGTATTCTTCAGTTGTTTGGAGTGTGTATGTGCTAAAACTGTTCAGAGTTTTTACGTATCTTTCTGAGAGGAGCCCACTCATTACTTGACCGAATAGAGAGGACTGAAGCAGAAATGAAGGTGGGATGAAGCTTGTGTGGGGTGGAGGCTTGTGTTTGTAAGGCAGGAACATACCTTATGCTCTGCCATCAGAAGTCCTGGCAGTAAGCCCCTAGTTAATGCCTGATACAGTACTGTCTCAGCCTTGAATTCTTGTTTTTTGATTTCTAACCTTGTGTTTTTACAAATAACTGTTACTTAAATTGTGACTAATTTCACAAGTATATTTTATAGATGTATCAAGTCTGTACTAATAAATATTTTAAAAGGCATTTGGGAGGAGTTCATAATGTAATGAAATGCAAGTCTTTATACTTAGAAATACAAATTACAAGGATACATAGTAAGGGTTGTTTCATTGTTTGAGTACAGGGCCAATGGAAGAAAATGTTAATTCTGTTTGAAGAAATCAAAAGAGGCTTTATATACTCTTGAACTGAAATGAAAAGATGGATATAAAGAATGAGTGGGATTTTTCCAAGTGAACTCGGATAATGAAGGAACCCAGAGAAAACCATTCATGGCAGAAGGAACAAACATGGAGAAAGATCATATGAGAATGACAGTCTGCAGAATTAATAATGTGCAGCCAATAATGTGTTTTAATAGTGGTACCATGAAAACACTGTAGTAATCTAAATGTATTGACTTGACTGGGTTAAGGGGTGCCCCAATATTTAATGAAACATTCTAGGTGTGTCTGTGAGGTGTTTCTGAGTGAGAATAATATTTGAACTCATAGATTGAGTAAAGAAGATTGCTCATCCTCTTGATGGAGGGAGGGATTCCCTCCTATCTCTTGCTGGTTTGAATAGAACAACAACAACAACAACAACAACAACAACCACAACATTTTCTCCACCTGACCACTGTTCTTCCTTCAGGACAAGACTACACTAGAAACTTTTCAGTGGCACCACCTTGCCTCCTTCAAATCTTTGATTTTCTCAGTCTCCGTAATTGCATGATCCAATCTAGTATCTATCTATCTATCTATCTATCTATCTATCTATCTATCTATCTACCTGTATATAACTGTCATCTATTTTATTGGACTCCTTCACCTTAAGAACTCTAACACAAGAACTCTGGTGTGTCTTTGCTTGAGATGTGATAACAAAATATTATAGGTGAATGGATTTATATGTTAGAAATTCATATTCTCATGGTTCTGGAGCCTGCAACACCCATGGTCAATATGCTTGTGGATAAGTTTTTCTGCTGAGAATTTTGTTCATGGGTTAGAGATGGTTGCTTTCTTATTGCATCCTCTTACAGCATTTTCTCAGTATTATGGCTATTAAATATATCAAGATATTAACCTATGGAATTGGAGAGAGAGGGGGAGGGAAGGAGAGAGAGAGAGAGAGAGAGAGAGAGAGAGAGAGAGAGAGAGAGAGAGAGAGAGAGAGAGAGAGCTCTCTTGTGAAAAGCAGTGATTCTGTTCAACCAGTTCAACTAGGACATGACTTTTATTATCTCATTTAACCATAATCAATTCCTTAGAGAATCTGTCTCCAATTACAGCCACACTGGGAGATATATATTTTTAGGTGGACACAATTCACTCTGGAACACTGGAGCGCAGATTCCAAGTGTGTGTGTATCTAGAAGAGAATGTGAAAAACTTGAATTTCATACTGAGGGATTTTAATGTTATCTTGCCACTGATGGGGAGTTATTGAAGGATTTTAACTGTGAAAAGAGATGATAAAATTTATATCACACAGCTTACTTTGATTTCTGGTTAAACAAACATTGACTAGCCATCCCTAGAATATTCTGTGCACATCAGCCAATGGAAATTAAAAGATGAGTACTTACAATTTCTAGGAGAATTAAGACAAAAAGGAAGTCATTTCTAGAAACCTGTAGATATCTCAATGTTTCTGTATTCCATGTAGCTGGACTGAAAAGATGATCTATGATTTTTTTCATGTAACACACTTATGAATGACCAATGGTGCCTATTGTCTGGCGTAGGCTCCTTAATATAGCCCTAGTACTTACGGTGTGTATTGTCTTTGTTGGTCATAATGGTAGGCAGGTATTCCAACATTGGTGAAGCACAGTTCAATTTAGTTCCTCTGCATCTTCAGATAGCAAAACATGAAGAGAGCGAGTTAGAGGTGAAAACAGATTCACTTTTGTCTTTTTCCATTTTGATTGGAAATATATATGTTATCTAGGTGGTGACAGAGATAAAGAAATTCTTAATAGGAATGCACAATGGGGATAATTTTATATTTTATAATTTATTTATTTTTTATATATTTGCCTGTTTGCTTTTACATGACATCAGTTCTAGGAATGAAGCAAGGGAGCTAAGATCTTAAGCATATCTAGCAAAATAGCCTTGAGCTGGTTGGACTGCATGTCAAATTGCCATCCGGCTAAAGATTTGGGAAGGTTTCTTTTGTTGTTATTTGCGAGCAACCGTGAATAATAAGACCAAAACATATTTACACATCCTATCTCTTGAAAAAGGTTGAATGGAAATAGATCACTACCAGTCAAATATACAATAGCTAAATAAATGCTTTTATTGAACTGATATGCATAAATTTCATTGTTTGAAGCTATACAAACATAGGAAAAACACACCAGAAACTAGGACAGAAATACTGAAGCCAAAATCAATCCTGTACATTGTTAGAAGCTAAGACTTTGGAAAATAATTTACTAAAGGAAGAAGAAAGATTTTTTAAAAATTATGTGCTGTTTAATAAGATATAAAATATAACCTGTGTGAAGTAGGGAAAGAATTCCATAAGGACTGAAAGGCTAAGAGCAAACAATAGTGTGATAAACAATAATATGGACATGAACACAGTCTTCATGAGAAAGCAAAGGTTGGCAAAATTCCAACAGCAAAAACAAAGTGTTAGTGATAATAAAATGCAGGATTGGAACATTCTTGATTATTTATGGGAAACATGAAATCTAAAGGGTTCTCCACAATACTGTCCTGCTTTAATTTCGGACTTGAAGGCTGATTTTTAAAAACAAACCAGCAAACATTCCGCTGGCTAGAGTAGATAACTATATTTCCTTATAATTTTGGAAAACAAGCCAGATTTCCAAGTCCTCTTTCATAATGACAAAGTAAGACCATTTGGATGTATTATTTTTTGGGGTATGTATTATTTAGGGCAGTGATTCTCAGTAACTGATCTTTGCACCATCAACCTGAGACTTGTTAGATGTGTGAGCTTTTAACTCTAACTCAAATTGTTGAACCCTGAACTCAGGGAGTAGGGCTGAGTGGCCCGTATGTGATCCTATCCCACGTGTAGTTTTAATATTGCTGTAACTTGAGTCACACTGGATTAGAAGAACAACTTGCTAGTTATAATGAGTTATCCCAGATAAATGCCCTGACTCCTCAGGATACTTCTGCCACTTCTCCAAGGACACCAGTGTCTGGACAGGTTTGCCAATAGAAAGGCTTTACTAATGGGAAAAGCATGTGTATCTCAGATTCCTCACCCCAAAGAGAGGATAAGGAAATATAGACATGTAGCTGCTATTCTCAAAGAAATATTTCTTAATATGAAAGAAGAGCTGTTTATATAGATTAAAAGGGCTTTGTGTAATAAAGGTGGATGACTCAGTTAATTATTCTGGGGGAAAATACGTTACCATAAAGAGAACAAACATTATAATTGAAGGGGAGAGGGAGAAGAAGAAGAAGAGGAGAAGGAGAGGAAGAGGAGGAGAAGGAAGACAAAGAAGGAGAAGATTAAAAGGAAAAGGTGAAGAGAGGAGAGGAGGAGGGAGGGGAGAGGAGAGGGGAGGAGAGGAGAGGAGAAGAGAGGAGAGGAGAGAAGAGGAGAGGAAAGGAGAGGAGGACGGAGGGGAGAGGAGAGGAGACACAAGAGAAGAGGGGAGGAAAGAAGGGGAGGGAAAAGGAGGGAGAGGAGAAAGAAAGAAGGAAGGAAGGTTGAAAGAAAAAAAGAAACAAGGAAAGAAAGAAAAAGACCTATAAGATGGAGGGAGTGTTTGTCTAGTCAAAACTCAAAGTTAAAAAAAAAAAGGTTTATATGATGCAATGGCTCCTGTTCCTCCCAGGGCATGTGTGGGGTATAACATGAGTATTAAGAGCCAATATTAGGGATGTAAGTAAGATTAAAGTAGGAAAAGGAGGCTGAGGCCTAAATCTTGTAACCAGAGCAACTACTTCTAAGATAACAATATGCACTATATTAGTTGGTTAATTTCCTGTTTTTTGAAATTCTGTAATATTTTTGTCCTTTTTTCCTGTTTTGCTTTCTTAAAATAAAAATCTATGAAAAAAAGATTAAAGCTTTGCGAGTCACATGATGGAATCATTGGCACACACACACTGTGCTCATTTTCCATGTCTTTACGCTTAGTCCCAGCATGAACACAGAACACCTGATGCCTGTCTTGAGCCTGAAATGTGTTGTGCTCTAGGATCTCGAGTCTAGGCTACTAGTAAATGTTTACCATGGATAAAGAAGAAGATCTGAAAAATAAGCCCAAGTAAACTGATAAATGAAGAGGAAAGTTAAAAAGCACAATGGCTCTAGAATTCTGTATGTGAATAAATGCATTTGGGGACGGTGGCTGTGGAGCATCACTAAAAGGTGACAAAGACAAAAAAGCACTGGAAAAGGGTTATTAAAAGAGAGTTCCAAAGACTTCTTCAAATGTACTCCATGTACAGGTTCTATGTAGGAGAAGACATCCAACATACATCAGTTAACAGTGGGCATATGTTCATATATTCCTCTCCTCCTCCTTCTAAGAGTGAGGCAGTGTAGCTACCCTGGACTTCAGATCCTCCAGGTCTTGGTCATGCTTGGAAGGCAGTCATGTCACCTTAGTAATACTGTTGCCACAGTCCAGTGAAGACTCTCTTTTTTAATCCCAGTATTGGCAGTCAGTGAACAATAGACTTTTATTAGATATGACCCCCACTATCAAGGTTTATGAAATATAGTCATAGAGACAAAGACACACCTGAGAACTTAATAACTATCCAAAATCTAAAAATAGAGAAAAAAAATCCTCATGGTGTCGCAAGTGCATAGACGCCTAGCGAAATGTGAGTGACAGAAAGTCTACAGACTACCATTATTGAAAATGATGCCCCTAAATATTTTTCAAAAGAGGAAAGCAAACTACCATGAGGGAAGCACATACCCGAGTCAGATAGATGAGGACAGAGTGACAAAAGCGTTCCAGGTTGGGATGACAATATGTGTTTTAAAAATAGGGTACCTTGAGATAGATTAAATTGATAATTTTGAGAAAACAGAGATTCAGTTTAAAGTAACTGAAATTATAAAGGTAATATTTGAGGGTTTATCCTATATATATTGTTGACTCATAAAAGTTTGAAGGTATACTCCTATATGTGAATTTCCAAAGATAGATTAGCAATTCATCCAGGTTTTTATCCAATGGCAATTTCTCTTATGGCAACCTGTATTTGAATGTCATACAATCAGCAAGAGACGATGATATTCTTCCTGTTTCTGAAAGTTATGCAATTACCTTGATGTTTTTGCACCATTACTTGTAAAAAAAAATTCTTACTTTTTGGTCCTTTTCTCTTCTGGGGGATGGTTTTAGCAGTCTAAAAATCAGCTTTCATTTTGAATGCCACTTAACAGAATTTGATTAAAAAAAGTAAACTAATTACAACGGAAATGCAGCTCTGCGAAGCTTTAAGAAAAACACATTATTTTGTTTTAGGGTTCAGTTACTATACATTCATTTATCATCTTTATAAGCGATGTACAAGCAATGATGAATAAGCTCTGGCTTTGAATCAGGAAATGTAAATTATCCTCTTTCTTTCTTTCCTTTTTCCATTTTAAAAAACAAATAATGAATACTAGTAAATTTGTAGCTAGGTGATGTGCCAAGAACTCAATGATGATGTAATGCTATGAATGCAATGCGAAAATTATCCATCTGCTAGTCTTAAGCAATGAAAACTCCTAGACCACGGGATGCATAAGTTGGCCCAGAGAACACTGAGCCTTAAGGTTGGGCTGGCTTCTTTGGAAGACCATCTAGAAGGTATTGTCTGCGTTGGCACTGTTTTGTGTGTGAATCTCCCCCTTGCCATGGCATTTTTGCCCTTGGGAGAGTAGCAAGTGTATTTAAGCAGAGTTTCTTCTTCTCCATCTAAGCAATATTTGTCTTTTGAAGGCAGGTGCAGTTCAACCTCGTTGGAAAAGCCTTCCTTAATTGCTTTAGAACACAATCAAATCTATTCACAATGCTATATACTTTTAAAATAGTGTAAGAAATATGCTGTTCTTACAAGTGAGAGTCAGTATTCAAGATGGGCATAGTAAGTTTTAATTTTTGTACAGTGTTTGGATAGGGACAGAATGTGGGAGAGCATATTCTCAATATAGTGAGTAAAAGGATACTTCAGTGTAGATCATGTGTGAAAAAAGACCAATTCCAACCCAATGGTCATTCTTGAATATATGCAGAAGGGAGATTTTATGAAAGGTAGAACTCTGATGCTCAACTCAGAATAAATCTGAAGTTTACATTGCATTTATCATTTGATGTAGAAAATAAGTCTCTGTTGAGCGAAAACAGCAATGTGAATGTAGGCTTTATTGGTGCAGAAAGTTTTGCATAGTCATTTCCATTTTCAGGGGTTTTGCAATATTTATATTAGCTTGCATATAGAATATTTAAGTTATTTGCAGGCATTTTGCAAATTAAATTTAAATCCTCAATTTACTTACATTTGGATGACATTTATGAGTAAAGACATTAGCCACAGACACTATTCACAGATAAAGTTATGTTTACATCATTAATTCTCATATTCTTTATAAATTATGCCAATTTGATATTTATGCAGTGATTTGATACACACCCCATTTTCCTTTTTGGAAATAAAATCTGAGTTTGTAGACTCAGTTGCAGCCCAACAGGATGTATTCTTCTACTTCCTTTTTTAAAATTTTGTTAATTTTTGTGTCTCCTTAGGCTTTCCTTGTTCAATTGTTTTACTAATAATCTCTCTCAAATTGGCAAGGCAACAGTTAGGCCCACTGGCCTTGGAAAAATAAGTAAAGGCAAGGAAAATATTATTTTCTTTCACTTTAAATGTAGACTGTTTCCAACAATGCACTAAAAGTCTAAATATTTTATTGTCTGGGCACAATCTCATTTTTATTGCCCCAATCACAGCTCATTGGCTAGGATATGCTGGGCAGAAGAGTAAGCTGGTCAGCTAATGGCCTCCCTGCTGCTAAAATTAACTAATTGTTAAAGTAATAACCATGGACCCTCCTGGCCTATTTTAATAGTCATTGGCAATCTGGGAAATTATTTTGCGGTTTTCATTTCAGTAAGTCCTTCTATTGGCCATTTGCACTCCTCTTCGTGCTCTTAAATGTTTTCTTGATGAGAAATATTTCAATGAGAATCTGCAGGGAGCTCTGACCAGTCCTTTCAAGTTGCAATTGGAGTTCATTGTTCCTCCCGTGAAGAGAGGAAGAACATCCTACAGATATGTGTGTACTAAGGTGCATGGGGGTGGCCATCAACTTAAGGCACCAAACTTCTTTTCCAAATTAATGTTCTTTCCTCTGTACCATGGGCCTCTCACATCAGTTTGTTTCATATCTCCCTTGTCCATTCAGTGCCCGTTACCTTACCTCTCTTTTTAGTGGAAAATCATTCACATTCTGTAGGTCAGGACGGTGAACGTTTCAGAGTTTGCAATGGTACCAGCCCACTGTGGCATGTGTTCTGTGGGTTCAGCACTTCTTTCTAAAATGAGCTCCTAGAGTGGGACTCATCCATTGCACATCTCAGGACAGTATTATTTACAGGATCGATCTCCTCTTCCCAAACGTTCCAATCCGTAGTATTATTTTGCCACATTTCACCAGATTTTTGAATTTCATACTCTTAATCTGGCCACCTGTTTCATGTGCACATGCTTTTTATTCTTAGGTAAGCTGTACTTTTGTGCAGAAAGGGTTCTGCACTTTCTCTGGTCTCATTCACTACCAGGAATTATGTTGAACATGTTGTAGATGTTTAATATACATGTGGTGAATTAAAATATATTAAATTTGGAAATTTTAAAGTTGCATTTGCTGTATAAATACTTTTTCTCTCATATCCTGAAAGGAATACAGGTACAAATTTTGTTGTTGTTGTTGCTCTGGGGATTGAACTTAGGACTTTGTGCATGCTGGCCAAGCATTCTACCACTGAACTACATACTTAGCTGAGGCAGAGAGTTACAGTGCAAAGATATTTGAAAGTAGAGATAGAGGCTAGTTAAGTTCATTAGAGGTCCACTTGCAAACTATGCATTTGCTATTGATTTGCTAAAGCAAGTGTGTAGTACCTCTGGTAGCCAGCTATAGTTTAAGTATTAGTGAACTCTTTTTAAATAAAGCCTCAAATCTATTTGATGTAATCATTGATATTCAAAACTTTACACAGCTCTTATCACTTGCATTATTGTGAATTCTGTATTTCATACCATTAAAATACGTGGTTATTGAAGGCTTTTTTGTATATTCACAAGAGTACCTTATTAATGCTAATTTTTAAACTATAATACTGTAATTAGAGCAAGTCAAAATAAAGAGACCATTACCAGCCTATTGATACACAATTCCATGAAAGTAGTGACAGGATCTGTTAAGGTATGAAAAACTTTGAAAAGTTTTTATAATTTGGATTGGTTATACTTGGCCCACGGAAATAGTACACATCCTAGTCTAGGTTGCTACAAACACATTAAAAAGCCTGTAATCCATTAATTGCCTCTTTCTCCTATTTCATAAGGACTTACAGGTCAACTGCTAAATATGGGTTTAGATTAAAAGAATCTTTTTGCAATGCTGGGAACCCATAATTTATGATTTCCTTTGTATAAGGACCCCATTACAGTCTTGAAGACCAAATTAACTTTTGGATTTAGAGAACATTTTTAATGAAAGAAACTTTAAGAATCATAGAGAAAATCCAGACAAACTGAGATTTATATCCTTACTCCTCCACCTGCCAGGATTATCTCCTTGAAATATCTCCTTGACTATAATATCACCTTGACTGTAACACGTACCAATTTCATTTTCCTTACAGATTAAAATGCAAATGATTATCTTATTTGGCTTGCCAAATGGTAAAAATAAAAGCTGATAATTATTTGTAAAAGAAGAACGAACAGTTGCTGAGTGCTTGTCCAATTAGTCAAAGGTAGCCCACCAGTATATGGAATTTTTGAGACCTATTGTAGTTTGTCATATCCTTTCTTTCTTTTTTTTTTCCTTAACTTAAAGTTTCATCTGTGTTTAAAAAAACAGTTGAGATGCAAGAACAACACTTCTGCTCACCTTATTGTCATCTCCTTGTGTTTGTATAGGGAGGTGAGATGAAAAGCAGAAAGCTGGGACTCAGCCAGAGATGCTTTCAACCTCAGCACAGTCAATTATGAGTTGTATAATCTTGAAATTCTCAGCAACCTCTCTAAGCCTGAGGTTATTCATGTTAAACATGGGATAATAGATACACCTGCTTCAAAGGGCTGCTCTGGGGATTCTATCAAATAATGCTGTAAACATTTAGCATAGTGCATTACACACAATAACAATAGGTGCTTAGTTAATGCTAGATATTATTCCCGTATTATTATAGTGAAGACTGCTCAAACAAGCAGCACTTTGGCACATAGCAGACACTCATAAAGAATTTGTGCACAGAGGCAGCACCACTCTGAAAGACCTGATCAGACATCTACAATGCACTGGGGGTCAGAGGAAGCAGAAAAAGAAGGAGAAAAGCTGGTATCTGCCAGGAGACTGAGGATTCAGAGGCACCCGCCAGGAGGGACCACTGCTTGTCTTTCTCCAGGAGTCTCAGGGCTCTGGCAGAGGTGAGAGGGTTGACTTAGGGTTGTAGTAACTCACGAGGGCAGAAACCCTCGTAAAGTATCTCAATTTGTTGTGCCAAGAAGTAAAGTTCTTTATAGTATAAGCCACACGTAAGGTTTGGCCTGTCCTGAGATACTGTCACTGTGACTCTAGTAAATCCAAGCCAAATTCTTCTCCTGCTTCCAGAACTTCAAAGTCAGTCAAATTGAATTCAAATAGTGCTTTTCAGGAATTCTAGGTCAAATGAGATTTAGGAAAAAAAAAAATAGAAAGAAAAATCACAGAGTTTTGTCATTGCCTGGGTGTGTGCAGGTATGCTACATTCATTCTTCCAAGTCCTTGTTTAAATTTTACTTCCTCTAATTCCCAGGAGGTTGTTTTCATTCTTGACACAAATCTCTGATCTATTTGTTGGCACCTGACCCATCTCTAGTACAGCTGAACAGAACTGTTATTTCTAAATCCATATTTTTTTTCTCACTTCCCTGGCAAGTTCCCTGAGGACACAGCCTGATGTCTCTCCCCATGTGTTCACTAAATTCTCTCCCCCAACTACCGGCAGTGGCAATCCAGTAGATCCTTTCTCATATGCTCATTTTTAGCACATGGAAAGAGCACTTAAACAAGTAAACAAACCTAAAAAGGAAATGTGAAGCATGTGCTAAACCGATGATGGTGTTTTCTTCTCGTTGAAGGTAAAGTTAACTTTGGGCATTGCGGAGGAAGGTGGCCCATCTGGTCCTGTGACATTTTTCTGGAAATATCAAAATGGAAGTGAGAAATGTGCTACAAACTGAACAATCATGATCCTCTCTCACATCTGAAGGGAAGATTGTGAGAGTAATGAACATAAATCAAGGCAGGGCTAGTACTGCCCAAATTGAGACAAAACAGGTTTTGCTTTTAAAAAACATCTGCCATAAGGGGATTTAAATCGAGCACTCCTGTTTTTAGAAAAACCTCTATTTCCTTACAGGATGTCGGCTTTGATCACTAATCCCTGGGAAATGTCTCAGGAGCTCCTCCAGTTGGCACAAGTGTTAGGAAGTGGGTGTGGGCAGGTGTGGGGAGGGGACAACTCTTTCCTAAGCCGATGCATTATTTTAAAATAAAAAGACAATCCCCAGATGCTCTAGGCTGTAACATTTCTACACTGTGGCTTTTGCAGCAGTGTGGCCCAGCGACACCTAAAGAAAATGTTCCTTCTGCAGGTCAGCACTCTCCATCTACCCCTCTCCCCGGCCAATGACATTAATGTGCATTTGTCAATACTGAATTTCATTTGCTGCAGAGCAGCTTAGAGAAGGAAGCACATCGTGTTGTATTTTCCTTGCCTCTCAAACTGGAGTTCCCGCTTCTCCCCAGCTTTGTGCTGTCAGCAAAACATAACGCGTTTACAATCGGTCTCTTGATCTAAGGTAATTACTTCCAGGAGAAATAGCGAGGGGAAGAACCTAACAAGAGAAGGCTTGTGTTGTCTCCTGGTGAGCTGCTGTCCTGAAAGTGTATCAGACTTGTCAAATTGGTTCAAATTAAATTGACACGGTGCTCTTCCAGGTGTCGCTACGTTATTATACATCTTGGAGCCCTTTTGGGCAGTGAATGCTTTCAGAGTTAAAAAAGCATGTGCTAAGGAAACGGGTGCAGATAGCCAGCAACAAGGACAGCGCAGAGCTCCAGGAGGACACGTTAAAACTGACTGCGAGAATGCGGCAGGTTATGTTATTATAGGAGCTCAGTTTTGGTCTTCTCTCAGCAATTTCCAATTCCTGCCACCGTGACAGAGGTGTCCCCAAGTCTTAGCAAGGAGGCCTAGGAAACATTTTTTTTTCTTGTCTTTGATTTCATTTATTTATTGTAACATTTATGAGCCCTGTCAGGGGAAGATTCTGATTCCAGCACCACCAACACCAGCCTGAAGGGAGACAGGGAACTTCTAATCCTAGCTTTTCCCTGAATGGCCTGGTGACCTTGGCCAAGTCACTTAACCTCAACACACAGGGACTGTCCTTTATAACTGAACAGGGGAGTGAATGAGGCCTGGATCACCTCACCAGGGTGTCAGAGGAATAACTAATTAATGATTGTAAAGCACTTTGCAAACAGAAAGTGCTGTACAAAATGCTTAATATTAATAATAAAATGCATTCACTGCAAGCCTCTAGGCGTATGTACAGAAATAACGATAGTAATTAAAGTAACACGCTAACAAAACTCATTAACCCTCAAACCTCCTTCTGATTGTACTTGGCTATTGTAGCTTCATTGTTTTCTTAAAATTTCTAGGTGGTACAAAGAGGAAGGCTGCATTGTGGAGCACAGCTCTGGGTCTCTACCTTACTTTTAGGCAAATGATGTTACCTTTTCTGAGAAATAAGAGTGCTGAAACCCCTATCTCCATCCAGGCTTTCTTAACATTTGCCTACATGAACCAGATCTTTTTTTCCATGCTCAAACATCTACTGTCTGTACCATGATTTACCCTAACTCACTGTCTTCATTCTGGGTAGCTATAGCAAAATACCTGAGACTGACTATTAAGAAGACCCTTATATTTGATTCATGAGTCTGATGCCTGGGAAGTCCCAAAAGCATGACACCTGTGTCTGGTGAGAACTCTCTAGCTACCTCAAAGCATGGCAGATAAGAAGCCATGTGCAGAATAGAGGAAACAAGAGATAGAGTTGGGAAAGCTGAACTGCCTTCATAAGAGCACATTGCTCTTGTGGGAACTATTCTAATCCTATAAGGCTTGACCCATGCCCACTTGTGTTAGTCAAGTTTCCCATAGCTGAGACTCAATATCTGGCCCTTCAAACTAAAGAAGTAGAGACTTAATTTGGTTCATGGGTTTAGGAAATTCCATCCATGGGAGGCTGACTCTAAGGTAGAAGCATCATGACAGAAGGGCCTGGCAGAGAAAACATACTTAGTCCATGGCTTCTAGAAGCAAAGCAGTGGAAACACTGTCAGACAGAAAGAGGTCAGGAACTGTATATCGTACCCAAACTCATGCCTTCATGACTGTTTCTGCCACATCCAGAAACACACTTTACTAATTCCTCAGGCTGCTGCAAAACCCAAGTTGATTTGAATAAAATTAACCACAACACCACAAGAGGGCAATAATAACTTCTTAGAGTGGAGCCTGCAGGAACTATTTACTTGCTACTATACCCTACTTCTTGAAGACCCACCATCTCTTAATACTGTTGGATTTGGGATCACACTTGTAGTACATGAACTTCTGGAGGACAAAGCATGTCTTCTCACTGCAATAACTTTACTCCCCTTTACATTTATCACTCCTTCCATGCATACATGACCCTTCTCTGCCTATAAATTCTTTAAGGATAGAGCTTCTCTTGTGTTTTAGTCCCCTCATTCCTGAAGAGGGACAGTAAATGGTATGTAGCACTTAGTCCATACACCAAGAGCTAGCTATAGATTCTCTGCCCCAGACCCTATGCTCTTCCCACCTGGTAGATTAGACTCAGGGAAGGATGTTATTTGAAATAGGTCATGCTTTGCCATATTTTCTTACTCCCAGCAAGCTTGCAAGTACTACCAAGAAGGCTTGACAGGGAGAAAGAATTATGATATGGGGGGGGGGGATGAGAGATGGGAGAAGGAACTGTTGATTCACTAATTCGGATCTCCCTCAGCATTGAAATTGGGAAGAAGTGACAACAGGCATTGGGAAAGTAACTTGCGGAAAAGAGGGAAAGGTTAATATGATATTCCTTGAGTGAGCAGCAGCAGGAACAAGGTCAGCTGTACATGGGTCACACTGGATAAGGGGACAAGAGCAGCAGTGGCACGCACAGCTGGAGGTACCCAAATATTGTGGGAAATACGGAGATTTAGAGAAAGATGACTAGTAAATCTTTAAAAGACTAATTTGTTATTTTCCTCTAATTATGATAAGTGGCTAATTAAAATAAACCCTCCTCTCATTTCCTTTATCTACTTATTAAGATAGCATTTTGATTTCGTTTCTCTTTAGATTTTAAATTTCATAGCACACCTTGCCCAGGGTGCAAGCTCATGTCAGAATGTTTGTGCTGCAATAGCATATTTTACAGAAAATAAGAGTGGTATGCAAACCATTTACCTGAGGCACCGTGAGTCAAAATTTAATCTGACTTTATCCTGAGTACTCTATTGTAATACAGGGTTATGATATAAACCTTTAGATTGATAACCCAAATAGACTTTATAAAAAATGACCCATATACTGTAAGGAATATATTGCAGACAATATATCAGAATAGTATGGCTTTTACAAATGTCATACAAAGCAACTAAACCAAATAAGAAGAAAGTCAGGTGTCCTATTTAATTTGATTATTTAAAAGCGAGTCCTTGGAAAGATTAACAGGCAGGAAGGAAAGGCCTTGAGTTTTAGAAGAAATGGTCAAACAACTCTTAGGCATAGAAAAGAGGGAGCTATTGCAGGGTCAGAGGTGGAAGAGGAGGAATTTTCTGTGAAAATACTAACTTTTATAGAGTATGGTGCTCCTGAGAACAAATGTTAGCCTGTGGGGAGAGAGAGAGAAAGAAAAAAGGGGGGAGACAGGGAGGGAGGAAGCTAACTGCACATAGATTCAAGGCTGAGTGATAAGCAGGGATCTGGAGAAAGGAGGGTAAAATCTCAAGAGGGTGGGAGAAACCTAGGACAGCAGGCCCAGAGACCCATCAGGCAGAGCACGCTGGGAAGAATACTGATTTTTGGCACTTTTTCACATGATTCCCTCCTGCGGAGAGCAGAGGGTGATTGTGAACAAGCAGTTTGGGAGATTACAGGTCTGGAGATGACTTTGGAAAAGAAATCCTAAAATTACAAGAAAAAAAGCAAGAAATGATATTGAGAGAGCGCAAACCTCTATTTCACGGCCAAATCAAAAACTCCCTGACTGGGAAATTGATATTCTGCCTCCAAGGCTGGGCACAGTTTACAGTATGGGAAACGACATCAGTGCATATTCTAGGATCCAACTCAGCCAACCTTTAGTGTCTTCTTGTTGGTCTCTTCATATCGGTCTGTTTTTCATCTGCAAAGCAGTTTTGACTATTAGTATGGTCTTTTCTGCCTCTGATATTTGATGAACTCCATAATACTGAGTGTCCAAAGAATGTTTTGGATACTGTATTTATTCAGTGACTGCAGAAATGATTTAGGTTACACTGCCACTTCCCTGAAACTCTATGAGATCTCTGGAGTGGACACCTTTAGGGCTTCATCTGAGTGGTTTAGTTCATCAGTCAAAATTCATTCATCAGCATCTGCATGTCCAGCCTTTTAATAAATACTTAAAGGGTGACCCTGATCCTGATCTCGAGGAGGTCACTGTACTGTCAAGGAGTCACATTACCACATGGAAAATGACAAAAGATAAGGGATATTACCAGACCCTGTGCTCATTGTCAACTGAGAGCTTTGTGTGACATCACCAGACCCTGTGCTCATTGCCAACTGAAAGCTTTGTGTTTCAGTTTGGTGGATCACAAACTTCTGTGCTGAATGGTCAGAGATAAATAGTATGAGATGATCCTATAGCTACATATGCACACATATGCACAGGCATATGCACAGGCACACACACACCCAGTCAGACAGACACATTGAGCTAATATTCATAGCTCTTACACAACAGGGCTTTTAGTGAACTTCTGCTATTAGGTAGATGAAATGAAGAATAAGTATGAGAGCAGTGAAATCCAGAAGAAACCATCATAGTGGGTTACAACTTACAACTTGAGAGAGCTCCCTGAAGGTTAAGTATTCATAAGATGGTGGAACAACCACTAAACCCGAGTTCTTGAATTACAGCTCCCAATCCTCACTCTATGATTAAGTAGAACTTTGAAGTTGAGAAAATTTCCTGTACTATTTGAGTTTGATGTTAGACACAAGAATTTTTCACCACATTTTGTGAACTGTGGTTTAAAAGAAGTAGAATTGAAGGCTGAGCAGAAGAGTTAGAGACCAAGAATCAGGGACAGAATGTGATTGGCGGAAGTGAAAGATGGCTTCAATAGTGGTAACTGTTGGGTGCTGAGTATAAGGATTGCTAGTTTATGCCACAGTTAGTATTAGAGTGGCTTTTCTGAAATGTTCTACTTACTCTTGCAAAAATATCAAGTGTCTTTGTCTTCGTGCATTCTACTTTTTCAGTAAATGCATTTCATCAGCAACTACATTTCCACTGCGTGTAAGTACTAGGCATAATGATGGCCATATAATTCATGGTATATAATTTATATGACCATATAAATCATCGAAACTTTTGGGAGTAAAAAAAGGATGCAACTAATAATCATAATGAACAATCACTGAAAAAGCTTGTGCTGGGGAGTTTGGTATATAATTTCCTTACATATATAAAATGTCACTCATTCTGCTCAACACATAATCAACTCTATTTCTTCCAACTAGGTGCACGTGATACACCCTCATCAGATATTGCAGACTTTATTTATATAAAGACATGAGCCAACCAATTATAAAAGCTATCTTTTAGGACACAAAGATCCCTAGGAGATATTAAAGGATGTTAAATGTCAAGCTGTTGAAGCTCAAAGAAGGGAGTTAAAGGAAGATGTATGTACACCTATGCAAGAAGGGCAGTTTGTGTGCACATGTACTTCGCTTGCAACTTCAGATTTAAAAGTAGGTGGTTCTAAAGCAGGGTCTTTGTTCCTGAGTGTTTACGTGAATATATGAAAGTGTAAATCTCTGTCAATTTCTTAGGAAATGTGATGCTCAGATTACAAAGCAGAAGGAACTGCGAGGAAAGATTTGGAGAGGAGGGGGAAGGAGGGGACTTGGAGATGCACACGTAATTTAAAATTATAACCTAACAAATGCAAAACAGGAAGGGAACAGCATTTTAAAGAGGCCAGTAGATAGCATCAGCTCATTAGTGGTTCCATTACAGTGTACATTGGTTTGCTTTCTCTCCTAGCACAAAAAAAGTGATATATGTGCATGTGGGTATGGAGGAAGTAAATTAAATAAACATAGCTCAAGTTATTTTAGGGTATTCTGAGCATTAACTCTCATCCTTGAAGGTAGTGGTGAGAATTATGAGATGTTTCAGTCTTTGAAATTAGCTATTGTACTTCAACTGTAATTGGATTCCCAAAGCACCCCTTCAGTAGGTGAGGAGTGGGGAAGGGTCATTATAAAAGGATAGAGCACTTTCTGTCAACTGGATGGGAGGACAGCAGAGCTCACACTGCTGACGCTGCACAACTTTTGATGATCAGAGAGCTTTGTTTCCATTTGGAAATGACTAAGGTCTTATTGCTCTTGTCTTAGATATGAAATACTTGAAATGCATCTGTTTGATGTAACTAAGGTTGAATGAAACCTCTATGCAAGTAGTTATCAAAGTTCATTGAACAGGAGAGAAGAGCACTGAATTTCAGGAAAGTTGAATTGTAAGAATTGAGGCTCTTGATTACATGTGATAGCTCTTACTGGGAAACGATACTAACTGAGGAAAAAAGAGGAATGAGATTCGGTAAAAAGAATCAAACTCGAATTTAGTTTTTTTAAAACCTCAGAATTAATTTTTCCTGTTTTATAAAGTTAATAGCAGAAATTATTTTACAGGAAGAAAGACAATGTCAGAAATAGCAGGGTGGAATTTTAGAGATGAATTAGAAGAGGCAACTGGAGGAAGCTAATATTCTTATCTTCTCCAAAATATCTCCTGAAATCATGTCAGAGTTTATTTAATTTTTTCATAAATAATGAAGCAGGGCTTTTGAGGGAGGATTTCTGGGTGAAGCAAATGAACCATTCCATCTCAGAGTTAGCATGGCTAGATTAGGCTGAAAGAAACCTCCAGGGGCCCACCCCCAAGAGGCCTGCTGAGGTTACAGTTCCTGGAGAAACTACAGGTTAGCCAAGGAAAAGGAAAATATAGTACAAGGTGTTCAGGAATACACATAAATGGCAGTGGCCTTCTAGAAGTGCCAGGACCTGGGGCACAGGGCAACAGATGTGACTGATAAATGCCAAGGCCCACATCATGACTCCCACTACCTGTGGCGTATCAGGAAGGTAACTAGCCAGTTGCTCTTAGGCCTTTTGGCCTAGTTCTCCTTATTTCCCAGCAGGTTCAATTTTCTTTTTAAATCTAATATTTTTAAGTGAAGCATTTATCCTCCAGTTTGCAGCAGCTACCATGACCCTTATTGTCTGAATAGTGGCTGTGATTCCTCAATCTACATTAACCGTTGGATTCTGAACCCCTGGTAGGCTATATGCACTAAGGCTTAACCACTGTGTCGTTTAGAACGCCTTGCAGAAGTATTCTCCGCATTTCATTCATGATGATTATCTGAGAAGCCAGAAGGGCAAAGGCCCAGAGTGATTCACTGAAAGTGCATATGGTATTCATTCCGCAGAGAACAAATATGGAACAGGAGAAATAGCGACAGTCGCATCATTTGCATTTGGTATGTAAATTCAAAATACATATTGATTTACATGTATAATTTAGTAACCAAAAAAAAGAAAAAAAAAAGGAAAGAGAAAGAAAAGGAAAGAAACCCAGATAGCTAAGTAAACATGAATACCCACCCCAGGCTAAAGGCTGGGCTCCTGGTAATGTTTGTAAATGGCACTGTGGTAGCACATCTTGGCATGCAAATGTGTACAAACTGAAAACTGCTGCTAGGTTAAACAGCACCTTTCCCAGGAAGCACAACTGATCTAACATCTTGTGCTGTATACATTGGTCTCCAGGGCAGAAGGCCTATTTCCTCAACTTGCAATCAGCGCAGGAAGTGAGGTCCCTCCCTGTGATTTCCAGGATGGGGTCTGCCTTTATGCTGATGCAGGCCCATAGTTATAAATATCTGTTTCCCCTGTGTGTCTCCATGGACCCACCTTTCTTGATTACTGTTAGAGGGACCAAAGTGTCTTCACTGGCCCCATCCTTATCCAGACTTATTCCTACCAATCTTCTTTCTGCTCCAGCCCCTAAAATCATTCTTTCAGGGGGCAAATCCTCCCAGTCCTCTGGACTGCTTCTGTGCTTTCACAACTCAATATCATGTTTTAAAAAATGCTCTCTCTTCATCTATCAAAGTCCTATCCATGTCTCAAGCTCCGTTGGACCAGATTTTGCCTTATTGAAGGCTTCATGAAAGCTTCAACTATATTGACTCTTTCTTTCCAGGAGCAGCCAGGACAATTGAGGTTTCAAACTATACTCTCAACCTCTCGGCCTTGGTCCCACACAGTTCTCTAATCATTTCCTAAGTGTTGCTTTTGGCTCCCCAAGCAAAGAGCATGTTCCCTGGAGAAAGGGCCTCCATCTCCCCTATGTGACTTACTATTCTGCTAGACGAAGGACACATAATGCTATCCTGGATGGCAAAATGTATTTCCTGAATTTTCACTCTTGGCCCACTATATCATGATGTAAAGTCTGCAGTAGGAAATCTTAATCATGATCCTAGTTGAAAAACGAACCATCAGAGGAATGCTGAGAGTACAGAAGTGTAAGTAGGACTGGACTCTGAGTTTTTTTGTTTGTTTGTTTGTTTCCACAGCACTCTGCTGTTTTTAATGAAAGTCTTTCACTCGTAATGAGCAGTGGCATGTTTGTATCTTAATCCTGAACATTAACACTCAGTCAAGATGGCTTTATGTTGTGTGCTAACTCTGCTAGATATTGTAGGATGTTTAGAGCACTCCTGGTCACTTCACTAAATGACAGTAGCTCCACATGTCCCCAAGCCTCCTCTTTGCCACTGTGAAAACAAAAATTGCCATATACCTTTTCCCTGTCCTTGGGGGGGGGGAGAGGCAAAATCTACATGATTCTCTACCCTCTATTTTAAGATAAATTGCTATAATCAGTTCTCTAAAATTCTTGAGATATTTCTATCTTTTCACTGAGTCAAATGTATCCTTATGATACCTTAATACTTGGAAAATTCTTGTTCATTTAATTATTTGTTATTTATTAATAACATATTTTATAACACATATGATGTCTTTAACTCTTGCTCTTTTATGTGATCTACAAATATGTATTCAATTCCAAATCCATACAGTAGGTATGACAATCATTCTCATTTAAAAATAGGGAACTGAAATCCACAAAACTTAAGAAATTTATCCAAGGTCACACAGCTACTAATGGACAGATCTGGGATCCAATGCTATTAACTATTGGGCTTTCTACAGAAGCAAAAAGTGTTCTCTTGATTATCTCAAATTCGGAAGAGCAGTATTTTTGTAAATTTTCATCAGTTTGAGTGCCCAATTTGAGTATTGACTTATCCTCCATTATTTGTCTTAAATATTCACAGCTTTTCTCTTTGATAATTTGCGCCCCACTGAATCTTTTCAATGGCTGGGACTTGGGGGCTCTTACCTTCATTGAATGCAAGGCTGTGGGATGTTGTGTACCAGACATCTTGGGCAGACTTCAGACACCATGTGAAGTATTCACATCTGTCATACCTGAAATAATCTAGCAATTCTTTGGGCCCATGGAGAAGATCAAAACTAATTGCTATTTTGTATTTTCAGCTGTTTATATAGTTGGGCTGTTTGGCAGCTCTGAATCTCTAGTGGGTCTTTACTCCAAGTATACTGAGTCTAAACTTATTAGACAAGATATCAAGGCCTTTTATTATCCCCCATGCAGCCCATTTGCTTGGAATGGGTCAAAGTCTTTACTCCCCATTTTCACTTCCCTATGGCTAAGTATTCCCATTCATCCTTTGAAGGCTTAGCACAGTCTGAGGGACTTCTGTCGTTGACACCTTAAGCCTTCCATGATTTCTTTTAGGGTCTGTTTCTATTTTATCTGTGTTTTTATGAAGGTAGGCATTATATGCACTGCAGTATTTTACATGTTATGCATACATCTTATCAACTAGATTGTGTAGGTCTTGAAGGGCAGGAATGTGTCTTGTCTTTTCCTTAGCCTCCATATTGGCACAGGACAGTTACATTGATCTTTCATTGCAGTCTTCACTTTATTTTCTTCATGAAAGGGGTCATACTAATCAGCCCTCACTCCCATGCTTTGTAGGAAGCTGAGTTGTACCACAAAGCTTTCCAGCTGCCGAACGCTATGAGTAGTCAGATACAAGAAACCAATTAAGAGTCTCCCAAGAAAATACAGTTCCTGAGAGGAGGAGAAGCAAGGAGTCACATCCAGTCTAAAGGATGAAATTGTTCACCTTAAAAAAGAGATGAAATCTACAAATACTCTTGCTTTCCTTATGACAAACACCAGCAATAAGCGACCATAGCTTGGTATGGATCTGAGTTATATAAGCTGACAGTATCAGAGACATCTGGCCACATGCCACTATAGTGGGGAGATTTAGATATCTGCGAGGCTTCTTGCATTGTGAATCACAAGTGTAACAACTAGTTTTATATTTAAAAACTAGTTTGCATTTCAGTGTTTATTTCCATTGTGATGATGATGGTAACATTTTCAGTGTCCACAATACTGACAGTATTTTCAGTGCCTTAATATATAGTGCTTTTCTTCATGAAAATATACATGAAAATGTACATCGAATGGAGGAATTACCACAGTTCTATAAAACTAATGGAGGCCCCAATTTTCTTATTAAATGCCAAACTTTCTTCTTGATTGTCCTTTAAATTATTTTAGTTTCAGAAATGACATAATGCAGGTGAAATGAATAATAAAGCTATGATACACTGGAGTGCATGTCACAGAAACTAATCATTAATAGAAAATTTTAATATGACATTGGAATTTCCTTTTCCCCAATAACAGTGAATCAATTAGAAAACTAAAAATATTATTGGATGTCTTTTTTGCTAGGCATGATGAATGAAATTCTTACAAATGTCTTACAGGAAATTTTAATTTGACAGACAGTTCTAGAGAAGTCTATAAAGCCAAATGAGTATCATTTTTCACTGTTGTTTTAATGTATATAATGAATGTATAACTCAGTATTGGCTATTTTTATTTTGTATTTTCCTCTGGGGTTGTGGGGACCATTATCTTCTGGATAATGGGATCTTGTAGTCATTCTATCTCATATTAGCATCTTTTTAAATATCTTTCAGTTTTCATGTCTGCCAGATGTCTCTGACCCTTATCAGTTACAATTGATCTGTTATTTCTCATAACCCACAGGGACATTTTCATTAATATATAGCTCCTGTTAGTGAGTTGTGATCCACTGTTAGCATCAGTGTATATACTGTGCACTTTACTAGCTGTTTACTTCAGTTATTATTATTCCCATTGCCTTAGGATTTTCAGAATAAAAAATGTTTTGTTTTTGAAGACATCAGTGAGATGAAGTAGGTCTATCAGTTTTTTCTAAGGAACCATCACTGTGTACCTCCACCATACTCCCGGGAAGTTGAATTTCTTGTATGTCAGTGAGAGAATATTTGTGCTAACAGTGGGAGCTGGGAAGATGTCACTTACTTTACTTTCAGAAAAATATTCCTGCTAGTAGAACCAATGCCTATAATTGCCCAGGTAGCCTGACACATTTTGATTAGGTGAACTTAGACAATTTCCTCTAAGAAAAGATACTATATAACAACAGATAATCTGAAAAGAAACAAAGGAAGTATATTTAGGTTTTACTACTACCTGAGTGAAATCTCCTCACAAAAGGTGTGCCATGCATGTGGCCATCACTGTGAATTTGGCAGTCAGGTCCGTCATCAGAGCTGTGAGATATTAACAGCAGTTACATAAGGAGAAGCTTGTGTCTGATCCTTGGGTGACATTCAGGGTCATACCTGTTGTCAAGAATCAGTTTCTTGAATTAATGGGAATGAGATTATCCACATATTTATTCATTGATCTAAATATTTGTAAGAACTCCCATGAGAAATGCTTCCATAGAAAATAAGTTTCTATAAGTTTCTAACCAAGTTCCCAAAGAAATTTCAAATTAACAGACCAAATCAAACTGTTATAGATTCTGAATTTATAGAAAGTAAATTTTAGAGGTTTAGATTATGGTTTGGGGGGACTGGTTTAAGTTGTTTATTGCTAAGCAAATAATATTGGGATTTGATAACAAATGATCACACACGGCTTGCTTACATTGCATGCTAAACTTATTATGTAATATTTGTATTTATTTCATAACAAAAAAGGAAGTGACCAACATTTGTTAGTATGACATGTATATAGTTAATTTTAATGTTTTTCAGTGTCTTTCCTCAGTTATTTTTGTGAATGGAGGTCTGTTGGGTAAACTCCAATGATGTCCTATATTCTACAGACCACACATAGCTCAAGCTTCTTCTGACCACTGCCATTGCTTCACTGGTACAAGTCCAGGGTTACAAGACTGTTGGGAAGATGATGCTTGGAAGAAGCTTAGTGCCACCAAGCCACAAGCCTTTTTCCTTTCGGAAATAAAAAGAGCTTCCCTTTGCTGCATTATTCAATGTTGGAGAATTACAGACACCTCAAAGAATCTGTGGAAATCAAGACATATGAATATATTATTTTAGGAGTTCACAAAGCCCTGACAACAAATCTGTGGACATTTATAGTAGTGAAGTAGCCAGAAGGGACTTCTTAACATCCACATATAATATAATGTATTATATAATGTACCCATATATGTACATGTACCCATATATGTATAATGTCTCATATAATGTAACCATTTGCTCACATAAGAAAAGGAAAAGTCCTCCCTGCTAGAGAAAAGGGGAAACTTATATTAACAGAACTCAGATTGATTTTACAGCATAGAGTCATCCATGCAAATCAGAAACATCTTGGTTAGAATAAGCCTTTTTTGCGTATAGGGGCATGCAGAACATCGAAGGATGAATTAAATCATCCCTCCTTGAGGCAACTTCCAGAGACACAAGATACAAATAATCTTAAAGTCCATGAATTCAGAATATAATAGTTTATAAACAGTATGCGACCTAGAGTCTATGTCCAGAAAATATTTTAGGATAAAGTAAGACAGGATGTTTTAAGTGTTGCAAGCATGACATCCCTGCTCATTCAGAGGACAGAGACATTGCACTTGGGAGGAGCAGGAAGAGTTTCATGAGGAGAAGCCTTGTGAGACACTCAGAGAACAGGAGGTGGAATGGAATAAAGTATAAATGAAAGGTAAGGACAATTCAGAAGAGTGAATGGTGTGAACAATAGAGAGAGGTTTGGGGCAAGTGTCAAAGACAAAAGTAGGTGCAGGACACAGGGCTAGGTAGTGTCATTATGAGGGGAATCTATGAAGCCACATGGAGAAAAATGCCTTCATGAAAGTGAAGATGGCAGGTAATGAGGTGCCTTTCCTATTCTCTGTTATTATTATTGGCAATGCTAGAGAAGAATATAAAAGACTGGTTTAATGGATCTCTTAGGATTTAGTACCAGAATGTTCCTTTGACTTATAAAACAGTCTCAGTATTTTTTAAATGTCTATCACATCCCTACTTTTCTTCTTTATCCCTTTGCTTATATAGGCCCTTCTGTGTTTCCTCAGGTCTCTATCTGTCCCAAAATCACAGTTTGGAGGAGCATAAAATAGCAAGATGACATGGCAATAGGAAAGAGGATATTCACCTCTGCTGTATAAAGCTTGAATGGAAAGAAATATTAGGGAGTTTGACCCATTTGTGCTCAGAATGACTTCAGAAGCTTTTGAGAAGAATATAGCACATCATGTAATGCTACCTTAGTGTAAAAGCCTGTAATTTCTAAACCTGGAGAGAAATCTCAATATATTGTACAGTTAGAATATCTTTTAACTCGTTCTTAAGGATTGAGAGAAGACAAAGAAAAGTAAAATTTATTAGGCATCATATCCATATTTGGGGCAGATTGGACCATTGTATCCCAGCTAAATATGAAATCTCTGAACTTTCTCTTAACACTTACGCATCCCAGTGTTACAGAGCTTCCCCATGCCAGCTGCTGGGATAGAAATGTGCAAAACATTTTGACTCAACATTTTGACATCTTGATGGCATGTTCTTCCTTTCTCCTTTAACATTTGTCTCAGATTTCTCTCTACTGCAATTGTAGCTTTCTTTCTTTCTTTCTTTCTTTCTTTCTTTCTTTCTTTCTTCCTTCCTTCCTTCCTTCTTAGGAGGAATGTACTGGGAATTGAAGTCAAGGTCTGTTCATTGAGCTACATTTGCAATCTTTTAATTTTTTTAAAAATTTTCAGACAAGACCTTGCTCTAATGTAAGTGACCCAGTATGAGCTCAAACTCAGTCTCCTAGAGTGCCGGAATGACAGATTTATAATACCAGACCTTGCGTGGCCTTATTTTTCTTCTTGGTTGACACAAATGGTACATATTTATGGGGCAGCATGGAATATTTTGAAATATTTATACATTTTATGATGCTCAAATAAGTGTCAGTGTATCTACTTCTTCAGATATTCATCATTTCTTCTTTGTGAATACACTGAAAACAATTTCTTTAATAATTTTTGAAATGTATAGCATATCATTGTTAACTATAGGCATTCTAGTTTATTTCTCTTATCTAAACGTGACTTAGTATGTGTTGAACAGCATTTTCCATCTCTCCTTCCTCCCTGTTTGCTCTAGTTAGTAGTAACATATTTTATTATCAACTTCTTTGAAATCAACTCAAAGTTTCTAAATGTAAAGAAGATCGTGTAGTGCTTATCTTTCTATGCCTGGTTTATTTTACTCATGTTATCAAGAACAGCAGAATTTCATGTTACTTTATAGACAACATATAGTAGACTATCCATGTGACAAGAGATCAACTTCTAGAATCAATGAGGAACTGAAGCAATTTAAAAGGAAACAAAATTCCAATTGAAAAATAGACAACAGATGTAAGTAGGCATCTCTCTGAAGAAGATATACAAATAGCCAGCAGGTACATGGAGAGATGTTCAATGTCTAATAACCAGAATAAAGCAAAGCAAAGATAATCTTCACTCCAGCTAAAATGATTAATGTAAAAACACAAAAGATAGATTTGGGAAGAATGTGGAGAAATGGGAACTTATATACAATTGGCAGAAACATCTATTAGTGTAACTATTTACAAGAAACAGTTTGGAAAGTCGTCAAAAAATCTAGCATTATTGTACTATTCAGCAATTCAACTACTGGGTGTTTACACAAGGAAATTCAATCAGTATGTCAGATTGCATCTGTGCTCCCATTTTTACTGCAGCGCTCTTCACAATACACAAGTAGAAAGAATCACAGTGTTCACCAACTGACACATAGATAAATATACACACAATGGAATATTACTCAGCCACAGAAAGGATAAAATTCTGACAATATCATTGTTTTTAATGTCTCTGTTTTCTTACTCTGCATTTCTTTTGTTCTCATTACTTCTCCATCTATTTCACATTTTCAGGACCCTCACGTTATATTTCTTTATAAAAATCTATTTTTACTTCTTTTAGCAATGCTAAAGCAAACTTGATCAATGTCTGTTTAGAGGGATACATTCCAGAGAAACCTAGATTTTAACTCAAATCAAACTATTTTTAAAAATCTGTCTGATTAATAGAAGACTGTCCTTTCTAGGGTCAGACCTAATATACAAAGATTGAAAAGCATTATCTGTGAGCTGCATATAGGCAAAAAGCCCTTGGAAGAGTCATACTTTGAAGATGGTTTTGCTGTAAGATCTTGGAAATCCTATTGGCCAGTTCACATCAGTCAAGATTTTATGGTTGATCCACTTTAGATTTTTTCCTGGATCATATTATGAAAATAGCTCTCAGGCTTTTATTTACAGCCAACATCAGTGATACTCACCAACGATAGGCCTCAAATAGCCAAGTTTCTTTGCTTTTGTTTAACTGAAATCTCTTGTCTTTTATAGTGGTGAGTATATATTTTAAAATATTTTAATTAAATTTATTTTTGTTTGACTACAAGAGAGTTGAATTTATTTTGACAAGGCTACTTGTATTTACTTTTAATGCTTTTGTGTACTGTTAACTATACAGAAAGAAAGAACACAAAAGTTAAAATTTTACCTGTTACATATCTGTACAAAAAAATATCAGACTGGTCGGTGAACACTGTAACAGAAAATACTTTGGGTTTTGCCCTTTTACAATCTATTTTTGGACCTAAAGAAAACATAACTGAGAATTGACATCCAGATGGGCTCTTGTTCAAGAGCTAACCAGAGGGAGGCCCAAATACCCTCAAGCCATGGAGTCACACCTTGTCTTGAACAGATGGCACAGCCAGAGACCTGGGATTTCCTGAAATGCAACCAAAAGGAACATTTGACTTTGGTCCAAATGTGTTAAATATCAACATTATTATAGAGAATATTCTTCAAAAGAACTTCACATTGATGTGGTGTGGGAACTACATTCCTTATGTTCAATAAAACTGTGCAAAGTGGCCCTGTCTGGATACAACACCGAGCCTAAGACAGGAACAAGGCACATGAGTAAACTAAATCACGCCAATCACACCGTGATTACTCCAGGATTGTTGGCTAAGCGTAAGCATATTCCTTGAGTTAACTCTGATGTCAAGTTGAACTTTAGTCATCCCTGCATGCATTAGTGAGAGGCCAGAGAATATGAAGTCTGAGTAGAATAGGGCTGGACATCCTTCTCATTGAGTAACTTAGGTCATACTCTAAGCAACTACTGTTAGGCCATTCACTAATCTACGAGAAGTGTTACACACCTTCTTCTGTCTTTTCACATGCTGACCTGACTTCTCACCTTTTTTCAGTCTCAGCCATTTAATTAAACCCTCTCCATCCCTTAGGTCTCCTCCAACAGAACTTCACAAAACATTTGAAAACATTATGCTCCTTATCAACTCCTGTTTCACTTACTATCCACCCATCCCACTAACCTGGAGCTTTTTCTTGGGTATTATTTGGTATACTTTGCATGTACACCTTATTCAATCAAATTGATGTCTGGGTTCAAGAATTTAGATAAGCTCACATATTATTTTGTCTTGGGTCCTTCCCTTTCATTATGTTGCAATAGCTTCTCACATGTATGTATGCATACCTATACAATATATCATAAAATATATGCAGATATTGTTTATATCATTATCTACAAAGATTTGAATGCATAATATATTTTATTTAATAACCAGTTATGATACATTATAAGAAAGTTGATCATGAATTATTATGAAATATTAGCAATTATAGTGGTTAATGAAATTAGTTCTCTTTTCCAGGTATTGATGCACTTCGTTCATTCATGCACCACATTAAATTTCCCCCAAGATGACATGGTATGACTCCCTGAAGCAAATACATGCTCCATCTTTCTGTTCAGAACATTCTCTTGTCACCAAAGTGAGTTGGACTGAATATCTTGAAGGAAACCTCAATTCACTTCATGTTTTGCAAAGTCTAGGTCATGAGTATCTAGGGCATGGATCACAGTGGGTGAAAAGTAATTGTCTTGTGCCATATATAAAATATAATTTGTATATGTGACAAAGCCTCCTCGATTTTTTCACATTCAAATTTTTATTTTGTGAAAAAGGATCCAAATTTAATAAGTAAAAAAATGTCCAAGTCTGATTAATAGTAATAAATACCTGCTTCACAGGTACACATACAAGTGGCTAAGTTGAAATACTATTACCAGTATTCTCAGTGTTTTACTTACTGAGACACACAAGTGCATGTAACATCTGAAACATGCAGGTTCCGATTGAACTTTGTGTGATGATGCAGGAGGTGGGGTTAGCTCTGGATTTGCTTTGCCTTCCACAGTGTTATGTGGCCTATGCAGTATGTACTTGAGCACTCTGCAGTCAAGTCAGGAAAAGTGTTAGTAAAAACCACATAATATTGATAAAACTTTATGATCTTGTGGGGTTACATTGCTTGCTGTCCAGGGTTGTATGCTGCCAAGTTTTGGACATGCCTGATCTAGAGCTAGAACAGGAAAGTTTCCAGTTTATTTTTATTTTTTTCATTTTCTTTGATTTTTTTCCCAGCTGTCTTTAAATACTGTTAAATCAGTAAGTAGCAAGCAAAAGCACAGCTGGAAACATGCCAAGACATCTGAGTCTTATGGTTTTCAGGGCCATTTTCTGTAAGACAGAAAATACTCTCCTAATGTTCACCACTAGTTCTTGTAGATATTTTGTCTCTCTCAGAAAACCCTCCTTTTCTCCTTAGTTTTTGGATGTCCATGTATAAAGAAAGATGAAAATTATTTGCCTTGTGGCAACTCTTGCCTAAGTTCTTTAGGCTTTTTATTACTATAAAGATCTCTAATTAGTCTCCTCATTGATCATGTCTTAAGAGTTTATAGGGCAGGAGTAAGGGGAAGGTTTAGAAAGGACTATGATAGTTCGGATCTGAGAAGGTTAATATTTTTATGATTTATGGTTATATATTTCACTGAAAACCTTCAAGCTTATGCTCATGTCTTAGTTACTTTTCTCTCATTGCTGAGACAAGACACTCAAAGTTAAAGGGGGAAATTATTCAGCTCACAGTTTGTAGAGGTTTCATAATCAGATGAGTTCAAGAAAGGGTGGGTTGGCAGAGAGGCATTCAGTGGAGGAACAATTCATAGCACCAGAATAAAGCAAAAGCAAGCAAAAAGGGGAAAGACAAGCCTATTTCTGACCATTATATTGTGTTTAGGATACCAGGTTTAGGGTGGTATAAAACCAATCAGTGGACTGAGTTAATAATCACCCACCATTAATTCTGGCACCCTGAATCCAAGCATTGCACAATGAATCAATCACACATTCTATAGATTTAGCCATCTCTGACAACCCCCAAGATATGACTGCATGAGGCTTTGAGGAGACATCTAAACACAAAACATAACTCAAAGTTACACACACACACACACACACACACACACACACACACACACTTTGATGCTTCTTATTGCATACTTTCTGTATGTCTATTTGTGTGTGTGTGTGTGTGTGTGTGTGATGCTTTGACAGTGAATTTGACTTACATTTATGTATTGTGAGTCACCCATACTCAGATTTCAAGGTGATGTCATAGTCACAGAAATACTTTCTACTGGGCTTGACTCCATAGATTCAGCTGGTCATGAGGATATTTCAATCGATTCAGCCTTTCAGTGGAAAGTTCCAGCAAATGTCTGTACTTTGACATTGTTAGTCGTGGGCTACTTTTATTCCCCTCGTGTATCAACTGCTGTGGCTAATTAGGCAGCAGATTCAAATCTTCATGAATTTTTCAGGCTGATGCGTGTTCTTTCTCAGGGCTAATTTGCTGTTAGCAGAAGAATGACTCTGGTGTACGTTGTTGGTGATGTCTGACCTTATTCCCCTATTCAGATTGAAATTAGGAGACTGTGGCCAATGAGTTCATTTAATATATCATATCTCAGAAAACAGGTATGCCTCAGAAAATGTCCTTTTCTTATTCCCTTTTATCAAATGTTCCAGCCAATGTTGCTGTAGGTTCAATCAAGAAAGAAAAAGATTCAAGGAATCTTAACCCCATGATTTTAAAATCCTAAAAAAATTCAGAATAGAACCTATCTAGAGCCCAGAATAATTCTATCCTGTGAGCCTCTGTGTTAACAATAAAGGGGATTTGGTATATACCATCAGGGGACAGAATTTTGTATAACACAATGAGAATAACTAAAACTGCTTTCATATATGATTTGCTTAGCCATATCAGAGATGTTGGAAGAATCTAGCCTTTCTGAGATGAATTTGGATGGACATCCCATTTGACGTCTCCTCTGGACATATGTAGGGAAAGTCAAGACACGAAGAGTCCACTGTACCCCACAAGTTGTTGATTTCCAGCTGCAGCTGATTAGTGGTTGGAATTATTAATAAGACTTATATGACTATTTATTTCTGTTGAAAAAATTACCAGTACTAATTGCCACAAATTGACTATAATTTCCAGTAAGAAAATGGCAATTAATATATTCACTAAGAATTGTAAGGAGTTAGCTCATTGGAGAGTGCCATAGCTGTGATAGCAGAAAAATAGTGCTCAGGACATCAGGAATATGACTTACCCTTGGTAGCCTGAAGAACTTTGGAGTTTTACTAGAATGAATATGGAGAATTCCATATTCTCCATATGGAAGAGAATGTCTCCAAGAAGGACCTATTGAAATATTCTTTTTTTTCTTTTGATAATTTACCTTCCTAATTTTCCATTGGGAAGAGACAGTATGGTACTTAGGCCTTTTCCTCCCTCAAGCTTTGTATATAACTAGGGGCTCAGAAATGTTTTCCTGCCTCTCTATAAAAAGATCCTCTGTTAGAATATAAAGGGTCATTTTACTGATGGTGTACATACTTTTTAATTAAAAATTATTTTACTGCTTGAGTAAAATTTACAAAGTGATTTCTCACAAATATTTATTAATATTAAAAGTTGTTTTGGGCATACAGTAGTAAATAGCAAGCAATTGCTTTACTCTGTATCTGTAATTATGGTGCCTAAGTAATTGTATTTCTTCTTTGAGTAAAGTTGATACTATCACATTTTTCTAAGTTTTGGTTCATTTTGATCCCATTAGTGAATATTTCATAGGAGCCAGGATAACGGATGTCTGCTACGAGAGGAAAACTGCTTGCCTTGCTGGGATTTTGAGAAATGCGAATAAATATTGTGTGCTGTGTTTGTATTTCAGTGCTTTCTTTTCCTAGACACTTTTATTGTTCCTTCATCTGCTGGACCTGTATCTTGTGATTAGTATATGAGTATTTGTGAAAACATTTCTAGAATGTTTTGCTTCACTAAAAGTATTTAACGGTTTGAGGCTTTTTTCAGATTGGCTGATGTGATTGGTGTACCTCTTACTGTGCATTCTTCTTTATTATAAACAGTAAATGCTCCTTAAGAGTTTCTAGTGCGTAGGTTCCATTCCATGTGTAGAGACTTCTGTGCAATTTGCCTTATCAATCTTATCTTCTGTGGAGCTCAGCATTAGGTGGAGAGACTCCAGTATCGACATGGTGATTTCATTTTGAAATAAAAGAGAATGAGAAGAAAATGTGAAACAACATACACCCATGATACACTAGCTATTTTTAGCTTGGATCCAAGATGAAAATTCACCATTTCAGGAAAGGTTAACTAGCTGTGTGAGAGATACCAAGGTGTTGTCCTCTGGGAGATATCTCAGACAGTGAAGGCAGAGCCCAGGTCTCCAGCCTAAGTAACACATTCCAAGGAACAAAAGCTGCAATTCTTGATTGTAACAACAGAAATGGAGCCTACCACCCAAATGCAATATGAAATAAATCTTTAGAAGCAAGAAAGTTAGGGTTAAACAAAAAATTACATCATAACTTACTTTTCTGTTTGTGGCTAGCATAAAGTCATAGGGACTGGATTCATTCACCGGAAACAACCTCCATTCCCCAAATAAAGGCAAATTTCTGAAATAGTCTTTTCCAGAACAATAGACAACTGACAATGGTTCCTGAAAGATGGGAAACAATGATGTATGTCCTATATTTTGCAAGCTCATTGCCTTCAGAAATTTTCAGTCTATGAGTGAAAGAAGAAGGGCTCAGAGTATCGTAGATCTTCTGCATTGAGATGAGGCGGGGAATCTGAGGAAGTGTAGGTGGCCAGAGTTTGCAGGGTAGAATGATTGATAGGATAGCTTCCTTGAAGGAGAAACCTAAAATCTGCAGAGGGTGATACTTGAGGAATAAACAAAATAGTGATCAATATTTTTGTGTAAGCAAACACCTTCATTTCAGGGAAAGAACTAAGTATAAGGATTAAGGGACAGCACTTGAGTCACACAGGATCTGAGGATTCCTATCCCCATCAGCCAGACTGGAGACTCCAAAATGTGTCTGGATTTAGTGATTTACTTAGAGAAGTCTTGCTTCAGCTGTGGTGTTATCACTACCTCTGGAGTAAACACTGCTGTGATCTTGCCTCAAAACTCTTCAAAGTAAAGATTAGAAGAATCAAGGTGCTTCAGTTAACATCATAACTCAGTTTTTAGAAAGCAGGTTTTAGATGAATCAAGTGGAAGAGAAACCTGCCTGATGGAAAGCCCTGCAGGGCTTACCTTGATCACTGGGCAGAAATAATGATCACAAATTGCTGCAAAAGCTCACACGTATCGCCCTAGCACTGGTAAAAACTGAGACGTCCTCAAACTCCAAACAGTTACCCACAGTTGATTCTGGAAGAACATCCTCACTCGAAGTGAGTAGTAAACAGAAAGGTGTACAGAGTTATCTTCAAAAATGATAAAGTAGACAGGAATAGCAAAAATGATAATATTTCAGGAGACAACATGCTTCTAAATGTTACCATATATCAGCTAGAAAATATGATTAAACATCACCAAAGAAATTGTTTAGGATGTTTCTTTCCTATAGTGTACTATTGCTTATAGTGAAAGTCACGTCCCGCACTTCCATATCTTTCATTACTATTCTTTTAAATTTTGATCACTCTATTTCACATTGCTCACTGTTCTGAACCCTGGTTTCTCCATTTCCCAACAGTTTAACATCTGTTTTTATCAGATAGCAAACAAAGTAGTACAATGCAGAAATGTCAGGAACCCTTCAGGTACAGTATGAGAAGAAAAGAAGGTATGATATACCTTTTTTTCAATAATGATATGGCTTGGAAATACAAAAGTAAAAGCAAAATTACACCACCACCAAAGTGAAAGATATATTTACTATACATAGAAGAATCAACCTTGAAGAAAATAAACGTATGCAAAATTTAAACAAATATTAAGAGACAAAGATGTTAGGGTTGAAAATAGTGAACAAGGTGAAATAGAACGAATAAACTTAAAAAAGAATGAAAATGGAAGACACAGAAAACAAAAAAGGAACTTTGAGTATAAACATGGATAATATCTTAAAGGAAAGTAAGGAAATATTAGATAGAAAAATTATATTTAAACTTCAATAAAACCTTTCAAAAGAATCTGAATTTTATTTCATAGTTCTTTCACTTTTTTAGTTTTTATTTTAAAAAGTAAAATAGACAAAAGGAGAGAAATGGTACAGAATTTCAAAAAAAGAGGAAATTAACACCAGTTAATATATTGCATATTGTTATGTTAGAAATAGTTGTTCAGGTTGCAAGATTTAGGCACGATAACATGATCAAATAATGAAAGCACAAACTGTTCTTTTGGATGAACTAACATAGATTAGTAGTATAGATATATATCTTGTATATATATGTCTTCTGTATGTATATGTATATCTTGTGTATATAAATGTACATTACTATATATATATAATTTTCCCTTCTTCCTTTTCCCCTTCCCCCTTCCCAGTTGTTCTTTCCCTGTAATTATCACAATGTCTGTTGTACATTTTTGATCTTATCAGTCTTCCATTTTTTTCCACACTAGGGAGACAATATGATATTTACAGATGTGAGTTTGATTTATTTCACTGATGAGTACGGTCTCAAGCAAGAATGATTGCCAGAACATCTGACCCCACACTGAAGTTAACATATTCTTGCTGCACAAATTGGTATATGGTTGAATGTATCTTGTCTCCAATTATCACACTCGCTGTTGTTGTTTTTAGTTTGGGTAATTAGGCAGTTTTATGAGGACTGAAACTACAATTTTTTTCCTTTCATGGGTGTTTTACGTTTTGCTGTGGATTCTGTGCAGTTGTGTGTTTTGCTGTGGATTTAGTGCAGTTTAAACAATGGAACAAATACATGAAATGCACATTCACTTCGTGCCTCAGAGCAGTGGTCTCGGGATGCTGATTTGGCAGGTTGGTTGTGTTTGGAATTTGCCCCGTTAGCCCAGTGTTAATGATTTTCTATTGCTTTCTTGAAGGTAAATGAATAACTAGAGAAAGGCAAATATTTGATTAGGGCATTGGAAGTTAAAATGTACACTTTTTTTTTCTTTTCTCCTATTTCCAAATATTCTAAGTCAATGGAAGACGCAGGTTCTGTGAAGGAGGAAGAGTAAATGCACTGGAGGCCTAGTGCATGGTTTATGCTAATTCGCGGTGTGCATTCAGATATGTTCTTCTTTTCTACTGTGTCTTGAGGGGTTAGGATAGTTCCAGTCTGACTGTAGATACTTAATAATTATGTTTTTTAGTGAAAGAATTAGTAGTCTCTGTTTCTTTCTACATGAAATGAGGGACTTACCCTAGCATAAGTTTCTAAGAGTTGTTTGCACCATAAATATCTGAAATCTACCTGCTTGGCTCTGATTGGTAAGCATTTATGCTATGCATTTCAATTTCAGCAACTCTGCAGATGCCTATTGTTTTTATGGAAGATGTGTGTCCCCACATGTGTTGTTATACATTCCATGTAGATTTTAATGTCCACCCTACCTTGCACAACTTTTGAGAACAGCCAGACAAAAAGTCCGGAGGGCACACTGAAGGATTCTTACAGGAAGCTTATAGCTTGCCTCCTTTGGCTAATTTGCAAAAGCATTTTTTGATTTAAAACAGAAGGAGGGAGAATTCCTGGGAGAAAACTCACATCACTAATGTTCCTTCTGGAGTGAGTTAGGAGTGGGAGCCCCAGATGGATTATAGATGAAGGTTAAACTTTCAGACACTGATTTATTGAAAAAGTAAAGATAGTAAAAGAACAAAAAGTGGCTTGAATGCTATGTCTGTATGTCCTTTTTGCCCCATGCTTCCCAGTGTTTTAAGTATCTCCAAAAGGAATTTGTTCATCTATAGAGGCAATGTCATGCAGCTTCCTACGGAAAAAATTTCCCCTTTGGAAAGAGTTGAAATGACATTCTAATTAGATTCTATAATTAGACAAAAAGTGGATGAATGCTAAAGAAGACATTTCATCTTTAAAAAATAACATCAAGGCTAATACAGCTGTTAGGGGAGAATATTATCAAAATATGCACTGGAATTCTGGGAAACTTTTTACATATAGTAAATATCATGATTTTTTAAAAATACATTTCATCAATTTGAAGATGCCTGTCAGGATTATATTTTAACATTTTAAAAAAGTTTTCAGTGGTACTAGGAATTGAACCCAGGTACCTCAAGCTTAGCTGCATACCGAATCTATAGCATTTTTTTCGAAACATGGTCTCACTGTCATTGAGTTTCCTAGGCTAGACTTAAACTTGCAATCCTCTTACTTCTGTCTCACAGAATTCTGGATTACAGATACGTATCATTACACCTGCCTTCTACAATTGCTGCATTTTATAAACAATAATAGCTGATAGTTGCTGCAGATCAGATGAAAGAGGGGCCGGGTCCATTTGTCATTATGGACATGTGTTCAGACCTGGTTATCATTCCTTGTTGGCTAGCCAGGCAAACACATCCTGTTAGTACTGCAGTCACTTGATCTTTTAGAGACCTTTTGGGGAAGGAATGTTTATCCTGGTTTTTTAGTATCTTTTGCTGACAATACCTGGTAAGTTCAAAACAGTACTTTCATCCAAACTCACAGAATAGAGTATTTTCGAGAAGGTTCTGGGAATAATTATATAACACTCTTTTCAGAAATGCCGCATCTCTAATGTACTTGAAGTCAAAGGACAATCTATGTAAATCCTTACATATTTTCTAAATAGTGGTGTATTAATCTATGTTTTTCACTGTATTCTCATTTTCTTAAATTCTAATAAGTGGGTCATGCATCCCCAGAGCTTTTATGTAGTATCATTGTCTAGGGACCTGGTAAAGAGATTGTGATAGGAGAAGTTTAGGGACTAAACCAAAAAGTCTTTATGGTATTCCTCAAAAAGTATTTCTTTAAAAATGAAGCATGGTGAACACATGTATTAGTGACACTTTCCAATGGTCTTTCTATCTTCCTTTGTAATGTGACCTTTCACCAGAAAGTGGAGCCTATTTCTCTGGTCCTTGAACATGAGCTGGGCTGTGACTTGCTTTGACCAAAGAAATAAAAAGATGGTGTGGCAATTTCTGAGACAAGGCCATAAGAAGTTTGAAAGCTTACACCTTCTGTTAGGGTGCTTCTGTTATCATGTAGATAAACATGGGATAACCTAATGGAGGCTGAGTCACCTTGTGGAGAAGAGTCTAGTTGTGTGCAAGAAAACTGAGAATACTAGAGGAGCTATTCCTATATACAGCTGATTGAAAACTTGTGATTGTGCTCACCCCAAAACAGCAGAATTGCCTAACTGACCTCTAAGACTAATAAAAACTAAATATATGCGCTGCTTAAATCAATGAGAAATGGAGTGATTTGTTACACAGCAATAACTAACTGATACATGGGGGAGTACATATACTCACATAAAAGCGGGTCAGCATGAAGTTCATATCAAAATAATTTTTCTTAAGATGTTTTGAATCTGTTCAATCCCACATATTATCTATTTCTGCATTTCCTAAGAGCAGAGGCACTGAAATTCTGGATGACAGGCTGCTCTTGAGATATTTTCAACTTAGTTGGAACCAGGATTTGCCAGAAATGTCGTGAGACAGCTTGTTTAAGTGAGATTTCCTGCTCAGTTTCTTTTTTTAAAAAGAAAAGGATAAAAAGAAAGAAAAATAATGATTTTTGGATGGAGTTTATCTGTGCTGGACACATTTGGACATGTAGCTGAAGGGAACCAATATGAAAGTATTGTAAAGTTCTTTAGAAACTTTGGCAAAGTCTTAAACTACCTGAGAATCCCCAAGATTGCATTTTAAAGTGTGATTCTAATTTAATAATGCTAACATCAAAAATTGATCCCACAAATCAACTTACTACTCCTTATAAGTGTTTTGTTTACAGATTTTTCTGTCTTCCTATAGCTGATATTTTATTTAAACTGGATATGTTCTTTCACTATCAAGCTTGTTAAATTATTGGAAGATTGTCTCCATTTATTTTCAGGCTTTTACTGAAAGGTGAGTTTTAGCCAACTTACTATTCAGTTAATATTTAAGATTTCAATTTTCCAATTCAAACCAGGAAACCAGAGAAGGGTATGAATAAAACTTGAGCTATAGGTGCACATTTAGAAAAAAAGAAAGAGCAAAGGATGAATATGTATGAACCTTATTTAAAATGCCATATTTATGAGGAGAGGAAAAATATTGGAGCCTCACTTTTCCTTTACATATTTTCAAAACACCACATGGGATTGAATGGGACCAAGTGAAAAGTATAAAATGTGTTGATGTGGTGGGTGTTTGAGCATGTCACTGCAGTGAAAGTTGGCAACTTGAATCCTCTGTAGCTTGTCGGGAGGAGGACACACAGCAGCTTCAGATATAGAGAAAGATATGGGCTCTCTTGTAACTTATTTTAATTAGCCATTTTTCAAGATACACATCCTCTATCTGTGTCAAGACTGTATATTCTATCTTGGGGCCCAGAGTGCAGAGGCCATAAGGTGCTCCTTGGTGGCCCTGGCCACAGATCTGCATTTGCTTTTAAGTCTCTCCTGCCTCAGTACCTGCACCACGGATGGTGGTGATGATGGGAAGAGGAAGAAAGTGTGTGTGGAGGAAATGCCCAACTCTAAGGATTTTAAATTAACCCGCATGCATTTATTTCACTAGTTCTGTTATCAGGCCTGTATTTGGTCATGGGAACCCTAAGAAAGAGGTGGAATAGAAGAGGCTAACACGCCCCATCCTGAGGACTCCAGGGCTTGTTTGAAACATGAAAGATCACACATGTGCAAAGCAAAATGCAAGATGAGATTTATTACTTATGACAAAAGTTCTTGTTAAATATGGCATATACAGCTCTTCTTTGGGGATATGGAAATAAACATGAATAGTAAAGATCCATGTATTAGCAGAGTCTTCAATGCTTATGTTTGAGGAAAAAAATATTGCCACGCTATGATCCACAACATAATAGTGTTTGCTATTACTATAAGCCAACTAAAATACTTTATAATTCTACCCTCTAAATATAAAAATATATAGGAAAGGGTTGGGTTGACATGCACTAAAAAGTTACCTCAGCGAAGGCACAAAGATATGGGGGAAGGGATGGCGTGGGAAATTCTTGTGCATCTTGTTACTGTAACACATTTATATATTAATTGCTCTAAAACATTAAAATGTAAAGTATGGATATAAAATTTATATCTATTTAGCTTTTACTTTCAAGTTCCTTATTTCTTGGAGAACAGTCATAGATAGAATTCATGCTTTAATAAAATGAAATATGTCATTTTCTTGATTTTTTTAAAAACATTTTCTTTTGGATACTCCACTGCAACTCTTCCATCTTGTTCTTCCCTTTCTTGGTCATTCTTATTCTTATTTCTATTGACTGACTGTTCTCTAAAGTTGGTCCTAAGACACCTTATCTTCTTTCTAGAAATTTTAACCCATTCTGTAGAACCAAAAATAACCACTGACAGAATGAGTTTCTTAACTTCTATTTTCAGATTCACTTTTTAACCTGTTATGCATCTCTCCTATATTTTCCAACACTTTGTGTCAGCTTTTCTAGTCTCAAAGTAATCTCTGCTCTTACAAATACTTATTTACTCTGACTTCTTGATTTCTGTCAAAGTTGTTGCTATTCTCCAAAGTTCTTTAGTGTATTCTGTAATTCCTCTTTTTCCATTTTCCTTACCATTCTCAATGTCCTGTCTTTTCTAATGTCTTTTGTAACCTAGCCTTATCTGTGATTCAGGAAATTCAGCATTCTATAATAAATATCGTAGGTAGTATAAATAATAAACACTCATTCTCAAAGTTGTAGAGGCTAAATTTCCCAAATTAGGGTGATAGCATGCACAGCTCTCTCTTCTCGGTGGCAGACTGATAACTTTTTGTATCACTCTCACATGATGTAAAGGAGAGAGGGACAGAGAGAGAGAGACAGAGAGACAGATTTTTATAAGAATATTAATTTCAATTTTAAAATAATATTAATTTCATCATGGTAACTCTAGCTTCACAGTTTAATTATTACCTGAAAGCTTTACTTCCCATATAATCATATTGAGAACTGGATTTCACATAGCTGTTTTGGAGGGACAAATTTCAGTGCTTGTGTAATCTCTGTTTGTATATTATTTATTATATTCTCTCTTCTAAAAGCACAACCAAAGAAAATAGAAAATTAAGTTAATTCTATCAATAAATGAGGGCTTACTTGTGTTTATTTAATACTAGTTTTGCTATATTCATGAAGGTAATTTTTATTTTGATCACTTGTTTCCTAATTTTTCACTCTTGATCATTATTCAGTCCCCAAGAATTTTTTTTTAATTTTGAAGAGAATAAAACTGAATGAGACAAAACAAAATGGGGTCAGTCAAAACTAAAGGATGGGCATAGTACATGAAATAAATCCAGAATACACAGTGATCAACAATGGTTACCATAATGCCTCTTGTTATCTTCAAGAGAATTGCCCATATCATCATGTATAATAAAATTGAAAACAACAGTACATAACAAAATCAATAAAAATGAAACATTGGAGACACTATAAGACTTCAAAAGAAGCAAACCAGGATGGGTATCATAGTGAATCTTATTGTCTTCAAAGTATACCTACACCAAAGAGTGCCTATACTCTCAGACTTGATACTGTCAAACAAAACAGATTCATATAAAATCAGTCAAAACAGGACAGTGAAAGCAATACAGGGCTTCATATTAAGTTAATAGGAAATAAAAAATGTTTACCATAATATGTTCTGCTATCTTTGGAATGGCTGTCCATGCCATCAAATTTAGAACAAGTAGACTGGAACAGAATATAACCAAACTAAATAGAGCAATGAAAATAATACGGGTTTCAAATTATGACAGATTAACAATGGCCACTGCCCTCCCTCTTTAGACAATTCCTCCCCTTTCACTTTCACGGGGTGTGTTGCACATTTTTTTAAATCCCACTAACTTCTTTAGTTTTTTAGATTAGGAAGGCAACCCACTATTAACCTAAGTGATTACAAACCTTTTTTACTTCTGAGCATGATCTCAAGTTGTATCCATTTACCTACAAGTGCCTCAAGGTTTTCCTTCCTTATTTCTGAGTAGTTCTCCTTTGTATAAAACTGTCATGTCTTTCCAATCAATCTGCAGCTGGTGGACAAGCTATCCCCAGTTTTTTCTGGATCCCAGTCACATAGAGGATTATTTTCTTATCTTTGATTTTCAGTCTGTAAACCCTCTTTCAGGTTAATAATATTTCTTATATAGAGCATCTTGGTAGACCCTATCTCCTGATCCACTCTGCCTGTGTTTCTTTTCGTTAATGTATCGAGGCCATCCATGTTAGTGATTATGGCCAGTCTTCTCTGCCTCATCTCTGCCATGCTATTTTTATGCCTTTGGTTGTCTACTTTTCTCCCTCATTCCACTGTCTATCCCATTCAGTAAGCCTCCTCTACCACTGTTCCTGAAGCCATGATCTTTTTTCTCTCTCTCTAGAATGTTCTTCAATATTTTTGTAAGGTTTGTTTGGTGGTCATGAACCCCCTCAGTTTCTCTTTGTCACAAAAGCATCTTATTTCTCCATTAATTTTCACATATAGTTTTGCAGAGTACTTCAATCTGGGTCAGAGGTTATTTTCTTTCAGGACTTGGAATACTTCACTCTGAGCTCTGATTTGATTGTGTCAAGAAGTCTGTAGTGATTCTGTTGTGTTTTCCTTTATAGGTGATCTGGTTCTTTTCTCTAATAGCTTTTAATTTTTTGTTCTTGTGCTGAATTTCTGAGATCTTGATTATTATATGTCTGGGTATAGTTCTATTTTGGTTATAGCTGGCTGGAGTTCTGTATGCCTCATTTATCTGAATATCATTTCCTTTTCCTATGCTTGGGATGTTTTCTTTAATTATTTCTGTAAGTAGCCTTTGTATTTCATTTGTATTTACCCCTGATTCTTTACTCACATATTTTATTCTTACATTATCGATCCTCTTGTCATCTTCTAGTCTTTTTATTGTTACTTCCTGGTTCCTTGTTATTTTTAAGAGATCTTTTCTTTCAGGATCACAAGTTGCAAATCTGTCTTAAAGGTTTGATAGTCTATCTTTAGTTTCTTTCAAGCAGTTTCACCAGCTTTCAATGGATTTTTTAATTTCCTGGTAATTCCTTTGAATCTGCTTCAGGTGTTCTAAATTTTTTTATATCATCATTGAAGATTTCCCTCCTTTTTCTATGCTCCTCTAGTCTTATATCTGTGTCTTCTTTTGAGGTGCTTAGCATTTCTTTTGTTATTTTTCTAAAATCTTCCTTCACTTGTAATACTATTTCTGTTTTAAGTTATTTTATAGTTTCATGAAGTTGTTTCTTTATGTCAGTTGCTTTTACTTCAGAAACTGCAGGTGTGCAACTCCCAATCTCTTCTGTGTTTATGTTTCCTGGACCAGTACTCCTTGGGTTGGAGGCCGAAGACCTCCTTTTGTTTCTTCCTCTTGTCATGTTTCTGATTTCTTCCAGACAAGTGGGTAGTGGGGTCTCCATTCCTTTCTGTATTGATGATAATTACTCTGAAGCATGCTGGCTAGGAATTTCTGCTGCTTGCTGCTTTCCCCCATCTGCTGGTAACTACTGGAGTATAAGCAGGGACAGGGCAGGCTGGCTCCTCCCTTCTGAGCTGGTTAACCACAGTGAGTCTTCACCACCTTAGTGTGTGCTGCAAAGGTGAGGTTGGTTAGGGATAGCTTTAGAAAAACCACAGCCTTGGCTATTGGATTGTGCATAGGGGCAGGACTCAGTCGAAGCAATTTTTACCAATCTGCTCTACACTAGGAGTGGCTGAATGAAGCCTTCTGCACTTCTGGTTCCAGGCTTATCCTGGCTGACTCCAAAATGGCACCCAGCCAATTGTCCACTTCTGCAGGAGGACTGAGTCCCCTACACTCACCACCAGCCAGTGCAGTTTTCTAGTCCACTGCTCCCCACTACCATAGTGTCACCAGCTTCACGGAAACCATGCGTCTCTGGATTCCAGTAGCACTTCTCACACAGTGGGACCAGCTCTGGTGAAGATACCTCTGGCTACCACCTTCTGTTTAAGGTTTTCTTTTCTTTTTTTTTATTCTCTCTGTGGGCTTTGATTCTCACTTTAGTTTCTTCCTGAGTTGAGGGGACTCATTTATTTCCTTTTGGTCTTCCTCCAGAATGCTGTATTCCAGAACCTGGGGTATTTCTCTCAAAGAGGCTATTTACTCTGATGCTTACTATTTCGCCATCTTTCCAGAATTCCCAGTCTCCAAGAATTTACCAAGTAGTAGTTTTACAGTCAACTATAGGAGATACATAGAAGACATGATATCTTCTTTTGAAGAATTAATTGATGAAACAAGTCATTAGTATATAAAAGTCATAATTAGAATTAAATTTCACAGTAGCATAGGATATCCACAAAACAGTGAACAAGAATTTATGATGTTGCTACCACTTTTCAGTTCCATAAGGGTAAGTATCCACCACATGCCATGCACTAATCTGGGAGCTGGAGATATGACACAATAAGTGGGACAAGGTCTTTGCCTTTGTGTAACTTCTACTGAAGTGTAGGAAAACAGATGCTAAAGAAGAAAGCAAATGCTTCACATAAGCTTTTAAGGTAATAAATATTGCAATACATATATATGAAAAAAGTGTCTAGGAATAAATTTTGTCTAGCAACATTGGAAAATTTTTTATCGTTTGAATATTGCAAGTTTCACAGACTTTCAGATATTGAAAATTGGGTCTCCAATGACACTATGAAAGTGGATGGAACTTGTAAGAACTGGGGCTCATGGGAGGTCATTAGGTCTTCTGGGTCTATGCTTTTGGAATGAAACACTTCTCTTCCAGGGTGAGCTCCTATGAAAGCAAGTTGTTATATAAATCTAACCTTGGCCCCATCTGGGTCTCTGATTCCTGTTTTGAGATGTGCTGTCTTCCTCCCACATGTTTCCCTTTGGTTGTTACAGCAGCTGTCATCTGCCATGGATCTGCTCTGGTCTGAGCTGTTGCAGTGTGATGCCTTTGAACCCTCCAGGCATGTGATCTAAATTGAGCTCTTTTCTTTACATATTTACTTTCTTTTAGTTAAGAATTTAGTTAAGAATCATGAAAAACTGACTAATGCAGAAAATTCTCCCTCTCCAATTGGTATTTGAGATAAGACATGAATATTAAAAAACACAAACTATCAGAAAACCTGAGTACAGAGGGTCACAGGGTGAGTTCACTCCAAGAACAGAAGCTCAAAATGGTATAAGCTTGATGTGTTAAAGAAAATCCTAGATAGAAGATACTCTTGAGAACACCAGGTAAACAAACTCAGTTTTTTTGAACACTATGAATAATAGGTGTTGACCATTAAAGATCTCAGGCAAGACTTATTTTCTTTGTGAAGTTCTTTGAGGAAATTTCATATATGTGTTCTCCATGACAAGGACATTTCTGAACATACAGGCCAAACAGTACCTCTCCAAAATTATCCTGATTCCCCTTTAACACATATTTCTATAGAGTAGAATTTAAGTCCAAAGTATAAGCAAGGAAAAGAAAAAGGAATTTACCAGGGAAAGGAATAGCTAAGTGAATCAACAACATTTTCCTAATTGGTTTCCAGAGGCATTTGTCTATGTGAGAATGAGATGTTTGATATTCTGGTTGAGTAAGTTCTTGATTCCAGGTCATCAATTATGATAATAGAACAAATCAAAAAGTTTCCAGCAAACAGAAATTCTTCATTTCCTGGCTCCTACTCAACTTTATTGATTGTACCATAGGGTGCAGCTATAAATTTCATGTAGAAATGCTAGAAAAGCTTTTGGCTGGGCTCTTTGCTTTCTCTAATTTTAAATATGGTTTGAGGCACCCAGGACAATTTGGATCATTCATTCCACCCTCTCCTCAGCCTGTAGACAGTCAGGTGCTGCATAAATAGAATTGTCTTCACTTTTTTTAAAGAGAAGTTTGGTCATATACATTATAAAAGAATTGGGTATGTACAACATTCATTTTCTTCCAAAATACCTCTATCATTGTTTTCTAAAATGCTAAAGCACAAATCATTAGAATGCCTCCCTCAGTGTTATAAACACTGGTCTCTTCATAAATAAATATGTCTTCCAAGGAGACAAAGCAGAGCCCTGGTTATATCACTTATTCATCTTTCAATACAGGTTCACATGAATGTAAATTTAGAAATAATAGGCAGTAGTAAAACTATAGAAGGTTTGAATCCAAAAATTTAAATTGAAGGTTTGATTTCTCCTTTCATGAGCTGTGTGACCTGGTAAGTTGCTTAATTTCTCTGAACCATAGTTTATTTTTCTGCTAATGCTAAAGTTCAATGAATGTGTTGTAACTTTGTAGATGTTAAAGCACAAATAAGTGTGAAGTATTGTTAAAGTAGTCAGAATGTTAGTGGAGATTTCCTTTTGTGTGTGTGTAGTACTGGGAATTAAATTCAGGGTCTTCACATTGAGTTATGTCATCAACCCTTTGTTGTTTTATAGTTTGAGTCAAATTCTTTCTAAGTCATTAACTAACCAACACTGGGCTCAAACTTGTGATCCTCCTGTCTCAGCCACCCATCACAGTGCATTCATCACCATGCCTGGTTGAAACTTACCTATAAATTCCATTTCATCATAATTTCAGAATGGATTAGAATTATCAAAAGAGTTCATACAGCAAAATACTGTGGCTTTTGTGTAAAATTAAGATGTAATAAAAATTATGTTTAAGATTACTTAGGGTGTACTAGAGAAGATATTAATATATATTCATAACAACTTGAACACATACTTGAACCCAAGATACAGTCTTAAGTATCAGGAGTATATAAGTTAATTTGTTTCCTCAAGATCTCATATTAATAAGTAGTAGACATATTTAAAGTTCCAGTGCTTAAACATTCAGTAATCATGAATCAGCTCACCACTGTACTATGCTGAACTATGGACAGAAGCCAAGGTTGTAAAATCAGAGAAACGTGAACTTGAGGCAAGTACCTATGAGTGATGAGGATTTAGAAAAAGTGATCATTTGAATTGGAGAGCATGTTAAAAATTACTCGCTCTGAGTTTTCTTGCAAGTATCACTTTACAAACATGCTTCACTTGTTTCAGTTCTAATATCCTTCTTGTGTTGTATATTTGGTACCAAAATTAAAAAAAAAAAAAAAAACCTTCAAATCTCCATTGTGTCTTGCACAATTCCCCCTTAGCTATATTTTGTAACTTAATCTAAAGTTAGAGCCTCATGACTTTTGTCGTTTCCTAACCTTATTCTTCCTCACAATACCTAATTCTTTCCTCTGAACCATTTATATTATACTCCTGACTCTCTAAGCTCCCACTTACAAGTCAGTAATTTTTCTAAGACTCAGAAGTGTTCTCTTTCCAGAGTTTCATTTCAGATACTAGCTCAAGACTCTGACTATAGTCAATAATAGATGAATATTCATAGATGGATTGTGTTTCAATGTTCGGACTGATAATTAACATAAATGTCAGCTTCTCTATACCAAACACTTGATTTTACTTACTCTATTGGTATTTATTTTCCACCACTCACTGTTAGTGTTTTCTATATTCTTGAATACAATAGGGAAAAGTCAGATAAAAAGAATTTTTTTTTTTACTCAAAATGCAGATAGCTCTTGGATATCTTAATTGGAACATCCCTACTTTGATGACTGATTGGAGACTACCTTCCATAAAAAAAAGATCTTAAACAGATACTCTTTTAAAAGTAGCTCTTTCTTGAACTCCCAGTTTTGAGGTTTCTCTTAGAAATCTCTTTATAAACCTTTCCCTGAAGGATTCTTATTAAGTGAAGTTCACCTTAATTTGGGCAGCATCTTTGTGTTAGGAAATTCTAAAGAGTGCCAAAGCTTTCCTATTAATTATCATACTTGATTATTTCTTCCTTATATATGAGAAACATATTTTCTCAATATTTGGTTCAAAAATTTTGGGATAACAGAGATTATGTCTACTTGAGTTCATCTTTTTAAAAATGTTTCAAGCCCTATATATTTTGTAGAATCCTACTCAAGTCTAATTTCCTTTAAGGAACTTGTTCTGAGTATTTCTGCCCAAATATATAACTCTTCCTTCTCTAAATCCCTGTTATATTTTAATTCAGTGCTATTTGCTTTATGGTCTTAATTATTTGAAATATTTTGTCTTCCAAATAATGATTTCAAGTCCTTTAAGATCAAGGCCATGAATGGACTTTTCTATGTATTTCTTGTAGTGCCTAACCAAAGTTTGGGGGGAAAATGTTCATTTTCCATCAAATGATGATGAATGAATTGCATGCATACACGCATGAATGAATGAATTACTCTCCTTGTGACTGCATAGCAGCATGGCATTTATAATTTCTCCCTTGGCATTTCAGGTGGTGTAGTGGCTTTTTATTGGATAATTACTGCACAAATGATTTCTATATCTCTCAGCCATCATTTAAAAAGTCAAATTTAGAGAGCAAAATGGCTATTTGCAGAAACATTTTTCCTTTTCTCAAGAAAACCTAGCCTCTTAGAATCTCCTACCTATGTCTGAGAATCTGCCCTCTCTCACTAATAAAAATGATTGAAAACAGCCTTGAAAATACAAAGTGCCATATAAATGCTAACTCAAGCAATAATAAAACAGTAATAGTAACTGTTTGCTGATAAACATCACATTCAAGCCCAAGGGAGACATTTTGCATGGGGAAAGTACTATGGGTCCTATGTTTGTGCCTGGGCCATGGTTCACTTTGATTCACACTGTTCTCCCTCCATCTGGACACTGTCATTCTTAGTGGTCATGAAATAGTACAGGTATGTAAAATTATTGTCATCATCTATGGTGTAGAAAGCAATGTGCTGCCAAGTAACCCATTCCCTGACAACTGCCAGGATTACGTCACTCAAGCTGATCATTTAGAAAGCAAACGGATACAGGAGAGGGCGCGCAAGGATCCCTCATCAGCCACTGCCCACAGCTAAGCTCCTCATGTAGCTGCAACCTTCACTCTGGTTTTCATTAGCCCTGAGCTGATGTCCACTGAAAAACCAATCCAGGTAGTTGCCAGTGAACTGGAAGCCAACATGGTAGAATTTGAGAGGTGCTGGAAAGTCTCTCCATCATGAAGCTACTACATGTATCTGAACCTTTTTCACATGAGAAAAATGAAAGCAAGGAACGAGAAGATGAGGCTCAAGGCAGAGATTAATTTGAGATTGGGAGAAGCAAGGAATTCAGAGTGTAAAACACAAACCTAGCAGTGAATTCCTGCAAGTGATATAGAGGATGCTTCATAGGTAAAGATCATTCTTAGGATACTGCAGTTACATGAGGAGGATAAAGCACTCTGAAACATGGATTGTCAAAATCTAAGGAAGGAAAGATAAACAAGAAAGGAAGGCCCAGGCATGGGGAAGAATCCTTCCCACACTGATTTTGGATGAATATTGCTCCTTCTTTGTTAAATTTTAGAGACAGACAAATTGTCCTTTTCTCCTCTGTAGGCCCTTTTTCTTCTGCTCAAGTTCCTCATGTTGCTGACCTTCGTTCTTTCCTCCCCCCCCCCTCTGGAGTCAAATGATCCTGCCAATTTTTGTATATCTCTATTGCAACCACTACAGTTTACCTTTGGGCCAAATGCACACATTCCATTTAAAAGGACGAATTACTTCACACTTCTAAAATTTGTTTTTGTTTCAAATTTTCTCCCTGTAGTTCCATATGTGCATATATAATTTCTTATAAAGAATTGATTTGTACAATTGAAAAAGCTGGTAAGTTTCATAACTTTCATTCTGAAAGCTAGGAAACCAGTAGTGTAGTTCAACAGCCTCAGAATCAGGAGAATTGAGGAAAAGAGAATGTAGATGTCTCTGCTCATTCAGTCTTCAGAGAAGGAGAGAGAAAAAGAGAGAGAGAGAGAAAGAGGGAGAGAGAGATCACCTTCCTCCTTTTCTTCTAATCAGGCTCTGTATGGATTGAATGATGTTCATCTACATTGTGGAGGGGAAATTGCTTTAATCAGTCTACCAGGTTAAATGCCAGTCTCTTCTAGAAACATTCTTACAGTCATACCCAGAAGTAATATGTGATGAACTATTTGGAGATAGCTTAGTCAAGTTAGTTAACTTAGTCAAGTTGACAATGAAAGTAATTATCAGAGTGAGCAAGACATGTACACAAGACTAATTAAAAATATGGTAAATGTTTAAACTAAAAATTCATTTTATTTTTATGTATTTTTTATTTTAAAGAGAACAAATTATATAAAATTTCAAAAGAATAGGAGAGTAATAATGGTTAATACAGTGTGTATTGTTATCTTCAAAGTAGTTGCTCAGATTACAAGATATAGACATGAAAAAATTTTTTTTGACCCAGAGTCTTGTTATGTAGCCCAGGCTAGCCTCAAACTTAAGGCAATCCTCCTACCTCAGCCTCCCAAGTGCTGGGATTACAGGTGCATGTGACCACACCTGACTTAGGTGTGAAAAGCTGATCAATATTATAAGTACAAAACTTTCTTTTTAATGAACTAATAGAAATTAGTAGTATAAGTATCTTAACAATTTCATATATACACTTATATATTTTTCTTTTCCCTTCCTTCTTTTCTTCTTTTTCCCATTCCAGTTTCTTTTTCTTTTTGAAACCTTACTTCTCATTTCCCATTAACCATTGTACATTTTGGATTTTATTTAGTTTTTCAGCTTCTTTCACTAGGGAGACAATATGATTTTTACACATATGAGTCTGATTTATTTCACTTAGATTATGGTCTCAACTTGCATCCATTTACCTATAAAAGTCACAAATCTATCCTTCTTGATATGAGCAGTACTCTATTGTGTAAAAAATCACATTTTTTAAACCATTCTTCTGTTGACGGGCATTTGGGTTGGTTTCAAAATTTAATTATTTCAAATTGTACTGCTATAAACATGGGTGCACATATATTGCGGAGGTATGTTATTAATTCTGGGAAAATATCCAGAAGGAGAATAACTGGGTCGAATGGGACCTCTAACTCTAGTTTTTAAAGAAATCTTTACACTGATTTCCACAGTGGTTGCATCAGTCTATATTCCCACTAACAGTACAGGGTTCCTTTTTCCTCACAGCTCCTCCAGCACTTGTTATGGGGTGGTTTCTTGATAATACTCATTCTTTCATGGATGAGATGGAATCTCAGTGTCTTTTTTTAAATTTTCATCTCTTGAATGACCAATGATGTTGGATATTTTTTCACATATTTTACATTTGCATTTCTTCATCTGCAAAGTATATATTCATCTTAGATGCCCATTTTTGGAATGGGTCTTTGAATTTGGAGTCTCTGATGTTTTTTAAATTTTTTATATTTTCTAGATGTAAGTCCTTTGTCTGAAGGAAAGTTGCCTAAATTTTTTTCTACTGTGTGTATTGCCTTTTCATTGTGTTGATGTGTTGGTGTGTTTGGCATACAAAGATTTTTAATAAAATGAGACCCCCATTGGTTCTTTGAAGTATTTCCTCTGCAGTTTAGGTCTCAGTCTACACCTATGTCTTTAAGATTTCTCTTCCATTAGATTTAGTGTTTTAATATTTAGATCTCTGATCCATTTTGACTTTAGTTTAGTGCATGATGATAGACATGGATCTTGTTCTAGTCTTAAGCAGGTGGAAAACTATCTTTCTTTCCAATGAGTATGTTTGACTCCTTTGTCAAAGATAAGATGACTGAGTATCTTTGTAGTCACACATCTTATAATCTGTTCCACTGATCCTCAGGTCTATTTTATTATTGCTATTGTTGTTTGCCAGTACCATGCTGATTTTATCACAACATCTTAGTATCGTAATTTCAAGTCAGGGATTGTGATGCTTCCTGCCTTACCTTTGTTGCCCAGAATTGTTTTTGCTATTCTATTTCTGTTCTAGTTCCAAAGGAATTTTAGGAGTGTTTTCTCTAGCTCTGTTAGTTGTGCTAATGATATTTTGATTGGGATTCATTAAACCTATATAACAATTTTGGGAGTATGCCTATTTTAACTATATTGGTTCTTCTTATCATAAGCAAGGAATGTCACTCCATTTTCTGATAATTTTTTACATCGCATTTTTCACAGTACTGCAATTTTTGATGCATTGATATTTTACTGCCTTTGTTAGACTGATCCCTAGTGTTTCATTTTTTTTTTTTGTATGTTATTGTGAAAGGTATATTTTCCCTGATTTCTCTCTCAGGAAGTTTGTTTTTTGTGTGTAAGCAGGCTATTAATTTTTGAGTGTTGATTTTATAATCAGCTACTCTACTGAATTTCATTTTTAAATCTAGATGTCTTTTGGAGTTTTGGAGGTCTTCTATGTAGAGTATTATATCATCTTCAAAAATGATAATTTAACTTTGTCCTTTCCTATCCTTATTCCTTTAATTTCTCTTTCTCATCTAATTGCCCTGGCTAATATTTACAGAAATATTTTCAATAGGAGTAGTGATAGTGGACATCCTTGTCTTGTTTCTGACTTTAGAGTGAAAGATTTGCTTTTTGTCCACTTAGTATGATGGTTGTTGATTTTTTTCAGGTTATGATAAAGACCATCTATTCTAATTTTCTGCAGGGTTTTTGTCAAGAATGAATGTTGAACTTCATCAAAACCTTTTTCTGCCTTTATTGAGATGATCATGTGATTTTTTTTCCTTTGGCTCTGTTGACGTAGTATATTACATTTCTTGATTTGGGTATGTTGAACTATCCCTAAGTTCCTGTAATGAATCCTTTTTGGTCATGGTGTGTAATCCTCCTGATGATTTGCTGCATTTTGTTTCCTAATACCTTCCTGAGGATTTTTGCATCCGTGCTCCTTAGGGAAATTGACCTTTTTTGGTTGGGTCTTTTTCTGGTTTTGATATCAGGGTACTACTTGCCTCTAAAAATGAGGTAGGAAGTATTTTTCTATTTCAATTTCTTTACAATTTGGGGAGCATTAGCATTAAATATTCTCTAAATTTCTTATGGAATTTAGCTGTGAATCCATCAGGACCAAGGCTTTTCTTTGTTGGTAAGTTTTTAATTAAATTTTCAATCTCATTAACTGATAGTTGCTTATGAAGAATGTTTAAGTTTTCTTGATTCAGCTTTGGTAATTTATACATATTTGGGAATCTGTCAATTTCTTCTGTCTTTTCCATCCTACAAGAGTAAAGATTTCCAAACTAGGTACTGATGATCTTCTGAATTTCCAATTTGTGTAGCGATTTCAACCTTTTTATTCTTCAATGCATAAATTCGAGTCTTACATGTCCTTTTTTGATAAACTTGGCTAAAGGTTTAGTAATTTTATTCTTTCAAAAAACCAACTCTTTGACTCATTCATTGTATTGTTTTCTCAGTCTTCATTTCATTAATTTCTGCTCTTTATAATTTCCTATCTTGTATGGGCTTGGGCTTATCTCTTTTTATAGAAGGTTGAGGTGCAACATTATGCTGTTTGCTTTGTTTCTTTCATATGAAAATTCACTGCTGTAATTTTCCCCTTAGGAATGCTTTCACTGTAAGTTCTGGTGTGTTGTTTCTACATTCTCATTTAGTTGTAGATATTGTTTAATTTCTTCTTTAATATCATCTGTGACCTTAGTTACTTAGGAAGTGACTTAGGAAGGTGTTACTTAATTTCCATGTGTGTATGGAGTTTTTGTGATTTCTTTTGCCATTATTTTCCAGTTTCATCACACGATGGTCAGATATGCGTCAGATCATTTCAATTCCTTTGCATTTACTTAAGCATGTTCTGGAGGCTAGTAGATGGTCTATTTTACAAAATGTCCCTGAGAAGCTGAGAAGAGTGTGTATTCTGACGATGTGAGGAGGAACACTCTGAAAACATTTACTGAGTCCATTTGTTCACAGGTTTGGTTCAGTTCTGGTATTTCTTTGCTGACTTTTTGTCTAGTTGATCTATCTCTTTGTGACAATGGTTTACTGCGGCCTATTATTCCAACCATGTTATTCTTCACTCTATTTTTCATGTCCATTAAAACTGTCTTATATAGTGGGGTGCTCTTATATTTGGTGCCTGTATATATATAATTGTTATCTCTTCCTTTTGAAGTTTTCTCCTAATAAGTATGCAGTGACCTTCTTTTTTATGTAGTGACATTCTTTATCTCTTTTGCTTGTTATTTGTTTGAAGTTTACTTTGTCTGCAAACAGAATAGATATCCTTGCTTTTTTATGGATTCATGTTGCATGGAAGATTGATTCTTTGACCTTTCATTCTGAACTTCCTTTTGAGTCAAATATGTTCTTCATATGCAGCATAATGTTAGTTCTTGTATCTTGATCCATTATACCAGTTCATTTGACCTGTGAATTGAGGACATTAAATTGATGATTATGTATGATATGTGTGAGCTTGTCTTTATCATGATATGTTCCTGCTGTTGGTTTCCTCTATTGTTTCTCCTCTGTTTAATTGCTTGCCCTGCTCAGTGGTTTCTTTCTGGTATTGTTCTTGGGATTGTGGTCATTTTTTATCTCTGCCTAGAATATCTTCTAGTACTATTTTTAGAGTTGCTTTGGCAGTCATGAATTTCTTCACATGTTCTTTGTCATGGGAATATCGTATTTATCCATTAATTTTGAAAGGTAGTTTTTTAGGGTACATATATTTGTGTTGGAGGCTGTTTTCTTACAGGACTTGAACTACTTCACTCCAAGCTCTTCTTGACTTGAAGGTCTGTGCTGTGAAGTTCGCTATTATTCTGATGGGCTTTCCTTTATAGAACATCTAATTCTTTTGTCTAACAGTTTTTAATATGTTCTTGTGCTTAATTCTTGGAATCTTGATTACTATATGTCTTTGTGTAACTTATTTTTTCGTTGATGACTGTTTAGAGTTCTATATGTTTCATTTATTTTTATGTGAAATTTTTTATCCACACCTGAGAAGTTTTATGCCATTATTTTCCTGAGGAGATTATGGCATTTTCACTGTCTCCAGTTTTGTCACTGTCTACAGTTAATGTTATGTTATACTTCTCTGCTTTTTCTTGTAGTGGTTGTATTGATTTTTCATGGTCTCTTACTATTTTTAAGGTATCTTTCTGTTCATAGTTATTAGCTGCAGTTCTGTCTTTAAAATGTGATATTCTAAAAACTCTCATTCATTCAAAATATTGCATATATTTTCAATATGGTTTAACCTCTTAGATTTTTGTTTGTATCTCTTTCATGTATTCCATTTGTTACTTACATCATACATTTTTTGTTTCCATAGTTTTTCTAACCTCATGTATTCTTTTATCTGTGTCCTTTCTAATGCATTTGATTTTAAGCATCATTTCTTTGGTACCTGAGATATTATTTTCTATATAACCTTTTCCACCTTGTTTTTCACTTCTGTTGATACCATTTCAGAAACTTCCAGTGTTTGACTTCCAAATTTTTTCTATCTCATTGTGTTCCAGGCTTGTCCTGGGTAGGCTAGGAGCTTGGAGTTGCATTCGATTTCTGCATCTTGTCATTTTCTATTTTCTTTCTTATTTTATATTGTTTTCTATGTTGTTGCTTGCTTGTTTCTTAGTATAGACAGCTGTATCACTAGTGTTGATATTTCCCTATGAGATGTGTGTTCTTCAGGAATGTCCTCTAGATGTAAGTGGTTCTTTATAGCTATCCAAGAACCTACCTTCCCAATTTGTAAAGAATGCAAAGTTACTATTTGGCTCAGTTTTTAATCCTTTGGTATTGCACTATGGTGATAAATATGACCCCATACAATCACACTGTACCAAACAAGGGTGGAAACTTGATTGTAACATGTGTGGCATCCTTGATAAAGTAGTACATTTAATAATAACAATAGTTTCAAGTGCAACTTAACTGCTGAAAAACTATGGTAACTATTAATCTGGTACTTTTGATCACAGGGGAAAACTCTACAGTTGTATATGAAAATCACACATACTATGTACTTGCATGGCAGTGATTTTCCCCTTATGAGTATTTCACCCTTTTGCAGGAAGCACTGGTGTTAAGATGGTTATGGGACAGGATGATGAATGAGGTTAAATATAGTACAGTGAAGACTGGAGGTCAAAGGATGATCAACCAAGGTTTGGGAAAATGGAGGACACAGAAGGAAAATAATAAAGAACCATACAAAAGAGTAACCAGAAAAGAAATAGCCAATGTTTATACACTTAAAAATTTAAACTCAATAAGTACTTGAGGAAAGAGAGAAAGAGAACCAACAGAAAATGAAGAAAAAGGCAAGAGAAAACTGAACAGTAAAAAAAAAAAACAAGAAAGAAAGAAACAAAAAAAGAAAGAAAATATGAAAAATATCTGACACCAGAAAACTAGAAGAGAATAAAGAGGAAAAAGCCCTTGAAAACAAAAATAATCACAAAATACAAAACAAAGCAACATGACATCCAACCAGACAAGAAAGGGGTAGCCAATCAGACTAATCTTAGATAATAATAGTAGTGAAATGCTTCTGGTGTTTACAGTTCTGTGATAGTGTCCATATCACATCCCAGAAAAGTCCTGTGCACTCCAGCCAAGTTTACCATGGATATTGTGCTGGGTATAGAGTCGATGTTGGCCTCTGGATGGGGTAACTGGGATGAGCCTTCTGTTGGTGGAGATCTTCAGAGCCTAAGCCCTGGCTCTTTCCTGTTGCTTCAGACACTTCCATGTTGCTGATCTCCCTGAATACTCTGCCCTCCAAACGTGTGTGTTTCCTGTGTTTCTGTGTTCCAGTCTGCTAGCCCCACCAATCGTGTGTCTAGAAATTTATTTTAATAAAAAAACACATGGTGATTACTCTCCATCTAAAAACATTGTGATTAATCTCCATCACCCTGGCTTTAGTCACATACTTGTCACTTTCTTGGTGGTTCCAAAAGTTGTCTTTCATCAGTGTCTTTAGTCACACTAGCGTGGCTGCCTCAATGCCCTCAATTGATTCAAAATGCTTGTTTTTCACAATCATTTGGACATGGAAGAAGAGTCAAAACTCAGTGCTAGATTCTGTGAATATGATGGATGGGTATACAATGTAATGATTTTATTTAAGAGAATTTGTCATAAATGTTTTGAATTGATTAGGTTATGGAGGAAACCAAGTTAAAATATGAAAGAGGACTTCCAATACTGTTTCAAATAATTGCAAGAATAATGAGATAAAAGTGTTTAAAGTGAGGGCAAGAACTTTGAGGAGCATTGGTGGTAAACTCTCTTCTGTAATATTTTTAATGTAATCATTCACTGCAATTTTATAAATCACAGCATGCATGTTGAGTTCATTACCACCTCTTTGTTCTCAGTTTCACTCCTAAAGATCAATGCACAGAACATGACACTTCTATGCTGTTTACTTCTCAGTCAACATGCTGGTGGCTGAATATTTTGAAATTAAAGTTTACTTCTTGGTTAGAAACATAGTTTTAGAAAGAATATGAGTTTAAGTGAAGGTGCTCCAGAAAACAAAAGCAGAAAGTAAGCTTTTATTTATAATTATTATACCTTTGATGCTTGAGATCAAGGATACAATGATTTTTATATTATTATATTTGGTTTTCAGTGGTATATTATTTTGGCATACCCATATTTATTTTCCTAAATTATTAGTGTTACTATCATCATGAGTCAAGAACTATGTGCTTATGCCCAGTGATATTTAAGAAGAGGCTACTGGAAGGATTATGGAAAATGCAGGTCTTTCTTAGATGCCCAAAAGATAGAATGAGCTGTGGTAGTTGTCAAGAAGGGAGAATAGCAAAATTTTACCTTCTCTATTGTCCACCCCAACAAGAAGTATAAAGACTTTTATAAGGCTTATGATTTCTGCCAGACAGTGTCAATATTTAATAAGTAACCATTATTTATAAAATACACTGTATGATATCGTTAGTGTGCATTTAAGTCCACATTTAGTCATATTTACTTTTAAGTTATAGATAACTATATTTAGGACATATATAGTAGACATTTAGTTTTTTCACTGCTGACTGTCCCTCAGTTTCTATTCCTAATAGTGTTTTCATCTGGTGATAATTTCAATCACCCAGGTCTATTTCTCCTCCCTGTGGCCTAGGTTGTTCAGACAAAATATACTATTTCCCTGATGAGGCATTCAAGCTTCTCCTGATATCTAAATTGCCAAAGTCCCTTCTCAAAGATTTATGGGTCACTTTGAAGGAGAATGTGTCTCTTCTTCAAAGAGATGAAGCCATAGGACAGATGAACAGCCTCAGAGATTTTCATGGCTATCTTTGCTGCCATGCAAAATGAACCTATTGAAATAAAAGCAAGAAAAAGATTAGACAAGATGAACTCCACTGCAGAGAGAGAGAGAGAGAGAGAGAGAGAGAGAGAGAGAGAGACAGAACTTCTGAAAGGATTTCTACTCTCTTCTCTTCCAGGTGTCTGCCAAGATATCCCTGCTTTGAGAATTTGGTAAATTAACAGCTACTCTAATCCTGAACGATCCGGTACTATTTTTCTCCATAGCGCTTATCGCCATCTGCCATACTATATTTAGTGATGTACCTGTTTTGTTCATTGTTATGTCTTCAGCACCTAGAACAGCTCCTGGGCCAAATTAGGCCCTTAGCCAATGCTTGGAATGATTAAATGAGTCATTTGAAACCTTATTCTGAGTAGAACAACACTTTACTTCTTGAATGTCCAAGTCATGCAGGTTGATACAAATATACAATCTCAAGATGAATATCTATAACTTAGAAATAAGAGCTTTGATTAACAGAAAGTTGGCATCCTGTGTTTGGAACCCCATTGCTAGTACATGGCAGAGTCAGGAGTGACCCTGGGGCTTACAAACTCACAAATATTGCTTTTCTGGATGCAAGCACTACTTTGTGAGTATGATCCATTTACTATCTGACACTGTAGCTTTGGGGATTTAGAGAAAGACCTTTCTCCAAGCAGCTAATACATTCAACATCTGAAAGAAAGACAAAAAAAATAGTAATAAGTGCCAAACTTACTTTATTTTAGAATGGATTAGTATAGATGCTTTCCTATGATATCCTTCTGTCCAAAATGCCTTAGTTAATTTACCTTTTCACTATGAAGATTTTTAATGATTTATTTAGACTCCCCCATGTGTTAGCTGAAGCTGAGTTTACAAAAAGAAATCCCCAAATCCCCATGGACAGAGATGTCTATGATGACCACAAAACCTTTATAACTTTCCTCTGTGTATGTGGAAAGATGTAGGCAGAGTTTACCTTGGCTGAGGCTGGAATTATGTGGCAAGAGATAGATTATTCCATATACATTTGAAATAAAATATATGACTGAACTAAATTTTAGTTATGGATATTGATTTTATTGACTAAACTCTCCTCCTTACAAACTCCTTGGTTTGTCTAACAGAAATGTTGCCATTTGACCAGGGTAAACTAAAATGAGTCCTAGAAGTCATGAACTGAATGGGCAAAAAGGATGACAGCTTTTCTCCTCAGAAGGAAAGCACAAAACGAAGACATCAGCAGAGTAGGTCTTCTTTGTCCCTGGATCACATCACTTAGTTTTTCTTTTCTTGTAGGCTTCCTGTTTCCCTCTCAAGATCTGTTTTAGATTTCTCATTTATACTAAGCTATAAATGACTCAAATCAATCTAAATCACTGGTCTTACAAGGGTGGACTGATCACAAGGGAGAACTCAATTATGTAAAAAGTATGCACTTCAATAGGAGAATTGCAACACAGATCAAGTGGGGAATTGTAGAAGTCACCGAGGTGCTCATTTTGTCCTTGAAGTCTTCTAATGTTGAAGAATTTCAATCAGTTCATTGCACTGGACACAGAAGTTGGCAATTTTCCTATTGGATGAATGAGGACTGAGATGGTACTCCTTCCTCTCTAAACACATTAGCATTTAGGCAGTAAGGTACTTTTATAGCAGCTCAGCTATAGGAGTATATTGTTAATGTGTGAGCTTAGTGAGTGGAAGGTAGGAGTTGAGGCCAGTGGGGTGAAAATACAGAACTCATTCAGGACAATGCACAGTAAGTATCCTAGGGTGCTAGATATCAAAAGTTGCAAATTCTGTCCTGTCCTGACTCACATTGAGAGAAGTCACTCTGCTCCCTTGCTGCTGCTTCATGCTGTTGGATGATTTAGAACATCAAACCAATGTGTATTTTTTATTTCCCATCTCCAGTGAATTTCCTGATGATTTATCTTAATAGACTCTATAGAATCATATCCTAGTTTATGTCACACATCCATACACACTGTCTGTGGCCAGAACATACCCTTATTGTTGGTACCTACAGTGAATTCCCTCTGTTTCTGCCTCCTTTCTTGGTAAACCCATATTTCTCCTGAAGAATAAAACCATTTATATCCTCAGTTTATCCAGAACAAACATCAGTTTGTCATGAGCTGTGCCATTTACTTAACTCTTACAATCATTCTTCTGACAAATTAAAGCCCTAGAGTAGAGCATAGTATACAGAATTAATTTGAGGATTGAATCACCTGATAGAAGTAGATAAGGATAGACTTCCTGAGGTGTGTTAGTTTCATTATGTCTGAAACTGAGGAAGTGCTCCTAGTGGTAAGGATAGAGAGTTTGGTAGCAGGAGTACAGTATTTAAGATCCAAGGGTTATTCTGTTCTTTTTCCATACCCTGTCCACACACTCTCCTTGACTAGCTTCTTCCATCCCAATGTGGAAAGCCATATAGGTCAGAGACCAGTATTCCCTTGGTGTCATGTTTTCGCAGAGGGCAGGCAACTATGCCAAGTTTCTGATTTATGTTTGTCATTTCACCTCTTACTCTTGGACAAATTCTTAGGGTTTTGGAAAAGCAAGTCACAACTCTCTTTTCAAAATCATCTTCTAGTGAAGACTGATCTGTAAAGGCAGCAACTTTCTTTTTGTGAGTCTTTTCTCTCTCTCTTCCTTTCTATATTTCTTTCTTCTGTCTTTCTTTCTCTTTCTTTCTTTCTTTCTTTCTTTCTTTCTTTCTTTCTTTCTTTCTTTCCTTTCCTTTTCTTCCTTCCTTCCTTCCTTCCTTCTTTCTTTCTTTCCTTTCTTTTCTTTCTTTCTTTATTCCTTTTCTTTCTTTGTACCAGAGATTGAACTCACGACATTGTGCTTGCCAACCAGGTACTAGTGACGTTGAGCTAAATCCCCAGCCCCTCTGTGTCTTTTTAAATATTTGTGAGTTTCTACTCTTAAACTTTGGGGTTGAGAAGGGCACACATGAACCTCTTAAAATTTCATGAGACGCTTCCATGTAGTTTTTTCAAAACAGATCTCCACTGATGTCTCAGAGGCTTCTTCAGCTATTAGAAAATGAGGGACTTTTAGCACATTGTGTAATTGTTTCCTTGTTGGACCAGCTATCCCAAAACTGTCTAAAGTAGAATTCTAGTTGATCATGTTTCCCATGTGAAACCATCAAACTTGATGCTGTATTTTTACAACCATGACCTTCACCATTTATTCCCTTAATCATTATTATAACATTCAAATCTGTATCACTTTGTGCCCAAAATAATAAAGATCCTCAGTTATATTATAATTAGATCATTCTTATTAGAGAAATTAAACAAGGAATCACAAATTAATAAGATAAATAATGAGAATGTAGGACTAAAGAGAATGAAGAGATGGTAGGTCATGGAACTGGAAGTAATAAAGAACTCCAGGAAAAGTTTCTAGACATAAAGACTCTATGGTGATGCTACTGTCAAGAGGGAAACACAGGGAATAATTGTATTCTGGCAAAAGTCACAAGCCAATAATGAGACCTAACCTATAATAATCATTTCTTTTCAGCAGATAAAGTGATAGATTCCTATCTATATGTCAAAATCCTGAGATAAGCTTCCTTATGCAATATATTCTGGGTAACATGTTTTGCTATCTTACTCATATTAAAGTGCATACTTTACCATTTTATATTCCCTTGTTTGTACTAAAAAATCCCCAGTGTTGACCTTTATTTTGGTAAACCAATTCACAAACATGCATTAATTACCAAGAATAACTAGCATTAGCTTACCTTGTTCACAAGTATTTTAGGAACGTGAATTCAACTCAAAAAAATCTACTGGTAGAATTTTCTAGTTCTGATTAAAATATTGGTGCACCTATTAAAGGCCCATCCATAAATGTGCATGCATGTGTAGATATAGAATACGGTGTAGTTTGTAATGCTGCACCACAGTAGCATGAACACATTTCCTACATTTTTAATAGTAGGGCAGGTTGTATTGTGCCTTCTCATATTCATCATTACCTTTGCACACACTGAGTTGAGAGACAAACTTTTTTGTTTTTTCCTCCTGCCATCTCTATGTTTCCTTCTTTCCTTTTTTGCCACCTTCCTTTCTTTCTGATTCATTCTGTACAATGTCTTCACTAATAATAAGTTTTAATTAAACATTCAGTATTCTTTCCTTTCTTAAAATTATCATGTTTTATAAGCAATTTTAAAGTAATATGTAATCTGATTAGATAAGCCTGATATATTTATATTTTCTTTAAATTTACTAAGAAGCTATTGGTTTCTTGGTTGGTCAATATCAGCATTTATTAAGTTGAAGTTATTGTTCATTCATCAACTACAACCTTCCAAATTAAGTTATTCAAAAATTATTAATTATAGATATGTCCATACATATATTCTTGAGCTTTATTTCATTAGCCACATATTGAAGAATTCTTGCTTAGTCCCTCAAATTAGAAACATTTGTTTGACAGACTCTATAAACTCATAGATTACCTTGCTTAATATAAAAACAATTTTTTGCTTGTAAAGAGTGTTTCAAAAGCGATATCCTAGAACACTTACTATAAAGTTAAGTGTTGGAGACCCAAGCCTGATGCAATATTCCTGGGGATGATAAATTCCTGTGCTGTGAAACCTGAGAATTTTCTATCAGTTCTTGGCAGTGACAGCTTGTGCCTATAGAACGTTCTTTCTTCAGATATTTATGTGATTGTTTATTGCCACATGATTCCATGTAGAATCTCCTGTCTTGGAATTTCCTCTCCATGCATCCTCTTTCAGAAAAGCATATAGATGTGTAAGACTCGTTGGATAATCCTTCTATGAAAGCTGATGATTTTTGGTGGAGAGAAATCCTTTGATATTAGACAACTGTGCATAGATGGAGTTGCAGCAGAAGGCTATGACAGTGTTCTGCCAGATGGTTTCTGGGAAGACACTTACCACAACTGTTCCCACATTGTGATAACAAAAGGGCAACATTTGGAGAATACAATATGGGAAATGCCCAAAATGCAACAAAACATGAAATATTAAGGCCTTGTATTTAGCTAGGCAAATGATGAAAAAAGTGATAGTTTTAACTATTCTATTACTGTAAAGTATTACGAAGGTTTCATCAATAGGAAATCTATTAACAAAGATAAAAGCATTTCCATAAAGAGAGGCATATACATTGTCATGGTTTTTTAGCTAGATGTTCTTCCAAAGTCTCAGGCTTGCATAGGTGGGGATTTGGGTTGTGATTGGATGATAGGGATGTGATATTCACCGTGGATTACTCCACTGGTGAGTTTTATAGCCAAATGTGATTGAGAAATGAAGCCTGGTTGGAGGTGGGCATTTGGAAAGGTTTCCTTTCCCTCCTCCCCTGATCCTGCGCTTCCTGATGCCATACCATGAATTGTTTCTCCTTTATTGTGCTGCTCTTCCTGGGATTCAGCCAACTATGAACTAAAAGTTCTACAAACTGTGATCCCCCCCCCAAAAAAAAGAAAGTCATTCTTCCTTTAAGTTGTAGGAATAGGGCAAGGATGGGGAGCCTATGGCATGCATGCCACTGTGAACTGTTTATGATGTTGAAAGCTCTAAAAGTTAATCGTTACTGGTGTAGGGGATTATGTCTTAGCAACAACAAAATAACTAAGACATACATTGTATTTTGAACTGTGTCTCTTCCTTCACATTTTCTACTGATTTTGGTAAGATGTATGGCAAAATTGTACCAAGGAAAAGCACTGTGAGGAGATCCATCTCTATTCTCAGGTTGCTACTATTATATTATTGTGCTGTTAAGTATGGACTGTAAGTATTAAAAGAAACAAGAAAGGAAGTGTGGAAGTTCCAGGTTAACTGCATTATATGCTTTTAATGATAGTAGAAGAGAATAAGTTAGTACTGAATTTCATCATCATGACCATTCTGAACAATACCTTCATCAGTACCATTGCTGTAACTGCCACCACTGGCAGCAGCATCTTCACCACCATTATCAGTCCTATCATCACAATAGTGTATATTTTTCCTCCGCTATGTCCCATTTTTTTTTTACACTAACCCATCATGTTGCTCTCTGCTCTATAGAAAGGCATCTCCAATGCTATAAGGTTGTGTCTTGCTCCATTTTCTCCCAAAAGAATACTTGTACATACAGACCAAATCTCACCACCTCCTGGAATGTTTTCCTAATGGTCTCAAAAGATAGTGTTCCTCTATCCTTTGAATTTTGTTGAATCATTTTTATGATCCATGCATAATAATCTTCCATGAAGTGTTGCCATTTGTGGAAATGACTTATGTCTCTTCATGGAGAGAATGATGGTCTGATTCAGAGGTCATTGCTACTAGAGGGCCTATAGCATTATAGGGGCAATAGCCGGCACAATGGGTGTCTCTAATAGAATGTAAGAGAGATACAGAGACACCTAAGTATCTCCCCAAGTCTTGGGAATGTCTAGATAGAAAAAAATGATGATTGACTCCCTAGAATAGTTTTTGTGTGTGGGTGTTGATGGAGCAGAGATAGGAGTGGGAAAGGAAGGTACAGGGTTACTTGAAGCATGGTGTCTACGTTTTTATACTTAATAATAAGCACTTTGAGAGGGAGGATCTGTTGGGGATCAAGATCGCTACATAGTCAGGTGGTAAAAAGCTAGTGCAATCTAAATTATTTTACTGTGGTAAATTTGTGATGTCGACTGCTGAATACCAGGAATACCACTATACAATCATTTGTTATACCTACTATGGACCATAGACTATTTAAAACTAATTTTTAAAGATATGATTGGCACATAAAATATGTATTTCTTAATATATACAATTTGATGAGTTTAGACATAAGCATATACTCACTAAGTCAACATCACAATATAGGCTTTAAAGATATCATTATTTCCAAGTTTCTTACCACTGTATTTTGATTAAATTTTTGTGATAGAAAATTAAACAAGATCTTCCCTAGAACAGATGCTTTAAAAGGACTTCTTTCTTCTCTTATGAAGTAGGAAAGTTACCTTTTTATAATTATTTAACTATCAAGGATCAGATAAGTTATGCGATAGACTGGAGTCACACAGCTAATAGCATATGTGGATATGTCTTAGTTTGAAGCCCAAACCTCTTTCAAACTCTTCACTGCCCCAAAATTTGGAGGCATTTTTTTACAGCTTGTTAAGAAATCCAAAGGAAGAAAACAATGCTGGTAGTCCAGGGTAAAAAACTGATGTTTTATAGATATCTTTTTAGGATATGAGCCACTTCTGTAGTAATAAGGTTCACTTTATTTCTGGGATTTTTATTTTATAACATCTATAACCCTGTCAATAGCATTATACAAGTTTCATTAAGAAAATAGTTTATTAAAGGAAGATTCAATATTTTTAAAAATTACAATCACTATTTTAAACCAGATTAAACCAAAGTTCCTAGTGCCTTTTTTCCTTTGTGACAGGGAGAAAGCTTATTTAAGGCCACATGACATGTGATGCATTGTGTGGACAATATACTTATTATTCAGTGTTTAAAAGCAATAACTTCAAGATACTTAACCTTATAGATTTTTTAATATAGTAAAATTAAATAAGGAATGCCCTAAATGCAGCTGGTATCAGCCTTTCCCTTGCAATTAGCAAATATTAGATACTTTAATATTAGTATTATTCTTTATGCCCTAGCGAGTGGAATATTATTTAAATTGATATGACATAAGAGGATATAAATAACTCCTAAGTGTAAATTTAGACTGGAATTTCAGACAGAGTTTGAAATCAGTAAGTATTATCAATTCCCTATTTCCCAGTGTATCATTTATTACCAGCCTGAAGAATTTTTTCAAAGAGATTAAATTAGCATTAAGGCAATGATAAACATTATAAATAAATACAAAAATTGCTATTCTGGAAATCTAGTTGAAAACAAAGTAAATAAATTGGTATGGTATCAAATTCCATCTTCCCTCGAAGAGCTCAGGCACAGTTCTCAGCATAAGTAAACCTCTATAATTTCTCTTGCAATCAAAAATGAAATATATTAAATCTTGAAAGTATAATTTCATTATCTACTATTCTAGATACACAAACTAAGATTCAGAAATAGCTGTGGCATGAGGGGAATTCTGATGAGCTTCACAGCACTAGTTGGTCAAGGCAAATTATAAGCTGCTTCTACTGAGGTAGCAGATTTGACTTTGGAACCTGAGTACCTTGTTTAGCTACACTGGGTGGGAGAACTTTAAGGAGATTAGAGTGAGAGTTCTTGCCAGACAACTTTCTCTATAGGTGTATATGAATTTCCCAATCTGTACCTTAGGTTGTTACCCTTCTTGTCAAAATGAGATTTTTTTGGTCTACATTGTGTCCTGGTGTGATTTCTGGAGTGTCAAATATGGGGTATCTTTCCATACCATTTTCATATTGAAGGTACATTGCAAGTAGAGACAAGGTAAGACTTCCCTGAGTCATAAACAGAAAATGAACACTCTTCCAGTGCTGAGAGGCTTCTTCCAGGGCTGGAGGTTGTGTTGTTTTCATGACTAGGCATACTGAACAGCCATAATCTGACATTATTTGAGGGTTATCCCTAGTAATTTCAATTCTAGAAGATTTGAAACAAATAGGAGACTGATAATTCATTATGAGTTGGCTCCAATCATAGAAGAAAGAGAAGAAGGAAGAACATCTTTGCAAAGTACTGGAATTTGCAAATGGTGGTGGAATGGTAACTGACTTGGTAGATCTGAATGAAAGAAAATCTAAGTGCTTCCTGAGAAGTACTAATGAGTGAGTATGCATATTGTCATCCCAAGCTTCAGATTTGACCAGAGTGAAGGAACATTAAGGGCATTTGGCTCAGAGAAATTGACTAAACAGTTGTATGTGGTACAAATAAAACCCTTATACTGTTTATTTACTCCTGAATACTACTTACTCTTTTTTATTACTACTTTCTTACCTAACTGGCAGAGAAACAAGTTAAGTTTACTCTCTGGGAAAAAAAATTAAACCAGATAGATCTCTGCAGACATGGAGGCATCAAGGACAGAAAGAGGGTTTCAAAGATTTTTGGAGGCACAAATTTTGGAGTAAGGAGTCCTTACTCTAATTTTCCTTCTGTGAAATGGGCAGGTGGGAATATATTCCCAAGCAGAGAGAAGAGACATCTTCAAAAAAGCACAGGAAAGCTGTGAGTAAGAGGGCCAGGAAAGCTTGCAAATCTTCATTTCAGTTTCCACTGGAAATAGGATTTCACAGCCCTCTCATTTAGTTTCAGCAAGCTCCTATCAAGCATTCAGGGCTTCACATTAACTCTTGTATCTCTTTTTTTAAAGTATAAATTCAGAAACAACCTTTTGAGTAAAGTCTCCAAAAACTAAGATGACAATAAAAGTAACAACAATCACAAATCTAAAAGACACAAACTAGGCTAAATATAAGCATTATGGAAAACAAAAGACTGATATATGTGTTACACAAGATTCTATTTTGTGCTATAACTGCATGGGGTAGAGATGATAAGAAAGAGATATACATGAAAATAGGGAAAGGATAGCTAAATCTAAACATTCCTCGTGAAAGGCCTTCAAACTATTATAAACAAAGATACAGAAGTACACAGAGGTCTAAGGATAATCCTGAGAATATGTACAAAAAATAAAAATATCTAATGCAAAAGTTATAAAATATACTTACACTTAGACCATAAAAAGTATGTTGGAAAAATTTACAGTACTTGGTTCTCAAAAGCTGGGATCTTGGTAGGTCAGACATAAGGAAGAAGGCCTTTGCTTTTCTCTACAAGCACTGTGCTCTAACTGAATGCACCATTGGAGTGCTTTGTTTTTCTCTATTAGGGATTTAGTACTGTTTTTGTTTTTAAACCATGAGCATAAGTTCCATTTTATAAAATTAAGAAAATATTTAAAAATAACTGTGTTAAGAATTATAAATCTATTTTGTAGATTTCAGTTTACAAAGGTTTTCCAGAATTCAGAGTCTTACTCACTGTCAAGTTGGTCTCATTCCTGCTGTCTAACACTGCTGATATCCTCTTTGTGGACTAAGCTCACCCAACACCTAAGCCAGTGAAGTGGGGTACAGGTTAGCTCATCTATGTCTTGAGCACAGTCACACCAGTGTCTCAGGTTTGCAGGTATAAATTCTATGGAGCTTGTCTTACTACCTCTCAGAGCCCAAACTTGATGCTTCTAGGAACAGCAAGATATGGTCCTTGAAGCTCTTTCTCTACTCACTTTCTTCCCCAGTTGTATAACTTTGATATCACTGGCTTGATTCTCTCTAATGCTTTGAGGTCAATCTTTACCTGTGTCATTAGGGATGCATTTACACCTTAAGATGTTAAGACTGAGGGCTTGAAAACCTGTAAGTAATGTATTTCATGATGGTCCTGTCTCTATTGTGAGATTTCCTACCAAAGATCAAATTATTCTCTAACCCTACTTCCAATTTTCAGATTATTAACTGGTTGCTCTATGACCTTGGTCCCATGGATAGTCCTTATAATGAAATTTGATGCTAAAGAGCTAACCACTGAGAGCTCCCATTGCATCTTCTTTTGCGATGAGATCACATACCTCAGGCCCCACCCTACCCTGGACTTATTTTTTTGTCTAAATGACTGGTTAATGTTGAAGAATCCCCAATTGTTGTACACAGAATATTGCTGGAAAATCATCGCTATTTGTCCAACATATTACATGCCTCTTTATGCCTAAAAATAGAAGTACTCCTGGAAAGATAAATAAGCAATAGCTTTAAAATGTAGGAAAAATCCCAGGAAGGATAGGCTTGTGGACCATAGGCTGATAATGGCCAGAAACACATGGCAGTGGTTATTGAAAAATTCTGCTCTCTTTCCTGTGTTTTCTGATAACTATAAAACTGTATTTCTTTTTTCATATTATTTTTTTTTTTAATTTTCCACGAGCACACATGGTGGAATTCTGCTATAGGCTCCAGGCTTCCCATTTAACCTCAAAAATGAAGAGAAAGCAAGTCAGTAGGTAGTTAAGAATGTGTCATAGGCCCAAACTCAGCTTAAGGCATTATGAATTTTCTGTGGAGAAAATGCATTTATTCATTCTGCTCTAAGTCAAGGTGGCTGAAACCTATTATCTCAAACTTTGAAAAAAATCCCCTTTGGGATGTGGATAGCCTATGAAATATTTCAGTCAAAAATGAAAGTTTGAGAAAGTGAGGGTCCAGTTGAAACTGATAGAGTTTAGGCTTGTAATCATCAAAGCTTTCTCAGACTTCCAGATTGAAAGGAGCATGGAGAGTTAATCGGTGATATTATCCTAATTATTATTGTATAGCATAAGAGGGCCAATCTATTTCTGTAGAATAATAGAGCTAGGATGAGATTCGACAGCATCTGTCACAATAAATGCAAATATATAGAGAATTGACAATGAGCCATGATCTCATAAGTGATTCTATTTTCCATCTGAATAATGACAATGCTTCATTTCAAACTCACATGACAGATACCTTGGGAAGCTCTCTGGGGCCTGCACTGGGGACCTTTTCTAACTGCATTTGTAAAGGTGAATATATTTGGGCTTGGAGTTTTTAAAAATTCTTTATATCCTTAGAGAATATTCTGGGCACCTTTTTAGCTTAGGTAACAAAACCATTCCTTTTTGCAGGCATTTATTAATTAGTTTTCTTATGCTGACTTCTATCCTAGTAGCTAAATAAATGCAAAAGACATGGTTTCTTCTGCAAAGGAGCTTACAATCTCATTGGAGGAGACATGGGTAAAAATGATCCTACCGTCCCAGTGCAAGATAGGTGTGAAGTGGTCGCGTGTGCTTGCTGTTGTAAATTCAGTCTATAAAAGCTCACAAATGGAAAGGCTTGGTGATGAGTTCCTAGAAAAGGGGCACTTGAATTGTGTCATGTGAGGTGGAAAGACCTTAGACAGAGGTGAGAAACTTAAGTAAACACCCACATGGATACTGCTGTGAAGGTACCTTACACAGAATGACTCAAACTGCAGAGCCAGCTAGCCCATTATGTGGCTCATCAGTTACACAGAACCCTAAATGCCCATCTCCCTTCTCCATAAGATGGAAAATGGAATGTGATCAGGCCTTTCCTTATAAATCAGTGAATAGGTATCAGCACATACTTTCCATAATATTGCACATAAATATGAAGTTGAGACATGGTTCTAGGTAGAGGCTACATGCTTTGTAGTCTTTTCTCATATTTTCAAAAAGGAGAGAGGTTTGGGGCAAAGTAACACATTAAAAAATGTATTAGATCAACAAGCCTTTTCTTCTAGGCTGGTGAAATGTTAATAAGTATTAACTAAACAATTCGCTTCCCTGATTCTATTAGGTCAGAAATGTTTTCTCAGTTTCTCTTTTTTTCTATTCTGTTTTCTACATAGTCTGTTCTGCCTACAAAAACTTCAAGCAGACTTCTATGGTACCACTCACATTAAAAACAGCTATGCCTTGCTGTCCTCAATAAACATATTTTTTGTTTTGTTTCTCAGCTATTTATAATAATAGCTGTAATGAAAGTAGCTCTAATTTTGTAGATCTAACACTTCCTTAAAAATAGAACACACATACCATGGGCATTAGCTCGTTTAGCCCTGCACTAAGCATATGAAAAGATGCCATCATGCTTATTTAGGACAGGCAATTGCTTTTACTAAGGTCAAGTAGTTCTTAAGTGGTAAATCACAGACTTATGCACTACTCAATGGGTACTCTTTCTACCACATTGCATCTTCATAGAGGAAACAAAAGCAACAGCATTTGGCAAGTTGGAATAGTCCAAGGTCTACAACAAAGTACTCAAAGCAGCTAACCACTCTTGATAATCAGAAAGTGACATGAACTACACCAACTCAGTTTTAATAGAATCAAAAAGTACCTTCTGTCCACAGTTAAGGCCATCATTGAAGCTACTGCAAGGCAATTCGGTGTACTAGTCACCTTTCAGTAGCTAAGGCACAATGTCAGACACAAAAAACTTAAAGGAGAGTTTATTTGGATCACAGTTTCCAATGGGTTCTGTCCGTGCTTGGTTGACCATAAGGTACAAACAGTATGGTGGACGGGCCTGGCAGAAGAAAGCTGAGCAACCTATAGCATACCAGTAGCAATGAAAGAAGAGGGAAACTAACATCAAGAAATATGCTTCCAAACTGGTTATGGTGTCTCTCTCCTGTAATCCTACCACTCAGGAAGTTGAGAAAGGAAGATCACTGAGTTCAAGGCCAATTTGGGAACAAAACGAATTCAAGGAGAACGTGAACTGCATAAAAAATCCTTGTCTCACCCCCACCAAAAAATAATGTATGTTTGCAGATCACACCCAAGTGACCTGGGTCTAACCAGTCCTCACCTTCTAACAGCAAGTTAAATATTTTAGTTCTAAGTCTTAGCATTTACTTTCAGTAGGATTTGAAACATTTCACCAAGTCATGAGTGTAGTGAAAGCTATTGAAAGTGTGATTCAGTTTTGTTCCCTACTCAAGCCATACTTATTATAAGTCTTCTTTAAGCTTTAATTCCTTTCAGAGAAATAGGACTGAGTTAGATGGATTAGGTATGGACCTGTCCTTGTGTCTATGGAGGCAGGGAGGTGGATAAAAATTTAAACCAGTAACTTCAACCAAAATTGTTGGGGTGCAGGTAAATGGAAGAGATGATTATCTTTTGGAGGGCACTGAAAGGGATGGGGAGATGATGCCCCCGGGGAATAGTGGTAGACTGTAACAGAACTGAGCTATCTGCATGAAACCTCTCTGGATAGATAGATGATCACTGATCATACCTGGAGATGTTTTAGCTGGTGTCTGGACATCCACTTGGACTGCTATGAGTTCCAGAAGTCTGTTGTCTATTTTTTTTTTTTTTTTGACCTAGCCCTACCTTTTCTTAAGGTGAACTCCAGAATATTCCATCTCATCCCAGATAAACTTTGTTGGAACTTGGATTTAGCTGATATCCTGGGCAAAGGAAATATTTGCATATTTGGCTCAATAGTTATTCCTGAGCTTCGTGTTGCAGCTTTTATTTCTCCAGGAGTGATTGCTCACTATGGCTACAAACTCACTTCTTTCCTTCCTGACCCATTTCTATCTGAAGCAGACTCACCGGCCTGTTTTACAAAGGCAGATGAGACTTTTAAATGAGTGTTCCAAAATTATACACTTACTTCAGAATTTTCATGGTCTGTTAATAGATATTACATAAAAAGAAGGTTCTGCGAGTAAACATGCTTGGGAAATGCTGGATTAATTAGAGTTAAAATCTGAACAAAAGAATAGACAGCCACCTCTACAGAGGGCCAGGAACAATAATTTGAGGGTTCAATTTAACCAGGAACATTTCTTTATCCTAAAAACAAAACATGTGAAGCAATAAAGTACAATGTGAATCTATATTTAATATGAACAGTAGGTTCAAGAATAATTGCTTTATTTTTATAATACTAGGGGTCATTGAAAAATAGCGCTTTTAAATTTGAAAAAAAATCTATTTCAGCAAAAGACACATAGCCATTAATCCTTCTCAAAATACTCCCCCTAACTTTGAACACATGTATCTCACTGTCCTTGCCACGTTCTAGTGCAGGTGGGAAGTCTTCTCTCCTGTCTTTTACTCGGTGTGGTGAGAAGTACCACGCAAGGTGCTGCTGAGTGTTGCCCATTGTGAATACTGGCCAATAAAAACTTCACGGTGCATTCTCGTCCATCTTATTTCCCAGATGTGGCATCGTGTGAGTATTGATTCTTCCTCAAAGTAAAAAATGAGCAGAGAATGTAAAAGTGTTGAATCCATTCAGGACATCAAGGCAGCCAGGAAAGGGTAGCAAGTCACTCAAGAAATAAAGACTTCCCACGCTACTTCAGAAAACGGCAACAATGATGGGGTAAGTGTTCTCCATGGAAGGAGTGTTTGGAGTGGGATAAGGACTATGTTGTTTTTTACTGTAATAATATTTTTTATACCAGGTATTGAACTCAGGATCTCACACTTGCCAGGAAGGCACTTATGCTGCTAAGCTTTATCCTCGGCCCTGTAATAATTTTTAAAATGTAAACCATATTTTAGATCACACTTTGTACATAGTTTTGCATATTTTTAACATATTTCATAATTAAAACAATTAAGTAGGTTTGAATTTTACATTTTTTCTTCAGGGCAGTTTAATTACGTTCTTTACATTTTACATCTTAACGAGATGATGGCAGTGTCTACTGTTTCCCACTTAGTTGACCTGGAACCTTTTCAGTAAGGATGGTTACTTGGGATTTGTTTTCTGAGGCACACTGTGTGAAATGTCATCTTAGAGAACACCAGTATCTTTATTTATTCTTCTGTTTTCTGTTCTTAGCTGTTGTTATTCTTGACCATAGGATCCCAAAGCTTCTAATTTCAGAAGACTCTACAGCCTAATAGTTAGATTCCTACAAAAGTCAACAGATGACATTCATTGTTTCCTGTTTTAAAATAGTTAACATTTCTCCCCTTCAGAAACTAATGACTTGAGAAGCACCCCCACGTCCCCATCTATTTTCAGAGCTGAGGTCATTGCCATGTCCAAAATTTAACAGAGAATCTATAATTTTCCTGCTCCTTCCTTTTTTCCAGATACTTTTTGAATCCTTCCTTGGGTGAGTACCTTCACACATGTTTCCCTTCCTTCTAGGGAAGATGTTTCAGTCTCAAAATATCTTAAGCATATAGAATCTATAATAAACTTAGTCTTCTAAAGTGGAAGTAGAGAATCGTATTCGATAGAAAAAGTTTCTTTCTGTTTCCTGCTCTATATTTAAATGGTACTACTCATCAGTAAATAAGTTTAGAAGGTATGGTTTGCCTCTGTCAAGAAAAATAGTATTTTGCTTTTAGGGAATGAAGATAAGTAAAATGCACTGAAATATAGTTAGAGAAATAAACAAGGAAACTATTAAATATGTCACATAAGATTAAGATCACAGGTCAGTAACAGAGGAGTGTGAAATATACCTGGAATGATTTAAGTTCACATAGGAAGCAGAGACTAAACTTTGCTGCTAATTTTTTGTGGCTTTGAGAATGCATTTTATTTCTTTGGCTTTGAGTTTATTGTCTTAAAAGGTGCTATGATAAAATCTACCCTGCATCTTTTATAACGTTGAGCTAAGGAAAAAATGTTGAAAAGACTTAAAGAGTTCTAAAATATAGATAAACTAAATGGACTAGATATTTACTATTAAAATTTCTTAAGGCTATTAAGTTGGAGAGCTACTAACCAAAGACATTAGATTGAATATTTCCATCATAAATTACAAGTTAGTAAAATTTTGGTGAAAACTATTTTCTTCATTCAGTTTATTCAACAAGGCTTTGGTGGGGGAAGATATAATTAACAGACTAGTCAGACAAGGAGAGTCAATATGCTGTTTAGTAAAAACTTGAAAGGCTAGAAATTAAACCATGTGTTCTCTGTGGATTTTAGACAAAGATCTCTGTCTAAGTCAATCACCATGTGTATTAGTCAATTTCCCATTTCTGGGACAAAATCCACAACATCCACAACGTTAAAAAGGAGAGGTTTATTTTCAGTTGTGAATTCAGAGGGTTTAGTCTTTGTAGTGTTAACTAATCCAAAACAGATATGGCATAGTAGAAGGATATGGTAGAGGAAAACTGCTCCATTCAGGACAGCAGGAGGCAGAAAAGAGGAAGGAGCTGCAGACAAGACTTCACTCTTCTGTGTCATGTGCCCAACGTCATACTGCTTCCACTTAGGGTCTTACCTTCGAATAGCACATTCAGTAATGAACTCATCTATGGATTAAACCACTGATAATTACAGTGCCCCCATGATCCAATGACCTTCCAAAAGCTCCCACCCCCAATGAGCACATGAGACTTTAGGGGAACATTTTAGATATGAACCATAGCATGAACTTAATTAAATCCTGCATTTGCATCTCCAGATGCTCCTGGGAACTACAAGGAAAGTTGATCCTTATCTTTACCATTGGATGCTTACTACATTTGTCTCATCAAAGGTGACTAAAATCAACTTTTGTGGGAGGATTTTATGTAACTATATAAAGTGTGAGATATAGGGAGATGAAGTAAACATTTCCCCACATGCTCTTCTCCATCTTGCTTGATATCCATTTGTGAACCAAGTCTGCAGTTTCAGCAGCAGGCACTGCTGAGGCAATTGCCAAACCTCTACTTAAAGTGAGGAACAATTAGCAGAACAATTAGCATTCAAGAAGATGAGCTCCATCAGACCAAGCTCCAACATAGTCAGTAGAAAATAACCACTGGATGTAAACCACTATCTTCCTTTAAATAAAATGCAATGTTTCATGAATCTGAGAGTTTATCTTCAATCCTAATTTAGGAAGGAAGAGAAGATAAGACAAAGTTACCATCTATATCCTCAGCTTATTCCAGATCAAAATGAGGAAGTGATGCTTGTAGAGATAGTGTAATTAAAACATGCACATTAACATATAAGCAAAGATAGTTTATTTTAGATAAGTAGATAAGTAAAAGATAGTATATTTTAGATAAATAAAAAATAATCATATAACAGAGAAGGAGTACCCACCTGTGATAAAAGTAATCAAAAGATTTTAGAAGTAACAAACAGAAAGTGGTACCTAATAATTCCTGGGAGGTAGAATATCGAGTATTTTCTCAACTGTGCTAAACTTGGGAATGGTAAGGCAGAGTAGGGGTTATTACACTTTGTCAATCAGATTCCAAAACAAGTGAACTGTTCAAATTACCCTACCGCTTCTGAGAGGTACACAGATGGCTCTAAAGGAAAATTGCTTACTTCACAGCCTCTGTTGTCTCTTGGCTCATGACTGCTTTTCTTTGATCCTTGTGAATTTGATGGCAGGGAAGCAATGTCTCGCTTAGATTAACCTGGAGCATGTTTTAGAAATTGGCTTCAAGTAGAAAGTAGCAGGTTTCAAATAATTATATAACTTGCTAGTCATCTCAAGAACGAAGGAGTTGCTAGAGTAGTTTTGGGTTTGTACTGGTTGTGTTTCCCTTGCTGTGCATTTCTGTTTTCATCTCAAATTCCTTTATGCCATGGAGCCAAGGTACAGTTGGAAAACTACTGCCTGCAAGCTTTATTTGGCCTGATGCCTGGGCTTTTTTGTTGTTGATGTTGTTTTTGGTGAATAAAGTTTTAATGGAATGTAGTCATGTTTATTCGCTTTATATTATTTATGTAAATGTTAGAGTTTGTTATCTGTGCGAGAGATTGTGTGGCCCACACTATAGTCCATACAATGATACTGAGGCTCAGTAGTTCCTAACTCAAAAGAGATATAATGGTTGGCATATATAAAGTACTCCATGCTTGGGAGAATTCTGAGCTCTTTGTGTATAATTCATCTACTGTTTCTTCTCTGTCCTATTCAGCAGTTGTTGTTTCTCTCTTTTAATTGTGAGAAAATTCACCGATAAATTTTTAAATAATTTGACTGACAAGAGAGTCTTTCTAACTTCCAATCTAGCTTGATGGTTGCAGGATACTTCATGATTTTAGTTTCTAGAAAGATGGGTACATGTAAGAAAGGAAGGAATGCTCAGAAATTGTAAGCAAATGTGTACTTCCAGAGTTTTGGTTTTATAACCAAAAATTTCAGCAAATCCACACTTTTATTATACCAAAATATTGTTTAACTAGGGGCAACATTCCACAAACTCATAGAAATACTTAGAAAATGTTTCATAAGAACTGCAAATTTTCATTTGCAGTTTCACTACCAAACTTTCTTCCTGTCTTAAATTCTCCACATTTAAAACCAATTTAATCTATGTTCAATGAAATAGAATCATGAAATATCCTTACAATTCTGAATAAACTTCTTATGATGTTGAACATCATCATTTCTTTTGCAAAATATTAGAAATGATAGTTGTCAAATTTATTATGAAGATAAAATAAAGGCAGAAATAGTAAGACACTTGAAAGATAATATAAATACATGAATGTATTAGTATTACATTTACAAATATGTGTCTTGTTAATGAAGACAATATAAATGAAATAATAAAAGCAAAGAGGTCAAAAGGAGAAATGGAAGGTTAGAAAAGTAAGATATTATCTATCCTTGTGCATTCCTGAAATATCAGCTATCCAGGAGACTTGAGTCAGAAGGATCACAAACTCATACTAGCTTGGGAAACTTACCCAGATCCTGACTCAAAATAAAATATGAAATAGGAAAGCTTGGAATTTAGCTCAGTGGTATAACACCTGACCAGGACTCACAAGGCCAAAGGTGCAATTTCTAGCTTTACAAAAGAAAAAAAAAAAAACAATTAAGAAGCTATGGAAGAAAAAAAAAGTTTAATATATTCTGGAGACATTTGTGCCAGAAGTAATCTTATGAAAGTATTATAACAAAATGATTGTGAAGGAGGAACAGAGGTGAGGGGCATATTCCCTAGCCCAGATTTACCTAGAATCAGTTTGTGGCTGGCCATGAAACTACTGGGGAGTTAGAATACTATGGTATTGATAGGGCACCAGGCCAATGGGGAGATCTAAGACTTTGAGTGTTGTGGGTCACCATATCACTCAGATGTGCTAGCCCTCAATTAAATCCCTGTATCAACGGCCTTCCTTATCTTCCTTCTATGATCACAGCTTCCAAAGATCATTTTAGCCACTCTGTTCATCCTGTAATAATTGTAGTGGCCTAAGTTGGCTTGAGACTTCTTGTTGAACTTCTAAGCTGACTTAAGATGCAGTTGTGTGGCTTATTTATTTGCACTGCAGGTTGGAACAGCCAAGCATCGTAGCCAAACATTGCTATCTCTATTCTAATGTCAGTCAGACTGTCTTCTATTCTCACTGCCAGGAATCAGTTGTCTACCTAAACTGTTGTCCTGAGTGTGCCCTTTATGCAGAACAAATGCTTCTCACTGGATAAGTTCTGTAGTGTCTCTGTCAGCAAGTGTTGAAACTTTGAGCTACAGTTTTTACATTAAAGGTAATAAAAGTGTTTGTTCTCTACAACCTTCTTATCCCAATGTTTTTCTATACAAAGAGTTCCCTTCAATCATTCTGAATCAATGAGATTTCCCAGTGTTACCTGGAGTGCTGCTCTGCCAGGATGCTCATCTCATTTAGGAAAGGAATACAAAATCTTTTGATTGTGTGAAGTATAATAAAAATACATAAATTCCATTCTTTCTATAGTTTACCTTATGGCCTATATGTTAATCACTCTAAAATGTCCACAAGCATATAGGAAAACAGTACTTACTTAAAATCAAAGCTGCTTGAATTCCAGACGGTTTGAAGTGTATCAATTTATCTTGAGAATGTCCTTTAATTCTGCAGGAACAAATGGTGGAATGTTATTAAAATGTTAATTAGTTAAATTTAGTCCCAAATGTATAAAGAAAACAAGATTGCATCTACAGGATTTTATTTTTATTAATGGGGATAGAAATTATGATTTATAAAGAAACAAGTTTATTTGAGAGAAAGAAAAAAATACATGATGGAGCATTACATTAAAATATTCAGGAGTGTAAAGTAAGTTTAACAAAATTATTGGAGTATATTTCTAACTTATTATATGCAGCTATTTTTTAATATAAGCCCTTTTATTTATTCAGTAGAAATAAAAAGATGGAGATAGCAGTCAGTGAGAGAGTTATTGACTTTGAGCAACTTGAATTTTTTCTGCTTTCTATCTACTGGTATTGAAAGGATTGCTCGTAACTTCCTCAAATCTGCACCTCACTCCTAAAACCCTTTCGATAGGAAGGGACATCTTCCCTGTCTGATACATAAGGAAAAGACAGAGCAAGCACCCTACTTTAAGCAACTTGAATGTAACCCTTCAGATTATGATTGTGTAATTTCAAACAAGTCAGTAAAAGGGAAAACAAATATGTAACACAATGTATTAATGAGAACCATAAAGGTATGTCAATCAGTGTGTCAAGAATGCAAACTTTCCTCTAGTCATTGGGCTACCATTGGGTAAGTTGCATTTATAATTCCTTTAACTGATTCATTTCATCTATATGTGATATTTGATTTAATTATAAGAAAAAACAGCAAAGTTCATTTACTGGGTTGGACCACAGAATTACTAAATCTTTTTGGAATGGAGCGCCAGTGAAGGTTTTGCACAGTGATTTAATGTGGTTGGATTTTAGGAGGGTTCATACAGGTTTTGAACCCTTTGAATAGGGAGTTTACATTGATTTATCCACTGTGAAAGCAACTGAGTTTTCAGAGTTGCGACTTTGGATCAAGGCACCATTAATGCTATTTGAATTTCTACATAGGACAGTCCTCTTTAATATCTTTGGGCTTTCCTGAATACTCAATGCCCAGTTCACATTATGAAAATCAGAACAGAAGAATGAGCAATATGTAAAGGTTCTAAGCAAGCCAGTGAATGCCACTGGTAGAATTCACATTACATCTGCTTTAAATTAATTGAATCATAGTAGATTCAGTTGAACAAATGAGCTGTGATTGGTGAGACTTAATCATTAGTTTTGGCCCTTAAAATATAAGAAAGAAAAAAAAACTACATTGTATTCACTAAATAAAGCCCATTTGACTTTTAATTATTTGTATTAAATGGAGAAAGAAGGATGCAGTGCAGGTTTTTCACACTTACTATTATGTTCCAAATTACTAAGTTGTACTTTGAACATATTTAGAAAATTATAGTGAAATTTAAGTATTACCTAAAGAAATCATTCTCAGTTCTAGAGGGCAAAGGGATTTGAGGAACAGAGAAGAGAAGAGAAGTGTTCACATCAATTTCCCTGTGTATTTTATGCAATAATAATGATGATAGTGATGATAATAATAATAAATTTTTGAAGGTTTTAGTGACTTAAAGTATACCTTGGATATCTCTAGCCAGAGGTTTCTGTAGTCCACATAGAGGAAAAAAACCCTGATATTGTCTCCTGAACAATAGAGCTACTTGACTTCTACTTCTTGTTCACATGACAAGCTTCCATGAAGACTGTACTTCCTATTTGGACAAGGAGATGATTCTCTGCCTGCTGTGGGTGATGGGGCTCAGTACAAAATCACCACACAAAATATGAGCTAGCTGATCTAACAGCAGGAAGAGCTGAGAGTACCAGAGAGACAGTGAGTCTTAGAAAAGTGGAGAGAAGAAGCAAATTATATCTTTAAAAAAAACCAGACCTGTCTCTATTTGTAAACACTAAGCAAAGCAAATGAGTGTTATAGACATACGAATATAGGCAGCCTTTACTGGTCCAAACTATTTCTAATTCTGGCCAATCAGAGAGCTTTACCTTTATAATTCTAAATTGAAGCACTGGTCAACACACTTAAATGCAAAGACTAATCATAAAGTAAATGCTATTGTACAGGTTGCTGTTGTTCACTCTCTCATAGGTCATTCTTTTGTCTACTGCTACTTAATGCCTTAGTTTTGTTCACACATGGGATGAGTATTTTTGGATCTCTCTGGAGCATTTATGGGTAGTCAGGTCAGACAGTTCTTAGTAAAAGAGATGTGAAGAAGATTCAGCTAGAGGGGATTCCTGTGAAAGATTTTTCCTCCCTGTTAAGGGAAAGACATACAGTGACATACTTGCCCAATGTTGAACTTTGCATGAAGTCTCGAGAGAAAATGATGCCTGAAGCTGCTGTATCCATCTTGAGAACATGAAAGAAAAAGTCAAAGGACTAGTAGCATTTCTGGTTTAAAATTTTGATGTCCAGAGAACTGATATCCAACACCAGACTTTCTGCCAAGTAACAATTTGAAACTGCAATCATTTAAGCCATCAAGAGTACATTATTCTATTAGATGTCTTCATTGATATACCCAATACTAAAAATTAATTTTAACACCATAACAATTATTTTTTGAGTCAGTCTCCATCTGTCATGGTTTGTGTCTAGATGTCACCCCAAAACTCATGGAGACAGGCTATTAGAGTTTATGACAGATTTATGGTCCAGTGCAGGGATTATGAATGTTTGTGCTACACCCACCCTGCAGTGAGTAGCCTGCATAGAATATAAAGGAGAGAAAGAGGCTGCTGTCACACTCCCCCTCCTTGCTTGCTGCTTGCTGCTTCTTGCTGCCTCCTTGCTGCTTCTGCCATTTTCTGCCACCTTGGAGTGATGCTCCTGTGCCAAGCCACCCTGCCTTGGAACTAGCTAGTTACAGACTGAAACCTCCACAAACTGCGAGCTAAATAAATTTTTTCTTCCTTGACTTTGAGTTCCAGGTATTTTGTCCCAGGAATGAGACTAAAGTAACCAAGATACCATCCAAAAACAGGAGTGAGTGTGTCTGAGTGATCTCTCTCTCCTACAATGTCCCTCAGCCATCTCTAGTGTCCCCTAGCTGGCAACATTTTTATCATGCTTTAGTTTATTATCTTTTTCCAACACAAAGATTTTTTTAAAAAAATAGAAACGATTTAGAAGGAATTAGTAGTGATGTCAGGTAAATTTGGTAGATAGGTATATGTAAGATATTCTTTCTTAAATGTTGCATAAAATAGAATTATAAATGTGGTCCTCTATTAACCTTAGTTTAACCATCACAAAACTCTAGAATACACTCTTAATTTCTAAACCCATGACTCCGTGACCTGTACAAATAACACAGCTCCAATGTTTGCTATTTTAAAGTCTCATAATCTCCTCTCTCTGATACTACTTACATTTTCAGAAATATAACATTTACACCTTTAAATGCTTGAGGATGCTCAGTTTCCTTAATGACGCTCAGTTTTGTCAATCTATATGGCCTTCTTCTGTTGGCCAAGTCCATCCTATTGGGGTTCTTTTCTCTACCTTATTTCTAGACTTGCTAAGAATTCTGTACATTGCCTAAGACAGGAGCTGAATATCAGACAATTTGGAACCCAGTTTGAGCTGTAATAAGTCACTTTTATGAGCCCAGAATTCTGCACTGCTATAAAACTTGTAGTGTATGAATGGGACTCTTGACATCAGTCACTTTAGCAGGGTAACTGATTGGCTCTCCCAGCAGCTTGGTTGCATCCATATAGTAGTACTACCCAGTTTTAGTCTAGCATGTCTTTGAACACTGCATGAAACCACCTCTTGTTTTTATGGAGCAGGGATCTGGAAACTGGAACCTGCTCTTTTCTTCTTCAGACCCTATATTGGCAGGGACCTCACATTCTTTCTTTGGTCCATTCTTTTTATCATCAATCAGCACACTGCTTTCCAATACATCTTCCTAAATCCTATATCAATTGTAGCACTTTGCTGGTCAACTTTCTTTAGTGAAGTCTTACTAACTGCAAGATAAAATTTTTGCTTTAGACTGTTTCATGGTTTATGTCTGTGTCCCCCAGGCCTCATGAGTTTGCATTGTGTATTTGTGATTGGTTCATTGTCTAGTGCTTGGATTGATGGTGTCAGTGCTCCACCCACATAGGGGTGGAGCCAGGATGTGATGTAATAGCAGAAAGAAGGTGTGTCTTGCTCTTTGCCAGTTCCTGTTTTCTGTTTGCGGCTGCCATGAACTGCGGCCCAGCCATGCCCGCCTGCCTTGGAGCCAACTGAGTGTGGACTGAAACCTTCAAAAACTGTAAGAAATAAACCTTTCCTTTCCCAACTTTGGGCTTCAGGTATTTTGTCTCAGCAATGAGCATAAAGTAACTAAGACAGACTGTAAATTTTGGCCTCTAGTTTTCTGCTTCTCCAATGATACCTCTTGAAATTTTCATGAATGGGGTATAGGTTTTAATCTCTATTAAGTAATTCACTTCTTACATGAGGAAATGTTCCCCTATTGTGTTGATTACATAAATTTGCCTTTCTCACTAAAATTTGATCTGAATGCTTAGACAGTGAAGTACATACCTCATGAAGGCATGGAAACTTTCATACTCACATATTGAGGCTCTTCAAAGAATGTAGAGTAAGTTACTTGGTGAATATGACACTGCCTTAAAAATGTGGGAAAGGAGTCCTATAGTGGTAATGAGGTTCTAAGTGTATGAGTGCTGAGCTTCCATCATTTGGATATTCTATTGAGGCTAAAGTAGAATTTCTTATCAGCCATGCAAGGAGGGGCTCTGAAAGGTCACAACAATTAAAAGTGGAACAAAATACTATATTTCTTATACCCTGCTAGATTTTTTAAAGGTTCATCTATCTTAGGTCTTACACTATTTGGACACTTACCTAAGAATTAATCATCTTTAAAAAAGAAAAGTGCCATGCCCTTCCCACACCACTAGCCCTGGTTCTGGGGAATGCCTGCTGCCTTCAGATCTGGGCCTGCACAGTCAAGCATGTCTTGTGTGACTCCAGCCAGTGCTGAGGAATGCCACACAGCCCTGGGACATTGGCTTGTGCTGATGCACCCTTCCTGTGCCAGTGACACCAGCCCTGAGGAACACATGCTGCCCTTGGACCTTAGCTTCACGGCCGCATGCTCCTTGCACGACTCCAGCTGGCACTGAGGAACTCCACATCCCCCTGGGACCTTGGTCCATGCCCAGAAGACACCTGGACCCAGGACATCTGCTGGCCCCTCAGGGACACTCCCTACCTCCTGGGCCTAATACTGCTGCTGATCTTAAGCTCTAACCCTTTCTCGCAGAACCTTGGGCTACAGCAGATTAAGTATGCTAGCTTGAAGGGAAATTCAGTAACAGCCTCACCCAAACAGAAGATCTCAGCATGCTCTAGTCAATGTCATGAGTATGCCCCTAAAATAGAAGTGTACAGTGGGTAAATAGGGCCAATAGTAAAGCTCCCTCTAACTAACTGTAAGACCTTGGTAAGTCTGACAAGAGTGTGGGAAACTCCTTCCTGCACACAGAAAACATCAGGCAGGGTGAGGAATGTGCCAATAATGACTCCCCCAACTTGAAGAAAATCAAAAGGGCTTATGAGACACATAAGACACAATAGGGACACAGTAGGGCTTCAGCCAACAATAACACTATAAATAGGGAAATTTGGTGACCATGAATAACCTGAAGATAAAGTAATAGAGGAACTAAAAGTTGATTTACATCAATACAAGGCTTGCCAGCCCAGGAAGAATGTAGAACTCACCCAACAGGCCCTGTGTGGGAAGTCAGGGGACTGGCCCATCTATTCATTGTAGGACCCAACAACTGGACAAACATCAACCTTACATAAGGACCCCAAGATACACACTATCAACAGTTGACACTAATGGGATTGAAGGACCAAATATTAACTCGAAAGGGGAAAATGGCAAAGTGAAATAGCAAAATGCAATCTCAAACATCTAGTCCACCAGCAGCAAGTACTCAGGAGACTTTGAAATTGAGGACTTCAAAAGTAACACACAGGAAACCTCTGAAAAGATAGCAAGTGAAAAACAAAAAACAAAACAAAACAAAAACTCCATGAGGCTATAGAGGAAATCAAATTAGAAGTAGTCTTCCATGTAAAGATAGAAATAACAACCTTAGTAAAGGAGTTGCTTAGTACAGCTAAAGAAGAAATAGAGAAAAAAGTACAGGATCATAGTAAAATTGAATCAACCTTGAAAATTTGAATGAACAATATAGAAAACAAGCAGAACTCATGAAATTTAGACTCCAAGAGACATCCAAGGAACAAAAAATTCTATTAAAAACTGGCAAAACCATTTAAATAAAGCTGAGCATAGGATTTCAGACCTTGAGGATAGGATTGCAATTAGTGATCATGAAAGGATAGAACTTTTAAAAATAATAAAGCAGCATGAAATGACAACCCAGAAGCTTCAAGATTATGCCAAGAGTAACAATATAAGATTAATAGGCATCAGTGAAGATGAAGGAGTCAATGCAAATGACATAACCAAAATATTCAAAGAATTAATAGCAGAAATGTTCCCAAACATGGGGAAAAAATCAGATATGCAGATAAGTGAGGCATATAGAATGTCAAACAGTCACAACCAACACAAATCTACACGTAGACATATAACAATTTTAAGATCTCATTCATACAGCATAAAAACAGAATACTAAAAGCTGCTAGAGAAAAGACGCAACTCACCAATCAAGGAAAGCCCATTAGAATCACAACAGACTTTTCAGCACAAACCTTCAAGTCAAGATGAGATTGGAGTGAAGTATTTCAAGCCCTGAAAGAAAACAACTTTCAAACCAGCATAATTTTCATTCAGATTTAATGGAGAAACAAGATACCTCCATGACAAAGAACAACTGAAGAAATTCACATCCATCAAACCAACCTTATCTAGTATGAAACACATACTAGATAGAGATAAAAATGACCACAATCTCCAGAACAACAGCAGAAAGAAATCACAAGGTAGGACAAGCAATTAAACAAGGGGAAAAGCAGAAAGCAAACAACTGGAACACAACATGGCAAAGTCGAGCCAGTGGATATCAGTGATATCCATAAATGTAAATGACCTCCATTCACCTATCAAAATAAATAGGTTGACAGAGTGGATATAGAAACATGACCCCACAATATTTTAGATACAAGAAATACATCTGACCCAAAAGGAATCTCATAGATTAAAAGTCAAAGGATCGAAAACAGTATTTCATGCAACAGAAACCCAGAAAAAAGCAGGGGTAGCTATTCTATTTGCAGACAATGTGAACTTCAAACCTAAAATGATTAAAAGGATAAAGAAGGTCACTACATACTTGTTTAGTGAAAAAATTCAAGAGGAAGAACTAGCAGATATATATATATATATATATATATATATATATATATATATATAAATACAGGAGCACCCAACTATATAACAGAGATACTAATGGACATGAAAAACCAAATGCACAAGAACACAATTATAACAGGGGACCTTAACAGCCCATTGTTAAAAAGAGATAGATCAACTGGACAAAAAGTCAGCAAGGAAATAATAGAACTGAATCATACCTGCGAGCAATTGGACTTACTAGATGTTTACAGAGTGTTCCACTCAACCGCATCAGAATACACATTCTTTCCAGCTACACATAGCACATTCTCCAAAATAGACCATACATTAACTCCTAAAACATAAAACTCTTAAGTAACTGTAAAGGTATTAAATTCTCCCATGCATAATATCTGACCATAGGTGCACTGAAATTGGAAATTAATGGCAAAAGAAATTTCAATAACTGCATAAATATATGGACATTATATAACAACCTTTTACTCTCAGCCATCTGATATTTGACAAAGAGGCTAAACATGTTCACTGGAAGAAGGATAGCCTCTTTAATAAATGTTGTTGGAAAAATTGACTCTCCACATGCTGAAGACGGAAACTAGATCCATGCCTATCACCATGCACAAAACATAAGTTTAAATGGTTCAAATATCTAAATATTAAAACAGAAACTAAATCTACTGGAAAATAAAGTAGATATAGAATTCTTGGAGACATAAGGGTAGGCATAGAATTCATGAACAAAACACAAACTGCATGGGAAACACTTCAAAGAATCAACAAATGGGATTTCCTATTATTGAAAATTTTCCACACTTGAAATGTAATCACCAACAGAGTGAAAAGAAAACCCACGGAATGGGAAAGAATTATAGGCAGCAATGCCTCAGACAAAGGACTTATATCCAGAACATATAAAGAATTGAAAAACATCGAGCCCCCCCATTCAAATACCCTCTCTAAAAATGGGCATCTGAGATGAACATACAGTTCTCAGATAAAGATATACAAATGGAAAATAAATACATGAAGAAATGTTCACCATCTCTGGTCATTCGAGAAATGTAAATTAAAACATTGAGATTTCATCTCACTCTGGAAAGAATACCTGCTATCAAGGAATCAACTGCTAACAAATGTTGGCGAGGCTGCAGGGGAAAAGGAACACTGCTCCACTGTTGGTGAGAGTGTAGACTGGTACAATCACTATGGAAATCAGTATGGAGATTTCTCAGAAGACTAGGATTGGAAGTACATTTAATTCAGCTATTTCCCTCCTGGGTATTTTCCCATAAAAGCTTAAAAAGTCATATCACAGTGATATATGTGCCCCTAAGTTTATAGCAGCACAATTTATGATAGCCAAATCTTAGAAACAACCAAGATGCCCATCAACTGCAGAGTGGATGAAAAAGATGATGTATTTTTATACAGTGGAATATTAATCAGCTATAAAAAGGATGATCTTGAGGCCTTCATAGGTAAATGGAGACAACCTGAGACTATCTTCAATAGTGAAATAAATGAGAATCATATTTATAAATATCACATCATGTTTCTAGAGCTAGAAGTACTAAGAAATATAGGAGTAATGTAGCTCCAAAAGGGTAATTGCTATTGTAAAAAAGAGAGGAAAAGAAAGTGCTCTAAAGGATATAAATTCATATATGTTTAAGTTTGTAGAATTGATAATCATATTGCTAAGTTTCTGTTGGGTTATTGAACAGAAATGTTTGCAGTCTCACTGTTTGTATGTACACTTTGTATGTTTTAGTTTGTAACTTGAACAGCTATTTCTAAGAGGACAATATGTAGTTTATCAGCTAGTGATTTATTGTATATTTTCTGAAATTATATATTAAAAAAAGAAAAAAATGAAAAAAGAGTGATGAGAGAGGCCAGAATATAAAATGTAGGAGCTTTTATTATCACTTCCTTTGCTCTACATTATTTTAAGGTCTAGGCATAAAATAGAAAAAAATACATAAAAGTAGCAGAAAAAAATCTTTAAATATCAATGAATATTATCAATTTAATGACAATTTACTGTCGCAAATCAAACACATTGTGCCTTATGTTTGTTCTCAATTGGGTTTCACACTGTGGTGGCACAAGCCTATAATATCAGCACTTGAAAAGCTGAAGCAGGAGGATTGCCAGGAATTTGAGGCCAGCATGGGCTATAGTAGTGAGACCCTACCTCAAAAGAAAAAAAAATTGGCTTGCTGTAGCTTTATTGAAATTAAATTTTAGGGGTCCTATCTTTCATGAGAGGCTTCTAAAGCCCTATAACTTTGTATTTTCACATTAAAGAATTCCTCTCTGCAATCACACAAGCTTTTGGCCACACAGAACTTTAATTACAAGGGAATAAAAATGTGAGAAAATCAGAGCTTCTTCTCTAAAACACCTGAAATGCTTGTGAACAATCAGGCTTACATTCAAATAAGTATACAAAAAAATACTATGTTTGTGGCTCTGGGAAGCTCAAAGGAAGTGAGTAGCAAGTGAATTGAGACTCTTTTCACTAGGATGCTGTACTGATTTTATGGAGGAAATGACTTTGGAGTTCAAAAAAAAAAAGACAATTTTTTGCACTATTCAGCATTTTAGACAAAGAAAATAATAATATTCCTGGATCAGTGAGCATTAGGGGAGGGAGTTCAGAAGGAAAGTTAGGGTTGGGGATTTAGCTCAGTGGCACAAGCTCCTGTATGGCACGTGCAAGGCTATGAGCTCGATCCTTGGTTAAAAAAAAAAAATGGTTTTATTTGTCAGAAGCAAAGTTAGATGTACATTAATGGGAAATTGTTTTATCTTTTCACTATTGGAAATTGAACTTGGAGCCTTTGCATGGTGCTACATCCCTAGCTCTTTAAAAAGAAAAAAAAATGAGGTAAGATCTTGCTAAGTCACTAAGTTGCCTAGTCTGGACTTGAACTTGTGATCCTTCTGCCTCTGGCTCCTACCATGCTGGGATAACCAGTGTGTGTGTTACCCTATCTAGGTGGAAAACCTTTTATAAAAGTTATTACGTGGAAAATATAAAATTATAAAACATTGTCGTATGTGATATAGCCATGAAAATAATAACATAGGGCATCTTCCCAACCGCCTCTCTTTTCATTGGCAGAGCCTTCTAGGGAAAAGAAAGTAAAAATGGTGGGTTAGAAATTGCTGAATTATTTGTACTTACATATTTTGCCCACAGATTTTTCACTTCTTTACAGCTATCTGATATCTTTAGGCAGAAATTATTTTTTCCAAAATACCCCATTTCCGTTTGGTGAGGATTTATTTGAGTTATTGAAAGTAGAAATTTTAGAAACTTAATTTTTATGTGGACAAATAAAACTCTATACATATTTTATCTGCGATCATACCTGAGAAAAACATCAAAGCAGATGGGACCGCTCCTTAACTGATTGAATAATTAGAAATTACATGGTTTTAATCCCATCACATTCTTTTTAATAACTGCGAGTCCTTATGGAAATCACTTTCCTTCTCTGAGTTTGAACGTATCGTGATGAAATTGAGTCTATTTTTTAATATAATGGTAGCCCTCTTACCTGGAGTTTCATGCTTTGAGCATTTACTATGAGCCTGCACTATTAAATACTTATCATTCATTATTTCATGTACTTTTTGGCCAACTTTGTAAAAGATATTTTGAACGAAGCAGTTGAGATGAAATATCTCACACAAAAATGCTTAGAAATTATCAATATAAGCAAAACCACTATTAAGTTAAATTCCTGTTCACAGCTAAGTCCAGTTAGAACTTTCTAGCACTATGCTAGACTTCCTTTTCATAATGGATTTTATTTATGGGAATTTTTCTTTCTCAAGTTACATGTTCACAATTAGTCTGGTTTTCATATTATCCCACATACTTCACAAAATAAAAGTCCATGCACAAGTAACTCTTTTTATATAACTGTGATGATTAACCTTTTAAATTTACTTTGTGACAATCTTCATGGAATTATCATATATCCTAATACATATCTTTAGAAATTTTTAAAAGCATAAAAATGAAATATATGAGTGTATTATATATAATACAAATTTAGGTTGATAATATGCTGACATATATTGCCTTTTTATTTATTTTTGCCATTTTATCATTTTGACTTCTTTCTCATAACAAGCCTACTACCCTTAAAATGAAACTGTAGTCTTATAGTGCTTTTTTTTTGCCTTCCTCAATATAAACTAGTTTTCTTATTTTTTTATATTTTAACCTTAAAGCTGACATTAGCTGGAACTAACTCAGTTTTGTATCTTTACTGACAAATCCATATTAATAACAACATCAATACTGTATTAAAACTGAACTATGGGAATAATTTGTAATCATGCCAAAATTAATAACGTTGTGTATCACCCAGAGAGCCTCTCAAGGAGGAGAGTGAAATCGTTATTAACTTGGGTTATTATTGCAGCATTATGGACATTTAAATAGGCTATAATTCTAGAAATTTAAAGGTCAGTTTGATTTATTCAATTTAGTTTGTCATATGCTTGGAAAACTAATTAGAATCACAAACAACATGGTTATAATATTTTGGATGGGCAGTCAGAAGCTTGAATTTTGAGACAATAGGTGAGCATTTCCTAGGCATGGTGTATGCTCTCTATATATGGAAATGATGCTTTCCACAGATGAGGCTGGGTCTAAGAAGGCAACTTCTGGAGAAAAAAAAAAACAAAACATTTTTTTCTGAATGCACAATTGCTTCTCCTAGATCTCTTACATCAAAACACTGACCCTCAGATCCTCCTGTGGCATTGGCCCTAGAGAGAAAAAGGGGTTTCAGTTTTGATGTCACTTAAAGACTTAAAGCCATGGCTCTTCATGTTTGTTCTCACTGGAAATCTGTTCCTTTTATTTTAAATAATTTCAGTTTGGAGGAGACTGAGGTATCAGTTACTTTTCTCTCATTGCTGAGACAAAATACCCAACACTCAAAGTTCAGGAAAGAAATGTTTATTTAATTCACAGTTTGTAGAGGTTTTAGTCCACAGTTGGCTGGCTCCAAGTCAGGATAGCATGGTAGCAGAGGAGCAACTACTCAGTGGTGTACGGCAACAAAAACAGTAAGAGCAGACAGGAGGAGCAAGCCTCTTTTCCTTACTTATATTGTATGCTGGTCACCCGCTCTAGGGTGGTTATAGCACTCACACTCCCAATCCCAGCACTAGAAAATGAACCAATCACAAACTCTAGATTCAGTCACCTCTGAAAAGTTTGCCCTCCATAATTGTATGAGACTTCGGGTGGATATCCAGACATATATATATATATATATATATATATATATATATATATATATTCAGAATGAACTGGGATAAAAAGGAGATTATTTTCCAACTATTATTACAATGGAACATTACATAAGCTTGCTCTTTTTCAGATTAATGTCTGTTAATATCAATGGCAAAAGAAATATAAGAGATAAAGTACCTGTATAGTTAAAGGGCAATACATAAAGAAAATGTAAATAAGGTCTCTGGACCATCCTAATGTATATGACTGGAAGGAAATGAAATAATAGGTTTGAGACCAACTTTCAAGGTACTCTCAACATTTAGCTGCCTTACATGACTGTAATTATCAAGCTATAGCTTATAGCCAAATAGCTTCCAAGAAGTTCTTAAATTATTGGGATGACAACTTTATGATCCCCAAAGCAGAAACTTCAGTCATATGAACACTTTAGGTTAGCTGCCTTGTGACAAGAAGAAACTTATGGAGGTTGGGGAAGATGGAGAGGAAGGCAGAGAAGGGATCATGAGGGTACTAACTATTGAGTCAGATTGTTCACTGTGTTAACTGTAGATCTAATGTTTCCAGAAATAATTTTTATTAAAAATAAATATATTACTGTTTTCTGAGAAGCTATTCTGTGTTCCATTTAGCAAGACTCAAAGATCTCTCTATATTTTTAGAAGTACAATTTAATCAACTTGTATTATATTTGAAAGCACTTAGCATATAAATAGAAGAGATAGTCTTAAATAAGATACTACAAATATTAAAGTTTGTAATCTAATAGAAAAAAGCTTCATAGAAATATCAGAGTAAAACTAGGCATTATTTAATAGAATTTTGAGTGTTATATAGTCGCAGGTAGAAATATGGAGTGAAAAATAAATTACTGTTGCAGAGATGATACAACTTACTTGATATCAATTAGAAAAGGTAAAGTAATATGCCAAAGGACAGTTTTCCCATTTTCAAAATATGAAGGAAAGAGCATCAAATTTATAACTGATTAAGTGGAAGATTCTGGAAAGTCATAATCCATGTATTGTATTGAAATTTAAATTTCATGAGAATAGCTTTTGAAAAAATAACCTGATGTCCAAGAGAATCCAAATCTGAGATATTACTACAGATGTGAATGGTGATATCAGACAGACAAGTGCTTATTCACTGATTTTTTTCACACACAGGTTTACTTCCTGTGCACACTGTCTGGACGCCCTTCAAAAGCTGCTGAGGAGAGGTAATCATGTCAGGTTGCTGAAAGGACAAGAATGGAGGGAAGTACATAATGTTGACACGCCCAAAGACTGAAGCAAAAGGAAGGTGGCCATCATAGTAGAAGGCCAAATTTGCTTTGAGGTCTCATTTGTTAGGAACTCATGATGAAAGACAGTGGAGATGGGCCTTGATAAACAATTAGAATTAAAGCAATGCAAGGGAAAATATTTACTGGAAGAATATTATGCATTGGTATGTTGTGTGATGCCAGGGCACAGGAATTCAGCTTTGGATTTCCATCATAAGATATTAATTATGACAATGGTAATTTGTTTATTCCATAAACCCATACTGATATAATATCCTGTGATTTACCCGTTACTGTTACCCACCTCCACATCTCTGGCTGAGCTTTTAGTGTATATGTTTTAGGGTTAGTGGTATAATATGAGAAACATTTTTCTTCAAATATTGACGATCAATGTGACAGATCTGAGGCAAGTAATCACGTGTACTGGAACATTTTATCAAGTTGTATTGGGGAGCATTTTACCTTAAACCTAAGGTTTGTTTAATTTTTCCTTTATGTGCATATTAACAGAAGCTTATTTCACTCTGGATTTCTTTTTGGATAAAGCAATTACTTTCTTCAATCCAATGATCATGGGTCTTCATGAAATTATTTACTAAAAAAATCTGTTAAACAAATAAATATAGTCATAAATCAATTTTTATTCTCTAAATCGATGCATTCCTTCTTAAGTTTATACATTTATTTAGTACATGACCAAGTGAAAAAAATTGAAAAAAAAAATGAACTGGCTATGAATTTTACCTTCCATAGGTCTTTCCAACTCCTAATCAAGGTTTTTATAGTAAAGTTATTTTTATAGCAAAGTTATTAGAATATTAACAGCATTTACAATTTTATATCTCAAATTGGAGGTATGTTGAAGAATATTTGAATAGTATACTTTCCCTCAAAATGACAGAAAATATATAAAACTGTAAAAACAAATATTCATTGATGTGGAATAGTGAGAGAGGAGGACTTTTGTGAAAGTATGAAATACCAATGAGAATCATGAAATCACATATTGAGGAAAAAACAAAGCTAAGTTTGAGAGGTTGTAAAGCTGAGCTCAATAAATGGTAAAAGGCACATAAGAGGTATCTCATACCATCAGTGGTGACAGGTAGGACAGTGAGAGCAAATAGCATCATCTAACAAGTTGCGTAAATGAGATATCTCAGGGAAACAATATGGTTGGTCAAACTCTGAGAATTCAACCAACCCGAGGCTTAAGATTAGATTGAAAGAGATTGACCTCCTGGTAGAATCAGCAAGTACAGGATACTGGGCGATGTCAAAGGCCATTTTCTAAGTGGCTTGAGATGCCATTCATGGAATGGAAAACATCCATACTTGGAATATCCACAGCTGAGAAGTCTCACTTTTCAGAGTATTTCACTTTTTCAGATGTATCTCATTAGCTGTAAGACTTGAAATTTTCACATACAGCAGTGACAAAAACTACAACTCTTATTAAATATGTTGAAAAATAGGAATTGCTCAACTCCACTCAGATCCATTTTATGCCCTCTATTTCCCTAGAGCTGACTAAATGAACAATCCAGTTTTTCCTACCTCTGGATTCTTGTTTTTTCTTTCCATTGGGAAAAACTGGTAGCACGTCAGACATCTGGAGGAGAAAGAGATTGGAGCATTCATTTCACCTTGATTTATTTTATTGTTTTGACGTGGTCAGAAACTATTTCTCTAAAGCTGTAATCATTGTGGATTATGTTTCTTCAGTTTTGCCAACTTTTAGTACTTTCAGTTTCTCTTCTTAGCCTTACAAATCTAGAAAGATTTTCATCTCTTTGGTGCTTGTTTGCTTCAGCATCTCCTGCTGAAATCTAACCTTGCCTATACTGTAAATTTTTATTTAAAATATGCCATGTATTTCCTGCAATGGCACTCACTGACTAATAGAAGTATTGATATCAGGAATACTATCATCCTCCATTCTGTAACAGACAGGCTTCTGGGATAGAGTTGCTTATATTTTTTAATAATGTCTACAATCTTTAGGAGACCAATGACAGTTAGTATAATTGTCTCTGATGATGACACAAGTAAAATGCAGGTGGAGGGCCAGACAAAGGAAGACTGAGTGGGTAAGACCCTCGCCTGCTGATAATGTTTATTACATAGAATGAGATAGTGAGGCAGCTTCAGCTCTACTAAAGAGCCTACAAAAAGGAATTTGCTAAAAGGAACCTAAGGATTTAAACTCACAATTCAAGGAATAGATAAACAGTCAGAAGGCCTGCGATAAGGCTAGGGGTGCCCTTCTCCTTTTAGTTGTAGAGATAGTGTAGATAAAGGTTAGCTGTAAAGTCTAAGTTCACCCATTTCAGAGTTGTGCTAGAAACCAAACACATTTGTACTTCACAGTGAGAGTGTAGTTTGGAAAATAATATGATATAGAATTTTGGACAAAATCGAGGTGAACGGAGATAAATCTGAGAATTTTGAATCTTCACATCCCTCTTGAACAAAAAATTCTTTTAAGAAATCTGAATATCCAGCTTTCCTTTTGAGGAAAAAAGGAAATTAAAAAATAAATTAGCAAGATTATTTGAAGCATTTGACTTTCATATTAATGCCTTTTTTTCCTCATAGTCCTCCTGCATCATTTTCCATTGTTTTAATAATATAGCTAGGCAAATTCCAAATATGTAAGAGAAAGAAACTCAAATAAGGAGATTAGCTGCACAAAAACTGGTAGCACTGGTAGAGTGAAAGAATCTTGACAAGTTGGTACTCTTAGAGGTCTGTATTTACTGTATTAGCTGAAGCACCTGCTGCTGGGTGGTGCATTAAAGTCTGCATGCAGTCATGGCTCATAGTCATGAAGAGTGGGTGTAGAGCTTGAGGCTTACATAGAGGAGTCCAAAGCTTAAGCAAATGCATCTTGGGATGAAGTTTGTCATCTTTTCCTCATGAAGATGTTTCTAATGAACCATTTGATGATTCTCAGTTGTACTGTCATGGTTTTATTTGATATTTCCTGATTGAGTATGAATCAGTAAAGATTTGGAGAGGAAACACTTAAAAAGATGAAAGTGGGGAGAAAAAGCTTAATGAGACATTTTACAGGCACAAAGGGAAAATTCAGGAAATCAACAAATAATGGTGAGAAAGCAGCAATAGTGTAAAAGAATGACTACACTAACCCCAAAATGTCATTAAGAAAATTATTTATTTAACTTCTGAGAATGAAGAATGTCAAAGATACACTATTCAGGTACTGTGGCCATGTAAGAATATAAACAGGATACATTTGTAGCTAGATAGGAATAATCAGGGGAATAAATACTTCTCCCCATAACTCACCTATACATAAATCTTTTGTCAGTACCTTGAGATAAGAAACCTAAGTAGAATCTAAGGTCCAGGGAGTCTGAGTGACTAAGGGGATAGAGTTGAGCCCAGCAAGCCACACAGTAGCAGAGAGAAAGATTAGATCTGGGAAAATAAAAATGATGAAAAATCAATATGATCCATCCCCTTTTCTATTTACACCTGATGAAATTTTTAGACATTAGTCATCCATGCTTTCTGACATCCATGTTTTCTAACAACTACTTATTTATTTATTTATTTATTTATTTTTAATTTAAAAAGGATGAAGCCAAGGAAAATAAAACAGAATAAAACCAATCAAAGCAAAGTAAGTGATACAGGACTTCAAAACATTATGAAATCAATAATAGTTACCATAATGACTTTTGTTGTCTTCATAATAGCTGCAGATACCTTTAGACATAGTAAAATCAAACAGAACAAAATAGAAACAATAAAAATAAAACAATCAATGTAATAAAGAACTTCAAAAAAGGACAATAGTAAATCCAAAATGGCCACCATAATATACATTGCTATCTTTGAAATAACTGCTCATGACATCGGATATAACGAAATCAAAACAGAAGAGGATAAAACCCAACCCAAAAAACAATCAAGGTGATACTGGACTTCAAAATGAGACAATAGGGAATCAACAAACCACTCTCGGGAGGGGATCCCTTCTAGATGCCACGCTGCATACCACTATCCTCGAAACAGATGTTCAAACCACTGGCTCTAAATATGCAAGGTCAGTGAAATACCCTAACACCACAAACATCAAATTGCATTCCGCCTAAATAGCTATATCATTACAGCCCGTGTTTCTCTGGATCAGTGAGTTGCTTATGGAAATAGGGGTGTAAGATAGGGGAATGGTACTTTTTGTTTGCCAGCCCATGCACTGGAAGGGTCTGGCTGTCTCTGTGTATGACACTGGTTTGCAGTAGAGGCTTGCTTCTTGATAGGGCTTGTTTATAGCCCCCATAGCCAATGGATGATGCTGACTCACAGGGAAAGGCTTGAGTCTGGCTGTCTCTACTCTGGTGGTGGCCTGGGCACAGCAGTGGTTCACAAGGAGGGCTTACTTCTTGGTGGTGGCTTTTTTTCTCCCCCCGCAGTCCACCTCTAACAATAAATTAAAAACAATTGCCAACTGATGTCTTTTGCTTAGTGTAAATACATACAACTGAAATTAAAGCAAATTTAATAAATAAGCAAATGGACATACACAAAAATACAGACATACCTTTATATAACACTTATTAAGTAATAAAGGAAATGATAATTGCAAACTACTCATAAGTAACAGAGTCTAATACTTTAAAACCAATACCAAGCAAGTAAAGGCATAACCAAGGAACACTTAAAAGTTTAAAACAAATTTATTGGAAAAAATGATGAAATTGGGAAAAATAAAGATACTAAATAAATTATCAGTATTTTCAGATAACATGCTTACTATTCTGTTAAACAAATAAGATTGTTACAGCGTTATTTGTAAAAGAGTCCAGCAATATTTATGTGTACATAAATTATAAAGCTTATATAATAGTAAAAATTTAATGGTACCAATAATAACTGAGACAAAACCACAAAAAAAATACCATTTGCAATAGCAAAAAATGCCATTAATGTATCTAAAAATTTAATTTGATTAAAAACAGTAAAAGCTCTTATCAGAAAGTTTTGAGTGCAAAAAAAATTATATAGAAGTTACATGAATTCTATATTCTTGAATGGGATGATTAAATATTATTTGAATATGTTTTATCTTTCAGTTTAGTCTGTAATTGCAGTATGATTCTAATAAAATGAAGATTTATTTTTTATCTTAATAAACAACATAAAATTTACATGAAAGAAGAGAAGTCCAGGAAGAAGTAAATAATTTGTACAAGAAAACCAAAATTCATAGAAGGAAGTGCATATTTATATGATCAATTATGATGAAAGAATGTTATATGTAATAAAATAGCATAAATGTATATGGTTTGTCGTTAAGGACTATACATAGGCCTGTGAGACAACATGAATATTATAGAGGCTTACTCATACACTTGAGAACATCATAAATAATAAAGATGATACCATAAAGCACTGGGGAAAAATGAATTATTAGACAATTTTGAAAAACTGGCTTTTCATAGGAATACAACAAAACTGGGTAGACTGTGGTATAAAGTTATACATATAACATAAAAATAATAAAGCAATAGTAATTTATTTTTTACTTTAAAGCAAAACAAGAATGAAAATGATGTAGAATTTCAAAATAAAATAATAGGAAATTAACAATGATTAATCAATTATATATTATTATCTTCAAAGTACTTGCTCAGAATACAAGACATGGGAATGAAAATATAATAAAAAATAAAGCACATACTATTCTTTTTGATGAACTAATAGAGATTAGTAGCTGAATAAGTACTTCTCAGATAAAAGAAATACAAATGAAAAATAAATCTATGAAAAATGTTCAGAATCATTGGTCATTTAAGAAATACAAATAAAAAAAACACTGAAATTTCATCTCACTCTAGCATTAGTAATTTGTAGGAGTACAATGTCTCTGTGATATATGGTTGACAGAGACTTCAAAAATAAAATTTAAAAGCACAAGCCACTAGGGATGGAACGATACAGAAAACTAGACAAAGATAATGTGTTATGACATAGCAGAGTTTATTCTAGGAATATAATGTCAGTTTAACATTCAAAAATCAAACAACATTAATGGAACAAAAAAGATTAAAATGTGATCTTCTTAATAGGTACAGAAAAAATATTTGACAAAGTTCAACTCATATTAATGTTTTTAAAAACTCAGCAAATTAGGCTTATACAGAGTTTTCTAATCTGAAACCTCTACAAGCAACATTATGTTTAATGGTGAAGAACTGAAAGACTCTCTTTTTAGAACAGAAATAAGGCAAAACTGTGTGCTCTCGCTGCTTGATTTTTATATTGAACAGAAAAGTGTTAATCAGTGTAATAATGCATGACAAAAAAAGATATTCAGAGAAGAAAAATAGAAGCGAGGCTTTCCTTATTCACCGATACAATTTCTCATATCTGAAAATCCTATGGAATATACTTAAACCTAACAAAGGGATTTATACAGGTCTCGGAACACCAAATCAGTGTAAAAATCAATTTCTGTATTTGTGACGTAAACTAATAGGAAAATGGGATTGATGAGACTATACTATAGTATCAAAATGAATAATTAAGAGTAAATGTAATATAATAGATACAGGACCAGTACACTGAGAAGTATAATTGTAAATAGATATCAACAGAGACTTATAAAATGGAGAAGCATATCACTTTTTATGTTCTTACATGAAAAAATTCAATATTGTTAAGATGCACAGTCTCTGCAGATATCTGTATGGATTCAGCACAAGTCTATTCATTATCTCAGCAAAGGTTGAATGTTTACAAGCTGATTCTAAAATACTTAAGGGCAAAGGACTTATAATAGCTAGTATAACTTCTAGAAAAAAGAACAATACTGGAAGAATTGTAGGGCTTGGTATCTAGTTATTATAAAGCCACATTTATTAAAAGTTGTCTTTGTTTTTTTAAAGCAAAACAAAAATAAAAAGATACAGTATTTCAAAACAAAATAATAGGAAATGACACTTTTGTTTGATAACTAACAACTTATATAAAGATCCATGATATAGAGCACAGAAATACACATATATGCTACATATCTATACATAGATATTACATATATACATATATTTCCAGAGTCTTCAATAATATTACATATTTGTAAAAATGTATATACATGTGCACTCAACAAACATGCTCAAAGTCTAGAAATGATGAAGATGAACAAAGAGTGCTGCGGTAACTGGGTGTCTCACCAGGAACTAAATGAACCTCTATTTTTATTTCACATTATTCATAACAACTTAAATTCCTTTATAAATAAATTTAAACTTAAAATCTAAAAGTACAGAACTTATAGTAGGAAAAAAGAATATTTACAAGATACTGTGACAGGACAATAACTTCCTGATTTCTAACTGTCAAGAGAAAAAACAACAAAGTTTTATAATCAAAATACAAAACAATTTTGTTTTTTTTAAATGATGGTATTAAAAATTATAAACCAAGCCACAGTTTTGCATATGATATTTCCAAAATGTAGCCAGTGATTTTTTTTGGATAGGATTATTTCCAAAAGATGAGAAGTATAAAACAAAAGAAGCCTTTATTCTGAGAACACAGAGAGAGATAACCAGCATGCCAGGCTGTTGGAGTCTGGCGATCTCTCTGGTGGACACCTGGTGTCGGGGGTATATAAGTAGCCTCGGTTTGGGGTGGAACCTAAGGGGGCATCTGGGATGCACGGGTAGCACATTGGTCCTAGGTTTGGCGCCATAGGTAAATTCCCAGTTTTACCTATGTGGGGAAGATGGCCTCACAGGTAAATTCCTAGGGGTGGGGGAAGATAGGAGCTTCCTGGTTCTGGTTGAGGCTTTTCTGGCTACAGAGTCCTGTCTGGGCCAAAACCCTTTCATTTTTATTCAGAGATATAGAAATCATTCTAACAACTGTATAGTAAAAAATGCTCCAGGAAAATTACGGTTAAATTATTTATGTAAACATTGCTATGAATATGGAAGCATAGATATCACTTAAAATACTAATTTAATTTTCTTTGTATATAGATCTATTACTAGATTAGATGGTGTGTTAGTTACTTTTGTCTTGCTGAGACAAAATACTTAGCAGCCATAGTTGAAGGGGGAAAGGTTTATTTAGCTCACATTTCACAGACGTTTCAGTTCATAGTTGTCTGGCCCCAAGGCAAGGTGGCTTTGCAGAGGAGCATCCCAGAGGAAAAACAGTTATGGCAGAATAAATAGCAAAAACAGCAAGGGGAAGACAAGCCTCTTTCTGTCCCTTGTATTTTATCCAGTCTACCAGGATTAGATACGTGCCATCCAATCAGTGCACTGATTCAGCATCCATCCTCTCTTAATCTCAGCACTGTACCATGAATCAGTCATATACACTAGATTCAACCACTTCTGAAAATCCCCATTTAAAACTGCATGAAGCTTTGGGGGATCATCTGGACACAACAATAGATGGTATATGAAAAACTCATTACCCACATAAAAAAGAATGATATCAGACCCTTGTGTGACACTGCTTAAAAAAGTCAACTGAGAATGGATTCAAGGGTTATTTTGATTCAAATCTGGTAGAAGAAAACAGAAAGGAATAACTTTGTAATTTTGGTACACCAAAATCATACCTACAGGTAGTGATTCTTTTTTCAAAAAATCACTAAAACTTGACATAAAATGGCACATCCTATACTTAGCCTATTTTTAACTTGTAAAATGGACAAAACAACTCTACAGGAGCAGGATGTGCATCAGGAGTTTTCCCGGCATGGTGAATGGTGAATAACTGCCAAGTGATCTTTTGGATGGATGAAAATACTTACTGATTATGATCATGTTTCCATATATTTATACATTTGTCAAAGTTCAGTAAAGTGTGCAGTAAATAGGAATCTGTTAGTATGTTAACTATACCAAACAAATTAGATTTTAAAAAATTTAAAAAGTAAATTATAAACTTTAGTAAATAATTACATTGATAAAGTTAAAATTGTTTAGCATTCAATAAAGAACACCAGACACAAAATAATAACAAAAGACACAATATTTTTGCAATTTGAAAGTAATCATGCATTGGTAGCTGGGATATATAAATAACTCTTGCAAATCATTTACAAAGAAGCAGCATCTTAAATAGAAAATGCACAAAACGTAAACAGGAAAATAATCCAAAGGATTAAAATACAGATAAAAAATGTACAGATTCAATGGGAAATGGTGAGTGTAAAATAAAACATAAAAGGTGGGATATCATTTTATACCTACTGGAAACAGCATAAATGAGGAAAACTGGGTCCAATGAAATATAGCACTAGAGGCTGAAGTGGTGAAGGAATCCTCCAGCACGTTTTATAAACAAGTAGATGATGCAAGCATGTTGAAGAGCAATGACTGGCCTGTGGAATAAGAGGTTCCTATGTACAATAAAGATAAATTATGGTCTACTGCTAGGACCTGTGTTCTTAACTATCTGTATATTACTGGTGGCTTTCTGCTTAATGTCAGCTATATGACACTACTTTGTTCAATCCATACAAAGAGTCTTTTTCCATCTCCATTATTTTTTTTGTGTATGTGTTGGGCTCAAATCTGTCTACCATTAAGAATACCTACTATCTTATTCTTTTTATCAGCCTGCTTTACCTTTATCTAAATGTTTCTATATTTTATTCTTAAGTCATTTAATTACTGGTGTTTTTTCTTCATTCAGGTAGAGGTTTGAGGTTTATTTTATGACCCATACCAATAGTTTTTTTTTTTAATCTGTTAATAGTTGTGCATAACCTATTTAGTTTTAACTTGTATTGGGAATAGCTGATCTATTGTTTGATACACTGTTTATCTTGAAAACTGATTTTAGTAGCTTTATTGTTTTTAACTTTGTCAGTGAGTGTCTTCTCATGGAAATAGTAAATTTCCTTTGAGGGAAACTAAAGAAGACTTTACAAGGTAGAAATCCATTTGCGTTTAGAACTTCTCAAAACATAAGCATATTTTTTCATAGACATATTTCCTTAAGTTAAACTGAAAACCAGCATGATACTAGTAAAATATAATCTATTTTTAAAATCTATTGACGCTTAGTTTTCATAGAGTCTTTAAAGTATAGCTGGAAAAAATTCCATTGAAAAGCAATGATTATTAGGGCTGAGACTATACCTCTGTGTCAGACAGCACATGCAAAATATCCTGGATTCAATCTCCAGTATCACACACACGAAGTAACATTTATAGTGAATATACTTTTCTCTGGACTATTGCTCTTAATTTCACAGGTCTATTTTCCAGAATCTGCCAGTTTTGTCCTTTTAAGGTATATTTTCAGTAGGCCCCCAATCTCTGTACATATTTGTTATTTTGAGTTTATAAATTTTGACATTATCAATTTCTGGCTGTCATGGACTGGAATTTAGTGCTTTTCCTCTACCTTTCTCTAGCCTTTTCTCTTTCCCAGAGTAGTTATTTAGCTTGTGTCACAACTCAGTAATACTGTGTGCTTGGGTCTTCGTTAAAAGTTGTTTGTATTATAGCCAGGTCTGTGTGCTGATTATATTTATTTTCTGGAATATGTTTGTTTTAACATAGGAGTGTTTGGTGAACTCTTTTGCTCCCTTGAAATTTTTTCCTGATGATCATCATGCCATAATAATAGAAATTTCACTATCAATTATTGCATCAATTGCCATAGTCTTCCCAATGACCTTTATTTCTGGAGGTCACTATTGTGTCCTGATTTGGGTCTTCACTAGGCCCTACTATAAGCAAGTCAATTACACTAGCCTGTGTCTTGAATGGCCTTTTGGTTTGAGTTCCTAGTTTTCTGTTTTGCTTCCTGATTTTACAGGAGCTAAGACTTTGCTTTAAGGTTCTTGTTATACTAGAGAAATTTCACATGCCAATATTGCATGTTTTGTCTCTTAGTCAATTCATTTTTCCCAGGCAACTTTGTTCTAATTTTCACTGGACAGGATGATGCTGATTCTAAGGTTGAAGATCCCCACATGTCAGAAATAGCCTACATTTACTTCCAGTTCCAATATCACCGCCCTAAGCATCTTCCACCTCTCACTTCATTTCAGCTGAGAACAATGTCCTATTGTTGTGTCAGAGGATGAATGTCATGATGCCTTTGCTCCAACTCAAGGAGGGAGAATGAGCAAAGGAAGAAGGGGAGAAGGGGTGGAAATGTCACCCAGTTCACTTGTTTGATTCACAGAACTTCAATAAACCTCTTTGTTGTTAGCTTTCACACCTGCAGCGTATCCTCTGAAGCTCTACTGTACCAAAAAGCCTTCTTCCCTGCAGGTTGAAAGGCCAGCCAGGTTCTGTGTAGTCCAGTCTTTTCTGGGTTTTTCCAGTTATTTCTCTGATTGTATCTGCTACCACATTTCCATCTACTTTTATCTTCTCTGAGTTCCTACACTCTGTCACCATTGGTGTTACCCTTTCTTGTCACTCATTATTATTGGTTTATTCCTTGTCACACCTCAAAGCATTCATTTTAGTGTTTCAGTGGAAATTTTAGAACAATATTAAGTGAGAACCTTCTGGGTATTCAATCTTGTATGGAAATCTATAACGTTTATTATATAGTGAAGCAAGGCACCCCAAATATGCTTTTCTTTCTAATTTGTCTTGACTTATTTTCTATTATTCATCTACGTGCAGTTTAGAATCATTTTGTCAAGTTCAACAGAAAAAAATCCAATTGGAATTTTAATTGGAAATGCATTAAATTGATTAACTTGGGAATGATTGCTTTTTATTTTAATTAAATTTCCAAGAACTGGTTTTTTTTTAGCTTTGCTAATTATAAATTTCTAAATTTATAGCATTTTTGTCAGACCCTGGTCTCTGCAATTTCTCCTTTTCCAAAGTATTACGGTAGGTAAAGTTATTGTCCTCAGCATCATCTGGCTCAGTGCTTCAAAGACCTAGACCAGTATTAGCAGCTCTTCTCCAGTATTAAAAATGCAAAATTTTCTCCACCCTTCTGTTCCCTGTCAGAAACTTTGGATGTGAGGGCTCAGTAAGACCTCCACAGGACTTGGCTGCAAATTCATGTTCAAGAACTGAATTAAAATCTGACTAGTCATACAATCTTGGGCAGGATGTTTAAGTCTAAATGTTCAAATATGAACTGAAGACATAACTGCATAAACATCCATATGCTTGCTGCTATGAATAACACCTCTAACATACATGAAACAATCAGTATATTTCTTGTGAGTGCAGAATGTTTACTAGTGATTATTGTAACTGCTACATTCCCATTTTGTGCTTTTGTCCAGTGAAAATCATGGTGTCATGGCTTTCATCATAATTAATTTGGGAAATGTTCAATGATTGTGTAAAAGTGGATATATTTCCCCTTCTTTGTATATGTAGTATGACCAGTCTTCATGAAACAGATGCTATAACGTTTTGTTCTTTGAGTACTTGTTTCTATATATTGCCTGCCATTTGGATCTGTAAAATATACATTTTGTTGAACATTCCTAAGACTATTACAGTCCCAGGACTGTAAATTATTTCTTGCAGTTTGAAAATTTGGTTAAGATGTGTCGATACTCTGTCATACTGTATATAAATTTTCTTCTCGTGTAACTTCTGCTTGAATTGCATTTTTATTATGAAGTAACTTTCTGATTTTTTTATTTCATTTATTGTTGTCATCCCTGTATTTCCTTATTCATATGTTAAGGTACATCTTTACTTATGTTAAAATTTCAAGTATTTTCTTGGTTTTTTTAGCTTGATGCACTTATATAAACATTAGATAGTTGTGTCTTCCAAAACACAGTTAGACCTATATATTTTAATGTGAGAATGTACCTGCCTTAGAATTATAATTATGTAATTGTTCTATCCCTATTATTATTTGTTTTATATTCCTTATAATTCAAATGATTTATCTGTCTCTACCATGCATTTCTCACTTTTGATATATGAGATATGTATTCTTTCATTCTGATGTTGAAAGATTTTCCCATAACTAGTGGTTACTTTGAATTTTTCAGAATTACTATTTCATACACGTTTCTTTAATTTTCAGTATTAAAAAGAAGCTACCTTTATGATTCATCCCTTAAAGACTAGGAAATACAGTACAATTTTTACACATTCAATATAATATGATTTGTACCCTGAAATGAAATGAATTCTGTCCTAACTGAATTCAAAATTTGAAGTTGTAACTCCCAATGCAATTGTATTTGGAGATAAGGTGTTTTGGAGGTTATAAAGGTCAAATGAGGTAAGGAATGCACTCAAACAAAGAAAGGCCATGTGAGGTCATAGCTAGAAGCGCCATATCTGTACCAGAAGGAGAGGCCATAACCCAGCCACTCTGTCCTCTGCTCTCAGACTTCCAGTCCCCAGAACTGTGCAAAAATGCATCTCTGTTATGTAGTTAGTATTTTATCATAGTAACCTAAGCACACTAATGCACCAATTGTTATGATTATAAAGTGCTTTCTACAGTATGTTGTTTCTAGAGAATTATTAACGTGTGCTCTCTTTTATAACTATTCACAATAATCCTTGAGTTAAAGACATTTAAATGGCTTCATTTATATTATATATTTCTTTATCTTTGTGCTTCTTATTATATTACTATAATTTTTCTCCCTCAAAGAAGTTATTTGTATATCTGAGAAGACCTTTACAAATGAAAGGTAACTTAGTCATGTATAAAATTCTTGGTTCTCAAATTTTCTCAATAGTACGTTATACCCATCCCTCAACATTTTGCTTTGCAAATAAGAGTTTGAGTGGCAATGTAATTTTTATAGATTTGAAGGTTGACTTTTTACTTGCTTTACTTTGTTTTATAACCAAACAACATTTTCTGATGTGGATCTAAGTGAATTTTTCCTCTGAGTTTGTTCTAAATCCTATGGGCTTGTCTATTTGTGCATATATTTCTAGAGCTAAAGAGAGATTTACCTTTTAATATCCCATTCATGTTTTCCTCTGTATTTATTGTTTCCTTTTTTTCTTCAGAAACATTCTCTTTCTGTTCATTTCTGACCTGTTTTGGATTATATCTAGAAGGAATTATCTGACTTCTTGGATCTCTGCCATCTGTGACAGTTTCTCATGTTTGTCCTTCAAATCAGTAACTGATTCTATTTGAAATCAGTTCTTTTTACTCTGACCATTAATCCTAATATGCCAGCCTCACTGGATTTAGGAATGCCTCGAAGATTAGTAAGTATTCTGCTAGGGATATCTGGATGGGTAATGGAAGTGTAACTGTGGCTCTAGCTATGGTTCTTCACCCATTCCTTTCTGATAGCAGTTTCTAGTTCTGCTTCTACCAGCCATGAACTAAGCACCTGTGATTCATACTTGTGTGTCATGATGTCTCTATTTTGGAATCTATCGATTATGTGTAGAATTCCATGAAACTCTGCTGAATTAAACTTTTTCTCCTTTAAAATACAGATGTGGAGTATTTTGTCTCAGCAAGGAGAAAGCTGACAAATGCAGTCACACTATTAAAATTTATGTTTATGTGGTATGCACATGGATTTATTAATTGTTTCATGTTAATTTTCATCCTAGCATGGTGTTCATCCATTTCTTCAGCAGAGACTATGCAGTCTTCTATCCTATTGAGAAAGCTAATCTCTTGTGTCTACTAGAGATAATTTCTAGAGGAGTTTTTATGTAGGTGCTTTTCTTGATTTATATTTTCTCATGCTGTAATATGTGAGATTTAGCTATGTATTTTAGAACTAGCCATAAATACACATTGTTTCATATTTTCCTTGGTTTATTCAAAACAAGTCTCCACTTTTGACTTTCCATCAGCCATGCATCTATTACTTCTTTCTGCCACAGAAGCTCCTACTCATGTCAGTTTAATGACCTTCCAAGCTGGAAGACTGATGGCATGTGAAATTTCCATTGTACTCATTAATCCACATGCTTCTGAGAGTGCACCTGGCCCTGTGTCACATACTGGTTTTTATTCATAGAGACTCTTATTCCCTATGTTAAAATGTACAGAAATAAATGATTAAAAATGTTCTATAAATTTTCTGGCTACCAAATGAGTAATATTGAGGGGAAGGAGAAAGTGTCCTAAATGCTTCAAATATCAGTCTGTCTGCAGAAGAACAGAAATTGTGCACTTATTTCATTTTAATCTGATTTTTAACTTCATAAAGGGTGAAGGATAAGGTCAACTTTTGTGTTAACACAGGTGATATTTCTTTCATGATTTAAAGATTTCCAGATCCTGAAGTGAAATATGGGTGGGTTTTCCCTGATGCAAATATTTTTAAAAAGAGAATGGTATCCAGAGAGGTTAACTAACTTTATCAAAGTCATTGAGTAAACAATTGATTTGAGGGCTGCGATCTTGGTGTCTCAACCCAAAATAACTTTCTTTAAAAGAAGACTAAACTGCCTTTTAAAGACAAGTTTGTTTAGCAACATAGCTAATGATATCATCACAATCTCAGTATCCTCCCAATGCACTGAAGGGTATTTTCATTCTGAGAAATATTGTCTAACATTTCCTGAATGTTGTATAAAATAACACCATTCACATTATGTTTACTCAAACATTATTTTTCCACTAGCCTTCCATTGCCATGCATTTCTACCTTCTCTTAATGCCTTAATTGCATTTTATCCTACTTTGGACTTTTTAAAAATTTATATTGTTCCCATGCCACCTGGCCCTTCATCATAATCCATTGCTTTCTCTGGGTCCTTGCTTAAGTCTGATCACCCACCATTCTTCTTGCCACAAGCCATGTTTTATTCAGCTGTTCTTTCAAGTCATGTAGCATAAAACCAACCTATAGGAAATATCTACTTGGTGGCTTCGTCTAGGGCACTGTGACCAAGTAGAATTTTCTCTGAAGACTATGTGAAAATTAAAATTTAATTAATAATCTAATACTATCTGCATTTCTTTTAAGGTGGCTCAAAATAGCTTTTGTTTCCTCTCTTGCATAGACAAGTTTTCCACAGTTACGAACATTTCTTGTTCAGCCAACATTTCATGAAGGTTTCGTATATTTTCACCGCTGGGCCACTCCACTGGGAAACATAAAGGGATACAAGACAGCCTTTGTTGCCAACACTATCTGATGATAAACACAGACATGTGGGTAAATCATCTCAATCAACTTTTGGGCAAAACTCCATTAAAATTATGCACTAGAAAAGAAGTAAAGAGCTCAAGAAATTCACTTAGGGGGAATGTCAAATTTTGTAGTCCATTCCTTTCCGAGAATAAAATCCAGTCCCCAAATGCCAATAAAGTCTACACTGTCATGGTGGTAGTGGTGGTGGGCTTAATTCAGTCAATAGTACTACCTGGGAGGTTAAGGACCCTTGAATCTCAAAGGGCATCACTCGGCCATAGCCAATATCATAGGATAACGAACATTTTTAAAATGATGAAAAAAATAAATCCTTTCCTGTGTCCTTCTGAATTTACTTTGACTAGCTATTGAACAGACGTTGCATAGATTCAATATATCACAACTTATTAAGTGCTTCCCAGCTGCCACCACTCCTGCCGCCCTGCTGTGGACCGTCTCTTTCTGTTTGCATCTTGCCTGTCCTCTGCGCATATAAACTAAGTGTCTCCATTTCTGCTCTCAGAGTGTACCGTGCCACACAATCGAGATTTCAAGAACAAATATCAACAGTGGCTAAGCCAAACATATCTTGTCAAGAGAGTGCCACTGCAGTGTAAAGATTGATTTGTCCAGGGAGGTCTTGCATATAAGTAGATGTGAAGGAGAGGACTGAGGTTAACAAGTTTCCACCGCGGGAGTTTATTTATAACAAAATAACAAAGGGACAGTTCTGACTCTGCCAATTACTTTCCATCTCCCTTTATATTCATTGCTTAGCATCTTTATTCATCACCAGAAATTGGGCCAGTGCAAATCCAGGTAGAGCTCTATAGACAAAAATCTCGCTCTCAGGACTTACAGTAGCATTTAGATTAGGAAAAGTTGATGCCAGTCTGTACTGTCTGGGGTGCTGTTTGCACCCTCCCAGAGACTAGATAAACAAGAGGAATCACTAGGAAAGGTAACACATGGACTTTATATATAAAGCACTCGAGAGACCAGACCTATAGACATCACATCAAGCAAAGTGTGTGATAAAGACTACACTGCACACATTTTCAACACTGTAGTCAGAGACAGGGCTCATTATTTAGGCTGGAGCAGTCAGGTATAGCTGAACATTAGTAGCAGAAATTGAGTTAGTACCTGAGGAAGGAGCAGGGTAGTAGCAGACTGTAGTTGGTATTGTGTCCCTTGAGTGGATGGAAATGTGGCATCATCTATAATTTGAAGTGACAGAATCAAGGATAGGGCTGGTGACTTGATACATGGAGACAGCAAACACACACAGAGGTGATTTGATGAGATACCTATCCACTCAACATATATTTATCACGTGCCCCCATACAGCATAAGATTCAGTTTTTACTCCAAAAAAGCTCATAACCAAGTGCATGTTATAGTTTATATCTAGATGTACCCTCAAAGCCTCATGTGCCCCTAGGTGGGGCTTCTGCAAGGTGGTTGTATCACTGGAACATGATTATTAGCAGTGGACTAGTCTATTGATGAGTTTATAGCTGACTTGCTGTTAGGAGGTGGGATCTGGTCAGATGAGGTGTGGTAAGGGAAACACAGCCTTTAAGGACCTATCTCTTCTCCCCTCCTCCCCTCACTCTTTCTCTCCTCTCAGTAAGCATGCCATGAAGGCTCATTTCCCCTGCTGGGCCTCTCTGCTATGCTATCTTGCGTTGGAAACAGAAGACTATGAACTAAATCCTCTACCTACTGTGAGCCAAAAAAACCTCCCCTCCTTTAACTTGTGGATGTCCCACACTGTGTCTAAGCCACGAAAAGTTAACTAAGATAGTGTGGAATATAATCAGTGATAAGCATTGAGGCAATTATAATATGAGACAGCTATTATAATGTCATGGGAATATAATTTAGGGACACCCAAAACAGTCTTGGATGTAAGGGAAGGCTGCCCATAGGAGTCTATATCCAGGTGAAGGAAGAAGGGAAGAAGAGGAAGAACTCCAGCTTCTACAAAGCAAAATGACCTAATATTTTGAACTTCAATACAGTTCATTTAGAAATTCTTCTAGCCAAACTTCACTTTTAAATGTGCTCTCCCCAAAATGGCAGGAAATCATCACCAGGGAGATAAGATCAATCACATCTCAAATAGCAGTTGGCACTTTCTATCCAAGAGAGAGATTTCAGCACGCACCCTTGGACCTTCCATGTCCTGTGGGAAAATTGTGCAAGTGATTCAAGACCAGGCAAGTCAGATTGCTCTATCAGTCACTCTTTTGATAGCGTAACACCTTTTCAGTGTAGGGGGAGGGGAAAGGGGCTAAGGTGGGAACAGGCTGTATCACAGTTTTGACTCCAATTGATTTGCTTCTATACCAAAAGTCTAATACCAGTTATGTCAGTTAAGCCTAAAAGTGTCCTTTAGCAAGAGTGGATGAGGGGAATAAGTGGACACCATCTAGTTTTTGGCTATATATTTTTAAATATATGATAGAAGAAAAAAAAATGAAGTATGATTTATTACAGAATTACCCATATGGTGTGTCCTATATTGTCTTCATAATCCCCAGACCAAAGTTTTTACAACCCACTAGGATCCATAGATATTTTTAAAGTTCTGCGTTGCCTAAGAATCAACTCATGATCCTTGTTTTCTGGCCAACTTCGATTTTATCCAACTTTGCTGTGCATGGTGGCCTCTGGCCTCCTCCAGGGCAGACCTGGTTTTCTTTCTGATTCAACTAAACACCATTTGCACTAAGATTCTGCCCACCTAGATTCTTTCAGACCTTTGGATCAGCAATATTTTCACTGTGCCAACTTTCCTAAATATCTGTTGATATCTTGTGTTTGGTACACCTTTAGATTAAATACGTGATTTACCATAATTGTTAAAGCCATTTAATACTTTTGATAATTATCATGTTAAAATATGTGTTATTTGTCTGATGTCTTTTTATAGTTTGTATCTTTTAAAACATGTAATGTTCTCTGCTCCTACTACTGATAAGTTGAAAAGATAAAAAAACAATTATGAAATAGCAGAGTTTAGAATTTTTTCAGTATTTAGCACGCAAGGGGGTAAACCACACTGAAGAAGAGAGAGAATTTATGTAAAGCCAAGAATTACTTTATGAAAGCTCTTAAGTAAAATAGCCCAGTAATTTAGATAGATTTATAATTTTTAAAAAGCACAGAAATAAATATGTATGTAATATAAATACATTGTATACATATATGATGCATTATTCTTATTAATCTACACTGTAGAAATGTTTGTTATGTATAAAAGTAGAATTTGTAAAAATGCATAAAATGCTTTAAAATAAGTACTTAACTTATCAGATTTTTAAAGCAATTTAATGGCTTCGATAATTATTTAATTAAAATGTTTTGCATTTTTCTGATGTCATAGAATACAGTCTGCATCTTTTAAAACATGTACTGTTCTATATTTCAGACAATTTTGTTTGCTTCCAAAATTAATGATCCTAGAATTGAGGTTTTGAATTTGTGAAAATTCTTAAATTTTTCTATTCCTTTTCTTATTCTGAAACTATTACATCACCCTTTACTTTGAGTGTGATTGCATTAAGCTTTTCATTTTAATCTCATGATGCTAATCTGCCTTAAGCTTGCATAGTTAAATGTTACCCATATATATCTTTCATCAAGTGCCAACAGGTCATAATGAACAATGCCTTTAGCCAAGTGTCTAGATATGATACCTGATATCAGCAATAACTATTTTGACAGATGAGTTGTCATTCTGAGTTACTGTGTGGAATTCCAGATTTTTGCTTCTGAACTTAAAGTTCTAGGTTACCATAAGATTGGTATAAGAACAGTGGAATATTACTACTATTTTCATTGTTCAGTGTGAAAGGTATTGGTGTACAGGACATGCGAAGTTATAGAATCTAGGGCCCATAGGAGGCTGTCTTAGGACAGCCTTTTAGAGTTCATCATCCCCAGATTATAGAGTGAAAATAAAACAAAAGCCAACAGGCAGCCTGCTGCTACGATTTGATGACAGGGTTGTAGCAAAGGCATCAGAGGGAAGGTGCTTTTTCAAAATAACCATGCCTTTTCCTTTCTGAGGCTTGTGAACTAGAAGAGATGTTTACGCTTGACACTGGGGCTGATTGTGATTGTATCTGTCTTTTTTAAAACCCCAGAAATAATTGCTCATGTAGAAACAGTGCCAGACAGGAGAATGGTATCTTGGTCTGTATTGGCTGTAGAGGACATGATTAGACTTGGGGTCCTCTGGAGCAAATCTGGAGCAGTGACAAGGACTCATTCTCCTCTGAAAGAGTGGGCGGAGTACAAAGGGTTTCCAGGGCAGTAATACACAGTGAGATTTTGACCCACAAGAGAAATCCAGCTGTTGAATTAATACAGATTCCAGGAAGTAGCTCATTCACTGCTGCCCATAACTAACTACAGAGCTCCAGAAGCCATCAAAATTCTGCAGAGAAAAAGGGGGAAGTCAGAGGTTTCAAAGAGGGAAACCAATGCAGTAAGTCTAGAGCTACAATTCTTTTGGTTCATGTTGAACTAGGAATTGTTCTTTCCTCCTTATTTTTCATACTTTGTTTTATAAAACTATCAACAAGCACAGAATACTACAAGGCTTTGAAAATTCTGCCTTGGGAAAATGTTTCTCATTGTGCTCCTTTAGAACAGAAAATTGAGTTCACTCCATTTCATCCCACTGTTGAAACTCTGCTTGCAGCCTACAGTAGGGTTTTACAGAGAAATTTTCTCAGAGAATTCTACAAGAATGGGAAAGGGGAAATAAAGAATGTCATTTCTACTGAATTTGATATATTTTACAATTATGTATTACTTCTTTACAATCTAAAAATCACCTGCATTTACTGAGAAGTTCTTTGAAGAAGGGATACAGGAACAGATGAATTCAGTCTTTTGACAAGTTGTGAATCTCCTCTAGAAGAGAAGATTCTTCTATATGAAACAGACCGTAAACAAAAGGCAGAGTTTTCATGGAGGCTTATTACCTGCTTGATTAGGTCTCAGTACTTTGCTTTTTTATTATTCATTCATATGTTCATTCATGCAATCACTCAATGAACATGAATTCAGGACCCATAAAAGGGAAGGTACTTAAATGTCCAATGTTTTGAATGGCAGAAGGATAGCAATATGAGTTCCTACAGACTCCATAAACCACTTCCAGACATTTGAAAACACAGTGACCTGAGTCTATTGCCCAAAACGCCAACAAGCCAAATACTTGGTTAAATTCTTGTTTAAGAAAGCAGTTTTTTCACCCCATTTCATCTTGAATCCCATCCTCCTCTCTATTCCTCAAATAAAGCATACAGAATATGCTAGAAATTCCCATCACAAAAGACACAATGTGGCAATTTCTGCTTCAGTCTTGAGGAATGCTAATCATGAACAGCTCTGAGGGGCCCAATCCATCAGTTTCATCTTAGGATTTTCTATTAATACAAAATAGTCATAAGAATTCTCAAGAGAAAGATAATAACTCGTTTCAAAATTTTTTCTTAGTTTATTTTTGTGAACAAAATAAATTTAAACCATGTTTTTATGAATCAAAATTACTCAAAATTTATATTAAATGTTTTTCAGTAGTGCTACTATTGCCCTATTCCATTCAAATATTTCAATTCTAATTGGATATAAACAAGTCAAAAATCAAGTTTGGTTTCTTATTTCTAATTGGCTCTAAGCTACAGAGCATGCGCTGTTATTAAATTTTACCATCAAGAATATCTGTCTTCACAGAACCACAAATTTAGCTCATTATAGCTGCCCACCTGGACTGCCCCTTACCCCCTATCTGTAACTGCAAAGCCAATTACATGTATTGCTATGAAGTTTTGCTTTCACTTTCACAAACTGTAGTTCTGAGAAGATAATTCAAGTTCATGCCTATTTTTAAAATTTTTAAATCTCAAATGAAAGTCTTTTTCTAAGTGATAATTCCCACGTGAGTCCTGTGAGTCTGGCTTCTCCAGTGAATTCTGCTTTGCTGGACCTTTTAACTCCTATTATCTTTCTGTTACCACAATTTCTAGTGCCTGCCACTTTTCCTCTTTCTTGAACTACTATACTTAAGAACGGTCCACTGTGTAGTTGCAATTTAATTTAAGTGCTGTTTTAATTCTGAATATCTTTTTTATTTAATTTTTTATTTTTATTTAAAGAAAATAAAACAGTAAAAGGGTACAAGTAATACAGAATTTCAATTAATAGATTAAATATTATCATCTTAGAAACAGTTGATCAAGTTACAAAATTAAGCATACAAAGTAGACATTCAAACAGTGAGACTGCAAACAGTTGTCTTCAATGATCCAATAAAAACTTAGTAATATGGTCATCTATCTTACACACCTAAACACACTTGCAGTTGCGTCCTTTTAGGACACTTTCTTTTCCTTTCTTTTTTACAATAACATTTACACATTTTGGGTTTTATTACTCCCACAGCTCTTATTACTTTTTTTGGAAGAGAATAAAACCGAATGTGACAAAACAAAGCAGTATCTTTAAGGAATGGAGTCATTGGGCAGTGGGGGAATGAAGGTTTTGGATTGACATGCAAAATGACTGCTGGGGCTGACTTGATAATTTTCTCTACAACCCTTGAAATCTTTTCCATAATGACAGTTGTTGTAGTCCTTATGTTTTTAATGGGGATTCTGCCGTGTTTATGCCCTACTGTAAGAGTAAACTTAACTTCCTGAAGGCAGAGTCTGTGTTTCATATATTTCACATTCATTTCCTCCTCTGCCCCCAACTAATCAAACTGTGTTATGCCTTGTAGGTTCTTACCAAATGTGCACGAAATAGATTCCAGCTCTCTCACCATTTCTTTTCTTGCTATCCCAGGTTGCAAGGAGACCCCAAGACTGCTGATTGAATGAACTGTGCTTGATGCAACTCAAAGGAGCTCACTGAGAAACAGAAACTCTTGCCTTATTGCTAATGATGTTGACGAACGTGCTTTGTACGTTCAATGAGAGTGAGGCACTTGTCACAGTTCAGGAAAGTGTCAATTAACCAGTACAAAACAAGCTACGTCCTTAGTTGAAATTATTTGTTCCCCACTTATAATGGTGAAATAAAGCACACAAAATATGTTTATATCAAGGAGCTGGTCCAATAGGAGGTGCTGGAATTAAAGAAAACCAAATAGGTAGCTCATTGGTATGAAAGAATAGAGATTCAGTTCCAACTCCCATGTGACGTCTGCCTTCATTTTCTGCTCTGGAAATGGAAATTCATGATCTTTATTAATATAGGAAACAATAGCAAGTCGTTTATGACTAAAATGTTTAAAACTCAGATAGCAAACTGCTGATCTTCAGGCTGCTAAAGTAAAATATTCTTAAAAAGTGCTTAAAAATCTTAAGAAAAACAAGTAAGAAAATATTATTGAAAAAAAATCAGGTGTGACTGATAGTAGAGGTTGCTTATTCGTGTTCGTGTAAGAGTCCTTTCTTTTAGACCAAACTTGAGTGACAACTGTTTTATCCTTGGAAAGACTTCAGGAGTAATTACTACCTTTTTTTTTTCCTTAGTCTTTTCCACAAAGAGAAGAGCAACCAACTAGGTGATTGTTCACAGGTTGTACTCTGACTGCCTGTACTCATAGGTACTGTGTACCTGAACTGGTCATCTGGTGGCATGCCAGTCTCTGTCTCCTTCTTCCTTATTAAAATTCTCTTCCCTGCAGGGCGGAATGCAGCTGTCAGGCTTCCACTCATAATTGGAGAGTAAATTAGGCCCATGCATTCCTGTGGACTGCAGTGACCACCCATAAATGCTAATCAGATAGGATACCCTATTTGCATCTTTAAACATTGTTTCTTTAAGCATATTTACCAAAAACTCTGTTTATTAACCACTGTTTCCCAATCACTAGAAATGCTGAAGGATTTGGTCTTGCTATAGTTAGTTGTTCTTGCACTTACTCTTTTTATAGTGAAACATTAGTGAGTGGAAACTGGTACAATTGTTACCTCTAATCCTTTTTTTAAAAATTTTATTTAAGGAGGAAAAAAAAGCAGAGAAAGGGTACAAGTTATACAGATTTACAGAAAAAAATAAACAGTAGGAAATCACTAGTTAATGGATTACATATTGTCATCTTAGAAATAATTGTTCAAGTCACAAAATTAAAGCTTGTAAAGTGGACATTCCAACAGTGAGACTGCAAACAGTTCTGTTCAATGATCCAATAAAACTCAGTAATATCATTTTCTATCTTATACACTTAAATATACATGCAGTTATATCATTTAGAGCACTTTCTTTTCCTCTCTTTTGTACAATGACAATTACACATTTTGGGTTTTGTTGCTCCCACAGTTCTTATTACTTTTTTGGAAGGGAGTAGAACCAAATGTGACCTAACAGAACAGAGTCAATCAAATCAAAAGGGTGGACATAATAGATAATGTAAAAGCATAGTACAAGGTGATCAATAATGGTTACCATAATGCCTCCCGCTATCTCTAATAGAATTGCCTATATCATCAGTTCTAATAAAATTGAACAAAACAGTAAAGAACAAAACTGACAAAACCAAAACATTGGAGACATTATAGGTCTTCAAAAGTAGATAAAAGTCAACGAGAATGGGTGTCATAATGAATCTCACTATCTTCACAGCTGTTGCCTAAACTTTCAAACCTGGTACTATCAAGCAAAACAGAATAGGGGGGCATCAGTCAAAAACAAGATGGTGAGAGTAATACAGGGCTTTAAATCAAGATAATGGAAAGTCAAAGTGGGTTACTATAATATAACCTGCTATATTTTTCTTTATTTTTCCCTTAATTAAAAGGATAAAAATAAAAAAAATAATGAAGTGGAGACTGAGATAAAAGAGGGCATAACAACAAAACAGCGCAGATCAAAACATAACCATTTAAGCAGAATAGTGTTTCACCACAAGATAATCCTGACATAAAAGTAGTTACCATATTGTCTCTTTCCTTGAAATCTTTGAGTATAACTTCGTATACAGTAGCATCAAATATATCAAAACAATGTAAAACCATTTAAGAGAATGACAGCATTACAGGGTATTTAGAATCAACTAACAGCAAATGAACAATGGTTTCTGTATAATCTCCTTGTCTTTAAAAGTTTTTGCTTATACTATCATACATAATAAAATCCAATAAGATACAACCTGTTTAGACCAATGGAGACAGAAGAACAAAAGCTTGATGAGACTTCAAAACAAGATGATACTAAATCAGTATTGCCTATTAAGACATCATTTTCTCCAAAATAGCTGTTCCTATCATCCAGTCTTCTCTGCCTCATTTCTGTTGAGCTCTTTTTCTGTCATTAGTTGTCAGTTTGTCTTCTTCATTTTGTTTTCTGCTCCATTCATTGTGGCCTCTCTGCCACTATTTCTGGATTCTTCGTATTTTTCTTTTTTAGAATATCCTGCAGTATTCTCTGTAGAGTTGAATTGGTGGTTGCAAATTCCCCTAGTTCCTCTTTATCCTGGAAGCACCTTGTTTTTCCATCAATTTACAGGGATAGTTGTGCAGGATATATCAATCTTGGCTGGAGATTATTATCTTTCAAAGCTTGAATTATTTCCCCCCATGCTCTTCATGATTTGATGGCTTGTGCAGAGAAATCTGCTGTAATTCTGATGGGAGTTCCCTTGTAAGTGGTCTGTTTCTTATCTCTGACAGCTTTTAATATTCTGTTCTTGTATTGAATTTCTGGAATTTTTATTATTATATGCCTGGGTGTTGCTCTGTTTGGTTGTAGGTGGCTGGGGTCCTGTATGCCTCATACATCTGAGTACCTTTACCTTTTGCTAAATTAGGAAAATTCTCCTGGATTATCTCTGTGAGTAGATTTTGTAGCTCATTTGTTTGTGTCCCTACTTCTTCTTTTATGTTCTTAATTCTTAAGTTATGGATCCTCTTATCATCTTCTAGTCTTTGTATTATTGCTGTTTGTTTCTTTGTTATTTTTAAGAAGTTTTTCATTTCATTCTCCCATATTGCAAATCTGCCCTCCAGTTCAGATAGTCTGTCCTTAGTTGCTTTCCAGCTGTTATGCCAGTTTTTGATAGAGTTTTTAGTTTCCTGGTAGTCTCTTTGAACCTGCTTCACATATTCTATGCTTTCTCTATTTTCTTCATCAAACAATTCTCCCCTCTTTTTCTGTTCTTCCATTCCACCATCTGTTTTTTCTTGGGTGGTGCTTAGCATTTTTCTAACTATTCTGCTTATTTCTAGCTTCAGGTCATTAATAACTTCATTCCTGAACTGATCTATGAGGCTCTCTAGATGGTGCTTTATGTCTATTGGTGCGGTGTCCGCTATTGCCTGTTTCTCAGGATTGGGGGCCAAGAAGCCTTTCTTGTTGCTGCCTCTTCCCATATTCTTTGTTCCTTATATATGCAAGGGTATATAGGAGGCCCAGCTTCCCTCCCTGTCAGCCACAGCCTGATCGAATTGCGCCAGCTAGGTGTTCCCACCCACCGCAGCACACCAGGAAATTGTAGATCAGGCAGCCTATGCGGGGCCTGCCCCTCCAGGTCACCCTCAGGCTCTGGGATCTGGGTTGTGCTAGCCTACTGGGTCTCCACCAGCAGCATCACATAGGCTAGGCACTTCTCACCAATCCCGCTTGAGATGGGGATACGTGGCTGAAGTTGCTGCAGCACCCCGCTCCCGCAAATCTGCCCAGTCCCAGAATGTCTTCCGCTGGAGTCTCATTAAACTGTGGGAGAGTGTCAGTTTCTCTCACTCACCTCACCACAAGTCAGTGCACAGCTCCCTGCCCATCCTGTTTTCAACTCCATTCGCCGATTCCCGTTCTCAGAGCTCCTGTGCGTCTCTCTCCCTGCCGAGCCGATGTAGACGCAGCTGCCGCGCGGCGGGATACCCAAATCGCGGCTTCCAATGGTGCGGGCTACAGCCTCCACACTGAGGCCCCTCTAGCACCAGGACTGCATTCCAAGTTGGTTTCTGTCAGCCCAGTTCGTTCCTGGGTCAGCAGAGCATATCTCCACCTGCTTATGACTCCTTGCTCTGCACCATTCCTGAATTCTAAGCTGAGTCTTTCAGAGAGCCTCCGTAGCTGCTGCTATCTGTCCGCCATGTTCTCCCGGAAGTCCGTTACCTCTAATCCTAAACCCTCATATATGGCTAGATTTGAAGGAGTCATTATTCTGTCAACTTTTCCTGCACAATACTAAGATTTTATAATTTACTGAAGAAAAAATCAAAATACAACACTTTTTAAAAGAAAAAAATCTAGAATCGGTGTACATTTAACTTAATTTCCAGTATCTCAGAGCTAAAAGTGAGATTGTTGTGGTGGAAATGAGAAAGAGAGAAATTTGATATTCACCTAAAACTGGGATTATCAATTAATTGGCTGGAGAAATGTGATGAGATCTCTAGATAACAAGAGGAAGACCAAGTTGAAGTCTGGGGTTGTTTGTTAAACTGAAACCACTTAAGAAATTGAAATGAATGTTGTCAGTAATTGTGCAACTTTCCTCTTTCCTCTTCCTTCTTGCAGACATACTCACTATGAATTCTGTTTCACTTCTATGTGTGTGTAGGTGTTTTGAGTATATATTTTTTGGCCAATGCATGTTGTCCTAAACCCAATACTACTTAGTTTGCCTGGCTATGAACATTATAATATACTGAATGTGTTTTTCTGTGACTTAATTTTGTTCCATGCTATATTTATTAGCTATGCACATATTGTGGTTTAAGGATTTGTTTCTTTCCATTCTCTATATAGATCTTCATTGGGTTTGCTGTTATAAAAGTGCTCTATGGCCTTTCTCATACATATCTCATGATGTGCATGTGCAATTTCTCTGAGTTAGTTGCCTGGGAATGAAGCTGCTTGCTCATTGAGTAGACACAAGTTAGGGATAATGCCAAATTGTTTCCCAAGTAGGTGGTAAAAATTTATACTCTCTCTATCAGTTGCTTAGATACAGACACTAAACAGGCAAAAGAATAGGTTTAACTGCAGTGGGTATTTGTCCACTTTGTTAGTCCATTTTCTGTTGTTATAACAGAATACTTGAGTCTAGGTGAGGTATAACATATAGAGCTGTATTTGGCCCAAGAAGTCCAGCAGCATTTAGCCACTCTGCTATGTCATACAAGGAAGGATTAACGGATGGGTACACATACAAGGAACCATGAAAACCTTAGCCCACTTCATGATAACAGCAATTCAGAAAGTGGTGGTTCCATGACCTACACAGCACTGTTAGTCCCTTTCCCTTAATACTGCTAACAAGGCAGTTAATTTTCAACATTATTTTTAAAGGGAACAAAGAGTTAAATCACAATAACCTGTTGATATTATATAAGTTATAGGAGAATTAAGATTTTATCAAGGGGGGTGACTGTAATAAAGTTCACTAGAAATTAAGCTAGGAAGAATATGCTACAAAGACCTATGTAAAAAATAGACAAGAAGGGACTGTATTCAAAGTTGCATTCCTTTTACTGCAGAGGTTTATATGGACAGTTGTACCCTTGAGCAAAGAGATGAAAAGAAACCCTGAAAAAGAAGATTGAGAGTGTAGACAAAGAAAAAGACATAGTTCATAGACACAATTGGGAGGAAGCATTAAAAACTTCTCTGGAACTATCTAGATGCTTATTTTCGCTTTGCAGCTACAAATCTCATCTTGTAAGTCAAACCTTTGCATCCAAGCACATTTGCAAGGCTGTGTCTAGAATAAGAGTTTGATGCCATTTTATGTGTGAACTCATAAGAATGTTTGAACTATGTGTATGCAACAAGAACTCTAACATCAAAACAAAAACAAAAACCAAAATGAGTGTTTACATAGTTGTAGGAAATTCATTCACTTTACAGACTGAAAATTTAAAATGCAAAACCAGATTTACTGAGCTTAAGAGTCTGGATCTTGTAAGGTTGTGTGTCTGGAGTGGAGGGTTTTAAACATTTTTGGCATGGACTTCTCAGAGACTCAAAGTTGTCTGTGGTCACTCTCTTGAGTATGAGCTTATAAGACCAAAAACTGTCTCAAATTCTATTTCAGAAAGCTCTAGAATCTTTGTGGTTAGATTTTTGGATCTCCTCAACTCCACCACTGTAACTAGAGCAGAAGCATCACAATGGAGAATTTTGTGTAAGTTATGTTCTATGAGGAGGAGACAGGCTAGGAATCAAGGGAGGAGTAAAAATATTCCAGTATTACATTATTTACCATTATATTTGTCAATATAATAATACAGGGTTTTGGTAAGCAACTATATTCAAAGATAAAGTGTTTCCTTTTTCTAACTTCTCTGCCCAAAATGATGTGCTAGCACAAACCCAGATTAGATATCTTGTTAAGCAATTTTTAGGATATTAGTGGTTGATTTAATCTTCCATGCCACGGCTTCTTTTGCAACAGCTTTGTCTTTAGAAATATCATATAAAAGCTATTTTCAACTTTATTGTCATGTACTTGTTTTTGAATCCTTTGAGGAGTTGGATGTTCCTGTACATAGTAGGCTCCCCCCAGCACAATGCAGTATCTCTATATGCTTAGACATTGAAACACTACAGAATTCTGAATTAATTACTTATTTTTAGATAAATTAAAAATAAGTTTTCAACATAAGTTTAACAGAGTCTAGATGTATCAATATTTTGGCAATTCATTGTTATTTCGTATTTTATCATTTTGTTTTGTTTTGTTTTGTTTTTGCACAGAAATTGATAGATCCCTATGCCAAGAAAAAAAATGAACTACACGAAGCTAGGAGACTCCTCTGGTAAGATTTCTGCTACTGGGGATGGGTAGAAAACAGCTGAATGGGAAACAAGAGATTTGTGAGAGCAAGTGGAGCAGAGGTGATTGAGTCATTGGAATAAAACCAGAAAGTTTTAGAGCACTTTCTCTAGATGCCAAAGCATACTCTGAAAAAGGAACTTTCTCAAAATTCACAGTGATGGAAGCAGAATCGGAGATACTCAGGGAGATAAATGAGTGGGAGAGATTTATTGATGAAGCATGTGTAGAACCAAATGTGGAAGTTAAAACAGCAGAAAATGAGGTCCAGGAGAGGAAATTGAGGGAAGAGGCAGCATGTGTAAACGAAGGAGGAGCATGTGGGGAACATAAAGTGAAAGCATGCTATGACTGAGTCAGAGCAGGGAGGATAATGGAGCTGGAGGGACGGACAGGCCACTTCTCTGGGCACTGGGGACACAACCCTTAGACACTGAGATAGGAGTGTGATGTGGGGATCTGAAATTGTTCCAGGGAAAGTAAACATCTTTGTACTTTTCTATTATTTGGTCAAGGTGCATTTCTGGACATTATATGTGTCCAATGAATGAACAACTACAGGAATGGTCTGCTTTGCACGTGGGATGGAAGTGGGCTTGTGAGTCCAAAGTTAACTCTGAGACTTACTGCATGACAATTTTCAAGAACTTTAAGTAAATATTATAAGAACAGTGAAAGAGGAACATTAATTATGACCATACAAGTTTGTCTTCCCTTCATTTTATAATTTAGTTTTCATTCAGAGTGGTTTCATCTTCTTTAGCTCAGTGGCACTTAATGAAAGAGACGAGGCATGGAGCACTGGTGTACAGGGTGAAATGCTGACCAAACGTTGGGTTAAGTGGATGCAAGGGCAGCTCTGGTGGCCACTCTCCTATTATGTAATAAGTTACCCTAAAATTTCATGCTTAAAAATAACATGGGCTCATTCATGTGTTGATGTCAGATGGCATCAGGCAGCTAGGACAGTAGAAATGCATATGACGGACTCATTCACACTTGCTTTTGGGACTTCGGCACTGGACTTTTGTTTGTCCCCATGGATCTCTTACCATTCAATAATGCAGCCTCAGCCTTTATCCAGGACGACAACAACATTTTCAGAGTGTAGGTGTGGAAGCTGTAGCCATTTATGTCCAGGTTCCAGAAGTCAACAACCTATTCCACCCTGGTCTGTTGGATAAAGAAAACAAACAAAAAAGGCCTGGGCGAAAGCTGGGTCCACAGATTACATCTCTTATTAGAGGAGCTGAGAAACATGGAGACCATGATTTCCAGCCTATCGTGTGTCATTTTCAAGCCAGCACCCTTGTCGAGGAATATTCTATATTCTCTTTCCACTTTATATTCTCACAATTCTCACCACAGGCATCACTATTTTAGTCAAATTACTGTGATCTATTAACATTTGGATCTCATTAACCTTAGATCAGTGAAAAGAATCTTGGCTACCCAAACTTTGACTGTTTTAGTAAGGACTTTACTCATGCATCTGCCTGATGGTATTTAAGAAGTATTGTCAGTATAATAATTCAGTAATACCTCCATAGTCAAGCTCAATTTTTTGCTCAATGCATATTGGAACACCAAATAGTTCAAGAATGAATCAGTTTTTCCTCATAAGAAATAGTGGAAAACCAAAAAATCAGTTCCAAGTCCAAAATTATACTTATAAATTCATATTTTCCAGGACTTCAACAATTTTTTGTAATTTCTTTTGTTAACTCTGTCATGGTAGTTACAATTTTCCTCTTTGCTTTACTGCTGGTATCACTAACCTTCTTTCCATGATTACAGTATTTTATGCAAATGAAGCACAACACACAAACATAATAACAAATTGTTAGCACACTAACACAAGCACTGTGCAGTGTCTGGTTTAGGTTGCAGCACTTTCCCTTTGTATCTAGACCAAGTTGCAAGGGGTGGATTCACTTTCATTCTAGGCAGTGCAACAGATTTTCAAATCAGATTTTCAGTTTGATTATGGAACAAAGTTGCAAACATTGAGTAGATTTCTTTTTTTAATTTTTCTGTTCAAGTAGTGGAAAGTTCCAGTTTGGAGCCATTCCACAAATGTGGTATTCCTATATATGCTTTGTATGTATATTTCAAGCCTTATTTCTAAATTCTCAGTTTGCATACACACATACATGTGCATATATGCATATTTTATTAATTTATCATTATACCTATGCCTTTTCCTTTCATAGACTACAGGAAACTGAGGCTCATAAATGTGAATTGATAGTAATAGCATAGAACTGTGTGAGATAACAGAAAGTTAAATGACATGTCTTCAGATTTTTAAACCTCATCAATATCTTTGCCATGATACCTATTATCTAGGCACTATCCATTAATTTTTAGTAAGTTAATAAGGACACCTGAAATTTCAATGCATGCATTAGTTGCCAGAGAGTAAGATTTTCATTTTTCATAATTCATATTTTCCTAGAAGCTGAGGCCATGCTAATTAACTAACTGATGAAACCTGTAGTTGATACTATAATGATTCTGTTACTTTACCATTATATTTACATAATTATAGAGTGAGTCTGTCAGAACTCTTGTACTTTTAAATGAATTGCATGGCCCTGAATATATGTACATATATTTTGTCTTGTGTGACAAATTAAGGGAAAGACGTTCTTCTCCAAACTGGTGCCTCTGTTTGCTATACCTGTCTACCATTCTCTGTTACCAATGCCTCCATAAAGAAGAAACTATGGACAGAAATATTTCCAATCTTTCGCCACTATCCAATCATCTCCAAAATGAAAGGAGAATATTTCTTAGTGGTTCCTGAAAACAACAAGGGATGCAGTGTTGTTTTTATTTTTTGCTTTTGCTTTTAAGCCTGGCTTACACATTGCAGCTGTAACCAGAAGACTGAATCTCTCACCTGAAGGAGGGTTAAAGCACGGTCCTCCCAACCTGCTCTTCACAGTTTCTCTCCAATTTCAGTCAAGCTACAGAGGGCTAAAGTCATGCACTCATTTACTCAAGCTCACACAAGTAGGGGGAACATGACTAAGTCCCAATTCTCCTGGGTCTTGTGTCAATATTTTTTAATACTAATACATACTAAAAGTTTCAGAAGGGGTTTTTGTTGCAGCTTGGTGCAGTTTGAGCTTCAAAATAATGATCGTCTGTTTGGTCAGCAGAGATTGTTGCTTCCAGCAGCATCATCAGTAACTGATTGTAAGATGATTTTTGAGCTTGCAGAATGGAAATTGACCCAAATAGTATCCTGATCTCTCTGGATTCTAGCTCAGGAGTATTTTTTCTGACAAGTGCTTTTTACTTGCAAGTGTTGGACAAGACAACACTCTCCAGCAGACAGATGGATTAACTCCCAGTGGTCGCTATAATTTTCTTAATGATAAAACTCTTTGGGGGATAATTTACACATCATCTGGTTTTGGCACTGAAATCCTTCCTAAACGTTTCACAGAGCATGCTCATACAAACACAACACCTGAAGCAATACTTGGCGAATATCTGGTCTTCAGTAAGGGGATCATTATATTGATTTAAATGCAGGTCACAGTGCTATGCATTAAGAAAACAAGCAGCAAATATTTATTAAGCACTGAATGTTGAAACTAATTTTGTAAAAACTGAACAAAGAATTGTTACAACACTTCTAGGTAGTTAGATGAAAATGCCTAAATTATAAATAATTGTTCAGTGTTGAGTTCTACAGCACTTGCCACAGACGATGAATACAGTGGGGGCTTGGCAAAGAAGCATGAGTTACAGATGATGGCTGTGAGGATCTTGAAGTGGACCTTGAATGAATGAATGAGTCAAGAGATAGAGAAAAGGGATCAAGAAAACAGTATATTTTAACGGAGGACATTGTCAGCAACTGTGCAGATGATTATCTGTGCAAATATTAAGATACACAAGATCATCAGAAGCACACAAAGATTAGAAAGATGTCTATCTTTTAGAATCTCCATTAACAAAGAGATAACAAAAGAAATAATTATTCAAAGCTTGAAAATACAAGATAGGGTGGTTTTCCACAGTGAGATTCAGAATTACTGGGACATTCTTAAAATGAGTTAACCACTGCTCACTCAAGAAATTTATAATTTGTAGTGGTCAAAGTTGATCCAAGGTTAAGTTAGAAGTCTGTTTTTTAAAATGTGTAGCTATGTATAGGGTGGGAAAAAAGTGTAATGGGAGGAAGGCAGCAGAATGAGCGGTGAAGGAGGGACCAACATGAAAAGCATGAAGGAGGAATAGACAGGCTCTATGTCTGATAGAGTTTCCAGAAGTCAGTGTCTTTAACTCCGGTCCTGAGACAGAGATTGTAATGAAGCAGTTGACAAGCACAAAGGAGTGGATTCATTTTCAGAGGGTTGTAGTAATGATAGATGGGTACAGACATGCTAAAAGATGAGGAAATCAAATGATCAGGGTAATCATCAGATGATTCAACTCTTCAATATCTTTGTAGACTTAGCATTAGAAAAGAAGAGGGAATGATTTTGTATTAAGCCCAAAAGGAAAAGAATGTGGGAAAAAAATCAAGAGAATTCTTGCTAAAGTTGGATGGAGGCTCTGAAGTAAGTTTAGTCCAAGCAGGAATCAATAAAGGCAATCATGTACAATCAACACTTATGTGGATGTAAGTCATGTGATTCAAGAGCTTAAAATAGAGTTGAATTAGACCAGATGGCTGCTTTCTGAGCAACAGCGTAGGTGCAAGAATGCTTTACTTAAAGGAGATTTCACTGAGGTGTTACTGGCAGACAGAGCATTTTACAGCAAGTGAGGCAGGATTCAGAGTAAATCACAGCTGAAGGCAGAAGTGGGTGTAACATAAGCAAGGCTTTATGGAGAGGTATAAGTGCTTCTTATATATATGCAGCATTGAAGAGACAAAAAATCACTTGAAGGTTTTCTGTCAGGTGCGCCACTCTTTTCCCATTCACAGGCAATTTACTTCAAGCTAAATCCTGAAAAGAACATCTTGACATCTAGCAAAGGGGTTAACCTTTCAGGGAGCTTTTCAATATTTATACCTCAAAACACTTGATAAGTTTTCCCCTTTCCGGATAAGTCCTGCATATAGACCAAGGGGCTTTTTACAACAGTACCCTGGCTCATATCTGCATGTAGCATTTACTTCTTTTCACTTTGCTTGGTTGTCAGGGCAGTTTTATCTGCTTTGTCCCTATGCCAAGCTGGGAGACTCACGGTAACAGGCTTCGATTAGGATTTCATTGAGTAGTTAGAGCAGTTTGGGGAAAACTGACATCCTATCAATATAGAATCTTGCAATTCAAAAAATTGGCATATATTTCCATTTATTGGGTCCTTTTAAATTTCTGTCAGTGTTTGTAGTTTTCAGACTACAAGATATGCAAACTATGCCAAATTCATCATTAAACAGATTATATTTGATATTTTACAAATTATATGTTTTACTTCAATTTCTGATTGCACATTTCTATTCGGAAATTGATTTTATGTACTACAAGTCTCTTAAACTCATTTCTTACTACTGAAAATGGTGAAATAGATGATACCCAATGCAAAATGAGAGAATTTTCTTTGTCTTTCTTTTATAAACTTTTGATGATTTTATTTCTTGTTCTGTCCATTATCACAGGCTAAAATTTTAAGAATTATATAGTGAATAAAAGTGATGAAAGTGGGATATTTTATATCTTTGTCTAACTTTTCATCTTAAATGGGAAAGAAATAGTATTTTGCCCTAAGGAATAAAACTAGCTATTCAATTGGTGAAGTTCTTTACTCCTAAGAATTTAAATTATTAATGTGGTGAAATGTATTGACTTACTTCCAAATGTTAGGCCAACTATGGATGTCTTATATAAAAGTCATTATGTACTGACATGTTATACTGTTTATATACCATTAAATTCAATTTACATAAAACTTACACTGAATTTCTACATCTAGACTATAAGAATATCAATCTATGGTCTACTTTCTTTAAAGTTGCAGTATCCATTTATTCTTATGTTTTAGTAGTTGTGTTCTACAATTTCCAGAAATACTGTTCAATATTTCCCATGTTTCTGGTAACAATTTTTCTCCATATACTTTCAAATCAATGTGACAAAAATGTATCACTGCATTGATTTTTTTTCTGAGAACCAGTTTTTGTTTTGTATTGTTTTCTGTTTTCCAATTCATTGGTTTAGCTCACCTTTATTATTTTTATTTTTCTTATGTTCTTGAGGTATTAATTTAATATTCTTTCAATTTTTAAGTAGAAAATATCAGTAATTAGGTCAGTAATTGAAACTTATATTGTTTTCCAGTAAAGAAATTTGGTAATTCACATTTCCATGAAGGCACTGGTTTATCTGCATTTAAAATTTTTGATCTGCTTTCATTTATGTTAAAATATTTTATAATTTCAGAAGTGTTTCATGTTTTTCAAATATCTGTGCAATCTCCATAGATTTCTTTTAATAATTTTAAATGTAGTTCCGGTTAGAGATTCAAGTGTATACAGAACTCTACTTTTACAGAGTTCTCCCTTTTTCAAAAAGTTCTACGCCTCGTGAACACCTGTCATTCCTAAATTCCAGCCATCAGCACAATGCAGTAGACTAAGCAGATTTTACCTGTATCACCCTGCCTTTTGTGGCATCACAATTCTCTACAGACAGTAAACTGTGTTTTCAAAGAGTTCATCGTATTTACTTAACACCACACAGAATCCTGGTCTCTACTGTCTGGTTTCAAATGTCTTAAGATCTCATCTTTCATATTTTATATATAATTTTATAGTTAATTGAAAGACCTAAATCCGACTCCAGGTCAAAGTTCTGGTTTGATTGCTGACACCAAAAATAAATAAATAAATGAATAAATAAATCCGGTGCCTTTCTCCATGTTTGCTAGAATGAGTTATATCTATAATATTTATACTTGAAAATAATTATGAATTTTATTAAAGTTTACGATTGCTTTATATTGGCTTTTTATTACATTTATTAGGGATATATGTTCTCTAGGCAGACTTTCAAATTTTATAGTTAAAATTTTATGCTTGAATCTGCAATCAATGAGAAAAATTTGTGGAGTGAAATCCTTTTCTATTTTTCAGTTTCTTTATTCCTTACATCTCCTTTTACTGTTTGTTGCTTTGCTCTGCTATGTTCTGCTCTGGTTTGCTTTTGACAGTCTCACTATTGTAGCTCAGGCTGACATTGAACTTACTATGTCGTTCAGCCTGACCTCAAATTCAAGGCAATCCTCCTGCCTAAATCTTCTAGGTGCTGGGATTACAGCAATGGAACACCTTGACTGGTTTTGTTTCGGTTTTTATTTTTTGCTCTGTAACTCAGGCCAGTTTTGAAGCCCCTATGTAACTTAGGCTGGCCTTGAACTCTCAGCAATCCTCCTCCCTCAGCCTTGGGAGTGCTAGGATTATAGGCATGTGCAACCACATCCAGTTTCCTGTTTTGTGTATTTCTAGCGCTGTTCTGAGTGGTTACCTTGGAGAATAAAGTTAACACAATAAATTCTAAAAACGTTTAAAATAAACTAGCTTAGTTTTAACAACACATAAACTAGCTTAGTTTTAACAACACATAAACTCTATCCTTATACATTTTTGTTCTCCCTCATAACATATTGTTGGTCATTGATTATGATTTTACATTGTGTGCTTATTAACATAGACTCTTAATTATAGTTTTATGCATTTGACTTCTCAATTGTATAGAAACATGAGAAATTTCAAAAACAAATTTATACTATTACTAGCTTCCTACTACCTGTGTTGTTGCCTTTGCTACTGTTCTTTGTTTATTCATGTCAATTCACTTTAATGTCCCAAGTTTTTAGATTTTAGATTAAGAATGCCTTTCAAAAGTTCTTTCGTATTAGATCTACTAATGATGAACTCTCTTCGCTTCTGTTTATTTGGAAATGTCTTCATTTCTCTTACATTCTTGGAATATAGGTTAACAGATGTAGAGTTCTTTGCTTATAAGAATTTTTCCGTTTGCTTTTCCTTTTCAAATATTTTATTCCTTTTGGCTTCTATGATTTCTGATGAGAAGTCGGCTGTTAATCTTATGGATGATTCCTTGGAGGTGATAAGTCTCATTTTGGTACTGTTAAAATTTTCTTCTCTGAGTTTTGACACTTAAATAGGGTGCATATCGGTGTGCATCTTTAAAATTTATCTTACTTGGAGTTCCTTGACTGTCTCGCATGCTTTTCACACCCTTCATCTATCATTATGTCATTCATCCAATTGTGGAAGTTCAGGTTGCTATTTATTTAAATATGTTTTTAGACATTTATCCTTCTCCTCTCAAGCTTCTATTACATACATGTTGGGATTGCTGATGGTGTCCCTCAGGTCTCTCAAATTCTGGTGATTTTTCTTCATCCTGTTGTCTTTCTCTTTAAAGTGTAACAAAGCTTTCTTTTGCCTGCTCAAATCTGCTACTGTAATATTTACTTGCAGAATTTCTGTTGCTTTCTTTACATAAAATCCACTTTTCACTTACTGAATTTCTATTGTTTTCCGTTGATAAAAATCTATTGCTACATTGATACTCTTATTTTATTTATATATTGTTTCACTAATTTTCCTTCACTCTTTATCAAAGGTTTCCTCCAGCTTATGATTTTTTTCAGTTCATTAGGCATATTTCCACTAATTAATTTAATGTTTTTGACTAAGTAATTCTAAAGTTTGCGCTTTCTTAGGAACAGCTCTTCAAATTACTATCGTTTTCATGAATGAGCCAAACTTTTCTGTTTTTTGCATGTTCTATATTTTTGTTGTTGTTACTGTGTTAAGAACTAGACATTCTGAGTATTATAATACATGAAGTATTGAATATTATAATACATGAAGTAGAAGTCTGGTTTACTATTTTTCAGAGATTCTTGATTTTTGTGTTGTTGTTGTTATTGTTTTTGAACACCTTTTTTGGTTCCTCCAAACTATATTTGAAAAGTGAATATTTCTGTTTGTGGTCACTAAATATTTTTTGTGTGGGCAGTCAAGTAATCTAGCAGAGAATTTCATAAATGTCTTGCTCCAAAACAGAGGAAAATTGTGTGTGTGTGTGTGTGTGTGTGTGTGTGTGTGTGTGTGTATGAAAGGATGAAGGATCCTGTCTTCTGATTGATAAATTAGGGTTGATTAAAAGGTATAAACTAAAAGAAGTTTCTGTGCTGATTTTTTGAGTAATACGAGTGCAACTAAAATGCAAAAATCATAGAAATTTGGAGGCCAATGTTTCAGTTATTCACCCTGGTGACAGAGACCACTTTGAAAATGGAGGATATCATCCCAACAACCAAGGCCAAAATGGGGATGGTCATTGGTTTACGCATGCCATTCCTGAAATATCAAAGGCTTCTCTTTTTATCAAGCAAAATTGCCAAATTGTTAACTAACTTTGCCTTTTTGTTCTGATAAAGCAATACTGCAAAAATGTAGTAAACACATTCATGTGTGTACATATTGCTAAAATTATTATTAATGAGTATTTACATCTATAAATGCAGCATTTAAACTCAGTGACTGTACATTATTCTGCTTTTATTTACTGTTATATTTACATCATCAAGAGCAGAATTTTAACACTTGACAGCTGTCGTGTACTTATATTTTGAAAATATAATTGAGCTGCAACCTGTCTTTCTACATTGTTCATGGCAAGACTGGTACCACTGTCAAATTGTCCATGAAAAAGTTAATGAACTTGAATATTGGTCAATACAAATTACAGAAATTGAAAATGTAAACAAGTAATAAAATAATACCCAAAGATGTTTAACAAAATTCACTAGTCTAAAATACATGTAATTGCAATCTCAAAATAAAAATAAAAGAATAGAATAAAATAGACATTTGAAGAAATAATGACTGATAAAATCTAAATCTAAAAATGAAACCATATCATGTTAAGCCTGTTGTATAACAAATAGAATGAGAAAATAATAAAGGGAGATAGAAAAAAGACACATTATCCGGAGAAGAATGAGGAAAACTAATACAAAATACTTATCTTTTAAAATCATGCAAGCAATATGACAATGGAACAGTATCTTTAAATGTTGATTGATGAATCTACAGATTTTTATATACAACTAAAGTATTCTTTAAAATTGAGGATTTATCAGATAAACACTGGGTAAGCCAGTACCACAAAAATGAAAGTATAAAAACCAAAAAACACTTCAGTTTGTAAAAGTAGATTGCAGAGAAAAACTTGCACCTACAGAAAGAAATAAAAAGTACTAGAAAGTAAATACAGGAAAGTAAAGTTAAATATTTTTTTTGTGTTTAATTCCCTAAAATACAACTAACCATTAAAATCAGAAATGTGTATTCACAGTATTTCCAAAAACACAAAATATTAAGATACAGGACAGGAGAATGAAATTGGAAACACTGAATTACAGTATCTTTGCACTAAATATGATGAATAATTTTTGAAGTAGAATTATAAAGTAAGAATTATATTTAAGTAGGAACTATTTAGAATCTTAGAGTAAATACTTTATACTAAAAATATATACACAATAAAATCATAGAGAATAAAATTAAGATAAAGCAGAATAAATCTGTGATGCAAAAACAAAAAGATGGTTGGTGGATAATATAATTTAAAGATGCTTATATTAGAAAAGATGAAAATTTTAATACTAGGCACCTAAACTTCCACTTTAAGAAATTAACTATAGAGCAAAGAGAATGAAAGATGCAAAAAATATTTGAACAGAACTAGATAAAAATAAAATCAGAAAAAATAAGATAAAAAAACCTCAAACTGGCCCTTTGAAAAAGTGAAAAAAAATCACAAACTTTTAACCAGACTGAGAAAGTGTAAAAGAAAATCTAAAATAATTAATAGTACTGAGGCACAGGGAAATATTAATACTCATCCTAAAACACTTATGAAACAAAAGCACTTTGACAAAGGAAAAACATAGTAGTGTAGAATCAAGATGAAGGCAATTATAAAACATTGCTGACAGAAATAAAAGAAAATCTAAATAAAATTTTCATTACTATAGTTCTAATGGATGTCTGGGGGTACTCAATATTACTAACATATCAGTTATGTACTACTTCATGTTATCACTTCAACAAAATACCAATTAAAATTTCAAAATCTCAGCATGTTTCTTTTCTTGTAGAACAAGAAAAATTGTGGTGTGTGTGTGTGTGTGTGTGTGTGTGTGTGTGTGTGCACGCAAAGGAAATGGAGTGACCCAGTCTTGAAAACAAGTGACAGAATTGGAGGACTCACACAAACTGATTTCAAGACTTACCATAAATCTGTGTTAATCAATATGTGTGGTATTGACAAAAGGATAGCCGTAGACATTGATGAAGCAGAATAAAGAGTATAGAAGTAGATACGCACACAGATAATAAATGGGTTTTAACAAGCACCCAAAGGCAATTAGATGGAGAAAGCATGGTATTTTCAATAGATGTCTTGAAAAAAATTTGGTTATTTTTTTGAACCAAAGAAAAAAGACATAAAATTCTAAGAAAATCAAGTGGAGTAGAATAAAAAGAAACCCATACCATTAAATATGACACATAAATTTTAGAAACCCTCCTGAACAGGTAGCTTTAAAATAGCCAGTAACAAGTTCAGAAAAATCTGAAGATAATTATAAACTGAGATTAGGCATTGAGGAAAAAAATAAAGTCCACAGACTTTAGGAAAAATTACACAGACTATGGAGGGGACTACAACTTTCAACCCCAATGTCAAATACGAAAGGAAGCTGGGTGAGCACTGGAGTACTCAGTACACTTCGCACATGAACCAAATTTAAGAATATGAACTAAAATTACTAAAGGACGTCATAATGTACATATGAAAAAAACTATTTTTGAACTGAAAGACATTAATCTTACATGAGAGTTCACAAGTTCTAAAAGAAATGAATAAAAATAAATGAAGAGGTAAGTATATAAGTAATATAAACAGATACTGATAGGGTTAATATAATTTCATAGATGAAATTTGATACATTTAATTACAGTACTTTGGTCTCATGCAGGTTGAGAGTGCAGTGGTTAGAGATAATATGATCTAAGATCCCTGCACTTATTTTAGGAAAAAAATGACAGTATTTATTAGTTTTAGACTGACAGATTAAAATTTTTTTCTTAAATTTTCTATCACAAACATATTAAGGATGCAATGATAGCATAATTTTTGGAGCATCATAATCTTTCAAAGAACACTAACAAGAAAAACAATCTAGAACTTATGGAATAAATCAGAAAAACTTGGTACAATATAGTTATAAAAAGATATTAGTACTGAAAATAAATTCAAACAAAATGTCTAGAGGGACATTAGGAGAAAGAAGGAGAGGTGAGGGGAAAAGTATTTTAAAAACTGTGGTATGTTCATGTCACCAATCCACAAGGTTACTGCATCAATTGCAAACATGTACTAATAATTTTTAAAATCATTTTACACCTGAAGTTAAGTAAAATAAAATTCTGTTTATATGAATCTTATGTGCATTTATAAATTATGAGGTAAAAGAGAAAGTTAAAACAAGAAAAATAGTTTAACAATAATATAAGGAAACATAGATGTGCAACTAAAAGTGAAATACTTCATAAATAATGGAATTATTTATTATTTATAAAATCAATTAAGTAAAATATTTTAAGCACGTAGATATGCCATATTATAGTCAAAATATAAAAATAGAAGAATTGGAAGAATTTTAAAATGCCTTCTATTACAGTAAGGTATTTTCAGATAAGACTTTCCATAATTAGTAGATCAGCCAGAAAGGATACAGAGGATTTGCACTACACATTAGCAAGGGTGGTTGAAGAGCATACACAGAACTGCAAAACACATAATTCTCAAGAACACATGGAACATTTAGACACACTAACCACATATTTGGCTGTGAAGCTACATTCAGCAAATTTAGAATAACTGATATGAGTTAAAAAACACATTCCCTGCCACAGGGTACTTCCCTTAGAAATGAATAGAATGGCGGCTTGCTAGGGGATCTAGCAAAGAGTCTCTCCGGAGAAATCATACTAGAAGCTAGAATATGACAACATGGAGAGGGCCAGACAAATCGATAGCGATTCTTATTAACCAAGACAGTGCAGCTGGAGGATTTAAAGTCGTGCTGAGACCGTGAACGCTGATAACGAGAGGCTGCAAATCCCGCGCCTTTAAATCAACAAACTGACCCATGGATCCAGCAGGAAAAGCTGTGTTGCTTTTGGTGACTGCGGAAAACTGAGACCCGGGACTCCAAGTAGCAGCCAGGACTGCACCGCTGCACCAGAGGAGATCGTACAAGGCTCTGGAGTTTCAAATCTAAACGGTGCGCAGATATCTGACCATTCCGTGCTGTGCCGGGAGCGCACGCTGTGCAACGTTCCGTGCTGTGCCGGGAGTGCGGGAAAGGTGGGCAGCTTGGTGTGCAGTAGACCCGGAATGAGGACCTGCGCCGGACTCTGGTGAGTACTGGGAACCCCGCGGCTGCTGGGGTTGGCCAGAGAACAACTTGGAACTGGACAGTGCCCGCCACCACGGGGAAATCAATAACACAGAGTCTGGCGGCAGACATTTTAGTGTTGGGCAGAAACTACAGCTCAGTGACATCACCAGGTCCCCCTGTAGGGAGGGCTGGTGGAAGACATCTTGAAATCTGGCAGAGCCTGATTACGTGCTGGCTTCAGCTCCATACAGAGAACTTAGTGGGAGACATCTTGGATTTGAGCAGATCTGCTGTTCTGGTGCTCCTGTCACAGAAAGGTCTGGAAGAGAACAGCTTGGATTTGGGCAGAAACCTGTGCCATAGTGACATTAGTTAGCTGCTTCTGGTACAAAGAGAACTGGCAGGAGCTACTGGGGCTATACCAAGCCTTTGCTTGGGGCCCAATAAGTGGATACAAAATAGTCACAACTCAGTGACATCCAGAAAGTACAGCCTAATTTATGGATTAGCTGGCACAGAGGCTGGAGACTAGCCTGTACCGCCCCTGCATCCCAGCCTACCTCAGATAACAGTAAATTGGGGAGAACAGCAAAAACTCAAGTCAGCACGCTTCTGAAAGGCCCTAAGCAATTCGGAGAGGGCCAGAGAACCCCAGGATAGTCTGAAAAAAACCAGAAACATGACAAGAGATAAAAAAAAAAAAATCTCCAGCTGCCCAACATGAGAAAATAAGCCCAGGAGAAGTAAATACTGAAGAGAACAAGCACAGTAACCATCCATTGCTCGCCACAGCATCAGCCAAAATTAAAAAGTACATACATGATCTCATAGAGGAATTTAAAGCTGTACTCCTGATCCAAGTGAGGCAAGATATAAAGAGATTAATTAAAGAAATGACAAGCCCCGCCCAAGAGAACACAGATGGAAGAACTGAGGAAATCAGAAAAGAAAGAGAAACTTCTGAAGAAGAATTTAAACATAACTTAGAATACATGAAACAGATCCAAAGAGAATACCAGGAAACTAAAAACTCCATTGAACACTGGCAAAATGCCTTGACAGAAACTAAAGACAGCCTTCTGAAACTTGAAGAGAGATTTATGGCATATGATCGTGAAAGAAAAAGCCTCTTAAAAATAACAAGGAACCAGAAAGAAGCAATTCAAAAACTGGAGGATGACAAAAAGATACATAACTTAAGAATAAAGAATGTGAGTGAGGAAGCAGGAGCAACCAAAAATGAAATACAAAAAATATTCACAGATATATTAAAGCAAAATTTCCCATGTATAGCAAAAAGAAATGATATCCAGATAAAAGAGGCATACAGAGCACCAGCTACCTACAACCAAAACAGATGTACACCTAGACATATAATAATCAAGATTCCAGAAATCCACTAAAAGAACAGAATATTAAAAGCAGCCAGAGAAAAGATGCAGATTACCTACAATGGGAAAACTATCAAAATAACAGCAGACTTATCAACACAAACTCTTAAGTCAAGAAGGGAGTGGGGAGAAATATTCCAAGTCCTGAAAGAAAAAAATATACAACCAAAGTTCATATACCCATCAAAACTCTCTCTCAAAATTAATGAAGAAATAAGATACTTTCAAGACAAGGAGGAACTGTGGGAGTTTGTGGCCACCAATCCAACTCTACAGAGAGCGCTAAAGGACATTACAGAGAAAGAGAGGAAGAGATACCGGGATTCCAGCAACAGTGGCAGAGAGGCCTCAGTGAACGGGGCAGACAGTGGAATGAGGGAATAAGGTGGACAAATTATAGCAGAAAAGTGGAGTAGCAGACATGAGGCAGAGACGGTAAGCTATAGTCTTTAGTATAGACAGCTCTGAAACTATATTTAAAAAAAGCAGAGGTCATTGTTAATGGTTTATAATGATTTAAAAGACACAGTAGTCCTATTGCCATATTTAGTTTGAATTTAATTTGTTCTGGTCTGTCCACTTGTGTCAGATTTGAGGGCACAGACCTCTTGAACCAAAAATAGCAGGTTATACCATGGTAACTATCCTTACTTTCCTATTAACTTAAACTGAAATCCTGTATTACTTACATTGTCTTACTATGACTAATCTTAATTGAATCTGAATCATAAGACTATTGGTTGGTCTTGGCTGATTTTATTTGAAATTCGTATGCTTGTTAGTATCAACCCTAAAAGTAGAGGCAACTACTCTGAGCATGACAAGATGTAAAGGATATCCATACTGGTATTAATTAGTAACAGCTCTCAAATCCTACAATGCTGTCAAAGTTAAGTTTTTATAAAAATAGGTGATACTATGTTTAACTATAATAAGCCAGTGTTGTGGACAAATGTATTGAAAATAACAAGAGAAAACATAGTAGCTATGGAAGATCATTTATATTGTAGTCTTATATGTCTTATCCACTGCATGTTTTTCTAGGAAATTGTTTTGCTGTCTTGCTATGACTTGTTTTCCCTATAATACAGAGAGAATATATATATATATATATATATATATATATATATATATATGTAGAAATTCACACATGGGTTTTTTTTTTAATTATTTACAGGAACAGATTATATAATGCAAGATGTAAGGAACAGATACTCTGAGGAAGAGACGCTGAGAAACCCGAGGCTTATTTTGTAGCATTATAATATAAATTCTAGCAATCTATTGTTCACTGATTAGAATGACATTGGACTGGTTTCTTGAGTTCAACTTCAGCATATGTAGAGATGGGGACAGCTATCACAAAGAGAATGAGAGATGCGATGGTAGTTACTATTGTCTTCCCTAATTTGGAACTTGAGGACCTAAAAAGACTTCATCATCCTGTAATGATTTGATTAGTTCTATCATATGAAATAAGTATATAAAGTGGGTGAAGATAGGGACAACTATTTGTAAGAAACTAGAGACAGTTAGATAATGAAGATCTTCAGTGGACTTGCTTTGAAATCTGTATTTCTTTAAATTGTTTTTTTTAATGTTCTGTTCTGTTTTGATATGTTTAATCTTACCCTCTTTGAGATGTAAAACAAATGTGTAGGACTGATAATCATATTACTGAGCTTTTGTTCGATCATAGAGCAGAATGGTTTGTAGCGTCACTTTTTGAATGTCATTCTAAATACTTTAATTCTATAACCTGAACAGCTATTTCTAAGATGACAATGTGTAACTTATCAACCAGCAATTTCTTACCATTTGTTTGTCTGTAATTTTGTATTATTTCTACCCTTTTTTTAATCTACATGTATTTTTTTGGTTTCCTTTTCTTTAAATAAAAAAAATGAATAGAAAAAGCTAAACAGAAAAACCCCACATATTTGGAAATTTCAAAAATGAAAACTATAAAATATTTATAATCTACCCATGCCCTTAAATTATGTGGCACAGCTACTAAAACAAGATAATACTAGTACAGAAATGTATGACTGTAACCTTGTTATGAAAAGAAGAAAGACTAAAACACCAAGATAATAACTCATGTTAAAAGAAACCAGAAATACACTAATTTTTTTTAAATTAAAGGGAAAAAATACATGTTAAATGCACACACACAAATGCACAGAGAAATTAAGTGAAAAATATTAGATAGCAAAAGCTATATACATCTGTATATGTGTGTATATTTTAAAATACTAATAAAATGTATGTTTCTGATGAGACTGATCAAGAAAAAAAATACCCAATTAAACTATCTTTTAAATAAGTGTAATCACAGGTGTGACCCAAAGCAAAAAATAATTTAAAATATTATGAACAGTTTTATTTCATTTTAACTTGAAAATAGATAAATGTCCAGAAAATAAAATATCAATATGACCTCAAAAAAATTTAAATATATTAGATGTTGAAAAAATAGGGCCAGGCTATAGCTCTATGTTTATACTTATGGATGCCTAGTTAATATTTTCACTCTTCAGGATCTCGAATCAGTCATTTCTGAAAAAAATCTTATGTCTCCTTATTGGACAATGGCAGGAAAATGGTTGGTAGACCAAATTTTTAAATTTCTTATAAGATTTAATGCATTATGTGTACACTTCTGTGGATTTTGATAAAAGAATCATGCACGCGCGCGCACACACACACACACACACACACACACACAGGTAAGGATCTTATGAGGAAATGAAACAGTCACCACACTGAAGTGTCTAAATACAATTTCTTTTAAGTCAGTCACCTTCTACCTACCACTGTCAAACACTGATTTGTTCCTTGCTCCATGTTTTGGTCTCTTTTTTCAGAATGTCTCTTAAGTGACTCATGAAGTTTGACTCTTTTACAGTTTTCTATTTTTTCCTATCAAAATACATTTAAAATGCATCCATATTATTGTACAAATCAATAGCTTATTCAATTTAATTGCTGAGTACTATTTAACTTTATGTATGAAAACATATTTTTAAAAAATCTTTATTTGCTGAATGGTTGAAATTTAGAGCAATGATGAAGAAAGTTGCTATGTATACAAACATCCAGCTTTTTGTATAAATATATGTTTTTAATTGGCTTCAATGCATTCCTAGAAATACAACATTTGAGTCATACATTTGATACACACATGTTTATAAGCAGATACCAGACTTTTCCAAAAGAAAGGAGTAAGTAACACATGACCAAAAGCAATTCTGAGGGTGAATGCTTAAGCCTTTGGTATATGTAAGTTAATTTTGTATATCATTTTGACTAAGCAATGGGATTCTCAGATAGATTATTAAACAATATTTCTGTGCCTGTTTTGATGTTTCCAGAAGAGATACACATTTGACTTGATGGATCCAATGCAGCAGTAGAACTCCTCTATGAGGCTAAGCTTACAATCCATGAGGGCTTGAATAGTATAAAACAGCAGAATCAAGCTCCCTGGTTAACTTTTGAACTGGGATATTGATCTTTTCCTGCCTGTGGCTCCTGGCTTGCAGATCTTCAGACCTTGACTGATGTCTAAACCATTGGCTAAATATTTTCATACTTTCCAAATACACCTCCGATTTCCTGGGCCCCAAGATAACACAGCTAACACAGGGAATTTCTTAGCCTACATAATCACAAGAACCTATATCTTACAGTAAATCTCTCTCACTCACCTCTCAACCATCTGAATATTTCATTGGTTCTGTTTCTTTTAAGATACTGTCTTGGTTACTTTTGTCTCATTGTTGAGACAAAATACTTGATGCCCAAAATGAAGGAAGGAAAGATTTCTTTAGCTTATAGCTTTTGGAGGCTTCAGTCCATACTCAGATGGCTCCAAGATAGGTGGCATGTTAAACAAGTAGCTATTTATGGTGGCCATAGCAACGAGTAAAAAGGGGAAAAAGGCAAAAGCACACCTCCTTTCTTCTCTTATATTGCATGCCGTGACCCACCCCTGGGCAGGTGTAGCATTCACATAGCCAATCCCAGGGCTAGACAATGAACCAATCACAAACACTAGACTCAGTCAACTCCATGACTGCATGAGGCTTGGTGGGGGGCGGCCATCCAAACACACATCATGAGACTGCCTAATACAGATTTCATTAGTGCTTCTAGAGGTATAAAATGGTGCAGATGAGTCTTTTCTATAGGTTCTCTACTCAGCAATTTAGTTTACTTAAAGTGAAAGGAATTGAGAAAGTGGGATAGAGGGTAAATGTGGAAAAAGTCTTGAAAGATACAAAACAAACCATGCTGTGTCCATGAATGTTACTATCAAACTGCATCTTTTTAATATATATGAATAAAACCTAAAAGTAAGTAAATAACTAGTCACTCTATAGCAGTAAACAAACTAAGAGGGGGGTCACTTGATCCTGAATAGAGATATACAAATACCACCATCAGATACTCCTAATCAACTGCTTGTAGGAAGTGAAGAGTTAGATTGACTGGATATATTACATAGATTGAAGAAATTAACAAATGTACTAAGTTTGATAGTCCCTAAAGTCCCTGGACAAAGTGGTAAAAAAAAAAAAAAGTTTGAATTATCTGGATGAGAGCTATCTATGTACTAAAGTACACTATAATCTTCTACATCTGTAGACTAAAATTGCTAAAAATCAAAAGCAGAATCTCCTCCAGGAATATGTTAAATTATGAAAACTACATTATTCTTCTCCTATTACATTTCATTGTACGTGGCCAAGGGTTTTGCTCACATCAAAATGTTACCTCACTTGAGGCACAGGATTACAAATAGATGCAAGTTTCTAAGGCAAGTAGATACACTGAGCTAAAATGAATATGCTGCCTCTTTATTTCAGCTAGTCTTGATGGAATGTTTTCTACTACCCCATCTTCATATATGAAGTATCAGGAGAAGAATTAGATTTGTAAAATTGAAATTAAACTCAGAGTTAAAAGAAATCAGAATCAGGCAGAAAGTCCTCAGAGAAAGAGAACAAAGGCAAGAAAGGTGGAGAGAAAGATGGACACAGTGCCAAAAAGGCAAAGAATAAAACACTGGCGAGCCCAGACAGCCATAATGAAGAATTAAGTGCCATCTCCCTGGACTGTTCATCTTGATGATAGTGATGGGTTAGTGTGTATAGGAAGACTCACTGCCAAGAAGGCTGTCTTGCAAGATGAGACTCCTTTGAGGTTTAATATCCAAATGAAATTATAACACATGTTAAATTATTAACATGCCATGGTCTAATGCTGGACACATTTATTTCTTGAAAGACAAAATTAGTTGTAAATATTGGAAGACAATGTAGACCATCTACGAATTTCCTTGTCACCCAGCCTCTCAGAATCAATTTTATCTGTTCCTCCTAAATTTTTACATGAATGCTGATGAAAAAGAACTGTTTTCTATTCTCTTTCCCTGAGGCACAATTCTTTCTCTAGCTGAGAAAACAAACAACTCTGCTATTCAAGCTCAAAGTAGGGAAATACAAGATCAACCTCATATAGACACAGAAGTCCTACAAAGAAAAATGTATGGTTGAGTGCACCAGTTAATTTCAGCTTTCAAGTAGACTAGTTTGAGACTCCTGGATTGATGCTTGAATCATGGAGCATCTATATTCACCAGTGGATCAATCAACTAAAATTTATACCTGAATGTGCCATTGAGAAGTGGGAACCAGTTAGAGAAAAAGGTGGGCCACAAGGGGCATGTTTTTGAAGTGTGTCTCTCACTAGGACTCTACCTTTATACAATGCTTCCCATCTGCCATGAAGTTGGCAGCCTTGCTCTGCCAGGCCCTTTCTCCATGATGTTCCTGCATTGGCCTCAGTTGATCTTGCTCATAATCCACAAAAACAAGGGGCGGCATAAACTATTTTTTCCTTTAAATTGTAAATGATAATATTTGTTCCAGTAACAAGAAAATGGACTAATACCAAAAATTGATACCACAGAAGTGGGATACTTACTGTGACTATACTTGATCACATGGTTTAGAAACAGTTGGAACTTATTTTCAAGTGTTAGGAGCAGTTTGAGGCATAGGCTAGAGGGAGCCTTGAAGCCTTGAAGGTTGTAAGCAGAGCCTGATGGCTAATTAAGATCAAAACTCAAAAAATCAGAATGCTGATAGGAATGGACAGTGTAAAGGCCAGGCTCATGGGGTTATGGATTGAAATGTATTGGGTATGGATGGAGTGTATTGGGAACTGGATTAGTGGTCATGTATATTATACACTGACAAAAATTTTAAAAATAATTCTACATTTTGTGAGTGTCTTGAGAATTTGTATGAAGCTGAATTGAAAGGTAGCAGATTAAATGATCTGGTAGAGAAAAATTCAAGAGAGACCAAAAATTTGGGATAAGGTGTGACTATTATTAACTATTTATAACAAGGGTTGTAGTGAAAATCAGAAGCAAAAAGCAGAGTAAAAAGATTTGAGAAGTTTTGGGCCAAAGAATAACTGCATGTGACATTGAGACAAAAGGGAGTGTGGTTGTTGAAGAAAATAGTACTGTTAAAAAGAAATCAAGTTGTCTTAGTTACTTTATGCTCGTTGCTGAGACAAAATACCTGAAGCCCAAAGTTGGGAAAGGAAAGGTTTATTTCTTACAGTTTTTGGAGGTTTCAGTCCACACTCAGTTGACTCCAAGGCAGGCAGGTATGGCTGGGCTTCATGGTGGCTGCAAACAGCAAGCTCAAACCAGCAAAGAAAAAAGACACACCTTCTTCCTGCCATTACATCAATCCTGGCTCCACCCCTATGTGGGTGGAGCACTGACACAAGCAACCCTAGACAATGAACGAATAACAAATACACAGTTCAAACTCATGAGGGCTGGGGGACACAGACATAAACCATGACACAAGTATATTCAATCAGGATAAGAAGAAAGATGCCTTGATGACATCACAGGTTCTGCAAGATCTCACTCATTGTAAGCTAAACATTCAAAAGTATGAACCTTTTTTACGGTTTAGATCTAGGTTGTTCTTTGAACCTCATGTGTTCAGATTGGGACCTTTGGAAGGTGCCTGAATCATGGGAATACCATATTCATCCATGGATTGAACCTGTCAGAGGTTCATAGCTAAATGCATTGTTGGGACATGGGGTGAGTGAGTGATTCTGGTCAGATTTCGGAAAACCACAATGCTTACAAGAGTGAGAACAGTACAGGCCATGTTCAGAAGGATTCACTCGGGAAGAAAAGCTCCAAATGAATTGTGATTGTTTGCCCTGAGTGTTATATTTTGGCAGAAAATTTGTCTCATTTTATCCATCCTGAGACTTTTCAGGAGACTGTGATTCAGAAGGTGAACTAATTAATCTGGGGGAGGAAAATTAAAGACAGACATTTGGGCTGTGTCCAGGCTACTGTTGGCCAATTTAATCCAGATTTACAAGGATAACCAGAGGCAACAGACGAACAAAAAAATTAAAAATGTCAAAATTTAGTCCAAAGGCTACATATATAAAGTTGAGGTAAAAGTAAATATCTTTTCTGAAGAGATCTGAACTGCTAAAAGGAAGACATGTACTTCACATGCACACCTTAGAAAAGATGTCTTAAAGGTACCTAAGGAAAAGGTCAAAAACCATCACAGGCTCTAGGGTGTTTGTCTTGGTTATTTTCTATTGTTGCTAGGACAAAATACTCAACACCAGAAATTAAGGAAGGAAAGATTTAGATAGCTTACAGTTTGGGGAAGTTTTGGTCCACAATCAGCTGCCTGCAAGGAGGGTGGCTTGGCACTGAGACAACACTTCAAGGCAGCAGTCAGAGCAAAAGGGTGGAAACATGCCTCTTCTTCCTTATATTGTATGCAGGACATCCCCCCATCCCTCCCTGTCCCACAAAGTGGGTGTAGAATTCACAAAATCTTTGTGCCCTCCTTTTGCACAGGATGAGAATGTTTACAAAGTTAAGATCCTGGCTCCCTGGGGATTCTCTCAGTTGAAACTTCTAACCTTCTCAAGTTGACACAATGTTTCAACCATAACAATGTTACAGGGTAAACTCCATTGACAGACTTGGCTTTGAGAAGAGAGCCCCAGGGAATCCTGCTTGCTCAAAACCACTGTATTTCCCTTTCCACTGCTTTTTTCATATTGCTTCTATTTCATATTGCTTTCTATGCACTCAAAAGCCAAACTCCAAAGAAGCCAGGTTACTACACGAGCTGGTGGAACACCCTTGGCATCTTCCACATGTTGCTGGTTTTTTGGGCATCCAGAATGTAAAACTTGTGTTGTCATGGAAGCTTCCACTCAGATTTAAATATATCCAAACAATGTACCAGTAAAAAACAATGCATGAAGTTCTGAGAATGAAACAGTAGTTCTTTGGAGATCCTATGAAATTTGAGATACTGGAAACATGATTATCTGCTAAAGAAAATAGTAGGCAGTGAATGAAGCTAGTCCAAGAAAGAAGCTATGCAGGGGGATCCAAGAAAGGGGGCATGCAGGTGGTTCCCCAAACCCTTCGGAGTTTGCATCTGTCTTTAGTCCTGAACATGAAGCTATAGGATCTAATATAAGCTCTACTGGCTTTTAGTCTTGCTTTCGTATGTTTCTCTATTCACTTACTTATCCCTTTTGAATTGGAAGTGTTTCTTCTCTATCAATATATGTCGGAAATGTTTAGCTTTCTTTTGCATTTTTGTCACATTTATTATTATCATAATCTATTTTTCTATTTTTACTTCAAAAACAGAAAACAAAAAAGATAGAAATGATACACAATTTCAAAAACAGTAGCAAATTAATACCAGTTAATATATTGCATATCATTATTTTAGAAGTAATTGTTCAGGTTACGAGATTTATCCATGAAAAACATGATCAAACAATCAAACAGTGAATGCACAAACTGTTCTTTTTGATGAACTTACAGAGATTAGTAGTAAAGTTATCTATCATATATATATATATATATATACATATATATATACATATATATATACATATATATATACATATATATCTATCATATATATATATATATATATATATATATACACATATATACATACATGTATATACGTATCTTTTTCAATTTTAAAGGAACTCTCATCTAAGGGATTTCCTTGAGTCTCGGACATGAATTTCTGTCTTACGTTTTCAGCCATGAAGGAAACGTTAGGACTTTGGTGACTCGTAGAGATGAATGAAATACATTTTGGATTTTTTTTAATATTTGTTTTTTAATTAATTTTACAGGTAGAGCTTTGACATACATAGTAGTTACATTCACTGTAGAGAATTCATACCTGTATATAATACATCTTATTTTTTTTTCCATTCTCCTGCCTTCCCTTCAATCCCTCTTCTGCATGAGATAGACATGAATCTCTTAGGGAGTAAGGATTGAATGATTTAGATCTAGAATTTTTGTCAAAGTCTCAAGTGTTTATAGGTGAAGTGAACACATTTTGAGTGTCCAGAGACCAGTCTTTAGAAATATTATTAGATCATGGAGGCAATATGATCATGAATGAATTATTCCACTAAAGAGTTCAGAGCTTAAACATGATTTTAGGAGAGTGAGTCTAATTGGAAGACCTATCTCATTGGAAGTGTGCGTTTGGAGGATGAATCTTGCTCTTTGGCCCTTCTCTTATCTGCCTCTTGGCTTCTATAAATTAAACAGCTTTCTTCTATCATGCCCTTCCATCATGATGTTTCTGACTTGGAGCCATTTGATTATGGATTGAATCCCTTGAAACTATGAGCCAAATCAAACATCTCTTTCTTTAAGTGAGAGTTAAGTACTTTATACATCAATGAAATAGCTCACTAATACATGTTTTATTTGAGAAGAGAATCCCTGGGGCCCCTGCTTTAGAAGAATTTCCTAAGGAATTGGTTCTCTGAGATTCATTTTACTATGCACAGCCACTGCATAGTTCTCAGAAGCCAGAGATGTTATGCTGGCTTCTGAGAACTATGGGATGGGAACTTCTTCTCACAGCCAAAGATGTTATGCTTGAAAAGGCAGTAGGTTCTGGGGTGGTTTACATGATGCTGCTTTACCAGAAACACAAACTTAAAGAGTTGTGTGATGATGGTGGCCTTTACTACAATTTCAACATGTCTGGGAGGACAGGATATATGCCCCTGAGTTGTGGTTCTACACCATTGGAAATGGCAGGAATGTGGGATTTCTGCTGAAGAAAGCTATTGACAGTGAGTGGAGCCAGCGCAAGGGAGAGGCCTTGCGGGCTACAAATGGTAAGACAGTGGCTGCCTGAGTCTCCTTAGGCCCCATTTTAACACTGCGTACCCTAGATGCTGGACATGGAGCTAAAGGACTTGATAATTGCCCTGCTGGGTTTCCGTATTAGTTGTCCAGTTTTCTTTTTTCTTTTATTTTTTGTTTTTAAAATTAAGTTTATTGGTACATTTTAATATATATATATATATATATATATATATATATATATAATGATAACATTTCTCATATGGAATTTGGGCTTGTACAAAATGCATCTTTATCCTTCTATTTTACTCCTTTCCCTCACCTCCATTCAACCACTCTTCTTATTAACAAAGCTTTGTTTCCCTTTTTCCATCTATTCTCATTTTTTTCCTTTTCCCTTTCTTCTTTCCGCTCTCTTCTCTCCCTAGCTCCCTTTCTGATCTGAACATTTCCAAAAGTGTAAATGAGGACCAAAGTGTATAACAGTTGTCCATGTTCCTTATTCTTCTTTTCCTCCCTTATAAAATATAAAGTTTACCCTGGACCATTGTTTCCTGGGAATATGCAACTCATTTTTGATTTTATACAGGTTCACAGCTAAGAGTTTACCTCTTGTCTCAGGGAAGAATCTGGGCAGGGACTTTTTAGCAAGGCTGGAACTGCTAAGAATTTGAGGAAGTTATTACAGACTTTTTGGCTGTACGTAATACATATATTTGCAACATACTTGGAATTTCGACCTTATTGTTGTGTTTATTTGGAGATTGGGTACGGTTTAAGGATATGTTGATAAGTGGTGGATTTGTATCAGTGGAGCTTAATTACAAACGAGTAGAATTAGATTCTTGGGAAGATGATTCGATCATGGCAGTGCTGTGTTAGTAAGTGAAATAAACCACTGATGTGCATTGCTGACTGTTCTTTCAGGAGTTAAGGACACATTGAAAAAGGTGACTCAATGGGGTATGCATTTGGGTAGTACAGCTCACACTGAGACAGTTCTGGGTTCTGCTTCCAGGCCATCATGAAGTGAACAGCGTTTACCATCATGCCTACCTCCAGGTATTCCTGCCTCAGAAATAGCCAACCATCAACTGAAACCTCTGAAACAATAAGTCAAATAAACTATATCTTCCTTAAGTTGTACGCATCACTCATCTACCAGCAGTGAATGGTAAGGCTGACTAATACAATGGTATTTGTTTCAAATGATTCAGGAGTTATGAATAAATACAAATGAAAGAGAAGATTTTGCTAATAGTAAGACATTGCCATCAATGTGCTTATAATACTAACTACTCCACATATAGCAATAAAATTTGTGAACAAAGTCTTGAATAATTAGTCAAAGGAAGGCCATCAATTAGTTTAAACAGCAACTTTCATATATCCAATGCCTCTGAAATCTATCTTGTCAGTAGCTCTCTCAGCTATAGAAGACTAACTCTTGTAAAGACTTCTGTGTCTCTACAATTAGAGAAAAAAAGTAAAAGTTAAATCTAAGGTTCATTTATAATGTATATTAGAGTGAAGACTGTGCCTGAGTTAGCTGGATTTTAAACCTAACAGGTTTTCTTTTTGCCTAGTCTTTATAGTGGGAAACACTACTGGAACTCTACTGCATCAAAACTTTCCTTTTCGATCATGTTGAGTATATATATATATATATATATATATATATATATATATTCAAATCCGCTAACATTTTACCAAAGGGCTCTACTTATGGTTATCAACAAATCTGTTACATGTTTTCAAATTGATTTCCTTCGCCCAAGCCTGGTTGGTATTTCTTTAAATGCACAGATCTGCAGCTTCATCTTCTGATCCTTATCAGTAATGTTAGTAAATCCTATGATTTTCCCAACACAATATGCCCTGTGGTAGGAAACCAGAAGGAGTAAAATGGCACTGATGCCAGCAGTCACCTTCAAGTTCGAAGTCAATGTGTAAGGTCAGACATACCTCTTAAATTGAAGATTCAAGTAACATCAAATACCTGGCTGTCCAGAGCTGAACCATAGCAACACTGTAAGAAGAAATACGGAGCTTCTGGTTTCATTAAATTATTTCCTGTTGTGTACTAAATATCATGTTTGATTTTAGAGAGTCCCACATTTATTCTCCTCGTTTTTACTTTGTTGCTTAAGATTTACATATTCTTGCAATAATGGCAATAATGGTACATAGAAATCCTTAGATAGATTATAGGAAAAACCATTTGTTACTTGCAGAGGGCTTCAACTGAGAACAGTATAATGGTAAATTGGAACTGCAGAAAGAAGCTCAATGTATAGCAAATATGGTGGAGTAAATTACATTTCACTGGCTTCCTAGGATTAGTTATGTGATTAAGCTATGTTGTCAATTTGACTACATTAAGAGATTCCTACACAGCTGTGTGGAACACATATTCATCAGCAGATTAATCCTCTATTGTTCAAATGGAAATCTTTTATTAGTAAGTGGAGCCCAGATTAAGGTAGACCAGTGGAGGTTATGTCTCTTTTGAGAGTATATCTCTAGGTGGTGTTTTTCTCCTTTGCTCTGCTTTGTGGCTACCATGAAGTGAGAAAGTTTGTTCTACCAGGCCATCCCACTATAATATTTCTGCCTTCGAGCCAGTCAGTCATGATCTGAAGCCACTGAAACTGTGAGCCAATTTAGCCTCTCTTGCTTTAAATTTTGGGTATAAGATATTTTGTTCCAGAAACAGGAAAGTTGACCAACATAAGGTATTTGCATTAATTATGTGACCTCAAGATAGAAGAGATTTTCCTGAGTGTTAGATACCAGGTGACCTTTGCAGTTGAGAAAATCTGTTTTTTAACCAAGGAATCCTATAATATCATGAGAAAAGTGGTTGAGCTGGGAGACTAATAAAATTCTTGCAAAGGAAAATAGAGAATATTTTTTAAACTTTCCCAAAACAGCTCTTGGGAAATATTTTTCTCTTACTTCCCAGGTTCTAAACTCCTAAATTCCAGTCTCAAAAATTTAATCATTTTCAAGGTATTTCTAGATAGATGTCTAACAGACATCTCAAAATCAAAATATCTAAAGTTACATTTCTTATCTTTCTGGCCCATAAGTATTCTTCCCAAAGTCTTCCTCCATCTCAGTTACAGTAATTTTCACCCACCAAATATCAAGGCTTTTACCATATTCCATGAATGTACCCAAACTTTCTCACTCTCATCAAGCAATGTGATGACAGGTGAGGTGTTAGCTTTCTGCACAGTAGATGACACCACTGGCAGCTTGACCTTCTCTAAAATAATGTGGACAAGTGTCAATGCAACAGGTAACAAAAGTCAGGCAGGTCAGCCAACTGTGACTTTTGATTTACAGTAAGAACCATCATAAGTTTTTATAATGTGCCACCAGCTTGGTCTTAGTCAATGGTGTTAATCTTGGGTGACAAGTCATGAATGATAAGCAGCTTAACTCTGAAGTTTTCCCCATCATACATTTGACAAGGCTTGAAATCTTGACTTGAGATAAAACACCAGCTACTTGTTTATCGGGCAGATATGATCAAATCTTACAGCATGGTTAAAACAACAACTCCTCAATACATGCCAGTTCACTTGAATGAATTAATCTTAGTAATTGTAGAAAATGAAAATTATCTAGTTGTTGTTGATCATGGAACAAAGAATTAATATAATTTCATGTTTGCTCAAATATTTCATAGGAATAATTTTCCAGGAATACTATTGTGAACTCCAGTCTACAATAACTCTCCATCAATCTTGTTAATTAGCATTAAAATCATGGGAAATGTAGGTAAACATTATGGTATTAAGAGTTTTGGAGCTGTTCTCCTTTTCACAATTATAAAATTGAAGAACTAAAAAGAGCATCAAAGTTAATCTGGTCTGAAATCCCATTACACTTGAAGCAACTGGAGATCAGGAAGAAATTTTCCCAAGGGCCACACTACTATTAAATGAAATATAAGCAAATTTAGCCTGCATCTTTCAACTATGAGTAAGAATTATTTACATTGATCACACTTTTCTGTTTCTCTTGATTTAATCATCTAAATACATTTATTTGTATTACCTTAGACTTTACTTCCAAATACATGAGTTACTTTGCAGTGATAATAAGTATTAACTTGTAAAAATGAATGAGATGATAACCTTATTCACAAAGGGTATTTTGTAAATATCAAAATGTAAATGGAAAATGACTAACTCAACATAGAGGATATTCTACAAGATTCTAACACACACAGGATGCTTTTAAAAAACTGATTTAGGACAAAAAGACTAGAAAGTTTAAAAAGTTAGAAAGTTAACTCTAAAGTCTGACACTCAGTACCTTTCTAAAGAAAGGAGAAAAGGCATCCAAAGAAAGTTTTACTTTCATCTTAATTCTCAGAAATGAAGCTTCAAGTCAGGTCAATATCTGTGCACAAATCTTAAGGTTCTTTAAAAGTTTTTTTTTTTTTTTTCCTCTTTGACAATATAGGAACTGAGTTTAAGCCCGAATATAGGCCCCTCCACACATCAACTCACCGTCTGTTTAAAATCCTTTTCATTCATCTCTGTTGTGCTGGGATGAGCTGCTGATTCTTGCTCTGGGACTCACTGGTCCCCATGTGGCCATCTGCTGACACACTTCCTTGACCAATGGCTGGGTGGAGGCACAGAGAACATGCACAAATACGAAGAACGAGTCTATAAAAAGGACAGAGACCAATTATGCTCATTAGTCAACAAGGGCAGTGTAGGAACTAATGGGGCTTCTGTTTCAACAGAGGGAGAATTTAGGTTAATTATTAGGAAAATCTTTGTAACTATTAGGACAGTTAGAACTCTGAAAGCAAAGTATCCAGGGAACAAGCAAAATCACCTTCACTTAAAGGTACTCCAGGTAAGTTTAGTTCAACATTTTGTCAGGGAAGATTAAACAGTTATTAAATCAGCACCACAAAACATTCAAAAGGAATATCTTGGCTTGGGAAGAGTATCTGGCACCATAAGTTATTATTAGCAGAATGTGAGGTATTTGTCTAGGCACTTGGAACAGAACAATATTTGAAACCAGCAAAAATTTCTACCCTCATAAAGTTTATAACTTTTTTATTTAAAAAAAAGATTAAGATAAAAGAGGACATAACAAAACAGGTCAGAACAGAACAATTTAAGCAACATAGTGTCTCACCACAAGACAACTCGACATAACAGTAGCTACCACAGTGTCTCTTTCCTTGAAATATTTGAGCATACCTTCATACACTATAGTATCAAACATAACAAAATAGTTTAAAATCATTCAAGAGAATGAAAGTATTACAGGGTATTCAGAACCAACTCACAGAAAATGAACAATGGTTACTATATTATCTCCTTGTCTATAAAAAAATTTGTTTGTACTGTCACAAATAATAAAATCCAATAAGATACAACCTGATAAAACCGATGGAGACAGAAGAACAGAAGCTTGGTAGAACTTCAAAACAAGCTGATATTAAATCAGCACTAGCTATTATAAGGTCTTGTTTTCTTCAAAATAGCTGTTCATACCCTCAAAAGTTTATAATTTAATGAGGGTAGATGAGAGAATGAAGTCTACAGAAAATAAATAATAACATAAATGTCAAATTAAATGGGTATAAATTCTGAGGAGAAAACTAAAGCCAGAAAGAGGGATAAGAGTTGATTGAGGAAGAGGACTGATCACAGTAGATACCATAGGTTTGGCAGAGAAAAATTCAAAGGAAGGATGCTAGTTTAGTAAAATATGAAGGTTAAATATGTGGTTAAATATATAAATATATATAAATAAATATATATGTATATATATAAATATATATATATATATATATATATATATATATATATATATATATAGCCACAGGAAACCAGGAACTAGAGCAGTCCACTCAGAAGGAAAAATAGCTGGTCCTGAAGTAGAAGCCCAATTGATATAATAAAGAAAGGCAAAGATCCTTTTTAAATTTAGATAAGCATGACTAAGAGGGAAGTAACAAAGGGTGAGTCTAAAAGGATAACTGAAGGCTTTGGGTCTACTGATAGTCCTTTAGCTTTTATGCTGGGAATGAGATGCGATTCAGAAGCACTTTAGCAAGGTCTTTGAATTTTCTGTTTATAATGTTAAAAAGGACCAAAAAGTGAGACAAAAGAGAATCCGCAAGACTTTCACCATAGCTCAGGAGAAGCAAACATAAACTGAGATGGCTTCAGTGGAAATGGCCTTCAGCATTTAAATTCTGTCTGTGTTTTGAAAGAGTCAGGAGTATGTATGACTGATGACGTCAAGGAAATGTGCCAGGAAGTTTTGAACAGAAGAGGGTTAAGAATGACACCGTCCTAGTATAACCTCAAGAAATACCTTTAAAACTAAGGTAAAAAGAAGAATCAAATGTAAAACTAAAACTTACAGAAGAAATGGAAAATTTCATAACCATAACTAAAAGTTTTAATCTGCTTCCCAGGAAATAAGATTATGATCCGTTTCCAAGGCTAGAGGTCCACCTCTGAATTTGTGGAACCAGATTTACCCACCTGTCCCAATAGACCAATTGAAAAGATGAATGGTTGAGATATAGGTTTATTCTCAACACAGCCCCAGTGGGGAGAAATACAGTAGTGTAATGACTAAATATCTGTTTTTCAAAGAGGTTAACAGACTAGGGGTCAGGGACTTGCATAGTTAATAATCTTGGTCAGCTCATGTTCTGATTAATCCTTATCTCAGTATTTGTTAGACGGGGCTTTGTAACCCATGAGAAAATTACTACCTCCCAGGGATGCTTTACTCTTGTCGCAAGATATTCATCCATCAGACCTATTGTTGCTAGAATTTAAGTGACTGCAATAAAGAATGAGTAAGAGAAAAGGAAAAGTCTAGGAAGCTGAGGAAGAGTTAATTGTTTGTACTTTCCTGTGGTCTGAAGCAGCATGTTTCAAAAGTTAACTGACAAAATCTGTTGATTATTACAGCCTTAAAAAATCTTAAAAATACCTTAGTTATTCTTGTATTGGAAGCTTCATTGTAAAAAGGGGAGGATGACCAGCTATAGATAGATACTCCTTAAATGGTTAATTTGCCTATATACAAAACTGATCAGGAGTCTGACCCAAAGTTTTAATATAATAAAAGAGACAGATACAAAATGAAGGCAGAGATACAAGATTTCATACCCCGTCTTAATTACATAGGAGATGCCTGCAGGCCTAGAATGAGCACTTTTGTGTAAAAGCAGCCTCCGAGTCCCTATTACAATATTAATAGACAAGGTGTTAGGTATGTAGGGTCTAAATAACACTATGAATGATTTTAATCTAATGTATGTTTATAAAATGCTAAACCAGGCAAGCAATGAATATTCATTCTTCACGAAGTCAAACAGACTATTCAATGAGGTGGATCCATGTAAATGAAAAAAGTGGAAAGAAGTATTAAAAACCTTTTTAAAGTCAGCATACTCCAAAATACCCACATGTTCATATTTGTTTCCCACAGTTCATGATAACCAAGATGTGGAACCAAGTTAGATGTCCATCATCAGCTGAACGGATAAAACATAGTACATTACATAGTGAGGTATTGTTTAGCCACACCGAAGAATATTCTTATGTCATTTGCAAGAAAATGAGTGGATTTGGAGACCATCATGTTGAGCAACATAAGCATATTTTCACTAAGCTGTAAAATCTCTAAAAAGATGACAGGAATACAGAAGGAAGACTATTATGGGAGAAGATGAATGGGGAAAGATAAGCCATCTATAAGAGAGGGTAATAAGGCATGGATATGAACGAAATATATTGTGCACATTGAAACCTACTTGTTAAAGGAAGAAGAGAGGAAAGAGGGTTATGGGATATTGCAAAAGAATTAAAAATAAATAATTTTAATATTCAAATTTGTTACTTGAATATGGACAGAATTAATGTACAAAACAATTGAAAATACACACCCAGGAGTCTATTGTTGGGAGTTCAGGAAATAATATCCCAGAAAGAGTCTCAGAATCAAGGTCCTTTAATGTTTTCTTCTTTCTCCCCATAGAGTCTCTTTCCAGACATCGTGTATGTGACTCAGAAAACTTCTACAAATGAAATGTAATTGTCTTAAACTTTCTCCCTTTAGTATCTCATTTAATAACTGAAAAAATATTAACCACCAAAAATAATATAAAAATTTGGATCAAATGAATTCAAGTATTCCATTTATTCTTATTTGTTGACTTTATCTAAATATAAGACAAGCATTGTTTGTTATGAAAATCTACTACTCACCTTAGTTTAGCTTATTACTACCATCCTATAACTGTCTCTATTTTGAAGAAGTGTATTTAAGCGTCAATTATCTGGCTCTTTTTTTCACTTATGTGTTTCTTATGATTTCAGTGTTTAGGGCACATTAGTAAATTTGTTTTGAGGATGGTAGGAGAGATCAGTGGTAAATCACTTGCTTAGTATATGGAAAGTCCTGGATTCAATCCTCAGTCCTGCAATCAATCAGTCAATCAGTTAATCAGTTTGTTGTATTTTCTTTTGGCTAATCTGATTTGCATTATACAAGTCTTAGTCATAACTTCTTATAATGGTCAGGAAGGGATATTCCTTTTTCTTCCCATATGATATAATATTTATAAGTGAAACAACACATTTCTGAATAACCTATGAAGAGGGAAAAGAAAAAAAATCAAAAAAAAAATTTTAAAATTCTTTCCAAAATTAATCCTAATAAAAATTCAGTATACCAAAATTCATTCCATGCATCTGACACAAGTCTTAGAATAGCTACAAAAAATTATCACAGTTCCAAACTTAGTAAGCTAAGGGAGTATATTAAAAACTATTCAATTTCAAAGTAAAAGTAAGAAAGAAAAGGAAAAGATACAAAAGTTTTATCTAAAATTAAAAGTAAAAAAATTATCAGGATATGGATCTGTATATTTGATGCTTCTCATTATAAAACTTTTATAGTATTAAATGACATCAAGATCTTAAGTGTGAACAAATGGAATAAGACTGAGATTAGAAAGACTAATAAAAAAGAGGCCGGTAGATAACTGAGTTTTAAAATCAGTTTGAGACATAATAAACATTAGCCTTTAATGTCCATTTGTAGATACACACTTTATAGAGTTCAAGCAAATTGTATACTTTGGCATAAGTTGGCAGTCAAGTGTATACAGATTTTAAAGACACGGAACTTGCTCGCATTGCCTAGAGAATGAGTGTAGGTAGAGAGTGGTGGAGATTCTAGAGCAAAATTTAAAGAATTAAGAGATTTGGAGTTGAGAGAAAAGAAAGTTAAAATGTAGAAGTCAGAGAACAGGAAAATATTAGGTAAATATATGAGTCTATAATGCATATTAAAATTTGCATAGACCCCAAAAAGTTACATCTGTAGTAGTTCATTTCTTTACAAATATAGTGTGAAATTAATTACTATGCAGTGAAAAAATATATAATTTAGTAAAAGATTGTCCCTTTTCTGAATTTCCTGAATTGTCTTTTATTTGTTTATTTGTTGTATTTGGGTTTGGTTTGCTTGTTTGTTTATTTCTTTATTACAGTGTCTTGCTTTGAAGTGAAGACTGGTCTTGAGCTTACAATGTAGTCCATGCTGACCTCAAACTTCCAGTGACCTTCCTGTCTCAGCTTCCCACCTGCTGGGATTTATACGCATGTGAAAGCACTGTGGCTCTGAGATTATTTTTAATTGATAGAAGCTAGTGAAGAAATACAATATGATTATATAAGATAAAAGTACATATTCCACATGACAGAATTTATTTTTCTTATAACAGACGCTAGCTTAACACACACCGACACATCATACATACAAAACTAAATATAAATGTAACTAAAAATAAATGAAAGAGAATGGTAAGTAGTACTAAGTAAATAGTTCCGGGGGGCACCAATGGAAAATCTTGGAAAAATGAACATTTACTACACATGAGATTGCTAATGAAGATTTACAAGAATAAGTTTGACTTGAACTAGGCAATGAAGGAAAAGATGTCAATAGCAGGAAAAGTTACAAAAGAACCTTCAAGGAGACAAATGGTTATTTTGGTTAATTGCCCTTTGAGGAGATAAAATACTCAACACCCAAAGTTAATGGAAGAAAAGTTTATATGAGCTCACAGTTTCCAGAGGTTTTCGTCCACACTCAGTTTAATCCAAGGTACAAATATATTTGATACAAATATATTTGGTACAAAATGGCAGACGGGTATCACTGAAGTGAAACAGTCCATAGAGTAGCAGGCCACAGCACAAGTGAGTCTACATTCTCTTTTGAACTCATCCAGGCTATAAGCCTTTTGAGGGATAAATCCCTTCAGCCACACCCATAACTCTGCTTAAATGTGATCAGTGGACTCATTCAGTACTAAACACCCTTCATTATAGTATCATACACCTGAGATCCAGCCAGCTCTGAAAAGTCCCTCCAATGAGTACCTGAGATTTTTGAGGGATATCTCAGTAAAAGTCATAAAAATGGTGATCTTATAAATCCTATGTCATGCCCTAAAAAATATTTTTGAGATCAAATTGTCACTAGTGGAAAATGTAAATAGAATGGGGAAGCTGAAATTGTAAAGATAAAAATATGGCCCAGATTGTTGGCAATTTGAATTGTAGATTAGGTATTTTGATTTTTTTATTGTTCATTGGTACATTTTAAATATATATATATAATGATTATATTAATCATAGAGAATTTTTGCTCATACATATTTTGATTCCTCTTCTTGTCCACAATCTGCTTTCCTCTCTTCAATCTCTCTTACCCTATACAAAGTTTTGTTTCCATTTTATCCTTTCTGTTTTTAAATATTTTTTCCCTTTTCTCTTCCTTTTTCATTCCCTTCCCCTACCCTTGTTCTTTCCTTTTGAACAGTTTCATGCAATTTCACAATATATTTGGTACAGCTCGGTCCTTATTTACTCTTTTAGTTTCTCACACCAGGGAGTCAATGTGATATTTACACATGTAAGTCCAATTTATTTCACTTAACAGTATGGTCTCAAGTTACATCATTTACCTACAAATGCTTCAAATTTATGCTTCTTTATGACAGAGTAGTACTCTACTATATTTAAAAAAACACATTTCTCCATTGATTTGTTGATGGGCTTCTGAGTTGTTTAAAGTTTTCAGATATTACAAACAGTGATGCTATAAGCATGAGTCCTTATAGCATTGTGGTATTGTTTGTTATTCTTTCAAGAAGATACTGAGAAGGGGAACAGCTGGGTTGAATGGGACCTCTAATCTTAGTTTTTTGAGGTATCTGATTATTAATTTCCACAGTGGTTTCACCAGACTACACTCCAACCAACAGTAAAGAAGATTTCCTTGTTCTTTACAGTCCATCCACTATTTGTTATTGGATGATTTCTTGGTGATAGCCATTCTCTCTGGAGTGAGACAGAATCTCAGTGTTTTAATTTGCATATCTGTAATAAACAGAGATGCTGGAAACTTTTTGTACATTTATTTTCTATTGCAGTTCTTCATCTGAGAAGTGTGTATTTATCTCAGATGGCCATTTTTGGATTGGGTCTTTAAATGTGGGGTCCTGATGTTTTTCATTTCTTTATGTTCTAGATACAAATCTGTTGTCTCAAGGACCACAGACTAAGATTTTTCTCCAGTCTGTAGGTTTTCTTTTCATTCTATTGATTCTTTTGTTATGCACAAGTTTTTTAAAAATGAGATACAAATTACTAATTCTTTGGATTATTTCCTGTGTAACTAGAGGCTTGCTCATGAAATCTTTGCATACAATTACGTCTTCAAGAGATCTGCCTATTCTTCCTTTCAGCAGATTTACTGTTTTTGTTTTAATATTTAGATTTTCATGCATTTTGATTTTAGTTTAGTGCATGATGATAGACATAGATCTAATTTTAGTCTTCAATATTTACAAAGCCAAGCCGTCCGGCACTTTTTATTAAAGAGACTTTTTCTAGTGTATGTGTTCAGCTCCTTTGTCAAAGTTGAGGTGACTAAGTGTGTTTGTGGTAGTTTCTGCATCTTCTAATATGTTCTATTAATCCTCACATCTTTTTTAAAACAACACCATGAAGTTTTTATATGGTAGTTTTGCAGTACAATTTAAAATCAGGAAATTAACACCCCCTGCCTTGCCTTTGTTGCCAAGAATTGTTTCTGTTATTTTAGGTCTCTTCTGTTTGTAAATTAGTTTTAGGAATGTTCTCCATAGTTCTGTGAGGTATGATATTTTAATTGGAATTACATTAAATCTGCATAATAATTTTTGGAGTATGACAATTTTTACTATGTTCGTTTTTCCTATCTATGAGCAATGGATATCTTTCCACTTTCTGACAATCTTTTCCACCACCTTTTCCAGGGTACTGTAATTTCCACTGTGTAAATATTTTACTTCCTTTGTTAAATGGATTAACATTTTACTCTTTTGGATGCTATTGTGAAAGTTGTGGTGTCCCTAATTTCTCTTTCAGTGAATTTGTTATTTGTGTACAGGAATGTTATTTATTATTTTTGAGTGTTGATTTTGAATCGAGCTATACTACTTAATTTGGTTATTAAATCTATATGTCTTATGGTGGAGTCTTTAGGGTCTTCTATATAATGTGTTATATCATCTTCAAATAATGATAATTCAATAATTCAACTCCTTCCTTTCCTGTCCTGATTCATTTCATTATTTTCTCTTGTTTAACTGCTTAGCTAATGTTTCCAAATCTATATTGAGAAGGACTGATGATAGTGGACATGCTTGTCTTGTTTCTGAGGTTAGAGTGACAATTTTCCATTTTTTACTGTTTGGTACGATATTGGTTATTGGTTTGTCAAAGATGACTTTTATCAGATTGAGATAATGAGATAGTTTTGAGGTTTTTTTTTTTTAAATCATGAATGGGTGATGGATGTTGTCAAATGGTTTTTCTGTGTCTATTGAGCTGATCATGTGATTTTGCTTTTGACTCTGTTAATATGGTAGATTACATTTATTGATTTGTGCATACTGAACCATTCTTACATAACTGGGATGAATCCAAGTTGGTCATGGTGTAAAATCTTGTTGTTGATTTGTTGCATTCTATTTGCCAGTATCTTATTGAGGACTTTTACATGCATGTTCATTGGCAAAATTGGTCTTTAGTTTTCTTTTTGATAGGTGTTTTAGTTATTTTTCTCTCATTACTGAGACAAAATAGCCAATGTTCAAAATAAAGGGTTGAAACATTTATTTAGCTCACAGTTTATTTCAGTCCAAGATAAGCTGGCTCCAAAGCAGGGTGCTCTGGATTTGGCACAACAATTTAAAGCAGCAGAAGATTTAAAGAAGGGCAGAAGATGCAGAGCCAGCCTCTTTTCTTTCCTTATATTATATGCAGGTTACCAACCTTAGCACTGTGTAGCATCACACCTCAAATCCCAGCACCGGACAATAAACCAATCACAAATTATACACTTAGCTACATCTGAAAAGTATACCCCCCATGACTGTATGAGGCTTTTCAGTGACATCCATACACAAATCTAGCTGTTGGGTCCTTCTGTGGCTCAGATATCAGAGTAACTTGCTTCTGAGGAATGATTTTTGATGTATTGTTTCCCTTTCAATTTCATTAGAGCTTCAGCATTAGTGGGTTTAGATCTTCTCTAAATCTCTTATAGAACTCAACAGTGAACTCATCAAGACCTTAAACCCTCTTTGTTGGTGAGTTTTTAATTACACTTTAACTTTCATTGATTGATATTGGGTTATTTAGAATTTCTAAATCTTGATTCAGTTTTTGCAATTTATATGTGTCTAAGAATCTGTCGCTTTCTACAGTGTTTTCCATCTTATTAGAATATATGTTCTTGAAGTAAGTGTTGATGATCTGTTGGATTTTCATAGGATTCATTGTGATTTCACTTTTTTTCATTACTAATTGCTTGAATTTAGGTCTTTTCTTTCCTCTTTTTGAAAAGGTTGGCTAGGATTTATCAATTTTATTTAGTCTTTCAAAGAGCAAAGTCTTTAATTCACTAGTTCTTTGTATTGTTTTCTTAGTCTCAATTGCATTAATCTTGGATCTGATCATTATAATTTCTTCTCTTACACAAGATTTGGGTTTGATTTATTCTTCACTTTCTATGAGCTTGAAATTCAACATTACGTTGTTTATTTGAGCGCATTATTTTTCTGATGTGAGGATTCAGCACTATAAATTTTCCTCATAGGACTTTTTTATTGCATCCCATAAGTTCTGATGTGTGGTATTGGCATTTTAATTTAATTATAGATAGTTTGATTTCTTCTTTAATTTCCTCCATGACATATTGGTCATACAGGAGTGTGTTGATTAATTTCCATGTGTTTATATGGGATGCTTTTTGCCACTGATCTCCAATTTCAATGCACTATGATCAGATTATATGATTGGGATAATTTCAATTTCTCTGCATTTGCTTAATCATGTTCTATGGCTTAATATGATCTATTTTGGATAATGTCCCATGTGCAGATAAGAAAAATTTGTATTCTGATGTTTTTGGTTGTAACACTCTGTGGACATCTACTAACTCCATTTTATCATAGGTTTGTTTTGATTTTGATATTTCTTTGTTGATTTTTTTTTGTCTAGTTGAGCCATCTAATTGTAAGTTGAGGTATCAAGGCCCTTCATTACAATTGTGTTATTTCTTATTTAATTTTTCCTATCATTTATATTTGTTTTATATATTTGGGTGCATTGGTATGTGTTTCATGAGTTGATAACTGTTACCTCTTCCTCTTGAATTGTTCCTTTTACAAGGATGTGACGACTATATTTGTTACTCTTAATAAGTCTTGGCTTGAAGTTCACATTGTCTGCAAATAGAAAAACAACCATTGACTTTTTTCTGGGACCTTGTGAAACAGAATATCATTTTACATCCTTTGAATTTCAGTCTTTAAATTTCTTTTTGAGTTAAATGTGTTTCTTGAATGCAGTATATTGTTGGATCTTGCTTTTTGATCAATTATTCTAGTCTTTGTCTTTTGCTTGGTTATAACACATATGTTCTTCCTTATTGTTCTCATATTACTTTCCTGCTGTAGATTCTCTGTCTTCTCCTTATATTGAATTACTTGTTCTGTCTGGTGGCTACTTCCTATTAGCATTCTTGTGATTGTATATTTTTTTCTTCTTGATAAATTTTGAGACCATTCTAAAGTGTTGATTTGGTGATCATGAATTTTCTCAAGTGTTGTTTGTCAAAGAAGTATCTTTCATCTCCATCATTTTGAAAGATAACTTTGCTGGGTGCGTGTGGGTTGAAGGTTGTTTTCTTTTAGGGCTTAAAATAGATTCCTTAATTTGAGGAATTTGTAGAGAATTCTGCTGTGATTCTGATGTGCTTTCCTTTATAGGTGATTTGTTTCTTTTCTCTAACTGCTTTAAATATTCTGGTCATGTTCTAAATATCTGGAATCTTGATTATTATATGGCTTAATGTAGATTTATTTTGCTCATGGCTTTTGGGAGTTCATGCTTTGTTTGCTTGTGTCAAATTCTAGTTTTCTGACATTATTTCCTGTGAAGAGGTTTTTTATGGCATTTGTACTGTCTCCAGCTTTCTCGTTGACTCCAAATCAATCTAATGTTATTCTTCTTTGCTTCATCTTGTGGCGGCTGAATTTATTTTTCATTGCCTGTTGTCATATGTTGTCTTCTAAATCTGATATTCTATCCTTATCTTAATTGAATCCATTATGTTTACATTCAATGGAGATTTTAATATCTTGAATTTGTTTGGATTTTTTTCATGGGTTCTATTTCTTTGCTATGTTGGACATTTATAATCTCCATAATTTTCCTAAGTTCTAATTTTTAAACTTTTGTTCTCTAAACTTTCTTTTTGTTCCTGAGAGATTTTTTTCTATACTCTTTTGTATTTGTTTTTCACTTCTGTTTCTATCATTTTAGAAAGTTACCATGCTTGACTTCTGATTTCCTCTATCTCATTGTGTTCTGGACTTTTCCTAGATGAGCTTTTCCTAGATGAGCTTGGGTTGCATTTGGCTACTGTGTCTTCCTATTTTCTATTTCTTGTTTTTATTTTGTTTTGTTTTCTATGTTGATGCTTGCTGATTTCTTGTGGTAGATAGCTTTATCATTAGTATTGAGGCTAGGACACATGTGTTCTTCAGGGTTGTCTTTTAGATGCAGGTGGTTCTTTATATCTCCTCAAAGAATCTACCTTCATAATTTGTTAAGGACAAAAGTCGCTATTTGGCTCAGCACCAGTTCTTTAGTACTGGACTATGGTGATGACTGTGATCTCATACAATCACAGTGTTATTATACATGGGAGAAAAACTGAGTGTAACATATATGACATCCTGGCTAAAGTGTTACAGGTAGCAATAACAATAGCATGAAGTACAGCGTAACTATGGACACATTGTGGTAAATATTAACTTGATACTTTTAACTCTAGGAGCAAAATCTACAGATATATAAAAAATTTCAGCATAAACCAGGAACCCTTATACAGTGATTTTTCCCTTAGTGGAGTGATTTTAAACTGTTTCAGGGTTGGGGGCATTGTATTTAAAAGTGATAGAGGACAAGATAAAGGGATGAATGTGGTCAAATACAGTAGAAGCAAGGATGCAGGGTAAAGGTTGGTCATCCAAATTTTGGGAAACTGGAGGACATTGGAGAGAAACAATGAAAGAGAAAATGAAGTAGTATTGAAGTGAAGCAGAAAGAGAAGAGACAATGTTCACTCATATTAAATCACTGCAAAATTAATAGGTAATAGATGATAGAAACAAAATGAGTACAAGAAAGCAAAAAGAAAGGTAGGAAAACTAGTGAAAGAAGAAAAAGAAAAAAATTAAAACAAAAATAACCACACATACACACACACACACACACACACACACACACACACACACAGAGCCAGGATAACTAACCAAACAAACAAAGAAATATAAAAGTTATTAAAAATTTCTCTGGTATTCACATCAGATCACAGAAATGTACTGTATATGCTAGCCATGTTTATGGTGGAATTCTTGCTGGGTACGGGGCTGATCTTGGTCTCTGGATGTGAGTACTGGGATTTGTCTTCTGTTGCTAGCGTTCTCCAGAGCTCTTTTGCTATAGAATGATTCTTCTGTTCAGGATGTTTGTGTGCTGGAACACAAAACTGGTTCATCTGACTTACCAACCTTTGACTCCTCACTTCTGCTTCAATCTTTTCTGTACTTCTGGTCCTGTCTGGCCCAGCATACATGTCCCCTCACACACCTGGTCTCTCTGATGCAAGTGCCTACATAGTATTTTGATCTTTTTCAAGAAATGTTCTGAGTTCCTAAGCTTTGAAGACATGGATGGTCCTCAGAAGGAAGTCAGGCAGACTTCATTTTACAACTTTCAACTCTGATGTGGGAAGAAGGATTGTTTGAATGCTAAAATCCTTGCCTATTGATTTATTTTTTCTTTCTGTACAGGAGCAATACCATTGTAGAACCTCAGTTGCTAATTAGAAGGCTACATTTACATTGTTTTTATTCTAAAATAAAAAAAAATAACTATTAGAGATTTTTATGTTATCTTTCTACAAGAAATAGAATCCCCCACAGATTTTCCCATGGAAAAACAGGGTTTCTCCATGGGATTTTCTATGCCAACTGGTGCTAAGCCTTGAGGGGAGCAAGTTGGAAATACACTGCATTGAAGAGAGTTTTGTCTTGCATCATGAGCCCAAGAAGTGAGAATTCTGTACAGCCAAGGTATTATTTCCCTGAAGAAGATATCTTCTCTCCTCATTTCCTCAAATCCTTTTCTCTAACAGCAATACCAGCATGCATATACTTCTTTTGATTACACTGAAAATTTATGTCTGTCTTATCAATCGAACCTAAGACATTGTGTATCTTCAAAAGTGTTCTAACAGTGAGCTAAATATCTAGCCATAAATTTTAGATTTTTATTATCAAAATGATCTCAGCTACAAATAGTCTTGCAAGTTGATTTTTCTAATTGGAATTTTTCTAATTTCTAATTTTTATTACTAACTTGAGGAGAAAGATCCTCTTTATTCTATACATTTCATTTTCCTTAGAATTTGCCCAGTCCTGTGCATAGAACAGCTGCTTGAAACATCTTTGTTGAATTGACAGAATTAAACTAGAGTCAAGAAAGTTCCACACAGGAGGAGGTCTTAACAAATAAAGAAGCTGAGCAGCAGCTGTTGGAAGTTATAACGTTAGCATTGATCTGAAGGTTGTTTTGGAAGCTCCTTTCATTTTCTTGGTAATGACATTAGGGCCTCCGCAGCAGATAACAGGCTCTGACATCAAGACCTTAATCCAGGCAGTCTGCAGAAGCCCTGACCTTCAAGGAATGCAGACATTGATCAGCACAGAGAGGGTAGAGGTCAGAAATAGAGAGCCATCAAGTCATATGCAACTGGAAAAAAAAAAAAAGAAAAGAAAAACAGTTGCTCATTCTATGTGTTGGAAAAGGCTAATATTCACTCTAGCTCAGGAAGAAGCATATTTTCAGAGAATTCCTGGAAAGATGTATACAACTGGCATGTTGAGAACTTGCATAATTTCTTGAAATTTAACTAAAGACCTACGCTGTGTAAAATATTACACTAGCCCTACCAAGTAAGGCATAGAACAAGCATTCTAAGAGTATATCAAATTCTTCGATTCTTACCCAATTCCTATTTATATAAAATTCAAGCAGACGCTAAATCATTGATATTTAGCTTGCTTACCTAAATCATTGAAGCATAGCTTTTTTATGAGAAATTGTCTTTAGCCAAGTTTAAGCTTTTGGATTTTCTTAATACTTGCAATGTTTTCTAAATATAATTGTCTGGTTTCATACCATCTATCCCAAATAACGTTAGCGCGGAGCACAGGAAATTCTGTACACATAATTTCATTTGGAACCACACATGCTCTCAAGTTTACTTTCCTTTGTCATCATCTCCCATCACTATTAGACCTAAAGTATCTCCCTTTTGAGTTTCAAACAAGATAGACAAAAAAAAAAAAGTGAGAAATTACTCTGGAGAAGTTTCATAAATATTTATGATTTCTAAGCAACTGAAAGAATATAAGTAGAAATCTAACATTATTAAATGTGTTTACAGTCAAGGCGTGGGTATTTTACATATTTGTATTTATTTAATTTGGTTTAGAAAGTGTTCTACATCAAATTTAACATTTTTTCATCAAGAAATAATTCATTGAGTACATTTGGTAAAAACAAAATTCACAAAGGTCAATTTATAAACATATAAATTTTCTCTCTCCCTCACAACACTTACATGTGTGCAAAATAATTTGCATTACTAAACGAGCCTATATGAAAGAGAAAAAAGAAGTGACTGCATTATAGAGTTGATAGACTGTCTCGTAATAGTTTTCTACATTTGTAGAAAAATTTTATTATATATGTGCTGACATACAATTTTATGAGAAATAAATGTAAATACTTTATTTGTAAAATGTTCAAATCATGTATAATACAAAATGAAAAAAATACAAAAGCCTGACTTTGATTGATAACCAACTTCTGAGTATTTCATTATACCCTGCGCTCATGTAAGACCAACAATGCACATAATTCTGGTCTGACATCGAACCTTTACACAACTAAGCATGAAACTGCTTATCATGCATATGAAGCTATATACAAAGGAGCAATCAGAATGGAAATATAAGGATTCAGAGAATTCTAAATATGAACCGTCCTGTAAGATTTCTATTCAGCAAGTCTATTGATCTCCTTGTTAAACTGATGGAATACATTTTACTTAACATTTTGCTAGTGTCATTTACAAGTTTTAAAAAATATTTTGACATGTGATATTTTTCTCCATCTAAGCTCTGAGGTTAAAAAAGTAAGAATCAACTTGCTGGACAACTAAGAGTGTGAAACTTGGATCCTCTAGAGAAAGATTCAAAGAGCAGGGGTTAACAATTGTGCTGGTTTTGTCTTGGGATGAACGTTCTACACTAGGTTAAAGAAGAGCTTCCAGTCTGTCTCACTATGCTGAAGAGATAGAAATTGAAGTTTAAGGAATCTCACATGGACAGAAGTTGTAGGATTGAGTTCCAGAAAAGAAGAAAAGGTAGAGAAACATAATTTAGAAATGTGGATGTTTCCTTAGGCTTGATAACATACTGTATTTGGTGAGCGATAGATCTGATAAACTAGTTAGACCTCAGTAATCACTCATAATCAGGAAATATTTAAATTCCTGTTATAAACTGGTGAACCAGAAAAAATAATCATCACTTACGACATTTAAGAGAGATTACAGCACGCCATATCTCATTAGTGAAATGAACCCTTTTTCCTAACTCTATATCTAGACTAACAAAGAAAAATTCAAACTCAGCCAAACTGCTCCATATCACTTAATATTTACTAGATTAAATAAGAAAATCCTTCATAGAAAAATGAATTCCTTACACTTAAAACTCTAAATATTATAAATAAAGAATTCAAGCAAAAATATTAAATTTGACAAATATCAGTAAAACATGATATATAACTAAAGAAAACAAAACAAACAATAAGATTCAGAAATATGGATTTATGAAGCAAAAACTATAAAATGGCTATTATAACTATATGCATGTATTTCAAAGCAAAGATGAATAGAAAAATGAACCACAGGATACAAAATCCAAAATGAAAAGAAACATATAGAAACGTAAAATGCACCATCTGAATTGAGAAGCTCACCAAACCAGTAAACTGTACATGGATAAGTAGTGGTGGACTTGAAAACAGTGATAAAAAGTATGCGAAATGAAATAGAAAAGATTTAAAAAGCAAACATGAACAAAACACCTTATCTTGTCCAGTAATGTTGAAGGAACTAATAAAAAGTAACTAAGTTCCAAAATGAATGAAGAAGAAAAGTTTTTGGAAAAAAATAGTTGTCTCATTTTATAGCAAAGTACTATGCTGTCATAAAGTAGATTAAACTTGACTCATTTGAAGGGAAGTAATGTACCTTGAGGTTATAAGATTCAGTGAAATAAATCAGACCTACAAGCTTAAGTATTGCATAGTTCCTCTTCATATGAGAAACACAAAATCTAATAAATAAAGAACAAATTAAAATTTAAAAACATGTAAAATTTTTTAAAAATATAGCTAATAGAACTTTTACAAAATGGAAGAAGACCAAATGATGGAAGAGGGGATACAGAAAGGAATGAAAGAGGATTAAAAAGAATTAAGATGTGTTAATGTACATGTACCAACTCTTCAAGAGGAATGTAATCACTGTGTACTGTGAAATATACTACTAATAAATAAATATTAAGACCGTGTACAAATAAATTATGGAATTTGAGAACTAAATATCTATCCAGGCCTAAAGCAGAAAGAACACAAAGGGAAACTATATCAAGACCAAATATAGCTAAATATGTAAAAATTAGTAACAAAGATAAAATCTTTAAAATAGCTCCAGGAAAAAAAGAATATATGTTTTACAAAAAAAAAAAAAAAAAAAAGAAGAAGAAGAAGCAAAGAGAACATAATGAGAGATTCTGCAAAATGAATTGTTAATAATAGCAATGTGTGCAAGATGTTGAGATCACAACCTAGACGTCTTTCATGTATCAGTACAAAAGAAAGTTTATTTTCAGAAAAATTAAAAGACAATTTATTATTTAAAAAATAATGCTGCACTGCAGGAAATATGAAATTTTTAAAGCAAAAGAAAGCAATTAATATTAAAATGTTGGATTCAAATAGATTAAAATTTCCAGAAATTTAAAAAATGTGTATACATATAAAAGCCATTAATCTGTATTTTCTTAATGTTTAAAAATATTTGACTATGGAAAAATCAGTGAAATATTTCTACATTTCACAAAGTAAAGTCTATGAAAATAATTGCACAAAAAGAATGAGAAAATGAAAGTATGTTGCATTGAAGACCTCATAAATTAAATGATAAAAGATTATTTCAAAGTAAATTGTTAGTTAAAATTATATTTGATACTCTACTTTACATGAAATTTCAGATATTAAATATTTTAGATTTTGAGGACCATGCAATTTCTGTTGTGGTTCTTCAATACTGCAGTAGCATGTAATAGTTATTTACAATACACAAAATTTCATTTCTTCATTTCAATTAATTTTTTTATAGCAACAGTTAGCTGGGTTTAGTCCAAATTCAGAATTTGCCAACCCCTTATCTAGAATAATTTATAAAGTTAAGCTACTGAGGTATGTTTAAGAATTCTGTTGTGGTATAAGGTTAGTTGTAAAAGTAAGACCACTACTACAAAATTTTTGGAATATACATTAGACATATTTGTATATTTTCCCTCGTATACATAATTTAGAACTTGTTGAATTTAGTAAAAACGTTCATAATCATTAAAATTTGTCACTCAGTTTGGAAATAAGGGACACACAAATTAATTTGGTAGCATTAATACTAGCACTATGTGACAACTTCTCATCAAGTGACATAAAATGACTAAGTATTTTACAACCTTCAGTAAAGATTCATCATGTTTGACATGTTTTGTGTTTTTTAATGGAATGATTCCCATATGTCTATACAAGTTCACAGTTGGAATATCCAGTATACTCCACTTCCTGGTGTATTGAAGGGCTGTGGCTCTCCTTGCTGATCACCTCCTACTCCACCCCAATGTCAGAACGGGCCTGGCCTTTTGAGTTCAGGCAACTTTGCTGGCCAGCACTGATTCTTTCACAGGATGGGGTATCGGGGCAGACCGTTCTGCCTAGACTGATGCTTTTTTCTCCTTTACCTTCCCAGATTGATAACCACTGCCCACATTCATACATCTTCTCACTCTACTTTTTTCCCTTGGCTGATCTATTATCAAAATGTATTCTGTCTTCCTATTACAGGAGCTATCATTATGGCAATTGCTGGTTTTTTTCATGCCCCCTCACACAGTTATAAAGATGTAATGACGACATTATCTTGTTCTTTCTAATGCGGCTAATAATTCATAGCTATCATAATAACCATTAATTAATACAAATTTAACAGTATTTCATACCTACCTGAGAAAACTAGTCCAATAACTGCATCTTTAATCAAAAAGTTGGACAAAAAGTAGATCAGAGCGAGATTTAAGAACTGCAATGCTGCCATTGTAACCTGGGTGTGTGAATGGAGAAGTTAGTAAGGGCAGAGATAGCTGTGTTAAACATCTTGAGTTCAAATTACTTTTTAAGCCAACTTCCTTTTAATCAGAGCAACCAGGATTTTTGACTAGGTAGAGTCAGCCTGGCTCTTGCTTTCAGAGAGCACTCTTGAGCCGGTCTTGAAAAAAATGCACACACTTCATAATGATGGTCTCTTTCTCTAAAAGCTCAGTAGCTGCCAACACTGAATTCCCGTATGCAGAGTTCAGTCTCCACAGCACCAGTTCTGACTGACCTTTCCAGTGTCTCTTTGTTCATTCCCAGAGCTACACTCTCACTCATGCTTTCCCACTTTCTCCACTTCCTCTTCTAGATCTCTGCAAGGCCATTCATTGGAGGTTCCTTGCTCTTTGTAAGGTCCTGGTCATCAGTCAGTTGTGTGGCGTGATCATGTGGAGCTTTTGCCACTGAAACCAACAGCTCCATAGAAAACAAACACTTCTTTCCTTACCTTGTGCACATCTATTGTCAATTTGGTAAAGTGACTTTTGACTCATGAATCATTCATTCCTTGCACATATGAGAACCCCTATACCCAATTAAAAAAAAAAAAAAAAACAAAAAAACAAAAACTCAAGAAAGCAAAGCCCAGAACCGATGGGTTCACAGACAAATTTTGCCAGATCTTTAAACAGCTCACATCAATACTCCTCAAAATATTCCATGAAATGGTAAGGGAAGAAATTCCTTTAAACTCATTCTGGAAAGCAAGCCAACACCTAAAAAACCAAAACTGGACAAAGACACAACATCAAAAGAAAATAATGGACTGACAATTTTGATTAACATAAAAGCAAAAATATTTATTAAAATACTTTCAAATTGAACTCACAACACATTAGAAATACCATACACTATCACTTAATTGGCTTCATCCCAGGGATGCAACAATGATTTGACATATGCAAATCAATAAGCATAATACACTACATAAGTAGACTTAAGGATAAAAAAACCATATTATCACTGCAATTGATGCATTAAAAGCCTTCAACATAATTCAATATGCTTTCATAATATGAAGTCCTAGAAAAACTAGGTGTTTAAGGATCATTGCTCACCATAATAAAGGCCTTACATGACAAGTTCTCAGCCAACATCAATCTGAGTGCTGAAAAAGTAAAAGCATTTCCTCTAAAATATGGAACATCCATACTCCCCACTCCTATATAGTTCTTAGAATTTCAGCTAGCACAAATAGGCAACAGCAAGAAATTCAAAGGATACAAATAGGAAAGAAGGAAAGTCCTCAGTGTGTGTACATAATGTGATTCTATACTTAATATTCCTTCAAGATTTGACCAAAAAAACCTGAGAGAATAAATTCAGCAAAATAAACAAGGTATAAAATCAGCACTGAAAACTCAATATCTTTTCTATTGAAATAGCTGAGAAAGAAATCAGAAAAAATAATTCCATTCACAGTAACTTCAAAAATATTTCATAATCCATCTAACTACAGAGAAAATTTCAGAACACTGAATTAAGAAACTGAAGCAGACACTAGAAGGTGATAAAAGCACCTACATTCATGGATTGGGCAAATATCATTAAAATGTCCATATTACCTAAGTTGATTCAATGCAATCTCCATCAAAATTCCAATGATATCCTTCACAGAAAAAATTCATATGAAAACACAAAAGTCTGAGAAGCCTCAAAACAATCATAAATAAAAAAGTAAAGCAAGAGGTAATACAATGCCTGATTTCAAATTATACTGTAAACTCTTACCAACAAAAGCTGCATGGTACTAGCACAATAATAAGCATGTAGACCAATGGAATACAATAGAGGAATACAATAGAGGAATACAACAGAAACTAACTTGCTAACCTATAACCATCTAATTCTGGATGAAGCATTCAAAAAGGTATTTTGGGAAAAAGGTCACTTCTTTAAGAAACAATGCTGAAAAAGTGTAGGAAAGTAAATTTCCATCTGTAGAACATTGAAAGTAAATCCTATCTCCCACTCTGTACAAAAATCATTTTGAGTTAAATGCACAAAGAATCTAGGTATAAGACCTAAACTGAATCTGAAAAAAGAAGAAAACACAGAAGAAACAGCTGAAGCCATAGGCACAGGTAAAGACTTCCTAGAAGGGACTGAAATAGCACAGGAAGTAATGGCAAGAATCAATAAATAGACTACATCAAATTAAAATGTTTCTACATAGCAAGGAACACAACTAAGTGAAGAGATGGCCAACAAAATGGAATAAAATCTTTGCTGGTTACTTTCTGATTGCCATGGATTAAAAACTGGTGGTCAACCTAACACCAGATGAATTAAATCACCATGGTGCTGAGCATAGATGTTCCACCTGAAGAAAGTTGCCAGCATAGAGACGTGGTTCAGAAAGAGAAAGGAGGCGGTGAGGCATTGTGGGTTCTTCTACGTGTTGCTGTTTGAGTTGTTGGTTCTCCTGGAGAATCTCTGGTCCTTACATGAGCATTGCTTCCTGGCTCTGGAGGGGAAGATGTGTGCCGCTTAGTCTCCAGGATGAACTTATCATGCTGGCTTCCTGGCATGTTCTTGACTGCTTATTTACAGAGGAGCTCAGGGCCTCTGGGTTGCTGAGGATGGTTGTGGTGCTTTTCAGGACATCCCTGGTCTTGTTTTGAGCCTGACTACTCAGTTCCAGTGTAGAACCCTCAACCTACCATCACAGCTCCTTTACCCCACTGGCAGACTTTCTGGCTTTCAGCACTGACCTTTAGGGTCTTCCCAGTGCAGATCTGTAAAACAGACTGCTGTGAGTCATTCTAGAGGGTTCCAGGCCTCCAGTTGAACTTGTGGGAGGCATTGTCATGGGTTCTACTTTTTCATCTGGACTCTTACAGGACATTGCTTTGGAATTCGGGCCCTTGGCTGAATACCCTATGTATTTAGTATTGTGGACAGATTTCTTGCACCTTCTTGTATTAACACTGGCTCATCCTCATAAATAATATTATAAATTCTATGTCTTCATTCTAATTGTTCTCTGCACAATACCTAACTACAACATTGAAATAAGATTAATACCTGTAATAAGCATAAATAACTCAAGAAGCTTAGCACCAAAAGATAATAGCCCAATCAATGCATGGCAAAGGAGATGAACATACAAGTCTAAAATGATGTAAAAATGACTAATAAGTATATAAAACATGACCAATATTTTTAATCTTTAGAGAATTGCAAATTGAAACTACTTTGATATTGCTTCTCACTCCAATCAGGATAACTATCATCAAGAACACAGAAAATAACAATGCTGGTGATTATATGGAAAGCAGTTGTTGGAGTCATTTCTACACTTCTGGTGCCAATGTAAATTAATGTAGCCATTGTGGGATCAGTAAGGAGATACTACTTCTTGCTACATACCCAGAAGAATTAGTCAGCATACCATCAAGATACCTACTTTTATTGTGGCCCTATTGATAATGACCAGGATATTGAACCAAGATGGATGCCTAATATATATATATATATATATATAATAAAGGACTAACTTTTGTCATTTGCATAAAAATAAATCATTTGGAAGACTATCATCTCAAACAAAATAAGTCAGACTCAGAAGTATCAATATTGTATGATCTTCCTAATATGTGGTATCTTTAAAAAAGAAAAAGAGTGAAACATGACAAGAAAGTAGAACAGAGAAAGTATAAAATGGTAAATAGAGATTACAAAATAGGAAAATAATAATGGACAAGTGGAGGAGTTATAATGGTTACAAATTGGGGGATGCATAGAACAAAATACATTATATTCATTGAAATCCCCCCCCCAAATGTGAAATTAAGAGGAAAAAAAAAGACAAGAAGGTGTGTTGGGGGTATAGAAACAGTTAAAATATGTCATGTGCATATATGACTCTGTCAAAATGAATCCCATTATTCCACATTATCAATATGCACTAATAAAAACAAGATGTGAAAAAAACATAAAACAATAAATATAAAAGATGAATATTTTACAAACATATCATGGATGGCATTTCTATTTAAAAATGGCAGGTAACATTTATTGAACATTGAGTAGACTATGCCAACTGTATTTTTATAATTAATTTCATCAATCATACTCTAATAAACAACTATTAAGTAGCTGCTATATGCCAGATATTGATCTGAATGTAGCTTAAACAAAATAGAGACAACTTTTTCCCTTGTGGAGTTCACCATGTTCTTCTATAAGTAATTATGATGTTAATAACTATAGAAATATGAAGACTAAAATAATAATATCAGATCTCATTTACTGAGTGTTGTCTATATTTTTAAAACATCTTTTTATAACTGTGTCACAAAAACTCAAAGAGCTGTTTATCATCCTAATTTTCTAGATAATAAAGCTGAGGCTCAGATTGAGCAAAATACATTTTCATGATCATTCCTTCTTAGGTCTGGTATAAATAGTATATTCCAACATCAATTTTAGTGGGCAAATGTTATGCTAATCATGTCAACATGTGGTGCCTGTGTATGTGTGCAACATAGATTTGTTGTCAAACCATAACATTCTCAGGACAGAATTTGTCCCTGATCCCAATAACTTGTAAGACTTTCTTCAAAATGTACATAGGCAATCGCAGAGACATTTCTATTAACATAGAAACTATTATTAATGAGAAACATTTCTATATTTTTCCTTCCATCCTTTTTTTATTTAGCTTTTTGAGATAGGGTCTCACAATGTAGTCCAGACTGACCTAAACTTACCATATAGTTCAGACAGGCCATTGAATGTGTGATAATCCTCTTGTATCAGCTTCCAACTGCTGGGATTACAGGCATGTTCCACCATGCCCCGGGACATTTCTAAATTTAATTGCAATTTTTTATTAAATTTAATATTTTGTTTATGAGACTTATCTGAAGAAATATCTGTAGCTATAGTTCTTTCTTTTTCTTTAGCAGTCTATTGCATAAAAATACAGCAATGATCTCATTTACTTTTGGATTTTTCAAAGTTTTGCTATCATAAATATTTCCTCTGTTACTGTTTCCAGTTACAATGGTTACATTCCTTGTGAGGAATCTGTACCTGTGCATAACACATATTAATAATTTTGCTCCTCTTTTTCCTCTCTTTTCACTCTCCATCCATCTCTTGATCTGCTTCTCATTTGAGACAAATCTCTGTACTTATTATTATTATTCATTTAGTTTTTGCTTTTTATTTATCTTTTGGGTTTCTAATATAAGAGAAACCATGCAACATTTAAGGTTTTGTGTCTGATTTATCTCACTTAACATTATAGTGTCAGAGTGCATTCATCTTCTTAAACTGACTCAAGTTTATCCTTTGTGGCAGAGTAATCCACTGTGTGTGAATACCATGTTTTCTTTATCCATTCATCTGTTGATATAGGCTGATTCCAGTACTTAACTATTATGAGATATAATACTATATACATGGATATGCATGTATCACTGTAATATGTTGCCTTTTATTCTTTTGGGTAAGATACGCAGAATGGGAATAGCTGTATCAAATGGAACTTACAATTTTACTTTTTTATGTAATCTCCATACTGGTTTCAGTAGTGCTTGTACTAGTTTACATTCACACTGTTTTGTTTACTTTTCTCTTGTTGCTGAGACAAAATATCTGATGCCCAGAAGCAAAGAAGGAAATATTTATTTAACTTACAGTTTTTGGAAGTTTCAGTCCATACCCAGCTGGCTCCAAGGCAGGGTGACATGGCAAATGGGCAGCTGCTCATGGCTGCTGCAAGTGACAAGAGTGAAAGGAACAAAGAGGAAAAGGAGCAAAGCATGCCTCTTTCCTTCCCATATATTATAAGTCGGCTACCTGCCCCTGAGCAGATGTATCACTCACATTACCAATTCCAGCCCTAGACAACAAACCAATCACAAACGCTAATTCATCCACCTCCGTGACCATATGAGGCTTGGGAGGGACACCCAGACACAAACCATAACATCCACCAATAATGTGGAAAAGTTCCTTTTCCCCAAAGCCTTATAATTATTTGCTATTACTGGATTTGTACAATAGCAATTTTTTCTAAGATATAATATCAATGTTGATTTAATTTACATTTCTCTAATGATCAGCAATACTACATATTTTTTTTACATATTTATTGACTATTTTTACTTCTTACAAGTATCTCTTCATTTCCCTTGCCATTTTTTTGGTTGGATCTTGTATTTTGGGAGGTGTCTAATTTTTTGAGGTCTTTCTGTATTCCAGCTATTAGTCCTCTAAGGAATAGAAAAAAAATTTACCCATTGAGTAGGTTGTCTTTTCCTTCTGATAGTTCTTTTGCTGTGCAGAAGCTTTTCAACTTGATATGTTTCTATTTGTTGATTTCTTGTGTAACCAGGGTTCTGCTCAGAAAGTCTTGCCTATGTTCATGACTTTTAAGTGTTTTGCTCTTTTATTTGCCAGCAAATTAAATATTTCTGTATTAAAACTTAGATCATTGATACATTTTGATTACAGTTTTGCAAAAATGGGCTTTAGGGGTTTGATGCTGAAGTTAATTTTTATATATTTTTTTCCTTTTTAAAAATAATTAATTTTATTGTTACATTTTAGGGGGGCATAACGATTGTATTCACCAAATGGAGTTTGTAGCTGTATTTTTTATTTTCTCATTTCTCTATCCTCCCTCAATCCTATTTCCTTTCCTATTTACAAAAGTTTTATTTCTATTTTTTCCTTCTTCTTTTTATAATTTTTCTCATCCCTTCCTTTCCCCTGCTACTCCCTAGTTCCTCTTCCCATTTGTACATTGCTTTTTTCCTATTTCCTCTTTTACTACAAATATCTCTTTTCTGAAGATTAAATATGTATAGTTTTATGTTATTACAGCAGTTTACTTGGCAGTGTCTTTAAGTTTTGATATTTACTAAAGCAGATTTTTAAACTTTTTATTTATTATTCCAGTATAATTTAATGGTTACTTTCTCATGCAAGTTATATTTATTTATATGTTTATTTCTAAATAATGAATAAAATAAAATCATACATATTTATGTTGAATCATGTGATGTTCATATACTTATATATACTCTGAAATGTTCAAATGAAGTTAAACATATCTATCTCTTGAAATATTAAACATTTTTTATATTGAAAACATTTTGGTTATTTTTTCCTACATTTTGAAATATATGCTATGTTATCATTATCTATAGTCATTATGCTGCACAATAGCACAGCAAACCTTCTTACTCCTATCTAATTATTACCTAGTACTCATTTGTCAAGCTACATTCCAGATACTTTTGTGACTTTTAGACTATATTATCTCTATAAATATATAGAACAATGTGGGTGAAACACTTGAAATGCAAATTTTCCTATCCATGAATATTTCTTCCCAATTGTGCAGTTTTTGTTTGTTTAACATTGAATGATCGTCACTTACATGTTTCATTACACAAGGCTTTCTGTTATCTGAGTTGTAGTTTTTATCTCTTTGAACTGAATGTGTTATTAGAAAATTGAAGATTTTAGAAATCAGGTTTGCAAGTAAGAGTAAGTATGCCCTTAACTGAATTGCCCTGCACTGGATATAAAAACATAAGTCTCATAAATGAGAAACATGATGTTTTAAAATAAGTTTTCATAAGCTACTAATAAAAAAATCTGTAATTGTGTTGAATACAGTTGGTTAAATTTTGTTTATAATTATTGATGACGATGATACTTAATCATCTTTTTCTATGTGCTTGTGGCCTTCATATAATTATGATATAATTTTATTTTAGCATTGGTTCTAAATTTCATTATAAATTCAATATTTTGTTGTAGATTTCTAACATTTTCTATGTATTCAATTATACACTGTTGAAATGATTCTAAATGTATTTACTCCTTTACAAGTTGCATGCTTTTTATCCTCCATAGTTTTTAGTGCTAGTTTCTGTTTCTGGCATAAATTCAATAGAATTTGGCAGAAAAGACATATTTGCTTTTTCTTAAATTTGAAGAAAGTGCTTTAATCCTTTAATCACATCTTCATTCAGTATAACATATGGTGTGTGCATGTGTTCATGTGCGTGTGTGTGTGTGTGTGTGTGTGTGTGTGTGTGTGTGTGTTGTATGTCTTTCAATTATGACTCATGTGTAGGACCCTAAGTAATGAAACTTTTATCACATTCTAGTCCTATGGTGCTAATTGTCTCCTTTTGTATCATGTGCTCACTTCACTCATATTCACTTTTACATAGTTAACATAATTCTACACCATCTTTTCTTTTCTTCTCATCTCATATTTTCCGGAATGACTACATCTTTACACGATGTGGGAAGCATTCAGTGAAATGAAATATGAAGACCCAAGTGAACAAGGCTATAGAGAAGTGAATGTCACGACAATGTGACATGTCATAAAAATCTGCTACATAAATGTCTGTAGTCAGATAACCACAGCTGAGGTTTAGCCAAATGATGAGCATAATTTGCCCTCAAATGAAAAGACAGAGTCTCAAATAAAATAAAACTAGTGACAAGTCAATTGTTAATTAAAGTTCCAGAAGCTTGATTTTAGCAGGCAGCTAAATGCTTGTTAAACTCACTAGGGTTCAGTCTACATAGGGCAAGTGATATGGGGAGGTGGCATAGCATAATTCAGTCAGTAAATTAACATATCCTGGAGCAGATTATGGTGTTCAAGAAATGGTCATTAAGAAGTGGAAAATGTCTTGGAAGTCATAAATTCAACCTCCCATCTCATGGAAGAAATTTTCTTTTATTGTCATGACAAACTCAGTGATGTTTTCTTTATTTAATTCTAAATTGATGAACATCACCAAAAATAGTTCCATCAGTTTCTGGAAATAATTTTCAGTTAAAGAAACAGAACATATATGATTTTAATGCTCTCAAAACATTAGTTGCCACCACACTGTGAGAGATTTACAAGGAGTTGGAAGCTTGAAAGAAAAAGACATAATAGAAAAACCATGTAGAAAAAAGCAAAAGAACTATAATAAAATTTTGGATTGGTGACTGGAGCCATGAGGCTAGCTGTAGAGTTTGCACGGGGCAAGGGGAGTTTATTATCCCCAAATCAATGCCCAGTTTACTCATCCTGAGTAATTGCTGTAGCATGCATCAGGAAAGAGCATTACACAGAGCTGGGGGACTCATATATCCACATAAGGTGACATGCAGATTGAACTCAAGCTAAAGACACCAGGTTATGAGAGATAGCCCCTATAAGAGAATATATAAAGAAGATGATTTCACGGACTTCTGAGCTCTAGTTTTTTCATCATTCACTTTCTCATACGTATGTGTCAACAGTGGATAACCTGCAAGATGGTTTTCTTTATAGACTCCAGGCTTCATCAGCATGAAAAATGTTAACTTTTTCATTTTGGGGGTTCTTTCTGTAGTGTGCTCTATGGTAAATCAATATCAAATAAGTTAAAATCACATTTTCATCGTAGACAATCCTGCAAATATGGTAAGAATTTATGGGTTAAATTATAAGGTGAGAAATTGCCAAGTTTCCAGAATGGTTGTATCATTTTAGGATGGATTTGGGAAGTGAGGGTGTGACTACAAGAGATCAACAAGAGGAAATGCTATGGTGTGTTGGAATTAATCTGTGTATTATGGGCAGTGGTAGTTATGCCCTGTTAATATTCATAAACCCTACAATTATATTTAAGTTTATAAAAATACATAAAAGGCATAGTAATGGTTAGATAGGGGGCTAATAATATTCTCGGGGAAAATCACAATTGATTTTCTGATATTTTAGAATGTTTGCTTAAACACGATTATAAATGCTATGATCAGTGCCTAAATGTCTTCAGTTTCTTTTTCTTACTATCTTATATTTTATGTCCATCTAATTTTAATTACAACTATGAATTTTGATTCCTATTTTTCTAGTTAATATTTTCATTATTAGTACTGAAAGGAGTCAAATTTTGCTGCACTCAGGGACAGTGCTTGTCTTAGTTACTCTTTATGCCTCACTGAGATAAAATACCTGAAGCTCAAAGTTGGGAAAGGAAAAGTTTATTTCTCACAGATTTTGGAGGTTTCAGTCCATCCTCAGTTGGCTCCAAGGCAGGATGGCATGGCAGGGCTGATGGAGGCTACAAACAGCAAGGCAGAAACCCACAAGAGAGAGACACACCTTCTTCCTGCCATTACATCACATCCTGGCTCCACCCCTAGGCCGGATGTAGCACTTATACCCCAATCCAAGCACTAGACAATAAACCAATCACAAATGCATAATGCAAAAGCAAAAGGCTTGGGGACCATTGACATAAACCATGACACTGCTCCTGTAGCCATTTAAAGACAGGTGTGTCAGTATTTTCATGGAACAGTTTTCACAAAAGAGCCCTACAAAAATTTAAATGAAGGCAATAAGCAATGATGATAGAGCATAATGTAATAATATATTTTTAAATAAGTTATGATGTGAGACTCATGAAAGACTGTTCACATGTCACTTAGACTATTTTTATCTCAGTGCTGCATTGTCACTATATTGTAAAACCAGCATGCCACATCTACCCTGTCTTTTTAGTAATGATTCTAATGCAGTGTGATAGAAACACATGCTGTGTTATATGTTATACGTTATGTATTCCTAATTGGACATTTGTAAGATGCTTAATAATGACTAAAACTCCACTGTGTCTAATATATTATGGAATAAATGTGTCAAAAACCAGTAGCATGCTCTGAAACTTTATTTTGAAGGAGCCAAATCACACAGCCCAGATGCCATTGTTTTTGCCTGATTTGGGCAGCAATGGGATTCAAGTTCAGATGATGAAAATCTGTACAATTGGGATATTTTATTTCATTAGAAAATGAAGGAAAAACTGTTAATCTGATTCTCTTGGTAACTCACATCCTGCTTAAACGACTTCAAACGGAGTTACATTGATGAAATAGACAAGCGCCATCATTTGTTGGCCAGAGAGCAGGAAAAAGATTTTCTTAAAAGATCTGTGAGTCCAAAGTACTGCCACATACATAAGTGCTTAAGAAGAATCTTCTCTGTTCGTATTGCTATCTACACAAGAAGTCAGGATGCCCAGGATGGGCGTAGCCCCACAGTGGAGCAACTGGGGGGCTCGCTAGAAGGATGGGCGGTGTGTATCATTGTCAGTGGTTTCCTGCAATTCTGCTAAGAGATAGAAAAAAAAATGAATGGGTTAGGAACAAATCTGGAATAAAATCTTAATAAATGTAGTTTTATAAGATACTTATAAGATAAGTACATTTCTATCTTACAATTTAGGGTAGCTTTCAGAATCCCGCTTCTTTATTGCTTCAACAAATATGTGTTTGGTGCTTTCAGTGCTTCAGACGTTGTACTATGTGGTGGAAAGACACTAAAGGGCCACCATCCGCTAGAATTTCCTTTCTTTCTTTTCCCACCCTCCCTTCACTCCTCCTTTCCTCCCTCCTCTCTTTCTCTCTCCCCCGCCTCTAGAATTTGACCTCAAGTCGGAAGCATTTCTTTTATATGAATATATCTTTTTGTCCTCTTTTTGTAAACATAAATTCATTCAAACACCTTTTCTTAGGTTGTGGTCACTGAGCCTCTGATAAAACCAAAAGTTATTGTTGGCTTTAAAATTAGGATTTTCTCTGCAAGTGTGTCCAACCTACAGCCTGTCCTATCTTTTCCCTCTTTTTTATTTCATGTGTGACACCTCAGTTCATGAATGCTTTTGTTTGTGAACAACCTGGTTCCCAAACATAGGTGTTTGGGTGACACATACAACTTTAGTCATCTTTCCGGCCTGAAAAGAATTTGGTCATCTTTTTCAGAACAGTGCAATGAATGAAGTTTATAAACTGAGGTACCACTGTATATTTCTGCATATATATATATATATATATATATATATATATATATATATACATACAGATATGTAAATATATGCGTAAATATAAAAGAACTATTTTGCTTAGTTCTTATTTTTACTTAGTTTAAATTTATCACATATTTTAATATGGTCCTAAGAAAATTCCCTTTTCACTCAAAAAACAAGAAGAGACTATGACTCGTGTCAGTTGTATTCCAGTCTCTACACTTATTCACTCATATGGACTCCTGTGTGACTACTTATTTTCAATTTTTTTCAGTAATTACGTTTTTTTTCTCTCTACTATCTTACTGTACATTTTAATATATGCTCATCTATATTCTGACAATACTGGATTCAAACCTTGGACTGTTTCAAGACCAAATCTTAACTAAAAACTTAGTTTTCAATTTAATTAATAGGCTTTATTCTGTCAGTGATAGATTCTTGGATGGTTACGGTTTCTAATTGAAATTATCATTCGTATGGTGATTTTTAATTTCTACCATTTCAACTATGAGTGGATTATGATCACTGAGTATATGAAAATGTCCTGGAGATAAATGCTGCAAATTATTACTTTTTTATATTACTTTTCTTTAACAGATTTAAATGCTAGCTAGATGTCTTCGTTGTTGTTCTTGATTTGTGTGTAGGGGCATGAGCACATGCTTGCTTGTACACGTGTGTGTGTTTTGAGACAGAGTCTCACTGCTTAGTTAAGGCTGGGTTTGAAATCACTATATGCCCAGTCTGTCTTCAAACTATGGCAATCCTCCTACTGTCTTTACCTGTTAAGTGTGGGCTAGCACACCCAGCCTAATACTAGATTTCATATGTGTTCACTTGAAAATAAACTAAAAAACAGGTTTGACACCTTATAGAGCACATTACCTATGGAAAAGCATTTCCCCATTGTACTCAATTAATGTTTAATACACTTTTGTATTTAAAATTTTATATTATCTCAAGATATTTTCATTTTTATTATAATAATATTATCATTATTCTTTCCTATATTCCTACAATTTTGTATTTTGACTAGAAAATTTTCAGGTAGATCTCATTCACTTAAAATGAAGAATATCAATACCATTTTCCTAATACATTTGTATGTTAATGCAAATTATGTCATTTTTTTTCTTTTTAATAAAGGAACAACCATTCTCTAGAGTTTGCTCCATTAAATACTTTTTGAAAAACATTCTCTTTCAGATTCCTAAGTACCAGAAAGCAAAATATTGACTGTTTAGAGTTTAATTCTTAATAAAAAGTTCCCCAAACTCAATTAAATTCTTAGAGAATCTTGAGTGAAAACAGCATATATTAAACCCCAAGAAGCAGCCACAAATGTCTAATACATTGGATAACAAGGATTAGAATGCTGGTTTGGGATCACATGCCTTCATTTGGTTATTAGACATTAAGAATGGGATTTTAGGAAGCTCTTGTAGATGCATTAGTCCCAGTAAAGTACTTACCAGATAATTCATTATAGTCTTTTTGGGGGGAGGGGAGGGGTTGTAATTTAGAGGAATGCAATTAAAATTGAACTTGATAATTAATTCTGAACTGGTGAGAACTAGTTTCAGAGATTATGACTATAATGCTGTGTAGTCATTGATATAAATATTCATGAGGTTTCATTGTTTTATGGTTTTCTCAAGCACACAGCTTATCTGAAGAAGTAAAATTAAAGTACCATTATTTAACATTACAATGCAAATAAGAATCAATGAAGAAAGAATAGCTAATTCAATAGAGTATGTGAATACATGTAGGCACATATATGTGCTAATATAATGTCTGCTAAACATATGAATTAGAAGATTGGGAAGAGAAGAAAAAAGTGATATGGGCAAACAATTTTGGACCTTAATCTGGCCAACAGTGGGTGAGTGAAATTCATTGAAATCGACTTAACCTACCACCAAAAATCAATCAACATATAAAACTAATCGTGTGCAGCTGAAGAGAGAATGAGAAAATAGTCTTTCTTATTCTATTTCCATCTCTTAGTAAGCCATAATGCCATCATATCTGACCTTGAAGTAGATTCATCTATAACGTAAAATTTTCAAGTAATCTGATAGAATAAACACAGTGTGATGAATGGATGGATGGATGGATGCATGGATGGAAACAATAAAGAAAATAGTAGCCAGAAAGCACCTAGCTCAGAAAATTGAAATAGATGGGAGCAGGGAAGTAGGATTAAGAACTGTGATTTGAGACTATGGTTTCTGATTTGACATGTTTTATTTTAAAATTCAACCATAATAGGATTCTTATAATTGCTGTTTATATACTTCAAGTTCAGTATAAAGATAAAGAATCAGCACAACAATATATTTATTGAAAAGTTCATACAAATTTGAGGAAGATTTAAGGCTTCTGTTAGTGGTATGCTGAGTTCATTTATCGTTAAGCAGCACAAAGTCAAATTTTGTATTATGTGATTAAGCTGCATCTGTCTCTGTACAAGCACTCACCATATTTCTTTAAGTTCAGCAGGTGTTTTGTAAAGAATCTAAAGGATTTTGCACAAAATTAGTGTCTATAATAAAGAAATGCTGATGAAGAGACAGTTTTTTTATATTACTGATATATTGTAGCTTCTTTCTAATAAATGTCATTGCTGGATATTTCAAAACCTGAAGCAGACTTGCTGACTGTACTGTTTTAAAGCATATTTTCTGTGCCTTATTGCTAAGATGTTCTTTTATAGACATATAGTTTAGAAATTTTACTTGACACTGTTGGCTACTAAATTAGCAGCTTTTCAACCTTGCAAGACTTCTGTCACACAACTGAAATAAGAGATAGGATACATCATTTTGCATTAATCTTTTCTGTCACTGTCCTAAAGCAATTTTAAATATATTAATTGAGATCACAATTTGAGAAACAAGTCCAGATAAATTTGTTGTTTTTCTTTTTGCTGTTGTTTAGTTTTCTCTCAATTTCTCTGATTAAATTTGTCTTTCTTACATTTATTTTTATTCTTTTCTTCTCCCACACATATAACATTTTGAAGAGCCAAACTCTAAAGTATAAATCATTTCATTTTTGTTTACTTGGATTCAGTAGTTTCAAGTAGAAGAATTATTCAACTTAAATATTTTACTTGGGTAGCCCATTTGGCCCCATACAGCTGGCATGTTGCTCAGTTCTCTGGGTTGAGCATTGGTAGTATTATGATGATATATTCAGGAGATTTTATTCCCTTGGTGAGAGCACTGGGGTAGCATACTGCACATCCCATGCAGTCATTCTCTCATCATCTGAACTTGGTATTTTCAATAGACACCAGGAATAGTCTGGTCTCAGTTCCAGTCAGATGGCAATGTTATTGCAGATATTCTTAACTCATTTATAAAATAAGTTTGTAAACATAGAAACAGACAGACATAGGTCAATTAAATGAGTTCTAATTTGGGCTGTAAGGTACCAATAGAGAGAGACTGACTGTTGGATGTCAGACATAACCCAAACACCTTAGACAGAACATCAATCAGATAAAGTGACAGATGTTCAGCTACTATAACAGTTATTTTTAAAACTAACTCTAAGAGAGGATCTGATGGTAATGAAGAGACAAAAAATATTAGCTACAGTGGTAATTTGTGGAGCTATCCTACAATCTACATTCATTCAAAACAGACTTACATGAATTTCAAGTAAAAAAGTGATTGTGATAATTATTCTTACTTATCAATTTGTAGGGATTAAGAGTTGCACAGGATGTTAGTTAAGCACACACTAGGTGTGCGAGTGTGTGTTTCCAGACACAGTTGGAATTTTGCTAGCAAGCTGAAGAGGGAAGTCTTGCCTTGCTTTTGAGTGGCACTATGCAGTAGTCTTAGGCCTAGATAAAGAGAAAAGAGGAAGAAGGAGGAAGTTTGCCACTAATTGCAAGTTTGGTTCTGCTTCACTGGGTGCATCTTGTGCTCCTCTCACTGGTGGTATTAGACTCCAGCTTTTTCCGGCTTTTCCTGTGGACTCATGTCAGCAACTCTATAGGAAGCTTCTAGATCTTCAGTCTTGGTTCCTCTTGGCATAAGACTTTCAATTTCTTGTACTGAAGAATTCCTCAATCCTCCTGCGGATAGTCATTGTCAATATTCTACCTCAGATTCTGTAAAGTTATCTAATAAATGCTTTTTTGTAATTTATAAATTATGTTTATGCACATATGTATATAGCATACACATGCTTTTTTATGTATGTGTATGTGTATATTTTTTTCAGATTCTGGTCACTTAGAGAATTCTAATCATTATAATGAGAGAGGTATTAGAGGTATAAGTTGTTTATTTTCTTAAAGAATATGAAAAGTCACGCATGGAAAACAAATCATAAGGATTTGAGGTGTTAAATACTACATACAGACCAATAATCATTACATGCAGCCATTGCAGTTCCGGAGAAAGAAGTCAAATATTCATGCATGTGGTGTCTATATACAGAAAGGTGAAAATCATAGACAAAGCTCTTTTTACTCCATTTAGGATGTAGAGAGATGCAAAGAGTGATGTTCTCATCATTATAATTAGAAAAAAATGATAAAACTGCCAACTATTATGTCCCAAAAATGTATGCAAATTATGTGAATAAAAGGTAATCAGGTAAGGAGAAATGTAAAACATGAATAGCATAGCACTTCTGTATTAGCCAACTTTCCCACTGGTAGAACCGAATATTTAAACTCACAACTTAAATCAGGAGAGATTCATTTGTCTTAGTTTTTGCAGAGCAGAAATACTTAGCTAAGAAGAAAAACAGGCAGAACCATGCCAGAGAGTAAAGGCAAAGGGTCAAGCATAGATCCCAAGGTCTTCCCTTCACAAACTATGGGAATACAACCAGCAGTGCGCTCCCATCAGTGCCTTTGCTGAACCATCAAGTCAATCCAATTGGCATTCTTTCCCTTCTAAGGAAAGATAAGGCATGCAAATTTTTTCACCTTGATAATACAAAGGAAGAAAAAACTCTCACCAGTTACAAAATAAGCAAATAAAATTAATGTTCTAAAATGTTAACAAACTGCCCAAGTTCAAGTGTGGGCTGGTCTGTCATTTTAGGGAATTTGCACTGGCCCACCCACTCACCCTTGTGGGCCTTCACTGTGTGTTCAGAAGCAGTGAGACAGGAGGAGCACAAGACAGGAAAGAGGCACCATTGCTCATGATACAAGCAAGCACAGCTCATCAGATCTTCACTTATACGAAGAAAGACAGAATCTAGTGTTTTCCAAACCCTTTTTCTATAAAATAAAAACTAAATCCATTTATAGCAAAGAATAAGTGCAAAAGGGATAAAGATGTTTATGGAAAATGAAAAGAAACTGTTTGGGTATCATCTAATATCAAGGAGAGATCTCCTGTTTCTGTGAAAAATACAGGAAACTACCAGTGATATGTAATTGCATTTGTAAACCAGATTTAGTTTGCCAAAAGAGAAAATGCTAAAACATTGAGCATTAGCATTCAATTACTGAAAGAATCAATTTATAAAGAAAAAAGATTATTTTGCTTCAAAATTTTATAAGTTTCAGTCCAGGATAGGTTGACAGCCATTGCTGTGTTTGGGTTTGTGGTGAGTAACATGTCATTGTGAGGAGCTTATGGTGGAGCAGAACTATTTACCAGATAGCTAGAAAGGGAAAATGAGAGTGAGAGGAAGGAGCTAAGATCTCCTTAGCAGATATATCCGCAGCAATCTGAAGAGTTTCCACTACACCCCACTTCTTAAAGGGTCCTGTTCACCCTGACCTGTGCACAGGACAACCTCAGGCCAAAATATCGAGACTGGGTAAAAATAATGGAGAAACTTCCAGTAAGCCTGGCTCAGAGTATCAAGCCGCAGCAATGCACTGCAAAGATTTATTTATTTATTTTTTCTAGTAGAAGAGTCACACAGGTTTGTTTAAAACTGTGGGTTGAGCACTAGACTCGAAGTCTATTCAGAATCCTAGTATCAATGCTAAATGCACATCTTATAATAGGGAAATCTGAATCTATTGAGACACTGCAGGTAACACTAACAGCAACTCGCAAAACCCAATAAATAGTAAAGTAGATTTATTAAAATGCCTATATTAGAAGTTTAATAAAAGGATAAGTATCCGTTTTCCCTGAGTAAGTACTTTTTACATCCATCTACTATGTGGAGGACAAAAACAAAAGCAAGAAAAACACACTGTTAATCCACTGACAAGAGATAAAGCAACTGAAAAAGCCAGACTCGTAGATGACACAGTTGAGATTTTTCAGAGAAAGGTTTAAAAAGAAGGTATCATGAAACCGTTAATGGCTTTTGTGGGAAAAATTACAAGGATGTGTTAACTAACAGGAAACTGAATTAACTTAATTTCTGTCAGCTTTTTTTTTTTTTTTGCATGTGCAAAACTCAAAACTTTAAGACAAATCTTTTAGTTTGGGTAACTTCTAATGCTCAGAGGGAGTATGTTAAAGTCCTGTCTTGCAACATAGACACCAACAGTTTTAGAGGTTTCATTAGAAGACTGCAGTTACTAAAACTCAGAAAAGGTAATTTTTTCAATAGACATATTGGAGAAAGTAAATGTATTGAACTCTCAAGAGATGGATAGAGGGGGAAGGTTAGGAAGGAAAGAGGAAGAAAAAGAAAGTTAGATGTGTTATGTGTATGCACCAGTGCCACACAAGGAGTATTATCACCATGTATTACATGCCTACAATAATAGAGAAAATCACATCAAAAGCATATATGCATTAGATTCATTTTCATTCTTGTGATATTATGAATGTTTTTACTCATTCTCAATGTCCGTGCTGGTATTTACTGGAGAATCCTTAAATAGCTGTTGAGTGCATTCTATACATGTTTTATAATTGCATTTAGTGAGAAAGATTAAAGATTTCAGGATCTTTCTAACCAAGAGCTGAAACTCTACATAATATTGAAAATGGCTATCAAATTAAAAAATATGTAAAATGCATGGAAGCAATTAATATAGTTGTAATAAAAACAATACAGTAAATGTTTAAAGAGTTAATAAAGATCTGACATCAATGATCATGAAACAAGCAAATAAAAAGTTAGATCAAAAACAAGGAGAAGTTAATGACAACATCTAAAATTAAAAAAAATACCAACAAATGAAGAAAAAGTGGAGAAAATTAAATGAACACAAACTGTGTTTTTGTAAAGAAGAATCAGTGATATTGTAAACTTGTGTCCAAAATGGTCAGGGAAAAAGCCCCTGATAATAGATAGGAACAGTAAATGAGAAGTAATAACATGGATTTTGAAGATGTAGAAGGAAATATCAATTTTATGACAGTATACTTGATTACTTGGATGAAATAGTTTACTTGAAATAAACTACTGAAGTTCAGTGAAGAAGAAATAAACTTTATATTCCTATTTCTATTAAAGAAATTGAATTTGCAGTTAAATGTCTAACCTCAAAGAAAAATCCCAAGCTCATGTAGCTTTCCTCAGAAGTTGAGCGCAACTTATTTTGAAACAAGATCTCACTATGCAGTTCAATGAGTTCACTTTGTAGCCCAGGCTGGTCTTGAACTCTGACGGATCTTTCTGCCTCAGCCTCCCTAGTGCTGGGATTATAGTCATGGGCCACAGCACCCAGTTTAAACACAACTTTTAAAGGGCACTTTACCCAAAATTCAGAAAAATGAGACCCGTTAACTCTAATGAGGTCTGCCTTGCTCTGATGTCAAAGTATTATAAAAAAACAAAACTTTTGAAATCCAAACCCTTAAGAAAATATTAACAAATAGTCTAAAATATATAAAATGATGTCATATTATAGTCTAGATTTTTGTAACATGGAAATGCAATGTTATAAGAAATTATTAAAATTATTCAAGGTAACTTTCCATATTAATGGTACAATTAAACTGTGTGGTCATCTCAGTAGAGGCAAAGAATGAATCATGTGCCCCAGACAGAAGTCATTTAGGATAAAATGGTATCAGCAAAGTAAGAATTTTCTTAAACAATATTCAGAACTATAGCTGGTGTCCTACTGAATATTGACTCCTAGCTATTATCATACTACTTAACACTGAAAAATTCTTTCTCCATAAAATAAAGTAAAACAAAGTAAGAATATTTGTTTATGTAACTCTAACTCAAATTTTGGATGCCCTAGAAAGTACAAGTAGTGAAAAAATTAATAAGGAATGTATTGATATGACAACAGAAATAAAATGATCTTTATTTTCAGAAAGTACTTACTTATATAGATAATGCCAAGTATAAAAGCTTAATAGATCCAATGAATTTAGCAAGATCATCTGGCAAGATATATGGTGATTCAAAATATATGGTATATTCAAAATATATGGTGATTTTTAAATTTAAAATTATTATAGAAAGACATTATCATTATTTTTACTCAAAATGCTTTTTTTATTTGAACATATTTATCTCATCATCTTGCCATTTGTTGAGGCAGTTCTGGAGGTCTTCTTAGAGAGTATCTTCACTTGTATTGATGCAGAAAAAAAATATAACTCCCAGCCTGATAGACGTCAGATATGCAAGTCCGTGTTTTCCATAATCAAAGAATGAATTCGATGGAACCTAGGAGGTTAAAAGTAGGACATTTATTGAGAGGAATAGCTCCTGAGCGACAGAAGGGACTCAAAAGTATGTTGCTAATGAGCCCACTTCTCAAAGGAAGTTTTCTAGAGCCAAATTATGAGATGAGTACAAAGTGGGTGAAAACTATGATCAACCAATAAGATTATAAGCATAACTGTCTAGGTTGGTCCAATGGAGAAGTAGGTCAGTGTACATGGACAGAAGGATCTTTTCAGGAATCGATAGATTAGGAGGTCCTGGTCACCCATCTGGGTGACTGATATCTGTATAGATTTTATTGGACCAGGTGATACCAATTACAGTCTAATCTTCAATTATGGCTTATCCCATGGGGAGGCATATAGGCCTGGTTATTCTATCTTTATCTTGTAGCCCAGCCTTCAATAGATTTGACTGTAGCCATAGTTGTAATGTGTTCTCATGTTCCGTACTGACACCCTTGAGGGCCTAGCCCTGTCTTACTGCTTACAATATTTCTACCTAAATTAGCTCTCTATAATAGTACTGCATATTTGTCAAAGAATAATTGGAAACATAAAGTTTAGGAAAGATATTTGTAATAATATCAAAAATACCTAATGATTCAATTGTGCAATTTTTGATGAAAACTATAAAACATTGATGAGAAATACTAAGATAAATAAATACCAAGAAAACTGTTTATAACTGGAAAGAATCAAATGCCCAATATGTAAATTTTTCCAAAATTGATTTTACATGTTTAATGCAACTTCAATTATAATCTCAGCAGGCTTTATTTTTAAAAATCCACAAATTTATACTAAAAATTTCATTGCAAATAGAAGTTCAAGAGACACACGTTTAAAAATAAGATTTATTATTATTATCTAAAAGAACCAAAAACTTTTTTCTCAATGTTGTCTGATATTTTGACTGATAACTTGGAAATTAAGACAAAAATATTTTGGTCTTCTGAATTTAAGGTAGAATTTGAATTCTTATTTTTGTCAGATTTTGTTTATAAAAATCAGGAAATTGATTGCAAAACAGCACAAAACTAAATATTGGGAGAGAAGTATTTGAAATAATTTATATAACATAAGAAGCTCTGTAACTCCCAAATACCACTTAATTACCAGCACCAGTATAATCAGAATCAGCCCCTCTGTTCCTTTCCAATGCAAAACATCACCTCATCAGTATCAGGTTCTTTGCATGAGTTTTCAAACTCCCATTGAGCTGCCATTTACTGTCCACTGACTCAGATATGTAACTAGGAGATCCCAGCATGGCCTAGACTACCAATTACAAAACCAAATTTGGGAGAAGTCATCTAATCCAAAAATAAATACAATGTTTTGCTAATCAGTATCATTATAAAAGGATTTAGTGAAAGATTCTTGAGACTGTTATATTGAGGGAAGAAGGCCATCATCAGAATAAATAAGTACGCTGACATGAGTGTATTTCCAGAGACCCCGAGGAACATGTGAGCTTGAATTGCTGTAAGCAGCCTCCTCTGCTTGCCTCAGTGAGCTGATCTCACTTTGTGACAGTTTTTAAACTAAAGAAATATGTTCACATATATTTCTTGGTTTCATACAGAGGAAGGAATCTGAGGACTTGGGTAGGTAGAATTTACAGTGTCTGACCATCTGTCTGGTTACTTCTCCAGTCTGGCTCTGGGCATATTCCTTTTACCGTGACACTGGGAAACACTTAGTGTGAAAGCTTCAGCATCAATGAAATGATTGAACTGGACTGGATATGAATGTGACACATAGATCAGAGCCACTGATTTGAGTTCAGTAATTTCAATGAGTCTAAGGGAATCTTGTACGACAAGGATAAAAAGGTTATCAAAGTGTCTTGGTCTTTTGAAATGACTCATTGATGAAGTTCTCAAGGCCAAAATAAATGTACAGGCTGCTTAATTCCTGCATGATCTGTATAATCCACAACCCCTTTTTCTGCAGACCAGAGTTCTACACTGGGGTCCTATGATATAGAAAATTTACCTTTATCTTACTCTGTGAAGTCAATTCACAGAGCCAAAACTTCTTGAAGTAAAATGATCCGCATATTTATAGCAGCACAATTCATAATAGCTAAATCTTGGAAGTGGTCTGTATCAGGAAGGGCTTATAAAACAGATATAACACTAATGCATGAGAAGCTACAAGATTGGCTTATGATGGTCAGGTGCGGAGTTAGATAAAGAAGCATGCATGAAGTGTTTACACAATAGAGGCTGAAGGGTTCCACCCAAGGTCTGAAGCTCGCAGTAGTGTTCTGTGAAAGTCCATATCAGGAGGCTGATAGGTCTGCCATGGAAGGCTGAAGAATTTATGCTGGGAAGCTGAAAAGTCTATGACATAAGACTGAAGAGTCCCAGGTGGAAGGTGAACAGTCTGTGCTAGAAGCCAAGAGGTGATATCCAAGCTACTCTCCCCAAGGGGAGAGTAGACCTCCTCTGAAGAATCACAATCAGCCCTTACTCAATTCCCTTGTATTGTATGCAGGCTACCTGGCCTTGGGCAGGTGTAGCACTCACATCATCTCAGTGCCCTCCTCTTGCACAGGCGCAGGATTATAAGTATAACACATCCCCATGTGTTTTTCATGATTTGACACAAGGCTGTATGCTGGGTAACTTGCACTTATGAATTAGATTGAGATACAAAATATTATTGCATAAGGTCAATAATACTTTCTGCAAAGAGTTGTAAATTTACTTCATTTGTACAATTGAATTTCCACAGAAGAGGCTACCAAAAAGTTTGAGTTGGTTTTGGGGAAAAGTCACCCATGTGAAACACTAAATCTAAGATTTAATTATCCCTATTTTAAAGTCATCCAACAATTGTAATTGCCCAAATCTGAGGTCCACATTTTAAGAAAGATTAGGCTACTACTAGAATTTCAGGGTAGGTAAACTGAGATGAAGAACTATAGCATTTAAAAAAATGACAAATGTTACTAATATATTCATAAATAGAAACACTTCTCACTAGTGTGTGCATATGTGTGTGTTAGTGAATTTCAAATATACAAATTATAAAAGAGATGAGACAAGTCATTATTGACTCATGTAAAAAAAAAATAGGTCCTCAGGAGGAGATTGAGATAGAAGGTTTTATGGAAAGAAACATTTTCTAGTTAGAGATTTCCATGGAGGGAGAGTAGAACCATTGAACATAGAATATGCTCCCTGTAGAAGAGCAAAATTAAGATTTTCAGGCATCAGATGAGTGATTGGCAGGAGTGGCCTTTGGGGTTGCTGTCAAACCTGAAATTTGATGACTTTAGGACTATAAAATTATCATAAAAGTTTACCTCCACATTTTATTTCTTTTGGCCTTTGTTCCTCTTGTCACTGTTTCCATCCTGTTTTGTTTTCAGTAAGCCTTCTGAGAAATGTGTTCGAATTCATTTATTCTAGACATTCAAATTTGAGATCTGACCTCTCAGTCAATGGTTGCCAGTCCAGTGTAGCACTAAATTATTTCATTTCTTATTTGATTTTATCCCATATTCCCAAAGTATACGCAAGGAACTTTGTTTTCAGAGACCCACTGCACTTGAAAAAAAATTATATGTGAATTTATTATGTGTCCTGACTGAACAAAGCATCACAGGAATAAAGACTTGGAGAAATAAAATCATACCTGTTATTCTCATTTGGGATACCTATGTCAAATTATCCAGATGGTAAGAATCTGGCTTTTTCTGAATGTAAATTTATATTTTCTCTAAATATAATTCCTTAGTATTATGTATTATGTTTTATAATGTCACTTAAATTTTTAGCCATTGTTCATATTATGTCATATTTTTCATAAATGAACTAAAGTACAAGTTCACATCATCTCCAGAATCAATTTCTGGATTAATTTTTTCATTTTTTTCCATGAATTGGAATTAATGTGGAAATGCTCTTCATCAAGTTATCTAACAGAGTTCTAGGAAATATGGTCAAGAGCAGTCACATGGGGCACACTTGCTTATTTGCATCTCTAAATTACTAAAACCCTTCCTATCCTTTTGCATCATCAGAATTCCCAAGTCAGTTTAACAAAAGCAGAGACCCCTGAATTACTTTGCCCTAAGTTAGCTATCCGAATGGACCTCTGTAGTTATTCTGAACATTTCTAACCTTTATTCATCACTATAGTTCGACATAGAGGTATTCAAACCATGCTTGGCTTTTTCACCATTGTCTTATAATTTTGTTGTGATGGTTTAGAGTGTTCACTTTCATGGTATTCTGAATTTCCTCAGTAATCCATATTTAAAATTTGTGCTATCTATATTCACTTAGACTACACTGTGTAATACTTATTCTTACCTTGAGGAATTTTTGTTTTACTGTAAGACTTTTATTCTCAACTATATGCATTGTCTTCTAAAGCATTTTTCTTATTCATGGAACACGTGGGTGATATGTTCGTCCAGAATGAGTTGATTTTTATTTACTGATTGGAAACTAAGTTTGAAATCTCTGACACATATTACAGTCAGAAATCTCAGGTCTTAAACCTTCTACCTACACATACTTACCTAATATCTTCTTTCTTTTTCATTTTGGGTGCAATCAGTAGTCCATAAGAGGCTGAAGGTTTACATTCTGGGGACATTAATATTTTGTCCTAGGCAAGCGCTGAATGTTACTTGGAAAGCAAATTACGTCTGATAATGTCGTAATTGTGCACCTATTACTAAATAGTGAAATACTTGAGAACAGGTCTATACCCACCCTGCTTGACCAATAATGTGAATTCTTGACAGTGTGGATTCTTTGAAATTGAGGAAGTTAATGTGGAAGTTTGCTGAATATATCATTTCTTCTTCTCACAATGCCTGCCTTCTCCCACAAAGAGGTCACTTAGAATAAACATTTTATTAACTCTTTTTATCTCCAAGGCAATATTTGTACCAGTGGTTGAACCAATAATCTATATTTTTTTCTTGATAACAATATGTCAATCTAGTGGTTACCCATGGAGAAGGCTAGAAGGAGCATTCTTATGATTTTGGGCTTGGTTTCAGCAAGCTAGATTCTACATTTTTTTTCTACTTTTTTTTTGTTGTTTTTAGTGATGATTTTAAAAGGCTATACTAAAAAGATTCTAAAGTTGATGGGCATGAGAAAAACCTTCATCTTCCTTCTTCAATGTGAGTATGACTGGCAGTTGGTCCACATCCCTGTTGTCTTTAACAGCTTTGTGTGTAGGTGGTTTAACACACACAAGTCAGTTTCTCATGGCACCTGTGATCAACTGGTGATCAACTTAACACCAGCTGAATTAAATCAGAATGGTGTTGAACATAGATGATCTCTATGCTGAATGTTGCCAGCATGGAGAAGAAGAGCTAGGCATTGTGGGTTTGGTTCTCCTGTGGGAGCCCATCGTGGCTAGCCTTCCCAATATGAGTTCAGCCATTACCATCAGTGGAGCTCAGGACCTTGTTGGTGAGAGTGACTGTGGTTCACTTTGTGGGAGCTCTAGTGTTTGCATCAAACATCACTTCCTGGTTCTGAAGGGGAAGATGTGTGCTGTTTAATCTTCAGGAAAAGCTTTTCATTTTTGTTTTCTGGCATGTAGTTGATTGTTCTTATTGTTAGAGGAGCTTGGTACATTCGTGTCATTGAGGATGGCTGTGGTGATTTTCAGGGCAACCCTGGCCCTTGTTTAGACTGTGACTTCTGGGCTTCAGTGTAGAACCCTCAACCTACCAGCACAGCTCCTTCACTCTGCTGGCCTGGACTTCCTAGTTTCCATCACTGACCTTTGGGTATTCCCAGCACAGATGCTTAGAACAAACTGGCGTGAGTCCTTCTCATGGGCTCTAGACCTCCAGTTAGGTTCATGGGAGGCATTGTTACAGTCTCTGCGTTTTCATCTTGATTCATGCAGGACATTGCTGTGGGATCGAGGTCCTTGGCTGAATATTATGTGTCTTTAGTGTTGTGGACAATTTCCTTCACTTTCTTGTGTTTAACTCTGGGTGACCATTGTAAAATGATATTATAAATTCTGTGTCCTTTTTCTAATTGGTATCCTCACAACCTGTGACTATAATAGCATCTTAGTCTGTTTTGTTTTGCTATTAAAAATTCCTGAGGCTGGGTTATTATAAAGAACACAAATTTACTATCTGATATTTATTGAAGATGGAAAGTCTAAGACAAAGGAACCAACAGTATCTGGTTAGAGGCTTCCTGCAGCACCTATATATGGTCAAAAAAATAAAACTCAGAAAATTCAGTGTCCTGGTTACTTTTTTCTTGTTGGTAGGAAAAGATACTTGACACTCAAAATTAAAGAAAGAAAGATCTATTTAGTTCACAGTCTGTGGGGGTTACAGTCCATAATTTGCTGGTTCCAAGGCAGGATGGCATGGCACAAGGGGACATTTTAAGGAGGAAGAAGACAGCAAACCCAAAAAGAGAAAAATGGAGAAGAGCAAGCCTGTTTTCTTCCTTTATACTTTAAACAGATTTGCCCCTTGGGCAGATGTAGCACCCACACTATCTCCATGCCCACCTCTTGCACAGGCAGAGGATGCTTAAAAAGTACGGACCCTGGTGCCCTGCTAAATCACTTAGTTAAACTTGCGACTTTCTCAAACTGACACTGCAGGAAATCCTAGAGAGGTAAAGCTGTGTTTTTTATACACCAGGATGGAGAACTTTTGAGTTATTTAGTTAAGTTTCTCAACCTCTCAGGTTGACACAATGTATCAACCATAATAGTCTGAGAAAAAAGCTAGCTAGGTGCTTGAGGAAGATTCTTTGAAAAGGCCCTTAATCTTATTAACATGGTATCTGAGGCCACATGCCCTAGTCAGCTTTTTTATGGCCTCACTTTATAAAGCTAGCTCATTGGCAGCACTTAAATTTTGTAGAAGAAAAGTCCATTCCTCCAAGACTGGAAAAACTGACTTTCCATAATGCCAAAGACTAAAACTAGACTCTTGTCTATCACCATGAACTAAACTAAAATCAAATTTGATCAGACATCTAAATAGTAATAGAAGCATTAAATTTGCTGGAAGAGAGAACAGGCAGAACTTTTGAAGACACAGGTATAGGCAAAGACTTCATGAACAAAATCCTAATGGCACAGGAATTACTACAAAGAATCAACGACAAGGATCTCATCATACTGAAAAACTTTTGCACAGCAAAAGAAATCACCAACAGTCACAGTCAGTTACTCCTTCAACCAAGAAATAATATCCAGAATATATAAAGAACTAAAAAATGTCACTTCCCAAATTAAAAAACCTAGTGCATACATGGGTATCTGAAGTGAATAGACACTTCCCAGAAGTTGTACAAACAGCAAACAAATTTATGAAAAACTATTCAACAACACTGATCATTTGAGAAATGCAAACTAAAGCAATACTGAGATTCCATCTCGCTCCAGAAAGAGTGGCTATTATCAAGCACAAATAACAAATACTAAAGAAGTTGTGGGGGAAGTAAAACACCTTCCACTGCTGAAGGGAGTGTAGACTGGTGCAACCACTGTGGAAATCAGAGTGGAGATTTCTAAAAAATCTAGAAGTTTCATTTGACCCAGATATTCCCTTTCTGTGTATTTTCCCAGAAGAATTAAAAACTTTGTACCACAGTTATATATGTGTAGTAATGTTTATATAGCAGTTTGTAGTAACTAAGTCTTGGAAACAGTCCTTATACCAATAAACTGAGGAGTGAATAAAAAGATTTTTGTTTTGCATGGTGTACGACTCAGCCATAACCAAGGATAAACTTGAGACATTTATAGCTAGATAGATGGACTTTGAGACCATACTCAAGTGAAATGAATGGAAATATGGGGAAGAAGAAACAGAAAAAAAGAAAAAAATATAAAAGGGAAGCAAAACTTTGTAAGGAGAGGAAGAAGGGTTAAGAGGAGGGGAAGAGAATGGGAAAAAAATGGGGACTTAAGACATACTATATACAGGTACTTGTTCCCAATGTTGAGTATGATCATTATGTATATCTAAACTGTACTAATAAAGTTAATAAATATAAACAAATTTTTAGAAATTTATTCAAACCATAACACATGTGTGCTCTATTCTTCATCTGTTTCCCAGGCATAAAAGAGAGATAGGTGAGATAACTAACTTGCAAGTGCTTTGAAAGGTTCATGAAAATGTAAATGAATTATAATACAGATTAATATTAATAATAAGAGTTGAAAATGTGAAATAAAATTAAATATACATAAAATAATAAAATTCAACTCAAATCTGTAAGTCTTGAGGGTAAGAACATTTCGGAAAAAATTTTGGAACTCACTGTCAAAAGAAATATATGACTGCTCAAAAAATGAAAATTAATGATGAATTATCTGTTTAAATTTTCTTTTTACTATAAAATCTAATTAATTCATTTATATAATTTCTAGTTTCTGATAATTGGAAGAAGACTAGAACAGTTCTTTCCATGGAAACATAACTTTTACCTTGTAAATATTTCTAGGATTGTACTTTAGTCTGTTCAGGTTGCCATAAGAAAATGCTATACAATGAATGTCTTAACCAAAATTCATTTTTTTTAGAAGAGTCCAGGATTGGTGTCAACACTATAGATTTTGTGTTAGGATTCATCTTTTGGCTGTAGGTGATGGCCATTTTGTTCTGCTCTCTCATGGCTTCTTCTTTATGTGCTCAGAAAAGAAGTCCAAGCTTTCCGGAATCTTTTCAGAACACTAATCCTACGAGATCCATCTCCTTCACCTCCATATTAAGCCACAGTTGGGATTAAGGTTTTAACCTATGAATGGAGACACCCAATGCACCCGACTTTTAGTCCATGATGGGCTGCGGTAACAAAGTGCTATAAACCGGTTTGTTTAAACGATACAACACTAGCGTCTCACAATTTTGAAGTCTAGAAATCTGAGACCAAGGTACCAGTGGAATTTTTTTTTTCCTTCTGTGGCCTCTCTCTTCAGCTCATACATCGCCATCTCTGTTTCATCACATGAACATACCTGCATATATATGTGTATCTTAATTTTCAAATCAGGACACCAATTTTACTGCATTAGGGTTAAATATATATATTCAAACCATTTATGTCTTTAAAGACCCTATTTCCAAACACAGACCTATTCTGAGGTATTAGTATCTAAGAATTCAACATATAAATCTTTTGCAAGATAAATAATTCATCCCATAACATGTTCAAAACACTAAAGATTTAAAAAAGATTTAGATTTCTGTCATTTTAATCTGAAGGCTTGCTTTGGTCAACAACTGCTCAATGGCTACACTCTCAGTTCATGCAACTGCTAGGCAAAGCACATGCCTTTTTGTGTCCACCTAACTTTCACTCTGTATAGATATCCGAGAATAAAATTTTCAAGATTGTTCAATAATTCACATTAATCACTAATTCGCATGCCTGTTCTCTGGTTAGCTTAAATCAGTAAGCTGTTCTAAATTACATTCTCCACCCCCAACAGAGTGGCTTGCTTGCCCTTGAGAGTTCATTCAGTCAGACAGAAGCAAACCTGACTGGCAGAGTTCTAGCCTCGTTTGGTATTCAGAGTAGTCCCGCATCAGGCCAGAGTTATTAAAGTTGAGTTTTGACATTTCAAAGAACATTGGAAGATTTTGACCTCTTCTTCTGGAATTTGAAGGAGAAAGATACTAAAAAAATTGCTATACATCTTAGCTAATATAATCCCCCTCCAACTCACTAGAGAAAATTTTGGTTCTGCATCTGTAAAATAAGATTTGCTTACTTTCTAATTAAATGACAAAAATAAACAAAAACAATCTCTTCAATTTTAGCTTTCATGGTTGGGTTTTGTAGCCCAGGAACAACTTCACACACAAGGTCTCTGCAACTCACCTCTCGCCACCATCACCCACAATTAAGACTCATTAAGATTTTCCTCACTTCTATCTTCCAAGGACAAAAATAAGGTAGGCTATTACCATTTGTTTCATTCTAATAAGGAAACCCGTGGGGGTTCTATGCTGAGAATTTCAGAATTTCCTTTTTAAATCACAGAGCTGAGAAATAATGAGCTCTTAGCTTAATTTTCCTTTATCTTTGTTTGTAGGTATAAGGTGTTTATTCTCCTGTAGTTTTATATTCTTTTAGGCAAGTTCACTTACTTTCCTCTATAGATTTGATTAATTCGGTAGTTGCATTCTTCCATCAGGACTGGGGTAAATATACTGCCATTTCTTGGAAATCTCCAAATTGCCAGACTTCTGCATAGTAATCTGAGTGTGACTGAGAATGCAGACAGTGAGTGTGTGCATGTGTGTGTGTGTGTGTGTGTGTGTGTGTGTGTGTGAGAGTATGCATGACATTTTTTGTGAGAATTGTGCAGACACATACTTCACTATGAGTTCTGTTTTCTTTAAACACAAGCCAAGATTAAGGAACAAAATTAGTGTTTTAAGACATTCTCTCAACTCCTGTGCAACCTTAAGAAATCCTTCAATGATCTGACATTATAATTAATTCCATCTTCTATTCAACAGGCAATAAAAATTTTCAAAATATCCTGCTACTTTGAATGAATTGTCTCACTAATCTCAGAAGGATGAAACTCAATGCAGCATGCTCACCCTTAGGCCCCCTTTTAAATGTAATCCACAAAGGTATATAAGCATTCAAATATCTATAGCCACACACATAAATGCCTACTCACTTAGAATATAGATTCCCCTGCCTCTAGGGAGGCTCAATTAAATCTCTCCACCATAATTTTTCTTCTCATGAAATCCTAATAGCACTTCATTGCTTGTAGAACAGTTTTCTAAACCTTTGCCTTCTAATTTTCATATTCCTGAATCAATAAAATCTCCGTGCATGTATGTTATGAGAAGAAATACTAGGATTTCTGAAAATTATCTCTTTAAGTAAGGATTATCTATGCCCTTTTTTCCTGATTGTTCTATTTCTGAAAGGCACATGTTAAAAATCTATGTGATTATATTTATGGTAAAACAATATTTTCCTTAAATTTTACAGATATTTGCTTTAACTGTGTTACATAATTTGAAATTTATTGTTGGGTTTTCTGCTAATTTCTTTATCCTCTTTTTATGATAATTCTCCATTGTGCTGTTTTTCTTACAATTTCTTCCAAATTCTCTAGGTCTTTATTCTTCAAAGATGCATTCTGAGTAAAGTTGTTAGTTCTAACTTTCCTTGTTCTAACCATAATTTCTTTTGCCTCAACTAGTACAAGAATTTATGGAGTTGGAGAACACCGAACAGCAGATTCTGAGAAGTAAGCCTTCAGAAATCTGTGGATTCCAGTGGACAGGGCTCCATTAGACCACGACAAATATAAAAGAATTGTCTTTTTTTTTTTTTTTTTTTAAGTGGGAGAATAGAGACCTCAGAGCAAAGACTCTCTTTCTGTGTCTCAAAAGGAAGTGAGGAATTTTCTAGCTAGTCATCTAATTCAGGGCGACCATGACTCCTGTGCCTTCCAACACTAGTAAAATTAAAAAAAAAAAAAAAAAAAACTTAGAGACAGGAAAATCAGGCTTGAGTCAGACTACAGAAAGTAAAACACTCCTTCATCTACGAGTAATACAAGATACATAAGGCAGAAAACAAGGAACAAATACCAGGTGAAATAAAATTTTTATATGAGTCAGATAAAATTTAATAAAACAAAATCCATAAACATTCCGGGTACAGCATGAAATTATGCTTCCAGACCTAAAGTACGACTTTTGACTAAGCAATCCTTTATGTTAAGATAGGGGGTAATTGTTAAGATCCAAATTAGTGACCTAAATGTACACAAAGAAGTCAACAAACATAAATTAAAAACAGAAACTAGGGGCTGAGGTTTAGCTGAGTGGTACAAGTACCCACTTGGCAAGCACAAGGTCTCAAGTTCACTCCTCAATACAAAAACAAAACAAAACAAAACAAAACAAAAAACCAGAAAATTATTGATACTGCTATACCAGAGAAAATTGAAATTGAGGTCTGGCATTCAAATTACGGGAGGAGTTTCAGGGAGAGAAAAATCATTTCAGGATGTATGAGGACATTGTCAATGATTACAGAAATAATAGAAGAAAAAGTTTTTCAGCGCTGAAACCTTAAATAAGCTCACCATCTTTAAATCTGCTGTAATGACATAAAATAAAACAAAAATATGTAAAGTTTGAAAATATTTTATAAACCTCTTCCATCATTGAAATAATAAAAAGAAAAATGTAAATTCATGTCCAAAAGTATATATTACCACAAAGAAAAAATAAATCAGGCAAGATGGAATTTAGTATGATGTAATTTATAGATAAAATTAAAAACTTTGTAAACAGGTCAACTACATGGAGAACTTGTAAATTAAAGTGTGCAGCCAAGAAAATTACTGAGAATGTAGCATATATAAATCAAAACATAAAAATATGATAGAAATTTTAAGGCAAAATGACAATGAGAATTATAGGAAAAGAAAAGAAATGATTTTCCAGGAAGCAAAACACTAGATTTCAAATTGTATAGTACAGAGAAAGTGAAGATTGATAAAATATTAAAGAAAAGATTGTCAAATTTTGTTTCCATTGATAATTTTAGCATATACCTCAAGGAAAGAATAAATAGGAAGCAATAAATGCATTAAGGTATGGAATTAAGGAATGAATAAACTATGATTTCATAGATGTCACAACAAGAGTTCCTACTTCTATTTCTCTTCCTCTCTCTTCTACCTTGATTTATATACTCATCCATTCATAAATAGTACACATAGCTAAATGTGTACACATACCTATATACATACATCACATCCTTATAATCTATTGATAGAACATATGCATAGATGAGTATGTATATTTCAGGTATAATTATATTTCAAATATGTGTGTATTTCTAGTTCAAAAACAGAGTAAGTGACATTGCAATAAATGACTAGTGATCTCTATCATACAAGCTACATTTTCTGGGCTATGATAAATCAAACCTGTGAATCAGTAGCGATAAGGGCTAAAATTTTAATGAATTTAGAAAATAAATCAGCACCTTAAATAAACCAAATATTTAGAAAGAATTTATGCTTTAGCATATTATAGGTGAAAATGATGTAGTCACATAGATTCATATTTAAACATGCAGAAAAGCCTGTATAATTCAGTATCTATTATTGATAAAAATATCTAAATGAACAAATTTCCTCCACTTCCCCACTGTTTTAAGCTGAAGAAGGACCATTCTATTCATTCTTTGTACTGAAGTACCAAAGGCATTCTCTTTAAATTTAGGAAAAATGAAATATACTGTTGGTGCTTTTTCCACATTGTTAGGAAGTTTTTTAAGGGTTGCAATTCAATATGAAATAAAAACTTCATAAGGAAGAAATTTTAGAGCTCATATGTAGAGAATGTAATATCAGTTTTAGGTATTCTAGTTATCTGATATTCTGTCCTACTTTTAGGTACTGAACTGATGATTTTAATATAGTATTGTTTAGTTTTTATGGAATTCAGTATATGAATTTTTTGCATATTGAAACATATTGTTATTTAGTGCATTGAAATTTTGAATCAAATAAAGGAATACTCGTAATGACTTGCTATAAATATACCCTTTTAAGCCATTTTAAAAGCATCTCAAATGTTTCCTGTATAAGGGACTCACACAAGTTTCACATCTAAATGGCTCATTCAAAGCTGGCTATGTTCTACCTTACACTCAAGGTTTAAAAAACTGCAAAGGCCTCTGCTCTCAGGGTAACATTGTCTCTGGGCTTTGCTTCATGTGTGTTCTTTGTTTCTGAGAGCTACAGAGTTCTTTTTTTTTTTTTTTTTTTGAGTTTCTCTCTCAACCCACATTTCCATTTCTTCTTGCTGAGACAGTTTTTTATACATTCAAATAAATTTTAAAAAGTCTTAGTCATTTAAGACACAAAATCTGGAAAGACATATAGATTTTCATTCATCCATATTTCCTTTCCTAAAGGAAATAAGCATAAATTATATATATATATATATATATATATATATATATATATATATTCACTTGAATGACATAGGGTTGGGAGCTAAATAAAGGTGGAAGTAGATTAATATCTCAAAATGAAGTCACCTCATAGCAGACACTGTCAGAACTTGTTATATCCTACAGACTCTGCCATTTCAAAGTACTTTGGCCATCTTCCAACTTCTGACCTCATATCTGTGTCTCTGTACCAGAGGGCTTTTCTGGAATCCTGGAAGGTTATACTCAACTATAGCTAGAGGCCAGAACTACTGGAAAATTAACCCCATCACATCCCAGCAGCATGAAATGGTGTTTGAGAATCATCACCTGCCAAATAAGATACCAGCATCATTGAAGGGACTTAAATCAGACTCAGATTCTCATAGTGTAATAATCAAAATGGCCAGGATAGAATCAAAATATATCTGGTACACAGAAGCAGGAAAAATCTTAAGTCTCATGTGACATGGTAACAGATGTTAATATGAAGATAACACAAGTATCAGAATTATGTGATAAACATTAATTGTTTATTATTAAAATTCCTCCCACAGTGAGAGATGAAGATTTTGAAAATAAATGGAATGAAACAAACAATCAGTACAACATTTAGCAGATGTAGAACAGAACAATATGGTAATTGTAGAATGAAGAAGTAAATTAAAAATGACAATTAATTAATCATTGGACTGACAGCAACAGAATGGAGATGGTAAAGGAAATAATGATTTAAATTGAAAATAGACCAATATAAGTTATACAATTTAAATCACAGAGAAAAAAATAAAAAATAAAGACTCAGTATCCTTTGGGGATCTTATCAACAGCCTTAACATTTAAGTTGTTACAAATCTAGAGAAGAAAAGAATGTGTGTGACATAAAATGTTTGATCATTACCAAGTCACCCCAGATAAAACTGCTGAAAAGTAAGAACACAAGAAAAATACCCAAGGTAGTGAGGGCAAAACAATATATTCTTTATCTGGGACAAAATATTTTCTATACACAGTCATTAAGGTAGATAAACCATGTTTTCAGAAAAAAGGAGCATGGTAACAGAAAACATCAGAAATGAAGGGTGCAGAGCTTCAATGGTAAATGAGTAAATATTATAGACACCAAACACTTTAAGAAGTGTGCAGTGAATGAAACCAAAATGTATTAAGTTGTTTGAAAAATTTCATCTACTATAAGTAAGACTATTTCAGTGTGAACTGTAACAGAAAAGGGATTTGTGTAGTGACTGGCTTTCTACACAATGCATTTAGAGGTAAAATCCTGATGTGAAAAAGACTTCAAGTTAAAAATATTCTATTACCTAGAAAAAAAGCTAAAAACATAGAGATATAGCAAAAACGAAATATGTTCTAAAATGTGAAAAGTAGGCCAAATAACAAAAATGCAAAAATAGAAAATTAACAACAAAACTGCAATTTGAAATCCAGACAACTTAATAATTCCACTTAATGTCAATTATTTAAGCATTGCTATCAGAGGATAATATTTTTTTGATTAAAAATATGAACAAGCTGTGGTCTGTTTAAAAATATCTACAAAGGTATCATTATATAGGTAGGTGAGATGGAAAAACATGTAATATAAAAGAATAAAAAAAGGTAAACTGTGAAAGTGGAAGAGTAACATCTCAGTAGCTTTTATATGTAGTTTATTTACAATGATTTGCAGGAAAAATCACAGTCAAAAATTGTGAAGTGAAAATTTCAGGAATGAATAATGAGTCAGTGTTTAAGTAATTTTTATTAAAACTCATTACTAAAATTTTCCACTTTTTTATTATTGTTACTAATTATTATACTGAATTATTAAATTAAACTTCATCAGAAATTGTGTATATAGGAAAACATAGTATATATAGAATTGTATACTATCTTCAGTTTTTAGCATATGCTAGATATAATGTATTTTCTGTAAATTGTGGGAAGGTGTTATTGTATTTAAAAGATAGCTACAGTTCATATATTAATAATTGATATATTGTTTGGAGCAAAGCAAATTACCAAATCTAAAGAGAAATATTCTGTACTAACAAAAAAATAACATCTACAAACAGTTATAGTAATACCAATAGGTATGCACTTACCAATAGTTTCAAAATATATAAAGCAAAACTTGGAATTATGTAGAGAAACAGAAAAACATAAAATACATAATTGAAGACTTTAACATGGATCAATAGTACGGAAAACTAGTCAACAGAAAACCTGCAAGAATATAGAAGAAATGAATGTGTCTACCAACCAGATTTAACCAAATTTTCATAAAACTCCACATAACAGAAAATATAACATTCTTTCTCAAGTGTAAATAGTTAAACATATCATGACTAAGTAAACAAGCCATAAGAAAATTTTCAGTAAATTGTAATTAAAAAAATGTTTCATAGGAAACAAAATTATATTGGAAGTTTAAAAATAAAAATTGACAGTTTCAGCCATAACAGAGATGGTATTAAAGGGACAATGAGATTATACTGAACACATTTAAATTAAAAAAAAAAAAAAACACAACAGAGTAGACAAGCATTAGCAAGGATTTAGCAAATGAGGTACCCTCACTCATTGCTGGTTTGGTTGAAAAATGATAGTCCCTCTAGATGATAGTTCGACAACACAGATTTTAAACAGGAAGATACTGTACAACTTAGTCATTTTGTACCTAGGTATCTTGCCAAGAGAAATAAAATATTTCTACATGTGTTCTTATGGGTGATTGTAACGACATTATTTATTGTATCATCAAAATTAATCCAAATGTCTGCCAATTAATGAATAAGAAAAAGCAATATATCGAGACAATAGAATATTATTTGGCAATAAAAGTGATAACATATGGTACAGCATAAATAAATGTTAAAAACATTATCTTATGTGAAACAATCTTGATGAAAGTAATACATATTGTCTGATTTGGATACATGGAATTTACAAGATAGCCAAATCTACAGAAATAGAAAATGACTTCATAGTAGCATTAAGTAGAGGAATTGAAATGTAAGCTAATTATAAATAAATTATGAAAAGAGTTCTTTCTGAGATGTTAAAAATGTTCTAACATTGAACATAATCATAGCACAAATATGAACATTTACTTATAATCATTAAATTATAAAACAATGCAACACTTCCTGGTATATATATGATACCTGGAAAGTAAAATAGACTAGTCACCAACTGGTATAAAATAGTCATTCCATATATATAACAAAGTGTTTGCATCCAAAATATATAAATTACTCTCAAATTTACAAATAAGAAAACAGATGATTAACAAATGACCTGGAAATTTGAGCAATCTACTGAAGGAGATGAACATATGGAAAATAAAGACATAAAAAGATGATTAATATCATCATTCTTCAGAAGAATACAAATTGAAGTCATGATGAAATGTCACCACATTTTTATTAGAATGGCTTAAACAAAAATTGCTGACAAAGTACTATGTGTGGATAAAGAATGGCTAGAAGCCTCATACATAGCTGTTGGGAATGCTGAGCTGTAGAAAGGTATTTGTCAGTGTTTTGTAAAGTTAAATCCTGCTCAATAACAAGAATAAACTTGGATGTAAAATAATCTGGATGCCTCTATGGCACATCATGCTAGATGAAAGAAGCCAGTCTGAGAAATTATGTACTGCATTATTCTATTGTATGATCTTTTTGAACATACAAAATTGTAGTGATAGTGAACAGATCAGTAGTTGCCAGGGACAAGAGGAATTTAAGCACAAATAGATAATATCATGAAACTTTTTGGCTAGATAGAACTGCTGTATATATATCTACTGTATGGTCTAAGCATGTGTTCTAATATCCATAGGACTTTATATTGCAGAAATATTTGATGTACATTTATTAAACGTATGTAATAAAATAAAATGGAAAGGAGATCATTAGAGTACACATATTTCAGTGATAGGTGGATACAGTGTTTTTGCGAACTAAGCGTTAAAATGAAATCCATTGTTTCAGACATTTGAGAAAACAATATTTATCTTGTGAATGGTAAATACAGGCTTCATTTTAACATGAGTGAAGCTTGCATTTACTTGTGTACCATATAACTTTTCCCCTGCCAATTAATTTCTTTGTTTATAATCTAGAAACTTTCAAAAGAAAAGTATATATCCATCTCTGATTTTTTTGCCATGTGGTTTTAATCTTAATCTCCAGTATATATAGGGCCATGTGCCTTAAAGACTTGTATTCATGCAATGCAAATACCTTACTGTAACCTCAATATTCAGAATCTTTTTCCATTCTTTTGTTAAGTTAAAGACTTCATAATTTGTATCTTTCACTTGCTAACAATAATCTTCTTGATCTCATATATGAACAAAATTAGATAACTATAGATTGTATGAATACCTCTAATATCCTTTTAGGTTTCTATGACCAACCTGACCAATTAGTATACACATATGACCTAATAAATGGATCTGGATTTTCACTTCACAGGGTTAGAATACGTATTACAGGTTGTAATCTAGAAACTGATGATACTTCCAACTTGGAAAGATGTGTATAAATAAGTTGTTTTTTTGGTCTAGAGCACATGTCCTCAGTTAGGTAACACCATCAAGAGCTTCGTAAAACAATTTCTCCAATATCTTTCTTAGCTTCCAAGTAAACACGGAAGTGTACAGTCACAGTCATCCATACTTCCTGAGACTTTAGGATACTACTCTGCACTCTATTTAGGTGATGAGCATGGTAAATTTAGACCAGTAGATATTTTGTGGATATAAGGGAAAAATGACCAATGTAAGGAACCAGCAAGTGCTTGTTGAACAGATAAGTGAATGTAGAGACATCTGGTTGTTTTGCCAGGAGTTCATGTCCTCCTAGTTATTCTAGTAGGCAATTAACATCTCCCACCCTCCCTATGGCTCTGAGGCCTTGTGCATCTAATGTGGCACTCAAATGTGCTTTGCTGAAGCTATGTGTGTGGCAGTTTTTTTTTTTTTTCATTAGAGTTATGAATTACTGAACATAGAGAATTTGAGGTCTACTTTTTTATTTTTAATATTCTTTGCAATTTTTATAATTAATCACAATCCAAAAGTACACACGACATTTTGTCACATTGAGGGAAGAATTAAAGAATACTAGGTCAGTGCCCCCAATTATCCAGCATCCTGCACAAGGGGGGTTTTTCTCATTTAATCTTATGCATGGATGCAGGTAATCGGCTATACCGATTTCTGTAACCCAGCATTCGCTTTGAGCTCTAGTTTTAGGAATCCTGTTTGGATTAACCAGTGGCACCATTCTTCCCTATTCTGCTTCTATTTATAAGCAATCTAATAACTGAAGCATAACAAGGCCAGTGATTCTTTTGTGGGCCGTGAAAAGCAAAAGTTCACTGAAGAGTTCACTATCATCACCACATAAATTCTATTCCAGTTTCCCACAGCCCAGAGTTTCTGTAAACTCTCTCTGCTCTGTCTTGTCTAGGGAACTGGACAGCTTTCTCCTTCTTTCAAGTTACCTAACTCCTAATTTTAACTCTCTTCTTGTGACACCACAGTTCTTACAACAGGAGTAGATATGTGGTAGTTTCAATTGTACTTGTTGCTAAATAGCTACCATTTTCAATCTTAATGTTTCTCCTCACACTTTTTCTTATGTCTTGAAAGATTTTCAAAGGACCCCCCCCCCAAAAAAAAATCAGAGACCTTTATCTTCTTGTTTCAATAGTTCTGTGTTTCAGGGTCATTTCCAGGGTACTATTAGTTCTAAAACAAGAAATATAAATGACAAACAACATAGACTGTAGAGATGTTTACACCAGCGAGGGTGTAAGTTTTGCAGCTCAAAATGATGTCTTCAAATCTCTCTCAAAAGAAACACACCACTCTGACCCTGAAGCAACAGTGTTCTCTCCAACATAAAGAGTTTTGTGATTAGAACAGTCCTGGTTTGCTGGAAATACCTTTTTCAAAGGATTTCAGTGTGCCTCATATTTAAGCATTATTCATGCTAGCAGAGAAATTAAATTCCTGAAATCCTATTTAAGGCTGAGGATGGGGGGAGGAGAGCAAGGGATTTACCCACTGATGCCGAAGTAGAAAACACAGAGCATGACTTGCAGCTGTTCAGCTCTGTCTTAAACAAGAAAACAAGCCTCCTAACCAGCCACCACCAAACACCTTTCACTTGGTTCCCATGGCAACACCTCTATCCTCTGGTGCCCATGATGTCTCTAATGCCTCCGACTAGTTGGATTCATTGGCACCTGCTCCCCTTGCCAGCTCTTGTCAAAACTTATTAGAATGAGAATCTTTTCCAATAGTACTAGTGGGAGGAGAAAAAATGCATTTTGTTCACTAGAGATCTCTTTCAACTCCCAGACAAACCAGCATCTCCGGCTCCCTATGCAAGAAAATACTTGGCTTGTTCATCATGTCATGCCCCAAGGCATGCTCACACTAGCATGCATGTAGAAGCAATGACCCAGCTAGATGTGCACTTCTGAAAGGCTGTCGTTGCCTGGTTCCTTTGTTCTAGTTTATGATACCCAGATTTCTAATGCTTCCTTTACAAGGGAAGGAAAGAGTTAGTCAAAGGAGCCAGTATTCTGGTCCTTGAGGTACCATCAACCAATGGGTGCAGTGACTGGTGATGTAATGCTCTTAACTCCTCCATCCTTGAAGACTTGAGCATAGGGATTTGTGGGGGTTTGGATTTTTCTCTGGCCTATATTGAAGTAGATTTTTCTCTTGAGCTATTTATGTCCTGTCACTTAAGTTTAGGCTTTCTCAAGAATACAGGCATGCTGTTTTTAAGATGGGATTCAGAGAAAAGCCAGACAAGCAGGCTAAAACAGCAAGTGTGGCAGCAAACTTTTTGCTTATAATGCAGTGGTGAGGTTTTATGTAGCTTCTGGAGAGAGAGAGAGAGAGAGAGAGAGAGAGAGAGAGAGAGAGAGAGAGAGAGAGAGAGAGAGAGAGAGACTTTCTTTCTTTCTTCAAGCTGAGATGAATTGAAATCCAAAGCAGCATTCCCTGGCATTTCTCTGTTCTTTTATCTCTTCACTTAATCTCTAGTGCTAATGTGGAGTCATAAGTTCCATAGTTTTAAAGTAGCCACAAGTCTTATTTGATCTAGGACAGAGGGTTTCCCAGAAACGGCACTTTCAGGCCTGAAGTTGAGACTGTTCCTGGCTGCAATGGAAAAACAGAGTTTCTACAGATTAAAAGGACATATTTCTCTTTCCAATGGCTTGTAGTTCTCACACTTACTTCCCTATGATTGTTTTATCTATGATCCTCAAAGTAAAGTTTCACGTTTTTTAAAAAAAGTAAGAATACTAAAGAATTTGCTGCAGATTTAATTAATAGGTAGGTGAGGAAGTTTACAATACAATTTCCTAAACAATAAAATTAGATATGTTATCTTTCTCGATTCCAGAACAACTAGATCTTTTGTACTCCTCTTTATAGAGGTTTTCAGGACCACCACTTCTGAGATTATTGCACTAATTTCTGCTTCATGTATTGAGGATCACTGGCTCTGTTATTACTTCTTTCTCTAAACATGTAACTATATACACTAATTGTATTTAAGTATGTGAAAAGAATTATATCTAGGATAGATTTTCTGTGTATTCAACAAACACAGAGTCAGGTAATAGTTGGAACTCAATATTTTTAGAAGAAATTTGGAGTAATAGAAATAATTTTAAAAATTAAAATTGAATTAAATATATATTTATGGTGCATTTTTATAGTACCAGTGATTCTGTACTCCTTGACTGAATAATACTAGAAACCATTTTACACACACATACACACACACACACACACACACACACACACACACACACACACACACCACAGCTGGGTGTAAAAAGCTGAGCTGGTAGCATAACTCTGATATATGACTATACACTGTATTAGTGATCCATGCATGTAACTTACCTTTCCCAATAACTGGCTCTCTTCAGACCCTGTATTCTCATAGGACTTATAATTTATAGAACCATGCTCATGCATGTAGTGGTTGAAAGTTTGTACAGGTCAATACGTGGGCTTAACATGAGCAGTAGCAGGAATGATGCTATCAATTAATGGGATGACTGATGTGATAGAAAAAATGATTAAGGGCTCCAGAGGTAAGAGGATTCCTGGACGATATCAGTCTTAAACAAAGCCTTCTGAATTGTAGAAGCCAGCTAAACTTTGTAAGTATCATTAAACTCTATACCTGTTATGGGCACATTTATCTATATACTTGCAGTTCTTTAGAAAGTAGTTAATATTACAGTGGTAAATATTTAGATGATAAGCATCTTACAATGTAGTTGTTACCATTAATAGTCATTTTCCGCTCTAATTTTCTAATTCTACTTTTATTTAGCTATTTCTTTAGATGTTTCTATTCTATTTTTATTAGTGCTATTTCTTAAAAAGCAAATTTATACTCTTCTAATTCTTAAAGCTCCTTTCTCTTGACTACTTACTTCATAACAAAAATTTAGCTCTCAGAAAAAAACGCAATCACTACCACATACACACAATCATAAACAATTATATAGTTGCAATTCTCTTGTATCATACTTTAATCCTTGAATAAACAGTTTTTTTCTTTTAATTTTCTTGTTTTTCTAATTATTACCATTGATTTCTTACACTTTTCAAAAAAATATACATTACTAAGTTCATTTTCATGATGAATAGTATGCCACAAAATGAATCTGCCAATTTTCTGAATCATGTATTGAGTCAGTGTTTTCTGAGATGGCTGTTTAATGGGCTAGATTCCCTGTTTTCTTCCTGGAATTCTTGTTCCATTACCCTAGAAATGTTCAGTATATTTCTTTTGTTGCCATCTTTCTTCTTTGACTGATTTTTGTGGAAGTATTTTGCTCTATTTTCATCTATATTTTAGAATCATCTGATGAACTATAAAAATCTTTCTGGAATTTTAGATGCAGGTCATTATATATATATATATATATATATATATATATATATATATTAGTTGGCAAGAACATAAAAACTTATTGGGCCTCTTAATCAGTAAATATGATATGCCTTGTTAGAGTTTGGATCATAAATATTCCCAAAGGACTATGTGTTCCTAGCTTGGTCTCCAAACTCCTCCTGGGAGAGTTTGGAGTTTTTAGGAGGTTGGGCCCAGTGGTATGTTTGTAGGTAACTGGGACTATGTCGCCAAAGAAGATAAGGTAACCTTAAACCTTTCCTTATTCCCTTTTGATGCTAGGCATGAGATGAAGGTTTTGCTCTGCCCTAGACTTCTGATGTGATGTGCTTCTTTGCTAAGGAGGTAATCTATTATAACTTGGAATCATCTAAAATGTGAGTCAAAATAAATGTATTCTCTTTGTGATTATCTCAGAAATTTGTTATAGAAATGGAAAACTGAGTGATAATATATCTACAATTGTCTTCTGTAAAAGTGATTTTTCCCTCACTAGTGTTTTATAGTTTCTTGCATAATGATATTTCATGTAGTTCATAATATGCATAACAAATACTTGCATAGCTTACGATTTTGAGAGACAATGAATTTTATTGTTGGATTAATTTCAAATTTCAGACATTCATCACTAGTGTACAAGAGTTGACGTTCATATGGACTTTGTAACTTCGTACCCACTACCTTCTTTTATGAGTTGTATTAGATTTATTATATTTTTTTAAAAAAAATTCTAGTTATCTGAATAGATGTATTTTATTTATTTATTTATATAATTTTACTGTCTCTATAGCAATGATTCATTATCTTTATTATACTGGCTAGTGCTTCCTGTATGATATTGAATAAGAATGATAAAAATAATGATGAACCTGTGCTTCCTTCCTCATCTTACATGAAGACAGTTAGATATTTGACTATGAAGCTTGATTTCATTTACATTAGAAAGCCAAAGTATAGATAAATCAAATAAATTAAAGTGAAAATAAAAAGATAGATAATAGAAAAAATGGAGATAGACCTTTTTGCAAAAGGGAAGGGAGACTCAGAGATTGTGGGAGTAGAAGAGAGGAGGGAATAAAGAGTCAAAGATGAATTAAGCTGTATTATGTACATGCACCAGATCCTCGTGATGAATATAATCATTATGTTCTGCAAATGTGCTAACAAGAATGAAAATAGAAAAGCTTGGCACTATTTCTAGTTATTTGGTTTTGGTTAAGTGTCATGTGTTAATAAACTTAGCAATTACTTGTAAGAAATTATTTAAAATTGTCCATTTGGGATATTTCCCCAGTCAATTATTTTTCATCTTCTTTTTCTAAAGCTCTAATAGTTAAATATAATCTCTTTAAGAGGTTTTTCTCTTTCTACATCTTTTAAATTTTTTATTGACATATAATTTATAAATTATAAAGTTCACTCATTTAAAATTCAGTGAATTTAGAGTTTGCAACCATCAGCACAATTCAACTTTAGAATATTTTCTTTATATTAGAACTTTCACACATTAATGCAGATAATCCTGAATCTAGGCACTAGATTCAAGCAATCCTTAAATTGATACTCAGTTTTTCTGGGACAATGTAGAGTAAAAAATATTTTCCCCTCTAAATTGTTTTATCAGTTTGTTTTAAAACTTGATCATATTTAAATATTTATTTATATAATCTCAACTCTTTCATTTTTTCTAAGAATATACTCATATCCGTTATTGCATATCTTAAAAATATTTCTTTAGTGTAAGTTTTCAAATGAGGAGAGTTTATTTGGTTAAGTTTTTCATGAATCTTGCTGTTTTTAGTATTTTGCATATATATATATATATATACATAAAGGCATATAAATACATGCATATATATAGGCATAAGTATATATAATGCATACATTTCTATATATTTAACATTTGATTGTTAATTTGTGCTAAAAATGTCTCCTAGAATTTTGAGATGTCCATGGTGTATCTATAGATCAGTAATTATTCCTATCACACCTTGTTCCTACTATTTATATATTATTTCTTTGTGGCTATTTAAAATATTATTTTTTATCCTTTTCATAAAGTTTTCTGTTATGAGTTAGTGTGAATTTATTTTTATTTTATAGTTCTTTAGAATTATTGAGGGTTTAGTATGCTTCTCAAGATATCATAAGTTTTTGTAATTGTAATTCTTCAAGTATTTTATTAGTTCTCATAATTTTATTTTGACATTATGATTACCTGAACATTAGAACTTTGGTGAATGCCCGGATCCTTGGATGTATTTTTTAAACTTTTTAAAAATTTAAAATTCATTTTTGCCATTCTAATTGGTTCATTTATACTGTTCTATCTTCAACTGTACTTACTCCTTTTATTCTCATTTCTACTTTTCCATAGACCCTATTAAATGAAAATTTTATTTCGCTTATACTTTATTCTAAAATTCATTTTGTTTTCTTTTTTATATCTTCTACTTCTTGGCTAAAATGTTTTATTTTTTATTTGTATGTTTGTAATTGCACATGATAACACATCAACAGCTACTTTAAAATTATTATAGATAATCCCAGTCTCTGCCCCATCTCTGTGCTGACATTTGTTTACTTTTTCTCCTCATTGATTATTATATTTTCCTGGTTCTTGACTTGAAGAATAAATTTGAATTTTATTCTGTATAACTTTAGTACTAGTTATAAAGTTCTAGCTTTTATTTCAATACTATGCTTTAAAAACCATTCAGTCTGTTTAAGGAACAGATTTTAGGTCATGTCCTAATTTGGGTACTCTGAGTAAATTGAAAATTTAATTTTCAAACTCTTGCAGTGATATTCTATTCTGTCTTGTCTATGTTATACCTGAAGCATAATCTGAAACATGGGCATAACTGTGTATTATAGTCTTCTTCTCAAAACTTTTGTCACTCCATATGCTATGTCATTGAAAGCGGGTAGAGGTTCCCTTATTTTTAGTCACTAGGTCATTTCTTAAAGTATTAGACCGTATGGTATTACCATTGGAGAGTATAAGATGTATTATCTCTTTTGGCTTCAGCATATGACACATGATTGAATAAATGCCTAACAGATGCACGGTGCACATTTCCAAGTGTGTCCTGAATGGTCATGGAGATGCGATTATGTGAATTAAATTTATTCCACTGCTTTCCTCTTTCTTAAGCTGTTCTCCTACTCTGCTTCCTAGAAACAATTAAGTAATCACCTTTGCTCTGCTTTGCTTTCTACCATGCATTTGTACCCTGCAGCCAACTGACCATGGACTGAATCCTCTAAAACAGCAAGTCCAATTAAACCTCTTCTCTGGTAAGATATAGATAGATAGTATGGTGTTTTCTTAATAATGGAAAATTGTACCCTGTAGGGTAGTGAGCCATCTCTCTTTCCAGTTCTTTCACTTGAGAAAACAAACTTTACTCAAAACATTTTGTTTGTTTGTTTCTGTTATGAGATACGTATTACTATATTATGCTGACTGGTATATACTACAAGTCTCATCATGTAGGCAAAATGTGACTCACTATCTAGTTTTGAAAATAAGTTTTTATTGAAGCACAGTCATAAATATGAAACCATCTGGACTTTAATGAGGGACATGTGTTGATCTTTGTTATAAAGAAAAGTCAATGAAAGAAAAAAAGAAAAAGAGAAACAACTGAATTGTCCTTTGAGTCTTTTATTTCCCTACTCAAATATTCTCCACAGTTCAGAAATTTAAAATAAAAATATATAACTTTTAAATTTAAATAAACTAGAAGAAATATAAAAGTAAACAAATACAACAAAACAATACCTTTACAATAATGAAAGATAATGATAATTAATGCCTTTAAAATAACTTTTAAAATAAGATTTAAAAAAGCTTTGGTACAAAATCAGCAATAGGTCACCACATAAGTATTAAGAAATAAATGTTTGTTGTTAATAATTTTTATACAGAAAAAGGGGCATTTTAGATTAGTTAAAATTTTGTGCAAAATGTTGAGTACTAAAAGTGCTTATTCTGATTTTAAGAGAAAATAAAGTTATGATACTCTTGCAAAGTGAGGATGTTAAATACAGAAAATTAAATTTAAGAATATATAATTAAAGTCCTTGAAAAAACATATTTAAAAGAGAATATTAAAATCTGTCGTTCAATAAATTTTGGATATAAAGTCTGAAAATGAATTTTGGGAAAAAAAGTACCATGTATTTGATGGTGCTGACTCAAAAAGATCAACACTAAGCTTTGATCTAGTTGTAGTATTTATCTTTAACAAACAATAAACTTTGCTATTTCTTTTGGTAGTTTTATATCAAATTAAATATAGTAACATTTAAAATATTAAAGAAATAAAAATAAAATATTTTATATTATCAAAGCTAATTTTCAGATATAAATTCAACTACTGCACATACTATTGTCACCAAGAAAAAATTCACAAAATACTGTTAGTCTGACATATTCCTAAGTAATAAATTAGACATTAAGCTTATGAAAACCAAAATGACTAAAATGACAAGACCGTGAAAACATATAGATAGAGGGGAAATATTATTTTAAATTATTTTGTAACAGCATTTCTAGATCTTACATGGTGATCATGAAATACTATGTCCTATGAAAAGAATTGGAACTTAATGGAAACGTGCCAGAATTCAGGTGTCTAGTCTAGAATATTTTCATCATTTCAGAGTACAAGCAAGTTATCGAAGGAGGGATCAGTGGAAGAAAGGGAGAGATATTAAAGGGTATACAATTAATCAGCAAAAGAGTAATTTTAGCAATCTATTTACTGCAGACAGACCAATAATAATGTATTATATATTTCCAGATTGTCAAAAAGACTTTAAACATTCTTCATCACAAAATGATAAGTATATGAGATAATGGATGTTAGTTTGATTAATCTTTCTATTATACATATCAAAATACTTATACATAAGTATACTCATATGTTGTAAGCCATAATATTTAAGCAATATTTGTCAAGTAAAGATAAAAATTAAAAATAGTAAGACTGCAAATACTTTGGTGGATTCAATATCTGAAGTATACCTTTGCTAATAATTTTCCAGATGCAATGAAATGCAACAGTTTGTAGAAACTGCATTATGAATAAGAATGAACAAAAGTAAGTCTTTATTCAAATTATAGTGAAACAGAAGACCATAGAAGACAAACATTATATCTTAAAGTGAAAAGACAATGTTAGATTTTTTTTTCAAAATAACAGATTTAAATAGTAAGATGATTTCTTAATAACAATGACATAATTTAAGAAACAAGTTACTAACTACTTTAGGTACTAACAAAGTGAAGTATTTTTATTGTAATTTTAAGAATAACCAATAAAAAAATAGAACATAAAGTTCTGAAATTTCTAAATCAGTAAGAGGGAAAATCCAAAAAACAAAGACTACCTCGTTAACACTAATGAAGAGATAAAACTAGGGAGTAAAGATTAAAATAAAATGAAAAGTATGACAGACATAAATTTATTGCATTAGTAATTATATTAAATGAAAATCAATCGGGCCAATTAAAAGATAAAATATGTAGACTTAAGTAAAAATAGAAACATTTATAAGAAAAAAGGCTAAGGACACAGGATCAAGACAGTGAATGGACACTATAGAAATATGTATAGTGATAAATACACATGCACAAATATAGGCATATGTACATGCATATAACAACATCCATAGTAATAATGAATTATATATCTTATAATAAACCAAGAATTTTCTATCCATAGATTTAATATATATGGATTTAAAAAAAAACAGCTATTCAGAAACATTAAAAAAATGTTGAACAAACAGACTTGTCTTTTGTGGTTATTTACTAAATAATAAAATATATAACAACTATTGGTACTGCAGATAACTACATTAGATATTTTTCATAATCTAGAAATTATTGAAGCATACAAGAGAATATATGTGAGTTATTTGCTTAGGTTAAACCATTTATACATTAAATTTGGGCATCTGGAAATCTTAACTGTAAGGAGATTCTGACCCAATTCTCTGCAGATACAGAGACGACCATAAAAAAAATTACTTAAATTCATTAATATTTGTCAAAAGACAATTTAGGGTAAAATATGCACTACAAGGAATAAAGAGCATGTCACGAAGAAAATTTAATTGAGCAGAAAATTTGATCATTTAAAAATTTTATGTACTGATAACATTACTTGTAAATATAGAAAATAATTTGATAGATATGAAAAGAGAGATAGACATTCACAGATGAATGGCACATGAAACATTTCTTAGTAACTATATAACAAGCAGGCAAAGGAAACAAAGTGCAAAAAAATAGAAGTATTGAAAGACATTCTTGACAAACCAGGCTTAATAGACTAATTTGACCCAATAGGATCCTGAACATACAGTTTCTAAATTTTCATGAAAATTTTACTGAATTCAAACAGGAATTTTGAAGACATTTTGAAGGATGAAACTTACACAGATCATGTTCACCGACTATAATAAAATTATAAGAAGCAACAAAACCCCTGGAAATTTTCTTTTCTTTAAAAATAAAATAATAGGCCCGTACTCAGTGACGTGAGCCAAAGATCTGCACCGTGAACCTTATCCAGTTGTGCAATCTCGGCACCTTGCTCTGAAACTGGTAGCGCCTCACCTAGCATTCCCAATCAGCCAAGGATTTTTGGGTAGGTCACTCCAGGCATGGTTGGGTCCTTCCCAACAGCCCACGATGCTAGTGAACTACCTGCACTTGGTGGTGCAAGCCGAAGGCCTGCACAGCAAACCCCATCCAGCCATGCAAACTTGGCACCTCAATTGGAACCTGGGTAAGTCCCTACCTAAGGACACCAAGTAGTTATTACAGTTTTGGTGCACCATATGGCATGAGCTGAAGGCCTGTATAGTGTACTCCATCTAGCTGTTCAGCCTTGGCATGCCACTCAGAGCCTGGTAGATTCCTTCCCAGAAACCTCAAGAAGCCAGGGAGCTTCAGAGTACCATGTGGGTATGCTGAATGCCCATCCAGTATACTCTCCACATTGAGGAGCCTTCAAGTGCCACTAGGGAGCTGGTAAGGTCTAACAACCTCCACTCAACTGGGGAAACTCCCTGCAGTACAAACAGATATCCTCAACCCAGGAAGCAACTGAGACCTTGCATTCAGCTTTTTCATAGGAATATAGGAAAATGACAAAACAAAAGAGCAAAATGCAAGCTCAAACCTCCAGCCCGTACCAAACAAGCCTAGGAGCCATGTCCATACAAGAGAATGCAAGCCATACACCTGAAACTTCTGAAATGATAGCAACTGAAGTAAAGAAACAACTCCATGAAGCTGTAAAGGAACTCAGATTAGAAATAATCTTACATGTAAAAGAAAAAATGATAAATGTAATAAGAGAAATGATGAACACATCTAAAGAATACACAGTTAAAATAATTAAGGAGCATTGCAAAAAGGTGGAAACTTGAATGTCTAATATAAGAAAGAAACAAAATCCACAAAATGAATTCAAAGAGATATTCAGGAAATAAAAAATTCCATCAAATGACGACAAAAAGTCCTCAAGGAAAATGAAGATAAACTTTCCGACCTCAAAAGACAAAGATTGGAGCTAGTGAATAGGAAAGGAATGACCTTAAAAATAACAAGGAATCAGGAAATAAGAATTCTACAGTTGCAAGATGATGCACAGAAAAAAAAAAAAAAGATTGATGGGTATAAATGAAAAAGATGATGACAACACAAATGCTATCAAAAGACGATTTAAATAAATAATAGCAGAAAATTTCCCAAATGTGGGAAAGGAAACTAACAAAAGTGAAGCATATAAAACTCCAATTAGCCATAATCAAAATAAATCTATATCCAGACATATAATAATCAAAAGCACAGAAATTCAGCATAAGAACAGAATATTAAAAGCTGTCAGAGGAGAGACAGATCACATATAAAAAGGAAAGCCCGTTGAAATCACAGCAGACTCCCCAACACAAACAATGAGGTCAAGAAGAGCACGAAGTGAAGTATTTCAAATGCTAAAGGGAAATGACTTCCAACACAGATTGATGTACCCTCCAAAACTGTCCTTCAAAACTGATGGAAAATAAGATACTTCCATGTCAAATAATAGTGAAGAACTTTATAACCAGCAAATCAACCCTTGCAAAGAATACAAAAAGATTATTATGGATAGATGTAAAAATAACTATGACTTCAAGAATACCAAGAAGGGAAAAAAAAAAAAAAAACACGAAGCAAGGCAAATATTTAAACAGAGGAGAAAGGTAAAGAACCAATAGCAGAAAGACAATATGACAAAAATAAACCAATATATACCAGTTATAAACATTAATGTAAACAGCCTCAATTCACCAATTAAAAGAAACAGACTGGTAGAATGGATCAAGAAACAACATCCAACCATATGTTATATACAAGAAACTCAACTATGCAAGAAGGAAATTCACAGACTGAAAGTCAAGGGATGGAAAACAATACTTCATGCAGTGGAAAAACCCACTGCACAAAAAATCAAGGATAGCTATTCTGTTTGTAGACAATGTGAACTTCAAATGAAGAATAATCTAAGGAAAAAAATAAGGTCACTACATACTTGTTAGGGGAAAACTTCAAGAGGATGAGATTACAACCATATATATATATATATATATATATATATATATATATATATGCCAAATATGAGAATTTATATACTCAGCATTATAAAACAAATATTAATAGAAATGAAAATTCCTAGAAATATATGAATTACCAAAGCTGGATCAAGAAGATGTAAAACTGCTGAATAACGCAATTAAGTTAATAAAATTGAAAATGTAATTAAAACCTTGCCACTAAAGAAAAGCCCAAGTCCTGATCGATTCCCTGCTGAATTCTACAATAAATACAAGGAAGATATAATTTCAGCACTCCTCAAACTCTTCAATGAAATTGAAAGAGAAGCAGTTCTCCCTAACTCATTCCTGGAAGCAAGTATTACCTTAATACCAAAACCATAGAAAGACCCAATCAAAAGACAGACTAAAGGCCAATCTCCCTAATGAACATAGATACAAAAATTATCAGTAACATACTGACAAACAGAATGCAGCAAGTCATCAAGAAGTTTATACACTACAACTCAGTGGATTTCATCTGAGGAATGCAGAAGTGGTTCAACATATGCAAATTAATAAATGTAATGCACCATATCAATAGAGCGAAACATAAGAATCACATGATCATTATCAATAGATGCAAAAAAAAAAGCTTTTGATAAAGTCTTACACTCATTCCTGATAAGAACCCTATAGAAAATTGGAATAGATGGTCTTTACTTCTATCTGATAAAAGCCATCTGTGACATACCAACAGCCAGTATCATACTAAATGGTCAAAAACTTAAACCTTTTACTCTAAAATCAGGAATAAGACAAGGATGTTCTTTATCAACACTCCTATTCAATATAGCTCTGGAGATATTAGAGCAATTAGGCAAGAGAGAAAAATAAAAGGAGTAAGAGTAGGAAAGGAAGAAATTAAATTATTATTTGCAGATGATATGATACTCTACATAGGAGACCTCCAAAACTCCATTGAAAAACTTCTAGGTGTAATAACCAAATTCAGCTGTATGCATGTCAACATTCAAAAATCAATAGTATTTCTTTATGTGAACAACAAACTAACTGAGAGAAAAATAAGAGAGACCACAACCCTTTACAATAGCATCCAAAGCAATGCTTAGGAATCAATGTAACAAAGAAAGTAAAAGATCCATTCAGTAAAAATTACAATACTCTGAAAAAAGAAATTGAAGAGGATTTCTGAAAATTGAAAGACAGTATTTGCTTATGGACAGGAAGAACAAACATTGTGAAAATGGCCATCTTCCCAAAATTGTTATACAGTTTTAATGCAATTCTAATCAAACTTCCATTAGCATATCTCACAGATGTAGAGAAATCTTTCCTGAAATTCATCTGGAACCAGAAGAGACCTAGGATAGCAAAGGCAATTCTAGGCAACAAAGACAAGGGAATCACAATCCCTGATTTGAAGTTATACTACAAAGCTACTATGATAACGTTAGCATGGTACTGGCAATAAAACAGTTCTGAAGATCAGTGTAATAGATTAGATGGAGTAACTACAACTGCCAACACACTTAGCCACCTTCTCTTTAACAAAGGGGCCAATCATGCTCACTGAAATAAAGATAGCCTCTTCAATAAGTGATACCGGAAAAATTGGCTCTCCATATGCTGAAAACTAAAATTATTGCTATGCCTATCATCATGCCTATCACTAAAGACAAAATGGATCAAAGATCTAAATATTAAAACAAAAATATTAAATATACTGGAAGACAAAGTAGGTAGAAATTTTGAAGATACAGAGGTAGGCAGAGAATTCACGAAGAAAAATCAAACAGCATTGGAAATATATCCTAAAATCAATAACTGGAATTTCATATTTTAAAAACCTTTTGCATATCAAAAGAAATCTCCAACAGTGTTAAAAGAAAATTCACAAATTGAGAAAAAATCTTAGTCAACTGTTTCTCAAAGGACTTCTATTGAAAACATATAAAGAATTAAAAAAAAAAAACAGACTCCCAAAATTCATAGACCCAATCTAAAAATGGGTATCTGAGATGAATATACACTTCACAGATGAATAAATGCAAATGGCAAACAAATACATTAAAAAATGTTCAGCATCATTGGTCCTTAGATAAATGCAAGTTAAAACCACACTAAGATTTCATATCACTCCAGAAAGAATGGCCAGGATAAAGAAAACGACCAACAACATATGCTGGAGAGGCTGTGGGCAAAATGGAACTCTCCTGAACTGTTGGTGGGAGTGTAGAAGGGTGCAACCACTATGGAAGTCAGTCTGGAGATTCCTCAGAAAGCCCAGATTTTAAGTTCCATTTGACCCAGCTATTCTACTTCTAGGCATACTCCTAGACGAATTGAAAATATCATACCTCAGTGATACATGTGCACCCATGTTGATAGCAGCACAATTTGTAATAGTAAGATCTTGGAAATAACCTAGAAACCCATCATTTGAGGAATGGATAAAACGTGGTGTATTTAAAATACAATGAATCGCTACTCAACTATAAAGTAGGATCACATTGAGGTTTTTATAGGTAAATGGATGCCACTCGATACCACACTAATAAATAAAATAAGTCAGACTCACATGTGCAAATACTATATTGTCTCCCTAGTATAAGAAACTGAAAGAGTGAATAAGATACAAAATCTTCAATTAATTTTTGTGAAAGGGTAAGAAACTTCTGAAAGTGCAAAAAATAACTCAGGGAAAAGGAGAAAAAAAGAAGGGAAAAGAAAACAGATATAAATTTGAATATACACATTTAAATAGCTAAGATGAATGTGCTATTAATTTTGTTAGTTCTTGGAACAAAACAGTTAACATTCATAGGATTGGATCAATTTTTCATGTTTATATCTGGTAATCTGAGTAACTCTTTTGAAGATAACTACGCAAAATAACAACTTTAATTATGTTTCTACCACCTTGATTTGGGGACCTATATTGTCATTGCTTAGGCTCTTTGTTGCTATTTGTTTGTATCTTTTGTTTCTCAGTTTTCTAGTAATTTTTTTGTTTATGTTTCACTTTTCCCACTAATACAGAAAGGATAGATGTATGTGAATAGGCTTATCCATGCCTAGAACTTCTTCTACAAAACTTCTAAGAATTTATTTATTACATGTAATGATAATAACGGTTACTTTGAGGAAAACAAGGCATCATAATGGCCTTTGCTGTTTTCCTATCATCCTATTGTGAACTCCAGGGAAGCTTTTATTCTTTGATTGGTTTTAGTATGCTTTGTATTATTTAATTTCAACATGTGTGAATGTATGGACAGTTATTTTGAAGAGAATAAGAGACATTATGTTAAATTGTTGATTTTCCTATTGTCTGATTTTGAAGGCTTGTAATGCTTTCATTCTTTTTTTTTTTGGTCAGTTTTATACTATTTTTCTTGCTTGAATTCATTATGTGTGAAGAAATGGACAACTATTTCAAAGAAACAAGAGACATTATGATAGCAACTGTTGATTTCCTATTGTCTTGGAAATACTGTGTTGCTTGCGTTGTTTTGTTGTGATCTGCTTTGTTTTGTTTTATTTTGTTTTATTTTTATAAAAATAAAATAAATAGAATAAAATAATATATTCCTGCTTAACTCATGGGTCGAAGAAAAAATTATAACTAAGAATATAAAATATATTAAACTGGAAGCTGTACACAATCTTTGATACATTTATTGAAGCCACCACTGTGCCCAAGGTCATTTAGATTTTCTTCTATTATAGCTACCAACTTTATAATTTTATGCTTCTCATATAGATTTATACTGTGACCCAGGCTGAGCTTCTGTAGAATATTAAATCTCTATGTGCAGAATATTTTCTTCTACTTTCTACGGAACAAGATGAGAAGTTGTTTTGGTTTCATTTGTTAAAATGGCCGCATTTTCCTATCCAATCCCCTTTGCTTCTTTGCCAAAAATCAGTTGAATATATTGGTAAGGATCTGTTTCTGGACTTTGTATTCTTTTTTTCAATGACCTATTTCTTCTTTCACCAGTATCACACAGTTTTTGTTACTTTAGTTCTATATGAAGACTTAAAGTTGCATGATATCAGTCTCCCTGCTGGCTTCTTTTTTTAAAATTTTATTTAAAAGGAAAAAGAGAAAAAACAAAACAAAACAAAGCGGTGTAAGGGTACAAGTAATACAGAACTACAAAAAAAAAAAAAGTAAGAAATCACCAGTAATAGATTACATATTATCATCTTAGAGATAGTTGCTCAAATCACAGTATCAAAGCATACAAAGTGGACATTCAAACAGTGAGACTGCAAACAGTTGTGTTCAATGATCCAACCAAAAACATTAACATAGTCAGCTATTTAACACCCATAAACACACTTGCTGTTGTATCCTTTAGAGCACTTTTTTCCCCTCTGTTTTTTACAACAAAATTTACACATTTTGGGTTTTATTACTCCTTAGTTCTTTTTACTTTGGGGGGGGGGAGAATAAAGTCAAATATGGCAAAACAAAGCTGTCAGTCAAAACCAAGGATAGACATAGCACATGATGCAAAACAGAGTACAAAGTTATCAACAATGGTTATCAACAATGTTTCTTGTTTCCTTAAAAAGAATTGTCTATCTCATTAGATATTATAAAGTTGGACAAAACAGTAGAGAACAAGACCAATAAAACTTAAGCATTGTAAACATTACAGGACTTCCAAAGGAGACAATAGTCAAACCAGAATGGGCACCTTAGTGAATCTTATTGCCTTCAAGGTAGTTGCCTATACCCTCAAACTTGATACTATTATACAGAATGGAACAGAGTCTAATCAGTCAAAACAAGATAGTGGGAGTATTACAGGACTTCAAAACAAGTTAATAGGAAATCAAAAAAAGTTACTACTATATATCTTGCTAATTTTTAAAAATTTTTTGCCTTAACTAAAAAAAGACATTAAAAAATAACTAAATAATTTTTTTAATGAATAAGGGAGAGATTGAGATAAAACAGGACATAACAATATAACAATACAGGTCAAAGCATGACTGTTTCAGCAACCTAGTTTTTCACTACCAAATAACCCGACTTAATAGTAATTACCATAGTGTCTGTCTTTTTCCTTGAAATATTTGAATAAAACTTCATATACTATAGCTTCAAATATTTCCATATCAAGAAGCCCAGAATAAAGCCTTTCCAATTAATAAGTGAAAACTTTATAAGGCTTCAAGGCCACATAATGGGCAATCATGATTACCACATATTTTTATATATTTGAATCATTACTTACATTAGGGAAACTATTCGGTATTCACACATGCAACATTGATTTATTTCACTTATGAGTATGGTCTCAAGCTGCGCCCATTTACTGATAAATATCTCAATGTGATCCTTCTTTATAGCTGAATAATACTCCATTGTATAGAAATACCACAGCTTTTTTATCCATTCCTCAGTTGATGTACGCTTGGGTTGTTTCCAAGATCTGGCAATTACAAATTGTGCTGCTATAAACATAGGTACACATATATCACTGTGGTATGATGCTTTCAGTTCCTCTGGGAATATGCCTAGAAGTGGAATAGCTGGAATAAATGGGACTTCCAATCCCAGCTTTTTGAGAAATCTCCAGACAGATCTCCACAAAGGCTGTACCAGTCTACACTCCCACCAACAGTGCAGGAGAGTTCCTTTTTCCCCACAGCCTCTCCAGCATTTGTTGTTGTTGGTTTTCTTGATCCTGGCCATTCTTTCAGGAGTGAGATGGTATCTCAGTGTGGTTTTAATTTGCATTTCTCTAATGACCAATGATGATGAACATTTTTTCATGTATTTATTTGTCATTTGTATTTCTTCATCTGAGAAGTGCGTATTCATCTCAGATGCCCATTTTTGGATTGGATCTTTGAATTTTGGGGGTCTGAGTTTTTTTTTAATTCTCTATGTGTTTTAGACAAGAGTCCCTTGTCTGAGAGAGAGTTCACTAAAATCTTTTCCCAGTTTGTGGGTTTTCATTTCACTATGCAGGAGATTTCTTTTGACATGCAGAAACTTTTTAATAAGAAGTGGTCCCAGTTATTGATTCTGGGAAGTATTTCCCATGCAGTTTGAGTCCTGTTCATGAATTCTCTACCTTCTCCTATGTCTTCAAGGTTTCTACCCAATTTGTCTTCCAATAAATTTAGTGTTTCTGTTTTAATATTCAGATCTTTGACCCGTATGTTGGCTTGTCTGGTCTCTGTCTTTACATTTCACCTATAGAATGAGTTATCAATATTTCCAAAGTAACTTACTGGACTTTTAACAGGGAAAGTATACATTTTGTAGGTAGCAAAATTGTCTGTGACTCTGAACATTTTTGTGTTCATGGAGTGTGTGCAAAAGTTTTCCTTTAATCATTACTTCAATGATTAGATTCCTTCAATGATTACAGGTTGTGTAGACAATCTTCAAAGTGCTTTAAAACTTTATGTGAATTAATATTAAACCTTTTCCCATATAGGGCTTCATGTTTAGAACAATCATATGCCTACCAAGTTTTATCAGTCTACCAGTACAATTCCTTTTCCCCCCGTGCTTGCATAAGCCATTGACATAATTTCAGTAGCTTTAGAAATCCTGAATCAATTATCCACATTTGAAGCTTGCTTTTAAGAGATTAATGGATTTCAAGGAACCAAGATTTCTACACCACAATGAAAGCTTGGTATATTTTTACCACTGCCACACATGTTTCTCCCTCTCTAACCTGTTTATGCAAAATTAAATGAGGCTTCACCATTTCAAATAGATTTGTAAAAATGAAGTATAAGTTTCTGTGTTAAAAGAATACCCAGCCTTCAAGTAAAAGTGAAAGAAACAAACATTTATAACGGAATAGAAGAAGTTGAAGATAAGACTAAATTATCAAGAAAAAGTATAACAATTCATAAAATTAAGAGATAGTAAAGCAAATCTTTGTGCCTGTTCTGAAATGATGGCAAAAGAATGATCTACCAGAGACTGTGATGATGGCCGATTGATAGCTAGAAGGATAGAGAGCATCCCTGAGAAAAACAACTCAGACACTATAATTTAGCACAACGGAGACCAGATGAAAGGAGAGGGATTCTCATGACCCAGGAAGAAACTGAGGAAAAAGTAAAAAAGAAAGAAAGGGGAGAAAAATGTGGAAAAAAGGCTGGAACTAGATGCTCCCACTGGGGCTGGTCCCATGCTGTGCTGGGCACGCCCTGGAGTCAGATGACTCAAGGTCATGCTGAAGTCACAGTAGCACTGAAATGGGGGGGGGGATTGTTGCCCAAGGCCCTTGGGAGGAGGATGTGGTGCAACAGAAAATGAAACCAACATGGATAGCTGCACTAACCTGAGGTGAATGCTAGGAATTTGGTCCCATGGAGAGGGAGCAAAGTTGAGCAGGACAACCTGAACATGGAACTGCAGTGGCATCAGTTGTCCACTCCTGGCTCAAAGAGGATTGGTGGGATCTGCTTGGGCTGGGTCACGCCCCTGGTCAGGACTCAATAGCCAGGGATGAAACTGTCCTGAACCTGTGATGTCTGCACAGCACAGACTAGCATGTTTAAGGCATTTGGTTGACTGGCTCAGAGGAGAGGGGCAAGCCCAGATCATCTCTGTGTGCACCTCACAGATCAACAGTAAACTGGAGAAGGCAGCAATCCCCTAGCCAGCAGGCTTCAGAAAAACAATAAGCAGTATTGAAAGGGCCTGAGACCTCCACCGTACACCTGTATAAAAGAAACAAGAAACATGACAAGTGAAAGAAACAAGAAAAAGTATCCAGCCACTGACCCAGGGAAAAATAAGTCCAGGAGAGAGAAATACAGAAGAGATCGAGGGCACCAAACATGCAATACCGGACACAGCATCAGCGGACATAAAGAAATACCTTTGGGACCTCATAAATGAGGTTAAAACTGAGATTCTAATACAAGTGAGACAGATATAAAAAGATTAATAAAAGAAATTCTAAGTATCTCTCAAGAAGACACAGATGGAAGAAGGGAACAATCCAGAAAAATGAGAGAAAACTTTGATGAAGTATATAAACAAAATCTAGAATACATAAAACAGATCCAAAGAGATTATCAGGAAATTAAAAACTCCATTAAAGTTGGCAAAATTCCTTGACAGAAACTAAAATTAGACTTTCAAAACTTGAAGATGGATTTGCAAGTGTGATTGTGAAAGGAAAGGTCTCTTAAAAATAACAAGGAACCAGGAAGTAATAATACAAAGCATAGAAGATGACAAGAAGATCTATAACTTAAGAATAAAAATAGTGACTGAATAAGCAGGAGTAACCACAAATGAACTACAAAGGCTATTCACAGAAAAAATTAAGGAAAAATTCCCAAGCATAGGAAAAAGAAATGATATTCAAATATATGAGGCATACAGAACTCCAGTCAGCTATAACCAAAACAAATCTACACCCAGAAATAAAGTAATCAAGATTCCAGAAATTCATCACAACAGAATATTAAAAGTGGTCAAAGAAAAGAAACATATTACCTATAAAGGAAAACCCATCAAAATTATGACAGACTTCTTGACACAAAGTATCAAATCAAGAAAAGCTTGGAACAAAGTATTCCAAGCCCTGAAAGAAAATAACCTCAAACCCAGATTGATATACCCTGAAAAACTGTCTCTCAAAATTAATGGAGAAACAAGATGGTTCCATGACAAAGAGGAAGTGTGGGAGTTCGTGACCACCAACCCAACTCTACAAAAAATACTGAAGGACATTCTAGAGAGAGAGAAAAAAAAAATCACCAGGATTCCCGCAACAGTGGCAGAGAGGCCTCAATGAACGGGGCAGACAGTGGAATGAAGGAGAAAAGTAGACAATCAACAGCAGAAAAATAACATGGCAGAGATGAGGCAGAGAAGGCTGGCTATAATCTCTAACACAGAAGGTCTTGATACAGTAACAAAAAGAAACACAGGCAGAGTAGATCAGGAGATAGGGTCCATCGAGGTGCTCTGAACAGGAAATATAATCTACCTGAAAGAGGGTGAATGAACCGAAAGTCAAAGATGAGAAAACAATGCTCTATATTACAGAAAACCAGCGGGCAATAGGGACAGCTCATCTAACAGCTACAGATAGGTTTGAAAGTCATGACATTTTGTGCAGTAGAAAACTACTCAGCTAACAAGGAAGGAAAACCTGAGGCTTTGGTAGGTATAGGAAAACAGCTCAAGATCAAGCTCAAGGATAAAAACGTTCAGAACCACTTAGGTAGATAGCAGGTTGCCTCCTAATCTAAAAACTAAAGGAGTTAGTGGGACCTGAAATGTACAAAGAACTCTGAGAAAGGGAAAGGGGAGCAATTATCTAAAAAAGGAAGGCAGAGGACATTGTTAATAGTGTGTCAGGATTTAAAGCCACATTAGTCCTATTGCTCTGTTTAGTTTGATTTTAGTCTGTTCCAGTCTGTCTACTTGTACTAGATTTGAAGGCACTGACAGCTATCCCAAAAATAGCAGGATATACTACGGTAACTGTCCTTAATTTCCTATTAACTTAACCTGAAACCCTCTGTTACTTACACTGTCTCACTATGACTGATCTTATTTGAAGCTGGTTTGTTAGACAGCTGTTTTGTCTTGACTGATTTTATTCAAGTTTGGTATGCTTGATAGTGTCAAGACTAAGAGCAGAGGCAACTACTCTGAGGACAATAATATGCAATAGGATATCCATTCCATTACTGCTTTTGAAGTTCTGTAAAGTATTCAATGTTTTGTTTTTATTAATATTGCTATGTAGTGCTATGTTTAATTATATTATGCCTGATGATATAAACAATTCTACTGAAAATAACAAGAGACATCATAGTAACTATTGTAGATCATCTAGTATTGTGATTTTATGTCTTTTTCACTTCATGTTTTTCTAGGAATTTCTTTTGTAGTCTTGCTTTGGTTTGTTTTTACTTCTAATACAGAAAGAATAGATATACATGTAGAGACTCACTTGTGTGTAGAACTTCTAAACAGTTTATGAGAATAGATTATATGATGCATGATGTAATGAACAGATACTCTGAAGAAAAAGAGACACAAAGATACCCAGTGCTAATTAAGTGGCATCATGATATAAAATCTAGCAACACTATTATTCTCTGTCCAGGATGATATTAGTCTGTTATCTTTTGTTTAATTTCAACATACGTAAAGATATAGACAGCTATTTTGAAGAGAACGAGAGACATTATGGTAGCCATTGTTGACTTCCCTACTGTCTGGTCTTGAATACGTAAGATGCCTTCATCATCCTGTTCTGATCAGTTTAGTAGTATTTTGTTTGGTATGAATGCACTATGTGTGAAGATATGGACAACTATTTGGAAGAAAACAAGAGACAATATGATAGACAGTGAAGATCTTTGGCTTTGAAATCCTTGTTTCTTAAATTGTTTTCTTATGATCTGTTTTGTTCTGTTTAATTTTAACCTCTTTTTTAAAAAAGAATGATAGAGCAGAAAGACATGAGGTAGCCTTTAGATGTTTCCAGCTAGGCAGGGTAGGGTCACATAGATGAAGATGTGGATTCAGTATCAGCCTCTCTGTTAGAGGTTCATATTTACTTTAATCAATTGAAGCATGATACAACAATAATGAAAATAGGCTGGTATTTAGCTCAGCAGCAAAAGTGCCTGCCTGGCAAGTATAAGGTAGTGAGTTTGATCCCCAGTACCAGAAAAAGAAAGAAAGAAAGAAAGAAAGAAAGAAAGAAAGAAAGAAAGAAAGAAAGAAAACAGAGAATAGAAGTTCTTCCAAGTGCTGTTGTTAGACTGACAATCCCTCATTGTGTTGAGAGATTCTGTTGTGGGCTGGTGGACTGGGGAAATCTTTGCAGGAAAACATCCACACAAAATCATAGTTTTAGAAACTGCTACATTTCTTTTCTTTTTATAATGTTGAAAGATAACGAATATTTTGTTTGGACTAGATCTAAACTGGCCTGTGTAGAATTTAAGTGTAATGCTTTGAATAAAAGAGAAACATAATACTTTGCTTTATGTATGATATGAGGAGAATCAATTAAAATCCTTTATTGATTTGGGTAACAATTATCAAAGCATTTTTTTCTCTAGACCTTTAATGGAGCTTTCCTGTCAGAATTTCTGTTCAAGTAGTATCACCTATTTGCTCTGACACTGACTGACTCGCATTTGAGGACTTCGTTATTTTTTGTTCCTTTACATTTCATAGATTCATTCACTTGCTTGTCTTTATGCTAAGTTCATCCTTTTTGCCTAATTCTGCTCAATTAACTTTTATTTTAAGGTTCTATATGCTGAGAAAAAAGTCATTAAGTTTATTAAGAACTGCTGGTTGATTAGAAACTTTCATCATTTGTCTATATAGTATATTGTCCCTTGCCCTTTCTTACTAGTGCTGCTTCGCTATATGCTTCCCAATCGGTATTAACTAAGCATCAAATCTTTCTATACCCTTCCAACATGATATTTCTACCATAGAAACAGTTAACCATGGCAGAACCCACTGAAGCTGGGAGCCAAATTAAGTATCTTCTTCAAATTATGTGTGTCAGTTACTGTGTCTCAGTGACAGCAGAGATGCCTAATATGAAAAATTGGAAATGGGGGTGGATCTGTTGCTGTGACTGCACCTGACCATATGGTTTAGTAGCCTTTGGAACTGGTCTCCCCTAGAAGTTTTCAAAGTTTGGTGATGTGGGCTAACGAGCCCCTAGCATGCTGTAAGCAGAGCCTGTTGGCTGATTCTGGTTGGGTTTCTGAACACCAGAATTCTAACAGAACTGAAGACAGTAAAGAAAAGTGTCCGGAAGTTTCAATTAGGAACAAAGATTTCATTGGCCATTGGACTAAGTATGATATACACCTTGGGAACATATTTGTCTACATTTGGCCCATGCCCTCAGACTTTGTAGGAATTTAGGGTTAATTGCTGTGGACTAATCAATTTGGTGGAAGATATTTTGAGGCAGTCCAAAATCCAGGATGCTATTTGAAAACTATTGGCTTCATTTAATGAGATAAGTAATGAGAATTGGGGCAAAGCACAAGACAGAAAAATTTAAATTAGCACATATAAAATGAGACCTAAAGGAGGTGTGGTTGCTGAGATGATGGTTGCTCACTATTAAATAGAGACCAAATATTTTGCACAGTGACAAGAAAAAGATGATTTGAGGCATCTTAGAAATCGACAAGCACTCATATAAAACAGGCTCAAAGACACAAGAGTATCAGCCTTTCTTTTGGGAACAGAATTCCTGAGAGTCCTGCTCAACAGTGCCTCTGAGATACTGGTTTTCCAGGATTTATTTCACTGTGCTCCTAGCATTCAGATATCGCTATAGCTGTGGTTCAACAGTGTTTGGCTACTGCTTCCACTGATTGCAGATTTTGGTGTCATTCCTGGGTTTCTGGTTGTTTAGGCATGTGTAATGCAAGAGTCGTTGCTCGTTGATACTTCCACACAATGTCAAAGTAAGCTAGGATGTCCCTGAGAAGGATGGGGCATACCCTTATGGGGATGAGGACGAAGGTGCAGTGGTAACCTCAGAAAGTTGGAGATCCCAGAAATGTGAGCCATTTACCAGGAAAACTCTAAGGTGTTAGCGGAGCCAGCCCCAAAGAGAAGCTATTTGAGATGCAATAGGCAAGGCTTTAGGGGCAGGCTGCCTCCTTGGAACTGTGGTCTCACAATTTTGTGAATTAGATAAGCAAGGACATTCAGAATTTAACGTTTGACCTGATGGGCTTTGGTCTTTTTTGGGTCAGTTCCTTCTCTTTTTCTAATTCCTAATATTTCATCTCTTAAATCCTCTCACCTATGTATTTTTTAGCTATATTAATACATATTTACAGAACATGATGATTACATTCACTGTACAGGACTGCAGGTACATAATACAGTCCCTTGTTTATTCCCTTCCCTCCATTCTCTATTTCATTTTTTTGGCATCAGATTAATTTACTTATCTTACAAGATATTAAAAGTTAGGTATTACACATGCAGATTGAAAACCACACCGATGTGCCAAAGAACATATAAAACATGAAGGACAAATTACTAATTCAAGGTAGAGTTTGAGGTACGTTGTTCACACTGGATTATAATACTTTTTTCTTTCTCTCTTTTACTATAATCTTTTTTATCATATATATATATATATAATCTATTCTTTCTCTATATATATTTTATTGTTAAATTTTATATTTTATTCAATATTTAATCAGGCTTTTATTATTATTGAATTTTTCATATAAAGTAAACAATGCTATATATTTGAAATTGTGTGTCTGATTTACTTCACCTAACATGGTGGTCTTAAGGTGTATCCATTTTCTTACAAATGACTCACATTTACCTGTTTTGTGGTGGAGTAATATTGTATTCCAGTCATTTACTGTACACCGTTTTTAATCTTTTGGATTCATAATGTTTAACCTGTATCATTATCCCTTGGGATTATACAATTTTTTTTTTTTTTTGTCTTTTTCGTTTTTATCGGTACCAGGGATCGAACTCACGACTGCCTGCTTGCAAGGCAGGCGCTTATGCCGCTGAGCTAAATCCCTAGCCCCTGGGATTATATAATTTTTAAACAACTTTTATAGAAGCTTAGAGATAAGAGTTTGCCTTGAGTCTCAGAAGATATTTAGATGTGGACTTTTTAGAAATACTGGAATTACTGAGTTTTGTGGCTGGTTTAAGCTGTGTGAAAGACAGTTGTATTATATTAGGTGGAATTAATAATTTATGTTTATGTCATTTGGAGATTAAATATGGCTCAAGGAGAAACATTTGGGTATCAAACTGACAAGGGGTATAACAGTTCAGTTTTATTGTTAACTTCATTGTCAAGTGAGTTGCCTAATAGATTAATAAAGCATACTTCTGGGTGTAATTGTTTGGGCTACAGCTCGTCTCTCATCCTTTCTTTGGTTAGTGGTTCCAGGCTGCTGTGAACTGAGTAATTCTGTCCCTCATGCTCTTTTAAGGCTTCCTGAATAGACCTGGTGCCATGCTTTCAGATAAAGGCAATACTTCTGTTTTTAAGACTGCTTTTGTGCCCAATCCAGCTTGTTATGAAAGAGCGCTCATGGGGATCATTGATAAGGGACTTAGTCTAAACAACAATGAGAACATCACTGAATTTTTCTAAAACCTTCATGTGAAGATGGAAGTTGGACAGACATGACAGTTTAAAACTAGAAACAGCAATTCTCAGCTCTGCAGACAATGTAGGTATTTAAAGGTTTATCAAATAAAAGCATATCAGTGATGACTATAGTAATGATGATTTTTCTGGATTTAAGAATTTCTAGAACCTCAGGGAGGAAATAGAGGTTCTTCTGCACTCTACTTTTTAGTGTATTCCCATATCTTTTAATTTTTCTTCTTTTCATTTCTTATAGTTGTTTTTAACCCTAAGCAAATTAGACAGATTCATATTACTGTTGATTGATTGGTTGCCTGACGATTAATGTATTATTGTAAACACTTTTGATGCTAGTATTGCTAATGTCACTCAGTTGGATACTGTGAAGGATACAGAAGCAGACATAGACCTGTTGATGAGGCAGTGTAAAATGTGGAGTTGTGAGGATTTAATGGAAATAAGGGGAAGAAGTATAGCTTTCCATTTCCCCTGTGGTACAAACATGCAGAATGCAACCCATAAATATATTTATTATTCGAAAAACATAAGCCAGAAATCTTGTTTTTCTTCTTTTTACTTCATCTGCTAGAGATCTGCCTTTATAATATTAAGTGCTTGATAAACATAATTAGTATAAAAATATCTGGCTTGATTGCAAAACATATTATATCTCTATTTTTTTCACCAACATCTCATGACTTCTTACTGCGAGTTTACTTGGAATATATCTTGATATTCAATAAATTGGGAGGCTCAGTTTCTTCCATGAATAATACAAAACCTCAAAAAGATATTCCCAGAAACTCAACCATCATTAGAATTATTCAAAGAAAGAAAACTTCTCCTGAAAGGAATTCCCAGTAGCTCATTTGCTATGTAAACAAATCTCTTGTCCTGGAGGTATGGTTGAAATATATAAAATATTAAAAAGTTGATACCTGGTAGATTCTAGAAAAAAAATTTAAATTTGTAGGCAAGCATTTCCAGGAGCAGGGGGAAAGTCTTATGGCTCAATAAGTCTTACATTAAAAATAAGACATGGTAAGATAAATTAGCCCAGAGGATAATGTAGGCATGAATTTTATGCCCAATATCACCAGAGCTACAGTACTGAAACCCCTTTTCTCCCCCGAAGTTGTGGAAAATGAGGACTGGACCTACCAGTCAATATGTGTACATGCAGCTAATTTGTATCACTGAATGGAAAGTAAAAGAGAAGTAAAGAAGAAGATAAATGAAATGTGGATGATAGTGATGATAACTCATCATTATAAAATTTGTGATTAATTGAGTCCTTTCAGTCCAACAATTACTTTGTGAGGACCTTTTATGTCTACTGCATCATTTAATCTTGTAGACAAAATTTTGATGCAGTTTCAAGTTTAATTCCAAAAAGATAGTAGCACTGGGAGACCAGATGAAGCCACTGTCAAAGAAAGTGATACATATTTTTAGGAAGCAAATGGCAGAGAGCACTACAGACTAGGTATGCCCCATGTCAAGAGATCCAGGCACTGAGTATTTCAAACTTGGTCTCTAAACCTAAATTGCTTTCTAAGTGAGCAATGCTGAAAAGTGCTGGTAAGTTATTAGAGCCTCAGGCAAAATTCTTTCAGAGAATCACTTTCACAACGACAACCATAAGGTACACGGAGACAGAAAAAAAGTTTTGGTGGACTTTATCCTCACTATGATGGGGATTTTAGGGTGACTGCATCTTATTAGACCAAAAAAAATATGAAATTAGAAGATTAATTCTAAATCTCAAGTGTGATAGGACTGAGCCCTCTGACATTCTAATACTACCTCTTGACTTTCAGTATTTTATAACAATTCTAAAGAATAAGTTATCATTTTATAATCATCAGTATCATCATCACCAGCAGCAGCAGCATCTGTCTTCATCAATACAGTCTTGAGGTTTAAGTAAGTTGGATAACTTACTCAAGGTTACTAATAGATTATTGAGAAAATTCTCTAAACAATCCAGCAAAAACACCAGTAAACTTGAATTTATAGCTTACCTGCTATAGTTCAGCCACTATGCTATTGGGTAGGTCTTAGGTTCACAATAAAAGTTGGAATTTTTTTGGAGAAAGACATTCCTAGAAGATTAGTAAAGCACAGTGTAGGATATAACAGTAAGTTATTGACATGTAGGTCAGTAAACTGAGGGAATGGAAAGAACTATTCCAGTTGTCAGTGGCACCAATTGGTGGTAGCCCAGACAGAATAAAAAAGTGAAAGGAAAAGTCAGTGTGTCCATTTTTAAGAAATCCAGACTTAAGAGAAAGAGAATGTATTCTTTGCTGGTGACCTGTTGAGCACCATTTTCATAGCTTCCAGGCCTTTGACCTGGGACGAGTGCTATATCCTTTGCTCCTCTTTCTCTGAAGCCTCCATGTTCTTAGGCTGAGCAGCTTTTGGATCTTGTCATCCTCTACCACGTAGATGGCTATTGCAAACTCTCACAGCTCTTAACCTGTAAGCCTATTTACTACTGCCCTTTCATAATTATGCGTACATTTTCTATTGATTCTATTCCTCTACTGAATCCTATGTCATATAAATCTGGTCCTGGTTATATTTGAAATGAGACATTTTATAGCAATGCCAGAATTAAAGAAGTGTCTCCTAAATGAGGGTTGTAATGTTTCCTTATTTCTCAGTGCAGTTTAGATGTCATGGTACAGAGAAGGACATGACATAGAAAAGGACAATGTCTGACAGTCTTGTGGACATATGGAATCAGAAGGAGGTTGGGTTGTGGTTCTAAGGACATGAGGAGAACTCTCAGAGGGCCCGTGAATATAACTGACAAGCTTGTAGCTAATAGTTGGGAGTCAGAGAACTAAGGGGGGGGGAATAGATGAAACCTCATACAAGTGTGGTTTAATTTTGTAGACACTCGCTGATGTATGTAGAGCAGTTATGATTTTGTACCTGTAGTAGTTTTAACTGAATACTTATGGAATAGTGAATAGAGTGTGGCCCTGGAAACCAGGAGACCCAGAGCTCTAAGGAAGTGGCTAGATTATTTCACGGAGATTTCAGCTCTCTATTGATGCTAGGACTGATAATCTTTATGTGTGTGCCATAGACCCGCTGAAATCCATGCGTAACATACAATTCTTTTTCCCCAAATTGCCCAAATCTCAACTTTCTCTTTCCACCCAACAAAGCATATAAGAATCTAAATAAGGTATGAAACTTTCAAAAGATCATTTCGATTCATTTACACTTAAGTGGCACATAGGTACCTACAAACTATACATAAATATGTATCACTCACAATGACAGTGAGTAAAATGATTTATAAAATGTCTTCCTGAGCTGATAATCTATCTCATACTGCCCCATCACTTCAGATCAATTACTGTGGACATTGTTTAGTGGAGGAAGTAGAAGAGAATAAAGAGTTCAGCACACTGCACAGATGTTATGAATTCATGTAGATCCTGGGGACGGGTGGACACAAGTTCAGGGCAGGAGACTGAGTTGCATAAACATTGCATCGTTGAACACCCAGTATAGATGTACTGTGTAACAAGAAGATTCTGCCTCTGACGTTCATCTGAATTTTTCAACAGAATCTATTGGCTGCAGAGACAGTGAGCCTAGTGTGCATCTCCTTTGTTCAAACCACCACCAGCATACTGCTCCCAGTGACAAAAAGAGCACAGCGTAAACCTCTTGTGACCTCTGCCACTGTTTGAGGGAGTTACAAAGGGCTTACTCACTCTTTCTCCAAAATAAAATGGCTCTTAATAAAGAGTAAAGATAAAAAAACAAAGACAAATGTAACTTGAAAGATCTCATCCACATCCTTTCTTACCTTCTGTTTTAAGCAGGACTCCGGAAATCACACCATCCTCAGTTTGTGATGCTGTTTAATGCTTTGTGAGTGGATCCAGACACTTCAATACTATTTTGTCTCCTTTGTTTTCATTATGTCTCTCCGCACCCCAAGAGTGTAGTGGGTCAGTGGTACTCAACAAGGAAGAAGGATGGAGACACACCTCCCTTCAGGGATTCCCCACTGCTGAAAGGAGTGTAGTCCAAGGAGAACGGCCCTCAGGGTTACCTCCGTACAAACTCATTTTCAGTACTGGCCTGAAAAGTAAAAGGGTTAGGAAGCTGTTCAACTTCTCCCAAGCTTATGTCCAGGACATCCTCCCTATGATGGGACATCTGAAGCTGAATTCGTGCCTTTCAGTGGGCTCAGGAGATTTTCACAGGGGAAATGTAACTTTGACTTCTGAGAAGCAATGACATCGCTTGATCAGCACATAATTCATAGGAAAAAACAAAGAACATTTGGCTGAGCTAAATGGAAAAGCATCAGGCACAGACAGATGAAATTTTCCTTTAAATAAACACGGCCTTTCAAAAAGGCAAGAAAATGTTTGGCAGAAAACATGCTGGGCATGAAAAATTCAGATGAAATATCTACCCATCCTGAGCAAGAACAGAATTGTCTTCTGCTAAACTGGGAGAATGTTCCAGAGGTATTTGTGTTTCAGGCCCAAATGTGGCTCTCTAACACCGGCCCACACACTCAGGAATCTCAGTCTCTACATGCAGTGATTAATTAATTGGCCATTATTTGGGATATCAGAAATTTGCCGAGCCTTCAGCTTAACTAGAAAGATGACAAAGAAATTCTTTTCTCTAAAAACACAATAGTTTCTTCAATGTGAAATGCAATGGCTATGTTTTAGTCTAAACACACTGCATGATTAAACAATGCTGATAGGTCTGCTTCTGAAAACTTCATAAACCTTTCTGTACAGTTTTGTCATAAATGTGTCGTGGTCTTCATCTTCCTGTTTCTATTATTTTTCTCTCTTTCTTCTTTCCAAAATTCACTTCTTTTCCTCTACTTTTTACTGCAGTGGCCTAAATGAAAAGGCCAAGAAGAACCTTTCAAGTTTCATTTGCACTGCGTATCACAGTCAGTGAATTAGCAAGTCTAAACACCTCTACACTTTCTTCAGATGCATGCTGTGCTTCAATAAATATCTATTAAATAATTTGATATATATCAGTCACAGATCTGTATATTAGAGATTCTGAAGGGAAACAGGTGATGTTCTTTGAAGCTTTCTTCTGGTAGGGAAAGGAGGTAATGATAAACCAATGAGCAAGATGATTGCATATACAGATACCTTATGAAGATGATAAAATAAGGTATTATAATAGTGAGTGATTTTCTTGTCCTCTCCACAGAGATCTGCATAATGTGCAGGAGTAAACTATAAACATATTCAGAGAAAGAGCTGCCCAGGCAAAAAGAAATGTGGTTACAAATGTCTGGGAACAAGAAATAGTTGTGCTAGGAGCTTGGCTGGAGGATGATGGGATTGTGGCTTCATAATTTGTCATTCTCAGAAAACTGGCCAATAAGATGTGAGAAGGTTTGATTACTTTTAAATGCAATGAGAAACCAGTGAGTAGTCTGGGAAGAAAAATAACAAAAAGCTAAATTTTATTTTTTAGTATAAGAAAAATAAATAAAGAATTAATGGTGATTTGGGCTAGGTGGTAATTGTGAAAAGAAGATAATGATCTCTAAGTGTTAGGGAGTTGTGAATTGATAGAATTTGCTGCATAATTGAATACAGAATAAGAGGTAAACAGAGAGATCAGTGTTGAGGTCCAGGATTCAGCACTCAACAGCCAGCTGCTGGGTCCCCTTATTCTTACTGTTTCACCAATCATCTCTCATTTAGGGACCTGCCACAGCTTCTGTCTACCAAGCTACAGTATTAGTCCTTTAAAATTTATGCTTATAGCTTTCAAGTTGATTAACAGAGGAAACTGTACATTTACTACTCCATTTCTCATTACTTTTCCATGTTTCTTTCTTATTTGAAGAGATGATAAATTCCTTAACAAAATGTCCTGTGACATGGGGTATATAATTCTAAGAAGGGCTCCAAACTTCTGTGTCATTGCATAGTTAGCCTATGTAATTCGCTCACCCTCTTGAACACGATGAATGCCATTTGCATGGACAATTAATGACTTTTGCTACTAGGAAATTACACTGGGTGGACCTGACTTTATTAAGTGCAAATTCACAAAAGAGCACTGACTTTTTCTGCTAAGGCAGACTCTTGTTCACCTTAAAGCCAGCATAAACATTATAGAGGACAATGAACTAAGACCTGGATGGGACACCATCCCCATTTGACACCTTGGTTGTAGCCTATGAGATCATAAATCACATGCGAGTCAAAAATCATGCTTGAATTCTGAATTCAAGGAAGCTGAGAGGAAATATAGTATGTTGCTTTAAGTGATTCTATTTGTACTTAAGGGACAGCAGTCCTACAAAACTAATGCAATGACATTCACATCTGAACTCTCCTGATACTCAGCTTTATCATTCACACTGACAGATCTCGACATTTAAATTTTAGTACTACCAAGTGATTTGCATATTCATTCCAAAATCTAGCAGCCTTTTGCTCTCATATCCCTGAAAATATTGGCGTGCTTTGTATAATTTCTCCCATCTTTCCGTATTCATTTGGGAGGGCTTAGTTTGTGGTTTACCTTCATTGATTTATTCACTCTTACAAAACATATCTGTTGAGCATCATTTTTGCAGCAGGCGGTGACATGTGACATGGGATATCTTGATCCCCACCCTTAGTTCCATTATAATTTGATAGGAGAGAGAACTTTAAATAACCAAGTTAATGTTTAATTACAATTAAGACAAATATATAATAAAAGATCGGACAAGAGAATAGCAATGGCTGTTCCACAGAGCCTTCCCATTTCTAACTTCCCACTTTTCTTCATCCTCTTTCTGTAGATTAACTGATAGCATGCTGAATGCAAGGATCGAATATTATTCATCTCTGTGTACCTAGTGCTCAGAACATGCACTTGACATTTTGCATAAGCACAGTTGTGCCTGTTGAACAAATGGGTATTAAATGTGAGTTTCTGTTAGCCATTTGTGGTGGATTAACTAATGGTCAACTTGTAACACTGAACCAAAACAATATGGTGCTGGGTGTACGTGGCCTACCTGAGGATTACTGCCAACAGCATGAAAACAAATAGGAATGAAAGATGGTGTGCTGTTGAGTCTCCTGGAGAAGCTTGTCAGTTTGGTTTCCTCATATGAGCTCAGCTGTTCTCATCAATAGAGGAACTCAGGTTCTCACTGTCACTGAGGATGGCTGTGGTTCTTTTTGGGGAGTTCTGATCTTTACCTTGACCATCACTTCTTGGCTCCAGCACAGATCCCTCACGCTGCTGACACAGATCTTTTATTCCACTGGCAGACTCTCTAGCTTCCACCACTGACCTTTGGGCCTTCCCAGTGCAAATTTTTGACACAGACTTGTCAGACTTGTCAGACATTATGTGGTTTCTAGCCACCAGTTACGTCATGGAGGACATTGCTTTGGGATCTACGTTTTCAGCTGGACTCATGCTTTGTCGTCAGATAGATTTGTGCAGGACATTGCCATGGGATCCAGGCCCTCCACTAGATTTTTTGGATTTCTAGTGCATGAACAGGAGGAGGAGGAGGAGGAGGAGGAGGAGGAGGAGGAGGAGGAGGAGGAGGAGGAGGAGGAGGAGGAGGAGATTTCTTCTGCATTTGAATCTTTGAGTAAATATTATAAAATAATCTCATAGATTATGAGATTAAATGCATTAAATTTTTTCTCTTGTGACCTCTGACTACAACAACCCTATAAAAGCAAGAACAAAAGAGTAGAATACCAAAGTAAGGTAAAAAAAAAATAATCTCCATTTCTCCTTTTCCTTGAATCATGGGTGATCTGGATTGGGGATTTCATATGAAATTAATAATAAATCAGCTCTTCCCAGCATTGCTCTAACATGATCCAGAAGCCCCCTCAATCCCCAATATGAGACATTACCTTGTCTTCCTGTTCTAATTGTAGACACTTGTCTGTTTCTAGTAACCTCATCTGGAGCTTATTTGTCATCTCGTTCTTTCTAATCCCATTCTACATGGGTGATTTCCCTCAAACAACTTCCTACCATCATAGACATTGCCAATTTTGAGTCCCCTAATAACTTCTGGCATCTTTTTATGTTGAGGTAATGCATACTGCGTCTTTTGATTCTTACTAGGTGATGGGTGCTCAATTTCATAGCTTCCTTTGCAGCTGGGGCATATTGATATAATACAGGTCCTGTCAATCAAATTCTAGGCCTGATTTTGAATTGGAAGATAGAAATTTAAAGAAGCAGATCCCACGCAGAGTTCTTTTAAGAGATAGTAATGGTGGCTACATTCAGTTTTCAGGGGTAGTAGAGACAAAGGTTGTAAACAGAAGCATAAATGGCTGAATTCTGTAGTGTTTGTACTTGGCCAAAGTACCAAGTTTTCTCCACTAGAACCAGCTCTGTGCTGTGTGTGTGTGTGTGTGTGTGTGTGTGTGTGTGTGTGTATGTGTGTGTGTATGTGTGTGTGTGTGTGTGTGTGTGTGTGTGTGTGTGTGTGTATGTGTGTGTGTATGTGTGTGTGTGTGTGTGTGTGTGTGTGTGTGTGTGTGTGTGATCCTTAGGCACTGCATAGCCTATAGATCCTGTGATCCATACAGAGAATCATTTGCCATTTTTTGAAAGAGCAAACATCCCAAAAGCTGCACTTGGTCTCTCCTGCTGCCTATTATCCACATGGCCATTGTCCCTACTCCTTGTAATACACATGCAGAGGCATACAGAGAACAGATGCTGAGAGTCTAATAAATACTAGTGTTTAGCAATTCTCTTTGGGATGGAATTTTTCACTGATGCTGTCCATATTCTACTTTAGTTGGTCTTGCCTCAAAGACCTGGCCCAACTAGTCTTCTCTATGCCAGCTGTGATCCTCCTCCAACATGCTCAGCAGCAAAGGACTTATTGGTACAGAAGTACTGTTCTACTAATCTCTCAGATGAAGAGCTAAGCAGCCAGATTGGGGCAACAGTTTCTCTTGAGGAGTGCAAGATTTGCCCATTCTCACACATCTCCCTAGAAAGAAAACTCACTGTGGTGGCCTCATTAGCAACTGCTGCACAGTTCTGCTGCCAAGGAAACTACATCCTTATTGATAACGAGTGCCAGGGCTTAATCAGAACTGGAAACAGAAAGGAAGTTATAAAGCAAACAGCTTATTTTTGTCTTACATCATAATCTCACCAGGGACATAATATTGGCAGGTCAGCTTACTTATGCAATTACCCACACAACAAGTGGGTGTCAGGAAGCAGGGCAGGATCTGTTGTGGTAGATTGCATCCATACAGAAGCTTATCATTTTTAAAAGAGAGGCGAGTCCCTCAACGGCCATGGCAGTTGGTCCTCTTGTTGCAGAACCCCAAGCCAAGGTGGGAACACAGAATGCTTGAGAATTCATAGCACTGTCGAGATGCAGTTTTGCTCACATTACCCCATTAAACAGCCTTTTCAATATTTCTATATTTTTCTGAAAAATGTGTCACTTGTCTGTGAATTCTGTGCAATATGATGAATTCAGGACACCAAGTATAATGATGAATCATGTTACTTAGCCTGATTTAGGCATCAAACTAGTTCCTCTTTTCTGGCCTCCTACCAAGCGAAGGGAAACAGTGATGACCAAAAGGGCCAGCACTGGCCTTTGGAGTGAAATCTAAATGGGCACTTTTCTGCCACTTCCTGCCTCTGAGTCTTGGAGTGAGTTACTCCTCAAGCTTGAGTAGTTTCTTTGTAAAATGGAGCTTTAGTGCTTATTCCATGAGGGCTGTAGGGATGTGCCTGGCAAATCACACATTGGTCATAGGCTGTCACTCATTGCTGGCAGAATGCTTTGTAGTAGAATCTATGGCCAACTCTGTTAAAAAGTACAAAGTTCTAGACACTGCATGGAGAAGAGAAATCATGAAGAATACATCAGTTGAACTGCTCCTTTTTGTTCTGTCTTCAGTTATGGCAGATGTGGTACTTTCAGCATCTGGGTACCCACAAAAACTGCTACATGAAACAAGGCAGGAGATCCATCTTAAATAATGAAGATAGAATACATTAATTACAGCATGGTAAGTAACTGCCATATAAAATACAACCATTATATGATTGTTATTACTTTTACTACATTATTCATGCTGGTGTAAATGTAACAGTCCGCTAGTCATCAGTGTCATACTGTTTTTATAGAGAAGGAAAATGGAGCTCAAAGCATTTAATGGTCTAATGGCCAAACCTCTAAACCATCAGAATAATGATTGGCAATGCATGAAAAGAGGTCAGCAGGTTTGCCAATAGGGCAGCTTAATGGCTGAGTTCTGTTTTAATTTTGATTTCCCTTTCCACCAAAGCCTTCCTATCCTGTCAGCCTTAGAATTTGGCAGAAAAGATTACAATGCAATGCAGAATGAAGACAAGAGCCCCTAAGTGGTTGCCCTGTCCCAGAATATCAAGCGTGGTGCTCCTGTGTCATTGCTTGAAACTTGTTTGTTAGAAATTGGAAAATGACATTTTAGATCCAAACCTCTCTGATGATAACATACACAATTTATGTGCAATTTTCCAACTACATTTTCATATGAAATGGGTAAAGCAGCTTTAGGTTCAGAGATGTTTTCTCGGAGAAACAATTGCTGGAGTATTAAGTTTAATGAATTTAAAATCTTGCTCTTTTCAGTATATTATACAAGCTGTTGTTATCTGTGGGCACACATAAGGATCTAAAAAAGAAACGAGAAACAGTAGTTAGAAGGCAGAAAATATGTAAGGTTTCTTTTGCAAGGTTTTCAAAGTGGTGATTCTCAAAGACTTTTTTTCTAGACCTACCAACCTTTCTTGAACTTGTTCCTTCCCTGACTTTTTAAAGCAGTATCTGTAAAGAGACCTGACATGCAAAGGCAAGGAAATTGAAAAAAAAAAAAAGCTAAACTATTTGATATTATCAAAAGGAAATTATAACTCAATTCTGATAAACACAAAATACATAATATGAATATACAAACTATGTAGGTGGAGCTGAAGGTTTGACTTCTGTAGGTGGCTATAATAAATGGATGTAAATATGGAAAACCATCATTTATCTCTAAAGTATTAGGGTCGGGGGCTTCTGTGTCCAGAATGGTGCCTGAATAACACTTTGAGGTTTTGTTCCTCATGACATCAGTGATAATTACGTTATTTTGTCATGAATACTAGTGTATGTTAAAGTGTCAATGGGTATGAAAAATCTGAAGTCAGAGCAAGAAATTTAAAATATTGATCAAAATTCTCTTGCTAGATGCTATGCAGACCAAAGCTCATGCTGGTTGCCAACCCACTATAAGGATTGTCCTAGACATTGCATAAGATGATGCATGTGAAACAATTTGTAATAGTGGACATTGCCTACGAGAGATATTATCAAGTGACTCTATGTTAATAGCATAACAGGGTGCAGCTCGTAAACTCATCCTATCATGTTCATTTATTTTAAAAATTTGATTGATGTTTATTTTATGGTAACTATATAAAATTCAGATAGTTTTAATATTTTCTGCTTTACTTTAAACTTATCATTTAAAGTAGTAATTAAATTCATAGTGTTTTTATTTAAGTTAGTATGGAAATTTTAAAAAAATATCAAAGTGGGAAGAATATTATCATGAATCTCTCCTTTTAGCCATGTTCCACATGTGGCTAGCTTCATTTCCATCGCTACCTTCCTTCCTCTAGCACATACAGTGTATTTATTAAAGCAAACACCAAACATTGCAACGTATCCTCCTAATGATTTCTTAGTGTTTATTTTTTTTAAATTCTGTACTATTTCTACCTTTTTTCTGTTTTGTTTTTTTTCTCTTTCAATAAAATTTTTAAAATATTTCAATAACTGTCTCTAAGATGTAAGGACTCTCCACATGTTTGCTTTTGAGAGAGAGTGCTTGCATGCAAGAGAGAGAGAGAGAGAGAGAGAGAGAGAGAGAGAGTTTCCCGGTATGATCTTTAACTCATTAACTCATGGGATCCTTACCTCACTCTCTTGAGTAGCTTGGATCACAGATATATGCCAATGTATCTGGTTTAGATGATCATACTTAAAAGAAATATGCAGGAAATCACTTCTGACTGGGCAAATTATTGCATAACATCTCTTACTTAAGCACAGTCACTGACACCCTGTAGGTCTCAAGACAAAAACTCAGCCCTATGGTTATCTTCTGACTGTCCCAGTCATGGTCTATGCACATTTGTTCACACTCTGATTTTTCCTCATGTCACATCTCCTCCTGCATTGCTGTCTTGACCTCCACACTCTTTTTTGGTAAGAACTTGTCCAGTCTAACCTTTTGATTTTTATATATCATAGAAGTCACTAAAATGTATTTTTTCTTGAATCCCTGTTAGAAATCATAATTGCAGAGATTAAAATCCTACATTATAGAGTCTGATAAAGCGAAGTCTGTGAATTTCTCATGACTTATTTGCTATCTAAAGGCCCATGGGAAAGTACTCTCTAGGAAAGGCTTCTGTAATGCTCATATCTTCAGATATGAATCGGAATAATTTATATTGTCAAGGACATCAATTAAGTATAAACATGTCTATCTATAATGTGTACATATACATATACATATATCCAGTAAACATTCTCAAATATATGTGCACACATATACACACTGTACAGCACAAAAACAATTAAGGTAGCATTGTTATTTCTTGTCGCAATCTGTATTAAATAACTTATTTTGCCTTTTGTTATTTTCTGTTATATTTTATTACATGATTCTTGGATTGTTAGTTTTTTTTTTTTTTTTTTTTTATTTTATTGACTTCTGGATGTTAGGGTCTTGCAGTCATTCATAGCTTTTGACTTTCCCACAGTGGCTGGCTTTATAGAATAGCTAGTCAGTGTTGAGACAGGGAGGGAGACCAGATTCTGCCTTTCCTCCTTTTGCCCTAGATGTTGTGCTTAGTGGAACAATCTCCCTCCCTCCCTTTGAATTCTCTACAGGCATGTGATGTGTTATGTGTGGTACAGAGTACTTTAAAATGAAATTGTAGATTTCTCTTCAAGGGAAAAACCTTTTATGCAGAAAGGCAGGTGATAGGACAACTGGAAAAACAGTCATTTCTAACTGAAGTGAGTTTCCAGACAGCTGATCCTACCACAGGGCTGGCTGTCTTTATCCTGAAAATGTCATCTTTCTTTAGTCTGCAAATATCATGCTATAGAACACCTTAACACTGGCTTTAGGAATAGCCAGAGCCAGCAATGCACGGGCAGTTTACTGTCAACCAAAGGACAATGCTTCTTTCTTGGATTTAATAAAAAAAGAGGAGGGTGCTGGGCAGGCTACTATGGAGAAAGGACATGCAATATCCCTCCTGCCATCACATTGTAGCTCCTGTAATAAAATGATAAAAGCCTGCCTTTGTCTTCCCAAACTCTGGTCTTCCTTGGGCACATTCGCTTTCCACTTTCAAATGTGTCAATTCTTGGGATGAGACTGTGGCGTCCCTTTTAAACCTGTGCCTGTCCATTCTGTCAAGGGCTACATATTGCCCTTTTACCTTGCAATATCTTCGAATTTCAGGCCAAATCCTCTATTTCACCTTTTCAAGGCCTAACATTCCACAAAGTAAAGATGTAGTTCCGTTAACCAACACTTTTGTTAAAAAACTAAATTCCCCCAGAAATGTAAAGATTATCTTTTTTGCTGTGAAACATTCCTTATTGTGAATTACATATTCAGATTTCTCTCGTTTATTACCTGGCTGAAGATAGAAAATGACAGTTTCATTGTGAAACGGGAAGCAGTTTTAAGTGCATGGATCAATTGTACTGAGGGCTTTTGAGAAGGAGGTTGATATGATAGAATTTATATAGTTAAATGACAGGCTGAAAGGCTGCTGGTGGTTGGGGATGAAGGGAGGCATGTGGGAGGAAATCGAAAGTATAGGAGATGATGAGAAGGAATTAGAGAAAGAAGTAGAAAGAGTAAAGGCTCAACTTTATCTGTTTGAAATTTTGCTGTTAGTGCACATACGGAAGCTTCAAAACTGTACTGGTTTAGAGCAGAGGTTCTGATGAAAGGCGGCCCTAGAACTAATTCTAGCCGCCCTACTTACTCGTGCGGTGACTTTGGACAATTTACTTAGCTTCTTCCTTAAGCTTCAGTTTCCTTATCTGCCAAATGAGGATGGCAAGGCGTTCACAGGTCACAAGGCTGAATTGAGGATTAAAAGAGATAATGTATGTTGGACATTCAGCACAGGCTCTGGCACACCGCATGTGCACTAAGATTTAAGTATCACTAAATCCATTTTCCTAGCAGTAAAGAAGAAATGCTTACTATCAGAAGTTCTCCTGATTTATAAACAATACACTGCATGAGATTTTTATGATCTAAAATTCTGTTTTAAGGGTTAATATCAAAAACTTAATTAAATATCTCACACATCTTTGATTAAATCCCCGAGGCTCTTGCAACAGAAGATTCAGGACTTTTCAGGAGTTTTTCTAGTTTTTAAGATATATTCATGCATGTGTGCTTCATGATAACTCACCTCACAAATACATTAAGATAGGAAAGGTTGAGAACCTGTTCATGGTCCCTCTTTAGACTGAATTTGGACATAGGTGATATGATGCCATGTCTCATATTCTTAGCACTGTGAAGCCTGGAGAAATGAAGTGTTTGTTAAAAATCATGTAGCAAGTAAGAAGAAGAACTGGTGACTAACTCAGTTTGTTTTTCTCCTCCCAAGTACAATTCTTTCCTCATTAGCTTCTACCTCTCCTCCATGAGAGCAACACAGCTGCCAAAGACTAGACCAATGGTGAGCCTTTTGCATTCATGCCACAGAGGGCTGTTCATTACCATTGAAAGGCCTAAAAGGTTACCCATCACTGGACTAGACTACCATTTAGAGATCTAGTCTTTAGTCTAGCTACAGCTACTTAGTAACTAGGTCACATACGGTAGTTAAGTAGGTATTGAATGGTGACTGAGTTTTTGTTTTACCATAGTCTGCTTCATAATGGCAATTAGTTCTTATTAGCACTTTAAGTCAGTTCAACATCAAATGAAATAAGGAAGTTTACTTAGAAAATGGGAAAACACTAAACAGCAGGAAGTTATCATTATAATTGCCAACAACAGTTTTCCCTGATTTCAATATATTTTTGCCCATAGTTTTTAGTCACAAATCTGAATGATAATGATAATTCTCACAAGCCTCTGGCGGTTGTTTTTCACTAACAAGTTTCAGGCATCAATTTTTGAAAATCTGATGTGGTTTTTCTGGGATGGACTTATGAAATACAATTTTTAAACCTTTTAGAAATTTCTGATTAAGTAGGTCTACAAAATTTCTGCCTATGTCCAAAAGCTTAATTCATGATCATAGAATATCTTGAATATTTTCTCCTATGTTTTCGTGAGACAGATTTACCTTCTTTGTTACTGAATCTCTTAACAGAAAGTATATACCCTTTTATTTTTTCCTCTTACACAACTCGTAGAATCTAGGCCAAGATTAGAGAGGACAGTTACATGTGTATTGGCTTAATTGAAACTCATTATACATGAAGTGCACCACACTTGTGGAAAACAAAGAAACAGAACAAAAGTTACAGAGAGAAGTTTTATTGACACTGAGGAATTACCTTCTTGAATGGCACCCCCTGGGCATGGGTATAGATTAACTGACCTTTTAAGGTAATGACCCTTTAGAAAGGTTACTCTTGATTCAAAGGCCAAGTCTAGACAAGCAAATCATTTTGGAGAAAATAAAATAGCTGAATCCAGCCAGTGAGCTTAGTATTTAGTGAATTATCCTGTAAATCAAGCAGTATTCATAATTTTCTACTAGGAGTTTAAAAGGCAACCTACTTTTTACCGAGGTACAGAATCAAGGCCCACAGTGTCAAACCTGGAGCTGAGTATTGGCCATGGTGTCGTAACACATTCATAGACCTCAGCTAGGTTTCTGTTTTCTCCGGGCCTATGTTTTCTTATCTGTGCAGCTGACAGTGTATAGAACAAAATGAGTTAACAAGAACATGCAAAAGTCATGAGCTAGCACAGGGTGAGTATGGGGTAAATGGATGCTGGTATATTTTAGACACAGCTAATGCACCCCAAAACTGTCTGATTTCTCCATGTCCCCTGATGTTTGGATAAAATTAATGCAGTTGCTGAAGCAGGGAAGGAGTGCATAAAGCCCTGGAAAGTCTGGCTTAATACATGTGATTTAATTTCAGAATATGTTTCTGAAAATCCCCTGACTTCTTTGTGAATATCCTTTATCTCTCTGCTTAAAAACAAGGTACACAACACTATTTTGTAGCATTTTGGCTACTTGTTTTAGAAGGAGACATTGATAAATTGGAGTGCATCCAAAAATGATAAAAGGATTAGAGGATATGACCTACAGAGAAAGATTATTAAAAGAATTTCATACACCCAGCCAGGAGCAATGGTGACAGTGGGTGGGGAGTATGATAACTGAACATAAATACTAAGAATAGGGTGAGGAATAAGTAAAGAAATGATTTCAAGTGATCATAGGGTAGACAAGAGTGGATAGTCTTGGACAGGAAAAATAAGCATTTGTGTGAAGAATTCTTGGAGAAATAAATTCAGCAGAAAAGACAATTAGCTACTTAATCATTGAATCTGAGAGGTAGTGGTTTGTTTGTGCTGCAGATGGTCAGATTTTTTATAGAGTCCAACCTAAAGAATAAGGAAGGAAATTTTTCTAGGCTGCTACACTATATGTGGACGATGTACTCAGGCAATGTACTAATCTACAAATTGGAAGGATTCATATGCATTTTTTTTGCAATTTTTTTTCTGATTTCCTAGTATAGAGGAATGGATTGGTGACCTCCAAGATGATATGTCCTCTTGCTGTACCCTAGAACACTGTGTGTGTGTGTGTGTGTGTGTGTGTGTGTGTGTGTATGTTAAAATTGAACCCAGAGTCTCAAACATGGTAGGCAAATATCTACCACTAAGCCATACTTCTCACCACAAAACTGTTTTCAAAAAGGGATACTTTGCAGTTATAAATTAATTAATTTGAGGATATTGACAGACAAATCATTTTGTACTATTTGGATGTACCCTAAATCCAGTATCAAGTGTCCTGATAAAATAGGATAAGAATTTGTAGAGATATATGAAACAGAGAATACATATGATCATAGAAATGACAGCTGAAGTGACATAACCATGGAAGGTAAAGGCTTCATAGCGTCACTAAGAGCCAAAACAGACAAGGAAAGATATTGTCTCAGAACTTCCAGAGGTGATTGATCCTGTCAGAACTTGGATCTAAGAATTTTGGCCTCCAGAATAGTGAGAGAATAAATTTATTTTTGGTAAGATACTTGTAATACTTTATCATGGAAGCCCTAGGAAACTAGTACTCAGTATAAATTAATTTTCAGAAACAGAACTGCTAGAAATTCTGAGTATTAACCACCAAAAAACTGATAATTAATGTATACGGAAAGAATCTTATGCTATTCTTTATGATTCAAATGCTAAAATGTATGCCCAAGTTACTTGTTCATAATAGGTACAGTTTGAGAAATGTAGGAGCAGGATAAAGACCTGAGAGGCTGAGGTGGGCAGTGGCTTATCATAGAAGATCACTAGAGTAGTCTATCATAGAAGATCACAAGGTAGGTCTGGATCCAGAATATGAAAATTAAGGAAAATTACCTTAGTTAACACATGGATCACAATAACCAGGAACATGAGGTGAATTGAAGTTGCTAAATTTCTTCAAAAAAAAAAAAAAATCCTTTAAGAACTCGGAGGTAAGCTAGTAAGTGTAATCTCTCAGTTTTGAATCAGATCTGTCTGATTTCTTAGCATATATAATTCTGTCTAAAATTCTCATGTGTGGCCTGCCACTCTCCTGCATCTCTCATATGCCTGCCACTGATGAAGCCTAGAAGGTTGTGTGCTTTCTTCAACAACTTCCTGTAAAATTACTAACAGTGCTAGGAGAAGACAGGGATTCTACGGTGGATATTATAGATTAATGTACTGTAGTCAGACCAGTGCGCTCTCTGGAGAAGGAAATACCAGCAAGATTCACCAGAGGTAAAATCTATTGCCTCCATAACACTCAGGTATGGGCATTGAAGGAAACTTAATGATGGATCATTGCAATCAGGCAGGCAGAGTTAAAGGAATATCCTGGGGGGGGGGCACTGAGTTCAGGGCTTTGAGATCTCGGATGCACAGTCCACAAGAATACCATAACACACACAGGAACTCTTCAGATAGGTGTCTTTCATTTATGTAGTCTTCAAAGATTATATGCTAATCTTCGTATGCATCTCTCTTTTTCCAAGGATGCTAAGTTAACATCTGTCATGCAACTTATAATGAAAAAAATAATACTATTATTCCAGAAAAAATACAAGTAGCCTAATAAATTTGACAGAAAAAGAAGATTTAGAATTCACACCAACAAAATATTTGTGATTCTCTGTTATTGTCTTCTGCACTATTGTGTGTAGTGCTGGGATCAATTTTCCTTCTGAGTAGAAACTTGAGGTTATACGACTATAAGAAGTGGCAGTTGGTTACCAAATCAGTGAGTTTTCCCCACCAAATGCTTTATTATCCCAAAGATAAATTGGTTTTGGCAATGAGATTAGAAAATCTCAGCTCAGTCACTATATACCCCCTGTTCTGCTTCGATTATTATTTCAGTCTGTTAACCACTGGTTCATGTGTTGTGAACTTGGTCCTTAGTGTAGTAGTTGAGAGGCAGTGGGGATAAGAGGTGAGATCTTATGATAGATCCTTTGATCACTTGTAATGGGGTCTTCTGAACTGATTAGGGGACCTTAGTCTTTCTCTGGATTCCTATTTTAAGATACGATTTTTCTATCCTCATCCACTCCAACATTTGCCATGGGACCCTCATAATAGTCTATCTTTTGCAGTTCAAACTTTCAGCCTCCGAAACTGTAAGTTTAAGAAGGGTGGATTTTTTTTTTTGAAGTTTATTTGCCTCAAGTATTTTGCTACAGTCATGAAAAATGTACTGGTATACATACTGGTGACCTTAGATAAGTTACTTGAAATGTTCCTAAAATTTTTCTTCTACAAAGTGAAAATTATAAAATAACAACAGCATCCACAACAACAACAACAAAACACGTGACCTATAGAAGCATCAAAGATTGAGATATCTTGTAAAATAAAAGTAGCACACACCTTTCAGATGGTAACTATACAACCAATTGCAGTGGTAGATGGAGTTCCTGTGTCACAAATGTTACTTTCATGAAGTTCATGTCCATTCCACTAGTTCTATGCAGGCTTGAAGACAGCGCTCACTTAACATCTGCCCTAGTGGGTGCATTTGCACAAATGACGAATCCCTAGCTTTATATTTTTTTCTAAAAGTTTCTATTGTGTTTGCCCTCTTCATGTCTTCTGGATGGTGGATATAACATGTATGTTATTGATTCTTTAAAACCTGTTAAGCTTTTCTGTGACTGGATACATGGTTGATCATTTCAACTTTCTATGTACATACTTAACGTTATTTGTCAAAGATTATATATCTGTAATTTTTAGATTATTGATTTTAAAACATTATTTTTGAAATTAGCACCTTGAGATCATACTATTAAGTGAAATAAATCACACACACATATTTAGATGTTGCATTGTTCCTCGGGTAAGAAACTTTGGTAAATAAGAACCCAAACATATAACAGACTTTGGGGAATAGGAAGATGTTCAAATGAGAAGGAGAGCAAGAGAGGGAGGGATGATAAGGCAAAAGAAAACAAGAGAATTGAAGACAAAATGGAAACAAAGCTTTTGTAAATAAGGAGGGAAACTGGGTTTGAAAGGAGGTGAGGGACTGGGGAAAAGTATTCAAGATATATACAGGTGAAAATTCCTTATGATAAATGTGATTATGTATATCTAAATATACCAATAAAATTAATTTTAAAAATCAAATGATAATGCTATATATTTGGTTTTGTTTTGGTGTTCAGGTATATGAGTTTTTTACAGCGTATCAGTTCATGTAATCACCATCACCATAAATTCATGTAACAGTTATAATACTTCACAAATTTCTCTGTTTTCCCCAAATCTGTCACTCTATTTTTTCTTTTATTTTAGAATGTCACATAAATGAAGGCATGTACCATGTAACACTTTTGGGACTGACTTACTTGATTCAGCATGGTGCTTTTGAATTGTGCCAAATAATTGCAAAGAACATTTTTTTATTTTGTTTCAGTGATGACATCAGAGTTTGCAAATCCGCTCACTTATAAAGGATGTGTGAGTTGCTTCCAGTTTTTGATGATAGTGAATAATGCTGCCACAAACAGTCATGCATATTTTTCATTTTTCTAGGCTAAATACTCTGGAGTATATAGATCATAGAGGAAATAGACATGCAACTTGAAAGGAACTGCCAAATGATTTTCCAGAGATATAGGCCATTTTTCATTCTCATCAACAATGTATGAAAGATACGTTCTTTTATATCCTTCCCAGAACCCCTTATTACCAAAGATTTTCACTTAAGCCATCCTAATATGTATACAGCGATATCTCAGGATGGTATCATTTCACTTTTAGCAAAGATGGTGGCAACTTTTATACGATTACTTGCTCTTTGAATATGCTTCTTTGATGATGGCTGTGTTCAAAAGTTTTGCTTAGCTTGTTTTCTGCATTGTTTGCTTTCTTGTCAAGTTTTCAAAGTTCTTTGTGTAAACCAAACACAAATCACTTTCATATATGAAATTTGAAAACATTTTTCCCCGTCTTTAATCTGTTTGTTGTTCACTTATCAGTTTTTCTCAAAATTAAAATTTCAAAATTTCATGAAATTTATTTTATCTATATCGTTATGGAGTGTGTTTTGATATCATATTTAAGAATGTTTACTTATTCTTGGATCATGAAGATTTTCTTGTATGTTTTCTTCTAAAAATGAATCTTGAGTTTTGCATTTAGTTGAATGGCTCATTTTGAGTTAAGCTTCATATAAAGTTTGGAGTTTAGATTGAGATTATTTTTTGTTCTGTTTTGGAAAGTCCAGTGCAATTTGTTGACAAGATCTTCAATCGAGTTTCCTTTCAAAATTAGTTAGAAATCAATTGAATGTGTTTGTATTGACCTACTTTTGGATTATGCATTTGTTTTCATTGATTTATACTGTTATCCTTTCACTGTTATGACATCTTCCTAATTGTGGCTTTATAGAGACTCCTTTGAGTAGCAGGAATGTTCCAACTCTGTTATTCTTTTCTAGTGTTACTTTGGCCTTTCAAGTTCATTGCTTTTCCAAATAAATTTTGAAGCTATTGTATCTATATTCATTTAAAAAATTTAGCTGGAATGGTAAACCAGTATATTAATTTATGAAATACTGACATGCATTACGTTCAGTATTTCAAAGCAAAATTATACCTTTATTAGTTTAATGAAACTTTTTGGCTTTTTACATAAGTTTTGCTAAATACACTCCTATACATTTCATGTTTAGAGTTGTAGCTTTATGTTTGGCTTTAAGGTCACATTTCCAATTGTTCTGAGTTGGTACATAGAAATATGAATTTCCTTTGATGTCAGCAGCGTTGCTAGATTCATTTATTAGTTATATTTCTCAATTTGGCTTTTTTGATAATTTTGGAACATTTATGTATAAACAGTTATGTCACCAGTTATGTAAATTTTATAATTTTACTTTTTATCTTAATGACGTGAATATCCAGGATAATTCTTAATAAGAGTCAGTAGAATGGGTACTTTGACTTTGTTTCTAGTCCTGGTAGATTTTGTACTTTGTCAAGGTTTTTCTGCAAATGCTATAGTAAGCATGTGGCTTTTCTTCTTTAGGGTGATGATGTGCTCGCTTATATGATATGGTTTTTGAATATTGAATCAGCACCGTATTCTCAGGATCAACTTCATTTTTTAATGTACTTCTGGATTTGACTTGGCAATTCTCTCTTAAGGAACTTGGTGTTTCTGTCGTGAGCGTTATTGATCTATAGTTTCATTTTCTTGATAATCTTTCTATGGTTTTTTAATCATGATAATGATGGCCTCATAATGCTATTATCCTGAAATATATTGCGTTGCCATAATTGTTAGGTGACTGATGAATCAAGGCAACTGAGAGTCAGAATTTGAGAAGATCTAAATTCATGTCATGAAGTGAGAACACTTTCTAAATTAGAAAGAGAGAGAGAGAGAGAGAGAGAGAGAGAGAGAGAGAGAGAGAGAGAAAGGGGGAGGGAGAGGCTGAGAACCAAACTAGAATTTGAGCTTTAGAGAGCTGGAAAAAGCTAACCAATTCTAGACTCCAACACCATAATGAATTGATGTGAGAAGTATTTGAACAGCCAAAGCTCAACACTCTAAGTAGCTCAGATTAAGGTTGTGACCCTTCCATCAGTCATGTAAATGACCTTATAGTAATTATTTAGGTAAGCTATTCTCCATTTGTTGTCTACTCCCGACCAGCACACATCTTTTTGCATTCTTCATTGCCTTTTGTCTTCTGAAAGGTAATCTCAATGAATTGACTTTATTGCATTGCCCTAGGCATGGTTTCTTGTTAGGTTTGTTTGTTTGTTTGTTTGTTTTTAATATATCTGGCAGGACTTTAAAGGGCTGGACTATTCCATTCCCATTCTTTTTCTTTTTTCTTTTAACAGAAGCATTTTTGACTATTTCTACATCTACTCACTGAATGACTGAAGTTCTCACTGGGCTCCAGTAACTTTATTTATTCTCAGTGTCTTTTCATTTCTGGGTGATGGACATTATTCTATAGCTAGTCACTGAGTGGCCTATCATCTTTTGTTTCCATATCTTTGTTCTGGCCTATGAAAATAGACTCTTCATTGAAATATCTTTATTTGAATCACCTGGAGTTAAGTATTTTACCTATCAAGGTAATGAAAGACACTTACTAAACAGGCCGGAATATATATGGCAGCAAAAAACAACAAACAAAAACAAAAAAATCAAAGAAATAAGTTTGAGAATTACATCAGAGAAAGAACTCACCCATGGAACTACCAGTGAAGAAACAGTTTAAAAGCCTACTATACGTTTTGTGGAACTGCGTTTTCAAAGAAAACAACTTACAAACAGGTAGTCAGAATATTCAGACCTTGAAGTAACTTTTGGTATATTAAGCCTGTTATCTAAACATGTAGGCTAGAAAAGCAAGATGGGAACACTAAAACTCTTCTCCACATTGTGAAATATCTCCAGAAATGGCTCTGGAGACTGTCTTAGGGAGAGCAGTCATAGATCACTGGGTAAACTGGTTCCTCTTAGAGCAACTAGGTTTTCACGATTGCTACTCAGCAGGAATTTAGAGTTTCTGAGGATCATAGATTGCTTATTTCTCCAATTTTATCATGGGAAGATTGATGGATATTTTCTTGCCTATTCTGCACATATAGATATTGGATATTTGTATAGGGGTAAAGGCAAATAAATTATCTCTTCTACTTCAGTGGCTATCATTCCTTGTGGAATTATAAACAGATCTGCTTTCATAATCAACATCAATATCAACAAAAATAATTCCTGATTTGAGCTTAATGAAGTGCTTGGATGAGATTATGACGTATTGTCTTTTTGAAGTGGAAATTTGTTCACTCAGTGAGATAAAAGAGTATGAATAGATTTTGGGTCCTAATATGTACAAGTTTTGACAGAGATGCTTGCTTGTCCAGCACGGATTCATTCATGCTTTCCTTCAATTTTGTCTTTAGTGAGATTAAATTATTAAATCTCAACAATCTCAACAAAAGTGAAATGTGCCGCTTTCATGCCAGAATGTTTGAGAAGTAGATGTCTTCTCCATCATCTTCTTTTCTATCTATCAGGTGTAACTGAAGGACTTTGAGGTCTTAGGTGATGGAAGAATAAAATGGTGGCTGAGGGGAATGGTGTACTAGTCTGTGGAGCTGCTTGATAAACAATGATGCTAGATTTATTTATTTATGTTTTACTCATGCATTCATTTCCAAAGTCTTGTTCTGAGGCCCAGGCTGTTCTCAGTCTCTTGGGCTCTGATCCTCATGCATCTGCCTTGGGAATGTGGGAAATTCAAGAATGCGTAAACATATCCAGTTCTTGGATTCTTAAACACATGCTAAATAAGCCCTTTTAAAATAAATTTTTGGGTTTTATTTTTATTTTTAAATACTTTTTTATCTTTTAATTTTCTTCAGGAGACCTAAATGTAATAAATATCTCTTATTAGCTTTATCTTTTTTTCTTTCTGTTTGGTAAATACATTTTTAAAATTATTTATTTCAATTATTTGGGTAAGTGCACAAACGTTCAAAAAACTTTTACAGCTTTCAAATAAAATTTGAAAATATTTAATGTTACGATTTATATCTGTATCATGAGAAAGGTCCTTAACTACTGAACATATCTCTAATTTTATTTTTATAAAATATGCTGTGAAATACAAAAATTAGTAGCTTTTGTGTATACTCTTAAGTTTCCCAGTTTGGGTATAATTTCCTATGCTTATTCTTGCTTTGTTTTTCTGACCCGAGTATATTCTTGAATAATCCGTTTTGGTAGAGAGATGTTCGTGAGAAATACTCTTATATTCAATTTTGGTGTCATTTTGTATTAATTACTTAGTTGCACGTGCAAAAACATTGTATTACATTCTCTTGCACATTTAAAACGTGAAACTGCTTTGTAGTCTATATACTGATGAAGGGAGAGAGATCATTGCCATCTTTATAACTACTGTATATTTTATATCCGATAACATTCAATGACTTACTTTGATTTCAATAATTTATATTTTAATCATATTATGACTGTAGTATGTGTTTCTTATTGTTTTTTGGATTGCTTTTCTATAGTAATTTTCCATGTAAGCCTTCAGAAAAAAATGATTGTTTACTATAAATACTACCTCTCCATTCACTGTATTTTTTTTCTAACTTTAAGACCCAGAGAAATAGGATTAATTATCTCTATATTTCTCTATGTACTCTATATTTCTGAACTCCTGGATGTTGTATGCAGTATTATTTTCCAAATAGTGTTGTAATCAGTATTACTTTCCAAATCAATAACTTTGTTTTTTATTATGCCTGGGGTATCACATCAGTTTTATTTTTATTTAATTGCTTTAATGTTCCTTTCTGTATTTATGGACTATTTTTTCCTGTCCTTATTATTTTCTTTCTGTCTGTTTTCATCATTTTTTGAATATGTGAAGATAATATTTTCATTATGCTTTGAACATCTTCAGAATACTAAAAGCAGACTAAAATAAACTACTGAACTTAGATATTTGTCAAAAGATATAGTGAATTTAACTACAATACCAGGGATTCACTTGTTCTAGAACATCTAATGTTGCAGTTCTTAACACTGTAATTTATTAACTGGTTTTTGGACTTTTTATTTGCACACTTATTTGACTTTAGGTTTGATTTAAGGTGTGTGTGTGTGTGTGTGTGTGTATGTATGTGTGTGTATGTGCATGTTAATAGTGATTCCTTGAAAAAATTTATACATTTTCTATTTATTAACACCTTAGGCTCCTAATACTATGTTAGCTATTTTACATATATTGTAGTGATTTTACTCAGTAAAGGTTTATATTATAGATTTACACAAAGTAAACAGTTACCTCAATTCAGTTCAGCATCACAAAGCTGCTCCTTTCTTTCATCTTCTTATTCCTGCAGTTTTCAGTAAAAGAATAATTCCATGAATGAAACAGGTATTACTATTCTAATATCCAGAAAGGAAGAAAAGAATATCAATGTCTTCTTCCAGCACTCAGAGTGGGCATACTCTTGAATGATCAATCTTGAGTGAAACACTTCTGGTTCCTTTTATATCTTGGTAACTTAGCTCCAAGATACCATAGCATGTTTCTGTCATCAGAACCAGAAAGCCTACAGAAACATTTTGCTAATAGCTTTTCATTTTAATTTTGTGTTAAGTAGGTTCATTGTATTGCTTGCACATGGAGTTGAGGAGGACTGACAAAGAGTAGGGTTGACGAGCCATAATAAATGTAAATATTTCTTCCCACTACACATCCCTAGTAGAATTTGAGATGAAACATGGGTTGATGACAGTGACTGCTTGCTATGGCCAGCGGGCAGTACAGACATTCATGAGCCATGTTCTCTGGCCTCTGGCCAAGGCAGCATATCTAACTAGTTTTAATGTTGCCTATGTCAATTTCTTCATCACTTCCTTTGATAGAAAAAGCCCCTTGATTTCCCTCTTGGGATCCATCTCCCATTACTGTCTCACTCAAATATTTTAATTGTCTTTCAGTGTTGCAGAATTTTTCTTTCCCCACATCCTTCGACTGCTGACAGAAAAGCTGACAAGGTAGCTGATGCAGTGGCTATTACTTGGAGCAGCTTGTAAACAGTATCATTGTGCCGCTCTTCTGCTTTCAGTGAAATTATAGGGTGCTTTCTTCATTGTGGAACAATGGCACTCAGCTTCCACACCAGGGGTTCTGAACAAATTCCATACCAACCTCCTGAGCTGTAGTATTAACACAATTATCACTGAAGATGTCAATTCAGACACTCCAGCATTGTTGTGTTGGTTCATCGTGGAATGCCAGAGAAAGGCAGCATAGAGTTACAAATCCTGGCTTGGAAATGTTGGGTATGTAATGAGGATGTCTGTGTGCATTTTATATATATTTATATATAAAATCTTCTGCTAATTTGAAATGTATCCTGAGTAAATAAGACCAATATTTACAGAAACACATGGTGACAGATCAACTGTGAATCTGAACTGGGGCCTGATAAATTCTCATTACCATCGTCTACCTGACAGATGAAATGACCCGCTAAACAGCTGCTGAAAATTCAATCAGATTCCCATAAATAGCAGGCATCCCAGGTGAAACATGAGGAAATTTGGTGAACATCTTGGACTGGAATTACACAGAATAGAGAACCAAAGGGAAGTTTCTTCTGTCCATTGAATCTGCAAGCCTGTTTGAAGTGATGGCATTTTTACTTGCTGTATAGTCTACTCCTTGCCAATTCAAACCACTCTAATTTTCTTTCCTTAAAGAAAATAATTAGTGATTTTGCCAGCTTTCAAGATTCTCATTCATCCTTTTCTCAAGACGCTACCTAACAAACAGAATTAGTGTGTGCCTATCTGTAGGACAGCATGGAATTCAAGCATCTAAGATAAAACTACACAGCACTCCACTGTGCAGTGTGAGGAAATTATGGAAAACTCTCTTTGCTCCTGTTATCTTACTCTTTATATTCTATTTTTGTCATTTTCAATGTTAATGAGTAGAGTAGTTTCATATACCATTTTATTAAACAACAAGTATATGCATAGTAAATAGATAACATATTATATTTCAAAGGTAAATGAGACCATAACCCATGCAAGGACTATGGAGACACTTCCATGAAGAAGAAGTTTATTTGGCACAAGTGAGGGGTTATCTCATGGACAGAGAGCGATACTGAGGGGAAGAAGTAGGGGGAGGATATGCATGAAAGCCACAGTATGGGGGTAATGGGCGCATGGGCCAGGACAGTCACTCAGGAAGACTTAACAGGTACCTTTGGGGGCGGAGTTGTGAATCACAAGAGCATCTTTGATCTCTGTGGTTGCTGTAGTTTTTGGGAAGGCGTGCAGGTATCTTTGTAGTCCTAGTAAAAATTGGACCTTAGAGCTCACAGCTCCTTCAATAGTCTACTAAATAATATAAATACCATGAGCAAAAGCTCAACATATTTAATGTTGGGGGTGTTTATTTCAAAAATTTTTTGAAAAGGCACTGCTCTACAGCATGCCTTCTGAAACTTTAATATGCATATAATGAATATAAAGATTTTGCAGAATGTTTGTTGAGATTCAGTGGTCTAAATTCGAAAATTTACATTTCTAACAAACTTTCAGGTGAAACCTGTGATGTGATCTCTTAGGTCATACTTAGAATAGTATGGCATAAGCATGATTGGGTGATCTACTGAAACTGTCCTCTTCCTCAAATTATTCTTTCTCTGAAAAGGAAGATACATTTCAGAACTTCTCCAAGAGGCAGATCAGAAATATTTATTTAAAAAATTTTTTAAAAAAAATTTCATCTTGCTGTATAAGTAAAGACGTATTCGCACCTTGAGTTTGGGATTCCTAGATACACAACTGTTAGAGACATCTACATATAATAAATTTATTGGAGAATACTCTCATGAGTTACGGTGGTGGGGAGTGTGCACAGTCAGCAGTGAGAGGTGTGGTCTATCCTGGAAGGGAAAATACTTCAATAGAGAGAAATTTCAGATCTATTAAGGCAATGATTGTCAACAGCCAACATTCTCAGCATCTGGAGGAATGAGTTTCTTTTTCCTAAAGAGTTGGAATCTGAATAGCACACCATAGTATCCACTGTAACTTAACCCCATTATGGATGATCTACTCCAGGTTTCCAATGATTATTTTTTCCTTTGCAAATACAAAATTTAGTGCAATTAACTAGAGCTCTCATTATTCCTGGTTTCAGGTCTGTAAGTGATGCTCATCAAATATGAGGTTTGGATACTAATAATTCTCCGCGTGAATGATGTTAATATTAAATAAATTATCTGCCTGCATTGAGTAATAATAACCCAACCTCTTCCTGACAATGAAGAGTGGATTACCTGTTTCCATGCCTGCTGATCTGTTGTAACAGTGAAGCTGACAGACGAGGTGGGAATGATGGCTTAGTATTTAAGGGACACCTGCCTTTTCCCCTGTGGAAATCTTTCTCTAGTGGGAACCAGGGTCTTTAGCTTTATAAAGCCAAAAGCATGATGAAAAGTATAGTTTCCCAAGTTAATTAGTGAAACTGAATCTCTCTCATTTCTACTCCTTGGGTCTTATATACAAGATTCAACCTTTTAGAATTCTCAATGTGTCCTTCAGAGAGTGCAGCTCTTCCTCACAGCTAAGCTGGTGCTTCAGTTGCACCCTCAACAGGTTTACCCTTGTTCTACCCAACAAACATGCTCCGGGAAGCATGGGATATAGAAGTATGGAAGATCCCACCCATCATTATGCATTTGCTGCCACATCTGCCACATGATAATGAGGCTTCAGTGGCCCAATACAGTGTTATGCAGGATTCAATCCCATATTGCTGTATTACAGATTCTGTAAACCCTTAAATATAAATGTTGACTAAAGTCTGCCAGACAAGTAAACAAACATATATCTGAATACATTTCAATTCCAGGAATCATTCTGGTGAAAAGAATAAAACATGTAGAATTGAATAGAAGATAAAATTAAATTGTATACAGACAACAAAGGACTTAGGACCTGTCTATGGCTGTTCTCATGGGCTGGACTGTAAGATTCTCCCTCACTGAGACAAGGAAGATAGGGTTTTGTATACCTACATAGATAGCACCTGATCTTTGGAAGTGGTATAATTTTGATGAAGGTTTCTTTAGGCCAAGGCAATTCTTATGGAGGAATTGATTTGAATTTGCTTGTCAGAAGCCTTCCTTCCCAAAATCTGGAATAAATGATATTTACTCCTAGTGGAGAACATAAGTCAGAACCTTGTACCATAGTACTGCAGCATTCACTACAAGACATATAGATGTATTTGTTCTCTACTCTTAAATTGAATTGTAATCAGTTCCTTTTCAATGGGGACAGACAATTTTTCAGATGAAGTTGTCAAATACATATAAGATATAAGGGGAGAATGCAAAATAACATTCTGCTCTTTAGGACAGAAAAATCCCAGACAAAGATTAGGGAATTGAAAGGGGAAAAAAATGTGAAAGTGCCCCAGACTTCATGAACTGTTTTCCAGTTTGACAGCAGCCAGGTTTGACCTCCGCCAAGTCCCTGAGTGGATCATCTATGTGTACCCACTGGGGGTCCTGTGATCAGTGCTATGTAACTGTGCATGGGAAGAAAACCCTGTCCAACACTTCAAAAAGACACCAAGAGACAATGACACTGAGCTTTATACAATCTAGTGTGACAGAGTGAGTCCAGGCAGTCCAGAAAGGAATGAAAACCTGCAGTCTCAGGGCCAAAACCCAGGGAGCAGGTGGTGTCCCATGGTGTGGAATAGTACAGCTTTCTTGCCTGCTCTGCTCTGTGTCTCAGTGTCTGTCAATTAATGTTCACTAAGATATTCACTAATTTCAGCATAAGTTTTGTCCCCTTCTTAAGACCTTTTGCAAAACAAAGAATTTTAATGCTTTATCTTTCTATAATTCTTCTTTATCCACTCATCTGTGACACATAGCAAGTCAGTGGGCTGTATGTTATCTTTGTATTTTCAAACTAACTATGTAAGAAGTTAAAGATACAGGAGTTAACTCTGCATTTTTGCCTTTAATGCATTGTGTGATCTACCTCCTCCTCCTGTGTCTTATATTCTCAATATAATGTGTCAATATAGAATTCAAATAATCAAAAAAGATTTAATGACAATAATGCATGTTTTATAATTTTGACTTAATAATCGGTGAGAATTATTTAGCACTGTTTTAGCCAAAGCTATTTCTTTTTCTTGGGGAGTGAGTGATGTAACAGGAGATGAAATATGCAAGGTTATTAAATTTGTGTGAAAAGGAATCCACACAATTATGCAAATTAAATGCATGAATGTTTCTCAGGACATTTTATTGTAACTATTTTTTTCTGTTCACAAATATTATTTTCACTCTTTCCTTATTCTTCCATTACTTCAAGATGCCAAAGATTTTAGCGAGCTACCAACTAAATGAGTCTTTACCCTGCCTAAATTCTCAGCATTGTCATTGTGTGAAAACATTTAACATTTCACGTTTGAGTTTCTTTATCCACAAACCAGAGGCCATCAATCTGACCTGCATCATCCAAAAGCAATTTCTGTTAGCAAATTAATGACCGCTGGGGCTGCTATCATTGCTGACGATGGTTCACATTAGATTGGGCTTCAGCTGTTGAAAAGAAAGTAAACCATTCCCTAGGTTGTCTCGCTGTGAGCAGAAGTTTAAATTTTTCTCTCCCTCTGGCTGCCGAGGAAAAGTACTGGTCAAAGAGAAGAGGGAAAGGCATGGGGAAGGAGAAGGGCAGGGAGGAGAGGAGATAAAACAGTTCAAGGTTGTATTTTCCTGACTTCATTCCTGCAATGTCGGCCTCACCCTTTATGACAAGGTCTGGGAAGATGTAGTTTATGATGTGCTTCAAGTGTGATAAAGAAGCTGAGAGGTGAGCCCGGGAAGGGTTAGGTGTCCTTGAGGACCGGATGGGCTTGAGTACTCTGTGAGGATGGATGTTATTAAATTGAATTATTATTATTAGCACTTAGACAACGTGGAGAGGAAAAGCAGGAGAAAGGAAAGAGAGCTAAATTAAAACTGCATATGGATCACATTGGGAGAGAACTCTGAGAGCTGCAGCTGACCTGTAAATGTGGCATGAGCTACTGGGGAGGGCAGGTTACTTAGGAGGCATTGTTCTTTATTTCGAAGCAGACTGGCTTTTAACAGGAGTTTTGTTCTGAAGCTACTGAGGCAATACCTTATCTTTACCATACCTTATCTTTAGTTTTCCTGAGAAAACTGAAGACAATTAACTAGAAGTCCCAAAGTCTACTCTTTCACTTACCTCTAGGCTAGTCGCAATGAATTTCTTTCCTCCAGCGCCCCTAATAATTGCCCATTTCATTCTCCCTTCAATAGGACATTCATGCTTTTCAGATCTGAGTCATATTCTGCCCGCCTTTCGTGGACCAGTTTTGAAATTGCAGTTGTCATTTTTATTGGCAGTAGTTAACATTTATGAAGCACTTACCATGTGCCAGGCACTGTGCTAAGCACTTAGTATTTATTATCTCATTTTATCGTCACATGTGTGCCGTGAGGTGGATTTCATGGGCCCTATTTCACATTCGAGGATCTTATTTTAGAAAGGTATATAATTTGACCTTAGGGCTCAAAACAATTGTTGGGAATGAAGCTCTAACCTCTTTTTTTTTTGCCTCACTCCAAAACTTGTAAAACTGAATTCTACTGTTCAGGTGGTTTTAATCCTTACTGACTTGTTACTCTGACCAACTTCTCCTCCTTTCTGTTGTTTCATCTAGAAATAAAAATCAAAGAATTGAAAGAGAATAGTAAGAACCACTAAGTGAAATCTCCATGTACTGAAGAGGAATTAGGATTTGGGATATAGTGATTTGCTTTTCTATCTCTAGCGATCACTCAAGCAAACGGGATCTAACAAGAAACAAGGAACTCTATGCAGTCACATAATGCAAAAGAATTTAGTAGGTAAATTTATCAGGTAGTAGAATTACTACCCCAAAGCAGAAATGCTATCCTGAACACTTTCATAGCACATTTTGATAAAGACAAAAAATCATTAATTAAATTCTCAGTGGAAGAGGAATTGAATAATGAAAAGAGTGAATTGTACAGTGGAAGAAATGTTACACACTTATCTTGAAAAATATATGATAATCAATTTCATTATTTATTTCTTGTAGACCACTCACTTATATTTACCTTTCTGTTCTTATACTACATGATCTCTTAGCAGCAATAAATATGGGAAGATTTCCTCATCTTTGAAATACTTTTCCGTTTCTTCTGGTTCCATAGAGAAAGCCCCATTCTCTGACTTACTTAAAGGCTTCGCTTAGCTCTCTGACTTTATCTCTCCTGGCTTCTCTATCTAAGAACTGTGCCATGACACCTGGCCTGCTCTTCTATATCTGAAAGGTTACTGCATTCAGGGATCTTCTCAGCTCCCCTTCTTGGCATGACCTAGGAGACCTTATTTGTTTTCATAGCTAAAAGCTGCACCTATACAACAGTCCCCCAACTTCTTCACTCTCCTGGTCTTCCCTAAACTTCCCTTAAAATATTCAACTAATTAATATTCCTACATGAGTGTTTAATAGTTATCTGAAAATTTACCTGGAGAAGGTAAAGAAACAGGAAATTTATGATTTTTCATGAAAAAAAAAATCTTCCTCTCTCCAACCTTGCACATCTGTGAAACATACAACCTTCCACCCCACTGTACAAGTCAAGAATGCAGAGGGACATGACCTTGGTTATTCTCTTCCACACCATCTTATTAAACAGGCTTTATCTATTGTTCACCTAAAACATTTCACAGATTAGATCATTCATTCAAATCACTACTATCACAATAGTTCAAGTATTAATAGCCTATGATCTGTACTCTCACCCTAAAGATCAATTGGCTTCTTTGTACTCAGGTTGAAATTATCATACCAAAGGCCAAAGAAAGGCTTTTTAAAAGAGTAGAAATGATGATTATTTAATGCCATTCCAACTGGATAGGTGTTCAAATCTAACTATAGCCCACAAAGCTTCATCTCTCCCCATTCTTCTTCATATCTTTGGGACTCTCTTTTCTTTGTTTCTTTGTTTCTTTGTTTTTTCTTTCTTTGTTTCTTTGGTTCTTTCTTTCTTTCTTTTTCTTTTTTCTTTTTTTTAGGTTCCTTGCTAATATATGTTTAAGTTTCTTTATGTCTTCCTGAAGTTCATGCTCTTCCTGGAATGTTCTCTCATCATGACCTTCAGAATCATTTTTGTGATCTTTGTGAGTAGACAATGTTTAGTACATACCAGGTACTCAGTAGATTTTGCTCTAAGAGCAGAAATCAATGAATGGAAAAAAGCACAGAACACAATGAGTACTTATTTATTACTCAAGGAATGAGTCTGAAACTTTACACAAGGATGTAAATGTAGGAATGAAAGTGTCACTGAAATTTAGGGAGAATTGGAGGATGATTAGAACGTGACAAATAAAGGTTATGCATTTAAAGATCAGTTTAAATAAAGGACCTGTGAAAATGGCACTATAATCAAAGGAGCTCTTATATTCCTGAACAGAAATCATCAAACTTACCTCAGGTACTGCAGTAAAAAGTACTTTAGTGATTAAGTATAAAACTAAAACAAAGTGATTTCATTGTGAAATGATCCTATACAGCAAATCACTAGAAAAAATTGTTCTAGTTTTTCTGACACAGATCAAACAAACGGTATACAAGAATTTTAAGGTGTAGAAAAAATGAGAGGCAGACAGAAGATATTTCAAATATTCTCATATTTCTTTTTAAAGCAAAACTTAACAGTCTTATAATGTATTAGTGTACAGACCTAAATATTATATTAAGCAATCTAAAGAAAAAAATCACATCAAATCAGTCAGTCTCACTATAACCTGACTAGAAATACACTGCCTAAATGGTGCAATTTGCCATAGATTTTTATGTAGATATTAAACTTACATGTTCACTAAAACTTGTCAAAACCATACACAATAAAACAGAAACATTTGTTAGATTTTTTTCTTGCTTATCCTTTGTGTGTTGCACGCCTATGAGACAAAAGGGTAGAGGAGAGGAAGAAGAGAAGATGTGGGGTAAGAAAAAAACCAGAGAATGATTTGTGCAAGTGTGCGGGCTCGTCATATCATAGCCTCAAAATCCTCTTTTGTTCCTTCATATTTAGTTCAACATCTCTTTTAATCAGTCCATGTTAAATATTCTCTTTCTAACCATCTATTTCCATTTTCATTCTTCATTCTTCTAGCAGTAGGTCTTGAGTTTACTAAATGGAAATGAAAGAGATATGACATCTTCTCAGTTTTCTTGCCTATTGACATGTCAGTAAAAGGTATTTTCCCATCATCTCTCCAACCTCCCAGCCTACACTTAAGCGCTCTGTATTGATACAATCCTGTCTTCATCTTAGTCTCATTTGTTGTCGAGACTCTCACAACTATTTTTCAGGTGTCTACTCTCACATCTCTCTTCATATGGTACGGTAAACAATAATATTGGCATAAATACAATCAAGCACCCTCTTGATTAAAATGACACCAATTATATATATATATATATATATATATATATATATATATATTTAATGGAAAATATAAAACAAAATTTCATAACAAAAAATGGAAATATAGGAAAAGAGCATTAATACATTGCAAAGACATGGGTATAAAATTTCTTCAAAAGATATTACCACAAATCTTTCTTTTCAGTGATCTAAGAGAAGCTGTAGTATAACTATCGTCTATTTTTCTTTTCCCTTCCTTATTTTCTGTTTCCTCATCCTAGTTCCTCTTTCCTTTTGAAAAATTTCTTCCTGTTTCACAATATCTATTGCATATTTTGATCCTTACTTAGCCTTTCAGTTACTTAACCATGGAGTCAATATGATGTTCACACGTTTGAGTCTGATTTATTTCACATATGAGTATAGTCTCATTTTATCCACTTAGTTATAAGTATCAAATTTATCCTTCTTTATAGCTGAATAGTACTCCATTGTAAATAAAAACCCATGTCTTTTGTATCTGTTCCTTAGTTGATGAGTATTTGTGTTGTTTTTAATATTTAACTATTAAAATTGGGCTGCTGTAAACTTGGGTGCACATATATTGCTGTGGTATGATTTTTAAAAATTCTTCTGGGAAGATATCCAGAAGGGCAATAGCTAGATCAAATGGAACATCTAATCCTAGGTTTTTTGAGGAATCTCTTACAGTGATTTCCATAGTGGTTGCTCCAGTCTACACTCCCAACCACAATGGAGAAGAGTTCCTTTTACCCCATAGACTCTCCAGCATTTGTTATTGATTGATTTCTTGATGACAGTCATTCAATCTGGGGTGAGGTGCAATCTCGCCTACACTGTGGAAACCAGTGTAGAAACTCCTTCATGTTTTAATTTTCATTTCATGAATGACTAATGATGCTGATCATTTTTCATACATTTATTTGCTGTTTGTATTTATTCATCGAATCAGCCTATATTCATCTCAGCTGCTCATTACTGAACTGGGTCTTTGAATTTGGAGGGGGTCAGATTTTTTTCAGTTCTTTAAATGTACTAGATATAAATCCTTTGTCTTATAGACAACTGGTTAAATTGTCCCCACTGCAAGGTTAGTTTTGAACCTCATCCTGTGTCTTATTGTTCAACAACAATTATTTTGAAATGTTTCTGAAAGGTTCATGTGTTAAAATCTTGGTTATCACTCTGTGGTGTTCCTGGGAGGTGGAAGAAACATTAACAGGTGGACACTAGTGAAAAGAAATTAAGTCATTGGCCCACATCCTGCAAGAAATCCATGTCCTTTTATTTCTCTCTATGTCACTCAGGCCTTTCCAGTATATGAACTGTTTTACTCCAGCACTTTCTATGGCTATGATTCCTAAGTGAATACAGGCCAAAGCCCAGTGAAACCAACCAGTCAACCATGGTTGGAAACCTCTGAAACTGTGAACCGTAATAATCTTTTCTGTCTTAACAGTTTATTATCAGATCTTTGGTCAAATTAATAGAAAGCTTTGTTACATACATCTCAACTTGAATCTACTGTTTCTGAGCATGCCATTAGTTCCAGAACACTTTATGTTCCCTTCTCATTCTAGACCTTTTCACAGTTATTCTATTTGAGGTCTACATCTGTAAAATGGAGATTATATGGCATCATCATGATATTCATGTTGATGAAGTCAAGTTTATAAGGATGAGCAAAAATGAACTTTTACAATGGACCATGATAAAAAGGAAACTTTATTCTGTGGAAGCAAAGTGCAAGTAGCATGTCACCATGGAATTGAAACTTTTGAAAAAGACATTTGAGACCTTCAATAGTTGAACTAGTTTACATAATCTGTGAAGACACCAATAGACATATACTATGTCTTACCATAGAGTCTTTACCTGCTTCCAGGAGTATTCAGACTCCTGTTTCCTTCTGCATATTTCCCTTTTGCCATTAGCACTAGAGGCAGAAAACATAACAAAATGTGTTTTTGTGTTCCATGGCTTCATATTGATCTTATGTTCTCTAGAGCAGATACCAGATGAGCTAAACTGTGCATAGGATTTTCTGATGCTTGATATATGAATTTATCTCCTCTACAGGAGAAAACCCTTGACTATTTCATAAATTCTTACTTCCACTCTGTATTGTCATCTCTCCCCTACTAGACTAAAGTGACCACTGTGAGAATCCTCTGTTGAATTTTATTCCACAGCATATTTATCAAAGAAAGAAAGAGGGCTATGCAAGCAAAAAGATACATTAAAAAGCCCCTCGTGTGCTTAAAAATTTCACTGGGAAAGTTAAAAAAAAAAAAAAAAAAGAAGTTAAAAAGTCAAGAAAAAATATTGGATTTAGGAAAATGGTGATTTTTACTCTCTAGAAACCTGAAAGAACATAGCTTATAATATCTAAGGTAGCGTTAAAACTGACAGCAAAGGCGGATGATTCACTTTTTCTTTTACTTCACTCCCATTTTGTCCATCAAGGAGAATGATCTCCGAACTCTAAAGCATAAAATCAAATGCATAAAGAGCACATCATCAATGAAGATAAAGTCCTGGATCTTCAAATAGTATTTGAATGCCTGAAATGACCTTAATTAGTGGGCCTAGGTTGTATGCATTCCATTTGCTATTCCCAGTACCTGATACTTCTGCTTCAGTATCTAACACCATTTCTGCAACTCTCACCTGAAAGTGTAAGTCTAAATATTGACTAATGGAGCTTTTCCATTAGCCAAAATTTAGACACTGATTCTTTGATCTAATGCGTATTCCTTGATAAACCTTCTGTTAAGTGGAATCCACCACTTACGGTGAAATCCTGTGTTTCAAACCTCAAGCGTGCCCATTGTTTAATTGTGACTGGGGCCTATTGTTCTAGGACAGCATACTCAGTTTGCTCTGTTGAATCATTTCAATTGATCTGCCCTCCCTAAGCATTTAGCATATGCCCTGTTATGGCCTTGCCCTGCTTGTAATGATTAAATTGTTTGCTTCAACAGGCAATCCATATATAGAACCTAAACTTTAGTCATTCGAATGCCAAGTCCCAGGTCCAAGCACTATCACCTTTATTGTTAACTCTCAATGATCATTTTAAGGAGTTCTGAAGATTCAGGGGACCCATGTTTTTGTAGGGAAACAACCTGCTTGTATTTTTATATTTTCAGTTTTACAAACTTAGAGAGTTTTGCAAGACCAACCATCTTGAATTATACCCTTTAAGGTAGGCCTTATTTTACGATCCTCTTTCTTTGCCCAGTTTCTACCTTCCTTCCTTCCTTCCTTCCTTCCTTCCTTCCTTCCTTCCTTCCTTCCTTGCCTTTTTTCTTTCTTCCATCCATGTTCTTAACAAACACAACTGCTTCCTCTGTGGCTCTCTACTGAAATTTCAGTCTAGTTATTTGCCTCTGTGCACAAGATACAACCGACTTAGCAGACACAAAAGACATATGTTCTACATGTGTTATATGTATAGATTAGAGAAGGGACTTTATTTTTGTACATGATATAAGCATCACACACTCTAGTTTGTCATAGGTCATGGAGATAACATGTTTTATTCATAAAAATTAATCTTAGGCCTAAGAATGAAAAAAATGACAATTATCATATCTTGTAAAGTAAAAAATATCACATAGTTATTTTGTGGCAGAACTCAATTAAAACTGCTATTTTATTACCCTGATTCTGAATTATATAACTAACTATATTACATAGGTTTTATAATATCAATGCATTATCTCCCTTTTTGGCGATCAATTTTTATTTTCATCAAAGTACATTTATCTCTTTTAAGTACAAATGTGCCTAAATATACTGTATATGGTATACTGTATATCATAAAATGGAGTTCTGAGTCCTATAATTTTGTGAATATAAGGATGACATAAAATAACGTACCTTTTTTTAGACTTTTGGATTTACATATACGTGTATATATATATATATATATATATATATATATATACACAATATGATTCACATATGTAACTTATGAATCTCCAGGTTTAGATATATAGTATCCTGGTGTTTTCCAAACTCATGGAAAATGGCACAAAATTTTCCCAAACTTTTCTTTTCTTTGGTTACATGTAACCTTCTATGTCTAACTTTGGGAAATGGTACCTGAATTCATTTAATGAAATTAAGATTATTCCATCAATGTGTTCAAGCTCCCAGTTGGGCAGGTGTCAGCACACAGGTATGGGTAGTAGGAGTGAGGATGAGATATTTCACAATTTTAATTCTTAAAGAGATAAACATCAGAGCAAGTCCAAACAGAGGGTAATAAAAGAGGTTTTTGAAGAAAACCTTGGCCTTAATAATATGAATGCCTAGAAAATGTTCTGTGTTTTTAAGTCATTTTAACATTCAGCTTCAAACAACTTTTTGTAAGCCAAACTCACAAAACTTAACTTATATGACTGTTTAGGTGTTTTGTGAAGCTACAGTGCATTTATTCAGAGCCTTTTCAACTTTATATTAGTGTCATTGTAAATCAAGAAAAGAGGTGCTCACAGACTAAACCTCGCCTTTGAGCATTCCTTGGGCCAAAGCTAGTCCTGATCTGATCATTCTAAAATACACCCTGCCAGAAGTCACCCAACCAACATAACAAATGTTGTTCCTTTAGCCTTTTTAATGCTAATCAATCAGCTAGAATTATTATTTCATAATCAGTAACTAAAGCTATCAAAATACATCGTCATCTTTATCATTTTGTCATTTTGGCTATGGCAAGGCTGAGAAACAACACCCAACTATTTAGTACTCATATTCAGCTCAATTTGCAGAGGTTTCAGTGTTTAGCTGACTGCTCCAAGGCAGGGTGACATGGCAGAGGGGAATGGCAGACAAGAAGCAGCCTGTGGTGTGGTAAGGAAGGCAGCAGAAGCAGCAGCAGCAAGCTTCCTTTTCCCTTTCATCTCACTCAAGCACGCGCCTTTTGTGTGGTGCCACCCACACTCAGGGTGGGGCTTCCAATTATCCATACCCAGAACTACGATAAACCAATTAGTGGACAAATCCAGTACCACATACCCTTAATCCAAGTATCCTGCCCTTGAATCTCTATTCACACACCCTAATCCAGCTACTTCTGAAAAGTCCACCTATGAGCATATAAGGCTTTGAGAGAGCACCTAGATATAAACCATAATAAGCCCTGCGCTCTTTGTTCTGTTGGCGTTTTTTTTTTTTTTCCTTCCTACTGAACATCCTTTAAAATTTATTTAAATATTTCTTCATTGCAAAATATCCTTGGTTTATTTGTTTGAGAATGTTCATTTCAATGTATGAAGAATTTGCCATGTTTTGTATGTTTGCGATGATGAATAACTCACTAAACACTTTGAAAAACTGTTTTCTTCTACTTTTCTGACATTCCCGTTGCTGCTAAAGTGCTTGCTTCCATATTAACTGTCACCTCTTTAGCCATCATGTCTTTTTAGTGCCTTTTAAGGTTTTATGTGTTTTAAATCTTCACTACATTGGGAAAATACTCAGTAAAGAGAGCAAAAACTTGAAAATTATTGTCTTTTTAACTCAGGAAAAATGTTTGATCCCCGCTCTTCTAATACAATCCCCCCCCCCCTTCTTTCATGTTCTGGGATTGCAAGCAAAAATCTAACAAATTCTGTGAGTTATGTTTACAAGTTTCTCAATCCTTTCTCTGTGAGATTTCCTTAATATTATCTTCCAATTCATCAATTCCATCTTTGCCTTTTCTCAGCTTATAATTTGTCTCAAATGTAGTTTTCCATGTTTCATTATTTCCAAACTTTCTAAGTAGTTAAGAAAACATTTAGCAATTGTTTCTTCCTCATTTTTGTTTTAATTTGTTCCCTAGTACCCTGTGCTTGTGTTTTAGCAAACAAAATTCCATTATCTCATTAAGTATCATAATCATACACATTCACCCGACTTGGCAGAGAATTTTAGTTTTAAAATTACTTTGTCTGAGATTTTACATTTTGCTGGTTATTTAGCATTATACTTATTTTATATTTTGTATTTTGATTGCAGGACTGTGATCCCCTTTCTGTTTCCCTTTCCCTTCCTTCTCTGTGTTCCTGTCTCACTCTAGTCATCCATGCCAATGTAGAGTTTCTACGGCTTCATTTAACCACACCCATGCAGATGCAGCTAATCGGTTTATTCATTTCCTGATCATGAGGAATCATAAAACCTGCTAAAGTGGAGATTTACTTTAAGATAGAAAATTCAAAATATTTCATGAAACCCCTTTTAGCTTCTCTTGTCATGATTAATGTGGCCCCCTTCACAGAATAACCTGGGGCCCCACATCCCTTCTCATATGAAAATGCTCTATTACCCTTGACCTGGGAATTCTGCTAGTTCTGCATCCTCAAAACTTAAGCCTTTAGCTCCACTTACTGTAGGACTCAGCTATAAACCTCTGGTTCACAGGGATATTTAGTTAATTAATTCACCCATGTTTTCAGATTTCATGAATTATTTCACATGATTGGAAAATAGAATTTTGCTATCTTTTCTGTTTGAAGACATGAATTTCCAATTGTTATTTTTAGCAAGCTTCACTCTTAAGTGTGAGTGGAGAGCCAAGGTTAATTAGGTACACGAAAAGAACTTGAAGAAAGAAGGAAAGTTTTCTGGAGGAGATAGATAAGATAGGAGCAAATGGAAATGAAATACAAATTCTTTATTATTATCTTTAGATATTCTCATAAACAAAATTCTTACATAAGACAAAAATGGTGTTACTATAATAATAATATTTAAGACACACTACAAAGTTCAGAAAAACGAAATATTAGTTCTCCACAATTAGACAAAGATGAAAGAAAAGTTGAAATTTTCCATAAAGTGTAACATAATACCAAAAATATAAGTCAGAAACCTTGTAAAATTGTTCTAAGAGCTAAAGAGATGTTATAGAGTGCATAGAGAAAATTAAAAAAATTGTCATCTGAAAAAAATAATAGTAGGCCTTTTTTCTCCTTATTTTATTTTAAAGGCACATAACTCCATACCGAAAGAATAGTCTAGTACCCAGCATAATAAGACTAATACATACATCTTAAGTCATTATCTTGTTTCTCAACAAAAAAGGTTTATAGAATTGTAAATCACAAAATAATGATTTCTATGGCTTCTATTTTCAAAACAGCAAGAATGAATTCCAAAAATGAATGCCTTCAAAACTCTGAGTAAACATTATTTTTAACCTAGAATTTAGTAGCCGGCCAAACAATCAGTTGAATGTAAGGACACAGTAAGGTCAAGCATGGATCAGAAAATTGATTTTCTAGCTATTTGTGTGTGTGTGTGTGTGTGTGTGTGTGTAATAGAAAGAGAGAGAGAGAGAGAGAGAGAGAGAGAGAGAGAGAGAGAGAGAGAAAGAAAGTAGCAAATGCTGTGTTCCAGAAGTATGCAATTACTTAACAAGGAGTGACTAAGTTATCATATGTAGAAAATGATGTCATTATAGCATAAGAATGTTTAAGAAAATTTCTTGGAGTATAATGAAAATACATGATTAGAGAGAGACTTTCAGGTGCAGATGATACGAAGAAGATACAAATGTTTGATGGTGAAATCCTCACGGGATAAAAACAGGTTAGATCATTCAGGGAAACTAAAGGATTGGTATTTTCTGGATAGAACAAGAGAGAAAAAGAAGGGTGACTGGAAGACTGATGGAAAAGCAAGATTCAGTTAAAAAGTGAAAGTAAAAGCAATTCAGTTTATTATTTGGTTCCATAGTGAGTGACAGTTAACATAATCATTACAGGGTTAATATCGGTGTCATGGTTTCTTTTTTCTCCTTGGTGGGACAAAATACCCAACAACCCAAATGAAAGAAGGAAAGGTTTATTTAGCTCATCGTGGAGGATTCAGTTCATAAGCAATTGGTTGCAAGGCAGGGTGACGTGGCACCAGGGCAACACATAGGCAGCAGCAAGCAAAAGCATCCAGAGCAAAAAAGGGAAAACAAGCCTCTTCTCCTCCTTTATATTGTACATAGGTAACCTCCCCTAATTTATGGCTGGTGTAGCATTCACAAAATCCACTTGCCCTCCTTTGCGCAGGATGGATGAGGATATTTACAAAGTAAGACCTCTGCTCCCTGCTGAGTCTCTCAGTTAAACTTCTAAATTTCTCAAGTTGACACAGTATGTCAACCATAACAATTGGCTACTATTTAAATAGAGCCACTATTTTGGATATGTTGTAAATGGAAGAGGAGATGCAGATGGTACATGAAATAATGTGTAAAGTCAGAAGATACCACAGTACTTGAATATATTTAGAAACACATAGTTAATTGCAATACGAAACAGCAAAGAGTGGTTGTAGATGGCTTATTATGCTTTGGTATGGGAATGTTGTAAAAAGTATTGAGCATTAAAGTGTGTGTGTGTCATGTAGATAAACACTAGAGGCTCATTGCATGCCCCTATCCCTCTTTCCTGGGTGTGAAAAGCAGCCCGCAGTCCAATTCACCTATTATCCCCTGGAGCCAACCACAAACCACAGAAAACGTAGAGCGATGATTTATTCAATTCTTCCAAGAATGGTACATAATTTAAGCATTTAGGAACCATTTTAAATGCACAGAAAACGAACTTATTATATTTGGTGGATGCTGTAGGTCATTAGATTTGATTTTCTTGCTGAATAGGTGGTGAAAGTCAGTATTGCAGTTGTGTTAACACTTAGATCATCTCTAGAATATCTCATTCTCTAGTGGTCAGAACATCCCTACCACGTGACTTACATTCTTTTTTTTAATCAATTCTCTGCTCCTAAACCCTTCTCTTTTTATAGTTTCCTTGAAAGCAGGTCTTTATTTATCATGTACTGTCAATTTCACCAGATTGTCCAATATTTAATATACGATCAATAGATATTGATTTGATTGTGCTAATTAGTTCATGGGTATGTATCATAGAAGAATGAACTTCACTGCATTGTCACGCTGGTGGAAAATTTAAAATACCAAAGTCATAGCTATAGGTTTCCCACTCATCAGCTGTATGCACTTAAAAAGTCGTCAATACTCTCTGAGGTTGTTTTCCCTCACATATTCAGTAGTGGTAATATTGTACTGCGCTAGTTAAAACAAAGGCAGTAATATTGAAAGTGTTCTACAGACTTGCAGGGATTATATGTGCCATATTAGTGCTTATCTATTCAGCCTCTCTGAGCTGAGTGCTAAAGATATTTGACTGTATGTCTCTTCATATCAGAGCTGGTCTTCCCAACCTGTACCCAATGTTTAAGTTTGCAAAGATGGTGGTCATAGTTAACACAAATTCTAGCATAAAACAGTCAATGAAGTGAGGAGCCAGGGGATAATAAGGTAAACCTACGTACTGAAATGATGCCACTATGTACAGAAATTCGTGAGAGTGTTTTCTGCCTCTGGGCCCAGCACGTGCTGAATATACACTGCGGTCTTCAGAATTTATTGACAAGATATCAGAAAAAGGTAAGCTTTTGACAGATCTAATAAAAACTGGACAGCCCTGTGCACAAATAGTTCCCACTGCAAGTTAGAAAAATGAATAATATCTCTGTTAGTGTGTGTGTGTGCACACATGTGTGTCAGTGTTCATGTAAGTCACATAAACTTTATCCAAAATACTTCTACAAAATCTGTTCATCTACTGACTTTCCCTCTTCACCATCGGGAAATGAGAATTGAAAATATTTAAATACTGGCAGAGGGATGGGATCTGGGCGGCAAACCAATATTCTCCATTAAAGTCCGAAATTTAAAGATCCATTTATCAAAACCTTTGGTGTGTGCCCAAGTCTTCCTGAATTAATGCATGCATGCATATGAAAATCAATGTTTCCTGCCCATATAAACACTGCAGCTCCGAATCAATCTCTCAAAGCCGAAGAGGGTTAAATATTTAAACAAGCTATGTATTGAGATACATTTTTAATGCCGCGAAGTCATTCTGATGAAAGATTACTCAGGAGCCTTCATTACTGAGTGTAGAGAGTAATGTGGTATTATCGGAACAGATGGTCCAGCTGTCTGTGGGCTCTGGCCCCCCTCAGGGTAGATTCAAATAGTACTCCCAGATTCAGCTGTTGATAGCCAGTGGCCTGAATGGATGGCTGCCTACACGCCACACATCCCTACATGATGGCCATGCTGGCTGCTGTCTCAGAGATATTTCCTTAAGGAGTCCAATGCTGCATTGATTTGATTTGGTGTGATTTCTTTGCAAACACTCCATGTTGATGCTGTTTGTTTGAAGTGGAAGCCGTAGCAGAGGAATCTGGAATAGATGAGCTGACCATTCTACTGTTCGTTGTCCAACACCTCTGGGTTACTCTCAAAAACTTCCATGGATGATGCATTAAAGCTATTCTGTTTTGTTGCTTGTTTCTGACACGGAGAAAGATACTACAAAGAGGAGAAAAGCCCCTTCACTCTACTTCAAAATTCTGATCTCCTTCATTAGTTCTATCATAGCTTTGGGAAAGTCACAGAATTGTTATTATCCGAGTTGCATCTGTCTGTGCTCTCTGATGATCCTTCTTTTACTAACCTTGTTTGACCAGGTTTTAGGGTTTGTGAGCATATTGAAGAGTTATGCAGAGAATATGAGTGAAGGTAAGAAGGTTGTCCTCAGTGCCAGAAACTAGGATCTGGAGCAGGGACAGGATCTCCAAGCATGCTATCAAATATATTTGCCTTGCTGTATCTCAATTTTCTTTTCTCTAATACAAGAAGAAAATTGTAGGTCTGTCCACTTCTGTTGAACTTCTTCAAGTAGTGTTTAATTTATCAAAATATCTATTAATATAATTAAGCAAGAAGATTTTTAAAAGGGATAGTCCAATACCCTTTGGTTCACTGAACGAATGAGTGAATGAATAACAAAAGAAAAATAATGGCTAAATGGAGAAGCAGGCGTATATCTGTTAAAATTGTCTAATTGAAAGAATTAAGATGAGAAAATTGGAAAGATTCTGACACCAGAAGAGAAAACATGAGTTGTGGCAAATGTGACCTGTCAGTTTCAACACATAGACCTAGCATGGTCCCTTCTGACTCTGAAAAACTATGTGACTTTTCTAATATTGCTTCCAAGTAATATTGTGGAAGAGAGTCTGTCATGACAAGCAACTATCTGATATCAATTTTGAGCATGATCATGTCACATGAAGTGTGTTGAAACCATGAATGCTTGTTACACTACGTTTGGATAATAAAAGAACTTTAAAGGTGAATGTGATGACTGGCTGACATCACTGCTCTCATGAATTAAATTTTGACCTGAGTGGACAGTTTGGGAGGTCCTTTTGATTTTCACTTGTTGCTGAAATTGGTGATAGGTATTTGCTAAATAATAGCACTTTTCTCCTGGGAAGTAAAGTAAAATCTTCCAAGTAGCCACAACTTTCTGTGGAAAAGCATTAAAATATAAATTTGGAGAGGATTATAAAAGAACACTTGGCAGCTTTCAGATTCAGCCTCCTTGTTACAACTCTACTAATTTGACAAGGATCAAATCATCAACTGTAAGAGGAAATGGAGCCAGACCTTTTGAGCCACAGACTGATAGCTGCCATTTTCATTAGGTAATGCTTGTCATTCCCTCTGCTTGCTTATTAGCTATGGATGCTGATGGCTGTATGTGTACAGCAGGGGCAAGCAGCTGCCAAGCCCTGCAGCTCTGCATTAGTTTGGCATGTTCTGGTTCCCATGTTTCAGTATTTCTTTTTCCTATGGACTAACTAGTTTCTACATTCTTATTAATTTCACTTCTGACTAGGAAGCACTACATCTGTAAGACGGATATCCAACACTATGTCGCCATTGGCTATGTCACCATCTCATCCTTTTCTCCAGTGACTAAGATGGTTGGCCACTTGCTGCCTGCTCAGAACATATAGTTCTTCTGAAAATTATAACAGGCAAGGAGCATCCATGAATTTGATCACTGGAAGTCAAGTTATAAAGCCTGTGGAATATTCTACAGTTTTCTGTTTGTTTGCTTGGCTTTCTTTAGTTCCTTTCCTGGAATACAGGCCAATTCTTTGAAATGTTTGAATTATTCCTAGTCTTTCTGGTTTTGCATAACCATCATGGCTTCCTTGAAGCAGACTTAACCATCTAGTCTAGAAAGTTCTTTTGCTTATTTGCATAGCCATGCCACCTGTTCCATGAAATGCTCCTTTGCTACATAAAATTTAGTACCACACTGTTAGGGTAAGAATGGCCTACAGAATTATCCGTGGTCTCACCTTCCACTATTTAATCTATTGTTCTCTTTCTCTATTAAGCAAGTAATATCTCTTTCACAAATTTTTGTGAGATTGTAAAAATAATGTGTGAAATTCCTTTTTAAATTGTAAAACACTACATAAGCAAATGGTATTGTTTTTATTATGCTTGTCTTCCAATTATTTTTAGTTCTCAGTCATTTGTCTTGGTGTATAAGGATCAAAAAATTTTGTTGGTTTTAGCAAAGTGATTTGCACATAAAGACTGAGTTGACTGATTTATTTTTCCTTCAGATTTATGATTCAAGTTCTAATAATATTTCAAAATCCTGGCAGTCCATGACTGCGAGTTGGAGTTGCCTTTCTTCTTAGTCCTTGTGAGTTCAAATGGAGTTAGTTCTCATCTATAGGTGGTCACTCAAACATGGAAGCTGTGGGAGGCTGGAGTAAAGAGCTGTACTCCTCATATAATTTCATTACATTTTCTTCATAACTCTCCAGCCTCGCAAAGGCACCTTGGCCAGCTGCTCTTCACAAAGTTTTTATTTGATTTAACTGATTTCAAAGTTTACTGGTCTCACTTTGGTATAAGAACTTTAACAAAAATGTCTTTCAAACACCAGCAATAAAATAGAATAATAAAAAAGCAGTAAATTTCAAATGTCCCCATATTTTAAAAAAGGATATTCAGATGCATTAGTCTATATGATCTTACGAGCATATCCCCAAATAAAAATACTTTTAAACTCATTCATAAAAATTCCAAGATATTTGACTCTAAAATAATATTGTTTACATTTTTTCTTTTCATGTCAGCAATGCCACTGAATTTAATTTATTTTAAGAAATATTATAAAATTGGTTTTGCATATAATTTACTCAAAGTATCCTACACCTGGAGAAAGTGTTGATTGACCAACTAGGGAATCTCTATGAAGAAGAAAAGAATTACAAAGTGGCTCTATAGTCCCAAATTGTGGAGAGCAAAGCCCTCACACTTGCAAGCAGAATTGAAAGACTTTGAAAACATTTTGCTAGAGGGGGAACTAGATGCTAGAGATTGGCTTGTCTGTTGGAAGATACAATACATGATAGAATTCTAGAAATATCTATTGTAAGATGCCAGGGTAATATTTGTTTTAAGAATGAAAATCAGATTCTTGCTAATGATCCTTATATGCAAAGGTTTCTTATTTTCAAAAGATTTCTTGTTTTCCAAAAGTTGAGAGGTTTTTAGACTTACATAGATTCAAATATTTAGGAAAGCACAAATAACATACCATGGTATGGAAATCCTCAGTGATTTCACATTCTGACTGACTTTCCTAAATTACTTTTCAGTATGGTCATTGATACCAGTATATTGACAAACAATATCTTTGTTGCAAAGAAAGCTGATGAGTCCACATTGCTTAAAAGTATGATCTATTATTGCCTCTGGGATTGTCTTTGAAACTACTGCAATTCATGTTGCAAGTTATGATGGGTATCTTTACTTAGTGGTAACTTTGGTATGATAGATATTTGACTGACAGTAATTGGCATTATTTTCTGATCTCAGACATGTAAAATGCAGTAAGAAAAATACATTTCAGAGTCTAGGAAGACATGGAAACAGCCTATTAAGATGCCATCAAAGGTTAGAAAAAGCATAAAACCTGAGGTCAAGCAAACTGGAATAGAAGTAGTAGTAACTTCTCAGTCAGGCGTGGTATTGCACAGGACATTTCTGTGTTTGAGAGTTGGGAGGAGCAAACTGGGAAGATCAGAACTAAAGCTAATTATTTTCTCAGGAATTGGAGGAATTCACATAACTCCAAAATTTCAAAATAATTATTCACAAAACAATAGATACAGCTTGTTTGAATGCCAAATTCAAATCAGGTTTCTAGTACTGTGAATACCAAATTTGGCTGAAAATCTTCAAAGTTCTCTGATGATTCTTGACCACCCAAGCATGAGAAGCCCAAGATTTCCCCCTGATGTTCTGGAGTTCCTACTGGTGAGCATTCACTAATTCACAATTGATAATGCAGCATCAAAAAAGAAGAGAGACTAAAATGGAAGAAAACGGAGAGTCAAGAGAAAGACAGATATTGGGGAATATAAAGCATTAAAGAGCATGGAGAAGAGATGTGGAAAATTATAGAGGAAAGCAGTGAAGCCAGAAATTAGTGGAAAAGAGAAACAGGAAGAAACACATTAGGAAGAAGAAATAATGGCAAGAACACAGAATGTCCATAAATGATAGAAGTCTGGGCCGGGGATTTAGCTCAGCGGCACTAAGTACCTGCTTGGCAAACATTAGGTGGTGAGCTCTATCCCCAGCACACACACACACACACACACACACACACACACACGTCTGTCTTGTGATGGAGGAAAATGGCACATATTGTTAGTTTAATAGCAAATCTTTCCTTACAAATAATTTTAACAATTTAAATTATATTAGAGCAAGAATTGAGGAATTTGATTATGTCTCTCTGTTCATAGTAATTTTGATTTTCCTAACTTTTCTAGGGCTCCTTCTTCAGCTTGCAAGCCACACCAGACTCTTAACATTTCATCACTTTGTTATGCTTATGCACTATCTAGAATCCTCATGTAGATATAACACTATCAGAAGTCAATAACCAAATGTTTTATTCTACTTTGAAAGGACGTGGTTGAATGTATGCATATAGACAGTGCGTAATGAAATCATGTACAAAGTTGACTGCAGCAGTATCCATTTAACTTCCAGATTTAGTGAGTGTCCCCAGTTTTTCAAAAAAGCTGATCTGCATACGACAGTTTAAGCATGACACACACCTTTCTTTGAGAATAAGGAGACAATCCAACCTTTAATGGAGGTTCTGCATACTTAGGGTTGGAAAAATATCTAGGCATCTAAGAGAAATTTCAAAGGAGATCAACCTTAACACTCTGGCTGAGTATGCAGTAACTTTCAGTATTACTACAGGAGTTTGAAGTCAACTGCCACAGATTTCCACAATCTTGAAATGAGTCATATTGGACTCAAGAATGGAATGAGCAATAGATTTAGCTTCATAAAAGATTAGCTTCATAAATCTTCATATAAGATTTAACTTCATGACTTTTGAGTAATTAAACACCCCTCTAGTCTCCAGTTTGCTCAATATCAAGATGTTACATATATTATATGGGATCATATATGTAAAATCACAGAACACAGCATCCAGGATGTTCTTCAAGTTTCACTTATACTTGCTGGGTTATTTTAAGTATGTATCCTTTGTCTTTTAGGTGTTATTAAAGCTTCAGTTTTTGGCACTGACTTATGGTCTTCCTACGTAGTCTATGATTTTCAGAAAGCAATCAGCATCTGAGTTTGATGGTGATTGTAATGGTAGAAATGGAGGATATTTAAAAAAGGAGTTTGAAACATACCAAATATTCTTCAGTGAACAGAATTTTGTGTACCTCATCACTCAGAAAAGAAATAAAACTTTAAAGTGCCTGAGATAGAAGGCTATAGCCTATTATTTCCTTATAAATCTTAATTTCATTACAAGCTTTCTCTATGTTTATGTGGCATAATACAACTGCACTTAGGACATCCACGTTGGATTCCTTTCTGTATTTACTAGTGGTTTGGAATAGAGCTACTGACTTAGCAGAGTTAAGTCTCAGATTCGCTTTGTGGAGTAGGAGAGCCCTTTGTTACCAGATTATGCGTAAAACTGGATGATACTAAACCTGTCTAGTTGCCTTATATGCTGTAGAATTAAATATTTGCTATGGAAGCCAGCAGAAATCCTTATGAGTAAAAGGAACAAGTAGGATCATTTATGTTCTTTAAAAGATAAAAATAACTTTTAAGGATGATAAATCTCACAATAAGTTGATGGCAGGGAAATGACTGGCAGCTGTTACAAAGGACAATACCTGTGGAAATGAGGCAGAAAACATAGAGATCCTAGCCACAGGAGGGTAAATAGATACCAACTAATTTCAACCTTCACCTTAGTTCAGGCTCAGTTATTTTAAGGAAAGAAGAAAAGGATTCCTTGCATATTGATTGCCTACTATGTGCCAAGGTTCATCTTGGGCATTTTCAAACATTTAATTCTCCCAAGAGCAATCAAGATGGATATTAGTATCTCCCAATTATAGAGGGGGAAACTTAAGCTCAAAAGTTTAACTCCATCACCCAAGGTCATGCAGCTGACATCAGCAGAGAATAGATTCCACCCTTCTGCATTGTTTCTAATATCAGATTACTTTTCACCTCCTTGAAGACAAGAGAATAGCTACCAGACTTTCAGAAAGATAGAAATCCTAACAGCTTTCTCAATCCCATGAAAAGTTTTCATGTCATTTTGTCTTCAAGGCCAGATTCGGTACCATGCTGAGGAGCAGGCAGCAATAGTCTCAGACAGAGCGGGAGGAAACAGGAGAGGCCTTGGTTACAGGAATGTGAAATAGGTCACTTGTCCAGGGAAATCAGCGAGACAGGTAAATATCAAAAGCTCAAACTCTCAGGGTCCAGAGACCCAGTAGTCACAGTGCCAAGTGTACTGGTTCTATTGAACAGGAGACATGAAGACCAGGCAAATTCCTAAGTTCTTTATTAGCTTGTTGCCTGTTGAGTCTGAACAGCCTGAATCCTAGTTGTTAACAAAAGTAAAGAGAGTCCCACATAAAGGGAGGAAAATTATGGAGTATAGAACAGAGGTGCATATATGGTTTTACCGTGTAAGAAGTTCTGCAAAGGGATTAAGTTCTGCAAAGGGATTTTATACTGCCGGATGCATCTGATATTTGGTGTTCAGATACAAATGAATGCACCTTTCATATTGAAAATACTTAGTTGTTATGTCCACAGAAATCCAGGGACAGTGGAGTTTTATGTAATCCAGTGTCATTATTTTATTCCTCATCTTTCTACTACAATCTGCATTCTTCTGCCTTACTTCCAACCCCTGCCAAAATTTAAAACTCTTATTTAGTGGAAAATGACTGTAAGTGCAGAGAAATATATATGTTATTCATAAGGAAGCTAACTTTATGTAGTTGCAATCCATCTGACATTCTCTAAGGAAAGAATCTTAGAAAAAGAACTCGGAAAAGACATGGCTCTCTGGGTCTTCTAATCTTCTGGAAAACAAGAGAGCAGCTGGCTATTCCACCTACACATAAGGTCTGCCTTGAGAGCAGTCAGGATTTGTGTGAGTATGAACGTGTGTGTGTGTGTGTGTGTGTGTGTGTGTGTGTGTTGGAACCATTTTCTTTGAGTGACATTGACATATGTCCCCATAAATAAATTAGCAACCCCATCTCAGCTGACATGTTTGGCAGAAACAAGAAGCTCACTTGCCAGTGTGTGGGTTAATCCCTATGCCCATGCCACCAGGAAAGACCAAGTGCATCCGCGTGATCTCATACTACTCACTTAGACATGCAGAACCTCTCTCTCTTCTTTTTATGTGTTTTCATAAGATAATATTTTGACTTATCTAAGTAAAAGACATATGTAAGAGATTGTTAAATTAGCAGAGATGTGATAGAAGACAAGAGGATAAGTGGGAAAGAAATAATAATTCTAAATTTGAAAAAGCAGAAAGGTGAACCACATGTTGTTTACTTCCTAAATCTTCACTTTTGTCTCTTTTGCAGATCGAGCATTCTTAACATAAAAATCTGAAGTTATCTAAAATTTGAACATGTGATGTGACAACACAAATGGAAAAATCCATGCACAGCATCATGTGAGAAGTCACAAGAAAAATATAAGCAGGGTAAAAGTGTTAGCTATGGCTGTAAACCCCTTCCTACAGGAATTGAAAAGAAAATAAACACCAATTTATTCTATGGAAAAAGTAAAGATGTCTCAAAAATTTCTTTATTCTTTTCTTAATAATCCAACTAAATGAAGTTTGGAGGCTTCTGTGAAGCCTCCAAATGAAACAAGAAAAAAAAAAAATAGATGGCCACAATCTTTGTTGCAAATCGTTAACAGGGAGATTGAGGGACAAAAATAAATAGAACGTGTATGTTCCATCAGTAGGATGAGGTGCTTGAAATGTTTGGACTCTATGCTCACTCCAGCCTGACTCATGCCCATCTTATGGGTGAGGTGTGTTCTGCAAGCATCATCACAAATGGCAGCTCATCGCAATCAGTAAGGGCACTTTGCAATGCACAGAGAATTCTACCCACTCATCTATTTACTAATTCATTCCTTTAATTACTCTTCAAATACTATGTAAAGTGTAGAGCATACAAGAATAAACTACACAGGAAAATCCTATCTTCATGAAGCTTGCCAGGGAGCAACCTTTAAATACGATGTAATTTTTGTATTAAGACAAGATAAAGTTCATTGAGGTAAACCATACCTGTGTGGTGTCATGAGAATGGTGCTTCTAAGTCAGATTAGATTTAGCATGAGGCCCAGATTTTTCCAGGATTAGGAAACATAATTGCTTTAATACGTTGCCCCTGAATTTAGCCAACTCCACATCTCTGTGTGCATGTTTTTGTGTACTAAGTGAGAGTTAGACGCCTAAGAACTATATGGTACAATATGAAAACCACAAGGCTTATGCAACTATTTAAATTAAATTAATATTAAATGAAATTAAAAATTCAGACTCTCACTGGCTACATTTCAAATGCACTGAGCAACTGTGGCTAACGGTAATCATATTGGACACTGTGGAATCACTTCATCACTACACAAAATCCACTTGGACACAACCCAGCTCTAAAAGAAACTTTGGCTGTTAATATCTGTGATGTTTGTCTTTTATGAGTTTCACTGCAGAATTCAAGATTTAGCTTCTTGCTTTGAAATTCTGTATCACTTCTCTGTACATAAATTACATGGCATTACTATGCAAACTCATAGAGATGTTTGTTTCGTTACGCATATTGCTTATCCCCTACTCTACTGGAAGCACTTGAGGGCGGGGATCATGCCATGCTTCTCTATACTTTAAATTCTTGGTATGGAGCCCTATAGATAGGAGCAGCTCAATAAGTGTTTGTGTTGTTGGTGAGGAGGACAATTTATGGCACTCAACAACACCCTAACAGACTGCGTGCTTGAGCTATGAGTCTCAGCAGCAGAGGAGAGTTATTCTACAGAGAAACCCTGAGGGACAGATCACGAGTTTGGACTTCACCACATTGAGTTTGATCCCAAAGGCTATTTCTGCACATTAAGCCATCTGGAGATAGTGTGGGTGCCAGGCATCACGCCTGTGCAGTGATGTATCTCATCTCTTGGTATTTAAATGCTGTCTTGGCATAGGACACTGGTGTCCACAGTCAACCACAGGCATAGGAAAAAGTTCTGACTCCAAGTTGTGGGCTGCAAACTTCATTTCCTCATTTGAACTCTGTTATCTCCTGGGCCCAGCTTCTCATCCACTTCTGCAGTTGCAGGAATTCACAATCTGCGTCTCTTAAAAACATGGTCTTAAGAGCCTTCCAGTGATGAGAAGAGCCTGGAATTCTAGGGGATGGGCCATGTCCAAATTCAGTTCACGAGAAACTGAAAGATGATGTCTGCTGTGGAAGATCGTGTCTGCTCTGGAGGATGAATTATTTTAAGTAAAGTAACCTTCAGCATCATTCAGACACATCAAGATCCAGATGTCAAAAGAAACAATATTGCAGCCACTTAATGTTTTATATGATAAGATTGTCTTCTTGTCATTGCTTCCTCCCTCGTTCTTGGCCATTTTTCAGTTCTTTTGTCTATTTGTATTTACATCAAAAGAATCTGTACTCTTTTTGCCCACACTGTTGGCTTTGGAAACTCGAAGGTAAAAATCTGAAATGATAGCTGAGAATTCAAGACTTAGCTACAGATTTCCTTTCAGTAAGTTTCATGTGGTGCTTTCCATTATTTGCAAATAAAATTTTTGAAGTCTCAAGAACTCAAGCAATTGTAGAGGTCATATGATGATAGTATGAGAGAGACCAATGTGTTACCAAAAGTAGTGTCAGAAGAGAACATATAAGACAAGAAAGTGTGTGGTGAATATATGGAACCTGGAAAAAATGTCTGTCCACATTACATCTTTTTTTTTCCTGTTAGCTAATTAGCATGACTATTGAGTACTTAGAATGTATAGAAATATATGTCTAAATATTGAAGAGTATTAAAAGATGATTGCTTCCCTCAGGATATGTTTATAATTTTAATTTGGAGTGGTGTTTGAAAAACTAATTAAAATTTCAGTGCAATATATGTAAAATGGTAAATTAATATACAGGCAATAAATGATAACTGAGCTCAGAGAAAAACAAATCTTGCCTGCAAGTACTATCACAGATGAGTTGTTATTGGTTTTATAAGAATTAAATGAAAAGTAGAGATTTGGTCTGTCATTTCAAAAGAATGAGAAAAAGTAACAAAATGCTTAATGATTGGAAAGTCCAATAATGGCTTAAGGGGTACTGGTTTGTCATTGGGAAGCATGCTGAAAAAAATGGGTCAGGTGAGATAGACTCACATTAGCAAGATACTGGAGTTTTGGGCAGGAAGTTTTGTCTTTCTCACACAGAATTAAGAAAGACTCTTCAAAAAGTACTTAAATTTGATCCTGCCTTTCTGATAGTAAGGTCATGCTAGTTGCATTCTTGTGTTTGATTTTTAAAGTTACTTACAATTTTCTTCTCCTTTCCCTATAAATCATTACCCAAGTTTTACAGTTCAATTCAAACTCCATGTCTCTCAATGATGCTTGCTTGGTTCATGTACAAATTATACATAATTCCCATGATCTTCCATTGACATGTTTGATTATTATGTTCCAGTGATATTTTCTTATGCCTGTGTATATCATATAACACTGTACATTACAAATACTCTTCAAATTTGTACTCCTACAGGTCAAATAGCATACTTTATATAGCCTGAGCTTTCCAAAGTATTGGACAGAATCCCTGGTTAGGGGAATTTGCTAACTTAATAGAAAAAAAACAGTAAGAAAATTGTGTCATTTTGATACTATAAACCTACTGGAATATTAATAGCAACACTAGAAAACACAAATTCTTAAAATCTTGGTATAGTTTTTCATCATTAAGTTTCTTCTTTAGGGCTGATGGAGAAAGTACATATGTGATAGACTATAATATACTTTTTAAAATATTTTTATAAAGAAATCTGAAATGTTCTGAGACATTTCAAAACTATTCTCTTAAGAAACAGTGTCAACTTTTTGAATTCAAAATTTGTAGAATAATTATCAGGGTTGGCAGAAAATGTCTAGACTTCTTGGAAACTGGATTATTTGTTCAACATATATTGAAATTCTACTGTTGGATGCTGGGGTAGATGCCATGAGAAGTGTAAAGATGTATACAAAGACATCAGGAAGTTTTGGAAACCTGTGCAGTCTTTGCTCTTGTTCCAAATGTCCTCTGCACATCATTTTTAAGAAGTTCTTTATGCTGTCTGTGAAATTTCCTGCTTCTTATTCTAGACTACAGCTGCTTGGTGATGTTAGTAACTTTTTCTTCATGCCTATTCTTGATATATAAGAAGTGGTAACCAATAAGCATTTGTTGAGCACAATTTGCTCTGTGCCAGATATCTGACTTCAAATCCTTCCTAATGATGAAAAAAGCAAATTCAGACTTTAGCCAAAATGATTTCTAGGTCTTCAAAGACAAGTCATTTGGAAGATGTATGTGCGTAAAATGATAGGAAGTTAAAAAACAAGTTATTCAAACAATACTCTTTCGATAAATTACAAACATTATTGCATTTAAATTGTATTGAATTTCTCAAAGCAATCCTATGTGGAGTGAAGGCCTGAACTTTTCTTTTAATTAATGACTGAATGTCCTTTAAAACATCATAAAAAACAAGAAAATAAACATTCCTTCTTCGTTAGGTTGATCCTGCATATTTGCTCCAAATATTAAGTATAGCCAGGCATCTCTTAGTCTTCTTTTTACTATGCAAAAGCAAGCTTCATGGATTTTAAGGTCGAAGTCAAGCAAGAAGTGTTGCAACTCAATGACCATTTGAAGCCAAAACTTCTCCTGTTGATTTCATCTTTAACAAGCTTCTTCCAAAGCTCGTCCAACTATGGCATGGTGATTTTCTTATCCTGCAAACAGTTGGTTCCATTCTTTGACATTTTTCTTTTTGCTTGTGATTTTTTCACAAGTAAAAACTGATTTTGTCCAAACAGATGCTTGTTTCTATATTTTGCATTCTGGAAAAAAAATATGGGTATGATTTTGTTGAGGAGGGGGCTAGCGAGAGATGGGAGGTAAATTTGTACAGACGATAATGGAGGCACAGCTCAAATTAAAATTAGAAGCCAACTAAGAGCTGCAAGCAGCAGGAAGGGAGTCTCCAAAGAAAATTTGTTGTATAATAAAGTACTCATTGAAAATATTCTGACAAGAGGCAGTAAAAAAAAATTCTCACATATCTGAGACTAGATGGTAAAATAGTTTCTTTCCTAAATTTCTGTGTGAATTCGTGCTACATTGGATTTAGACAAATTATTTCAAATCAGCCAAGCAATCAAATCCTTCAGTCTAATCCCTCAATCAGCAATCATCTCCTGAGTACCAATTTTGGTCCTGATCACTGTTAGGCTTGAGGAGGAATCAGGAGAAAAACAAACAAATAAGCAAATAAACAAAAATAACTCTGGTGATGTTCAGGAGGAATCAAGAGAGTGCCCAGGAAAGAAGCAGCTGTACAGGTTTGCAGCATTGTTAATGGACATTTAGGAGTGGCCAGCAGAGACTGCACAGATTTCTCTAATGTTGCTTTCCCTGGACCCACCCGACCTGTTGCTCCATATCAAATCCACTGTGGCCTTACACTTTTACAGGGAATCTCTCAGATTACACAGGGTAGGAATCTTAGTCTACTTAGGGTGCTGTAATAAATCATCATAAACTGGGTCATAAACACATTTCCCATGTTCTGGAGATCAAAGTGTTGGGAGATGCAGAATCTGGTTAAGAGCCTGCTTCCTGGTTACTAAAGCCTTCTTAGCGTGACCACATAAGAAAAAAAGGCTAGATGACTTTGAAGTGTTCCTTTTATAAGGCACCAATTTCTTATTCAGCTCCCAAAGACCCCCTTCTAATACCATCACACTAGTGATTACATTTCAGCACGTACATTTACGTGGACACGGATGTTCAGACCATAGCAGGTGAGGAGAAGCTCTGATCCCTCGGGTTTCACATGCTCTGCTGACACTGCTGGCCCTGAGGCAGTGCCCATTTCACAGTAACTTTGCAGACATTAGACTGCTGCAAATGTATGGGAATGATGTGCTTTTCATTATTCATCTACCCCTTATCAGAGCCTGTGAGCAGGGATGAGGGAGCTGTGTGTGTTCCACCTTTATCAACTTGAAAATATGAGGGTACACACACATTCCTAATTAAAGGGGTTGATGCAAATTTTAGAGTCAGAACCATCCTAGAGGCCACTAAGTAAAGGGAAGTAGAGGGCATCTGTGAATGAGATAGGAGCATCTATCTACTGTACACTGTGGCATTCGGGAGGCTGAAGCACGAAGATCACTTGACTCTATGAGTTTGAGACCAATTTTGACAGCATAGCAAGATGCTGTCTCATTAAAAACAGTAACTGCAAGACAATGTCTCACCCTATTCTTACCTTTACTCCTCTCCACAGTCCGGAAATTTTAGCCTTCTGCATAGACACAAGTGCTTCGACAGTCAGTCCTTTTGTGTCTCTTTCTCTGCCGCAGCAACTGAAATCAGTATCCTTGTACCTTGGTATCCAGGCACTGCAAGCCTCATATATTTCAGCATTCCCTAGATGCCATTGGAATGGTCTCTTTGAATCTGGTTTGGGCTCTAATGATAACTGCTTCCATTTATACAATCAGAGCTCACTGCTGAGTGACTTTACATTCCTCTACATCAAAGGTAATTATTATTTTTATAGTTCAATTAGCAAACATTACATTTGTGTTTGCCTCACTGAGACAGTACCATCGAATTTAACAATAACACACTTATTCCAAAGCTGCCAAGGGACAAGATGCTATTATAACATCATCATAGTTCTTTTTTTAATTTTGTGTTTCTCTCTGTTTCTTAGGTTGCAGACAGGTCATATTCAATCTGAAAATGAAATTGTTTCAAATTAAGAATATTAAACCTATGAAAGAACTTCAAATCACAAAAACTAATTACTCCATTTAGAAGTGAGGAAACTAAGGGCCAAGTTCAGTGATTTTCTCCAAATTATACTAGTCAGTAAAAGAGCCAATTTCTAATCAATGTCTTTAGACTCTAGTGCAATAGGCATTTTTCTTCTCTAGTTAAGCTTTCCATGTAAAAGCAAAACAAAAGAGGCCAAGACTGAGGAAAGCAATCCACTGATTATACAGTGTCTTCTAATTGCCAAGCATTTTCTACAACTCAGTGTATTAAACTGGATGCCTTGACCCTAGACTCTATCTTGACATTATCTATGTGATCTTATCCTCCCTGAGCTTCTGTTTCCTTCCTTGTAAAAACAAGAGAGTTGCAGTAGAGCCCTTCAGAAATCCTTTCTCGCACTGTCATCTTGCAACAAGAGCCAGCCAGGTTAAGGCTCTGCCATCCACTGGATACACTACATGTCTTGTTGCTAAAAGCTGAGGATAGATCCCGTTGCTCTGTAGAATTTTGACTATGTATTCTTGATTTTTAATCACAGGTAGGAGCTTTTCAAAGCCTTTTCCTCTTTATTGCTGCAAGTGCTGTAATAGAGAAACAAGGAGAATAATATATTTTATATCACTTCAGATACAGAACTCAGAAGGAAGTAGGAGGTCAGCCCTGGAACAACCTCTCTCTTTTATTCCCACAGCATGCTGTGGCTACTGGCAGTGGGTTCCCCAGTAATGTGACAGCTGGATTCCATGTTATCACTGCTTTCACATCTCTGGTATTATTAAACATGTTAAATAAGACATTTTGCCATGTTCTCACAGAGTCTGTTGCATTGATTATTCACGATGCCATCATCCCTCGTCCACCCTACCTGGTACTCCCCCCTCACTGTCTTGATTTATTACTGAATATATTGTTGCCAGCACGGGCCTTTTTATCATTGTCACATATGTGGGCTTGGTGATGAGATATACTCCATAGTGGTGGAGGGGTAGGAGCAAGCAGGAGAAAGTAGGCAAGGAAGAAGTTTACAAATGATTTTTATTTAAAGAAATAAAAAACCTCATCTTTGCCTATAGTTTGGAAGATCCCAGGCTTAATTATCTTTTTAAAAGTACATAATTTTGTGGGGCATTTGAAAAACATCATTTAGACTTCAAAAGTGCTTTTACCGAGAAGCCCAATAACCTATATGAACAGAAAAAAAAAAAGCATTCAATTATTAAAAATGCAATGAGGGCCAGGTGTCGTGATGTGTGCCTCAAATGGATGATCACATGTGACTGTATCATAAAACAATAAAAAAACAAATAAAAACAAAGCAAAAAGTCTTTGTTAAATAGATCCTCCTTTATATTCTCCTTTTCATGTAAAGAAATTGAATAACACAGGGCTCTGGTCATGTAATTATATGTCCAGCAGTTCCATGATATGATCTCTGCATCTTTGAGCACAGATGTGTCCTAATGACTATATAAAAATATCTCTAGGTTCAGATAGAAGAATGGAAATTGTTGATAATGATATAAAATGATTTTTCTACTGATGAGTTTTTAAAATTTTGAGTCAAATAAAATGTTAATTAAAGGAAAAACCAAAAAGGAAGAAAGATAGAGAAATAAAGAGAAGAAAAGAAAAGAAAAACAAGAAAAGAAAGGTCTAGAATTAGTAGGAGAAGTTCTGGAAATTTGCCTATTTTTTATGCCTCCAGGGGTCCAAAATCATTCCATATATTTGCATTTGAATGCTTTATCTGGTGCACCACTGTTATTAACATAATACAGAAAACAATGGTGACCCAGGTGACTACTAATAAATGGACAAGAGGATCAGTTCTACTCTTACCTTGACATGTCAAAACATTTGTTCTAATCTTATGGTCATGCATATTTGCACATCATCTCTTAGGTGCAAGAAACAGTGTGGTCCATCAGTGAACAGGTTAATGGGTGAGTGTGGCACATCATTTATTTACTTAACAAATATCGAGTCCTCATTGTGTGCCCTGGCCTGCTTCAAACACTGAGGAAAGGCAGGAGGCAGAATGCAGAAAACCCTGCTCTGAGGCAGTTTGTATTCAACAGGAGGAGTCATGCAGAAACAAGATAAATAAGTAGGAATATAACATGTTATTATCGATCAATGCCAGGAAAATGGGAAACACGAAAGATAGAGATTGTGTACATGAGAGTTGTGGCAGGTGTTTAGAGAGAGTGGGTGAGGAGGGACCCCTTCACCTTGGTGAAGTCTGGAGGAAGTGTGGTCCAGCTACAGGGAACGAGGAGGGTAAACCTCGTGGCAGAAACATATGGGATAAGCATGGGGACAGCAAGAGGATTGGTAGGGACATAGAGAAAGGGAACTCATGAGGTGGTGACTGCTGAGATCAAAGTTGTGGAATAGGAAGGCCTTCCGCCTATCCCTTCTTTTGCATCTTCTGGTCACAGGAACTCCCATGTTACACACAATGTTCTCAAACTCCTGGGCTCAAGCGATCGTTTTGCTTCAGTCATTTACATACCTGGGACCACAGTTGTGACAGTGGGGCCGAACTTAAATTTATCTGCGACTCTGAAACAGATGAGAAATTTTTTAGAAGCTTTTGAACAGAGCAAAGACTTAGCATGAATTGTTCATCAATGTGCTATCCTTAGATTGTATTCTATGGGAGCAGGAAAGCAAAAGAAGAAAAAAAAAAAAAAAAAAAAAAAAAAACAGTTAATACCCTAACTTCAATTTTTCTCTTTTTCCTCTCTTCATCAACATATTAGAATGACAGTTTTGAAACAAAACAAAGGTGAAAGAGTTTAACGCTCATTGATCACATTCTGCTCACACCATAAACATTTCACTCACTTCATCTGTGCAGCCACTGCCACTCAGGCAACCCACACCTGCAAAACAAACGTCATCAGTCGCCTGGTCCACACAACCCCGCACGTATGTCATCAACCAGAATTCACCTCATTGATCATTTTTCTTCAATAAACAATTCACATGCAAAGAAATGCATAAATCTTCAATGAGATTTCACTGAGTTTTTAGAAATGTAACATAAACCTCTATTAAGTATAAGCTATTTACAATCATCTCAGAAAGTTTCCTTTTATTCCTTCCCAGGGAAAAGCTGTTGACATCCGCTGGAGCCAATCACCATCCTGATTCTTTCTATCATGGATTTGATTTACCTGACTAGAGTTTAATACAGAGGTATACAATATCTATTCATGTCTCAGTGTGTTTTTGATATTTATTCATGCTTTTGCATGTATTGGGGAAATATGTTTTTATTTCTAAATAATATTTCATTAAATGAGAACATCATCTTTTATTTATTCATCTCCTGTTCATAACACTTGGAATGTTTCCAGATTATTATAAATGAAGTTGCTATGAACATTTCATATACAATACATTTGGGGGGGGGAGGTCATGTATTTTCATTTCTTGTGATAATACCTAGAAATAAATTATTGGCTGCTGGCTATTTTAGTATTAAGATAAAACCACCACAATGTTTACAGCAATGTTTAAAAGATCTGTTTCACAGTGTTTTAAAGTTTTAGCCATTATCCTGAGTTTGTAAATTTGTCTTATTTTAGGTTAATTCTTGTGACTAAGAATGGGAAGCACTTTTATTGGCCTAATAGTTATTTCTGTATCTTCTTTTAAAGTGCTTATTTTGCCCATTTTTAATGAGATTGTTTGGCTTTTTATTGTTGAGTTGTAGTGATACTCATGAGCATTATATTTTAAAATAATTTTTTTTCATAAAACCAAAGTAAAATAGAAGCCAAAATCCATCCATGTAAGCTTCAGCTGACGCTATCAACAATTGCTCTGCTATTTTATTGTGACCAGAGGTTTAATTTCAAGATGTTACATTGGCCTTTCTTATTTTAAATAAGCATTAATTTTTTTTCCTAGGGTAAGCATAAATAGTATGTAAAAACCACCATAGGGAAAGTAACTCAATAAAAATGTCAAGCAAACAGAAAAAGGAAACAAAAATACTGGAAGCATTATAAATTAAAATAAGTTCTGGTTTGTTATTTGGTATAATTTTTATAAACAGAATGAGTAAAACGTATGGAAAATGGAAGTGTAATACAAAACACCTAATTAAGATATCCTCACTCATAAGTGAGGATGAAAGACTGAAAAATATATATATCAGGAAAATGTCAAATAAATATACAATAATTTGATTAGATCAATGCTATACAAAATATATTTCAAGACAAATGTGCTGCTACTTCAAGGTTTCTATTTGCCAGTGCTATAATAATTTTAAATTTGTATGCATCTAATTATATAGATTTAAAATACATGAAATAAAATAGTTACAGAAGTGTAAAGAAACATGAATAAATCTAATGACAGGTAAAAGTTAACCTAGTAACAAGCATAGACCAGACAAGAGCAATAATAATATACTACATATACAACATTATTTAAAACTTGGCTGAACTGAGTAAGTAGGTGATATTGAGCCCAACAAGAATAGTGCATGGACTTCTTTGTTAGTACCATTGGGATCGTTATTAAAATTGATCCCAAAGTAGCACTTAAAACATGCCTCAACCTGTATTAATAATCTGGTGTGTTCTCTTATGAAAACACAACTTGTTTAAAAACTAAAAAGTTAATTGGAGAATATTATGAGGAATTTTAATCTAATGCTGTTAGATCTAATCTAATCTAATGCATTTGAAGACAATTGTCAAAAAATATAAATCACTAAATGTGTTTGTACTCTACGTATACCAAGTAAATATTTTAAAAACTTTAAAATATTGAAATGGTCAGAAATCCTTCCAAAGAGAAAATATCTTATCTCTTTAGTTTTACGGGGAATTACTATTATCTTTTTCCCCTGGAAGCAAGATCCGACTAAAGATTTGAATGAAGCAATTTTCTTGGGAGGTAATGTCAAGAATTGCTGGTTGGGAAGTAGGAAAGGGAGGTTAGAGAAAGAATTCGGTAAAGCAATAAAGGATAATTATTTTTTAACAGATTGCCTGTGGACACCTAACCGGATACTTAAAAACAACTCTGTGTAATTATACAGCCAAAGCCTCAAAATACTCCCACCAGGGAGAAAGAGAAAGGGAGGTGGGGTGTTTACACACCCACCCTCCCTTTTTACTAGTTGCCCCTTCTCTGAAACCTTAACTCCTAGTATAGGTGTGTATCTTGAGATTGTTTCTGCTGGTTTCCAATAGCCAGAGAAAGCTCCCAGGCTGATCACTCATATTGGGAGAAAAAAATACCTTGTGTATCTGGGACTGAACAGGTCATTATAAACTTATAAACATTTAAGGAGTACATAATTCCAATTCCTCCATCACCCTTATGCTACTAAAATGGAGGAATATTGCAAGTAAATACATTCTCTATCTAAAAATAAAAAAATCTAGCATAATGTTTGAAATTAAAATTTAACAGATTATCAAGAGGGCTATATGTAGAACTTCACACTTTAATAGTAAATAACCTAGTAAGTATACAAAGTTTAGTATATGAAGTTTGGTATAGACTAAAACTGAAAACATCTATAAGAATACCTCAATAGATTAAAAATTATGTTGCAATAGAAGTGTTAGAAAAATGGCCCTTTTAAATATAGATTAGAATTTCAGTTTTTTAACCTGATGAACAGGATAGAAAAGAACAATTAAATCTAGAGAACACGTTCTACTTTCTGGATAAATACTAGAAATGTCTACAAAATAATAATAATAAAAAAGAGTTGTTACCATGATTTGAACTCAACGTGATAACAGGCATGAGAGCCCGGTATAGTAATTTAAAAAAATAAATTTGAAGCCATAGGAATCAGAAGGATATGAACAAAAAACATTGCAGATGCTGTTTACATTGAAATGAAAGGCATTCATAGACCAGAGTAATAGAGTTCATTAATGTGGCTGGAAGTTGTAAGATCAAAATACACAATCAATGACATTTCTATACACCATCATATCTTAGAAAATAAAATTAGAGAAAATGTTTCTCTTTCCAAGAGCATCAAAGACTGAAAATAAAAATAGTAAAAAGTGCCAGACTTCCAGAGAAAATTACAAGAGGTTCAAATGAAAAAGAGGGATATACCATTTATTGACAATAATTACAAAATACAATAATTTTATTTATATTGATCTTTGCAACAATAAAAGTACATTGAAAACTCTAACAGACTTTTAGTGAAATTGACAAAATATTCCAAAATTGTGTGAAAAAGCAAATGACAAAAATCACAAAATTTTCTCAAAAACAAGTTGAGAAAAGTCATACCCGCCAGATATCAAGACATAATTGAAATCTAACTAGTACAATGTATCCTCAAACAATAGTTTTAATAGGTAGAACAACTATCACTCCATATTGTTTAAATGCAAATAATATATTATTTATTATGATGAAGTTAATATTCTATATGAATATATTATGCATAATTATATAATGTGTACAAATTAACTCATGGCATCTATCAGACATCATAAAAGATCAACTGTAGATAAAATAAAGAGAAAAAGAGAAAAAGTAAAATTTTTTAGGCACAAAAATTGGAATTAAAAACGAAGAGTAGTAACACAGGAAATTATTGGTGAAATTGGGAATTTGGCTAAATCAAATTGAAAATGTCCATACATTTACAAACACTTAGTAAATGTAAGCTATTATAATGAAATATTGCAGGTAATGTGGCTTAAACCAGCGTTCCCAACTCCAGGCTGTGTTCTGTTGGGAACCGGGCTTCACAGCAGGGGATGAGCAGTAAGCAATCAAACAGAGCTTCATCTGAAAATATTTGCTCAGATTTTCACCTGAGCTGCACCTCCTGTTTGATCTGTGGTAGCATTAGATTCTCATAGGACTGCCAACCTTACTATGAATTGTGCATGTAAGGGATTTAGGTTGAGTGTTCCTCATGAGAATCTATTTCCTGCTGATTGCAGATAGAGCTGAAGCAATGATGCTAGCACTGGGAAGAGACAGAAGATACAGATCAACATTACCAGCATCTTGGCTGTATAGAGACCATAAAAAATCAATTGCTTACCTTTTCCTATCAAAACTGCATCAGTGAGTGACAAGTGACAATCTGTATCTGCTGGTAAGCTTTATAATGCTAAGTGAGTTGGTTTACTTCAATTGTATAACTACATCTGGTGAGAGGTATTAAGTCAGATGACAATATTATTTTAGTGCACACATAATCTATCCATGATTTTATTTTCTACTTTCTGTTTGTGCTCTTTCCCCCATTGGACTCTTGTCTCAGTCACAGTGTTGATAAACCTATGCCTTAAACTAGTCAAAATGAGTAAAAAACAAATCTCACTGGAAAGCGTCTTTAGAAAGACAGAATGAACCAATGATGAGAGAGCAAAAGATATTTTGACTGCAAAAAAGAAAGAATGAATGGATGAATGAATGAAAGCTGCATTTAAACTAAAATAGCAGGAGTCCTACTTGAATTCACTTGTAACAGGTAGTTCATTTGTAACAGGCAGTTTTCATAATCCAAATACAGTTTCATAAGCCAGCTTTTCAGTGAAGCCATTAAATTTTCAGAATTACCTTGCCAAATCACCTTGTGTTGAATGGATTTTCTCTGGCGGTTTTATAAAGGGAGAGGGGAAGAATATGATGAGCAGAAGAAAGTATTGAAGGCACCACTTCATCAAATATGTCTGCACTGAGAGTATCACTAGAGGTGGCTAACTGTAGAGCTAATGCTAAGAAACTTTACTGTTGGTGAGGAGTTGGTTCTTCCTTCTGTTAAGCGTGCTTGTTGTGAAATTTCAGGAGAAGTTTCAGTTCAAAAGGTGACACATGTTCCTATTTTGATGAGTACCATAACTAGAAGAATTGATGAAGTTGCAGAGGATGTTGAGGTATAACTATATTAGAGAAGATTAATGAATTACTATTTTATCCAACCCAGGTTGATAAGCCTACTGATGTCAAGTAGGGAACAATGCTTCCTTTGTGCAATATATGTTTTCAGGAATATTTTTAAGAGCAATGCTCATCAAACGTGTACTTTTGCTGTCAAACAATATCCCAGGTTCAGAACTTAAACAATTACACATTAGAAAGACTACATTGGTCGTTTGGTATTGGTATATGCACAGACAGAGCAGCGGCCATGACTGGACAACTCTCTGGTTTCACTGCTTTATGTCAATGACATTGCTTCTGAATGTGAGTCTCTGTATTACATCATCCATACAGAAATGCTGTAGTATAATCATCTTAGCTCTTACTACTAATTCTATTAGTTGTTGGAAAAGAACAGTTACTACTCATATGATTAGATCAATTTTGCATGTTTGTATTTGGTAATCTAAGCAGCTCTTTTGAAGATAACAATGTGCAATATTACATCCGTTGTTAAATTCCTACCATCTTGTCCTTAAAACCTACATTGTTATTGTTTTAGCTTTTGTTGTTCTTGTTTGTATGTCTCTTGTTTTTGTTTTTCTTCTCTGTGTTTTTTCCTCTTTAAAATAAAAAAGAAATGCTGGAGAGCCAAAAGGAAATATCATATAATTTAAAAATGTTTTGCAGGATGTGATTAAAATTATAAAATATATGCTTCATGTCTGTTTGTCATGGAAAGGAGATTTGTACAAAACAAATATATCTTTATTTATACACAGATGTAAGATTGCTTTTTTTTTTTTTTTTGGAGTGATGAGAGCTGATCCAGACATCTCTTTTAGAAGGACAGTCACCACTGGTAGCATATTTCAATTACACAGAATGGGTTACAGAACTCACTTATTTAATGACATATGACATATTCAATGTGCTTGATGAACTCAACCTCATTTCAGGAGAGGATACCAACTGTGTTCAGTTTGGCAGATAAAATGGCTATATTCAAGGCAAAACTGGAATTATGGGGCAAGGACTGAATATTGGGATTTTTAACATGATGCAAACATTATTAAAGATTTTGAAAGAGACTTATCATGGCCTTCTTTCTCCCAGTTGTTATTGGATAAACTATCTTAACTTTCGAGATTTGGAGAATTACACCCAATTACAAAAGTCCTCTGAACTGGGAAGGATTAGATCCATGACCATTTTCTGCAGCTAAACACACTGACTTTGTCCATGCTGGAAGAAGATCACCTACTTCAAATGATGGTGTCCTTAAATGTTTGAGCCAATTTCAAAGGTCTCTATATTGTGGATTAAAGCCTAGATAGAGTATCCTGAGATTGTCACAAAAGTGTTGAAAAGCCTGCTTCTAATTCCAGTATCCTGTCTTTGTGAAACAAGATTTCGTGTAGTGACAGCAAAATTAGGTTATAAAATAGATTGGACATAGCTAACACACTTTAGGTGTTACCATCTCTCATCATTTGCAACGGCATTGTCTAGTTACAGGAAACTAATCTTAGGGAGCCTACTAATTCTTTATTATCAGTTGTATAAAGATATCAATATATAATATAATGCAACAATAATAATAGAAACAAAGTTAATAATCAATGTAATTCACCAGAATCATCATGAAGACACTCCCTACATCTTCTGTGGAAATCCTCTTCTATGAAATCAGCCTCTAGTGCCAAATTATAGGGACAAAAATACAAATGGTCGATTAACTTAAAAAATAGATACAGAATAATCAAAACCCAGGGAAATAAAACACTTTTACACCCACATGATTGGTAAAGATTTAAAAGATTTGACATCATTTAGTAATGCCAAAGGTGTTAAACAGCACCAATACTACTCTGGCACACTAGTAGCTGGCAAATTTGATGCTTCACATGTGCTTTATCAGGATAAGGAAATATATACACAATGAATGATTTCAAATATTTTCAGTTTAAAGTCACAAAATTGTAGTATGGTTTTGCAATGATTGATTTACAATGGTAAAACTAATTATATCTATGTACATCAGCTTAAGTGAACTGTTGGCGTCCTGTTGGGAATAAAAATGGTCACATTAAATGTTATATAATAATCATACACAGTACAGTAATCTTTATGAAAAGCTCAGAAACTAAATTGATCAATGCATAATATGCTGTATTTGTGTGTATGTTTTTCTTATATGTTTGAGGCCACTGTGGTATGTCAGAACTATAAAGACAGATCTAAATATCTTTTCAACTAAAATGAAGCAGAGAACCTTGGAGACTGGAGCAGATAAAGCATAGAATTAACACAAAACAGACTATAAATGTGTGCATGTGTATACAAATGTGTGTGTACATACATGCACCAGAACAAAGCAAGTCCGTTTAGGATGAAGGAATCTGTATAGAGACAGATTGAAGGTACTCTTACTGGCCAAATATGGAATGATTTGAGTGCATCTTTTCCAATTCCTGATATTATCATAGACTTCAACACTTAAAGCAACTTCTAGTTCTTAATTTTGTAGGATGAAAGCCCAGGCTTGCAGCTCAGAATTTTTGGACAGTTGGCATTTTTATCTGGAGCATCTACACAGATAATTGACCTATAGCATCTTTCAGGTTGTAGGAAGAATCCAGTTTCTTGCAAATCTAACTATCTTTTTGCCTACTGTTGGTGAAGTAGCTCTAATATTCTAAAGGCCTCTTATACCCTCTGTCATGTCCCATTTGGGCTCAAAGTCAGACACTAAGAATCTTTCACACAAAGTCTCTCTTAGAGTTTCAATTTGTCTTGCCAGGATGAGTATCACCAATAGTGAGACAAATTCATCTCGAGTGCATTGAGAAAGATACAGTCTCACTTCTACTGTGCTTCTGCCAAGGAGCCCTGAGCAGTTGGCAGACGCATCCACCAAGGATCAATCTATAAAACAGCTGGGCTCACATGTCAACTATATCAAACGTATTAAAGAACAAAACTAAAACTAGAATAAACTTGAGTCATTCATAGGAAAATGGATGCATTCTGAGACCATAATGATAAGTGAAACAAATCAGATGCACAGGCTTAAATATTGCATGGTTTTCTCTTATATGAGAAACCAAAAATATAAATAAAGATAAAAGGTACATGGTAGAATAAAGGGAGATAGATCTTTTGCAAAAGGGAAAGAAACAAAAAATAGAAGGTTAGAGAAGGAGATAAATAAAAGTCATACGTCATGTGTATGTAGCAAGAGGAATGTATCATTATGTACTTTGAATATGTACCATCAAAAAACAAAAACTTAAAAAAAAGAATAGACAAAGAGTAAGAAGTAGGCTTATGAAAACAAGAATAAAGAAACATAAAAACCTATATTAGATTCTGGAATTAAGTCATAAAGAAGAAATTAAAAACATTTTGAGATAATCATATGAAGACATAGACATTGAATTATATAGTAACATTTGATCAGTATTAAATCTTGCAATTTTATGATTGTATTTTTGTTATATATTTGGATGCTAGAAACATAAATTTTCTTTTTATTCTTTTGTTTTACATATGATTCATTGATTTTTGCTATGGATCAAATTATTCATTTACAAAGAAAAGCAATAAGGTAGAGGTGAAGCAAATACTTGGTCAAATATTATTGTGGGTCTTAGTGTGTTTTTGGATAATTAAATATTTCAATTTGTAAACTCAGTCAGCAGATTGTCCTCCTAACGTGATGAAACTCATCCAACCAATTGAAGGCTGAGTGTCAACACAAAGCCTGAATCTCTTTCCAGGCAAAAGACACTCCTTCGTCTAACTGCTTAGACCCGGGATGCCACATTTTCTCCAGTCTCCAATATTTAAATGACATACTGGCTCTATGTGAGTCTTGAGCCTGCTGGTTGTCAGACTGAAATTTCATTGTTGGCTTCCTTGTCCTCAGACTTTCACACCAAAGTTGGAACTAAGCAATGGGTCTGATGCAAATTCACTTTCTGGCTGTGTATATTGGTGCTCGTAAATCATATTCGCGATTAGCATGTTCATAATCACATAAGTCAAACACACACACAACCTATTGTTTCTGTTTTATTGAAGAATCTTAACGAAGACCCTTACTTCAAGATCAGTTTTCTTATTAAAAACACACATTCTTGAGTCCACCTAAATTTACTATTTCTGAATCTCTGTGCATTATTGTGAGAATATGAATTTTACAGCTCTTCCTTACTTTTTCTACAGCAAAATTTGAGAACTACTGTACACTGGAGTTTAACAGAAATAGTATTTGTCTCTTCTCTTATTCCTGTTGCTAAAAGTCTATTACAAGCACGTGGCTTCATGTTGTATAGAACATCTACCCCACATTTTAGAGACAAAGCATGAAATTCTATAACTGCATTGCTTTCTGTGTTAATCTAGACAACAGTTTTTCCTTTACCTGGGTTTAAATTGAAATGTAGACTGTATGTGGGAATTTCTCACTCAAAGCCTTTTTCATTGTACCTTGCTTTTTAAAAAAAGGAACTGTGTCCACCATTCTTTAATCCCAGCATTTAGAAAATAAACAGAATCTCTTCATGGCGATAAATCCGTTAGGCAATATTTAATATTTATTTTCATTTTCCTTAAACTCTTTGGCACTTTACATTCTTGTTTCTCATCTTTTTCTGAAACACCTCTTCTGCTTTTCCAGAAATCTGCATTGGTAATACTTTCGCCTTTCATTCTGGCCATGTGTTCCCTATCTCCCCTGCTTCCCATTGTCTTCTACCTTTTCTGTCCTGAAGCTTCACAGATTCTCAGTGAAAGCCTGATCTGTCTTATTTGCTCCTGTTCCTTAGCAATTATTTTTATACATAAAACTTTGAAAATTACCCAGAAATTAAACATCTCTACCTTTGTCTTGAATTTTCTCTTGATTAACAGACCAATGCATAAAAATATTCATTTGACATCTTCATTGAATATAACAAAGACACTTCCAGAACACCAGGTTTTAAGCAAAACTCCTGATCTTAATCTTCTTCATAACCCAGTATCTCTCCTCCAAAGTTTCCTGTCTGGGTAAATATCTCAAATATTGGTTAATTTGTACAAAGTAAGATTGTGAAGTTTCCCTTTACAAATTTTTCTCATCAACTGTAGTCTGTAAAATAAGAAATGCTGTGAGTTTTATCTCCCATGCATCTCTCCATTCTATCTACTGTTACCAAGACTTCTTCTATTTCTGTAATTCATGTTTTATCTCCTAATTTGATTTTTCTAAAAAAAAAAACCCCTCTAAATTCATCTTTTGGCCCCTACTTTTGCTGGTTTTAAGAAATTTGATGTATCTCAGCTCTTTCTCCTTAAATATAAGTAATAGCTTTTCTTTTTGCATAGCTTCTAAATTAAGATGTATAATTATTTTCTAATGATTTTAGTATTGAAATAAGCTCCATAGTACAAATTATTATGAGTCACATGGCATTCACTACCTTTGGTCCACTAAGATAGATGTTATCTTTTCTTAAGATTTTCAGTTTTCCCCCATTTCAAGATCTTCATGCTTGCTGTTCTTTTCCTTGATGCACGTTTCTCTTGTTATTTTAGTGCTTTTCTCATGGTACTCATTTATTTTCTTCTTTGCCTAAATGCATCTTCAAAAAAGACTTTTTTGACCACATTCTCTGTGGGGAACCAAGAAAACTTCTATATTGTTGATGCAAATGTCAACTAGTACAATCACTGTGGGTATAATTATGTAGATTCCTTTAAAAAAATAAAATGCTATGAATTCCATTTAACCTAGCTATTTCTAGGTATCTTCCCAAAGGAGTTAAAGATATCATCATCTTTCAAAGATATGCTCATTCCCATTTTTATAGCAGCACAATTCATAATAGATAAATCTTGGAAGCACTCTTACATGTCCATCAACAGATAACTGAATAAAGAAAATGTGGTATTTACACACAGTGGCATACTAGTCTTCCATAAACAAAGAGAAACCTGAGTCACTTATAAGAAAGTGCATGAACCTTAAGACAATAATGTTAATTAAAGTCAATCAGACTAGCAAGCTTAAATAGCACATTTTCTCCTGTGCGAGAATCACTAACAGGAAGTGGTGAGATAGATCTTTCTCAAATGGTAAGGAGATCAAGAGGGAGGGAGTGGGGAAAGATGAAAGAAAAGTGATGAAAAAAGGAATTAAGATACAATCATGTGCAAGTACTGACTCCAAACAGGGAAAGTAAGCATTGTGTTTTGCAAACACACACTAAAAAAGTGAAACTAAAAGGAAAACAATACTTATTTCCATTCCATAGCTTCCTATTCTCTTTTATCCTTAGCTTTTCTTCATAGCATTTCTTACTCTCGCAAGTTAAATTATACCTTTCACCATTCGCTTGTTTTTCTTATAACTTTAATGTAGCTCTAGATATGACCAATTTCTCCTATTGCACTTTCATAATGCAGTGGAACATCTTTAATCATAATTGACATCCTTGAAATCTTCACATCTGTTCACAATCACTGAGTATAAGTATACCATCACAAAACCTAGCAATCTCTATGAGGAGAATGCTAATTTTTCTTTTATAAATAAGTGACTATGATATTACAAAGTTCATGATAGTTGCTAAGTAAATATTCTTTGAATGAACTCATTCAACCTTGAACGCATTAACATGACTGAATTTTGCTTGCCTTTTTTTCTCTCCTTGATCATAAATTCAGAAGCAATCTTAATCTTCCTTTCCCTGTTACTCGTCTAGCCTTGGTAGAGCAAGATGAAAATAGAATGATCCATGGGTATAGACATTCCAATGTTTGCAACTTATGATAAATACACCATATGCAATCTACCGTAGACATTACAAATGAAAAAATACTTAAAACATAATTGATTTTATAGCAAGATTTTTTGAATGCTTGTACATAATGATAGTATAGAGGCAAATATACTATTCTTAGCAGTCTTGAAATTATCCATTTTTCTTACAATTTTTGGAAGTGTGTTGGTTACTTTTCTCTCATTGTTGAAGTAAAATACCTGACACTCAAAATGAAAGAAGGAAAGTTTATTTAACTTGCTGTTTGTGGAAGTTTCAGTCCATAATCACCTGGCTCCGAGGCAGGGTGGCATAACACTAGGGCAGCAATTCAAGGCAACAGCCATCGAAAACAGCCAGAGCAAAAGAGATACAGAGAAAGACTCTTTTATACTGTACACAGCCCACCCTCTCACACTCTCCAAGGTAGGGGTAGCACTCACAAAAACTCCTCGCCCTCCTCTTGCACAGGAAGAGGATATTTGCAAAGTAAGAACACTGGCTCCCTGCTGTGTCTCGTAGTCAAACTTATAAACTGCTTAAGTTGACAGAATATATAAACCATAACAGGGGCAATATGATGGTTTCCCAGAAACTTCAGATAGCAAAAGACTTGTACAACAGATATGCTCAATACAGTAGGCGAGAATGTAAAGAACTGGACATAAATTAGAGCTGAAGATATCTATGCGGAAAGATAAGGCAGAATCCCCAAGTGTCAGTGTAATCTCTCAGTATGTTCAAGTGTTGATTATTATCTTCATTTCAAATGATGAAAATATCTCAGGATCTCAGATAAGGGGTCATGTGGAATCTGAAAAGTACTGTGTGAAAGTCAGAGTCTGAGACTCCAAGGTTATGTATGTAGACGTTTTTAAAGGACATAGAATGAGAAATTTGTATATGTGATCAGATGTAGCAGCGAAATAAATATCTATTGGAATAAGACTAAGGTAAAAGCTTATTAGTTGGATTAATATTGACATTTCAGTATTCAAGCTTTCCCCAAATAGAACATAACAAAGAAGCAAAAGAGAAAGAGAAAGAAACTAACAGATACTGGATACTCACTATGGCAAGTAATTTTATGGATAGTCTCTGCTGATCCTCAGAGTAATCTTTCAAGGTGTGTAATGAAATGATACATTGTTACAATTTACCAACAGGAAATCTTTCCAGATGTGACAATCACCACTTTCTAGTCCTTTTAAGAATATCTAGCATGAGTAAATTCAGGAAGATGTAAAATAATTTCAGATTCTTTTATAGATGATGATAATTCAGTTCAAATGAGATAAAATATTCCCTGAAAGTAACAGGTAAAATCATGGTCAGATTAATGTCCCTCCAACAAATATCCATTTCTTAATTCCTGGAATATATGAATGAGATGTTACATAACAAAGAAAATTGATGTAAGAACTAAGATTAATGTTGTTAATCAAGGGAATTTTAAAAGGAGAGATCATTCTGGATTACTGAGATTGGTCCAGCAAGAATCCTTACATAGGAAACATGGAGGTGAAAGAGTTGGTATCTGAGTGATGCAAGGTGAGGATGAATGGTCTGGTGTTGATGCCTTTGAAGATGGCAGTAGGCTAAGACACACATTCAAGAAAAGATCATCTCTCATAGAGCCTTCAGTAAGCAAGAGAGCTCTGCCAATAACTTAATTTTACTCCATGAGCCTGGTTCTGGAACTCTGACCTCCAGAAGATAACAAATTTAAGGCACTAAATTTGAGATATGTTGCTACATGCAACAATCAGTGGCAGAAGCCATGTTTCTGACTCCTGAACTAATAACATTTCCATCTTACATGATTTCTCACTGAACATCATCCTGAAAGACAAAGAACAATGCACGTTAGACTGAGTACAAAAGTTTAGTCATCAAATTTGTGAAGGTTAAACCTAAAAATGACATCTGATACTCAAGGTACTGAGTGAGGCTAACACTTTTAAATTGTACTTGAGATGGTTTTCAAATCACTGATTTATAATTGTGGGATGAGTTTTGGAATCATACAGGAGTTTGTTTCAAAATTCCTGATTCCTAGAACATATTTGTTATTTATATTCCGTTATTTCCATAATTTCTTAAATTAACATTAAAATTCCATTTGTTCTTAAAATTCCATTGAATCAAGATATCAGCAATTAGCTGCATTGTGAAGCATTATAATTTGGTAATCTCTGTTTTTCCTTGCTACACACAAGCACTACAATTTTTCGTCACCTATTTACAGTAATGCTGGCTTTCTCATTTGAAACTTGGTTTTATAACTTCCTTATGTCTCAAAGTCCAGAAATAATAGAGGAAATATAAACATTGTAAATGTGTATGAATTACAAAACACGACAAAATGCTTGAAATTGTATTAGAAATTCTAGTACAAATATATGTGGTTTCTATTTCCATAGGTGTTTGAAGATCCCTAAGGTTTTGTGCTTGTTTCTTGCAATAGCTGAGAATATACCTGGCCCTTTTGTTGAAATAGTGAAAAAAAGTAATCAAATAATTGATTGGAGAATGTTTATACAAGTTTTAAGTCTGATTAATGTAAAAATGCACATTAGAATTAGGCATTTAACACACTGCAATTCTTTTTTTTTTTTTTTTTTTTTTTTTTTTTTTTTTTTTTTTTGGTCTTCTTCCTTTTTAGCGGTACCAGGGATCGAACTCAGGACTGCCTGTTTGCAAGGCAGGCGCTTATGCCGCTGAGCTAAATCCCCAGCCCCCACACTGAAATTCTTAATGAAATAATACATCCAGGTAATAACTGGCAAAGCTTGCTAAAACAACAGGTGAAAAGACAGTGAAGCAAACCATAATACTAGGTTAGTAACAAGCACCTGTATTCACTGGTCAATTTTAGCATGAAAAAAATCTTAAAAAGAAAAAGGGTGACAAAACTTTTTGTGCTTCTTAATAGACATATATTTCACAATTATAAGTTATTCTTATTCAAGGATCCTATCTAAAGTTAATAAAGGATTTAGCTCAAATACTAATACGTGCAAATATATAGAAAATAACAGCATCTTTAATCCTAATACAGGAATGAATCCTCAATTCAGAATACAAGAAGCACTTTAGTTTCTTCAACACATTAGATTTCAAAGAAGAAAGTAAAAGGATAAGAAACTTAAATTTAAAAAGCTTCAGTACTTAAAATTAAAATTAAGCCATCGTAAAGGAATACAAAGAAAGAATGTTGAGCATTTTCTGTTATTTGATGATCAGGAGTAAAAATTTTAGATGCAATGATGATTTTGTTTTAAAATGGTTTATCTATATAATTACATATATTTAGAAATCTGAACCTTACAATTTATGCAAGAATTTATATCAAAATGATGCAGTTTGAGGGCAGAGCCGTGAGAGTTACAAATAAAGCAAAATTGTTCATAAATTGATAATCATTGAAGCTAGGTGGTAAGTTAGTAGAAGTTCCTTGTAACATTTCAAATTTGAAATTTTTATGAAATAAGCATATAAATGAATAATCAAGTGTGTTTCACATATTATATATATGCACACAGTGGAATGCTGTTTTTCAATCGAAAGTGATGTGTTGATGCATAGTATGATATGAATGAAGCTTGAAAAGATTATTTGAGATGAGAGAAGTTACACAGAAAAAACTACATAATATATGATACCATTTCTATGCGATGTCCAGAATAAGCAAATCTATAAAAACTAAAAATAGATTTATGACTGCCTAGCTTTGGGATGTATAGAAGATTAAGGGAATCATGGAAGGGGGGAACAGAATTTCTCTTGGGGATAATATAAATATGCTAAAATTATGATTTTACAATTCTGAATATACTAATAAAATAGATTAGTTCATGTTAATAGGTAAAGAGTGTGGTATATTAAATATATTTCAATAAATTATTATAAGATTTTTTGAAAAGTTTTAGGCAAAAGAAAATTATCATTCTAATTCTGAGTATGTATAACTTGGAGTATAATAAATCACTATATTCTGTTTTCTAAAGGGATTACAATTTCATCCCAATTTCTTATTTGTGGAAAAAAATTATTTGTAATCAGACAATAAGAATGTTTATACAAGTATGTTTCCTTTTTCCTTTTTATCGGTACCAGGGATTGAACTCAGGACTGCCTGCTTGCAAGACAGGCGCTTATGCCGCTGAGCTAAATTCCCAGCCCCCACACTGCAATTCTTAATGAAATAATACATTCAGGTAGTAACTGGCAAAGATTGCTAAAACAACAGGCATTGGGAGGAGTCTCTGATAATTGAAGAGTCTTTCTAAAATGAATGGTTATCTTGTCAGTTGAGGCAGGATTAATCAAATGTTGGGATGAGTTTAGGCCCTGAGAAGACAGACTGTGAAAAAACCCAGTTCATAGTTCAGTAGATCAAAACCAAGAAGATACTCATTGCCCTTCAGTCTGGAATTCAGTTGGTTTCCTATCTCTAATCCTGATCTTGGTCTCTGCTTACACTCTTACAAATCATTCTTGTGTCATACCTGCCAACGTACTTATCTTTATTATTACCAAAGCTCTGGATAACTATCCAGTGTGCCAATCTAAATCTTTGTAGGCTTATGGACTGGCATTTCTGGTGTCCCCACGCTACTTTTTTCAGTTCTCTGGAAACATATTGCCTATTAGCAATCAATTCCTAATTAATGATATTTATAAATCTAGGGTAAAGATATGCTTAGACAGTAAAATTTTGCATTTTTCAGGCCATATATTATACAGCTAATTCATAGCTGGATTTGTAGTTATACGTTTTCTTGTTTTCGTTCCCACCTTAATGAAAAAACTTGCCATGGTGTCAGCTTTAGGCACCTCTGCAGTGACTCCCCATTTCCTGCCAAGTGTTGCATCACACAGCAACAAGAAAGAGCAGGAGACAAAATACTAGTGCAGCAGGGATATAGGATGACCATTTGTTAACAAGGAACCCAGAATTTTGGTATTTATTGATTACATTTGTGTAAGGACAATGGGTGAAGGACATTCATTGAATGTTTGTCATAACAGTAATGGTGACTACTGTGGGTTAGTAAGAGGAGCAAAGGATTCTTGCAAGGACTAGAATGAGGCTGAGGAGCAACAAGAAAACTAGTTTTTCCAGGTGTCTTATTAACTTTACCATGTCTTATCTTGCCCTTGAGCATCACAGCAATCACTAGCCCTAGAGTTTCCAGCTGTGAACAGAAAAGAGCAGGGAGTTTCTATGTTTCTGTCTAACTCAAAGAGTAGCACAAGGATGACCTTGGACATCCTCTAGACTCAATTTATGATTTGTAGTCGCTGACTATTTCAGGGTATTTTGCTGCCATTTTGTACATCAGACAATGGGATGCCTCAGCAAATCGGAGGGAAATAATGTCTTTCCTTTCCTGGCATACATACACATAGTTAAGAAGGATATTTGAGGATAGAAAGGCTTGCTTCTGAGAACCAACCCTAAAGCACTTCACATAGCATACTCAGTGAGAATATACCATGACTTGGAAGCCAATTTGGCTACAAGTACTGAGAATGACATTTTGCTTTGAGATTCACAGAGTAAATTAGAGAGGGAAACAAAATCAGTAAACAAGCAGACATTCTCTATAATCAAATGCTTAGATTCAAGGGTAAATTCACATGACAGAATGTTATGAAACCTACAAGTGTAGATTATCCAGGACCTGTTTTGTTATTGGAATCCTGTAAGGCTGGAGTCATGTAGAGTTCTTGTGAAATAGTCTGGAACAGGGAATGTAGCTTCCACATTTCTTGTAGATGTAAAGTAGGATAATGAGCCAAATTCTCCATGCTTTTAAAGTATGATACATGGCTAGATAGATAAAGGGTCATTCTCAGTAGGGATGGAAGAAGCCTATGGTGGAAAGTAATACATACATGGAACATAAAAGTCAGGTAAAAAGTAGAGGTGTCAATCCATGCTAATTAACAGGAAAGGTGTACTGTAGACCCAGTGGAGGTGAAAATTCATCTCAGTGATATAAAAAAAGGATTAATGATGCGAGTTTGGGTCAAGTTATTTTTCCTGAAGGTCAGGCGACACACTACCAAGCAAAAGAGGTGAAATCCCTGAGCTGACTGAATTTGAACCAGGAAAAATTATATGGAACAAGAAATGAACAACATTGCAACCTCTGTGACTCAGTGAAATAGAAATTTTAAAGATGAGTTTAAGTTGAATTATAAGAGATAAAATAAAATTATAGCTCAAGAATCTGAGAGAATGAGTAAAAACAACCACCATTATATTTCAGATTATAGACTTCAAACTCTGGGATGCATTCAGATTTTTATTCTGAAAATATGCATGCAAAGGGCTGGGGATTTAGCTCAGTGGTATAAGCGCCTGCCTTGCAAGCAGGCAGTCATGAGTTCGATCCCTGGTACCGATAAAAAAGAAAAAGAAAAAAAAAAAAAGAAAAAAGAAAAAAGAAAATATGCATGCAATATTTTTTTGTTTTAGGCTGAAATGAGAATGGTGTGGCAGATAAATGTGTTCTAATTAAAGCTTATTTTCTCTTCCCTAACACCTTACTGCAGAGCATACTCAAGGTTTTCAATTTCAAATATGATATTCCATTTCCCCCATAAATAGCAGCATGCTATGAAAACTTTGATTTCAGAAACAGACAATCTTAGCCTCATATAATAGGAAAATAAGGATCTAGTAGATACTAGTGGTTCTCAACTTCTCTCTGAAATAAATGCAACTTACTTTGGTAGAAACTGAATTACTGGTTAAGTAATTTTTCTAAGTATAAAAGGCTTAAATGGAAAAAAATGAAGCATAAATACAAAATAATAAGCTCATAGCACAATGACGTGTGTGTGTGTGTGTGTGTGTGTGTGTGTGTGTGTGTGTGTGTGTGATTCTTATAGGCTGATGCTCCACTGACTTGCTTCAGGATCCAGTTCTACCACAAATGGAAAATCTTGTCCAACTTCAATTGCTACTTAACATACCTGCATCTAGTAACATTCCACTCCTCCTCAATGAGAATTGCTTTTTAACCTCTTTCCATGGGAGACAGATGGGTTATCTGTTACAGTTGCCATTAGATTCTTGACATTTGCTGAGTGGATTGTCTTTCTCCCTTAGTCCACATGACACAACCCACTGTGTTAGTCTTGGTTTACTTTTCAGCAAAAGGGCCACAGCGGTCTTCTGTCTTCCTTCTCTTCCCCCATTCATCCTGACTTTGATAATACTCTCCCACTGTCTTCCTCTTAATTCATGTCTTCCAGGAGCATCCAGACTACCAACATTTCCCAATATCCACTCAAATTTAAAATCAGCTTCAAAAAAGGGAAGTATATATAGGATTATGGATTTAAGATTTTGACATATGATATGTCAGTCCCACTGTTTTTAGACGTCTGGAGGTAGTGATATGAGGATGCACCAGAGGAAGACTGTTTACCTTGTATCTGGGAACAAGAGACAGAGGAAGTGAGCAGGACCCCACTGTCCCCATCAAGAGCATGTGTCCTGGAACTGGGTGGTCAGAGCCCTGGGAGTTTAAGATCACCACTCCCACTGGCCAAGGAACTTCCCAGCTTCCTGCCACACTCGACTGGCTCTGCAAGTCTTGTGCCTGCCTGTGCCATACCCTCTCTCAATCTGGGGAACTGGGCAGCCAGAGGTGAATGTCCATGGATGATCCCAAACCCCAGGAGTTTAAGATCACAGTTCCCACTGGCCAAGGATCCCCAGATTCCTGCCACACTTGACCAACTCCACAGGTCTTGAGCTTGCCTGCACAAACCCCAGTGACCCTATCTCAATATGAGGAACTAGGCAGCCTGAGTGAGTGTCCTTGTACCATGCCAAGTCCTGGGAGTTTAAGATCATTAATCCTAGTGTCAAGGAACCTCCCAGCTTTCTGGGCCTCCAGGTTTCTGGCCCTTCGAGGCCATGCAGTGAACATCTCTCAACCCAGGGAACTGAGCAGCTGAAGTCCCAGGAGCTGAGGGCATACAAGATGATTTTTCAACAGGCCCAGCGAAAGTGTTGGAACAACACTTGAAACAGGGGAATACAGGAAAATGACAAAACGAAAGACCAAAATGCAATTAAAGCCTCTACCCCATCCTAAGAAAGCTTAGGAGCTATCACACAGAAGAAAGTATATGCCATACACCTGAAATACCTGAAATAATAGCAGCTGAGATAAAGAACCAACTCCAGGAAGCTTTAAAGGAATTCAAAATAGAAGTAATATTCCAGGTAAAAGAAGAAATGATAAAAGTGATGAAAGAGATGGTGAACACATCTAAAGAAGACACAGTTTAAAAATTAGAGGAACAAAGCAAAAAGATAGAATCCCTGGGTGAACAATATAAGAAACAAACAGAATACATGAAGCATATTAAAAGAGATATACAGGAAATCAAAAATTCCATTGAAAGTTGGCAAAACCACCTCAATGAAAGTGAAGATAGAATTTCAAACCTTGAAGACAAGATTTCAGCTAGTGAACAGGAAAGGAAAGATCTTTTAAAAATAACAAAGAATCAGGAAATAACAATTCAACAGCTGCAAGATGATGCAAAGAAAAACAACATAACAATGATAGGAATAATGGAAAAAGAAGGGGACAACACAAAGCATATCAAAAGGATATTTAGAGAAGTAATAGCTGAAAGTTTTGCAAACATGTGAATGGAAACTGACATCAGGATCAGTGAAGCATATAGAACTCCAAATAGCCATAACCAAAATAAAACTACACCCAGACATACAATAATCACCATCTAGAAATCCAACATAAGAATAGAGTATTAAAGATGTTAGAGAGAAAAGACAGATTGCCTAAAAAAAAAAAAAAAACTATCAGAATCACCGAGGACTTCTCAGCACAAACAATAAAGTCAAGAAGAGCATGGAATGAAGTATTTCAGAATTTAAAGGAAAATGATTTCCAAACTAGACTGATGTACCCTGCAAAACTGTCCCTCAAAATTAGTAGAGAAATAAGATACTTTCATGACAAAGAACAGCTGAAGAACTTCATGATCACCAGCCAACCCTGCAAAGAATACTGAAAGACTGTTTACATACTCATAAGAAAAAAAAACCCACTAAAAAAGTCAGACAGTTAAACAGAATGCTAAGATAAAGATGCAACAGCAAAAAGATAACATGTTAACAATAAACCAATATATAACAATTATAAGCATTAATGTAAATCATCTCAATTCACCAATTAAAAGAAACAGACAGGCAAAATGTATCAAGAAACAACCTACAACTATATTCTGTCTACAAGAAACCCATCTAACCAAAAAGGATGCTCACAGATTGAAAGTCAAAGGATGGAAAACAATACTTCATGCAATACAAACCCTCAAAAAAGCAGGGGTAGCTATTCTGTTTGCAGACAATGTGAACTTCAAACCAAGAATTATTAGAAGAGATAAAGAAGGTCCTTACATACTGATTAGGGGAAAACTCCAAGAAGAAGAGATAACAATCTTAAAAAATATATGCACCAAATTCCAGAGCACCCGGTTATACAAAGCATGTATTAATAGAAATTAAAAATCAAATTAGAAATAACACAATTATAACAGGAGACCTTAACACACCTTGACACCAAGGAACAGATCAACCAGACAGAAAATCAGTAAAGAAATAACAGAACTGAATCATACCTGTGAACAAATGGACTTGATAGACATATACAGAGTGTTCCACCCAACAGCATCAGAATACACATTCTTCTCAGCAGTACATTCTCTAAAAAGGACCATATACTAGCCCGCAGAACATATTCAAATAAATGCAAAAGAGTTGAAAATATCCCACGCATGTTATCGGATCATAGCACAATGAAATTAGAAACTAATGATAAAAGAAACTACAAAAATCCCACAAACACATGGAAATTGAATAACAAACTCTTGAGCAATCAGTGGTTGACAGAGGAAATTAAAGAAGAAACTGAACAATACCTACAAACAAACAAAAATACAAATACAACTTACCAGAATCTGTGGGATGCAATGAAAACGGTCCTCAGAGGAAAATTTATTGCACTGACTTCCCACATCAGGAAAAGAGAACAAACACAAATAAATAACCTGATGCTACACCTCAAATATCTAGAAAAAGAAGAGTAGGCCAAGCACAAAGCCAAAAGAAGGGAAGAAATTATAAAAATCAGAGCAGAAATTAAAACAATAGAGACTAAGAAAACAATCCAAAGAACCAATGAATCAAAGAGTTGGTCCTTTGATGGAATAAATAAAATTGATAAGCCTCTAGCCAACCTGATTTTAAAAAGGGAAGAAAAAGCTAAAATTCATGCAATAAAAAATGAAAAAGGTGAACTCACTACAGTCTCTGTAGAAATACAGAAGATAATCAACCCCAATTTCAAAAATTTATACTCTCATAGGTTTGATAACACAGAAAAAAATGGACAGATTCCTAGAAACGTATGAAGTACCAAAGCTAAATCAAGAAGATGTAAAACTGCTGAATAACCCAATTTCTATTAATTAAATTGAAAATGTAATTAAGTCCTTACCTAAAAAGAAGAGTCAAAACCCAGAGAGATTCACTGCTGAATTCTATAAGAAATACAAAGACTTAATGCTCACACTCCTCAAACTCTTCAATGAAATTGAAAGGGAAGCAATCCTTCCTAAGTCATTCCTGGAAACAAATATTACTCTAGTACCAAAACCTGAGAAAGACCCAACTAAAAAGGAGAACTTCAGGCCAGTCTCCCTAATGAACACAGATGCACAAATCCTCAATAAAGTATGACAAATAGGATGCATCAAATCATCAAGATTATACACCATGACCAAGTGGGATTCATCCCAGGCATGTAGGAATGCTTCAACATATGTAAATCAATAAATATAATCCACCATATTGATAAAACCAAAAGTAAGAATCACATGATCATTTCTATAGATGCAGAAAAAGCTGTTGATAAGGTCCAACATTCATTTATGATAAGAACCTTACAGAAAATTGGAATAGATGGTCTTTACCTCAATATAATAAAGGCCATCTACGACAAACCAACAGCCAGTATCATACTAAATGGCCAAAAATTGAAGGCCTTTACTTTAAAATCAGGCAAAAGACAAGGAAGTCATTTATCACTGCTTCTGTTTAATATAGTACTGGAAATACTAGCCAGAACAATTAGACAAGAGAGAGAAATAAAAGGAGTAATGATAAGAAAAGAAGTAGTTAAACTATCATTATTTGCTGATGACATTATACTCTTCATAGAAGACCTCCATTACTCCATTGAAAGTCTCCTAGATATAATAAATAAATTCAGTAATGCAGCTGAATACAAAGTCAACACTCAAAATCAAAATCATTCCTATACACTAACAACAAAATCACTGAGAGAGAAATAAGAGAAGCCATACTCTTTACAATAGCATCCAAAAAAATAAATGCTTAGGAATTAATCTCATGAAAGACGTGAAAGATCTATACAGGAAAAATTATAATACACTGAAAATAGAAATCAAAGAGGATATCAGAAAATGGAACTACATCCTTTGCTCATGGATAGGAAGAATAAGTATTGTGAAAGTGGCCATTCTCCCAAAACTGTTATACAGATTCAATGCAATCCCAATAAAAATACCATCAACATATCTTATATATCTAGACAAATCACTCCTAAAATTCATCTGGAACCATAAGAGACCTAAAATAGCAAAGATAATTCTGAGCAGCAAAAGCAAGTCAGGAGGCATCATAATCCCTGACTTGAAGTTATATGCAAAGCAGTTGTCATAAAATCAACATGGTACTGGAATAAAAAACAGAGCTGAAGATCAATTGAATAGATTAGAAGATACAACCACAACTACAAACACACGTAACCACCTTGTCTTTAATAAAGGGGCCAAACATGTTCACTGGAAGAATGACAGTCTCTTTAATAAATGGTGCTGGAAAAACTGGCTCTCCATATCCCGAAAATTAAAACTAGACCCATGCCTATCACCATGTACCAAATTAAAATCTAAATGAATCAAAAATCTGAATATTGAAATAGAAACACTAAATCTATTGGGAGACAAATTGCATAAAAAACTTGAAGACATAGGGGTAGGTAGAGAATTCATGCACAGGAATCAAACCACATGGGAAATACTTCCCAGAATCAATAACTGGGATCACATTTTATTAAAAAGTTTCTGCACATCAAAAAAATCTCCAGCATAGTGAAAAGAAAACCCACAAACTGGGAAAAAATCTGAGTGAACTGTCCCTCAAAAAAAGGATTTCTGTCTAAAACATATAAAGAATTAAAAAAACTGAGACCCCCCATATTCAAAGATACAATCCAAAAATGGGCATCTGAGATGAATACACAGTTCTCAGATGAAGTAATACAAATGGGAAATAAATACATGAAAAAAATGTTCATAATCATTACTCATTAGAGAAATGCAAATTAAAACCACACTGAGATTTCCATCTCACTCCTGAAAGAATAGCCAGGATCAAGAAAACTACCAATAACAAATGCTGGAGAGGGTGTGGGGGAAAAAGGAACTCTCCTCCCTTTTGGTGAGAGTGTAGACTGATGTAACCATTGTGGAGGTCAGTCTGGAGATTTCCCAAAATGCTGGGATTGGAAGTCCCATTTGTTGCAGCTATTCCACTTCTGGGCATATTCCCAGAAGAACTGAAAACAGCGTACCACAGTAATGTATTTGCACCCATGTTTATAGCAGCACAATTTGTAATTGCAGATCTTGGAAACAACCTAAGAGTCCTTGCTTTTGTACTTCTATTTCCATTGGTTCTATCAGGTTGTGTCTTATTGGATTTTATTATATGTGATAGCATGCACAAATTTTTCTATGGACAACGGGATAATATAGTAATCATTGTTCATTTTCTGTTAGTTGGTTCTGAGTACCCTGTAATACTTTCATTCTCTTGAATTGTTTTATACTATTTTGTTATGTTTGATGTTATAGTGTATGAAGGTATGTTCAAATATTTCAAGGAAAGAGATGCTATCGTAGCTACTGTTATGTCGGGTTGTCTTGTGGTGAAACACTATGTTGCTTAAATTGTTCTGATCTGTTTTGTTATGTCTTCTTTTATCTTAATCTTTTTAAAATAAAAATAAAAAGAATATGTGTCCTGTGACCAAATCCTCTTTCTTTTCCACAGGTGTTAAATCTTCTACCACATCCCAGTAATGTCATTCTGGGGACCAAAAATTTTATCACATGGATATTTAGGATACACTTAAAATCCAAACTGTAGCCTCATATTTTATATTCAACCATATCCACTGGCTTTCAGATTTTTCCATGTGAGTTTTCAAATTCTGTCAGAGGCTTGTTTTAAGTGGAAAGACTGGTTTTTGCAGATGAGTGGTAGAAACTTTTCCAACCATTATTCATTCTATTTTTAACTTTCCAGGTTTAAAATATTTTCAGTTTCAAAAAATGCTGAGAAATTAATACCAGAAATTTCTTCGTATCCTTCACCTAGATTCTCCAAATGTTAATATGTCTCAGAGCCACAGTTCAATTTGTAATAACAGGAAATGAACATTGATTCCATACTACTAACTGATTTATAGACCTTATACAAAAGTTTTCAATTGTCCCATGAGTGAAGGACCCAATGCAAGATGACACGTTGGATTTAGCTTTCATATATCTTTACCCGGTTTTCTATCTAGTACAACTCATCAGTTTTTCTTTGACTTTCACAAATTCATGTTTTTTTTCAAGAGGATGCAATAGTGACTGTGTAGTCATTCTCTGAAATGAACCCTGTTTGATTTTATCTGAAGTTTTTTTTTATGCTTAAAATTGAGCTCTTCATACATAGTAGGAAAGAATGTTTTCTACTGTTTAGTACATCACACCAGGGTACATATGGTGTGGATTTGTGCCATTCAAGATAATATTAACATTAATCAAGTGGATAAGCTGAGAGCCAGCAAGTATAATATCAGTTTTCCCACATTATAATGTACAATCCATCAATAGTTTTCTTAAGTAAGGGAATATCTGAATATTTGTACTGAAAAGGCCTATAGATATGTGAAAAAATAGCGTAGAAAGATAAATTATATGAAACTGTGAAAAAATGATTTTTATGAATTGACATGGAATGAAAGCCAAGCCATGCTTTTAAGTGACAAAATCAAAGCAGAAAGAATATGGAGGAGGTAAAGAGGGGAGGTAAAGGGAGTGAGGGAAGTGAGCTGAAGATAAATGGATATAGATCTTTTGCACATGGGGAGGGCACTTTAGAAAATGTGGGAGAACAGGGTTAGGAAATAAAACTGGGAGGATATAGAAGAGACAAAAATGACTGATCCCTGTCCAAGTATGCATTTTTGTAACATTCTAACATTTTTTCTATTTGAATATCCTCTTCATATTTCCCAGTGGCTATTATACATTTTGGCTCTTATTTAGCCTTTCTGTTTCTCACACCAGAGAAACAATGTGATATTAAAGCATGAGTCCAATTTGTTTCACTTAAGAGTATGAGTTCTTTTTTCCTCTTCTTTTCGTCATCACACCTGAAATTGTTTTTTTGTGGTATTTTTTAAATTCTTCTGGGAAGATATCCTGAAGGGAATACCTGGGTCAAATGGGACATATAGTCCTAGATTTTTTTTGAAGAATCTGTACACTGATTTCTAAAATGGTTTTGAGACATACACACCTATGTTTATAGCAGCCAAGTTTGTAATAGCTAAATCTTAGAAATGGCACAAATGCCTATCAAACGAGGTATGAGTAAAAAAGATGAGGCTTTTTTTTTTAAAAATACAGTGGATCATCAACTATAAAGAAGGATAAGCTTGAGACATTTCTAGGTAAATAAAGGCACCTTGAGACCATACTCTGAACTATGATAAATCAGACAAACGTGTGTAAATATTGTTCTTTTTCTCTGATGTGAGATGCCACTTGTGTACATAAGGACCAAAGTGCATAAAAGGTATTGTGAAATAGGAAAAAAAAATGTTCAAAAGTAGGGGAAACTAAGAATGTGTAGGGTGAAGCAAAAGGGGAAAAAGGAGTTCATATACTTCAGTGAAATAAATTGGACTCATATCACATTGTTTCTCTGGTATGAGAAACAGAAAGGATAAATAAGAACCAAAATGTGTAATAGACACTGGGAAATAGGCAGAGGATATTCAAATGGAAAGGAGAAGATGAGATGGGGTAGGAGAAAGAAAGGAGAGAAAAGCAAAAAAGAACTTTAAGGAAGAAAGTGGAGACAAAGGTTCTTGTAAATAAGGAAGGGAAGAGGGGTTGAAAGGAGAAGAGGGGTTTGGGGAACAAAGAAGAATCAAGATATGTCATGTACAGGTGTGAACTCCCTCTGACAAATGTGATCATTACATACATCTAAAATGTACCACAAAAATTAATCAAAATTTCAAAAAAGAAATTGAATGTTTTGAATATAGTCATTTCAAATCATGCATTTGGGCAAGTCCTTTTCTTGATATGCTATGATCTAACAAGAGATTTTTTAAAATAGCATTGTTTTTGTACTTAAGGTGGACTTTGGCTTTCTGTTACTGTTTTTATGTGATCACTATTCCCGTGAATAGCTCTTCTTTTCTCCTTTTCCCATGCTTTTTCTTAGAGACTAAAAGATTCTTGCTGAGATACAGTGCATTTAAATATATACTAATTTTGATGCTAAAGTATTCCAGTCTCAAATTTGGCTGAGGTTGGAGGATATTTTTTGATATTGTTTTGCTGTATTGTTTCTGCCTATCCAGAAATCAAAAGTTATTAATTTTGAGGAAGTTTTGTCTTTGCGTTCTCCCAGGTTCAGAAATGCTGCATCCTTTTGAGGCAGTCTTATGTCTCCACTTCCTTTTAACAGACCTATCTCTTCATGCAGTCCTCTAACTGCCCCCGCTGCCTTTCATGGGTGCCAGAGCAATCTATTTATGATGGAAGAGAGGCTTCTCTCCCTGGAGACAGTGTGTGTGGCTTGATCTGCTCTTCTCTTTCCCCATGGCTTGTTTAAAAAGGTTTCATTGAATTTCTTACATGTTGTGCTGCTTGGGTGTATAAAATATTGGCAATGTTTTATAAGTTGCAAATCATTATTATGCGCTGTGGTGTTCATCGTATTACCATTAATCATCGTAAATTCACCAAGTGTATTCACACAAATAAGGTAGGTAATTCCAAAGACAGTTTTATTCATGAAACTTTCAATTTATTAATGTGTTTTCACCCTTAAAGATATATGGAAAAGCTAAATGATGTTGTTCGATATCAGCATCAAAAGGGCTTTATGGAGTATCAGGTATTAAAGAGTTCAGATAAAATTCATCTTCTGCAAATTACAAAGCTAGAAAATTTTGTTACAAGTTGTTTTTTCCCCTCTGCTCCCATATGTAATATGGTCACTAACATAGCCCTGGTTTCATGTTAAACTTCTGCAGGTTGTTTAGAATCACTGCCTGACCATGCCAGACATTTTTTTAGGTGTATATTCTATATTTCCTCCTTCTTTTTGATTAAACTTTAATATAAAATAAATCATTAACATGCAATGCTTTTTGCACTGAATTTCTTGCATTTTATTGCTATGTATTTTGACCCAAAAAAATAAAATTCTCATAGTAGAAATATAGGCATGGTGGTGAAATAACTGAGTGATTTTTATAGTATACATCAGTTCATTCTACTTGAAAACTATTTTTTAATCTTTATTTTGAATTAGGATATACTTTTAAATTCTGGATCCATCATATAATCTCTATATGTCTTTGACAAACTTCATTACCACTTCTATAAAACTGTGAAAGATGCTATGAACTTAACAACATGTTGAGGTCAGAACAAAGAGGATGTGGCATTTAAATTCTTGTCTTGGATCAGATCAACCACCAGTTGGAAATCAAAATATAAGCGTATAGAAAGGATCGTATATTACTTTACACATGATAACTACCCAATAAATACAGATTTTCTTCTTGACTTACTCAAGGTCTATTGAATCAAATACTTAGAAACCAAAGAAAGAAATCTTAATTGAAACATTATAAATTTGATAGCTCAGACTATCCAGAGGAAGTAGAGAGATCAAAGCAGATGATTTCTGCTGAAAGTTCATTTATTCTTTGTTTTTAGATGAAGTCTCTCAGAGAACAAAATGTCAGAAACGGAGGTCATGAATTATACCCCAGTTCTGGAAAATATTACAAAGACTTACTACTGCAAAGACGTATGATAAGAACAAATTGTACTGTTGCTATCCTTTCTAGGCTTTTCTATGTAGCTAAGGTGAGCATGACAAACTAAGTAGAGTCCTCTAAAGATATTTCTAGGAAAAATAAATGTTATTTTATATGACAAATATTAGCAAATCTATGCTGTCAGTCTTGCCATTTTATTCAATAAATATTGTCTTATTAATTTGTTCCTGTCCTTTCCCTCTTTGCTTTGTCATTCATCAAACTGTGCCTTCTTGCTTTATATTGTACTATGTACAACATTTTAGTAAGTTGTTTCTTAAAATACTTATTAAGCCACTAAAATGTATAGATATGGTGCATAATAAGGAGCTCATGGGTTCTTCCCACTTAAAATTATACACTTCAGGTAGACACAAATAGGGATAAGCTCTACTTCATACTTGACACAAAAAAGAAAAAAATACAGATGGTAGTGTAGGCCAGTGTGTACAAAGAAAGAGAAGGGCTTCTCAGAATCCTTGTATTTACTGGTAGAAAGTTACTATTTACTCTTCCACAGCCCATTCTCTTCTCTTTCTTTGACTCAACCTTCACCAGCATGGCTAGAAAGGAGGGGCCAAAATGTCAGTGTCTTGAAAACAATGCAAAAACATGAGGGCTGAGGAAGCAGCAGGAGCTTAGAGAGCTTACAGGATTTATAGCACTAGGCTCAAACATGTATTTGGGGCCATCAGGAGATTGGTTTTATACAAGGAAAATTAATCAATGCATGAATACACTGGGAACTTATTTATTCTTTGTTTCTTATATTAGATCCAAAAAATACAATAAATATTGCAAAAAGGAGAGATACTGCTCAAAAGGAATGAACTGGAATGAAGGGTAGGAGAAAAGAAGAAGGGGACAAATGGATAGCTAAGGGAATCATACTACTCATTCTATTAGTTCATTGAAAGGATCAGTTAGTGCTTATATTGTTTGATCAATTTTACATGACAATCTGGTAATCTGAGCAACTATTTTGAAGATGACAGTATGCAAAGTGATAACCGTTACTGATTTCCTATCATCTCATTTTGAAATTCTATATCAATCTTACTGTCTTTAAACTTAAAAAAAAAGAGCAATAAATAAATACTCTAGGAGAAATGGTAAGAGTTACAATTATGGCAAAGGGGAAGTCTAGAAAGAAATTTGTTGTTGGATTCAACTGAAAAAATTGGTATAAACTCATATCTTTTTATTTATAAATATATTTTAAGTGTGTCTCTATAGATTTGCTTTTATATAGACAAGCATACGCACACACACACACACACACACATATATATATATATAAACCTATGTAAATATACATATGTCTATATGTAAATATGTGGATATAATGTAGATATGCAAGATATATGATTTACACATGTAAATAAAGATATACATTGGTACATTTTTTGTTTGTGTGTACTATTGTATACTAACTAGCTCTCTTCATTGAGAAGCTCTGGAAATAATGCCATCACAGTACCAATGAACACATCTAGCATGGTAACCTTGGTTTTGTTTAATCTCTTTTGCATTAAAAAGAGCCATGTTTCCTTGAACAAATTTCATGAATGGTCAAGTGACAATAAAATATAATTCTGGAATATTCTTTTTGCTACTTCAGAAATGTAATATCACTAGAAATATAGACATATATCAGCAAAACTGAGTAAGAAACTGAATTATAGATTTTATAGTTAGATCATGTACAATCTGAATATCAAAATAAATTATATAATCACACATTTAAAAGAATATAAAATCATGAATTTATACTGACATAGATTAATGGTGAGCAAATAAGTAAATCCTTGAGAAGAAAAGACTGTCTTATTGTTCACTGTCAATTCTGTGTGTCTGTTTGTGAGTGTGTGTATGTGTTTGTATGTGTGAAATTAGAAAGTTATTCTTCTGTAACTATCACTATAACAAATGATTCAGGTAGTGAATCATCAGGGATGCCAAAATAGTAGGCTAAAGGTTATTGAAGAACAACATAATTACATAATCTCAAAGTATTTTCTCAAAAGAAATGCCTGTTAGCTGAAAAAGGAAACAATCATACCACAGTAGACGAACCTCGCAGATACTACCTTAACTAAGTCATCAAAGTTCACATCATCAGAGATCGGACAAATCACTATTGTTCTCTTTCAGGTATGATGCATTAAGAAGGACACAGAATCTTTTCTGTAACATTATTCAATAAATACAAAGCCTTAATCTAATCATGAGGACACTTCAAATAAGTCCAAATTAAGAAACATTCTGCAAAATGGCTCAATGGTCTAAAAATATGAAGATTGCAAAAACAAAAAAAACAAACAAAAAAATTGAAGAAAAGTGCTATATTAAAATCCCTAGGTGACATGACAAATGTACTATGTTAATTCTAGGTTGAGTCCTGGGTTAAATTGGAAAAATAATACACAAAGGACCATACTGAGCATTTGAATGGGTCTGCACATTTAATGCTATTTTTCATTTATAAATGTCAACTTATTTGTACTTTGGTTGGTAGGAGAGTATGTTTATTTTAGGAGAAAAATGCATTAAATTATTCAGTAGTAGTAATGTATCACACTCATAGCACACTGTCAATTGTTTCAAAAAATGACACGATTGTATACATGTGTGCACATGCAGATAATGCTTAAGTATAATAACAGCATGATAATCAAGAAACCTATGCAAAGAGTGATATTCTTGCATATTTTCCATATGCTCTTTATAATTTTAAAGTTAATTTCAAAATAAAGATTTAGTTTAAAAGGTTAATATTTATTGAAAGGTGGAAATACATTAATAGCATTTTTTGCACTTATTTTGGTAAAACTAAATATTAAGATCCTTAAGCTACCTCTTTCATTGAATTTTGATTTAGAGTACATATATAACATATTGCATGTATAGAGGTAAATCTATCTCTATGCAAATATGAAAGGATTTATTGTAGTTACTTTCTCATTGCTGGGACAAAATATCCAACACCCAGAAGTTAAAGGAAGAAAAGTCTATTTTAGCACACATTGGGTAGAGGTTTCAGTCCATAGTCAGCTGAATTTGAGGCAGGGCAACAGGATAGAAGTGCATTGTAGAAGAGAAACAGTCCAAGATATGGCAAGCAGGTAGCAGTGTAGGACAAAAAGGAGAAAGATTAGATAGATAGGTAGGTAGATAGACATCACATCTTCCCACCAGGCTTCAACTCGCATCATACACAGTAGACTCGCATCCCCCTCAGTAGACTAATGCAGTGTCACATGCCCAGGATCCAGTCACCTCTCAAAAGCCCCACCTACAAGCCTGTGAGGCTTATATGTAGATAGATATAAGTAATTACAGGATTCCTCTTTCTGAGATATTTTAAGGACAAAGTAAAAACGTGATGCAGCAGTATTTGTGGAAGATTGTGGTGAGATACACTAGTTAAAAAAGTGTTTTACACTTTGAGTTTTGGGGAAGAAAGTAACCTGTCATCTCCCAGCTGTACCTGAAAGGTATTTCTGCTCTGTCCTTCTTCAATTTTGAGTGGCGCTACAGAATGCCTTCTTATAACATTAGATAAAATTCCATATCTCATCAAGGGAAATTTTTTGAAGAACACGTCTGTAAAATTGGAAACTTTAGAAAGCTGTGCCTAAGAACATTTGTGTTTTCAGAGCTCCTTGTTCTTTCATGCATGTACCCTTTCTAAACAATGTACACCTGCATAGGAATAAATTCCAACAATGATATTGGAAAAGTAAAGTGGCCTGCGGTACTCTTGTAGCCCATAGAACAGGACAACGACCTTGTGAGGCTGCAAAGAACACTGTATCAGAACTGGAGCTTTGGGTTGACATCATCGATAACAATTTGGAACCTCAGTTTCCCATTTACAAAAGGACATTGCTGTATCAGATTTTATGTCCCGATTGTCGCATGAGCATTTAGAGCTATAGAATCCCTTTTGTTATGACAGTAATTAGTAGTTTCTTTCTGGATTACTTGGAGCATTTTTGAAAGGTTTATAGCTTATTCCTGATGTAGATAAATGTTTTTAGAATGTTTGTTTTGCCTTTCATGAATAAAAAGGTGATTGAACAAAGCATGCATTCATCATTCCATTTATTGCCCTGAAACAACAAGTGTAATTTATAAACCAATAATACTTTAGGGAGTGTTATACACATGTTTGAAAAGAATGTCTTAAATAAATGGAAGGCTAAGAAGACACTAATCCAGCGTTCCCTGGAGAAAGAGTTAAGAACACAACCAGACGACAAACCTGGATACATGCTATTGATTAATATAGATTGTACTATGTTACTTTAACTGGAACACAAACAAAGAAAATGAAAATGTCAGTGACTCTGAGATGGCCTCTTCAGTGTGAGAGGTTTACTTTAGGATAACAGATTCCAACTGGAATCTAAGAAAATGCTAGGTTGTATATTAAGGGCATATCTAAAAGTGTCTGCAATTACCTATGCTATTCATAGAAAACTGGGTTAACTAATGGAATCAGTTGAAAGCTAGGGAAAATCCACTTTAGAAATTCCATAGTCCATGCAAAATAACATCTTTTAAGAATTAACAAAATTAATAAAAATTATTAGAAACTCTTTGGCCACAACTATTAAGTGGTTTACTTTATAAAGTTGTAATTTTGTATGTAACATTATACAAATGATTTCTCTTACTCAGAATGCCCTTCATTCTCTCATTGCACAAGCAAATCTCTAGCACTTCATTTGATGTGCTTTATTTCCCAACTGCCTTGAAGTCTTAGTTTCAGTCATATAATTATACATGTTTATAGATGGAGAACTGAACTAACTTCCTTAGCCAAGGTATAGCTAAAAAATTAGGTTGATACAAAGACTAAACGCATGAGCAAATAAAAATGTCAGAAGTTCATGCACTAAAACTTCTGCATGTGGTTCAAAAAAGAGCTATTACTGACATTTTTTGTGATGAACTGAGTTTTAAAAACATTCTCTGGAGTACAGGTATTGTGAAGATAATAATATAAACTCCTTAGAAAATGCCTGATACACAGTAAGTCTTCATTAATAATAATTATTATTATTTAATTCACATGTAGTAAAATGCTAATAATAAGAAATTAAAAGGAAGATAGGAACTACAACAAGTAAGCATAAAATGCTAAAATAATGAAGATGAGGAATATCAGCATCATCAAAATCAGACACAAGAACAAAAATCATAGCTATCATACTCATTTAGGGCAGATACAAACAGCCAAGCAGAGTCAAAGGCAGCACTGTTATAGTACATTCCAGCAGTAATAGCTTTTAATAACCATAACTTTGAGTCATCAAAACAGCCAAAACAATATGCAATATCCTCTGCTAAGAAAAATGCAAATTGTAATAAAAATTTATAGACTCCCATTCAAACCAGTTATGATTTTAATGTTAATGTTTCACCAATAAACTCTCTGTAATCTAGAAAACCTATTTTCTAGACCCTGTTTATAATGGGTATCTGGATAGTAAAGGTTTATTTAAATTATATTCATCAATCTTAGTAATTCCTGAACTTACATTTTAACCACCTAGCTAGATGCCACATCTCCCAAGGACATAAACATATCTCTGGTTATATTATTCTCAAAGTGCATGACAAAAGAATGGATATTTAATTACTGCATCTCACATATTCAACAAACTGGTGAACACTTACAATGTTTGATAGAGACTATAAGATCACCTACAGAAAAAAGAATAGCATTCAAAACTCCTTTTGAATTTTCTTTAATAAATTTATCTCTTAGTAAAGATTCACAAGAAGTTACATCCTGAAGTGAATTTCATTGAAAGAGATTTATTAGGACTAGTATTCAAGAAGAAGAGGCTTACAAAATAGAAGACAGAAGAAAAGAAGAAATCTAAGTTAAGATGCTGTAATAGTGGAGACCGGCTTCATTCTGGTCACAGTGAATCCTGGCAAATAACTGATTCAGATTTTAGCTACCATGGGTAGGGAGGTTTTGTACCTCTTTGCCAGTTGGTCATCAATTATTGTCGTAGCCTCTAAAGGGAAGCTATAGGCTAAATGAAGTTCCCAGGTATGAGACAGTCCTCGTTCAACAGAGGGAAGTTTTCAATAAAAGGAAGCAACTATAAACAGTATCAGCTGATATCACTGTTGCTAGGGGAAGGATCCATTGGAGGAAAGATCCTGTGACAGGTGAAGGAAATGTGAGTGGAGTGAAAGCATTAAACACTGAAGTCCACTTCTGTGTCACTCAGTTCCATCCATTTCTCTTACTGCATTAACATATGTAAGAAAACCTAGCTAACCCAAAACCTGGATTAGTTATCTACAAGAGTATAAAAGGCCTCTTGGTATCACTAGTCCTGAGATTATAACGATGTTCATCCCTGTCATCCATTGAGACTTCCCAGAGACTCAGCCAACACTTTTGCTGGACTAGATGGCTTGCCTGGTGGAGTGATTCAGACCTTCATTTTGAAAGCTTCTATCATGTCTTTCTCCTTTTTTGGCTGAAACCCACTCGCTTACAGTTAAAGCACACAACAATACTAAAGCATTTTCTAATGGATCATTGGTCCCCAGAAGTATTTCACTTACTCTTGCTATGCAATAGTAATCCTATCGCCACATAATGATTAGGGCTAAATACCATGTTTGTGTACATTATTCTGTAGATAGGAGGACATCAATATAAATTTAGGAGTATAGATTTATTTTTATTGATGTACTCACTGCATCCCATAGTGGGAGCATCTTATATCTTAGTTCCATCTAGCACATGAAGACACAGTAAAAACATGACTGCTTGTAGATGAGGAAGTGAGCCCTTACCAGATCTAATCCTTCTCTCCCTTGATCTTGGACATACCCATCTCCAGAACTGTGTGAAATATGGTTCTGTTGTTTACAGGACATTAAGTCTGTTTTTCTCTTATCTCAGCAGGAATGAAGATTCTTCTTTGGGGTGGTTAAAGTGACAGAGATACTTTTACAAAGCTTGGATCTTCTGGTGAATTCAGTCTTGCTCTCTACTTTCTTTAAAAATGACAGTTTTCCATGGCACTCAATAACAAGATCAAAAGAGGGTTATCAATGGTGAAATATGCCTCTTCCATAACTCAGAGAGTTTTGCCAAATTATTTTTGGTGTTACAAGATGCAAACTGAAAGAGGCTGATATTTTGGAAGGGATCACCTTACACGGCCACAATTACTGCACTCCTAAAAAAGTCTTTGATGAATCAATTCCCTAGGTAGGGCTTACGATTCACCATTTGGAATATGTGTGTCTTTTCAAAAAGCCCAATACACTTCTCAACTCATAATCATCAAATTTAATTGGTACAGTATCATCAATATAGTGGATGATTATGATGTTCTTCAGAATGTCCAAAGAGTAGCATCCCTTAGGATTATAAAAGGGAACAGAACAATTCATATTCACTGGGACAAAGCATGCTGTTTTTTATACCATCTAATTACAAACTATTTTTGATCTTCTTCTGGTAAGCATTAAAGTGAACAATTTGGTCCTATTGCATTAACCATATTAATCCCTATAATAGTCAGATTAATAAGATGAAAGATTTAATACATGATAGATGCATAATTTATTTATAAGATTATTTTATAATATTCATTCACAGAGTCAAGTGCAAAACAATGCAGGAAATTTGACCACACACTAAAGACCCAAAGAATCCATCTGAAGACCTGGATCCCAAGGAAATGTCCTCCAAGAGTCCAACTGTATGCCTAGATCCCACCACAATATCTCATGCAAGTCTCTATCAAGAATCTGCACTGAGAAGGCCCAAAGGTCAGGGGTGGAAGCTAGAAAGTCTGTGTTGGTGGGATGAAGGATCTGCACTAGCAGACTGAGGGATCATCATTGGAGCCAGGAAGTGATGCTCAAGGTAAGGACCAGAGCTTCTCAGAAGAGAATTGCAGCCATTCTCAGTGACAGCAAAAACCCAAGTTCCTCTGACTATGAGTACAGTTGAGTTCATGTCAAGAAAACCAGCACGACAAGCCTCTCTAGGAGAATCAACAGCACTGCATTTTCCCCACCAGCACTCTTTTTATGCTGTTGGCAACAATCCTCAGGTGGGCCCTCCACACCCAGCACCATGCAGATTCAGTTGAGCTGGGAGTTACAAGTTGACCATTAATTCAACACAGTCCCTGTGGAGCACGTTACCTATTTTAATCATCATACCCACCTTGACTATAACAGTTAAGTGCTGTCAGCTGTTCTCTTATGTTCTAGACTATACTGGCCTCTGTTCCAATGAATCTCAGTTCTGTACCACCACCTTAATTATCAATTCCAGCATTAGAAAAATAATTACTGAAATTTTCAGCTGGGCTAGTGTTCCCTTCATCAATGCATTTCTTAATCACTTTGGTAAACAATGATTATCCTTGTCCTCTGGATGGACAGAAACAAGTGCTAATTTTCCAGTTTATACTAAACTATAGTAAAATCTTTCTAGGTTTTCCATTTCTCTGAGGATTTGATTCTTATTTTACAGTTTTCATGGCAGTTCATGTAATTCCTCTGTAATGAGAAAGTGTGATCTTTTCTAAACTTCTTCTAGGGCCCATTCATGGATTTAACAGGAGTGTAAATCCTACCTTCTTTATTGTGTTTTATACCCAATGATCTCTAAGGACACAATGCCAAGAATAATTTTACCTGGAATATATATGAGGCATCCCAAAGCCTTTTTGGTGTATAACTTCTCTCCTCTTTTATCAGACTCAGAATTTCCACATTGGTTGAGACTAACATTGGACACTGTGGATTTGATGGCAAAGAAGAACAGTAAAAATAACTTTTTATGGCAGGCTTCACCTTATAAACCCTAACTTGTCTGAGTCACTTACATGGTTAGCAATCAGAATAAAACTGTATTTTTCCACAGAAGGTTCTGGAATATTCAAGAAAATCAGGAAATATAAGGATCTGAACTTCATATACTTGCATATCCCTGCCACAAATTTAAGGATTCCTCAAGAGTTTTTATCATAGTGGATCTTAGCAAGATCTACTGAACTTCTCTCAAGTCCTGCTGCTCAAAATGAAGTCCACTACCTACCTTGAATTCTATGTGCTCTTCAAACTACAGGGCATAAGAATCATTTTAAACATTTTTAAGTTGTTAAATTTTTAAATGTCTGGCCTTGGTAAGATTTTCTCATTAATATTTCAATGGTATTTGAACACAGTTACCCATTTTTAGAGTCCTGATTTCTACTATTCTCCTTATACAAGATACTGCAATAGTTAGTGATCCCCTAACAGTTTATTATATATTAGAGTTTCAGCTATTAGATTGCTAAGGACTAGCAACATTCTATCTACCCAGGTCATCCAGGATGTATTGCCATTAGATTAATGATTTTATCAGCATCAGGATCTCACTTTTAGTCTTCTTCTTAAGAACAATTTTTAATCAATTTACTCAGAATAAGAGTCCTAGCTCAAAGGGCATAAAACTTGAGAATTTTTTAAAATTTTATTTTAAAAAACATAAAATTAAACAGAAAAAAACAGATCAGAAGAAAACAGTGTAAGAGATACAGATTTCAAAGCAAGACAACAAGAAATCTTCACTGTCTATCATACCATCTCTTGTTTTCTTCTAAATAGTTCTCCATATCTTCACACACAATGAATTCATACAAAACAAAAATAGTATTAAACTGAGCAGAACACAATGATGAAGGCATTTTAGGTCTCAAGACCAGACAATAGGGAAGTCAACAATGGCTGCCATAATGTCTCTCGTTCTCTTCAAAATAGCTGTCCATACCTTCATGCATGTTGAAATTAAACAATACAAAACAGATTAAAATCATTCTAAACAAAGAATAGTAGTATTGCTAGATTTCACAGCATGACACTACGGAATCAGCACTGGGTACTTTAGTGTCTCTTTTTCTTCAAGCTAGCTATTCTTCTTGTGAAAATCATTTATAGAAGTTGTTTTCTCAGAGGAAGAGGCATTGGATTCTGAATAGCACAGGAAGAATGAATCGGGCAAGGATGAGATGTTTGCTGTTGTCTAATTTCACAGGGAGCTCTAAGGTATGACTTGTGCTCAGTGTTGGTTCCACACTGAGTCAAGGAGCCATTTTATTGTTTCTCATTCAGGGAGTCATTAGTTGCTGGCTGCCTGGTGAGCACATGCAATATGCAGGGAAGGTGACTCATTTTTGGACAACAGGAATATCAAAAGAGGCTGGCACTATCAATTAAACAGACTATATGGCAATAATACCAATAAGTTATTTTACTGTGTGATAGGGTAGTTAGGTACTTAACTGTGTGCCATGGAATTTAGGGAATAGTCCACCAAAACAGAGTCAAATTATGCTTTAAAGAAACATTAAGTAAAAACAAAACATACAAATCCCACATTCACTTTAGATCATTTGTTGGAAAGTACAATGCAGGTAAATATGATATTTTATGCAGTTACTATTTAGACCAGTGCTACTGTTGATTTTCTAGGGTTCATAGTTTTGTATTATATGAACTTATCCTACTGCACTAATAACAAAAAATGGAATATCCAAAATTTTTTCTGGAGTATGTCCTACATGTTAAGAGATGGTTAAGAGCTATATTAGTAATCATTCAGCTCTTATTCACTTAAAAATATGATATAAAATGTTTATTTTCTCTCTTTCTCTCTCTCCTTCTCTCTCTCTTTTCCATTCCCTCCCTCTCTCCTTCCTTACCTTCCTCTCTTGTCTCTCCCTTATCTCTGCCTTCTCCCTCTAGTACCCTTTGGTGTACTAGATATTGAATATCAGGGAACATTCAATTATGTCCCCAGTCTGTTTCAAAATTTAATTTTGAGCCAGGATCTCAAGATTTCCCAGGTTAGCCTCGGACTTGTGATCTTTCTATCTCAGTCTCCTAAATAGCTGGGATTACATGTATTTGCCAACAAACCTGATTTTTTGAACTTATTTCTATGTTTCATAAAATTTGGGCTATTTTAGGACAATAAACAGTTGCCATTTTACCTTACTGCTAAATTTTATCTTTCTGTATATAGTGAGCTTTTTAATATCAGTTTAAAGGTAGATATTAGCCCACCAGTTATTACATTATAGCAAGTCCAATTTCCTTAAAATATTTTATAGTTGAGCTCACTAAACATGTGTTAAGTGCTCATTACATGAAACTTGTGTCTTCAGAGGAGATAAGGAGTAATAAGGTGTAAATCAGGGTAATTCAGTCTTTCTCTCAAGTAAGAATTATAATCCAGTGATGTTATGGAAATTTTGTATAGTCTTTGCAAAATACAATTAGAAAAATGGGACGCATTTTCTTGGGAAAGTTGTAAGTGTATGAATGTAAAACTCCAAGCTACACAGAACTACAAACATGTATGTGCAGTTTTCCAGGCATATTCAATTGGTTGTTACAGAGCAGAGCAGAGAAGTATTTGATATGACATCATATGTCAGAACTATAACTTCCTTACTTTTGTTTTTTATTGAGAAAAATAAAAATTGCTCTGATCTTTTTTTCAAGATTTTTGTGATTGCTGTTTTACTTTCCAGCTACGAACATAGATTAGTCCACAGAGTGGAGCTAGCTGTCATTTTACAGAGAAACCCAATGAATAAGTTGTAATTATACACATTGACTGAGGCTGAAATGCAAAACAAATACCACACGGTGAATATCTGTTATGATTACTTGAACCAAACACACTGGCTATAAATGAAATCCATGAGTTTTGTATTAAGCGTACAGACAAAGCAGGTATTGTATATCATTCTATGATGTGCTGAGGACATGGGGGATATCCCAGGAAAACTGCTGCAGAATCTGAAAGAAAAGTGGACTTTGAGAAAAATAAAAGAGCCCTCATTAGGCAGTTAGGTTGAAATGGCATTAATTCTGAGAGAATCCTGTCAGAGGACGGTTTAACTGGGTTGCACAATGTGAAAAGTGACAGATTTAAACACATTTTTGGTCTCTGTAAAACCACTGTTCAGCTGGGGATTTCATTATTTTATTGGATGTTTGATCATCCTTTATTTCTATTATGTATTTCATCTTAACTAGATCATATGTTTATCTATTCATGTATTATGCATATTCTAATTCTTGTGTTTAAATATATGTTAGAAAGAACAAATAAAATTTATATAGTCATGTTTCATATATAAATAGTCTATCATTGATGTGTATTTGCTGAAAGAATCTTGTGTATGTAATTCTATGTCCTCAAGTTCTAGGCGACTCAGAGCCATTGGCTATGGCATCTGGATGAGTTCTGCTTATTGCACTAGTAGTGCAGTCAGTAAGCAGGGTGTCAGGAACATCCTAGGAATCCCTCCCAGGCCTTTGTGGCAACATCACTCCTAGCCTGGGCTGAGATTTACACTTTTGGAATTAAAAATGCATAGTATGTGTGACTAGTCAGTGGCCGCTCTCTGTAGCTAATAGTCCCTGTAGAGTCATGTCCAACAAGAGAGATCACAGAAATGCTGGGTGATTGTGCAGCAGATGGACCAAGGAAGAAAGCTCTCCTATGTTCATTCCTCTTGAGGGTTGCCCCAACCACAGAATCCACTTTCCTATACAATTTGACTTTGACTTTCATAGATGTCTGACCCTTGCAACATTTTAGAATTTCCTACAGTAGGGCTCCCATTTAAAAAATGACCAAATTGCAATTTCATTTCTAGTTTCCTTAATTGAGTCAATTTTTTCTAACAGCAATCAGTGAAAACCTGCTGGGCTTAGTGGCACATGCCTGTAATCCCAGCACTGTGGAGTCTGAGGCAGAGGGATAACAAGTTCAAGGCCAGACCAGGCTACTAGTGAGATCCTGCCTCAAAAGACCAATAAACAAATAAAAACCATATAAAAGACTATTCAATGCACAGTAACATTATAACCTAAGTATTAATCTGAAAATTACAAGTTTACTTGAACATTGTTTGTAACAAAGGCAAAAACAGAATGCAAGAATTGGAATTATCTGAAAATAATGTATGTGGTAATACTAAGTGAGGACTGGTGAAAGGTGGATACCAAACGGGATGCTCCCATATTGACAAGAAGGGCTTCAACATAGCTATAGCTCCTTTAGAAAACGTTTTTTCAATGTTTATCAGTTAGGCATATTCTTATCCTATATTCTAATAATTCCTCTGTTAGGTTTTAAGCCTAAATAACTGAATATGTATGTGTGCAAAACATTTATAGAATATTTAAGCTCTGCTGTTCATATTATCTGCAATTGAAAACAGCCCACATGTTTATAAGGTGGTTGCATAAAAATGTTATTTAAACTACTTATATGAGTAACTACATGGATGCATCTTAAAACTATTATGCTGAACAAAATAATCCAGACATAAAATATAACATAGTGTATGCATACTCTTTATGTTGCATAAATAAAAATTCTATGATGGCTACAAAATAGAGTAGTGATTGCCTTGAAGTAACCATCGAGGGGGAAACAGAAAGGAGCATGAAAGAAATTCTCAGGAATCTGGCCGTTTTCTCAGTATTCATACGGGTGACAACTTTAATTGTTTTGGCACTTTAATATATGGATATGATAACTTGACTAAAATGTAAATTCATACCTGGATCCAGTATCCAAGAAACTCATAGTATCTCAGTTTCTGGTATACTTTTCTCCTTGTTAAATAAACTGTGAGTGGCATACAGGGTGAGGAAAATAAGGTTTTAATACATGTTGTACATATGTCTTAATGCACCTGCCATCTTTTGCTACTTCATCGTGGTCATTCTATTTCTCAGACATGTGAAGCTCCTTTGAATTTGTGGTTCTGGTGGGAGACACAATCAGAACAGCTCAGGATAAAGCTTTCAGTCCCACAGAGCCTAAAGAAGGCCTAGTATGGTCTCCTGGTCAATTTAAGAGAAGAGGAAAGTTGACATGGGTATTTCAGGGACACAGTCTACTGGATGCTCAGCAGTTACAGATTAAATCTAGTTTAAGGTAAGATGAAATGTGCAGAAAAGAAAAGCCAAGTAGGCCCCTAAATGACGGTTAAAGCTTCATATTTGTTCTAATGAACAGGGAGGACCTTCAGAAATAAAGATTTCTTGGAGGATGCTTAGCTTGCCTTGGTTTGTTTTCAGGTGGCATTCTCAGTTTGGCCTAACTGAAGCCAGAGGGACAGGTTCCAGCATGGCTTACAGGTTGGTCACAGTATCAACTATCTAACTATAAGATGTATTTCTGATTCTAGTGTAGACCGGGAAAGGAAGGTGGCACTGCCTCTTTGATCCCACCATGGAGGAGTGAGGATGATGTTTTCTTGTTTTATATTGAGTGTTATGAATGTATTCCTTAATCCCTCTGAGAGTTTTTCATATCCCATAAACTGGGATCATTTATTTGATTGAAAGTGACTTCTTTAGGCTTATCTTTCCTTCAGAACCCCACATAAAAAACTGGGTAGAGACAGAAATACATATTGCTCTAAAGTCTCTCCCCTTTAATTTCTTCTGAACAGTAACCCCGATCAGTCATGTCTCATTTCCTTCACTCCTCCCTCGGTCCTCCATTAATCCAACAAGTATGTATTGAGAATCATCCTCTAGTAAGGAAATCTGTGTGTATTTCAGTGTAAACCAGAAGCTCATACCCGTGAAGGTTTCAATAAAGATAAACAGAAAAAAATTAAATAGAAAATATGCCTATTTCATAGTTCAGAAGGTATTAAAGACTCAGTGAATGAACAGAAAATAAGAATCCAGGTTTCTGATTTTTTTTTTTTCATATGAGCTGGTCCAGAAAAGATTCAGGAACTAAAGAAACAGGCCCTGTAGTTCTGATGTGCAGTGTGATCAGCATGGGTACCAACTAGAGCTACCTGTCTAGAGCTGGTGGACCCTGAAAGATCTGCATCTTCTGTGATTTTATTACTAATAAATGTTGAAATTTTCACTGTGTAAAATATTTTTTCTTTTCATTGATGTATTATTATAAATAACTATCAATAAAGCAAAGCAGAGATATATCCTCCAAAGGATAATGAATTTATAACAGTAGGGGACTGCAATAAAAATAAACATAATATATTAAATTAAGAACACATTACAAAAGGTAAGTGCAAGCAGAAATTTTTGAAGACAAAATAAGGATTGACTAAGGTCTTTATAAACCATAATCCTTGGTTAATGAAATTTAAGTCAAGGCAGTCCGAAGAACAATAATAAGCATAAGGTTATTTCAAAATACACAGACTGTGGTTAGGCTGGTGTCCTTGCAGAAGTTTTCGACAAGTCTGGGCTGGCTTTGTGCAAGGGAACAGTTCTGTCAGAATAGTTTATAACCAGTTCTTGTCATCAAGTATGAGATCCTCCCCTTCACAAATTCCTTTCTTTGTTTTTTTTTTCCTTTATTTTCTCTCTTAGAGAGTTAGGTCTTGACAAAAACTCCATATTTTTCTTCACAACTTTTAATACTGCTTCAATGAACAATGCTTTGCAAATCATCTTGTGAATGCATCTCTCTATCTCTATCAATTGTTTCACTTAGTTTTAATTTTAGTTTACTTACCCTTCCCATAATTTTCATCTCAAGGTCCACCATACAGATTCTTTGGCTTTCTTGTTCACTTTGAACTCAACATGCCTTAATTATTCATTCATTCTTCCATATATGTATTATTTTATAAATATTCAAGAACATCTTTTTCACTTCATATTCCAGTGAAAACAGAGAATTCAAAATAATAATATCACTTCAGAGTACAAAAAAAAAAAAAAAAACTAGCAGAAAAACTGACACACAAGCGTAACTTACAGATACAGTATTAGAATAAATTACTTTCCATCAGAATAAAAATCCAGGCAAAGAAGCAAGAAGGTCCAGTTTCAGGATCATTCAGTGACTTTCATACTAGAGCACGCACACAGTGGTGTGAACACTGTTTTGCACACAACTCCCCCACTCAGCCACACCCTCTGCTTCTCATTCCGTACATCAGAATGTCTATTTTAAACAAAGAGCTTCTGATGCAGGTATTCTTAATATCATAACTTGAAGCCATGTTGTGCCTTTGTCTTCCATATTTGTAACAATGTTTAATGTGCAAAGTAAGGTAATGTAACAAAATCTTACAAAATCCTGTTTAAATGTTCCCTTAAATTTGTATGTCATAGCATAAGCCTGGAATTTAAACAAATCTCTACATGGGAACACATTTTACATTTGACCTGAATTTGTGAGTTAGAGCCACTGCTAGGGGAAAACAACTGCAATTAAATTTCATTATGAAGAATTGTGCAGTACCTATAACCAGGGATATATTAAACGTAGCGCTTGGTGCTTCTCAGTTCTCATCTCATGTGATCAGATAGAAACTCTAAGATTGTTTTCTGATGAAGGAACAAAGCCTTGTTGCGTCTTTCAATATGGAAAACTTTTTTTAAAAGAAACATGCATTTCTGACCTTTTTCTGTTATTCAACATATAAGGAAGAGCAGTAGAAGGAAAGTCATGGAAATAGGTAATATGCTATTTCATCTGCAACACCAGCAACAATTTTTCTTCAGCTGATTTGAATGAAGGAGTTAACTGCAGAGTCAAAAATCCATTTAGTCTATATCTGGAAAGAAAAATTACAGGTTACTTTCTAGAACAATGGTTTTGAAACAGGCATCTCTAAAACAAAAATTGGAAAGACATGTAACCTTGCCAAAAACTCTAGGTGAGGATCAGTCTTCTGTGATTTAAAAAGTCCTACTTAGATAGAACAAACATAGTCAAAATGACTCTATTTCCAAAATTGACATGCAGATTTAATGTAATACCAATCAAAATACCAATGTCATTTCTCAAAGATATAGAGCAAACAGTTCTAAATTGTATTTACAATCAGAGAAAAACAAAACAACAACAACAACAAAAAACAAGAATACCAAAAACAATCCTGGGCAACAAAAGCAAAATAGGCTAAATCATAATCCCAGACTTGAAGTTATATTACAAAGCTACCATGACTAAAATAGCACAGTACTGGCAGAAAACAGGCATGTAGATCAATGGAGCAGGATAGGAGAAGCAGAAACAACTCCAGGACCATACATCTATTTGATTTTGAAAATGGAGCCAAAAACATAAACTGAAACAAAGGTAAAATAGAGATATTTATAGGTAAATGGATTCAACTTGAAAACATAATGGTAAATGAAATAAGTCAGATACATAAACTCAAATAGTCCCTAGAAATACTATACATGTGGCAAAAATAAAATGCAAAATAGAAGAGAAAAATAGGAAGCAAAAGGAATTTCAGTATTTTCCCAAATTAAAAATTCAATTATTTAAAAAATGTTTCTCTCTCTCTCCATATATATATATATATATATATATATATATATACTGATTATATTAATATTATTAGTTTATTTTAATTCATTGAAAATAGAGATTTGTGTTGTCTGTTTCTGTTTGTAAGAATCTTTTCAGTTTATGTCTTATTCTCTGAGGAACTCCTTTAAAGATAATTATCTGCAAGATTTCCATTTCTTTGGATATGTTAAATTGTCTATTTTTCTATACATATGGCCTAGTTGTATAAAAAATAAATTTCTAGAACAGGAAAATCTATGAGTATAGAAAGTAGCTCAGTGGTAGCTGGATTTAGGGGAGAGGGGTTAGAAGATGATAATCACTAGAGATTAGTGTATTTTGTTTGGGGATAATAAAAAAGATATAAATTTGATTGTGATCAGATATGTACAACCCTGTCAAGATGATAAAATCTACTAAATCATACACTTTAACTTTGTAAATGGTATGGCATGCAGATTTTATTTGAATAAATCTGAAATTTTCACAAAAACAGTACGTAGTGTAATAACTATTAGTCTCCATTTGTTTCTGAAATTTTGCTTTATCTTTCCATAAAGTGAAAAAATAATTGTTAAATTGCTATCTCTAAATGCTAACATTTATTACATTAATAATTGATAATAAAATCTAACACCTGTATATAAAAAACATCCTGCTGGAATCTGAGATCCAAATAAATTTTAATGCTCTTCTCGTTCATGGAGTATGTCAGTGGAGGTGAGGTTGAGGGATGTTCAAATGAGAAAGCACAGATGAAAACTGTATGTTTGCTTTTGAAGGTGTGAAATAATTACAAAAAAGTAAATTGATAGAGAAAACATCAATAGAAAATTGTAATTGTGGATTTTTATAAAAGTTAGTTTTCAAAATATCTAAGTTATATTTTGCTATTTTTATTAACATACATAAAAAAACATTTTAGTATGGGGGAAATTTATTTCTTATTCATGACAGACCATGAGATTTTCTTTTAGAAAATATCTCAGAATTTCTTCTTTTCTTATTTCAAATTGGATTGATCCTTATGTATCAAATTAGCATAATCAGAAACAGTCTCCATTGCCTTGATTTAGGAAAAATACGCTAGTTAATGCGGAATCTAGTTTAGGGAAGGTAGGAAGTGAGTTGGAGGGGCCTGATGGAGATAAAGTGTCAGGCACAAAGGAAAATACAGCTGTCTTGAATTACAGTTATGATTGGAATACTTGTGAAAACTGGAATGATCAGAGGGTGGTCAGAAGGGTAGGCTGCAGGTTGATATCCTGAAGGTGGTGCAGGGTTGGGTAGGTGAGAGCGAGGCTGAGGGTGATGGCTGCTCAGGTGAGAAAGTGGAGAACTTGCAAGTGGAGAACTAAATGACCTCAGAGAGCTCAGCCCATTCTCACAGTTTGACTCAGGACTTTCCCCAAAAGCCCCTTTACAGCTGCATGTGTTCTAGCATTTGGATGTCTCAAATCTCACAATAAACCCCACTTAGTCTCTGGTTTTGAGAGATGGATGTGAATGAACATCTCGATGATTTGATCTTTTGGTTCCTGCCAGAAATCTTTTCTGGTAAATTCCCTAGCTCTTTATCTGGCTCCAGATCATCCTCTGGGAACATTGTAGAACATCTGAATCCTGTTAAGTATCCTTAGGACTATGCTGTCATTCCGATTAATTGGAAGTAATTTTTGTATTACTACTAGTCAATCCAGCAGCCCCAATATTGTTCATACTCTAGATGTCCTGCACAAAGGCCCATCCGGCTGGAGCAACCCTCCTGCCACCTCACACAGCTCTCTCGGTCAGACCTGGGGCTCTATACCTACTTCTTATTATATTAAAGAAAGAAGGAAAAATACATATAATTCTTTACTGTTTCATAAATTTTTTTCAAGAATATATCTTACAAAAGAAAATAAGAATGTCATACTTGAGAGGACTTTGATTTATGGAATTATTTAGCTTTGAGAAACCACACCCCCACTTTCCTAGTACCATTAACCTTGAAGTTAGATCTTAGAAGTGAACAGAAGTTAAAAGATAAATTAAAATTCATTGGCTAAATATTAGTAAAATACTACTTTGGTCAGTTGATTTTGAGACTTCATGGCATGTTGGAAAATGAACTGATGGCAAAAGACAAGAATGGTAGCTGAACTCATGAGTGACTTTCTGTGTGACCTTGAGTAATTCACTTAATTTCTCCCAGGTGCAGCTTCTTCATCTGGAAAATGAGTGTGTTAGCCTAGGTGAACTCTAAGGGACCTTCCAGCTCCAACAACCTAGTTCCTTAAATAAGGGTAAAAGGCAAAGACAATATCATGATCTATTGATAAGTCAGATTTTAAAAGTGTGTTCACTAATCTTGGTTTTTATGTTATTCAAGGTTATTTGACAAAGAACACAGTGTGAGTAAAATGTTTGTAAGTTTTAATATTTCAATTGTTCCTAAAGGAAGACATAGATACAAGTGTCATTTAGGTATTTATGAAAAATATAGTCTAAAGACTCGTCTAAAAATTATATTGTTGAGGGGTTTTAATGAAAGAGTGATAAATTAGTTTTGTTCTTTTTCATTTAAATTGATACAGATTTAGGGAACTCAAAATGTCTCAGGAGAAAAAAATAAAATGTTTAGAGAGATATTCTTTGAGACATTATTCTTAATTTTTCCTTTTCATTACCATATGGTGCCAGACTGGAAAACAATGAAATGAACTCCCCTAGTGTATCTAATTGTATTCTGATTGCCTTTTCTGGATTATCAAAATAATCAATGATACACTTAATTATACTAAAGTGTTTTTCAGCATACAAATAATTCCTGATTGAACGAAGAGTTATGGTGGAAGAAACTAAGGCATCAGGGTAAACTTCAGGGTGAGCTTAGTCAAGCACAACTACATTCATAGGCAAGCCATTATTTACTCTGGACTTATATTCCTCTCATGAAACTCTTTCCCATGATCTTCTGTTATGACAGCCCTTGAAGGTTACTATAATGGCTAAGTTCTCTGCATTCGTAATTAGCATGTCTCTTAAGAGGTGACTACGGCTATGTGTCCTCTCATATTTGACAGAATTTGAGGTACTCATACCCAACTCCACAAATTAACTTCAAGGATGAAGAGATGGTTGACAATCACTCAGTTTGGAAAATATGGTCTGGAACAAAAAAAAATATATCAAAAAAACACATTTCTTTCTTGGCAAAGAACTGTTGTGATAAACATGAGGAAAATTTAGAAAGGGAGACAGTTGACAGCTAAACCTTTCCATGTGGAGGCTTTAGACAGGAAATGGGAAGTTAACATGTTCCTTACATTGAGAGAACATTCTCAGGATACAGTAGCCTTTAACCTAAATGCTCCTAAAAATTCTAGCAGGAGTCACTGGATAGGATAGCCTACAGCTAACATGGAGCATTACTAATGTAATTAGGAGGATGAAATTATGTGAAGGGATAATGTGCACCCTTGCTAGGCATCAGTTCCTACCTGGCATGTCCTCTAACAAATGAGATGCTGGGTATAGCATGGAGCTCTTTTTGGGTAGGATGAGGTTAGGCTACTCAAGAAGACCACACAGGAAAAGTGCAGAGGTGCCTGTGTCCTCTGGACAGCCCCAATCTTGAGCAAGAAGCACTCTTGGAGCAAGTTTTTATCAGCCTTTGATGTTGGCAGAGGCACAATACCTACAGAAATCAGGTTCCTCCACTACAGGATGTGGAGCAGAACACACTTCTTCTGACTCCAACAGCAGGATTAGGGACAAGGATGGAGCTTTGAAAATCTGTGGAATTCACCCAAAATGATTCCCTGCAAAGTACAAGTGAAAGAGTAGAATAACCAGTGGACAAACTATGCTCTTCAAAGGCATGCCTCTAGTAACCCTCCTCTTCCATCTCTTTCCACCTCCAAAGTTTCCTGTACCTCTTAGTAGCACCGAAGTTATGTTCTGGGCCAAGACTTCAGCACATGAAACTTTGGGGACATTCCAGATCCAGACATCATCAAAAGCCTTAAAGGAAAATTAACCAAAGAAATAATTTTTTAAAAGGCCAGACATATTACTTTGGGCAGACAGTTTTGTCAGAATTTAAAAATTAAAATAACAAATAAAAGCAAAGATGAATAATTGGATGTCTGGTCATTGGGGATCTGACACTCTTCTTTTAGGTAATGCTTTTACTTAAGACAATCTATGTGCAAAGTTGCCTCCAAAGGGAATGTCACATTTGCTGGGTTGGCTTGCATCTGCTGGGCCCTGCTGCTATCAGACTCTCAGTAAACAAAGCACAAAATGGACTTGAAGGGTAGTAGTGGATTCAGGAGAGTTCTGGTTGCAGGCATACAAGCCATTGTTGGACAGTCATTTAAATATCCCTAGGCCTGGCAGTCCACAACAAGGAACCCCAGCCCTGGGAACCATAGCAGGCCGCAGATGTAAACAGGTGTCCTTTCCACTGGATTGTGCATGTTCTGGGTCTCCTCGTTACTCACCACTAACAAACGAGAAATCAATATTCTTCAGCTTCAGGACCCTGGAGTCATGCAAATCAATTTGGTTCCAGGAAATCTAAACGGTTTTGTGAATGTGGATGCCAGTTACAGATCCACCATATGAAAAGACAAAGAATGCAGGGTGTATACTAATAAGACTGTTAATAGGAATAAGTGTATTCAAATGTCAGCATTATGTCAGAGTAGAAATATATCGCTTTATCTTCTTCAATTGCTAAAGCTCTAGGAAATGGCTTGCATCAGTAGGTTGGACTGGAGTTTTAGGTAAGACCAAGGACAATAGCTACTGATCAAACTAAAGGCTAATCACTAGAAAATAAAACTCTAGAAAAAGTTATGGGTAAAGAGAGAGGAGAGACAGAAAGAGAATTTTATTGTATATATAAACATATATATATATATATATATATATGTATACACATATTTGAGAGTATATATATAAATAACATATATAAATGTATCCATTTATGCTTATGTAGCATATATACAAGGATTTATACATAATAAAGCCTGTTTATAATTGTATAAACATATATATGTATACATATGCATGTGTACATACAGATATATATATATATATATATATATATATATATATATATAAGTAGCATACTTTTGAACTTAGGAAACAAATCAGAAATGACACTCCTCCAACTGCTAATAATGGCAAATTTGGTGGATGGAAAGAGATTAGGAGAGCTGAAAGAAATGTTTTATTTAATAAAAAATTATACAAAGTGGGTGGTAAAATCTGTTTGGTGTTTTTCTTACAAACACAAACACATACAGATGTGCATCCCATAGCTTCCTGCTAAGATGTGAATAGTTTTCCCCACTAATTTATGTGCAGAGATGCTAGTCTCAAAGATGTTGGTACTAAGACATAGAGATTTGGGGGAAGTGATTAGATCATGTTGGGGTCTCCCTCTAAACTGGGACTTGGTTTTTATAAAAGAGGGCCCAAGGAGCTAATTATCCTTCTCACTAGATGGAGATGGGCAGGAAAGTGGCCCTCACCAGGTTATGTTATCAATTTGATTTTAGCCTTTATGATTTATAGAACTTTGAAAACTACATTTCTATTGTCTGTAAGCTGGCCTTTCTATGGTATTTTCAGAGAGCTGCTTAACTGACTAAGGAAAATCATTGAGTTAACTTCCCAAAATTTTAGCTATTTGAAATATATACTTGCAGGTAAAAGTATGGTTCCAGTTTGCAAATCCACTTGATTCCTGTCTCCAAATAAATTCCATAAAAGGACTTCAAGTGTAGTGAGAAGGTATGAACAATGATAGGGCCAGTGAGAGACACAAAGAACCTGAGGGCAAGAAAGAAAGTCCTCAAAGAGAAGGTGCAAGGGAAGGGAGCAGAGAAAGAGGATGAAGTTTATTAGTTTCTCTACTAGTTGAAGACTAAACAGCTGCACAAGCTCAGTAGTCTCTTGATATTAAAAGGTAATGGACCATCGGGTTGGACAGATATATATCTATCATTTAAAATTATTTGATATGACAGTTATCCAATGGATACATGTTTTATCAAAGTCTCTTTACTGTACATCTACCATCTGTGTATATTTCTATGTGCAAATCTGTAGGGAAGCAAAGATAATGTTATGAGTCACATCTAATAATTTCATGTATTCAGAGATGGAGCTTGTGGAAGGTAATTACTCCACAAAATAATACATTGATAAGCTCAAAACTAAATATTTTGTTTGGAGATGGGTCCTATACAGAAAAATGGGCCATTGAGACTGTGACTTAAAAGGCAAGATTCTTGTCCCTAGTCCCTCACTTTACTCTGTTTCCAAGATGCCATGAGATGAGCAGTTTGTCTTTGCAACACCTGTCGTATCATTTCTGCCTAGGATTCAACCAACCAAACATGGACTGAATGCCTTCTACTGCAAACAAATTGAAGCTCTCTTATCTTAAATTGTGTTAGGTTATCTACCAGCAACAGAAAATACTTAATAATTCAGAAAGTCAGTACCAATCAGAGATCATTCCTATGACTCGAGCTGAACATGGGGTTTAGATGCCATTAAAATTAAATCATTGGAGGAGTTTGAAAAGATTTGGAGATGCCATTTAGAGGAACCTTACAATTCAGTAAATGAACCCTGTTGGGAAACGCCAGTGGGTGCTCAGAAGACCTGAATGCTAACAGGAATGTGAATATTAAAGATGATATGTATAAGGTTTCAGGTGGTAATGAGAACACTCCTGAAAACCGGACTAGAGGAAAAATGTGCTTCATATTCACAAAGTTTGTCTGCATTTTGTCCATGTCCTAAGACTTTTTGTGAAACTGAATTTAAAGACAGTATACTACCAGAACCAGGGAAATAAATTTCATGGCAGTCCAGTGCTCAGGCTGTAGCCTGATACTGTGACTACTTTTAGTCAGGTTTAGAATAAGAATTTAGGTACAGTGTAGTACCTTAACATGTGAAAATGTGCAGTTTGACCAGAAAGAAGTATCTGAGAATTGGAGCAAAAAAAAACCAGGTTTTATGGAAAGATAAACAATAAAATGTCAAAAGTCAACTTGCCATTAGAACAATAAGAAAGTCGCCTTGAGGTTATCTAGATAAATGGACAGAACTCATCATGTCAAATTCAAGGTTGTAAATGTGTTGAAATACTTTGAAATACAATGTTATGAGAAGAGAGCACAGGTAACCTGTCTTATACATGACCACTTAACAAATTGTCATCCTAAATTCAGCTATCCAGAGACTCAGAAGTTTCTGCAGCCATAATCCAGGGGAGTAAGCTACTGTTTAAGCCAGTGACAAATCTTGACATCAAACATGTGATACTAGTTCTTGGGTCTGAAGAATAAAATACTTGTGGGGTCACAAAGACTTCTGCCCAGATTTCAGAGAAAGGGCTGAGAAACTAGAAAATATGTCTATGAAGAGATCATGTCTAAAGATGTGAAAATGTAGCAAAATGTTCATTGACCATCCCAGGAAGTTGGAGATTCTAGGAATGTGGAACATCTATTGTAGAACAGCACAAGCAGTGAGCAGAGGCATCCCAAAGGAGACACAGTGTGAGCTGCAACCAGAAACGTTACTGGGCAGGGTTAATCCTCTCCTTTGGGGTCCACATATCACTGTCACCTGTCCAAGTTTCTGGACATAAAGGTATAGGATTTAACGTTTTCTTGCTTGTTTTCAGTCTTGCTTTGGTCCATTTTTTTTTGTTCCCCCTTTTTTTTATTTTTTGAAAGAAACACATACTATATACCATTGTATTATTTTGGAAGTATTTAAATTGCTATATGAATTTGACAGTTCACAGCTCACAGTTTGCTTTGAGGCTCAGAGGAGATTGCCGGCTTGAATTTCAGTAAGCTGGAACTGTTAAGACTTTGGCAATTCTTAGAGATGAGCTACAGTATTTTGTGTAATGAGATGGACATGAACCTTTTAGGGGCCAGGAATAGAACGTCACAGTTTAGATCTAAAATATCCACCAAAGCTCTTATATACCATGGCTTTGGGGAGACGGTTAGATAATGATGGGGTCTTATACTCATCAGTGGATTAATCTGTTTATGAGTTTACAAATAATTTTGCCATTAGGAGTAAAATATGGTCCGAAGAGGTTTGTCACTCAAGACACGTGGTGAACAAGTATATTCTTGTCCCTGACTCCTTCCCTCATTCTCTAACTCCTGGTTGCCATGATGTAAGCATCTTTCTTTTGCCATGCCCTTTTACAGTGATGTTCTTCCCTTGGAGCCACCTCAATATTAACAAAATCCCTTCAACCATGAGCCAGATTAAACCTCTGCTCCTTTAAATTTTAAGTGTTGGGTACTGTGTGTCAGCAATGGGAAAGCTGATAAAAAATGAAATTATTGTTCTTGTACTTTTTATATAAAAAGGCATCTGCATAAGAAATAAACCTTTATAACCTGAGGTAGTTGCAGTAGGTGTCTTTACATCTTGGAAACAGACTAGTGTATAAATTAGGATTTGAACTACTTCATTGGTTGTCATGGTAGAAATATGCTTCTAAAAGTACTAACATTGTCTTCTCTATAGTCATCACATTGAGGGAAGCACACACAAAAACTGAAAAGTTCTGTGACATTTGAAAATAGTTATCCAATTAATCTAACAAGTCACTCAGCATCTCTCTGAGAAACAAGTGATGTTTCAACATGAATTATATCACTATTATATGAGTCATTACTGTAAACCAAAGGTGGTTAGCAAACAATAGTTCCCAATCCAAGTCCAGTTAGTCTGAAAACTAGTACTAGTAATTACACTTTAAACAGTTAAAATAAAAATGAATGAAGAAAACCATTCCATGACCTGAATATTATAAAGAATAAAAATTTTAGTGCCTGTAAATTATTATTAGAATACCATGATGTCTGATAATTGGCACTGTCAATGTTTCCTTTCATGCTACAATTATGTACGTAGCTGTATAAATGCTTGTAGTCCCATAACTTGGGAAGTAGAAGAAAGAGAATGGAAAGTTGGAGGCCAGCCTGACCTGAATTCAAGTTCATCCAAGACTGCATAAGTGACACCTTGTCAAAACAAACAAACAAATAAACAAAAGACAGTAGTAGTTGTGACCAAGACTGAGTGGCCCAAAAGTTGAGAATGTCTATGGAAAAAGGAGTAACATTTTCTGTTTCTATTTGTTTCCAGAGGTTGCATTACCTTTCCCTATCACCATACATGACTCCATTTTCCTGACTCTGTAAGCATCATATGAAATCTGCAAGGCTTGGAACCTGAAGTGTTCCGATGTCTGGGACAAAATAGTCCTAATTACATGGACTGAACTCTAGCAAAACTGGCAGCCCAATGGGATGGAAAGATGTGTTTCCACCTTAGTCTAGTTCCAGGTTCTAAAGGAAAGCATTTTTAGCTTCTGGAGAGCTTAATACCTTGCTTCCCAAAGTTGATTTTCAAAACTTCTGCTTCTATTGTACCTGGATTAATACTGACCACATTTGAACAGACAAATGGGCAACCAATTAACTTAGATTCTTTACAGTCAGGATTTTGCAGTGTGTCTTGATACATCTTTCTTAATTTTCTCTTTGAAACAGTTTTCTCATTTAGGCCAGAAGTAAATAGTGCAAGTAACAGGGTGGCTTTCTCCCCCCTTCTTCCCTCTCTCCTTGAAAAATAATGCTGAAGGAATTGTTTTGCAGTTGAAAATTAATGTAACCTATTATGTCCAGGAAATTTCTTCAATATATTACTTGCCAAGCCCCTCGGCCATTGTGAAGAAAATAATTTTAATTTATCTCATTTTTCACTGCTGAGTCAATGATTGTTTAACCTAAAATGCCATTGTGACTAAGTGCTCAAACCCTTGGTCCTTGGCTGTTTCAGTGGGACTCAGCTATTATGTCCACAGCCTGGGCCTCAGAAGCACCAAAAATGTCATATTAAAAGAACCTCTGTCAACTTGCTTTTGTTTTTATTGTTTTTAATTTCTGCTTTCCTATTTTCTCTGCCATTTATAATGTCCTCTTTAAAAGTTCAAACATAATATCTCTCCTTAGCCTCTTGGTTCTTTTCCATTAGCGAACATTTCTTTCCGACTTCTAGCTGTTTCCTACAGCATAGAGCAATGTGGGTTAGTTTGGTTAGTGTGATTATACTGCCCTGTGTGATTTCTCTACCATTTTGCCCACTAAGAGCAGAGTAGCATCCTAAGGAAATGAAGGACTCTGGTGATTATAAGGAAAAGTCCTTTGAATATTTGGCATGTTTAACTGAAAGGGCCCATGAAAGACAACTTTAATTTTCAAACAATATGACCATGTTTATTTAGCTTTCTCGTATTTTTTTCCAAAAAAAAGGGAGGAAGAGGAGCAATAGGAAAAGGAAGAGGAGGAGGAAGAGGAGAAAAAAAAAGAAGAAGATAGTTTGCTATCTGCTTACATTTTCTAGCAGAGATTTTATTTATTTAATTTGTTTGTAGCAATTGTGTTTTGTCTTAGTCAAGATTCCTGAGAAACAGAGCCTGGGAAAAAGGCTAGTATACGATTATGATAGTTCAAGAATGTGAGCCTAGAGGACCTAGTAAGGCATCATGGTGAACAGAAGACATGGAAAGGAAGGAGTCAGATGCAAGGATGAACTATCTGGCAGCCACACTATAGACAGCTGGTTGTTTGATGCCATGAAGGGATATTTCAAGAACATAAATCTGGAGTTTAAAAAAAGAGACAATTTTCTCATCATTCCTGTCTCTTATTGGTCATAGTTCATCCAGTCGGGCTCTTAACTTTTAGAACGTGCATTCCAGAGAGCAAACTCATGTAGGTTCTCATACAACACCGACAGACACTGTGTAGTAAGAGTTGGGGGGCATGAAACAGAGTGCTCAGATTGTTCCTGCAGAAAGCTTCTCAGAGCCTGTAGAGTTACTTTAGCACCATCTGGAGATTCCATCTCTCTCCAAAAAGAATGGCCAGGATCAAGAAAACTACCAATAACAAATGGTGGAGAAGCGGTGAGGAAAAAGGAATTCTTCTGAACTGTTGGTGGGAGTATAGCCTGGTGCAGTCATTGTGAAGGTCAGTCTGGAGATTTCTCAAAAATCTGGGATTGGAGGTCCCATTTGACCCAGCTATTCCACTTCTAGGCATAGTCCCAGAAGAACTGAAAACATACCACAGCGACATGTGTGCACCCATGTTTATAGCAGCACAATTTGTAATAGCCAGATCTTGGAAACAACCTATGTGTCCATCAACTGAGGAATGGATAAAAAAGTTGTGATACTTTTGTACAATGGAGTACTACTAAGCTATAAAGAATGATCACACTGAGATATTTATAACTAAATGGGTGCAACTTGAGACCATATTCAAAAGCAAAATAAATCAAACCCACGTGTATAAATACAATATAGTCTCTGTAGTGTAAGAAATGGTAAGAGCACATAAGATTTTATAGTAATCATGATTCCCCATTATATTGCTTTGAAGTCTTATAATGTTTTCATTCATTAGTTGAAATGGTTTTATTGTTTTGTTTGATTTTATTATGTGTGATGATATGAACAGCTATTTTGAAGAAAACAAGACATTATGGCAGCCATTGCTGATTTAATATCATCTTGCTTTGAAGTCCTACCATGCTTTTGTTCTTCTGTTTCCACTGGTTCTATCCTGTTTTATCTTATTGGATTTTAATATGTGTGATAGTATAAACAAAATTTTAAGGAAAATGAGATGTTATAGTAGCTGTTGTTAATTTTCTGTTATTTGGTTCTGAATGCCCTGTAATACTTTCATTCTCTTGAATGATTTTATACTGTTTTGTTATGTTTGATATTGTATGCGAAGGTATGCTCAACTATTTCAAAGAAAGAGACATTATGGAAGCTACTGTCAATATCCAGTTGTCTTATGAAGTGCTGTGTTGCTTACATTGTTCTGTTCTGATCTGCTTTGTTCTGCCCTCTTTTTTTATTCTCTTTAAAATAAAATTTAAAAAAGAAACACATGAGGTTCAGAAGTTCTGAAATGACGAACAAATTCAAGATGGGCATACCAATCTAGAATTGTATAGAAGGAGACACTAGGCTTGAAGCTGTTTGTCCAGGGATCATTGAAGCCTTTTTGGCTGTAAGTTGATTATATCTCATTAAACCAAAATATATATGCCATTATCTGACTTTGTGAAGCCAGCTTTCAAACTGCTTCCTTCCTCCCACAAACATTCCAGAGCTTGAAATATCTCCTTGCCTAATTCTGAAAACTAACTACAGAACCTTGTCTTTAAGTCACACAGAACCTTCATTTTTTGTACAGCACACAAGTTGTAGGCCAGGAATTTAGCTTGGTGGCACGAGTAACTGCCTGGCTAGCGTGAGGTTATCAGTTCTATCCCTGGTACCAAAAAACAAAACAAAACAAAGAAAAACAACAAAAAGCAGTTTGCACACCTATGTCTTATTATTCAAGTTTCTCCTTAAACAATAAGAAGTGAAATTTCTCTGGTCTGGAAAGGTCTTTTACTTATTCAAACAACTGGGGACAGCATTGATAAATTACTACTTAATTCATGTGCATTGTTTCTTTATGGTTCAACTCTGCTTATAAGGATTGAAAAGGCCTGCTTCATTCACGGAAAATGGATATGCAATCAGCCAATATTTGGAAGAGTGCACCCTCTATTCAAGGTATTAAGATGGGTGCTCTAGAGAATAATAGTTATAGAACGCACTCTTTCCTTGGAGGGTTTATAATCTAATAAAAGAACTAGGTACATAAGCAAGACTGTCACAGGATGCTGAGAGTTTCCTAGAGAGAGATACAAAGTGATATAGGAACTGAAATGGTAATTAATTCTGCATCAGAGAACAGAAGAAAGTATAAGAAGAATCTGACATGTGAATGTGTCATCAGAAAATAAGCAGAGTTTCAGCGGAAAAAGGTTGTGAAAGATTCAAACTAGCACCCAAAGCAAGAAGCCCTGAAATGCATAAAAATAACTAGACAAATTACAATCTGTGAACATCGCAGGGGTCATGGTAAGACTTGATGTTTGAAAAGAGCAAAGAGTGAAAAAGCTGGGGAAATTTCCTGGGATCCAACCGAGGAAAACTTGAACTCCATGAAAAAAAGTCAAAACTTAGATTTTATAACATTAAAAATGAGAGCATGAAATTTCATGGCACTTTAGCGCTCAAAGTGGGAATGGTGAAGGAAAGTCAAGGATAACTCCTATGTCTCTTTTGTCTGATGCCTTGAGCCAGCAAAGGTAGGCTGGAGTTGAAACACTTAGGATGCAGCAAAGTACATCCTCACAACCAGGTACTACTTACAGGGGGCTCACATGCCTAAGCCAGTGCAAGTGCTCCTGTTACTACACATAAAGCTTTAGCTCTTCTAGTAGATAACTGGGTCTCTCGTGGGTAGTAGTAATCCAAGGGCCATTCTGTTTTCTTTGGGATTCATAAAAAGAACTTTAGTCAGATATACTTTTCCATGAAACCTGGGCTGTAGGCATCTCTTGTTTCACCATGACAACTTTGGAATCCCATCACCTGCACTAGTTGCTTGCATTCTTTCCCCAGCGAAGTGACCTTTCCTATTGTCCTCTCAAAAGGAAAACTCTTCTCTAAGACCCGGAAATTGTTTTGTGAAATTATATCCAATTATTGAGCAAGAGTGTTTTGCTCTATTTACTGTAGGTTTTACAACTTAACCTCAGAAAAATATAGTTAGGCCTACAATAAATACCTGTGTATAATGAACATGTTCAGAGCTATTTTTCCTACCATTATTCCTTTAATGATACAGTATAATAATTACAGACATATTGTTTCCTTGTAAATGATATTATAAGTGATCTAGAGATGATTATGGTGTAAGAAGAATATACATGCGTTATATGCAAATACTATGCATTTTATATAAGGGATTGAGAATCCGTTCATTTTAACATTGGATGAGTTGGGGGTGAATCCTCCAGCCAACCTCTTTTAAAGAGTGAAGGACAAATGTACTTCAGGTTTTTTAATTACACGAAAGCTCTTCTACTTTTTTAGGGACCTTGCCCAATGTCAACTTGTGATCCAGAAAAAAAGTTCATCCAGTCTTTCTGAACTGTCTTAGTTATTTCTCTGGTTGCCATGGCATGACACTTGAATCTGGCATATTAGAAGAGGGAGATATTATTTGGGCTCATGTCTCAGTGCTGTCTATGAGTGGCTACTCCAAGGCAGGATGGCATGACATAGCTGCATGCCAGAGAAACAATGCTCAGGATACCACAGCAGACAGGAAGCAGAGAGAGTCAAGGAAGGAGCTTGGAAGTACACATCTATGAGAACAAGAAATTGTGGGGGATATGTAGATATAAACTAATACATTTTGTTCATAGTCTTCAAAGATTTATGGGCACCTCTTTACACAAAGTAGACTTAGTCCATCTCTATGAGTTTCCAAAATATAAACAGATCCAACATTGCTAGAAATCTGAGACTCAAAGCAACTGTTGCTAGCTAGAAGCACCAGTAAAAAGACATACAATGACACAGTGTATATATTAAATCTTGTATTTTTGTGTCCCAAACCTAGAGCAGGTTGCAGTAAGATGTGAACTTCACAGGGTTGATGTTAATCTGTCCCTGTAACAATACTGGTGGTTGCAAAACTCATGGCTTCTCTCTTAGGTGAGCGTTGCTCAATTCTTGAAGTTTTTTCCAGCTATGCTACATCCAAGCTTCTCCAATTTCTGTGACTCACATACTATCTCAGGCTTCACTCCCACAACTTCACACTGCCTGGCCTTTCTTTGAAATCTGAGGGGAACCATCCACAACCCCTTAATTCTGGCATATTATATGCCTTTAAGACTAGCACCATATGGATAGTGCCTGTCACTCCATCGCCTTCTTTGGCCATAGCTAGACTCTAATGCATACATGCTGCAGTGACCTCTGAGTGCCCATTTGCCTGAGAAATATGAACCAGAATGCTCAGTTTCCTAGGCAGTCCTTCTGGAGCAGGGTGCTTTGGGAGTCTATTCTCTAAGCAGTGTTTCACTTTCCAACCTGAGAAAGGTAGGAAGTGACTACCTTTCAAAGGTAGGCAAGTGACTAACAACCATTCCTTTATAATCCACCTGTAAAGTGCTTTGGCTTCTTTTTTCTCTTTCTTTCTTTCTTTCTTTCTTTCTTTCTTTCTTTCTTTTTTCTTTCTTTCTCTTTCTTTCTTTCTTTCTTTCTTTCTTTCTTTCTTTCTTTCTTTTTTTCTTTCTTTTTCTTTCTTTCTTTCTTTTTTTCTTTCTCTTTCTTTCTTTCTTTCTTTCTTTCTTTCTTTCTTTCTTTCTTTCTTTCCTTCCTTCCTCCCTCCCTCCCTCCCTCCCTCCCTTCCTTCCTTCCTTCCTTCCTTTCTTCCTTTCTTTCTACCAGGAATGAAACTCACCACCTCAAGCTTGCCAGGCAGGCACTTATGCCTCTGAGTTGTATCGCTGGCCCTCACGTGGCTTCTTTCAAATGCTGATCTTTTCAGCAATCAAACTGTCATCTCTCCAATTTTACAGACTTCCTACCTTTTTTTTTTTTTCTTTCTGGGAAAAGAGAAATATTTTCAAACAGGCTTTCTGCTCCTGATTTTCAGTATGAATTTGGCTAAAAAAACAGCAAGCAGTATCCATGCTACAGCTTCAATTTTAGACTGCCTTGAAATTTCCTCAGTCAGATTAATTAGTCTTCCACCCTTAATTTCATGTTCCCACAAAGTCTCAGGACATGAGCAAAATGTTAACAATTTTTTCCACGATCTGGATTTCACTGGCCAGTGGAGTGAATTTCCCCAACTGAAGCCTCTTGATTTTGGTCTTTATCTGCTGTATTACTGTAAGAATTTCAGTATTCTGAGCACTGACAAAAATCTCTCATCAAGCCTGGCTCACACAATTCTAAGGCTGATGGTCTGGCTGATATTTCCAAAGCTTTCCAAACTTCTTCCATGAACCAGTTTGTAAGGCCTGTGAACTCAGTGGTCAGATAACATCAGAGCCCTACTTCTGGTACAAAGTCTAGCTTAGTCACTTTTCTCCTTGGTAAAGCATAACACCTAACATAAACAACTTAAAGGAGGAAATGTTTGTTGTTGATATAGGAAAAAAATAATCTCTCAACCTGCTATGTGTCAGATATACTGAGTTCCTGCCCCTGAAATCATAAAAAAGCAAATTCCAAAGGACAAAGAGATTAAGAATAGGAAAGGTTTATTAGGAAATATGAATAGTTCCAGAGAGACAGTAAGAGTCTTGAGTAGACTGCCACCAAAGCTCTTTGTTGGTGAGAGCTTATGTAACAAAGTTACAGTCTGGGTACTTTGTGGGTCAAACTAAAGGCAACCAAAAATATTAAAGTATAGCAGTTTAGCTAATATTAATGAACTAAGAGGGACATATAGGAAGGTTATATGGTTATCATTAAGCTTGGCTTCTAAAATAGGGACATTTCAGGTATGGGCCAGGTGTTAGAGTGAACCACCTGGTACCTGATGCATGCCTGGACTCTTGGACTGGGTGGTACTAATTACAAATTCTGCTTATCACTTAAGGATGTATGAATGTCTCTCTGTTGTGATTTGATCTTAGGGTCTTGCCTTCTTCAGACTCATCTCCAGTCACAAATCTGATGTCTTTGTTTTATTACTGACTTCCTTCAATCCTTGTTTTATTGAAAAAAAAATCCTTCTATTCTTATTAATGCAGTTTTAGGGGGAAAGTCTTAGCTCTGCGAGTCCTAAAGGACAGACCATTTGGCCACCCATTCTACAACACGTAACACTGGTCAAGAAGCAGAGAATGGGTGAAGGGAAGGAACACAGCTTTAATCAGCATGGTGGCTGGAAAGTGCAGATCTGTCTATGAGATATTGACCAAAGTTTTGAGTTTTCTTTTAAAAAAGAGCAACAAAGGGGTTTTACATAGCTTATGAGTCTGCATGTATGGAGAGATAAATAATTTTGATCAAGCTGTTGATGGGTATTACTGGTTCTCTGAGGTAGTGAGAAAACCAGTTTCATCTGAGAGGTCAATTTGGTCCCCATCACGAGATGAAAAGTCCTGCTTAACATGACAGCCTCAGTTCCCATCATGGAACAATAACTTCTATTTCAGGGATGATAGTGTCATAAGTGGTCTTGGAGGCTTTATTCTGTCTGGAATCTGAGGTGAATGCACATTTAGATAGTGTGTGTATATGTCCAAGCATCATTCCAAGGGGTCTAGAACTGGACTTTATAAGAGCTGACAATTGGCAGTCCTTGAAAGTCTTAAAAATTACTTTAGTTGTTCCTATTTTCATATCTCTTATCATAAAGGGAGATGAAATATGCTACATAAATTTAGGGTTAACAAACCTTGTAATACACTGTATAAGTGATTACCATGTCTACATGCAGACCTGATCAGGGATCTGACCAAAATTTTAAGATAATAGAGAAACATAAAAAATATAATCAGATATGCCAGTCTATCCTACTTTAGTTAACTATTGGACATCTTCAGGACCTGTTATATTCTCTGCATGCTCAAAAAACATTTCTTCTTCATATCCTTCTGAACCACAAATTTTTTCTTAGCAGCAATATTTCTCAAACATTTCTGGAGGCTTCCTTTACTTGCTAATATAGGACTTATATTCTATGTAACTAGAGAATATCATATACTTAACAGCCACTCTGCAAAATTTAAGACTCAGAATTGAACGTACCCCAAACATAGGCTATATTATTCCAAGTCCCAAATTCTGAGATTGTTCATTTCCATGTGCAGACAAATACCTTCTCTTTTAACTCTTTGAAGGAAAAAAATCCTCCTTTGAGCATCTAGTCACTGTCTTTACCAATTTCATCAACATTCTCTGGAGAATTCCCAGGCACCCATCCACATTCAGTGAAGATTTGAAACCTGATTACAGGTTTTTCTAATAATCTGTCTTCTGTTATCATAGTGAACAATTAAAACACAACATGGTTGATCCAGTGGAAGTCTTTGGCTTCATAAATCTTTGATCTCATAAATATCAGAACTCATTACATGACTGCCTAATTCTTCCTTTAAGCAAGCAATTGTAAGTCATAGTCTGTGAATGGTATTGGGATATTAGCCTGATAATCCAAATCTTGGGAAGAGACTGGATCATAAAGGCTGATGAAACATGTGATTCAAGAGACCATTACATGATACACTAAAAATGTTGCCCTGAAAGAGGTAGTTAAATAGGAATAAAGATTCACATGAAAGAAGAAAGTAAAAGGCAGACCTTGTAAATATTACATGAGCTAATTAATGATAAGATCTGGTTCCTGGAGCCTTTGAATCAAAAGACATTATGACCTTGTGAGACTGAAGATTAACGGACACATTTTGGAAATGTACGTTGACAACTACGTAGGGCGCTGTACCTGAGATTTCTCAGACCACCATACCAGATCCTAGTCACAACATCCTACTTCCCCATTTGTCACTTACTGTCATTTTAATAGTGCGTCTCCAGAATGAATCAAACATTCTCTCATCTCCCATCCACTCCTCCTTTTTTTTCATTTTTCATTTCCTTGCTTGCTGAGCTAGGAACTTATGAGGAGTAACTTTAACCATTTTATAGCCAGTCCCTCAAGATTTTCCTTTTTCTTCTGCAAATTCCTATTTTTTGGATAAAATTAAGCATCTGAGGGCTGCTGGACAAAATCCTATCATTGTGCAAAGTTTATATGATTTCATAAATTTGCATTTGGGAGGTTGGGAAAGGACTATAATTAAATTAAGTACAGGCTTATTAAAACATTTCCTATCCTAAGGCTCCATGTTAGCTGTTTGGGGACTAAGTACAGTGGAATCTGAATAGCAGGAGACAAGACCTGCAGAGTGGGCGGGAAATGTTAAAACTCAACAATCAACCACTCTAAGTCATAAAATCAGAAAGGCATTGAACATTTAGAGGGAGAAGTGGCCCCATAAAGAAAACAATGACTCTTAGTAAGCATAATATCTGCAACAAAGCAAAACAAATTTTCAAGGATCTTATGGAAACTGCTGGGGAGAGAGATCATGAAAAGTTTCTACTGACACACAAAGAAAGAGAATGGAAGTTAATAATAAAGCACTCCTTTTGGATGAACAGATATTAGTAGTATAGCTATGTATCTTATATATACATTTATGTGCACACATACATACATATATATATACATATATATACATGTATACATACATATATAATCAAAAAGAACAGTTGTATTTTCATTGTCTATTTGATCATTTTTTCATGCCTCAAGCTTGTAATCTGAAAAACTACTTTCAAGACAACAATACTAACTAGTATTAAATTTCTATTTTTTTATTTTGAAATTCTGTATCATTTTTAAATTAAAAACTAAAAAATAATAAAGCACTCATTACTACTAACTTATGTAATGTAAAATGCCATTTGTATGTTCTTTATTTATTGCTATTTTTTATTAATTTTGTTTTGGGCCACCAAATGTGATTGAAAATCTTAGAACCTGTTGGTTAAAGGGTTGATCTCTGCAAGCAGATAACCTTGATTTAATTCTCAGTCTGCCACTTGATAACTGCAAAGGCTTTGGCAAATTCTTTAATCTCTTTATATATCTCAGATTTTTAAAACTTTGATATTAAACATACCTATTTGTATTTCCCAAAGCATTTATATCAAGTTAACTAAGGTCCCACACATTTCAATGCCTTTAAAAAATTTTACTTCATTTAATCTTCATCATAGCTTTAAGCATTGAGTACTACTTAACAGATGAAGAAACTGAGGCACAGTGGGTTAAATAACTCATACAAGGCTGCACTGGAGAATGGCAGTATCAAGTTCCAAACTCAGGATTGTGATCTCACTGTTCCATCCTACCACTTCTGTTCTGTTGGAGGGAAAAAGCAGTATCTTAGCTCTTCTGCAATTAAGTATCACTGTGCTCCTCCTTTGTGTTCTTGACATCTTAGAACCAGGAGGGAAGAGTAGACATTGCCTACTGTGAGGAGGCAGTGACTGTGAGGGAAACTGCTTGGTAATTCTCTTCAGAGAGGGTCATCCAGGAAACAAAAGGGTGAGGAGAGGCAGATGTAGTGCAAAGTAGGGTTTTCTTCCAAGTGTAGTACATCACCAGCATGGTTTAACTGAATAAAAAAAGAGCAAGTGGAAATTCAAGAACTTAACTCAGAAACTAAAAGAATAAGTAAAGTAGAAAGGTTCTAAATGAGATAGAAAACACAGATTTAAGAATGTAGAGCTCACTCTGTAGTGGTCTCAGAGGGTCAAGAATGTGGGAAAATACAGATAAGTTTGTAGAAGAATTGAGGTAAATTGAATTATTTCACTCTTATTGACCTTTCATTACTCAATAAATATTTGTTGAGCCAGTGAATACTGTATGTATTCCTTGAGCTCTATGCCTTTTAAGTTCTCAAGTATCCTTACCAGAGTTCAGTAAGATTTGACTCTTAATTATCACCTTTGGATATGCATGCTCCTGTTTCTCTAAATAGTCTCAGCATAAACAATGAATTTTGATTTCCTTAAAAATCATGCTGACCCACAGTCTTCAAATGAAATAAGACAGAACTGAAAAGATACTTGGAGAACCTCTAATATTATAAGTACAAATAAGCAGCTCATATGAGGAGTTTTTCCTGCTTTGTTTGTTCAGAAGCTTCTTGTGTCGTTATGGTTTTAAATAGTCACCACATTTTCAAAATGAGTTATTTCTTATGAAAACCTCCAATTCCAGAGAAACTACATTTCCTGGAAAGGCTGGGCCTGCATTTTTGTACAGCAGTAATGAGCAAGAGCTAAGGTACCATAACTCTCCTAGACAGAGCAGTTTGGCAGTTTCCAAAAGCTCTTCTATACCTTATTCTGCATTACTTGATCATGTCCATTGGTTGTACAAAAACTGTTAGGCTTTTGAGTTTGCGAAGCCCAGTAGGAATTTTGCATACAGGGAAGCTGAAAAGTGGCAAGCATGGTGCAAGCTCATGTTACCCTGATCCTCATCATTGCTGCTTTTTCACAGTTGCCCTGTTTTCTGATTTCCTTTTAGAACAGTAGTCTAGGGTGGTGATTTCAATAGGCCTGACTGATATGGCTAGAGAATGCAAACGAATTCTCATCTCACAGGAAATCTTTGATTATACAATACATTAGTCAGATCCACACTTAGATTACCATGATCAGTTCTGGTCATCACATTATAAAATAAAATATTGAAACACTTGACAATGCAAAGAGAAAGAGATGAGCTTGATCTTCTGCTGTGATTATATTGTATTAATGACTTCCTATAATATTACTGGCTTCTGCAGCCTATTAGAGGAAATGAAATTTACTAATATAATGGGAAGTGAGCTAAGAGAAGAATCATGTTATTTTTCTAAAGATTTTGAAAGGCAAGAAATGGGTCATTTTTTTCTTGAAAGTAGGTGCTGCTTTCCAAGTAAGGGTGAGATGATTTATTGATCAATAAAATTATTAATTTAAGGATTATTTATTCAATGTAGAAGACAAAATTATATCACTCAAAAATTAAAATGATGAGGGAGGATGCACAGTCAAAAGGAAGTGGTGTGTTTTCCAATAGGACAATGCACCCAAGACATAATTTCCCATAATGACAGTGTACAAGGAGTAATATAGTTACTGAGATAATAACTCTCTTCACAAATAAATAAACACGAATTTTATTAAAAAAAAAACTTGGCACCATTGAAGATCTGTTGCCTTCACTGCTGACTATTGAGTATGATGGTGATATTAAAATGGGATTTTGTTCTCAAATTGTATATTTTTTGCTATAAAATGAGGAGGTTTAAGCATTGAACACAGTTACAATGTGAATATGTGCACATTATTTCAAGTAATAAATATTCAAGTCATTCACAGGTGACCATTATAAGAACCATTTACCACAAAAGAAAAACATATGTTATTTCATTTACTTATGTATGTAATGCCTGTCCCATTCTCTTTCTAGATGTGAAGAGGTAATTTCTAGATCTTAGGGTTGGGTAGTAGTTTCATACATTACTATATTTTGTACCTAATAATCCCATACAAAAGTTGCAAAATAATTCCATACATATTTTTCATCCGTAAAGTAATATAGAATGAAACATGGAGATTTCTAGTTTTAGCTTAGAGATATGAGAATGAGTAACAACATTTACTGCACACACACACACACACACACACACACACACACACACACAAACAAGCTGTGAAAACTACACATCAAAGACTTTTTTTAAATTTGTGAGAACTGATTGCACAGGTCAAGCAACTAACCCAAGTCATGGAGTCAGATCAGAACTTGCATGAAGAAATAATATCCAAGCATATGCTTACTGGAGCAAAAAACACCAAGTCAGCCCAGTGATTCAACAAAACATGTTAATGAACTATAAAAGCCTGCGTGTGGGTGAGGTAAATGATAAAATCACTATGGGATGGACACATGGAGGGTTTTGTAGTCTTCTCCTGGGATCCCGCCTCGTATCTGAGGGAGGATAGGAGGATCCAAAGAAAGTTTTCTGTTTGATTCTGCGTGGTGAAAAGGAACAGTGGCAAGTACCAAAAATCCACTTCCCATGTACCAAAATCTTAAAGCCTTAATCTTCAGCAGAAGGGTTATAAACACTGTACGTGAGCAGGCTGGTGAAAACACTGTATACCAAAGTGGAAAAGTGCATGAACGTGCAGTAAGCTTACATATAGGAAAAAAGCTAAATACGCAAAAAGACATATTATGTAAACATTAGTAAAAAGAGAGACTACATATTGATAATGCATCAATTCTCTTAATACACATAAAAAACTCAAATACATATACACATTTAGTTTTTGTTTTTTTTTTTAACTTTTTTTTTTTTTTCGTTTTTATCAGTACCAGTGATCGAACTCATGACTGCCTGCTTGCAAGGCAGGCGCTTATGCCACTGAGCTAAATCCCCAGCCCTGTACACATTTAGTTTTAAAATGCCAAAAGCAAACCTGGAGAGATCCAAATGGAGAAAATCCTTAGTTAGAATTAGAGAATTCAGTAATCTTTCCTCAGTAATTGACAGAACAATTGAGCAGAAAATCAGTGAGGCTATAAATATAACAACAACAGTATTTACCAACATAATCTATTAAACAAAGACTGTGTTATCTCTCAAAGCAGAATACACATTCTTTTCAAGTGCATGTGAGCAATCATCAAGATAGACTATACTGGACAATAAAATATGCCTTAATAAATTTGAAAGAATAACAATGATGCAAAGTAGAATTTTTAATCCATAATAAATGTAGCATAGAAATCAATACCAGAAATAAATCTAGAAAACCTTAAATATTTAGAAGTCAACTAGCACACTTCTAAATAAACTGTGAATAAATAGAAAGTCACAGTTGACAAATTTTTAAAAACATATGAGACTAAACTTTAAGCACAATACATTATTGAAATTTGTGATATTCTGCTAAAGCAATAATGAAGGGTAGAGAGGGAATTACTTACATATTAAAGAAAGACAGTCCTAAATCAATAATATACTCTTTCTCCTTCAGAGATTAGTGACAGTAGATCAAATTAAACCCACAACAATCAAAAGGGAGGAAATAATAAAATTAAAGATGAAATTGGGTTATATTTATACAGGGAAACAATCAAGAAAATCAATGACTCTAAAAGCAATTTCTTTCAAAATATCAATTAAATTGATAAAACTCTAACAGGACTGATACAGAGGAAAAAAAAAATAGACATAAATCACCAGCCAGTACAGGCATCACTGCTCTCCAAACACATTAACAAAAATTATATAAGGATGAAAATCAGTACTGTGAACAAAACTCTGCCTATCAGTTGACATGATGCCAATTAAAAGTAAAGACAGTTACTACCACCTCAACATGGTAAGCCTTACCTGCATTCACTGTCACTTTGGTGGCTGAGGTAGCAGGATTTAAAATTTGAGGGCATCCTGGGAAATTTATAGAGAACACTGGGAATAAACTCATTGTTCCATGGGTTCAATGACCATCATCAAAAACAAAAAACAACAAGAAAAAAAAATCTTTCAAAAACTTGATTCATAAATAATTAGAAGATCTTTTTAGCCTTAAATTAAATTTAAGAATTTTTTTTTTTTCTTTTTCCTTTTTATCGGTACCGGGGATCGAATTCACGACTGCCTGCTTGCAAGGCAGGCACTTAGCCACTGAGCTAAATCCCCAGCCTAAAAATAAAGAAATTTAAAGTTTTGATTACAAGATTTTAAAAACTCTGGTGCAGTGGTACATATCTACAATCCCAGGATTTGTCATGAGCTCAAGGTCAGTCTCATCTGTATATCATGACCTGGTCTCAACTTCCTTTACTCCTCTAAAAAAAAAAAAAAAAAGTAGAAGAAAAATAAAACCTCTTTTCAAAAACTAAAATCTCAGTTTAAGATTGATTTCCTGGAGAATCCCAATGTTTATGGAAGGAAGACTAATAATTCTTCTACATGATGTCTTCAAGAAAACAGAAAGTAAGGACACTCCAACTCATTTTAAGATTTCAGTGTTGCTCTGATGCTGTAGAGGAATACATTATCAGGAAAGAAATATACACACCAATAATGTCCTTATATGTATATATAAATATCCCTAACAAAATATTTACTAAAAAATATAGCAATACATCATGACCAAATGTGGTTTCTTTCAGTCATGCAATGTTGGTTTAACATTTGAAAATCAATCAATGTAATTCACTACATTAACATACAAAAGATTATATATATAATATATATAATAATATTATAATTATATATAGAGAGAAAGTCAATCTGAATTTCTGAAAGTCAATCTGTATTTTCAGATGACAAAAGTCATCTGAAAATACAAAAGTCCAAGACTAGGCAAGTAATATTGTTGTAAAGGATAAATACTTAAGCCTTAACATGATTTGAAAATGTATTCAAAACTACAGTAACTAAGGGAATTACGTTATTATAATGACAGAAAAATAAATTAGTGAAAGGGAAAATAGAAGGGAGAAATACACATATATAATATATATATAATATATGATATATAATATATATATAAAATATACAAGAAGTAGTGTATTTTTAGCTTCATATGTATATATATATATATATATATATATATATATATATATAAATGTATATATACTTCAGCAATTCACAATACTAACAAATGTCTGAATGTCAATGGTCTCCATTTTAAATACCTCTTGTAATTGTAAAGGCCAAAAGTAATTTCTATTAATCTCATGATGTCTCAATACATTTAGTATTAAAATATTTATACAAGTCTTTCTTTTCCTGGCGTGTACAGTTTTTGGCTCTTTCTCTCTCTCTCTCTCTCTCTCTCTCTATATATATATATATATATATATATATGTGTACATGTGTATGTGTACATGTATATATATATATATATATATATATATATATATATAATTTTAAGAAGATGAAAAAACAAATTTGTACTTTTAAGAACAGTTTTCCACAGCCTGGTTTTGTTTCACTTTATACTGTTTGTTTAGGAGGGCAAACAAACAGTTGAGGTTTGAGAAAGAGTCATGCTGTGTCCTCAGACTGGTCTTGAACTCATTATGTAGTACAAGTTGGCCTTGAATCCACGGTGATCCTCCCACCTCAGCTTCTCAATTGCTGGGGTTACTGGCATGCACTACTACATTTGGTTCATATAGATATTATATAATCCAGGCATTCAACTTGCTGATATTTATCACAAAGAAAAAATGCATTTGATCACCCCAAGACTTGTTTATGAATGTTCAAAATAGTTCTATTTGTCATGACTCTAAACTGGAAACTAACATCAACAGTTGAGAGAAAATACCAAATATTTCTCAACAACACAAAGGGAATGAATTGATATGTGCAACAAGAATGATTTCCAAAATGATTATGCAGAAGAAAAGAAGACAGATCAAAAAAGAGAATACACTATACCATTCAATTTACATAAAATTCAAATTACATAGTGTAACAAAAAGCAGATCAGTGAATGCCTGGTGTTAGAGTCAAGGAGGAGCGGGAGAGACACACGATAAAGCGGTATGAGAGAAGATGTGGGAGTGAGAAGTACGTGCTTTAGCTTGATTGTAAACATGGTTTTACAAACATATACATATTTCATGTCTTATTAAATTTATACCTTAATATATAGAGCTTTTTCTATATCAACTATACCACAATGATACATTTCTAAATTCAGTAAGTTCCTAGCTGAGCAGATGGTTTTGAGATCCATAAAGGCAGTCTATGCAAGATCATTTAAGATGTTTTATCTCTATTCCTCGTGGTTCTGCCCTCATGGATCATAGCATTTACACTCATTTTTCTGGAAAGAGTAAAATTAGATTATTCAGCTTTTCAAAGACTCTCTCCAAGTAAATGATACTGGGGGTTTCACAAAATAGAAGTAGAATAGTGTTCAGTAACAGTGCTACTCTACAGGAGCATTTTTCTCAGGGATGTTGATTAAAATATAGGCATGAATACCAAAGTACAATACTAAAGTCTTAACAGTGATTGCGTTAGTCATCTTTATGTTGATGGGACAAAAAACCTGAATCGAAAACTTAGTAAAGGAAAAAGAGTTCATTTGGTTCACATTTTCAGATGTCTCATTCCATGACCAGTGGCTCCAAGGCAGAGCATCATGACAAAGAAACAATGACAAAGGAAAGTAGCACATTTCATGGCAGCCGGGAAACAAAAGAGAAAAGTCAAAGAAAGGGTCAGGGATCAAATAGAGTCCCCAACATGCAACCTCCATGCCCAGTCCAGACATACCCAGAACTGTGCTTTACTAATTTCCTAGGTATCTCTCAAACCAATCATGTTGACAATCTAGATTAATCATTACAATGATGTAATACATATGGTAATAATGACAGCGATAATAATAATTGGTCAGATATGCAAATATTATTTATTTACTTATTTATTTGTTTTGAAGAAAATAAAACCAAATGAAATAAAACAGAATGCAGTCAATCAAAACAGAACAATTAATATGACACTGCACTTTAAAACAAGATAAAAGGAAGTCAACGATGACTACTGTAATGCTTCTTATTATCTTCAAAATGACTGCCTCTACCATCAGACATAATAAAATCAAACAAGAACAAAATAAGGCTAGTCAAAACAAAACAATTAAAGCAATGCAGGACTTCAAAATAAGATAATAAGAAATCAACAATGGCTATCATAATGCCTCTTGTTATCTTCAAAATAGCTGCCTGTATCATCAAACATAATAACAACTAAATAAAATAGAATAAAATCAATCAAAACATGACAGTGAAAGCAATACAGGGCTTCAAGACAAGATAATAGGAAAGCAATGATGGCTTCCATAATATATTTTGTTATCTTTGAAATAGCTGCCTATGGTATTAAGTATAACAAAATCACACAAAACAAAACAGAACAATGAAAAAATACAGAGCTTTAAAATAAGATAATAGATTAAAAATAGTCACTGCCTTCTTTCTTTAGACATTTTCTCCCCTTTCTGTTTCACAGTATCTATTGTGCATTTTGGATCCCATTAATTTTAGTTTTTTTATACTAGAAAGACAACTTGTTTACCCATGTGACTCTGAACCACTTCATCCAAGACACAATCTCAGATTGCATCCATTTATCTACAAGAGCCTCAAAGTTCTTTATTTACAGGAAAGTAGTTTTCCAAGGTATAAAAAGTCCATATCTTTCTTATCCATTCAACAGTTGAAGGGCAAGCTACCTCTACATTTTTTCTGGTTCTCTGTGACACAAAGCATTGTTTTCTCTCCTTTGACTTTTAGCCTATGAATTTCCTTTTGAGTTAAATGTGTTTATTGTACAAACCATATTGATGGATCCTGTCTCCTAATCCACTCTGCCTGCATTTCTTTTTATTGGTGAGTTGAGCCCATTTACATTAAAGGCTATGGCTAAGATGCACTGGCTTATCTCTGTCTTGCTATTTTCCTGCCATTGGCTGCCTGCTTTCCCCTCCATCAATATGGACTGGAAGTTTCTTTCAGGACTTGAAATACTTCACTCCAAGCTCTTCTTGACTTGATGGTTTATGTTAAGAAGTCTGCCACGATTGTGATTATTATATGTCTAGGCATAGAGTTGTTTTAGTTATGGCTAGCTCAAGTACTATATGCCTCACTTATCTGTATGTCATGTTATTTTCCTATGTTTGGAAGTTTGCTACTATTTCTTCTGTAAATAGACTTTTTATGTCATTTGTGTTGACTCCTGCTTTTTTATGACATCTATTATTTTAAATTAGCTTTCTTTGCATCATTTTGCAGCTATTGAATGTTATTTCCTGGTTTTGTTACAGTCAACAGATCATTCCTTTTGCAATCACTAGCTGCAAACCTACATTCAAGGTCTGACAGTTTATCTTCAGCTTCTTTCAAGTAGTCTTGTAAGCTTTCAGTGGAGTTTTTCATTTCCTGAATATCTCTTTAAATCTGTTTCATGCATTCTAAATCTTTCTTATGTTGTTCATTGAAGGTTTCCCTCATTTTCCTGTGCCCCTCTATTTTTTAAATCTATGTCTTCTTTAGAGATACTCAGCATGTCTTTTATTATGTTTCTCATTTCTTCTTTATCTGAGATAATATTTCTGGTATAATTTATTTTATAACCTCATGAAGTTGCTATCTCTTCAGAAATTTCAGATGAGTGACTCTCAATATCTTCTGTGTTTATGTCTCCTGGTCTAGCTCTGCATAGATGGGAGGCCAGAAAGTGCCTTTTGCTTCTTCATTTTTACATTTTCCTGTGTTCTTCCAGACAAGTGGGTAATGGGCATCTCAGCACTTCCTGTGTTGGCTACAAGTCCTCTGACCTGTGACTGGCTAATTCTCCTGGATGGTGCTGACTGTGGGTATTTGATGGTCACCACTGGGTGTGTTAGTGAAGGACTGGCTGCACCTTTTCCCAGCCTACACTGGTTCCCAGGAGAAGCATCTCATATGGCAGTTGGTGTGCTCATTGGAGCAGGACTAGTTGCTGCCTACCAGAGCCGAGCTGTTTACTGGTGGGAAACATCCTCCTCAAATACTATTTATAAGAACTTGGAACAGGTCATCAAATTTTTATCTCCAAAGCATTCATATGATGTAAGTAGCATCCCATTTCTAAGCAAAAATACCATGCCTGAGAGATTAATATACTGCTGAGATGCACATGGATAGTATATCTCCTTGTTTCCTGGTACATTGTAAATTTTATCCAGGGCACTGACAGAAAATGTTAATAAACCTGTTATGGTTTGTGTTTGGATGCCCTCCCCTCTCAAGGCTCATGCAGTTATGGAGGAAGCTGAATCTAGTGTTTGTGACTGGTTTTTTGTGTAGCGCCTGGATTGGTGGTGTGACTGCTGCACCTGCTAAGGAGTCAGTGGGTGGCATATAATATAGAGGAGGGAAGGAGTTATGTATTTCTCCTTTTTTGCACTTTTTGTTCTTGTTCTTTGCAGCTGCCATGAATGGCTGCCCTTTAGCCAGGCCATCCTACCTTCAAATCAGCTAAGTAGGGACTGAGGCTCCAAAACCCATCAGCTAAATAAACCTTTTATTCCTTTCATTTTGGGCATCGTACATTTTGTCTCTACAATAAAAGAAGAGTAATCAAGAAAAAAACCTAATTGATCCTATACAAGAGAAAAAATCTATATAGGATTATGGTTCAGAGTAAAGGAAATCAGCTAATAATGAACAAATGCTAGACACTGGAAAATGCAAGAAAATATTACCTAGCACAAATTCTGTCAGTCAAGGAAGAAATGATCCCATTGAAAATTTGACAAAGATTGGTGACTTTAGATACACAACACGGATATGAAAACAAAGATAGTACACAGATAGCAGCTATGGCTAGAGACTCCATGAAGCAAGTGGGTAGAGAGTCTGAGACAGGGACTGAGATGAATATTCACACATTTCTTTCCTCTTGGTCAGGGATTTTCTTCTTATGTTCTATGATTAGAATCAACTGGAAGGCAAAATCCAGAAACAAAGAGAGCATAGGTGAGTCAGTCTTTAATCAGTTCCAGCCTAAAACAGAACAAAGAAGATGGAATTCTCATGTATGTTCATTTGGAAGAAATAATTTTCCTCTTCATATAGGTAAATTTCAAAATCCTTTGAATTGTTATATTGTCGTCATTGTAAGCATAAATTTATTCTTATTTTTTAAACCTAAATTGCAATGTGCACATCATAAAATGTTATGAGTGGGGGACATTAATTTACCTAAAATGTAACTGCTACCTCCACCATGCATATGGTCCTAAGGTGAAGACTGATTATCATAGCTTCTTTTTTCTCCAACTCATTCCATGTCCCTTTTCCTTTTAGGCAAAACCTTACTCTTGAAAATTTTAGCTAGCAGAGTAAACCAAAACAGTCTTCATGATCCAAGTCTTTAGGGTTCCTCAAGCAATGGATTTGCTAAGCTTTACTTTAGAGTTGCACATAGAAGTACTATGAAATACCCTGGTAAAAAATGCAGTTCTCCTGCCCAAACTGTGCAGTACCAAAATACTAACGGGATTCCAGTATGCTAGCAAGTAAAATGACCCCAAACTCACCCGTTTATTCAGCAGAACAAGAAATTCAAAATGCCCAATTAATACTATTGGTTTCCAATTTAACAGGGATAAAGTTTTTAGTTTTCTAGTAAGAGCTCTTCCTTTTGACAAGAGCACCTCTAAACCCATATGGCACAGATGTAGAAGTAAACTTCTTCAATGAGTTAATCGCAGTAATACAAGGGGACTACTTATTTGCCAACATATGTATTCCCAGAGACACATAATTTAGCTATTCATGAATACACTATTTATTATGTCTTCAGTTAAGTCATGCATTTTATCCTTTGGACAGTGCTTCAATTCAGAGTGTTGTTTCCCAGATGGTGTAATAATGGAGCCTTTAGAAGTTCATTTCACCATCCTAGCAAGCCAGCTAATGCTGGGAAATGGAGCACTGTGTTAAGATAAATGAATTTGATGAGCATGAGCCAAGTGTCACATTTTCTTCACCGTACAATTAGTTCCTTGGTCTAATGTCACATTCTATGGGACAACATGATAATGAATAAGGTATTCTAAAGTAGTCTTTTTGACATAAGCACTGTAGGCAGGAAATTCAAATCCATATCCAAAATAAGAATCTATTGTGATCATGATAAATTGGTAATTGCTTGAATATAGGAGAAATCTAATGTAATCAAAGGTCACTGGCTGGTTGGCTGGCTGATGATTTTGAGTGAATGGTGCCTATATCAAGACCGCAGGATCAGTCATCATTACTGGCTGCTTAGCGGTCAGAAATGTGGCATTCCAATCACCTTTGAAAGGCAGTGTACACATTTGGGCCTTGATGTACTGAACACTGTGGAAAAATAACTGCCAGGCTACCTCAGAAGAGATCTTTACATTACACAGATATTCCTCTATAGCATATTTTTCAGTGGAGGATTTATGTAGAATGACAATATTTTCATTTTTTTATTTCCAACTTGTTATACATATTTACATATCACTTCAATAAACTTTGTAACTTTAATCTTTCAATTTTATTCCTTCCAAATACCTGTGCAACTGACCGACTCCTTGTTCTTTATCTATGACTGAATAAAGACTTATAACTCTAACCATCTGTCCTTTCATAAAAAGTAGAAAATCAGATGCATTGTCTGAAGATCTACTTGGAAGAAGAATTTCTCCTTATCATTGTCTTTAAGAGCCACTTTTTGAGTGGACCTGAAATAAGACAAGTACACATTTCCACAGTGACATTATATTGAGAAGACCATTCTTAGTACCATAGTTTTTCCTTTTAGATTAACTGTTCATAAAGGAAATCTTCCATGTGATCATGGGAATGGCTGAAGAAGAAGTAAAGTAAGAGGAATTTTCTCTTTTTTCCAATCTTATATTATGAAATATGGGTTGTTTGGTGATTAAAACAGCTGGAAATCAGAGATTATTGAACATTACAAAATCAAAAGGGTTGCTGGGGATTTAGATCAGCAGCTCAAGTGCTTGCCTGGGAAGCATGATGTTGTGAGTTTGATCCTCAGTGCAAACATAAAAAAATAAAATAATAAAATAATAAGGGCTTCACTTATGAAACTCTTCATAAACATTTCTTTGTGATTTAGGAATGAAATAAAGTTCACTTGGGTCCTATGATCCATGTTGCTCCTTGGGTATATTATATTATCCAAGAAATTGAAAAGAGGAGAAATAGCAAAATTAATCCTCTGTAATCAGATAATATCCCTGAATGCTCCAATATTTCATTCGTACCAAATATGAAAATAGCAATACATAGCAAAAGATGGCAGCACTGAGAGGAGAGTGAATAGATTCACTTTCTCAAAGCAGGATATTAGAAAATAAAACCTCTTAAATATGAGATTGTACTTTCCAGGGTTCATGTGAGCTAAAAAGACCTAATAAAGGATCAGTGTCCAATATCCTGGAATTCCAAAGTGTTCTCCAAAGTGTTTATGACTTTTCAAGAAATGCCCAATAAGTTCACCTTTATGACTTCTAATTAAAATTACTCATGATCCACATTAAAGAATGCTAATAAAAGTGTGTGTGTGTGTGTGTGTGTGTGTGTGTGTGTGTGTGTTCTTTTTGGGACAGTGTTTCACTAGGCAGTTTAGGTTGGCCTGAAATTCACTTTGTAGCCCATACTCACAGCAATCCCCCTGCCTCGATCTCCTGATAGTAGTGATTACAGCCCTGCACAACCACACCTAGCCATTTTAAAAACATTTTACTGGGCTGGGGATTTAGCTCAGTGGCATAAGCACCAACCTTGCAAGCATACAGTTGTGAGTTCGATCCCTGGTACCAATTTTAAAAAAAGATTTTACCAATCATGCAATTAATATAATATTCAAATCCAAAAAAGGCATCATGAAATATACACCTCAACCTTTAAAAATACTGTAAATAAAAATAAATAAATTTATCTCTTTTAGAGATAAGTCTAAAAGTCAATAAACAAATTTCAAAGAGGTAAAATATCACCTGCATCTGTTGGAATGTAACTGGAATGTAATTTGAATATCATTTTTAACATTTCAAAACAGACATTTTGAATTGGGTGGACTGCTGGTCAGTCACAAACCCGTAACAGAAATGTACGCTTATAAATACAAATATTTGCCCAGAAAAATTCTACTTCCCCCAGAAAGATTTGAAAAACCACATCACAATATTCTGCTCTCTGAATATTGCTGACAAGTCAAAATTACATTAATGAGCAGCTGGGGATTTAGCTCAACAGTATAAGCAAGTGTGTGGTCCTGAGTTAGATCCCCAATACCGATAAAAAAGAAAAAGACAAAAAAAAATACATTAATGTTTGGTCTATGCTTTCATTTTTTTTTTTTTTTAACACAAAACTCACATAAGTTGTGCAGGTTCCAGGGAGAGAAAAGACAGCGTCTTCTAAGAATTGGCCATGTTGAGAGTTGGGGGGACAACCAACAAATCAACTGGCCAGACTTTTTAGTAAGCTGTGCAAGTCAGAGAGAGAAAAGTCAGTTATAGTGTCAGATAGAGTCTACCTGGGCAGGCTGAAAAATCAAACACCATCCACCTCCCCACCCTACGCCCTAGAAGCAAGCAGATAGTTCAGAGGACAGCCAGAATTGATAACAAGTAAGGCACATAAAGCAAATAAGTGCTTGTATTTGGTTGATCATGCAGGCTGTCTGAACAGCTCTTGGGAGGATGACAATATACAATTATAGCAAATATGAGGGAATTCTTTCTGTCTTGTCTTTTAAGTTGAATATTGTTTTTGTGGTTTTTCTTTGTTCTGATTGTTTTGCTTTATTCAATATTCTGTTTTTATTGGTTTTATTGTGTTTGGTTATTGCTTTGATTTTGCTACACCTTATAGAATGGCCAACTATTGTAAAGATAACAAGATATATAATGGCAGCTATTGTTGTTTTCCTGGTAATCCTGATTTGCAGTTCTATATCAGTTTCATGGCACTGTTTCAATTGGCTTTGTTTTGTCTTGGTTTGTTGGATTTTACTATCTTTAATTTTTTTTTTAACTTTACAAAGAAAAATCAAGAAGAACAATTTAAAAAGAACAAAAATTAAATGATAACAAAAAGAAAACAATGATGATATAGAATTTCAAAACAAAATGATAGACATTTAATAATGATTGTAATATTTCCTATTGTTATTCTCAAAGTAATGTCTCAATCTACCAGATACAGGCACACAGACTGATCATAAAATGTAATTTCTCTTTGAGAAGTTTCATTCCCTTCTACTGTATCTATTGTAACTTTTGGATCTTATTTACTCTTTTAGTATCTTATACTAGAAAGACAATATAATGTTTACTCAGGCAAGTCAGAATTATTTCACTTAGAATATGGTGTCTAGTTGCATCCATTTACCTATAAGAGCCTTAAGTTCATCATTCTTTATGGCTAAGTAGCATTCAATTATTTAAAAATATCACATCTTTTTTATCTGTTCCTCAGTTGATGTGCATTTGGGTTGTATCCAAGATTTAGTTACTACTAATAGTGCTGTTATAAATATGGGTGCACATATATCATTGTGGTATGATGTTTTCAATTCTTTTGGAAAAATACTCAGAAGGAAAGTAGCTGGGTCAAATGGAAACTCTAATCCTATGGTTTTTTAGGGATCTCCACACTGATTTCCATAGTGGTTACACCAGTCTATACTCCTACCAACAGTGGAGAACTGTTCCTTTTACCCCACAGCCCAGCCAGCATTTGTCACTAGTTAATTTCTTGCTGTTAGCAGTTCTTTCAGGACTGAGATAATATTTCAGTGTTGCTTTAATTTGCATTTCTTTAATGGCCAATGATGTTGGATGAATATATTGATTTGCCATTTACATTTCTTCATCTGAGAATTGTATATTCACCTCAGATGACCATTTTTAGACTGGGTCTTTAAATTTTGGGGGGGGGGCTGATATTTTTCAATTGTTTATACTTTCTAGAATAAAGTCCTTTGTCTGAAGGACAATTGACAAAAATCTTTTCCCAGTCTGTGGGTTTTCTTTTCATTCTGTTGCTGATTTCTTTTAATTTGCCTATCTGTTTAATAAAATAAGATCCCATCTGTTTATTCTTTGGAGTACTTATTGTGCAGTTTGGTTTTTGTTCATCACTCTTGGAGTACCCCTATGTCCTTGAGATTTCTCGTACTTTGTCTTCCAGTAGCTTTAGTGTTTTTGTCTTAATATTTAGATTTTTGATCCATTTTGACTTTATTTAGTTCATGGTGATATGCATGGGTGTAGTGTAAGTCTTCAGCATGTATAAAACCACTTTTTCCAACACCATCTTTTAATGAGGCTGTCTTTCTTCCAGGAAACATATTTGTTCCTTTTGTCAGTGATAAGGTGGTTGAGTGTGTTTGTAGTTGCGTCTATATTTTCTATTCTGGTCCATTGATCTTCAGGTTGAACATAAATTTAAAGAGTTAAATATAACTTACTTTATACATTTCAAAATAGATGAGCTATGTCAAAGCTTATTTATGACAGCAATTTAGTTTAATTTTTGTAATTGGCCTTGTTTTTCAATTCTGGAATCAGGTAACAATTTATTCCATAAAATAGTATAAGTATTCTAATGAACCAAGTAGGGAAGATTGGATTTATAAATAGGAAAGAGAAAAAGAGAGCAGAAACAAACTAAAAACGGGGTGGTCTATTTAAAATTATTTTCCTGTGACAGACAGAAAAACATAACTGATTAGTTATTACTAGATAACTTCCAGATAACTTTGTGTGTAATGAATAAGATAGAAAGAACTTCACTATTTTGCCCATATATTCTGGCCTTTTTTGAGAATTTTTTGCGGTATTTCACTATTCTTGAGTTCTCTAAAACTCAGATGAATAGTTCTAGGTTGATGAAGTGGGACTTGAGCCTGTGTTCTTCCTGTCAATTTCTAGTATAGTCTGTTGGGTCAGAATGCAGGAACTTAGTCTAAAACAATGACCTTCTATCATTTTATTTAACAGATATAACATTGCTTCATTGCATATTTAGTTAATTTTCAAAAAAACCTTACTTAAATGTCAGTATGGAAAATAAAATGTCTTCTGTGTTACAACTGTATTCCTTCAAATAGACTGCTTTTTTTTCCTTGAGTAGCTGGAAACATAGTAATCCAAATTTCAACCATCATGGAAATCACATCTTCTCATGAGTGTAATAATAAATTACTGCCATGTTATAGGAAATATATTTTCAACTATAAAATTTTAGTTCACTGAGTTTCTATTGGCTCAAATATACGAATTTTAGGAAGCAATATTATTTTCAACAGTGATGAGTTTTAGAAATCAAGGCTTATGTTCTTTTGTTTTTGTTTTTGTTTTTGTTTTTTTAATTTTTAGTTTGCTTTTCTGTGCACAGACACCCATAGCAACTTTGATCACAGTGACATCGTCCTCATTGACCTTACTCTCTTAGTGTGGCCAAATTGTTAATGAGACCATGTTCAGGGCTTTAACAATCATTACATCTGCCCTCTGGCCTTTGCTTAGCTCTCCAACCAAAGACAACTCATCGTAACAAGGAAGGAAAAGTGTGACTAAGTCTATACTATTCATTAAGGAATTTGTTCGGCAAGCATTTTCTAAGTGCTTATATCCCAAGAAGAATTGTCCGCATTATATTCACAATGGTGACCACAGAATTTCATTCTGGAGAAAGTTGCAGCAATAATGGTTAGGACAGTATTGGATGTCTTCATGCAGGATGACATCTTTTAGAAAAAAGAAAATCATCTCAATTTCCTGTGTGACCTCTTCATATTTCCAGGGATCAACACATCAATTAAGATCAACAGTACACTGTTGCATTACTAATGTCTGTAGTTCTCAGACTCCAAACTGCATTGAAGTTTTGCTAGATCACGTATATAATTTAACAAAGTTTGAATTTTCTGTAAACATATATTTCATGATATTATAGATATTTTTAAATACGCACTACAGAAAATCCCTTAACATGTAAAGACAATTTCTTACATATTCTAAAATATACAAATTTATATTTGCAAAATTTATTTGCAATTTTGCCAACTTGTTTTAATCAAATTGTATTGAAGGAAATTTAGCCATTTCTGAGTACTTCAGGGTCAATACCAGGAAAGTCAGTTATTCTACTGTAGTCTAGTAAGATGATGCCCCAGAAAATTGGTGCTACTGAAAGAATACCCTAGATTTTTTGCTTCTGTGTTTGTGTGTATGCACATGTGTGCCCGCGTGTGTGTGATCCTGCTTACATGTCCACCTTGCTGCTTAATACTGCAGCTCTTAATATATTCCAAGTTCTTGGTGCAATAGCAAAAATTTGAGTTTGGCTAGTGAGCAGCATGACCATTAAGAGGCTTCTCTGGAACAATTTGATTAAATTCTCTGAGCTTCATGTTTTGCACTTCCTTTCAAGTTTCATTCAAACTCTTCCTACTTATCTGTTAAATGGAGAAAATTTTAAAACAAATTCTTGTATCAAAGGACACACAGAATAAAATGAGGTGGGAAATATAAAACACCTTGAAGACTCTAGCACACAGCAAATCACAGCACACAGCATAGTAAGAGTTAATACTGACAATATCATCATCGAGACAATAAATGTGGATATAAACCCTTTAGTATATAGTATGTGTTCAATAAATATTCAGTCCTTTTCTCCAAAGAATGAATAAGCATAATTTAACTGATTGAGTTTCACACTTGTTTATGTAGAATAAAGTATAAGAGCTTTGTATTTTTCTTTTCCTCACTACTCCAGAGCCATCCGCACTTCTGCCTTGAAAGTCATGTTTTGATAGTGCAGATGGCTGGAAGTCTGTCTTTAAGGAAATGTTATTTTTTACCAGGGGAAACCAAAGAATATAATTATCCTCCTCTCTTTCCACTGCAGGTCAAGATTTAGTTAATTGACTCCAGTTCATTTTGCTCAGGGCATCTCCTCTGAGACTGATACCATGGTGGCTAGCAGCAGCTGATAGGAGCTGTGGTCCTATAGAGAGAAAAGAGGGATGAGGCTCTCCCAGTCATAGAATTCCCAGCGACCACGAAGCAGCCACTGCCTGGTAATAACTTCCTCTCCCCTCTGACTTGGAATGGATTGCAGGCACTGACCTAGAGGGGAAAGGCCTCATCTCCCAACATCAGCCAATCTCATCTCATTGCAAGGGAAAGGCCCCTGGAGATGTGCTCATATCCATCATATGGACAGCTTTGGCCAGAGTGCCCACTACATCACTGGCTTTAATAAAAAGTTGCTGGAGGCTGCAGTGCTAGTGACAGATGTAAACCACAGCATAGCTAGAGCCTAGGAATTCTCCCAAGGTGGAAGGACACTTGAGGAACAAGAAAAACAGGGAAGAAGGCAAAAACGTGAAGTAAAAAAAATGATACGGTGACCACTGCAAAATATCCATTAAGTGTGAATTTAATAAAATAGGATAGACACTTAAAAGGAAGACTTTATCTGAAAGTCAAAACTTGAAAAAAAATGATGAAAAGAAATACAGAAGGAAAGAAAGCAAAATAAGATATAATGAAACTTTTCTGTAAAATGCAAGAATGAAAGAATTAAGAGAGCTACTGTGTATCTAAGCATTTGAAATAAATCCAGAAAAAAAAAAAAACATTTAAAATGGTGACCTTCTGCAAATTGTCATCATATAATTTGATTTTGTCATCATATAATTTAAAACTGCAAATATGTATTTCTTAACATTTTTATAGAACTTGTACTATAAAGGGATTACATCTACCTTTAAATACTATGTGAATTGAATTCCTAGTGTAATACATGTTACAGAAAATTTATAACTGCTGTTTTTTAATTTTTGAATAAAACTTTGTTAAGTGAATAATGATTCACTAATTAATCAATTGTCCATAAAAATGACAATCATTACTCCTTAAACATGATCATTTCTCAGAGATTCATTTTGTAAAGCTTTTAATACATATTGCCTCTAATTTTTCTTTTAATTGATTTAATGCCACTATTTTCTGTAACATAAAAAATCTATCAGTTTTCTCATGAGTGATATAAACTTGAACACTGAGAATTCCTACCAAGGATTTCCTACTGAGGCATATTGGGCATGTGCATATATATGCAAATAGACTTAGACAGCCATGACATATCCAAGCTAAGTACAAGTATTTATTGGACGTTATTGCAGATAGGTCAAACTAGGGAACAAAATCTCAGGTGTTAAAAATTCATCTTTATGACACATCCTATGATGTGATGTATCAGCATGTGAAGCATAGAGACATGGTCAGCCTCAGATCCTGGACCCCTCAGATTCTAATCAAAATGTTCTCGCAGAATAGTAGATGTGACTCCACGTATTTCATTGCATTCTACTACTTTAACATTATCAGTGGAGCAAAATTAATTATTTTATTATTTTTGTAAACATTGAGTGAGTATCATATGTTAGGCAAAATTGATACAATGAGGAACTGTTTAACGCTGTATCTTCCATGTTAGAATATTTGCCTGGCTCTTTGTAGACAATATATATATAGTAAGAAAAAGAACAAAATGATCCCTAACTTCAGATAACTGTAAAATGTGAAATGTGGCATTATGCTAGTATACGAAACACTACAAGTGTACCAAAGAACAAAGCTTCTTTATTTTCTCTTACCTATTTAAATTTTAGACCTAAATTTTACCTTCTATTCAGCCTAAGGAATATCTAACATATGCCAATGGGCTCACCTATTTGTGGCCTAATAAGTCTCAGGAAAGAAAGATCTGTGAGGTGTTGGATATTTGTGTTTCTCTTGTCTATTATGTTAAGTGGTGATATTTCTTGAAAGAATAAAAGCATACATAAATAGGCCAATAAACCAATAAATGGATGCATATGACTCATTTTCTTTTGGAATTACGTTCAATTTGTATCTGTTTTCTTCATTTGCATTCAACTCCCCACCCATTAGATGGCATCCAAACATATAAGAACTATGGCCAAATCCTGAGATTTGTTCTGTAAGTTAAATTACACTTATCCAGTCTTATCTGATTGTCTTGGTGAGCTCAGCAATTTCTCTGGTTGTAAATCACTCTGATTCCTTGACTTATCTATCATTTTCACCCTTGTCCTTCTCATCTTCTCTCATTTGCATGGTGAGTTCATCCTGTTTTTTGCCAGGCTTCTACCACTGTCCTCCACCCAGGTTTTCTTGGAGATGGGCAGGGATCTGTTGACATTGCAAAGAAGACAACTGAATTTTGAGATGTTAACCATTTCCTGCTTCTCATTTCTAACTGTTGCAACACTCCTGGAATAGCAAAGCCCTTTGTGCCATTTTCTCAGCCCTTAAATTCTAAGTAATCAATGAAGAATAAACTCTCTTTCCTTTCAGCTTTTCCTATAGAAATGTCAATCAGTAAAAGATTAAAAGCCTAGTCTAGAAAATCCAACTTACAAAAAATGAATTTTCCAAGTGTATCAGATGGAAAAATTTATTTTAAAACAATTGTACACATATTTTATGGTCTTTAACAAAGCTTCTAAATAACAGTTATTATTGTTTCAAATGTTACAATTTTTTTAACATTCTGTCACTAATCCTTAGAAATGCAATCACATTAAGCTTCACAGTGCTGATTAGATTAAATATTTGGTATAAATACGATTTAATATTAACATTTAATATTCCAGGTTATAAGAATTATTCAGAATACTAATAATCAAAATTAAATGCTTTATTTCTAAATAAAAACATCAGTTTGTACATGTTTTACTTTTTATTTGAGATATGAGTCTTGATATATTCTTTTGCCTGGACTTGTGATCTGTCTACCTTAGATGCTAGAGCAGCTGGGGTTACAGGTGAGCAACACTGCACACTGTAAACATGTTTTTCTTATTGAACAAAAGTGACAGCATGGGAATTAAGAATGATATAAAACTATACCAACAAAGATGATGCTAGAAGTGATAACAGATGAGGGATCTCAATATAAATTAGAATCTGCTGTTTGGAATTTGGGTTAATAAATAAGGAAGCAGCTAAAAACACACACGGGGGGGGGGGACCAAAACCTTACATCCTGACTGTTGAACAATTCCCTCTTCTCTTCTTTCACATGGACCACAGAGCACTGGTGATCATCATTATTGCCCTTACCTTTTGAAGATTTCTTCTCTGGAGGATAAAAAAAAAAAAAAAAAAAAAAAAAAAAAAAAAAAAAACATAGATACTACCATTGTGGCTTCTTGTATAAACATGAAAAGACTTGGTTAGTGTTCTTAAGATGTTGCCTATAGTAAAGGAATCCTTTCATCAACCTCCATGCAGAAGTTTCAAATATTGTGTTTTTATTTTGTTATTTCACTCTTAGTTATGAAGACTTACTTAAAGACCATTCAACATTTGAAAAAGCTGCAACATAAAAAAGGAACAAAACTGTAAAAAATAAAAAGAAAAAGGAAAATCAATGAATGAAGAGAATTCACAGATTAGAAGAAAATTGCAAATATTAAATGATATCAATATCATACATGCATGAAAAATGAAATTATTTTGGGAGAAATTTGTTTCAAAATAATGGGTTCTAGAAAGTGGTAATTGTGGGCTGCCACGTGTTAAAATGAATGAGTACAGGGAAAAAGAGATAGGTATGTGATTCACAAAAGAGCATATTTTAAAGGAAGATAGGAAAGGAGATTTGATCAAAGATTTCTGCTCATGTTGGATCAAAGAGCTCCAAAGAGAATGTCTACAAGAAAAAAAAATAATTCAAGATTTAACTATTATATTCTCAAAAAGCAATTCAAAATTTAAGTCTTTATTGCATTGGCAGAGTAGTATATGTTGGGCTCACAACTGTGGGATACAGTGACTATAGATTTTTAAAAATATATTTAAAATGATTCAAAAACTGAGAAGGCAAAAATAAGCATAAAATATGAGAGTCAGTCTTTGAAAGACATAAACTGTATTAGCTGAAATCTATTGCATATAATTTTTGAAGTCTGATCTTGCCATCTTGGGATGATTAGAAATATAGAAGACATAGACTACGGCCCTTCCAGGGGGAGAACCACCATTGTCTCCTGAGATCTGTGCCATGTTGCAACTTAGGACCCTGGGAAACCAAGCAAGCAGCTCCCCTCCTTGGTAAATGGCATTGGTGTGGCAGACTGCGGCCCCTTCAGGGGGAGAACCACCAGTGTCTTCTGAGCTCCACACCATGTTGAAACTTAGGATGCTGGAAAACCAAGCAACCAGCCTGCCTCCCTGCTAAGCAATAGTGAACCTACTGGTGCATGTCCTAGAGTCAAATATCCCACTTCCCCTATCCCCCTTCCCCTGTCCCCCGTTAGCAAACGGGAACCAGAAATCTGAGCATCTTTGGGAGATTAACCATAGGAATTAAGGGGCATTTCCTTCTACCATCTCTTTGAAGACAAATATTTTTACTACTGTTTTGCTTTATTCTGATTAATGGTACTGCTCTAGTCAATATTCTGTTTTGATAAGTTCTATAATGTTCTGTATTTCATTTTATTTTGATATATGTGATTGAAAGAACAACTATTGTAAAGATATCAAAATACATTGTGATACCTATTACTGTTATCCCGGTAACCTGCTATGAAGTTCTGTGCCAATTTCACTACACTGCCTCAGTTGGCTTTATTCTGTCTTGTTCTGTTGTATTTTACTACTTTCAAAATAAAATAAAAGAAATATAGAAGACAAAGTTGTAAACTGCAAGTGCATTTAGAAAATGAGTATGAAATAAAAGTTACTCAGAGTAGCATTAAATCCTTAAGCAGCCTTTATAATAAATAATGCAGACATTCAATAACCTGCCAGAGCCGATAGTTGGAAGTCTAAAAGATAAAAACTGAAATTCCATAGTTAATTACCACAGGAAATTATAGTGTTTAGCGCTTGGGTCTAACCAATCAAATTCTCTGAAAGAACTGATGACAGTACATGTACAAGAAAGTCCTGAGTTTCTCTCTCCCAATATATGCCATGCATAATACTTAGTATCTAATAAACATACTAAATATGCAAAAATATTTATAAAAAAACTCAGAAGAAGGAATAAAACAGTCGATGGGAATTAACCCAAAGTTAGTTGAGGAAAAGATATTAAGTATATTAAGCATATTCAAATAGTACCTAAGAATAGGATCTTAATAATTGAATAAATAAGCACTAAAACAATAGAACAAATACTTGAAAATTATAGAGGTAGATATTACAATAAGTGAAATGAAAAATGCAATTGATGGATTTGAGGCTAGATTGAAATAAAAGAAATAATTAGTGAAATTGAAGGTAGTTCATTAAGCAAAATCATTCAAAACAAGGAACATAAGCAAAAAATGTTAAAAAGTACACTAAGAACTGGAAAGTAATGAAAGGCATACGTTTTGGAAAGAAACAGATGAAAACATCCTTATTTGTACACGATATGATAATCTACATAGACAATGCTAAAAAATCTACACAAAATAAAACTTCATAGATCTATTAAGTGAGTGCATCAAGGTCACATTTAATAAAAATATGAAAATCAATTACATTTCTATATACTAGCACTAACTAAGCAAATGGACATTAAACTCTGAAAATATATCATATGCCATTTATGAAAAATGAAACATTTAGCTACATATCTATTGAAACATGTGGAGGACCTATGTATTTACAACTGCAAAATGTTGATTGCAACATTAAGTAAAATGAAGTAGTCATAGTTATAAACACAGAATACACAGATTGGAAGAGTCAATATAGAATTTTGTTAATTCCACCCCCAAGCTGGTAAACAACTTTGATAAAATGCCCATCAACATTACAACTATTTTGGTAGCTATATGCAAAATAATTCTAAAATGTATCTGAAAAGATAAAGATAGAATGGATAAATCAACTTGAAAAAAATGAGACATGTGGAATCAGCTTACTTATTTTCAATGCTTACTACATAACTGCTACAATCAGGATTTGTTTAGTTTTGATGGAGGAATTAACATAGATATGAACAAAACATAGATGGCACATGAGTGAAACAGAATAATCTAGAAATAGGTTATTAAAAATAGATTTACTTGAGGTTTGGCAAAAGTACACAGTCAATTCCATGGAAGATAAAGCCTTTTGACTACTGTTGCTGTAGTAACTGGAAATCTAATAATAATAAACAAATAAATAAACCTTTACATAATTATCATTTAAAAATTTAAATTCAGCCGGGCATGGTGTTGCACTCCTGTAATCCCAGCACTTGGGAGGCTGAGGCAGGAGGTTTGCTGCAAGTTAATCAGCAGCCTGGGTTACAAAGTGAGCCCATGGCCAGCCTGAACTTCATAGGAGACCCTGTTGCAAAAACACAAAAACAAACAGAAAAACAAATTTAACTTCAAATAAGCCTCAGAAAATGTAAAACATAAACAATAATACATTTAGGAAATACACAGGAGAAATTTTTCAGAATCCAAGGTAAGTTCAAGTATTCTTTAACTTGACCCTAAATCACGTAACAGGATAAAAATAAATAAACTGAATTTAACTGCAATTAAGTATTTTTCTCCATTAATGTCTTACAAGGAAGATTAATATCAAGGCTAGGTCTAGAAGAACATACCTGCAACGTATGTGTGTGACATTATCTGAATTAGTATAAAGACTACAAAAACCTCTTTCAAAATTTATGAGTAAAAGAATGTATTAGAAAAATGGGCAAGAAGCATGATGAGACAGTTTACTAAAGAGTATATAAAGATGGCAAATACACAAGTGAAAATACGTTCAACATTTTTAGGCATTAGGGAAGTTTAAATTAAAGTCATAAAGATATACCACTATACGCCTCTCAGACTAGCTAAAAGAAACTATGGCAATATCAATTACTGATTAGGGTATGGAGAATCAGACCCTCTGAAAATTGGCTGATGGAAACTGAAAAGAAACTGTAAAATAACTTGGCAAGCTCTTAAAAATTTAAGCATATAATTACTGCACAATATTTATCAATTACACTTTCAGGCATTTATTTAAGGAATTGAAATTTTATGTTCAGATGTCCCCCAAAATATATGTGAATATTTACAGCTGCTTTGCTTGTAATTACCAAAAAATGAAAACTATTATCTTTGCTAGGTAAATGGATGAACAAACTTTATACCCCCTTACAATGGAAAACAACCTAGGAATACATAGATTGTTACAGTGGTGGTAAACCCACAGCATACTGTGGTAGTCAGGAGTTGTGCAGAGAGCAATTAGAAACAGGACATGAAGTTTATAATATTGTTGATGATGGTCACCCAGAGTTAACACAAGAAAATGCAGGAAGTCTACCCTCAACACATAGGGCCTGAATCTCAAAGAAATGATAAAGACCCAGAGCTCATAACAATGCCTCCCATGAGTCCAGCTGAAGGTCTAGAGCCCACAAGAAGGACTCGCGCCAGTCTCTTTTATGAATCCATGCTGGGAAGGCCGAAAGGTCAGCGGTGGAAACTAGGAAGTCTGTGCCATCAGGGTGAAGGAGCTGTGCTGGTGGAATAAGAAGTCACACTGGAGCTGAGAAGTCACAGTCACAACAAAGACTAGGGCTATCCTGAAAAGCACCGCAGCCATCCTCTGTGACACAGAGGTCCTGAGCTCCTCCATGACAAGCACAATCATGTACAAGCCAGGAAGCCAGTGTGACAAGTTCATCCTGGAGACCAAGCGGTACACGTCTTCTGGCTTCTTTTTCTGGCTTTCTGGCTTCTCTCTGGAGCCAGAAAGCAATGCTTGATATGAGGACCAGAGCTTCTACAGAAGAACCATATGGCTCAAACAGTAACAGGTAGGTGAACCCTCAATGTCTCAATGCCTCAACACGTCTTTTTCTCCTTCTCCACATCTCTATGCTGGCAACTTTCCTCAGGTGGAATATCTATGCTCAGCACCCTAATGATTTAATTTTACTGGCGTTAAGTCGACCACCAGTTCTTAATCCATAACACATGCCCATGGTTTTTCTTTTAAGACAAAGAATGTTAATGTATGAGTTATTTTTCCTAAACTAAAATCTCAGCATTCAGATTTAATAGTACCGTTGACACTTTGCAATAAATAAATGGGCTTTGGATTTCAGTATGGTCACTTATCTTTAAAAGGTTCACTATCACTGGAGAATAAACTCTTTACACACTGAAGAACCTAGAGGAAAATCTCTAGAGAATTACACTAACTAGAGAAAGTCAGCCCTGAATGGTTCAGTATTGTATATTTTATTTATATTACATTCTTCAAATTAGAATGTCACAGGAATGATAATAGACTAATGTCATAGAAATGATAATAGATTAATGGATTGCCTGGTGTGACACCGTTAGAGGACTGGGACATAGATGTAAAGTAGTGTGTGTGTGTGTGTGTGTGTGTGTGTGTGTGTGTAAGGGGTGTCCTAAGATGTTGAAAATATTCTGTATCTGTGTCAATCTTATTATCCCGCTTGTGATTTGGGACTATGGTTTTGCAAGTTATTGGAGGAAATCAGCTGAGTAGTAAACAGAATCTTTGCAGTCTTTTAAAACTTCATGTGAACCTATAATTACCTCAAATTAAATTCTTTAACTTCAAAAGACTTAACAAGCAATGTGATCTTTGTAAAAAAAATATAGAAGTCTAAGTTATGTGTAATGAGACTCCACGTAAAAGAAGACAAAGAATTGGTAGTCAATTTGAAAATGAAATTTGATTAAAGAAAACAGATTCTCAGATCTAGAAATTTCATTGATCCTCAGACTGAATACAAATCATGCGTGGCCTCACGTGCATACACACACACACACACACACACACACACACACACACACTAACATATATGCACAGATGCACAGCATAGGTAAACTGATTTAAATCACACATTAAGAGATAAATTTCAAAGTAGCTGGAGAATTTTTTTTTCTATTAGACACCTTAGAGAATTAGGGCTAAATGTGACAATATGCCCCAGTACTTTGAAGCTTTTAAAATTTTATTATCTAGTTTATAGAATACCAAAAGCAAATATGGAATATTTGAATAAGTCAAAAAATTAGATATCTCTAAATAAAAAATCCAATAAAAATGGGCAGCTGAAATGAATAGATGTTTTTCAAAAGAAGTAAAACTTGCTATAAGTAAATAAAATACATTAAAAATGTTCAAGATATACTGGCCAAATTATAATAGCAATGAGATGCCTTCTTCTTCCAGAAAGAATGACTATCATCAAGAGATAATAACCAATGCTGATAAGCCTAGACAGAAAAAGGAACCCTTCTACAGTAATGATAGGAAAGTAAACTAGTACAACCATTGTTGAAATCAATGCAAGTACAAGGTGCTGAGTTCAATTCCTGATACCAAAAAAAAAAAAAAAAAGAGAGAAAAACTAGAAATTGTATCCGATGCCCTTGTTATGTATCTTTCTGAAAGTATTACAGATGGCATATTATAATGTTCTATGCATACCCATTTCATAACTCACATTAGCTACATTTTAGAAGTGGTTCATATGCCCATCAACAGATGAATGAATAATGGAAAACGTAGTATTTATGCACAATGAGGTACTAATCTGCCATATGGAAAGGTGAATTTGAATCATTTGTAGGAAAATAGATGCACTTTGAATCAATATTAAGTGTAAATAAGGTTAAATATTTTATGGTTTCATTATATGAGAAATGTAAAATATAAATAGGCAAAATATAGGATAGATGATAAAACAAGCGAGTCAGATCCTTTGGGAAAGTAAAGGGGAAGGGGATCTAGAAATGAAAGAAGGGGTAAAGGATTGGAAGGGAAGAAAATTTAAATAATAACTGAGATGTGGTATGTGTCAATTTCTTAAGGGGAATGTATGATTATGTGCTATAAACATGTACTATCAAAATATAAAAATTAGCAGAAGAACTGAATAATGCTCACATCATTCTTTTAAAGAGAGAAATAAAATCGTCAACTCTTACCCAAAACCATCCACAAAAGAGGGAAAGCAAAGCTTTTCTACATGCTTTAGATAATCAACATAATTCTCATAACAATATCTAACCGTGCAACTGTAACAAAATAATTACTGTACTTGTGAATATAGATGTGAAAAATTTTAAGGAAATATCAGCAAAGCAAATTCAACGATATTTTTTCTTTTTGGCCACATAGCATTTATACCTTACATACTAGATTGATTAACATTCAGAAAGCAATCAATGCAATTCACAATAGAAAGAGAGTATGCAATAAACCACTTCTATTAAAATTTGTATCTGGAAATCTGGAGAGAAATCCAAAATACATTGGAATAGGACAGTAAACACAAGCCAAGCACCTCTATTTTGTAGAAACAGAAGAAGATCAGATTGTTTGGAGAGCTGATTTATGTCTGGACAAAAGAAAACCTTAAAAACAAAAATATCTATTGGGAATATGAAATAGTGGGCAGCATCAGAAGACTTTTATTTTTGTAATAAGGTTCTATTTAATGTAAAAATATTTGTTGATAAACAACTTCTTTCTTGCATTGTTACTTTTTAAAATAAATTATAGGTTACATGACAATTGATAAATCATTTCAAGTAGAAAATTTTCATCAAAGATCAAAATTTTTAAAAGTATGAAATGTAATACAATGCTTCATGATTTTCCACTATTGTATTTATAAATGAGGCTTGTATCAAGTAATCTAAGTATTAAAATACATCATCATATATAAGCATTAAGCAAGAAATAGGAAATAAAAAATGAAGAAACCAAAGAACTGAACAGTAAGTTACACTGCTTTGGGTATTGAGATGACTTAGTTTATTATGTTTCATAACTAATTGATGTTTTAAAGAAAAGATAGGATGACTCATTAGTCGTAGAGTAAAAACAAAGCAAGAAACAGAAAAATACGAATTATGGTTCCCATTTTTTTCAGAAAAATAAAAGTTAGGTTCAAATATGCTTACATTTTTAGAAAATCTAAAATAAAAGACCACATCTCTTAGAATTTCTCCAGTAGCAAAAACAGTCAAAATGATTAAATAAATATATTTACAAATAAACAAAAACTAAAAACGTTTTTTATAAATCATGAATATGCCTTTTTACCACAAAAAGTTTAGGTCAATGAGTTATGTTGGGAGCCGTGGCACTGTCAAGTCATCAGACGCGGTGATTGTGAGGCCTGTGGGAAAGTACAAAAGCCTGAGCTAGATTACCCCTCTCATCGAGCCCGCCTGTGTGGCACCTGTTTCTTATCACCCCACTAAGTTCCCGCCTCACAGGGTAGTCTGCCTAGCTATTAATCCTATATATAGCCAGTGCCTCCACCCTCGAGAGAGAGACTGAAGCACGGAAGGAGCCGCGGGGAGCGGACCAGTAGAGGCTTCGGGGGAGACTGAAGCACAAAAGGAGCCGCGGGGAGCGGACCGGTAGAGGCTTCGGGACAGACTGTAGGGAGAAGCACGCAAGGAGCCGCGGGGAGCGGACCAGAGGAGGCTTCGGCTGGGAGCGATCCCAGGGCAGGCTGTACGGAGAGAAAATAAAAGAAAAGGTTGTCCACTGCCAGACTTTGTCGTGTGTCCTTCCTGCCGGCCGGGAGCGACATCGACAGAGTTAGAGCTAATAAAACAAGTCTGAAGTAATAACTGCTTTTTTACAACTCATAATCAAAAATATTTTAGAGTTTTTAAATAGTCAAGAAATACATAAATGAAAAGAATGTGCAGCTTACCAAAATCAAATATTGCTTTGTATATAGCTCAGAGCCTGCTTGGCAAGCAGCAGATTTTACCAATTCCTGGTACCAAAAAGAAAAAAAGAAAGAAAAGAAAGAGAGAATAAAAGAAAGAAAGAAGGAACAGAAAAAGAAAGGAAGGAAGAGAGAACTAAAGAAAGAAAGAAAGAAAGAAAGAAAGAAAGAAAAGAAAAAGAAATTCAAAATATTTATTAACTGGTCCTGTGTAGAAAGTGTCTATCATCTGATCTAGAGCAACCAGCTAATAATTCAAAAATAAAAATATTAAATTTTGATAAAATCAATTAACCTAAAAAGAAATCAGTACATGAGTAACCAATAAATTTTTAAAAGACAAATTTAAGATAATATTGATAAACATACTAACTATAAATGTGTTAAAGAGAAATGAAATATCACAGATTGCTATGCTGGATAAAAATAGGACTCAATTACATGTTGTCTACAAGAAATCTGTTTTAAATGTAAATACCTCAAAATGATTAAAGATATTATGCTAAAAGTGAAAGAATGGAAAAACCATATGCCATGCAAATAATCATCATAATAAAATTTGTATTGATAATTGGATATCAGTGTAGGCTGCAAGAAAGTATATTTACTTCATATAATCTGATGGCATTTTCTAGTGTAAAGTAGAATAATTTCATAGAAATAAATATGTTGAAAAAGATTCAAAAAGTACATATACTTAGTAACATAGCTACAAAATGTATGAAGCAAAAACCAAGAGAAATAGCAGAAAAAAGACAATATAATTGAATATTTTAGCTCTTTTTTTCTGAAATTGTTAAAAAAATTACACACAGCATTAGTAAGCATAATGCAGATCTTAGAAAAAGTACACTTTTTATCTCAGTGCTTGGAATCAGTCTCAGAGGCTACTGTGTGCTAAGAGGTGAAGATCATGTGGGAAATGGCACTGCACAGCTCCTGAAATGATGAAATATTCTCTATCATGACAGGGAAAATGATCCTATGAAGTTAGACATCTGTCCAAACTCAGAGACATGTACACTAAAATGTGTGAATCTTATTTCATGGAAAATTGGTTTGCGTTAAATGAAGTAGTTATAGATGACTGCAGACTGCAATGAAGGCACGTGGGTGCAAAAGTTACCTGACTCCAGCTGCAGACGGACGAACGCAACTTGGAACACAATTCAGATCACGTGCTTCTGAGTTCTGACTTTGCCATTTAGTTGGCGCTTTTGCTGCCTTTTGAATGACCTTTACCTCTTCAGGTTGGTCACTGAATCTGATTCACCCTTTAAATTCCAGACTGTGTCTAAGCTTTCTCTCTCATTTGCTTGTTAAAGCATAGGCAAAGGCTCCTCATCCCCGGGGGTTCCTTTAGATTTTATTAACTATTTTTTTTAGTATGAGATAGAGATTTGGCAATGTACACATAGGATGTCTCTTTCTTTTGTGGCTCACAAAGAGATTTGTTTTGTTCTATTCTTGTTGATTTTTCCCTGTCTCGGTGTTACTCTGTCTCTGTCTCTATGTCTCTGTCTTTGCTCCTCTCTGTCTGTCTCTCTCTGTCTCTCTCTATGTCTCTCTGTCTCTATTTCTCTCTCTCTCCCCCTTTGAAAGGAGGTTATAGAATAGTTATAGAATACAGTCTCTAAGGATCACTCTTATTTAGCCGGTGCAAGTAAAAATTCTGAATACTTAAGGGAATGAATTATGTAGATGTGTGACTTCTGCTTCTTCCCCTTTTTATTTGATACTTGTTTATCTTATAGAAGCATAATGAGCATAAATGTTTACTATGTATAATCTAAATCTTGAATCTGTGAACATGTTTGCATGTACTGTCCTCCTCTCCCATGAAGAATTGTAGATGTTTGACTGAACAAGTTAAGAGAATATCTGAGTAAAACTGAGGGTGTTGGTTCATTGGGTCTTAAAATAAGGAAAATAAGACAGTAAATACAATATTAATTGATAATTGTTAAGTTGATAAATTGGATACTTTGAGGTTCATGCAGTAGTGATTTTGATTTAGATTAGAAGACTATTAAAAAAATGGAATTTGGCTTTAGCCAAATTAACTGTTAAAGGTTTATATCAGGTTTGTAGAGCTTCGGTCAATTCTTTCAAGTGGTGTGGAAGGGGAGAATTCTAAAGAGAGGCATAATATGCCCTTTTTGGAATGATAACAACATGAACCCTTAATATCCCTTGGAAAGGAAGACTGATGTCTTTCTGTGACATTCTTTGACTTACTATGCTTTTTCATTCTGTTTGGGTTTTTCTCTCTTTCTTTGTGACACTGGAGAATAAACTCAGGTCCTTCCCACTGAGCTATGTAGCTAACACATTTTGTTTTTAAATTTTATTTTGAGACAGGATCTTGTTAAGTCACTTAATTGCCAGGGCTGGGCTTGAATTTGCAAGCCTTCTGCCTCACCTTCACAGGTATTGGAATTATAGGTGTGTATCACAATACTCAGTTCTTTTTAAAAAGTTAAATACTGTATGTTGCTCAAGATAGAGCAAATAGCTTATATTATACTTTGAGATGATATTTCTAATTGATTTAATTTCTCTTATATCTTCAGATATTTTTTCTGTTAATAATTCTTGGATTGATCTGAATCATAGAGAAAGCAGGATGTTTACAGACAGAAGGACAGAGACAGAAACCAAAGAAGAGTTAATGAACAATCAGTGACTATAAAAGATGTGACACCCAAAATTCTAGAACATATACCTGAAAGTCATATGACCACATAGCAGGGGTAAAAATAAAATCACTGACAAATAAATATTCCTTGTAAGTGGCACCAAGGTTACATGTGCAACAGTTTTTCACTGTATTTTCAAGCATTTGCAACCTTCAGATTGAGCACAGACATTTTTATAACCTTTTCTGTTTAGCATTGGACATCTGAAGTGGCACATAATACCGAAACGGAGATTTTTAGCTATAAATTATGTTTTGCAAAGGTAAAACTGCATAATAATGAATATCAAGGTCTCCCCCACCCCATTTTCATTTTTCTTTTTTGCTCACGGAAAAAAAAAAAAAAACAGATCACTCTGGGAATGTATTATAAGTCAATGACAAAAAGTATTAGAAAATGCTGACACATGGAAGTCTCTTCACAGCAAATGAATCCGATTTCTACTATTATGAGCTAGGTTTGACCTTAAGCCAAGTTGAGGTAGTCCATTGAGGCAGAATCAGAGATGAAGAAGCACATGGATGTGAAAGAAGTTGCCATACCAGTCATCTGGTGAGCTTTTCTTTACTTGGAAATATTATCTAGGTAAAATGGTGACAGTACTTAGTGCACAGTCCAAACCAATAATTTGCTTGGATTTCAGAGTTGGAAAAACATTTAAATGAATTTACACACACACACATGCATGCACACAAATATGCACACACACACACATGATTCCAAACCAACAATTAAAAAACCTAAATAGTATTAATCTATTTCATGAAATACACAATACTCCTAACTTGACATTGAAAAGTGAAGAATTGAAACAAGAATCCTTCCAGCTGTCCTCATAATTTTGAAGATACAGCATAAATATCACTTAAAAGATGCGGCCTCTTAGGTGACAAATAGCATTACTTAAGTGCAATTCCTAATAAAGACAAAAATAGAGTCAATCATACCTGAGGGGAATCTCAGGATGAATCATAAATTTTCCCCTATCAAATTCAAAGGAGTGGGACACAACTTTCTTAATCTGAAAGAGAATAGTTAAAATGTTCAGTTATTAAACACTGTAAAATACTAATTCTTTCAGTCTAACAATCATTTTCACACCATCCTGTATCCAAGAGAGTCAATTTTTTTCTGTAGTATTTGTTTTTATTGTTAGATAAGTGATCTATTTCATATATGAATTTTGGAAGATGTACAGTAGTAACTTACTTGCCATCTTAGGTAATCATACTTGCTAGAAAACAACAAAGCACCTGCACATTAGCAAGTAAGAATTCTAATTTACTAAATATATTACTAAAAGCGTTCAGAGGCGGACTTTCATTCACCTTAATTCCCATGCTTAGTATTTTATTTCCTACTCTGTTATAGATCAGGAACAAATTAAAATACATAATAGTGCAGTAATATAAATAAAAGTTACATGTGAGAGCAGACAGCATTATAAATCTGAGTAACTCTTGCCTATGTGTGTTATATTACTGTAGCTTTATATGTAATTCATGTTCTTCCTTAATAATATTTTCTATTTAAGTAAACTTTCATCTACACAGCTAGGCACTGATTTTAAGTGTGCAATTCAATGCATTTTGACAAAAGTATAAATTCATGCAACCACTATCACAATCAAAATAGTAAAACATTTCCATAATGGGCAACCATTGTTTTGATTCTATCATCTCCGATTAGTTTTGCCTGCTCTTAAATTTCATATGAATAGAATCAAACATGCTTATTCTGTCTTGTCTAGCTTTTTTCATTCAATATAACTTATCTCAGCATCATCTGTGCTGTTGTGAGATCAGTAGTATATTCTATTTTATGCTGAATATTCTATAGCAAGGTATGCCTAGCCAAGCTCATTTAGGCATTCAGTTGTTTACAGTTTTGGGCTATGAATAAAACCTTAAATTTAGTCATTTGAATGATAAGAAATAAAATACATTAGTGAACTAAATATCCTTACTAAAAAGAAACAATGACAAAAATCAATGCGTTAAAAAAGAGAATGGCATACTAAATAAATATTTAAAAGAAAAAAATAATGCATTTAAAAATTGTCAACACAACAAAACTGATTTAACAGCAGCTGGCTTTTGGATAAGACATAAATCATAAACACTGGGGAAAATAAAAGCAGCAAAACAAATATCATTATTGCAGAGTATTAAGGATTAATATTGACTTTTAAATAGATATTTTATGAGACATTGTGGAAGAATAGTTTTGATTTTTAGATAGTTAAATGGGCACATTTCTTTAAAAAGTAAGTAAAACACCTCAACAAAGAATAGTTACATAAATAGTTCAGTGACCTTTGGGACAACTGACTTAGTAATTACATTTTTCTAAAGCAAACTATTTCTAAATTGTCTCTACAAGTGTTTTCTAACCAACATCTGTGTAGCATTGCATTCCAATTACATTATTTTTTAGAATACAGAACTAAGTGGCTCCTTTCATGTAATTATGTTAATCTATGATAGCATTGATAACAGGAAATTCTATAGAAACTTTAAGAAGAAGAAAATAGATTAAAATTATATGAACATAGATGCAGAAACTTCAGGTGCAGTTAACAAACTAACAAGGCAAAAATACTACATATTATGAAATGGGTATAATCAGAAAGGTGAATGTGATTTAGCATTAGATGATCAATTTTGCTCACTGCATTAATGGATTATGGGAGAAAAATAAAACAGCTATACCAAAAATTGAAGAAAAAATTTTAATAGAATTCAATATCCAGTCATGCTTCAAATATTTAGAAAATCAAGAATAGAAGGGAAAGTTTCCATTATCTGATAAAGGGTATGTATAAAAAATGCCAATTCTATGATTCTTAATATAAAATATTTCCATTGATATTTAGGCAAAGAAAAGTGAATATATTTTTAGTAGTTTTAATCAATACAGGTATGGGGAGACTTAAGCAATGCATTAGGCAATAGGTAACAAAGATTGATAGATACAATTTGGGAGTAAGTATAATACTCATTATTCACAAATGATTTTCACAAGTCTGATGTTGATCATAGAAAATCCCAAAAACTATGAATTATGAATTATATGAGGGAATTAGTAGACAGTATGATATGGTTGTTTATACAAATTCAAATAGCAAGAATCAATTTCATCTTTAAATATTAGTGAAAATATTTTTTAAAAATAAATATTGATTTGTCTGTGTGTGTATTTTATGGATCAAATGACTTCATTTTATGGATCAAATGACTTCAGTTACTCAGGAATAAACTTTATGCTCAAGATCACTAAGGAAAATATCTAAAATGAGAGACATTACAAAATATATAAACACAGATCAAATACTATATGATCGTAGATTGGAATACTAATGCTAAATAAACACTAATTTTCCCCAAATCATTGCAATTCCTAAGTTCCAACAAGAAGTTTTATTTTTGGCACTTGAAAGACTGATTTCGACCATTCATGCAGAAAATGTAGAGAACCAAGATATGCTGGAAGAACAATGTGAAGAGTAATTAAGACATTGTAGGGTTGGTATAGGAACAGACCAGGGAACATGCTCATAAAGAGTCTGGCACATACATTGATCTGTCGTAAAGTAACATGTTAAGGTAAAGAGGAGAGTATATTTTACTATAAATGCATCCATGAAAATTATGCATCTTTATATGAAACAAACTTCAGAAGTTGCATTTTTATTTAAACCATTAAAAATTACTTCTTATGAGTTAAACATGTTAGATAAAACATGAAAATGGGAAATATAAGAAACATAAGCAGAAATAACTTGAAGAAATATAAGAAATTTCTCAGAAAACTCTTAAAAACTAAGAGGTTTTTATGATCTTGAGATGTATAAATTTTGTAAATGAAATATAAAGATATATGCTTCTAAACATGTATTAAATGTTAATAAAATTGACTACATTAAAGTACTTACCAAAAGACACCATTAAAAGTGGAAAGTTCAAATTATGTAATGTTAATGAAGATTCCTATTTTTTTTTTTTTTTTCTTTTCTATGGTACCTAGGATCAAACTCACAATCTTATACTTGCCAGGCAGGTGCTTATGCTGCTGAGTTAAACATCTCCAGCCCCTGAAGATTTCTAATACATATAACTTTAAAAGGGCTTTCATAAAGTTAAATAATGTATACAAATTAATATAAGAGAGATAAACAAATCAATAACAAGATGGAGAAAAGACTTGGAATCACAAATAATTCAATGACCAATAAATAAACTAAAGGTCATTCTAATATAACAATAATTAAGGGAGTGCAACTAAATTTTTGGTGTGCTATTATCCACATTCTAGATTAGCTTAAATGAAAAAGTGAAACAATCCAAAAATTTGATTAGTATGTTATAGTGAGAGCATTATATTTCATTGATGGGTTTGAAAACTATTATAACCTCTCTGGGAAAAGTACTTGTAAAAATCTAGCTGGTTACTATTTAGCCAATTACTCTACCTACATATACTTATATCTGTATGTAGTTGAACAGATGGTAGAATACCATATATACACACATAGCAAGATACAGTTTTATACACGGAATATAATGACAACTAAAATATTCATCTCTAGTGTTATGCATAAATAGTGATATATTCAAATGATAGAGCACTATAAGTGAGTGAAATGGAATGAAATAATGCTACAATGAGTCTTAAAATCATAATATTGCCATGATAAGAAATTAAGATACCAACGAATACTTAATGCCTGATTATCTTTAGAAACTAGCAAAGAAAATAACAAGCCATATCAGGGTTCTTTTTACTGTTTTTTCCATTTTAAAAGGCATAACAAGAGGGTTTTTAAAAAATCTAAAGAAATGGTTACTTTGAAAAGCAGCCCAGTGTGTATTTTCAGGAGTTTTGTATGCATGTTGTATGTCTTGACGTGGTATGGGAGTAGTATACTAGAGGAGAATATACTATTTTATTGAAGTAAACTTTTTTTATGCATTATATGTTTATTACACAGTAAAACAAATTATTAGAATAAAATATATAACATGTTACACTTGATAATATTTTTCTCATATAGTTAGTTCAAAAAGGCTTCTTCATTTTGCCAAAACTATTTACAAGATTATCTTTTCTGATGACATAAATGAAAATCTTCTCATACATTCTGGATATCTATTCTTATAGATCCAATAAATATGGGGAAGGTGAAGAATTTTCATACTTTCCTGGGTATTATTTGAAAGTAAATTATACATAAAGTAGCCAAGAGACACTTGCAAACTGAGCTAAAAAGGTAGGTCATGATTCAGACCCGGCTGCCTTGATGGCGTCTCTTTAATTAACAAAGCAGAGGCTCTAATGGAGAGGCCTCTGAGTGCCACAGCAGTTAATGGTCTGTTAGCATTTCATTTTAAAGGCCTGAGGATAGAGGGCTTAACCCAGGAAAGGGAACTTGGAAAACAAATTAGAAACCACCAAATGATTAGGTTCCTTAAAAACAGTTCTGTGTAAAGCAAAAAAAAAAAAAAAAAAAAAAAAAATGCGCAAAAAGCTAAAGGTCTTAATTTACATTGTTTGCACTTCATAGCGTAGCATTCCCTCTGCTACTGTGATTTTCTTCCTCAGTATGGTCAGTTTTTAAAAACGAAATGATTAAAACAGATCAGTTTTAGTACCATGTGGTGATTTCAATACTTGATAATAAGCTTTGTTTAAACATTTAATTACTTTTAAAGATTCTTGCAATCTTTTTATCAAATAACATCTTACCACATTTGCATTGTAGTGTACTCTTCTCATGCAATTTCAGAGAATCATTTTAGTGTGTACAGTAAAAATTAAAGTCCAAAAAGAGAAGATTTCAGTATAGAACATCTGATTATTAAGCAACTTGCCCAATGGAACATAGTTAATTGAGGAAAATAACAGGGATTGTTCTGATTCCTAGAGAAATGGTTCCCCCATAAGTGTGCATATGTGTGTATCAAGGGAAGAAGAACAGCTCACCAAAAGATCAATCTTTCTTCAAAATAAAAGCCAAGTAATAGGGTATTTTCCTCAGGGGAGAAAAATGTCCTATTAAATGCAGTTAGCTAGCCTATAGCTAGTACACACTCCTAATGTGTCTTTAGTGGCAATTCCACATTTGTCTATCACCCTTGTTTACTCAGTCCAAATCTAGATCAGCTAGAAAGCCTGGAAAGGCTGCCTTGCAACTCATTAGGACCCTTCAAAGGAAGAGGGAAACTTTCTCAGGCAGCATTTGCAATGGACAGGACCTGCAACTCTGAACAGTCACTCTGCATAACAAGATCTGAATTCTCAAGCTGAGTTTCCAGGTTCAGACCTTGTGCTCTCCAGTTTTATTTTCCTCAGTTGATAGTCTTTTTTAAGTGTCATAGTATCTCTACACAAGTGGGATCCAAGAACAAGTTTGATGATTTACTTTTCCTTCCCTAACTTGATGTTCACGGTGAAAATTTAAGATAATACTGAAAACATAGAATAAAAAAACTCCTTCCTTTCATCCTGTTGCCTTTCCCTATATGAACATTGTCTCATACAAACACTGTGGGTTCTATATTTAGTTCTGATAAGAAAAATTCTTCTAGCAAGACTTTTTTCTAATTATGTATTTCATGCCTCAGGACTGTACACATTGTGCTTTGCACATAGCCGACCGTCTATGTTTATTAGCTTGGTTCTATTAAATTATTTTCTCTATCCTAATTTTATTTAAATAATCTGAGAGACTCTGCTCCCAACCATTTCACTCGTCTTTGAAATGCTGCGAATCTAATGTGCTGTTATTCATAATATCAGAGGACAAAAATGAGTCCTTAAAACTAAAGGCTGTAGGAAACAGAGGCAGAAAGTTAGAGCAATTCATTAACCTCTGGAGTTGCTCTGAGAAATGACTGCAAGTGCCTCTGGCAGAAGAAGCTATGTTGGAAGGAGGAAAAATGTCCTCTAAGGCTGGAGAATAAAGGCAGACCTAGGCTCTGATTTGAAGCCTATGGTAGAATGCCTTATCATGGAACATCAGTATAACAGTGGGCGAAAAAGCATTAGGAATAAAGAGAAAAAAGCACAGCCAGGGATGCATATTTACATATTTTAATGAAAACAAATTATCTCTCCTGAAAGTAATTAATTGTGAAATTATTTAATTATGTGGCAGTAGTAAGGAGGAAACAGTGTTTGAGGTTTTTCAGTAAATTTCAATTTTAAGTAAACAATTATTTGAATCTAGATTCTTTATTAAGCAATTTTTTTTGCAGAAATCTCAAGATATCGAGCCATTTTTTTTTCCACTAGTGCTACACCAAAATGCAGCAATTATGCAATTAGATAGCGATTGCTCTTGTGGATTTCATTCAATTTTGAAATAAGCATTTGAAAGTGCTGAAGAAAGGAGATACAATAGAATTCCTGAGAAACATGGGTTAGGATTTGAAATATTTATTCAAGCAAACACTCTCATTGACTGCCATGTCAATGTCTCAGCATGCCTGCAGAAAAATAAACACAGAAATATAGAATGTAATATTTAGAAGGAAATCTACAAATTATCTAATCCAGCTTCCTGCACACATCAGAAATTTTTTCATATCACAATACCATCAGAAGGTCACCAGGTTTTAGAAACACAATGAGTGTCTCAGAATGCACTGCTTTGAGGTAGCTATGGGAGATTTTTACTGGTCATATTCTCCTTAAAATATTGACTATCAGATTAATTTCAGTCTTCTGACAGCATAGTATGTATCTAATCATTAACTTACCTTTAGTTCTTCAAGTATTAAGACATGTTGATTATTTTTTTATTTACTTCACATATCTTCTCTGATTCATGGTATTTCTGTTACACTCAAGAATATTGTATGTTGCACAAGTTTCCTGCCAGCCATGGTCTCCAATGCTTTTAGTTGAAAGAGTGTCAGTGTATGAACATTTCCAAACTTGGGAGTATCCTACAGAGTGGAAATGCCATTGCCATCAGCATAGATATTCTCATCAGTGGTAAAAAGTAAAATCTTCCCTTTGTTGTGATCCTAAAATGTTCTGAAGAGTCAGCAGAGGGTGATTAACAAAGATGCCATAGCTAGACTCTGTAAGACTCTGTATTGGAGATGTGACCATAGACAAAGAATCTCTCCCTGTCAGTTCCCTCTACAATATTATGAGAGTAAAAGACTTTCCTTGAAAGGCTGCCATGCAGATTAAACAAGTTGGTGTTTATAACATGCTTAGTACAATATCTGGCACAGTGTTTTGTAATAATTAGATGAATCAAAGATTTTGTATTAAATTTCATAGGTTTGTTTTAAGTCAGTTGTTCTAGGTTTTCCTTTGTCCTGCCTATTTGTTTAGCAGAATGAGTTTTTTTCAAAAAGAGATTTCATGTGGGACTCTACTTAAGAAACAAAAGAATTACCTTAGGTGCGGCTATGAAAACAGCCCAGAACCTTCTTACTTGTAGCTAGGATAAACTTGGCCTGAAAAACCATGGCAGCCCAGGAGGCAGCTCTGGAACTGTTAAGTTCTTAAAAGTTCATGGAAATATGTCCTCATATCCTATTACATTACATTTTTATCCGAAAATGTTCTTTCATATATAAGACAATCTTTCCATTCTTTAAAAGCTTCGTGGCTAGAAATAAGATACCAAAGAGGATAAGTTAAAAGTTTAGGAGAGTGGCGTCTCTGAAATTATTTTCCCTGATTGTCACCATTCTGTTCACTCACAATTTCACTTTGTGTGAAGGACATAATGCTATCATTTAGATAACATCTCTGCATTTTTCCATAAAATGTTGCAACTCTGCCAATAGTTGTTTAAATTAAAACCAAGACATATTCTATCTATAGCATCGCCTGATCTGATGCCTATTTATCATTTTGAGGGAAAAAGTAAAGTTTACAAACTTGTGTGAAATTATGCAGGATCTTAGGAATTCCTTCTTTGCTCAGTGCAAGGAATCTTTCTAGTCTTCAACTTTTTAACAAATTTATCAATAATCTTGTTGGGATAGAAATAAAAATTAATAATACCCTGGTAAAATCAGTTTTGTATTCCTGAAAATCAAGACCTTATATTGGACTTTGGGTTAAAATGATTTGAAAGGTGAATATAAAATGTAGTGAATATTTCATTAAAATGATTGCAGTAAAAGTCACATTGTCAATAATTCCATTAGAAATACACCCCCTCCCCTTACGTTGGCTACAGTTAGCATTCTTGTCACCATCTAAAGTGATAATCCTCTTTCCTTTTTGCCTTTAGTGGTATCCCTCGTGGCCTTGATGTCTTGAGCTGATTCAAAACCTTCACCTTCCTCCATCATTTTGACTTGGGGGAAGGGCTAGAAATCACAGGGTGCCAGATCCAGTAAGTACGAGGAATGAGAACACAGTGTCTTTATGAGCCTGCCCTCTACTTGCTAACCCTCTGCAGTAGCATTCACCATATTTTTTTTATCAGAACTCATAAAGACATCAAGGAGGATTTATAGAAATGCTTCAGAAAAAGACAAGAATGATAAGATAAATGTGTATGAAACAAGGGAGAATATTTTGATGGTATTAATGGCAGTGTATTCTTTTATTCTAGTGATTGTTTTTTAAGCTTAAATCCCCTTGTGGCCAGGTGTGGTGACAGATACCTGTAATCCCTGCACTTGGGAAGGTGAAGCAAGGGCTTCTTGGTGAGTTTGAGGCCAGCCTGGGCTACATTCTGAGTTCAAAGATGACCCCAACTACACAGTGAGACCATATATATATATATATATATATATATATATATATATCCCTTATAATATATGTCCTGACCATCAAAATCTCTCAGACAATTCTAATGAGTTGCTAGCTATAAATGTGTTTTTCATATTTTCCCAATAGTTCATTTTTAGTATATATCAATGTTACTGAATTTTACACGTTGATTTATATCTTGCAGTTTTACTGAATTTGTTTTATTACTTCTAATGGCTTTTTAGTTTTTTTTTTTCTTTATATAAGATCCTATCATCTGTGAGCACCAATGATTTAAATATTTCCTTTCCAATTTAGATGCTTTTTACTTCTTCCTCTTATTTAACCGCTTTGGCAAGGACCTCTAGGACTACACTGAATAGAAGTGGTAGAAGTAGGCTTCCTTGTTTTTTACCTAATTATAAGGGAAAAGCTTTTAATTTTTCCTGATTTGACATGGTATGAGACATATTTTTTGTCATATGTGGGAAATAACGTATTTCCATTAGTTGCGAATTTTCCTCAAGAAAATGTGTTGGTATTTGTCAATTTCTTTCCGTATCTATTGAAATAAGATATGTTTTTTCCCCTCCATTTGTTAACATGGCAGAAGACGTTTATTGATTTACACATATTGAATCATCCTCACATTTGTTGCATGGATCTTATTCAATTGTGGTCAATGTGGATGTTTCCGTGTGATGTTAAATTCTGTTTGATAGTATTTTGCTGAAAGGTTTTTGGCTTTATGTTCAAGGTTATTATCCTGTAATATTTTGTTTGTTTCTGACTTTAGTATTGAACCATTACTGGTCTTGTACAATGAAATTTGGAACTGTTTCTTCATTTCCGACACTTTGTAATATTTTGAGTAGACTTCTTCAAATTTCAGTTCAGTTTTTGCCAGTAATTGAGTACTTTAGCCATATCCTCCCTCTCTTCCATTCAAAATCTCTGAGTTGAAGTATTTAAAAAATTACATAAGAGATTCTAATAATTTATTGTACATTTCAGTCACCTTAAATGTAGCTGAATCAAGTACCTGAGGTGTCGGTCTCCCTTGAAAATTTGTCAACAATCTGAACTTCTAGAAAGTTCCTAAGTAATGTTGACGTTGGTGTATTCTGATGACTGTTTAGAAACCATAAACCCAAACCAATAGATGCTAAGGGAATCAACAGGGGAGCTTATTAGTGACAGCTACAGAGACTCCAGCCTTACTTAGAGAATGTGAAACAGCTTTTAAAAAGATGTCTAAGTGACACTAATTTTAAAGTCTCCGATGAATTAGTTTAAAAATTGTTTAGAAGTTTTAATTAACTCACCTTATAATTTCTATATTTAACTATGCTTGGATAGCTTCAGTAACAGACAGTATGTTACCTTTTGAGACAATCCTGCCCAGCTGAGGACAGTTATTTTAGGAAAACGTATCTTGCATGGAATGTACAATCTATCTTCTGGTAACTGCAGACAAGCAGTTTGAGTTTTACTCCTCGGGATTTAAATGTATATCATCCCTTAAAATATGTAAAGATATCTGTCATGACTCCATTGAATGTTTTCTTCTCTACAAGACAGAATCAGCACATGTCTACCATCGTTTACATCATGGTTCCACATGTGCTCACTAATATTCATTAACATTCTGCTCATCATCTAACTTTTTGATACTCATTTTGCATAAACCAAGTTTTGCTTGATAACATAGAAAACCCTTGAAAATTAATAACTGTTAAATCTGAGTTTATAACATTTGGGGTTATAGCTAATTTTATGATACACCTAATAAGGTATGTCCATGTCTTAGTTCCATGTGTGAAACTTGCTTTATAAGGAAAAAGAGTCTTTGTAGGTATAATTAAATTGAGGATACCAGATAAAAAGATGATCCAGGACAATCAAAGTGAATCCCAAGCCACTGAACAACATTTTATTTCAAGCATACAGATGAAAAGATCATAGGAAAATGAAAGCAGAAGGTGGAGTATGGTAACAAGCCAGGGATGCTCCCTAGCCTCCACAAACAGGATAAGAAAAACTTTGTTCTGCAGACCTTTGAGTGTTTCCTGACCTGCTAATACTTTAAGTTGGCATTTCTGGCCTCCAAGTCAGAGGGAGTGTGTTTCTATCACGATAAGGCACCAATGTTGTGTTAACACTTTACAGCTGGTGTAACCAATTAAAATAAGCTTCACAGCTAAAATTTAAAGCACAGAAATAGCTAGAAGATCCTAATAAATGATCACTTTTGACTTTTCCTCTAAGAATTACTTGTATAATTTTATTTTCTTTTTATTGATGTGATGATGATACATATTTATGGAGTAATGTGTGAACTTTTAATTCATGTACACATTATGTAATAAACATATCAGAGTAATGAACATAGCTATCACTTATTCCTTTATGGTGAACACATTCCAAATCTTATCTTCTAGCTACTTAAAATTTTTATGCACAATGTAATTAATCGTTATCAATTTAGCGTACTATAATAGAACATCAAAATTTATTCCTCCTCTCTGACTGAAACTTTGTACTTCCTAACCTTTTCCTACTCCCCCGTCCACAACTCCTGGTAACCACTCTTCTACTCTCAGTTTCTGTGAGGTCTAAATATAATATTCAACTTGACTGTATTAAGCGATTCAAGAGCAAGATTACGGGGTTCATAATATTCATTATTAATAGCAGAAGGTACTATTAGTTGGTGGGAACCAGCTGGAGGTAGGTGATTGGTGGTGCGCCTTTGTGGGGCGTGTCTCTTATTAGGACTCTTCTCATTTTCTCTGCTTGCCTACAACTCTTACTTAATAGAACATAAGGCAAGTAAATCACATTGCTGCACCACATCCATCTGCCATGTTTCTGTCCTAAAGCAGGTTATCATTGGCTGAAACTAGGAAACTGTGAGCCAAAAATAAAGTTCCTGCAAGTTTAAGTATCAGTTATTGTGTCCTTGCAACCAGAAAGTTGACCAACATAGACATCTGCATATTTAGAGTCAGCATGTGAGTGAAATCATGTAGCATTTGTCATTGTGTGCTTGACCATTTCACTTAACGTAATGTCCTCTGGGATCATTTGTGTGGTCACAGATGACAGAATTTCATGTTTTTTAAAGCTTGAATAGTGTCCTATTATTTTTATATATGTGTGTATACATATGTATGTATTCATATTATTTTTGTACATATATATATATATTTATATATATACACACATATATGTATGTATTCATATACCTCAGATATGTATACATTTATAGATATATATCTCATAAGCCGGGCGTGGTGGCTCACGCCTGTAATCACAACACTCGGGAGGCTGAGGCAGGAGGATCATTGTGAGATTGAGACCAGCCTAGGCTACAAAGTGAGCTCAAAGCCAGCCTGAAGTGCACAGCGATACCCTGTCTCAAAAAGACAAAAAAAGAAATGTATCTCATATTTTCTTTTCTTACATATTTTGATGGATAGATTACTTTTATACCTAATCTGTTTTAAAATATTTTACAACAAACATGAAAGTACAGATATATTCCCTTTGTATAAGTAGTACACTCAGTAGTGGGGAACGATGGATCCCATGATAGCTTTGTTTTTATTTGTTTGGAGAACCCTCATAATGTTTTTATAATGGTCATGCTAATTTACATTCCCACCAATAGCATATAGCACTTCACTTTTTTCTCTACAATGCCAGCATTTTTTAAACATGCATATGGGTGATATTTCATTGTGGTTTTGATTTGTATTTCCCTGGTGATTAGTGAGATTGAGAGTTTTCAATAAGCTGTTTAATCATATATTTTACTATTTAGTTGCTTGAGTTCCTTGTATATTTTGGATACTTTCCCTTGTTAGATACCGTTTCCAGATTATCACTGCATGCAGTTGATTACTTTCTTTTTTTGTGAAGAATTTATATTTATATAATTCCATTTATCTATTTTGACACTAATATACTATTTTGATGTTGTACTGCAGATAGATAGACTATATATGTATATACATAGACTATATATACACAGACTATATATAGAGTGACTGTGTATACATATATATGTATATGTGTGTGTGTGAATTTGGTTTGAGACAAAGTCTCACTATGTAGTCCATGCCAGCCTCAAACTCATGCTAATCATTTTGTCTCAACCTCTTGAATGTGGGGATTACAGATGTACCCCATCATGCCTGACTTTGTTTTGTAGTACATTGTGAGGTTAGATGGTGGGATGCCTCCAGCTCTCTGTCTGTCTGTCTGTCTGTCTCTCTCTCTCTCTCTCTCTCTCTCTCTCTCTCTCTCTCTCTCTCTGTCTCCCTGTGTCTCCTCTTTCTCCATTTTTTCTCTCCCTCCTCCTCCTCTTCTCTGTCATACTTTGGCTGTTTGAAGTCTTTTATGGTTCCATACAAATTTTCACATTGCTTTCATCTATCTATCTATCTATCTATCTATCTATCTATCTATCTATCTAGTTATATCTATCTATATCGCTATACACAAATTGGCATAACTTTTTAGTTCCCAGAGCAAATCCAGTAGCTCAACCTTCTCCTTGAGTATTTTAAACATCTGCCTGTTAGGTTCATTGCCAGAAGCATGGAAGATGTAGGGCATTTTAGCAGCATCTTAGAGATCCCTCGCAGAGCTTTAAGAAAAAAAACTGAAAATACTGGAGACAGCCACAAGCAGTCCAGCAACTTTTTTTGATGTAGGAATGCTGGGGCAGCCAGAGATGGGTTACTGGGCAGCAACCAATCAGCAGCAAAGAGAACTGAATCACATTCTCTGATTGGCTACTTTCAAAACTCTTGAAAAAAGAACAACAACAATAATAATAATTAATAATAACAATAATAATTGTGGATGATATTTGCAGTTGCCATAAAATTGCAAGGTTTTCTCCAGTGATTTTTAGTTAGTCTTGAAGGAAAACGTCCACAAATTACTGAGGCAGCATATTTTGAACCTCGACTTGGTATAGATATGCTGTAGTCTCAAATTTCCATTCATCTTTTGGGGAAGGATGTAAGTCTGGCCATTGTGATTTTAATCTCAAGGCCTTGCCTTTTTCTGACATGCCTACAGCTGTAATTTTAATGTGTTTTCATCTTCTGCACTGACTTCAAGTACCTGACCTTGACTCACTCTCCATTAATTTCTACCCAACTTAGCTGCCTATATTACTTCCATTCTGAATTTTTTCCCACTCTTTCTGTACTCCTGTTCAGGGTTGTCTTTCTTGAGGTTGCATCAGAACTTCCTCTAGCAAACCAAGCCATACTTTTTCTTGTTCATGTCAGGGGAAGAAAAGACTTCCATTTTCCTACCCATCCTGGACCTCTGTCAAATTGGATTGTCATAGATTAACTAAGTGTCCGTTCCTGAACCAATCACTGTGGCAAACAGCAGGGGATTTGGCTTATTACTGAAAGCCCAATGGACCCACAGCCAGATTCCTCTTTGGGAAGGAAGCCAAGGTGGGAATGGAAGGGAGGTAATGAATGATGGAATAGGGATAAATATTGATAAACACTTACAATTTTCCCTGGAGATATACTAGTTATATATGTATTTAACTCTTGTTTGCTTCTTTCTTTCTTTCTTTCTTTCTTTCTTTCTTTCTTTCTTTCTTTCTTTCCTTCTTTCTTTCTTTCTTTCTTTCCTTCTTTCTTTCTTTCTTTCGTTCTTCCTTCCTTCTTTCCTTCCTTCCTTCCTTCCTTCCTTCCTTCCTTCCTTCCTTCCTTCCTTCTTTCTTTCTTTCTTTCTGAGCCTTGTGCTTCTCAGGCAGGCGCTGTGTCACTGAGTTATATCCCTAGCACTTGTATTTAATTTTTTTTTTTTTTTTCATTTTTGTCGGTACCGGGGATCGAACTCACGACCGCCTGCTTGCAAGGCAGGTGCTTATGCTGCTGAGCTAAATCCCCAACCCCTTGTATTTAATTCTTATAAATATAGCATTATACATGTTGCCTCTATAGATAAAATGCTTGATATTATCTAGATTTTATTTTTTACTTTTAGTGAAGATTCAATAGACAAAGAACAAAATGTGTAGGTAATTCTTGGCCATATCTTTTAAACCTATACTTCAAAGTGCATGTGTTTGTACAAATTACCTCAAGGTCATACTGTTTAGTTACAGTATTTCAAGAAAAAAGGAAGAGTGCAGAATGAAAGGGCACCAATGTACCAGCATATTTAGACTCCATGCCCGCACAAGTCTGAACCAAATGCACTATCTTCCTTAATTTACGAGAGTACAGTTTAACAATTCTATGCCCTACTGTCATTTGAAAGTGTTTAGATCTTGTTTCTAATCATCTAAGCAGGTCTTGTACAAATTTAGAAATTGAAATCTACAGGCAGGGCAAAGATTTTCAATACAAGAAATTTTTTCTGAAACTCTCCTCATCTTTTTTTTTTTTTTTTTTTTTTTTTTTTTAATATTTGGGAGATATTGCTCAGGAAAGATGTTAGTGGTTCAGAAAAGAGTCATCCCCCACGTGATTTCCTAGGCAAGCCAATAAATACACTGGCCTTCTTTAAAGAGAGTTCTTGCAAACATGTTGACACTTTATTTGACAAAGAGGCTGAGCATTGCACAAGATTCAGCAGAGTAGAGGTCCTCTGTTGCAACCTAGGAACTCAGGCTCCAACAGCAGAATGAAGTCTTGCAGTTAACCAGTCACACACAGATTAGAAGGCAGGCAAATACCTCTAAGGAAGGAACAAGTTCCACAAAGGTCTTCCCTTGTGTGAAAGCTCTTATGTAAACATGTTTTAGAATCATATTTAATATTTTCTCTGGTAAACACAGATTTCTTTGTTGGTTAGATCCATAGTGGTGATTTAGAGTGCTTATAGATAGGTACCTGTGGCAAATGGCCTGACAACTGACTCCTTAATCATCTTCTGCAGTTAGCAGTTTTGCTGCTATCTTGGCTTCCTGCCTTGCCTCAAAAACATTAGTACTAACATGAGCATGATTTATAGGTGATCTCATAGGTGATCTCTCTTTAATATGTGGGAGAATGCGATATAATTGAGAGAACCCTGACCACAGGTCAAAGGAGGTTGATTTATTTTCAAACCTGCTGCAAATTACCTTTGAAGCTGTTAAATCAGTTATGGCAACTGCTCTTTCCCCCGGTTTCCTTATCTGTAAAGTGAGGGCATTGAATGAGAGGTGTTTGTCACCTATAACCTCTAAAAAACATCTTCCCACTGAAGCCTTCTGTGTATATTCACCACGCCCCACCTGCAAGATACTGTGTATTTTTTGTCATTTAAAAAATACAGAATAACAGGTCATCAATATTCAGTCTCTAATAGCTACTTGGTAAAAATAACTTGGAAATTGTTCAAAACGTATATGCTGAAGGCCAAGAAGCTGTGCTCATGTATATACCGAGTGCCTATATATATTTGTATGTGTGTACATGTATGTTTGCACACATACAACACACACACTCTCTGATTGCTTTCTTTCATTTATGTTTTCTATCTATAGACACAGGCATACAGAATGGCTTTCTCTTCAGGTGATCATTCTGGGCATTCACATTTTTGAAACCATAAAGCTCCTTCTGTGGCAGCAGGAGCCAAATACTTTAGGTACAGTATCTAGTATAATAACATTAATATGATAGCAGTAACTACTTATTGATCTCGTATTTTAAGAGAAAGCATTTATGTGCAAGTGATTTTTAAATAATCCATTGTTTCTATAGAGAATTGTGAGGTGAATTTCTAGAGAGAATTGTGAGTTAAATTATGAATGTAATTTCAAATTTATTATAATGAATACTGCATACAAGCAGGAATTATGATCTGCTCTGTGGAGTATTGTGTGCTCAGTCCCAAAAGAGTGAGCGCCATTACTATGAATGAATGAATGAAACACATAATTTAGCTAAGCTTGAAGATGAGAAGTAAAACAGAAGTAAATGGTGAGGCGGGTCCGTTATGCTGGATTTCATTGGCTTTTTTGAACTCAAGAGTGAACCAGGTTGACATTTTTTTAACGTTACCATCTAACGCAACACCTTCAGTCATGGTACAGGACAGTCAGCTCCCCAGACCCTGATAGCTACCTGCAGCCCATCCCTTTCTCTACTGTGGGCTGTTTACTCTTCTTACTCTTTGTTGAGGGACACTCTCTTCATTACTGCCAGTAGAGCAGAGATCTCCACGGTCACCATGCTTCTATTAGCCAAAGTGCCCTTTAGGATGGATTAGCAGCTGGTGGAAACATTAGATTGATGTATAGTTGACTATTACAAGCCACCAGAGTGATGTAGAATACAAAAGAAATGGAATTAACTTTGGCAAGGAATCAGGGAAATTAGGACAAATCAGAGGCACTTCTATATTACTTGATGATAGCTCTCCCTGGTGACACAATCAGGGTTTTTGTTTGTTTTTCTAGCAAAACATAAGAAAGTTATATAAAGCATTCGGACAGCCCCAACTTTTTGTTAATGTGAGATAGTGGCAAGTAGAAAGTGTTCATTGTTTTCGAAAATAATCCATGTTTTTGATTTGAGGAAGCTTTTCTAAATGTGATTTTAAGACCATATTCAATTCTATTATGAACGCTAATATTTGCCTCTTTCTTCTTGTCTGTTTTTCATGGCTGCATCTGATTAGATTGGGCAAGGAAGAGAGCAGCCTCTGACCCATCCTTAGGTATGGAAAGTGAGACAGGTTCCCCACCCCCAGCATCTTGGAAAACACTGTGGAATGCTCTGCTAATACATGATTTCTATTCTTTGAGAGCTCGTCACAAGCTTCCAGGTCAGGAACTGGATGGCAGATCTTCATGCCTGAGCTTCCATGAACTCACCCTCAACTCACCTGTCCTGCCATTAGACTCTGCTGATGGGGCTTTGAAACACTGAGGTTCATTAGGAATGGATGCTGACAGGATTTCAGCTATGTTGTTTCTCTACCAAATGTCCCAATTAGAGTCTTTCTTTGACCCTAAACTGAAGACTGAATGTTTTAGAATATCACTGAACTCCATCTGGTACACCTGCCTTTTACCACCTTGTGGAGTGGAGGACAGTAGTTATGGGTAAAACTCCTGGATCCATGTTGACAGGGATTGAGCCATACTTGTCTGTTTCCTTCTGTGGAAATTTGTGGACCGACTCAAGGTTTGTGTTCTTGTGTTTCTTTTTGTCACACTATCATTGTCATAATAGTGTTATGAGGAATAAATCAAAATATCTGACACATGTAGTTACATTATAAATGTTAGTATATGACAGTTCAAGAAGAAAGAAGGGACACTGATCTGATGCTAACGATTGAATGAACACTTGCACTGTCCTCAAGATACATGACCTGGTTAAGGAGTGATAAATGGTACATCACTTATTAGACACAAAATTTCCCAAAAATATACCTTCTCATTTACTATCACTGAGTTTGAAATTAATGTCTTGCTTAATACAGACTTTCTAAAGGGCATGAGAGAATAATTTTAAATGGATAAAATGACATTATAAATTTAAACAATTAGAATATTCTGAGTGTTATTTATGTCTTTCATAGCTTTTTAGTCTCTGTACGATGCTCATGTTACTTCAGAGTCATTATTATGAACTTTGGTTTTTTAACATCAAGCACCTACTTTCACACATGACATGTGGTCAAAAGTGTTTGTTGATAAAATGGATAGATATGAATGGATGCCAAAATTATTGTGTTATTGTAGATGGATAAAATACTATTTGACTTTTTAGAATGTTATCAAGGAAAGCTTTTTGATCCCAAAGAATGTCTTTCCCACAGAGATGATAGAGTTACTGCTTGGCATTATGCAGTAAAGTTATATTAGGACAGAAATGTGTGCTTACTGTAATAAGCTGTAAACTAGAGGTGGTGAGATAAAGATGCCCAGTTAAATTTAAATTTCATATCAACAATAAAAGTGTCATTGGACCAGTATGCATCTCATAATGAATTATTTTAGAATATGTGTTACCCAAATGAGTACTATTTAGTGTATCACAAACATTGAATGGGACATATTTATTTTAAAATAGTATTCATTGTGTATTTGAAATTCACATTTAGCTCAGCACTTTGTATTTTTTTGTTTGTTTGTTTGTTAAATCTGCAAATTCTAAAACCCAGCTTATCACCCACAGTTCTTTTCTGTTAGGCCTCCTTCTAGGGTCCGGTATTGCCTGGGATGTTTCTAGATTCATTCCCTGCTGGGGATACTGTACCTGCTTTTGCTGACCCCATCACGTATTCTTTGTCTGTCACTCTTTCTCATTTAGCCTTCCGTGAGCTTTATAGGCTATGATCGGTCTCCCAAATTCCAGTCCCTCAAGTCTGTTTGTCAAGACTCGTTGTCACCTCAAACTCATTTCAAGTGTAAGCTAAACTTTCCTACAACTCCTGTTCCTTCACCTCCGATTTCCCTAGTTTTAAAGCTCAATAACCAATTTCTCATCCATCAGACCTGCCAAGTCATAAGCTGACTGTAATGTCTCCCTGTCCTTTCTCAATGCAGCTACAGCCAATGAGTTCCTTGGTCCTTGTCCCTTGTGTCAAAGCATTTTCCTAGCCCATCCTTTACACTACCAAATACCAGAGTCCAGAAGTGCACATTTCCTCATTTTCAGACCAATATGTTTCTTCCCTGATAGCTCCGTCTCTGCCGCCTTTAGGCTATTCTGTCAGCGCATACCTGGGTTAATGTATCTAAAATACAAAGCTTTTTGACAAGAGAAATAAACAGTTTTGCATAAGCAATTGGCAGTAAAGAAATTACAAATGACCAAGAAACATATGAAAAGATGTTCAAATTCACTAATGGCTCAGGGGAATGCATATTAAACTAATAATGAGACATTTCTTTATATCCAAAACACTAAAATGAAATAAAAAGGAACAATGACAAGTGATGCTGAGAAGCTTAGAAAGAAAGGGTGCTCTGATGTACTGCACGTAGAAATGTGAACTGATAATTTTTTAAGGCAATTTAGAATAGTCCAAAAAATTAAGAATGTACATGTGTTTCGATATATCAGAAGGATGCCACTGTTGGCTACTTCTTTCATGGAAAGGAAATTAATATTTAAACATGTAGTAAATGTGTTTATTATAGAAACCTTTGATATTGAAAACAGTCAAGAAACAAAATATTGATATCGATAAAAATGATTATAAAAAACAAGAAAAGAGTCAAATAATCATTACACATATTACATTGCCTTTGAAGAATGGTGTTTCTATCATAGAAGTTGACTAAAATGAATGTTCATACTGGGTCTTATAGTATATACCTATAGTTCTAGTTACTTGAAATCCAGAGGCAAGAGGATCACAAGTTCAAGTCCAGCCTAATAGCCTTAAAGACACGCTATCTGAAACAGACCAAGAAGTAAAAATAATAAATAAAAACAGCTGGATATATAGCACAAAACTCCCTGAGTTCAGTCCCCCATGCAGAAAAAAAGATGAAAACATGAAGGAAAGAAAGAGAAAAAAGAAAGAAAAGATTTCCATGCTTGAGAAAAATTACAGAATATATATACACGTATATAAATACATATATGTATGATCCCATGTAATAGTGACATCACTTGTGTATTTGTACCTGTTTGTATATTTGTGCACACACGTACATTTTTCTGTGAATAATAAAAGCACAGAAACACAGAACTGTAATCCAAACTGGTGAGAGTAAGAGTCAATGCAACATGTAAAGTTTATATAGTGTGATACAACTTTTAGTGGTCCTTATTTACTAAAAAAAGTAATAAAGAATATTTAGAACCTATCACTTGGCCTCTGTCTATTTTCTTGATTTTGTATGACACTATTTTTGTATAAAACTTTCCATCCTAATTCTTCTGATTTTCCTTTTCTCTTTTTTGATGGAATTGAGGCTTAAACCTAGGATCATCACCCTGAGCTACAGTCCCTTTTGAGATAGGATTTTGCTAGCTTGCTAAGTTGCCAAGATTGGCTAGAACTTGTGATTTTTCTGCCTCACCCTCCCAGATTGCTAAAAATCACAGACACAGGCCACCACTCCCAGCCAAAATGGATCTTTTTTTACTAATCTTTCATTGATGTTTAATTCCTTCCCTGCTCCCATTCTATACTCACCCAGGTAATTGTCTCTCCCTTAATCTGATGCCTTACGAAACCATCCAAATTTCATTTGTCTTCTGTAGAATTGGTCATTCACTTGGATCTTCCATTTTATAGCTTCTTTGTATGGTTATAGATCAGTTATTACAGGGATCATTTATTCAACATCTGCTGGATCACCCCACCAATGCAGTAGTGCAGTGTCCCATTGATCATTGAACCTAACATTGAACTGCTCCGTGCCAATTTTTTTTTTTTTTATCATACCTACTTGCTATATTTTTTTGTATATAAAAGAATACCATCTGCTGCCCTGTCTTCCTTAGACAGGTAATAAGATAGGTGTCTCTGGACCTTACTTCTGTCTCATTTCCTATGCTTCTGACCTTTCATTTATTTCGGCTGTGTAATGGAGACAGTTGATACAGCTCCAGTGAATTCTAATCTAGACAGGGGTTAGATATATGTCATTACCATTAGTGAGAGCCTGCCCTGGATAGGCACCATGCTGAGCAGAGTGTATACAACAACTAAGCAAGCAGTGTTTTGTGATTAGCCTTTTCCAGGTGGTGTAGAAAGGTCAGGCAAATTGCTCGGGGTCAAACTGCAGGTTAATGGCTGCAATGGACTGAATGTTTGTGTCTCTTTGAAATTCATATGCTGAAACCTAATCCCAACGTGATGATATTTGGAGGTTTGGCCAGTAGGAGATGATAATGAAGAGCATGAGGATGCAAGCCTCACAACTAGGGTTAGTAACCAAGTAAGAAGGGGCCTGAGAGCTAGTTAGCTTTCTTGATGTACCATGTGTGGATACAAGGAGGTGTTTGCAGCCTGCAGTGAAGAAGGGGGGCTGATGAGGATGTCCTACCTTGGTGGTGATGACACTCTGATCTTGAACTTCTAGTCTTCAAAACTACTAATCATTTTTTTTTTCTTTTTATCATGCACCCAGTCTATGACACAGTGCTTGATAATTAAAGTCCAAGCTACAAGGACAATGGCATAGTCAGCATTCTCCGCTTCCAAAAGTTGTTTTCCTTTCCATAATCTTCTTCAGTAAAGAGCTAACTTCATTCTCAGAGTAAGGACACAGTCAGTGTACAGTGGTACCCTAGTATAGAAGGAGAAACCACACCTGAGCAAAGAGAGGACAGGACTGGGTGAATACAGTTACAGCTGATAGAAGTCCCCAAAAGGGCAAGAATGCAAGCCAGAATATGGGAAATCATTATAGCAGACCTTCTTTTTTTCTCTGTATTTTGTATCTTCTTCAATAAACTGCAAGATACTTTGAAGAATTTTGTATATATTTATGTCATGTATTTATTTGCCTCTTCTTTCTAACCTCTCTTTGTACCTACATCTCAACACCATTGAATCCTAGTATCTTTCTGGGTCTTCCAGACTCAGTTGCTTCCCAAGTTTAGTGACTACTAAGAATGACAGACAATAAACCCAACCTGGGGACTCTTTTGGTCCACATTTGTCTATTGCTTCAGGTGTATGCAAGACTGCGTGTCATTCACTCAAATGACCACAAAACAATGGCCTCATTTGGAAGAGATACATCTCAATTTATTTGGTGTGCAACTCTGATTTTTAACTCCCCCAGAATTTCAGAGAAGAAAATCCTGCAGCTGATAGGCCCAGATTTTCTTTCACTTTCGCAATAGGTACAGCATCTATGTGGTATTCACACATGCCCAGCGTGCTGCCAGCAGGGATCAAAGATAGAGTCAAAAGAGTCAGAAATAGCAAAAATCCAATTCTGATGCCTTTGCAGCTTGCAGTCATTTAGCATTTCATCTTCATGAATGTCCCAGGGTGCGTACAGGAGGTGTATGCATTTAAGTTTTGACCTGTGGCTGCCCATTGTTTCATTCTTTTCTGGAGTATCCAGAAATTCACACTCTTAGTCAAAAAAGGCACATGTGAGGTGATTGATAAGCAGACAATAGGCTCAGTAACCCAGCCAAATTGTTTTAAATTATTTCTGACTCACAATTGACATATTGCAGTCCCTTATTGTCACCTGCCCCTTCAGTAAGTCCTGCTACCATTTCAGCTTAATAAGATCAAAATATCACAAAATTATCCTTTCTTAGAAAAGTATTATCCTTTTTTTTTCTTGAAATATCAAAGAAGTCAGTGTGCTCCCAGAAACACTGCATATCAAGAGACTGGGTTCTCTGGTCCTCATTTGAACTTCCTAAGGTTCCTGCAACACCAACTTAAAGTTCAGTCTGTTTGATGTGATGGCTTTGAGTTTGGCGTTTAAGGCACTATGAAATAAACATCAATACAATGCTGGCTCTTGCTTCATTTGAACTATTTAGCCCTCTAGGGCAGACTGCGGCAAATCTAGAAATTTGAGTTTTACCGATTACTGAACTTTAAAGCAGGACTGAAGTTATGGATTAAGGGAGTCTGAGTTTCAAAAGCTGCATCTAACTTAAAGTAAATATCTCAAGCTCCTCATCAGCATTTCCTCAGCCATTTCTGGTTACAGGTTGGCCCCACTGGAACTCAGTCTGAAGCCTGTGTCTATTCTTCCAGAATTACAAGTTTCCATGGTTACAGTGGCTTCTGGAAATGAACTTCATAATTGCTGCATATTGCATATAAACAGCTGGATTCCCTCTTTCAATTTCACTCTGAAACAATGAAGGCCCCAAAAAACGGCCTTGTGTTTGAATCATTGACATGCTAAAGATCATTATCCCAGGAGTGAAGCATCGTGGCATAGGGAAACTTGAAGAAATGATAAAGTCAAACTCTTGAGGCTCTATATATGTAGATGAATATAAAATGCATATGTGTGATTCCACATACACAGACTCAGAGTACTTTAAAAACCAAAAGGTCTTTACCCTAAAGATCCATTAATCTAACTCTTGCTTTACAGGATATTAAACAGAAACCCAGAAGAAAAGAGCAGAGTCCCATAGAAAGTCTGGTGTAAGACTGGGTTTCTAGAATAACCTGGTATTAGGGAATGGCTCCATTCTGAGATGCAGAACCTCCAGTTTAAGTTCTGGCTGTACTATGAGTTCATTCCTTGGTTTCCAAGTATTATTTAATTTGGTGTTCAATTTACAGTCTATACATTAAGGAAGTTGGAAAAGTCATCAGAATATGTATTTACGAAAGTTATCTTTCAAGGCAAGTAGTGGTCATTTGTGAAGCAATTATTATTTGCAGTCTCTATTTCAAATACCTGCTGAATCAGACCTGTATAGATTTCTAAGATTTCCATGCTATGTTCCACTTTTAAGAAGCACATTGATTCTGACTGTTAAAATTACTACTAGGAAAGTGATATATTAATGGCTGTTAACATGAGGCAAATAGTGGTTGATCAAACCTGCCAGTCATGTACTCAGTGCTGAGGCACAGATGGGTAAGGAGAAAGTGTTCTCTTGGAAAAGAAGATTGTTTGAATGGAGTATCTGTCTTGGTGTTGTGTAGGAGACTTAGACTAAAACTGAGTTCACACATATTAGAGGGAGGTTTCCAGAAGTGACAGAAAAAGGAAAAATGGAAAGTCATCTCATTGCATGAAGGGCTTTGTTTTTCTTTCCATTTATTCATATTTTTGCCTATGCAAAAAAGAATCAAAATTCTTTCATGAAAATTTACATACAGAATGATAATACTAGCAACGTAATAATTAAAAAATAAAAGCAGCAAAATTGACCAGATGAAGCTCTCAATGGAGAGCTGTTTCTCAGGAGGATTATTTCTCAGTCCTACTGGAGCTTGCGCTGGTAACATCTGATTCTGTGAGTAAAGTCTCAGAGGCCAATATTCTTGCTCTTGAAAGATGAATAGCCTGGCTCTGTGCTCTGCCCCAAGAAGGTGCAATCTTGCACAAAGTTAGCCTGCTGTGCAATACTATGCGCAATGAGGAGAGAAGGATTCATTCTCTGGCTTGGAACTGGACTTTGTGCTTCAGGAAGAAAATGTTTTTCCAGAAAACTAGAAGAGTATGATTCTTCTGGAGGAGAATTTGTCCCCTAAGAAAGCTCCTAAGGTACTTACTTTTTAAAACAATGACAATAGTAATAAATAAATGATTGCACGACCCAAGCAAACACTTCTTTAACTTCCAAGACATCAACTGGGGCTAAAACAGACCATCATTTGGAAATAAACCTCTTCATAATCTGTGCATACTTATGTGGTTGCTTGTACACTGAGAGACCTTCCCGTTAAGGAAGTCTTATTCCCTACTTGCTCAGCTTTCATCATGTACATATTTCTTGATATCCCTAGTGCTGATTTTTTGAGCATCTAGCTATCTCCTGAAGCAATGCCTCTCTTGTGTGTAAATTATCCTTTTAGATTCAAAGGTCCACACTTTTGATTTCCTTTCCAAATTACATTTCTCCTGAAATATAAGATGTCCTTTGAGATGAACAGCTGAGACCTTCATATTTTGAATTTCTATCGTAAGACATAACTCTCAGTAGCTATTTGTTGACTTTTTGATATTTTGATATACCTTGGAAATTTAATACCAGCCTTGAATGCAATCACTCATTCACCATGTTTTAATTGAGCATCTATTATATGTTAGGAATTGCTAATTTTTAACAGCAAGTACTTTATTTCCTCAAAAGTTCTTTGAGTCAGGAGCAAAAACTAAATTATGTGGCATATTGAATAGAGGGAAGATTTTGGCACCAGAGGATGTTTGACTTTCTGCTGTGCCGATCTGTAATCTCAAGCTTTGCAGTTCTCTAGAATTTTTATTTCTGTTAACATGTGAGAGACTTCTGGGTTTGTTGGTGGAAAAGAAAGGATTTTGTAAATTTTAATGTAAGCTTTTCTGGCCTCTACTTCCAAAGTTATGCTAATGAGCATGAAGATCTGTGGATATGGAGCTTCTGACTAAAACAGCTTTTCCCAATTCATTGCGGAAAATACAGCGTGCCTGTGTCCCGAGACAAGTCAGCAGCTTGGGGGACGGTGGGAAAAGTGTCACCTTTTCCCACTTCTCATGAGAGAACTTGGCGTTTTCTTCTCTTATGTAATCCTTATCCACTCACCCAGCGCTGTCATTCCTGCCTCTGTGCCCTCAAGAGCAGGCGCAGCCAGCACGATGACATTTTAATAATAATACTTTGTACTTATACAGCACCTGTCAGCCAGTGATCTCAAAGTACTTTCCCTGAGATTAACTCATTAATCCTCGCAAGGATAACTGACTTTCCCAAGGTCACAGTACAGTGAATGTCAGGGGCAGGCCAGAGCAGTGAGCTTCCCTATTAGCATCAAAACTTCCAAGTCTGTCAACCTTACTGCCCTCTGCAAACGTCCTTTGGAACAACCCAGACTCACAAAGGCACCCTAGTTGCACATTTGGGCCTTCTGTGAAAACCTTTCTGCTTTACTGGTCCAGTGACCAGACATCTCCATTTAGAAACTTTTCATCCACAGCGGGACAGAAGGAAGTTCCTGGGAGGGTCAGAGATGGCTGGAATATGCCACCACATAGAGTGGGCATTTGCTTCTTGGCTGTGATGTTTAGCTACTCACTACTCTCTCATCTTACAAGAAAGATCCAGGTAGGGAGTCACTAGGCTGCCCAGGCGAGGGCATTAAGGCAGGATGGCTAAGAGTGAGCTTCACACTCACAGGTGGCTGCCTGCTCACTTTAGAGGAAAAAGCTACAAGCATCAGGGGTTTAGGCCACCACAGAAGGAACTTTGAATAACAACTGATTCTTGACCACTGGAACGGGACCTAGGAGGAGTGAGTTTTGAGGCAGCACAGCTGAGAGCACTGAGCTTGGTTTCCCAGGGTAAAACTGCCCTCCCTGCCATCTAAGATCGGGTAGGTGCCTAGCGTCAAGGCACAAGCAAGAGCTTTGAGAGGAGCATACATGTGGGAATTGGGGGATATGAAGTTTGAAATGTCAGGATTAAGCATTCAAACACATTGAAGCAAGATCTTGAGGGAGTGGATGAAGGGAGGGACTGAGAAATATCTGTAGGCCCAAGGTCTCTCTCTCTCTCTCTCTCTCTCTCTCTCTCTCTCTCTCTCTGTCTCTCTCTGTCTCTCTCTCTCTCTCTCTCTCTCTCTCTCTCTCTCTCTCTCTCTCTCTGTCTCTCTCTCTCTCTCTCTCTGTATGTTAGAGATGTAACCCAGGTTCTCATATGTGCCAGGGGAGCATTCTGCCACTGAGTTTCATCCCTGTCTTCTAGTTAGTGTCTTGACTGCCAAAAGCTTAGCTGAAAATACTGGAGCCATCTTTTAGGACTTTTTCCCAGGGAAGGAGATTATTGCAGAGAAGATCAAAGCATCTGAAGCATTTCTGAATCACTGGGGACCAGCTAATAAGCAACGTTGGATGCATTGTGAGGTGAGTCGTAGTAAAAGATAAGAGAATGGGACAGTCATTCTTAGTTCAGTCCTGTGTTCAAGAAAATACCATTAACAACGAAGAGCAATTGCCAGGAATTGTTATTTTTTAATAGACTAAAAGGTTTCAGAAGAAATAAAAAATGAGTGCTGTGAGGAAAGCTCTGTGGACTAGCATTTACACAGAACTCTCATGGATGAACTGTGTATATTAAGCATAGAGAGTTTAAAAGAGTGAAAGGATAATAACAGTGTATTATGCTCCTGTTATGTATCAAATTGTATTTACTCACCTCTAAATTTAATCAAACAACATATTGAGTGTTTAAAAATTATTTTAAAAAGGCACACTGCATTAATTCTACTCAAAATATTCCTTCTTATTTAGAAAACAAATTTGTTCCATGATTCTTGCCATTTTCCAAAGTAGTTGTGTAAGTCCTCTTTCATACACATGCTTTCGGTGTCCTGAATTTTTTCAAATCATTTCTGGAAGTTTCTGTCACACTATAACATTACGCTGTGTCCTCAGCCACCGCATTCCCTGAATTTGGCACCATGACCTTCTGATTCTTCTTCAAAGCCAGAATGACCATGAAGACAAATATTTTGAATCCACTCAAGAAATTCAAGCAGTCAGGACAGTCAACCAAAGACACACAAAAACATTTCCAGTACTGTTTCAGGAAGTGGCAAAAATAATGGTGTTCACAGTGAGAGGCAACAGGCGGGAGATTAGTGATAATGTGTCTTTTACTGCAAGAATATTTTATTAGCTTAAATATTCACCTTAATTTTGATCATACTTTATGCAATATAAGATCAAGGTTTAACTGACTTTAGTTTTAAAGTTTTTAAATTAGTGTAAGTTTCCAATCCATAATGATTGCATTTCTTTTGCAAAGGTGACACATGTATGAATCACGTGCACAGTGACCAGTTTTATTTTCCTGTCTCCCTCCTTTTGCCCCCTTTCCTTATCACCTTCCCATTTCCAAAAAAATCTGCTTACCTATTTCCTAACATCTACCTTTTATTTGCCATTTATTATTTATATTTTGGATTTCTCATATAAAGCAATCATGTGATAGTTAATGTTCTATGATTTATTTCACATAGGAACATGGTCTCCAGATTCATCTATGTTCCTATAAATGAGTCAAATTTATCCTTCCTTATGGTTGAGTAGTACTCCATTTTACATCTGTACTGCATTTGCTTTAAATATTCGTCTATTGATGGCCATGTAGTATGCTTCCGTAATGTAGCTGTTGTGAATTGTGCTGCAATGAACATGAGAATGAATGTATGATTGTAACAGTAAAATTTAACTGTTTCATATCCAAGAGAGGTATAGCTGGGTCAAATCGATTTTCTGTTTTTAATTTTTGATCCATACTGATTCATGCAGTGGATAGACAAGTTCACACTACCACCAATGTGGTAAAAGTGTTCTTATGGCCATATCCCTGAAGGCATTTGTTAGCCTTTGAGTCTTTGATGGTAGCTACATTTACTGGAGAAAGATTGAATATCAGTGTTGTTTACATTTGTATTTCTCCAATATCCAAAGATGCTGAGTATTATTTCAATGGGCTTATTGACCATTTTTACTTCTTTGGAGGAATGCCTCCATATTTCAATTGCCTGTATGTGAATTGGATCTTTCTCAAGGTCTAGTTTTCTAGTTACAAATGTTCTAAATATTAGTTCTTTCAGACTAGTAGCTAGCCTTTTTTTCCTATTTTGTAGATTGCATCTTCACTCTGCTGACTATTTCTTTTGCTTTAAACAAGTTTTTAAATTTGATATAATGCCATTTGTTGATTCTTGTTTTTTTTTTTATTTTATTTAAAGAGGAAAAGAAAAAAAAAAAGCAGAAAGAGGGTACAAGTAATACAGTACTTCAGTTCTGTTGTGACCTGTGCTGTTGTTGGGGAATCACGACTACCACATACTTTTATGTATTGTTACCATTTCTTACACTAGGGAAACTATTTGGTATTTATACATGTGAGTTTGATTTATTTCACTTATGAGTACGGTCTCAAGCTTCACCCATTTATATATAAATATCTCAATGTGATCATTCTTTATAGCTGAGTAGTACTCCATTGTATAAAAATACCACAACTTCTATATCCATTTCTCAGTTGATGGACACTTAGGTTATTTCCAAGATCTGGCTATTACAAATTGTGCTGCTATAAACATGGGTGCACATGTATCACTGTATGATGCTTTTTGTTTTTCTGGGAGTATGCTCAGATGTGAAATACCTGGAACAAATGGGACTTTCAATCCCAGTTTTATGAGAAGTCTGCAGACTGACTTCCACAGTGGTTGTACCAGTCTACACTCCCACCAACAGTGTAGGAGAGTTCCTTTTTCCCCACAGCCTCTCCAGCACGTGTTGTTGTTGGTTTTCTTGATCCTGGCCATTCTTTCTGGAGTGAGATGGAATCTCAGTGTGGTTTTAATTTGCATTTCTCTAATGACTAATGATGATGAATATTTATTCATGTATTTATTTGCCATTTGTATTTCTTCATCTGAGATTTGTATATTCATCTCGGATGCTCATTTTTGAATTGGATCTTTGAATTTTGGGGTCTGATTTTTTAAAAATTCATTGTGTGCTTTAGACAGAAATTCTTTGTCTGAGGGACAGTTCACTGAGATTTTTTTGCCAGTTTGTGGTTTTCTTTTCACTATGCTGGAGATTTCTTTTGACATGCAGAAACTTTTTAATAAGATGTGATCCCACTTATGGATTCTGAGAAATAGTTCTCATGCTGTTTGAGTCCTGTTCATGAATTCTCTACCTACCCCTATTTCTTCAAGGTTTCTACCCAATTTGTCTTCCAATAGATTTAGGGTTTCTGTTTTAATATTCAGATCTTTGATCCATTTAGATTTTAATTTAGTACATGGTGATAGACATGGGTCTAGCTTTAGTTTTCGGCAAATGGAGAGCCAGTTTTTCCAGCAACATTTAGTAAAGAGACTGTCATTCTTCCAGGGAACATGTTTGTCCTCTTTATCAAAGATAAGGTGGTTGAGTGTGTTTGTATTTGTGGTTATATCTTCTAACCTATTTCACTGATCTTCAGCTCTGTTTTGATTCAAGTACCATGTTGATTTCACTACAGTTGTTTTGTAGGATAACTACAAGTCAGGGATTGTGATGCTTGCTGCCTTGCCTTTGCTGCTTAGAACTGTCTTTGATATTTTAGGCCTTTTTTGGTTCCAGATGAATTTTAGGAGTGATTTCTCTAGATCTATGAGGTATATAGATGGTATTTTTTTATTGGGATTGCATTGAATCTATATAGAAGTTTTGGAAGAATGGCCATTTTCACAATATTTATTCTTCATATCCATGAGCAAGGGATATTTTTCCACTTTCTGAGATCCTCTTCAATTTCTTTTTTCAGTGTACTATAATTTTCCCTGTATAGATCTTTCACTACTTTCGTGAGAGTAATTCCTAAATATTTCATTTTTTGGTTGCTTGTGTGAAGGGTATGGTTTCTCTTATTTCTCTGTCAGGGATTTTGTTGTTAGTGTATGAAAATGCTATTGGTATTTGAGTATTGATTTTGTATCCTGCTACATTGCTGAATTTATTATATAAGAGACTTTCAATGGAGTTTTTGGGATCTTCTATGTAGAGTATCATGTCATCTGCAAACAATGATAATTTAACTTCTTCATATCTTATCTTTACCCCTTTTATTTCTCTCTCTTGTCTACTTGCTCTGGCAGGTATTTCCAGTACTATATTAAATAGGAGCAGTGATAAGGGACATCCTTGTCTTGTGCCTGATTTTAAAGTAAAGGCCTTCAATTTTTGGCCATTTAGTGTGATATAGGCTGTTGGTTTGTCATATATGACCTTTATTATATTGAGGTAAAGACCATCTGTTCCATTTTCTGCAAGGTTCTTATTATAAATGAATGTTGAACCTTATCAAAAGCTTTTTCTGCATCTATAGAAATGATCATGTGATTCTTACTTTTGGTTTTATTGATATGGTGGATTACATTTATTGATTTACATATGTTGAACCATCCCTGCATGCCTGGGATGAATCACACTTGGTCATGGTGTATAATCTTCTTGATGATTTGCTGCATCCTATTTGCCAATATTTTATTGAGAAGTTTTGCATCTGTGTGCATTAGGGATACTGGTCTGTAGTTCTATTTTTCAGTTGGGTCTTTCTTCAGTTTTGGTACTAGAGTAATATTTGCTTCCAAGAATGACTTCGGAAGGATTGCGTCTCTTTCATTTTCATTGAAGAGTTTGAGGAGTGTAGGCATTACGTCTCTTTCATTTTCATTGAAGAGTTTGAGGAGTGTAGGCATTACATCTTCTTCTTCTTCTTTTTTTTTTTTTTTTTTTTTTTTGTCTTTTTCTTTTTTATCGGTACCGAGGATCGAACTCACAACTGCCTGCTTGCAGGGCAGGTGCTTATGCCGCTGAGCTAAATCCCCAGCCCCTGGCATTACACTTCTTACACTTCTTGTAGAATTCTGCAGTGAATCCGTCTGGCCCTAGGCTCTTCTTTGTAGGTAAGGACTTAATTATGTTTCCAACTTCATTAATAGAAATTGGGTTATTATTAGTTTTATATCTTGACCTAGCTTTGATACTTCGTATGTTTCTAGGAATCTGTCTAGTTTTTCTGTGTTATCAAACGTATGAGAGTAGAGGTTTTCGAAATAAGTGTTGATGATCTTCTGTATTTCTACAGAGTCGGTAGTGATTTCACCTTTTTAATTCCTTATTGCATGAATTTGAGCTTTTTCCTCCCTTTTTTAAATAAGGTTGGCTAGGGGCTTATCAATTTTATTTATTCTTTCAAAGAACCAACTCTTTGATTCATTGATTCTTTGGATTGTTTTCTTAGTCTCTATTGCGTTAATTTCTGCTCTGATTTTTATAATTTCCTCTCTTCTTTTGGCTTTGTGCTTGACTTTCTCTTCTTTTTCTAGATGTTTGAGGTGTAACATCAGGTTGTTTATTTGTATTTGTTCTGTTTTCCTGATATGGGAACTCAGTGCAATAAATTTTCCTCTGAGGACAGTTTCACTGCATCCCACAGATTCTGGTAAGTTGTATTTGTATTTTTGTTTGCTTGTAGGTATTGTTTAATTTCTTCTTTAATATCCCCTGTGACCCACTGATTACTCAAGAGTGTGTTATTCAGTTTCTATGTGTTTGTGGCGTTTTTGTATCTTTTATCATTAATTTCTAATTTCATAGCGCTATGTTCCAATAACATGCAAGGGATATTTTCAACTCTTTTGCATTTATTTAAATGTGTTCTGTGAGCTAATATATGGTCTGTTTTAGAGGATGACCCAAGTACTGCTGAGAAAAATGTGTATTCTAATGTTGTTTGATGGAACACTGCATATGTCTAGCATTTGTTCACAGGTGTGATCCAGTTCTGATTATTTCTTTGCTAATTTTCTGTCTGGTTCATGTGTCATTTGGTGTCAATCATGTGTTAAGGTCTCCTGTCATAATTTTGTTACTGCTAATTTGGTTTTTCATTTCTGTTAATGTTTTATATAACTGGATGCTCTGGAATGTGGTGCATATATATTTAAGATTGTTATCTCTTACTCTTGGAATTTTCCCCTAAGCAGTATGTAATGACCTTCTTTATCTCTTTTGATTATTTTTGGTTTGAAGTTCACCTTGTCTGCAAACAGAATAGCCACCCCCGGTTTTCTTGGGGCGGGGGGAGGGGGTGTGTTCCTGTTGCATGAAATATTGTTTTCCATCCTTTGACTTTCAGTCTGTGAGTATCCTTTTGGTTTAGATGGATTTCTTGTAAACAGCATATGGTTGGATTTTGTTCCTTGATCCATTCTGACAATCTGTTTCTTTTAATTGGTGTATTGAGGCTATTTACATCAATGATTATAACTGTGATATGTTGGTTTATTGTTGACATGTTATCTTTCTGCTGTTGCATCTTTATCATTCTGTTCTGTTTGTCTGCTTTGCTTAGTGGTTTTATCCTAAGTGTATCTAAACTGTCTTTCAGTATTCTTTGCAGAGTTGGCTTGGTGACCATGAAGTTCTTCAGTTGTTCTTAGTCATGGAAGTATCTTGTTTCTCCATCGATTTTGAAGAACAGTTATTCAGGGTACATCAGTCTAGCTTGGAAATCATTTTCCTTTAGAATATGAAATACTTCACTCCCTGCTCTTCTTGACTTCATTGTTTGTGCTGAGAAGTCTGGTGTGATGCTGATAGGTTTACCTTTATAGGTGATCTGTCTTTTCTCTGTGATGACTTTTAATATTCTATTCTTTTGTTGGATTTCTGGGATGGTGATTATTATTTATCTTGGTGTAGTTTTATTTTGTATATGGCTATTTGGAGTTCTATATGCTTCACTGGTCCTGTATCAGTTTCCAGTCTCCTGTTTGGTAAATTTTCAGCCATTACTTCTCTAAATGTCCTCTTGACATCCTTTATTTTGTCCCCTTCTTTTTCATTTATCCCTAACAATCTTATCTTGTTTTTCTTTGTATCATCTTGCAGCTATTGAATTATTTCCTGATTTCTTGTTATTTTTAAAAGATCTTTCCTTTCCTGTTCACTAGCTGCAATCTTGTATTTGAGGTCTGAAATTCCATCTTCACTTTTATTGAGGTGGTTTTTACAGCTTTCACTGGAATTATTGATTTCCTGCATATCTCTTTGCATCTGCTTTATGTATTCCGTTTGTTTCTTATATTGTTCATCCATGGATTCTATCTTTTTGTTTAGTTCCTCCAATTTTTAACTGTGTCTTCTTTAGATATGTTCAGCATTTCTTTCATTTCTTTTATGAGAGAAATTTCGTCTTTTACCTAGATTATTTCTAGTTTGATTTCCTTTAAAGCTTCCCGGAGTTGCTTCTTTATTTCAGTTGCCATTATGTCCAGTATCTCAGATTTCTGTCACCTATTTTCTTCTATATACATAGCTTCTAAAGTTCCTTGGATGGGCTAGAGGTTTGAGATTGTAATTTGGTCTTTTGTTTTGGCATTTTCTTATATTTCTGTGTTTCACGTGTTATTCCAAGGCTTCCCCAAGGGCCATTGGAAACCATCTTCTATGCCCTCAGCTCCTAGGACTCTGGCCACCCAGGTCCCCGGATTGGGAGAGGGTCCCTGGGTTGGAGCAGGCCGGCTCTAGACCCACTGATCTGGTCTAGTGCAACAGGAAGCTGTGAAGTTCCCTGTACACGGCCAAGCGAGGGTCCCAAACTAGCTGGGCTCAGGGGATGGTGTGGGGACACTCACTCCAGGCTGCCCAACCTCTAGAACAGATGGCGCTGGCAGGCCCAGATTCCGCCAAGCCTGGCTGGGAATGGCGAGACCTGTGCCCATTTGTTGATTCTTGGTACTATTTTTTGTGCAACTGATGTTCTGTTTAGAAAGTCCTTGTCCTTGTCTAACTTCAAGAGTTTTATCATTTTACTTTCTAACAGGTTCAGGATTTGAGTTTTACATCTAGGTAATTTATGGATTGTGATTTGATTTAAGTGCAGAGTTAAAAAATACACATGTAAAGCCAAGTGTGGTGGCATACTCCTGTAATCCCAGCTCTCTGGAGGCTGAGGCAGGAAGATCATTGCAAGTTTGAGACCAGCCTGGCTTACACAGTGCATCCACAGTCAACCTGAACTGCATAATGAGGTCTTGTCTCAAAAAAAAAAAAAAATACATGTAGATTAATAATAAGTTTTCACAGCACCATTTGTGAGCAAGAGTGTCTTTTCTCCTGTATTTGCTTTGTCAAAGATCAAATGACTGAAGGCATCTGGAACTGTTTTTGTGTCTTCTATTCTATTGCATTGGTCTAATTGTCTATTTTTGTGCCAGTGCCACATTGTTTTCATTACTGTAATTCAGAAACAAGGAATTATCATATCCAGTTTAAATTAATGGAACAGACTTAGAAAAATGCTAAGTGATTATGTACAGGTTATAGGGAAGCTATAGTAGATATAGTAATCAAATTCACCTGTTAAATATGTATCTGATGTTCATTACTCATGTCATAATTTCTTTCTGAAATATGGTAAAAAACAGATAAAATAAAAGAAAACTTCACAATATGAGGTTTGCTTGGGTCTCTTATCAGAGACAATAGCCAAGAACAGAATAAAGCTAGAGATGAAATTTGACGTTGTATATTATTCCATAACTTTGATTGACTGATGCAAGAATTTGGATTTCATCTAAGAGCACATGGTCTCCAGCTTTAAGGGAGAAATTCTCCAGCATTCTGTGGTTGGAGCTTCAATCTAAAGGCAACATGGACTGTGCCTGTGGATAGAGGGAGTCCTATGAAGAGGTTATTGTAATTGGTATGCTAATGGTCACATTTTAGTCACTCTTGGTAAGAGAAAATATAGGGGAGAATTATTTTAAGACAGTATTCAAGAGGATATTTTGACTCTTGGAAGCAAAGAATCATTTGGGCCTCAATACCATAAGGGTCTCAAGATATCTAATTTGGTCCTTTAAGGGATCAAAGTAGCCTGAATACATCATGATGGGTTTCTGTCTTACAGATGTCTTGGAGTCTAGACCTCCATCTCCTTTTTTAGGACCTGACTCCCGTATGGGATCAGGGCTACTTAGCTCAGACTAACAATAGTCTTGTGAATTTCATTTATGCCTTCTTTTTCCCTAAAGTTGGCCAGTTGGGGAGATTTGGTGCTGCATTAAGCAGTGGTGTGCAATGAAGCATTCAACAACATCTCAGAAAGGAGATTTTAAGACTTTGCAATACTCTCAAGGAATCTGAATGTGTCTTGTAGGATTACAGGGAATCGGGAAGGAAATGGAAGAGTGGATATGGAATTTAGGGTAGGATACAACTAGGTGAGTGGATATGGAGCTTAGAAAAAGATATAGCTGAGTTACCTTATCAAAAATGAATCTGCACATCAATTGTCCTACTTTTACTTGGAGTTAACACCCTGTTTCCTTTCCCTATGCTGCTGATTTGCTTATGTTTCCTTCCCTTTCTAAAGAGAAAACCCAGACATTATCCTATAAAAGGGAACTGGCAGGGGCTGTGGATTTAGCTCAGCGGCATAAGAACCTGCCTTGCAAGCAGGCAGTCATGAGTTCAATCCCCGGTACCAATGAAAATGAAAAAGACTCCCCCCCCAAAAAAAAAGAAGGGAACTGGATGGGGAAGAGGGGTCAAGATGTGTTATGTACATAAGCCAATTCTTCATAGTGAAAATATCGTTGTGTGCTATAAATATTTACCTAAAAAAGCAATGATATAACAAATGTAACTATTATGCACTGAAAAATATAACTGCTATGTATTGCAAAATACACTAATAAAAATGTAAACGAATAAATAAGTGAATATTGGAACTTGTCCACACCTCTGCTCTGTTTAATACCACATTCACAACAGGGTCATAGTTCATGTGTCTCACTGCCAAGTGGCTTGAACTTCCAGGGGTTACAGGTATGATTGTGCTATGCATGATTAGCACTTGTATCACCAGTGGTGCAAGGTGCTCCATGGAACAGCCAGGTATGTGCCACTCATGTTACAAGCTGGCAGGAACACGCTAGTGTGGGTTCTTGTGAAGGAGAACCAACAACAGTTGACAGGTCCAGGATGTGTGCATGTTCTTTCTTTCTTTCTTTCTTTCTTTCTTTCTTTCTTTCTTTCTTTCTTTCTTTCTTTCTTTTTTTCGCTCTCTCTTTCTTTCTTTCTCTCTTTCTTTCTTTCTTTCTTTCTTTCTTTCTTTCTTTTTTTCTTTCTTTCTGGTGGGGGCTGGATGGTTGTCAAACCTTTATCACAAATTCATATAAAGAACTAGCCAAGCATAATGGCTGTGATAACTCAATGCCAGAGAAGATTGGAGCCAAAGATTCACATCAGTATTTAGAGATGGTGACAGTGACTCAGCCAGAGGCCCAGGTTTTGGTTGAAGTTATTTACCTGATTCCTATGGTGGGGCAGAATCAGTGTTTGTGTCTCTGCAGTGTTTCAGGGGAGAATGAATTCTGGATATTAAAGTCTTGGTTTCAGCAAACAATGAGACCAAGAAACATATTCACAATATTGTATCAGCTCATGATTTAAAAAAAGGAGTCCTACATCCCTTTCCTGTAGCCCCTGTCCCCCTTCTTCTCATACAGGACTGACAAACAGATGAGATACTGCAAATGTTTCAGTAACTGTTTTTTACATTTTGATGAGAAGATTTGGAAATAGTGCTCTCCATAACAGAAATCTTAAGAATTTCAAGCAGTCCTGTGGCTAGAAGAGAGATCCAAGAGGTTACCTGAACTAGAAAGTCTACTTCAGACTGCAGGATGCCTGTGTTGACCTTCCTTCCCTCTCTTTCCCTGAGACTGCAGCTTCCATGGAGGTCCAGGAGCTGTCACCAAAGTGTGCATTTGTCTCATTACAAGAGAAAGGAGCTGTGCACTGGGAACCTTCTCAGCCCCCTGAAGCACAAAAACCCAAGATAACAGCACGACAATGCAGCTCTCCTGGCTTTTATTGTATGCTAATGTAACGGGGCCATTAGTCTGAAGGTTGTCTGTGCGTAGAAACAGGATTTTTACTGTCTAGTTTGCACAGTCACTTGAAATTTCCATAAGTAGAAATGAGTGTACTAATGGAGGGAGGGGTGGAAGAGGAAGACACAAAGGAGGAAGGGAGAGAATGTGAGGAGAGAATAAAATAAAGATTACAGAAGGTGAAAATGAGTGAAATTCACAGTTTTGGATTTGAATGCATTAGAACTTAAACAAAATGCAGGGTGACAGGCCAATATGCATTTCTCATTGCAGAGCATCAGAAAGTATTCATGAGGTCAGGGTTGCACACAGCAGAGAAGCACAAGGTCACCAGCTTTCGAAAGGGAGAAGTACAGCACAAGTACTCCTGCAGTGTGTGTCCCTAGCGAAGAGTGGTTGCCGCTTACTATATTCCTTTCCTTCTTTCCAGCAATGACATAATTCTCCTAATGTGATGGAAAAGGTCTCCATGCTACCTTTGAATTTCTCAGTGAACCATCTATTTCTGGGAGAGACATTCAGGCATTATGATGAAGTATAAAGGAAAAAAAGAAAAAAAACGGGGGCTGGAGAGACAAGGAAAAGAAGAAAAAGAAGAACAAAAGACAAGATAGGCTAGAGGCAGGCAGGAAAGAAAAGAAAATGGAAAGGAAGAAATGAAGGAAGGAGAAAAGAAAGGAATGGAAAGAAGATTATGATTCTCATGCAGATGCAGGGTCAACTTCCCTCCTGGCATTTTTCTCTGATCTCACCTCAAGCTCTATCATTCACCAGCAGAAGCCTGCAGAGAAAGTTACATAAACTGACCCACAGATCAGGAGCTACAGTCTCCATTCTTCATTATTTTTTCTCTATGATGTTCTCCAAGCTTCCTGTCTGGGAAGCCCACAGCTGGGTTTCTCTATTCTCCAATTATGTGGGCCCTTTTCTCTTCTGCTCAAGAATATGGCCCTTGAAGCAGAAGGCAAGTCGACATCACATTTCCCTGTACACTCTCTGGGTAACCAGATACAGACTTGAGAACACAGTAGACTTTCAGTACATCTGTAAAGTAATAATTTCTTTTAAAATACGATTTTTAAAAAGCCCATGTAATATTTTAATTTTTGTTCTATCATCAAAAGAAGTGTCTTGCTGTGTAATCATGGCCACGATTGAAAACTGTCCAGTGGGTTCCTTTCCTTCCATGATGATATTTAACTCTGGAGTCTACCAAGGCCACTGGTAGCATCAGGGCTGGGAAATGAGTTCATCAGCACTGTAAGCAGAGGTTACCTTCAGAACCTCTTCACTTTGGATCAAAACCCAAGCACATCTCCTGTGATTTCCATTTAATACAGACATTTTGTTTCTATTAAGGATTCCAACTTCTTTTCCAACAGTCACCTAGATCGTTCTCCATGAGCCCGGGTTATAGGAAGGTGGGCTTTAAAGGAGTTAGTGAGGTTGCTTGGAAACAGCTCTGGGACCTCAGTTCTACCACGAGTCTAAGTGTGATACAGAAAACAAGTGTCAAGCTGGCATCCTTATCTGTACCTTAGTTCTGACTATAACATAAGGAGCCAGTGAAAAACTCATGATGTGTAACTTTCATACCCATACTTAACCTTCCAGCTTCTCACCAATAATCCAGGGAAACTTCAATCCCTGATACTTCCCGGGCCTTTCAGCCTTAGCACCCATGGCTTCTCTGTCTTTCTTAAAACTACTTTGTTTTACACAAGATTTTAATCCTAATGTCCAACAAGGTCAAAGAGAGACAGCTTCTGAAATGAAAAGATTAATGTCGCCACGGATGGGAGAGAAACCAGAGGGAGATTGCTGCCCGAGCTTGAGAATTCTATCTTGTAGGACTTTTTTTTTTTTTTTTTTTTCTTTACAGCAAATAAGGTTTATGGATTGCAATGAGAAGCCTGTCGCATTAAAATAAGTCTTTTTACAGTATTTTCCCATTTAAACCTCACATGGGCAGCAGGCTGGATTGGGCCCGGAAAGGCAGACTCACTAGTTTTTCAATTTAGTTTGTTAATAGCCTGCCTTTCATAAAAACATCAGGCACAATCACACCAATCCCTAAATCAATAGGATGATGCAGCAATGCCTCACAGAAATGATATTTTTGAAATAAATATATACCATTCAGCCAGGCCCGTTTGACATCAAATTTATATACTCAATAAGAAAGCACAATTAATGGTCCCGAACTGTATTTTCCTTCACCTATTTCACATTTCAAGAAGCACAGGATTTCTTAAGAACAAAATAATGAAAGAAGGAATGAAAAACAGTGAGAAGTATTCCATTCATAAATGGGATGAAAGTACTAAAAAACAAGGCTGGCTTGTTAGTGCCTCCCCCGTACCCGTTATCTTGCTTCCAATCCCATTTGTTTTTATTCTGCCTTTCTTAAGAAGTTACCTCTTTACAGAGAACTTCTTGGATGCCTATTGCAAAACAGCTCATTTCCCAACCCCTCCTGTATTTACCCTCATGTGCTTTATCACATTATACGTGTGTTTCCCATCACTCTTCTGCTCAACAAATGCTAAATCCTATTGAGCCAGGACCTGTATATTTAATACTGTGTCTCCATTGTTCAGGAAAGTGTCTAGCTTGTGCTGTGTCCCAACTAATGTCATGAATGAGTGAATGAATGAATCAATTGATGAATAAACTACTGCTTTCTTCCTCACCAAACGGATTTTATCATGAGGCTGTGTGATGATATTTGTACAATAAAATAGTAAGAGAAAATAGGCTTTATCTTTTTACTCAATTGATTTGTAAAATCTTAGTTTTTAGCATGTATCCCATGTGTGTGTGTACATGTGATTGTCAAGAGTGTATTCTATGCCACTATAAACAATGTTAGATAATGATACATCTAAGATATTTGCAGGAGATAGGGAAAATTGTATCCTTAGTTTGATAGGTTTTCTATATTTTTATACTCTACCACTAACCTCTATCTATGCCAATCTTATCTGCACTGAAATTGAGAAAAAAAAAAAACATTTTATGAAGTTCTGTTAATAATTACCAGAATGCCATTTTATAGTCTTTTGGAAATATCATTAAAGACAAGGATTCTATTTGCATTACTCTTGGTTGCTGACTTCTGTCTCACTGTATCTGACACTTACACTTATTTTAAAAGTTAAAATCTGTGTTAAAGGAGCCCATTATGCCCATGTGCCTTTCTCATGCAGCATATGAAGTTACTGTGCATATAACTAAAATAAAGGACTGTTAATCAAGTTTAGAGCATGCCACCGAACAGCAGCAGAATAAAAGTTTCAAGTAGAAGAAAATTGATAGCATCTAAAGGAGAATTTAAAGTATCTATCTACTTTGTTAAAGGATACTCTGCCAAAGGGTGGAGTAAAATACAGATGCATATGTGATGTTCTGTTCAGTTCAGTAAAGATAAACTATATGCAAACAAATGCACCATAAGTCAATGTGGAACAGTCACAAGCTGAATGGAAGCCCTGAATCATTTGGTCAAACAGGTCATATAGGAGGATAGATGCAAGCCTGGCATTGATGGGAGTTTTATTTATCAGAATGAATGCGAAAGTGGAATAATGTAGACTGTTTTAAAGACAGATATCAGGTTCACCATAGAATATCAATATAGTTCATAATAATTAGCAGACATTCTTATTGTCCTTATCCACTGTTTTCAGCATTGTGCTAAACAACACTATCTCACTTAATATTTACAACTTTCTAATGGAAGTAGAGGATATCATTATTTCTTATTTTTTTTACAGAAGAAGAAACTAAAGAAACAAGGAGGTTTATGACTTGTTTTTGGTCCCCAGGGTGAAGGAGCCAGGGTTTGAACCTTAGATTACTGATCCTAAATTTATTCTACTTAGCCTTTGTTAATAATAAAGGATGATATGTTCAAGTTACAAAATTAATACATAATATGCAAATTGGTGATGATTTCTTAGTGTTATTTTTTGAAATTCTGTATCATTTCTATGCCTTTTGTCTGTTTTGCTTTTTTAAATTAAAAAAATGATAAAGGTTGAGTTTATCTGAGCATTTATGATGAGCCAGGTGATTTCTCTGAACACTGTGCTTGTATCACTCATTTAAATTTGCAAGAACGCTGTCACATGAGTGCAATTTTTTTCCCATATTATATATAAAGAAGGGAAAGCAGACAGATGAAGGCATTTGCTACCACAGCTAGCAGGTGGTAGCACTGTGTTATAGCCATAGCATTTGCTTTCACAACCAAACTCATAAGCCCACCTCTCTAGTGTCTGTCAAGTTTCACTATTTTATGCCACAGTGTAATTTCAAAGTGTGGCAGTGATGATGACATTTAAACTCTTGTAGTATTTTTTTGAGACTTATTTGATTAGTTATTTTCATTTGTGGTCAGAAGCAGCTGTTTTGACTATCAGAAATCATATAGAGAATGATCAGATAGCTATACCTAGTCAGCTCAAAAACTTATTTAAAAAATCCAGTCAATGTCTTGAATTTCTGGGGATTTTTTGCAATCAAACATTTTTATATGTAGTATAAGGATAGATATAATGTAAGGATAGACCTTTATCAAGAGTCCTTAGTTCTGGCTAGCCTGAATGATTTTCCTTGAAGTCATGGGCTAAAGGACTGAACTGTTAGGATGGGATGAGAAGAGAGAAGCCTTAAAAGGAAAATAGAAAGTCAGCTGCCTGAGCACTGGGCTGCAGTGATCTAGACACTGAGAAGGGAAAAAGAACCCACTTTAAAAGAGAAGAGAGAGAGAGAGAGAGAGAGAGAGAGAGAGAGAGAGAGAGAGAGAGAGAGAAGAGAAAGAGACAGAGACAGAGAGACAGAGAAAGAGAGAAATTGGGGCCATGTGGAGAAAAAGCCTCCATGTCATTTTCCCTGGCCTGGATTTTTTATGAGGAACAAGAGCCTATTAGACTATAACTGTCTCATTGGATGAAATGGACATTCTTGCTTTAATCTGCAGTGGATATGGCCACACAGGGAGGAGGTATCATTGTGCCAAGCATTAGAACTGCATAAGTGAGTGACATTGTCCAGTATCGATCACTTCCATTTCAATGTGAAGACAAATTAATGCTTCCTCTCTGGATGGAACTTACGGGTAGTAACCTGCCTTCCATATACCCTGACCTGATCAAGGGATCTAGTTTGAAGAGTTCATTTTTTAACTAGTAAGTCAAATGTTTAGAGCAACAAACATTACCTGCTGTGTCATTATATCTTTAATCATATGCCATCATTACCATTTATATTTACTGACTGCAAATTAAGAGTGCCATAGATTAAACATGGCTTCCCCACTCAGGTCCAGGCCATGTTTTGAGCAAAGGTAGGAGCTGTACCTGTTTTTACCTCCATTCAACAGGTGGCGAAGTGGTGTTTGTATCTCTGTAACTCATTCGTGGTTAAAGAACTTGTGGGAGACAAGCCAATCTAGTTCCAGTTGGCCTAGAAGTGGTGTTTTAAATCACTGTTACTGTCCTGTTGGTGAAACAGAAAAGCAAAATAAATAAATATTGCCCCATTCTGTTGAAATTTATATTTCAGGCATCTGATGCTGTTCTGAGCCTTTGATGCAGATGAGATAAGGTCACATACCCATAGCCCATGTAGCAAGGCAAGTATACTCTAGCCAGTGGTCCCACTAGCATGACTCTTCTCAAAACCTAAGCCTTTAATTATGCCCCTGATTTTGCTATTGTTTCAAGTGTGTATGTTTTTAGCCTAAAAACATGTGTATGTTTTTAGCACATGAATGTTAAGGTGGTACTGGGGAGGAATGTAATTTAATTTATACTATTTTTTGAGCAATATGGACAAGTGGATAGTCTCTTTTATGTACTAGAACGTGTCATTCAGCATATTCAAGGCTGTACTTGCTGTAAATACCATTACAATTTGGATGAAGGCTGAAAATCTCAGATTTGTGAGCCCTCAGTTTATTATGAGGCAACAGAGGTTACAGATCTTCCCAAAATGAATGGCCTGTCTTTCTGGGTGGTGATGCCTGTAAAACAGTAAAAGCAGTCAGGAGCGCTCACTCTCTGACCTCACAATCTACCTGACAACCCACTGCAGCAGGTCTTATCACTAGGAAATGGAGAAGAATCTGTATAAAAAAAGGTGAAGTGGTGATGACTTTAATTCCAAAAAAGAAATGAATCAACATTGTTCATCATTAGTTGGTTGCATGTTTATTTTGTGGACAAGGTATTTTAATCTGCAAATCCTAAAGAGCTAGTTTTACTGTGGGATTCCTTTCTTCTGAGGACATACCAGTACTGTCATAGGTCTTAATTCAAGATTAGCACATGGCATATCTGAACTAATTTTCCCGTCTCTTCCCTCAATCCAGACAAATTAATTCTTTGTTTTGGTGGAAAGGAGTCTTCCCAGGGAATGAGATTCTCTGATCATTGATCTCTAGTTGTTTATTTTAAACAGTTCTCACTTTAAGCTACGTGTTAGTACAGTGGCCTTAGAGATCAAGATTCTCTTCTTTAAACCTCTTGTACAGTATTCAGATGCTACAGTTTTTCCAGAAGTTGGGGGACCTGATTTCATTGGCCTTTGCTGGTTCTCTGTATGTCAGACACCTGTGATTTGTGTGTGTTTGTCTCAGTATGGAAAAGTTAATCTACAAATACTTGGGCACATATTTCTCAAGGTTACCAGTTTAGGGAGCTGCTGCTTGTCTCACCAAAATGAGGGATTATCAGACTCTCAACCTTGTCACTATATCTGTGCCTTCTTTCTGGTCCTCATCACTCAAAAGTTCCTGCCAATATCTGGAGTAATTTACACTCTTCAAATGACTTTGATATATAGTGTCTGCTTTCATCCACACAATGACTACCTGTCTCCTATATTATTGTTTGAACGTCAGGGTTGAAGAAGCAGAGTCAGATTTGGAAAATGGCCCAGATAGAATGATAGAGAGGAACTGAATCAAAACTTGGTGGCAGTTATCTTTGGGCTTTGTCCTGCACATTGGCTCTATCTAGGGCTGATCCCTAGAACATTCTGTGTGTCATTTCTCAGCATGCTACCACCTCCAGAATTTGACACTCAGGCTATTTCAGTTTTATATATCAATACCTCTTTTCAAAAATCCTAATCAATTGCCTTTTGTTTTCTATTGCTCTGCTCCTTGAAGAATATTTTTAAGTTAATTTTCAGAATTGATAGGCAATAAGCTTATTAACACTAAATGGAAGTGATGATATTTAAAAAGAACAAAACCTTTCAGAGTTTTTGGATTTTAAGAGATAATTAATGTGAAATTAAAATAACTTAATTTATAATAACAGAATTTTAGGCAATATGATAACTGGATTGGTACAGATTGACTGTTTCGATACTCTACCCTTTAAGAACTTACCTGTAACAAACCTCTTCAGCAGAGTGGATCTGCTTTGCTCTACGATCACTTAAACTAAAATTGGAACTCGATAAACAATTATGGTGTAATTTACTGCAAAAAGGAAGAATGATTTTTAGAGCATTTTTTAACTGAAATTTTTACTTATACTGTGAATTACAAACTTTAACATTCCACAATGAATCATTTATTCTTTTAGATTACACATTTTTTCATATATCTATTTCTGGGTAGAAAACACTCATTAAGTTATTTTTAATATGTACTACTCCATGATAAATAAGGTAACAAAGGTTTTTTTGTTTTGTTTTGTTGTGTTTTTTTTGTTTTGTTTTTTGCAATTGGAAGACAAACCGAAGTATGTGCCTGACAATTAATAAGTACTCGGTAATTGTAACTAACATTTTATTTTGGATTACTGATACAGAGTTACCTATGTATCTTTCCTTAATGATTTGTGTTTTATTTTTCATGATATCAAGGTCAAATATTTAATAACTGGGAGTCTTAATTTCCCTTTTTAAAAGTAGTGTTCATACTTCCTATCTTATTGATGACTATGAAATTAAATGCCAGTAGATATAGTGAAATACATATCAAATTGAATTACAAGATATTTATTAAAAATGAAGGCACCCTCTCTGAGCTCAGCTACCATGGATACTGAACACTCTGCTGCAGACTGCAGGTGCTCTGTGAGTTGTTCACCAGCAGTACTAAGAAGGCTCTGGCTCTGGCTCAGCCCAGGGGCTCACAGCATGGGCATCATGATCCCTTGGTTGGCCAGGAAATAAATTTTACCCAGGCTACCCCCAGGTTCTTTTGGACACAGCTGTCCTCCAGGAGTGTACTTCTTTCATGATCAAAACTGGAAATGCGTACCTCTTTGCAAGCAGTTCCACAACAATTTTTAAGTGCTCTTGAAGTCAAAATGTGTTAGATTTTAGAATGCTTTACTGAATTTGCACAATCTCTCTCCCATCCTAGAATTGTTCTGATGCTTCTGTTTCCACACTAGGGATTGAAGACAAAATGCCTCAGGGGTACCTTTAACCTAACTTTGAGGAACCTGCTATCATTTTCAAACCCATCTCTATATGTCTGAAGGGTAGATGTGAGCCTACATCCCAGTCAATTCATCTGGAGCCCTTCAAGTCACACACAAACATCCAAACCCAAGGAATTATACAGATTGTTCATCCCCATGACCCTTTGTATTTACATTTCCTAAAACGTCTGTGTGTTCTGCACTGTTAAAAACCCAGATCTAACTAACTGTTCTTACTGATCCTACCTTAGGTACTAAATCTGTGAGAATTTTATGAAACTTAACTGAGTAAATTCAGAAGATGAAATTCCATTATTCTACTTGAGAATTCAAAACAATCTCTATTTCAGACTATGCTTGAGGCCCAAAAGGTACATCCACAAGCATTGAGGGTGTTTAGTAGTTCTGTGTGTAGAACCCTTTTCCTTTTCTGAATGTGCCTTGGATGGTTTGCATACATACAAAGACCTGCATGTCTAGGGGTAAATTGTCAGATGACAGCATTAAGACGTGTTCTTGGCCTAATGATATTTTACTCACCCACAAGATCAGAGGTATGTGAGAAAGCTCTGTGGCACCATGATTTACGCTTAAGGTTTAATTTGCTTTTAAGTGTTCCAAACTCTTTTGTTCTAATCGGACATCTTCAGTCTCTATCCCTCTTCTTCATACCTGAATTCTACTTCTTCCTCAACACTTTAATAGCCTTTTTTTTCTGTCATTTTTAATAAGCCTTAGTTGTTATTGTCACCCCTGGAAAATGAGAATTTCCTGCCTTAACGAATATGTACGCCTTTATACAGATGAAATTTTCACTTATTTTTTTTTTAAGTGATCGGTGGTGTGGATTAATGTAAAAGAAGAAGGACCCCAATCTCCAGGCTACAGTTCAAATGGAGAAAAGCATCTCTGAAGCAGGAAAGGAAGATTCAGGTCCTGAGGATACAACTTACAAGTTTCCAGCACTGGGCAGAGTAACACTTTCCCCCTGTAGCATTTTCTCGATGAGCTACAATTGCCAGTGACAAAATGTTTTGATAGGAACTCACCTCTATTTGGATCTTGGCTGTAAATATTTTCCCAGACCCTAAAACTGATGTCCTAAGTTTACAACCCACATATTGCATAAATATATGTTGATAAATAAACTTGGTGCCTGGTGTATGCATTGCATGTAAGCTCTCTTTTTTTAAGCAAAGATTCGAATTTTATAGACTGTAAAATATGGATATTGCTCTATTTATCTTGATGTACCTCTATGAAAAGGTGACTGCTGAGATTGGAAAGTCAAACCATATAACTAAAATAAGGTACTTTATTTAGAATTTTAGGATATCCCTTGACCAATATGTGTAACCATAACTATCTTGAAAAATTAGTTGTTTATTGCATAAATATTTTCAGGAGCTCTGGGTAGAATTCTGAAGTGCTTTATACATTTGAGAAAGAAGAAACAGTTCACTTTCATAAACATACACACACATAGCCTCTGTGGCAGTATGATAAAGCTAGCATTGAGAGACAGGAAGCAGCCAAGGTAATATGGAGAAATAATGCTATTGAATATTAACATCAATAACACACTTCAATCAGGATATTAGTAAATATCTTTATTTTTTGAATACTTAATCTGGAAAAACTTATTCCTTAAAAGATTCAATTACAAGTATTGAAGGTTCCAGGCTTGTGGGTCATATCTGGCCTTTGTGATATTTATTTCTTGTGTTTATCAGTTTTGTTTACTCTTTCAGTGGGCTGTACAGATTTAATGGGTTTCATTTTGGCAGATTTGAACATACGTACAATCATCTTCACTCTTCTATCATTATTCTTCTGTCCTCTTCCATAGTTTCATATTTTTGGGGGAAAGAGTTTCAATATATGTAATAAATTTTGTTCATATTTTACATTAAAATGATTTAAAAGGTAAAAATAATTCTTGTTGTATGGCTCACAATTTGTTTATGTCAGCTGTAGTAGAAAGGTTTAAAAACAATACTTCTACTCCATCGAGATCTTACGCTAAACCTACAAGAGTCAAAGTCAAACCAGCTGGCCTGGCTGAGTGTGGCTGGAAAGCCCCTGAGCCTTGCCACCTTTGCCTTTTCTATAGTCTCAGCCCTGAGGCAACTGCTCTGAGCTCATGGAGTCCTTGGGAATACAGTTTAGATATCTGGGTGTATGTGCTCTAGAGAATCCTAAAAATTTCCAGCAAAATAACAGAAATATGCAATTATCAAAAAGGCTCAGACCTAATCTCAACAAGGGAGGAAGCACCAACAGGCTGATAGTTGCAGTCTGAGCGTTTTATCTATGGCGGCAGTATGTTCACTCTCCCAGGCGAAACCCCTACATTTTATCTTCTGTGTGCACCATGTCCTGGATAGAAATGCCATTCCAATTTGCTCACTTGCTTCCTACTCCATTTCTACAAGAGAGAGTGCACGTTTATCTCCTTATACCAGGATAACTCGGCAAGTCTCTTTAACTTGTTCTCTTATTGGCTGCTTTTTGACTCTCTACACTATGCCTTGGCTAGCCTATCCCAGATAGGCTAAAATTTGTAATTGCATTGCTTTGATTTAGTTTCCCCCTTCTCCCAGTGACCTGAATTCAATTAAATTCATGCAGCCATTGATCAGATATTTGTGATGCCTGGTATTCAGTGTGCTGGAAACTGCAGGATCCTAGATATATATTAGAATCTCTGCCTTCTATTAGAGGAGATAACACAGTGACAAAATATCTATGATAGAAGGTAGAATGCAACAAGAGGCATTTGAATAGTGCAAGCAATGTTCAATAAAATAGCTAGAAAATTTTTCTGGCTGGTAAGATGGGAAAAAAACTTCAAAGCACATTAAAAACTAGTAACAAGTCACTACATGAAGGCAGTATGTCTAGGATGTTGTGATTTTGTATAAGACATATGCAGGGTCATGGAATTAGGAAAGTTCAAATGTTATTCTAGCAATTACAGAATATAATTTTATTAAGTGGCTGGTAGACTAAAGTTGAAGAATGAGCTAGGCCAAATTTGTGAATGGCCCGGAATGCCAGGCCAATGTGCATAAACTGTACTAAGTAGACTTTGGAGAAAAGCCAATGTTTTTTTGAAGTCCATATGGTTTATTATTAGCTGAATATATTTTTGGTCTTCATAGACATAATGTAGTAAAAGGACATTGGGCTAAGCTTTAGGAAACTCCAATTCAAACTCCTGTTACATTTGTGACAAAATCTTTTGGAATTATTAATAGAACAAAGGAATATGAATTAAGTCATCATTTAGCACTTTTGTTTAGAAATTCATCTATGGACTATGAAGAAGTGACGTTATGTGCCAAGTGAGGAAAGGTTTTGGAAATAGTAAGAAAAATTGGCTGTGGAATTTCTGTGAACACATGAAATATAGTGCAGTTGTGTTTGGTAAAATTGGAAAATAAGAAAATATCTGTCTTTAACCTTTTCAACCTAATATCGCACCTCCCAGCTCCCAGATACCCTCATATTAGATCATGAAATCCTTCCAGGAGGAAGAATATTTGCTCTGCTTCTTGTTTGTATTCTTAGCACATAGCAGAGAGCCTGTCTCATAACAACCTCTCAGTAAATATTTCTTGAATGAATAATCTCTCAAACTCTATCAAATCCTCACACTAGAAGAAAATCTCTAACTAAATGTGTGTTAAGGAATAAATGGTTATCCATATGATAAAAGGAATTTCCTTTATTAGATATGAATATGGAATAGCTCATGGTCAAATAAGTTTAAATTAAACAGCAAAACATATGGAAAAGGGGGGACATTTCAAAGGGCAATAGCATTTGTACAGCTGGATTCTCAATTGATGACTCCCTTCTTTTTCTGCCTCGGAGCCTTTGATTCTTACCTGAAAGTTGAGTCTGGAGGCCTTAGCTCTTTCCAAAAACCACTCTCTTTAACTCATCTTCTTATACCTTAGCATATGGCAAGAAAAAGGCCTATGAAGAGTTTTGAGTCAGAAAATTCCAGGTGTGCTGCTTGTGAAAAAATGTTCTTTGCCACTATTCTCCTGTTATGCTTGTGTCTAGATGTCCCCTCAAGTCTCATGCAGTCTTAGGTGGGACTTTTTCAGAAGTGGGTGGATCCAGAGTATAAGATACTAGAAGTGATTCATGGTGCAATGCTACGCTCAAGCGCACTAGGATTAATGGTGTGATAGTTATCTGCCCGGAGTAGCCTGGATAAGAGAAGGATCTGTCCCTTGCTTGTTTTGCAACCTTCTCTGCCTACTATGAATTGTTCCCTGGGATGCCTGCCTGCCACACCACTCTGCATTGGAGCCGGCTGACTATGGACTGGATTCTCTACAAATTGACCTTACCAAAACTTACCTTCTTTAATTTTGGATGTCGAGTATTTTGTCTCAGCAGTGGGCAAAGTAACTAAGACAACTTCTGACTATGTCTCCACACTGTGTGCTCAGTATGCAGTTTACCTGACCTAACTACCAAAAAATGGGAGGAAAGGGAATCACTTAGCTTTATACATAGATATAATTCCACAGTCATATACCTTTTTTGTGCTTTACCAAAGTAGATTTGTGTTAGGCTTCTTGACCTACACTTAGGAGAGGTTTCACATCTTTTGTTTATTTTTCTTTGCCATGACAGGTTGTCATTATATAGTTCAGGCTGTCCCCAACTCATTCTGTAGCTCAGGATGGCCTAAAGTTCATAGTAATCCTCCAGCCTTGGGCTCTAAAATGCTGGGATTGTAGGCATGCATCACCATACCCAGTTTTTTTGTTTGTTTTGTTTTTTTGAGGTAGGGTCTCACTACATAAGTCAGGTTGGCCTTGAACTCACTAGTTAGCCCAGACTAGCCTGGCAATCTTTCCATCTCAGCCAACTGAGTTTTGACATTAGAGGTATGCACCATCATGCCTGGCAATGTAAATGGTTTTCAACCCCACTTCTCCAGTTGCATGTCTGCTTTTGCAGCTTAGACAAAATGAATGTCACTCTCAGAATTGATCATCTACCTACTCAGAGTGGGAAGGTGCCATAATAGTGAAATTTCCAGCCTCTGAAGTTTGAGTACGGATACCCAAAAAAATCATCCTGTGTTGATGTTAAATGTATTGTGGTTGCATACATTTGAGAAAGTTACTCTGTCTCTGAGGTGCTTAGAGAAGTGTTAGAGAGGAGACTGCAACAGTAAAGGTAACAATAAACACACATTCTATTGGTCAGTTCAAACCAACAGTATCAACCTAGGTGTAGCAACATAGTGCTACCATAATATGATGAACCAATCTAATAGAAAACTTTTTGTCTTTAGTGCTTTATTTTCTATGAAAATATCAGTTACAGCAAATATAATTTCCAGTGTCAGAAACTCAGTTCACACTAGCATAAACCAAAGATGAATTGCCTTATATAACTCATTACAACATGGTGTAGTTGTTGGATCTTCATGAACAACAAATTCAAAAAACAACCTTAGAGATTCATGATGTCTTTTTTTCCAGTTCTTGGACATTTTTTTTTTTTTGATATGATAGTTTTGAGAATATCAAGCTCTGGCAGAAAGCATCTTATTTAACATTTTCCTATTGATGCTATACCAGATGGCTGTGAACTTGATGACTTAAAACAACAGAAATTTGTTATATGATCATTTTGGAGGTCAGACGTCTCAGTGAGTCTCATGGAGCTAATATCAATGTGTCAGCAGTACTTCATGCCTTCCTGCTGAGTCTAGAGGAAAATTTATTTCTCCATCTTTTTTGGCTTTGTGGTGCTGCTACATCCATTGGTTTATCTTCAAAGAAATTTCATTACACTGTCCACCCTTTCATAGTCATTTCTCTTTGTCTAACTTTTCTTGTCTCTAGTTCAATGTTAAGTGACTTCCTGAGTACAGTGAAACCATTCTCTTGATCCAAAATAATTTTCAGATCTCAACATTTTTGCTAATTAACATCTGCAGTTGTCCTTTTTGCAATGCAGGTGACATTTTCAGAATCTGGAGGTGAGGATATTAGGCATATCTGCCAGGTCACTATCTTCCTTTACTGGACCTCTGTGTCTACAGAGATTGTATACTCTGACTACTTTGGATCCCATGAGCCCGAGACAAGGAGTGAAGGGTTAAGAGACAAAGATTTTTGCTCCAGTTATACACATGGAATGGGTTTTGTGAAGAGGAAAATGAGAAACATTTCTTACTAGAGTCGAGAAAAGGATGTTGTAGAAGGAAGGTAACTACCAACATATACCCTCAGGAGACACAGAAAAATAGGTACATTTGCCTCATTATCAATCCCTGTGAGACAGATGCTATGAATTAAATTTCATCATTTAAGAATCCTTTTTTAAAAATATAAATATTAAAGTTTGGTTGGATACAAATATTCCTGTTTAGTCATATACCTGTGTAAAACTCTTTAGTAAAACCTTATTCTTTAGAGTTAGTATTGGTTAAACCAACAGATCACTTTGTAGGAAGAAAGTTAGTGTCAGAGGTTTGGGACTCAAAATGAAAGTTCCCAAATATCGCACAGAAAGATAATATTTAAAAAATCAGAATGTATGCCTACTCTCTCACACCCTGATGGGAGGCTAACATGAAAATGGAACTCCGTGCATGTTCCTCTGACATGGGGATCTTCCTTTACACATTCCTCTACTCACCTATTGCTGCCTTGAAATCATTTCATCCTAGAACTATTACAACATATCCCTGAGAACGTCTGTCAATTATACCTGCAAGATGTCCAGGTCTCTTTTGTCCCTGGCCCCAATGAAAAAGCAGTTGTTCCCGGGCAGAGCTACCTCTCCAAGGACAGAAGCTCTTTTAGATTTGAACATTAATTCATAATCAAACATTGATGAATCATGCTATTTTACTGAAAAGCACAGTCCTTAAGTCAACCACCTAATCTAAGGGAAGAAATTAAACTCTAAACCAACATAAACACATTACAAGTCATTAGTGTAATTAAAAAGGAATGTATAATTAAAACATTTGTGTATTTTAGCTCAAATTCATCTGCGGTTGGAAATTTTAATGAACTGTTCATCAAAGAAGTCTCAGGAGTCTGGGGATAAGTTTAGCATAACAAGAAACTGAATGTTTTCTTCCCATCTACTTCAGGAGCTTCATTCCCTCTGGTTTCTAAAAAGCAATCTGTCATTGGTTCCACCAAACTAATAATGATTCTAAGTGGTTATGATTGCTTCCGTGTTTTCAACTGATGTTATCTTTTTATCCCTTAAGAATCCTGTTTTTCATAATTACTTCTCTTTTGTCCTTTCCTTAAGACAAATGATTTTGTAATTAGCGATGAAGGAAGGAGTCGTCACTCCAAGACATCTGTCAAGTTGTCAGGAAGTATGTCTCCCTGTAGCTATGTTTAAACTTTCTGTTTAATAGCCTCTTGCTTTATTTCACAAGAACATCTCTGCGGAATCATGCCCAGGATCTCCTAATGATCAGGTTCTATAAAACACAGAGCAATTAGACTGTGAGAAATATTGTTTCCCAGAATGTCCTCCCTGTTCATAACGTGTGCCTCTCCCTGGTAGCTTTTCCTTCACCTAGACTCCCACCCACATGGATAGGCCTTCTCTGTGGGCTCTGATTTTAGGTTTATCTGATGACATGGCTGAGCATGTCAACAATTAGGCTGACATCTTTCCCAACTTCAGCATTCAGGTGAAACAATGTTCTTGCTATCCACAAAGGAACAGCAAGTTATTGTAAGAAACAGAATCCTTCTCCCTTGCAGAGAGCAAAGCTACACCAGTGCTGTGTATTTGCTGGCTCACCCTACAGAGAAATGCCCAGCTTGCTCACAGGTTTGCTGTACTGTATCATCTGCTTCAAGGAACAACCTCCTAGTGATTCCTAAATCCTTGCTCCTTATTAACAGAATCCAGAAAGACAGAAACATTCAGAGGAAAATGAACAGCTTATTTCTGGATGGTATTCAATATTATCACTGATCTCCAATTCGAATGCCATTCTGTAAACAGTTAAGATCCTAAATCTCACAGAAATTTCAAGCTGCTGTAATCACTTATTCTTTATTCTTTTACAAGCTCTTTAGCCCATGACTTCTGTTCTTCAGGAAAGAAAGTTAGCACAGAGGGTTCAGTGATTTTCCAAGAGTTACACTCTAGTGACAGAGAGATCCAGGGATAGCACAACTTGTTGAACTGTCGTCTTGTGCTGACTCTTCCCCAGTTCCAAAAGATCTTGACCTACAAACAGCACTGGCCACATCGAATGAATGAACACAGTTCCATCCTTTTCTTAGGGGACATTAGCATTAGTAGATTTGTCCCTTGGTCTGATGTCCCTTCCAGCTTTCTTCTTTGGAACACTGTCCTGGTGGTCTGAAGAGTTTACTGAGCCTTGAAATTATCTGAAAATTACCAAGATGAAGTGGGGAAACTTCTCAACATGTTTTTCCTCACAGGTGCTTTTGCATTTAAGAGCAGAATAGAGCATACAGAAAAGCCTCTTGAATACACACACAGGCATTTCATTAAGATTTCAACCTTCAGAGAGTTTAGGGAGCAAGTCTTTTGTTTTCTGATGAAGCTACCAGACTGGTGCTGGATTGATCCCTCTGTTTGTATCTGACAGTGGCTGCTTGTTTTTCCTGCCAGAGTATGGTATATGAGCATGTCACATGATGTGTGCAAAATATGACCTAAATTCAGTGGCTGGGTGATAAGTAAAATAATTAAACCATTGTGATGACTTTCCTGGTTTGTTTCTTTGCTTTGCTCTTCATGGAGCTCATGAATCATGATTTTATTTAAACTGAAATGAAATCACAAATACCTCTAAGCTGAACTCAATTTATTTTGTACCTCCAAGTGCTAGTCCCTCCATCCCTTGTGGCTATTTCCTTGTTCCTTAAACTATTTTCATTCCTGTTTCATCTGTTTTTAGACCTTTTTACATACCAGTGTCAGACTGATCATCTTAAGTACTATTTGCATCATTACATTGTCTTCTTGCTGTCAAGAAGCTGAGAATCCCCCTGACACCTCTGGGTTATTTCACAGCTTCATGTCACCTGTCTCACCTCATCTATCCTCATGGCTTATCATTTCTAGCAATGGACAATCTGAGTTCATTAAATTGAGTACCTCCTGTTACTCCACCCCCTCTATCCTGATCCTTGTTGGTTCAAGCTTTTCAGCAATCTCTTGCAAGAAGCAGTAATACTGAGATGGTCTACAGTGTTGAAAGTACAGTGTAGCTGCCACACTATCCCTGGTCCTTCTACCTCTTAATTCTAGAAAACAAGAGAAATAGACCTCTATCTTATTTAAGACATTGTTATTTCCATTGTTGATTATTAGCAGTCAAACACATTTCTTAATTGACTGCAAGTGTAGTGCAACAACTTCTTTAAACTATTGTACCTATCTCACTTGTTAATCATATTCAGACAGGTGATTGCCTACTCTTCCTCCCTATATTATGTGATTTTAATTTTTTAAACAAAATTATTTCTTTGAAATTTTATGTTTGGATTCTCTGGAATTGTGAAACCATCTAATTCAAATGATGAAACTATACCTTCATATTTCTCAAAGATACTACCCATCTAGCACTTCCAATCTTCATCCTCAATTTTATCTTTCTTTTTTCTAGTAATGGCATGCCTGACAAGTACGTGAATGAGAAAAATCATACAAATGTTTGTGTGTCGTTCCCATTATTGCACTTGCCTCTGATCAATAATTGATATGCTGGGTTATTTCCAGCACTTTGTATGAACTTAAAAAATATATAAAGGCACAAAATGAATACAGACATCCAAACATCTTTTGAATTTTTTTTTCTTTTGGTACTGGAAATCAAACTTAGGATCTCATGCTTGCCAGACAGGTGCTCTGCAACTGAGCAATATCCCCTGCCCAAAACCAAAACGCCTTTAAAATACTTTTCAGTTGATAGAAACTTTATAGTTGTGAGTTGACTAAATAACTGAATAACAAATGGAGAAAATTGTGTATTAGTAAAATAATGATGAAAAATAAGATCGGATGACACTGTAAACAGGTAAAAAGACTGGATGTGAGTTAGTTCCAAGTCATCACACGTTTATATCACGTGAATGGGAAATATTTTTATAACATATAATACATTTTGGAAAGTAATCCATTCTCACTTTTGATGATTGTCATTCCCATATACTGTGATATGATATTTAATTTTGTGTCAGGGACATACCAGTAGTTTAAAAATCTGTGCCATTAGAAACAAGGGAGAATATACAGCATAGATAGAATTCTGGAAGACAATACAAGAAAACAGAGCAATAGATTTGATCTCCAAACAAGAGTGGGAAATAGAACATCATAGTTACTTGGAGAGGAACATGGAATTTAAAACTTAAGGAGAAACCCAGAGAGTTAGAAAAATGCCATATGGATTTGTTGGAGGGAAGAAAAGTTCTATATCACATTTCCTTGGTAGACATTCAGGTGATACCTATGTAGGGAAAGACTGACAACAAATAGCCATAGTCAGCCTCTCTGAGACATAAAAGTCAAAGAACATTTTTTGTGATTGAAGAGACGCTTGAATATTTTCTATTTGTAGTGTGTATGCAACAGAATGATTTGGCAAAAGGTGGAGCTAAATAACCAAGTTTTAGATGTACACTCACCTCTAATACTTTGGCACTCTCTAAACATTTTTGAACTCAGACCAAACTTTTAACAGAAAAAAAAAAAAAAAAAAGCGAGAGAAACTGACTTGATTAAGACTCAAAGATTAGAATTTGAAATCTAAATTAAGTTTAATTATAGAAGAAGAAATTCATCTACCTTGCATATATGAGTTGTGGACTGAGATTTCTAACAACTTCACATCCTTTCCTCCAAAGTAAGACTGTAGTAATTTATGGTTCCACATATTTATAAGTTGGGAAAGGTTTCCATGAAATCACCTTTAACTCTACTCATCATCATCTCCATTACCATCATCATCCCCATTTTAAGAGGTAAGTGAGATTCAACTAGTTTATCAGGTAGGGCCAGCATTACATGTAAGAAAAGAATGAGTACCAAATACAGACCTATAGAGATACTCTCTTATTATCAAGGAAGATGTTGTTACGGTTTACTGACAAATTGTTTCCCTAAAATTTGTAGGCTCCAAAGCAAGACTTTCAGAAAGCACATTATGAGGCCGCTAAGCTCATAAATGGATAAATCCATTGGTAAGTTCATAGCTAAAAGGGCTATTAGGAAGCATGTCCCAATAGGCGAGATGGGTTGCTGGGAGCATGTTTTGTGAATGTCAGTTTCTCACTCTGTCTCCCAATGGCTCTCTGATCCTGGGAGCCATGGGTTGAACAGCTTTCCTTTGCCATTTCTCTCTTAGGAACAGCAGACTATAGCCTGAAACGTTTGAAACTGTGAACCAAAATAAAGTTCACCTTAAGGTGGAATGTGAAGTATAGCTTCAGCAATGGAAAAGTTGACTGATACAGATGCATTCAAGGAATGTACCCAACACTGATGTGTATGAGGCATCATGGTTTATCTTTTAATGTCAATTCATTAAATAGTGTGTTACGTGCCCACCTCTATAATCTTAAGTGTAGAGCCTCTATTTGAAAGGGTTATGAAGTTTTAGAACAATAAATATTTAAGAGGGTCAAAAAAAAATCTCATATAGGGCAAAAGTTACAGACTCTACTTTAAGATTTTGATACAGCCAAACAGGTTATTCCTTAATTACAAAGACAGAAATGACTTTAGTACTAATTTTAAGTATGTTTTGCTGACATTCCTGTCCAAGGATCCTTGTTACACTTCACACTCACATGCACACACACACACATCACTTATCTACTCACATGCATGTCCTCACATCCACTTGTGCACATGCACCAAACTGTAAGGTCTCTTGTGGGAACTGAATGTAAAAAGAAGCCTTAATGAAGTAAGTGTCCTGAAATTTAGATACAAACTCCTATTGGCCTTTGTTTGTTCACGGTCATATCAGAAGTTTTTGAAATGTGAACATAAAATGGAAGAGGCGAAAAAGAAAGAAGCAAAATTGTGTGAAATCCAAAGGTAATCAACAAGATAGGTTTCAGATGAAATAAAAAATCTTTTTAATTACTATAGATATTTAAGAGAAAGGTTAAGCTTCTCACATTAGGGACATCAAAATATGTTCAGTTTGGTGTGAGAAGCTTAGACTTCTTTGACCTCTTTTTCCATGAGTCTGCTTTTGTACTATGCAAAAATTATATCCTGATAAAACACTCTTTCATGAATTCACCAGCTCTGCACTCTCCATGAAATCCAAGCCTTCTCTGATCCTGTGTGTTCCCAAGCGCACACACACACACACACACACACACACACACACATTCATACTGACACTTTTAAAAATAGTTGATGTGAACATGGTAGGCATTTACAGTGAACTGGATCTGTCAGAGTAAATAATTTCAAGATGTCTCTGGTGACCATGTTTTTCATCAGGGTTTCTAGTTGTACTTGGTATAATTAAACCTAAGGATGTAATCTTATTCAGAAAAAAAAATGAAGTATCACAGGATGCTAGTAAATAAATCCCTTTGCTATAAAAATTCTACTCCTGAGGTTTAGAAACAAATATCATAGCTACTATTGTCTTTGCAATGACTCTTGAAATATGTTAATAAATCTTGAGTTCCACAATCCCCAGGCAAATAAATATTTAATTGTAACAGTGGATATTTATTCAAACACCATGGGCTCAATCATATGTATTATGATTTGAGAAATCATACAGATAGTGAAGTGAAGATATTATGTCTATAAAATGAACAATGGATCCTTCACAACAGCAACATCTAGAGGAAAAGAAAATGATATTAGAAATTGGAAAAATTACAACAGAAATCTATGTTTAACCAAACAAATAGAGAAAAATATCTTCTGGAGAACAGAACAAGAGGACTAAGTTGTATAAAATAACGTAAGTAAGATAAGACTAGAATATTTGTTCAGGATTATGGGAAAAGAATAATATAACTTTAGGCAAAGGGGAAAAACAAAATTGAAGTTATTATCAAATAAAATGTAAGAAAACTACTCAAATGTAAATTATATATTTTTAGAATTAAAAATAATAAGATCTGGGCACCATGTTCAAAGAGTGAGAACAGACCCTTGTCAAAATATCAGGGTAAAATATCAAAACTGTAGGGCTAAAGCAAGAGGAAGTTTGCATAGACCAAAGAGGGGGAAAAAGGAGGTGAGAGGATTGGAGTCAGAATTATGTCACATTTCTAATAGGACATATTACAGTTAAAAAGAACAGAGAAATATCTTCATATTCAGAGAAGATAATCTTTGACATAGAATTTCATATTCAAGCTGCATTCAATCAAATATATTTGTACATGGTGACTGCTAAAATGTTTATCTCCAATGTAAGCTTTCCCAGGTAGCTACTAAATTTTTTTTCTATTTCAACAGGAAAGCAGGCATGTGACCTATGATGTCAGAGTTCAAGAAAAGAAGGGGCCATGGGATATTCAGAATGATGCTGAATGGATCCATGAGCAATGTTTACATATTCCATTATAATAGTAAAAATACATTTTTATTTAAATCTCAAATTGACAAAATTAGTGTGGAAGACATGGCAAAGGGCTTGTGTGTGTATACCATCTACAACACACAAAATTGGATATTGTGATTCAAAATAGAATAATCATCTCTTTAGAAAGAGATGCTACATGCCTCTTACATAATTTTAAATAGTAAATGAAAGCTCTGTAAGAATAGGCATTATGATTAAAGTAGTGGGCAAGCAAAATAAAGATTCCCAACATATTGCTTGCTTTTTATCTCCAATACTATTAATGTGGTTAGATATTTCAGGTCACACTAGAGACTTGATAGAAGCATCAAGCAAGGTCTCTCCAGGTAGGAAAGCTTATGATATTTCCTCATCACCCTTCAAGTTTCTGATAACTACTGCCACCTTTTAATCTCAAAGTCACTTGCAGACTGGAAGCAGATGAGGTAGCTATTAAGAGTTCTATTACCACAGTGTGAAAACATATTTTTGTGTGTAGTTTGTTCTGTCATTACATATAAGAAGTGTGTATGTGTATGCATATGTATGTCTCTTGTGCTCCCACCTGAACTAGGGGTTCGTTGGGAAAAAAACAAGAATCTTTGGTCTCTCTATACCTTCCACAGCAGAGGGCCCAGGACCCTAGAAAACAGCAAGGCAGCGGCAAACCTTAAAACCACTGATTGAAAAAGCCACAGCTGGACTAATGTCAGCACATATGAGGACCAAATAATAATAATTATAAACAAACGAGACATTTGCAGTGATAATGTGCTTGTTTCTTGAGTTCCATACAAGTGCCCGGTACTGTCCTAAATTTTTTCTGTACCTTATGCACTGAAACATCAGAAGAGACCAACCAGTTGTGTGCCATGAGTTTCTTCATTTTCAAGTGAGTAAATTGAGGCTCTGCAGGAGGTGTCCAGTGACAGAGGACCTAACTTCTGCTTTCGCTCTAGTTGACTGCTTGTCTTGATCTGCATTTGTGGTTGAAACTGGCCGGAATGTTCTCCATTTCCATGGCTGATCTCCCTCCAGAATCTGCATTCTGAGGACTGGCACATTGTCTCCCAAATCTGACCCACACATATCCAAACCAGGGCCTTGACTGGGGCGAGCACTCAGCACTTGAGTTTGGATTGAACACAGAAGGAAGCTCTCCTATGAGAAGAAGTCTCTCCGGACGCACCAACATGACAGACTGACAGGTCAGGGGAGTGGGGGTAAATGTAGGTCTGGATGTATTTACCATGCAATTGATCCTAAGTAACTACTGAAATGGATAAGTGCTGCCTGAAATGTTTTATGTGGTACAGGTGGAAAAATTTAAAACATAAAAATAACCCCACAACAGTCTGTATAGGTATCATTTTGTGTTAAATTATATTATTAATAGTTTATCTTTTGGGAATTTGAATGTGTGTAATTCAGAAGGGTTTTTATAACAGATATAACTATGACAAACAACATGGCTTTGGCTAAGTTTCAAGAGGTAAATAAAACATTGAATAAAAATTATTTTACTGTCACATTTCATATAACTTTGTTAGTTTTCCATATTGTGACATGTATCAAAGTTTGAAGAAAGACAGAACGGTGAGATACAGGCTTTCTTAATTTACAGCAGCAAAACAATGCTGCACAGTAGAAAGCTCTGCTTTGTTAATTTCTGATTGAGATTTCTGGGGGTTCTGTGTGTGTGTGTGTGTGTGTGTGTGTGTGTGTGTGTGTCTGTGTGTGTGTGTGTGTGTGTGTGTGTGTTTCTATCAGGCTTTTGCATGCTTATTCAACAATCAATATATAGTTTATTTTTGCCTTTACAAATCTGGGGGACTTTGAAATTACTGTCTGGGTGTTAGTCCCTCATTTACAAGGCATTTCAGGCTGAAAGGACTTCTGGGTCCCTTGCTGTGTAGGTGTTCCTTTTGCCCCATCATTTGAGAGACAGAGAAATTAAACCAATCCCCAAAGATCTCTGGAGACTACCTCCAGTTGTATGACTGATCTATTTTCATCCTGACTGGATGGCTCCAGATTCCTATGATTGTATGGCAATGTTTTTGATTATCCTATTAATTTCTTCCAGTGCTCAATTTAAGGATTGAATCTCATGTAACGCATTTGCCAATGAGACAAACCATTCTAGCCCACAGCAGCTTGGACACTGTACTTCTGACATATGCTCTGTGTCTCATTATGTACCAAAGTTGTTAGGTTTAATATATGTTTGTGTAAACTCCTTCACAAAGCATGCAGGGTTTTTGTAGGTTTGTGTGCTGGTGCTTTGGAACATGCAGCCATTTGAAGGGCAGCATTTTGGTTGACTCAGTGGAGAGCAATGGAGTCCGTAGGTCCCCCAAGGCGCCTGACTGAGGCTTTCCTTGCCCTTATGGAGATAGGCATGAAAAAGATGAGCAGAACATTTTTAATGAAACCAATAAAAATGCAAAGGAAGATTTAATGTTTAAAGAAACAATAAATCAAAAGTGACAACTGAAATGCAATATTTCATGATGAGATTGAGGAAATCAATTCATCCAAAGGGCACACTTGGCTTCTGTTAAAAAAAAAAAAATCCCCACATACTCACACAATAAAAGCTATCATAACTAAGGCTAAATAAGCTCTAGGTAATGGATTTCAAAACCTTAAGAAACATGCATGAAACCAAATAATACAGAGTCTTGTGACATTTAGACACACACACGCGTGCGTGCATGCACACACAGTACACACACAGCAGCATGTACAATCCAAGACTGTTTAAATAGAGGTTAGGTCAATAAGTAATATATACACACATACGCACACACACACACACACATATAATTAACAAAGTAACATTTTTCAAGATGACCTATGCACTCAAAATTAATTGTCAAATGATTTATTTTGATTCCTCAATCATTTCCTTATAAGGCTTCTCATGCAATAAAAACATAAATGAATCTTAAAAGCACATGTAGTAACTTCAATACCATAATCTGAAGAAAATGAAGAGAATCGGGTGTTTTGGGCCTGTCTCATCAACCTTATGTAAAGTGACCGTGGAGAAAATTAAATTTAACAAAAAGCATTCCTGTGTCATAAGAACTTACAAGTCAATGAGAAATTGTCACCTGCATGAGATATTATAATGCAATGCATTTTATGACAAGGGCTATAACAAAGGTTAAAACATATAATAAAAATGGGCTGAGGCACCTTGGAATGGATTACAAAAGTGATATGATTAGATCTACATCTTGAAAGATGAAATGGAAGATGGCAAATTGATAGATATAATCTGGGAAATAGAAAGGGAGAGTTAAGGATGGAAAGTGATTTCAATGGTGCAGGTAGATAAAGATTTGAATCAAAGTAGTGTAGGAAATATGCAAGAGACACGGGAAAAGTGTGCAAGAGGCAAAAAAAGGTAGAGGTAATAGAGGGTAATGTCAATAATAGATACACAATAAAACTAATAAAAATGATTGCATATGAGCTGCTTAGTCTCAGCACTATAACTGGAATATTATCATCCACTTTTATACTTAATTCATCCTTTCCTTTTAAGGTAGGCATTCATATTACAACTAAGAAAACCTATGCAAATCCAAGTTATATGAGTAAGTCAAGGTTCCAGAATTTATGAGTTGCAGAGGGAAGATTCCACATTCATTCAGTGACTGTGACATGCAGATACTTTAGAGCTCTGGATGAGTTGTCAAATATGAACACACTGGAGACTGGCCAATCAGTTCTCCACACTGGCTCTGCTCCTCTCCACCTCGAGTATTTTACATTCCTTACATTGGTAGTGTCCTTTATTTCTCTAAAAATCATCCACTCCCGAGATCATCACGGAACTTCCCATGAATTGTCTAATTCTTAGTTACTCAGTTCCATTAATTGTAGCAATTATGGCCGTCCAGCAAATATTTGGCCATCTTTTTGGATTATTGAGAAAGTTTTGATTTTTGTGTGTATATTCTGTAGATCAGATGTTTGTGCTCCACATTTTGTTCCCAATGCATAAATTAAAATCTAACATTTAATGGGATGACATTTGTGGGGGTTGTAGGAGATGATTAAACCATGAGGGTGGATCCCTCTTGAAAAGGATTAGTGCCTTTATGGGAGAGACCCCAGAGACTTGACTTGCCCTACTTGTCCTATGAGGACACAATGAGAAGGCAGTGAACTCTCATTTGACACTGAGTCTGCTAGTGCTTCCATCCAGTAATTCACAGCTTCAAGAATTGTGAGAAATGAATTTTTATTCATTGGGTACCAGTCTATGATATTTTCTTATAGTAACCTGAATTTTCTTACAGTAAATTTCCTCCAAATTCTATATTTTTTGTGTTTTCCTAAGAGTTGACCTTATTTTACCTATAATAGTTTTAATATGTTGGTTAATTACATTTTTGCTAAAGGTTCCTCTGAGCCCCTCTTTGGAAGGTCATCAAGTGCTGTATTAAATTCTTCTCTTAAAAACCAAGTACTTTTTTCTGTAAAGCAGTTTTGCTGTGTATGGATCAATGTAGACTCTGGGACATGTGCCATCTCACTTAATTCTTCCAAGTTATTACTTACTGCGATGGAGAGATACTAGGGAATCTGACCAGAATCCCACTCTGACAATGCAGAGAAGAAAGTTGAGATTTTAAGTTGAGTTGGTTTTGTCCTTTATAGCTGGATGTCCTCCTACATAGTTTCCTTTCCTCACAATATAGAATTCCAAAGGATTATTGCTCAAGAATACTTCACTTGAGCATTTGGAACCTTTCTGAAGCACTGCTGCTGTTTATATAAATTCATGTTTCTTTCCATGACCTATAATATAAACACATGAAGCATTAACCTTGTTGCACCACACACTGAACCTTTGTATGCATGAACTCAGTTTTATCTGAAATTCTTGAAATAAGAGGGAGTGTACACATAATTTTTAAGCAACTGCTATTTTCTGCTGCTTAAAACAAATTTTAACTGTTTTGTAGCACGTAATTTAAGAGTATGTGCCTTTTACATTGCAACTAGAGTACTTGAATATATTTCAAAATTCATTTTTATAGGCATCACATTTTCTATGTGGAACAATGTGGGTGTTCATCATTTTCCCTTGTTGGGTTTGTTTCTTCCTTCAATTACATGTCAGCTGTCACTTACACTTCTGTCATCAGGCATACATCTAAGAACCTACTTCTAGGTCACTGCTTTTAATTCTTGTGGGAAGAGACGCTAGCAAAGCAAGCATGTTAATGAAATCACAATGCCTGAATTAGAGCCCAGGAGACTAAAATGCATAGTTTTAGTACACAGGCTTTGTCATAGTTGGCTGGGGAGTTTAAAGGCCTTTCCTGACATATTCCTTCTCTATATTTTTGGTTTAGGTGACTGAAGTCTGCTGATACCTTGGGCAGCTTAATATAGAAAATACAAATTCAGTATAGAGTCTTGAGTAAGTTCTTTGTTTAGAGAGGCAACAGAGGCATACAATTCTTTTGATTCTTAAAGTCAAAATCTAATTTTGGAAAAAACAACACATCAGAGATTCATTTCTCGTGGAGCAGGTAAGCATCAAAAAAATTTTATGACCAGATAAGTATGAAGCCAACATTTCTTTTAAGAAGTAAAAGAAATAGTGTGGAATAAGCACTCCAGGCTGAGCAATGGAGGGACGAAACCTCAGAGGTAAGGGTAAGGAGGTCACACCCGGGGTGGTTAATAACCTAGGTGGGCTTGATGTCTAAGCAGCAGGAGTCACAATGATTTCTTTTCAGAGTAAGAATGAAGGTTAGATTTAAGATTCACAGCGTCTTCAATGTGCAGAGAGTTCCCTGCCTTCATGTATACTCAGAATGACTTTGGGATTCTTATCGGCTGCTTCTAATTTAGACCTGTGACTGTCGGCATTTTCACAGACTCAGGGCCTCTCTGAAGTCACTCCTTACGAGGCTTTGTGAAAAATTTGGACAGCTAAGAACACACACACGTAGGGGAAGAATAAAAGAAAGCAAAAGAGCATACAGGAGTGCGATGAGGAAAGTGAGTACATTTTATTTTATTTTATTTTTTGCAGTTGGCCTTTATTTTTTAAATAACCTTGTACTCCTTTTCAATTTCCCCTCTGAATCGTTTTTCCTCTGCTGGCTCCCTTTTTCTTCATTATTTTAATGGCTACATCTTTGCTCTGATGTGTCAATGGGAGTGGAAAATCCTGTGAAGCCAGGGCTTAATGAAACGCCAGCTGGAACACAGGGATAAAGTTTCTTTGGAGCAGCTTCAAAGGGAAGCAGGCTGGGTGAGCTGGGGACAATGGTTCCCAGGCCTCAGGACAGGAATGGCCTGGCCAGCTGGCCCCCCCTGGTCCTAACGAGGTGTGAAGAGACTGGGTCTTACCTCCCCACCCAGTCCAGGGGCTAGGGTTGGGGGATTTATGCACACACTAAGGGCTGAATCCCTCTATTTCACAACAAATGGTTTTCTCATGAAATGAGGGGCCAAAATGTGACTCCTGGCAGAAGCATGAGCTAATTTTGCCCAAAAGCCCTGGCTTCCTGAATGCAGCCAAGCATGTCCCATCCCACTCCGTTTGGAAATAAATTTTGCATCTCTTTTTATAGAAGAATTACCAAGGAAACCTTAGTTTTGATAGGAATTGAGTGAGATTTATGAGTATGCATTGGTCATTTTTGGTCAGGTGGCATTTCTCTTTCCTTTTTTGTGAATAAAACAGGAAAAGTGACTGGGAAATAGGCTATAAATCTGAAAGGCTCAAATGCCACGTCGGTTCCATTTAGGTCTCAGCTTCTGAAGTCCTTGTAGTTTGAGTGACATCAAACATAATCAGATGCAGTTTGTGGCCAGAAGGGATTTTTAAGGAGATTCAAGTTACCACAGCCGCCACCTGGTTCATTCACAAGTATTAATGCTCTGTGTAAAACCTGTCTTACTCCTGGTGTTTTGTTAAGGAGGGCATTTGATTAATTATATTTGCTAGCCCATTTTTTAACAGTGAATTTTTTTTAAAGTGCTGTGTCTTTTTTTATATCCTTGCACACTGAAACTTCTGAATGCTTAGGCAATCCAGGCCCACCATAAACATAGAAAGATCATCTTCACACATTTTCCTTGCTTATGAGAAGTGACAAACAAGGGTATGAGATGTGTTTTATGTTCTGAACAACATATATTTACTGAGAAATCAAGATTGATATGTTTCTTGCTCCTCATGGCCCAGAAAAATAAAATACGGACCTTTGATCAAGTGGGTTCCGTAAGTAGATATAAATCACCCACCACTTGCGCCTATTGTGCTATCTGGTGACGCAGCCCAAAGAGAACAGTGGCCCATCTTCTAGAAAGTTCCTGTGGCAAGAAAGACAAAATTATACAGAAGAAATTCCATTTTGAGGGCCATAAACAGTATGATACTATAAATTTCATAGAATCCAAACTAATTTTGGTGGAAGTTCTGAAAAAGAAGTATATATAGGATTAGGTAGCTTTTAAATCATACATCTTAAAGAAGGTATATGAATTTTGTGGATACAGAGAGGGAAGAATATTTCAGAAGAAATTTCAAGACCAATGACTAAAGGAAGAAAATTAAATGACATTTAAAGAGAACTAGAGAAAAATCCAGTATGATTTTTAAAAATAATTCAAAGTCAGGTGTGATTGTGGTACATTGTTCTAATTCCAGCATAGTGGGAAACTGAGGAAGGAGGATCATGAATCTGAGTTTATCGTGGACAACTAAGTAAATGTGTGAGACTTTGTTTCAAATTTTAAAATATGAGCGAATAAAAGTTCTGAAGCTGGAGCTCAGAGTGAAGGTGATAGGTTCATTACCCAGCACTACACAAAATCTAACAGTCACTCAAAGAGGTAAAGGTAATCTGAATCTAATACCAGAGATGTCAGTTGGACAAAGACAAGGGCGCCCTGTGCTCAGGCTTGGGCTCTAGTATGCAGATGATGGGGAGGTGTGTGGAGAGCCTAACTACTGCTGTGATTAGATTAAGTACAGCATGTTAAATCACTCATTCTGGCCTTGTTGTCACTGAAGCTGTTGCTGCAGGGTGATTACATGGACTGCACTGGCCAGGATTTTTCCCTCTGGTTGGGTCTTGATCAGGAAGGCACTGACAAGGTTTTCAGAGGGAGGGATAGTTGGTGTGTTATTCCTTGAGTTTCTCTGTAATTTTATGACAGATTTTCCTTCTGTGGCCACAACATCTATCACATAGTCCTTCTTTGGCACCAGCTATCACTAGATTCCTTCAGGGGTGGTGAGTTTCCTGCTGTTTCTGGTTTGAGAACTTCAGGATGCCTTTTGGCTTCTTTATCCTCCCTCTCACTTAAAAGGAGTGTCTTTATTAACTCTCTTTTGAAAAAGTCCTTGAGCCTAGAATCTGATTTAATGCCAGAACTTTGATAGATGGTTAATGAGGAGATAGAGCTTTTGATTAGAGAAAGCTATGGTAGTTCAAGTGAGAGAGCTGAGAGACTGGAATGCACCGATGTATCCTAAAAGAATTTAAAATGGAATAGTTACAGGCTGATTACCTTAGGTACTCTAAGTTCAATTGATAAAAGGACAGTTTTAAAGGGAGCAATCAGAAGATTACTTAAGTAGACCCAAAGGGCAAAAGTCAATGTGCAGGAGGGTCACAAGTCAGAGGCTGGATACATTGATATCAGGGTCAATTCCAAGACAAAGGTAATTTGAATCCAATTTATCTAATTTGAAGATACTATTCTATGAGTACTGTAAAGTACTACATCCAGGTGAAGTCTAACATATTATTGTTACAGGTACTGGATTTCCTTTGGATATGTTTAGCCTAAATCAGTATGTTTTGATTATACACAGAAGGAACCCAAAGGCCTACAAAGAGCCAAAAGAGGAGTGTCTCCCCAATTTTATTTTAACTAAGGTATTGTTCTAGTGAAGACTTGAAACTCCTCAAATGTTCACAGTCTCATGTCTCTGTCTATAACTAACACCATATATTTCACTGCATCATACAGTTTCGGCTTTCAATGTCATTTTATGGGATGAATGTTTACCTGAATGCCTGGGCAGAGACAATATGTCAAAGCACCTGGAAGACATGGATTGGTCCTATATGAAAGATCAGATACATACCATAGATCTAAAATTACTGTATAGACCACTGATACTTTCTTCAGTATAGATAAGTTATTCAGAAAATAATTAATATTTGAATAATAAACAAGCATGGATTTAACTGTACTTTTCTGGGCGAAGCTGCTACCAAGCTGTGCACAGTGTTGTGGTTTGGATACAAAATATCCCCCAAAAGGTTCATTCTGTTAAAGGCCAACTGATGGGCATTGAGGAAGTGATTGGCTCTGAAAGGCTCTAACCTCATTAATAGATTAATCCATTGATGAGTCAGAGCTCAATGAGCCTATTAGGAATTAGGGTGTAATTGGGTGAGGCAGTTCTCTGGAGATGTGGCTTTGAAGTATGTATCTTGTCCCCATTCCCTTCTTTTTGCTCTCTTCCTGTCTCCAACCACCATGAACTGAGAAGGTTTGCTCCAGCACACCATTCTCCCATGCCCTTCCTGTTTCTCTAAATGCCTAAAAATGATGCGACCATGCGAACAAAGAATGAGATCCTGAAACCCACAACCCAAATAAATCTTTTTAACCTGTTACCATCAAGTACTTTGTCGTAGTGACAGAAAGATGATTAGAACATACAAAAACAATCAGATGCTTAAACAACTTCTGTTCATGGAGTTTCATTGTGCTCTGTAATTAAAATCTTGGTTCATCTATGGATCATCTTCCGGGAGCCTGTGGCCCTCTGCTGTATATCAAGGCTCTTCTATCCCACAGTGCAGGTATGACAGGCTTCATATCAGACCAAGATGACTGAGAAGAGTTATTTTCATATTTGCTTCCTATGTGATCCAGCTACTTCATCAACAAGTTTTAATCTGTGATCAGGGGTACCATCAGCTGGAGTTCCCTATAAAATAAAGAATCTCATGGCCCATGTAAAGACTTACAGGCCCATTTTTACAACCATAAATCCTACTTGCACCAGAAAAAGATTTTTTTTTTCAGTCTCTAAAATCAGAATGCTCGGCCCACCTATTCAGACATAAGCCAAACTCCTGGCATCACCAGAAGTCTCAGCAAAAATCTAGGTATATTTCTTTGCCAGGACAGTCTTTTATTTCTCACCCTCCCCAGCTAGTGTGTAAAAATGTTGAGATTCTAAATTTAATTCATCTGAAGTGGGGACTTACCTATCCCAGTGATGCCTTAAATGGTAGGTATGAAATGTCATAACATTTACATCCTTTTCTTGCATATCCCTGTCACTGTAATTGACACTGTTGATATCATCTGCGTTATGTTATAGAGTTTTATTCTTGCAGCCAAAGCATACTGAACACAGATAGGATACTGGGAAGATCTAAATTTTGGCGTGAGGAGAAGACTGTATGCCTTTGCACTCTTTGGGACACCATTAGTAAAGTCCATTGATAAAATTGTCAAGAACAGCACATTCCCCATCTCTTGGAGGAGTCAGTTAAATGTTAATCAGAATTTTCCAATATTATGGTCCCATCTTGCTGAGAAGTGTTCACCTAAAGGCATTTTTAAAATAATTTCCAGAAGTAGAACTGATGAAGTTTTAGAATGTTCTTAAACAGTATTTCTGAGTTAATTTTCATTGGAAGAGGTATTTGTGCCCATGTTTGTATTGTGTTTGATGAATTTCTAGTCCTTTCTCACTGGGAGGCTGTGACTACCACCCAAAATTCTCAGAGGATATAGTGATGCCAATGTACAATCCCATTGCTTATTTTAACTTTAAAAGAAATATATGCCTTTTTACCTAAAATCTTTGTATTGAACATATTATTTTTTTATATTTTATGGTTTTAGTTAAGAGATATATAATTAACATGTTCAAAGCAAAAGTCTAGTATTTCAGGTGGAGATATTTCCTAAAATACAATCTTAAAAGCCTTGACTACTTTGGAATGTCCTTAAGAAGGGCATATTTATACTGAATTTAGTACAAGAGATGTCTTAAAGGTACTTCAGGATATACTTCAATGCCAAAGATATTTAAGCATGTAGCAAAAGAAAATATCTCTATGAAATAATATTGTGTTTTCTTATCAGAAAATAAACTGTAGTATCTGGATGTATTATTTCATGGATTAGGACATAGTCATATTCACAGTGTCATCTACAACCTTACTGGAACTGGATCACAAGCTTATTGGGATTGGGAACTATCCACATTCTTACAATATGGCACTCACATATATTTGAAGCATATGATACAGAACTAGATATAATAATTTAACAATTTTCCAAATGCATTAACAACATATGATTCCTCTTACAATAAAGCTATTTCATTTAAAAGTCATTTTAAGACCTCCATCAGAGGCTCTCAGTTAATGTCATCCACATACCCATTTGGTTTCCTGATGGAAAGTTGAATCCAATCATGAAAAGTATATGTATATTCAATTGTGCAGGTCAGTTAAGGACAGTGTTAAGGATTCCTCAGAACTCCTCTACAAGCCTTATCTTTTTAAGGAATTTATCAACCCCAGACAACAATTTTTTCTTCCTTGCATGTGGTAGCACATGTTTGCAATCCTAGCTCCTTTTGCAGAAGCTAAGGCAGAAACTACAAGTTCTGGGCCAGCTACAAGTTCAAGGCCAGCCTAGGCAACTTAGAGAGACTCAGTCTCAAAGTAAAAAGGGCTGGGAATATAATTCAGTGGTAGAGGGCTTGCATAGTATGAGTAAAGCCAAGGTTCAGTAGCCAGTATGGAGGGGAGGGGACCAAGCAAACCCAAAAAAGGAAGAAAAGCATTTGGTTAGAATCCTTATACTGTACTTTGGCTTTGGTTTTTCTGTTAGTCTTACCCTCAGGTTTGGTTTAAACCTACTCTTCCAAGTTATTTTCCATGCAAATCCATCAGGAATCTTCTCTTCTCTATAAAGCAGTCAAAGTTTTTCCAGTGTAATAGCTCACTTTCACATGTATCCCTTGATTGTGCTGGCATTCATTGATATATGACATACAGTTATAGTGAGGTTACTAGCACTGTGATGCATGAATTAACAAAACAGAAAGTACTATTTTACACTATCCATGAACATCAACCAGGTTCTCTATGGCAATGCCTCTCCTTTTTACCATTCCTTGTCTTGCCAATGAAGTATCAGGCCAAAGTAAACACCTACATTGCTGTGGATTGGTAATTGGTGGTCAACTTGTAATACCAGCTGGACTGAATCAGCATGATGCTGAGTGTGGGTGGCCCACCTGAGGATTGTTGCAAGAAAAAAAAAAAAAAAAAAAAAAAAAAAAAAAAAAAAAAAAAAAAAAAAAAAAAAACTGAAGAAAAAGAGTTTAAAGTATTGTTAGTTCTCCCGGAGGAGCTTGTCCAGCTTCTTTCCTGATATGAACTTGGCTGTTATCATTAGAGAAGTTCCAGGACCTTGTCTCTGAGAATAGCTGTGGTTCACTTTGGGAGAGCTCTGATCTTTATCAATTACTGGCTCAGGAGGGGAAGATGGTGTGCTGTTCAATAACCAGGAGAAGCTTGTCACGTTGACTTCCTGATACGAACTTAACTGTTCTAATTGTTGGAGAAGCTTGAGACCTTGTTGTTGCTGAGGATGGTTGTGGTATTTTGAGGGGGGAAACTCTGGTTCTAAACTTGAGCATCACTTCCTGACCCCAGAGTAGATGTCTCAGTGTTCTGATACAGATCCTTCATCCCACTGGTACAGGTTTTCTAGCTTCTACCACTGACCTTTGGGTTTCCCAGTGCAGGTAGATGAAACAGACTTTCATTGTCATGGGCTCAATTGAACTTGTGTGTGTGGGGGGCATTGTCATGAGTTATAGCTCTTCAGCTGGACTCATGCAGACATTGCTGTGTGTTTCAGGTTCTCAGCTGGACATCTTGAGTCTTAGTGTGTGGACCAATTTCCTGAATTTTGGGTGATTATTATAAAATAAGCTCATAAAATATGTGCCCTGTATTATCTTGTTCTCCTTGTAACCCCTGACTACAACACACATCTTTAGCAAAATTTAAATTTCTTTGCTCTGAAATTTTGCATTTTTAAGATGTGAGCAACCTGTCCATTCTTTAACAAGCAATGTTTCCATTCCATTTGGTGTGAAGGTATCTGTATGTACTCATCATACTTGTTTAGCTTAATGCTCTCCCAGAAATTCTTAGGATTTTGTAGTACATCTTTGTGCTCTTTATTTTGCCAATTCAGTATTTAGAAAATTTTATTGACTAATTATCCTATAGGCTATCCTTGCTGATAATAGCCACAAGAGAAACAGTCTCAAGAAAACAACTGAAATTTGCATGACATTTTAACCATTATAGTAACATATGTTGTTGGTAAAATCTCTTCACTTTTAAGGGGAAATTATTCTAATTTTAAATATAGGATAGCTATAGGAAATTCAGCAATTTTCTCAGAGTTACAGAGGAAATGAATCTCCAAATCAAGAGCAGATTGGAGGTCTCCTGAGTTCTATCCTGTCCCTAGACTTTCTCCAAAGAGTTTAAATATTATGAAATAATCCTAGAAGAAATATATTGAAAACTTAAATCACACAGAATCTGTAAGAACTTTCTGTTACTTGTGAGACGATGAGAAACAGGCAACAACAACTGAAAGCTGAGGGTGCCCCAAAACTTCCTGTCTGTGCATATCCTCCTGCACAACTTGAAGGCCAGAGGATGAACGTGAAATGTTCCTTTCTCTGCTTTCTGATTTTACATTTATGTCTCTAAAAGATAGTTTTGTCTCATTTCACTTATTTATGGGTCCTTATCTTATGGAGAAACTTGCTGTGTGATCTTAAGCAAAATAATGAATTTACCTATATGAACTTCAAATTATCAGTTCACGAGATAATGAGATTATAAGGGATTAAAATAGGATTATCATTTGGGCATAATGTTTGTGAAAGAATTTTGCCCTAAATGGGATGCTGCAGCAGTGGAAAGCTGGGAGTTGGAACCAAGGGGCTCTATCTTGAGGTCACCTTCCCTGCCCCTAGGCAATTTACCTGTGAAATGAATTCCAATGTGCTACCTGTGCATCAGTAATGAATAGAAAGCGCCACCCCAAACCTAAGTTATATGTATGCCCCCCACACCACGTGTCCAGCAGAGAGAAAGCCAGACTTCAGTGGTGGTGGTGGTGGGGGTTTTCTCTCTGCGTTCTTGGAATAAAGGCCACTTTTATTTCATATTTCTATCTTTTTAGCCACGCCGAAAATTTTATCAGTTTGTAAGCACAAAATTAAAGATTTATGTAAGTACAAGATCTTCCTCTAAACTCAGCCGTAGGAAGCAGTATTTCTCAACTCTCAATACAGAGTTTTCCCTGTGCAGATTCACACAGTGCTTAATGTTCATTCCATAGAGGTGGTGCTTGTGTACAGTCAGACTAGCCATCGCCTTTTCTTTCTCCCTTATAGTAGTTGATTCTTATGGACTTCACTATAATTGTCATTCCTCAGCCTTAGTGGTACTGTAGACCGCAAAGATCCCAAACAAAAGCCACACCCACACAGATTTCTCCCCAGGGCAACATCTCACCAACTTCTAAGAGATGTGGGTTTCATTGGGAGACTAAATTGTGTGTTTATCTTTCTATTACACAGCTCTTTGCTTATAGCAGCACCTTCAAAAACACTTGCATGAGCAAATGAATTTATGACTTGCAGTTGAATTAATTGTAATTTGATAAAGTAAGGACTTTAATTTGTGTGTGTGTGTGTGTTTTCTAATCATCCATTGTCTGATTTTCTGAACTACAATTTTAAAATAAAAGATATTTACGTAATGTGAATAATAAAAATTTTTACATGTGACTACTTCATTATACCAACTTCAAACTACGGTTTCTATACTCAAAAGTAAGGAAATATGTGATTTTAAAATTATTCTTTCTATTTAAAGTGTAGACATGTGGAAGCAACTGTATCAGTTTCTTTAGTGTACTCCGAGGCAGGGTAGTTTGGTGACCTAGAGACAGCCTCTCAGTTTTGTGACTGAGGAGCTGTGTGACATTTGTCAAATCAATTAACCTCTCTGTGTCTGAGAGTTTCCATATTTTGAAGAGGTTAAAATAATATGTGTTTTCTATAGCTATCTACACCCACAAAGTGAAAGGCATGTCTTAAGGGCGTAAAGGCAATTATTTAGATGATTCAGGCCAAAATCAATCCTGCTATGAAGGAAAAGTTAAAAAAAAAAAAAACCTGCATTTGGACCTCAGCTATCCAGATTGCCTGTCAACATCAATCAAATTCAGAGAATAAATGGCTCAACCCTTTGCTTGTCTTTGCTTGTGCTGGGAAGGTACCTTTGGGGGCATATTAGCTTGTTAAGACCAATGAGTGAATCATTAATGGCTTCAGGCCACTTAGCACACATCTAAGAAGAGCCACGATCTGAGAAGGCTCTGAATTTCCAGAATGTCTGGATTTCAAAGGACACAAATCTCCCAAAGTCACCTTCAAAATTAGCCTGACAGGAGAAGGGGAGAGCAAAAAGAATCCAGATTTGATTTTATGACCAGTGTGTGTGGGACAGGGTGCTGGGTGGTTCGTTCATCTTCTCTCAATAGAGCTCCATGATAACAGGAGCGGAAACTGGGGACCTAAAACAGTAAGGACCCCAAATTACACAATCAATAACTGACGCTTAGTTCTATATCTGTGAGTGAGTTCCTATGTCACATATCCCAGCACACACCTTGTATGAATCAATAAAATTTAGTGAACATCTCTGAGCACCTACAAAGCACCAGGTGTGATACCAGGAGCCGAGCACAGTGAGCTGCATGAGGCATGGTCCATGGTCCTACTCTCATGGACTCTTACCTGTAAAAGGTGAGAACAACACACATCTGATAGTAATGCAGAATCAGCCATCTACAAAGATGCATAAAGGAGGAGCCAAGCCACCAACTTTTTTAGAAGCTCTTTAAGGGACAAGTGGGAAGTTTAAATTTAGGTCCAGAAACTATTCTCTTGCATTACTTCATCAGGAGAAGTAAGGTAGGGTAGGTTTCTGGTATAGAATAGGTAGAGGTTGCTTCATGAGTCATGGAGCCAGCTGCATCTTTTACCATGTTTTACAAAACATAAACTATTTGACCTCTCTGAGCTTCAGAACCCAGAGGGCAATGAAAATGATTACTTCATGGGGCAATGGTGGCTTAAAACATTAATGGAGAATTTTGAGCATACTGACTATCATGGTTGTTGATAAAGAAAATGTTATCATAACAGGTCTTTATGACTTGTATCTAGATGTCCCCCAAAACCTCAGACAGTCAAAGATGGGGTTTTTTGGATCTGGCTGAATCTAGGGTGTGTAATAGTGGAATTAAGGCAATGTGGACTAAGTTAGCAAACTTAGTCCACTGATTGGAATTAACATAGCTCTAGGTGGCACAACCCCAAAGGCTGGTAGTCTGGATAGGGTAAACGGGAAATGTAGGCTGTCTACTGTCTGCTTGTTGTTCTATGCCTTCTCCTTGGCGCACCACACCATCAACTGTTTCTCTTCTTTGATTCGCCTCTGCCATGCCATGCTGCCTTGGGATCAGCCCAAAATGAAATGAAACTTCTACAAAATGTGAGCTGAAATAAATATTTCCTCCTATACTTTGGGTATTGGCTAGTTTTTCTCAGCAAGAAAAGTAACTAAGACACTGATTTAATGTTATTATCTTAAAAGAAATGTATTTTATAGGAAACTTACAACAAAGAACTCATTATGATCTATCTGGGGTTAAAGGATGAATTTCTTTTCTGGTACATTATTGTTTTTGACCTAAATGATTCATGAAACAAAAACCAAAAAAAAAAAAAAAATCTGTATTTTAATGACTTAAGCATTATAGGGAGCTACTTGCTTGATACATTGATTATTCATCACCTAAGAAACAGGTTTTGACATTCAAATTCATTTCAATTTCAGCTCTGGACTCATCTTTCAAAACTAAAATTATGACCTTTCTCATGTCATCTCAATTGCTGTCTAAACTTTTCCATACCAAAGACCCTTTTTTGATGATTCTTTGTTGTGTATACCCATGAAACTTATCCCACTATCTTAGGCCAATAAAGTAATATTAATTAACAGCATTTATCAATTCCTTTTGAAAAAATACCTGATCACTGTGCTTTCCACCTGAAAAGGCAATCCACAATGCCAAGTCTAATTGAAGATTTTCTCACAGAAGAAATTTCAGTGTTGGAATCAGGACCCTATCCAGTACCTGAAAATGAATAAATGTTTCCACATATTATTGAAATGAAATAGATTTGAAGGCAAAGGGTTGTGAAGTCAGCTCAAATAACCATCAGAAGTATGGCTGACTGCTCTACATTATTGTTATAGCTGTTCTGCAAAGACCTATGAAAGCCAGATTGAGTAGAGGACAATAAGAATAGTTTTACCCTTTCATTTCAATGTCCTTCTTTCTATGGTGCAGTTTATAGGGAGAGGAGAGGTACATACTTAGATTCTCCTAAGGATTACTAACAGGTAATCGCAGGTCCAGCTGTATCATGTAGTTATAGTTGTTGACCAAGTATGGAAGGTTGACCTATACAAGACACTGGGAAGCTAGTCAGTTGGAAACACAATCAGGTGTGCCATGGAACCTCAGTTTAAATGAGACTTCTGACACAGGAAGCACATTGGTTGAACATCAGGAAATAGATGAACAAAAAATCAACACTCAGCCACATCCAAGATAAGTATAACACACTTGCTTAGTGTTCTAATGTGTTAAGGTAATATAAACATAAATGAAGTTCGATTGGATAATGAGAAAAGCTGCATGTGAGTGAGGAGAAATGTTGGCAGAATCAGTGTTGGCCAGAGAAGCAAAAATGGTTTGAAAAGTCTTGTCTTTCAGCCACACTAAAAATTATTGCGAGGGTAAGACCCTTAAATTAGAGAGATATTCCTCGAAGTCCCAGGAAAAGAACTACAATAAAAAAATACAGGTGCTTAGTGTGCAGCACTTCTCCTAGGAAAGAGGCTAATGAGATTCTAGTCTGCTTGTCCACAGGACCAGCCATCACAGTGTCACAAGGCAGGGGGTCTGCCGTCCCTCTTAAAACCACTCTGTGAAACTGCCTGTGTGACATGGCATCTAGTTTGTGGCTTAACAGTGACACTCTATGCTTAATCTAGCCAGGGTACAGAAACGGCAGAGCATGCTGATTAACTGGCTAGAGGGAGATATCTCGTTGGAAGGCTGTGATGATTTTTGCATAGGATAGGAAGCCGTGGTCACAGAGGCATATAGCAAGGAAGAGGAGACACACATGTAAGAGTCTGCAGCACAAAATTGAGCTCCTGCACCTGCGCTGGTCAGGGTGAGTTCTATAGCTGAATGGAGTCTGCAGATCCTGTCCAAATTTTATGAATTAACCCAGAATAATGTAAAACATAGGAGATCTTGTCTCCCTTCTTTCCTGAAAAGTAAATTTATTTAACATAAATATTTGATTTAATATTTTATAAACAACAAAAACCCTAAAGAGCAAACAACTGGTTATATGTTTATTGTCATCTGGATAGTAAAAAGAGCTTAAAGATGTGGAGGGCCAAAGACAATGTGTCCATGACAGGAGAAACATATTAGGAGAGAAAAAAATGTAGGGCATCATCTTATCTCTGCTACTAGTATTTGCTTTTGAACAGATCACATTTCTTAGCTCTCTGGATTCTTGATCCCACTATTTGACCTGAAAGTAACACCTTCATAGGGAGAATCAAATGAAATATCCATGTAGAATTGATTTGAAAAATTGCAAATATTATACTCAAGTGAGATATATGACTAAGCTCATAGATTTGTTACTGATCAGTAATTGTTCAAGAGAAAAATTTATCAAGAATATGACTGGGGAGGAGGGTCAGAGATAGTAGGTAAGAATGCTGGTTTGCAATTTTCCATATTTATTAAAAAGGAGGTTAAAATCCTAAACCTTTGGAGAGAACCTGTTAATATGTCTCATATTCACTGATTATCTAACAAATCCAGTTATCTGACCATGCATGGTGGGAATCATTCTCTCGCAAACTGACAAGATGTGCAGGTCAGCACTTCTCACCCCTGGAGTGACCTGGATAGGACTGTCATGTACATGCTCCACAAACTGTATGTTACACAACTGAAGTGCAACATTCATTTACACTTCACTGTGTACAGTGTCCTTTAGAGTTATTTAATAAGAGCCTCCAATTCTGGGAATAGGACTGTATTTTTCTTTTGAGTAAAAATTTAGGGAGGTATTTTCCTTATTTTTAAATTAGATTCTTATAGATCAGATCATTTTTGCTTTCTATATCCAACCGATATTGAAAATAATTAATTGCAAAACTCTATAGAAGATAGCTGCTTTCAACTTTCTGTGCCTACCTCTCTGAGTTCATGTCAGAAAAAATAATTATGATGTGTATAAATTCAAGCCTGTGGGTAAGGGGTGGCTCACATACTACACAAGGACACCTAATTTTTCTTCTAACAGACCTTCCTTTGTGTAGAAAGAAAACCATTTTCAATTTCCAGTGGAAAAAGTACTTCAAAAGATTGGTAATATTTCTTTTCCTTGGTTTGCCTAATTCATACTACTGTCAATTGCTAAAAACTAGGGATACTTACATTATTTTATGTGAGATTGCAGGCTAATGCATATTTTGGTATTGCATAAATTACTCTCAATGTATCAGTTACTTCCTAAAATACCAGACTTGGGAAATATTTTGTGTGTGTGTGTTTATACCTGCCTGTACTTACTCTAAATTTAGTCTTTCTAAATGGGCAGAAAGTCCCATAATACTGATCATTCTGCCAGGCTTCAGGGTCCTCTTCTCCAGAGTGAAGAAAAGAGTGATTGAATACTGTCTGATTGTTTCTTTGTGAGCTACCAAATTTAATATTTTGATCACTGCTGCTCAAAGCAACTTTAGCCACATTGTTCTTTAAACTAGATTAAAGCTTTGAAAAGTAGCAATGATGGTTATATATTTTTTCTCTAGAGGATTTCTAGAGAATAATGTTTTCTACATAATTTGTCAAAATATCTATATCGCTTGTATTGCTCAAAGAACTGATGACATCTGCAAGAATTCCTTGGTCCTTTTTTAAATCAATGTTTAATCTCAAATCATCTCATTTATTTTGTGTTTCTTATATTATTTTACTGTATGTTATATTATTTCATTGTAAATATAGCCTCCTTATTCAACTGCACATGGCATATGTCTGAAGTCACTACTGTCTTCCCAATGTAGGGATATCTTCTATTCTCCAGTTGTCTGTCTTAGTTTCCATGCTGGATTAACAGATGAGCTATATTTCCATACTTCACTACAGACATGGTTATGTCAAATGAAAAAAAATCTAGTGAGAATCAATCTTTTGAGTCTTAGATTATTAGTTATAATAACACATAAAAGATTCCTTTTCTTTAGATGTCATTTGGAGTAGATTTTAACATATTTTGCTGAGATTGTCACAGTTTGATGGAATGGAAGATCAAATAAATTTGAGATAGGAGATATGAGAGCAACAGTTTAGTCGTGAAACTAGGAGACAATATGATAAGATTTATAGAAATTTACCAGGCAAACAATTTCAACAATTTTAATAATTCTATCCCTAAAGGGCAATTGTTTTGCCTGTATTTTCTTTTTCATCTCACTCCCATCTGAGTGGGTTTTCCTGGGTTTGGTTCTTGGTTTCCAAACTGTATATGACAGCCCAGACTTCACTGAAGATATGAAGGGTACTAGGAAACAAGGGAAGCTCTGAATGTTTCTCTTTGGGTATCTCTGTCTATCAGATATACAGTCATTGCTCTGTGGAGGCGAACGCTGCAGAGCTGGGTCAGTGATTTCGCTCTGTGACCACCATCCATGTCTTGCTCTCCTTTCCTGTCCACCTGCTCAACACAGTGAACATGGACACTGTGGGTTGAGCCAACACGGAGACATCCGCTCAGATGTTTAATTTTACTTTGCCATTTAAAACAAGTGAGTTTGCTTGGCCTGAGTATTTGAATCTATTTTACTCTATCAGTTATAGTTTACCTTTTTTAAAAATCACAGTTTACTTTTTTTTAAGATAGTCAATGTGCTTTCTCTTTTCCACAAATGTTGTTGTTAGATCTACAATTTGCCAAGACCCCTTAAACAATTAAGGATGGTCTTATCAGATTTACTCTTACACATTTTTACAGTTTATATCTAAGCCTGATATTCTCCGGAATGGTGCAGTGATGCAAATAATTTGACTTTCAAATATTCTCCAGCATGCATTCGGGACCTTAAAACTTATCTTTATCAACAATCCTTCCTTGGTGAAACTTTCCAAATAATTCTTCATAGAGGATAAGATCATTTGTACTCAAAAAGTACCTCCTGGTTGGAAGAATAATTTTTCACAGGCTATCATAAATCCTCAGAGTCAATTTTATTATCTCTGCTTTTCAGATAAGGAAAATCAAACTTGGAATGGTTAAGCAGCTCGTTACTTTTCATGTAGGTAATTAGTAAGCCAAAGTAAGTAACTCAAATCCTAGGCTTCTGACTCCATTGCTCTTTCTGTCACATCAAATTCCCCTTTGAAATCCATGCCTTAATCTGACTTGGTTGAGGTACTTGACGACAATGGGTCTTTTCCATTTGTAAGTGGACGCTCAAGTTTGAAAGATTTAATTGCTATTTCCTTCCCAGACATAGTGCAGTCTGAAAATGAACTATGTTACTGATATAAAGAAGGACACCATAATTATGGACACAAATGCTTCCAAACAGTAAACATATGAATATGGGTGTCTCCAAACTTTCTTCACGTCATGTGGGCATACCTGTATTTTAACATTTTCACTCACTCTTATTCAACTTCACAACTGGCTGTTTCTCTAGAACATTCTCCTTATTCACCTCTATATATGTTAAAATGAAATCTACATGCATAGACTTTTACATATATTCAAATAAGGAATATATACATGTTGTATATTTTTAATATTTGTATCTTAAAGTGCATATTATTAATATTATTATTAACTATGTCTCTTTAAATACTTCTGCTATAATCAAATGCTCATATCCCTCATTAATAAAAATCCCTCCTCCGTGAAGAAGCTGTTTCTAATGAAATCAAATTATTATATACTGTTTATTCATTGGATGTTCATTTATATTTTAGAAATTCATTATTTATCATTCATTTAATGTAACATTTTGATATCTTGAATATCTAAGATCATCTTCTTCCTTATACAGTGCTTATAATTTTTGATAACTTGACTGATTATTCTTTACTGACATTTCTCCTATACATTAATCTGTGAAACTTAAAGTTCTATACTTATTTTTAAAAGACATGTTCACTGTGAACAATTAAGTCTTTGTTTCATTGTTTGTGAGTCTCACTAAGCTGTATATTGAATGTTTACTGATATGTGTGAAGTCAGATATTAATCGATGGCTTCTACAAATCCATACTAAGCTCAAGGTTTGTGAAGCCACTTCTGCTAGATTATATAATTATAAAAGTTTTAATCCTATCCAAAGACAAGATACATCCTTTAACACTTTGGAACAAGCTCTGGCCAAATGATGTGTAATAAATATAACAAAAACAAAAAACAAAAACTTTCAATTTTGAATGAAGTATCTGTATATATATATATATATATATATAGACTAACAAATTTTTTTTCTGAACTGTACACTTTAAAGTAACTTAAGTGTGCTGAAATAGTGATGAAATCAAGGACTCAAGGTAACACACAGATGCCACAAATACATGCTTGTTAATTTTAAAAACATGAAGTATCCTTTGTTTCCTCTACCAATCCTCTTGTTTCAAACAAAACAGTCTAATTGTATTTAAATATAAACATTCCCATCCTAAGGAATAGAGGAGCCAGCAGAAGGGGCAGTATGCTGAGAAAGGCATTGGTACCCTAAGGGACAATTTTTACCTCAGGAGGACTGACCTTTCAGAGAAAGCAAATTAAATTATCTTTCTCATCCTTTACTTTTGCTGTGACATCATTAAAATGCATGTTACCTACCAACACTCGTTGTTTTATATTCATAACCTTACACTAAAATTAATCAGTTGTCACAGGGACTTAACACATTTGTTAATGGTGCCTAGCCAAAAAATCTATTTTGTTACAAGTAAAGCAGCTTTATGTGTACACCCTTGAGAAAAACAACAGAGAATTAGCTTGTGGACACTGAACATTCCTCACTCTTGTGCAGAGAATAGGAGTTCTCATACTCTTCATTGGTTTTTGACTTTCTGCTCCTGCTTTGATGTTTGGCAAGAAATTGTGTGCCTTGGAAAGAGGAAAAACAATTTCTAATTTGATTAATGTAGCCTAGGTTCTTAATAAATAGACGAATTTAACGAGTAAGCCTTTATTAAACTCTAGTTACAGACTGCGAGTTAAGACACTGGTGAATATTTATGGGTAACTCAAGATCATCGCCTTTGAAAAGCTTATAGTATTATCAGGCAAAAAAAATAAGTAAACAGTTAAGACACTATGCTTCACATGCTCTGAAAGGAAACAGCACATTCTCATTGGAAGAGATGGAGAAAATGAAGGATTTCCCAAGAAGCTCACCTCGGCTTGATCCTACAAAGGCTTATATAGTCTTCTGTGTTATGAGTGGAAGCTGGTCTGAAGATGTACAATTCTTCCCAGATAGACAGAACAACAGGGATAAGAACAAAGAAGGAGGCTGGGGCTAGGTGACTTTTTGGAGACAATTTATACTACTGCATACTTTACAGAAAGAATAGGACCTGATCTAATTTGCATTTTAGAATGTTCTAGGGAATCATGAATAAACACTGAAAGAGAGCAAGAACAGAGGATGAAACACAGAATCAGTTCAATTTTAGTGCTTCACATAATACAGCATGGCAATATGAAACAAATATAGGGTCAGATGGAGGGGTTGAATTTAAGGAGAAAAAAAAGAAAGAATATTATTGCATGGTTAATGAGCTAGGAAAGGAGTCAAAGTATTCAAAAAAATACATCACTGACTATCTATTTGCATTTTGTATTTTATTAAAAAACAAGCAAATTGGACATTTAATCTATGACATTTTAAAATAATGATGGTTTATAAGTAACAGAAAAGTTTTAATTAGTTAAATATTCTACAATATTATTTACTAACTATATGACTGGCAATTTATTCATTTTAAGATCACAACAATATGAAAAATATGTGGTGCTAAGAGAAAATATAAAGGAATTGCAAATGGTTCTATATAATGAAAAGCACTAACAAGGAAAATGATAATGATTATATGTTAAACTTTTTTTTTTTTTTTTTTTTTTTTTTTTTTTTTTTTTTGGTACTGGGGATTGAACTCATGACTATGTACTTGCAGGGCAGGCGCTTATGCCACTGAGCTAAAAATTCCCAGCCCTATGTTAAACTGTTAAACCAAAGTGATTAATTTATTTAAAGTGATTTTTCTTCAATAAGTTAATAAGAAAAAAAATCATTCTGTCATGTGATGAGGTACCTGAGCACACATATGTATCTTTCTTTTTTTAAAATTTTATTTAAAGAAAAAAGAGCAAAACAAAACGGTAAAAGGGTACAAGTACTACAGAATTTCAAAAAAATAGTAAGAAATCACTAGTTAATAGATTACATATTGTCATCTTATAAATAGTTGTTCAAGTTATAAAATTAAGGATGCAAAGTGCACATTCACACAGTGAGACTGTAAACAGTTGTGTTCAATGATCCAACAAAAACTTAGTAATATGGTCATTTGTCTTACACCTAAACACATCTAAACACACTTGCAGTTGTGTCCTTTAGAGCACTTTCTTTTCCTCTCTTTTGTACAATAACATTTACACATTTTGGGTTTTATTACTCCCACAGTTCTTATTACTTTTTTGGGGGAAGAGAATAAAACCAAATGTGACAAAACAAAGCAGTCAGTCAAAACAAAGGATGGACATAGTAGATGATATAAAAACAGAATACAAGGTAATCAACAATGGTTACCATAATGCCTCTTGCTACCTTAAAAAGAATTCTTATATCATCAACGATAATAAAATTGAACAAAACAGTACAGAACAAAACCAATAAAACCTAAACATTGGAGACATTACTGAACTTCAAAAGAAGATAATTGTCAAACCAGAATGGGTATCATAGTGAATCTTATTGCCTTCAAAGTAGTTGCCTATACCCTCAAACTTGATACTATCAAACAGAACAGAAGAGAGTAAAATCAGTCAAAGAAAGATGGTGAGAGCAATTCAGGGGTTCAAACTGAGTTAATAGGAAATCAAAAAAGTTACTATAATATATCCTGCTAATTTTTAAAAATTTTCCCTTAATTAAAAAATAATAAAAAATGAATACATTTTTTAAAAAGGGGGAGATTGAGATAAAAGAGAACACAACAACATAATGATACAGGTCAGAACAGAACAATTTAAGCAACACAGTGTTTCACCACAAGATAACCTGACTTAATAGTAGTAACCATAATGTCTCTTTCCTTGAAATATTTGAATATGACTTCGTATACTATAGCATTAAACATATCAAGACAGTGTGAAACCATTCAAGAGGATGAAAGTATTACAGGGTATTTAGAACCAACTAATAGAAAACAAACAATGGTTTCTATATTATCTCCTTGTCTATAAAAGTTTTTGTTTATATTATCACATATAATAAAATCCAATAAGACACAACATATTAAGATCAATGGAGACAGAAGAACAAAAGCTTGATGGGACTTCAAAACAAGATGGTATTAAATCAGCATTAGCTATTATGATGTCTTGTTTTCTTCAAAATAGCTGTTCATATCATCACAGAAAATAATATCAGCCCAGAATGAAACCATTCCACTTAATGAGTGAAAACTTTATAAGACTTTAAAGCCATATAATGGGGAATCATGATTACCACATACTTTTATGTATTTGTGTCATTTCTTACACTAGGGAAACTATTAGGTATTCATACATGTGAGTTTGATTTATTTCACTTATGAGTATGGTCTCAAGCTGCACCCATTTATTTATAAATATCTCAATGTGATCCTTCTTTACAGCTGACTAGTACTCCATTGGATAAAAATACCACAAATTTTTTATCCATTTTTCGGTTGATGGACACAGGTTGTTTCCAAGATCTGGCTATTACAAATTGTGCTGCTATAAGCATGGGTGCACATATATCACTGTGGTATGATTTTTTCAGTTCTTCTGGGAATATGCCTCAAAGTGGAATAGTTGGAATAAATGGGACTTTCAATCACGCCTTTTTGAGAAATCTCCAGACTGACCTCCAAAATGTTTGCACCAGTCTACACTCCCACCAACAGTGCAGGAGAGTTCTTTTTTCCTCACAGCCTCTCCAGCCTTTGTTGTTGGTGGTTTTCTTGATCCTAGCCATTCTTTCAGGAGTGAGATGGAATCTCAGTGTGGTTTTAATTTGCATTTCTCAAATGAGTAATGATGATGAACATTTTTTCATGTATTTATTTGTCATTTGTATTTCTTCATCTGAGAAGTGTGTGTTCATCTCAGATGCCTATTTTTGGATTGGATCTTTGAATTTTGGGGGTCTGATATTTTTTATTTCTTTATATGTTTTAGACAGAAGTTCTTTGTCTGAGAGACAGTTCACTAAGTCTTTTTTGCCAGTTTGTGGGTTTTCTTTTCACTATGCTGGAGATTTCTTTTGACATGCAGAAACTTTTTAATAAGATGTGATCCGAATTATTGACTCTGGGAAGTATTTCTCGTGTGGTTTGATTCCTGTTCATGAATTCTCTGTCTACCCCTATGTTTTCAAGGTTTTACTCAATTTGTCTTCCAATAGATTTAGTGTTTCTGTTTTAATATTCATATCTTTGAACCATTTAGATTTTAATTTAGTACATGGTGATAGGCATGGGTCTAGTTTAAGTATTTGGCTTCTGGAGAGCCAGTTTTTCCAACACAATTTATTAAAGAGACTGTCCTTCTTCCAGTGAACATGTTTGTCCCCTTTATCAAAGATAAGGTGGTTGAGTGTGTTTGTAGTTGTGGTTGTATCTTCTAACCTATTTCATTGATCTTCAGCTCTGTTTTTATTCCAGTACCATGTTGATTTTACCACAGTTGCTTTGTAGTATAATTTCAAGCCAGGGATTGTGATGCCTTCTGCCTTGCCTTTGCTGCTTAGAATTGTCTTTGATATTCTAGGTCTTTTCTGGTTCCAGATGAATTTTAGAAATGATTTCCTCTAGATCTGTGAGGTATGTTGATGGTATTTTTATTGGGATTTCATTGAATCTGTATAAGAGTTTTGGGAAAATGGCCATTTTCACAATATTTATTCTTCCTATCCATGAGCAAGGGATGTCTTTCCATTTTCTGAGATTGTCTTCAATTTCTCTCTTCAGTGAATGATAATTTTCCCTGTATAGGTCTTTCACATCTTTCAGGAGAGAAATTCCTAAATATTTCTTTTTTTTTTTTTTTTTTTGGTTGCTAGTGTGAAAGGTGTGGCTTCTCTTATTTCTCTGTCAGTGATTTTGTTGTTAGTGTATAGGAATGCTATTGATTTTTGAGTATTGATTTTATATCCAGCTACATAACTGAATTTATTTATTATATCTAAGAGTCTTTCAATGGAGTTTTGGGGGTCTTCTATGTAGAGTATCATGTCATCTGCAAACAATGATAATCTAACTTCTTCATTTCTTATGTTTACCATTTTTATTTCTCTCTCTTGTCTACTTGCTCTGGCTGGTATTTCCAGTACTATATTAAATAGGAGCAGTGATAAAGAACATCCTTGTCTTGTGCCTGATGTAAAGGCTTTCAATTTTTGACCATTTTAGTATGATACTGGCTGTTGGTTTGGCATAAATGTCCTTTATTATATTGAGGTAAAGACCATCTATTCCAATTTTCTGTAAGGTTATTATAAATGAATGTTGAACCTAATCAAAAGCTTTTTCTGCATCTATAGAAATGATCATGTGATTCATACTTTTGGTTTTATTGATATGGTGGATTACATTTATTGATTTACATTTGTTGAACCATCCCTGCATGCCTGGGATGAATCCCATTTGGTCATGGGGTATAATCTTCTTGATGATTTGCTGCATCCCATTTGCCAGTATTTTATTGAGGATTTTTGCATCTTTGTTCATTAGGGAGATTTATATATTGTTCTCTTTTTTAGTTGAGTCTTTCTCAGGTTTTGGTACTAGAGTAATATTTGCTTCCAGGAACGACTTAGGAAGGATTGCTTTCCTTTCAGTTTCATTGAAGAGTTTGAGGAGTGCTGGCATTAAAACTTCTTTGTATTTATTTAATTCTGCAGTGAATCCATCTGGGCCTGGGCTCTTCTTTGTAGGTAAGAACTTAATTACATTTCCAATTTCATTAATAGAAATTGGATTATTTAGGAGTTTTACATCTTCTTGACCTAGCTTTGGTACTTCATGTGTTTCTAGGAATCTGGCTATTTCTTCTGTGTTGTCAAACCTGTAAGAGTAGAGATTTTTGAAATAAGTGTTGATGGTCTTCTGTATTTCTACAGAGTCTGTAGTGATTTCACCTTTTTCATTGTTTATTGCATGAATTTGAACTTTTCCTTGCCTTTTTAAAATAAGGTTGCCTAGGAGCTTATCAATTTTATTTATTCTTTCAAAGAACCAACTCTTTGATTCATTTATTCTTTGGATTGTTTTCTTAGTCTCTATTGCATTGATTTGTGCTCTGATTTTTATAATTTCCTTTCTTCTTTTGGCTTTGGGCTTGACTTTCTCTTCTTTTTGTAGATGTTTGAGGTGTAACATCAGGTTATTTATTTGTATTCGTTCTGTTTTCTTGATGTGGGAACTCAGCACAATAAACTTTCCCCTGAGGACGTCTTTTGTTGCATCCCACAGATTCTAAGTTGTATTTGCATTTTCGTTTCCTTCTAGGTATTGTTTAATTTCTTCTTTAATTTCCCCTGTGACCCACTGATTACTCAACAACGTGTTATTCAGTTTCCACGTGTTTGTGGGATTTTTTTGCAGTATCTTTTATCATTAATTTCTAATTTCATAGCACTATGATCCGATACCATGCAAGGGATAATTTCAACCCTTTGCATTTATTTAAGTATGTTCTGTGAGCTAATATATAGTCTTTTTAGAGAATGACCCATGTGCTGCTGAGAAGAATGTGTATTCTGACATTGTTGGGTGGAGCACTCTGTATATGTCTATCAAGTCCATTTGTTCACAGGTGTGATTCAGTTCTGTTATTTCTTTGCTGATTTTCTGTGAGTTGTCTTCATATTTTTATGTTAACTATTTATCAGCCATTGAGTATTCAAATATTTTCTCCCATTCTATAGGTTGTCTTTTAACTCTGCTGACTACATTCTTTGTTTCTTAGTTTGTTGCAGACATTCTTTTTGTTTGTTTTTGTTTTTATGATTTTGGTGCCACGTGTAAAAGTCATTGACAAAACCAGTGTCAAGGAACAGTTTTCCTATTATTAAAAATAATTTTGTGACCTTAGATCTTATTCTGGAGTTCGAGCCATTTGAATTATTATTATTACTTTTTTTTTTGTATAAGAGCAAGACAGTTTCCAAACTCATTCCTTTTAGGTACAGGAGATTCAGTTTTACTAATGCTCTTTATCTAAGAAACTTTTCTTTCCTCATTGTTTATTCTTTGGCTGCTTGTCAAAGATCAGTTGATTATATAATTGTATTTCTAGGCCCTTAATTCAGTCCCATTGATCTATGCATCTATTTTTATCTTAGTACCCTAGTAATTTGATTACCATAGCTTTGTAATACAATTTGAAATCCGGAAATGTGGTGCTTCTAGCATTGTTTTTATTCATCGTTATCTAGGCTATGCATGATCCTCTGTGTTCCATGTGAAGTTTTGGATTTTTTTCCTACTTTGTTGAAAAATGCCATTGGAATTGTAATAGAACATGTATTAAGTCTGTAGATAAATTTGCACATATGAACACTTTAATAATATTGGTTTTGCACATTGTATGTAATTCTATTTATTTATAACTTCCATAATTTCTTTCTTCACTACCTTATAGTTTTCACTGTACAGATTATTCATCTTATTGGTTAAACTTATTCCTAAATATACTTTCTTCTTCAGGGTATTTAAATGTAATTATTGTCTTAATTCCTTTCTTGCAATAATGCATTTTCATTGTGTAATAATGCTATTGTATAATGTATAGTGACAAAACTTATAAAATGTTAAAAGTTTTTCTTCTAAGATCAGTAATAAGACAAGGTTGTCTACTCTTGCCACTTCCCAATGGAGTACTAGAAGTCTTATCCCAAGCAATCAGTTATGAAAAAATAAATACAAAGCAACTTTTGGATATAATAAATGGATTCAGTAAAGTAACATTATATAGAATCATCATTATAAAATTAATTTCTATTATTACACTAAATTCTTTTTTATAACGACCATGAGCCTTATACTCTATGGAAGTTGTTTTAGTTTTACCAGATCTGTACTGATTTCTTTTTGCTGCCAAATGCAGTTGTTTATTTTAGAAGGTGTGATTTATTAGTAAGATCTCATGCAGTCTTGTTATGCTGGGGCTATGATTATTTTCCTTTGTTTTTATAACTGCGTGAAGAACATGCTACCATCTTTCCAATAATACTTGCATATATTTTCTATATATAACTCAGCTAGTTAATCCTACATCTAGTTGGGGATGGAAAGAGTGAGAACTGGTCTATACTATTTTTCTGAAGTTTTATTTGTGCTTTTAATTTTAAATTTTCACTTAAAATAGATACAGCTTTTTAAAATTCACATACCAAGTAAACGTGAGCCTTTCCATGAAGTCACGAATATTCCTGGTAAACTTAAGTGTTTGTATCTATGTTCTATGGGAACCTGAGACAAAAAGAAAGACCTGACCTGTCTATACCACTTATACCCGTATGTAGTTGATCAAATAATCAAGACACACTTAGACTTGAAAACCTGTGATTCTATCTTTTTTTAAAAATTTCTATTGCTGTCTGCATTTTTCTTTAAGAAGAATCTTCATCCAGCCCATGTTTTCCTATGATTTTCTATTCTCTGATCAAACTTACTCTCAGGAAGAAGCTTTTCTAATTTAGGTATGTAGTTCAGACTATGTAGTACAACTCTCTGGGAGATTTTATTTTAAGCCTTCTCCATGTTTGTGAAATGGAAGGTGTTGTTCCTGTAAAGTCACTAGCTAGCAGGTGGCATAGCTCATTGGGGAAATAGTAAAGGTCCTCCCCAGAACCCTTTCAATGCCTTCACAGAGCCAGTCCCTTCTGCCTCTATAAAGCAACTGTATATCTGAATAATGACTCAGTTCTTCTCTCCCACTGTTAATACTGGCAACCCACAGAGTCTGAATTTAGAATCCATTGCAAACCCTAAAGCTTTATCTTTCATTGTAGACAATAAAAACACATTGTCTGAGGCTTTGCGATCAGACCTGGACTCAGAATTTAGATTTTGGCCCACTGATTGCTATGGAAATTTTGGTGAGCTACTTGGGACTTACCACCCTGTTTTCTAGTAGAGAGTCTAGTCCTTAATCCACAGAATGCTGTCAACATTGAACATGTGTGGATTCCACTTTAGCACAATGCCCAGACTGTAAAGAATTACTAGGCATCATTTTCATTCTTCTTCATTGCAAGTCTAAACTTGTGAAGTTTGTCCATATTTTTATTTTAGCTTTTGTTCACAGTCTGTGTATTTGAAGCACATTGGTGAGAGAAGTACAGAAAAATTTAGAACTAAACTAACATTCATGGCTATAATTTATAAGGACTACAATATATCATAGATTTTCTAGCAATCTGCAGTGTATACAACTGTGATCAACTCAAGCCCAATGAAAGATACTTGTATAATACACATATTAATCAGTGAAATCACATATTATGTTTCCAAAGGCTCAGTAATTCTAGGAATTCAAAATCTTGTCCACTGCCATGGCTTTAACCAAAGCAGAACATTCTCTGTACAAACTCCAGTCTAGACTGCACATGGCAGAAGCCTGAAGTGTGGTGGACCTGTAAATATGTCTACCTCTGCACACACAGGTATACATAAACTTAGCTTTCTATATGTTTTCCAAGAAAGACTTAAAACAAAGGCAAATATAGAAGTGTAGTAATTGTACTCACTCATGAATAACAATCACCAGTTACCAAAATGTCAGACAATAGCTTAGGACTTTCCTCTTAGGCCAGAAGAGCCCTTGAAACTTTTTATGGTGAAACAATATTGGCACAAACTACTTTCCTATACATATGACTATAAATTGAAAGAAGAACGCCTTTATATGAGGTGTATTTCAATTATACATGTATGGAGTGTTTTTCATCCAGGATTTATAGATGAAAAGAATTTAGAATGACTGACTTATTACATGCAAAGCGCACAAGTATTGAAGGCAAAGGCATAGTGACAGAAAGCCCTATTGAACTTTTTTTTTTTTAATCTTAGTTCTTTGTGTCTAAACACAAGGCAGGGTTGTGAGTGTATTTATGTAGGTATATACATATGTGTATGTGTGCCTGCATTCACATATGTTCAAGCATGTACTCAAGAGTAAGGAGTGTCCACGTATTCACAATCACTGCCCAATACATACTTGTTTTCTTAAGTTTAGCCCTGTTCAGTGGAATTAAATTACTTAAATTATTCAGTACCTAAAAGCACTAAAATGCATGCGGGCTAGTTGGCAATTATTTTATGCCTATTAAGTGTTGCAGCCCACAGTAAAGGAGGAGCGGGTTGGGTTCCTGCCAGCATCACAATGGCACACTCTTCACACATCAAACCTATGCAATAATGGGGAGAGTAGATGTTTTTGGGCTCTCATTTGCATGATGCCACTTTGGTTGCACAACTCTGAGGTTTCTTCTCAAAAAAAAAAAAAAAAAAAAAAGAAAGAATAGAATGTGTTAAAATGTAGATGGTGAATTTTATCCTTTCTTGCTCTCAAAGCTAATGAGAACATGCATGTGCTCAAGAATAAGGAGTGGCCAAAAATGACCCTATCTGAAATTTAGAACACATCAACTGTTTCTATCTTCGTTAGGTTTAGCCATGAGGTCTCAATCAGAGGTAGGAAAATATTCATAAAATATCTTTCTTTGCTTTTCAGAAAAGACTCCGAACACTTTTCCACCTAAACACATTTAGTTTTAATGCCTCCATATGAAACAAATTTGCAGAAATTCTGTTGGTAGTTTGATAATCACCCCATATCCAAGGACATATTTACAAACCTCACTATGAAGAAAGTTTAGAAGGTGTAGGGGAGGGGAAGGGGAAACCATGTTTCTTTGCATTTCTCCTTGGGTGGAACCAAGGGCGCTTAAATGTGACTAAAATATTTAACCTTAGTTAAGAAATATATGAAAGCCCTGTGTGCATGTGTGGGTACACATTACAGACACGGTATTTACTATCAAGTACTCATTGATGCTCTGTAGTTTAGAGAGTTACAATTCATCATGTCTTGGTACAAATTGGACCAAGTATGGAGAAGAGCACAAAAATGATTGAGGAATGAAGGCTCCAACACATGAGGTCAGATTAAGAGAGTGAAGTGTGTGTAGCTGCTGCTCAAAGCAGTGGTATCACAGCATCTGCCTCAGGGCTGTAAGCCCCTAAAGAGGAGTTTGCAGGGTAGTAAAAGGGGCATTACTGAGAAGGAAATGAGCAGAGTGGAGTTGTCTGCATATCAGGGAAAAGTTTGTTGGAGTGGAAGCTATGCAGCAGAATTACTTTCCAAGAGGGGCAGTAGATTAAAGCCTGGACAGAATGTCCAGTCCCCCAGTGTTCTGTAGGAAAGGCTGGCTTCTCATAGCCTCCTTAGAGACACAGAAGAGATGGAAGAAAGAACATGCCTCCTTCATATATTGCCACTTATAGTTTCAGTTCTGTGCTGAGATGAATACTAAAAGCAGGATGCCCCAGCTACCTGGATCTGATACCAAGGTTAGATTTTATAATTCTCTGATACATACTTAGGTATTATCATCAGACTGTCTTTTCCTAAAACTTTGATATATTTAAGTGAAATAAAACCTCTAGGATGCTTTGAAAACAGCATCATTTGACGCATGCTTTAATCTAGAGCTATTTCCCCAAATATATTTTAAAATGTGCATGTATGTCCTGTGGGGAGTCAGGTAGAAAATGAACCCGTTTGAACTGCAATTCATCTCAAAGTTAACTGTTTTTATGCAGCCTATGTTCTGTGTGTGCATGCTAAATCTGCAGCCTTGCTAATGGAATATTAATATATTCCTACTAGAAGGACAGATTAAGGCTTGAAAGGAAACAAAAAAATAGAATAGGATATAAAGGGAAGAACAAATGAAAGAAATTGGAACCAGTTGGATTGCAAGGTCTCAGCCACAACCCCCTGGGGGAAGGACAGGGGGAAAGAGAAGCAGTGCTTTTTCTTTATCTTGCCAGCAATTACTGGCAATTTGTTCTGGCCAGTAAAACTTCTGATATTATCATGGTTGCTGAGTAATTTATCATCAAAGTTTAATGTGAAAACAGGTGACTGTGTAATCACCAATCTAGGAACAGAAATAGAATCGTTATTATTTCTGCCTGAAGAGAGAGATTTTTTTTTTTTCTGTCAATTGACTTAACGGCCAAAAGGCTGTTCATCATATCACCATGAATTATAAAACCTCCATTAAATATTCATAAAAGTTTTGAAATGAATGTGTGATAGAGATGAAAGCTGGGCTAATTTAAATACCTACCAGACCTGTCTTAATTACAGAGGTAAAATGAGATATAAAAATTATAGTGGCAAGAAAAAAATACTTGAAACAGTTCATTCCATACATTATAGAAAATGCCTTAGCAAGCTACAGTACACAAAATCAGGAGCTCTGGTTTTCATTTAGCACCATTAAAATGGAGCTGGTTAAGTTTTTCTTCTATAGGACATGGAAAGGGGCATCTTTGGAACTTAGGTCAGATGATTTCTGTTTTCTTTCTGTCTTCAAAATGTACATAAAAATATGAACAGTAGAAGTGTGTGCCTTTGCAACTACTCACACTGAAGAACTCAGCAGAAGTCCAATGGTGCTACATGAAGCCTGGATGAGACCAAAAGAAGCACAATAAAATTTCCTTCATTTTTTCACACTATGATTTGTGGGGATCTTATGTGCTTGTAAAAATGCCACATAGGAAGGCTTAGGATGAAGCTCAGTGGCACAAGTGGCTGCCTGACAAGCACAAAGTCTTGAGTTCGATTCCCAGTACCAAAAAATTTTAAAAGCCACATAAGGTGGTTTTAAGATATTTAAGTTTTCCTTAAGCTTGGGCCATCTTAACCTCTTCTGCCTTCTTAAGAGACACATTCTCATGCAGTGTAGGAAAATCTGAAGAAAACAATTAGAAGCAGCAGTTATGTTCCCAACTAGCCGTGACTTGCTAAGCAAAGACATTCTCCTACTCATCTAATACAAGAGCAGTTAGAGCTTTGACCTTTAATCTTTAGAAAAGCATGAAACTTGACATTAAGAGTTGCAGTAAATATGTGCATGGATCATTAGGACGCAGGTGCCATGTGGTTTGACGTGATCCTATCCTCTCAAATACATTTTCATTGAATAGAGATGTACTTATGAGCATAAAGAACAAAATGAACAGGACAACTTGAAGGTCTCGGTCTGTTATAACATGATAGACTCTCTGACTAAAAGTCAGGAGGTAGCAGCTTGCTTGATCTTGAGTGATGTGCTTCACCTTGCTGAATCCCAGTGCTGACATCTGTAAAACGAGAGAATTAATTTGGTGGTGGCTAAAGATCCATCCAACTCTAAAATTCTGTGAGTCTACAATTATAAATAGGATGATAAGATGCTCCCTGGCTCTTAGGCTGCCACCCAGGAGAATGGATTCCAGTTTTAATTTCCTTTTTGGTGATAGGAAATCTGAACACAGGCAAGGTTAAATGACCCACCCGGAGGCCCTGAGCAATCAGCAGTGGAATCACAACCTCAGCTATCAGCCCATGCTCCTGGCTTCAGTCACACCAACTTATTGAGGCCAAGTCTTTTATGCTGTTTGTTAGCATCATATTGGCTTATCCATATTGACATCCCGTGTGTTACCATTGATTAGGTGGAATTGTTCTATTTTTCCAAGTATGTCATATATGGGTATTGCCTTCTTAAGGAAATTCAGAATCCTTAGCACCCATTCATGATATTAATGTAGTGCTGTGTTTGCTTAATACTACTTGATGTCCCATTTGATATCACAAATAATATTTTAAAAAATGAAATTGAACTCATAGGAATAACATCAGTAAAAATCCAAAGAAGAAAAGTTGGGCTTGGAAGTCACAGAAAAGCATTTTAAGATAATAGTTGATTAAAATGTATATTTCTCTCTTCTTTCCTCTCTTCCTCTTTTCCTAAAGTTGGTGCATTCATCAACGCTTTTCTTTTTATTTTATTTTTTATTTTAAAGAGATTCAGACAAAAGAGGACAGAACAAAGCAGATCAGGACAGAACAATGTAAGCAACACAGTACTTCACCACAAGACAACCCGATATAACAGTAGCTACCACAATGTCCCTTTCATTGAAATAGTTGAGCATACCTTCACATATAATAGTATCAAACATAACAAAATAGTATAAAACCATTCAAGAGAATGGAAGTATTACAGGGCATTCAGAACCAAACTGAAAATGAACAATGGCTACTATATTATCTCATTTTCCATAAAAAATTGTTTATATTATCACACATATTAAAATCCAATAAGATACAACATGGTAGAACCAATGGAATCAGAAGAATAAAAGCATGGTAGGACTGCAAAGCAAGATGATGTGAAATCAGCAAAGGATATCATAATGTCTTGTTTTCTTCAAGATAGCTGTTCATACCATCACAGATAATAAAATCAAACAAAACAGAATAAAACCATTTCAACTAATGATTGAAAACATTATAAGGCTTCAAAGCAATGTAACGAGGAATCATGATTGCAACAAAATCTTATGTACTTTTACCATTTCTTACACTAGGGAGACTATATAGTATTTATACATGTGAGTTTGATTTAGTTCATTTATGGGTATTTATTTTCTCCTTCATTTTATCCGTTAGTGTCATCAGTCTTTCAGTAGCCTCTGTGTGCGTGGTTTAAATGCTTCTGATTATTTTTCTCAACTTTAGCAATTAGAATGCTATCCAGAGTTATACAGTGATTCACTCTATCTTTTCAGGTGACTCAGTAGGCTGGGATGCATGGTATACCACAGAAGCCAAAAGTCAACAAAGAGTGAAAGATTTCAAAGACAAGAACACATTATACACACAGAGCTTAAGCCAGTTTTTTTATGGAAGATGTGTATCAAGTGCAAGTTGAAATTTGATTTTAGGTTAGAATGCTAGAAAGAGAAGAAAAGAAAGGAGAATGACTTTTAGGAACAGAGAAAGAAGGATAAACAAATTCATAGCAGTATAGTAGGATGGACTTTGTGATGACAACTTACTGCTTTATATATGGGCTAAGAAGTCATTGGGAAGTATCTTAAAATTCAATAGTTGGTAAAATATGTATTTCTTTCTTCTGTTCCTTTTTCCTCCCTAATTTGTGTATACTCATGTAGATACTGTGACACAATTAGATTTTCCAGTCTTTTACTTAGTTGCTCTATATGTGATCTCATAGGCATCTGAAAATTTTACACAATGCTTTATTCAGAAGAATTTTTATTTTACACACATATGCATTCCTGAGTGAGGACCCAGAACCTAACACAGTGGTGGGAGCATAGAGGTTGCCTGATTCATGTCCTTTATACTGTTTGGGTAAATTCTTGCCACATAAAAGAACTTTATTATTAAACTTCCTGACTTAGAACAACCACATCCTTATTTCTTGTGATTATGTTAGCTGATTAGACTCAATTGACCTGTTCCTCTGATACTGGTGATATCACAGGATCTGCTGTCAGCAGGGGCCCAGCTGTTCTGGCCCTTCCAAGATGCTACATGTCTTGATGTATGACTAGAAATTGGTACTGGCTGTCAGCTACTGTGTAGTCAGACAGAAACCATCCTTCTCTTCTATGTGGACTTTCCCTAGAGCTTTGGCCTTTCACAACATGATGATGCATTAATAAGAGCTCTAAGTAGAAGCTTCTATTTATTCTTAGGCTCAAGCCTTGAATTGGTAGAGTACCACTCCCACCATATCACATTGATCAAGTCAAATTACAAGTGCAACATGAATACAAAGGTGGGGCATAAATGACATAAGGAGTAATTCAGTTGAATGTACTAATAGAATGACCAACTATACATACCTGATAGAGAGACAAGCATGATAAAATAGTAAAAGTAAGCAGCATTTAAAGAAAAATTAAATGAACTACACAATGATATCTGTGTAAGACAGTAATGTACACACTGTAGACTGACAGACAGAGAATATGTCCTCGCGCTCAATAGCATATCGGCTAAAGGTATAATTTTCTAAAAGCAAATCTCCCTGGAACACTTTTGAATTGCCTTGCTGACACATAAATGATATCAAAAGCAAAAGAAGTGTCTGGGTATATTATTTCTTTGTAAATCTAGTTGCAATCAATGAGAGTTCACCACTTACCAATGGTAGAATCAACATAATCTTACCACATATATATCTTTTTTCCCCTCAGCTCCATAGACATTATAGTGTTATTTTTAAAATAGCTAGAGATTTTTATATAAAAAGGTGGTTGATTAACAAAAGAATAAAATCAGAAAGGGTATGAGTTGTGCTTAATTGAAAAGAATAATTTTCAAAAGTTAGATTGTTCTCTGGTGAAATATTTTTTGTATAGTACTGAACCTATTTTTTCTGGCATTATTTCAACCCATTCAGATAATAACCGTTTCATCAGAATTATGTCCATATCTGTTTTTAATTGATTAGGCAAACATATGGATAGCCTAACTTCAAATATAAACTTTTGAAGAGATTTTCAATTATAAACCAAAGTAAAATATTACTGTATTTTTAAAACTTTACAAAAGGAATCTAAGCATCAATGATAAAATTATTAATATTTAGTACTTGTGAAATAAAAATAAGAACATGAAGACAAAAGGAAGAGAAATAAGGAACAACAGCAAATCAAGTTCTTGGAAGGTTTTGATTCTTTATATGATACTCACATATGTTCTTCCAAATAAAGATCATCTTTATACAAGAAGAAAAGCGTAACTTGATGGGGAAAAAAAAACCAAAACAAACCAGGAAATCTACAGAAAAGTTAAGCAGCTCCATGTTTCAGTTCCATTACACCAAGTACCAGCTCAAGTAGCTACTGTTTGCTTCTTAATGAATTAGTGATTCCTTTTTTGCTCAACTTTACTCTAAAATGTGCTAGAGACCTCACTCTGTGTGCACAAGGTATATGCAAACAACTTTTACGGACCACCCAATTTCATTGTGGAGATGAAGATGTTCAGTTAACACTCTTCATGAAATAGTTCCTAAAGATATAGCAGTGACTGCATGTAGAGTTTGGTTTAGAAAAATATAGCTGAGAAATGCAGTTAGTAACTGGTTGTTAATTATTTTATAACTGATAATAATTTTATTGTTCTTTTAAAATTTTTTTATAACTCAACTTTCAAGAAAATGATTTCTGTTCATATAAGCACATGCCTTGTAATTTAAATAACTTCCTTAGAGTGTATATTTAACATTATTCAGTAAGGTTAGTTTGTAATATCTGAGTCAAATTTTTATTTTCACACACACACACACACACATGCACACATACATACACACACACGCACACAGTTTCTAAAGCATGTGGAAGCAAGCCAGTTGCCATCTTTTTGTACACAGTAGACCCAAGGTCTACACTGAAATGGTAACTCTAATCATTTCATTATAGGAATGAATGGCAGATGCCTCAAAACAATAGGATGCCTGAACTTGTGGCCACTCATTTTTATTATTTACTGTCTCCCCAAAGGGCTTTACCAGCACCCCTGAGGCCTGGCAATCCAGACTCGACCCAGATGCCACCACTCCTCCCATAGAGAGAAGTCAAATACTTTACAAAAATAATGGTTTAAGCTGTACAACTATCATGTTCACATGCTGAATACAAGGTGAAGAATGAAAACGTGAACTTCCATGACTTGTCCAACTCCACAGCATACTAATAAAGTCACCTTTATTGTCTTCTTTGGACTGTTAGATTGTTTGTGTTAACATCAAGCCAAATTCACTCTTGCCATGTTGTTTTCCTATTATTTCCTAGTTTTACCACCTAAGGGTAAAACATTTAATTTTCTGACCACTGTACCTCCAATCTGATGTCCATTCTTATCTCATAACTCTGCTTACTATTGTATATAGAAGTTAGGAACACGGCAAAAACGAACTTCCTCAACTGAAAGAAGCTAAATTTCCCAAGTAGGTGGAGTTCTGCCAATATTCATTCATTGGTGTACTAGGTAAATGATATGTCTTGTGTCCATCAGCTAAAAAATTTGTTGCCTTACATTTTCTACCCTTTAAATAAGATTACTCAATTTTTTCTATGGCTTTTACAAGATTTCTCATTTTTCAATTTTTTCAGTCCATTCTATTTGCCCTTAAACTTTCACTTCCAAAGTCAACTAGGCAATGACGTGGTCCAGTCCAATCATTGGTTATAATATCATCACATTTTTATATCATTGGCCACACCTCAGTTACATAATCATCTCCACACTTCTGACTCTGCCAGTTCTAGCTCTTGTTTGTGGTTCTTCATTTATTGCCTGACTTTTAAATATTGGAGTGCTTTAGGGCTCCACTCTTCTTTTAAAAACATAATTTCAACCATTTTGATACTATTTTGAACAACAAAAACATTCAAATTATACTAGAAAATGTTGTTAAAAATAGTAAATCTTCTAGATATCTGCATATCCAACCTCCAGTCCCTGGAGACAATTGGTTTTACTCCTCTAACAGTTTCTCCTGGAAACTTTTCATACTTTTACTATTCATCATATCTCAATTTACCAATTTTGTATACTTTTATGTATACATTTATATATTTCATGGAATATAGATATTTCATTGCCTCAATCAATATATCTATCTACTTCCTCTTAGTCTTCTCAAAATAAATACCTTAAGGGTTTTGTTTGAGTTTGTTTTACAAAGTATTTAATTGTCATTATTAAGCAGTGCTGAATTAAATTGTGTACTAATATGTTTCTTTTTTAAAACTTTATTTAAAGAAAGACTAAACAAAACAGAAAATAGGTAGAAATAATACATACTTTCAGAGAAAAAAATAAACAGTAAGAAATCACTGGTTGATGTTTACATATTGTTGTTTTACAAATAGTTGTTCAAGATACAAAATGGAACATGTAAAGTGGGAATTCAAACAGCGAGACTCAACCAGTTCTGTTCAACTGTCCAACAAAAACTTAGTAACATTGTTGTCAATCCTATACACTTAAACATACATGCAGTTATCCATATCTGCATTTATGTTTAGATTAAATACACTAAAGCAGATTAAAATCATTCTGAACAGAGAATAATAGTATGGCTGGATTTCACATCATGACACTCTGTGATCAGCACTGGGTACTGTACTGTCTCTTTTTTTATTTAATTTAAAGAAAGACTAAACAAAACAGAAAATGGGTAGAAATACTACAAAATTTCAAAGAAAAAAATCAACAGTAAGAAATTACTAGTTGATAATTATAGATAATCTCTCAGATAGTTATTCAAGGTACTAAAGTGGAGCATATAAAGTGGGGATTCAAACAATGAGACTGCAGTAAGTTCTGTTCAACTATCCAACAAAAACTTAGAAATATGGTTATCAATCTTATACACTTAAACATACATGCAGTTATCCATATCTTCAATTATCTTGAGATTGAATAAACCCAAGCAGGCTAATATCACTCTTAACAAAGAATAATACTATTGCTAGGTTTCACATTATGACACTCCAGGATCAGCACTGGGTATTTTAGTGTCTCTTTTTCTTCAGAGTATCTGTTCATTTCATCGTGTCATAACATCATTTCTCATAAACTGTTTATAGATTCTACACATGCATGTGTCTTAACATGTATTTCTATCCTTTCTATATTAGAGAGAGAAAAAAAACAAACTAAGACAAAACAAAACATTCTTTTAAACACATGAAATGTAAAAAAGATAATTGTACAGAGTTCTACCATGGTTCCTGTGTTGTCTCTTGTAATCTCCAATAGAATTCGCTATATCCTCAGACATAATATAATTGAATATATCAGTACACAACAGTATTATTAAAAAAACAACTTTGTATATAGTATAGAACTTCAAAAACTGGGAGTTATCAAACCAGAATGTGTATCATAGAGTCTTGTCATCTTCAGTGTAGTTGCCTATACGTTCAGACTTGATGCTATCAATAATATCAGTTTTGAATAAAATCTTCTCTGCCTCATTTCTGTTATGTTTTCTTTTTTGCCATCAGTTGTCTGCTTGTCTTCTTCATTCGGTTTTCTGCTCCATTCATTGAGGACTCTCTGCCACTGTTCCTGGAATCCTAGTTCTTTTCTCTCTCTCTAGAATGCCCTGCAGAGTTCTCTGTAGACTTGGATTGGTGATTGCGAATGTCCCAATTTCCTCTTTTTCTTGGAAGCAACTTGTTTCTCCATTAATTTCTAGAGACAGTTTAGCAGGGTATATCAATCTGGGATGGAGATTATTTTCTTTCAGGGCTTGGAATATTTTGCTCCAGGCTCTTCTTGACTTGATGGTTGTGTCGAGAAGTCTGCTGTTATTCTGATGAGCCTTCCTCTATAGGTTATCTGATTTTTTTGTCTCCAACAGCCTTTAATATTCTGTTCTTATATTGAATTTCTGAAATCTTGATTATTATATGCCTGGGCGTAGCTCTGTTTTGGTTGTAGGTGGCTGGAGTTCTGTATGCCTCATATATCAGAATATCATTTCCTTTTCCTATGTTTGGGACGTTTTCCTTAATTATTTCTATGAATAACCTTTGTAGTTCCTTTGTTTGTACCCCTGCTTCTTCATTCACATTCTTTATTCTCAAGTTATAGATCCTCTTGTGGTCTTGCTTTTGTATTGTTACTGCTTGTTTTCTTGTTATTTTTTTAAAAAGTTTTCCCTTTCATAATCCAACATTGCAAAACTGTCCTCCAGTTTGGATAATCTATCCTTAGTGACTTTCAAGTTCATTTGTCCTCATTCCATAGAGTTTTTAATTTCCTGGTTAATCTCTTTTAATCAGATTCCTGTATTCTATATTTTTTATATTCTTCACCAAATGGATCTCTCCTTTGTTTGAGTTCCTCCCTTCTTTCATCTGTGTCTGCTTGAGGGGTGCTTGGAATCTGTTTTATTAATCTTCTTATATCTTGCTTTACTTGGCTAAATAATTCACTTTTGAACTCATCTATGGGTCCCAAATATATCTCTTTATATCCACTGGCACCATGTCTGATATTGCATGTTTGCTATTCTCGTTTCTCCTTTGTATTTACCTGTCCTGGGTCAATGTTCTCATGGTTGGGACCTGGGGACTTTTTGTTGTTGCTTCCTCTTCCCATCTTTTTTGCTTCTTCCAGGAGGCACCAGTTTCTTTCTTTGTTGATTACAATTCTTCTGAAACACCTTGGCTAGATTACCCTTCCCACTGCCGTGTGCTAGTGATTTGCAGACAGGGACAATGTATATTGGCCCCTCTCCTCTGGATCAGTCAAGCTGCTGTGGTCTGCACTGCATTACTATGCGCTGCCTCCGTTCCTGGTCAGTCAAACTTCTGAAGCTTCACTGGGTTAGTGTGGTTAGTGTGTGCCACCCATGTAGGGACTTGATTTTGGATAACCTATTGTGTCTCAGCCAGGTCACATGATGCAGGCCTAGCTCACTCCACCAGCCCCATTTCAGGAAGAGAACAAAGGACTGAAGTCACTGCTGCCCCTTGTATTTGCCAGTCCTGCCTAGTCCCAGAATGTCATCTGCTGGAACCCCTCTTTCTGTGGAATGGCTCCACTCCCATCATTCACTATAGGTCAGTGCAGGCACCCTCCCAACTCAGCTCTCCATTTGGCTCACAGACCCCCCAAAAACTCAATGTAACTGCGCCTCCAGTGAGTCAAAGCAGCAGGACCTCGGATGGTTCCACAAGTTGCAGCAGGACCTCAGCAAATCGCAGTGGGACCTTGGATGGTTGGCAAGTGGACTGCTGCGGTGGGAACACTGAACCCTTAGCTGTTCCAATAATAGCACTGGGACTGTATGTTTGGTTTGTTCTTCTCACCTTAATTTCTTCTTGGGATGAGAGAATTCACTACCCTCTATTTGGGGCTCCCCACTCTGTATTATGTTGAATTCTAAGTTGACTATCTCAGGGACCTTCTGTAGCCAGTTGTTATCTATCTGCCATCTTTGCTCCTCTCCCTGTGTTTCTGTTTTTGAATCTTTTTTTTCCTGTTGTCTATCACCCTCCTTTGTTTTTAATTTTCTTAGCCTTCTATGTTCCTGTCATTCGTGCTCTCTTGCAAATTCCCTAACAGATTGACTCAATACCTTTCAATACTTCCTTCTTGAAACTGAAGCTATGGTATAGTTTCTGTTCTCCTTGTTGGTGCTGTTATTTACATCAGTAGAAGATATAGTATACAGTTGCATATTTATCCTTTGTTCTCTGTCTCTCTGAGAGGGAGAGAAGAGAAATTTAATCATTACACTAATTTTTGAACTGACTAATGAAAATTTAGATAGCTAAAAAAATTTTGTTATCAACAATTTAATTGAAGAGAATTTCACAGTGGATCATTGCATTGATCTATTCTAAATCTGAAATACACTATTTATGTTTTTATAGTAACACATCAAAGTAGCACTACCCCTATTTGGACAAATGGTTTTTTGCAGTTCTTTATGTCAAAAACATGTCAAAGTTTACAAAAATGACTGGTAACAGTGATGTGTCATGGTGCTAATGGTGAAATTGTTGGATAAGGTGGGGAACACTAGAAGTGGAAGGTTATGACAAAGGCATATGCATCATATTTGATATTTATGACTTTCTTAATTTTTAATTTAATGTATAAGCTCAGCTAATTTTGACAAAGAAAAAATACATATTCATGGGTATTTACTCAGAAATAAGTGTGAGTGTGGTATCTTGTAGAAGAGCTCTTGGATACAATTACAGAGAACGTGCTCAGAATGTGGATAAAGAAAAGAAACAGATGTGCCCTGCTTGCTTATCTGTTAAAAAAAAATAATAATAACTGGGAGAAACATCACAACCTCTGTCCCCACCCCTACTCCACGAATACTGGTATTGCCACTGATCAAAAGTGAACCATTCATTTCTCATGTAATATTATAAGAGGACCAGACAAGTTAGACAGCATTTTAAAAATGCTCACTCATATCTTTACCATGTGTGTGTTTGTGTTGAATTTTTAAAATGTGTATTTTTAAACCATAAGAACGTCAGTTTCTGCTCTTTTACACATTTTCTTATGCTACAAATTACATTGAACAATTAAAATTATTATAAAATAAAAAGTATATAAGCAATACCCTGAAATTAACAATCCACTTATATGGCTTCCCTGAATCTTTCAAAGTCTTTTAGGTAAGAGAAGAAACTGCCAAAATGCAGAATTTATGTCTTGTTAGAACTCAGGATCCATCTGAAACCATTTGAATTCATCTCACTGGTCCTTTTAGAAGGCTGGAAAAAAGATGGACATGAAGGCATAGATTTTTCATCTTTCATCTCTACCTTATTATTGAAACCTGGTGATATAGGCAGCATTATTACTAACTCATTACAAAGAAACCACTACTTTTCTGTATACTATTTATTTAACAAATGGTACAAAAACATCTCTTGGTTTTATGAGTTGCCACCATTCTAAATAAGAGATGAACTTGGAAAGTGATCACTGCATTCAGACAAAGCCTAAGTGCACTCCATTCATTGAAGTAACTTGGAAATTTATAGATAAATCTATATGCCTGCATGCAGATTGGAAATAAGGAGATTTTGAATATCATAGATAAAAAAAAGAATCAGACAATTCCAGATCCCAATCTGTACCAATAACATTGTGAGAAACTGCAAACTTGCATGAAATGTTGGATGTACAGGTTTATAATATCAAATATTGAATGAATAGTATTCACCAAAGAAGAAATGATCAATTCAGGTTCAGATGTGTTGGAGTTAACATCAAAAGGAAATAAGTGACTTTGAAAAAATAATTGATGTATCACGTGCAGTCTCGAGTTTACAAAGATGAAAGAGAGGAAGAAGAACCCAAAAGAAAGATGTATCATGAAGTAGAAATCATGTTCGGAGAGGATACAGAAGCAAGTTTGCAAACAGGGAAAGGGACAATAATAACAAAAGGACCACATTTAGCTGTCATGCCTGAGAGTTTGAAAAAATGACCGTGGATCACTGCCCAGAAGGGAAGAGATTGTAGTTCCTTCCTGGCTTGTCCTCATCAAAATTCATGGGACAAAGTGTGTTTTCTGTGTTCACTACACCTATAGCCAACCATACATTCCTTACGCTCAGACTGGTGTTCTTAAATCTATGGATGGTGGAGGAGAATGAGAATGGCTCATGACTCAGTGAAAGAGATGTTAGTATGTATGGTTTTCTGGGAAGAAGGAGTCCTTGCTGGAGGCATCATCTTTAACAAAGGTGATGATCACCACGGTGACATCAGTGACAGTGGTACTAGCTGACATACGGAGAGTTTAATGTATAAACTCAGGTTATTTTGATAAAGAAAAAATATGAATCTATGATGTATGCATTTTCCAAATGAATAGTTTTATTTGGCTTTTCTAAAGTACAGAATGTATTTTCTCTCATCATATCAGTTTTTGAAATAAGTACAGTCTTTACCGGTGAAATTTATAACTACCTTCATTGGTGTGTAGACCAACTGTATGATAAGCACGGTACACAGAATTTTGCATGTGTTACCTTGAATTTTATACTTATGGCAATAAAATCATAGGATCACGATTTTTCAGATGAGAAAACTAAGACGCAATGTTCAGTAGCTGGCAGAACTCTCAGTTATTAAATGTTAGAATCAAATTTGTCTAACCCAAATATCCTCATTATCTCAAATTTCCATGTATATGAAGTACCAAGTAACAACATTTTAAATGCCTAGGCATTGGTCTTCCTCAGCTCTACCTTAGAGAAAAAAAAAAAAAAATCACACCTCCCAGCTACATTGTCAACCATAGTTCTGAGCTGTAGCAGATCTTCTGCAATGGTGCTGATTCTTTTTGTCTGGAGATCCCTAGAGGCCCAGCTCTCAGAGGGAGAGACATGGACATGTGGCCCAGTTTTAATCAAGTTGGACACATGAGGAGAAGAGCTTTCCCTGTAGTATTTCTGTGTTTCTTCCTCTGGCCCCGGGTTATACAAAGAATCATAATAAAGCAAAGCTCAGTTTTTACAGAGGTAAGAAAAAGAGGTTAGAAGAATTCTGTCGTGAATTTACGAAGGTCTGTGACTCGGGAAAGTTTTCATTCTGGTGCCCTTCTTTGTATCATTTTACTTTCTCTATTGATGTGCACTGGGAGGTTGGTGGATAATATTTAATTTAATAAGGCCTGATTTTCCTTTAAGTATAATGGGTTACTGAAGCAAAGGGAAAACTGTGAAAGGCAAAACTGAGATGTGCATCACTCTTATTTTTTTATGGTTTTGGAAAATTTCTTATGAAAGTGCTAGTTGTATCTCAAAGATTAGAATTTCATAAAATTAATGCTGAATGGTACCTGTTTTTCACTATTGAGAGAAACAAAAGAATCTTAAGGAAGTTAAGTGTCTTATTTAAATTCATCTTAAGATTGCATGTACAACCATTGGTTATCCTGTCAACAATATTATGTAGTACTTTTTTTGTTTCATAACTTGTTATTTTTTTCCAAGTAATATATCTACTTGATTGCTTACAACACAATGCAAGTATCTCAAGAAATATGTGAAGACTAACACCTGTGGAAATTTGGACATAAAAAAGACAAATCTGGTAGTGATAGGGTGGATATACTGATAATATGACCTACTCTAATTTTATTTCTCTTTCATAAGAACCACATCAATGCCCTATAAAGCTATGAAGCACTTGTTCTGGAGCTTTACAGTTTAAAATTTATTTTATTTTTATAATAAATTTTTGTATTATGAAATACAACAGATCAAGATAGAACAAAACCAATCAAGACAATGCAGTGAAATTGGTACAGAACTTCACAGTAGGATACCAGGATAACAGTAATAGGTACCATAGTATATCTTGTTATCTTCATAATAGTTGTCCATTCCATCAGGTATAGCAAACTCAAACCAAAAATGGAACATTTTAAAACCTATCAAGCAGAATATTGAATACAGCAAAACAATTAATCAGAACAAAGCAAAATAGTGAAAACAATATTTGCCTTCAAAGAGATGATAGAAGGAAATACCCTATATTTGCTGTATTGCATATGGTTATCCTCCCAAAAGATGTTCAGACCTCTGGCTCCTGTTGCTAATGGGGGTGGGGGTATGTGTGATTCTCAGCCCAAGCACCAGGAGGCTCACAGGAGACACTGACTGATTCTCTTCCTGGCATGCGCGCAGCTCACTTGCGCCATTGCTGCTTACCAGGAAGGGGAGCAGGTTGCTTTCTTGCTCAGTGCCCTAAGTTCCAACATGGCTGAATCTTGGGAGATACTGACTGGTTCTCTTCCTGGCTTGCCTACTGCTTCCTTGCATGACAGCTGCTTACCAGAAAGGTGGGCCTGTTCTGGAGCTTTAAACTAAAACAATTGAATATTGGGAAATAAAATCCCTTATCATAAGATTACTATATCACCAATCATGCATCAACATGTAACCTTTTTATATTTACTAGGTATCTTAGTTATTTTTCACATTGCCAAGACAAAATAGCTGATACCCAAAGTTAAATGGGAAAGATTTCTTTAGCTCACACATTATGGAGGTTTCAGTGCATAATTTGGTAGCTCCAAGGCAGGATGGCACATGGCAGAGGGACAATAGTTTGTAGTGGCAGAAAACATCAAAAACAAATAAGAGAGATCCAGACAAGCCTGCTTTTGTCTCTTTTATTTTATCCAGTCTATTAGGATTACAGTGATGCCAATCCAATAATTGGACTGATCCTGAAGTCAGGCACTCTTAATTATATCACCCCTAATCTCAGCATTGCACTATGAATCAGTCACACTCTAAACTCAGCCCTTGGGCTGGAGATTTAGCTCAGCGGCATAAGCGCCTGCCTTGCAAGCAGGCAGTCATGAGTTCGATCCCCGGTACCGATAAAAAATGAAAAAGACAAAAATAATAATAATAATAATAATAAATAAGCTCAGCCCTTGCAAAAAAAAAAAAAGCTTTATGATCACACAAAGTTGTGGGGGACATCTAGAAACAAACCATGCCATTCTGCTCCTGATCCCCCAAAGACTCACTCACATCTCTTTATGCAAAAGTCATTCAATCCATCTCCAAGAGTTCCCAAAGTCCTAACAGTTTCAGAATTGCTGAAAAGTTCAAGTTCAAGTCTTCTCTAAGATTTAAGACAATGTCTTATGAGCTCTTATACACATGAAAAGAAAGTTAAACGCTTCCAAAATTCAATGGCATGAGACAGACATTTCCACTGTAAAAGTTACAAACAGAAGGATTCGAAGGAATGGCACCAAAATAAGCATAAAACTCAGCAGGGCATACATTAAATCCAGTAGTTACATGTATAGCATCCAAGGCAATCTGTGGTAAGATATGAACTCCAAAGAGGTTGGGTGGCTACACCACTATAGCATTTCCCAAGCTTGTACCTCCCTTGCTTCTCCAAGCCTGCTCTGTTTTTTCTTTGAAGTCTTCCTCAGATGATCCATGTTCTTGGCTTCTCCAAACTTTTGGGGTTTCCACTAGGTTTTTGGCTTCAAACTCACATCTTCATACACTTCCCTCTGAGGGATACACTGCCTAGTCTCCCAGGCCTTCTGAAATCTTAGTGAAAGCCTACCTGACATTAGAATTCTTGCATTCTAAACCTAAACCCAGCACCATGTGGATAATGCCAAGGTATGCTGCCAGCAGGAACAGTATCCAGGCCTCCTTCTCTCTTGGCTATAAGCATGAAGTATCTGGATTGCTGAGCATTCTGAATCTAACTCCAACAAACAAATTCTCTAGGCTGCCATCCTTTTGGAACATGGTACTATGGAACTTTCTTCTTAAAGTAAAGTTCTACTTTTTGAAATTTTGAGGCTGCAGAGGGTGGAGTCTTGACCATTCTCATGATGCCTTCAGGCCATCTTTTCTGTTCTCCTGTTACCCCTCAGCCATCAAGATCTACTCAGCTCTAGCTTTACAGTCCACATCTTTATTGGAGCTTCTTTACTGGCCAAACACAATGTTTTAAATCATTCTGCTGGACTCTTTGATGTTGACTCTCAACATAAATCTAGTTAAAGGCCCCCAACAGTAGCTATGCAACTGCTACAACATTAGACTGCCTTGAAATTTCTTCTGCCAGATTATTTACTCTGCCACCCTTAACCATAGTCTCTGGACATGAGAAAAGTACAAACAAACTTTCTGCAAAGTCACAACATGCATTATCTAAGTCTAACAAACGATGCATCATCTAAGTCTAAGTCACAACAGAAACCACTGTAGACTTGGTCTTTACTATTAGGATTTCTATAATTCTGCTTGTGGTCTCACCTCTGGCCAGTATCTGCACACAGTACAACCTAATGCATTCCAGCTCTGTTTTTTCACCCAGAATCTCCAAGTAATTTCTAACTCTTCCATAGGTCGTTCTTCTGAGCTACATCGTCAGGTATAGTCATAGTAAGATCTCAATTCTCTCGTACCAAATTCTATCTTAGTTACTTTTCTCATTGGTCAGACTAAAATTACAAACACCTGGTATTAAAGAGGGAATGGTTTATTTAGCTCATAGCCCTAGAGATTTCAATCTGTGATTGGCTGGCTCCAAGGCAGGGTGGCACTGACAGAAGGGCAACAGTTTATGGCAGCAGAAGACAGGGAGAGGCTAACAAATCTGTTTCTGTTCCTTATATTCTTTCCAGTGTGCTGGGATTAGGGTGACTCCAATCCAATCAATGGACTGATTCAGCAGTCATTGACCCTTAATCCCAGTGTTGTACTAAAACTAATCATACACTCTAGATTCAGAATTCTCTGGGGGGAAAAACTCTATGACCACATGAGGCTTTGGGGGTACATCTAGACACAAACAATATTATGCCAGTAAAATCAGTGTTTTGAATAATCCATTTGCCTCCCAAGCTATGAGTGGTCTGTTTTTTCTAAAGATTGGGGAAGTACATGATTGTATATCCTCTTAACAAGAAGAACAAAAACCAATTTGAGACAGTAATGCATAGCTCCACAGGTGGAAATGGTGAAGTAGTTTAAAGCATTACCAAATTACCCCTAAATAGAACTTCACATCTGAAAGGGTTTGTGCAATTTTTTCCTACTTTAATAACTCCAGAAGATATTTCATTATAACTCAAAACTCATGATCATAATAACATCCAGTATGCATCATAGTTTAACTGTTACGTCTGAGTTATGTTTAAATAAGTTCTTCTACTTACCTTCTTGCAAAAAAGAGAACAACTTGAGGGAAAGGTGAATTATTTAGAAAATTATTGGTTGTTGTGGAACTGCTGAATGTTTTGTTATTTGAACATTGAAAGTAAAAATAAATATTGCTGAATATCTAGATAAATCAGAAGCTAGAGAAAAGGATATCTGAAGGGAGTCTTTGTCTCTTTTATGTTTGCAACAGTGTGTCATAAGGCAATTTTGGGTTAAATTCAAGAAAAAACAAACTGAGTTTTCCTTGGGGTCCCACTTGCTCTTTTAGTGTTCTATTGTCATCTAATCACTTTGCCCAGTCTCCTTTTACACCCATTAGTACTTGGCAAGCTTTGACTTACTCAACCCAGGGTAGGGACTTGGGAGTAATACTGGAAAAGTATTTTTAAAACATAGACTCTTATCTTTGGGAGAGATTTTCATCTCGAAGTTTTCAGTCTCCAAGGAAGCATCACAATGCTGAATCTGAAAAGCTATGAACATGTAGTCATTCTCACATGAGAATTTAAATTAAGTATTTTTTATTACTTGCTATGTGGAATGCAATGATGCTCAATGACAACATATTAAACAAAATTTTAACAGTGGGTTCTGTTGGAATTTCTTGCCGTTGCTAACCCAACTGTAGTATATAATGTCCTTAATCTAAATCTTACTTTTAGTTAGTGAAAAGAGAATATTTTCTAGAGTTTCCAAAGAGGTAAAACTTTCGTGCAAATATCCAATTGCTCTAATTTATGTGACTGTCTAAATTTAACATTTCCTCTAATAAAAGCTTCAGGTTCTAAGAGGATTCTGGAAAGACTGCAGAGTAGAAATCACTGGAAATGTATCTCACCACCTAGAGTACAATTGCACAGTACTACAAAAGTCTGGAGTGTAGTTAAGAGTTCCAACTTCAGAGTAAAAACTGTATGGTAAAATATGACTAATATTGGTTAGTTTCTGTCCTTAGCAGAGAAGAAACTACACATTCCCGATATTTCAATTTGTATGTTCCTGGATCAGGAGTCATTATGGGCACTAAGGATTTTGTTCTCCAGATAGTAAAAATTCTTATTCTGACTGCTGATTTCTGCTTCTGATTATAAAGGAAATGACACAGAGAGGCAAGTAATCTTGGGCTACAATACTCAAGAAAATTTAAATGATTGTTACCGTGCTTCTCCATTTTTCCTTGTTCTCATTTGAGAAATTGATACTGAAGATAACAATATTCAAAATCAGCAGCACCGCTAAGGACAGATAGAAAATCACCACACCTGACTAGGGACCGAGTAGGTTCAAAAATGGCTTAAGAAGACTTTACATTTATATCTCAGTATTTTTTAAATGAAAACATGTTAGAACAACAACAACAACAACAACAACAACAACAACAACAACAAATAGAGCATGTGGGGAGGCAGAAAATCCTGGGATAGGGACAAAATCTAATTACTAGATTTAGCATATATTTGCTTCAAATGTTAGATTTTCAATAGCAAAAGTTAGAGGGCATGAATAAAAATGAGAAAGCATGTTCCATTCAATGGAAGAAAAAACAAACCAGAAACTGTCTCTGAAAAATAAGCTCTGCTATACCTACCAGGCAAAGATTTTAAAACAATTTTCTTAACATTACTCAAAAAACCAAAGAAACACATGAGAAAAGAGAAGATAAAGAAGTGCTAGCAAACTGGCTATAGGAATAAAGAGGCAGAAACCCCAAATAGTAAACAAAAGAAAATAATTTAGAATGAGAAGTGCATATTTGTAATGAAAACTCAATAGAGGCACTGAAATTTATGTATGAACAGGAATAAGAATGATTCAGAGAACTTGGAATGGGATTCTTGAAGAACACAAAGAAAAAAGACTGAATTACAGGGAATACTGTGTAATAAACACTTGAGAAATAGTGAAATAGCTCGACATACATATTACAGAAGTCACAAAAGAAGCAAAGAAAGAAAGAGGCATGATGATTCCTTGATGGCACTTTACTAGTTTGCTGAAGGTACAGAGATAAACATCCAAAAAACACAACACACTCTATGTAGAACAAAGTAAAAGAATTTCACACCAAGACACATTAAACTACTAACGTGCAAAAGCAAAGGGACAGTCTTAGAAGCATGAGTGAGAAGTGACTCGCTGTGTAAAAGATTGTCAATGTGATTATTAATAGAATTCTCATGAGAATCTAGAAGCTGGTGAACTGATGAGCCCTGACTGACAAAAACTTTGTAGTCATCAAAATTGTTCTTCAAATGAAATGGAATATTTAGATTTTCCCCCAAATGGAGGGTGTTTGATACCATTAGAAATGCCCTATAATAAATGATAAAGGGAATTTTTCAGACTGAAATAAAAGGACAATCATAATTTAAAAATAATTTTTTTATCTAAAAATAATTTAAATAATGTAAATATGTGAGAAAATTATAAAGAGAAAAATGAAAACTAAGGAGAATCTGGATAGGAGATTTGAATTAATAACTAAAAACATCCCAACAAAGAAAAATTTAAACCTGGTGGATTAACTTGTAAATTCTACCAAACATTTAAAGAAGATCAAATATTGTTGTTTCTCAATTTTTCCTAAATAATGAGGATGATATAACACATTGTGATTTATTCTGAGAGTACTATTGCTCTGATACCAAAGCCAAAATAATGCTATAAAAAGTAAGACAAAAATCATAAATTATAGACCTAATAATCATTGATGCAAAGTTGTCAATTAGATATTAGCAAACCTAATTGAACAGTACATTAAAAAGAATTTGTACATAAATTGAATTTATTCCTGGAATGCAAGGATAGTTTAACATACAAAAATCAATAAACATCATATATAGCACATTAACAGAACAAAGAATTAGAAATAAACATGACTATATGAGTATCTCTACTGATTAAAAAATCGGATTGCAGAATTACTCTTTAATGATTAAAAAGCAACAAACTAGGAATTTAATGAAATATCACAGTTAAAACTATATGTAAAAAGCCCATAATAAATATTATATTTAACATAAAAAGTGTAACAGAGTTCAGAGTCTAGAAAGAAACCTCCTCATACATGGTGAAATCATTTCAAACAAAATGGTGAAGACAATTCAATGAAGAGAGGATTGTCTTCAATAAATGGTCTGGAAAAACAATATTCTCATACAAAATGAAAGTAGAAACTTACTATATATATATATATATATATATATATATATATTCTCTCTCTCTCTCTCTCTCTCTATATATATATATATATATATATATATACCAAACTAATATACTGGAAAACTGAAATTAATAAATCCTAAAAATAAACAGGACAAACACTTTATATAATTGAATTTGGCAATGATTTCTTGAAAATTACCCAATAATACAAGAAAAAAAGAAATACAGACTATTAAGGTTTCATAAAAGGCTTTTGCCTTTTGTTTTGCATCAAAGGACACTATTAACAATGTGGAAAAATATCTGGGATGGATAAAATTTTGTGCAAATCTTATGTCTACTAACAATTTAATACTCATAGACAGGATTTATAAATCTCAACAATGACAAATGAAGGAATCTAGTTCAAAGGCAAGCAAACAATTTAAAAAGATACTTCTCCAGAGGAAACATGTACATTTCCAAAAATATGTGAAAATATGCTCAAAAGTACTAATTATTATGTGAATGAAAAATAAAAACTGTAATGAAGTACCACCTTATACTCATAAGGACTTAAAATCTTGTGTGTTGGGGCTGGGGATTTAGCTCAGCGGCGTAAGCACCTGCCTTGCAAGCAGGCGGTCGTGAGTTCGATCCCTGGTACCGATAAAAAATGAAAAAGACAAAAAAAAAAAAAAAAAAATCTTGTGTGTTTTTTGTGGAATATAAAATAGTATACCAGAGAGAGAGACTATGATGACTCCTCAAAAAAGTTCAAATAACAGTATCATATGATCAATCCTGTTTCTGTGTAAATGAAAAACAAACTGAAAGCAGTATCTTCAAGAAGCATTTTACCTACATACTGAGTTCGTAGTAGCGTTAGTCATGATAGAAATAATATGTAAATCATCAACAGACCAATGGGTAAGCAAAATCAATGGATGTGTACAATGTTGCATACATTCCGTCTTGAAAAAAAAAAAAACAAAAGAAGGCAAATCCTAACTGGTTCCACTTATATAAGGTGGAGTAGTCAATATCACCCAGCAGTAGAATATTGGTGTCCAGGAACTCTATGGGGCTTTATAGTTAAATGGATGTTAAGGTTGGGCTTTTCAAGATGAAATGTATTATGAACACTGATGCTGGTAATGGCTGTACAACAATATCAGTGCACTTAACACCACTGTATCACACACTTAAAAACAGCTAAGGTGGTTTAATGTTACATGTATTATACTAAGTTTAAAGAAATGAAGAGGAAAATAAGCCATTAAGAATTGCAATAAAATTTAAAATTTTTGAAAAACTTTTTAACATTGCTCTATTAAATGCCAGAAATAGAAGATGCAAAATCTCCATTCTACAGATGAAATCTTTGATGCCAGAGAAAGAGAGCCAATCACTTACTCAACCAATGAAATCTATGACTAGAATTTAGATGTGTAGTTTTGCGATGATTGGTATAAGGGCTACACATTTATAAATGTAGTCTTTACTCATATAGTGCTTAATAGCCTAATTTAAGGGTCATTCTTGCTCCATTTAACTCAATTAATGATAGTGTAGTGTATCATGATATCGAAAGTATAAAACATAATTCTGTGTTGATGCTAAGTATCATAGCAACTGAGTAAAAAAATTTTAGGAACAACACTCAATAGTGTATTATTTATGGTGGCACTTTTGTTACAATCAGAGTTAAGTAGTTACCACAGAGATGACATAGCATCCAAAGTCTAAATATGTTTTATCTGTCCTTAAAAAGAGTTGCCAATGAATTTAAAGAGTAAATCCAGGGAGAGTTTAAAAGGAACTAGGCAAACAGAAGATTAATAGATAAAGATTGGTAGTATTTGGAGAGTTAGAGAGGAGAAAAAAAACAATGAATGTAGAAAGAAGTAATGAAAATAATGTTAAGAACTGAAAGATATGGATGAGGTGGAGTTTTCTGGGAGAAAAGAATATTTTTGGAATGCAGAAAAGAGGGAAAAGGTAGCCAGGTAACATGAAACCAAATCATGGAGACACATGTGCTGGTGATAGATATTAATTTGTGAAAATCATTGGAATATGCCAGGGATATGAAGAAAGTTGTGTTCTATGAAGTTGTGATGTGACTGACATAGAAAATGGAAAATGGAGCTGGATGCTACTGAATTTCAGTGTTAATTATAGCAGGTGACCAGGTGTTTTGTGGGTGCATACGGCATGATTTGTGAACTACCCAGAATCAACACCAAAAACTGGGGAATGCTAAAGAAAGGAGAAAATCAGGAATAGAGAGAAAAGTCTACTTCAGAGGTACACAAGAACACATAGACTCAAGACATACACAAGCGATCAACTTCAGATCCCTTTAACCTAAGCTTAGAGATTAAGGAATCTGTTCCAAGTTCCCCAAAATCACAGCCCAGCATGGAAGATGGGGCTTGTCCCAGAGCTACACACTGTCTTAGCTGTCTCTCAACATCATTGCTCCACCAGAGTTTGGGAGATTCAGATTTTCTAGTCTATTCCCTCATCTTAATAAGAAGTGACCTACTTTGTCTTCATTTGTTCTGCTGCTATTTCTGAGCAACTCGTGTTCCAGCAACTCTGATGTCCCACAGTCTGGGCTTCGAATTGGTTGTCCTGAATCAAGAGGCTATTCTATGACTTTTGGTACTTCATTCAACAATTATGGGTTAATTGTCTCCAAGGAAGACTCTATGAATAAGATAAAATAATAAGCATTTATGCATGTCAGATATGAAATTTATTTTAGAACAAATTAATAAGGAGAAAGAAAGAAAAATGAAATAATTTTTAAATGGCAATTCATTGTGGATTTAGCAAGAAATGCTCTCTCTCACATGATACTGACCTCAAGCCAGCTCTTTGGGGGATTGAACGAATACATTTCTAGAATATGAGTTTGGAAGTGATATCCCTGGTGATCCAGGAAGTTGTTGCAATTAGAATGTCATTTGCATGGTTAACAACATTGCTGCAGCTCTAATACTGTTTTCTCTGAAGCCACAGTGGGGAAAATCAAGTAAGTGTGGGTTATTATTTTTTAAAAAGGAAAGCTGAAGAGCATTTATTTAGTCCTTAGTGATATAGCAAGCAATACAGAATATTTTTCATCTACATGAAAAATTGGAAATGTAACTTCTACGCTTAGATACTATCAAGGAAATCAAGATATTAATAAACAGGCTGAGAGAAAATGAAGCTGCAATGAATTCTCTCTTTTCATTTAATGGCTGAGGTTTAGATATTTTCTTTTTAGTGGAAAAGTAAACTACTACTTCTTTCAGTTAATTGTAAAATATTTTGTAATGGGATTGGTCATATCTTTTGATATTGCATTTGAGAACCCTTCATATAGTGCTGAAATATAAAAGCCACTTAAAATGTAAGCATTTTGTTACATGGTTTATCATTCTAACTTTGTACAGTTGTTGGTCAAACCAAGAGGCTCTTACTGAAACATGTCACTCCTAGGTTATATATTTAATTTTATTATATATATATATATATATATATATATATATATATATATATGAAGCTGGGATGAAACAGAAAGATATTGAGGAAGATTCACAAATGTTTCCTTAGCAATCTGATGCCAATATGAAGAATGAATGGTGAGTTTAGATAACTGACAGATTTAAATCCCTCCATAGCTATAAGGCAAACATAGACAAAATAAAAACTGCTTGAGCAGATAAACTAATGCAAAGCAGCAAGACGAATTAACTATTGGTTAATAGTTCAGCACTTTTGACCAGAGAACCATCAAGAAACACACAGTATTAGAAGAAAGTGCTTGGTGACATAGAGAAATTTCTGTGATTTTTTTCACTTTGTCATGTTAAAATCTCTGCTTCCATATCTTGATATTACATTCCTCAGCCTCACTGAGCAGTGGGACAGTGTCATAGTTGGGAGCTGGGAAATTTATACTATTAACCATTAGGGAATATTGAAGAGTGTGTGGTAGTAAATTAGCCTACTGATTGGAATTCACATAGTTTTGAGTGGGGCTGAAAAGATTTATTGAGAACAGAAGCTGCACCTGGATGTGGGTAGCACCAGGTAGGCTTTCTGCTGCCTACCTGCTTTGCCATGAACTGTTTCTCCTCTGCAATGCCCCTTGGTCACTTCAACCTGCTTTGCAGGCAGTTGACTATGAACTGGAACCTCTATGAAGTGTGATCTAAAATAAAATTTTCCTCTTTTAATTTAGAGGTTTGGTAGTTTGTTTCAGCAGTGTGAACTACAACTAAGGTAGACAGGAGTACATGATTTTCCCATGTGTTTGTGACTAAATATTTGCAAATAAATACAAAGGAGGTGAAGGTCTTATCAGCGTCTTTACCGTGCAGGTAAACTAATGAAGCCAGGCATGGTAGCACCTGTGTGTAATTCCAGCACTGGAGAAGTTGAAGCAAGATGACTGCCCCAAATATGAGATCAGTCTGGACTACATAGCAAGACCCAGTCTTACCAAAAATCAATCAAACAAACAAAAATTTGCGGGAACTTGCTAAAGTTTAAAATGAAAATGGAAAATAATATACTGTACCCTATTCATTTAGACAATGGCATGGGTAAAAGGTTTATTAGATTCTGGCCAAAACTCAGTTATTACTCCACTTTTCAGAGAATGACCAAAAATCCTGTTGAGGAGTGACTGAGAAGGACTTTCATGGGAGAAAGTACATTGTAACGCATGGTTCGACATTCCCTACATCTGCAATTGGGAAATGAGATGTCCACACGGGGGCGAGTATGAATGGATGCTATGCAGTCACTGTATATTGATTGATTCCCATGCTTCTGGGAAATTTTCACCAAATTCCTTCGAGAGCATCTTAAAGTGTAGCCAGCTGTGCTTTGTTTTGATCATTGATAAACTAAAAATTATGCTTTATTTTAGTAAAATCTGGACTTAAACATTCTTTTACTGTTCCTCCATTTTATGACTTTGGGCCAGTTGGTTATTCTTTCTCAATTAAGATATTTTCATATGTAAAGTGAGAGTATTGTACTTAATTTTAGGATGAGGCATGTGGAAATGCAATACTTTTAGTAAGTCCCTGAAAGCACTTAATGAATATAGGTTGTTCCTTTTAATGCCTTTGTAGGATAATAAATAGGAAAATAGTAGAAAGTTTATTTGACACTTCATTTGGTGTCAGAAAGCCCTAATATTACATGTAGTAGCAAGTTGGGTGTGTCCTTGGCTACAGCAGGCAGCCTCTCTGTGCCTCATTCTCTTGACTGAAAAATGGAAGGTTTCATTCCAAAAGGAGCATGTGAGTATCAGTAAGAAGGTGCATATCATACAAAGCCAGAGAGAAGGTGCCTCAGAAGAGAAGCTATTTTCTGTCAAGAGAGGGGGCACCTTTTAAATTCTACTTGAATGATTTTTTACCTAAGATCAGGCCTTTATTTCAGAGATTTTGCCAAAAGTTAGGTATTTTCATGGACAGTGAATACTAAGAACAATGTGATTACAAATATTTTAAACAAATACATCCTATTCTTAAGGCTGTCTATCATTTATAAACACACATCATGAGTAAAACTAACGCAACACTTTTTACTCTACATTGGAATGAAGACGTTGAGACAGGTTGTGTTCTTAATTCAAGTCCCACCACCTGCTAATGCTTGATTCAGCCCAGATTTTTGGACTTTAATTGGAATCTCCTTTAGACCAAAGGTTTTCTGGTACCCAAATAAATTTTAAACGAACAGCTTAATACATTCAGGAGATAACACCCATTGAGTTTCTGCATCCAGAGACTAAACCTTTCTTGGAACTCCTTTTAAGCATACAACAGCATTAAAAACAACACATAAAGGCTCATCCTCTCTCTTTTTATCTACAGACTCTTTACAACACAATTGTTGTCGTAACTTATGATTTTACACTAACAAACCAGGTTTGATCCCAATTATTTTAAATATGAAAAAGCAAAACCATCTTCAAGACATATACTGCCACAAATGATAATCGTTGAAGTAATATCAATATCCTTTAAGTTTTAAAGACTATTTCAAAATGAAAGTTCACAAATAGCTGAAATCCTGGACATAATTGTGTGGCTTCTTTTGCTGATTGATTTCACAGTGAAAGAATTTATTTTAAGTGTTAACAGGGATATCAGAAATTACTCCTCAGACCTCATTAAACTCAGCTCTAATCTACATTTTAAAAAGTTTTCTACAGCTGTAGAGTGTGGAAGTTAAAAATTGTGAGTGGTTACACTAAACAGATGGGAAGAATATAGTGGAAAATAAACACATAGATTCTATTTCTATGTTTTATATTACATTTCTGAGTTATTTTCCCTGGGAGAAATGGCTTTAATTAGTAGAATCTTTGATTTTTTTCCCAAGCCAATGTAATATACTACCTTTCATATCCAGAATAGATAAATCTATTGTTGCATGTGATGATATACAGCTAGCAAGCCCAAATTTTGACGGTTCCATCATTTTCCACTGTGAGAGGCAGACCAAACAAAATATGCAGGAGATCACAATGGTTTACTTGTGTGCAGTGTAAAAGCAGTGATGATATAATTTATGGTTATGTTTAAGGATGTTTTCTTTGTATACCAGATCTTACACTATGAGACCAATTTCCTTACTCAAAGTAAAAAGCCTGAACCATATGACTTACCACTATGGTTTCTTTCAGTTCTAACAATGTATTCCTCTGATAATCTCCATCAGATAATGCAATGAGAAATTGTTATCAATGTGCTTCACCCTAAAGGGATTTATCTCATTAGGAGCCTGCTGTGGAGCACATTCTGTGGAATTTTTTTCCTTACTTCTATCGTACCAGGTACCCCTCATGATCAGTTGGAGAAAGGTCCTTCAGAGAAGCTCTCACTATATCTTACTTGTATTGAATTGCTTATTGCCTATATGTATGTTTCCTGCTTTGGCTTATTTCATTCATTGACATCAAATATTGCATTTCTGATCAGGTCATATAATTTATCCAAGTATATAGAAAATGCAGTAATTCAACAACAATTTTTTTTTTAAAATTACATCTGTGAATTAAAAATAATGTTTGGTTATCTGATAATCTATATCACCTAAACTAGTTGCAGCAGCATCATTTTATTTTTAAAGGACTTGTCTTAAGAGAGATGAGCCTTAAGGTCTTTTCTAGCTTTAAAGTTCTATTAATCTCTTTACTTTACTAATCAGTGAAGTACATACAGTGTAACCTAGAACACAGTCCTACCCCAAATCAGATTGAAGGCTAATTGGAGCTTCCTTGTAGAAAGTCTTGTGTGTTCATTAGGCTATTTCATCTCTGCCGTTGCCAATGGACAGTTTCTGAATGTGTTAGAATAAGACAGCACTACTGGTACAAATTTTAGATGGAATTAAATAAATCACCAGAGAGACGTACAATTGGGATGTGGATACTATATACTAGGGAATTCTTCACAGTAGACAGATGATTTGTGAAGAGTGAATAGCCTGTTACATTTGTCTTTTCACTATTTCACAAATAAATTTATCCATGTTTTGTTAATTATTATTACTTGCAAATTTGTACCCTACAGTTTTTGGTAGTTATCATTTTCTTTCCTTTTTCAATTTTAAATATACATCATATTTTTAAATGTCTCTCAAGACAGATAGTCATTAGCATACCCAGACCTAGCTTTCCTTCATGCAAATTTCTGGAAATTTACACAGATTTTTCCAAGTCCTTGTGGGATTCAATAATGTTTAGAGGACGTGACAAACTAATGTGTTGAAACATTTGTCGAGTTGGAAAAGTTTTTATGCAGAATTTCTGAAAGGATGTTAAATCTTCATGTCCTACACCCAACTTTCTTGCCACTCGCTTGTCTGTGTGATGCTTAAGCTTAGTTATGTCAAATTGAATAGCTTGGGAGCCACTGAAGAGATTAGTATAGCACACTTCCAGGTCTGTCTGAGTGGAACATGAAGATTTGTTCTTGAGCCTTGTGTCAAAGTCCTTCGCCCTTTCCTTTCTGATTCTGTTCTGCTTCCTAACTGCTATAATTCAGGCAGCTTTGTGCTACCTCACCCTTTCACCATGTTATTTCTGCTTTAGAGTCAGCCAGTCTTGGGCTGAATTCCCTTAAAAGAGGACCTCAATTAAACGTTTCATCCTTTGAATCATGGCTGTGAGCTATTCTGTCCCACAGATGAAAACATGATTAATGTTGCCTTCTTTTCTCACATACAAAATTGTGATGGTAACAGTGCAGAGTTATACCTATGAGAATTAAATTAGCAAATGATACTGAGAATTTTTCTTTTTATTGTTACTTCTCGGTTTCAAGTTAAGATTTCACTACTTCACATGATTATTTGTTTAGTGTTTCAATCCTCAGTTTCCTCATCTGTGAAAATGGAAAACCAACAACAATGTGATGCCAACTGCTTCTCATGATCATTGTGGGGAGTAATGGAGGTCATATGCACCAAGAAGAAATAATGTCTGACATTGATCAGCCTTTCATAAATGATAACAGTAATACTAGTCACAAGTATTCATATGGACATACATAAGAAGTTAAAAAAAGTATCAATTGAGCTTTGATTAATTATAAATTGTTAGTTGTAACAACCTGGAGTTGTACAAAGAATTACCATTACTGACAAAAAACAACCTTGGTACAATATGCTGTAATAAATATGAAGGAAACTGAGGTTATAATACAAATTAAGAATAAAACCAACTCTTTGTAAAAACTAAATAGAATACATATACAAATATGCATACAATGTACAATGACACATGACTCCAAATTACTTTACAAAATTTACTTTTGTATTTTCCTTAGGGATTTAAAAACTCATTTCTCTAATTATCAAATAGTACATGCTGAAAAATTTAACTTGGAAAGCAAACTCAATTCTAAAATCCAAGGCTGAAAATTGTCTAGAAACTCCCTATCAAGAAATAAAAGTCTGTCATATTTGAACATTGCTTTCCAACCTTTTTTATAGTTGCATTTTGCTATTAAATTCAAATGAAATTATATTATGAACATATTCTGCCTTTTTGAAATTTTGAAAAAAATAAAGCACTACTCAATTCTCCTTCTGTTATTCAACAATTTCTACAAGTCAGTTGATAAGTATCATTGTTTTATAACTCATTTTATCTCAAAGAGTTTAAGGAGTTATCTGAATAAGAATTTATTGATCATTTAATGAGGGTTCCTAAGTTACATCAGTCAGCTAGGGTGAAAAACATACATTAATTGAAGAAAATACAAGTTTAGCTACATACAAAGAACTAGAGATTGGGATTTGGAGTAGAAGTGTTTAAAGGAAGGAAAGGAAACAAAGGAAAAAGTGAAGAGAAAAGGAACAAATAAGGAAGAACAATGAAATAGGCCATTTCAAAACCCCAATCCACCGCAGGAAATGATGTGTTTATAAAGGAAGTGAAAATCAATAGGAGAGAAAATTTTAGTGAGACTTGTGTGTGATGCTGGTAAAAATTGTTTATGAAACTTTGTTTCTGCTGCATTATGAATACTGAAATGAAAGAACATGTATTTCTGACTGAATTTTGGGCGAGTTTTTAATTTTTTTTAAATGCTGTTAAAATACCTAAAATTTAACTTTTGCCTAGTTACTGTGATCCATCCAGCATAATTCTTAATTTTTAAGGAAACTAGAAAAGAATAATGATTTAGTCATGGTTACATGCACATAAAATCGAAGTCCAATTCCACTCTGATGCCCTTTGCATGATGAACCAAATATAAAATCTTGGATTGTTTTTTCTTCTGTTACATTCCTAATTTGTTTCATCTCTGGTCCTTGCTCAGCTCCTGTTCATGTTATTTTTAGTTCTAGTGCATGCCTGGTGACCAATTAGCACCATACCTGTCTTGTTTGTCACACTGAATGGAGGACTTGGACAAAACCCTGATATACAGACAGAGCTAAAATTACATTTCCCCATTCAATGACATTTGCATTTCTAGCCCTACAGTGGTTTATAATCTTGTTGTAAATATAGACAGTGTCAAATTTTATGGTGATTATATGAAGGAACACTCTATGTGCCGACACAACATTCTCAGGTATTATGCCTTTAAGTTAAAATTTATTGAAATGAAATGGGGAGATAATAGAAATATAATGCAGTTTGCATTCTTTAGAAGCCTTGCTCAATAAGTACTGAGTTTTGATCGATTGATACAATGTCATATTTGACTAAAGAGGTGGAGAAGTTGCTACTGTCGCTTTGTGCTGGGCGGCAGCGAATGCACTATTGATTTTATATGTTGGATGGGTTGTCAGTGTATAGTGCATTGTTGATTTTGACTTTTATAGCCAACATGTTTCCTTTAATTGGATCATTTGTAAAAGAGAGGAGGGAACCTGTTCCACTTTGACAGTGACTGATCATAATCATTTCATGTTTGTCAATACTTGATAAACCCACTCTTACCCAACATCATGGCTGCCTTTATGCACTGGCTCATTTCACCTGCACTTCTCCATTTACCTCAGTGTCATATGAAACTTGTCTGTTGTGATATTCACTCAGAACTTTGTCTATGCTTATTCTTTTGGCCAGAATCATTTTTTTTCTTTATTTTGCCAACCAACTCCCTTTTGATAAACCAAGCAATCTATTTTTCAATAAAATTTTTGGTCTTCAATGCCTACTGGTCCCATTGCTTTGGTATCTCACAACTGTCAAGTTATGCAAGTATTGAAAACACCCACAATGAACTGAGAGCGCTTATGTTTCAAACCATCCAATCCTAAAACCTCCAAGAGATAATAATCCACTGTACATGGGTACCTTTGTTCTCCTATGTTGGCATTATTCCACACCTGAAGCCCATAACCTGAATGGAGACCATGGACAATACAAACTTTCTGTTATCCTCAGTAAATATTATTTGTAATTAGGAGGAATTTTGAACTGATGCATTAATACCCATTAATTTGATGGTTGATAATTTTGCCTATTGTATACAACACAACTCCAGTTTCTTCCTAGTAGAAGTTAGGTTTGATTGACTTGCTGCTGGTTTTTGTTTGCTTCTTTTCTTTTTCTTTTTCTTTCTTTTTTTCCTTTTAAATAAAACAAACTCTTCCCAGCTCCAATTTTCACCTAAGTTCTCTGGACTCAGACTTGAGAATGCACTTGAGATACATTAAAATATGCTGGTAGCGATGAAGTCTTAGTAGAAAAAAATCTAGGTGGAAACTGAAGACATGAATTATTATTCTCAAGACCTTGGGAAAGTCATTCAACTTACTAGTACTAGAATTTATTCAACAAATTACAAAATTTATGCTGAATAAAATAGGCATTCTTTTCTTTCATTTCCTGTAATTCCACATTTTCACATGCAGGATTAGGCTTCAGTGTGTGACAGAAACTTATAAGGAAATACAGCAATATATGATTTTAGAAAGATGCCTCCAAAAGCAGGTAGATAATTCAAGAAACTCAAGGCCACTTAGTGTTCACTTACAAGACAAATGTTGCAAACTGCCTCTAAACATTTCCTGAATAATGATGGATTAGAACGTTGTTACTGCCCTGTCTCACCCAGTGTTCTACAAATCATGCTTTGTTGACAAGTTTTCCTGGTTGTGCCAAGGATTAGTGTTTCAGAGACTGTTCTGTTTAATTAGAGATGTCTGACAGTGCATAATACAATATAGAATATTGGTTACATATACACACACCCACACTGGGATTAGTAAGTGTATATACTAGAATGTGTAAGATTAATAATAAGATGAAGTGATTAAATGGAAAACAATAAATATAAAAATGTTACCTTGTAGGCATTTCTTGCAGCATTGTTCACAAGGAGTCATTTTTATTTATTGAGGATATTTGGAAGTATTTTTAAAATTGTGTGATTTCTTTATGCCTGGAGACACTGTAACTGCTATACAGTAACTCTCCCAGTTACAGTAAAGGAGAGCGCCCCTAAGTTGGATTCATTCATAAGTCCCACAAAGTGAGTCTTTGCTATCTTTCCACTTTGTTTCCAGAGTTACTGCTCTGTGCTTCCTAGCAGCTCCTCCCCCATGGTCACTGCTTTTCCCCTTGTTTCTGGATACCCTGGGCTGCGACTGAGCTCTGCACTACAGCACCATCACACTCTACAGGAACAGCAGCACAACTGAGACAAGGCCTGAGCTACTTCCTCAGTTTGTTCTCACTGTTTGCAGTGCAAAATTCATTCTTATCTGGGAAAGTTTGCAGCTCAGATGTCCGTAACTCCGTAAGACTTACTCTAACACTCAGTAGACAAATTACTTCTTGTAGAGTTGGACTGGAGTTCAACTTAGTGGGATTACAAAATCGGAATATATTCATTTTATCTGATCATTACTTTCAACTGTGCCATTGAAATTTCTCTTCCTATTGCTTAAAGACATAGGATAGCTCCCAGAATTACCAAATTTGTTTCCTTTCAGCAGTTAAAAAACAATCCAGTCCACTAGGGACTCTGAAGAGAATATTCCTATCCTCTTCTTCCTTCCTTTTATCTGTGATATGTTGAATCCCAGGAAATTTGTGCAAAAGTTAAGATTACCTCTTGCATAGCCCTGTTCATATAAAAATCTTCTAGTGCTGGGCAAAATGCTCTGGTTCACAGGGACACATATTGAACACTACAAAAGACAAGTCCTTGGACTTAGACGATGACCTTTGTAGTGTAGCTTCTCACCACCGCCTCTCATTTCCTCTCATTTTCAATCTTCAGTAACACATCTTCAAACCTTTTGCCATTGTGGGCTGCTTTTATGTTAGAAATACCTTTTAGGTGTGATACATGTAACTCATTTCAAGTCTTCATGTGTTCTGTGCATTGTTAGGCCAAGAGAAATTCAATTTATACACCACTGACTCTTCAATAATTCAAATGCATGGGTATGCATTCCCCTTGTGCCACAGCTTTTCTTTAACTTTTCTCCTGCTAAAATAGGACCATGGTCAGATCAGTTAGATATTTAAGAAAGGACCAAGTGCAGTTTTCTGGAAGTCACTATCAGTGTTACCAAAAGCTAGGTGTCAAGACTTTGCCTTCCCAACATAGAGAAACAACGAAGTGCTAACATATTATCCCAGAATTCATATCTCATTGGTAAGTAAACATTCCCTGAATTCTTCATCTTCCTTTCAGACAGTCTGAAGCATAGTGACTAAACCATGGTCTACAGAAATACATATGATGTGTTAATTCCTGTAGACAACTGTGCACCAGATAATGGTTCTCAGCTTTGTGGTATGAGTTTTAATCTAATGCACTATAAATTTTCATTCAGTGTCATTCTGTTTAATCTAGTTTGCTCAGTATTAAGAGAGTGTAAAACTATTGAAAACTTGTCTTGATATTAAAATGGCAAAATTACAGTGTCATAAATAATTTGAGATTTCAATTGAAGCTATTAGATAGCATAAAGACAAAAAATATTATTTATTTAGGTACTAGCTGTTTTACTTTTCATTGCTTTACCACTGTCAGCGCAAAAGAAAAGACAATGAAAAAAGTAAATAATATTTTAATATTACAATAAAAGTGAGAAACTGTCATCTATACTTTGAAGACAGCTGCTTTTGACATTATCATAACTGCTTTTGACAAAGTCAAACAAACTCAAGACTTAAAAGTTAGAGCATCTAATTATTTGGAATTGTGTTTTTAATTTCACTTATGTTGGAACAGATTACAGACAGCAGGATCAGAAGTCACACCAAAGCCTAACACTGGATGGTTCCCATGTGTGCTGCATGTTCTCAGGCAGAGAACAGTAAGGAACAGCCACAGAAAGATCAACCTGAGCAGAACTCTATCATAGAGCCTTCCACACTGTTTATGATAAAGTTCACAAGAGAGCTGGGGATTAGCTCAGTGGCTCAAGTGCTTGCCTGTAAGTTCGAGGTCCTTAGTTTGAACCCTGGTAAAAAACAAAAGTTTATAAGAGAATGGTAAAGAAAATGCACATCATACTCATTTTGGCCAAGGAGAAAGAGTGGACCAGACGTCATGAAAATCCAATCAGTGCATAAAATAGTGCTAATTGAGTAGACTGGAAATTACCCCCACACAGACCACTTTCCACACTGGGCTCCTCTGCACTTTCTTCTATTCAAAACTCACTCAGAGATTTCTCTCCAGGCTTGTGCTGCATTGTTGACTTTATTTTTCCTCTTCTTCTTTTTTGCCTTTAAGGATTTCAGTTGTTTTTATTCATTTAGGCCACAGATGTGAAATAGTAGGCTGTCATCTGCCTTTTTGTAGTGGTGCTGTGAGCCAAAATTATAAATGGGTTGACATTAATGGCAGTGCAGAATTTAGTGCAGTATTGGTAGATAGTATTGAAAATGTTTTGATATTGCTATAGGGTAAGAAGCTCCCAACCTACTACATGTCCATTAGGAGTTCATGTTCTCTAAAACTGAAGAATGAATTTTATGAACAATGGAGGTTAAGAGCAGAATATATTTACTGAGAGAAGGAAAGGTTCTCTCTGAGAGAGATAGAAGGGGCCCCAAATGGGTTGCCAAAGATTCTATCTTTTCTAGAGAATTTTATAGAGAAAAACCACAAATTGAGGCAGGTCTAAGATGGGGAAAACATGGGAACGCTGAAGGTGGCCTGAGGTAGGACAAAACTAGGGGTTACTGAAAGGATTTTGCCCTAGATATGATATCATAGCAGTGGGAGGCTGGACCAAGGTATGCTTATCTTGAAGTCACTTTCCCTTCCCCTATGACAACTTACCTGTGGGCAGGGAGTCCCAAACACCTGCTCATGCATCAGTAACGCCCCTCTAAGCACCACCCCAGTGGGAAGCTATATGTATGCCTCCCACCCATATTTCCAGCAGAGAAAGCCCGGCCCCATTGGTCATAGGATTCTCTCCACATTCTTAGAATAAAGCCCAATTTTACTTTACATTTTCCCTTTACTTTGCTGAAAAACCCTATCATTTCCCAAAAGATTAGTTGCTCAAGTAAAATTGATTAAATCTGGGACAAATGAGGAAGGGAGCCACTTACCAAGCAGGCATACATAAAGAGCAGTGACTCTTCCTGTAGAGGGTTGGGATGGTGACCCCTGGCTTCCTCAGGGTGATAAAGAACTATTTAGAGTATCTATTCCTGATATTTATCCATAGGAAGTAGATGGGTAAGTTTGATTTATCTTTCCTCTTGAGGTCTGGCCCATAGCAGAGATGCCTGGCCTTCTGCCCTGGCTCCTTTGAGGGTCTAGCGCTGTCTGACTGCGTATAATGTTTCTACCTAATTCAGTTGCCTGTTACAATATGATACGTAAAATATCTGCCATTGAAACTTCAGTTAGACTTTAGCTAGCTACATGCGGCATGTATTTTTATGCTTTGCTATTGATGTCTAGTTTAAAAAAAAAACATTTCTTCTATTTTATATTCCATTCTTTTTCATTCTATTCTCTGATGTTGAATTTTTTTAATCTTTTTTTAAACTTTGCTTTCAATTTTTACATGATTAAGAACTCATAGAAAATGAGTTCTTATTCAGTTAGGAGGCATAAAGGTTTAGAAAGAATGCAGCCTTCTTTTCTTTTATCAAGCCTCCTCCACTAGGAAATGCCAAAGGCAAGCAGGAAACTTTCTCCTTTCTCGCACCTATCCTACTGTTCATATTCACAACCACCAGTCTTGTTAAAGTACCTGTCAAGTTTGCCCTGGTGGCAGAATTTCTTGAACTCAGTCTAGAAGGTTGTTTTGAAGGATAGTAACAGGGTTCCATGTTTAAATAAGTTTGCAAAAACACTGGTTAAACAACAAATGAGTATATTTCCTTTATGAAGAACTCCCAGAGCTGTTAAGGAAAGTATTTTTACTGTATGTTTTCCTTTAGTCACTTTGTTTCCTGGGTTGCTATTTCTCATTTCTTAATTTTATTTATCTATGGAAAAGACTTACTCTGTTAGACTGGACAAACATTGACCTTAATTGCTGTATGTGAAAAATATATTCATCATATTATTTTTATTAAAAATTTTAGACATTGTCTCCCTCTGTGTGAACTGTGTCTTATGTTTTTCAGAATCATGTAAGGTGGATGATGGTGAATCTCAAGGTTCCTGAGTACAAATTTGCTAATTTTTTGGAGGTTCACAATGTAACTGTAATTTCTGAAAATTTTGGAAGATAACCCACAGTATCCTTCCAAAAGGGATATATATATATATATATATATATCCTTAAAGGTTCACCCTGTTATTTTCTCTCAAAGCAGGTACCTTTTCCTGAGCTTGTACAGAGGAATCTGTACATATACAATTTCTCAATCCTTGAAATACTTCTAGGTCTCATTTTCTAAAATAGTTGGAAATTTTTCAGATAATCTCTGTGTTTTGTTCATTTGCTTAGCCAATATGAGTAGGCTGCATGGAATGCAATGAGATTTTATTCTATAGGAGGAGAAAATGTAATGCAAATGTTTAGAACGTAAGTGCAAGTATTTACTTCCTTGAGAAAAGGGAATGTAGTGGGATGAAGAGGGTGGAGGCTGTAGGAAGATGCACATCAGCACATCATATGGGAAAATAGGAGATGAAAAGCTAAGTGATATAATGTGATCCTGTGAGAACAATTTGTTTATTTTGCATGGGAAAGAAGTGCAAAACTCATGGGTGTCCTTTGAGGCAGGACATGGTCTGGGTGTAGGAGAACATTTCAGGCAGCAGAAACAGCATTCACAAAATGAAACCCAGAAGTAAGAAGGTATATGATATGTTTGGAGAATTCTAAGCAGTTCAGTTAAGGTGAAACACAGAGTATACAGTCAATTGGGATGAGCTGGAGTACTAGCCCTAAAAGTTGGTTTCAGGCCAGCATATGAAGGCAATGAATTGCTAAGGAGGCAATACTTTATTCTGCAGGTGAAGTTAAGCCAAAATGAGTGTGGAAGCAGTCAGATCTCATGCTCAGTTGCGTGTCTGACAGAGAGGCTCTTACACGGAAGCAAAAAAAAAAAAAAAAAAAAAAAAAGGTTAAAATGAACTTTGTTGGAGTGAAAACAAGAGAATGGAACTTGTAAAATTATTGTAAAAGTTGAATTATTTTACTTGTGATCAGAATGGTTCTGTTAATAAACTGCATTATATTTTTTGAGCTGGTTTTCCTGAAATCCCACTACATTTAATAAATAGGTTCTAAAAATTTTAGCTCTAATATGATATATTCATGTTTGACATTTTTGAAAGTTTATATGAATCTAAACAATATTTTGGGACCCATGAAATGAGAAGCAATAGGTTCTTAGGCTGTTCAAGGCAGCAGAATCCTGTCATGAGAATCATTCTAAGAAGGTGAAATACCTAGATCAGTGATTTGAGAGTAAGTGTATATGAGTCAGGGCAGACACATTTGGCAGGTGATTGCTTGTGAGAATTATAAAATATTCACTAAATATAAAATATTATAAAATTATAAAATGAGGTGGAAACCGCAGGACCAGAAGAAGAAAGGAAATTAATGTTGCAGTGGAAAACCTTAGACCTGTAAGAATTGTAACATGTGCTATGAAAATGGTAATTTTTGGCTAACAAAGTTTTCTGAGAACCTGAAAGCCTAGCTAATTTTAGTCTCCCCTGGTATCATCTTAACGATGGAGGACACTAATAGACTTCTCTGTTTTAAGGAAGAAAACTCTGGTAATTAAACAGCGAGAGAAGAGATCAAAGATTTTGAAATTGATTGAGATCAAGGAAAAAATTCTTCCACATTAACTGACAATTATTTCTTAGTGATATTTTTATTGGTGCTAGTTTTAACATCTTAGGTCTGCCATTTGAATGAAGTTATATTGCAACATGGAGAACATATACTTTACAACTCTACAGTGTTGTTCAAAGCCAATAGAAGAAAAGATCAACTACTTTTACTGTCCCAAAGAAAATGGTATTTGTACTGAGTTTCGAAATATAAATTGAATACTCTTGATGGACAAAGAGAAAGACAGTGTCCTTCTTAAAGATGTAGTATAGCACTGTTACAGGAAGCTGAGTTAGATCCTATATCAGCACGTTCTAAGAAAGAAGGCTATGGGACAATCAAGCAAATAGTGGCAGAAAATGTACAGAAAAGTGTTAGAAGCCATGCTATGACTAATATATATATATATATATATATATATATATATATATATATATATATGTCAACCTAGGATTCGACCTGTTTCTGTAGAATCCACAGAATGACACTGAAAATTTGAAGAGGCATATGACAGGGAAATAAATTTGTGTAGAACAAGGGATATTTACACAAGATCATATGAATGGTAAATTTTATATATGCAGTTATAAATAGAGCATTATAATTTATCTGGGGACTCTTCTATTTTAGAAGCCCTGCCCAGAATACAATTATATCACTTGGCAATAATAAAATGAATTAATACCAATAAATTCAAATGCATATGCTTGAAGGGAAAATGATGATTTTAAAATATCTTTCAACCATATACATTATAAGCTCATAGACTATTTGAGATCACATAGTATTTGATTCAATCAAATATTTTTAATGAATGCATGTCATGATCTAGGCACAGTTCAGTAGTATAGTGAACAAACACAGACTGCCACCACATGCTTTAGTTTATTAGTACAACCAGGTGAATGAACAATAAAGTCAATTCATCCCAGTAAGTTATCCTATAAGACTGGTTATACTAACATATTAAAATTAATAAAAGCAAAATGAGTACTAGTTGGAAAGAATTGCTACAGCTAATTATCACAATCTCAGTGGCTTAAACAATAGAAATTTGTTTCCTCTTACTCTGACTGGAAGGTGTCTCTAGGTGTATTCCCTTCTGAGACCTTTCTCTTTGACTTGGTGTATTTTTACTTGACTTTTTCTATTGTGTGCTTACTCCAGGTGTCTCCTCTACTTATAAGAACACTGGTCCTATTGGATTACACCCCACTATTAAAGCCTTATTTAACCCTATTTACATCTTTAAAGGAACAAACTTTCAATACAGTCACATAGGGTTAGCACTTGAGTTTTTGTAGAATGTAATTCAGTGAATAACAAATGGAATCAGAATTATGTGTTTTGCATTGCATTTCATTGAAGTCTGTCTATGTAACTGGATAGCTAAAATGATAAAGTAATTCAGGCAGTTTGGGAAACAAAAATTTAATGTGTAAATTCTGCTTACTATATTTTCTTAATATGGAGGCTCTTTGGAAAATGGTATCTAATGTGAGAATTCTCAATTTGAGGACGAAATGAAGCAGAAGACTGATTAGGGAAAATGGATGAAGTTTGATGGTACCATAAATTATACTAAAAAAGTAAAGAATGACCTCGATGGCCTGTTCAGATAGCTAGTTTTACATCGCCACACTCTTTTAACTGAGAAAGAAATCACAACACATGGGGTCCATACTCTCCTTGGTCTGGGGAGCTATAACTGCCTTCACTCTATTGTCAGTAGAGCAGCTCATAAGATTTAATGTTTTAAAACTGAAATTAAGAAAGTAAACAAAGACTAGCTTCCTGCTCAGTTTTTGATGTTTGTACAAATCCAATTTTTCCCTTCTTTCCTTTAATACATGACAGAACTACAGGGCCTCCCAGGGGCAGGAAAAAATATCCATCACAGGGGCCCAAAGGTATGTTGGAAAGAATTCTGACTACAGAGATTTATGAGGCAGTATAGTGGTTGCTCAGGGGAAGGAAGGGGATTGCTATAGCTTAAGATGTTTAAAACCTGGCTGCAAGAGAAGCAGGAAAAGGCACCTCAGGGAACAATTCCCTGCCAGCTTCTGAGGGATGGAAAAATGACTTAATGGCACTTTCACTGTCTCAACTTTGGTGATTTTTTTCCTAGTAAGCAGACATCTTCTGTAATTCTCTTTGTAAATAGAATCATAAGATACAGGTGTGCTTTTCTCTTTTGTGACTTGTATAAACCTCTATTGCTGCTATTGTTGGCTCACTGAGTTGAGATTCATAACTAAGGGACAAAATGGACCATATATGTGAAAATAAAATTGCTTATTTACCCACATCTTGGACTGTATCATGCCTAACTTTCAGGACCTAAGGGATATTCCAGAGTTGCAGAAATACAAAAGTTCACAGAGGTCAAATATTTGGAAGGGTGCTCATGAGTTCTCTGCTTGAACTTTGCTATTAGATGTCGGTAAGTTAGGGGTTTCCACTAAAGTATCTATAAAGGGAAATACTTAGGTATTTTAAAGATGGAAGAATTGTACCGCACAGCAGTTTTCAGTGTGTCTGATACTGGTCATTTTTTCCAGTGTTATGATTTTAATATGCTTTCTTGATGTCTGCCAGAGTGCCTTCTGGTGCTCACGGGACGTGTATATTTCAGTGGTATATTTCTGCTTTTGCAGTGTTTGTATTTCTCAACTGAGATTTTTCTGAGTTTCAATTGAAATCTTTTCTCAGTCACAGAAAAGCAGAACTAAAGGAAACAGAATGAGCCACAGAAACTTTTAAAGTGAAAGAGATCAAAACTACTTGCTCATTCTTTTGAGTTTTAGTAAACTATGTATTCCACCATCTATATTTACAATGAATTGCTTTCTATTTTGAACTATCCTTTCTTGTGTGGACCTACAGTACTCACTCCTCATGTTTCCCAGGTGAGGTTAGCACGATAGAGACTCTATAGAATCTTAGTTGGTTAAAGACAGAAAGTAGTTTTTATTAATACTGGAAAAACTGACCAGATATCAAAAGCAATCTAGGTGAGAGTACTATGAGCTGTTCTATGAATTCTCCCAGGAATGACTACATTTCTATTCACTTTAAATTATTTTAGAAAAGAGGAAAAAAACATACAAATACTTTTCAACATGCTTTCTGTAGCTGGCATAAATATATTATCCAATCTGGTACAAAGGATACATATATTTGAGGACATAAGGCTGCATAATACATTATAGAGTAATCAGATCTATAATACAGCTGCTAAAATGCTAAGCAAAATATTAATAAAATAAAATCTCATAGTATAGGAAAAAATTCAAACACCCTTGTAAAATAAATTTGTTCCCTTTGTGCAAGATAGGCTCACAGTAGGAAAGTAGCAGTTATATCTATCAAAGGAGAGCAAAAATGACCCACTTAGTACAATCAAAAATATGTCTCATAATATTGGGATTTATTTCTGTTTTTCAAGTCAAAAGATTTGAAAAGGAACATTCATCTGAGTTTAAAGATAAAAACTTATAGTCTGCACTGGCTATGGATGCCTTCTTTGACTAAAACTCCAGTGACAGTCCCAATAAATTCAGGATAAAAACAGATGCACGCTAGTGCTGCTGTTATCCAGTAAGTTTTTGAAGTACTAACTTTTGAAATAAGATAGTAAGAGCACAGATGTAGATGCACTTTCTCTGAATATGTGAATATGTTGAATATGTGTCCGCCAAAGTGAGCCGAAGTCTCAGAGCCTAGAAGTCTGTGGTAACACTAGAAAGAAGTACAGTTTTTAGAAACAGGAGCATCATAGAAAGATGTGGGGCACAGGAGGCAGGTCAGTGAAGGGGGTTTTGGGATCCTTGCCTTTTCTTCTTCTTCGGTCTCACTCTCTGATTCAAAAGGAAGTCATTTTGCTCTCCTATATTCACCAATTGTGACTGGCCCGAAAAGCGATGAGGCCAACCAATTTTGGACTGAAAGCCCTCAAATTGTGAGCCTAAATAAATGTTCTTTCTTTATAAGTTGAATGGCTCGGCTAACTCTTATAGTGATAGAAATCTAATATGATGTTATAAAGAACATGACAAAAATAACTTTATAAATTATATAATTTTCTGCTGAAACTTAGAAAATTGAATCAAAATTGACTTTAAGGTTACAGTGAAATGTATTGTTTATGATTTAAAAAAATAGAGAATTTTGATGCTTTCCTATGGATTATTAAAAATAATTTGGAAAACTTTAAACTCACAGAAATTTCAATAAAAATATAATATGATTTTTAAAAGTCCATAAAATTGTAAATATATATTTAAAGACTTATTTTTATTTGCTGTATGTGTGCCTGTGTGTGTGTGAAAAAAAGCCAGAAAAAAAAAACTTATGATTCTGGATGAAAAGACACAAACCTCGCCAAATTTTTATTTTTACTTTTTTGTAGTTAAGTACGAATGGTAATTTAATTTCAAAGAAATATTCCAAGTATTTAATTTTAAATAAACTATATTGTATTTCTTTTAATGAAAATAAATTGTAGAGTAACTCATTTAAAAAAAACACAACCAAAAGGTAATCACGTTTATCTTATCAGACAATAAAAGTTTGTACCTTCTAAAATTAAAGCAATCTTAATATAAAATAGGCAAGGATTTTTTATTTTGTATTGGTGCAAAATAAACAGATAAATGAAAAATAAAAGATGATGGAGAAACATCATATTTTGTAGCAAAATTTAGTACATGATTTAGAAGCAACTTCAAAATACTAGAGATATATTGTAATAAATGTAAATATAAAAGTGAAAAAGTTAGAATCATATTTGATATAAATACGAAAATGAATCAAAATAATTTAAGGATAGAATTGTTTTTAAACTTCAAATTAATACGAGAATTTAAAACTTGAAACACTTCTTATTAACACCAAAGCAGGAATTCAGATTGTAAATATGTTTTACTGCATAAAAATCTAATACACTTGTAAAAATAATAAAATAACTTTTAAATGAATAAATACAACAGAACAAATATTTTCAGTATTTATAATAGCTATAGAGTTAATACGCTGATTGCTTAATGTCATAGAATTATATCTATGCATTAATTGATAATGTATTAAAGGAGATATAAAAGAATCAATTATCTAAAGAATATAATAATTGAATCAGCCTAATTTGTATTTTCATAATTTGTTTTTTCTTAGAGAATTCAGATACACAAAGATATTCTAGCAGGCTGTATAAGTTTAGAGCAACGCTGTGTGCATTAGCCAACAACCAGAAGCAACCTGAATTCAGCAACCTGAATGTATAGAAACAAGAGATTCATGTCTTAATCAGGAATATCACAAGTTTGAACCAAGTCTGCATAATATAGTGAGTTTGGAGTTTAGGCTAGGATGCTATCATTGAGATTTTATTTCTAAAAGACAAAACACACCACCAACAAAAATGTTTTCTATCATATATAAATAAGAGTATTTTAGACAAGTAATTAGCGGTATAGAAATTGTCCATGATATTTTCCAATAAAATTATAGGTAGCAGAACAACTTGTATAAGTAACAGATATTTGTGTGATCAAAGTGTTGTGTGTTATACGAATCTATGTGTTAGCTACTTGAAGATTACAGTTAAAATACGAACACTAGCTAAATGTCTATGGAATTTCTGGAATGACAGGGGTTCTTTATTTTTATTTGTGTGTATGTTTAATCTTTTATTGTTTTTAAAAACATATTAGTTGCATTAGACAAAGTAGAAAAAAAAAAAAAAAAAAAGCAACACATTCTGGAAAGCTGACTTCAGCTCTTGGGAAGGAGCCCTGTCCATGCCAGCATGAGGTAAGCCCAAAGGATCCACAATGCAAGGAAATTGAGAAGACCAGGCAGAAGAGCTTGCACTCAGAAAAGCCCAAGGTTATTTTAAACTGCAGGAAAGCACAGGGTTTTATGCTGCAAGTAACTCCATCTGCATGGCAGGCTACAGGTGGAGAAGTCCTCTGTGTTGTGTCAGACAGGGGATTGAGGACCTAGGGGTCTCTCATGACAGAACCCCTGTTTATCCGGTCCATTTCTTTTTTCTTTTACTTTTTTGGGGGGGAAAGGGTCTTGCTATGCAGTTTAGGCTGACCTTGAGCTCACTTTGTACTGCAGGCTGGTCTTGGAACTTGCAACAATCCTCCCACCTCAGCCTCCCAAGTGAGTGCTAGGATTACAGGCATGAGCCACCACACCTGTCTTTTCATTCTTATATGGGTTTTAAGACTTTTCTTCTTCTGTCTTACTCTCTGATAGGTCTTAGCTTAGTTGCAGTGGTGACTTAAGTGTTATGGGGTATTGACTGGTTGGTGAGCTTGAGGCTGATTGTGGGCTTAGCCTTTGTCACTAGTTTGACCAGTTGCTGGGGTGGAACTAAATGTTATTGTGTCTGGGGCTTTCTGCAAATATGTGTAAGCTGATCCCAAACATAACTATTCTGCACCTACAGAAGTTTCACAAAAGGGCAGCTTTTCCAACAAGCAGGTGGCCCTATCTGTAACCATCTGTCCCGTCAGCCATGGCATGTTAGGCACTTCATGTCATATCCTTGCCTCTGTCACCCTCTAACTGTCCCTGAAAGCGCAGAACCCAATATTTTGGAGAGTGTTTAACCCATAGCCATTTGGGGAATGAATTGTTTAAGATTGATGTACATTTATACTTTAGGATTTCTGGGTCACTCTACCATGGTGATTAGATGAGAGATTACCGCAAGAGACAGTCACAGAGAAGACATGAGATGAACTTAGACTTCCAGAAAAGTTTGAGTTTGTCATGTATTTTATTTTATTTTATTTATTATTTTATTTTATTTTGGTACTGGGGATCGAACTGCTGTCCTTGTGCTTGCCAGGCAGGTACTTATACCACTGAGCTAAGTCCTCAGCTGTCATGTTTTTTTATAACATTGGGTTAGATTCCCATCACAAAATCAAGTAGCAGAGCTATTCAACTTATGACATAGAAAGATTTATTTGGTCTTACAGTTTTAGGGATTTCAGTACAAAATTGGTTGGCCTCATTGCTTTTCGGGCCAATGGAGATGCGTGATGCAGTAGAGCAAAACAATCCCTGCTTCTCCTCAGAGAGGGAGACAAGAAGAAGAAAAGGCCAAAGTATGGTAATCTTCAGTGGCATGCCTCCCATGACCCAAAATTTCTATGATTTTCAGGCAGGACATGGAGCCCTCGCTCTCCATGGTGAGAAGCAAGGCAGTGTCTTACTAATTCCCACTTCAGAAGGCTGGTGGAGATGGCACTGGCTTGGAGAACACAGAGAGACAAGGAGAATAAGAGCAGCTGGAGTAAAGACAGCCCCGGGGGCTGCGTGGACACAAGTCACCAGCTGCACGTGGTGGGAAAGATGGTGCAGGAGTCAGCACTCACACACCAAGGATGGAAACAAAATAGATCTGAGTAGTGATTCACTGTCCGTCTTTCACATCTTGTGCATTCAGCTACTTCAGACCCGGAAAAGAAACCACTGATTCAAGACAGGGATAATTAATTTTTTATTCATTTCTCTTTTATGTCATTGTGTTTTTTGGGAGATTTAGCAGTTTTTCTTTATCTGTTTTTCTTTTGTCTTGTTCCTTTTCTTTATTTCTTTTCACTTTTTATTTTAGTCTTTGTTCTCTTCTTATTTTATGTTTCATTTATATAATTTAATTTTCTTCTCTTCCTTAATAGAATCCTTTATCTCACTTTTTCTTCTTCTTCTCTTTATTTTTCTAATTTTACTTCTTCTGTTTCCTCTTTTTCCACCCCCGCCATGTTTGATGGTATTATTATTAAGCTTTTAAAATCTTCAGCTAGAGTATTTATTTGATTCTAGGCTGTTATTGCAGCTTTTCTACTGTCAGAGGTGGTGTGATTGCTGCACTTAGTATTTAATATCTGTCAAAATTTGCTTTCTCTTTACTTATAAATTATTACTACAGATCTCTTTTCTATTGTTAAATTGGTAGAGAGGCAAGGTTTGTTTCATAGTAAGTCAATATCAATGTAATCTTCAACTCCATTACTTTGCTAATTTTATTGCTGTTTTAGTTGTTGCTCTTAATTGATTTTTACTGTAATGCCATCACCTGGTTAGTCTTTCTGTCATCAACAATACTGGGTCAGCTTAAATACACAATGCACCTTTTTTTCCTCAAATTAACAGAAGTCATCATGTTTTGGGAGAGAAACAAAGGCCTACAGTTAGCTATGGCCAAAGTGCATCACTGGAAAGCAAACATCAATTTGAAAAAGGTCCATACTAGCAACAAATCTTTCTAATACAATTGACCCTCAACTCTCAGGATAATTTTTTTTTATTTAAAGGAGAGAAAAAACAAAACAAAACAAAATGGTATAAGCGTACAAGTAATATAGAATTTCAAAAAAACCAGTAAGAAATCTCTAGTTAATACATTACATATTGTCATCTTAGAAATAGTTGTTCAAGTTATAGGATTAAAGCATACAAAGTGGACATTCAAACAGTGGGACTGAAAACAGTTGTATTAAATAATCCAACAAAAACTTAGTAATATGGTCATCTATCTTAACAGACCTAAACACACTTGCAGTGTATCCTTTAGAGCACTTTTTTTCCGTCTCTTTTTTACAACAATATTTACACATTTTGGGTTTTATTACTCCCATAGTTCTTATTTTTTTTGGAAGAGAATAAACCAAATATGACAAAACAAAGCAGTCAGTCAAAACAAAGGATGGACACAGTACATGATATAAAAACAGAATACAAGGTAATCAACAATGGTTACCATAATGTATCTTGCTACCTTAAAAAGAATTGCCTATATCATTAGGTATAATGAAATTGAACAAAACAGTACAGAACAAGACCAATAAAACCTAAACATTGGAGACATTACAGAACTCCAAAAGAAAATAAAAGTCAAACCAGAATGGGCGTCATAGTGAATCTTATGTCTTCAAAGTAGTTGCCTATACCCTCAAATTTGATACTATCAAATAGAACAGAACAGAGTAAAATCAGTCAAAACAAGATGATGGGAGCAATACAGGGCTTCAAACCAAGTTAATAGGAAATCAAAAAAGTTACTATAATATATCCTGCTAATTTTTAATTTTTTTTCCCTTACTTAAAAAAATAATAAAATAAATAAATAAATTTTTTCTTTAGAAAAAGGGGGAGATGGAGATACAAGAGGACATAACAACATAACAATACAGGTCAAAGCATAACAATTTCAGCAACATAGTGCAAAATACGGAACGCTTCACGAATTTGCATGTCAGCCTTGCATAATTGCCATGCTAATCTTCTCTGTATTGTTCCAGTTTTAGTATATGTGCTGCCGAAGCAAGCACAGGATAAAAATTTTTAAAAAGCAAAAGCAAAACAAACAACTAAATGTGAGAAAATGAGGCAACAAAATATGAGAAAATGAGGAACAAAATGCCTCCGTAAACTCCCAGCTTCCCCCAAGCTGACCCATGATACATCAATGGGGAGGAAATCAAAAAGCAAACAGTGGAATTACATGAAGTAGTAAAAGAGGACAGAGAGAGAGAGAGAGAGAGAGAGAGAGAGAGAGAGAGAGAGAGAGAGAGACCAGATCAATAAAAGGCTCAGTGAGTTCACAGTTGATATAACAAAATTGATACAAATGATGGATTTAAAAAACAAAATGATGAATGAGATCAGAGAAGACACTAATAAAAAGCTAGATAAATTTTTAAATGATGCAAAACCTGAATGATCGGCAGATAAATAAATAGAATTCATGAAAACAAACAAACTCAGGAGACAAAGCATTTCTATGGAAAGTACTGGCAGTGGAAACAACCAGCATGATGACACAGCAGCAGAACTAGGAGACAGAGCTGATGTGTGTGACCACATAAGTGGAGATACCCTAAAAACTGTAATAGGACATGGAAAATGGATCCAACAGGTGACAGAGGATGCAAAAAATCACTAAATTAATGTTAATGTTAATCAGCAAAAAATCAGAAGAGCAAGAATGCCATAAATTTGTTTACAAATACAACCAATTTTTCAAGTTTGTATAAATAATGAAGGTACAAAAAAGTGAGGCACATAGAACTCCAAATGTGTAAGTAGCAGGCTTCTCTGGTACCACTGCCAGTGTGGCAACTCTAAAAGTAACCTACTTCAACTTTGTGCTATGTGCTACAAGTAGTAGAGGTTGCCATACAATCAAATTTTTATTGATCTAAAAACTTTACAGGAGAAGGAAATTGCTTCACCTTGAATCCACCAAGCATGTGTTACATGATATGAATTCCTAAAGCAATTATCCATGCAGACATTATTAATCTTACTATATATTTAGAGTTCCTGAAAACATTTCAATGTTAATTTTTTTTTAAAATCAGGACTATAGACTTGATATAATAATAATGAATAATGTTTCAATTCTACATTCAGCTGGGTTATGTTTGACTTTATGGCAATATGCCAACATGGTCATAAAATCAAAACTTTTACTTGTTTTAAGAGAGATGCTAGTGGCCCAAAAAGGGATAATGCTTTGGATCCTTGGAAGCCACATTATAATCCTGAGTGAATGCTAGACTGAGTAAAATACTGAGTTTCTTGGTATTTGAGCTTCAAAAGTATCTGAGAGCTAAAGGATGCCGTTGCTTCCAGAACTCTCCTGATTGCTCCATGGCAGAATTGGAATTTAACTCTCATATTGTTTCCACTGGAACTCAAGAATAGCTTTAGAATCCTCCTGGACTAGCTGGGGATAGCAACAAACAACTTCTACACTGTAAAGTAAGGGTTTTTGTTTGGTTGTTGCAAGTTCTTAGTGATAGTAATTATATTTATGTTGGTTAAATGATTTTTAAATATCAAAGAATGTGGTTGCCTTAAGGCCAAAATTTCTTTGGATTTTTTTTCTTATTTTTTATTTATTTATTTATTTATTTATTTATTGTCTTTTTGAGACAAAGTCTGACTGTGCAGTTCAGGCTGGCCTTGAGCTCACTTTGTAGCCTAGGCTGGTCTTAAACTCACAACAATCCTCCTGCCTCAGCCTCCCATTGCTGGGATTACAGGCATGAGCCACCACGCCTGGCCTTGGGTTTTTGTTGTTGTTGTTCATTCTTGCTTATGTTGTCTTGGTGTTGGCTGCTTTGAAGTTTTGAAAAATCAGAAGAGAAAAAGCTCTATTCTGAGCTGAGCAAAAGCAGTGTAACAGTCAGAAAAAATGCATTGTAACCTAGTTAAATATATGTGCAAAAATTAGGTTCAATGACTAATGATGAAATATTAGAAGATTGTTTATTATAAGATGGTTTCAAAGTGAGTATTTTGGAAGTGAATGATGTCTAAAGGAAAAGAATAATATTAATTATCCCGTAATGGTGCACATTTTTGTTCAAACATAGCTGTTGTATGTATTTCCTGTGTTTACATGCCAGGCCTTGATGTAAAATGTATTTCACACCGTGGACTATGGTCAAGCAATTTTCTAAAATCACTGTGAAATGCATTTTTTTGGAAGAAGACTCCATTCAATTCTAAGTCTTTGTCCTGCCCAAGAGAAAAAAAGGCAGGCCAGGGGAGCAGGGGAGGAGACAGAGAGGAGCAATAAATGACAAATGTTATGACTTTTTCTAAGCAAAACATCTGTCTACAAAAAAAATTAACCCAATGTCTTTCTTTCTTTTATTTTTTTTAAAAATAAAACCAAAGCAAACACAGAAATGGTACAGACCTTGGTGGCCCAAGTGTCCCCTACTGCTTTCTGTTAAGTCTGAAAGAAGAGGAATAAAAGCTCCACGAGAGACTTCAATTTCATTATGTTCCCTGCCGTCTAAAAAGCAATGGTAAGTGGCGTCAAGGTCTTTAAAGAAATCTGAACAATCGCAATGGCTTCCAGAATGTTTACTTTGAAGAAAGGAACATATATTTTTCTCCACATGAAAACAACAACAAAAAAAGCTATCTTTCCTAAATCTGACCACACAAATCTAAGATGAGGCCGGGAAGGAGGGGAAGAGGTTGGGAAGCTTCCAGTAGCTGTCTGATTCCCCTCTGGGAGCACAAGTGGCATGGTGTGGTGAAGAGGAGCCCTCACCTTCACTGAAAACACCTGCTTTGTTTCACACTCGCTCCCACACTGCACAGAAAAAGCTAAAACTCTGTGCATGTGTGTTTTTGATTCATCTATTTAAAATACATCAATGATAATCTCTTTGGAATTCCTGTTCAGACTTTATAGTTTTTGTTTATAAGATAATATAATTTCCATAGCCAGACCACAACCTCCCAGAATTAAGAGGTTCTATCTGTCCTGCTTGCTTCAGTGGATGTTGCTACAGGGCAGAGGACAGGGGTGCTCCAGAAGATGGTATAGAATGAATGAAAATACTATTTAAAATATTACCTCAATAATTATATTTAGATCTAATTCCTCAGCTAATTTTTAGATCTAATTATTTTTAGATCTAATTCCACAGTTGATTCCAGTTAAGCACTTTTAAAGTCTCTTTTCATAAAAATGGGGAATAGTAACAGGCAACCTCTAGACTTTCCATAATGTAAACTATTAACATTCTCACCGCATATGACACGTGAGCATTTCCATTTCCTGTGTGATCATGAAAAAGTGTAACCCAAATGCATCTGAACCTTGATGTCCATAAAATTCTTTCTTTTTTATTTTAAAAAGCAAAATAGAAAAAAAAGGATACAAATGATACAGAATTTCAAAAAGAAAATAGTAGGAAATTATCACTATTTAAAATATTGCATATTATTACTTTTTAAGTAGTTGTTCAGGTGACAAGATCCAGACATAAAAAATTATCAAACAATGAAACAATGACAGCACAAACTGCTCTTTTTGATGCACTATCAGAGGCCAATAGTACAGTTACCTATCTCGTACACATATACATACATACATTTATATATGTCTACCTACCCACAAATAATCTTTTCCTTTCAAGTGTGGCCCCTGGAGAGGTTTTATCAGTAACATCCGAAACATTTGTTACAAATGCAGCCATGTAATTACCTGCATTTGTAATTGGTAATTCAGAAAATTTTTAAAGTAAAAACTAATGAGCATGCTGCAGCACAAATCTAGGACAATCCTAGAGAGCATTGGACCTAAGGAAGGAGTGGCAAGTGGAAAAACCTGAGGATTAGGAGGTGGTGTGTAAAACAAACCCATCTGGTCCTTTGGAGTGAACTTCATTTATTACTACACGATGATGGGATGAAGGGTGGGACCTTGGTGGGGTTGGGGTATGTTTTCATCGTGTTTAGCTAGATTAGTTCCTTGTTATTTTGTATGGTGCAAGGGATAATTTCTTTAGTGTTTGAAGATCACAAGCTTTTGAATTCCACTTGTTATTATATGTAGCCTGATGATCTTTATTACATAGTGAAGATTCTAATACCTTCCTTCAAAGGATCTAGTGAGAACTTCTATTAGTTAATAAAAATATCTGACAAATACGTGGAACTTTTCTTTGTCTGTTCACATATTATACCGCTATCATCTAGAATGTGGCCAGAAATTCTCACATGTGTAGAGAGTGAATGAATCCTGGGGTACTATGTAGCCTACTTGCTTTAGAAGGTGAAAAGCTTTTGGAGATGGGTCTGAGGAGCCAGACCTGGGAGCCTGTGTCTCCTTCCCAACTCCCCCTTACCTCTCTCCTTTCTGATTGCCATAGTGTGAGCTGCTTTCCTCTGTCAGACCTTGCCACCGTGCTATTCTTGCCTTGAAGCTCGCTATCTATAGGCTGAATCTTCTAAAAATTGTGAGCCAAAATAAACTTTTTCAATAAATTACAGGTGTCAGATATTATTTGCACTGACATGAAAGTAGCTAAGACAACTACTACCTTAATTCAATTATTCATCAAACATATTATCAAAAACAAAATTTAAAATAATATGTTACAGCTAATAAAGTTTTATAGCATTGTTAAATAGTCTACTTTTCACAATGCACTGAGAGACATATAGCATAATTATTTTTACTTTAAAGGAGAAAAGAGTTGAAACATCAATAGGTGACTTATGTTACCTGAACTGAAATCTCAGCCCTCACAATGTGCTAACTTTGGGCAGTATATGAAGATCCATGAAACAAATGTATTATTTTGAAGATTCTTTAATGTCACAACCAGCATATATACACATATAACTAAAAAGACACAGGAAGGAATACATCTCAAAGCACACAAACAGAATGCTAAAAGTTCAGTGGAAGACAAGATCATTTTCAAATATAGAATAAGGGAAGATTTCAAGAAGGGACATCTCTAAAATCTATCCTGAAAGATAGTTTGTCTAGTAGGTGGACATGTAAGAAGGCCCTTAAAAGGAAAAGGCTAAGCCAGAAAAAAGTTTCAGAGATTAAAAAGCACACAGCATATTGAGAGATGATTAAACAAGTGATCAATAGGAACTATATGAGCAACTAGGAGAAAAACCAAAAACATGTAAAATAACTGAATCCTGTGTCTACTGAATTATTTATGAAATAACATGGAGTTAGTTTTACCCCACATGAGAAAGCCTAGTATGTCATGCTAGGGTATGAATTTCTCTGATACATATTAGCTTTCCATGTAGTGTTTTGGGTTGGGAACAGTATGCTGAGAAAGTACCATGATTTTGGAAACAGTTTCAGGCTATCTCAGAGAGGAGAGAGGCACAGTGACAATTTAGAAAAAAAAAAAAAAAAAAAAAAAAACCTGTCAACTTTTGGATGCATTCAGAATTTAGTGGTGTCAGGAATTATGAAGAATGAAAAATACAGGGTGATGAAAGATTTTTCTCAGATTCATCATATAACCATATTCATACAGAGAGACAGATAGCCATGCATACTCTATTGACTCTTAACACAGGACCATGTATGTTCCTCCAACACAGCAAAAATAGTCTCCCCTTGGGAAAAAGAGCCAGAGCATACCATTTATTTTTCATTTTCCCATTAATTTTAATTACTGAAATGGAATGTATTATGCTACCTTTAAAATTTCATATCATTGATGCATGCTGAGAACTCTTTCAAACTGCATTTCAAACAATTTCATTTTTGAAGTCTGTATAAAAAGAGATAGAGAAAAACTGACTGTATCATTTTATATCTGCATTTTAATATGACTTTTTGTAATGCCTCCCTTTTAAAAATGAGAGCTTTTGAAACCCTTGAATAAATACTTTTGGAGTTTTTGTTGTACAGGTGAACCTAGCTTAGCCTGAAATACGATAGAAAGAGCACCAAGCTTTCCTGTCAGCTGTCTAAACTTGCTCAGTATTTGCAAAGTGTTAGGCTATTTCTGAACCAATATTTTGGTAGGTTCCACCTGTCATCAGCCTGGAAATGTGCTGTTCACCTTCCCTTCCCTGTTCCTGAACACCTTGTCCTGCTGCACCGATTTGGTGAGCACAGACAGGAAATAAAAAATGCATAAGTCTTGGTAATCATACAGAGGAAGGGCTCCATTTGCATACCCTTCATAATTCAATTTAATTTTTTTTGTCAAGAGTCCTGAATGCTTTGTGTTTGCTTTAATCAGAATGTTGACATTTACACTGAAGCCAATTTCTCTTTTTCTCCTCCGTGTTTTGTTTAACCACGACAAGTGACAGCAAACTGGAAAGAACAGACTTTTTAAATTGGCTCCTTGCCCGGAATGCATCATTTCTCTTGTAGCTTTTCCCCCTTTTCTATGCATCGTAAGAAGAAATGTGAAAACATACTCTGTGAACACAAAAGTAAGGTGTTACTGCTTTTAGATAAAAATTTGTGTTGTATTTTAAAACTAGATTCCTGAATAGCTTCAAGGTATTAGCAAAAGCCTGTCTCCAGGTCCTTGGAGAGATATGCTTAGTGTATTTCAGTAATTCAAGGCAAAAAGAAAACTACATTTGAAAATATTTAATGGCAAAAGCATCAACTTCTGTAGACTACAGGAGGCAGTAAGAAAGTGTGACACCTTCTGTTAACTGTTTTTGTTTGTTTGTTTTTAATACTAGGAATTGAACTCAGGACCTCACATTTGCCAGGCAGGTTCTATGTCACTGAAATATTTTTCCAGATATTTTTTAAAAGTTATTTTTGTTTGTTTCATTTATTTATTTATTGAGGTACTGAGAATTGAACTGAGGACCTTGTGTTTCCCAGGTGCTGTGCCACTGAGCCAAATCATCGGCCCCATTAACTCTTTGCAGCAATATTTTCTCTGATCTTTTTTTCCCTATTTTGATATTTTTTCCTAAAAGGTGGAGGGCAGGACCCAAGTGGAAATTAACCCGAGGATATGAGGTGCTGAGAAAAGCAGCTAGCAACACCATGCAGTGACCACCCTGCCTTCTTTAGCAGAACTTGCTACTGTTGGGTTTTATGAAAACAGAGCCTGCATTTGAATTAGAATTTGCCTGTATATCAGATTCAGAGGTTTAAACTAGAAATAAGTTTGCAAATAGCTTTATCAAATGTCGAAGAAACATTCTGCACCAAGGATCTACCAAGTTGAGATAAAATATGTCCCTTCATGGAATTTAATTCTGCTTCAACAAAGGAACTAGGGGAAGGTAAAGAAAGGATTTTTTGAAAATATCAGATGTTGAAATAATAGATTCCTCTGCTAGAATATAACTTGAAGAGTCAGTGAAGTACCACCCTTCCTTCAGGCAGAAATCTCTTCAATAAGCTTTTGAAAATGTCATATTCCTATATTCCAGCAATCTAAACTAAGAGATAAACAGCAGAGATTCAGCTGGAAAGAACCAAAAAACAGAATTAATCAGAGAAGGAGGAACTCTTCCTGATATTCCTGTTCCTTGCTAATATGGATTTCTATACAATGATCATCACAATGTGTCACAGAAGAAAGCAATAGCTTCAACTGAGATTTTTAACTCTGAATCAAGATTTATTACTTTAAATCAGTTTAATTGCTTTAAAGCAGCATTTTGTGAACTTATAAAAAGGAATAAAATAACAGAATTTGTACTTCGTTAAACTAAGAATTCTCACATGAAGATGATTTTTAGTCATATTTGTGTATGTACATGTATTTGTATATGCACCTGGTCATTATGTGTAAAATGTATTTTTACCATTTATCACTAACTATAAATTTTTGCAAATATACTAAAATATTAAAAAAAAAACACCAGGTATATTTTACCTATCAACTTGGTATTGTGTCCCAAAATTCATCTTTTTGTCATTCACTGAAAGTGCAAATAGTACTTTTGAAAGAGGTAATATATTTCTCATAACTGAATGTGAATTTTTCAGGCTCTAATCTTATCCTTAGAATTCCAGGCAGAGAAAAAGGGCACTTTGTATCTTGGCAAACAGATGATCAACCACTGACATATACAAATATTTACATACATATTTATTTTAAAAAATTAAAGAAAATTATTAAAGAAGTATACATCAGAAAGACTAAAACATAAAGGAAATGAAAATGATAAGAAATGTGATTAGTTGATGTTGAGTGCTCCACTAATACCTGTAAAGAAGATATGAGGACAAACTGATTAGAAAGAGACAAGTAATAAGTTAGAATCCTAGAATTTCAAGAAACATTTGTAGTAAAAGAAAATAAAAAGAATTGCAAGGTGCTGTCATAACAAAATATCACAAACTGAGTGCTATTAAAAATAGAAATTTATTGCCTTATAGCCTAATGTGCCCCAAGTACAAAATCAGTTTGTCTTCAAGTCTATCTTCCCAAAGACTCTACAGCAGATATGCTTCTATATTTTTCTTTCAACTTGTGGTGCTCTGAGATAGCCTTGGCATTGATTTGTGGAAACTACTCTAAACTAAACCTTAAACTGTTTTCTAAATAATATTACTGGCAAAGGTACCAGCAAGGATTTTGGGAAGATAATTGACTTTTTAAAAGGGATATTTGTTAAAAATTATTTCAAGTGAAATCATTTTCTAAAATGATGATGGAGAGAAGAAAGAAAGCAAGGTTTACAGTTAAAAGGAAAATTACCAGTGACAAATTTGTATGCAAAACTGCAAAGACAAAGTAATGTAGAAACAAAAAATCTAGTTAATTTAGAGCTAAAATAAGGAAATCTGGGTAATTTTTTTTGTATTTTAAAAATAATTGGCTATATAAAAACTGTTAAAACTCAGCAATCAGAAAATAACAATTTAAAAGTAGACAAAAGATTTATGTAGATATTTTACCAAAAACAATGGATGACAAGTAAACATATAAAAAGATATTCAATGTCATTTTCCTTTTATTTTACAAAAGTCTTTAACCAAAGATTAAGAAAAAATAATAGTTACAGAATGCATATCATTAACTTCAGAGTAGTTATTCGTAGAAAACCTAAAGATTTTTACAAAAGGAAACATATACCACAAACTTTAATTTTAGTGAATTAAGTAAAAATATTACCACAAACAAAAGAAATTCAATATTTGATATTTTAGGTCATTAGGAAATTGCAAATCAAATCAACAATGAGATACTAATTCAAGCCTTTCAAAGTGGAGCAAAACAAAACATAGGAGGTAGGGAGATAGATTTTTCTCAAATGGAAATGAGATCAAGAGATGGAGGAAGGAGCAGGAAGGGGATTTAAAAAAGGAATCGAGTTGCATCATGCACATGTACCAACTTCACACAAGGAATTGGCATCATCCTGTACTACAAATATGTACTCATTTTTTTTTTTCACAATGAAACTCACCTTTAAGTAATAAATGTGATCGGGGGGGGGGTAGAAAATAAGAGAAAGGCAGAAAGAAAGAAGGGAAACACATACTCATTTTTTTAAATCCCAAATACTGAAAACACTAAATCCTGGCAAGTATGTATATAAATGATATTCTCTTTCATTTTTGGGGAAAAGCAAAATGTCACAGCCACTGTGGAAAAAAAATTGGCAACTTTTTACAAAACTATGCTTCTTCTGTACTAATCATACTCACTGGCATTTTGTCAAAAGAATGGAAAAGTTTTGTATAAGAATTTTAAAGTTTATAGATGATCATCAAAGCTAGTAATTAAAGATGTTTTGAAACAGCTAAAATATAAATTTAGACAATGAAATATCTTAGGACTAATTATTGGTATGAAAATGTATGATTCCACTTATGTAGCATTCAAGAAAAAAAACTATGAAAATAATAAAAAGATTAGTGATTTCTATGGACAAGGTTTGGTGAAGGTAAACTACAGGGGTTTGTAAAACAATGTGACACTACATTGATGGGCATAAAACATTATACATTTGTCAAAATCAATAGAATGTACAACATCCGCACTAAAACCTAAAGTCTGCATTGACTTGGGTGATAATGATGTTTCAGTGTAACTTCATTGACTGTGACAAATGTACCACTGTGCTGTGTGCAATTATGTGTGTAACTGAAGAGCAAGTCCACAACTGAAAATGAATGGAAAAAGACCGAGAGAGTTAGCAAGGATTACTACATAAATTCATAATAGCTAAAGGAATAACTCACCAAAAGCTAAATGTATAGAATATTTGAAACTTAATTTTCTTATAATGGTATGTACAAAATATTATAGCTACAGAATGAAAGGTATTTTAAGGAATAATAAAAGATTTACTAAAATTAACCATTTGTTAGATATCAAAGAAAATTTTAAAAATCCAAAGAATTAAACCAGATAAAGTTTGATTGCACTAAAATTTGAATGCACTTAAATCAGAAATAAATGAAAAAGATAAAAGAAAAATCATATATAGAAATAAAAAGGTAGTAATATACTGCTATATTATTTAGCATAAAAGAATAAATTACCATGGAAATTCTGAAATATCTTCCACTTAATAATAATGACAAATAAACAAGTCCAAAAAAAATTAGTTTTGGTGCTGGGGATTGTACTCACAACCTCAAGCTTGCCAGGCAGGTGCTTATGCCACTGAACTAAATCCCTGGACCTATGTCAAAATTGGAAAGCACCTCTAAAGCTGTGGTTTAAAAAACCTCTATGTTTCAGATACTAATTTGGAAAAGTAAAAGTAAAATCTAATATTATATGCACCCATATTACAAAGTTAGGAAATTAAATTGGGAACATTCATATAAGTAAGTCTTAAAAGTAATATAGCAATTAATAAAATGGAAAGCAGGCACAAAAGAGGAGATCAACAAACATAAAAAAATTAGTGCTTTAAAAGTAAAGTATTTTTGGTAAAATTAAGAAAAAAATGAAATAATGCATGAATAACCAAGACTTAAATGAAAAAAATTGCCACAATTTTTATGGAATTCAGAAAGTTTCTAAGGAAATATTATGAACAGCTTTAAAAAATTGAAAAATTTAAAATCATTTATATTAGAAAACTAGTATATCAAAATATTCATAAAATCTAAATACTTTCATAAGGATTAAAATAATTGTATCTGTAACTAAACATTTAAAACCAAGAACAACTCAAGGCCATTGACATCATTTTAAATGCTACCAAACTGTTTAATACAAGAATAAAACAAATCTTAACAAAAGAGCCCCGCCAGAAGACTTCTGGTATGGCAAAGTGAGAAAATTAAAAACTATCCAGATGAGTAATGATAAAACTACAAAAGCTGTCAAAGCAATCATATATTGGAAATCAAAGGAAACCACAAATCAACCAAAGAAAACCACAGTATCAGTAGGAGTTTGTGAGTTTGCTTTCACCCATCAGTTCCATCAACATAGAAATTTAATGCTCATCACAGAGAAAACTGAGTTAACCAAAAATTCCACTGCTTAACAGGACCGACTTGATCTGCAGCAGAGTGCAAAAGAAATCTGTAACTGGCGACATTGTTGAAAATAATATTGATCTCAGTGTCAAACAAGACGAGAGCATGAATATAGAGCATACAGCCATGGTTGTGATACTGTCTAGAACATACATGGTATAATAGTTAGATTTTTAGGGTACAATTATAAAAAAAAGTGGTAATTATACAGAATCTAGAAAAAAAATCATCTGCATTTCTTACAGACTGTAAATCTGCATGCATGTACAAACAAAATAAAATGCTTAAAGTGATAATTGAAGGTCCTAGCCATTTTGAAATGTCTTGTTTAATAGGAGGTCTTCTGCACATGTAGATGAAACATCAGAAGGTCCAGAAGAAATGAAAAACTAAGAAAAAATCATATAATCTTTCTACACTAAATGAGCTCCAGAAGCAAAGCAATAATCTTTAGGCAAAGATTGGAAGTCTCATTGGCTTAATGTATTTGGGTAAGTTTTGAATCAATTTCTGGCTGACCATTGAATCTGACCATTGACTCATGAATTATACTGAAACATTCAGAAGTAAAAATGAAAATAAACTGAAAAATGGAGACACTTGGAGTAGTTAGACTATAAAATTATGCCACTTACACAGGCCACTTAACAAATATAAACACAGAAACAATAATGTATCTAGGGAAGGAAATTAGAACCTGGAACTTGGTACTATCGTTTATATCAAATGTCTATTTTCATTAAAAACATTGTAAGATATGCAAAGAAACAGGGAGGTGTGGTTCATGTGGGAAGGTAAGGCAATAAAAAATATCCTTAGGGATCTGGATATCAAAATTTTGACAAATACCATTGCCAGTATGATCAAGAAGAACTATGAATATGTTTAAAGAAATAACACATGACAATAACTTCAAAATTGAAAAAAAAATTTAAAATTAACTGAATGTGAATATCTGATATAAATATAACTGAAATGAAAAATCATCAAAGGGGCTTACTACCAGATTTAACAGGGCAAAACATAGAGTCATTGTAGTGGATGTTATGTTAAAATAAAATATCCACTTTAAAGAACATAGAGAAGAATGAAGAAAGAAATGTAAAAGGTGATTTAGGACCCTAAAAGATATCATCAAGTGTGTAAACATAAGCATAATTTTGTCAGGAAAAAAATGACAGAGGGTCAAGGAGCACAAAACATTATACAATGTGTACATCAAGGAATATCAACACATTCTATAAGTGCAAGCAGATTTGTACCTACACCTATGATAAACTGCCAAAAGTAAGGACAAATGTAAAAGAAAAATGGAAAGTAGCACAACAAAATGGTTCATCACATACAAAGAAAATATAATGTTATTAACATAATGCATGTATCATAAATGCAACGATATTAAAATAAGGCGATGTCGAAGTGATGAAATAATCTTCTCAAATTGTGTTTACATTTAGTCTAATTATATTTCAAACTTAAGGTGAAATACAGAAATTATTATATCAACAACCTGGGAGAGTTCACTAGTAGCAAAACTGCTTCAGAGAAATAATAAAGGACATTTTAAAGTTGAAAAAATGCAAATTCTTTTTATTGAAAATGTATATTTTCCATTTTATGTTAGGAGCGAAAAGGTGAATATATTCATGCAGTAACATATTTTTTCTACATGATTATCATTACTGATTTTTTCTTTTTTGTTTAAAATTTTTCATGGCACTGGTGTTGGATATGACACCCAAAGCATAGATAACTACACTCACACTATTTCAAAACAGAAACTAGGAACTTTTATTGCTTTTCTGTGTTACTAGTTTACAAGTACAGAAGATACATATATGAAACAATATTCTTTTATGGTCTCATGCCTTACACTTATTTTAAATATTTCCTCTGTATACATTTCGAATTACACTAAACAGTGCTATAGTTGTTATTTTTACCGTCAAAGTTTAGAAAAATTGTGAGCAGAAAGCCTACTGTACTCATCTGTAACTTTGCTTACAAAGTTTTTAATTCTTGATAGTTTATTCATTCTTTTATGGTTTTCCTTTGGTAAAATTTTTGGCTAGTTTTCCTTAAAACCAGTTCTCTTATTTATTTTTTCATTTGAGAATGACTTGAATTGTCCTGGAATTCTGGATGACATTTCAACTTGTATAAGACTCTGGGTTGACAGTTCTTTGTGACCTAAAACATGTTGTACCAGTCTCTGTGGTTTCTAATAAAGCGGTACTGTCATATGAATGTATTCCTCCTTTATTTAATATGTCATGTTTGTCTATGTAGCTTCAGGTATTTTTTTCCATTCTCCTTCATATTCAAAAGTTCTTGACATGTCAAGTTCTGCATGAATATTTTTTTATTTAAAACTTACATATTTTTATTTTGCAGTAATTATAGGCACAGTTGTAAAATTAGTAGCATTTCATGTAAACTTTTTCTTGCTTTCCTCCAATAGTAATGTCTTTCAAGGTGTAGTGCAACTTTAAATTCGAGGTATTGACAGTGGTCTGATATAGCTAAACATTACATTTTTCAGCATCATCAGATTTTGCATGCATATATTTATATGTGTATAGATTATACAATCTTAGCAAAAGTATGGATTCATATACTCAGCACCACAATTATGATATAAAACTGCACCACTGATAGAAAGGAATGTGTTGTGTCATCCTTATGTAGTTTTACATAAATCACATCCCATCGGTCCCCTTTCTTTGCAAGTCTGTTTCTATAATTTTAGAATTTGTTTCTATAATTCTAACATTTTAAAATTTTTATTAAATCATGAAGTATGTGACCTTTGTAGATTGTTTCTCATTGATCATTAATGCCTTTGAGGTTCATTTCAGTTGCAAATGTTAACAGTATGTTCCTTTTCATTTCAGAGTAATATTTCATGGTATAGATTAGATGATTTGTTTAACCAAGTGCCCATCAGAACATCTGGATTATTTCATGTTTTTTTTTTTGTTGTTGTTGTTGTTGTTTGTTTGTTTTGTACGAGGGATCGAACTCACAACTTGGGGCTTGCTAGTCAGGCACTTATGCTGCTGAGCTAAATCCCCAGCCCTATTTCCTTTTCTTTATTATTACACATAAAGCTGTTATGACATTTTTTTGTTTTCGTGTTAACATAAGTTTACATTTCTCTGGGGAAAATGTTTGCACATTAAGTGTATGTTTGCCGAATCGTATGGTAAGTGTATGTTTAGTATTTTTTATTTTATTGTATGAAAAAACAAAATTTCATAATTAGAGAATAACAATATTTGGATGTATACTGCTATCTTTAAAGTAGTTACTTTGATTACATCAACCAAACAGGTTTTTCCAAAAAAGAAATAGATAATAATGTAAGTTTTTCTTTTCAAACATCTATATGCTAAAAGTATATTTAATTTTCTATGAAATATAAATTAAAATTTATAATTTTTAAAATTTTGATAAAGCCCAGTATTTCAAATGTTTCTTATATACTGTGATTTTTCAATAAATTTCAACAGTTTGTCTCTTAAAGATAGTTCTTTTTTCCCTTAAAATTTTTGTAGCTCACATTTAAATCCATAACATATGTTGAAGTAAGTTCCATAGCATGTGATGAGGTTGTGATTTTCTTATTTACTTATTTATTTTTGCCTATGGATATACAATTACTTCAACATGATTTTATTAAAAAGGCTACCTTTTCTGCATTAAACCACTTTTGCTTTTTGTCAAAATTAGGCGTATTTATGGGAGTTTTACTTCTTGTGTCTCTCTTCTATTCTTCTGCTCTATCTCTCTGCCAAGTCTGTCTCTTGTTTTAAATTTATACTGTCTTTACATCAAGTAATGTGAGTCCTCCAACTTTCTCTTCATCAGAACTGATTTAGCAATACACGGAGTAAGGTCATCTGTTCCCATTTTCTCTCCTGTTTTATTACAAACATTCAAAAAGTGCATTAATTTGAATTATTAGTATATGTTTATGATACATTAAAACTGTATGCATCTTGAAAAAGTTGTACATACAATAGCACATTTTAAACCATTGTTACTTCCTCTACCCCTCCCTGCCTTTCCATCTTTCCCCATTCTCAGTTCCCTTTCCCATATCCACAGTCTTCCACCTTGTTACCTGTCCTCTTTTATTTTGCTTTTTCAATTATTTGTACTTTGTGGTTTTCATATAAGAGAAATATGCCATGGTTTCTCTTGCCTCCTGTGTCTGAATTACTTTTCTTAGCAATAGAGTCTCAAGGTGCATCCATTTTCCTACAAATTATTAAAGTTAGAGAGTTTTTGCAGAAGGTCTTCCTTTTCTTATTTCAAATCCTGGAGTAGTTGTTGATTTTGCTCTCTTCTATTTTCCAACCACTGTAGGAGAGGCCTGCTAACAGCCAACATCTGACTGCACAGATTCTTGGTAAACACTGAGCCATTATGGATCTTGGTTACTGAGTCCAGATGTTTAAGGCTGTGATTCCTCCTGTAGGCATCCCATTCCTCCTGGAACAGAATCTTGGGCAACTCTACTGTTGATTCAAAGCACACTTTCCCAATGGAGATACAAGGTACAATATGAATTGGGATTTCAATTCTTTCATAGTCCGACTTCCCTTGGGTCTGTACGGACTGGAAGCAAGTATAGAGTATCTGGCCAGTCTTTGTGACTTTATCCTCAATGAAACAGGAAAAATTAAGTCCCACAAACCATCGATCCATTATCTGGTATGTGGCTTGTGTGTGCACATCAACGTGAGAGGGCCAAACGGTTATATGAGGATGAGAATGATACCAACTCACAATTCTCATGGGGCAAAATCCGTTACTTTGGCCAACCTCTCTGCCTCTGTTGCAGCCCAAGACAGTTGTTCTGGAGAAATTTCTACTCATTCCTTCCTCTTAACAGAATGTCGCAAGATGATGACTTTAAATGTGAACAGTTCTGAAGGCATCAGCGTTTTCAGCAATTCCACACATTTCAGTTCCAGTATGTACCAATCTGGACTTACTGTGTGTGTCCTCATTCAACTGTCCTACACAGAGCCGAATTACCTCCTCTTTTTCTGTGGTGAGCACATGGGTGAGGCAAACTAGAAACGCATCAGCAGAGAGATAAATCGCCTGCACAGCCATCTTTATGCCCTCGGATTCACTTCCTCTTCCGGTTCTTCCAGTCTGAAAGCAGAGTGCGCAGCCGCAGTAGCGGCCTGCTCCGCACCCTGTGACGTGTCCAGGCTCTGGCTAAGCCTGACCTTCAGCCTGCAGCTTTGCAGAGCATGACATGGTAAGGGCAAGGACAGCAGGCGGGTTAGGGTCAGTGTTGTGATGGCAGGCAAGTAAAGGGGACAAAGTTACTGTAATTTCCTGAAGGATTGGCCTGAATATCTGTGAGATGATCCCTTTTGGGTTTCATTCAGTTCGTTGAAGCTGTAAGTTTATGTTTGTTGACCAAGATTTGTGAAATTCTCAGCTGTTATTTCTTCAAATATCTTTTTAGATCTCCCTTATATCTACTGTAATTCCAGAACCATTGAATGTTACATATCTACTGTAATTCCAGAACCATTGACTGTTACATATTTCACTGTAGATCCATAAGTCTTGGAGTTTCTGCTCACTCTTATTGATTGATCGATTTTTAGTTCATCTTCTCTTTGCTTAAATTATGTGATTTGTATTCTGCTATTTACTTTGTGGGTTATTGTATTATTGAATTCATTCATTGAGCTTTTTCTATTTTTCAATTCTAAAATTTCTGTTTGCTTCTTTATAGCTTTCATTTATTTGTCAACAGTTTTTGCTTTTATTGAGATATTTATACTTTTATTTCAAGTGTATTTGTAATTTCTTGTAACTGAAAAATCTTAATGGCTTTATCAATTTTAATCTTTTTTTGTTTTTAAAATAAAAATTTAAATAATAGTACTACATTTATCTGTTTTTTAATTCCATGAGCATTTTCTTAATTTTTGGAATGACTAGTAATTTTTTAACATAAAACTAAACTTTTTGTATGCTTTTATGATGCACTTTAACATCATTAGCCATTCTGCTTTACTCAACTTTCTTTGGCACTACTGCATCAGAGGAAAGGGTTAATGTTTTGTTATTCTCAAATGCAGGTGAAAGTCTAGATTTTCTACTAAGACTTCATTAACATCAAAGGAGAGGAGAAGTATCCTTTGTGTTACTAGAGCTTTGAATTCCCTCTACTCTACTCTAATTTTACTTTACTATAATTCTACTCTCACTAGGTAGTTTTAAATTCCCACTCCAGTGTGGTCTACAGTGACAGTACATGTAAATGTGGGTTTAGTCTTATTATTGTTCAGTGATGATGAATGTCCTTACTTTTCTTAGATCTTCTGACCCCATCATAGAGGCAAATTATTAATGTGAAATAAAAAGGAAACTTCAAATTCCTAATATTTTAAAAAATTCTTTAAATAATCCAAACTTTTTTCATCGCATAGATTTTCTTCTAGAGATGATCTAGTCCAAGTTATTATAAGAATGACCTAGGATCACCACTTAAATGTTCCCATCTTAGACATCTATCCCTGACCAACCAATATGATATTGTCTTTCTTTTCTTTTTCTTTTGTACCAGGAATTGAACTCAGTACTTTTTGCTTGCCAAGCAGACCATGTGTTGCTGAGCTATATCCCCAGTCCTGATATTCCTCGATACGGTGTTATGTTCTACTCCTTGGACTGCTGATTTTTTTACAGCAATTAAGCTGATATTTTTCCCTTTTTCTAGTCTGGTGTTTATTTTGCATTTAAAATATATTTGTGGAAGTAGAAATTTGGTCTAGCTTGATAACTATTGTTTCTTCATATCTTTATAGTATTTTCTGGCACAGAGTAAGCATTTGACAAAAATGTGTTGAATATGAATGAATGAATGATACAGTTGATTTCATCTTATATTTCCATGCTTTATTCACTCATTACATTAACAAAGACATGTATTTCACCCTAGTGAAGATGAGATTCTCTATGCCCTTCTGAAATTTCAGCATTAATGTCAAGCAGGAACACAAATTGGAATGACAAAATTGTGGCTTTCTAGATAAATTTTGAAGCTAATTAAGTGTTCTTGCCCATCTGTGACCCCTGTGGGGACTTAGCCTGTGCCCAATATAATGACCAGATGACCAGATTGGTTCCAAATAATACCTGAACACTTGAGTCTGTATAGTGATTCCTATGATTTTAGTGAATTTAAGGCCCTCTAAATAGGAAAATCAGGGCACAATTTAGGATGGACTGTTTCCCCCCAGAATTGTGTAAATGTTTTGGAAATTTTAGAAAACGAGTTTAGTGGCCTAGCCTGCCAGTTCTGTATGTGAAATGACTTCAGTGGTGATAATATAGCCCTTTCTTATGCCTTTGCATTTTTTCCATATTTCACTGGCCGTTTCTCCATGTCAGAATTCAACAAATAGAAACTTTACCTTTCAGTTTCAGGCTTTTTCTCACCTTTTAAAATGCAAAGACTTCAGGGAAAGGGAACAGCTGGTCAGTCATTTTGATCTTAATGTAATGAGTTTATTAGAGCCAGCCTGAAGAGGGAATTCTGACACCGTGCATAATATCCCACAAATATGGCTTGCTTTTGAAGCTTGCCAGTAGTGGAGAAGTTTCCCACAAGAGAATTTCTCCCATATGCAGCAATTCAGTGACTTCAGCACATGCAGGTGGAAGGCATAGTATGGAAAAAGAGTAACTGGATTTCAGAGGAAATGACGCTATGGATTGTGTTTTTTCAGGGGTAAATTTATGCCACACAAAGCTTAACATCTTTATGCTTTATATAATGAATGGCCAATAGTCTAGTGAGAATCTTGTTAAAATCCTGTTATCATTTTAAAAAGAGTGCTATTATTTACATATGGAATTAGCAGCTATAAACAAAGTAAAACTCAGTAATGCACTTAAAAAAGACATGATGAAAAAGATTAGATTCCTTGAGCTTGGCTAATCATCCTAAAAGAATAATTTTGGGCTGAGAATCAGGTCAGTAACTATGAACATGGGGAAGGAGAGTTCTAGATAAAGAAAGTAAAATATAAAATTTGATAAGGTGGGAAACAGTTTTGTTTCTTTGAGTAATAAAAATTGGCAAGTTTCCAAGGACCCTGAAGGTAAGACTTTTAAAAGCTGTATGATGGGGGCTGGGGATTTAGCTCAGTGGCATAAGCGCCTGCCTTGCAAGCAGGCCGTCATGAGTTCAATACCTGGTACCGATAAAAAGGAAAAAGACAAAAAAAAAAAAAAAAAAAAAAAAGCTATATGATGTTTCAATTGTGTTTTTCAAAAATAATAAGTGCAAATAAATATTTAGATTATCAGAATAGAAAATCACATAGGAGTAAAATCTTGATTATGAGAATATTCTAGAGTTTTGTGAATGCCTTTTCTGATATGAATGTTATATTTTATGTGTTTAAAATAGTTAATTATTTAAATGAATTCTAAAGAGAAACTGCAGAAAAATACTGAGGTTAGAAGTCTGTGACTCACAGGTTATAGGAACTTAAAACAGAGTATTAGAGCCATACTTTAATAAAATAAGAAAACATAATTTGTGTAGTGAGGAAATTCTAATGAAAATAACTTTATTTTTAAATTAAGTCTTCCCTACTTATTTTGAAATCTGCACTTATTTTTAAGTCCTGTTTCCTTGTTAGAGATCATTTACATGTTCCTCATCACCTTATTAACCTCAGACTCTATCACAAATACACACCATGGATGATTTTCCAAATCACACAATGTAGATGGACTTACCTCTGAACTTTTGGTGTGGCATTACGATTTAACTACTTGAGACACTTGAATTTAGAGGGAAGGAGATGTGATAACAGTGTGAAAACTCCTCTGTAATTGGCTTAACCAGTTGATGGATGGCTACTGAAAGATTTCAGTATCACCTTCTATTTTCTTAGTATGAAGGAGAAAATGAACAGTTAAAATTTTGAATTCCATTTGCCTGATTGCCTAATGGAATTTTCACCTTAGTAAGAATATTGAGGCTCAAGAAATGATAATTTTTTGCATAAAAGTCATACATCCTGAAAGGATTTTACTGTTTTCTGTATCTTAAAATCTAGAAAGTAACATGGAAATAAAGTTCCTCTCGCATTTCCCTTTTCGTAGGAAGGTTTGCGAGAGAATCCATGCAGCTTGAACCTCATGTAGTCTAACGATCTTGCAAGTCTACTATGAAGTAAAAAGAGAGTCCCTGAGACACTGCTAAGAGGTGCTACAGGATGTTTCTTCTGACCAGTTATTGTATTCTATGATTAATGGCAGGCACCAAGATCCAGAAGTTAAGTCTAAAGACTGAGTGATTCAAGAATGGTGCCCTGTAACAGCATGGAGGAAAATGCTGCAGTGGTTATTTTCTCATTGCTGAGAAAAAAATACCATACTCAGTCCCCAAATGAAGGAAGGAAGGGTTTATTGAGCTCAAATTTTGTGGTAGTTTCAGTTTATAATCAGTTAGCAGGGTGGTGTGGCACAGAGGTAGTACTCTTAAGTGGCAGAAGACAGCAAAAACAAGAAGAAAAGAAGGGGAAAGCAAGCCTCTTTTCCTCCCTTATGTTGTAGGCAGGCCGCCCTCTTAAGGTGGGTATAGCACTCATACATTTCCCTGACCTCCTCTCGCACAGGATGGGGATGGTCACTAGCTCCTTGTTGAGTTTGCTTAAACTTTTACACTTCTCAAGTTGACACAATGTAACAATCATTAAAAAAAAGCCAAGCTGTTGTTCCTTATTAGATTTCTGACATTATGTTTAAATTCAGTGTACCATATATAAGGCAGACAAGTATCATTTCCTATCTCACTGCTGTATATCTCTGTCCCTCCAATTGAAAATAATACATTCTGAGATTTTGCCAGAATCAGCAGGAATGGAATGATTACTTCCAATTAAGACATTCTGCCAACACCAAGTACTAAAATAGCCAGTGTTTCTATTCATCCACTAAAGCTTTTACAAAGTAAAGGAATATAGGGTATAGAAATTTAAGTTGCAGACATGCAAAGCAGAAACTTCAAGATGGTGTGAGAAAAGCTGGAGACAAGGTAAGTAAATGTCAGAAGAAAGAGCAACCATTTTTCATGGAGTAAAAGCCATGACACCTCCTTTCCCTGTGGTTTATGTTAATTCATACATGCATCCAAGACCAAGGTACACTTTTGTTTGTATCTTTCTGCTCAGGAGAAGCTTTTTAGTAGATGGATTTCTGGACTGACTCCATGACAATTTGACTCCGATGAAATGCCAAGGCCTATCCCTCAAAGTGTGATCTTATGACTTCTCCTGGAAGCATATTTCTTTAGTTTCCCTTATTTCGACAGGTTGTATATTGTGGGAAAAAAGGTCAATTCTATGTGTTTTGGTACATTTTTGTAAATAGCCAGAAAGCTTCTCAGTATGGAAAGTGTTCTTATACTAAATAGCCTGTCCTACTTTGAAACAACAAGAGGAGCAAAAGGAAACAACTTGGTACATGTATTATGTCTTCTTTGTTCTTTCCCTGCATTCTCCACAAAATTGGTGTTCAAGAGAACAAATCATGAGGCTTATGCCTCTGTTCTCTTAAATCACATAAAGCATCATCAGTTTAGAGGACTGAAATCCTCATTCACTTCAGTTATATCAACAGTCTGTTCCTGAGGACTCTCCAGAATAGCTCCCAATGACCCGCTTCACTCTGCCTCAGGGTGCTCAGGTGCAAGTAAAATTATTGCGCTTTGGCCATTAGGCATTCTCCTCTTTGAGAAGTCTCCTGGCTTTGGCAGATTCACATGATAGTTGTTTTGCATGGGCATGGGTTGTGGGCATGTATTCCAGTGAAAGAAAGAACTCACAATATCTCTATAGTAGCTTTTTGGAACCAAGAGGAATTTAAGTGATGACCATGACAACCATGAGAAAAGAAACATCAGACTACTTAAAAATGCATGAATTTGTGCAGTCACAAAATGCAAAATAATGTAAGCAAGCTTCATGAATCTCTATCAATTTCTTGAATGGTGCAGGTGACATCTGTGACTTTAGACTGAAGAATGGGTAGCCTATTGTGCTGTCCTCAGAGAAAACTGTCTACTTGGGTGTCTGAAATTTACAGCATAGTAATGGCCTTTACAATGGCCACATGGATGACAGGAAGGTTCCTAATCAGCAAGATTCTCTGACTTCATATCAGATTTTCTTTCTATAGCAGAGAAATCAGAGGACTTTGGCTCATGACTCCTACTTGTTCTCTTTTGTTAGCCCAAAGTGATATAAACTTTCTCACCACTGAGGATATAGAAAGCCAAAATGTAGTCCCAAATTCATACCCTAGGGAAAGCTGATGGTGAAAGCCAATGACTGATTTACATTCCTATTTTAACCTGTATTGTTTCACTAGTAAAAGCATATTTAAGGTTTTCTTAAAATTTCCAATCAATTTTATGGATTTAACTACCAAAGCATTTAACTTCCTAACGTGTAAGATAAAATACAGAGAGGTAATAGTTTTTTTTTTTTTTTTTTCCTCAAACCAGGAAAACACTATTATCTATGTAACAATTTGATGCAGGTGCATTAATCTGCTTGAGTGACCTAATTATATAGACTAGATGAGTATGACAGTTAATTTGATTATGTTAATTTGATTTACTTTGGGAGCTTCCCAAAGGATTAGTGGAGTAACTTCTGGGTGTGTCTGAGTGGGTCACAGAGACATGACCTCAGGAATGATATCTGGTCCTCACCACTTCCTCTCTGGTACTATTCTCTGCTTGCTTCAGACAGCCAGGCAATTCTATAACACGCTTTCATCATGGTTTTCCTCCCGGAAGCCAGCCAACCACAGATTCAATTCTCTTGAAACATAAGTCAAAGTGAACCTCTCCTTTCCTTATTTAATTTGTAGATACTGTAGATATTGTATCCAGCAATAGGAAAATCATTTAAGAAAATAACTTCCACAATAGGTCATTTTTCACAGTCCTGGATGCTGGAAGTTCTAGGTCAAGTTTCCATCTGATTCAATTATGGTGAGCACTTTTTTTTTTTTTTTTTTTTGATACTGGGAATCAAGCTCACAATCCCATGTTTGCCAGGCAGGGACTTGTGCTATTGAGTTAAATCCCCAGCCTAGTGAGGGCTCTTTTAAAGGCTTGTGGATGGTCACCTCTTCGATTTGTTCTCATACAAATTATAGTCTTTATTTGGTTCATGTGAAGAGAAACAGAAAGTGCTTTGGTATTCCTTCTTAAAAGCATGCTAATTCTATTGTATCAGAGATCATCCTTTAGTCCTTCATTTAATCTTAATTACTTCCTTAGAGGCAGCATCTCCAAATATAGCCAAATAGTGAGTTAGCAGAATATAAATATTCAGTCCATAAGCATGTGCTTGGAAATATGCATGAAGAGGATAAGTCTATTTTTAACAACATGGGACATAGAGGCTTATTTGCTTTACTCCAGATAGGGTAATGTCAAATCCATCTTTCCTTCCTTCTTAATTTCCCCCTTCCACCTGTCTTTCCTTACTTATTTTTTCTCTCCCTCTCTTTCTCCTTCCTTCCCATACTTCCTTTGCTGCTTCTTCCTGTGATCTCCTTGAATTATTTTCTCTGGACATTATTTGTGAATCTGTGTCATCTGGTGGCACATTATGTGTCATTGCACAGCATTTCAGTTCTATGTGCTTACATTTATGTTATGCATTAAGAAGTTAGACAAATACTTCAATGGATGAATCCATAAATTTGATGAATTTTTAAGAAAATAGTAAATGTACTATTACAGGTGAGACAACAGATGCTGAAATAGAAATGTAACGTAAAAGAAATAGTCACTTGAATAAGAGAATGGTTTCTTGAATATAGGAATGGACTTACTTCATTTAGACTGAACCTTCATTATCTCAGAGTGTTTTACATTTGAAAGAAGTAATTGCAATAATGTAGTAAATTCTGTCCGTGAAATGGGCATAGTACTGAGAGATGAAATACTTTTTCTGAGAAATGTACTTTTTAGTAATATTAGTATTTTCACCTATCCTTTCTTCTATTTATTGTCTAACTGCGATGGGAGAATACCAGAGATATATTACTGCTATACTTCTTTTCCCTCACTTCCAGTTGATGTTATGGGGCAAAGATGTGCATGTAACATGAGCAAGGATATGTGGGGACGTTCAGTGAGAAAGATTGAATGGAGCTGATGTTCATTTTCTCTATCATTGTATTAGTGCCCTGTGGAATATGAACTTTATGACCAGAATACTAGGTACCAGATGAGATCACAACTGGAAGACCAAATGATGATATAGCACTAAAAATGAGAAATAAAAAATAATTCACAATCTTTATCCATGATGGTGCCTGAAGCTGCCGCCACTACTCACAATGACTCCAAAGTTTATTTGCTTAGATAAAAGAAAAATGGCTATTTGGAGTCTATTTGTTAGGTTTGCAGTTAAACAACACCAGATCTGAACTTAACTAATATCCATTGGTAGCTGAGGAGGTGGTTGATTTGATGAATTGTAGAAGAACCACTAGATATATCCTCATTTTTCTCTTAGGGCCAAGTATCTGAACTGAAGAGTTATAAGAGATAGAAATATCATTATTGATCCCTGGGATTAGATCATGTAGCACAGAATTCAGTTCTGGAGAGGACATTTAAAGCTATTTGATTTTTTAAAATAATGTCATTTTAGTTTTTGTCTAGAAATTGTAATTAAATTCTTATTACAAGTTTTTATAAAACCTAAAATAGGTGTCATATATAAAGAGCTATCGAGTGTCTTGAAGCACAGTAATTGGTAAAATGATGTACTAAATGTCTGACCTTAAGTACTGCATTTCACAATTCTTACAACATTGTCAAAACTATAATGTATATCATACATAGATAGGAAAATGCTAGAAAATTTGTCTTGGTGATAGTTAGAACAAATAGGTTTTTTTTTTTTTTTCTTAAAGTTTCAGATGATAATATGCTTGAGCACCCAATTTGAAGTTTACCAATGTAAAGATTTGAAGCCATGTCCACATGCTTCTGTGTCAGAGATCTTCCCACTGTACCAATTTCCATTTTTGAAGTTTGAGAGCAAAAATGCTTTATCATCTTCACCAACGCACATTTTAGTTAAATCAGTTTGGCCCAGGATAGAATGAAAATAAAATGTTAACCAATTGGTACAAGTTGGATTTAGATAAAGAGAGAGAAATGCTATTATTCCAGAGTTGTTTCTGTCTGAAGAGAAATCACCAGCATGGATTCAAGACGTCTTTCCAGATGTGGCAGAGAAGAGGGATGAATTGTGTTATGACATCACTGTTACATTACATTACATTACATTACATTACATTAGGATGAATTTTGCATTAACCAGCCGGGGTCAGCCTCACTTCCACAGGTTAAGAACGCAGTCCAGAAGACCACCCTGCCCTGAGATGCCAGCTGCACACAATATGACAGTCTGCAAATCCAAGCTTAGTAATATCCACTTCATGATTAGTAATTCTCCTCGTATGACTCACAGAATTCAGGAAGTTACTGTATTTAGGAATTCAGTATTGTTCTAGAAGACACAAGTCAAGGCCAACTAAAGAGATATCATCAACATTTTCAATTCTCAGGACTTTAGGAGTTTCATTGTGGAGGTATGCTTCCATTATTTTGGCCATTGGACTTCCCCTCCACCTCCAAATTCCCAAATTCCTCTCTTCTCCAGAGGTGGGGCAAGTTCGTAGCCTTAGTTTTCTAACCTCACGTTTATGTTTTCTTTTCACCAGTCTTCATCCTGACAATCTCATTTCCTAGCCAAAAAAAAAAAAAAAAAAAAAAAAAAAAAAAAAACAAGTATTATCTCAAGGATTCATGAATAACAGACATTCCTGTATTCAAGAAGTTCAAAGGTTTAGAGTTTGCCTCCTAGGTATAAGGATTATCATTATTTACTACAAATTGAAAGAGAGAAAGGAATGAGATTCGCCTAACGGCTGATGCCACATCTGCTTCTAGTTCAGGGAACTTTAGGCAATCGGCCTATTTTACAATTTTACTAAGAATTTATTAATGAAAATCAGTAAATATTTATTAATAGGAGGATTTAGGGTTGGTACATTTTCTGCTATTACATCCCTTTGACTTGAATTTGCAAATAAAGCCATCGTTATCATAGTATTGAGTTTGACTAACTCCCTATTGTTTGTGCTGAATGCTTTCTAATCTTTTTTAATTGTATTATATTTTTAATAAGTGCTTTGCTATACTTTTAAATCATCTTAAAAAGTTGGACTCAAGTAGGCAAATGCTCTTCAGTGTTACGCTACTTGTCTAAACTTAAGTGTTTGGTTAATAGCAATTTCAGACTATGAAATGATTAAACCCCAAGATTTATTTCTTAAAAGTTTGAGTTTTTTCCAATTTACATGGTTGAGGGTCAAATTTAACTAGCCTTTCTACATCTCAGTCTGATTACCTTTCAAATGGGACGCAGTAATACTCCCAACATTTAATGAATGTTGTGCACAACTTGTGATGGTTTATGAAGTATGTAGAATATTTTTCCCTGGAGACTGGCATATAATAAAAATGTCATTAAGCACTGGAAATTAGTTATTATATGCTAATAGTTAATAAAACACATAGGAGTCTGAATTTGAACAATTTCTTCTGTTCTAATATAAGAAAATATTTGCTTTTGGCATTGAGGATTATTGGGCAAATGAGTTTTATTTATTACTTTTTTAAAAAGGTAAGGTGACACTAAAATTTCCTTCTTTAATTGAATAGTTACCCCATTTTGGGCTATTGTCTCAAAGAAGCACATTCTGTTTTGCTTTTCCTGACATCAGATCTGTTGAGTGAGGCAAATCAAAACAGATCAGCTGCATAATGAATTTTTCCATTTTGGAAATTTTTGATTGTCACAAATTTTAGTTTGTGCCACTTCTTTATTAACTTTAGGCCCTCCTATTGCCTCTCAGCCACTGCTGGAACCCAGGTGAACAGTGGCAAAGAGAGAGACCCCTCCCATCACTACTACCACAACTGAAGTGAACTACTTGGGAAGGGTCAGAGAACTGAAGCAGCACCAGTCACACAGTAGCCTCCGAACTAAGGTGCACAGGATGGACAGGCAAGATTCAGGGTGTGAAAAGTTCAAGGTAACAACAGCAATGTGAGCCTAAAGGTGACTGAAGACCCCCAGGACCAGCAACCAGCTCAGAAAGAATATAGGACTCTGTACTGGCCCTTTTCTCTAATTGTTTTTTCTGTTCCTTTACTCTTTATCTTCTCTTTTTTCTTGTTCTTTCTTTCTCTTTCTCTCTTTCTTTCTTTCTTTCTTTCTTTCTTTCTTTCTTTCTTTCTTTCTTTTCTTTTCTTTTTCTTTCAATTTTTTTCTATTTTTTAAATGGCAAGAGAGAACTCTAACCCCTGAAACCTAATCCCATCTTCCAAAACCAAGTGACCAAGTGCAGATAATCCCTGAAATACTCCTTCATTATTCCTTTCTACACCCTTCTATAGTTTCCCTTCTATAGTTTCTATAGTTGTACAATCATCATTTGCCTGCCAGCCTTGCTTTTACACTACCCTCCCTAATTTCCCTGATGCAGAGTAAAACCACTTTTCCAAGGGGAAAACTCTTTGCATACAAACACCTAATTTATGATATGTTTTGCTCTCTAACTATAGACTATGTGTCTATACACAATCAATAGTTAATAAATTCTGTCAGTTCATTAATTCTGCTTGATATTTCTGTTAATGTTAACTTTGGTACTTCAGCTAGGATGTCATATCTGTTGTGATCAGTAGTTCTCCCTTCTGTAACAATGCTGGGAACCTCTGGGGAAATAACTTCAGTACAGTCCTATACCAAAGGACCAGGGGCTGAGACAAGTAGATGACAATATCCCACTGTTAACTAATTGGGAAGGTAGGATCTTGAAATAGTCACCAACCAAGAATCTCCAGACACAGAAGACATCCCTGAAGAACAGACTTTTCCTAGAGACATTTTGATACTAGTGATATAGCTACCTACTATAAAAACACACAAGCATCATAATATGAACAAAAAATTTTTGAAACAGAAAATGACAATACAAAAAAAGGAAAATGCAATCTCAGACCTCCAGCCCACCCAGAGCAAGTCCAGAAGATAGTGACATAGAAGAAATTGGAAGACATACACCTGAAATTTCTGAAATGACAGCACCCAAAGTAAAGAAACAAAAGAGAGTCAATCAGAAATTATTAATCAGGTCAAAAAAAGTATAAACATAATGAAAGCACTCAGCAAATCTGGAATACAGATAGATACAAAAGAGATGATAGGAAGAAGAAAATGAGATCAATATGAGAAAAATAGATATGTGAAATGGATTCAAATATATACTCAGAAAATTAAAAATTCTATTAAAAATTAGCATATTCCTTTCAATGAAACTGAACACAGCCTTTCAGACCTTGAAGATGGAATTCTGACTAGTAATCATGAAAGGAAAATTCTCCTGAAAATAACAAAGGATCAGGAAATAACAATTCAACAACTACAAGCTGAGACAAAAAAAGATAGTATGAGATTACTGGTTTCAATGAAAATGAGTCAACACAAATGACATAAAAAACTATTTGCAGACATACATATAACTGAGGAATATAAAACACCATAACCAAAGTAAATCTACAGTCAGAAATATAATAATCAAGATCCCAGAATATTGGTATAAGAACAGAATATTAAAAGCTATTAGAGAAAAGACACAAATCAACTATAAAGGAAAGTCCATAAGAATCATGGCAGACTTCTCAACACAAACCCTCAAGTCAAAAAGAGCTTGGAGTAAATCATTTTAAGTACAAGGAAAGTAAAGTCCGAAGCAAATACAAGAAAGGAAATTATGAAGATTAGAGCAGAAATTAATGCAATTGCTACCAAGAAAGCAATATAAAGAATTAATGAATTAAGAAATGTGTCCTTTGAAAAAATAGATAAAATTGGTAAACTTAGCTATCTGTTGTAGCCAGGGGTTGTAAGGAGAACAATTAGAATCAGGAGTTTATAATATTATTAATATTATAATATTATTATGATGGTCACCCATAATTAACACAAGAAAATGCAGGAAATCTACCCACAACACTAAAGACATAGAATATTTAGCCAAAGGCCTAAATCCCACAGCAATTTCCCACATGAGTCCAGATGAAGGCCCACAGCTCATGACAATGCCTCCCACAAGTCCAACTGGAGGTCTTGAGCCTACAAGAACTCATACCAGTATCTCTTATGGATCCGTGATGGGAAGGCCCAAAAGTCATTGGTGGAAGCCAGAAAATCTATGCCACTGGAGTGAAGTAGCTGTGCTGATAGGCTGAGGGGTCTATGCTAAAGCTGAGAAGTCATGCTCATCATAAAGACCAAGGCTGTCCTGAAAAGCACCACAGCCATTCTCAACAACACGGAAGCCCCGAGCTCCTCCAACAAGTAAAATCGAATACATGCCAGGAAGCAAGCGAGACAAGTTCATCCTGGAGATTAAGTGGCACACATCTTCCCCTCCTGAGTCAGGAAGCAATGCTTCATATGAGGACCAGAGCTTCTCCAGGAGAACCAATGGCTCAAACAGCAACAAGTAGGAGAACCCACAATGCCTTTCTTCTTCTCCACATCTCTATTTGTGCTGGCACTTTCTTCAGGTGGAACATCTATACTCAGTGCCCTGCTGATTTAATTCAGCTGGCATTAAGTTGACCACCAGTTCTTAATCCATGACACCATCTTTATTAAACAAAGGAAATACAAAACTCAAATTCATGAAATAAGGAATTAAAAGTGTAAAATCATTATAGATTCTGTTGAAATTCAGGAAATCGTAAATACCTACTTCAAAAACCTTTACATTTATAGGATAGAAAACACAGAAAAAATCCACAGTTTCCTAGAAATGTGAATTACCAAAGCTGAATCAAGAAGGAATAACATTTTTTATTAACTGAATGTTAGTTAGTGAAATTAAAAATGTAACTGAAAGTTTACCAACAAAGAAAAGCCCAGGTCCTAATAAATTCATTGCTGAATTCTATAAGAAATTTAGAGAAGATTTAATGTCATTACACCTCTATTCTCCCTAACTTATTCTTGGAGGCCACTATTACTATGATACCAAAACTAGAGAAAGACCCAGCCAAAAAAGAGAATCACAGATCAATCTTCCTAATGAACATAGATGCAAAAATCCTCAATAAAGGAGCAGGGATTTGGCTCAAGCACCTGCCTGGTAAGTGCAAGGTTGTGAGTTCAATGCCTCGTAACAAACAAAACAAAACCCAGAAAAACCTAAAAAAAAAAAAAAAAATTCTCAATAAAATGCTAGCAAACAGTGCAGCAAATCAAGCAGTTTATATATTATGACCAAGTGGGAATAATCCCAGGTATGCAAGAAGGTGTGTGTGTGTGTGTGTGTGTGTGTGTGTGTGTGTGTGTGTGAACACAAATATCAACAAATGTAATATACCATAATAACAAAAGACACATGATCACCTCATTAGATGCAGAAAAGCTTTTGAAAAAGTTCAACACTTGTTCATGATAAAAACGTTACAGAAAATTTTACAGATGGTCTTTACCTCAGTCTGACAAAACTCAGCTACAAGAAACCAATAGCCAATGTCATACTAAATGCACAAAAACTGAAAGCACTTACTCTAAAATCAGGAACAAAACAGGGATGTCCACCATCACCACTCCTATTCATTATAGGTATGCAAACACTAACCAGAGCAATTAGACAGGACAGAGAAATAAAAGTAAGAATAAGAAAGGGAGAAGTTAAAGTATCATTATTTGCAGATGACATGAAACTTTACTTAGAAGACCCCCCCAAATTCCACCAAAACACTTCTGGAATTAATAACCAAATTCAGCAGTGTAGCTAGATACAAAATTAACACTCAAAAATCAGTAGCCATCTTGTACACAAACAATAATCTCACTGGGAGAGAAATTAGGGAAATTACACACTCACAAGAGAATCTAAAAATAAAAAATGAAATACTTAGGAATCAATCTAAAAAAGGAAATAAAATATACATTGAAAATTACAGCACTATGAAAACCAAAAGACTAAAGAGGATATCAGAAAATGGAAAATGATCCCTTGCTCATGGATAGGAAGAATAAACACTGTAAAAATAGCCAAAACTGTAATACAGATTTAATGCAATCCAAATCAAAGTACCATTAGTATATGTCCAAGATCTAGTGAAGACATTCCTAAAATTCAATTGGAAACAAAAAAAGACCTAGAATAGCAAAGGGAATCAGGAGAAGCAAAGGCAGGGCAAGAGATGTCACAATACCAGACTTCAAATTATACTATAAAGCTATCGTGATAAAATCAGCATAATATGGACAAAAATATAGACATGAAGATCAGTTGAACAGATAAGAAGAGGTAGATGCAACTACAGACAAACAATCACCTGATCTTTGACACACAGGACAAATATATTCACTGGAAGAAAGCCTCTTTGATAAATGGTCTGGAAAAACTGGTTTCCACATGCTGGTGACTAAAACTAGACTCATGTCTATCATCATACACTTAACTAAAGTCAAAATGAATCAAAGATCTGAATATTAAAACAGAAACACTAAACCTGTTGGAAGTTGAAGAAGGTAGTAATTTTGAAGACACAGGTGGAGACAAAGAATTCATAAACAAAATCAAACTGCATGGAAAATACTTCAAAGAATCAATAACTGGGGTCTTATTATGATAAGATTTTGCAGATCAAGAGGAAACATCAACAGAGTGAAAAGAAAAGTCACAGACTGGGAAAAAAATATTTTAACAAACTGTCCTTCAAACAAAGGACCGCTATCTAGGACATATAAAGAACTGAAAAAAGTATCAGACTCTTCAAATTCAAAGATCCATGCCAAAAATGAGCATCTGAGATGTACACTTCTCCGATGAGGAAATATAAATGACAAATAAATATATGAAAACGTGTTCAACATCATTGGTCATTTGAGAAATGCAAATTAAAACAAACAGATTCCATCTCACTCCATAAACAATGTCTATCATCGAGAAATCAACCAACATCAAATGCTGTAAGGAAAAAGGAACCCTTCTTTACTTTCAGTGGCAGTGTAGACTAGTGCAACCATTATGGGAAATCAGTGTGGAGATTCCTCATAAAACAAGGATTAGAATCCCATTTGACCCACCTCTTCCCTTTTTGAGTATTTTCCAGATGAATTAAAAACCTCACACTGCAGTGATATATGTACCAATGTTTATAGCAGCACAATTTGTAATAGCTAAATCTTGGGAACAACCCAAATGCCTATCAACTGAGGATTGCCTAGAAAGATGTGATATTTTTACTGAGTATTACTCAGCTAAAAAGAAGGCTACTCAAACTTTTATAGGTGAATGGATGAAATTAGACACCATATTCATAACTGAAATGAATCACTTGCAGGTATAAACATTGTATTGCCTCCCTAGTGTAAGAAACCAGAAAAGTAAGTAAGATCTAAAATCTACAATAGATAGTGTAGAAGTGTAAGAAACTGCTCCAAAGAAAAGAACTGGGATGGGTGAATAAGAGAAAAGAAAAAAATATGTACATGGACATACAGATATATATATACACACACGTATGAAAGAGACCTAATATTGTTATACTACTGACTTCAGTTCATTGAAAAGAATGATTTGTGCTTATATTGTTTGAAAAATTATGCATACCAATATTGTATAATCTTAGCAACTGTCTTGAAGATAATAATATGTAGTACATCAACCATTGTTAATTTTCTATCATTTTGTTTTGAAATTCTGTATCGTTGTTTTTATTTTTTCTCTTTAAAATAAAAAAGTATTAATTGTACATTCTTACAGATTATAGTAAATTTATTCAGTCTTCCATTTTTCTTTCTGCTTGCAAAGTAATGTTTTCTCCAATAGTGGGGGCTTGAGAAATTCACCACCCAATGAAGTCTTTTCTCTTTAAATTAAGAATCCTGCATACATTTGTTCTAAGACTTATTAGCCATATACTCTTTCATCTTAAAGTTACTTAACATTTTGTCTTTGTAAATGTATTTCATTTGATTTTAAAAATGGCTTTGAGCAGGTGCGTGGCCTGAATCCAGCACAAGCAGATTTTTTGAAACCATCAGTAAGTGGCTCCAAATGCTTATGAATGAGATGTTTCTTTTAGAAATGCACAAACAACTATTTTAAGTAAAAGATGTGAGAAGAAACCATGGAGAAATTATTTTTAGCTACAGAGGAAAAAATAATTTTCTTAACTTACAAAAACTGGAAACCCTTCCTAGGGGAGGGAGAGGAGATGAAAAAGAATTGAGATGTGTTATATACATTTATCAACTACCCACAAGGAATAAAATAACACCAATAAATTTGAAGATACAAAAATTAAGAGTAAAAAGTTGTCATGATAAAACCACTGCAATAAAATCCAAGTGCAGAAAAATATTTGCAACTCATACTGCCAGACCACCGAAGGCTAATTCCCCAGGTACAAGAAAAACACTCACAGTCAATAAATAAATTTTAGCAGGAAAATAGGCAAAATGTCTATCAAATACCTATTAAAACAAGTATAAGAGCTGGGGATATACTTATCAGCAGCATAAGTGCCTGTCTTGGAAGCACAAGCTCCCAAGTTCAATTCCTGGTACCATCCAACAAACAAATGTGAGTGGCTTTTATATATGGAATAATGATATGTTTGGCTTAGAATTAAGAAATATTAAGTAGAATTGCTTTGACATACTATGGTCAATTTTTGGAAATTGTCTGTGGTAATATAAAACAGTAAAACCACTATGGAAATCGGTATATATAGTACTCAAAAAACTAAAAATAGAAATTTCAATTTATCCTTTTGTATACCTTTCGTGAGAATTACAAACTTCGTATTACAGTGATACACACATACCCCTGATTATACAGCACAATTCACAATAGTTTAATCTTGAAAGTGGCCTATATATTCATAAACATATGAATGGAAAAGACAATGTGGTCTTATACACAATGGCGTACTGCTCAGCCACCCAAAGGATAAACTTTAGTCGTTTGTAGTAGAATGGCTGTACTTTGAAACCATAATGTTCAGGGAATTAAATCAGACACAGAAGATTATATATCACACGGTTTCTCTTATATGAGAATTCTCAATTATAAACAGAGCAAAATTAGAGGCAGATAATAGAAATCAGAGAGTTATTTCCTTTGTGAAGGGGAAGCACACAGAGACAGAGGAAGAGAGAGAGAGAAAGGTGATGTAAAAAGAATTAGACTATGTTTTGCACATGTATCAACTCTTAACAATGCTTGCAATTATTATTTACTGCAAATATTTACTAATAAAAACAAAAAATGAATAAAAAATTTAATGCCATAGTGTGTTTTCAAAAGTGTAGAGATTCTCACTGTACGTTTTTAAGATTATATATTGATACAGCATATATGGAAAAACTCGCAATAACTATTGAAATTACAAACATGTTTCTTCTTTGATTCAGCAATTCCTTTCTTACACATATCAGACAAGTGATTATTAAAAAATAATTAATGATAGGTTTCTTTGGTGAGGAGTGGGAAGGACTTGAGTTTGTACGCAGGTCCTTCTCACTAATGTACCTCCCTATTTTTTTATTTCTAAAACAGAATCTCACAAAATCACTAAGCTGCTTAGGCTGGCCTCTAACTTGTGGTCCTCTTTTCAATGAAAGACATTTTTTGAAAGAAAACTCAGGTGGGAGGTATTCACAGTAATTCTCTTAAAATTTGAGAAACTAGTACTTCAATCTTAGTGGTTGGATTCTGGTCAACTCTCACACATCCAGTAGTCTAAATGTTACTAATCAAATTAGTGAGAGGCTTTTATCATGAACTACTGTGTACATAAAGAATGCATGTCTGACTAGTCACGCTTCTCTAAGAATAGCGTGCACCCAAAGCATCTTTTCAGAAATAAAGAAGGCCATATGACTGCTACGAGGTGTTCTAACAGTCACCTCAAGTATTTTTCCAGAATCTGATAGAGGAGGATTTGTGTTTGGCACCAGCATTAACCTATATTTCTGGCACAGGTCTTCATTTCTTCAAACACACACCTGAGAACTCAAATAGCTCACAGTCGGAACTGCTGGCAATCGTACTTGTGATAACAAAATGGAAAGGTTCAAGCCAAGAAATTTTTAAAAAGACATACGGCATGACAGATGATGCCTCACTCCAAGAAATCCAAGGGCAAGTTAATCCACCCTCACTTGAGGATATTCAGAAATGTGGAAAATGTACAAATCACAGCTGATCCCTTCCTAGGCAGCAGGACCAGAAGCAGTTCTGGCCTAGCAGTGAGGAAGAAAGTGATTGCCTACAGTGGGACTTGAGGAGCTAGCAAAGTCTTTGGTCCCCAAATATTCCTCCAGATGTAGTTTATTTCCTGAAATTTTGCTATGATCCACTTAAGGCTGTGTTTTCATTAAAAAAATGAAAGACAAACAGGGAGTCTTGATAAATTTATCATGATCAAGTCAGGAACTGGCCACACTCTCTCCGGGATTCAGATTCTGTGATTCAGTGGTGTCTCTGCTTTTGTTTTTGTGTCTTTTGCTTTTGTGTTGAGTATGTATGAACTCTGATGGCTGCTAATTCCACAAACTGTTATCACCATGTGTTTAGAAATCTCTGGTTTCATTTCATTGCTGTTCTTGTATATCTGACAATTTCTGTATCAAAAATGTTCCAAAGTTTTTGGATTCTAGAGCTAATTTTCCCAGCTTAGGTAAAGTTCTGTGTTTTTCCCAGGAACTCGCTTGTGAATGTGTGTGTGTGTGTGTGTGTGTGTGTGTGTGTGTGTGTGTGTGTTGGGGGGGCGGTGTTTCAGAAAAAGGGAATAGAATATGCAGATTCCACCTGTGAGTTTAGGCTCTTTATTTTACAGTATTTTTGTATATTACCTTAGAGCCCCACGAAGGCAACTGATGAAGAAGTCCTTCTACAAACAAAAGGGCTGGCAGTTTCTATGGACATTCTATCATTCCTAGAGCAGGATTGCAGACATGGCCCCATCACAGCCTTTCAACTTACCTTTTTATCTGCCTCTCAGAGTCCCCGGATTAATTTGAATTCATGGCTAAATGAATAGGTAAATAGACAAAAAATAATGAAGGAAAATAAAAGACAATTGCTCAGCTTCCCTGAAGAAACTGACAAACATGAAGTTCTAGAGATGATTACTGAGCACAGGGTTAAGGGATTCAAGAAAAGATATTGAAGTCTGCGGGAATAAGAGCAGCAAGAAGCTATTGCCAGCAAGAGGGCGGGGTGGGGAGTGGAGGGTCTGGGACACACAGTCACTGCAAGTTCATGGCAATAAAGCAGGGTGGGAGCACAGGAAGACATGCTGGCCCTGATATATCACACTGGCCAAACCCAATGGAGAGTCAGAAGGCACAGGGGTTAGTGAGGCATGATGTAGAAGAAACAGATGAAGAAATCAGTGCCCAAAATTCCACGTGACAGAAAAGGAGATTACAAATGGGGCAATACATTAACCACAGTAGCATAATGAATAGACCAGCAATTTTTCACAGGAGTAAAAAGCAAGCAGACTTAAGATCTTAGATGGAGAAAACTTTCTTCAACAGCAAAGGGGAAGAGATCCACTCGGTGATGTTAGAGATAACAGCAATGAATGCTATTTACATGGAGATTGAAAAAAGAATACTTGGAACTGATACTGCCTTTGAAGAATCCTGATTCTCCTTCAGTAAGATTTTCTGAAGCAATACACTTGAGTATTTGGTATTTTCTCATAGGAAGCAAGTTATAACATTATAATTTTTCCAATTCAAGTAATTAAAAGAAAAAGAATAGTTACCTAACAATTTTATCTCTACAATGCTAAAACATTTATGTAAATGATTTATGAGGCAGAAGTACTCAACCTTCTCTTTGAACACCTGTATCAGTGTTCTTTCCACTTTCTGAAGCAGTTTCAGAAATCCTTTCATGAGTGCCTTGAGCTGCACTATTGTGGTTCACTCAATACTTCAATCAGTTCAAAACATTTACCTTTCATGATCATTTTGACTATGAAAGAGTCAGGAAGTCCCATAGTGCCAGATCCAATGGATAGGGTAGGCGAGGGTACACTTTAAGGCTTTTATTTGATAGAAATTGCTTTGAGCCTCTGGAATCTATTGAGAATATCAACAGAATCTCTAAAAGACATGGATGTGAACTTTCAGAACTTCCACAGAAAGTGATAAAAACAAAGGGAGAAGTGTGTTTAAGTAGGGACAGATTGATGACAATAAATAAATAAAAGTTTATTTTAATTTAAACATTCACTGTATCTTTTAATCCCATGTCATAATTCTCCAAAATCTGTGAGAATTACAACTGTTGCTTCACAACAGAAGGAGCTGAAAGTAACATTGATAGAGGAGGCTGTGCATAGTGGTTAAGGTAGGAGGTGAAAGGCAGGTCTGTTAGACTTCAGAGCCCATTCTCATACTGCCATCAAATACTTTACCATGTTAATATGAGTTTTCACCACATATGTATATTTGGTTCAGAACTGTGCTTAAGCTCATGGAATCAATAAGGATTGTTCTATTGGCTACTACAGAATACCGAAGAGCTAAACGCTGATGACCCTCTTGGAGGCCATATTAGTGATCTCATCTTTCTTTCTTTCTTTCTTTCTTTCTTTCTTTCTTTCTTTCTTTCTTTCCTTCCTTCCTTCTTTCCTTCTTTCTTTTCTTCTCTCTCTCTCTCTCTCTCTCTCTCTCTCTCTCTCTCTCTTTCTTTTTTTAAAGATAGGATCTCACTATGCAGTTCAACCTTGCCTTGAACTCACAATGTAGAACAGGCTGCCCTCAAATTCACAACTATCCTCCCATCTCAGCCTTCCAAATTCTGGGATTACAGGTGTGTGACACTACACCTGGCTTCCTCACTGTATTGTAACCAACTTTCAAGTAAAATAATGTATTCCTTTGAGGAGGAACACCCTTTAAAAAGCTAATATTACTCTATTCAAGAAGATGGAGACTCCATGACCTAATGACTCTCTACTAAGGTCTATCTCTTAAAAATTGTGCTACCACCATTGGGTACCAAATTAGGACATCAGGATTTGGGGTACAAATGTTATCCAAACAATTATTCTATTGGCTATGTCAGTGATTATGAAAATTACAGACACAACATTCCCATGACACAAATGATAGACATATGCCATAGATTTGTCATCATGTACAAGCAGTGGTTACCAAGGAAATAAAGCTAGGAATATAATATCCTACATTGCACATGAAGTTAACTGGGACCATAACTAAGTATGGCCTAGAAGAAGACAGTATAATAGTATTCTCTAATTACGTAAGGAAGGAAGCTAATGTTGATAGACAGGAGGAAATGTTGTCCTAAAATATAATACCCTGAAAATTAAGAAGACATGAGAAGTAGGAAGGTTACCTTGCTTCCTAATCCTTCATTCTGGAAGAAGGCTACAGTCTGCGAAGTGTTACTCTCTGACTTCCTCTCCATCACCCTAGAATATTTCCTGTGACAGGTATTCTGCAGCTACACATATAAGGAGGAAGTGCCAGTCAGAGACAGAAAAATTTTGATGTACAGGCCTTGCTGTGCTCTCCTGCTTTATTTTAATTTGCTCACATTTTCATTTGCCAATCATTGTTGTTCATGACTGTTCATAACATTTTCAGATTTCTCTATTTTTGTAGATTTTCATTTCTGATGACTCTAGTGTCACCAAACTTACATTAAATAAATTTGCATTCATTTCTCATGTCAGTTTCTCTTTTATTACATGTATCTCTGCCATGAGCATTGCAATGGATGAGAAAAGATATCATTTTTTTCCTTGATAGTTTGTGGTCTTAAACTCTGAGTGTATTTTCCTGTGTCCCAAGTATAGGGATTGAGAAGAGTAGTTGTGGTACATGCCTGTGTCATCTAAAAGAATGTCCTTTTCTCTCTGTGATTTTATCTTCCTGCCTGCAGGTGACCTCGTTTATACTCCTTTGGAATGTCCTGTGCCTTTATGGAAGTGGGGGGTATATTACCATGTGTTTTAAATGCTTGTCCTGCTCTCACTATAATTAGAACATAAACTTCTTGAAAGTACAAACTTTGTATTTTACTAGATTTGAATCATTTGCCCTAGGATCTTATTTTATTTGCAGAAGGCAATTGACTTTTTGATTGGATTTTACAATTAATTACAATATTTTAAAAATAAAAATCACTATTCATGTGTAAGTTATCTTGTCATCTAAAGGTTGAACTCCTTTAAATTTCTTTCTGGACTGAATTTTTCTATGCCATATTTTCATTTAAATGCAGTGGAGGAAGTAGCTATTTCTAAGGAACATTTTGGTGAATACTTTTAAGAAAGAAAGAATCACCTTGGAGTTTAAGAGAATTCTGATTTCCATACATCAAGTTTGCTTCAAGCAGTGAGGATCTGCATGTGGCAGGATGGAGAAATCTGGGAAGCATAACTTTGGGACTAGACTGGAATTTAATATGTATTTTAAAATACAAATTGTGACTTCACCTGGTGAGGTCCATGTTGTGATGATGGAAAGTAAATCTGTATTTTTGTAACCAGGTTTCCACTACAATAATCTTAAAACCACGGTAAAATGGAGGTGCCAATAACAATGTGGAAATAACAGGAAGGGAAAAAAATCCCACATAACTTCTCATTTTCTTAATAATGACTTTCTTATTTTCCTGAGTTTATTCAACCTCCACTTGACTTGAATAATAAAACAGAAATGTTACAGAGAGGATTTTTTTTTTCTCTTCTTTTGACATACACATTGCCGTCAGACAATGGAAGCAAGACAGAAGGCAGTGGGCTATTAAGTGAGAAATAGAACAAAAATTCAACACTGATAGAAGAAAATAATTGTATTTTTTCTTAAGAATGAGGAGTTTGATGCATAAGGTAATTATTGTCTGATGCATTCATTTAGCAAATAATCAATTATTAAATGATCACTTGTCAGGGACCATAGAAACAGAGGTAGACAACGATTGGGCATGTTTTTGTGGAGTTTGCTATTAGCCTAGAAAGAACATCTTCTAAATTTGGGTGGGTGCTAGATTTAATTCTGTAGCATTTGCTAAATAATCAACTTAGAGTTTTTTACCTGTGAGCTTTCTTACAGGCTTCATGCAGAGTTGTATGGAACAAGAGCTGAGCTGACACTGAGATGAACCATGGAATAGGTTGTTGTCAGGAGTTCCCTGAAAGAAATTGTGACATGGGGACACATTGGCAGACACATACATCCTGAGTAGTATTGCTTCAATTCAATCTGCCTATTTCTTCTTCTCACATTGATGGATAGTGAATCAGAGTCAGTATCTTGTTATATTATGCATGTATTTGTTCCTATTATTGAAATCTTTTTGAATTTAATCATTGATACATTTTATGGTTTTGATTAGAGAAGTTATAGATTCATACATCTATCACAGCCCCAAGCACCTTTATAAAGACACACAAAAGGCATGGTATGCATTGTCTTATGCCTGAACCTACAACTCAGTCAAAAGAAAATTTTCTAAGAGGGCACACACCTTCAAGATCAGAGAACGTCTGATGTGCTCATGATAACTATGTGCCACAGTTTGCTCACAGATCTTTTTGTCTTAGTTAAATCTGCTGCCTTTTTTTCCAGTTCCTGTTCCCTGGCAACTTCCTTCTGATCCTTTTCCCTTCTCTTTCTCCCAGCAGCTATAGATGCCCTGCCCAGACTCACTGTCAAGCAGCTCAGACATCTGAACCAGCTCATCACTTTTCTATTCCTTCCAGGCCCTGTTTGCAAGTTTCTATAGTCACTTTGAGCATGCATTTAACTACAGTGGCACCTGCAAACATTTGCATCAAAGCTACCACAGGTCCCAGCCATAATTTTCCTTCAGCTGGTGACAGTGTGATAATGCTAAAACCCTTCTGTCCACTTTTGACTTTACCTTTACCTTGATGCAAAAACATCCATCAAAAAATGCATTCAAAGGTAGTGAGTCGAAGTTTCATTGTTCTTAAAGGTCAGGGATTCCTGAATCAGTGGATACTGAGCAAAGGCAGGGAAGGGAGGAGCTCATTAAAATTTTAATGCATTTGAAATGTTTTTCTAAGAAGCATAGTTTATCTCCTGTTGACATAGGTTAACTTTCTCACTTTGTTTTGGTTCTAGATGTCCCTAGTTCTACTTTGATACTTATCCAATAGGCTATGACTCCAAAACTGTTATGATTGATCATGTTTATTTCCATATATATCCAATTCTTAAGTTCCCCCAGAAAGGTTGGTCAGAGTTTAAAGTAAAACATTGATAGGTAATTCTTTAGCCACACTTCTTGTTGCTTTCAAATTAATATGCTAAATTGCCAAGTACCACAAGCCTTCACTGGTGCTTTCACAGGTTCATTCATTGACCACAAGAACCACCTGGAGCCATTCAAAAGCAGTATTTTTATGTAATGAGAGACCCGGTGATGCTGATGTGTTTTCATCATGTTCACATAGCCACCTCCAAGAAGCCAAACCTGGGGACACTTAGATAGGGCTTTTCCCATCTCATAGCTCTATCCTTCTCTCTACATATTTTATTTCATATCACCTTCAGGGTGAGCCATAGCATTCACCAGTGATGATGTTAGAGGGGAGGAAAAAATGGATATTTCTGGGTTAATATAGAATAATATTGACTTATGTCACATATGGCTTACTTATACAGTTTTTTTATTATATACCCAAACAATGTTATAAAGATCACAGTTTGTACAAGCAGGCTGCATAGGAAAACAGTTAACTTTATCACTAACTGGATATGCAGAACTAGGTGATTAACTTACCTACTTCTTCATCTACAAAGTGGGAACAATAATGGTATCTCCATCACTGCTATTAGAGGTTCATCCATGGAAAGAACTTGCATGAGAAAAGTCTTATTCAAGATTATTGTTATTAATTATTATTATTATTATCTGATGAAGACTTTCATTGAAAAAACAGTGGGAAAGAACAAAAGAAACTGGAAATATCGTTTTCTTTTTATCTGTAGTCTTACACTTACTTCCTTGTATTTGTCAATTTTTATGTTTTTTTCAATAAGATTTGAATCCTGAAATGCATGTTTGTTTTGATTTTCAGGATCAAGTTCAATTCTCACATAGCATGAGTGTCCAGGAGTTGAGTGTAGTGAAATAAACAGGTGAGAGAGACTGGGTACATGTGAGTGGTTGATGGTAAGGGTAATGAAGTACTAGATAGGAAAAAGTATCCTTATTTTTGTAGTATGATTTTTCTATTATAATAACGATGGAATGTGTTAATTAAGGAAACACCTATTATGTTTAGAGTGCCTAAGCGTCTTTCTTCCCTACGAAGCAAAGCAAATCAAAATCTGTGACACAACATGTCTGTAGTATTCAAAAGAGAGACATATAGCTAAATAACTAAGTAAATTATATATGTGTAACGAGGTGGAATGTATCACCGTGGAAGATTAAGAGAGAAGAGGTGTGCGGTGTAAGAAAAGCAGATGATTTCCCCTTAAGGAGAAGGGCTTCAGGATAGAGGTGCTGTTGAAGCGAAGTTTTGAAAGTTGCCTAAGGACTCCTGGGTTAACAGAGGGATAACAGAAGAGGCTTTGGTGGGAAGACAGTTGATATGATCAAGAGACACCAAGTGATCAGAGTGTCAGGGACTCAGTGTTTCAGGACAGCAGAGTTAGAGTGATGTCCAAGGATAACAGTGAAGCAGGTTCTCAGGGCTCAGACGTCTTTGCTAGGCAAACGTAATGTTTGGAACATGCTGATGACCTAATCAAATTTGCCCTAAAAAAATCATTCTGGCAGCTGTTTTAGGAATACAAGTATAGTTTAATAAGAGATTTGCCAGCAACATTCTGCTTTATGTCTGCCACAAACTTATGTGGAGGATCATTCTGTGTTCATCACTTTTCTTTTTCTTTGACAAAATGAACTGAGAAAAACAAGAAGGAAAGAGAAGGAATGTTTATTTTGGCTCAAGGTTTTAGAGGTTTTTGTGCGGTTTGCGCTATTGCTATGCCTGTGTTGGCAGGAGCACTGCAGAAGCATATGATCGACAAAATCTGATCACTTCATAACAGTTGAGAAGCAAAAAAGAGAAAGAAGTGCCAAGGTCCCTACATGCCCCTCGATGAAGCGCCCAAGCCTTTTACAAGAAGGGCCTGTGGGGAACACTGAAGATCCAAACCCTAGCAATACATAAGCTACCTCAGGGCTCTAGAAGAGCTTTTATTTTTCCAGTAATATACAGTGATCCTCTTCTTTGTTCTCTTAGTATTCATGAATCAGAGAAGAACTGCATGTTTTACCACTCATATTCTAAGCACATGTACTGTATTTGCAAGATAATAAGACCTAACTGGAAAATAAGCCCTAGGATGATTTTTCAGGATGCTCATATGATAAGCCTTGCCCTAAAATAAGCCCCTAATCAGTCAGATAGACACATATTAAGTATATCTTTTGTGTTGAATTATAAAATAATAATATAAATACCTATTTACATATGAATAAAGAATATTATTGACATTAATACTTAAATGATAATATAAGTTATAATTAAGTATCTGTAAATACTCAAGCAGGCAACTTTGTACAAGAGAGAAACCCATATGTAAACAGATGTGCTTATTTCCAAATGTATAAGAGTACAAACACAGAGTGTAAATAACATGTATACTTGATAACAAATGGCAATAGCTGTTTCTATCTTGAACTTCCACAATTCAAGGTATGGTGTAACATCACAGATGTGCACTCATATGAAGTAAAGAAGTACTCTCTTAATTTTGCCACCTCCAAGTTTTCATTGCATTTTGGTAGACCATTATTTTTAACTGTCATCATTTCTGTTGCTATGCCTGTCTCATAGGTTTAAAATAACATGACAAAAATTTTGTGAGGCCTAGGATGCAAGAGGTCCTGACGTGGGATGAATAATTTGTGAGACCAGATCACGGACTGCTGTGTTGCCAGTGCAATATGAGCAGGCTACGTGGACCATAAGTGCCCACTTCAGTAATGTTCTATTGCTAGACTTGGGAGATTTGGGCCAATGGTTCTATAGGGAATGGAGTCACAAGAACCTGAAACCAGAATTCAGGGTCTAGAGAGTTATGACACTGTCCCACAAGAAGATAACATGACCATATGTCAATAAATGTAGATTGTGCAGAAAAAAATAAAACATCTTCTGAAAATAATCCCTATTGGGGTTTTTAGACCAAAAGCTAACCTAAGACCCAGTCTTATTTTGGGAGAAATATGGGAGAAGGCACATGTGTGTTCTCCAAATGTGAGGGTTAATTCAACAAACTGATGTGAATCACATGACCTGACCTGGGCAATGCCAATTGTTCCAAGGTAATATGGATAAAAATGGCGAGGGCTGGTGGAGACTAAGTGAAGACTCAATAGCATATAAAATACATCTCTTCCAGAAAGACTAGCATCATTTTAGAAATAAGTTGTACTCTCAAATAAGTTACTGGTGGGAACCTAACGGAGCATGTCCCCTTGGCCTGATGCAAGGTGCTTAGATTTGCAAGCAAAACCTGTTTGCATAAAAATGTTACAATACCAACAATGTCCTCTGCCACGACCTGCAATATTGCCACTGCTTCTAGACACATCTGCCTTCCTTCTAGCTACAAATTGTTTATTGTCAAGTAAATGGCTTTGTTTTTCAATATTTTTGTTCAAACATACAGTTATGCATCCCTTTACAACAGCAGTATGTTTCGAGAGATGTGTCATTAGGTGATTTCATTGTTGTGAGAACATCACATAATGTACTTACATATACATAGGATTAAGTTACTGCTGGTAGAAAAGAACACATTGTTTTACATCAAACTTTTTAGAAAGAGAAATACAGTCTAAAATAATGATAAAAAGAATAGTAAAGTAACACATAAACCAGTAAGAAGTGCTTTATCTCCATTATCAAGTATTAGATATTGCACATAATTGTATGTACTATAGTTTTACACAGCTAGCAGCGTGGGAGGTGTGTTTATACCATCATAAGCGCAAACAGGTGAGTAATACATTTCAGTGCCCTCATTACGATTGCTACAGTGTTAATAGTTAAGAGGAATAGTTCAGATCCTTTATAATTTTATGAGAATACCATTATGTTTGTGATCCATCCCCAACAAAAACATTGGACATGACTGCATTTCCTACTTTCTTTCCTCTGACATTCAGTCTGCTCTAGATATTATTGTTCCTTTCCTAGACTCAAAAAACCACTGAAGTTTTTCTCCAGTCTCTCTCCACATTAAAAATTCTTCCTCAAATGAACCTCACAAAAATAAATGTTTAACCTGTTGTCAACAGGGTTGTGTACAATCTGATTTTGAAATTCTAACCTATGTTTTCTCTTTCATTATTGATACCTACTCCTCATGGTCTTCCAGACAACATTAACTGTTCATGCTGTTTCCAGGGAAAATTATGACTATATTGTTTTGATTTTACTTTTATTGTTTTTCCTATACTAGTTTTTCTTTAATGTTTTTATTGTTTTCATTATTTAATATCAAAATCCTTTTACAAATAATGCTTTATAACACCTCTTCCATTTTTCTCTTCAGTGTAGATTTATATTGCGGGAATTCTTCTAAACACAACAGAAGTCTGCAGTAGGTCTCGATCACATTCCAGCACATTGAGCTTCATATTTTGGTTCAGTACGAGGGTACAATTTATTCAATCAAATTTCAGTATTAGTAAGTTTGTTTACAATCATCTTGGCAATTCTACCATTGTCTGATAGGAACAACTTAACAATTTAGCCTGGAAATGATAACCTTCAGGTTTACCTACAACCTACAAATGAGAGCTGATCAAATGGCCCTACCTGAGTAACATGAGGGAGATCATATCAGGCATGAACTATCTAATGGATTTGGGAGAAAAAAGACCAAATACAGATAGGTGAACACTAAAGGTTTCTATTCCTGCAGGCTTTCTATATTTCCTCAAATGATGATAATGGAGTTATTATAAATATGCCCTGAAATAATAGAAAGAATGTGATCACTAATTACATGAGACATGTTTAATATTGATAATAAAATCTCATGTTTTCTCAAACCTGACAAGCTATGCAGTAGTCACAGTAGGGGTGCCTGCTTCTAAACCCTAATTCTGATGCACATTACCCAGAAATGTGTATGATCTTACAAACCAATAGGGAAAATGTGATCAAAGTTAAAACTTCCACAAGACTCTCAAAGAAAATTTTTCTCAATCAGGGCATTTTCTTTCAGTCTCTTGTCTGACAATATTATAATTTTCTTGATTCTTATCTTGATTAATATTATGAAAGAGCAAAACTCTACTCATGATGGATGGACAGTCTCACTAGGTTAAAAATCCAAATATTTCCAGTCATCAACAGTTTCGCAAGGATTCATAACCTATTTGTCACATGTGGATCACTAGTCTAGGGATACTGAGCATATTTTCCAAGATATAAGTCATGTAGTTTTTGTTTTATTTTGTTTTGGGTATGAATCAGCCTGCAGTGTCATTAAAATGTAGACAAATAATTAATTTATGGCAATATACAGTGAAATTATTTTAGTGTGTGGTACAGTCAGTGTAATGGAAATCCAAGGAAGAAGAGAATCATGTGATGGTCTTAGAATATTCCAGAACACATATCAGAGTTTGATACTCAAGTAGAATTTCAGAGAGTACTGTTTTTGAAAGGGAGTCCTGCCTTCCTTGGTGAGAATTCAAAGGCATATGGTTCTACATAATTGAGTTTAAATCCTGGCTCTTCTCTAAAACTTTAAACAAAGAGTAAAAGAGGTTGAGCTCCAATATTTGTCATCTGAAAAATGATTCTCATAAAATGTGTTATATTATGTAAATGAATGGGTTGACATATATATGTTGAGTATTCCTAATCCCAAAACCTGGAATCTAAAATGCTCTTAAAAACCTTTATGAGCAATGCCTTGATGCTATATGAGGAAAATTCCATATTTGACCTCATGTGATGGTTACAGTCAAAACATGGACACACAAGGGCATTGCATAAAATTGCCTGCCAGCTATGCATATAAAGTACATATGAAACATAAATTCATTTTGTATTTAGATTTTGACCCCATCCCCAAGATAGTTCATTACCTATACATAAGTATATAAAAATCCAAAATATTGAAATCTGAAATGCTATGGCCTTAATCATCTCAGATAGTTAATATTCAACCTGTATAAGGTTCATAACGTAACTCCTAATAAATAGTTAACATTCAATCACATGGTATTTTCCTTTTCTTTATTTACCTGGTACAAAAGTTTATCTTCTGTCCAGTGGAGTAGGAAAACACTAATTTACATTGATTTTTAAGTCTAATTATAGATGGAAGTGTATGCTGACACTGAACATCCAAAGGGGATGGAGCATCACAGAGAAAATATACTGTACATTAGGGCAGCACACAGATATTTCCAGTCTTGGAAATCAGTATTTGGAGCCTCATGGCACTTGTGCAGAAGCTACTTGGCTGACAACTTGTAGTGACACCCTCACTGGTAATACATTGAGCCCAAAAAGGTTAGAGACATATCAGTGGGTCTGCCCAAACCAGTAAGTAAGGCAGACATTGACAGAGTAGATGGGCCAGAGACCCACTTGTCCTTTTGTAAAGTCATGTTTTGATGAGGAAGAGAAAAGAGGTGATGGTTTTATTGGTCTGCTTTTTGGAGTTGCACGTCTTTAGCTACTCTGCAAGATTTGTCCATCAACAGAGTTCTGAGCTGTGAGAGCAGGCTGGGAGGCTTTGTAATACAGCGCCTGTTTCAAGAAATCTGTTCTCTGTAGCTGAGAAAATGTGGCAAAAAAATGTGAAAAAAATTCTTCCTCTGCTCGATTGAATTTTCTTTTTGGTAGAAATATCAATTGACTATAGGAGGATCTCCAAACCATAATTTTTTTGGAAATAGGAGGGGAGTTATAGCAAACATGGAAAGTGACTGAGTGGAAATTTTATACATAATTGCTGGTTAGTTAGTACCCAACTCTTGTTGGTACAATTTCCATACTTTAAGCCAAATGATTCTTTTCATATCATTGATAGAGACAATGTGACATTTGAGAGACAGAGAAATAATCAGTTATTAAAATTCTATTTTCCCTGCAACATCAAAGGTGCCTATATTTTCTTTAAAAAATCCATATTGTAGGGAACGGTGTGGTTATAGGACATAACTGATTCTTGCCATAGTCTTGTTTCAAATTACGTCAAAATAAATTTAATTCCAGTCTTGAACAATTTGATTTCATTTGGCAGAGAAGTATTCTTGTCACTTTTGTGGTTTTAGCAAACAATAACTATAATTTTGTAGATATGAATGATAAAGGAAATTTATAGATTTTATTAAATATTTTATTACTTTTTCTATGTTTAAACTTCTAATTCTCTTTCTATAATCCTGTAAAGTAGATAAGATTTTATGATTCCATTCTCCACTTCACAGAAATAATAGAACACATCCTTGGGGCCAATGTATCTGCAGAAAAATATAAATTATAATTCAGACCAAAGTGTCCCAGACCACTTTATACCTAAGCTTTTCCTAATTTTTATTAATATCCCAAGATTACTGAACTGCTTAAAGATATTAACAGCTAAGTTTTGCATTACGGTTATTTGTTGAGCAATATTCTGAGAATTTTATATACAATAATGATTTAACTATGCTCTACTCATAATACTGTTATGAAATACATGCTATATACTTCTTAGTATTGATGAGAAAAGAAAGACAGAATAGTTAAGTAGCATTTATCAAAGCCACTTTCAAGCGTCGGATCTGAGACAAACTCAGCAGCCTGACTTCAGAATCTATTTTACAACTTTGCTCTACTATTTCTCAAAATAAAAAATCAGTGCAGTCATTAGATATATTTTAATAACGTTTTTGGTACATTTTTATTTAGAAAAGTGCTTTTACAAGTTAAATTAAATCCGCTCTCAAATAACCTGTAAATTGAATTCCTTGGTTGATATGCTAACAATTCTGGAGCGGCTGAGATAAATCCAGTTTAGTACCTCTTATTACATTTTTCCAACTTCATATTATGTCTTCTTTTTATAAAATTTTGCCTTAATTTCCTCCCAAATTTCTCAGGCTTTGTACCTTCTCCAATTTCTTCTGATGCTGTGAATTAATTTCCAGATTAGCCTCCACAAATTGCAACCTTAATGGTAAACAAATGCACAAATGCAAATGATTAAACTCTTATGTTGTAAGAGACTGTCTTGTTCAGAAAAAAGAGCATTGTGTAGCTTAGTGTATGCCAGGAGTGCTTCTTGGAGCCTTGGGGACTTATGATAAATCTTGAAAGGAAAAATATCTAGATTTTCAAGACAGATATGATGGGTTCACAGGACAAATGCAAGGGGTACACACCATTCCTCCTGGCTACTGGTGAGACTGTTCAAAGTAAGGGCCAGGGTTGAAACACAAGCTAACTGCAGCTTGTGTCATTTAATTTTTCTCATCATAACTCAATTCAGAATCTTATAATCCATATTCTTTTTATCTACAGTTGCTTTGTAATTTAGGCTCACTGTTAACTGAAACCAAAGCATGGTTTTCAAATTATAAGAGGATAAAAACAAACCAGGCAGGATGACACGCCTGTACTTTCTGCTTTAAAGGAGGCAGGAAGATCCAAATTCGAATCCAGTCTGGGCATTTTAGGGAGTCCCTGTCTCAAAATAAAAATTTTTAAAAAATGGACTGAGAGATGCAACTCAATATGCATACTCCAAGTTAAATCTCTAGTACATCTTCCCCCAAAGATAAAAATAAATAATGAGGTCTGGAACAGAAACTGGAGAATTTTATATACTGAACTAAGCAATATGGTGGTAATTCTGCATTTTCTGTGGGCCTGGGCAGTGGGCATGATCAATATATCCCTGTCTTATATAGGCCATGGAAGCTCACATTTCTAAGTTCCGAGATGAATGAATAACTTTAGCAGGTGGGAGGAGGTTGACAAACTGTAGACCAAGGATGGATCCACATTGCCAAATGACTCTGCGAAGCTATCCCACAAATTAAATGTGTTCCTGGGGCTCCACACTTTGTCGTATCATTCTGGATTTAGATTGGGCCCTTTTGGTTATTCTGGGTGCTGAGAGTAAAGCAACCTGGCAGCTTAATTCATTATAATAATTTATGTGTTTAATCTTTCCTTTTAAATGAGCCCTGAGGCTGTGCAACTGGTGCATACAGTATTTATAAATATGATTAATACACTGTCCACTTTCTGGAGTAAGATCAAACAAAACAAGAAAATAGCATTAAGTCACCCAAAAGCAGCTGGCTAGACTCTGTAGTCAGCTTTTTATGAACAACTGGGCTTTGTTGCCCTCATTCAGTAGATACGTGAGTTAGAAAATCACAGAGTTTGGAACTAAAATGACTTTTAGGTTTCAGTGGGGCCGATCTAGCACGTTGAGATTGCGTTCTCAAGACATTCAGAGTATCAGTCACAGAAATATGATATATGTTGTAATTAGAGTTATCAAATGAGTATTCTGTACTCCATCCCCACATGAGAATGAGTATTGTGGTAGATGAATTGGACCATACATGTAGCATTACTTGTCTTTCAGATGCTTAACGTTTGGGGAATTAGGTGAGATGGTAACAGAGTATATATTTCCCATGGCTGAAAAAACAGCAGGATGAAGTAGCAATATGAATCGTACCTAGAAAGACTGGAAAAGCTATTTCACATGCTGAAAGGGCTTTCATGTATGTAACCTGCAGAAACAGACAAACAGCGGGTGAGAGAGGTGAGCTGTTACCCAACCTCTGCTTGAGTGGAGCAAAAGTTCCTGACCAGCTACAGAAACATCTTTTTGGTTTTAAACAGAAGCATCTACTTTATAGTTATCTGAGTTGGCACAAGCTATATTTCCAACCCCCTGAAGAATACAGAAGACCATTATTGTGGGGGGAAAGATGTGGAAAGTGGAGGCAGAGAAGGTAGAGATGTGAGCCAGGAAAATAACACTCTTTATCTCTGTCAATCTGATTTCCAAAAACATCTGGTCATCTTCAAGGGAGAAAACTTCAGAGAAAGCCTTGAAGTGCACACAATCAAATGTCAACATGCAGATAATGAGTCACAAAGCATACTTAGCAGATAAAAAGAATGCTTTTAATGCCATCATGAGTGACCATGGCAAATGTGTTCATAGCCTCCCAAGCCTATAAATAAAAATACATAAATAAACAGATAACATTTCTGTTAACAGGCTGCACTGACTGGATAAGGAGTTAGGCATTAGTTAAGAATTTAAGTTTGAAAGTCACCACTTCAAAAACAAGGGAATATTGGTATTTAACCGTAAAATTCAGAAAGAGGATACAGATGAAATGTCCACCTAGAGATATAAGTCCCCAACATTCAAAAAACTGACTCTAGATTAAAAAAAAAATGCTACTTATTTCTCTCGTACAGCTTTCCACTACATTGCAATTTTGAGCTTAAAAAATCCTACAGCTATAACTTGATAAAATAAGAATGATTGCACTTGGGGACTGAGATACTTGCAAAGATTCATATGGAATGCTATTGATTCAGGTGCAGTAAAAATGAAAAGAAATGCCCCTCCATTGTAGTAGGAAAATGTTGGCCAGCTAGCAAGAAGTTGTGGGGGGTGGGGGTGGCAAGTTATGATTTACACATCCTGTAGAAATGCATTTTACATAGCAGAATTGACTACAATCATGTGTTTCAGAGAGTACAATCCAAACAGGTTTAAAAACAATGTAAGTGGGGCAGCTTTCAAGATCCTTACAAGTTGTCTGAAAATGTGAGGCAACAGAATGATATAACATGTAACCTTCATGAAAAACCCCATGCCTTTTTCATTGGCATTGGGACCTTGGGGGCCTGTGGCACATGTTATTCCAGTATAGGTCATGCTGATGACATTTCTATTGATTTTCTTCTCTTTCTCAAAGAAGCAAAGATACAAGTGCTAAGAAAGACCTATTACCCCTTTCCTCCAAACCCTGGAGTCCTTGCAGAATTGCTTCCAGAGTTCTTTCTTGCTATGTCCAATTAAATCTTAAACCAAGAAATGGAATGTCCTTCAGGGCTTTTGCACAGCTCTTTTGCAATTTATTATCTTCTATTTAGGATATTTTCTGCCAAAAAAGCTTACTGCAAAACTATCTTATTCTTCTTACTAATTTCTCCTAAATTCTTCACTAACCTCTTACAGCCATCAAAAGAACTCAGTTATATTTATGGCTTTATCAGCCATCCAAGTAGCAAGAGGTATTATTTTCCATCTTGAATTTTCAGCATTTTGTTCAGGTAACTTCCTTGTTACCATTTCTATGGGTCATCTGAATCCACACAACCTAACAAATACCAAACGGTAACCCCTGGGCTGTGACATGGACAGCCTGTGGGAGCCAAAAGAGAAGAGGTGCTATATTTGATATCAACTTCAGTTTTAGTTTTCAGATAAATGCCAGCAGAGGACTCCACCTCTTCTCCACCCATGATGACTAAATTGTTCCTGAAAAATCTGTGTCTCTTGAAATAAACATTTTGGTGTAAGAAAGAAAAAGGTCAGTCTTATTAATTTCTTTGTGTTCAAATGGCCCTATCTTAGCATCACAGTCTGTGTCTATGTATGCATGTGTGTACTTGTAGTTGTATATAGTTATATATTTTGTTTCTTTCTAAAGGAACGGTTGAATAGAACTATCTGGTTTAAAGGATGAGCCTGACTGATTACTGTAATTCATAGGGCCTTAATTAGCTGCACAAACCATTAGCTACAATTAGACTATTATAAAACACTTGATGCGCTATGTCAACCATGGGGCCTCATTTATTCTTGTGGCAGGGATCAGGAGGGGGGAGGGCAGGCATACTATATGGCCAAGCATGCTAATAAAGAATGATTTTTGATTTAAGATGTTGCCGATAGTGCCTCAAAATTAATCTCAATAGCTGTCTAATTTGTGTCGGTGGATGGTATATTTATTGTAAAATGACACTGAAGCTAAATGAGTTACCTGAAGCAGGAGTGTTAATGTCAGTGCCTAGAGATTCAACTCCATATGCTGGGATGCAGTGAGAGGCTGATGCGGAGAGCTCCCAGCGGACCACTTGGCCTCATCTGTCTCAGAAAACTCAACAACCTGACTTCTACTTTATGATCCTTAAGTAATAATAATAAAAGAGAAAGAGGGTGAAACAGAGACATTATCTAGGACAGAAAGAGACAAAGAGAAACAAAGGGAAGAGAGAATAAAGAAACGACAGAGAGGAGTTGTGATAATATGTGCTTCTTAGAGCAAAGCGTATTTCTAGATAATTACAGAAATAAAGAACCTTTTCCAGATTTTCCATTAAACAATAAGAAATGAAAGTGATGTTAACAGACACAGTCTTCCTGCAGGCAGAAGTAGAAAAGGAAACAATGTGTTATACTCTAAGACCATTTGATAGTACTATTTCACATTTACATAGAACTGTGAGGCTTCAGGTTTCCTTCCTGTTTTTAAGAGCTCTCCAGCAAGTGTGGGAGTCAGCAGTTGATTCAGGAGCAGGGAGAAAAGAGCCTCTCCCAATCTTGCCTGATTGGTTATATACAGCAGCAGGACTGAAAGACAGATTTAAATAGTCATTCTTACCAGAGCCATATATTTTCAAGATGCTTCTCAACCTGTCAAATTTTTAGAATTCCAGAACAGGGTGGGAGGAAAGGAAAGAGTAAGGAATAAGTTTCTTGGTTTTCTTTGTATTTTGTTGATTAGAAGCTAGTAGCAATGGTGCAGTTAAGAAATCTGTATTCTCATGACTCTCCCTAGGCAAATATTATTATCAACCATATTTGGAAGTGTGTTGCTATATTAGTGGATCTTGCTGAATTGTGGGCATGGATAAAATTCAGTGAGTTGCTAGACTCATTCAGCAATTCCAATGCAGCAGATTTAGGGTCTGAGAATTTGTATTTTTAATACATCCCAAATAATGCTCAAGCTACTGATCTAAGAACTAGAATTTGAGAATTATTAGACAAAACAAATAATTCTAGACACTAGCTATGTATTAGCACGACCTAAAAATCTTTTACAAAATAAGAACTAGACTGGTCCTCCATGCAATTAGTCAACAACTCAGACTGTGGTTTGTGAGCTCCTCCAGGTGAATCTGGTGTGCAACCAGTGTTGAGAACAGTCTTTAGCCAAGCTATCTTTAGTTAATACAATTCAATTAGTGTTGATTAAGGGTAAGCCATGTACTGGTGCCCTCTGAATAATGACCCATATCATAAATTACTGCTTAAGTTTAGTTATAGAAATTTTAAATTATTATTTTTGCTGACCTAATAAGTATGCTTTTCTGACAGAAAATAAGAATTAATAGAATTGAAAATGTCAGCCAAGACTTCTGAAATGGGCTTTTTGAACAAAATATAAATTTTTCCTAACATTTTGGTCAATGAGACATTTGCATTAAAATATCCCCTGGCAGTTTCAAAATGCAGACTCGTGAGTCATGTCTCAAACCATCTGAATCAGAATCTGCGAAGTATGGACCAAGAGTCTGCATTTTAAGAAGTTCCCTAAATCACACTATTGCTTTTTGTGCCAAATACTGAAATTTGACAGAGTCAAACACTAAAAAATTCATTCTTTTTGTATGTTTGAGTTTCCTGTTATTCAATTTTACCTTAGTATCCCTGGGTGATTTCCAGACCGAGGTATCTCAAAACATGCTGGCTGGTTTTTTCTACTAAAAATGGGCCTTATGAATAATCTAATTCCTTTTTGGAATTCCTTTTTGTCATATGTTCTAGAGAACTTATTGGGATCAGGCTAGCTACTGTAACAAATTCCAGAATGTATAATAATCAACCACAATGAAAACTATTCCTATTTCAGCGGTTCAATCAGATATTCCCATTTAGCTCAAAGTTCTCCTCCAGTCTTGATTCAGTAACCATAGTCCTTTGCACTATGTAGTGAAACAATCCATCTGTGCCTCTGTATTATACTTACTCAAGTGGAAGGAGGATCAAGGGTAAGTGTAGTGGGAGACTATACCACTCACAGGCCTTGGTCCACATGTAGCATCTACACTTCTGTTCACATTGCATGGGTCAGAAATTGACACACACAACATTTAGCTATAATGAGAGCTGATAAATGCCTTGTCAATCTCTGTCTATTTTATTTATTTATTCATTTATTTATTTTATTGGTACCAGGGATCAAACTCATGACCACATGCTTGCAAGGCAGGTGCTTATACCACTGAGCTAAATCCCCAGTCTACAATCTCTGTCTAATATAGTTAGGCACAGCCCTCAGTTTTGGCCACAAGCATTGACTCAGAGGATATAAAATACAATTAGTAGAACAAGGTCAGCACACCAAAAATAAAAACAAACAAACAAACAAACAAAAAGAATGAGGGGAAAGCAAGAGAGAAAGAAAATAACTCAGAAATAATTTTGGCCTCCAGAAATAATCATGTCTGATGCTAGAACTACCTTTGAGTATTATAGTCACATGAATCACTATGTCATGTATTGCATAAGCTGCATTAGATATCCTTAGTATTACTAAGGATTTTAAATACTTGTTTAACTGATATAACAGGAGTAGAGAAGTCATGACAGGAGATACAATTCTGGAATGGGTGCATATTGTCTAGTTCTGCAGGATCCATATGCTGAAAAATAAATAGGGGCATAGCTTTCTATGTATACTCTAAAGTTATGACTTATAAATTAATTTCAAAATGTTAAATATGTACATGTATACATCATCACAGTGATCATAATACAGGTTATAACACAGGTTAATATGAGTCAGAGACACAGGATTGTTATTAGAAAGTATTACAATGTGTTCTTGGGAAAACAATCCAAAGAAATAAAAAATAGGAAAAAAAATTGGAGCCTATCTGATTTCCTACTCATCTTTATTGCTGAGTAAACTAAGGTTTCAAACACTGAGTGGCTGTACTCTCCAGTATCTGCAACAGTAAAAACATGGAACATTACCAACGCTAAAGTCAATGATGATCTAATGACAGACCGATTTCACAGCAATGTCTTAGAAAAGAGGAAAATAATCTCTTGATCTCTTTTCCTTTCTGTTGACCAATTTATATGTATACAGACCCCAAGAAACTTAGTGAGTCCCGATTTCTATATTAATAAACCATAATGTAAGAAAACACACTAAAGTTGGTTTGTTTCTTTGGTTGTTTTACGTATGGGTATGTGACACAATTTATGTAAATCACAAGATCACCTCATGCATGAAAAAAAAGTCTATTAGGACTCGAGGGACTGTAAAATTTAGGGAGCACTGAAAATGTAGGAAACAATATGTATTCTGTGAGGCAACTGAGAAGAAATTCATGTAACAAAATTGTTATTCTCTTAGTAATATTTTAAACATAAAAGCCACGATACTTAAATCCCAATTCTGTAATATTTCTCTTTTTTCCTTTAACTCTCTAAATTGAAAAAAAAAAAAAAAAAAAAAAAAACAACAACAACAACAAGATATTGCAGTGTGTCAAATCAGCCTTAATTTTTGGCCTCTGCCCAGGAATGATGGCACCACTCTATAATTGCAGCTAAGAACATAATCCCAACTTCAAGAGATAACATTTAGAAATAATACTCCACTGGAGGAAGACGCCTTAGCTGTAAATCCAGGTTTATCGAAGGCCACCTCACAACCATCACACAACGAGGGAACCTCTGTCGATGAACTACAGAGATATTGCCAAAATGGGAATTATCGGGTTTCTTCTGTGTAGCGCCAGTCGATCTGGCACTTTTAAGTGCTAATACCTGCAGCTGCTGAGCAGAGAAAGGGCAGGTAAAAAAGCTGGGGGAGGGCAATCTGGTGTTCTTTGTTTGTGAGACTAGGCTCAGTCCTGCCAAGTTCCTTTAATGCAGTATTTTTGTCTCCTCTTGGTCTGAAAGAAAAAAGATCCCATGGATCCAAATTTATCACAATTGAAATAAAAAATGTAAAAGATCAGTATAAAACATTTAACAGCAACAGTTAATAATGTATATGATAACATATTGCACTAATATATTGACAAATGTGGCAATAAAGTATTAATGTGATTATGTATCATCAAATATATCAGCCATCCATCCTCTCTTCTGCTCCAATTTAAAAACAAAGCAAATCCTGGGACTATAAAATGGAGATAGAATCTCCAAGAGTGATTTCAATTAAGCACATCTCTGAGAACTGTATCCACAAGTTCCTAAGGAGACAGCTTGTCAGTTTGAGTATGACGAAGAGCCTTTAGGAGTGGTAACAAAAGCCACAAGAAAATGACTTCTATATTTCACTTCAAATCTGGAAATCAGATCTGACCAGCGTTGGGAAAACTGAGATGTCAGTAGTTTGTTTTTCCTGGCTCTTTCTTCCTATTTGGGGCCTGTTCTCTTCATCTTTACAGTTACAATGTAACGGTCAGTATTATGTGTCAGCTTAGCTGAGCAACACACTCCAACTAAAAAAAAAAGCACTCACCCAGTTGTTGCTGTGAAGGGATTTTGATGATATGACTAGAGATCACAATCGGTTGACCTCAAGCAGAGGCGATTGTCCTAAGTGATCTGGCAGCCTGATTCCTGCAGTGCTGATACCTCAAATACAGGAAGGAGGCTTTCTCAAAGAAGCAGACTTTTTGCCAGTGGTCTGCAGTGCTGAGACTTGCTTGGCAGTTCCAGCATGCCCTTCACCACTTGCTCTGCTCACATGAAAGTGGCTTGACCAGCCCTACCATCAGGTGAGCCTATCCGAAATCTCTTAAGTTGGATCTCCTAATTTTATTGCTGTTTAGAAAGACCTGAAACTTCAATAGGTGTCAAGTTTTTACTGAACACACAGAGTAGTGTAACCTCACCCCTAAAAGACAGATGACCCTTTGATAATAAAAATTTCTGTCTTCTCATAGTATTTTTATTTTTTCAAAATCTAATCAAGGCCAGGTACCATGATTCATGTCTCTAATCCCAGCATTTGGGAGGCTGAAGCAGGAGGATTGCCATAAATTCAAGGCCAGCGTGGGCCACATAGTGAGCTCAAGGCCAGCTTGAAGTACATCATGAGACTCTGTCTCAAAACATCAGAAACAAAACAAAACTATTTTCAACAAGATCATGTGAAAAAGGTCATCAGAGTATGGGCAAGAAGAATCCTGGTTTAGCTCAGTGGCATAAGCACCTGCCTGGCAGGCACAAGGTCATGAGTTTGAACTCCACTACCAAAAAAAAAAAAAAAAAAAAAAAAATCCTACTAATGTCTTTGCAAAGAGCTATTATAAACATTGCTTATACAATTGCTATATTTTTGGTTCCTAATTCAGAGCCATAACTCATTGAGATTCAGTTTTGTCCAAAGCTTCACCCAGAATTAACAACAGAGGCCAAACTAAACTGAAATCTCACATTTGGTGCTTTCCACAGAAATTCTCTTACCTGATGGACGTGGTTCTTAGGATATGATCTTAGTAGATTTACTTTCCTCCTGAGTTGTTTAAACAGAAATGAATGGGGTTTTAATCCAGGGATTTTTAAACATTAGTTAGCATAAGTTTTAAACCATTTGTTTGGTTTTGTTGGAATAGCACAGTCAGCAAGCTTGATGCAACTCAAGCATGGTGAAGCCTATTGCCTGCCCCACCATTAATCACTGTAGAATCCAGGTTACTGCTTTTGTCTTTCTGACTTGGATGCTTCCCTTAGAAGACATGGAACCCAAGAGTTTATAAGGATGAAACACTGGCCAAAGTCTTTGTTTCACTTTTGAAATGACGTGGCAATCAGGTCATTGGCTTTGCTCGGTGGAGGTAGCAAGAGACATCACACCAACATGAGTTTGACTTGAATAATTTGTGTTTTCTTTGCTCTATGCTTAGAAGATGAATGGGACTTATCAGGAGCTAAAAGAGAAAAATCCCAGACAAGGGTGACTTATTAAGCTCAGTAAATGAAGAAGACAAAAGTAACTTAAGTACACAATTTACATATGTAAGCACTTATTTTCAAATAAAAATAGCACATTTTTATTGATTTTGTTGAATTTAACTTAACTGTAAAACAACTTTCTGTTTAACAAAATCAAAACTATCATATACATTATTAATAACAGAAAAATTTTAAAATAATGCCATTAGGAATGTGACATACAAAGCTACATATATTTCATGAAAGAGAGATGGCCAGAGTATATTTCATATCCTCTGTGTTTTAGAAGCAAAACCTATGCAGAAATTTTTTGGTTCATGTCATGTTTATGTTATACAAGAAAATAGGTCTACAAAAGGTTTTACCCACATTACTATTCAATAATGTTATGACTAGTACAGTCTTGCTTTTTTTCTCCAAGTAGCCTTGCTTTAGAAATAGATAAAATTTATATTTTTTTCTATTATGAGATCTTGTTTAAGCTATTTTTCATTTATTTCTCTCTATCCTGTATATCTGTAAAGTCAGAAAAATGTTAGTACTCACTTCATGGGCAATTGAATTAAGGTCCATTCTGTGACAAGAGTTTACTACAGAGCACTGATGATAAAACATTTACAGCTTTCAATGATACAAACAGCCCACTGTGACATGTATGCTGTAGTTTCACCATCACTGTTATAGGATATGGCACTTCTTAAGAGTTTGTGTGCTGTAGCTTTTAATATATTTCTTTGCTTTACTGTTCCGGGTCACTTCAGATACTTGTAGACACTGAATCCAATAAATACAATTATCTTATTGGTCACATCTTCATATCAGTAACGTCTGTGTCCTTGATACCATCTGTATCAGTGGTGTGAATCTAAGGCATCCATAAGGAGCTGTTTGCATCACTGAAAGTTCTAAAAAGTTCACCATCACTGTTTAGGTGGTCACTTATAGCAGAGATAGATCTTCCTTTCTATTTATTAAATGCTGAAAGTTATGGTTTTTATCTAGACATCTGCCCAAAGCCACATGCATTCTTTCAAGGGGTTTGGGGGAGGTGATTAGATCAATGTGACATGATGCTTCTTAGTGGATTATCCCACTGATTTCATATATATATATATAGTTCAGTGGTATAAGCACTTGCCTGGCTAATACAAAGTCCCCAGTTCAATTTCTGAAACAAAACAAAACAAAATGGAAATAAGAGGGAAAAAAAAGCAAAACAGAAAAAAAGTAGAAATAATACAAAATTTCAAAAACAAAAAGCAGTAACAAATCACTAGGTGTTAAATTACAAATTGTCCTCTTAGAAATAGTTGTTCAAGTTACAAAATTAAAGCATATAAAGTGGACATTTAAACAGTGAGACTGAAAACAGTTCTGTTCAATGATCCAATATAAACTTAGTAGTATGGTTATCAATTCTACACACTTAAACATACATGCAGGTATATCCTTTAGATCACTTTCTTTTCTTCTCTCTTTTACAATAGCAATTTCATATTTTGGGTTTTATTACTCCTACGTTTCTTACTATTTTTTACACTAGAGACACAATATGATATTTATAAATATGATTCTTACTTATTTCACTGTTGAGAATAGTCTCAAGTTGTCTCCATTTACCTATGAAGGCCTCAAGATCATCCTTTTTATAGCTGAGTAATATTCTATTGTATAAAAATACCACATCTTTTTCATCCACTCTGCAGTTGATGGGCCTCTTTCTTGTTTTCAAGATTTAGCTATTACAAATTGTCCTGCTATGAACATGGGTGCACATATATCACTGTACTTGACCTTTTCCATTGTTCTGGGAAAATACCCAGGAGCGAAATAGCTGGACTGAATAGAAATTCCAATCCTAGTCTTCTGAGAAATCTACATAAAGATTTCCATACTAGTTTCACCAATCTAAACTCCCACCAACAGTAGAGCAGTGTTTCTTTTTCCCCACAGCCTCATCAACATTTGTTACCAGTTGATTGCTTGATGGCAGCTATGGAAGAGAACTCTTGAGTTAGATGCATGAATGTAGCAATTATGCAATGAATGACACCCAGTTTCAGGTATATAATAGGAATTCAGTAAGTATTTGTGCATACAAATCAATAAATGGAAGGTGGTACAGTTACCTCTTAGCCCATGTCTTAATATAAATTCACAGTATGTCTATATAGGAAGTTTGGCACATGGTAGGCCTTTAATTAATGTACACTGAATGACTGAATGATTGAATTAATGAGATTAGTTAATTCATGGCATCTGTAGTCTCCCTTGTAACTATCTTTAGAAAAGTACTAAACAAATAAACAGAAGTTCTTAAACCGGAAAAGAAACTCAAGTGCTCAATCAGTGCCTTCTATGGACTCAGTTTGTCTCAATGTTGACTTTAGAGTCCTTCAGTCAATTGTATATGAAAGTTAAAGAAAAATAGGCAGACATTTTTCTGATTTCCTTCTTTTTTTCCTTCTTTTCTTCCTTCCTTTCTTCCTCTCTCCTTTCCATCATTCATTTCTTCCTCCCTCACATCCTTCCTCCTTCTTCTTTCTCTCTCTCTCTGTATCTCTGTCTGTCTGTCTGTCTCTCTCTCTCTCCCTCTGAAATAGATTTTAAACCCAAGGCTTTCACACTAAACCACATCCTCAGTTCTTTTTTGTAGTTTTTATTTTGAAGCACGGTCTTGCTAATTCATCAGTTTCCCTGGTCTGGGTCTAAACTTACAATCCTCCTGCCTCATCCTCCTAGAGGGCTGGAATTGCAGGTATGTAGTACCATGCCTAACAAGCCCTTTGCTTTTAAACATTGTTTTAATTGAAAGTGATTTTAATCTGTAGTCCTCAGTTTGTCTTCACTGGAAACATTCAAGTGGTCCAAATTTTACTGTGAGAAACACTTTTGAAAGTTATAACAGATTTCAGAAGGCACTAGGTTATCCTCATCCATAGGACATCTCATAGTAATGAGTGGATGTGTTAGAATTATTATTTAAAATTATTTAATCCCAATTTACTTCATTATTGATGATCCTGCCACTCAGAGCCATGAAGGGCGTTATCTTAGCACAGAGTATATGTGTAGGCAATGAAATTGAAAGCATTGTTCATATTTTTTTGGTTCTTAATGCACCTTTCATTCTTTGCTACTAAAATTTGTTTCTTTTTTTTTTTTTTTTAATTTTTTTTTTTTTTGTCTTATTTATTTTTATCGGTACCGGGGATGGAACTCATGACCGCCTGCTTGCAAGGCAGGTGCTTACGCCGCTGAGCTAAATCCCCAGCCCCTAAAATTTGTTTCTATTGCCATCAATACAATTTAAAAGTCAAATGATCTCTCCATAGCATAGGACTGAAGCAAACTCCTTCACATATTTTTATATATAATGGTAGCGTTAGTAATATTCAGGATAGACAAAAGACTACTAATATAATTTTAAGGAACTCAAAGGATTTCATGTTTAAAAATGTGTTCATCCTACCAGACAACACAAATGTCACTGCAAAGAAAAAGAAAATTATACAAAGTTCCTCAGTTTTAAAATTCCAAGGGCAAATAGATACTCCTGTTGAGAGGCAGTTGCTCTAAGGAGAGTTAACACCTCAAAACGTCATGAAACATTAACACACCAACCAAAATTATTTCTGTTAATGCTCTCCACTGTGGGGATTTCCAGAGAAGAACAGAGTCTCCAAGAAGGGTGAGGCAGAATAAATACCATGATGGGAATCCTAGGTAGGGCAGTAAGTGTGCTGGTTGCTGACTGGGTGCAGACATTTGGAAGTCTTGCCCGAGATTGTAATTATACTGAGTACTGATCACATTCTTTAGACTGTCCTTGGCCTCTCAGAAGGAGAGTGTATGAGTCACATTTTAAACAAAAACTTTAAAAACACAGAATCCTGGGGCTGGGGATTTAGCTCAGCGGCATAGGCACCTGCCTTGCAAGCAGGCGGTCGTGAGTTCGATCCCTGGTACCGATAAAAATGAAAAAGACAAAAAAAAAAAAAAAACAAAAACAAAAACAAAAAAAACAAAAAAACAAAACAAACAAACAAAAAAAAACCCACAGAATCCTGTGTTTCCTAGGTTTAGCCTTTCCGTGATTCTAAATAAGAACGTGGATTTTATCTTTACAGTAAAATCAGAAAAAAGTTTGGTGTTGAGCTGAGACAAGTGACTTAGGATGCCAGTTCTATATTGATTAAATGAGAAAAGAGGGAAAATAAATTTTGTCAAAGGATACTTTAGTGACTTTACTTAGAACAAATAATTCATATGAAATATCAGTTAGCCAAAATTAGCTGGGTATTTTCTGTTTTCTACTGAATTTGACAATGCATTCAGAGGCTAAGGGCAGGCATCTTTGGAATCTCAATGATAAAGGTTTTTTCTCTGATCAAATTCTCTGAATAATTACTCAACTCTCCAACTCTTTTTGGCCAATGTACATAGCCTCTGTGCTCCTCTCGGGAATAATTATCACACTGAAATCCTTTTCTGTAGCTTTTGTTCTCATCAAGAGAAAGTAGAAGGCAAAATGTAAATACTACTTTAGGAAGACTCTCAGAGGTATTTTGGCCAAATGCTTCCTATTTCTTGAACTCTGTCTCAGATCTCCAAACCAACATCAAACTTTGCATTTGGAACTCGTAGGCTCTATAGTTGAGATCACTGAGGGCCTCTTGGAGGAGCAGAACCATCAGGCTCTTGCTATGTTAAGATACGCAACTCAAGAGAGGAAACTCAGAGGACAGTGCCTTGCTTTAAAAAGGAATTTCTTAGAGGGAATAGAGAATGAGTTAGGAAAATGTGAAGTGACTTCAGTGACTAACTCAAAGGACAATAATATGGGAAGAACATGTTATAAAATATTTATTGCTGTCGCACCAGATGTCATGCAAATTAGCCATTTTTTCTCAATGTGTCTCTATCTTTGAAACCTCATAGCACTGTAGTACCGAGCCTCATGCAGCTGCAGTGTCCTTTAGGGTAGAGCTACCAATTACAGAGGTGTAAACAACTGGGTTGAATTCTACTCTGGGTCATTGTCATTTCCTCTGAATGCCTTTATATTGGTCCACATTTAACACATTTATGACTCTGTGGTGCTCAGTGCACTTATTTCCAAAACTGTGAGCATCCAGAGGAACGCTGGGAAAAATTAATTTCCCAATGTACCAAGACTGCCCATGTATTCTAGTTAAATGGAGACAATAGTGTTGTGCTCTCTGGCTTCTATTCTACATGCAGCAAATGCTCAATAAAGTGAACTGATGAGCACAAGTGGCTTAATTTAGAAGATTGTTAATGGCCTCCAAGAGTGTTCCACACTTAACTCATTTACCAGTCTTATCTTGTAACACTGGGCAGACTATTTGTTGCACCACCTCAGGTGCAACCATTTTCAAAGACCATGAAGAGGTGTAGTGCCCTCTGAAAGAAAGATTTTGACCTGAATCAGTTCACTTTAGCAAAATTGTATGAATCTTGCCATAAAAAGGAGCAGGGATTTAAAGGATTATTAGAAGTATATATTTGTCTCTTTTCATTGAGGCCTTTGTTTGATTCACCGGCAGTAATATATCTACTACCTGCTCAGTGCTGTGAAAAGCTCTACCAGACTGCAAAAAGGTTAGAATTTGATAATTCTGTACTTCCAGAAATTAATAATTGCTACCGGGGAAATTATTGAATGATAATAGTCTGAAAAATAATAGACAACCTCTTGATTTTTAAATTTAGGGCAAATCTAGGATTTCCTTGCATCCTCATCAATGTGTAGGGTTTTCTTCTCTTTTTCAAGATGCTCCATCCGAATGTAGCAATCTAGAATAGTGATCTCCAGAAAAGGACACATGGATGTCAGGAGATGCCTATGACTCTGCAGAGGGATGCAGCAAAGAAACCCTCTCTTTGTAAGGATTCAAGTTAATAAAAAGAAAGAAAATAAGATTTAAACTGAACTGCACTAAAAAGGCATGGGCATTAAAATGACTGAAGAGATGTAACCAAACCTAAAACTATAGCTGCAGTCCAAAGGTAATACCAGTGTTTTGGGCATGAACAGAAATCTCCGTGGCTAGTGCAGTCTTCTTCAGAAACCTAAGGGAGTAATGAGAAGAGGCCAGTTAAATATATAAAGAAACAAGCCACCACTTTAAAGTAATAAGTGTGTTTTTAAAATATGACTTTATTTCTAAAATATTATTAACAAAGAACCTTTACTCTAAGCATAGCTTGTCCCTTGAGAGATTAAGAATTTCTCATAAATGTGTGAAAATGAATCATCTATAATATAACATCACACCTCTATAATTTTTAAGCAATAACTTAAATAAAGTGCCGTGCAAAATTTATTTTTAAACACTTGTAAATAATAAATACACAGATAAATAAATAAATACACACAAATCTACATACACTGGAAATGCATTCTCAAATTTTTTAAATACTCTATTTTGCTTCCATATAAATCTTAAGTCCTTTCTTTTTTATGTGTGGTAAGGCATGTTTAACAAACAGCATTACTTACACCAGTTTTAATCCTGGTTGCCCCCTATACAATAATGTTCCATTATGACTTTTTAATCTTGCACATTAAGGACTTTCATTAAAGTGAACTCAGGTTAGCATTTTTTAACCTGCTCTAAAAACGTTAACATGAGCCACAGTGGGCTACCAGCTCAATAATCTTCCAATTGTCCCAAGCTTCAAATGGCCCATTGAGGCTCTATTTGTTCCAGTCTATTGGTTAAATATGTATTTGTGTGGTTTTCTAAAACATTTAATTATTTACCTAAGTGGCCCTAACAGCTGGTCTACTTGCTAAAGCCAATAGGAGACAGTTGAATGTTAGACCCATTCAATTTAAATATGTTTTTTCAAAAATGAAAACAAATTAAAAAGCAAAATCTCTTACCTTTAGTTCTGTTCACCTCTATCATGTAAACATAGATTGAAGGCACATGCTCTGCATATTAAAGCGTGTTATAAGAAGCATCTGTAGAAAATCATATTTGCTCTTGCTGTGGGTCAGTGACTGTATCTAAGTCATACAATTTCAATGCAATTTCATTATTTCTTACTTTTTAATATCAAAAGTATTTAGACCATATTATGGAGTCATTTTAGGCCTTTCAAACTGATTTTTGAAATTTGGTTCTTTTTATTATTTTTATGTACAGACTGATAAAACTAGGGCAATCTAATAGCAAACCTGAGCTCATATATTTAAATACATTAGGCAAGGCATTCATCATCGATGTCTATCCTTCTGGCCCTCACTTTTCAAACTCCCTACAGAAGTTTTATTTTTATGTTAATATATATACACCCATACAGAAAAATGTAACACTGAATATTTTAAATAACAGCATGTGGAAGTAACCCTGAAATACCCTCCATAGCAAATCAAAAGAAACCAGTCTCATGAGCAAAACACTTTTAGGAACCTAAATAAGTTCTATCCTATGGTAAACATTCTATCCCATGTTGAAAGAATGGATAAATGGATTGATAGACTGGTTGAGTTTTTAAAAATCTGACTTTATGTTCCTTTGGAAGTATACTGAGCATTGTATATATATTTACTTCAGCTTATTTAGAATATAAACTCCTTGTAGACAGTGATAATAACTTTAGCACATCCTAAATATTTGATTGACCAAACATGAGGGTGCCAAATAACTCTACAACTAGTATGGATCCAAACATTATATATTAAGCTAATAAATAATATTATAATAAATAAGATTTGCGACAGTGATTCATCACTTTGGCAAATGTATCTTCACCTGGAAGATGAGGCAGAATTTAAAATTCTTAGGCTCTGTGCCTAAGTACAGAGCCATGCGGAAAGTGGCTGTCAGCAGCCTCTGTAAGTCAGTTTCCTTTTCTTCCCATCCCTATCTGATCCCATGCTGTAATGAATTCTCTAGACTATGTACTTGATATTTTTGGAAATGTCTCCCTCAAGACCACTCTGAGTGACCTTTAGGTCTAGGAATTTATTTATACACCTAAGATTTGGGAGCAAGGAAGGGGAAACTCAGTCCCTAGAGGTGGATTCATGGCTATTTAGAAAGAGAACTCTGGGGTAGACAAAAGCTAGAGCAGGATTAGAAAAGTGAAGATATTCCCTGAACAGATGACTGTTTAATACTTTAGGAAATCTTATCCTTGCTCACGTTTAGTCTGCTATTCATTTATACCCTTCCTTATGTGTTTAGCATTGAGACTTGAAAAGCAAAGCTTGGTAAATGTTGATTGATTGGTGGATATAGGATAATGTAATTTTTTTCACCAAAACATCCAGTTTGGACAATGAACTGCTTTAGATAAATGTTATATTTATTAAACTCCCCACAATCAAATAAAAAAAATTGTTTGGGTGTTTTTGTACATTAGCCTAAAATCATGATTTACCTTTAGACCAGAATTAGCAAGTCATACAGAAAATTCAGAAATTAACAAAATCACCTATATTTCAAGTTTGTATCTTTATTGACTGGTTGAGAATTTTGGAATATCAGTGTTAACTCAGGACACCTAGGTGGCTAGAATCGGTGGCTCTACAACTCAGTAACTTAGGGTTTATCTGATGTAACTCCTACCATAGTGATGATGATAATAGGATTGTCTTTACATGATTTTATGGACAGATTCTTAAAAGGATTAAAATATCCACTAAACCATGAAGTCACCAATGAAAAAGTTACTGGATTTTATCATATGTTTATCTAAAAAAAATCTCAAAAATTTCAAAGTTATCTCTTTTCTCTGTTTGGTCTAGCATCTACCTTGGACATTTTGCAGAAACATTTTTGTAAATGTGATTTGCAATTTTGGACACTATATACTTCCTTTATAAAAAATCGCCAACATTTTTTTCCTTTTAGTCTGATTGTCTGTGTTCCTGCTTTTACTCATTTTAGTCAAAACCCAGAATTGGAGAGATGTGAGAAAATTTCAAGCTAACTCTTTTACTAAAAAAGGTAAAATGGGTTATTCTAGCATCAAAGAAAATGCATGGATTTGGATTTGATATCTGTAAATCAGTAGTTGAAATTTTATGTTTTATAGCATGAGTATATTATAGATGTCATGGAAACTAATTAATATTCATTTGTAGGAATCTCAAATAGGAACTTTATGAATGATGATTTATAATTCTATTTAGATTTAAATTTCTAAATTTAAGATCCTGGACAAATCATATCTGCGGAATGCCTAAAAGAGAATTATATTATCATTGAAAGATATTTAAATAAAATAGGAACTTATAACTTAGGAATAAAATGCAAAATACACAAAATATAAAATACATGAAATGAAAAGAACAAAACAATGTTTAACTGTTCTTACAAACCAAATGGGCTATATTAGTCTTTTACTCCAGAAGTTGTTATGCTTTAACTTGAGCCGTGACATATTTCAATTTGTCTAACAGAAAATCCCATTGTAGTAGCCTTTATGTAAAAACTCATATCTTGATTAGATGTGTTAAGTACACCAGCGTTCTGACTCAACTTCATTTCTTCATGCATGCATGCAAAAAGACTTGAATTTTTAATGATGATAGCACTATTATAATCGTCAAAATTTTTAGAAGTTTTTGAAGTAGGAGTAAGCATAAGTATGATGCATTCATTACATTTCCACCCTTTAAGAATATTTTCCTTCTAAGAATATTAACAGCATTTTTCCTACATAATACTGTTTAAAAGCCTGTAATGATACATACATGAGAAAATTCCCTAAAGATAAAAAAATGAATCATTCCCAGACTTTTAACAAACATGTAAATGGTTTCCGATTTTTGATGGCACGTTTCTTCTCCCTGTTTTGTGGCTTTGTGCGCATCTCGCTTGCTCTTCATTCTTGCAGCCAGTAATAGTTATCAGATCTCCTACAACCCCTGGCATCTGAGAGAGACATTTCATTCTTTCTTCCTCTCATCATCTCAGGAAGCTCTAGCATTTGACCATTTTCTCACATTTTCCCCAGGGATGCTGCAGGAAACAGGAGGATGAGCTGGTTTTGTGTTTTGTTGCCTGCAAGTGTGGCAAATCCCTTTCTGGCAAAGAAAATGAGTAGAAAGATAAGTGAAATGTCAGGATAAGTTGCTACTTAACTCAGGTCTTTTGCTGGAGGGAGGGGCATGAAGAATATAGGCCTCTGCATGCTCTGAATCTTTGCTGGGGCTTATGGAAACTTTTCTTTAGTTTTTTTCCATTGCTTATTTAAAGCTATTAGTGGTATGAGTATCCTGCATTAGGATGGAAATAATTCATTATTTTGGCTTCTTGAAAGAATGATATTAGAGTTTCTTAGGTCATAGAAAATATATTTGATGGAGATTCAAGGTGGCTTTCACTTGTGACCAAAAATATGCCTGATTTGTCTCTTGATTGACTAAAAACTAACTTGATCATCCCCATTCACATGGCATAACTTGGCTCGAAGTGCCAGCATCAGGTCAAGTCCAACATTTGCTCCCTAAGACTAAGCTCTTCTTTGCCCCCTTATATCTTCAAGATCTCACTTCAAAGAACCCCTGGCTGTGATTTTTCCAGTATTCTTTTCCCAACACTAATTCCAGGGACACTGATTTAAATAGTCTCCAAGTAATTTGCTAATTCTCTAGATAAAATGTTTCTTTTATGGATGTGACATTTTAGTATTGAAATGAAGAAAATTAAAGACACGTTTCTATCTCCTATACATACAAAGGCAAAGAATGAAGTTTTACATGTGGCTGTGTCCAATGATAAATAGGAAGAGATCAAGAAATGGAATTTCTGGGCTATCAAATTTTTTACTTCCAAAATTTATCTGTGTAAGTACAAAGTAAAAAATTTAAGTTATTAAACTATTATAATTAGGTCATGTTAATAAGCAAGAAATTTAATATTAACATTGGTATAATTCAGCAAATTAACATAGATGCGCTAAAAAATACAGATATTTTCTAACATAACCAGTAAAACAGAGGAAATTAAAAATGCCTACTCACACGTGATGTATTATGCAACCCAGAAGTCACCAACTAGTATACAGAGGGAAACCCTGGATGCCAACCCAGGATAAATGGTAGGAGGTAGAAGAATAGATCTATGCAATCTTCAATACAATAAAAATGGGTTGAATAAAGAACCCAAAATAAAATGGATATTGTTCTTCAAAGAAAGACAACTTTAGAAACATTTGAACTGTGCATTAAAGTGAAAATCCATGATGTACAGCATTAGATGTTCTAATTCTGAAAGCAAAATGAAGACACCTGCTTTACTGGTTAGGGAATTTCACAATGGTGTCATGCTCAAGTGGAGCATAAATGACGTTTCAATGAAGATCAAAGGCCAAATATTTATGTAATGAGACAGTGAAAATGATGACCTGTGGTGGCTTAACTTTATCCCTCATACTACTTCCTCCAAGGGATTTATAATCTAGAGGGAGACAACAAAATTTGGGAAAGATAAATTGCAATGCCAAGCAAAAAGGAAAGTGGTATTTCAGAGCATTTTTCTTTAAATATACAGAATTCTTTTCTCTCAAGGAATTTTTACAGAAACTCAGCATGCTAAATGAAAGCCTGCTTGGGGATACTTGGCCCATGCATCCTTCTTTTGTTCCCCAGTGAAATCCCTAATGTATTTAAATACATCTAGGTTTTTCCCAATGCCAATTTGAAACTTCCAGACATGATGTAAGACTGGATTTTTTTTTTCAGGAGAGGATAAATAAAAAAAAAAAAAAATTAGGTTTACCTAGGGAAGAAAAAACCGCTATAACAATGTACACGAAGCACCTGGAGGACCGGCTATGTGTCAGCTTCTATGTTCCTTTTGTCTTTTTGTGTTCCCCATTTGCAGAACTGTATTCTAAGACTACTTTCCTTTAAACCCCCCAGGGTTACTACTACTTATTTGATATTTAGTCATATTTAAAATATGATTGAACTTCCGGTGTTTCAAGATTATCTTCCTAACTGGAATTTGAAATTCACGAAGGTTTCAATGATACCAAATAATTTAGTCAGCTTTGTTCTTTGAATTCAATATTTGGGCATGTGAGTTGAAAAATGATTTTATGTTCCTTCCATTTGGTAAAAGGAATTCTTAAAAGTGCATTTTGATAATTAAATTTATGGGACATACCAAAGCATATGCAGATATTAGAAAATAATATTGACAGGATAATTTAGGATAGATGGCCTGTACTTTAGATCCATTATACACAATTTGTGTGAATGATTCAAATTGGACAATGTTTCCAACATGGATTTGAGCTATGCATTAAGCTCGCTGTCAGTTGTGTGGAAGGTTTTCCCAAGTCCATGCTGCCGTTAACTACAAGAGGTCCAACTTATAATGAAGTCCCAGTACTGCCGCTTCATGTCCTCCAGGAATTCAGATCCTGGACAGAGGCCATTATCTTGCTGAACTATCACCCAACATTCGAAAAAGAAGGTTCAGGGTGTCGATGTCCGCTCCCGGCCGGCAGGAAGGACACACGACAAAGTCTGGTAGTGGACAACCTTTTCTTTTTATTTTCCTTCTCCGTACAGCCTGCCCTGGGTTCTCCCAGCTGAAGCCTCCTTTGGTCCGCTCCCCGCGGCTCCTTTTGTGCTTCAGCCTGCCCCAAAGCCTCTACCGGTCCGCTCTCCGCGGCTCCTTTTGGGCTTCTACTTCCGGGCTTCTATCTGGCTTCTACTTCCGCCCAGGGGTGGCACCGGTATATATATGGGTACAGTGTCCAATCATGTTAAAGTAAGCAAGGCAAGCTGATTGGCTAACATCATCAGTTGCCAGGCAGACTATATTGTTGAGCGGGTTGTTTACGCGGTAAGCAGGAAACTAACATATTCGATGGGAGGGGTAATCTACCTCAGGCCTCACTCTTTACTACAGGCCTCACGTCCGCCAAGTGAGGCGACCGGGCTCGGGGCTGCGGCTCCCAACATCTCCCCCTTTTTTATTTTTTATGAATGTGCGCATCGTAGCCCTTCCTGGACTGGGTGCAGAGGCTTATGCCCTATGCGTAGGCCCACCGTAGGTCCTTGGCTTAGACCCTGGTTGGCCATGCCATGGTCTGCCAAGGCCCTGAGGCCCTCGTCCTTTTTCTAGGGCCAGGCACAAACTGGACGGAACCTGGATGCACACAAGCTTGCACTCATTCTCTCTCCGTAAAGAAATCCCCTCGGAGAGAAATTTAGACCTGGGCAGCATCTAACAGTCCAGCGGCTTACGTGCAGGATGGGGTAGGGCCTGGCTTAGGTCGAGTCATGCTGGGGAGGCACGCTCTTACCCGTCATTGACTCATCTACCCTGCTATATCATAATTTTTTAGAGGAGGAGTGTGGGAAGCTCACCGTCCCTAGACTCGGTCGTAGGCTAGGCGAGCGAGCCATGCATATGCCTGAGGATCTTTTTGTCCATTTCGGGCTACCGCTATTTCTATTCATCTTGTTGGTTGGTCTGTGATGGATCTCCAGTAGGGCAGGTCTGATCTTCAGTCGAGGGCTTTGTTGCCCGTGTCAGTCTCTCCGGTATCCACAGTGGTTCTCGTCCCGGTTCCTGTGGGAAAACACAAATCGCGCCTCGGTTCCAGCTGACCACTGGATCCGGGCCCATCCATTGTCCTGTCAGGACATCTTTCCACTTCACCCACCCTTTATGGTTGGGGGAAGGGTTGCAGTGCTCCACAGCTGGGGAGCGATTATCATTATTTAAATTTAAAAAATTGTGTGTGAATAGTGCCATGGATAATCGTGCCTTTGGGGCCAGGCCTTGGCCTACTCCCCCTTTTTGTTTTTGTAAAATTTCTTTGAGGCTTCTATGAGCCCTCTCAATGATTCCTTGACCTTGGGGATTGTATGGGATACCATGTTTTAATTGAACCTCCATCATTTTGCAGAACTCATTGAAGGCTTTGCCTATATAGGCTGGTCCATTATCAGTTTTTAATATTTTTGGTTTGCCCCATGCGGCCCAAGCCGCCAGGCAATGATTGATCACATTAGACACTTTTTCACCTGTTTCTGCTGTTGCAAATATGACGTGAGAACAGGTGTCTGTGGAAACATGAACATATTTAAGAGTCCCAAACTCCTGTATATGTGTGATGTCCATCTGCCAAACATCACCAGGGATCAAACCTCGAGGGTTTACTCCCCCTTTTTGTTTTTTATTTTTTATTTTTATCTTTTTCGTTTTTTTTTTTTTTTTTTTTTTTTTTTTTTTTAGTGGTACCAGGGATCGAACTAACAACTGCACACTTGCAAGGCAGGCGCTTAAGCCGCTGAGCTAAATCCCCAGCCCCTTTTTCCTCGACCGGCGTTTTTCTCAGCCTGCTCGGCAGAGTAGCCGCCCATGAAAATACCGTCTGCCCAGCGGCGCGACGTCATAAGACTGCGGTCGCGACAGAGTGAAACGGGGCGTCACTTCCTGTGCCGGCTGAGGGAAGGGAGGGTTTCCTGTGGCGGCCTCTCGGCGGGGAGCCGCTTTTAGAAAAGAGCTCCAGGGCGGAGCGGATGGCTCTCTATCTCCTCCCCGCCAGAGAGCGCCGGGGAACCGAGTCTGACCATCAGCGCGCCGACCCTCTCCCACAAGCATTCTCTTGTTCCACCCCCGGTCTCCCCGATTGGCGTTTCTCTCAGCCTGCTCTGCAGAGGACTCTGCATACCAGGCTCGCCAATCCAGGTAACCACCCGAGGGCAGACACGCCCCCGCCAGCTGAATCCAGTCCGCGGGGGTGAGGGGCCCAGAAGACAGATTCTCCAGCATGGCAATGGTGTAAGGCGCAGTCGGCCCAAAAGTTGTAACTGCATTTTTAAGTTCTCTAATCTGCTTTATCTCAAAAGGCTCCCATACATTGCGTCCCTGACCCATAGCTACTTGTACAGGAAATATCTCGTAGGGGTCACTATCCATCCCAGGTGGATGTACCTCATGAAACAAGCGTCTCCCCTGCCAAAGCCGCCTGTAAAAATACCGACCTGCCGGCGGCGGAGCATAAGACAGCGGCCGTGATTGGGCGGAAAATGGGGGCCCGTGCATCACTTCCTGTTCTGGCGAAGAGGAAGGGAGCTCCCGGGCGGCCGCCCCGCGGCGAGGGATCGCCTCCGGAAACGGCCCCCAAGGTGGGGCGGAAGGCTTCGCCTCCCTCTCGCGCCGGGGAGCGCTCAGGAGCTCTCTACTCCTCCGCAGACCAGGTTGAGCAGAGCGCAATTCGCGGCGTGACGCTGGAAAAGAACCCTGCGACTCCTTATTGAGCGACTTAGGCTCCTGACAGCTGGTCTCTTTGGCCTCCTTGCCATTCAACTTTCCCTCGTCCTCGGAGTCAGACGACTCCGAGGCTAGAGCCCCGTCCTCCTCCTTAGCATCCTTGTTCCCCTTGACAGACCCCTCTCGGGAGCTCCCTGACTGGGCCTGCTCAGATACCCTGCATACTTTTGTAAGCTCTTGAGAGCTTTCTCCACAACCACCCTCGCTCTTAGTGCCGCTACCTAACATGTTTCCCATCTTTTAATATGTTACTCACCGCGTGAGGCCCAAGGAATCCGCCACTTACGCGTGAGCCTGAGGGGAGTCTAAAAGCCCTGTAGGTGCGCGCCACCCAGAGCCCAGGCTTATCCCCAACTCACCTGTCTCGCAGCTCTGTACTGGAGCGTTGTCCACTTCCACGTCTCGGGGGTGATCAGTCCCCGGGCGGGCCTCCAAATGTCGATGTCCGCTCCCGGCCGGCAGGAAGGACACACGACAAAGTCTGGTAGTGGACAACCTTTTCTTTTTATTTTCCTTCTCCGTACAGCCTGCCCTGGGTTCTCCCAGCTGAAGCCTCCTTTGGTCCGCTCCCCGCGGCTCCTTTTGTGCTTCAGCCTGCCCCAAAGCCTCTACCGGTCCGCTCTCCGCGGCTCCTTTTGGGCTTCTACTTCCGGGCTTCTATCTGGCTTCTACTTCCGCCCAGGGGTGGCACCGGTATATATATGGGTACAGTGTCCAATCATGTTAAAGTAAGCAAGGCAAGCTGATTGGCTAACATCATCAGTTGCCAGGCAGACTATATTGTTGAGCGGGTTGTTTACGCGGTAAGCAGGAAACTAACATATTCGATGGGAGGGGTAATCTACCTCAGGCCTCACTCTTTACTACAGGCCTCACGTCCGCCAAGTGAGGCGACCGGGCTCGGGGCTGCGGCTCCCAACATCAGGGCACATGAATAATGCCAAACTAGTTGGGAAACATCTGTGTCCCCAAGCTGACCAATTCCCACATGCCTCCCTGTCTACCTGTGTGGCAGGGCTGCCTAAGAAGCCAATTATTTCAGAAGACTTTTGTTTTGCAGTAAGGCAGGTTTGCTGACTGCTGCACATAAATTCCTTCCTGTAGAAATAATGGCCACTTGGTTAGTTTTGCCTACAAATGTCAGCAGACAGGAAAACAGCTCTAGTCCACACTGTGAAGCAAAAATGAAAGTAAAGCTCGTGTTGGACCTGATTTGACAGTGATTATGATTCAACCTAGTGTAAGTCTTTATAAGAAAGAAGACAATTTGGCTTGCTTCGGTTCAGAAGCAGAGTGTATTGTGAGGACTCTAGCAACAAGCATTCGGCAAAGGCAAAGACCTACGTGGAATGCCCATAAAAAGTGGCCTTTGCTCAAATAACATCCCAGAAAGGATTCACATAGAGAGAAGGAGGAAGTTTCAGAATCCTGAAGAAGAAGATGTGTTTTTGACATTATACAGGTCTTACTGGTTTGCAGCCACTCATTGTATTTTCTTCCAGTTAGGAATATCTAAAGCACCCCAGTTATTTCCATTAATAGAAGATAATGAAACAAGTTAGTTTATGAAGCAGTGAAGGATTGAAAAGGCAAAAAGAAATGCTGAGGTAACACAGAAGTAGCTTCTATAGGAAGCAGCTTTTGTTCCCAAACAAGAAGCAAGAATTTGAGGATGTGAGAACCTAAAAAATAGAAAGAACTTATAAAATAGGAAGCAACTTCTGAGGAGAGGACACTGTCTAACTGTTGGCTCAACAATTGAAAGCCTGGTCCCAGATGGGCCGGGGCACAGACCTCCAAGGAGGATGCTGGCAGCCCTGGAGTGGCACAATAGGATTGTCTTGGAAGTCGAGATAATGATTTTTAATTTGGAAAAAATCTGCTATGCAGGCAAAATATTACAGTTGGAAAAAAATTGAAAAAGCAATAATATTTTCCTTCTTGGTTTTTATATCTTTTTCTTAGTGCCACTGATAGGAGGAAAATGAGCATAGCAATTAGAGACAACAGCTTAGGAGCCAGCATAATCCCAGTGTTTGGTACACTCAGGCCTTGACATAGGAGGACACTGGGCATCTAATCTGATAGAGAGCTTTCACTTTTTCCATGTGAAAAGACAGAAGAGAAAAGTAACAGGTTGTAAGAAAAAGTGAGCCCCAATCTCCTAACATAAGCCTAAAACTCTTATCTAGGTTTCTTTACAGCACCCCTTTGTTTGGTGAGAACTCACATGAAACAACTGAGTAAGAACCCATTTGCTTTGCATTTTGTAAGCAAAATGCCAGCCCCCTGGAGACATCTCCCTCTTTTGCAGGTCCTCTGCAGTGGATAACATCACATCACACCTTATATCCTGAAAATTTATTTTTATCTTTCACTTTACTTTTGAAGAAATAAGGAGGATTCTAAAATACTCATCTGCGCACTTTCGTACCTGTCTCTGGAGAGTTGAGGCAGGATGCCAGAGAGCTTCAGGCCTGTTTGATTTGATAAGTATGGAACTACACTTTCTAACACTCTGGCCACTTACATGAATCACTTAACAAGTACATGAGTGGGAGATGGAGAGTAAATAGCCTATCAGAGAATCAATCCATACATTTAGCTCTCATGCCATTGTACTAAAATTATTCTTTTGTTTTTGACATTCTATTTAAAAAATCTATTGAATCGTAATTCTCAAAGTAGAGAAAAATATCCCTCTGTGCTCTTGTGTAAAGTACAGACAAGTACAAAGGATATTTAGGAAGCCTTGAATGGATTTTTTTTCCTGAAAGAAAATTATATGAAAAAGTTTAGAGACATTGAAAGGAAATTTATTAAGAAAAATGACAAGTTAGAGAAGAAATCTGCAAATCTAGTAGTTCTTTTTAAAAAAAAAAAACAGATTGTACTCTCCATCATTAAATACTATTTAGTTATTCACTAATTTTACTATTGAGACCTTTTAAACATACCAATAGATCAATAAATCCATGCTGATAATGGCTTGGTAGTTAGCTCAATCTTCATAGGTGGGTTTTCTTGGCTGTTGTGTTATATTGCTATAACTATTGTCACTGAAAAAGATTTATATCTCTATTGATTGGTATGTTTAGCATGTTGAACTGTCAAACAAATAAAGAGGCTTTGTGACTTTGTGTCCAAATATACATATGCAAATTATGAAACAAGAATGGTAAACATTCTGATTTCTGAGATTCAAACCATTTCTTTAGCTGTTTCCTGTCCTTTCTTACACTTCCTGGGGTGTTGGATCCTTAGCTGAGCTTTGTATCTTTCTTTGTCTTATTCTGAATGTTTGCACAGATACTCACTACCTACCAACAGGTCCACTGTGTTCTCAAAGTCCACGTAGCAGCTCAGCTCCTTTGTCTCATATCTTCCCAATCAATCCACTAGTTTCCATAGTCCAGATTTGTCTCTTGAGTAATCCTTGCCATTCACTGTCAATTTATGTATCTTGGTCCCAGCAATTTGCTTAGCTTTTATCTTTCTTTCCTTCCTTCTTTCTTTCCTCAGTCCCTCCCTCCTTCCCTTCCTTCCTTTTTTCCTTCCTTCCTTCCTTCCTTCCTTCCTTCCTTCCTTGCTTCCTTCCTTCCTTCCTTCTTTCCTTTCTTCTTTCTCTTTGTCATGTAAAGTCTCATAATGTATCCAGGACTGTCCTTGAGCAATCCTCTTGCTTCAGTCTCCCCAGTGACAAGATTAAACTCCACACCCAGTTATGGACTACAAGATTTTTGAGAACCAAAGACAAGGTCTTGTTTTAATGTCTTCTTTCAAGATCTTCTATAATCTATTTCCCATTGTGGTGGTTGAAAATGTCATATGAACCAATTTGATTCTGAATGCTTCCTTATTTAAATATCATGTACACATTCATAATATATACACTTCCCTAATAGTTCTGCATAACATTTTAACACTCCAGTGCATTTATACCAGCATTATAGCCCGGAATAATATGGAGATCATAGTGGTAGATACCCTGAATTCTCACTACAATTAAAGAAGAAAGTCTCTGGTTAAGGGAATATTCTATCATTACAGTAAACAAAAAAAGAGCTATACCAGGGTATCAGAAACTAAGTCATCTGGTTACAAATTTTAAGGTATGTCCCTTTGTACTTTACCTTAGGACAAAATATCACTGGATCAACCCTAAATGAAAGAGGTGATGAAAGACAATGGTACCTGTTCTCAAAGAATGACTGCAGATTGACTTCATCAGAATGTTTTGCATTTTTGTTTGTTTTTATTTTAGATTCAGGTTATCTAATGATTCAGATCTGTTGATGCTTGGTCTAAGAATAAAAGTTTGGTATCAAATGGACTGATATAGTAAAGATTAACAATTAAAACAAATTGGATGGTTATATTCTGTTACCTGATAAGTGTCAAAGTTAAAAGAAAATGTTCTTTTGCAACTCTATCACTTAAAATAAATTTTTGAACTTTAATTTTCTTACTGTTCATTTTTTCTATCATTGGTAAGGCTCAGTAGATATAAAATCGGTACAAATTCTTTCAAATACATATATTAATACATTTAATGTATCCATCAGCCCATGAGACAAATTTAAGGTCAGAGTTTGGAGGACGGAGAAAAGGACTCTGGTAGCAGAATGTTGTATTTTGCCAGCGCCACTGATTCCCAAAGGACAATATTTGTTCAGACATATACTTACTTGAAATTGGTTTCTATTTTCTTGTTGCATGCATATATGCAAAGGTAATTTGGAACAAAATCTACTAAAACTGCTAGAAAGGCAGTTCCTAAGTAGTCATCTCTTTGAGGACAATTATAAAGATAATGCCCTGACATCATGCTTCAGGGAAGTGCTTGTTTGACCTAAAGTAGCTCAGGTGTGTGTGGGATGAAGAATATAAAATGCAAGAGGTCAAGCATGTCCTGCTGTAAGGAAAAGGGGAGGTAAGTCTAAGACTACAACACGGGTTCTCAGGTATCCTCAACTTCAGTGTGGCGTAACTTATCCGTAACATCAGACCTGCATATATTTCTCATAGACGGTCTTTTTGTGCATCCGTGGGCATACACACATACATACATGGATACAAGCAATTTATTGATTATTTTTGAAGTTATAACTCATACATCAATTCATTGAGTGGCTGGGAAATCTTTCAAATATACAAATATTATTTCCTCCATGTTTGGGCCATTCCCTTTCATTTATTTCTTCTTTTCTGTTTTGTTTCTGAGTCATATGACATGCTGTATAGACTTAAGGAGGCTGTATTGGCCTGAATAACTCATTTTATTTCCAGTCATGTACAATGCTTTTTATTTGGGAGGGATCCACCCACTAACAACTCTGGCTTCAGTATATATTGTTTTCCTAGCTCTTCTGACATCATTCAGGCATGCTGATTGTACACAAACAAATATGTCCAGGCTTGATAAGACTAAATTGCATATAAGCTCAAGTACTTCTTTGCTATTATGTTTAAACAAAAATAACCATGTTATTTCCAGATCCAGTCAGACCAACTGAAAAGCTACCAGTTCTTGCCAAGTAGCAAAGGACAGATTGGTAAGAACTGAGGAGAAAAAAAAAAAAAAAAAAAAAAAAAAAACCCTGCACATTCTTTTTAAAACAAACCAAGCAAATATTCCATTTGGAAGGCTTGAGGGACTATTTGAAACACTGGACTGGGTTTAAGCCAACCTGCCATGGCTTGGTCCCTTCTTGTCAGAAAATAGCTCCTACGAATACCAGACAATATTGACATATCAGTGAGAGATTTCTGCAGAGACAGAACCAACAAGATGTGTTTATGAGAGACAGAGACAGCAAGCAACAGAGAGAGAGAGAGAGAGAGAGAGAGAGAGAGAGAGAGAGAGAGAGAGAGAAAGGGTTTTGCTCACATAAGTAGCTGAAGAGCTGCATGGTCTGCATTGACAAGCTGGAGAACCAGGACTATTTCTAATTCCAGTCTGACTTGGGGAGCCTAAGGATCAGGAAAGTCCATAGTATAAATTCTAGTCTGGAAGCTGGAAGGCTTAAGGCCTATGATAAGCCAATCTTCAGTCCTACTCTGACTGTTATGAAATGTTAATGCTCTAGTTCAAGAAGCTGAACAGTAGGAGCTTTATTCTTTACTGAGTCCTTTCTTATGTTACTAGTTTCAGTTATTTGGATGAGGTGCCTTACTTTAGGGAGGCCTATTTGCCCTGCTAAGTTTATAGATTTGCATGTCATTTCATCTAGAAAAATCTTTACAGACATATCCAAAATAATTTGGCCAGATGTCTGGGTACCACATGATCCAGCACAGTGTCCCATACAGTTAATCATCACACTGACTTTAGAATTAAAGTTAACAGAGAACTTGTGTTTTGATGCTCATCTGATCTAAATTCCTCAGGATATATATTCAGGATATATATTCTTTCTGTTTCCTCAAATGAGTGTCACCTATATAAGGAATAGCAGTTATAGGGACAAAACTACTAAATAGCTATGTGCAAACAGATAACAGAGGATGGCAGAAGACATGCTGATCAGAAACCCTGCTCCCCATTTCTGCTGACTAAAACTTATCAATCCTACGACAGACAAGCACCACCATATATTACATCGGATAAAATACTGTGTAGAAGTGTGGATTTTGAGCTTGGATGGTTATCATGCACCGGTCGGGGGGGCAGAGAAAGAAGACATAAATTCAGTGGAACTTACCCAGTGATAGATGAGAAGTAGCCAATAGGAAATCAGATTTAAGGAGCTGAAAGCAGGTGGTTATATAAGGTTTTTATTTTCATTTTTAAAGGATGGGCATTGTCCAACTTTTCCTGAAGTAGTAGGAAGAATTCAAAAAAACGAAGTCTGTGTAAATGGACAGAGGTGGGAATGAGCAGATCTCCACAAAATATTTGAATGGCCACACTTTCTAGGACATAGGCTTTTGAGTTTTCCAAGGTAAGTTACTCACAATTAAAAAATGCCTGAGGCCCAGACATAATCGGTCTCCAAAAGATTAGAAGAAAATCCTGAAGAAGTTTGCTGGCTCTAGAGATTTAAAGCATCTATTTACCCAGACTATAGGAACTGTTCAGACAGATAGAAAACCTGCCTCCACACAACCACCTCCTTAACGGGCTGCACTGGGTCCCCAGCCGCCACCTCATGGGATGAACAGTGATTCAGTCTCCTTCTCCACACCAATTTTCACAGTTCTTCTGTCAGTGTGGAGGGGAGACAATTAATGCTGCTGCTGACAGTTATTCTAGTTTGGGTCCAGCCCCAAGGGATGAAAACTCTCACTGGGGTACTAAAGCATTATGTCTGGACTTACAGAAAAGAACTAGGGTGTGTGTGAGGGGGAGGGATAAAAGCTTATCAAAGGAATGGGCCTTAGAAAATCTCTGGGAACAGTCTGTGCCCAAGTGTGAATACTTTCTGTAGTGTAGACATAAGAGAGGGAGAGAGAAAGAGAGAGACAGAGACAGACAGACAGAGAGACAGACAAAATTATAGAATCTGTTTACAGGAGACTAGAAATCCAGTTTAAAGAAAAACTTACTGATTGTAAGTGTAGCTTCTCAAATTGGACAGGTGCTCCAAAAGCCTTGGGGAATAAGGCATTTAGTTGAAAACAGGGAAACAAGTTAGGAGAGGACTGTTTTGAAGGTAAAAGGAAGACCCACACCAGTTCATTTAATAGCAACTTATTTATTTCCCCCCTACTTCTTTCCTTGTATATTCTTGCTGCTCTTATATGAACCTTTAGAGAACAATGCCCTGCCCTTCCTTTCTCCCTCCGTGGCAGAGCCCGCCTGCCTGCGTTTCTTGCAATGAGAAAGAGATAAGTACAATTAGTTTGTGCCTCACGTCTAGTTATCACTCAGCTAAGCTGGCTGCTGAAGCTTCACGTTTCCACATAACATTCCTGTACATATCTCCTTTTTTAATTATTTCTACAGGTTTTAATTTGTAAACTGTCATGTGAGATCTGGGCTTGCATTTTGCCAGAAAAACTGATATGATTGCAAAGGCAAATTACAGCTATCCCTGTAGATGTTTTTTTCAGACCAAAAAAAAAAAATTATATATTTCTAGTGTTAAGGGGAAAAAACTCTCTAAAGCAACCTTCTAAGAGAACACAACAATTCTAGTCTCCTGAAAATTGATATATTTAATTAAATGCTCACAATCTGGTTAGCTTCCAATAAATACCATTTAAAATTGAAAGCCTCCCTGTTACAAGCATGACGCCAGGTAATGGAGCTTGTGTCATCGTTGCACTCCAGATTTCCACCCAGTAATATGCTGCTTCAAAATTCTTATCTTTGAGCTCAGAAAGCAATTTGACTCACATAAGAATTCTCTTGCAATAAATATCATCATTATTTTTACTCGATATTCCTTGTAGTAAAACCTTTTAATACAGTTTCCAGTGAATTGAGATAAGGCGGAACTAAAATTTGATTTAAAACTTTTAAAATTCCCGTTCTTCACAGAGCAATTAAGAAATGTAAAATAATATCATACACTTAAATACACAGGGTGCAAACAATTTTAGCAAATGTTAATTATTAATAAGGTCTGAAAACCAGACATTCACTAAGATGCATAGTTAGAAGTACTTGAAATAATCACTGTGAACATACATCTGCTATATGCTTATACAGATATGTATATATAGACATATGATAATATGTATTTGTGTGTAAATGCATATGTATATTTGGTATTTACAAATTACTTTCAGCTAATCAATATCATATGCATTAATGATCTCTATGTCAGAAAGATTAAGGTCCAGTTTATCATAAGTACTTGAAAGTAATAGAATTGAATCAAACTGCCCATGAGTCTGACTTCATTAATTCACAATGTCTCACCCTCTAACGAGAGTGAATTGATGTTTTTGTTCTAGTGTATTTAATCAAATACTGAAGAAGCAAGACAGAGGAAAGGGTGGAGAAAGAAAATGGAATGCAGGCAACTTTTACTTAATATTTTAAGTGTGAAGTCACAGCTGTCAATTCTCATTGACATTTTCCCATACTCTGCTTAATTAGTGTCTTTATTGCCATAAACTGAGTCTCTTTCTGCTTGCTAAGTGAAACTGGGCGAAAAAGCTCTTTAATCTGAAATTTTGCTTCCCCCAAGAAAGATGTTAACCAGTAAGTTTAGCTCTCTTTTCTCATCATTATCTGGTAATCATTTAAGCATTTACTGCCAATTCTAGATAAGATAAAATGAAAGACTGTGATATTCATGCTATGGATTTGGCACCAAAGAGGCACCATTAGGAGTTTTAAGCAAGGTCAAGGAGCTATTTCACTGTTATTTTAACAGATCGTCTCTGGCTACCACATGTTGGGAAGAACAGATTGAAGGGCAGAAGGACCTAGCATAGATAATTGTTTTAACGGTCCAGGAAGGAATTTATGAACTGAACCAAGAGTAGATGTTGGGAATGACGGAGAGGAAGCACATACATTGTGACTCAGTGTTCAGGGGGTATGAAGTTTGGAAAACTGAGCTCTTTTGGGGGTGCTGTATCTTGAGACACTCACAGACATCAATGCCTTACTCACATGAGGAATAAAAGAAGTCCCTACATAAGCATAAATGTACTGCGAAGACTGAAAGAATTATGACTTAATTCTTACTCGTTCCAGTGGCAAGTTCAAGTACAGATTTCAGTCCTTGAAGATTTATTATTTGCTGGGGACTATATTATGTAATTATTTATAAAGCAACAGTGACCAGCTAATATATACATTTAATTAAGTGCTAAATTACATGTTAAAACCTGAAAGAATTATAGAAATTCATTGGAGGGGTGCCAAAATCAGAAAGAGCTTCATGCAATTGCAAAGATTTGAGTTAACTCTCACTATCCTTAGCAGTGGAAAGTGGCTTCCTGGGGGATGTGTACTGTCCATGAACAAAGGCAGTTAGATGACAGAGGACAAAGCACAACTTTAGAACAGAGCAAATCTCTGCGTGGACGCAGTCCCTTACTCTGGATGCCTGTGTCCTGTTGCCTATTATGAATAGCACCTCTGTAACTAAGGACAACAGTGTCCTCAGTGTGGTTTTTTCATAAAGCATCCCTTCAAAAAGAAGTAAGGATGGATTCATCTGTTTAAAGTCATGTGGGTAAGCCAATGAACACAGAGGAGACAAGGTGTGAACCTGTATAACTATGATATATGCATGCTTCAGTATGTATACCATATTTCAACAAAACGAGAAAAATCTATCTCAGTGGAGGTGATAAATTTCATGGTCTCTCAGCAATGCAAGAACCCACATTCACACATCACCATATAGCTTAATTAATTAATGGGATAGACTAATTACTCTAACGAACTAGTGCATTTTCTCATCATTTATATTCTTCATATGCTCTATATTATCCAGTATGGCTCTAAGCTCAGTAAATGCCTATCAAACTGAATTTTCCAACTTTTTAAAATGTTGAAAAATAAAAGCTAATGAAATGGAACTATATTAAAATCAAATTAATTCAAACATTAACCTTTGGATCTATTTCTTTAAAGTATTGAATTCTGGAATTCAGCTAAAGTGTCTGTAGGGCAGTGGTCTGCTTCTTATCCCACCCATGTGCTTCTGCTTCTGTCTACAGTACTAGAAATATGTCAGAAATGTGCATTTTGTGAGTTTCCAATGACTTACTTGCTCACTCATCTCATTATCTGGCAGGCTGTTTGTCTTGCTTTTTTTCTTCCATCTAACAAATGTAAAACCTCCAGGGTTTTCTATACATATCCTTTCTGAAAATGTTTGTTTCTGTTTGTATGTGGGTGTGTGTTTCTCTAAAATATAGCCAGAACCCATTAGAATATGCTGTCAGAGTCAGTGGTAGGATTTTGTGTCATTTCCCTTTCGACTTGAAAAATAGCATTTTGAAAAAAGTATTTTTCATACACGACATTTTTCTCCCTATTCACTTTGATAGCACCACCTGCTTCGGGAAATATATATTTTCCACAAACCACTCAAATGAACTAATCCATTTTCACTATGTGTCCTTTTTGGCAAAATATCTACAGAATTTGCTTTCATAAAGATAAATTCTATTGCTTTGCTTCTGGTTTTTTTTTTCCCTCTCTCTTTATAAAAAGAAAATGATTCCTGTTTTCTTCCTTATGAGGAAATACATACATAAATGAAATCCTAAAAGCAATTAAAGCCATTAAGTGAAACACTGATTTTGGACAAATTTATTTTAATCTCTACTTTTTTCTCATTTTTCTCATTTACAAAATGCAAATGATGTAGCCAAATGCCCTTCAAGTCTTATTTGCTGAAGATAATATGATCCTTTGCCCACAATATTTTGCATGAAAGCAGAGGTAGAAAATGTGCACCTCTGATGTAATTTGGTATCCCTTTATACGTGCAATTAGTGGTACATGAAACTTGGATGCAATTTTTGCATGATGAAAAGAAGAGATTGAGATCCTCTCTTTGGAATTACATGTAGCTAATCAAGGTCAAGAAGTCAAGAGAAAGAAGGGAGGAGAGGGCTGCAGTGAATTGTGTTTCACTATCTTTTGAATCTGTGCTGTCTTTTTATGGCATCTGACACAATCTTTCGGATACAGAGTCTTTCTATGCAATTCAGGCTGGCCTTGAGCTCACTTTGTAGCCCAGGCTGACCTCAAACTTGCATCTCCCTGCTTCAGTCTCTGGAGTGCTGGGATTACAGGTGTGCAGTACCATGCTTGGCTGGACTGTGTTTCTTACCATCACTCCTAGGAGCTGGCCATCAACAAAGGACTCTTCAATGGCAGTATGCATTTGAGCTTCCCAGTTTTTGCTACAATTAAGGTTTTCTGGGACTGAAGATTTCACCAGAAATAGCCTAGTCACAGTATGAAGAAGACAAAAGAGACCTGCATCTCATTGTGAAATAATATTTCTGAAGTTTAAATATTAATTTTAAAAAAAACCAAAATTTTCATTTATTTCATGGGGTGTAGCCATTACACGGCTACGTTCGCGTGGGATTTCAGGGATTAATATCAAGGAAACCACCAGATGTTATACATACACACATATAAACACACATACCTACTTAAACACATAATACACGTGCATTATATTTATTGACAAAGATGGCTAGAATAGATATCTTTTATGGCACATGACAGAAAGATCTAGACTGACACATACTGAGCACAGACTTGACAAATATTAGTCTTGACAAATTCATTTTCAGAATCATCTGTGTTATAGAACTCACTATTTTGTAGGCAGTCAAGTGATTTTAATTTTGAAATTTCTACCAAACTTAAACGCCTTGAGATTGCCATGGAGCCTGTCTTTTTGTCTAACATCACCCAAGCATTTTGGGTAGTGATGACATGGTCAGTGCTACTTGTGACCGTGCTCTGGGTTCTGAGGAAAGTGGTGAAGAGCAAGTAGGAAGAATGAAGTGTGAAGGGCAGAAGAGGAAGCAAAAAAATATTCCCTGAGCATTTAATACATGTTCAGTCTGCTAAACTCACTACTATTTTTAACTATCACGACCTCAGGAAGTAGGTGTTATTATGAACTGCACTTTAAGAATGAAGGGCTGTGAAATCAACTGGCTTTTATGAGGTTACAAAGCGACTAAATGTTGAACTCAGAATTTAAACATATGCATCCTGACCACAGCTTCAGGGTTTAACTACTTCTGTAAATTTCCCTTATTTTTTAAAAATTTCCTCAACCAAATATAATGCAAGAGAGACTGACTCCCAATCAGGATTGGAAAGCTAATTTTAGCATAGGTTCCATTATTCCCTTAACTACTTGTCCAGACACTCACTCACCCAGTGTTGCTGTGGAGTCAGCTGTGAGGCACACAACTGTTCAGTGCTGGGTGTCAGGATTTTTTTTTTTTTTTTTTTTTTTTTAGGTGACAATTGGTACATTCAGGATTACAATGGAACAGGAAATCAGAAAGCTTGATTTCTAAACTTGTTGTTACAATGAACAATTTCCATGGCATTAAGCAAGTCATCTCATCTCTCTTGAGTTTAATCTTGTCATCAACAGACTGTGGAAATAATATCATGCTATTGTTTTTAAACAAGGTATTGCAAATGAATCACAGAGAATGTGCAGAATCAAAGGTAGCAATCGTTGCCTGGGCTATGATCACTGCTTTATCAATGAGATAATGACCACAGAGATAACTCACCAACAGCTAAGGGAGAAAGCTAATCCAAATCACAAGAGAAAGGAGAACAGGAAGGTGAGGGGTTACAAAGGCCACATCTTTTGGACTTTGAGTCTACTACTAACATGCTGTTCCCAAAAGTTACTTAATTTCTGTGTTAAGGACGTTGGGAAAACCTATGTGCTCATTGGCTAGTATAGTGCTTAAAGTATTTAGTGAGTGTTAGGAGACGTGACCCTGTGTCTACACAAAAGCAGAATTATTGTAACTCCTGTATGTGGGAACTCTAGGACTCTGCCAAGATGAACTTCTTCACCTGCAGCATTTCCTGCTGCTCCCACTCTGTGTTTAGACGGAACTGAGGTAAGTTGTGTTCTGAGATGAAGAAACCACTGCTGCTTGCTGTTCTTGCATGTCCCTCTAAGTGGGATTTTCCCAAGTGCTTTCCCTTAAAGGAAAGCAGAACAGAAGGCTGGCTTTAGAAGTGGCTGCGGCACAGAGAATCACAGCCCCTGGGGAAAGGTCTCACCACAGGCTATTATTAGAACTGAGCTGCGAGTTTGCAAATGAAAAGTGAGACTCCACTTGTGTGTGCCTGCATACTGTAGGTGCCCAGGTGCCAAGGAGTGGAAGGACTCATAGACGCCTCCTCAGAAGGCATCTGTCTTCCCCGGCTCCCGGAAGGAAGGTGTGCAGTCACACTCTTCTCTCTGCTGAGCTGTGAGGAAAGTGTCTGGGAGTTCGCAGTTGCTGAAGTCAGGCAAGAGCAGGAGCGCCTCTCAGTGAATTTCCAGAGAGGCAAAGCACAACTGGAACTGGAAGATGAAAAGACCTTTGAAAGGGCTGCTATGCAAGTGAGTTCTGGTCCAGGTGACTGTAGGTGATGACTGAGTCCCTAGATTCATTAGTGCATCTAGCAAATGAACAATAGAAATAGATCAATAGAAACCTGAGTTTCTTTTTAGGGCTAAAATTATAAATTTATTTATATCCTAACTGTTTATCAGACTTCAGGGAGACTTGTATCTACCAGGAGAAGCTCCTTAGCAACAGAGTGCATCTCTTTGTTTTCACTGTTTGTATCAGCGTGTGTGTGTGTGTGTGTGTGTGTGTGTGTGTGTGTGTGTGTGTGACCTTGGGGATCCCAAGAGCTTTACATAACCCCAGTACCCATTTCCTTTTGATTAAATTTTGTATTTTGAGATGGGATCTCATGAAGTGACTAATTTGCCCAGTCTGGGATGGAACGTGCTATTCTGCCACTGATTCCCAGAATGCTGAGATTGTAAACATGCAACACTATTCCCAGCTCATTTGTGTCATTTTAGTGATGGCACAATTCTCTTCTAAAGTTTGGGTTCTAAGTTTTTGCCCACATTTTAGCAACTGCACTTACGTTACATATCAGTAATAAAATTTATTCTTTTTCTCTCTCCATCTTTCTTACTTAATCGCAGTTGGAGCATCTCAGTTCCTTCTACTATAGGCTCAAACCTGTCTGCCTATGCTGCTAACCTAACATCATTACTGTTATTCTTGCTCCCTTCAGTGGTTTCTCCTGTACCAGTTCAACTCACTCAGACCAAGTGTGTTACCCCTTTTTAGGGGTGTGAAAAAGAGAATTACTAAAATTCTAATAGAAATCATAATACATAAAATGATTTATATCTTTAAATTTTTTACGAATGTGCTCAATTGATTTGAATCTCAGTTCTGGTGCACAGATGATTGACAGATAATTTACCTAACCTCTCTGTACCGAAGTAAATTTCCTGTAAAACAGGAAAGAATGGCCAGGGATATAGATCAGTGGTATAAATGCCTGCCTGACAAGCACAAGGTCTTGAGTTTGATTCCTGATACCAAAAAACAATACCAAAAACAAACAAAACAAAAAACAGGGAAAGATCGTGAAAATGGCTAATTCATAGGAGATTTTGTAGTACATGTATGTGTGCACACATATACACACAGAGAATCAATACATCTATATGCCTCTGTCTTTTTATTCCTGTCTTTGTGAATACACATACTCTCCAAGGAGATACTTGAGAGACAACTCCATAATCATAAGTATGAAACACAGCATAAGGCACAAGCTTCATTAAATGATCACTAATAATATCTGATTATCATTAATGGTGCAGACACTGAGACAAGTGTATTGGTCTAAAAGGGAGAAGTAATATATTCTGAGTACTGCTAAAAACCAAAGAAGTGAGGGGAAAAGAGAAAATAAACAAAACAATCAATATTTTCATTAACTGATTAAAACAAATCAATAGCCACAGAAGTGTCAGTCACTGAAAACCAAAGGCTTAAGAAAGGTCAAGTTATGACCGTGCTCAAAGCAAACTAGAGAAGAATCAATTGGAAGATCTCAGAGCTAGGATGGGCTGCATGATTTCCCTGTCGAAACCCTAAAGCCTCCTTGGCATGAAGCCTCTCTCTGAATGTCATGGAGGCAAGTAGAGAACAATACTAGTAGAATCACCTTTTTCTCTCTCCTATCACTGCGGTAAAATGTGTCCTGTAACAACATTAAGAGTCACTACTGATTTGTATGACAAACAGATATGTAGCACAGTCATTATTTTTAAAAATGCAGATCAGACTTTTATATAAAGGCATGTTGTCCTTCAAAGTAATCACATTAGGAAGCCATGGAGTTGATTTCAGAGATGATGACATCCTGAAACATGTTCAACACCTGCATGAAAATGGGTTCAGAACTATGGTATACTTCCCAGAAGAAACAGCTAGACTAACTCTACCAGTTTAATTCTTTCAAAAACAGGTCAAGTAAAACCTTACTCAAGGTTATCCAGGTTGTCAGTAAAATGATTTTAAGGTTTTTCTCATAAAACAAATCCACCCAACTGACTAATTATTTGTTAGCATGGAGAATATTCGAATCAATATGAATCATTTTTCCAGAACAAAATTTCCCAAATGTGTTGCACAGGAACAGAGTTTTGGGAAATTACATTGAAATTTCCATAGCAATTATCTTGACAGTTCCCCTAACAAAATATATATATGTGTGTGTGTGTGTGTGTGTGTGTGTGTATGCACACATGAATCAGAAGACACTATATATATATATATATATATATATATATATATACACACATATAAAAATATATACATACACACACATATACATATATTTTTTTAATGGAAGAGTTAAATATCAGTCTGACCATCTACCATAATAATCTAGTGGTTTCTCCCTCAGAAGTAGAATATGCACTACATTATGAGAAAAATTTATGTATCTTTAATAATGCCCACTGTAGTATATTGTATAACTAGATAACTTCACAATAGGGATTTTTTTGATAATCCAGTTTCTCTGAACTGGTGATTGTCATACCAAACTACATACAATTGCCATCACTGGATTCTCTTTTCATGGATCTTGGGAGGAGCCCTGGCATTCTTATTTTTAGCTCCCTAGCAATTCTACCATACAGCTGGCATAATATGTTTGAAATCCTTGGTTTGACTTTTCATAGAACTTCAATTTTTAATGTTTTTGTCCTTTTTTCCTAACTTTACTAGTCCTCAATGACTTATGTAAAATATAGAGACCAATATGATTGTGATTCCTTGATATTTTAAATATGAGAACATGAAGTCTCTTTGGATCTCTAAGCTCTTCTCAAAATAAGGATTCAATAAATATTTTTAAGATAATTGACTTTGTTAAATAAACATGATAGGTAAATAAGGGCGAAAGGAGAAAAAAATAATCTAGCAAGTTATATTAATTGAGGAGGAGAATAAGCTCTAAAAATAATAAGAAGATAACCTAAAGCAATGAAAATATAATTCATGTGATTAACATATCTGCTTACTGGAAGAAATACTTACTGCCCTCATCTCTCTCCAGTATCTTCGGTCCATTTAATTACTTTACCTTTCTACTTGTGTTAATAGAAATTTCTAACTTTCTGGGTCCTTAAAGACTGTTAAAATCATTCTCTCTTAAACGTGTTTCTCGTAGTGTCTTCTGATTCAAGTATTCATTCACGAGCTCAGTCATCAAATAAATAACATAACAGACAAACACAAATAGAGACAGAAATAAGAGATGCCATTGGGACAGGACTTATGCATTTGCCTGTCTCTCCTGCCAGCTTCCTCACCCTTGAATCTGTGTCTTTCTTGATTCCAATTCTCTTAAAAATTACACTTTCACTCTGATTTTTGCATTGGCATTTGTTCTCAGAGGTGTGGTTTTTCCACATGAATTTTACTCATCTACAACAAACTGCACTGGGCAGAAGACAAGTCTCTATTATAATGCAAGAGCAAAATCAACAGGACCTCACTGGTTTTCTATTATGAAGCAATTCCAATAAAATTCAGAAATTTTAGGGAAATTGAACAATTTCAATCTCCATAATATTAGCATATTATGCATTCCAGGACCAGAGGCTGCAGAGAAACTCCGTGAGTTATTCTAACAACCATGCCACACACAGTATTTAGTCTTTTCTTTCCATGATCAATTTCTATATTATAAAGAGAAATGCTGTAGAAGGAAAATGGATATTACAGGAAGAGGGAGATCTTACTCTTAAACTAAAAGGGTAAAGTCACACTAACTAAATAATACCACTTTCTCCATATTTAATGTATTTTCTTATCAAAATTTATTTTGAAAACCTTAACACCCTGGATTGTAATTAGTTTACATGTAAGTGCTCTTATTCTTCACAGAATATGACCAGGGCTAATATACAGCCAATAGGCATGGATATGGCTTTGTTCAATGTCTGCAGCCAAAATACATTCTGAATGGTTGGGCAGCCATAATAACTATTAAGTATTTTGAATATCAGCCATAGTACACTTATCAAAAAATATTTATTGGGCATCACCCATGTAGCACATGAGGTGAATCATAGAAATCAAATCAAAATAGCACACAGCCTGACTGCTGGTCTTGATGAGATTATAAATAAGTTTATACTGAATATGAATACACGCTTTTAGGCACGTGCATGTGTGTGCACATATATACATGCACCATGCAGTGAAAGACATGACCTAGAAGATATATCAGCTAAATGAATGTGGAAATACAGTCATTTTAATGTGACTCTAACCTAAAAATATTTTCTGAGTCCTTCCTAAGTGAAAGACCCTCAGACCAATATTTTAGGGGCATCTGTGTAGTATGATAGTCTCTTGATCATGGAGTTAAGGGTATAAAAAGCAGTAAAGAGGTCAGAGGCCACAAAATGATCATAGGCCCAATGTCAAGGACAGTTGAGTGACTAGCAGAAGGCAGATGTTTCTTGAAGAATGAGAAGGAATTACATAAAATGAAAACTGTGCCAAAAAACATCCAGCAAGGATCAGCTTAAATAAACAAATCAAACTAAGAAATTTAAGGCTTGATTGAGTGAATGAAGTAGTTCTTTAAGTTACATAGATCTAGTCTGGATCAAGTGAGGGACAGTATGTAGAGTGAAAATGGTCCTACAAATTATACTGAGTTTGAAGTTGCAAGGGGAAACCTCTAGAATATAGAAAAGTGAGAGAAACAGGACCAGACTTGTAATGAAAGACTGTTTCTAAAAGATCAGGCAAAAGTTAGTTATAGCATCTTTTTCACCAGAATAGAGTCCTAGAACTCTTCACAGAACGGTCACTGACGTCGGCATGATGAGCTCCAGATGGCCAAAGTGGAGAGATAGCAATAGCTGCTGTGAGACATTCAAGTCTGGTTTAGGATATTTGGCACATTGCTGAACGTGCTAGTATAACTCAATGTTTAAATTGTCATTTTCTATCCTTAATTTTTTGAAGACAAAATGGGTTCTGCTGCAGGAGATTTCAGAAGTAATATGAGGAGTTGACAGACAAAGACAGAGAACATTAGCCTGGCATGGATAACTTATGGATCACAAGTTACATATTTTAAGTAAATGTTCACTGGATCGTTTAACTTGGCATTTATAACTTGTGTCAAAAATAGAAACTTTGTTCAGCATTCAAGGTACAAGACTTATCATCATCTAAGAGAGATAGAGAAAAAGCTCCTCTAGGCAAGAGGAGGAACATGCCAAACTTTTTTGACTTTGAAAAGGTTATAGACAAGGTTGGCAATGTCAGTGCATACAGCATGATTTATCATGAGCTTCAGAAGGCCCTCAATAAAGTTCCACATGACAGCCGTCCACTGAAGGCAAGAGCTAAGGAGATCCAAGGTAGAGAATGGCAGTAATAAAGAACTAATTTGAGAGGGAGATTGGAGGGAGGGAGAGAGGAAAGTAGAAAAGGAAGGCAGGAGAGAGAAGCTGAGGACAGAGACGCTGCAGACAGGATGAGCTACATTGCCTTCCAGATAAGTTTCATAATAGCTAAGCTTTTCATATAATTGTGTTAGTTTTTGGAGTTGAGAGCAGCATCTCAAAATGTTTATTGTGAGAGAATTGCAGAAACTGGAGGAACTAGGTGCTTAATAGCCTAGATAAGATTAATTTCAAGTTAAACTGCCCCTAGCCTGGTTATGTTTTTACAGATTGCTGCAGTATTTGATCAGGAAGGAGGCAGAAAATAAACACTCCCAGTGAACCAGCAAGTTGGCTTTTTAAACAGTAGAAACAGTTTCACTAGCTAAGATACAGCTAATGAACCTCAGGATATGAGGAAACATTCATTAGGTTAGGAAGTAGGGTATCTAAATCCCATTTACCTGGGTAGGTTCAAGCAAGCCATGTAAATATTGGGGCTAATTTTTAATCCATGAATGCACAAGTTGGAGGTCTCATTTAATAATAACCTTATATAATTCTATGATAATAATTATGAAGTACAGTTTGTATATTTAGGTTGAGTGACTGGTAGACTTAGAGATGTCTAGATAGTTTAATTTCATAGTCACAGCAGGACAGACCCCTTCTTAGTGTCAAATCCACATAAAGAGAACATAATAGAAATAATCATGAAAGCAATGCTGAGCGTTTTCTGTAAATTAAAGTTGTTTTTACTAAATTATGGGCCATATTTTTTGGATGTGTGCTCTCAAACAAATTAATACAGCTTACAAGGAGGAAAAAAAAAAGAGATGCAAGTGTCTCAAATATATTGGATACATAAAAGCTGGAGTATGCATAATCATCTTGCAAGAGTTCTTAAATCTCTGTATATAAACTGTTTAAAAGTAAATTAAAATTAGTCCTTAATGAAATACAAATCTGAAGTCACTTGAATAACTAATCATTTTATGACCCATGCAGTGAATTTTTAATGCCTACTTCTACCTGATTATTTTAGATATGTCTGTGTTGTAAATTAAAGGCTACATAAATCATTAATGTGTTGATACAGATCAGTGAACTGCTTACACTCTATGTGATTCCTTAAGACATACAATGTCTGACTTACTTCCCTCCCTTTCAATTATATGGCAGCCAGACTCTTCCCACTGTGTTTCTTCTCCAACGTTTATTTGGTAGAGCTACAGCCAAATACATTATCTTCTTCCCAGTAGAGGCTGATGTTCACAAAGGAGGTTCACATTGCTTAAAAAACAGACCCCAAAGCCTAGAGAAAGGCACTGATTCCGAGAACAAATTTATTATTTTTACATCTGTGATCCCAAGTAAATGCAGCAAGAAATATAATCTCTTCACTTTTTACAGGTCTGCTCAACTTTACTTTCCTTAAATTCTCATACTCTTTCTGTGTCTTGAGAAAGAGCATTTGTACTGCTTAGTGGGGGCCCTGGTTGGCTGTCTTCATCAGTTTAGTAGTTATATTTCCTTTGGGCGCCAGCTCAAGATCTGAATCTTCTATGATGCTGATCAAGTATACCCTTAACTAAAAGGAGAGAGATTCATGTTAGAAAGCTTTATTGAATTAAGTTTACGAAGTATCTGTAGTGATAAATGACTTCTTTGAGATACTATGGAAATGTAAAGATAAAGAAGACATGGTCCCCAGAGTAGAATTGGGAACATCAAAAAACACAAAAAATAGTCCAACCATACCAAGTGCAATGAGAAAACACCAAATGAAGTGCTGTAGACAATTTATCAAGTAAGAGTCAAGGTAGAATCCAGACGTTACAAAATTGCTATAGAGACATGGGCTGGGCTATAAAACAAAACAAACAAAAGTTTTACTGAAGGTACAGTCAAGTGTAACTCCAGCAATTGGTACAAATCAGAAAAGCATGAGATTTTACGTGAAAAAGCATCAGGTTGAAAATAATTAACATCCCTCCAATATTGTGGTTCTTAATTATATTTAATATGAAAGGTAAGTGATCATTTTAATTTTTTTAACAAAGAAACAATTTGATAAAGCCTTGCCTGTATATGAGCTAGATTAGGATGCAAATCTGCAGGAGACTCTATAGACTTAGACACAAGCCTCTAATTGGGGGAAGTTAGGAAAAATAATTTGTTTTAACTACTAATGACATACAATGGGAAGGATGATGAATCAGAAGGAAATCTATAAAAAATCTAGACTACACTTGTTACCTATGGTAACAGATCTGTAGCCTAATACAGCAGTATTGGAAGATCTAGCTACAGAAGAAAATGAAAATGTATCAGTGGAACTGCTGCTTCCCTTTTCTACTGGCTTGAACTTTCCATGTTTGGAATTCCTTTGAAAGTGTCAGAAATGGCATCAATCCACCCTTTTTCTCTACCTCTGTTCTGTGTGGATGTATATTAACAAGTGTTATTTATTGAGGACATGTTTTAAAGTTTCCCCCCAAATCAAAAGAAAAATAACCCAATGTGATTTATAAAAGATATAGACTCTTCAGAAAAATAAATAAAATAAAATATAAATAAAAAAATGTATCTGAAAACACAAGAAATGTAAAATTCTTCAGTATCATTATTCATTAGGTAAATACAAAACAAGATTGCAAGTAAACACAATTATACTGTTTTATATTTGACAACATCAAAAGGTATATGTTTTAGTGCAAAAAGATCTGTAATTTCCTGTTAGATATGTAAAATTGTTAAAGCATGATAGTAAATTTTTTGGCATTTCAAATATGTATTTTCTAGAGAAACAAGAAATTCTACTCAAAAACCTGAAATGCCAGGTTCAAGAAGCAGTGGTATTCCATTGATAATGGTCACGACTAGTATCAGATTTGGGTTTCTAACTACCATTCTGCATTAATATTAGCCAGATTATCTCACAACAGATTTAAAGGCTAGAATGGAAAATGGCAAGATGAAACTCAAGTACCACATTTTATTGAATAAGAGCATAAGGAAAGGCCAGGGACTTAGCCCAGGGGCACAAGTCTCTTCCTGGCAAGCCAGAGGGTGTGAGTTTGATCCCTGTCCAAAACAAAACAAAACAAAAAAATAGCATGAGGAAATATTTGAAACATAATGGAAACATTTCAAAATGACACAAAAGAGAGACTACAGATACTAATAGCCAGATTTGAAAGAATTGAAGATTAAAAGGTAAGTGAACCATGAATTTGATTAAAAATACACCAAAATTCCTTATGGTGTTCATGTAAATGTTCTAAGTTTAGCACAATATCAAAAATAAAGTTTTATTTGGCCATTTTAAATGATAATGCACATAATCACAAATGAAAAGAATTCAGAAGAAAGGAAAGTTCTTGAGAGGAGAGGACAGTTGTATATCAGATTTACATTAATTAATCATTTAAATTATTCATTATCTCAATCATTCAACTTTGTATTTAACACATATAACATTCCAAGTGTTCCTTCTGATAAGTCTGCAGATTTAGTACCATAAACCTACTTAGAATACCCGTCCTTAGCTTTTACACTAAACTAAATATGACTGGCTTTCAAACAAAGGGAGTCGCAATTCTAAGTGCAAAAATAATAACAGATTAAGTCATCATTTTCCAAGGTAGAAAAATAGGTAGAATTATTCAGCCAGGCCTTACTTCGTATTTGGAACTCTCCATTTGGTGCCTATTACAGAGTGGTAAACAAGGTTCCACTTGATAGCAGATCACATCGAAGGTGGATCTTCTTCCTTTCTGCCTCCCACCCCCTGATAATGTGTCTCTCTTTTCTCCTCCAATGATGGAAAAATGTTGGACTTGGGAAAAATTGACTGATTGATATTTCTCTGTTTCCATACCCACCTGACTTAAATGTGCTACACTGATTGGATAGTCTTCATTCTCTGGAGTTTGATGAAACACTGGGAAACTCTGGGAAGAGAGACAGAGTAGCCAGATTGCACTTTTTTGAAGTATCTGATTGTGAAAACAAGTTAATTAAAATGAAAAGTTGTACTCATTTTAAGGAAAGATCAAAGACCATTGCACACCACAGAAAGGAGAATAGAGCTTTCAGGTCAGACTTATTCTTTTCTTTCAGTTCCCCAGGGTGAAAGATATGTTCCTGGATAGAAGAAAAGATTAATTCCTTTCAAAACATAGCACAATTCACTCTTATGACTTCTTTTCTAGGAAGGAACAGATCTGATGAACATCATCACGCGCTATGGACACCTGCCTATCCAACTTCTGCCCTCGGTTGGGAGAAAGTAGATGACATTCACGGATAGCAGGATCCTTTCAGGTCCTTCTTAATTCACTACACACATAGAAACACATGAATACACCCATATATTCATACTTATATTCCACTTATATGGGATCTGACTTACAGTTAAAGATGTAAGACACTTTGAGTAGAATAGCCCCACTCTCATCAGCAGTATAACAGTTACAAAATGTGTGTTAGTGATTTTCCAAGTCTGTTTTTCGTTATTGTTGCTGTTTGTTTTTATTGTTTAGCTTTCTTCCCTCATCTTTCTACAACCTTAAAATGCATTAGTTATGCATTCTCCACTGTTATCACAAAAGCAAAAGACAACTGACCCAGGTATTACTCAATACCAGGTCAATCTCAACAATTAACTAAGAATCTGAGGTTATACTTTAAAAACTCTTTGAATTTCAGTAAAGTAGATTAATACCTGTTTATTTGGCCCCAAGAAAGCCTTTGGTTTATATCTATGGTGGCAATGGAGTTGGCTGGTTTAGATATGGGTTCTGGAGGTGAATCCATGGCTCCTATTGAAGCTCTACCCTTTGCCTGGTGACTATCATTGGGCAGGTAAATTATTTGGTCCTTTGTTCACTGACTATAACTGTGAAATGGGAATAATTGATCTACTTTGAATATATCTGGAGGTTGCACGAGTTGGTATTTGAAAACTAATTATTGTAATATAGTGCCTAACAAATAGTAATCTATAAATAAATGTTAGTTTTAATTATGTTTTCACTTTATAAATGTCTCATAGGGATCCAAGACTAATAAACAGTTAAGAGTCACTGATGTGAACACAAAGATAATTTATTCATTCCCCAAATGTGCCTCAAGTCCTTAATAGATGTAAGAATTCAGAGTGAGAAAATAACTTGTATAATTCTTTTAAAGCAAGTTCCTGTCTTTCATGACATCACATTCCAACAACCTCCATGGATCTGAGTAGTTAAGCAACTTAAAAGGCAGAAGCATCCCAAGGCAAAACATTGACTATCTTCTCCCCTGGAATAGAGCTATGGAAATGGCCTGGGGTTCCTCCTTCCTGCAAAAGATTCAGATGGTGCTTCTCAGATCCATAGATAACAAAAGAAAATCCTTCTTCCATAGTAATTTAATAAAGTATGAAAATTGTTAAGAAAAAATAGGTCACTTACCGAACCATTTCTACATACCAACTGTGAACCATCTCTTGCAAAAGCAGAGTGAAAGGTGTCTTGGTCAAGATCATTCTAGTTATTTCAGTTGTCCCATCACACATGTATGCACATATTTTTTCCAGCTGTATGTGCACTTGCAATCAATAAATAATAATACATGGTACAGTTACAGGAAAGGTGCACTTTTCCAATTACTGAAGACATGTTATATGGGAAATTAATAATTTTATTGTCCAGTGTGTATCCTGGTGTCTCTTTAAACACACGTGCATTATTAGGGAGACAGCTGGTGAATGAGATGAAAACAAGGAACCCTAGAGCTGCTGGTCCTACGTCATTTACTGCCGACCTTCCACAGTCAGCAAGTAAACTATGAAATTAACATAGTCATAGCTTCAATAATAAAGGGAAAGGAAGAGATATAGGAAAAAATTGAAGGAAGAGGCAATATATTAAAAAAGAAATAAAGAAAGAAAAGGAAAGGTAGTGGGAGAGACAAGAAGACAAGCAACAAAAAGCAACAGGAAGCAAGAAATCGAGATGTAAATAATGTGCAAAAATGTTAAACAAACAAAAAATACACTGTGGAGTTATTTACGCTAGACTACATTGTAGGTAGAGCAAAAAATAGATTTGTAATACATGTAAGAAAATCTAAGCAAATTTAGGATTGTACTTGTAGATGAGAGAGGAGGTTCAGAGTATAAGTATGCATTAATATTTCTTTGATTTGGTTCACAACCATCGTGCACTCTAACTCTTTGCCTTTTGCAGGTCCATAATGCTTCTTGAATGCTCTGGCAGAGGTTCTGGTCAAGTGAGGTTAATACCAATTACGTCCTCCTCCATCCACTCTGGTTCCTTTTAGCCCCAGTTGTGCTTCCCCTTCCCTCTGTTGTCCCACCACAATTCATTGCATCCATCTACTCTGTGACATTATTACCCAGAACACTAAGGCAAGCATCAGGGTCCTTTGAGCAGACACAAAGTGAAATTGCCCTGGGCATATCCGGGCCTGGCCTCCTTAACACACTTTACAGGAAAGAAGAGCCCCAGGAGTCACACCAGCACTGATGACAATCTGTCCCCCACAGGCTGCTCCAGTAGTGACCTTGTTGCTTGGCACTGGACATGCTTCTCCCCATGGTGCATAACACTTGCATTCTCCAAGAGGCTGAAAGGGATTCCCCAGTGCATTCATGATTCAGACTTCAGGACCTCTTATTCCTCAAGGAGGAAGGCAAAGCTTTTCCTTGCCTTGGAAAACAGAGGCTGACTGGCTTAGGCTTCAGGTGCTGGACCCATGAAAAAGTGAGGACTTCATGTGAAGCTGAGAGAGCCTGGCCAGAAGGAAGAGTAAACACACCACTCAGCCTATATCAGGAGCCAAGCTATCATCTCCAGCTCCACTGCAACTTACACAGGAGCCCGGGTGCCTGCTTTGCAAGCAAGAATATTTGTTTAATGAAAGAAATGAGTTAAAAATCTCAGAAACATTAAACAAGCACTACCATTTCCAATAATTTCTTTGTTTCCCTTTCTCTTCTTTATTTCTTATTGCTGAATGACTATCTTATTTCTGGTACTTATTTTTTAAAAATGAAACTAAGGGAAAGAACCAAAATCTGCATTCTATCAGGGAAGGTCTACCTGGAACACCTTGCATATGAGGGGCGCTTGGGATCATAGATTCTCTTTTTATCTTATTCCTGCATTAGTCTTCAGAGTTTCCAGTCTACAAAATAAGTGTTTTGTCTGTTATTTAATCTATTATTCTATTTTTCTAATTGAAAAGATACTTAATGTGGAAAAGCACACCTAAGAAAGACAGACATGCCGTTAGGGAGAGACTGTACCTGTGGTTCTGAGAAATCCAGGCACGTTTATTATTCTTGCAAAGTGAAGCAGTTTTCAGATCTTTACAAACTATAATGCCATACTGGTGTTTGATTCACAGTGGGTCTTCTCATGAATCATCTACATAAAAACACTTTCTTAAATAATTTTGATATCTTGGTGACCCAGGAACCCTTCAAACAACCGAGACATTCTACAACATTACAAAACCAATGTAATGCTTGTGTGAGAATTGAAGACATATTAGCCTCAGGCTTCTTACTCAAAAGAAAGTAGAATATTTAAAGGTTAAATGACATAAAAATTTCCGAGCTAAAGAAAATAAAAGCATTGCTTAAAAAGTAATAGTAGAGAAATAGTATATCTACTAAGAGGGACAGTTTTGGCTATCTTACATTTGCTTTTCTTTTTGTGGGTTCTTGGTATAGGCCAGCCTGACCTTCTTGACAAAAATCACCTGTTCTTTTGGGAACGGAAGCTGGAGACATGGAATTTCAGTCTACTTTCTCAGTAAGAAAATTTGGGAATCACCTTTGGGTGTTATTAGACATTTCAGCTTTGGAGAATACCCTGAACAGTATATATCCTTTAAATGTGCATATATTTAAAGGTTACATAGTTTCTTCCACCTGTCAGGTGAGGAATATAATTATCCTTTTAGGTCATGGACAGACCAGCATGAGGAAGTCAGAGGAACATGGTTGTGAATCTGAATGTTCCCTCAAAAACAGGTGGGGTGCTTTCTAAGCTTCTGTTTCCTGATCTGCAACAGAAGGAAACTGCCTTTCTATCTTGCTGGCTTTTGATGTGTGGAAGTGCCTAATATTTTGATCACCAAATATTAAGTACTCAAATGCTTCTAAGGCTTTGGCTAAAATCAAATAAAATGCTAAATACTCAAGAAATATTGGATTCTCTTAACTTGAGTTGACTACCAGTCATTTTTACATATTTCTAGGTTCTTTCCATGCTAATTTTCATCTTTACCTCTTAGCAACTCATAAACTGTGCCTTAATGAAGGACAAGGTCAGCAAAAGGAATCAAGCAGTTGTAACTTCTGAAAGTAAACCGTATTTCCAATTCAATATATTGAAGCTGACAATGAAAGTAATTTCCTGATATTGGAGGCCCCAAAGTCCCTATGGTTCAAGGAAAACAGGATTTTGCTTTACTATGATTCATTTATATATTTATACCGCTAAAAATAGCATCTTAATATTGTCTATGAGTACCAGTGTACGCACGGCTTATGCAAAATATTGAAAGCAAACTAGTTGTAGGTACATTGAAATTAAAAAAAGTGTTTGAAGTTATTGGTATTACTGACAGAACATTATGAACTCTTCAGTATAGATTTAAAGCCTCCAATTTTCTCATTTCCAGTCTTTTAACATTCAAAATTGGATCATATTTTATGCTTGCAGGGTGTTTTCTCAATAAATACAGTCTTTCACATTGGTTTCTTTTTCTGTTTCTGCACATCTGGTTGGTTATGTCTCCAATTAAATTGCATTCCAATTTGTCTTATAATAGTAATAATAATAAAACTTCTGCAGATCAAATAAAGCCTCCCCAAGGAGTTGTTTCTCTTATACCCTGGCTGGAGTACAGCTCATTCTGAACAGTCAATAGTGATTTGGATCTACTATATTTTAGACAAGAGCTAAAGCTCAGTCATTTTTTGTTAAAGGAAGAGACTAGCAAAACTCATCACTTCAATGTTGTTTTCCTTTCTTTTATTCATTCGTCACTCAGTCACTCATTTGTTACAAAATCACTGAAATACTATTTTACACCCAGTTCATTTTGTCCTGTTTAGCTACCAATGTAATCCATGTAATCACAGGACTTTTTTTTTTTTTTGTATGTGTGTAGTTGTTTTTGTTGCTGTTTGCTTTTTTGTTTATAGTAAACACATGAGAATTTCGCTATCCATGTGAATATTTCACATTTTAATCAGTCTTTACCTTGAAAAGGGTATATTCCAAACACCCTCCATTTCTTCCTTTTTCAAAAAAAAAAAAAAGTATCTTGGAAGCAGGCAACTCTCAAAAATTACTCAGTGCCAAGCAAAGAGATACTGAGTTTTAGATCTGCAAGCAAATTGATGTTTGTAAAATACACGATCACACTGTGGGTAAATACGATGTTTGACTACAAATAGATACAACTGGCTACCTTAAATAACAATATTCCAAAAAGTATCTAAAATCATCTCCATAATGAGACATGGATCAGTAGAATATATAAATATCCTCTAAGAGAGGAAACACATTGTATTAATTTGAGTATTTTAGTACTCATATGATTCTTTAATATTGAGAATAAATATATTTTGTAAACTTAATTATCTTGCTTATCAGAAGATAAGCATAGCACATAAATTCTCATAAATAAGCTGCTCAAATTGACATATGAGAGATAATGCACAAACAGTAAATGAAGTAACTTTTAAGAAAATATTTTGAGATTTATAGCCAATATTTTCCTCCATTTCAATACATTCATATTCTTTTCTCATTTACAGCAAAAAGGAGTGAAAGTTCATTTGTATTTATTTTCCTTTTGGGTGAGTTATGTTTTGCTAAGTATTAAGATGTCTCAAACACCAGAATATCATTGTCCTTAAGCAACTTATAGGTGTGTGTGTGTGTGTGTGTGTGTGTGTGTGTGTGTGTGTGTGTGTGTTGGATGGTGGAACATAGGGCCTGTGTATTATAGACAAGCACTATACCTCTAAGTTACATCGCTGGTAAAGATCATTAGCATAGCATTTTAAATGATGATTTATATTGACTAGATGTGTCCTAGTCTAGATCAACTTAGAGTTTTGACAGCTGAAAATTTTTATGATTAAAGACTTCTGTTCATACTTAGCGAATAATTATCTTGCATTTTCTACAGTAAAATCACACTCATTTGACCCTGTAAACTCTGAAAATATGTGTGAAGGTAAAGATGATCATCAATCATATAAGTCTAATCCTAGCTTGTAGCTTTCAGTTTACTCAGAATTCTGTCATTATGTATTACAAATTTATCTGTGACTAAAAGCTTGGGTGATAGGACTAATCCTAAATTTTACAAAGATAATCCCCAAAACTATTGATGAATTTTTCTACTTGGGCTACTCCAAACTTTGTGAAGAAGACATAAACCCTGGTCTTTTAAAATAGAACGGTTTTAGATGTTGCTCATCAAATCCTTTCATTTTTATAAATGAGTCACTAAAGACACAATTGAAATGGCATCCCCCTAGGCAGAAATCAAGTCAGTGTAACAGAAAAGACAACATAATATTTTCAAGTTACAAGTTGAACGGGATACTTTGGAGCAAAAGGAAACATTTCTAATAAGTAACAAGTAACCAGACTATTTGGGTAACATGTTGAGTTTTCAGTAAGATACAGGAAAACATGCATAGAAAACTCTTTGTGTTAGAAGATAAGAGGATGTTTGAGAAATAAGTATTTAGGTACATGAAATAATAGTTATAACAATATAATGTATGATAATGACTAATCCAAACCAGCATGAGTGGGATGAGGAAAAGAAAGAGAAATGTTCAAAGAACCACTTGAAAGAGGATGCTTAAACTTTAAAATTTGGCTAACAGTAAGTATTAGAGGGGACTAATTGAGCAGAAATGCATGAGACATAAACAGGAAAGATCAGCAGAAGAGAATAAGACTCAAAAGTTCGAAAGAATGAGGAAGCTCAGGGACAAGTCTTGATGAATTTCTCCACTATCACCATGGATAGAAACTATGTCAACATTTTGATAGAAGCTTCTGAGAATGTGGATCTGTCATGCCATTCTTATCAAGATCAACAGCTTCTGTGGAAAATGACGGCCTTATAAATGCGAAATACCAGTTCTTGAACGACAGTTTTATATCCTGGGGGGTCTGGGGCAGGTTTGAACAGAACAGGCCCAGAGTTGCAGGAACAGGTGGAAAGCAGTGCTGTTCAGGAAGCATCCACTAACATCTGGCTTCCTCTGAGGATTTGCAGACTCTGGTGAATTCCAGCCTTCTGCAGTTGACCTGTCACCATCTTCTCCTCTTAATGGAGCATGAGACAGACCTTCTGCATTTAGTATCATCAATAGGAAATCCTAGTCCCGAACTGGGGGTAAAGCACTATTCCCGGGCCCATGTACACTGCTCTCCAGTTTTGATTAAATAATGCTTCAGCATATGTTGCAAACTTCAGTTTCTGAACTTCCTTTTCCTGAGTTAAAGGCCCATTTCTCGATAAGCTGAGAATATGGCTTTAACTGTTAAGGAGGACAGTTTTGGCTAAGAATGCAGAAAAATCGAAGGAGGTTGATTTAGAAAGCCTAGGTAAATGGGAGGAGGGTGCAAAGGAATAGAGGAAATCTGGCAATGCATGAAGATGTTTAAGGAAAAGAACCTAAAGTTCTCACAGCAGGCAGAATTAGCGACGTTAATGTGATAGGGACACTAAGTGAAGAATGTTTTTTTGTGTGCTACACTGACCCACTTCTCTATGAGTTAGCAAATAGTTTCCTTGTCCAGGATTCAGACATCTGTGGCTTCAGGTCATTTGGAAGGAGAATTGAGTTGAATAATGCAGAGGAAAATAGGAATTCAGGATGTTTTGTTTGCTTACATGTGAGGAGTGATGAATGAAAAGAAAGCCCTGGAAAGCTGGCTTTTGGTACCCTGGCAGTCATAGCAAGACTGTATAAAGCTTATGATAAGAGAAAGAAAAGGAGTAAAGGGCCTAATACTTTAGGCTTTGCATCAAAGCATCCATGGTATCCCCAAGACAGGTTTGGTGATTGTAGTGAGACTTTGATGATCTTCTCATATATTGTTATGGTTTGTGTCTGGATGTCCCCCCTCCAAAGTATCATGCAGTCATGAAAGGTAGGCTTTTCAGAGATGGCTAAATTTATGGTCCAGTGCTGGGATTAAGATTGTGAGTGCTACCCCTGTCCTAGAGTGGACAATCTGCATGCAGTACAAGGGACAGAAAGAAGCTTATCTTCTCTCTCTCTCTCTCTCTCTCTCTCTCTCTCTCTCTCTCTCTGCCTCTCTTTCTCTCTCTCACTATTGCAATCTTTTGCAACCATGAACTGTTTTTCTTCTGGGATGCCTCCCTTCCAAGCCACCCTACTTTGAAGCCAGATAATAGGGACTTAAGCTTCTACAAACTATTTGCTAAATAAAACTTATCCCCTTTAACTTGGGCATTCTGTCTCATGAACAAAAGAAAAACAACTAAGGCACATTTCAATCGTTTGTCCTCAACATGAATTGATGGTGAAAATTTACTTTTAATTTTATTTTCCTAACCTTGGAGACCTCACCCCCTCCATGCTATTTGGGGTTAATATCGACCACTTGAAAGAACTTTAATGAATATTCATTGAATTAGCATTTATGGTTTTATAAAAGTATTTAATTTAATTCAATTCACTTATTCCTTAGTTTATCTATCAAACATTGACTTAATATTTATAGCATGACCAAAGCACTGGGCTAGGTGTTGAGAATTAATTTCTGGCTATGTACATGACCGTTTTCAGGTTTATTCAACTTTTCTATAAAGAATATGTTTCTGGAAATTGGTGGGGAAGTTGAATCATGCTTAAATGATCTAACAGAACCCTATGTCAGGGAAAATCCTCTTATTAAGTAAAGAAACATTTTAAAAATACAAATCATAATATTCTCATGTATCTTTTTAGTAAACCTGAATTTCCATATGTTTGCTCTTCTTAAATAGATATACCACCTGTATTTTACTCCCACTTTGTGGGGTACTAACATTTCAATTGGTTGCAGAATCTTAAACTAATCATTTTCTTTCTCAACATTAGAAAATGTTGAATGGCCAAACACTCATCAAAAATGTCAAAAATGTTTTCATTTTTCAAAATCTACTCTAAATGCTGAAGTGGCTTGATTAGGTTAGAGTGGTTTTTATATCATTTTCTATAACCACTTAACTTAAGGGTAACTTTTAATGACATCCTACCAAGAGCTTATAGAATTTTAAAGCAATCAGTGTTTTTCCTTCCAATATAGAGAGAAGAAAATTAAACCAATTTATGCAACATATAAGGCCTTCTCCTGTGTTCTATATTTATGTTATTAAGTTAAGAATATGCAATATGATTTTTTAGTTACATGATGTTGCCTTATATTTGAAATTCACTTTAATTTTTCCCAAGTATTTTATGTGTATGTATTTTTAGCCTTGTCTAAAAACAAATTGGTATATAATTTAGCTCACTCTTCTGAAAACTAAACTGTAAAGTTATCCAAAGTCCTTAAAGAAAAACTCATTTTGCTTTTTGAGGCTCTGTTCTCTTTATTCCCAGAAAGTATCCATAGGGCCAGAGTGACCTCTTATCCCATTCCTGAATTATTAGGCATTGTTTCAGTTCAAGGATATATTAGAATGGCCAATCACAGCATAAAGCAAGTCCTCTATACAATATTTTTTCTGGGACAAGACATACTAAACAAATGTCTCTGAGTATCAGAATAAAATTATGATAACTTATGAAGGTTCCTGTTTCTGTATATCCCCATCAATAGTTTTAATTTTTCTTGGATTATAGCTATTATAGCAAATGTAGTGTTCACTCATTGTGGTTTTAAGTGCACTCCCCTAATACTTGATAACATTGAGTCCTTAATTCTATACTTGTTGGCTAGTTATATATCTTCATTGGTAATATGAGTATAGGATTTTTCAAAATGCTAATCACTTTTTATTTAATCAGAATATACCATTTTATCTAGAAAAGTTCTTATTTTCAGGGAAACGATATAACATCAACTTGCATACTTGTTGCCTTTACTTACATAACTGATGTAAGTAGGAATGGGCCCACTGGACTAGACACAGAAGTGTCTTTCTAATATGTAAGATAATCTCTAAATTCTTCATTGTAAAGGTAAGAGAAACAACATGATCAATTCTAAGAATTTTCATAAAAGCATATGAATTTCTGCAAGAATGTGAATAGGGTTGACCTCTAATTTGCAGTCATTTTGTGGATTCCCACTCAGAGTCCACTAATGTAAAAGGAAAAACAAGAAAATAAAGCAGACCTGACACTACACTCCGCACCATTGTCCCCCCATATGCTTCTCACAAGCTCACATGAATATCAAAATAAAAACAACCTAAAATATGCACTTCTGAATTTATCACTTTGTTAAATTCTACCTGTTGGGCAGAACAGAGTATTTTCTTCCTTAATTAGAAGATAAAATTCATAGTCCTCTATAAAGAAATCCCATTACACACAAAACCTAGATGCACATTTCCCTGGAGCACTTTGTACAAACAGAGAGAACAAAATATCAGTTGTTTGATTATACAGAACCCAACCTATTCTGACTGGTCATTTTCATTTAACATTAAATAAAACCGCAGGCTCTGCAGAGAAGCACTTTGAGACCTCACCCAGAAATCAATGTCATTTCTTATAATCTGTCCAATCTTAAAATAACAGGAGTTTTTTTTGAATAAACTTTGCTTTAAAAATTGCCTAGTTCATTTTAAAAACTAATTTCCAACAAAGGTGCTGCATTCACCCTAACTACCTCCAAGACAAACAGTGTGATTAGAAGCACATTCATAATTCAAGATGGTTAAATGCCACAGGCCAGAGGTAGCACTCCGCTGGCCAGCGTGCAGTGGGATGACATTCACCGTTGATTCGGTTCCTTGCAGCTAGCTGTGTTTTTGGAGAAACAAAGAGAAGTGACCCTGACTATGTGTCCTACTGGTGTCAAGATGTATTCTCTTCAATCTGAGAAGTGGCAAGTTTGGAGCATTCTTTGAATCAAAATAAAAATGATGTTACAATATTTAAAGTGAGAGACAGGGAGTGAACTAGAAGAAACATCTTTGTCTACAGTATTAAATATATATTTAGCCTCTCTATACCTTCCAAAGTTCTTTCATTTATAGCTTTGATTTGAGGCAGATACTGAATGAAGTCTGGGTCATCATACACATTTTCAGTTGAAGAACCTAAAGCTAGAGGAATTTAAATGAGAATCACTTTATGGTGGTTTGAGAAGAAATGTGGGTGCCAGGCCTATCAGGTGTGAGTCTCATCTCTACTGCAAACCAGAAAAATGAACGGTAACAAATTACCCAGAGGAGCGAACTGTAACAAATCACTTAACATCTCAGAGTTCTAATCTGTAGCATCTTGATTAAAAACAGTCACTCTGCCAATTGGTTGTTGTGAGGGTTAAATAAAACACTCTGTGGAATTCAGTTACCTCAGTGGGCAGCACATAGTAAGTACAAGGTACATTAGCCTGTTCTATCTATTGTTAAGGTCATCCAAACCAAAGACACAAACTTTACGTAGCACCCACGTGAAGAATTCTACATTTACTGTCTCTGTATCTTGATCTTTAGCCTCTCAGGCTGTATAGTATAACCTACATTTAAGTAAACTATTCATTCAACACAAGTACAGTGATACTTTGATATGCCCCACAAATACAAAGTATCAGGAAAAAGGGGGACTGTGGGCTGAAACAGGGAAGAAAGATCTTTCATCATGTTCATGTTTACTGCTGTTGTTTCTAAGTTTTAAAGATGTGAACAAACTGAGATTAACCTTGAAGTTCCAACATCGCAGGCGAGCAAGCAAAAAGGACAAAGCATCTAGTGAAAGAAAAGAGATAATTCAGTAAAGAACTTGAAGTGCTGATAAGTAAAGGAGACTTGTGTGGGACCGGGATGGTGACATGGCGTTGGAAGGGTGTGAGGCTGGACTGATAAGCAGCAGACAGAGGGTCATAGGCTTTCCACTCAGCGCCGGGGCTTTCCCCCAGGTGTGCTGCTAGGCAGCAGTGAAAGGACCGGCTCATCTGTACATAACCTTGTGGGCCTTGAAGAAGTTTTACTTTGCTTCCTGGAACTGACATAGAAGACGATGAAACCCATGCCTATACCTAACTCAGTACCACTCTCTTATTTGATCTTTAGCTAAAACTGTGTGGGTTGAGGGAAGTGGTGCTGGGTATTTCCTTCCAGGAACAGTTTTAACTCTGATCCTCCCATTGCCTGCAATTCATTACTGATGGTGCTGGCCCTGGTTTTAAGGAGCAGCTGGGAAGCTGGCTCTCTAGCCTTCAGGCCACTATTGATTACACGTCTTCCAGCACAACCAGATTAATGGGATTGAATACAACTATACTAGGTTGCACTAATTAATCAGTTTTATTTTACTTTATACACTTTCAGTTGAGGCTTTTGCATTTACTATGCAAATTTATGTAAATTAAAATTCAAATACATGCAAACAGATATGCAAATATGTGTCCCTAGATTTGCTAGGGAAAAAATCTGGTAGCCCTACTGTAAGTTCCTCAAATGCAGTTGGGGGAAGGGAGAGAGAACTTGAACTACTCTTGCAGCTTGATCTGCCTTTCATTTGTTAATATATGCAAGTTGAAAATGAAAATAAAAACATGTTTTACTTCAGCTGTTCCCTATGTTATAAAATAGAAAGTTGAAAATCTGCAACAATAACAGGAACAAAATCTGTGAGTCTCCTCACTGAGATAAGAATTTCAAAGTTTTATTTATTCTAACATCATCTGCCTTTAGGCGTTGGGTCACACAAGTGTGGGTTTTTTACTTTTAATTGATTGATTGGAAGCTGTAACTAACCACAAAGGAAATGCTCTTAGAAGAAGACCTTATAATATAAACCATGATTAGTATAAAAACTTTGTAGGAATCTACAATATAAGCTAAAAAATAGTAAGAAAATTAATAATGAGAATTATATTTGATTAATTCACATTGAATAAATAATTTATTTAAAGGATCATTATTTCTAAATGACCTCAAATTAAGGTACGGGAATATAGTCTATAAATATGCAAATGGAAGCCTGCTAAGGAAAAGGCTAGAACTTTATTTAGAATATATTGCAATGAAAGAGATAATATTTGATACTTATAACAGTGCACACATATTATAGTTATTTGTAAGCAAAGCTAATAATTAGAAAAATAATTCACTGATAAGCAATAAGTTATAAAAATGGGGCTGGCCCAGGTGCCAAAAGAAATAGATTTATATCTAGTACTGCCATATCATGTTATGACATAATTTTGGTCACAAAAAGAATGTCAATATTCCCAATGGTAAAATAATACAATAGTAATTTCCTGACTTCTCCAAAGATCACTATATCTTTCAAATAAAGCACAGAAACATACTAAATAGATGCTAATTACTTTACTGTAGTTTATCTGTGGTCAGAGCTAAGTTTTCCTTTCTGAGAAGACTTTAAGTGCTAGAGACTTTATAGTAGATTCAATATGATCAATTAAAGATTATAACATCCACTGAAGTCTCAAGACAGATGGTTTTGGAGTAAGTACAACTCAGAGTCATGTCGGAAAAGAGACTCAGTGTAATGGAGTAGTGAAAGAGATTATTTTTCAGATTTATTATCATTTTCTCATCTATGCAATGAAACTCTTTGGGATATGAATTAAATGGTCCTTCAGGCTCTCAAATTCTGAGTCTATAGGTTATGAGCTCCTATTTTAAAACATAGGATCCTTCATTTTATATCTCAGGACAGTATATACTAGGTGGCTTTTTGAGGTCCTGTCATACATCTTTTTAAAAAATATTATCAATTTTTAGCATAGTGATCATTTTGCATATTACTGGACAACATCATTTGGGCTGAAAAATGTCAACTATTTAAAATATATTTATTTAACGCATATTCTATTAATCTTATTGGATTCAGTATAAATAAGACATGCTCACCAAACACAAAATTTAGCACCTACTTGGGGAAGGAAGACATATCCATGTTCACAAAATCTCAAGTTGCCCCTATTCATTAAGTCAGGCTGAAAAGTTTCTCTGAGCTGAAAGAAAACGTTTCCAAGGGTAAGTTACATAGTATTTAATTTGGTCACCACTGACCTTTGCTGTAGGCAATCTGTCAGGGTCTGATGCCTGCCTTAAGAACATCATCCTAAAAATCCTGAAATGAGGAACTGAGTTAAAGGCAGACATGTGTGCTTGTGACGTTTGGGAGGAATCTTTATGATGCTGTAGATAAAGATAACGGACAAGTGACTGAAAATATCAAATATGAGAAGGGTTATTCATGAGCAGTCTTGGCAATAATTTGTTATGGCAGACAAAGGAAAATTAGCTAACAAATATAAACTCAAATTTTTGAGTAGGATGCAGCATCACTGATAGAGAAGGACAGAAAACTGCATTGAGCTACTGAGGGGAAAAAACTAAGTGCAGTGTAAACTTTGGGTTAGTAGAAAGGTGATTTTGTAGAGAGCTTTGTGAGGAATGGGAAAAGCCTACTTAGATCTTGCAAGACTGTTGTTTTTCTAGACATATGAGACTTAGTTGAAATTCTGGATGTGGATGAGTAAGAAGGGGACAAATAGAAAGGAGAGAAGTCATGCTGCTTTTCCCCGTGGAATGCCTAAATGTGGGGGCCCAGGAAAGAGGCAGGTTCCAGGAAGTAGCATTGTAAAGCAATGTGCTTGGAAAGATATGGAAGAGTGTCGAGCAGTTTGAGATGAGGGTTAGCAAAGGAAGTTTTTGAAAGTATCTTGAAACAGAAGTCAGAGATGAGCCCTAGGTTCAGTAGTGAGCTAGTTCTAGTGACACATGTTGTATCAAGGGGATGTCACCACTAAAAGAAATACTTAGAAGATCCAAAGTAGAGGAAATATTGCTTATAACTAAGGAGTTAGGCACATTTGGTTTAAAGTACATAACAGAGGGGGAAAGAGAGAATTAGGAAAAATTTTGAACATATTCAGAGGAATTTGGGTATGATTAATAGAGCTAGAAGTGATCACTACTTTTACATTTAGTCTTTTGATCATATTGACTCTACAATTGAATAGTGTTTGTACTAATATTGGTGCTTTGGCTTTTGTTAATGAGAAGAGAATAGAGACCTTTAATGAAGCATTCATTTCAATAAAAAGCTAAGTGAATTCCCAGCATATCCCAGAGGGATGGAAGATGTGTAGTGGGTCAAACTTAAAACTATCATTTTATTGTGTCCACAGATGATTCGGTTTCAGCACAATGTGACCTATCACGTTGAATTAACATTAACTTGCATTTCTTTGCTTTATATTTATTTAAACAACTCATTTTGATTTTATAATCGAACATGAGCAAAATATATAAGATAGTTGGAAGCAGTTTTACTATTATAAGGTATGTGGAGATATACAGATAATGTTTTTAATAAATCTATAGCTTTATATATTTCATATATAGTTTTTAGCATACAATTATTTTCTATATACATTTACTTATATTTTTCTATATTTAGTATAATTTTCCTATTTGATTTAATATTTTATACATATACTTTTTCTGTATACTTTAAGTTTTCTTTTTAAAAAGAGAACTTGAATATATCAAAAACTGGTATGTTTTTGATATATCAAAAAATGGTAGAATCCTGTCCTCTGAATACATGAAATGTGGATAGATCCACTTTGCATACACTGTGAGTATAAAAATACTACAGGTTTGAAGATTTTTCTGTGGAAAAACATACAAAATGTCTGATTAAAGTATTGTTATTACTTTCATCTCTTTTTTAAGAAATGTGACTACTCAAGGAAATTAAAATTCTGTGCATGAGTTTCCTGATTTTCTGCTGGACTGTGCTCATCTCTAGAGTACACTTCCCTACCCTAAGAAGCACTCTGTGCCCACTGCAATTTGCTGCTCCCATTCACTTGAAATTTATAGTCACAGAAGGAAAAGTTCCAGGACTGAAATATGGATGTATAAGCAGTTCGAAGTGTCCTCATGAACACAATCTCTCAGTTGATACGTCAGTGTAGGCATGAAGCAGAAGTAATTTAGGTAGCATATGCAGTGCAGTTTGCCCAATAAGCTAGTTGCAAATATACTGAACACCATTCATATTAGTTTAAAGGCTTGTCTTATGCGGGACATGACACAGAGGAGGAGATCAGACCCATTGTAACTAGCTTGTTTTGGGAGTGCTTCCCACACTTTTAATATCAAATTTATTGGTCGTGTTCCCCCAAATACTTTATTTTCCACAAGACTCACACATTTTAAGGACTCACGTATTTTCTGCATCAACAAGTCTGGCCTTGTGTGATACCTAACACTGTTTGTTAGTTTGGTCATCAATCCACCAATCAGTGGGGATTAAGTCTAATACCCTGAAGTTTCCAGCACAAGATTGGTTTTCTGCCTGTAGTGGGCACCATGATTTGAATCAAGGGTGGTTTGTAAAGGCTTACAAGTCATGCACACATATATATACTTTAAGGAAACTCTATGGGCATATTTATATCAATAGATAAGTAAATGCTTATTAAGAAAATATTCTTGAGAAACAGAAACATTTTATACCACTTTTAATCATTCAGATTAATTCTTTCACAAGCATTAATAAATATTGTAGTTCCTGTATGCTATAAGAAGTGTTGCTAAAACAAATTCTATTGATTTTCTTGGATAAGGAGAAAGTGGTCATTCACTGTATAGGATTTCTTAATTTTTATCCAAAGTCAGCACAGTTCACTTCAGTGAAAATTATGTTCTTGGCTAAGACCAAGAATATTTAAAATAATGAATAAAACATACAAAGGCAAGGTAGGAAAAGTAAGAAAAGAAAGCAGAAGAGCAAGAAGAAGGACAATGACAAGGAGCAGAAGAAAAAGAAGAAGAAGAAGAAGAAGAAGAAGAAGAAGAAGAAGAAGAAGAAGAAGAAGAAGGAGAAGGAGAAGGAGAAGGAGAAGGAGAAGGAGAAGGAGAAGGAGAAGGAGAAGGAGAAGGAGAAGGAGAAGGAGAAGGAGAAGAGAAGGAGAAGGAGAAGGAGAAGAGAAGGAGAAGGAGAAGATAGAGGGAGCAAGAAGGGCAAAAGGAGAAGGCGGAGGAGGCGGAGAAGAGAAAAAAGAGATGAAGAGCAAGAGGAAGAATAGAGACTCAATACCATAGTAAAGTTTAGAATTTTCCACATATACAGTATTATATATTAGTTGTGTAAATTTCATAATGCTTCAGATATCTCTTTTCACTGTGTTAACTGTCAGTACATTAATAAAGTTGATATCAGATAAAACAATTCAAAACTGCACTTGCAAATTAATGTCTAACCTTTTCTATAGATTATAGAAAAATGTAGCAGATTTGTGTTCTAGTCTGTGCAGGCCACCATACAAATAATGCCTATTGATTGAAAGTATTAAATGCTAGAAATTTATTTTTTTCATACTTCTGGAATCTTGGACATCCACGATTAAGGTGCTGGTCAATTTAGAACCAGCTAAGGACTCTCTTCCTGGCATATATGACTGTCTCCCCGATATATCCACCCACAGCAGAAAATGAATATAATGGTTTCCCTTCTACTTCTTTTAAGGACACTAACCCTCAAATACAAATCTCTTCCTTATGACCTCACTTAAACTTTATCACTTCCTCACAGAATCTACCTAGAAATACAGTTATATTGAAGGATTTAATATAGTACCCTAGGGGACATGAATATTCAATCCATAGCATCCTGTTTTATCAAACTCTTCTCAATAAAAACTCCTATTACAAGGCTCAGATGAGCAGAGAGATGATCATTCATGCTGCTAATTTATTTTGGGCTGCTCTCTAAGAAGTATGCTTCTTAACGATTCCATACAGTGGAAATATGGGCAATCAGTACAATGTGGTCATCACAAGCCTGCTTGGACTTCAGACACAGTTAGTTCTGCCTCCAACCTTCTTGGTGATCATAAGGATGACTTCACCCTCTCTAGGTCTTAATGTTCTTATCGGAAACACAGAGACATTTCCATATTTTAACTACCAGGTATGGATACGTAGAAAACAGTGAACAAAAAGAAAGGAGAATTTTTTCCATTAATGTGTGTATATGGTCAACATGTGTGAATATGGTATAGTGGAAAGTTGTCTAGACCATACCAGTGTGTGTAGTACCCATGTGCTAATATTTGCAGGCAGAAAACATGGCAGGATCAATATTTTTTTCTAGCATTATGGTTAAATGGCTATATTCACAAGATAGTAGTATTCTAGTATTTGGTTTTTATTCTCAAAATCCAAAAAGACAATGTAGGGTTTGACTTTATATTATAAGGGATCATTTATCTGATTGACAGTGGAAAGAGCAAAGGTAAAAAGAGAGAAGATTAAGAAATAATAGCTTTTGGGATAGAGTACATTTCATGGGCATCAATATTCCTAATGTTTACTTTTTAATGTTTAGAAGACACACAGATGAGGAAATTTTAAGATTTGCTCCAAAATGTAAACTGATTTCTCTGGAATTTACATGTGTTTATATTTAATGAATTTTAAGGAAACAAAGATATCTGTCTTAAAATCCTCTACTTTTTCCCATGAGAAATCTTCACTGAAAATGTCACACAAAATAAGATGGAAAATAAAGGCTCTGTTTCCTAGAGAGGGGATTAATTTCTTACGGGATGCCCCAAGGTCTTCTGAGGTCCTAGGCACAATGACCCAGCACAGATCCAGTGGGTATGGCAAAAGTAGTTGGTCTCACTCAAAGAAAAACAATTGGGCCAACCATGGTATGTGATTTGAGGCCCAGGCAGCCAGGCAATTGGTGAAGTGTATTCTGGAATAATGCTGCTCAGGTACGATGCAGTACCGAAGGTTATTTCTCTCACTGCATTCAGTAGCACATTTGAGGAGGCTCTGCTCTCATGCAGTTACATGTTAGTGAAGGAACTGAATATATTTTTAAATACAATAGTTTTAGGGAGAGGTGACAAAATGTTAAACATAATCATTTAATAGAAGCAAATAGCAAGATATATGACTTGATACATGAAGAATACAAAAGACTGAAAAGAAGTGAATACCACTGGAAGGAGTAGGAAGTCCAGCCAGTTGGAGGACACGAAAGATGTTGACATAGAGGAAGAAACAAGAGTCATGGTGGAACCGGCAGGTGGAAAGGAAGAGACTTCTTTAAGAAGATGTTGTAGAAATAAGTAAATCCAAACTTTGAATCTTAAAGGCCATAATCAAGAGAGAGATTGTTTAAAAATGAAATCTCTCTCCCTTTCATCCTCCCTCCCCCCTCCTCTCCCCTCTTTCACTCTTTTCTGTCTCCTCTCTGTTTCTATGTCTCTGTCTCTCTCCTTCTCCATCTCTGTGTCTCCATCTCTGTATCTCTGTTTCTGTGTCTCTCTGTGTTTCTCTCTCTGTTTTTCTCTCACTCTGTTTCTTTCTCATTGTTTCTGTCTTTCTTGTTCTTCTTCTTGTTCTTCTTCTTGTTCTTCTTCTCGTTCTTCTTCTCGTTCTCCTTCTCCTTCTCCTTCTCCTTCTCCTTCTCCTTCTCCTTCTCCTTCTCCTTCTCCTTCTCCTTCTCCTTCTTCTTCTTCTTCTTCTTCTTCTTCTTCTTCTTCTTCTTCTTCTTCTTCTTCTTCTTCTTCTCTCAAAATACACTTGGCAGCACTAAGAATTGAACCCAGAGATGCTCTACCTGCTCTATTACTGAAATCTGAACTACATTGCTATGATCCCTGATCCCTATGTTTCTTTTTTCCCTCCAGTTTTTTTTCCCTGTTTGTCTGCTTGTTTTCCTTTTTAGAAATGTCCTCATCCAGCTATGTTGCCCCAACAAGACTCATATTTGGGATCCTCCTGCCACATGTCCCGAAGTGTTGGGATTAAAGACATGTGACACCATGCTCAGAGAGAATTCATTTCATTTCTGTTAAAGGAAGTAATGTATTATGATTTATTTTTATGGAAATAAGTTTGGCTTCTGTTTGAAAATTCACCACAAATGTTTGGTAGCAAATGAAGACATAAAAGTGATGGTGCTACTGTAACAACTCTAGACAATTTGTGATGGTGGGTTGGAAACAGAGAATGACTCTGGAGGATGAGGAAGCAAGAATCAAAAGTGACTTAAAAGTTTTTTAGACCACCAATTGAATGAATAGGGTATGGCAATTGAGAAAGAAAAGACTCATGCTGCAGGAAGTTTGGGGATGTACAGTAAGTAAAATAGGTTGGAGAGAGTTAAAAATAGACAAGAAATAGTTGCAAATTAGCTAGATATTGGTGTGATTACTTAATGCCAAAAATCATTGCAGACATGAGCTTTATAGTCCATTCATAGCTATGAATTCAAATTCGAAGTAAAGGACACTGGTAAATAGATTGGTGCTTAGTAAATTATTGGTGATTAGTAAATAATTGGTGCTTCGGGAAATTTATTTATCTCATTTTACCCTTTTATGGAAACTGATTAAAAACATCTTTTACATATGATGCTTTAAGTATTAAATGAGGTGTATAAGTCCAGATATCAATGCTTTGGAAAATAATGCAATATTATAACTTCCATTTCTATCTTCATTATAGATAAAATCCCCTGAAAAAAATATCCTACCACGAACAACTAAAATTTGTGAGGAAAATATAGTATAGATCTCTCGAAGTTCATTCACAACAAAATGAAACCTGAACTCTAGTGAAGTAAGTTTGATCATAAAGAAGGTTGTGAACAGAGCAAGAAAATGTTCCCTCACATCTCTGGACAAGGCAGTCTAATAGGAGCCTTCTGTGTTAGGCACAGGTCTCACATACAGGAATAGACAGCGTGACATGTCTCCCACTTTTGCTTTGATGATGAATTGAAGAAGGGAGAAAACAAAACAAAACTATCCTATTTGCTTAATGCTGTCAGCCCTTATGAAAGCTGGTAGATTAGTGATGTCTACTTGGTACCTTAAATGGAACATGATTGAAACTGATCCATAAGGCTCCCTTTTACCTCATCCATTAGCTTTCTCTTTCTGTTAGTTCTGCCTGCAACCAGCAAATAATACAACCTAGACAACTTAGCCTTGAGGTAGTGTGGTACCCTTGCCTCACTACCTCCAAGTAGGTTTTAAAGATTCTCTTCAAAATACGTAATTTCTGAGGGTGTCTTACTGCCATCATTTACTGCTCATGTAGGACCTGGCTCATAACAAATTTCTAAGATATAATTGCTAAGGAAATTCTTCCTTTTCAAAATTGCTTTAATGATTTCAGTCTTTTGCATTTTCTTATCAATTTTAGAACAGCCTGTCAGTTTTTTTTTAATTGGAATTTTCATCAGAATTGTATTGTATTGGATTGGATTGGATTGTCTCGATTTTTGGAAAATTACTATCTTTAAGTGTTTCACTTTAAAATGTTTCTTGAAATCTTTAATTTCTTTGTAATGTTTTCTAGTTTTTTGTATATAGGTCTTGTAAATTTTGTGGTGAGATGTATCACCATTTCATGCTTTAATACTCTTATAAATGATGTGTTTTGATTTTTGCTTGTCACTATGAAATGAACATAAGGTAGCAACCAAGATTCCCAATGGACATTTATTAAAAAAAAAAAAAAAAAAAAGAGAGAAGAGAAAATTGCTAAAATCTATAAGATGAAACGCTAAACAAGGCTGAAAGTAAGAGTTGCCTTGGAGAAAGCTGTCACTAAAAAATATTCATAAAACTCAAGATATTGACTGACTAGGTCCCCTAAACTCTTGAGAGAGTCACTTTTCGATTCTTCTTTCGCTTACATTGTGCCATTGATATTCTCTTGTTTTGGAAGCAGCAGCTTCTGTCACGTACTATGTGAGTTATGATCTGCCTTTTATGGACTCATTTATAGAAAGAAAGCACCTTGAGGCAAGAACTTTGCTGTTATTCAGCTTCATTCACACTAAACCATTTGTGCTGAGGAGTGAGCGCTGTACCTTACAAAGAGTAAAAATAAATGAATAAAAAACCATCAGGCCACCTTAGCTAATTCATCTAATTGTTTCCATTAATAATTAATTTTAATTTTGTTTAATTAAAGTTATAAATAGGCCTCAAAGGAAGACATAATGTGACTGGTTCACATCGAAGAAGCTTTCAGCAACACAGACCCCTAAGATGCTCAGTAATTTCCTCACAACTAGATTCCACAAAGTTACCCTTCTTTTGTGAATTCCTTTGGTGATGATATCAAGGTACACTTTCATAAAAGTTCCAGAATTTTTGAATTCAAGAAGCTCAAAAATAAGATATTTACTTGCCTTACAAGTGAAAAGACTCCCCAACCCCCATATACACATTTGGGTCTTTATCAATATTCCCCAATGTCTGAATCTATTTAGAAAGAGGTCTCATACCATGGTCTAACTGGTCTAAGAAAGGGTTGGAATGTGTATCCAAACACTAATAACATTTTCTATTTCACACGAGATACATATGTCCTTATTTGTTTCTTTTTCTATAATACCATTTCTTGAGACTATGAGTGATATTTTTATACCACTGTTTGCTAATTCTATACAACAAAAATATTTTTACATTTATTATGGTCTTATCCTTGAAGTTTAAATAAGGAATGACATTTATTTCACTATTTTTAAAAAATATTTTCCAAAGGATTGGTCTTCTGACATCATAAATTGTTTTAAGGACATCGTAATGTTAGCCAGATGTGGTTCAGACTTTAATCTCAGCACACTGGGAGGCTGAAGCAAGAGGATAGATCTTGAGTTTGAGCTCAGTCTGGGCAGTCAAATGATTTAGCAAGATCTTGTCTCAAAATTAAGCCTAAAATAGGCTGGAGATGTTGCTTAGTGAGTCACACCAAGAAGTGTCAAAAAACATGAGCAAAAGCTGTGCTGGCAGCTGAATGAATTAATCTGACTGGTATATGATGTGACTTTTGGTTTTAGGTGCAGAATTATGTCGGATTCTTTCTCAGTCAAGCTTTAGTCCAGAGACATTATTCCCAAGGATGCATTTTCCTTATTCTCAATCCCAGAGTTCCTATATGCCTTCTCTTTCTGTTATCTGGTTGTCAGCAATCACTGGGTACTAAGTTGTTCTCATGGCCAAATGACCATTCTTACCAATACTTTAACTCATCAGTGCAAAATAAATATGCAGGTCCCACACGCATCCACAGATACAACATTAAGGATGCATATATATGTATAAATACAAACACACACACACACACACACACACACACACACACACACACACACATATTCAGGGCCTTCTCACTGAATTACATTTCCAAAACTGCTTAATTCTTTATTTTGAGGCAGGGTCTTACTAAGCCTCTAAGTACAAGCCTTAGATTTCCCCTTCATCCTCCAGGTACACAAATAGAATAAAGGAGTCCATAAACTGTTATTCATACAATGACTATTCAGAGAAATTAAGTAGCTGAGACATAAAATTGAATAGAATTTGCTCTTAGTGAGACAGGCTAACTTGAACTGTCTAGACAGACTCACTTCCTACGCTTATATGTTGGTTTCTAGTTGAGTAGAAATAAACACTAGTAGGGGCTCTGAAGTGTGGTGTAAGATGAATTTAACTTGGTATTATTAGTCTTCTGTCTGTGCTACTAGACTGTATAGCTTTTCTTTTTTTTTTTTTTTTTTTTTTTTTTTTTTTTTTTTTTTTTTTTTTTTTTTTGGTCTTTTCCTTTTTATCGGTACCGGGGATCGAACTCACAACTGCCTGCTTGCAAGGCAGGTGCTTATGCCGCTGAGCTAAATCCCCAGCCCCTGTATAGCTTTTCTTACTTTCTCTTATTTTATTATTGAAGACCAGAAAAGGAAAAACAGAAATTTAAAATAGACGACCTCTAAGGTCTATTCCAACCCTAATACTCTTTGATCCAATGAGAAATACTTTCTGTTCCCTATAGAATGGGAGACACAATCTTTAAGAGACTCTAAATGGTTCTGAAAGCAGTCCTGGGAAATAGGGTCGGTATATTGCAAGTCCTGCCTGAGGGCAGAGTAGGTCTTTTACATCTGAAAACATGATTTTGGTGTAATGGACCCCTGAAGCATGCACAGTCACCATGCACAGGGCATTCTGTGTAGTTGGCAACTCACCTTGTTTTAAGAGAAAATGATTCCAGAAGTGTTCTCTTTGTACTGAAATTCTTTTTATAAAACCTCTGATTTTTCAAACTTTGCCCTTTAAAGGAAGCAAAAATAAAACAAAGAATCATAACAGTTGTTTGCAGAGTTGCAAACTCTGGACAACCAGGCCCTTTTCAAATGCTCTCCAACTCTCTGCTGATTTCCCGGTAGACTTGATCTTAATCACAAGCCTGATTTGGCACAGTGGGTCCTGGATAAAGAGCAAATTGAATGCAATGTATGAAAAGAAGCAGCATCCTGTACATCTGCACAACATCAACTTCTTCATTGTTGGACCCATTTCAACACATTTAATCCTCTTCTTTTTCAGTTCTGTACCTTGAATTAATTTCAAAAGATTGGTATAGCAACTTATTAAGTATTAGGAGCAGAAACCCTGGGGAGACAAGGTAAGTGATGTGCCTCCTGCCTTCAAAATGAACATAGCCTGTTGGGAGAAGCAGCTTTAGTACAACAACTAGACTATAGGGTCACATATGCAGTGTTGGATAAATAACTTACATTGCTATGGGAATACAAAAGGAAAAATTCCAGTTTCCTGAGGGTACAAAGAGTTGCACTCAGGCTCATGAAAACTGAGAAAAACAGATGACATTTGATCTCAAGCCATTGATGTGAATTTGAATGAATCATTAACTAAAAGACATTGAATACCTGTTGACCACTCTATCTAGTTTCTGAAATAAATCTTAGCCAAAGCCCTCAAATAATAAGTGATAGAGACAATTTATAAATAAGCATCAAATTCTAAACAGTATAGCAACTGAAAATCAGGAGTTTAGGCTAAAACAAAGTATTACAGGCTGGGGAGTTTAGAGACTATAATGACAGAGTGAATGAAACAAAAGACACAACAAGAACTGATATCTACTATATACTTCATATGCACATAAGGGGGTAGAGTAGGTATGAGAGAAATTATGTCCGAGGTACAGAGATAAGATTTGTCTATTGGAGGCAAAGACCTATACTGATGGAGAGGTTGAATACAGAATGATGAAATATGAGAGATTGAAGTTGAATTTCTTTAAGATGCACTGAAAGCTCTTGAATGGTAGTAATATGTTATACGGGGATCTTCTGGCAGCTTGTATAGGAAGCGTTTGAGGAATTGGAGTCTATGATAGGTCAGATGTATAGCAGTAATCCATAAATGGAAATTCAGGATCTTTTGGACTTAGATGTGATAAAGATAATGAGAGGTCTTTTTTTTCATGGTCCTTATCTACCTCAAATGAAATTTAGGTAACTTTTGGATAGGAATGTGAATACTAAAATATTTTTATCCATGCCACCTGCTTCTCTTTGCAAGTTTACAGCAATGAAAGATGACATATAAAAGACAACTTTGAAAGAGATGAACAGCTCAATTTTTTTACCAAGGTCTTTTCTTGCGCTTTAACATGGTTAAAGAGAGGTATAAAAGTTGAAGTTATCACAGGTAGAAAAGAGCAGTGACTTAAAACAATATGTTTAAAATTAGCAATGTAAGCTAACATGCTGACCTTCAGGAAAGTGGTATTTGATGAACAACATTGTATTCATATGCAAAACTCAAATATACCCCTTAGTGCACAATATGCCTGACTTGGTCACTCACATGGGGGAAGCACCTCAGCAAGAGTGTGTTGTTAGGGATACAGTTTGAAAACAGGTTACCCACATGGGAAGCCTGACCTTTGCTGAGTGACCTTCAGCAAATACCTTTGCTAATAAATGAGGGTGTTAATAGCACGTAATTTAGAAGGTGGTTGCAAGGGCTCATATATGAGAAGAACGGGAAACTTACCAAGTGTGTGAAAGTCTTTCAAATGATAGGTGCTGTATATTTTTCTTGTCTACAGGAGGCATTACCAAATGTTGTGATGATTCACAGTAATCTTTTATTTGCTTACATATACTTTAACTATAGTTAAAATCAAAGTAATACTGTTGAGCATCCAGGTTTTGTCAGGTACTTTTGTAAGTCATTTGTTTTCTTTCATATTATCCTGTAAGATTCCTTCTTCCTATAATTCAATGGAGTCTCAGGGATTTTAAATATATTAGAGTTGGAATATGGTTTTGAGAACTAGAATATTCAAAGGACCCCATGTTACTACTTTCTTAAAAGGATATCTGTGTCTAGAGAAGACACATGGCTTCATGGTTGTCAGAGATTTGAGAAAGCTGCACCAACATCTACTAGAGTATATTCTTTAACTATTTCAAGAAATACTCAAGAGTAAATAAAACTAAAAGAAAAGGACAGTAAGAAAGGGTGTCTATATATTCAATAATTGAAAAAAAAAAGTTTATCATAGGAATTGGACATTAGACTAAATGGTCCAAAGGAACTCAGTTTCAAATTCCAATATTATTCATTTCTTTGTAGACAGTTTATCTCTTTCCCAAGAGAGATAAGGATTACCTCTTTGGGGAATCATATAACTAAATTAAATATCTGGACATTTTCAAGGGAAGAACATTCATGTGACATTCTTTGATAACATGTGTCTATAAAAATGATGAATGGGCAAACCAAACTATTTAGCTATAAAATGGAATAAAGTAACTATTTGGGCTACATTATGAATGAACTTTTATAACATGCTAATTTAAAGAAGTCAATCACAAATGCCTATATCTTTTGTGATTATTTCCATATTAATTTACCAAAATAAGAAATTCTATAGAAACTGAAGTAGATGAGTGTTTGCCTAGGCATACAGATGAAAAGGATGAATTTATAGAACCTTTGTACAATGCAAAAGAAGTTGAGAGACATTCAAAGACAGAGAAAAATCAGTGTATTCACATTTGATTTATATTTGTGAATCATCTTCTGGATCTCCATTAAAGTCAGAGTTGTGTGATCATTACCATTGTGGATTATATCCTTTTTGGAGGGGCACTTTCACAATATCTATGTGTGTTTAAACTTACATTATTTTGGTGAAGATTGGGAGATGATAGCTAAAGTTATATTTCTTTATTAAATAGTGAACATTTTGCAAGTGTGATCTTGGTGATGAGTGCACAACTCTGTAACTATATGAAGACTCATACAATTTTACTTTAAATGCAGCAATTGTATGATTATGTTATGTAATACATGGGTGAGCAAATCTTCAGCTGTCTTATACTGTCTTATACTGAGTAGTCACTGTACACCAAACACTCTACTGGGGAAAGGGGACAGGGATGAAAAAGTGTTAAAAGGAAGAGGGGCAAAGTAAAGATTGAACCCAGAGTTACTACTTTACGCAAGTATGATAGGAAGAGAGATTAGTAGGTGTATTCTTAATAATACTGTCCCAATAGGGGAGAAAAAGTGGAACACATAGTCCATTTCTTATGCTTTATGACCCACCAGTCTCGCACAGTTTATTTTCATGTTCTTTTCATCTCTCTTTTTAAATCTATCCCTAGTCTTAGATGTGCTCCTGTAAAATGCTTTTATTTAAATCAATGTATTCTTAAAACATATTGATGACAACCAGAATGTGTTGCTGTGGCCCTTGTTCCCTTCCACTTTTGTCCCCGATCCTGTTTCATGACTTTATCTGGATCCCAGGCCACTAATTCCTTGAACGGACTTGTCGACACTTCAAATTATCTACATCTCTTCTGTCTCCCATATATTTCTTAGCCAATGTATACACACATAGCTCTTTTAATCTCCCTCATAAGTAAATTTTTCAGGCCCTTAATCACCCCCGCTTCTCTTCTCTGAATCCTTTCCAGTGTGTTGACATCTTTCTGGCACAATGGTGTCCATAGCCATATGCCTCTGGCACTCGTTCCCCTTGGCCTCCAACCAGAAATGGAACTTGGCCGACGTCAGAACAGAGAGTAAGGCATATTTATTTGATTTAGCTTCTGATTATGCTCACTTCTTGGGACGATGGTTGATTACTAGTGATGGGTTTGGCCAGGCATTGAGATTCAAGGTACATTGGTGGTGGTAAAGGTTTACGTGTAAAAAGCAACAGCGTACAACTTGTGTTTTTCTCAGGAGTGATATTTTTCTAAAATAGATGACAGCGACAGTTTTGAGAAATAGTCATATTGTAGATTATCATCGTAAAGAATGTTTTATTTCTTTAGCTTGAATTTAAAAATCTGATTTATTTTCAACAATTTCAGAATTTTAGGATTAGATGACCTTAAGATTTTTATAAGTCAGAACAAATATTAACAGAAGAATTACAAGGAGGTACAGGTTTGAAAATCGAAAAAAAATTACATCATTTCCAAGTTAACTCTAGACTCCACTTTAAATTATAAAGTATGCCATTTGAGAAAAATTCAACTTATTTGTATTTAATAACTATCTTTTGGATTTCTATCACATTATTGACTATGACTTTCACTTTGGTGGAATTTTTCCACTTTTTGGATTTTCACAATGTCTAAAATTTTGTGGAATCTGAATTACATTTTTGTACCTAGAAATATGATTTATTTGATGACAAGTAATACTCTAAACTTCTTTGGCAAAAACAATTATATCTGCAAGTGAAGTACATGAGAGAGTAATTGTAACCGGTTTAAAATTTAAGAAGTTTGAGACAAAATTTATTTATGCATTCAATCAATATTAATTCAAGCCCTCAATATCCCTAGAAAAATGTCAAACAGTGAGGCTACCATATCTACATGATGTATTCTGACAACAAATCAAATATAAAAAATATAATCACAGAGCGATTGTTTCATGGAGCAATAAGAATGGAAAAATTCCCTGTGTCACAGGACAACAATCAGCAGTGGGTTTCTTTTACATGTGAGAGAAAGACACCTGTGTCACTCTTGGTGTGTCACTGAAAGTGGTCAGTAGCATAAGTTTTCACGTAAAAAGGACTGCATGCTATTTAGACCAGAATGCTATAGTGTTCTTTTAGTATAATATGGCATAATTATCAGCATTGTCAAGCTAAATCCTGTCTCTGACAGTGACATCAAGTGAGCATATTGCATTTGCTCAAGTGGGATATATTAATCTTGCCAGTGTACAAGGCAGATGTTCAGTCTAGGGTTGGAGAATATAAGGAAAAAGAACTTGCTACTAGTGACAAACTTGTGAGAAATCCAACTGGAAGTGACAGAGTGCAGACAGATGGACATTCCCATGTGTAAGGAGACATGGAAATATCTTTTAGCGGTCATCAGAAAATCTGAAGTCAGGGGCTAGTCTATAAAGGGAAATAAATGAAATAGCTACAGGGGAAAATGAAGACTGTTCCTTTTTCCTTTAAAAGTACTGTAGATGATAGGTGCTCAGAAGTAGGTACAAAGTCTGAAATAAACTGTGCTTAGATAGTAATCTCTTGGACTTTTAAAATATAACTTCAATATGCTGAGCACTATCCAAAGGGAACTTGAGTTAATCTGTATGTTTGCTCTTCTTGTTCTTTTTCTTCTTCTTCTTCTTCTTCTTATTATTATTATTATTATTATTATTATTATTATTATCATTATCATCATTTTTTTTGCTGCAGGGTATCCCTTGGGCCTACAAGTTTTGGAATTTTATGAGAATATTAAATTATTAAAGATGCTCTGAGACTATTCTTGTCTGTCAGAATTCCAGTGCCACATAGTTTTCTAGAAGCATAGCCAATATTGGCTGCCCAATGATTCTTTGGCTATCTCCTCAGTATCCATCAACCTAGTCCTGAAGATGTCAAGACATGACTTTATTGAAAGTTTAGAGTGCACCATGCAGGGAATTGCAGTATAGTAAGGACAAGAGTTAAAAGTGTAGTTAACCTGGTCTTTTCATTAATCTTTCTCTCAGAAGTTACCTAAAGGCACAAGCTTTTGGAAAGTGTTGAATGCCCAATGTTCCCTTCACTCACAACTTAGGTATCTTTACCTTAATTTACAGGTGAGCTCATGTGAATCACCTCATCAGGTTGCCCCTCTGCAAAGAGAAAGTCCACATTTTTTCTACCTTCTACTATCAGAAAATCACATGATCCTGAAGAGCACGTATCCATCCAGTTTCCTCTGCAATCCACACCCCCCAATAAAAACCCCACAAAAGAATGTGGTGCCACAAAGTGGGGCCCATAGCAAAGCTGAGTTCAAGGTCCATTGCCCACTTGCAGTCTTGTAGAGAGTCTCATTTCCCTCATCAGTAAAATGCAACAATACTATTAATTACATAAAATTGAAAAGAGGCTCATGATTTCATAAACAGACAGCAGTTGACACTTAACTTTACACTGTTATATGATTTCATTCATCAGAGTCATATTATTTTAACCAGTTCTCCTATGTGCACTGATCTCTAAGTAATAAGACTCCTCAGAGTCCAGTAGTGTACACAGTAAGCTATAGGGCTCTACTGTTTTTCTTCCAGGATAAATGTTAAGCAGTCATTTCAACATAGTTTTTTCTAGCAACGATATTTTCCATTGGGTCATATTAGAAATGTGATTTTTTCTTATGAGGAGGAGCTTACATTGCCCTCTAAAGACATTGAATAGGGTGTATTTGTGTCCCTTTATTCTATCTAAGATCTGAGTCAGTAGCACCATCAAGCTAAGTACTCAAATGTACTTTCAAAACATCATTTTAACTTTTATTGCCTTGGTTTTTTCCCACAGTTTGGTTCTGGATCTCATTAAATTATCCTGTCTCAGTTTCTCCTTGTGATGAAAGAATAAAGAAGGATTCATCTTGGTCATTGAGTAAGTTTAAATTTTCTGTTCTTCCAGGTCCTCATTACTCAACCTTCATTCTATCCTAAAATCTAGGATTCTACTTAGTTTTTTTATAGATTGACCCAGAGATGTTTTACCAGAGTGATACTAAGGATTACCTTTCAGATTGTGTCTTTGTATCTTTCTATGGCAGTTGGACTATTTACACGAATAATTAGGCTTCTAGATTCCTCTTACGAATACTGATTACTATGCCATCCATAAAAACTATTCCAGAATTCTTGGACTTACATCAAAGATATGGCTCTAGTACCATCCCAGATCTGCCCTTCAGATGATCCTCTTTGTAAACTCAGAGTGATCTGTATTTGAAATTCAAGGATTGATAAAACAAAACTCAGTGGAGAGTAAAAGGATGGCTGACTGTGGCAAATTAGGTGCAAGATAATCTGAATATATTTTAATCACTGATTTTGTTGTGGCCACTAACTGAGGTTCTTCTAGTTTAAGTTTCTAACAAACCCAGATACTGACAACAATTGTTCAACTGTTCTGTTTATTATTGTTTATTATGGAGTCCATTCCATCCCTATGAGGTAAAGTGAAATTTATGCACATCTTTATTTTTCAGGGTCGGGTTTGAGTCATTTGATGGATAAATTTGCATTAGAATTCTACTATTCTTTCATCACTAATACCAAAGTAGAACTCCCTGTAAAATTAATTGAGAATGGCAAATACCTACAAATTTGTAAATTTTCTAGATGCGCAGAGTATTTCACAGTTTACAAATTGCTTCCATGAACAATACCTTATTTGAACCACACAAAAATCATTGCGTGGGGGATTTAATGTCCCCATTTTTCAGGTGAAGACAGTTTCAAATTGGTTTTTATGATTTACCCAAGATCATTCAGAAGTGAATTCATCCCCTCTCACATCGACCATTTACAGTAGGTTTTAAGCTAGACAGAGAAAATAGAGTTTTTAATTAAAAAATGGAATCAATTAAAAGAATATTAATTAGTGATACCTGTATCTTCACTCTCATATGTCAGCACCACAGTTTGCTCTTTATTGTTACTTGATTTCCTCTTCAATATTGCCTACTTATAACGTTGTTTGGAACTCTCATTAGTATCTCATCTAAGTCAAATGATTTGTGAATATTGAACTTCAAAAGAAATATCCCCTTACCTGACTTTAAATCAATAGTAGTGCTGTCTCACTTTTTCATTATTTCCCTAGTGTCCAAATTCTCTCTCTTTATTTTTCTAGTTAAAAACCAATTTAAAAAGCATTTCAATAACTCTGCCGTTATAGACTTCTTGTTGTAATAAAATTAATAATTTAATTTGTTGGCATCAAATGCTAGAAGTGTGCTGGGTACCTTAATAAAAATAGAAATTGGTACCAATTCTGCATCATGTCCTGATGACTATTCTACAGCAAGACTGGGCAAACTCACCAAATGTCTGCAAAGTGAATGATTCAAATTTAAAATACAAGAATCACACAGGAAAGGCATTAGCTTTGCTCAGAGAGTAATGGATCATAGGGTTTGAGCTAAAGATGATACATTCAGTGACAAGGAAAACATCATTTGTTTCTTTAAAGCTTTATGCTGTTAAAATTTTAGCACTAGCTGGGCATAGTGCTGCATGCTTGTAATTCCAGTACTCAGTAAGCTGAGGCAAGAAGATCATATCAAGTTCAAAACCAGACTGGGCTACATAGTGAATTCAAGACCAGCACGAATTACATAGTGAATATCTGTCTCAGAAAAGCAAAAGTAACACTTGACATGGACTTCTAAAATATGTATTTTAACTCTTTAAAATATATCACAAAGAAATTGATACTCTGAGGTATATAATGACATTCTTAATGCCCCAGTACTGATTAGAGAAACCTGCCACTCAGAACACCTGAATCACACCAGGCAATGGCCCAATGTGCTGTGCTTCCTTTACTATTTCCAGCATATTAAGGATATGTGAATTTCAGGCAGCTGGAAGTAACTAGTTTTAGAAACTACTACTTGGATCAGAAGAGAGCAAAGTTTAAGTCATGTAGTTAGGGCCAGGATGGAGCTACAAATGGAGTATGGGATTAAAGTCAAGTGTGAACATAAAAGCAGATTTAATAAGTGTCTTAGTTGCTTTTCTCTGATACCTAAAGGAGAAAAGGCTTATTTTATTCACAGTTTGTGGAGGCTTCAGCAATAATAATCTGACTTCAAAGCAGGGTGGCAACAAGACCAAGAGGCAATAGTTCGTGACAGAAGATGATAGCAAAAGCAACGAGAGAGAGAGAGAGAGAGAGAGAGAGAGAGAGAGAGAGAGAGAGAGACAGAGACAGAGACAGTTCTAGAAGCCACTTTCTGTCCTATTTATTGTATTTGGTCTACCAGAATTAGGGTGGTGACAATCCAATCAGTGGAGTGATCCAGCAGTCATTCCCCTTTAATCCCAGAACCCTTAGTCCCAGTGTTACAATACCAATCAATCACACACTCCAGACCCAGCCACCTCCCAAAAACCCTGTTACCTTACGGAGCTTTGGCAGCCATCTAGACACAAACCATGACATTCCACTCCTGTCTCCCCAAAGACTCATGCATATTCATTTATATAAAAGACATTTAGTCCATAACCAAGAGTTACCAAAGTCCTAACAGTTTCAGCATTGCTGAAAAGTCTAATTCCAATGTCTCCTCAGATTTAAAGTAAACTCTTAGCTGATTCTATGTACAAATGAAAAGAAAAATACTTCCAACATTTAATGGCACAAGACAGATATTTCCATTCCCAAAGTTACATATGGGGATACAAAGGAATAGATCAAAGATAGTTTATAATCTAGCAGTGAAAATACTATTTTCTGTAGTTTCATATGTAATATCTGAGATAATCTGTGGCAAGATGTGAACTCTAAAGGGTTGAGTGGCTCTACCCTACAAAACTTCTGGTGGTTGTAGTTCCCATAGCTTTTTTTTGGGGGGGGGTTGCTCTGCTTCCTCTTTGCTGTTTTCCTCAAATGATACACATTCCTGGCTTTTCCAAACTTCTGGAGTCTCCACTGTACCTTTGGTTTTATACTCACAGCATCACACCCAGCACACTGCTTGGTCTCCTGGGCCTTTTGAAATCTGAGTGGAAGACTCCCTGACCACACAACCATTGCATTCTACAGGCACAAAACAAGCACCACCTAGATGATGCCAAAGTCTGCTGTCAGCAGGAGCAATAGCCAGGCTTTCCATGCTCTTGACTGTAGGGATCAAGTGCCTGGATGACTAAGCACTCTGAATCCAATTATGAGAAACCATTTCTCTAGGTCCCTGCCATTCTGAAATATGGTACTCACAGGTTCACTTCTCAAACAAAGTTTTTGCAATTTGGAGGCTGAAGCGGATAGAGTTTGTTTCTTCTTGTGATTCCCTTAGGCCACCTGTTCTATTATCCTGTTCTTTCTCAGCAATCAAGATCTCCTCTGTTTTGTCTTTACAAAGAAAAGTTTAACTGGAGCTTACTTTCTGGAAAACTGAAAACATTTTAAATCATTCTGATGAAATCTGAAATCTGAAATTCTGAAATCATTCTGATATTAAATCATTTTGATGTTTATTCTCAACATAAATCTGTCTAAAAGTCCACAACATCAACAATGCAACTGCTTCAACATTAGACTGTCTTGAAATTTATTCTGCTGGATTAGTCAGTCACCCTTAATTTAGTCTCAGGTAAAACCCATAGACTGGAGTAAAATACAGACAAACCTTTTGCTAAGCAATAACACACATCATCTGAAACTCAACAGTCCTTCATTTCAGCAGAATACTCTGGGTTCTGGTCTTCTGTTTTTTGTTCTGTTTTGTTTTGTCTTTTTGAGACAGGGTCTCATGCAGTTGAGGCTAGCCTTGACTCACTTTGTAGCCCAGGATGGTCTTGAACTCACAAATCCTCCTGCCTCAGTCTGCCAAGTGCTGGAATTACAAGTGTGTGCCACCATGTCTGGCTCTGGGTTCTGGTCTTTGTAGGCAGGGTTTTTACTAGCCTTCTAGTTTTCTGAGTTCTCAACAGACTCCCCATACAATAGAGTGTAATGTGCCCCAGCACTATTTTTCAGCCAACATTTCCAATTCATTCCCAACTCTTCCCACAAAACATTCCCCAAAATTCCTAACCATGTGGCCAGTTACAACAAAGGCCTCACTGCTGGTACTGAATTCTGTTTTGGCTAATTTTCTCTAACTGATGAAACAAAATATCTGACATCCAAAGTTAAACATGGAAAGGTTTATTTAGCTCATAGTTTGTAGAGATTTCAGTCTATAGTCAACTAGCTCCAACACGGGGTGGCATGGCAGAAGAGCAGTTTATAACCACAGAAGACACTAAAAGAAAACAACAGTAATTGAGACAAGCCATTATATGCCCCTTATATTATATAGAGTCTACAGGGATTGAGGCAGTGCTGATTCAATCAGTGGAGTGTTCTAGTAATAGTTCACCTTTAATCCTAGTACTCTTAATCCTAGCATTGCAGTATGACTCAATCACATACTTTAGATTCAACCACTTCCAAAAAAAAGAAAGAAAAAATATCTATGACACCTTGAGGTTTTGGGGAAACATCTAGACACAAGCCATAACAATTACTTTACTCATTGAGATAGGTAGCAATGTAGTGTGACCATTTAAAAATAAAATTTAATGCAAAATAATAATATTGTATTATTTTTATCCTCTTAATTTTCTTCATAGACCAGTGCCTCCTTAAGTGTTCTCATTTCTTTTGCTTGGGAAGATGCTAAATATAATTTTTATTTGTCTGTATTGTTGTTGGTTCACTGCCCCACCTACCAGGGCCTTTCCTTTCAGAAAATTGCTATATTATAATGCTACAGAGGAAGCTCCATTTTCCCTTCACAATGGCTAGGAAATTACTGAAAGATAAAGTCATTCATTGTATATTAGTTTAAAATAAGTCACAAATTACTTGATCTCATATTTCTCTTCCTAAATGTGGAAAATATGTATTGTCTACTTAAAATGAATAGATTATGAAGGTATTGATCTATACGGTTTCTAGGATAACATTACAAAAGGTATGGTGAGTTGCTGATTGTTGTTGTGAGTCACTTGCTCAGTGGAAAAGTCAACTGGTTATCAGTGATGGCAGTCAAAGAGACCACAAAGAGATAAATATGATGAAGAACAGACTTTCCCACCAGAGGTCACAAGAAAAACCCTCATAGAAACAAATTTTTATGCCTCAGCCAAGCACTCTGATTCTGAAAGTCCTTGCTAATATCTTTATTCCAGACTCAAGAGATGCTGAGTTCGACCACCTGATTAAACCCCTTTTGAATTTCTGACTCATGAAATCAATAACATAATAAATTCTGTGGCTTTAGGCATGAAGTTTTTGGGTAGTTTCTTTTGATGCAATAAGTAACTAACACTCGGTGTTGCATATTATGGCAATGACAATGGCCTGGGAAGAAAACATATTCACAAGGTTTAAAATAGAAATGCCTGTGAATTGAATGGACAGATCTTGCCCAGAATTTCTTAAATATTGAGCTAAAGTCATGGTTTTGTCCCAGATATATATTTCTTTCCAATTGTTTAGTTAATATATTTAGAAATGAAACATAATCCATGAGTAATAGTTAATCCAGTTTCTATGTAAAAATAATCAGCTGACAGGAGCTTGCAAAATATCATGGTTCACCAGTACTATTCTGAATTAGCAAAGCTACATTTAAAACAAAGAGATATGTATAAAATCAGGGAAAATTACTCAAACAGCTCAACCTTTGCATGATAATTGCACACTATTTCTAGGCTTTTAAAAATTGAATTTACCTTTAATATCCTTACCAAATAATATGCGTGAATCTATAGTCACAGCTCTGAGTCACTTCTTTAAATTTAACTAAAGACAGAAATTTTAATTCAGTGAGTCCTAATTTTAAGCAAAATGATATTATCTTGCTTCACTTAATTCTCTTTTGCTAAATTCTTTTAATTCCAAAATACCACTTACCCTACCGGGTGATTGAGAAACCTTTTCAAATACTAGTTTAAAGCTTGGAAAATCAATGTTTGTCTGGTCACTAACAAGTATACAGAAGTTGGTTTCTATTATCTTCCTCTTTTCCTTTCTCACTTTACCAAAGAAAAGAGATACTGAAATGTCAGCACACACTAAGCTATTAAAAACAATCACCATTTTAGGTCACATTAACTCACCATAGAGACAAGATGATAAGAAAATTAGACTGATAACTCTTGATAAATTAAGAATAGAGGCAAAGAAAATGTCTTCATTGTTGTCATTTGGGGAGTGAAGCCTGTGGAATGTTTTCTCATGATTCCAGGCAGAACTGAAGCATCTTAGGCAAAGGAAAGTGTACATTTCAAAAATCAAGGGAGAACTACTCCATTTTACGTTAAGCCAAATATAAACCTTCTATACAACTAAAGAAAACATTTGAATGGAATTACCTCTAAGTTAAAATTCTGTGTCTTCCTCTAGGATCAAATTTCTTATTATCTTTAAATGAAACTTGTTACAGTATTATTTTTTATTATCTTAAAGAAAATTAATAGTATACTTGGACTGTATTCCTTTTAATTGGTGTTAGCTTGTTTAAAGTATATTGGATTTTGTGTTTGATTTCATAGATAATACTACTCATTACATCAATAATAGTTATCACCTTGATGCTTAATACTTCAAGATCTGCCGAAAAATATCAAATTTAATGTATGATGAGACTCTCACTTAAAATTTGCATAAGACGATATGTAGGAGGTTGTAATGTAGAATGGGTTAAGATGAAATTGGACAAATCTTGCAGGTTAAATAAACCTATGTAACAATGACCTCTATAAACATAGAAAATGCTTTTAGTGCCCCAAAATCTTCCTTCCGTATCTACGTCATTCAGTCTTCTCACCACAAACCATCCTGAAGCAATCACAATCCTGGTTTCCACTGTAAATTAGTGGACTTTGTGTGTGTGTCTTCTTTATTTCTTTATGTTTTGTGATTCATCGAGCATACCCATAGTTTTTTCTTTTACTGTCAGTTAGTATTCCATAGAATGAATATATCATGGTTTATTTACACATTCTTCTGATTCACACATGAATTGTTTAAAGTTTTGTTCTATTTTGAAAAAAGCTGACACGAAAATTTTGACATAATTCTTTATGTGGACATGCATTTTCATCTGTCTTTTGTATATACAACCATACTAATATTGATGGGTCATACAATAGCTATAAATTTACCTTTGCAAGAGACTGTCAGACAGCACTGTAAAGCAATTGAACTAATTTCAACTTCTACCACCAACATACAAATGTTCTGGTTGCCCTGTATCACTGGAAACTGTTATTTTTTATGTTTTAAAATGAGATTTTAAAAAAATGTCTCAGTTTTGTGAAACACATAGAGAAAATCTAATTCCAGCTTTTGAGAGACTGGCTTGTTAGTTGTGTTAAAAATTTTTGTAATTTCAAGCAACAGGAGATGGAAAAATACAGTATAAAGTAATTGACTACTAGTGCTCTGTAAACGAGATTGTGGAAGAAACATTTGACCTAACGGTCTGAAATCTTCAAATAAGTCAGTACATCATGTTCCTTCTTGAAAACTTACAGAGAAATTCATCATTAAAACTTGCTATTGATTCTATTAGTCACATAATTTAAATGTGTTTCACAGTTATGGAAAATTTGGAGGATGAAGGAAGGGAGATGATAAAGGACTGTAAGCCTTGATGTTCTGTATCACAACTCTGTACTTCCACTCAACCAAACATGGAAATTCTCTAGTTACGTGAATTGTGCATTCTATTTATATATTCAGGAAAATATGTATGTATGTATTCTGCTATTTATACAATATGCAAGATTTTCACAGCAAGTCGATAATGCAGCTATTGTTTTCACAGTGTCAGTAGACATTTGATGCCTGTGACTGCCTCTGGTTTTTGAGCTACAAAATCTTGCCTACTTTCATGTTTAGATAATTGTGATGATGTGGTATAAGCAATATGATGCTATGAAAGTCAGTACTATTGTAAAGGTCCTTTTTCAAAAAACTGGACTTGGTTGCAGTTCTTAGTATAGTCAATGAATACTCAGCTATTTTGCAGCTTATAAAATGTAAGGTATGACTTTCTAAATAGTTCTCATTTATTTAAATTATACAACATAAGATTGAAAAATATGACCTATTTGTAAGGAAAGAGGCCTTATATGAATGTCTTCGTAAGTACTGAAAAGTAAAAGTTCACATATTATATCTTTTTCATTTATTTTTGCAATATTAGACTCTGGCTAATGTGTTCAGATAAAAGGAAAACTGAAAATATATATCAAGAGAGACAGAGACTTCACAGCTACAGGAGTCTGCCAGAAATGGGCATTCATAGCTTGTGCCATTCAATTAGAAGAAATCAGCAAAATCAAAAAGAAATGGGAATGCTAAAGAAGAAAGTAGATTATGCTAATTGAATTTAGCAAAAGTTGTGAAGAAAAATGGTTGGAGAAAACTATAATGATCCAATAAGAAGAAATATTAGAAATGTGTACAATTACAGTGGCCCACTCATATATTGGGACAGGAGTGAGACAAAGTGATGGCTTGGGAATCATTTCTTTTCAGCTACTTCCTAGAGGCCTTGGAAATATACCAACGTTGAGTGTATTACAACTCCCAATGTAGTGACTGTGTGTAATTTAGAAATTAAGAATAAATGTGTGAAACAGAGGGAAGGATACAAGACGGATGAGTACCACAGAAGTATTTAATCACAGATACAGAGAAAGACAGAAAGGATGGAACTTTTGCAGTGAATGAAATAAAGTGGTGCAAGTTTGAAGCACAGAAGTTTAACCACTGAACTTATTTATAGCCTCGTATATTCAAACACGCCACAATTTTGAGCAAGCAACACTATATTTTATGGTGTCATTTTTGAAGTATACACGCACTATGCAAGCCAAATAAACTGAAGTGAATATTTAGAGGCAGAAATTTGAATAGTAATAGCATGGTATAGAGTTAGTTTCCAGTGTAAGTCTCCTCATGGGAAAATTTCTGACCTAGAATCAGAAAAAGAAGTCAAGTTCTGAGATAAATGAACTGTAGAGAAGTATAGATTGTCCTTGAATCTATTTCCCCTTACTCCAAGTTTCCTTTCTGTGAAGCCAAACATGACATCTAACCAAGAAAATTAATATGACTACTGGTGGGCAGGGGAGGGAATTACTGATTAGCATTCTATTTGGCACATTTTCTAGTGTAGGACCATGGGAAATCCCACAACAGGTGAAAAACAGATCACTGAGCCTGGCTTGGTGCTTGGAAACATGTCCCTGTTCTTGCAGAGAGCCACTATTTGGTTTGCAAGTAAAATTATACTAGAAAAGGTTAATAACTCATATTCAGATTACAATCTTACAGAAACTGGTTCTGTTGTGAGGTAGGGGTTATATTTATCAGCATAAAAACCATCAGAATCTTAAAATCCAATAGTTAAGTGTTACCTTAAATGAGATACATGGAAAAAAATCAGTAAAGGTAAGTTTTGTTAGGTACCTGAGTCAGGCTGTGTATTGAGAGTCCTAAACAGGAACGGGATTATCTGAAGACTGTGTCAATTTTGATGGTCAGCAGGAGCTGTCATTAAGTCACAGGAAGTTATTTGCAGAGATTCAGAGTCTTTTATTCTGCAAGTGGGTTGACACATTTAGGCCTCCATTTGCATGACAGATACACATGAAATAATTTTCTAGTTGGACAGTGGAAACGAATAAAAAATAATTGAGGGGATATGGTAATTTATTGATTTTGTCTGTATTTTGAACATGGAGATGTTGATTTGGTGTGAAGAAAAATGATGGATAAAGTATGTGAAACTCTTTGAGATTGGCTCATCTTTGAAACGTACTGTGAGCATGCCACACTGGAAGCACCTATAGACCAGCAGGGTACCAGCAGCACAGAGCCAATGTCTCCCAGCAAGGACTCATCTTGGGAGTGTGACATCTGCAGAGAAGGACAGCCAATTCTGGAGCATACTTTAGATTCCTTTGATTTCTTAAGAAATGCATAGGCAAGGAAAATAGGGATAAAAATTGTACAGATACTAAGCATGTGGGTTCATCAAAACACTTTCATTAGGCACTAAATCACGACACGTTCTGGTAATGAGCCATAGCTGCTTATACCAAGGGCCTATTTTCAGAATACATTGTTGATTCTTATGATTTGTAAACTTTATAGAATTCTAAAATATCAAGCAGATATCTCAGTTTTAGACATAAGCAATAACTCATGCTGCTGCTTAATTTCAGTCCTATGGATGTCACGCTTCTGTTCTACCAAGCAAGGGGGAATGAAAAAAAAAATCTCTAAGGTCCTTTTCATTTTTGCAATCACCTACACTTTATTGTTTCCTAATTTAATATGAATGAGCACATAAACTAGCGAATGGAACATTTTCCTATTGATTAGTCCCATTTACATCTCTTTACCATGTCATATATACTAACACTGTATGTATCAATACACATATCTTTAAAAATATACTGAAGTCAGCAACACACTGCTGATCACTTTTCCTCTACCTTCACCAGCTACAAAATCCCTTTAACTTCCAGTAGAAAGTTTCGCTAAAAAAGGAGATGGCAGACACCACTCAGTACCTCCTGTTTTCACTGGGGGATGAGGGAGGATATATTTACTCTTTCTAATACTATACAACACCAAATACAACTTGTAAGATGTAAGATCAGAGAGAAAAGTGGCATTCTTTAAGTACCCAGAGCATATTCTCCCCTTTCAGAATCTATTTCTAATGTTAAGCTGTCCAAACCTCTCCACATCCTTGATAGCTGAGAGGTCATTTGCCTGTTTGTGTTATGGATTGGGAACACAGAGCTCAGGAGATTTACACAGTACCTGAAAGACACACAATGAATGAATGAATGGCTGAAGTAGAATCAGAATTGAAGCTTCACAAATATTCACTGATTTTATATATATATATATATATATATATATATATATATATATATATATATATGACAATTTAATACTTGCCATGGCCAAGCTGTGATGCATGCAGGAAAAATAATTGTACCATTCAGGGATAGTCAGAAAAAGGACTGAGTTGCCGTGAGTGCAATTTTATTCTGTCTTTTGCCAATTTGAAGAAGCAACTAATTCATAAACTATATGGTAAGCACATTTAACTGTTCTAGGATTTTTCTCATGCTTCATGAAAACAGAGATCATAACTGGGAAACCAACTGTAAAATTAAAAGAACTAGATGTTGCCAATAAAGACTATCATTTCAGGAAAATAAATTTGTTTCTTGGAAACTGTTCTTGACTGTATGCTTGAGGTGCCCACAAGAAAACTAATTCAACCGAGAAACAAATTGATCTTGCTTCAGTGGTTTATATGAACAGTGTAAAATATACACCAACAGGTTATATCACTTAATAACTCCTTGTTCCTTATAATGAATCAATGGCAAGATCACTTTGAATTATTATGTTTTGAAATCATATGCACAAACTGTCCTAAGACCATAGTTTCTGAACCAAATTACGGGCTTCACTAAGAAAATCTTCAAAGCTAACTGAATTAAGGCAATCACTACATGTGTCATCCTTTACCTGTCATATTTAATAAATATTTTTCTTGAAGATTTTTGTTAATATGTTTGTATCTTTAGTGTGGAGAAGAAATAAAAATATAGAAGTTGATATTTCAGTTGGTACTTTAAAATAGGTCTTTGACTCTTTGAAGATATTTTATTGGTTCTTGCATTAGGAAAGGGGACAAATCATTGCAAAACCAATTCTCTTAAATATGGACCTCTTCCTGATGTGGTTACAAAAGCCACTTGCAACTTTTTATTAAAATGCTGAGAGGGAGGGCCAGATTTGGAAATTGTATTTTTCACTTTCCCTGTTAGTAAGAACTGTTGTGCAGCTCTGTGTATGCACTTAATTTGGTGTCATCACAGAGAACAACAGAGTGAATCTTAGAAAGCTTTATATTGTAAGGCTTCTTCTGCAGTCTTTTCCTTTCCATGCTCAAGGCCCTACAGCAAATCTCTCTTGACTTTCTGACATGAGGACAGCCCTCTCTTCTGGGAAGGGGCAGATCTTTCTAAACTCTTCATGTAGTAGAGGGAAGAGCATATGTTGTCACTTTGTTGTGTGGGGAAAAAAGTTGAATAAGTAAACCAACAATAAATGTTCACCTTATGAAGAAGGTTCAGATATCAAGGATAACAATTTATGGACTATTTAAAGCAATCATTTTTGACTCTAAAAACTAGTGATGAATTTTAAATATTCATTAAAATATATTTATTTATGAAAGTCATCTGAGAAAATAAAAGTACTATTTATTCAAAAACATTATACAATAAATTTATGGTATCTCACTTTTATTCCTTTAAGAGAGATATATTTTAATTTGGATTTATTACACTTTCAAGTCTTACAAATTCAAAATGGAATTTAAATGTTTGATTAGGTAGCATGTTTTAGAGTTACAGCTATAATTTTAACTATGTTAAATAAATCCTAAGAAAAATGATTGTGCTTATGTCATATTGAAATGTTATTTTAATCATGAATATGCTATTATCATAAAATTGTACAATCAAGATACCCCTCGAAGTCCATTTTTGAAGTGATTTCTCATTATTTTACTATAAGATGATGGATGTGCCCTTTACGTAGAGAATCATTACTGTGAAATAGTTTGCATGTTCCATGTGTATTGTGAAGAATTATATAAATAACTAATATTCAAAGATTCATAGTGTCATATACAATTAATATTAATGCTTTAAGAAAAAGGATAGTCTGTAATATTTTTATACCTGGTTTCTTACTGTATTTGTTTTCATGAATCTATGTGAACTACTGAAAATAACTATAAAGTTTTCAACAATTTTTAGGGGCAGAATGATATTTCTGATCCACAATTCATTCACAGATTTTAAAATCCAGAGTTAAAAGAGTTAAAGCGAGGGAGGAAGCATCTAATGTAAGCAAAGTATCACACTACTGAAGTTCAGAATATTTTCCCTAACAAAACATTGTCACTGACATGTAACGCAGATCATCTGGCTTCTCCGGGACTATTAAGCCATTTCAATGCAGACTGTGTCCTTAGCCGAGAAGAAGGAATTTGCTGAGGATGACTCCAGTTCATGTTTAGTTTTGAAATCTGTTACAACTGAGTGGAACTTTGTATTCAGAGAATGAGTAAAAGTTGTTTATCCCAGTGTGGTTAGTCTTCTTTGAAGATTTCTTTCTCTTATTCACTTTCTGTCACAAAGTCTATGCTACAGATGCAAGGCTATGTCTGTGTAAGGATGTGGTTTTGTACATATCAGCTCTAGGATTTTTGGAAACCTCCTTTTTTTGCTGAACATACAGTTACTGAACTGTGTAATAAAAGGACAACTGTAACACACCCACTGCAGCAGCCAGCCAGGAAACCAATCTAGTAAGCCAACAAGTAACTGAGAACAACTATTGTCCCAGGGCCCTTACTTGATGAATAATTGACAATCTCCATAACTTCTCCGCTAATCTGCAATTTAGAAACAAGTGGAGACAACCAAATATGCATCCCAAACTAACCACTAGGATGCCCTACTTCTTGCTAGCTCATGTATTAGTCAGATTTCCAACACTGGACACAATACTGGTTACTCACAACCCAAAGTTGAGATTTCATTTAGGTCACATTTTGAGGAAATTTACCAGTGGTTGGCACCAGGGAAGAGACTACATAGTGGAAGGTTTAAAGCTTTTTAGTTCACAGTGAAGGGGAGACAAGGTAGGGAACAGCACCACAAGGGAGAATGCTAGGAACCGTACATAGTATATACATGGTCATACCTCCATGACCCACCCAAACACACCCAAAAGGCTGTGGTGCTATTTTGATATTTCTTAATTCAGTGAAGTTTACACACAAGATTAACAGTCACAGTTTGCCACAGCTTCTCCACTCAAATGGCTCTAGTTGTGTATATATGATGCCATCTTATTTAATCACAGTAAAGTTTCCTCACTCTTTTGCCTGCCTTTTGAGTTTCTGCCAAAAGGCAATTGACAGTGGCTTATTCTACTATGGCAGTTCTGTGTAAGTAACATTTTTCATGGTGCCTTTTATTTTTTATTTATGTACACACCTATGATTCACAATCTAGTAGTCTGATTTAGAATTAGAAGCAAAACAAGCAAAAAGAAAGTGTTCATAATGATTTGGTGCCCTCCCATAATCATACAAGTCTGCCTTACATTTACACATGTTCGCACTCAGCAGAGTGAGGAAGATGTCAACTGTAACTCCAATTTTTAAGCTTCAGGACATTTTTGTGGTATTGCTCAATTTTAAAGCAATAGTACCTAATACAAGGATAATTTATAATAATTAGATTTGCTACTCTGTGGGGAATATACCAGAAGATAGAAAAGATAATCTGCCTTTTAGAAGCTGCTGATATAAAGAGTAGCTGCATTATAGAAAAGCTGTAGAGTCCTGTTCATGAATTCTTTACCTACTCCTATGTCTCCAAGGTTTCTACCTAACTTGTCTTCCAATAGATTTAGTGTTTCTGTTTTAATATTCAGATCTTTGACCCATTTAGATTTTAATTTAGTACATGGTGATAGACATGGGTCTAGCTTTAGTTTTCGGCAAATGGAGAGCCAGTTTTTCCGGCACCATTTATTAAAGAGACTGTCATTCTTCCAGTGAACCTGCTTGGCTCCTTTATCAAAGATAAGGTGGTTGAGTGTGTTTGTAGTTGTGGTTGTATCTTCTAATCTATTCCATTGATCTTCGGTTCTGTTTTGATTCCAATACCATGTTGATTTTACTACTGTTGCTTTGCAGTCCTGTAATGTTTACAATGCCTAAGTTTTATTGGTCTTGTTCTCTACTGTTTTGTCCAAATTTATAATATCTAATGAGATAGACAATTCTTTTTAAGGAAACAAGAGACAACGTTGGTAACCATTGTTGATAACCTTGTACTCTGTTCTACACCATGTGCTATGTATATCCTTGGTTTTGACTGACAGCTTTGTTTTGCCATATTTGACTGTATTCTCTCCCCCAAAAAAAGTAATAAGAACTAAGGAGTAATAAAATCCAAAATGTGTAAATTTTGTTGTAAAAAAGAGAGGGAAAAAAAAAGAGCTCTAACAGATATAACAGCAAGTGTGTTTAGGGGTGTTAAATAGCTGACTATATCAATGTTTTTGGATCATTGAATACAGCTGTTTGCAGTCTTCCTGTTTGAATGTCCACTTTGTATTCTTTGATACTGTGATTTGAGCAACTATTTTCAAGATGATAATATGTAATCTATTAACAGGTGATTTCTTACTGTTATGTTTTTGTTTTTGTTTTTGTAGTTCTGTATTACGTGTACCCTTACACCACTTTGTTTTGTTTTGTGTTTTTTCTCTTTTTCCTCTTAAATAAAATAAAAAAAAAAAGAAAAGAAAAGCTGTAGAACTTGCCTCTGCAATAGGAGGTAAACAACCTGAGTACTTGAACTACTTAAGCAGGAAACAATTATTTTCTTTGGTTAAGGTCAGGGAAGACTTAATGAAAGAATCATCATTTGTTTTGGGCCACACCAATCTGCTTGGCCTGGAAGCCAACTAACACCTTTCTTATTGTTATTGGTGCTGCTACTTTTCTGTGGCTAATCATTGGCATTAAAAACATCATTAATCTAGAATCCACATTTTAATTAATCCAATTCTAAAATATTACCTAGATTTAGAATTTGTCCCACATTTATCAAAATTTTTGTACATCTTTTTGTAATTTCTGTTGTACATTCTTGTGTTGAATATATTTCTTTGTGTGTGTGTGTGTATGTGTGTGTGTGTGTGTATGTGTGTGTGTGTGATAGTTAAGTGATGAATATTTCCCTACTGAAGCTAGTTTTTCAAATACCTAAAGGTTTTTGTAAGATGAGGCCTATTTTCTGATTTTATTATATTTGCCTCACTGCATTGTCCATCTGTCAAATTTTATCATAGACAAAAGCTCTTGAAATGGATTGAAAAAGCAGGTCAAAAAAAAAATAGCAGGAATTTTTATTCAGTTAAATTAAAAGCACAATCTTGGAGGCTTCTGGTTTCATCTAACAGGCATAAAAGCTGTAAATAACTCTGTTGCCACTTTTGTTGGAAAAAAAATCACTGGAAAAATAACAAATTAATGACACTGAAATCATGAGAGAAATGAGCTAACGCAAAAGAGAAGCAGGAGGAAGTTCAACAGATTGACTTAGTGATATATAAGCTTGTTAGGGAATTTAAGTGAGATTTTCAAAGCTAAATGCTGAGCTTGGGCCACTGAGAGGCCATGGCGCCTGTAAAGGCTATGAACACCACAGATTCCACACAATCTTATAACATTTTGCTTACTCCACATGCCACCAGAAGCCAAAAAGAAAGATTTGAGAGGATTCAGGGAGCTCCATCATGCTCACAATGATGGAAGAGAATACCAGCTCTTGCTAGAAGCCTGTCAACACCCATGTCTCTAGGAAATAAAAGCTTTCATCTGCAGAGAGAATAGCATTAAAACTGTATCGTAAGTGTAATAAATGTTATCTAACTTCTCTCTAGGTGCAACTATGAAAGAGGGGCAGAGGCTAACCATATAGATTCCTGAACACTCAATTGCAATAGCTCTACCTAAGAAGAAAGATATCCAATCTACAAGTAAGTTATATCAATATATTTGGAGGCTAAGAACACGGCAGAGCTAGATGGCTGTTAAGGAGCGAATACGAAGGCAACTACTTAAAATACATCAGATTAACTTCTTCTAAGAACAAAAGCATTAATTTATAGAGGACACCTGTAGTCTTACGGTTCTGTGTACTTCAAAAGCAACTAGAGTCAGGAATGGAAGTCACCAGTGATGGACCAGATCCAACTCTATTGTCATTTAAAAATTATTCTACCTTGTAAGGAGAAGCGCATCACATGTAGTTCAGGGGTTTGGAGAAAGCCATTGCATCTAGAAATGAACAGAAACAGGAGAATTAAGAAAAACGCTTTCTTCATGAATGGGGCAGAGTAAGTTCTATATTCATCATTAAGTTTAGAGGAAGTGCAGGACATTTGTGAACATCACATATACACACAAGACGTGTTCACAATGAATACCTAAAATGAAGGCTTAATGAGATTATCAGATAACACTCACACTCTCAGACTGCATACTGTCAGCCTAACAAGCATCAAGTAAAAATTACCATATAGAACATCTGATACAAACTTAAAGTACAGACTATCTCTTAGAAGTCCTACAAAGAAAGGACCAGAAACCAGGTCCTGAAAAAAAAAAGTAACTACATAAATCAGAAGCCTTTGTTATTCCGAAAACATCCATAACAACACTGACTATGAAGCCCTTATAAACTCATAGGTAAACAGCCCACCATTAGGGACCTAGCAGAAGAAATGATGTTATTCCTTACATCACAGTATTTACATATACAACATATATAGCTTTTAATACACATGCACACACATACACGCACATGCAGCATGAAGGAAATGGAAAAGCAAGAAAAAAAAAATCAAGAGAAAGCAAGTGCGAGAATTACAGACATTTGACCATAACTATGATTAAAAGTTAAAGATTTTCAAACCAAAGGTGAATAACACAGTGCTACGTCAAATAAACTCTTGTCAGTGGAGAGATAGAACTCACAAGTAAAACAATACCAAATACAAATTCTGGGAGTCAGAATTCAAATAAGACAAATAACTTTTCTAACATGTTCAGTAGATTTGATGCATCAGAGGAAAGAACTGTAGACTATAAATAGAGGTCAAGTCTATTATCATTTGAAATGCAAACCTAAAGAAGAGAAGGAAAGAAAACCACATAGAACATTTAGAAATTATGGGACACTATAAATCTATTTAATATATGTATGATTGTATTCCCAAAAGGAACAAAGAATATTGAAAGAAAGCAAAATAAACAGTGGCTCAGATCTTCCAAAAATACGGACATACACAAAACAACAAATTCAGGAAGTTTAAAAACAAAGAAGGTTAAATACTAAGGTTTACTTCATTCAAACAGATGATAAAGAATACAACCAAAAATCTTGGAAACCACTTGAAAAGCATGAGGGTTGCTTATTGACAACAGAAGAGAAAAGGTAATACGGGAATTTGCTATAGCAAAGTCCACAAGCATAAAGACATTTATTTAAATTACTGAAAGACAATATTGACTTATAATCTTATAACTGATGAAAATAACCTTTAAATTGAACTAAAAAAATCTATAAAAAAATTTCTGTATCACTACCAAATGAACCTTATTCTGAGTATGAATGCATGTACCTGTAAAAGTCAATTATTGAAATTCATGCTAGTAGAATAATGAAAAAAATATTATGACCTCTTTAGAAACACAGTAAAATATTTGATAAAAATCAAGTACATGTTCACGATAAAAATGCTTTAAAAAAGAATACCAAGAAAGTTCTCATATTTGACAGAATATCTTTAAAATTTTTTATTAATGTTACTAAAGAAGTGGAGATATTGTCAAGTTTATATGATTTTTGTAAAGAGTGGAATGCATAAGAATAAAGGCAAAATAAATTATTTGCAACTACTATGTTTAAATTTATGCTGTTCAACATTGCCAATTAAAATTTTAAAATCATTTCATAGATATACTGAAATAACCAATTAAGTGAACATTTTAGTATATTGTGTAATTAAAGTGTCTTCATGGAATAATGGAAAGTCACAAATATCCACGAGGGGAATATGGAATCATCCATTTGTTAAGGTATTAGATTCAGTCATCAGTATGAATTGATGTTTAGAGAGATGGCTGCTCCAGAAATATTTTTAGATATATAAATGTGCTCTTTTTTATTTTTTCAGGATAATTCAGGAGGAAAGAAAAAATTCAAATGTTGATTTGTGCCCCCATTTTTAAAGATAAAAATCAAGATCTCATGCAGTAATGGTTGATTCTAGGACTTTAAAGAAAGTGCACCTGTAAAATCCAGCACATCTTGACACATTCAGTACTTATAAGTACTCTCAGCCAATAATAACAGAGAAATTCCTTAACTTAATAAAAGGCACTTGCAGCAGAAATCTTAATCTAGCTTCATGATTAAGGATGATTAGGGATGAAAAGTCATGAAAAGGCAGAGAATTTCTCATTCATTGCTCTTTTCACAATCATACTGGAAGTCCAGCCAGTTCAGCCAGGCAGTAAAAGCAAAGGAATTTAATAGGAAGAATTAAATAAAATTCTTTTATAGATAACTTTTAATAGGTAACATTTAATATATATTTTATAGGTAACATAATAATTTTATTTGTGTATTGTGCATTTTGGTATGTGTAAGATTCCAATGAATTCTGAAAAAACTCCTAGACACAAGTTAGTTTAGGAAACTTGTTATGTATGAGGGTAATATGCTAAAATCAATTCTATTCTTATATAATAGCAATAAAAGCTGGATTTAGAAATAAAATCCAATACAATTTACATGAATATCATAAAAAGAGAAATATTTAGGTATAAATCTAACAAAATGCTTGTAACATCTTGATAATAAAATCTATTAAGCACTGCTGAAAGGTATGCTGTGCTCACAGATTTAAAGATTCAATAGAATAGGATGTCCTTATCTGGAAGTAAAGATTCATCACCTTTCTAATCAAAATCTCAAAAAGGTTTTATGTATATATTGACAAACTAATTTTAAATCTGTATAAAATTCAAGTTAAAGTAGGCAAAACAATTGTCAGAAAGAACAATATTTGGAGAATTCACACTATGTAATTTTTAAGAATTTAAGCTGAGAAAAAGTGAAGAGCTTGGAGTAGTGGTTACAGAATAGTAATAGAGTAATGGAACAGAATAGAAAGTTCAGGGAGAGAATCACACAAGGTCAACCAATTAACATTTGACAACGATGATGAAGAATTCCATTGGGAATGGATAGTGTTTAGTGCAATTGGCCCTGGAAATAGGTCATAAATCAGAAAACGAAACCCAAGAAAACAAACATTAGCTTACATCTTACATGAAAATATCTCAAAAAGAAGTTTGTTGTTCAAGGGCCAGGGATTTAACTGAGGCACAAGTTCCTGCTTGGCAAGTGTGAGGTCTTGAATTTGATCTCCAGTACCAACAAACAAACAAAAACTCCCCCAAAACAAACAAGCAAACAAAAACCCATGAAAATTATTGGCCTACACATTAGATGCCAAATGTCAAGCTATTCAATAGTAAAATAAGGCTAAGATGTACTTGAAATAAATTTTGAATATATTAGTAAAACTGCAATGAACATAATTAAAATATTGAAAAAGTCATTGATTAAATAACCAACACAATCTAAATTTTAAAAAAAATCTATGATAGTGTTATGGGAATGAAATCAAAAGCTAGAGACTGATACCATATTTATAAAACACTAGAATATAAAAAGAGTCATAAAACATTTCATAATAAGAGGACTAAATAGAAAATGTAAAGATCTAAATGTGTACTTTTTTAAAAGACATGTAGATGGTTAAAAAATTTAGATTGAAATGTTGTGCAGCATTTTTCTAAGAGAAATCTAAATTAAATCACAATATTATCTAATAAAATGCTAAACTTAAAATCAATCATTTTACCAAGTGTTGGCAAGGATATAGTATTGGAAACTATAATTGTTGATGATAGGAACAAAAAGTATTCCACTCACTGTAACAGAGTGTGAAAGTTTCTACTAAAGTTAACTATACCCTCAGGCTTAGCTACTCTACTTTTTGCGTTTACTTAAGTTAATTAAAAGCACAGCTTCATACCAAAATTCATACATGTATATTTATAGATTTTACAATAATTGTCGAAAACTGGTAATGGCAAAGCTCTCCATTGAGAGTGGAGTGAAACTGTGATATCTACATGTAACAAGCTGTTCATTTACACACACCATGGAAGAATCTCAAATTTTGTGAAGTGAAAAAAGTCTTACCCCAAAAGGTGTAATTCCATCCTTCGGTTCATATGGTCCTGTGAGCAAAAGAGTAAGAAAGTAGATCAGGATTTCCAAGCTGTGAAAGTTTTGGGTTGTTAATCAGGAAGGGGTCACATAGATGAGTTTTTAAGGCAACCTAATCATTCTTTTTGAACGTAGTATGGAGGATATGTATGGTAATTCCATGCATTTGTCAAGCCGATAAAAAGATAGCTCTCAAAAAAGCTGAAAGAAGCACAACCACTCCATTCTATGCCAAGGTTTACCAAAAGACAATCAGGGTCAAGGGGACCCCAAAGGGATCTAACTGCATTGTTATGTGTACAGATTACCTAATACCACTAAAGATGAAACAGAATAACAAAATTTACTTAAGTGACATTGAAAATATTCTTCTTATTAAAAGCTGTAAGCCATTGAATTGCAGATCCACTCAATGCACAAGTGTGTAATTTGTTTCTAACGAAGGAATAGTTAACAGTTGTGAAACTCTTTTACATGAATATTAAGCTTGAATAAAAAAGTAAATAAAATGTAGATAATGGGAGTCAGATTTCCTTTTGCAGAGAAAATTGTAACTAAGAAGAAACAACTGAAGATATTTTAACATTTAAAAAAAAAACAGATACAAGGAGTGAATAGACATCACTAAACATCAAGGCAAATTATAAAGATTAGATTTGAAAGAGAATGAGCTGTTGTTCAAAAAGGAAAAGTGAGAGGAAAATATGGACAGAGAATTAAATCCAGAAAGTCCAAAGATAGATCTAACAATATTATATATAATAATTTTAGAGAAAGGAAATGAAATGCAGTAATGATGCTGACATAGTGAGATCTCGTTCGATACATACAATTGTAAATGCATTAATGCTTTATAAATATTTCTGTGGCTATATTATATTTCACTAAAACTAGATTTGGAAAAAAGATCAAAGACATTTTATGTTTCACTTCTAAAATTCAATTTTAAAATTTGATTATATCTTATTTACAAAGTGCCGAAATGGGAAGTTTCATATAGCATTGCAAATTGGCATAATGTTTTAAGGGACCCCATGAGCATTGTGGATTTAATGGTTTGACATAATGTATATACCTAAATACATTTTGAAAATATTATACTTTTAAATTGGTAAATTTAAATAAAATTAAAAGTCACATATACACATATTTGTTGAGCATTAACATAGATCTTAATATTACATATTTTTGGTATATATGCATAAGTCTATAGGATATACCTATGTATTCTCTATATGATATACCTATGTATTCTATTCATATCCATATAAATAAACTAAAATGAAAATATGAACATTACTAAAGAAGCAATTAAGATCTTTTATATTAGTGAGGTAACAAAGCCACTATGAATGGCACTAATATGCTTACAGATTCAAATGATTATTATTTTATTAGTAGATCTTAATTAAAAAATGGGACAAAAGCATAGACATGTTTTGGTGGTCTGTGATGAAGTCTTATTTATTTAAAGACAGTTTTTATAAATCAACCCAAAGAGAAACACCAACAGAAAGTAGAAAAAACTATAAAAATTTGAATAATTACCTTGATCATTCCAGAGGCTGTAACAACGTCAAGACTGTTAAGAGAATGCCATAGGAATGGGGAACTGGCAGAATCCTGCACCTTACCAGTTACTGAGCCAAAATTTGATATGCATTTACTTCTAATTCATTCAGTGATTTAAAATTGGTTATTGCTAAAAACTATGACTCTACACTTGAGACTACAAATGCTCAAATGATAACTAAAGTAGAATAAAGCTTGTGGTCTATTTTGCATCCTTGATTACTGTGAAACTCTAGATCAAATCCCTTCTCAGTTCTATGCTTAAGTATGTTGATCTAGGAAATGTCTGCTATAAAGATGAGAAGACAAGTTGATTAACTCTGAGTTTACATGATCACATACCTTGTAAAGACTGAGGACACCAACATAAGAGGTTTACAGGGATGTTCACCAATGCCCAGGACTTTCCAGTAACTGGCCTAAATCTTAATCACCTGGATTCCAGGAAAAGCAGAGCTCAACATGACTAAAATTACCAGGATCATTTCATGAAAATGGGACCACTCAACAAGCCAGGAACATTCCAGAGTTTCTAAACTAGAGTGCAGATAAGAATCAATTGGATCACAACTCAAGCTAATCCTTAAAAGTTGGTCTCCTACTTTTGCAAATGGGCAACTCTGTAATTGTATGAATGTAACCTCTCTGGCGGCTCAAACTAAAGTCCTTTCCTATTTTTCTTACTCTCTTACTGAGGACTGGTTTGGTCTGTGTCAGTTCTTCAAACTAAAGTTTCTAACCATTCTCTCTTATTTTCTAATTAAAGATTTTTCTTATAAATTTTTTCTTATTTAAATTTCCCTTATTACTAAAAAGAAGGGCTCATGCTAGCCAACAACAATCAAAAAGAGAGGAAAGTGTCTTAAGGAATGTCAATGGAGTTTTAGCTATTTTTGGAGAAAATGACTACGTAAATATATTCACTTTGCCTAAGCAATGCAAGCAGTATATGTATTTTTTCAGCAGATATATTGCATGTAAATAAAAACTTTTTTATGAATAAATACCATAGCTATTTTACTCTTCCTTACACAACTGGCAATACAATTAGTAGAGTCCCAGAGAGACCAACTTTAAAGAAAATAAACATTCATATGATTTATTCTTAAAGATGAAGATTTCATGTAAATCAAAAATATTTATAGGTCATAGAAATATTAGAAGGCCAGGTTCACAATGTACAGAGTGAACAGAACCTGAATATTTACCTAGGAGAGCAATTTCTTGCAACTACGTTCAACTTTTTGGTCACATGAGATTTCAATGTTCTGATTTTCCTATTAACTGGTGAAACACTGAAGGCCTTGATTCTCTTCTTTGGGAATGCATAGAAATCTCCTGGAGCACTGGTTGCAAATGCAGAGTCCTTAGCCTCACACAGAAGCCATCCAGTCTTTACTGGGGGCTAGCTCGTGATCTCTGTATGTAAAAAGATCCCTAGCTAACTTTCATCCCGATGTTCTGTTAGCACATTGAAAATGGCTGGACAGGTCTAGAACACTTAATTAGTGATGACAATTATGGGCACTGCGATAGAACTGATGTACAAATTATGAAGTTAGGACATACAAACATGTATTTTATTGCAAGCCTTTGCAACCATTATATGACTCTACAAATAGTAACATTTGTTATTCATTATTAATAATGATTTACCTTTAAAATTGATATATCTACATTGAAAAATTCACCTGATTTAAAAAAGGAAGTTCTATTTGAATTGGAAATAGCAAGTTGACCATTTGAGGAGGAAAAAAAGTACCAGTGGACAGTTGTTATGTGTGTTCAAAGCTAGATTATGTCATGACCTTCATAAAGGGAGCTAAATGGAAGAGAGCCTTCCAAGGACCCAACTAAAGGGCATCAGAGTAGGGCCATGGATAACATTACACTACATTTTAGCACACAATGTCAGCTTGCTCTCAGGTCTGATTATACTTTCGATTACCCCAGGGCTAAGTATTTCACAAGTGCTAAGTATAGGGAGATTTGGCATCTCAAACCTATCCTCTGCAATAGCATTTCTCAGGAATCCTCTAAAGAGAAAATGACATTGCCAGGATAATTTTGAAGAACATTTTATTTAGCTACAATTCTGCTGTCATTTTCTATATGTTTGGTATTTCTCTTCCCTTTTGATTAATAGAGACATTCTCATAAATAAAAGATCTTGGTCTCTTGAAACTGTCTGTCTTGCTCTCTTATTTCCCCTGTGAAGTCATAATCCCCCATTTGTGACATCACAGCCTTTCCACTACAATCAACAGTGATGTTTCAAGCTGGGGATTAAATGCTTCAGAAGAAGAAGACTTTACAAGAGCAGAGGGACTCTCAAGGAATAAAGATCCAATTAGCATGTAAATGTCCTTTTTAATTAAAAAAAGAGGAAGAAAAGCAAGGGATGAGTAGATAGTCTTAGTGATGGGAGTGATTTTCTGTGAAGTAATGAATCTGGCCCTCTTCTTCACTCCCCTCGCTTACTTCCAGTCTCTTGCCCTATCATGAATACATTTTCTAAGTTTAAATAAACTCAAAAGTTAGAGCGATGAGATTCTCTATAAATATGGCTATTGTTCTTCTGGATATGGTACCTAGGCCTATTAACTTGACAAGAACTAAAGTAAAATTAAAGAATGGATTGTTATATGAAAGATGCGTTCTAATTCTATATGACCTGCCACTGTCCTCACTCTCTGACATCATTTGGCACCAAACTCTATCATTACTATATCAATATTATCATTTCATTATTCAGCCTTTTGCATAAAACTCTCAAAATGCTTTTTCCCTTCAGAACCTCACTGTATGCTACGGCTTCATCCAGAGATATGTTTATTCCACCCTCTTTTTACACCGTGCTGTACTCATCATTCACATTGAAACTTTGATTCTACTTCTACTGAGAAGTCATGATTGGACCCTGGTTACTTCCATCTACAGTAGGACCTTGATACTGTATTTCATTGGATCTTTACACTTCGCTAGTATCACATTTCTATTATATGTTTATCAGCTTAATATTGATGCATAATAGCTGCCTCTTTCATTGAGTCACTGATTTTGTGAATGCAAGTGGCACATCTGCTTTACTCATCTTTGAGTTTCTCTACTTAGTTTAATGTGTGGTAGACACATAAAAATGAATTATACATTTCAGAACTTGTGTATTATACATATACATAAACTAAGGGCAGGCGACCATCTTTTAAGGATTCTATTAAAGATTAAACCGTTTCTCAGTTTATGCCAAACTTTATATCTCACACGTTTTGTAATAATTTCTGATTGCCTTCATACATCTGCTATCTAGATTTTTAAGATTGTAAAATATGAGAGGAAAGTTGACACAGAACTCAATAAAGGAAAAAAGGACATAAAATTATTTGATTAACAATTTATATCAAATCATTTTAATTGTGGTCATGGTATGGATACCACAGAAATACTGACCTATTACTGGTAGGACCTATGGAATTAAGCATATAAAAATGAACCGAATTGGGTCCATAATATCTATTAACTTCAGCCAGAAACTTAAATTTAACAGAAGCTAAGCAGTCATCTCCAAAATATTGCAAAATATTCAGAAATAAGAATTAACTTGCCAATAATACAGCCAGAAGGTGATTCATAATAAAACTCTGACACCCTGAGTCCCAGTTGAAAACAATTTTCATGCTACCTCTCACTGATGGGTACCTCAATGTTTTGCAGCTGCTACTTTGTCTAACAAATGGAACAACTCCATGTGTGAAGAAAAGATATGGTTGCTACTAATGTCTCCTAAATGAGAAAGGAAGCGCATATTCTCCCTATATGTTTAAGATTTTAAGAAATATCATTGATCTTCAACCCTCATTCTTTATTAACCAGAAGAATGAGATCAGAACAATATGGCAAAGTAATGAAAACCAAATAGCTCTAGAAATGTATTGCTGTGTTCTGTTTTCATTTTGGTTCTAAGAAATTCAAGCAATCTCAGGCTTTCACAGAATTAAGGAGAGAAGTTCTCGTTAAAGAAGAATGAGGTACTTAGCTTAATTGTCTCTATTTTTCAGCAAGTCTCATGAGAAATTCTGTTTAGGCATTTCATCAGCAGCCCACAAGAACACAATTTCTCACAATCCTAAATTATCATCAACAACAACATAGAGTAATACAGTGATACCAAGATTAAGATAGAACATACTGTGGAGTAGGCACTGCTTGTGTTGATGTGTCTACATAAAACTTAATCTTCACAAAAGTCTTTTGACAGAAGTAATAGTAATATTTTTTTTTGTATAGGAAAATTACTGCACCAAAACACAATATTAACTGCTGAGAACATAAAACAAATGGGTGTCATGACTTGGTTACATGTATTACTCATTTGACCAGTGGGTTAATGACTAAGGTATAAATAAATGGTGGAATGCATTTAGACAAAGAAGATACTTATTTTTGCAAGACTAGTCAGGTAAGGCTACACAGATGAAGAAACCCCTTTTTATGTTCATAAAGCTTGGTAGGCATTCCTTATTCCTGAGATACATATTAGAGTTTCCAAAAGGTACAAAATCATGGGAAATAGGAGAGTTCCATTGTTGGTGAGTGGCGTAGGGATGAATGAACTGGATTTATAGGAATGGAAGATTTTCATGGTACAAAAATGATGATAATAATAATGTGTAAAGCACACATGTCAGTAATTAGAACAGCTGGATGCTCATTATGAATATTCTACCAGCCAACCGTGTGACCCAGTAACGTTTTCATCTGTAAAATGAGACACATTAACCAAATGACCTCTAAAATTCTTCAGCTTTTAACTAATTTTGTGACTTTATGCTATAAAAAAACACAAATTTTAATCTTCACTTTTTAAATGAAGAAATTGAGTTTATGAGGAAAGAGCAACCTGTCAAGGATAACATATGTAGAAGAGAACAGAACCAGGTCTAGAACACAGCTCTTCTGGCAGGTGGTTCTCGGTTGGAGAATATGGGACGGTTGGAAGATGACGTTTACCACATCCACTGCCGCAAAGCTAAGATGGCTACACATTTGAATAGGTTTAATAGCAACCCTGTTTGTGATTACAAAAATCATTACTTACGAAACTGTTTATTTAAAAAATTTAAAAACCAGTGTAATATAGCAACAGCTATTTCTAGAGTATTTAACTGCCCTTATCCAGATTCATTTGTTTATTTTGTTTTTTTTTGAAACATAATTTGGTGCTGGCTGGACCCCTGGGATAATTCAGGCTCAGAGCTTGTTATTATTTATTTGAATAATACCTCTTATTTCTTCCAAATAATGTCAAAGAAAATCATGTTCCTGAAAAATAATTTGACTTGTATTTGGAAAAATAATAAGAACATAATGAAATAAAGGAAGAAAGGGAAAGAAAGAAACAATGAAAAAGAAAGAAAGAAATACAGATGGAAAGAAAGAAAGAAAGAAAGAAAGAAAGAAAGAAAGAAAGAAAGAAAGAAAGAAAGATCTCACCATTGTTCATAGAGAGGTTCACCCATCAAACCTGAAAATAACTATATTTTATTTCCCTTAGTTTTAGAAAACTGCCACGGACACAGAGGTGGCCGAGTGGCCAGCTGTGCCCTGAAATGCCTGCAGCCATTGCAATCAGTGCTCTACTGTCTGAGGCTCCCAAAATGAAACACTTTGAGCATTCATTCAAAGGTGTGAAAGCATGAAATTGTCACAATGGCCAGGCACTGCAGCCCTGTCCAGGCTCCTGTACTGCCTTCTGCTGCATCGTCTGCCCTTCCTGCTCTTTGTCCCTTGCATCTGACAGCTCTTTAAGTGCCTGCTTAGAGCAGGGTTGTAGCCTGTGAGACAGAACTGGGATGTGCTTCTAGGGAAGTCTCTCTTTGAAAGTGAAGAACCTCAAAGAATACAACTACATTCGGAAACACTGAAAAAGTAGGCTCAGGCAGGAGGAGTGGATCCTGGGAAAGATGAGGCTCAACTTATCTTTTGTCTCCACACTCGTACCTTGATTGAGTTGGCACATTGTATTTAGTGCTTTGGAATGGTTTAAAACAGTGCTTGTTTATGTAGTAGCTCTCTATCATGGGTTTTGCTAAGTTGATTTCCCTGTACTTTCATCTGATAATTTATTTGCATGAAACAATGACACAGTAAATTTATATTTCATTTGGTGACTAAAATGAGCCTGTACACTACTAACAACCTCCAGATTTTCACAGGAAATTCTCTTCCTCTGTGTATTCATTTTTCAAGAATTTCCTCCATATGTTTTTTTACCATCAAAATACTTATTCAAGAATCTTCTAATCATACTTTCTTCAGGAAGCTTCCTTTTATTACTAGTTGCTATTTGTCAGTGTTTTTTCATTTGCAAGAATATGATACTTTGCATTATTTTACACACTTTTCTTCCCCCATGAAATTCCTTTTATGTCCCCATGACATTCCTTTTATGTCCACAATGCTTCCCAACTTCTATTTCTTGCAGTGTCTGGAAGAATCTAGGTTTTCTGCCCTACAGATGGAATGTCACAGTAGTACCATGAAGGGAAAAAGAGTCAATTTTGAACTTTTTCGTTTTTAAATAGACTTTCAAAAATCAAAATGACAAGAATATTTTTTAAATATCAAAGCCCAATGTTTGCCATAAACAATAAACATAGGAAGACTGGAGTGAAAACTCAATATTTCTTTTCTGGAATTCATAAATATTAAATGGATTTAGAGAGAGATGAATATCAGAAAAGTAATAAGAATTTGATGTTAGTGATTGTCCCCAAGAAGGGGCAAGTATGTTTTTATACTGAAAGTGTCAAGTATAGTATAAAATCAGTGGAATACAGTACCAGTACAGGTGAAGGAGATGGGTGCTTTCATCATCAGAGACCGTGAGCTACCTCTTATGATCTCTACATTCTTAATATTACAAGTCTCCTATGATATATTTTATTCCAGTTTTGGTTGACAACTGTTTATGAACTTATTAACTGTGCTTGATTATAAGCCTGTCTTAGTTACTCGCTGATTTCTACGACACAATTCCCGACACCCACAATTTAAAGGAGGAAAGATTTCTTTTGGCTCATACTTTATAGAGGTTTGAAAATAGTTGGCTGGTTTCAACACAGGGCATCATGGCAAAGAAGAAGCAGAGAGAAAGAGAGAGGAAGAGAGAGAGAGAGGGGGAGAGAGAGAGAAGAGAGAGAGAGAGAGAGAGAGAGAGAGAGAGAGAGAGAGAGAGAGAGAGAGAGAAAGAAAGAGAATCAAAATGGAGCAAGGAAGGGATTTAGAACCTTGCAGGCCAGGATGGCAATGACCAGCCTGGTCTGACCAGGGCACACCTTCCAGCAGCAAGTCAGAATCCAGTAACCTCCAGGATTCACTGATGAGCTAGTGAGACTTTGGGAAGTGATTGGATTACGGGGACATCTAGATGGAAACAATTGCAAAGTAATTTGGGAATAAACATAGTTCTTTACCTCTTCACATAATTTGTGATAATTTACTATGATAGGTTGCTAGCTGATCGCAATCAAATAAGACAAACTTGAGCTTTTCTTCAACTGGCTGACTTATTTAATAGAGCCAGATCAGAAGCTGATCTGCTTTTCTTGGGACTAATTTTATTTTTTTAATATACAATTCGATGAATTTGTGTGTGTGTGTGGGGGGGGTGCATGTATCTGTGTGTGCATGTCTGTGTAATGGTGCCTAGGGAAAAATGCAATATTTAATAATGTATCATTTAGAATGTTTAGGATGCAGTAAACAGAATATATGACTTCTTTTAGGTTGAATAAGTAATAAAATATATATTATTCTCAATAGTATGAAGCTCTCAGGTCCGCAGTGATGTTTGAATCCAGGTTGTTATGTCTGAATTCTATCTTTGTGTTTGTCCAGTGATCTTCACTGTATACATGACTTCTTCATATGTCCTTCACAAATATTACATATACAGGATTATTACCTTCTGGAAAATAACCATTTCTTCCTTATATCCTTTGTAACAGCACAAAGATCTTTCAAAGAATGTCTTTAATAGACCTCTCTCACTTCTTCACTGACTGCAAGTGATACATTAGGAAAAATAGACTAAAACAACTGCCAGTAAACTCATTGGTAAAATTTGGTAAAATTACAAGGAATTATTAAGCTCATTGGAAATTTGTGGATACTCCTCCAAAATGAAATTTTGCCTTTAAGAAACAAAAAGGGTATTAATAACAATGTGTGATTAATATATCATTATAATACTGATGATAGTAACTGGCATTTGTTGAATGTATACTGTGTTTACTGCAGTGTTGGAAGTTATTTAGTATAATCCTGTATTCAGTAAACATGCCATAAGTATAGCAGATACATACTCTGAAGCTTACTCAGGTAAATAGGTATGTTCAAGTTCATATAGATAATACATGAAAACAAGGAACAGAAACTTAAAGCCAACACTTTCTGTCTACCAGGCCATTTCTGTTTCTGGTGTTTCCTGATGAGGCCCATGAAAGAGCATTAGCTAGCAAAGGCTAGGAGCTCATATAGTGATGTATTTCATGAGTTCAATGAACCGTTTTTTAGGGCCTCCATGGTAGCTTCCTTTAACTTCTAAAAACAGTACTTGCTAATTGTAAACTTTCTTGTAATTGGAATATAAGAGCTGCTTTCAGATTCCTCCCTGCCTTACCATTAATGATCTGCTTAAGATCATTCAAAGTGTAGATTTCCTTTTCAATTAAACAGAGTTAGAGAAAACTAGAAACTGGGCATTGTGGCTTATTCAATCAATATAAGGGGTGAACTTTGGAGATTTAACCATGACTTATTTCTTCTCTTTAAAGACAAATAACCATTAATGAATGGTTATTCTATATCTGTAGATGGTGTTTTTATGAGATACTCAAGGCATTTTGCACTGATTTTCCAATCACCAGAGCCTCAAACTAGAGTTTAGATCTAATTTTAAGAGTAAATAATAATCATTATATATGGATATTATCTTTTTAATAGCCAAGCTCTTGTGGCTTCATAAAGTGTCTCAGAGATGTTCAAGCTGATGTTCCTGACAAGTCCAACTGCATGACTTGTTCAATTTTTCTCTCTTCATAGTCTTACCCATCTTTTCCACTTGGTAGTTAAGAACAAACTGTCCCTCATATTGTCTTCCTAATTATTTTTTTCTCAACCATTATCAATTTCAGCCTTTTGTGAAAAGACATAGTTAGTTTTGACTTTGTATTGGCACATTGTTGTATAACAATTTAGTATATGGAGTATATTTAAACTCCAAGAAGTATGAAGACACTTTCTTTTTGCTGATGCAAAGTTCTTAAAATTCTTACTAAATACAGTACCTGGCAAATGACTAGTTCATTATAAATTTTACACTGAAATATTTTTTTCTAGTATGTATTACTTTAGCTTTTACTTCAGGCTTCCATATCAGTTTGACAATATGTTCTGAAATACCAACATCAGGTAGAATGGATAGAAAGTGTGTGTTGTCAAGGCAATATATATATATACCATTTATTCTGGCAGTAATATATATATATATATATATATATATATATATATATGATTAAACATTTGCCAAGCATCTTTAGTGGAACAAAATTTTGCACACTGTTTTTGCATGTCTGATCTCCTGTCTTTTCATTTTTATTTTCTTTATTTTTAGCCTACTCACAGAAACTGCCCTAATTTAAAAGGGAAACAAATTTCCTTGAAGAGCAAGCATACTTGACAAAACATCTACGCTAGTTCATATCACTGAAACACTGAAAGACGCAAGTGAAAAACATATATATCAGGAACTGGAGGCAATGCTGAGATAAAGAATCCAACATATTCACCTGCCTCTTTTCTATAGTTTCATGGCCTCAAGCTGCTTACTGCAAATTAGATTTTGCCTTAATATTCTAATGTTGAATAAGGAAATTGGGATCTAAATAATTAAGTCGTGAGAAGTACAAAACTAAGCAATCTATTAATGCAATATGAACATCCCTTGATTATGTTTGTAGAGTCAATTTACTTGCTTTAAATGGTGAATTAGTATTGAAAGGTAAATTGAAATTTAGACGAAAATGTAATAATAAATCGGTTCCATCATGTTTTTTTCTTTAAATTTTGTTGCTACAAATGTAGGAGATGCCACTCATACTACCAAGAAAAGAGCACATATACTAAGGCCACTAGAGCTACTGCTTAATTGGTAAACTGACTGCAAGCACATCACCCGTTCTCAATCCTTTTCTTACCTGTGAGAAAGAAAGCCATTCTATTGCATTTTGTTGTTGTTGTTGCCATTGTTAGTGTAAAATTGTGGACCAGTGTTTGGTGTTATGAAATATGAAATAAGTAAAAAGCATTGTAAAATGAAGTTATTTTCATTATCTGCATGTGGGGGAGGAGGTGGTAAGGCCCCCTATAGATACCAAAAAGTGAAATCTTCAAGTGTCCTATATAAAACATCACCACAGTATTTGCACGTATCTTACGTATATTTTGTCTTATTCTTTAAATATTTCTTGATCTCTCATATATATTATTTTTGATTTTTGAGGCAATGTTTTGCTAAGTCACCCAGACTGATTTCAAATCTCCTGCAAACCTTCTGCCTCAGTCTCCCAAGAGTTACAACTACAGACATGCCTCACCCAGCTTCATAATTACTAATATAAAGTAAATGATATGTAAAGAGTTGTTACACTGTGTATCATTTTAGAAATAAGAAAACATAAGTCTGTGCATGTTCAGTACATAAGCAATTTGTTTAGAACATTTTTAGTCTGTGCCTTGCTGAATTCCCTAACACAAAACCCATGCATACAGAGGGCTGACGGTGTATGTATCACATTCATCCACCCAATCTTGCTCACATTTCCTAATTGATGGTCATGTCAGTAAAAACACAAGTCTTAGAATCAGTATAATTTTCCTTTGCAGTCTTTTAAAGGGGCATCACTTATGTGTGTACTGCCTTGTCTAAGGGTCAATGTGTTTCATAAGACATTTTCTATATCCCCGTCAAGGGTTTGGAAAAAAACAAAAAACCCAAGACCTGTACCATAGTGATTCATAGATATGGACTGAAGCAGATAAATTCAAGCATGAAGAACACAGAGGGTCAGGCTTGAGTTCTTAGTATCAGGAGTTTCATTGTTCAGATCCAGGACACTGGAGGGCATGTTGAACTGGGATCTGAGGAGCAGTTGGGAGAGAGTAGGATTTAGATCTGATGCCCAGCTTGGCTTTACAGTGCTGATGATTCTATCTTGAAGACCACTCAGTGGGACCCCAGAGGCTATCAACTCATGGAACAAGTTGAGACCACAGGTATGGAACCTGAGAAGCTTAAACATGAGGTAGAGAATGGATCTGAGACCATCAGGAGCTGAAAAGAAAAGAGAACTAAGGTGAGAAAGTTGGCAAGTAATGCAGGGACCTCAAGGACCTGGTGGAACATAGGCTGCTCCTGGAAGGCAATTTGGGCCTGCTCTGCAGACATACAAGACACAAGCACTGACTATGATGGGGTAAAGGAAGGCTCAGAAAAGTGAAAAACAAGTCAGGTGAATAAAGTGTTACAAATATTTTCTGAATTTCTCATGTGGCCCATGATATCTATTTTGTGTCCTTGAAAATTTGAACATAATTCTTAAAAATCATAGCTGTATTGTGTTTTTGCATTGCCCTTCTTTAATAGATGGTTAAATACACCTGCCACAACCAGGAACCTTTTGCAGTCAAAGTACCTTTTCACTCTATGAACTGCAATTAAGTCCATGGTTTTGCTTCCCAACCTATCTCATTAGCACAGATTTGAAGACCAACTAATAATGAGACATTTCACATTTGCATATAGAGACTTAATAAACTTACCTTTTCTGATGTGCAGATTAGAAATTGTGAGTGGAAAGAATATGATATATGGAATCAGAAGTGAATTTGAATGTATCTTTGTCATTCTGTTGTGGTTATTTCACTTGATCCACTGAAGCTTTGTATCCCTATGAATAAAAATCTTAGATAAACTACTCTGAAGAGTTATGAGAATGAAATTAAATAAAACAAAATATATAAAAGTTCCCATAGTGCTGGATATTCAGAGACACATACACTATGATTACATCTCATTCATCCACCATGTTCATTTCTAGGATTCGAAGCATTTTCTAAAAAAGGGTGTTCCAAATGTGGAGCACCTGCCTGGGATGCTCACCTTAGTTCTCATACTGTGAATTTTTATTATTTACAGCTCATCTAGATCTACATCCTGAAGGACATCGTGTGTTCCTACACCCTGAAGAAAGAAGGCCTCAGATGCAGTTTTCCAGCAGTCTCTTATTACCGTCCTTCTTTTTCCTGTACTCAAACTAAAAAACTCCATGTCACTTTCAGTAAATCACCAGTAGCATAGACTGACTCTGCTTCAAAACGTCTGCTAGTTGGTCATTTTCTATGAAATGAAGTTCAAATAGAGATTGCATTCCTAGGAAATCGTGTTTGAGCACCCTACTCATGCTGCACTTTTTTCCCTTCTGAATTTGCATTCGTGCAACTCTTATGATACTATCTCATTTTCCTCTCTGCAGTCCCTATTCTTTCCCATGAATTCTTGGACATGTGAAAGTAGAAATTGCACCTTGCTCTTCTATATCTCTCATAACACCTACCATACTGTAGGTGAAAATCTCTCTCAGGCTAGGAGAATGGTTCAGTGGTAGAATCCTTGTGTTGCACACACAGGGCCCTAGAATTGATCCCGAGCATTGAAAAAAGAAAGAATGTCCCTTCTCTTTTCTTCGTAATTACTAGTGCTAATTCCATACAATACTGGAACTGTGCATAATTCTGGTATCCGCCTCAGGTACTTAAGTAACCCTCTAATATTGTTGAGAAAGGAGCTGAATTATGACTAAACACAGGTTTTGTTCTCACTTCCATCTATTTGTACCTAAATTCTTTAAATATTTTGCAGAGAAAATGATAGGTAGACACATACACACCAGCACACATGCACGTGCACACAGACACACACACACACACACACACACACACACACACACACACACACACACGACCAAAGAAGGGACAGATGAAAGTGGAGAGAGAGATTGCACTTTAATGAAGGTTCCTGCTGTGCTGGCCTTATCATCTGTAAGATGAAGGCATGCCATTTCCAATAATAAAGGTTTTTCTTTTTTAATTTAATGTCATCATTACCCGTTTATAGTCTAAGACTTTCAGATTTTCAGAGAAATGAAGAAAACAAGTATCCAATGATCTGAAACCCACATGCACTTATGCCTAAAATCGTCTACCCCTGAATCAGTGAAATGGTCTGAATATGCAACCTGAAAAGGTCAGACTGGTCAAAATATAATTGGACCCAACATCACGTTGTAATTAAAGCTAAAGAAAGTTCGAACATGCCACTTCTCTGTCTCTCAAATGCTGAAGGAAACAGGAGTTTCAGAGACCATAAGAGAATGCATGGATTAATTACATGGCAATGTGATATTACTCCTGCCAGGATAGTCCCTCTGAAATGTCAGAAGGATTAGAAGTGCCACGTCTTCCTCCCAGACTCTAATCTTAAAGGGCCCTAGGATAAAAACACAGCAATTACGTTCATAGACTGTGTCAATTTTACAATAGAAAAAAGAGCGTTCCCAACAGCAAATAATTATAGCACAGCTTAATGATTGATTTAACATAGAAAACCCATCTAATTCCTTTTGTCATTACAATCTACAGTACTAACAGTCTAACAATGCTGCCTTCGTGGATAGACATTACATTAGCATTAAGAATAATGCTAATACAACAAGCAGTTTAACTTGTTATATTTTGAGTCGGCAATGCTCCCCCATACAGTTATTAGTGAAGAACACCTTCTGAGTGAGATCGACCAGCTGAGAATTTGCTTTTCAGCATCGGTACAAATGTAAAAGAACATTGCAACCCAAAGTAGTCTCCTGCATGTTTCATCCAGCAGGAGAGAATGGGTTTTCTGCTTTCCTCAGATATAATTGCAGCGGCTGAAAAAAATGTAAGCTCTAGTAAACTGATTCATGATAATTCTAAATGGATCCCCATGAGAATGATATGCAAATGCAACTCTTGCAAAAGATTACCTATGAAAATCTAGCTAGTCTGCAAGTCAGTCGGCAAATGACAATGGAAAGAGAAAACAAAACAATTATGAGGGCTCTGTGGCCCTCGTGGGCTAAGTTACATGATGATTAAAAAAAAAAAAAGGATCATTCCAGAATTTATGGAATAAAATTAGGAAAAGTCAAAAGATATAGGGAAAGTTACCTTCTTCTACAACATTTCACAGGCCATTTTGTAAAAGTAAAGAGTTCCTAAACCCTAGTGCTGTTACCACTTCAGGGATTAGTATCAAGTATACTGCAGCTCCCTAATTCCTGCTCAAATTAATCATTACTCTTTTATCCACTTCATACACTAAAAGGTGAACTGAAGGTCTATCTTCACAAAGACAGCCATGGCAGTTGGAGACAGCGTCAATGGTTAGTTAGTTTATATCTAGAAGACCCTAACCCCAAAATATACACTCATAGGAGGGGTTTTTGGCAGGTGATTAGAGTGTTTGTGATACTCCTTAACTGATCAGTCCACTGATGAGCTTATAGATAAATATTATGTTGGGAGATGAAATCTGGTTGGAGGAGATGGGTGTGTGGGGCGTGGCCTAGAAGTAGGTATCTTTATTTCTTCACCCTTGATTTCTCTCTACTTCCTATTGGCCTGCCATGAGTTATTTCTCCTCTGCCACGCCACCTTGCCTTGGAGCCAACATACTATGGACTAAAAAATACTGTGAGCCAAAATAGTTTATATGACTATGCATCATTATTTCAGCCCTATAAGAAATACCTAGAAAATGCTATGATGTAGCATTGTTTGGTTCCTGATTTGAAGCAGTTAACAGAAAGATCAGTATGCATCTAAGATGCTCAAGTGGCCAGACTATTTAAATTAAATCTAGTCTTGTCCATGTATCTCCTCTGGCAAGTGAAATAATCTCTTTGTACATCATTTACTCATGTATAAAGATGGGATAAAAATTAAGCCCTTTTCTTTGAAAGCTCAGTAAATTAATTCATAGAAAGATTTTAGACCAGTACCCAGTACAATCGGTATGTATTAGCTGTTATTTCTATCACCTTTGGATGGGCTAATCTTGTCGTACTTCAGGGTACAATAATCTCTTTATTCCAACTCTAGTAAGAATCTTCTGAATTTTAGCAAACCAATCATATGTATTTCCTTTTAAAATAAATAGATGTATCAATTAATGTATTCATTTCAATAAATCAGTTTCTATTGAAAACATGTAATAGAGGATTCTCTTTTCTATATTGGTCTTCAGTAAAATGACTTACCAACTATCTGTGCTCGACAGCCAGACATTCTCTATATGTGAAAAAGATTTTGGATATTTTGAGTGGTGAAAGTGAGTAAGAACTTGCCAAGTCCATTCCAACTGAAATAACATAAGTTAGATTCCAACCAAATCTTTCACTGCTGCTCTCAAACTACGAAGTCAATTGTGGTGTTGTTAAAAAATAATAGTATAATTTTGTGTGACCAATGATAGTACAAGCTTCTCTTCTATTTCAATGAGACTAAGAGGTAACTTAAGGAAGAATCAATGATGCAGTAAGCAAATCAAAGTTAACTATGACTGCGTCTCTGTGGGCTTATTCAACTTTAGATTGCATCTTTATGTCTCATTTTCTCTCCATTTTTATGTTTGTTTTTCATCTTTCCAGCCTTCTTTCATTTTGTTTCTTCTTCTCCTTTCTTTTTGCAGGTAGATGTTTTTTCAAGACTCCACAGGTTCCCTCAGAGAAAACTGCACCTCTCCACACAATGTAGGAAGAAGGTGGTCTTTGATTACCTTCTGGCATCTTATATATTTGGTAGTAAATTTTTGACAAATGTTAATAGATAAAGAAGAAACTGAAATTAGGCTGCATACATTTGAGATTTCTACTTATTAGAGTAGAATAAGTGTTACAAATTCCATTCAGTCTCTACTTCAGAAAAATAAATGGTCTATTTTAATTTATTCAAGAGATAACTATCGTATTTTCTCAGAGTACATCATATTTAATCAAATGTATTAATTTATTAGCATGTTTTTCATGCAAACATCTTCAACGAATTGAAGGAAAAATCATACCAAGAATTTGACTTTTGATTTGACTCCTAGCATCTTAAGGTTTTTATTGCCCCCCCTCCCTGCCATCTGGGAATAGAGACATCACTTTTGATTATATTAGTTGGAAGTCAAAATACTCCCATTTCCCTTAGAGACAGATATAATGGTAGATTCCCACTTCATCCTATCACTCTGTCTGCATTGAGATTTATCATATAATTTCAACAAATCCCTACTTCAACCTAGTAACGGAGAATCATTGCCACTATATGAACTTCCTGACTAATCTCCACTTGTAATTATTTTATTTACATTTTCTTGGAAAATGTTCACTTAGATTCTAAGCCACAATGAACAAAGATAAAGGATTTTTTGGCTGATAACTTTCTTTCAAATATTTATGCACATCGTGACAATTCAAGAAGACATATTAACAAACACATGAAGTGTAATTATGGAAACTAGATGGAAGTTTTCAGAATGAATAATGATTTTTTGCCTGATTCTGCACAAGAATAAGGCTATTGTGCAAAGAAAAGTAATAGCCTCCCTGTCCAGGGCACAACAAGCACGTATAACGTATAGAGCAGTGGTGGTGAACCTACGGCACATGTTCCACAGTGTGCTGTTTGCCTGTTTCCCTGAAAGCTCTAAAAGGTTCACCATCACAGGTGTAAAGAAATAAAAATAAATAAAATAGCATTTTATTTTTTAAACTTTTTATTTCACAAGTAGTTATAAAGAACACATGCTTGCTTTGACAACGTTTCCTATTCATGAGAATTCTGTTTTCCTTTCAGTAGGCTTAGACTAAGAGTTTGGCCATTTCAGTGTGGTCAGTGTTTGTGTAAGTAAAAGTAAATTTCATTTCTTTATGCTTTTCTTTTTTCCTCTACTACAAAGAATATAACAATTGTGCTATCTACTTCCCCAAAAAACTTGTTTAAATAGCAAAACAATATGTTGCAAACCTTTTGGTTGGCTAATGTTACTATGATATCACCGCTATTATCTATAATTTATTATTAATAGTATCGTTATTTGACCAAATCAATAAGATGAAGCCAAAGTAAACTGTAAGTGGATTTCAAAAGTTTTTACAATGTACATAACGAGTTTTGATGGGAGGAGAATAAAACCCAGGAAGAGCTGGAGCAATATGAATGTGACCTCTCATATACATACCACTTGTCCTTCTCAATCATAAATATTCCACTCAAGCAATTCTCCAAGTGTGTCTCATTCACTCATTTCCAAAGACATTGACTGTGATTCCATTTCCCTGTAATGTCCCTTCATCCCTTTTCTATTCTGCAAGACATAGCCATATTTATAACCCAGTATGAGCCTCTTTTCATTGATAATTCTAACAAGCATCTAATACAGTTCATGAATCTTAGGAAATTAACAAGTTTCTTATATAAGTAGAAAATACCTATTTTACAAGGCTTCTAGTATCTTGAAGCAACACTAGCAATTATTCTTCATAGTCTTTATTAATAGTTGGACCCATAAATCTAGTCATTTTATTATGTTCAATTTCTTCTTCTCTAGTTTTTAAATATTTTGAAGATGAAACTCAGTGAAAAGCATTGCTACCATCTTCATATTGGGCAGAAAGTGTAGCACTCAGTAAATATTTTGGGTTTATCAAATAAAATGTGGATGCCAGTGTGTATAGCCAAAGTACTTTGCATTGAAAATTGTCTGAATGTGTACAGCATTAGATTTAATCTTTGCTAACATTTTGAGTTTGTAAAATTATGGTTTATTTTCAGAGCTATTAAGGAGCAGTTCTGTATGTATGTTTGTGTATATGACTTATTTGTCTTTTACACACAAATCTACATGTTTCAGTTTCCATGTTTTCAATCTTTTCAGGTACATAAAACATTTTGGAAAGAATGAAATTTTTCGCTTTTCAAATCATCGTGGCTTAGGTGTACAAAATGGCAATACCTTTCAGGAAAAGTTAAGCTGCAGTTATAGTTTTGTGTAAAGTTGGTTATCTCAGAAATTTTGACAATAACATAAACTAGCCACATTTCCCAGTCATCGTACCGTAGTATAAACTTAGTGCAGAAATGTGGAATCATTAAAATTCGTGTGTTAGCATGGTTATAGGATTTGGCTTGTTTTTCTTTTTTTCCCTGAATTTGCTACTTAACCTATAAGTCTATATGATACTTGAAAGAATTACTGGATGCTTGCTGAATTGTATGCATCAGGGGAAATATAAATTAGCAAGATTTCCACATTTTCTACCCTACTAGGTATTCAAATTAAGTGCAAAGTTCAGGAAGACTTTGCCACTGCTTATAAGTATTTATAATCAGTACTAACTTGCTATTTCAGTCACTTTGTAGGCAGCCATTCTGAAAATGAATTGTTTTTCAAGATTCCAACATTAACCAAAAATCTTAGTGGTGAAAAATATTAAATCATTGAATAAACCAGAGAGAGAATATGAGGAGAAGAGATGAAGAGGAGAGAAAGTTTTCAGTTAGGCTCATATTTTATAGGGAAAATAATTATTTCCTGAGAGGCCTTAATTTTAGGAAGGACAAACTAGTAAATTTCAGACTAAATTTAGCCCACAGATAGGTTTCTCCCAGAAAGTGTCTTTAATGCTGCTGCTGTTTTAGAAGTTCATGGTTTTCCTAATGTGAAAACCGCTTTCTTCACACTGTATGTTGTGAAAAATATATTTACATCCCTGACCCTCATCTATGATTAAACATCTATTGCCCACTAATCAAATAAAAAATTCCAGTAAATATGAAAGTGGTTCCATGCAACAGAAAGGACAGGAATATAAAACATTGTTCAATTGCTTGCCTTGGTTTCTACTAATTGAGCTTTGATCATTAGATTTTTCTCTAGCTACACAGTAAGTACTCAATAAATGTTTAAGTCTAGATTACTGTTCCATTTGTCAAAGTGAGGGCCTAGGTCCTGCCTAGCTCACAAAGATATATTTTTATTCACTAAAACACATGTATATAGGTTCAGTTATTTTACTGCTTAAATGAGAACATGTTTGTGTACACAAGAGAAAGAATTTAGAGGACTATAATGTCTTCTATGGGACTGAAAATGTTTCTATCTGGTTCAAATAGTGGCAATTAAATTTGGGGTTACTACATTTCTTTTTAAATTTAACTCTTCACCAAGTTGAAATGTCATAAATGTACCTGTTATTCTAATCAAAATCCAAGTAAAAATAATATTTCTCATATTTTAATATCTTAGATAACTTTAAATATAACAAGTCCTGTATTAGAAAAATTAAAATGAAAGTTTCCGCTGTGATATGAGCTATGAAACCTTTCGTTCTATTCATCTCCACAGCGATCTATTTCAAAAGTGCTTATCTCGCCTGCTATTATTACAATCACAGAACATGACAGTGTGCTGCAGATCAGAGATAAAACCCAAGGCTTTAGAGGCAGCTGGGACTAACAGAGCTTAGAGTGTCATGGTCTCTAGCCACTTGCTCCTCAGCAGCCTCTGACAGCCAGCTACAGCAAACATTGTGAGCTGAGAAAATTTTTCTTCTTCCCCTCTCTGTACTTCTGTTTTAGTTATGGCTTCCTTCTTTGCAAAGGCTCTCCTCTTCTCTCCATCAAAATCCATGAGCCTGTAGTCATGCCTGCTGTAATAGCAGCCTCATAGATATCCAAAAGTGATATTTTCAATACTGCACACCTTATTCCTTGTTTGTGCTAAAATTTCTATTTTTTCTTTGTTCTTTGTTACTCTCTAATGTTCACTTTTGTTCTCTGTTTTGTGTTCTCATTTGACAAATGGGAGGTACCAGGCTGGGAGAAAGGAGAGTTTGGGGTATCTGTTCCCTGTTCTCTTCCTTTGAGCTAGCAGTAGATACTGCTGTGGTATGAATGTATTGAAACTTAATCCCCATTGTGGTGAAATGAAGAAGTGAAATCATTTTTGAGCATTACTGAACCATAAGGGTTCTGCCCTCATGAATTGACTTATGGCTTTAAAAAAGGCTGGGAGTTACCTAGGCCCTTTTGCGCTGTTTTTCCTTCTGCAATGTGGGGACACAGCATTTATCTCCTTTTGCCTTCCATCTTTTCTTCCATATTGGGATGCCTAGATGATGCCTTTATCTTGTTCTTCCAGCCTCTAAATATGTGCAAAGTAAATATCTATGGTTTATCAGTTACCCAAACTGTGGTGTTTCCTTCTAATAGCACAAACAAAGATAGCTACAGTTCTGTTTAGTCCATAACTTCTATTCGGCAGACTGCTTGTCTCTTCACTGGTGTCGATGACTCTCTCTCTCTCTCTCTCTCTCTCTCTCTCTCTCTCTCTCTCTCATTCTTTTTCTGATAGCTGATCTTCTTCCCCAGACCATTCAAGTCTATGGCTTGTGTGCCTTTTCATTGCTATTAGTGTTACGGTGGTCAATACTTTGTTGGTTATTTTGAACTCACTATCCCCCTTTGTTACTAGTCTCTGCATTCTAGCTGCTATGACTATTTGCTGAAGTGTGCCATAGCTTTTGGAAAGATTATTAACCATTGTAATTGCCATTTCTTAGTTTCCATTTCGTAAGTTGTATGGGAGGAATGCTTTCAGAACTCCCTGGAATGCCAGAAGTTTATTTTCTCACTTGAACCAGATCTCTGCTCTGATGTTGCCTCTTTGGATACCACCTGTGTGTTCTGTCCCGGAGTAACCCTCCTCTACAGTCTTCATTTGCTCACCTTGCTGTGGTTTCTTTATAGTACTCTGCATCTGCTGCTACTGAGACTGTTTATCCTAGTAGAATCTATCCCAAGTGGGGCACATCTTGTGGGCAGTTTATCACTTATCTTCATCCTCAATGTCTGTGACAGCATCCAGAATGTAGTAGACACTTACTTAAGAACTTGGGTTTTTTTCTTCTTCAAAAATAGTTCTTACTCCTTTGTAAATTTCTCATTCTGAAAGGAATTGCTTGTGGGCAGTGCTTGCCCTTAGAACCATTAGCCAGCCTGGCTGCAACATGCTTAGTAGTTTCTGACTGTGCTGGGCTTTAGACAGGGTTCTAGTCCAGGAGCTCCATAAAGAGGACTCTGACTTGTCCAATAGCAGAACTGATGCTTTCAAGTCCCCTCCATGTTGAAGCTTTATGCTCCACCATCCTGAAGCATATTAGAGGTTATTCCCCTCTAATTTTACTTTAAAATTGATATTTTAGATGAATGTGAGTGTGAAAGTGAGAAAGTTGAGATAAACAGAAAACATATTGTTATAAGCAACTTGATTAGATAAATATATAGGCAGTCAGACAATGATAGATCCTCCTCGAAGGAGCCAGTGCAGAAGAGCAGATACCTTGGACCTGTTGGGGAAGCAGACACCTTTGCTGTGGGTCAGACCTCAACACAATATAAAACAGATGCACCTACTTCCTAAGGATTAGCATAGGGATTTGATATTCTCAATAGCTCTCTGTCACCCTTAGAAGCTAGAAGGAGCGACTAACCTAATCCTCTACAGGAAGAGATCCTGCTCCTTATTCATGCCCTCTGGCTATTGTCTAGTTCTCACATTTGTCCCCAGTTTAATCAATTTTAACTGAACAATTATGCTCATAAACTTCTCTGTCAGCCCTGCTCCTATCCCACCTCATGCCCACTCCTGTGAGTTCCAATTTTTTCCCCACCTTGGACATGCCTCACTTTGTGGTTTTGCTCTATAAAAATCACTAGAGAAGCCAGGATCCTTCGCAACCCACTGGGCACACTTTCTGTCTCTTAGCCAAAAACTTTCGTTCTTTCAATAAATACGTTCTGCTGTAACCTCTATTGTTCCTAAAATTTATTCTTTGATTTTAGAGAACACAGACTCACCCGCAAAATTTGATTGGTTGGGAGTTATTTTTCCCTATATCAATATTTTTAAATGCATTTCAGAGAATCGAGAGGGAAGTGGAGGTGTTTCACACACTGTCACATTTGTGATGATTGACTTACTTTCCTCCTCTCCACAGATGTGCTAACCTGACGTGGTGGCCCATACTCCAGTCTGCCCTGGCTTCTGACTCCTCCCACTTTGATCCTCCTCAGTCCCCTTCCCGTCTGCCAGTTTGGCCACTCTTCCTGTGCTTGTCATGAATAGTGTTAGGCTAGTGCATCTCTCAGGTTTTGCTTCCGTCTGCCTTTTTATTTTCTAGGCAGTCAGAAAAAGGAGAATAAACTCTGTAATCTGAGAATAACATCCTCAAGGCAAGACTGGGAGACATCAGAATAATAACCCTGTGAGTGACCAGCAGCAGTCTGTTTATTTATAAGATATTCATGTATTTTTTTTAACCAGCGGGCATCAAGGTCTATAACCACATTTTTCTAGGGGCTGTACTCAGCTCAGTGCTGGCCACATTAAATAGCTCATAAATAACTCAGATCAGAGGAAATTGGAAAATGATGACTACACAAATACAAAGAGAATTTTTATGTTTTCCACAACCAAACGGCATTGACGGTTCCTTCTCCTTGGTCGTAAGTCACTGTTCTTCAGAGAGCTGTTAGAACTTTGTGATGGGGTAAGAGAAGTCATATTTGATGAGGGAAAGTCTCATAGTGCAGGCTAAAGTCATGCAGTTTGCTCTTGTACCCCTTATATTTAACTTTTAATATTCCTCTTATATGCCAACAGTGCACTAATTTTCTCTCTAGTATTTGTTGGGCACACAGGTAATTAGGTAAATTCCCAGTATAACACAAGTGGCTAATTGATACTCCATTAGCCAATATTGGTTAATGATTTAAAAGTGAGCTTAGTGAAGCAAATGTATTTCCAATTCATATGTAAGTCAAGCAAAAGGAGTGAAATGTGTACTTCTAGCAAGAGTGGACTTTGTCCTCCATGATAATGTTAGACAATAGATAAGTCAAGCACCTATGCCTATTGTATGAAGCTTGAATTGTTGCTGGTTGGAAAAACATCCTCATGTCTATAGAAGACATTATGAATGATCCCAAAAGATAAAATCTTGATTTGGTGATGATATTAGAAATTAGTAATATTTTCATTAATGTGTAAATATAAGCCATTTGAAAACAAATCAATAAATACTCAGACACACCTGGTCTAGACTGCAATTTTTTCCTCCCATCTCATTTCCCATGCTGACTTTATCACTGAAAAAGTTTGGACAATTGTTAGAAATAACAAACTACCTTGTCACCTGAGTGGAAATATTTTAAAGAGTATTAAAGCAGCATTTTGAATAGAGATTTTTTCTTCCTGAAGGTCATAAATACTTCGTATTTATTAAATATATTAGCCCTTCACCTTCATTTTTTCCCGTCTTGTTTTACAGTCAGTGCTTTGTAATGCAAAATATTTTATTTTTATACAATGTTTTTCTTCTTCTTGTAATTTGTGGCCTCCCTTTCTGTATCACAAATGGCTTTAATCTATTTGAGCATTACTTCTTATGGCATTTGTTCTACTGAAATAGTCAATTATTTAGATTTTTAAGAATTTGTGCAAAGCTTCTGTTTTTGTTGTATAGTGTTGCCTCTTCACCAGTCCTTGGCGGGTCAACTATGTACTAAGAGTTAATACATTAATAAAAAATGAATGCAGAAAGAAAAGCATTGCAGATGTCACTTTGGTCATAAGGATTGAACCTAAAACATAGCTCCTGAAAATTGTGGCTACTTTAAAAAGATATTTATTGCAAGGCTCCCAAGTTGCTTTTCTTATGAACACTGTATCTTCTTTGTTCCAAAAGAAAATCAAAAAAAGCTTAACCTCAGTCAAAATGATTTTTTTAAATTTTGAAACAAAATGAGTGCAGTGATGTGTGACTAAGTCTGAGTGATATTTTCAGGATTAAAAATATTCATTAATGATGGCAAAAGGACCTCCTTGCATAAGAATGAATTAGTGCCCCATCCCAAGGTGCAGTGCCTGCATTCTGTAATATGCCTCAGTGCATTTGATTTGTTATAGTTCAGAGCTACTCAAAACTGGGACAAGGCTATTCCTTGCTAGCCCCTGTGCTCCCAAGTCACACTAGAAATCAGAAACTATCTTTAGTTTATGATGAGATTAAAAACTAAAATAACCTGGTTCCACCTGTAAGCTTAAAAATGGGCATGTTCATGTTATAATCTTGTGTCAAGAAAGCCCTGAATCCCCAGCCCCATAGGTTTTTTAAAAGGATTTGAGATTCCACCATTAAACCCACTACTTTTGCATTTAAGGACTGAATTTTTAAAAATTCTCTTGGGAGATATTGCATATTAAAATATAACCATTTAATAAAAATAATGATGGTTACTAACATTTATTGAGGTTTTAAAATCTGCAAGAAACTCTTCTCAGCTTTAGTGTTATCTCCTTTAATCCTTATAATAATCCAGTGAGGTAGGTATTACTATCATTCTATTTTATAGATAAGAAAACAGGGATTTCTTCCTATGTATTTGAGAAACCGTCCAGTGTCACGGTTAGTGTGTGATGGCACAAGGACTGGGTCCTGACACTTTAGTCATTTAAATACCTTTACTCATTTAAATACCTACATTAGTATTATCATTTTGTTCCAAAAATATGCAGAATGCATTGGAAACTCTTATTTCATTCTTAGCAATTAGCATCAGACTGCTAAAGAAGCAGAAGCTAAAGACAGTGTGGCAGTAGATTTGGGAAGAGACTGCAGAAATGGAAATGAAGGGAATCCACTAGTTAGTCTCTGTCTAGTATTATTGCAACACAGCCTGATGGGGCCAGTCAAAATTTTAAGGTCATTCTATTAGTTTCCTGCATGCGTTATTCTCCAACCCTTTATCTGGAATTTCCTCTGTAGCTCTTGAGTATCTGTGCCAGCAATGCATGGTGCTCTTCAGTGGAAACCTGCACATTTCTTCCTTCTTCTTCCCCTATCTTTGCATCAAGGAACACCACCTAAGCAACTGTCTTACTTAGAGAGCATTCTCATGTACTTATGCAAGAAATTCACAGTTTAGACCAAACTGTTATTTAATATCTGCAAAATGGAAGTAGTATCAGTCCTTAAAATCTATTATAAGGTTGGAATGTAACCAAGTGTATGTAGCTATTTTATGCTCAAGAGTTTTAGAAAATAAATACAATAATTTTGGGAAAAAATTAAATAACGAGCATATTCATAGGGTTTGCTCCTTACTTTGCTTTTCTTTGTACTCTGTACGCTGATAAACAGATCATGTTTTTATCTTCTGTTCTGCAGTGATAGGGGAATATGGAGTATGGAGTTTGCAGGTCTGAGTCTGGCATCTTTTCCCAATTTCTGCCTGACCTCTCTGATATTCAGGACTCACAAATCTGTCTCAAATCTTAGTTGTTTATCTTAATTACTTTTTAAAAATTATTTCTGGGACAAAATAGCCCACACACATAAGTTGTGGAGGAAAGATTTGTTTTAGCTCAGTTTTTAAAGGTTTTAGCCCATATTGTGGTGTTCGGCTGTAACTCTGAATGTTTCTGGAGATAAAAAATGGAAAGAGGATAGAAAAAAAAAAAAAAAAGAAAGAAAAAAAAAAAAAAAAGAAAAGAGATGAAAGAGGGATTAGGTAGAGTCCTTTCTCCAGAAGAGAGGAAAGATCTGCTCAACCACCCTAGGAGCATTTATTTACACATTTAGCAAGATAATGTCACATGGCACCTCTTTGCCCCGCACTCATTGCTTGGATTGCCTTGGGGCTTGATGTTCTCTGGGCTGGAACAGTTTGTTCACATGGGTTGCCCTTGGTGCTCTTTGTTCTCGCAACAGTCTTGCTCCAGTCCTACATATGTAATCTGTCTCCAGACTCGAGTGCTCCCAATAAGCCAAAGTCAAGACAAGGTGGCAAAGCTAAGGAGCATAGGAAAGAAGGAACAGTCCATGGAAAGCAGGCATGAAGAAGCAGAAGTGAGCATTTTATCCTGTCTAGTCCACAAATCTATTAGATGATAACACCCACACCTAGGGTGGGTCTTCCCATTTTGCATACCCCGTTTTGGAGGCCCAAACAGCTTCTGTCAAGCAACAATTTGATAGGTTAAGAGTAAGTGAAATGGCAATCTGTAGATTATATCACCCTTAATGAAGAAGTGTGTTTACAGAAGTTTATTGAGCAGTGATGTTTTGGGCATCTCTAAGCCCTGGACATTGAAAGATTAATCAGAATCTTTAGAAATAAAAACCTACTCATGTGTCTGTAGCAACAATGCAAAACACTTCTTTTCTTTACAAGGTTTTGGATAGGAAGACTAGAGTCTGTATTGTATTTTGCTATTTGCCACATCTATTCAGTGACCTAATGTTCCATTTCTTGCAGTTTAATCTCAGACCAAATGTCACTAACTATCAAACAATGACTTCTCTTGGTTTACCATTTTCCAGTTGATGCTGCAATAGATGCTCATTCCACATCTCTGACCAGGTACTGTGAGAAATCCTCGTGCTTCACTGTGGGAGAAAGAATCATGGCAAGGGCTGAAGCAATGACTTTGGATGCTTCTATCAATGAAAAGAGATGATAAAACATAAGCAGTTATAGGAAACAACATAAAGTATATTACAAAAGAAACAGTGTTCATTATAATTCTATAGCCAAATCCACAGGGGGAAAGAAAGATAACAAAAGCTTATCCTTGGTGTTCAGAGAGTTTGGCTATGGCTTTGTAGATGACTTCTCCCTTAAAGCCTCACAACATATAGCAAAGCCAGAATTCAAGAAAATGTGTATGCTGGACATTAAAGTAAAATGACGGGCTTACAACAAAGTTGCCTATTTTCAAGAAAGGCTTTTAAAATACCTGTTTGTTTTGAGTGGTTAATATAGCACATAATAAATACAATAATAAATACATAAATGGAATGTAAGCAAGGTTTTTGGAAATGGAGTTGCTTAAAAAACTATTGTAAGATCACAGGTCTGGAATTGGAAATGTGAACCAGGTTGTAGTATGAGAAAAGTAAGAGACACCTACAGCTGGAGAGGATGTCCTTTGCAAAGCACACGGGGTAGTACTATTGTTTGTTGTTTCCTTCCTCAGGGGTGGTAGGGGGCTTCTCTATGGTCTGAGTTCATGGGGACAGACAAAAGAAAATGTGGATTTGGATCTCCTTTTTCAGGTTTTGTGTGAATGCTTGATCCTGGGTGCACCATAGAAGCTTATTTTTCTCAAAGGTTCTAAGGCTCTTTTTTGGGTTGTGCCCTAGTTTTAGTGGAACCCTACATCAGAGAAAACACCTGGTTGCCCCTCTTCTTTTCTCCTGTTGACTTGAGCTCATGGATTCATAGTCCACACATAGAAGGACTCTGCTGGCCACTTAGAATTCTTCTTACCCCATCTCCTGCATAACTTAAAATACAGACATTGTGTATAGCTGCATGTAAACTTTCCCTTGCCCCTCCAGATAAGATGGCGCTATGGCTAAATCAAGTATGGGTATGCCTAAGAACACCGAAGAGTTCAGCTACATGCATGTTACATCAGGAGTTTACCAGGAAAACAAAACAATACAAGACACATAACTTATAGTCCTATTTATAATGGTCACCCAAGGAATCAAATATGAAGAAAGTATAGGAAATCTGTCTATACACCAAACATCTAGAGAATCCATCCAGGACCTGCATCCACAGCAATGTCCGGCATGAGTCCATCTGAAGACCTACAGCGCATGGCAATGCCCCTGACAAGTTCAGCTAGAGGCCTAGAGCACATGACAGTACCTCATGCAAGTCTGTTTTGCTGATCTGTGCTGGGAAGGCCCAAAGTCAGCGGTAATTACTTGAAAGTTAATGCCATTGGGGTGAAGGATCTGTACCAGTAGGTTGAGTGTTCTGTCCTAAGCCAAGAAATGATGATCACAACAAGGATTAGGACTCCCTGAAAAATATCACAGACATCCTCATCAACAAAGAGGTCGTGAGCCCCACCCATGATGAGAGCAGCCAAGTTTGTATCAGGAAGCCAGTGTGACAATCTTCTCCTAGAAATTGAATAGCACACATCTTCCCCTCCATGGATAAAAAGTAATGCTCAAAGGGCCAGTGCTCACCAAAGTGACTACATCCATTCTCAGCAAAGGTCCTGAGCTCTGCTGATGATAACATCTGAGTTCATATCAAGGAACCCCATGACAAGCTCCTCCAGGAGAACTAACAGCTTCAAAAGAACCAACAGCAAATTAAAACAACATTCTCCCTCTTCTCCAGGTCTCCTTTTGATGTTGGAAATAATCCTCAGGTGGGCTAGCTGTACTCAGTACTATTCTGATTCAGTTCAGGTGATGTTTGAATTGATCATCAGTTTTCAATCCACCACCTAACACAAGATGCATCTATGTGTTTGTCTATGTTTTCACTTCATGGGCTGGGGATCTCATCTACTGCAAACATTTCACTGCCTTGGACTTTCCCAACAACTCTGAAACTCTCCAAGGTGTTTGTATATAGAACTAAACTTCAGAAATTCTGTTTCCTTGCTAATTATATTACTCTTGTATAGAAGTCAACGTAGAGATTACAACTAAGCCTTACTATGTGTGTGGTTAATTCACAAGCACTTTCCTAAGGGATGCTTCTGGAGGCAGTAGTGTTTAAGTAGAATAAGTAAATCCCAGTGTTGTGCAAGACTGTGTATATTGTTCTTTAGAGCACAGATGAGTCAGATTCAATTCTCTTTAGGAGCACTTCCTAGAAGTAAGATAGGGTCTTGTCATTGATTTCTCTGAGCACAAGAGACAAAGGTGTCTACAGCTCTGATTATAGACATTTTAGTGGACGACAAGCACTTACCTTGTTATGTAATGTATTGCTTTTGTGGAGGAAATCTGGTATGTGTCAAGTTCTTTTTCCCTCAAGAGTGAGAGTGGAAGATTTAAGGTAAGATGTGAGCCTGGGGTGAGGGTTGCCAAATACAATATCAAAACATATGCCTCGATATATTCCATGGTCTCTGAGTCCACACTATTCATTTTAATTATTCTTAACCATATCCATAATCACAAGATAAGGAACACATATGAAGGTGCAGGGGCCTCAGTTCTTGGGTGTGTGCAAACTGCTTTCTGGTGTGTATGCAAACCAGGGCTCAGATGTTTGCACGTCTTTAGGTCATTTCCAGCTCTTTGGCTGGCTGAGTTGTTGAAAGGTTGGTAGAGCTCACCTGTTCATTGGCCTCCAGGGTCATCTGTGTTTTTATACATTCTCCTCAGCCCTAAGTGCTGCTTTGGAACCCAACAAGTGAATAATAACCAGAGAGGAAAAGCTCCACTTGATGTTTCTGACTGTGATACAAATTCCCAAACTCCATCACCTCTGAGATGCAGGAGGCTCGCACGAACCTCTAATTGGGTTGAGGGTTCAAAATCCCTTATACAATTTCCTATTTACAAACATTTTTACAAATCTCAGAGGCAATAGAAATACATGTTAGAGTTTTAGTGATCCTCAAGTGCCTATTTTCACTTATATTACTACAGAACCCAAATGTGTTTGCTTTCCAAGGCTGAGAGGATGCTTGCTGTAGAAATTGCAGTCCATACATAGCACTGGGCTTCTAAAGTCAGGTGAGGAGGTAAGTGAGAAGATTTGTATGTACAGTTTCACACCTTCTTTCCTGGCCCAGTTCTGTCATTTTCCCTTATTTTTGTTAGAAATTGATCTGTCAGACATTGAGAAGGTCAAATCTTCAGGACTGGTGGTCAGTTGAGTGTAGAAAGAGAGAAATGAGGATGACATTCAAATGTCTGATTGTGAAGCTGCATGAAAGGTAAGAACCTCACTGACGTGCATGCACTGGGGCACCAGCCAGCTCCAGGGCTTATGCATAAAGGATTTGGTCTTCTGCCCCTAAAGAATATCTAGATGGATTTGTCTGTTAGTTAGTCAGTGTATTTGCTCCTGTCTAAGCTGATACGCTCTTGTGGAACTAGTCTCATTCAGTTGTTAATGACTGAAATTTCCATTTCAGGATTCAGAAAAGGGACACCAGGATTGTGACCCTTCTGAAATCACTAAAAGACAACTCAGTCAAGCAATGCGAATGACAAACAATTCAAAGCCAAGGTTAGAATTCAGTGTTAGGTACTGTAGAGCTTGTTTTCAGGTTAGTGTTAATTTGTTCATTATCAGCCCTTATGCATGCTCATCCAGCTAGCTACAAACTAGTTTTCATTTAAGCAAATAAAGAAAAGTAGCTAAATGCTTTGTCAAAATACATATACTCTGTGTTTAGCACATACCACTTTTGACAAAGCTATCAAGTATCTGTACGAGAACTCATGTGGTAGATTAATATTTTGGGTTGGCTTGGGAAGCCCATGGCAAAGGCAATGGAAAAACATGTGTGGGTATGACACTGGAGGCAAACATGTTGCCACATTGAGAACAGGAGGAGCAGCGAGTCCTATTAAATGCACTTCTAGGAACCAAACTCAAGCCCATGGGTTTGGAATCAACTGGAAGTGAACACAGATGTTTGGACCTGAGGTCACCCAGTTCACTGAAAAGTGAGATTCTCATTTCCTCATACCCCTCATTAACATCATAAAACAAGACTAGGACTGAATTTTCTAAAGCAGAACCACAGTGATAGGGTAGTGGTAAAGCAAACAGGCTTTTCCTCAATACTCACTATCAATCAGTGGTAGACAGGAGATCGCTGTCATTTGGGATGTGGAAGGTGTGTGTGTGCACAATTTGATGAGAGCCTTTCTGAATGAGAAAGGACTAACAGCTTGCAAAAAAAAAAATGAAAAAAAAAAAGAAAAGAAAAGAAAAAAAAAGAAAGAAAGCATGCTCAATAATGGAGGATGCCAATTCATCAATCCCTTGAGGGATATCATCTTGCTTGGTGAATTTGCAGAAATAAATTTTACTTTCCTAACTTTATTGACTAAGTAAATCCCATTATTTTCCAAATCCTTCCCCTAGTTACAAATAGTTCAAATATCATCACAAAAATGTAGATTTTAAAATTCATGATATTAGAAATAGTACATCTACAATTCTGATCTGTTTTCCAAGTAGGACCCAGAGTAAGTTGCTAACCATCTTTGAACTTTACCATGTTCACTTCTCAGTGGACACACTGGGCCTTACCATGTTCATATGAAGGAAGATTATCTGACAGCAGGTCATTCATTAGTGTGCCACACAAAGCTGAAAGTACATATCCTCACAAAGCATTGAATCAGTCTTGTTAGGCTGATTATTTTAGGGTTAGTGTCAGATCTCTAAGAATTGAATATTACTATTTTTCAAAAGTTATTTAGTAAAAAAAACAGAAAGATCTGTCTCCCAATAAATACATTTCAGTAAGTTGTCTTTTTGCTTTTTTCTACACAGGGTCATGCATTAGACATTCCAGAAATATTTACTATCCTCTCATAGTATTTTGCATGGAGAGAAATCCATAGATGTTGTAAGGAATTTTAACTCACTTTTCCATGCATAGGAGAAATGGACAGTGGAGTGTGTGTGTGTGTGTGTGTGTGTGTTTGAGTGTGCATGTATATGTGTCACACACATGTGCAATACAGAGAAGGACAGAGACAGAGACGCAGGATAAGATCGTCATTCAGTACAGTGTAAGAACTTTCCTTTTTTTTTTTTTTTTTTTTTCCTAATTTGAAAATATCTGTCTCTGGAAGCGTAGTTAAAAGTAGAGATGAGAAAATGGGGCTTAAAATCCCTTACAAAGACAGTTAACTGCACTAAAAGAAAAAAATTGGAATCTGCATTGCAGTAGTGAAATATCAGAATATTATCTATACCAATAAGATAAAGCAAAACAAATTCAAATATTAAGAAGCAACAGCAGCAGAAAAAGAAAAGGAGCATTTTTCTCCTTAGAAGCTATCATTTGAAGCCAGGCTGCACTACCCAACAGGGTAGACCTCTGCCCTTGAACTTCTTCAGCACACTGAACAAGACAGTTCCAAACTGCTATGTGCTCAAAGTTTAAAGACTTTAAAAAAAAGGATGTGACATATTTCATAGTTCTTTATTGACTATAGGTTGAAATTAAATATTATGTACATGGCTTCAATTTTCTATCTATCTAATAATTTTATCAGACTTTTCTTCTAAATGTAGCTAAGGGAAATTTAAAATTGCCTGTATATTATGCTATATTGTCCTTGAACAAAGCTGTTCTACAATATCCAAAACATGATCTTCAAAGCTTCAATGGCACATATACCCTTAATAAGAAAATCTTAATATAAGTGAAATACAGAGATCAGTGTGTAACCTCCCAAGTCATCGGCTGTTTTAAGAACATTGCAGATGGTTCTGAGGTTTAGGAAACTGAGGTAGTTTAGTAGTAAACAAAAACTATGTAAATCCATCAAAAGTGATCTTTTGAAAAACTACTTTGTCATGGACTTGCTGTGGTGTGTGACATTATTATGTATTGGGTGAAATTTTAAATTTCATAAAAAATGAATGTTCCTGCCTTGGAGAATTGAGCTAATTTTTATAATAAAAGATAAAAATCATATTTTAAACTGCATCTTTGTTTTTACTTTATAAAATAGTAGTGGTAAGATAAAAAGCAATTATAATTGCATTCTTCTCCAGTGAAATCCAGGGCCTATATATGTATATATTTTTTAAAGTGATAGCTACAGCATTTTTATTGGTTTGACTAGTGAAAAATGATGTTTTCATTTTTTTGCAGTAATATCTTGGGCACAGCAATAATGATCAATCCCTGATGAATATAACAATGGCTCCAGGCCATCACTGGGGAATGGCAAAAACTTCATTTTTATAACTGTGTTTAACCACAATACAAGAGGCTTTGTTGCTTTTCATAAAAATGCTTCCAGTAAGTCTAATAAAAACTGAAATGAATTCATCAATTGTATATTTCAAACTGAAGATTAGAATATTCTGTCCCCTGTTCACTGTGCAATTATAAAAGTAAACTTTCATATTTTTTAAATCAACAAATACTTATTGAGCAACTACACAAGAAAAAATAACAACAAAAGACACTACATTTTAGTAAGAATGAAATTTCTTTCCTACACAACTTTAAGGGATCTTTAACATATCTAATTTTATGATCTCAGTTTACCTAGAGAAGCACACACATGTAGAATGTAAAATGACTTATTCAGGATCACACAGGTTGCTTTGAGAAAAATACACTGGAAGTCCTGTGTTTTGACTCTCACTATTAATGTTTTTTATAAGATTATGCTGCATATATTGCTTTATTTCAAACGATCATTTCTATGTGGAGTGGTTTCCTTTATGTTATCCTTTGTGCTCTGAATGTGTATCACTTACTTTTTCTGAAAAAATGCCTCTCTTTAGTAAAGGCAATAACTGCATTTGGTGGACTGCTCTAAACACAAAGAACCAAAGTAGAGAGCAGCCCTGGGCCCTCTCCATAGATCACAGCTTATGGCAGTTCCCCCAGAGAACACAGAAGCACTTGGACCAGCTTTAAGTTTAAGTGCATGTCATCATGATGTACGGTGTCTTTGGTGTCCGTATATCATGAAGTGGTAGGGATGTCGCCCATGGATGGAGGGCATCCATTCTCCTCTCCTGACACTGTGCCTTTTTCCCAAACAAGACATATCTTTGTGATTACAGTCTTATCCAGGCTGGCTTGCTCCCTCCGGACCTCATCTAAAGTGGGGAGCAGTCAGTCAGCATTTTTGGAGACAAAGTTTTGGGGAAACATACTTTGGGAAATCATGAAAAAAATGTAAAGCTGAGCACATATAAGTTTCTTCTATATGTATTATTTTCAGTTTCTAGTTAGCATTTCAAAGGGCCTAATTCCCATGTGTAGGGAAATGTAGTAATTAAGAGCAAATTCTCAAATTTGCTCTTTTCTGGGTTCAAATTTCTAATCAATCAATTCCTGACTGCATTCCTGACTGCATGACTCAGGCAAGTTGCTGAATATTTCTTTAGTTCCCTTAATGCTAGAATGAAAATTATATGAAAATACTACTTCATGAAACTATTATAGAAAGTGGATGAATAAACACAAAGTCATTAGCATAGTCTTTAGGACTTGCATTGTCTTTATAAAATGATTCATCATTATCATTTTTCTTGCCTAGGATTTTCCTTAATATATCCTGGATACATCTATAAAGTTGAACAGTTTGTCTTTTAATAACCAAGAGCTTCTCAAGTAAATGTTGTTTCAAATGTCACCTTTTCTCCCTGCCTGGAGAAGAGTGAAACTTAGAATAACCCAGGAAGTAGTTATTTCATTTAGTTCATTTAGTTCATTTAGTTCACCAGTGTTCACCCATCCACCCTCCATTCATCCATCTATCCAACAGCTTGTCGTGCTGCCTTGGAGCTTGGGAAAATAATGTAATATGTGTGAGGATTTTTTGTGTTCTTTACCTAATGATACATTGGCTTCTTTCTGCCTTTCAGGTGTTGATGGAAAGTTTGAGTTAGCTTGCTCCCAAAGGCAGAGTTCGTTAATGATAATGGTCAGCCTAGGTGGGCTTATAACCTAAACATGGATTTCATTTGATATTTTTATGTTAATTATACATATATGCATTATTCACACATGCATATAGGTATATAATGATGACAATGATAATAAAAATGATGGTGCATACATAGGCCTTGGTTTCTCCCTGAGAGAACAGTCAGATTATCCCAGGAAGTGGTGAGTAGTGAGGCGGCAGAGCATCTCTTCTCCAATTTTCTTGCTGTTAAGGAAGAGGATCTTGATCACACCCCTAACTTGATGTTCCTGCTCAGATCCCAGAGGGTTCATCTCTGCCCCCTCTTTTCTATTCTCTTTTCATCCTCAATCTTTGACAATATGTTCATTACCTTAAAAATCACATAACATTATGTGGAGGGGAATTGTCCATGCAAGATAAACAGTGCCACCCACTGTGGCTCTCTCAAGTTTTACACAGAGAAGAATTTTCTAAAGATGAGCCATCCTCCTATCTGAGAAGTGGGATGGACTTTTTCTTAGTTGATCCTGGCTGTCATTTTCTTATTTCATGTTCTCAATCATCTTATTTTTGCAGTTGAGCATCCCGTTTTAAGTAGGCTGGTCTTATCTACTTTGCATCAAAATAAATTTCACATTTAGAATGCCAGTACCTCTCAATTTTCCATGTAATCAATGATTTATACAGTTGGAGTATACAACACAGAATTTCTCAAGTTATAGGTGAATGGACTGTATGTTGCAATCAGATGAGCTGAAAAATTAGATGAATCTCTTGATTCTTTACTTTACATTCAATTTGTGTAGTCTCATTAATCTCACTATCACAGCCTCCGCTTCTACCTTGTGTTTTAGGGACTAATCTGCTGGTACCACTTTGTGAATGTTACTTTATTTCCTGATGACATTATCCACCTGCAAACAATCCAAATAACAAATACAGCACATAAATTTAGGCTCTCATATACAGTAAAACACCAATTGTTTCCTGAAGATAGACTCATGGGAAGGAACTAATGATTACTAATGCTGTAAAGTCACCCAAGCAATCTTTTCACTACTTTATTTCTTTTGTAAAAGAGGAAAAATAAAAAGATGGCTCCTCTCAATAGACTGATGTTGCAAAGAGCACTAATGTTTGTTTTCAAATGATTGACTGTGAGTGCTCAATTATTGGAAATACTTAATGCAAGTAAATATCAGCAAGTTAAAATTGTTTTTCTGCTTAAATCTTGTCATTTGCCAGAAAGGAAATGATATGTTAGACATGTTGCACTTTCTCAGTATGGTAGCAACTAAAGTGGCTTAAAATTGAATTCATTTATAAAACTGGACACTATTAATACCACTCCCTGCATGGTAGTAATTCCTTTTACTCTGCTTTGTCTCTGAATCTGAAGAGGCTCCATTCCTTATATTCAGTTTGTGGTTCTAATTAAGTATTCATTATAGAAAACATATTTTTTTCATTTAAGACTGAGTATCAAATATTTATACACTATCTTATACTTCTTACTCTTCGGCCAGTGTGGTGAGGTATGGAATGACTAGTAGTTCCATGTCTTGAACCTGTAAAATTAAGGTTCAGAAGGAACTTGACCAAAGCAAAAGCCTGTCTCTCTCATAGTACTTATTTTACTGGCATTTCACCAATAAGTGGAAAACCTAACCAAATGTAACTATGCAGGTTTCTCCACTGAGAATAAAAAGATGCCCAGTGGATTCACTGTAGTTTACATGACACATACACAAGCTTCACATAAGATTTTATATGACCACGGGGAATTGAAAAGGTTAGACATTAAGAAAGTAAAAGAACACAAAATGGTTCAAGTTAATAAAGTCAAAACAAAACAACTCTAGCTAGAAAATAAAGAAATCTATTAAATTGTGGTGTGTGTTGTAAAAAACTGTTCTAACACAAAACAGGTTTGCAATTATTGTAGCTGAATCTTTGAAATGACTTGATAATATATGAAACATGTGTATAATTATACAAATTTTGTATTTACATTATGATTCCCCACTTAGGATCTATAAAGACTCTAGAGATTTTGCTTTATTCCAAATAACCTTCTCATTAGCACTAGAAGACAATTACAAATTAGAAATTGGATTACCCACACACACAGACACAGACACACACACTCATGCACACACAAAGAGACACACACAAGCAAACCAAACAATAAACAACTAATCAAGTTGAGGTCACTGAAAAACTCTGTAATGCTCTTAAAGATCCATAGATAAATGCCCTACATGCAAATTATTGTAAGAACTAGATTCTAAAACACTTTATTATAGTTACACATTTTCTGAGAACCAATTATGTCCAAAGTCCTTTGTAGTTGTGAATAAAAAGTCATGAGACAAAAGAGGAACAAAAAAGCTATTTGTAATCATGTTGCTTATCATTATAGTGGATAGACAAATTATAGGCCTGCACTTAGATAACAATAGAAGATATCTGTATTCTATGTCATGAGAATAGATATACTCTATTAGTATAGACAGTGATTTGTATGGGATCACAGAGAAAGAGCTTATATCAGTCAGAAATGAGTTGAGAGGGCTCTATAGGAAAGGGAGCTCTTTTTCTGCCCCTTGAAGGATTATATGAAATAGCAGCAAATGAGTTTAAGTCAGGAAGGTGGTTAGAAGAAAGGAAGGAAAGTGTAGTGAGCTAGAGATTTTTGGAGTACAAATCTAGATTCACTGGCACACTGCAAAAAAGCGTAGAAGAGTAAAAGTATAAATGGGTTGGGACCTTTGAAGACGATATGCATAGCATGCAAAAATTGAAGAATTTGTCCTCTAGGAAATGAAATAGTTTTGAAGTTATATTTGAAAGATATAGCAAGATGCAGATGTAATTAATCTGAAAACAAAGATACTGAGGGTGGCTGTGCCTGCAGTATGCAATCTAAGGCAAGAACCGGTGATTTTGTGCAGTATCGGGAGAAAATGGTGGAACGGTGTACAGAGAACAACTTGTTAGTTTTAAAGAAAACAGTAAATTGGTAGGTTGAGGGATCAAAATTTCAAGTCAATACTCCAAGGAACAAAGCGAGTTAATGCTTATTTATTTACTTTTAATTGATTAATCGCTAGTGTCCCAAATTTTCTCATTAAGATACGTCATGTACCTACACGTGATGCTAAATATGTCTGTTTTCCAAATACCAGATTTTTTTCTGATCAATGACTAAATTTATTTATTAAGCACCTCTTTCTTTTTTTATGTTAAAGAGTAAAACAGAAAAAAAGATAATAATGGTTCAGAATTTCAAAAAAGATAACAGTATGCAATATATTGCATGTTGTTACATCAGAAGTTCAGGTTATAAAATTTAGGCACAAAAATGATCAGTCAAACGACAGTACGAACTGTTCTTTTGGATGAACTAATAGAGATTAATAGGATAGATATGCATATACATACATTTCTACATGTTTACAAACATACATATAACCTTTTCCTTTCTTCCTTTTTTCCTTTCCCCATCCCAGTAGTTCTTTGGGGACTTTCTTTCCCTTTCATTGTTACAATACATATTGCATATTTTGAATTTTTTACTCTTTCAGTTTATTTTTTATTTTTTTATTATTGCTTTTGCTAGGGAGACATAATGTTTGTAAATGTGAGTTTGATTTAGTTAACTTATAAGTATGGTCTCTCTTTCAATATATATGCTTCAAAAAAAAAAAAAACAGAGGGTTCTCTATGTACTAAATGTCTAATTTTTACTATATCTACATCCAGAGGAAAATTAAGACATCAGAAATAATTTTAGGGAGAATTTTCTCCTTCTACTTTTGTAAAGTAATCTTCGTAACAACAAGCAACAAAGTTTCTAATTCTGAGAGATCGGCCTATAGGTGGGGGGTTTAGGTCTAAGAATTCTATATCCAAAGTTGGTATCTTTTCAAAGGCTTACAGTATTTTCCATTGATCTTTTTCAATTATTTTCACTTGTAAATTCCAAAGTTTGTATTTGTTTCTTGCTTGCAAACATTTTTCAATTTCAAGTGAATATCTACGATTTATTAAAGAGTTATCTCACCCAAACAATTGCCTCTTGGACCTCACATATAATATCACGTTATTTTCTCAGCAAATGTACTCTTCTTTTGGTCATATAAAAATTGCACTTATTTAATTCGGGGAAAATTCCCAATATTTCCAAGAGTGTCTCTCTGGCACCAGTGAGTGTTCTGTCCCATTTTTCACCTTCAGAGGTCTTTACACACATCAGCTAAATTTGTTCTCTCGGGCCTCTGTGAAGATGGTGACTTTACAAATTCCTCCTTTGACAAATTCCTCCCTAGGGAAGCATTATAGATGTTGATGGGGAAAATGCATCTTGTTAAGATTATAGCCCACTTGGAATGCGGAGCCTTGGAGTTTGGAAACTGAGCGGTGCCTTTTAGGGTTGGAGATTTACTCAGGATTCAACTGCAGATTGTTACCTAACGTTTACAGAAGGGATGTACAATTAATAAATGCAAAAATTGTGTTTCACTTCTACTTCCAAAGTGAATAGGATGTTTGTCAAAGCAAGAAACTTTGCCTTGATTATAAGCTACAGATAATGAAAATGTGTTTATGTTTCACAAATGCATTTGATTCCAGTGAACTGTATTTCCCATCAGGGAACCAGGTTCAGCAAATATTTTCACATGCTAGCTCCTCAAATCAGGCAAAAGGTTTTAGTTGACTAGAAATACAATAAGCTTAGAGAATAGAGGTTTACACAGAAACTGAGTAATAGACTTTATAATTATCCTGCTCCAGAATTTCTAAAGATCAGCTTTGGATTGCTAACTGTAAAGTACATGTATCATCTTTTTCGGGGAGAATCACTCATAAATACATAATCTCTACTTTCTCCTCACCAATTGCTTTGAATTTATCTCATTATATTGAACATGGGAGGTCCATATTAAGGTATTTTAAACCAAAATGAGTATGGAAAACAAGAAATGCAAGCATGGAAAAGGAAATAGTTTAGAATTCAAAGAATGCCTATGCATGTTTTAAAGATGCAGAGACATTTTAGCTAGACAGACATGTGGGCCCACAAGCTTTCAGACTTGTTACTCAGCCCTTTGGAGCACATCTTTCTTGAATCAAGAAAAAAATTGGCTACCAAATCCAAAGAGGTGTATTTTGCTCTCAGTCAGGGGAGTAGGATGAATTTTTCAGGGTTAGAGTCCATATTGAGCTAAAATATCTACTTATACAGAACAAAGAAAAAAGAGGATCTGCCTGGCATAAGAATAAATAAGAAAGAAGCCTACTTCTCTTAAAAAAAGATGTGCCACAAACAAGGCTTAGCAATAATGGTCACAGTCTCAATATGTGCTGATCTGTTATTGCATTCTGTCACATCATGACTATTATAATAAAAACAAAGAGAGTAGGAAAATTTCTATTGTGTTTGTCAATTGTGGAATGCCTCCTTGAAACTTTCTAATAAATGACTTAGTATACAGAGAGATATAACTTAGATACCAAAACTCCTACTTGTAGTCGGTTTCAGCAAGGGAAGAGCTGAAAGTTGATGTAGGAAGTGAACAGGACTGTCAATATACTTTGAGCTAAACTCTAAGGAACGTTCTTCGTCTGGTGCTGTTTCTGTTGCTTATTTTTTCCCTCTTGCACTGTTCAGCAGCAGTGCTACAGATTTCATCTCTTCCTATGACATTTGTGCTCACCTTTACAGTTTGATCAGAGAGGCTTGTCTGTAAATTTGATTTAAGCATACCGAAAAAGTGGGGAAGTCTCAATTGAGAAGATGCAGAGAAACAAGTCGGTTCACTTGCTTCTCCCAACGATGTGTGTCAGAGCCTAGAAATCACACCTCTTAACAGATACACCCCACACCTCATTTCGTTTCTGATTGCAGTTAATAATCTTGAGTGAGTGGGTCTCTGTGTATTAGGACAAGAAGGAACAATTTTGGCTAACTTGTGATTCTCCTTTCATACTCTTGGGTTGCAAAGCTGTTTGCTTATAAACCCTCAGAATTATTACAGATATATCCCCCTAAACCACAGTTTGAAAGGATGAATGACTTCACTGTGGGTTATTTTTACTCCCACTCCAGAAATATGTCTACCTACGTCTTTATTTTCTCCTCATTTTCTCCAAGTTCTAATTTCTTCTCTGGGTCTATGTATTATTCAGCCCTTTGCCCCACAACAGATTCCCACATTTTATGGCTGAGTAAAATCAAGTCTGAAATTTTTCCACGACTATTTTAAGACCCTTTCAAGATTTGCTGAGTTGCTGTGACTTTGTTACAGCAGGGCATGTAGGGCATGGTTCTCTGAAGGTACTTGTTGAATAATTATTGCTGATCTCATCCTAGAACGCATCTTGGTTCTAAATAAGGAGAGGATGTTGCCATTCAGAGGACTATTGAGAGCACACATCTAGAAACTACTTTAGACTTTGCTGTTGATACCCAAGCTTCATTCTCCAGGCCAAATAGGATTCTGAAAATATTTGTGAATAAAATCTAACCAACTAAATAGAAAAAGGTAGTTTAGAAGGGTCTGAATAAATCTGTTGACCTATTGTCTATACTTCTAGGTACACACATTGGAGCGCTCCAGCTCATGGTCTGCCCATCAGCACCGACTCTCACTTGGTAGCTACTGTTCCTTGATAGGCTCCTTTAAAATCTGTCTCTACAGTGACGTCCCCTCTGGTACTTCTTATTTTAGTTTCTGTGAGGTTTTATCACAGCCAAGCTCCCATGTTCATATGCTGCTCTGAGTTGAAATTCTTTTAATTGTTATGATCTGCCACTTCCATTTTAATGGTGGTGTTTTTATTTTGTTTCATTTCATTTTCAGTTTTTATCAGGACGTGTTTGGAGTACATAATGTTTCCATTTCTTCTCTGGAGTTGGTAAATGTACAAATGCATCTCCTTTCTTTTTTCACCCCTTTTCCTCCTCTCCTTCTGCCTCCATCTCTTGATCCCCATCGCATTTGAGAGAGATCTATATCCGTGTTTCCTTTTATTTTGTTCTTTCCTTATAATCTGAGTTTGTCATGTAAAGAAACCATGATACATTTCAGATTGTGTGTCTGATTTATTTCACTTAATATTAGGTCTCTGGTGCATCCATTTTCCTATAAAAGACTGAAGTTTGTCTTCTTTTATGGCAGATAGTACTCCACTGTGTGTAAGTGTTGTACTTTCTTTAACCATTCATCTGTGATGGACATACAGGTTGTCTTCAAGATTTAGCTTTACTTATAGGCATGTATGTATGATTATAATATGGCATATTTTCCTTGATCACATTGTATTCCTTCAGTACATTCATTAGAATGGAAATATCTCCCGGTAGCATAATTTTATCCTCTTTGTCCCTAGAAATTTTGCTTCTGCCAAACAGATTATTGACTGAACACTGCATAATGCTATGGCCATCCGTTGCAGGAGTAATGAATTTTATTCTTTCACAGGAACCAGCAGGAAGCTCACTCATCTTAGCTCCTCTTTTGGAAGCTATGTTTTCTAATATTACTTGCACTTACTTTAGTAGTTTGTGACTAGTTTTAATCAGTGTTGGAACCAATGAACTCCGTTTCCGCTCCTGCCATAAAACATGCTGTGTGATTTTCCTGCAGGACTCATTTTCTCTTCTTCAATGAGCAGCATGGCTGAGAGCATGGGTTTGTGAGATGGTAAGATTTCATGCTGGTTCTCTGTTAGGAATAGGAAGAAAATTATCAGGAGAGCCTCCAAACTCTACTTCCTAAGAAGCAGATTAAAAATGAGAATTTGTTGTTTTTAGTTTGGATTGTGTGATGCTTCCCTGAGCCTAGCCCAGACATACATGTGCGGATACTGAACTGCACAATGGAGAATGGGAAAACATCCCTGACATGACCTGTGTACCTCCAGAGACCAATAGACATGGGTAGCTATGGGTTTGAGGTTGTACTTGTATACAACTGAACAACTTTCTACCTCTTCCCACAAGTTCAGCGTCTTCATCTCCATAATGATGGGGTTAGAAGTTTCTTTAGTTTGAAGCTTCTTCAGAAAATACCGTGATGCTTATTCAAAACAGTATTGCTTTTATGCAGGTCTTAATATTTCTGAGGTCTTTTAAACCTAAGAACAAAACAGAGCTTGGACAGACTGATTTTAAGTTCATCCAAACCATCCCTTTGTTGCTTTTGCCCCCTTTAAGAACATTCCAGATGAAAGCATAAATCTGCCACATGAACTGATTTGCTGCACAGCAAGATAATTCTTTTAAGTAGTTTCTATTATAGGAAAATTAATTTCAAGGCACTTCATACAGTTCTAGTAAAATCCTTCCGCTCCATGGGGGTCCATGAGCAACATTAACTGTGCAGCATTTCTGGGTATGCCTCGTTATGACTTGCTGCAGTGAAGGAGTTTTTTTTCAAAAAAATATTTTTAAGATGAGCTTTTTGAAAATGCATTCTTTTTTCTCAGCCCTGCGTGAACGTTTAAAGAAACTAGAATTTCAAATATTTTTGTAAAGGACAAAATGATTTTCTCCTACCTCATCTAAAGGAGCAGAAATAGTTTATTTTTTGTTTAAAGAGTGTGTGTGTGTGTGTGTGTGTGTGTGTGTGTTGCATAGCATTGATTCATTTGAAGATTTTATTATAAGCAAATATAAAATCTGAGCTTGTGATAAGTACCTTCCAAATTTGAGTGACTGAGTGCAGTAGTAGTCATCACCCAGCTCTTACTTGTGTGATTGCCTTCACTGTCTCACAGGTGTTGTCAAGAGAACCACATAGATTGTCTACACATGATTCTCCCTCTCAAAACCTGTTTTCTGAAGAGCTCAACACAGAAGATGTCCTGCAACGTCTGTGTATACAATGGATCTGTTACATCCACTCTCTACTCCAGCAGACTTCTTAACTCACCACTAACTCACTATTGTCACCCTATTGTTCTCCCAGCTCTGTTCAACATTTCCTTTCTCCTTAAAACATTGCTCTCTGACTTTCCTTGCAGTTCACAGGAACTATATATCTGCATTTTAAGGACTAATTTATATTCCATATTTTATGTCTCTTCTCTCCAGATTAACATCTCATCAAAACAATTTTCCCTTCCCCGAGTTATGTCAGAGTCAATGTTGAAGTTATTTCACATTACCATAAGCTCTCTTGGTCACAAACCTCAAGCTCTTGGGCAAATTCTGGGGGTTCATAATGCTTTTCTTAGGATTTTCCTCTAGAGCAACTGTTACAGTACTGAGGTGATAGTAATCTTTCAGTTAAGTGGTCATTCTTGTCTTTTGTCATAAGATTTGTTAAATTGTGCTACATCTCATGAAAGCTGTACTAACAATAAACGACCAGAGTCATACAGAAAGTGGTGAGTATAAAAGGTAGGTGTGAGCAAAAAATTCATTTCCATAATACACACTTGTTACATTATCGTGTGATATGTGCATGTTCTACAGGTAAACTAATACACAACAATAAATTCTGTAATAATTTTTATACAATGAGTGTCATTAAACTGTAGTGGATTGAAAACTGATGGTCAGTTTAACACCAGCTGAACTAAATCAAGATGGTGCTGAGTTGCGGGTCCACCTGAGAATTGTTACCAACATAAAGGGAGAACTGGAGAAGAAGGTGTTATTTAGTGTCACTGGTTCTCCATGGTGTTATTGGTTTCCTCTAGGAGTTTGTTGAGCTTCTTTCCTGGTATCAGCTTGGCTGTTCTCATCTTTGGAGGAGCTCGGAACCTTGCTGTCACTGAGAATGACTGCAGTCCACCTTGGAGAAGCTCTGGTGTTTACTGATTCCAGGCACCAGAGGGGAAGATGTGTGCTGTTCAGCCTCCAGGAGAGGCTTATCGTGCTGGCTTCCTGTTATGTACTCAGTTGTTCTCATCACCGGGGGAATCTCAGAACCTCTTTGTCACTGAGGATGGCTGTGGTACTTCTCAGGGGAGTCCTGGTCCTTAATTTGGATACTGCTTCTTGACTGCAGTATAGAACCCTTGTCCTGCTATCACAGATCCTTCATCTCACTGGCACTGACTTTCTAGCTTTCACCGCTGAACTTTGGACCTTCCCATCACAGATTTGCGAAACAGACTTGAGGCTGTAGACCGCCAAGTTGGATTCATGGAGGTGGGAGAGCATTGTCATGGGCTCTAGTTCCTCAACTGAACTCACACAGGTGTTGCCTTGGGATTCAGGACCTTGGTTGGACTCTCCAGGTCGTTAGTGTGTGGACAGTTTTCAGCCCTCTTTCTTTAGTATTTAACTCTTGGGTGACAATCACAAAATAATACTGTAATTTTTTGTGTTCTCCTTGCAAACCCTGACTTCAACATGGACGATACCTTGCTCTGTTTTGCTCAGTGTCCTGGTGAATTGTGCCATTGCACGTTGTCCTCCACCTAGCATGGCAGCAGAAGGCGTGAGATGGCGGCCCTCCCAAATTCCTTAAGATTACATCCAAATTCCTATTAGAGGCAACCTATTTTACTTTCTTTAAAAAAAGCATAAAATAATCAAGGTTATATTTAAAGATTTAGCTTTTACAAGGTATTTTCACTATCTTTTCCATCTGGATGAATTTATAGAAATCAACAAATAAAATATGATCCTCCAACAAAAATATCTCTTCTACCGCACATCAGTCACTCACAGGCTAAAGACAAAGAAGGAAGCATCAGTCGAAGAAGAACTTTTTAAAAAAAATTTATTTAAAAGGAAAAAGAAAAAACAAAACAAAACAAAGCGGTGCAAAGGTACAAGAAATACAGAACTACAAAAAAAAAAAAAAAAAAAAAAAAAAAAAAAAAACAAAACAGTAAGAAATCACCAGTTAATAGATTACACATTATCATCTTAGAGATAGTTGCTCAAGTCACAGTATCAACGAATACAAAGTGGACATTCAAACAATGAGACTGCAAACAGTTGTGTTCGATGATCCAACCAAAAACATTAATATGGTCAGCTATTTAACACCCCTAAACACACTTGCAGTTGTATCCTTTAGCGCACTTTTTTTCCCCTCTCTTTTTTACAACAAAATTTACACATTTTGGGTTTTATTACTCCTTAGTTCTTATTACTTTTTTTGGAAGAGAATAAAGTCAAATATGGCAAAACAAAGCTGTCAGTCAAAACCAAGGATAGACATAGCACATGATGTAAAAACAGAGTACAAGGTTATCGACAATGGTTACCATAATGCCTCTTGCTTCCTTAAAAATAATTGTCTATCTCATTAGGTATTATAAAGTTGAACAAAACAGTAGAGAACAAGACCAATAAAACCTAAACATTGTAAACATTACAGGACTTCCAAAGGAGAACTTTTAACGGTTCAAAATGTCCCCATCTGGATGCTGCAAAGCATCAGTTTTTTTGACTCAATAACTGACTGCTCTTTTCTTTATAAGCCTAGTTTCTCATCTGACTCAGGATATTGTTACTGTCAGAATCTCACTCCAATTATAAAGCAAGAGAGCAGATACTGTCTGTTCACATACAATAAATAATTGTTTCATTTGAAGATACTTTGTGTAACTGTTGGTGCCTTCTGAATTGGAAAACATTTTAAATAGCACTGGCTAGTACAGGTTAATACAAGAAAATTCTTCCAAAAATAATACCTATAATTTTCATTAATAAAAGAAGTCCAGAACTTAAGTTTTATGGGCTAAATTTCAAATATCAGCCTTCAACATAGCTGGAAATATATATAAAATATTTTCCATATTTCTGTTTATGGAGTCAGTGGTTGTTGCAAAATGTATTGTTTTATGGCAGATCTTTAAAGACGACTCAGATTGTCTTCTCTCCAGGTTTTGAGAGTGAGTCAGATTGCACAGACACTATCATTCATTAGCAACAATGCAATGTATAAAGTTTAAAATAATAGTTATTTCACATGGCTGAGTTATCCATATAAAGAAGCATCTGGAATAGATTGTTTCTAAAAGTCTTTTTAATTTTGAAATTCATTTTTCTATACTTGAAAGCTCAAGAAGAGGGAGCTCATGTGACTGAAATAGGACAATTGCATTAGTCTATTAATCTGCACTGATACATTAATCCCCACACCATTACTATACTTTGTCTTTTTATTCCCCAGTAATTGAGTCAGACAAAAAGAAATGTCTTCTCCTGTCTGGAGAATTGATTTCTGATTAGGATATTTAGTTGGTTGTACCACCTGCAAATGTATATCTTCCCTGCCTTTGTAGTTCGTTGAATTAAGATAATCTGACCTTCTTTGCAGGTCTTTAAGGAATAAGTGAAACATTTTAGCCTATTCATCTTCCTTTGCTCATCCTTCCATTTTAAACAAAATAAAACTTTAAAGGCCTTATATAAAGAGCAGAGTCCTGTGCTAAGAAGACAGAGAGACTTCCAAAACATGAGAAACAATAAAACATTGCAGAGACAAAAAAAAAAAAAAAATATGTCTAGTTGATTCTAGTTGATGAGATTTTTTTTTCGTTTGGGTTTCCAACCCTTTCTATAGGGAACAGGTTAGAATTTGGTTGTAAAAAAAACAAAATTTGCAACTCATTATCTGTATCTCATATTGCATTTTGGTTTTATTTTGCTTTTTCTGTATTTAAAGTGATAAAATTATAATAAAAAGCATGTTTGGAAAATTTGCTTTTATCATCTAAGTTTTAATAGCAAATCAAACATTTCTAGTGAAGTAATCCTGAGCATATGTGCAATTGTTCATCTGTACTCATTCATATAATGGCAGCAGCAAAGTGGATTCTCCTGTGAACACTTGCTTCTTTCTTCCTCTTTCATTTTTTCTTTCTCTTTTATTTGATTTTTATTCTTTTTTCATATTCAAGCACTCCTTCCTCTCTTCTGGAAGCACATATTAGCCAAGAACTTTGAATAAAGTGCTGGCTGTGTCTGATCACTATTGAAACAGTGAGAAAACCTCAAGATTCAACCTGAAGGGGATGCTGATCTGGTGAAGGGATAACTGTGGCAAGGGCACCAGAATGCAGGGCTGTGCTCTGTGGTGAGCCTGTAATGGAAGCCAACAGGAAAGAAATCTGAAGCTACACAGGAAACTTTCAGAAATGACTCTTGGCTTAACTCATGAAGCAGTAGGATGTTGCAAAGTGAATCAGTTGAGAAACAGATTCTCAAAAGAGGAAATCTCATGTGCAAAGGCAGAGTAACACGAAGAAGGATGTCATGGTCTAGGAGAGGAGTTAATTCCGAATGGTTGGAGAAAAACAACAGGAGATGTGATCCCAGAACATATGATTGGAGATGTCTACTTAGGGCAAATAGTTGACTGAAAAATGAATTTCAACACCAAAGGATTTCAAGGAAATCCGTGCAGCACAATATGAAAGTAGGGTGTGTTGTTGCTCCTTTCTTCACCCTATACAAATGGCTGCCCAGGATTTCTAAACAAAATATCAGTTGTGACACCAGACAGCTCTCAAATATTTTAGTATTTGAAAAGAATTCTATTCTCCATTTAACACAAACTGGATCTATGCTGTCTATTATATGTCAAGTCTTTTCTGCTTAAGGAAGTGTAAAATTTGAGTGTGTGTGTGTGTGTGTGTGTGTGTAAAAGCTCATATAATTAACCTTACCATATGTATGGTATTGTTGTGGTTTAACCCACTATCAATATTCATGGAAGAGTGTTTTTGACATTAGTCTTTCACAAAAGCGCCATTGCTGGGAACAGAGGTCTATCTAAGAAAACAGCGGTGTTACTGACCCTCTGCACATTCACAAGAGTACTTCATCAGGACACATCAGTGAGTCACAGAACTGCTGATCTAGTCAACTAACATGCGTATGATGGATCTGTTAAGTATCTGTTAGCATATGCATGTTGGACCCTCCAGAGTGGCTACAGCCTTTAGAGACTGAAATTTAAGGCATTAACACTACTATAGTATTGTGCTTTTGTAGAAATCTTTCAAGTGTTTTGTTTTTGGCAAGTTTATTTCCCTCTGTGATTTAATATATTGGTAATAATGAACATGAACAACCATAATGAATATATACATTAAAATAATAAAATTTCACCTGATTCTTCTTTCCAAAAAACTTGAACAAGTTAGAGCTTTTGTTAAGATGTGGTTTTGGTCATGGGTATATGAATTGGGTTCATAAAAGAGCTTCAGTATAAAAAAAATCAAACTTGTTTGACCTCAGTAACAAAGTTGAAGCAGTAAACAGGAACCTCACCAAACTGATTCTGTGTTAGTAGTAACTGCAATATATTCATCAAATGATTAAGCACTTCCTTTGAAGAAGATAGCATTATAGAAAGCATTTCAAAATTTCCAGACACCATTAAGCAGTGGGATCATTTCAAGAGAAATGTAAATGGAAACAAAATTTGTAAGAAGTAAATTCACTTTGCTCTATTTGAAATGAGAAGTTGAACTGACAATCTCAATAGGTCATTCAATATTCTGACCTCAAGTATCTGAGGAAGTATCTCAAAGAAACCCTCAGGACTCTGCAGGATCTTTGTTCAAAGAACTATTTTTTCGACCACTGACCATATTGTTTTTGCTCAGCTTCAGCTGTAGATAAATCATGCATTTATTTAACCAAAATAGTTCTCTTCAATATCTTGCTGTTCTTTTAAAACAAGACCTATAAATCCATTTCATTGCCATGCAATGTCTTCTTTTGGATTTATTGAATATACACAATGAATTTCTAATGAGAGAAGCAACTTCAGAGACCAGACACTTTTTTTTTTTTTTTTTTTTTTTTTTTGGTAAAACACAGTTTTCAGGAAGAGGTATTATCTAGTACTATAAAATTACATTATTTGGTTGACTAACTCTTATACCTTCATGTAACACTAACTGGAAATTTGAAAACAAGAGAACAAATGAGAAATGAAATGTGATTTAAAGACAGAAAAATAAAAACAAGAACAAAAAAGCTGTTTGAGAAAGATTAGCAATGATAGGGCAAATAAAACTACAATTTAAGGAATTTAGAGATTGCATTCTTGTCCTTCAGTTTTTCTCCACCACCTGGATGTGGGAGGTGTTTCCTCCTTAATTTGTTTCAGTCTGCTTGCCTATCCCAAGAGGGCCGATGTGAAGCACTTTCGATGAGTTGGAGATTAGAGGTTCTTCCCGAGCTCCAACTCACTGAGACATGAAGGAGACATTCACTCCCCAGCCATCAGCTTCTGAATCCAACAGTGCATTGTGCATAAGGAAGAGAAGACTTTTCCATTAATCACTCCTTATCAAACTGCAGCCTTGTTAATTGGCATGGCTATCAGGGTAATTTGGCAATCTGTCTTCCCTCCAAGTACTGTGAGTTGACAGCACCAGACCTCATGGTGTTCTTTAAGTGAGACAGGTGTGGCAGCAGTTACTTTAACCCAGGTGTGGTGCCAGTACTTCCAGTTCATAGTGAGGACCACAGGCACTATTTTCTTTCAAGTTGAGAAGGTGACACTGAGGTAGATCTATGAGAACTTTGTCAATGCAGGGTGGCTATCTCCTTTTCAAAGTCTGGTTCTTTATGAAAAACTTCTACTAGTTGCATCATAAAGAATGCAGGTGGGTATATATCATTTGTATTATAATGTGAAAGAAATCTTAGTAAGTCTCACCTTATTGAAGACTGTCTACCTCATCTCTAGATATAAAGAACTTGGTGGCCTGAGTCACTGATTCAAAAAGAATGTGTATATATCCTGTAAGTGGTGTTGTTCATTCACATTCCTTTGTTGGCATGTGCTGTGGTTTTTACGAATGGCACAGATTTGCATTGCTTGGGTTGTATTGATAACAGGACGGAGATAAGCATTATGGCCCTCAGTGATATCACAGTAATCTGGCTGCAAAGCTGAACTTTCCTGCCCTTTTGCAATACCATAGAAGATTAACAGAGACAAAGACTTAGACCAATTTAGCTCAGAAGGAAATCTATAAATAAATATTCTCATATTACAATATATCATAGGAATTTTTCTGACTTTAAATGTGGAGTAATTCCCATTACTAAAGAATGACTGAGGGAGAGGGAATGAAAGTTACTCATAAATTTCTTGATCTGCAACAGTTTTTCTTAGAACTGAAGTGCTTTATTAATGTCAGTGATTTCATTCACAATGCAGAGTTGGACTGTAACTATTTAGTAATATGAATTGCTGACTCATTTGTCCTCCCCAATCAGCTGACCCAGTGTTTCCTACATTTTTTCTTGCTTCAATACCCTAGATAAATAGCCTGTTTGAGGATAGAAGTGCTCTTCAGTAGTTCTAATTTTTTTTTTGTCTCTTATAAGCTGCTCAATAAAATTCAGGCACATAAAATGGGTACCAGCAGTGATTAGGTATAGTATTTTCCCAAACTGCATTTCATTACCTAGTGATTCATGCCCAAATAAAAGTTCTTATTCTACTTTGATAAGAGCAAGCTTGATTGTCTGCTATTTTATGACTGGATGAGGTCATGTTTAGGGTATCAGTATGTCAAAATATGAATCTCTTAAGTGGAAAACAAAACCCTCCACAAACCATAATTTAGGATATTAGGGTTTGGAAATTTTCAAAATTAGGAAACATACGTTTAAAACATAGTGTTCTCTAGTTTCTGCATGCACATGCATACTCCTGGAAAATATGGATACAGGAAAAGACCCTAAAACAAAAAACATAAAGTACTCACTACTGATCAACAAGGTCATAAACAATCAATTAATGAAACTTCACTAATAGTAATCCTGTTGTTTGTTCCATTATTTGCCAGGCACTGTGGAGGTTACTGAAGAAAAATACCAGATTCCTTCTTAAGAATAGCTATCACAGTTGCTATGATTTGGATGTTGAATGACACCTAAGTGCCCATATTTTAAATGTATGGTCATATTTGGGAGGTGACAGAATCTTTAGGAATCGGGCTGAATATGAGTTTATCAGTTCATTTGGGAGCACAACCTTGAAGTAGATTGTGGGACCCTCTTTGTCTCTTCTCTATAACTCTATTTCAGATTCAAATGTGACCACTGGCTTTGACACCATCATATGCTGTGCACACGGCCTGAACAGGGACTAAGCCAATGAGGCTACCTAACTGTGGATTACAGGCACCCAAAAAGATGGACTAAAATGAGTTTTCTCTTTATAAAGTTGATTTTCTCTTGGTATTTTGTTTTACAATGCAAAGCTGAGTAATGCAGCAATACATGGCAGGTTGCTTGGAAGCAATATGATTCTTTAAATAGAAACAACACTAAATGTTCCAGATTTAATTTGCTAAGGTAGCTCGTAAGGTCACAAGGGAATGGTAAAAGAAGTCTTCCTGAAGGAGATTCTACATGAAAGATGAGTTTGGTTTCTTGACACTAAAGAAAGAAAGGACATCTTAAGCTGTCAGGAAAGCATGAGTGAATCTGTGTCACCTACTTCTGACTGGTGGCAAGGCCATCGCTAAATCATATAACCATTACTTTCTCCTTGTACTTACTTTGAGTCCTCCTTATGCTGGGTGAGTGAACAGGTTTCTATTTGCAGAATTCATTCTATCTAATAGTAAAATAATCTTGATCCTTAATATGTATTAAAAAAAAGAAATTGATTTTTAGCTTCAGGAATCTCCATTAATTGAGACCACTTACAACTCCCTGGCTGTCTGAGATTTTAAAAACCCTCAAGCAAAAATGTGCAAGAAGGTAATATTGCCTCAGTTCCTCCAGGGCAGGGCAAACCTTTCTTCTTGGTCCACCCAACAAATTCTACTACTTGTCGAAATCAGTAATGCTTCCTTGAATTTTGCACTAAACAGAAGGAGAAAATGCAAATTCAAAAGCTAGAAAGTAATTTAGGATACCACTGAAATAAAGAATGTAAGATTAAACCAACACATGGACATGTACACACAATAAACAAACAAAACGAAACCACTGTTAAATTAGGGCAATCCTCACAGTTGTTGTGAAGGTTTTGGTCATAGTTATAAGTAGAAATGGAACTCATAGATGTAAAAGTGAAATCCACATTAGAAAGAATATGATAAATGGTTTTATATCTGAGAGATGTTGGTGCAAGCAAAGTCTCACACATTTGCTATTTTCCATACTTGTGTGCTGTTATTCTCTTGAGAAAAATATTACTGAATATTGATTATGTATCTGCAAAGGTACCAGATGTATGTGGACTATGATAAGAAAACATAACATAGTTGACGTATGGCATGGATGCTCTAAATACGGGGCATTGTTTAAGGTTTATGAATGTAGTAGTTAAAGATTATGTAGAGATTGTAAAAAAAAAAAAGTGATGCATTGTTTTACAGCTGATAGGGGTTGACAGTAGTTTACATAATAGAAACCAGTCAAATGAGCTGGGTTTCATGAGAAATGGAAGCAGCAGAAGAAAAAATGCAAAGTGTCTCTCACATAGGGATGCCAACATCAGACAAAGAAACTTGAAGTAAACAAGTGTGCTGGAGAAACTGCAAGTAATCAAGAGAGCTGAACTTTCTGACACACTCTTGCTAAATCAAGACGATGATATCATTCTAAGAAAGCCATTTTTCCCAACTATTTTAGAAAACAGATTTTTGTTGTTGTTGTCAAAGATAACTATGTAATGAGATCTAATGAATAAGAGATTACAGGAAAATAATAAGGCTTGAGTTTGGTACTGAAAATAGAAGACACATCTATATTCATCCACATCTTCACTGTATTTGGCTATTCAGGTGAATTAACATCTTGAAAAATAATACATTTGTATCTACTTGTATATCTATCTTTGTATATATTCTTTTAAATGTTCTTTATATTTTAAAACTGTGATTATTTTCCTGAAGGAAGGTGGAACTTCAGGAATTTTTACTTTTGTGCAGATAGAATAACAGAGGGTGAATTCACCCTAGTATAGGGAAAAACTAAAAAGATGACCAAAATACGTGCAAAAATTATTTTCAAATTGTAGCTATCAAACAGTGAAGGAAAATGATCAAGAGAGATTGGATACCAAGTGGGTAAGTCCTCCCACTCCCTGCTTACTGGCTTGAGAGAGTATTTCTAGCATGACACCAAAGAGAAGAAAAAGGAAGATTCCCAGAAAAGTCTCTCACCTGTGCATATGCAGGCAAGATTCTTAGGTGTTTCAGAGAACTAAGATTGATAGAACCATGCTATAAAAGACAGCAATGGATGGAGAGAACCCTGGAGATCTGCAAAAATGTGTACACTGAGTATTCACCAGAGTACTGATTAACAAAGGCATACGAAGTAGCTACCTGAGACAAGAGTAAGAATCATCCCAAAGTATTACAAACCTAGCACTTAAGTAATACTGTGTTTCCACTGGCTGGAGTATGAAAACTTGTAACCCAAGGTACACTGGGGAGAATAGAAAGGCTTGCCTTGCTGGTAGGGATGATTGGCTGTGTCTGAAGTACTTTATCAGACCCAGATAACATATGAGAAAAGACTGAAAAAAGTCAAACTGCTTTCAAGAAACATAATCACATCCTACAACAAAGTTCAAGTACATTCGTATAGAAACATAAAACTGCCCAGCATGTAATCAAGTAGTAATTCATCATATCTGGCAGCCAATCAAAAAACAGGTAGACATTCAAAGAAGAGTGAAAACAGGACCCAAGAAGAAAACCACCAATCAACTGAAGTCAGCTCAAAATTGACAAAGATGTGAAAGTATCAAACAAGAAAACTGCAAATGTTATCTTAAAATATAAAGACATAGAAGACATTACACAATATCACAACTCAAGCATCTAGAGATGAAAACTTTAATATGCAAGGTGAAAAATTTATTATGTAGATCTAATACTGTATAACACAAGCAAAAGAACAAGTGAACTTAAAGGCATAGCAATGGATAATTTTCAAAAAGAATCAGAGAAAAATAATTTTTAAAATGCAGAGGGAGTATTATAAGTGTAATTAGTATTCTTGAATTAATGATGTATAAAGAGACAAAAATATAAGTAAAATAATAACTGAAAAATTTGTAGGTCTGATAAAAGTTATAAACCTATAACCTGCATCAAGAAGTTTGATAAATTCTCAACAAAGAAATGCAAGGAAAAATATAGCTAAAAGTAATGCACACCTGTGACGATTAATCCCTATTTGTCAACTTCATTGTGGTAAGAAATGACTCATAGATTAGTGAAGCATGCATGAGGTGTGTTAGCTGGGTCATGGAAGCACGGCCGTGGGTACCGTGTATGGTCTCCAGTCCATTTCTCTTAGGCACTCGCCCTCTGCTGTGTTTTCCACTCACCATGACTTAAGAAGTTTTGCTCTTCCTCACTTTCCTCCATGACATTTCTGCCTTAGATTAAGCCAATTATGGATTAAAACTGTAAACAAATTAAACATATTATTTTTTAAATATGGGTATTATTAGATATTGTGTCTCATGTTAAAAATGTGACTAATATAATCAAATTTCTCAAAATCAGTGATGAAGGGCTAAGATGTTTCAGCAGAGAAAGGAACCATATTACGTGTAGAACAAAGGTAAGGATGATAGCATATATCTTATCAAAAAAGTAAATAATGGAAAACATAGTAAATAAGTGATAAAAACCATCTATATAGAAGTTTCTAACCAGGTGAATAAAGTCTTAAATTTGATGGTGATATAAGATTTTTATCTCAGATATACAAAAGCTGAAACAACTCATCATTTGAAATTGCACAGGACAAAACATGTAAAGGGAATTCTGCAAGCAGATAATATGTGATATCACATGGAAATTCAAATACAGAAAAATAAAGAGCACAAGAAATTATAACTGCATTGGTAGCTTCAGTTTTTCCTATTACTTAAAAATCACAACAATAGTAATTATAGCAATCATCTTTGGCTACAAGTAATAACAAAGCCAAATTGTGGTGATACACACCTGAAATTTTAGCACTCTTGGACGCTGAGGCAGGAGGATAAGTTTGAGCCCAGTTGGAGCAGTTTAGCAGCTTAGTAACAAATCTGTCACAAAAATAAAATATCTAAGCCCTGGAGATGTAACTTAGTATGTGCAGTTGCTCATATAAAAACAGAAGCAAAAGAAAACAAAAAAAGTAATAATAGTGTATTGAGTAGTTTAATTATATATATATATATATATATATATATATATATATATATATAAAATATGGTAATAGTACAAAGGTCAGAAGAAGAGAAATGGAAATATACTTTTTAGAGTTCTTAGACTATCTCTGATTTATTTTACTATCACTTGAAGTGAAACTGTGATAAATTAAACGTTATACAATATAAAACTTTAAGTGACACATAAAAATATGAAGTCATTTCTAACAAGCCTGTAAAGAAGAAAAAATAGTCAAAAAATAATCCAAAGAAACCAAAAGTGTGGGGATCAGAAACTACCATTAAATAACAAAACAATAGATTAAAAGTAACCAAATCAATACTCACATTAAATGGAAATGATCTAAACTTGCTCATTTAAATGCAAGCATTCTTAAATTGGTTAAAAGGCAAGTTCCAACTATATGCTCCCTTTAAAAAGTGACATTTAAATAAAATGACAAACATTATGAATAAATGCATGGAAAAATAAATCCAATACTAATACTATGCAAAGAAAGCTGCAAGGGCTACATTAATAACAGGCAAAATAGTTTTTAGTGTAAAAAGCATAATAGCAAGGAAAATGAAAGTAGTTACTGAATGATCCAGGGTTCAATTCATCTAGAGGAGGTAAAAATCCTAAATGTGCACCTAAGAGTTATGCTTCATGGATGGAAAAATTCTTAACAAAATCTTAGCAATTCAAATCCAGCAATTTATTAACATGCTAGTACATTAGGACCAAGGGACATTTATCCCAGAAATGAAGAGGTGGTTTGCCATTTGAAAAATCAATCAACACAATTTACTACAATCATGTTTCATTTAATAATGGGTTTGTTCTGATAAATGCATCATCAGGTGATTTTTTTCGTTGTGGGAACAAGCTAAGGTATACTTATATAGCCTAAAGAATATAGATCAGTCTTACAACATGGCCTGTCAGTACAATCAAGACAGGCGCCAAACACTAGATGTAAGACACTGTAACCATTGTAACAGGGTAGAGGATATTGTTTCATAATACACTTCACTATTTTAAGTAAAATGAAAACACTTTAAAATAATCATAAAAGTATAGTATGGTAAATATATAAATCAGTAATACAATCATTTAGTACTGTACTTAATTATACGTGCTATAGTTTAGTAACCAATAGTCTAGTAGGTTTGTTTACTTTAATAATGTGTTATTCTTTGAGCTTAAAGTGGCTACAATGTCATTAGGTATCAGAACTTTTTTATAGCTCCATTATATTAGTGTATGTATATAACAATAAATATCTACATATGTGGTCTGCCACTGACTAAAACATCATTATAATGTGCATAATTGAATATGAACAAACTGAAAAAGAAACATCATATGTTTATTTCAGTTTCAAAATAATTATCTTTGACAGAAATCCAATATCTATTCCTGATAAATCTTCTGAGTTACTTATGATTAGAAGATGATCTGCTCAATGTGATAAAGCACATTTGTCAAAAAATCCAGAGATAATATCATACATTATGGTAAAACAGAATCCTTTTCTCTTAATACCAGGAACAAGTAAAGGGATGTCAATTCTTTTTCAAACATTAAGCTAGAGGTTCTGGTTTGTGCAATGAGACAGGGAAAATAAGTTAAAAACATTTCTTTTAGGGATATGTTCACCTGATTATCTATGTAGAAAATGTAACACAATCTACCGAAAAGCTACTATTACTAACAACCAAGTCTAGTGAGAATGTAAGGTACAGGATTATTATTCAGGAGTCTATCATAGTTCTATATACCAGCAGGGGAAAATCGATTATTTAATCTAGAAAATGAAACATTTTATAAATCATCAAAACGTATATTCTTTACCAATTAGTTGGACTAAAGATATGAAAGTCGGATCCCTATATTAAAACTGAAAGGAAAATACTAAAGAGAGTTTTCTAAAACTTTATGAAATAGATACTTGTTCATAAATTAGAAGATTCACTATTGTTAAAATGTACTTTCTTCCAAATGAGAAGCAGGTAGCAAGATTTATGAAGAAATGCTAACAGGATAGTCAAAACCTTTAAAAAGGAGGAAAAGGCAGAAGACTGACATTGCATGATCACAAGTATTATTGGAAATTGTACAGTTTTTTCTTAGATTGCTGAAAGGATAATTTTGTGTTATCTGTTTCTTTATTGCATGAATCTTTCAGTTTATTCCTTTTATTCTAAGAACTACCTTAATGATAACATTACAAAATATAGGAACTATAGTTATTCTCTTATTTTATTATGAAATTTTTATGTTTTCATAAGATAAAAATTATTTTAAAATGAATTTGATATTGGTATAAAGATAAATGAACAGAAAAGAATAGAATTCAGAATTTTTAAGAAAGTTGTAAACACATTCCTGTGGAAAATACACCATTTTTTAAAAAACCAATTGTGCTAGCAATACTTGGTAACTCATGTCTGTAATTGCAGCACTCGGGAGGCTGAGTCAGGGATTGCTCTCTGAGTTTGAGGCCAGCATGATATACAAAGTGAGCTGAAGTGAGCCTGAATTTCATGGGGAGACCCTGCCTTAAAAAGAAAAAAACAATGAAATAACAACAACAACGATGGTGCTAAAATCATAGTCTTCAATCCACATCTCTTACTACATGCAAAAATAACTCAAAATATATCACTCCTATAAATTTAAAACCTGGAACTGCTAAGCGAATGAATGAAAATTTTTACTATTTTAGTGCAACACAAAAATTTCTTAGGACACTAAAATATGATCCATAAAAGAATAAATAATTAAACAAGTTGGACTATTAAAACTTGAAACCACTTATCAAAAGACACTGCTAAAAATAGTGAAAATACAAGCTACACATAGGGAATAAATATTAATGAATCCTATTTCCAAGGAAACATTTGTATCTCGAATACTATAATAATAAAAAATAAGTTCAGTGAAAATATTTGAACAGATGCTTTACTGTAACGGTGATGGCAAATACAAACATGAAGAGGCAACATTATCTATCATTAGAGAAATATAAGTGAAAGCTACAGTGAATAATATCATAAGCCTTAGATTTAGAGCTACTAGAATTAAAAAGACCTACCACATTTAGGTTGGGTAAAGATCTGAAGGAAAGTGTCATTCAAGCACTGTCAAGAGGATATAAAATGATAACAACTTTCCAGGAAATTTCCATTGTTTCTTCAAAGTTTAAACATATATTTATTTTATGATCTGATCCTTTACCCTTAGGTGTCCACTGAAGAGCAAAGAATTTATACATTGACAAATTTGCTCACTTGTGCACAAACAAGCATTTGTAATGGTATCATAGTAACTAAAATCCAGAAGTAACTCAATAAGTGAATGGATAAATAGTTGACAAAATCCATAAACTAGTATTCAACAATAAAAATGAACTAACAGTGAATGAATATAGATTGTGAAGAATCTCAAAATAATTATGTTAAGTGGAGGAAGTAAAAAACATGAGTATATGCTATGTGATTTCATTTCTGGAAATTATAGAAAATACTAATGGAAGAACACAGCTGTGTGATTGCCCTTAGACGTGCATGGAGGAAGTAGAAATTACAAAAGATCACACAGATCTCTCTGGGTATGATGGATATTTTTATAACTTAATTGGATGAATGTTTTCAAGCATATATCTATCAAAACTTATCAAATCATATCCATGGTTGTTTTATATCATTTATAGTTCAAGAAAGCTATTGAAATGGTGCTTTAGTGCTGTATTGTACTTAAATACTAACAAGGGTTGTCACATACAATATTCAAATAATTACCCCAAGAAACTTTGATAGAACTTATAATAATAATTGTTATTCTTCCTTTAAGGAAGATACAGGGTTAGTAGGCATTATATGACCAACACCACATATCCTGAAGGTGACAGAAAGAGAAAAGTGCTTGAATAATCAATTTGTGTGTATCTTTACAAGTTCTCTAGGTGACTTGGGGCTGAACAAGCTCTTCAATGAGTAGATGTAACCAGACACTTTCTCATATTCCTTTTCCTGTACATCTTGTGGCAACTAGTTAGTTATATGAAGTATACTCTTACTCCATTCACTGTCACATATCCTGTTTTATTGCTGGATATTTTGAGTAGTTTGTAAGAGACACAAGATTGAATATCTGTAAACAGCTATGGCATTGGTTAGAGTTTCTTTGATTTTCTCTGGTCTTTAAACATTTTTCTTTGTTTATTCCATGATTAGTTGTTTATTTCACTTGACATCTCCTATATTGTCACTTTTATTTTTACATAACTCCTCTTTTCATTGTATTTTTAATGTACTGCATAATTGCTAAGATTTATATGACAAGGATAGTGGTTTGCTGTTTTGTTCCTTGTAAAATGTTCCAGTAAACCCTAATGCTTTTATCACATGGGCCGATGATTTCTATTGATTTGTGTATCTGTTCTCCATCTTCTTTCCAGGTATTTGCTTTGTGAACCTGTTTGCTATACACTCTTAGGCTTTCTCTTTTCTTATTTTCTCCATGGATTCTCAAGTGATAACTGATTCTTCCTACAAGAAAGAATTAATAATTTCAGCTGCAATTTTAACTTTGTCATGTTTTATTTATAAATTACAAATACAAAGCAACTCAAATAAAGAAAGTGATAAAATGATTTCCTGGAAAAAGACTAAGTTATTATCTACTAGAAAAGGATTAAAAAGAAAGACTCATTAAATTGGTCAACTCATCTAACTGGAGCAACCTCCATGGAAATAAATACTTTATAAATTAGTGTGAATAAATCAAAATTTTAGTCACACAATTTTTGTCCTTGTATTAGGGCATTTGTGCTACAAAATACATAACAAAATATGAGAGATTGGGAAATTCATAGCAATAGATATTTATTCCTTACAATTATGAGCTTGGGAAGTCCAAGGACAATGCATCAGCAGATTCATTATATGATGAAGGCTATGTACCGCGTTCAAGATGGTGCCACTCGCCATGTCCTCCCATACTGGTAGAGGCCAACAGCTCCTTCACACTCCTTACATGTGTACACCAGTCACACCACTGTGGGGACCTCCCACATCATTTAATACCCTCCTCAAGCCCCAGATCTCACCAGCATCACATTGATGAGTCATTTTAAAAGTTTAGAGATATTTTCAGTCCAGAATAGCTGCTGATTAATTTTTATGCTTAGTGGATATAAAGGAACATACACCAAAATATTTATTATCAGGAACTGACAGTTCTTTTCAAAAGGGGCGGTTGGTAGGTGAACCACCCACAAACAGGTTGAAAACTGGTTTACAATGCAAAATGGCAGGCAGAAGCTCAGGGGCAAGAGACATACACAAAATCCCTTTCTGCTGGCATTAACTTCTAGGCCAACAGAGAGAGGAACTCTTCTTATTCTTATTTTATTCTTTATTAACCCTTGAACAATTAGAGAGTGCTTCACTATTCAAGTCTGTAAACTCAGGCCCCGGAAAGAAATCTCTGTGTAGAAAACACCACAGATTTATCATTTATGAATTATTCAACATTATCATTATTAGCTCTCATAATTCCAGCCATGCTGTTCATGTACCTCTTTCTTTTTGCTTAAGTCATATAAAACTCAGCTGACAAAACATTAGCATCCACACCATGGGGAATTGTTAGGGCCTGATTTGGCTGATTATCTGTCTTCTACTTGGAACTCCAGCGATTTTGTGTACACATAACTTTGTTTGTAATTTCCAAATACAGAGCATCCAAAAAGATGAAGAGCATTCAAGCGATAGCTTGAAGCCAATGAGACTTCCCCTTCCTAGCACTTGATGTCTGAAAAGGGCCAAGTTCAGGAGTACTCATGAGACCTGCAATTCATGTATAGCCTATCGAGTAGCACGCATAGTGATGGGCATAAGTACAACAGCGTAGACAGTGCCGTTTCTTACATTCTTACAATGAGTCAGTGTTCTGTCATCTACTGATTTTGTATACATCATTAATACTGACATATCCTTAGAATGTAAGCCTGCCATCATAAAAATGCAAATATATTTAAGTAAGGTGTTACATGTCTAGTTCCAAATTCCTTATTTTAAATCTGTTGATCCTAACATTCTGTCCAAGCCAACTGGAAAGGGAATGGATTGAAACTATAGCCTCTCAGTTTGAATTAGAAACCAAACATTCTAGAAAAGCTAGCCTGGCAGGAACTCTTGTGCTGGCTGCCCACTGCACTGTGTACCTGGATCCAACATTTGTACTGAGATTCTTACAGATTTTGCAGTCTGATTTGTCAGAGTATAGGGAGAAGGAAGTTTGTATAGAATAGCATGAACTTAAATTTGTTGTCTTCTTTCTTTACATGCCAAACCTGTATGGAAAGCTCTAGGCATGTCATAAAGTGACTCACATAAAGGGAACTGTTAATTAAAAACAATCTTTAGTTAAACAGGTTTTTTGTTTTAGAAAATAAGGAAAGAAGATAAGACCTATTCATAGAATTCCATGATTGTTTTGTTCTATTCAACTATACAATGACAATCTATAGACTGAATATCACTGGATTATTTTTACACTTGAAAAAACAGAGACTCAGAAAGTTTAACTTTGTTGATTACTCCACTCATTCACTCACTTATTAAACAATATTTATTGGATCCTTACAATGTGCCTGTCATTGTTTTATGTACTGGGGATACACAGATCGGGGAAAGACTAAATTCTTCTTAAGAATATTTCAATACTGTAGGAAAGTCCACCAATATAGGTACTAACAGACATATGCTTTGAGCTCAGTTCTGTGATTTGTCCTCCCACATTGTATATGGTCCCAGGACAGCAAGAACTACATAAATTGATTTATTAGAACAAGTCTAAGATTCAGAACTATGTTAAGGCAAGATGAAGATGAACTATAACTTTCTACTCTCTCAAATTCTGTAGATCTCACCTTTTAGACCAATCCTCTGTTGAAAAGTATTTCCCAGATCCAGGCTACTAGATGACACCTTCAAAAGAATAATGTCTGAGAACATACGTATAAATACGTAGGTCCTTAAACTTAAGGTCCTAGGTCCTTAAGTTTATCAGGATGATTGTACTTTGCAAAGCTTTTGTTTCCTCATGCAAAGGGATGGCTGGCATTGAACTTGCAAGTGGTTGAATTTCTGCGTGGTGTGGGTTGTGCTCTGTTTCTGAACAGCAGCACTGTACACTGCTATGAGAAAGAGAGGGAAGGCTACATCCTGCCGTGTTGGAAGGCTATCTCGAGGACTTTCCAAAGCCCAAATTTCTTCTCAGAAGAGGTGAAGCAAAGCTGCGATTGTCAGGAAACCAGGATGGGGTTAAGAGTCTTGGAGTTAAATATTAGTGGGCCTGCTGTTGGGACTTACAGACACAGGCATGCTCACACACACCCACGCTGCACACACATTCACACACACAACCCCAGGTGGAGCAGGGAATTAGTCAGCGGAGGCCTGACAAAGTGCTTCCTACACATGCTGTTCTGTCAGGCGGCACAGCTTCTTGGGCTTCAGAAGTAATTACATGGATTTTCTGTCTTGTACTTGCAAAAACACAGCCTAGCACAGCGCTGTTGCTGCTGCTGGCTCGTCGCTGACAACGCCTTTGGCTCTAGCAGGCAGCAGGCTTCAGGAAAATGTTTACACGCTCTCTTTTAAGAATTCAAACCCCAAGCAAGTTGAAGTACTAGGAAAAGGAAGATGGGCAAAAGTTTACATGAGGGAGGAAGAACGTAAAGAAGATTTTTGCAAATAAGCAAGCATGACATCATCGAAGAGATGAGGAGTACTAGAAATAAGGGGAATTACTCATGCAAAAGGTTAACAATGCTTGTCTCAATGAGCTTTATTTTCTTTTCCTATATCTATGCACATAACTACTTGACCAATAATACTCATTTTACTTTCTAATGATTCATCAATCAGTCAACAATTATTAGATCTGCATGCCTGAAATTCTTTACTGGGCAATCTATGATTATGTGGCTTGGGAAATAAAGCATAGACCACAGTCCCTGAACAAAAGGAATTCACAAAGGAGGTGGTAGTACAATTTCTCACTTCAAGAAAATTAAATTTTAGAGTCAATCAGAGATTTGTGTCTAACTGCCTATGGGTGCAGACCTTGACATCAAGCCTTTTACCACTATTTGGAAGCAGATGCTTTTTTATTCTTTATTTCGATGGATATTAGAACCAAATAATGGAATACAGGAATAGAAATAAATGGAAAATAAATTCTGCTGCTACTCTATTGTGAAGAGTAAGTTTGGTTGTGAACATTACTGGATCAAAGAACGCCTATAAAATTCTGAGTGCGTATGTTTAACTGTGTCCATGAGTGTGTTTTCCGAGAAAATTGGCCTATAGATCTAATAAGGAGGGAGTGTGTGTCCATAGGCTCAGTCCTTTTCGAGCAAATGTGTGTTTCTGCAGCTGCTGCCCCAGACTGTAGATGCTTTAGCTTTTGAATATAGACTTGCACAAGTAATTCTACAAGGCGCTTCCTGGCCTTCACTCTCTAAATAGGGCTCCATCAGCAGTCTTTCTTACTCTGAAGCTTCTACTTTATTGGACTCAGCAGGTACTTGTTTCATGGTTCTTCGGCCTGGAGATGGCTTTTGAGGTATTATTCAAACTCCGATGACATAAGCCAATTTAGTAAAATTCCTCTTGTTAATTGTACATATTTTGTTGGTTTTGCATCTCTGGAGAGCCCTGGTGAACACAAGGATTTACTCCATTATGAGTAACATGGGCCAGGGCTCAAGTCAGAAGAAGGAGAAAAATATTCTGAGATGTACTGTATGCCTAAGAGAGGACCAGGGTAATGTTATGAGTAGCAGAATCTGGATGTGATGTTTTGCAGCTCCTGTGTAAAATTCCACGTGCAGCTCACATACCTACTGCTCAGGAACAATGTGAGTCATAAAATGCCTAAGCTATGTACATGGAGAACGTTGAGTGAAGCTGACTGGCTCATCTTCACACTGTAGAGGTGATTCTAGCTGTTACATTAATTCCAGGTAATATTTACCCACACAGTCCATTTCTGACTTTCTGCACTTTTCTTATTTGGTTTTTGTGCTCCTACACATTTGCTTTGATAGTCAGTATGTTACCAAACCATGTGAGGAACCCTGGACTTATCTGTAGTAAAAAGAATTCAAAAGAAGCCCCTACTAAAGGATGCATGTAAGACTGGTGTTGATTAACTCTGTTGCCTTATGCAAGTCCCTTTTAATTCTATGAAATTCTTTTACATCCTCAAAACTTTTAGGTATATTTAAGCCCATAGAAGACATCCACTGCTCACTGCTGGCTTTTCTCAGAACCTACCAACCAGTCAGTTTCTTTCATTTCCATGTTTGTGCTTCCTTTGAGGCTTTCTCTCTGACTATTTTGATTTGTTAATGTTTCTTAGTCTCAGTTTGTCCAAACCAAGATGTGTTTCCAGGTCCTGCTTGAGGCCACTTCTTACGTGCCACTTTACCACATCTTCCGGTCTACGTTCCTTTTCTGCTTTCTACCTGGAGCAAAACATTAATTCCAAGTGTTCAAATACTAGAGGCCACAGGAGCTTATCACTTAACGGTTGTATTTGTCCTTTTTCTATGTTTCTAAGACAAACAAGAAATATTAAGGAATCGGATAGCACTGACAAATTTTTATTACTATTTTTACTGCACCTATTTGGTGGCTTAATATGACCAGAACACACAACTAAATTTTGATTAAGATCTATTTGGTATGAACCAGAAGAAAATGAAACAAAACAAAAAACATTTGACAATGCACTTGTTAAGTGACACTTTCTCACCTAGGAATATCCATTGCAGACTAAGTTTCCATTCTGTTTCTCCATGGATGATCATCTTTCTTCTTAGAGATTTTTCATTCAGGACTCACAGTTTGATAAATGTGTGTGTTCATAAAACTTTTACAAATTTATAGTGACTTATCTGCATCATCTGATTTGTCACTTGCAAATTAGTGCATAGGAAACAGACTGAGATTTTTCAATTGTTCAAATATTTTGATTTATTTATTTATTTACTTTTGGTATCGGAGATTGAACCCATGACCTTGTGCCTCACAGGCAAGCACTTGAGTCACTAAGTTAAATCCCAGGCTTTTCAAATATTTTAAGCCTGATTGTTACCTAATGATATAGGGTGCTAGTCTATTCCCATTTTAAAGATTATTGACCTGAAGTTTTGGAAGATTAAGTAACAGAATCAAGATCCTATGGAAAGTAGGAGAGGACAAATTCAAATTTGCATTTGTCTGATTTCAGGCTCTTTTTGTCATTCGAATTTTGTATATAAATTTAAAATATTTTAAAAGCAGAATTAATTAATTCTCACAGTGCATAAAAACATAAGGAAAATAATGGATTCTGTATTACAAATTTATTTAGATTAGAGAGAATCACTTGAGTGATTTGGGCACACTTTGCAGAAATTAAATTAGATATTCCTATGCTACCTAAAACAAGTCCATACATGGATCATTAATAGATTATGTTTTTACTATGTTTCAATTATGTAAAGGAATCTTTTACATTAAAATAATAAATTAACAGAAGGTTTCAAGTAGAAACAGCACAGATTTACAAAAGGTAAACAATTTCTTTTGAGAATAACAATTACTTATTCAGCTCACTAACTTCCCATTTGTAGTACTGAAGTAGAAACGTGCAAAAATTATAATATGTAATTGCTTTTCCACAAAAAATAACTTGTAGGTGGGTTTGCGGTTTGCAGTATTAGTGTGATGAGAAAGTTTCATCAGTCTCTCTACCTCCCTTCTCTGTCTCTCCACCACCAAGAATTTTTGTGTAAGTTTTTAAATAAAACAGATACATTCTCACGTACTATTTTTGAAGTATTAGTAAAATGGGTATAATCCTACAAAAACAGACAAGAGAAAGCATCAGACCAGAGCTGTAAAAACACATTTTCAATAAATAGATACATTAGGTAGCAGCTAATTTAACAGATCAGAAAATAAGACATAGTTACTTCCACACGGAGAAAATTTTTAAAAAAATTTGATTCATCTGATACAGTCTGCTAGAGACTGAGGTACCAAGTATATTAGAGTTTTGATATTCCAAGATGGATTTGATAATTGAGTGGATTTCTTAGAATTCATGCAATGAACAGTAAAAGACTAATGCTTTATTTAAAAAATCTATGATGTCAAGACTTCAACTCCACTCAGAAAATAAGGAAAGTTAATATTTGAGAGAGGTGAGAGACATAGCTTATCTACAGAGTGAAGTATGTGGTGGTTTGGTGGACTACTGAATTGAGTGGCTTTGGGATTCTCCTAGGGGATTCCTGGAGCACACTTAGGTATGTCTGGGTCAGTCTTAGAGGCGGGGCCTTGGGGTCTATGTCTTGTCTTCATGTCTTCCTCTATGGCACTGTTACCTTGCTCTCCTTCATGGTCACCATGGACTGAGTAGCTTTGCACAGCTTTTCCACTCTGCCATACTATTTCTCTCTTGAAGTCAGTTAATTATGTACTGAATCTTCTAGTACCCTGAACCAAATTAAACTTCTTATCCTTTAGAGGGAAAAATGCCTAGCGTTTTGTCTCTGTGACAGGAAATATGACTAATAAATGCCATGCTGAAAATGAATGCAAAAAAATAAAAAGACAGGAAGAGGAAGCAAAACATACATTTGGGTGTCATAGTTCTACAGCTTTATCTCCTTAATGAATTCTAAAAGTTCAAGTTCTGATAACAAAGATTATAGCCCCTGATCAGAAAACTGGATTATTATAGCACAAGGCAACTTCTCAGCCCACAGATGATGATTTAAAGACAGGAGAAAGGCAAGAACTGAGACTCAGCAGCTCCCCATCATCTCACAGTGTGGCAAAATTTCCAGGCCACAAGCCCTGCCTCTTCCATGCATGGACTCTGAATCATCTGATCTGGGTCTCACTGTTAAGTGTAGAGATACCAAAGGCTCACAGTTTAGGTTTTTTATTTTGTGCAAAATTTCTTACATGAAAAGGAAGACAAAGAAAAGAGAGTACACTCTAGCAACATGAAAAACCACATAAAACAAAGACAATCCAAGAATCAGAAGAAAACTTCAATGAAAGTAAATTGAAAACTTTGAAGAACATTGATTATTCACTCATTTATTCAATGAATATTAGGTTGGAGTTTAAAGCACATACACTAGTTACTATTCTCATTGTTTGAGATGTGTTATTCAACAGGTACCAGCATTTTGAAACTTAAATTTGGTAGTTGTGAGACAATATGGCACCTCTTAAACAGAATAGGATGCTTTAGACAAAGTGTTTACAAAAATGAGTGAGAATCTTTGAAAAAGTTTTATGTAATTAAACAACAAAAATAAACAGTAGAATCAGAATTCAAATTGAGAAAAACTCAGTAACTAGCACAAAATTATAAAGACATAGACAATATAAATAATATATAATTTAAAAAGTCAAAATAGATATTCTGGTTTTCATTAAGGAACATGGTAGAGAAAACAGAAAATAGGAAGAATGTCAGGAGGATGAGCTATCCAAGTGGAATAAATTGAAGTTACCTGAAGCTGAGTGATACAGGTTTTCAGATAGAAAGGACCATTAAATTTGAAGCCAGGACTCAACGAATTTTCTGAGATGAGGATCAAGATGAGATTCCATGAGCAGGCAAAGTCTTGTCCTATTCAAAACACTGCATAAAAGAAGGCCTGAGATTTCATATCAAGAGAACTAGGATCTGGAAGACAGATTTATTTGTTTTTAAAAGTCTGAGGGTAAACAATTTTAAATTAGAATTTACTCCAGGATAAGAAAGAAATTGAAATTGAGTGTTGAATGAAGATTTAGATGTTGAAGATCTCAAGTAATTTATTTCCCATACAGCCATCCCTAAGAAGCAGTTGGAGTTTATTCTCTATACCAGTTGGAGTCTATGGTGATGAATATGTAGCAGGAGATATGAGGGCTATTAAAAGTAGGCATTTGTAGTTTCAAGAACAATTAAAAATTCTAAAATAAGGAAAATATATGTATCCTATGGTACCTGAGTATTATTTTAATATTGGAAATACCTTATAGTCCCATCATATAGACATTTAAAAAAAAATCCTCATTTGAAATCCTTTAAGGTCATGCTCTTGCTTTAGGATTGTATTAGTTCTCCATCACTACTACAAATATCTGAGGTACTCAACTTCTACAGAGACAAGGTTTATTTTAGGTCACAATTTTAGAAGTATCCATGCATAATCAGTTGGCCTCATTCCTTTGGGTTTCTAACAGCCCATCACCATGTGTGTGAGCCTGCATGACAGAGCAAAATCACCTTTTGGCTGAGAGGTGAGAGGAGAGAAGCAAAAGCATGGAGGTCTCACAGTAGTTTGAAGACCTCACAGGAGGCTGATCTCTTAAAGTTTTTAATGTCTCTCAAGAGTGCCAAGATAAGGAACAAGTAAGTCTTTGGCACATGGACCTTAGGTTGACCATCCAAATCCAAACTATAATAAACAAAATGCAAACTCAATAACATAGTTTTTTTAAAAAATATTTTATAATTATGGGAATTCATGATTTATCCCAGCTTTTCCATCTCACCATCCAAAGGATGTATTTTGTGTAGACTCTCTTACAAGTTTCCCAAAATCACCATGGCTTATCTGTCTCCTGGCCTTGTACATGTTGGACGCTGTGCCTACAATGTTCCTCCCTTTCCGGAATAGCATCTGCGTATCTATGAAGACTGAAGAAGCGTTATTTCTCCCGGAAGCCCCTCACACTCCCAGTTTCTCCAGCCTTGTGGGTGAGGTGCACTTCCACAGGCTCCCTGTCTCCTCTGCTGCTTCTTCATGGATAAACACACTCTGCTCTGGCATTGATTTAAATTTTCTTCTTTTCCAAGAGAATATGATCTCCCGCAAGGTATGAGTGATGGTTTATATAATGATATATTTCCGGTTCTTAGCATATAATTTAAGCTCCTAATAGTTTCTTATTTTATCTTTAAAACAATCTTACAAAGGATTCTTTCATACCCAGAAGAGCTCAGACACAGTAAATGATTTGTAAATTGTAGTTCAGATTCAAATTTACGTCTCTATGACCTTTGTGTTTCTTTGACACAGTGCAGAGAAGCAGTGGATATTTTAAGATTTTTCCATGGAAATCTGCATGTGAGATATCTCAGATAAAGTTCTAATGTGAACAATAACAAACTTTAAAGTTTTTAGCATGTTATTATTTCCCCTTATAGGGCTCTACTTGGCGCCTAAGTGGTACATTTCTCAACATAAGTGTATCTGTTGTCCTGACATGTTGCTAGAAGTGATGGTTTGGAAGCGCTGTGGGAAATTCACAAGACTGATGAGTGGGGGATGGGCTTTAACTAACTGTGCAGCATGTATGCACATTTAGTAATGAATTTTATTAAATATGGGCCTTAGTGATTACAAATAATATATTTGTGCTGCCTATATTATTGTCTCTGTCTTGCTCCACATTAAAAGTGTACAAGAATGATGTGATATCTGTATACCACTTCACAATCTTGATGAACAAAAAGGCTAGTATTAATTCTATTATAGCTATTTAAGTTACATATTCATTCTAAACATTATGCAGAGCAGGTAGAGACAATGAATAGTAGAAAACGGCAAGAAATAAAATTAGTCATGATGTTTTATTTGAAAACTGGTTAATAATGAATCTTTAATAGATGGGAACTAAAAAATTTAAGTTGCTTTGACAGTATTTGTGTAATAGGGAGATATATGTTAGAGTATTTATAAAAGTCATTTGTTAAAGACAAAGGAAATTTGACACAATATAGTTTAGAAAGATTTATTTTCCTGGAAAAATAGAATTTTCTCTATATTGTGGCCCTACATCCTATTACTTGTATTTGATACTGGAAAATGACAAAAGATAATTCATATCTAAAGAAGCATTGATTCCAATACATTTTCAATTCAAATAGACTTTACTCAGCAATGAAATTTATATAAAAAGTTTATTTTTGTCTTTTCTTCCTTTTATTTATATATACACAGACAAACCGTTATGCTCTCTAAACAGTTGTATATATGAACAAATAAATGGAGATCAATAGTTATAATATGACACACTCACGTGCCATTCTCTATGAAAACATCAATAGTCTGAAAGCTGAGTGGGCAGAGCCGGAAAAATATGCTTTACAGACACAATGTTGGCAGAAGATTAAATAACCAGATGTCAGAGGGAAAAAATTCAATGAAACTGAATATATATTGGAAATGTACAGGTATTCTGAAGAGGCAAACTATTCGGGATTAATAATAAGAAAATTATCTTCTACTTGCAGTCACTCAATTACTGTGTGTGCATATATTTTGGATTGGATATTTCCTATTCAAATATATTATTATCTAGCAAATAGTCCTGTGGTGAGTCAGGGTAGACTTAGGATATGAGTTGCACAATGCAGTCCAATCTGAAAACAATATCCTAAGTTGCTATAGAATTTTTCATAAGCAAAACTGCAGATGACTCATGTCATTCAAATCTATAGCGCTGTGATGGAGCAATGAAAAGAGAACATATAACTTAGTAATGGGCTCAGGCAGCTGAGAGAAGCCAAGTTTATGTAGAGCATTTGATTGAAAATAGATGAAATTCAAGAGTGTGTCAACTCAGCCAGCACCTACACAAACCAAAAAGCAAATAAGCCATTTGCCATTTTATTATAAGGCGATATGGATGTGGATAGGGCAGTGCACTGGGGACAGAGACCATACAACATTTTTATCATGTTCCCCTGTTATTATATGAAATAACTCATTGTAATTACATGCAATAGAAAACAGCATGTCTCCCCTGACTAATATTTTTAAGGAGTGAGCTTTGGCTTCCTAGCATGCACAAACTGTCAGTAGTGACCACAGCAGGAGAAACTACCAATTTATCTTAGAAAACTTTTAATTCACCTATTAAATAATTTTACATAGAAAGTCTACAAAGACTGTTTCATATATGTTTATGATTCTATATAATCAGAAATTTTCCAAAATCACTTTCATTATTTCTGCAATCTTTATACACCCAAGAAGGGGAAACAATACATTAAAGTGACTCATTTGCTCATGTGAATATTATTTCAGGTTATTTCAGAAAAAAAACAAGAAAATAAAGGAGGAAATGGTCTGTGTTATAGGGTTCAGTACTGGGTAAAATTATAGATGTAGAAGAGGAAATAGAATAGAGAGGTTATGTTTACACGCACACACACATGCACACACACACACACACACACACACACACACACACACATGCACACACGCAACCCAGAAAAAAAGCCAAATCCATTCTCTGGGACAGGCACATTAAGACAAATACAAAGATTTCAGACAGAACACAGAAATGGAGGTAGATGACCAAAAATATATTGAACAAGAAGCAAGATAAGTTTTCAAAAATTATAAATTATACAAATAAGAAGAGAAGACAAGATAAAGCACAAGCAAACAGATTTATAAAAGATCAAATGGATGAAGACGATTTGGATAAAAATTATGCAAAGAGAATATAAATATTAAACTATATAAATTTGCTACCCATATACATGGGTTTTATTTTCAGGAGCAAAAGATTGAAAGTTAGAAAATAGTTTTATATAAATGAGTAAGAAAAAGAAAACAATATCAACAAAATAAATTCACAAAGAATGTGGTCATTCAAATGTCCAATAAATATATACAACAATACTAAACCTCACTGTGGTCAGGCAAAAAATGTTAAAGATGATGATTTTAGTCTATTGGCCAATAATAAAATAATAAAAAAGATACACCATCATAGAAAACAATAATGATGCAACCTCTTTTCTTTCTCTCATTATGATGTTTGGGATATTTAGAACAAAAAGTCTTGAAATTTGAGCCCCGTTAACTATTTCAAGAAATTCATTATACATAGATAAATATAGGTGTATGAACATATCTGAAAGTATTAAATTTAACAAGTACACATGTCAACATATATGTAATTTATACATAGATCTCAGAAAATCTTAGAGAAATGTAAGCTGTTATTTAGGTCATTTTCCAAAGAATTGTTGAACTGAAACTTCCTTTCAGCCTTTTTCAGGAGAAACAGACAGCTGGAGAAAATGATTCATCCCCTCACACAGACTCATCGACCCGGTCTGAGTGCTGGAAACTGGCAGCCTGCAAAAAAGAGCTTAAAATGTTGGTTTGAAGAGTTTTGTGAAAACTTAACTAATTACACTGCTGGAAGTGCCCAGTGACAAAATTTATCAAGAATGTGAGTATCACAGAGACTTGTTTTGAGATACTCGAGGTGTTAGAAATGTTTAATTCTATGGAAGAGCAGCATTCAGACAAGACAAGATGAGAGCAGTGGAAGTAGAAAGCATTGCCGCTATGGGTCTCTGAAGGCACAAGCATTTTTGCAGGCTAACACAGGAGCATCGGGATATGCATAACACCCTTGGGTACTGTTATATCAAGGAACCACATTTGCAGTAGGTATTCACGAAAGTACACACAGATGCTGTTTAAACTTTGGCAACATCTTTATACAATTTTTAGGAAAAGATCTGCAGCAAGAACTGCTCAGTCAGTATCCAGAAACAGACTCTGTCCAGAGCCAAGAAATACGACCTCTGTCAGTTTCTATGTGGTTTCTCAAGGAAATGGTCATACTCTTAGGTTTTGCCACTGTAGTACATAGTGAAGGATTTTACCTTTTAATTTATTCCTGTTTGTGCACTCTCTAAAGAAGTGTTTGTAAAACTATTTTCTTTGTACCCATGGGATAATATAAAATTAAATATTATTTATTCTGGGTTTTTAGGGATATGTTATATCCCTCTTGGTTATAAGCTTCTGTAGTGTTAATGATTTAAATAAAAATGCAATAAGACAACATTAAAATGACACAAGAGAGAATAGTTCATGTCCAGCAAGCTAGGCAGGATTTCCAATACTGTATCTTAAAACATCTGCAGATTCAGCTGAGTGTACTTCACATATAAGGTGTGATCCAATAAAATGGTGAATATTTAAGTAAATTATTGGAATAAAATACATTTTTGCCATTCATTCCTCTCAAAATTCTCTCTTCAAACACACTTATCCCATCTTCCTGCCACTTTTTGAAGGACTTATCAAAGTTCTCTTTGGTGAGTATCTTTAATTTTGGTGTTCTGTTTGTCTTGTCCCAAATCTATTTAAAATGTGTAACATTTGTACTCATTTTCACTTTGGAGAAGTGCAGAAGTCATGCAATTGCAGATCTGGTGAATAACAGAGATGAGGACACACTGCAGTGTTTTTGTAGGCCGTCCATTCTATTAGGTGACAAGTGGCAGGTGAATTCACTGTAGTTTTATTTATATCACATAAAGACAGTCATGAAAGTGAAGTTCCAGAAGTGCTCCAGAAAGTGTCAAGAATCATGAGGTAAGTGTGTTTGAAGTAATGTTAAATAGTGTGAGGTCAATTAAGAGCAATGTGTCTTTTATGTAACAATTTTTTTAAAAGTTAATCATTCATTGTGTATTTCAATCACACCTTATATAACTGCAGATCAATAGGAGGCCAATTAAAAATGAGTAGAGAAAACTAGGGATGACAGCTAGGTGAACAGACTGTTTTCCATTTGAAAAGAGACCTCAGGCTACCCCCACTGTGGCTCACACCTTTTCTCACCTACTGTGTTATCTCCTTTTAGTCACTCACACCAGTATACAGGGTTCTCCAGGAGCAGAGGCAGTGCACTGCTCCTAAATTCCAGTCAGCATTTTCCTCTATCCTATCTCCAAGCCCAAGAAAGACTCATTATCAGGCAGGATCCATAGACATTTTATCACAGTGCGGCCATGCCAAGTCTTGTCTGACTCCAGGATGAAAAAGTCATCATATTTATTGTGCAACTATGTCTATTTCAAGGAAAGTTAAGTCATTTATACTTTATTTTGTCATTTGGCTGGGCCTTCATACCTTTTACCTTGGCTTTCCATCTAACCCATTCTTCATCTTCTGGGCGAGATCTCTTTCTTTTATTTACTGATAGACGATATGTACGGTCACAAGGCAAATTGGAGTCAACTACAAATACAAGGGCACAGATTGTGTAATAAACATATAAGCAGTTTTCTTAATACAGAGTACTAATATCATATAAGCACAGGGCAATCTTAATACATGGATGTACAACTTAATCAATATCCAATTAAACCTATATCTTTATATTTGTTATTTTTTTATAATTCTGTGCTAACCAAACTCTTTCTCTTTCTTTCTCTATTGCTCTGTTTCTACCTCACTCTCTTCCTCCCTCTCCCTCTCCCTCTCCTGCTCCTTCTTCCTGTACCTCTTCCTTTACAAGAATGCATAGTGAGTAATTAAACCAACAGTGTAGAGATTATGTATTTGATAAGGTCACATAGCAAAGAAAACCCTCTGTATATCACCCATTCCTCTAGCAAATATCCTTAATCATTTAAATTTTTACCAACCTCATCCTTCCTCTTAATGTGCCTTCTCTATATCTCACTCCATGAATATACTAGTTTTCTCCAATTTCAAAATACTATTGATGTCTAAATATTGAGTCAATTTAAGTATATCTTTCTCTACCTGATAGGAGATTGAAATGTTTGCTGAGCTAACAGTGCACTTTCAACAGTGAGGTACATGTAGAATATGAGCATTAAATACCTAAAACCCAAAAGGAGTATGCTATACTTAAAGCTTATGTTATTCCCACAACTACTGCTTTTGCAAGACCAAGGCCAAATGTCAATAGTCAGGAAGCAATTTGTATTTGACTCACAAGAAAATGACTGCTTTCTCTTTAAAAATTCAACCACATTTGTTTGTTCCTTTCTTCCATGGCATTTAAGTGTGCTGCCAGTTTGAACAAGCTATGTTTTTTTTTTCTTAAATCAACTTTAGAATAAAAGTGTTGTAATGTTTTATAGTTCCAAGCCCTTTTGCATGACTATAGTAGGCACTCAATAAATATTTCCTGCTTGTCTGCATAGAATCAAAACTGCCAATGAATTTTTGTCACCGAAATTTAAAAAAAACTGTTTTTCTTATACAATAATATCTCTTTTTCTACTTATTTGTTTCTAAATTCCGTGAAGACAGTCATAGAAATTACTTTTTAAAAATCAGTTACTGTTCTTGTGCTCTCAGCATCTATTTGACTTCTGACAAATAAGTACAAACTACAAGCTTCTTATCAATGCTGTCAGATTCCTCTCCATTGGAAGGTAAAGTATGTCTTCCTTTCAGGGATTTCACTCCACTCCAGTTCCACGCGTGTTGGCAAAGGGGATGTGTGGGGTCCACTGGAGCTGCCTCAGAAAGGCAGTGAAACCAGAGACTCAAGGGTTCACAACACTGCCCCCCAGCACATTATTTAAAGGAGGCAACTGGGTTCTTGGAACATTTGTACGGTAATATATTTCCTTTTAGCCCCTTAAGAAACCCAAAACAATACTCAATTCTCCATGGTTTCATATCTAATCTAAAAGTTTTTGAGATTTTTGTTTTCAGTGTCTCAGTGTGGCCTTTTCTGCCATTTGTTATTTACCTATTTTAAAATTTTTTTCCAGTCTTATTTTTTCTCTGAGGTCCTCTAGGATGAAATAGAATGGTCAAGATGTTAATGAAAGCAGTATAAGCAAATGTGCATTCTAAGACTTGAAATGAAGACAGACATCACCCAGTGCTTGCCGATTTCATCAAGTTTGTATCGTATGCTTGTCATCCTCTTTCTGGCCTTTCCCCCATATCAGATCAGTACTTTCTCCCCTTTACTGTCCTGCTATGTCTGCTATTTCTGAACCTCTCATAAGTTTTTTGTTTGTTAGTTTAAGTGGGCATCTTCCAGTAAATACTTAGAAATTTAAAACTTCGTTTCCCTTTAATCACCAATCAGTATGACACTGCACTGTACCCTCAACCCTTGTGTATCCCTGGCTAAGTCAAATAACAAGCATTGCTCGAAATGCTGTTGTTATGTTAGTGCAATGCCACATGAAATGCATTATGGAACTCTTCATACACCCGTGTATCTAAGCATGAGGCTCAAAGAGAATCATTTTGGGTAAAGGGTTAATTCCTTTTTACCTCGTAGGCTCTAATTCAGTCACTAGTCCATGGCTCTGTCCTGCAATAGAATAAAAAGAGAACTACATCTCAAACAAATCTAAGAGAGTTCTGTGCTGAAACAATATGGTGTGGATAATCTGTATGTACAGAGAAAATAAACTTATTTGTCTGCTATATTTGTGAATGCCTTTAAGAAGTTATTCATCAACTTTTAAATTTGTCTTGCACTGAGAATTAGTCATTGCTTTTCTTTTCTCTGGGTAAAACCCATTAGCACAAACTGCTGTTAATGCATTCCCAACTTAATATTAAAAGCTGTAATTTCTAATTTCTGTCCTTCCAATGTTGTATGTATCTTCCTTCTTCCACAGTGTTTTGTTTCACAAAATTCACCTGATATTTAAATAATAGAATCAGGTAAAAGCTGGTGAAACCAGTGCTGTGTCCAGCACAATTACTTGCTGTTATTAACTTTGGAAGTATGCCTTTTTTAAGCAGTTGCCTTTAATGATTCCATATATCACATTATCTCGAATATTTGAATAACTTTCTGCTTCTCATCCTTCTAGAATTTATAGGTTATTGCAAATATTAATGGAAAAGAACTCCAAACGTAGATACAAACTCTGTCTAAGGCAAAGTGATCTACATATTCATGCTGGCTTTGATAGCCTGGCATGTCTCCAGCATAGAGTAAACAGACAGACAGAGAAGACCTTTATTCCAGCTGCTGCATTTAGCAGGGTGGTATCTAATACATTAGAGATGCTTTCCCAAGTTTCGGCCTGTTAAAATAATTCATAATGATATCAAGGTCAGGAAAAGCTGGGGCTATTTGTTCTGTGGATACCAGACATGCAAGGTAAACCTCCTAGGAGACTATTACAAACCATCAACAAAACATCCGCTAAGGATGTAAATTTTTATTCTCTCTGTAAATCTTCAGCTTACATCTCTCATGGCAACTTCTGCCCATTCATAGCCAACACTCTGACTCAGTCCTTGTACAGACTTCAGCAAAGAGCATTTACTACATAATTTACAGAGCCGCTCAGGGCTTAGATCTGCCTTGGACATCTAGAAGTGGAAAATAAATATTTCATTTATTATTTAACTAAGAGATGACAGAATATAATGTCCATTTCTCCTCTTCCTCTACTCTTCCTCCTTTTTATCTTTCTTCTGCTCTCCCTCTCCTGCTCTTCCTTTTTCTTCCCCTTACCTCTTCTTTATGACATTTTCTTATTTTTCATGCAAAAATACAATTTTATAGATTTATGATGTATAATTGGATGTTTCTAAATATGTACACATTGTAAAGTTACTAAGTCAAGCTAATGAACAGATGCATTACCTCACATGCTCATCATTTATACAGAAACACTTAATATCTACTCTGTCTGCAATTTTTAAATACACCATACATTATAATTAATTATAGTTACTGTGCTTTGTACTAGATATTTTGACTTTACCCCTCATGTATAACTGAAATTTTGTATTTATTGTACAATGCCTCCCCAAATATCCAGCTTTGGCAATCATTTTTCTCCTTTACATCAGACTTTTCTACATTCCACATGTAAGTGAGGCCATTTAATTTTCTTCATCGAGCCATTTACTGATGAAGACAGAGGCTGGTTCTATTCCTTGCCTGTGGTGAATAATGCTGCAGTGTACATGGAAGCATAATGTTTTATACATCATTTTCATTTGATTTGTACATATAGTTAATAGAGGTATCCTCAACCACAGGGTACTTCCATTTGTAACTTTTTAAAGAGCTTCTATACTATGTTTTCTACAATGATTATACATTTATACTTTTAACAGGAGTACACAAGATCCTTTCAATAAATCATATTGGTAAAACAAGATATTTATACTTGGAAGAAAGAAACTAAACCTTTATTTCACACCATACATAAAATCCAATTCAAAACAGATCAAAGTCTTAACTAGAACAGTGAGCACTATTAAACTGCTAGAGGAAAACACAACGGGAAATGTCAATATGTTGCTTGGAGAAATATTATTTGGGCTATGACCAAAAAAGAATAGCCAATAAGAACAAAAGTACTGTTGAATGATTTCTTCAAACTAAGGAGTTCTTGGATAGCAAAGAAAACAATCAAGAGTCAAAAGACAACTTATGGAAAGAAAAAAAAAATTGCAAGCTGTAAGTATAATGAGATTAACTTATAAAACATATAAATAATTCAAAGAACCCCATAGCAAAGTAAAAATAACCAAGATTTTAAAAAGTACAAAGGACTACTATAACTTTTATCAAACATAGACATGAAATGGCCAACAGACCATTGTATAATGCTTGGCTTCATGAAAAATCAAAGAAATGAAAACCTAAAGCCACAGAAAGACATCACATCATACCTGTTAGAATAACTATTGTAAAAAAGAGAAAAGATAACTAGTATTGGCAGGAATATGTAGAAAAAGGAACTATTGTACAGTGTTCAAATGTTCTTATTGATCCTAGGTTCAAAGTCAATGATGTGCTAATAAAGAACATATGTACTGAAAAGTGCTATGTAATATCCTTAAATAGATTTATTTTTATATCTTTATAAATAGGACAATAATTAGGTTCCTTCAATAAACTTCCTGGAATATACCTTTGCTCCAGAGGCTGTTTTTTTAGGGTTGTACTTACTATAAAAGCTTTCAAGTAAAATGTAATCATTGGAAATGTAATAAGCATCTACCCTTACGTGGTTCATAGGAGTATGAAACATGCACACCTTATGGTAATATTATACGCATATAATTTAATGCGGTGGGCTTTCTATCTAATCATCTCTTTGCATGGATCCACATGTATGACAGTAAGTTATCTGTGGGGAAAATTAGGAAGAGTAAATGGCATCAGGAAAATGCCGGTACCTGTCCATGATCAATCTTATATATAGAAGAAGCCAACTATTTGTAATACTGCTTAGTTATTTAAGGAATTGTTTTCATGTTAAGCCTCGTGAAATCAAAAGAACTTCATGTGACAAAGTTAAAATGGAATTGAGATTTGAAAGACTAAGCAGTCCCATTCTGTTGTATCATGCCTGCATAATGAGTAGTAGATGAATTGTAGCTGTATTGAGCAGTACTATACTTATTGCAATTATTATTTACATTAGAATTTCTTTCCCAGAGTTTGAGCTGACCTTACTGTTGTTGCATTCATTCACTGCAAGCCTTCAGGACTTTGAATGTTGCAGTTAGAGATGTAGGTCAAGTGGAATGTAGCAATGCTGAGGCCCTGTCTTGGCTCTAAGCAAGTAGAGTGTTTGCTCACAGGGCAAAGGGAGAATTTCAGAAGGATGTTTGTCAGTATTTGAAGTTATCTTTGTGAACTCACCAAAATAACTGCAGTGGGCCACATATCTGTGACCTCATTTATAATCCACAGGCAGTGTAAGAGAGCTTGATAAATTGTTCTCAATTATTTCAGTCCTCAATCTCTTTTCCCTTGGTCTTTTCCCTTGGCCTAGAATCTATATCACTCTAGGCGACATTTGGCATATTGCTATGATATTGCATTTCAATTGTTTCCTACATATAAAACTTCTCAAACCATTTTTTAAGATGTGATTTTAAATTAAGTATTTAAGTGAATCATTCACATTGTACGGGCTCAAAAGATATTCAAAAACAAATACTGAAAATTAATCCTTACTTCTCTTTACCTCTATGGAGATGTCTGCTATAATCACTTCCTATGGATCTCTCTAGAATGCGGACCTTACCACTTCCACTGATGGCACAGTTCATGTGTCATATTCCTTAGAAAGGGTCCTGGCATGTACATGTGTTAAACAATAATATATTGATTAATTAAGAAGACAGATTGTTTCTGGACTGGTCAGAATCCTCGAATCCCAAAGTTGGTGAAGTTGCTCAGGGAAACATACTGAGCCCATTTCTGGTCATACACATCCATAGTCTCTCTAGTGATTGTGAGCCTAAAGAAGCAGCACTCCTGGGGAATTTAAAATAAATGATGCTATGGAGAGTATCAGATCTTGAAAAACAGAAGCTGGGCTCTGACATTTTACACCATACAAAGACAAATGCTTTGCAGTGTGTATTGAAAGCACTCTTTGTGATCAGGAGAGTTGGCAAGTCACCCAGAATTCTTAACTTTCCTACCACAGCAGAAATCTCATTATGCATAACCTTTTAAATGGGACCAGAGAAACATTTTCAACTTGACTCTCACTGAACACAATCTCCACCTGGAAGTGCAGTCCAAATGGAGATAAAATGTGTATTATTTTTGCATTGGACATGTCATGACAAAAGCATTGCTCCACTGTGCACTATTTCCTTTAATTCAAGAACCAACTCCTCCACTTCTCCCTCCCTCTCTCTTACTCTCACTCTCACTCCAACCACATGCATTTCTGGGGCTTTTAATTGTTCTAGCTGGGCAATAATTCCTACAAGTATGGCCCCAGGATTTGAGGGAGAAGTGGATTGTTGAATGTAATTAATTTTAGTTCTTGTGTCTGGAGGGACTGGTGTACTTCAAAGCATGTATGGTTTGAACAACTCAAAATGTGTTTTGGATATGGTTTGTGGAGTTTTTCTGTAAGTCTATCTTTTCTACCACCTTGGATTATTATACTCATTGCAATTATTATTTTGATTAAGATTTATTTCCTAGAGTTTGAGTTTGCTTCCCTGCTGTTGTGTTCTTTCTCTGTGGGTCTTAAAAACTAATTCTTCTACCCCAACTTGGTGAATAATACAAGAGCTTATCAACTTTGTCATCCTTGGAGCAGAAATCTGCAGTCACATTTTGTCATCATTAGACTCCACCATGACTCTGCTGCTTTCCTTGGCACTCTTAACAGAACTTCAGTTTTGTTTAATATATTTTCTTCTCATGTAATCCCTTAGAAATTTACACCTCTTGACCCCACTTGTTGTTTATGGAAGTTTCCACATGACCCGCCTGCTTTATCTAATTACACTCCATCCATTTTCAAGAAAAAATAGTGAGTTCCTTCACTAGCATGACTCTGTAAGGGAAAGATTTCTTGTGTCTAAACCAGATATTGCCAAATTATTCTTTCTAATGGCAGTGGAATGTTAAAGAGAAAATCCAGTTAAGGAGAGAGGTTAGGTACAAATCTACTGTTACTGACTTTCTACTATGCCACTGTGAAAGGAACCAAAGTATATTTTAAGATGGAGAGAATGATTAAGTGGCGGTGAAGTCCAATATATTTACTTCTTTTGTATAAGTCTGGTTTATTTTTCTACCTTTTTTGACTTTTGCTATGAACTGGTTAATATCGTAATACTGCTGAGCATGGAACTTTAGAACAAAGTTTGGGAATCATAGTTTTAACTAATAGAACATAGAGAACTGGTAAAGGAGGGGTGAGTCCTGAATGAGCCAAGAAACATTATGACACCACATTCACACAAGTCTCAAACGTCTTTAACACATAAAGTTGGGTACAAAAATTTCCATTTGAAGACATGTATGGGATGAAGTGAATGAACACGGTTTTCAGCCTTGGCTTGGTAGAAAAGCAGTAGTCTATGTGTAAGTAGCAGAGGAACATCATCCACTCTGTCTTGTTCCTTTGCAAGCATGCTTCTTTACGTGATAGCACTTATTTAACTGTTCCAAGTCACCAGTCTTTGCCTTTAGTCCTATGTTATTCTCATCAAGCCATGACTTACATTGCACAATTGGGCGTGTTTATTATTTTGGAAAAAACTAATGGCCACAGATTGATATTAAATTTGTATATTATCCCTCTGGAAAAAAATGTCCTAAAGAATACAAAATTTTATTCTGTCATTTTCCTTTTAAACATAGAAAACCAAACTGAAAAAGTGAAAAACAAAGAAGAAAACAAAAGAAAAAGAAACAGATGTCAAATCTCAGTAACAATTACAAAGGCAAAATGTTTAGCATGAAGCAGTTTGTTGCCAATTTTCTATTTTGCCTCTGTGAAGGGAACAAAAAGTGTATTTTAATACAGAGAGAATAGGTTAAACAGCAGTGAAGTCCAACATTTACCTCTTTTGTGCAAGTCTGGTTTATTTTTCTACCTTTTTGGCTTTTACTATGGAATGGTAAATACTAGAACACAATTTTTAGTGTTTAACATGAAGGAGTTTGCTGTCATAGTGAAAGAAACCATTCGAGAAATAAAGACTTGTTGTATTGGAAGAACAGGGCGATTCATAGAGGCACAGTAATAACTGAAAATACTGTTCAAGAAATGCCTATGATATTCAGGGCTATGAGGAATTTTGTAATACTTTATAAAAGAATTTCTCATTTTTTAATCCAGTTATGGATCATCCTCAATTGGACTGTCAAAGACTTTTCCTGTTGTTAGTATCAGAACACCAGCTCCCCATATTATCACACGATCCTCTGCATCCAAAGAGTTACAAAAGCCCCTCCAGTTCTGAATGTTATAAACATATCTTGGGCAGAATCCTAAGTCATACTGATCAACAAAAAGAAGTTTTTCAGTTATGAATTAAAAATTCAGTAATATCATCAGAACATCTAAATTATGAATCTATAGTTCTTTTTTTCTTTCTTTCTTGGTTCCTTTCTTCCTTTCTTCCTTCCTTCCTTGCTTCCTTCCTTTTAACAGGGTCTCACTGTATATTTCAAACTGGCTTTGAACTCACTATGTAGCCCAGGCTGGCCTGGAATCATGATGCTTTTCCTGCGTTAGCTCCTAAGTACTGGTATTACATGTGTGCACTACCACACTCAGAATACAATTTAATTTGTACAGTTTTCTCTCTAGCCTTTGTGCTCTAGAATGTGTATATTTGCTATTCAAGTAGTAGTCACAAAAGACTCATAAGAGAGACATAATTATGATTATTTTTCCATACAAAGAACCCAGGAAATAAAATGGTGAGACCACTTGATACAATGCAGACCATGATAGAGTTTGTGTGGAATTTTTATACATACAAAAAGGAAAAAAAAATAAAGAAATATAACCACTTTTTAATACCAAAAACTATGTCTGTGGGTGTATCTCTTCATACACTGATCTGTCTCTTCACATACAGAAGTGCCTTCATTTAATATGTGTAATATCAATTATCTTTTCACTTCAACTCCTATAGCATTTTAACGTAAAAAATAATTAAAGAAATGCTGTGCTTACTTGTTATTTTCTTAATTATTCATTTGAATTTGGAAGTAAACAATGGATTAAGATTTCGTAGATTGACTGACTTTAGATTTAGTTATTCATATAATCCCATTAATTCTTATTGAGTGCCTATTTTTTACTAGAAGTAAATAAATAGTATGCAATTCCAAGAATTCAGGGATGAAAAGAAAGTTAAATTACCACCCTTATAGAGTTTAGAGTATAGAAGGCCGAAATAGGAGATGGTAAACATTGTCCCTTAAAGCATATTTTTGACATTTGAGTATACAATCTCTGTCACTGCTGCTCAAATCAGTAGGCTTTGGCAGTGTAGAAAATAATAAATATGGCTGGATTCTAATACAAAATTGAGCATTATGAACATTGAATTTTAATGTTATGTAAATACTATTGTGTCCAAGATGTTGTTTTCCTTTGATCATTTATATCTATTTAAAAATGGAAGGAAAAACAAAGATAAACCAGATAAACTGCATTATAAAAAGCACACAGCTAACAATAGTTTCATTGGTGAAAATTAAGAAGGATTTTTCCACTAAGATGTGAAACACGACACTGGTGTCCATTTCAAAACTGCTGTTCAAAACTGAACTGAAAGTTTAGTGAAATTAGGTCGCATAAAGAAATAAAAAGCTTCTAAATTACTAAGAAGGGAGTGAAACTCTTGGTTGTGTTCAGGGTTTACAAGGAACACAATTTAATACAGTACACATAATTTATAGGATGATTTTATAAATGTTACCCAAAGAGTCAAATACAAAAATGTGCAGGAAACCTGTCCACACATAAAAGACCCAAAGAATCCAGCTGAGGGCCTGGATCTCATAGCAATGTCCTGCATGAGTCTAGCTAAATACATAGAGCTCATGACAATGCCCCTCTAAGAGTCAAGCTGGAGGCCTAGAGCCCACGACAATTTCTTAGGCAAGCCTGCTTCAGGGATCTGTGATAGGAAGGGTCAAAGATCGGTGGTGGAAGGTAGGAAGTCTGCACCAGTGGGGTGAAAGATCTGTGCCAGGAGGCTGAGGGATCTGCACTCAACCCAGGAAGCTATGCTCAAAGTAAGGACCAGAGCTCCTCAACAGCCATCCTCAGTGACAACAAGGTCCTGAACTTCTCTGATGATGAGAATAGCCAAGTTCATATCAGGAAAGAAGTTTGACAAGCTTCTCCTGGAGAACTAACAGCAACAGGAGAACCAATGGCACAACTTCTTCCTCTCTAGTTCTCCTTTTTATGTTGTTGGCAACAATCCTCATGTGGGATATCCACACACTGTACCATGCTGGTTCAGTTCAGTTGGGTGTTACAAGTTGACCACAAGTTGTCAATCTACCACACTGTATCTACCAGGTAACATGATTCTGTATTTAAAAATTCCAAAGACTATATCCACAAAATCTATTAGCTCTAAAACACAAATTCAGCTATATTATAGGATATAAAATCAACACACTATAGTCACTTATGATAGTATATACTAGCAGTGAATATTACAGGACAAAATTTAAGGAAACAATTGCATTCATAGTGAGCATTCCAAAAGAATAATATACCAAAAAATAAATTGAACCAAGGCGCTCAAATATTTGTACAATGAAAGCCACAAAATCAAAAGTACAAAGAAATAAGTTGACTATAATTACAGTAAGCCTAAATTAATTTAAAAATGTTTTGTGCTCATGAATTGGAAGACTTCATATTACCATGTCAAAGCTACCCAAATCAGTTCTTAGATTCAATGAAATTTTCATCAAAATTCCAGTGGCATGTTAAATAAGGGTTTGAGCACACACCTCACATTCACATGGAATTTTAAATTTCTGAATCAGAAACTGAAGGAGGAGCTAAGCAAACTGGCATTTCAACATGTTCTCCAGCTAGATGATTCTGATGCATCTTCTAAATTGAGAAGTATTAGTTAATCTATAATCTAGCTCAAATGTATCTTTGATGGGAGTGCAATTATCTGGTAATCTTTTTAAAGTTCTAATTCAGATTTAGAATGTGTATGGAAGAACTTGAGATTCTACATTTCAAATTAATGTTTTGAGTAATTTTTAAAAATAACTCCCTAAGTATTTAAATATTCATATAAGGTTAAGAACTACCAGTCTAGCTGAAAAACAGATACAAAGCTAATAATAGTGCAATCAATTGATCACAGTTGGTAAAGACTTTTTACTATTGCCTCTATAATTTTTGATCAATATTTAGATCACATTTGAGAGCACTCTTAAACAATGAGCTCATGTTTTGGATTAACATGTAGAATGAAGATTTGCATGATCCCCGGTCTATGGTTTTATGGATTCACTTAGAAAACAGATATGGAGTGCTAAATTGTGAGGCATTAGAATAAACCAGATTCCCTGACCTTGGTGGAACAGGGTCAGCATATCTCCCCAGCAGTTTTTATTCTTTGATTGGCTGGTGAGTTTTTTACATATGGTAACACCAACAGGGAGTTTGGAAGCAAATTATAGGATATCAGGATTGGAAATTGCTTTATATAGTACTGGATTTAAAAGCTTTGTTCTGTTGTACTGTAGGGTAAGAGCAGGAGGACTTGTTGGTGTTTAAATGCAGTTGGAGAAGAGAAAAGGTGTTAGAAGGCAAAAAGAATGGAGAAGAAGAAAGGAAAGATGGTGAAAGGCTAGGTCTTACTTGCCATTTTGCCTAGTAGAGGGCATACTTGATGTTATCTGCTTATAGCATGATTTCTTTGCCAACCGAAAGAGAGCTTAAATGTATTTATAAGTGTATGCGTATTTCAAATATACATTATAAAAATATACAGTATGTATTATATATTCTATCTATACACATTATTGCAGTGATCTCAGTTCACATGTGTATATTAAAAATCATTACAGACCAATTAATTTCAATCTCATAATTCTATCACTTGTAGAACCTTTAAAACATATTGGACCTTATATTCCATGCTAAGATACTCGGGCTGTGTTGTATCTAGACATACTTGGGTTTTACACGTATCTTCAGCTTTCTCATACACAACCATGTAAAAATCCCTTAGCAGAAACTATTGGATGATCAGAAGAGTGAGCAGCTGTGGTTGAAGAAGTCTTCCCAGATCTGAGAGAAACAACTCAAGTTCAAAGCCTGAAGTCTGGGCTGTGAAGTGAGTGGGGTAGCTGCTCTATGTTAAAGACCTCTGATTTCCACTTCCATACTGTATTTAAGAAAGAGTTGGGTTCGTGCAGATGACTTTACTCTGGTACTTACAGTGATTTAGAGACTTGGAATAAGTGCAAGACTTTAGTTTCCTGTCTAGCATTTTTTTTTGTGTGTGTGTGTGAGCATGACATTCATTTTGAGAGCTAAAAAGAAAAAAATAATAAGAGCTATAAATTAAACTCTTGCAGCAAAATGTTTTGAAAGGAGCATACAACTGATAAATATGCCAAGATAAAAACATTATTTCTTTGTCTTCACTGAAATGAAGACACGGAATTTCTTTAGTAATTTCCAAAATTAGAGTAAAGCTAATTTCTCTTTATTATGTGTTTCAATAATTTACAGGAGCACACATGGAATGAAGATTAAGAGGTGAAAGGGAATCAGAAAAGCTTGAGAAGCCTAGCAATATTTCATACACACACACACACACACACACACACACACACACACACACTTCTCTACACACAATCTATGAAATATCTGACAGAAAAAAATTTACCTTTATATTATTTCATGCATTTATAGATTTTTGTTTCTAAACTAGAGCCCCTGAACCTTTTAAACTCTTTCAGGATTATAATAGAAACAGGAAAATTATAGTAGTGAGTTATTTTCACTATTTCAAGAATTCTAACAAATCATGCTAACTCATGACGTAATTACGAAAGATACATAAATTTTAGTTACTTTGTTTTTAGTTGGAAAACCAAACATGGACTAAACAGTGTCCAAACATTGCAATTGGTTAGCCTTTGTGCCTCAAAGATAAATTAAAAGTTCTGATTAATTGAAGATGACATGTCAAATATATAGAGTTTATAGAAATTAAATAAAAAAGTGTTATTAGTATCTAAAAAGTTTGGGAAAAGGTTGTAGATAGGTGTATTATTCTTTTATCTTATGGAAAATCATGAATTATAAAGGTTAAACACTGATTATATTTTGAAATACAGTCATTTTTGGAAAATAAAGATAGCTTTGTTATCACCCAATAGGTCTTTCATATGTGTACTCTAAAGCATATAAAACTGAAGACTTCATAGCAATTATGTGACAGTCACAGAATTATGGAATCATGGGAAATTCACCATGGAACATAGCCATGGGCCTCTTAAGCTTGCTGGCAATGTCTACAAGTCCCCTTCTGCAGTATTATTTATTCATCTACCTTCTCATTCATTATTAACACAGTCAGCTACTCCTAGATCATTTCTACACTGGTCTGTCCATTATGGGTACAAAATAGGAAGCCATGCTAGTTTTCTGATTCATACCCTCCCAGAAGGTTGACAGCTTTCCTTTAGTTTGCATATCACCCTCTTCAAGTACCACTGATACGAATAATTGCAGCTTAAAGATAGGACAATTGGCTAGAGCAAGGCTGAGGTTGATTCTTAAATGAAGCGAGAGACTGGGGAAGAAAACAAATTTGGAATTCATTCATGGAGTCGAAAAGTCGCATCCACATGAAAAAGATTAAAAAAAAAAAAAAAAAAAAACCTCCAGGTCCTGGAAATGGTAGCTCAAATTGACTATCAGTATCACTAACGAAAATTAATTGTTTGTTGCTTCAGAACTACTCATTATGAACAAAATTTGTCTAAAATTTTGGATGGGACTAGGTCTAAATTTGTTGATGAAACCGAAATCTGTGCCGCAGCAGTTTGAACAATGAAACACTGAGGGAAGGATGTGGGGGCGGAGAGGAGAAACATCTGTGTGTTAGCTTTGTGCTGTGCAGAAAGTAATTTTAGCTATGTGACCTGCGATGGGATTTGGCATAAAGCTTTCTGGGACTTCATGTACTGTATCCATTAAAGATAGAAAAATAAGAAAAGATTGAATCATTGTCATTAGTCTCAAACCAGACGCATGTTGAACTTTCAATAAATGTAGATCATTATCACACAGTTGTGAATTTATTTAGGGGAGTTGTATCAGATTAAGTATATAAATTCTGCAAACAAAAATTTCTAGTTTCGGTGTCAAATCTATTAAAAATGTGAGCTTCTTAAACAGTAAAATAATATTTGTTTGTCTATTAGAGTCTACTAAGTCATGAAAATAGCCATGGATATTTAAAAGATATTTGTTTCAACAAACAAACATTTTGTTTGATATATACTGGCACTTGAGTATTAAATTAACTGATCAGAAATTTTGTTCCCGGTGCAATTTAATTATTAGATTTTTATCTCATCAAGATAATCTGTATTTCATAATACCCCAAAATAAAGGTAAACAGGATTTTTTTTTTTTACTGTGGGAAAAAGCAAAGTAGTTTATAGAGACATGATTTTATGTACTAAATATGGAAGTAAAATTTTAATATAATATTCAATGTATCTCCCATTTGCTAAGACACATGAGCTATGTGGAAAATTATCAGTTGTCTGACTCATCAGGTGTTCAACAAAACTAGAAACATATTTAATTTACAGCTGTGAATATCCACAAGAAAGTCTGTGAGAGTTCGCATTGATTGGCAATGCCTTTCCAGAGATCAGTGCCTCATCTTTTCCCCCAGCCTGCATCAGTGACTCCCTTAAACAAGGATCTTCTCTGAGCATGGAATGATCAAGTACCGATGCAGACAGACATGTGGCCCAGTTTGTAACTTTGCAATCAGAGTTTGATGATTTCCCACTATCTTTCTTTTGAACTCTCATCCTTGAAGAAAATTCAGTGGATGACTCTCCTCTCTTTTTCTGTTAGTGATCTACTCACCACATCCAACATATGACAAAAGGGAATGGCCAGAAATATAAATAAGTAGAGCCTATCTAATATGCACCAAAAGATAAATGTAACCAAACAAAGAAATAAATAAAGCCGTTTACGCCTATTGAAGAAATGAAGAAGAAAACAGAATCTCTAGGACCAGCAAGAGCCATGCCAGGTGAAGGTCACTCCTTAGATCTCTTTGTTTTTGCTTTAAAAGCTGTGTTTAATTGTTAGTCACGATGCACTGTGGGCAGAACAATTAGTTGTATCTATATTAGATCTAAGCTGTAATTATTTGTTACATTAATCATGACTAGAGTGAGAATTTAATTAGTTACGAACATTAAGTGAATTTTTCTGAAGCAAGGGAAAATGTTTTCTGTTGGTGGGTGCATCTGATTTAAAAGGAGCCATCATTTCTGGTTGGTAAATTGAAAGGTGTTCCACCTTCCAGCTTTGCCCTCTATCAACAAAGAGATCTGGATCCAGGTGATCTCAGATCATTGCACTGATGCTTCATATACAAATGGAAAATCTGTGCAGAGCTCTCAAGACAGGTAAAAGAGGACCTTGTACATTACATTTTACCTTCTAATTCAGAAGGATCATTTGATAACAATTTTACCCAGCTCCTATTTGCTCCTCTTATTTTCTCTCCATTTCTGTTTTTATGACAGCAAAGATGTAACCAGAAAAATCCCAGGGAATGGGACAGAAGATTACCAGAGAGAAGTCCACATGCAGTTCTATTAGTATTTATCCCTGTGATATGATTTGAAAAGAACTGAAAATTTGGTGTTCATCTAATCACACACGGCTAATGCCCAATACCTCAAAGCTCTGCAATCTGTACTCTTTTAAAATTAGAGAAATAAAGGCTTTTGGGGAGTACACAAAAGAGGAAACAAAGCACAAATGTGGTGGCTGTGATAGTGTGGGCCACAACTTTGATAATGTGACACATTTAATGAGTCACATACGTAGAGCTGTTATCGCCCCAAACAGCTCTACCCTGCTGATGCGAATGAAAACTTTTAGACAAACTCAGCGTTCTTTTGCTCATTACACTGACCTGTCAGAAATGACAACTTGGCCCAGTCTGGTTATTCCATGCTGACAAGGTACCATTCAGGCTTGGCGGCAATAATGTCAGCTTTTAAAGGTGCAATGTACTTAAGGAAGCTCATTTCTATGATTTGGCCAAAAAGAGTCATTTTCCTTGTCAGTGGTGAGGAATGCCTTAGTTTTCTTTAAATTAGGAGTCGTTTTCATGGAGATTGTTCCTGGGAAAATCTGCAGAAGGGAGAGAAGCTATTTTTTGAAAGGTTTAAAATAATTTAGCCTACTGAGCAATGGTGTGATTACCCAGTGTGTCGAAGACAGGCATGCATTCTCTGCTCTGTCCAGAGCATATTTTAAAACTACTGATAGTGCAACAAATAAAACTTCAATTTTGTCATGATCAGTATGCATCATGCACCACAAGCAGAGAAAGGTATGCTAAGAAGTTTTTCTATATAGTTTGGAGAGGCCAAACGCAGAAGCCGGAGCAAGATGAAGGCAGCAGTATGACAAGATGCTGTATTCCTGCTTCAGAGACACATTTCTCTTCAGCTTTTTTTCCAAGAAATAGGAACAGAAAGAATGTTAATGCTGTCATTGAACACTACAAATAAGTCTTGTACAGATGTGAGGCTTTCTAGAGATGAGCTACAAAATTGAAACAAGAGAAAGGAAAACACAAACACACTACTTCCTTCTGTAAACTCTTCCATTAATAAAATGTTTGGCACAGTCCACCTGTATTTCACATCCTTGGCAAGACTGGAATTACATTTCCAAGTTCAAACCTGAGGCATATTTTACTCCATTATTTCAACATATTATAAAATTTAATAGATCAATGGATAGAGAGATGATAGATGTAAAGACAGACAGGTAGACAGATAGAACTGAGTTTGCGTCAGTTAGGAGACTACATGAGATATTCATTAACACCAGTAAATTCTCATTAAACTCTACTGTCTGTTTGACTGATTGTTTGTCTACCTGTTTCAAATTCTTGGGTTTACTACACTATCACAGGCAATGTTTAGCAAATTCCTGTAGAAAACCCCACCAGCAGCTCACAAATGGCAAAGAAGCATCATTTTGCCTTTATTGTTGTTTAAAACCTTACATTGCCTCTCTTTTAAAACAAGAATCCTTCTGGTGGACATTAAACTGCATTCACACTGTACTTAGATTCAAGGTTGCCAAGCATTTCTGAAAAAAATAACTTATATGTGCCCAAATGGAGAAGGTTTGAAACCCCATTTGAATGGCCACACTTTATTTTTATTACATTAAGAAAATAAAAGCTCAAAATATTCATGATCAATATATGAGCGAAATTTTCTGCAAGTACTTATCATAAGGTTAAATTTTCTAGGTGATGAGGTGGCTTTCTGTGTCTGTAACAAAATATAATTGATGCAAATCAGTGTAAAGAAGGACTTATTTTGGCCCTTCGTTTCAGGGGATAGAATCAGTGGTCACTCAGCACCATCTTTGTGGACCTGTGGTAAAATAGTGTGGTAAAACAAAGTCTCTCAGTTTATGGAAGCCAAATCGAAAAGAAGGACTGAAGACAATTTGCTTTCAAAGGCATATCCCCATGACCCTATTTCTTTCAACTATGCCTCATCTCTTAAAATTTCCACCACCTTCAAATTGTCTGTTCTGTGAACGGATGGATCCATTCATGTGGTCAGAGCCCTCATGTTCCTCTCATCTGTCAAAGGTCCCACCTCAGTGTGCTGCTGTGTGGGAGACTGAACTCTCAACACAGGAGCTTTGGAGGGATATTTCACATTCAGACCATAATAGTGAAGGTATACTTACCTTGAAGAGCACGATTTTACCATGTATGGAGTGCTATAACAGCAACTGGACTAAATCCATCGATAATATAGTTTTAGTAAGCAATTTATACTTGTGTTATAGAAAAAAGTATATTATCCCACAACATCCTAAACCCAAGTAGAAAAGCTACAATACATCAGAGGAAATATTAAAGGAACATGATATTTGATGAGTGGCTATGTCCCTATACATGCTTCAGACATCTGAGAACCGGAGGAAGTTAGAAATCTTGAATTAGGATACCATATATCCCTGGAAAGGCAAGTAGATCTGCATATAAGCTTCATAAATATTTTACAAGAAAGAGATATATGAATAAAACTTATACAGTGTATATTCAAGTGGAGAATGAATTTTAATAAAGAGATAATGCTCAGATTACAAAAAATAGAAAACTTGTAGTCTTATTGTAAGACATTGAATAAACACAGAAAAGAGGTCAATGAACTATTTCTCTGTAGCTCTCTTCGAATCACCTCGTTTACATTGCTTAAAACATTAAAGGCCATCCTTAATTATATTTAATGCATTGCCGGTGTAAACCAATGTTTCTTTTATTCGACATAAAGTTCTAAAGTCTCATCATGTGTATGTCTACTCCTTAGTTTAATTCTGATTATATCAGTTCAGGAGTTTTTTTTTTTTTTTTTCAATGCCCATGGAATGCTTACTGTAGTACTGAAAGCACTGAATGACTTCTGTTACTAGGAGCATTGGAATCTAGGTACAAGGGCAAGTTTGATATGTTAGTATGAGGAACACAAGTCAATGCAATAATATCAGAAAACTAATTTATGAACTCCAGAAATCATTTTATCTGCTTCATGAAGGATCATGAGATTAGCCCAAATATTGTTAATGTAACATTGGCACTTTTAGGATGGATGTGGTTGTACATGTCTGTACAGCACAAGGAAGGCTACAGCAGATGATTTCTGTGAGTTTGAGGACAGCACTACCTACATAATAAACCTGATGAATAATAATAATAATCCCAACTTTTCATATGAGATTTATTAATGAGACATTTCACACATTTGTTTTCTGTAGCTTTGTCAATATGATTTTATTGGACATCTAGACTTTGTTCTACTTGCACTTATCTGCCTGAAGGAGAACTCTGCGTCATGCCTGTCTTAGGTATGGAAAAGAAGGTTTAAGTTGTTCAGAAGAGAGCATTTAGGGTCTCAGATCATGGTACATCTCTTTTCTGAACCACGTTTAACTAACTCAGCACACATCCTCATCCTTTGTCTCTTTTGATTCTTGTAAGTTTATTTTTGTCATAAAGTATATTTACATATTATTCATATTTACATTTCCCCTCTCATCAAATGAAACCAACAAAGCTTTCACAGGCATTGCATATCAATTTCTTATAACCCAATACTGTCAAAGTCATTGCTTCTGTTCATCCATCTCATCTACACTTTTGCTATAACAGTTCGCAATTCCAGCTCCTTCCTCTGGCTCTTACTAATGTGTATGCATCAGTGGCTCACAGACCTTGTCTTCCAAAAATGGTACTTTCTCTTGCCTTTTAGCTAGAAGGATGAAGTTTTCTTCTTCCTTGTAATTTGACTACTTTCTCTTTTTTTCATCATGTTTGATACTTGACATTGGGCATAGTTTTTTAAACACAGGGTCATTTGGAGGCTAAATAAGAATTTATTTTCAAGGATACAGGTAGTCTTTCCTGCCAAGAGAGCTCCCTTTGCCAGGACACACCTGTTGCTTATGTATGAGCTACACATGGTAGTTCTGCTTTGTTCAACTGCCCTTCTGCCTTCCACCACTTTAAAAAACTGTAAGATTCCATTACCATTTCTCCTGATCGGAACACACTCATCTTATTTAATGATAAAGAATCCTACTCATTGTCTTCTTCTATTTTTAGGTTTGAATCTAAAATATTAAAAACCAAATGAGTCTAAATGCCATGATTTGTCATTATTTCCCCCTCTATATTATCCATAAGATATTCTCGAAATTTATCCCAAGGGTCCATAATACCACATATACTAAATTACTCCTTGAAGGTTTAGAACTTAACAGTAGTATATACAATATGGATTAAAATCCAAAAATGCTAATATCCTTGCTTCCCATACAAAGTACTATTTAACATTCCTATATAATTTTATTTCTACTCTTTATTCTTCAGATTATATTTTTGTCTTTTCTTTTTTAAATTTTCTACAAAAATACATCCCAGAAGATTTCATTTATCATACACATTATATTTTATCTAATATCCTAGATTTGCTCTCAAAGACTAGTGTACTCTATTCCCTCTTTTTTTTTGCCTGATTCCTATGTCTTGTTTCTCTTCTTTTTCATCTTTATCACTCTTTGTTTCATATTATTGTTCTAATATGGTATGTATTCTTTCCTTTTCCTAATGATATTCATCACTTTTCTTTGTAATATAACTTTCTCCTTCATGCTAGTGATTCTCAACTGATGACAATTTTGTCTCACAAATTATATTTGGAAATATCTGGAGATATGTGAGGATAGTCCCAAAAGGGAATAGGGACACATTCTACTGAAATCTAATGTTTAAAAATCAGGAACACCAATAATCATTCTGTAATGCAAAGTGTTTCCTCTCACAGAAGAGTAATCTTGTCCCAAGGTGGAGAAATGGCAAACTCTTACAAATGCTCCATGCATAACAATATGCATCCTGTGCTGTTCCTAGCTGATGTCTGTAGCTCCTCTTTAACAATTTTCACTCTGCTTTTCTAAAATAATGTATCATCATTTTGATGAATGGGTGTGCACACCACATGTAAAGTGAAAGATTCAATGAAAATTTCTGCTTGGCATACATCCATATGGAACATTCTGGAACTCTTTAACTGACACTATACATTTTATAAGCTTACAACATATTTTATAGAATGAAATTTTAACAGGCAAAATATATAATCAAATAAAGAGTGAATTTTACAAATAAATTCTCATTTCTTTTCCTCTTTTAGTATCGCCTATGACTTGTATTTGGACCAACAGTCAGAAGTTATCCACTTCTATTTGATTTGCTACTGGATCTATGCAGAGTTCATCATAATTTTTAATCAGTGTCCATGTCTCCCACATGTTTTGCCAGGAAAGTTAATTGTTGATCTATTTACTTTAATATCTTAGGTCTTAGGTAGTCTGATTTATTGACACACAAATGCAAAAAGTTTTTCAAAAAGAAATTTTATTTTTCAGAGATTTATACCATGCCATTAAATGAGCAACACTTTTACTTCATCAACAGCGTACTTGATTTTTGATTGCTGTGTCAAAAGCTCAGATACATTTTCCACTGTGAATCAATAATTATGATTCTATATACTATTTTCTTTAAAAAAATACCAAGAAATTTGAGTAATGTTTTAACCTGGTACTTCATTATATTGAATTCAGTCCCTCTTTGTTCGATCGTGATTACATTTTCTAAAAAATTATATCACTTATTTTGCCTATGTTTCCTCTTTTTGTAAACCTTTTTTCTCTTTTTTTGTGAGATAGGGTCTCTCTGTGTAGTGCAGGCTGGCCTTATGTAGCCCAGGCTGGCCTCAAATTCAGACTTTACCTCTAGCCTCAGCCTCCTCAGTGCTGGGATTACAAGTGTGTACCACCACACCTAGGATATATTTTCTTTTTTTTATAGACTTTGACCAAATCTGCATAAACTTTTCACATTCTGTTCCATTTCTTCTACATCTTTGCTTCATCTATATCCTCTGTGTAATATTTATGCTGATTAAAATATGTACTTTATTCAATAAACCCAATGTTGCCTCTAAAATTTACAAGCATGCTTATTTCATATGAAACATAAATCTACTATGTTTCATAAGAAACATAAATCTATTATGTTTCATAAGAAACATAATCTAAAAATATTAATACATTCTTAAAACTCTAAAATAATTAAGCAGTGCCATGTATATGTGTCAACTTCTCAGGAAGAATATTATTATGTATTGTGAATGTGTGCTAATAAAAATTAATATAAAAACCACATTATGACACAATAACTTTTCATTTTGTAAAGTAAAATGTAGAAATGGATATCATCTCATAAAACTATCCTCCTTTTTTCTTCTCCCTTAATAACAGAATCTGTCTTCCAAAATGGTACTGAAAATGCCAAATGTGTACTGTCCATTCTCTCTTATAGCTAAGGATGGTTTATAAGTTACTTGTAGCATAAGAGACACATAACACCCTTTGAGAAGTTTCTGGAAAAGAGTATTTTCTCTATTAGCATGATAGGTGGTGAAGAGAATCCATCCATTACGTTTTTTCATATCTTGTGAGGAAAGGATGATTGGAACTAAAGGCTTCCTTGACCAGAGAGATGTAATCACACCTAAAAAATCAGGGCAAGTAGTGAAAGGCTTGGTGGTGGGAAGTATCTTTACACCTCCCAGTCAATGCATTGTGGTGAAAATGATGCTGCTAGTGATAATGGCTAATATTTGAAGAATTCACTTGCTGACAAAAGCACTTCATGCTCTCTGGATGTGTATGGTCTTATTCTCATCAGAGCTCCATGTGGTATTTCGGAACTATTTTCCTTTGAAAACAGTAAAGGACAAAGGGGTTAAATGTCTAGCATATGATTACACAGTGAGTTAGTGTCTCTGGTTGAATTTGACTCTGACAGATTGACTCCACCATTTATCTTCTTATCATTGAGTCTTTAATACCATCCTCATGGACTCCAGACTCCATGCTATGTAAGAAAGCTGTGCTTCAGCTATGCAAAACAAAATAATCTAACGTTCCTTTACAAGTAGTTAAGGAAAAGCTACTGAATTCATTTGTAATTCAATTGTTGCTTGGCCCCCAGTGTTGACAGCATGGATTGTATAAATGAGTGTTTTACATCTTCCGTTCTCACCTCTTTTGTGTGTGTCTCCTGCTATTCTGATTTTTCTCTGCTACTCTTTTTAGATATCTACTTTCATATGCTTCCTTTCACTTACATTCATTTACTTCTTGCCTGCTACTTATTTGTATGAATGTTTTCTATCTTTTCCTCATTGATATGGTTTAGATTAACTACTTCTAGGATGAAGGAAGTGGATTCTGTCTGCCTTCAGTTTCTTTTTTTTTTCCCCCCATAGATGTTTCTCTGACAAATCTGCCTTTCACTCCTCTTCCTCTTCATAACTTGGACCTATTCCTCATCAATCCTCCTCTTATTTTCTAAACTGCTACAGTGCTACTTTCAGTAGCACATCATTAGTGAATTATGGGGACCATCAATGCAAATAACATCATATTTACTCACTTTTTTTTTACTTAAATAGCATAAAGTAGAGTTTAAGCATAGAGAATATAACAGACCCCAGAAGCTGATAGCAGCTCAATCAAATAAACATATAATTGAATATATTAGCAACACCCTGAGCTTTTGTCTCTGAATTAATTTAAGCATATGCTACCAATATATGTTTACTGTTCTTTTCTTTTCTTTTTCTTTTCTTCTCTTCTCTTTCTTCTTTTTTCCTTTCCTTTACCTTCCACAGAGAATGAGAGACTGTCTACTATTTCACTTTTTGCGTAGCATGGACAGATGTGTCCTCTTCATTCCCAGAAGCTATCTGAAGTCCCTGTTACAAATGGCACTATATTCTCTGGGTCTAAAACCTTTTACCTGATTGTACCTTTTACTTAAATAATTTCCTAGCTTCATCAGTAGCTGATCTTTAGATGTCCACAGTGCAACTATAACTTATATCAGCTCTTAAACAAAAAATGCCCATAGTCACTGCTTCCTCCTCGAGTGAATGAACTGTACCTTTACCTTGCCTTGTTAAGTAGCACCATTTCAAAGCTCTCTAAATACTGTGGTCCATTTTTCTTTTGGTACTGTCTTGATAATAAATTCAATTTATCTTCTCATCTAATACTCATATCTATTTGTTGCATCCTGGATTTTGAATTACAGAAAATACATTACTTGGTATATTCAACAGAATAAATAATCAGGGTCCCTACATTGTGGACTTTTGCGAGGTCTCTGCAATTAATTCTGATGACATAGTTTACTTCAAATCTCCCTATAAACGATTCAGTTCATGTGGCAGGTGTACATATAGATTGAATAGTTTTTCTCTTTTTCCCTTGTGCAAAAATATTAATCAACATTATATTCTTCCTTTTTATTGTTATTTTGGATTATTTCTAATCTTTCTCCCTTTTTCCACTTTTCCATGTTTTCCTACTGCTATCAATATTTTTTCTAAGTAGTGATGACTATTATGAATGCCAATGCTATTTATTAAATTCTTATGGTATGCTTGATAATCTAACTTGTTCATATGTATTTGTGTGTGTCTCTTAATATTCTTAACATAAAAGTACTTTTGAAATGTAAAACCTGAAACATTATTTTTATTTGTTTGCTTTTTAACTAATCTCTATAAGTTCATCAAAAAAAGTTTGTGCTTTCATTGTTTACTTGATCATTTTTATACCTAAATCTTTCAATCTGAAAAACTACTTCTAAGATACCAATATGCAATATATTTCCTAGTGTTAATTTCCTACATTTTTTGAAATTCTGTATCATTTCTATCCTTTTTTAAAAACATTAATTTTAAATGAGTTGCTTCAGATTATATAAGTTAATAATTAGTTCATATCACTGATAATTCCATCTGTTTAAGACTTGTTAGGTCATGTGCTCCACATAATATATATATATATTTGTGAGTGAATAGACATATAATACATATGAGAATTAAGTATTTTCTATTTTGCCAACACACATACATATAGCAGCCTAATTAAACCTATTTTCTCCATCTTTGTAAATCAGAAAACTGAGATTTGGTGCTATTAAGATTTTACAAAGTCACACAGACAATGCACATAAAAAGAGAAACTTCAAACAATATTCATTTCTAAAGCTTTTTTTAAAAATTTTATTTAAGGAGAAAAAAGAAAAAAACAGAAAAAGGGTACAAGTTATACAGAATTTCAGAAAAAATAAACAGGAAATCACTAATTACATATTGTCATCTTAGAAATAGTTGTTCAAGTTACAAAATTAAAGTATATAGAGGCGACTTTCAGACAGTGAGACTGCAAACAGTTTTGTTCAATGATCCAACAAAACTCATTAATATGGTTATTTATGTTATACACTTAAATATATATGCAGTTATATCCTTTAGAACACTTTCTTTTCCTTTCTTTTGTACAATGACAATTACACATTTTGGGTTTTATTACTCCCACAGTTCTTATTACTTTTTTTTTTTTTTTTGACGAAAGTAAAACCAAATGTGACATAACAGGACAGAGTTTTTTGTGTCATCTGTGTTTTCACTATGGTTCTAAAATTTGGTCAACTCTTGATATTGTTAATATTCCTATGCTGTAACTAAATGGTAACACCCTCACAAATTGGGGATTGCTTCTATGTATAGTACATCTCTGTACTCTCCAGCATTGAACTCCTTTTCTTTGTAATTTTACAGTTTTCTTGATTTCTTTTTATTTTCTTTTTTAAAATTTAATTAAATCTATTGGTGCAGTTTAGGTATATGCAATGATCACACTCATAAGGAATTTGTACTTGCTCACAATTACTTGATTCTCTTTTTTCCCATTCCTTGACCCTCCCTTTACCTCTCTTATTACTTGTTAATATATGCTTATGAAACCCTGACTTCTGTACATCCATTCTCTTAGATTCGTGTCAGCTTTATTTCCACTCTGTCTCTGTGTTCCTGCATTTTCTTAGCCTGCATTGTTTCCATGAATGCCATCCTTTACTGGCCACGCACCTTGGTCATGTCTCACTGTGCCTCGGGACGCCTAAAGGCCAGGTACTGGTGTTGCCCTCAGCACACACTGTACACTATCAGCTGAGGCTGACCTATAAGCAGGTCTTAATTTCTAGCTGGATCTGGAACATTAGTGTTCGACTCTACTGTACCACACCACTCATGGCTCTAGGGCTCTCAAATTCACCTCAAGATTAGCTCCACCGAGTAATTCTGAGAGTTGCTTCCACTATTTTTCCCACGTTTATAGCTTCTTTCAAGAATAAACAGTGATAAGTGTATGAACAATCAGAAGCTCTTTCTCAGTGCTTATTTCAGTTACTTACTTCACCAGGTTTCTTGGGTTATATCATTGGCCACCACATCTTCACTTAGCATCCGTACATTGAGGATGAAATTTGTATTCCTACCTCAGATCTCTCCTAAGATTAAGATCCACACAGTTCATAGAGTGCTTAGAGTTACTTGTATATCTGTTAAGTACTTCGTACTTGCCATACCTGGCAGCCTCACGGAGAATGCCATCTTTCTTAAAGCAGACTCAGTACATAGCCATTACACTGCGGACTTTGAAGGGAGTTTTGCTCCAGGATACACGTGCATCTGGAATGCCATGATCTTATGCAGAGCTGTAATTCTCTAACCAGGAAAACACAAATATAATTTTATTCAGTCCCACTATTTACTACTTTTCCATTCCTAGAAATTGTCCATTTTCTTACCCTGGGAAGGAATCATAAAACTGCAAGAAGCTCCCATTCAAGTTTCCTTCCACAGTGAGATGACTGTGTTCTCTGGTGATACATCTAATTTTCAGCAAGTTAGCTGTTCCATGGGGAAAATAAAATGATGAGAATTATGTTTTGTCTGGTTTTATATTTTTTCTTGTCTTACTGTAAAGTGTGATTAAAAATTTGACCTCTATTCTGTTTTGAGTTTGCTACTGGAACTCTGAATTTGAAGAAATACCACCAAGCTTCCAAGACATATTCTTTGAAGTGACAGAATCTAGGTGGCACTAACATTATCGTAGTGTTTGTTTACATAGAGGATACTCCAGAGACATCCTGCTTGCTTCAGATTTCCTCTGGGTTTGTGAGACAGTGGTTATCAGATGGTATATTATGGATGTGTTTCTTCATGAAGTCCAACAGCAAAATTCCAGATTGTGACTCCTTTGAAATTTTCAACATTCAGTCTCATCAAATAGTCTGGAAAATAAGGCTGATAATGAGCAAAATTTTGCAGACTTGAAAATATCCAAATGTAAACTGCTACCCAGCTGTGAAACAGCCATCAATATGAAGTTTCTGTAGGACAATATTTTCACTAATAGGATATTTGAGAATTTAGGATCGCTGAAATTGTAAACTTATTAGAGATCGATGTGGGATTTTACCTGCACATAGATACTGACCATCAATCTATTAGCCTCTCATGAGCATTTCTGACATGGATCTAGCCTTACAGTGTCAATCATTTAACGTTTTTATTTATTGACACTTAATTGCCTATTGCTGAAGAAGAACATTTGGTTATAGAGCACATAGGTTCAAGTAATATTTTGAGCCTAGAATTCTCTTTGAAGCAACGTCAAATGTGATGATCTTTAGGGCGAGGTCTCTCACCTGAACCCTGGTGCACTGCACATCTAGAGCTTTCTATAACATAACTTACTTCTTCTGGGCTTAGGGACATGTGGGTGCAGCACTGATATAGAGAAGAGCTTAGAGCATACATCCTGGGATCCCAAAGTGAGAACAGCAGCAGTTCTTGACTGCTTCCACTCAAATTACAGTCCTCCACATAGCCTTTCAACAGTAGCATATCTTTTAAGTAGATTTACTTGTGTAATGTTGCTTTAAAGATATTATCTTAATGATTAGAATTCATGTAATTAAATAAGTATAGTGAAGCACAGTAACAATTGTTATTATACTGTATCTTTTTATTTCATAAATAGGAAATTGAAAATTCAAAGAGGAGAAATGCTTATGAAGTATCACACAATTTGTTTGTGACAGTCTACCCATCATATTGCACTATTGCTCTCCCAATCCCTTCAGGAGGCAATGGGTACCCTCATTTCTTTAATGGTTGAATATGTGGGGTTTTTTTCTTAAAGTGAAACTAATTTTGATATTTTTCAGCTTTCTAAATTAGTGTTTGTAAGAAAGATACAATTGAAAAATGAAAGCATAAAAGTCACAGAACTACAATCATCACAACTGCCTGAGTTACTTGGAGTTCCTTGTTACGATATGAAAAAGTACTAATGACATTCAGCTTGGGTGCAGGACTGACTGGTTTCAGAACTTACATTAATAAGCCAGCCAGCTCCCCACAACTGAACATCCTGGACTTTATCTACTATCTGCCTAACCATCCATCCATCTACTCATCCATTCCATATATCCGTTTGTTCATTTATTTATGAAATGAAGCATACCTAATGGTTTTTGAAGAATCATTAAAAACATTCATGAATTTAACTGCTAATCTAAAATAAACTCAGTAACAAAATCACAAAATTCTAAGACACGACTTCTCAGATACTTCACGGTAAATCTGTAGAACATGAAGATAAAAGAATATGAGCAAAACTGAGAGAGAGAGAGAGAGAGAAAGAGAGAGAGAGAGAGAGAGAGAGAGAGAGAGAGAGAGAGAGAGAGAATGGAAAGAAAAATGAAAGATAAATAATTAATCATTTTCACAGGGATTAAAACCAGAATCGCTTTAGAATCCAGAAAATAGAAAACGAGACAATGAACAAATGTGATTCTCTTACATCTGACAAATGCTAGGGTTTGGAGGAAAAAATGTGTACAAAGTTCACACTTTCAGTGTAGTAACATTAGGTCATTTTTCAGAAAAAGCCAATGAAATATCATACTAAAGGAGGGAGAGGGAGGAGAACCAATGTCAACCCTGGCTCTACAACACTAAGAAAACATTTATTCCCTTTTCTCCAAAATTGTCACTTTTATCACCTTCCATATTCTTGTCTGTATTGTTTTTCTTCTCTATTGTTTCCTAATTTTGAATTTTAAATTAGTACTTTATGTCTCTCAATACTTTCCTATGTTATTTTGTTTTCAGAGGATTTGCTGTCAGTTTCTTCTATACAATGAGACCTGAGTTCTGGTCACCAGTTCACTTTTATTACTGCAAGTAGCTCACATCTAAAGCAGCCTGTTCTAAAATGTGACTTGTTTATAATGCACATTCTCATTCTAGGAACTTAATCTGCTCTTTCAACTTGAACAAAAATTAAATCTTTTGATGTTTCAAAGTTTTAAGTAGAGTACCTAATCTGATCATTATGATCCTCTGAGTGAAATTTTTCATCCTTGTTGTGGGTGAAAATACTGTGGCTTAGTCAAATGGGATGATTGTTGCTATTCATATAATCCTTGAATTAAAGCTGAACCTTAAGGTACTGAAATAAAAACCCTACATACATTTTAATTTATTATTGAAATTCTCTATTATATCTGATTTATCTCCAAGAAGTTGGTTTTGCAGGAGACAATTACTATATAAATCTTGTGAAAAGTCCCAGCAGATCATGGTGAGATTCAGCTTCAGAAATTAAGAAATATAACTAGTAATCGTATTACTATGGTTCTCCCCCTCCTGAGTTACAAATGCAACAATTTGATTATTATGATGATACTTCATCCTAGTAAGAAGTGAAATAAGACAATGAAATCATGATACTTAGCACTTAAATAACACTATTTCTCTGCTGAGCTCTTTATGAACAGCAATTAGAGAAGGACAGTAGAGAGTTCATCTGACCTGGTGATACACATGTAATAAACCAACTCCTTCAGAATTAAGGTCGAGAGGGAATTGCCTACTTGAGATCCAGCCTACACCACAGATGAGTGTGTGTAGGGAGCAGATATTGAAGTAGAAGCATGCAAAAAAATAAAACCTTCTCCTTGTTTTAATTTACTTTTAATTTGAAAACTGACTTCCATTTAAATTATAAGGGAATTTAAAATGGGACACAAAATGAAAATTAGTTAACTGAAGATGAGTTAGTGAACTGTAAGATGAATTTCACTGTAAACAGAGTTAGTCTTTGAGGTTACAAAAATGATTTGCGTGCCATAAAAGAAAATATGCAGCTCATCTGCCTTTGCTACCTTTGCTCTCTTCCTTGAATCTGGTTGTTCATCAAAGCATCTCTTAGATCCTGAATAGAGTATTGACTATCTTCTTAGTGAAGAGTTACACCTTTGTGAGTGACATCTGTGTTAGTCAGCTTTGTACTGCTGGAATAAAATACTTGATGTATACAACTTAAAAGAAAAAACTGCTTACCTTGGCTCACAGTTTACGCTTCAGTCGATGGTCAGCTGACCCCATTGCTTCTGACAAGGCCAGTTATGTGGTGAGGGTTTGTTGTGGAGAAGCCGATCATCTCATGATGGCCAGGAAAACTAAGGGGGAATCGGGCCAGGAAACAGGTAGAGTCCCTAAACTCACAGTACTGTAGCACACTCCCTTGTAGATCCCACTTTTTGAGGCTTTATCACTTCCCTAGAATGTCATCAAGTTTTTCTAACCAATGGATTAGTCCACTGATGAAATGAGAGATTTCACTATCCAATCATTTCTAAAAATTCAGCCCTAAACACATAAGCATTTGGAAGGATATCCCAAACCTAAACCATAACAACCACTCTGCTCCAAGAGCAGCCATGGTGTCTTTTTGAGGACCCTGGGTCTTTGGATTTAGTGAAGTGTGTTCATCCTCACCATGCTCTGTCCCTTAGTAAATGGTATTTGTCTGCATTTGTACCTTTTCCCTTTGTTTTCAGCTGCTTGACTTTGATCTCATGTGTTTGTCTCTTTGGTTCAATCATTGGAGGTATCTGGAAGGTTCTCAAACACAGTGTGATTCCTGCTGTCAGCTCCTGCAATTTGCTAGTCATAAGTAGGAATCCTAGTAGATACAACCTCCATATTGACTGATCAAAAGATGGAAGTTTGATCCTGGAGACATTTATCTTTCTTCCTAGGTATGCTTTACTTCACATTATCCTAATGCAAATTGAGCTCACAAGTGACAAGCTATATGACAATAGCAAATCATCTAATTGTCTATTAATCAGGTTCTTTCTATAAAACTTAAGAAAGATCATTTACTCACAATAGTTATTTAAGGCTCTTAATTAAATGTGGAAATGTAAAGATGCCAAACTTAATTTCTTTCTTTGGATGAGAATTACAGATAAACAAATGTTTTTCAAAATGGGCTGTGATCATTTATTTTTGTGTATCATTGAAATCCTGATGAAGTGGTGGTCAGCTATGCTGACAAATGTTTTAACTTGCTCTCTGAGAAAATGTGTTTATATTTATGCATATGATTTACTGTGAGCACAACATGTATATGTTCATAATAAATCTTAAATGTGAAAATGTATAATAAAATACTGCCAAACTAATAGTATATACAATATTTAACAAAAATGCCATAGAGACTATTGATTTGCAGAGATTTCTAGTGTTAATTTTCTCCAACCACTATATTTTTAGCAAACCTATAGAAATTGATAATGTGGTGCAATTAAGACACGGAATTCTTTTTTATTATTTTCAATTATTTTGACAATTAAGAGAAAAATGAAACTGAAATTTAACCACTTCTTAGTGGTTAAACTTCTATAGCTGATTAAAAACAAAATAATATTAATATTTCTTCTCTGTTTTGTTTTTGGGTATTTTCCTTCTCTGTTTTGTATATTAGTAACAGACTTGACACAGTTTTAGATTTACTATATCTTACTATTATTTTTACTCAGTTTTCCCCCTAACTTTATAGGTCATGTCAAACCTGTGACCCACTTATCCTTTTCTTTTTTTTGTGGAGAGGGATTATGTTGGGTCATATGCAAAATACATAATATTGCTAATTCATGTAAGTAAGGATACTTCCTATTGATAACTTTATCATAACCTTTCAAAAAGTAAGGTGTGAGCAAAAAATAAAGATGAGCTACAGTTTTCAAAAACATCAAACCGTAATTTTTAATGATTCTTTAGTATGTTCCATCTTTGGGTTTCACCTTGGCTCACTCATACTTGTCCAAAATCCCTGAATCTGGAGTTAGAGGAGATGGAGATAGCACAGTGTGATAGAGTATTTACCACACACAAAGCTGATAGATTCCAATAAACATAAAAGCATTGTTGGTGGGAAGATATGTTTAAATAACTACGAATTTAGGATTATGTGTTTTGACACCTTTTACTATGGTTTAAAGTAGAATTTATTTAACATTTAAGATTACTTTTTTATGAATTGACTTGCTTAACAATAATTTAGACATGTCAGAAAATTCCTAAAAATTTAGAAATTGTGAATAAATATAGATAAACTTCATGACACTTTTGAGGCTACAGAAAACTTTGAGGGTATTGAAACAAGTAGTGAGCAGTCCCTGAAAGAAGATCTGGTTATGGTGATACATGGCTGTCATCTGAGGCAAGAGGAAGAGTAAGAAGAAGAGAAAGGAAGAGCAGGATGAAGAGAAGGAGCACGAGAAGGAAAGGGGAGAGGGCGAGGAGGTTTATCCAGTAAGAAACAATACGTACAGAAACACAGTGTGGAGCCTAATGGCAGTTGCCCAGAAAATATGGCCTGCTGTGAGTGAGACTCACCCCATCACTGAGAAGGATCAGTGGTGTGAGGTCTAAGATAAACTACTCTGCTATAGTAAGCATTTGGGATATTGAGGTTACAGTAAAAATACATCACAGACTACAAAGACCATTATCACCTGTAACACGACAGTATAGGATTCCAGTCTGTAGTGCTTTTTGAGGGGAGAGATGAGGGGGAGGAAGAGAGAGAGACAGAGAGACAGACAGAGAGAGAGAGAGAGAGAGAGAGAGAGAGAGAGAGAGACAGAGATAGAGACAGAGACAGACAGAGAGAGGGGGGAAAGAGAGAGACAGAGAGAGAGACAGAGGAGGAAGAAGGAGCAGGAAGAGGAAAGGAAAGGAAAGAGAAGAGACCAGAGGGGAGGCAGGGGAGGGGAGGGGAGGGGAGGGGAGGGGAGGGGAGGGGAGGGGAGGGGAGGGGAGGAAGGTAAAGGAAAGGAAGGAAAAGGAAAAGTAAGCCAGGAGCACAGCTCAGTGGTGCAAGGGCAGCCTGGCAAGTGTGGGGCTGTAGTTTGAGTCCTCATACCAATATGAGTAAATAAATAAATATAAATGGATAATAAACCAATGCGAACTTCATGGCTTATATTAGTATAATCTGAAAAGGAGAATATTTTCTTTTCTGGCCGGAGTGAGCACCTATCTAACATGTTTTGGGTTTGTAGCTTTCAATGCTATGAGAAGGAAAAGGAGAGAGAGAGAGAGAGAGAGAGAGAGAGAGAGAGAGGTGAGATGAAATGAGAAGATGTGAATTAGAAATTAAGGGAAAGGAAAAAACTTTCCTGCATAAATGATTTGAAGAGAAAAGACTACAGTACATACTCATTAAATTCTAGAATTGTTTGGTAACTGTTTTTTTTTTTTTCAAAAGTTGGAAACGTCTCACACAAAATTAAAGGTATACATTATTTTAGAAGTCTAGAGAGCACTAAAATTTATATAAAACTTCTATTCACGGATTATCTAAAATGCATGTCTGCTACCGATCTCTTTTCTTTTCCACTCAGTATAAAGGATAGAATGTTTTCTCTCCTCTCTTGACTACCGTGGCAGACTCCTCACCCAGCTCTGGGCTGTAACGCATGAACAGAGACACTCAGCATGGGGCTGCCATGAGTTTGCCTTCTCTCTCTTTGGACAGGAACATGCTACTAGATACTGAGATAAGTGATGCTGCAACCACGACTGGATATGAGAAATATCTCAACCCATCCACCCTGACAACGAACTGCCAAACTTATCACAACTTCTTTAAGTAACACTTACAATTTAGGGTTAAGCCGGAATTTTATTGCAAATTAAGCAGTACTGAAAGTTTATACTCACACCTCTAATAACTACTTAGCCACCTCTGTTTCAATAAATGTGTTAGTCTAGGTTAAAGATTGTAAGTAGAAACAATATTCAAATTAACTCTCATAGTAAGACTGTTTCAGGAGACTGCCATATTCTGCCCTTGAATCTAAGGGAAGCAATTTGACTAGAGTTCACTGAGGTTGGAACACAAGATCTTCATTCCCTGCAACAAAGTCTCCCATTTCTGATGCTCTATACACTTTCTTTTGCTTTACTTTCTCACTTTGCAATCTTTCTTTCACAGATCTCATGATTCATGTAGTTTGAAGTCAAACCAAGCTAAACCAAACCAAACCAAGCCAACCAAGCCAAGCCAAACCAAGCCAATCCAAGTCACACCAAGCCAAATCAAACCAAACTAAACACAGAGATTAAAATAATTTGTTTCTGGATAGCTAATGTGTTAGTTTAGATAATCAAAGTCAAAGACTGTCATGTTAGTTTACATAATAGAGTTTCCAATGTTGTGGTTGTCTAGGACTACCACTATAAGAAAATTAGGTAGGCTAGATGGGCTTAAATGACAAAAACTTAACTTCTCACATTACTAAAGAGATTAAAAGTCCAAGATTAAGCTGTCAGAAGGATTTGCTTGTTTTGGAACTTCTATTCTTGGCTTGACAGTCTCTGTCTTTTCTCTGTGCACTCATGTGGTCTCTCTTTTGTGTATAACTCCTTGTGTCTCCAATTCTCATTTCTTAAAAGATACCACTTTGATTGTATTTGGGCCCAGTTTGGTGGTGTCATTTTTTAACCACCTCCTTAAAAGTATTATCTCCAAGTATAGTTATCCTTTGAGGTACTAGGGTTCAGAAGCACAATACATAAATTTTAGAGCAACACAATTCCACCCATAACCCATTTTACCTGTGCCCACTTTTGACTATGTAGCACATTTTATGATTGAAGATACAAGAAATGTTACATGTCACTAGCAAATAAAGGAAGGTAAAAATGGATTTTAGGCACAAATCAATGAAAAAATGCAACTATTTCCAACTTTCTTCTATGTACAAAATGTCACCCTTGACAGTTAAATACAAATATTGCTTAGTTGACTAGATAAACTGGGTAAGTTCAGATGATGTGTACATCATGATATACATGAAGGGTTCAAATGTGACATGAATAGTCAGTGCTAAAATATAGAAAGGAAACTTTTTCCAGTTGAATGTACAAAGAGATGCTTTAGGGATATCCCATAGAGACAGACCACTGGGAGAGCAGAATAATGATTAAATTAGCAAGCCCCCAGGAAAAAGAGTGCTTTCTATAGATCTGGAATGGCATCAGGAAAAAAGAGGGGTAGAAACAAAGGGAAACTTCTAGGGATAATAATGTATATATTATTTTTGAGGAAGGGGAATCTCTTATGAAAAAAGTGACAGACAAGTTGCAAAGACAGTTGCAGGTAAGACTGTCAAAGCTTTAGAGATGATTGTAAAGTGAGTCTGTTTGTGCAGGCTTGAAAGTGTTAAGCTGAACAGTTTTCTGCTGGAATTTTCTGACATCTCTGAGTTGGCCATCTATGCTCTCCTTCGGAATTAATACAGGGTTTGGGGTGACCTGGAAGGTCAACTCTTAAGATAATTAGTACCAAAGAGCTGCACTCTTGCCATCCTGCCATTTCAGCCTTCTCACAATCTAGCAATTTTTCATGATAAATTGAATCTAATAACATATTTTTGCAGCCAAGATACATGGTGGATCATTGTCTTGTCACTTTGATAAAATGTTTGGGGTTTTTTCCTCTGGTTCAGACTTGACGATAGATCAGGTGAAATATCTACAGTTATGGCAAACTAATACAAATATAAAAATTTCCTGCAACATGTACTTGGAAAAATTATTAATTATTTGAGTAAAATAATCCAGGGATATTTCTTTTGTTTTGTGATTTAAAATTCATTTTGCTGGTGTGTTTAATTTTTTTTTAGGGTTTCCTAAAGGATGATAGCAGTTGTATTCTTCTTTAAATACATGCTATGATGTAGTTCTTTAAATATGAAGAGTCAAAATTCGAAGAGATGTTAATGAGAAGGAAATCATTGACTATTTGTGGTACCATACACTTATTTATGACTGTTAATAGGTTACTTCTGCTATTCTTCACTTGGTTCTTTATTCTAAATAGACCAGTCTTGTTTGTCTCAAAAAGAGAGATAATCATATAGTGATATTTATTGCAGCCTAGGCATGTAACTTGGCAACCTGGGTAATCCTTAATTCCTTCAGTTAACACTTTCTGTGATCAAAAAGGTATCTAACCTCCTCTACACTGTCTCTGCATCTGCACATATGTAATACAGGGCATAGCAAGAGTGTGAATATGAACTGAGCATCATAAAGGAAAAAGGTTTAGCACAGTTCCTGACACATAGTAAATACTCACAAATTTATATGTCATTAATAAAATGAGTTTTGTCTCTATAGGCAAGATACACTAAGATGGATACTAAATCTTTGTGTGTTTAATGCATATAATCGAAATTTTTGCTTTTTACTCTGAGAATACTTTAGAATTATTTTTAAAAATACATACACATATATATATATATATATATATATATATATATATGAACTACTACATAATTAATTTTTATAGAACAATCTTCATTCTGGTCCATAATTCTATTTTTAAAGAAATTGTAAAAATTGACAACATCTATTCTTTCAATATTTTGATAATGTTCACCAGAGAATTAATCTGGGTCTAGGATGTTTGCTTTTTTTGTGTGAAGTTTTAAATCTATTAATTTTTAGACATAGGTTATATATTCTGGTTATATGTTTTTGTGAATGGCTATTTTTAGTTTGTATTTTTAAACAGGTTAGTCCATTCCAAATTGTCAAATGCATAGACATTAAATTTTTTATAATGCTTCTTATTATCTCTTAAATATCTTTAATTATTTGATAACATCACTCTTTCACTGAAGAGATCAACAATTCTACTTTTCTTATGCTTTGTCACTCCTGATAAGATGATTTTACTAATTTTTAAGGCAACATCTGATTTTACTAATCTTCTATATTGCTATTTTATTTTATTCTTAATTATGTTGATTTATGATGTTTATTTATTGGCTTTAATTTATTAATTAAAGCAAATTTATTTGTTTTAATTTATTAATTAAAGCTATTAAAGTGATTTATTTGCTTTAATTTATTAATTAAACAAATTATTTATTTGTAATTTATTTGCTTTACTTTTCCCTTTTTTTCTAAGTTCTTATGGTAGAATATTATAAATTTTATTTTTTAGTTTTTTTCTAACATCAATTTAAAGTTTTAAAGTTCCATTAAACACTATTACAGATTAAATTTAAAATTTAGAAATTTATTTTTTTTTCATTTTTATTCAGTTCAAAGTATTTTCCATGTACCTTTGAAATGTCTTCTTTAATTAATGGAATATTTGAAAAATGTGGCTAATTATCAAGGTTTATTTCTATATTTCTAATAGTTTTTTCTCAGTGATTTCTAATTCAAATCCATATTGGCCAAAGAAAATATATATATGACTTCAAATATTTTAGATGGGTTATAGATGCTTTATGTCTCTTTTTTATCTTGGTGAATGTCTCAGGTACCTTTAATATAGCTGTATCTTATTTTGGTGCTGAGAGTGGTCTGTCAGTATTAATGAAATTCAGTTAGTTTGTTGTAATGTGGAGGTTAGTATAATCCTACTGATTTCTTTTGTATTTATCTGTTCTATTATTACTAGGAAGACAATGCTGAAGTCTCTGTAGCTCTGAATTAGTTCCTTTCTCCTTTCAGTTATGTATGCTTTTGTTTTGTACTTGTACTTGTAAAGCTGTATTGTCAGGATCATCAAAATTTAGGCTGCTGTTGGCTTGATGAGTTCACCTCTTTGCAGTATACAACATTCATTTTTGTCACTAGTAACATTCCTTGTCCTGTCACTCACATCATTAAACATCCACTTGCCATTCCTATTGTTACCACTTTTACCCTGATAAATACTAGACTGCTACGTTATTTTCTCATAGGTTTCTGAACATATCTGTCTTTTTTTTTCTCATTTTTTCTTGTCTCTGTTGAGGACAACATATTTTTATTAATCTACTCTTAAGTTTACTTACTTTTTAATCTACTATTTTCATAATGCTAATCGGTATTCTTACTTTTTAGTACTAACATGTATTTACATCTATTATTTTTACTACTAACATTTATTGTTTCTTAGTACTAATATCTATTTACCTTTACATACTTTATTTCTTTGTATAAGGGTTCTGTATTTCCATTCATTTCCAAATGTCAATACTTAGTTTTGGAACCTGACTAAAACAGCTGTTTTTCATTAGTGCAACATATATTCATATCAAGCTTGGTTTCTCATAATTGGCCAGCCCCTTGCAGGTTGAAGTTTCAGGGTTTATCGTATGTCAAGTGATTTTTGGATTATATTCTTGTCATTCTGGCTATAATGGAATTGTAATGTTTTTAAATCATAAGGATAATTTTTACTTCATTTTCTTAAAGCAATATATCTTTCATTTTCTTAAAGATACTTATACTACAAAGCTCAACTTCTTTTCTGTGTGCTGTGCACCTGGTGACAAGTCAGTTTTCAGAACTGATGTGGATGTGTCTAGTCTGTGTCCATTCAGTGACTCTTCTGAAACCTGTGATGTTTTCTAATTTGCAGCTTAATTCTAAAGGTCTTATGCATGTTTGATTAAAAATCTTTGTATCCACCAATCTGAAATGATCATACATCATAGAACAAGACTTGAAGGATACCGCTGTTATAAAATGCATATTGTTTGTGATCTCTCAGATGCCTCTGAATCTCTTGGATTACTCTTCAGAGTGCACTGGTCTGAACTACATGGTTAGAGTGTCTCTTCACTCACCTATCTCAACATTAAGTACCAAGTGGCAGAAGGACACTGGGAGCAAGTGGACTTTGGTCTCACATTTGTTGTGCAGGTTCTTGACTTACTTGCTCACCTGGGCCATCACTACAGCCACTGCTTTAATATGGTCCATTACTGTTGTTAGAAGAATATATTGGAAACTGGATATATAACACCAGATAATTAAAACAGCAAAATGGTACTTTTTACACTCTTACCAAGCACTTAGGTGTGCTTTCCATGGTCTTCAGACTAGAAAGGGAAATATTTTTGATGTTCCTTTTTATCTGTACCTGATGGTCGCTTACAGGTTTGAGATTTCCCATGAGATTAGACCAGGTCATCCTACAACCATAACATAAATTAAATTAAACCAGACAATTTAGCACCAGTCCACTGGAACTCTGAATTTCAGTTGTCTTAATTCACATGATACTATTTACTTTCAAATCCTTCACAAGTGTCCCATTTATTTTATCTAGGTTTTGTATCTGCAATCAGTGGATCAGGATTTTCTCTGCTTATTCCATCATGATGAAGACAGGTGTTTGTTTTTATTGATTTTTAATTTTTTCTTCATTTCACTTTGTTTCTCTTTTAAAATATTAACTTTTATGTTTATTCAGTTGAAGTCCATTCTACACCAGGGGTCATATATGAAATGATACTTTAAATTTCTTTATTGTGCGATGATACATTGTTCGTTAACTTTCTTATCATTAAAATTATTTTAAATCTTTTGTTATTGATTACTGTATTTATTTTGAAGTAGTAATAAATGGTTTCTATGTATTATACCAGTGCCTTTCAGTTAGATTTTTGTGTTTTACTTTTCTGTGGAGATAGTCTTCTGATTCTCCCATATATATATCTTTTCCTTTCATCTGCATATATTACCTATATAGTATATACTTCTTTTATAAATATTTTCTCATATATGTATTTTCTCTTACGTATCTTCTGATATATCTATATATGAAAAATTTGTGTGTGATTGTGTACAATATGCATAGATGTCCTTGGTTTTTACATTATTGTTTTGTAAACAACAGTGTATTACTGTACAAATTGTGTGTCTGAAATTTTTGTGTAGTCTTTAGCTGAGTTCAAAAAAGTTTTATCAGCTTTCAAATCTTTCCCTTTTTTACACCTGTATGTACCTGCAGGTACAGTAATATCAAAAAACATGCAGGCCCATCACATCGTAATCATATCATAGCTGAATGAGTACAAGATGCACAGAATTTCTCTCAATGGAGTACTTGAGACTGTGCAAACCAAAATAGGGCATTGAAAAGAAAAAGAAAAAGAAAATTCAGAAGATGTAAACCTATGGTACTTGTATCTGAGTGCATTACGTGACCAGAAATCAGGAATTAGGCTACAGTAGAACCAAGAATATGGCTGGAATCAGGATGAAGTACTATGTGGAGGCTGGCTTTCTATTAAACTCAGGTCGTCAAAATCACGGTGTAAAGAAAATACAGAGTGCAACTGTTTGCGAAAATTATATCTCTAAGTGTTGGTTAGTGATATATATTATATTATATTATATTATATTATATTATATTATATATAAAATTTTATACACTTCTGGGTCAAGTTTTGAGTAAAGAAGATTTCATGGAGCCTCATAATAGCACCTGAGTGATTTTGATGTTTAGTATTTATGCATATTTTTCATCTTATAATGATATTTTACTTTGATTAAACCCAATGCAAATTTAAAAATTTACAGTTTAATAATGTATTGAGTACAGCCTACCCATAAAACATTATAGCTTATCAACACAATACAATATGGAGAACCAGTTGCTTTACCTCAGAATTATGTGTTGAAAGTATATTAATCATACCACAATACTAGGAAAAGATCAGCATTCAATTTTTTCCTGAATATGTATTACTTTGGTACTACTGTAAAGTCAAAACCTTTAAGTGAAGCCATCTTAAGTCTAGGACTATACTGAATGAAAGCTACAGTTCTCTGTGTCCTACTGCAAATATATCCAACCCTTCAAATTAAAATTCAGTGCAGCTTACAACTTCCACAATGTGGCTCCTTTCCATTGGTTACTCTTCTTTCATTATCTTTACCTAATCATATCACTTAGTATTAAAGCTACACATTTTCCACTTGGTCATAGTCATTTTAATGTAAAGCCTAATAATTCTAACAGTCTTTCACTGATTTCAGTTGAATTAAAGTTATTAGCTTTCCATGAGAACAGTGTTTGTGAGCACCTAATTTGCAGAAAAAGTATCTCAACAGTGTCTCTTGTAGCAATAACACTGGGTGTTTACAGAGACCTTGTTGATTACACATATTTGCAGTCCCATATTCTCCCTTGTACAAACTTTTGATAGTTTGGAGACGTGCTGTAGCCATTCTTCAGATTTTCAACGAAGGATCTCTTTATCTGAAAAGACGTGAACCAAGTAAAACAATGGACAAGGAGTACAAGTTAAAGGAAGGTGGATGGACCATAGTGAAAATAGAAAGATTTAGGATACCTGTAGGAAGACAAGTCAGCATTATATGGAGACGAATTAATACTTTGGGATTAAACTGTCTGTGAAGGATAGAAGCATGTCAGGCTAAAAATAGGCATGGAGTAATTCAGAAGCTAATCACACTCTGTCACAGATAAAATTAATAAGTAAAAAAGTTTTAACAAGACATTAGCCATCTGAACAGCCTAGAAGACTTGGGGAGGGAGAGGAGCGTTATGGCTGTGGTATTAACATCACTGTTATTAGGTTGGCGATGATTAACAGGATGTGGTCTCAAAGGGAGCAAGGTGAGCCTCTGTAGGACAGCACTATGTCAGGAGATGATGATCTCAAATTGGATAGTGAAGGTGAATTGTCTGTTCAGAGGGACATTGGGCCCAAGGACACAAAGATGGGGACTGGACCAGCCAGAACAAAAATATGAGTTATGCCAGGGGAAAAAATTACAGCAGATATAAAATTAAAGTGAGATACAGATTTGTGACAAACAGACACACCTGTTAGTCCTTGTCTGCCATATAGTACATATTTTTGGCATATTAGGCTAACGTTTCTTTTGGGTCAAACTCATTCAGATTTTATGATAAGAAGTGAATTAAATCTTTGAAGCAGAAAACCAAAGAACTTCATAATTGCTTCAGCCAGGTAACTAAAGGGATATATTATTTTATTTATTGTCAGGATAAATTGATTAAATGCCCCTTGAATTTAGAGTCAAGTGCTAGGTACTTTTGAAAGTGAAAGGGAAACTTTGAAACTAATTTTTGAGAGAAGGTTACAATAGAATGTAAGAGGTAGCTACTAACCACAGACTAAAAGTTCTGCCTGACAAGTATGCAATTCGTAACCGTTATGTGAAAGTGTAGAAGTCTGTTTTAGGATATGAACATAGGCTATTATTTTAAAATATTCAAAATAATGTAAATGGATTGGTGTAAAGAATTTTTCCCCATATGGAATTTTAAAGTTTCAAAACAAAGGGGATAAATTCCTTGAGCAGTAAAATTGTAGTGCATGCATTGCTGATTAAAAAGTAGAATCAAACCTGAAAGTTTAGAGTAATTATGCTGGTAGATAAAATAAGTTTGCATTTAACTTAACAATGTATTGTGAAGTTGGATATGTTTATCAGAAAAGTTTTTTTTTTATTTTTTTTAGATAAAGTTACAGAAATCTTTTAAAAATTTTGTAACATAGAAGAATTTCTGAAGCAACATAATTCTAAAGTAGTATATCTTCAAGTCTGATACAACCAGGACCCTTATTCTGTTTCTTTGAGAATCAGTCTCCGCAGTACATCAATTTGTACATGTACTTAGTCTCCTGTTATGTTCTCAAGGATTCTGCCAAAAGCACATACTGCAAAAGAGAATCTTATTTCCCAACTGGCTCTCAAAAATAAGGAGGTATTTTCTTGGAAACATCCAGAAAACTTTTAAAGATGTTATGTTTCATTCGCCTATTTTTGCATGAAAAATAAAGCAAGAAGTATTGAAGTCCTAATGCTGGTGAAGAAAATAATCAACATACTTCTCAGTGGAAAGGAACTGAAATAGAGCAAGGAAGACTCCTAAATATTCTTGGGTTTCTGGGAAGAAAAAGAAGGAGAGGATGAAGTAGGCAATCAACAGTGACAACAATATCACAGTCATCAACATTCCATTGAGAAATGTTTTTTTTATTTAGTTTTATCATTAAGTGACATATAATAATTACATAAACTATTGGGGCATGATGTGATATTTCACAGCATGTATTCAGGCTGTAATGATCAAATCAGGGAATTTAACTTATCTATCACCACATTTATAATTTCTTTATAAGAAAATATTCAAAATCTTCTCTTCTAGGTATTGTAAAATATATCATGTTATTCAGTATCATAACTCATTTGCACTACAGAGCTCCAGATTTGATCCCTTCTATTTATAACTTTGTTCCAGTTGACAAATATATTTCCCTCCCTCCTAACCTTTGCAGCCTATGGTAACCACTGTCTACTTTTCTCCACTATGAGACTTACTGTTTTTAGATTTTATTTAAGGTAATGCCACATTTGTCTTTCTATCCCTAGCTTATTTCACTTAACATATAATACTCCATAAATTTCTACAATTACTATGAGTCAGAAAAAGCTGCAATTTCTATTTTACATTTCATAGGCAAAAAGAACTCTGAATAAGAGGCCCTGAGGTCAATCCCTGCAGCAAACTACACAATTGCTTTAAACCTATGCCTACTCTTTCTCATCTCTCAACAAGAATATTTGTATAGCATCTAAGTCCTGGAGTAGCTATGAAGTCAAAAGGAATAAAGTCTGAGGATCTATTTGGGCCAGGAAGCCCTATTTTTCCTGTCTCTTTTTGTGTTCCTTTATTCTCTGTACCTGTAGGGTGTCTGTAGAGTTTTTCAGATAGTCGAGTATACATTTACCTGCCTTTTTCCTTTACTTGTCATCTTTCTATTTTAATTTTAGTTGCCCAATCCACTGCATGTTTGGCCTAATATTTTAAGATAAGCCTAAATTGCTCCTGGAAAACTGCAATATGCATGCTATACATGAGTGGTGTTGTATCCGTGTAATATCATGGAGGCTCAGCATTTATAGCTGTTTACATGTGTTATTCTGTCAGAGCAGCAAAAGATAGCTCTGATGATGAAAGAAATCCAGGTACCAACAGCTCTCATCACTTACTGGCATCTTGCAAGTTTTACTCTCATAATACTCGCTGGTACAGGGCCAACAGTGTGATTCTAAAGGTTCTGATTTGCTAAACCATCATGGAAGAAAAAATGCCTTTACCAAAAATTTAAAATTCAAGAAAAATTATTTATTTAGGTATTTTCAGAGAGATTTAATGAGTCAAGGAGGCAACTGTCCTCCATGGCAACATTTGCATAACTAAGTATTAATTTTTCTAATTTGAAATTTGCACATGACAGAATTTTAAATTCTTCAATTCGGTTGCCCATCTACATGTATCAAAATGAACTCCACCTCTGCTAATAAAACTAATCTTAGGTATTATAAAATATAAGCAAAAAGAAATTTTTCCATGTTGTAGAGAAAGAAATTTGATGGTGTGGTTTTCACGTGGCAGTTCGGTGTGTTTGGTTGTTTCAACTTTTCTTGAAAGTGTTTTTGAATAATTTAGTGTTCACAACAAGGTATTTGGGAAAAATGTATTCATTTTCCTCTTAGTTGAGTGTTATGAACTGAATGTTTATGTACCCTCAAAATTTATATGTTGACATCCTAATTCTCAAACTGACAGTTTTTGATATGAGGCTTTTGAGAAGCAACTCGGACACAAAGTTGGAGCTCTCATACAAAATAAGTGTTTTTATGAGAAGGGTCAAAAGATAAGTCTCTCTCTGGCATGTGGTAACTTAGCTAGAAGGAAGCTTTGTGCAAATTAGAAAGTGGCCCTTCACCAGATACATCTACCAGCGCCTTGGGTTTTAGATTTTTCAGCGTCAAGAGTGAGTGAACTAAATATTTGTCTTTTAAACCACACAGTATGTGGCATATTTTATAGTAGCCCAAACAGACTGCGGTACTCAATATGCCAAATTCAGGTTTCAAGAAAGAGGAACATTATCTTTTATCAAATGTATGAGAAGCTGTAGAGAGATGTGACTGCACAGAGTTTTAGGAACTATGAAACACAATTCATCCATTGCTAAGAGGGAAGGTACAGTGAATAGTTAAGTGAAATAAAAAGCACAGATTATTTGTAGCTATTGGGACAGAGGCAGCCTGTCTGCATCAGTGCATTAATTGAATAGAATGAGATTATTGACAAGCAACGGTGAGTAATTATTAAGGTTTATTTCAGGCATTAGAAGAAAATAAAGAGCAACAGCTAAGTATGAAATCTGTTTAAAAATAATGAAGATACTTACATAGAAAAATAATTTAAGAAATTAAAATCAATAGTTAAAGAGCTAATTGAGACTTACTTTAAACTGAGAAAGGGTGAATCAGACCCTTTTACTTACATGATTGTGGTTTGTATCCTATAGACAAAATATGCAAATGCAGAAAACCTCTCTGTTCAAGTAAATACTGATCAGAAAAGTCCCTCTTCAAGGTATACTATGGATACTACAAAATTATACCTAGTTCTACAATATTTTGTCCATTTTCAAAATGAGATTCTTGAGTTCCTTAAAGTCTTTTACCAAGTATAGAGTGCATTGAATCCATATAAAATGTCTAACAAAAATCCAATCATCCTCAAACATATATTGTATTTTTAACTTTATTGGCTAGGGTTTGTAGCAAAAAGTATTCTCTCAAAATTGACCACTCAAGCTAAATTCTCTTATGATAATAATTAACAATGAGATTAAATCAATTAGTTCACTGTTTATATGTTTTAATTGTTTTTTTTAAAGATATGTGGCTAACTTGGAATATTTGTTTCCCAACATTATTTGTAAAACAACCCTTTTGTCTTGTAATCATTTGTGCTGTCAAGGGGCACTGTTGAGATTTCGTATATTATTATCTCACAAACATAGAGTGAATGTGAAAGTTATCATTTTGGTCCATATACTGAGACAAAAAACTGAAAACATCAAATATTGATAACTTTTCTTGGACCTGTCAGAGATGAGGTTGTAAGGAAAATGCTATACTAAAACCTAAAGAAGTAGGTAAACAAAACCATAGTTAGGGTATGTTAACCTTAACTCCACGTAAAAGGAAGATCTAGCAGGAACACCTAACAGGTAAACGTGAGTAATTTGGGGGATTACACAGAGAAAAAATCGATCCTACAGACATAGAAGAGTTCAATATTCCCATCTACATGCCTCACCAGATTATCATGGCCAAAAATCAATTAAAATTACCTTACCTTATGTCTATGGGACTGAAAGAGCGAAATGACTATCGTGAACATCTGGAATGTTTCTGTGATAGTTAGCATTGTCCAGAGGCACAGAATCAATAGACTGCTGTGTATATACACACATGTGCAAGCACAGACATTTCTCTATGTACACACTTATCCATACACACACCTATTTGCTGATTTATCAATTTTAGACTTATTATAAGGGATCAGATCATATGTTATGGAGGCTTTGGAAGCATTAATCTACAAGGTGACTGACAAACTTGGGATCCAGGAATGTCAGTGACATAGCTCTAGAAAAATGGCCAGCGGGTGGAGACTCACAAGAGCCAGCGGTCCAGATGAAGACTAAAGGCAGTACGTTGTAGAGTATACTCCTGTCCAGATGTTGTATCATCTGTCATATTAAAAAACCCAAACAATAAGACTCATTAGTAACAAATATACCTAAGGTCCAGATGTTGGCTTCTAATACCACATTGCAATAAACAGAAGCTGGGATCCTTGGAGAAATGGCTGAGTTCAAGGAATGGGGCAGTACTTTTGTAATAAGGTCTGGAACAGCTTGTAGTAATAAAAAAATAAGAAAATTCTCCAAAAAGGAGCAGAATAAAGCAAAAGAAAATAAAACCCCACAATGACTGGTTTATAACAAAGAGAAAAGTCAAAGAACTTGCAGTGACCTATTGTGGAGAAATTTAAGCAACAAAATAAATGAATTATTGGTTTTAAGGCAAAATTTAGAATAAGTATCAGTGAGTACAATGAAAATATCAGTAAATGAATGAAAAACTACATAATTAACTTGATAGAAGGGACAAATTTCCATTTAGGAAAAGCTCCATACAAAGTGTTCAGCTACTTTGCCTTCAAGGAGGTAGAACTTAGCTATCTACTCAAGATTTCACTGTGCCATTATCTCCTCCCAAAGCAATGCATGATAGCAGGGGGAAAAGAGTCAATCTGTAATGGAAAAACCTGACAAACACTACCATAGCCATGTGTACAAGGTTCACATCAAAAATAAATCATATGTATTCTTTCCATTATATGATGAAAGTGGCGCTTTGGATTTGTGATCTCTCTTCCTTCCCCAGCCCTTAATCACATGAAAATAGACCACTCTAATTCACAGATTCAACAATATGCCTGCGTAGTATTACTGAAAATTGTTTCTCAAGATAAGTATGACAGACTCTAAGGAACTATGACACTCAGGAGACCGAGAAGACATGATGACAGGCGTCACATGACAACTAAGTGCCGTGTGACATTCTGGAAAGAATCCTGGGAACAAATGTGCCATCTTCAGGGGAAGAATGTATCCATATTGAGTGAAAATTTATAACAAATGTGTGTTATTGACTTACCATGTTATTAATAGAGAAAATTGGGTGTTGGGCATATGAAAGCTGTCCATGCTTCTCAGCATTGCCTAAATCTAAAAAAATGTTGTAAAAATTAAGTGCATTAAGAAAAAAATAAGGACTTCTTTTCCCTAAATTTCTCTGTAAATAACTGTACTTGATAGTTTTTTGAAGAATCTATCTCTTTTGAGTGCTCAAATAGTTTGAAGTTGTAAAAATTTGTGAAAAGGAAACTATGAAACATCACATTTTCCCTTTTAAATTCAGTTTGAGTTTCTTCCCATTTCAAACGATTCATAGTTATTTGGTCCTATATGGTTTTTTTTTCCCATCAACAAAATAATCTATTATTCTAATGATTAAATGCAATGGTATGGACAAGTGTTTCAGTGACATTTTAGTCACTGAGAAAAAATATGTGACCCCTGAAAGTTAGGAGAGGAGAAGATTATTTATAGCTCATGCGTCAGTTCATTGTTGGTTAATACGAAGGCAGGATAGCAGGATAGCCAGGTACACTATGGAGAAAAACCTGCTCACCTTATGGTGCACAGGAAGCAGAGAGCAAAGGGAGGACCCAGGGAAGGAGCTGTGCCCTTCTACTGAAACCACAGTAACTCACTTCGTCAGACCAGGCCACTTACTCCTAATAGCAAAGTTAGCTACACTCTCATCAGCCAATGAGTATAGTGTCACCGTTATCCAATCACCTCCCCAGAGCCTGTGTATTTATTTATGTTGTAACAGCATGAATTAGTTGAGAGAAAAATGTAGTGTTTGTAACTACCAGGAAAATAGGGAGGGAAAAATAAAGGTTGCAGAGCTCAGTTTACTGCTCACAAGTTGTTTTCTTCTTAAAGTAATTCTGTAATTCCAATGCTAGAAAGTACCAAACAATTTAGAATAAAATTCAGTGCCATTCTTAAACTCTCACCAATGATTGCAAATGAACATCTAAGGTCTTTTTTTTTTTTTTTTTTTTGTCTTTTTCATTTTTATCCGTACCAGGGATTGAACTCACGACTGCCTGCTCGCAAGGCAGGCACTTATGCCGCTGAGCTAAATCCCCAGCCCCAACATCTAGGGTCTTATGAGGAATCCTTACAAGGGTTTCAACAGGTATCTTACAAACTATATAAATTTTCTAAATACTTTTGTTTTTTGAAAACTATCAGTACGTTACAGACCATCTTCTTTCTGCTATGATTTTAAAACTTTCAGTGTTACATAAAACAAATTTGAATAATAAATTAACAGTGATTGAAATGTATTTGATCCAACCATATACTGCATTGTGTCAGAATTACTCTAGACAGCATTTTTAAATGCAATAACATACCAGTTAATTTGTTTTGCTGTTGTTATTGTTTTAAGCTTAGAAAATAAAATCACATGTTACAAATATATACGTTAGTCCCTAGAGGAAAAGACCTTTCTGTTCTCCTTGATCTTCATGTAAAGTAAATTTTGACTTTACTTGATGGACTTTGAGTATTTTCTGTTTGCCTTATCTGGTACAATATATCAGTCACCACGTGACCCTTCCCAACGGCATATCTAAAACCAGTATGGTGTACATATAGGAAACATTCCATTTTGTGCACTATGATGGAAGCAGTAGATGCCTACTGGATTTTTCATTTCTACAAAAAGTCAGGATTAAGCTGTCCTTAGTTCCTGGTAAAGAAAAAGAAAAACATGGATGAAATGTAGGCACGTTGACCTTGAGAATTTAACAAAACTCAGTTTACAGCCACCCTTTTCCTTCTCCAAAAATGTAATTGTTTGAACACTTTGCATTTTGTTTTTTTTTTTTTTTATTTTTACAGCCAAATTTGTACTCACATTATTTTATGTTTTCTTAAAGAAGGGCTCCCAAATTTTATAGTTGTATTTCCTTGATTAGTAAATGTTTGTAGTAAATAATGTTTACCTTCTTTTGTGTGTAGTTGGTTCATGTACACAACACATTTTAATAACTTTTTTTTTGTTCACTTTCTTTCCTTTTCCTCCTACCTTCATTGGTCTTTGATATCCTTCCCATATGAGAATTATCTTTTTCTCTAACTTCCCATTATCTACTTGCTATTTGTTCTTTATCTAAATTTTTAGTTTCTCATATAAGACAAACTATGTGATATTTAGATTTGTGGGTCTGATTTATTTCATTTAACATTAGAATCTAAAAGTATATTCATTTGTTTCCAGGGGGTCTTAATGCACATGTCAAAGATTGTAGTTTATGGGGCTGGGGATTTAGCTCAGCAGCATCAGCACCTTGCAAGCAGGCGGTCATGAGTTCAATCCCCAATACCAATTAAAAAAAGATTGTAGTTTATTAATTGTAATTAGGACTATCAGGTCTAGAGATCTGATGAGCAAGAGAATACAATAACAGCATATCATATTGGTTGGTACAGAATAAAAAATGTCATACAATTTATATTTCTTTCAATCCTTGAGCAAACAGCCCATACACACTGAGAAAATTTATCTGGGCACCCGTGGGAAAACATTTTATGTCTCTGTTTCTACCTGCTTGTGGCAAGCATGAGGCCATTTCCTGAGCACCCTATCTCATCTGTAGATCCAATTCAAGTCTGTTCCAACATTCAGTTCATACAGTTTTTCTATAACACAGAGTGATATTGTCATCTGCCTAAATTATTCCAGACCTTTGTGATAAACTGAGTTCAGTTTGACTAGAAGCTGTGTTTACAAGTAATTAAACTTCCTTTTTCTTCCTTAAATTCAGAGTCCTTAGCCACCAGCCTTCCTAACTGCCACCTTCCTGTAGAGAATCCTCTAGGGTACTTTCTATTTTGTACTCAACAATTTCACTGGTGAGCCTCAAGTCCATATCTTAATTTTGTGCAGGACATACCATATTGAAACTGTTGCACAAGCACTATGGTTTTCATATTGTAGACATTCAGTGTTCACAAATCTTACACTGCTGTTCCATCCCCTTCCTGCCAAAGGTTGGAGGTTCATTACACAATGTTAGTTTGAGTGAATGAGCAAGCATCCTTTGTTTTCTAAATATGGGCCATTATATGGTGGGAAGGTCACAAGCTTATGAGATTTGGAGTACTTTAGTAGAAGATATTATCACATTTTGTTTACATATGGCTGTCTCTGAACCTAAGAAGGGTCTCATTTGTATATATCTAGATAATCTGGTTATATATTTAAGGAGTTTCCAAAGGAAGGCATGGGAAATAACCTTGAAAATAATATAAAGTAGCTTTGTTGCAAAATGTTGTAAATATTAATTGAACATTTGCTAGGGGCTGAGGAAACAGCAAATTGCAAGCATTTAAGCAAAATACCTCTTAATTTACACGCACTTGCAGTTCCTGGAAACGGAAAACTGCTAAAAGAAAACAGAAAATAATAGCATCAACAAAATCCCTCATAAGTTTAATAGCCTCTGATGATTGTAAATGTGAACAAAATATCTTGACATGTTGCAGAAACACAGCAAAATCCTCCTGATGAAAGCTCCTCACCTTTCCCTCATTCATGACCAGACTCCAAATACCACATGTGTGCCAATGTTTGCCATTCTGTTGATAAAATTTCATTTTCATTTCCTGGAATGAAGTTTTCATTTCAACTCAACATGTTTACATTGCATATTGTCCTCCTCATGATTTTCTTGGGTCAGAATAGTTCCATCATTTAAGAAAAACTTTGAACACAACTGTTTTCAGTCTTTCTGTTTGAATGTTCACTTTTTATGCTTTGATACTGTGACTTGAGCAACTATCTCTAAGATGATAATGTGTAATCTATTACTGGTGATTTCTTACTGGTTTTTTTTTTTTTTTTTTTTTTTTTTTTTTTGTAGTTCTATATTACTTGTACCCTTACACCACTTTGTTTTGTTTTGTTTTTTCTCTTTTTCCCTTTAAATAAAATTTAAAAAAAAAAGAAAAACGAAATAAGGCAGACAGACAAGTAAATAAAAACCTCATGAAGGACTTTCTAACAATGAAAGACTCAGTGTTTTATGAATACGTTGGCCCCTGAGACACTCCCTACTGCTTCCCTTCTCTTCCTTCTTTGAAGCCTACATTTCAAGATCCTAAAAGATAAAACATAAAGTAGTTCAAACTGCTACAAATTTGAAGTCAGAGTTGATTTTTTAAGCAATTCTACAACTTCAGCTACATTTACCAAAGAAGAAGAGTGCTCTGAGGACCAGAAACAGCAGGTTGTTAACTAAGACTGGAAACATGGCTCTCTTAACACCTTTATCCAAAGATATAAAACTGATAGTGATGTTTCATGGGTTCATACATTGTGTGATCAAAACACAAAGTGAAAACATAAATTTAAAAAAAAATTATTCCAGCAAAAAGCACATTGATATTAACCTGCCTCAAAATGCATCCCCATGTTCAAACACAGTTATTCCCTTGTCTTTGCTGCTTTCTGAAGCAGTTCTGAAAGTCTTCTTTTGTGTGTTTTTAGTTGCATTGCCTTGCATGTCTTGATGTCTGAATCTATTCAATATATTTATCTTTCATGGAAATCTTGACTTTGGGGAAGAGAGGGATGTCACTCAGTGCCACCTCTAGTAGAAAAGGTGAATGAGGGCCCATCACCATGTTTTTATGTGACAGAATAGATGTACACAGAAGACAGCCTGAGAGATGGGCATATGGTGCCCTTCTCCATGACAAAACTATCAATCACACATCACTTCTGGTATGAGAGTTCTGTCACATAGGGAGACATTAGACAACTGTAATCTTAAGGGAGAGGCTTAGAAAAAATTAATGTCAATGTCATCTTTCAGAAATCCTCCTCAGATTTATAGCTCAGAAACTGTTGAGATGGTGGTGCATGCCTATAATCTTAGCACTTGGGAGGCTGAGGTAAGAAAGATCATTGAAATTTTGAGACCCCTCTGGGCTACAAAGTGAGCTAAAGGCCAGCCCAAAGTGTAAAGTAAGACCCTCTCTTAAAAAGACAAAAACCTGTTCAGACTATAGTTTTCCATTTTTTAAGCTTTCCTGATATAGTGTTTAGTTTTTTAGCTCTAGAAGATATAAAGAATGTCTGAGCAGTTTTGTTATATAAAACTCAGAATGGGCAAACAAAAGTTAATTTTTGGAGGTTAGATAATTACAGTTTTATTTTTTTTAAGTAAATGTGTGTATCATGTGGTATATGAGATATACCACATAAAATTTTTAAATTTAAAAATTAATGTTTACTGAAACAGTAATTTAATTAGGTTATTCTATGTTATACTTGTTATATCTAGCAAACCAAATTTAAGAGAGTTGGGGAAACTTCACAGAGAAAGTTAAAGTGATTTTAATAGCATTTCAAAAGATTAAAAATTATTTTGATGGGGATGGAAGAACTTCAAAGTTAGAGAAATCTGTATGAACAGACTACAGTGGAAATTTTCATCAAATTCTCTCATTGTGTAGATACTGCAGTAGTATCAGAGACCAGGAATCCTTTAAGTATTCAAAATGATAATTTAATAAGATATAGTCTTGCCATCTCATGATTCAATGGTTCCTAAACTTTTGAACTGTGAAAAGAACTTTTTTGAAGACTCACTTGCTAATTAGAGTCACTAATTTAATGTAACAAAAAAAAAAGCTACTCTGATCAATTTAAACATAGCTCACACATATGAGCCAAACTGGACAGAGTAAGAGTTATTACATGGACAATTTATGTAGAACTGAAAATGAAATCCTGAGGAACTGTTTTCCAAAGAGAAAGCTGGGATGTAATGGCTCCACAGATACATTTCTATATTACATGATATCGCATTAGAAACTCCTCTTAGATTTGTTTCAGAAGACAAATCTGTTCTACACATTCGGGGTACATATACTTATATCCATATTGCCCATGTCTGCTTGTAAGAGACATAATGGTGAACAAAAAAAATGTAAGAATTTTTTTATAAGCTAGACAAATTTCCCTCAGTGATAGAGGGATCCCTCAATTTTGATAGTCAAAGATTCATGACATTGACACAGGATACCCATTAAAAATAAATATTATGTGCAATGGATATATTAACCTATAGCTAGCAGAACTTGCTAAATCTGGGATACCTTTACAATTTATGTATTAAAATACAAGTGTGTCAATGAATAGAAAGTTGAATACTGCTTAGTTTTCCTGTAAGTTAGCAAAGATGGCCAATAGAAATGAATATATAAATATCATTGCCCACTTTTCAGAGGCTGGAATGGTTGAAGAGAATTTTGTGACTAAAAATGCCCATGTCACAATATGACATCAGTGAGAGTCAGGGGGTAAATTCAAGTGAGTTGTGTCTAGATGTTCCCCAAAACCTCATGTGGTCATAGACAGGGCTTTTCAGTGATGGCCAAACCTAGAGTTTATGATGTTGGGGTCACGGATGTGATTGTGATGCTAGGATTCTGTGAGTGCTACGTGGCAAAGGACACGTGACCTAAATAAATTATGAGACGGAAAGAAGGCTGCTATTTTAGTTGCTTGCTTGTGACTTGCTGCTTGCTACCTCCCTGATTTGCTGCCTTCAGCCTGCCCTGAACTGTTTCTGCCATCCTGTGGAAGCCAGCTGATTATGGACCGAAACCTTTATAAACTATGAACTAAGTAAGTCTTTCCCTCTTTTACTTTGGGGAGTGAGTATTTTGTCTCATCAATCAAGGAAAACTAAGATACAAATTAAAAAGAAAGTAAGTGTAAAAAAGGAATCCACACAGTCAGACACTTGCATAAAGATGGGACAAATAGAGGACATATATATTAATATGTCATTATCATTTAGAAGCACATTCTGGAGAACCAGACAGTGCTTTGCAGGCAGCACTATGGGCCTGCCACATTGCTTTGTAAGTCACAATCATTGGTGTTATGTGGGATTATGGAGGAAATTTGTTTTGGTCAGCTCATTTCTTTGTATTTTTTGTATCTAATAATGAACCAGCGGTCTAATGATGCGCTTTGGAAAAGATTTTTTCCCTCTAATGGTTCTGCTGGGACTTCCAACCATCCGAGTGTGATAACTTGGCCACGAGCATATGTACTGGAGCCAGTTCATCCCATGAGAATAGCTCATCTCTGTGGCCTTACAGATTACCTCAACGATGTCAAAATATGAATTATGTCAATCAGACTTCTTTTGGAGAGTTTCATTCAGTTTCTGGAAAACAAAATGTCTTTTTCCCTGTATCGTACACTTTGACCCACCCTGTAGCTCAAAGCTACCCCTTTCCCTGAACAAAGCCTTAAAAAGTTGAGGCTGATTTGTATCTGGAATATGGGAACATTAGCATAATGATTAATATTATTTTCTCTTTCCCTCTTCCTCTCTGTCTCTGTCTCTGTCTCTGTCACACACACACACACACACACACACAGAGTATATCAAATTCAGTTGCTTTTGAGAGTATTCACCTTCTGCTGTGTGTGTGGTGGGGGGTGTATGTGCAGTTTGGTTAAATGATCAACTAATTCCTCGTTTTGCTGGAAGGGATTTGGATTTGATTCTTTCACTAACAATCAGAAGTATCTTGAATGATTCTTAGCATTATTTTTACCTTCATGTACCATGAATTTGTTTGAATTGTATTTTGTGACATTTTTAAAAGCCTATAGTTATTATAAAGGAGGAGAGCATATTTAACTCAAAAAGAATCCTTCAGTATTTGGAATCATTTTTCTTTGAGTTTATACATTTTGCTCCAGTAAAACAGAACTTAATGTTGCAGGTTCAGATGAAGAATGGATATTCAGTGAACTACATATGATTCTCTGTGAAACATCACCATGCATGACTAGGCCTGTCTGTGTGCGGTCTCTTAAGGATGCTTAGAATATTTCCCTCTTTCAATCACTGCTCTAACTAAAGTTACTTACCCTGAAATATTCTCCTGCTTCCTCTCCTCTTGACTGAATTCACTCTAGCTCTCCATCCCTATCTTCTGGCTCCTTTTGGCAAAGCCTTCCTTAACTCAGAAACCTCTTTAATTGCTTACCTTAGAAAGACATTATGTCCTCATGCATCTTTTTTATTTAAATTAAAGCATATTCCATTTTTATCTGCTGAAGAAAGGAGAAATTGTAATTAAGAATTAGGCTCTGCTTTGTCCATACATGTTGCAATGCTCTTGAATTATAAAGGAACATTTTATTAATAAAATTTTTATAGATTATGAAAGAGTAGTATAAAAAGAATTGTGAGCCCACTTTATTTTTCCTTTGAAAGTATATATCATAGATAGTTGGAATGGAAAGTGGAACGGAGAAAATGTAAGTTTATTCATAAGCATTCCCTATTTTCTGTGTTATAGAATTTGGTGCTTTCTTTCGTCTTGGCTCTCAGGATTGATTCCTGACTGAAACACTACCTTTTTTGTTTTTAATTTAATTATTTTTAAGGATTGTTGTCTTTTGGGAATGCAATTAGACTTTCCAGGACATCTGTCTGTCAAAAAGGATAATGGCTTTTCCAGTGCATATTCACCGAACAGGAATCGTAATCTAAGGCAGGACTTTAGGGGTTCCATGGAAACAACAGAAAGTCCCAGTCTCCTGGGCCTGGTAATTTAAGAGATCTGGCTATCCAGCTGCATTTAGAAGCAGCTCTTCACACAGAAGTCAGCAATTATCTTCTCAGCCCAGGTGACAGATGGTAGGAAAGCATTCTCCTAGGCCCAGGAGCTTGGCTTCTACATCTGTGAAGACATTTTTCATCAGCCTTCCTTTGCATATTCATAGTGTGACAGGCCGCAGTGTTATCAAGCGGGCCAGACCCCTTCAGCCCTGTCAGCCCTCACTCTTCTCTTATTCCATGCATCTCCAATCTCCTCCCACCAGGCTCCAGTTAAAAAAAAATACACCAAAAATGTTTTTAGACTCTCACCTAGCTCTGAGGAAATAATTTAATGCAGAAAGTCTTACAAGCCTAGGAAAAACAATGCAAACCGTACTTAAATAATCAAAAACTACTTTTGCTTGACTGCCCTATGAAGGAATACTCTATTGTACTATTTTCATACTGATTTCACTCAGAAAACATAAAATTATTCAGGCTAATCAAAGACTTAATTTTACTGACATGGTAGTCCTCAAGAAGCCAGATACTAAATATTTACTGAATTAATGGATAAATTGAGAAACTAATAATAAATAATAAATAATTGGGTTAAAGACAGTATTGACATGCTGCAAGGAGTAGAGAATCTCATGGTTGAAATAAAAAAGGACAGTTTTAATTGATGAAGTCTTTCTTGATCCTTGAAGATAGAAAGTAGTGTTTGGGGGAAATCCTATCCTCCTTCAGCTGAAGGATTTCTTTAGTGCCACCGATGTTTGCCAACTCAGTCTTTGTATTTGCCTGGATTCCTTGTACTCTTCTGATGTAAGAATTGGAAGGGTTCTTTCCTGGGGGTCTCAGGAAATCACTTTTCTTGATTTTTTATTGGCAGGTCCCTAATCCTAAAGAATTTCTCATTCTGCAAGTTTTTGTACTGAGTCTCAGCCTCAAGGATTTTTGTTACTTAATTGGAGCCCTGTGATATTATCTTGGGTTAGACTACTTATCTGGGGCTACATCCTTGCCTTGATGTGAAGGTTAGTCTTTATTGTTAATATGATTGGACATAAAACTCATTAGTGCATTAGTACAGTGTGCTTAAGAGTGTGTCCCTAAGAGTATTTTCTGAGATAATAGAAGATAGCTAACTTCACTGAGGGAGCCACAGCCCTGAATGTGGGAGGTGCCATTCAAGATACTGAGAAAAACAAAAGAGGAAGGAAAAGAAACCAACCAGTGTGGGCACTCAGGATCTGTCTACTTCCTGGTGGTCAAGCTTTTGCCAAGAGGTTTCTGCCTAGTCATAAGCTAAAAGCAATGGAATCTGATTACTATCAACTGAACCCTCTGAAACCATAAACCCAAGTGAATTACTTGTTTAAAATGGTTTTCTTAAGTACACAGTTAAAGTGACAGGAAGTTGTGTAACATACTTCACATGGTCCTACCTATGCCTCATAGTCATATACTTCCAACCCTTCAACTTGTAAGATGGAATGCCAAATTTTTGACAATAGAAAGTACTACATACATGCATACATACGCATTTACTGTATTTTATCAGCAACAATATTGTTCGAGGGTACCGGAAAGTTAAACATAATTTTACTAAGTACATTTGTCCTAGTTTTTAAAAACATTCCCTAGGATAATCTATCCATAAAATATTCTATACCCATGTCACAGTCTAAGAGTGAGTGGAACCTTTTTGCATAGAGCCAAGAATCTTGGGAAGGTGAGATATGACGGGGATGGGCAGCATCTCAGGACCCAGGCTACTCAGGTTTGACAGCCTCATAATCGGCATTATTTTGAGACTCTAATAAACCAGCATTTTATTTACAATTCATTTTGGGAGGCTTATACACATCTTTTTAATTTTTAAATTTACAAGGTACATATCAATAAAATTTTAAAACAACGAAATTAATAAGATCTCTGAAATTCTTTTCCAAGTCTCACAACACATTGTTATTTGGACTCTAAGTGACAGACCTTTATGAAGTGTTGATCTGACAAACCAGCCCCTCCTGATCTAATGAGAACATTCTGATATATTACTGATACTTGGCAATCTTGTTTTCTGATTGTTTTGCCTAGCATATGAGAGGTGGCACTCTGTTTGGTTACAAAATAATACAAAATTTTGTTGTTTCAAAGTTATATCCACTTGTAATGATATGTAAGCATTCAACTTTAAGTAGTTATAGAATTAATGAGTTGGCCAATCTCTTGCAAGAGGGACAGATATCATTAAGTGTAACTAAATAAATAAATTCCTAGGCAATGTGTATCTCAACTTCCTCTTCAGTGAACATGTGACTAGTATGTTTTGACACAGATTGTGAATAGTATTCTGATTTCTTTTAAAATATAAACCTAAAAACATGTTAAAATGTAAAAACTAAACACAAAATAAGATGAATGTCAGAACCAAAGACATGACAGGTAAAAGGAATCTTCATTTTTATTTATTTGAATCCGAGTATTTATTGAACCCAGTAGGGAGATGTCAATTGAATAATTTTAAGATGTTTAATTATAACTAGGGGATGTATTAAAAAGTTGGCTCTCAAATCTCTTGGATTGAAGAATCCCCAGAGATGATTTATGCTTGAAGTTCAATTTTTCATGTTATTATTCTTCCAGAGCTCCCTGTGGCCTCTAAGAAAATGTCCCTTTCCAGCTGCTCCATTAAGCATTGTGTGTCCAATCACAGAGAAACTGAAAAAAGATGTGGCATTTTATAGACGTAAAAGAGTACTCCTTAGCCTAAGTTTCTGAAGTCAAGAAGCTAGTGACAATAACTGGAGTTAAAAAGACAACCTGGCCTTGAAAGTCAGGTGATAATGTCAACAGAGAATCATTGAATATATTCAGTATGATCAAATTTACTTCAAAATATAATGTCTCAGAAAGTTGTCTAACCTAATGTTAAAATTATATTGCATGTGGTACATGTGTGTGAGTGAGTGTGTGTATGTATATGTGTGTATCTATATGTGCATGTTCTCTTTTCTGATTTAGTACTGAAACTTCTGAAAGCTTTTTTGGGGGCAGGATCTAGAATACACTATAGTGTAATTTAGAATGGACACAATTTGTGAGACCAGGTTAATCACCATTCACCTCATTGATAATTCTTTTGGATTCAGACCTGTTCTTTGAAACTATAAATATGCTTTGCTATACCCAGGCATGCTTTTGAGTATCTTAAGAGGAATGTAGCATGGACAAATATGGTAATCAATTTCATGAATCATCTGGGATTGAGGAGTAAGAAACTATTGATATTACTGGAATATTTAAATCAGATGGGTATCAACAATACAACATAACTGACCTGACTAGGTTAGGAGAGCATGGCACAGCTTGTCAATTAACTAGAGTGTCAAATTTACAGCTTACAGTTTCTTGGATGTTGTCAACTCCTGGAAGATGTAAGGATGTCCATTCTCTGAACATCAAAATTAAGGTCACATGACATGATGAACTCTGCCCCCTCCAACTGTGACTTCTAAGGTTAGGCAACAACACTGTTGTGCACAGGTTCCACCTTGAAGCAAGTGTCCTCTTTTTTCCTGAGTTTATACAGTTTCATATCAAAGTCTCATCAATAACTTGAATTCTCATTCTAAAGTGTATTTTTTAATATTATATCATCATTGCATTTTACTAGCTATTAGCATTTACTATCTTCTTTTGAAGAAAGTTAATCTTGAGTCAGGATACAAAGAAATACAATATCTAGGTAGAATTAGTGTTTTCTCATTAGGCTTCAAGTGTTTCTAATAACTTTTTCATTTAACCTTGATTTTCTTTCCAATGCTAAGGAGAAAAACACCTTCAACTCTTTTTTCATGAGGACAATTATTCAGGATCTCTTCGTACATACTGCTGTAAGAAGAACATGAAGAGACTTAAATAGGCACTCACACTGACCTTGAGTAGTTTATGATCTAAGTAGAACATTATGATGCAGAAATATATCTTCAGGGAACGCATTAGAGACCTTACATTACTTATGTGTTTAAATTATGTGCAAGCAGAAAGGTAACAATTTAATTCAGTGATGAAGAAGGAAAGAACTTCAGTTTAAGGGAGAGTATCAAAGATTAGCTTTAAGCTTAGGAAGATTTTTTTGAACAACAGATTTTTTAAAGTATCTTTCTAAAGGAAATTGAGTTTTACTGATTTAGCACTAGAATTATTTTAGATATCTTGGTGGTGCTTATCAGATATACAAAGGACATTGTTCATGAGAGTATTTGCCTAGAAAGCATGTTAAGTTGGATAATAGCATATGTGTCTTCTATTTAATAAATTATAAAATAGAAAGATAAAAGTTTGTGTCTGCCATTGCAGGGTTTCATGAGCAAACTAGGGTTACAAAAGCTGATAAAGGATATACAGAATATAGCTCAGCACACAAAAATAATGGGAGTTATTTAGCTAGATAAAATTAGTGTGGATACATTTGGGGAGATTTATAAAGGTAATACACATACGGTCCTGGTGATTGAGAGCTATAAATCCTGTAACTCTCATTTAAATTTAAAAAATCTTGATTGGGTACAATAGTACACTGAGTCATGCTCTTTTTTTGATCTGGTAGTCAGTATTCCCTTAAGCCCTCTCCAGTTAACTTTGTTCTTCATGTCCTTTGTGTTTTTCCTCTCCCATGTAGCATCATTTTCAAGTTCAATGCAATACAATGTTGTTCTTAAATTGCTTCAGTTGGCAACTCATTCCCCAAGGAGTGCCATACACTGAGGTACCCACTAATGAACATCAATTATCTTCCATAAACATTGAGACAAAGTTGGGTAAAGAACCAAACTCAGTCATATAATATCTTAACAACTGGTTTCATTCTATTCAAATAAAAATGCCTTGCATCTGTATTCTTTATTCCTACAGTCTACCCTGATGACCTAAACTTGAGGAACACACACACATTCAAATTCTATTACTCTATGTGTTACTCGAATTAACTTTCTCTTATGAAATTCAGTTCAACTTTTCTTCTTTTACAAAGCTTTTACTGAATATTTTATTTGACAAATATAAATCTCTCCTCTGAACTCTGAATTCACTCTACTTAAAAGTTAAGTTATATTCTGTTCAACAAACAGGTCACATGGGCCTTTAGTTAGGTAACTGAGCCTTAATCTTCAATATCTCTTCTTTAACTATAGTTATACTTAGGAAGATATGTTATTAATGTTCAGTTAAAAACATTCAGATTTATTATCTCTCCACCCCAGCTTTTAGTAATTAGAATCTTCTTAACATGGGTCCTGAGCCACACCAATATTATGGATAAAATACTGTTCATGTCATTTCTCAAACCTACTGCCATTTGAGAAATGGCACAGAGTTTTCTGCCTTGTGAAATGAGGCTGATAATTTCTGCTCTTTCTTTCCTCTTTCACTGATTTTAGGAATAATGCAGACTAAGAAATGAAACTCTTTGAACTGTCTGGAAGAAAAATCCCATTTAAATCCTCTGTATTATTAACCAAACTCCAAACCTGAAAGGCTTAGTTTTGCTTTTCCACTTCAAATCCACCATGTTCTTGGGCAGTGTGAGCTTGACAAATCGTATTCCCATCCATCTCGCCCTCTCAGCTGCTCCTGATCCTATTGAAGTTGAGGGGGATATGACAGCAGCAGCCTTCAGGAAGGAAATGGAGGAAATCCAGATTTCTCAAATATACTGAAACACTTAAAAATAAATGAATTGTTGGACATGGAGAGAAACTAGCATACTCCACCTAGAATAAAACTATTGGTAGTATATATCTGTGCATTACTATCAACTTTCTCCCATTGCAGGCTGTTTTGGGCCCTTATAGAGCATCTTTAGAAAATAGATAAAACCTGTTTTTACTACCAGCTGTCACACTGTTCAGTTCTCTTCTCCACAATGACGTTCAATATTTCTGTTGTAATGTAGGGTCACAATGCATCTACCTTATTTAAATCTGCTTGAAGAAGTTGAATGAAAGCATAAATAGATATGGAAAAACTGTTGGGGAAAATAAAATTGCATTATTTTCTCTATAAAATGATCATTACTATTGGTCCCAACAAATAAAAAATACCATATCATTTTAAATGTTGCTTTGTGCTATGATATTAATATTCTGTCTCTATTCCATTATATTACAATTGTGAAAACTAGTGCCACCATCACTTAGAAAGAAAATGAACATTATGCTTTTCTTCCCCACCAGCCCACATAGAAAGATATAAGCAGAGTCTCCCTGAAGTTTTACTCATGACAGAAGAAAAGACATAAAAGTTTGATGACAAAGTCATTTCGAGAAATTAACTTTGGTTAATTTATCTGACCTTGCTTTAAAGAGGTGCAGCTGTGCTGAGTCCACAGACAGCTTCAGCCAAGCAGTACTTGACTAGTGGCTCTTTAGTAAATGCAGATGGGCTGCTATTATTGTTGTTTCTTTTTTTTGCTCTGAATAGAGCTTCCCTATGTTTTACCTTACCTTTATCTCAACATGGATTTTCCATTTATGTGGAAATATCATTGTTTCTCTTTCTATAACAGGATAATGCTGATGATAAAACTTGTTTAATAATGGATTTCCCACTTAAAGAAGTCAAAAACTTTCAGTAATTTAGTTGCCTAATATGAATTATTTAAAGAACTTGGATTTTCTGAATTACAATGATATGCAATATTTGATATTTATCTTTGTTTTTCTTAAAATTTTTAGTTTACTGACCATTATTTGTATGCTAATGAATGTTGAGTGTGGGGTGATTAACTTCAGGATAGCAGCTGGTCACCAGAAAGACCAAAGTGTGTATTAAATGGTTGGACATTTTTGTTGTATCTACCAACCTACAAGGGATTTGAGCTAGATTTTGAGTTGATTAACAGTGACTGATGATTTAATCAATTATTCTTACATACATTCTTCATAAAAGCTCAAATATTGGGTTCCAGTAAGTTGAACACTGAAAGTTCCTAAGGGATGGTGTTTTCAGAGAAAGCGTGAAAACAATGCCTTGTGTGCCTCTCCATCTGGCCATTTGTGTCCTTTGTACTCTCCTTTATTGTAATCCAACATTGCATTTATCTGAATTTTGTCAGCTATTCTAATATATTTGTTAAACTCCAAAAAAGGACCTAGTGACCTTGATTTATATTCAGTTAATCAGAAGCACTGGTCAAACCTAGTTTTGTCCATCACCAAATATGTGGACAAGTTTTCAAGACTGAGCCCTTAAATGGTCAGATCTGACTCCCACTTACTGCCCAGTGGAAATATCTTTGGTATGAGAGGAAATGCTTTCATTTGCACACTTCGAGTTAGAAATGTTGAATGGTTTGAGAGCAGGAAGGAACTTTTGATTTTTCTCCTGGAAGTAAAAATTGGTGTCAAAGTGGGATATTGTCATAGGTAGGAAAGGTATTTTTCTCTGCTTTCACATACTACCCAACACAACATTTATCACACCAGACAAATGTGGGTTTCTTCACAGGAAGCAATTCCTCAGCAGACACTAAGCGATGTCCTACAATACAATCCAACTTTAACAATACCTGTGTGGAGAAATCATTAGGTTAGGCCCTCAGTCACAAAAGAATATCCCCTGTGTCACATCTGGTCAAAGTTGTGACTTGTATTTTTGACTGACTTGCTATAAATCAGAGTTCCTGGGATTTCCAGGAAGATAGTGGAGTGGCAAGCAGCAGAGAAAGAGCTTGAGTTGAAACTCACTGCATGGGAGAAGTAGTTTGAACCCAGGGACACTGGGAGACAGATGGCCACCCCATAGGCCTCCATGGAGACCCAGAAGTGCAATGGAGCAGTGGACGTGGTGATGCACTAGCTTCTGAGGCATGGCTTTAACAGTCCCACAGGAGAGGGCAATTGGCTGGGAACAATCATTGAGAGGAGCCAGTTGGGCTCAGATCTCAGAGCAACTATTAGCTCCTCCTAACAGCTCCTGGGTGAGTTCAGTCCCACAAAAGGTATGTAGACTGCTGCATCTGAACAGTTTGAAGCTCAGGAAGAGAAACCAATCTGAACTTCAGGAGAATAAGGTGCAAGTGCACTGAGATTATTCACTACACTGCCACAAAACTACTGGCAGCTTGCTGGGATATATCAACATATATCTGGACTCTGTCTTCTCCATCCATTGGCAACAGAGATACAACACCTTGAAGAAGACACATTTTCTCTCTCTTTTTTCTTCTTTTTTATTGTTTTTCTTAATTTTTTATCTTCTTTTTACATGAGTGTAAACATGGTGTCTGGGTTTTTTGTTTGTTTGTTTTGTTTTGTTTTTTTGTATTCATGTTGTTCTTTTTTGTTCTATTTATTTCTTCCATGTCTTTTTCCCTCCTGTCTTCTGCACTAGTATCTCAAATTTTGCATGATCCTCCTTTGTCCTCATGCCTTGTTTCTAATATCTTCTATTTTTTTATTCTCTATTTTCCCCAGGCCACTTTTAAATTTTCTCTCATTAGGGTAAAAATTGGCATATTGAGGGCTTATTTACTGCATACAAATTTCTGGCTTGATTTAGATTTTATTAAATAATCACAACTCTAGTTCATACAGTTAAAGGTGACAAATTAATGGTTACCAGTGTTCCTATTACCCCTGGGGGTTTAATTAAATTAAAATAGATCATGACACTCAGGAAGCACATATGTTTACTGATTTATTGCAAAGAATATAAAAAGTGTGCCCATGACTATCCAGATGAAGCAATGCATAGGAAAAGGTATGTGAGGAAGGGCATAAAGCTTCCATTTTTCCTCTCCTGCCACATTCTTCACACTGGAGTAAATTTAGCCTTCTGGTAGCTTTACAAATCCGTTCTTGTAAACCTTTTATAGAGGTTTCATTTTATAAGATGTTTAATTAAATCACTACCCATTGGTCATTGTTGTGGTCAGTAGTTGTGTAGAGAACAATTAGAATCAGGACATGGAGTTTATATTGTTTTATGATGGTCACCCAGAGTTAACACAAGAAAATGCGGGAAATCTATCTGCAACACCAAAGACATAGAAGATTTATTCACAGGCATAAATTCCACAGCAATGTGCCACATGGGTCCAGATGAAAACCCAGAGCTCATGACACTGTCTCCTACAAGTCCAGCTGGAGGTCCAGAGCCCACAAAAAGAATTCACAAAAATCTCTTTTATGGATTTGTCCCGGGAAGGCCCAAAGGCCAGTGGTGAAAGCCAGAAAGTCCATGCCAGTGGGGTGAAGGAGCTGTGCTGATGGGATGAGGGTTCTATGCTGGAGCTGAGAAGTCACACTCACAACAAAGACCAGGGCTGTCCTGAAAAGCACCACAGCCATCCTCAGTGACACAGAGGCCCCGAGCTCCTCTGACAACAAGCACAATCAAGAACATGCCAGGAAGCCAGTGTCACAAGTTCATCCTGGAGACCAAGTGTGACACGTCTTCCTTTCCCCTTTCCCCTTCCCCTCCATGTGAGGATTGGCGCTTCTCTAGGAGAACCAAATGGCTCAAACAGCAACACGTAGGAGAACCCACAATGCCTCAATGCCTCAACGCAATAACTTCTCCACATCTCTATTTATGCTAGCAACTTCGCTCAGGTGGAACATCTATGCTCAGTGCCAGGCTGATGCAATCTAGCTGGCGTTAAGTTGACCACCAGTTCTTAATCCATAACAGTCAGTCACTTAACCTCCACTCCTAATTTTTTTTTTTTTTTCCGTAGAGTTTGAAAGTTAGGAATAAATGTCCCAATGCTTCAATAAACTTTTTGGTTCTCTTGACACTCAGCTGCCATTATGAAGCTTGTCAAAGGCCTAGGTATGAGTCATCTTATTAAAATGTGAACACACCTGATTTTGGAGGTCCGAAAGATTTAACAGCTGGAAATCAGAAACCAAGGCCATAGACCAAATACATGTTTATTATGTTACAATCCCACAAGAAAAAAAACATTGAAATAATAAAAATGGAATGAACTTCTACTACAAAATATTGTGTTCTGATAGGAATTGCTGTGCCATGATGCTAAACAGAGCCCATGCCGGACAGTTATTATCCCACCACATTCAAAGGAAAGGAATTATTTTCCAATTGTAGGAACATTCTGAAATTCCAAATAAGCAGTAATATTTTAATTACTTTAAAAACTACATGTTGACATTTTAAGTTATAAACATTTCATTGATAACAGAGCATATGTCCATTGAGAGCCAATTCTATGATAAACCCTGCAATAGACCCAGTGACAGAAATACAGCTAAAATAATTTACCCTCAGGTTGTTAAGGGAAGAAAAATTTAATCAATTGTATATCATGGCTACCGTTCTCTCACTGCTGAGACAAAATATCCAACATCCAAAATTAAGGGAGGAAAAGTTCACTAAGCTCACAGTCTGTGGAGGTTTCAGTCCATAATCAGCTGGCTCCAAGGAAGGGCGACATGGGAGAAAAACAAGAGCTCATGATGTCAGAAGACATGAAGTGCAACAAGAGCAAAAAGAGAGGAGCATGGAAGAAAGACTCTTTTTGTCCCTTATGTTTTATGTAGGCCACACCCACTTTAGGGTGGATGTAACACTCACACCCATGGTCCCTGCATTGTACCATGAATCAAGCACAAATTCTAGAAGCATACCCCTATGACTGAATGAGGCTTTCGGGGGGCATTCAGTCACAAATCGTAACACAGATTGTGTCTGAACTTAGTGCTTAAATAATGCATAATGCAATCAAAGTATTAGATTCCATTGATGCATAATTTGTTTTATATGAACATGTGATAACTGGACTGAAAACTAATATAAATAACAAGTGATACCTATGAAATTCAGATAGTGTTGCAGTAGAAACATTCCACGCAGAATAAGGCAGTTATATTTAACAAATAAAAAAACATGGAGTGTAACTTTTCTTTAAAGGAAAACAAATAAATATACTTTTCCTTATTGTTCCTGCTAAATACAGCTAAAACACCTACTCATTATTTATAAAAATAATATTTAGAAATCTCTTTCTTAAGTGGACCCCTGAGAACTAAAAGAACAACATGATGTTGAGTTCCTTGGTGTTTCTTTACATCTCATGCATTCAGACTTGAAGCTGAAGAAGGTACCAATCTAGAAATGCCAACAAACACATACAGACAAAAAAGCCCTACTAAAATCTGCTGTCCAATATATATGTCTATGGGGGATCTCCTTCTCAAGGTCGTCATTGTTAATTCCCTATTTTTTTAAAGCCCTGTATCATTTTCACTCTTTGGTTTGGTTTGGTTTTATTCTGTTTTGTCTTATTTGATTTTATTATAACTGATGGCATAGATAACTATTTCAAAGATAACAAGATAGCCATTTTGGATGTACTATTATCTTGTTTTGAAATCCTGTATTGCATTCATTGTTATGTTTTTGTTGGTTCTATTCTGTCCTGTTTTGTATGATTTACTATGTCTGATGGTATAGGCAGCTATTTTGAAGACAAGAGGCATTATGGTAGCCATTGCTGATTTTTTATTATCTTTATTTTGAAATTCTCTGTCACACAGTATTGTTTTGATTGAATTTATTCTGTTTTATTTTGCTTGGTTTTATTTTGTTTAAAAAAGATCTGGTCTCCAGATACAGAAACAAGTAAGAGGCTAAACAGAGAAAGAAAACCTTTAGAAAATAACCTATGTCCAGTGCTAGACATCACTGTAAAAAGAATCTATACATCTATTCCCATTGAAACCTCCCATCAAAGGCTGAATGTGGGGATTCAGACTTCCACTTGGTCTGTAATATCATTGGGTTGTCTCAGTAACTGACAAGTTGGTGTCAGAAAGGGCCAAAGATGTACCCAGAATCTCCACAGTTGTGTGGAAATAAGGTCATCTTTCTCCAGGTTGTTCCGCAGTGTAAATGCTGGGGATATGAGGAGTATAGACCTCTGCCTCCATCTCGCAGTAATAAGGTTCCTCTCTATCTTCCCAAGGGAAGTAATACTAGATGAAACCAACTGCTATGAGGGTTGCCATCATCACTGGAGAATACAAGGCTACTCCCCACTGTGATGTCCATGGAGACCACATGGGCAGAAAAAAATGATCACCTGCTTGTAGCAGTAATGAGAAAGAAAAAAAGACAAAATTCATAGTATAATCAAGCAAAGAGTAACTACTGCATAGTCAGTTAATCAGATACTACTTTAGAAGAACTTTAAGAATAACCCTTGGTCAGTTGTTTGGCCTTCAGTGTGGCAAAATTTTGGGAAGATCTAACAATAGAGGTGAAAAGCCAATGTAGCCTGATGACAGCTAGTTATCAGATAAGAATCTGTGTTCAACTACCAAAAGAACACAGTTCTTTTGGTAAAGAAATTAAAATCCTAAGGTAAATCTAACTGTTATTAAAGAGAGGGAAGGCTCAACAGAAACAGAAAACAACTCTGGATAGACAGTAACTATATTAATATCTAAGTTGATCTAAAAGTAACAATCAAAAAACATATGGTTATAATGAATAGGATGTCTTTTCTTAAATTTTAGCAAATATGTTAGATAATTAAGCAAGTTGTGTGGAATAGTTCTAAATATATGCAATGGAGAAATTTCATGGAAATTTTCTTATAAATTGTGGTGAGTAAAGGGACCTAAATCAAATTAAGATTTCTATACTCATTTAAACTAGACTATGATAAGCTGTGCTTTTATATAATACAATATGTAAATCAAACACTGAAATACCAACAGAAAGGCCTTTTTTTTTCTTTTTATTCTTATTTTTTGGTACTGGGGATTGAACTCACGACTTTGCACTTGCCAGGCAGGCACTTATGCCCCTGAGGTAAATCCCAGCCCATAAATGCCTTCTTAAACATTACATAAAAACAAAATAAAAGTGAAAAAATTTTCAAGTAACCTCCCAAAAAATAAAACCTCAGGGAAAATAAAGCAAAGAAAAAAGAAACTGAGATAACAAAGAGATAAAAAATACATTACTGGACTTAACTCATAATATATCAGCAATGGTAAATTAATACATAATCAATACACTGATTCAAATGTATAGATTGGCAGGGCAAATTTTAAAAATATGGCTCAACTACATGCTTTTCAGTCAAAGAAAATCACTTGAAATGTAACTAAGAAAGATGGGCAACCATACATTATAACCAAATCAGAATGGTTATTTTCATATGAGATAAAATAGATTTCAGAGGGCTGAGGATTTATCTCAGTGGCATAAGTGATAGGTTGTAAGTTCGATCCCCAGTACAAAAAAAAATAGATTTCAGACCAATAAAAATTAGGCATAGATGAACATTATATAGTGATAAAAATGTCAGTATAACAAAAGGGGAGATAAATTCTGTATTTGTATATAGCAACTAAAACAATTACTATATAATGAAGTGAAATTGATAGAATCAAAAAATATATAAGCATAATCAATACTCTGTCTACACATGATTGATAAAACAACTATTCAGAAAGTAAACAGATAAAGTAAAAAACTCAACAGTTCATCAACAATAGAGTACATGTGATAATAGCAAAATAAACATTCATAAAATGTTCATAGAATGCAAACCAACATAGATGATCTTCTATATCATTTTATAAAAATAAAATGTAAAATATTTAAATATAGTTCTCTTACAACTGCGCAATGAAAGTGGAAATAAAATGTGAGGATGAATACGGGAAAACCTTCAAAGAGTTAGAGACTAAATAATCCATAGACTGACAAAGAAAGGTTATGAAAAATGAATATTAAATAAATAAAAAAGCAAAACTCCCAACGTTTCCTTGGCTGAAAAAAAATGCCACATCAAAGTTTTTGAGATGCAGCTTGGGCAGTCCTGAAAAGAAAATGTTTATTATTAAGTGTATATATTTGGAAAGAGAAAGGATCGCAAATCAATAATTTTCACATTCTCTCAAAAACCTTGAAAAATAGAGCAAGCTAAATAGAAAGTAAGAAAAAAATAATATTAAGGATCATAATAGAAATGAACAAAACTGACATAAAACAATGGAGCAAATTAGTTGAAGTTTTGTTTCTGAAATAAAATTAAGGAAATTGACATGCCTCAAGCAAAACTAAAAGAATAAAAAAGACAAAAAGTACCAACATTAGATGTTAAAGTTCATGTCATGTCAAATTGTAATACAAGCACTACAAACCACCCTTCTCACATAACTTAACAATTTAAACAAATAAAGCTGTTCTTTGAAAACACAAATTACTGCAGTATACACTATGGGAAATAAATAATTTGAATAACCTCACAACTACCAATTAAATGCCCTTGATGATTTGAAATATTTCCCTAAAAGAAATGCCTACAGCTATATAGTTTCACTGGAAAACTTAAAGTATCTACGGTGAACTATTATGCACTATGCACCTTCTCTTCCAGAAAATAGAATTAAAGGAAAACTTAATAAAATGTTCTATAAGGAAAAAATTTCCTCAGTCCAAAAACCAGATAAGAAGCATATTAGAGAAAATGAAATGATCAATATCATTCATGAGCATCAATGTTAAAACATTCAACAAACCATTAGAAAATTAAATCTATCAGCGTAAAAACACAAACAATAATCCACTATAACTTGTAAAGCTTATTCCATGAATCCAAGGCTGTTTCACTACTCAAAAGTCAGTAAGTACATTCCATCATATTTAAACTCTAATGAAAAACTCACAAGCATATCAATTAATGCATAAAAACATGTAGAAAATTCAACATATATTCATTTTAACAATTCACAGAAAATTAGGAATGAAAGGTGAATTTCCATAAACTGGTAAAGAATAGTTACAAAGTTCCTAAAATTGACATTATACTTAAAGTGAAACCATAAATCCTTCTGCATTAAATCAGGAACAATGCAAGAATGTCAGGTCTTACCATTCTCATCAAACTTAGTGTTTAATGTCTAAGCAATGTAATAAGACAAACATGTATGTACAATATACATAAAAAGATAACAAACAGATTAAAATTCCTACAAAGACATAGAAGTTGCCTATGTAGAAAATGACAAATGTTCAAAACAACAAAAAGGAAACAAAGAAAGTATCTTAGGACTATTAACGAATTTCAGCAAATGCAAGATATAAAAAAGAAACAGAAAAATCGACCATACTTCTATATGTAATTTAAACATATGAGCTTTAGACAAAAACAAAATGACACTTACATAGTTTAAAAAATGCAGTACTTGAGTATAAATATACTGAAATGTGCATAAAGCACAGGACCATACACAATGTTGATAAGATGGCCAGATATACTGGTGCATGCCAGTAACACCAGCACTTGGGAGACTGAGGCAGGAAAATTGTTGTGAATTCAAGTACAGCCTGGGCTACATAATGAGTTCAGGGTCATCCTGAACCTGAACTGCATTTGGAGACATTGTCTCAAAAAAAAAAAAAAAAAAAAAAAAAAAAAAAGAATTACAATACTGATAAGACAAATCAAAGTTCTGAATACATGGGGGCATATACAATGCTTTTAAATTAAAAGCTTAAAATTTCAGCGGTACTCAAATGGGCATATAAGCTTTACAAATTATTACAAAATTTGAACATATTTTTGTTATAGATATAGACAAGATTATTTTACAGCTTCTGTGAAAAGGCAAGAAAGTGGAATAACTATTTTTGTAAAAGAATCAAATAGGAAGAATAATTCTATCAAATTTCAAGACTAATACAGTTACAGTAATCAAGATTGTAAGGTTTTGTGGAAGCGTAAATTTATATGTCAGTGGAGCATACAAAATTCACACATATATGCTCAACGGATGTGTGTCCAAAAAACTAAACAATTTAAAGAAGGAAATATCTTTTACATAAATGATGAAGAAATTAGGCAACCATAGGCAAGCAAAAACAACCATGGTGTAAATCAACTAAAACGGTTTAATTATATTTTCTGGATCATGGCATAACTGTAAACTGTGGAACTGTGAATTACTTGGAAAATTAGGAGAAACTCTTTAATATCTAGAATTAGGTAAAAGCATTCTTAAAAAAAAAGAGAGAGAGAGAGAATCAAAAGGCCAGTGAGACTCTCTAATCATGGTAATAGAAAATATTTGCAAACCAAGTATCTTGCCATGAGCTACTACTTAGAATATATGAAGAACTTTTGAAAATCAATGGTAAAGACATTTCTGACTATAAGCAAATGACAAAATGGCATAATGCCATTGAAGAGGACATGAGATAACAAATATATTTGTATTTCTTGAAAAGAAGTTCAAAATTGTCAATTTTTAAGAAATTTGCAAATTGAAGCCACTGTGAAATATCACTACACACCTATCAGAATGATTAAAAAAAACTTGAAAAATATAGTGACAACACTGAATGATAGCATATAGAGACAATGGATCACTTTTACATACTTGACGGGGAGATAAAATGGTGCAGACACTCTGGAAATATGTTCAACTTCTTCTTGAAAAAAATGAACAAGTGACCACCAAAAGCCTAAGCAATTACCATTGCACTGCCAGACATTTATGCCAAAGAAATATGGCCTTAAAGGCATAGAAAAATCCATACAAAAATGTTTACAGCAGCTGTATTTGTAATGGTTCCAAACAGAAAAGAGCTCACAGGTCCTTAAAGGGATGAGTGGTTAAACAACCTGTGATATATCCATATTATGGAATACTACTGCAAAATAAAAAGCATGAACTCTTCATACACATAATAAACTGGATAAATCTCTAAAGGACCATACTATATGAAAATAAAGCAACTTCAGAAGATTACATGCTATATGATTCTATTTATACAACCTTTTTGAAATAACAAAGTTATAGAAAAGAAGAAGTGATTGGTGGCCAAGGTTTAGAAATACGGAGTAGGGAGAAATCTGGGTGTGGCTATCGAAGAGGAAAGGTAATAATCCTTGTGATAGAAAAGTTCTGTTTCTTTACCACACTATCAATGTCTGATGGTGATAAGGCACCATAACTTTCAAGATGTTATCATGTGAAGACAAGAGTAAGCTTCAAATAATAAGTTTACTTAAAAACACAAGGTGTCAAATTGAATTTGAATATTGCATGGGCCATGACTTGTACTAAAACAAAGATAACTCATTGCATATCCCAAATTGAAACTGAGCTAATCTCTTCTGCTTTATCTGACATTCCTGAAGCACATAAAAAGTCTTATACAGTGTCTCTTGTGGTAAGGAAACTATAATGTATGGAGGAATGGAAATGAAGGTATTTTCAGAGCACAGAGAATAAAACAGGCTGTGTTTAAGAGAACTGCTCTGTGTCTCTAGCAGAGTATTTGAGGCAGGACCAAAATGCCTGGTCAACGTCCCTTCTGAAACAATTCCTTGACGGAAAGGAGTAAATATTGGGTGTGCTCTTGCAAAAGCAGCATTTCATTCATTATACCTGGTGATGCACAGGTGTCTCAATTCTCTCTCTTTCTCTCTCTCCTCTCCTTTTTCCTCTTTATATTCTCAATCATGCTCTTGCTCTTTCTTTTAGCAATTGTCTAAATTTTATTCTATTTTAAAGCAGAACTCAGAATTGAGGCAAAAACTCTGCTAAAGAATAATTTGTATTTTATCTTGGTTTTTGTTTATGAATTATTTATTCTTGCTATAATATTCCAAGAGTTCCTTCTTCCCACAACTGTTCATTAACTCCCAATTCTTACTTCAGCTTGACCCTGGACATTTTGGGATATGTGCCCTCTGAAAAGACTCTCTCCAGCTTGTTTGCTTGCAGATCTGTTCACAAATCTGTGCCTCTACACTGGTAATTCTAGAAAGGGTGTACTAGAGAGCTATTGGCCCATGAAAGCCCGACAGAAATCTCAGGATGAGCTAGGTATGTTATTTCGAGAAACAGAGCATACTCTGTTTGCACAAGGAACCTGTGAAGCACATGTTGCAATGCAAAGGGATTCACAGCTGCTGTTCACATCAGGGTGGCTAGAGTGTGTCTGTCCTTCCAGCTGTGCAAGGCTCATCAACAAGGAGACCGTGGCTTATCAGTCATCTCCACCACTCCTGCATTTGTGAGGAGTGTGTGGTACATCAGATATCTCTCCTATCAGTTCAGAAAGACCTTTCTTTTGTAGAAACAACTTCCTTTGCTCTGAGTTATTGCTTGCCTAAAATTTTCATAGTAAACTTGAATCAAAATGAACAATCTGCAAATAATATAGAACAAAAATGCATTGTACCTTCTCTTCTTGAATTGGACAAATAAGTGAGTGAGTGACAATATAGTGAGTGATAACATAGTCTGTTCAGTGCTAGGATGCTCTGCTTTGTTACAGAGCTGTGCACAAAGAAGTTTGCAGAAGTCATGGAACAGGGTGGCAGTGAGAACTGTCAGCAGTATTATTCAGTGTCATGACTATTCTGGAAAATATGCACTGGGATGACCAGAGTCCTGTTTTTTAGTGCAATCTAACACTAAAGCAGAGAACGGAAAAACAGCACTTTATTTCCTTATCTGCCTAGTGGTTTCATAATGTGAATCTTTTCTTCTTATCGCCTCTTGACATAACTATATTTTAACACAAAATCGTGAAATGTATTTTAATGAACTTTAATCTCCTAACAATGATTCTTCATCAAGGTAAGCCTATGAACTTACTTGCTATCCAGCTTCCGGGAGGCAATGCAGTTGAAGTTGGTAAAAGAAAACAGGTTGTTACAAAGGAGAGAGAGAGAGAGAGACAAAGAGAGAGAGAGAGAGACAGAGAGAGAGAGACAGAGACAGAGACAGAGACAGAGAGAGAGAGAGAGAGAGAGAGAATGAGGGCAGTACATGGGCGAATACAATGGGCACTCAATGGGACGTTACTGAATGAATGTTCCAGAAAAAAAAGTGAAAAGCTTTCAAGATAAACTTGCCCTGCTTTCTGAGTTTGTCAGCCCCAGTTTTATATCAGATTACAGGCTTTTTGGGTGAATGTGATATTACATAGTATCCGTAACTTCTGGCTACTTGTAGAACTTTACCCACTTCTTTCCCTCTTCAGTATTCCAAGCTGCACCATAACTGTTGCTGTTGTTATTGTTATCATCATCATCATCATCATCATCATCATCATCATCATTATTTGGCCTGGAATTTCCCTGATTAGTTTCTTCCCCTTTTCACTCTGAAGCTGATCTTCATAAAGTCTATGTTTTTACTTCTCATATAATTTCTTATAAACTTCAATGACTCCTTACTGTTTGCAGAATATATTTTAACCTCTTTCAATAGTAATTATAAGCCTGGTAAACATTCACCTAGACTGCACTAACCATGCAACACATCTACACATTGCTTCTAACTCAGTATTACTACGGCTACTATGTGTCCACATGTTTCTCATTCTTGGTTAACTTCAGTGTGTTCCTTAAATTTGAGCTCTGACTCCTCTCTACTTCCTTAAATTTGATTTCTAAGTTCTCCCTCTAATTTGTAACATCTTTTTCCACCATTTTCAACCCCCATCCTTTGTAACACTTTGCTAAAGAACTGCAGTGCTTATAGTTAGTGACAATGTGGCACATTTTCCATCTTCTGCTGCCAGACGTAAAACTCTGAATAGGGTTCCACAACTGAGTTATAACCTCCTTCTTCAGGACCTCTGATTCATAACTTTTAAAAACCATTAATTCTTGCCATTATTAGTTATATTAACCAAAGTTCAAGAAAGCATTTTCATTTTTTTTTTAATCTTGTTTTCCTCATGATTCACTAAGATATGTTAATCTTTGAAGAAGCACAGTTACAAAATCATGGCCCTCTGTTGGAAGGGAAAGGGGAAAGATTTTTATCTCAGATGTGCTGGTGATCAGCTCTTCAGACTTACCACATCTGCTACCAACTGATAGTCAAGAATCCCTTTCTTTTTCCTGCCTTGGCTTTAGGCACATGGAGGGAAAGGTACTGGCTCAGAGACACCTAAGATTCTATGTGCCAAATCATATCTTAAATGTTGCAGTGAGCAACAGGGCTCAGCAGGGGGATTTTGCTCCCAACTGAAAGCTTGACAGCAAAGAAATCCTTCATGCTTGTGCATGCGATGCAGAGCAGTGAAGCCTCAGTCGAGGTATTTATTTTCCCCTTGGAAGCCACTGTGGTTAGATTGAATAATGTAGGAGTGTCTCTGTGGTCTCCACACTGATAGGAAAGTATGTGCTGTTTGTGTCCTGTTACAGAAAATAAAGAATGGGAGACAGACACGGCTAAAAGCACAACATATTTTTCCCCATTGGTTACTGTAGTTTTAGATATTTATAGGATTTGGATAATTTTCATTTAGGTGTTAATGGAGGCCAGCCTAGGCCCCAGACATAATGTATATTAAGCTGTCTTCTAGGCAATGAGGATGGGGTAAAAACAATTGGCATGAAGTGTTTTTCTTTTTTAATAAACAAAAGTACTAATGGAAATATAGAAGTATGAAGTAAATTTCAGAGAGAACAGAACACAAGCTCACAGGTTTATGTTCTGGAATTAAGTATTTAATATATGTTCTGTTTTCAAATCATTTAGAAGCCATGAAAAAATTGTTTCCTGAGTTTTAAAGAGCATATAATATAAATCTTATCAAATATCTAGTCTTAGCATATATTATATGAAAAAGGAATCATTTATGAAGCATAGATATAATATAAAGTTAGATATTGTATTACTGTTATAATAATTACTGAGAGTCTAAAATAGAGGTTGTCAAAGATAAGAAGTATAAGAAAACAATGCATTTTAATTTTTGTTTTTGCTTTTGTTTTTAAGGATGACATTTTAGAAGCAACGCTGTTACTCTTTATGTCTAGATATGCTTCCAAAGCCTCATCCTGTGACAGGTGGTGCTTAGGGGTAGTAACTGGATTGTAGATGAGATATAGTTGGCTTGCTGTTGCAAGGCAGGTTCTTGTAGGAGAAGACAGCTCACTGGAGACAGAGGCTAGAAGAGTTCATCTCCTGCCTTTTTCTTCTCCTTTCTCTCTGCTTCATATCTCCCATGCTATTCTCTCTTTGACCGTGCCTTTCTGCCATGTCATCCAAACTATGGATTGAATTGTGAGTCAAAATAAATCTCTCATTCCTTAAATGTGGTGTCGGATGCTTCTCCAAGCCACAAGAGAAATAACTAAGGCAAACAATATTTAGGTAGAGCTTCTGAAGGTACAAATGGTTTTTGCAACAGTATTGAAGAAGAGGAGCAAAATTATAAGGCACAATGTATATCACAGTTGCCCTAAAAATACATTTTTAGGTATCAGAATATCCTTAGATATGTTCTTGTGCGATCAATTTATCTCTAGTTGCTAATGACTTACTAATGATGACCCAGGCATTATTTCGGTCTCAAAGCTTGTAAAAGAGAATTAAAATAATTGTTCTGAAAGATACAGCTCTCTAAGATTGACCAGATTGCTGGAAATTCAAGGATGTGCATTTTTTTTCCTTTTTCTTCTTCTGTCTCTCATCAGATAGCTCTACTTACCTTCCAATATCTCTTGCTTTTTTTTTTTTTTTTGAAACATGGTTACAATTTTCTCTAATGCCTTTCTTTTTAATATGGATCTCTGCATCATAAGTTATCCAGTTAATATTGTTTTTTCTAATTAACAAGTGAACACTGTAAGAAGCCATTTGCAAAACCTGATAGCTGATTTTTTTTAAAAAATATACTAACCAATATTTGATTATTTTTATGAAATGTATGACTAATCCTTGAACTTTGGTATTTTGAGAAAGACAAAAAATGTTAAAGATTTGAAACCCTGGTGTCAAGGAAATGCTCCAATAGGGAATTTCTATAGACAATGTCTACAAATTCTGTGAGGGTGGATGGGCACATGGAAAGAGATTAGAGGGATGATTTATTATACAGTATGTCTGATTTCCTTCAAAATTTGATAATGCAAACAGAGCAACAGGCTTACATAGTCAATATAATATTTGTTCAGGGTGGGGACAAAACAGTCAAACAAAAACAATTCTCCTGGTGAATGATTTCAAGGTAGAATGAACTATTTGCTGCTCAGTTTTGAGGTTTTTTTTCTCTTTCCCTATGTCATATGCTGTCTGTGTCTTATCACCATCTCAACTGCACCAGGTCCTTTCTCATTTATTGTCCATGAAGCCTTTCAGAATATGTACCAGGTCGACTCATTGCTTTTTTCAGTGGCCTCATAGCACCTTGTGATCAACTTTGATGTTGTGTTTCTCACTGGGCAATGTATCCCTTCTCAACAGTACAAAATGCATAAAATGTTACTCAATGTTCGTGGAATGGATGGGTAGATGAAATGGATGGATGAAAACAATTCTCACTTACAACTGAGGAATAAAGTTGGGTGTAAGGAACAAAACAAAACTGGGATTCATAATGGTTATGAATGATGTAATATGAATAACATAATAGTGCACTTAAAGTGTGGAAGAAAAGGCCAGTAAATTTATCTTACCCAGAGAAGGATTGGTCCAAGTGCATAACTGAGAGATTTAAATGAGACTTTAGAGAAGAATTCAAAACCAACTCATTTTATCAGTACTTACCATGTCATAATTTCCTTCAACAAGATGAAGCATAACACATTCACAATTCTTAGACCAAAACTTCAAACAAATACACCTTCCAATTGATAATAACAAGAATAATGACTTTAGGGGATATTCTCATTGAAAATATTAAGGGGTCATAACATTTGAAAATATGTGAATAAATTCCTTAAATTATTTTAACCATAGGAAAAATACACTTGTATCAAAATTGAATGAATTAGCAGAATTCTTCTTTGATGGAAAGAGTGTCTGTAAATTACTGCGACCCTGAACACTAGGAGTTTTTAGAAGAGTTCATTTGTAAGCTTCCTGAAGGTGTGTGGTAAAAATTTGGTGAATTCTGCTGCCATGAAGCACGGAAAGCAAAGGCACTCTTGTGAGTACCATGATGTGTCCTCAGCCACCTTGTATACCAGATCCGGCACTGTGTGTGTTCTGGCTCTTCACCAAAGTCCATATGATCTTGAAAAGCAAATGTTTTAAATCCATTCAGGACATCAAGGCAACTGGACCAATGAAATCAAAGACAGGAAGAAGAACTTGCAGAATTTCTTCAAAAAATGGAAATTGGGGTGAATGTGTTCATATTAAAGGGAAATATTTTGAAAGGGATTAATGGTAGTGTGTTTTTACTATAATATTTTAAAAAATATAAATATTCACCACATTTTTAAGTCACACCTGGTATAACATTAAAATCACTGTTGGTTTTTAGTAAGTGTTCACTTTGTGCCAGGAATTATGGTGATCTCTCCAAATGGGTTATTTTAAATTTTCTTTTATCCTTGTCAGAGGAGCAAACTACTACTACAGAAAGTTGTAACTTGCTTAGGGCCAGAGTGTGGTAAATGCTAGAGATGGGATCTGAATCCAATTCCTGAGCTCTGGAACATATGAGTGCATCCACAGCATGACTGAAAATTATCACAAATACCTTAATCATTTCAATCATCCCCTGAAAACCAGTTTTGTTTTCTAAGCATGATTCTTCACTGTTCCTGAACAGAGATCCTGCAAGTGCCTTGAGCTCGGTGTTACCTCTTGAGGAAATGTTTACTGTTGTCCTACTGCAATGCAATACAGCCTCACTTCCAACATCAGAAAGTCCAAGGATAGAAGAAGCAGTACTTCAGTGAAAATCCTCCTGTATTTTGGGCTACTATGGAACCCAGTCTAGCCTTAGAATGAACTGTAACTGGAATTTGTATAGAATTTTTCTTCTGCTAACTCTCTGGAAGGCATTTCTCACTCCTTTGTTTTGGAGGGAACTGTAGATGGGAAAGGAATAAAGGGGAAAACAACATATGAGCATTCCATTCATTGTCCTTGTGTAAGCCAGTTGCACATTCCTTGGGCATAGGAAATGATTTAATTGTGCTTTTTCCTGAAATGTACCTCAGTTATTAGGGAATCTGTTTTTTTTAGATGTCCTTGACACAACTGAATAATACACCTGTCTTCCTTGTGTTTATTTATCCTTTCTCAAGCATCTGGAAATCTTATTTCTTTGAATTTTCCTTAAAATTATTATTTTTCCTTATCACTCCATTTACTAGGACATCAGAGAATCCAAAACAAGCTCTCTCACACATATGGCTCTGTAAAATGTACCTTTATTTTTTCTCCCAAAAACTCACAAGATTATAACCCAAGACCAAAGCCCTTTCATGCTCATCTGCTACGTCACTTGCCTCTCCGCACCTTCTGTGTTTCATGCTCTCCTCACCCTGCCTGGCGTCTGGTCTCCATGACATCCCCCATCTCTGAATGCAGATCTCTCATTCTGATTTCCAGGCTTCTCTCCATCTGCCAGCTTTTCTTGCACTGTGACCAAGTAACAAAAACTTACTACTAAAAAAACGGAGAGGCTTAATTTGAATTGTGGATTTGGAAACTCAGGCTGCACTGGTTGACCTCAAAGCAGAAACATCGTGGATGGCAGGGAGGGTACTGTAGAGCAAAGATGCCTAGTACATGGTGATCAAAAAGCAGTGCCAGGAAGCAGCACTAGAAAACAAGGACCCAGAATTCACATATAGACCCCAGGCAGTGACCCTATGATGTGCATAGCACAGGGGACTTTTTGATTTTAACACAAAAATTGATTTTTCAAGACAGGGTCTTGCTACTCACTGTGTAGCTCAGACTGGCCTTGATATTGCAGTAATACTCCTGCCTCAGCTTCCTTTTATTGACTTTATGCATATGCGTCTTCTAAACCAAGCCATATATATATATATATATATAATTTCATATTTTATATATAAAGATTATACAGATAAACATGTATGTACCAAATAAACTGACATAAATATATGCACACATATACATATGTATGTATACCTGTTTGTGTTGTGTGTAAATGCATGATTATAATTGTGTATTTGAATAAAGTTTTCGTGCAGTAGTATTGAGAAAACTTAATGCTAATGTTTTTATTTCTATTATTCTTCAACTAAAGAAACAAAAGTTCACATAAAAATAGCTGATTTAAGGAGTGGGGAATGCAAAGTGTCCAAGTAGACATACTATAATACTATACTTTCTATACTTACTATACTATACTATACTATACTATACTATACTATACTATACTATACTTTACTTTCAGAAACAAAATATTTACTCAAAACATGATGGAGACTGGACAAAAAATATCTATAAATGAACTCTAATGACCTTTCATTGTAAAATCTGTGCAATTAGAACATCAGTGTTAGTGAGACTTAAGGGTTACAGCTTCCTAAATAAATTAAGACATCATTACTCTATAGTAATATAAATAAATTACATGATCAATGCAAAGTTTGCTGTGAAATAGAATATTAATAGTTTCAAATAACTTCCTCTCAAAATGCCTCTTAATTACAAAGAGGAAATAATGTCTTCATAGTGGATAACCTGGGCAGACTTTGTAATGAAGTGATCAAAGTGAATATCATCATTAATGGTACAAATTGAAATTGTGTGCTCCCTGATAGGACCCAGTGAAAACGCAGCATCCATTCTGTGATACGCCTGTCAGAAGACACAGCCTGAATCTAATCATAAGACAGCCTCAGATATTCATTAATGGAGGAATATTCTATACCAAACTGTCCCAGAGTCTTGAAAAGTGTTGAGTTTATAAAAGTCAGAGAGTAAAAACTGGTTCAAATACACATGGTCTAAAGGAACAGGAAATGTAAAGGTGATACTGATTCTGTGCTGAATTGTTGTACCCTAAGGGATTTCACTGGGGTATCTGATGAAAAATTTTTGGAATCTTAATATGAGATAAAATCATTGTATTGCTCTGAATTTTTATTCTAATTATTGTTTTTTGATATGTAGGAAAATTATCTCATAGTAAATGAGTGTTCCTATGTTCAAAGTTGTTGGAGCATCTCTTGGGCTATACAGTCTGAAATAGTTCTTGTTAATATTTCTTTGTATCATACTTACACATTTTGGCTAGTTAAAAATTATTCCAAATTTAAAAAGTAAATGTCTATGAATAATAAAATGTAATTTAATTCATCTTATAATCTAAGAATGATTTAAAACCCTAGCAGGTGAAATGAAGTCACTAGACGTTTAACTTGTTTTAGTCTACACTTGCCAAAGTTTATATTCTATTGAAAAGTTCAAATTAGTATCTAAGGTCCATGGATAGAGCTCAGCAGCACAGTGCCTGCCTGACACACATGAGGCTGTGAGTTTGAGTCTTGGTACCAAAAATCAAACCAAAACAAATCAAAACAAAAAAAGCCCTCAACTGAATGTTTAATATCTCTTGAAAATATTAATATCTCTAGTTAGAATCTTGAAAAAATATACTTTATTGCCCCTTTACATTATAATAATGAATTTAAAACAATAAATCCAGGCAAAAAAGTATCATTATTCATTTTAAAAATTCATTTTAGGCTCAATCAGTCAGATTTGGGGCTTATATTCAACAGCTGGGCGTTCAGCTGTGAATTAACAAAGCAAAATAAAGCATAAATATAAAATATTAGAAATATAATTGACTATTGAAACTTTATCAACAAAAAGATCTGAAGATTTAGGGCAGTTTTCATCTCTCTTTTCAAAACACCCTCTAATAATATGTCTTTGTCTAAACTTCACTAACTGAACTTTCCATTTCCCACACGTACTTGATGAGAACAATAGAGAGTGCTCTCTCTATGTAGTGGAATTTCACCCTTTCCAGTACTAGACATATTTCAAACACTTGCGCATCAAGGCCAGGGTAAAAGTACTTTACTTGCTTTTTGACATTTTTGTGTTTTAGAACTTTAAATAATGTGTTCATATGAAAAAAATGAAATATTGTTGGTATTTTTCTCCTATCAATATTCTCATGAGATTTTTACTAAGAAAAAAAGAAGACTTCCTATTGATTCTTACTGTTTATGTTAAAACTTCCAAGGCTCAGAATAAAATCTCAGCTCTGTCAAATCAATGTTTATAGCTTCTGCATCAAAGAACAGATGAGAAACAATGGAAAGAAATGGACTAGAAATAAGTGCAAAATACTGACATATTCTAATATACAGTAATCATTTTTATAACATCACAAATTCATAAATATCAAGTAAATTTGGATAATTAAACTTTAGTCATGTACATCAAATTTCAAAAAGCCAGAAATAAATTAGATTGCTTCTTAATGGCTAGAAAGTCTTTAACACCAGATAGAATTTTTTCCTGGAATGTCAATACCACGTTCTCAATTAACTACAGTAAGTTCTCAATTTATGAACATTTCTGTTAAGAACTTCACAGGTATGAAATGATCCTGCATTACAAACATTGGTAGATGCCAAATAATCCTGGAAGTAGCTCACGTGTGATAGGACACTGTCACAGTTGTGCTGGTGTGCTTATTGTACAGTGTGGTAGTGTACAGTGCTCCATCAGAGCCCAGGATATCTGGAAGTAGAAGGGAGAGCAGTGCTAATATGGGGGAGACTGCTAGAAAACACAAAGAAATCTACATTGCATATTTGTGTTAAAGATATGTAATTCTCACTTTGTCTCATTTAACGAACAAATCTGACTTCCGGACATTCTCCCAGAAGGGAACTCATTCCTAGATCAGGGACGTACTGTATTGCACATCCTTGTTTGGATGATGCAGAGGACACTCTAGGTTGTCAGATTTGAAGGGATGTAAATTAAAACCACAATGAAATTGCATTAAATACCCAGTTGCATGCATACAATTTTACAAAGCAGAAACAAAAACAAAACAAAATGATAACAAATAAGTACCTAAAAGTGTCATATCTGTATTGAAACTTTCATTCACTGCTAGTGGAAATATTAAACTGTATAAATATTACTTTTCCTAAGAGAAAGAGAAGCAGAAAAGTGTAAGTTATAACACGTATTTCTGTAACAAACATATTTTAATAGTCAAAGCTAGAAATACCTCAAATGCTCGCTAATGGAAAATCAATTTGTACTATACGTAGACAATGGAATTACACTCAGTAGCATAAGAACATTAAAGACTGATATATACTACACAATGAATGAACCAAGAGAAACTGTGCAGAATAAAAGAAACTAGAAAGACATTTATATGTCAGGATGCAATTTATAAAAAGTACAAGTAGTTTTAAAATGTATCAATGGCTTTCTGTAGTGGAGGATAAATGAAGTTGGAGAGAGGTAAGAAAACTTGGTTCAGAAGTCTGATCTGTGCTTTGGACATGTGAAATAGGGATTGAAGTCCCAGAATTTACTTCATGCTCGATGTGAGTCTGGTTCTGATATCTTCATTGTGTATTCTAGAACAGAAGTGTAACAGTGAAAATACGGAATTCTTTTACAGACATCACAGTGCTCTAGCTAATTCTTTATAATGCTGGCTGAAGTATTCTTAAAGTATCTTATTGTTTACTACTATTTCACAAACTTAAGTATATGTCACATATTGCCACCCAATCTTATGGAGGTTGTTTTATTTGTGAAAATTCAATGTTTTTAATAGTTTTTTTGGCACCAGATGCAATTTTATAGGCTATTAGGCATATATATATATATATATATATATATATATATATATATATATAATGAATATACATATTCTTTATCTTGTATGTTAAAACTGAAAGGGGACTGCATTATTTTAAACACTATATATGTATTTTCTAAATGGTGGAGTTAGATCAGTTGAAACATTTCTGTGCTCTATAATACCAACAGAAAATTGAAATAACTCAGTAATACTTCTGAAAATTTTCCAAGATGGGTCCATTGCATAGATCAGCTTATATTATTTTTAACTTTTCTACTTGCTTCTCCTAATCCTCAAGTTATTACAGTTACTTGTCATTTTTCAGTCTCTCCCTCTAACTTGAAGAATAATAGTTTACTTTTTAAAAATACCCACTTCAGAGTTGAATATATTATGGTAGCTATGGCTGGATCCAACAGGAAAGGGGTGACTTATCATTGGCCATCCTGTCTTACATTGACCAAGAACTGTCATATTGCATGAGTGATTTTGACCCATCTCTGGCAAATAAGCACAATGCAGACTTGTTTTCTTGAGATGGACTCTGTTTGCAGTACAATACCCAAGGTCTGGAGTGACAGAGCTAGAATATTTTAAAACAGATTTTTTTTTCAGATAAAGTGGTTAGGGACTGCCATCTAGGGTGTATTTGATAGGGAAGCACGTTTTCTTTCTGGTCTGTTTTGTGTAATATGGATTATTTTTAGCAGCACAAAAGGGACCTGTCAACTTTGATAGAACATTTAACAGTATAAGACAAAGCCTTCCAGACTCGTTCTCATGTTTCATCTCATACAGAACTTGTTTATAAGTTGATGCAATCATTTTTTGTGCTTTTGTCCTCCAAGATATCAACATAAAATGATTAGGGACAGAACATATAAAGGTACATTTTCTATTACCAACCCAAAGAGTGGCCAACATGACTGAATTTGTATAAATCTTTCTAGAAGGTAAGTATATTTTCTTTTTGTCTTCTCCTCCCAAGAGTAGGAGTTTAGTGTCCATTGAGTTTTTTAACATAAATCTTCCACTGATTTAACAAAAAACTGTATCTTTCATATTTGAACAGGATCCACTGAGACTTTCTACTAGAGATTTTCTAGGCAAGCCTATACTTAATCTTCAGGCACTTGTTCTATACTTTTTATTTTAATTTTAGATTTTGTTTCTTTCCCAGTTTTGCTTCCCATACTTTCTTTGTTTTTGTACCCTTTTGTTGTGATTTCATTCCATTTAAGGGGCACTACAAGAAGCAGTGCCAAAGTTTTACTTTGACTTGCATGTACTTGGTCTTTTGCAGAAGAAAGAAACACTCTGGCTCTCAGTAATGTTGAAATGAATAGGCTGCTTTCTGGATCATCAGAGATGGAAAAATCACTCTAGTGCTTATTGACTCAGAACCATGGACAGCTCCTCAGCCTCCTTTTCAAAGGTTAAATGGGATTTCAGGGGAATTCACTTTAAGGCTTGTGGTCACTCAAAGACCACATGCAATTTGTGATATTAAAAGACATGTTTTGTGGAACCTGGACAAAGTTACTTTAAAAAATAAAATTTATTGACAGTTCTTTCCCCTTCTTTCCTATTATATGCCACCTCAAGAAACTTTTGTAGAGTCATGGTGTCTGTTGCCTTATTTTTAATAATTTTCCACTGAGCGCTTCTTCTCTCACACAATGATTTTCATTCTCTATCCAATATGCACGCTTAACTCATTCTCCAAGGAAATTTTTATTGCCATTCTAGGGAGACTGGATTGGATCAGACTTCAAAGAGGAAATATTTTGAAAATCCTTTTTCAAAACCCTGGAATTGCAAAAGTCCTTATATTTTCATTAGTGTAGACCCCATTTCAGAATAGCCCACTGCCTTTACCTAAGAATGATGCTATTTATAAGCTAAAACTACCTACTGAGATATTAATATATATTGTATTATTGTGTGTGACAGTATGGTCAACTATTTTGAAGAAAACAAGAGACATTATGGTACCCACTGTTGATACCCTGTTGTCTTGTTTTGAAGTCCTGTGTTGCTTGCATTGTTCTGTTCTGATCTGCTTTGTTCTGTTTTGTTTTATTTTCATTTATTCTCTTTCAAATAAAAAAAGAATAGAAAAAAGCAGTATATTATACTTTCTTACTTTTTTCATAAACTTAGAGATTTGCATTACATTATCATAATAAATTATTTTTTTATATTTTATCACTATAACCTTTTCACTACTTTATGATCTTTTTATAAATCAAGGCATCTGTTCTAAATGAATCTATAAAAGAGACATTTAGAAGAATCTGTAAGAGTCCAAGAAATGAAAGAAGTCCTCGATTTTACATAACCAATTATTAACACAATGTCATTGTTGATGTAATCATAATTTGCAAGAATCTTTGGAAGAATATATATTTTTGTAATTATTCTGTATTATTATTGTGTTCTCCAATAAAAGAAAAATTTTAGGGTCATTCCTAGGAGGACAGTTTTGTCACATTGGAAGGAGTCTTAGTGTGACTTTAATTTCATTAGTGATGAGCTCAAGACAGCAGAGACTTCCCCAAGCTCAGGAAACACTAGAGTCACATCTCCTGCCTCCAGACTTCTTTGCCTCTCATCTGAGCCAATACTTTCCAGGACTGTAGATAGCCCAAGGAGAAAAAAGGAGGGTCTCTTTCATTAGACATTAGCTAATTCTCTACATCTAGACTACCTTCCATTTGTAAAGGAAAGAGAAGTAAGCAGTTATTTCAATATTTCAGAAACTCATGAGTTTGGGGTTAAGTGTGGTTATAAAAATGAATTAACATCTGGGCATTTATTCATGTAAACCTTCCCTGTTTACAGTCCTTGCCTGCTGACAATAGTAGAAAAAAAAATGGGTTTTGCTTTGTGGTGTTGTTGTTCCAGCCCAGTAAAAGGTCTAGTGCCTACGAAGTGCACAGACTAAATCTGTGCATGGCATTTTTCATTGCCAAAAAACCAAGCAAAACAGCAAATTGTGCTTGGAAGATGTCAGTTGGAAGAGAAAAGACACAATGGGTTTCATTTTTCCATCATAATTTCCTTTGAAATGAAAGAGGAGCTTTCAGGGGCAAAACTTTCAGTTTGTTTTGTATAACTGTGAGGCAGATTCCTATAAAGAATATGACTCAGTGCTCATTGGATATTTAGTCATTTCTCTTTAAGCCCCTTTGCCTTTCAGTCATCTCTTTCCAATCTTAAATTATCCATTCCCGTTCTATACAGGCAGACACCAGATCCAGAAGCTGAAAAAAGAGGGCGGGTAGACAAAATAAGGAGTGCAGATTCCAAGGAGTGAGGCAGAATGAAGAAAGAACTGAGCTATGAACCAAAGGTTAAGGAGATAACATATTCGTGAAGTCAGAGCAGACCTGAGAAGTCAGGAGCAACAGCAGGGATACCAGAACCTTGTGGAAATGAGACCTATTAAACTTCTAAATTGGCTGCTTTATACCAGGGGACAAGCAGTGTTGAGATGACTGGTGTGAAAAAGTGCACCTTGTATGTGGGAAAAGTGTAAGTAATACAGGATTGACCTAGTGCTCATATTGGTGTGACTCTTCAGGTGATACTTTTATTAGATTGATTTCATATATTTAAATGCCCCTCTATACACACTAAAATGGTTTTAACTAAGAAGATGCCTTAAAATATTTAATATGTTGTATGAAGCATATTATATTATGCAAAGAACTGGGCAACTTTTTATAACCCCTATGTAGGTACAACTGGATAAGAACAAACGTTATATAAAAATACTAAGCAATATCTAAGTAATTTTCATATAAAAGAAATTACCATTTATTTTAGATTACCTCACATTTATAGTATGTTGTAATTACACAAACTGAAAAACTAAGAGTAGAAATATAAAAGAAATGCAGCCAAGGAAAATGGAAATAAAAATCAAATCATTTGTAGAAGTTTAAAGCACTACAAAAATTGATATCATTTAGGAACTTGTAAGACTCCTTGGTCCCAATCTAGACTTACTGACTAGGTATTTGCATTTTAACAATATCTCTTATAATTTATACATACATTAAAGCTTGAGAAGCACTGGCTTGAATGATCAAGAGAATCAAAGAAATGCTGAAAGAGAGTTTCATTTTGTTTTTATAATAGGAAAGTGTACCACGACTCAACTCATCCTTGGATACAGTAGAAAGTTCCACCGGGAATTGGGATATTACTGGATTGGAGAGGAATCATCTGCAAATCTGCTTATATTATTATGATAAATACTTGAGTATCTAAAACAATAGGTAATTGACAAGTGGTAATATTAAGAAACTCACAGGGTAAAATGTAGGGCCCTATGCATGTAGTGCTATTGGATAAATGATAATGCAGAAGAACTACAGAACTGATGTGAAGATTATGGTGGAGGAACTCAAAGTAACACAAATTTAACGTATTTAAAATCCACATAGTTGGCACTGCAATGTTGAAAAAGAAGTTACTCAAGAATGTAACCAAATTTTTTCAAAATCACTATACATTGGTTAATTCTCAAATGTGAAAGATAGTCTAAGCACTTAAATAATATTGTCCAGTTTGAGAGCCAAAATAAAGTTTACACTCCACACTACAAAGTTGACTTTAGAAAACTTAAATGGAGATGAAATTGCCTATTCTGGAAATAAAATTTTGTGCTATAATTTATTATATTAATATAATATAGTGAAATCTAGGTATGTCTTATGGTTCATAACTTAAAAAAAGCTAAAATGGTACAAGGGTAAGAAACAATGCAAGAGTAGAAAAGTGTTTAAAATACCTCTTTAGTGTGATCAAGTGTACTGGGAGAGATGAGAGTTTAGAGCACCACAGGATCAACACTCACAGTGATTACCTCTCCCCTTTTTTGACACATATGATGGAGAATTCCTTGGAGGTATCACTTTGTATTAAAAAGTGATACTTGTCAGTATGTGAATTTGGGAGAGGGTAAAACATCCAGCAGTTAACCGTGAACTCTATCCCTGATGTGATGGTACTTGGAGAAGAAGACTTTAAGGGGTTAATTAGAACAAAGATGAGGACATGATAGTTGGGACCCTCATTATTGGATCAATATCTTTAAGTAATAAACACCAGAGAGCAGTATTTTTCTCCTATAATCATGCAAGATAATAATGAGAAAGTGGCCACCTACAAGGCTGGAAGGGTGCCCTCTTCAGAAACCAACCCTGCTGGCACTGTAGTCTTAAACTTGGAGCTATGGGAAACAAATTTCTGTTGTTTCAGCTAAAAATAAGAGATAATGAAGCATTCAAGACATACTAGAATGGTAGATGGAGAGAAGTGGGGAACACAGAAAATATATAGAGAAAAGATGGTCTGATCTCTAACTCTGAGTTCCTTTTGACACTGAAGACCTGGGCATTGTTTGAGAAGTCTATAAAAGCTAAAGACTGGAAATAGGTCATTTTCTGCTATTTTATGTGGTGATGCAGATATTTAAAGGAACTGGGGAAGAGGTAGACTAAAAAGGACAGTAAGAAAGAGTATATATGGTATACATGGTTTATCTAAACTTTACTCGTGAACAATGCGAAATATTAACCATGTTAACAGGACAATACATGTGTATCATGATCTCGGCAGCAGTATAAGCCAACATAGCAAAGATATCTCAAGAAATCACTGCCTGTGAAACAACTAATCAATATGTTCACAAATTACATTACCTCCTGGAAGAAAGGAAATATTATAGTAGGTACAGTCAGCTTGAGATTGCAGATGAAAATGTCTAACTTTTTGCATGCATGTGGGTTGAGCACAAAATTAATTTCAATTGTAGAGAAATAAGAAGGGTCTTGATTCCTGTATCAATGATTTTATTACTATAAATATTAAAGCTGCCACAAGTGTATTTTTGGGAAATAAAATGTATTAACATGTTGTCGTTGGATGTTCAAATAATGTACATGGATTTGTGGCAGTCCAAAAGATGACAGGAGGCAGGAAAAGCTGAGTGTAGGGATGTCGTACCTTCTTCCTGACATTTTAATTATTTGCCCCCAAAATACTGAGAAATTACTAATTGTTTCTAAGTACACCCTGGTGAAAGCAAAGAGTCGATTGCCTTATCTGGAAGTTGTTCAGGCTCAATTGTTGTTGCCTCTCCATCCAGAGCTCCAGCCTCTTGACTGCACAGTTTCAGAACATGGACAAGTCCTTCTGACAGTGACATCCTTGTTACCCTAATTCAGAGGATTCCAAATAATATGATTGTAGTGTGTTCTTTATTCTGACAGTTTCCAGGCTTACACTACCTCCACACAGGAGGGATTTCTGCTGAACTGACTTCCTTATCTCAGGATTTAAATTCTGGTTCTCTAAGTGACACATGCTAATTGTGAGATTGACTTGTTCTTTGCTGTTCAGCATCCCCACACCTCAGATGGGCTCCACCGACAATTCAAAACTGAGACTTAGTGGCGTTGAAGGATATGAGTTCAAAGAATTTTTAAATTTTTGCCTTGACTATTATACGCCATCCTTTACTTCTTAAGACCTTAAGTCTCCACAGGATTTTCAGAGACCATGTCTGTATTCCGTGGTGACTAGAATGACTTAGAGGTTAAAACAAACATTGTAAAGGAATAGAAGGGGTGTGTGGAAGGAATGAGTAAAAGAAATGGCAAGATGAAGTTGAAGTCTTGGGAATTAATTTCACAAGAAGGTTGTTATTGCCCCCTTTAGCAGCTAAAATTCACATACAGGCACATCTTAAGTAATGTGTCGAGCTGTCCGAAAGATAATTTGAATCCTGTCAAGGCAAACAAGAATATGCTCACAAATTCAAGAGCAATATATGTGCAATTTGCACAACATCAATTTCTTTGGTTGTTTTTGGATGGAGCCATCACCATCAATTAAGTTAGTGACTCTTTGATTCAAATTACTTTTTGACATGTAGTCAACTAAATGGCTCACACAAGCATTATTTTCTGCAAGGTTCCCTAGGCAGCCATATAATAAATGTAAACAGGTGGGAAGGCAGAGCAGCAGTGCTGCAGAAGCAACCTCCTCCCCTGCAGCAGAGAGGATAATAACGTGAAGAAATATGGAGATATTATTAGATGGTCTGGAATAAAGCTTATGGAAAGAGAGATTTGCATATTTATTACATCTTGCTACTGATTCAATGTTTCTCCACTTGTAGTTGCCTCTTAACCCCATATTGGGCTCTATTATAATTGGGCTTTGGAGGTTAAGCAAGGGTGAAGCTGACTCTGAGATCGCAGAAGAATATTATACCCTGCTATGAATTTGACCTTGATGAGTGGCAATGAAAAACAATAATATTGTTGACAACATTGCTGAAATTAAGCCTTATGGAACCAGCATGTTTTAGAAGCATGGGGGCTACAAAGCACTCTTCCAAAGGATAAAGATGTTTCATGATCGAAAAATGAGTATACAAAATTAGGGATTGGCCTTTAACATGCTCTTTATCGTCATGGTCAGCATCAGCATTACCATTAAAGTAAATGTTATCCATATACAGGAAATTTCCAAAAGACTGATCAAAGATCTTAAATGTTACAAATAACTCTGTGGCATCCCCACATGCTTCCACATTAGGATTCAAATAGAATCAAACTATTTGGTTCACAGTGCTGTCATGAGAACTTATGACAGATGTAGTACATGGTAGGTGACAAAGTACCCAGTGAAATATAACTTTATTGATTAAGTGCACAGATGAGTAAAGTAAAGTATTAACCTCGTATTAGAACAAAGGAAACATAAATTCTGGTAATGTCTTTCATTAACTAACCATGACATTCAGAATTATTTAGCTCTTTGGGGTCCTATCTACCTATTGAGAAAGTATCATAATGGCATAAACGCTGATATATTTGGGAGCATTGGAAAAGAAGCATGATATAATCCACATGAAAATAGCTTGACAAGCTGGGAGCGGTGAAAAAAGTAAATTGTTGTTTTGTTTTATCATCAGTTTCCACAGACATTTGTTCTTAAATAAGAACATTTCTAAAGGGAGGAAGTAGCTCAAATCCCTTAACTCCCTCTACCACAGTCCAATTTGATATTTCTTATGCACAAGATAAAATGTTTCATGCCAAGATATACAATCCCAATACTTTCGTGTTTACTGGTTTATAAAATTCAGGAGCATAAAATCCCAAGTTTCCTTGGGTTTTTGCCAAGCATAGAATACAGATGGAAGGCTGAACATTAAGCCTGTTATGCCAAACTTAAATTTGGCTATAAATTGCTGGATAGTTTCAGTTCAAAGAGACATGGCAGTATTATCTTTAAAGCAAATTACAACTGAAAACAGAAACCAGGACAGAAAAAACTGACAGATAACAAAATCTTTCCAAAGAAAATAAGGAAAAAGCAGAGTCCATTTTCGGCTCAGTCTGAATGTTCATTATGTTGCCTCATCTTCTTATAGTAAAATAACTTTTATTCATTCACTCATTAAATAAACATTTGCACAATGCCCCCTAGGCCGAAGGCCTGTGGAGGTCATAATTAAAGAGGCATACTTAGTGCTCTGTAGCAGTTAGGATTTTTTTTTGTTGTTACAACAAACAGAAAAATAAAGTAAAATAAAATAAAACTTGCTCATTTACACAAAAAGACAACTTGCTGTGAAATGATGCTCAGGATTTTAGACAAGGTATGTAACGTGCTTAGAGATGATAGAAATTCAAAAGTGTGGAACTAAACCTTGTCTCTAGTTGTGTCCAGATCTGCTGCTGAAATGCACACACAGCTGCAGCCTCCGATTTTGAAGATGTAGTCATGAAAAATGAGAGTCTGACCGACAAAATTTCAGTATCTTCCCCTTTTGAGAAATTGAAGACAATGCAGAAAGACAAGCTAGAGGAGCAGGTAGAAATACCAAAAGTTTTTAAAGCAGGAAGGTAGCCTCCTGATGGACAGGTATTTTGAACATTTACACAAAAGCAGAACAGGAATTTTCTAAGGAGAGGTGTCTAGGCTGGGACTCTTTGTTCATCCCTTCAGATTCTGTGACTTAATCAAATAAATGACTCAGAAAACATAAACAGTGATTGGCAGGCACAGAGTAGTGTCCCAACCATGGTAGTTTAGAGAGAATAGAAGAGAATTCTGGAATTCACAGATAATAATAGAATCGAGGGGCTTCATCTGGTGATTACTTCTGCTAAAAAGTGTTTGGGGGTGTACCAGCCATCAAATGGCAAGACAAAATACAAGCATGTCTACGTATTTTGATCTCTATTCTTCTTTTCATTAACCTAGCAGTATTCAACAAGCTCTCAAAGACCCCACTTTGGAACACCATTGTCTAACTTAGTTTCCATTCTTAATATTTCATAACAGAGATTTGATTCCAACACACAAATATTTGCAGGGCACATTAGGTCCACATTCAAATGATTACTACCACTGTTTTGCTGAATGAAATGAGTAGTGCCCTTTACAAAGTGGCTTGAAATCCACGTAATCATTAGAAGACAACAAGTTTCATATGCAACAAGGAGATAGAAAGGCAACTTATACAACAACAGAGTTTCCACAGTTAAAAATGAAAAGCTTGGGAGTGGTTGGGAGAAATACAGAGACCAGTGTGTGTGCATTGGGCAAATATGACAGGTAGAAGGGGAAAGAATGTAATAAACAATAGTGTGAGAAGGGACAGGGCAGAGAGAGAGAGAGAGAGAGAGAGAGAGAGAGAGAGAGAGAGAAAAGAGAGAGAGGAAAGAGAGAGTTCATATGTACATTGCATTATTAGTTCTCGTAACTAGCACATAGACAGAAAATATTTCCACTTTACAATTGAGAAAACTGAGATTTTGTAAACTTTATCTAATATGTCCATGTTTCTAGAGAAAATAAATAGTGATATTTGCTTATTTTGGCCTATACAACAACTTCTTTAAAAATGTATTAGTGTATTGCATTGCAACTATTTATATATCTTTCTATATATAAATTTTTTTTAAAAATTTCATGTTTTGCTGTTATACATGCATTTTTAAAAAATAGTATTATGTTTTGTGCATTTCTACAATGCTATTTGGTAATGGGATAAGAGAGCTTCGCATTTTCTTCTAAATTTGCTTTCCTTATTCCAATATTTCTGATTTTCAGGCTGTCCCTAACTATACCATCATTTTTACTGTTCCTGAATTTACACCCTATCCCTGTGATTAAGGCTGAAACTACTAGCTGCCCTCTATCACTGATGCCTGTGTCTCTACACAGTCTGTCCCAACCAAATACAAAATGTAATCCAGAGAGAATTCATCAGATAAGATCATTCTTCTGCTCAAAACTTCGAAGCTACATTTCCTGTCATTTGGGTTAAAATCTCCATTTTGTTTTAAAGATTTTATACCATGTATCCCATTTCCATCATCTTTACTAACTCTTCACTTAATCAGATTATTGAGTAATGTACTTTATTGTTAAATGTATATTAGGAGATCTGAATCTCAGACAAATAAATGACTTGACTATTCATCATAAGTTAAAATTAACTTCTATGCTTTTCCAAAAGGGAACTTTATAGATTTTGATGAAGAATCATTATTTTTCCTCAGTTTACTCCCTTCTCTCCTCATTCTCCTTCTGATGTAACTTTCAGGGTCTCTCTCCTGTAGCTTTACTGTACATTTTTCATGTGAATTTTTACATTATGAGTCTTCAAATCAAATTTTGTTCTGTATGTGACATGACCATTCTAGAACAATCTGAAATTAATCAGACTGACTTAAAAATCAATTGTACAGCATGCTAATATCACTGAAATTAAAAAGTAAGCTCATTAATTAAAATTTTAACTCATTGGTTATTAATTTCTCAGAACTATTACAGTGATTTCTTAAAAAGGTGTTTGAAAGAAATTTAAACATTGACCAGCAACCTTTCTACACAGGTTTTACCTCTAAATTCATGTAGAGGAAGAATTAGTTATCCATATACTGTATGGTATCAATCTTCTGCTCATTATATTGGATTAAATTCATGACTAGTATATTGCAAAGAAGCAGTATCTACATGGAATTGTAGGACAAGACTGGGGCCGCTTGGATATTTTAAGATTTCTACCGAGCAAAGGCCTCAAGGGAAACCCAGACCCTGTCAGTGGAACCACTCAGGGCCGGCCTTTTGAAGTTGATGGCCAGTTTGCTTATGACAAGTGACTGACAGGCTGTGAAACTACAAGGAAGATATATTCACTATACACATGGATGCTGATTGGTTAGAATTAAATGGACGAGAAAGGACATCATGTCTGAAGAAACAAATGTATGCAGATCTACCTCCTCTGCAAAGATGGCCTAGATTAAAATAAATGATAGATGGGGAAATTATAAGTGATCTCTGTACGCTAGCATCATAGTATGTGCTTGAAATATAGATAAGATGAAAAGCTTTTAATTTTTCCCCCAGCTAAGATGGACTAATCAAAGGACAGGCATTAATTAAAAGAGAAGCGTAAATTGTTTTCATAAGGACAGGACATCAAAGCTGTAATCACTGAGGCACAAGACAGACATGTAAAAGAACAATTCTCTGTACATCTTGTTCCTGGCAACCAAGGCAGGCAGAAGTTATGCTGGACCTTGTCTAGAGATGGAGTTAAATGTGACATGTAAGAAAGAAATCGATAAATGTTTAGAGTTGACTGATCATAACATATTCAGATAAGAAACATTCTTGAGGGAATATGTGAAAAATAACACTTCAAAAGTTAATGCACATTTTAAAAATCTAGTTTTAAGAATATGAAATGTGCCATAAATTGAAGCTAGAGCATTATACAGTAGCCATGAAACTTACTACTTTGCAAAACCAGGAAATATTGCATTTAATTGGATGATGTGAGGAATCCAGGATAACCATAGTCATCATATTAATAGAATTCCAGGATTCAGAACTCAACAAGCAAATTCAGAGATTTGCAGAAATCAATCTCAAGTGTAGTCTCAAGTTTTTAAAATTTAAAAAGATGTATTAACTCTGAGGATGGACCATACAAGAAGGAAAGCTGACACTTGCAGAAATAAAGTGAAGCTGCATTTTTAAAAAGCCAAATAATTCTCTCATCTATGTCTTTATAACTTCATGCAAATTTAAATTCTGTTGATGAAGAAGACAATGACAATTCCTGTGGTTGAAATGGCCACACAAGTGGGTTATGATTATTAATTATTTTCTGGTTTGGCAGAAGTTTTGCCACTTCTGAAGAATCATAGAATGGAAACATAGGATGCCTAAATCTCTTATAGCATATTTCAGCTCAAATAAGTAAGACGGAGATGTATGACAAGACTGTACATTTACTGGAGACTCCTCAATCTTTTACTGTCTATCCCTTTCTCCAAATTATAATTCGAGTTACACACTGAAAACCCTACCACCTCTGAAAACTTCCCAATATTAATTCTTATATTTTATGTTCACAGAATAAGCTTTAGTCCCACAAATCTCCACATACTCCAATTAACGCCTACTTTCTTATACTCTTTTCGCCTCATTATTACTTCCTTTTCCATGTTCCAGGTAGTGTATTCTCATTAGAGTATCTGCTGATGTTAAAACACAACTCCAACAGCTCGTCACCTTACTCAAAGGAAAACGCTTCCTGTGACCCACAGGGCGCTGTCCAGGCTCCACCACTTCACATCCCCTTGTCTTTCTACCCTCTGCTGTCCTCTATGGCCTGAATTACTAATCCTGAAACATCATAGACATATGTATTTATGAGAACTTTGTCTAATATACTCTTTTCCCTAGATATGTGTAAGATTTCTTCCTTCTACTAGGTTTTAGCTCAAAGTTTACGCTGCCAAACTTTGTTATTATTTGCTTTTCTCTCAACACACTAGAATATCCTTTCTGGCTTGTGTCTCTCCACAGCACTTACCCAAACTGCCATATATAATTCTTACATGTAATCATGCTTTACTTTTTTTATATATTTTCTTATATAAAGGTATCACTAGACCCATGATGATATAAAATTTTCTACTGTCTCTTGCTACATCTCCCATGACTATGAAAGTTTAAATTCTTTAAAATGATTAATGAATTTATTACTCCCACATGTCCGCTCACACACAAAACTGACATTGTGAAAAAGTCATGTTCCTTCCAACCAACATTATTTTTAATCAAGTGCAACATTTTTTTTAATCAAGTGAAGACAAAAGGCTGAGAAGTCAAGCAGTTTGGCCTCAGGTTGCAAGAAGAATGTTGGATTGAATCAGAAAACTGTAATTTAGACATGGATGCATACATACATAGAGATGTATTCTAGGACCTTCATAGAAATAGAACTTGCAAAAAATCCAAGATGCATCATCAATGTTCTTCAAGAGTAGAGTGAAAATACTAATGCAAGATAATGCTATATAATAATAAACTTAACTGAGGTAGAGAAAGCCAGAAACACAGTCTATCTTACATAATTTCATTGAAATACATAATGAAACAAATATACATGTAAAACAAATGAACAGGTAAAACAGATTTGTTATTACAAATCAGGATGATAGCCTCAGTATAAAGAGGACAACAGGTGAGCTTCTGGGTGCTGTTGATTTTCTTCTTTTTGATAAAACAATGGATACATGTGTGCCATCAGTTTGAAAAAATACATTAATTTATGTCCTTACCAGTTTGCAAAATGCTACGTATTTGTGATGGGAAGAATTTTAAGATGATATCCAAATTCCACATTATTAGCTATTTCTCACATTACTGTCTATCTTTAAGAGTAAGCGTGCCTGTGAACACAACAGTCTGATCATTCACTTGATTAGGACAGCTGCCATGGGAAGGCAGTCAGATGACCACTGCCATGGTGATGTTTGCTTATGTACCATTCCGTTGTGCCAGAGTGCATATTCTCCTGCTGATTCTGAGGAAGCATCTGGTGTGCAGTAAGAGGACCATATATCTTGGATATAATGGTGGCCCCTAGCATCTGAGAGTGACTCTCAAATACCAGACAGCAACAAGACAGTGAGCTCAGTTCCACACCTGTAAGGCACTCAGTCAGACTAAAATCCTGAGTTAACTGACAGCTTGCGAGGGGCAGAATCAGATACTAATTGTGGGAAAAGAAGCATTGATGCTTTTTCGTTTCCACATTGAAATTCTTTCCAGGTTATGGCAATATGTTTTAAAAAATCTTATATATAGGTATGAAAGTGAAGAATGATTTGAGAAGAATATATTTATAATAAGCGAAGTAGATATTATTAAAGGTTTACTAGGAAATGCATAACTAAATTATGCCCTAAACTATTGAATGAAAGTACGTACATTATGTAGTTGTATATTCATGATTATGATACCTTTATGACTCTATGAAATAGTTTGAAATTTATATTTCACAGACAAGGATACATGACTATAAATTGATGTGAGTCAGATTTAAATTCTATATTAAGAATGGTATGAATGTCCATTACAACCTTCATGCATCTGGGACAAACTTAGCTTTTATGTGAATACGCTGAACTTTTCTTTCTTTTCAAAACCAAAAACACTAAGCTAGAATGAATGAGACTCCGGGTAAAGCAAGTGTCTGGTTATAAAAGAAGCATCTGTATCATTTTTGATGTCTCAGATTTAAGAACTGATTTGATCTATGCATTTTCTTTTGCTTTCCTTCCCTCTCATTTGCCCTTTCTTAGTTGTTTCTCTTTCCCTTTCTCTTCTGTTTCTGTCCTCCCTTTGTCTTTCTTGCTCTTTTTTATCAGGCCCCGAGGAGTGTTGATACTCCAGGGGAAGCTCCAGATGTGTGAGGCCCTTACTGTCACCCTCAGCTGCCAGAGCAACACCAATTATACCTGACACATCAATAACTATCTGTGGAATGGACAAAGAGGGATGAATACATGAATGAATGCATGAGCCCATCTCCTCGGCTTCTAAGAGTTGGGCCTGTTGTGAGGGGCAACAGCTTCAACCAATGCTGCCCATCTGTTCAGATGCTGAGTAGCTGACAGGCTTCCTCTCCTCACCACCTTACCTCAGCCTTGCTGGTGACAGTGATGGAGTCGACAAGGTGTCAGCTGACCCTTATTGATTATGCATGATCTCATTAGCAAAACCTGGGCCCAGCGTGACCTAATCCTTGACTGGGAAAGACCATGATATATGAGGACCAGCACTTTGTCACTTGAGGTTAGGCAAACAGGCAGATCACTTAGTGCTTGTGGCGTCCAAAGACATACTTCCTTGTGCTTTGGCAAGGAAGCTGGGAGAGCAAAGTACACAGGGAGCAATGTGGGTCAGACAAGTCACTGAGAGCCATCTGGGCTGTGTAACTGGTTATTTATTTATGTTTTGTTCGCTAAAATTTCATCCATTGTGGCAGCCCTGAGACGTTTGTCCCTGTAAATAGTAAAGTCAGAAATGGGGCAGGAAAGAGGCATGCTTGGGGCAAGCTTGCTGAGATCCCTGAGGTCTGAGAATTACATTCTCTTTTGTAAAATGAGCACATTCTAACCTACCCTGGTACTTAAGTTTGCTTCTAGTCTCTCCCAAAAGATCATCTTGAGTGGAGGAGAGAAGAATTTGTTTAACAGATGAGGAGGCTAAGGAATAGGAAAAGAGAAAAATTCTGTGCCAAAACAGAGGGGGTCAGGGCTAGGGCTGATGATGGTATGAATTACAAGAGGAAACCCTCTCTTCCTCTAAGAAGGAAGAACTAAAAATAACTTTAAAAAACTGAACAAGGCATATTGCTACCAACCTCCTTTGTTCTCTCTTTTGGGCAATCTCTTCACAAGGCACAACAGTGCAAACTTGGTCTTTCATTCCAAGATTTGTTGCTGGTCCATCCTTACCTGAGGTATGGGGCATCCTCGGACAGCCATTTGATAATCAGGCAGGGTCTGATGCTGCACTGTAGTCCGATGAGTATGGAAATATGGGTGCACAGCCTGAATATTTCATCTGGGTACCAATACTGGGCACTACATTCTGCTTTTACATATAAAGTGAATGTGAATGTAATTTGCTTTGAAAAAAACGAATAGTATCACGGCTTTGTTTAATTTACGTAAGGAACAATATGGTGCAGATAGGAAAACCTGCAAAAGTTCACCCCCAAAATGCTGGACTACAAAAAAAGGATAACTTATATCTAGATATAAATGACTCTTTCATCCCAAATCATGCCTTCCTGACATAAAAAAGGTCCTCTCCTTTTTCAGTCATCCACTTTATTAGCAATGTCCCCTGACTAAGGCAGTCAGGGAAGCATCATCAGTAAATATTGCTTATTAAATGCTTGGGTCAGGTTATCTGCATGTAAAGCGGTGGGGGTGGGCTGAGTTGGGACCATTGCTGCTGAGTGAGCATTCCAGGCCTCCCTGAACACACCTCAGCGGCACCCAGCCTTTAATAAGCGTTGTGTTCTGTGCCCTTTTTAAAATGATTGAATTATGGCTTTTTATGGCTCTATAAAAGCCTTTATTAATTTTGGGAAGCTGCTGCATCTTCCGATCCTGTCCAGTCCCTGCCGGGAGGTTAAATTATTCATGTGGATTCCAATTGGCTACACTGATTGTGCTCTGAAGGGAACAACAAGCAGGGCGCTTTGTTTTCTTTAAAGGTTGGGGTCAAGGTTAAAGCCGGAGGTGGGCAGGGTATGGCCCCATGAGAAGACAGGGAAGGAGGCCTCCTAGTGGTCAGGACAATTTCTGAACAAGTTTAGGAGAAAAGGAGAAATGACTTCAGTGGTGTCCCATTGAAAATCATCTGTGAGTATATGTGTGTATTTTCAAGGAGGTTCCTGTGTGTTAAGGTTTTCATCATGGTTCTCTGTTGATACTGCTGCAAATGAGTCTACAATTCTGTTTTTAGCAGGGCTCACTGTGGCTTACTATGTGCATTTAAACATATCATCTCGCGTGTATCTTAAACCCTCCATAATTGCTGAAATAGCTATTTTTCCCATTCATTTTGTGGGTCACAAGTGTGAGTCTCAGAGAGGTGGTACTGTTAAGTCAGGCATACCTCGCAAGTGGAAGTTCAGGAATTAATGAGATTGTTCAGTTCCAAGGCCAGAGCAGTTTCTGGGGCAACTCTATTTCCCTTCTTATTCTTAGTTCAAGAGCTTGTGAAGGGAAGATGGCCTGGGATCTCCCACTGGGCCCTCCCCCGCCCAGCATGTATGTGCATACTCCCACCTGAGCACCTGTGTAAATGGCACTTAGGATTGTGTGCTATCCACTCCTTTATTGTACTGCTTCCCCAAGAATCTCAAACTCTGGAAAGTTTCCTTTCTCCCCAATTCTTGTTCTCAGACCTTGTAGTCTGCTGATTATTTCTTTTTTCTTAGTTTTTTTCTATCTGTTTACCTAGGATGATGTATTATTGACTTGTTTATGACCTGTTTGGAAGTCACCTCTTTCATGACTCCTTCCCTAGTTAATGTCATCTCCTAGTGTAGCTTCTTCTTAAAAGAGAAGAGATAGAAAAGAGCAAAACATGTGTACCTCTCAGAGTCAGGAGGGCAGTGTGCTAATGCTTACCAAGTCTCTTGCAGCTAGGACTCTAAAATTTGTAAGTGGGCACATGAGTCCTGCCCAGCACACTCCAAGCTGTTGGTGGGGGGCAATGAAACAGACCTTGAAGAAAGGACTATAGAATCTTAAATCATTACATGCATTTTATACAATTGTCACCCTTGCTGTGACAATAGTAAATAAGTTTCTCCAAGATCAAGAAAATAGGACTCATCAGAGAAGGCCCTAAAAATCCTTTAGACTGTAAGCTCTAGCTTTAGAATGCCTTTCCGTGGGAGGTAGGCAGCTACTGATTCTTGATGATGTAGGAAGCTGCAGTTGACTTTCAGGAGAAAATACTGACAAGCTTTGAGTGAGAAGCAACAAAATGAGTTACTATACTTAGGTCCAATCCTAGAAATCCTTGACAGAAAGCCACAACCAACAATATGATGAAAAAAAAAAAAAAAAAAGTACCATAATGCTTTGCTGAGCCCCTTAAATATTCTAATGGTCATGGACTGGTTTTAGATTACAGCAAGGCTGTGCAAATGGGGCAAATTTCTAATGCAGAAGCTCAGCAAAGAGCACAGGGTTACAATGAGGTCCTCCTCGGCACAGGTCCAGAAAGTTACCACCACAAACAGAACCAGTTTTCCTGGTGTACTCTCCCCACGTAACTTTACAAAAGCATGCATGTTCATACATGTACACAAGCCTACACATACACACACACAAACACACTCACACACACACCCTCATCCTCAACACAGCCAGCTCCAGGGAGTGAAAGAAAACCTGGAGGGGTAGTGTCTTCGGAAACGGGAGTCAATTTAAAATGTACGAGTGTTTTCAGGGCTTGTGAAGAAGCTAAATCTGTTTTCAGTCTCCTTAAATTCCCTTGATATTCCACATGCTGCTCCTCAGCTACTTCTGCTGGTTATTTGTTCATAGCTGCAGTCTATGTCAAATTGAGACCTGTGGAGAAGGCTAAAACTGTTAGTTTAAAATTTGAAAGTCAAACCATAGTAACAATATTTGAAGATTAAAAATTCCATATGGATTAAATGGGTCTATTCAGGGAAAGATAAAACTGTCCCACCAGTGACCACTGAGAAAATTCTACCACTTTTCCCTGTTTTGAAATTTGGAAGATAATAGAATGCTTCCAAATCAGACAGTGTACGTCTGTTTGCCAAAATCCCTATCCAGATCCTTTTGCAAGGCAGTTCCTGCAGGAACTTGGAGATATAAAGCCAGGTTGAGACTTGTTCTATACAGGAGTCTTGGTTTTCCATTGAAAGCCAACAAGCTATCAGTCGAAAACAAAATTTCTTCCTAAACTTACATAAGTCTTGGGAGACAAATAATTCATTTCAAATAATTTCATGCAAAGCATTCCAGTTTAAAATTAACACTGGAAAGCACAGTCTTCAGAGAAAGTCACAGACTTCATTTTCCAAAAGGTGATTTCTTGGAGACCAAGGAAAGGCAATGTGAGCCGCGCGGTTGGTGGCGGTGCAGGAATCTGGACAGAGCCTGCCCTCCCGCAGCCCAGCTACCCGGGAAGGATCAAGGACAAATGGCAAAACACACAATCCTCCTTTCTCCTCTTTTGTCCCCCCTGAAAACTGAATATACTCGTGAGCAATAAACTTCAATCTAGTTGACAGCAGGTTTTTTTTTTCTTTTCTTTCTTTTTTTTTCAGCAACTTGGCACACTTTATGACACTTATTAAAGAGACACACTTGTAAGTCAGTTGAAAAGGCCCATCCTCCCTTTTACCTTGTTTTCTAAGAGGAAAGGCAGCAGCAAAAGGGCCAAGTTTCCTTCTAGGAAGCTCTTAAGTTGCTTTCTCCTCTTTCTTAAAGTCAAGACAGCACTGAGTGCCAGATAATCTATCAAATAAGTCTGGTAGGTTTAAGACAGGCATTTACCCTGTCTTAGTTGTCACAGTTTATCACTCCAAAAGTTGACACTTTCATCTCTAAAGAAAACAGGTAAAAATAAGAGTTCAAAGAAAAGTGTGATGCACACTATTTTGCTAACAAACGTACTGCCTTGTGTTTGCGTTGAAATGTGCACATTTTTTTCAATTGTTTCTGAAGGTCTTCATCAACCACTGCCTCAGCACACTTTGAGTCTCCAAAAAGTGCTATGTGAGAGAGTTAAGTGAATGCAAGTTAAATTTTTTTAAGTTTTTTTAGGCAAAAATATTAAACATTTACTACTCATATAATTAATTTTATAAATGTAATTAATTACTTATTTATTATTTATTTACTTATTTAATTATTTATTGATTGATTTTTAAATAATTACTTTAAAAGTGTAATTATCTTAGATCAATTTACTATAATTATTTAAATTATGCAGACTTATCACAGTTTCTATCAAAATTAGAAACTTTCCCAAAAGAATTATTAGGAGTAGGTTGGCAGTGTGCCATTTTCCAACTAAATGCATTTCAGTGTTCACTGAACAATTTGTTTTTTTTTTTTTTTTTTTTTTTTTTTTTAGTTTTGGTTTGAGACTGGAATAAGGGTCTCAAAACAATCTTTGCTGTTAGCATCCTGTTCTTGAGTTTTGTTATAGTTTTGTCCTTCTAGCTACGTTTTAGGAACTGAGACTGGAAGGGTTATTCCAGATTAAATAATTTACCCCAACACAACACAGATTAAAAACAAGCTAAATATGGCCTTGTTATATGATAGTTGAGACCTTATAAAAAGAGAGAAAAACAAAAAATTTGAAAAACAAGTGGCCCTCACCTCATGGCCATGTGACTTAGCAATTTACAAACTGATGTCAAAGTATGTGCTTCTTGATAGTCAGGACACACCACCATAACCCTGGACCCCTACTATATTTATATTTATCTCAACTGAGGATATAAAACAATTTAGTTGCATTGGCTAGTTTTTTTCACATAACCTTTATAAATTGTTATTGAATTTGAACTAATCCAAGGTTCTGTGCTAAAACCAGTTGCCTTCCAAGATAGAGGGCTGTTGCTGGGGAGAAGTCAGAACTAGATGCATTAATTCTCTGGTGTAATACTTCTATTCAAGCCAGTCAACTAAAGCACATTTCCTTTCTTCTCCTCTTACCCCCTACCCAAAAAAATAGTGGAGTTGTTGCTGGATCAAGAGAATTTCCAGTGGCAAATTATTTTTAATTTTTAGTGTATAGAAATTTCATGTAGTATATCTGAAGTTATTGTGAGAGAAAGCAACTAAATTCTATATGCCAAATAAAATGCATATTTTAAAACATTACTAGGATGATCTCTATTTTTATTTAAAGTATCCTGCAAAAGCAATAAGGAAAAAGTTTGACAAATACAAACAGAAACTTTATATTGGCAATAGACACTGAAATCCAAATTCAACAATGAATTCAAACTTGAAAGAAAGAAAGGAAAGGAACAATTTTAAGAGAGAAGACATGACTATCTCTATTATGCAAAATGTTAACAAAAATCAAATAAAAATAAATAGAAAATTCAGACATCATAAATAATATGAAGAGATAGTTTATATAAAATGTATCATAAATATATGGGAAAGATACAAATGAAAAGTAAGGATAAAATAACATTTAAAATACACTAGCAAATATTTCAAAAAACAATGATATGTAATTTTATCAAAAATGCCCTACATTATTGTTATGACAGTAAATTATCAAGACTTTTAAGGAACTTTAAGTATCTATGATGATCGTAAATATATATGGGTTGAACATATAATTCTACTTTAACTATCTATCTTATATGAATATTACAGAAATGGCTAAGGGTTTTTGACTTCACATTCTTTAAAATAATACGTAATTGGTGTCAAGCTATGCCCAGCATTATGGAGAACACTAACTGCAGTGTAATACATTCACAGTTGGGAATGATTCAAAGCCACTTAACAAAAGGAGGAGGGTTCTGTGTGTGTTCTTGAAAGATTTTTGTTATCCTCTAAGAGTTCTGAAACTGAAAAGACAATTTCTCAACATTTATAAAAAAAAACATAAACGTATCTGAAATACTATAGAAGGTACTCATAAGATCAGTCATTTCAAATAGTTACAGTATAAATGGAAATTTCAATAAGGATATAGGGGATTACTTATTCACTATAATCTGAAGGTTTTATTAGCCCCTACAGTATTTATAGTTTTAAAAATAATATTATCATTGTATTTTCTTGGGGCTGTGAAAACTGGGAATGAAATCCACAGAGCCAATTCTGTTGTTTATCGATAAAATAAAATACTTTCTTGTAAAGTTGCTTTTGTAATTTTAGAAGTATGAAGATATATCTAAGCAGGCAGTTGTGAGTTCGATCCCTGGTACCGAAAAAATGAAAAAGACAAAAAAAAAAAAAAAAAAAAAAGAAAAAGAAAAAGAAAAAAAAAAAAAAAAGAAAAAGAAGATATATCTAATGAGTTTACTCCTGTGCTTGTATATTCTCCAATCAGCTGGCAAATTCAGTCATTATTATGAGATATCAAAAATGTGACACCTGAAGCTGAATAGACAAAATGATCATCCGGTTTCTGGTGTGTTACAGAAACTGAACAGCATCATCAATAACTGAAACTATATTGGAGCAGATCTTTCCATGACTTCACAAGTATCTCACCATTTTCTTAGAAAACATTCCGTAGGCAGTGCTCTTTCAGAGACAAAATATGAATGCACAAAGGGCTCTGGGAAGAGAAAATCAGTGAAGTGCTGTACCCTGCAGACTTCCATGATAGATGGACAAATGAACAGAGCAAGGAAATCATAAACTAGATGAGCTTTTATAGAAATAATGACCTCAGGAGAGGTCACATCCACTAGTTTGTATGGAAATTTTGTTCAAACATTTGATGCACTTGTGAAAGTCTAACTTTTTACTGAGCAGTGTTAGTGATAAAACTTTTAGGGGTTGATTTAGTGCAAGAACTATGAAAGAACTCTTCTTGTGTAACAATGGATAAACATCCATGTGTTACTACCAGGGAATGTTTACATATACTTTCTCACGATACTCAGATTCATTTTCAGTGTTATAAAAAAGTTACAAAGCCAAAACAACCAATATTGTTCCTTTTGCTTGAAAGAAGACAAAATAAAAACAAAATACAGGCTGATAAATTTGAAGCTACAGAGCTATTCAGTAGAAAGTGGAATATTTTTTATAAGTCTTTTTAAAAATCAACAAAATCAATTTTTAATAGAAGTATGAAGAAATGAAATGTCTCCAAGGAGTAAATAACATTACACATAGGCTGCACAAATCCCTGGATAACGAAAAGCTGATTTTTGAATCAGGCTGTGTACAAATTCTTCTTTCTGCTGTCCCCTCAGAAGTCTGCCTTACAACTACATAAGAAAATAAATTGGAAATCTTTACTTTAAAATGGAAAAAATTTTGTTGTCAGTCAGTTGATGCTGCTGCATATATTCAGATCAAGAGACAACAAAACAACCTACAAGCTGGGGGCACTATTACAGTATTTGACTAAACAGAAAATAAACTGCTCAATTAGAATTTGATGGAAGGATAAACATCCTTCCAAAAAGCTGTATCAGGGACTATTATTAATACTGGGTCCACGCCACCATTCCTGATACCTGTCTTTTCCAGCTCTGCACCCCTCATTGCAAAGCTTTGATTCCTGAAAATTCCACGCCACAAATAAAAATTGTTCTTCATTGAGAAATATGTGCAAATAACACAGAATGCATGTTTGTAAATATTTAGAGAAGAAATATTTCATCCTGATTCTCACAAAGCTAAAACTCTAGAAGCATTTTATGATTACACAATAATAAAATGAAGAATCCATAAAAGCATAATCTTTTATCATTCATTCATAGTTTATAAAAAGGCTATGTAAATACAGATACAAATGTGATCTAAAAATGCAATGAATGTTTAAATGTTTTTTTAAAAATTATTACAGTGAAAGGCACATTATTGACATTAATTCCCCCAAAACACTCTAGTTTCACACACACTTTGAACATCATTCTTGCCAATTTGTGAAGAAGTTCTAGATACCTTCATTGTTGGCTGCTGTTGATATTCTGAATCCATTCAAACATTTACGACAATTTCTGTCAAATAAAAACATTGCCTAATGTCCTCATCCACTTTTTTCTTGAGATATGTCACCTTGTGACTTTGGGCTCTTTCCTAATTACAAAATGACAATAAAGCATTAGTGTTTAGAACTTACTCAGGACATTGAGGCAGGCATGAAAGTATAGCTCAAAATACTCACAAAAAAAGTATTTCCAGAACTGCTTCAGAAGGTTGCAAAATTAGTGTTGAAGAAGGGTAGTGTTTTGAGCGAAATTAATGGCAAATTGTGTTTTACTATAACATCTTAAAACATTAAATATTTACTGTAATTTTGATCAAATTAGATTAAAAACTTCAATTCTTTTGAGTTCTTTGGCATGTTTCTTCTTTATTTTTAAAGTAAAGGCTTTCAGATTCTTATATATAATGTGGTATATGTCAACATATATGTCAACCAAAATGCACATGTATGTATGCCTTTTTCTCTGTATTAATGAGAGTTGAATCTGGAAGTCTTCATTTGTTTCAGAGGCTTTCTCCAATGACGCCTTGGTGGTGGCCCTGATCAACTTTTGATGCTGATGATGTCCTGCTCCAAAGTTGCTGAAACAGCTTGTCCTACTACAGTCCGTGAGTGAGAAGCAGCTACTGGGCTTTGAATAACTTTGAGAGGGTAGAGATAGTGCTTATGGCAGTGTCTCCCTAGCGAGCAATATAAAATGCAGAAAGAAACGTAACTGCATACCTATGAAATATTTTAGAGTGATTATTAACACTGACAACTTTTCAGATGCTAAATAAACCTAAGTGGACTGGGATTTCTGAATCTGGGGTATAGAGTAATTGAGGATCACACAGTTCAAAAAAAACTCTTCATCCAGATTTATTACTGGAAAAAATAAGTGGTGATGTCATTCAGAACCGAGTAGGGCCACACAAGAAAAATCATTGAATCAGGAGCAGAACAGGTGTGAAAACAAAGAACAGTCCTGATTTCATCTTTCTGCTAAGCACAGAGCCGTTCCTTCCCTGATAAACACGGAAGAGTTCACCAGGTGGATTTTGTAAGCCCTGGTTTAAGAGGAAAATCACTGCAAACAAATTGTACAAAACATTTCTGACAAATGGATGTCTCTGCTGCCTGAGGTACCCAGGAATAGAGGAGAAGGATAAAAATGGACACAAAAGTAGAAAGGGACCCAAGATGAATAATGAAGAATGAAAGCAATCTGAAAAGAACACCTGCTAGACTGACAACAGGAGAGGAACAGGAGAGCAAAGTAAGATAAATGCTCATCTTGGAGATATGTAAGATCAAAAGAAGGGAAGCAAAGGCAGGTATGAGCTAGTGATATAAATGAATTACACAGTAGTAGGCTTGTTTCAACACACGCTTGAATCAATGCTATGCAAAGATCTATGATAACCGCCACACCGTTTTGTCGATGCTCAAAATAAGCAAGAGTAATCAGGACGAGTGATGGTGAGGCCTAGAAGTTGGACCCATCTGTCTTTTCCTTTTTCCTGCGCTGTGGTTATTATTATTACAGTAAAGCTGTCACTATTCAAAGTCCACAGACATAAGTCATTCTGCATAGCTGAGTTTCCTGATAGGCCAAGGTTTGCCAATTTAAAGAGTGAGGCTTTATGTTAGGTCTTTAAGATAAATCTTTTGTCTTAATAAACTGCAAGTTATTTCATTATTATTTATGTTAATTGGTTGTTTCTGAATCCTGACCAAATTAGAGACCAATCAGTGATATGTAGCCCTGCTTTAGACACTCACTAAATCACAATAGGTGCCATGCTTTTCTAGCTTAGCTTTGGTTCAACGCTGACTCAACAATCTTATGATTTAATTTTTTTTCTAATTTTTTGATGCTGGGCCTCGAACTCAGGACCTAGCACTTGCCAAGCAGGTGCTTGTGTCACTGAGCTATATCCCCAGCTTAAACTGTATTTTTCTAGTCACTCCACCTATCCCAGCTTTCTGTACCTAGCACCAAGGAGTCTTCTCATGAATCTTAAATTATGTATTGTTATAGCTTCTTTGTTGAACCTTACCTCTCTAAATAGATTGATCTAACTTTGATAAAACAGACCTCTAGTTTACTGTATTTTACAAAACAAAAAATGGAAGCTAGCAGTCACTAATTGAATCAAATTATTAATGGTAAAATAGGTTCATTGAGGTGTTTAAATTACTGAAGCCCACACAGCTGATTTGGATATTTATAAAACTATTGCTTAGGTTTACTGAAGTCTTCTCTGACTGTATTCAACTATAATTGTTCATATTCCGTAGCTAATATAGCTAATACAAGCTATAAGGCTGATTTTGAGGCATAGAGATATGTTTATAGCCTATATTATGGCAATCAATAAGATTCAGACTATAGGGCATGAGTCATATTCTTTTTTTGTTTGTTTGTTTTTGTCTGTTAGAGGCAGGGTTTCACTATGCAGCTCAGACTGGCCTCGAACTCACTCCATAGGCCAGGCTGACCTCAAACTTGCAGCAATCTTCCTGTCTCAGCTTCTCAAGTGCTGAAGTTACAGGTGTGAGCCGTCACACTTGGCCTGACTTTATTTTTATTTTATTTTAAGAAAAAAATATAAACAAATAATGAAACCGAGTTACAGAACAGGTTAGTAGAGTCATAAGATTTGTGATGTATATCATTTGATCTATGTTCCGGTGTAGACTGCTCCAGAGGCCTAGGGAGAGACATAGCTGATTAAAAAGGGGTGGAATTTATTTCACTGTGACACTTGGATCATTCTAGTGAAGATTCATGCTAGGAAGAAAAATGTGGGGACTTAAAGACATGTCCAAGGATAACCAATAGAAGACATGACCTAAAATCACTGGTTTTACATCTGTTATCGTACTAATCTCTATCCTAGGTTCCACTGACTCATGTTTAAATTATAAGGATCCAGAAACTAGAAAGTAAAACACTAAAATTCTATTTAATTAAATTATTCTTAGATAATGCATTTGTAAGATTTAGATATGAAGAGATACTCAGATCTATGTCCGCAGACTGCAGTAGCTTCAGGTACATCAGCTGTTCCTGTGTTTTCTATTCAGCCTTGAGTATGTATCAGTGTTCTCAGCTGATTTGGTGGCAATATTATTTTCAGAAAGGTTGCCATTTACATTAGTAAAGACAGCCACAAATTTAGTAGCAGACACTATCATTTTCCATTGTTCTTGCATTCTTCTGATCCTAACTGAGCACCCTCAAGTGTTAAGTAATTGCAAGATGTTGATGAACCTTGACTTTTATAGGGACCAATAAATGCATGATGATAATGTGATAGAACCTAGCAATTAATATCTAGGGTGCTTACAGGTGCTTACACGATAGTTATATTGTGCAGGATTGTGATTAAACAAGAAGACTCAGAAAACCTCCTTAGAAAAATGTGGTTTATGGTGAAATTGAAAATGGTAGGAAAAAAAAAACTACAAAAAGGTTTTTTCTTTCTTTTTCTTTTTTTTTTTTTTTTTTTTTTTTTTAACAATATAGAACATAGGAGGAAGAGACTGAGGAGACAACCTCGCAGCTTTAGGCCATGTACAGAGAGTTAGCATGGCCTGCAAGTGGTCTATGTCATGTAGACAGGAAGAAATTAAGAGTGGAGGGAAGATGAGATAAAGAATAAGAAAATTCTATCCTAAGAAAAACTAAAGAATTTCTAAAGGGTTATGAGAGTACATACAATATACCATAATCAGGTTTTTATTTTTAAAGTTTCATATGACTTTAAATAAAGTTTCATAGACTAGAGAACTGTCACTTAGAACTGTCAAAGTAATCAAATGGAGATATGCCCATAAGAAAGTCATTGCTATGATCCAAAGTATAGAAAATACGAATTTGAGAGAGAATTGTTGCAGTGATGGTTTATTATGCAAATTTTTATTATGAAAATGATTATTACTTGGATCTATTTTAGAGTCACAACTGATAGAACTGATTGATCAGTTGGTATTGAGGTATCAGGGAGAGAAGAGTCAGGGAAATACCTGGGGTGGGAACAATCTCTTTGATAAGATAAGAAATGAAATAACCAAAAAACACAAGCTATATGCAGAGAAAAGCTTTGAAAAAGCAAGGACTGTAAATGTACCTCGAAAAATGGCTAAAAACATCAGAAATATTGTAAAGAGGTTTTCAGAAGCAACCACTGGAGAAAGCTACAAAGAGGAAAGGCTGAACAAAGGGTCACAGCCAATTAGAGGAGGGGGAGTCAAAATGGGTCTAACAGTTGCAAGGTGCTATCTTAGAGTACTGGGCCGCTCCTCACACATTCCTGCTCAGTAGGAATTCACAAATGTTGAGTGAAGGCAATTTAAAAGAGATCTGAAGTTCCTATTGTACAATCGAGGTATAGGTAGAGAAAACTGATTCCTCTTATGGTCTTATTTTAACTCCTTCTAGAATGGTTATCCATAACCAAATTCCCTGCCATGAGTTGACAATAACTGTTAGTCTTTTTCCCCCTGTGCTTGCTCATGCAGCAACGTTCAAAACTAAGAGTTCAATAAACAGTCAATAGAGCATTTTGATATATGATTGATTGATTGATTGGCCAATATGGCGGTAGAAAAACATTTGTATTTCTGTAGTTTGAAGCAGTGTTACTTTTCCTCGCTTTTGTATTTTATCTGGCTGTTAAGTGTCAGAGAACTAGTTTGAGACTTCAGGTTTTAGTCCCTGAAGTAAGTTACACTGAGGGTGTGGGAACTAAATAGGTTTTGATTTCTTATTTATAGATTTCCATGTTAAAAGCGTATCAGTCTGAAGAATAAATGACAAGACCATTGAAATAGCAACTAACTAAGGCTTCCTCTCATTGTATTTTTTTTTCAGAAATTTAAAACAATAGAAACAAGGCGAAAAGACACTCAGCTATTCTTTAAGATTTTAGGAAGGAAAAATGCTTAACACACTTGTCTTGGTTGCTTTTTTCTCGTTGCTGAAACAAAATACCCAACACTCAAAATGAAAGAAGGAAAGGTTTATTTAGCTCACTGTTGTGAAAGTTTCAGTCCACAGTCAGCTGACTCCAAGGCAGGGTGGGATGGCACCAGGGCAACACTTGAAGGCAACAGCCAGAGCAAAGGGGAGAAAACGAAGCCTCTTCTGCCTTATATTGTAACAGACTACCCCTGCTTTCTGGCCACCAGTCCAGGGCTGGTGTAGCACTCACAAAATCTCCTTGCCCTCCTTTGCACGGGATGAGGGTATTTACAACGTAAGAACCCTGCTCTCTGCCTGAGTCTCTCAGTTAAACTTCTAAACTCCTCAAGATAACACAGTGTATCAACCATAACAACACTTCCACATACAAATATACAAATACACCTATACGTGCTTACATCTTTTCAAAAATGCATGCAAAACAACTTTGGAAATACTTCTAGCTCTAATGATCTTGGGAATTTGAGCAGAGAGATATTCCATTTTTATCTGCGAATTTCATGTCAGACTCACAGATGGATTTGATTCAGGTTTTGAGATGCAATACAGTACACTTAATTAAATTTTGTTTATTTGTCTCGATTCTCTCACTCTTGAATCCTGTTGTTAACCCTGCCTTAACACTTCACATTGTGTAGAAAAATTGTTGAGAAATAGGTAATAGACAGCCATAAATTCCTTCTTTGCAGAATGATTGTAAATAATCCCCACCCCCGGATCATGGTGATGATAGTTGATATTTTTGACCATTTATCATCTGTAAGTTTCATTACTAGTTGCTTTGACATAGATTTTTTACAATTTGAACCTCACAAAAGCAGAATTAGGCAGCTATTATTGTTCTCTTTGTTTACACATGAAAATTTGAGGTACAATGTCTATAAATTCTTCCTAAAGAACCCATTGTTAGAATAGAGTAGAATCAGAGTCGTGTACATTTACTTCTGTCTTCAACAAGAGCATTTCTAATTTAAGATGCCACTGACTTAACTTGGATATCCTTGAAGTATGGTTTCCTAAACCAACAGAGCCTCCCTTACTTGTTATGATTATACATGGACTAATGACAATGTTATTCACTGTAAGTTTCAATCATCACATTCAAACTCAGTCACAATGAAGATTGTCATGACAGAAGAGACTTTATAGCCTTGTCATCACAGAATTTATAATCAGGTTGTGGAAGCTCCAAGTCTACAAGGTTCAGAATAAATTGAGACTTGATGTGATACACATGCCTTTGAACTTGTAGATCGAATGTCATCAAGCTGTATATTGACCCTGTGAGTTCTTATTAAGCTAAAAGTTTTCCTACATCAACAGTGCTTACTACTATGAACCTTAATCAGGTATTACATGACATGATACATATGAAAGTTATTGCATAATATCAGATTTTTGTAAATAGTAGCTTTTTATTGCTAGTTACACATCTAAAAACAGAAGCAATAGTACAAGGATTTCTGTGATTCAAGTTATTGGTATGTACAATATATGTTTCAGGAAGCCGAGCTCTGGTCCCATATCTTCTACAAAATTATTCCTGAGGGAGTACATCGTCCAGTTTTAAGAAATGCTTGCAAAAGATAAATGGATTGAAAATTCCCAATCTGAAACAATTTGTTTCATGTCTAAGCTTGTATCTAATTAACGCTCAAGCTCTCTTCCTCATTAGCTCTTAGAATTACATGATGCTTGGTATTTATCTTCAATAGGTGTTTTCATCCCTCAGAACTATTTAACTGTTCACCTCTCCAGATTTCATAACTCAGTGATTTATTTGTTCATAAAGCAAAGATTTGTATATTTTTAATATTTGTACATTTTATAATGTCGTGCATATGACTGTATATTTTGTGTATTAAAGCACATTTGTTATTTTTAAATCTTTGGTATTTATTTATCTAAATGTACTTTTATAAGTCCAGGAAGCTTTTTATAGACAGGTAGTGCCTTCAATTCCTCTATGTGTATAGTTGCATTATTCTATCACATTTCTTTCACTGGAAATTTAAATGGAGTAATTTGTTCTAGAGTTGAAATAACCTCTCTTTGCAAGAAAAAAAAAAACTATTTAAAATATAACTACATTTTATTGCTAGTTTAAATGCAGATTTAAAATATAACTATTTACTACCAAAAGAAAAAAAAAAAAACTCCAAAAAGTCTATCATTTTAAAAATTTTATTTTAACAAGGTAGTCTAAGATAGTATAAAAATGACCATTTCTGAACCTGTTAAAAATTTCCCATATTAAATAGAAGATAGAAATAAATATTTCATGCTATTATCATTATCCTACTCTTGAAATTCTCTAGCCTGATAGATAAACTACACTGACATATTATGTTGAATAGAAAGGTCTTGATGGGGCCTGGGAATTTAGCTCAGTGGCTCAAGTGCTTGCCTGAATAGCACAAGGTCGTGAGTTTGATCCCTGGTTTAAAAAAAAAAAAAAAAAAGAGTTTTGAGGGTCTTTGAACAGAGGGAAAAAAACAGAAAAAGAATTAATTTAGTGAGTTAACAGTGCCAATGATTCCTCTCTGTCAGGTAAGCCCAAATAAGCTTCATTTTATTTGATTGTGTTGATTACTAGCATTGTATAGGCATTAGAATTACTTTAATAAATACTCAATGGTGCCAGTTTCTGTAACCCTGCTGACATAAACAATGGGGCATTGAAGAGCAGATAGTGACTGCAGGAGATGTGGAACTTGCAGTTTATGTCAGAGCTTTTAGTCAAATCGAGTAGACAACGTAGAGGAAAAATGTAGCCATGAATGTTTATGATTAATGAGGAAACAATGCGCTGGTATGGATTATGCAGGCAGTGATTTGTTGAGCATATCTACCTGGAACAGCGAAGACATGAACTGAAATTCATTTAAGTAACACGTCACTTCTCTTGTCTAATTCTTCTATTTGATTTGTCAAAAAACTCTGAAGTCAAACAGACCAGACCAAAAAGATTGCTCCATTTCCTCTATGGTCCTTAAACAGGGCTTTTACCATTTATTTGCCATTAAAACAGTCTACAACAAATTGAATGGCAGGGAAATTTTAATTCTTTACTCAATTTATCCAAACTACATAGACACTTAACTTTTCAGAGTAATAGTTTCTTAGTCTATTTCATTAATTCCAAAGGGTGCTGAATTGTTTCAGGTTGAATCTGGGGAAAAGTTTCCTTACATCCTTGTGGTTATTTGTGACATCATTGTACCCACATGGCTATGCAATTTTGTGAGTTTTGTGGTAAGAGCTCTGATGGATTTGTTATGTACTTTTTCTAACAAGAGTTTAGCTATCACTGCCTTTCTTTTTAGTGTGGAAAGTTTTCTAAGAAGTACTTGAAAGCCAATAAACGTCAATGTAGAACACTGATGCACATATATTCAAATATTTAGAATCATGCTGTATGTTTTAAACAGAGTTGGTAAAACAGATCTAAGTTTTAATAAGCACATAGACTAGACAGATCTCAAGGTATACATTCTGGCTCTGGGGATAGATGGCTGTGCTTGTTTTGAAGAAACCTGAGCCAGGAAATTTAGTAATTTGTCAGAGATTTCATTGCTGTTTAGTATTTGACTTGAGATTTATATTTAACAATGACCCTTTCTGTGGTAAGACACACTTTCTGTTTCTCATGATATTTATAATTAAAACAAGGAAGTTAAAATGCAACCAAATGAATAACAACAGAAAAGAACACTGCCAATGTTCTATTAAAGGATGGAAAACAGAAGAATACATAATTTGACTTAACATCCATTAGTAGGTATGAGATGGTGGCTTACATTCTGAATCCTAGGAGTATGTGGGGTAAAAGGATTCTAAATAGGCCACCATGCCAGAGCATAATTACTCCACTAATTCATCTCACTTTTTGTTAACAAATACAGAATTTAATGTAGGTTTCATAAGTGCTTCCTCACTGAATGAGTTACCTATGGAAAAAACAGATGTGACTATAAAAAAAGATGAGAAAAGTCAGTGGGAATTTGAAAACTGGAATCAGCATTTTCTTCTCTCTCTGTTGAGATTACCCATGAGTAAGCACATCCTACTTCCCTCTTTTTCTCTGCTTGCTGTTGTAGCAACATAAATACTAATTGCTTACTATGGTGATCTCCTTTGTAACTAAAATAGATATCTAGGTAACACTATCTGTATGTTAGAAGATTAATGCTTCAATTCTGGGGTTTTGTAGGAAGATGGTCGTAGAGTATAAAAACTGGCAAATGTAGCCCAGCTCCAAGAGTTTGGTAAATTTGTTAATTTTAGCCTTGTCATTTCTGACTGGATCCATTCATCTACCTACAGAGACTGGAGTGACTTCATATAAGTTGGTCTCTGAAGTTGACAACTTCCATAAACTTGCAGTCAATGAGAAATACCAGTTATGGGCAGAATTTAGCACTTAATACACTTTTTATTTTATTGCTGAAAGGGCTCAGTGGCACTAAGATGATTTAAGCCACCAATGAGATGCAGTGGAAACAGCCTAGTAAAATCATACTCAGGCTGTGCCGCTTCTCCAGGACTCATAAGTTTATTTAAAAAATCTCATTCTTTAAGGTGCAAAGGATGAACAACACTCCTCCAACTCAAGACCCTTGTGTTTCAATATGTAGCTGCCACCAATCAGCCATATAGCATGTCAGGAAACCTTTCCAGGTGTCTATCTCCTCATTTATAAAGGAAAAGATAACTGAGTCTCCCTGTGAGAGCTGTTATGGGGAGTAAGGAATGAATTATTCTAAAGTACTTTGCAAATACAAGTGTTATATAAATGCTAAATACTAACCTAAGACGTTGATTTCATTAGCTCTTCACATTTGAAAGCTACAAGAATTCATTCAATAGTATATTGTCCAACAGAGAACTCTTCTGTAAATGAGAAATACAAAGAAATATTCTACATACATAGGCATGAGTATAGGCATGGATATATCTACATATAGGCGTGGATATATCTACATATGTATATACTGCTTATACATAAAATTTGTTATGCTGACTGCGGCTGGAGAGGGATAGCCACATCCAAGCCTCTCTCTGTGAGTCAGTGCCACTACCAACAGTGGGGAGAGAGAACTAGTCATCACCAGTAAGTGACCCCTTTCCTGGAAACCATATAATTTTCATTGTTTTCTTGGGTTGGGTTTTATTCTCTTTTGTTTTGCTTGATTACATTAAATCTGATGGCATGAGCAGCTATTTAAACCTTAGCAAGATATATTATGGTAGCCATTTTGAATTCACTATTAGCTTATTTTGAAATCCTTTATTGCATTCATTGTTTTGTATTTATTGTCTGCTCTGTTCTCCTCTGTTCAGTTTTTACTATGTCCAAGAGAGTCTGCAGCTATTTTCAAGGCAGTAAGAGCTATTATGGTAACTATTGCTTATTTCATAAGGTTTTGAAGCCTTGTATCACTTATACTAGTTTATCTTGATTGGTTTTATTGTTTTATCTTCCTCTGTTTTATCCTATTTAAAACAAAAAAGGCAAAATAAATAAATAAATTAATTAATAGTTATGTTTGTGCATTAAGTGGTTATCAAGATATTAAATGAGATTTTCATTTTCTTAGAATTAGAAAGTGGTCCAAGAAGGGAGGGAGTGAGACAGTCATGGAACAATGAAGATGTTGAGAATATGGACTGGGGATTTAGCTCAGTGGCATAAACATCTGCCTGGCAAATGTGAGGTCCTGAGTTCAATCCCTGCTATTACAAAAAAAAAAAAAAAATTGTGAACCCTTCCAATCTTTATTTAGGAGCTGAACAGCAATGCCAGTTATTTATTATATTAACTCAGTTCTCCTTTAACCTACATAGAGAGAAAACTCATGTAAATTATTTTGAATGAGTAAAGAGGTCAATGATTCTTCTGTCTTAGCTGTAAATCCAGGAAATAAAGAGGACATACATCTTTTTACACTGAAATTAAGCATGCCAAAGAGATTAAAAGAGAATCAAGGACTATGTGATAGTAAAAAAAAAAGAAGAGATTTTCTTTTCTTTTTACTTGGACATACATGTGAGCTGGTCTTCTATCTGTATAAACTGTGAAAAATAAAATGCCTAGAATGGTGGAATTGGCCTCAATGAACAGCTTACACTTCAGATATTTAACAAGACAAAGATATATATATATATATATATCTTTGTTAATATATATATTATTGTTAATATATATATTATTTGTTATATATATATATATATCTTTATTAAAAGAGATCTATGAAAGTATCACATCTTGCAGTGGTTGAAACAGTCTGTCAACTTGAGAAGTTTAGTTGTTTAGCTAAGTGATTCAACAGGGTTCCATGTTCCTCTCTCTGTAAACGTCCTGAGCCAGAGAGGAGAGCACAGAGATGCTGTGAGTGTAAAGGGTCCACCCTAGGGCGGGTAGCCTGCATATAATACAAGGAAAGAAAAGAGGCTTACTCTTCCCACTTTTTTGGTCTTGTTGATTTTTCTGTCTTCTGCTGCCTTGAACAGTTGCCCCTCATTATGCTACCCTGCCTTGGAGCCAGGTGATTATGGACTAAAAAAAATAAATAAATAAAATAAAATGAAGAGCTAAATAAACCTCTAAAAACTGTGAACTAAAGGAACCTTTTCTTCCATAATTTTGGGCATTGGATCTTTGGTCTCAGCAATGAAAAAAATAATTAAGACACATTTGAATTATTTTGCCATTAATCCATCTCTGAAGTATTGGTCACTGGGCAAGGACGTTTCATAGCAAGAGACCAAGAATAGAGGAAGTCTAGTGAGACTGCATCACACTTGATCACCCACAGCAAGCACATAGAGTGGGGGGGTCTAGCAAAGATGCCCTAAGGAGTTCACACTAAAGTCACAGAGATAACTTAGCATTTATATGTCTATGGCCAAAGAAATCAATGGTAAGTGCATTCTATCTATTTACTGTTTGTGTTTTCCTTATTTTTGTAGTTAAGGAGCAGAGGCCAAGGGGAAATTGTGGATTAAAATGTTTCCTTGACTAAGTGCCCTTTATATTCCCAATCATGAGCTCACAAATCCATCCAACTCAGGGAGAGAAAGAAGAAATAAGCATGAAACTTGACATAAGATTGATGTTTTAAACTGAGCACAAATGAACTTTTTAAGATCTTCAATACTTTGAAGAGAGTGAGATCTACCAGAATCACCATGGGTGTGATGGCAAAAGCAGATTTGGCCATGTCTATATGAAGACTGTGATTGAGAAGAAAATAAACCTAGATTGTGATCATTTAATAAAACAGGGACATAAGTAAAGATAAGAGAAAGAGTTTAGATTCTTCACCATGCATCTCTGCCAAAGTAATTTCTGTTTGCTGTATGATCAGTTCTATATTAAAAACAAAAATACACATTACTGACTACGAAAACAGCAAGCGTTACCTTTGTCCTTGTGTGGGCTAATATGGGCGTATTTCCCTCCTAAAATGAAAGGGATAAAGATACGCAACACCAACAAAGAGCCATAAGACCGATAAAAGGAAAAAAAATTAAAGAGTTCTTCTCATTTTTAAAATCAAAATACACATTATAGAGCATAATAAACAAACAGGTATATACAGTCTGAAAAATACCTGGGATTTTTGAGGCACTTTATATTATTAGGTAAAATAATGGATAGTCAGAGGTATTGCTGTCTACAGTAAAATATGACATGGAAACATGAAAGTCTGCTTAGTGAAGTAAAGAGATACATGTCTGGATTCAGTAAATCAGATACTGAAACTTTAAAATCCTTTTACAATGAATTGTATAGTTTGATTGTAGTTCTTACCAATCACTTAAACTTGTTGCCTTATCTCTTAGGGTTGAACTATCTTGATTTTCTTTATTATATCTTAGGGAAATAAAATGGCCAACGTTCTGTACAAAAAATATTAAAATGATAACTAATGCTTAGTAAGTGATCAATGTGATATCAACTGTTTTGCATAGATTATGTTATTAATGTTCAGAAAAATCGTGTAAGGCTGGTACTATTATTTTCTTTCCTTAGACTGGCACTATTATTTTACTTCCATATGTCATAGGGAGGAAACTGAAGGCTTGAAACACTGGAACCCTACAATAGTTTACTTTTTATGCTGTCTAATTCAATAAACTCTCTAAAATTCTAGTATTTCAGTGGAAATCATTAAATGGAGATATTATTTTGCTTTCTGTCTCTCTCTGTCTTTCTGTCTGTCTCTCTGTCTGTCTCTCTGTATCTCTGTCTCTCTGTCTCTTTGTTTCTGTCTCTCTCTCTCTCTCTCTCTCTCTATATATATATATATATGCAAACAGACCTATACAGTCTGAAGGACCTTTTACAGGACTTCTTCCTAGTGTATATCTATCTATCTTCTTTAGCCTGAGACAGCTGACGTAGTTGAGTGAAATCAAAATCATGCATCAAGGAAGGTTGGAAATATTATAAAATTGTGATACACAACCTCTTCTAGGCACTAGAACTGAAAGATCCATTATGAAATCTAAAAATAATTGTAATTCTTTAAAAATAACCTTTCAAACTAACAAATGCTTTTCAAAGTACTTTAAAACTCTCCCCCCCTCTTAGGTTTCACAAAACCTAACTTTTATTTTGAAGAAAAAGCTGTTCATTTCAACGTTTAGTCTTTCTGAATACCACTATTAAGAATTATACACCGTTATTCAGGGGACATGAATGCAGGGCACTGGGATTGAGCTATGCATCACCGTCCTCTCAGCCTGAGGTCATTCTGACCTCTAGTGTGCCACATAATGCATGTGGATTAAATTAAATTCATGACTTTAATTGATTAGGAAGGTCAAAATATAAAACATTAACTTGGTTTTTAGTGATTTAATGTAATGCATATAAATTGCAGAACATAGAGCAAAATCATGTTGTGATATGTGAACTATAAACGCACTGATCCTGATAGAAGGAATTTGATAATAGTGTAGTTGTTGCCAAAGGCTTGGGGGGTAGAGAAATTAAGAGTAGTTGATAAGGTATAGCAAGAGAGTAATGAGATGCCCAGGTATATTAATATGGAAAGTTTAGATAGATAGATAATCGTATTTTGAGAAGCCAGAAAAAAAGCATTTTGAATCTATACCAAAAAAATTGTAAATTTCTGAAGTGATAGATATGTCTACACTGATTAGATATTATACAGTTATGTAATATATGTATTATACATATATACAGTGTATGTGTGGAAATTTTGTATGGCATACTGTAAAAAATACAATTTTATGTATGTACTAAAATTAATTTCATTAAAAATAAAAGTTGGGTCAAAATAAGGTGTCTAGATATTATTAGTGTTAGAATCTGTAAATGACAAAGGTAGGTAAGTGCCATCTTTAGAGAGACATTTGATAATTTATGGAACAGGGGCTGAAATTGAACTACATAGCAAATGTCTATGAGTAAAACAGATAGTTTGACCTCATGATTACTGCAAATAATATGTCTCACACCATTATAGAAAAAGCTAAATGAGTTTGTTTTTTAAATGCATGTGTGTATATATTCAAAAACATTTTCCAACTTTGAAGTCACATCTCTAGAATATGCCCTTTCTTAGAAACAGTGCTCTTCCTGATGTCATTAGAAGGAGAAAGTCATTTGATTAGTGAAGAAAATCTCTCAAACTTTTGTTAAGGGCCTATTTATGTAGACCCTATCATTCAGAAAACTGGTAGTGTCTAAATCATAAGTTGAACTTAAACTTCTTTTATTGGAAATTATTTTTACCCAATTATAAGTTATTTAAGAAATGAAAATAATAATATGCCAAAATTTAAACAATGCTTTCAAAAATTTGTCTCATCATACTTCTCAGAAACACAACCAATGAATGTTTGTAAAGCCCATTTGAAGATGTAAGTTGCTGTAGACTAAGCAGGTTGGTTTATCATGGAGCACTTCAGGGATTTAGAAGTCAATTGTGACTTTTAGGTGGGATACAAAGCTGCTTAACAAGTTTCTAGTTTATTTATTATTCATTCAGCAAATATGCATTATCTATTACTTGCTAGGTATTGCACTGGACATTGAAGTGTATTCTGGCAAAGGACAGAGGCCTCTTAAAATCTACTTCAGTGGTGAGAAAGATGCCCACCTGTGGGGAGAGGAATGGCCAGCTGCTTATCTTTTTGTATTGTTTCAAGCCAAGGAAAATTTTAACTAGAGAAACACGTGTAAGATGAAGAGTGGGATTATCAGCAGGAAGCTAGGCATCTGTCTACCTTTCTGGTTTCTGATAATTAACCATCATCTCTGCACTTTCTCATCTTCTTTGTATTGATCTTTCATCATATAATGGCCACAAATAGCAAAAAGAAGGCTTAATAACAAACATTAAAATGAATAAATAATTGCAGCTACTAATCCTCCTCAACCAACTATTTATTCAGTGACACTATTACATAAAATGAGGTTTACATAATTTAAAAGGACATTGTCATGCAGTTTTCATGTTTTTTCCTACTTGTCTTTGCTTTTGAGCCCCTTTATGAAGCAACATAATTATTTAATTGCTGCTTTATGTGTAGAAACCAACGCAGTGGTTCTATATGGATAGAGAAATAATTTAAATCAAAAACATGTATCAATTTAAAATCTGTACAGTTTTTATACTTTAAATTTTAATTAACTCATTTTATCAGTGATTATCTCTCTAGCAAGACTATAGGGAGCCCAAAAATACATGTATGTCTAAACATGACATTATTTTAACATTTATATTTAGTCAGTGTATGGAAACTTTTGATACTAACTTCATATGTATATACTTATTGTCTATTTTCTGGCATTATAAGGATATATTTATATGCTCTTGCAGGATATTTTATAACAGTAATTTCTAATGACTATTTTCTAGAATTTGTTCATGTATTTCCTGAAATAGAACCTGAGGGTGCAGAAAGGCAAACATACGTCACCTATGCTGATTCAGTTGGTCATAAACAGAGTCCAGGGTGATCAAAGAGAAAATTGTCAATCCAGGGATTACCTTCAGAAGCACTTGGTAAAGCAAAGAAGAAGGAATTCTATTTTAAATAGCTGCTCTATGCTACCAGAGTTGATTTTGCAATACGCATTTTAAAACATTTGTGAACAGTAAATAAGAAATGGATGCTCAACATTAAAATAACATACATACTGATCATGCAACTACTACCTGCCAGACACTTTGTCTATCTCTTACGTTTCTTTCTCTGCCTGTGCACTAATGTTGCCATTTCTGTCTCTCTCTGTTCCAGCCAGCCATCTTTGTTTTTCTGAAACCTGGAATCATGAAGAACTCAAGCATACACAAAGGCATTTCATAATTGGATTTCTCAGCCCCAAGTTCATACGGGATTTCAGTTGAATCCATAGTATTACATCCTGATTTTGCTTATTATAATAAACGTGTTCTAGGGCAATTTGAGTGGAAGAATTAGTATAATGGATCATGTTCAATGGACACAAGTATTGCTAGATTATGATATTCTGACTGTTTTTCATGCCAAAAAAAGTCAACAATTGTTCCTACAAAGGGTAGGAGTTGATAGAAGTCAGTTTGTGTAGATAGCCACCAATAGAAAGCTGAGTAATATATTAGATCTTCCTTCAAAAGCAAGTGGCAAAATGTCTTCATCTATTCCAAGATTTATATCTGTAATCCACAATGAAAAGGAGAAAGGTTATTTCTCTCTTTTAGGATCAAGAACAACTTTTCCAAATGTCCCTTTGTTTACCTCAGTAGATAATTTGAGTATCACAATAAGTAGCCACATTTCTAAATATTGACTCCTGACATGGAAATCCCACAATGCTAAATATTGTGTTTAACCATAGTATGATCCTGGGCTAGGGAAGAAGATCCCTTTAAATGAGGAAAAACTGGATGTATATAATACTGAAATCCTGTTAGAACAGCCTTCTGAAATCAGTTACTCTTTAACAACTTACTTGGTTATTAATGTTTCTGCCACCAGAACTTAACATCAAAATGCTACTTAGTAAGTTCTCTAGGTGAACTCAGAGCTATTGAAGTTTAACCTAATAAATAGCCCAAGCTTTATCCTGTAAGCCTGGGTGTCTAGATTGTATGATAAATAGGACTTCAGCTTTCGTAGTTCAGCTACATGTAAATCTCAGTGCTGACAATGTAAAATCTTTAGGAGACTATAGTCAACTGTGAAAGACTCTATTGCCACGTGTGTGTGTGCGCTCGTGTGTGTGTGTGTGTGTGTGTGTGTGTGTGTGTGTGTGTGTAGTGAGGAAGGAGTCTGACAATTTTCCAAATATTTTTCACCAAACACTTACTGGGAGAAATTTTGTTTGCAGAAGGGGTTTGGGGCTGTGAAGTGCTATGCAAATGCAGAACATTATCATGCCTCCTTCTCATTAACACTCTAAAACCTCTCTAGAAGGTACAAAATGTCCACAGGAAAAAATAATTTTCATATAAATAAATAAAAGTGTGGAAAAGAATGGTTTGAATAAAACTAGCTGGCTTGAGATGTGGTCTTATTTTGAAATGAGGTCAGCTTGGTTGGGTTTTGAATTTCAATAGAGAAATTTTGCATGGCTCTGTGGGTTATACAAAGATATTTTTTTTAATTTTTTTTTTTTTTAATTTAAGAGGAAAAAGAGAAAAACACAAAACAAACCAAAGCGGCGTAAGGGTACACGCAATACAGAACTACAAAACAAAACAAAACAAAACAAAACAAAAAACCATAACAGTAAGAAATTACCTGCTAGTAGATTACACACTATTTTCTTGAAAATAGTTCCTCAAATCACAGTATCAAAGAACACAAGGTGGACATTCAAACAGGGAGACTGCAAACAGCTGTGTTCAATGTTCCAAAAACATTGATAAAGTCAGCTATTTAACACCCCCAAACACACTTGCTGTTATATCCGTTAGAGCTCTTTTTCTTTTTTTTTTTTCCCTCTCTTTTTTACAACAAAATTTACACATCTTGGATTTTATTACTCCTTAGTGCTTATTACTTTCTTTTGGGGGGGGGAAGAATACAGTCAAATATGGCAAAACAAAGCTGTCAGTCAATACCAAGGATAGACATAGCACATGGTGTAGAACAGAGTACAAGTTTATCAACAATGGTTATCAACGTTGTCCCTTGTTTCCTTAAAAAGAATTGTCTATCTTATTAGATATTATAAAGTTGGACAAAACAGTAGAGAACAAGACCAATAAAACTTAGGCATTGTAAACATTACAGGACTTCCAAAGAAGACAATAGTCAAACCAGAATGGGTATCTTAGTGAATCTTATTGTCTTCAAAGTAGTTGCCTATGTCTTCAAACTTGATACTAGCATATAGAATGGAACAGAGTCTATACAAAGATATTTTAAATGTTGGGAAGAAGAAAGTTCCTCACAACAGCAGGAATCACTGGCAGGGTTGAAGGAAAGGCAGAAACAAATGCAAAATGAAAAGAACAAATACATGTTTTCTCTCAGGGTGTTGAAAGAGCAGGAGAAATAAAGAAGACAAATGCACGTGATCCAAAAAGGCAACTGATAGTGCACCCCTACAAACAGTAGGGATCTTGGCTTCGAAGAGCTGGCTATCTGAAGGTTGGTTGGGCGACTTGCGTTGCAGAGTGATGAGTCTTCGGCAGAAAATCTCACTGGGGATTTGCTCAGATTTGCTGTTGTAGTCTCTTGACGGTGGGCATGTCATGGCAACTCTAGATCTCAAGTTTTCTTAATGCAAAATGAAGGCTTTGACTGGAGAAAAAAGGACTGTTAGAGCCAACCTAGTTCATGGTCATGGGGTGAGGTCAGGGACTCTGTCCACCTGATGCTCCACACTTTCCATTGCTGCTCCTTAAGACCTTACTATGGCTTTCATGTTACTAGTTCCTCAAAGGATTCTAATGCTGGGAGCTTGGCACTGATGTGTCAACATGGGAGATAATGGGTCCTTTAAAAGGTGGGTAGTTGGTTTTGAGATCACTGGAAAAGCTGCCCTTGTAACAGATTAAAGTATTTTTCATGGGACTCGGAATTCTTGAAAAAGGGATTTTTTTTTTTTTTTTTTTTTTAATGAAGCCAATGTCTGACCCTTCAATCTCTCTCTGGCTTCCTGTTTTGTTACATGATCTCTAAGCCCCACATGTGTTCCCATAGTGATACTCTTAGGCTTTCACTACAGGTTGAACAAATGGGGCTGCCAAATATACTTCAAATCCAAGGGTTAAATACAACTTTCTTTATACATTTAGCCTACCCCATGTGCTTTTTAAAAATAATATAAATTGGACTAATACCTGCCTCACTCAATGTGAATATAATGGGCCTATGCATCCCAAGTGGCATGATTGATAGGCAGGTACAAATATGAACACCAAGGCCTTTGGAAGAAACCTGCGTTATGATAGGCTTAACATAAATGCAAGTGTTTTAAATATTCAAAGTCTAAGGTAGAGAAAAATACCTTTTTTAAAATTATCTTTTTTGTTGTTGTTGTTGTTGCTTTACTTACATTTTTACAAGCATTACCCCACCTTGAAGGTTGAGATTAAGTGGGAGTCCTGACTGGCGTCCAGAAATTTGTTTATAAAGATTTGCTCAAAGAACTCTTCTGAGCTTTCCAGATGAGAGTTTAGACCCTGGAAAAGATATGTGACATGTCTGGATTCTTAAAAAAAAGTGTTGCTATTGACAGTGTATGTCATGTAACTACATAAAATTGCTATGAAAATTACTTTAAAAATTCAGGCTGATTTCACAGAATATTATGTATAGCTTTAGCAATTATCCTATATTAGACATACATAAAATTACACACTTGAAAAACATGCTAGTACTTTTGAAAAGTGCATTTCTTTGGTGTTAAAATTATGTGTGATTTTAAAATTGTTTCTTAATATTTACCTTGATTTCAATAAATCTCAAAGGCAAATTTGAACCTCAGTTGGCATCATATTTTGTCTTATCCCTTTACTTCAGGCTGCTTCTTAATTAGTATATTATCATTTTAAATATGCTTTTACTGTAAGTCTTCATATTACAGTGATGGAAATCATGGGATGAAGGATTAAAAAAGAAATTGTAGGCAGGGGAAATGGGTACAGGGAACAAATCTGTACTGAAAGGGAAGAGGATGAGAAGAGCAAGTGGAATTGGAGAAACAAGGCTACAGAAGAGCAGAAGCAGTTCAAAGACGAACTTCTCTGAGACTGAAACCATTATTTTAGTGAAAAAGGAAACCATTTTGAGCTAAAGTGAGTGAAGCTTTGGACATGAGAAGCACTGTCAGAGGATGCTCATGTTGTAAGTTATAAAACTGTCAACACAGTTTTCATGGTATATATTGAGCAGACTGCTGAGATTTCTCCAGAATAAACATCTTAATCACTAAATACAGTATCTCCTAATTCCAGATAAAACAAGTATTTGAGGCATGTCTAGATTGAGAAGATGGGAAAAATTCTCGCCTAGTAATTGATCTTCCATTTATTCAAATGATGTGAAATTAAGCCATTAAGCTGCTTGTCAACTAAATTTCCTAAGACATAATATCAGTATTATTATGTTCATTAAAACAAATTGTCAGAGATAGAAAAATTTAAAATTAGATGTTTTATCTAAAGTAATGAATTTAAATGGCTTTGTTTTCAGAGTGTCAGGTAGTGGACACTTTTCTAACACTTCCCCTACTGCATAGTTTTCCCCCAATAAATTTTATATAAATACAGGAAAATGCAGTTTTCCAGTTAATAATAATATACTTCTTTGTAGATAGGTTGAAATAATAAGACTCATCTGGGGTAAACTCACAGACTGTTTTTGGCTAATGTGGTTCATTAAACCATCATTCCTTGAGACAGTAACACCTACCTAGACAGCTTTTAACATTCTGAGACCTTAGTGAACTATTTATTATTTTTGAGTAGAAATCTGTATCATGTTTAGTGAAAGATAGACTTTCATGTGTATTTGTGTGTGAGTGACATGCGCTTGCAACTAAAGAAATTGCATGGTTTGAACTCAAGTACATACATATAGAATTATCTACAGTCTGTAAGATTGTTGAAGAGATACAGTTGAGGATAGGGCAAGTCCTCAAATGAATTATTAACAGTGCCGGATACAGAGTTTGAAGTTCACTCCATATTCATCAATTGAGTACAAGTTTGGGCACACACTACATTGCAGGACTCTTTAGACACAACAGTAAAGAGAGTAAAACAATCCAAAAAAAAAAAAATTCTTGGAGTCAGGAAGGCAGACTATAAACTGTGAGGTAATGAATGTATAGTTTCTGGGGTGGGATTGCACTGGATGAAGAGGATGATATTAGGCATGGTGGTTAGGGTTGTTATCTCTGATAAGATGAAATTTTAGCATGAACCTAAAAGTAGGCAAGAAATAAATGGGTGCTATATGGGGAACAGAAGCTTAGACAGGAAGCAATGAGAGTGTGTTAGGCTTGTTTTGAGGAATAACAAGAGGAGTCTGTGGTAGAAGAGACAAGTGGGGTAACACTCTGTGGGAGGGTCAGTGGGATCTCACAGAACATTGCAGGAACCTTGTATTGTCCCGTTGGCAGATCTGAGAGAAGAATGGAACAATTCTGAGTTTGGTTTTTGAAGGGTCACTTTGATGTGTGAAGACAGTGAGGGCTCAAGGAAAATATTTAGGGCGCCATTAAGAAAAGCATTAAAAGGAAATATTGCAAAATGCTGGGATTAGAAAAAAGAGATTTAGAAAATGATTGAGTCCCGTATGTATTCTCTTTATAATATTATTTTTTTAACTGAGAGTATAGCAATAATTTCAGTGCTCTTAATGTGTTTGGCATATTTTTTCACAGAATTGTTATTTTAAATAGTGTTTTAAGGAGAAAAAAGATAAACAAACAATAAAATCAGATTACAAAGCAATTTAGTAGGACAGTTACAGTAGTTGATACATTGCATATTGTCTTTGTGGTAGCTATTCAGATTACAGGAAATAGGCATGATATCTTGACTGAACAATATTAGCTCAAAACATTCTGATATAAGATGAATACATATTTCTCAGATGAAGAAATGCAAATGGCAAATAAATATGTGAAAAAATGTTCAGTATTACTGGTCATTTGAGAAAAGCAAATTAAAACAACACTAAGTTTCTATCACACCCCAGAAAAAAGGCTACCACCAAGAAATCAACCAATAACAGATAACTGTCAAGGCTGTGGGGAAAAAAGAAACCCTTATTTCATTGTTGGTAGGAGTGTATATTGGTACAACGATTCTGGAAATCGGAGTACAGGTTCATCAAAAATTAGGATTAGTAGTTCCATTTGACCCAGCTATTTTTTTGAATATTTTCCTAGAAGAATTAAAAGCATTACACCACAGTGATACATGTGTACCCATGTTTATAGCAGTGTGATTTGTAATAGTTAAATATTGGAAACAACTCAGGTACCCATCAACTAAGAAATAGTTAAAAATTATATATATATATATATATATATATATATATATATATACAGCCATAAAGAAGAATAACCTGGAGACATGTATAGGTAAATTGATACAATTTGAGACCATATTCATAAGTGAAATAAAAAGACCCATGTGTGTAAAAATCATATTGTCTCACAAGTAATTAGGCTCTGAAATGTACAATAGATATTGTCAATTTAAAAGAAAATGTTCAAAAGAAAAGATGGCGGAAGGAAGAAAGGGAAAAAGAAAAAAAAATTATCTATCTATCTATCTATCTATCTATCTATCTATCTATCCACATAGCTATATACAAGACAGTTAAGATAGCCATACAGCTAGCTTCTCTATGTTCTCTGAATGGATTTTACACATAACTCTGGACGATTTTCTGAGAGTGTGAATATGGAATTTATGAAGAAAAAGAGACAGAAGGCTTGTTTAATTCTCGAAGTTTTGTACTTTTTTATCTGCTTCTGGTACATAAAGAATCAAGACTTTGGATCATGTTTTCCTTTTAGTTAGACTTCCTTGTATAAATTACTGCTGGATAACTTTTAATTTGTCACATAATCTTATTTTCTTTGTTCTATATAATGATTTTGCTTTTGATACACTTTTATCTAACACAATAATCTTCATTCACACACTCTTTACAGATCTGTATCCAAACACTGAGCTTCATTGCATTAGTTTTAAATTGGAGTGAAGGAAATCTAGATTTGATATACTTTTTAGAATCTACCTTAAATCAACTTCTCTTTGATTTTCAAAACTATGAAGAATTCTTCATCTGCATGAAGAATTATAATACATTTATGTAGTACATAAATACATTAGTATTTCCTTTATTTTAAGTCAAGTATCTCATATCCATCTTCTAGAGCCCTAAGGAGTAATTCGTATTATCACATTTTAGATAGAATGAATCAAAAAATCATAGAGCATTCTATGTGTAGAATTTTAAAACTTAAAAAATTAAATCTTGTGCATATGTGTGAATTATAAAAGAATTATAAAAAGCATGGATAATTTTATTATAGCATGATAGAATTATTCTAACATAAACAGCAATATAACAGGACACAGGTGAAATAAAACACAAAATTATACTCAGATTCTAAAGGTTTCCATACTCCTCCATTCTCTGTGCTGTTCTATCTATACCCATATGGTCATCATTAGCCTGATGTCACTTTACTTTTCCTTGATGCTTTATTGTATAAACATAGCTTACTGAACACTATAGCTAAGATGTGCATGTTCATGGTTTGGCATGCCCATGAATCATATCTTACAATCTTTGCTAATTCATGTCTGACATCTTTAACACATCATTCTGATTGCACAACTCCACTATGATATTGAATAGTCCATTTATTTTCTGTGCTGCTTATTATTCCACTGTGTGACTTAGCACAATTTATTTGTCCATTATGTGATTAACTCATGCTTTGGGTGTTTGCTATATTTCAGCTGTCATGGAAAGCTTTTCCAAGCATTTTTGTACACATGTCTTGGTCAAGAGTTCATAGATTTCTGCTGATTTTATATGGGAGAAAATGCCAGTTTGTACAGAGTATGTGTCTCAGATTTTAATCCATGGTATCAAATAGTTAAACAAAAGATTTGTCCCGAGTTAAATTTCTAATATAACTATAAAAGACTTTCATGTGAAGTTTATTCTAAAATGTTCCATAGCTATTGTTTCTAATTTTAGATATTATGTGAGGAGAAACTGTATCTCATTTTGGTTGTAACTCTCAGTTTCCTATTAATGAGGTCAAAATTTTGTTCCCATATTTTCTTTGTGAAATACCAATTTAAATCCCCAGTTAACATTTTATTAATTAACTCCTAGTGTTGATTTTATTGATTTGTAGGATAAGTTTGGAGTTTTTAGTGTAGCCTAAAATCCAAAGTGTCATGAATTATATCAGCTTTATCCAGTACTGTGCTTTTTAATTTTTACTCCTGTGTTTTTATTAAATATAGCATTTTAAAAATACTGCTAAGAAGACAGCTATTTTTTTCATTTTTTGGTTGATAAAAGTAAGTGAAGAAGCCATGTGAGTTTTGAATTTTCTTTTGATGAATTTCAAATGGGTTTTAACCTCTCAAACAGAGTCCTGCTTTTGTCCATTTTGGTGAGTTTTATTTTTCTATAGTTTTGTACATTTATTTAATATGCAGGAAATTTGAATGGGTTGTATTTTTTATGATTGTATTAATTTTATCTAAATTTCAGAAGATAAGCATGTTTATAATATGCTAATATGATCATCGTGGTGTTTGCCATATATGTTTTTGTTCTGTTTTATTTATGATTTTATTTATTGATGCTGTCTCTCTTGATCAGCTTTTCAGGTATTTATAGCTTATGTCTCTCTCTCTCTCTCTCTCTTTCTCTCTCTCTCTCTCTCTCTCTCTCTCTCTTATACACACACACACACACACACACACACAATACACACGTGCACTCTCACACACTGGTTTTCTAGACACCTCCCCTCATCAATTTTAAATCTACCTCTCAGCTCTCATGACTGACAAGTTTGCTTATTTGAAAAGGATCTGTAATTGCCAGGCTGTTCTCCTAAGAATGGGTTATTTTGCACTTTTTTAAAATTAAAACTACACTGCTTTTAAGCACACTAGCATAAAATGTATCTAAATAACTCACTCATAGTCTTAGATGCATAGCTTTTAAGAGTTAATCTTTAATTTCATATTTCTTTCATTCCAAAACTTGTTTACTTTCTACTCTAGCACTGATTACCAATACCAGGAGCAAATCAATATCAAAATGAAATGACTGATAATGTTCTGGCTGCTCCTTTCTCTCCTTTACTTATATGTGTTTATCTTATCTCAAATGTTTCATAGGCTCTTGGTGCATTTCCTTAAGAACACTCCCAAAGTCCCCTCCTCAACATACTCACAGCACAGGGCTAGTGATATAATAGCAGTAAAGAATCCTTACTGAATAAATTGGGGCAGAATTTACTAAAGAAGTGAATGCTTTTAAAGTTATTTCTGGTTATCCAAGCCAGCCAACTGCTTTACAACCTGGATCTCCAACATTCAACTGATTTTTGCATTGTGTGGATGCAGTTTAAAATTCCACAGTCTGAGGAAATCCTTCAAACTGATAATTTGAAAATTGCTTCCAACCTAAATCCATAAGTATCCCTCAAAACCATGAGTCTGAACAACTCCCAGTGAATGGAGAATGTGAGTTGGGGAAAAAGCCCTGTTCTCTTCTGTGATGTTCTTTGTGGAAGTTGTGTGAATATTATCAGTAAAGAGCAGTCCTAAATGTCCTCCTTTTAAAGTAAAGCTTCTTCTTTTTTCTATATTATATGCTTTCTAACTAGGTTTCTAAGCTACAGCCTTGGCTTCTGATGATTATTCATATCATCATTATTCCAGACTAAAAGCCTTTAAGTAAATAACCAAGACTTGAAAAATTGTAGAGGATAATTCTTACATAACACAAAATTCATTATATGTTTCTGTCATCCTCCCCCCTCCTACAATCCTTTTCACTCTGATTTTTTTGTCTATTTAGTAACATTATTTCTTGTGTACTCTTACATCATGTTTGGTATAAATGGTATAATTAGCAGTGGAAAATATTTTGTCATTTTCTTGCATTTATTTATGTTCAAAGGATCATGTAAAGTTCTGCTACATTAAAATTTAATTCGAAAGAAAACGAGTTTTGTTCATTTCTCAATGTAATGCCCATTTCTGTTCAGCTTGTATGAATGATAAAATATTATCAACCCATGTTTTTCTATTTGGTTTCTAGGCATTTGTGTAAACGAATTATAAAAAGCAAGTGTTGCTTTGTTAGGCATGTGTTGAAAGAAGTATTGTAGAGACATATTTTACTCTGAGCACGCTGTCACCATGTAGGTAGGGCCCAATCAGTTATTTAGCAGTTAATTTGTTAATCGATTGACCAATTGGTTCAGAGATTTTTTTCTCTTAGATTACTAAAAAGAAAAAAATAAATAAAAGAAAGAAAATAACCGCAATAAAAGCCTGCTCTGTTGGGTAAATTTAAGGAAATTGTATCAGAATCGAAAATGCACTGGTGTTTACAGATCTAGATTAAATCTGACACAGATTGGCAAACAATGAAAAAGGTTCCTTTGCTTGGAGCATAAACATTTTGAATCTCACCCGCCTGATGTTAAATCTTAGAAAGTAAATAAACTGCAGTGCCCTTCTGCAGTGGATGTGGGGTACAAGGAGAGAAGGAACCAGCCCCAGGTTTGCATAATATTGTCCTTTTTTCTCTCCAAGGTCAAGGAAACTGTAGAAATGTTTCTATTTCTCTTACAGTTTTCCTCCTTTACGTCTTCATTCCAACATTTAGCTGAAAGTGAAACAGGATGGAGAAATGTACTGGGAATACAGATATGATGATCCTAAGGGTGCCCATGGTCTCTCAAAGTAAGATCATGAAATTCACAATTAAAACTAATTCATAAGGATTGTCAGATAGCTTTGTAGGCAAAACAATAAATTGATTGACTGTGATTGTTATCAGTGGATATTTTAATGAGGAAATATGAATTGAGACAATTTTCATGTAACAAATTCATTTTAGTCTCTGTTACCTTGCATTTATGTTAAATAAAATCTTTCAAATATGTACAACAGATACATGTGTATAAATGTCTATTGTTTGCATGTGTGTGTGTGGGAGAGACAGAGAGAGAGAGAGAGAGAGACAGAATTTTTTGGTAAGCTTCACTCATTATTTTCCATCCATTCTCATTGATACAGAATGTCTTTCACATGCCATTATCTCTCTGCTTTGAATGTTTGAAAGAGTCAAGCTTGTGAAACTTTTTGCTATATTATCTCAAATTTAAGATTTAGGATTACAATAATGAAAAAAATTAAAAAGTTTACCCAAGAATACAATAAGACATTAATAAACCTATCTACAAGAAAAATGTTCCATCAGCCCATAGTGTTGGTTTAGACAGTGACCTCTGTGTCCCGCTGTTCCTCGCCCATCTCTGTTTGCAGGCAAAGTAAGGATCGACATGAGTCCACTTCTACTTTCAGACTCAATCCATAACACCCCTACAGGGAAGCTTTGGAGAACCACTTGTGAAGCACAGAAAATAGAACACAGCATTCATCTAGTCTGTTATATCATAAGACAGTGCAAGAAAACAGAGATTACTGTTACCAAGCTTCTTCCAAGGGCCAACCACTGTGGTTTGTCTCTTGAATTTATCTTTTTGTTGAAATTCAAGGATTTTCAGCGCCAAGAACAGCCCTTCATCTATAGACACACAGCTAATTTCAAGTAAGGGTTCAGAGAAGTAAATTGTTTTAAGGAATAATAATTAGCATGGAAATGCACACAGCAGGATGTCCTGCCCATGAAAAAAGCATGTTTAACACATTCTGCAAAATGCCAATGCTTTTGTCATCTAAATCCATGGTGAATTTCAGGGAGCAGTTTCCTTCTTTGTAGCAAAGATAGAAGAATGCAATTTTTTTTTTTTAAAAATGGCATTTATGAGCTAAAGAAAAAAAAATGTTGAAAGGTAAAACTAGTGACTTTTGTGTACGTGTTTCTCTGTTACCCAGGTGCTCACTCTTCTGGGAAGCTTTTGCAAACTGACCATCAGGTGATCAGCCTTGCTTTTCTCATTTCTTGCCATGCATGCATTTCTATTATCATTGGCTTGAGCCTTAGTTTAATTACTGTTGTCTAGGTCTGTTGCCTCATTTCTGCCCCACATCAAAGAGTTTTGTGCAGCTAGGGATCCCAATTTTTAATCTTTTCAGTGTATCTACCCTGAACTCTCAATGTGCAACTAGAGCCTACTATGTTCAAAGAGGAGTGATAAAATTCCAAATCATTTGAGCACGTATTTTAAATAGCTAGAGTATTTGCTTTTGCAAATGCTCTGTGATAGGAGCACCCACTTTGAAAACGTTTAAGACTGAATCTTTTCTTGGTAATATGCAAATTTCTTTAGTTGACTTGCATTTCAGGTTGTGCAGAAAAAAAAAATCCTAGACTAAAAATTTTGGCATCTCTAAATTTCTTAAAGAATGAAGCACAAGATCCTGGGCCCAGCCCTAGATATTTTGATTCAGTAAGATTGAGTTCACTGTATGGAAATTTCCATTTCAGATGATGAAAGTGATGCTGAAGCTCCCTGTCATGGAACTACACATTGAAAACAAAATGTTTAATATAGAATACAGTTGGTGTTTATAGTTACAGGAGGACATTAGAACTATGTCTAATTAACAGGTAGAGTCAGTAGATTTTTCTTTACCTCTCACGCTCTGCTGGTCTGTTTGGTGATGGTCCCAGTGGTTGGTTATTTCATTTTTAAATTTTATTTTATTTTTTAGATTCCAGAGATTTGAAGTAAGTGAATTGTTAATGTAATGATGAAGGGTCTACATTTTCTTAAATTTGTGTAAGTTAAATTCACCAAAGAAAACTTATCTTCCAAGAGTATTTACTCTTCATACTTCTTTCCTCACACAAAGTACATGGCTACTACATAAAGACACATAAGGGCTACTTTTAAAACATCCAGCATTATTCTGTCAAAGACAACAAGGGTTCGCTATTAAGCTAGGTTGCTTGTACCTAGAGACCCTAGGTAACAAAATTAAATTTCTAGTCGTTTCCAATAATCGACTTTAAAAAAGTTTCAGACAATTTCAAGCATCCAGATAGGCATTTATGATTGTAACTAGGGACTTCCATCAGCCATATCCAAATCTGATAAAGACTTAGGAGGAATTAATCAAGTAGTTCTCTCACTGAAAAATCCTGATGCTCAAACTAAAGCCCAATTTGTAATTTGTTCAAATAAATTGTACTATATTTGCTTTACATGAAGATTTTATTGTAATGATTCCCAGGAATGGGCCCTGTAAAGATAAAACAATTGCAAGTTCTCTCATTTAGAACAATAAGGGCAAATTACCAATTGATCTTCTGTTTTTGTTTTTTTTTTTTTTTTTTTTTTCTTTAAGTTTAGGAAAGCCCTATGATGTAATAAAGCATCAATACAAAGTTTGATTTTAAATATTGGAATGACAGATGTGAGCAAAATTGTAATAATGTTACCTCACTCACAAAAAGAATCAGGAAGTGATGCTAACAGATTGAGACTGCTGAAGAAGTCATCAAATAGCATTTTTGAATTTTTTGTATTGATTTCTTTTATGAGTCCATTCTTGCATTTCATAGTGATGACATTCACTGTGAGAATCTGGTATATGTACATAACACATCTTAATTGCTCTTATTTTTCTTCCCCTTGTCCAACTCTCCCTCCGTATCTCAGTCCCTTTTTTTCCATTTCCAAAAGATCTCTCTCTGATTTCTAATATGAAAGGAACAACTTTAGAGGGTAACTGTGAGTTACTTTTAAATTCTGTCATTTTCAAAATACTTAACACCCTGGTTCTCTAGAGCGATAGCAAGTTACCTCATCTTTGCATATATATTACATATAAACACACACACACACACACACACACACACACACACACACACACACATACACACACAGATACCACTACTATAAGAAGACAGAGAGAAATAAAATAGTGAATTTGGAACTGTTTTCACAGGAAATAGATACAGATAGATAAATGTGTGTATATATAATCTCCTTGACTGTGCCTGTGTACCAGTTAAGAAAAAATATGTGTATGTATAATCAGAAAGGCCCACAATATCAGACACAGAGACACACATGCATCAATACTCTCTCATTCGTTATTTTCTAAATCTGGTGGAAGGTATTTCACATACTCCCATACATAGATGATGCCAAATGACAAATACCATTATAATTGCTTGCAATCAATATAACTAACTCCAAATAATGAATAGGTCATATAAAAAATAGAGGTATGATACTCCCCCAAACCATAATTACAGAGCTATAGCACTGTCTATAGAAAAAAAAAAAAAAATTACTCCAACAACTTGTTATTACCACACAGGAAATCTGAGTTGAGTTCTGTAAATTTTGCATAGAAGTTGAAAATTTCTCATATAAAGTAGATGGAAAAGAGTAGTAGTTAATCCTTATTTTGCCTCAGCTTCTACAAAGTCAGAAATAACAAAATCCATTTACAGCTGGGCAAACTGAGCCTGACAGAGCACACCCATTACCCCCAAAGCCATGTTGAGCCAAGAATTAACCTGTTTCTTGACCTGGCCCCTTGAGTTTGCCTTCAGGGCAAAAGGAGAATCTGCCAGACATCATTAAGTGTGATTTCTTTCTCTACCAGGCTTTCAATCTAAGCTGTATTTTACTTAGAATCCACATGCAGGAGAAAGCAACAGCTCAGTGCCCCGCTAGAAATGAGCAATAACATTCAAACGAAAATTGGAAGCTGAAGATCTAATCATTAACAACAGATGGTTCAACTTGAATCCGATAAACAAGTTTTGTTGTTTGCTTTCTCTTCCCCCCTCATCCACTTGAACTGCCAGTAAGTGTTTGCATGTGAACGTGCTGGGCCCTAGCACAGCAGCATAGATGCCTCACCTGATGGAAGAAGCACTTTTATGGCCAAGCTGGAATCTTTTCAATTTGAAACACACTTGACAATCTGACCTTGAATTCAGTAGCATGCCTTCTTTATTTGTTTTCTTTGTGAGTTAGCACTTTAGTGTCTCTTAATTGGCTCTGACAAAGCTTCTTTAAGGTCATATTCCTGTCCTTTTTCTGATCTTCAACCAGTGTGCATGCCTTTCTAAAATCATAAGCCCCAAACATATTTGTTAGCCACTCTTTGAATGTACTTTCCTTTTTTCTGCTCCCTTTAGAGAAGAGAGTATGACATGGTAAGCACATCACATTAGTGTTTGTATCATACATTGGGATTCCATGAAAAAATATCATAAGCATGAGAGACATTTATATGTGGTCCCATAGTTAAAACTTCTGGCCTGCAAATAACCAACTTTTAAGCTTTTCACAACAAGTAGTTTCCATGTCCTTAATATTCTCCAGAACAAATGATCCTTCAAGGCATGCAAATAAAATGAGGAAAGCAACTCTCTGACTTAGAAATCTGACTTAGAATGTTCTGAGACAATGCTCATAAGTCAGATCTGTTCAAAGTGAGTCCTGTGTCGTACATCTGTGAATCTTAGACAGTACACCTCTGAAAGTTTGCAACTTGAATGTTTACAACGCATACATTTACTGTATTTCAAATGTCACTTCATGCACATTTCATCACTGAATCAATCTGAAAATGGATTGGTGAATGTACGTAGCAGAAATAATAATGCTTATTAAACCAAACAAAGCCCCCCCCCAAGGAAAAATCTAATGTTTGTTATTTGTCAATTAATCATAAAAGACCCAAATGTCAGTGAAGAACAATTCTTTATTAAACTGCAGGTCTGATAGACTGAATATTCCTAATCTGAAAATCTGAAATCTAAAGGATCCAAAATCTAAAACATTTTAAGAACTGCAGTAGAAAGCTCTATATCTGACTTCATATGACAAGTCATGGACAAAACTCAGGTTCTCTAAAAGCAATGTATAACATTTCCTTTATGCTATGCGTGAAAGGTATATATGAAGAACTAAAAATAATAGGCTCCCCTAAAATAAAAGACTCAGCTTAATAAATGGGCAACTGAAATGAACACACATTTCTCAGAAGAAGAACAAATAGACAGTAAATAAGTGAAGAAATGCTCAAACTCTCTGCCCATTAGAAGAATGCAAGTTAAAATGACATGGAGATTCCATCATAGCCCAAACACCATGGCTGTCACCAAGAAATAAAATAATAACAATTGCTGGCTAACTTACAGGAATAAAAGCATAGTTCTGCATTGCTAGAAGGAAAGTAAACTAGCACAACTTTATGAAAGTCAGTAGCAAGACTCATCAAAAAAAAAATAGTAATTCCAATGTACTCAGCTATTCCTCTTTTAGGTAATTTCCACAAAGATTTCAAGAAATCCTATTTCAGTATTACATGCATACTCATGTGTGTAGCAGCATGATTCATAATCGCTAAATCTTGGAAGCAACGTGTATATCCATTAACAGATGAATAAGCTATTGAAAATGTGGTATTTATGCACAATAGAATACTAGTTTGTCACAAAGAATGATACACTTCAGTCATTTAAAGAAAAATGGATACACCTTGAGAACCATAATTGTAGGTAAAATAAATCAGGCATACAAGCTAAAATATCACATAGTTTCCTTTATAAGTATAAGTACAGTGTAAAACAAGGATAATAATAGGAAATAGATCTTTTGCAAGTATAAAAGGGACCACGAGATAGAAGAAAAGGAGAATAGAGGAAAAAGCATGAAACAAATTAAGATGTGTTATGTACATATGCCATGAGAAATGTAATCATTATGTATTACAAATATATTAATAAAAAGCAATAATAAAATATAATATGAATTAATTTAATGTTCAGACTTATATCTCCAACCTTAAGATAGCTCATTAGCTATTCATTATGTGCATATGAATATTTCAAAGTCTGAAACTATTTGAATAACAAAGCACTCTTGATCTCAAGCTCTTTGGATAAGGGGTACTTGATATTTGTTACTGTCCACACTTCTTTAAACTTTTTACCGCATTTGTTTTATTTTTATAAGTTCTTTTTCAATTCTTAAATGTGTCAGTACAAATTTTGCAGTTCATAATGATTACATCCACCATGGAGAATTGGTACACGTACATAACGCATCGTACTTTTTACTTCCCCATTCCCTCCCTCCTTTCCTCCTTCTGTCTCTTGGTTCTCTTGTTTGGGTGACAAGTCAGGAGAGAAACCCTTTGCTTTACTTGCCTGAGCTCACCTTTTGCATTTTGTAACTTACGAAGAGTAACCTGGATCTCCTTCCAGTCTCTCCAGTGACCCACTGGTCCTGCATCTAAAGCTGCTGCAGCCAGCTCTCACAATCGTCCTTCCTGTTTCATTGCTTCCCTGAGGATACCATAGTTTCTGGAATATGTCTACAGTATTGGCCTCTTTCTTTTCTTTCATAGAGTTCAATGACTTCAGCAATGATTATCAAGCACTTATTACAGCTTACAGATCATAAGAAAGAACTCAAATTGCTTTCTATTTTTACAGTCATAATAAATATGAAATAAAATATTTTGAATTGTGAAAGAGTTTGCACTGGTTCTCCAGAGAATAAAATAAGAAACATATCCACAAAAGAATTATTATAGTAATTGGTTGATGTGATCACACAGGTAGAGAAGTCTCATAAGCTGCCATTTGTAAGCTTGAGAAACAGAAAATCCAGTGCTGTAATTTAGTCCACTCTGGATACCTGAGAGTCTAAGGCCAATGATGCTAAGCTCCATAGCCAAGAATCATGTGTGCCAATGCCCCAGAGCAGAACATGGATGTCTTAGCTCAAGCAGAGCAGAAATTTTACCCTTATTCTACCTTTTTTTCTTTATTCAATCTACGGATCAAAATACTAATTTCTTTCAGAAATATTCTTTTAAACATTCTCAGGAATAATGTTTTCACCAACTATTTGAGCATTCTCTAGACCAATGAAGTTAACATATTAAATTAACCATCAAAAGTCTACCTCTTGTCAACTTGATATACAGATCTCTTTAAAATATATTTAATCTCCAAACAGAGAAGATAACAAAAATAATAATTCTATCAAACATGACAAAACTATTGTTCCACCTGGATAAGGTTTTTATTTACAGACATTCAGTCATTATCCTATGGCTGGTAGCTTCAATATGTTTACTTATAAGCCAATGACATAGATCAGATAGCTGACACTGACACATAAAATTAACCATCACACAATTAATCTTAGTATAACGCTTCTTTTGTAACTCTCAAAAAGATTTATCCTTCTTTGCTCTCTCTCTGTCTCTCTCTCTCTCATACACAAACATATTTTAGCCACATTTTAACCTGTAAAAAGCTAAATTCTGTAAGTGACAAACTGTGAGATCATCATAATACATGCATACAGTAAAGGACATGTATTAAGAATTTCTATTAAATTCTTTAAATACACTTAAAAATAAAGACAATCTTTTCGAATTTTTTTTATTTAGAGAAAAAAGCAAAACTGAAAGGGTAGAAATAGTACAGAATTTTTTTTAAAAAGTAAGAAATCATCAGTATACAATCCATTTTTTAAAAAAAGACATGAACCAGAATTTCTTAAGGAAAAGATGAAAAAATTCCAATCAGTTTGTAAAACAAGACACTGAGTAAATTAAAAACTATACTTATCAGAGAGCTAAGATGAAGAAGGCTGACAGCATCAAAGATAGACAAGAATATAAAGGAAGTAGAAATACTTTATATTGTTAATATGAGTGTCAGTAAATGAAACACATTGAAAAATTGCCTGGTATATCTAGAAAAGTTAGTCTCTCCTATCGTTGATGGATCTCATTTTTAAGAATATTTCAAAAAGAGATTAAGCCTGCACCCATGTACCTCTCTAGACTGAGATGTTCTTGGAGCTCTGGCTTGAAAGGAGGCAAAATATATGGATATTGGAATAAAACTGGAACAAGAAAAAGTACACTAACTGAACCAAAGACATCTTCCACCCCAAATAATCAAAGACTCAGTCTTCAATGGAGAAGAGTGAAAAAGGTAGTCCTTCGGCCTCATGGCAAAAGCAAAGGGCCTCAGTATGTAACGATGGAAACCTCGAGTCTAGAACTTGTGGACAATTCTGAGTAGCAAAAAGACTTGTGCCAGAGAAATGTAATGAAGTCAAGTTAAAGTCATGCCCCAAAGAGAAAAAATTAAGATGAAATAAACAGGTTATTTCAATGTCTAGGACACATTAGCATGGGTACATGGCTAAGTTCTGACAGCAGCAGCTTGCTAACCTGGGTAATTCTGAGAAGGCAGAGTACGCAGATTTATGCTCATTTCAGAATCCATGGCAAGGCATGTACTCTTTACTCTCCAGAACCTAGGAATGGAAATAGCAGACCGCTGCCCCTGATATCCCAGATAGGGAATGTTTACAGTCAAGATGAGTTGCTCTAATTAGTTTAAAAAGTAGATGCATTTTCATAGCCAGAGATTATGGGAAAGTGAAGAACAACCCAGAGATGATATTGAGGAAGACTTTATATACAATAAGTTAATACAACAGACTACAGGGATAGTGCCAGAGGAGGCTTGTTGGTTTGCTTGTTGGTTTATTTATTTATTTTCCTGGCTGATGTCACTCCAATGCGTCGACTTGAACAAATTTACTTTTGTTATCAAGCAGTATTATTGACTGCCCCATAAATTTCAGGAGGTAGCTATTTGGCATTGATATTTTTAATAAATTTTGGGTGACACATGTAGTGGTGCATACCTATAATCCTAACAGTCCAGGGGCTGAGGCAGGAGGATCCTATGAGTTTGAGGACAGCTTGGACTGCAAAGCAAGTTCAAGGCCAGTTTGAACTGCATGGTGAATGCCCATCTCAGAGAAAAAAAAATAAAGTTTAGATGAACTTCAGAACACATGTAGAAAACTTTCTTTGACTGAGGAATTTAATGAATGAAACGCTTTATAATTTGCATGTCTTTTGTTTGTTATTTATCTTAAAGTAAATTATGCTTTTCAAAGGACATGTCAGGGGCCTGGCAAATGCCAGGTCCTAAGTTTGATTCCTGGTAGTCTCCCCCAAATAAAAAGATGATGATGAGAAGGAAAAAAAAAAAAAAAGGCTACTTCAGATAGTGACTTTTTTTAAAAGCATATTTTTGTTTTTTACTTCTATGGTGCTGAAATTGGCCATAATTATCAATCACTGGATGAGATATCAATTATTTAAAATGGGAGGATTTTTTTTGGGAAGGAAACCGTAGTGTTTTTTTGAATGTATTACTGAATTTCTCCTTTATTTGTAATATTAACTATTAATGTGTCTAACTTCAGTTGTCAATAATGACAATCTATACACTTTGGCAAAATACAGTAATTATCTATTGCATAACTACATTATTTGTAGTTAAATGACTCACTAAAACTAATCCTGTCTTTTCCTGAAGTTATTTGAATAAGCTCCTTAAGGAAAGAAAGCAAATCCTACACAGTTTTATTCTCAACCTAAAAAGCTGGTGAAACTTCAGAAATCCTCAATAGTAATGACAACAATAAATGACTAGTGTAGCCGATAGTGATATTGTTTGCAACTCTTCTTGTTGCCTTCAAGTAAGCGTATTCTGCATTCCTTCTCTCAGCTTTTTCTCTGTAATATTGATACTGGACTTAGTCATGTATCTGGCTTTGGCCAGTTAAGTTGGACAGACATGACATGTACCAACCTGAGCAGAAGTTCTGAAAGAAATTGTGGAATTTCACTTGCTCTCCTGGTATGGAAAGAAGAATTGCTAAGAGTGAAGCCAGCAAGAGATCTGCTGGCACATAACTTGAGTAAGAAACAGAACATAGTTGTTGGAAGCCCCTGAAGGCTTTATACAGACAATTTACATAGTATAGTCACTAATTGAATGAATAGGTGGTATGTGTCACCAGTAGAATTCAGTTTAACCCAATTATGAACTGATCAATGGAAGAGTTTAGGAAACCAACTAAGCAGTTCAATAGATTTCTGCTTTTGGCAAGTTCAAAAGAGGATCTTTCATAATCAAGTAGGCCAATGTTTATGATCTAGTGTCATAAATAAAGTTAAAGCAAACAGTTCCATAGTGCAGAGCTTAGAATACAGAGTAGGTTTCCACACAGAAGCTACAATAAGAAATTGATCTGTGTCATTATGTCATCCACAAAATCTATGATTAGGGTTTAGTTATTAGAAGGTAAAGAGTCTATCTAAGAACTGATCATTTTTTATTTATTTCCTGATTAATTTCCTAGTTGACTAAAGTTGTTGCTTTTTATAACTTCTTAGCAGAGTTCCTCTAGAAAAACACTTACTCATTGTGCTATAATTTTAACTGAACCATAGGACAATTTATTTATTTGTTTGTTTTGTTTTTCAACCTGATTCAGAGCTGATAGTGCTAATTCAGACAAATTCCCAAAGAAATGTGGGTCACACTAGATGGAATCCTTGAGGCTATAAATGACAAAGAATATAATTTAAAACAGCTTAAAAATGAGAGTGACATATAAACCCATGTACCTGAAAGACTAAGAGTGAGTCAGGGCCCATGTTTCTCTTGAGTTGGTCTCAGTTCTGTTGTGCTTTAGGAGTTTCTATTGCACTCCAGCTTACTTTCTTCAGACCTGTGCAAAAGAGAAAGAAAAGTGTTACCCTCAATTTTGGAACAGAAACTTTCCCTCCATTTAACTTTGGGCACTGCTGCTTCTCAGCATCACTAATAGTTCCAAAGGAGATACCTCTTGTGGTCACAGTGTGTGCTGCTGGCTTCAATTTGAACCCCTTGGCTCGTCATTGGCTATAGGGATGCTATTGACTTTCCGTAATCTATTGGACAATGTGGCTCATCAGTGATATGGGGAGTGCAGATGAGGAAATAATGGTTACTGAGGCAGTAATCATAAGGGTTGACCCTAATTGCATAAGAGTTAAAATACTGCCGAGCAGAAATGAAATTTTTACAGTAATAGTGTTTTTATTTCCTTCCCACAAAACTTTGTTCTTGGCTGTTTGAACCAACTACAGGCACATAAACAAATCCTCAATTCATATTTCACTGCCCTTTGAGGTAGGATAAAAATAAATGGAGATTAAAATAAGGAGATCAGGAACATTGTTAATTGTTCAATCGTAAAAATTGTAAGTAAACTGTAGCTTCAGGACATAAAAGTTACGCAAACTCCTTTCTTCCAGAAAAGTGACTCAGAAAATTTCCTAAGGCTCTTAAAGACACAATAAGCCCCTCAGCTCTGGACCCATGTTGTCAGCTGTAAATTGCTCTTTCCACTATTCTCGGCCCTCATGAGGAGCTGTCATATCTCAGCTTCAAGCACGTGTAAATGGCTTGTGTTCTAAATAGTCAGCTAGATGGATCACTTGACAGACTCTAGAGATACAAATCCTGGATCATCCACCTTGAAGACACCCTAAATAGATCCAGTTCCAAGTCCAAACATATATCTCTTTAACGCCCATACTGTTCTCTCGGGGTGTGTACTTTCACATTTCTTTTTGATGAACTTCTACTGCCTCTCACTGACAATGCTTGAGAATTCTTTATTCATGATGAGGATCTGTGAACTAGCACCCATTCCCATGGGTGAACTGGTTGAGGCCCCATCTCCTGCTTGAAGGCACTCCTTACACCCTGTCTGGTAACACCTTGAGCATGTTAACATTTCAAACCTATAAGCACATAGTATTCCTTCAGCTAGAGCTGAGTTTCTATAATAAATATATTTAATAGCACAATTTGTGATAGCTTAATCTTGGAAACAACCCAAATGCTCATCAGTTGAGGAATAGATAAAAAGGATGTGTTTTTTATATAATACAATACTACTCATCCATAAAGAATGATAAACTTGTGGCTTTGATAGGTAAATGAATGCAATTAGAAACCATACTCATAAGTGAAATGAATCAGAGTTGCCTGTATAAACACCATATTGTCTCACTGTTGTAAAAAACTGAAAGAGTAAATAAGATCCAAAAGTTACAGTATAGTAAAAGGGAAAATATTTGTTCAAAGGGAAATTATATTTGATCAGTCTTGCATACCTGAGCCTGAGCAATTACTTTGCAATTTACAGTTTTCAATACCACAATCATTGTTAAATGTCTACCATTTTATTTCAAAATTCTGTATTAACATTGCTGTATTTTGTTGTTGTTATTGTCGTCATTTTGCTTTTGTTGTTGTTTCTTAAATTCTCGCTTCTTGATATTTCTGGGTTTTTTTCTTCTGTTTAAAATTAAAAAAAAATGTAGTGAGTAAATTCTCTATCTCTTTAAGGTCTGGTTGAATTTTCCCCTTGGAATATGTCCTGATTAATTTAATTCATAATGATCTCATCATTCTATGACCTATAGAGAACTTGATAAAATTACTAATTTACTAATTACTACCATACTTTCATAATATAATTTCTGCTCACTGTTATTTCATAACTTTTGATTAATCTTTATGTGTGTTGAGAGTCTTGCATTCCAGTCCTCATAAGATTGCATGCCTACAAAAAGAAACTATTTATTTTGCATAGTTGATTTTTAATAATCCACTATTAAGCACAGTATATAATAAAGCTCTATATACAATTTATTCAATAAATATTGTGTGTTAGAGTATTAACTATTTTGAAATTATGACAATACTGCTTCCAGTAATATGTTAACATTACAGCCTATTGAAGTACAAAATTACATATATAAGCAAATTTTCTGTTTTCTTAACACTAGTGTGGATAAACAGAATTTAAAAGAGAAAATGGTTAGTCTTCATCTCTTAGGTGGTTTGACCCAGAAAATGCCCCTTTATAGAAAGCTTGCATCATGAATCTATCCTAGGATTTACTGAAGTTTGACTATTTCTAGAGCTTAGATACAATTTGCATCATGTATAATGGGGCTGAGCTGGGTGCCTGTCATTTTGAAAAACATCAAAGTCACCCTCATCCAGATTTATCCTTCTGGTCACTTTCCATGGATTGTTACTAAAACTTAAGAGCTTTCTGCTATCACTCAATGGGTACACACAAAGCCAAGATTTTATTATTTTAAATTTATTTGAACGTCAGATAAGAATTAATAATTTGAAATGCACTAATGTATTAAGCATCTATCTTTCAATTCCCAATTTGAAAAATATCCAGACTGTATTTTAAATCCCAATTTCAACAGCTCTAAATCATTCTTTCATACACAAGTACACAGGACATGATACCTTTCAGATACAGAGTCAATGTTTTCACCTTCAAGGTCTCCATGGAGCCCTATCAGCCCCTCATTTGTTTCCCTCAGATTTCCTGATGACCGGAGACTTGAATATTCTCCATGCCCGGTGGAAAATAGGATGGAGTCTGTTACTGTAGACTTCAGCAATGATGAATGGTCCACTGGCCTTTCTTCCCGCTACCTGTGTGGCGCTCCTTCATCGTTTCATTAGCAGGTGTGCTCCAGGCTATGATCCCTCCAGTGACTAACAGCAAGCCTGTCATTCTCATCCTAATTCCCATCCCTTTCCTATTAACACACTTCTCTCCCTGCCCAAATTTTCTTCCAGGCACTGTTTAAATCAAGTGACCCAGTCTGGACGGACTCCTCTGTAAGCTTCCAGACAGTTTCCAGTATTACTGTGGCATAATTGATTTTTGAAAAGGTAATTAGACTTAATAAATTATTCTTTTTCAATTAAACATCTACCCACAAAAAAGAATGTCCTAACTGCATTTACTTTATATATTCCTCCATGCAAATATCCAAACAAAGCTCTAGTTCTTTTTACTAGATATGAGAAATTATCTCTAAAGAATATGATACAAATTCAAAATGTTTCTATGCTCTTTGTCAACAAAATAATATATATGTTTGTACTACTATTACAGGTGAATTACAATAATAATGAAGCTTCATATGAGTTTACTTTTATTTAATTAGTTGCATCAGTATGTGCTATATTTGTTAATGCTTCTAAATATAAATGATGAAATAAGGTTAAATAGTAGTTCCCCAAACATGTATATTTTACAATGTAAGAGAAAAAAATCACAGCAAAATACCATAAATAATGCAAATGATCATCTAAAATATTAAGTTTGTTAGAAATCATTTATGGATGTAGAGAGCTGAAGAAAGAATTAAAAATAGTTTTCTCACAGGAGTTTTCCTTTTCCTTTCTTTTTTATCCTACTTAGGCATTTACATTACAGACAGTTAGAATTTAACGTTCCCAGGCAATAACTAATTTACCCCCATTTTTGTATTGATAAAAACCCTGATACCTCCAAAGAATAGAGATTTGTTCAAGGTCAGCCCAGCACCTCATTTATTAGAGAACTAGAATCAGAATCCTGATTTTATGAACTCTCAGATGAGGCAGAATTCTGCAAGTTCACTGTGCTCCCTCCCATTCCCCAGTAATGATTATAAAACATGTGTTTCTTTTTGATTCTCTGAAATTTTCCCCTATGGCTAACACAATTTACTTGATATGTGAGAACATTGTACAAAATAATAGTTGCATCGAATCACAGGGAAATAAAAACCATACCCTATTCTGTGCCACTAAATACAGCTGATACTTTGAATGCTGAAGGGCGATAATTTAAACAGAATTGACACTGTGTTGGTTTTATGGATTTCGAATGTGTTTCATCTCGAGTACATTGGACATACTGATGCCTTAGCCTCAGCTGCTTCTAATACTGAGGTCTGGAAATTTATACAAATCAAAAACTGCTGTCCTCTTTCAAAAGACAGGCAGAAAAAAATACTAGCTTGTAAACTTTTTCTAGAGTATTTGTTTGTTTGCTGAAACATACATATTTCAAAAAGAAAAATAATTAATTTTTAAATTAATTCAATACCTGATAAGTCCAAATAAAGCAGATAACAAAATAAGTCTCTCACCACCACGACAAAGTAAAATAGAAACTCCACAACATCCTATGTATGAATGCAATTCAAGAATGATGCAGAACTCCACTCCAATTATCTGGAATTTCTTGAATATTCTGTATTCACAAATTCTGTTGTGCAGAAAGTAAGAAAATAACTATCTTGGTAGGTTGCTATAGAAGGGGATGCTCATAAACCTATTTTGTTGATCTTTTTTATTTTTCTCTTTCTATTATAGTTTATGACTTATATAGAATTTAATTTTCCTCTAGAACACATGATTAAAAAGTGTATCTGTACTTAGTCTTTTATGAGTAGAAAAACAGATCACGGGGCTGGAGGTTTAGCTCAGCAGCATAAGCACCTGCCTTGGAAGCAGGCAGTCTGAGTTCGATCCCTGGTACCGATGAAAAAGAAAAAGAAAAGAAAAAAAAAAAAAAACAGATCACGTTTTAGGAACTCCAAATCTGAACATGTGCTCTGATCGTGTTTTCTCTTTTCACTTTGTGAAAAGACATTAAAATTCTTCCAAATATGTACCAAAAGGTAGATTTTCATGACTTGCATGTATTAAAAAACTAAACATGCATATCTTTACAAGTATTTTTCATCTACTGTTGTCTGACTGAGGCAGCCATGTTTAAAATTTGCCTTTCTTATTGAAGTTATATCTCATAATATACATAAAAGGGTCACAACCACAGCATATCATGGATTTACATATGCTTTAGTAGGACTTCATTTTTAAAATTACTTTCATTGGTTATATATATATATATATATATATATATATATATATATATATCGCATAATGCTCACATTCATTGTACCTTTACATAATATATCTTGATTTTTCTCTGCTCCCCACTCTCATTCTCTCCCTTCAGCTCTTTTTCCTCTCCCCATTTACAAATGTTCTGTTTCTATTTTCTTTTTCCTTTTTGACTTCATTGTTATGAGAAAAATCCATCAAGTCTGTACACTAAAATTTGTGTTTCTGTGGTTTGGGGCTTAAGAAATTAATTCAAATTTTAATTATAGTGCTTGCTATCAGATTCATTTAATTATTTGCAAGGTAATGCCCTAACATCCCTTATGGTAAAAATGAGGCAGAATATTTTAAACAGATACCATTTCAGAAAATCTGGATTATTGTTAGGTGTTGTGTGGTCATAGGAAGCTTTGACCAACACTGTAAATTTAGAAGTAGTCATCATATAAATAAAATCAAATAAACAAAATGACACATGGAAACAACTTCACCGAGGAGGAACATGTCTCAAGGTTCTTTCCATTTTCTGCCTTCAGTTGCTCTGAAAAGATAACTTACTGGAACAGCACCATTCTACCTGAGAGCTCAGAGACATAAAATCTGAGAAGCTTACACTTTGGTTTCCACTTCCTCATTTATTAATTTGATTTATCATTCTTCATGTTTGGAAAACATTCATGATCTTAGGATTGTCATTTCTGTCTTCATTAATGTGAAATTTAAAGAGGATAAATTTTCTTCCAAAAATACTTTCAAAGGATTCAACAGAATAAATATGGCTTTTAAACAAAGAATCCCCACCCAGGCATGTCATCACAGCCTGGTTGAGAAGTTATTACAGAAACAGTGAGCTCTGAACTAGAATTTGTAATATTTAGAAACACTTTTGATGAGAGTTCAACTTTAATTTTAAATAATTTTAAGATAATTAAGACTCAAAAATTTAAATGGCAATATAGGTGAAGAAAAATTTTAGACTGCTTGGAACTTAACAATATAATAACTAATAACATTTTAATTATATACACATTGTTCTTAGTTTTTCATTCAATTTTTTATTTTATTTTCAATTTTTCATTCAACTCATAAACATTTGTTGAAAAAGTAGAATTGCCAGGAAATCCTGCTTGGTGCCAAAGATGAGGAAGTGAAGAAGATGAATTCTGTTTCTTTGATATGTTCACATTCTAGTTACTTCATTGATTAATTGTAGTTCAGATAACTAAGGATAAATGCAGAGTTTATGGAAATGGATAATAAAGGAGTGTAATAAAGATTGGGAGTTAGTGAAATACTTTTGTAAGGAAATGATATGAAAACAAAAATAGAGGGCCAGGGATTTAGCTCAGTGGCACAAGCACTTGTTTGTCAAGTACAAGGTCATGAGTTCAATCCCTGGTAAAAAAAACAAAACAAAACAAAACAAAGACCATAAACTTGGACTTTATAAAGGAAATTCTTTTTGTGACTAGTTGCTTTACTGTAACCGTAAAAGGCATCACTCTGCCTTGGTGTAATTATGGAGGGAGGGAAGTATCACAAATTAGTGCCAACATTTCACAATTTTCTTCCAGTTATTAACTATCATTCCAGCAAATGTAGAGAGAGAGAGAGAGAGAGAGAGAGAGAGAGAGAGAGAGAGAAACACAACAGAGATGGAGAGACAGCACACTTTGTAATTCTCCAGACAATCAGGTTCTGAGGACCAAAACTGTAAATCACCCCAAAATATTTATTTCAGATCATTGCATATAATAGGTGCTCATCTAATGATTATTGAATCAGCAAGTCTTCCTTGGATTTTGCATAAAACTGTCTTCTGAATAATGCAAGATAGGACTGTGAGACTGGCTAAGAATTTACTGAGAGGAAGAATTTTTTTAAAAGTTTTGGTACAGACAAACAAAGAATGCAATTAAACTATTTCAGAGATTATTATGATTTTATTCACCTGGGTTTCACATGCACTTATTCTTGCATGTGTGTTTGGGCTCTCCCACTGGAGTTATGTACTTTCAGCAAAGGACCATCTCTTTACATGTATACTGACAGATTAGCCAAGAGCAAATTAGAACAATATTGTTCTCCCCATCAGAGTTGATAAATCAGGGTTCTTTTTTATCAGCTTTTACAGTGCCATCTTGATTATGTAAGAAAGAACGCAGATTATCAATAGGTTGCTATGCCTTTGTGATGATTTTGTGAAGTTGATTGTGTCCTGAATGTTCTTTTGCCAGTTTAGAACCAGGAAGTGCTGGGCTGTAAATGCCACGCATAAGTGTCATTGTCTACACTGTCTCCTCTCTTTCTCTGCCAGAGGTAGCTCTGAGAGATGCTTCTGCATACCCAAAGCTTTCTGGGATGGTAAGAAGGGCACTGCCATTTTGCTGTGTCAAATGGCAGAATAATCTTTTGATGACTCTTAAAAAAATACTGGCCTATCTGTTCCTTCTTTTCCTTTTCTTCATTTGCTTTCGAATGTCTGTATTAGGGCAAATCGCCTTTTTTTAAACAAAGACTAGAAGAATATATGAGAATGGAAGGTAGGAATTTTCAGTGGAATATTTTTCAAAGAATAGATTTCATTGCTTTTCTTAATTTTTTTCTTTCTTTCTACACTCCAAAGACATCCCACACACACAGATGTGACAACTTTTTTTTTAAGCTAATTTGAGCAAATGCCTGTCTGGCGACTTAACTCTGGGAATAGTTACACTTGCCCAAACTGAAGTTCTGCTCTTGTAGAGGTGACACTGACTGTATGTGATTACTGCACATTTGGAAAAGAGACACTAGGAGAAGGAAAAGGAAAAAATAAAAGACATGACAAGGAAGAACACTTGGTAATGTTTCCAAGGAGCTTTGTTAATGGAACTATAATAGAAATGCTGCCTAAATGTGACTGAACTTTTAAAAAGCTTTGTGGGAGGCATCTCATTTGTTTTTATTTGTTTTTTATAGTGTCATCATTCCTCAAATTAGCAAATACACTGATCTTCACTAAAGATATAGGGGGTAGATGATGATGGTCCCTATTGGCAGATTGACTCTTAAATTTTGTCTTGTTAATTTATTGCAAAATATTTGAAGATAATTTCTGAGGTTATTCTTTCAAAGTACATATTTTGCAACAATACTCATAGCACATTAGTTGAGGTAATGACCAAACTGTTTGATAAGGCCAGATGAATGCACTCATGAAGGGCAGAGAGAGCAACTTTTCATATCTCTGAGTTGTAAGTTCAATTGCTTATCATATACTTAGACAACTACGCTCTTTAATTCCTCTTTACTCTTTCTCTGAATTGCCTCTTCCCTTCTTTTTTTCCACCTTGTTGTATTCATCCTTTAATCAATGCAGCTTATATTTATATTTCTACTTCCTTAATGCATTGAGGGATATGGGGTATGCATAATGCATTTGTGGGCACATAAAGAATATTATATGCTGCTCTTGCCCTCAGGAGTTTGCTGCTATTTGGGAAGACATGATATATATGCATAAAATGTTGAATAAAGATTCAAGATTTGAATGGCAATATAGGAATATAAATCAGATGAGCAATAAGTACTATCAGGTTTTGGATGGGAGCTTGGTGCTGACTGCATGGTCAGAAAAAGCTTTGTTCGGTTCTTTTACTCCTCTGAAACAAACGGTGTTTATACGTAATTTCCAGTTTTTATCAGATTGTATTGTCTAATGATATTCCAAATGTTTTTAGGTGTTTCTCAGCTTCCCAAGTTCTGATTAAACTTTGTGTTCTCTGTGAAGAATTCCCTAGTCTTTCTACTTGGCGGGCATCTCCTTTTTTTCTGCACACCAGTACAGCAGGACTTCTGTGCCATACATCCAACCCCGGGCATCACATTATTTAGTTTTTACTTTGTCTCTTCTGTATACAATTAGTCCCAGTTCTCACAAAATATTTGAGGTTTTTGGGAGACAGACCATATTTTTATTCACAAAATCTCATAACATCAAATAGATTACTGGGTCCAACTTTTGTTCAGTGAGTATTTACTGAGTCCATTCATAGCCTAGAGATTTTGACTAAATTTCTCTCCTTGAGGACACCAGGGTCTATTTTATGTCTAATATTAATCAGTCTTTGTTCTATGACTTGAAGATAAATTATCCTTAGCAACATTTAAGGAACACTTTTAGCTTTTAGTGATCATATTAGAGCTAAAAGCAGTTTCAGGAGGCATGTTAAGTTCTCACGGCATTTACTGTCAAACAGAATTTGACATCACTGACAGCAGCAGGATTGTCAACAGGATCTGGACTTTTAGAGAGGTTAAGTACATTTGGAATTTATAAGACCATCTCAACTCTCTAATAAAAGAGAGTTAAAGATATATTTTCACCTATTTTATTTTAAAGGCACCAAAAGTCATTCAATAGTCAGGGCAATATGCTTTTAAATACCCTTCCAGGATCTGTCATTGTAGAATTTCAAACACACACACACACACACACACACACACACACACACACACACACACACACACACAGTTACGTACACACAGGCTCTCTACATATCCAAGAGGTCAAAGGAATGCACCTTAAGTGCAACTTTTTCCTTCCAATACCCTGTTTTTAGATGAGCACCCTTCCTTCCCTTTTCCCTTGTGTCTATGGGCTCAAATTCCATTTGACCAAGAACCACAGCAATTGTGATTCCTGGCCGTGTATCTAAAACGACAGTTGCTGAAAGGTTACGGCAAAATCTATTAGAAAAGAAAAGTTGAGGAAAATCAGGTGAGCTCATAGAAGAAAATAAGGAAAGATTGGCTCCCTTTTGGGATTAGGTCTAATTAAGGTGAGCAAGCAGCTGGGCCTGTTTGGAATAACAATTGTGCTAGCATGTCACTTTTTTCTGCTTAGTTGAAATTTATATAGTTTGGGAATGGTGGATATAAGAAAATTAGAGCTCATTTAGAATCTGTTGAAAGGACAGTGTGCCTTCATTATTAGTTTTGCATCTGAATTTTCCTGGGGCAGTCCTCTCTCTGTTATAGGTAATGGATTTTTCCCCAGATGTAATTGGATGAGTTTAATTTTTTCTTTCATTACCTGTCGAGGAGGCCTATGCCCCTACTTCCCTTTGTGTTTTATTAGGACTGTAACCCCTATTTAAATAAAGGCTTTGATTGTGCTTATATATGTTCAATCAGCACTTTCTGATTGAATAGTTCTGTTGCTCTCGCCTAGCATTTTTTACTAATTACATTTTCGTTCTTCCTGGGTATAAAAAAAAAACCTCTGATGGTGTTTGTTTGCTGCTTTTGATTACGCCACAGTTTTGGCCTACCCACAGCAATATGGGGGTGAGAAAATAGATCCGTGGACTATAATCCTGCTAATCTGGAAGAGTGACTTATTTGGATTTTGTCATCTATTGAAGGACTATCAAGGCAAGTCATGTGTCAGCAAATGTTTAAAAAGAAATTTAAAAAATATTAAAACAACAAACAACAGCTCAGTACTTCTGATTGTAGCTTTTGCCAACGTTATGGTGTATATTCTCTCTTCAGTGACTGAACTCATCCTGACAAAGTGAAGGTACAGTTGCAAGAGAATGCACCAATTAGATCTCCAGAGCCAATGTCTGAGACTTCTTCACATCATAAAATATTTCAGTCACATTCCTGTCATGGAGACCAGAACTTCTACTATATGCACTTTGCAATAAAGGTGGAAACAGGTAGCTAAGTTTCCTCAACTAGTGTGTGGTTTCAGGTATTTATATATGGTGCCACTAGTCATGATCTATAGTTCAAGTTCCTATATTGAAAATTCAAAAATATAATGGTTAAGCCTATAGTTTTGAACTAAATATAGCTTCTTTCTATATTTCTTTCTAAATGGTGTGCAACTTTTTTTTAGTATATTCAGTAAAATATTTTAGTAGAGTTACTAGATTAGGCTTCAGAAGATCTCAATACATTCTGTACCCTTGAGTAACCAATGCACTCAATGGGAATATCATCAGTTTATCCTTCTCTTTAAGACAGATAATTCTAGTTGAATTAGAAATGCTTCAGAAAACTTTTTCATGTAGACATGGATGGCATTAGATTTTCATGACATTTTATCTTTACTGGTCCTAATGCACACTTTTAAACTAGAAAGTTAAATAATAAAAATGTCCTTAAACTGTATCAACACTAAAACTTAGTGTTGACAGTTATTAGGAGACTTGAAGGAGGGAACTAAGCTTGATTCCTCACAAATCTGTTCACATTTGGTCTTGAACCCTGAACGGCTTGAGAACATGAGGACGTGTGAAGAAGAATTAATTATTGATTACCTTCACTGTAAGCAAAGATGTTTGTATTGTGATATTTCAACTGAAAATGTTAAAAGAGGTTAAAAGCATGATATCGATCATAAGCATCATTTTTTCTTCTCATAGAACAAATTTTCTGATACCTGTTAATAACTAGAATGTCATACACATTTGAATTTTAAAGATTTTTTTAAAGTGAAACAACTTTATTCCTATTTTTCTACTGCAACTAAATTCCTTTGGCCACTTGCAAGTTTCTGAATGTAAAATCATTTATTTAAATATCCAGTAAATATTATGCTTCTGCATGCTGTAAATACAAACAAGAGCTAGAGGCTTCTACTTGGAGGCAACGAATTGGTCTGTGATTTTTTTCTGCTTCTCAGTTTCATGAGTTAATTCATCAGTCCCATAAGGTTGGTAGTGTAGACAGAATCTTGACTCAAAATGCAGCAAGTCATTGTATGGTAGCAGTGCTGCAAAGTGATAAGAATTATGACACAGAGAAGACTGCATGCTGCTTCTGAATCTTGTTGGTAACACCTTTTCAGTTTCATATTCTTATCCATAAAACAGCAAAAGTAATTCTGCCTTTGTCTCCTACTATATAAAAAGTAACCTCAGAATATAAATGTGGTATAGCATACAACAGTTTCAAGCTTTTAAAGCTATTTTTTTAAACTAACGACTGATCATCAGAAAATAAACCTAAATGTCACCAGCTAGCATAGACTTCTGCCTTAAAAGTAGTAATGAAAACTAGAACTAAAGCAACAGCATGTATTTACAGAAAAAAAAAAAAAAGATTTAATTGAAAAGTAAGAGAAAACAGGTACTTTAGCTTTAGCTTTAGGACCTGACAAAGATTAAGCTGGTTTGTTAACAAAAAAGTGAGAGAAAATAGGGAAGACTTCAGCTAGAAAACCTGGAAAAGTCACACTTCAGTGAAGAGGGTAAGACTGGTCTCCCAAAAGAATGGAGAACAGCTTTTTGGATAGGGCCATAGTTTAAAGTCTGATTTATCATCATTTCATACCATTATCTTGTTTATCTGATTTCCTATGCAGAAAACTCTTGGCTTGAATGAGGGAGATCAAATTCCCATGAGGCATTTGTCATTGCTAGGAACAGACTTCCTTATGTGAGGTTCCACTGGGATTCAAAATGGCCTTAGGTTTAGGGTAACGCAGACTTCTGAGCATAGTTGCAGAGCCCTATAAATCCTGAAGATTACTTTAGTTAATTTCATCCCAAGATCCTCATTCTTGAAGCAAGGATGAGAAAGACTAGGTAAATTTAGAGCTAAACATTGTTTAGTCAATGTTTCCTAAATAATTTCCGTATCGATATGCAAAGTTTTAAGGTAATAATGAATATATAATGAAAGTCAAACTTTGTTCTGTTGTTACTTTATCTATTGTACATCTGTAGATCCAAGTGAAGAGTCACTGATTTTAAAATAAAAACACTTTTAAACTCCAGCCCAGTTCAAAATAAAATACAAACCATTCTTTAATGAGTAACAGGTTAACGGCCCACGAGTTTGTCCTCTGTCATTTAGTTGATCTCTGTATTTAAGTGATAGATGAAAAGTCACTTTTAAGAATTTTAATGAGTACTTTGAAGAGAGAGTCAAAAGTGGCCTATTTCTAAAATTTGGTGGAGAAAGTGGTACTGACATGCTTCAGGTACAAGTATACTAAATGAAATGAAATAAAATATGAAGCAATTTTTGATACATGGCTGAGTTTGTATAAAATAAAAAAGAAAAACATTTGCCCAAAGTAGAGTGAAATCAGTGGAAATCAAGTGTCCAGTAATTAGGTTTTGGTTTTTATGGATCTAAACGAAGAAGTGACAATGCTATAGGTGTGATGTACACAGAGATTATGATGTACATTGAAATTTTCTAAAATAAAACTCAGGCTTGCAGGCTACAATCCAAGAAGAAACTATTTTACATGATATTTGTATGGGTGAAATGTAATACTCAAACATGAAGGAGAAGTTTGGAAGTAAATGACTGAAGTTGTTTGGCAAACACCAACCAAAAGATATCTATGACTATAACATTCTCAACACCAACCAATGTACATGGTAAGAAAAGGAAAAATGTCAAACTAGAGAAAATCATTACATAGTTCTGTAATGTGAAAATTAGAAAGAATGTATTACAATCTTGTGAAAAATACTCTCAAATAATTGACAGTAATAATGGGAATATAAATCTAAAACAAAGCTGGTGATTTTAGACATTTTTTCTTAGGTATTTTGGATCAACAGACATCACAAAACTGAAAAGTATGAAGATAATTTATATAAAAATTTAAATTTATGACAGTTACTGAAAAGGCAATGTTTCTAATCATTTTAACAGAACTAATTTAAGAATCTTTGCTTTGAATTAAGTCTTTGTTGAATCAAAACCTACTATTTTTATTTTTTCAAATGCATCTTCTTGGTGTTATCTATTTTGTAATAAATTCTGTAGTCAGTCTGGTAGTTTCCATTTTTGACATTTTGATAGAAATTCTGTGCTACTTAAGAATTAATTTAGGTAAAAGTTCCATCTTTGCTATATTAAAATTTACCATTAATGAGGGTGTTATATGGCTCCAGTGATTTGGGCACTATTATATTTTCTTTAATAACTTTTTATAATTATTTTTTAAATTAAATATTTCTTATTATAATATTTTAAAAAGTGTGGCAAGCAGCCAGTAGAACAGAATATGGTTGCCAAAGTGTCACTGCTTTACTTGATTATATGACAAGGGAATCACTGTAAGTCACAGGGGAAATCAGGCAATTCAGTGAATGGATAGTGAAAATAGGCTTTAGTGACTGAAAATGTAAAACTATTATAGTTAAGTATACAAAATGTAAATAAATTTCAAATTTTAAGAGACGTTCTATAAGGCTGTTCTTTATATTAATATATTGACTTTTAAAATAAAAACAAAGTCACCCATGAGAAAGTAAGGATTCATATTTTATACATTAAAATAATAAAAATACATTCCTGTAACGTATCCAAAGAAATTTTGTGACATTGGAATATAGAAGATAGCAATATTCACAAACTTTTAAGAAAGATATTTTATAAAGTAGAAAAGGATTTGAATCAGGCAATCCGATGCATATACAGATGGGAAATATACCTGTTTAATAGTAATAACAGGATTTAGAACTAAGTAAATTTATAATGTCATACCTGTCAGATAAACATAGTTAGGCTATCTAATTATTCATGAAAATGTATATTTATAATATTTTTTCAGTAGATTTTTATAAATTATAAATAACATTGTGATTTGGTGCCACCATTTGGAAGAATGACTAAATAAAATGCCAAAATCAAAGCTGCCTGGAGTCAGGGCACATATATTAGAATTGTTGGTATCTTACATAGCCTTTCAACATGGGCTGAGTGAGACTCATGCAAATATGTTAATGGAAGTATTGTATAATATTGAAAAATAAATAAGAGGGTGTACATTGTTCATCACTCTAGTAAAGAATAAATAGCTACATTATTCTTATACTGAGGCAGTACATAAATGACCTCAATTGATTTGTATCTATCACTATTTTTTTAAAAAATGCTGCATAAAGAAGTTTGACAAATTAAAATTTTAAATTAAGGAGGATCCTGTTATATATTGTTTATGAGGTTGTACGTATGCAAAAATTATAAAAGCACATAAGTAGTAGATTAGATAGATTGATGCCTTAGGTACAAAATACTACTGCTGCCAGTGGGGAATGGGGAAACTAAAAAATGCAATATGAAGATGGGCTTATGTTATTTGATTTCATTAAAATTGAAAGAGGAGATTTCATTTCAAGTCTTAAAATCCATGATCTTCCCATAACACTGCCGCACTTTTTTTAAAGAGTTTCTTAGGAAGTTATTTTACTGAGAGAATATTTGAATTTTATTGTGGTTTGGAAGGACTTTTTCTAGAACTTATGGAGAAAACAAAGCTATTACAGACAATGCTTTTGATGCTTGAAGCCATGCTTCTGAGTGTTTTCACCAGCTTTCTTTTTTAACAAACTCAAATGCCTATTTGCAGGTCTCTCACTACCGTCTGGCCCTCACAGATTTCTGATCATTATTTGCATGTTCAGAACAGAGGATGTTGTCTTAAACAGAGAGGTGTGTGACACAAACCTTTTTAAGTCTGCTCCTTTCCTCGCTTTCCTATCTAAAACAGCATCTTTGTAAGAGTGAGATGGGATTATGGCTTGGATACCTTTCATATGTCCTGCTATTACAGAATGACTTAGCAGAGGGTGGTTATGGGAAATCTCCATCCAAAAAGCTTTAGCCATCACCATCCTATTGAGCACACAAAACAGTCTCCATCCCTCCATACATATTTATATAGGCAGGAGACTTGGGTGATTTTTTTCATATCATGAATAATTTTAACACTACAGACGTTTGACTTTGAATCAACAACTAGTTTCAGAGGAACATAATTGCAGCCAAAGAAAGTTTCTCACTAAAATTAGTTTCTTTTCATATTTAACAAACTAGTGCCTGCTGCATTTCCTGTGATCTCGGCTTTCATCTTCCTCTCTTACAGTCACATGTAACAATGACTCCTTCACTTCCGTGTCTATTTTCTTCTTGGCTTCATAAAGCCAAGTGTAAAATTGCAACACTTCTCGCAATGACTTTCCAAGGTTGTGTCTAGGAGATTCCAACCCAGCTCTTGCTGATGCTCATTGCTGTATTATCCTCAGGTATTATCCACAGATTTCAATGGCTGAGACTTACATATATATATATATATATATATATATATATATATATATAATCTCTGGGTAAGCCTTAGGTAGGCTATGTGTTGGGTATGTTCAAGAATTATATCTAATGATGTCTTTATAAAATTCTATGTAGACACTATGATCATTTTATCTTATACATAAAAAAAAAAAAACCTTAAGTAGCTTGGTCATTGGCTAACTACAGATCCATGGCTTTCTGACTTGCTAGACACTCTTAAGTTAAATCACTTTCCACCTCTTTTAGATTCAATCATTGTTGTGTTATATTCTGTGGTAACATCCTTATTCTTAATGACAACTGTCTACTTTAAACTATTTACCTGTTACTAGAATGAAAATATAAAGAATAAGACATGGACAAATTCATTCATGATATCCTGCTCTACAGATAAACTCTTCCCTGACTATTGCTTATGAACGAATGAGTAATGGAGGTTTTATTAGAGGAATCAGTCTCTTAAGCTCCAGCCCTCCCTCCTATGTTCTTGTCCTGAGAGATTCTTGACCAGTACTTTATATTCAAATGCTTGTCACTAATTCATAGAAGTTGCACAACACTAGGGTTTTGAGGGTCTGAAAATCTGGGATCAGAGTCCAACTCAACCATGTTAGACTTATGTTGTATGGCATCATCTTCCACCCTTAGTTCTGTCATCTGAAAAGCAGAGATAAAACAGTGTCGACTTCACAGGTTTGTGGGAATGATGAGATGAATTAAGCTCTTAATATAGTTTGAAATAATAATGTATTCCGAATCAAGGTTACAGTTTTGGCTTGGCTGTTAACAGCACGTTTTTTTCTATCGCAATATCTTGTAGTACTTACAAGGTTACAAGCATTTGACACCAGCTAAATTTATTTTCATGTGAAGCAATAGGCTAATTTTCTATAAAGTTGAATGCTATTGAAAGGCATCTTACATCTCTAGAAAATAATGTTATTTATGGAAAACTTAGAGACAATAAAATAGTATGTAGAAATGTTAAAGAATTATTTATTACACCTTTGACCAAAAGTTTCTCTGTCATTTTATAGAGGAGTTATAACATGTTTGCAGTACATATCACTTATAGTCACCTTGCGGAGTGGGTACATGTTTCTTTCTTTCTTCAGTGAGAAAAGGGAAATTTTGTTTTATACACTATGGTAGGGAGCAAATTTAATACAATGTTGGCCTAATTCGTACTTCAATTTTCTCATCCATTTTTGGCACAGTTGAATTGGAACTTTACCAAAAAAAAAAAAAAAATCAATATAACAAAAACAGTTATGGTTTCTTCTGCTTTAGATTCAAGTACCTTTGGTATGGTTACTTTTCCCACATTGTTCAGATTTTACATAAATACACTTATTTTCTTATGTGAAAAAAAATAAAGGAAATTCACATGTAATTACTTTAGTTTACTTTATAAAATGCTTTTAAATATAAAAGTTCAGACACGGTGATTTAACTCAGCTTACATGGCAAACTGTGGTTTCTGGAAACATAGTTTTGGTGTCAGGATGATGTTTTTAAGCCAAAGTGCAGGCCAGGGAGAACCAGAAAGAAAGCTATGCTCCACCCACCTCCCCACACACTATAATCAACTAGCTAATTTAGAGGAACTGTATTCTTTGATTGACTTTGCAAAGCTAAAGCTAATAGTCTGAGCAACTATTTAGAGAATAACAATATGCAATACAGTAACTTGTAGATTTCCTACTGTCTTATCAATGTTTTGTTTAGCTTTATTGCACGGTTTTAAAATGAAATAAAATAAATAAAAATGATGTTCTTAGACTACTTTCAAAGTGAGAGATCTGATGGTACAGGATTGAATCAATTTCCTGCTGAGGGTGATTTGAGAAGCATCTGATCCTTGAAATGCTTATTTCACAGTGCCTCATGTGCGAGCATTATGGAGGGCTATTTGAGGAACGCCACAAGGGCTAAGACGACTCCTGGTACCATAAAGGTCTGTGCATTACTGGCTAGATCAATAAATTCACTAAAATTCTTTCTTTAGAATCTATGTTCACTAAATTCTGTCTTTAGAATCTATGTGCTCAGCACTTTGTATCATATTGCCATGCATGCTTATACTGTTACATAAAAACAAAAATAATTTTTCTTACCTACTCCTTCTAAAATCTATAGAACTCTCTCTTCTTGCCCTCACCATCAGATTTCTACACACATATGCTTTATCGCTGCAACTCTTTGCTGAGGATATTGCTGTTTCTACTGTTCTTCATTTTTACAACAACTGCATGCTGGGAACTTTGTACATATGAGAAATATTGTGAAGGCAGCTTTTGCCTCCATTCTTTTACTTAATTTTTTTCAAGGAATTAAGGTGGATCAATCTTTCTGTCTGCTGACTAGATTTAACACATTAGCTATGTACTGCTCACCTCAGTCCCTCGTCATTGGAGGGCAGACACAACATGTGAAGGGAAAGAGTAGTACTCAATGTTTCTTACACATACTTAGTATTTTCACTAAAGAGATCTTCACATATAGACTTGAAACTGGTTAAGAGCTTGGACCTGACACTCCAGTATCTCCATGAAATATACCTGAACTGTATTAAAGTCTAGCAGAAGTCTCCCCATATACAATCCTAACTTTTATTAAATGGAGGATTTCCATTTAAACACACCCAATATTTCCTTAGTATCTTTACTTTTATTTGAAATATAATATCCCAATTCTGAAGTTGTTATTTCTTGGGTGATAAATCTGACCCCCCACACACACACACCATTGTAAAAGCCCAAACATAAAAACAACATTACAAGAGCCTGACCACAAGGACAAGGAAAAAGCCCTGTAATGAAAAGCCCCGCTACCAGCCTCCTCCAGATAAAGCCACGGTACATAGAAAGTACAAGAGCGACTCAGCTCTCAGCCCATGACTGAAACAGTACCTACCCTCCCCGCCCCCTTTCAACTGTGGATAAAAACTCTGCTCAGTCCTGCCTGGGCATCTTGCCCTGGTCCTCTAGGTAAAGGCTACTTCTGCTTCCTTTGATTAAATCCTTTCACGTGTGTTCTGGTTCTTGGTGTGGGGTTCAGCCGCTCTATCATTGGGCTGTACTCTGTGCTCTAAAATAGTATATCCTTTTAAAAACTTCAAATTTATTAGATCATTCTGTAGTTTTAAAAGATTTTTAATGGTACAATTCAGGTATTCATAAGGATAACATTCACCAGAGGGAATTTGTACCTGTATGTGGTACAACTTGCTGGCTTTTCCCCACTTCCCCCTCCTCCCTTCAATCTCTTTTTTTCTTCCTTGTTTACAAAATCTTCAGTTTCACTTTTTTCTCTTCTTTTTTTCTTCTTGTCTCTTCTTTCCTTTACCTATCTTTCTCCCTTTTTCTCATTCTCATTTGAATATTTTCATCCCATTTCTCTATATCTAGTATAGATTTTGGCCTTTACACTTTCAGATTCTCATACCAGAGAAACACTGTCATATTTAAACACTGAAGTCAATTTATTTCATTTAAGAGTGTGGTTTCAAGGTACACCTATTTAGCTGGAAATGTCTCAAATTTATCCTTCTTTATGCAGAGCTGTAATCCATTGTGTCAAAAAAAAAAAAAAAAAAAAAAACCTCACATTTTCTGTATCCATTCATTTTTCGGTGAACATTTGGGCTATTTCCAAGATTTAGCTATTACAAATTGTGTAGTTATAAATATGGTTGTGCCTATATCGCTAGGGCAATATGCACCTAATTCATTGTATATCATGGTCTGCATAAATTTTAATTTCTTCTCTAAGACTACAAATTTCTTAAATGTAAAGGCAATTATTCGTCCACTATTTTATCCTCATAAATGCCTAATTTATTGCCTTTCATGCAGTTAAAATTTGGTATTTAATTGTTTGTTAAAACTTTAATACATAGTTTTACATTAAGTAAAACTTTAATACATAATAGTTCATGGGAGCCTTATAGTCATTGCAGGCACCAAGATGTGGATCAGCAGTAGAAAAATGTCCAAGTCAAAGAGCTGACTTAGAAATGGAATGGCCATGGGGACTCACACCTGCCTGTAATTCCAGTACTCAGGAGGCTGACGTAGGAAGATCGCTTTGAGTTCAAGACAACCAGATCTACAAATTGAATTCAAGGCCAGCCTGACCTCCATAGTGAAACCTTGTTTCAAAACCAAATAAAATAAAGTAAAATAAAATAAAATAAAATAAAAAAGAAGTGGAGACAATTCCCTCAACTGCTCTGAACGTGGAAATTTTATACAAAATGGGATTGGTAGGAATTTAAACTACTTGTTTAACTTTTAAACACCATATAAAGAAAAGCCTTAATTCACTACATGTTTATTACACTTGGTCATATTAACATACATTTTAATGTATTGATTCTTTCAAGGTGAAAAGTATGGGGACAGTTCTATAATTCCCAAAAGACTGAGTTGAATAGCAGAGAATTTAGCAACTCTGTGCATGTTTACATCAATTATTTTCAGCCCTGGTGTCCTGACATTTGTCATTATGAGTTTTGAGACAAATTGTTAATAAGAAAATTAAGTACTAAACTTTGGGACTACTTGGAGCAAAATGAAGGTCATTCATCTAGCCTGACTTATAATAAAATGCTCACTAACTTCCCTCTAAATCTTTTGAGGCATAGGTTTGTTATAGCAAATTCATGCACAGAATTATATCTATTTAGAATAAAGTACAGAAGGTGGATAATGGAAGAAAACCCAGTGGAAGTATCTAAATGAATCAAAGCTGTCCGCCCCTCTGGGGCTGTATGGCAGCCCTCAGAGCTATGCATGTCCAGTTTTAAAAATCCTTTTTCCCAGAGTAGAAGGTAATTCTGTATTGCTATCTGTCACATTGTTAAGTGTTTAACTTGAAATCGATGCACCTGATTGGGATAAGAACAGTAAAATCAGGAATTTTCTACTATATTCACAGATACTTCTTACCTCAGAAAGTTAAAATAACCTCAACTTTTATTTTGTCTATGAATCAAGAATCAAATGCTAAAATTTGCTCCTAAAATCTAGACAAAGGATATCTCAGAACATGGTAGCCAGAGTTGCAGAGAATTATGGAGAGGTAATATTAATTTTTTTAATCAAGATCTTCATATCTTGTTAGCAATATCATACCACATTAACATATTAGCAGTATCCCATTGCATTGTATTAATATTCATATCATATTAGAATTTATTGTTGCTTATACAGTGTTAAAGTCATATCGCATTAGTGACTTTCATATCAGATTAGTGAAAGTGGATCCTAATAAGACTTTCATATTCAATTACTAAGGTAACAGTTTTGTCTTTCCGAGTCACTTCTAACTCAAGCCCAGAGTACAAATTGATGAATGTGGTAATAAAGCAATCTTTCTGCCTGAAGATGGATGGCACCTGGGACCAAAGGAGCTGTGAAAGTGAGACTTGAATAAAACGGGCACAGTCAACAGGGGAAGGTTCTATTCTTTGCCTGCAGAGCAGTACTTTGGAAACAAACACTTTATGTACTTCAGAAGCCGACATAGACACCTGTGTCTTGGTAATTCACACACCACCTTCACCACCAGGCTCTGGTCTAATGAATTACATCACAATGAAGAAGAAAGAGAGAAGGACAAATAACAATTACTTCTATTCCTTAGCATTCTTTTCCTGAAATTATTTTTATTCACAGAAATTTTACCTTGCACTAGAATGGGTAACTGAGGCATGTTGGGAGCGGTAAATATATTATTATTAGATTCAATATAATTTTAGTATCTCTTTGAGGACATAAACAAATAGAAACTATGAACATATACTGACTGAATCTTTTTCAGGGCATGAACTATGTGTTTTTATGTTTAATTCTAGAACTTTATATTTCTCAGATTCCCATTATTGCACCAACATATCTGATATACATAAACTTTGAAATCAAAAGCAGCTTTATTTTGGCCCATGTTTTCCAAGATTTGGGTCCATGTTGACCCTGTTATTTGGACTTGTGGTGAGGCAGGAAATCATAGTGGAGAGCACATAGATTAGCCACTTTCTGACCTCCTGGCGACTGAGGAGCAATGAAAGGGAAATTGGAACTGATGTCCCAATATTCCCTTCAAGGGCATATCCCTAGTTACCTAATTTTTGACCCTTAGGCTTTTGCTTTTGAAATTTCAACAGCATCTCAGTATTGCCAAGTTAAAGAAGAAGCCTTTAACACATGGTGACACAGGGGTCATTCAGGCCCAAATTCAAATATCCTCTTTCTCAACATTTTCAATGTCACTCGGAAATACACCCCACATACATGCATCATACAGTTGTAGGAATATGCAATCGATGAAATAAACAGGTGCTGAGAGCCAGCACCATAAGTTAAATCAATAATGAGCATAAACTTGGTAAGAGATTCCAGGATTTCTCCATCAGCTAAGGATGCTTTGTGTGTGTGTGCATGTGCATGTGTGCATACACACATACATGTTTTTAAATTGTTCTATGTCTCTCTTCCTATAATCCTTGACCTTCATTTTATTGGGCAAATATTCTAAAATTTCCTCTTGTTTTTATTTTTTTTTAACCAGAATAACTTTATTCCTCAATTCCTTCTCTGGTATAAAAAGTTCATTCTAAAGGGGAAAAAAAAATCTTCATTTACCTAGTCTTGGTACTTCTCTCAATTTTAATCTTCCTAGGTTTTGTATAAGGCCCTGAGTTTTAAATATTTTTTCATACTACATTTAAAATCTCAGCATCAAGGCTGATCAGCCCTTTGCCGTGTAACTTGCACATCAAGCATATCTCATTACCTTGTGTAAGCAACAGTAAGACAAAACAACGTGGTATTTTTTCAGTCCATAAATTCTTACCTTTGAGTCCAGTGCTCACTTGTCCAAACTGTACGTCTCTGTTTAAACTTTGGTATGTTAGTGTTGTGATCCTGCCTTACTTTGAATATCTCCTCTCCCTGCTTCTTATTCAGCTACAAAGCCATGTCTTCTGCTTCTCTTCCTCTCTGCACAGCCAAATGAGTTCTTTAGGTTTCATTCCTTACCTCAGTAGTTATCCTCTTTGGTGTGCTTAGAAATCAGCTGAGGACTTGTTAAAAATTCGCATTGGTTGACCTCCCCTTGCAGTTTGAACTAGAAAACTAAAGATCTTTCTTAACCTCTGTCCCTCCCTTAGGTGTGCCATTTTTCTCCCCCACATCTGTCAACCTGTCATCAAAGTCCACGAGCTTACATTAGGTCTGAAGGAGTCTCCTCTCCTGTAGTTGTCATAACCACTGCTTAATTGGTTAAAGTATTGACTCCCTTAATGTCCTCACCTCTAGGAACACAGAAATTGAAATTCTCATGTGGGTTTTTAAAAATTTATACATCTTTTCCAATCTTTTCTCATTTTTTTTCAAAATTAAGTTTTAATTAACCTTTTGAAAATACTAGAAAAGATTCAAATTAATGATATATTACAACAAAGAAGTGCTTATATACTTTTCTGGAATCCAAAAGAATTTAGCTAGGACATGTATTGCCAGAAATTATTGGGGATTTCACAATGTAACACAGAGAACAATACTATAATTGTAATCTGCAATTATTATACTTTGGATGAATTTAATATGCTAAATAGCTGAAATTCGTGGAGGTGGGTCCATTTTTTACGTGAATATTTATTGATAAGAATAGTATCCTTTTCAAAAACTGATAGTTCTCAATTACAGTATCAAATTTTAAACTCTTGCTAAAAGATTTAAAATATTCTTCACACTAATTTTCCACAGTAGCTCTTGGCATAGAGCTGTGTAACACAGAATGCTCTCAGGGCTGGATAAAAACTCTGTCAGCCATAGACACACTTGTGAGCTATGTCAAGCCACTCTCCAGTGTCTAGGTGAATTCTTTTTGTGCTTTGTCCAGTGTCATCTAGGTACACCCATGTTTCGTGATAATTTTTCTTCCTATGGTATTTTACGAACATGTAGATGTGCTCATTCTTTGTGTAAAGAACTGGTAGCTACTCATTTACTGCTTCAGAGCATTGCTCTATATGTAAATAGACAAGATGAGGGTAATAGCTTTCTTCTGTTGCTACAAGACAGTGCCTGTGCCTGGAGAGATGGCGAACAGGTACTTGCAAAGACCATGCTGGCTAGAAAGCTTTGCTTCTTGGTGTCACTCCACATTTACATGTTCTTTAGAATGCAACTAAATGATACTGTCAAAGTCTCTACGTCACTAAAGAACTTAGATTGGTAGTTTATTTTAATCTGTAAATTATAAGAAGTCACTTACTAATCTGTGCAATTTGTGAGTCCATAGAATTTAGCAGGGTTTTATTTATTTCACTCACATCTTTCTTCATCTGATTGCTGTTTGGCGGACTTTCTGAGTACATCCTCTACCTTCTGGGTATTTTGGAGGAAATAAAAAAGAAGAGTATTTGAGTCTTGGATGAAGGATTAATCATCTCACCCGTGTGACAACAAAAATTCCACAGAGGTTTCTCAGCTTTCCTTATCTTACTCCCTTCTCACAGGGACCTGGGCCTCTTACTTTCTGAAGCTATAGATCTGGTCGTCTGCCTGTGTTGAATCAAAATCCACACTAATACAGAACACAATGGAGATTTAGAGACTTTGTCTTTGGGCCCAATGAAGATACCAGAATCTCTTTTGAAAACGTTATCTTTTTCCTTTTAAATTTCTTTGAAGAACACTTTCTGAAAATGGAAATTCTCTATCTGAGAGGTAAAGATCTTAGCCTCGACATACTTACTGGTTAAATATGAGTAAGAGCTGGTGTTGAATGCTACCTTTTCCTGTATTGCCTGGCCTACTTGACTGCATAACACTTTATATGCTTAAGGGAATTTTTTTTTCTTATTTTTGGTGAATAATTGCCATTGCAATCTATGGATTTTTAATATTATTACTCTTCATTCACGGTTTTCATCACTTTCTTATGCTCATCTATTTTTTTTTTTTAATCTGTATCTTCTTGGGATTGATTCACCAAACCTTTCATTATGTTTATCACTTCTATTTTTAAATGAGCTATTATTTCTGATCTGATTTCCTTTACTGTTTCCTGGAGTGGTTTCTTTGCTTCCCTTGCTATCATTTCAGAGATTTCAGGTGTGTAATTTCCAAAGTCATCAATGTCTATGTCTCAGGGAGTTGATTTGGATGGGCTGGAAGTTTGAGATAGCGTTTTATTCTTTTGTTTTGGCATTTTCCTGTTTTCCTCCAAACCAGCCAAATGCCAAGTCCTAGTTGCTTCCCCTTCTGGTGGGCTGTCGGGCAGTGGGCCTCATGGAGGGTTCCTGTTGGTTCTCGGTTGCTGGGCTCAGACACTCTGTTCCTGTGGGCTTCATCGAGTGTTTGTGGATGACAACAGGTAGCTGGGCACAGATTTGTATACCTGTGGGCCTCAGAGATGGTTCCCAGGTGTTGATAGGTCACTGGGCACAGACTCCTAGTCCTGGCAGGCCTCACCAAGGGTTCCCAGATGACTGTGAGTTGGGCACAGGCTCCAGATCCCTGAAGGCCTCAGATATGGTAGGAGGGTGTGGGTGGGTCACTGGGCACAGCTTCCCCAGTCCCCAAGAGCCTCACCAAGGTTCTCAGATGACTGCACAACCATGGGTGCAGGCTCCCATTCTCCTGGGCCTCCAAGATGGTTTCCAGGTGTGGGCAAGCTGCTAAAAGCAGCTTCCTGAAGTTCCTATGAGCCTAGCTGAGGGTTCACACATGACTCCAATATTATTACTCTTTTATTCTTTTTCTTTTTTCTTCCTTTCTTTTTTTCTTTCTTTCTTTCTTTCTTTCTTTCTTTCCTTTCTTTCTTTCTTTTATCTTTTTATTTAGATCTAAGTTATAAGTGTTATCAGAGTTAAAATTTGAATGCATTTCATGTCTTTTGGATAGAAAAGCATTATCTGAATTACACATTATTGTTTCAAAAAGTAAGAGTCTACATTTAGTTTCTCTGTCCCATACTATTTAATCAGAACTTCTCTTATTAATCAATCAGTTTATCTGCATTTATATTACCCTGTTCAGTCAGGGAGCTTTAGCAAGTGACATACACACGTACACAGACTCCCCCTTCTTGACACCCTCATCCTCCTACATCAAGCTAAATGATACCAGTGCTAGATCCACTGGAAATGAACAACTACACATGTCTAAATTTGCATACTGTATATATCCAGAAAAGGAAGATATTTATTGAGTGTGAGACAGATTAATAGCAATAACCTCTATTATGAACATTTTAGTTTGACATTGTAATGTTTTTGAAGCTATTTTGAGCCTGAATTACATGCATAGCTATACAATACCAGTGGAATTGATTGATTTGAGAGTATTCAAGGAAGCTATTCTGACAAAACTCACAAGATAGGCTTTATTGAAACAGAAAATATTTGCTATGATTTGACCTGTGATTTCCTCTAGATTCATGTGTACAATTCCTAAAAGCCCATGTGACCACATTAGAGAAAGGACCTTCAAAGAGCTGATTAAGGTTAAGTGAGATTAGAAAAGTGGGTGCCTGGTCTGATAGAATTGATGTGTTTAAATGAAAAGGAAGAGATACCAGAGCTCTACCTCTAGTGAGACTCTGGTACAAGGTGGACTCTGTCTGCAAGCTGGGCAGAGTTCTCACCACAGCCAAATCCTCCTGGCAGATGTCTTCCAAAAACATGAAAAAAATAAATTTCTACTCTTTGTTTCATCTAGTCGGTAGTAATTTGTTATGGGAGTGCACCTTACCTATACTATGCATTATTAGTATATAGAAAAATTTGTAATTATTTTCAAATACATGGACATATATGAGCAAAGAAGTAGAAATTACAGTGTTTTAGGTTGTCTAGAGATTCTAAGATAACTGGAATATTAAAAACACATACAATTCACATTCACAGATACTAATCATGAGTTGCACAAACTGTACAAAACAGATACAATCCACAGATACACAGAAAACCTTCTGCATAAAGATAAGAGAAAAAAATACATTATCTACCTCTTCTAGCAATCATGAAACTTATTTGCTCAAACCAAAATGCATATTTATCAGAAAGGTATGTAAATTAATATAGGACCTTGAATGAACAATCAGAGGCCTGTACTATTCACTCAGCATACAGCTATAAAAAAAGAGAATTAGGAAAAGAAAGAGAGAAAGAAACAGTATATTCTCAAACTACAGTCAGAGGTAGGCAGATTACACATGACCAACAGGACTAACTATTAATGATTCTCCAAAGACGTGGTAGTAGACAATGGAATATTGCACTCAAGATTTCCAGGAAAACTTCAAACAATTCTTCCTATTAGTGGAGCTAGGGAAAAAGTTGGCAAGTCTGCTTATACGGGGACAAAATTTTGTGCTACTTCCGGGCGATATAGTAGGAATGGGAGGGGCATGTGTGACTTGATATTTGTTTTCATCCTCTGTATTAAATTTTGTGTCCTGAGAGATTTGTCCTACATGAAGGGTAGAATATACAATAGGAGTGGAACATCTCTTCTGTCCTTCCCCAAACAAGGGTTTTGTTCTCATGAAAATACGCAGTTGCTGAGTGCAACAACAGCAAGAAGAGGGAGTTTGAGGCCAAAGAAACCAGTGTGTAAATGCTGGATGAGAATAAGGCAAATATCAGATGTTGGATTCGTATTTTAAATTCTTTGAGCTCAAGTATTCTCACTTGAAAAAAAAATGTGTCAGGTTTTGTTAACAACTGCATGAGCTTAGATATCAAAAAACAAAGTATAATAATCATTTAAATCATAGAAAATTTACAAATATGTGAAATTTTCATATTTCTCCTTTCTCTACACTTTGATTTATACAGTAATGCCAAATCTCCATTCTATGAAATAACTGATTTGGGCTCTTTCTGCAAAAAAAAGTATAAGTCATCCAAACCGTCCTTTCTGAACTTTGCTATAAACATAGAGCGATTTTTGGGCATTGAAATCAAAATGTAAGTTTTTTTTTTTTTAAAAAAACAAAAATGATAAAAAAAATATAGGTGTCAAATATTACATACAATTCAGTGATTTTTAGAACACAGCTTCTATTACACTACAAATAAATTGAAATCAATGGTAATTATTAATTTCTACTTTTGGAAGTATCAACAGGCCTTTAAAATACCACTGCCTCATGAAAATCATCTCTATAATAGAAAGTTCTTAGGGCAAGCCTTTCAGCTCTGTGACTATTCCCCCATGTCCCACTTTGTAAATGTTCATTTGCCTGTAATAGCACTTTATGTCACTGCGCATTATACGGATGGCCTAATTCAAGGCCGGCCATCCAGTGGAGGAGATGTCTTCACTTTGAGGGAAGTTGGTTAATGGTTGGAACTAGGACGTTTTATTATACCATATTATTGAACTGTATTTTCTACAATTCTTTTTACTGACTGTGCCTAAAAACATTTCATTATGTTCAATTAGAGATACTTATTCTCATTAAAAGCATATCATTTTCTTCATAGTTGTACCTTCCCGATGACAGCAATCTTTCGAGTTTCTTTCATTGACAGGAGAAAAGATTTGGTTTTAAAATGAAAGCTCCTGTTGCTGATTACGAGTTCAGTGGTTTAAAACAATGAAGTGTGCTATCTGACACCGTGAGACCCAATATTCCAGATGAGGGTTTAGCGTATATGAAAGTCAAGATGGCAAGGAGCCATGCCTGCAGGAGCTCCAGAACTCCCACCCCACCTCTGCCTTCTTCCTAGAGGAAAGCTGCTTTTCGACAAGCCTACAAAAGATTCAGCTGACTTATTTCTTTCATTTGTCTATCCATTCATTTTCCTATTCTTTTTATTTTTATAACAACTTTGGCAGAACAATTATTTTATGTTTTCCATTTCATTATGTAAAATCCAATTGATTCAATATTAGCATTAAAGAAAGTGATAATTAGTGGAGACTCAGTCTATAAATGATTGTAATCTAGGATTTTAAAATTCCAATAACTATTTGAACAAAACACTAGTGGAAAGCAAGGAAGTGATAGAGGACTTACCAAGGACAGCACATGAGCACTTGGTAAAGTTAGTGAAGAATGGCAACTGAAGATCAGTATGTGGTGAATAAAATTTGGCAAGAAGAGATAGAAGATCCTAGTAGATTGCAAAGACTAAAGACACCAAGTTGTGATACATCTGATGCACACATCCTATCATCTATTACCACAGCTTTCATCAAGTCATACAAAACAGAGGGTTAATTGTTGCCATACAAAACTGTAATATGATATTACTGTCATCAACTGAAAATTCTCTGGAGGAGTCATTCTGTGTGCTATAAAAACTCGGTCCTGGCAGATTGGCTCAATATTAAATATTGAAAAATACAAATCAATCTCTGCTAAACTCTCTCCAAAATGTATTAAGCTTATATCTAAAACCCCCATAGCATAAAAAATATTCATTTAATTACTAAGAGGTAAAATTTGTGTGAAATTTGCCACCAAATATTCACCAAAATATTATATTACCTAAAACTACAGATTTTATAGACATATGCTTGATGTTTTCTGAGGTCCCAAGTGTCTTACTTTAAGATTTTTTTTTCCCCATCTAAAATTATTGTGAGTATTCACTATTGCTTTCATTTTAAGGTGTATTTCATATAAAATTTTCCTGAATCAGAGATAACACATTATAATGTGTGAGGAAACCACAGTTGATCTTATGAGAGGTAAACTAGCTACCTTATTTCAATTGTGAATTTTACACACAGTAAACTTTCCCCTTGGACTTCCCTGCATGCTTTCCCAGAACTCAGTTACACATCTGACATGTTTTCCAGGAAGTTTTGCAAATTCACATCACACATACTCAGAAAACTCACTTCACACATCAGGTTTTCACTCTTTTTAATTTTTATTATTCACCTCATTCCACTTATATGTTTGCTTTTATTTTATTCTTCCTACATGTAACTTTAAATCTAATATTTCCAAGTGAATTCTACAGGCTGCCTAAAATCTATTTTGTGATGAAATGGGATAAAAACACATTCACAAAGGGAGTCATTCTTTGTACATATCGCTAAGCCTAAGCAAATAGAAAACTGTGGTTTTTCCATTTTACAGATGAGAAAGCAGGGTTGGATGTGATAACCTGATTGGGGTGCCACCAAACCAGAAATAGAGTTGAGTAAGATAGGATGATGGATGGGAATGTGTTTCTATCAGCCACTAATTTGGTCGCAAAGTCTCATGTTCAACATAGGAATGGTGCTGCATAATTTAAAAAATCAAAGCAATAATGATGATAGACAGGAGGAGAAAATTATAACCAATCACAAAAACGCGAGTGTTACCTGCATTCTGCAGAATCAGGAGAGAGAGTCTGCCTGGCCACCCACGAGGATGTTGGGAGTTTAACAATGCAAGGCAGCTTCTCCAGAGGCTGTGTCTCCCTGCACACTGCTAATGAAGTGTAATTCGTATTACTTCGCCCCCACCTTCAGAAATCAAAGTTCAAGCTTCCGTATCAGACACGTTTGAAAGGCGAGGTCTTCCCTCCCCTTGCAGCGCCGTGGCTCCTCTTCAGGGAACGTTCTCCAGGTTCTATTAATTATTGTGCTTCAACGGCATTATTATTCATGGACTAATGTCTCAAAATACTTGACTTAGCACTGGGTCTGGAACTAATACTAATAAGTACGAGGCGGAATAAGGATTGAAGTTTTGCCCCCCTTTCTTTTTCTGTTCTGCAACAAAGTAATGTTTTTATTCATAAATCGGCTGTCTTGCGCTACTAAACAGAATTTTAGTCTGTTGACTTGCATGGGGCCATAGAAACCTGGACGTCCAGTTAATTCTAAGACAAAGAAAACCCAACTCCAAATTTTCACAAACCATTAAATAGGAAGCAGAGATTTTTTTAAAAAGGGCCCTTACTTTATTATAGTATTAATATACATTCAATAATATTTATTTTGGGAGGTGGAGGGCCTTTGATCTCTAATGTTTGTCTTTATTTGGTATTTAAGATTACAAATATGATGATATATTGTAAAAGAGATGTTGATATTTGAGGCAATATTATAATAAAATGATTTTTTTTTTTTTTTTACAAAGCCTTGTACCCTACCTCAGGCTGGCCTGAAATCAGAGATCTTTCTGCCTCTGCCTGAGTGCTTGGATTATAAGCATGTCCATTATGCTCAGGAAGAAATTCATTTTTTAAAGTAAACAGAATATTGTGTTTTTAAAAAAGCTAGTTATCTTCAAAGAAACCAACATAAAAGGCTAAGTTTTTAATTAAGAAGCATAATCCTAATTTTCAGGTGTAAATAACAACAAAAATTATTCAATACCATTCTCAAGAAATAGGATTACTTTTTATTCAAACAGAAAACCTGCTGGTATCTGTTGTTCTTCACTAACAACAAAAAAGTCACTTTCTATCTTTTGCTCCGCCGTCACAATCAGATCAAGCTTGCTTTTGACTGATTTGTTACCCTTTGGCAATTCAACTTCAGGTATGCGTTCCCATTCAGTTCAGAGACAGAAGGAAATATAGAGGACCAGCAAACGTAGTCTTTGTGTCTTCTCATCAAGAAATTCAGAGGAGATTCTCTCCATCCTCAACCTCATCTCTTCACCTCATTGCCAGCTACCGGATCACCTGCATCTCTAATCTGCAGAAATGTTTTGGGAAACGAGATGTACAATTCAGTATTCTTTGCTGTGGGAGGTGATCTAGGGAGCAGGGAAATGAGATTGAAAGTAGGCCTGAGCAAAACAAGAAAAAGAAAAAGAAAAAGCTATCTGCAACCACAATAACCTATTCCTAAGAGATGCCACTGGAAACTTGCCCTGGGCTAGAGATGCGGGCCAGTGGTAGAGTGCTTCTCAGCATGCCTGAGACACTAAGTTTGATCCTCTGCACTGCAAACAAACAAACATGTAAGAAAACTAACAAAAACTCTTCTTACTGACTTTTTCAAGGCAAATTTTTTTTGGAGGAGAAATCACTTCTGCTTTTGCATTGTTTAGCTCCTAGACTAATGATTCACAAAATGAGTATTGAGGGAATGAATTCACAGGTTCTCTGCCAGGTGACTGTAGGTGTGTTTGACTCTGAGGCAAAAAAGGAGGGCAAACATGGAAAAATAATAAAGCATCATCTGAAAATGCTACAACATTTTGTAAGCAGGTGGGTGAAGTGAACCATTGTGGATAGAGAATTTGAGATGGATTGAATAAACCAACCGTGCAAGCTGATCCAGCCATGCCTTCCTAGGCCCCACAGTTCAGAAACTGCACAGGCTCATCACAATTCCCATGACCAGAACTGGGCCCAGAAAACTGATCCTTCCCTAACTGATCTGTCCCTTTGTAATTGTTCCCATATCTTCCTGACAGCTCCATGATATTATTTAGTCTCCAGATCTGAATACTGGCAGTTCTAGCTGAAGGGAAAGTTTCCCATAGAACTTTAATTATTTTTTCATTAATTTCTTCTTTTTAATAAAGAATTTTTTGTTCCTTCCATCTCATCTCATACAAGCTTTGTGTCAATCTTTAAAACAATACTTTCACTGCTGAAATTACTTGAGCTGCCTGTGAGTATTTTGAAAGCCCTGTCTTTCCAGAGTGTTTTTGGTAAACTGATTTTTGAGAAGCTGTGTTTTTGTATGGCCTTTGTGTGCTTTGTCTCGGAAGCATCCTGACCAATGTCCTTCCCACTTACTGCCTAACTGAAGAGTTGTGCCATGATGGGCCAAGGCAATGGATTTGAATAAAGGAGGGATTATAACTATGTGAAACAGTACATATATTGCCAATAATTTTTTAAAAATGATGGGTTGGTTTACCTCTCTCCCTATATTTGCAGTTATTTTCTATCCTCAACTTCTTCTTCTCCCAAGTACATGTTATCCCCACCACTGGAACAACCTATGTTACCTATATTCTAAGGTTCACCAGTGTTTCTTTTCCCCACTGCGCAAACAGATCCTTTAAATTACTGTTGCCTGTTATACATTTAGAACTGTCATCATCATTATTGAGGTTAATCATGTGAGTGATAGTATGTATCAGGTGAGTATGATTTATTCCTTTTTAATAGAGTAAACTGGAAATCTATGAGGTTACGTGGAATCAAGCCTGCATTGCAGCCAAAACTAATCTAGATTATTGGTTTTCAATTATAGTTTTTCCTAGTTATATCAAGTCTCATAATTGAAGGCATTTAGTGGTGGCATTTGAAAACAGGTTGAACTCACCCTTTCACCAAATGCATTGTCTAGTCCTAGTGTATCAGGTTCCCTCTTCAGCTGAACGTGAACTGAATCTTAGCTCTGCTGGGAATTTGTAGGCATGTGTGGTAAACTGTGATTACAATCCCAGATGAAATTTGCAACAATTCTAAAAATCTCTTTAAAATTATTTTTTCTTTAGACAGTTTTCTTAAAATGAAATAAAGATTGATGTTGTATTTATTTGTTTATGTAAAGCCATCATGGACCATGAAAAATCATTTAATAAAATTCAGCATGCATTCATGATTCAAATTTTTTTTAGAAATATGGTAAAACAAAAAAATTTTGTAGAATACAGTCCCAGGTCCTCACTGCACATGCGGGTTGAATTTCAGCCAGCGGGGAAAACTTGGAACTTTGCTCTCAGGCTGTAAGGCCATACCCTGAGTCTGAAATCATCAAAGGATACAGGGAGTCCTGTGGGTCCAATTTGCCCATACCCATTGTACTCCAAATGGCGACCAGTTCCCAGCAGTCTGCCTTGGGAGCCAAAATTGGGCCAGGTGATTCCCAGTGCCCCAAGGAAGCTTTGAAAATCAGTCAAAACCCAGAAATACTTGCAACTTCAGCTGGCACTAAGGAATGCCATGCCCCACTAGGACCTTGGCCTGCATAACCATGAGCTTCTTGCACAACTTCTGCTGGCCCTGGGGAACACATGCTGCCTCAGACTGTGGCCAACGCAGCCATCCACTTCATGCATGACTCCAGTCGGCACTGAGGAATGCCAAGCTGCCCCAGGACCTTGGCTGTGCTTGCGGGCGCCTGGACCCAGGATTTCTGCTGGACCCTTGGGGACACTCCCTACATCCTGGACCTTATAGTGCTGTTGAGCTTCAACTCCCACCCTTTCTCACAGAACCTTGAACTTTAGCGGATTAACTATGCTAGCTTGAAGGAAGATCCAGTAACTGCCTCACTCAAACAGAAGGTCTCAGCAGACTCCAGTCAGTGTGGTGAGTATACACTTAAAACAGAAGTGTAAAGTGGGTAAATAGGGCCAGGAGCAAAGTTCCCTCCAACTAACTGTAAGACCTTGGTGAATCTGGAAAGAGTGTGGGTGACCCCTTCAAGCACACAGAAAATATCAGGCAGGGTGAGGAGTGTGCCAATAAGGACTCTCTCAACTTGGAGAAAAACAAAAGGGCTTATGAGACACACAGTCACATAATAGGGATACAGGAGGGCCTCAGCCAACACAAACACTATAGACAGGGAGATTTGGTGACCTGGAATAATCTGAAGATAAAGTAATAGCAGGAACTAAATGCTGACCTTCATCAATACTACTAGGCTTGCCAGCCCAGGACTCACCCAACAGGCCCTGCAGTGTGAAACCAGGTGTCTGGCTCATCTCTTCACTGAGGGACCCAGAAATAGGACAAACATCAACCTACAGTAGGGCCCCAAGATACATACTACCAACAGTTGGCACTAGTGGGATTGAAGGACAAAATATTAGCTCAAAAGGGGAAAATGGAAAAATGAAAAGACAAAATGTAATCTCAAACTTCTAGTCCACCAGGATCAAGTACAGGAGACATTGACATAGAGGACTTCAATATTAACACACCAGAAATCTCTGTAAAGATAGCAAGTGAAATAAAAATACAACTCCATGAGGCTACAGAGGAAATCAAATTAGAAGTAGTCTCCCATGTAAAGATAGAAATAATAACCTTAGTAAAGGAGTTGCTGAGCTCAGCTAAAAAAGAAATAGAGAAAAAAAGTACAGGAGCATGGGAAACTGATTGAAACCTTGAATTGACAATATAGAAAAAACAAGCAGAATTCATGAAACAAACTCAAAGAGACATCCAAGAAACAAAAAAAAATTCTATTCAGAGCTGGAAAAATCATTTAAATGAAGCTGAGGATAGGATTTCAGACCTTGAGTATTAGATCACAATTAATAATCATGAAAGAATAGAACTTTTAAAAATAACAAATCAGCATGATATGACAATCCAGCAGCTTCACGATGATGCCAACAGCAACAATGTAACATTAATAGGCATCAGTGAAGATGCAGGAGTCAGTGCAAATGACATAACTAAAATATTCACAGAAATAATAGCAGAAAATTTCCCAAACAGGGGGAAAAAATCTGATATGCACAGAAGTGAGGCATATAGATGCCAAACAGTCACAACCAACATAAATCTACACCCAGACATATAATAATTAAGATCTCAGACTAACAACATAAAAACAGAATACTAAAAGCTGTTAGAGAAAAGATACAACTCACCTATCAAGGAAAGCCCATTAGAATCACAGCAGACTGAAAGATGGCAGATAGATAACAGCAGGCTACAGAGGTTCCCTGAGATAGTCAACTTAGAATTTAACATAATACAGTGGGGGGAGTTCCAATCAGAGGGAGATGAATTCTCTCATCCCAAGAAGAACCTAAGGTGAGAAGAATCAATCAAACATACAATCCTGGTGCTACTATTGGAACAGCTAGAGGTTCAGTGCTACCACTGCAGTGCCCAAACCTGAGTGGCTGGTGAACCAAACAGAGAGGTGAGCTAGTAGGGAAATTGCATTGACCTGTGGTGAGTGATGGGAATAAAACCATTCCACAGAGAAGGGGGCTCCAACAGATGACATACTGGGACCGGGCACAACTGGCAGGAACAAGGGGCAGTAGTGATTTCAGTCAGTTGTACCCTTCCCAAAAGGGGTTGGTGGAGTGAGCTAGGCCTGAGTCACATGATCTGGCTGAGACCCAATAGGTTATCTGAAATCAATTCCCTAGAGTGGCAGTGCACACTAATGCAGTGAAGGCATTAGTAGGTTGACTGACCTGGAGGGGAGGCAGTGCACACTAATACAGTGAAGGCCTCAACTGGTTGACTGATCCAGAAGGGAGGGGCCAGCATACACTGCCCCTGTTTGCAACTCATTAGCACACTGCAGTGGTAAGGGTCACCTAGCTAGCATGTTTCTGAAGAATTGTAACCAACAAAGAAAGAAACTGGGGCCTCCTGGAAGAAAAAAAAAAATGGGAAGAGGAAGCAACAAGAAAAAGTCCTCAGGTCCAAACCCTGAGAACATTGACCCAGGACAGGTAAATACAAAGGAGAATGAGGACAGCAAACATGGAATATCACACACAGCACCAGTGGACATAAAGAGATATCTTCAGGACCTCATAGACAAGTTCAAAAGGGAAATATTTAGCCAAGTAAAGCAAGATATAAGAAGATTAATAAAAGAGATGCTAAGCACCCCTCAGGAAGACACAGAAAGAAGAATGGAGTAACTCAAACAAAGGAGAGAACCATTTGATGAAGAATATAAAGAAAATATAGAATATATGAAGCAGATTCAAAGAGATTACCAGGAATTTAAAAACTCCATGGAAAGATGGCAAAACTGCTTGAAAGAAACTAAGGATAGATTATCCAAACTGCAGGACAGGTTTGCAATGTGGGAGTATGAAACAGAAAACTTTAAAAAATAACAAGGAAACAAGCAGTAACGATACAAAGGCTAGAAGATGACAAGAGGATCTATACCTTGAGAATAAAGAATGTGAATGGAGAAGCAGAGATACAAACAAAGGAACTACAAAGGCTATTCACAGAAATAATTAAGGAAAGCTTCCCAAACATAGGAAAAGGAAATGATGCACAGATGTATGAGGCTTACAGAACTCCAGCCACCTACAACCAAAACAGAGCCACACCCAGACATGTAATAATCAAGATCCAAGAAATTCAGTATAAGAACAGAATATTAAAACCTGTTAGAGACAAGAAACAGATCACCTATAAAGGAAGGTCCATCAGAATAATGGCAGACTTCTCGACACAAACCATCAAGTCAAAAAGAGCCTGGAGCAAAATATTCTAAGGCCTGAAAGAAAATAACCTCCAGCCCAGATTGACATACCCTGAAAATCTGTCTCTAGAAATTAATGGAGAATCAAATGCTTCTAAGACAAAGAAGAAATTGGGAAATTTGCGACCACCATTCCAACTCTACAGAGAATAAAACAGGGCATTCTAGAGAAAGAGAAAAGCACTAGGATTCCAGGAATAGTGGCAGAGAGGCCTCAATGAATGAAGCAGAAAACAGAATGAAGAAAAGAAGTAGACAACTGATGATAAAAAGAGCATAACAGAAATGAGGCAGAGAAGGTTGGTTATAATCTCTAATATATGGCCTTGATACACTAAATTAAAAAAAGAAAAAAAAATAACCACATGTGGAGTAGATCAGGAGGTAGGATCCACCAAGATGCTATTTTTAGGAAATATAATTAACATGAAAAAGAGTACATGGACTGAAAATCAAATATGAGAAAATAATGCTTTATGTGACAGAGAACCAGAGAGTAATAGGGGCAACAAGACCAGTATTTATGGATAGGTTGGAAAGACAGGCTTTAACAGGAAAAAGGATACAATTAGAGATCAAGTCCAGAGAGAGAAGGTTCAGAACCACTTAAGTAAATAGCAGGTTGCCTCCCCCCCAATTTAAAGGTCTTGGTGAGACCCAAAAATGCACAGTGTACCCTGGGAAGTGAAAGGGGAGGGAGAGTCTTAAAAAAAGATGGCAGAAGATATTGTTGATAGTGTATCAGGATTTAAAACCCACGTTACTTGCACCACTCTGCTTAGATAGATTTTATTCTGTTCCAGTTTGTCTACTTGTATTAGATTTGAGGGCACAGACAGCTATCCCAAAAACATCAGGATGTAGCACAGCAATCATTTTTAATTTCCTATTAACTTAATCTGGAGCCCTGTATGACTTATACTGTTTTATCATGCCTGGTATTAGTTAAATATTATTTGTTTGATTAATGTTTGGTATTGACAGATTTTATTCAAAACTGATATGATTGATAGTATCAAGTCTGAGAGTATAGGCAACTACACTGAAGATGACAAGACTCCATGATACATATTCTGGTTTGATAACTGACTGCTTTTGAAGTGTCATACTATATAAAAAGTTGTTTTTATTAATATTGTTATGTACTGATATATTCAATTATATTATGTCTTATGATATAATCAATTCTATTGAAACTAACAAGAGACAAAACAGGACCTATGGTAGAACTCCTTGTACAACAGTCCTATATGTCATTTTTGTTTCATGTGTTTATAGGAATATGTTTTGTTTTGTCTTGCTTAGTTTTGTTTCTCCCTCTAATATAGAAAGGATAGAAATGCATGTTAAGTCTCATGCATGTGTAGAACTATAAACAGTTTATGAGAACTGATCTTATGTCACATGATGAAATTAACAGATACTTTGTAGAAAAAGAGACACTAAAGTAACCAGTGCTGATCCTGGAATGTCATAACGTGACAGCCACCAAGAGTATTATCTTTGTTCAGAGTGATATTAGCCAGCTTGGGTATGTTGAATCTCAACATAATTGATGATATGGATAACTGCATGTATGTTTAAGCATATAGGGTTGATAACCATATTTCTAAGCTTTTGTTGGATAATTGAACAGAACTGGTTGCAGTCTGACTGTTTGAATCCCTACTTTACATGCTCCACTTTAGTATCTTGAATAACTTTTTTAAAGAGGACAATCTATAATAATCAACTAGTGGTTTCTTATTATTTTTTTTCTTTGAAAGTATGTATTATTTCTACCCGTTTTCTGTTTTGTTTAGTCTTTCTTTAAATTTAATTTAAAAAAAAAAGAATCACAGCAGACTTTTCAGCACAAACCCTCAAGTCAAGATGAGCTTGGAATGAGGTATTTCCAACACTGAAAGAAAACAACTTTCAACCCAATCTGATGTACCCAGCAAAAACTTTCATTCAGATTTAATGGAGAAACAAGATACTTTTCATGAAAAAGAATGACTGAAGAAATTCATGTCCACCAAACCAACCTTAGAAAGAGTATTGGAAGACATATTAGATATAGATAAAAATGACCACAATCTCTAGAACAGCAACAGAAAGAAACCACTAGATAGGACAAGCAATTAAACAATGGGCGAAACAGAAAGCAAACAACTGGAAGACAACATGGCAAATTCAAGCCAGTACATATCAGTGATATCCATAAATGTAAATGGCCTGAATTCAATTTTCAAAAGAAATAGGTTGACAGAATGGATCAAGAAACATAATCCCACAATATGCTATATACAAGAAATACATCTGACCCAAAGGATAACTCATATATCAAAAGTCAAAGGGGGGGGGGGGAATAGTATTCCATGCAACAGGAACCCCCCCAAAAAAAACAGGGGCAACTATTCTATTTGCAGACAACATGAATTTCAAACCTAAAATGATTAAAAGAGATAAAGAAGGTTACTACATACTTGTTAGTGGAAAAATTCAAGAGAAACACCTAACAATTATAAATATATATGCACCAAATACAGCAGCACCCAACAATATAAGACAGATACTAATGGGCATGACAAACCAAATACACAAGAACACAATTAAATCAGGGGACCTTAACAGCTAATTGTCACAAAAACATAGATCAACTATACAAAGAATCAGCAAAGAAGTAGTAGAACTGAATCATACCTGTGAGCAATAGGACCTAGTAGATGTTTACAGAGTGTTCCACCCAACCACATCAGAACACACATTCTTCTCAGCTGTGCATGGGACATTTTCTAAAATAGATTATGTATTATATCACAAAATATTGTTAAGTAACTGGAAAGGTATTGAAGTAATCTCATGCATAATATCTTACTATAGCTCATTGAAATTGGAAATTAATCACAAAAGAAACTACAAAAACTGCATGAATACATGGAAATTAAATTACAAACATTAACAAACAGTGAGCTACAGATGAAATTAAAGAAGAAATAAAAGCACTACCTACAATTCAATGAAAATGCAAAAGCCAATCCGTGGGATTCAATGAAAGCGCTCTTAAGAGGAAAATATACAGCAACATAGAAACTCAAGAAAACAAAAGGAACACAAATAAAAAAACTAATGCTTCAGCTCAAGCTTCTAGAAAAAGAAGAACAAGTTAATCCCAAAGATCATAGAAGAGCAGAAAGAAATCAATGCAAGAGAGGAAAGAGAACAGAAATCAATGCAATTGAAACTAAAAAAAAAAAAAAAAAAAAAAAAAAAAAAAAAATACAAAGAATTAATGAATCAAAAAGCTGGTTTTTGATAATAAACAAAATTTACAAACCTCTAGCTAACCTTATAAGGTAAAAGACAGCAAAAATACAAATTCATTTAATAAATATTGAAAAGGGGAAATTATGACAGATCCTATGGAAATTCAAAAGATCATAAATACCTACTTTGAAAATCTCTACTCACATAAAGTGGAAAACACATTGTAAATTGATAGGTTTCTAGAAACATATGAACTACCGAAGTTCAATCAAGGAGGTATAGCAATTTTGCATAACCCTATATCAGCTATTGAAATTGAAAATGTAATTTAAAGCTTACAAACAAGGAAAGGCCCAGGTCCTCATAGACTCGTAGATGAATTCTATAAGAAATTTAGAGAAGGTGTGATGTCAATACTCCTTAAACTCTTCAATGAAATTGAAAAGGAAGCAATCCTTCCTTAATCACTCCTGGAGGCAAGTATTACTCTCATACCAAAAACAGAGAAAGACCCAACAAAAAAGAGAACTTTAGGCCAATCTCACTAATGAATATTGATGCAAAGATTCTCAATGCAATACTGGCAAATAGAATGCAGCAAACCATCCAGAAGATTATATGTATGACAAAGTGGGATTCATCCCAGGAATGCAGGGATGGTTTAACATATGCAAATCAATTACTGTAATACACCACATCAACAGAGCCAAAAACAAATCCACATGATCATCTCAATAGATGCAGAAAAAGCTTTCAATAAAGGCCAACATATTTTCCTGATTAAAAAAAAAAAAAAAAAAAAAAAAAACCTTCAGAAACTCGGAATACATGGTGTCTACCTCAATCTTACAAAGAATATCTATGACAAACCACAAGCCAAGATAATACTAAATGGATAAAACCTGAAAACTTTCACTTTAAAATCAGGAACAAGACAAGGATGTCCACTATCACCACTTCTATTCAACATAGTTTTGGAAACACTAGCCAGAGCAATCAGTCAAGAGGGAGAAATAAAAGGAATATACATAGGAAAAGAAGAAGTTAAACTATCACTATTTGCAGATGACATGATACTCTATATAAAAGATTCAAAAAACTCCATTAAAAGACTCCTAGAGGTAATCAACAAATTCATCAGTGTAGCTGGATACAAAGTCAACACTCAAAAATCAACAGCATTTCTGTACACAAACAAAAAACTCACCAAAAGAGACATTATGGAAATAGTGTCTTTCACAATACCATCTAAAAATAATGAAATACTTAGGAATCAATCTAACTAAGAATATAAAAGACCTAAGTGTTAAAAATTATGCTATGCTAAAAAAGGAGATTGAAGAGGATATTAGAAAATGGAAGGATATTCCTTGCTCTTGGCTAGGAAGAACCAACATTGTGAAAATGGCCATACTCCCAAAACCCTTATAAAGATTTAATGGAATCCTAATCAAAATACCATTAACATATCTTACAGATCTAGATAAAACATTCCTAAAATGCATTTGGAAATAGAAGAAACCTAGAATGGCAAAAGCAATTCTGACCAACAATGGCAAGGCAGGAGGCATCTCAATTCCTCATAAGGAAAAGCCATAGTGATAAAAATCAGCATGGTACAGGCAAAGAAATAGACCTGAGGATCAAAGGAACAGATTATAAGATGCAAGCACAACTACAAACACACTCATCCACCTGATATTTGGCAAAGGCGCTAAACATGTTCACTAGAAGAAGGATAACCTCTTTAATAAATGGTATTGGAGAAATTGTTTCTCCACATGCCAAGGACTGGAACTAGATCTATGCCTATCACCATGTGCAAAACTAAAGTGTAAATGGATCAAAGACCTAAAAATTAAAACAGAAACACTCAATCTCCTGGAAGACAAAGTAGGTAGAAGTCTTAGAGACATAAAAGTAGGCAGAAAATTCTCGAACAAAATGCAAACTGCATGGGAAACATTTCAAAGTATCAGCAACTAGGATCTCATATTATTGAAAAGTTTCTGCACTTCAGTGAAATCACCAACAGAGTGAAAAGAAAAACCACAGAATGGGAAAGAATTATCTCCAGCAACCCATCAGACAAAGGACTTATATCTAAAACATAAACAATTGAAAAACATCGAGCCTCCCCACATTCAAAGACCCTCTCCAAAAATGGGCATCTGAGATGAACACACAGTTCTCAAATGAAGATACATAAATGGCAAATAAATATGTTAAGAAATCATTGAGAAATGCAAATTAAAACCTCATGGAGATTTCATGTCACTCCAGAAAGAATGGCTGCCATCAAGAAATCAACTGATAACAAATTTTGGTGAGGCTGCGGGGAAAAAGGAACATGTCTCCACTATTGGTGGGGGTGTAAACTGGTGCAACCACTATGGAAATCAGTATGGAGAATTCTCAGAAGTTTAGGATTGGAAGTTCCATTCAACCCAGCTATTCCCCTCCTGGGTATTTTCCCAGAAAAACTGAAAGGTCATATTACAGTGATATATGTGCACCCATGTTCATAGCAGCACAATTTATAATAGCTAAATCTTTGAAACAGCCAAGATGCCTATCAACTGCAGAGTGGATGAAAAAGATGGGATATTTTTATACAATGGAATATCACTCAGATATAAAAAAGGATGATCTTGAGACCTTCATTGGCAAATGGAGACAAGTTGAGGCTATGCTCATTAGTGAAATAAACAAGAATCATATCTATAAATATCAAATTGTGTCTCTAGTATAAAAACTAATAAGAAATGTAGGAGTAATAAAATCCAAAATGTGTAATTGCTATTGTAAAAAAGAGAGGAAAAGAAAGTGCTCTAAAGGCTATAACTGCATGTATGTTTAAGTGTATAGGATTGATAACCACATTACTAAGCTTTTGTTGGATAGTTGAACAGAACTGTTTGCAGTCTCACTATTTGAATATCCACTTTGTATGATTTCTTTTGTAACTTGAACAACTATTTGTAAGTGGACAATATGTAGCTATCAACTAGTATTTTCTTATTGTATTTTTTGAAATTATGTATTATTTCTACCTCTTTTCTGTTTTTTCTTTAAATAAAAAAAGTGCAGTAATTAAAAGAACCTTTACTTACAAATCGCCAAATTTCATGTTATGCTAAATGGATAAAATGTATAACTCTTTTGTTTAATCTTTTTTATTTTAAAGAGAATAAAACAAAACAAAATAGAACAAAGAAAAGAAAATCAGGACAGTTCAATGCAAGCAACATAGCATTTAACAACAGTACAACAAGATATTAGCAAGGGCTACTATAATATCCTTTTTTGAAAAAAATAGTTAACCATAACTTTTCACACACAATAATTTCAAACATAATAAAATAAAATAAAACCAATCAAAAGAATGAAAGCATTATAGGACTTTAAAACCAGATAATATGAAAGGAACAATGGTTATTATAATATATCATTTTCTTCAAAAATTCGTCCTTACTACTCCACATGATAAAATTAAATATAACACAAACAGAATAAAACCAATCAAAACAAAAGGACAGAAGCATGATAGGACTTCCAAACAAAATGATCAGAAACCAGCAATGGCTACCACAATGTCTTATTTTCTTCAAAATAGCTCTTCCTGACATCACACATAATAAAATCAAATAAAACAAAACAGAACAAAACCAATTAAACAAACAAATGAAAGCATTATAAGACTTCACAACAAGATAATAGGAAACCAGCCATGATTATCATAATACATCCCATTATGTTCAAAATAGCTGCCCATACCAACAGACAAAGTAAAATCTAACAAAATGAGACAGAACAAAGCCAAACCTAACAAAATTGTGAAAACAATACAAGAGTTCAAGACAAGACAATAAGAACTTAACAGTCATTACCACCTTTCCCTCTTAGGCATTTCTTCCCCTATTACTTTTATAATAACTATTTTGCTTTTTGGAACCCATTACTTCTCTCTGTTTTTTTATGCAAAGGCTCACTCGTGTAAGTTCCAACTGTTTCACCCATGAACATGACCTCCAGTTGCATCCATTTACTTACAAGAGTCTCGAGATTATTCTACTTTATAGCTGGGTAGCTTTCCATTGCATGAAAATACTATGTGTTTCTTATACAAATGTATAATGCAGTTGATGAGTTACCCTTGCTTTTTTTCTGGTCTCCTATTACATCAAATAATTGTTTTCTCTCTTTTGATTTCCAGTCTATGAATTTCCTTTCCAGTTAAATGTGTTCCTTGCATACACTATATTGATGGATCTTGTTTCTTAAACCACTCTTCCTGTGTTTCTTTTTATTGCTGAATTGAGGCCATCTATTTAATGGTTACAACAAAAATGCATTGCTTTGTCTCTGCTGTGCTATCCTCCTGATGTTGGCCTTCCACAATCCCGTTCATTCAATTGCCTATCTTGTTTGACAATCCCCCTCTGGTGCTATTCCTGGAACCATGGTCATCTTTCTCTCTCTCTAAAATATCCTTTATCACTCTCTGTAGGGTTGCTTTGGTAGTCATGAATTCCTTCATTTGTTCTTTACCACGGAAATATCTTATTTCTCCATCAATTTTGAAAGATAGTTTTGCAGGGTATGCCAGTCTGGGTTGGAAGCTCTTTTCTTTCAGGATTTGAAATACTTCACTCCAAATTCTTCTTGACTTGATGGCTTATGTTGACAAGCCTACCATGATTCTGATTGGTTTTCCTTTATAGCTGATCTGTTTCTTTTCTCTAATAGTTTTAGTATTGTGTTCTTGTGCTTATTTTTTTGGATCTTGATTAGTATATGTCTGGATGTGGATTTATTTTGGTTATGACTAGTTGTAGTTCTATATGTCTCACTTACCTCATGCCAGATTATTTTCCCATGTTTGGGAAATTTTATGCTAGTACTTAAAGAAATAGTCTTATAATTTCGTTTGTGTTGACCCCCAAGTCTTCATTGATACCTATCACTCTTAGATTATATTTCTTTGCATCATCTTGTAGCTGTTGAATTATTTCCTGATTCCTTGCTATTTTAAAGAGAGCTTTCCTTGCATGATCTCTAGCTGCAATCTTATCTTCAATTTTTGAAATCTATCTTCAGTGTCTTTCAAGTAGTTTTGCCAGCTTTCAATCGACTTTTTAATTTCCTAGATTTCACTTTGAATCTATTTCACACATTGTAATTCCTTTCTATATTGTTCATTCAAGGTTTCCATTATTTTCCTATGCTCCTTTTAAAAAATCTATGTCTTCTTTAGATACGCAGAGCAATTCTATCATTATGTTTGAGATTTCTTCTTTTTCTGAGACATTATTGCTGATTTGATTGCTCTTACAACTTTATTTACTTTAGTCGCTATCCTCTTGGAGATTTCAGGTGTGTGATTTCCATTTTCTTCCAACACTGCATCTACCAGACTTGTTTTGCGTAGGACGGATTTCTGAGATTGCCTTTTGCACATTTGTCTTGACATTTTCCTGAGTTCCTTCCAACAAGCTGGTTGTGTGACCCCAGACACTTCCCACTGTGGCTGCCCCTCCATGGTGTAGGGAAACTGGACAGGTACCAGGATTCTCTGAACCCAGATATTCAGAGAAGTAGCAGGGTGTGGTGGGTTTCTCCAGACCTGTGCAGCTCTAATGAGGCTTCCCCAATGACAAGATGTGCGTGGAGGTGGGGTTGCTACTCTCAGCCTGTGTGTCTACACTGGGACGCCTGTGTTGATGACAGGCACACAGGGATATGTTTGTGTGATTCTCCTGGTAGATGATGGCTTCCCAAAGAAACCAAGGGCATTCAATGGTGGCCTACAGGTACACGGGGCTTACCTGGCTGCATGTCCCTGCTCCTACTGGTTGTCCACAGGAAGGTATTTTCTGGTGGTGGTACTCGGCAAGTGGAGAGGGGTCTGCTGGTTCTTTTTGCCTGCACTAGCTGCTCACAGGAAGGATAACTATTTTCTTTAAAAGAAGAAACCAAGTATGAATGTCATTAATCATGATTTCAATTCAATATCATATTGGGAGATTAATCAGCCAAAAAATGCATAGGCACTAAAAAGATGGAGATATTTTTCTCACTGCACCATATAATAATTCAAATAGAAAGTACTAAAGTGTCCATAGCAAAAAATAAATAAATGAAAGAAAGAAAGGAAGGAAGGAAGGAAGGAAGGAAGGAAGGAAGGAAGGAAGGAAGGAAACCCTAGGTTTTTAGTAATATAACAGACTCAAGATCAGTATTCAAGGATTTGCATTTCTACAGGACAAATTAATGTCTTTCAAAAAATATATCATTTATTTGAAGTGCTGTTAACGTATTGGTCTTCTCTTCCTCATTCAGATCTATTAAATCAGGATTTCCAAGACTGGAGTCTTAGAACTTTAATTTTAATTGATTTTGAAGGTCAGCTTTTTTAAAAAAAATCCACTGCATAGTTTTAAATGATATTCTGAAAGAAAAATAATTAAACATTATGGCTTTGAACATAAAGTTCTAATTACTACATGAGAGACATTTTGTTTTAATTGATTTTGCTCACTTTGTTAGTATTCATCTCTTTAGACATTTTTTAGAGTTAACATTTTCTATTCTCTTTAGTTTCCCAAGGTGGAAATAGACATTTTAAAATTTTAAGTTATTTTCTTTCTTTATACATGTTTTAAGAAGCTATACATTTTCTTCTAAGCATTACTTTAGCTATGTATCATAAATTTAAATTGAATTTTTCATTTTGGTTTAAGTGCAAAAAGTATCTCTTGAAAATTATGTTTTTGATCCATGGCTTATTAAAAAGAGTGTGGATTTATGTCCAAATATTTGGAAAATTTTCAATTATCTTCCAGCTGTCTTACTGATACTCATATTAATTCGGTGAAGTTTAGGAATTATTTTGCATTAATTATTTCTCTTAACTTTGCAAATGTTTGTTTTATAACACAAAATGTGTCTTTGTGAGTAGTACATTCCATTGGCTCATTCTGTACACGTAAATTAGGACAAGTTGACTAGTAACGCTCTTCAGGTCTACTAGTGCTTTTTTCATAGTTTCATTTCTTCTACTTTGTGCAATATCAGCCATTCTAAAACTGTTACTTTTAGTGATTCCCATATGTTTTACAATACATATTTTAACATAAACTACCTTACCTTCTTGAAGTACAAGCATATTGCAACAATATTGCCTGTTTATCTCCTGCATGTTCCTTATAACAATACTGTGGGGTGTTTCACTTTTCAGTATGTCATAAAAACCGAATGCATCTTTTTTTTTTAATTTCAAAGACAATAAAAACAAACAAACAAACAAAACAAAATAAAACCACTCAAAACAAAAGAGTGAAAGTGATACAAGATTTCAAAATAGGAAAAGAACTCAACGATAGTCATAATGTCTCTTGTTATCTTCAAAACTGCTGCTCATATGATCAGATGTAGGATAATCAAACAAAACAGAACAGAATAAACCAATCTAAACTGAATATTGAATAAAACAAAATAGTAAAGCAGAGCAAAACAAAACAGTGATAATAGTATTGAATTTCAAAAACAAGATAGAAAGAAATTTCCTGTATTTGTTATATAGTACACTTTTATCTTCTTAATAGATGCTCAGACTACTGATCTGCAAAGTCAATCAAATAATACTTAGTTGTTTTTGTACTTCAGTTGCTATCAACCTCCTTTGTCCTCTGAATCAGCTGGTTGCTTCCGGTGTGTGTGTGTGTGTGTGTGTGTGTGTGTGTGTGTGTGTCTGTGATCTTGTCTCAGTCCACATGCCAATTGGCTCATAGGAAGGGCAAACTGGCTTCTTGTTATATTACCCCCAAACCTAGCATGGCTTCTGCTGGCTCATGGGAAGGGTGAATTGGCTGTTTCTCTTCCTGAGCCCCACATGGTTTGTGCAGCGAATGAGAAAGGCACAGTGGCTTCTTGTTATACTTTCTCAGGCCCAGCATGGCTTCTGCCAACTCATGGGATGGGCAAATTCATTTGTTTCTTTTCTTGGGCCCAGCATAGTTTACATAGCTCAAAGGTGGAATTTGTTATTTAACATATTGCTATTTTAAAGTGCTTTCAAAATATTGTTATCTTTATATGTGAATTAACATTAAGATATATTTAAATTTTTAAAAAAATGAAAAATTTGGTTGTATAACATTATATATAGCCACTTTTTCTTTCTATATTATTAAAATTTATCTGTATACTTTTTCTAGTTTCATGATTTCTGACATATTCTTTTGTTGTTCTTGTCCATCTAAAGTGTTCAATTTCCTTCAAGATTTCAACTTAAGTATTTTAACCTCCTTCAAGTTTACAGTAGTTAGAATGTAGATTCTCCAGAAAAGTACATGTGTGTATGTGTGTGTGTGTGCATGTGCGTGTAGGTGTGTGTGTGTGTGTGTGTGTGTGTGTGTGTTTCATTGTCCTATATGGTAACCCATGAAGTTTTTGGGTCTGTGATTTTGTGTCTGTCATTAACGTTATGACATTTTTGACCATTATTTCCTCAGATATTTATTCTTCTCTATTCTATTCCTTTATTTTATTATGCATATATCATATATTTTGATTTTTTCCATAGTTTATATATATTGTTACCATGAGCCAGCAGAAGCCACAGGCTGGGAAAAGAACCAAGAATCAGCCTGGCTTTGCCGTAAGGCAGCAGAGGTCGTGCGTTGTGGGGTGGGGGTGGGGGACCAAGAAGTCTGCCTGTCTTTCCCATGAGCCAGGTGGCGCACAGACTGGGAGACAAGAAGAGGCCCCCACACTACCTATGTGAACAGCTGATATGCATAAACACATGCTGGGATGATAGCAACTGAGGTACAAAAACAATTTAATGCTTGTATTGATTCATTGACTTTGAAGGCCTGGGGCTGGTAATCTGAGCATCTGTTTAGAGGATGACAATATTCATTGTAGCAACTTTGAGAGATTTCCTTCTGCCTTGTTTTTGGAATTCTATATTTTTCTCACTGTTTTGTTTTGTTCCATTTTGTTGCTTTGTTTCATTCTTGTCAAGATACATAGAGAGAGAGGAGAGAGGGAAGAAGAAGGGAAGGAGCGAGGGAGGGAGAACTATTTTTCCCATACGTATTAATAGCATCAATCTGAAGTTTCTTTTGGCATGTCTTTAAATTAATTGGTTATCCTCAGTTGTATCAAAATTACGTATGAATCCATTATAGGCATCTTTTATTTCTCTTTCTCTCTTTCATCTTTTATATTTCCTAGCATTTTCCTTTAAATCTTCCACATTACTGCTGTCTCTGCTGCCATCCATCTGCCTTGTAATATTGTCTAGTTTTTTTTTTTCTTCTAAAGTCTTTGGTATATTAATGAAAAGTATTTAAATTCATTGTATAATTATTCTAGCAGTCTGGTTCTGATGATTTCTCTGTGTAGTCAAATTGCATATTTTAAAAATTTTTAGTTTTTGTGTGTTTGTTTAAAGTATAACATGTATAGGCTAATAGGTACGGGGGAAAAAATGACTGTGAAGATGGATGTTACTCTGGCTGAAAGACAGGCTTTGCTTAATCTGTCTTATAGCTTCAAATTCCAGAATCTTCAGATTCTTCTAGTGATCCTGACACTGTTTCCTCTCTGTGAACTACACCAAAAATTTTTAGCTCAGAATTTTGGGAAGTCATTTATCAGCTGTGACCCAGTCATTTCTACTGAAGGCTTCTTAGCATCACCATAGCAGTGTGGCATGTGTTGAGAGACAATGTCCAAGATGACTTTAGGTTTCACATTTCAAGTGTGGGTGTACAGTGGTTGTGAATCTGGGAGCTACGCTCTCCACAAGTGTTCCTTCCTCCTTTCCTCTCTTCACTCCTACCTGCCCGTCTCATTCCTGACTTCTCGGTCTGTGTTTCTCACAGCTGTTTTCTAATGTCTATGGCTTGTTTCTAAAGTAGGATATGTAGTTAAAAGCACAACTGGAATGATACAGCATTACTTTTTCAGACAAGATTTCTACTAGTAGATTTCTAAAAGTAGTTAAAATGAATAACTTCTTCATCTCTGGGTTTATTTGACTTATCAATTTTGCCATTATTTTTACCTGTTCAGAATATTTCCTGTCCTAAATTTTCATTAGTGGTTCTTCTTTTTAATTATGAGTTACATACTTATCAAATATCTGGAAAGACAAAGTGTGTCATGTAAAATGTGAACATTTTTCCTAACTTCTCAGAGCTTTTATTTAGAAATAAAATACTATGTTTTGCAATTTTCTTTATCCTATTTACAGACCATTCATTCCAGAGCATGTCAAATATGTCTTCATGATCTTTTATTATCAGCTCAAAAATGTAATTAGCTTGCTTTGATAGTGTGCACTACTTGTAAATGATTGAGGAAGAAGGACAAGCTTAGCATGTATAAAATAGCTACAAATATTTCTCTTAAGTATATAATTATTCTGATTTAATTTAGTCCCACTTGATTCCTTCTGGGCCTTTCTGCTAAAATAGAAACCCTAAGAATAATTTTCCAGTTGTATAGCATATTTTCCATGTCATCTTGTACAAGTAATTGTTCAGCTACTGAAGTTCTTACCATGCAGTACACACAAAGGGTAGCAAAACTCCTTTGTCTTTTTTTTTTTTTAACCCTATTACGCTATCACTCCACAATGAAAGTTTAATAGTATCATTCAAATAATGGAAAGAGGGCTATGTGAGACACATATTTACATGCTCAATTTAGTCTCTGAGATAATGGTTCTGGCCAATATTTTGCTTATTTTTTCCATTTTGAATTTTCAGTACTTTTCTAGCTTCTTTTTCTTATTTCTTCTTTTATTTATTTACTTTGTGATGCAGGAAATAGAAGTCAGGGCTTTCATGCTGAGGTACATTATTACGGCTTGTGTCTGTATGCCCACCCCTCCCCCCACGAAAGTCTCAAGTGCTCTTAGGTGGAGCTTTCCAAAGTTGTCTGGTTCTAGGGGGTGTGAATATGGATGAAGGGGGTGCGATAGCTATATTAGTCTACTAACTGTTTTACCATTGTTCTAGTGTGGATAATGGGAAGGCCCACTCTGGGTGCAAGTGGCCCAAACCAATAAGCTTATACCCTGAATGGATTAAAAAGGGAAAGGTACAAGTCAGGCTTGCTGCTTTCTGCCTGCCCTATCAAGGATTATTTCTCCTCTGCAATGGACCTCTGCTATACCAACTTGCATCAGAGGCTATGGGATGAAACCTCTATAAAATGTGAACTGAAAGAAACTCCTGCTTTAATTTACAGGTGTCAGTTATTTGTCCCCAAAAAACAAAATCAAACAAAGTAAAATGTAAACATACATCTTCAGGGGTTTTTGTTTTGTTTTGTTTTCATTTTTGTGACAGGGTCTTGCCCATTCACCCAGTCGTTCAGCTGCTTAGGCTAAACTTGAACTGTTTGTCTTCCTGCCTCAGTTTCCCAGAGGGCAAAGTGTTGAGATTATTGGCATGTGGCATTATATATATCCTGCTAGTTAATTTCCTAGTTTCTCCCTCTCCCTCTGCCTCTCCCTCTCCTTTTGAGGTACTAGGGATGGAACTCAGGGCTTTATGCCTGACAGACAGCTGAGCTGCAACCCATCCCCAATAGTTTCCTAGTTTCTAGTACTGCAGTTTGTTTAAGATGATAGTTTTCAGGGCCAGACTGGGTTTCAGTGGTGCTGTGATACTTTCTGCAGTACTTGCATGAATTTGAGCCTGTTTCTTCATCTGCTTTCCTTTTCCTAAATTAAGTGTGATCATTATACTTTCCTCATGGTCATTTTTCGACAATCAATTGTAGCAAAGTTGTAAAAACTTAGAATCCAGGAGAATTGACACCACCCAATTACTGGACTGTTTATTAAATAAATTAGTTCATTCTGGATTAAGAGTAGTTTTAGTTTTTCATGTAACAGTGTAAGAGTGCAATGCTATTTTTTGCTTTCAAAAATGGAAAAAAGAAAACAACCACAGAATACATTGAATCAGGGCTTCCTTGAGAATAATTACTTTTAGGAAATCAGTCAAGTTTCTCGAAAGTTATATCAGGCTAAAGGCGTTATTGTAGATTTAACAAAGGGAATTTCCATCCTAAATTGAAGAAGCAACATATGTTATGCAACACTTGGTTTATGTGTACGTATGTGTTTAAAATACATTAGTTTTTTTTTTTGTTTTTTTTTTTTTTTCTTTTTCAGTGCATATATATTCAGGTCATAGATTGTCTGTAGTCATATGAGAGCTGGTGGGTTTTTTCTCTTTATTCCAGATTGTAATCATTATAATTTATTTCCATCTGATTATCAGAGTGTGTCAAGGGTAACATGTCCAGAAGAGCTGTGCTAAACAGGAAGCTGTTTTCAAGTGAGATAAACAAACAGCAAACAAAAAGATTTCAACTCAGCTGTTCCCTAAAGTGTGTGATTCATATATGAGTCATTCTCATGAAGTGGATAAAATTCCCATTTATAAATCAGAAATAAAAATAAAATTATTTTTAATTTCAGAGACAGGAGAGTAGGATGAAATATCTAGCTCAAGAGAATCCTTCTGAAAATGGATTTCTAGCAGAAAAGTCTCTCCCCTCCAAGCATAGAGATGCAAATTCTGCCTTCCATAGCTAATCAAGATTTTTTTTCTCTCTCTCTTGGCAGGAAAACAAAGGAAAACCACACTAATCCTGAGTAAACCTTACTTACTTTTTCCTTACTTATTGGGTCTCACAGGAAAAGCAGATTGCAATGTTCAACTCTGTAATATATGCAATAAAAGATTTCAGCGATACTGTCAAACTGACTACTTAGCCATTCAACTCCTTTCGTATTATACACATAACTATGCACTGCCACTTGAGATTACTTTCTGCAAGAAAGCTTTGTTAGGACAGAGAAATTTGATGACTGTCAAAGCCAAATGTATATAGAGAGATATAGATAAGGCATGGGGCCAATCTGATTTCTGTATGACTCCCACACAAATCACATTCACAACGCATTGTGATGCCTGTGTTAGATGCCAGTCTGTCAATCACGATACTGTGGACACACTTAAGAAGAGATTTGGGATGTTTCCAACGTGGCCCCATGGAGGGCAATTCCCTTGCAAAATCAGATAATACTACAGCATATTGTTTTTTCAGTATATTTTAGTTAAAAGATTCAAATAAAAATAACACTATACTTGAATGTATATTTAAAATATGCCAATGAAATTCTTATTTTAAAAGGTAACGCTATACTTAGTGTCCCCAAGTAAATATTGCTGACTTTTTTGGACTCTGCAAATAAATGCAACATTTCATTATTTCTTTTTCATATTTCTAAGGAAGATTTTGTATTTACCTAGGGTGAGATGATTTCTGCTACATGTGTCTTCATGTATTACTGACTTGGGGAGTGGCTATAGAAGAAATGCCATCATCATCTGTGGAATATAGAGAAGAGTTTTTCAGACATATACAGCCTGACTTACATGCAGTGGAGGAGAAATGGCTTTGGAGTGACTAGTCCTTTCTGAACTATTGCTGTTAAACTTGAAGTTGGCCTAGGTCTCTTCCTTTGGTTTCCATCTCTTTGGATAGATGCTGCTAATCTTATTCTCTATGCTGTTTTTCTAGAACAGCTTTAGTAGATAACGTAGCATCACTGAAAAAATCATTAGTTTATTTGTTAGTACTGATTCTCCCTTATGTATGGCAACTAGATTTTAAACATATACATATTTTGGTGTTTGCTTAATTTACATATATATTTTGAAATTGAATTTTATCTCAAGCATAAAATTATCTAAATTCCATCCTTGTATCATAGAAACACACACACACACAGAGTTAAATAATTAAATCAACAAAATGCTTAGTTTTGTGAGGTGAGGCCAACACTCTGCTGATTTAATGCTCTTTTGTTTATTGATTTTCTTAACTTTGAATAAAGTTGAGTATAAAAGTATGGATATTGCATATCATAATCTAAGTATAAAAGGTACCTTAATGCTTTATAATATGAAATATGCTCTTGAGAAGGACTATTGTAACTCCCATGACAAAACTAATGTTATTGATGAAGCCTCTGAAACACAGAGTGATTCTTGTCTCAATTATGAAGCTGCAGCAAGAATTTCCTTGGCTAAAATTCTATGCACTGTTTTTCATTGATTCACATAGTGCAAGATTTGTTTGAGTGAGAATGATTACAAGCAAATTATGAAAGTACAGTTTTATCACCCCATCATATTTACCCAGTCTCTCCAAATCTCAATTCTGAAGCATCTACGAGAGATTCACATCTTTTACCCCCACCACAAATGTAACTTACATACTTTTATATAACAAAAAAGTAAAGACAGGCATTTTTACAGATCAGTGTTTGTAGGTATATAGTGTACTACCCAGAATTATAGATTCCAGATTTAGATCATCAGGTTTGTGGCCTTCTTCTTCTCCTCTTCCTGATTCTCTTCTTCTTTCTTCTTTCCTCATCGTCCTCCTTCTCCTCTTCTTTCTCCTCCTCTCCCAGTTTCAGCCCCCATATCTAGAGGTCAAGATCAGTTTCATACCCGGCACATCCCTGGCACGCAACACAGACATTATACCAGAACCATAAACATCAGAAGAAGAAATCAAACATTCACACCTCCATGAACCCATAGCCACCATCAGGGACTGACAACCAGCACCAGTGGTGAGATGCCACCAGCCACCTGCCACCCCAGGAGGAGCCTTGGTGTAACTGAACATATCTGGATAAGGCAGCCCTGACCACATTTCTTCCCTGGGAACTTAGGACAGTTATTTTGACGATAACTAGCTATATTATTTTTGATTTCTTTTTATCCTGTTTTGAAGTCCTTTATCACTTTCATTGTTTTGCTTTGATGGGTTTTAGTTCTGTTCCTTTTTTAAAATGTTATTATGCCTTATGGTATGGGCAGTCATTTGAGGATAACATGAGGCCTTATGGTAAACCATTGTTAATTTCTTATTATCTTGTTTTGAAGTTCTATATCACCTTCATTATTTTGCCTTTATTCTGTTTCATTCTGTTTGGTTTTATTCTCTTTAGAATAAAATGTTTAAAAGAAATATATATTGAAATGAACTGAACAAAGCAAGTTAGAAGCATATTTCTATTTATTTTGTATTCCAGAATTATGTGAAAAGTGAAGGGAAATAATATAAAAGATAGAAGGAAGACTATGGAACTAAACTGAACCAAAAACAAGAAGTGTGTGACTGAGTTTAGTAATGCATAGAAAGTGAAGAAAAATTCTTCAGTTTTGAATATACCAAGGAAATGTAGATCTTGTATACAATATAGGCTAATATATGTAAAGCAGCAATATATATATAGAAATGGATAAATCAATACATAATTACATAAACACCACATTATCTTAAATATGTAAATTTAAGAGAAGATAAACTGGAATGGATCAGTGTCTAGAAATATGTGAAAATACTTGATAAAGATACAAGAATATATTCATGTTAATATAATGCAAAAAATCTTTGCTACCACTGGATGAATATTTAAAGGCTTGATCGCCAGCATAGAGGTATTGAAAAGTGCTGTGGGCATTTAGAAAATGGAGCATTGAAGGTCTCTTATGTCATTAGAAGCCTATCTGAAGAGGATGATGGGACCACAGTCCCTCAGTCTCTCTTAGTTCATGATCTGAGTGATTTGTTCCGTTCCATATTACCCTCCATTGATACCTAGCATCTTTACCAGAAGCTCAAAGTAATGAGGTTGCCTAATCTTGGACTAGAATATAAAGAATCATGAGCTAAACAAATATTTTCTTTTATAATTTAATTGATCCAGGTATTTCATAGCAGTAATGTGAAGCTGACTAATGTACAGACTGTGGTGTAATAGACAGGTTGTGTTTCACATTCATTTATTCAGTTACTGCATAATCTTGTATTAATCATAAAGTATGTACCAATTTATGTTCTCTGTGCTCTATACTCATATCAATAGTTGAGAGAGTAGTTAGTCAAAAACTGACCTCAATCAATCCAAGGTCAGAAAGATATAGGAAAAAATATCTGATATTTTGGCAGAATAGAGTGATTTTCATCCTATTCCTTCTCTGATCTTTCTGGATGTCTGTTTTATACTTTTTATAGATGCATAAACGAACATCTGTTTGTGAAATCCCATGGGTAAATAAAACATTAATAATTCATATCACTACCACAGCTCTGTTAATAGCCAGAAATGCTATAGAAAGCATATGTTTATATCCAGTAGATGCTGGTCAGCATTTATAAAACCATACCACAATTACAAACAAAAATAACAAATAATTTTGAACCAAGGGTCCCTCCTTTTCCCAAGGCATAAATTCAAAGATCAGTGCTAGAATTTCTGGGTCAGATTGCTTAAAAATTTGAATATATTATTCATGACTTGCCCTTTAGTTTACAATATCTTGCTTAGCCTCTTTTCACCTATGATGCATGTCTTTTTCCCCCCAATGACACTATATTGCTTTAAAATTGAAGCGACTTCTCTAGGTTTTCTTGGCTCACCTAGAATGCATTTTGGCACAAAGCACATATTTACAGACTGAGTAGACTTTGAAGAGGCTTCTATGGTGAAAATATAAACAGTACTGAGAGCTATGAAAGGGACTTTGTAAATCCTGAGGAACAAGATTGGCATGAATCTATACAAATGAGGATCATTGCTCAGCTACTCAAGAGTGATTCGGGACTTCATGTTTGTCAGCAAGAAACTTTCCTTCTTGTAGATTATATTTGATATTCTCTCAGCTTCCATTATGGATTCTCTTAAAGGGAATTTAAGAAGGTGACCTTTTTTTCTCCCCCTAGGAATTCCATCTAAATCCCTAGTTTGTGCCCATCTATTTTTACCATTAAGGACAAATGCAGACCTTGCCAATTGCCGGACTGATCCCTATAAACCCAGGACAAAGAATGTAGAGTACTAAGTACCTGAGATGAGGAGACAGAAGATAAATAAATCTCACCAAAAATAATTGAGTTTGAAAATGATACCCTTGTATAGGCATCTGGTCACTATAGAGAAACCAAACTGTAATAGTAAAACAACAGAAAACACCTTGGGATGACTATTTGTTTTTATCTGTATTTTCAAACTTCTCTAAGCTTCTCTTTTGGAAGAGGAAATACGGGAATATTTTACAAAACATTTGTGAAAATGAAATCAAAGCCAATGTTCAAGTGACTTTAGAGCATGAAACACTTACTCAAGGAGCACAAGCTCAGAGGGACCTCGAAATTTTCCCTTCTGTGTCCAATACCGCTGCTCCTAAATGGGCTACATCATACAAAAACTACGTCTAGCTAAATGATGCCTAAGTATCTGGCCTGGACTGAAGGTTATGCTTGAACCAGACACTAGGGCAACTGGGGACTCTAAGCAGAAGCTGGTATGAAAATGAGGGTAAACTTTGCCAAGGTGCATGGAGGACTGCACAGGGGAAATCAAGTCACACAGTTCAAGTCCTCATCAGTTCACAGTACAGCCTTCTGTTCCTTTTTCACTCACATTTGTAGGTCCAGATCTCATTACTTTGTGTTTTTCTTCCACTTCAGAGATAAGACAAAGTAATGGTTGGTTGTTATATCCCACAAATGACAACTTTTCTCTCTCTCTTTTTTTTCCTTATTCTGTGAAGCTTCCCTAATTGTAATCCCTTTGTTCACTCAGTGAACAGTAAATTTAAGATTTTAGTTTGGAAACCAGGTGGACGAGAATAGAAGCCAAGGAATTGTGTCTCACTGATTTATGGTACCATGGCTTCCCAAATTCCAATGATGCAGCCTCCCCCTACTTTTTCCTGCTTTGACCTGTTTTGATTCTTGCCACACTGGCAAGTACATACCATGAAAAGATGAAAATGTCCCCCAGGGGAGCATGAAGTGGCAGCAAATCCTATTCACACAGTAAGATTTTAGGCAATGGCCATTATTGCAAAACTAATTCCTAATGTGGCTAATTACTGATTCATTCTAGCTTCCTGCATAACTCTTTGGTGGCTATCTTCAAGAGAATTAGAGCTGAACATCTTTATGATAGAAAGCTCTAAGGATCTATTTTTTTTTCTCTATTTGTCCATCTCTGCCACCGTCTTTCTCTCTGTCTCTGTCTTTATCTCTGTCTCTCTCTCCTCCTTTCCCCTCTCAATATCCAGGTACTCTTTTTACAACTACATCTCACACTTCTGATTATTAAAAAACTAATATAGTGTTAGACAACAAGGACCAGCTCATTCAGTATCTCATTTATATACAAGGGTAAATGGACCACAAGGAATTTGTCCAACACCAAATAGTAGTTGGGGATTAAGTTCTTAGCTTATCCTATCCTTGTATACTTTTGGATGTTTTTTCCCTTTGGACTTTCACATACTTAATGTGAGAACTCCTATAGGTTAGGGTCATTTCCCCATTTCCAAACTTAGCATAGACCTTAGAAGGTGAAATCAAAAAAGGTGACTCTAGGTTTCTATTATTTTCCCCTACTGTTAGACAAAGACAAATTAAATTTTTTGGGAAAGAAATTATCAATTCTGTCTCTTGATTAGAGAGCATGACTGAGAGGTGTTTCAGCTTTTTGAAATAATGGCACTGCTACGTCATTCAAATGTTGGTGAAATAGTAGGAAAAATGTGACACAGCACAGCAGGACTACTAAAACCAAATATATCAGGGCCTTGGTTAGTTTTTGTATTAGTCACTTTTCTGCCATAGTAAAAAAATACCTGATGCCCGCAATTCAAGGAAAAGTTTGTTTGGCTCATGGTTTTGGTGGGCTTAGTCCACAGTTGGCTAGCTCCAAGGTGAAACATGAGAGTTGAAGGGCATAGTGGATAAGTGCTCAATCCATGCAGGCAAAGAAGCAGAAAAAGGTTACTGTGCCAGAGAAAAAGGGGTAAGATATCTAATATGCTACTCAAGATCACATAAACATGACCCACAGAGAGGCATCCAGAAGTGAGCCCACCTCTCACCTAGGCATCTCCCAAGCCAATCAAGAGGACACAATGTATTTGAGTCATGGCAGTTCCAGTGTTAAAAACCCTCCAGTGAGCAACAGGAGTGCAGACAAACTGTAAGTCCTGCCTATGTCACATTGTTTCCGTCATCTAGGTCTTCTGTGTCATTTCAGCCCCTACTTCCACTCATTTACAAATCAGGTATTAACTACAGGATGCTTTCTGATCTATACATTTTTAAATTTGTGTTGCTTTTAAAACTTGATTTATTTTGTCTTGGCTCCCAGATCTGATTATGAGCATACTAGTTCTAGAAAAATAATTTTGACTTTTTTTTTTTTATTGTTCTCCTCTTACTTTGCACATGATGTTGTGCAATAGGATCCTTAATTACCTCTTCATTAGTTTTCATTGAAAGTTTTCTGCATCTGATTTGCATATGTGGTGCCTCCTTTTAATATATCCTGAGCTATACAAAAAGGAGAATTGTTTCTCTCTGAAATACACAGTTCCTGCTGTGTCATGGAAGATAAGAAAATTAAATTAAACTAATACCTGATATTTATTAAGCGGTTATGTCAGGTATTATAATTAGAATTGCATTATCAACATCACCTTCAAAATGAACAAATTATTAATATCAGCCTTCACAGGATGATCATGGAGATGGAATAATATACTTTACATTGTAAAACATGATTGAGATATGAATCAGGACAATAATCCTGTTGAGAGATGAAGATGAGGAGGAGGAGTTGATTTATCATAAGGATTGGATTTCACTTTGGAATGCTTGAAGGTCTGGAGGATGAAATACTTAAGGAGTAAATTTCAATGACAGAAAATCCACTTTAGGAACAAAAATGCAATGCCAGGATTTTGGCAGAGAGAGAAAAATAGAACAAGTGAGGGGTGCCTAAAATAAATTTTGAGTTGCTGATAAGTGCTAGCCACTTTCTCTTTCTGCCTACAGCCAGTCCTGTTCTTTGTATAAATTGTGAGCAGTATGCCTTTGATCTTGCATATTTTTCTTGATCCAATCATTGTTTTCTTTTCAGTCTAGTCCTACTTATCCTGAGGGCTGCTGATTCAACAATAGGTCTAAATGCTCAAGCTTAAATCATATATATTTGCACTTGTTTTTAAAGGAAAGCTTTGTAATTCCTGTTAGAAATGAATCATTAATTCTGCCATGACATTATATATGAAATCTACCCAGGAGCTCCCAAATACTCTCCAATTCAAAGGAGTCTAAAGTTCAGCAAAGCAAGCTGATGTAGTATTATATTTGCCCTTTAAAAAAGGTCAGAATATTGTTCAATTGATGCCAACATCCATGAACGAAATGAAAGGGGGCCTGAAAAGATTGGATGTGGTTAAGGGTTTTACTGAATTCATGAGGCTCCTCTGTCACTGCAAAATAAAACTCCCTAGCAAACCTTCTTGAGTATAAATCTGAGGAACATTTTGACACTGGATATGAGTAGTCAGTGGGCATACTTTCACCAAGTATGGATGGGTGTTGCCTTATTTTTAAGATTTTAAAACTCAGTATATTATCTCCTTTACTCCATTTTTTTTCATTTTTTGGAAGAGCCAGGGAAAAAAGATTTATTTATGATCAAGCTTAGTTAAATATGTCAAAGTCTGAGTTAATAATCATGATCTGATAGGTGTAGTTTGGGGTAGTGATATTTGTATGAATATTTAATTTTTCTAGCTTGCTACTTTGGGCAAGGCTAGAACCTATTTCAGATCTTCAATTTGCATTCTTTGCTGCACTTATCCTCAATGATAATTCCTCAATTTTTTATGCTAAAATATTTTTCTTGGCTATATGTCCTCTATCTTCAGAAGAATATTTAAATTAATTCTTAGGTAATTTTCAGAAATTTAAATCATAGCATAATTTCTCAAAATGAGAAATGGTAATATTTCTTTCTGTGTGTTACTCTCTCCCCTTTTCTCTGTTTCTCCTTGTCTCTCTTTCTCTCTTTCTTTCTGTCTCTGTCTCATTTTCTCTCTCACTCTATTCCCTGGAAACTGCTTCATACATTTTAGACTATAATAAGACTATATTGTTATTAATCAACATACTTGTAAATAGTCTGCTAACACTGTTTGGTACTGATAGCTACTTTTGTTGTGATCATTATCTCTGTACTGCTTGCAGTACAGACACATTGCTTGCATATGTTTCATGCCGGTAATTCCAAAATTTTTACCCTTCAGTATGGTTATACCGCAGTACAGATCAAATTTGCCTTCACAATGCAAATTTGACTGTAAGAGCTGTTCTGGGTCAAGTCATGCCTGCATTGTGGACACATTTTCTGTCTTGTTCAATATTTTGTCCTTGCTGAAGGTAGATATTAATTCATTGATGAGCTTAGCACTGACAGGGAGGACTCTGTAAAACTTAGCCTGATTTAGGGTACAATCTTTTCCACACTCATTCCTCAGTGCAGAGCTCAGGAACACAACCACACACTGCCAGGCATTGAAGTCAAGGAGAAATGGGGAAAAGGGAGAAAAGAATTTGGAAGAAACTTTCAGTATTCTTTGTCACATCTTCCTTTTTTTCTTTTAATTTGTTTATCTTGTTAGGTAAGAGAGAAAATTAATTGTTTAATTTAAAGCTTTGAACAATTATACTTTCTTATTTCATGTGCTCCTTTTCTTTCTTTCTTTTTTTTTTTAGTTTTCAAAATGCCTTTATGAAAAAGATTTTTCTTGATTCTCTCAAAACTTGTGATTCATTAGGAAAAAGACACTGATTTCACTCTTGCAATTATTTACTGTGTGAAGTAATCATAATCAAATGTTAAGTGACCAACCCCCATTTTGCACAGAAAAAAGTTGAGGTTTATACAAAAATCTTCTTGAGTGTTATTGACCTCACTGGGATCTCAGTCTTGCTGTGTTTCGGCAGGAAGTGGGTCATTATTGTTAGGTCTGAGAGAAGGGGGAGGAGGAGAAGAGGAAGAGAGGGAGAGCGAGGTGGAGGTCCGAGGTCGATGTCCGTGGAAGGAGTGGAGTGGACGGCTGTGAAAGTAGTGGGCAGCGGTGGGTTTATTTCGGGAACACGGGGAGAGAGACCCTCCCCCTGCCGGGCGCAGCCTCTCCACTGCACCGGGGCAGTGGTTAACGCGGGGAGAAGAGACTGGCGTACTGGCCGCTGGAATCTGGCGATCTCTCTCTGACCAACGATTTCTCTCTGTCGATCTCTCTCTCGGACACATGGCGTGGGGTAATATAAATAGCCTAAGCTTAGGGCAGTGCCCTAAGGCCATTAGAGATGTACCGGTGTCTCATTGGCGCACAGGTTTAGCCCCAGAAAGCGGGTTCCTAGGGATGGGGGTATAGTGTTACAATCAAGTCTATAGGGGGCCGGGGGAGGCAGGAGTTTTCCTGGTTACAGTGTCCAGTCTGGCCAGCAACTCTTTCAATTATGAACTGTGCATTTATTTCTTCCTGAATGACAGAGATGGCAGAGGGGAGGAGACAAACTTGGGTTAACATGCAGTTTATTGATCAAAAATCACCATATTATGCTCAGGAAATTTCACTGAATTTCATTCCATTCATCCTATCATCACTTAATGTATGATCATCCACAACAGAGTTAGAGGAAAAGCTATCTTCTTTCCCACAACTCCTACTGAAGAAGGCTCTGAAAGCAGACCATCAACACAGCACACACTGGAACTTCACACGCTCAACCAACACAGAAGCCAGTGTGGACACCACCTGGACCTGCTATTATGGACAAATAAGGATCAACAAAGAAAGCTTGATCATGCCATGCCAAAAAAGGAGAACGAAATAAGAAAATTTGCATTTGTCATCCTTATTAGAAAATAATATTAATTTAGATCTCTTAAAATCCATCATTGCACCAAAAATGCAGCAGTTTAATATAGAAGCGACAATTAAGGAAGGTGCATTTGTGAAAGCATAAAATACACACAAAACTTTATAGAATTCATCTCATGGGAGAGACTAAAGAAACATGGAATCATCTTTGCTGGACACATGGAACAAGATCCAGTACAGAACTGGCAGAGAAAATTGTTGTACACTAGAAAAAAGAGCTTCCTTATATTTGTATTATACCAAAATACCTATAAGGTGGCCCTAATGTATATATGTTTCCCTTCCCCCTTCTCCCTTCTCCCTTCTCCCTCTGGGTGACCTAGTTGATATGTTAATCAGTGCTCTCCTCTGTAAAGAACTGTAAATTCCTGAGAGACCTTTGAAAACAAAGGTCTTCCTCATTCCTTAGACAATCAAGGAATTTCTCTTTTCCTGATCCACGCCCATGACCTTTACTTTGTGAGCTGTGATAGGTACTGGAGGGGCAGCAAGGGTAGAGGAAAGACACACAGAGCTTTTGCAATCTCCAACTGCACTGTGTTGCTGGGCCCAGGATAAAATAAATCAGCGCTGTTTTTTAAAATATGTTTTTGCCTCATTTTTTGAACTCTAGTTTGGGGGCTAGTTTGTGGATTACAAGATTTGGAGGCTTGTCCAGGATTAATGGGTGACCCTCCCCAAATATTTTTTCACTGATCGATCAGCTAAACATCTGTAAGTATTTGGTTTTTTTGCCTGTTTATAATCTGTGTGCACATTTTTAACTGCAAATAAAATGAGACAATCTTTGGGGGCCTTGTTTCCCCTTTTTGTATTTTAGGGCTTTTCTGGTCCACTCGTAACTTTGTGCTTCAGCCCATGTGGGGGTTTTGCTCATTTGTAATTGAATGTGCGCAATGACTGCAGATGAGCTAGGGCTCCTTCTGCACCAGAATCCGGGGGGCTATTGCCTATTTGTAATGTGTGTGGGTCTTCGGCCTGTTTGGGGTTTCAGCCCGTTTGGGGCTTCAGCATATGTGTGTGGCTTCTGTACATTTGGGGCTCCTGCCCATGTGTGTGGGTCTTTGGCCCATTTGGGGTTTCGGACTATGTGTGTGAGTCTTTGGCCCTTTTGGGGCTTCGGCCCATGTGTATGGTTTTGGCCCATTTGGGGCTTCGTCCTGCCTGTAACTTTGGGGCCTTTTCCCCATGTGTATTTATGTTCAGTGTTTTTGTACTTTGGAATTGTCTGCCTGTTTAAATCTGTTACTAACTTTGGGCTTTTTTTGGCCAATTTAAACTTGTTAAATTTGTTACTAATTTAGTGGCTCGTTGTCTATTTCTCTTGGAGGATCCATGTGGCTCATTGGACTCAAGGTTCATAATAAAAATTATTTCCTTTAGCTCACCAAACTGCGTAAAACAACCTTTGTTTGTGTCTTTAATGTTGGTCTTGTCATGTGGCGCCTTGGTTAATATTTTAGTCCTCAATTGATTACTTGCAACCTCGGCATGCCTTTTTTAAAAAGTATATTTCTTTCTGGTTAAAATGTGAACATATGTGCACATGAATGTATATTTATGGTTTTTAAAAATCATATTAACTTTACCAAGTAAAAACCAGGTCATACTGTAATTGAGCCAGTTAAAAAGTTTACAATTTTTTAAAAATGTAGCATTTTAATGTGGTAAAAAGACATAAAATGATTAAATATTTTTTAGACTACTAAAAAGGTCATTTCTAGGATTTTGTTAAAGGTTTTAATGTTGTTTAAAAAGCAAGAGAAAAAAATAATTGACTGATAATATGTTTTAAAAAGGTGGTTTTGTCTTAATGTAAAAAAAAAAATGCTTTCTGTAGCATGGCTACTGTTGGGGGCTCTGAGCCAGCTTTATGTTGCAAATCAAGAGCAAAGAGCCCAGCAGGATAATTTGCAATACTGTGAGTTTGGGGAAGGGAAATTTCCAGGAATGTTATAGATTGTAAAGACAGAGTTGAGATTTTGATTGCAAAAAAAAAAAAACCAATTCATCTTGTACTGGAAAAGCTGATCTAAATTTAAAAGAAATAACTATTGTGCCTAATATGAGTGATTATAGAGATAAAATACAAGTTTTTGCATGTGCTGTAGACATCTAGGAGATTATGTGGCACAATTAATTTTGTTACCTATGAAAAAGCCCTTTTTGTTAAGTATATAATTTCAGTAAAACAATGGCCTGCCATATGGCACCCTGAGACAAAAAGTGGTGTGGCATCCACATGAAGCTTGCTCTCTGATCCAGAATTCCAGAACCATGTTTTCCTTTTGTCTCACCCCCATTGAACAACCAGAGGTAAGTAGGTTCCCTAACATCACCAGTTGTTCTAGATAGCCATTAGGACACCCAAGAAAACTCACCAATTTGCCCAAGATATAGCAGAGATGAGACAATTGGCTAATAAGTCTCCCTTGGGGTTTTCTGAAAAGATTGCAAAAGGCCTATCACATTTATACACTGGTAGCACCTACTCAGTTGGCCCCAGACATTAGACGAAAATTGCAAAAGTTTGAGATTTGAGAAAATGCTCTTCAGTCAGTTATTAGAGGTTGCTTAACAGATATTTGACAATTGAGAGGACCCAAAGGACCAAGCTTAAGAGGTTTCTGCTGGGCAGAAAGACTAAATTGGTTGTTGGACTCTCCATAAAAAAAAATAAGACTCTTTCCTCCCAGCGGATGCAAGTCATCCAACAGACTCCAGTCATGGTGACTAAAAGACAAGGTCAAAAATTTCTATGAGCCCCAAGACTGATCCAGAGTTTGGGACTCTGGCAGAGGCCTGTTGCCTATCTTTCCAAGAGACTTGATTATTATGTGGCAGCCAGAGGGCCACCTTCACTATGAGTAATTGCCTCAATGGCTCTCCTGGTAAAAGAAGCTCAAAAATTGGTATTTGGACAAAAACTCTTAATTGTCTCATCCTACTCACTGGAGACACTCATTAAGGCCCCGCCAGACTGATGGATGTCTAATTCCCAAGTCATGCACTATCAGGCACTACTTCTGGATCCAACTACTATTAGTTTCAAGGAAACAACAGCTTTAAATACAGCTACTTAGCTGCCTGACGATGACCACTCGTTGTCATCCATCACCTCACAGCACTTTGACCTGATCTAATGGATAAGCCACTATCTGCAGTTCCATCCTACTTCTCTGATGAAAGCAGTTGCATTTATCAAGGTAAGCAGGTTGCGGGAGCTGCCGTTACCACGGACTTTCAGGTTCTATGAGAACAAACTTTGGAGCCAGGAACATCAGCCCAGCGAGCTGAACTCATTGCACTCACTGAGGCCCTCAAGCTGTCAGAAGATAAAGATACAAATATCTATACTGATAGCAGATTTATGTTTACTACAGCCCACATTCATGGGGCTATTTACCAGGAATGGGGATTATTGACTTCTGGGGGCCAACAGATTAAAAATGTTCCCCAAATTTTGAACTTGTTGGCTGCCATCTAGATGCCAAGGAGAGTGGCTATTATCTGCTGTATATCTCATTGGGCAGAAGATGATCTTATTATATGGGGGAATAACTTGGCAGACATCACTGCCTGAAAGGCAGCTATAAAATCAGTAGGGATTGAGACAGTCCCAACTCTACTGCTGATTCTTCCTACTCTGTCAGAATTTGTCTATACTCAAAGGGACTTACATCCAGCTGCACAGCTTCAAGCAAAGCTTAATGTCCCTGGAGGCCGGTACCAACTTCCAGACAACTGAATCCTCCTCCCTGAGGCATTGGGCCATGAACTTACCCAACAAGCCCATCAATCCACCCACCTAGGAGGATCAAAACTAGCTGCCCTTTTTCAGGAACGTTTCTTATCAAAGCTTGCCCAGTCTGTGAGCCTCAGATGCGCTCAGTGCATTTTGGGTTTTATAAACCCAAAATGACAGCAACATATAGAAACCACTCATTATCATGGGACTATGCCTAGAGAACACTGGGAAGTAGACTTTACAGAAATGGGAAAGCCCAGACTTCAAGGAAATAAGTACTTATTAATAACGATAAATGTTTTAAAACTTTGCCTACTAAGTCTGAGTCAGCCATGATAACAATTTTTTGGGATTTGGCCTCCCTTTTATCCATGGGGTTCAAACAATGGCCTGGCCTTTATAGCCCAAGTAACTCTAAAGCTAACCCAAGCTTTGCAGATCAATTGGAAACTACATTGTGCTTATCGGCCTCAAAGTTCAGGGCAAATAAAAAAGATAAATCAGACTTTAAAGACAATAATTACTAATGGTCTTAAAAACTGCCAAAAACAGGGTGAGTCTCTTTTCTTTTGCTCTTTTGCATGTGCAGTGTACCCCCTATGTTGCAGGTTATTTCACCTTTTGAGGCTTTATATGAGAGACCTCTTCCTCTTATTCTTAAGGTTTCTAAAAAAAATTAGTTGATTTAGCTAACCAAGATCTTATTAAGTCCTCCCAGACTTTTCAGCCAACATCTCTCCACCTGCTGCCCACTGTGAGGACAAACACACTGCTGTGGAGCCTGGACACTGGTCCTTATCAAGTGACATCACCATATTATCTCTTGAGCCACAATGGTAGCCCAAAAGCCTGCCTGGATTCATCAATCCCACTTCAAAAAGGTCTCAGCTTCCAAAGGTGATCAACTTATGAATAAGTGGACTATTGTTCCCTCCAAGGACTCTTTAAAGCTTAAGATTGTCAAATATAACTGATAATCTTGTGTTCTCCCTTATAGAGACCCCAAAGAGGCCTCTCTCTGACTTAAAAAAAAAAAAAAAAACCTGTTACTTGTATGACAAAACAGAGTAAATTTAAATGTTGGTTTTCTTTCTTTTTGGTTAACAACTTTAATAATGATGGCTGCAAGACCTTTGTTAATCTTCCTATTGGGCCTTATATTGTAAACAAGTTGATAAACTATGTCAAAGATCTTTAAAGCTTATGATTTTAAAGATGCACTCAAGGTTATAAACAGATACATATGAGTCAATGATTTGACTCACTAACTAAAATCAGTAAGGAATGTTGTACACTAGAAAAAAGAGCTCATTATATTTGTATTATACCAAAATACCTATAAGGTGGCCCTAATGTATATATGTTTCCCTTCCCCCTTCTCCCTTCTCCCTTTTCCCTTTTCCCTCTGGGTGACCTAGTTGATATATTAATCAGTGATCTCCTCTGTAAATAATTGTAAATTCCTGCAAGACTTCTCTGTCCTCTCCTAAGGAAAACAAAGGTCTTCCTCATTCCTTAGATGATCAAGGAATTTCTCATTTCCTGATCCATGCCCATGACCTTTACTTTGTGAGCTGTGATACATACTGGAGGGGAAGCAAGGGTAGAGGAAAGACACACAGAGCTTTTGCAATCTTCAACTGCACTGTGTTGCTGGGCCCAGGATAAAATAAATCAGTGTTGCTTTTTAAAATATATTTTTGCCTCATTTTTTGAACTCGAGTTTGTGGGCTTGTTTGTGGATTGCAAGAAAAATGAAAGCTATATGGTGAAAAAGTCAACCAAGAGAGTAAATGTTTAAAGCACAAACATGATTAAGGGGTAAATTAAATGTGATTGGAGAACAGCTGAGCTAATGATAACTCTGGATGAACATCATCAGTGGCCAAACTAATGGGTTGGGATCTGAACAAAACTAGGCATGCAATGGTAAAGGGGTCCTTGTGTCAAAGACATGTGTGTGGTCTTGATCTGCACAATGTCCATCTCTCGTAGTGCATGACATGGATGTTTGCCCATGTGCCATCAGCATGCAGGAGTGCTGGGATTATGATAAGAGCCCATGGGTCTCAGGCTGACAGCAAGCCTCGCTGCCTTTCTACTACCTCCATTCACTGAACCTTAATGAAATAAAACATGTATATCAAAAATTCACACTCTTTCATATTCCCAATTGTGCCTATATTCATAACAAAATTTCCCAGAAACTACTGCTTCTACTTACACTCTATCTGTGGAATTTCTGCCTCCCTTACTGACTGTTCAGTTTTTATTAAGAATGGCTTCTTTAAAAGATGCCATTTATTTCCCTATTCTTTCCCATTTTCTTTCCTCTCTGGCACACAGTATACCTCCTATCTAGAACCATCCTTTACCTTGTTGTCATTTAACCCACAGTTTATTATTTGCTCTTCTTTAAATGCATTTATGTTAATTTCCTCAGAATGTCCTCCGTTGCCAGCTGGCTTGTTCCCTGCAGATTTTCTGGGGCCAGACTTCACACCTAAGCTGGCCTGTACCTTCAGTGATTTCTCTGAGCATTTGCTTACACCCTATCAATCATTATCTCACAATAAACAACAGCTTTACAAATGGAGAGTAAGACTTGCTCAGTGATTGATGCTGCTGGAATCCTGTTTTTGCTCTTGTGAGAAGCACCATGGCCCTCTTATTTGAGGGCATTGGCTGTACCTCCTTTTGCTTACAGGGAGACAAGGCTAACCTGTCAATTTAAGGGTCTCTTTCCTTTTTCTCTTACTGTATTTCCTTATCAGTTGTGACAGTATGCCACAATTAATGATAGCAGAAATACCCATGTTTGATACCACATGCATCACACTTAGGCATGATGGATTAGCAATCAAGGAAATTAATTCTGCTATTACAAAGTAACATTTGAACTTTGAAGTTAGGCAATTGCATTGTATAAATTTCTGTTATGAATTCAGGCATAACTATAGCATTACAGATGCTATTTAGATGCAGAATAATTTCAACATTGTTAGCTTTTTAGTATCCCAGACAATGATTTGCAGTTTTTTCTATCAAGGTCTTTCCCTCCAGAGGCATATAAAAATCATCACATTTCAAGGTCAGAAAGACACTACATAATGTTATATGTTTTTGATTGAGTGAATAATATTTCCAATTGACTATTCATGATTACAGATTCATTAAAAATCAATAGTATCTGGAATGAGCAATTTAGATTTGATGGAAGCTCTGAGACTTATTGTCCATAGTTCTCTTAATTCAAAAAGTCCTAAAATAACCAAAATCCACTTGGGTTAGCTCTATTTACTGCTATTGTTTACCTTCAGGAATATTTTATAAACTTTTGCACCAGTAACCCAGCTTGGAACCTCTATTCCCCTTTCCCCAAAATCTGTTTTCTAACATTTTGTATATGTTCACTTGAAGCGATATATGAAACCATATATGTTCACTTGAAGAGATTACTGAGGTTGCCGGCTAATATCCAGATCACAGCAAGTAAAATAAAAATGTTGTTCTAAGTATTGCAAATAATGAAGACCCATAAAATATTTTCACTACTTCTGTAACATATTTCATGAAGAGGCAATTTTATGTTAATCATCTGAAAACATTGTTAAAATCATACTTCTATTGCTAGCGTAGGATAAAAAATATAACATTGATGGATCTATTATTGCATTTTTTTCAAGTAAAACCATTCTACATAAGGCCACTGTGATAAGGAGCTGGTTTGCAGCTGGTTTAGCTCAAAGGTAACTGGATTTGAGCCCCTAGGGCTTATCTCAGTGGTGGCAAACTTAGGCATGTGTGCAGGAGCATGCTCTTTGAATCACTGAAAGTTTTAAAAGGTTTGGCATCACTGGCCTAGAGCCTCAAATAAAATTTACTTTTGTAGGATGGGAAACTCTTGGTGTGAACATAAGGAAAGAAAGGATCAGAACAGTATTTACATTTTACCTTTCCCATTTTACAGGACTCTGTCCACTAGTTTTCTCTAACATGTCCTCCTTGTTAAGCAGAATGATTCATATGGAAATACCAAATGAACAAAACTTACTAGTTGCAATGTGCATCACCCTCTTAGATACTGCAGTTATACTAGAATCATTATAGTAATAGTGTGGATCATAGATGACATGGTTAAATTGTGTAATAAAAAAGAACCTACATTATACATTCAAAATCTTATTAAGTTCTCAGAAAACTGTCTAAAAATCTTTATAGACTAATTTCCAAGTAGTTTAGGCACATTGATTTTCATTGTCTTGGTTTGATTTATTAATTTTGAAAAATATTTATTCCTTAAGATGATTTTCTCAGAACCTAAACCTAGAAATACAACTTCAAATTCTTTATTAAATATGTTAAAATGGTACATCTATTACACTAATATTTACACTAATTCTAATACTGTTTTGGATTTTTTGTTGTCATTTCATCCAAGTAGTTTGAGTGAATGAACTGTTTTTTTTTTTTTTTTTTTTTTTTTTCCTACTGGTTACATCAAAAAACAAGTACATGTTTTTTTTCTTGTGTTGTTGTGCTATTTACCCTACTTAGTTAAACACACACCTATTGGCTCTTTTTGTATACCAGTAACTGAACTAGGGCCTGGGAATTAAGGATAACAACACAGAGCTTATGATTTGTCATGCCTAAAATATCACAAGATAGTTTTGTAGGTTTCAGTTGAATTTATACTCAAAAATCCTACCAAAGTCAGAGAAAATATATTTATCAACATTATGTAAAACAATAATACACTGAATTGAAATGCTGAATGCATTTGTGTTAAATCCAACACCGCAATCTTGAATCCTCATATTTAGTTCACTGTATTTGCTAAAGCATTGCCATATTTTCCACATTTTCCATTTTTCTTAATTACTGAAAAATCAAAGCAGATGAGCCAAATACTATGAGAAACAGAGAAACTGTAATTTAACAGCAAGCATACGGTAGTGAATTTGTCTCTGGTTAAAAAAAAAAAAATTGAGAGAAACTCTAAATAAATTTTAAGTTTTGATCAAAAAAGTATCTTCTTAACAACTGCTCCCCTAGTTTTTAGGTCCATTTCATTTAAAAAAATAGAAAATCAAATAATATTTCAAATTAAAAAGTCACAAAAATTTTTAATTGTTTTATTTGTCTCAGTTTTGGTAATTTTGCTCTGATCTTTATATTTTCCTCTCTTCTCTGAGCTTTGGGCTTGACTTGCTCTTTTTCTAGAACTTTGAGGTGCAGCATTAGGTTGTTTATTTGTGCTCGTTTTGTTTTCCTGATGTGACAATCCATTGCTATATATTCTCCTTTTAGGACTGTTTTCAGTATGTCCCACAGGTTTCAGTATGTTATATCTGCATTTTTGTTGAATTGTAGGTATCATTTTATTTCTTCTTTAATTTCACTTGTAACCCATTAGTTTTTCAAAAGGTTGTTATTTAATTTCCATGTGTTCAGGTAGGTTTTACAGTTTCTTTTGTCATTAATTACCAATTTCAGTGCATGATGGTCAGATAATATGCATGGTATAATTTCAGTCTCTTTGCATTTACTTAAGAATATTCTATGGACTAATAGATGGTATCTTTTAGAGACTGTTCCATGAAATCAAATGCTTCATTTATTTAACATACATGCAATCTCAGAAATTAGATGTACTTATTCATTTAGTGTAGACATATTGTTATCATGTTTATCTATTTTCCTACTGTAAATTGAAATGTATCACAAAATAAAGAATATTTAAGAACAAAAAAAATGGCTGAGTACTAGAAACTATAAATCTTGTTTCCTGATCTATCAGTCATGTGACCACGATAGTGTTATTGTGTTCTTCAGTCATTTTATCAGGATGCTGATGAAGAAGGAAGGAACATGTTTCACTGAATTTAAAAAATAGAACTTTTACTCCTCACGGTGACAATAGCATGATTTATGTCCATGGATTTAGGTGAAGGTCTGGATGTTAGTTCCAGACAGGGATGTGTTTTTTATAATCTCTCACTAAAATCACTATTTACCTGTGAATGTGAGCCATTCAGAGTGTAAAAGAGAAGAATCTCAACAGAGTAGTATTTATTTTGTGCTATTATTTCCATTTTACAACATGAAAATTATTTGTGATTTGTAATATTTGCATAATGTAAGTTGGGTGAGAGTGAATTTGTATATTTTTTATGTAAGCTTAAAGTACAAGGTTAATTTCCTCAATGTACCAAGACTTGTTACTCAAATTCCAGATTCCAATTCAACTATGCAGTACAGCACTGACTAATTTGATTACTTTAAAATATGTACATTTTGCAAACATAAACTGTGCTGTAGTGAAACTAAGGTGTATCACTGAGAAATGGAATTAAATATGGATGACCCATAAAAAATCTATTGATCATTTATTGTCATAATCATTGCCCAGTTGGGGAGAAGGACTTTGAAGGTCAACACAGAATGAATCTAGATCATAAGAAGGCAAGACTGAGTAATGGGGAATATCTAACAACTTTTAATTCCTCCTTGCTTTTCTTTACTTTTAATTTATCTTTCTTCTGCTCTTCAGCACATCAGAACCCATCAAAGATTAAATGCTTATTACACAGTGTTCAGTTCTTATGACTGAGGTCCTCATATCTTCCAGTTAGTGACATGCTCACCATGACTAATTCTAACAGTAGGTCACAAAAGAAGGTAAATTAACAGAGCAGGCTTTTTTCCTTCTCATCTAACATAATATTAATTTGTTTAAAAATTACTCAGTATTCTCCAATTATAGTATGCAGGACTATAACAAAACCGTGAATATTAATTTTTTAAAAAATTATTACAGTAAAAGACACATCATTCTTAATATTTGTAAAGTATTCCTCCCTTGGAACAGACTTACCTCATCATTCTTGTCACTTGATGAAACAGTTTGCTGTTTACATTTATGGGAATTTCTGTCAAATAAAAATATTGCAGTGTGTGTTCATCTGCCTTATTTACCCAGACAGACACTACTCAACTTCTGGCTCTCTACAATGTCAAAATGATCATGAAACCTACACCTTTTGAGTTGATTCAGGACATTGTGACGACCAGAGAGTTAAATTGAAGACACTCACAAAAGAAGACTTCCAGAAGTGCTTCAAAAATGGCAATTATCATGAGATAAATATTTTTGAAGCGATGAAGTATGTTTTGAGGGGAGTGGAAGGCAGTATGTTTTTTTTTTTTTTTTTTTTTTTTTACTGAAATACATTTTTTAAAAAAAATTAACATTCACCATATGTTTGATTCACTCCACTATCTTGATGAGTAAGAATGCAGGATTCCACACTACACTGGTTGGGTTCAGAGCTTAACTACCCACTAGCCATATGGTGTCAGCAAGTTACTGAACTTCTGTTCCTTAATTCCTCGAGTGCTGAAATAAATGTACCTAGGCTGTTATTAGAATTAGTTACTCATTATATAAATTGCTTGTAAAAATGCCTGGTGCATAATAGAGTACATATTGAGTTTACTGGCATAATGTAAAATGAATTTATTTCATCTACAAACAATGCTAATAACAGAAATTAAATTGCTTACATGTGATGAAAAATTAGGAAGCATTTGAGCCAACATTTGAACTCAAGCTGACTCTAGAAACTGTAATCATTGTATGATGATTTTAACCATTTGGAGATGATAATTATCTCTGTGTGGCAAAGGTCTAATGCTAAAACTAACAAGCAAAGATAATTTTGGAAATTGCCTCATATAAGATTTGCAGGGCAGTGGTAAATATGCCAGCATCCCTCTAATCACATTCCACGTACAGCTTACTTTTTTGTGTGTATGGGTTCAGTTCCTTTTTCCAAACTATAGATAGCTCTCTTAGCTAAGATCCACATCTCCAATGAATGTAGTTACTAAATACATGTGTGCAGAGATTATTTTTGCAGTTATCCTGTCTCATAGGAGCAAAACTCCATTTCTGGAAATAAACAGAAATTTTCTGACAACATAAATGTGTTTTGTCATTAAAACTGTCACATTAAAGACAGATACTTGGACTCCCCATTGAGCAACTAACACCACTGGCTTGACATAGCACTCTAGATTTTCTGCTTATTCACCTCACAACATGTTTTAAATTTCAAATTAGTGAACAAATGTAGGTTTTGTATTACTTATGCAGCCAGACATTGACAAAGATTTATAGGTGATAAAAAAATGTTACACAAAAGTTCAGAGGAAAGATAAAGGACTATTTCCACGTAACAGTGAACTAATCAGAGTGATAACTGATGTACCATGCAATGGTTAAATTGTACTTAGAGCTCTATTATGAGATAACTTAGAAAGATCTTTGCCAAAGTTTATTGAAATAAGCTCATTTTTGACTTGAGAAACTGGATCCTGGTTATCTGGAAATAACATCCTTTATATTGACAGATAAATTAAATGATAATTTAATATAGTCTATATAGAACACAGCTGTTCTATAGTGATCATTAAGCCTATACATTTTCTTGTTAAACTGAATACTCATTCAAAAAGAGATTGAAATTTCACAAAGAGGCTATTCATAAGAAACATCGGTCACTCTTGATAATATGCATCATAATTAGTTTTATAGATATTACACTTAATGTGCAGTGTAGGGAAGGAATATAGCATAAATCTGGAGGCCTGCACATATTGAATCTCATACAGAAAATAACTTCAGAAATTCTATTTCATTCTTCAGTTTCCTTAGCTGATAATTTGGTTCTGATTGGGAAAGAAAAATCTCTGAAGATTCTGAGGTTCAAATCATATTAGCACTCAAAAGTTCGGATGTGTCTTCAAACCTCCTGGGCTTGAAAATATTGGCTGGAAATGCCACGAACAACAGCTTCTTCACAGCATTTCTGGCAGTTCTTCGCCTGCTCCTGGCTGGAAGTTCAAGTGCAGAGACGCATGAAATTGAACAATGATAATAATAAAAACTTTTCTGAAACCATTTTAAAGCTGCAAAAGAAAAAAAAAAAAGTAGGACATTAGGTCTATCTAATCTGGAGGAATGGCTCAGGTACAATTTTATAGTCAAATGGATTCATGTCCTTTCCTTCTTTCTCACTTGGTTCCTGTTGCTTGATAATTTTACCCCTTTATTAATGAATTTGAACTTCATGACCACTGGACTGATACTTACTAATTATTTGGAATTTGATTAGTTCATTTGTTGGCTAGCAAGACCCCTTTGTTCTGTCTTTTCTCTGTGCACCATGCAAATTCAATTCAATATATTTTGCTCTTCTCTTCCATTTAAGTTATGAAACAATTGGTTAAAAATATTAGGTGAAGAACAATGAATTTTGAAGATTGTCTCTGCACTTCATTATTTCCACACCTACTCCTTGTATTATTATGGAAGAATGCATTAGTGTCTACATCTAAATAGTCCCTTGGGCCATTTCTGGAGAAAGAATCTTTTTATAAAAAAAGGCGAGTACTTCAGCAATATAATTCGAGTGCAAATTCATATCTGTAGGTTCCACATCCATGCATCCAACCAAATGGGGATTACAAATATTTAGAAAACATTGCCTCTCTATTAAAAATCCACAATCTTCTTTACCCTCTATTCTTTGTATAATGCATATTAATAGCTATTTACATATAACTTATATTTTGTAAATTATCATAAGTTATCTACTGATGATATGAAGTTTGTGACAGGTGGCTTTATAGGTTGTATGCCAATACTATGTCATTTTATATAAGGGATTTGACATCCACAGATGTGTTTTTAGGAGGATCTTGGAATCAAAATACATGAATTTCAAGGAATAGCTACACTGTCCCTAACACAGGAGGGTGATAAAGAGGAAACAGATGTAAGATAGTCTGTCCCTATTTTCATACATTTTCTTTCTCTTCTCTCTCACAGATCTACTAGGTTCTGGATGTAAAAAGAAAGTCTTTTCTTGGAAAAAGAGTAAAGTTGAATGAAAGATTTGCTAAAATTCAAAATTTTCTTAACTGGATAGTGTATGTTAAATATTACCTACCTATCACAAAGGAAGACCTACTCCAAATTGTATCTTCTACCATAACACAACTGAGAGATTTCTTGGGGACATCTTTCATGTTTGATACGCAGTTTAAGATGTTACATTTGGGAGCAAGTAAATAAAGAATACATTTATTCATTTAAAATCTGTGATTTTATGAAGGTGATCCCAAAAATTCTTAATATTCTTCAGTTACTCATATATATTCAGATTCCATACGAGGCTCTTTTTTCTATCTGTGGCACATTGAATATCCATTAATAATTTGTTCACACATGACATTTTATGCATCCGTATAAATGCCCTGCTCTTTATTCCTTCCAGACATACTCATTTAATCAAGGATTATTTGTATATAGATGGATTATGGTGATTAGAAGTTTCCAAAGGAGTTTGCTTTCACAGTAAATACAGACAATTTTAGCCTACTGAGTTGTTTATAGCAGTTTGTTTTCCTACCTCAAGTCTTAAAGTCTACTTTTAAAAGCAGCAGGGCTGATAAACCATGAAAGAACTATTTTTGGGGGGCAATTCAGTATCTCGAATTGTAAGAAGAAAGAGAAAACGAATTTTAAGGGAGAAATCACTATTGATTTGTTCATACAGGAGATGGCATTTGCCTTCATCTGTGGGATAATTGTACCCAAGGACTACAAATCCAATGCAATACAAGATTTTCCTTACAAGACAGTTAATGCACCATCAATCAGCTAGTAGGCATAGTTTCTGTGTTGCAGTCTAAGTATGTTTTCACTCAGCTCATTTGCACTTCAAAGCTGAAGCTGATAATTCAGGCCCAAGTAGGTGCAATTTGGGCTATTTCCCTTTTGTAGCATGTGAACACAAGCTGAGAAAAATCTCTAAATTCATTTGCACAGGGCATTACTGGCCAGAGTTGGCAGAGCAGAAATGCTGCAAGTTTCCTATAGGTAAGTATTATTGCTATGGATAAACCCTTTGAGAGCAGAGGGCTCTAGGTAAACATAGTTTGCTCTCTATTGGTGATCAATGATTGCATTACATAAAACATAAAGATACTCTTTACAACAGATCTTAAAATCTTATCTTCACCAAAACACTTGTGTAGCGAATTAGCAAATCCAGCCAATCATCTTCATGGATTAGGAAACAGGAGCAAGGAAATCATGGTGGGGAAAGTGAATCTGTTTAGGTCAGGATAATGTGGCTAGATCATTATCAGAAGGTACAAATAATCCTTAAAGAGGTGAGAAAGGGCATTTACAAGTCCTTTTGTTTAATGTTTAATAAAATGCTTTCAATGGTACCATATAACACTTGTAGAATATTGCATTTCCAGCTCTACCCTCTACTATTTTATCCCATTTCACATGCTTCTGAAGTGTGCTAAGTACATGTTTTGTGCACGAAGCCACATATTTCAAAATCCACAGCACAATCCTACCTGATATCACGCAATGTATCCATATATCTATTAAAATGAGCCTTGTCACTCAACAGTCACTGTGTTAAAGGATTTCACCAACCTTATTTTAGGCAACTATGTAGTTCTGTGAGATATAATCACATTTTAGAGTGATTAGCTCTATCCATCAAGTTAGCATTGTGTGTCTGCATTATTTTCTTCAGCCAGTACTTACTGGGTACTTCCTTTGTGCCTGAAATTGCAAGATACTTTGCATGGTCAACCTCATTTAATCATTACAACATCTTTATGGGCAGTGCGCTAGCCTCATGACCATTTTACAGATGAAGATGGTATGACACTAAGAGGTTAGATGTCTTGTAGACAGTTAAATCACTTGTTCAGTTTTTGGGTAGAACAAAGATCTTAGGTAGAATTTCAAGGGGAAAGCATTTCTATTATACACGCTGCTTTGTGGGCCTATGTCAGAAGGGGATATGCTTTTAATATTTCTTGAGATACAGATCAGTGACTTCGTAAGGGATAACAAGCATTTTCAATGTGAGTAACTCACGGAAGTGTGATGTCTGCCTTGTGTCTCACATGCTCCCTATCACAAACTTCCCTTGCCATTTTGTGTGTGTGTGTGTGTTTGTGTGTGTGTGTGTCCCCATTTCCCATCTCTCATTTTTATTTAAATCAGGTCATTGTTTCCAGTACTCCTTGGACATTCAATTCTCAGATTAAAGCTCCATATGTTTCATTGCCTGAAATTCCACTTTCTTCATCTTTCTCCCAACATTCAGAACCAGGGTTGAGACTTTCTGAAATGCTGTGTCTTTACTTTGGCACTAAACAATTTTACTGTTCTCAATTTCATGTGAATTCAGATAATCATGCTCTGTCTGTTTTTCTCTGGTATGCATAATCTTGAAACACTTTAAAAAGTCTTTCCAACAAAAATTGCCCACATCTATAATCCCATGCCTATCAAGAAAGGATCATGTGTAGTATTTATTAAATGTTATACTCCTGATCTAAACTATGCTAAAGACTTCAGAAACTGCTGGAACTACTTTGTAAAGTACAGGTTATCACAATCATTCTATAAGTTAATATATTTGAACTTTGAGAGATCAAATTTTCCAAGAAAATGATACTTCACAATAAGAACTTACCAGTCTTTAATTAAAAAAAAAAAAAAAAAAGACTGTAGAAGAGTTAGGCTGCGTTTTATGTACAGTCCTGAATTGGATGGTAGAAAACCTTTGACCCTTTTCATCACATCAAAGCAAGGTAGACTGTGTATCCTCCCGTCTTTTCAAGAAATCTCATTTCCTTAAAGAATGTTTGAATAGTAATTGTGCCCCTGTGTTGCCACAAATACAAAAACATTTTTTGCACAATGACTTTTTCCCCACATATGAACATTTTCCCTTTGTTTGACTATTCCTGCTGCCATCTAATGAAAAGAAATAGATTAAATTAATCAAAGGAAAATATTAGGCTAAATATAAAAAATATCTGCTAATGAAGAGATATATTTGACTCTAGTAGAAACCCCATTGATTGAGTCATTTAAAAGAAGATTAGGATCTCTGAAGATGATTCTGAGTCAACCCCAGGCCAGGGGAGAAAAGAGCAGATGGAGCCCACGGGCCTCTCAGCCTTTAATGTGGGTGATTTTTTCTGAATTCCCTCATTTTGCCTTCTTGTCAACAAATCCTGCCATCATTTTTCTCACATCTTTGCAGCATTTTCCAGAGCTGTTAACAGAAATCATATCACAGAGAGTGGGAAAGAATGTCATTTTGTCATTTTCTTGGGGAGTAGAAGGGACGAACAGGCAGCCTTTCCTTTCTAAGGCTTTCAGGATGAAAAAAAAAAAAAAATAAGAGAATGAACTGGTTGAAAGAACTCTTTTGCTTAGGAGCACTATGCAGAAACAGGATGCAAACCTTTCCACTCAAACTTTCTCCCTATTAACTAGAGAGAGGAACAATCTGGGATGACATTAACACACTCAAATTTATGAGCACTAATGAGCTGCATTAGCTTAATCATTCCATTATATCTGAAAGGTAAGAGGGGACTTAATGATCATCAGGTATAACCACTCCTTAATGCAGGAACTCCTTTTAATTACAGAATTCCTTTGAGATGGTCATTGGAAGCTCATTATTTCATTGAATTCTCCATCCCATGGTAACAGTGTTTCATTTACTAAGAAAGTCACCCTTTCATTCCACTAGGACATTCATTCATTGCTATTTGCTTTCTTCATTGGAATAATAGTGAGTGATGAAACAATGATAGTTATAATAATGATGATGATGAGACATTACAAAATTTTTCCTACATGCTAACCATCAGTAAAATTTATATATTTACTTTCTTATTATCACAAAATTGTTTATTACAGGCATTACGATTCGACTTAACTTTACAAAAAAGAAGAACTAAAACAGAGTACTGGAGTGATTTCATGAAAGTTGCAGAAGTCACAGAATGAGAAAGCAAATTAGAAGATAGTTCTGCTTGATCGTAGAATACTGGAATTTGTATACTGGTCTCATGTCTCAAAGTACTTCTAGATCTTTTTATGAAGCACCCAAAATATATTGTCTCCTCGTTCTTCTCTTTTTCAAGTTATGCATCCAAGATAACTTAAATGATTCCAATTAATATAACTTTCCGGAGCACATAATCATGCTAGATTTTATTTTAGGACTTTCTGGATTTCTGAATTTAATAGATAGAAATGTGACCTGGAAGTAATACTGAAAATTTGACTTGAAAAGTGCAGCATATAGAAGATTCCACAGACACACTTCACACTTTTACAAAGTTTGTGAATCTGCAAAGCTATTAAAGTAAAGATAATTGGCATCAGAGTAATATCAAAGTGCAAAGTTTTAGGGTGGAAAAACACATTTGACAAGACAACATTTTGAGTTTCAGATACAAATTATTATTAACCTGAAATAACTGAGACCAGAACTTAATTTCAATGATTCACCAACTCAACATGAAGACACAGCTCAACACCTTGCACCATGTGCTGAAATTTCAGTGGTTGGGCTCTAATCTCACATATCCTGGTTGGAAATATATATAGCAAGTATCGTGAGGATTCAAGAACCACACCTTAAAAGACAGAAGCGATGTTTCCAGGCAGACTTAGGCTTTTAGGTTAGTCAGGAAGACAAAGAAAAACTGGGTGGGACTGTATTTAGGTGATCACAGAAAATCAAAGAGAGGGAGACCAGAGGATGCATATGCATTATTAACTGGTAACAATTGTAGTTAGGCTGAATTCATAAGCTCTGTTGGCAACTGAGACACTGAGGTGAAATCTGATGCTGCTGTAGCAACCTTGCTGAACAAGAATGGAACTTTGAGAACAATGCTGGGCAGATGAACTTGCATGCATTTTTTGAAGTCCTGCGCATTCCCTACAGCACCAAGGCCAGTGCCTGAAGAAGCAAATAGAGCTCCTTAAAAGGGGGGAATAGTAGCAGTAGTCACAGAGTAATAAGATGATGTTACAGATAATAGAATAATGATCAACATACAGAATCAAACATGGATGTGAGGTGAACAAGAGTGCTTTGCCATGAGACCAGTGCTGTGCCATTCCCTGACTTCTCTGATTTTTTTCCAGGCGTCTGCAGCATTCATTGCAATGAGCATCTTCAAAATAAATAAATAAATAAATAAATAAATAAATAAATAAAGTTTTGGGAAAAACAAGGGGGTGCCATGAAAAGTAGCAGTTTTAAATGTGTGAGTTGCTATTACAGTTCTGTAAAATTATACAGTGGAGGAATACTTTATGATTTTATTTTTATGTAAAATAATTCTGATAATGCAAAGTACACTTTATAAATGTAAAAGAAAATTCTTTTGTGATTTTTCAACTTTTTTTAATACACGTACATTTGCAGTTCTAAGAAAGGTGCTAATATAATTTCCTGATTTATCAAACAGAATTATTGTCCTCTTCTACACATTGATGATGAATATTTTACACAACCGTAGTATTCCTGCTTCAGTTTCTCGACTCAATTATTATATAATATATATAATATTTCAATTGGTTATTATAGCTATTTTCTTTAAAAATTCTGAAGTTTTGTATTAGTGTCACATCTACTAAAATTCAAATGATGCAGTGGGATAGCCCCTCCTCAAAGACAGCATGCAAATTTTTGAAGTATTTCATATAATAATTCAGTCTCTAAAAAGAATGGAATTCTTACAGATACTATAATATGGATGAACCCTAAAGGCATTAGACTAAGATATAAGTCAGATACAGTGGGTAATCAAAATTTAGTGCATGTTTAATTTTTTCTTTAAAAATTGGTTGTATTAAAAACCACATTGCCATTAATCCCTCTCAAAATACTCTTCCTTATCACACTAATTCTATGTTTCTTGCCACTCTATGAAGCAGTTCTGAAAGTTCTCTTTTGTGAATGTGTTTATGGAGTGTTATCAGAAATACAGCAAATGCAGCTGCCAAGTGCCACCTAAAGGAAATGAGCATAGAAGCATTAGCATGTGTACCCATCTACTTCACTTACAGATCCAGCACTGTGCAATTTCCAGTTCTCCCCCAAATTCAAAGTGATCATCAACCTAAATGCTCTGAATCAGTTTGTGGCACGGAGACAGCCATCCCAGTCTGACTAAAGACATTAACAAAGAGGGCTTTCAGAATTGTTTCCAATATAGTTTTTCCTCCTCTCTGCCTTCTATGCTCATGGAAAGATGGAACCTTCAGGATTTGATGTAACTGCTGCAATCATGGGGCTGGCTTTGGCCATGAACTTGAGTAGCTGAGTTAACTTTATTAAAGTAAGTCACTCTCACCTTTGAAGATTTAACTGAGAGTTATCCTCTGCATAAAAACTGGCAAAATTTGAGATAACTGCTTTAATTTCTTATGTTCTGAAATTTATATTTAGCAGCAGGATTTTTTTCATTCATGATTCTGTGTGCTTAAGACTCTTTCAATAGAAAAAATTATGTCTTTCAATAGATATTCAAACTTCCTTGCACTGTTTTCCTCATTTTATTGTGTGTGTGTGCATGTGTGTGTGCGCGCGCGCATGTGTGTGTATTCCTTCCAGAGCTCATGTTTTTCTTTTAAACATTTTATCTCTTTGTCCTTTTTTCAATCTGTGTTTGAAAGCCTTTATTTTATCTGAGAGCCCTTTAAATTTCTCTGAGAATAGTAATTCATTTTTTCTGTTTTTTTCACTTCTGTGAATTATTTCAGTTTCTACTGGAATTTATTTATTTCACCTCTCTAATGCAGCTGATTTTATCTAAATACTTTAGGGACCGCAATTTATGTATACTTAAAATAGAAGTATCAAGTTGACTTTTCAAAGTGCTGGGTTGGATTATCTCAGGCCAGAATATCTAGGCTTATTTTCCCTGAAAAAAATTTTCCTCAATCTGAAAGATGGCCTAGCAATGGATCACTTAAATTCCTAGAGTCAGGCTTTTTATTAAGGGTTTATCAAAATGGGAAGAAATCATTCCGAGGTGCAGTTACGCATGTAATCTTCATAAATGTTCCCACCCAGTCCATTACCCTAAGTAAGTAAGAGTCACTTCTGTCATGATGATTATTGTTATTTCAGTGTCTTTTCTTTACTTTGAATCCATGTGAAGTTTCTTGCACACTCATTAGACTCAGGGAAGTGGGATGGAAAGATGATTAGAGAAGGAATTTGTTCCTTGTTCTAAGACCTAACTGTAGACGGATCTACCCACTAATACCAACCCCTATACTAAATCCATCCTCCATACCTAACAATGTTATTGTTATGGAAATTTTTTTGGGGAATATCAGCTTCTTCCTTTACTGTCATCAGTCCCTCAATTAATTTTAAATTCTGGATTCCTCAACATTCTTTGTTCTAATATATTGCTCCTATTCATTTTTCATCCTTCAATAAATTGAAATCTAATGTGGTCTGATGGACCTTTTGTTCTCTTCCCGATGGGATTTACAGATTAGATTCTGCTTTTATTTTCTTATTTTAAAGACAAGTGGAAGCAATACAGGCACTTGATCAACATATTGAACCAGAGATCTCTTGGACTCTTGCTAGAATAAGATGCCATTGCATTTTGTGTATCTGCATTGTCCCCAGTTTATTTTCACTGAGAGTGTTTGACGATGAATTTGGTTGGCTAGAATAAAGGTGGACATTTCATTGTTTCCTGCTCACACACACACACACAAATAACAATTCCAATGTTGTTTAAGATGTTTAAAAACAAGGTCACTGTAAAATTGAAGGTAGATGAAAGTTGGGCTTTGCATTAGCTCTTTCTCGTGCCATAACTTTTTATTTACTTTTTTCTCCAACATGAAACTGGAAAAAGTCAGAAAAGACCACCTCAAATTCCACCATTAAGCTAGAAGTTCTAATGTTAAGTATACCTATTTCAGTAACTTAGTTATAAAGAAACTAAATGATGGTAGTATCAGTAGGAGAAAAATTAAAGCATTTTAATAGGATCTCCACATTTTAGAAGGTGTATCTCAAAGAATCAAAAATTCAGATTTTATTATCATTTCTGGCTTATGTGTTTCATATCTAGTATTCTTCAGTTCTTCTAACAACATATATGACATTCTTAAGTTTTCATAAGTGATTTTAACTGATTAATTGATACTGAAATCTGTCTTATGTTTGAGGAGTAAAATGTCTGCTCAGAATGTCCAGAATAGACAGCACCATAATTTCAGAATGCACTCAAGCCTCCCTTCATCCAAGTTCTTTTAGTAACTTAACTTGTTGTTGTCCTCCCTAAACGCCTATGAGCTTTAGGGTGTAGTGTGTTTGCTGTGGTATACTTAAGCACACCTTGGATCTTCTCATTGAAATCAACTATGACTGTCTTAGTAACAGTTATGTGTTAAGACTAAAAGATTGTACACTTTTTCTTTTTTTTTTAATTTTCAGATTAGACACACAATATGGAAGGAGAGAAGAAGGTGCAAAAGTGTTCATTGCTATATGCACCAGAGTAGACCACTAGACTGTTTTCAAGGAGAACAGTTGCGCAAACACAAGAAATTTTACTGCAATGTGTGTGAAGCCATAGGAATTCGTAGAGCATGGACAAATAGTTGGAAAAAGCCTGTTGAAAGCAGATGATTGACCAATAGAGATAAGAACTCCCATTCATAACTGGGCTTTGGTACAATGTGATACAGTACTTCATAAAATAGAAAGAATATTCAAATTGATATTTAAATCTCATTCTAATTACCCACTAAAATAAAAAAAAGAATGATTCATGTGTTCATCAAATACCCAATAAATGTATACTGTTTATACTGTTAAACATTATGCTGAATATTCTGGAAGATATAATAGTAACTACCTTTCAAGAAACCTGTATGTGGTAGATATAAGCACACTTGTGAAAAAAATGGAAGACAATAAAGGTTTGACACTGGTTTATTGGTGGCAGCATAAATTCTTTATGACCAAAAGGATACATTATATTTGTGGCTACAGTTATTTTTTTCTACACCTTGGCCAATGGACCTTCATAATCAAGGCCATACTTGTTCCCATAAGAAAACACACAAAAGATGAGATATAGCCAGCACAGTTTTCTAGTCAGCTCTGTTACTGACAAGGGCAGGGAATAAGATAATTCTCCTTATTGGAAGTCTGCTGAGGTTGACGGAAAAGAAGTATTTGTTACTAACTCTTGGCCAGCTGTAAAAGAAGAATATCATCTGAATAAAAATATTTTAAATTATGCCAGCTGGCAGATCACCTAGCCCAAATCCAAAGCAAAATCTTTGTAGCAACTTTCTTCTAGAAAAACTTGAAAGTGCTGTTTCAATCCTTTAGTTCTCTTTAAAAACTATCAAGAACCATGGACTACTGTAGATTCTTTGACACACTTCTGGATGTTTCTTTAGACAACTTTGACTTTTAAAAAGTTCTGTTCATTAATGTGTTGGGTCATACACCTACAGTATACGGCATTTACAATAGTGCCTCCCATTTAGGCATATTGCCAAAAGAAAGGTCATCCTGTGATTAATGTCACTCATCTCATTAGAAAGAACATGCCAAGCTCCCACTCCGTACAGTGTAGTTATTCTCATCAGCAGAGCTGTTGTTTTTCTCTATTGTCACTGGTGTCTGTGTTTTAAAAGTTCAGTAAATACCTTCATTTTTAGCTTGCAATTCCACAAAGGGCGAGAAGAAAATATCTCCTTGAAGCAAAGAGGTGTAACACAGATAACGTTTTGAACATGACAAGCCTCACTTGCACCCTCTTGGGTTTGCACTGGGAGGGTGGGTGAACTGTGGAGGAAGAGTGTTACTTATACTGTATAGTACTGTAAGGCTGTGTGCTCCACAACCTTTGGAGGTGGCGTTCACAAGACTACAGTAACTTAGAACTCTCTAGAGAGTATTCTTTGGCTAAAACCAGCAAAACTAAGGCTATGTAGTAAGGGAAATGTGTATTCCCATTGATACAAATAATGAAAATTTGCATCAAATATTCATGAATCAAAATGTTAGTAACATAAATGTTCTTGTAAGAAGTTTACAAAAGAAGAGTAAAAATTTAAATGTCCGTTTTTCATAAAATTTTTTTTAAAAATGCTTCATCCCCACATGGAAATAATACATAAGTGATTAATTTATTAAAGGTACAATAAGTCCACAACATGTACAGTTTAATGCAGTGAATATTTTGGAAAATTTAGTGATGAGTTTGGCAGTATCCTCAAATGAACTAGGGATCTGGAAAAAAAAGAAGTAACTATTTGATGGCGTTTGTAAGAGCAGAAAACAGACAATGTGAGTTGAACAAGAGAATATCTAGCCTTTTAATTACAAAATAGAATGACAGGTTCAGTGGTGTAGATCACACATGATACACAACGGCATTATATTTGGTGATAATTATCATTGTTTTCAGACTATTCAGATTTCCTGAGATAGACATGTCTGTTTTTGTGTCTTTAGATATGAGTTTTGTGGCTTTGAACAGATAATGGCCAACTTGATCTAGCATAACTGTGAACACAAACATGGTTTAAATGTGAACAGGTTATAATAAAAAATTTTAAAATGAAAAACAAAAGATGAAGACAGAGATATAAAGTAAGAAAAAGAAAGAAATGACGAACATGTGTACTATGTGATGAAGGACCAATTATTATCTTAGAGTAATACAAATATAAAAGTGAATTGATTTATTAAATATAATTTATTTAAACTTTTCACCTGAAATACAGTGATGCTTCTTTGGTTCTAAAGCTAATTGTAATCTCTGGCATTGTCATTAATGTGTTTAAACTACATGTAATATATAAGCTTCAGTCTAGGACTTGCTTGTGCCTGATAAATGTTATGGTGATGGTTCTATCAAATTCTCCCTTAAGCAAAATAATTTTTTAAAATGAAAAAAATGAAAAATAGATTCCTGATTAATTTATATGCTCACTGTTCTTCCAATTAACAAAACCTTCCCTTATTCTGGAGCATAATACATCAAATACACACAAAGATACAGAACTAGTTTTCTTAAATCTATTTATTCATTTGTATATTAGAAAAAGAATAAATGAAGTACAAATTACAGTTTAATTGGAAAATAAGCTACTCGCCCCAATCCTTTAGTCCTCTCTTCATAAGCGCTCCAGATTTTCATTCAATCTGGAATCATGTTCCGCTACAGTAGCTACCAGAGCTGGCCAATTATCTGTGAAGGTTTCTTCTTGGATGCCCTCAGTTAGTTCTGTTCATTCAATGGAAAACTTGTGGTACTGAATTCATTTTAAATGACGGACAGAAAAATCTGTACCATTGGAATGGCAACTTAAATACACAATGCAAGAAATTTGATTTGATTTAATTTAATTTAATGTAGCTGTCAAAACCCCAACACACATGCTTAGTGTTTCATGTGTGTGTGTGTGTGTGTGTGTGTGTGTGTGTGTGAGAGAGAGAGAGAGAGAGAGAGAGAGAGAGAGAGAGAGAGAAAGAGAGACAGAGACAGAGAGATAGCGGGAGGAAGAATTTAATATTCCTATGTCTTTAGAAAGTGTTGTTGCTTTCTTTTATAAAGTCAAGAGAAAAATAAACACTAATTTACATGAAGTTGTAACATGTGATAAAAGCAATTTTTAATTATAATTTATATCACATATTTTCAATAGTCTCTTATAATCTCTCCCTGTCTTTGTAATCCTATTGCAGCTATGTTTAAATCATCCACCAGCCACGAATGAGACCACAATAAGTTGAACAATTTTTTTTTCCCATAGTGATTAAGTCACTCAAAGAATCTGCTAGCCATATAACAATCCAAACCTAATCATCTTTATTTGTGCTAGATACAATAAAATACATGAAAATTTAGGGCATGATTCTACTTTTTAAGAAATTTTTCCAAGGTTGGCATTTATTTTCTCAGGAAGCCAACCAGTCTTCACTGAAACACATACATTAAAACAAGAATATTACAATGACCAATACTGACTTGGAAATACAAAACAACAGAATGCAACTGAGAAGACCACATTAATACTGACCATTTGATTTCACACTGTAGAAAGACAATATTTTCATTAGTGAAGCAGAACTTTTGGTAGCAGAAAAGGAGAGGCAGATGTTATTCAGTAGGAAAAGCAACTGTGTTCTAGAAATGATAAAGAATTGGGGAATGAAGCAGAAATGTGAAGTAAGTGATGGATGGTAACAATGTGCTCAAGTATATATATATATATTATCCAAAAGGATTTTTTTAATATTTGGAGTTATGTCTTCAATTCTATTCATCTGCCCTTTCTTACCCCATAGATGTGTAATTGATATGACAAAAGTATGATGCCAAGTCTTGTTGAAACCAGGCAATGATCTACTACATTTTATGCTATTAGAATAAAATACCTGAGTTCCAGTATTTTAAAAATAGAGAGGTTGATTTGACTCGTGCTTCTTGAGCCTGAAGGGTACACTGCACGCAGGACTGAGATCGAAGTCTAGGAACCATGACTGTGTCACATTATCATAGAGAAGCAGAAAGAGAAATAATCAGGTGAGGGTGACAAAGGAAACGAGTCTGGGGAGGAATCAAACTGGCTCTTTTTACAACAACCCTTTCTTAGGGAAACTAGCCTACCTTCTACTGGATATGATCCATTTCTGAGAAATAACATTGACTCATTCAGATGAAGAAAACCCTTGGCACCAACTACCTTCCCTGAAATCCCTTCTGGTAAGGATTCTATGTCCTCAGCACTGTCACACAGGGGCAAAGCTTTTAGCGCATGCACCTTGGGGAGCACCAACCAATGCCATTAACTTGTGAATTTGCTCGAGAAAAGGATACCTGAAAATCCAAAAGAAAAAGAAGTAAAAAGAAGTACACTTTGTTTTAGAGAAATACACTTCTCAACAGGACTCATGTTGCAGAAACTAAAGGAAAGCAAGGAAGTTTGAAGTAGAAGTGGTGGACTGTGAAGAGATACATGCTAACCATCCTGAAGGACATTTGCAGTGACTGTTTAGATAAAACTTCTTTTGCTAGTGGTCAGGTAGCCAACAACAATAAGAAACGGATAAGGAATTTGCACTGAACAATAATATCAACTTCATCACAACCTATTTAAATTAACCTCAAGACATAAACCTTGTATTACATGAACTTCATCCTAAGATTCCATACTACAAAGAGAGGCATGAAGATTCTTCAGTGTGGAAAAATAGAAAATTATACCTGTGATGTTGCATACATCTATAGTAGTGATATTAGAATTTGTTTTCAGACTGGTTTCAATTGTTTTCTGTCTTTCTATGTGGATTAATCATTCATAGTCCAACTAAATGTACACATGGCAATATGTACAAGTTTTATGTGATAATTCCACCATACTGAACAAGCTAGTAATCTAGTAGATGAGATAAAACAGACAAATATGAAAAATATAATTATTTCAGGGAAACAGTATTCCCATCATGTAGACTTTGCATTTTCCTTTTTTAACATTACTTAATATATTGCATACTGTTATCTTAGAGCTAGTTGTTCAGGTTACAAGATCTAGGAACAAAACAAAACTGATCAAACAATCAAACAGTGACATCACAAGCTATTCTTTTCAATGAACTAACAGAAATTGGTAGTATAGTTATCTATCTTGCATGCACATGCACACAGTTATATATGTATGTATAAATATATTTTTTTCATTTGAATTTGCATTTTCTTGTTCACTGCATCATAAATAAGTGCTGTCTCAGAATATAAGATACTGTTGGAGAGAAGGGGGCCTGCTCGGCTCTTTACCAACACTCTGATTTGCCTGTTTAGAAATGTTTGCAGTCTCTCCGTTTGAATGTCTACTTTGTATTCTTTGATACTGTGATTTGAGCAACTATTTCCAAGATGATATTATGTAATCTATTAACAGGTGATTTCTTACTGTTATTTTTTTTTTTTTTTTTTTTATAGTTCTGTATTATGTGTAACCTTACACTGCTTTGTTTTGTTTGGTGTTTTTCTCTTTTTCCTCTTAAATAAAAAAAAAAAAAAAAAAAAGAAATGGATATGCAGGATCCTTGCTTCCTCCAGGAAGCACCTCATCATGAGCAAATCTAACTTTAAACTGTCCTTAACCTGTAAAAGTTGAATACACTTTCTCTCTCCCCCTCTCTGTCTCTGTTTCTGTCTCTCTTTGTCTCTGTCTCTCCATGTCTCTTTCTCTTCCTCTGGCTCTCAGCTATTGGATAGTTCGCTAAGAGGACAGGAATTGACAAATGGCTGAAGTTGTTACTCATTTGCTGAGGGATACCGGCTACATGCTATTTGTGGGGTTTCCAAGTATAACCAAAATAGCACATTTTCAAAATGTCACATTAATGCACCTTCTACAAAGTATGACTCAAGGCTTTGAGAGTCAAGTGCCTGAAATATATTTAATAATCAATAAATGAATCAGAGCAATCAGTCTTCCTCTCAGATAGGACTTCAGCTACTATATTTAAAGTTGTTTTTCTTCCCCTTCCCACACACAGTCTCTCTTATTCTTCCCCGCGCTTCTTTATTAGTTTGAATCTAGGAGTCCAAGACGTTAGAATTAAAAGTCAGGAAGCTTTATTACTGTTAGATTTTATAAGATCAGCTACTTGAGTATTTTAATTATTTTTGAGTTTTTTAAAAAATTCTTTTTCTATTTTATACCTTCAAATATCACTGGAAGTAACACAATTTCCATAATTGGAAGTAACAAAGACTGTTAAAAATGTGGCAGGGGAAATTTGCTGCCTAGTATTGACATAATGAAAAATAGTTTTGTATTCTGAGAATTATGCGAAGTAGTTTTTGTGGTGAGTTGTGAAGGTAACATTTCTATATTACATAGAAAAGTGTGGGTTATTTATTTACTTAAAACCATGCTACTAAGCATTTAGTCTGTCATAGATACTGTGCCCTTTTCTATTAAGGTTAATCTGTTATTTATGCGGACAAATTTTTGAGGTGCCCTATAATGCAAAGCACCACAGGACACAAAAGCACAATCTTTCCAGTCACGTGTGGAGAACTGGGAATATTTTAAAATAATGACCTACTAAACACAAGTCTAACTGTGGGATTCCCACATGGCAATGGTGCCTGGCCAAGACAATTACAATGGTAAAATCATGGTAGTAGTTAATGCTTGATTGTAAGAGAGGTAATTTCAAGATGGCAGCTTTGCCTCCTCTGGTAATTAATAAATAAATATTGACATTAATTTAGCACTTTCCGTCTTCAAAGCACTTTACAATTATTAATTAGTCCTCTTAGGACTATTTGAAATATATCATCTGAAGTTTGCATTTAAATAGAATTTTCTTGATGGTGTTCACTTCATACTGGTGTTTTCTTGGCTTCAACTATAACAGCTCAAAAAAAAAGTACCTCAGAATTTATTTTTCTGCAAATTCAAGACAATAAGATGAATATAACTGAATAGACGTTCAGGAAAGATAATTTGCAAGGAGTCGAGAGTCAGCAGGGCTACATTCACAAATTGCCACAGGCAAGATCTCAGTTCAATCGCGGTAACAGCTTCCAGCCAGGGTGATAGTTGTCATTTGAACCTTGTTTTTGCACCCAAAGTTGTGCACAAGGTTTTACCCTCACCTGGAACTTGCATTCATGTGGCTGGTAGAATGTCCTATTGCCTATTAATTCTTGTGCACCTCACTTTTGTTTTTCTTAAATTAAGAAACATTTCCTAATGTCTAGGGTTTTTGTTACCATTCATTTATTAATGTTTATGAAGTTCCTCATTAGGAAGTGAAAAAATAAAATACGTAGAACTTTATTTCATAACTCACAGACTAACAAGACCAAAACTTCATTAGATCAATATATTCAGAGTATAACAAGTTCTAAACTCATATGCTTTATTTTTGTGAGTACGCTCTAGCTTACAGCAAATTAAAAGTTCAGATTTTTCACATACATTGCTCATGCTCACTTTCATTCCAAGTTTCCCCCTTTCTTATCATTTTGCATTAGTGTGGTGCATTTTTAGAACCAGTAAGTCAGCCTCAATACATTGCTAATGAGTAAAGCCCATGATTTCCATTAAGATCCACTTTCCATTTAGTACATTTGATGCATGTTGACAAATGTGTGATTACATGTGGTGACATATAGCCTGTGCTGCAATAGCATGCAGAACTGTTTCTCCTGTGATGTATTTATGTATGCCAGCTAATTAGAGTTTCACCGCACTGTGACCATTCACCTTCATCCTAGACACCGCTGCCTTTCAAGGAGGTTGTGTCCCATCGGTGACTGTCTCCCCAGCTCCACTGACAGGGAGTCACACTGTCTCCAGAGAAAATCATTTCAATCAAACTGACTTGAAAACTGGGGTCTGAGTCTCAGCATCAGAGGGAGAACATTTACAGTCTAATTCCATTTGACTTATAAGAGCCTTTCCACATATACATGCCAGGCATGTAGTTTATCCATTAGGTAGAAAGCTGGCACCACTTTTGGGTTTGTCTGGTAGCCCTCACTGTCTGGGACCACTACAGGATCCAAAGAACACATTCTCTGTATGAGAAGCAATATGTGATTCTACTAACTACTAGCGGAAGATCACCTCTTTGATTTGATACGACAGCTTCCAACTCTCTTAAATCAAGCATATATGTTGGTTTTTGTACATGTGACTTTGTTTTTAAAGAACCACAGTTGTTGCTGGGTTCCAGTGTACACTTAGTGTACAGAGATAGTCTAGCACAACTTAATGCACCTTCTATCAATGCAGGCATAAAATAGTATTGTGTTTATATGCCCATAGCTGATAGTTACATAATGGAAATTGTGGATATTTACTCTTAATTTCTCAGTATCTTTAACATTGCCTACATAACATAATCTTAGTTATTTAATGAATTGAATGCATGAAAACAACAAAAAAATAATAAACAGACATATGAGAGAATCAAAAAAGTAAAAAAAAAAATGTTCTGTAAAACTTCAGAACATTTTCTTGCTTACTGCCTAATCATCCTTCCTAATGAATGTGTAATGAACAGAAAAGATGATAAAACAGAGAAGGTATGCTATGCCTCTGATAGACCACAAAACCTTGATCAGAATATTACATATGGCTCAAATGCAACCTGCTTTTGTCCTCAAAGGCGTCCTTTAAATTCTACGTGAGACCAGTGAGGATAAACTCACCAGTATTAATAAAGGTTATCTGCCATTATCCCCAGAGAGGAGACCTGCTTCATCGTCCTGAGAGCTAGGGTTACATAAAGGGATGCATCACCATGCCAGGTCAACCTAATATTAAAGAGCCTCAAGTCTATCCAGAGGTTCAGGGCTCTGTGGAGAATCAGCAATACAGGCATCCAGCTTCCTTTGGGTACTCTCTAGAAAACTCTGCCTGTTACCCTTCCGCATCTGCTTTGGTTGCCCTTTGCAGAGCCTCATTAGCATGAAACAGTCTCTTTTTCTTATCTTTCTGCCTTGTAATTGCTGGATACTTACCCATCTTCTCCATCAAGCTTTAGGCTACCTAGAATAAGAAGCCTGTTTTCATTGTTCACAATTTGATTTCTTGTGTTTACTTTCACGTCTAGAACATAATGTGGAGTGAGAGAAAAGAAAGGACACAAGGATGATAAGTAAATCTCATGTCAAGAAATTATAAACTTTCTCTTAAAAAACCAAACCCGGATACATTCAGGTTTAAGTGTTTCTCTTTGAATCCTGCCTAGTTAGTTGCACAATAGATATTCTGAAGAAACAAAATCCTACTTAGCCAGGGATACTAGTTGACTCATGTCTCCTTAAACTGTCTTTGACACTAAGATCAGCTTTGATGTTTTCATCCTCTCTGCTGGACTTGTGTGAGATGACAGTGGACTAACTGACCTCACTCTAATTTACTGCTATGTTCCATGGAATACTTAATTGCCATGGCTCAATGTGAAGATGTCCCCAGCCCTCAAAACTGACAGTGTGTTGATTGATACACATTGTGTTTTTTTAATGGGTTTTCATTGGTTGGCTTATGCCTCCAGACCTGGCTAGTTGTGTGAGTTTAACTAACATGTGTGTGAGTTTAACTATGTGAGTTTAACGAACATGTGCCTCATTGGGTTTATTATTCTCACATCCAAGCAGTCTCTTTTTACTTATTACATATCTTTTTTGGTTTTACTCTTATTATGCATGTGTCTTATTGCTCATATCCACTGAAATCATGCCATATCTTGCTATATTGTCTTAAAATGGTTAGTGTATCACATTGAACAAAATAAGTACTCAGTGTTTTTCCAAATGATGAATAAGAGATGAACAGAATTTTCTTACTACAAATCTAAATATTTTTTGTACTTCAATTCATCTACACTTTCTCCAAGTTTCTATGATTCTGATTATTTGTGTTAAGAATTTAAGGTACTCCAGAAAGAGTTGTTAAAAATGAGTGGTTATATTTATATGGGTAACATTCTTGCTTTCATTGAATGAGTTAGTAAATAAAATGTTTGTCTAGATCCTTTTTTATGCTACATAGCAACTTCTCAAAGTAAAGAGATCCCCTTGTAAGCCATATACTTGCCAGGGCACCTATCACCAGTGCGCAATATCTAGGAGGTCACCAACCTCATTGGTGTCCCGAATGGCATCTCAGAAACAAAAAGTACCAAACTCAAGAGATTTAAAGGCAAATTATCAGGAGTTGGACTGCAGCTCCAAACCATATAGGGCATAAGGTCAGAGCTTAACTGTTTTTCCATTTTATTGCTCAAGGACAAGAGAACTTGATGCATGGGACTCCAGCACCATAAACTGCCTACCAAGGTGCCACTTCCTCATGTATGGTTGCAAGTTGAGCACTGGCTACACAATTTAAACCGACAGCAGCAGAGCCCTGGTCTGGATGTGAGAAACAATGTCACACACAACATCTTTTTCCTAATTATTAGGACTTGGACAGGTGGCAGGAAGGGAATGAGGGGAGGGGATAAAGGATAGGGAGGGGCAGAAGACACAGTGACATTTCCCATCTCAGGAGTACAAGATTCATTACCTCTGATGAAAAGTCACCAGGCTGCAGTGAGTCCTGACATACTCTGTGACAGGAGAAAGTGACATGGCCGTTTGACATTCAGGGCTAGAAGGTTGCTGGTCTGTAATCACTAGTTAAAATTGAATCTTGTACATTGCACCCTGCCAGCACAGCTCAACTCTTGATAATTATTTGGATGCTACTGTATTTGGATTTTATTTCCTCAGCAGAGAGGGGAAGTTGGATTTATAGTTTACTGCTGGGTTAAGATTGGAACAGGCTAGATCTTTTTTATGGTTAATATGGCAGAGCCAAATAAATCTGGAGATGTTTTTGTCCCTATTTTAATTCTAAACCACTTGGAGGTAGAGATTTGGAGCCACAAAGAAAGTAGAGGACACATTTTTTAATTTTTCACAAACATGCTACAATTCTGTCTGTGCTAATGTTTTCCTCTTTTCTCCTTTCACTTCATGATGCTTTAAACCAGCCATCTGGCCATGGAAGGGGATGGAAAACACTGTTTTGCAATTGCTATAGCCTGAGTGCCACACGGTGAAGACTTCTTTATGGTGAAGGGCTGAGATGGCCAATGCCAATTAAACAACTAGTTTTTCACCTGAGGGTCAGAGAAAGGACAATGCAAATGTTCTACATTAGGTTCTGTTAGTATAATTACAGGTTAGCTTCAAATGGTTGATTTGCAAGTAGGCATGCTGTGATACCAAAAAGAAAGTTCCCCTCCTTGCTCCTGCCCTAAGACATAGAGGCTTTGGTCCTTTAAAGAGAGCCTATGTATTCACTCTGTTAAGCCCAGAAGGATCCCGTACGTCTGGCTTGACAGGCTTCATCTAACATTTTGAGGAGTCACATCCACATGTTTGTAGAAGGGTAAATTGGTGGCCACAACTCATTTTATGTACAGGCAGAATAAGTGCTGCCTGTGTACTAGGGGTTCGCTGTGCCCCAGGAGGCAGAAAAGCTGGCCTGATCGAAGATGCCTTTATAATTAATCTGCTTCAATGTCTAAAAGTCCAGCATCAGAAAAGCACCATTTTAAATGAAAAATATTGTATTTCAAGGGTTTCTAAACAAATATATTTTTTTTTTTTCTGGGAGGAGAAGTAAATGAATTCCCAAACATAGATGACGCAAGGATATTATGACAAAAAATGTACAGATTTTGCTTCTCGCTTGCCTTTCCTTCTTGAGGGGAACCTCCCCCCCCCACCACCAATCTGGGCTTGACCCTCATCCACACCTCATGGCAAGCCTGATTTCTGTGAGTTGACTATGGTTTTATCACTCATAGAGAAGTAAAATCCACACAACTTGAAGGACGGAGGACTAAAGTGAGAAGTTACTTTGAGGATAATGATATGGAATGAAAATATTATTGATAATCTATTGATAGTTTTTTAATAAAATAAAAAACAAAAAAAAAGGAACATACTAGTCTACTTTGCTGTCACTGGGATACAATATCAAACACCCACAGCATAGAGAAGAGACTAAATTTGATTCACATTTCAGGGGATTATGCCTAAGGTCATCTGGATCCAACACAGAAGCATCATGATGAATAGCCATGGAAGGGCAAAGATGCTTAGTTTATGGCAGCAAAGAGGTAGAACAAAGGAACGGTAGTAGGGATAAAGGCAACAGGACCCGTGTTTAGTAACCAAGGTCACATATTTATGTCTACTCACACATATCTAGAAATATGATTTGCTAATCCTGGATATTTCTTAAGTGTACCAAGTTGATGCAGGTAGGATTAACCACCATTTTAATGCCTTCTAGTGGTGAAAATATGGCCTAAGATGTTCTTTCTGATATTGAAACGGGAATGCCTTAGTGCAGTGGTCAACACCTGTACTGTCTTCAATAGTGAGTTCCATCCCAATGGTCCTGTCCACTTCCCTGATGTCCATGCTTTCAGGAGGCAGGCATGCTTGATTTTTTTTTTCTTTCTAGAACTTGGAGAAATTAATGTCAGCACTGGAAAGACCCAGGTATGCACAGTTTCAAGCCATGGCCAAACAGATAACAGGAATAAATATAGCTTGCATTTAAAGTATTAGATAGTACACTGATAAACATGGAACAGCATTTCTGAACAAAGAAGACCTAGGCAAACTTTGGAGTTTGATTATTTGGCCATAAGGTGATAAGATGATATTATTTAAGATCACTACTTACAAACAATTAAAATAGAAGAATAAGGACAAAGACTTAAGAAAGATAAAAGATGAAATGATATACCAAGCGGGCTGTAATTCAATGTATAATCCCGCAGTGGTGACAGAGTGAGGAGGACCTGGAATGCTATGGTTGCTGTAATGAAACTGAAGCAAAGTGGACCCTTAACTTATGAACTCAATTCATTCCCCAGGGCTGGTTATAATTCACGTTGTCAATTGAAGGCTCAGGCTCCTCTACACAGCCTTCAAAGTTTCTCTTCCATGTACAGGCAAATCTGTTTCCTTAGAGAGACATTAGCTCAGGATTTCTCAACCCCATACAGGAAAGGGTGTTGTAATGTTTCTTTCAGAACTCCTTGAGGGTTAAATTTGTATATGAGACCATCTGGAAACACAAGCGTACAGCATTCAGGTCATAACTCAAGATTCTGGCCGTAAGTTAAAACTAAAATTCTGGTTATAATCCAGATTGTTCATAAACCAAATCAGTTGTAACTCAAGGGACCACTCGTGTGGGTTGATAAGCATTGTGTGGCTAAATAACAAACTAATTTGTTGGTCATGTTATACTTCTACTGCTCCTAGTCATAGACAATGGATAAAACATACTTTCTCTTTTTGCATCGCTATCAGCTACCTTTTCTCTGAGTGAATAACCTCTCTTATTCATTGCCCAGGCCACAAGGCCAAAAGACAAAGCAACAGCTTGACAGCGATTCTATCTACAGTGTTGCTTACAGCTGACTAAAAGGCAGTCATCCTCTTTTAATGGTTTAGAAAAGTCTCCTTGCCCCTAAACTAAATTTCAGAATGTACACTGTACATTTCAGCAGTCCCTCTCACATGAAACAACTCTTCATGAACCAGAATGGGTGCCATTTCCCTTCTCCAAATTTCTATAATATTATCACTCTTGTAGAAACATGTCAACTCTGTATGTCTTTGAGTTTAGAATTTTTTATGTTTACAATTTGTACACGTTGCTTGAATGAGCAATTAAACCCTGGAGGTAAAACTTCACTGAGATCCAGAGCTACTTTTAACAAAGTTCTGAAAATAAATTTTCCTCTCTATTATGATGAAGAAATGAAAATGTGAATCACTTAAGTTTTCATCTAATCCTAATATTCTATACAACCACTTATCAACCAGATGCAATGAAAAGAGACAATGGAATAAATCAAAGGATAATAAACTATTTAGTGACAGGCGATGCATTTTAGTATTTAATTTATATAATTACAGTACAGTTGTAATATTTGTCTGACACAAATTTTATCAAAATTTGTTAATATTTCAAAAGGGAGTTTCATACTTTTGGTTCCAATTCCCTTCTCTTAGGGGATTATGGGATTGACAAAGGAATCTGTTCTCCTTTGTTTAATTTTCACAACAGTGTGTGACATACAATTTAGGTGAAACAGAGTAAGAACAATGCTTGGAGGTGGATTTCAAGCTTCCCAGCTCCCTAAATGACAGCCCTACCGCAGGCAACATCACCAGTTGCAGCTAAACCCAATGCCACCATCTCATCATGGACCTGTGCCTTTAGATTGCTGGTTAGGCAACAAGAACTCAGTGCTTCCACACAATAAGACTGCATTTTTTAACATTTTTGTTGCAAAATGTTGCATTACCAGACATCGTCTTAGCTGCACCTAGTCTTTGTATAATTCTAAGGAGAGATAGGTGTCCTGAGCATTCTACTCATATAACTCCTGGCTATAAGATTTCCCTAATTTCTTGATGGAAGATTGAGCAGAAGTAATTTTACCATGCAATCAAAAATCATTCAGCAAAGGTTATATGTTAGTTATTTCTGAAAACTGAAAGAAACAAACATTATTGAGAATAGCATTTTTCACAGGCAAAATGCACATAAGTTAGATCATGTAACCACGGCAAGGTGGCTTGGGTTTTTTTTTTATATTATTATTTCAATATGCATGTTTGTTTTCTTTAGAGGTGTATAGATTTCTTTGATTGGAATTACAATAAAAGGAGAAGAAATAATCTATATCCCAATGAACAAGGGAGACAGGGAAAGAATTTGTGCTAGCCTCCAGTGAAGCCAAAAGATTGGACCAGTGGATTTGGATAGATTTTCTTTACCGTCTTTGGAATCCATAGCCATGCTAGAAGGGAGTTCTGGTTGCTGATTAGGGCTCAAGGTTATTTCTGGTCTCAGAAATACAAGGATCTAGAGACCTCTTTTCTCCAAATGTCTCCTGGCAATATTGTCTGCAAATATAGCAGTGCTTTTCCTTTCCTTTCCTGGGGGCTGTTCATTCAAATGCAAGGGGAAAAAAAAGTAGGTTTGCATTTTCTGCCTCTCTCTTAATCAAGGTTTTCTGAAATGCAACTGTGGAAAATAGATTCCTTTATTTTAGGATCAACAACAGTTTTTACAGTGTTCTGCAAACCTGAGCCCCTCCTTAAAATGTCAGGAAAACAAAAACGGTTCCCACCTGAAAGGCCTCTTCACTTGTCTTGAAAGGATTTTTTAGACTGTTCCCCTTAAGCTGCTTTCTCTTTCTGTGCAACTTTCCAATCCCATTCACAAACTGTTGCCATGGTAAATAATTATATCACAGATGAATTGTGTACACTTCCTTTTCATAGCTGGGAGAGAAATTGTAGAGGAAAGAGGAAAAAATCAAAATCCTTTAAAATTACAGGGAGATAGCTGAGAAATGATTGCTTCCTCGTTAACATAATTAGCTCCATGAATTATAAATTGGTATTAGAACTTGCTCTTCATGACAAAAGGAGTAATTATATTTACTCATGTAAAATTAAACAATACCAAAAAAATTAATGGGACTTACCAGAAGCTCTCTTGACATTATCATAAAATTCAGAGATTTGAATATCCCACAATCTGAAGTGATTTAAGCAGCATAAACTTTAATGCTGCTTAGATTCGTTCTGTGGATATCCTCTAGCTAGTTTTTAATTGAACTCCTATATTTAAAAAAAAAACAAAAAACACAGACACATATATATGAATGACACAACAACAACAACAAAATAACACTGAAATAGATTCTTTGATAGACTGATGCACAGAACAGGCCAGATTTTTCTGAACTCAAGAGGAATGTAGAAATAATTTCTGCAGAAGGATTTTTTTTTAAAGTGACTATTCTAAAGTCAAAGCCTCCAGAAGAGAGGTGACCTGTTTGTTTCCACAATCCTCAACTGTATCTAAAAATGGGTCTGATATGAGAAAAGATAGATTTGTCTACCTAGGTTGCTCACCCAGAAAGATTTCCCCTGGCAATGAATGATAACATTGTCCCAATGGAAATCTGGTGAGCTCTCTGCATATCTGATGGAATTAACCAAAGACTAAGAAGAGAGATTTCTTTGCTGTTAGTGCTCTCCTGCCATTATTTTGGACCCACAGAAAATTATGGGATAATGTTTTCTGCTATGTACATCCTCCTTTGCCATTTTTTTTCCTGTTAACTTTCTTCTAGAAATTCATATTGAGTTTATTGCACCTATCTTTCTTCATTTTATGAAAATGTTATTTACTAGTAAATCCTTTCTCTGGCCAGATTTTGACATAGTGGACCAGAGATCCATTTTGTATGTAGGTAACTATGTAAAAGCCATTTATGTTGCTCCTAGAAGCCACTTTTTACTGGATCAAAGAGATTTCTGGCATAATGGAAAATCTTTTGAAACATCTATACACTTTTACCTGTGCTTAAAATATTTTCTAATGTTTACTTTTACAAGGTAAATTATAGCAGTCTCCTTTAACATATATGAATATGCAAGATTAGATTTCTCAATAAGCTATTTAATCATTTGTATGGAATCAAGAAAGATATACTTTTATCCTTACTAGGAGTGGCCATGACAAATGCAGGTATCCTTATCAAATTTCCTATTTTGTGTGTTTATTCTGCAACTGAAAGTTTTTTTTTGTTTTGTTTTGATTTGTTTTGTTTTATTTTGCTTTTTTTTTTTTTTTTTTTTTTTCAAGAGATCTACAGCATGAACATGTGTCCATTGCATGCTAAGACTGGGACAAGAGCAGCAAATAAAAGGGAAAAATACTCCCTAGGCTGCCAGAATTTATGAATCCTGGAAACCCAACCCATCATTTGGAATAATATGTAGGAAAACGGTGTTCACAATAATTCCTTAAGAATATGACAAAATGATTAAATCATATGTTAAGTGAAAAAGAAAAATACAAAGTTGCTAGTCTAATGATGCCTGGTATGTACATATGGGATGACAATCTGTCACTGCTTTTCCTCCTGGCCATTCTTCCTACTCGAGGACTTTGTAGAACCCAGATTGATTCACATTGCTGCTGGGAGTATTTTCTAGTCTATCTCTCAATTTACATCTCAGAATGTTAATTTAGGCCAGTTGATTGGACAACTTGGGGGAGGCTATACCTCTGGGAAGAATCAGCATCTCCAACCTCGAGGTATTGCTTAAGGTCCCATTAGGAAACAGATGGTACACCCAAGTGGGGCAATTGTGTTGAGATTAATAAGGGGGCTACTTTAAAAAAAAGCAGGATTAAGAGAAAACAATAAGGATGATGCAGTATCCCTGGGCTGACTGCAGTGGGAGTCATTGCCATCCCCTGCTTAGCCCTAAAGGAGTGAGTAGTTATGAGAATAACAATGAAAAGCTGTGGGAGAGCAACGTTGAGCTGGAGGCATGACTTTTTGTAGAGACACAGCACACCTGGGGTATTTGGTTCATCAAAGGTAAGAGCAGTGAATATCCCAACTTCTCATTGAATTTGCTTTCTTGTCTTCCACTAAGACCAATGAAAGCCAGAGGGCTGGTGCCCTTTAATTCATCAAGACCAAATCTTGGGTCACACACCACAAGACAGAAATATAAAGAGTATGTCTAGAAGGGCAGATTTAAAAAGCAAATTTTTATTTCTGGATAAAAAATGTTGTCAATAAATATTTTTAAAGTATAATTTAAAAATCTGGTATGAATCTCTACTATGGACTATTTCTTTGACTTCGGTGCTAAAAGTATTTTAGATATTTCAAGTCACTTAGTTAAATCAACTATGTGTCTTTACTAATTGTTAAATATCTAAGTTGCCTTTCTAATAGGCATTTTGAAAATCAATTTTCTGATGAATATATGAATGAGATAAAAAATGAATCTCCTAGGAACATTCTAATTACCTTTGCCAACATTATTGGCTGTATTTTTGCTGGGTTAATTCTCATTATCTTAATTTTCCAACACATCCTCCTCCTCTTTTTCAGCATCTAAGAGGTTGGTCTTGCTTTTTCCCTTGTCTAATATGCCTTGAGAATCATTCAACATTTTATATTAAGAGTACTCAGTGAAAAAATGCTTTTTTTCTAATGATATGGCATGGTAAGATTTTATCTACAATTACAATGTTATTATTTGTAAGCCACTCCATTAAATATATGTGCCATGATTACTTACTGGAGAGAAATTAATACTCTGAGCACTTTTTTTTCGTTGAAGGGTTAACAACAGACTGATACTAAGCATGTAACATCTGAGAGTGTTTATTAGTAGTTCTATTAGATTTTTTCTTTCAAAAATCACTCTGCACTTGTTTTCTAAACAAACATATCAAATGTTACATTTTATAAATCTCTTTTTTAAGTACATACCTCTGCTTTTATTATGACATAACATGATAAGCATTTTAATAGAAATTATCATTGTCAAACATAGAAACTAATGTGTCCTCTACATAATAGAAGTCCTTATTATTAGAAAAGAGGAACCAGAGAGAAAGAAAAAATGTAATAAGTTATGGTATATTTTTAGATATTGTTTTTGGTAAAGCCTGATGGTACACATACAAAACAAGGTCAAATCTGAGAATGCAAAATGCATCACACTTCTATTGTCACAGATGTTCCACTCACATGGCAGATGCCACACATAGATCACAGGCCGGCTTACTCTCCAGATCTTGATAAAGTTTTATAATCTTGCTCATTCTAGTGCTGTCAACCACACAGCCCCGGTGGATCAGAGCCAACCACGACTTCAACAAATGCCCAAATTATCAGAATTGCTCTTTTCAGTGCTTCTTCCCAAAGAAAAGAAACTTTGAAAATTACACATTATGACTCAATGCTAAGTTAAATAAATGTTTTATTTTGGGTTATGTTTGCATTAAAATTGTACTAAATGATTATATAAAATTGTAGAATTTGAGAGTCCATCATTATGTAGTATTTACTCATATTTGCTTTCAGCAAGGTAATTTAGAGAAACAAAATAGTATTTTTTAATAACACCAACTGTGAAATCTTTCACGATTAGTGCTATGCTGTGGCAAACACTCAGCAGACATTACTTAAATTCATCAGCTTAATAATCCTAAAGTATACTATTGCTGAAGAGGTGCAGTTGTAGAAACTGAGGTCAGAGGATCATGTAATTAACCCAAGGTCACCTAATTAATTCCTAGTATATAAGTGATAACGAACATTAATTATTGAGGATAGAATTTTCACAATGAATTTTCAGAGTAAATATCAAATTGTTATAAATGAGTAAGCAGGATTTAGTAAAAATAAAGGACTTTCCCAAGATCATCTAGGTGTCAGGATTACAGCTGATATTTGAATCTTAGGCTCCCAGATTTTTAAAATTGAACATGGGGTTTGCCTTTCCAACCAAACGTCTGCCTAATAAAATCATGAATTTAAACTGGCATAAACTGCTTAGCTTCCAAATGAAAATGCAAGAGGATGTGAATTTTAAGCTTCTTTAGGTCAGATCCTATTTCTTCTTCTGATTTTCAGTTAGTTCTTATTCTTGACTCTAAAGATAATTCAGGATTCATTGTTTAATCTATCCTATAGTAAGCCAAGGAAGCAGGGTTTATTCGAAGTCGCAAACACATGTAAAAGTAGGAGACATGACCAGTAGCTGCTGGTCAATAAGAGTGAACATCACATCATGCTATTAATAAAGCAAACTATAGGGAGCAACATTTGAAGTAACAGCCCCAGCTGAGCTCTTCATTGGCTGAGGACTGAGAAACCACCTAAAAACCAATTGTGCTTAAGGTTTGAACAACATCAAGCATGGCTCCTTGCCTGCTAGCTGATAAGCATCAGGCCAATCTCCACAGAGAAGTTATTTCACCCAAGCTTTTGGACTCCTATTAGATCTCTCTGGGCATTAATTTCAATTTTCATGTTTCTGCACCATAAAAAAGGAAGACAAAGAATTTTGTATGTGCCAGAGCTTAGCTGCCAACTGTTAGGGGAAAAAATTCGATTTCTATTGAATACTGCACTTTGGAATGAAGGAAAACATTGTCTAAATGAAACTGAGGCTCTCAGTCACCTATGCCCGTATTACTGTGAAATCAATTATGGGGGCTCTTTTGAAAGTTACTGATTGTAGCAAACTGAATGGCCTTCATTTCAGCATAATTTGGAGAGGTTGATGTAATCAGAGACCTTGCACCACAATGAGATACAAGATTCGTGATATTCAGATGGGAAAAAAGCTATGGTGGTTAAGCCTGTTCTATACCTTCTGCTTACCGGCTGGAACACTTTCATAAGTATGAATGAAATTGTTTTGATGAAGGCCGTTAAGATTCTGAAAGGCTGTGTGAGGGGGTAAGGGAGTAGAAATAAGGTTGCTGGAAATCACAGTATTGTCTTTATGGAGGCTGTGGAATCTAATCCTGAGCCTAATTGTCTGCAAATGAAACACTTTAATATCAAATCTTGAGTTATGCCCCAGAGCTGAGGTTCATGTTTAGATGTGAACAAAGGTGAAATGCTTGGTTTTGCTTGTTGTGAATGCTTGTTCCACTTCATTCCTTTGGAAGTCTAGTGGCCCAAATGATTGCTCTTCAAATTATAAACTGATTCTCTCAAACCTGAAGACAATTTTTGGTTAGAGGAAACTCACGGCAGGTATGATTTCACTTTATTTGCCGAAATGGAAACCTTCTCGCTGTTTGGAATTTAGTATGCCTGGTTTGTAATAGATGAACCTTTACTGCCTAGTCATGAGGCTACATAGTTTTCCCCAAATAAAGCTCAAGATGATTGTACTTACTTCTGTGAAAAAAAAAAAATTTGAAACAGCTCGAGACATATTCCAACTTAGAGGCTTCATGTGTCTTTGACTTGGAGGGAGAGACAGTGGGGCAGGTACTTTATATGGAGAAGACTTTGTGTTTGTTCTTTCTTTTCCATCCTAGGAAGCTCAGTATTAGAACAAATAAGCTGGTCTTTTATTTCTGATTTCTGAAAGTTCCCTCACTTAGAACTGACTTGTGAAATTCTGATGTAAACAGAAGAAAATGATCTGAGTTAAATCTCAATCTTTCATTACAAATCAATCACTCGCCTCGTCGAACTTTGGTATGTCCACTTGTTTATGAGATTAATTTTGTAGGGTAGCTGCAGGATTATAAATGTCACTATGTCATGTACATGTGCTAAGTATGAGAAAACACTGTTTATTAAAATCAAACAAATGGAAAGATTTTGGAAAGAAATAGTCATCCTTTACTTTTTTCATACAAATAATCACATGTAACACATTTTCACTTATGTCTTGCTCAGTTATCAAGATACAATGAAAGAAAATAGATTAGAGTTCTGGAGCTCTTAGTTCAATCCAGATCTAACTGCGCAGTCTTTGAAAAGACAGTTACTTCTCTACATTATATGAATATAATTTATAGATCAACTAAATTTTGGAGAGGAGAATATATTTTTTAAAATGAATTTTTTATATAATAAAGTCCAACTATAATTCGGTTTCTATAAATGTAGATATATATTATTAGGTTAAAAGTGTGTATGTCTACATGTAGGTATATATTATTAACTCATGTATTTCTTAATGAAAGGAACAATTTACCACAAGAAGTTGGTACACACAACTATGGAAGCTGAAAAATCCAATATCAGCAACTGGCGAGCTACAAACTTGAGGCAGTCAATGGCACACGTCATGGTTTATATCTGGATCTGTTTATTCACAGTCTTATATGCGCAAGATGGAACTTTCAAAAGGTGATTGAATCATGGGGTTGCTATAGCCAAAGGTGATGTTAGGACCCTAGTTATGGTGGGAAGAAGCAGATCACTGAAGGAATATTATGGAAAGATGGCTCTCCTCCTTCTCTGCTCCTCCCTTCTTTTTCTGACTACTGGGTGCCATATTATAAGGAAATTTTCACTGCTAAGGCCCTTCTATGTTGCTGAACATGAAAGGATCAGAATTTTTTAAATTTGAGACAAAATAAATCTTCTGTTAAATTTTAAGAGTAAGATAGTGTTTCTCAGAGAAGTCACTAATACAACATAGCACCAGTCTCAGCTCAATAACCAGATAATTATATAGCTGATGGTATGAGTTCAAGCTCAAATATAAAAATAGAAGCCCAATATCCCACATTGGAGGCAATGAAGTAGAGAAAAATAATTTTCCTTTTATTCTTAGAGGTCTTCAATTCCTTTAACATTTGGGAGTAAAGTTTGCTTTACTCAGTGTACCTATTCAAATATTAATCTTGCCAGGCATGGTGGCACACTCCTGTAATCCCTTTGCAAATATGAGACCAACCTGGGTTACATAGTGTGCCCAAGGCCAGCCTGAACTGTGTAGCAAGACTTTATTTCAAAAAGACAACAAAGAGAAAAAGTTAATCTCATCCAAAAGCTCCTCACATAGGCAACCCAGAAACATTGTTAAAATAAATATGCAGGTACTGTGTTGCTTTGTAAGTTTGATACATAAAATTTAAAGCAATAAATCAACTTATACTCATACACATGCTCTTTAAATAATATCATTAACTTCATCCTGACCTAAGTGATAAGGTAAGTTAATACTAAGAGATACCCTAACAGATCTCCTATATTCCAGAAATACTTTTCTTATCCTTCAGTGTAGAGAAACAGCCTCATCCCCCCTTAGTAGCCAATATCAAATCAGCCAGTAACTCCTAGGTGGGACTTTTGACAAGTAATTGCATCGTGGAGGTGTTTTAGCCAAATACAATGGTAGGAAGAGAGTAATTTTGAAAAAAGTAGGGCAGGGTTCATCTACCTCTTTGGTTTGTTTGTTGATTCAGGAAAAAAGAGCCCAAAGTACCTTGGAGGTAGGCCTAACTTCTAGCTTAGTAGAATTATTGTCATGTCACCTACTGAAAATATTCCTCCTTGTAGAATGAAGTCTTCCAGGTCAGTGGAAAATAAAGTTATGGAAACAGTAGGACAAATGTTGTTAGTGTGTCTCAAAGTGTCATTGTGGGAGGCATCATTTCCATTTTTACCCCTTCAGGCCTGGACCTGTGAATCCTGCCTACAGGAGAACCAACACCATCTGTTGGGTGTTGTGTCATGGTATATTCTGAGTTCTTGATAACCTTTATCCAGAACCATGAAATATTTTCCACCTATCTGGCAATCTGACTGGATCTTCTAAAGGTAATTCCAATAGTCTATCAAACGAGTAGTTTTAGGACAATGAGGAACATGGCAAGACCAATAAATTCCATGAGCATGGGCTCACTGGCATGTTTTTTTCACTGTGAAGTGAGTTCCTTAATCAGAAGCTATGTTGTATGTGATGCCATAGTGATGAGAAAGGTACTATAGAAGTTTACAGATAAAAGTTTTAGTAGGGGCACTGTATATGGTGCAGGCAAGTCTGTATTGCATAGCCATTTGAGTACATATAATACAGTGTCTCTTCCCTAATGACCTCAATTCAGTTATATTAATCTAATCACCCTGATAATTGTGTGATACTAAAGTCTTAGCATTGGCCTTTGCTTATGGAAGGCTGGGTATTCAGTAGTACCCATAACCAGATTGGCTGCTCTGAGTGAAGATCCATGATACTGAGTCCATGTAAAATATCCCTTCCTGCCCCAGAAGCCATTTTTTATCATGAGCCTATTAAACACTTCTAGGGATTACTGGGGAAAGAGGCTTTTTGACATTTACAGAATAGGTCAACCACTTGTTGACTTATTCTGATGAAGTCACATTCTACTGATCTCTTTACCTTGGGACACAAATGTGTGCACAGTTTTTGTCTATTCACAAACTTATATTCATATACCTCCTCTACCAATGTCTTTATTACCAATTTTAGAATCCTACTCTTTGCTGGTCCCTAATTCTCTATCCAAGTCATGGACTAGAGACCTTGAATTGGTATACAGCCACATAGCTAATCATTCTTCCTCCCCACAAACTCAGTAATCAGTTATACTGCAAAAAATTGTGCCCATTGTGAGAATTTCCTGTCAGTGATGATTACCGTCTCCAGTCACGTTGACACATTAAACCAATTATGCCACAGTGTTCCTCTTCAGGAGAGCAGTGGAGTCATCTCAGGTTGGGACCCCATGCCCCCACCATCATTTTCCAGGTGGGAGGTAGAACTGGGCCCATGTACTTCCATAAACAGCTACCATAAATCAAGTTACTCTCATTTGTATACTGCCTGAAATAAATGTCAGTTCCACTCCTATGGGAAAAAAGTTTTGAAACTAAATATTTTCATAAACAACATTAACCTACCTCAAAGATAAAATTATTTTAAAGGTGAATCCTGTCAGTCCCTCAAATTTTACAAAGTGTGTATTAACTATCCTATGTTTGTTGCTGTTATAGTAGGTTCTAGCAGATTGCTACTTTGAGGTGCATCATTTTTTTACTTTTGGACTGAGACATTAAATTCACATATACAAAACACAAATGATTTTCTTTTAGCAATTCAAATACACCATCAAATACATACTAAAAAGAGGGGGAAAGTATAAAATATAACTTTGTTGTTAGAAATTACTGGATAGTCATATAGGAAAAAATTCAAGCACAAAAACTTGTTAAATATTAGACTCTGTTTAGTTATTGTTTGGTTTTTTCATGATAGGACATATGTATCATTAGTAGAAAACTCAAATGAAGAGTAGACTATTGAATGAGGACGGAATTCAGGTATCAGATAAACTTTAAGAGGTATCTTGGTGGGATAAGAGGCCAGGAAATATTCTTTGGCTCCAATAAAATTATGCTGGATTTAAACTGGATTAGAAGAGTGATCATAAAATGCAATGATGTTATCTTAAAAAGGGGATTACAGTATTGCTATAAGCCACTTCCTTTCTATTCCTCTACTACTCACTTTTAGAATGAGACTATCTGTGCCATTGTATCCTGGGCATATATAACTTGAATTTGGGCTCACAACTGAGCGTTTGCTGCAGTTTTAGAGGAGACTTTGGAGGTAAAGGAGGTAAACTTTTGAACAATGCTGGAACTGTTAAGAATCTGACAACTCTTGGAGACAGACGGAATACGTTTTTCATAATGAGATAGACATGTGCTTTTAAAGGGTCAGGGGAAGAATGTTATCACACAGGTAAAAAATGTTCCAGGCACATCTCGTATATCCAGAGGGAGCACTGGAAGATGAATGGATCACGAGGTGCTCACATCACCAGCTGGTTAATCCACTGATGGGTTTCATAGCTGAATGTGCTATTAGGAGTTGGGATCTACTTTGAGGAAGTAGATGCTTAGGAGCCATGTCTTGGAAGGATACATATCTTTTGCAAAACTTTCTCATTCTTACTGCTTCCTAATAACATATTTTGAGAAACTTTTCACTGTTTTTCTTTCTGGTTTGGAGTCAGATAATCCATAGACTAAAACGTGCCAGATAACTCATGGCTCTGAAATTGTGAGGCAAAATAAATCTTTTCTCGTTTAACTTGTTTATGTCAGGAAATGTCTGAGGTATGTAAAGATGATCAGTACAAAAGCACCCAAGAAACAGTTTTCATTTAAATCAGAAATTTATTTGCTTCATAGGGACATTTATTAATATGTGATAGTATGATTTTAGATTTGAAAATAACTAAATGGTTTGAATTTAATCCATTCTGCAGTGCTATAACAACTATTATCAGAAAAAATACTGTGTATACAATTCAAATCATTATATTTTACTCTAAATGCTGTCTAGAGTTCTGCTCCACCTGGTGCATGTGCTAGGCTTGACCAGTCCACTCATAAGGATTTATTTGGTGGCTGTTTGGATTCATTTTTAACATAACACAGAGAAGATTAAAGAAAAATCTTTAATAATATCCGAAAAAGAGCATCTTTAACAATAAGACTTTTAGAAAATGAGTATTATCCAGTGATAGAAGAAATCAAGTGATGCTTGATCTGTTGATGTAAACATTCTAAGACAGACAGACAGGTGTTTTGCTTATTGTTCCAGGTTGCTGAAAAGAAACTATGCTTTAGACAAGGATTTATACTCTAAGACCTCAGTTTCCTTTCAAGCCATGCCTTTCCAGCCTCTTACTCTCCCTTCCCTGTTCACATTAACTTTTTTTCTTAAATTTAAATGTTTGACTGCCATTTATTTTGTATATGTTAGATTTTTTAAAATCGGGACAGGGGATCGATCTCATGATCACACGCTTGCAAGGCAGGTGCTTATGCTGCTGAGCAAAATCCCCAGCCCCACATTAACTTTTTAAACTTTGTTTTCCTCATTTTTTGATAGACATAATAAAACCTATGTTTTTTTTTTGTTGTTGTTATTATGAGGATTTAATAGCATACAAGGTAGGACTAAATACTATAACAAATGCCTTAATTTTAGAATGTATTAAAGTGAAAAACACACTGCTATTCATCTGCTCCAAAATAGGCCCATTGCTTTGAACACATTTATTGCATCATTTTTGTCACTTTGTGAAGCAGTTCTGGAAGATTCCTTTACTGCCTTGCAAACTGTTAACAATCTTAGGGGAATTCTTATGGCGAGTGCCATCCAATGGAAAAGCAGGTTTGTAAAACGTTAAGGCGTGTCCTCATCAACCATTCACTGGATCTGACACTGTGTGACTTCTGGCTATTCCTCAAAATCAGTCATTGACACAACCTCAACAGCACAACCAAAGACATTTACTACCGACTGTCTTCTTCGTATAAGAGTAGTGCTCCCTTGTGCATAAATCCCATAGATGCTTTACCCACTAATGTGCTGATATATATGTACCATCTTCTCCCAAGGACTGTAACAGTATGTACCACAAAGTATATACAGTATATACCACAAAATTTTAATGGAACTAATAAAGTAACTGAAAGAAAACAGAGAACTTTCTGAAGTGCTTCAGAAAATGCCAAGAAAGGTGGGATAAGTGTATTCAAAGGGAAGTAGAATACACTAAGGAGGGTAAATGAGAATTTTCCTTTCACTGTAAAATACTAGCTCTTTTGAATCAAAGCTTGACTGCCTAATTTCACATAACCTTTTTCTATATTTTCATCTTTCCTTAAAAAAATAGCTCTCCCACATTTCGTGACAGCATTAAATATCAATGTTTTAAATATCTTTGTATTTATTGTACTTAAAAACACTACTTTTTTCAGTAAAAAGCATATTGATTTTTGTTGATCTCTATTGATACTTTTTACCCGCTCTGATTTGGATGTGTCTCCGCTAGAGGTCCCTGTGTTAAAGGCTAGCTGTGGCCTTGCAGGAGACCATAGTACCCTGGTGCCTACTAATTTCTCACTTGATTCTAGAGTCAAGATATAATTGCTTTTGTTTTGCTACACATTTCCTGCATTTACCATTCTGCATCCCCACTAGAGAACCAAAGCAATGGCACCGCCTGGCTCTGGACTGGAAGTTTCAGATTGGTGACCTCAGCCAACTTTTTCCTTTGTCAGTAAATTAGGCCAGATATTTTGTTCTAGTAATGGAAATACAGCACATTTAACATCCTCTACTTCATTGTTAATTTCTTGAGAACAGAAGAAGTATGTCTGATTCTCAAATACACCTTTTAGTGAGTGATTAGGTTCTTTTTTTTTTCTTTTATTTAAGGAGAAAAAAGAAAAAAAAAACAGAAAAAAGGTACAAGTTACACAGAATTTCAGAAAAAATAAACAATAAGAAATCACTAGTTAATTACATATTTTCATCTTAGAAGTAGTTGTTCAAGTTACAAAATTAAAGCAGATAGAGGGGACTTTCAAACAGTAAGACTGCAAACAGTTTTGTTCAATGATCCAACAAAACTCAGTAATATGGTTATCTATGTTATACAGTTAGATATATGCAGTTATATCCTTTAGAGCACTTTCTTTTCCTTTCTTTTGTACAATGACAATTACACATTTTGGGTTTTATTACTTCCACAGTTCTTATTACTTTTTTTTTTTTTTGAAAAAAGTAAAGCCAAATGTGACATAACAGGACATAGTCAGTCAAATCAAAAGGATGGACATAATACATAATGTAAAAACAAAATACAAGGTGATCAACAATGCTTACCATAATGCCTCTTGCTATCTTAAAAAGAGTTGCCTATATCATCAATTATAATAAAATTGAACAAAACATTAAAGGACAAAACCAATAAAACCAAAACATTGGAGACATTAGAGGACTTCAAAAGAAGATAATAGTCAACCAGAATGGGCGTCATAGTGAATCTTATTGTCTTCATAGCTGTTGCCTATACTTTTGAACTTGCTACTATCAAGCATAACACAATAGAGGGAAATCAGTCAAAACAAGATGGAGAGAGCAATACAGGGTTTCAAATCAAGTTAATAGGAAATCAATGTGGGTTACTATAATATATCCTGCTATTTTTTATTTATTTTTTCCTTAATTAAAAGGATAAAAATGAAAAGGATAATAAAAAGGAGATTGAGATAAAAAAGAGGGCATAACAACAAAACATTGCAGGTCAAAGCATAGCCATTTAAGCAAAATAGTGTTTCACCACAAGATAATCTCGACATAATAGTAGTTACCATAGTGTCTCTTCCCTTAAAATCTTTGGGTATAACTTCGTATACTGTAGCATCAAACATATCAAGACAATGTAAAACCGTTCAAGAGAATGACAGTATTACAGGGTATTTAGAATCGACTAACAGAAAATGAACAATGGTTTCTATATAATCTCCTTGTCTATAAAAGTTTTTGTTTATATTATCACATATAATAAAATGCAATAAGATACAACAGGTTAAAACCGATGGAGACAGAAGAACAAAAGCTTGATGGGACTTCAAAACAAGAGGTTATTAAATCAGCACTACCTATTATGATGTCTTGTTTTCTCCAAAATGGCTGTTCCTACCATGAGTGATTAGGTTCTTGAACTAACTTCAACACTTGATGACACAGTTTTTAATTCTTGCAGTAATAAACTGTTTATTTTAACTAGGTAATGAAAAAACCCTAGATGGAAATATTCACACTATTTTCATATTTTGAGTTTCATAACAAAGAGCTAATCAAAATGGAGTTCTGTCATCTGGGAAAGGCTTAATCCAGATATAATGGTTGAAAATATCTGCCATGTGACACAGATTTTCCCGTAGGCATAGGCATAAATAAATACAGGACTTCAAGCTCAGAAAGTGTAGATTCAGACCTGGTGCCAGGGAAGCACTATTATCAGACGAAAAAGAGAGAAGGATCTTACCAGGTTAACGCATAATAAAAATGTTTCAGAAAAACTACTTTCAAAAATCCAAAAATAATATTTAAATTTAGTTCTAGCACTGTTAAGTCTATCAGAGAAATTTACTAGAGGAAGGTACATTTCTGCCCCAACTGAAATTATTTATCCAGGCAGGGACAAAGGTTAAGAATATCAAACAGGAACCATGGAGACCATAAAAGAAAAAGAAGTTACTGATTGTATCTCAGGATCAAGATAGAAATCTCCTAAACTAGAAAAAGGAAAAAGGTCAGATACCTGACATAATGCATGAATCAAATGGAAAAATTGTGTTGTAAAGCCAAGCTTTACCTAATCTGTAGTTATGTTTATTATGCTTATGTAATTATAAACTTTGAGATTTTAAAAATGGCATATTTTAATGGGCATAATTTGAAGACAGCAACCAATTGATTGAGTAAATCCCATTGAATACAGAACATTAAAAGTTAACATAAATAGGTAAAAGTTATTTTGAATTCTTGTATCTGAGATTTTATCTCTTTAATAGACAAATTAAACCACAGAACTTCTAATTAAAGTAACAGGATTTGTGTAAGTGCTTCACATATACATTTCAAAGGTCTTTTAGGTTTTGGCATTTTTCAAACTGAAAGGTCTATGAAAACACATGTTTTGAGTCACCTCAGAGTTTCTGATCCATAACATCTATGATGAACCCTGTAAGCTGGATTCTAACAATCTCTCAGGTATTAATGATGATATTGGTCCAGAAACTTCACATTGAGATCTTCCGAATTAGTGTCTAACTTAAGTACAGTATCACTAATGTGATTTGATCCAAGCCACCATAATTAAGTAAGGAACAGAAATGGCTTATCCAATAGTGAGATTCCTTAGGGTTTTGTGAATCCGAGAACTCTGAAAACCTGAATTTATAAATTACCTCAACCTGAATCTTCTATATGGACAGAGTACCTGCTACCCCTTCAGGATTTAGAGTTTTAATTTCTTATTTAAACCTATATACCATCTGAATATATCGAGCCAGTTTTTTTTTTCTACTCATGTTAAGATGATATCCACAAACTCTGTCTTGTCTTAAAACTTAGGAAATATTCTCCTAAACATTCCTGATTTTGTAATTGTTTATCTGAATTTATCTAAAACTTTGAGTCGTATTGTAACAGGAGAAAACCATAGATAAAATAAAAGTTCCTTGAATGTCGGTATTGGCATGAAATGTGAAACATAATCACATTTCTACAAGAGCTTAAGCTATATCAGGAATCATTGTTACTAGCAATGGCAGAGTTGAGGAGCAGGTGCCCAGCATTAATTCTTATAACCTAATGACATTAATGAGAGTCCTGTGGTTTCATTCCCAAGCACTATTTTGAACATTCATCCCAAGATATGAATTAACACAATGTAGTTCCTGCACTGCTGGGTCTTATTGCTTAATTAATGTGATCATAATGACAGTGGGGGACTCTAAATTTTCTGTGTCACTTCATGTCCTATAAAGTTTCAATAGAGCAATGAGCTTCATAAGAAGATGAGTCATTTGTGTGTGAGAGTTTAAATAAGAGGTTTAGGGGTAGTGTCCATCATTAAAAAGAGGTTATGCAGAAATACTGGCTGAGAAAGACATGGTGTATACCAAATTTTATTATTGATAATGTGCATCTCAAAGCTAAATTCTGAAGAATTAATTTCATTCATTTGTACTAGGTCTCCATTGTACTCCAAAGAGATAAGCAATGTGTTACCTTGGCATAGAGTTCCCAATCAATTTTCCTTTCAATAGGTGGTTTTAAACTCTCCCTATACATGTGTCCTACAGCAAAGATAGTAAATCTTTTAGAGCTTTCAATGATAACAAACATCCCACTGTGCTACACATGTCGTAGACACACTACCACTGTCCTATGGCACATTTGAAGTTTGATGCAGAGACATTAATTCAAAGTAATACAACATACCGTCCCACAATATTGTGCATAAAAGATTTCATTTGAATTCCTAGTCTTTTTTTCTTTATTCTCTGCCACTTCTAACATTTAAAACTTTGTCTTATACTTTGTTCCTTGCTAGCTTATAGTCTCAGAAATACTTACCTTCTTAATATACTCCTTTCTTTAAATTTTAACAATTTGTGATTACTGTATTCATTTTATAAAATCAACCTTGACTACCTTCTGTATCATTTCTTCACTGTTACTTTAAGTTGCATCATGTATTTACACTTTTTAAGCTATCAGTCTGAGAAGAAGAGAGCCCAAAGACTTTATTAGACAGCAAAAGAGTAATACATTTGTCTAAAATATGTGGGTCATCTAATATTCAAAGTTAGTGTATCTTGTATTTGATGTTAAAGTATTATGGCATATATGGTATATTTTACCTGGTAAGGTAAAAACAGAGATTTTTTTCAAAAGAATTTCAAATATAAGCAAAATAATTTCATTTATTTCACAATGTGCTGCATCTCACTCAGATGTCAACAAACTAGAAAATACAATTTAGAAGGTCAACCCTTTTGTTTTCTCTACTAAAATTATAGACATTTATTGCTAAAGGAACTGACTTATGTGTATTCTCATGATACCTGAAATCTAGAAGGTATTTGTGTTTTAATTTCCACATTCAAGATAACTCAAAGGAGAGATATTAATTTTTTCTCTAATATATTTTATATATTTATATTATAAAGAAAATAGCAGACAATTTTAATTACATAAGTTGTCAGAAAAAGAGTCTTGGGATCTCAAGTTTTTGAAGTTTCATTGTCACCAGGAGGCTTTACAAATAGCATTTCATCATTTTAACCTAACATTCTCAAAATAAAAGATTAAAATTCATAAGAAAAAATATATAGAAGCCCAATTCTTTCATTATCATTCAATCTTAGTTTTTGAAAATATAGGCCCTATTTCCAGATGACATTTTAAAAAGCCAAATAGAAAACAAAAATTTACGATAACCTTGAGACATAAATACTAAAACATGTACAGTCTTCAATATATATCCAGTTTCTGAAAGGATGCGAATGAAAATCTAAAAGGCCAACATGTTATCCAAAAGTCAGAGGGGTCCTGGGTTTCACAACACAAAGTAAAACTACGATAAATCAATTCCAAAGTCAGATCAAAACCTTGCAAAAGTTAAATGTGGCTCAGGAAAAGTAGACACATGGCATAGAGGAAAGTAAGATCAAGCATATTCGAGTGACCAGAAAGTTCTTTTCCTAATCTTTTTGTGCATTGCTTCTGGGGAAATTTTCATTCCAGTAAAATTAGTTGTTAGGTAGCACGTGAGACTAGAGAAACCATATCAGAACACTTTGGAATGCTATATGCAACATTTGTATGATTCAGTAATTTATTTTATTCATGTAGAAACTGAGGACCAGACAAGGAAAACACATGCCTAGAATAACATAATGTGTATGAGTCAGAAATGTAAAAAAACATCCCTACACTTTCAGTATCAAGTTTTTGGGTGGTGACAGAAGTGGTAAAATCTGTATAGCCACCTTCTGTGATACTTCATTGGATGACACAGTGGATATAAGATAGTGATCTTATACAATTATATCACAGAGACATCGTTGCTGCCTTACTTAATGTGAATATATTTCGTGATTCTTGGGCAATGATAAAATTGCTTTATAAGGCATTTCTCAGTTACTAGGAAGATGCTGGAGTGATAAACACCAGAGAAACAGCCTCTCTGAGACTTGTGATCCAGATGATGGAGTACAGCACTCTGAGAAAGAGGAGGAAGGAAGTGGTCCCTAGAACTCATCAACATTCTGAAGATTTGAGTTCCATGGAGACTGCAAAAGAGAGACATCAATGCACAAGAAGGTGGTGGCTGGTTGTGCTTTCTCCCTGTGCCCTGACTCATTGCTTGGGAGGTGCAGTTCACAGCTGCATACGCATAGTGCCTCCTGGTGACCTCTGAGGCCTGCACAGAGAAACACACCAGTGGAACAGTGTGGAGGACCACCTGGGTGCTTATCCTTGAATAAAGAACAATTTCTCAATTTTTGCTAAACCTGGCCTTACTTACATGTACTGATATGTACAGAACTGACTAGGCCATTTGTCACTTCAATTGGCTTTAAGAATCATATTTAAGTTAGGCTGAGGTGCTGATGTGTAATCCTCAAAACTAGGTGACAGTTGCTGTTTCCACACCTCATTATTCTCAAAAACGTAGCTGAGTCAGGCAGGACGAAACCTACTGGAAATTAACTTTGAGATAAGAGGCTATGAATTCCCAGGGCAGAAACATTTATACATCAGAACTGAAGCAGCATCCCCAAAATATTAGATGCTACCTTCATTGTGTTATGCAGATTACTCTTCCTGCATACCCTTCTCTGTGCATATTGCAGAGGTAGTCTCAAGCCACGTGTCCAACACAGCCATAGCATTCATGTACTTCCCATATTTCTCAGTCACTCATCCTCAAGCTACTACCTTCTTCATCGATTAATAACACCCTGGTTGGGTACTGGGTTGAGGCCTTGGTTCTAGTAAATCACTATCTTGACTGAGCTTATTACCCACTTGGTTCTCCATAAATATAAACATGTCTCATTGTCTTTATTCTTGCTGTGGGTCACATGGAAGTGGTAGGTTAGAATTAACTCCCTATAATTCCAATAACTTTTCCATGGGGTTATAAATATAAACTTTTCAGACTGTGATGGGGACTGGAAGGAGCTCTCTATAGAACATAGCAGAGGATGCAATGGCCTGCAGTGCTTGTTGTTTGTGTTCAGACATCCCCCAGGAGAGGATGTTTGGCTACTCCACATCCTTGTGAGTGGCCAACTGAGCTCAGAACTCAGACAAGTTGTGGAGAGGCTCCATCTTTGTCAAGGTGAGGCACAACTTACTTCGACCTGGAAGGAGGCACATAGAGAATTGCAGGTTGAACAAATATGGTTCCAGCCTCAAATTCAGAAATCAGCATAAATTGTAAGGGAACTAAAGGTGCAGCCTTGATGTATCATCTGTAATCCAATCCTAAATCTAGAGCTGTCCTGCTGAGATTAATCTACCCACTTTAGAGCTCTGTCTGCCCGTTCTAACAATGACAGTAGAAATATACCTTAAAGAAGAGTTTTATTTTTGTCATCTATATTTGCTTGTTTTCTTGATCACACGCTCTTGTTTTTGTATGAATGTGAACATTTTTTCTAGTGTGTTGCTATTGTTATGGTCTGTTCTTGATTTTATTTCTTCTTTCTCTCTTTCCTTCCTGTACTCCTCACCAGGTTCCCCAAATTCAGATAGTCTTTTGTCCTTCAGCCTACCTTGTAATCTCTTCTTCCTCTTCTATGTCTGTATTTTTCCCCCAAATGTGGTTAAAATCACCATATTAGAGGCATATTTAAGTATACAATTTTTAAGATTGTAGGTTGTTTTAGATTTTGTTAATAACCACAAATCTAGTTTATATAGTTAAAAAGTAGCAAATTAATAGTTATGACAGATGGTCATTTTCTATGTTTCAGGTTATTATTAGTAGTAATGGTACTACTTTTTAGCTAAGGTGAAACAGTTGTTCTAAACAGTTGTTCTTCCTGATATGCCAAGACTGACATTACCTGTAGGTAATAAATAATACTACAACCAGTGCCAAAAACCAGGGATCAGTCCAAATAGGCTGCAACATCTCATCCCCAATAAGAGAGTTAGAATCTTGTAACAGACACAAAACCAAAACAACAATAATTGTCAAAAACACCTAGGAGACATCTCTGAAAGTAATCATTTTCTAAAGATTCTCAATACCATCAATAAAGCTAACTTCCATAAGGAATTTACAAGTATAAACCCAGAAGTTAAACACACAAACAAAAATAAAGTCAGAAGACACAAGGCACAGAAACACGATGCAAAACCCACCTTTCAGCTTGCCAGATTAATGATTAGTGACTCTAGAACAGATATAAAGAAAAAAAAAAATAGACTAGCTTAGGAAAATGTTGGAAACCATGAATGTTCAGCATAGGGAAGAAATACAATCCATGAAACACATTCAATCAGAGATCTAAGAGATTAAAAATTTTATTCAATGTATATGGAGCAGTTTGTGCCACTGTGAGGTCAGAATATCAAATATAGAAGATAAGATTTCAGTTAGCAATCATGAAAATAAAGATTTCTTAAAAATAGCAGGGAACAATAAAAAAATCTAACAACTGTTAGAGTTAGATGATGCAAAGAAGAAGAACATAAGATTGGTCAGAATCAATGAAAAAATAGGATATTACAAATGATATTTAAAAATCTGTTTATAGAAGTTATGCCGTAAACTACTCAAGCATAGAAAACTAATTTGACATGTAGTTAAGTAAATTATATAGAACTCCAATTGGCCATGATATTAAAAAATACAACTACATCAAAGCATACAACAGTCAAGATTCAAGAAATTCAACATAATAATAGAATATTAAAATCTATTAATATCAAGAAACAAACTATGAAGAAAAGCAAATGAGAATCACAGCAGAATTTTTGACACAAATCTTCAAGTCAAGGAGAACTTAGAGGGAAGTATTTCAAGACGTAAAAGAAAACAAAACTGTGTTTCAAAATTGGTGGAGATAAAAGTACTTCCATGACAAACAACACCTTCAGAAATTAATGACCACAAAACAAGCATTCAGAAATATTGTGAAGGACATTGCAGAAAGTGATAACTGCTAGAGTTATTTCCAAAAGATGAAAAATATTAACAAAAGATGAGAAATATAAAATAAAAAGCAGCCTTTATTCTGAGAACATGGAGAGATGACTGGCACCCCCACAGCTGGCGTCCAGGCGATCTCTCGGCAGACACGTGGCGTGGGGGCCTGTAAATAGCCTCGGTTTGGGGTGGAACCTAAGGCGGGCATTAGGGATGCACAGGTAGCCCATTGGTCCTAGGTTTGGCGCCATATGTAAATTTCCAGGGGCGGAAAGATGGCGTCACAGGTAACTTCCTAGGGGGAGGGGAGATGGGGCTTCCTGCTTCCGGTTGAGGTTTTCCTGGCTACAGTGTCCTATCTGGGCCAAAACCCTTTCAATAACAATGACTAGAACTCCATGAATCTCAAAAGAGTGAATCCATTAGGTAAGGCAAGCAATTAAACAGGGGAATAAAAAAGGGAACCGATAATAAGAAATTAACATGACAAGTAAAAGTCAATATGCATCAATTCAAATCATTAACAAAAATTCTTTCAATTTACCAATCAAAAGAAACAGACTGGCAGAATGCATTAAGAAGCTAGATCCAACAATATACTGCATGAGGGAAACACATTTAAGTAAAAAAGCATAGAATGATAGTCAAAGGTTGGAATGCAGTACTTCCTGAGATAGGAACCTGGAAAAAACTAGAGATAACTATTCCTTTTGCAGAAAAAGTAGATTTCAATCCAATACTGATTCAGAAAACAAAGAAAATCACTACATAACTGTAAAAGGAATAACATAAAAGGAAGCAATGGCAAAAATAAATTTATATCCACTAAATACCTATGTACCCATCTATATAAAAATAATATCAGACATGAAAAATCTAGTAATCAGTAATCCAATTTTCATCAGGGAAGTGAATACCCCACTGTCACAGATCAACTCAACAAAAAATATACAAAGAATTATCAGAACTGAACAAAAATTTTGAAAACATGGACATAGCATATGTTTACAGAGTATTCCATCCCACATCAGAATACACATTCTTTTCAGCTGGACATGGGACAGTCTCCAGTATAAGCTACATACTAGACAGAACTATGTATGTAAGTGCAAAGGAATTGAAATTATCTCATGTATATTATCAGGTCACAGTACAATGAAATTGGAAATGAATGGTAGAATAAATCACAAAATTTCATTAACAGTTGTAAAGTATATAACAACCTCCTGAACGACCAATGGGTCACAAATGAAATTACAAAAGAAATTAACTAATTAATTTTGGTAATTTTTGCACTTAAATGATAATGACAATACAACATACTGAAAGTTACATGACATGATGAAAGCAGTCCTTTAAGGAAAATTTATAACAGTGCATTGCCATATCAGAAAAAATCACGAGCTCAAATTAACTACCTAATATTGAACCTTTAGTTTCTAGACTAATAAGTCAAACCCAAAGCTCCCACATGAGAGGAAATTATGAAGATCAGAGCAGAAATTAAATGAATTGAGACTAAGAAAATCATACAAAGGAGAAAGAAATTAAAGAGTTGGTTTTCCAAAAGATTAAATAAAATTGACAAGCCCTTAGCCAACCTTATCAGAAAAAAATGAAAGAAAAGACACAAGTTTCTGAAATTAGGAATGAAAATGGTGAAATCATAACAAATCCTGCAGAAATTCAGACCATCAATACCTACTTTAAGAAACTATATTTTAATGAGATGGAAAACACAGAAGAAATAGGCAGGTTCCTACATACATATGAATTACCAAGGCTGAATCAAGAATACATATAATTCTAAATAAACCAATATCAGTCAGTGACATTGTAGATGTGATTAAAAACCTACCAACAAGGAAACATCCAAATCTTTAAGGATTCAGTGATGAACTCTACAAGAAATTTAGAAAAGACCAAATGCTGCTACTTCTCAAACTCTTGAATGAAATTGAAAGGAAAGCAATACTTCCAAATTCATTCCTTGAAGCAAGCATTACTCTGATACGCAAAACACAAAAGGATCCAACCACAAAGAGAACTACAGGCCAATTTCCTTAATGAACATAGATATAAAAATCCTCAGTAAGTCACTGGCAAACAAAATACAGTAAATTATCAAAATAGTTATACACTATGAAAAAATAAGATTCATCTATGGGATATAGAAATAAAATAGGATTCATCTATGGGATGTAGGGATGATTCAATAAATGTAATGTACCACATTAACAGAGCCAAGGACAAAACTATATGATCATCTCAACAGATACAGAAAAACCATTTAACAAAATCCAACACTCATTCATAATAAAAACTGTACAGAAAATTAAAATAGATGGTCTTTATTGCAATCTGATAAAAGCCATCTGTGACAAATCAACAATCAACATCATCCTAAAAGGACAAAAAAATGAAAGCTTTCACTCAAAATCAGACACAAAACAAGGGTGTTCACAATCACCACATTCATTCAGTATAGCTCAGGAAACATTAGCCAGAGCAATTAGACAGGAGAAAAAAATAAAAGGAGTAAGGTTACAAAAGGGAGAAATTAAATCATCATCATTTTCCAATGACTTGATCCTCTACATGGAAGACTTGAAAATCTCTACCTAAATCCCTCTAGATTTAATAGCCCAAATTCCATAACTTAACTGGATACAAAGTAAACACTTAAATGGCAATAACTTTCATAGAAGCAAATAATAAACTTACTAGGAGAAAGTGTTGAAACAATTTTCATGATAGTATCCAAAAACAGAGTAACTAAGAATCATTCTAACAAAATAGGTAAAATAACTTTACATTGAAAACCATGGTATTTCAAAAATGGAGACCAAATAGTATATCAGAAAATAGAAATATATCCCTTGTCCTTGGGTAGAAAGAACCAATGTAGTAAAAATGGCCATACTTCCAAAATAAACAGATTTAATAAAATACTGATGAAAATATCAATTAGATTTTTAAAGAAAGCAATCCTAAAATTCATTTTTACTACAAGTGACCAAGAATAGCAAAAGCAATTATAGGCAATAAAAGAAAGGGAGGGAGTTAATTACAATTTCTGCCTTGAACCAACTACAAAGGTACCGTGATAAAAACAACATGAAACTGAGATTAAAAAAAAAAAGGATTAGTGGAACAGATTAGAAAGTTCAGAAACAACTCCAACATAATCAGCTATCCTATCTTTGGCAAAAGAGCCAGACACCTTCACTGGAAGAAAGATACTCTTTATATAAATGATGTTGGAAAAACTTGCTTTCCACAGGCCAACAATTAAAACTAATTATGTACGAAGTATGCAACAAAATAAAATCAAAATGGGTCAAAAGTCTAAATATTAAAACAGAGATGCTAAATATGCTGGAAGACAGAATAGGATAGAACACCTGAAACAGTACTGTAGGCAAAGATTTACGAACAAATCCCAACTACACTGAAAGTATCACAAAGAATCAACAAGTTGGATCTCATCTTACTAGAATAATTTTGCAGAGCAAAAGAAACGACCAACAGAATGAAGAGAAATTCCACAGTGTAGAAGAAAAAATTTACCATACATTCCTCAGACAAAGGACTACTATCTACATTATATAAAGAACTGAAAAAAAATTGGACCCCCAAATTTAAGGACCCAGTTCAAAAATGAGCATTTGAAATGAATGGACAATTCTCAGATGAAGAAGTAGGAAGAACAAATAAACGTAGGCCAAAAAAAAAAAAAAATGTTCAGTATTACAGGTCTTTTGAGAGATGCAAATAAAAACAAAGCTGAGATTCCATCTCAAACCAAAAAGATTGGTTATGATTAACAAATCAACCAATAACAAATGTTGGAGGGGCTGTAGGCAAAAAGAGCCATTTTCCACTGTCGGTGGGAGTGTAGACTGCTGTAACCACTGTGGAAATCAGTGTGGAGATTCCTCAAAAATTAAAAATAGAGGTTCCATTAGATCCAGTTATTCCTTTTATTGATACCTGCCTGAAAAAATTAAAAGAGTCATGCCACAGTGATATGTGCACCCCTATGTTTACAGGCACAGTTTGTAATAGCTGAATCTTGCAAACATTCCAAATTTTCATCAACTGATGAATAGATAAAAATATATGTAGTATTTTTATACAACAGAGTACTATTCTGCCATAAAAAGGATAAGCGTGAGACATTTCTAGCTAACTGGATGCACCATGAGATCATACTCCTCAATGAAGTAAATCATACATGTGTGATTACACATTGCATTGTTGTTTCTCTGGTAGGAGAAAGTGAAAGTGTAAATAAGGACCAAAATGTGTAATAGTTACTGGGAAATGGGAAGAAAATGTTCAGATGGGAAGGGAAATAAGGAAGAGGGATGAGTAAAGCAAGGAAGGGACAAAAATTGAATAGAAGAAAAATAGAATTAAAGATTTTGTAAATAAGGAGGGGAAGAGGGCTTGAAGGAAGGAGAAAGAAATGGGAAAAAATAAGATGCAAGATATATCATGCATAGGTACGTACACTCTATGACAAATGCCAATATGCATATCTAAAATATACTAATAAAAGTAAGATTTTTCTCAGAACGTATCTCAGTTGTTAAACAGCACATGATTGAATATGTAATACAGTTGCATTTTAGGAGTTTTGTTATATGTGCCTTTCTGCAAAAGCTCTTGGTTTTACAGGGGACATTAAATAACCTAGACATAGAAAAATAGACAATAGTAGGAAATCACAGTCCATTGTTGTTTACTCATTTCTACCTCGTGAGCCTCTTAAATTAATTTTGATTTCTTACCTAATTCATAATCTATTTTTTAAAATTCTGTCTGAATTCTGAGCAGGAATATCATTGAAATCTAGACCTAAATAAAAGTGACAGTTTCCCTTTGGAGAAAAGAATATGTTCTGGACTAGAATACTGGAGATTATCATTGATTCCACTATCTATTGTTGATAATTTAGTTGCTTAAATCCTTGTCCAATGTATTTCCTTGTGACAATAGAAGATAACATACAATGTAATGTATGTCACTTTCTATAAAGTAATGTACAGTTTCAAATTGTCTTTTCTATTCTTCTTTGCAGCTTTCTAAAGCCAAAGAAAATCCCATGAATTTTTTTGGAACTATTCTCAAACCAAACACTAATGTGTAAGCCAATCTCTGGAGATGTTTCATAGCTTTACACAAGTCACTTGAGGGTGCTCAAAGGATCCCAAACTGGATTTATTTTTTAACTAAATTCATACATTAAAGGATTATTATGAGAACATTTCAATTATCAAAATAAAATTGAGTAGACTGGTAGTGTTTTAGCAAGTGACAATGTATCATGTTCCTGGTAGGTCACTAAATTTTACTAAACGTGTATGTTTAAAATAGCTGCATGGCGTCAGGACTGAGCACAGGATTAGTGACTGTTGGAAGATTCCACAAAAATATATTTCTATGGAAGTACTGAAAAATCTATCTAGATGGAACTTATCTCAAGGGAAGAAAAACTCCAGTCTTTTGAGCTGATCTAGTAAAAAGGCCTCTGATTAAAATAAGTGGGTCACACAGAACCCAGTGTCTTCCAAGCTTGAGGCCACAAGTCTTAAAGTAGCAGATAGAAGAAAAAAGCAAGTTTAGCAAAGAGTTCCTGCGATTTTTGAAAGGTAAACAGTATATTTCTATGATTCACTTGAGTGAAAAGAGGTATGCCACACCTTGCTTTGAAAACAAGGGCACTAGGATTCTGTGATTTTGGCTTCTCACTTTCACTGTGCTTGAAACATCCCAGGAGAGGGCGGTGGCTAGCAGCATGATGGCTGGCATCATGGTGAGAGTGTAGCAGTGGAAAGCCCCACATGAAACCTGAGACCTGGAGTGAAAGTAGCAAGATTTGGAGAAACACTAACTTTGCTCAAATGAAGTTCTGTAATTCCTGCCAGAGTGATGATTACAAGTATGCAAGACCAGCTGTAAATTTTTAAATATACCCTGGGAAATTTTACCGAGGACTTCAGTTTGGATTAAAGTAAATTGGAAAACTACTTCTTTGCTTATTGTTTTATAGAGAAATATTTTTTACTCACAAGTTGATATGATCAAGCAAACTTAGCCGACACAATGACAAGCTTATTTCCTATTTGCTATCTATTTGTGGAATTTTATAAACTCATTGACATCTGCTCGAATACTCTTTTTTTAGTAAGATCCCAGAAAACTTTTTTAAATTTTTGAAATTCAAAACCAACATCCTGAATGAACCCTTTTTTGATTACTTGAGTCTGCTATGATCTCACTGTGTTCTGTGATTTTTGTGTATCAATTATCACATGTACTACTTATTCAATAAACTTGTTATAGACAAGAGTATCATTGCTTCTATGGGTCCCTTGAATTTATAAAACTGTAGGGATATTCTTCACATGAGTAGGTTTTCTCTTTCTCACTAGACTACAAAATCATTGAGCTTGCCTTTTGTGTTTAGCTTGGGATAGTATTCTAAAAATGCAAATACTCAAAAGCCCTTAAATAAATGCATGAATGTGATACTTAATTTAATTTCCCATCACTAAACTTGTGTTGGTCTTACACAAAGACATGTCTAGTTGCTCTTACTGGTTTGGTTTACCTATTTTCAGAATGTTGTAGCCAATAATAAATAAATGGCTGAATTGTCCTCTCAGGAGGGTGTAGTGGTTTCTTGAGACAATTTCTCATTTGTTAGAATTACATTTGTATATAAGTGCAAAGAAAGAGGTGAAAAAATAGACAAAAATATGCTGATAAATTTAAAATTTTTCACTAAAAATACAACAGTAAAACAGCTGAAGCTCAAATCCAGAGAATCATGTCTCCTGAAAATAAATATCCCCCAAGCTCATAAACACCAGGGCTAGTGGTCAGGAATGAGCAGATGTTTATTGCCTCATGTACCCTCTGCTTCTCTGGGATAATCTTTTAAACATCCCAAATCCAGTTTGAATTTAAATTAGATTCATATTTTCTTGCACGATTATTCCATTAAAAATATCATATGATTAGCCAATTAAATGGAGGGGAAAAATCAGTAGGAGAGCAATCCCCTTTAATATTTTCAATTAAGATGTAGTGTGGCCAATAAAAACGGCTTACATTTTCATTTTATGGGTACCTATGGAGAGCATTATGACACAAATGACTCAGAAGTAGGTAATCGTTTCAAAATATATTGTAGTGGAAGACTGTAAACAGTGCAGTGTGTTAGCTTACAAGGGATGTGATGAAAATATAAAGTTTTTTTCAAAGGGGTTTCATGTTTATTTTATAGTCTTTTAGGGTGTCTGTGCCTGCCAATTTACAGCACATATTTCTAAAATGCCACAGTGTGTTCTCTCCTAGGGAAGGGTGGGAAGGTGAGGGTATACCCATTAGGGGATAATATGTTTTAAAGGAGAAGAGAGTCATGTTGTAACTCCATTCTGTCTGCTCCCTAGATTTGAAATGGACCTTCACCAGGGCATAGTATAAAACCTGATTTTCTTACAGCACCATAAGGCAAAACATGAAAGGCTGAGTCTGTGTGAAATCAAACACAGCAGCATTATAGAAAATTTCTAGCACAAAGAACAATATTAGATATTGGAAAGAATTATTTCACTTTCTCTGAGTTCTTAAGACTACGTGAACGCCAGTTAATCTTAATAATTCTTAGTGGATATAATATGTGATGACTTTTTTTTAACAAGCTCTTCTCTATATAAAATTTTATTGGATTAGGCTACCAGTGATTCAGTTCTAATGTGCTGGCAAATATCCTCAGCTTCTCCATATTAAAAATGTTTATCATAGTTTTATTTAGAACTTAGATACTTGATTTTGACTGCACAGCAGATTATCAAACTATGTGGGCTGAGGAAAAATCCTTAAATAAAAAAGATTTAATAAACATTTATTAAATGTGTTTATCTGCATGTAAAGGCAGACCAATAGTTTTGCTAAATCTCAAAAAGTAAAGTCAAAATACAAAAATCAGAGCAAGTGAAGGTTAAAAGATCAGTAAATAATAAAAGTCTTTTAAAATATGTTTAAGTAAAATACGCACATATTATGTGTTAAGTCATATAATATTGATACACATTATTTCTCACAATCTTTTTTATAAACTAGTGAGACTGACATTACCAGACTCAATAAATATCAGAAGGAAGTTGGAGAATAATCACTGCGTCTGAGGCTGTATTGCTGTGTAATTGATCTAGTGGTTCTGTATAGGTATGTTCTAAGTACAAGAAAGTTGAGGAAGTAGAGATAGTCGAAATACCTTTCCTGATGGAACGTACATTCTTTGTCTACTTTATGTATGATTAACGTTTGCTGCTCATATTTTTTGATAAGGTGCTTGTTATTTCTGATAAATATAAAGAAAACTAAAAAGTGTGAAGCCAATCACTGGAAGCAAACTGTTTCTTCTACTCTAGGTTATGCGAATGGGGACTGGGCCTACATTTTCTTCCTCTCTTTTACTTATCCAGGGATTGCATAAATTATATTAATAATTAATTGAAATCCAAGTCTTGAGTGATGAATTAGCTTTATTGTTTAGGGAGGGTGATAAGAGATTAGAAGAACACTAAAGGCTGATACTATTGGGGCATAGCTTTTGATAATACTAATTTTCACCAAAGGCAACAATGAAGGTTAGAAGTTTTTTTGTGTTTATTTTTTCCTATCCCTATGTATCTAAGTCTAGATTTCCTGTGTTATCATGTTTTTATAAGCTGACATATAGGATGTGTATTCCACGTGTTCTCCTTAAAGAGCGGAAATACTTCTCTTTATAAAGGTTTTCACTTTCCTAAAGCTCAGGTATTAAATAGAAATGCACATCATATTGAATGCAACATTCAGATCACTCTGGGAGGAAGACATACCTGCATCTGTAATTTTACAAACCTTAAGTGGTTAATGACATTGTTCACCTATCCAATATTAATAATCATATGCATTGCTGTCTCCCTGTATTCGGTTCCTAGAAACTCTGATATGTTTCTTCCAATCAGTATGCACTTAAAGTTTTCAAAATATTGTGACTGGTTCAGAAATACTTCCTTGATTAATCATTCTGTTCTATGACTTTGAGGACAATAAGGACAGCATATATTTTAATGAGTTTGCTAAGTTTGACATATATGTATGTGGTGGGATTAGATAAAATGTGTCTTAACAAGTGACAAAATGTTGGTTTGGTTAAGTAACATCATAAGACACAGACAACTAACAGTACATACCATTGGCAAATATTTATTTGGCTTTAAATACTGAATCATTCATATCGAAGATATAGTAACATAACGTTAGACTCAGCATACTTTACTATAAGCTGTCAATAAAATATTTATCTTTCCAGGCTGAAAGAAGTTTTAAATGATGCCAATTCCAAAAAGCACTTGGTTCAGAGGGATAAATGTAATTAATACCACTATCATCATCATATCATCCAGTTATTAATACAGTTAAAGGAGCTACAGAAATTTATTAATTTATAAATTAAAAAATCTTATTGTTATTTACCCTGTCACTAAAAAAGGCTTCATAATTCCTTTATCTTTATAAATTAGAAAATTGTCATGAATATGGACTATAGGGACAATTGTGTCATCAATGTTATTTGAAGACACTTCAATATACATTCCTCACTCCAATTCAAGATTGATATTCTCTCTTTCAGGTCATTTACTCACTTGCTTTGTCACTTTTTCTATGATGTTGCTTTGGCTTTAGTTTTTGTTGAAATACATTATATACAGATATAAATATATATATAGAAATATTATATATATTTAGCTCATGGATATATATTATACACATATATTTGTCATACACACAAAAAGGCAGAAATTAAAAAGAAGAAAGGCAGGAAGTAAGAAAGGAACAGAGGAAAATAAGCATGCCCTCAAACGCCAAAGGAATCCTATAAACCATCAAAGAGAATATAGACGCTAAGCTATGAGACAGAAAAATATGAAATAACTATAATCAACATAACAAAAGTATAGTGACAAAAGTTGAAAATATGCAAGAGAGATGAACAACTCCAGTAGAGGTAGAAAGCTATAAAAATAATTAAATGAAAAGAACTAAGTGACAGAAAAACAGAGATGAAAATATGTGTGATAGCTTCTCTAGCTGGAAAATTATATAGATTAACAAAAATCATGCAGATTGAAATAATAAGAAAAGGAGAGGGACAAAAGGAAAAATATTCAAGCGACTCATCTCAATGTAACATAATTTGTCAAATAAGGCATATTAGCATAGAAGAATTATTCAAAGAAATAATAACCAAGAATCTTTTAATATTACTAAGAGATCATAGAACCAAGAAATTTACAGAAAACTACACAGCATTAAGAATTTCATAAAACATCTTTTCAGACTGAATATCGTAGGTATAATAATCATTGAGCAGTCAGAAGACAAAGAAATCTTGAAGAAAAATATTTTACAATATATCATATTCTATATAAAAAGATAAGAGTGATAGAATATCTATCAACCAAAAAACATAAGGAATATCTTTATTCAATGAAAAATAGAAATCAATCTAGAATTTCATATTCTATAAAAGTATCTTTCAAACAATAGACTTTGAAGAAACAATCCCACAAGAGAAATGAAAGGAAGTTCTTAGGGAAAAAACTGTCTATATCAGACTGAAATTTTACTTTTTTTCAAACAAAGATGAATACCTCAGTAAAGTAAAATTAAATAATTTTTACTAGTTTATTTTTCTGAACTATTACTCATATCTGGAAAAACTAACAATATGGAAAAAGGAAGAAAAATGACAAACAGTGCCATGAAGAATGAGTTTGTATAAAAGTTAAATGGATTTATAAATATGAGGAATAAATTGAAATTCAATTTTTATAAAAATAACAATTTATACTAATGAATCTGAAATTAATAGGCACAAATTAAGCAAAATGTGCAGATTCTATATATGGAAATCTAAAAACCCTGGTGAAAGAGTAAGTCTTAAAAACTAGACAGATATAAGATATTCATGAATTATAAGGCTCAATATTATTAAAACATTAATTTCACTGTTTCTATACAAATTCAACCAATTAAAATTAAAATACCAGTGAGCATTTTTCATATATTAGTAAGTTGGTTCTAGTCTTTACCTGAAATGTCAATGGAAGCCTTAGTGTCTGAACAATGCTGGAAAAGAATGACATGGGCACAATCATAATAACTGATGTTCAGATTAATATAAAATTATAATAAAATTGAAGTATTATTGAAAACGTAGGGTCAAAAATCAGTGGAACAGACATAGTCTTGAGACAGATCCACGCAGACATAGTCAAATTTTATGTTTGATGAAAAAGTAAATACAGTGCAATAGAGAAAGAACAGTTTTATAACTATTACAACAATTGCACCCCCATAAACAAAGCAAATACCTTGTCAAATGTTTTGTACCTAGTTTAAATTTTCTAAATATAATCTGGGTGCAGACTGTAAAACCACTAAACAATAACAACATTGAAGAAAATCTATTGGCTCTCCTGTTAGACAAATAATTTACATATATGAAGGCAATAATCTGATGCATAAAACAGGTGCTGTGCCATGCATTTGTAATCCTGGCACTCAGGAGGCTGAGACAGGAGGACTGTTACAAGTCTAAGACCAGTTTGGACTCCAAAGTGAGCTCAGGTCCAGCCTGAACAGCATAGAAAGATCCTGTCTCAAAAAGACAAATATAATAATAATAATAATTTCATACATTAAGTACTGCTGACATAGGTCTTTTTCATAAAATAAATATTTTTCTCTCAGATTTTTAAAAAATAAATTTAAAAGTCTGAAGACAGATAAATATTTACAAATGAAATATCTGCTAAATAATTTTATTTGAGATGCACATGAGAGAACATCACTCAATAATAAAAGGACAAACAGTATTAAGTGTGGACAAAACATGAGTTGAAGCTTAAAATGATATACATAAGATAAGGAAGAACTTCAAACCAGTTCAGTGGCACACACCTGTAATCCTAGCATTCAGGAGGCTGAGACAGGAGGATCATTGCAAGTTCAGTCCAGTCTGAGCTACAAAGTGAGCTAAAGACCAGCTTGAACTGCATAGTGAGAACCCGTCTCAAAAAGACCCAAAAAATAATTGTAGCATTTTCCAAAATTCTTAAATATATTTGCAAAAGATAAATTAAAATTAACTGAAATGATTTTTAACAAATGGTGTCAATATCAAGTGGTGGTGACAGTGCTGTTAGAACAAGCCTAACTCTCTTACCCTATTGAATAGTGTTTAAACTGACAATCACATTATAGATCGTATAATAATTTTTTTATTCAGAGGAAAAAAAGCAAAACAGGAAAGAAAGTAGAAATAATACAGAATTTCAAAAAAATAACACAAAGAAATCACTAGTTGATAAGTTACATACCATTATCTTAGAAGTAGCTGTTTAAGTTACAAAATTAGAACATTAAAAGTGGGCAATCAAACAACGACAGTGCAAACCATTGTGGTTTTTTTTTTTTTTTTTTTTTTTTTTTTTTTTTTTTTTTTAACCTTTTAACTTTTTATCGATACCTGGGATTTCGACCGCCTGCTTGCAAGGCAGGTGCTTATGCCGCTGAGCTAAATACCCAGCCCCCGCAAACCATTCTGTTTGATGAACTAACAAAAACGTAGCAGTATGGTTACCTATCTTGCACACTTAAACATACATGCAGTTTTATCCTTTAGAGCACTTTCTTTCCCTTTCATTATTACAATATCTATTATATATTTGCGATCTTATTACTCATTCAGTTTTATTATTTTTATATATATCATACAGAATAATAAATTTTGTGTGGAGTTAAATGTGAATTTATCATGCCATTCGGCAACTCATTGTCAGATATTTATGCAAATAAACTGAAAATGTGTACTAAAATTTATAGCTAATTAAAATCATATAAAATGGAAAGCAAACCATATGTCCCTCAACAAGTGAGTACATAAACATTTTTGTGTATGTATGAGCAATGAAATATTACACTGAAATAAGGAGGAATATTACTCTGAACTGCAAAGGAATCAATTAATAATATACACTGCATGGATGAATTGAGATGTTTTTATTACTTCATGAAGATTGATTCAAAATATTATATACTCTGATTTTTATTTATGTAACATTCTGTAAAAAGGCAAAGCTACAACAAACAAAAAGGGTTGGTATAGCATAAGGTAAAGTATGATTTTTCTTCAAATCAGTTTTTAAAACAATTTTTACAGTAATGTATTTATTCATTATGGTGTTATAATGATATGTGAGTAGGTGTTTACATTTGTCAAACTCATAGCACCATATGACACTAACTAATTATGACTGATGTATTGGATGAAAATCAAAAGAAAATACCAAGGGGTAAGAGAAACAAAGTATGTTTCTCCTGCACTGTTGGTGGGTGTATAGACTGGTGCAATCACTGTGGAGGTCAGTCTGGAGATTTCTCAAAAAGCTGGGATTGAAAGTCCCATTTGTTTCAGCTATTCCACTTTTAGGCATATTCGCAGAAGAAATGAAAACATCATACCACAGTGATATATATGAACCCATGTTTATAGCAGCACAATTTGTAATACCCAGATCTTGGAAACAACCTAAGTATCCATCAATGGAGGAATGGATTAAAAAGATGTGGCATTTTTATACATTGGAGTACTACTCAGCTATAAGAATGACCACATTGATATATTTATAAGTAAATGAACACAGCTTGAGACCATACTCATAAGCAAAATAAATCAAACTCACATGTATAAATACCCCATAGTCTCCCTAGTGTAAGAAATGGTAAGAATACATAAACGTATGTGGTTATCATGATTCCCCATTATATTGCTTTGAAGCCTTTTAATGCTTTCATTCATTAGTTGGAATGTTTTTATTTTTTCTGGATTGTTTGATTTTATTGTCCGTGATAGTATGAACAGCTATTTTGAAGACAACAAGACATTATATTAACTAGTGCTGATTTAATACCATCTTGTTTTGAAGTCCTACCAAGCATTCCTTCTTCTGTCTCCATCAGTTTTATCATGTTGTATCTTACTGGATTTTATTATATGTGATAATATAAACAAAATTTTTAAGGACAAGGAGATAATATAGTAGCTATTGTTCATTTTCTGTTTGTTGGTTCTGAATACCCCATAGTACTTTCATTCCCTTGAATGGTTTTATACTATCTTGTTATGTTTGATACTATAGTGTATGAAGGTATACTCAAACATTTCAAGGAAAGAGACACTATGGTAGCTAATGTTATTTTGGATTGTCTTGTGGCGAAACAATATGTTGCTTAAATTGTTCTGTTCTGATCTGTTTTGTTATGTCCTCTTTTAACTTGATCATTTTAAATTAAAAAAGAGAAACAAAGTATGGAATGTGGACCTGACAAATTTGCTAAGCATAGTATAAATGCAGTGAGATTATATTACATTCAATGGAGGTACAAAAAAAAAAAAAAAACAGTTCATTCAAATTATGTTGGAAAATAAATTTTCTGCTTTTTTCTAAAGTTATCTCAAAAAAGAAAAATATATGTCATATTTCATCCCATTTATATATTCATATACGTAAATTTAAAATATAACATATTTATATAATTTTGTAAATCCACATATGAACAGTATAAAATTTTTTCTATTGAACAATAAATATTTTATAAGTACACTGTCTATTTTCTAAGCAGTAGATCAGTGTCTACTTTTTTACTGATTTCTAGCTTAATTCTACTTTGGTGAGATATCAAAGTATGAAATATCCAATATTAAAAAGTAAATATTGAAGTGTATTTTTTTACTAAATAGCATATGGTAATTTTTTGTGAACATTCTTTGCTCACTTGAAATGAAAATGCATTCTGTCATATTTTTGTGCTATGTCTATGTCAGACATAATTAGGTCAAGTTTCTTCATTGTATTGCTCAAATCTTTTATGTAACTTTACCAAATTTGTATGGGTTATCCAATTGTTATTGGAAAAGTATGATCAAATATCTCTGATGTGGTAGACTGATAACTGATGGTCAACTTGTAATACCCGCTAAATTGAATCAGCAAGGTGCTGAGCATGGATAGACCCACTGAGGATTGTTACCAAGACACAAAGGAAAACTGGAGTGAAAGAGTTTAGCGTTGTTGGTTCTCTGTGGTGTGATTGGTTCTCCTGTTGCCATGGTTCTCTTGGAGGAGCTTGTCACACTAGTTTCCTGATATGAAGTCAGTTGTTATCAGAGGAGGAGCTCGGGACCTCATTTTTGCTGAAGATGGCTGTGGTACTTTTCGGGGATGCCCTGGTCCTTGCTTGGAGCATACTTTTCGTGGCTCCAGTGCAGATTCCTTAACCTATTAGTGCAGATCCTTTATCCTGCTGGTATAGACTTTCTAGCTTCCACCTTTGATGTTTGGTTCTTTCCATTGCACACAAGTGAAACAGACTTGCCTGAGTCACTGTCATGGGCTCTAAGTCTTCAGCTGGGTTTCAGGCACTTGAATGGATTCTCTAGATCTTTGGCATTTTGACAGATTTCTTGTACTTTCATTGTATTTGAATCCTGTGTGACCATTATAAATAACCCTATAAATTGTCATGCTCTTTTTTCAATCCCTGACTACAATAAAAGTTGGTACCTAGGGAGTTGGATCATTTGCTGTGATGTTCCCTGGCCATGTGGTTTAAGAGCCTTGGGGATTAATCTAAAAAGGTTTTGAGAAACTGGGTAAAAGACAACCCCTGAATGCTGTAAACTACTTTGGAGACTCTTGTTGGAGCCTGCAAAAACCAGAGTACTGATGGAAATGCTGCCAGTTAAGATGAAGCTCAGGAGGCTTCTTTACAGGACTGCATTGGCTGCTGGATTCTGGGTAGTATATTTTGCTTTGGCAGGAAGTTGGTTTGCATTTTGCTTGTGTTTAGAGATTACCTTGGAGACAGAAAGATTTCAGTGCAGTCTACTGTTGGGATGGTAGCATGGTTATTGTTGAGAGCTTTTGACTAGATTTATTTTGAAAATTAAAAGCCAAGAACAAATAGAGTGATTCGAAGCATTTGAACAGATGGTAGGCTCCAGTTGTAGGTTGCAAGGATAACACAGAGGACAACATGGTTGTTAAGAAGGAACAAGACAATGAAAAAATGAACTGAAATCTTTCACCTGAAGGGAGGAGCATATTTTAATTGCTGGAGATCCTTGTTCTTTAGTCTTGCCATTCTCTGTTAAAAATTTAATGGAAAGCAAGGATTGTGATTGTAATATTTTAATTGGATTTTAATGTTATTTTATACATTTATAATCAGGTTGATCAAAGTATTATGATTTTAACTTTAAATTTTGGTCATCCTTTGAATATTTTGCTTTTGGTGCTAGAATGAATGTGAAAAGAATTGTATATGTGTAATTGTTGTACTAACGTACATCTGAATAGACAAAGACATGTTAAGTTTTCACAAACCTACCACTAGAAACTATGGTTTAAGGAAATATGTACAGTTTTTAAGTTGACCAGGGGTGGATTGTGGTGAATTGATAATTGGTGGTCAACACCAAGCAGAACTGAATCGGTGTGCTACAAAGTGGGGATGGCATACCTGAGGATTGTTGGCAAGATTAAAAAAAAAATGGAGAACTGCAGAGGAAGAGTTTAAGTGTTGCTGGTTTTCTGGGGTGTTGCTGGTTTTCCTGTCACAGTTGGGTTGGTTCTCCTGGAGAAGAGTGTCACGCTGGCTTCTTGATATGAACTCAGCTGTTACCATCAGAGGAGCTCAGGACCTCATTGTCGCTGAGGATGGAGGTGGATCTTTCAGATGAGCTCTGGCCCTTACTTTGAGTGTTACTTCCTAACTCCAAAGCAGGTCCTCAGCCTACTGGCACAGATCTTTCATCTTGTCAATCATTTCTTAAAAAACATTGTATCACAGCTGTTTACATAGAAATTGTATTGTTGGAGATCTGAAATATTCAGAAGATTATTTAAAACATACAGAATGATGTGAGCGGGTTATGTACAAATGTTATGTTATTTTACATAAGACACTTGACTGTTCACCAATTTTGGTATCCACAGGTTGTGAAAGTGGTCCTGGAACCAGTCTTCCACAGGGACTGAGCCACAGTTGTATTTTGTTTTTGTCCTTTTAGCACATCGAAGATGTTTCTCCATTTTCTTTGACTTAAATTATTTATGAGATATATCTCTGAGATTCTATACTTGGTTCTTCATATGAAACATCTTTTTTTTCTTCTGAACATATTTAAAATTTCTATTTATTACAGACTGTGAGAAGTTTGATAATTATGTTGTGTGACATCATTTCTTTCAAGTTATTTTTACTAGGGTATGTTGAATTTCTTAAATTTTCAGATTTACGATTTTTATTCAATTTTGTAAAATGTTGAAAACCTTTAATAATATATTTTTCTCTTGTGAATTTCCAATTACATAGGGAGCAGTCTCCATTGCTTATTTTACAAATCACTAGTGATGATCTCTCAGTCTCTCTTAGCTGATCTTTTTATTCAGCCTTTGTATCTTCTATTTCTAGCAGTTCAATATACCCCCTTTGTTTGAAAATTTCTTTGATATTTCTACTTTTAAAAAAGTATCTTATATTATCATATTAGATGTTTAATGCTTTTGCTAGTTCTATCTATGGTCAAATGGGATTAATTGACTCTTCTTTTAACAAGGATATCAATTTCTATTTACATATGCCTGGTAAATTTTTATGGGTTTCTGGCTGTTATAACACTCTTTCTCTCTCTCTCTCTATCCCCTCTCCCCATCCTCTCTCCTTTGGGTACTGGGGATTGAACTCATGACCAGGCAGGCACTTTTGCCACCAAGCTAAATCCCCAGTACTATTATAACTCTGTTTGATTATTTTTCAAATGGAGATTGAACTCCTTGTCATCATACTGGACTCTCGATTAGGCTTTTTCAAAATATATATTTTTACATTTGTTTATTCATTTGTTTATTTATTTTAAGACAAGTTATGGTTAAATCAGTCTCCCAGGCTGGTTTTGAATTTCCCTTCCTCTTACCTCAGCCTCCCATAGTGTTTGGATTATGGGCGTGTACCACATCTAGCTAAACTGTTAAAGTTTTGAGGTTTTGGTTTTTGATATTCAGAAATTTATTTGCAGAAAGTTGAGTTTTCCACACTTGCTTTCTGAGATGTGAGACAAAAGCATAACTGACACCTAATTATTTCCCACTACTGAGGAAAGATCCTTCTAATGAGCTGATACATCACACAAATTAAAGGTTTACCAGTCATTCTGTGAACAAGCATGATGCCCAGCTCTTTTCCTTTTGTTAACTGTTTATTGACGTATTTAAATATACACTGTGATCACTTTTATCCTAGGAACTTTCTACCTGTATATGACTTATCTCAAGTCTTGTTTTTTTTCCCATTCCCTTATCCTCCCTTCAATCACTCTTCCCCTCATTTGCAAAAGCTTTGATTCCTTTTCTCCCTCTTTCCTCTATTCTTTCCTTCTCCCTTTCTTTCTTTCCCCCTCCCTCTCCCTAGTTCCGTGAGCATTTTCTTCCTGTTTCCTAACAGTGTTTTGTTCCTGTCTCCTACTCTTCCTGGAGCTTTTCTGGTGATTTTTTTCCTGGACCAAGTTGTTCATGTCATGTGGCTTGCTCCTGAGTGTTCACACTGTCTGTATTGGAATATGCTCATTGGTTTCACTTCTTTAGATCTCTGTCCTGAAAACTCCAGCTACTTGGTTTTTCAGGATACATAGTGAAGTTTTTTGCCACTAAAGATGAGCATCGTAATTTGCTTGCTTTTCCCAGCCCCCATGGAACTGTGTTGCAACTTACAAATGACCTCAAAGCAAGGGGGGTGTGCATTTTTCTTTTTGTTCGGTTCAGTTCTGTTTTCTATTCTTTTCCCTTTTCTTCCTCTCCTCCTTCTCCTCCTCCTTCTTACTTTGTGTCAAGAGTCTTATCTTTATTTATGTCTTGTGCTTAAAAAAAAGTTTGCTCATGCATTTTTCATTTCCTTTATTTTGCAGGCATTGAGGGTGAAGATCAGGTAACTAGTAGTCACTTCTGTATTTTGAACAAAAGCAGAATTTCAGATAAATGACTACGACCACAGTTTCTAACTGACATCATTTCAGGTGGAACAACATAATATTTCACTTATTTGGCTGTATGTTATAGCCATCTATATGAAGCGGCATTTTGTTTACATATCATTACAATGCTTGTCTAGTACTTAGAATTCTGGATAAAATTCTAATAACTGTTAAAAACATCTTTGAACTCTCCCTGCCTCTGGAGTAACCCTTGAATTTATGTTGGTTTTTATTGGAGCTCTCATTTTTATATAATTACATTTAATTTCATGGATTTAAAAGGTTGTTTAATAATGAGATTTTAGGTTGGGCTTTTTTATTCCATTAACCTTGCTCATTTTATAAATACATAGTACATTCTCTGTAAATCTACTTTTACTATCATTGAAAGATATAGATTCAATTTTAACATTACACCAAATAACATTAAATGATATCTGACCTTAACTGCATCAATTTTAAATTCTATGAAATTGGAAGATTTACTATTCTGATAAAATATATATAGTACTTTTTTTAAAATTACAACTTTAAATAATAGTTAAGAAATGTGTAAATGAAAAATATCTCCTGAGGATTTTACATAAGGATGGGAAGCCTGTAACCATGTGACAAGAATATTTTATGATCTTGCCTTTCTCAGAGGAGAATCTGAATCTAATTCTGAGCTTCTCAAGAGAAAAAAATATTGGCATTTAATTAACACCATAAGGCAGACAAACATATCTCATGTGATCTTTATCTCTAATGTTTGCCTTGGACGCTTTCAGAAACAGAAAGCTTTCAACAATTTCATGCTTTCTGTAGGACCTCTTTTAGGTACCTTCAGGCATCATACACATAAGCCACATGCATAATAAGGTTTTATTTATGGGGACACTTGCTGAGACTTGTAAGAAGCTGTTTTTATATTGTTATTCAAACATCAGAATGATTATACTGTGTTACTCATGTAAGTACCTCTGGGAGAATACACTTTACTTTTGTGAAAAAAAATCATCCAGATGAAAAAATTATTGAACTTCTTCCATAAGACTACATTGCACAATGTTTTCAGTAAGTTTAGTAGATAAAAATTGGGTTTTAATTTCAATTAATTCTTATTTTGGTGCCATAAGAATGGAATTAGAGTTTAAACCCTTACCTTAACGTGACAATGAAGCCAGCACAGTGGCATCTTCTGCACAGATTGACCTCAAACTTGCAATACTTTTACCTCAGACTCCTGAATAGCTGGGATTACAGGCATGTTCCACTGTGCCTGGCTTAAAAGAGCATTTAATTTACAGTAAGAAAATTAGTGATAGTTAATTTGAAAGATAATGCAGATATATTTTGATCACCTTCTATGTGCCAAGCAATAATATAATTCCTAAGGAAAAAGCAGCAAACAAAACTTAAAGTTATGGAACTAGGAACAAGGACAGAATGTATCTACGCTGATATATACAATATCATATTGACAAATGTAGAGAGATTTTTTAAAACATTGATAGAAAATGGCAGAATGTGAGGGAATGGACTAATATTAGTAATAATGACTGGTGTTTCTAATGAGCCATTATTTAAAACTAAAATCTAAATGACAGGAGCAAGGTATAGAATGATGAGAGAATCTCTAAAGTAAATAGAATAGCTCATTTAGAGGCTCTAAGGTGGTATATTATTTAAGGACGGTTATGTTCATCCTGGTTTCCTATGTAAACATCATGTCTGAAAGTGCTCATTTAACATGCGTTGCTTCATCATGTCACTTAGATTCTCAAGTGGCATTTCATCTGAATGAAGCTTCTGAATGAAACATCTGAATGAAATATGCAACTTCATATTTTGATCTTGCCATATATAAACCAGGCCTTAGTGAATCAGAAAACAAGGAAAAAGAAACCATATAATCAGATATAGGCTTTTCACTGAACAAAAAAACAGGTACCAATAGACCCTGATAGTTCCTACTCTAATTGCAGAAACAGCTCAAAAAAAAAAATTAAGAAGCACAATAAAATTATGCCATGTTAGAATGTTCAAATATGGATAAAATCACAAGATGAGATTTAAGATAGATTTTATAGATTTTAAGGATTGTATAAGCCAAAGCCATTTTGATTTTATTTTGAATGCAATGAGAAGTTATTCATTGCTTTAAATAATCCTGTGATCTGATTGTCATTGAAAAATCAGTCTGAATGGTATACAGAAAAAAGACATTAAACAAAATACTAATGAAATAGAAAAATGGAATTGAGGGCAATTGCAGTTTTTAGGAAAGATTTGTTATAATAGAAAAACAGTGCAGTGAAATGAATTCACTGTTAATATATTTTGGAGGTAAAAACTGACAGGATTTCCCAAAGAATTGGTTGTTGGGGAAAGGATAGTGTTCTCCTTTTTGTCTTGAGAAATGAAATCATGTCTATTCACTGCAAAGGGAAAGACATGCATGTGATGCAGGATTAAGATATCAATTTAAAATTGTCATTTGAACAAGTTTGATAGGTATATTAGAGAATATCAAACATTTGCCCTAAAGATGCCATTTCTGGTAATGTAGAAAATCATTAATGACAAAGATACAGATTTTTGACTCTTCAGCATATAAATGGTATTTTTAAACCATTAATAGGATATATATCCATGAGGCCCTTGGGGCATTATAACATAGGCTTCTTATTAATTTGTGACAGAAAAAAGTGTCCATTCGAGTTATACTAACACTTCTTCCATTGTTAGATGCAGTTTTGGGGAGACAAACTGTACACATTTTCATGATGACAAACAACATGGTGAAGTTTCCAGGGAGTAAGTCTTAAAAATGGTTTGCCCTCCTCTCTAATCAATAAGAAATGGTTTTTAAGACAGCTGCTATTTTCTGGTGCAGAATACATCTCAGCATTTCCAGCTGAGTGGTTCTGGAGGCTGCTTCATGATTGCATTTTATGTTACTTATTGAAAGGTCCACAATTACTGTGCCATCTTTCACAGCAAAAGATGATTCTGCTGATCCACCATTGCCACAGAATATGAACTACAGAATGGGCTTTATCCAGGAGTCTGTGTTATCCTGCCTCTGTCCTTAAGATACTAACCAAATACCACTGTAAGAAAGTCTCTATAATCTTTACCTGACTCTTCCATCTGAAAAAACCCAAGTGCATGGTTCAGTAAAATACATTCATGAGGATCCTTCTCCTCCATCATTTATGAATTATGTGAATATATTTATGGTCTGTAGTTTCATTTTAATGTGGAAAATTATAAAACATAAATTAATGATCTAACTTTCTATATTGATAAAGTTTATCTTCCTTAGTAAATTACCAAAATATGTGATTTTATTTTAAATCTTCTTTGAATTTCCTAAATAATCTAGTTTGATTTGATCAAATAGAAGTTGTTCTACAGGACATGTGGTATATGTGTGTACTGAGTGTTTGTGTGTGTGTGTGTGTGTGTGTGTGAAGGAAGTGAGTGTGAAGCAAGTGTGTGATGGGAGTAAGTTAATATTAAAATTCTACAGTCCATAGTTTGATTAGATTACATGGTACAAATTATTTTATTATATGGAAATGATATCCATATTTTGAATACGAAAGTATAGAAATATTTTAAAGTCATATTTTAATAGCTAATTCTTTAGAAACTTCCATATAAATTAAATTTTATCATTTTGATCAAAAGTAGTAACTAGAATTTTTTATAAATTAATGTAGCATATTTATTTATTTTTTCAATTTTATTTTGAAGATAGTAAAAATACAACAGAATAGACAGAACAAAGCCAATGGAGACAATACAGTGAAACTGGTATGGACTTCTCAGAAGGATACTAAGAAAGTAGTAATATGTACTATAGTATATCTCATTATCTTCACAGTAGTTGACCAGTCAATTAGGTATAGCGAAATCAAACCAAAAACAGAACATTATAAAACCAGTTGAAGAGAGTATTGACTAGAGCAAAAAAATCGTAACAGTGAAACAACCTTTGCCTTCAAACTGAAGATAGAAGGAAATCCCCCATATATTGTATTACATATGGTCATCCTCCCAAGAGATACTCAGACCTCTGTCCCCCATTGCTAACTGGGGATGAGGGGAAATGCTTGATTGTTAGATCACCCGCTGGTAGGTTCATGGAGTCACTGACTGGTTCTCTTCTTGGCTCATGCCAGGGGCGCTTAACAAGAGGGCAGACAAGTCACTTTCTTGTGCAGCTGCCCAAGTTCTACTATAGTCAGATCTTTAATGTAGCATATTTAAATTGTCATATATTAACTTTCCAAAATATATGTGAGAATATTCTGTGTGCACTAAAATGTTTTAGTTGATCTATAATATCTGACACACTTATTGATTTATTCAATCACTTCAATATTATTTATCCTTTTTTCCTTTTTCTATTGTTATTGAATGTAAAATTTGTTATTCACAATAATTCTTATCTCTATGTCTAATTATTATTTTCACATAATTCTGGTAAGGAATCACAAGTTTAAAGGACATTATCATTGATACATTCTTTGATTCATTTTGACAAGTAGACATCTAGAAATAGTATGTTAATTTTCTACTTGAAGGAGACGAAAAAGTATTTTAATATAACATCATTGGACTTTTTCTAATTGGAAAAAACTGCACAATTTACTATTTTATTATTAATGATTGAAAACTTTTTCATCATTTTTTAGGAATTTTCAGCTTTTTCTGAAATGTCTATGACATTTGCTCTCTTGTAATCCAAAACGTTCCAATTTCTAAAAGCTTTTAACTTATTCCGCACATAGAATTTCATTATACATATTAAAAATTTCTAACTTTTTGCTTTGTATTTTATTCATAGGGTCAAGTTTTAACGCAAAGTACTATGACCTGTGAGATGATAGGTTATCTCATTAGCAAAACAAACAATAAAGATGGTTTCTTTAGAAGAATTTTTATATGTTGTTAAAATTCAAATATTTTATTGAAAAATGCATGATAAAATATATTTAATATGTTGTAAAAATTCAAATATTTTATTGAAAAATGCATAGCAACTGATTATTTGCTATGCAATATAAATTTTAATAATTATATGAAGAGTCTGAGATTTTTTTAATTTTTGCAAGTGAATTTTGCCTTTATTTCTAATTGAGGACTTAAAATAGCAATGTAAATCTAATTTTACTTGTAGGATGTTAACTTCATCATAAATTTGTTAATATCCTTGATGATTTTTGTACAATTTACTTTTTGTATTTTTTATATTTATATTTATATTGTGCTAGAAAGTCATGTATTTCAAAAAATTAATGAAGTGTTTGGAAAATTAATTATAAAGCATACTTCAGTAGATCCCTTTAAAACTTCATATTGTTGATTTTCATTCTCTCATTAAAATGTCCTGATTTTGTGAATTTTTCTTTCTTTTAAATCAGAGGCTTTTCAATTTACTTCCCACATTGCTTGTTTTACATTTGTATATTCACTATATATTTAATTAATTTTTTCTAAGTGAAAAGTTTTTTTTTATCAAATGTTTTATAAGCAGTATTTCAGCATATTTTCAGTGTCTTTTTTTCATCTTAAAAATATATGTAAAGCTCTAAATGTTACTTTGGCAAAATCTATATAGTTTGATCTATATTTATTTTCAGATTCATTTAAAAATTTATCTTACAAATAATAATATATTCATGTATTCGGTTCTCACTAGATCATAGATTGTGCTTTATGCATTTGATGTCTTTAAATTTTTCAGTGGTCTTATTTGCCAGATTATGTGAAAAATTTTGGTGAAGAAAATTTGAATAATTGGCCAATAAACTAAAGCAGTGATACATTTGGATTTTTCTCTTTTTATTAGTAGCACATATTCATTACATAGAATAATGAGTTTCATTTTGGCAGATTGGTATATAATGTACTTTGATTATTCCCATCCCCTCTTTGCCCTCCTTATCCATCTTAATCAGTGTACCCAGAATTTTAAGCTAAGAAATTTACACGTTCTTGCTTAGAATATCTTCTCTAATCGTCACCAACATTAAATATTGTCTTACTTATTTTTCATTTACTTATTTGATTACTGTTGGAAAGTTTGTTTAATTTGAAAGGAATACATTTTAAGTGTGCTCTTTTAAGCAAGCCTCATTCCCTAAAAATTCTTCTGATACGGATCAGCATAGTTAGTATCTTAAGATTTTATATAAATTGAATATATATATGACTTGTTTGTTAAGCTAAACGTAAGGTTTGACATTTTTATGTATGGAAACATGTCAATAGTTCATTAAAGTAAAGCCCCAATGTTCTTTATGTGGATATACCAAAATTTTGTCTATTCATTTCCTGTTAGGGTTTTTCCAATTTAAAATTATTACAAGTAAAATCCATATATAAATAAGTAGAATTAACAGGTACACATTAACTTTCTTTGGAAGCAAACAAAAATCTTTGCTAGACTAATTTCAAATGTATTTCTAACATTATCATATCCAAAAATTGTGAGGTTTTGATTATTTTATTATGTCAAGTTTATTGATGCTGTGAATATATTTGTCAAGTCTAATGCTATCTTACTATTATATTACATATTTTAAGATAGCCAATAATTTTAATCTCTTTTTTAAAAGTACTTATTGAATACCCTTTGTCTTCTTTTGTAATGTTCATAAGTTTTTTTTTGAATTATTTACTTTTTGTGACTTGTAAGAGTTATCAATGTTTTCTAAAAAAATCTTTACTGAGGTACTATTTGCTAATCAAACAATTGCTTGCAATTGCATTTTTAAAATATTGTGTTTGGAAGATTAGGAATATTTCCCTGTGCTGTGTATCAGTTAATTGTTCCTTTTCCTTTTTGTTTCCGTGTTTTGCTTTTATCTACCAAAGATCTCTATTTTGATGTTGCATTCTGTAATACATTTTCATATGTTTTAGTTTTATGTTTCACTGTGCTAATAATCAGTGTCAAATTTACATTCATTTACACTGCCAGGTAATTGAGTTCATTATCTTTTCTTCTACTAGACATTTAGCTTTTCCAGATTTCTATTTTAAGAGATTTTATTACAGTTATAAAGAAATCAAGTATTTTGCATTCGGACTGTAAGGACGGCTTGAGAGCATGTCAGGAATCAGCAAGACCCCATCCTTCACAGGCTCAAGAATGTAAATGGGTAAAAGTAAATTCCTTTAAAAGACTGTTTGGGGCAGAATGCGCTTCTCCATAGGGCAGTTTAGTGAATTGGTCCCTCAGGTTCAATTAATACTACTCAGCCATCCAGGCACCCAGGGACTTTTGCAGCTGTGATCCATGGGGAACTGGCTACTGCCTATGTAAGCAGCAACCCTTGGTATCATCCACATGTTGCTAGTGTTTCAGGCATGCAAAATGCAGCAGTTGATTTTTGTCATGAATTCTTTCATCCAGACTTCAGAAGACCTTGGTGGTCAGTAAGCCTATGAGAAACCGAGAGTGAAACTACTAGTGGAGACCCCAGTAAGCTGGAGATGCTATTAATGTAGAACATCTGTTTAGGAAATCTGGTGGTGTGAATGAAGTCACCCCAAAAGAGAGGTCATGAGGGCTATAACCATCAGTGTTGCATAACCAGCACTGGCACTATAGGATTTTATTTTTACCCTGTTTGTTTTTAGTCTTTTTTTGTCCCAATCCTTTCCATTTCTTGGAATGGTGATTTTTAATCCATCATTGTTTATTGGAAGTGTTTCTTAAAATTTCCTGATGAATATTCTTGTTAAATTCATGTATCTAGCCAATAATTTAATCTTAGTCATTAAAAATGTCAAAGTAATTCCGAGCTGTATGCAATTTCATTAAAGATTGATAGCTTTGCGATGATATTAATACAAAAATCTGGAACTTGATCTAAGTCAATACTCCAAATCTAATTTTTTTTTTTAGTTTTTGCTTTTTGTTATTTGAGAAGGGATCTCATTATTTAGTTAAGGCTGATCTTGGATTCAGTGTGTAGACCATACTGGATTTGAACTCATGCCAATCCGCCTGCCTGAGTTTCTGAAATGCTGAGATTATAGGCATGTATCACATGCTTTTCCTCCAAAATTAATTTTATAATAGAATGTTAATTTCCTTATGTTAGTGATTTTCTTCCTATTTCTGCTCTCTGCATTTATGCCATTGTCTTTATATAGCATGTTATTGTTGTTTAGCCCATTTAATCTATGAATTTTTTCACTCTTTAATTTGTGTACTGCATTTTTATGATGGCAAAGAGATTGAAATTTTTCTTTGATAATTTTAGTAAATTAGAATATGCTTTGTCTTTAATCATTGGTACTCTTATATTAAAATACCACAGACCAGGTAATTCATAAACAACATAAATGTTTCGTGCAATTATGGAAGCTGTGAAGTTCAAGATCAAGGTATGAGCAGCCTCCATGTCTGGGGATGGCCTCCTTTGTTCCTCCCAAAATGGGGTCATGTGGCTGAATACTCCAGAGAAGGCACAAACTGTGTCCTCACACGATAGAAAGCACAGAACAAAATGTCTAAGGTAATTCCCAGCATTTAAGGCACGAGTGAAGAGGATTAAGGCACTCTCCAAAACTCACGCCTCTCAAAAACACCAATTTTAAACACGAGCTTTGGAGGTGATGTGTTCAGAGCATGTTCCTAGTTTTATCCTCTAGAGTGAATACTTTTCTTATTAACAGTTAATTTACAAGGAACTTTGTCATCTTTAACTGACTACAAGCTGGTATTATATTCCAGGGGAATTATTCTATACTAGTTTGTTTGTTAGTATTTTCTTAGCTTCTTATAACCGCACCTAAAATCAGATTGTGACTTGGTTCTAATTGGGACTCGGTATCTATTTTTCACAAATATAAATATTACTCATAAATACCTATTTTTCATGAATATTTACAAGTTAGACTTTTGCTTGTAAATATTTAGGAGGTGTGAACAGTTAAATTTTCACAGTTTATTTTGATCTTGATTTAAATGCTCAGCAGTATCTTTACTACTGCTTTAGTAGTAACAGAGCCATTTGATTCTATTACCAGTACCAATGGTGCATTCAGCTGGAGTACCTGGATGTTTGAGGGATTTAAAGTATTGTTTGAACTGTTTTTAGAACAATCACAAACTATGAACATGAATCTGGGCCACCAGCACTCTTCCTCCAGTTTCCGTCACCATTAATATGAATTTGTTTTGCATTTCCCCATTTTTTCTTTTTTGATCTAACACTTTTCTACAAAGCGACAGAATTCATATTTAAAGTTTAGGGTTTAAACTAGCTTTAACTTACTGTCCCTAACAAGACAGTATATAATGTAGGTCTGTCCAGTCTCAGTCCTTGATTTCACTGACTTCAGTGATCTCTAAACAAAAGTCAGAAGTCTGCATATCTTCTTCATATATTTAAGAGAAATTTATTGCCTTGAGTGTTGCAAATATGTTAGTATGAATCATAAGCTACCCATTGAAATTCTTTGTTAACATTCAGATGAAGCCTGCCTGGAAATAAAACTTATTGGATTATAGTGCTGAGATAGTGGATCTCTCTGAGAGAGATTTGAAAAATTAGGGTTTCTAAACTCTAAATGTCTCTTGATAACTAACTTGTGTAAGAAAGGAAGAGATGTCAAAATCTTTCCATAAATGACACATAGTAAATATTAAAGTTTTGATCTTTATCTCAATTACTGTATTAAGCTTTTGAACTGCAAACAAGTGTATACAGTATGTAAAGGTATTGTAAAGGTTGATTGAATGTGTCAACTTGAGACATTTAGAGCTTAACTAAATGAGTTTAGCAACTCTACACCCAAGGGAGTAGAAGGCCCACCCTAGAGTGGCTCAGCACCTGGAGGTATAAAGGGGAAGGAGGAAGGATGAATGCATTGGATTCTTGGGAGAAGCTCCAGTCTGTGTCTTTGTTTGGAAGTTGTCTCCTGATGTTCCGTGAAGACTCTTCAGCCTTTCTTTGGCTTTCTGTTGCAGATCCATCAACCTGTTGACGTGGACTTGCACAAGACACTAAGGTGAACTCCAGACCTTGGATTGAGTCCATCTGCCTCCAGTGTGTAGACACCCTCTGCACCCTTTCTCATAGGACTCTGTGGCTGACCATTGTAAGCCAATCTTGTTGTTTCTTTTACATCAGGCTATCTCATGCTATATCTGTTCTCTCTAGTAAAACACTAGATAATACAGGAATGAATGTGATTTTTTTCAATTAAACTTCATTCATAAAAATAGACAGTGATGACAGGTCATTCTTTGCTAAGTTCCAGGATAAAATAATAAGTTCTCTCTTGTTTCGCTATTCTGTTAGAACTGATGTGTCTCATGCAGTCATGAGAAGTTTTAGCTAAAGAAAAACTTTTCATGACTTACTATGAAAAGTACACTTGAGTCCTGCAGTCACTCAACTTTAATTTTCTGTTTTATTCCTATACTTTTTCAAGTAAATACAGTATTGTAAGGGTTATAAGAGAAACGTAATATTGTGACTCTGGGAGAGGAGAGTAATCTGTCCGTTTAAAGAGCAGTGCTCTTGAAGTGAACCAAAAGCTGCTTTGTTCTTTGTTATATTTCTGAGGGCTCTGAGAGAGACATTTTCTACCTCTTCTTATTTTGTGGGTACCAGGCTGCTGCTCTCACAGAAGTGAACAACAGGAAGGTCACCTATTATTTTCTCAACCAACGTCAACTGTCATTGTATTTAATGCCAAATCTTTTCATATAACAGAAAAAGATATTCTATTACTTGAACTTTTGAGAGCATCAAATTTCAATATTTTTTGTCTTTTTTCTTCAAAAGTATTTCAGCAAAAAATGTGAAGTGTCTGTAGTTACAGCTGCTGGCCCAATATATTCACAAACTGGACACTGTTTATCGTAATGAAAGAAACACACTACATAGCTCTGGGACATTTATTTTAGTTATAGTTAGGGAAATTAAAAGAGAGATGAAAAGGCAGTCTCTGGAAGTAATTAAACTTTCCCAGAAGTCTATTAGTTTCTCAAACTCTCAGCAGGCATATTAGAAAGGGTCTGATTCAGGGACAGGTGCCAGGCCCAGTAATTCAGGAGCATTTGCATTATCTCAACCTGGAAAATGAAAATAAAAGAAGAAGCATTAATCAGAACTCTAATCAGTGAGTGATACAATAAGGTTGATCTCACCTTATTCGGCTAGAAAAGCTCACATTGAAGCAATATCCAAGTAGTCACCATTTTCATACTGATTATATCAGGAAAAATGAGGGTAATGATTCAGATTTGGCAGCTGTGGTGTTCTCTTGAAAGAGAAACTAATAAAGGGACACTAAATCTTGATATACTTATCACATTTGGGCTGTCAGGAGTATATAATCTTCTCCAAAGTTTCTTGCATTTGTTCAGTACAGCATATTTCATCAGAACATTCCCCTCTCCCACCTTTTAAAGCATTGCCTGGAGGAACAGAATTGCATATTCACAGAAAAGCAAAGGGTCATCTCTTTTTAAACACTGTATTCCTCACAGGTCTTCCAAACACACACACACACACACACACACACACACACACACACACACCTTTATTTATACGTTGATATTCCTGTTTAATTCACTTGGACACAAAGCTCTTTCCATGTGAAAATGTTTGCTACGCATATTTTTATATGTAAAAGTATGTTTTTAATTTAAAACACATTGTGAGTTATCCTCTAATACTAAGTTAATAGAGTTGACAAATCAAATGTAGATAGGGAAGATAACTGACATTCAAAGGAGAATGAATTATATAAAAATGTAGAGACATATGAGTGTTTCAGCAAGCACACATGTATGTTCAAAATTATACCTAATGTTGTGGTTGAGGCAGGCAAATATCAGCCTTCTCTTTTGGTGTAAAATGATTCTGTTTGCCAAAGTCTGAAAAGGACAGACTATTCTGAGGAAGTACAGGTGTTATTGTCACTATGGACATGCTTGGAGAGTGATTAGGCTGCTAATGTGAGTGGACTACTAAATCTTCCTGACAGCACAAATATAATACAGTAACTAATTGTATTTTCAATTTCATATTGGTTTCAGGATATCTTCTTAGTGAAAATCTTCTCATTGTACAGAATTTAAGCTATTTATTAATTCAGGTGTTCTCTCTGAAGCAAGCTTGTCACTGGAGGTCTTAGTAGTGCACTATTCCTAACGTGTTCAGTGACCTGTAGGTGACAAATACCATAGGTTTTCTTCCTAGGTTAAAGCTAAGAATCACTCAAGGATATTTTTCCTCTAGTATCATTTCATTAATGTCTATGAAGTTTAGAATTCTTCTCAATCTGTATTTTATTCTTGAAGATTAATATTTTGAAGGTAACACATATTGTAATTTTATATCTATACACTAAAATGTGACCAAAATAAGTTGTTTTTGATCATTATATTTTTACAGTACAGGGATTTTACAGATTTTACTCATCTATGCGAGTGAGTATGTGTGTGTGATACAACTATGTCTCTTATTTTTAATCCCTTTCTCCATCCTTCCTCCTCTTTCATATCAACCTTATGTCTCTCCCCTCTAATTCTCTTTTCCAGATTTTAATTCTTAGTGATATTATTCTTAGCTCACGTTTATAGCATATGTACACATTCCTTGAGGTTATTAGGTTTCTGTACATGGCATATCTTTATTATACTTAGCTTTATTCATTGACAGTATTCTTATTTTTCAGATGTCTAAAAAACACTGAAAATTGTTATTTCCAAAAAAACAATCTTCTCACAGATATTATTTCACTTCCTTAGGTCTTTATGCATAGTCGTCCCTTAATAATTTATCAAAATTGATTGTTTTTTCCAATTTCATTATATTTCATTCTCTTGTCGTGTTTTTCTCTTTTTAATATTTCATTTCCTGTTATACTGTACTTTGTACTTGACCTTATACATACATGTTCCTCAAATCTACAACACTGACTTGTTTCACTAGTCTAACCTGTATTTTGGAATATTAAATTATATTAAAAGGAATTCAGTATATATCTACTAACAATATATAATGATAATTTTAAAATATATTAAAAATATTCATAAACCAAAAATCTGACTGTAGGGTCCTTTTCGGGCACCACTGATACGGACTTGGCCTGCTAGTTTATTCCCTGACCCAGAGGCAAACAAGGATAAAAGATAGACTCAGAGTTAGTCTAGGCCATGGACAGCCAGAAAGCTCTTGCCTCTAGTGGACAGAGAGCTTTGAGTGCTTGGCTCATCTTGCTTTTACTCATTTAGACACAATTACCAGCAACTAGAGTGGCACAAGACTTATCTGCCTCCCGTTACGTGTAATACATACCCAGGTAAACAGTTTGATCTCAGATATGCTGACTTTTCCCTAGAACCTGCATCATGCCGTCACTCTTATGTGTTGCCAAAGGAGCACAACTTACTATTTTTCTCCTTTGTGCTCACAGGGAATTTCAATTAGGCCTCAACTTTCTTTAGCTGGTCTCCCACATTTGACTCTTTATAAGAGATTAGGATCTCAATCTTTATTTCTCTGGGAGAAAAAACAGTTTCATGCCCAACAGTGTCTTCAAAGCCTCTTTGTGTTAGTTTTAGTTTTACCAACATATCAAGTTAGCTTTAAATTCATATATGCTTCTTCTTTCTCTTTTTCAGCAACATATCCCCTATGTCTCTGCTATAAGAAATTACAGTCCCAAAATTTTTTTCTAAAAAAATGTTCACCATGTATAATCCCCATGATAATAGATTCATTTTAGATCTCAGAATTATGTAAGATGAACCTTAAACAGAAGGTTATAAGCTTCAGTAGAGACGTGCATATTTGTAGCACCTCAGTATGTCAGCTATTCTTATGACATTCTGTCCTTGTGACAGTTCTGCACTCACCATTGGTATGGCAACCGCCTCACCAGTACCATCAAAATGATAACTCAACCACTGTTCAGGCCTTAAAATGGCATATATATCAACAATCTATATTATCATTATTGTCCTTTTTGGAGTGTATGCACAGTTGTTCTAATTTTTGATGAATTATTGTCCCATCATATTGTTTTTGCAATTTGGGTTAGGAAATTCTTTTCAGGATAATCAAAGGACAAAGTGATATCTAGTATATTCAAATTGACAGATGCTACACATGTGTCTGAGTGTCTGTTAAATGCTTAAATATACATTGGGAAAACTGCTACAAGAAATCTTCTATGGTTTAACTTAGAAATGAAAGCATAGAAGGAAATAAACTGGCATGCATGGGACAGACATTTGAGGGGTTGTGTTTATAAATCTAGGTAGGATGTGCACAAGGCAGGCATGTTCTAATGCATTCTGAGGTCTTAATAAAATTAGGATAATAAAGTCTACATTATTTCAGTGAGTTCTTCAAAAATATCTCAGGCAGCATCTACAATGCATCGTAAAAGTGAGTGTATTTTACCTTTGATCCTGTCATTAGCTATGAATATTAACACCACTTTAGAGTCATAATTGTTTATGTAGCATTTCTATACTTAAAGTATTTAACATCTACAACCAAAAATTATATCTCTAAAATATAGTTCCTATAACCAGAGGAACTAATATAAGAAGGGATTATATATTACAACAAAATTAGAATAATGAGAAATATTACAAGCAAGTAATATTTATACTGATCCATTTTTCAAATCATTTAAATATCTTTTAACATTCTCCCTTACAACATCCCTAGGAGAAAGTATTTTTCTATGATAAACATTATTTGTCTTGTTTGATAAAGAAACCGTGGCAAAGGAAAATTGTACAGAGACTTCCCAGAAACTGAGTCAAACAATAATGTAAAAGTTTTACTGTATTTTATAGCCAAGCTTGTATATAACTACAATTCACCTAATTTTTCCTATATTCTAAACTGACCTGCTGCATTTTTAAGGGATAGATTTGAAGAGTCTGTTGTTTTTAATACAATTTTGTTTTGTTTGATACTTATGTGTTTAATCATTATTGCTGTTGGCTATTGTTCCTTTTCATGTATTTTAATACTTTAATCAATGGGAATTTTATTGGTACTTGTACCCTGAGGCTATTGAAAGTGGAGGGTGCAATTTTATAAATATACAATTGAAATAAAGAATAATAAAACAGATGGGCATGGAGACCATGTGAATAATAAAGAGATAAAGTCCTTCAGGATGTAGATAAAGAGATTGGTTTCCTGCCTGATGAGTCCTTACATTAGAATCTCTGAGTTGAAGAAATCATTTCAGCTTCCTTTCATTATAATTTCTAACTTAAAGTTTCTTTCTTGTTTCTTCAAAAACCATCCTAGTTGAAATTCCCTCTGAGATCTTAACCTACATAGTCAAATAATGTCTTTAAAATCTGGGTACAGTATGCAAATATACTTTATGCTGCTTTTTATACTTGATTATATTAAACAATGTGCTTAAATTTCATGTTGGTTTATATTTCCCTCTGCTTGGTTTATAATTATATACAAATTTTGTCATATATATATTTGTCCCTTTTCTAAACACATTCCAAAATCCTGAAGGAAGATGTCATATCTTTTGATTCTTTGATATATCCCTCAGAACAGCTCCATTTCTGTTGCTACTTGAAAAATATCAGTGGGATTGACAGGAAACCTGTGTATAAACCTAAAATTTTAAAAAGTTTTAATTAATTACCATTGTAGTTATTTTTGTTATTCTTCATTAACCTATTCAAGCTTCATTTCTTATATCTTGTTGTAATAATGATCATCTCTGTGTAACAAATTATCACCACTCACCCTATTACCATAATGCTGTGAACTGAGAGGATGCTGGTGAAATAAATCCCAAAAGCTTTCATTACACAAAAGGCTGAGTTTTTAGAGAATATTATGCATTTTTGTCTATGTCTAATAGATAGCAGAAAGTATGCTTAAAATTTCAAATTTTTTTTTAGTTTTTTTTTTCCAATGCTAGGAGGAAAAAGTGTGGCACTTAATGATCTCTAAGATTCTTTAATTGTAGGGGTTATGTGATTTCCTCATAATGATTACGTGGATGCAAGAGGACCAATAAAACATTTGGAGGAATTGACCTGAGGAAGAAAGAAGTTTCGCCCTCTCACAATCATGCTGGAAGCTGCCTTTCTTTTAATGACTCCAGTTAGAGCAGCAGGAAGCAAAGTGATCATCACCAGCAGGTACTTAGACAAGAGTGAGAGGTTGGATGTGGACTGTTCTATTAAAGCATCCCCGTCTAAACAGGGCTTCCTGGAGCTTAAGTGCCCATTGCTGCAGAAGCCAGGATTCCATCTGGAAGAGAACAGAAAGTCTCACAGCTCTGTCTAATGAGAAGAACTGCATCAAGGAGACATCCTTAAATAGATGAAAGATCCCTGGCACCTAATGGACAATTAGTTGATGCCATTCTTCAGAGTTTTTAAGCCTCTGATAAATGGAGAAATTAAAACGCTGTAAGTGAAACACTGAAGAGAATTAAAAGCAAATCTAACAGTAAATGATTTTTCAGATTTTAAATATTTTCAATGTTATTCATTTTAAAGTTAAACAGCGATCAGATTTTTTCTTTGAATGTTTCTCATTTGTCCCAAGTTATGAGGACGATGGTCAATCTCATTATATATGGTTAGGACATATTTTGGGCCAGCTTTATGAAATTTACAATGAAATGAAAGAATGGGGCTTAAATATCAAATTGAATGAAATGATTTTCAGTAAAACAGTCTGGGAAGGCTCAAGTATATTGTTCAATTTTGTTATTTAACAGATAGTGAAACTGAGGTCCAATTAAAATAAGCGAGTTTTCAGGGAAATTCATTTTAAAATTCAGATTTGACAAATTCTTAGCTTCCTTATTTTGCTCAATTTAGAAATACAGAGAATGTAAACAGAGATAGCTTTGCATATTTCTTAGGTAAATTGCAATTTTAAGATAAAACATTGCCAATAAGTTCTAATTTTTAAAATTTCTACTGAGCTTTGTTTCTTCTCAAGCCTAAGAGAAAATTCGTAGTGACCATTTTCTTTCAAGGAATCCATATTAATTTGGTAGAGAAAGATTTTCATGTAAATCAGTTAAGTGAAATGTTTAAAGAAAAATCAAAATGTGTGACCTGAGTAAAAATTTTTTAGTGACCAAGAAAAGAAGACTGTGAAGCAACCCAACTGAAGGGACTGCATAAATCAAGACAAATTCTGTCTAAATGGTTGTGCAGCACTTGAGTACAGAAGCTGAAGTATGTCACCTACCATTTGCAGAATTAAAATATGTGGCTATGTGATACTTAACAGAATAGAATTTTTAAAATGGTCTCTTTATTTGGGGAATGGTGGTAGAAGGATAGTTAAGATTTTACTTATAAATACACTATCAAGTATAATGGACTCTATTAACTAATACATATAACAGTGAAACTAATAACACTATTATTTGATTCCTTATCATCCAGAGTCCTTCTCATAACCCTATGGTTTGAGAGAATTTCTTTGTTGTCTCATAAAGTAACTAACAAAAAGGCAAAAGAAGATTAGTTCAAGGAATAAATGACTCAAAACTATAGGATTTTACCTGTTACAGCATATGCAGAAAAATCACAAATTTTATATGTATGCATTATTTAAAAATTAAGATTAAAATATTAAAATCTTGCCTCTCATCATCCTGCAATTTTTACTTTAGCCTGAACAAGACAAATTCCAAAAGGAATTAAAGCTTCCTCAAGATTGTCAGATTCTAATACTAATGCAGAATTCACTTTAGTAATGTCTCTTTTCAGCTCAGCCCTAGTGGTTGGCATTGATGACACTGCTCCCGAATCTCAAGAAGTGAGGAAGCCCTGGAGAATAGTGTCTGTCATTAAAAAGTTACCATCCATCTTTTTTTGATATCTGCTGTGCTATAGTCAGTCACAGTATTTCCCTATCCTTTCAATGACAGCTCATGGTAAGATAAACTCACCATGATAAGATAAATGGCAACTTTTTAATGAAAACCACTATGTGTGAGCTGCTTGGTTAGGCTACAGTTCCTCAAAGTGCATCTCATACTTTATTCCCTAATATCAAAACCAGTGACCTATTCTTCAAAGGATTTTCTTTTCAATTCTGTAACTTACATGATTTAAAAGTCTTCTCCCCTCCTATTTTAATATCTTCTGAGAGTGAGACCTTGAGTGACCCTGTAATCTTAACAGCTTATAGCAGTTTGTTGGGAATGTTGATTTGGAGCACAAAGATATATTTTTCCCACTATCCTGAATAAGACTGGGAAAGTAAGTGGAATGAGTGATTTTAATTTATTTGAATTATTTCCGTCTCTCTGTAGATACACATGCTTTGCAAAGGTAAGACTTGTATCTGGAGATGAAGCTAATCTGTCACAGCTACCTGTGACTGGCTACCTGGAGATTTCTCAAGTGTCTGACCACACATGAGTCCATTGGGGCTGTGCAGCACAACACCAGCTGGGCGCACTTGCTACTGACATCATAATACTGCGAGTCACTTATTTACCACAGGAGTGACCACTCGAGTTGCACTGTAATTGTCGTTATACTACAACATATTTTTAGAAGGTAAAAATGACCTTCTAAAACAGTCAACATACTTTGGAACACAGTTACTTGCTTTCAGTGCAAAAATATTAACAAAAGTATCATTTAAATGATCATTTAGATTATTACTTCTATCAAAAGTTCTCAATCATCATTTGTAGGACAGTGTGTAACTCTTGAGACCATAAGACTAACTGAAATAAATCAGTCCTTAGAAGGTTAGATGTCATATGGTTTCTGTAATATGGGAGACCCAAAATAGAATGATTTACAAAATAGAAGATGCAACTAAACAAGAAAAGACAGATGTTAAGAAACAAGGAGGTAAAATCTGTAAAGATGTTAAGGTGACCTGGGGAAGAAGAAAAAAATGTGTAGGAAAAGCATGACAAAGTGAATGAAGAAGATATTATTGTTTGTGTATCAATTCTAAAAAATTAAATTCATTGCATGCACATATGACAAAAAATTTTTTTTAAAAAAAATGAAAATCGATATGATTTGCTGGTAAATAGAATAGGGGCAATGATTTGTAGGAAAAAAAGGAATCAAAACAAACTTATGTTTTGGGCATACGCAATCACTTGATATGCAAAGACTAGAAAACAGAATGCATATTTAAAAATGTGTCTTCATTTTTTTTCATTCATTCATTCATTACTTGAATATATTGCTTGAGATACTTGGATAGTTTTCCAAATAGAGAAATAGCAAATAGATGCATTGGTGTAGAGTTCAAGAGAACAATAAAGACCAGCAATAAAAATCTGTATGTCAGAAGTTTCTTTGAACACTTAAGTGATAAAGGACTGAATAATTTCATATAGTGGTTGAATTTACATAAAGGAAATTGGAGGTCAGTGTGGGAAATTAGTACAAGTAAAATTAACTAAGAGATTAGTTCATCACATTGGAAAAACAGATAAATTCAAAGAGACTGGAACAATATTTCAGACAAAAAGTTTAGTTTAATTATATAAAGTAGCATTAAAATCAAATAAATGGATAACTAAAAATGACTGAGATTTGCAGGTCATTGTTTATGCACATATGCACAACACAATTTTTAAAACTTATTTCAATTCCCTGTTGTAACGCTTGTTGCAGGACTTCAATCTTGGAGAAGTCAAATACTAGTTTCTTATGCAGTTGATAAATCATCTACATGGTAAGTCTTTCTACTATACCATATTGATGATTATAATTTTATAGATACAAAACACAGAGGTTTTTTGTTGCTGGTAAACACCTGTAATCCCAACTATGTGGAGGCTGAAGCAGGAAGGAACACATGTTTGAGGCCATTCTGGCCAAATTAACGAGATTTCCATCAAAATAAGAATTTAAAAAGGCAGAGGGTATAAATTATTGGTGAAGCATGTTTGAGGTTCTAAGATTAAGCCTCAGAAGGAAAGAAAGAAAGAAAGGAAGAAAGAAAGAACAGAAGAAAGGAAGGAAGGAAGGAAGGAAGGAAGGAAGGAAGGAAGGATGGAAGGAAGGAAGAGAAGAAAACAATGATTGCCCACTTTTAAAGTTGCTTAGGTGTTTGAAGATTAGTCGTTTTTTGTGGGCACAAACCCCTCAGGATTAGTTGCAAATCTTTCCAAGTTATTGGATTTTACTTGATGGAGGAAGTAGAATAAAAGTTACACTTACAAATATTAAATGAAATATGAAAAATTAAAATATTTGTTTTTGCCCCCAAATAGTGTAAACTTTGTTGTGTTCTTACAACAAAACAGCAAACAAATATATGAACAAATAAAATGCAACAAGAAAAGTTTCTGGAGTGCTGCATTTGTCTACTGTCATCTTTATGATCATGTTTTCTTGGATAAGTGCATAGGCCCACATTCATCAAGTTGTATATATTAAGTATTTGCAATTTTGTGTATCAATTATGTTTCCATAAGGCCATTTATCAACCAAAAATCAAAAAAACAATGTCTCCAATAAATGCAATGAAAAGGCTGTCTAAGGCATCTTGAGCTTGATAGCCACTACTCCCAGTGGTATTTTCTGACATTTCCTGGGCAGAGGCCGAGGGTGAAGATGCTCCAAAGGTCCCAAGCAAGCCCACCTAAAGTTATGCATTCATCCCTCTCCATTGTATGTTTGTGTTTGTTTCATTATAAATTCTTAAAGGAGGGCCAGCAGTACTTTCATATTCTTTTCTTTTAAATTAGACATCATTATTTTTCTATCATAGGGATAATATGTATTTGACTTTACGACAAATACAATTTTTATCATTTTTGCATTATATTTGAGCATTGGTGCCTGCTGGAGGAAGTGTCAGGTGGTGCAAACGTTGTGCACACGTCCCATCTGTGTAATGTCTTACACAATTCCTGTTCCTGAGGTCTTCCACCTTAGTTACTGATACATAAGGTCAGTAATGTATGGCAAAACTTGAGTTTGCTTCTTAATGATCATTCTAATTGGTTGCCCTTAACAACTAGTCGATTCTAATACAAACTATTGATTCTGAACTTTAAAGTGCCCTACTCTACAGAAAAAAAAAATACTAAAACACTGGTCATATTAAGTGTCTTTTAAGTATTTTAAGGTTCTCCTAAATACTATCCATAAATCATGTACTATTAAACCTACACATTTACTAAACACCCATCAGTCAATTCCTGATGTAAATACATAACTTCATTCAAGTTTTAATATACAAGTACTAACATATATATATATATATATATATATAGATAGATAGATAGATAGATAGATAGATATATGAGTTAAATATTCTAATTATGTGTATATTTCGGTTCTTATTTAATAAAATTACTATTAAGGTTTGAACATTACCTTGCATCTATCAAGGGTGGGTTCTGAAATTCGATAGAGAAAAACCAAAAGTTGACAATAAAAACCTCTCATTTTTTTTCTGAATAAGATAGTAATTAATAATTATTGGCATATATTTTATTAATGTAGTTAGAATTTTAATATTAAATTTAGTTTCAGATGTAGCCTAGAACCGTCTTAAAAAAAAAAAAACCTTTAATTGCTGTGACCTTAAAAAAGAAAGAATTTTAATTCAAATAATTAACCTACACATAAAATTTACTAATGATAAAAGATGTGTATGTGTACTAACCATGGAAAGATATAGACTTTGAAGACTGGAAACTTGAAAATTTTGTTTCTGACATTTTTTGTAGCTCTTTCATATTCCACTTTTCTCTTTCTCCCCTTTTTCTCTTTCTTGGCCCTCTTCCCCTTTTTAATGGTGCCACTAGCACAGGATTCAAGAATGTCACTCCTCCAAGATAAGGAGTAGCCATCTGAGTGACAGAAGACTTGAGCTGCAGTTGTACCTCATCTGATGCGAGCTGTGGATATCTTCTTTGTCTGTGGAGATACATGTATTTCCCTCTCTTTCTATGGGACAAAATAGCACCAGTTAAAATGACTCATGCTTAACTCTGGAGAATCTGAGAATGAAGTTAATGGATTTTTTTATTTCACAGGAAACACATATTTCCCAAACCACAAAACATTTTGCAGACTCAGGAGGGTAAGACCTTGTGGACTGGAAGGCATCAGAGTATGTTGTATGACTTAGGACCTACAAGGAAAGAGATGTTCCCAGCCTCATGCAGTTGATGACAATCAGTTTCTCTCCATTAATAGGGCAAAAGGATGGCGTCCAGAAACCAAAAGAACTGCAGCTGACTGATCTGGTACGTGAGAAGAAGGGAGTCTGAACTCATTGATTTATGAAACTCGTTGCACCTTTGCTTACTGAAGTGTGAATTTAATCTTCTTTTTGGATTAATACAATTGATGCCTCTGACTGTATTTGGTAGTCATTTATGGAACATGACAGGGATTAGTTTTAATCAATAGAGGGCTGCTTCTGTTCTTGATCATCATATAAACTTCTATGGCATTTGAGGTATTGCTACCCAAAGCAAATTCATAGGCACTTTTCTTTCCATCTTTGCATAAGAAACCACCGCTCAACATCACAGTTAAAAGCCTGGACATGATATATCAATACATGAAGCTGGAAAATAAGCATTGGGGTTTCTTTTGCATTTATAATTTAGTAAGCGGTATACAGTCTCAATCCTTATAATGCAAACATGACACCATTATAGGAGCCTGCTAGATAATAATTAACTATATTTTTAAATTATATCCAGTAGACAAAAGTCAAAGAGAAAATTAGCTATTTTACCATGATTTATTTAAATTAGCCTAAGGCAAAGCTGATATAAATCACATACTTAAAATAACATTTATGACTACTTTTCATTGCTAGGTCTCATAGCAGGAGTGACAAGTATATTATGGATTCTGACAAACAGTTGGACTCTTAAATAGAGAGGTGATGAACTTCTTTGTTATGACAAATAACTGCCTTAAGTGAGAGCGTCAGTAACTAGCAAGCGAAATCTGGAATGACAGACTTTGGTAAGAACAATAGGAACATCTGTGAAATTTCAGGTAGCTACATTTCTTAAGGCTTGAGAATAATTGACTAAATGAATGGATAACTCTTTAGGATAACTGGGTACTAGTTCGTTAAATTTTCATAAATCCAAGGTTAGTTTTACTTTGTGTAAGGTTACAGGAGTTCTTCTAAGTCCAGAGCAGCATTTTCATAAAGCATTTTACTAGTGCAAATTGCAAATGAAGACTGGAAAAGAGGCTGTGAACGACAGAAAAAAAATGTTTTCTCATGTAAGAGGCACAATAACAAATGGCAAAGGGAAAATTAAATAAATAAGATAAAAAAATAAAAATATTAGGGTGTTTTTCTCAATCGAGTGTTTTGAAAAGAAAACAAATAGAACCAGATCAATTCTGGTACTATTGAAACTAAATTCACAAGAATTGTGAAGCTAAGCAGTCCAGTCACTACACAAGCAGCCCTTTTATCACTGTCACAGAGTTCCATCACAGCCTCCCCATTCATGCCATTTCCTTCTGTTACCAAGCAAATGCAGCATAATTTCAAAGAGAACTGATGTTAATAAAATTAGCCGGTCACACATTGAAGCGTTTATTGAGACCCTCTGGTTGTACATTTCCAGATCAGAGTTGAGAAAGAAAACAACCTGTAGACCAATGAGAAAGTGCATCAAAAGCTGCAAAGGCAGCACATTTTTCGAATATCATCTCTTCTGGGAAACATTACCCTCCTGTGCTCTTCCAGACCATTGATTCCATTCTGAAGCCATAAAAAAGAGATTATAAATCAAGAGAAGGAGGTCCTAGTAGAATCCTATGAATGGTTTATAAGTTACTTTGTGAACAAAATTGAGAACATTAGAGCTGCTGAGCAGCTTCCTACATCTAATCATTTTTTCCCATTAACTAAGACTTTTGCCCACTCTAAAGAGATTTTATAGCAGTACCATATAGTAGAAATCTAAGATATCAAACAGGCACTGCTTACCAAGTTATATGCATTTTATATATCTTGTTAACACCTAACATGAGTATCCGTATCTCATGACTTTCCCTTAGTATGGAGCACTGATTAGATCTCTCTAACAGACTGATATAATAAAAGCGGTAAAGTTTAAATGTTAATAGTTCTGCATTCCAATCTTTGTTTTTCCAGTTATATATGTAGCCTTAGGAAAAATTGTTTTACAGAACTAATCCTCAGTTTCCCTCTAAGTACAATGCTGAGTACTAAATCCTAGGATGATGCATACTAAAAGTGAGATTACACATATGAAATGGTTCAGAACTGGAAAACACTTTGGAAAAATGGTGTAAGTCATCAGTACTTAACCTATTATTTCCATTATTTCTATAGTGTTCTAATTTCTCATTTTCTTCCAAATAACAGAAAACAATCAAAGCTGACTCAACAAAAGGAAAACAATTCACTGAGACATGAGTGAAATTCACAAGGCTTAACGTGGATTCAGTCACAGACTGACATAGAGTCTTAAACAGTCTTGTCAATATCTCTTTGGTCTTTTATACCTTGTATTTGCAAATTTGCTGAAGACTTTCCTCTCTGACATATGTTGTGCCTAGTCACAAGATGGCTGCTGTTAGTTATCAGGGTTATATAGTTCCCAGTTGAGTCAAGTAGAAAGGATTAAAGGCAGTTACTAACATTTTTTAGCTAAAATTTTACTGTGGAGAAATCTTTGAACCAATATACAAAGTTGAAAAAATGCTCAATTGATTGTCTTGCATTTATTAATATTATAAGTCTGTGAGAGATAGTCACCTCTAGAAGCATACGCACTGTTGTATATTCAGAGTACAGAGAGTCTTGGTTCTAGGTCAAAATTAGGAACTCATTATCCAGAAGATGTTGAGACTGGAAGAAAAATAACTCAAATTTATAAACCTCATAAGACTTTTTGGAGAATTAACAATATTTATTCAGTGTTTCTATCAGGCATTCATAAGAATTTTACTCAGACAATTCATTTAATTGTCTCAAATAGCTCTTGAAGATAGATATATTTGTGGACTGCAGGTCTAAGACTTGAGTTGTAATTTTGATCATTACACAATTAAGTAAAGATATAAGCAATATTCAAACACAGAAATTAAATCATTTCTTATTGAAGTAAAAGTTTTTTGTTGTAATAGAAAACTCCTAAGAACACGTAATCAAAGGGCAAAGAAATTATAGGAAAGTTGAAATTATTGAATAGTCTTATATATTTTAACTATGGATAGCTCTGCTCTGAATTATGCCTCCTACATATGAATGTATGAAAATTGGAAAAGGAAAGAGACACTACAACAAAGAGTGGAAGATTAGTTTTAGGATACAGATTAGATTAAAATGAAAATTAAGATTCCATAAAAGCAAAAGGAGAGAAAAATATTTTTCTGATCTAATTTAGGGATCACTATACATGTAGCTTGCCTTTTAATGGAATGTGAAACTCTGGAACATCACAACTCCAGCACTATTACTGTCATTACATCTATCCAATCATTTAGAGCATCCCATTCAAAGTTGCTGGTGAGTGTATGCTCAGTTCTGTACATAGAGGTGATCTCTGCTATATAATTCATAAAATCAACAGTACTAGAGCTGCATGCTTATTTATGTATACACTGGTAACCAGATGAAATCTTCAATATATAGAAGATTAGGTGACATGTTCCAAAGTTATATATATTTCCTATAGTTCTGGTCCTTAACTATTTAAAATATCAGGAATTGCATGTTATTGCATTAGGCCACTTTAGAAAAGTTTGAGAACTTATTTTTTTATAGGGCACACAATTTAACATCCTGGTTCAGCTCTCCTGATCTAGTTATAAATGTTCAGTATAGTCCGATAGGGTTCACTTCTTTGTTCCCAGGTGGTTACATATCATCACTCAAAGGAATCACTTAAAATAACATTGATGTATGAATTATTTTTCCCTAACCAAAAAAGAAGCTCTTTCCAGTCAATTGACACCCAGTCTTGAGTGTCTGAATGTCTTACAGCTAAATTATCAGAAAATGACATTGAAAATGGGGAAGGTTTTTTTTTTTTTTTTTTTTTCCTTTCTTTACTTGTGAAAGTCTTTAATACTCTGGCAAAAGGATTTTCGATTACTTGACAAACTTGAAACAGATGCTTAAGAAGAATTTTCATTAAAAATTCAGAATAATTTTGAGCATTAGATTCTAACATTATCATAGCTCCATTTTAATAAGAGCAATATGTAATTTTTACTTTCTTCCTTTCTAGAGCACAAAAGCAATGCTGCCTTCAAGGCCAGAACCAGGCTTTAATTTACATCTCCATTATAATCTGGCTGGTTTGTTGTAGTTTATTACAGGCTTTCATGACTATTTACTTGTACCGTAAACTAATATATATATATATATTTCTCAAGTTTAAGACAAATTCATGGAGACCCTATTGCCACTGTAAACTTTTAATTCAAAAATCTACCATTAAAGAAGGGCAAATATATAGCTTGAAGCTCAAAATATTTGTGACTTGGAGGCATTCTTAACACTTCAGTGAACTTATTCAAAGTAATAATTTACTTTGGGAGGTAATTATTACATACATTGATGGTTCAAATAGAAAAAAATTCCAAGAGACAATATAGCCTCACACTGACCTTGTAGGTGCTACAAGTGTTCTGCCATTGAACAATAGGCAGCCCTCTGAATCAGATTATTATTTAGCATAAAGTTTCTACTATCTATTCTTCATACTTCATCAGTGATTGCACAGTAGATCAGTTTCAAAGGCATAATTTCTTCCTAGTTTTTCAAGAGGAAAGACCTAAAGACTTTTTTTTCCTTTATATTCCCTTAATTCCAGCATTGGACCATAAATCAGTGACAAACTGTAGAAGACGACTCCCATGACTACATGAGACTTTGAGGAGTCACCTTGACACAAACTATATATATATATGCAAAGATACATAAATAGTATCTTGGTTAGTTTTTTCTTGTTGCTAAGACATAATACCTGATGCTCAATGTTAAAGAAGAAAAGATTTATTCAGCTCACAGTTGGTGGAAGTTTCAGTTCATGCTTGACATGTCCGAGGCAGAATGTCATATGGCAGAGCGCAACAGTTCTTCATGTTGGAAAACAGCAAAAGCAATGAAAAAATAAGGGAGGAACACTAGAGAAGACTCTTTCTGTCCCGTATATTGTATGCAACCCACACCCACCCTAGGGACAGTATGGCACTCACATGCGTAATCCCAGAATTGGACCATGAATCAATCAGAAACTTTAGAAATCTGCCCCCATAATTGCTAGACACAAACCATAATATTCCACCCCTGGGCTCCCAAGGATTTATGTACATCCCTTTATGCAAACAGCATTTTAGTCAGTCTCTAAGAGTTGCCAAAGTCCTAACTTTTTCGGCATTGCTGAAAAGTCCAAGTCCCAAGGCTCCTCTGAGATCTAAGGTAAACTCTTACATATAAGCCCCTGTACAAACAAAAAGTTAAATACTTCCAACATTCCATGGCACAAAATAAACATTACCATTCTAAATGATATAAACTGGTAGATACAAAGGATTGGGACCAAAACAAGTCCAAAATCCAGCAAGGCAAACATTAAATCCTGTAGTTCCATGTGGAATATTTGAAGCAATCTGTGTAAAATTGTGAGCTCTGAAAGTCTTGTATGACTCTGTCCCTATAGTAATTCTGGTGATTATAGCTCCCAGTACTTCTCTCTTGGGCTCACTCTGCTCAATTCTTGCAGCTGTCTTTAGATGATCCATGTTCCTGGCTTTTCTAAACTGGCATCTCCACACTTTTGACTTCACTCCCACAGTTTCACACATTTCCTTTTCAGGGCACACTGCCTGGCCTTGCAGGCATTCTTTTGAAATCTTAGTGAAGCTTTTTTAACTTTAGAATCCCTGCATTCTGCATATCCTGAAAACCAACACCACATGGGTGATGCCAAGGTCTTCTGCCAATTGGAGCAGTAGTCAGGTTTTCCTCTCTCTTGGCTGTATGGGTCCAGGCCTGAATTTCTGGGCACTCTGGATCCCATTTTGATGAAATTCTCTAGTCTGCCACTATTCTGGAATCTGGTGCAGGTGCTGCCATTTTGGAACATGGTGCTCTGCTGCAGCTTTCTCCTCAAAGCAAAGTCTTCTGTTTTTACAGTTTTGAAGTTGCACAAGATGGAGAGTTGCTGCTTCTTGTGATGCCCTCAGGCCATCTTTTATATTCTCTTGTTTCTTCTTATTAATTTTGTTCTCCTCTGCTCTCTCTTTGCAGACCACAACTTTACTGGAGCTTCCTTTCTAGCCAAACTCACATTTTAAATCATTATGCTGGGCTCCTTGCTGTTGCCTTGAAATATAACTCTGGCTAAGAACCTGCAACAATAGCCATGTCACCACCTCAACATTTGATTGCCTTGAAATTTCTTCTACTGGATTAATTAGTTCACCACATTTAATCTAAGTCTCAGGCAAAGTTTCTGGACATGAGAATAATACAAACAAACAGTTTGGCAAATCATGAGACATATCATCTGTAGTCCAGAAGCTAATGTAGTCTTTCTTCCCAGCAGAAATCTCTGAAGCATGGACTTCACTGGCAGGATTTTTATCAGGTTTACAGTCTTGTGAACTCTGACCAGAATATTCTGTACAGAACAGTATTAGGTGTTGTGGCTCTACTCTTTCAGAATCTTTCCAAACTCTTCCCATAGGTTATTCCCAAAAGCTCTTGAACAATATGGTATAATTCACATCTCTGGCACCAAACTCCATATTGGTTGCTTTTCTTCCATTGCAGAGGAAGGTAACCCAAAGTTACCACCACCCAAAGTTACTCACCACCCAAAGTTAAGGAATACAAATGTTTATTTAGCTCACAGTTTGTGAAATTTAAATTTCAGTCCATACTCATCTGAGTCCAAGGCAGATTGTCACATGGCAGAGGGCAACAGTTCATAGTGATAGAACACAGCAAAAGCTGCAAGAGAAAAAAAGGAGTGTAAGAGAAAACTGGTTTTTGACCCATATACTATACACTGTATATATGCTACACTCATCTGCTCAGAATCCCAGCCATGAATTAATCACAGACTCAAGAAGCCTGCCACCATGATTGCATGATATTTTGGGGAGACATCTAAACATAAACCATAACAGCTAGCTAGCCAGCTAGCTAGATATCAATATCTATATATAATTGACTTCAAAAACAACTTTTAATAGTTTGAATTTGATACAGATAGGTCTTTGGTTTCTTTGCTTGACATTTGGGCTGATTACTTGCTTTTGTTTTCTATCTTTAATGTTTTCAGAGCTTTTTGATTTCTGGTTTATTGTATATAATTTGTGGAATTTGTTCTTTGTTATTCTTCAAATATTTCTTTTGCTCACCCATACACTTAAGTACAGTCAGTCTAGTTTCATAGTAAGTATGGTAACACTTAACAGGGTGATATAAAAGAAAGTGTTGACAGACTCGTGTTGCTTTAAGACACAAAGGATCAAATGGTAATAGTTCAAATATAGATTTCCTTATATTTATTAATACCATGTTTCACATATAACTTTACGATATATAAACTTTTGTTTTTCTTGTCATCTGGACCCTTTTATATATGTAATGAAAGTTTATGTTATCCCCTATCAGCAATAGTGCAATTGAAGCCCCTCAAAATAAAGTTACAAAGTTATATGTCTTTACTCACAGTATTTTCATATGAATGGGAATGTGCAATAAGATTTGATTTCTAAATGTATTTTCTTCCTACCACAAAGTCATTATTTTCTTGTAGTAGATTCCAGAAGCACTACAACCCTAATTTAGAGACTTTTGACAGTTTAAAGCAAAAATTATTAAAAGTACATAAGAAAGGAAGAGACAACAATGCTTCCTTTCATAGGATAATACAGAACTCTCTTTCTTGTCTGCCTCCCTTGACTCTTGATGTTTAGATTCAGTTAAAGTCCTTGTTTCCTGTTAATGCACCCAATATACTTTAACAAATTATGAATTATAATGGTTGTTCTATGTCCAAGAAATTGGAAAAAATCCAAACAAAATCTACAAATATTTAATAAAAAGACCACGTGGCATGTGTTTTACATTTTATCCACTCATGAATCAGGTTGAATTAAACTTAAATTCTTATTTCCATGTCTGGAAACAGTTTGTTTCTAGATAAAATATTATTTTTCTTTAGAATAATGAGAATATGCAAGTAAGAATATACCTCAAGATAGTAATGAATAGGTAAGGTAATTCTATATATAGTATGCTATAAAAATTAATTATAATAACAGTTATTATCAAAGTAAATTAAAATGTAAATCTATTGATCTATAGTCAAGTTCTAAGCAACTTAATTTATTTATTTATTTTTTTTACTTTAACCACCATGTAGAAGAAACTGACATTAAAGTCATGATCAAACCCTAAGGTTCGGACACTTATCATCAATTGTCTTCAAGTTATCTTCAGTTAAATTTGTTGCCAATGTCTCAAACAGAAGCCATCTTTCTCAATGCTTTATATGGTACTGTGTTTATGTTTTTATTATTTATGTTATGTGTTTCTATGTGTTTGTTTGTTTATGAGGACATGAGAAAAATCTTTCACAGGGTTTCAGTGATTCTGAGGTCATAACCTGGAAAGAAGTAGTCAATGAATGTTGTTTCCTAAGTAAGAGTACATATTATTCCTTAAAATTTACTGCTATGCTGCCTGGCTACAAAGCATCTAGTGTTTCAATGGAAATCTCAGTGGGCATGTCTTGTATTTGTAATTTGCAGGGGAAAAATGAATAGAAAAGAACTGTGGCTGGAAAATAATAAATTCACTTTGACATGGCAGCTCTTTTGGAGTTATCTGTATTTAAAATATATAGGTATCCTGAACTCTTTTTTTTTTTTTTAAGGGAAAAAAAAAAAAAAAACCCTGAAACTGTCATACTGAGGTTCAGCAATCACTTAACTCACTTTGTTCAAGATAACAGAGAAAACCCACAGTAAGTACATTATTATTCTCTTTGATTTCTACTGCAAATAGTACCCCATCTGGTCCCTCAGCTTCCTATCCCTTACAGGTGAAAATAAGTCAGACCCCAGATTCTGCCATAGTCTTACTCCAAGATTATTCATTTTTGAAATAACAAAATTTGATGACAATTTAGCTTTTTTGTGCTTACTCATTTTTCTTATATTTCATTCTGTACACTGAGATCTTGTTTTACTCTTTCTATCCTGTAGTCCTTTAAAAAATCTCAGTTCTTCTGTTTTTGTCAACATCATCTAGCCTCAATAACTTATTTATGCAATGTAATGACCTAAACAAATAAAATGAACAATGTCTCTGCCAATGTAAACTCAGTTTAAAATTGTCTTCAAATCTAAATCTAATGCATGTTCATACAACATAACTCTGTGCCTTTTGATGGCTAGCTTTTTAAATTATAATTTCAATTTTCAGTGTTGATTGTATCAAATTCCTCAGTTATTAGAATACCACCATTATTAGTGTGTATGTCTATTACTCTGTTACTCTTTTGCCCATTCTTCATTTTTGTTCTGACTCTATAATTGGCTCCATCTTTCATGCCAAACATTTTTATATATGTACCTTTTAAAGCATATAACAATGTCTACAAAATTATAGAATTAAATTACAAAATTATATTGAGGTATATGTAGAATTGTACTGCGGTTGTTTTACTCATTTCACTCAGGAATCTTCATATTCTTTCTAAGTTGCTGGTCTTTTAATTTTAACCACTCTGTTATGTCATTATGAGCTGAGTTCTGCCCACCTCCGTTCCCCCAGTTTCACTATAGTGCATTTACCGTCCTCAAGTACCTCAGAAGACAATAGTATTTGAAGATAGTCTTTAACCAGATGATTGAGTTAAAATGAGGTTTGGAGGATTAGACAGTAATCCAACATGACTTCTGCACTTACAAGTAGAGGATGAGATGCCAGGCTCATGTGTGAACACAGGGAAAACGAATGTGAGAAAGAAGCCAAGAGTTAATTTTCTTCAATACAAGGAGACGGACCTTAAAGGAAATCATCTTGCTCTTGAACTTCAAGCCTTCAAAATGGTGAGAGAAGAAGTCTCTTGTTTATACTACCCAGTCTGTGCCACTTTATAGCTGTAACAAGACTAACATAAAAGATGTTTAATTATTTATGTACATGCTGCAGCCATGTTGTTTATCCTTTGGAACAAGTCAAGTCAAACAAGACTTTGGCCAAAAAAGCCTTCTTTTAAATTGTTGATATCTAGTATTTTCTCAACAATGGGAAAGTGACTAAGAGAGATTTTGAGATCAGAGAATTGGGACTACTTGTGACTATATCTGACCATGTGGTTCAAAAGCCTTTGGAATTGATTTGCGGAAGTTGAAAAAAGATTTGGAGAGGCTGGTTAGCATAACTCTAGACTAGTGAGAGATTTTTTTTTTTTTTTGTCTTTTTCTTTTTTATCAGTACCAGGGATCGCACTCACAACTGCCTGCTTGCAAGGCAGGCACTTATGCCACTGAGCTACATCTCCAGCCCCATAGTGAGAGGTGTTTGATTGGAGCTCAGAAGAGCAAAATGCTAACAGAAACGTGCAGAGTGAAGACCAGGTTCAGTAGATTTCACTTGATAATAAGGACTGAATTGGCAGTTGGGCCACAGACCATGTATATCATGTTGTGGCAGAAAATTTGCCTAAATTTCCCCCATGTTCAGAGACTTTATACAAGACTGAGATCAAGAATGATTTGAACAGCAGAGGAAATTTCAAGGCAAATCAGTGTTAAGACTGGGTGATGGATTCTTTGGTAGCTTTCAGACAGATTTACTGTTTAAATTAGGAGCCAAAAGCCTGTTCAGTTTTGCCAAGAAGGAAACACCCACAAAGCTGGAGCAAAGGAGAGCAAGATTGCTCTAATGATTACCATGCAAAAGAAGTCAAATACTTTGGTGGGGGCAGCAGAAAAATGACTTCAGTCATTTCAGGAACCAGCCAGACTCAAAGATGAAAAACTATTATTTTTCACTTGAGAGCCTCAAGATGCACTGCTCAAGAAGGTGCACGTAGGGAGCTGATTATATAATATTCATTTTATAATGTCATACTGTCCAGCAATGAAAAGTCTCTACAGCCATGAATCCAGAGGCCTGGCTATTTAAGTTGGCAGAAAATAATGGCATTATCCATATGATGCTGGTTTTCCAAGCATGCCAAATTCAGGAGTTGTGTTGTCACGAATGTTTTCATTCAGATTTCAAAAGACAGCCTTGGAGATCAGGAAACATGGCCTTGACAGGAAGTAAATAAAGCTGTGAAAGAAAAATAAAAGTATATTGGAAATGCCAGGAATATGGAGATGCCAAAACATGAAAAACTTACCAAGGACAGCTGCAGACAGTGAATGAGAACCAACTCAGAGAGAGATCATGAGGGTTCCAAATGGAAATACCCGGGCTCTTTTTAAGGTACATCTCACCACAATTCACCTCTGGCACTGGACATGGAACTGTAGATTTTAATGATTTTCTGGTTGGGTTTGAGTCTTGCTTTTTTTCAATTCCTGCTACGCTCCTATTTCTTTTCTTTCTTTTTTTCTTTTTGAAATTGGAATGTTTCTCTGTGCAATTGAATGTTGCATATTTTTACTGGGGCTCACAGCTAAGTATTTGCATTGACTGTTACAGGAGTCCTTGGTGTTGGACCTCTAGTAACACTGTGACTGTTAAGACCTTAGCAACCCTTAGAATTGGATCTGATAAAATTTGTACTTTGCACAGTTTTTCATAGGTATTTTAAGGGTCTGGAGCAGGATGCCGTGGTTTAGATCTAGAATATGCACCAAGACTTCATGTTTTAAGAGGTGGTGATTCAGAATGTTGATTATATTGGCGAATGCTGGAGTTCAAAGTGCTCTTAGGATTCAGGACTATGTGGAAAGTCAGGTCCTTAAGGATGTGACATAGAAGAGCATACTTCATTCCCTTGGTCCTCCTTTGGCTTTCTCTCCCTACTGGCCACAGGTCACTATGATGAAAGCAGCCTTCTTCTGTCACATTTTTCCACCGTGCTGTTTTTCCTTAAGCACTAGTCGCCATGAAGGGACTGAGACCTCTGAACATCTGACACAAAAGAGACCTCTGCTACTTTAAATTTTGGATCTCAGGTGAAGAAAAGTGACTAGGAAAATTAGTTTGGAGTTTGAACAACTTTTTTTTTAATATATTAATTAATTTATCTACTTACCTATTTTATTTTCATTGTGTTTCATTTAGTTTTTTCTGTTTGTAGATCTTCTTGTTATTTTGTTTTTCAGTTCATCCTATGTTAATTTCAATGTCCCTATGGTTCTATTGGTCTAGCTGTGACTTGTAGATTATTACTATTATTAATTTTGCAAGATTTAGCCCTAAGATCTTCACAGTTGCCTTTTAGATTATGTTGTTTTGCAACTAAAAGTTTATTTAACAGTAAAATTTCTACTTAAATTTGAATATAGTTTAATGTGAGATTATGCCTACAAATTATTAATGATATACATGTTCATCAGAAAACACACCTGAAAAATCTATTTCACATTTTTCAATTTTTGATGTATTATTTTTGAATGATGTGGTATATAAAAAGTGGTGGTCAACACCAGCTGAACTGAGTCAACATTGTGATGAATAGAGGCGCCACCTGAAGACTGTTGTCAGCACAAAAAGGAGACCTAGACAGGAAGATAAGTGTTGTTTGGTTCTCCTGTTGCCATCGGTTTTCCTGGAGGAGCTGTAGAGCTTCTTTCCCTATATAAACTTGGCTGTCCTCATCATTAGGGGAGCTTCAGATCTGGGTATCACTGAGGATGGCTGTGGTTGTTTTGGGGGAGTTCCGGTTCTGATTTTGAGTGTTGCTTCCTGGCTCCAGTGCAGAACCATCAACCTACTAGCACAAATCCTTCATCCCGCTGGCATAGCTTTTGAGCTTCCACTGCTGACCTTGAGGGTTTCCCTGCTCAGATCATGAAATAGACTCACATGGGTCACTGTCATGGGCTCTAGGTTTCCAGTTGAACTCCTGGGAGGCACTGTCATGACTCTAAGTCTTCAGCTGAACTCATGTAGGACGTTGCCATGAGATCCAGGCCCTCAAATAGATTCTCTAGATTGTTAGTGCGTGGACAGATTTCCTGCACTTTCTTTATATTTGACTCCTTGGGTGACCATTATTAATAATATTATTCAATATGTGTCCTGTATTGTCTTGTTCTCCTTGGAAACCCTGACTACAACAGGTGAGAACATGATCAATATTTATGAATGCTGTATGAATTCTTAAAACTGTTAAACAGATTCTTTAGTTTGGTGTACATGAATAAAAATGCTTATATAAATGTAACATTGATAAACATATATTACTTTATATCCAATATATATGTAAAATATTTGTTTCTTAATTGTGTTTTATCAATAATTAATGTTTACTTTTTTCAATCTGTATCAGATTGTGAAAGATTTAAAACAAAATACTAAGCTAGAATAGCTTATTTTCAATTTACTCTATAGCTCTTTGCTTTAGTTAATGTTTTTTATTTCCTAAGTATTTAAATAATCATAATCATATATTTTCATTATATTTTAAATGGTTTGAATATATTTTATTCTACATAACTTTAAAAATTTCACTAGCACATGTTTATAGTACCACAGCTCGTTTCTTTTTTAATCCTCTTCCCCTTCCCTCCTTCCCCTCCCTTTCCCTGCCTCTTCCTGTAATTCACATGTACCAATTTTTATTCTTATTGAAGTTCTCCATCTGAGCTCACGTTATGGCATATAACATCCACTGATGTAATCAGATCCCTGTGTATGGCATATCATCATTTTATTTGTTTCTCTTCCTCATCTTCATCACCCCTCACCCTTGTTCCCTTGGTCCCCTGATCCACTGCAAGAGATAAAATCCCTTGTCCCTTTCTACCCTATAATATTCTGTTTGTACATTGCCTCCCTCAAATGGGAGACACCAAATGGTATTTAAATTTGTGTGTCTGGTTTATTTCACTCAACATTAAATTTTCCAGGTAATGCATTTTCATGCAAATGACTCAAATTTGTCATTATTTATAGCTGAGTAGCATTCCATTATATATATGCATATTCATATAATGATGTTATATTTTCTTTATCTAATCGACAGTTGATGGGTATACAAGTTTCTTCTAGAATTTAGCTATTATGAACTGTGCTGCTAAAAATATTACATTACTGTAGTATGATGTTATAAGTTTTTTTAGAAAGTAGAATATGTCTTATATTTATTTTTTCTCAAACTTTTGCACAGTTTAATATGAAACATTTGAAATTTTTATTGTTCTCTAAATTATTTCCAATCTATGTTTTTGGAGCTTTCAAAGTCATTTTTATATGAAGCGATTCTCTTGAATTCATAATACTTTTGTTTTGTCTTTTTCTTTTTCTTTTTTTTTTTGTAAACATGACTGTAGATTTTGTTTGGTGAGGAGACTTTGTTGTATTATTGCTCAGTGTTTCAACTTATTATTCCTGTTTCCTTCATTTTTGTACATGTTTACTATGCTGCTATATTTCTTCTATTTTCTTTTACTACATAAGTCTAATCATTTCATAACAATATCCATTCAATTATCAAATCTATGAACTTAATTTTGGTCTTAGATATTTATAGATATCTCAGATTAAAATTTTATTTGTCATTGTACTTAGTATACTGTCAATAATATTTTGAATATACTTCTCTCTGTGTTTAAAGCCTCTCTATGTTTAAAGCTTATTTAATTTTTATTTTTCTTGCCATTAATTGAAAAAGCATATTTGCTTAGCTTCCAGTCTTTATCTGAGAACTGCACCTTTAAGATATCTTATCACTTCTTACCAGGAACATGGATTAGATTGGATGATAAGGTATAGACATTGCTGCTGCACATAATTCAACATTCACACCAGATAATGCTGCCTTTAAGGAAATTAAAAAGTCTGATTATACAAACAAAGCAAACTACCTAGCATTGCTGACAGTTTATACCACCTTAATACAAGACAATTCTCAGGGAACTGCAGTGCTTCTCTGAAAGTTGAATGTTACAAAGTAAACAGAAGCCTATGTGGACCACAAGGCATGCTTTCTTGAGTGCAAGACAACTCTTAGGAACTGAAGTATTTCTTTAAATATTGAAATCTGTACCCCAACCGAACCAGTCCCTAGGAGTGGCTCTGGACTGCTACGAGTCAGTACTGCTCTCTTGAGAACTTTGACCATAATAGCAAAATGAACACAAAATAGAATTCATCAATGACTTATTCTTTGAATAAATTTTATTTATTTATTTAGAGGCAGGATCTCACTATGTAGTTCAGGCTGCTTTGAACTCACTATGTTCCCCAGGATGACCTCAAACTCATGATGAGCTTCCTGCCTCAGTGTCCTGAGATTACAGGTGTGTACCACCATGCCTGGCTAAACTTCTTCATTTTAAACTGTGTATTTGTTATCTCATTTTTTGGCATCTCTTACCGGCAAACCACCTCCTTCCTCATATACTGAGTTTCCCTGGACATCACATTTACTTTTTGAGACCTACGACTCTCCAACTTCCTTCTAGTAAGTACAAGGTTGGAGTCTGAGAAACACAGAAGAGGAAGTCAGAAACTTATGATATCTCTTCAACAATAAAAGTTGACAGACAATTCGGAGAAGCCATCCTTCCTGTACACAAGAATGTGCATGTATGTGTTTTTGTTGTTTTCTATGTGTTTCTGTTATAACCTTCATATTTCAGAGTCAATATTATTAACACATGTTAATGCATTTCATAATAAAATAAAAACAGATCCAAATACCCAGTTTTTCTGCTCTATCATATATTTAAAGCATGCTATGTCTTATACCTAAATCTATGTCTGTATAATTTTGTTCTGAAATATATTGTCAAAATATTCTATTAAGAGTTTTATCTTAGTAGGCTGACTCAGTGCTGTGAGTCTTCATGTGGAATGTAATAAAACTGAAAGTACATTTGCCATTTTAAATGTATTAATTTTTACATAACTTTATATTCTAGAGTAAACTATTAAAGAAGCTATATATCTTTCCTTTGGATGACCATTTTTCTTTCGAGATGTAGAATATTTTATGAAACTGTATGATCCCTCATATATTGGAAAAATGTTATTCCCAAATAGTTATCATTAGATTCAACAAGAAAAATGAAACTCAAAAGTATCTATGTGTGAGATATTTCAGCATGCAACTTAATTGCTTTCATTCTGTAAAACTGTCCAATATGCTTAAATTTAAATGCAAAATAATGTATGCTAATAGAAAACAATGTGCCAAATAATGCAAGATTAATTGCCCTTGTTACATCTTCCATCAGATAGAATAGAAACCATTTTCCTTACAGATACTTGTTTACCTTGCTTCGAAAATGTATAACTACTCATACATTTTTATGAGTTTAGAAATTAGATTAGTTTAATGTAATAGTGAAAGGAGAAACACAACAAACACTAAACACTAAAAACACCACCCAGGGTGGTTTCAGCTCAACATTCTACAGTTTAATTCACACATGAAAAATATATTTAGGGCACACCCAAGCCTTAATTTGGCATATAATTACATATATGCATAGATGCAAAGAAGTCACCCAGGTGTGGATACGGTGATCTTAAAGAGGTAAATCAAAGATACCATCAGAGACTGGCAAGTTAGGTAGTAGACTTTGTAAAGCGTGAAGGTGTATTTAAAAGACTATACATACACCTTATAACATTTGAGTCAAATAGGAACGGCATAGTCAGTCCTAATGCCTGAAGCTTATAACGCCTGGAAATGTAATAGCTATCCTGATTTGGCTATACAGGATCTATGACAATGCTCATACAGGACAATATTATCTACCAGTGCTTTTTTCAGAACATATCATTGTAATTGTGAAAGGCACAACTGTTAGAAGTAAGGACTAGTTTCGCATGTAGTCCAAGTGCTCTTGGAGGCTGAGACGGGAGACAACCAGTTTGAGCCAAGTCTGAGAAATTTAGTGACTCAATAAAAACTGTCAAAAAAAATTTTTTAAATACTTTAAAAAATTTAAAAGGAGTGAGGATATAGCTCAGTGCAAGGGCTCTTGGTCCAAATACCACACTGTAAATAAGAAGTAAGGACTCAGAAATATTTGATAGCATGTACTGGAAAAGTAGAGTAGATAATAAAATGATAGAAGTGTAGTTTGTGGCATCCATTCTAAGAAACAGAAGGTTACTGCTTAATGAAATAGAAAACTAAAAGTGGTAAGTAGGTAGATAGATAGATAGATGCTTGGTAGATATTAAAACAAAACAAAACATTTTTCTAAATTAAAGAATATATGAGGAAGGAAAACCAACAATACAGTGAAGAGTTAAATATCTTAAAACCACAAGAAAGAAAAATATATTTTGTAGTTTCAAAATTTTTTAAATGTATAAGTCATTTCTTGTAAATATTTTTTGATTGAATCAAAAAGTAAAACCTTGGTCTTTACTACAAAGTAAAGACATTCCTAGAATGCAATAATTACAAAATAAAAACAATTAATCAAGACTAAGAATAATTAACAGACATAACAGAAGCTCTTCCAAAAAAATACAAAGAAAAAGAAGTTACATGTTTCAAATTAGATAAAGTAAAATACAGAAAAAAAACATATAAAATGGGATATGGAAATGAGTTTATCACATTTATGAATATGTATGCATCAAATAGCACAATAGAAACTTTCGTAAATAAAGATCAAATAAATAAAACAAGATCTTGTAAAATCCAGAATATATCAAGTGAGCAAAATTTAATTAAGTATACTGGAAAAATAAACTGCATAATAAATAAGTTGTATTTGGTCAATATATACATTTAAAAATATATCATAGTACAAGAGTACACACCATTCTTTCAAGTAACAAATATTCTCAAACTCCAACTTCATATTACGTTATAATAAAACAGTAATAAAACATAAAATGTTGACATGATGAAAACAACTGGCCATTCATAATGTAGTAAAGCCATAAATCATTTAATGAAGACCCCACAGCCAGAGAAAAGGAAGCATTCTTTTAACAGTATGCCAAAAAGAAAATGAAAACTGAAAAAAAGTCTAAGACAAAATGATACAGAAATTTCTACATTTTAAAATTTACAAAATTCACTTTGTTATGGTTTGATAACTAGTGGTCAACTTAACGCCAGCTGGATTACATAAGCATGCATTGAGAGAAGATGCTCCACCTGAGGAGGGTTGCCAGGATAAATAGGTGGAGAAAAAGGGAGGTGAGGAGAGGGATTGAGGCGTTATGGAGGCATTCTTGGTTCTCCTACGAGTTGCTGTCTGAGCTGTTGGTTCTCCTGGAGAAGCTTTGGTCTTCACATGGAGCATTGCTTCTTGGCTCCGGAGGGGAAGACACGTGCTGCCTGGTCTCCAGGATGAACTTGTCACGCTGCTTCCTGGCACCTACCCGACTGTGCTTGTCATCGGAGGAGCTCGGGGCCTCTGTGTCGCTGAGGACGGCTGTGGTGCCTTTCAGGACAGCCCTGCTCTTTGTCGTGAGTGTGACTTCTCGGCTCCAGTGTAGAACCCTCATCCCACTAGCACAGCTCCTTCATCCTACTGGCATAGACTTTCTGGCTTCCACCGCTGACCCTTGGGTCTTCCCGGCACGGATCCGTAAAAGAGACTGGTGTGAGTCCTTCTTGTGGGCTCTGGACTTCCAGTTGGACTCCTGGAGGCGTTGTTGTGAGCTCTGGGTTTTTATCTGGACTCATGTGGGACACTGCCCTAAATAATCTATGTCGTTGGTGTTGCCGATGGATTTCCTGCATTCTCCTGTGTTAACTTCCGGTGACCATTATAAAAATATTATAAACTCCATGTCCTGATCTGAATTGTTCTCTGTGTACAACCCCAGACTACAACACACTTACATTCATTTACAAAATTCACTTACATTCATTTACAAAATGCTAACACCTGGTTTTCAATGCTACCTATTTGGACTGCTACAGTTTGACATAAATAAAATGTATTCGAAAAACAATAAATTATTAATTTTTGTTTTATGCAGTGTTAAATATCAAACCTAGACACTTGTACAAGCAGGGCAAGATATCAGTGACCATCCCTGATCTACATCCTCAGCTCAGATACAAAAATTTCTCATACTGAAAAACAAATTTAGTATTTTTATATATATAATGTTTCAATTATTTCAAGATAGCTTATGATATTATATGACAGTATAAGAAGAACATCATCCTAAAGGAAAGAATTGGAGATTTTATTTACATGTAAAGATTTTAGAGATTTTATAAATAGTAATAAAGAGAATCAAAATGATCAGCAATAGGTTGTATGTATACATGCATAACTACATGTATACAGATGTGTACACATAAAAATTAACTTATGAAAAATAGGCTCAGTAAAATATTTCTCATTAAAACATACTCATTAATGTTAAAGTGCTTCATAATGTTAAGTGAAAAATGTAAAATATACTGATTTCCATTTGTTATGACCCTCACAGTTATTAAAATACTTATTTGTAAGTTTTTGCCATAATGGATTAGATTAACGTGAAAATCAGTTCAGCAATGAATTTTGGTGCAAAAATGAGGCATGTTGTCTAGTCTCTTCATTTCTGAGCATTCATTTTTGAGCATTTTTGAACATTCTTCCTTCAACTTTCTATGATAATTCCATATTAATTTATTTATAGGGAACTATGGACCTTAGAAAATGTGGGTACCTCAGGATGTGGTGGAGCTATTTGACCTGTGCTCGTCCACTCATAACCGTATAGACAAACCCCCATGCTGTCCACACACAGCCTGACTCACACATTTCTGGGCTGGCGTCTCTGCTCTGCCGAGGGGGCAGTAAATTGCCCCATAGAAGACAGCTTGAAAGGAAGTGTGCGCCAGTAGATGGAATTAAGCACTCTAATGACAAGAATATGAATTACGGCCATGATGTAGTAACTTACTTTCTGTTCAACTCTGAAACAATAATTTAACTTACGTGTTTCAATTCCCCTTTAAATGGAAGGTAATAATCTTTCTTTGTTAACAAAGTGCTTTGAAATCACTGTGTGACAAGTAATATATTACCAGAAAGTATTCTTATTTCAACTTACATTGTAACCTCTCAGGAAAAGGTCTATGCATCATTGTGAGTATTTCAATGTGTAAGGTTGGGAAAAAAAGAAAGAAAAGAAAAAAGAAAGAGAGGATATGATTGAGAATGACATGGAAAATCCTTTAACGCTGATCTATGAGTCACTGCTATGAACTCACCTTGAACGTTAAATTGACTAATACTATGTTTACATCAATGAAATAACAAATGTAAGGGAGTCTAAGAAGAAGCATAGTGAGACCCTATTAGTGAAGGAAACAGGGAAAAATAGAGGGTAATATAACTATGTACATGAAAACGGGACTGACTTTCAAGCAAGGCAACAAATGCAGGAAGTACACCTAGGTGAAGAGGAAGCAGAACATTTCATATGAGAGCTTGAAGTTCCAATGAGAGACATTCAATATAAATAAGGTGGCAACATTCGACCAAGTTAGTTCCTAGGATACTACAGAACTCATTATTTAAGTGGTAGCAGAGGGAGAAAATACAAATTTTCTAGAGATGGATAAAAGAGAAGTACTTAAAACTCTGTAATGCATACTGAGGTTACTAGGGATACTAGCTTCTCTTTTTGACATGAATGTCAATGGGGTGGAATTACGTTTTCATCAAGTCATTAATTCTTTAGTACCTCCTTGGTAAAAAATGTGTCTCGGAAAATCATGAAGCTAAACAGAGACACATTTCTAAGTTAATTACATATTCTTATGGTTGCAAAATAAAGGAATAAAATGTTTATTAAATATAAGATAAAAGATTCAGAATAATTTATTTGAAATAAATTATAAGCCCTAATATTCTTTGTGAACATATTTATATAGCCACATAATCTTTTCTGGGAATAGGGTCATAGTGTTTGTTGGTTTGTTAAGAAAGCTAAACACATGATTATGAATCTATAACTCTTGCTTTACCATGGTTCTGTACAATTTAGAACATCACAATACCTTCTTGTTAATTTTTGAGTGGTACATAGTATGACATGGAAATAAGAAAACAAATTTAAAATCTACTTTGAGAAATGTGTTCATACATGTAAAAATGACGAGCAAATATTAAGTCTGTCAAGAGCAGTCAATAAGTACCAGGTTATTTATTAAATGGGAACTCTGGGTATTATCTATTCATCATTATTTGAGCAGCATTTAGCAAATTACCATATTCCAAAGTCAGTTTTTTCACATAGCTCATCAGGATAATAAGTCACTCAATATGTTGTTGTGAAGATCATTGCAGATTAATCAGAAACCACTAAAAGTCTTCCTCCCCACCTCTGTTCCTGCCCACATTCTTCACTAGGTTTACCATTAAACACAATAACACTGCACTGAATAGTCACAGATTAAAATAGTAACCAAGTGCTTAAATGCTCAATCTGCTTTGGTTATTATAATGTCTGAAATAATAAGACTTGGCAATTTTATACAAGTGAATTATATGGACCATTTAATGTTAATGTTAGTGATCAAGTTTTAAATAATGTTGCATTTAACTGTCTTGTATTCTTTCCAAAATTGTTTTATATTTTACATTTACACAGTTAAAGACAAAAGAAATATTTTGACAAAATTGGGTGGAATAATTGTGTTTTTATTAGAAACATGGACAACTCTAAACATTTATTTTAGTTACAATACAAAATATCAGTTGAATGTTGAGAGTTCAAGTATTGCTTGGTTTGGTCAATGGCAGAGATCACAGGAAAATTTGAAACAAAATTTTAGAATTCTTGTATAAATAACTATAAATTGTTTCATATTAAAAAGTTATCTTTTTAATGGCATGTTATACTTTTAATGGCATGTTCTCCCAGGGAATCTAATCTAGATCACTGGTTGAAAAAATAAACATTGAATCACTACTGCATGGAAATTTTTCTAAAGAAATAAGCAGTGGTTTAAGTAACTTTTTATTCTGATGAGGCATATAAGGAAACTGACATCACACTTTGACAGTTTATTAACTGTTGCTCAAATCATGATGAATGGCTAATACCCAAATTTTTATTAGTTACCAAGCACTGTGTGCACTCTAAAAGCCTCTTTACACCCCTCGAAAATATATCATGAGGGAACAGGCCTGGGTTAAGATGTTGTCCTTTACCTTGGTAAAAGATGATCATCAGGACTGTGGGGAATAAGCAGGCCCTTATCACCTCTATAGGGTTATGTTTTTTTTCCTGTGATAATAGTCATAGACTGCTGCGATACACTGGATGAGATGTCTCTGAACCAGTTATTTTAATGTAAGCTACAATCCATGTGCGTGTTTCTCTGAGGCCCAACTATCCAAATTTTTTTGGTTTTGTGTTGTTCTCCCTCCTGCCCACCTTTCTTTTTCTTTCTTTCTTTCTCTTTCTTTCTTTCTTTCTTTCTTTCTTTCTTTCTTTCTTTCTTTCTTTCTTTCTCTTTCTTTCTTTCTTTCTTTCTTTCTTTCTTCCTTCCTTCCTTCCTTCCTTCCTTCCTTCCTTCCTCCTTCCTTTCCTTCCATTCTTCTACTCTAACATCAGTGCAAATAATTCAACATTATTGTCAAGAGAGCTGTAAACAGCCATTTGTATTAACATTCTAAATAAAAATCTTCCAGGGTAGTTAGGTCACAGAGTAGAGAGTTTGTATAAGTGCAATTGTATTTCATTGGTAATACAAGTTATCTCAAATAAAGAACACTTTAAATAAATTCTGCTGTGACTTCTCCAGCTGGGTGACTGTATCACTATATCAATCAGTATATTTGTGAAAATCACTTTCTTAATTTTAGGTTGAAAACAAAGTAAAATGAAAGGACTCGAGAAAGGATTCCAAAGTCTGCTTACAGTTGGCTGATATTTTATGGGACAAGTTAAAAAATGCTATAGGCAACTCAGATAGTATGCAAGTACTATCTGAAGATTATAACAATAAGATCATCACATTGCTGATTCTGAAAGACAAACTAAAATGACTGAATATACAAGGAACCAATTTTATTAAAGTATAAAATTATTTTTAATCTTTTGAAACAGTCACGTCTCCAGAAAGAATGGCTGACATCAAGAAATCAACTGGTAACAGATGTTGGTGAGGCTGACAGGGAAAAGGAACGCTTCTCCACTGTTGCTGGGAGTGCAGACTGGCGTAACCACTGTGGAAATCAGTATGGAGAATTCTCAGAAGACTAGGATTGGAGGTTCCAATCCAGCTATTCATCTACTGGGTCTTTTTCCAGAAAAACTGAAAGGGTCATGTTACAGTGATATATGTGCACTTATGTTCGTAGCAGCACGATTTCTAGTAGCTAAATCTTGGAAACCACCGAAATGTCCATCAACCACAGATTAAGGAAAAATATGTGATATTTTTATACAATGGAATATTACTTATTATTATTACTTTATAATAAACGATGGGCTTGAGGTTTTTATAGGTAAATGGAGGCAACTTGAGACTATCTTCATAAGTGAAATAAATCAGACTTATGTGTGTAAATATTGTATCATCTCCCTAGACTAAAAATAATAAAAACTGAAAGTAGTAAGATCCAAATACATATAATATATATTGTAATAATGAAAGGGAAAGTGCTTTAAAGGATATAACTGTATATGTGTTTAAGTTAGATAACCATACTACTAAGTTTTTGTTAATTTATCAAACAAAAAAGTTTGCACTGTCATTTTTTGTCTGTCTGTCCACTTTTTAAACTTTGAATTTCTAATTGAACAACTACTTCTAAGATAAAAATATCTAATTTATCAACTAGTGATTTCTCACTGTTGTTTTGAAATTTTGTATTATATCTACCTTTTTACCTGTTTTGATTTTTTTCTCTAGATAAAATAAATAAATAAATAAATAGCCACTGTCCTTTATGGTTACAATAACTTGTTACTTACCATTTTTTTAAGAAAAATTTGGCTCAGTTTATACGTAGATATCCAGTTAAAACTAATGAAAAAATTAGAACAACAGAAGAGATTTGAACTTTTTTCCATAATCAATAACTGAAAAAATCAAAAACTTTCTCCACTCACAAGTATTTTAGCACCAAATATGGGAGTTTCACACCAAGAAATCAATCATTTCTATGGAGAATTGTATTGTGTGTCCTGCAAATTGATTCGACCCAGAATTTACATGGATTTTAGGGCAAATTCTATAAATTAGGATTTAATATCACAAGAGTACTGTCTTACTTCACATGTAAATCACAGCTAGAAATTATACAGTTTCCTCATACTTTTCTCCAACTTAGTAGCATATTGGGTCTTGGGGTTGAGAATTTGGTCATGGTAATCAAGAGAATCTTTTACTCACTGTTTTTTTTAAAAGATTATTATAAAGTATATAGACAAATAGCAGAATGAATGGATAAACAGATTTGAATCAGGAGGGTCCAGAGTACAATATCTTCCATCTCTGTATCCCTGGGTTACGTCACTCTCCTAAAGCATGAATGTAGACATCAGCTCAGTTCTCCAAATCCCAAAGCCTGTTCTTTAGTTTTAATTTTTATGAGGTTTCTATTGTGTAAATAAAGTTAATTAAACCATTGGCAATTTGGCCTTAACTCAATCCTCAGCCCTTCTCCATATCTCACAGTTAGGAGATTGCAATTATCCAGCTCTCATATCACAAGATTCATACCTGCCCGTACAACTCACACCCTCCAGGAGTCACTTCATTATCATAAACTCAGTTATGTTCAAAGTGGATTATTATGAATAAGAAAAGACCCTCTTTGGTATTACTATTTTAAAAATGTCAATGGTTTTAAGAAATCTGTGATAAGAACCAGAGACAAAAATTAATATTGCAACAAAAGTTACAAGGGTCTTAGAAGCTCTGAATGGGAAACCCACATGAAGAATGGATATATATTTATTATTATAGCTCAGCATCACAATGACAGGTGGCCTATGTAGAATTCATGTGATATGACCTCATCACTAAATAACACAGGTCAGGACAAGCTTCCCAGAAATGATTTTCTCTGTTTCCTTTTAGGAAACAATAGTAGTCATAGTTAAAAATAGAAGGATAAACAGTAGAAATATATTTTAAATTAATATTCAAATGATTTTGAAATATTCAAGTTGAACTACTGTGAGCATCAGTAATTACACCAAAAATGAGTAAATGTTATAATTATAACTGCAGTAAAAATTATCCAGCAGTTTCAGGAATGAGCTCTGCTCAGAATATTGATCAGCAGCTTTAGGGCTTTTCTAAGGTTGAAAGCAGCATCTTAAATCCGTTTGTTCACACAGTGGATGTTCCAATGACCAAGCCAGAAGACCAGCAAATAGCTAGCTCCATGAGTACTGGTCACAACTATTTACAACAAATGTAATAATCTTACACTAATATATTCCCTGCGTTATACCGTGGGGACAAAAACTGCTCTCCATGGTCTTCTAAACTGCTCAAGTCAAACCAGTCAGCTAAGGAAGTGAGGTTTAGAATCACTGTTCTTTCTTTATTAGCCCCAACACAATTCAAAAGCCATGTTAATCACATCGCAAAGATTATGACTAGGATGATAAATTTAAAATTATAGTAGTGATAGTGAGAAGGAATAATACAAGTTGTAGTTTCTCTGCTTCTGTGTATCTCTACTACTAACAGCAAGATCAAAACTGAATCCTGAGCTTTACGCCAGTTTTATAGCTGAACTCTGATTTCAAATATGGCTAGACAGCCTGCTGATAGTCTTTGCTGACAGAATTAACTCCGACCCTCAACCTTGCACTCTAGACCCTCTTCATCAGAACATATAAATACCTAATGATTTTCTTGAAGAGTTCCCAAATCTCATTAGTAAATTTTAATCAATTTATTCCACAACCTCATTTCTAACCAATGCCATGAAACACTAACTCCTCACGATCTACACATTTGTTACTGCTTCCATGAAAACTATGCACTTGACCAGTCTTCTGTCTTTCTAACAGCTAAGTTTCATGTGTAACTATAACTTAATTCTATAACTCATATCTTCTTCTCAACTGATTTATGAAAATTCAAGCACAGTTTTTGTTTTATGGTCTTTATAAAAAACTGTTTCTTAAGTATGTTTGCAGTACCCATGCTATGGTCCATGCTGCAGTGTGCATGGAATGAAATACATATTTATTGAGTGAATAAGTGGGGAAATGAGCAGTAGAATTGCTGAGTCTCAGAATAGTAGAGGACTGGGAGATATGTGAAAATTTAAATGTCTGATAATAAACTTTGATGTATTGAGAAAATTTGCCATTTATATTTTACAATTGTTAAGTTGATTTAATGCAGCATAACTTTAAAATTCATTTATTTTCCTTGGGATGTTAATGGAGGTTATAATCTAGTATAAAGAGAAAGAAAAGCAAGCATGCAAATAAACAATAAGCTTAAAAATTATTTTTTCTATCTATATATTATACATATATGTCAAAAGTTTATTGATGATTCTAAATTATTCATTATGATATGAATATTAATCTTTTCCCCAACCATAGGCTTCAATATTGCTCTGTTAAATCTCCTTTTCTTGTCCTTTAATATTTTGGTCAGAAACCATAACTTCCTAGTTGATTAAGCTACAAAGACTCAGGCAAGTTTAAAACTTTAATCTTAAACTCAATTTACATCCACTTTCCTTTCCGATCTCCATTTTAATTTTCAAATGTGTGTGCATACAGTGAGTAGTGGAGTCAAGTCTGTGTTTACCTCTGATGCACCTCAGCCTCTTTTGCTGCTGAGGTCATAGAGGAACAGGACTGTTCTTTAGATGTGGTAAATCACAGTCCTGGATTCCTTTTTACATATATTTACTGTCTTCAGAGAAAATTTTTCTCCTTGGCTTGGAGAAGAAACCAGTTCCTTTTTTTGTAAGTCCTGCTCTTTCTTTCTGCTTCTCTCTTTTACTCTGATAGGCCTAAGTTCAGTTTTCAAATCTAATCTCTATATGAGGTAAACTGAGTAGCCTCCTGTTACAGTTTCATTGATTTCTAGGTTGGAGAAATGGTAAACTAGGCAAACCACACTCTTTCTGTGTCACTCAGACTAAGTCTACCTTCACTGTATCATCTTTTTTCACTCTAATTTCTTCTCATTTTTGCACAATGGGAAAAAGAAAATATTGTCCCATAAATATGCATTCAAGTCTTTTCACCTTGTGCTCTATATTCTCTTTGAGCTGAGATGTCTGTTTGACAGTCCTTTTTTCTGTGTTTTGGGCATTATTCCTCTATACTTGGATTCTCATCATATCTATACTACTGTGATATTATAATTATTAATAACATTTTGATTTTTATCCCCAGTTCCTGGTAACAGCGCAAAAAATATATGTAATTTCCTAATTGATATAAAAGTATCTTTTGTTGTAATTTTGTTTTCATGACATTATTATTTATTGATTGCATAAGATAGCTCAAAAAACGAAAGGAGAGTCTTTTGCGTTTATTTGTAATGAGCATTTTGAAACTATTTATGTTTAATTAAGTGAGTTTTGCAAATCCACTAAGGATAGCAGGATGCTTTTCAGGGAAGCCCACATGAAACAAGAGAGTTGAAACTTTGGAAAACTCATTGTCTCTATTCTTCTACCTTTAAAGAAGAAGGGGGACATAAAAATGAGTTCATTAGTGGTTTAATCAGTCATACATATTTAACAAAGACTTCATAAAAATTCTGTTTTATGAGCTTTGAATCTAATGAATATATAGAAGTATCAGTAAAATATACAAAAACATACAGACTGCATGCATGCCTTTTCCTTTCCCTGTACTGTGCATTTCCTCCATTTTTCTTTCCCTCAGTTGTATGTCTTAAAATGTACTGAACTTGATTGTTAATTTGACTGAATTAAGCCCCCTAGAGAAGTGATGAATTATCAGGGCACTAATCTTATCAACTGGTTAATCCATGGATGAGTTTCCACCTGAATTATCAGGAGTTCAATCTTTCCTGAAGAAAGTAAAGCATACAAATGTGATCTTGGTGACATCTGAGTTTTTACTTTTCTTGTTGTCTCATTTCTGTCTTCACAATTTCAAAGGCATTCCATCCTTATGTACATTCTATCATCAATTTTATAGCTTGGAACCATCAGACCATGAACTGAAACTGCAGAAACTGTAAGCCAAAATAAAACTATCCTTCTTTGAATTTTGTGAGCAAAGTTTCATAAACAACTGCTGTGGGAGCACAGAAGACAAGAATGGTGATAGAGTGCAGATCATGAGGACTGTGTGCATGAGTTTTCAGATGGAGATCATTATATTCTGGAAATTAGATAAAGGTCATGTACATTACAATATGGCAAATATTTTGTGTACATTTATCCATGCACTAAAACTTTAGTGAGGCTGAATTTAAAGCTGTTTGATTTGCAGGAGAAGGTTTCAAGGTAGCCCAATATTTAGGCTATGGCGTGGAGAATGACACACTGCTCTTAGCCAGATTTATAGGCAGAATTTGGAGCAAAAAACAGAATAGAAAGATTTTAAAAGCATTCAATTTGACTAACAAAGAATGATTTATAAAATTGAAGCCAAATAAAATGTGATTGCTTAAGAGATTACTGCTATTATAAAGAAAATAATAAGTATTTTAACTTAGGTAAGAAGAAGAACACCATCTGCTGAGGAAACAGAAGTGTTTTGAGGAAAAAGAACTAGGTCTCATGCATCATTAGCTCAGGGGGATAGTCATAAATTAATTTTGAAAAACTTAACATTAAGAAAAGAGTTTCAGGACACCTTGCTCACTAAGGGCTGGTTGTCTAGTGAAATGAATGCCTGCATTTAATTATTCAAACATTCAATACAGTAGTATCTATGCTCCAAGGGTCATGGCTATTGTTTGCAACTGATGAAAGACCTTGATAGCATCCATATACACTCATATAGGGTATAAAAGTTTTGGTATCATGGAGACTTACATTCAATTCACATTTCAAAGGAAAGTCTTGAGGTCTAGGCCACGTGTGACAGTGTCAGAATTCCTGCAATAAGCCTCTCCAATAGAGATGCATAAAGCTGTGGAAGTGAGCCTGAAGTTTGGGAGGGAAGTTGGAAACATCAAAAGTGGAGGATGTCTGCCAAGAAAAGTCCCATGCAATGAACACAGCCTGACCCATAGAGAGATATATAGGCTGAAACCTGCAAGATCATAGCGGTGGGGCCATTTCTTTTATCTAGACGTCCTCCCAAAGTCTCATGCAGTCAGTCATAGCTGGGTTTTGGAGGTGGCTAAGTCTAGAGTGATGGTGCTCAGGTTGAGGAAATGATTCTTGGTGCATTTCTCAGATTAAGGCTGCCCCACCCAGAGTGTGAAACAAGGGCTCAAAGAGAGTTTTTGCTTGTCATTTGCTACTTGTAACTTGTTGCTTGCTGCTTCATTGCTACTTGGTGGCTTTGCTTCCTTCCGCTCACCACGTTTCTCCTCTGTTTTGCCGTGACACCCTGCCTTGGAACCATACAATTATGAACTGCAACCTCTGTCAACTGTGAGCTACAGTAAACTTTTCTTCTTTAAACTTTGGATGTCAGGTGTTTTGTTTCAGCTATGAGAAAATATAACTAAGACCCTTCCCAAGCCTTTGAGTTTACATCATCCCATCACACACTTTGGATCCCAAACTTATTAATGTGGTGTTAATATAGGACTTTCCATCTAGCTTGCTAGGTTTTGGCCTTGCCTTGCACCAGAAAATGTTTTATTCTCTTCTTTTTCCCTTTTGGAATGGGAAAGAGTCACAAAGGCATCAACTTGGTGACTATATCTGGTCCCTGAGCACTTTCTCTGAGACTATTCTGTTGCTCTCAAATTTTTGTTCCCCATGAGCTGAGTGACTTTGCTTCACTATCATGCTTCCAACATGAGATTTATGTCTTGCATCCAGCTGATCATGAATTTAAAGCTCTGGAAGGTATGAGTGAAAATAAATCTCTTCTTTGATTTGGGTGTCAGGTATATCATTTGGGCAATGCAAAGTGAACCTATAGGGCCAGGAATATAGCTCAGAAGCACAGTGCCTGCATGGAAAACATGAGGTTCTGAGTTTTATTCCTTGTACCAAAGAAGAAAGAAAGAAAGAAAGAAAGAAAGAAAGAAAGAAAGAGAAAAATGTTCAGTAGAATATTAAGCTAGTAAATGTGTCTAGCATATTTTTCTTTCAAGTCAGAAAACTGTCAAATTATTCTAGCAAATTATCAATTATCTATAGAGGAAGTAATGGTATCTCCTGATTAATAAATACTCAATCAAAATTAGGGAGAACTCAGATTTACAATTGGCACTTGCAATGAAAATTGTATTGAGGAACTAAGCCCTAAATCTGTGGGATCTGATGCCAGGTCTATGAAGATACTGTCAAAATACAATTGATGTGTAAGACAACCATTTTGTGTTAGGGGCATAAAGAGTGTTTGATATTAAAGAAACTATACATTTGATGTCAAACAATATGAATTTAGAAGAAAAGAGTTCATACTTGTTAACAATGATTTATTTTTATCCATCTTGATTCTTGCTGAATTTAGTAAAGTTTAAAGTTCTGTGTAGTATTCCTATTTGTATATCTGTTATCAAGCAGATACAAGCCAGTATAAAAGATAACAACAGAGATCAAAAAGTGAACAAAATAATAAGAGCCATAGATACATGAGAATATTTGTAGAAGTCTCAGCCATTTCTTTTATATACTCCAATTTCTGAAGGTACATTTCCCCAATTAGACATGGATTTGGAATAAGAAGCCTCTTTGTCTTTGGAGAAGTTTCTTATTTTTCTAAGTGTTTTTCACTTTGTAAATAATTGTGGTCTATGAGTTAGTTCAATATCAGATCCAACTGATGATATATTGAGTTATCACAGTGAAGTGGAGAGCACTGAAATTCAGAACTCACTAGATGGACTGGTTTTTACATCCGTCCTCTTTGCCTGTAAACTTGCCTCAGGTAGTAGAGTATTTGGTATTATTATAGTTGGACTAATGAATGGTTTAGTAAATAAACTCAAAGAAATGAACTTTTCAATAATGGTAGTCAACGTAAAATGTAATTTTCAGGGTTATCTAAAATCACTTCAGTAGAGAAGGAATAACTTCTTTTCTCTTAATTAGAAATGAAAACCAAGCAATGAAACTAACATGTTTCTCTTGACCTTCCTGGTTTTTATTTTTGGATCTGGATTACACAAGACAATGTCTGCAAAAATAAAACCAATCTACTAATAGAGGGAGTAAGAAAAAGTATTAGTTGCAAAGTATTAGTTGTAAGTTAAGTATACTCTGGAATCACCCAAGCTATAAAAATTGATCCTCTTCAACTGTAGTAGCAATTAAAAGTTAAAGAAAGCCCATTTTCCACACTTCCATGAAAACAAAAAAAAAAATTATAGGATATACTACAACTGAAACTATCTTTAGTTAGATTCTAAACATCTGTGACATTTTCAGATAGTTAGCATTCTAATATCCAGCTCTTTTAAAAAAATCACTAAGGCAAGGGACAGAATGAGGAAAAGACAGGAGGAGAGAGGGAAGAGGAGACAGACAGAGAGAGAGAAAGAGAGAGAGAGAGAGAGAGAGAGAGAGAGAATTTCAAAGAATTTACAAAATATGCAATTGAAAAACAAATAAAACTATATAACCCACCAACCTTTTCAGCTCGAAGGCTATAACCAGCAGTATACAAAGAAATAGAGGAATTTTGGAAATGTTGTGCTTTCTGGACATAGGCACTGCACTTTCTCTCTTGCATATTTTCCTCCTTCCTTCACACTTGGGAAGTCCAAATGAAACTGAAGACAAAATACTCATTCTGTGATCATAATATGACCAAAAATATAAAAGAACCTAAAATACATGTTCAGAAGAATGACAAATCTGGAATGCTGATGAGATGAGGGGAACTCTTAAAAGAGCTTTGATGTTGCAGTTGTTTGACTTTGATCCATGAGGCACAGATGCACATATCTAGGGTCTCAAGGAGGGCTCAGAAGCATCCCAAACTAAATGGAGCTGTAAAAATGAACTTTAGTTGGATTCGATGGATACATTCACCCCTTCAGCACTCCCATCTCAGGGCATTTCACTTTATAAATAAATTGCAGGAGATTGTACTAAAGTGTTCTGCTATCAGTTCTAGAATATTCAGTCCATTATCAATAGAGTATATTATTGTGTTAAATGCAAGTGGTCTCAGATAACACTTATCTCTCCCCTCCACCAGGGAATCAGACTGCAGGTTACTCTGGATAAAGCGGTGGTTGTTTCATTGATGAAAATGTACTAGTCAGCATCTTATTGCATTCCAACACAATGCTTCCTAGTTAACACAGCCTTCCCTAAGCAACCACCAACTTTGTCTTCATATTACTCTTTATTTAAAGTAGATTTTATTCCTTTCACCAAAGGCAGGATTGAAAGTTCTGTTTTGCTATCATTAAAGCTTATCCTAAGCACTCTAAACCCTGGCCTGTTTTAAGACTCTCATCTCTTTTTTTCACCACTTCTACGTTAGTCCCTCTTGGTCTTGAAACCTTTCTTTCTCAAATAACCGAGTTTGACTAATCCCTTCTCTTTTTCTCACTGTATCAGTCATCCAGTTTATCTTATCTCACTCCAGCCCTCACTCATCCCTAGTAATAACTGTAATGATTAGAGTTTAAATATTTATCTGAGTACCTAATTGTGTCTCCACAGAATTTAACATATCAAGAAAAGAAACTGTGTCTATTTGTTCACAGCTATATCACAGTGGAAGCAAAGTGCTTGGCATAGAGTAGTAATACAGTGTGGTACCTAAGTTCATTAACTTAATTCACTCCAGGAGCCTGGTCATGAATGGAACTGGTATTGAACCAAATCAACTTTTCCCATAAGGTTCAATGTCAATAAGGTTAATCTGCTCTGAACAATATGTAGTTTTTTTTTAAACTACACAAATATGAACCAGGGGCTGGGGATTTAGCTCAGTGGCACAAGAACCTGCCTGGCAAGCATGAGGTCATGAATTCGATCCCTGGTACAAAAATAAATAAATAAAAGAAACAAAGTACAATGTAGTATGGTATGAAAAGAGAGAACATTAACCTTGCTTGAGGTGATTTCTGGCATGGAAGACAGGAAAGCAGGTGAGGAGAAGACTTTTGTTCAAAGGAAGAATCACTCTCTTTAAGGACATCAGAGAAATATCCTTAACGAGTTTACTTTATTCTGTGTCTCTTAGCTGCATAATCAATTTTAACCAAAAAGAAAGTTTCTTATTTCTGAACTTATAACCGTCTGGTGATGAGAGATCTTGTTATTGTTTATCAGATTCTGTTTGTCAGTTACCATGGGGCGGTGCTTCTTAAAGAAATCCAAGTCACTCATTCTGTTTTTCCATGACAGATTTTAGCACATCACTGCTCACCTGTTCTTTGTCTTCCTCTTCTTCACTGAATGCTTCTCAACAAGCTCACTCTGCAGTTTAGCAAGCTCTTCTGTTCTCAGCTCCTCTCCGTGGTCTTGAACAAGCTCCTCCTTGTATAAAGCATTGACTTCCAGACTCATACTTGTCCATGGACATAATCTCTTTCACCACTTGTGCACTAGTCCCTTCCAAGTCATGTCCAATGACACATACTGGCCACAGCATCCTCCAGGTTGAGGTTCAGTATGTGACATATTCCCAGACTTTGTCAGTGAGGTTGACACAGTGAAGTATGTTGAATTATTTCTTCCAAAACTCTTTTAGAGTCACATATATGTCTTAACACTCAGTGAAAAGATTCTTTGTGTATGGCTTTATGAAGTTGCAGATCACTTGTTGTCCATGAGGTGTCTAGCTTGGAGGGAAGACTTGACTTTTCTGAAGTTATACTAAATATCCATACCAGTCAGTAAGGATGGAGGATGTGCCAGGTGATTATTCAGTAGAAGAAAGTACCTTTCAGGCAATTGTTTTTCAGACAGCTAGTTTTTTAAAAAGTTGGTGCTAACACCTTGTGCATTCATTCCATAAACAATTGCCTTGGGTTTTTATTGTTTTTATTGTTGTTATTGTTTATTTGTTTTTGAGAAAGAGCATCATGATATAGCTCAGATTGGCCTCAAACATATGGTGAGTCTACTGCTTTAGCTACCCAAGGGGAGGAATTAAAGGTGTGTTTCAATATGAATGGCAAAAATATCCTTGTCATTCGAGCTTTGCATTGGACCTCCACATGCCAGGCAGTCTGACCTTGATCACATTCTGTTCCTTGAGTGCATGAGCGGCCTGGACATTGTACATCAATAGTGACTTACTCTTCAGCCTGACCCCTGTATTGTAACAGAAAAAGCATCAATCTGTCCTCCATGGGTTTGTGCCATAGCAGCGGCTTTTCCTCACATGTGAGATAGGTTTGTTTAGTATCTTCCAGAAGAACTCTATCTTATCACAGTTGAACACCTGTTGAGCATACTCTAATGCCTTCATGAATTCTGAGAACTCTTTCTTATAGGGTTCTGCAGCAGTCTTGTCAGGACTAGAGGCCTCAGTATGTCTTATCACACTGTGGATGCCACTTTTCTTACAGAGTTTATCAAACAACTCTCCATTGCTTCAAATTCATCACCTGTTGCATGTGTTGAAGGGTTTTCTTACAGTAAATCACTGCACAATTTCCTCAATTTTTCACAGATATTAGATTCACTAATAGTATCACCTGCCAGCTATTTCTCATTCAACCACACTAACAAAAGATTTTCTACTCTTCCAGCACTTGAGTCTTTGGCTTGGTTAGCATGACTTCTTGCAAAGTCAGCTTTGATGGTTTCTTTATTCTTCAAAATAGTTGAGATTGTTAATTTCACCATCTTGTACTCCAAGGCCAGATTAGTCACACAAATACTACGTCTATGCTTTTCTATAAATTCCTTCTTCAATTCAAAGGTTGTTTTCATCAAAACCTTCTTATCCTTCTTTCTCTGCAATTGTCACACTCTTTATTTTCTGTACATTCTGATTACCTTCATTAACACTCTGCCCATGCTTGTCACTTCATTACTGCTCTGCAATATTTTTTTTTTTTACCACCATACTTACTCTGTACTGTCTTTGGAGCTAAGTTAGATAGAATAATACTGTCCAGTATGATGTGCCCTAAAAAAAATACATGAAAAAGCTTCACAGCAAATATGCACAGATCTGTCTATGGCCATAATCTCAACTAAAGGAAGCCATGACCAAACGTCAGATGAGGAAGCTGGAGGCCTTTGTGTTCATGTGGGGAAGATGGCTACAGGCGTGTTATAGCCTGATGTGGATTTCTCCAATGGCAGCAAGATTTTACTAAGCACTTCTATTCCTGAATCAAAATGCTCACAAACAGAAGCATTTGTCAACTGGGGTACTAAGGTACACAATAAAAACCCCGTGGTTAAGTATATTAACATAGAAGAAGCTATGATTTGATGATATATTGAAGAAATAGCTTCTCTATTGAGAAGAATCAGTTAATTTTGCTATATAACTGTAGACTAAGTTTTATCTTGATTATACATTGCTAATACCAAGCATCACTTATAACTGGAACGATAAGAAAAGAAATCAATATTTACTTGGAATAAAAGTCCCTGGAAAATAGTCAAATAAAGTTTAGTTAATGTTACATTGCACCAGAAAAAGTTAAGTTCTCCAATTTAACTTTCTAGGTTTTGCTTAAAAAGCTATGGAATCATGTTCTAAAGAGTACAGTGTAATGTAGCACAAGTTAAATTATGGGCAGTTACTGAGTGATTCACTGTTCTTCTAGAATAAAATCACTTCACTATGTCCTAATAATTGCAATAACAAATAAACAACAAATATCATACAATAGCAACTATTACCATATCCATAATACATTTTTATTTTAATTCTCTACTTTTCAAGCAAGATTTTTCATGCTAGATGACTTTTATGTTGTTTCCAAAAATAGTGATTTAATTGCAGCACTTTAAAATGTGCACAATATACAGATGTTTGTGTAGAAATGTTTGTAAAACAGAAATCACAGGCACATGAAGCATCCTACATCCAATCTTAAGTCACAAATACTATGTATCCATAGTCACCAGAACTACAGCATTACATTTTAGGCTATAAAATACTGTTGAAGATTTGTCATGTGCTAAATGCCCATAATGAGTGCTAATATATGCTGTAAACATGAACTATAAGAAATAATATGGATAGCAATGAAAATGAAGTTGGGAAAAGGGACCTAGAGATGGAGGGAGACAGCTGAGGGGGGAGGAGAGGAGGAATAAAAAAGATTTTAAAGTGTTATGTGCATGGATCTGCTTCCTAAGATGCATATGAACTTCATGTCCTACACACATACTAATTAAATAATATTTCAAAATACAATAATATTTTCTTTGATGGTCTTTATCCTACTTACAAGATTTTGAATCCATCGCATCCAATCACCATACATGCAGGTAAATTTTTTTTAATCTTTTGCAAAATTTTAAATAATGCTTGGATTTATACTTTTGATTACCAGTGTTGAATATTGTCATTCACTTACTTAACTAATTAACTTTTCTAATACAAATATCTAAGCATATACACAAATCATTTTAATATAAAACTTTTAAGTGGAAAACAACTTATTTCCACAGTGAAAGGTACCCTAATGAGAGTGAGGCAGTTAATGCACCTCAACCTCACATCATGAGCTTCAAAATGGATGCATACAATTACAATTTCCTAGAACCTCTAATTGAAATATTTATTTTCTCAGAGTCTCACCATCACCACAGACCAATATGGAGTGATTGAAAGTTTTTACTTGAAATGGAAGAAGCAATCAATCACTGTGATTTTATAGTAAAGGACACGGAATACTTCAGGGAATAGCCACTGGCTCCTTGAGGAATGACCCCTCCCCTCATTTTTTTATCCTATTAGGTGAAAGAAGTCACCAAATTTAGTGGACAATTGTGTTGCAATGAATCATAAATTTCAAGGCCTGCAGTCCTGGAAGAAATAACTGAATGTTTCAAGTTTAGTGACTGAAGTTTGAATTCTTTTTAAGTATTTAGGGAAGGAGTTGAAATTACAATTCATCACTCCCTTGCTCTCATTTACCATTATATGTGGGTGAGTGGGGGATAGTGAACAATAAATTATCCTACTTAGAGATGTAGGCTAAGCCTTGTTTTGGGCAGCTGTGTCAATAAAGTACACACATACCATCAGTTTTCCATTACACATGTCATTCAGAGTCATATATTTCTCAGTATAATGGAAAAAGGGGAGACCAAAATCTAAAATGAAAAGAGAAATTGAGCACAACCAGAAAAAGTAGCAGCTGCGCCAACAGCAGCCAGCACAGTGAAGCATTTAGTCCGTTCTCCTGGAAAACGAGTGCTTCTGCCTTTAATGACCCTCAGTGTCACATCCCAGAAAGCTGAAGACCAGCTGGGGTGCAAGAATATTGGAAACAAATTTTTCTTGCTATTCTCAGGTAATTGAAAATAAATAGATGACTGTTCCCACATATCACCCTGCAGATTGTGATTCAGTTCAAGAGTTTTGAAGGTGAATTTTTCTGTCTGTTTACATTGACTTTGATGTGGATTTTTCAAAGCCAGTGTGATAGTACATTCACCATGTGAGTATGTCATGGGTGCTGCAAGGAGTGTTTTTGAGGCTCAGATGGCAAGGGATTAAAAAAACCCATCATCTATTTATCTTTTCACTTCCACCCAGTTGTTGACCAAGATCTATTAATACTAGAAAAGACTGGTTCCAAAATGACTGTTCATTCAGCTACAGAATAGACACTCCAAACAGGGTGAGGGTTCGTTCTATTTTACTCAAATGATAGGTTTCAAATATTTGCAGTCAGACATTTTCTAACTATGAGCAGATTCAAATTTTATTGCTCTGAAAAGGCTAGCTAAAAAAAATCCCTCTTAATGAAACAATAAAACTGTTTATACATACACAGTTATTTTTTGCAGGTGAGTTTCTAAAACTTCACATTTATCAAGGACGTGCAAGTCGTGGTTTATTCAAGGTTTATTTCAGCAGATTCATTATAAAAATCTGTAAAACATGAACCTTGAATTGTTTGTGAAAACAGATTGTACTGATTAGGTTAAAAACTTAAACCAACAAACTTCAATCCATATCACATCTTTTAAAGAATTCCATGGAATTTTCATTCAAAATTTAGCTTTGTGTTACATGCCTCGTTTTCAATATTTCTACATAAAAAAGTGTCTGTATTTTGAGTGTGTTTTCTATTGTTTGTTTTATATTTGTTAATTTTCAATCTGTTTTATTTCTTTCATTTGTAGTTTTAATTTCTCTTTTCCCCAAGGATCGTTTATTAGCACCCTTATAAGAATGACAATGAGTTACTAAATTTCCTTTGTTCTTTCTCCCATCTTCTAAAATTAGTATCTTTTTAAGTTATATGGAGTTAGAATAAAACATATGAGAACATTTTTAAGGATGTTAAAATGTATGTTCAGAGAATACTTTTATGCTTTTATGTCTAACTTTACCTCAAATTTATTTTTGAATATTGTGATGTCACAGAATGAAATAGAGGAACACGAGCTATGTTTTTTTTTTGTTGTTGTTATTTTTTTTTTTTGTGCCAGCAATTGAACTCAGGACCTCACACTTGGAAGGCAGGCACTGTGCTGCTGAACTATATTCCTGGCCCCCATTAATTTTTTTCATCTTTATACGTTTGTTTCTTTTTTCATTTATTGAAAACTTAGCTATATATTTTTAATTGATATTTTTGTTACATGCATGACTTTTATTATCCTATGACTTGAATTAAAAGGCTTAAAAATAGCTGTTAAGCTGGACTTGGTGGGACACACCTCTAATCCCAGCACAAAGGAGGCTGAGGCAGGAGGAGTGCGCCACAATTTGGAGGCCAGTCTAGGCTCCATACCGAGTTCAAGACCTGCCTGAACTACATAGCAAGACATTGTCTCAAAAAGCAAAATCAATAAACAAATACACAGAAAACAGCATTAGCCCTAAGTTATTAAAATAATCAAAGTGTCATTCTATTTACACAGACTCTGGCTATCTGTTTATATCTACATTATTGCGATTTGTATGAGGTAAGCATTTCTTTTCTTTAACCTAAGTTAGAAATGTCAGAAAGCAAATAAAGGAAAGCATCCAAAGATCTAGAATGAGATACACGCTTTGCAAAGAAAGAACCAATAGTATTTATGATTAGACAGATAGATACAGGACAGTGAACTCATGAATGAACTGATTCACATAATCATGGAAGCTGAGAAGTCTATGGTACGCCATCTGCAAACTGGACATTGTGAGAGGTTCATTCATGTTTCATTCCATGTCCAAAGTCTAAGAAATACAAAGATGATTGTTCTGCGTGTGCTGCTATAAGCCTTGAGAGGCTACCAAACAGCTAGCAGTTCTCATATCCAAGGCAACAGAAGAACAAGGTGTCTCACCTCCAGGCAAGAGAAAGCGAAATTAACTTTTTACATGTTTTCCATCTATTTGGGTGTTCAATCAGTAGAATATTGTGTAACCACATTAAGGGCAGGTCTTTTCCCCTCAGCCCACCCTGTCACATGCCATGTAGAAACATTCTGAAAGACATGCTGAGAATTATTTATCTTGCAGTGCACCAAGATATTCCATACTTCAGACTGTTAGACATCTACAATTACCTACCCAAGGGAACTGTTAGTGGTAAGATACACCTGATGCCCTTCCTTCTATTTGCTGGCCACACAATATTTTAACAACTTTTTATACAGAAATAATTTTGTAATATTTTTAATACATGAACTAAATATTTTTAATCTGTTTTCTCAAATTGTCTACAGGTTTCTTTTTTTTATAGCTAGAAATACTGTTTTCAGCTTTATAAGTAGTTTTTTATTATAAACTCAAAATTTGATATGTACATTTATAGGATACTTACCAGGTTTAATATAGTATCTTATCTAAATTTATTTGAGAGCAATCTATAGGGTTTTATAGCATCTTAAATTTTCTTGTGTCATGATTAAATTAATATTAATATTAATTGACCTGCCAAACATGTTTTCTTTGTGGTATTGATGATTGTTCACCATTCACTTTTTTCTGAAGTCCCACAATAGTGCAAAATATATCCCTGTAATAACACAGTAGAAGGTCATTATTCACAAAGACCCATTGCTACCTGTAGCATTGACATACGTTGATACTATATACAAACTACACTTTCATTTTATGATTCTTATAAAAAGATTAAATGAAATATTATCCATGTATAATTATATGTGCTTTCTATTGAATGATATATGAAAACAGTTTCTTGATTAATGCTAACAAAATACTTGACAACTAAAAATATCTTTTCTCAGGAATTAGTTTCTAAATCCATCCTTTCTGTTTCTATCTGACTGGTAGGCTCTGTTCTCAACCAAAAAAGAATTACAAGGTACAGTAAAAACAGAACTAAGCGAAAGAGTTTTATTCTAGAGTGAAAGCTAAAAACAGAATCTGTCCTAACATGAAAGCGGAATATCCCCTGATTATTGAACTAAGGCAGAAACCCAAGTACATGGGCAAAGGGACTCTTTGTCTAGGGCATTGGATACATAAAAATGACTACATCTTAGTCCAGTTGAGATCAGCCTATGGGATTACAAGCAGGGAAGTTTGATTTGGAGGTGGATTTACAGGAACACAGAGTATGTAGCAGATATAGCATTAGAAGCACCATTAACTGTAACTTTAAACAGAACAAAGATGCTCTTTAGAAAGGTATGTATTTCCAAGCAAGAAAATCCTACCTAACGAATGAGGCCTTTGTTAATCGTCCAGTAGCCTTGGTTTAGCCATGTGTCCTTCACTGAGACTTCCCTGGCTACCTGTCCTGTCTGTAACTCTTGGACAGAACACTTTCTACCTTATGGGGCTGGCATTGTCACTATCTTCCCACAAGGTCCTGCTTATCTTCCTATGGTAATTTTACTTATAGTTGAGATTACTTTGGGGTGCCTCTTATTAGGAAAATGATACCCAAATCATATAAAATGGAAATTAAGCCCTAAATAGCTGTAGAGGGCTTTTAGTTCACTCTTCCAAGTCTTTCTTTAAAAAAATTAATAATACATATTTTCTATACAAACTGATCAGATTCGTCATAGGGAATTTGTACCTGTACAATGACATATCTTAATTTTTACCCATTCTGCTCTCCTCCCTTTGACCCTTCTTCACTCCTTATTTACAAAAACATTGTTTCCCTCCATTCTTTTTTTTTCTCCCCTTTTTCTTCCTCCACTTCCCTTATTCACTTTCTCAGTTGACATTATTCTTGGTACTTTCCAATATCTATCTCTCATTTTTCTCATAATTCTTTCAATCTCTCTGTTTCACTTTCAAACCTTTTGTTCTCTTTTGCTCCCTTTACCTATCTCATACTTACTTAGACACAGTCTCATTCAAACTGTAGCCTCACTAGGTTGAGACTGTAGTAAGAGGTAGCAATCAGATATTCCCAGCACATGCAGTAGAAATGACAATAAATTACATGACTCTATCACATCAACTCCACCACAAAATCTTCACAAATCAATTCTAGATTTGCTGCACCTCAAAAATGCTTCATTTGTTTGCTAAGAAGAGAGAGAGATGCCAGAAGTAGATCTGCGAAAGACATGGAAGTCTTAATACATAGAGATTAAAATAGCTTTTGTTTGAAAATTTTAAGATGTTTAAAACTGTGAACACAATATTAGGAACTCTTTCCATTTAACACATATGTATTGTCAAGCACAGATTTGGAAGGTACACGCACAATTGATGAATCCTGAATATAATGCTCACTGACTTCAGACAGTTATTTTTTCTTCGTGGAAAAAGAAAAGAGTCTGTTCTCATTACATAATCTTTCATTTTTCTTTTTGCATTTTGGTTAAATAAATACTAGTTTTTAGTTTGAATTTTTAGTGAGAATTAATTGCTTAAACTTTTATTGATTGAAAATATTTGTCTTCCAACTGACTTCAAACCCACATGATAATTTTGACTGAAAAGAGTATATGAACAATATATATTATACATAGACCTTAATATTACACTTTTTTTTTCTTTCAATGTAGCTGTGGATTAGTTTGAAGACAGTCAACATTTTCTACCGTTACAAGGGAAAGGATTTTTAATTTTTTGGCTTTTAAGAATCCTTCCTTTACCTTTGAAGTCCAGTGATATTATTGGACTGTGTCTCTGGGGTAATACACACCACTAAAAGTGTTAATTTTGTACAAACTTAGCTTGTGGCTTCTCAACGTTGATTAAGTCATTAACCAAAAACACGAGGATAGGAGATATTTTGATGGAAATCAGAAGAAAGCTTTTGATTTCTCCAGGAGGGGAATCAAAACAGCAGACATTCCATAGGGGACTTTACTCCACAACTTTTTATGGATAAGCGAAGCTCAGGCATTGATAAGTTTTTTAGTGGTCACATATCCCAGGTGTCTTTGTGAATTGAAAATGACCAATCATAACTCATGTTCTCTCACCCAATTACTCAGCCTATAGCGTGTGAGGAAAACATATTTTGAGAAAATTTAATTTTCATTTAATTTAATTTAATGTTTAATTTGATTTTAAATTTCTGGAAACTCATGTGCTTAGTAGTGATACAAGGGAACAAAATTCCAGAACCATTATGTGTCTGGTATAAGTTCATGTTCTCTAAAATCAAACAATGAATTTTAGGAACAAAGGATGCTAAGAGCAGCAACGTTTATTGAGAGAAAGTAAGCTTCTGTCTGAGAGATACAGAAAGGGTCCATATTGGGTTGTCAAAGATTCTGTGTTTTCTAGGGATTTTTATAGAATAAAACCATGAGGTAAAGTTAGGTCTAAAGTGGGGAACCAGGGAACAGGCAAGGCAAAGGGGCATTTGGTGGGACAGAGCTATGGTCAACCAATAAGTTTAAGTGTCCAGGTAAAACTGACCAACTCAAGGACAAATGGGGAAGGTAATGACAAAGCAAGCAAGCATTCTTTAAGGATCAGTGACTCTGTTACTGGGTTGGGTTGGTGACTCTTGGCTTCTCAAAGTGACCCATACCTAATCCCTAGTGTTTATCCATAGGGTGTGGTTGCATTTGTTTTGCCATCTGTTTTGAGATCTGGCTCACAGCAAGAGAAGTGTGTGTCTCCTCCATGGTCACAAGACAATCGGTCCTCTGTGTTGGCTTCAAGGGCCTAACCCTGTCTGACTGCCTAAAATATTTCTAACTAGCTCAGCTGCCTGTAACAGTAGGAAGTTGCTTAAGGAGAGCTATATTCGCTCACTGTCCCTGGAAATAATCACCCACACACACTGGAATATTTGGGGATTTATTTTATATTGGGAAATTTTCTTGAGTGATACATTTTTTTCCTCACATATTGTTTCTCTTCTATGAATACATCAATTATCCTTGTATTTTCTTACTTTTTCTATAGGTTGTATTCTCCTTTCATAGAAAATATGTTTTTCAATTATATATTGTATATCTAATTTTGCTTCCTTGTCAGGCTAATTTTTATTTCCCTGGATGTGTTGTTGATAGTGGACATGAGGTAGGGGAGAAGAAATGAAAAAGAGGTGGAGAAAAGACAAAGAAATTGAGATTTTAAAAGTTGGCAGAAAAACTAGCTTCAGAGGCAAGTAGAATTTATTGATTTACTTATTTCCTTTCCCCTCTCCTCTTGTCTCCCTACCTCTCTTACCCCCCCCCCTTTTTTCCCAAAAGGGAATAAATCTGTGTAATACCCTTTTATCTACAAATGGCTTTATTTTTAACCCATAAATGGAATGCCCATGTGGTGATTTCCATATGAATGAATTTTTATCTCTATTTGGGTGGACCATCCTCTGTTACCAACTAAACAAGACTAAGACTATACCTTATTGAATTCCACAGAATTTCACCACTCAAAACATAAAAGACCCAACTGTATGATGCCTAAATTCTTTGAGAACCCACACTCTGGTCTTGAGTGTGTCCTGTATCTAACTCTAATACATTTTTCCTATCCATCTTTTACTGACAGGTCCTGAAAATTCTTTGACCTCAACTAGAGTCAGCAATCCTAAAATTTATTTTTGAAGATGAGTTAAATTCCTAGTTAAGACTTCGGGGCACTTAGATTCAGCCTGGTGACAGTAATTCTCCTATGCTTTAATTTTGAATTTTTCCTTATGTTTTTAAGCCATAAATGTTTATTTAAATTGCTTCTCTTTTAAAACAATTTATGTCTTGTTTGACCTGTTGATTACAGAGTATATATATATATATATATATATATATATATATTCTATTAGAATTTTTATAATTGTTCAAAATATTTATTCTCAAATTTATCTTACATGAAAAATTTTTAATTATTATTCTTAACTGATTCGATGAGTTGAGTTCCTGTTCCTCTCTGACCATAAACCTGTTGTGAACATGGAAAACCGTTATGCAAGTCTGTGCCTATGTATGAAGTCTGGAAAGAGTCTGAAGCCTGTAGAAACTGATAGAAAAGGCTAATTTACCATGTTCCCTCAGTAATAAAGTGAGGCATAAAAAGACAGCTTACCAAAGTCTAGTCTCTCTTTCGTTTTGCTGCAAGGACAGCCACAGATTTCAAAAATGTCACAGCTACATATATCTTTATCCCTTGCCTAATTCATAATGCCAAGTAAGGCCCCTGGAATCTTCAGTATTCCCAAACACTTTTCTTCAAATGCAGAGGCTTATCTGCATCACCACTGTGTCTTTTTTGGGATGGAATACTCTAATATCCAGCTCTCTTCATGATGCAGTTACAGTTTTCTTACAACACTGGTCCCTACTTGGTTCATGTACTGATTATGGCAGCTATTTCTCCTACACTATGATAGAGATGTACGCTATAGGCCTTGATTCATCACTAAAATAGATTCTCACCTTCCTATTGTTTTCCTTTGACTGGAAGAGGAATACACACACACACACACACACACACACACACATATGTATATATATTCTTCTGCCATAAAGAAGTTATAATAAATAGTATGTTTTCTTTGAAAAAGAAACAACAGTCTACCCTATAACCACAGTGTATAACACTCTAGTCTGTAACCACAGTGCACAAGTAATTGTATGTTTTGCTTTATTTATTTCTTATCTGAGTATAAAAATACACATGTGATTATCATTTAATTTCAATTGTTGAAGGACAAAGTATTGTTTTATAATTTTTCTTTTTTTACTTCTAAAAATATTACTATTACCTTCTGAACTATCACTATATGTCTAAAATAATTGAGATGTCTATTTTTATCTCATTATTTTACTTTTCTATTTACGTTTATATTTTCATCAAGATGTTTTTAGAGAAAACAAATATTTTTATTATGCACTTAGAAAGGTAAGTTTCATATGATTGAAAAATTTTAAAAAAACCCTACCAGAAGTTTTGCACTATATTTAAATTCAGTCATATCTCTGTATAGCCAGATAAACAGAACCTTTGAGTATTTGTGAAAAGGACTCAGTTTATAATTAAATGTTTAGATGTATATTTTAAAGAAATAAATGGTTAGAGATGTGGTATGTGTTTATTTAACAGTTTTATGTAAAAGTACATAAAACATTGAGTTACACTTTTTGACCAAGAAAAGTTAATTTCTTTGTTCAATCAGTGAATCTTTGACTAAATTTTTACCTTGGTTAGGAAAATAAACAACATAAGAATCATATAATACTATACCACTGTATGTAACTGACTTCTATGTCATTAGAGAATGTTGTAGCTCCAGCAAGAACAGGAAGAACCAGAGTATTTTGTTTCTTGTCTCATACTTAGTACTTCCAGAATGCTGAGAACATCTACATTACCACTGGTCAATTCATAGAAAACATGGGGTATAATAATAAGATCTGATAGCATAGAACAGAAGATAAACAAAAGAATCTTATGTCCTTAAGTGGCCCCCTGAATATGGAAACAAGAAGATGTATGAATGAACCCACAGAATGAGAATATATCATCTCTGTAACTCAATAGTCAATTGGAGTCAGTTAAGTCAGTAAAAATAAAGGCACTATCAGCATGGAGTAGCCTATTTTAGTTCACACCTGAAATATGGTAACTTCTTTGTAATAATTGTATGCCATTCCTGAAACTGTATTGCGAAAAGAGAAAAACTAAACCTTAACTAACTTTCCAAAGTAGATGAGAACTAAATAATGAAACAGATTTCCTTTCTTCCACTAAAACTCCATGCTCTTATGAATGACACTGAATTACAATTAAAATTTAGTAATTATATTTAAGACATAATAATTTAGTAATTATGTTTAAGTATAATAATTTAGTGATTATATTTAGTAATTATATTTAAGTAAAGACAGAGTCTTTATTAGCAAGTCATACTGATAGAGAAGAAAGCATGAAATATAAAGAGCATCCATTGCAAGAAAACATTAAACGGGTGCAAAGCCAATATCTGACAGTATCTTGCATGTAGAAGTTTCCATGATGGAAATTTCAATGAAAACAACGGATCATTGCAAATACACATATTCAGTAATTGTAAAATATATAAAATAGTGTTCCATGGTAAGAAGACAAAATTTTATAATTTAAAATCATGAATCTTCTTTTTATTGAATCTACAACATAGTAGGAGAGCCTAGCGATTAAAAAAGTAATAATTTAATACTGAATAACTCTCAAAGTTAATAGATTGCAACTCATACAAATATAAATTAAATAACTATTGATATTGGATTGATACTACTATTTACATTGGTTCTGACTATGGTATAACAGTTTAATGATCATTGTTATATAGTCAAGAACTTGAGATTCTGTAAACTTCTAGGAATTTTTATGAAATATCTTAAAGAATGCCAGTATTATTATATTAATCTTTTAAGACCAATGAATCAAAAAGTTAACAGAAATGTCTGCTTACATTGGTGTAATTAGGTAAATGAGAAGCTTTGTAAAAATCTGTTATATAAGCAGGTTCATTTTTGCCAGTTCAGCCAGCCCAGTGCCTATTACTAATGAAATAATTGTTTAAAGGAGTAAAGCCATAAACAAGATGTTGGAATAAGAGATTTTGCCATCATCTCTCCATAGTTCACTAATTTTGTCAACCTCAGATTTAAGAGAATAGCTTTTTTGGAGACTGAGTAAAATAGAACTATTGCATGACACTTGTAGAAGACAAAGTTCAAGAACATAAACACTGAAGAGAATAAGAATGGCTTCACTCTATTTTTTCTATTTTTCCCTAACAGCAGTGTGGCAGTACCAACAGATCTTGGCTTCCAGTATCTTCTAAAATAGAGTGAGAGACTATCGCAGATTTGTACCCGGTTTTCCCAGCTGTGCAGGTAAATACCAAAGAGGTCCTTATACCCACACAGTACTGAGGGTTTATCAGGACAGAAGTGCTGGAGAACTGAAGCAAGAATGCACATAGGAAACCATAGGATCAAGGACACAAAACTCATCAAAAAGGTTGCATATTATATTAGCAAAATCATGGACTTCATCAGGAGACCTGTATCGGAATCACTGCAGTCACCCCGCCTGAAGACTTTGGCCCATAGCTTAGTACATAGCTTAGTTGGGAGGTATTGCTTAGTTGGGAGGTATTGCTTCCCAACACATACCCTGCCAGCCTACCCTCCAAACAAAATCCCCAGAAATAAATATAAGCCTTTCCCTGTGACTCAGAAACCTGTGCAACCAGCTCAGCACTTCACGATAAGGAGAAGGTACACAAATTTGAACATTTACAGCATTGCCATAGGAAAAATACACGTGAAGAAACTTGGCCTGTGTTTGGAGAATACTTAGAATTTTCAGATGCTCCAGTATCTAAAGAAATACTGAAAAACAATTAGAAAGAGAATATCCTTAGTAAAGATCTGAAACAGTCACAATATCCTTATTTGGGCTGGCTACTGACAAAGATATTTTCCTCCCAAATGCAAGTCAGTATAGGCTGAGACAGGTAGATATGTTTAAAAGGTGAAAAAAATACCACAATTATCAAGGAAAACACACACACAAATAAGAAAATATGACAACAAATGAAATAATTTTACAGTAATTGCTTCCAGAGAAATGGATAGTTGACAAAAAAAAAAATCAAAATCATTGCTTTAAAGAAGCTTAAAGAACTACAGGACATGGGACTGGGGATTTAACTAAGTGCCTTCCTGGTAAGTGCAAGGTCATGAGTTTGATCCTCAGTACAAAAAAAAAAAAAAAAAAAAAAAAAAAAAAACAAACAAACAAAAAAAAAAAAACAAAAAAAATACACAGAGAGAACTACATGATGAAAGATTACAAACTTAGAAAACATATGACCAATTTATGAACAATAACAACAAAGTAAACAAAATGATAAAAAGAACTAGATAAAATAATACAGATGAATAACACAAGAAATGAAATGAAAACTGCAGTAGAAAGTTTAAGCATAAGCTTTGCCAGCAGGTTATAAGGAAGAGAAGGCTTCAAAACCACTTAATTTTTATACACTAACAGTGAGCTAAGTGCAACACTAGTTAAGAAAATAATCGCATAATAATTGTAACAGGAAGAATAAAACAATACATAGTAAATTCAACCAAAAGGTGAAAGACCTGTCAAGTGACAAATGAAATGAAAATTGATATAAGAATTCAAAGGAGACACAAATAAGTGGAAAGATATTTCGTGTTCATGGTTTGGAATTATTAAAATGTCTCCCAGAGATTTAGCTCAACAGCATAAACACTTGACTGACAAGCACAAGGACAGGAGTTGGATTCCTGTTACCAAAAAAACAAACAAATAAATGCATTTTTTGCATTTTTTGAGGAGTAGAGGAAAAATGAGCCTAAAATTCTACTGGACCTAAAAATATCTTAAGTAACTAAAGCTGTCTTGAATAGGAAAAATATAGCTTGAATAGCAACTAACTGATTCAAACTTTCTTATAGCTGTAGACTAACAGAACAATATAATTCTAGCACATAACCAGACACATATAGCAAAGGAACATAAAGCTGAAAAATGAATCTCATGTTTTATGGTCAAGTAAATTTTAATAAATGTTTAAAGAGTATAGTGGGAATGGATGCTCTTTTAGTTAATTATTTTGGAAAAATTATATATTGACATGAAATTTTCATTAAATTGGAATTTGATTTGATACCACCCAAAAAGTAAACATAAAATAAATTAAATACTTAAACAGATGAGAAACTTCTAAAAATTATAAAGAAAAAAATAGCAAAAACACCTTGATACTGGTTTTGCACTGATTTTTCCTTCTATGGACTGAACCCAGGGTCTTTTTACTGAGCTACATTCACAGTCTATTTTTTTATGTTATTTTTGAGATGTAATTATACTAAGTTGCCTTGTTTGGAATTTGGCATGACTTTTGATATAACTCCAAAAAAAAAAAAAAAAAAAGAACCTAAATAAGTAGATGTATAAAGACTTTAGAAAGTTCCTAGCATGGTAGAATAAAATGCATAAAAAATGAAGAAAGAATCTAAGTAATGAGAAAAAATTACATAGAATATGTTGGTAAGGGTTGATATTCAAAATATACAATTAAGGATGGAACCTATAGCTCAGTGGTACAGTTTATATTTATCATACATAAGTCCTTGAATCAAATTTCCATCCTTTATATAATATCAGTGAAGAAAACAAAAACTGTGATACCCACACAAAAATGATTAAAAATTGCAAACTACCTGAGTAGACATTTATATAAAGAAAATATAAATATGATCTGGATAATTGTAAGAAGATTTTGAGTATTACTTATCATCAGAGAAATATAAATCAAAGCTAACAATTGTTAGGAAAGATATTATTGAAGAGTGGAAAGATAACGTGCTGTGGAGTATGATGAAAAAGGAAACTATGTACGATATTATTGAGTATATAAAATGATACAGTTATTACTGGAAATTTTTTTTAAATTTAGAAATAGAAATACAAGCAATTCAACTTCTAAGTATACATTCAAAGGGAATGAAACATTGAAGGTGTATATGCATTTACATTTTCATTGATAATTATTAAAAATAAGCAAAATATGCAAGTAAAGTGATTATTCATTGACAGATTAATGAGTACAAAAAATGTTGTGTGTGATCTATGTCTAAAATAGACTATTATAAAATGATATATTGCCATTTGTGATAGTATGGACTGATAGGTGAACACAGTTAATGTTTATATTTTAAAACTATTTTTACAATAAAGAGCAAATTGCAATTAATCTCTCTCAGGAGAGTCTACATTGTTTTGAACACATTTATTCCATACTTTTTACCACTTTCTGAAGCAGTTCTGCAAGTATTACTGTGTGTCTTTAGTTGTGCTGTTACTGGTGTCACAACGTCCTGAAGGAGTTCTAATAATTTAGCTTTCATGATAATTTTGACTTTGCAGAGAGGTAGATGTGCCAGATATGTTTATTTGGGAAAGTTGCCATAAAGAATTTGAATCCATTCAGGACATGGATAAAGACACAAAACAGTACTTTACAAAGAGGACTCCCGGAACTGCTTTAGTAAGGGCTGGAATCATGAAATAAGGGTGTGCAAGCAACAAAGTATCTTGGGGGAGATTAAAGGAAAAGTATATTTAATTTTAATGATTCTTAAAATTTTTATTTAAACATATGCTGTATTTGTTGTTCATACCACAGATAGTGTGGGTAATTTGCAGATTATCCTTAGTAAAATAAGTTAGGCAAATGAAAACAAAACTCACTGATATCATTCCTATGTAAAATCTGATGATATCAAATCATTGCAACCTGCAGTAAAATGATGGTTTTAGAGGGCAGAGAATGGAGGAAAGGGGAAAATGTTGGTCAAAGAGTATAAAGATTTAGTTAACAGATGAATAAATTCTAGATATCTAATATGCAGCATAAAGAACGTAGTTAATAATAATAATGTGCTATAAATTTGAAAATTGTTGAGAAATGATTTTGCTTTCTTAGTGTGTACACATAGATATACAGAAAAGAAAAAAACTATGTGAGATATGGTAAGCATCTTTTAGTGCTGGCAAGTATTTAATCATTACATGTTATATATATATATATATATATATATATATATATATATATATATATTACAGTTTTTCTCTAGTATGACTCCTTAATTATTTATCTCTTTTTTGATAAAAGCATATTGTTTCCCATTAAGAAAACACACATGAACATATATTAAGGAAACATGCAAAAATTTGGAAAACAAAATTCTTTTCTAGTGAAGATAGTTTTGAAAAGTTGTCAGTTGTAAAAAACATTTTCAAAATAACCCAAAGTATATGATATTGTAATTAATTTGAAAAAAAAATAATTTATTTGTAAGCAATATAGTCATAAAAGCAAGCAATTGTAATCTTCTGAAATTTGAGCAAAATAAACTGTGAGACTAAGATGAAAAAAGATTTTTTAAAGTTTCATGTTTTCTTCAGATGTTTAAAATGAGATGTGTGCTCTTGGTGTTCATTTGTGATACATTACTCATAAACGTATGATGGTAAAGATTTGCATTTAACATCAAGTCCCTACTGACACAATTTTAGTGTGCCTGATGTTTGTTGGATGTTCTGTGAAATAATCAAATGTCTTTGCTAGTTAAAAGAAAAATATATTCATGATCCAGTCAGATTCTTACACTAGGTACAATGCTTCATCTCGCATTGTCTGAGGAGATTTAGTTCCAGGACACCCAGCAGATACTAAACTTTGCAGACATTCTAGTAATTCTCTTCTACAAAATGGAAAGGTATTTGCATATGAGATCCTTACAGTTTCAAATATAATTTACATCGTCTCTAGAATATTTATAATACCTAATCCCATGTTAATGTGATGCAAATATTTGCTATAATGCATTGTTTAGTGAATGATGACAAGAAAATGTCTGTACATGTTCAATGTAGACATAATTTTACTTGTAAATATTTTCAGTCAAACCATTGGTTGAATAAGTGAAGGCAGGCATAGAAAAGTAGAGATGATGGGCTGAATTGGACACAAGTGTTTCAGACATAAAATGCCATCTTTGTGTTTTTTATATTTCTTTGGAGTTGAAGAGAGGAGAGAAAAGAGGGGGCAAGTTAAACCACGTTTTAAAAATAATTGTGATATAAACTGGGTGTCTCAACCTTGATTTAATAATACTTTGGAAGGAAATGTATCAATTCTGTAATATCTCATTAAAATTAGTCAATTAGTCAACTTTGGTTAACTTTGGTTAATCGGGTTTATATCCTTTTTAGCTATTATGTTTGTTAGAATGGAAGAAACTGAAAAAAGCTGTCATCATCATAGTAATTCCTGACAGGTGGAAGCAAAGAATCAATTCAACTTGTAATATGCAAAGTCTAAAAAAGTTTAATTAATTCTTCCATCGGATCCTCTGTTCTCAAGTCAATATCATTTCAGAAACCTGTTTCCTCAGGCATCAGAAATGTGATTGTTTAGATCTTTCCCTTTCCTGTTAATTTGAGATGTTTTCATCAAGGAAGTTACCCTTTTTTCATCATAAAGGCTATTTTGGTATTTAGCATATTTTCTTTTTTTTCTGGAAATTTTTCATGCCATTTATTATTTTTCCTGAGCTTCAGTGTTTCTTCAAAATGATCACTCTTGATTCCAACACACACACACACACACACACACACACACGCAATTTCCTTCCTCAGAAAGAGCCTCCAAGGTTCAAGTTGTTAGTGTATGTTTCATGCTTCTGAGGAACGAGAGACAGAGAAAGTAGTGACTAATATCAGAATCATGAGTGAAGATATGTTTTATTCATAAACTTTGCACCTCCAGTGAAATTAAAAGCAAAGTAAAGGGTCGAAGCTGTGAACCCTTTTTCCTAGAGCCTGTAAACCAATAAAGGCTTTATATTAGCTATCGATATCTATCTCTGAGTTGCCTTAATAACATCTTATTCCCTGTTTTCACCAGCCATCAATAATATTTCTGCCTGCCCGCTCCGGCCCCTATCTCTGCGTGCAATTGCATTATAAGGGTCTATAAGCCCAATTTGCTTCACATTCTTATTTTTGGAAAAGGCTCGCTGGCTTTTGTAATGAGAGCAGCTGCCAAGAAGGCTTGACAGAATTTGTGGCCCATCTGGCTTATAATCTTCACTCAATATCGCCGAGGCCTAAACTCTGAGACCTGCTGATAAGCCTGGGCGTCCAGGCAAGCGATGGCAGCCTTCTCTGTGATTTCTCATTAAGGGCAGGCACATCTCTCTGGGAATCTCTCATATCCTGGATATCACATAATTCCTTTTTTCATTTTCTAATAAGTACAAGAAAGTTGTATTTTTTTACACTATAGTATCTTCATGTACCCAGATATTGGCAAACAGCTACCTTTGGAAATTTTTAACTTTGTGGTATTTGAGTTTCTTAAAGTTCATGATGTTCTTTCAATAGAGAAAAAACTTTATATTCAAAAAATCAGATTTTATTAAATAATCATTTACAAAACGACTATAACTATTTTAATTTTTAGAAAGCATTCCTTTTCCCACTGTAAATTTATATATATTTTGTATTGCAGTGCTTTCTGTGGCACCAGTGGCTTATGGCAAATAGAAACAGAATCAATAGCATAGCCACCGACTTAGCCAGCATTGATTGGCCTCTTCTTGGTGATTGAACAAAAGCAGAAAAAGATAAAGAGGAGACTATTGGGGAGGTTGCTTTGAAAATATCATCCTCCTCCCTAACTTACCTATTAAGGAGACATTTTAGAAACAATGGAGAGCTCTTCTCATTCCTCTCTAGTCTGCTGGGTTTTTTTATTTTATCTCTCACAGTGGTTATCATCCTTTCTGATGCACTACTAAGTATGTCAGAAGAAAAAAGAGATATACTCCCTGTCCCCAGGAGTTTACAACTAGTGAGTCTGAATTTATTGTTTTCTAAACTACTGGGGAAACTATTATCTTTAGGAAGACTGTAGAAAAGGTTTCTATACTTCCGTAGATCTGTTTCTTTACCAATGCAATTTAGTTTGGAAGATCAGGCTTTGTTTACTATGCTATTTATCTCTCTCCCTTTGTAAGAATTACTTTAACGCTATTTCCTGCATTTTATATGCATTCTTTTTGATAAACTTTAGATGGTAGTGATAATATTCTGAACAGGAAACTTCCATGGTAAGATTCTGAATATTAACAAAAGAAATCCTGGGCAAGGAACAGGACTTGGTACTTGTAGAATAGAAGACTTGAACATTGTGGACATCAACATATAAGTCAATTTTTCCTTATCAATTATTCAAACATTGATTAGGTACAGACTCTGCATGAGGTTCTGTGAATACCCTTAAGTAATGGGGGTTTTCAAGAACTAGAAAAATAATATTTTTTCCAAGAGAAAAGACCAAAATTGAATTTAGAGATTATCTTGGTGAAAAGCATAAAGGCCCAAATAACATGTTAATAGAACATATCAAAACAGATATACCCAAAAGATTCACAATAAGAGTTACTGAAAGGCCAGTCAATAGATCTTTATTAAAATAGTGATATGGATATGAGCATGTATTAAAAAGAACCTAAGCAACTAAATGCAGAAAGAATGGACCCATATCATATAGACAGAAACTACTTCTGGAAAGAACCAATCATCTTGGTGATGGAGTAAACTCCATATTTATCTTGCCCAGTGTCTTTATACAAATAAGATATAGGAAGACCTGATTGCTGAGAAACGGCTCACAGAAGCTTCAATCATATATTAGTTGAATCTATAGACAGGAATTCTTGTCATTAAAAACTAGTTTCGAGAATTTTGTTTCACTTTGTTTAGACTCTCCCTTAAAACTACTTACTAAAGTAAATTCTAGAAATATTACATACATTTGGTTGATCTAAAAAGCAAAAACAAATAATAAAAAATATCATAGTGTGTTAACAAGTTAGGTCTATAATGGTTGCAGGTATCTTTCCTATGCCTATGTCTCACCCTTCTCCCCAGTATTTATATTCTTAAAAGGCTGTTTTAGGAGCTATTCAGTTATTTTTCAGTTCAAAACCTGTAGGAGCATTCCTGTTTCTGTGTGGTGATGGGTTCAACTTCTGAATCACTCATTTTTCTGTCACATGAAAACATACTGTTAAATTTCCTGCCACTTGAAAAATATTTTTTTTAGATTTTCATCCATATATCACCTTTGTATTCCCAATTATACTGTCTCCTATAGGTATTAACTTAGTATTTCACTAAGCAGGTTCCCTGAAAGTCATTAAGTCAATGCAGACGGTGCAAATTTCAGACCTCTATCCTCAGTGATTTCAATGTCCAATCACAGAGTTTCTAGGGTCTTCCACAATAACTGAAAAGCTTTCTGGTAATAAATACCTTCAAAGTTAATAAACTGTGGTTAGTGTGACTCAGACAATTTCATAAATAGGCTGTGGAAATAGGATTGTTAACACATTTTTCAGCATTTGGTCCAAGGTTTATCACGACTGGAAAGTGTTTCAGTCTGCTTTCTGATATGAATATAGGTGGTAGGGGAACTTCTGAACAAAAGTGAAATATAAAGATCCTGAATTTCACTCTTTCCTTTGAGTAAAATCCAGCAAATTTTGGCTGCTTGAACTTACATTGAAGAATTAATTTCACACTTTATTTCCCCAAAACTGAAGATAGTTAACTGACTTTTTACAACTAATACTAAAACTTTTAGTTTTTCCCATCATCGGAAAACCGAGTGAGACTCTCTGGTTTTTTTTGAGAAGTAATGACAAAATTAGTAAATACTGGACCCAGATTAAACACCATATACATTTTATAATTTCTGATTCTTATTTGTGTAGAGGATCATTGCAGTTAAAAGGGCATCAATAAAATCAGAACAAACTTGTTTTTTATCAGTGATGTAAACAGTAAATTCATAAATGTTTCAGAGCAAAGAAGGATTACAGGAAGTGAGCTTCAGAAATATCAGCAGTTTGCCTGAGAGAATCATATTAGAATGTAAGAGTATATTTTCACATTCCAAGTCAGTTTTCTGTCTCTATGACTAAATACTTCAGAAAAATAACTTAAAGAAGATAATATTTATTTGGCCCATGGTTTTAGAGGTTTGAAACCATGGTGGGCTGGCTCCAAGGCGAAAAGTAAGGGTAGAAGGACATGGTAGAGGCAAAGCAGCTCATCTTCTGGCAGACTTAAAACAAGAAATAGAAAGGAAAAAGTCAGAAACCGGAAATAGACCCCAAGGTCACACACTCACAGTGTGCTCCCTTGAAATAAGTCCCACCTGTTTCCATGACTTCCCAATAATGTCATCGTATTGTGACCATAGCAGTAAGAGGCAAAGCCCTCAGTATCTGATCACTTTCCCAAATTTCATCATCAAGCAGCTGTGAACACGATGTGCATTTAGGGGACTTATCGTATACAAACCATAACACAATATTTATTAAAATATAACATAGAAATAAAAGAGTAGTCAAAGCACAGAGTTTTTCTGAGATTTACCATATGCCTATTGATCACCAGCTGCATATTATTCATTTTAATATTTTCTATATGATTTTAACCTCATTTTAGAGTTACAAGTTAAATACTACAGTTTCCAATACTCAGATGAAGATATCGTTAGTCCATTGTGCATTATTGGCAGGGTTCAACATTAACTCCAGAAAAATCCACATAGTCTAACCTCTGTTTCTCCAATTAGTAGGGAAAGGTATTCTACATATGTAAATTTCAGGAGTTGTAGAATTAAGTAATAGTACTTGTTAAGGAATTACTGTGAAAAAAAATTCTGAAAAAAGTTTTGTTTTGAACAAACATCTAAAACATAGTGGGTATAATATAATTGCTTACAAATAACACAGTTTTCTTCTCTTCTAGGCATATGTCAAAGTTTTAATTCTCAGATTGCCAAAGAGCAGCTGTGAGACTTCTTCCTGCCCCTAAAATATGGTGAAAGTATGGAGTGTTGCTTAGCATACACAAGGACTTGACTTGATCTTCAGTACCCACCACACCTTTCCCCCACCCAGTCACATTGAATCACATTGGGTAGAGCTATCAGAGGTCAAGTTCACCTTTCTACCTCCCTTTTTCCTGTAGTGGAGAGAAAGAGCAGTATGTTGTAAAGAAACCTCTGTTTACTGGGTACTTGAGCAATTACAATATGTACAAGTGAGCTTGAGCATTGAAATCTTTGCTTCAGCTGGTCACAGAAGCATACATCTGCAATGCCATTACTCTAGGGGGAAGGTTGAGGCAGAAAGACTGAAAGTACATGTGAGCCCATCTATGTAATTTAGTGTATTACAAAAAGTGTCTTACAAGATAAAATTCCAGTAGTATATAAAGAGAAACAAACATATAACTTAGTATGACATATCTCACTGGAGTCCTCGGTAGCACCCCTACAATGGCCTTAAGAAAACTTCCTTTCAGAGTCAGGATGTAAAGGAGAAGAAAGATTTGACTTTTAATGGTTGTTTCTGTTACTTAATGGTTAACAGATCATGGATACTCAACTCTCTAGACCTCCCTTTTCTCACCTACAGTATGAGCAAGACCAAAATTTTACTTCTTGTGGTTCACTTAAAATTAAAGGAAGTATTTATAAGTTACTCATTAATAAATGTTCTTTTTTGAATGCCTGTCACACGCTATTAAAGTTTTAAAAGTACCCTCAGTATCGTCACTATCATCATCATTATCTTCTTCATTCGTAAAATCATCAATATCCTGAGAAAGAACAAAACATCTTTTAGGATAATTATCATGAAGGATTTGGAAAGAAAAAGTTAAATCTTATATGTTTATCGAGAACTACAGAGAATGCACAACTGCATCTCATAATAAAGATTAAAATAAGTGTAACACAAGAATATGTGTGTAAAAGAGACCACAACCACTCAGCAAAAGAGAGCTAAGCAACAACTAAACTGAGGCACGGGTAGGAGGAGCTTTACTTTCCAGGAAAATATGTGATATCCAATTCACTTTTGAGTAGCATTGAATTAAACTATATCTTGAAAAAATGAAGTTTTACTTAAAGAAAGTGAAGCACCAATAAAGCAAATTCACGTTCCTCCATCTTTCCTTACCAAGCAGTGTCAAGTCTGGGAAATGATTTATAGCTGCTTCAGCTGGGTTTAATTGGAGACACAGACATCAAGATTTGAGTCCTTGTTTGACTTTATGACACACTAATGGAGGAAGATGTTACTAAAACAAAAAACAATAACAACAACATCATTAAGATACAAGTGCCCTGCAAGTGAATATCAGAGATTTTTCCAAGAGTTCTTAGCAGGAAGCCTCATGCTGAGAAGCACAACCTGAAATCACTTCCCTAGAGAGGGACTCTCAGAACCTGGCTGTGCTCAGAACAGGTGTTCCAGCAAGTGCTGCCAACTGTAGCCTTCAAGAAGAGAGAAAACTTCAGCAGTCATTCCCAGACTGTAAAAGTAAGGCATTCAGCTGGGGTGTGGGGAAATAGGGTATTCAGAGAAAGGAAATGTGCAAAGAGAAAGCATCACCAGCTTGCATGAACTAACAGCATACCCATATGTATTCATGTTCTCCGTGTTGTTATTTACAGTCATGGTTTACTCCTAATAACTTTAATGCTTTTTCAGCTTCTTACTCTAGGCCAATGACACAGAGTAATTAAATGTCATGTGATCCTTGAGAAGAATAAATTCCATTTACAGTACAATTATTTTCTTCAATGAACAATGTAAATATTGTCAAGAAATAAACTCTGTATTTGGGTAAATACCATAAAATCTGGAATCTTCCTAAATATAAAATATGAATATGAGGTAATATGAGTAATAATAATAACACTGGCTTTCATTCTCTGGTTAATAAATAGATCTTGCACCAATCACAAAGATCCCTGGAACCAATTTCCCCATTCATAAAATACAATTTTAAAAATAGTATACCTGGCATGTTTACACTGCAGTTCAGTAAAAAGAACTGGGTGGAAGGCTGTATGAGAAAGCTTTTTAAGGCTCCATAACAGTGCAGTGATAGAAAGACTATTATTTTCATTGTAGTCAATTTTGGAGTAAGTGAAACCACATTTTAAATGAAGTACTCTCTCTATGTTGCATTTATATTCTTACTTTTTCTTACATTTATAGCCTATACTGCATAATTATTAAAATTTCATCTAACATAATTCTTTAAAATCTTCTGCTATATAAAGCTACTATGAATTATAATTTTTTTGTGTTTTAATTATATAACATGTATATGTAACATATATATTACATACATTTAATTATATATATATATATATATATATATATATATATATATCCTTTACTATTTTTAGAGGCTATGCTTTTTTTGACTTCTTCATTTATGTGGCTTCTTCTATACATTGAAATGCTGAGTTTCTATAAATATTCTGTTCTAATTATTTTAAAATTATAAATTCAAACTATTGAAAGAGAAATAATACAAAGATTCCAACACTTGTTGCTTCTTTAAAATACCTAACTTCGTTTGCTAGCTATCATCTAACATTAAAGAGCTTCATGATGGTGGAGAGCAAGAAAACAGAGTAAAATGTACTGCTGATTGTAAAAAAGTATCAAACTTCATGTTATCAGTTTTGGAGTAATGCAGCATGTATATTATAGGGTAATACATACAGTTCTTGAAAGTTGTAATATATAATATAAATATCTATTCACTATTTATGATATGTTACTGTCTTCCTATCCAGAGAAAATAGAAGGAAAATAGACTTCTCTGCTTTATGATCTCTCCCTTCTCTCTCAATCTCTGTTTGTCTCTCTCTCACATACACAAACACAAAAAGACACATAAATACACACACACACTCCCATACATAGAAACTCTGTTCTTAATCTTTAGTAATTTATTTCTGTCACAAATCCATTCCTTCCTTGGATTTTTTTCAACAACTCAAAAACCTACTTCCTTTAACACAATGACGCTGTATCTAAAAGAGTAAACACTCCAACTGCAACTCTGCCTAGTTCAATTTTCAAGTTCATTACTAAAACTATTTCACTTATGACACAAATATAGGGTGGCAGGTAATTGATGACCTCATATCAAGACCAAGGGTGGGACAGACAGTCTAACCACAGCTAGCTATCACTTTAGCCAAGCTGAATGAGAGGCCAGCTCACATATAGTTGCACTGTATTCCTGGGCTTACAGTCTTTCCTGCATATAGTAGTTCTGATTTAGCTGGCAGGACCTCTTATACTGCTTTTTTACAGTGCTTCCCATAAACTATACCTGTAGTAGTTCCTCACTTACCTAAGATCTGTGGGAATCAAATTGCTTCATTTTCTGATTCCATGTCTCTCCTATTGGGGGGGGGTGCTAATAATGACACATATTTTGAGAAGAATATTGAAAGTAACACTGTCAATTCAGTCTTGTTCTACAGGTGGAGAGCTATTTAAACCTGCTTTAATAGAAGGGTTAAAAAGGCTTAATATAAGGGTCACCAATCGGAAATGGATTCCATTAAAATTATCACAAGACACATTATTTAAGACTTAATGAGAGTAAAAGCCACAATTTATCTAAACCATTTATGAAAATGGTGTTAACATACACCATTTATGAAGTTAGTGTACAATCCCATCCAAGACATATATGACTTTTTAGTATTATTATTCATCATATCATTATCTGTGATCATAAAATTTTACTAGGTTAAGATAAATTAAATTTGTAAGTAACTGTATATCTACTGGGTCCCACACGTTCATAAAATTCTTAAAAATAACATAATTGCAAGACATGGACTTACTTGATTTACCCAGGGATAATAACTTCTTATTGGGACATTTTTATGATTAGCAGGCATGTTAAAATATCTATGTGTACAAACAAATACTGCACTAAAATATAAAAAATTAAAAATCATGATTGTCTAGGAATTTTTATTGCCCTAAAGTGTTATTTTTAATGATAATTTACTAGTTTTATTTGCCTTGTATTATCATAACAAAATACTGTGGACTGGGTTGATTAAACAACAAAAATTTATTTTCCCATAGTTGAGGAGGTTTAAAGTCTGAGATCTGGGTGCCAGCATGGTTGCTTTGTAGCAAGGATCTCATCCTGACTTGTGGACAATGAACTTCGCTGTGTGTCCTTAAACAACACAGAGACAGAACAAGCTCCGTGGTGTATCATCTTACACAGAGTCTAACCCAATCATGCAAGTTCTATTCTCAGGTTATTGCTCCTAATAACTTCCCAATGGTCCATTTCCAAACTGTATCATTTCATGATTAGGGATTCATCACGAATTCTATGGGACACAAATATTTGAACCACGAAAATTATTTAGGATTTTCAAAGTAATAGTTTAAAAATACTACTGAGATACACTAAGTTCAGGCATCTCATATATATATATATATATATATATATATATATATATGAAATAGTTATCTTAATTACAACATTTAATTGATCAAGGAGAATAATATCGAACTATGGAATGAGCAAATGAACAATTGTTTCCCTATTAGTCACAAAATAGACTATTCAGAAAAAACAATAGTTGTTTTTGCTATGGATCTTGCTGGAGCTACCTCCTAATCCCTTTTCATGGGATCCAGGTTGCTAGGAAAGTAACTTTATCTCAGCATTAGCCCACATTGTTATTGTTCTTGTCAACCTTTGTCACAATGCTGCCTTCTGAATCTATACATCATACTTATAATGCCCCACTGTGAAAGTGACCATAAGCTGGCTTCTGGAATTCTAAGGATTCTTAGTCATCATCTAAGGCTTTCAATTAGCTGAGTGGTGCCAAGTCAATGTGACAGAGAGAAATCAGCTTGACTCAGAATCTTCTAGGTTAAATGTTAGTCTCATTCCAAACAAACACATCCAGAATGTTTGACCAAATATCTCTGTAATGTGGCCCAGCCAAGTCAGCATCACAGTTGCTTAACAAATATTTGTAGGGAATTATGTGTTAAGCACTTGAGTAGGCATTTTATTGTCAAAATGTTAAGGTTGCACAAAATGACCTTGTGTGAAAAACCTTTACTATTATCCCCATAATGCAGAGTAAAAGCACTAAGCTCACTTGGTTTAATTGATTGCATGCAAATCAATGTCTAGTTCATTATTCTTCTGTGTGATAACCTTTGTATGCATTTTTATGAATGAAATTTTGTATTATGACATGTGGTTCACAACATTTCATTTCATCAGTCAGAAAAAAATGAGATTGTGTGTAGCCCAATATTTAAAATGCTTCCAGTTCTTTCCCCTCAACATATTGTCCTCATCTTCTCTATATATGATGTCTTCAAAATCAACTGTTATACTCTGCTTGTGTTCTTATTGTTATTAATTGCTACTATTAAAGAACGATAATGCCAACTGTGAGTTCTTCTGTACATTAAACACCATAATACAAGTTTACTTTGGGTCATCACATGTGTAGAGGATGATACACATTTGTATGTGAATGTATCTGTTTACCTGTATCTAATATCTATATTTCTGGAAGTGCATACATTATGCAAAGAAGTAATTGAAACTTGGGGATTTAAGTAAATTCCTTTTATCAAATAATTAGAATATGATTAAAATGCACCATATGTAGTACAAAAAATTCTGAGTGAGATCACTAAGTAATGTTACCACTCCATGAGTTATCTCATTGAAAATTGTAGTCTTTAAATTTTAATATTTATCTCATTTTTATCCTTTTGGAAGTTCTTAACAGATTTCAGTATCACTCTTAGCAGGAGATGCAATGTAGAATAAATTGGACTTTTCTTGGTCCAGAATGGAGTTATACCTAAGCACTTAGACTGTTGGTACATTGACCCCACTTCTTGATAGAATATTTAAGCTTAGTAGGTCTAAAAGTGTCAGGACTTTCTAAGAGTATTCCAAGTTTCTTCATTTAAGACAACTCCACCCTCATTTTCTTTTTCTGGAGACTGAACTCCATGTCATTTAACAACTAACAACAACTTGTGTTTAGTTTCAAACTAAGAAATCCTCCTTGGAAACTTCCTGATAAATGGTTAGGATCATTTCCCTAGATGAAATAAATTTTCCCAAGATATAAATTCCATAGATGAAAAAAAACTCTTGTGGGCAATATCACGATAGTTTTTGTTTGTTTTTGTTTTCATTTACACTTCTGTATTTTAAATGCCTATGACAATACATGGGAAGTAATAATTCATTTTGAAATAAGTGAGTTGATGTAGGAAAGATTAAGTTAGTGTTTACTGGTTGTAAAGAGTATCACAATATAGCTGTTTGTTCTTTATCCATAATCACGTATGCACTCTGAAGCCTGTAGACTCATATCCACGGAATCCCAAATAAGACACACCTGCAGCTCAATTCTTAATTTCTTTATCTTTTTCCTTTTCTTTCTTTTGATTTATTCATTATTTTCTTTTTTGGATTTTTTTTTTTTTTGAGACAGGAGCTCCCTTTATCATGCAGGCTGGTCTTGAATTTGCTTATATAGCCTGGGCTGGCATCAAATCAGTTCTATTGCCTCAGCCTCCTAAATGCTGTGATGACAGGTGTGCACCACTACGCTCAGCTCCAGTTCTTATTTTCAACCCGTGTTCCTGCCTGCTTTTTTCATACCTGAGTATATATAAGATTTTCACCTATAGTGATGTCATATTTCCTAGCTATAGATTATTGAGACCTAAAGAATTTTCTTACACTTGAGGTTGCAGAATCTATAATCCCTGATGCTCTATTAAATAACAACTATTCAGCTTCTTGCAGGTGTGTAGCTTCAGCTTCCATTTGGCTTCAGTGTGATGCTTTATGACAGTTATTTGGAAGTACAAGAATGCAGAAAGTATAAGAGAATAAAAATTCAATATTCTTTAGCTTAGCATGTGATGTACTATAGATTCTGATCCCAAACTATCTTTCAGTGAGATTCTCCCTCACCAGTCTGAAGCACATTTCACTTCCACAAATCTGAGTTTCTGTGCTTTTCCCAATTGTCACAGCTTTCTTACTTTCCTATATATCCAAACCCTGCTCTTTTAACTTCATGTCAATTTTTCTTTGCTGTCTAATAATTTTCCTGAATAGCCATTTGCCTTTTTTTTATTATTAAATAACTATATTCAAGTTGCTAAACTAAGCCTTGGCTAAGCGAGAGTGGCAAAGCATGTGTCTCAGTTACTTTCTTCTTCTCCAGGATACTCATAATCAAAGGGGGAAAAATTTTATTTTTGGCTCACCTTTCTCACAGGTTTCAGTTCCTAGTCAGCTGGTTCTGAGGCAGGGTGGCATGCAAGAGGGCCATCACAGAGGAGCGCTCATGACAGGGCAGAGGGGAAGCAGAGAGAGAATGAAGGGAGGAAAGAGGGAAGCCCTTCTGGCCATCCTCCCAGAGTTCCAGCTCTTCCAACCAGGTCGCATCCCCTCACAGTGAGTCAGCCATCAGCCCCACAGGGGCATGGTCCTCTCATGATGATCATGCTCACAACTCAATCACCTCTTCCAAGCCCCAATTATGAGTGCTTGAAGCTTTGAGGGCACATGTAGATACAAATCATAAAACAGGTACTTTTAAAAAAAGATAAGGCACAAAAGAAGAAACAAACAGTCTACAGACTCAGAACTATGGAAACGTAAATGGAGGAGAAGACTGGTTAATGCTAACCTAGAGAGGCCATTGTTGAGCACTGTTGGAAGAGAGAAAGAAGAAAGAAAGAAAGAAAGAAAGAAAGAAAGAAAGAAAGAAAGAAAGAAAGAAAGAAAGAGAAAAAAGAAAGAAAGAAAGCAAACAGGAAGTCATGCTGATACAGAGTTATCAAGAGGAGCATATTGCTTTGGGGAAAAAAAGTCATGAGCTGCATATGAACAACAACTACAATTCAGTTGATATGACTAGTCCTTAAAGAATCATGAAAAAAGATACAGAAAAAAGACAGACAGGTTGACTACAGATATTTTATGAAGTAACATTAATGCTATTCTAAAGAAGCTGAATTTTTTCAGTATGATGAATGAGGAGCCAGTTAGCTTATTTTATGTTTAATGAATGGGTTGATATAAAAGGAGCTGTGCTTTGGTGGGGAGTGGATGACAGCAGGATGCAAAAAGATAGTGATTCAGTGACATGCACTTGCAGTCTACAGTGTTCCAACTTCCTCAGAGTAAATGTACCTGGGGGTGGGATGTTCTATGATTGCATCTGCTACTATTCAGGAAATCTGTTCTTGTCCCATCCTCCCTTGTTTTAATAATCCTTAAAATGTTACACCATTCAAAACATAGATCAACTGTAACAAATGCTCTAAAATATAAATTGCTTACTGATTCTCATGTGCCAGAATCTCTTCAATAACTGGTTATTATGTTTTGAATAGAATCTAAATTCCTTTCTTTGACCTAGAAGGTCCTCCAGGGAGCCTTGCCCACTCTCTACTCCCAACTACTGTTCCGTACTCACTAGCCACCACCCACGTTGGACTTCTTGCTATCCGCAAACAGATTAACCCTGCTTTTTGTCCTGACTAAGCCCCTGAAATTATTTTCTGTCATATTACATAAAGCCTTTAGTTTATTTAGGTGTCTGTTGAATTTTTATCCCCTTATTGTGGCATTCTCTAATCTGATCACTCTCTCTAAAATACCTTGTCCCTCTAAAACAAAGTCACTTTGTTTCCTCTATTTGTTTGAACTGGTTCTAACATCTTTCTTTCTATTAAATAAACTTCTGTATTCCTTGATTTGTTTGCTTCTTGCTGTCATTTAACAATAGCTCCATTGCTGGATGTGGTGGCACATGCCTGTGAACCTGGCAATCTAAAAGGCTGATGCAGGAGAATGGAAAGCTGGAGCTCAGCCTAGGAACTTAATGACTTAAAATCCTGTCTCAAGATCAAAACTTGGGCCCAAATTAAAAAATGAACAAATACACAAATAATGTAGAAAAAATATCAGAACACAGCAAGACAATGTATTTTTCTTACTCTAATCTGTAACTGTTAGAAGTAAATGTGATTTCCATTGTTGATTTATTATAGCAATAAATATTACCACATGCCTTTTTGTAATATAAAATTGCAATAATAACTAATTCTTGTTTTTTTCTCTATACTGATCTTGTATCTTGTGATCTAAAACTAACACATCAGTTATACGTCTCTTTTTTTATTTTTAGTAACTTTAGACAAAACGTTGTACTCTTCTGGACACAAGAAATACTGAAGAAAGAAGTGATCAAAAATTAAATATGTTGACAAAGTTGAGGGGAAGAGTAAAGTATCATAGAAAGGTAGGAAGCAGTAAATGTCTAAAGAGATATTTGCTGCATTTGAATAATGTGAGAAAAAGTAAACGGTCCTTTTCTCAATAGTAGATTTAGGGCATAGTTTTCCAACACTGGAACTGATATTTGGCCAGTTAATTCTTATTGTGGAGGCCATTAACATCTTTATTTGTAATAGTCAAATAGGTTTCTAGATATCCTCAAATACAGTCTCTGACAACAATGCTCTCCAGTTGAAAATCAACCCACTTAACTGATGAGTAGCAAGATGGCTTCTGGATTTGTATCTCCAGTCACATGATTGAAAAAAAGCTCTGAAGGGCTGCTATCCTAACTCCACTAAGAAGTTAAATACCCTCATGCCTACCATGCATGTCATTTCATAGTGATGACAGAGAGCCTCACTGAGTGGCTCCATCCTCTACCAGCAACTCTGTCAACTATACCCAGACATGAGTGGCTGTGGGAGCATTTAGCATCTAACTGATATAAAAGCACATCTGGGATAATAAGTGGCATAATTAGTCATTGTGAATCTCTTCATATGTTTCTTCTTCCTCCTGCATTATTACACCCAGCTATGTCACTTAAAGAACTCAGTCTCAAGACCCAGACAAAATGTCACTTACCATCCTGTCCCCATCTACCAGCCCTCTCTGGTCTCCAAAGTAGAATGGAACCCTTGGTCTAAATTATAGCAGCAATCACCACTGATTCCACTCTATTTTCTCCCTTCCTGAAACTGTCCTTCAGGTCTCCTCCCAATTACATGGCCTAATCTTGAGGGATACAAACTAATTTCCACATTTTGTTAATCTCCTACATCATTAATGCTATACCTATTAATTAGTGTAGAATAGGTGCCCAGTAGGTAATCTTCATTAATTTTATGTGAATGACCATAATATTTATGCAAAATAACATGATGGAGTGGTCATCAGCCTGAGTCACAAAGTAAGGTGGCTTCACTTCAAGGTCACTGCAGTGCCAAAGGAAGCCCATCCACCAAAGACCGAAGGTATGGCTCTATTTGCTTTAAATTGAGATATTTGGGGTAACCATCAAAGACTTAGCTATGTCATTATGGACATCTGTTAAGAATGCAAAAGGTAAACAATCACCTGAAAGATATATTTGCTTGCATGTAGTGGGAAACAGCAGCTCATTAGCTCTCTGCTTAGCTCGTTAACTCACCAGCTCGTTAGCCCTCTGCTCGTTAACTACTTAGCTCTGATTAGCTCTGCTCACTTCCTCCTCCTATCACTCACAGTGTGAATGGACTGTAAATCTGCCAGAGCAACAGATGGCCTTCCAGGTCCAGGGAGAGAGTTCAGGAGGTGGAGGACAGAGTTTTCCTGTGTCTCTCTGACCTTCAAACTTTTGCATTTTACCAGAGTTTGTGGGCTGTGGTTTAATTTCGCTTTAAATACACTGGTAAAGTTTTATTTTGAAGATACAGGAGAATTCACTTAGATTCCCTAGGATGACACAAATGTGCAGTTACAGGGTCGTGTTAAATTCATTGACATTAGACTACATGACACAGGGACTTCAAAACACAAGGAAAATCTGACAGTATTTATAATAAGAGTTTATTAAATGTTTGTCACTTGCCTAACCCTGTGCTGGACTCTGGGCATTCAAAAGATTTTACTTTAAAAAATCACAGAGGAAAAGCAACATTTTTATGCACAAATTTTTGGTGAACAATGATTCTTGATTATTAATTATGAAATAAATTGTATAGAAAGAATATATACACTATGGGAATTAAGAAAATTTTTTCATTGCAAAAACTAAAAACACTAATCAGGATTGGCTATTAATTTATTCATGCGAAAACACATTTGGCTTCTATTGAATTAAAAATGAAAATTATTAAATTGTCAACATGTCTGTATTTTGGCAATGTGCTTTTGTTTTAAGAACATTTGCTTACCTGCACAGATGATCCCTGCATCTAGTCACTATAAACTGGAAAACAAAAGAGGGGTGCTTCATTTATTACAGCTGAACGATTGTGCCTCTAGGTACCCAGACTTGAAAGGCACAGATTATCTGGAAATGATGTCAAATGAAACAATGTATTGGTATCTTCATTTCATCTATCAGCACATTCATTTGTGCCTGGCTGTGAAAAATTCACAAAATATTTCAGATAGCATCTTCTACTACTACTTATTTTAAATTTGTAGGCTGCTATATTGGTCAATACTCTTGGTAAGGAACAACAGAAGAGAGTGGTTAAGTTTTGATATTTTAAAAGAACAAAGAAAGTACATGTCCACAATTGAAACTCTAGGCCAAAGAGCCCAGTAAAACTCTGACGCATCCAAAAATAATAAAGACTCTGGGTACCTGAGTCAAAGTGTTTTTCCAGGGGTGGGAGCTGGGAACACAAAATTGAAGGTCATAGGTGACTTCTGCCTTATGGTGAGGTAGATGACTGGTCTTCTCTGCAGGAAGAGATGGTTGTCAATCCCACTACCATTACCTGCCATGCAATACCCTGCTGATTTTGGGCTTTGCAGACACATTTTGTCTTGTTGCTAACACACACACACACACACACACACACACACACACACAGAGAGAGAGAGAGAGAGAGAGAGAGAGAGAGAGAGAGAGAGAGAAAACAGCAAAAAAGAAAGACCTTTCTTAGATGCCTGGGGCTCTCTTACTTCTGCTGCTAGAACTTTTGAAAAGAAAACATAAATAAAATGTATTTCCTGTCTTCCCATAACAAACAGACTAAAAATACTGTTACAACTGTACAATAGTTTAAGGTCAATGCATTCCTTTCCACATGGCTATGAAAACCTGACCTGCATAAGGCATTAAAATTCATAACACATGAAAATTAGGGAGTCCTGGAAGCACTTTCTTCTATATAAGTACAAATTTCCTCTGCCTACATCTAGCATTTAAAGGAAACCATCCAGATAATTAAAATGCCTATAAATGAAATGTCAAAGTTAAATGTTTTTTTTTTAAGTCTTAATGCTTAGGCAAAGTGAAACCTTTATTCTAAAATAATACACTTTAAATACTAGCAGCGTCTTGTGAGGGAGTAGAATAATTAAGGTTTCCACATAAAATGGGTCTACAGGTCTACGTGCTTCTCTACTCAGTAAGTAACCTTTCTGAAGGAGAACGTGATAATCAGTGTGTATTTTCTGCCCTTAAATACTGCTATTATTTTAAACATGAATGTAGTGAGTGTGGATAAAGCTAATCATACAATGTATATGGAGTAATTAATTACATAAATACAGAAAACAAATGTCGAGTTAGGCAAATTTTGTTTTGGTTTTTCTGACCTCAGTTTCAGGTTTCATTGTTGGTGATAGTGGGAATCAATTCTCAAAAGGTCTGTATTTTGTCCGTTGAAGGTTGTTATCCTTAAGTTTTGTATCAAACATTTCCCAGACATACAGACTTGTAGTTAGCCTTTTTAAATACTGGGTTAACTGGCCTCTCCATTAGACCTCCACAGATGGACCTAAGGAATCATTAAAGCAGATTCTATTTCTCAACAAAGTAGCAATACTACGGGTTCAAGGTAGGGTCAAGTTTGTAACCCTTTGAGAAGATATACTAACGCTGATGCTGTGATTTCTTAGATGATATAGTCTAATGTGCTAGTCATTATCTCAACCACTGGTACCATCTCTTTATCTCTGTCTTGCTAATAAGGCACAATTACAATTTGTCCTGTTTCCTGGAGGTCAGGACCCACAGATTTTTCCATTTGGCTGAGAGTGATGTTTTGCCTAGCAGAAAGAATAAAATATGTGGAGGGAAAATTCTTTGCTTTTTTCAGAATATGATCCTGATCATGGCTTGTTGTTTTCACCTTGACACAATTTTCTGATCTTTTTTTTTTTCTATTTTTTTCCTGATCTTCTTTTGATAAAGGAAATCAACTGTGAGACCAACCTGAGAGTCATAGGTAAAAGATCCTGTCTCTGACCTAAGTACACTATATACCTGTTACTGAATTTTACCTACTTGTTCAAAAGGATGATCACCCTTAGTTTTGAATGGAAGGTAGTATACATAGCCAAAGTCTGTTCTATCAAAAACACTGACAAATAAGTCACATCATGTGGTTTTGGAAGAGAGCATAAAGATCAAACAAGTGCTAACTTTAGCAGACTGGCAGTGTAAGTAGTACAGGCTGATGACAATATACTTAGAGCCCCTGCTGGGTTCCCAGACACAAACCTGTGGCTCTTTCCAGCTTAGGTGAAAGTAAATGGAATTATATGTCCCTAAGTGAAAATACAATAGTAGGTATGCAAGTACAAAGGCATAGAGAGAGTCAAAGGTCAGCTTCTGACTTCTGTCCTCTTGCTCTATTGAAGACAAGTTTGATATTTGTGTGGCAAGATATACAGCTAAAATTCTGAAAGGTGTATCTCCAAACTGTGTGCAGGGCCCAGGGGATCTCCTTTGTTCCCCTGCTCACGCCCTCTTCTATTCTCCAAAGTATTTAGGCCTAGAGCTGTGATGGTCCGAAATGCTCTCCTCATTTTCTATTCTTCCAGTTTGTCTCTTAAAGGTTTTAATTAAAGACATTTTTCCCAGAAAATCTTTCCTATGTTTTCTACGATGTTCCATCATTGAGATGGTTCCTCCCTTTACGTACATATAAGATCCAAGTGTTTTTGCTACCTCATTTGCTCATATGTCCACATGGTTACTCAGAGCAGACATTCACCAGGTTTATACACAAATAATCACCCCACTGCAATTCCAGTACCCTCCAAGCATTCTCTTCCTATTGGTATTTTTTTTTTTTAATTCCGAAGAGAACTCACACTTTACAGAGCGTAGCTTTTGTTTTGCCCTTATTTACTCTGAGGTTCAATCTCTTTAAAATAGATAGTTGTGGTTTTGCCTATAAAACAAAACCAACAAATAAAAAGTAAACCAGAATGCAAAGAAAGAAGAAGAAAAGGAAAGGGGAAATGAAAGAAAAACAAAAGAAAGAAAGAAAACAGAAGACTGAATAGAAAGCACACCCCAAGGACTGTTCTAGGCGATAGTTACTGTCCCACCCCGAGCCAGGTTCATGATGGGTGCTCTCTGCTTTTCCTCTTCAACTTACATTTGTGACAGTGGCTTCACTTTGGAGCTAAAATCCAAGCTGCCTTTGAAGCTTAGACTCTGCACATTCTTCATGCTGAAGAACAGTCAGGTCCTCTTTGCAGCAATGCTCCCAAAGGAAACAAAAAGGAAATGGCAGCCTATGCAAGCACAGGCCACACGACTGAGGAACCAGTTGCCAACTCTGCTTGTGAGTTTTTGGAAACCATTCTGTCTCTTACAATACAATGTGCTAAATGTATGTGCAAGTAGCCATTATTCCATGAAATGCAGTCCAGATGAGAACTTCAAAAATCTTCACCTTCCCAAATGCATCAGAATAGGTTATAGGTATCAATCTGTACTGTGTGATCACAGCAGGCTTTATCTAGACCAATTTCTGAACATTCTGTTTATCCCTTTAGTTTTTAAGGCAGCATTACTTATACTTTGTTGATCCGCACCAATACACTTATGTTTATGCATTTTTCTAATATCCTGCTAAGAGCTTTGCACAGAAGTGTTTATAAATATTTATTGAGATAGTGCTTATTAGCAAAGATTCTTAGAGTACAAATACGGGATAAGAAAAAAATGACCATCAAAATACACTTTGAGCTCTCACTTTAGTAGAGAATTGGTAGTGAGAAAGTAAAGCTTAAATAATTTTTTGTATTTAAAGTATTAAATGCCTTCAGTAGCGATCAGATTTCTGGGGATCCTGAAAGCTCCTCAGACCCTGTCATTTGGCATGTGGCGGCATTTTCCTAGGCAGGGTTTTTCTTGTTCTGCTGCGATAAGCCATAAAAGAGAAACTATTTTGCTCACACAATGAAAGCTAGCATAAACATCCTTAAAAAAAAAAAAAAAATCTTCCATTTGATTGCAGAGGAATTATTTCAGTGTTAAAATGGATTTTTTTCCCCAGTAAAAAATGCTAGGAAACTTCAAAAGTGCTTGACTTCTTCTAAAAGTTACTTCCTTGGGAAGTTCTATTTTGGTAAACAAAATGATTCCATTTGTGTTAGAATGCTAACAGGTAAAGGAAGGCACTTAGCTCTGCTGACCTGTGAGCCAAGACCTGTGGCTCCCTCGGCCCTTGGTGATGCCATCTCAAAACCCCAGAATGCACATACTCTCGACTCAAGGGAGAGAGGAAAACAGCTCATTTCTTTTGATAGAAACATCATTTTTTCAGACCAGTTCCTGATGCAGTGAAGGAATTGGTCACTCACAGGTTTTAAATGATGCCTAATTTTCAAAGTCAGAAGAGGAATTCAAAATAGCATTTTAGGAATTCTAAAGGCAAGAACAGTAGCTATAACAGCAGAAATGGGAAGATGCTGAATGAAGAGCCAGAGGACTTCCCAGAGTCTTTCACTAAATAGATATATAGTTTCCTACAGCAGAGAGCAGACATTTTGCTGGGGTAACGTTACTGCAAATAAACAATGTGTTGCATGCAGAGTCTTCACTTTTTCATAACAAAAGCAGAAGTTAACTTGTTACATTAAATACTGCTATTTAAGAGCTGTCAAATATGTTTTTCAGTCCATGCGGCTTCTTTTTGTCTCTCATCCTCTTCACTTTTACTTATAATGATCCTGAATTTCAGAAATGAATTTACACCTTCATAATAGTGAACCTTTTAATTTCCATAAAGTGTTTTGGGATAAAGACCACCATTGTCTCATTTCCAGAGAGCATATTTATACCAAAAAATACAGTATCAGAAAAAAAAAAAATGTTTGCAATTTGTATTTAGAGTGATACTGTTTTGAATTCTGACTTTGTTGGTTATGGAATATGGAGCAGATTCCTTCACTGATGAGATTTTTGGTTTTTGTATTTGCAAGATTTAATTACTAAATTCCAACTCTGTGTAGATACATACATCCTGCTGCTTTACAAACAGCAACTACTACATAAAAGCAGAAAGGAAAAAGGCCATTTCTCCTACAGTCATTGGAGGGACCTGGTTACCTTTCATAGCAGTCAATAGAAGGCATAATGCAATTAAACCACCAAGTCCACAGCTATGTCCTCTTGTTCTAAGGCTTTGAAATCACATGCAGCAGAGGACTTCGGTTGCTGAGCTCTAAAAGCAACACTAGATGAGGAACGTAGGGGAAACAATGCGCAGAGACCTAAAGAAGGGCAGATGATGAGTTTTTAACACTGTGTCTACTCTGATTTCACCAACTGCAACTCTGTGATTCAGCTCCCTGTGGAGCCAAACCTCGCTCTAATTGCCGCTTTTTGCCCTGGCCACGCTCCATGCAGTACTTACTTGAGGGTTTGTTGATTGGTGCACAAAGCCACTCCAGAGTAGAGCAAAGCGTGTCGCTCTGACACTGCTCTGCACTGTAGCAGTCGGCTTTGATGTTCAAGTTCCTCCTTAACCAAATTATGAATGCTCTATTTCTCTCCATTGCCACTGTAATGAACTTTAACAATAATTATTCGCAGGGCTCCTCTCGCTAGATTTTTTTTTCCCCGTCTCCTTCAATGCCTGTGCTCATCTGAGTTCCTGGAGGAAATGTGGCAATATTAGCTGGGTGCAAGCACAAAAGGAGGCCTCATGTGACTGAGAAATATTGCACAGACAAAGCAGACTAGAAACTGGCTAGTGGAAAGAAGCAGAGAGGATGAGCTTTTAAACAATATACTTTCTGAAATGTTGAAAATATAACATTGATTTCTTTGCTGACAGGGTCTCATTATGTTGCCCAGCCTGGCCTCCATCTCGAGTCTCCTGCCTCAGCTTCTTAAGTAGCTCAGACCAGAGAGATGTCCCTACTTCAGGTTATACATTGTAAATTTGTTCTGTCTTTCAAGTCTATGGCATGTAAGGTTCAGTCAGGGGATGTATGTGTTGTAAACACACATAGCAAATACTTCTATAAAGTATAGCAAATTCCTCACAGGTCCTGTAAAATGATTTGCCATTTCTTTTCTCTGTCTGGTGTTTTTCTGTTTTTACTGCACTTCAGCATATTGCACATAGATACCTCAATTAATTAGCAAAACAACAGCAACAGACCCTCTCAGGTATTTCAATTTCTAATCCAAAAGCTTTCCCACTGTATCCCACAAAGGCAGGGGAGAGAATGCATAGAAAACAAGAATAAATATGTATCAATTTTCATAGTTTTTATTTTGATCTGATCTGATTTTTTTCACAATAACAATTTAAAATATATTGCAAGACCAAAATGATATAGTTGAACTTCAAGGTAGTTCTATTTTACTGGTCAAATTCTGTCATTTGCACATGCATAATCCTTGACAAAGAACTTTCTGTATTCTTATACTTTTAAAAGGAAAACAATGATGCTATCCATTTCAAAGAATAATAATGAAGTTTAAAAGTACTGAACATTTTCCTTGCAGTGTTCTGAACTACAACTTTCCTGTGTTACATTGTGCCATGATTTAAAAGATCTCACTACTCTGCTTTCTCTTTCCCCTACTTTTCCTTATTTTCTGAAAAATCAAAGTTCAATAATTGATGGTTAATGTTAAGCAAGTGCCTCCATGTTTTTTTTATGTATTATGTCCTTTATATCTTCATAACAATCTTATAAGTCAGTAGTATCATTATTACAGTGTTACAGATGAGAATATTGAAATACAGAATGTTGCTTGCATGGTTGATCACTGGGCTACTGTTTTATCTGAGATTTACATCCAGGAAAACCATGTAGTTGTGCTCTGAGTAGTATGGCACATTGTTTCTTACCTTAATATTTTTAACATCAAGAAAAAAATTAAATTATGGCACTTAAACCTCAGTAGAATTAAGGTTTAAAGATTTGATCCTTTTAATAGTTTATGACTAAAGAAAAGATCATACGTGTTTGAGCTTTATGGATCAGCTGATAATCATTAAGATAGTGGGCATGAGAAGGTTGTGACAAGTGTCCTTGAACATGGTAGCATCCAATACATTTCCTCGAAGAAACAGTAATGGACTGTCTCTTCCTAGACAAACACACTCCATCCAGTGTTATGAAGATCAAAGATAACTCCCTACAGAACATGAGCCCATGTGTCATTTCCTCCTTTTGGTCAATCTTTTACCCACCTGGTCTATGAAAATTCTCATTCCCAGCTCTGCGTCTGACTCTTTTGTCTTCATAGAAATTCACAAGGCTGCCCAAAGTTTATGCAAGGTCTCTTTCTATATGATGTAGTTTTATTTTTGTCATCTCTGCCATTGGAAGTTTGTTTACTCTGAAAGAATTTACCTGAAGCAAATCTTTGAATGTTGGAGAGAATGGAGATGGAGATAGTGATGTCAACACATGACAAATTAGATAGCTAACAAAGCAAGAATCCTTACGGTATAGATTTTAACATAATTATCAATACATTCCTTTCAGCTATTTTCCTATTTTAATTGCATACGGTTTATGGCTTTGTTTTATGTAGCTATTTCTAGGAAAGGACAATAGAAACAGCAAAATGAAAATGAAAGAATTATGCAAAAGAATCGAAGCTTTGCCAAATAGAGAATTTGTAGTTTCTACTTTGTGCATGATTTATGCACAATTACATTTTTCAATGTATTATCCTGCAAGCTGCTTCACTGTATTGTCCTGGTTTGTCTTTCTGACGTTTGTATTTGGATTGAGACAAATACGCTTGTTTTATTTTCATTCTTCGAGCCAGTACCCTGTTTTTAGAGATGTGGAATTAATCTATTTTAGATTAAGCACTATTCATGATTCCTTCCATCATTATTTAGTTCAGTGTTAAAGCATTTTGTCACCATTCTCATCGGGATCCTTCTAATGTATGCAAAGGTTAGAATCAGGTTCATTTCAAAACTTGATTGTTTGCTACTCAGGAATAAATCCAAAATTTAAATGATTTATGAATTAGCTAGATCAACAGAAAACGCTGGATCAACAGCAAAGGGGTAAAGGCTGGTAAATACATTGTACTACTGAGTATCACAGAGGCCATGATGATTTTTAAGTATCACCAGAAAAGAATACCATCAATACATCTCACCATTTAGATTAAATATTTAATATGTAGCAAAAAGAAGGTAAAATGAAAAGTAGGGTATTATCTGAAAATGTTAAAAGCAATGCATACAAATAGGGCAAAGGAAAAATCAAGGATAGGAGTAATTTGTTTGAGGAATCAGAAACTTCAGTACAAGATTATAAGGAGATGGTCATGGCAGAAGCTCAGTTCTAGGAGATTTCAAAAATATATGCTGCCAAACAGCCAAGAGATGTGGGTTAGTCACTGGTTTTCAGTGGAAAGCCCCATTGCCAGAAATTTCACTCCCTAAGGTAAGACAGAGAGTTGAGATGTTTAAATGAAGCAGACATATTTAGAGCAGGAACATATAACCAAAGTTAGCTGAATAATCAGTTGGAGAAACATCATGGTATAACATGATTTGGGTATATCGTGCTTCATGTCAGTGCTAGTCTTGGCACTGATAAATACAAAAATTAAGCCTATTATGACCAAATGGAAATACGTATAACTGGTGATCTAATCTATGATAAGTAGACAAGTACTATACTCAAAGATAGACAGCCAGCTCTTGCCCGCATCATTTCACAGTGTCTATGCACAATAGCTATCGAAAGCCTGGTCCTGAATCACAGGTGCCTCCTTTGTGCTGATGATTAATTGATATCCTATAATTAAATATCTGACACGCAGCACTACAGAGGACATACGTAACATTTACGTATCTTATCTTCGTTTGGCTTGTGACTAACTGGAGTAGAGTAGATTGGCGAGATGATTGAACCGTCTTGCCTTGTCTCACAGCTGTCCACTTTTCTCACATATCCACCATCCCTTTATTTTTCAAGGCTTTTCTCCAGCACTTTGTCTGTCGTTGAGTAGGGCATTTTCTTTAAAATTGTATTCATGGAAGGAATAGATGGGACCTCATGTAAGATAGAACACGAAGACCCTACCAAAAACGGAGAAATCATGCTCAGAAGTGGATTGAAGTTTTACATCATGAGTCATTGCCATTTCCAGGCAAGAGTTCACGTGTCAGAACAGGACCACATTCTAGGATGTTATTGCTAACATTTCACTTCAATAAAATAGCATATCAATGAACCATATTTCTGTTATATTTACCTTGTACCAGGGCAAAGAAAATAGTAGGAGAGAAAGATGGAAATAAACAAATGCAGTGATCAAAGAGACCTAAATGATAATTTATGTTTTTACTAACCTACCAGTGGATACTAGTACCCAGCACCTAGTACCTACTATCGTTAGTGCTTTTCATTGTTTTTGGGATATCCAGGTTTCTGTCTGGTATTATTTTCTCTCTGCCTAGGGGAATTTTTTAAATGTTTTTGAAGTGTAGATCTGCTGATGATCAATTATTTCAGCTTTTACGTTCTTTTTGGAAAGTTATTTTTACTCAGCATAGTAGTCTAGACTGGCAATTTTTCACTCTTTTTTATTTTTTTAGGTATTGCTCTGCTGAGCTTTAGCTTCAGATTCAAGCAGAATTTTGTTATCTTCATTATCTGTATTCTTTGCATTAAAGTATAGTATAAAGATATAGCATAAAGTATACATATACTATATAACACATAACATGCTTTCTATTTACTGTTTCAAATATTTTCTTTTTATGTTTGGTTTTAAGCCTTTTGGCTATATCTGTTTTATCTATCTTCACATTTCTTTTTCTTGGAGTTTGTTGAACTTTGAAAATTGCTTCTTAATTTTCTCATTTATCCTTTTATATAGAGGTAGTAATTACATGTATATCAAACCACCTGAAGTCATTTCACAGTTCATTAATGTTCTGGTCATTTTTTAAAGCTTTATTTACTGCCTGTAGATTTTGTTGTATCTTTAATTTTCTAGTTTCATCTTCTACAATATTAAATCTGCAAAAATCGAATTAGTTACTTTTCATACATTATTGTTTTCAATTCCATTCAATTCCAGAAATCAGTTCAAGAGTTTTGGGTTTTGTTTTGTTTTTGTATATTTCATCTCTTTCGTTTGAGTGTTTGCTTCTCCTAGCTTCTTGGACATATGGAATCCGACTCAAAAATGTTTTTTATTGGCATTGGATTAGTTTTAACTGGTAAATTTTCTAATTACCAAGTTTTCTATTTTCTTGATTTTTATGTTAAAAGTGTTTTTTCTTTTTTCTTTTAAAAACAAATAAAAGGATAGAAATGATACAGAATTTTTAAAAATAGTAGGACATTAACACTAGTTAATATACTGCATATTGTTATTTTACAAGTAGTTATTCAGGTTATAATCATTTTGTCTCTCTAATGTAAAAAAAAAGAACTTAAAGAGTAAAAAAATCCAGAATATAGAATAGATATTGCAACAATGAAAAGAAAAGAAAGTGCTCAAAAGGAAAGAAATTTTTTTTGATGCCAGTCTTTATGAATTTCAACTTATTGGATAGTTGGATTTGGATATTTTTGTACTTTTATTTGCATTTGTGTATTTTGTATTATTTAGGGTTGCTCTGGGACAGAGATAATTACTTGGAAACTTTGATGTTTTAGGTCCTCCTTTTAAACACAGGCTGTGAAACACAGGCCAGTTTGTGTACTTGTCCTAGGGTTGTTTTTTCCTCACCACTGAGCCAAAGGCTTTCTCATTATGCCACCATTGTTCAATAAATTTGTGAGATTTTCTACTTCAGCTATTTGTAGTAGGAATCCTTTGAGATCCTGTGCCCATTCGGAGTATTGCTTGCTCTAACTCATTCCAGGGTCCCTTTTGTCAAAATCAGTTAGTTTCCTCTCCCACATGATGTGTGTAGTTATGCAGCCAACAACCTGGTAGAAACCCTTACAGAACTGCAGATTTTCTCAGGCATCTTCTCTCTAGGATGCTGTCATGTGAAGTCCACTTACCTGTACCTCCCCATAATTTACATTCAGCATCTCTGCTCGGGAATTTAGGACTCCCACTTGACTTACTGGATTTGAGTCTAGAAATTCATCCATGCACTGGGTTGGAGCAGATGTAGGACTCATTTCATTTGTGTCCTGTTCCTTGTTGAACTCTATTTTGCCTGGCATATAAAATCTTAAAAAAATCATATTGTCTTATACTTTGCCTGCACTTTTAGTTGTTTTAAGGAAGAGGGTAAATTTGTTTGCTTCCTGTTACTCCATCTTTTTATAATTCTATTTTTTTACATTAAATCCTTGTAAATGTTTCAAAAAATTAAATTAAAAAACTGGTGAGTTCTACTTCATTTGATTATATAGAGCTGCTAAATGTTATTTATCACTTTCCATTTGGAGATAGTTTTAATATTTTAAATAACAATATTGTAGATATTTTTCATAAATAATCATGTAATCACTAACTGGTTGAATTTTTATCATATGAAATCTAACAACAGTGTGATTTCTAGAACAAAATGTAAAGCTGTTTTGTTTTGTTTTGTTTTGTTTTGTTTTGTTTGAGTCAGATTTTCCTATGTAGCCTAGCTTTGGCCTCCCAAACGTTAGAAATATAGTGAGTTACCCCCACAAAATATAAAGCTTTTAAAACATACTGTTGAATTGCGCAAAGAGATCAATTTTTAGTATATTACAGATGAATAAAATAGTTACATTTGTGCTTCAGAATGGAGAAACATAGCTATTAAAAATTGTCACATTTGGGTCTGGGGATTTAGCTCAGCGGCAAAAGCACCTGCCTTGCAAGCAGGCAGTCGTGAGTTCAGTCCCTGGTACCGATAAAAATGAAAAAGACAAAAAATAAAATAAAAAATTAAAAAATTAAAAATTAAAAAATTGTCATATTTGAGAGGTAGGATGGTTGGACTCAGTATACTAGTAAGAAAGCAAAATAGCACAAGATAGGATAAAAATACGAATTTAATTACTACATGGGTATCTAGAAAGGGGGGAAGAAGTGTTTTGTAAATATTTCTGAGGCAAAATCCACAAGTTATAAAATTAATTGAATGTCAGAGATCTTTATTTAAATAGACCAAGAACTAAAATAAGAAATTCCTGAAGTAATCCCTAAGTTTTGAACATCAAGAAATTAAAGTATTAATCAATTAATTAATTTTTAATAGGTTTAAAAGGGTAAGAGCTGTTATGTGATAATCAGGTAGTGATGCTATTATAAAGTCAGATGTTAGACAAAATGTCTAACCTTGATGTATTAATTAGGATCCGAAAGATATGGTAATTAGAGCCAGGAATGAGAAACATAAAAATGACACTTCCAAGGTAATGTGTAGATGAGAAGGGTGAAGGTAAGCAAGGACTTAAGTCCTGCATATATTTTTTTCATATGATTAAAATAAAAGCATGTAGAAAGAATATATGTCAAGGGGAGGTTAGAAATGGAAAAAGGCAGAATGGTATTGAAAAATCCAAGGGAGGAATAATTGGAAAATAAGAAATTGATCCATCAAATCAAATATTGCTCCAGAGCAACAAGTACCAACTAAGACAGTGGGATCTTAGAAAAAGTAGAACTGCATGGACAGAAGAGTGTCTAACAACAACCTCTGTGAAATAAACACATTGCAAGATTGCAGATTTATTTAGGGCATCAGATGAAATTCAAAGGGCTGACCAGTGGTGTGATTACTAAGTCCTGCTGTCCAACATAAGTTCCTTGGCTATGATAAACTGGGATAAAATGGTTTCTTTCCAGAAAATATGTAGCATTATGATTGAAAAGTAAAGGTAGATTTATCATGGAACATTGGGGGTTAGATTAAGAGTGAAAGTTCTATATAAAGCTTAATTTCACTTCAACAACCTATGTTTAATTTTGTTGATTTTAATTTGATAAAATCTGTGGTATAGATAGATGCAATTAGGTCATTTTAAAGCTGTCGAGTAAAATATGCTATTAGATTCAACACAGGTAGTATTTTCTGACTCTTACAAAAGATAAATAGAATGTCTGGGATGAAAATGTAATTGGAGAGTGAACACAGTGGAAAATGAATCTCAGTAATTCTAAGACTTATTTACTACAATCGATATAGATAAATAAATTTAATTAATTCAAATGTTCCTTATTTTAATGTATTCAAATGTTTCCTTATTTTAAATGTACCTTTTACCTAAACTAAAACTATATATGAAAGAAATGTTTTAAAAAGAAAAAAGGAGCATAGGTGGGAAGAAATACATACCATAGAGGTTTTAAAAACAATCACCTAACTTCCTGAAATTTAATTTTATTGGTCAAAGAGATAATGTTCTGAAACATACCTGTATTCACTATTTTAGGAATATTACTATGAAATATGAATTCAAGTAAGGTTATATATCCATGCCTGGATCCCTGGAGTTTCCTCATGAGGGATGCCATTTCCAAGATGTCCAAAGAAATTAATAATTATTTACAGAAAGCCAAAAATATAGATATGCCCCCTGTTTGCCCTTCTTAATTCTTTTGACTCTGGTATATATATATATATATATATATATATATATATATATATATATATATATCACAATCACTCCCATAACATCAGGCATCTCCTTCTAATACCTATGGGAATCATCAGAGCAGATATGAATTTTTGAAGGACAAAAACTGTATGTGTGTGTGTGTGTGTGTGTGTGCATGCAAATATGCCAACAGCAAGCAATTTTAAGAGAGAGAAATAGCAATAAGTATATCTCATGGATAAGGCTTTCTTTTTAAATGTTAATATTTGCAGACTGTAAACTTCATATTTTAAGCCTTTTCTTCCATTATCATACTTCGAGTGCTCATAGCTGAATACCAGTTCACTCTGACCTTTTTGAAATCATAAGCCACACTTTCTCTTTGTCACTGTGATAATGGAATGATCAGATTCTTCATGCTGATATTGCAATGGAGTTCAACTGTCTACGGCATACACCAATGAAAAATGTTAAACTTTCCGTGTGCCACCACGGTACACTCAGATGCCCTGCCTGAAAATACACATATGGTAGGCGGGTATCAGTGATATTTCCTGTAATGTCAAGGGAGCCAGCTGCATGGAAAGGATGTTGTGGGTGCCATTTGGAGGCTAAGGTACAAGTACACTGAATAAAAGCCACTTTATCTGTCTCTGCTGTCCTCCCTCCATTGCTCCAGCTAGAACCTCATTGGCAAGTGAGTGAGTCTCTATCTTGCTTGATTTCAGGAACATAGAAGCCTTTTCACTACTCCATCTCCCTTTGCACTAACAATTTCCATCTATTCCCTATACAGAGATCTGATATTCTTTAACAGTCCATAAACAAGAATTGAAACTGAAAAATGCTGCATAAAATGCAAACATTGCAGGCAAGGATGCATGCTGAATTAATTCTCATTATACATATATCAGCATAAATTATGGTTATCACTTCTTTTTTCAAAGAAATATATATTGGTGGCCATGTATCATTAATAGGGAAAAGCAAAAATAGACGGAGGTGGGGAGAAATAAGAATATGCTTTTACAACTCATACCTGAAATCTTTAAATAAAAATTCTGTTGGTTCCTATCTCTCATTGTCCAAACTATTAAACATGTAAGACTTAAAAGGCACTGAATACAATGAATAAACAGTATTCAAAAAAGAAATAGAATCCTTTGGGTGTGAATGGTCCATTATAGCAAAACTGCTGGAACTATATCAAACCAAAGACAAATCTGTTTAAAAAAAAGAAAATAAATTTTATAAACCCAGATGATGATTCTGAAGAAGAAGATTGCTCAGTTTATGTGCTTTACTTTCCTAGTCTCTTCTACTTCTCCACTGAAGACTTTAGACACTAGTGGCTAGTGGCAGTGAGTTAATCAGACTCATGAAACCTTAGCCCTGTGACTCAGAGATAAAAACATAGTAACATTATAGAATTCACAGACTTGTTTGGGTGGATTGTGTCTCGACAAACACTGAGGTCAAGACCTATTTTATTATTATTCTGCCAAATCTGTATTGCTGTGGTGTCATAAGTCCATATCATAATAGTTGGCTTCCAATTCGCCCCACCATAACAGTGTGTTGGTGACTAGATTCAACACATTTTGCTCTTTCCTTACAAACCAAAAAAGTCCAAAAGGGATGAATCTGGCAGAGCTTGTTATAATTTTCAACAATACTGTTCTTTGTTTTCTTCTTCAGATATAGACTTAGGCTGTAAGCATGCTTGCAAGTCAAAAGGCCAAGTAAGATATGTAGATGAGTAATTCCACTCACTGTTTCACTGCTGGGAAAATATCAGTAGCTAAGGCATTTGCATCTGTTTCACATACATTTATGGAAATCAGTGTAGATAAATCCTATATGACTCAAATGCTTAGTCTACTACTTATTTTTCTCTGGGCATGCCACTGAATTAATATATAAAGCATCGCATGATATATCAGAGATACTGGTTTAAGATTATGTCCCCCAAGAGTTCAGCCAAATATGTAGTGTCTTTTGTATTTTCAATTGCAAAGAGGTTGGAAGGCTAAATCCTGCAGTGATTTACACACTGGCTTTACAGTAACACATACTGTTCAGTTCCCACCTCAGACAATTTTTGTAACCTCTTATAACACTGTCTTCTAATCTTCTCAAAGGAGATAATAATATCTATCCTATAGATTTGTCATGCAGGTTAAAATAAGTAATGTACATGAAAAACCCCTGATACACTATACACAGAAAGGCCTTAGCAAGTTTATTAGTCAACTTCAGACTGCAAAGGAAAGCTTAGACAGCTAAATGCTAAACTGTATAAGCTCTTTAAAGATGAAGAGCTTAGTTTCCCCTCTCTGACTTGCAGACATACACACACACACACACACACACACACACACACATCACATTCACAGCCACACACACACACACACACACACATCACATTCACAGCCACACACACACACACACACACACACACACACACACACACACACTCACAGAGGACATATTTTGACAGATAAATATAAAACCAGGACAAGGGACTCCAAAGGATTCTCTTCCTGCATTCCCTAGTCTGTGTTTTGATTGTTTGTATCAGGGTTGGTGATGGAGATTTTGTTTGTAGCTCCTGATAGACAAGGTTTTCTAGGACATCCAGCAGATGAAACACTGCATTCTTAAAATCGAACAACAACCACGACACTTCATAACCAAATACAAATTATCTCTGGTTTCCTGCCAGTAATTTTTTTCTGGTACATTGGATGAAGATTTGATTGCTGGCTGGCAAGGGCACCGACTTGATGTGTGATCCCTGAGGTTTTAATCGTTTTGATCACGTTCTTGTCTCACTGAAAAGTGCAATTGTTGGCAATCACTCCTGCCCTAATTTCTGCCAACTGGCTCGGCCCTGCTGTATTTCTTTCTTTTATTATTCCCCATTTTAAATTTCCTTAACACAGCTCAAAAAAATTCTAAGCCCCTTGACTATATACCATCTTTGGCAATCAGGAAGATCCTCCTTGGAACAATACATTTCTTTGAAGTTTACAGAAACTGAAACTCAACAATTAATTACTCTTCTGTACTAACAGCATGCATATTCACTGAGCTTTCTATTCTTTTGTGGTGAAGACAAAAAGATATGACATTCATATTTACCTGGGCTATCATTATGCCTTTTACTTCAAAGATTGGTATATTTGCCCATCTAACAAGTTTTCATCAAATTCTTAATATGTGTCAAGTATAGTCTGAGGTACTGGGAATACAATGACGAACAAAAATAAACACAGTCCCTAATCTCACTGAACATTTCTTTTAATAACAGAAAAATATCATTGACCACATAAACCAGTGCAAACCTATAATGATGATAAAGTTCTAAAGCTGAAGTACAGGATTCCCTGAATAGTAGGTCTTTCCCAACCAGGAAGCTTAGAATTATCTTCCTGAAGAAGAAATGACCACTGAGCAGTTACAAAGAACAATGACTGGTGATAGGAAAAAGCAATTCATGTTGAGGGAGAGAATATGCCAGCATTAAGATGGTAAGGAGTTATGGGCATAGAGTCTGAAAGAAGCTAAAACTGCAGTGGCCAGAGCTGAAAAAGAAATGAGATAGATTTGACCATGGAATACAGGTACACAGGATTCAGCTCAGATCAGGTCTGTGGGGAAGTTAGGAAACCTCAAGTAAAGTTTAAAAATGATGGCATTTGAATGCTTTTTAAACTAAGGAAGAATATCATTCAGACTTTTAAAAATAATACTGGCTTAAACATACAGAAAAAAACATAACTGGGCAAAATAAAAGATAAAGATAGATTAGTGAATTGGCTAATGTTAGACACTAGAATGAAAAGACAGCAGCTTTAAAAAAAATGGGAGAAGTACAAATGCAAAGAAATACATTGAAATAAAGTGTATTTTAAAAAGATATGGATACGACTTGGAATCCAACTGATACCATCAAGGTCAGAGTAACTCGTATTTTCAGATTTAATAGATTGTGTGGATGATGGTCTCACTTCGAGAAATAATAAACTGTGTAAGATGATTACATCAAGTTCATTTAACCATATTGATTTCAAAATATCTTTGAAATCTTTAGGGTGAGATGTTAGGTGAGAAGATGACTAAATACAAGTGAAGATCAGAGATATCTCACCTAAAAATATGTACTTTTGAGTTCACTATTTATCACTGGTAATTCTGGTAGTAAAAATGGTTGAACTGCTGTAAGGAACAGGAAGTAAGAATCATAAGAGAAGGAACAGAATTCAGTTCTTAGAGTTTATTTTCTGTCTGTGTGTACTACCACTGCCCATCCTCCATTTAAATTGTGAGTCCGATGTCTAGTTTAACCTAATACTATGCACATAAAAAGGACACTGATGAATGTTTAAAAGCTACATAACAACGTGGATGATTGTAATCAATATTATGCAACCAGCCTTACTCTTTTCATAGATTTTCTGTGTAACTTGAAACTGACAATTAGCTCTTGACTTTATTGGAAAATAAAGATGCACATAATCATATGATAATTTATACCTTTTTTACCTGTAAATAGACCTTTTAAAAATCATTCAAAATATAGTTCAATGTCCCTTCTACAAGGCCTTCCATGATATATTTTTCACACAGATTTCATTTGCACTTCATTCAGAATGCTTCTGACAAGGTAAAGCTCCCTGCTCTGCAATAATCAGGTCATTCTTTCCCTCAAGCTAAATGCCTAATATTCTTTTTAAAATGTAAACAGTTCCTTGGCTTCAAACCTCTCTCCTGCTTTGCTCAAGTGTGTTTGTTTCTGTCAAATGTCCAGGTTTCGCAGCACTACAGTATCTTTGTTGTCGTGAAAGATATTCATTATTTAGACCGTTCTTCTCTGCCCTTTTCTGGTTTCTGTTCCTCCTCTGCATCCACTCACATCATCTCCCTTGAGCGTTCCATCTGTTCAGATCCTCCCGTTCTCATTACTTGTATAAAGGCAAGCTCTTTCTCAAAACTAAGGAAGAATCAAATTTGTAAATACAAACTTGTGAGACATATGTGAATAAAAGGCATTGTGAGAAAATACAAAAGTAGGCAACTAAATATCTTTATAAAAGGAAGTATAATTAACAAAACAAAAGAGAAACGGGAATTAAAGTTCAACATGTCCTTTCTAGCTCACTTTTAAATATATTAGTCTATTGCTTTGAATTTTCCCTTATCTTTTCTGAAAAGACTATAATAACAGAAATAGCCATTTTTAGATGTTATGTCAGTAGGCGTAATGTCAATATATTTCTTATTGTACTTACTAGTTTCTTTGAAAATTTCCACTTATTTAACTCGTGATATCACATGCATAGCTCTCCTTCAAGTCTTGGGCAATGTCTTCATTCAAATGTGATCTGGTGCAAGCATTAGGAAAGGCTGATTCTTAAGTATTTCAAAGAATTTATTTGAGAAAAATAAATTTCACTTTAATGTTTTATTTTTAGAAGCATCTACCCACATTTTGGATATGATATAGCTAGAAGCTTATCAATTCAAACATTATTAACTAACATCTATATATATTTTCAAGTGATATATAGGAAGGCAATAGGAAGGAAGAAACATAGATATCAGTACCTATAATATAGGAAATAACATAGATTTCCTTGGAAAAGCGTATGATGATCTTTTGAATTCTATATCAATCAGTCCTTACCAAAGAAACAGAGTTAATGTAGGGTAAGCAAATATGTAAGAATTTACATGATTGGTTTAGAACGGCTGCCCACAGAGTTAGGTTTGGAAAACTGCAAAAGGGCTTGTCTGTGAGCTAGAGATTTGAAGAATTGATTTGAAGCTCTGGAGCTCACTGCAGTGTCCTATATGAGATCATCTCAGGAGGACAAAAAGTCTGAGATGGAAGTCTGTTCAGGAAGCCAGGAGATGATTTCCAAAGTGAAGATGAAGACTGGAGGTCTTCTGAAGGAACAGAAGCAAGTCTTTCTTCTTCATTACCCTTAATTCCATTCAGGTGTGAGCCTATTGGTTGCTGTTACACCCACGTGGGTCTTCTGTTTTCAGTAAATCCCTTCAGTCAAGCATAGTTCTTTATGCTGATCTAATTGAGTTGGGTATTTTGCACTTAAATTGACCATTCAGTTATCATCAAAGATTTTACTTCTCACTGGAGAACTTGCTAAGTTTTCTAACTGAAGTGAGCCTATAATGAGGAACATATACAAAGGCGAAGACATTGGTAAGAAAGCCTTGTGTCCCTGTTTAGGACAAGGATATGAGATTGTGAAACTGGTTTAGGACCCAGCATGCAGGGCCCAGAGTTCCCTAAATAGTGTTCCCTGTTCCCTGCGGTGTCTAGGAAATCCCTGCCATAGACTGTTGTGACAATTTTGTTTGTGTTATGTATTCTTTTTGAGTGTAGAAAGTTACTTAAATGTTTTAACAATTTTTGACCATAGAAGTCATTTACCTGCAAAACACAAATTACTACATCATGTTGTAGGAAATTTTGTCTATTGATCGGTGTATTATAGGATTAATATTATACTATAGGGCGATTAATGGTTAGCAGGTAGTGTTTGTAAGTGACAAAAAATGGGCATATCAAAATAAGTTACTTTTATAAATATTTTTGTTTATGTTATACCTTAACCCACTATAGTAGATTGTATTTTTCTACAATAGATGCAATAATATCTGACTTCAGGTACAGCTCTTCAGTCTGTTGCCACTCCTGTATCAAGAGATGGATCTGCATCCTTGAAACTTGGTCAGCTCTATGGCTGCCTCAATCAATAGGATGATACAGAATTCAAACTGATTTTAGGTCATGAGATGACTTCTGCCTAACTCTCCGAGCACAGGTGATTTTGGAGAGGTCCTATCTTTGCTGTGCTGAAGTGAACATAGTCATTTACCAAGGTAGCGGGGGAGCTCTGAGTGTTCCTACATCTGTAGCTCCTCAGTCCAGATGCCAAATATGTAAGTAAGACATGAAGACAAATCTAGCCAGAGCCACTGTCTGACTAAAACTGCATGAGATACTCTGAATAAGAACTGCTTAGTTGATCTTGATAACTCTGTTCCAAAATAGGGATATGACTGACAATGGTAAATATTTTTATATAATCCCAAACATGTGGTGTAATCAATTAATCCTATTTATAAAGCATTCAAATATAAATAAAACGTGAATATATAGTTGGGAGAAATATAAGCAAGTACAACACTTATGGAGATCAGTTAGAGATTCCTCAAAGAAGTAAAACTATAAGTTTCATTCAACTGGGTATTCTACTTCAGGTTAAAGATATCATACTACATGCCAACACATGTGTACAGCAGTGTGTTTTATAATAGCTAACAGTTGGAAGAGGACTATACATTCATCAATAGATGAACGGATAAAAAATGTGGTAAGTATACACAATGAGGTATTACTCTGCCATAAAGAAGGTTAAACTGAGTCATTGGTAGGAAAATTCATGCACCACAAGACCACAATTTTAAGTAAAATAAATCAGACACACGTTTAAATATTGCATAGTTCCAGTTCTATGAGAAAGCCACAGTGTTAAAGAGCAACATAAAAGTAAGATAGATAAGAGATGGAGAATGGAAGGTGAAGGAAATGAAAAAAGAATTCAACTGGGTTATGTGCATAGACGAAGTCCCACATCAGAAATGTGATCATTATGTAATACAGCACACTAAGAAGAAAATAAAAATTTTCAAAAAACCAGTTAAAAAGTTGTAAGAAAGATTCAAACATGAAAGTAAAAGTAAAGAAAATAAAATGAAGCTAAATGTGAGATCACATAATGTATAATATCCTTAAATTTGCTATAGTTTCCCAGGTTAATTCTAAACATTCTAGCAAGCAAAACGATTTTAGTCGGTGGCATCGTCAACTCTGAATCAGGAAGTGTGGTTAGTTATGGACATAATTGTCCACAATAAGGTAAATATTGGAACAAGGTGAGTAAACACGGAAGAGGTAGGATTAGTCAAAATCTACAACAGAAAAGGAACAGTGAGGGTGTAAAATAGAAATGTAACAGAGAAACCAAGTAACACTGGATGTGAGCAATAACAATCAGCACCAACAACAAAATTTACAAAAGGAAAAGCTCTTTAAAAGACACTAATTCAACTTGACAAGAAGAAAAAATTAAATATCCATTCTGACATTAGAATCGCAGGTAACTAAAGCCAATGTACTTTTACTAACTAAAAAAAAAAAAAAAAGAAAAAAGAAAGCACCAATATGTGGTGACATATGCCTATAATCCAGCACTTGGGAGGCTGGGATAGAGGGTCAAAGTTTGAGGCCAGCCTAGGCTACACCATGAGATCAAGGCCAGTCTAAACTACATAGTGAGACCCTGTCTCAAAAACCAAAATGAAATGTCTTGGTTACTTTTCTCTCATTGCTGGGACAAAATATCTGATGCCCCAAATGAACTCAGGCAAGGTTTGTTTAGCTCACTGTTTCTGGAGGTTTTGGTCCATAATCAACTGGCTCCAAGGCAGAGTGACATGGTACTAGCACTTCATTGTACCAACACTTCAAGACAGCAGCCAGCAAAAGCAGCCAGAGCAAAAAACTAGGCGGGGAGAGGAAATCTTTAGTCTTGCCTTATGCAGTGCACAGCCCATGCCTCCTCCAGGGCAGCTTTAGCACTCACACTACCTCTGTGCCCTCCTCTTGCACAGGCTGAGGATGTTTACAAAGTAAGGACCTGGTTCCCTGCTGAGTCTCTTAAATTTCTAAACTTCTCAAGTTGACACAATGTATCAACCATAACATAAACAAAACAAAACAAAACCTGCAGAAAAGGAAGAGAAATATTTTCAAGAATAATTTTATTTGAAGTTGTATAGGCAGTCATAGATCCAAAAGGTAACATGGAGGAACTGACGGATTGAAAAAGGATTGACAGCTGAAGAAAAGATTCAGAAAATTTTTCAGATTGTGGCATGTTATAAAATGCATTAGTCATCTCAGTCAGGATAAGGGTTGAAGCAGTGACAGTCAATGAGGTTACTGCAGAAAGTGATTAAGGCAAGGACATGAAAACCAGGGACGACACAACCATAAGGGACGTGGTAAGTGAGGACCTCAAGTAGACAGACAAATAGAAGCCAGGACATGAAAAGCAAATCAGTGAAGCAAACAAAATCAAAACAAAGAAACATTGCTAAGAGAGAATACCAATGCAGAGATGGAATGACTTATTTAAAAAGTGTACCTTCAGTTGCCTGAAGACTTTTGATTCTTCTGATCAGTTCTCTTAGGATACTGTTGTAGTCAGGGGTTGTATGTGGACTCTTCAAGCCTAGTCACTTTACACTGAGGTGTAGTGTGTGAAGCCAGTCTAAGGAGGAGAGGTACAGCAGATTCTGGACTACAGTTTCTGGAGGTTTCAGTCCACACTCTGTTGGCTCCAAGCCAGGCGGGCATGACTGGGCTGCTTTCATGACGGCTGCAAACAACAAGGAGGAACCAGCAAAGAGCGCAAGACACACCTTCTTCCTGCCATTACATCGCATCCTGGCTCCACCCCTAAGTGGGTGTAGCACTAACACCATCAATCCAAGCACTATACAATGAATGAATAACAAATGCACAATTCAGACTCACGAGGCCTGGGGAACACAAACATAAACCATGACATATACACAGGAAGAATGAAATCTCCCCATACAGAAAAATCACTTTTAGACTGATTAAATCAATCTCTAAGTATACATCTTCTATAGTAACTATTAAAATTATCAGAGTAACTACAAATCACCTTCCCAAGAAATTTCAAATTGAATTGAGTGGGATAAGATATCTGAGGTTTATTTATTTATTTATTTTTTGGTCTAGACTATGCTTATGAGATTCATTATGTATAACAGATCAAAATTACAAATAGAAGGAATGTTTAATAAGTGGCCTAGGCCATTTTTCTCTATATTTTGATTTCTACAGAGAAAATAAACTGAAGATAGAGGAAGAAAGCAATTTCTGAATGAACAGAACATACTAGACAATCTTAAATTATATCATCTTTGTGTGTGCATATATCATAAATTTAGAAAAGGAGATGACATTTATTGCTACTTATGTGGTAACTGTAAGACAAATTATAGATGAGCAGATACTGAGGAAAATGCTAAAATCCAGTTGGAAGTTTTTAAAAGCAATGTTCCTAATGCACCATTTAATTAGGTAAATTGCCACTTTAAATGAACTTCCCAACCTGTTACACACGCAACCACACCTATAAATGCAGGTACATGATTATATGTAGCTGCTAGTGTGACTGTGAATGGCTCTGTATGACCCATGTATTCAAGATAATTCAGTTTCTCTCTCCTCTACGAGATCTTTCCTATTGTCATTCAATGAAAAATTCCACAAAGTCCAATGAGGTATAATTTGCCTAAATTTGCTACAGGTGTTTCAAGGCTTGGTTTTAAATTTTCTATCAAACATAGACAATTTGATGTATTGCACTGGAAACTACTATCTCTAGTGGTAATATTCTTAAACTTCTTCTAAAATTATTTACTGTAACTCATTACTCAAAATCTAACTTAGGTCATTTCTCTTCCATATACATCTCATAATAAGACTGTATTTGTTTTATTTTTCACTTTGCACAAGACATGCTAAATAACTACTGCGTGATTGTACCTTTTAATTATGATAATTCATGAATTTATACAAGTCGTATTCATTTTGAAGCCTTAGTTTAGATCTATTCTATTATTATTGCACAGCATATGCATATGGTTTCAGGTAATTTCTCTATCTATTTTCATTCTTCCAGGATATTCAAATACTAAAGATGCAGTATATTATAATAATGTGAGTTAAAATTAAAAATCAATTTCTTTTCTAAGAACCAATTCAAATGTGAAATATATGGCCAAAGGAGTATAAATACACAAAACAGGTATCCTTGATCTCAACTTGCAACTTTATGCCTTATCTTTTTTTCCCCCATCACTAAATTTAAGAGTGGAAAGGAACCAGCAGTCCTCAGAAACAAAAGATAGCTAGGAAAAAGTAAAAGGAAGTACTGGGTAGGTTGTACTGAATAGGAATTGTTTGTGTTCTAGAGTTTAGATGTGTGGGGACCTTTCCTACCCTCTGTATTAACCATATAATTATAAGGAATATATTTCAAATGCCATGAAGTCTACCCAAGCACAAACATCATGCTTAATCACACTTTTATTCCACTATGATGGTCTTACAGAAAAAAGAAAGCAAAATGTAACAAAACCTTAAACTAAAGTTTGCATCCTCAATTAACCACTGGTCCAGAATGCTGATTTCTTTATAATAATGGAGGGTGAGAAGAAAAGGAAGGACAGAAAGAAAAAAGGAAGAGAAAGAAAGAATATGCAAGAAGAGAAGGAATACGGTGATGAGAATTTTGCCTTAATCATACAACAAAATGTTGACCTTTCTAAATGCTCCAGTAGACTCAAAAATTGGAAAAAAATTGGTCAGAGCTTTGGAGAGTGGAGAGAGGACCACGCCTTCTAATGCTCACCAGAGCCAAGGGAGGGCACCCCACTGGGTAGCCCTGGGCTGAGCTAATCAAGCCTGCTCTGAAACCAAAAAGCTGGCTGTGCCACTCTGCTTCCTTAATGCATAGCACAAGCCCATTTACTTGTTTGATTTTACTCCTTTTTGGTAAATAATTTACATAGCTTTGCATTAGCTCAATTTGCAAAAATTGAGCAAACAGTGCAATTTTCTGTAATTATGCCAGTGCAAGACAGAAGTAAAGTCTGGCTGAGAGAGGCTTTATCTGAACTGAAAAGACATTTGGTGGAAATGGAGCATGAGAAGAAAATGAAGATCGGCTTAAATTGGCTCTGGCCAAAGTGAGAAAGAACAGAACACAATTCAGCTAGCATTCTAATCGAACTAAAGTCTTTGTTTTCCCTCTTATTCTTTAAAAGCAGTCAGGTGGGAATTCGGATGCTGTACATACAGTGTTAGGCTTGACCTCCCATAAAAGCAGCAGATGCCATTGTGATGTATGCTATTGTGATATTCTCACTCAAAAATACATATGCTTCTTTTTATATAATTATTGTCTAACTAAATCTCTTTATTCTTCGCTTAGACACTTTCTTTTATACCTCTTCTGCCCATCTACTATCATAAAATCCCACCAGAGTAAAATCAGGAATTCGAAGTTTGAAGTTTATTCTACAAAAGACCAGCTACAGGATGGCTCTTCCTACAGGGGGTGAAGAAAATGTATGTTAAATGTTGATTTCAGAAAAATATTTTTTTTACAGTAAGAGACATGCTGGCATTAATCTTCCTCAAAATATGCCTATCTGTGCCAAACACATTTGTTCCACAGTTTGTTACTTACTAAAGCAGCCCTGGAAGTCCTCTCAGTAATGTCTTTATAAGGTATGACAAACAATTGTTGTGAATGCCTTTACTGAATGCCATCCAACAGAGAAGCAGCTACTGAAAATATTCTAGTGCATCCTCCCCTGCTTTATACATAGGAGATGGTGACATGCAAACATTGGCTTTACGCAAAGTTAAAGTGAGTAGGACAGGTAAACACTTTTTACCAATTTAGGGCACCAAAACATGTTCAACGGTGCCACTGAAAACACTGACTGGTGGGGACATCCAGAGAACTTCAGAACGTGGTAATAATGATGTAGTGAGGGTGTTTCAATCCTGGAGAAGTATGTTGAGCATGATTAAGAGTGTTAGGGTTGTGACTAGATGTCCTTCTGAAGCCTCATACAGTCTTACAGGGGGTTTTTTATAAGTGACTGGATACAGAGTGTGGGATTGATTCATGGTACAATGCTGGAATTAAGGGTTTGTGGTTACTAAATTAGTCCACTGCTTGGTTTGGAACTGCCATAATCCCAGTAGTCTAAATAGCATATAAAAGGGGGCAGAAAGAGGTTGTTAAGGTTGCTTGTTGATTTTGCTCTATTTTGCTCACCATGATCTGTTCTTCTCTGCAAGGTTACCCTGCCTTGAAACAAGATGATTATGGGCAGAAAATTCTACAAACTGTAAGCTAATGGAGACTTTCCTTCTTTAACTTTAGACATTGGTAATTTGTCTCAGCAAGGAGCAAAGTAACTAAGACAAATGATAATGTATCTTTTACTTTAACATATCTATATATGTATTTTTAACATAAACATTCAGTGCAGTTTTCTATCACAACACATAAATACTTTTTAGGGAATCTGAACATAGATAGGTACTTATTTGCAACTCTGGGCATGGGGTAGGAAGAGTATGAATTGAAACATCTTTGAATTGTGGAAAATTGCAATAAGAACTCGTAAGATTTATATCAAGATGTCCCCCAAGAAACATTTGTCTTGCTATGTTGGGCTTTTGGAAGATGATTAGACTATAAGGACTAATAGCTGAGTTGCTCTAGGAAGGCAGGTGTGGTGGAAAGGGACAGGTCTCTGGGGTGTGGCTTGAAAATGTGTATCTTGGGGCTCCTGCTTTGATCTTTCTGCTTCCAGCTGACTTGCCATAAGCAACTGTCCGTAACTATGACCGTCTGGCATTTTGTCCAGCCTAGGAGTTAGCAGAGTATTTACTGAAATATGAGCTAAAATAAACTTCTCCTCCTTTAATTTGTAGGTACTGAGTCCTTTGTTACAGAGAAGAGAAAGTGACTAAAGCAACTTGTAGTGGTCAATAATGGTAACATGGTCTGGAAGGAGATAATTTTTATTTTACTCTATTTTTTGATGCATAAAATATTTAAGATTGAGTAATCTATATAGAAATACATATTAGAAAGCTAGGGATGCCCAAACCAACTGTCAAAATCTGCTGTGTGTTTTCTTGCTATATTATCATCTCGCAGATGACAGGGTCAGGGAAGAAGAAATAAAAAGCCAAAAGACCAATTTAGCTTTTGTAATAAATCCACTCCTTCCAAAACTTTAATCCATCCATGACAATGCCCTTTAAGGGTCCCACCCTTCTACAGTGTAATCTTTGTAATTGTTTCCAATATCTAAACTTTTGAAGACTCAATCAAACCGTAGAAACTTGCTTCTATAAAATAAGGGGAGATTACCCATTCTTTATTTATTATACAGGGCCAACATTAGGAAAGTCACATTTTGTCTTTTCCTTCTTTTTTCCTCTTTCAGTGAGGGCATATGTTACATGTTTAAGCTCCTGAGCAACTCAAAAACTTTACATTAATATTATTACACGTTTTGACTAAAACATGAGTAACTAAAAAATAAAGTAAAAATGATCACTTCATATATGACTCTCAAAGAAATAAGTCACCTTTCAATTGTGAAAATCAGAAAATGGTAAAAGGGTACTCTGGATACTTATGTATGATAAATTTCATTAAATTCATTCCCATATCCATAAATACTTCAGAATTACAGATTTTTTTAAGGAAACTGTATGCATATCATCATTCACTATTAATTTAAGGGACATCTATCATTTTTGATCGTTCATCTTAATCAGTTCTTATGCTTATATAAATTCCTACCCTGCTTTTGTGGTACTTAGTCTCTCATCCCAACTTCAGTACATTCAACCGAGACTGCCAAATCTTATGTACCATCCTTTCAACACCCAATGCATTTAAGTTTGTTAGAGTTTCAGCATACCCCTAACCTTAGTGATTGATGAAACATCACTATTTGTTTATTGTAAGTGTTTTGGTACATTTTAGATATACAAAACTATCACAAGCATTAGAGGAAGTTTGTACCTGGCACATAATATTTCTTGATCTTTTTCCCTGACTTCCATGGCTCCCTTCAACCCCTCTTCCCTTCATTTTTAAAACCTTTGTTTCCATATTTTCCATTTATTCCATTTTCCCCTTCCTTCTCTTCTCCCTGCCTTATCCGTTGCTCCCTTTCCCATCAAATACTTCCTTCCTATTTTCTAGTATCTGTGACACATTTTGGTCCTTTTGTACTCTTTCAATTTACCCCACTAGAGAAACAGTGTGATAGTTAAACATGTACGTATGATTTATCTCATTTAAGAGTATGCATTGTTTTTTTTCTTCTTTCTCCCAACCCCCCGCATCCCCGCTGAGTCCCCTTTCTTTTGAAAAATTTCTTCCTATTTCACAATACCTTTTATACACATTGCTTCTAATTTACAGACTTGTTATTTCTTTCCAGAGAAGAGATGTGATATTTACATATGTAGTTCAATTTATTTCACTTAAGCTGCGTCCATTTACCTAGAAATGCCTCAAGTTTATCCTTCTTTATGGCTGACTACCACTCCATTATATTAAAAAAAAATCTTCTTTACACATTCCTTGCTTGGTGGGCATTTTGGTTGTTTCAAGATTTAGTTATTACAAATTGTGCTGCTATAAACATGGGTGTGCATATATTGCTGTGGTATGATATTTTAATTCTTCCAGGAAGACACCTGGAAGGGGAATGGTGGACCAAAAGGGATCTTTAATCCTAGATTTTTTTAGGAATCTCTAACCTGATTTTTCACAATGCTTACACCAGACGACACTCACACCAATGAGGCAGAAGTATTTTTTCCCTCTCTCTCTCTAGTATTTGTTATTGGTTGATTTCATGATAATAACCATTCTTTCTGGGGAGAGATGGAATCTCAGTGTCGCCTTAATTTTCAACTCTTGAATGACCTGTGCTATTGAATACTTTTTCATATATTTATTTGTGTTTTGTATTTCTTTCAAGAAGTGGCTATTCAACTCAGATGCTCATTTTTGGACTGGGTCTTTAAATTTGTGGTACTGATTTTATTTTTCAATTATTTGTGGAACACTGCCAGTTGCTGATTCCTAGCTAAACAAATCAAAATCTTCCTTTAGGATTTGTCTTCTGGTAGAGAAAAAGTCTCTCATTTGAATATCAGTGCATAAGAAAGCAATTCTTAAACTTTTAAAGGCTGAATTTTTCATCATGTTAAGAAACCTGCCACGGACTATCATCTACCTATAGATTGATGAGAGATAATCTATATACACAGGGAAAGCAAGAAAAAGACTTTCAACTCCTCTGAATCTTGCTGTGAACATCATCTTGTTATCAGGTAGTCTGCTTCTAAAATTGCATTGTTTCATACAATGAAGTACTACTCAGCCATAAAGAAATATAAACTTGAGACATTTATAGCTAAATGGGTGGAGCTTGAGATCATAGTCAAGTAAAATAAATTGGACACATGTATAACTATCACATTGTCTGAATGGTAAATAACCATTCAGAAACTGAATGTGTAAATAAAGACCAAAATGTAAAATAGATATTGTGGAAAAGGAAAAAAATAAAGAGAACTATGGAGAGAGAAAGGAAGGAAAAGAAAAAATGAGAAAATAAGATTAAAATGGAGTCCAAGGTTCATAAATAAGCAGGGCAAGAGTGTTGAAGGGAGGAAAGGGAATAGAAAAAAGAGGAATCAATACATATCATATTCAAAACAGATTTTTAAAAAGATATATCATATTCAGATACAAATTCCATATGATGAGTGTGATCATTGTGCATATTTAAATTGTACCAATAAACTTAATAAAAAAATAAACAAAATAAAATGGCTCATCATCTAAATGTTACCAGCTACTGCACTGTCCCTCTGGAGTTAAGATTCCAGGTTCTTCTCCTCTCAAATAAAGAAATGAACAAAAAAAGAAAAAAGCAGTAGTCAAGTCTACTTAAAGAGTAGAGAAAAACTGGCTCTGCAGAGCCAGACTGGGCTATGTAAACAGGATAAAGCAAGATAAAAGAAAGCCAGACAGGCTGTCATCAGGCAAAGTCACACTAGCAAGCTCTTTGTCACTTGTCTCTCCTTTGTCATCCCAATCTCCCAATCTCAAGGAAATCTAGGAAAAGTCTACATCCAGGTCCTGAAAGGTGGTGTGGCAACCCATTCCTCAGGGCAACGTCAAGTCTAAGTTGTCCTATTGAAAACTTGCTGTAGTTCTTGTGAAAAGTCCATGTACAGAGGTTTGGGAATTGTTCTGTACATGTGTTGGGATTTTGAAATTAACAGGTCATGTCTAATTCCTTAGGCATTTGGCCACAATCTAATCTCCTATGTCAGTCTGATTTATTGCCCTCAGAAATGCTATGATTCAGTAACCAATCCAATGCCCTTTGTGAAAGATCAGTTTACAATTTGGAAATATGTTTTTTCTGTCACTTCCTTGGGAGAGGTGTAGGTCTCTTTTCCTTGATACTGAGTTCATTACCATGACTTGCTTCACCATTGGAATGTTAACAATTGTGATGTAAACAGTGACTTACAAGCTGTTTACACCACTCAGTTCATTCTCTGATGGCTTTTTTATCAAAATGAAAAGTGCTACTTGTCCTTTCTGTCTGGGTTTCATACTTTATATAGGTGAAAAATACATAAGCACAATTCACAACAAGAATCCAATCTCAGCTATATCTGCAGAGACCAGCTGATCCACAGATTCTTCAATAAAAATAAATTGTTGTTATTTTAAGTTGCTGAGTTTTGTGAATGGTTTGATAAAACAGTCACTGATAAGGGCATTTTTAAAATGTACTCTAATTTGAGTCTGGAATCAGTGGCTTGCTACTGAAAGATTTTAGGGTAATGTGGAAATTTAACACTTTAACAAATAAATTTCTAAACTAGAAATTAGAGTGCTTATGGAATGGAAAAAATTCTAAGTTATAATTCATCTAAAATTTTGCATTCAATTGACATGGGGGATTTAAAAAAATCCAAAGAGTAAACTCTGAGATTATGAAAAATGGTAGAAAAGTAAGAAAAATGAGAGTTTTATAAAATAGTAAAAAGCAGTCAATAATTTTTTCCATTGAACCAAATTTCTAGAACTCACTATATCAACTCGAATGAATTCTAAATTTGAATGATTAATTGCCATCCTTCCTACTTACCATAAACTCCCTAACACACACAGTGTCAACACGTATGTAGAAACAAAAACTGACACAATTAAAGATATTTAAAAAACAAGTTAACAGAAACAACAAAAACCTTCAAAAAGTGCTGGAAAGAAAAACTAGAAAATATTCAGATTTTGTCTGTAAAACCATTTTTTTTCAAAGTGTAATGCCTTTGCTTTTGTTCTCTATATCACCCTGAGAGTCATAAAGGTTATCAAGTACCCGGGTAGGCTGCTGGCTAGCCCACAGAAATCAACTGTTAATATGGCCCACACAATATGACTTTTAAAAATATTCATAGGTCTCTGAATAACCAGGTTCAAAACTATTTAAGACTTTCATACATTTCTAAGAGATGTGAAACTTTGAGGTTGTTCAGAACAACATTTAAGATGACTTCTATTATGGAGGCAAGATATTCAAGGAAAGAGAAGCCCTATGAATGGATATCAGGTAACATCAAGGCAATTCATTAAAAGCACTCATGCTGTGTACTATGTTTGGTACCAGTAGTCTTCCTGTAGGAACAGGTCAAGACGTTTTACACTGGGTAGTCAAATATTAAAAGTGACATGTTACTTCCAGGCAAAAGTGTTCAAGATTCACATGCAACTTGATACCTGCCTGTTTCCTAGTATGTACTTAGCAAGTGTTTTAAGTAGGAAGTGTCTACTGGTGTCTGAATGAGGATCACATGGAACAGAACACCTTCTCACCATGGATGCAGGTACAGGATGTGCAACAATAATGTTTTTACAGTTTGAATCCATGAAATTAGAGGGATTTTGTTACTCTAAGGTAATGGAGTCCAGATTGACACAATGTTCTTAATATATTAGGAGAAAAAGCAATAGTATGAACTAGAATCTTTTTTCCGTATTTTGTTTATTTTTTCTCCCTTTCAGTTGTCAGCTCTTTCATTAGGTAAGAGATATTGAGAAGTTAACTAATTCCAACAATGTTATGTAAATTCACAGTAAACTACTTCTTTTTTACTCTTGTCTTTTAAAATAAATTTAAATCTTGATTCACTTTCTCTGTGTATCTGAATGTGTAGATGAGAAGAGGTGAAAGAAGTTGAGAGTCTGTTAATGTTACTTGCTTTTGCTGTTTTGTCCTTAGTTACTAGTGTTTCTCTTTTGCCTCCTTCGCATACAACAGAGAAGGAACACTACAAAAAGCAATCTTTCACATTTAAAAGAAAGCCAATGCCCTGTCTTGGATGTGTTATCAAGAAAAAATAAGCTGTGTCTCTCCAATAACTGTGAAATTCCTTTGTCCCAGGAGAGGGCTGCTTCCTGTAACATGGCCAAGACATGGCTTTCTTTCTTTACAAATGCAGCCCCTGTGATCTCCAAAGAGATAAATGATGAATAAGGTAGAAGCTATTTATAGTCTGGCTAGGAAAATAATTTCACTTAACAAGGATGTCGGTTAAAATAATTAATGTAGATCAAGTGGACATGTGAATATGAGTCTGTGGGAAAGTGATTAAATAGACAGTCTGCTCTAGGAAGAAATACCACTCCAATACTGGGGGATGATTTCTTCCAGTAACTGACACAGTTGGTTAAATACTCACCCAAGGTATTGCAAGACCTGGCAATGCCTTTGTGGATTTCATCTAATGTAAGGTATACTGATATTGAACAAAACAAGTGAGTTTATGTTTAGAATCTTCATTTTGTTCAAATATGTCTCCTTATTTTATATCTTCCATTGTTTATTTTTAACAGATAACAGGTATTCACCTAAATATATAGCCGTTCCTTGAAAACAATTTATTGAGTAGCCTTTACATGTATTCCATGGTAATAATTTTTCTCATGGCTATAAACATTTATACAACACGTATCTGTATAAAGAAGTGCTAAAAATTATGGAGTTGTTACTCTAGTAGAATGGAAAATAACACATCAGAGAACTGAAACTATAATATTAATTCCATATAGAATTATAAATAATATTGCACAATTAAGAGAAAATAGCTTATGCAGATTAATTTAAAGCTAGTTCATGGGGAAAAAAAAACATAGAACTTAAGTAATTACCAGAATGAATTGGCAGAAGAAAGAGTTGGATATTCAATGCTTGTTCACTAACCAGATATGACAATAATAGCATTCTTTGTGATAGTGTTAAGGCAGTCCTCCACTAACAGTGGGGTCAGGACATTGTCACAGCAACTCCAATGTGGACAGCCAAGGTTAAATCAGAAAAATCAAAAGCAAAGACTATGAGGACTTTGGAGAGTTAGGTTTACCCTTTCAGAAATGCATTGAAATTGCATTCTATATCTCCACTCTGGTTTAACTGACCTACTGAGCTCACATCATGAATACCTGGTAGCTGGGCAGTACAAATCAGAACACTTTTGTCCATTTTGGTCCTACTCCTAACCACATAATCTTGATAGGGAGTAGAAGCACTACCTAAAAATTTTCATTAGCACTTGTAAATTCTAACACTAATGAGCCTTTATTTTTAAATACAATAAAAAATTCCAAAGCATTTTGCATTCTATCTCAATTTCATCAACCATGGTAGCAACATGTTCTTTCTTCCACGTTGGTCAAGAAAACTGATGAAGCAAACAACCTCATTAGTAAGGAAAGTATGACTTAAAGAACCAGTGGGGTAATGAATCAAGCATTTAAGGATTTCACAATCCCAGAAATCTATAATTCTTTGTCAGTGATACTGCCAAGGAAGTATCAACATAAATACATGCCGAGTTTTGTGTGTTATCTGTCTACAGAGAGAGATAAATTCTAAAGCTGGTGTGACATGTGTGAATGAGGAGGGACATTAGTTGCACAAGCTGTAATTCAAACACTGTATGTACGTTTATGTACTCTTACAAACCAGTTAGTTAAAATCTCTGCCTTAGTTTTATCATATATAAATAACAACTATTGCAATAGATTTTGGTGAGACAAAATGATTAACCATATCAAATATACTAAGACTAATAGATGTTCTATATCCATACAGAGTCTGACAAAAAATATTTATACACTCCAGGAAAAGAAATAGAGTATGATATTTTTTCAACAGATAGTGGTTACTCTCAGATGGGAGACCCTAGAGGATCTCATATACCTCAGAAAATCCACTACACTGCTGGCCCTTAGAGAAGAAATTGAAAATGCATGTACAGTGATCTCAATGCTCAAGGTTACACAAGCAACATTTTGCCATACTAAATAAATGTCTGGAAGTTAATGGCCACCATTTTTAACACCTCATGTAGAGGACAAAAGTAACTTGTATAAGTTTCATAATGGCACAATACATTTAATGTTAAAATATTTATAAAAATTTTTCTTGATGTATACAGTTTTTGATCTCTGTCTGTCTGTCTCTCTCGCCCTTTCTCTCTATTTCTCTCTCTTTCACTCTCCCCCTTTTCCTATTTCCTTGTCTCTCTATTTCTCTCTCTCTCTGGCAGGAGAATATACATATATCCTGCCTAACCAATCCTAAGAAAATAATTCAACAACTGAGCAAGAATCTTGAAAGTGAAGTATATAGGAATTATCAAGTTTCTGATTACTTAGTATGGACCCAACTTTCTGCATATAGCAATTATTTTTTTAATCTTCTTGGAATTCCAAATTTTAGTCTCTAATTTTTATATAATTTACTCACTTAAAGAGTGCTGAATTATCCAAAGGAAGAAAAAAAAATTGTATTCAGAAAGCAGATTTTTTTTTACTTTTATGCCAAAGCTCCTCTTCCAAATACAATTATGAATAAGAGAGTTGAAGTCAATCTTGTGTGAGTTATTCCTATCTTTTTGTGCTGCATTCTTCAGTAGGAAGCTGTCAGGAGTGGACTTTGCTAGCCTTACTCATGAGGACAGGTTTTGTAGGAAGAAACTGTCTTCTTTATGTGAAGGGAGTGAGAGGAGCCAAACAAACCCAGCCTGTTTGACAGAAAGAAACTGAGAGCCCCAAAGTTCAAAGTCTGAAGTGTTGGAGGCTTACCTGTAAAGCAGCTCTGAACACCTCATTTCAGTGGTTGGTGGAGACTACACTGAACAGAAAGAAGACTTGGAGCAAAGGAACAGATAAGAGAGTATCTGCAATTATGGTTCACAAGCACTTAGATGGCCTTGCTTGGCTGGATGAAGAGACCATAGACCAGGGAAACAAACACAGTAATGATCATTTAGTTGAAATGATTTTAAGACAGCTGTTAGCTCATAAGCTACGTTACTTGTGAATGAGAAAATGAAGGGTTTTTAAGTAGGGAAAATGTGCAGATAAAAAACTTGGCTTGGTAGGAGGATGAGTTTCCCTAGGATGATAAATGAACACAACATGATGGGATGTATCAGTGTGGAAAATTCCCACTAACTCAAAGATCGTATACTAATTGTGAGATGGGGTAGAAAAGGAAGTCAAAAAAGGGTTAAGGAAGATATGTCCTAAAGAAAATGATTTCTCATGTTCTTCTCTATGTATTCAAGCTAAATATTTTATGCTCTATAGTCTGTGGCATGTGACAAGCTATTTTCATAGGTAGCAAAATAGCATTCTCTTTTTTACAAATTAAAAAAAAATACATAGAGATATAACATTTAAATAATATTCTGCAAACAGACATAACAATTTTTTCAATGGCTGATTTAAATTAGAGTCATCTTGCTAAACCCCCAAAATAAAAATAAATATCATGAAAATAAGAGTTTCCAATTTCACAACTTCCAACCTACACTTTGTTTCACCACCCTGGCTTCCTTTTGAGAATTGATCTTGGACAGATGGTAGTGAGTTAACAAGTCTAGACTGTGGGAGTATATAACTGCATTTGCATCTATATGATTATATAGAATAATTTTTCACTGAAATGGCATGCATCATTGGGACGAGCTCCAAGACTTTACGACTTCTCTCTACTCAATTGAGTATGGCATGTGTACAATTCACTCTGGCCACTACAAAAATTCCACCACAGCTGGAATGGAGCGCAACAGCTGCTTTCCAGCACACGGCAACATGGCACAACAGTTTAGAATCATAAATGAAGAAGACAGCCTTCAATAGACACTGCAGGGGGAATTTAAAGCAAGAGAAAGCAATTAACTGAACTGGAATATAGCCAGGAAAACAAGACAAGACTCTTCCTCAACTATGGGCAGGAAAGCAAAATTTGTGATACTAGACCATGGTATCAGCCTGGGCTGACAGCTCAAGGTGTTAGAATGGCAATGCACTGTCCATAAGGTGATCCCACTTAGGCTCAGAAGGTAAAGCAACTCCCTTATCCCTACCCATAATACCTTGATTGTCTCCACATAGTTGTCTTATCCAAGTATGCACCCAGACCAAACCTTGTATGGTTTATGAGATCCGACAAGATCACACAGCTTGAGAAAGGAGGTCTGTAACACTCTCTGACAGCGGTTGACTTGCTTTATAATAGAAGTGGGCAGAAATATAGAGACCTTGTATATTTGAACACACAAGATTGGCCAGTTTTCATCACAAAACCTTCGGAGTCTCTCCGTGGCAGCTGGAGTGGAGACCTATGAGCTGATCTGGAAAATACAACTTTTTTTCTAATGGCAGCCACCACATTGCATTCCTTTAATTGCACCATGTCATGTTGTGTTCCCCTGTGAAATGACACAGAGAAGCGCGTGGTGACCTGGGATAACTGTGATGAATTACATCTCAAACAGAGGCTTCGTTTGAAAGGTGTCTGATGTGAGAAAATAGATAGTTCTAGTGTACCACATACCTATATCTATAGAGTCATGGATAATTTTTTCATTGCAGATTACAAATACTTATGAAAAGATTATGACAATCTCAATGGGGACTTTTAAATTCTTATTAGTGAAGTATATTAATAATTTTACAGTAAAAAATAACAATTGTAGTTTGTAAGTAAATGAAAGCTGCTATTTTCAAAAGATTAAGTCCCCATAATCAGATTAGATGAAGGAACTAACATCAGAGAGTCAATTTTAATAGTAGCTTGTTTCATGAATTAGAAACTAAAAAGATCACGAGAGAAAATAACAATTGCCTAATTAGCCATTAGTTAGGATTATTTATAATGTGTTTCTTTGAAGTCTAAATAAGGCTAAACACAAACATCTCAATGTGACTTATATGATTACTACAAACCACGTGAGACTATTTAAGAGTAAATCAATCAGAGTATAATGGCCACCTGAGTTTTGGGAGAAGTTCCAAAAATACACAATGGGGAGAAAAGCACACTCATCAGCAGATAATTTCTTGCAAAGAATGAAATTGAATCTTCATCTTCCAAACCCTATAGCAGTGTACTCAGATGAATTAAAATCTTGAGAATAAAAAACAGAAATTGCAAAAATCCTAGGGGGAAGATGGGGGAAAGGATGATACTTTTCTTGATAATATTTAAATGGATATAATGCTAAAAGTTCAAGGAACAAAAAGATAGACAATTGGGCGCTAAATTGAAATAAATTTTGTATAACAAAGGAACTATTCAGTAGAGTGAAAAGGCAACCTACAGTTTGCAAAAATATTTGCAAACTCTATATGATAAGGGCTTAACTTTCAAAATATGTAGTAAGTTCACACAACAAATAAAACAAAAGAAAACTTAAAAGCCAAAAATGAAACATAAAGTTTAATAACCCAGTTTTAAAAAGGACCAAGGGCTTGAACTGAAACTTTTCCAAAGTAGATACACCAATACGCAACAGATCTGTGAAAGATGCTTAATGTCAGTTGTAACGAGGGAAATATCAATTAAAGCTAAAATAAGAAAAGAGTCTCACACCTGGCAGCATGGCTACTAAGAAAAATACACAATATGTGTACTGATGAAGATGCATATAATTCAGAATGTTGGAGTATCATTCCTATTGATGTAAAGTAGGAAACTTGCTATAGCAAACAATATATACTCTTTCTCTAAACTTTAAATCTGTGTTATGATCTGGACATTCTAGCTCTTAAACATTTATACAAATGACTGAAATTAAGAACTAAAGAAAACATGAGAACTCATATCTTTAGTACAACACTATTCATAGCAGCTAAGATTTAAAAACATTATGAGTACCCATATATAGATAAATGCTTTTAAATATTATCTATATGTATATATATATATATACATATATATGTAAGAAAATATTATTAGACATCATGCTGAGCAAAATAAGTCGATTATGAACAAATATTGAATGGTTTAATTTACAGAACGTATTTAAGTCACACTCCTAGGCTCAAGGAGTTGAATGGTGGCTGTCAGCAACTGACAAAAGGTACAGCAGAATATTACTGTTCCATGAGTATGAAATTTCAATTGTGCAAGATAAATAAGTTCTCAAAATTTGGTGCACAATGTTGCACCTACAGTCAACAGAATAATACTACATGTTTAAACATTTGATGTGGTGTTCTTACAAAATTAAATTAGAAAATAAAAGAATAAGCCAAATAATAAAACTGGATGTTCAGGTTCCCTAATGTAGCAGCTGCACTTCAGTGGCCGCCAAAATAGAAAGCACAGACAGAGAATATTTCCATGAGAAGGAATGGTCTTAAGAGAGCTGGGCATGAAAAGGAAAGAAAAAGTTACCAACATATTTCTGATTTCCATCAACATTTTGTACTGACTGAACATATATTTTTTCCACTTTTTGTTCACATCTTTTCATAACTTAGACAAAGTTCCTCTCTTTTTTGCTGTTGTGAAATAGTATATTTATTTTCTGATAGCATATTATTATTTTTAAATGTGCTTTACCACTAAAACGCCAAGAATCCAGGTTCCCCAGTAATGCAAATGAGCGCGATTAATAAGTACAACGATCCTTAGGCCTTAGTTCCCTCTGTCTGCAGCTATAGGGAAGCCACTGCCTGAAAGCTCCTGTGCCTGTCTTCATAGGACTGAAACTTTTGTAATTTAAGGTCCACAATGATGTTTTAATTTGAGTCACATCACTCACAGTTCCAGTTCTCTTAACCACTAAAATTACACTTTACCAAAATGCATAAACACTAGTTTATTTTTCTTATCCAAACAAAGAAACATGAACAGCATATTTTAAAACATTTATTTGTAAAGTGTCTCTTCATTTAAAAGAAATATACCTTTTGGAATTGTCTAAGAACAAATAAAAACAATGTCAAATCCACTATTATTTCCACATATTCACATTTACTCCTAATAAAACCTTTACAGAATGTTTACAGAAACTATTACCTTGCAGTTCACAGAAACAAAAGTTTGCCTCTTGATAGGCATTACATTACCTGGTGACAGACTGAAGACAAAAACTTATAATTGAACATGAAAACAAAAACTCTTTTCAGGTGGACTAAATTTCTTGATGGTTACCTTGAATCCTAGCTTAGAATTTCAGTTGAGCAGGACTGAAAGCAGAAATTCATGGGAATTTCCTCCCTCATTAGTAAGTAATCACCTGCATCTATCTTTAAAAGACATTATTTTTCTTTGTGAGAAAACCTAAGTTTGAGGCAAGAGATGGCCCTTTCTCTCTCTAACTCACTATTATCAAAAATATTATTTTCTAATAAATTGCAGCTAGCTTTTTAGTAAACTAACCAAGTATGAAAAACCACATAACTTACCGCACCTTTAACATTTTGTAATTATGAGCCAGAAGCTGAAGTGGGTAAAAGTGAAACACTGTACCACAGCTGGAAAAAAAGATCTATATCTGTTTCTGAGATATGGCAGTCGACCAGAAAGGATATTGTAAGGTAAAAGGAGCAGATATAAGATATCATTTTTTGTGTTTTAGTTTTTAAAAATTCTTATTGTGTGAGAAGCGTGGAGCACAGCCCAGGTGGTCCTATAAAGGCAACACGCTTCATTGTACATAATTTGAGATTATGTGAATTTATATGAATTGTAGATTAGATGTTAAATTTTCAAAATTTTTTAAATCTAGGAATTAGCATCCCTTTTTAAAAATGGAGTCATATAAAAGTTAACTGGCAGAACTTAGTGTTTTAGCTTATTTAATCTCCTACTATTATCCTAGTATCTGTGGTCAAGTTATTTTATCTCTTCAAGATTCAGTTAATTCATAGACATAAAATAACTGAAACATCAGCCCTGTATTCCAGCTCCAGAATTCTGTCAGTATATTATTTGCTAAATTGACCATTTCTGAAACTACTTCTCTGTCACTTCTTATTCTTTAAGGAGACCCTGGTACACTACAAAGAGTCTCCCATTCACAAGTTTCTGCTCAGGCTTAAACCACTGTGTGCCGTATAACAAGGACCCGAGGCACATCCATGCAGCCCACAGCCAGCCAGTAAGAGCATCTTAACTCCCTGCCCTGACCCTGCTTTCTCCCTGCCTCTCTGAAAGCATGTTAGTTTCCATCAAAATAAAATTTGGCTTAATGACCCAATTTTCATGGAATAATGGATTGTTAAATTGTGGAAGGAATATTAATTCTCTAACAAAATCAACTCATTTTAAAATAAAATAAAGTGAGACCCAGAAAGCATAATGATTACTAAAAACGCTCAAATACATTAAAGATATACCCACATTAAATGGAACCTCCCAATTACTGTCCAACATTTCTTAAAGTACTTTTATTCATTTCTTTTACTCTTACTCATTTTTCCCCCAATTTTCCTTATGCCCCTCAGGTCATCTAATATGTAAAAACTCCTCAAAGCATACTCTAAATTTACTCATTCATTCAGTTATAATGATAGGAGTCCTCACTAAATGTGCCATTACTGTGTAAATCTACATACAGAGAGATGTTAATTAATTTACATACTAGTAAGAGTACTGGTTATTAGACCATAATCAATCATATTACTGCTAAGAATAATATATTTAAATAGCATTATTTTGTTAGTCCTATGTATTACAGTTAAAATACACCAGGTTGCACATTATTTAAAAGTACCCCGTCTCATACAGGTGACTATTGTATATCTGTGGTGACTTTCTCATCCAGCTGGATTTCTCATCCAGCTTCCTGTGTATGTATAATGCCCTGTTTTCCATGGAAAGGAGACTGTGTCAAGCAAAGGCCTGAGTACATTAATAAAAAGTTGAATTTTTACTCATCAAGAAAATGGTTTTTGTTTTCATTGTTTGATCATTTTTTCATGCCTATATCTTGTAATCTGAACAACCGCTTTGAAGATAACAATATGCAGTATATTATTGTTAATCTATCATTTTGTAGTGAAATTCTGTATCATCATTTTTATTTTTTTAATTTTATAACTAAAACAAGTAAAATTTAAAAAGACAGATGAATTTTTGAGGCAGGCATATGCCTAAAATGCTTTTTTTTTCCCTAATAGCAAAATAATTTACGTATGCCCTCCAAATATTACTCTTACAAATAACCAACATACTGGAAGGAGTTAAGCAATCAGATTTCTTATAGACTGTATTATAATGACATTTATACATGTTCATCTCTCCTATTGCACGATGATATATTCATAATTATAGAATAAATTTTACAGAACATTTTCATCTGCATAACTATTAAGAATGGTCCTAACCTTTGTTTTCTGCAAAATCCTGGCCATCTCCAAACATGATTCTGACAAGTCAAGTTTTCTAACACTGGACTATCTAAAAGAGACTATAAATGGCTATAAGAGGAAAATCTTACTGAAATCAAACAATGTGAATGATTAAGATCAGTGGAATAGGTATGATGAAATAAATTTTAAAATGTTTTTAAAATCCATTTCATAAAGTAGATTTTATATATTGAAAATACTACCACTGTTAAATATCAAGGAACTCAACAAATAATAGGCATTTTTTTGAAGGTGCCAATAATATCCAGAGAAAATCAAAAAGTTTTGGTCAAAATTAAAGAAAAGATCTATTGCATTGATATCTGAAGAAGGTTATTATATTCTGAATCATTATGTCTAGGGATTTGGGAATTAAGATATCATGAGAATAAAAGGCCATGTAGCAGAAAAGTTAAATGTGAAGTAACATTTGTTCCATGCACTTTCCAAATCTCAAAGGAAATATATTTTCTTTGATAATGAAAGATAGGAAATTCAACTTTTAGGAAATAGAACCATTATAATGCTTGTATGTATCCACTGTATTTCCAAACTGAAAAAAGAAAAACACATATATGTATACATATATGTGTAAAATAAAAGTGTTTAAACTAATAAAATCACCTCAGAGAAATGTATGACTTTATTAGATGAAAATAGGAAATATATAAAAATTAACTGATAAATTGTAATAATAAGTTTACTAATATATGAGTCAAGAATTCACATTTATAAGACTTCCATGGGAAAAGAAAGGAGTGAATGAAATTGTCACATAGTTGGTAGGACATATTATACACTAAAAAAATAAATTTCTGAAAAAAAGTTATTAATTTAAACCAATTTCTACATATGATATTTAATTAAACATTTACTTGTAAAAAAGTAAAACAAACTGGACTGAGGAATAAAGTATATATTATTATTCCTAATAAACTCTGAAATTGTAGCTCAAAAAAATGTATGTTTTGAAAATATTTTGCAAAATAAAAATTTGTCAAAATTACAACTAAAGAACAGACTAACAAAAGAAAATAGTAAGAAATTATAAACATAAATAATTTTCCTCATATTCTAGGTGTCAAAGTAGCAAATTAGACACTATTAAAGTGAGAAATAGGAACAAGGAGGGGAAACTATATTTAAATGATTGTGAAAAATATAGAGCAGTATAAAAAGTAATTAAAAATGTAAAAACAGATATATAAATACAGAAAATAGGATGAAAGGGACTATAAGGCCTAAACACAGTTCTGGAAAAAAGAGAGGTGTGGAGAGAATGGTGTAAATCATTTCTCATGGAGAAATTTTATGAACTGATGGAATATATGAATTCTTGACATGTAGATTACTGCCTACACATAACTGTTATATTTAGTGTCACAATACGGAGGCAAAAGTCATCTAAATTAGTCAGAAAGAAAAGAACTGTTACATAATGATAAATGGTAGTAGAGTAGCCGCTTCATTCTTAATCAGTAAAGCATGTATTATTTTAAGATTTCTTAATTAAATACCCAGGAGAAAAAAAAAGTAAGAAAGGAGAAAGCTTTGGAATTTCTGTTGTTACCCAGAGGGAGAATCCTTGTATCCATTAGAAAACTGAGGTTTCTGATAAATTGGTACGAAATCTGGAAACACATATAGATCCAGAAATAATAGACAAAATTAGCCTACCTGAAGTGAAAGTCACTAGAGACATAAAATGGTTAAACTCATACCAAAAAGCTAGTTAGATTAACCAAAAACTTGATGCACAAACAAACGTACGTACACTTAAATCTTAATTTTGAAGAACTGAGAAAGGCATAGTAAATGCCAACTTAAAAATGAGAAACTTCTGGGGTTTGCTCTTTGAGGATCACCTACATATTCTGAGATTTTTTTCTTTGTAACCCCAATAGGTTCCTTTCATAAAGAACCAAGAAAGATTCTGCTGTTATTTTCACAGAGAAAAATATCCATTATAAAATTTGTTCACTCCTAGACATGGGATGGCTGCAGATCACTGACTGCCCTTTCTCCTCCTACCCAGACCTGGATCAGCCACAGATTATCAGCTGACCCTTCCCTTTGACACCCCAGACTGACCTAAGATGGCAGTGAGCCATCAGATGCCCCTCTTCATCATCCCATGGACCTGGAGTGGATGTAGGTTATTGGCTGCCCCTTCCCCTTGACCCCTGGACCTAGAATAGCTGCAAATCATTGGCTTCCTTTTTTGCTCACCCACCAGACCTAGGGCAGCATTGGATTATTGCTGGCCCTTCTTATTGATTCTGGAATTTAGGATTGCTGCAGATCATCAACTGCCCCTGCCCTTCAATCCCTGTATCTTGGATGGCAGTGGATTAAGCTTGCTTGGCTGATGGGAGACTTAGTAACCCCTTATTCACACAGAGGACCTCATCAGGCTTGTGAAAGTGTGGTGTTTCCCCTTCAAATAGGGGATTTTAGTGGATAAACAAGAGCAGTAGCGAAGTTCCCCCAGCTATAAGACCTTGCTGAGCCTGGCAACAGTGTAGGTGAGTCCTTCCTCCATACAGAGAACACCAGGTAGGTTGAGAACAGTGCTGCAAGGCCTCCTCCAACCCAGAGGAAATCAAAAGATCTTATGAGACACTAAATGACACAGTAAGGTCTTATTTGAGGCAAATTCCATATCTAAATATATCTGGTGGCCTGGAACAACCAGAAGCCACAGTAATAGCAGGAACTCAGGGCTGACTTACAACAAATATTCCTAGGTTAGTCAACTTAGGAAGAATATAAGATTCACCCAACAGGTCCTGCAGGATGAATTCAGGTGACTGGTCCTCCCCTTCATTGTGACACCGAGGAATTGGCCCAACATCAAACAGTAGGACCCTAAGGCACATATATTGATATATGAGATTAGTAGGATTGAAAGTTCAAATATTAGCTCAAGAGGTAAAAATGGCAAAATGAAAAAGGTATATGCAATTTCAAACATCTAGTCCATGAGGAGCAAGTACAGGAGACATTGAAATAGAGGACATTAAAAGATATATACTTTAATTTCTGAAAATATAGCAAGAGAAATAAACAAATCCATGAGGCTATAGGAGAAATCATATTGGAAATAATCTCTCAAGTAAAGACATAAATGACCACCTTAATAAAGGAGTTGCTCAGCATAGCTAACAATTATGTCTACAGATTAAAAAAAAATACAAGAGCATGGGAAAATGAAGGCAACCTTGAATGTACAATATAAAAAAGAGGTAGAATGCATGAACAAATTTAAAGAGATATCCAAGCAATAAAAAATTTGTTGAAAGTTGGTGAAACTGTGTAGATCAAGCTGAGAACAAAATTTCAGATCCTGAAGACAGGATCGCAGTTAGTGATCATGAAAAGAATGAACTTTTAAAAATAACAAGGCAGCATGAAATGACAATTCAACAGCTTCTAGATGATGCTAATAGAAATAGTATAAGATAGATAAGCATCAATGAAGATGCAGGTGTCAATGCAAATGACATAAAATAACTATTCACAGAAGTAATAGCAGAAAATTTCACAAGCATCGGGAAAGAATCAGATATGCAGATAAATGAGGCATATAGACAACCCAACAGTCATAACCAAAATAAATCTACACCCAGATATATGAGATCCCAGATATATAGCATAAAAAGGAAACTAAAAGTTGTTTAAAAAAAGACAGAAATAACCTATCAAGGAAAGCCCATTAGAATCACAGCAGACTTTTCAGCACAAATCTTCAAGTTAAGCCAAGCTTAGATGATGTTGAGATACATGAAATACAATGATGTATTTCAACATCATCTAAGCTTGGCTTAACTTTCACGTATTTTGGAGAATGTCACATGTGCAGCTGACAAAATACATGAAATAAATACAAAATTCATGAAAGAAAACAACACTGAAATAGATTGATGTATCCTGCAAAACTTTCTTTGAAATTTAATGGAGAAATAAGTTACTTCCATGACAAAGAACAACTGAAGAAATTCATGTCCACCAAACCAATTCTAGAAAGAGTATTGAAAGATGTACCACATAGAGACAAAAATCACTACAGTTCCCAGAAAAACAACAAAAACAAACCACCAGACAGGGCAAGCAATTAAACAAGGTAGAAATGCAGGAAATGAACAGCAGAAAATAACACTATGAAGTTGAACCAGTACACATCAGTTATATCCATTGTAAATAGCCTCAATTCACCAATTAAAAGAAATAGGTTGATCGAATGTATCAAGAAACAGGACCCAACAGTATGCTGCATACAAGAAACACATCTGACTCAAAAGGAAAGTCGTATACTAAAAGTCAAAGGATGGAAAATAATATTCCATGGGACACGAACACACAAAAAAGCAAGGGTAGCTATTCTGTTTGCAGACAATGCGAACTTCAAATGAAAAATAATCAAAAGAAATAAAGAAGGTCACTACATGCTTGTCGGGGAAATAATTCAAGGGGAAAATCTAACAATCAGAATCACCCAACTATATGAGACAAATATTAATTGACATGAAAAAACCAAAACACAAACAACACAATTGTAATAGGAGACCTTAATATCCCATTGTTACAAAGTGATAGATCAACTAGACAAAAAAAAAAAAAAAAAATCAGCAAAAAAATAAGAGCTGAATCAAACCTGTGAACAAATGAACTTAGCAGACATTTATAGTGTTCCACCAAATCACATAAGAATACACATTCTTCTCAGCTGCACATGTGACATTCTCCAAAATAAATCATATATTAGCCCATAGAATATTATTGAGTAAATGTAAAGGATTGCAATTAGCCCATGCATATTATCTGACCATAGTGCGCTGAAATTGGAAATTAATGGCAAAAGAAATTGCAAAACATAAAATAACTATAAAAAACGTGGAAATGGAATAGTAACCTCTTGAACAATTAACAATTTCACTTGTAACCCAAGTGAAATTAAAGAAGAAATTAAGCTATACTTACAATTCAATGAAAATGCAGAGATAACATTCCAAAACCTATGGGATGCAATGAAATTGGTCTGAAGATGGAAATATACAGCAATAAACTGTCATATCAAGAAAACAGAATGAGCAAAATAAACAACCTAATGTTACATTTCAGGCTTCTAGAAGACGAACAAGTAAAGTACAAAGCTCGTAGAAGAGAGGAATTTATAAAGATCACAGCAGAAATTAATGCATTTGAGACTAAGAAAACAATACAAGGAATAAATGAATCAAAGAGCTGGTTTTTGAGAGAATAAATAAAATTGATAAACTTCTAGGCAACCTTATCAAAAAAAAAGAAAGAAAAAAACATAAATTTATGCAGTAAAGACAGAAAACAGAGAAATTACTACAAATCCTATGGAAATTCAAAAGATCATGAATACCTACTTTGAAGTTGTTACTCACATAGAGTGTAAAACACAGAGGAAATGAACATATTTCTAGAAGCATATGAATTACCAAAGCTGACTCAAGAAGATACAACAATTTTGAATAACGCAATGTCAGCTTCTGAAATTGAAATCATGATTAAAAACTTACCAAGTAATGTCTAAGGTCCTGATGATTCATGGCTGAATTCTATAAGAAATTTAGAGAGGATTTAATGTCAATACTCCTCAAACTTCAGTTGAAAGGAAAGCTATCCTCCCTAACGCATTCCTGGAGGCAAGTATTACTCTGATCCTGAAACCAGAGAAAGACCCAATCAAAAGGAGAACTATAGCCCAATCTCATTAATGAATAACAATGCAAAGATTCTCAGTAAAATATTGGCAAATACAATGCAGCAAATCATCAAAAGATTATACACCATTACCAAGTGGAATTTATACCAGCAATGCAGGGATCATTTACATATGCAAATAAATAAATATAATACACCACATCAACAGAGGCAAAGACAAAAAATAACATGATTCTCTCATTAGATACAGAAAAATCTTTTGATAAAGTCCAACACTTGTTCATGATAAAAATCCTACAGAAACTCAGAATAGATGGTATCTACCTCAATCTGATAAAGATCATCTATGGCAAACCGACAGCCAGCATTATACTAAATGTTTTCACTCTAAAATAAGGAACAAGACAAGGATGTCTACCATCATCACTTCTATTCAATAGATTTCTGGAAACGTTTGCTAGAGCAATCAGACAAGAGAGAGAAAACTTTATCAGTGTATCTAGAAACAAAGTCAACACTCAAAAATCAATAACATTCTGGTACACAAACAACAAACTGACTGAGAGAGAAATTATGGAAATAACACCTTTCACAGTAACATCCAAAAAAATTCAACACTTAGAAATCAACCTAACCAAGAATTTAAAAGCCCTTTATGCTGAAATTTATACTATTCTAAAAAAGGAAATTGAAGAGGATATTAGAAAGTGGAAAGATATCTCTTATTCTTGGTCTGGAAGAACCAACACTGTGAACAGGGCCATAGTCCCAAAACTTTTGTACAGATGCAGTCTCAAACAAAATACCATTAACATACCTTTACAGATCTAGAGAAAACATTTCTAAAATTCATCTGAAACCAGAAGAGACCTAGGATAGCAAAGGCAATTCTGGGCAACAAAAGCAAGGCAGGAGGCATCTTAATCTTTGACTTGAAATTATACTACAAAGCTACTGTGATAAAATTTGCTTCACAGTGGCAGAGAAATAGACCTGAGGATCAATGGAGCCGAGTAGAAGGAGAAAAAAATCTACAAAGACACTCAGCCACCTTATATTTGACAAAGAGGCTAAACATGTTTACTGGAAGAAAGATAGCCTCTTTAATATATGATGCTGGAAAAATTGGCTTTCCATGTGCTGAAGACTGAAACTAGACCCATGTCTATTACCAAGCACTAAACTAAAGTCAAACTGGATCAAAGATCTAAATATTAAAACACTAAATCTGCTGGAAAGGAGAGTGGGTAGAAATCTTGAGAGTAGGTAGACAAAGACTTCATGAACAAAACCAAACTGGACAGGAAGTACTTCAAAGAATCAACAATATGGATCTCATCTTATTAAAAAGTTTTTGTACTTCAAAAGAAATCACCAATAAAGTGAAAAGAAAACCCCCAGAATGGGAAAGAATATTAGCCAGCAATCCCTCAGACAAAGGACTTATATCCCGAACATATAAAGAACTGAAAAATATCAAGCCCCTCAAACTCAAAGACCCTCTTCAGAAATGGGCATCTGAGATGAACACACATTTCTCAGATGAAGATATACAAATGACAAATAAATATATGAAGAAGTGTTCACCATCAATGGTCATTTGAGAAATGCAAATTGAAACAACATTGAGATTTCATCTAATTTCAGAAAGAATGGGTGCCATCAAGAAATCAACCAATAAAAAATGTTGGAAGGGCTATGGGAAAAAAGGAACCCTTGACCACTGTTGGTGGGAGTGCAGACTGGTGAGGCCACTATGGACATTATTATGGAGATCCCTCAAGAAACTTGTATGGCAAGTCCCATTCAATCCAGCTATTCAAATGTACAATAGATAGTGTAATAATGAAAGCGAAAGAAATTTCCCAAAAGGAAATAACAACTAGTAGCTTTACACATATAATTGTATGTATAGGCATGCAAGACAAACCTACTACTAATTCTCTACTAGTTCATTAAAAAGAATAGTTTGTGCTGTCATTGTTTGACTGCGTTCATCTTTATGCTTTGATTCTGAATCCTGAGTAACTACTTCTAAGATAACAATGTGTAATATATAAAATAGTATTGATTTCTTAGTTTTATTTTTTTAATTCTGTATTATTTCTACCTTTTATTTGGTTTTGCTTTTTAAAGATAAAGAATAATTTTTAAAAATTTGTTGATACTGTCCTGTCTAACAAAGGGCTCTTGTTTAAGGGAAAAAAATACCGTATTTTTATCCTGCGTTGGTGGAAATTTCTCCACACTCTTGTCCCTTTAGCTTTTATGTATCATTAAGGGGGAAAAACATACCTAAGTAATAATGGTAAATACAATTTTTCAGTCTACTGGTCCATTAAAATAATGAGATATATTCATAACATTATAGACTAAGATGTTCTTTTCACTACCAAAACACACCAAAAGGGACCAAGGGTTAGTATTTTTAAAAATGCAAAAAAAAGATTTTGTTTGAATTATAGTCCCAAAACAATAAGAGAGAGAGAGAGAGAGAGAGAGAGAGAGAGAGAGAGAGAGAGAGAGAGAGAAAACATCACAGGAAATATACAATTGAATTTCCTAGTATATTGTTTTAAATATAGCCCAACTCAGAGATACATTAACTAATTCTTAAAACTAAAGGCTTATTTAAGTTTCACTAAATGTACCACATCTATTTTTCAACAAAAAATCAAGTTATGAAAAATAAAATGCTGTCTGAACAGATAAAGCATGCATAAGCATCAACTTTAGACAGATGTTAGAACTATTCAACTGTGAATTTTTTAAACTATACTTAATAAATTGAGAACTTTAAAAGAAAAATTATTAAACATACAAAAACATATGGAAAAAAGAAGATGAGATAGAAATATAGGAACAAATACAAGAAAATAATAATAAAAAGCATTATAAGGCAATGAAGAATGCCAGTAATGGAGTCACTGGTAACTATATGCTTGAGTAATGAATCACTGAAATTGAAGACAGCAATAGAGATGTTCTAAAGCAAAGAGAGGAAAAACAATGTAAACACAAAAACAACATGTCCAAGAACTCTGGAGGAATTTCAAAACATATAGAATATATGTAACTGGTTAAGGAAAGAGAAGAAAAATAATTGAGCAGGAGAAATATTAATAGTAATAATTCTTAATGCAAAATGCATAAAGGACAACTAATTTCTCAATTTAAGCTCTTTGTAGTATCAATATTTTACAGAGATTTTAGCACCTAAATTTTGGGTAGTAAATACCAAAATTGTACACATAAATACATCATGTTCAAATTGTAAAAATACAAAGAGAAAATATTTAAAGAAACCAATAGGATATAAAAGTATTTCTTATTGAAAAGAAAAGGTTAAATGTTGCAGTTGGCTTCATAACAAATATCATGAAAGTAAAAAGAGTGGAATAAATTATGTAAACAGAAAGAAAATTATTACGTAGAATTCTATATTAAATCAATTTATTTTAAGTAAACATATTCCTCACAATTGAAGTAGAATACCCAAAAAATAATATTAAAAATATTCATCACCAGATAAAAGATACAATAAAAGAATTAAAGATACATAGAAAAGAAAAAAGGAATATTGGAATGTTAAAATTGTGGGGTTTTGGAGAAAAAAAAGTAACTTCAAGACCCCCAAATTACTCAAGATTTTCTTGCCATTCAGAAAAAAGAAATCCTAGAAACCTCAAAGGTAATAAAATGTGAACTGGGCACTGAGTTGGTGAAGTATCCTCCCTCCCACTCCCATCCTACTTGTAAGTTGTGCTCCCCTTTCCAATCCCCATTCTCAGGAAGGTGTACCAAACACTGTCAAATAGAGATTGCACTGTATTTAATGTAGCCCATAAAAATGGAAAAATTCACCAGATACTAGATATCTTCTAAGATGACTCAAATTAAGTAATATTCTCAGACTCCAGCAAAATATATCCAGATCCAGGCTACAAGAAACCTCTCCCTCTCTTGTGGGCTTGCACTCTACTTCTCTGAAAGCATACTTTAAAAATTCTGCCACATTTCGCTTTATGCTTTTTACTGCTGCATCCTCAAGATTCTCTTTCTGTGATGGAAGCTGTCAAACTTGTATCCTGTTTGTGGAAGGGATAAGGCAAGGCTCCCCAGCTACACTTGGGTACTTCTTTAGACTTTACAATGACAACCAGTATCACAGTTCTGCAAGAAATACTAGAAAAAGTTTAGAAAAAGAAAAATGGTATGGATTCTAATCTGAGATCTCCTTAAAAAAGAAGCATCAGGGAAGAATTTATGGGCAAATTTAGGTTTTTCTTATCCAGTATTAATCTAATAGATATAGTAGATACATTTGCTTGAAATGATAATAGTGGCAAGGTATTTGTGTAACTATAACGTAAGCTTATATGAAATGAATAATAGCCTCTCTCATGGATTCTCTTGATTATAAACTAGAGTAGACTAAAGCACACATAGGAAGCTAGAAAAGCCCACTTTTGGTGTTTCCATGGAAGCGTCTCCAGAGACGACTGCCATGTATACTAGTATACTGAAGGGGAAACACATACCTTCATTTTGGGTAACACTATCTTCTATGATTTAGATAAAGAATGACCCACAAAACTTTGACATTCTAAGAGGTAGGACCCTGGGAAAGTGATTGAATCCCAGAGGGCCTAAATGTAATGGTTGGAGGTGGGGGGTCTCATAAGAAGAGGCAGGTCACTGAGATTATGACTTGGAAGGCTGTATCCTCCCACCCCACCATAGCCCACTGCTTTCACTTTCTGCTTTCTGACTGCTTTTATCTGAGCAACTATCCTCCACTCAGTCTCCTCCTCATGCCATTTTTGCCACATATCCAGTTGATAATGGACTGAAAACACAAGACAAATATACCTCTTCTCTGTTAACTTATTTGTCTAGACACTGTCCAGTTAGCTCAAAGCCCAAATGGAACTAAAGAGGTAAGAAAGAGGAAGCTAGAAAGAATCCTGCACTTGCAAGATGGAATCTGCTTGGGAAGAGGAATCTTTCAATGCTGCCATCTTCTGTGGAAATGATTCTCACTTCTCCCTTCTAGTATGAACTTACAGCAGTAACTCTCTAATACCTTCGAGGCCAATAAACTCCCTTTGAAACTGCATCCATTGTCCACTATCCCCTTTTTTTTTTCTGAGTTTTCCAACTTAGAATGAGCAGCTATCAGATCTTCTTGCTCTCCAGATTGCAGGCTCTTACTGTGGACCCTCTGGCCTCTGATCCTGTACCAATTCTCTTTGATATTCATATATTTAATCAATTCTGGTCCTATAGAAAATGCTGTAGTGTCACAGAGTATGTGATAGACAAATTGGGAATAAACTGTTAAAAGGTATCTATAAACAAATAATAGAACACAGCACCACATATAATGCAGAACTTACAGTATTTGTCTCTGTCTGACATTTAAATATACATTTCACTTAGTATAATACTTCCAACACCATCCATGTTGCTGCAAATAAGACACCATTCTCTTTTGTTACTCAAGAACATTCACTGTGTATGTATCCCACCTTTTCCTTATCTAATCACCTGTTAATGGCCATTTGGTCGATCAACTTCCCTATTTAAGTCTTGTAAATCATATAACAATAAACATATAAATACAGGTGTCTCTGGTGTTCTGATATAACTTCTCAATATGTACATAGAAATGGGATAATTAGATTGTATACGTATTTAATTTTAGCTTTTAGATAATATTCATATGGTTCTCCAAGAACCTATTGTTTATCTGTATCTGTATCTGCATCTACAGATATCTAGATATATACCCTAATTTTATCCATAGATAGGCCTTATAGGGTAGGACATGTTTTTATTGAAATAACACTCTGTAGTTCCTGAATACATACATTATAATAAATATTTTTTTAATTTGTTAAGGAACTGACATTGCTAAATACTGTGAATTGATCATTGCTCACTATAAAAATATATTATACTATATCCTATAAAATATATGAGTTGAATAATAACTCATAAAGAAAAAATATAAACAAAAAATAGTACAGTGAACATATTTTCCACCAGTTTGATAATAGATGAAAATTGATTAGTTCCTTGAAAAACTGCCAAAACTTATGCAATAGAAACGAATCTTTTGAAGAGTGTATGTATAATAGAAATTAAGTGACAACTTTCCAAAAACCAAATCACTTAATGTTTAGTCAGCTTATATGAAATCGTACATGTTTATCAAAACCTGAATGTGATAGTTTTTAAGTTTTATACGTGCCTTCTAAAACCTATAAGCAATCAAGATGTATGAATATGATAGAATAGAAACTATCTATGATACATACATGTATGCAACAAAATATTATCCAACAATAAAGGGGAAAGGAAAAAAATACAACCCTTTAAACCATAAAAATACATGGTTAAATCTTGAGTGCATATCACTAACTAAAAGAAGGCAACCTGATGGCACTACATGCTGTGTGCCTCCAAGAGCAGGAGGTGATGGAGGATGTGGAAGGTGGAGGGGGGTGAATAGGTGAAGTTCAGGTGATGTTTTAGGGCTAGGAAACTATTTTGTATGATACTGTAATTGTGGATACTTGACACTATGCATTTGTCAAAAGCTGTTCTACTTCACAGTATAGAAACTGAACCTTAATGTATGCAAAATTTAAAAAAAATCATTTAGGCAGTGGTTGCTCTCAGGATGGAATGCATAATGTGACAATACAATCTAATTGTATGAAAAACATATGAAACAACTTCATTGCATGAGGTTAAGCTGCAGATCTAAACAATTTTAGAAAAAAGTAGATTTTATTACACTAAAAACAAAACATGTTGTAACTTCTGTGTTTAAATTAATATGTTTTCCTAAGGGTACAGGTTATCTTTTGTAACCTTGTAATATATATGCTTATATATTATACTATGGATTGAACAATTATGTAAATATCTCATAGATTATGGGAACCACAATTCTGTCTTTTGGAGTGGAACTTTATTTATATACGAGGAGACCAAGTTTGAAGATTTCATGTGATAATTGCACCTTCATAATTTTTCTTTCCCCAAACCCACAACACAATGTAATCACAAGAGACATATGAATTAATTTTAAACAGAAGGAGAAGCTACAAATACCTAACTAGTATGTCTCAAAAACTTTAAAAATAAGGAAAGTCTGAGACTGTTTCAAATAAGAAGCAGGACAGCTAAATGTAATGAACGTAATTCTACATTTAAATAAAATGTAAAATTTTGGATGTAATCCTGAGCAAAAAGATATTAGACAATAACAAGAAAAGATGATAAATCATGGATATCTGACAATAAAATGCCAAAATTGCTTCATTAATTGTAACAAATATACCATAATATCAATGATATGAGAAATTTGTTTAATTTGCATTTTGGAAATTTAAAATATCTTTGGAACTTTTCCAAGTTTGCCCTAAAAATATTGTTTTAAAATCAACTGTAGGTGCTAACACCAATATAGCAAAGCACTTGAAATCTAGATTGCATAAAGCCTAATTCTGATTTATCTATATCATAATATTTCAAATACGGTTGAAAGTACTGTAAAAAGTAGACCAAGTTGAATTAGTCAAGCTCAAATAAAAGGTAAGGGACAAAAATGATGTAATAAACTAGAGTTAGTCAAAATAAATCTACAAAAATTATTTTGTATAAAATTAAGTTTCAGAGGAATGAATGCTACCAGAGGTAATGAAAATTATTATAATAGTGGATCTAGTAAGCAATAGGGACATAATTGTGATACATGCTCGCACAACTAACGAGTGAGTTTCAAAATATATATAGTAAAACCTGAATAAACTTCATAGGAAAAATAGACAAATACAAAATCATAGTGAAATTTTAATGCCCTTATGTCGATAATTAGTAGAAGGTCAACAAAAGTATATACTTTACACTTTACATGTAAATGTGAATACACACATATATGTGTATAAATATACATGTTTATATGTATATTACATTTCAGCACACTACCTTCCAATGAATCAAACCAACTACAATTTGAATTTTCACCCAACAATCAAATACACTTTTGTCCAAATATACATGGAACACTTACTAAAGTAGATTTCATACTGAGGCATGAAAATGTCACAATACATTCAAGTAATTATAAGCATACAAAAATATATTGTCTGATCAAGTTGGAATTAAATAAAAGATAACATAAGATTTTCTAAAATATTTCCAAATAGCAGAATCCTAAATTACATGATTTCAAATAACCTAAAGTTAAAAAATAACTGAAAATTGGAAAATATTTTATTTTAATTGAAAAATACATCCTAAATTTGAATTATTTCACTACAGCAGTATGTTGAATAAAATTTAAACCAACTGATAATCATATTAAATAAATCCTCATGTCCATGACCTAAACTTCCACCTTAAGAGAACAGGAAGAGATAAAAGTCTGTTTTATTTTTCATATTTTTAAAACTGGTACACAAAAATATTAAAATATATACATATTAACATGGCCCCATGTAATGTTTTGACACCTTATTTATGACATAATTGGTTAAATCAGATTATACATAGATAAGTTTTAATCAGTGTAAAACATGTACTTCTATATTAAAGTAGAATTTGAAAAAAAATTGAGTCACAAACTTTTGACAATTTTGAAGCATAAATAATACATGTTAAACTTGTTATTTAAAATTTCCACATAATACATAAAACAAAATCACCAACATTGTTTAAAAAAGGTAAAAGCTCATGAAGAAGGAAAATTCAATAAATATATGGCTATTCCTTACAAACTTAAATGCAAAGATTAAAAATCCTTATAAAAATCTTTCAATATATTGGAATATTTTACGAAGAAATGTGCATTTTCTACTAACAATTGATGATTAATTTAATATTTGAAATATTTGAAAATAAAACATTTAATTCACTTGTAAGACAACAGAAAATATGGATATATCAGAAAACACATTAAACAAAATCCAATTTAAAAAGTATTCTCAGGAAGCTAGGAATAGAAATGTCTTCAATCTGATCTAAAATATATATGGAAACTCTCATACTCAAGAGTAAATACAAATATTTTTTTCTGTTGGTGTCTTACTTTTCTGTCATTGCTGAGACAAAATACCTGGCAGCCAAAGTGAAACAAGGAAAGGTTTATTTAGATTTCAGGTTTTGGAGATCTATAAAATCCATAATTCATAAAGTCCATCATTAGCTGGCTGCAAGGCAGCATGGCATGGCACAGGGGCAACATTTCCAGGCAGCAGTCAGAGCAAAAGGCGATCAGAAAACAGGGAAAAGGAGCAAATACCTTTTCCTTCCTTATATTGTAAACAGCCACCGCCCACTATCCAGGGCAGATATAGCACTCACAAAATCTCCTTGCCCTCCTTCTGCACAGTATGAAAATACTTACAAAGTAGAGCCCTGGCTCCCTGCTGAGTCTCTTGGTTAAACTTTTAAACGTCTCAAGTTGAAACAATGTACCAACCATAACAGTTGGAATAAATGTATAATTGTAAAACGAAACAACACTGAGTTTCCATTTTACTCCAGAAAGAATGGTTATAGCCCAAAATTTAAGGAACAACAATTGGTTCCTCAAAGCTGCAGGACAAAAGGAGACTTTCTACTTCCTTGGTGGCATTGTAAACTAGACAACCACTATGGAAATCAACATAGAGTTAGCTCAAAGAGCTAAAAATAGAAATTCCATTTGATTCAGTTCTTTCTTTTCTGGTATCCTCCCAAAAGAATTAAAGCATATTGGTTGCAGTGACACATGCATACACATGTTTGTAGCAGGGTACCTCACAGGAAATATATCTTAAAAATGGCTTATACGTCCATCACCAGATGAATTAATTAAAACGGTATATAACACAATACAGTACTATTCTACCATGTGGTAGAGCAAATTTGAATGGTTTAGACATAAGATTATGAAGTTTAATAGTATAAATCTAATTGAAATAAATTGGACACAGAATGTTTAATACCTGAAGGTTTCTCTAATATAATAAACCCAAAATACAAATGATTTAAAGTGTAAAATGAAAAAGAGATAAAGGAAACACAGAGAAGAACTTTTGGAGATGGAAAAAAGATCTAAGTATGGTGAGAGAGAAGAGAGAATGAAGTAAAAAGGATTAAAATTTAATATGTGTTTGTACAAACTCACAAAGAGGAGTATAATGAATATATAACAATTAAATGTAAATAAATAAATAGAAGATGGAGAATATAAGAAAGTTACAATGTCACTTTTAATAACTTCTATTCTACAATGTATTAAAGATTTGAATCACTCAAGAAAAGTGGATAAATTTCATTCATATTACAATAGCAAAGTTAAAAATTTTTATTTGGAGATTTCACACTAAATATTCAGAAAGTCTAATGAAATACACAATATTTTATTCAACTAATATTTGTTTAATAAGATTATGATTGTTAAAAGCTCAAAAATCCAAAATCTGTTGTACATATTACAACTTGTTCTCTTCCTGTAAAACTTGTGTAACTGCCAGTTAAGTTGCAATCTTGTAACATATCACCATGTAACTCCCTCCCTGCCTCCCTTGTTTCTGTAAACCTAAAGCAAATTACATTTTATGGAGACAAACTGATCCTAAGACCCTGCCCCCCTGCTGCTTGAGGCTTGCTACTTTATAACTCTTGCAGCCCCTGGCTCTGGGCAAACTTCCTCTGCTGCTTTTTTTGGACAGTGCTACTGCTGAGCTCAGCTGATAAAGCACTTCTTTTTAATTTTTGGAGTCCATCATTTTTCTGCCCACATCAATGATATGGAATTATTACACAAAATCAGTTTTATTTTTATATACCTTCAACACAGATTAGGAAATTTAACTTAATTAATTACCACTTACTTTGTCATCCAAAATGTGAAATGCCTATGGAAAAATCTGACAAAAGACATGCAAGACCTATGCACTAGAACCGCAAAATACATCTGTGTAACATTAAAGAACCACTAAACAACAAAAAGGAATACTCACTGTGCCTGATTTGGAAAAGTGCAGAGATTCAGCATAACTCAGATTAAAATTCCAACTGGATTTCTGTACTCATCGATGAGATAAACCAGATTTATAGAATTGCAAATTAAATACAATTGCCAAAATATCTTCAAAATGAATAATAAATTTAGAATGGTAAATGACTGGAATTGCAGACTTATAAGGTCATAATTTGGCATTTGACTGCTCTGAAACTCTTTGAATCTCATATTATTTTGATAACAAAATTTTGTCCAAGTACTTGTCATTTCTTTGGTAGCTGGTGTGCAAGCTAGAATTTTTCTGTGTAGGTTGCCTCATGACTTGACACTCATTTCAGTCAAGAAAATTTGTTGATAAACCTACAATTATAAAGAAATTATGATGTTGGTGAATAGATATATTTAATAATCAAAAGTAGAGTAGTATATGCAAAAATTATGTAAATATTTTCTGTCTAGTAAAGGCACAACAATAATTCAACAGAGGAAGCTTAGCCTTTGAACAAGTGGTTTTGGACAATGAAATATTTTATTCAAAGATACTAACTTTTGGTCCACATTTCACAACAAAATTAATACAGAGCTAACTTTAAAACCATTATGGGACTTAGGAATACATCCTAGATCCAATATCCTAAAGCATAGTATATTTTCAAACTTTTAATTAAATTTTATTAAAATTAAAAGCATTGAATTTTTGATTGATGATGAAAAACAGACAAACAAAAAAGGTAATTTTCTCTGGGAAGCAAACATTTGTAAAGCAGGTCACTCATAAATGTTTTTTATTAGCATACATATAGAACTATGTAATAAAACTCAGTAATAAAAGTGTAAACAATTAGGATAATCACCAGACTGAAATACAGGCAAATCATTTCCACCAAATATGCATAGATAGCAAACACATACAAGAAAAAATGCTCACTACCACCTGTTACTAGAAAAAAAAAAATCAGTTGAAACCAAAATAAGGAAAACACCATGCACCTATTGGAATATTTTAAGTTTAAAAAAAAAAAAAACCTGAACACATAGGAGAATTAAGACTCAGCATTGGAGTTACTCAGCATTGGAGTCGAATATAAAATGATGCCATGACTTTAGAAACAGGCCGTTTTTTAACAGGTTGACTCACACTGTGATGTGACAGTGAAATCTAACTTATAAGTATTTACTAAGGATAAACGATTCAAGTGCCTGTCCAACAGAGTTTTATGTGGATATTAATATAAATTTATTTGCAATTGCCAGAATTGAAACAATTCAAAAGTTCTTCTAAAGATGAGTAATTAAACAAATGGTGCTATATCAAATACAGTTTAATAACTGCTATAGAAAAAGACAGAATGAACCAATGCACCAGAAACTACACGGATAAATCTCAAAATTATTGTGCTGAATGAAGAAAGCTAAATAAAAAATGTCTATCTAGAACCATTCTTACTTCAGGAACAGATGTGCACAGTGAGTTGAGAAGAAACAATTTCATTAAGATAGAAGTAAATTTAAAGGGGTAATTTATCTTAATTGTAGTGATGGTTTTACATGTGCATACATATTTCAAAAATTAGTAAATTGTACACTTTAAATGGGGCAACTTATATGCCGGTTATACTCAGACAGCTGTTAAAAACAAATACTTCTCAAATTATCTGAAAATTTACTATTGTCCCTATTCAAAGAAGGAAAAGTCAAACAATGTCCAAAAGCATTTCTAAACAAAATCTCAAAGAAAAATTGGTTTATTTAATGTATAATATCCTTCTATGACAATTATTATGTCATTCTTGTAAACTTATAAAATATTACACAATGTGAATCTCATTTTTATCAAATACAAAATATTTTGCCATCTTTATTTTATGCATGAAGAAATTAAAGTAATGAGAGGTTAAATAATTGGCTAAAGATTAGTTAACCAATAAGAGATGGATTCTATACAGGAACGAAGTAACAGAACTTCAGAGTTCATCTACTCAGCCGCTGTAATACACATCTTCTCTCATAGAATTAACCTGTACCTGGCAGTATTTTCTAACATTCTGATAGTTGCCAATAGAGATATAAAGTTGTTTTAAAATTAGAGAAACTATTAATGAAATTGAACATTTATTAGATCAATGGAGGAAAAAATACTATATGAATATCTTAAATGTACTGAAATGTTTAGTTTTCTATCCTTCCTGGCTTGATAATCAACTTTTCACAAACATTTTGCTCATGAAGACTGTCTACCGAAACCTTAGAAGAAATATTGCACGTAATGATTAAACTTGTTTTAAATTAGTTTCAAATTCAAAAGAAAAAGCAAAAATGAAAAAAAATGTTTTCATTTTATGTAGTGTTAGGATTTTTGGTCATGGCAGCTGTTAAAAAATTATAGAGTTAAATATTGAGAAATGTAGGAAGAAAATTGTCCTTAAGACTGTTTATGCAGAAAATTCAAAACAATCGATAGGTACAGTATTAGAATTAATAAGGGAGCTCATCAAGGTTGTCTGTGTCTGAGTTAGAATATAAAAATCAATGTCCTTCACATATACCAGCAATTAGAAAACAAAATTGTAAAATGATACATTTTAAAATCAAAAGAATACTTTCTAAAGTAACTGACTAATCTTATCAATCATAGAGTTTCATGAGAAAATTTCATAAGTTAATTAAAGAAATATAGTAGTGTTCTCTAAACAATATGTATTAAAGGACTTCTTAAAGAAATACAACTTTGTAAATTTGTCATACAATTCACTTGACAAAACCAAGATCTTTGTATGTTCATGAAAACTGGAAAATAAGTTTGCTAGTAGATATCAACATTTAAAGTAAAATATTGATTTTATCAAAACTTTTGGATTTAAATATAAAAATACGCAAGCACATTCACACATGCACACAAATGTCTTTTGTATCAGTATAAAAATATAAATAAATTGCTTGAGCACTGTTAAATTGTTCTCCCCTTATCTTCTAAATCTTATGAAACATATCATTAATACCTATATTTTTCTTTAAAATAACATTATCTGTATTATGCAGAAGACTGATGATTCTCATTGATTTAGAACGTGCTTAAGTTTTATCTATTAACCTTTCATTCAGTTGCTGATATTCTCTAAACTTTAATGTGAGAATCATGATAATCTTAAAAAAAAATAAAAAAGTGACAAGGGCCAGGGATTTAGCTCAGCAGCATAAGTACTCGCCTGGCAAGTGCAAGGTCATAAGTTCGGTCCCCTGTACAAAAAAAAACAAAAAACAAAACAAAACAAAAAAAATCCAAACAAACAAAAAAAAACCGACAGTGACCACTGTACATATTCAGTCTACTACAGAGACCTATAGTCTTCCTTCAAAGGTTTCTTAAATAATACATTATCTAAAACTTTAAGGAACTGTGGTTATATTCCCATGACACCAGAAGTCAGTGCCTTGGCAAGCACTGAGAAAATATTCTGTCTAAATTGTCCACTGGCAGATTTAGTGTAAAGTATTATAAGATGTATTCCAATTGTGAAGATGCCAAAATATGGAAACTTTGCACAATATGAGATAAATTGGAAAGTGATTTGGAACAATGACAAATAACAACATGATAGTGGTTTGACAGATGTTGAGACTATGGTTAAAGTTTCATTCTCATTGTAATTGGAGATTGGATATATACCACTTATAATGAAGAGATCTGTAGAAATGTGATTATTACATTATAGTCTATAGTAATAAATATTAAATTAAAAAAATACAAATGATAAAAATACTCATCAACTATATAGTAGGCAATCAAATTGATGGACATTTCTAAGCAGAATGATTTACAATTAGAAAAATGAATGAACTTTATATACATATGTATATATATGTGTATATATATATATATATATATATATGTACATATATATGAACAACCTCAGAAACAAAATCAGTACAGATAAATAAAATATAAAATTTAAAATGAATAAAATAGACCTATATAAGAAACATGGTTAAATACCAGGAAATTACTATAGAGAAAAATAGCATAATTATAAATTTAAAAAATAATAGCACTGTAAGTTTTACACAATGTTGAAAGCTGGAAATAATTATACAGAAAATTAGCATCACAATGGTAAAGGGAATGAGAAAGACAGACATAAAGGGAAGGAAGTAGAAGGAAAGACAATTTGTACTAAGCAAAAGAGAACATGTGATAGTCTCTTAAAATAGGTAAATTATATATATGGTGAGGTATAAGAAATAGTGCTGCCGTCATGTAACTAAATATATAAACTTCCAACATGAATGTTTTGCATGATTTTTTTACTACAGGGCATACCGATTCTGAGGAATCATGTGACCAATATTTCTAAGAAAACACCATGTCAGTGTATTTGTTATGGCATTTTGTTTTTCCATAATAGTTGAATAATTTTATTTCATGCCCCACATTGAAAAGATAATTGTGCTGGATGTTGTGATTTAATCTTGATGTAACAGAATCTTGTTCAGCCATTTATCTCAATAATACCCCAAATTCTGCCTTGTCTTAAGTTGAATAGACCCTTTCATCCTCATTATGGTGTTTATATGGCCGTCTAACAAAGAAGTAGATCCTAAAGATTTTGGTCATTCATCCTTGAAGGTTGAATTAATATCAGTTCCTTTAAAGAACAGAGAGCAGAGAGATTTTCAGCAGCAGCAGCCTGAGCAGCTCTGTAAAGATTTTCATGGGCTGTATGGAACTTCCAAGGACCAAGTAAAACACTTGTCTTAAAACCGTGTAATTTTCACTGATTCTTTTGGCCTTTACTTTATAAAGTATATGAAGCACACACAAACCAATTAAAGCATAAAATAAAAGCATGTTATAATCAAGTCTGCCTTCACACCATAGCAGATATGAAGATGCATACGCTGTTTTACAGGTTACAATATCTTTTCACTTAAAATAACTTCCCTGAGTCACACAAAAACCCAAAGACAATAACAGGATTAGCACTATGTTCCTCAGGCTAAATATGAGGAAAACGAGCTCTTGAAAATTATATTTTTTTACTTTCACAGGAAGAAGTATTTCTACAAATCCCAGAAATTTGGAATATCTGCAAAATAAGCACTAACTAGAGAAATGTTTTTGTTTTTTTCTGGGTTTGTTTTGTTTTAATAGCACTTTTTATAGGATTTCACACATAAGCTGGTTAATAAGCTCAAGGAATTGGCACATATTAACTTTAGCAATGCCTCAAAAAATAGTTTGAGACACTTCACTTCCGTTGTTCACCCTCTATCTTTGAAGACTTCGTGATTTTTATACCTAAATAACCCTTTTTTTCAAATATGGTTTTAGACTTCTATGGAAAACTTTAGGACATTTGATTTATGAATTTATTAACCTCAAATTATGCTTAAATTAAATGGAAGGAAAACCAGAATAAAATTGATTGCTACAAGATGTATTGGTGGCTGTAGTTAGAGATCTTCTGATAATGCGTAGTCCACAGAGCATTATCAGGGGCATCTCGACTGCCAAAGATTACAGGCCACATGGCTTTTCATAGTACCAGGTGAATTTTTGACTGAAATCTTTAAAAGAAAGTTAACAGTGCTGCCAATAGTGCCTCTTGATGCACTGTAGCAAAGTTTTCTATCTTTCATTTCAAAGCAGGTCAAAAAATTTCTAGTCCTCATCCCAGTTCTCATTCACCTGAAATGGGGCAATTATAAGGTTGAGTAGAGAGATATTCCTTGCTAGTCTCTCCTATCTTGATGTTTTAGGAATTTTCACGTCAGTGAACTAAAGCCATTAGCTTGCCCGTCCTCTGCTGTGGCTAACACATAACAGATATTGCTGTCCTACGTGGTAGTAACCATGGGTAGCACAGGGCACTAGTAATGAGCTTTCACAGGGCTCCTTCATTTAAGATGAGCATCATTCTCCAAAAGTGCTAAACCTTAATCCAAAGCCATGACTCAAGCTTTAGACATAAGGAAATACTTAGGATTGGGTAGAGATTTCTATCTCAGCCATTGTCTCTGTAGATCCACTGCTTGGTCCCCTCCTATCTGTCCTCCTCATCCATAACTCAATGTCTTGTCTCTTATAGTTCCTCTAGATTGCATCTGCACGGTATTTTTTCTTTTATTTTTGTCTTTCCAGCCACGCTGCTATAAACAATTCGTTAAGAAGCTTCAAATCAGTGAAGAGTAAATATAAAATGTCATTTTTATCCTGCCACTAATTTCCACTATATGTTGTCTGATGTCCCATACCTTACTCTGGAAGATCTCAAAGAATTATTTTTTTAAAACAAAAAGTTTCATTTAAAGTTCCACACTCCAATTTGATCAAAAATTCATTTCTATCTTCTTCCAGGGATGATCAGTCTTGTGGCTCAGGAGAACAGGAGCAGAAGTTTGTATTGGTGTAGGACTCCTCCAATTCAAGCGCCCAGTCTCCGCAATAGAGACGCAATATATCACAGCTTGGAAGACATCATTGCCTCTTTTTAAACTGTTGGGCACAGAAAGAAGAATCATGAAGATATTTTCTCACATAACGTGCTTTTTCATAATCTCAGAATAAAGGGGAAACAACCTTGGTCTTGCTCAGCCAGAATGGCCAGAGTTCTCACTTACCGTGGGTGTTCTTCATGTCTGGAGCTGCACCCTAATTCCGTTTTTTTGCCAGTGATGAAGACAAGCTCTGGCTGGCATTACTGCACTGGCAGTCTTTTCTCACAACCTGGTCTCCTTCTTTGTCTTCTGTGTCCCTTCACATGTAACCCTGGATGCTCTGAGTTTCTCTCCTGTATCTCCAGCAGGTTCAGAGAAAATTACACTATAGTCTCTTGTCACAGCGCTGTTGAAATATTTCATGGAATTGATTGCCTTCAGACATGCAGCCAAGAATCTAGCCTTGGTCTCTATATTCACAAGCTCAAGAGAGAGAGATCCGTATAAAACTTAATAACTCCATCGCTTCACTCTGCTCTACTGCATACTGGGGTGATGTTGTGTAAGTCTCAGTCAATTTCTCGGTAAGATGCCAGTGCCCACAAGCAATTCTTTCACTGTTTCCCTGCACCCAACCTCCCTCTACAAAGCGTGGACTGGATACACCACCTGCACTGTCCTTTCTGCCACGCCTACTCTGCAATCCTACTGTCCACAACTTGATGCTATGAGACACAGATCTGATCAATGAATTAGTGGTAGTGAGTACACTCTGCCAACTTTAATACGCTCTGCAGAGTACCAGACCTCAAATGCTTATTCTCATTTTATGCTTGACTGGTCACACCTATTTGTCTGTTGTTTAGGATGCCGATTGCTAACTGCAGGGCAATGAGAAGGATTCCTTAATACCACCTGATTCCACGCACTTGACAGAATTAAATTGATTGCTTATTGTAAGGGTTCCTCTGATAAGAGAAATTGGAGAAAGTTGGAATTGTAACTCTCAAGCACAAATCCCCATTGCCTAATTCCTAGAGCTTGCTTTTCTTTACTGGATTTCTCCAAATATATCCAGAGCTAAGGACAAAGAGGGCTAGGGGCGTGGTTTACTGGTAAAATAGTATTTGCCTATAACATTGGAGGCCCTTGGCTCAATGTCCAGGGCCACAGAAAAAAACAAAACAAAATAAAGAAAGCTAGTGTTGAGGATGAATATTTTGAATTAAGCTCCCAATGTTTAAGAAGTAAAAGTCAAGAGTTATGAGTAAATAGAACAAAATGGAACAAGATCTTTTTATGTTTATCACAACAGCTGGATAATAAGAACACATTTATCCATGTTACCTAAAAAGTTATTACTATATTTACATTAACTCCTTTTAGAGGAAGCTCTTTTTAGTCCTGAGAATTTATACGTTCCATGGTTCTCATACATTCATGATTTTGAACTTTTTGTTTTAATATTCTAAATCCTAAATTTTATAATCTGTCTATTTATATGAATGAAACGATTTAATGGATAATATGCTCAAAATTCTTTTAAAAATTTTATTCACTTAATCATTATTAATTTAGCAGGAAGAAATGTTTTTAAAAGTCATTAGTTAGAATCTCTTGTTACTTATTTATTATTTCTAACAAAGTAAGAACCTTTCATCATTGTGTTGAAAATAGTATTTGATTTGTAGAAAGATCAACTGATGCACACTCTCTGCATAAAGCTCCTAGCCTACAGTGAATGAACACCCATTAGCAATGTATGCAGGCTACTCCTGTTAGGAAGATGTGTTTTCTCATCTGCAGATTTGCCCTTCAGTACATGAGCTGCAGCAATGAATGGGTTCTTTCAAATATTTCGTCTTTAGAGTAGCAAGTATTAACCATTCTCAGTAGACAGTGCTGGAGGACATTGCAAGAGGAAGGGGACTCTGCTACTGCTTTCTGAAAACCTAAATATTTCCATGTGTTTTCTGTTACCAATACCACAGATTAAATTATAAAAGAGTGGATGGTATTTTGTCTCAAGGTTCTGTAAATGCAGTGTTGAGGGGCTGCACCTGGTGCCCCTGTATTGCAAAGTCCTGAGGCACTACAGGATGTTGCAAGGTAAAAGATACGCAAATCTCCCGCTCCCTCTTGCTGTTATTATAAAACCACCAAGACTAATCCTAAGGCTCCATTCTAATGAGTTTTTCTAAGTTAATCACCTCATGGAGGTCTTGTCTCTAAATACTGTACTTTAATTCAGTTTCTATCTTCTTAATAACCCTCAACTGAAATTAAACTTCAACACATGAAGCCTTGGGTTACAAATTCAAGCTGTATTCAAATAAAAGCCTTAGATGTGGTCAGCAGTGGTGTGAGACTAATCTGTTGGTTCGATCTACAGACATGTACCTAGAAACCTTGAAGTCTTAAACTTGCCTTTGAAAAGCCTCTCTTTCCCACAGACTTACCTCAATTTTCAGTCCTCAGTTGTGGATGGAGAATTCAACTATGGAAGCAACAATGGGAAACCAGATGTTGGAGGGAGACAAGATTGGAGGTGAGATCATAATAATATGATATGAAGTCAATGTAGCAAAAACTAAGGAAAGAACCGAAGGCAGAAGTAGTCAGGAGGGCTATGCTGCATGAATAAATGGAATTCCAGCAAGGCTTGCTGGAAGGACCAGTGGTAACTCAACCTTTTGTACACCATCAGAGGAACTGAAGGCTGTTCCTTAAGGGAACTAAATCTGATTTATGTTATTTGATCCTTACAGAACAGATAATTTGAATGAAAAATTGTACTAACTGAATCAAGGGTTCTAAATTAACAGTACAATAGGTCAAGAAATCTCTTTAAATGATGTCTATTCTTATATTATAATTTATGTTGCATCCATATGCATTTAAATGAGGTTAAGAGATAAAATAACTTAAGAATATTTAAAATAAAATTTCTTAGGTATTCCTTTAAATATGAATGTAAAATAAATACACCATGAAGAGTTGCCCTTTGCTTGTTTAGTATACAGTTTTGATGCATTTGATTTTATGAGTCCTTATATGAGTCATGGTTCTGACCTCTATGGGGTGTAGACTACAGGATTATGTTGAGAGAGTTATGGGTTTGTGTCATAATCACCAAGTGACTCAAACGAAGCATACCAAATATATTGAAAGGGAGAGACAGAGAGAGAAAGACAGACACACATGGTGGGGGGCGGGGAGAAGAGAGAGAGAGAGAGAGAGAGAGAGAGAGAGAGAGAGAGAGAGAGAGAGAGAGACTAGTAAAATTAAAGAAGACTTCACTGAAGAGAGAAAAATTAGTTTGAACCTTAAATAATTGGTATCTAGAGAAAGAGACAATTTCTAGAGAGCATCAGTTAGACGTTGTTGAGGGACTGTCAGAATAGCATACAGTCTGTCGAGAAAATCATAGAATATCTGATTGGAAGTACAAAATTGATATACATCATAAGAGAGAATTTTCATACTGGTAGGAATATAAATTTAGCATTGTAGCTGAAGCCAATAGCTATTAATAACTATTAAGTTCTTTGTTGTCTACAATTTCTCCTTCCTTTCTCTTTTTTCCCATTCATATCGCTGGATAGTACCTTTGATAAACACATTACATAGCCCCCAAAAATCTCTTGTTATTTATGCTTCTCTTGAGTTTAGTTGTACACTGGCATCATTCATTGCATTTCTAAGCAAGAGTTGTGGTTAAAGTTTTGGCAGCTGTCCCAGAGGCCAGGAGTTCAGTTCTTAATTCTATGGCTCCCGATTCCATTTAGACTGTCTCACAGTGAAAGATCTCTTACCCTTATTGTGGCTAAGTGCAAATTCCCTTGGCCTTTGATTCCACTTTTCTCCTCCTAAAACTCATGACTGTGGATTTGGCTGACTATTTAGCACTTTGCCCTTTTCTATTAATCTTGCTCTGCAAACCAAGACCTGCTTTCTAAATTCGGGTGCAAGTCTTTCAGGGTGAGCTTGCATCTGCTCTATGCAGAGATCTCTTCAGTTGACATAGCCATAAAGAAATCCATGTGACCTTCAGAACTGCTGAGGCTGGCAATGGAAAGAATCTTTGTTAGGCCAATTCGATCTCTAATCAGATTTCTCTGGCTGGCAGTTGGAATGGGGAATTATTACTAGCTTGATGATCATGTAGGCAGAGGAAACCCAAGGGAAGTGAATGCTTCTGTCCCTTCACCCTATTTTGTACCTAATATCTCCTACTCATTACCCTACTGTCTTGCCTGTGCCTATTGTTAAGTTTTTCTCTCTTCAGTTCAGGCATCTTCTTCTAAAAGCATTATACTGTTTAAAAAAATAAATCTTTGTTTCCAAATATTACAGAATCCTCACTTTCTTTGCAAAAGTCATTTAAAGTTCCTCTTTGAGACTATCCTTAATAAAATGAGGCTATTACATCCAAGCTTCAACATGCTCTTTAAAATGCAGTTATACTAAAGTAAGGTAATTCCTTGATTGTTCAACTGCAAATGGCACATGGCTTCCAGGCACTGTGGAGTGTTCTGCGAATACTGTAAGACGTGCTATGGGTGAATTTTTACTTTTAGAAATATTAAAGAATTACATATGCCAAATGTGGTTTGCATTGCAAGAAATCCAGCTAAATGATGGAACTCTGAGTCTAAAACAAGATTCCTATTTTAAAACATGATTGAGGCATAAATTGCTATTAGTCACTTGTGTGTCATCATTTCTGAAACTGCATCCCATCCCCAACATGGCATCTGTAGATCTCATGCCTTCATAATATACTATGTACTACAAGGAGTACGCTGGTATGATAGCACATATTGCATTGTGTCCTAATATTTTTAAAATATCTTTCTCTTGATACTGACATTAATGTCCTAGAATAGAGAGAATGTGTCATAGTCATCTTTGCACAATGTTTGGCAAATAAAGTTTATAATAAACATTTAGTCATTGTAGAAAGAAACAACTGAGGGTAACTTCTCAAGCAGATTTAAATAGACCTATGAGAAGTATTCTAAATGAGTGTGTGCAACTTTGTTTATTTCTGGAACTTACTGTCATTCTATAATTTCCAAATTTTCTAAAAGAAGCAAGGATTACTTTTAAGTCAGAGAACAGAAAGCTAAATATTAAAAAAAAAAGTGTAGCAATGTTAACAGTTTTATTCACCATGCCCACAATTAAGAAAAAAATGTCTAAAACAAAATAGGATCAGTTTAGAAATGTGCAGCTTGCCACTTATTTTCTCTCTGCATGGCATTTACTATACAAACATTCTCAAAACACATGATCCAAAAGTGAAAGTGTCTAGAGAAGAATGATTATTGCACGAGAAACTTATTTTTCTACGGTGGTTCAAGCCTGACTACTCAAAAATTTCATGTATCTCCTCAAAAGACCCTCCCACACAGCAATAAATGAAATGATTTCAGCTCATTTATAACTGAGACTTAACCCAGATAAGACCACTGAAAAGCTGACCCTTTATGGGAAATACTTTTGCATCCATCTCTGACTCAAGTCATTCTTTGCCTTGGAGGGACAGTGTACAACTCGCCCCTGCATGAAATGAAGAGCCCCATTTCTATGTGCCCTCTTACCTCAGTCATCAACACAGTGACTCACCCTGAAAACCGAACATAATATTCATATGGGAAGTTTTGTGGTAGTTTGTTATTCTGGTTAGAGAGCACTTACACTTTACAAAGACTTTGCAAAATGTTCTTTTAGCAAACATAACAAGTATAGGGCTGAGGCCAACCAAGATGGCTAGAGCCCCACCAGACTTTGCAGCCCGTGTTTTTTGTTTGTTTATCTTTTTGCTTTGCTTTTTTTTATTTAATTAATAAATAAACTAGTTTTTAAATGAAAAAGAATAAAAGTGACACATAATTTCAAAACAAAATAATAGGAGATTGCCACTGCTCAATATGTTGCAAATTGTTATCTTCAAAGTCGTTCAGATAACAGCATATAAGCATGAAAAACTGATCAAACAATTTAACAATAAAATCGCAAACTGTTCTTTTTGATTAACTAATAGGTTAGTAGTATAGTTATCTCTATTGCATGTATTTCAGTGTTCTTATCCTGAAACTGTGCCTCTTTTAAAACCACATGATTTCCCAAATCACTCACATTTCCACTCATAGGACATGTTTTCAGTTGTGCATGGGGTTAGCTCATTCTTACACTTATGAGGATTAGTGAGCAAGGATTAATGTTCTAACCTTTGGGTACATGAATTGTCCTTGGAATTCTTGGTCTCAGAATAAATTCTGTTTCAGTTTTTTACTCAGGAATTCAAAGATTTTCCAGTGTTCATGAAATAAAGCTTGGCGATCTAAACAGTTGGCCCAAAGGAAGCTCTCAATCCTATTTTCCAGATTGCCTCTTTCTCTTATCTGCTGTCCAATTCTCAGAGTGCTTAATATTCCTTGAAATAATCACTCACTCATGTGTTTTCATGTTTCCCCTTCAACACTAGTATTTTAACTTCTTATTTACTAATACAAACACATTTCATTTCAGCTCAAATGCTAGAACATTTTATTAGCTTTTCTCTTATTTTCCAAACACCACAGAAAACATGCCTTCTTTTATACAAAAGCCCTTTTATTTTTGACACTCTACACTCATTGAATTGAGTCATAATTATATAGGTGTCTAAATCTATACTAAATTTTAAATTTACAGGAAGCAAAACTATTTCCTTATATCTATTCAAAGATTAATACAGTAGCTTCCTTGTATACAGAGTACAAAGAAATTTTAGATGCATTCAGAAGTATTTAAATTTTTTCATAAAGGAGTTAACACCTATTCGATAGTGTCCAAAAATGGGAAATATCTTGGGGCTAGTTACGTTTTCCATTTTATGATCAAAGAAGTTTTATTGTGAGTAAATTTTTCCCTTCTAAACTATAAATGCAAAAACTACACTAATATGGATATACAGTCTTTGTTAGGCAGCTAATGGGACTACACAGAAGCGGAAAGGCAGGTAAAGGAAGAAAAGGTAAAAAAAGTTTCCAAGATTGTACGGCTCTATGTCCCTAAGTGTTGTATGAGTGCAAATAAAGAATAACATGAAATTGCCCTTTAACTAATAAATCAGAAGATACATCACTATAGAACATAATGTTTTTAGATTCAGGTATGAACTCAATGATTTGAGTTCAAAAATGAAAGAAATAATAACAATAATATTTGAAAATAGCTTTAACTAGTGGTTAATAGAGAGTAAGCACTATATGCATTTGTAAAATAACAAAATAACTGATTTGGAATTTGAAATAATGTTATTCTTAACCTCTTTCATGGTTTACTAGTCTTTTCTGCTTTATTAGATACAGTAAGAGGCATGATTACTCCAGGGTGCTAGATCAAAACTTTTCATGACTTGAATATAGTAAAGGGATGTAAGAATTTTATAGTAAAGGGATGTAAAAATTTGAGGTTATTAAGGCAGTCATATTGGCTAGATAAAGTATCTACATTGAAGTTCTTTAATAAGCTGGAAATCTAAGCTAGAGCTATGTTATGGAAAACTGAACTGACCATTACTAACAGTACTGAGTATAGGTTTCTGAAATCACATACATGTGTGTTTGGCTCAAACTCACAACCTTGTGCTTGTTAGGCAGGAGCTTATGCCACTGAGCTGAACTCCCAGCCCCACGTTCATGCTTTTATACATGAATAAAAGAATTTGTGAAATAGAAGAAGACAGTAGGAAAAATATTTTGGAACAAGCCTTTCCAATGCACTGAAGGAAATAGTTTTTAAAACTTGACTGGGTGAAGATTATGCAAAAGTGAAAAAGTGAAAACCAAGCCAAAATTTTAGTCCTTATCAAGTATTAGGAAATTTGTTTATGTAAACATTTCTAACAAAGCCAGTGATAGTTGAATGAGCCCATCTTTAATCACACTTATAATTCCCAACCTATGTTCTGTGTTAAAGATGGGTATGAGGATTTCTTAGCAAAATGATAATAATGGTATGATAGTAAAATTGATGTAATTTCTTTCATATGAATGGATAAGACAATGCATTAGTCACAAATATAAGAAAAAAGATAAAAAGTATAAGAAAAATCTCACACATCCTAATTTGTGTAATTAAACTGTCTTGGTTTACTGTTTACACACATATTCACAACCAAGATCACCTCTTGTCTTTTAGATATTTCTAATGGTTATTGTATCCTGCCATTGCCCAATAAGGAAACTAATCATAAATATTAAAATAGTTTCATTTTTAAAACTAGCAAGAGCCAGGTGTGGTGGCACATGTCTCTAATCCCAGCACCAAGTAGGGCTGGGGGCTGATGCAGGGGGATCTTTGTTTTAAGTTTGAGGACAGCCTGGGCTACAAAGTGAATTCAAGACTAACCTGAACTGCACTGTGAGAACCTTTCACAAAAAGGCAAAAGAAAATGAGGAAGAAGAAGAAATAGAAGAAGAAGAGGAATAAAAGAAAAAGAAAAAGAAAAAGAAGAAGAAGAAGAAGAAGAAGAAGAGGAGGAGGAGGAAGAAGAAGACTAACAATGCATAATCTAAGAAAAAAACCTAAGATTCATTTCTAAATTGCAAACATATCCAATGTTCTAACTTTAATCTCTCTTAGTAATGTCAATTATTAGAACAATTATCACAATTATCACTAAAACGTGGCTCCTCCCACTGTAGATTCTTGCCAAAATCTACTCGTGGCTCATTATACCCTTTTCATTACATGTGTGTAGTGACAAGTAAATCAATGACTCTCTTGGCTTTGTAAAACTTAAAAAAGTGTACTTACATGTCACATTTAAAAGTAAAATTCAAAAATAACAGTTAAAGAAGTAACTTTATTTTGGCATTAGAAACTTACTTTTTACTTACAGAAACTATTTCCCATAGTTAGGCTGCAGTATGAAAAATTCTAGGTTACTTTAAATGTATGATAATGATGTTCCTATCCAGCACATGTTTACTGATGGTAACTAGTCCAGTCAAATGATAAATCTGGTCAATTTAACAGATACAAGGGCTTGTTACTGACTTACATATGAGTATGTGTAACCATATTCCACTTTAATAAATTCAATAAATGCATGTTACATTGAGAATAAATTTCAGTGACTTTTTCTTTTGACTTTCAGCCATAGACAAGGACAGAATATAGAAATTAATCCTGTAATTCAACTACTATAGATGGTCAATTAGACGAGGAATCTTACAATTAAATAAACCTGTGATACAGAAAATATTCAAAGATAACTAACACCTTAAATCAGCTGAAGGCTGAAGACACTATAAATGTGATGAAAGCTGGGTGAAGGGATATTTCAGCCTTGGGTAGAACTCCAGAAAGGCAGAAACTGTAAGTTTATTTAAAAAAAAAAAAAAAAAAGACTTCTCGATGAAAACTAGCATGATCAGAAGGGAAGAATTATGTCTACGGCCCTAAGATGTGACTAGTATGAGTGATGCAGAGGATATGGTTTAGAAAATAAGTTCAGATTCTCTGTGACACAATATGCAAATATGACAAGGTCATGTATGGAGGCATGATCGTGTTCAAAAAGCCAGGCTGTCAGCTGTTTCTCCATCCTTGCAAAAGAGCAGACCTGGCAGGGAGTTGCAAATAAGTTGAATTTGCCTGAAGTGTGTGCAGCCCACGGACTTGGAAACAACACAAAGTGTGATATCAAAGCTCCTCATCCATGGCTTTCTTATGCTCTGTGTTATTTTGTGAACAGTTTCCAACTTGTGCTCTGATTATCTTCTCTGTTCAAACTTTAAAAGCCTTCTCCTCAGGGTTCTCTTCCCTATCTCTCCTACCTTCAATAACCTCCCCATTTTCTGAATGTCACGATTTTGATACTTGATTTTAAGAGAGTTGAGATGGCTTAGGGTGTGAGACATTGCCTGAAAAGGAAGGAAATATAGATTGACATGGAGGCCATTGAGAAAATTTTGTCTATGTATGTATTTTAAGACATAAGAAGATGACTGTGAATAGGAGTGAAAAGAAAAAAAATGTGTAAAACAATAACCATGAATTTGCTACTAGATAAAAGAGAATTGAGTGAAGAAAATATAATTAAAGTTCTGAATTTGGGAAATTACTATAATAACATTATGAGAATCCCTAAGGAAAGCAGAATCTAGGAGAATGTACTTGAAGAACTGATTGGAGGTGGAGGTCTGGAGCATCAAAAGAAGATACTTAGAGGAGTGGGACAGGTGAAATCTTCATGATAACAGGTTAGAAAGAAATGAACAGAAGGTCTTGTGAGAGTATTATGCTTATAGAAGTAACAGCTACAGTTTTAAAATGTGAAACTTCTATTGTCTAAATGTTTGTGCCCTCAGAATTCATTATGGTGAAATTTAATACCCAAAAGGATGCTATTAAACCTTGACATCTCTTTAGGAGGGGAGCATGTCATTCAGGCTCTGTCCCCACAGAAAGAATTAATAACGACATCTGTGAAGACTTTCCTCACTCTCAAATTTGCTGGTATCTTGGCCTTTGACTTCAAAGTCTCTAGAAATGTAAGAGATAAATTCTATGTCTATAAATTACCTAAGTATTCTGTTATAGCAGCCCAAAGAGAGTAAGGCAGCAGGTTATCAGGAAAATGAACTAGTCACCTAATTATAGATATTAATCAATTGATGACTATGACAAAAGTGTGACCGACAATACCTTCAATATAAGGAGAAAACCTCACTCCTCTCTATGGGTTATTAAACTCCAGCCTGCAACAATCTCAACACTAACACGTCCTTTTTCTTTGTTCCAAATTCAGTGATTGCTGGAGTTTTTATTCCAGAAAAATTATTTTTCACAACTCAAAAAGTTCAATGTGTAATTTTGATATATTTGAGGATTAAATATATGCTTTTAAAATAAACAGTTTTTTTCTATTATTTTCACTTATGATGAGGGCTTCTGGTTATGTCTAACAAGAATGCTTAGGCAGGTGACATAATTATTGGTTTCTTTAAGCCATTTCTTTCTTTGGATCTATGCACTTTTCTATCTTCTGTTCTAAATATTAATATACTTTTCACATACACAAAATACCGACATACAAATAATAAATAAGCAGTTCCAAACTTGAAGCTTTTGGGGGATTTCAATTTGATTGTTTTAAAAATAAAACTGCTGTCAGCTTTGTTTGTGGAGAGGGCTTAGCAGCTCTGTTTACTCTAAAAGTAATCACTTCTTGATTCAAACCGCTTCACCAGTAAATAGAATATCTTAGGACATTAATTATATGGGAGAGAAGTCAGCAAGAAGTAGCTGTTACAATTCATTACTGTACAAGAAATAGCAAGAGATGGGAGAAAATGTAAAGACGGAGATAATTGTTATTGCTTGGCTGTGAATAGGATTGGGGTAGATGGATTGGAATTGGTTTATCTTTCTTCTTCATAATAAACTAAAACATAGGCCAGAGAGTGAAGCTGAGAAAGAGAGCCAGTTTTCCACAGGTTTAAGACTGAAATACAGCAGACAAATGAAACAGCAGGCAGTATTTTTTTTTTTGATAAAAATGTACGAATTAAAGTTTTTATGCAAAATAATTTATTTCAGTTCATAGCATATGCAAAGTCTCCTATATTGTACTACTTTGGCTTGTTATTTACAAACTTCCGTTTACAGAGATCCTTGTGAAATAGGAGTCTGCTGATGAGCATAAAGCATGAAACCCGCTTGGGGTGACATGGAAGCTCACTTAGTCTTTAGCTCGATTCCTGCATGCCTTTTCCTGTCTTTCCCTGTTTCTGGAGTCTTGACAGATCTCTCGGGAATTCTTCCATGCCTCCGAACACAATATAAAGGTTCGTCATCTGAGTTTTTTTCATTTTATCCATGCTAAAATCAAGACCCAGAAAGAATCAGCTCTTCACTGTAACTTACACACCATTGGATGGTGGGGAAGTTGAAAAATGATGGTCTGTTGACTCAGGTATACTGTCCTGGGCTGTAATTCTCTTCTGATTTAAAGGCAATAATGTCTGAGTATGATATTGATATGAGTGCATAAGTTTTCACCATTATCCTCAACTAACCCTCCTTTCATATTGTCTCACACTTATATACTACCATAAGTAACTTTAGATATTAATATCAAGTTTATTGTAAGCATTAAGATTTTGATATATCACTGACTTGTTCTTGATTTTAGGCCAGTTCTTTCAATGTGTGTAACAATACATAACTTACCAATGCCATGGAGTTATTTCTAGAATCAACTTATGTAATGGTAATAGGATATTTTTGGAAAAGTATAGAAAATATATCCATATAAAGACAATTTATATAATCAGGTTAAATATTTTTATATAAAATAGAATTCATTATTCACTTTTAGGTTATTTATGCAAATGCTGCAATTTCTCAACTTTGTGGTGGTGCAAAAATGCTAAAAATTCATAAAAAACATACTTTAAATACTGAAATTTGACCTTTTTAACAGCTAGCCACATGCAGTATGATACTGTTTTGTGATTGTGGACCTCGGAAATTTACAATCAAGCAGAAAGAATTGGCTTTCTACAGTGCATTGCTTCACTAAACTAGGCTTTTCAACAGGTTGTATGCATTGATGTATTTTAAACATGTGACATTTTCAACTTACAATGGATCTGTCAGGACAAAACACTACCATCAGTGAATTGTAAATTATAATTGTATAATACAGCAAATTATTGCAATGCAATTTAATTTTCAAGCATTTTTGGTTGAACAAATTTATAAAACATAAAAAACATATACAGTTTACAGTGGAAGAATCCATAAACACATATACTTCTTTTAAAATTATATGGATTAGAAATATAGAAATATCTTAATCATCACCCAGAGTCATTAATTTATTTAACAATCACACAGTCCCTAAAATATTTTTCAAATTTGAAACTTTCCTGAAATAGCTGCTGTGTTAGGTTTGTATTATTAAGTACCTTGTTTGTGAATCAAAGTGGCAAATTATTACAATAAAAATTGACAAATTTTGAAACATAACAAAATATTAATACCACAAATTTTCATTTTGCTTATTAAGTGGCAATTTGGTATCTTTAATTACAGTCATGCTATATGATATTTAAGAATAAAAATTTTTCTAAACTCCAAACACAAATTATGTATTCCATACGCAAAATGCCTTGGTAACCTCTAAGCTATTTTCTGTAACTCAGAATATGCACATTCTAAATTTTTCATATAAATGGAATCACAATATATATCTCTTTGTAGATTGGGAATTCAATATTTAACTTTTTGAGGAAATGCCAAAGTATTTTTCAATAACTAAACCAAATTATATTAGTTCCAGACGTTCAACTTTCTTTCCCACTTATTTTTAATTTTGGGGTATTTTTATTACAGCTTTCCTAATAAGTGTGAAGAATAATATATGACTTTGATATGCATTTTCCTTATGACTTATGATCTTCAGCACCTTCTTATGTCTTTGCCATCAATTTGCATATTGTTTTGAGAAATACTTTTTTAACGTCATGAGCCTCCTTGTAATTTATGTTGTTATTCTTTGTGTTATTGAATTATAGTTTTTATGTATCATTAGAATTCTCACAAAGTTTGTGCTGAATCTGAAAATGAAGTGGAATAGTATTGAGATCTCAGTCATATTGTTTGTCAGTCCATAACGTAGGATAACTTTCAATTTATTTATGCATTCTTTAATATGTGCATTAATTTTTATAATTATAAACGTACTCAGGAGTATTTTATTTTTAAAGCTATCATAAATGGGATTGATTTCTTAGTGGCCTTTCAGTTTGTTCATTGCGAGCATATAAAAATAGAAATATTTTTGTCTTTTTCTTCTAATTTAGAAATTTGCTGAATTTGATAACTTTTTGTGGGGTTCAAAAACCTTTATATATAAGATCATATCACCTGCAAATGTAAATTCTTGTAGCTATTTGTTTTCAACTTGTTACGTTTTATTATCATTTCTTCACTAATTTATCAGGTTAAAACTTCCAGTACATGTTTGAAGTAGTGGTTTAAGTGACAAATGTGATTTGAAGTAGTGGTTTAAGTGACAGTGCATGTTCTGTTTTCATCGAAGGGGCAAATATTTTAGTCAACACTGAATATACTGTGAGATATATATTTCTATAGCTGTCCTGATCATGTTGGAAATTGTATTGCTCTTCTTAGTTTTGCATCATGACATGTCATGGACTTTGTCATATGCCTTCTTCTTTGGCAGTTAAGTAGATTGTGTTATTTTACGTTTGTTCTATTAGAATGATACATTACACTAATTGGTTTCCATATGTGAGACACATTTTAATTCTATCAATGCTCTTTCTCTTTTCCTGTTTATCTTTGTTTCATTACTTCTTAATAATTTTTATATTTTTATATTTTGTCTTGGTTTCACCAGTGGCGACTGCAATACCTGTAATGATAGAAAGTTTAAGTTCTGTTATTACAGCGATATTTAGTAGGGTTCTGACCATCAAACATGAATGCCAATTTGACTGGTTGAAATATGCTTGGCGGGTTCTTGAGGCACACATCTGGAAATGTCTGGAGGGTCATAGAGGTGTGACACTGGACTCTATATGTAATTCCTTACCCCTTCTTCTCTTACACTATTCTCTTGCTTTTTTTTTTTCCCCTGGGTACTAAGAACTAAATATTTTGCTCGGCCATGCCTCTCCACCAGGAAATTTAAGCGCAGAGCCAGCTGATTTTTAACTGCATCCTCTGAAACTATTACCAAGCAAAATTGTCCTTTAAATTGTGGATATCAAGCATTTGTCTCAGGAACAAGAAATTTGATAAATACAATGCCAAATAGTACTATTGCTTATAGAATTATTTATTGAGAAAGGTAGGTATAGTAGATTGAGTAAGCTAAAATTATGCAATAATGGAAGAACCTTGAGAGAAGACAGCATATGCAACATAATTTTGACTTCGTGTGGCTACTGTACATGTATTGTCTGCCCTAACCTAGATCAGGTCTAGTAATACTAATTACATACTGGAGACCATATAAAATCTTATAACATTAACATTTTCCTATACATAGAAATGTCTTGACAATTACACATATTGACTGACCACATTAATCCTTGCCAGTTGTTATAAAACTTTTAAAAGTAGAGAAAAGTGATTTAAGAAAGGCAAAATAAACTAGTGTATAGTAAAATAATGTAATTTATGTTTATATTGAAATGAAAAATGTCTTTCAGGAACATACATTAAAAAATAGGTGTAGATAGGAAAGGAGAGACATTCTAATAATAGAAACAATTGAAAAATAAATAACTTAGAAATTATGCAAACTAAAAATTCTTTTTTAAAATAATGAAGGGGATGTCTCTAAATTCAAGAGTGGTAGATGAATATGCATGTCCACATCAAAAGATTTTAACCATATTTTAGAGACATTAGTAACAGAAATTACAAGTTGATAAATGTTGGAAATTATTTTCATTACAAAAACATGAAACCATATGGCAAGACATTACGGCAGTCATTGTTGATTCTTATTATCTTGTTTTGAAGTCCTATAATGCTTTTATTCTTTTGTCTTGATTGGTTTTATTCTGTTGTGTTTTATTTATTATGTGTGATAGTATGGATGACTGCTTTGAAGAAAATGAGACATTACAGTAACCATTGTTCATTTCTCCTTATCTAGTTTTGAAGGCTTGTAATGCTTTCATTATTTTATTTTGATTGGTTTTAGTCTGTTTTTGTTTTCTATTATTTGTTTTCAATATGTGTGAAGGTATGGACAGCTACTTTGAAGAAATCAGGTGACATTATGATGGTCATTATTAATTTTCTGTTGTCTTGTTTTGAAGTCCCATAATGTTTTCATTCTTTTGTTTTTATTGGTTTTATACTATTTTGTTTTTTTTAAATTTACTGTGTTTGAAAGTATTGACAATTATCACACAGAAAATAAGAGACATTATGGTAGTCATTGTTAATTTCCTGTTGTCTTGTTTTGAAGTCCTATATTGTTTGCATTGTTCTGTTCTGATTTGCTTTGTTTTATCCTCTTTAAAATAAGTTTAAAAATTAAAAAAAAACATGAAACCATTTATGCAAAAGGCCATGTTGAGGAAAAACTTAAACATAATGGTACCTGCCTATTCATCGTTAATTCACTCTGGAAGGCAGGATAAATATCCAAATTGATGACTATCAAGCCAATTATTTTGCCTGGAAAAGTTAGTAACAAGGAGCTGACAAGTAATAAACAAAAAATGAGTACTGGAACAAAATGAGTTGACTGGGACAAATTTTGACTAGTTTCAAGGCAGTTAGGGTCCAGGTATGACTGTACTAAATGCCAGTAATTACTGGTATCAGGTTTCTCCTCTCCAATATTAAGTTTTGGAAGATGACAGAGTTATATTCTATCAATTTTATCAGTTCATGAAAATAACTCTTGTATTTCAAATGACCAAGAGAGTATGCAAATATTGAGAAAATAGAAAGTTACAACAATGGGAAGATTAAAACTTTACCCAGTATTACTAAATTGACTGATACATGAAACAAGATTAAGACCTGAAGGTCAAAGATAACTGGTTATAAAATTTTGTACATCTTATGTATTTCTTTCTGATTCGCAGCTTGCAAATTCACTTGGATAATACCATATATTATAGGATTACCAGGTAAATGGTGGTATTCCAAAATAAAACTCTCTTTTATACACTCCCAGAATCATAAATATACCCAGTAAAATAGCCAAGCATAACTTTGGTATAAACAAAAACTGAAGAATTTGAGAGATGAATTAACATTATAGTTGAAAAATCTCTATCATAAAAGAAGAATGTATATACATTTATCTTTAAATATTTTATGTTGTTTAGTGTTCATAGAATTTGTATTTTTGTTGTAGAGAGCACACTGCAATGTTAGAGACATAATGTGAGCAGAAACAGGTGTTTCCTGATTTCTGGTGCAGGTTTCATCTTTTAATACACAAGTGACAGCTGTACAAGTCATTTTAAATCACATAATGTTTAATATTCGTTTTCAAAGAAAACATTCAAATCAACAACATGATACCATTTTATGACATATTAATAATCTCATACATATTGTTAATTATAGCTAGTCATCATAATTCTATTAGTTTTTCCATAAATAATATACAAATATATATTAATAGCTACAATTTTCAGTTTCATTATAATTCAGTTTCCAAAGTCATTTAACTCATTATCTAGAAATATGAACTTATCAGAATTTGATTCTCTGGAATTTATGAATTGTATCTAGAAACTACAGAACAGCAATTGATCTATTTTTATTTCCTTGAAGAAAACCCATCTGCATATTGATTCTCCTATCTGTGATATTCATGAGGCCAGGTGTAGGTGTTTCAACTTCTATACTAATTGCTTTTAAATAGTTTGATATATCAAATATAGCCTGAGATTATAGGTTTTTTTCTAGAGTATTGGAGAATAATTTAAAATGTAGGCAGTGGTTTGTTGTTAACGTCCAAATGAGTTGTTCAAATAATGCTATGCTAATTGCAGTTGTTAATTTGGGAAATTAGCAGCGATATATTTGAAATTCTTCTTGACAACTTCAGGAAAACTATTTTCTCTTTAGAGATCATCTTTGCAAGCAATAACTAAAATGTTTTAGTAGACTGTAGGAAACAAATTTAAAATAAAAAATCAACTTTCTCAATGGCATTTCCAATGCTTAAAATTTTATGTAAACTTTAGCGTGAAGTTTTTGAATGAGGTTATGAGTATTCAGGGATTATTTAATTTTTTCAGCTTTATTTCCTTATGAGCCAGGAATAAACCACACTTCTGAGTGTATGTGAGTAGGTTATGGAGACATGACCTTGGATCCCCAGTTGCTTCAAATTTGTCACTGACCTTCTGCTGTGCTTCCTGGCTAGTTTGACCTAAGCATCTTTGCTTGTCCATGCTATTCCCTCATTATATTTCTGTCTCAGAGTTAGTCGACAACAGAATAAATCTTCTGAAACTGTGACCCAACTTCAACATCCTTTTCTCTAAGTTATGAATGTTGAATATTATTTTTCAGTAGGGGGAACTCTAATAGAGAAACTTAGTGTTAGGTTACTATGATTTTGCTTGGTCAGTAGATTTAGAAGTTTTTGGGATTGGTTTGAGGAAGGAGTTTGGAAAGGCTGTGGGAAGTGAGCTGGCAAAGTAATAGAATACTGTAAGCAGAACCTGGTTGGTGATTCTGGTCAGAGCTCAGAAGAAAATCATCCTGATAAGAATGAAACATTAAAGGCCAGACCCAGAAAAAAGAACTTATTTAGAAATTGTATAAGAAACTATTTGTGTTAAACTCTGGCAAGACGAATTGTTTAAATTTTTCCCAGAACCAAGACTGTGCTCAAAGACTGTTATTTTTGGTGGCTGATGGATTGTTCTTGGAGAGGACAATGCAAAGCAGGTCAACATTTAAGATATGGTACAAGAACTGCTGCCTGAATCACTTAGGGAGGCCCTGTCTGAAAAAAAAAAAAAATAAATAAAAGTTAGCAGGATTTGAGGAAGAAATCCAGTGCTAGATCCAAAAAAAAAAAAAAAAATGTTGGAGGGCAATCCAATAATTTTGGTTTACATACAAAAATATGTATAAGGATAATAAATTTAACTCCATTTGTTTTCAATCTCACTTTATATCATCTTTACCACGTAGTCTCTTACATAATTATCCTATACTTTATGTGCAAATTCTTTACTATAAATTATTTGGGTGTTTTCAATTTTCTCAATTAAAAACAAAGGAAACATCAGTTTTGTATTAATGCAGTAGAGCTTATGGCATTGTGTAATAAGCATTTACTTATTCATTTAATCATTTCATATTTTATATTTTGATTTTTCTTTCCCTATGACCACTGTTATTGAAACTGTGTTGTCCTAATATCCTTAAACATAAAAGAGAGAATTTAGAGGCAAAAAGCTGAGTAGATAACATAAAAACTTGAATTTTAGCCCAAAATGAACTACGTGAAAAAGAGAAGTTAAAAGTAGTTAGGCAAGTGAATATACTAACTCTATTAGCAAGAAAAAAAGTACTTTGTATAGGAACAAGAAAAAAACATTCTCAAGGGCATCTATGGAATCAGCAAGACCTCAACTACTGCAAATTCAAGATGGAAAAGTGGCAATCTGTTATTTGAGAAAAAAATCTCCCAGATTCCTGCTTGAGAAAACTCCCTCAGGAATTATTTAAATGTGGTTGTCCATTCTTGTACTCAGAGGCCAGTACAATCATGTTCCAAGGGGGACTGGCTATTACTTCTTCTGACAACACACATCAGTGCTATCCATATGGTGTTGAATTTGGTGCCATGCAGGATGCAAGGGTTGTGAGGTCAAGGAAGCTTCCACCTATAGTTCAATGGAAGGCATAGGCCTATCAAAAAGCCTCTCAGGGGACAGTGTGTAAGAATAAAGCCAAATATGCAGTTGAAACCCCAATTTAGACATTCAAAAACTTGGAACATAGGTGGTTGATAGCTATGGGTCGTACATATGGGCCAGCCTGAGACAGCCCAGCTGTGCTTCAAACGTTCATGCCATAAGGGTGGGGCCATCAAGCTCTTTGGAACTCACATCTCATCACCATGTTCCCTGGATGAAAGACACAATGCAGGATTAAATATTTTCTCTGCTGGGCTTTTATCTTACTTTGCTGTGATTTTTTTCTGTCCTCCAATTTCTCCCAATTGGAATGAAAATGTTTACTCTGTACTAAGATACCTTGAAATTACATAATTTAGTATTTTTTTTATAGATCTAAGTGTTTACTTTGAGTCTCATGAAAATATGATGAACTTTTGAAACATTCTGGAACAGTTGATATTTTGTGAAGAGATTTTTGCCTTTTTGATTGTACATAAAATTAGGTGGAATTATTAATTTATTGTTAGGTTTATTGAGTAAATATGGTTTAAGGAAATGTATTTGGGTGTGAGATTGACACTGGGTAAAATGTGATTAAACTTAATTGTATCACTTGATTGATTTAGAAATAATTTACTGTGGACTGAATCTTCTGAAACCATGAGCAGAATTAAACTCCTCCTTTAAATTATGTTAGTCATTTTGTTCCAGAGCTGTGAAAGCTGACTGATACAGTGAAACAGATATGTAGTTGATTGCTTCTCCTTATTATATATACATTATCATTTTAATGGGATTCTGTAACTGAATCTGAACCCTAATGTCTCAGATATAGGCAGAGAGAGTAGGACCAAGTCTGTTGTTTAAAACTTTAATAGCATTTTAATTAAGTAAAGGTTAGTGATGATCTAAAAAAATTAGCAAACTGTTTTAGGATTATAAGTCATAGGCAATATCAATGATTCTAGGAAGAGAAACATTTCATTTTAAATTGGGAAAACGGTAGAAAAGATTTTTTTCAACTTTTTAATTTTTTTTTTTTTTTTTTTTATCGGTACCAGGGAGCAAACCCACAGCCGCCTGCTTGCAAGGCAAGTACTTATGCCACTGTGCTAAATCCACAGCCCTAGAAAAGATTTTTGTAAAAAATTGTAAATAATTTCTCTTCCTTGTAAAAACTAAGACTGCTGTTGAAGAAACAGATAAATTTCATTTTTTTTCCCTTCCCACTGGTTTGAAGAAGTTTGAGGTGAGAGTTCAAACCAGGCAGAGATCGAAGACTAGAGGTACATGTTTTAGGAAAAAGTTCTTCTCCGTGCTTGACATCGAGATAAGGAAACAAAGCAAAAGAGGAGGCGGTGAGAGACAACTCTGAAAAGACGATGACTTGAAACTCTAGCAAGTTGTATCTAGTAATCAACAGAGGGTTTAATTTCGTACCTTTTAATTCCCTACTGTTATTCCCAAATCCTCAGTGAAGCTTTCTTGTTTTCAATGATCTGGTTTTAACTCTGCCTTAGGATGTCCACAGGGTCTGGATCCAGCTATATTGAGAAGTGATAGAGATAAACAGAAGGGGAGAGCTAGACGAAACATGATTGCAGGTATCTTCTGAGGATAGACGACTATACATGCAAAACATCTACTTGTCTTGATCTATGATGCATATATCAGATTGTTAGCTGTGTAAACATTCCTTAGTGATATCCAGAAATATGTGGGAAATTGTGTGAAAGGAATTCTATCAAAGATAAACTTCTTATTGACACATGGATGTGGAGTCAAAGTGGATTTATTGTAATACTAAAGACACAAGAGCCTGAAAAGCAATATAAATAAGTTGGCAAAGAAAGTTGCTGAAAAATTTAACTTGCTGACTTCAAGACTGAGTGTGATACGTCTTTCATCGCCAATTCATGTTTCTCAGATGAAGTTATATAGGATTGCATAAAGAATGATATGTGAATTCAAGTACAAAGATAATTCACTTAAGTGATACACATTTATTCAGGATTGGAGCTGTATTTTCTAGGCATATTTCTTTTTCATTCTAGCATAGTACATAAACTAAAGTACACACTTTATTTGTAATAAAAATATACTATCTTTGAGTAAAACTACAAATACTTTTGCTAACACACAAGGGATTATTTCTGCTGTTAGGAGGAAAACGTCATAGGATTTAACTGTTAGAGAATTACTCAGGAATAGAAAATTCACCATTGTTCAAGACTAGCCATGACCTTATCTTTCAATTCCTGAAGTTCAATTTGGTTCCACTTATCTACTCATCAGATATTTTTTAAACATGATGTTTTCCCACACATTGCAAAAGGCAATAAGGTTTTAAGAGGAATGAGGAATTCTCTCTGCCCTTAAATGACTCTAAATCTAACTGAGGATGATAATATTCTTAGTTGATATTTATTGTCTACTTGTGTGTGTTAGGCGCAGTCCTAAATGTTAGCCCAAAGGCAGGGAAGAGCTAGTTCTCCACAGGTGATGAAGAAGAGAGAAAATTTGAAGTCAATCTTGAAAGGACAAGCAGGACTTTGACAAATGGAGAGGGGATGGAATACATATTCAGAAGGAATAGCATGTATGCGTCTATGTGTATGAAGATATAGTTCTGTAATGGTAACAGGGAAGTCAGTATAAGTCACTGGAAATGTGGAGTGACGAACAACATAGTCTGGGACAGGTGATAAGTAAATGAATGTGAATGTACTGGAAATTCAGAATTAAACCTGTTCTGCAGCAGCTACAATACTAGAAGGACTACTTATGTTATTTAAATCCTAAAAATACTACAAAGCATCTATTATTGCAACTTTCATTCAAGAACAGCATAATTAATAGTAATGTAAAGTAGGAAGTACCTTATTTCAGTTTATATAACCAAAAAGGGGAAGAGGGTTCAAATTTTTTTCTTCCATTTGACCATCATACATAAAGGGACACATGTGACAGATTTAGGTGATGGTGAGCTCTTTTACTGGCCACTACTTAGAATCAAAATAGCCATCTTTATGGTACATCCACTTATGCATTGAAAAGTAATTATATTCCTATTATATGATCTATGAATCCTGGGATATTTTTTGCATAGTCTACTAGAGGAAGCTTGGTATATAAAACTGTACATTCAATGAGATAGTGTAAGAAACATTTTGATGTATGAATGTGGTATAAAAGATGAAGTGATAAAGATCACCATAGAAGCACAACTGGAATTTGGTAGGAATGACTTCACAATAAATGATGCTTGAGAAAATTATTCGTAACATATAAGTAGGGATTACAAAATTCCTGGCAAAGACAGAAAAAAATATTGAAGTGCATGTAATTCAGTGTAAGTAGGTTGGAGCTATAGATATATGGCTAATATAGTCAGAAACTGTATTATAGAAGATCTTTGCAAACCGCAGATGGCAGATGAAACTCAGAAAAATTTATTTTTCTTTTATTGCCTATATACATAATTTTTCCTCCTAAAGTTAGTTGCAATCAAGGAAAAGCAGGAAATTTCATATAAGATTCAAACTTTTGCTTCTCTTAAAAAATCAGGAAAATGACCACATTGTGCCTGAATTTCTGGATAATAAAAATTATTTGGCACTGAAGAACAGTTTTCTTTTTGAAATGGACATGTTTATTTCCCAAACTACTATTTTTCTGCTAATTGGCTGTCCTTTATTGGCTTCTATTTATAGGACTTCATGTAGGCCTTGGGTTTGTTTCAAGATCATTCATGTCTCTTCCCATTTGGCCTCAAAACTCTTTTATAACTATTTAAAACCTAGGCCCTCTGGCTGGACAATTTTTACCAAAGCAGAAATTTTGAATTTGGTTTTCTAAAGAAGACCTAAATCAGGTAATCAAACTAGAAGTAGAAATAAAGACAGTACTATAGTCAGGGTTTACAAAAAATACCAATATACTATAGGGAACATAATGTATAGAATTATTTTATAACAGTCACCCAAAGAGTCAAACATAAATAAATGAAGGAAATCTGTCCACACACTAAAGATTCCGAAAATATAGCGTAGGGCTTCGATCCCATGGCAACATCTTGGATGAGTTCAGCTGAAAGGTAGAGTCCATGGCAATGTCTCATGCAGGTCTGTTTTACAGATCTGCTCTGGAAGGGCCCACAGGTCATCAGTGGAAGCTAGAAAGTCTATGCCAGCAGGATGAAGAATTTGTGCCAATAGATCGAAGGCTCTGCACTGGAGCCAGAAAGCCATGCTGAAAGGAAGGACCAGGGCTTCCCCAAAAAGTATCACAGCCACCCTCAGTAACAAAGAGGTTCCAAGATCCTCCAACAGTGAGAACAGCAGAGTACATATCAAGAAGCCAGAGGGCCAAGTTTCTCCTGAAGACTGAATAGCACATCATCTTTCCTTCTGGAGCCAGGAAGGAGTAAATTAAGGACCAGAGTTCTCCCAAAATGAACTGCAGTCATTCTCAGAGACAAGATCTTGAGCTCCTCTGACAATGAGAACAGCCAAGTTCTTAACATGAAAGAAGCTCAACAAGTTCCTCCAGGAGAACCAGTAGCAACAGGAGAACCAACAGTGATCCGGCCTGCAGATCAACAAGTTCGGAACTCCTGGAGGAGAAACGGGGATTAAACAAAAGACATGGGGGAGACAAAAAGAGACAAAGGCAAGTTGATGTAACCCAATCAAGCCTCCGGTTTATTGAGAAAATAATCACACCTTTTATAGGCTAAGGGCGGGAGCTGGGACAGGAAGAGGTTAAACAGATGAATACAACAGGGTTACCATCACATCCGGATAAGTGACGTAAGCAGAAAAGGATTATGGTTAATGTAGGCAGACGCAGTGCCCATAGAAGAGAGAGAGAGAGACATCTAGGCAGCAATGCCTGTCACTCGGCTCCCTACACAACAGCACCATCTCTTTCTCTCCAGTTCTCCCTTTCATATTGGCAAAAGTCCTCAAGTGGGCCATCCACACAGTATCATGGTGATTCAGTTCAGCTAGTATTACAAATTGACCACCAGTTACCAATCCACTACAACAGGAGCTAAAGGTACTGAGACAAATAGAATACTGACTGACTAGCATTTAAATGTTTTAGTTCTATTTATTTAATTATAAGTGTATAGCCCCAAGTTAGGTGCAGACTACTATGTTGAATATATGAAGGTTTTTTATAAGATGTTTTCTAAAAGTGGGTACCAATTACTACAAGAGTCTATGTTATTCTGAAGTACAGAATTTAAGCATAAACTGGTAATTGGTAAATATTTAATTTGTTTCTACTAATGATTTTCAACATACGATGGTAATCCTAGAAGCTATACCTTGTCTAACAACACGAAATTCCCAGACACCAAATGGTTGTTCAATAATTCTGTCCAATTCTTACACTACCGAAACTCAGTACAGACATTAAAGCCTGGGATTCTGTCCTGCACGACTGCTTCCATTTGAGATACAGGATGCAAGATCGGTTGTGCCAAGTTACCTGTGTTTTGTCCAGTAGATTATAGGTTTTGAGGTTACCATAACGCTCCATGTTCAGGTTGCATGAGTTCATAAAATGACTGATACCATTTAAGGAGGTTCCACATTGAAAATTACAGTTTTATTGGAAAGCATACAAACAAAAGGAAGGGATGCACAAGTGCACAGAACAATATCAGGGGAGAGGGGTGCACAGTTCCCACCATGCTCGCTTGAAGTGTGCCAGCCCTGAAACTCCACTCTATCAGCAAATTCAGAAACTCCACAAACCTTATCAGTCATGGGGACCCAACATACAGGAATCCAAAACTCATTTTAGCAAAATAAGCTACTCCTCTCATTCAAGAAATTTCAGTTTTTAAAGGTCTGGGACAGACCCTGAAACCAGGAATAAAGAATATGTAAAGTTTTTATTATGTCACAGAAGCTTTTTAGAAAACAGATGTATTTTGTTTAACCTATAGTTACAGAATTTTCTTATGCAGACTTCATGGATTACAATTTTGTGTTACATGAAACAAACTTTTGAAAATATCAATTTACAAAATATCGAAGGAACTGATGTAACATGCAGAAAATGTTTCCTTTATAAAATTAAGCGCAGAAAGAACAAGAAAATTTGGTTGTGCATCTGAATTCAACCATTTCCAGATATTACTAAATGGTGCTGTAGAGCTAAAAATATTTACCTCCGGTGCTTTCTGATTTCCAGCTATTTGTAAAAGAAAAATAGAGATTAAAAAGACATTTTTTTCGGGTTTTCCTGTTGTGCTTTCAGATTTACAGGCAGGGATAGAGTAGGCAGCAGCCCAGGGATCTTGAGTTGGCTTTCTGATATGTTTTTCCCTCTAGCCTGGTCAGAACATGCCAACCGATGTTAGGATATTTTCTCATTTCTGCAGTGTACTCAAAGATTAATAACCCATCGGGGGCTACAGAACATACACATATCAAACCCACGCTAACTGCAGCCAATGTCCACCATACTGAGAGCCCCTTTTGCCTCCCAGGTAGCAGGGAGGCTTGGAGAACTGGGCCAAGAGTTCTGGAGAGCTATGTGCAGCCGGGAGCAGCCCTTGGCATGCCTGCTACATGCTGCTGTGCTTGGTGACACGGATGCATTACTCACCACCAGACATAGGAAGGCTTAACATATACAGTAAGTGGTTTTGTTCTGAAATCCATTAGATTATCTTCTTAATGTCTGTGTAGACTATTATTTAAATATGAATAGATGTTCTTCTTTTACTTTCTTTTGTATTTCAATTTCTTTCTTGTAATATTTGTTCCTTTTTTCATTCCTATTGCACACTATCATTATATCTCCACATAACCAATAGCAGAATAACTGGCTTAGGACTAGAGAGGGTTTATTAAGAAAGCAAGAAGCACAGTCCATAAATACATATCACCGCAAGTAATAACATCTAATAATCAGTCTTTATTGAGAAAAGGTTGATTTACATGATCCTTCTTTTTGTACTGTACATACAATTAGCTCATTTAATAAAAAGCAAAGTATATAGGTACTTGTATTATTGCACTTTTACAGGAAAAATAGCACAAAATCTTAAGTAACTTGTTCTGGGTCACCTAGTTGATGGTTGTTATAGCTTGTGTCTAAATGACCCTTAAAACTGCACATGGTGATAGGTGGTACATTTTAGAGATGACTGGATTTAGAGTATGTGATGCTGGGATCAAGGGTGTGTGATTAACTTAGTTTATCATAGATCTGGGAGTGGATAATGGGAAGATATTCCCTTGGTGTAAGTGCTACCTGATCTAAGAGAATGCACTCCGGGTAAATTATAAGGGACAGAAAGAGGGGTGGTGTGGTTTCTTGTAACTTTCTGGTTGCTATTTTGTTGCTTTCTATCTGCTATGAACTATTTCTCCTCTGGGATGGCCCTTTGCTATTCTACCCTTTCTGGAGCCAGCCAACTATGGGCTGAAATGTCAATAAACTATGAGCTGAAAAGGTTTTCTGCTTTAACTTTTGGTGCACAGTAATTTGTCTCACCAATGAGAAAAGTAACTAAGACAATAGCAAAGTTAGAATTCAAGCTCAGTGATTCTTACTCCATCATCAATATTTTTAGTATGACCCTTAAATAGATGTTCTTCTTTTACTTTCTTTTGTATTTCAATTTCTTTCTTGTAATATTTGTTCCTTTTATCATTCCTGTTGCACACTATCATTATATCCCAAAAGCTTCCTTTATGAGAATTATGAGGAAGAGAAGAGACCAAAAATCTTTGGGAAGTGTAAGCTTTTGTTATGCATTACCAATGTATTACAAAACAGCTTGTGTGTGTGTGCATTTATAGATGTATGTGTATATGTCTACACATCCACATATACGTAAATATGTGTGTATGTACATATATATAAATTGTGTGTATGTGATTTAAAAATAAGCCAATTGGCCTAAGATCTAGTACTACTTTAAATGTATTAGTAGATCCAGTATTAGCGTACTGTACAAATGTACGTTTGGGTTGAATACAACAGTGCCACACCATTATGTAAATTTTATATAAATTAATAAAAGTTTTGTTTTTACAATAATCTAAATTCAAATTGAGATGAATCTTCTGCAGCATCTTTAATTAAATTGGCTTTTCTTCTTGATTTTAAAATCTGATCCTTCCATGCGTATTTGAATCACTTATCCCTTGGGTACCTCTACACTAGAAGTTGGTCACTTCGCTAGGGTAGCAGGAGGGGCCCATCAACCCCAGGAGCCTCGTGTCTATCCATGTTCCGCAGCTGTAGCATCTGCACAGCCTTCCTTGGATATTTCCTAGGCTACCTGCTCTGCTGATTTGCCTTCCTGTGTACACTTCACAGAGGCTCCTAACTATGTGTATGTCGGTTTTCTTTCACAGCCCCACGTTGCCTGAAGACTGGGACTTTCTTTTCACTCTGAATGCTATAGCAGATAGAATATAAATAAAAAGCTCACAACAAACAATAGCCTTATTACTGATCTTCCAGTTCCCTATTGTGACAGTGTAGGCAAGGCAGCCACTTGCTTTTCTATCGGAGCTTTGATGATCCTCTCTGTAAAATGAAAGGGTAAAACTATAGGTTGTCCCACTCTGAAGGTCTGTGTGGGGAGTCACAGAACAAGTCACAACAAAGCAGAGGAAGCTCCATGATGGCTGGTTGGTCCACATCTCGTGCCAGTGCTATGTTCCACTGAAATCCTAAATCCCTTGATAGAAGTTACTACCCTTTGGGAGAAAATTGCTCTAATGGTGGAGTCCCAGACTGGCTCATTACTGTAAAAATTGACAGTGGCCTAGATCTCATCACCTATAGGACTCCTGAGTTTTATCTGCTGTAAAGCACAGTCATAAAGGGATAAAATCAAGAAGGTAACTAGTACTTACAAAATGTTGAATATGGCCTGGACAGTATGCTAGGAGCTTTCAACGCTGTAGTATTTAAGCTGATAGCAATCCCATGTGTTGTGTATAATAATTTACTCACATTTTCTGAATAATAAAAGTGAAACCTATTTAGTAGTAATTCAATATCAAGTGGCCAAGAACAGTTATAATGGATACTCCACCTGGGGTTTATGTGACTTGCAACCTTGTGCAGTTTCTTTTTATTTAATTAATTAACTTATTAATTAATTAATTAATTATTTTTTGCCTATGTTTTCCAGGATAGAACCTGATGGAGGGTAGCACTCCAGTTGTATTTATATGGAACTAAAGGTTCATAAAGTTTGTGGCTTTCTAAACCTGGCTTAGCCCATGGCGTTTTTGCTGCCCTTTGATAAATAGATGGGCTCATTACACACAAAAAACTATCAGTCTTTATACAAAAAAACAATTTTAAACAAAGACACAACTCTCAGGGAAGCTGATGCCACAAAACTTCATTTTGCTTCACCAAAGTATTTATTTTTGTCTGTAACACTTGGAAATCTTCTAAATCTTTTACTTATCTGTTGAGCAAAAATATTCACATCTCTTCCTCTCCACACACACTAAAATGCAATAGAATTAGGTTTAAAATCAGTGTATTCTTTGAGGCAAAATGAATTACAAACAAGTCTTGCAGATAGTAGCTAGGTAAATTGATTTCTGTGTACAAAATGTCCTTTTCACGATTTGTTGATAAAATTTTAATGTTATACATGTTAGAACTATTAAGCACATCCTCTAAGCATGGGACTTTTATTGGTGTCACAGTTTCCACTTTTATCTCTTCTTTCGTTAAGAATTTCACATTAAGTTGAAAATGGGCAGATCATAGTGCTGCGAAATAAGATGCTAACTATTACCAAAGGGACTTTATTGCATTATCTTTACCTGCTATTCTGAGCACTAGGTCCAAGCATGGAAAATAAACAGACTGTCTTGGGGATACTTTAAGGAGAATTGATGAATAGAACTTCAAAACCTATTACCATTTGGATTTACTATCAAGGCATAGTGTTCTATGAATCTGGAGGTTTAACAAAAAGTGTAGGAAAACCAGATGGACTAAAATTATATTAAAATCTAACAGATGGTCAAAGGGAAGCCCTGAAACCAGTGGAAGCATTTGCAGATCATTGTTGGACAAAATACACAGCAAGGTTAAGGGCAAGTCTGAGGCAAAGCAACATGCAACACCCAGCCTATTCCAAGCTCTTAGACATCTACTTAATTCTTTTCCTGCTGAACTTTTAAGTACCTGTTGGGCCATATCACTTGCTGATGTTCTGCACTTTTAATTACTCCTCATTCAAATCTTTCTCATTAATATCTCGCTCTGGACCATGCTTTACATGTCAATCAGCTATCTTATTTTCTGGACATTATTATATTAACATATGAAAAGGATAAGTGGAAAGATACGCACTAAAGTTAGAGGAACCACCAAATCAAAATTTGTTTGTTTAACAGACCTCCAAGATGTATGTGAGATGAATTGCAAGGGTTTAGAAGGAGTGGTTCTCAGAACTATAATTACCAGCTAAACTACTCTCATTTTCAATTAATTAAAAATTGTATTCTTCAACAAACCACTTTAGTTAGAAAACTTCATTTGTTTGTATCAGTTGATAAATATTATGCACATTTGCATGTATGTTTTTTCCTGAATTTACAGCCTTAATACAACAACTAAAACAGTAAAAGTGAAATGATATTTGGAAATGCCACTTTGACCCATTACCCACTGAAAGCTTTGATCCTAAAGTTTACTCTAATTTTGTCAAAAGAAAAACAAGCCAGTCACTGAGATATAGTGACCTCTGATTCCCTCTAACTTTTGTCTTTCCATCATCAGTAGGATAAAAGGAGAATATAAAAGGAAGTAACTCTCTCCTTAGAGGAGTCAATGATATTTTATACCTTATGCACTCAGCATAGGAATGATTGTAGATTTTGAACCTTGGTTGTGTCAGCATTACACATTGGAAACATTGAATCATAAGATCAGAAGGAGAAAGTTGTATTAAACTACAAAAAGTCAGGCCATGACTAAGATATTTCTAGATGATCATAAAGCCCTATTAACCAGAAATACTTTTCTTGCTTGAAACTTTTTTTGTACAATAATCTAAACTTGATTTAGATATGATTTATGTCCTATAGAATAATGTAGGTTTCTTTGTGTAGAAACAGCATTCTTCATTTATTGTTGACAATGACAATTACAGAACAAAGGACATAACATATGCACATGAAATATGGATTTATTGCAGTCCATTGAATAAGTAGGCATGCTCAAATATAACTAAAATATATTCAGAAAACAAATTTGATTTCTTTTCTGAGACATATGATTGAGTCCAAAAGGAATTCAGCATCTCAGTCCTAGATGTGATAAAGAGCTATAGCTATATAAAAAAGAGAATTAGGTGACTAAGAATTCCAGTTCTGATCACATGTCTCTTTTCAACTTATTTATCTATCATATTCTAAAATGCTAGACAATGAGATTTTCTTGACATGAAATTTTTCAAAATGGATCCATTATTACTCAACATTCGGTATGCAATGGCTAAATTTACATTAAACCGTTTCTGGGTGTGTGTCTGTGAGAGCATTTCAGGAAGAGATTAAGATGTGAATCAGTGGGATGATGTCACCATCAAAAGCATAGGGTGGCAAATTCTAAGTCTTTGATGACTTACACAGAACAAAATGCCAGAAGTCAAATTTATTCTTTCTTTCTCTCTGTCTCTGTCTCTCTTTCTGTCTCTCGCTCTCTGTCTCCCTCTCTCTCTGTCTCTATCTCTCTCTGTCTCTCTTTCTCAATTTAGCACACAATTCTTTTTGAATCTCTCAGCTCTCAGGCTTTCAGACTCAGACTGAATTATACCACAACCTTTCTTACTGCCTTGCTTATACATGGCTCATCATGGGATTTCTAGATCTCCATAACTGCACAAACCAATTCCCATAATAATTTTTTGAGTAAATGAGGGATATTTATTTTATTTTTCTGAAGAATCTTGATTAATCTCTACACACTAACTAAATCAAGCATAGTTCCATATTGCAAAATGAGATTATCTCTCTAAACATAACAATTTATGAAAACATGAAAAAATACTATGGCATCATGAATAAGAATCACGTTGTATAGTAAATATAATGAGATTACTTATGACAGGGATATAGTTATATATGGAGGGGGAAATGATAAAATTTATAAAAATAGTTATGTATAGAAGCAAAATGGTTAGGAACAAAAGGAAAATAGTTGTATGTGGAGTCTAATATTTTCTGAATCTGTGTCTCTTTGTAAAGGATGTTGTGACCTCAATCTGATTTGCATCTCTTCTAAGAAGCTACAGCACTAGATACTATAAATACTATAGAAATAATTCTACATGCAGGCATGCATGGGCACACATGCACTCCCACAAAAAATTGCAAACACACATCACTAACTTGTGCCTGAAAATAAAATAAAATAAAATAAATAAAATCCTTTTTAGAGAGTGTAACCGTGGCAAACCTTCAACTGTCTCTGGCCCTTTTGCTATCTTTGCATGCCATGCCTACCTCTGTCCAGAGGGAGAGGAAAGGCAGGCTGCTTCTATAGTTCCTTACTTTAAGTGAGATAAGATTCTCATTCTGCACATATTTTCCCTTTATCTCTACAGCTTGTTCTTCGAGTTTAATGACTTTATTTCTTGCTTTGTTTTGTCCCTCCACATATCTTTGGGTTATGAGATCTTTACAGATTTTAGGACTTCATCCCTTTTTTTTCCTCATTGAATTCTCTCTTTGCTCATTTTTAACTGGTTTCTTTAAAAAGTGTGTCCAAGGAATATGGAAATTCTATTTTTCTTCCTTTGTTAGCTGAAATTTAGAAATACAAACTGAAATAAATTTATTTCTCTGGATTGTTTTGGTCATTTAGTGATATTCTATTATTCATTTTTCTAAATATTGACATAGTTTCTTTCATGAAAACCTAACTTGGCAAATCTCTTTGTGCAAGCTAATTTTGAATTTAACAGTGTACCACGCTTTGTGCTTCTAACTACCACATTCTTTCCTTCTTGGTACCCCACTCTACAACCATATGTACATTAGATACAAGATGTTAACTCTTCAGCAGCCTATCCTTGTGGATATATTGTAAGTATTAGTATTTCATATAAGGGAAAAATGTTTTAGGATAAGAATATGTTCATTTCAGAATTAACAATATTTTCATATCACAACGTGGGGCTTGGGAGACTAAGTCCAGAAAACATACTCTCAGGAAGGTAATGATAAATTGAATAAAGTACACAATTGGTATATAATTATATGTTTAGAAGACAGTTTATATATGAGGTTGCCATGGCACAAATTACTGAAATCAAAGGCCTTGCTTAGATAAGAATTTGAATGAAGAATCACCCTTTAGTTATGACAATATGATAAAATTGAGTTCAAGTGAAAAAATATTTTGAACATATATTATGCTTCTAGAAATGTCCTAAATGCAAGAGGGATATGGGATAACCAACAATTATCGTTCTTCACTTCCCAAAAGCTTATGGTCTAACTGGAGAGCTGAGATTGAAAAATATGAAAAAAGAAAAAATTAACTGCATAAGAATATAATGTGGAAAATGTGCAGTAGAGTTTATGCTGTAGCAGTCAGGAAAGAGAAAAAGAACATGTGGAGTATCAGTACTGAGGAAGAATTGCGGAAATTCAAAGATGCAGGTATAGATAACATTGCTATGTGGTGAAGATATTCTATTCATACTTTCAACCTGACGTTCTCTACTTGGGCATAATGGGATTGGGACAAACCAAGATCAAGATCAAGAAATTTAACCTTCATAATCTATATTATGTCTTGTCAAATTAAAGTCATAAATCATGTGTCACATTTAAAAAGCTATGTTAATAAGAAAAACCCATCAGGCTGATTTAATTAGGGCTATTATAAATAAAAACTATCTGCCTTATACAGGTCATTTCTCCCGAGTAACCAATGAGATTTGTTTCCATTGACTGTTTTAGCCACTTAGTCCATTTTTAGGACGCATAGAGGATATATGATAACCATGTGTAAGGAAGACTTCCCTGGCACCCCTCCTCTTGAGACTGTAATGTTTTCAATACACATTTTCAATATCTTCTCACTCCCCAAAGTACCTCACTTGTCCAATCCTTTGGTTAAAAGATAATTATAAGTAAGTTTGGTATATAATACGGAATGAAGTTCTCTCTATATTTTAAAATTTGGACTATATCTTGAACCAATTTATTTTTTACAAAATTCATGTTACAGAAAAAATTCTTATCTCAAGAATGATGGAAATATATGATAATGTCCAAAATATCTTTGAGCTGGCTAATTATGTGTAAGACCATGTGCTGGAGATTCAGTAACCTCACTGAGTTCTGTGTGTCCCCAATTTACTGATGATTGGTGGTTCTCTTCAAATACTCCAGTAACCACGCCTGGCAAGGATATTACTACAGTAGCCCCTAATGAGCCATTAAAACAGAAGAGATAAAATTTGGCACAGATAAGTTTAAAGAATTAGTGAGATCTTAATAGGCCTGTAACAAAGCACTCAAAATAATCATGACATTTCAAAGATATCAACAATGTCAAAAATTAAATGAGCTGTATTGTTAGTTGATGATCCCATCATCTCTGAACATATCCTAAACTGTGGAATGGAACTTACAAAATTTGTGTGCTAAGCTTCAGGAATTTAGTGGGAAATCCACTAAGACAATTGCAGAGGTTCCTAATATCACTCATATATGTGTGTTTTACCACACAAGTGCCTTGATATAAGGTTACCATATTACTCAAACTTGGGATTCAAAGACTTGGAACTCTTTGGTCAAGAAAAATGGGGTTAGCAAAGGAAAAAAATGCAAAAAGAAAGAAACAGGAAAATTTAAAAATAGCCATAATATGCAACAGCCCTTTGAACTGCTAAGGACTTTCTCTTGTAATTCAAAGGACACTGGCTCACAGCTGTGTTATTCTCATGAATAGACTCACTTGTGGTCAGGAAATTCAGAGGTGGATTTCTTATTTATCTCTGGCTTCATACAAAAGTAACCACATTCAAACCACCTGCCCAACCAATATTAGTAATGTCCTTTTCCTTCCTGATTAAAGTGCAAAGTGCTTTAAACATTCAGCACAAACACATTTGTTTATTTCTTTCTTAATTTGTGAGGCCACTTTGCTGGCAGAGACCAAAGTAGAGGAATCCAAGATGTATTGATTTCTTTCTTCATGACTATTTAATCGGTTAAAGTGTGCGCCACTTGCAAGTGCCAAGATGCTGGTTACATTTTAATAAATGTCCTCTTTGGTCAATCGATACTTCTCAGCCCCAAAATAAATAAATAAATAAAAGTGCTGTTCTCTCATAAGCTAATGGGGAGAAAATCTTTTTACTATCAGTCATCGTGACAAACAAGAATATGAAAAGTGTTAATGAAATGACCAACTGTCTATAAAATAAAAGACTTGCAAGAGAATCTCCTTTCTTCCCTTAATTTGATGAAACAAAATGGAAAATTACACTAGTGCCCATCCAGCGTGAAATGATGTTAACAAGCAGAAAACAAATGCTATAATGAAGGACTTCTAGGATGTACTATGTATAGTCTTACTTGTAAAGAAGGAATTATTGGGCAGAACTGTAGCCCTGAGCAACATCCCAACCCCTACTGAGGAGAATCACAGCTATCATCATGTCCCTGGAGAAGTAATGCCATTCGGCACAATATGACAAATTGATGTTCACTGCATAGTAATTATCCACGTGCTGCAAACAATAGGCCACACAATTACCAACCAGGGCAATGCCCTACACAGGCAAAGTGAAGTTCCAAAATGAAGCAATTGTACAGATAATTGAGGCAATAGACCTACAAAAAAGGAATGTGGACAACTTGTCATTTATTGAGCATTGTTTGGGAAGAAAGAGTTACAAATAACTGAATTTTTCAGAATACCAAATTTACCGTTTATGTATGAAATGTTTCATTTTCAAGATACATTCATTGTAGATGGATATCTCCCTTAAAATAGATGATTAATTATCTTTCTTTTTAAAATAATTTATTCAAATGCCATTATATTTTGGTAGCTCTTTGGATTCAAAAAACAAACAAACAAAACTTTTGTTAAGGTGACCTAGAAACTAGTACTTGGGATAAGAACTTAACCACATTTAAATATGGTTCTCTATGTTTCAGATAAGGGTGTTACAGGGATATCAAAATAAATACGTAGAGAACCATCATCCTAAAAGTGTTAATAGGTTCCCATATAAGCACCCAGGTGCAAAGCAATATAAACCAAGCACATGACAGACCTAAAATTAAATGGAATACAATCACAGATGTTTTTAAATGATTTGATTCTACTTTCACTGAACTATTTTTTCTTAGTGGTGTCTATACTATATATAGAAAGATTTTAGGATTGAGCAAGCCGCCTGATGCAGTAGATTTGCCCTTGTCTTGTGGCTCCTTTTGCCCGGGACAAACCTCATATAGTAACTAGGCTGCTGGAAATCTTACTTGAATCTTTCTAAAAGTTTGGATCTTCATGCACACAATAAGAATGATTATAATTCCTTTGGTGTTTTATTTTTTAAATAAAGTCATTCGTGCAAATAATTCAGCCCCATCCCAAGTACCTCTTAAGGACACTGTAAATGTTAATAACTTAAATAAGAAAATAGGGAACAAATTGAGTTCATTAAGAATCCAGAGATGCAAGTACAATGGCATGCAGATGACAGCAAAAGGAAAAAGAATGAGTACAAAAAGTAAATGAATAAGCAAATGTGTTTTTAAAATGAAATTAAGTGAGTTTTAAAAATGAATTTAGGGTAGGTTCTTCACAGAAACCCACCCTATGCTGTGAGGTGTATTTTTATTTTTCTCCCTTTTTATGGGCCCATTTTCTCTACCACTCTCTATTTTCCTACTTTTTATAAATAAGACAATTGTCACCATTTAAAAAATAAAAGTTAATTTAAGTGAACACTAAGTCAAGTTTGAGATGATAATGTCCGTGAGTGTTCGGGGAAAAAAACTTGGTTTTCTTATTAATAAATATTTACTGAATAGCATCACAAACTAGAAAGTGCTAAATACCATCAAATGATACAGTCAAATCTATTCTACCCCATATCTTTGCATAAAATTTGTCATCACCATTTTGTAGGTAAGAAAACCAAACCTCAGAATAATGAATGACCTTACTTGATAGGGAAGATTCAAACATAAAGTTAAGTATATTACACTTTGGATCTAACCATAACCCTATCAAAGACCTTACATAGATTTTTTTCCTTCCTATCCAGCTCTACTTTATATGACTCATTTTTGCTGAACATTATCTTTCTGTGAAATCCTAAACTAAAGGAAAAATGAAAACCTGATCTCTACTCTTAGAGAGATTTTAGTCTATTGGAGGACAGAATCGTGTAGAAAGCCACACACTGAAATAAATATTTCTAAGAGGACTGTAAATGGAGCATCGTGTTCCCTCCATGGTCTTCTTCCTTCTTCCTTCCCTAGCTCCTAGATCCTGACTTCTATCCATCTTCCAAGCATCAGTTCAATTGTATCTTTCCCTGGATAGCTCTGTTACAAAGCAATCATCATGTTATTTGAAAGTTTCTGAGGAATTTACCGCCTATACCTACCCAAAGAGCTTGTTACACAGTTACACAGTTTTCAGCATCACCTCCAGAGTCTCAGCTTTAATACTTGTGGTAGAAAAAATTCTTGTTTTTATTCTACAGATATTTTTCGCTAAGAAATCTTTTCTTCTGGTTCTAGTGAAAGTTCCCATTTACTCTCGCTTAGCTTAGCTACTAGTGCCTCGAAAACAAGAGGTATTTTGTACTATTCTGGATACCGTCTCATAGATAGTTGGAAAGTATGGTAATCAAAGCAATTATTCAAAAAATAAGTTTTATTTGACTAGTGGATTGATTTACTAAAAGGACTATTTCTCTCCCACAAGTTGTACCTCTCATGAGACTCTCTGCTCACAACAACTATTGTGATTTTGAGTTTCTTGTGGAAACAGAGGTGAGCATATGTGGATACCTGTAGTACGGAATCCTTCAAATAAGATCTTTCAAATAATGAGCAAACTTTCCCTCATGCTTATTTGTAGGGTAATGCATAGACTGTTGCCTTGGAAACACTGACTCTGAACATTCTAAATTTTCCATAATGGAAAATCTTGCATCAAACTAATAATTCATACCATCTCCCTCATTTTTGTGTTTTGCTGAGAATATATAATGAGATCCAAATGCCAATAAATGTCATTTTTGAGAGTATAATTATTGTATTTATGTATTACTCTTTTCTTAGCACCATTTTTTTCATCCAGGCTTCCTAAAGATAATTATCTAACAAAAATATAAAATTCTAAATATTCTTATTTGAAGTTGTATTTTAAATGCCTTCTCTCTAATGTCTAATTCTTTTTATTGGCTTGTTTAAAATAATAACTTTTTAAAATCCTTTCCTTGTAGAAATTAGAGTTAAATTTGTGCTTCCTGTGTTTGTAGTCATGAAAACCAAGTAATAGGCAATTTGGGGTGAATGTCATTAAATGTCAATTTGCCTTAACAATACAGAATATATGGTTCCAAAACCTCAACTTCTGGACATAATCCTAACATGCTGAATTTTTTACTAAATTCTTAGTTATTATAATTATTTACTCAGTTTTGAGCTAAGGACTCCCAGAGTGCCAATCACATCCTGAAAACAACTCCATGTACAAGGTGAAGGCCAAACTTGAAAAATATCTTAATTTGATCTAGGTTTACATATAGATAGCCAACACAGATAAGTCAGGGCAAACAAGTCACAAACATTGTATGCATTGCTTATCTACATAGATCAAATTAATTCCAATCACTGCTCTATTGTAAGTCTCATACACATAACCAAACATGTTTCTACCTGTTCTGGCCTGTTCAAAACAAATGTATAAAAGTAGATTTCAACTTTCAAAGTTATCATATATTAGCAGAGAAATCCTTGAGGTCTAGGAATATCAACAATACCTACTAATGAATCATTAAATTTATTCTCTTTAGACCAAGAAACTATATGTTTATTTATATTGCCATTTTCTGTTTGTATAGTATAAACATTGAGACTGATTTAAATATCTGTTATTGACAGAACTGTGGGGGACTGGTGGCGGCTAAAAAGATAATAAGCATGAAATATAAATGACCTTTATTTTGAGAATGTGGGGAGAGACACCCCTGATCCCCTGGGGCATGGCATCTCCAACCCAGGGTTGGCGATTTCTCTGTGGAACACGTGGAGTTGAGGTCTATATGTAGCTTAGGTTAGGGGTGGTGCCTGAGGGGCATTAGGGATGCACAGGTAGCCCATTGGCACTAGTTTGGTGCCAGAGGGAGATTCCTAGGGATGGGGGAGAAAAAGCCCCTTGGCTTTACTCGCTACAGTGTCTTGTCTGGTCCAAAACTCTTTCATATCCCATGTTATGATTATTATTATGAAAAGGGGTGAAGATTTCTTTCTTTAACTGCTTCCTGCTGGCAGAGGGTGCTGTACTGGGATCTACGGGAGTTGACGGGATGATGGTTGATGCCCAGGTAGATGCTGGTGCTAGGTATTTTAGCCAGGACAACTTCACTGGTGAATGCATGTATGTTAGACTGGAAAAAATAAAGAGACAAGATGTTATGAGGAAGCATGGCACTGTATATTTAAGGACCCAGGTGAGGTAAAAGGAAAGATGCCTTCGATTTAGACATGCCATTATATCAGGACCATGTTAAGGTCCTGACATTTGCATGGTAAGGCATAATTCTGAAAAATAAATGTGGTGTTAGGAGGAGTGAAGTTATGAGAGGTGATTACTCCCCCATCTGAAAGCATAAAAGTTAAAAGGGTAGGTAGGTAAGGCTTGTCTCTGGTATGCATGACATAGGAGCCTTTAGAAAATACTTTTAAGAGTCCTGCTGCAAAAAAAAGAGTAAGACATTAGAAAACCAAATTGGATAATGAAACATGACAGCCTGTGAGTCATGGCTGTGAGGCCTTGGTAAGGCAGAGATGAGTAGGAAAAGGATGGTCAGATCTAGGGCCTGAGTGATGCGAAACCAGAATGGCAGTCTAGCAACTCCAATCACTGTTGAGGTTGCCAAGAATATCAGGTAGGTATGGGTCGCTGTAACCCGGTTGTAGTCTTTGAAATGGTTTGCTGTAACAGAGCTTTAGCAAGTATATCATCAGTTTCCCTGGTTGTGGGAAAGGCCTTTATGTATCCTGAAAAAGTATAAATAAAGTGAGAAGACAAAATGTATCTGTTAGTCTTGACCAAGGTTGCCTGAGAAATTGGTGAATAAGAAAGGAAGGAAGTGGTCTTATATCACTGAGGAGAGGTAGTGATAACAGGTGTAAGCTGTTGAGACCTCAGTGTCTGGGTCAGCCTGTATAAACACAAGGGAATGAAAGGCATTTTAAGATTTAGGACTGGGACCTGCACAAAATAGGCCCTGTTTGTAAATGGCATAGGTTGACCACCAATACCCCGTCAGAGAGACTGAGGACTTAATAGAGCAGCCTGAAAACTCTGGAAGAACTCTGTATATATGGCCTCTGTGTCCACAAATATAGAGAATGTCTTACCTGAGACTTTTAGTGGGACTTGGACTCTGAGATGGACATGCATAAAGGGGGCTGCTGGCCCTGAGCCCCATCAGTCTTCGACAGCAAGGTCAAGTAGATCTGTCGGCAATGAATCTGGCAGTGCTGGCATTTCCTGTGAGGACTAGAAGTTAGGATGGCTTACTCACTCTCTGGTGGCTAGGACAGTCCAGTATCCCTGGAGTAAGGTCTCAAAGAATGCCAGGATGGCACACTCTTTTGCCCAATGTCTTCTGCTGCATTTGAGCATGGTCCATGTGGGGGCCCAGGCAGCTCCACCTTGTGTAGGTTTACCTAAGAACTCCAAGTGTCACTGTTGTCTCTGATGTTGAAAATATCAAAAGCCATATTAAGATCTCTATAAAGTTTGAAGGTCAAGGTTTGCCTTTTTTGGGGGGATTTGGACTACAGTAGAAGGTATCTGTAGAATTAAGTAAGTATGCAGGAATCAACAGGGTATTTAAAATAACCTTAGTAATGACTTCCCATAAGGAGGACAAGGTCCAGAGAACTTTAGGAACTGACATGTTATTTATGTCATATATATAAGTATCTCTTTATGGTATTAAAATGTCTAATGCCACCTGATTTTTCAGAGGATGGCCTGTTTATTAATTCTTACCTCTTTTATTTAGGAGAGAAATCAGCTACGGTGTTATATATGCTGGGAAAAGGTTTAAGTTTGGCTGGTCTTGCTGTTTTGCATATATCACGCAACCCCTGTCCCAGAAAAGAGCCAGTGGTTCCCAGCAAAAGGAATTCATAATTATTTTTAATTTTAGTTGTTAAACATCTCTAAGCATATATCTGCATCTAAAAGAAAATGTTTGTCATGGCTGGAACACACACAAAAAAAGGCAGCAGAAGCAATTGGAACTTTATATCTGAAAACATGAACAGCATCAGATCAGCAATGAGTTTATCCATTGTGCCTGTCTGTGGCTGCAGACAGCGCACGCCTGCGTAGAGAGCATACCACACTTGGGGGCGGGCCCTGGATCTCTCTGGCATGCAGCATGTAGGTGGGACACGCAGAGTGGGCAGGATAAGTGTCAGGATGCAGCGCGCAGGGGCAGGCTGGGACTGCCCTTGGAAATGTTCAAGGCAGAGGGAAAGATGGTGCACAGGGGGATGGGGTGGGGCTGGGACTGCCCCTGGAAACGTGCAAGGTGGAAGCAGTGCCTTGGTGGCAGCGGTGGGATCGCAGTGGTGGTGGGCTGGGAGGTGGCCCAACACATTGTGAAGCTGGGGCTGCTCCAGGAGTACCACCGCTGGTAGCAGACCAGCACAGAGCCGAACCGCCATGTGGAGGAGCTGCTTGCAGGATGCGCAGATTAGGGCACAGTGTTAAAGCATAACTGCATGGACCTGGCCACATGAGAGTGGAGACACGGCACGGAGCTAGGAGGCAGCGAGAGAGCCCAAAGCTGCCCAAAGCCTAAAGCAGCTTAAAGCAGTCCCACTTGTATCTCTCAATACTGCCTGGGTTCACCCCCTACCCCAGCGGGGAATGGGCTGGCCCTCATGGTGGGTGTGGTGGGCGGAGCGGAAATGGCGAGGAGACAAAGGGGCAGGGATGCTGGTGGGACAGGACACATTCTCAAAACAAAGGCTTAAAGATAGAGAGTTTTGTAAACTTGTCGTCAGTGTGATAAGCAATAGGTAGGTATGGTTTTTTTTAGGGGGGAACAGGAAGTGGTCCCCAAGATAAAATCTGGTGTGGGGTCTAGCCCATGGAGTTACAGCCAGATGAGGCAACGGACTGTGGTCTGCCAGGTTCAAAGTCATCACTTTTTACTGCAGACCGATCGGTATATTATATGGCTCCAAATCTCCTAATAATTGGCCATCACCAATATTGTGAGTAGACTTCACATGGGTCTAGTAACAGCTCTGCCCATGAGAACTTAAAAAGCTCTGAAGGACGTGAGAGTCTCCTAGTGTGGGCTGGCCCAGGAAAACTCTGCCTTAGGTTATCTGAACCCAAAGGATGTGAGAGTCCTCCAGTGTGGACACAGGTTGCCCAGAAAGACCCCTGTCTTGGGCTGAGAGTGTCACAGGAACCCATGGAAAGGGGGAGAAAACCTGCCTGGGGCCTGGGCCAGTGGCAATCTCCGGGAGTTGCTCACCTGTGGTAAATTGGGTCGGTGTTGTTTGCAAACTAGCAGTGAGAAGCTTACAGCTCCTCAGTGGATTAGTGACGAATTAATGCAGGATGCAGTCCAGTCCTGGTCCTGAAAGGCAGGAGACTCAAACTGGAAACCAGCCCCAGGAGTCTCTCATCTGCCATTCACAGTCAGGGAACCGTATGATAGTACTGTGGGGGACCAGTGGCGACTGAAAAGATAGGAAGTATGAAATATAAATGACCTTTATTTTGAGAATGTGGGGAGAGACACCCCGATCCCCTGGAGCATGCCATCTCCACTCCGGCGTTGGCGACCTCACCGTGGAACACATGGAGTGGTGGCCTATATGTAGCTTAGGTTAGGGTGGTGCCTGAGGGGTCATTAGGGATGTACAGGTAGCCCATTGACACTAGTTTGGCACCAGAGGGAGATTCCTAGGGGTGGGGGAGATAGAGCTCCTTAGCTTTACTGGCTACAGTGTCCTGTCTGGGCCAAAACTCTTTCAGTTATCAGGGTCCATCTGATCAATATTGAATAGATGTCTCCACATTGGAAAGTTTATTTATTTATTTATTTATTTTGGAGCCAGGGATCAAACTCATGACCTCACACTTGCATAAGCAGAAAGTTTATTATACTTGACCACCTTGTATTACCTATGGGAAAGTTATGACAAGATCATTAAAATAATCTAAGAATACAATTTTAAAAATAAATACACAGGTACTCCTTTTTTAATTATTCTACTATGTGGCAGCTGAATTCTTCAAAGGCAATAAAAATAGTATTGGTGTTTATACTGTGGACTCTTCCAAATCATGGTAGATATTAAAGAAATGATTGAACACTAGTTAAAGTATTAAAGATATTAAACACAATCAGTATAACCAGAAAATGATAAAGAAAGGGAAAAGGAGATAAAGGAAGAGAAAGAAGAGGAGGAAGGGTGAGACCAATTGTTCACATTGAAATAGCTACTATTAATATTATAAATTAGCATGTAATTTTAGAAAAATTCAATTGTATACTTTAAAATGGTTTTAAATTTTTACATTATAGAAAATGAAAAATAAGTTTTGTAAACTTCGACTTCATAATCAGATCATCATAAACTCTTCTCCATGTAAGTGTGCTTTAATGATAAGTCTGTTTTGCATTCTTATTAATGTATTTTTGCAGCACAATTTCTGATCGCCACTGATGCTCAGAAACAATATCATCTCACTGAGGATCTGGCACCTTGCATGGAGTTTCTTTCCCTACCAACCCTGCATAGACTTTAAAACTTCTTGTACCTTGAATTCTGATTCAATTCTGACACTGAATTCTCTCTGAAGCACATTCTATGATTTCATCCACGTGGATGCCCTTTCTGTCACCCTATGCCAGGCCACCAGCTCAAGTAGGCATCTTTAATGGATGAACTACTCACCCTATTTGAATTGTAAAATAGTTTCTAAGGTGTCAGGCTTTCACCTCTATGTGAAAGCTTACCTGTTCTGCTATGACCTGTGGATTTAATTTGAATAGTTTGAAAAAAAGTTAGGAAAGAATGAAGGAACAGGATGGAGATATGTCATTTTTTAGAATAAAAAAGTTAATGTTAGTTCAGCATTTAATAAGGACCTAACATTGATAGTCTAGGATTTGTTTTTTCATTAGTGCTTAGATTTTCTGGGGGCTGCCCCATGCTTTCTAATGCAAAGTGTGGTTGCTAGGGCCACATTTTGAATAACATTGGTTTAAACTAAAATCAATAATCAGTGACAAAAATGTGATTTATTTTGAGTTATTCTCTATTTTCCACGTTAAACTTTAAAAAAAAATTAATATTTATCCTCAATGTGTTTGCTATGCCCTGATATTTAGAATGATTTTTTTTAACTTTTTCTAATGTAGCTGAGACACTTAAAATCACCTTCCTGTATGCAGAGATTAAAGGGAAAACAGTACCTTGATTCAAAATTTGATCTTACTTTGTATTATTACCCAAATTTGTTACTATATTTTGTGCAGTTCAGAAAGAAATCTTTAAGATGCACATGGACCAATGAACTGTTTGTATTCCATTTTAGATTTTTCAGCTTATTATTCTCCAATTAGGATGCACATTCTTTTTTTCTTTCTATTTATGACAGGAAAATTTAGAATGCAGAATTGCTATCTGTGACAGTTAATGAGTTTTTAGGAGAAAAACTTGTTTGTCCTTGTAGGTATAAATGTACCTGCCTGTGCATGTGCAAAGAAATGCTTTGCAGTGATTACCCTGCATAGTTTCTGTGATTTTAAAAGTTCTAGCCATGGAAAAATCTTTGAAAAGACTGAGTAAAATGCCAATAGTCAAAGTAGACTGTTTCAATTTATATAAAAATGTGCTAAGTGAGAGATTCAATTTTTGTATAAGACAAAAGAATATTTATACATTAGAGGAGATACTTGTCAAATCCAAAGGGACTGAAGTGTTGGTGATGTGTATGAACTTATTTTTGTAGAAACTAGAGGATAAGATGAACAAAACCTGGAAGAAGAATTTATGTTCCTCCAACTATGCCCACTGATGTAGAGAGCAGTCATAACTGATGATGTTACACTATAACATTCAAACAATTGAGCTGTTATTTTCAGAGAAACACAAAATGAACACATGGCAAATATTTTTTCATACCATTAATGAAGAAACCAATGCAATGTTAGAACCAGTTCAGACTAGTTTTGTAAGTATTTGAAACACACACACATATAAATTTAGAAATGCTTTATAAATTTGCTTAGGGGTAAATTTATTCTTTTTAATAATAAAATGTGATACTTAAACATCACTTTTACAGAGTAGAAATTGATTATATCTTTATTTCTAATATTTATTAGTGCTTCTAAGGGCAAAAATAATTTGTGTTACTATGTGTTTTACAAATTCTTTCCTACAAAACCATCACGCAGGCCTTTTAAGAGAAAGTTCATTAAGGTACACACACCTATTAATTCAGACTCCTAAAAACAGCTAGATCATGTCCATCACTACAAAGAAAGAAAATTTAAGAAACTTCTTTCTCATTGCAAAATTTAAGCATTGTTTTTTTTTTCTGTGCATAAACTTTTCAAATTTTCTTCTTCACATATTTTAATTTCCTTTCTCTATAGTCTCCTTAATCTTTCACTGAGACTCCTAAAACTATACAATTATTTTTTATTTTGTTTTATGTTTTGTGCAGGTCACAATGGGATAGGATGGAAATGTTATCACATGAGGAAATGTTATCACATGATATGTCGCTAACACTCACCAGAACTCTTTTTTCCTATAGCACAAACATCAGAGAGAGGAACTGAAAACAAGGCTTTTTCATATGCAGATGATATACGACCTCTAGATAATCCAAATAATATGAGGGAAATGTTATAACTCCCAGCCTACTAGATGTCCGATACACTGAGCTCATATTTCTCACAGTCAAAGAATGAATTCTAAGAAAAGGAGGTTAAAAGCAGAAAATATGTGTTGAGGAAAAATTGCTTCTGTTTAGGAGAGACAGGAGTCCAGGAAAGTGAGTTGCTGGGTTCCCCACTTCTCAGGGAAGGTTTATAGAGCAAAACTCGAGGTGAATATAAGGTGGGACAAAATTATGGTCAACTAAGAAGATTTCAAGTATTGTTGCTTGGGTAATATTGATCCAGTGGTGAAGCAAGTCTTGCAAGTGTACATGGTAGTAACAAGAATTTTTCCTGGAAAGGTTGGGTGAGGTGTTCTTCCTGGCCCTCCACTTTGGTGACTGATGTCTATTTAGAATATCAATCATTATAGTTTATCCTAGGCAAAGTACATAGGTCATTTTATCTTTTGCCTTGAGGTCTGGCCATTAAAGAATGTGCCTCCAACCACAGTTGTGATGTATTTTCATTTTCTGCACTGCTCCCTTGAACAACTAGCTCTGTCTGACTATCTGTCAGATTTCTGTCTATATTTAACTGTCTATAATATTTAACTGTCTATAATATTATGAATTCCAGACCATAGCCAATAACCAAAGTGTTACTGGTGATTGGAAAAACCAGTTTTGTAGGTGTTTCTGGCAAGCAAATAAAACTATTTTTGAGAAAACAGAATTGTCCCAAAGGGTACGCCTGATTAGTGATTAGATTTCAGGTGAGGACATACACTGGTGTTGAAAAGATTTTGGGAGGAAGTAGTCTGAATTAGAAAGAAAATTAATGAGGCTATTAATGGAAAGCCACTTGCAGAGGTATTTAATCCTGTTTTGCCCCCATGTATACATACCTGACTAAGAAGCCTAGTGAACCAGGAGAGTCCAGTGCCACTCAGGTGGATTGCAGTCCAGATCGAGTGAGAGATGTTATGAAAACTTGCCTTGATATCATACTTCCTGTTAAAAGATCTTATCACTCTGCCAGCTCTTTGAATGAGGTAGGCCATTCTGGGAGGGAAGAAAAGCAGGCTGACAGCCCTGATAATGTGCCCTAGGTTTTGCAGCTGGAAAAGACATAGATCAGAGCGGTGATTCAAGAAAATCCTGTCCCATATGGATTCTGAAAAATATGCAAGCACTAAAACATTAAGCTACCTTTGTCAGCAATCTCAGATTCTAATATTTTTTCCCTATCCTGCTAAGTTCTTTTATTAGCCACAATGATAATGATGCTAATAATAATCTACTTATTCCAGCCTCTGGAATGACTTAATAATTTATTATCTTCACTTTTGTCTAAAATTCAGCACAATTCAGCCTTAAAAAAAGAAAAAAAAATTATGAAGTTACATACAGAAAATGAATTATGCACCAAATTGTAAATATTCCATTTCTTTTGCTGATCTGAAACTCCCCAAAGAAATATGAACACTTGATTTAAAATTCAGCTGCAGTGACATTTCCTAGCTGGAAAGAATGCTTGCACAAATTCACAAGTATTTGCAAGCCGATAACTTTTTTGGTGGATACTAGTACATTTTAATGTGTTTTTAAAAAACCATCCTATGTTGAAATTCTCCAAAATGAATAAAATATTTCTTAGTGGAATCTTATTCTGTGAATAGACTTTTGCAACATTTCAGCAATAAGGGACTTTGCATAGCTAACTTCATGTTAGTAAAAAAGCATGTGACTGCAACATCTTCCTTGGAAAATATCGAAAACCATACAAGCACCTACTGTTGCACTGCATATTTAACTGTTATACATCTTGGCCAGCTGATATTCCATAACTGAGAGGTATGAACCACTGACTTATAAAAAGAAAAGGGAAAGTCAACCCACTGTGATTTTACTCTTTCCTCTAGTAGACTTTCCAAACATGTGCAAAAATAAATTAACCTTAAAGAACAACTGTTAATATTTTTTCTAATGTTTCTCATTTCTTTTGGTTGTTTATTACTCTAAAGTATTGTTCAGTCATGAGAAAGCTACTTTCCACTCTGTCCCTCTATGTTAAATGATACATTGGGGGCCAAATCTAAAACCTATGCAAGTATTTTGGACATGTGAGGCAAAAACAGTAAAGTAAGTGAGCCAAAGTCCATTATTTCAATGATTTCATGTGGAGGATAGTGGATAGAGGTATATATATATATATATATATATATATATATATATATATGATGGAGATGCAAAGATAAGGGCCTTTTAGAGCCACAAGCTTAAACCCTACCAGTGTGTATGGTCAAAGATTAAAAGATAACCCATTGTGGTCACACATCACACGAGGATCAAAATGCAATGGATTAAGATTGAGTGTTTGGCCTTCATCTTCCTCATATTGATTTATTATTTAATTTAGTTACAGAGTCAGTCATTTAACAGAGCATCCTCATCTTTTCCTGTTCTTCTTGTCACCCACCTGAGTTCATGCCCAGACTCCTTTCTTTCTTCTTTGATCCTTGTTTGCTGACTAAAAGGTCACAGAGGCTTCAACTTGGGGTTAGCATTTGAGATTTGCTCATGTTGAGGGTTCTTAGTTAATGTCAACCACTTTAGGACCTCTTGGAGTATGGATGGACACTGACTTTGGTAACTTTGAGTAAACTTTTATACTTTTGTGCCACACCATGGTTGCAAGTTGTGAGAATTTCACAAAGTACAAAACACACAAATATAAACTGAATACCTTTATGCTGCATGAAATAGAAATATTTGCATATCAGCAATAGAAGATGACTTATATATATATATATACTTATTGAACATATACGCAGCATATATTTAGTAACTATATACTTATTTGTAATGCATTTCAATCACATAAAGTCTATATAGTGGAAATAAATATACTCCCCAATCTGCTTGTTGTCAGATACACTGAGTTCATGTTCCTAAAAATTAAACTGAATTCTAAGGAAAAACAGAAGTTAAGAGAAGGGCATCTTTATTGACAGAGATAGCTTCTAAGGGACAGGAGAGGACCAAATAATATGTTGCTAGTGAGCTCATTACTCAAAGGGAGATTTATAGAGCAAAACTGAGATGCATAAAATTTGGATCAAAATCATAATCAACTAATAAGACTACAAATATAGCTGGTTAGATAATATGGATCGAATGGAGGAGCAGGCAATAGATCAAGGGCATATTGGAAAAAACAAAGACCTTTTTTCAGGAAGGGATAGATTGGGGGCTCCTGACACAAACCAAGATGACTGATGTATAACTAGACTGTTGGACCAGTTGAGTATCATCTTCAATTTATTGCTTATTCCTTATGTGTGTGTGTGTGTGTAAAGAGGGAGGATGTAGTCCTGGTCCTACCATCTTTATCTTAAGGCCTCTCCATCAATAGATTAACCTTCAGCCATAATTGTAATGTATTCTCACATTGTACACTGACTCCTTTGAGGTCCTAACCCTGTCTGACTACCTATAATGTTTCTACCAAATTTAGCTGTATAAATATTTCCCCCTCTGAAAAGGTACCACTAACTACCATGAAGAGGGCACTTATTTTGGTTTCTTATGGCTGGAAGAAGTTTCAGTTGTGATCAGCCATCAGAGATATACTCCAGAGGGTCTACAAAAGACTCTTGGTATATGCCAAGCATTTTTTTCTTGGGTAGACACGTAACTTTAAGTCTGGTGGAGACAATGTCAAGGAAACAGTTAAATATGCATGAGCTAAATAACGAATTGAACAAGATTATTATTAAGGCAACCAACAAATATTTCCACTAGGAAGAGCCAGTAATGGCCTCCCATCAGGGGGTAAGGAGAAGCTCCAGGAAACTTCAGAATCTGACACGGAATTAACCTGGAATTTAATAACTTGGACAGCCTTTGAGATATTAGCAGAAGGATCAGGAATGTACACAAAACATTCAGCTTTTACAATTGCTCAAGAACCCCCTTGTGCTGCTATTAGACTGTCTCATACCATCCAATTTATGAGGACCACTTGCCTAATTAATTGCACTTCTTCATTTACAAGAGAGAAACCAGTCTAAGTGCCTTCTAAGGCCTGTCAGGTATAGTTGAGCAGGGCTTTGATATGTTACATGACATCCTTTAATCCTTGGAAAGGGAGAAAGATAGATGCCAAATGATCATACCGGAGAAACATACTTCTAGACCATTGATGTCATAGACAGGATAAGTTTTCAGGTTTGTCAGTACTTTTAACACCACTGCCTTGTAACCTTCCAAATCCTAGTGTGTATTTTTCCATCCATACAGGGGTAGCCAGGGCCAAATTGGTTCCACAGGACTAAGGAGTGCTGTTTCGGGCTTCCCATCTAATTCCTGGGTGAGTAAACCAGTTTATTGCAAACAAGCCTAGTCTTAAATTATAAAGTTATGGTGTGTATACATTTCTCAGGAATTATCCCAAGTATTTTTATAGTAGAGTTAGGCAAATGAGAATAAGAAGGATTTATTTGTTCCCAACATAAGGGGGCTTTTCTGTTATGTTATTTCAATAGTTGGGATTGACAATATATGATCATCATCAATATAAATATTGACCTTCGGCCCTTCACTTAAAGTCCTTATCAGAACTATGAGCTTTTGCTAGATGGGCATTAGTTCTAGGTGCAGGTGAGGAATATTCAGTGTCAGATTTAGAGTCATTACTATGTACATTGCCTTTCTTTTCCCCATTTTCCATGAAGGAACTGCCATCACAGAAGAAGGTCAAATCAGGATCAGAAACAACTGTGTCTAACAAGACTTCTCTGATTGCATATGTATGAAAAATTATCTTATTTCAACCTCAATTTCCTCCATTTCTAGTAGAGTAGAGGGTATAAGGAAGACATAACTTTATCTGAATAACTGAGCCATATAGAAGTAGAGACTGGTATTTGTGTAGCCTCCCTTTGGAAGAAAGAAGTCCTGCCACATTGTGAGATGTATATATAGTATGATATTTACCTAAAGTCAGCTCAGATGCCTCTGGTACCAAGAGAGCTATGGCAGCCATAGCTATAAGGCACACCAATCATCCCTTTGCTGTAATATATAATTCATGACATGGATATCCTATAGGAGGTGTAGCAGATTCTTTATCTTGTATAAGCACTAACAAAACCAAACCCATCTTTCATCAACACATAGTGTCCTGTATGTAGACTCAGTGTTGGGACACTATAAGTCCTTGCTTAAGCTTATGGAATGCAATTTGTGAATCAGGTTCCCAGGTTAAAATTTGAGTATTTGCCTTTTGGGCTGCCTTTATAAGCTGATATATGGTCATGTGGTCTCACCGTATTCTGCTTATTCAAAAGTGAATAACTCCTGTGATTTCATGGAATCCCCTCAGCTATTACTACAGTTTGTGTCAGGATGTCCCCCTATAGCTTCATACAGTCACGGGGGCAGGCATCTAGAATTTGTGATTGATTCATGGTCCAATGCTAAGATTATGGTATGAGTGCTACCTATACCCCAGGGTGAGTGTGGCCTATATACAATACAATGGACAAAAATAGTCTGTGTGATACTCCTTTTTTGCTCATGTGACTTTTGGTATCTCATTCCGGCATGAACTGTTACCTTCTGCCATGAGGAACCTTGCCTTAGAGTCAGCCAAGTATAGACAGAAACATCCACAAACTGAGAGCTAAATAAAGCTTACCTTCCCTAATTTGGGTATTAGGTATTTTGTCTCAGCAATGAGATAAAAGTAACCAAGACAGAATTCAGTACCGCAGAAGAGGGATTGGTGCTGTGATTATAACCTGACCATGTTATTCAAGAGTCTTTTGAAATGGCTTGTGGGAAGACTTTGGGAAAGTTGGGAGATATCACCTGAAATAGCAGAGCTGGAAAAATGTGGGCTCTTCTGTATGGGAGATTCTAGTTAGAGCTCAGAAAAGCAGAAAGCTGATAGAAATCCTGTCAGTAAAGACAAGGTTTGGAAGGTTTCTGTTGAGAAGAAGGACTGCATTGGCTTCTGGACTGCAGGAGATGTATGTTATGGCTTGACAAAAAGTTTGTCTAATTTTGCTCATGTTCAGGGATTTTGCCTTTGTTTAGAGATTTTGCCTGAGACTAATATTAAGGGTGACAGACATGGCTATTGTTGGGGATTTTTAGCCAGATTTTTGTTGCAAATCAAGAACAAAGAACCCAGCAAGATGACTTAAAATGTTGTGAGTTTGGCCAGGAAAAACAAAAAACAAAAAACCTCCAATAAGGCTGTGGACTAAAAAGATAGAGCTGAGAATTGTCTTCATTGCTGAGAAAGAACAGGAGGATATAAAAGATGGCCTGAGGTGTCAAAAGAAGCAGAAGGACTCCACCATTTGTAGTCTCAAAATTGTTAAAATGAAAGACTTTGCTTTGAGGAGAAATTTGCAGAGCACCATGTTCCAGAATTATGTTCTAGAATTTCAACAGCAACCACACCAGGTTACAAAATAGTGGCAGCTTCACCAGGTTTAGGATTGACAGTTGTGGCCACACAAGGTTCCCAAATGGCCATAGTCACACAAGATTCCAGAATAGTGATAGCATAGAGAGTTTGTTCTTCTGAGTCAGTTTGAGAATGCTCAATATATAGGTACTTGACCTCTATAGCCAAAGGAGAAGAAAGCCTGGCTACTGTTCCAGCTGGCAGTGGACCTTGGCATCATCTATGTAACAATGGTTTTATGCACATGCAGAATGCATGAATTCTGAGGTTAAAAAGTCTCCCACTCTGATTTCAAAAGAAGACCTGGGAGAGCAGGCAGTGTGCTCCTATGAGGGCAATGTGTGAAGCTGAGAGTGAATCCAAAGGTGCAGTGGAGACCTCAGAAGTTTGATGAAGCCAGAAATATGAATCATCTGAAGAAATATGCAAGGAGGGAGCAAAGTGAGCTTATAAGAAAAGCCGTGGGAGCTACAGCCACTGGAAGTGTAGCCACACAAACCCTTTGGAGCTCACAGTTTATCACAGAATGCTTCAGATGTTTCCCATGGAACTACAGGACTTAATATTTGCTCTCCTGGTTTTTGGACTAGCTTAGGTCTATTTGTTTTGTGTTCCCCAGTTTGTAACTTCTGGAATGGAGATGCTTATCTTCTGCCATTTTATGTTGATAGAGTTTAACTTTTCATTTGTATATGGGGCTCACAGCTAAGAGTTTGCCTTAAATCTTGGAAGAGCCTTGGAACTTGGACTCTTCAGCCGTGCTAAAACTGTTAGAACTTTGATAATTCTTGAAGATTGATAAATATCTTTTGCATAAGGATATGCCTGAGTCTTTGGGAGGCCTGGGGAAAATATTATTTCTGTCAGCATGTCTCCCTAAAGTCTCATTTGGTCATGGGTACTGCCTTATTTAGCCTGTGAGCTAAATAGAGCTCTCCTTCCTTAACTTGGGGTGTCAGAAGTTTTGTCCCAGCAATGAGAGAAAAGTAATCAGAACATCTGTGTTAGGGTCTCAGATTGTGAGAAGCAAAATATTGTTTTAATTCTCCCTTCTCCCAGCCTTTGTGTTACCTTATATATGAGTAGTCCAAAGTATTTTATCTCAAGGCTGCAGAGTTGTGCCTTAGATCTAGAGACCTTATAACTTTTGGCTGTTAGAAAATTCAGCAGAGCATAGGTTCCTTGGCTAGAGAGCTCTCATTAGGAAGCAGATAACAGTATATCTACATATTGCATCACTGTGATTCACAGCATCCAAAGTCAGAGAAAAGGATTTACACCAAAAGATGAGTATTGCCTGTAAATACTTGAGGAAGCATTGTCTAAGTCTTTGGAGAGGCCTGATTGTGGAGATTTTCAAAGGCAACAGGAAACTGATAATCTGTATATAAAGGAAACAGATAATCTGTATATAAAGGAAACAAAAAGAAGGCTTATTTTAAATCTAACACTGAAAACCAGTGAACATCTTCCAGTATCTGAGAATGAAGAATGTAGAAATGATTAGGTACTATGTGGTGCACTGACACTACTGCCTCATTTACCAATCTAAAGTCTTGCACCAGTTTGCAAGGGGATTGCTAGTGGTAAGGAAAAAACAGTGGGATATTTGAGATGCATTTCATCAGGGTTGGTCTTATTGCTCCTCTTAGTCATATTTAGGTCATATTTCAAGACTTATTTCTGTCTCCATGAGAGGGAGGCGCATATCTGACTGGTATGCATGTATGTCATAGTATTCAAGCAAGATATCTTTCCCCAAAGGAGAACTGGGCTTTCAGACATGATTATAAAGGAACAGAAGACGGAAAATCTATCCCAAATATAGCCTAAGGGTTCTTAGAAATATCGAGGTATCTCCTCTCCAGTGACTTTCCAGTGACCCCTTTCACTGGAATGTGATGACTGTGAAGAAGACTAGAATTGAAACAAAGGACCAAGGGACACATGCCAGTGTCCAGGAATAGGCTTGTTCCTTTACTTTTGACAGTCGTGATTATCCAAGGGTCTTCTGTGGAGATGGCTGTCTAGTGAGAGCGAGAAGCCAGGGAACGTTCTGGGCCCCTTTAGTCCTGTTGGACCAACTGGTAAGGTGGGTCTAATCCCTGAGACCTCCATCTAGGTGATGGTACTCTGAATTCAATGAATTACCTTTGCAATTAGGGTATGGATCAAGGGACTTCTTTGATGGCTTTCATCACAGTCCTTCCTAAGGTAATCTGGATTTCTCCAGTAACTTCAGGTTTGTTAGTCACCAAGTAACTAAAATCTGAGGACAGAGGTCAAGTTTATGCCTTGCAAGAGTTTAACCAAGGCAGTCACATTTTCTTGATCTCTTTGTTTTCTCCTCCAGGTCTCTTCCTGTCTTGGCCACAAAATACAGAGGATGCAATACTCACTGAAGTATCAAATGAGCTATCTGGATCAAAACCCACCTTTTATAGCTATTTCCAAGGATCTGAAGTTGACTAATTGCTGTGACCCATTTGACCCATGGTGGGTCCTAAGAGGATGCTGGCAGAAGATTAAGAAAAGACATATAGAAAAAGGAAGGCTGGGAACACATGGGACATAGTTCTCTGATGGAGACGCAGCAACAACCCAGTGTAGTTTGCATATTTATGTGCAGTAAAAAGGGGAGAAACATATGATGGGGTCCAAAGTGCAAAATCTCAGTGTTTTGCTGAGATCCCTGTTATGCTGTAGTTCACAGAGAGGAATACCAAGGCTGGACGCCTGCTGATATGTAAGTGAGCTAGAGGTCACTTGCTTACAAGGTCTATCTCTGGCATTCCACATTTCTGGGACTGGCTTTGCTCTAGCTTTAAAGAATTCACAGTTCTTTGACTCAGTCTGAGTTTAGTCACTCCCCGCAAGTAACAAACATATCTCAGAAGTAATCTGTGCTTGTATTGAATCAGGATCCAGGGATGTATGTTTCATCAATGCCTCTTATAAATGATCTAAGGAAACATAGGAGCTCTCATATTTTTCCTCGTGAATAGTTGACAATTTAAAATAATTGAAGGTTGGGGCTGGGGATTTAGCTCAGTGGCATAAGCGCCTGCCTTGCAAGCAGGCAGTCGTGAGTTCGATCCCTGGTACCGATAAAAACGAAAAAGACAAAAAAAAAAAAAAAAAAAAAAAAAAAAAAAAAAAAAAAAAAATTGAAGGTCGTAGTTCTTGTCCTCTCTAGACCTTCGAGCATACGTGTCTGAAGAAGTTTATTCCAATCTCCTGTCTGATTGGTGGGTCAGTATTAACCTTGTGTAGGGACTTCTTTGGCCCCAGCAGGAAGCACCTTTTTTCCAGGCTGTCTGTCTTTTAGCCTTCTAAAATTGATACAATATTCATCTCCAAATGTGATAGCAGCTTGTAATGCTGGTATCTCTCACTAGACATTAATGTTTAATGTAAACATTAAGTAAGTCCCCTAAATATTTCTATGTACTTATCAAGATGGCTTAAAAACTTTCTCTCTCTTTGAGGCCACTAAGTACAAGTGAAGGGAACCTCAGTCTCAGTAACAGTGGATGAAACTATGATCAAATCACCTTGGAAACTTCATGCTTAGGATCCAAATGGCAAGGGAAGGGAAGCTATGACTCTGAAGCATCTCCTTAAGCCTTAAGTGCCAAACATATCTGGTTTTCCTGTAGATTACATTTAAATTTTGAAAACAAGTGAAGATTATCTTTTGATGCAAAAAAGTCTGAACATAGATAATTCTGACCATTTTCCCTCACTCAGAGTACAATTCTAGCTGTGAAATAGTCTCATAATCAATACTTGCCTTGCATTCCATTTTGTTTCTAGGAGATAGGCAAGACATACATGAATGCAGAAAAATATTAAGCACCTCTTTTTCAATATGTAAAGGTCAAACAATTTCAGAGCTTAAGAGTGAAGAGTAAGATAATTTTGAGTGACAGAACTTGACACGGAGTTCCCCAAACACAGTAAAGGAGAAAAATAGTCATCCCTTTTAATCCATACTTGATTTTTATGTACTCTTCCCTAGGATGACCTCCTCCAAAGCAGATGGTTATTTCTGAAGAGTGACCAGAAGATAGATTGTGTTGGACTAGCCATCTTTAATGACTTGAGCTTCTATGTTCCCTAGAAACTCACATTCTTAATTCCAGCATGTGTTTCCAAAAGTAAAAGCTACAATTAATTCAAGCTGTAACAGTCATGTTTATAGAAGTGAGCATTGCTAGCAACCTTAAACCAATACTGAGCAACTGATTTCTAATGCTTTGAAAGAAAGTGAGGAAAAAATAAATTAAAAGGCAAATTGGAAGTGGTTGAAGCACTCCCCAACTTGCAAAAGAGACACAGCTAAACATAGACAGGTAATGGTTCTTAAAATTCCTGCCTTGGGCCCTAGGGCAAAGAAGACCCTCAAAGCATTTGTGATGTCTACTTAATCATCTAGGCAATCTTTCTCAGCAGTAAGACAAGGCTGTGTTTTACTCAAAATCATTTCTAAAAATTTTATATCTGTATCTCTACAACACATTTATGAAACTTGAAGGTTAAAATATTTCCCTATCGTTCAGCAACCATAACTTAACACATTAGCAAAAGTAGCTTCTTGTCTTTGGAAAAACAAACACTCCCCTTTCAATGGGTTTAACTTAAAATTTTTTAGTTGTTGAATAGGAGGGAATGGTTGAGACAGTTCAGGGTTCCTCACCTCTAATGTTTAGTAGAAATATGCCTCTAAAAGAAGACCAGAACAAAGTGACAGAAAAAAGATCAGAAATGAGATCAGAACAAGGAAGTCTTTTGTTTTCAAACCTATGGTAGGTTGTTGAGAGTACCTGCCCATGAATCATTACCCTCAGCAAGGAGAAATGAGAATGGGGAATCTCAAGAGCTAAGATCACCTCCTCTCCACTAGAAGATTAAATCTGATCTTTCAGTGGGGCAGAACAGGCTCAGCATCACCCTCTAGAATGTAAAGGGGAGATCAGACCAGTCTATCCCTGTGAAACTGCTCCTTCAAATATTAAGAATGGCTACTGGCTTATTGTTTTTTAATTGGAAGTTGAAGTTCCATTACTTATTAATAGACATGTATATTTCCTAAATATAAAAGATTTCATAAAAAGAACAATTTTATAGCATTTCATAAATTGACATTTTGGTTAGTATATAAGTTCACTAGGGGATGCTCTAACATTACTTTTTCCAAGTGCTGGTGTCTAACATAAGGTAACAAACCACAACAGTCAAAACAAGTCAAACAGCTCAAGCAAGAAGCGTCAATAGTCAGCAACAATTACATCAAAATGCAGAATATACAAAATAGGAATACAAGATTTTGCCTGCAAAAGTAAAAGATGTCATCAAAGAAATGTTATAATCATCCTAAGTTCTCAACTAAAATTTATCATCATTTTAACAAAAAAAATGTGTAAAAGCAGTCAAGACATAAAATATCAAGGAATAAGCAACTGACAAAAAAGGGTAACAATTACGATTACCTAAATGAGTTGCCATCCAAAATCTATGAAGCAAAAGCAAACTCTTACCTAAATCCAATTATTTCACTGGATCCTAAAAATGACATAGAGCCAATGACTGTAACTACCAACCTACTAGATGTCAGGTGTGCTAAATTTATGCTTCCCAAGGTCACACAATGAATTCTAAGGAACAACAGATGTTAAGAATAGGTAAAATTATTGAGAAAGATAGTTCCTGAGAGCAGGAGGGACCCAAAAGTGGGTTCCCAATGAGCCCACTTCTCAAAGGAAGTGTTATAGAGCAAAATCACTAGATGGGTACAGTAAGGTTCAAAACTATGATCAACCAATAAGATTACAAGCATAGCTTTATAGATAATACTGATCCATTGGGGAAACAGGTTACATAACCAATGCACATTGGAAAGAACAAAGACCTCCTTTAGCAAGAGAAGGATCAGTATTTCATTCTCCATTCCTAGAGATGTCATCTACCAAGGTGACTAATGTCCATTTAGACTTTATTGGACTAGGTTAATATAATCTTCAATTTATCACTTATTCCTTGAGGAGGCAAGTGGTCCTGGTCATACCATCTTTATCTTGTGCCTGGCCTTCAACAGATGCTATTCCAGTCATTGCTGTACATTTAACACTCAAGTTATGACCATCTGAAAATATTAATAACCTGGGATATGATCAGAATTTTAGGTTTAACTTATGTCCAAAGTCTTGAGTAACGACTCACATGTCAGCCACTTTTGAGGTTATGAACAAGGACTCACAATGTCAGAAAAGTGTATGTGAGTGTACATAAGCATCAGTCTGAATCCATGAGTGTGTTTGTGGATGTGATTTCAGTCAATGCTATACACGATCACTAACATTACTGCTACAAAAATGGCAAGGGAAAACTAAAAATTAAGCTGGGAAGGAAGGGAAGGTAAAGGAAGCAATCCCAAGTGGAAAGAACAGTGTTATAAAAAATACAGTAACAGAAAATGTAAGATCAATTTTTAGTCTGAAAAAATTGAAACCTAGTGCATCAGAAGCAAGTCCTAGTGAGATGCAGACTTTCCCAAGGAAAGCAAGACAACAGAGAGCCAGATTACTGATATTCTTATGGAAGGAGAGTCCCCTTCCAGACTATAACCACTATCTGTTTCATTCTCCATTCTGTAAATGCCAATTTGAATGGTAAGCACCATATGAAATTAATGTTTCTGATATGCTTGGCACATTTTATAACTTTGGTGAATATACTAGGGAAATTGTTGATGTTTCTGATAAATGAAACACATTGTACAACTCTTTTTTATTATGAAAAGGTTAGTTAGGGGTACTTGAGGGGATTCAGAATACATTATGGGTATTTGCATTAGTTTTTATGGGAAAAATAGTCTCAGCTTACATTTAACTTCCGTTACAATCAGCTTTCACAAAGCAAATGAATTTTTAAGTCAAGGGTCCACTGTAATGTATTCTCATATTGCACACTTGACTCCCTTGAAAGCCTAGCCTTGTCTGACTGTCTATAATATTTCTACCTAATTTAGCTATCTGTAATAAGGTGACTGATAGGAATAGTTTATAACATTTATTTTCATAAATAAAGAGTAGAGTATAAAGCTTATAAATTAAAGTGCTATGTTCTTGACTACTCTACTAGTATTAATCATAATTAACCATCACTCAAAAGAATTCTACAGATACCTCGGGTTCAAGGCAACTTCAATTTATTTTAAAGGCAATCTAAATGTCTATCCCAGAACATACTATGGGAGCAGAATATGTGGAACAAGCCTAATGATGATAGAATTTAATGATTATCTCCAAAGGCTTGCTGGTAGAAGCTTCTTAACTAAGTACCTGTAGGTTGGATGATTTATTAGTGGATTGATTGATTGATTGATTGACAGGAGTTATACTACCTGATAGAGTCCTATATAATTTTTTACCCTGAAATAATTGGTAAGTAATCAGGACCTGGTCTGGCAGGAAGACACAGAGTTAGCTTCTGTAAGAGGTATCTTTCAGAAAGAATTAGGTGTCTAAAAGAAATAGAAAGTTACTTAGAGTAAAGAATACTAGCGAGAGTACATTATAGAAAGGGTGATGCAGGTGTGCATAGCCTAAGAGATTGGATCCTTCCCCAATTTGATGTCTTTTGAAACAGTTTCAAATTAACCAAATGCCAGTGGAATAAAAAGTTGATTGATTTTGTGCAATACATTTTTTCTAGATAAGCTAAATTGTTTTACACATGGTGAAATTATATGCAAAACACATACATAGTTGCACATACCAATGAAATCTTAGCATTACTGCAGTTGACACAGTAACTAAAAGCAATAAAGCTTTCTATTATTCCATGAGGTGTCTGTGTTTGTCTATCTATATTTGTCTCTTTCTCATCCTTTCTGAATCTCTCACTCATTCCTTAATTCAGCAACTCTCCCATTTTGGTCTTTGGTTTATCAATATCTCAAAAGTCAAACATGACCAGTCCTCTATATATCAAATTTTCAGATTTTACATTAACCTCTGACCTATAGCCCAATTTAGCGCAAGTATTTATATTTATGCTATTCCCTAGACCTATACATTTTGATCAAAGAAAAGACACTCCCTGTTCAGTGCCTTTGGAGAGCACTTTGCAGGTACCATCCGTTCAGAAAAAGCAGTCACCCAATACATGAGATTGTGACAAGGTATAATGTAATGGTAGTTATGCGAACCTCCAATAAACCAGTGCTACTTCACAGATTACTTGGAGAGAAAGTCTCTTAGCGTGCTTGAAGAAGTATGAAATGAATTTCATTTCCTTCTCATTTGCCTTGCTTCTGAAAGGTTTCATGCAAGATATGTGACCAACTATTATAGTACTAATCCATCCATGACAGAGCTCAATTTTCTCTGAGAATTTACTTCTGAATGGGCTTCCGAAATACTTGAAAGCTCAAAATTAAAGTATACTGAACAGAGCAGCTACTGAGCTGTGGACAACTGTCAGTCAAGAAAACCAGTGAGAACAAAATGTAAATTAGATTTTATTTTATTTTATTTTTTAAAGTGAACTATAATGATGAGGTGGTAAAGTTTTATAGCCCATTTCCAAACAAGAACAATAAGTAGGGCAGTGGCAAGAACTGTTGTTGTGAGCTTTTCTCATTATTGCAAATGAAAATGGGAAATTATGTTATGGAAACTCTAGAAGGAATTTGCAAAGACTATGGCATGTCAGATGCACTCTTTGTTCTGGTGGCTGAGAAAGTGGAATGAGGGAAACTGTCTGCCAGTCACTTGAATAATGTCTTTAAAACAAGTGATACTGCTCATGGTATTCCTATACCAGAGTGCAGTACAGTGAGCCCAATTTATCAAAGACAGTTTAACATAATAAAATGGCAAGACTTTGAAAATTCAACACTATTTGAAACCACAATATTTGGGATATTAGATATATGTTGGACAAAAATGACAAACATGGAAGGATTTCTAATTATTATAATTTGTGGAAATACACAGGAATCCAAAGTTTATACTTAATGCCATTAAAAACCAACATCTGCATTATGTACAGTAAAAGTTCAAGAACACGTAAAGGCCTCTATCTTGATCTGAAAATCAAGCATTCTATTAGCAGCTGAATAGGCAGGAAAATATGAAAAAAGTAATGCTTTCATCAAGTTCCCAATTTTCAGTATGAGCAAAATAAATTCAGCAGCCAAAAATGAAATGGACTTTTTCACTGAAACAACACATTTAATTAAGAGGTATAAGTAAGAAATAAACCCAGGGATGCTTTATTTGAGTTAAGTGCTTCCAGATGTTGCTTTTTTAGGGTCGATGGAACATTTCAAGAAGGCAGTGACAAGTAGTTGGAAAGACATATGTGTGTACCAAAGTGGTTTTGAAAGACATATCAATCTCCAGCCTTACAGGAAGAGATATTTGAAGAGAGAACCGGTAGAGAGATGAGTATATTTGGGTGTGATGATGCTAAAGGGGTAATAAACCACAATGTAAGATATCTAGGAAGAAGCTGTCCTCAAATTTCATTCTACCACTGGAGTTGGATTTCCTGGATCTTGTTTATTGGCTACTGCTTTCTGCTTTTTATTTTTGTGTGTGTGTGTTTTGAACAAATAGAAAATTATATTTCCCCAAAGTGGGAACCCAATCAAATCCATCAGATAAAGGATAGGAACAGATTTCACAGAGTTGCATGAGCTCTCTCTCCCCAAAATTGTGTACTAGATGGACACAAATCTGTGTAATTAAATTAGATTTATTATATAAAAATTTCTACATTCTCTTCCCACACACGAAAAAGAGGAAGGCAGCCAAAATGCTAAAAAAAAAATCCTAAATATTCTATTATCTCTTCAGGATGATAGTCCAGGGACATGATTTAAAACTCCAGTTTGATCAGAAGCTAGGAACTGTGGAAAACTGGCTGATCATTTTGTTTTTATTTCTTAACTTTTTAAAGGCCAAATTCAATGTTAAAAACATTTTTCTGGTTTTAGCTGCAGAAGGTGATCTTTGTCTCACATCATCTCAGTATAATAACTTAAACTTGTCTTAATAACCTATGACTCCAGAAAAGTCATTGTGGCAAAAGACCCATTTAAGTATTCATATAAGCACAAGGTGCAAAATACCATCTTTCATAGAAGGCCTTCTATGAAAGTGAAAATTTCAAACGTGATATATACTTCCTTAGTAAAATGTTGGTAACCAGAGTGAATAAGATAGAGTGAGAAAGAGAGACAGTGAAGAATGATGTTTCTAAAAGCTGTAAGTGTATAAAAGAAACTGAAAATTCAGTGTTATACTGCTGCTCTAGTGGAATACACTCAACAGTTGAAGAGAAGAATTTAATTAACAGACCTATGGAAATGAGAGCCCCTTATTATAGTCAGGTCGAAATATTTTTTGATGGCTCTTTTTTAATCATTTCTTTTAGATTTGGGGCAAACTTTAGAAGAGTCTTTGCCAACTAGAGGAAAATTTGTTTGGTTTGTAGCCTGTCATGCTATTGGGAGGTGTGGGAGTCCTTAGCAGGTGAGGTTTAGTGTGAAGTCTTAGGTCACTGATGATGTTCCTTTAAAAAGGATCTGGGTTCCTTGTTCCTTTCTTTCACTTTCTTACCTCATGGCAAATGAGTTGCTCTGTCACACATTCCCACTGTGATGCTTGCCAACTGGATCAAAGCAACAGGTCAACAAACTGGACTGAAACTTGCAAATTGTAAGCAAAGTTAAACCTCTTTATAAGCTGTGGATCTTTTATAGCATCAGAGAGCTAAATAACACAAGGAGTGACACCAGCTGACTTACCTGTTCCTAATTGAAAATTTTTGCAAAAAGTGCTGAATTAGCATCCTGTTAGTCACATTCCAGGTGCAGCTGCAATAACTGTATACTATTTTTTTTTTCTGTTCTCTGCCAAAGTAGTGAAAGAGAAGAGACAAAAGACAGGTTCATATCATGCAGTCAAGAATGCTAATGTCAGCAGCACAACTCTTCTAAACAATACAGAAGAACCTAAAGGCGAAAGCAAAAAGTTATAAGCACATGTGTTTTACATGGGATCTGACCCATATTGATTTCTGGAACTTCAGGATAGCTAGTAACTTAGGACACTGCTCAGTCTCCAAGAGAGTGGCATCTCTTCCTGTTCCTCCTCTCATTCTTCCTCTACCACCTCTCCTCTCCTTCTTCTTTCTTCTCTCCCTTCCATCTGTATCAGTTAAGGTAAACTATGGTTTCAAATTTAAAAATATACTATATACATATATATATATATTATATTGACACTGGTTTCAAATTTAAACATATATATTATATATATATATAATATATATATATATATATATATATATATATATATATATAATGAGGGTGGATGAATGTAAAACAGCTCTGTACATGCTAGCAAGTCAGACCATGGGAGGATGAAGCTGAAAGTGAAGGCCTGGCGTGCACTGCAGACTCCAGTGTAAGTGTTGAAAGAGCTGAAGCATTTGTGTTGGAAGACTGAAGATTCCTCATTGGATGCCTGAGGGAGCTGGACACAAATGTATAGAAACAACAGCAAAGACCACGGGTGCTCTGAGTAAGCACCAGGGGATGATTTCCTTCTTCTTTCACTTTCCTTCCATTCAAGGACAAGCCTATTGGTGGGTGCCACCAACAGCCATTGTGGGCCTTCCCTCCTCACTCAGCATCCACAGACACACCCAGAACTACCATCCACTAATCCCCTAGGCATGCCTTAATCCACTCGAGTTGGCATCACAGTTTACTATCACAGGCATTATTATCACAGTGTGTTCAGGATCTAGAGTAGCATTATGTGGGATGCAAGTTTAAGAATCAAAAGTTCTGAGTTGTAGATACATTACTACCATATTTGTTGTTGACAAAGTCCTGTAAGTTAACTGAGTGTCAGTTTCCTCAGTGATAATTAACTCAATCCTATTTACTCTCCATAAATATTGTAATAAAAATTGAAGTATATTTGACTTATATATATTTTTAGTAAAAAAAAAAATCGTTGTTTCTATTTTTGACATCTGGAGCTATCATGTGGTACCAGAACACACACTCAATCATCTTTCCTGTACTTTGGGTTTAGCACATAATCAGTAGAGGATCAGCAACCTGTCTATCTATCTAGTTATGAAATTCGTATAACCTGTCTCTTCTCTGTATTTTGTCATTAGATCTTCTCAGACCAATTAAAGGACAAAGTCATTTTACTGATCTACAAACTTATAACATATGTTCCACAAAGTTCATTTGACAGTGCATGATACATATGAGACACTAATTTGATTTTGAATTGCTACAAAATTTTAAAATGTATTTCAATTTTGTGAGTCTCAGTTGTTTTTTAAACTTGGTTAGTACAAGTTTTTTCAGTGTGGTGTTGCTGCTTTTATTAAAAAAATTATGTCACATACATTTTTTGAATGTTATAGTTATCCAAAAAATGTCTAGTTAATAACAGTCGAATTATCCAGTATTAATAGTTCCATACACCACACTGTGCTTCAGTTGGTTGTTGCTAATTACCTCAATTAGTAGTCTCTTATATTTTTGTATGGAAGATATTCTGAAAGACCAAGAACTAAGACAAGTTGTAATTCTACTGATACAGTTTTTATCACTATTCTAGAACTTCTGGAACTTACATTCTCAGAGTTATCTATTACTGCATGCTTTTTGACGGAGATGTCTGAGCACTGAGAAGATAAGGCATACCGAAGCTGCTGGCACTGAGATTACCGTCAGTCAGCTGGCATCTCCCTGCTTCTGGTCTGGACATGTCTTACCTTCTCATTTATCCCCTGTGATTATGGCAGAATAACACAACAAAGAATTGTGTACTGTGAGTCACAGTAAGTAAAAATGGAGCATAAATACTTTTCATCTGCCAAGTAAGTATTTTTATTCCATGAGCATCGTGGTTTTTGTATTTAAAATGACAGATCCTGTCACCAAAGGTCTTAATATTATATTGAAAAGATATCTGTATTACAGCAGAGGTTAAAAAACTCATTTATTTATAAGACTCTCAGGTCCTGGAGAGGTCTTCTGCCTCTTTCTCCCTGCAGACAGTTAATATCATTGAAAATAAAAAGTTGTTATATTATATGACAAGGCATAGTGCTATTAAAAAAAAACACAGGCTGGCCAGTGCCAGAAATGTGCTCCAATGCTGGTAAGCCCATGGCTCTAATTGGAAAAAGTAAGTATTTTGCTTTTTTGTGATTCTTTTTTTCTTGTGTTTCTGTTTTTCTCCCATCCAGTTAATTTGCATTTTAGCATGCAGCTTTGATACAGTAAAAAGTCATAAAACAAGTTGTAGGAAACACTTCGGACTTTATTTTGGGGTTTCCAATTCAAGAAAAAATAAAACTACCCAAGGAGCAGATGAAGGAGGAGAACTGATGCTGGAGCCAGCTGGAGGGATGGCATTTCTTACCGAGGCTACAGAGAAGCTTGCAACCTTAGAAAGGCAAGAGACAGTAAACCAAAGGAGCTGGCTAAATTGAAAAGGGAGGGTCATTCACTCCCCTGCAGCTGGAGTGGCCTTTCATTGCCTTCATGCCTGAAGCTTTGGAACTTAGCTAAAAGAGTGAGGGGTCTCAGTGACTGACACTTAACACCTGCTGTACACAGGATAGGTCACTGTGATGCAGAGGCACTTTCACCTCCCATCAGACACCCACTGGGAGTTCCTCCACGGGACTCCTTGAATCTATATAGAGCATCCAGCCCACCACTGAGGCCAGTGGCAGCTTGTCCTGCTGTAGGAAAGACCACGGAGTGAATGGGTTGTGGTAGTCTAGTATTACGAGGACCAACAGTCACAGACTCAGAGGTTATTACAGGAGTCGCCAGGAAACACACGAATACACTTATCTATAAAAAGGAACATAAAGCCACAGTACAACTCATTGAAAAACTTGTTTTACAGTCCTACTTGAGGATACAGCTAGTGAGAGAAAACAGTATGTTTGAGTCCTTTTTAAAGTCTACAAAATTCCATTTAACTTTTCTTCTCTAAACCTAGACTCATAATAAGTGAGGAAAAAACAGCTGGAGGGGTGTTGATAATTTCATTTTTTAATTTGTCTTCCCTGCTGTAGGCATTCTTCAACTCAAAGCAACACTCTCAGCTTCTTTCATTCTGCTTGTGTTGGAGGTAAAACCAAATTAGATAGAGGATTTTCATCAGTCAAGGCCACAGACCACCTTGAATCAGTTCATCTAGAAGGGATTTACCTAGTGGTGCCGGACAAATGGTTTTGCCAAAAGTGCTGGGGAGAATTCACAGTCATCTACAATTAAGGAAGGAGGGGAAGCCTGTGAAGGTACTTAAAAGTTTATAGGAGGGTGAGATGGGTGATGGAGCTTAAAGCACAGTTTTACTGTGTCCCACTTAGGGGAAGATATAATTACAAGCTTAGAGTGTAAATATGGACATTTTTCTCTAATTCTAAAGAGAAATTGTGACATAGGTGTTTTGTATATTAAATTTAACGGTGAGATATAAAGTTTATTAGTGCAATTTGTGCTATGATTCTAAGATCCATTGTGTGAGTGGTGATCATGCTTCCTCTCGATGTAGTGCTACCAAAGTTATCACAGCAATATATAAAATGTTCATTTGCAGAGATTTTGGGTGATAGATCATACCAGGATAGATTTGAAATCATTTTCAGTTCACTAGGTCACACCAGTGAAGAGAAAGTTATAATGGATACAGGATTTGTGATTTGGACTACAAAACTGTTTCTTAGAGATTTACTTAATTAGTACACTCAGCGATAGTGACTACTTGAACCCACCTGGGTTTGTTATGGTGGTATTGAGGTTACCGGTAAGAAGTAAATATGAATACCCAGTTGGCAAAAAGTGGCACATGAAATGGCAAAAGAAGTATCCTCTATTTTCTTCCCTCTGTATGACTGCTAATCATAAAGTCTTCATTCCAGGTCTGCTCTTCTGTCAAAGTTGAATAGTTTTGCCAATGTGATCTACATTTTGAGGAACGACACAGTGTCATTTGACTGAACAGGTAGCTAAGATCAGAGTTCCCAGTGAAGTTTTCCTTTTTAAAAATCCTAGTTCTCTGGTTAGTTTATGTAGATGTCTTCCTCACTTAAATTTAGACAATGGTTTTGATATGATATTAGCCAACTTCACTGCTGCTTTTTAAACTTTGTCTATTGTGATTCACAAACATATTTTAGATGAAAATCTTATATGGTCAAAGTACAGAACAGCGGTTCTGATTTCTTTTATGATATCACTGTGAGTTATCTTCTGGGGATGAGCCCAAAACAGGTCATTAGAAGGAGGAATAATCAGTCTTATGGGTAGCTTAAAAATTATATGTACAAGATGCAAAAATATTTCAGAATGTGCTTTTATACATAAGATCAGTATCAGTGTCCTCCAACAAGCATGTGTGAAGTGCCTGCACAATGTAGTCAGCATTGAATCAAGTCCTGTGTTTTGAGCAGGGAATGAGTGTGAGGAAAACATGGTTCTTATCAAGTTGTTTTACTTAGTGGAGACAGAACTGAGCATTAAAATAACTGAGCTATCATAAAACACTCATGAATGCAAAGAGAACAATGAGTAGAAACCTAAGCCATAAAATGGTAGGACTGGAGGCAGAAAGATGAAAAATTCCAAATAATTTTAAGAAGGTAGTCGGAAATATTAAATACTCCCACTTATGCAAAGCTGAAGCCTATATGTGATTACAAGGGAAAAGAGAAAAAAGCAGGCAACAATTGGGATAATTATCCAAAATGGTGACAGAAATCTGTAAGTTTTGGAATATGCTAAAAAATCATTATTTTTTTGCTTTTTTAATCTAGTGCTTTCTACGCAACATCATTTATGACTGAATTGGCTACAAAAATATTCTGTGCATTCAAATTAGTTGCTTTCTTAGGTATGCTTTCTGGGGACACAGACTCCTGATTTTAGTAGTCTGTGTCTTAAGGTGTGTGAGGGATGCTGTATTGGGGGTCACAACAGCCAAATACAAGACTCTCCAGGACACACTCCCCGAGGTTTAGGTATTCTTTCTGACCAAATCTAAATATATAAAAATGTCCTTAACAGTTAAAATATGTTAAGAGTGAGCAACAGTTCATTCAAGTGAATGGTGGGAGATCAATCAGAGCCAGGGTTCAGATGTTTGGATAACAAAGCAGGCAATTTCATGGTCTTTCTCTCTCTCTTTTAAGTTCCTTTAGAGACCAAATGAGATAAATTGCTATCTGACCCATTGCTTGGGGATAAACATTAAATGGTTTATCTGGGCAACCCAATCACCTCCAGCCAGAGTGGAGAATTGGCCTAAATAATGAAGGTGTGTGTCATTCATCTCTTTGTCTGGCTCCTGGTAACCTTGACAGGAATGAGTGGAGACAAGCTGATTTGTATACACTCAATAATTCAAGGTGTTTGCTTATCTTTCCTTGTCAGATGCTGCTCATCCCAAGTCTGTGTTACCATCTAATTAGACATTTTTTTTTTTTACCTTGCCTTTCACATAAAGCTTTTTTTTTTTTTTTTTCATTTCATGAATTTAATTTGCAACCAGGCTTGCTTTTAGAAAATGTCACAGCTATTTGATTTGTTAACATGTTTATTAGTTTATTCAGGTCCTTAATATATCCTCCCCCCAATGTGTGATTCTTCTTCAATATAATTATCAGTTTGATTTTACTTTTTTAAATAAACAGCAAAATTTGGTCCTAAAAACATTATCCTTCAGCTGTGCTTATTGAAATCTGATGATAGTGATTTGTTGCTCTTGAATTCTTTTTCTGTCATACTTTCAACAGCTTTTAAAATTTTAGTGTTCTTGATAGACTCCTTTGATTTTTTCCATTGTTTGGAGTTTGATAACAATTCTTAAAAGTACAAATATGAGAGCTAATTATTAATATTTATAGTTTGTTTCTGAGCCATCATGTACCCAGTCCCTGCTTAAATTTTTGGGGTGGGGAACATCTATTACTTGGAAGAGTAAAATATGAGAGGTGGTGGGAAGGTTGAACTACTTGCCTAATACTGTTCTACATAACTATCTTCCTTGTTTGTGTGACCAGGGCTGTAGCACAGAACTGAGCCATTACACGCAGGATTACTATCCTGGAGACAGTGGAATGTGCTGGGAACACTGAGGAAATGAAAAAAAAAAAAGTTTTGTTGTTTGAGCTATTAAAATGAAGGCGGCTGTTTCTTATGTCAGCATAGCTTAGCATAAAACAATTAATACCCTATATTTGGAATAATTTTGCAAAAATATTTACTCTACACCACTCTAAGGTATCCATGTTATGTGCTCACATTTTACAATGCTGCAAAGGAAAAATGAAAAAAAAAAAATCTCTACCACAGGTGAGGTCTTAGGCTTGCTAACAGAAAAGAATTGAGAACATAATGGAAATGGAGAACAAGCCAGATGAGTGGGGAACGAACAGTTAACTATGATGTATGGATTTTAAGTATCAAGAGAAACCTTAAAAACATAATTTTAAGTGATGAAATGGGTCAGAAGAGAGTAGGAAAGAAGGCATTCCAAGGAATGGAAAACAATACTTTCAGCAAAAAAGCCAAATGCAAGAACAGTTCTTGTTTTAACTATTTTAGAGGAGAGATGTTTTAAAAAGTGTTAAATGAGTGACCAATGTTCTATGTCAAAATACATCTGTCTGTTAGGAACTTGGAGTCTAAAAACACAAAGGCAGATGCAATGTTAAGCATAGGAATTCATGATATCAGTTGTGAGTTTTGTTTTTCAGTGTTCAAAGTGTTAAGGCCATATCCTGGCTCCCTGTGTGCTGCTTTCTTTTCAGCTTTTTGAGTTGAGGATCAGACCCATGGCTCCCTTGCTAAAATTCTTTCTTTTCTTTTTTCTTTTTTTTTTTTTTTTTGTCTTTTTCCTTTTTATGGATACCAGGGATTGAACTCACAACTGCCTGCTTGCAAGGCAGGCGCTTATGCCGCTGAGCTAAATCTCCAGCCCCAAATTCTTTCTTTTTTAACCCTAAGAATATTTTGAAAAAACAACAACAACAACAACAAAATCACCTATTAAACAATAGCAACATTTAAAGTTTGAACAATAATTATCTAAAATATAACATACTTATCACATTGGTGGTCAAAATAACTTTGAAAATGTCTTAATTTCCTTGACGGGCAGCCTTCAGACTATAACAAGGACTCTAAAAGTACCCATATTTCCATTTATATATATGCAGGTGTATATATCATAACAAAATTTACAGTTGCACACACAGAACTTTGACAGCTAGACAGTGAGGGTAGCAGACATTCTTTGTCACATCATTTCTAAGTTTTTAGAGTGGTAGCCAGTTTCCATTTAAGATGCACAAAGTTTTGCCTCCTCTCTCATCCTCTCTGGTCATTTTCTATCTCCTAGGTTTCAAATCTATAGTAAGACACCAATATTTTTGGAAGAAATGCACATCCCCTTTCCAAAATAATCTCATTATCTTTAAAATAAATACTGAAAATGTGTTTAGGGCTATGCGTGGCACATATGTTCCCATTTTTAATTTGTAAACCTTCTAAGAACCACTGTGACTTAATCTTATGATCCAAACATGTGGACTCAATTGGTTCCCTACTTTATTTTTTTCACTTTAAAATCACTCTAATATACATTCCTCTTGTGCATGTGTCTAAACACATTTAACTAGAAAGAAAATAAGCCTTCCTTTGCCCCTGTTAAGACCTTTTTTAATTGGAGATGCTTTTGTCTGTCCAGCACTAAAGGACTCAAAATTCACTCCAAGGCCTATTTTGCAAGATGGTTTTGATCAGCTGGACACAGCGTCACCATTTGATCCAAGCCAATGACCCAAGTCTCAAGTGCTCCATCCATTAGACCTGCATAATCATCCAGCTTAGCTGTGCATTGTCCATTTTAATTAAGGGTGTGCTACACCCATTAGAGAAAGTTTATGGACCAGAGACTGAACTTATGTGTGCATGTACAGATCCCACAAACGGAGCTTTAGCACCTCCAAAAGAGAAAGAATAATAATAACAATAACAATAATAATAATGAGAGCTGAATCTCCTTGAATACCGACCTCCTGCTAAGTACCCTTTCTCTGTTTGAATTTCTTGCTAATTCAATGCCATTAAAATAGATTCTCTTAAAGACCATTCTGTCAAACACAAAAAAGAGAGATATATAGAGTGTGGGATTTAATTATCACTGCTCTATATCTCCAAATGTGAGTTTTTCTGAGTAATAATTGCCCAAGTTTGTCTTCAAAAGGCATTTTAATAGTGCTAATACTAGTAAATATTGCTCATTTTGATACTGATGTGCCGTTTTAATGGTTCCCCTGGTTTCTAAAAGTCATTTCTTATCGTTTTACTGTAGGAAGAATCTTACTTTAATTATGTCATAATTGTTTGGAAGCCATAGAATCTTAATTAATGCCAATGGCTTCAAGGCACAAACCAAATGTAGAGTTTATATTCATGTTTGTTTCTTCATCTCTTCCTGCTGGAGAAGAGGCCCCCCACGAGTTTTTTCACACTGCATTCATCGAGGTTTTTAAAAGATTCTGGTGATGTCATTTCTTTATTTTTCTAAGTCAGATTTTCTCAGCTTCACCTCAGATTTTAAAGGTTAATATGGAATCACCATTCAATCTATCACAGAGAAATCTGTATCGAGAGAATAGTTTGTCACTCTCCCAGTAAAAGCAGAAGCCTCATCTTGCTCCTTAGGTGAACAGCATGAAATGCAAATGTGTTCTCTTGGGATTCTGTGACTGCTGGCAGCCAGTTGTGCTGCTCTTGCACCTAACACATTATCCACCCATTCCACGGATGCTTACTTGGGTCACATTTGGTCAATCTGCTCCCTCTATTTGAATCTTACCGTGCCCCATTTCAAGTGCCAGAACCTGTCCTCCACACCACAGAAGACTGTTGAGCTTGCACAGCTCCTTTGACTCGCAAGTCAAAGATCTGCAGGAAAATGGATGCAACTGGAGATCGTGTTGTTTAAATAAGCAAGGCGCAGAAAGACAAGTATTATGTTTTCTCTCTTGCATGGAAAGTAAAAAAGAATGATCTGAAAGTAGAGGGAATCTAAGGAAAGAGAGGACAAGGGAAGGAGGAAAGGGGCAAGTTCAAAGGTGTTAAGGAGAGTAGAAATAAAACATGATATATACTGTATGGAGATGTCAGAGTGAAACCTATTAATTTCTGCAATTCATAAGTTAATTTTATAAGAAAAATAATGTCTACAGGTTTACTTGATTTATATTTATTGCTCTTTATTCTTTTAAGTTTCCTATACAAAGAAGACTATGTCTTAAGAGCCTTTGGCTTTTTGTGGTATTTTGCATAAAGCCTCATTTGAAACAAACGTTTCTTAAATACTGAAGTGGAGATTGACTATGGGCTTTTTCTTTAGGACATAGCAATGTTTTCTAGATATAGCAGGAAATTTGTTGCTATTCCATTAAGCAACAAAAATTTATTCTCCCAGTATTACAGACAGCTAATTTAGGTAGAACTATTATAGGCAATCAGATAAGACTGGCCCCTTGAGAGAATCAGTGGATGAAATGTAAACTCATTACAGCTGTGGCCAGAGGCACACATGTTAGAGGCCAGGCCTCTAGACAGACAGAATGACCAGGCCTAAGACAAATGGGAGTACCTGGTCTAATAAAGTCTCCATAGACATCAATCTCTTCAGTGGCTGACCAGGACCTTTGAACTCATCCCTTCCGGAAAAGTTCTTTGTTTTTTCTGTGTACGTTTGCTATATGACCTGCTACCATACTAGATCAATATTGCCTAAGCAGCTATACTTATAATCTTACTGGTTGATCACGGTTTTAACCCATATTGTTAAAACTCACATGGCTGTGCTTTATAAAATTCCCCTGAGAAGCAAGGTCCCTGGGGACCCATTTTCGAGGCTCCTTCTGTCTTTCTTAGGCAGAAGCTATCTGTCTCTCAATAAGTATTTCTTATTCTTAAACTCCTTTTTTCCTTACAATTCATTCTTTAGTCTTGGAGACCACAAACTCAGTGTATCTCAACCTAGCAGGTTGCGAGTTATATTATTCCCTTTCTATCACTTGAAGGTCCTGTGTCATCCCCATATCACTGGAAGCAGACATATATTGGTTATTTAGATAAAATACTTGTGGTCATACTTTTAATAGAAAGAAGTTTGTGCTTAGAAAATGAAATTACAGTTTTCAGAGCCCCATAACTGGTTATCTGTAGAGTTGTAACTAGACTGCAAGCTTTCTGATTCAAATTGCTTAAGTTCCTTCGTGTAATTTTCACAAGTGTCACGTCAATCACTTTCATTTAGCTATTCCAAAATCTCTCTGATTGTCTTAGTCACATTCCCATTATGCATGCTAGCTAGTAAGCAACACAGGGCTGCTTGGAAACCACTGCTAATCTAACATCTCATTTTCTCTTTAGTTTCAATCTCCTAAACAAACTGAGATTCCAATAACAACAATTTATTTATCTGAATTGATTGCCAGACATCAGGCTTTGACTGAAACAGCGAGGAGATTTGTGCCTAAAGTCCTGGGAATGAGTGGACAGAGGAAATAAGTGGCAGAGGGAGGGAGAGGGCATGAGGTCTATCCTGTGTTGAGTTCCAAGTATCTGAGAGTGTCTGCTTTCTCCTGAAGAAGCACCTGTCATGGGAAGGTCAAGATGAGAAATGTGGATGAAGTATTGCAGGGATGGGGAATCTCATTCTCCTAGGAAAGAGCCCAGATGTAGACTTAGATGATTTAATAGGTTTGAAAGTGGCAGGAGGTATTCTCATCAACCCAGTTTTCGTTGGCCATCGTAGTGGTCCCATGCATAAGACCTTCCAGGAAGTTTTATTTGAAAGAGGTAGGGTAGAAAAGCCAGGAACACTGGGGCAAATGCCTTACAGTGCAGCAGCAGACACTGAAGATCAGTGAAACTACCTCAGACCTACAGATTTTGTAATTCGGAAGATATTTTCAGGTGGTTGAATTTCAGGGAGATGTGTGATCTACCTGTTCTCATGACCATGTTCTGTCCACAATGTTGAAAGCCTTGGGACCTTGGTACTATGCTCTATAATTAATCCCCACAGAGAAATTTAAGGCTATTACCATGCATTTTAGGCAAAGCTGCAGCATTGCTCAGGGTTTCCTATCTAGTGCTCCCAATTACCTTGGTACCTCTTATAGGTGAGTTAATCCTTACCTCACTCTGCCTCCTGAGACCCTGTCAGCCTGACCAGTCTGGGGGCAGCAGAGATGCAGGAACAAAAGGGAATCCTGACATTTCCACCATTGCATTTGCAATTTTGGAAAAAAAAAAATTCACTTAAGATGAATTAAAGATTTTCAAAATAGGAAGACTACAAACGTAATGCTGTAATCAATGTAAGTCACTGGGTAGGGCCACTATTGAATACCACTGGTTCTTAGGACAGATTTTGGAGCAAAATTATATTTGAATCAACTTTGGGGAGCTTGTATATGAGAGTTATTATGAGCACATTTCTGGACTGTTATCTTTCCTCATGTTTACCATCCATTATCTGCCTTTGTTCTGGTTCATGCTAGCCTTTTTATAATCCTTTTTTAAAAATACAAAATCAATACAACTTTAATTACAAAAAGCCCATGGTGCCTCTTGAAAAACAGGACAAACAAAAAAGGACATTTTGAAAAGGGGGCTAGTGATCTAAGTAACGTGACCTCAGGCCATCCTATTTCTAAGGGGTGATGTTGTTGATCTGTTGGTCCCATTATAATGATTTACACATCCCTATCTGGCACCTTTTGTTCTCTAGCAGGCTTTGTGTATGGTAAATGGAGAATTGCATACCAACCAGGGGTTTGACATTTACAATGCTTTGTAACATAAGAGAGAGTCACATCTGGGCAAACATTGTCCCCGGTGGTTAGCAGCTCGTATCATCTGTGCATAGTCTGGCTGCCAAAATGATGAGCACTCATTAGAAATGTCCCATTTACTCCCAGAGCCAAATAAAAGCACAAACTAATCTAAAATGAACATTCACAGGGTGTGTATATGTATGTGTTCAATTTGTGTGCTGGCTTCTTCTAGGGGCATACAGCAGCTTGTTTTTTTCCTTTGGATATTGTTTATATCAATGGCCTGAATCAATGTAAGCAAAACAATGTAGAAAACCTAATTCTTAATCATGTGCTGCCTCCTGAGCCAAGGGACATCACACAGAACACCCCAATGAAACCTTTTGGCTGCTGTTAAATGGGGAGGTACTGTTAAAAACTTTGTTCGCCCCTTGACGTGGCATCAGGTTTATGAAGACCCCTGGAGATATTTTTTTCCTGAAAATAGAAAATAAAGAGGCTTTTCCTGAGCAACTGTATATTTTGTTTGTTTGTTTATATGCTTGTCTTTGTTGTACCTACTGTAAATCATGTATTCCATCCTGAATTTATCTTTGAGTTTGCTATTAGAAAGGCAAAAAACATCCGGACGTATCTGAAGCATTGCAGAGACATTCTCAGCCAACATTTGTATATGTTAATCCATCCTTGAACTCATCTTACCCTTTTTTCATTCTTTATGCGTTACCTTGTAGAATGAAAAATATTTTAGTCATTGTAAATTCTTTTTGGAAAAAGGTGAGTATAAATACCTAAAACAAAGTAAAACAAAACAAAATGAGATGAAACCATTTTCTGACCTCAAGGAGGCCATAAATTACTTGTGCAGGCTGAATAAATTTAGAAAAAGGATAATGATATAAAGAGAACTATACTAAGTGGCAGTGCAGTTTAGCCATTTAAAGCAACAGTACTTGAGAAGGTGGGAAATTAAACTGGATTTTGCCTCAGGAAAATTAATAGTTGGGATGAAATTTCCTTTTACATTCTGAATCTAAGGTTGATTTTATGATATTGAGTGGAGCATAAAAGTCTAGCATGAAAGTACATCTGAGTTAGATGGTAAAGGAATGTGATTAGTTGAGTGCACTATGAAAGTTAAAGATCTTGTGTCATTGTCATTGCATTGTGGTTTCATTGTTTCTTTTCACTCCAAAATTTATGCTAAAACAAACTTCATTGCAACTATTTTGACATGTATGGCATTTGGGGGACAAATAAAGGCTTATAAATGGAATTGAGTACCTTAAAAGACATAAATTTCTGTTGCCATGGTGATAGAATGGACCAGACTAGATCTCTGCAGATTATTGAACACACCAGTGCCCTGATTTTGGACTTCCTGTCCTCCAGAACTATTAAAAAATAACTGTCTGGGTTTTTGCAAATTAACCAATCTATAACATTTTGCCATACAGCAGAAAATGAACTAAGCCACATGGTCTTCATTTGGTTTCCCTTTAATATTATTTTAGATATAAATAAACACATTTTTCTCAGTCCATCACTGATTGGAAGTAGTAGGAACTTTGACAAAAAGAAGTGACAGCCAGAGAAGGGCATGCATGGGAGAGAGGAAAAGTAAAGAAATCTCCTGAGTTTATCAGTGCAGAACTATTCCTTAGGGAAAATATACTTCACAATCCAGTATCGCTAAAATCAACAACGTCCTTCTTGCATCGGCACCTGATCCTATAAGAAATAGATTTACAAACTATTAAAGAGCTTATAGTGAAAAAGATAAGTTAAGCATACCATGTTGAAAAACAAATAAAATTGTTATGGAAATTGCTGTTAGAGCAGAGCCAATATATCCCAGTGGCCAAATCTATCAGTATTATTACAGCTATGTTCATTTGATCTCTAATACAGAGTATAGAATGCTGTCCTTAATGCCATCATGGTTACAATAAAAAGAATTTTAAATGTCACTGTTCCACTATAGTTTTTAAAATATATACTTTTATCTTTTGAGTTTTCCAATCATATAACCGTGATATGATGTTTCAATGAATGGTTTCGTGGTTTAAGCTTGCATTGGATGGCAACCAGACCACAGTGAAAATTTAGGTGCTCATCAATAGATGAATGAATAAGAATATGTTGTATTTATACACAATGGAATACTACTCTGTCGTAAATGAAGATAAACTTCAGTCATTTGTGAAAAAGAATGAATGCACCTTGAAACTATAATGCTAACTGAAATAAATTAGATGCACAAGCTTAAATTTCATATGATTTCTTTATGTATGAAATGCAAAATATAAATATAGAGCAAAATAAAAGATACTAGGAAACAGGAGAGTAGATCTTTTGTATAAAGGAAGGGAACCAAGAGATGAAGAGAAAGGAAAGAAAAAGAAAGGGAAGGAAAAACAAATCAAGATTATGTTAATTTATCAACTCCCCATGATAAATATAATCATTATGTATTACAAACTGGTAAAAAAATACATTATTTTTAAAAATCTGAAAAAATTCTAGGTGTTTAACTCACCTCTTTCTTCAAGTACTGATGCATTATTGTTGAGTCAAGACTTCTTGGGAAAAGTTTTTGTCATGTCATTAGCAGCTGTCCACCTTTTATTAAAAAGTTATTAGTTCAGATAAGCAACACATAGTGATTAAATTCATAAATGTGAGTTGTAACACATCTTAATTCTTTCTCATCCTTCATTTTACCGATATAGAAAAGCAGCCAGCATGCAGGCAGGTAGACTCCTGTAATCCTTGCACTGAGGAAATTGAGGTATGAGGCTAACCATGAGTTCTAGGCCAGCCTGCGCAACACAATGACTCCTGGGCCAGACTGTCCTTATCTGCAACTTCTCTTAAAAAAAAATCAGTCACCTCCACCCTGCCAAAAAGAAAGAAAAAAAATAATATAAAAATCGATGGTTGAATTTAACAACTTACTGTTTAGCCTGATAAGAGCCTTTCATATTTTGTGAATGATTATTTGCTCAGAATAACATAAAAACGCATTTCCATGCAAGATACAGAAACAGGACACAGACAATAAATGTGACTCCAAAGAAGAAGACAAATGTGGACGGCACCTGAAGACATATAAAAGTTTTTAAAAGGAATGCATTTTTTTGTTTATTTAATTTCTTTTAAGATTATTGTGTTTTAAGACTGGCGCAAATGTCACAATGCAAAGATAAAATTAGTTGTGCAGGAATGAAGCCTTTGAGTAAATGAAAGACACCAAGAGATCAGAAGGAGAACAAATTTCAAAGCTATGGAAACTTGTGAGCATGGACTAGGTGGGCTAGAGATCTATCTATCAGTGTCCCATCCTGTGAAAAATTTTCTAATATTCATCGGGTGAATATCATATCTCTCCTACATGTGAAACAACAAGCTGTCATATAATAGGAGTACAGATGACAGTAGGACTCTGCACGCTTTGGCATTCCAGCTGACACAGCTTTATTGGGTTAATTTTTATTGGTACCAAAGTGTATTTTCAGTCTATTTCTGAGAAAGAATGAAAACAATGCTTACAGAAATGGAGTAAGTTAGAGTGAGAAAGCAAAGGAGATTAATGGGCTCATTTTCTCCTGCTTAGTAAATACAGTTTGAAATCCTACCAAAACAACCCAGAATAAAAATAAATCAGAGGCCTGAAAAATCCACTGGGTATTCAGTTATCAGTTCAAGAACACTTTCCTGGCATGAACAATGATGATTGGAGTATTCACTCATAACAAGTGAGGGAGCAAAAAGAAGGAATAAAGAGAGAAGAATGAGAAAACACAGGGAGAAGGATATTAAGAAGTTAGGAGTAATATAGGCCAACATATAAGGGAGAGGAAATTAGAAAAGATAGTGAGAAAAGAGCAAGGGTAAATAGTCAAGAGGGAAAAGAGATTTTCAGCTGTAAATGGTTACCACTGCTTTGTCTACACAGATGCCAATCAAAGTAGCAATATGCTGTTGGATTAAAATTACAGTTATACCCTGCCTGAGAGACGAGTGCCGTGTTTGGTCTGGTATCTCACCCCTTAGATATAATCACTGCACAAAATAAAGAAAAAGAATAATGTTGCTATATTTTAATGGAGGTTGCCTTTGAGTTTGGCTCAGAGACAATGGCCTGTGGTTGTATCTGATTATAACTCATCTCTGTGGGGGCAGAGAGAGCTGTTGTAAATGTCTGGGAAATTATGAGCTTCTTTAGAAAGATGAACTCTGTGATTATAATGACACTTGGCATTTGCACATTTTATAGTCTTTCTCATCTGAAAAGCATGAGGCTGTATTTATATTATAACCAGATTTTTGTGTATTATACTGAAGTATATACCAGCAAGTATCCTTTTTCTTTTTTATTTCTTTTTCCCCTCTTTTTGAAAGAGTCTGCAGTGACTTACAATATTGTTATAAGAATAACTAAAATCCCTGACGGACAAAGGTAGCTTCAGAGTTTGGTGAAACAAGAGGTCAAAGCTCATGGCCTGTCTTTATATATATATTTTTTCACAGACACTAAAACATACTAAGAGAAAAATAAACTGTAGGTTAAGCATTCTCAGTCTAAAAACATGAATGCTAAAATGCTTCTGAATTTGAAATACTCCAAGTAGGAAATTCCACACCTGACCTCATGGAACACGTTGCAGAAAATTCACATAAAATGAAAAAATGCATAAATTAACCTTCAGACTATGTGGGCAAGTGTTTATGAAACATGAATTTTGTATCTACACTTGGGTTCATGCCTCAAGATATCTTTTTATGCTCATGGAATTATTATAAAGTCAAATAATCCAAAATCTGATATACTTCTTGTTCTAAGCATTCAAGATGGAGGTAGTCCATTTGTAATATGTGATAAAAAGGTAATTTCAGAGGGTGCCTTCTTCCAGAGCTTTGGATTCCCACTACTGTGTGTCACTGTCTGAGTTTTGGCACTTTTGCTGTCAAAATACCTCCTGCTCTGTTTTTGTCCTTACCACAATCTGGATTTTTGAACTCAGGTCTTGGGATTTCTGGATAAGATACAGGACAACGAAGTAAATTTATATTTAAGATAATCTAATTATTTATATATGTATATTTTACCTATACTTCATGTAATATTTGGCACATATGTTATAATATATATTGCTTAAACTCAAACCTAACTAACAGCATGTATTTTTATTTGCTAAATCCCACAGGCCTCCTAAGGTTACATCCTCGCAGAATAAATCAGACCATGGAATAACTCTGACTCTAGCTTTAACATCCAGTTAGGGTTGCCTTTTAACGTGTGCACTACTGACATCGCTCATCGTTCACATGTCAGATCTGATTATCAGATGCCCCTTGCTGTATCTGACTCCTCCAGACCTGCTTTCCCTGCTGTTACTGAAATTCTTGTCCCATCCATTGGGGACTCATACAAATCTATTCTGAGCTTACTGGACTGATCCTGTGCTGTTCCCAACTACATGAAGCAAAGAATACAAAAAAAGAAGAAGAAGAAGAAGAAGAGGAAGAAGAAGAAGAAGAAGAAGAAGAAGAAGAAGAAGAAGAAGAAGAAGAAGAAAAGACTATGAATGTATAGAAGTCTGTATTTGCTTCAACAGATATTTGAACACAATCCCTTAAACCCACAAGGTTTTTGGAATAGCAAAGTTCTGTGCAAGGTATAAGATGTCACAAAATAAAGATTCTAAGACTGTCATGTGATGTAAAATAAATAGTGACAAATTTGCATTGGAATATAAATTTGAAAGAAAATTTGATATGTGCTTATTCACTTATTATAGTATTTAGGCATGTATACCCTAAAACTATAAAAACTATATTTTTTTCTCCTTTGAGTTATTTGGCCTTTATCTCCCCTTGACAAAAGCAACTTATCTTCTCACAGGGCAAATCTGGGTTTTGGCAATCAGTAAATGTCTTTGCTATTCAAAATTGCTGTAGCAACTGCATTTCAGGCACCTGCTTAGTGAGCAGGTTCCTGGTCGAGTTCAAAAAAGGAGCCATACCTTCATTTGCGGGATGCCGTGTTGAAGTCAGACATCAGACGCATGACTTTGTTCAATCTCTGGGGATTCAGCTGGGCTTGAATCGCCTGTGACCTCTGTGCCCTTACAACATCACAGAAAACACCATCACGGTGCCCACTAATTGGTCACCTTGATGTCAGTCACAGCTCAGAGATCAAGCACGCAGCTGGTCCCGGAAAGTGAACTACATACACTCTCGGAGGTGGTCTCTCCTGGTCAGGCCAGCTTCCCGCTGAGAGCACAGTGCGAGGGAAGCTTACCCCAGGACTACTTGAAACGTGGCTGTGCTGTACACGAACAAAGGACACGTGGCCCCATGAGTGACCCTCTCCTGGCCACCCACAAAGTCCAAATTGTCAGCCTTTCACACCTCTTATGCTTCCATTATCTGAGGAAAACACTAAGTGTCATGCTCTGAATATAACACACACAAAGCAGGCTCTTGAAATTAGTTTCTGCTTATTGGTTTCTAAAATTATTCAGATTATTTTATTTTTAAGGCTGCAAATCAATCATGGATTGCTGGGGTGTTATATGCAAGGTGTATTTCAGAAGCACACTGCAATAATAATTAGAATTTTCTTTAACATCCAAGTGTGATGTGTATTTTGCAAATAACTCATATGGGAACAGGAAGAATGGGAAGAAACAGAGCATAAATTGAATATGTCTTGTCATTATTTTCCTTGCATTGAAAACACTGCCACTCTCATCCTTTGAAATCAATCATTTTAGATGGCAAGAATGATTGATACAGAAATTCTAAAATCCTGAGAAAGAGAAAAGAGAACAGAAGAGAGAAGAGAAGGAGGACGGCAGTGAGGGAAGGAGGAAGGAGAAAAGAAGGGAAGAAGAAAATACCTACAGAGATTATGAGGTTCATTTTAAATATTTTATTCTGTGACTCAATATATCAAAACCAGATATTTTCATTTAGGTAATATGAGATTTTTCCTTAAATTGTCTAATTATTCTCAGGCTCACTTAGAATGGTTGATTTGCCTGTCTTTTTAAGGTGATCACTGCTGCTGCCAGGATCAGGGACATATATTGGAACAGTGGAGATGCTGTGGCCAGTTAATGGTCTAGATAGCCACAATCATACAAGAAGCTCCTTGGATAGTGTCTACTGAAAAAGCTTGCTTCCCTGGAAAATGAATGAGGAAGTGTAAGTTGCCCATGCAGACATATGAGGAACTTACATTGTACGCCAAAGTAGTTGAACACTTTTTAGTAATCGAATGAAGAAAATATCATGTCAGGGGTAGCCTAGGTATGGTCTACTTCCCCTTCAGATATTCTACATCCCAGCATGAGGATAAGAAGAAGGGTGAGCAGCTGGCCTGTGCGCAGACACAGTGGATGGAAAACCCAGCATGGCCAATGCCAATGTCAGAGGGGAGCAATTGTTTTCCAACTGGAATCATGGTGCTGTGTATGTATGCTAGCGATTCATACACATTATTGAGATAACATTGGTAGCCAAGTTCTCACACTGAAATTATTTTTTCTTGTAAGATACTTGAGCCATTCTTCCTCCCAAAATTAAAAACAAACAAACAAAAAGAATAGATTTGTTGTTTTGAAGCTTAAATTTCACCCCACTCACACACACACACACACACACACCCAGTTCGTTTATTGTTAATTTCTTGGTTTCATCGTTGGGTTTGAAAGTCGTTAAACTAAGCAATAATGTCATAGGGGTCTTCTAGATGTACCTCTGTTATCACCTCTGGTGTATGGTAACCTTGATAATGCTATTGTTTAAGGGTGCAGATAGCTTTGTACAGTTCAAGCTGGTAACACCACTGACCCCTTTACAGGGACCTGCATGAATGTTCAGTGTTTTTTTTTTTTTTTTTTTTTTTTTTTTTTTTTTTTTTTTTTAAGACAGAACTTCCATCATGCCACACTAATGTCACCATTTTCTCCATGATGAATCATGAAGTTTAATCAGTTTTCTGCAGAACACTAGCTAATTCAAAGTTGTTCCCCCTCCAACCAACTTTGTTTATCTCTGCCTGCAGTATGTCTTTGTCCTGTACATAATTTTAACTATATTCTCAGGTAGGTGGTTTTGGGTCATGTTTATCCTAACCTCAAGTATAAACTCATTTTTGGTAGAGTAGGTACTTCAGAGCTTGGCATACTGAGTGATAGATAAAATAAGCCCATTTCCGTAACACAGTGGCATTATAAAAGTTTAAACAAGGTTTTCTTCTATGGAAAACTTGAAGACAACAGCAGTAGGCATCTGATTTGGAGCTGGCTAGTACAAAGGAAAGAGAAAATATAGTAATATATGAACTAGGGGAAAGAATCAACTTAGTTATTGACATTCTAAAGAATCAGAGTAAATGAAACGCTGACTTTCTCCTTTCTCTGTTTTCTCTTTTCTGTAGCCAACTAGCAAAGCTCAGGGAGTCCTCCAGGCAAAAATAATTAAGAAGGCAGCGATCACAATTGGAAAATGTCTGCCTTATCAATTTAGAATACAGAAAGAGTCAGAGAAAGTTTATGTTATTATACATACTAGCCAGTAAAACTGAGCAGGGAGCAAGAGGACAGAAGTTAGAAAGCTCTTTCTCCAAATTTGGGGCAAGGAATAGAAACCAAGATAGGGAATTGCTTAACTAGTATAACTAGCTTTTTAAGTATCTATCTATTTCTCCCATTCTGAGATAAAATATTCAAGCTGCGGCCTGAGAAAGGAAAAAAAAAAAAAAAATAAGAGAGACACTTGAGAAATTGTTTTGTAGCATGACTTCATTAGATAAGGGACCTGGAGTTCAGACCCTAATAAAAGCTTAGGTAACTTCCTAACATTGTGGAAATGAAATCAAGGGGCTGGAGGGCTAACTCCTTGTTTCTTATGCAAGAGGACTATGGAGGTTCATCATCGCAAAAGTGAACTCTGCTGGGTAATCAGTCATCCCCATGGTAACCCAGCAACTTTTAATTGTCTTTAAATAAGGAGCCACAGAGGCAATCAGCTGCATCTCTAGCACATTAATGAGGGAACCTGAAGTGCAAAATGGCTGCCTGATGTAGACGGCACTCGCGTAGAACACAAGTATTGGCAGAATCTAGTTAGAATTATGGCAGATGTTAAATCTTCAATTTCCTCCCCTGATTCGAGAGTAAGACAAATATAAAAAATTTCAAAAATATTGCAGATGGGGGAATATGAGACTTAGGTAAAAGAACAAATAAAAGTCTTGGGGTAAATTAATAAAACAAACATAAGAAAGAATATCCAAATTTTAAAGCTGAGAAAAAATAAAATGATGACAAAGTGAGAAAGTTAAGAATGCTAAGGAAGACCTGTGACTTTACCAAAAACCTGACAGTGAATTTCAAAATAAATCTGGAAAACTGCATCTCTGGAGGGAATCTTACAACTTCCCTCCTTCAAGATGCTTTCCCTGACTACTACATAACATATTAATTGTTTTTAAATAAAGTATTTACTGATATTACATACATTTACCTAATTATAAATGATTATGTAGTCTCTGGGAGGGGAACCCTGACTCATGGGAACTATATAAGAAGTGACCTTACATATATTTCTGAGTTTTATTAGCATCATACCCTTGTGATTTATGATGCAGCTTTCACTTAATAACTGCTTGAGTAGCTGAGCAAGTGAGGCACTGAACCCCAACCTGAGCCCCGATGCTCAAAATAGCAGAGCTCTGCCTAGAACCTGAGTCAGTATCCTCCCCACTGTGACATGTCAGAAGCAAGATGCCAGCTCTATGCTTTCAGCTTTCTGTACACATGGTGGACACTCAACAAATATTTTGGCCTGATGTAGAAAAATTTTAATGTTTTTAGTTTTGAAATGGCAGGCAAAAGGAAAAGAAAACATATTTCCACTAAGATTATAAAAATGTAAACATGTATTTTACGGTTATCTCTTTTCACTGATGGTCTTGTTAAACAATCATAAATCATACTGTTAAAAATTAAATGTCGTTATTTGCTAGGCACTGTGAGGGAGCTAGGAAGAAAAGAATAAAGAGTAACAATCTGGATGAGCAGTTTTTAGGAGATGGGGTACTAAGTTTCCTCACACAGAGAGTTTTTCCAGCATAATTTGTGTGTTCACAATAGGGCTGGTTTGCTTTGGGGGGGAGTATATTACTAATTTAATTAGCTGATTGTGTTCACATTTATTGATCAATGATATAAAAAAAATCTGAGACACTATGCAAAAATGTAGGCACTTTGACAGAGAAAGTTATAAAATAGGTATTGTTTTCAAGGAGTTTACAGATCACTTGAAAGTTAGATATATATATATAGAAAAATGCTAGCAAATCTATGGAACAAATTTATAATTTATATGTTTAGATTTAGTAAGCTCTAATCAAGCCTGGTGGCAGTTTTTACTGGGCTAACTTTTCAGGAATTATCTCAATTTATTGTTCATAACAATCCATGGACGTAGATATTATCACTTATGTTATATCACATATGAAAATAATCGCATCTCAATTCTGTACAGAATTCCCCAGTTTCTATTATTATGTCCATTAAAGGCAGAATTCTTATAAAGGCTGTGTTACTTGGGGCAGTTTCTGGGTCCAGAAGCCATAGCAATGAGAACAAACGCATAAGCAATTTAGTCACAGACAAGGATTTTCTATTGAGGTTTCCAACTTGTACCAAAGAAAGTCCTATCTCTGAACGAGCTCAGTCACATAAGTAGTTCCTTCAACAAAATAAAGGCACACAAAATAGAAAACTTGTCTGCCCAAATTTCTCATATAGGTCCTCCATGAAAACAAGGGATTGAGCCTTTCAGGAACTGTCCAGATTTGACTGGTGCATCTGAGCTCAGCTGTTGGCTCCTCAGTGGTCAGTGAGAGTCCTAAAAGAAGGCAGGTGTTTAGCATGCTGACCATTGCTTGAATAGACATTAGTAGGATGTCTTTGTGGGTACTATTTTCTCAACTGTTGGGCCATGTGTGAGCCCTTGGTCCCCATTTATGTTTTTGTTTCATTCTGATGTGAAAGCATATGACAGGCATGAGTCCTGCGGGGCCTCTTCCTCAGCATCTGATCATTTTATTGCTACTTGGGTGATCACAGCTTCAAGCCCATTGGATGGGATCCCATGTCCTGCTGCGAAGCCATGAGAGTTCCCAGCACTCAGTCCCTGTCTTCTGCCACTCTTCATCACTGCGCACTGGAAGCACTGGTCTCCTGAGCAAATCCACAATGATGGAGAGCTTGGTTCCACCGTAGGCTTTGAGTGCTTTCAAGACCCATTCATGCTTTGAGGCCTTCCTCCGCTTCTCTGCCCAGACCAAACCTTCTCTGGAAAGCTGTTCTTCATTTCCATTAATTAAACTGTACATACTTCTTTCCAACCATTGTGTAACCCAGCTTTTCTTTTCTCCACAAACTTCTTATGTTATATGTTTAAGTATTAGTTTATTTGTTGTTTTTCATTCTCCCTGAGGGGCAGGACTCTTAATTTCAATAATTATATGTCCCTATAATCTAGGGAAGAATGTGGCATGAGAAAGGACTCAGTAAATGTGGAATCTCATGGATGAGGTTAATAAGGCTTTAAGAAGCTTTGGTAGTTATTTGAGTTAAAGTCTCATAAGAGAAAGTGGACAGAAGCCTGACCCTACCTGCCCACTAATGTTCAAGGAAGAAAGAGCACTTTGGGGAGTTAGCAACGAGAATGCATTTTTTTCTCAGCAAAACTTTAGGGTTTTTAAACTGAATTAATGACAAATATGAAAACATTAAGTTATTGAAAAAGGGTCCATATTTTATACAATTTTTAATCTCTAAGTGTATCCATCAATAGATCCACCAGTCTATGAATGTCTACTGCCCAGCATTTCAGAGTTCCTTTTTCCTTCTTCGGATAAATGTTTTATTGATAGATAGGTACATTACACACATAGAGTAACAGACTCTTTCAGCTGTACTATTACTGGTTTTTCATTTCTAAAACCAAGCACCTCCACATCATATTTCCAGCAGCCTCAGAATATCAACAAATCTTTCAGATATTTATCCAGTTAAATCTCTGAAAGAAACTCATTTCCTTTAGTCCTAAGTAGGTACCTAATAAAACAAAAAAGTCATGCGATTCCTATTTCACATTTTCAGTAACTTTTGCATTTATAGAGCTTCTGACAAGATAGCAGTAATGGTTGAATTTACAGTGCTATTTTAGGTTCAAGAAAAGATCTGTGACCCTTATATCATATTATACTACTTGGATGGTATGTAATTCTGTATCTAAACATAAACCTGGCTTTGGTCTGGTGAAGTAACTGATGTGAAGAGAAAAGAAGAAAATTAATTCTATGGCTTAAAGGAAAATAATTTTCTGAATTAATTTTCCCCCACTTTCTTGCACAATTCTATTAAGAGAAGAATAATCTTTCCCCTACAATAACCTCTCTTTAACTGAAAAGTAGCATTTTTTTAGTTTGTCCTTTGGATGGTTTAACAAATTTTCAGGCTGTATGTGATGCAGCAACTTCTGTCATTTGGGGAATCTAGATAGTGAACAAGAGAAAACAATCAAGTATGTACTTTGCTATTACAGAGGCTATTGTTTGAGTCTGTGGCAAATGAAATACAAATTTATATAACAGCAGTGGTAGTGATCCTGTGTAATCAATGTTGTTTTCATATTGTTTTATGTTCATTTCTTGTTAATCTAGGAAAGACAGTTTTTGAAAAAGAATGCACTGTATGTATAAGTACATGATACGAAAAATTTTGTTTCTTTAACTCTCTCCCAGTTAATTAAATTGAAATGGGCACTCTGCTGTTTGCAGCTTTAAAAAATAGCCAATTGAAATTTAATTGGTATCTTTTTTTCTTTCGTATTCATGCCCTGAAGCTAAATTAATGATCAGTTATAAGCAACTCAGCTAAGAGACTATTAGGACCTTTGGATGGAATTAAATCTAGGACCATACAGTAGATAAAATAACTTCTAAGATAAGAATGACAACCATACTATAAATAACAAATAGTTAACACATGTCTCTGTGCTCTTACTCTCTCTCTCTCATTCTCTTTCAACAGTTAGAGAAAGAGAGAGAGAAACAGGAGGCTCAAGTGTATTCTAGGACCAGTAGCTGCCGTAAATCAAATTAATTACTTTTGCCCCAAACTGTCCTCAGTGGAAGATTTTTGACCAGTGAACTCTTAATACATTTTTACTTAATCACTGTCCTATAATGACATTCCCTTGATAGAAAGGATGAGCTAGAGCAATGGTAATCTTTTTATTTTTTTAAAAGTCCCTGTAAGACCCTGATTTACAGGATGATAGTGTTATGTATCATTTAGTCCAAGATAGCCTACCTCTCAGAAGCCCCTCTTTTCTTTGGGAATTGAATGGAAATCAGGGGAGTCTATATGAAAGGTGGCCATATATCTATTTTTTCTTTGCAGTTGTACCCCTGTGTTAAGCTCCTTGGGAGTTTTTTCTTTGGCTGAATTTTAAAATATCCTTCATGATCACATAACTATCAAGATTTTTGACATTCGCATCTCTTTGATCAAAAACAATTTATTGCCTCAGTTGTTTACACTAAACTACCTACCAGTTTAATACAGCTCATGAGGATGTGCGTATACACAGACAAGGCCATGTGGAAGACAGTGCACAATTCAGAGAAAACACCTCTTGTAACCTACTAGCACAGACATATCTGTCTCGGTGTAGAAAATGATATTATTTCCAAAAACAAATGGAGAATGCCAGGTTGCAGGCCAAAAATAGAGCATGGACTTGTGTACTTCTGATATTTAAATTAAATAATTTTAATTTATTTTATGTTATAGTTTTCTTTTTCTCATTAAAGAATCCTAATACATAGTAAGAGAGGCATTCACTGATTAAACTTTTTGCTACTAACCTGTGTCAGTTTGTCCAATAGTTTCCATCTATTAAATTAGAATGAGAAGGTGGAAGACATATGACCAGGAAAATCTCATGAACACAATATGTTTCATAATCCAGAGCTACCCAATTCCTGAGTCCTGGCTGTATTGAAAGAGTGTTCATCAGTTTCAATCCCCCAAAGCCCTACAGCTCCTGACATCTGTGTGCTGCTAGATGAACTGAGGAATTGTATGCAAGACCTGTGGCTTCAGGAAAAAAAAAAAAAAAAAAAAAAAAAAATCTTCCCTCTCAGATCTTCCTCTCAGAACTGTTACACAAAATGGCTCAGTAGGTGTTGGCAGGAGTACAGTGCTGAGGATCTCTCAGAGTACTGGGGAGATGATTCAGCTCTAATTGCTTTGTTTTCCTGTTAAAAGAATGCAATGATGGATTCTTAGAATTTAGATTTGTATCTGATAATGTTGTTATAATTTTGTGCCTTCTGATTTCTTGTTTTCCTAAGGTGAATAATCAGAAATTCCAGGGTCAGGGCAATGTAGGAAGTGACCTGATAACATACCATTACAGTAAACTTTAGAAATTCCATAAAAATTGCTTCATAAGAATTCTTAAGTTGCAACTGGATCTTTAGTCTTTCATTCATTTTTTTTTTTTTTTTTTTTTTTGCATTTAAAGGGTTAATGTCTGGAATAAGAATAGTGAAACACAGGAGAATGCTATTGCTTAACAAAATACAATATAAAACTCTAGCGATTGTTTTTGGTCAGTTTCTTGCAATCTGCAAGGTAATTTTTTTCAATTTATTTGGAATTAGTCAAGTGCACTGTTGAAAAGGCAGAGTGAATTGATGCTAAATAGTTTTTGGAAGATGTAATTGTCTGATGATTTGTAAATAGCCAAGCTTATCAAAAAAGTAATTTAAATGTTATGCTGACAATTTTGTTCAGTTTAGTGTACTCTGTAAACTGGGGAATCCAATTTTTTGCCCCCATTAGCATGAGAATTATTTTTGCTTGGTTAAATAATTTGAAAGCCTAAAGATGTCCAGAGTTTTGGAATCCAAACTTTTAATGATTTATTACCCAGCACAAACATCATCAGAAGGATGATAATGACAGAGTGCTTTTTAATAATAAGTCTTATTCCCTATTTAATGATTGGACTATGTTCCAGATATATTCTATAAATGTCCACATTGAAAGTAGGGGTTGTTGAATCTGTCTTTATTTCCACATTTCCTCCTTTCCCCTACATTTGTGATATTTAACCTGAGCACTCTGAATTCCAAAGTGGCCACTGTCCACCAGATGAAAGAATGTCAACAAGCTCATTCTTGTATACATATTAGGAACTTGATTGTTTTAATTATCCATTTAATCATGGTAAAGTAACAGAAAATAATTATTTATAAGGTGATATATTTGCCAAGGGCTTTTTAAATTGCAAAATAAATCTGCTGTCATTTTTTTTCCTTAAATATCTTATAATAAGTAGGTATTTGGCAGATGAAGTGAACTAGCCTAAGAGCTAATTTTCCATGGTCATACTTCTTATAGGTCAATATTCTTAGAATCACAATTTACTATCTAAGTCAGATGCTAAACACAATGCAGTATTAACCTAAATAAATAATAAAAATTGGATGAATAAGGATGCATTTCAGGATCATGAAATGAAAAACCTTGAACAATCCTTGAAATGTTGGCCTTATTCTCATGAATTTTAACTTCATACATACTGTTGTTTCCGATATTATTTTGGATCAGTCATAGGGACAACAGTCTGCTTCTAAGGAGGAAGTGAAAGCTGCAATTGCATATTAGCTAACTAAAAAGTGAAAACAAAAATCAGATTTATAAAAACAGCAAAAGAGATGTATGGAATTTATGAGTTGACTGAAGATTCCCACGCACTCAAGTATCCCTTGTCAACACCCCTTATTAACATATCAGATAAGCCATAATCCTGATGCTAAAGATCTTTGAATCACGTTTATAAGAAAATGATACAGATTGTTTCTGTCTCACAAAGTTATATCTTCCGGAACTTCTTGAAAGAAAAATCTTAATGATAATAATCATATATGTGCTGCCGCATCTGCTGGTGTTAAACTATTACTGCATTAACAACTGAATCTAGGGATGCACTAATTTTATCACCTGCTGGACCTACCACTCATGACATTTGGCCCATGACCAAAGCAATAAAAGAAATTGGGTGAGCTTGGAGCAGGGCTTCTTGTCCAGAGCAGGAAGTTTAGAACACTTTGACAGAAGTTAAAGAGAAGCCTTGTGATGGGAATACACAACTGCCCATGAGACAGAATGGAAGGAATGAGTGCTAAAAAGCAGGAAGAAGGACACAAAGAAAAGTGAACGCCTCATTTGATGCTACACCTTTTTCCATGGCTCTGTTACTGCAGTTTCCATATATTTCAATTTTAGATTTGATTTGCACCTCCAGAGCTGGAACGCTTGTGCAACAGAAAGAAGGAACTTCCCAAGTGGGAGGTGCAGCAGGCCCACTGCTGGCCTCTTTTGTTCTACTGCAATGAATAAAATGAATCTTTTCAAACAGGTGAATTTTCCAACAGAAATGGCCCAAACAGCCTCAGCTCATTGAATAGAAAGCGTAATGGTGATCTAAACCTATTACCTTCAATGGAGTCTGTGACATTTTCTTCCAGCATATTGATCGGCAGGAGAGAGGAAGAAAGAACTTTTTCCTCCACTCATTGTGTTGCGTCAGTCATTGTAATGCTAGTCACAATGCATTAAAAAGCATTGAGAATCAACAAGCCTGGCTCTCTGGTAGCAGGAGTAATAGGTGATTTTGCTGAACAGAATTAAAATGCTGTTTAAAATCTACTCTGCATATATTTTTCCAGTTTCTCACCAAAATGACGTCTCCTTCCTCCACTACAAAACTGAAAATGAAAAGCAAAGCTTTGTAATTAACTGTTTTCAGTCAGTATACATGTTTTCCATCAAAGACACTTGCACACTTTTACAGAAAAGCATCAATAATGACATCTGTCTTAAAAATGATTTCCCTCACCTATCTCAAATAATCTGAAAGTTTGTTTTAAAAATTTCAAATATATTTTAAGTTTTATTGACTGTGCCATCTTCTGGGTAGAAATGTTTCCTTATTTTTGTTACTGTTTAGCACTTATTTTGTTACTATAATTGAGTAACACAATTCTGGAGAGAAGTAAAACGTAACCATATCCAGCCTCATTGCACCCAAGTGTAACCTATGGGGTTAGCGTCAATGTGGCCAAAGTCTTTGCTAGAATAAGACTGAAATATTCCAATTTTACTGATTAAAATAACTAGCTGATTCATGTGATTCTGAATTTTTACTGTCTTATTATGCCCAGGTAAATACTCATTATTTTCAACAAAATAATTATTTTCTATGTTTGACATATTAACTTATATATAGAAAAACAGCTATGAGTTTATAAGACAACATCTCAAAAACATCTCAAAAGAAAACATCTCAAAAATGGATGAGAAATACGTGGAAGCACTCTTGGAGGAAGGAAACTACTGAATTATCTTTAGTATTATTAATGTTATTAACTTATATTGAACCCATTTGTTTTGGTTTTATCTTAATTTGTTGCATTTCAAACCTTGTCTCTAATATTTATATGTACCTTTTCTTTCTCTTAGTACAAACCTATTGCAATTCATATTATCTGAATTTTATAATCTTGCCTATTACTTACAAGCAATCTGCTGCTACTGTTGTTGCTAGGTGTTTTTATAAACTAATTTAACATCTGTTAGTACTATATAACATATCAACCTACAAATTGCCAATAGAATTTAGCATTGTTGTGAATTACCATGTAGATAAATGGAGTTACATTAGTAATTGCAAGACCTACTTCATATTTCATGGTAACTCAATGAGTAATTAGTGTTATTCTGGCTACTTTCTTTCCAGTATTGCATATAATCCATGTTGGTGTCTCATTGCATTAAAGATTAAAAAAATTCATTCAAACTACCTTTCTAGTAAATCAATTGATATTTGTACTGAGTTGAGAAATACATATATCTCGTTCTGGAAAGAGAAGATTTTTTTAAATGTGGAAATAAAGATGAAACCACTAGAGAGAATATGAGTTGAAAGGGCTTTTGAGAAGTTCTGTTGTCATTTCGGGTTTTTGAAAACTACACCCTTGAAGAGGGTTGCTATCTTTGCAGAGATAAACAGGACACAGGTCAGACAAGAGCCACAGGGCATCTGCTAGTGTAATCAGCTTTCCTGTGAAAAGGATATCTAGTCTTAGGCTGGACACGGTCTGAATATCCCCTGAAGGTTGTCATGTCTGGGGTAGAACTTGTAGCTATTCTTCAGAGACAGCAGTCTCAAAACCAAATTGTAGATAAATACAATGGCATAATATCTCCATTGTAAAGTTAATGAAGCTAAGAAAGAGAGAGAACCATGATTTAACCACTTAGGTTCTGAATCTTCAAAATTAAATGTACACTCCCACAGTATACAGAATTCTGAGAATGAGGACATAGGTACTCGGTATAGTCTCCTTTTGAAGTGTGTGTGAACTAAGGATATGATGGGATGACCATTTCTTTGAATTTCAGTGTGTGTGTGTGTGTGAGTGTGTGTGTGTGTGTGTGTGTGTGTGTGTGTGTGTGTGTGTATCACAACTTTCTCATTGTTATGATGTTTTGGTTACTTTTCTCTCATCCTTGAGACAAAATACCTAACTCCCAAAGTGAAGCAAGGGAAAGTTTATTTCTTACAGTTTGGGAGGTTTCAGTCTATTTTTAGCTGGCTTCAAGGCAGGCTGGCATGGCAGGACAGCAGTTGATAGTCACCACAAACAGCAATAGTAAACAGAGCAAAAGAGAGAGCAAAGCACATCTCCTTCCTGCCCTTACACTGTGTGCTGGCCCCAAACCTGGGTGGGTGCAGCACTCCTACAACCAGTCCCAGTGCCAGACAATGAGCCAATCATGAGTACCAGCCTCAGCCACATCCATGATTACATGAGGCTTGGGGGAGTCATCCGAACACAATCCATAACACTGGTCAAATTACCTGACATCTGCAATTTAAAGGAGGAAAGAGGCATTGTTTCATGCTTTCAGGGAATTCAGTCCATAATCATCTCACTTGAAGCAGAAATATCAAAAATAGAGGGTGTGACATAACAAAACTGTTTAGTTCATGGTAGTAGTGAAGCAGAGCAGGGAAACCTTTCTAAAGGAGAAGGTGTCAGGGACTAGAATGCTAGCTTATACCTCTGTGGCCCATCCAGACACATCCAAAAGTATGCTTTAGTAATAGAGTTTGCAAATTCTAAGACAAACAAATTCACAATCCCACTTAACCATCACACAATGTAGCAATGATGGCAAGATATTTTTATGCTTTCTAATTCAAAGTACTTGAAAGTAGATAAGGGCTCCCCCTTATCTACAAGGAACAAGGAAATCACATTTGGGAAGAAGAAATGTTCTACAAGTTTTCAGATTATGCCTTTTGTCTCAGGTCATGACAGCAAACAATTTTATGAAAACTCAAATGAGTTGGAAAACTGATTAGAATTCATATGACTTGTTATGGATTCTAAAATTGTTAGTGACTAGGTGAAGATTAGAACTCACTTCTTTTTATCATTGAATTATTCTAAGTGTCCTCAGACTAGATTGCCAAAATTAGGGTCTATATTTAAGTTTCAACCAGTTTTATTTATACAACAGTTCAATAGAGTCACTCATACAATCCTAATGAAAGCCACATTTCTTCAATTAACAATTGCATACTCAAGGACATCAAATCTAACTTTTGCTCTTGCACTAAGTATAGTCTGTCATTTTCTACATACTATTCAATCTTTGGATTTTTCTTATGCCAGGTGTGAACAATGATTCATAGCCTCTGCATACCTTCTTAAATGACTAATTACTGCCTATCAATGAAAACTGTAAAAATTCTATTAAAAAGAACACAAATTTAAAAGAAACTTTATAAGATAGCATTGCCAAGTTCTCTCCCTACATTTCTAAGCCCAACACTTCAAATTTTGAAGTTTCTTGTCAACATCATTGACAAACTCTATAATCTCCATCAAAACCTGAAAAGATTAGAAAAATTATTGTCTCTTGAGGAAGTCATATCCATTTTAGACAAAGCTGGTTATTTTGTTTTATTGAATAATGAACCTATTCCTTTTGAGACTATCAGTTCCTACATAGAACTCTAGAAGTACATCTCATTTGCATCATGATTTTCACATAAGTTTAGTCTCCTACGGGAGTATTTTTTTACTCTTCTCCAGGCCTAGCATCCCCACTTCTTTTATTAAGATATCACTGGATATATAATTAACATAATTCCACATTCTTAGTATTTATAAATACCTTTCAGGCACTTTAGTTAATAAAAACAGACCTAAAATTCTGATATTCAATGACAAATATCAGCATGTATATAAAGTTATTTCTTTTCTAAAAGAAAAATTTTATTTAAAACATACCCATAAAAATTTTCAAGACTGTGTAGGTATCATGGTAGTACAAATGATGGCTAGGGTAAGCAAACTGACTATAAAGATGTAACTTTTTAAAATAGATATATTTAATCATATTTAAACCATTGACTTTCATTTCTTATTTTAATTTAAGTTATATTTTTGGTAAGGAAAATCAAACCATGACCTTGCACTTGCCAGGCAGGCACTGTGCCACTGAGCTTCATTCCCAGCCAACCATTGGACTTTAAAGGTATGTCTCCATAAAATGTATTTTACTTTTCTTCATCTTTCAGTTATGACTTTGATCAGAATGGTATTATTGACCATCTGTAGTATTTTAGTATTAATGTGTAAAAAGGCAGGATAGAGGATAAAGACCAGCTACAAAGTAGAAATACCCACTCCTATGCTGAAATTTATCATATTAAGCAGTACTCTCTTAATCAGTCTGTTATAACCAAGTGCAAAAGATATCCAATTCACACCTTCATATTTGTTTTGAAAATATCTCATGTGAGGTTTTGAGTGGACCAATATCTTGCTAAAGTAAACACAAGTCATCTATTATTTACTTGATCTGTACCAAGTAAAATTAGCATTTAAGGTGACAAAATAAATATAGAAATAGTTTTCTCTTTTCACTAAATGAAATCATTTGTATTAAGAAAAATACATGCATGACAACAAAAAATATGATGCCAATAATGAGTGTTAATTGAGATCAGCACCAAATTCACTGAGTTGGATTTTTAATATTCAGTATTTTCTCCTTCATACATACAGAATTGGATAAGGGGGAAGAAAACCAGTAAATAGATATATGTTGCATTTTTTCCCACAATCTTCTTTAAATTCCACTACCTCAAAGTCTTATAAAGACATAAGCAATACTAATGAAATGAAACATTATAGATCATGGAACTGACCTTGTCATCTTTAAATCCTACACAATTTGAAAGCGTTAGAGAAACAAGGATGAGGGTAAAGTTGAGTAGCATAGCATGTGTTTAGCGTGCATGCGATCCTGAGTTCAATTCCAAACAACATTAATAGCAACAGGTTTAGCTGCCGCGCCTGGCCATAGGTCTGCAGAGGAGGAGCTGGGCAGATCTGGGGTGCCCTCACTGGCCTCTCTGTGTGTCTGGAGGACTCTGGATATCTGCGCCCAGACTGCTGGAGTTCCCTCAGGCTTCCAGGTGCAGTGAAGGAGAGAGGTGGGTTTGAGGCTTCCACATCAGCCTCCCCATTCCGGCTTCATTTGGAGACCTGCTGAGCTCCCCATAGGTGGGCTGGCCCACACTACCAGCCTAGCCCAGCCTGTTTAGCTGCCGCGCCTGGCCATAGGTCTGCAGAGGAGGAGCTGGGCAGATCTGGGGTGCCCTCACTGGCCTCTCTGCGTGTCTGGAGGACTCTGGATATCTGCGCCCAGACTGCTGGAGTTCCCTCAGGCTTCCAGGTGCAGTGAAGGAGAGAGGTGGGTTTGAGGCTTCCACATCAGCCTCCCCATTCCGGCTTCATTTGGAGACCTGCTGAGCTCCCGATAGGTGGGCTGGCCCACACTACCAGCCTAGCCCAGCCTGTTTAGCTGCCGCGCCTGGCCATAGGTCTGCAGAGGAGGAGCTGGGCAGATCTGGGGTGCCCTCACTGGCCTCTCTGCGTGTCTGGAGGACTCTGGATTTCTGCGCCCAGACTGCTGGAGTTCCCTCAGGCTTCCAGGTGCAGTGAAGGAGAGAGGTGGGTTTGAGGCTTCCACATCAGCCTCCCCATTCCGGCTTCATTTGGAGACCTGCTGAGCTCCGCATAGGTGGGCTGGCCCACACTACCAGCCTAGCCCAGCCTGTTTAGCTGCCGCGCCTGGCCATAGGTCTGCAGAGGAGGAGCTGGGCAGATCTGGGGTGCCCTCACTGGCCTCTCTGTGTGTCTGGAGGACTCTGGATATCTGCGCCCAGTCTGCTGGAGTTCCCTCAGGCTTCCAGGTGCAGTGAAGGGGAGAGGTGGGTTTGAGGCTTCCACATCAGCCTCCCCATTCCTGGCTTCATTTGGAGACCTGCTGAGCTCCCGATAGGTGGGCTGGCCCACACTACCAGCCTAGCCCAGCCTGTTTAGCTGCCGCGCCTGGCCATAGGTCTGCAGAGGAGGAGCTGGGCAGATCTGGGGTGCCCTCACCAGCCTCTCTGCGTGTCTGGAGGACTCTGGATATCTCTGCAACCAGGGAGGGTCCACAGGTTCCTGAAGCACTGCGGCCTGTGGTGAGTACCCTAACCCGGCTGCGATTGAAGAACTGTGGAGCTTCCAAGGGGCAGGTGGGCGTACAGTGTCCCTGAGGCTCAGCTTGTCTGGAACTGCGGAGTTCTGAGCAGGCAGAGGAGGGCCACTGGTTCTGTAGGCCTAATGGCTTGGGGTAGCGCGGCGCCAGAGACTCAGTAGCTCCAAACATAGAAGGGGATTTTCAACAGACCCTGAGGAAGCTTTCAAATAACACTTGAAACACAGAAATATAGGAAAATGACAAAACGAAAGACCAAATTACAACCTCAAACCTCCAGCCCATCTCAAGAAACCCTAGGAGCGATGTATATAGAAGAAAATATATACCATCCACCTCATATATCGGACACAATAGCCACTGAAATTGACAAGCAACTCCAGGAAGCTTTAAAGAAATTCAAACTCGAAATAATCTCCCAGATAAAAGAAGAAATGATAAAAGAAATCAAAGAGATTCTAAATATATCTAAAGAAAACACAGATAAAAAATTGGAGGAACTAAACAAAAAGAATCCCTAGACGAGCAATATAAGAAACAAACAGAATACATAATGCAGATGCACAGAGATATACAGGAAATAAAAAACTCCACTGAAAGTTGTAAAAACCGCCTTAATGAAAGTGACGATAGAATTTCAGACCTTGAAGACAGGATTGCAGCTAGTGAACAGGAAAGGAAAGATCTTTTGAAAATAACAAGGAACCAGGAAACAACAATTCAAGAACTGCAAGACGATGCAAAGAAGAATAACATAAGAATGATAGGGATTAACGAAAGAGAGGGAGACAACATGAAGGATGTCAGGAGGATATTTAGAGAAGTAATAGCTGAAAATTTCCCAAGCATGAGATCAGAAACTGACATCAGGATCAGTGAAGCATATAGAACTCCAAACAGTCATAACCAAAATAAAACTACACCCAGACATATAATCATCACCATCCCAGAAATCCAACACAAGAATAGATTATTAAAAGCTGTCAGAGAAAAGACAAATCACTTATAAAGGAAAACCTACCAGAATCACAGCAGACTTATCAGCACAAACGATAAAGTCAAGAAGAGCATGGAGTGAAGTATTCCAGATCCTAAAGCAAAATGATTTCCAACCGAGACTGATATATCCTGCAAAACTATCATTCAAAATAGATGGTGCAATACGATACTTCCATGACAAAGAACAGCTGAAGAACTTCATGAACACCAAACCAACCCTGCAAAAAATATTGAAAGACAGTTTAGATACACAAAGGAAAAAACCACTAAGCAAAGCAAATAATTAAACAGAACCGAAAGATAAAGATGCAACAGCAGAGAGATAACATTCCTACAATTAACCAGCATTTAACAGTAATAACCATTAATGTAAATGGTCTCAATGCACCAATCAAAAGAAACAGACTAGCAGAATGGATCAAGAAACAAAATCCAACCATATGCTGTTTACAGGAAACCCATCTAACCCAGAAAGTTACTCACAGACTGAAAGTCAAAGGATGGAAAACAATTCTTCATGCAGCAGGAATCCAAAAAAAGGCAGGAGTAGCCATTCTGTTTGCAGAGAACGTGAACTTTAAACCAACAATGACCATAAAGGACAAAGAAGGTCACTACATACTCGTAAGGGGAAAACTCCAAGAGGAAGAGATAACTATCTTAAATATATATGCACCAAACTCCAGAGCACCCAGTTATATAAAACAATTATTAACAGAAATGAAAACTCAAATTATCAGTAACACAATTGTAACAGGAGACCTTAATACACCACTGACACCAAGGGACAGATCAACCAGACAGAAAATGAGCAAAGAAATAACAGAACTGAATCACACCTGTGAACAAATGGGTTTGATAGACATATACAGAATGTTCCACCCAACAACATCAGAATACACATTCTTCTCAGCAGTACATGGATCATTTTCTAAAATAGACCATATATTAGCTCACAGAACATATTTAAGCAAATGCAAAAGAGTTGAAATCATCCCTTGCATATTATCGGATCATAGCGCTCTGAAATTAGAAATTAATGACAAAGGATACTGCAAAAATTCCGCAAACACATGGAAACGAAATAACACACTCTTGAGTAATCAGTGGGTCACAGAAGAAATTAAAGAAGAAATTAAACAATACCTAAAAGAAAATGAAAATGCAGATACAACTTACCGGAATCTGTGGGATGCAATGAAAGCCGTTCTGAGAGGAAAATTTATTGCACTGAGTTCCCACATCAGGAAAACAGAACGAATACAAATAAATAACTTGATGCTACACCTCAAACAGCTAGAAAAAGAAGAGCAAGTCAAGCCCAAAGCCAAAAGAAGAGAGGAAATTATAAAAATCAGAGCAGAAATCAATGCAATAGAGACTAAGAAAACAATCCAAAGAATCAACGAATCAAAGAGTTGGTTCTTTGAAAGAATAAATAAAATCGATAAGCCCCTAGCCAACCTTATTAAAAAAAGGAAAGAAAAAGCTCAAATTCATGCAATAAGAAATGAAAAAGGAGAAATCACTACAGACATAATAGAAATACAGAGGATCATCAACACCTATTTCGAAAACCTCTACTCTCAAAATTTGATAACACAGAAGAAATAGACAGATTCTTAGAAGCATATGAAGTACCAAAGCTAGATCAAGAGGATATAAAACTGTTGAATAACCCAATCTCTGCTAATGAAATTGAGAATGTAATTGGGTCCTTGCCCACCAAGAAGAGCCCAGGCCCAGATGGATTCACTGCAGAATTCTACAAGAAATATAAAGAAGACCTAATGCCGACACTCCTCAAACTATTCAATGAAATTGAAAGGGAAGCAATCCTTCCTAAGTCATTCCTGGAAGCAAATGTTACTCTAGTACCAAAACCTGAGAAAGACCCAACTATAAAAGAGAACTATAGACCAATCTCCCTAATGAACACAGATGCAAAAATCCTCAATAAAATATTGGCAAATAGGATCCAGCGAATCATCAAGAAGATTATACACCATGACCAAGTGGGATTCATCCCAGGAATGCAAGGATGGTTCAACATACGCAAATCAATAAATGTAATCCACCATATCAATAAAGCGAAAAATAAGAATCACATGATCATCTCTATAGATGCAGAAAAAGCCTTCGATAAGGTCCAACACTTAATCATGATAAGAACTTTACAGAAAATTGGAATAAATGGTCTTTACCTCAATATAATAAAGGCCATTTATGACAAACCAACAGCCAGCATCATACTAAATGGCCAAAAATTGAAAGCCTTTACTTTAAAATCGGGTACAAGACAAGGATGTCCTTTATCACCACTCCTATTTAATATAGTACTGGAAGTACTAGCCAGAGCAATTAGGCAAGAAAGAGAAATAAAAGGGGTAAAGATAGGAAAAGAAGAAGTTAAATTATCATTGTTTGCAGATGACATGATACTCTACATAGAAGATCCCCTAAACTCCATTGAAATACTCTTAGATACAATAAATAAATTCAGTAATGTGGCTGGATACAAAATCAATACTCAGAAATCAATAGCATTCCTATACATGAACAACAAAATTACAGAGAGGGAAATAAGAGAAACTGGACTATTCACATTAGCAAGCAAAAAAATGAAATATTTAGGAATCACTCTTATGAAAGAAGTGAAAAACTTATACAGTGAAAATTATAATACACTGAAAAAGGAAATTGAAGATGATCTCAGAAAATGGAAAGACATCCCTTGCTCATGGATAGGAAGAACAAACATTGTGAAAATGCCCATTCTCCCAAAACTGTTATACAGATTCAATGCAATCCCAATAGAAATACCATCAACATACCTTATAGATCTAGAGAAATCACTCCTAAATTTCATCTGGAACCAGAAGAGACCTAGAATCGCAAAGGCAATTCTAAGCAGCAAAGACAAAGCAGGAGGCATCACAATCCCTGACTTGAAGTTATACTACAAAGCAACAGTAGTAAAATCAACATGGTATTGGAATCAAAACAGAGCTGAAGATCAGTGGAATAGATTAGAAGATACAACCACAACTACGAACACACTCAACCACCTTATTTTTGATAAAGGAGCCAAGCAGGTTCACTGGAAGAACGACAGTCTCTTTAATAAATGGTGCTGGAAAAACTGGCTCTCCATTTGCTGAAAACTAAAGCTAGATCCATGTCTATCACCATGTACTAAATTAAAATCTAAATGGGTCAAAGATCTGAATATTAAAACAGAAACACTAAATCTATTGGAAGACAAAATAGGTAGAAACCTTGGAGACATAGGAGTAGGTAAAGAATTCATGAACAGGACTCAAACCGCACGGGAAATACTTCCCAGAATCAGTAACTGGGACCACTTCTTATTAAAAAGTTTCTGCATGTCAAAAGAAATCTCCAGCATAGTAAAAAGAAAACCCACAAACTGGGAAAAGATTTTAGTGAACTCTCTCTCAGACAAGGGCCTCTTGTCTAAAACATATAAAGAATTAAAGAAACTCAGACCTCCAAAATTCAAAGATCCAATCCAAAAATGGGCATCTGAGATGAATATGCAATTCTCAGATGAAGAAATGCAAATGGCAAATAAATACATGAAAAAATGCTCATTATCATTGGTCATTAGAGAAATGCAAATTAAAACCACACTGAGATACCATCTCACTCCTGAAAGAATGGCCAGGATCAAGAAAACCGACAACAAATGCTGGAGAGGCTGTGGGGAAAAAGGAACTCTCCTGCACTGCTGGTGGGAGTGTAGACTGGTACAGCCTTTGTGGAGATCTGTCTGGAGATTTCTCAAAAAGTTGGGACTGGAAATCCCATTTATTCCAGCTATTCCACTTCTAGGCATATTCCCAGAAGAACTGAAAGCATCATACCACAGTGATATATGTGCACCTATGTTTATAGCAGCACAATTTGTAATCGCCAGATCTTGGAAACAACCCAAGTGTCCATCAACTGAGGAATGGATAAAAAAGTTGTGGTATTTCTATACAATGGAGTATTATTCAGCTATAAAGAAGGATCACATTGAGATATTTATCAATAAATGGGCACAGCTTGAGACCATACTCATAAGTGAAATAAATCAATCTCGCATGTGTGAATACCGAATAGTTTCCCTAATGTAAATAATGATTCATATATATAAAAATATGTGGTAATCATGATTCCCCATTAGGTGGCCTTGAAGCCTTATAAAGTTTTCACTCATTAATTAGAAAGGTTTTATTCTGGGCTTCTTGATATGAAAATATTTGAAGCTAGAGTATATGAAGTTTTATCCAAATATTTCAAGGAAAAAGACACTATGGTAACTACTATTAAGTCAGGTTATAAGGTGGTGAAGTACTAGGTTGTTGAAACAGTCATGCTGTGACCTCTATTGTTATATTGTTATGTCCTGTTTTATCTCAATCTCCCCCTTATTGTTTCAAAAAAAATTATTTAGTCATTTCTTATGTTTGTCTTAATTAAAGAAAAAATTCAAAAAAAATAGGATATATAAATAGTAACTCTTTTCGATTTCCTATTAACTTGTTTTGAAGTCCTGTAGTACTCCCACGATCTTGTTTTGACGGATTAGAATGTGTTCCATTCTATATGATAGTATCAAGTTTGAAGACATAGGCAACTACTTTGAAGACAATAAGATTCACTAAGATACCCATTCTGGTTTGACTATTGTCTTCTTTGGAAGTCCTGTAATGTTTACAATGCCTAAGTTTTATTGGTCTTGTTCTCTACTGTTTTGTCCAACTTTATAATATCTAATAAGATAGACAATTCTTTTTAAGGAAACAAGAGACAACGTTGATAACCATTGTTGATAAACTTGTACTCTGTTCTACACCATGTGCTATGTCTATCCTTGTTATTGACTGACAGCTTTGTTTTGCCATATTTGACTGTATTCTTCCCCCCGCCCAAAGAAAGTAATAAGCACTAAGGAGTAATAAAATCCAAGATGTGTAAATTTTGTTGTAAAAAAGAGAGGGAAAAAAAAAGAAAAAAAAAAAAAAGAAAAAGAGCTCTAACGGATATAACAGCAAGTGTGTTTGGGGGTGTTAAATAGCTGATTTTATCAATGTTTTTGGAACATTGAACACAGCTGTTTGCAGTCTCCCTGTTTGAATGTCCACCTTGTGTTCTTTGATACTGTGATTTGAGGAACTATTTTCAAGAAGATAGTGTGTAATCTACTAGCAGGTAATTTCTTACTGTTATGTTTTTTTGTTTTGTTTTGTTTTGTTTTGTTTTGTTTTGTAGTTCTGTATTGCGTGTACCCTTACGCCGCTTTGGTTTGTTTTGTGTTTTTCTCTTTTTCCTCTTAAGTAAAAAAAAAAAAAAAAAAAAAAAAAAAACATTAATAGCAACAAAGTTTTACACATAGACTGTTCTAAACATGTTATTCTTGTTTTCCATTGCAAATCTTAGATTGATGTGATCATTTTAATTCCTCTTGTCCTCTTCCTTTCTCCAAAATTCTTCATAGTTAAACAACATTAACTTATAACCTTTTCTGAGAAGACTCTCAATGCTGTGAAGTGTAACACACAATGACAAATAGATTTAAGATAATCAGAGGCAAATTTAAACTCTTTTGGTCTTTCTAAAAAAAGTGGTTTTTAAAAAAATTTATGAAAATATTTTATATGCTTGCTTTAAAATAATTATCCTTATTTGAAAAGAGTGAAGCAATGTAGACTGTGAGTAGTTCTTTACACTGCTGTTTGTCTTACTGTTAAATTGTTTCCCTTCCCAAGTACAGCTATAAAGGTCTTTAAATTTAACTAATATGTTTTTACTGTATGTATAACTTTATTCTTTTTTATTATTCCTCTATTGAAGGAAGATTCTACCATAATATGTTAATTTAGGTTTGGGTTTTCCTTCATGACTAAGGGCTTGCACCAAGTTGGTATAAATATGTATATACTTGCATAGATACATGTATATATGTATATGTTAGTCTTACATTTTTGGAGAAAGAAACATATCTGTTACTTATCACAGTGATCTGCAGTACTTTATAAACTCTGATGGTACTATAGTTCCCATGAAGTAAGTTGAATTTGGATTATTGAGAATCACAGGTAAGAAAATTCTGCAGAGGATACTGTGTGTAGTGTTGTAGGGAAAATAGCAATTCAGATTACAGTGTCTGGAGTACAGAAGGCTGTTAAACTTATCCAGAATATGCTCAAGAACTGTCAATATTTGTACTTAGTAAAAGGTGTTGCCCCAGGAGTTTTTAAATGATAGCCTTCAAGATCATGTCTAGAATCTGGTAATTAAATCCAGAAAGGAACCACGTCTCACAACGTGGCTGGAGCACCAGAGATAAGTATTTCCAGGTAAAAGAAACCAATAGTTTCAACTCATAAAACAGGCTAGGATTCAGGGGAAGGTCAGGTCTGAAAAACAGATTAGGAGCATGTGGCAGAGGCAGAGTAGAAGACCAATCTTAGTCTGATCACAAGTGAGCAGAGAAGCGTTTTAGTTAGCCAGTGAAAATCTCAGACTTTACACAAGCCTGTTTGCTATCAATTGGGTTCAGTTATTTCACTTTAAAAAACTAACACTAGACATTTGAAAATAAGTTTCCCAAGTGCAAAATTACTCATTTAACTATGTAATCACTTTTCAGTTAGTGGAAGTTTATAGAGAAATTTTCTAATGATCTTTCCTTTATCTAATATTTATTGAATATTTATATGTTGGAAGCTATTCTGGACACTGGAAGGACAACTGGAAATAAGACTTCCATTTCTTAATTGTGAAAACTAGTTGCTCTGGTCTCTTGTTTCTGTTTGAAAACAAAAATTCTTAAATCTCAATATATTATCTACTTACTGAATACTAATATAGAACTATCTGAAACTTTGAGTGCTATAATTGATTGACCCAATAGAATGTACAATCTAAAGAAGCAGGACTTCATAATTTCAATTTCAGATCCTGAAATAGTGCCTAATGTTTAAGAGATAGTTTAATAGATAATAAAAGTGATGAATGCAATATTCTACTTGAAATATTCTTCCCATGTCATAAATTAGTTAATTTCCCCCGCGATGGGGAGTAAATAAACAAAAATGTCTTTGCTTTTATAATTCAACTGAGATAATTTTTACTTCTTTTAATTTTCAGTTTTACTTCATATATAGCAGAATTTAGTTCATAAAATATTAAGCTATGCTCACTGATTCACATTATTTTACATGTTCTCTTGTACAGTGTGCCTGTTAACACCCTAAAAATTTAGTATGAATAAAAGAGGTTAAAATAAACGAAGCAACTTATCACAGTCACAATATTAGGGAGATTTTTCATCTCAAATCTCTCCCAAGACATTTGGAAATATCATCCTCAACCTTTTTAAAGCGTCAGACCAGCTAGTATTGTCTTAAATGACAGTCAAGGAAAATAGTTTTCTTCACTTTTATCAGTACCTTTATATCAAGGTAGTCATTTCTAAAGGTTGGTAATTTTTTTCCTTTCAAAAGAATAGATTATCTTCATGGTACAACATAATACAAAATCTTGGAAACTTTTTAGTATACAGATTAAGCATATCTCAGAAAATAAGTTATTTAAAATTTGGTACCTCCAATGCTTTTATGCTGTTTTCCTCTTCTTTAGTATTTTTTGTTATTGTACATTTCTGTTGAAAATGTCAAATCTATCTCCTAAATTTTGTTATTAGCTTTTAAGTTCTTTAAAATAAAATGTACGTAAAGTCTTACTGAACAATGGTGATGGAAAGAAACAACAGGCTAACCCACTCCCTTTTGCAAGAAAAAAAAAAAATTTCTACCTTCCCAGGAAGTTCTTTCATGTCTGTTTCCAATCTGCTCTCATAATCTAAAACAAACTACTGTTCTCATTAATAGGTTTTTTAACCCTTAACTAGTTGTACATTTTCTACAACCTCACACAAATGGAATACTAAATATGCTTTGAATTATTTTAATCAGTATAATCAGCATACATATCAGTCAATTTTCCTGTACTGAAATGTTCACCATTTGAAGGCAGAGAGATTTGTTTCACTCAAGGTTCCAGTAGGCTCAGTCACTGGTGGACTCGCTCCAAGACAGAAATTCACAGCGAAAGTTCGTGACAATTAGAAAGCTGCTCATTCCACTGCTGCCAAGAAACAGAGAGATAAAGGAGCTTGGGACAAGAATATGTATTCCTGCGCTTCATACTCAGAGGGATCTGCTTCTCCCATCAGGCTTGATCTGATAAGACCACATTCAGGCACAAACTCCTCAGTGGATTAAGTGGTGCTGTGATCAAATCACTTTCTCAAACTCCCATCTCAGATCACGTCAAATTTTGGTGGGGGGAATTTTAGCTCCAAATTACAGCAATGTATTTATTAGTGAATTACATGTACATTGTGTTTTTTAGTAGCTCATTTTTTTTTCATGATGAGTAAATCTGTGTTACAGAATATAATGCAATGTGTTTATTCATTCTTTTCTTGTTTTACAACTGGGTTATTTCCAGTGTGAGGATTGTTATGAACATAGGGAGCAGCAAACATGGAAATGTGTGTATAACCCTTTTACTAACTCAGTATGCATTCTGTGTGTGTACATATTTATAAATGGAAGTAATGAATCAAATGCTATTAAGCCTACAAAATATACAGAGAAAGAGGAATGACTTACAATAATTGCAATAATATGAATGGGTACAACAACTGCAAACTGTTTAGCACTTCTAGGTTTTTAAAAAGTGAAATCTAAATTAAATATATAATCCAATAATTCCATTACTTTTTCTACCAAGATGAAGGAAAATATATCTCCACACAAAGACTTATATACAAGTGAAATATACCAAAATAATTCAATAATAATAACCCTTAACAAGGAAATAGTTTCAACAGAAATCTACTTTACTGGGTTTTCACTGTCCTGTTTTTTTCCAGAGCCTATAAGCCTGGTGGAAACGCATCATTCAATTCATAAGCTTCTAGTCTTCAATGAGTGGTAGGTGAAAGGACCAATTCGCTGGCTCGGGACTTCTTGTGTCACATAAGGAATGTGGAAAAGCTGGAAAGCAGTAGTGAGGTTCATCATTCAGGTCACCAACTCACTAGACAACAAAGTCATAATCAAAGATTTATGGGCACCTCTCATTCCCACACCTTATCACAGCAGTTAGTCTCCTGTATCTCAATGCAGCAATATGTTTTAACTTCATAAAAATCCAACAAAAATAAAAAAAATCTGTTTCTTAAAGAGTCTCTATAGAAAAATAAAAGGAGACAAAAGCAAGAGCATTAAGAAAAAATTTAGCTTCTTATACTGCAGCTCTATTGTTAAAAAAATCCTAACTTCTAGCCAGTAACATAAATCATTATATGAAGGCATTGTCCATCAGCGCTTTTGATGAATATGTTGTTTGTCTTTCAATATAAAAACAGGAAGGCATAAGAAAAAGTAAAAGACATTATTTGAAGAGTCAGAACAATAATTACAACTAACCTTAGATAATGCATAGTTTTAAAACTTATTAGAGGAGAAAAAATAACTTTATTCTGTGAAGGAATCTAATGGAGAAATGGCAGTATGCAAGAACATATGGGTAACACAAGTGTCTTAGTTACTTTTAACTCGTCGTTGAGACAAAATACCTGAAGCCCAAAACTGAGAAAGGAAAGGTTTATTTCTTACAGTTTTTGGAGGTCTCCTTCCATACTCAGTTGGCTCCAAGTCAGGGTGGCATGGCTGGGCCGCAGTTCATGGCGGCTGCAAATAGCAAGATAGAAACCCGCAAGAGCACGACACACCTCCTTCCTGCCATTACATCACATTGTGGCTCCACACCTAGGCCAGTGTATCACTCACACCCCCAATCCAAGCTCCAGACCCTGAACCAGTCACAAATGCACAATGCAAATGCATAATGCCTGGGGCCCACCAACATAAACCATGACAACAACCAAAGCTGCGAGTTCTGAAAAAGGCTGAACGGAAATGCTAGCTATCAAGAACATTGCAACAGAAATAGAGGATAATTTTGCTGGCTTCATAAGTCAATGGAATGTGCCTGAAGAAAGAAAGAGCCAGCAAGCTAGCAGATATGTCAACACAAATGCCCCAAAAGAAAAAGCAAAGAAAAAAATTACTTTTATAGAAGGATAAACACTATAATAAGGCTATTACTTCAGCTGTCCGTATGCATATTGAGAATTCTAAAAAGAAATAGAGTAAATATTTAAAATAATATTGTTCAAGAATTTTCCAAAATTAGTCATAAAATTAAACTGCAGACAGCAGAAGTTTAGAGACCACCAAAAATAATAACTACCAACAATATATAAAAAGCATATAATTTGAAAGGCAGAAAAGAAAAATCTCTGAGAAATAACACTTGGAATAATTAAGGGCACGAATAAAAATAACCTTATAGTGAATGTACAAAAATTACATCAGATTATGTTTTGAAAATCATTCAGGCAAGAAGAGAAGTGAGTAAAGTATTTCAAATGTTGAGGAAAAAAAAAGAAAACCTAGAAACTTGGAATTCTATTTCAAGTAAAATTGTCCTTTAGAAGTTAAGAGGTAAGCAACACTTTCTGCACATGTAAACCTGTTGAAGTTAATAATAATAAAAACAAAAATCCTAATAGTGAAAAGCCCAGAAATAAATTACTTCATGGATGAATTATATCAGACATTCAAATAATAGTTAATGTCAACCCTTCTCAAACACCTCTGAAACATAAGTATGCAATATATTTCCAAATTTATTTTCAGGCCAGCTCTTTCCTTATACCAAAATCATAGGCTGCTGCTATTAACAGTAAGCTGCCACCACAAGAAAATAAAGCTCCAGGACAACATCTCCTATGACACAGAAGCAAAATTTCTTCATAAAATACTAGTAAACAAAATTCAACAACATATCAAAAAGTTTGTAAACCACAAATAGGTAGGTATTATTTCTGGAATATGCTATAATAACATATGCAAGTCAAGCAATGCAATACGTGACATTAACAGAACGAAGAAAAAAATATGTTGATTTCAATAAATACCAAACAAGCATTGAGTAAAGTTTAACAACCTTTCATTTAAAAATGAAAGTTATTAACAAAATATAATTTTCTAAGCATGATTAAGGCCAGTACGAAAAGCTAATCATAATGAAGAATAACTAAAAGCCACTGCTTTTATTTCCTGTACAAGGCAAAAATGTCCACTCCTGCCACTGCTAGTTAATACACAGCAGTCAGAAAAATAAAAGGTATTCAAGTTGAAAGGGACAGGTTACACTATTGCTTGTAGATAACACAGTTTATATATGAAATAACTTAAATCCTCCCCACTTATTGAAAAACTTTTAAAGTTAATACTCAATATAGAGAGCTTATTTTGAGGTTCTACTAAGGGAGCACAGCTACTCATATAAATCTGAAGGTCTCCCGCGTCATCTTAAGCACAGGTGTAGGAGGGGAGTACACGGAGTAGTGAAGGAGAAGAAGAGTGCCCACCTTGCCAACCATATCAGCCAAACCAACCCTGGCGATCAGTGGGGTGACAGATGCTACAGCCAGACTGCCTTCATAGCCAAATGAGTTAGAGAGAATAGCAGAACAAAATGTATGAAAATGTGTTGCATTTCTTTCTACCAATGGTGTATCTGGAAAAGAAATCAACATAATCCTATTTACCATAGGATAAAAATAATAATGTTCTTAGGAATAAATTCATTAAAGGAATTAAATATTTTGCAATGAAAACTATAAAATATTGGTTAAAGAAATTTAAAAAGATATAAATAAGTAGAAATATATACCATCTTCACAGTTTGGAATAATCCATGCTGTTGAAATATTCATATACCTTAAAGAGATACATGGTCCCTCTGCCAACTCTATCAAAAATTCAATGGCATTATTTACAGAAATAGTAAAAATACCTAAAATTGAAGGGAGTCACCACACTCTCTTTTCACTTGACTGGTTTATGAAGAGAAGTTGTCATAGTTGTTATCTTTGTTACTCTACAATTAATTTCATTCCTCTGCTTCCTTGAGATGGATAGACAGATAGATTGACTTTTTTTTTTTTCTTTGACACAGGGTCTGGCTATTTAGATAAGGATGGTCTTGAGCTCACTATAGTCCAGAATGGCCTCAAGCTTGAAGTGAGTTTTCTGCCTCAGCCTCCGAAATGCTAGGATTATAGGTATTTGTGCCATGCCCAGATCAAAATGTATTTTTTATCTTTGGTATGCTGTAGTTTGATAAGGATATGCCAATGTGTAGTGAGGTTTTGTTTGTTTTTCAGTTTGTTTTTTGTTCTTTTTGGTATTTTTTTCTACCTGATATAAACTGAGTTTCCTAGATTTTTTGATTAATAGCTGTCATTATTTTGGGGAAATTCTGGGTCATTTTTTCCCAATATTTCTTTTTTTTTCTCTATGAATTTTCATTCTGATAGTCCCATTATACATAAAATATACCTTTTTAAATTGTCTCACAAATGTTTGATGTTCTAGACTTTTTTATTCAATTTTTGATCCCTTGCCTTTGAATTTTAGAAGTTTGTATTAATGAACTCTTGAGTATGGAGTTTTTATTCCTGTATCCAGTTTATTAATAAACCCATCAAAAAATAATTTGTAACACAGTTTTTTATTCTCTGCAGTTTTGTTCTTTAGGAGGTTACAGCTTTTATCTCTGCACTTACATTGCCTATGTATTCTTGTTTGCTATTTTACTCATTAGAGCCACCATAATATTAAGCAAAGTTGCCCTAAATTCACTCTCTGATAATTTCGGCATTTCATTCATGTCAAATTTGCTACTTGCTTCGTTGTTTTTTGACAGACATGATGCACTAATGAAAAGTACAGTAACAGCTCAGTTCGTGAACACTCCTGCTCATGAAAAAGTGTTCAGCAAACTTTGCTTTCATTTCGTGAGCTCTGCACCACTTGATGAACATGATCTCACCCATCTTCCCTACACGAACACGAATGTGGTCATCACCAAAATCCTGGAACCAATTAAGTTCGTGGATTGAGGTACTCCTGTATTGTTACAAATAGCCCTTAAATAATGTAATGGCAAAGTGAGAGGCAGGGCCGTATTCTATAATGTTAATACTAGGTCTCATATTTTAAATGTGTCCGTGCTCCTGAAGTGTCAGCTTAATAGGTTTTCTCTCTTAGATAGAGAAAAATGAGAGAGTTTGAGTCAGATATTTTCCTTCTTCGCTCCAGTGAGGCATAGGTCAGAACATAGTGTTCTGGGGTATTCAGCAAAGTTTGGTTCTACTACTATACCCAGTCACGTGGATTTTTCTCCAATATCAGTGTTTAAGTGAGCTTGCCCGAGGTAAAATGTACCAAAAAAAAGTTCTCTTCTCCCCTTCCTATGACTGGGTGCCCTGAAGCTTTCAACTTTCATATTTGTCTGTCATCTGTTGACAGTCAATTAAAACTGAGATGGCCATGCTCCAGCACTGGTCCTCATGGAAGTTTCCACTCAGATATGTGTCCTCTTTGTGTGTGTGTATATCAGTTTCTTCAATTTAGGGAGCCTCAGTTTTCCCAATTAACATTTCTCTCTTAGGTCTAATAATTTGCTCACTTTTTAAGTTTGCCCACTTTTGACTCATTTTGAGGAGAAAACGCTAATTTCTGAGCCCTTTAATGCATGGAACCAAAAAACAGTAATTATTATTTTTATGCCTCTGTCCTTTAATTAACTTCTTAATTGTTTTTAGTATTACACTTTGATTCTGGCTATGCAGATTGAATATGCCTTGGACAAGACATGTGTCCGATTTTAGAGCTTTTACAATACTGCGATATTGCCTCAAACTTTACCAGTTGAACATGGTTATTCAAATAATTAGATATCCAAATGTTCCAAATTTTAAAAGATTTTGAGCATCATGTTGACTCACTTGGGGAAATTTAAGATTTCCATCTTCAAGACTAGAGATATCTAACATGTAGTTCTTTAGCTCTTTGGATTTTGAGATTAAATTAGGCATGTATAATTTATAATATGCTACTGAGAAGTGCTGTTATACTCCTCATCTATGTAAGACTTTCACAACATAATTCTATTTAGCACTTGTTTCTTTAAGGTGTAGTCATGTGCCACGCATCAATGCATTTGCAGTGTCTCAAATTCCACAGTTCTGTGCTGTGTTTTTCTTTTTTTTTTTTTTTTTTTTTTTTTTTATTTAAGAGGAAAAAGAGAAAAACACAAAACAAACCAAAGCGGTGTAAGGGTACACGTAATACAGAACTACAAAAAAACAAAACAAAACAAAAAAAAACCAAAACAAACAAACAAAAAAAAACATAACAGTAAGAAATCACCTGTTAGTATATTACATATTATCATCTTGAAAATAGTTCCTCAAATCACAGTATCAAAGAATACAAGGTGGACATTCAAACAGGTAGACTGCAAACAGCTGTGTTCAATGATCCAAAAACATTGATACAGTCAGCTATTTAACACCCCTAAACACACTTGCTGTTATATCCGTTAGAGCTCTTTTTCTTTTTTTTTTTTTCCCCTCTCTTTTTTACAACAAAATTCACGCACTTTGGATTTCATTACTCCTTAGTGCTTATTACTTTTTTTTTTTGGGGGGGGGGAAGAATACAGTCAAATATGGCAAAACAAAGCTGTCAGTCAATACAAAGGATAGACATAGCACATGATGTAGAACAGAGTACAAGTTTATCAACAATGGTTATCAACGTTGTCCCTTGTTTCCTTAAAAAGAATTGTCTATCTCATTAGATATTATAAAGTTGGACAAAACAGTAGAGAACAAGACCAATAAAACTTAGGCATTGTAAACATTACAGGACTTCCAAAGAAGACAATAGTCAAACCAGAATGGGTATCTTAGTGAATCTTATTGTCTTCAAAGTAGTTGCCTATGTCTTCAAACTTGATACTACCATATAGAATGGAACAGAGTCTAATCAGTCAAAACAAGATCGTGGGAGTACTACAGGACTTCAAAACAAGTTAATAGGAAATCAAAAAGGGTTACTATTTATATATCCTAATTTTTTGAATTTTTTCTTTAATTAAGACAAACATAAGAAATGACTAAATAATTTTTTTAAAACAATAAGGGGGAGATTGAGATAAAGCAGGACATAACAATATAACAATAGAGGTCACAGCATGACTGTTTCAACAACCTAGTACTTCACCACCATATAACCTGACTTAATAGTAGTTACCATAGTGTCTTTTTCCTTGATATATTTGGATAAAACTTCATATATTCTAGCTTCAAATATTTTCAAATCAAGAAGCCCAGAATAAAGCCTTTCTAATTAATGAGTGAAAACTTTATAAGGCTCCAAGGCCACCTAATGGGGAATCATGATTACCACATATTTTTATATATTTGAATCATTACTTACATTAGGGAAACTATTCGGTATTCACACATGCGAGATTGATTTATTTCACTTATGAGTATGGTCTCAAGCTGCGCCCATTTATTGATAAATATCTCAATGTGATCCTTCTTTATAGCTGAATAATACTCCATTGTATAGAAATACCACAACTTTTTTATCCATTCCTCAGTTGATGGACACTTGGGTTGTTTCCAAGATCTGGCGATTACAAATTGTGCTGCTATAAACATAGGTGCACATATATCACTGTAGTATGATGCTTTCAGTTCTTCTGGGAATATGCCTAGAAGTGGAATAGCTGGAATAAATGGGATTTCCAGTCCCAACTTTTTGAGAAATCTCCAGACAGATCTCCACAAAGGCTGTACCAGTCTACACTCCCACCAGCAGTGCAGGAGAGTTCCTTTTTCCCCACAGCCTCTCCAGCATTTGTTGTCAGTTTTCTTGGTCCTGGCCATTCTTTCAGGAGTGAGATGGTATCTCAGTGTGGTTTTAATTTGCATTTCTCTAATGACCAATGATGAGCATTTTTTCATGTATTTATTTGCCATTTGCATTTCTTCATCTGAGAATTGCGTATTCATCTCAGATGCCCATTTTTGGATTGGATCTTTGAATTTTAGAGGTCTGAGTTTCTTTAATTCTTTATATGTTTTAGACAAGAGGCCCTTGTCTGAGAGAGAGTTCACTAAAATCTTTTCCCAGTTTGTGGGTTTTCTTTTCACTATGCTGGAGATTTCTTTTGACATGCAGAAACTTTTTAATAAGAAGTGGTCCCAGTTATTGATTCTGGGAAGTATTTCCCGTGCGGTTTGAGTCCTGTTCATGAATTCTTTACCTACTCCTATGTCTCCAAGGTTTCTACCTAATTTGTCTTCCAATAGATTTAGTGTTTCTGTTTTAATATTCAGATCTTTGACCCATTTAGATTTTAATTTAGTACATGGTGATAGACATGGATCTAGCTTTAGTTTTCGGCAAATGGAGAGCCAGTTTTTCCAGCACCATTTATTAAAGAGACTGTCGTTCTTCCAGTGAACCTGCTTGGCTCCTTTATCAAAGATAAGGTGGTTGAGTGTGTTCGTAGTTGTGGTTGTATCTTCTAATCTATTCCACTGATCTTCGGCTCTGTTTTGATTCCAATACCATGTTGATTTTACTACTGTTGCTTTGTAGTATAACTTCAAGTCAGGGATTGTGATGCCTCCTGCTTTGTCTTTGCTGCTTAGAATTGCCTTTGCGTTCTAGGTCTCTTCTGGTTCCAGATGAAATTTAGGAGTGATTTCTCTAGATCTATAAGGTATGTTGATGGAATTTCTATTGGGATTGCATTGAATCTGTATAACAGCTTTGGGAGAATGGCCATTTTCACAATGTTTGTTCTTCCTATCCATGAGCAAGGAATGTCTTTCCATTTTCTGAGTTCATCTTCAATTTCCTTTTTCAGTGTATTATAATTTTCACTGTATAAGTCTTTCACTTCTTTCGTAAGAGTAATTCCTAAATATTTCATTGTTTTGCTTGCTAATGTGAATAGTCCAGTTTCTCTTATTTCCCTCTCTGTAATTTTGTTGTTCGTGTATAGGAATGCTATTGATTTCTGAGTATTGATTTTGTATCCAGCCACATTACTGAATTTATTTATTGTATCTAAGAGTATTTCAATGGAGTTTAGGGGGTCTTCTATGTAGAGTATCATGTCATCTGCAAACAATGATAATTTAACTTCTTCTTTTCCTATCTTTACCCCTTTTATTTCTCTTTCTCACCTAATTGCTCTGGCTAGTACTTCCAGTACTATATTAAATAGGAGTGGTGATAAAGGACATCCTTGTCTTGTGCCCGATTTTAAAGTAAAGGCTTTCAATTTTTGGCCATTTAGTATGATGCTGGCTGTTGGTTTGTCATAAATGGCCTTTATTATATTGAGGTAAAGACCATTTATTCCAATTTTCTGTAAAGTTCTTATCATGAATAAGTGTTGGACCTTATCGAAGGCTTTTTCTGCATCTATAGAGATGATCATGTGATTCTTATTTTTGGCTTTATTGATATGGTGGATTACATTTATTGATTTGCGTATGCTGAACCATCCTTGCATTCCTGGGATGAATCCCACTTGGTCATGGTGTATAATCTTCTTGATGATTTGCTGGATCCTATTTGCCAATATTTTATTGAGGATTTTTGCATCTGTGTTCATTAGGGAGATCGGTCTATAGTTCTCTTTTATAGTTTGGTCTTTCTCAGGTTTTGGTACTAGAGTAATATTTGCTTCCAGGAATGACTTAGGAAGGATTGCTTCCCTTTCAATTTCATTGAATAGTTTGAGGAGTGTCGGCATTAGGTCTTCTTTATATTTCTTGTAGAATTCTGCAGTGAATCCATCTGGGCCTGGGCTCTTCTTGGTGGGCAAGGACCCAATTACATTCTCAATTTCATTAGCAGAGATTGGGTTATTCAACAGTTTTATATCCTCTTGATCTAGCTTTGGTACTTCATATGCTTCTAAGAATCTGTCTATTTCTTCTGTGTTATCAAACTTTTGAGAGTAGAGGTTTTCGAAATAGGTGTTGATGATCCTCTGTATTTCTATTGGGTCTGTAGTGATTTCTCCTTTTTCATTTCTTATTGCATGAATTTGAGCTTTTTCTTTCCTTTTTTTAATAAGGTTGGCTAGGGGCTTATCGATTTTATTTATTCTTTCAAAGAACCAACTCTTTGATTTGTTGATTCTTTGGATTGTTTTCTTAGTCTCTATTGCATTGATTTCTGCTCTGATTTTTATAATTTCCTCTCTTCTTTTGGCTTTGGGCTTGACTTGCTCTTCTTTTTCTAGCTGTTTGAGGTGTAGCATCAAGTTATTTATTTGTATTCGTTCTGTTTTCCTGATGTGGGAACTCAGTGCAATAAATTTTCCTCTCAGAACGGCTTTCATTGCATCCCACAGATTCCGGTAAGTTGTATCTGCATTTTCATTTTCTTTTAGGTATTGTTTAATTTATTCTTTAATTTCTTCTGTGACCCACTGATTACTCAAGAGTGTGTTATTTAGTTTCCATGTGTTTGCGGAATTTTTGCAGTATCCTTTGTCATTAATTTCTAATTTCAGAGCGCTATGATCCGATAATATGCAAGGGATGATTTCAGCTTTTTTGCATTTGCTTAAATATGTTCTGTGAGCTAATATATGGTCTATTTTAGAAAATGATCCATGTACTGCTGAGAAGAATGTGTATTCTGATGTTGTTGGGTGGAACATTCTGTATATGTCTATCAAACCCATTTGTTCACAGGTGTGATTCAGTTCTGTTATTTCTTTGCTCATTTTCTGTCTGGTTGATCTGTCCCTTGGTGTCAGTGGTGTATTAAGGTCTCCTGTTACAATTGTGTTACTGATAATTTGAGCTTTCATTTCTGTTAATAATTGTTTTATATAACTGGGTGCTCTGGAGTTTGGTGCATATATATTTAAGATAGTTATCTCTTCCTCTTGGAGTTTTCCCCTTACGAGTATGTAGTGACCTTCTTTGTCCTTTATGGTCATTGTTGGTTTAAAGTTTACGTTGTCTGCAAACAGAATGGCTACTCCTGCCTTTTTTTGGATTCCTGCTGCATGGAGAATTGTTTTCCATCCTTTGACTTTCAGTCTGTGAGTATCCTTCTGGGTTAGATGGGTTTCCTGTAAACAGCATATGGTTGGATTTTGTTTCTTGATCCATTCTGCTAGTCTGTTTCTTTTGATTGGTGCATTGAGACCATTTACATTAATGGTTATTACTGTTAAATGCTGGTTAATTGTAGGAATGTTATCTCTCTGCTGTTGCATCTTTATCTTTCTGTTCTGTTTAATTATTTGCTTTGCTTAGTGGTTTTTTCCTTTGTGTATCTAAACTGTCTTTCAATATTTTTTGCAGGGTTGGTTTGGTGTTCATGAAGTTCTTCAGCTGTTCTTTGTCATGGAAGTATCATATTGCACCATCTATTTTGAATGATAGTTTTGCAGGATATATCAGTCTCGGTTGGAAATCATTTTGCTTTAGGATCTGGAATACTTCACTCCATGCTCTTCTTGACTTTATCGTTTGTGCTGAGAAGTCTGCTGTGATTCTGATAGGTTTTCCTTTATAAGTGATCTGTCTTTTCTCTCTGACAGCTTTTAATAATCTATTCTTGTGTTGGATTTCTGGGATGGTGATTATTATATGTCTGGGTGTAGTTTTATTTTGGTTATGACTGTTTGGAGTTCTATATGCTTCACTGATCCTGATGTCAGTTTCTGATCTCATGCTTGGGGAATTTTCAGCTATTACTTCTCTAAATATCCTCCTGACATCCTTCATGTTGTCTCCTTCTCTTTCATTAATCCCTATCATTCTTATGTTATTCTTCTTTGCATCATCTTGCAGTTGTTGAATTGTTGTTTCCTGATTCCTTGTTATTTTCAAAAGAGCTTTCCTTTCCTGTTCACTAGCTGCAATCCTGTCTTCAAGGTCTGAAATTCTATCTTCACTTTCATTAAGGCGGTTTTTACAACTTTCAGTGGAGTTTTTTATTTCCTGTATATCTCTGTGCATCTGCATTATGTATTCTGTTTGTTTCTTATATTGCTCGTCTAGGGATTCTATCTTTTTGTTTAGTTCCTCCAATTTTTTATCTGTGTTTTCTTTAGATATATTTAGAATCTCTTTCATTTCTTTTATCATTTCTTCTTTTATCTGGGAGATTATTTCGAGTTTGAATTTCTTTAAAGCTTCCTGGAGTTGCTTGTCAATTTCAGTGGCTATTGTGTCCAATATATGAGGTGGATGGGATATATTTTCTTCTATATACATCGCTCCTAGGGTTTCTTGAGATGGGCTGGAGGTTTGAGGTTGTAATTTGGTCTTTCGTTTTGTCATTTTCCTATATTTCTGTGTTTCAAGTGTTATTTGAAAGCTTCCTCAGGATCTGTTGAAAATCCCCTTCTATGTTTGGAGCTACTGAGACTCTGGCACCGCGCTACCCCAAGCCATTGGGCCTACAGAACCAGTGGCCCTCCTCTGCCTGCTCAGAACTCCGCAGTTCCAGACAAGCTGGGCCTCAGGGACACTGTGCGCCCACCTGCCCCTTGGAAGCTCCACAGTTCTTCAATCGCAGCCGGGTTAGGGTACTCACCACAGGCCGCAGTGCTTCAGGAACCTGTGGACCCTCCCTGGTTGCAGAGATATCCAGAGTCCTCCAGACACGCAGAGAGGCCGGTGAGGGCACCCCAGATCTGCCCAGCTCCTCCTCTGCAGACCTATGGCCAGGCGCGGCAGCTAAACAGGCTGGGCTAGGCTGATAGTGTGGGCCCGCCCATCCGTCCGCAGCTCAGCAGGTCTCCAAGTGAAGCTGGAATGGGGAGGCTGATTTGGAAGCCTCAAACCCACCTCTCTCCTTCACTGCACCTGAAAGCCTGGGGGAACTCCAGCAGTCTGGGCGGAGATATCCAGAGTCCTCCAGACACGCAGAGAGGCCGGTGAGGGCACCCCAGATCTGCCGAGCTCCTGTGCTGTGTTTTTCAAGTGGCCACTTTGCCACAAATAATCTATGAAAATAATGGAAAATATTCAACCTTTCACGCCAAGTAGTATTCCATTATATTTAAGTTCCAAATTTTATTTTTTTATTCAGTCATCAATTGACAGGTACAGAGGTTGCTTCCAAGATTTTTCTATTATGAATTGTGCTGCCATAAACATTGATACACACATATTACTTTAGTATGATGTCTTACACTCTTTGGGAAGGTCTCCAAGAAGGAGGACAGCTCAGTCATCTAGAATTTCCAATTTAGTTCTTTCAGAAATCTCATACTGGTTTCCCTAATGGTTATACTTGTTTACATTCCTACCAAAAATGAAGGCTCCTTTTTCATCACAGCCATTCCAGTTTTTGGGTGACTGCCATTCTTTCTGGAATATCATGAAATTAGTGTTTTAACCTGCATCTCTTTAGTGGCCAGAGATGTTGAACATTTTTCATCAATTTGTTGACTATTTGTATTTCTTCCTCTGTAGTGTGTCTGTTCATTTCAATAGCTCATTTCTTAACAGCATCTTTAATTTTAGCTGATTTTTTTTTCTAATTCTCTAAATATTCTAGAAATTAGTCCTCTGGCTGAAGAGCAGCTGGGCATCTTTTCCCATTGTGTAGGTTATCTCTTTATTTATTGATTATTTGGCTGTACAGAGCTGTTCAGTCTGATAAAACTGTATTTGTCGATTCCTGCTGTTATTTCTTTTCAAGTGAGTTTCTTTCCCTTCCCTACACTTATGTCTTCAAATGTTTTACCTACTTTATTTTCAGTGGGTTTAATGTTTCTATTTTAATATTTAGGTCTCTGATCCACTTTGATTTTAATTTATTAAACAGATAGAGATGTGGGTCCAGTTTCAGTCTTTTGAAATAGCCAGTTTTCTCACCCCCATTTGTGTAATTGTTTGTTGTTGTTGAGGTTGTTGTTCAAAGGCTACTTTTCCTCCAACCTATGGATCTTTTTTCCTTGTTTTAGGAAATCAATGCATGCAAAATATAAGGCCAGATGAAATAAATCAGTCACACAAACTTGAAAACTGTATGATAACTCTAATTAGAGTAAGGCAAAGTACATATTAATAGAAAAAATAAAGGAAGGATAAACAAGACCAGTAGATGGTCTTGTTGCAGATGGTGAAAGGTTGGGGTTATCAGGGGTGAGGGAGAAAGGATGATAAAACAGTAGAGTTAACATATGCCCAAATCAAGGCACTAGCCACAGTGAATGTGGACACCATATATTAAGATTATTAATCTCAATAAGAATGAAAAGGGAGGACGAGGAACTAGAAGAAAGTGAGAAGGAAGAGGGTCAAAAAGTGAAACTATCTATATCATGTACATGTAGCAACTCCTCTAAATGACTATAAAATGTATGTACTACAAACATAAAATAAGTAAGAATAGCCAAAAATTATAAAAAAATAACTACATATTTATTTTATAATTTTTGGCTACACTGGTGCTTTTGTCATGTCTGATCTTTCTCCACTCCTAAGAACTACCTCATTCTTTTTGTTTTTTCTGTGCTATTGATTTTTCCTTGTTCAAAAAGGATGTCTATTTTACTTTCACGTTCTAAAGACATTTCTTTCTACAATGAATTCTGGACTGTTTCCCTTTATATCTTCTTTCTATATGTTAAACATTTAAGATGCCTCCATAGTATTCAGTTTTCTATTGTTACTAATGAGAGTCAAATGTCACATTTTCTTTGTTTTTCCTTGCATCATATTCTAGGATTTATTTCAAGTTTTTTTTTTTTCTTTTCATTTTTTCATCTCAAATTGACTTTGACGGGTCGATGTGTCACATTTCCTGCATTTCCTATATTTGGGATTATTAAGCTTCTTGAACTAGAAGTTGCTAAATTTTTTCCAAATTAGGTAAATTTTGGGCCATTAACCTTCAACTGCTTTGTTCTGTTCACTTGTTGCTCTTTCTTCTTTTAGTATTTAAATTACACATGTATTAACTCATGTAATATTGTCCTACTGTTTTCAAGAATCCCGATATTTTATTTTTGTCAGCCTTATTTTTCTCTTTGTTTCTCAAGTTGAATAAGTCTGATTAAACTATTTTCACATAAAGTTATTCTTTATTTGTCATTTCTAATCTTCTTTGAATCATATCTAGACAATGTGCCATTTAAGTCATTATATTGTCAACTCTGGAAATTCTGTTTGATTTTTTTAAAGTTTCTATATTGAAATTTTCTATTTTTCTTTTATTATGTATGTACATTTTAAGCATTTGAACACATTAATAAAAGGGGGCTTAGTGTTGTTTCTAACAATGTTAGCATCTTGATCACAAATTAAACATTTACTGAGGACATTCATTTGAATTTTTCTAAATATCGGTTTAAAAAATTTCTTCACGTGTCTAATGTTAAGGTACACTTTTGATATATTTATCATCTTTCTTTTGCATCTTATACACTTATCTAGAAGTTTCTAATTCTCTGAAGGGTGACTTTTGTGTTCCAAAAAAAATTTGGATTTTCAAATTTAAACTCCACACTCTGCCATTGAAATCTCTACTGGTTGTTCCACATCTCTAGGCTTTGACCCTCCCTTCTTCTGGATATTTCCCTGATTTCTCAACTGTGCATTGAGCAGTCAAAATTTTGGATGGAATTTTACACTCACACGTTGGGGCTCATCCCTTTAGCTTCTTCACCACCAGAACCGAACTCTGCTTTCCAACATTTAAGTCCTCAGGATCTGGCTTTAAGGGATCTGCCAGTTGGAAAATGCTGCAAATTCATGTTTTCATTTTCTTTAATGACTTGTTGGGAGCCGCAGCCCCGAGCCCGGTCGCCTCACTTGGCGGACGTGAGGCCTGTAGTAAAGAGTAAAGCCTGAGGTAGATTACCCCTCCCATCGAGCACGTTAGTTTCCTGCTTACCGCGTAAGCAACCCGCTCAACAATATAGTCTGCCTGGCAACTGATGATGTTAGCCAATCAGCTTGCCTTGCTTACTTTAACATGATTGGACACTGTATCCGTATATATACTGGTGCCACCCCTGGGGGAGAAGAAGAAGCCCGGAAGTAGAAGCCCAAAAGGAGCCGCGGGGAGCGGACCAAAGGAGGCTTCGGCTGGGAGCGATCCCAGGGCAGGCTGTACGGAGAAGGAAAATAAAAGAAAAGGTTGTCCACTGCCAGACTTTGTCGTGTGTCCTTCCTGCCGGCCGGGAGCGGACATCGACATTTGGTGGCCCGTACGGGGACTGATCACCCCCGAGACGTGACAGCGGACAACGCTCCAGTACAGAGCTGCGAGACAGGTGAGTTGGGGATAAGCCTGGGCTCTGGATGGCGCGCATCTACAGGGCTTTTAGACTCCCCTCAGGCTCACGCGTAAGTGGCGGATTCCTTGGGCCTCACGCGGTGAGTAACATATTAAAAGATGGGAAACATGCTAGGTAGCAACACTAAGAGCGAGGGTGGTTGTGGAGAAAGCTCTCAAGAGCTTACAAAAGTACGCAGGGTATTTGAGCAGGCCCAGTCGGGGAGCTCCCGAGAGGGGCCCGTCAAGGGGAACAAAGATGCTAAGGAGAAGGACGGGGCTCTAGCCTCGGAGTCGTCTGACTCCGAGGACGAGGGAAAGTTGAATGGCAAGGAGGCCAAAGAGACCAGCTGTCAGGAGCCTAAGTCGCTCGATAAGGAGTCGCAGGGTTCTTTCCCAGCGTTGCGCCGTGAATTGCGCTCCGCTCAACTTGGTCTGCGGAGGAGTAGAGAGCTCCTGAGCGCTCCCCGGCGCGAGAGGGAGGCGAAGCCTTCCGCCCCACCTTGGGGGCTGTTCCCGGAGGCGATCCCTCGCCGCGAGGCAGCCGCCCGGGAGCTCCCTTCCCCTTCGCCAGAACAGGAAGTGATGCACGGGCCCCCATTTTCCGCCCAATCATGGCCGCCGTCTTATGCTCCGCCGCCGGAGGGTTGGTATTTTTACAGGCGGCTTTGGCAGGGGGGACGTTTGTCTCATGAGGTACATCCACCACCTGGGATAGATAGTGGCCCCTACGGGATATTTCCTGTACAAGTAGCTATGGGCCAGGGACGTAATGCATGGGAGCCTTTTGAGATAAAGCAGATTAGAGAACTTAAAAATGCAGTTACAACCTTTGGGCCGACTGCGCCTTACACCATTGCCATGCTGGAGAACCTGTCTTCTGGGCCCCTTACCCCCGCGGACTGGATTCAGCTGGCAAAGGCGTGTCTGCCCTCGGGTAGTTACCTGGATTGGCGAGCCTGGTACGCAGAGTTCTCTGCAGAGCAGGCTGAGAGAAACGCCAGTCGGGGAAACCAGGGGTGGAACAAGGAAATGCTTATGGGAGAAGGTCGGCACGCTGATGATCAGACTCAGTTCCCCGGCGCTGTCTATGAACAAATCAACGCCATAGGGCTCCGCGCCTGGAAGCAGGTAAGTGGTGCCGGAATAGCCTCCTTGTGTCTTTCAAAAATAATTCAGGGTACCACAGAGCCATTTGTTGACTTTGTGGCCCGAATGCAAGATGCTGCCGATAAGATATTTTCTGATCCGGGAGTGGCTCGACCGCTGGTAAGGCAGCTGATTTTTGAGCAATGTACAAAGGAGTGCAAGGCAGCGATAGCTCCTCATAAGAACAAGGACCTCAACGCCTGGATTAGGATATGTAGAGAGATAGGGGGGCTGCTCTCCAACTCGGGAGTGGCTGCTCTCCTGGCCGCGGCTGTACAGCAGAGGGGACCTCGCGGGTTAGAAGGGGAATGTAAGGCTAAAGGGTGTTTTGCCTGCGGGGAGCCAGGACACATTAAACGTCATTGCCCAAACAATGCAGATGCTAGGCCTCGCCCTAGGAATGAAGAACCATATGTTTGTGGGCGATGCAAGAGGGGAATCACAGAAAGCTGAGGAGTGTAGGTCGGTCTTTGATGCTCAGGGCAACCGTATTTGTGGACGAGATGCTAGAGGGCCAAAAAACGGCCAGAGGGGGCCCCCTTCACAGGCGGGCCCCCGCCCCAGAGACAGGACAGCTCAGGATGGCAGCCTTCAACAAGGGCCACCCCTGGGTCAGCAGGTGTGGACCTCAGTGTCGCCTCCAGACTTATATTAGTGCCTGATATGGGTGTTCGAGTGGTTGAAACCACCTTTAAGGGACCGTTACCCGAAAATTCCGTGGGTCTGGTGATCGGGAGATCCTCCACGGCCCTTCGGGGTCTCATAGTAGTCCCGGGGGTCATAGACTCAGACTACACAGGACACATTAAAATTATGGTTCAATCTCTTGTGGGTACTATGGTAATCAATAAAGGAGACAAGATAGCGCAGCTCTTGCTGCTCCCCAGTCTCCACAAGAGATTCCCCTCAAAGCAGAAAATTAGAGAAAGTCAAGGTTTCGGTTCCTCAGGGGAAGTCTTCGAGGGACTCCATATAATACTTGATAAAAGGCCCATGCTCTCACTTAAGGTCAATGGCAAGAATATAACAGGGCTCCTAGACACAGGAGCTGACCGTTCCATTATCTCTAGAAAGGATTGGCCCTCCAACTGGCCCACCAACACTGCAGATAACACGCTGCAGGGCCTGGGGATGGTGTCAGCTCCTCAGGTTAGTGCTTCAACCCTGCTCTGGTGCGATGAGGAGGGTCATCAGGGCCATTTCCAACCATTTGTGTTGCAGTTGCCAGTGTCTCTATGGGGAAGGGACATCCTCACTCAGATGGATGTCACGCTTACGTCAAACTGCTCCCCCCAGGCTAAGGATATACTCAGGAACCAGGGATATACCCCCGGCAAAGGCTTGGGCAATGCCCTACAGGGTCGGACATCCCCAATACCAGTAGAGAACAAAAAAGGTAGGCAAGGGCTGGGTTTTTCTTAGGGGCCGCTGAAGAAGCTCTCCTACCCACTTCGATCAAAATCACCTGGAGGTCAAATGATCCGGTTTGGGTACCTCAGTGGCCCCTGCCTAAGGAGAAGCTATTAGCCTTGTCAGAAATAGTCAGTACACAACTTAGATTAGGACACATTAAGCCGTCAACCTCCCCATGGAACACCCCCATTTTTATAATTAAGAAAAGGTCTGGCAAATGGAGGCTGCTCCATGATCTAAGGGTGGTCAACGCGCAGATGCAGTCCCTGGGGGCGGTCCAGAGGGGGCTGCCAGCTCTCTCAGCCATCCCTCAGTCCTGGCCAGTTTATGTTATAGATCTTAGAGACTGTTTCTTCTCAATCCCCCTGCATCCAGAGGACACTCATAGGTTCGCCTTTACTTTACCCACCATTAACCAAGAAAGCCCTGATCTCAGATACGAGTGGATAACGCTGCCCCAAGGTATGGCCAACAGTCCCACTATGTGTCAGATTTACCTTGATTCCCTACTGGCCCCCCTACGGAAATCCTTTCCCAAGATAAGATGTGTGCATTACATGGACGACCTTTTGCTCAGCGGCAGGGACCCAGACATGCTAAATAATATGCTCGGCCAGTTGGTCGAGGCCCTGAGACAAGCTAATCTGCATGTTGCCCCCGACAAGATTCAGGGAGGAGAAATGGTGACCTACTTAGGCGCGAAAATCTCCCCTATGCTAGTCTCTCCACAGAAGGTCACCATTAGGACGGATGGCGTTAGGACCCTAAATGACATGCAAAAGCTTTTGGGACACATTAATTGGATTAGGCCATATTTACATATACCAAATTCAGATCTCAAACCCCTGTTCGACCTTCTGAAGGGAGACCCAGATATAGCCTCCCACAGGAGGCTCACTCCTGAGGCAAGAGCTGCCTTACAGAGAGTGGAAAAAGCCTTAGGTGGGGCTACCTTACACAGAATTGAACCAGGGCGACCCTTTGATGTCTGTTTGCTACAGACTAGTCTACAGCCCACAGCGGTGATTTGGCAGAAAGGACCATTACTGTGGATACACCCTAAGGTCTCACCTGCAAAAGTCATAGAGCATTACCTGGAGGCAGTCGCTTCATTGGCCCTTGAAGCGCATGATAGAGCTGTCCAACATTTTGGCTCAGGACCACAAGCCATCCGAGTACCCTATACCGCCAGCCAGATCAAGACCCTGGCTGCCTGCATAGATATGTGGGCCATTCTGAGATGTGTTTTCCATGGGGATATAAACAATCAATACCCTAAAGACCCTATCTTGTCATTTGTCACTCAGCACCCTATAATTTTTCCAAAGGTTACTGCCTCTGAGCCATTAGTCCCAGCAACTACAATATACACAGATGGCTCCAAGACGGGGATAGGCGCCTATGTGATCCTAGGCAAGCCCCCGGTTACCATACAATTTGAACCTGATCAGCCTCAGGTGGTAGAACTGCAGATCGTTAAAATGATTCTTGAACGGTTCTCAGAAGCCATTAATATTGTCTCCGATTCTAGGTATGTGGTCAATGCTATGCAAGTGCTTGAGACTGCCGGTTTAATTAGATCCACTTCCACAGTGGCTGGGCTGTTCCTGTCTATCCAGACATTGCTTCAGAACAGACACCATAAGGTCTTCACCACCCACATAAGAGCACATACATCCCTGCCGGGGCCCATGGCACAGGGGAATGCGGCTGCTGATACTGCCACTCGCCCGTTATGGATTTTTACCTTACTAACACCAATCGAGCGAGCCCGTGCCTTCCATGATAAGTTTCATGTCAATGCCAGGACACTAACAAACCATTTCCATGTTTCCAGAGCAGATGCACGAGATATCGTGCGACTATGTGACTCCTGTGCCACATACAAACCTGCCATACCGATGGGAGTAAACCCTCGAGGTTTGATCCCTGGTGATGTTTGGCAGATGGACATCACACATATACAGGAGTTTGGGACTCTTAAATATGTTCATGTTTCCACAGACACCTGTTCTCACGTCATATTCGCAACAGCAGAAACAGGTAAAAAAGTGTCTAATGTGATCAATCATTGCCTGGCGGCTTGGGCCGCATGGGGCAAACCAAAAATATTAAAAACTGATAATGGACCAGCCTATATAGGCAAAGCCTTCAATGAGTTCTGCAAAATGATAGAGGTTCAATTAAAACATGGTATCCCATACAATCCCCAAGGTCAAGGAATCATTGAGAGGGCTCATAGAAGCCTCAAAGAAATTTTACAAAAACAAAAAGGGGGAGTAGGCCAAGGCCTGGCCCCAAAGGCACGATTATCCATGGCACTATTCACACACAATTTTTTAAATTTAAATAATGATAATTGCTCCCCAGCCGTGGAGCACTGCAACCCTTCCCCCAACCATAAAGGGTGGGTGAAGTGGAAAGATGTCCTGACAGGACAATGGATGGGCCCGGATCCAGTGGTCAGCTGGAACCGAGGCGCGGTTTGTGTTTTCCCACAGGAATTGGGACGAGAACCACTGTGGGTACTGGAGAGACTGACACGGGCGACAAAGCCCTCGACTGAAGATCAGACCTGCCCTACCGGAGATCCATCACAGACCAACCAACAAGATGAATAGAAATAGCGGTAGCCCGAAATGGACAAGAAGGTCCTCAGGCATATGCATGGCTCGCTCGCCTAGCCTACGACCGAGTCTAGGGGTGGTGAGCTTCCCACACTCCTCCTCTAAAAAATTATGACATAGCTGGGTAGGAGAGTCAATGACGGGTAAGAGCGTACTCCCCCGGTGCGACTCAACCTAAGCCAGGCCCTACCCCATCCTGCACGTAAGCCGCTGGACTGTTAGATGCTGCCCAGGTCTAAATTTCTCTCCGAGGGGATTTCTTTACGGAGAGGAAATGAGTGCAAGCTTGTGTGCATCCAGGTTCCGTCCAGTTTGTGCCTGGCCCTAGAAAAAGGACGAGGGCCTCAGGGCCTTGGCAGACCATGGGACGGCCGACCAGGGTCTAAGCCAAGGACCTACGGTGGGCCTACGCATAGGGCATAAGCCTCTGCACCCAGTCCAGGAAGGGCTACGATGCGCACATTCATAAAAAATAAAAAAGGGGGAGATGTTGGGAGCCGCAGCCCTGAGCCCGGTCGCCTCACTTGGCGGACGTGAGGCCTGTAGTAAAGAGTAAAGTCTGAGGTAGATTACCCCTCCCATCGAGCACGTTAGTTTCCTGCTTACCGCGTAAGCAACCCGCTCAACAATATAGTCTGCCTGGCAACTGATGATGTTAGCCAATCAGCTTGCCTTGCTTACTTTAACATGATTGGACACTGTATCCGTATATATACTGGTGCCACCCCTGGGGGAGAAGAAGAAGCCCGGAAGTAGAAGCCCAAAAGGAGCCGCGGGGAGCGGACCAAAGGAGGCTTCGGCTGGGAGCGATCCCAGGGCAGGCTGTACGGAGAAGGAAAATAAAAGAAAAGGTTGTCCACTGCCAGACTTTGTCGTGTGTCCTTCCTGCCGGCCGGGAGCGGACATCGACAATGACTATTTCAAAAGTATATGCCCAATGAGTTTCTGAAAGTGGTTGTTTTAAGCCTTATTTTCAGTTTTATTATAACCGCCTCTAAGTAGGTTCTCCTGGTACCATTATTTGAAGTTGAAACACTCTTCTCATTTTCAAATGGGCTTTACGTCTAATATTTTGAATTTTATTTTACTTTCTTTATCTCCTTCCTTTGTGATCTTACTCATCCACTAAGAACTGCTTATTCTGCTCCATAAACCAAAGCTTTATTTTTTTCCTACAGTCCTTATCATATTAAGGAGGTAGACTTTAAATTTAGACAAATTTCTCGACTTGCCTCTCTCTGTTAAGACAAATAACTGGCTTATTAGAAATATTTGCCTAGTTTTCAGATCTTCATTTCAAGTATGTGTGATCAAAGGTCCACTGAAGCTTTCTACTGTGACTTAGGTATTTACCATTTATTATCATTGTTATTCATTTCTGTTCATTAGTTCAAACCTATATGATAGCTATTGTTCCTATATTACAATGAGGAAATAGAAGACAAATAGTAATTTAGTAATTTAATAAGATTCTAGAGTGGGAAAATTTTTGTATTCTGAGTCTTAAGGTCAGATTTTATTCAACGTCTGCTAAGCTCCCCCCTGGCCTGCTATAAACATATCTGACTATTTCTACGTAAACTTCCAAAAGAAGGCATATTTCTTAGTTATGTTAACCTAAATTTTAATATCACTTTGGAACATAAATGTTCTTGATTATCAGAAGTCATTTAGCAAGCATTTTTCAACAAGATGTTTCATTTGGCTTCTATTTGTGTATATGTAGTTGAGGATAAGTTCCACCATTTTGTCACATCCTATCATGACCTGCACATGTCTAAGTAGCCCAGATGTATATATGGAGAGGAGGGGGGATTTCTCACGCTTCTGTGAAGACTGGGAATAAAATACGACAGTGATAGTATCTTTTCTATGGGTCCAAATGAAGGACTTTTAAAAAGAGCATATTCGGGCTGGGAATTTAGCTCAGAGGCATAAGTGCCTGCCTTGCAGGCAGGCAGTCGTGAGTTCGATCCCCGGTACTAATAATAAGGAAAAAGACAAAAACAAAACAAAACAAAACAAAAAAACAGCATATTCAGGAGGCCCCAGACCATGTAGAGTTTCTGGAATATAGTTGTGTGAAACAGGGTGTGGAAAAAAGAGGGCTTTGGGGAAGTCTAAATGATGCAATAGTAACTATGTACTGCATTCTTTTTTTTTTTTTTTTAAAGATTATAAAAACCACCACAATTCAGGCTGTGAACACCTGGAAGGAAATGCTCAGGCAGGCACTTGACCGGAGCCGTGGGAGACAGGAGGCCAGACTCGAGCAGGATCAGCTCTCAAAGTTTATTGCGTACAGCGAACCGGACCTAACAAGGTCCGCCACCCTCAACGTTGGTTCCTCTTCTGCCCGTTGGGGGCAGGAACAACCTCTTATAAGGGGAAGCAGTATCCAATCACAGAGAAGCGCGTCTAACAAGCTGATAGGCTAGCGTCACGGGTAACTGGGCAGACATGACAATTTGGCGGGCTTGTTCAGGCCAGGAAGAACCCGGAAGCAGGAAATGGGCGCCATCATAGGCGGCTTCCCACATCTCCCCCTTTTTTATTTATTAAAATAGGATGGTCTGTGGGTCCCTCCAAGGTGTCTATGACCTTGTTGCTGTTAGACACCTAGGAGTGGGCCTATCTTGTAGGCCGAGGCATGAGAGAATGTAGAGGTCTATACCCTGCTGTGCATCACCCTGTTTTGTGCATATCCTTGTGCCAGGACCATGCTCAAGGTGAGTGGTTCATTTTTTCGCAGGGCCAGGCTTTTGTGAACCGAACCTGGATGCATATAGACATTCATTCCTGCCTTCCCCCCAACCTTTGGGGCGGACGGCACTGCAGTACCCTTGGTCTCGCATCTCAATGCCAATAATTTGACTCCAGAAGGGACCCCTGGCCTTATAGGCCATGTATATCTGAGTGGAGCCTGTCTTAGGTTGACCGGGAGGGCTTTTCCCGTCTTACCCGTCATTGGCTTGCCCACTCAGCTCTTATAGCTGATGTTCTGCAATGTGAAGGAGATATGCGGCGGCCTGCTGGCCGGATGGGCCACCTGCTGCCATTTGCATGGCTGCCATAGCCGTGACTTTGACCTGTTGCTGGGTTTTCATAAGGCGGTCTAACAAGCATTTGATAACCACAAGCCCTACTAGGATAGCCATGGCAATTAGGATCCAAGTAGTCAGGTTGGGCCAGGAGAACCAGGAGGTGACGCGTTCCCACAAACTAGCTATAACACTGCCTAAAGTTGATAAATCGAACCTGACTGGACCTAGTTGGATACCGTCCATATTGTCAAGTTCCTGACCGACTATGAGGGACAAATTGTGAAACTTAGGTAGGTAGGTGTCTTGCAGCCAAGCTGTCATATTTTTAACAGTGTTGGTCAAATTTGTGTGGACAGGGGTGATTAATAGGAACCCACAGAATAGAAAAGGCTCCAAACCAGACATTTTAGTTTGTAGACGGTCTCGGGCGCTGAGCGTCGGTCCCAGAAGGGTAGAGTTGACTTGTGTCCGCGGGCTTATCCTCCTGTGCTTTATCAGGAACTGGTGGGGAGTTTACTGCTCACGTCAATCTTTCCGGGACCCACAGCGGTTCGCAGCCTGGTTCCTGTGGGAAGACACAAACCGCACCTCAGGTCCAGCTAACCACTGGATCCGGGCCCATCCATTGTCCTGTAAGGATATCTTTCCATCTCACCAGCCCTTTGTCGGCCGGGGACGGGTTATTGTGCTCCATTGCAGGGGAATGATTATTGTGATTAAGGTTTAAAAAATTTATGGTAAAGAGTGCCAATGATATTCTTCCTTTGGGCGTTAGGCCATGGCCTATTCCCTCCTTTTGTTTTTGTAAGACACCCTTGAGTGTCCGATGGGATCGCTCAATGATGCCTTGTCCTTGGGGGTTGTAAGGAATGCCATGTTTAAGAGTGACCTCCATTTGTTGACAAAATGTCATAAAAATTTTGCTGGTATAGGCAGGACCATTGTCTGTTTTTAGTATATTGGGCTTTCCCCAAGCAGCCCAGGCTGCAAGACAATGATTAATAGCATGGGTGGCCCTTTCTCCAGGTTCTGCCGAAGCAAACATAACCTGAGAAGCGGTGTCAACCGAAACATGTACATATTTGAGTTTTCCGAATTCTGGGATGTGTGTAACATCCATTTGCCAAATATGATTGGGGCGCAGTCCTCTCGGGTTAACACCAATAGATTGTTGAGGTGAAGAGATCACACAGACCTGCCAATGCCTCTAAAAGCGCCATGGTAAATGGCGCATTGGGCCCATAAGCTGAAACTGCGTCCTTGATAGCTTTAAGTTGTTTAATTTCTAAGGGCTCATAATATCCTCCTCCTCCCCTGCCTCCTACTTGTACCGGGAATGCATGGAGACCGGAACACTCAAAGGGAAGCCGCGACCATACCCTCTGGTGGAAGGAATGTCCTCCTCCCTCCCCAGATGGGGGCGCAGAAGGCAACCCAGGAAGTAGCTCTCCCTTTAACCAGGGCGGTGCCATAGGTTGTGGGCGCCCTCTGGCGGCCACGGGTGGAGGTGGCAGCCCAGGGAGCGACTCCTCTTCCGGCCACGGCCGTGCAGTAGGGCCTGGCGCCCTGAAGGGGGCGATCGTGGGTCGCGAACTTGCCAAAGGGCGGAAGGGCTTAAGCTCCTCCCGTAAGGCGGGGTAGCTTGGGCAGGGTGGTGTTTGGTTCCCCTTTTTATCTTCCCGAGCCCTAAGTTCCTCTTTTAACGGTGTAGGAGGGTCATGCTTAGCAAAGACGACCTCCTCTTCTGAGCCTTCCGAATCCGAATCAGAATCGGAGCCCTTGTGTTTCTCTGGAGGCCCAAAGTCAGGTGTGACTTCGGGCTCCTCCGAGCACTCGGATCGAGCTTTGTCAAGAGCCTGTCGGGCTGAGCAAAGCCCGGGGGTTTGTTCGTCCGTCAGACAAGCCCTAATCAGTTCCCACAGGGGTAAAACCATGGGATCCAAGCGTCCCTCTTCTCGGGCGCATCTAAGATCCCCTCCTAACTTCTCCCATGACGGGAGGGTTAGAGAGCCCGTGGGCCAAAACCAGGGGGCAATCTCATTAACACTATCCAGAAACCTCAAAAGGGTGACCCGGTTTATGTAGATGCCTCGGGTCCGCAGCAGGACTCTTAGGGAGTCAGCGAGGGGTTTGCGAGCAGCGTTGCCCACAATGGCGAAACAAAAGCGAAACAAATGCAAAGAAAAAAAAAAAAAGACCAGCGTCCACCCGTGTGGCGCTCAAAATCTGTTAGGTGCGTCCACCCAACCCAGGTGATCCAGTACTCACCTGTCCCGGGAACCGCTGTATCTCACGTAGCTGATCAGGGTGAAGAGAAGAGGCGCTCGGGGCCTTCCGTTGTTATTGGGCCAGGTCCTCTGTCGTACCGCAGGCGACAGCAATCGCACCTCCCGGCCGAAGAGGCACGTTGCTGAGTCTTTTACCTTTTTCCCCGTACGGGCCACCAGATGACTGGAGCCGCGGGAGACAGGAGGCCAGACTCGAGCAGGATCAGCTCTCAAAGTTTATTGCGTACAGCGAACCGGACCTAACAAGGTCCGCCACCCTCAACGTTGGTTCCTCTTCTGCCCGTTGGGGGCAGGAACAACCTCTTATAAGGGGAAGCAGTATCCAATCACAGAGAAGCGCGTCTAACAAGCTGATAGGCTAGCGTCACGGGTAACTGGGCAGACATGACAATTTGGCGGGCTTGTTCAGGCCGGGAAGAACCCGGAAACAGGAAATGGGTGCCATCATAGGCGACTTCCCACAGGCACTTGCCACTGAAATATGGCTAGAGAGCCATTCCTCTGTGTAAAAATCACCCTGTTATTTTCTGTTGAGTTTTCAGCCTGAAACCAATCAACCTGAGGCCCCATTCACGAAGGCATCTTTACAATCACAAGCTGTGGGAAATTTGGTTGGTTCACTGGAATTTAATTTGTCTTGGTTTTGTAAAAGATAAAGGAAAAGACAGTGTGCTCATGAGAGAGAGAGAGAGAGAGAGAGAGAGAGAGAGAGAGAGAATTGAGAGAGAGAGAGAGAAACTTGGAGCTGTGGGTATTGCCAGAATCAGAGCTGACTGCATACAGCACGTTCATGGTAATAAACAACAGTGTTATTAGTGAATATAAAGCCTGTGAGAAACAATGCCATGATGTTCCATTCACCCTAATAGGCAGGAGCAGATAATTGGGACAAATAAAGTGCTAAAACAGTCTCTAACCACCTTTCTCAACATCTCTCCGAATGAGCGAATCACTCTGGATGCTGCACGACGCAGCGGTAGCCTGGGATACCAGCTTTTGTATCTCACTAAAAGAATATGCTCCCCTTGCTAATGGAAAACAACAGAAGCTAAAGACAATTGCCAGGATTGTCAGATCTCCTTTGTTTTTTTTCTTTTCTTTTTTTCTCTAAGTGATAATGTGGTAACGAGCAGAGAGGAAAACAATTCCACACATTCATCAAAGCCAAGGGAGCAGTCTTTGGAACACACTGTCAACTGAAGTCCCAAACACTACCAACCATGGGGACTTCTGTGTCTAAACTCAGAGCTCTGTTGTTTCTTGTGGCGATTTCTTGCTTTCCACCTTCTCTCCACTAAACTATTTTGCCATCACAATGGGATTTTTTTGAATAGGCCTTTCTTTTTCCTATCAGAGCATGAGTTTGCCGGTTTATGGTCTTTCCTTTTATTATTGGATTACCCAGTGGATGAGAAGTTAGCACAGCTAAGAGTGCTGTCCTTACTATGGCAGTGAAGTTAAGTAGTTGTTGTTGAACCATTCCTTTTTTCAGTCTCTGTTCCTGCACATGTCCTATTAGAGGGGGTATAGGTTTACAACTCTGGATGCACACTGGGAAAACATTTTAAAAAATACACTGAAGACACTGAAGTAGCACTGCTATTAAAAACTTCTTTCATTGTGTAGGTTTATAAAGCTAATAAAACTAGCTGGAATTGGACCGTGGATGAATTCATTCATCCAGTCGACAATTAAACAAATATTTTCAAATGTCTATACTATCCTGATCACCAGTCTTGTTTTCCAATTTGTATTGGGATTTTATACTAGTCACTCCACCAATAATCATTGTTTTACTCTATCTCAGAAGAAATACATTTATAGGCTTCATTTTTTGAAATAAAGTTTTCTTATTTTAAATTCACAGTATCCTCAAATTCAGACTTGAATCACCATACACAAAAGTGGATCATTAGATAGAAGACAAATGAACTGGAAATAAAAACCTATTCAGTTTCCTAGATGTCCAATTTCTTGATAATTGAAAAGGACTCAAATAGTAATAAATAAACAAATAAATAGAAATATATGTGATGTTACAATATGATTAGAAATACGTACTCAGTCTTTGTCTCTGCTTCTTAGCAAAGAATTCTAGTAACTTTCTGAATGGCAGGAGTAAGGTGAACATTTTTTATTATTCATAATTCTCTTTTAAACATAGCTTACTTTATGATAATGAATCCACTCTGGGAGGATGAGGCTGGTTTCCAGAGGAACCAACCATGAAATCGAAAGATTAGTACGTTCAGCCTCATCCCTTTCCCTTACACCCCTGGGGAGGGCAGAAGACCTGGAAATTGAGTTAGTTACCAATGACCAATAAGTTCATCAATCATGGATGCATAAAGGAACCTTTAGAGAAACTCTAAATAAAATCGTTAGGAGCGTTTTGGGGCTGGTGAATATGTTACCTGTGGGACAGGTTCCCTAACTGCATAAGAACAGAAGAGCCTGTGCTCAGGACTTTACTGGACCTCGTTCTGTATAGTTCTTATTCTTCCTGTTCTTTTACATTCTTTACTTATTTTTTACAGAAAAAAGTGTTAATAGCAAGTCATTTGTTTGCCTGAATTTGTGAGATATTTTAACATATTGTCAAATACAGAATAAGAAGGTTGTAGGATTTCTCAATTTCAATCAAGTTAAAGGGAAATGAAGTCCCTTTGGATCTTCTATCTACAACCTGTGCCTGAAGTGGAGGGAGTCTTTGGAGACTGTGCCCTGAAGTTGTGGAATCTGTGACAACTCTGATTAGATAGTGTGAGAACTGAATTAAGTCATAGGACACTCATTTGGTGTCTGGAGAATTGAAAGACTTGGCTGTCACAAGAAAAACACTCATGCATTTATTGTCAGAAATGTGGAGACTAGAGACAGATTTTTTAAAAAAATTATTTTATACTGACAGGCCCAAGACACATTCAGAGGCTTTTCCTTACTGGTTCAGGACACAAACTGGTCTCTTTCCTGTGTGACCTAGAGGTTTTTTTCTGTTAGCATCACTTGTTTGATGCTGAGAGTGTGTGGCTTTGTGTTACATAATAAATCATTAAATTATAAATTTTTGTCCACTGCAGAACTTTTTCAACCAGGTATTACATTTGATGGAATGACACAATTACAGAAAATTCTTAGTAAATGCTTCATGCTAGTTACTGTAACAAAACAGACCCTCTGTACCAAAATACTGTCAGCCCAATGCTTGCGACTTAGGCCAGCTCTGGCCCAGGCCTCTGTACAATGCGAATGTACTTTTCTCCTTACTTCCCAGTTCAGTTGTTCAAATTAGCCACAAATTGAATGTGAATAGAAGTTTTCCCAATCTGACAGCTGTCCAGTGTCTTGTTTGTGGAGAAAGAAAATAAGAACATGTTGGCTGTGTTCTTGTTTCTGCTGGGCCACAGGATAAAATGTGAAGCAAACAGGAAGGCCTAACACTGCTGTGACAATCAGGAGTGTGCCAGCTCGGAGCCTGGTGCCATGCTCAGCTTTGTCAAGGAAAAGGGGTTGGCATTCCATCTGTCCTCTTCAACAGAGTGGTGACTAATTCTGACAGAACCGCAGAAAACCCAATGTTACTTTTGTGTTTTCTTTGAATTTGTTCACACAGCTTTCATTTACTGGCATTTTTCACTGAAACTAAAATTAATCTTCCAGTATAATATCACTATGAAAACAATCTACACATGGGATCTTAGAAGCTGGGATTTTGAGTTTTCTTCAAGGTCCACATTTATTATTTTACTTTATGTTCAGAAATGAAAAACTTGGCCTTTCTTTTTGCTTTGTCTTAGCATCATGGGTTAGGAAATACATCCTATATTTCCCTGGATGTCTTATTAACTGTATATTTATAATAGAAAATATGAAGGGAGAAAAGCCATATATGTAGGTATATATATATATATATATATATATATATATATATATATAAAGAAAAATGCAGATTATCAGTCAGGCTTGACGAGGTTTCCCCCAGAACAGATTACCTAGTCTAATGTTGTGGAAAAATGACTGCTATAGATCAGCAAAAGAAGTCAGGAAATTAAATTTTATATGTTCTGCCTGGAAAAAAAGGGAAGAGTTTGGCTGAAAAATAGAATTCTTCATGACTTGGTGTAAATTTTGAATGTTCAATTCTGTTGAAAAAGAAAACCCTCAGGTGGAACTAACTGAATCTTAGAGATCACGAAATATCTTCTAAGTGATAGTGAAAGAAGAAGGAAATAGGAAAGATGACAGAAGTGTCCTACGCAATTCTGGAGATTTTTCACTTTCAGGTTAGGGGAAAAACTATAGTTTTCTCTGTAACTTTCATTAGTGTCTTTCCAAGGTGATACTTTAGACTGGATGCTTATGGAATAAAGAAATATTGTTTAATTTAGAAATTGAATTATTATTTTTTAAATACTACTGAAGTGATGACTTTATGTTTCTCTTCCTAATGATTGTCTGCTTTCTCAGGTCACATTCTAAATCATTTATTCTTTTCTGTATTCTATCATTGTTGCATTCAATTAAGATGAAGACATGTTATTTTTCTTCTTGCCATGGATATCTAATTGGTTTATAACTCATAATTTCATAGTTATGTATACAGTTATAGTCTGGTCCATCAAAATCCCCCTCACTTTAACATACTTAGTTTACCTTCCTATTACCAGTGTTCAGATCACAAATATATGTGAGATGTGATAGAAAAACACAGTGAATGTTGAATTTAGAAAGAATTACCAAAAAACCACTTGCCATTAACCCACCTCATAATAGTCTCCCTGACTTAGAATGCACCAGTTCTGCTCATTCTTGCCAATATCAGAAGGAAAGCTGGAAGTCCTCTTTGTTGAGTGTCTTTAGTTGTGCAGTTATAACTGCCTGGATCTCTTGCATCATTTTAAAATGCTTCTCTTACATAATCATTTTGATATTGGGGTAGAGTCAGAAATCACACAGAGTCAGATATAATAGCCAAAGTGAATGAGGATTCGATATAATATTTCATGAGATTGCTTTTGTATTGGATGGAACTCAGCAGCAATATTCATCTTATTTTTAATCATACCTGAAAAGACATTCATAGAAGAAGACATCCAGAACTGATTCAGAAAGTGGCAAGAATACTGGGACAAATGAGTTTCAAGTGAAAGAAAATACTGTATTGACAATGTGTCTTTTAAAATTTTCACTTTCAATATTCACCATACAGTTCAATCAAACTTCACACTTAATAATGGAAAAAAATTACCAAATTAAAAAATCTAAATTCTCATTCAATTTACTTCCTTGGTTTTTCCTATTTTTGGTAACCTAATTTGGCAAACAAGAGAATTGTGGCCTGTACTTTCTCGTCACTTACAATTTCATTCATCAGATTTTTTTTTTTCTGGTTTCTTTCAGCCCTCAGTTTATAGGTACAAGGCATTTATCTTTTCAAGAAGAATATTGAGTTGTATTATTTTTTAATTTTCTATAATTTACAATATTGTTTGCCGTTGCTCCTATTTCTATAAAATTCTGTTTCTTTCTTTCATAATACATCCTCCTCCTCCTCTTCTAACCAATTTTTTCTACCTCTTTTGTTTATCTCAAACGTATGCGTTCTTCATGGTGAACTGCCAGATTGAATTCAATTCTTCCCTTCCATCATTTTATCTTTTTCTCTCTATTCCTTTTATTCTCCATTCCAGAGTTGAGATACCACTTCTGAGAGATTCTGTTTGTTGAGGGATGGTGAACCAGTGAGTTTGGAAGCCCAGTAACTGAACACAATCTATTTCAGAGTAGTCTCACTGTGCCTGATTGTAGCCATGGACATTCAACTCACATAAATCTCTGACTTCACCTTCTGAATTGTATATAAATAATGGCTATACCAAGAGGATATTGACAGTGACATATAAGAAAATATGTAAAAAGAGTCCCTTGGAGCCTCACAAAATACTGTAAATTCATAATAAACTTCCTTCAGTTCATTTTGTCCTCTCAGCTCCAACTGGAACTGTATTAAGGCTTATGGAGATTGCATAGAAAAATTATTATCACCATGAATGATCCGAACTAACTTTCATGATTAAGAGGAAGTTGAAGAGTAAAATATTGAGAATAATACAGTCCAGCCCTAGTTTTAAGGATCACTTTTGAACAGAAAGCTTCATACCTAACCACACTCTGCCCATATTGCTATGTCAAATGTTTCATCCTGACATTAGCCAGTCCCTCTACCTGGAAAGCATTTCCTCTAGACATGCAGGTGTTTTGTGTCCTCTTTTGCCTTCTAGTGTTATTTCACTGCCACCCTCTTAAGGTAGGATTTTGCCATTCTACTTGAAATATAGAGTTTTCTCCTATTTCCAGCCTGCTCAATTTCATTTAGCTTGTTTCAATTATACTCATAGTACTATAAATTATTTATTTTACTTAATTTGACATAATTAAGTTAATTATCTTGTACTTTATTTATTTATTATTTTGTTCACTATTTATTTCCAACGTTTAGAAATATACCTAACTCTAAGTACACTCAGTAAATATTTACTAAATGAATGTACTAAATAGATGTATCTAGACATTTTTGTTACTATTTTCTGCTCTTTTTCCTATGTATTTCCTGCAAGTGAAATCCCATATATTAAATATCAAAATGAACACTAAGAAAAATGATCAGACTGATACAGTATTTATAAGATTATTCTGTATCTGGAAACATAAACTTAGAGACAAATGTTCAGCTTCTAGTTTCGGCATAAGAAACTTTAAAGTCTTATCACATATATGTTTTAATCTGGCTCACTTATAAGAAGGGTTGGTTCTATAGTGCTGACTTGCTGGCTGTTTCGCTTGCAAGGGAGGAAACAGACACTTTATAGATGCCCCAAAAATATTTCCAAATGTCACTATGAGAGATATTTTTCCACACAGCATAGTTACATGAAATATACTTAGCATCACTTTCAACCCAACTGTTGTCCATGTATGTCAGAAAGCAAAATCAAAGACTGAGTAAAACTTCCAGTTTTTCTCCAATTTTCAAATTGGCAAGAGAACTTAGATTGACAAAAATAAGACAATAGTGTTACATGGATAATTATTCTGCTCCATAGCTTTATGTTACTAATAAACACAATGTAGTTACAAAGTACTTTATGAATTGACTACTAGCCAAGTCAATTTTCTTACCAGAGATTTCAAAATTGACTTTTCCTTTCTTAATTTACTCATAACAGAGATGATTGCTAAGATGATTTACCTGAACTCACATTTACCACATTCTTAATCATGAGTTTATTGTCTGAATTTCATAACCATCTCTTTATCTTTTCTTCTACTTATTCATTCAACTTTTATGTCACACAATTTTCAGTACACTAGGACACATAGGGATACAAGAACTTGAGTTTATAAAACCTAAGAGTAATATTAATACACATAGAAATCTACAATAAAGTGATACATTTTTGAAGATTTTAACTTCACCATAATGATTTCAGATCCAGATTTGACAAATTCCATGATTGACACATGAAAAATGGAACTATGTTTTGACTGCAATGCATAAAACATAGAGAAATGAACAAAGACTTCTCTGACAATTATATATATATATATATATATATATATATATATATACTCCTATTATATTAAAAATTAACTATTAACTAAAAATCCCCCAAAACTCCAAAAAATACATAAATGCTACAACTATACTTTATAGTTTAAAATATTGTTGCTATTAGTGTATCACTCAAAAAATACTGAGTCATTTGAAATCAGTAATAACCATGAGTCCATATGCATAAAAAAATAGCGTTTCCTATACATACATACAAATAATATGTGTATGTTATTAATAAATTCAAAAATTTGAAAAACAAAGCACAAAGAATCATATATCTCTCCTAGAAATTAATGATATTGCATAATGAAGAAAAAACAGTCAAGCTTAGTTGATCCTGACCAAAATAGAGTATAATGAACTGACTTAAAAGTGTGATTTTTCTCCACTATGGTTGGGAATGTAGACTGGTTCAACCATTGTGAAAAATCAGTGTGGAGATTCCTCAAGAAAGTAGAACTCGAGGTTCCATTTAACCCAGCTATTCTGCTTCTTAATATATTCTTCCCAAAATTAAAAGCATCAATGTTGTATGCATCCCCATGTTTATAGCAGTGTGGTTTGTAATTTTAAAAACAACCCAAATGCCCATCAATTGATGAATAGATAAAATAGGTGTGAATTTTTTATACCATACAATAATATTCAACCATAAAGAAGAATAAATTTGAGACATTACTAGCTAAATTAATGGACCTTGTGACCATGTTTTTAAAAGAAATAAATTACATAAATATTGCATTAAATGCAATTAAATGCATTAAATGCATGTAAATATTGATTATTTCTCAAGTCTGAGGTACTGAAAGTGTGAATAAGAAACAAAATGTATAATAGATATTGTGAAATAGGAAGACATTGTTCACAAACAAAGGAAGTGGGGGAAGAATGAAAAAATGCGGGGCTGGGGATTTAGCTCAGCGGCATAAGCGCCTGCCTTGCAAGCAGGCAGTCGTGAGTTCGATCCCTGGTACCGATAAAAAGGAAAAAGACAAAAAAAAAAAAAAAAAAAAAAAAAAAAGAAGAATGAAAAAATGCAAAAGAAGGATAAAATGGAAAGAAAACTTTGTAAAAAAGGAATGGAGAAGGGGCTGAAGGGTGAGGAGGGGAAAGAGGAAAAAGTGGAGTCAAGACATGTCATGTTTAGGTACAAATTCCTTATGATGAATGTGATCTTATGCATATCTAAATGGTACCAATACATTTAATAATAATAATAATAATAATAATAATAATAATAAAACGAACATCAAAGAAATACAGTGATTCCTGAGTGATGGGAAACAAATTAGTTGAACTACAATTGTACCAGTTTATTTTCTTAAATGCTTCCAAGTGACACACAAGAGGAATTTTCCTGAATTGAGAGCAAGTATCTGCAATCAAAATAATTGGGGTCTCTGAGACCAAGCCAGAGAGGAGACAAATAATCAGAAGTGGACTGCAAAGTAATGCAGAATCTCATTCATATTCAGTTGTGTAATTAAAGTTCAGTTGTATAAAGAAACATCACAAATTGAGGATGGAGCCTATAGAAAGGATTACAGATTAGATAGCCCAGTGTTTACACTGGGCCAGTGATGCAATTGGAAAGTTTATGTGATCTCTAATTTGCATGTGAGAAAGCTAGCCAGAAATTTGATACCATTAAGAGTTGAGGTTTTGGGGAAAATGCTTAGATTAGTGAGGCAGAGATCTCATTTTAGTGAGACAGAGATCTCAAAAAGTGATTAATTCCTTCATAAGATAACCCCAAGGGAAATTCTGGGTCTCTTTCATCATGTGAGGACACAGCAAGGGTATAACGATTATGAGCTAGGAAATAGGTTCTCTCCGAACACTGAATCTGCCTGTGCCTTAATGTTGAAGCATCTAGTTTCTAGACAGTAACACATATATTTTTATTTTTAGTTACCTAGGCTGTAGTATTTTATTGTAGTTATGTAAAAGACTAAGATAGCCAGAAATAATTCCTACTCTTATTGGCAAGATTGAAAATTCTCCTGATAACAGAACAATTAGCAAATTATACAAAATATCTGAGTTAGCTGTGAAAACTAATTTGTCCTATGTCAATTACTGTCCTTGTTCAATATAATCTAGAGTAAAAGCAAGGTAAAAGAGAGCCAAATTGCTTCCAAATAAGTTAAATGTGGTCCAGGCCAAAGTTCAAGAATATTTATGCAAACACAAAATAACTAGTGCTTATAATATATAATTAATTATGTCTAACATAATTCAAAACTTGTCAAATATTAAAAGAAACAAAATAATGTCACATGAAATTAAAATAAAAATAATTAAAACCAATTTAGACATTTCAAAGATATTAGTTAACACACAATGGCATATAAACTGTTAATATACCTGCATTCTATTCATGAAGAAAGTTAACTGAGGAAAGGGAGAACAAACTAAACCACAAAGATACAAAATATTCTTCTAATATCTATGACATATAAAATGAAAACTACACTGGTTGGAATTAACAGCAGAGCAGACATTACAAAAAAATCAATATATTTTAATTTGAAAGCAAAATGAAATATAGTGAAAAAATAAACGTATTTATTTGGTAACATTATAGATCCTAAAATTCATGTTCATGAAGAGTACATATGAAGGGAGGAAAATAGAAAAAAAATATTTAACAAATAATGATCCCAAGCTTCCCAGAGTTGGTGAAAACTTTACACTAACACATCCAACAGACTCAACAATCTGAATCACAAGAAAGTACCAAGATATAACTAAGTTCTCAGTTCTTCTCAAATTAACCTATTAATTTAATGCAACACCAATAAAACCTTCAGCTTTTTGTAAAAACTGTCAAGGTTCTGCTATTTTTTAGACAGAATTATAGAAAACATAGTAGAGTACAAATGTATTTTAAGAATAACACTGCTGTAGTACAAGCAGCATTTTAAAGTCTTTGTAAAATGCTACAATAATGAGAAGATTGTGGTACTAAGCCAAACTCAAGAAAGTATGGTTTTTGGAAGAACTATAAGTACATGAATGAATCAAAATGAATAGGAAGATGAGTAGAGCTACACAAAAATGTGGGAAACAAAAATGCACAAAAGTACAAAGCTAATGAAACTGAGAATACATTGATATTTTTAAAGATAGCATTTAGAGAAATTAGAAATTTCATGTGAAAAAAATAAATTGGATTCCATGTCATAATAGTATATAAAAACAAATTCAAGTTAATACATAAAACTAAAGATAAAACCAAATCTATAAAATTCCTAAGTAACAGGATAAAATTTTGTGACTTTGGGTTAAGTAATAGTGGCTTAGTTATGACCTAATTCAGAAGAAAAAATAAATCATTTTATCCAAATTCAAATTTTCTGCACTTTGATATTTGCAGTAGGAAAGTCTAATATGCAAAGTATTTGCAAAGTATAAATCTGATAAAATACTTGCATGAGTAATGTACAATTAGCTCTAAAATCTCTGTAAGGGAAGAAACAACCTAGTTTTAAAGAAAATGGGCGAAAGCATTTGCTAAACAAGATGTACACATTAAAAAAGGAAGCACATGGTAAGATACTTGGCATCCATAGTCATTAGTGAAGTAAGAATTAAAATCACAATGAGCTACAAAAATTCATCAGTAAAATGGCTAACCTTGAAACAGCTGACAGTATCTATGGTAGCCAAGTCTGCAGAAAAACTGGCACTCTATTACATTATTTCAGGTAGTATAAGAAGACATAACCATATTGGAAAACAGTTTGACAGTATTTTAGAGAGTTACACATTCACATACCATATGATCCTACCATTCCACTACTATGCATTTGTCGAAGAGAAATGAAAGCATATATTCATTCAAATGACTTTACACAGACATTCATTGTGGCTTTATTGCAATAACCAAAACCAATGGTAATAACACAAATTCTTATCACCAATGATTAGATATTGAAGTATATTTCTGTTATGGTTTGTATTTGGATACCCCCTACCATTAAGCCTCATGTAATCAAGGACACAGGTGAATTCAGCATTCATGATTGGTTCATTGTTTAGCAATAGGATTGGTCTTGTGAGGGCTATACCCACCCAGGCTCAGAGCTGACATACAGTGTGAGGGCAGGAATAAAGCATGTCTTTTTTGCTTGGTATGGTTCACTCTTGCTGTTTTGCAGAGGCCTGGAATGGTTCCCTGTCAAGCCAGCCTGCCTTGGAGCCAGCTGAGTATGGACTGAGACCGCCAAAATTGTAAGAAATAAAGCTTTCCTTCCCTAAATTTGGCAGCAGGTATTTTGTCTCAACAACTAAGAAAAAAGTAACTAAGAAAATTTCTCAAGAGAAAAATAAAATGAATAATCTGTTGACATACCCAATGGCTTAGATAAGTCTAAAATAGTAATGTTAATCAAAAGAAGTAAAACTAAAAAGAATGTGCATTATGATTTAATCTGTACACAAGTCTCAGAAATGTTACTTAATCTGTAATGATAAAAAGCAGGTTAATAGTTGTTGAAAGCATACAATAATAAATGTGATTTGAATATTATATAAGATAGAACAGTAATCAGATTAAAAGTACACATTTTAAAATCATACAAGTTGTAAAAAAAAACAAAAGAAATATCAAAAATTTTCCAACTTTAACACTAAACAAACTGACTACAGCATAACGTTGAAAATACTAAAAAGAAAGAAAATTAAAACTTTCAAATATTAGCTTAAAATTTACAGATTTCACATTTGCCATTTACCAGGTACTGTGTACAGTGATAGTTTAAATTTTTGCAATATTTACTATTAGCATGGCAAATAATTTGGATTTAATCATGCTTTCTTTTGTTCCTTCATTTTATTTCTTAAGAACTTTATACACACTTTACTATCAATTTTACCAACTCTTGCCATCAATAAAGACACACCTGAGATATCAGTGGAGTTTTCAAAGCTGACTTATTGAATCTCATTTATTTAAAACAGTTATGTAAATATAGATAATTACTCCCTTGTAGCATTTTATTTCTTGTAAAGAAAATAAAACTTCCTTTGTTGTTCAAAATTATTTTTTGCTGTTGTAAAGTGTTTAGGAAGTGAATTTTGGGGTTATGTCTCCTTTAGGAAATTCAAGAATACACAAAGAAAATTCATAATGATATATTGGGTTAATAAATATCCAAATCTTATATATCACAAACTCCTCATAGATCCTTTATATATCTGAATATCAACAACTCATTTCCAGTGTCTATGGACAAAAATAAAAGAAAACATGAACAAAAATTTTATATTCAAATATTGAAAAAAATCAAATTTGGTATTTATAGCATTGAAAAGGTATATAAGTGTACATTTGTTTCTTTCAATGTGAAAATTATGAAAACATTTCTTAAACAGCGTTATATTGTTCCAAAAATTTCACCATCACTGTAATACATACAATAACTTATAAAAAATTGTCTGCTCCTAGCAAAATTCTAGTTTTATATATACAAATAAAGGACAAGTTTTTAGTTGTGTAAAAATAAAAAAAAATAGGAAAATTCTATTTCTAAATAACTTTTTTTTTCAGGGAAACAATTCTGTTGTGCAGTCTTCTCCTAAATTTTGCAATTTGAACTGGATCCTGAAATAGGATTTGGCAAGTAAGGAGAAATAAAGAACCCTTCCAAGGAAAGGCAAAACATGACTCAAGGATAAGAGTTTATGACATCATGAATGAAGCTGTTAGCCCAAAACTTGGTAATGTGTTGCAGGTTGTTCGAACATGTGCTAATGTAGCATATCTGACCATTTATGAACAGTCTGCAACATAATAACCTGGGTTAGGATTGGTATGGTAAATAATATGGAATTATTACTGGATCTCTGGAAGAAGAAGTTTTGTTTTGCACAACAGAAGTTACTATTGCTGATCACCATTTTCTTTGTCCTTTTCAAAACATTGCGGTAACTACTGGGGATAGCAAATGTTCATTATTAAAAATATGTTTTTCATTTCCCAAACCGATGGAAGTGACATTAGGCCATTTCTGGCTAATGAAATGGATGTTGGTGTTGGTTAAGGGGCTTCCTTCATGCAGGAGTTCAAACTCTGGGACTTTGGTCAGAAAGAGCTGATGAAGTTGTTGGGAAAATAGGAAAAGAGCATGACCGAATTACTGTTATTACCCATATTTGAGGACTTGATGAAAGCAGAGATGCTTGGGAAAGAAAAGAATACGAAGGTGACAGTGACGACTACGAAGAAGAAGAAGAAGAGTAAGAAGAAGAAAAAGAAGAGGAGGAAGAGGAAGAAATGTGTGTAAAGAAAGAGGAAGAATGAGAGACATGAGTGCCCAAAATGCAGATCACAAGTCTGTAAGGACACAGAAATAAAGAAAGGAAAAATGCCAAATTTTTCAGTCACTCCAAAGGGTAAATGACTTTCCCTGAGTAGGGTCTGCAAAAGGTTTCCAAACATCTATGTTATCTGAAGATTAGGGGAGCCTTCATAAATAGACCCATTTGAGATAAAAGACAAAAACAGAACCCCATGCATTATTCTGGCAATTTTGTCCCATCTCAAGTTTGCAAGCTTATGGAGTGCCAGACGCATTCCTTTGGAAGCAATGTCCTAACACTGTACAACATCATTTCTCTTTCAATCATCCACTAGTGTTTTAATCTTTGGATGTAACTTAGTAAAAATACTAGGAGAGTGTATACATTGAGAAGTTATTTTGAACATTAGATCATAGTTTCTTTTTGGATAGTGTAGCCAAATAGAAAAATTGCTTTGTTATATTAGATTGAATATATTCATTGTGTCTATTTAGCTTAATCTTGATGTTCTAATTTCTCAAAATATATAATAAATATGTATGCATCTGGATCTACATTTGTCATGCATATGTATATGTGTGAATATCTATGTATGTGCATGCATATACTGTGTATCTATTTTAATTGATAGTTTTATTCTGATGCCTTCACTACTACTGATTTAGATGCTGAATGCAGCAATGTTTAAAATGGCATTAAAATAAATAAGAAATTGTTCTGAATGCAGTATGAATATCATGCATAAAATAAAATGTTGTGTCCTTGTATGAAAATGAAACAGGTTCCTACATATTGGCAGCCAACATGTTCTGAATAAGGAAGACGAAGTAACAAATGTATATGTTTTAGAGACAAATGTGTTCGCTTTTTGTTTTACTCTTACATTTTTTTTTTCAAAGAGCTAAAAATTTAAACAATCAAACAGACAAAAAAGAGGACTTTCCCAGATTAAGACTCCAATGTAAAAGTGAGCTATACTCTACAGCCTGCAAATCTATTGCTTGGGAATGTGAAATATGACTACAAATGCTTCTGTTTCTGTTACTTTGTCTTTTGCTACCTTTCCTTCTAGGGAAAGGGGAGTTAAAATTTAATAGTTCTCTAAAGTAGACATATACATTTCAAAGTTGAATTGTTTCAAAGAATATTTACGGACCATTTAATATGTGGACACAATTGGTTTAGCTTCAACTTCTTTGTTCTACTGTTTACTAGTGAAGGAATATGATTAGGATTGCCAGTCACAACTGACACAAAAGTAATCAAACATTATTTTGAGCCATTGCTTTGACCATCTTAAGATAAATTTCAAAGAACTTCATTTCTTATTAAAGAGAGAAGCTTCCATTTTACCCTGGCTATATCACTAATAAAAGATGAATTTAAAAAGAAATGAGAGGTAAGGAGAATAAAAGAGAAAGAAGATGCAGAGGGGGAAGAAAGATAAGAAAGGAAGGAAGAGAAAGAAAGTGAAAAAGGAAGGAAGGAAAGAAGGCAGAAAGAAGGGACAGAGGGGGGAGGCCAGAGGGAGGAAGGGAAAAAGGGAGGAAGGGAGAAGGAACTCAGAGGAGAGAGGGAAGGAGGAAAGAAAGCAAAAGTGATGCTGGAATTGAGAAACTTATTGGGAAGGAGTTGAGTTGTTCAGTTGTAAAAAAAACAATACACTCTTTGGAGCTTATTGTTTTTCTGACAAAAAAGATGAAACAAAGATGTACAGGTAACTAAGAGGTTAATAAGATCCAAGATTTATAATGGGGATTGTAATAATGAGAGAGAAGGAGAGTGCTCTAAAGGAGAGAACAACTTGTAAGTATACACATATAACTGTAGGTATGTTTAAGTGTGCAAGATACATAACAATGCTACTGGGTTTTTGACAGTTCATAAGACAGAATAATTTGTGTTGTCATTGTGTGATTGTTCTTGATGCTTTGATTTTGTAACTTGAACAACTACTTCTAAGATACCAACATATAACATATCAACTACTGATGAATTCTTTAATATTATTTTTTGAAATTCTGTGTCATTTCTACCTATTTTGTTTTCCTTTTTTAAATAAAAAATAATGAAACATAATCCAAATTAAGAAAAAAATGTTTAAAAAATCATACAGGTAGATAAGTTCAGGAATTATATGAAAGACTCCATGTCATCAAATGTAGTTCAAAACAGAGAGAAAGAGAAACTTAAGATGAATAAATCTCATGCCTCTTGGGCTAAGTTTCAGTTACAATAAATCAGTAATACAAATGGTAGGCAAATACTGCTTAAGCACAAAATCATATTTTGTTTTATGAAAGGTCTAAAAATATGGCAAATTTCAATCTCTTTCTCACAGCTGGCAGTAATTTTGGAAACTTCTGTAGATGCTGTTTTTTGTTGCCTACAAAATCATGTGAACCATTTTCTCTGCCAATAGAAAAGTATAGTTGTCTATTGTCCAATGAGTCAGCCTTCTTTTTATGTTCATTTCTTGGCTAGGCATATGTTTTTCAAAAATTTTTAGAGAAAAAAAAAGTCACTAAGCCTATTATGAAAATAATTTAGTCAAATGCTTGCTAAGCAGTTGTTTTGGAAGGAAAAAAAAAAACTTGTTTCAACAGTTTGAAATGTTAAGTTATTTATTGCATTTGGAGAAGCATGAAACCATTTCAGAGAAAAGACTTATGGGTCAGAGTTGGCACCTTGTTAACAGAACATTACAAAGTGATTTTCGAAGAAGAATTAGCAGTGAAGTTTTTTCATTGATCAAAGATGTCAGGCTGAGAAGCATTAAGGTATACATGCCATATGAACTTATTTTTTGTAACTTTATACTATATCAAAACTAAGAGTCAAATGTAAGAGAGATTCATATAACTCTGAAATGGAACATCACAATACACGTAAAGAAATATTTATACATTGTCATCTGCTGGCAAAACTCTTATATTAAATTATCAGTCCTCAAATTGGAGTTCTTGAGCTGTGAATGTACTAAATCTTTCTAAGAGGGAATCTATTTTCTAAAAAAAAAAATATTAAAATGAGCCTGGATCTTGTGGTAGAGGTCTATAATCTTACAATGTGGGAGGATGAGGCAAGAGGATTACATGATCAAGCCGTGGTGGGCAACTTAGCAATGTGGAGAAATCTTGTCTCAAAGTGTGAAATAATAAGTGAAAGGGAATATACCTTATTAATACCTCAGTGTGAAAATCCTGAGTTAAATTCCTAGTACTGCAGAAAAATGTGTGTGTGTATATATATAAAACCTTATTGCAGTGCTGACAATTGCATTACTGTTGTAAAAAATAACAATAATGCCTTACTACGGATAAAGGTTATGGCACAAACTGTAGTATAATTCTGCACAGCCACATAAATATTTAGAGACTTGTTTCAGTTAAAAAAATCCGGAAAGAAGTAAAAATTATTAATTAGGTAAAATCCCAACTTTAATATGGCTTTTTTTTTTACTGTTCTGATCATGAAAATAGGTGTTCTTAAATTATTTCTGCCATATCAAGCACCAAGATAGTTTTCTGATACATATCAAGCACCAGGGTAGTTTTATGCAAAATACATGTACTATTATTTGAGTTGCAAACTGACATATTACCTATGTCATTTTTTGACTATATTGAAAAGCATGACGAATGATGGCTATTCAGACATTAATATTGAATAAATGTTTTCTTAAAATAGCTTTGTGAGTTTGTCATTTCAGGGAAAACATTGACAGTATTTTTATTTTTTTGACATTGAGCACAGTTGAGCTTTGAAGCAAAAATTAAACTTTGGTAAAATTTATATATGCCAATCCACACTAAATAGGTTCGAATACTTTATGTTTGTGAAAAAAAAACAGTGATAATATTAATGAATATATTTATCAATATATAAAATACACAAAACTCAGTATATCCATAGTTTTTAAAGTGACTAATACATAATATTACAAGATTATATCTGGGCAAAAGACTTACTCAAACTATTTTATGAATGAATCTAGCAAAACAATATGCAAAATTCACTGGTATGATTTTATGTCAAAAGCTAAGGAAATTCCCCTCCCTTCTTAACTCATGTTTTTAACTTCACACATATTTGACTGAGGATAGATTTTTATTCTTATGCCTAAATAAAGAAAAATCTCATGCTCTCTGACGACAGAGGTAGATCTGACAATTTAGGCATCTTAAACAAGCCCGACAATGAAATTAATTAATTAATTTCATTGCAATAAGTATTAATGGATAAAACAGCCATGTAAGTAGCTCTTTGGCCCATAAATGTATTTTCTGAGAATATAAATGGTTAACCAAAGATCAAAATCTTGAAGAACTGATGCTCAAAAGCATTAAAGTATTTTGTAAGCAGGAGAACACGAGCTTCAGAATTTGCCAAATCTGGAGACAAATACAAACACTATTTCTTAATTGTGTTTGTCCTTGGAAACTGTTTTTCAAATGAACAGTTTTCATTGATGTAAGGTAGACATTAATGTATTGTCATTGCAAAGCTTTTGTAAGAATTTTAAATCATCTAAACAATGTACCTTGCACAGAAACTAGCACACTGTAAACTTTCAATCAATAGTGGTTATTTTAATATACAGTTTTTTAAATGTCAGTTTCTATATGAATATAGATGTAGGCATAACTTTAAAATAAAATTACAAACTTCTTTTCATTTTTATTACCTTAAATCATCATTATATCAATATGTGGAGACATGGAAATATGCTTCACAAATGAGACAAGAGCAAAAATGTAGGTTAAGCAAAGAAGTGCACTAGTCACATATATAAAATATATTCAAGAATTTTGAAGCTTTTTCAGGTACAAGGACACGTGTGGCTGAAGCAGAACATCAGCTGAAATACTATACAATACCACATCACAGTGACTGGGACAAACCGTGCTTTGAAGATCTTGAGTTTGAAAAACAATTTCTGCTTGATTGCGCTTGTAATGACACAAAGAACAATGAGCAAATGAGTCTATAACATAAGCAAACTTAAAACCATCCTTTGCCTCAGTATATCTGCTCCAAACAATGTGTTCTTTCTGTTAGTTTTTTAGAGAAAATCTTCAGGGTTCATGCTGCAGAACGATCATACCCACATTCAGTCATCTGACTAATGCTGTCTCCTGCCTTTCTACTTTAGCAAGCATTTCCCCGTCCCTATTGGCATGAAAGCACAGTCCTTGTCAAGATGCTAACAGCAATCTCATTCTGGTATCACACTCCTTTCATAAACCTATCTTTGATGATGCCCTTTCGGTCCACCCACATGGAAATGGAAGTGCTTCATGGCCCTGCAGAAACGTGCCCCAACGCGTTGTGCAGCACAGAGCATACTCTTACTACTCCATAGTTGAATGTCCTTCTTTCCTCACTAAATTCACTAAGATGTAGTTCAACTACCGTATCTTCTCAAAAGACCTTTGTGATATCTATCTTCCACCATAAATCAAAAATAATTTTGCTGTTCTCTAGCCTCTCATTATAGAATCTATGAGTGATTTTTATGGCATGCATGTCTTCCTACCATTAGATTATTATTTGCAAAATGTATTCATCTCCTAATCTATGATGTTCCAGTTTAGACTGCCATCGTCACTTATCTCAAATAAAGCCAGAAACCTCCTAATTGGTCTCCATACATCCATTCTTGGCCTCATTTAATCCATTTCTTGTCCAGTGCTCAGTGATCCTTCTATGACATTGTCAAGCTCCTAATCTGCTCAAAACCCAGGTGGTGTCTCATTTCATTCTAAGTGAAATGAAGCTCAAATTTTTATAATGGCTTAGCCAGCTAAGTATGTTCTGATGTCTGACTATTTCTTCAAACCTTAGCATCAGCTTCCCTTCCTTGGTCTCCTTACCACACATGTTTGCTGAAATTCTTTTGGTTTTTTAAAACATAAAGTTTGCTATTTCTCAGATAAGCAAATTATATGGTGTCATACTGTGCAGCAACAATTTTCCCTCATTTTCACAGAGCCACTCCTGCTCATTCTTGATGTCCCAGTTTACATGTTAGGTCCTCAGAGAGACTCCTGGACATTTTGACCCTTGGCTTATTTTATTGATTGCATTTGATAAATTTAAACTTCTGAAAAATATTTCAGATTATTTGCATTTATCTGTTTTCCTGACTGGAATGTGAACTCTTTCAGCTTTGTATATATGTAGAAACTGTCCTCTGTTGTACTATCATCAACCAAGATGGTGTACAAAACTGGATTTAATAAATACGTGTTGAGCAAGTAGATAATTAAAAAGTATTTGTTGGCAGAATTTCACATTTAGTCATTAAACTCAAAATCTACCAAGTAGCAAGATTAAAGTCTAAAACACTACCAGCACCCTGAATTCATGAAACTAGACTATTTCCCTCTGAAAAAAAATGAGGAGGCTATTTGAAACAAATTACAAGGGCTTTGCTACAGTTTAGGTGCTCTTAATAGAGTGTAATTTTTTCTTCCTTTTTTTTTTTGGTACAAGGGATTGAACTCATGACTGCATGCTTGCAAGACAGGCATTTATGCTGCTGAGCTAAATACCTGGCCCCACGTTTAATATTTTAAGCTTTGAGAAGAAATCTACTTATTGCTTGCTAAATATGTATGTATAATTTACAGATGCTTTCCAAATATCAAATTTTTTTAGTGTTGTGTCATGAAAGCATATGATGAACTCTATATGTATTTCAATGAATGGCCCTTCAAATATCTACCTTTACTCTATTTCTTTTATAAGTACAATATATTTACTTCTATTCTCCAATAATACCTACTTTTTATGTGTGTCAAAAAGGTTGTGAATGGTGATAGTTTCATTAGCAGAGCAAAGATCTGCTTGGCTTCTATTTCCCTTGGAATTTTGGTAAATGCTAGATTGTAACAGTCATTAAGAAATTGCCAATAATTATCATAAACCATCACTGAACATTCCACTTACTCTCCCATAAGCACATTTTTGAGATACCTCAGTATGTCTCAAAACTTTAATTTATTTTCCTGCCTAGACTCTGATTCACATCTTCTGTTATTCTTTTTATCATGGGCCGTTGATCTTTATAGAGTTTCTCTTACCACAAGCTGTTTCTGGCTTACATATTTGGACCATTGCTTCAGACAAGTATCTTCCAGGGATCTCCGATGTAGGGTTATTTCAACAGGAATCAGATATCCTTTAGGTTCCATTTCAGAGCCTTCCAGAATCGCTGAATTAGGAATCCTGAGCAGTAGTTTCAAAAAGTCATGGCTACAGTAATGAGAACTGGGAAGCTCAGGTTGATTTCATGGTCATGCTAATGATCACCATTTAGTCTTTAGGTTTTGTCATTGCTTCTGGAGTTACACACGTTTTCTACACAGGCAAAACACAGAAATGCATTTAAATGGCACTGCAATTGTAGGCAAGACATTGATCAATAGACAATAGTAACCCAGAGACACTAACCAACCTGTGAAAATCAGTGGTTTACTAAGACTTGGGAGATCATTCCACAAAGTAATCAGTTTTGTGTGATAAAAATTGGAAATCACCTCAATCAAAAGGTATACAATAGCTATCCGTCTGTTTCATAATTTCCAATTACCTCTGTTCTCTTGCTTAGAAAATTTTCCAACTGATAAAGCAATAGTTACACAGTTAAACATTAGTTAAACATTTATTCATTATTTTTGCTTAAAATTCTGTTGTCTGGGAAACCAGTATAGAAAGCATCCCCTTTTTTTGTACTTCCACGGTTTTACGTTTGTCGCGAAACAACATTTTTGACAGCTTTGCCTGTAGTCTACTGAAATGTGGGAAAGACATATAAAACTCAACTGTCAAAGTAACGATCCTTCACTCAGAGTAAAACCAAGAAAATCGTTCTTGCTTGTATACTCACCCTTGGGACAGACATAGATATGATGAATTCTTAATGGAAACACTCTGGTATCCTTTAAATTCACGGTAGGCTTTTTAATATACAATGTTTTCCAAGTGTATTTTAATATTTTTCTATAAAATACATTTTTCTCTAAAATATTTTGAGGCTACTTGTACCTAAAACTTTAGTCAATATCTTGTGAAAGAAACATCAAATTAAGTGTTAGGTAGGACTTATGTATGAAAAACAAAATTCATTCATTTAATTGACAGCTACTGATTTCCAATATATGCATTGAATATACAGAATTGAATAAAATAGGCATAGTTTATATTCTCAATCACATTATAATTCAAGAAAAAAAGAAAACTCTGTATACTCCACAAAAAATATTTTAACTTCTTTACAGTTTAAAGCCTGGTTTGCACACAATTAAATTATGCACTCCTCTCTTTTATTTTCTGTCTTTTTTTGCAAGCAGGCAATACTGAAACATCTTTCATTGTCCTTTTAAAATGTAAGCAAATTTAGTATACCAGAGTCAATATTTCAAGAGACATTTTTTTTAAAATTTTATTTAAGGAGAAAAAAAAAACAGAGAAAGGGTACAAGTTATACAGATTTACAGAAAAAGAAAAGAACAGTAGGAAATCACTAGTTAATGGATTACATATTGTCATCTTAGAAATAATTGTTCAAGTTACAAAATTAAAGCTTATGAAGTAGACATTCCAACAGTGAGACTGCAAATAGTTCTGTTCAATGATCCAACAAAACTCAGTAATATCATTATCTATCTTATACACTTAAATATACATGCAATTATATCATTTAGAGCACTTTCTTTTCCTCTCTTTTGTACAATGACAATTACACATTTTGGGTTTTGTTGCTCCCACAGTTCTTATTACTTTTTTGGAAGAGAGTAGAACCAAATGTGACATAACAGAACAGAGTCAGTCAAATCAAAAGGGTGGACATAATATAAAATGTAAAAGCATAATACAAGGTGATCAACAATGGTTACCATAATGCCTCCCGCTATCTCTAATAGAATTGCCTATATAATCAGTTATAATAAAATTGAACAAAACAGTAAAGAACAGAAGCAACAAAACCAAAACATTGGAGACATTATGGGTCTTCAAAAGTAGATAATAGTCAACCAGAATGGGCGTCATAATGAATCCCACTATCTTCACAGTTTTGATCTGCACTGCAATGCTGTTATGCCCTCTTTTATCTCAATCTCCATTTTATTATTTACTTTTTTATTTTTATCCTTTTAATTAAGGGAAAAATAAATAAATAAATAAATAGCAGGATATATTATAGTAACCCACTTTGACTTTCCATTATCTTGATTTAAAGCCCTGTATTGCTTTCACCATCTTGTTTTGACTGATGTTCCTCTATTCTGTTTTGCTTGATAGTACCAGGTTCCAAAGTTCAAGAGACATTTTTACAAACATCAGGGATAAATCAAATTTTGTTTTACCAGACAACCTCAGAATAGAGAAAGGGGGGAATTTTATAATATGTTTGTACCAAAAAATCTCTTTAATAATAAAAATGGTGCTGTAATTCGGATGTGAAAGACTCCAAAGTCTCATGTGGTAAAGACTTCCTTTAGACCTTCAGTCCAAAAGGCTGTTGAGGGGTGAGTAATGAAGACCTTAGGAAGCCAGGCCAGTGGAAGGAAGATCGGTCATGAGAGACACGGATAAATGCTCACGGAAAGGATACTGTGACCTTCGATTCTCTCTCTCTCTCTGTATCTCTGTCTCTGTCTCTGTCTCTCTCTCTCTCTCTCTCTCTGTCTCTCTCTCTCTCTCTGTCTCTCTCTGTCTCTGTCTCTCTCTCTCTCTCTCTCTCTCTCTCTGTCTCTCTCTGTCTCTGTCTCTCTCTCTCTCTCTCTCTCTCTCTCTCTCTCTCTCTCTCTCTCTCTCTCCTCTCTCTCTCTGCTTCCTGACTGAGATCTGAGATTACTCGGGCTATTTACCTCCCATATGCACTTACTGCCATACCATCGTGGAGGAAATTGCTAGGAAAAATAAACCCTTTCTGCTTACACTTGAGTTTCTCAGGTACTTTGTCATAACAACAGAAAACTTACTGACACAAATGGCTGCTTATGCCATATGACAGCAAAAACACAGGGCGAAATTATTAGAGATGTTTACATCTTCTCTAGGAAATGGTATTCCCCAAACACCACCAGACAAATTAATAGGCATAGCCAATATAGGAAAATGGCTAGGTTTATTAAACCTTGTAGGCAGCTTCGCATGCTTCTTCCATTACTTAAAAAACTTCAAAAGTAACAGGTTACATTTTATTCACAAATTGGATGAGATGTTAAATTAAGTAGATGACATCTGAGTTACTCAAGTTTGTTAGACTTGTCGCAGTTGATAAAAGCCACAACTCTAACATATACGGGGATAATGAAGCCACAAAATAAGGTTAGGGAGGCTTTTACTGATGTGGGCATCATTTACAAAAGTTTTCACAGTGAGATTCAGTGCTTGCAAAGATTAACACTTAGGGAAATCTCAAATATTAGAGCAAGCCAAGAATAAAACTCAGCATATAATTCTGAAACATTTGATCACGCCATACACTCAAAATTATATTTGAAAATTAAAATTGATCTTTGTTAAAATAGATGTAGTATTTAAAAATTAACTTTAAGTAATTGAGAAAAAGTTAACCTTTCAAAACATCATTTTTTCTTATTTTTCTGATGAAATACAGACATTTCAAAAATATTCAATCCTTTGGGAACTGCTAATTTAAAAATGCTTAGTTTATTTTTTCTTCTTTAACCTACATGTCAGATATTTCAATGTAAAAGTAAATAAATAAATGTAAATACAGCAAAATGGAGAAATATTTGTTGTATCACTCAATTTAAATCTTTAATAGCATTTACTTAATGCACAATGCAAGGGATAAAAAGGTTTGATATTTTTATCTTCGAGTTAAGACATATAAACACTTGTGCACATGCACACACATAAATTTCATCTAATAAATTCATCTGAAAATACAGGTCACACACTCAGATTGTTTTTAGCAACTGCAAATGTGAGTTTAAAATTAGAAGTAAGAATGAACCATTTTTTGGTTAGAGGCTACTAGGGATCATCAGTAAAAAAAATGTATTTTGCATTAAATGTATGTAAAGACTATTAGTTTCAAGACATAGTAACAGGAAAGAAAAATGTCACCTCATCTGGAAGTAACGAGAAATGTCAGTTTAATAAATCTGTGACTCAATGCCATGTCTAGAATTGGAGTCTTATTGCACAGAGAGTTTGGTATGATTTGACTCTATAGAACATTTAACACTAGTTTAATTTGGACATTAAGTGCTACACATGTAGACATTATGAAAAGAAATTAGACTATGTTTCTTGGAATTTCTTCAGGAATCAATATTCAGAACCCATCTTCCATACTTAACCACGCCCGTCACATCTTAGGGTGACACAGTTTTCAAAAGCTGGAGAAGAGAGGGAGGCTAGTAGGGAGAGAGATTGGAGAGGAGAAGAAAGGAGAGGAGAGAGGGAAAGAGGGAGAGACAGAGACAGAGAGAAAGAGACAGACAGAGGTAAACCGTGTTAGAAAATGTAATTTCCATTTAAGGAGAAAACTATCCAAAGGCAAGAAAACACTAGTCAATAGGATATTATATCAAGTGTGAGAAACAAATACAGTAGGAATTAAGAGACACAGCTCTAGTACAAATAAAAGCAACCAGTTAAAAAAGTGGTTGAAGAGATAAAGTGAGTTCAGAAAACCCTTACTTCTCCACAAATAATGAGGTAGAGGGAAAATTCACTGAGTTCCCAATTTAAGCATAAACATCAAGCTATTATTGCACTACTTAATTTCTTTATTATCATTCCACTAAATAACCTAGAAATCATGAATTCAAGAAATAAAGTGAGAGGTCCCAATACTTCTTTCAATCATTTAAAAAAGTGAGTAGGGTGCAGTTATTAACCCACTATTTACTTAGCATTTATTGTATCCCAAGAACTCTTGTAGGCACTTAGATGTGATACAGACTCAGAAATCTATGTTTTGGTCTTTATATTTTATCAGACAGAAAGGAAAAGAATTGTGAATATCGTAAGTATTTTACAAAGGGCATATTAAAAAGCAACAAATAGTACTACCTCTACAAAGCATTTTATAATTACGTATCGGTATTAATCATTTTCTCCTTGTCGGATAGAATTAGTATTGGCTTTGGTTTCTGAGTCTCCAAAGACTCAGAAATTCAACATTCTTCTTCCTGATGTAATAGCACAACTATTGCAACTGGTCATAGTGTATTTCTCCAAATATCAGAGGTACACTGGCTTCACTATTGGGCTAGATGACTTCAGAGTTAGTTAACTGAAGACGAGGAAGGGAAGAAGAGGAAGTTAACTTGTGATTATCTACCAGCACTGCCAGTCTCAGAGGCAAAGAAAGCCAATGTGCCTGACAGAGGCTTAGGAAGACCAAATACACATGCATGACTCAAACTGGCAGGACCTCAGCGACCTGCCTTCTTATCCAATATCTGCTCGTGGCTGGAATAATTAAAACCCAGGAGAGAGCCAGCAGGATGGATAATAGGACTTAGTAATGACCCTCTTTGTTTCAACAAATTCATATAGCAGTTCCTGAATTTTAAAAAGTGCTGTGCAAATCGATTTGTTGACTGATAAAAAGTGAATAGCAATTAGTTTATAATAAAACGGCCCATTTCCATGAAAGTTTAGGTGATGGAATGGGGGAGGGATAATAGAATTTCTGAGCACTGAGGTAAGGCTGCTGTTGGATTACCTTAGCAAAGTTACTAAAGCTCATCTTGCCAGATGTTCCCCAGCCCCAGATTTCACCACTAATATTTATTTTTTGAAGTAAGAGATTTTTTAAACTCTTATTTCCTGTCCCAGAGAGCACCACATTAGGTTACTAATGCATGAGTGTAAATTTGTTTATTCTGTCCCTGAGCTCTGTGATCAGAAGCTCCCAGAGACTTTTTGCTTTGGAATATGAACAAGCTTATGAGATGCTTTAGGAATACTCAGCTAGTAATAATGATAATAAGAAACACCAATTATTTAGCTTTTCTTATTAGTCAGCACTGCAATTATTTCTTACCAGATATTATCTTGTTAAATGCTTACAATGACCTTGTAGGTACCTATAATCTCCATTTTACAGATTAAAAAGTGAGATGCAAAGTGGTGATGAAAGCATCATAAAGTATAATCAAACTTGGTTTCCTACAGGTCATAGAGGGGTTTAGAAAAAAGTGATTCGATATATACTTTGGATTAAATCATAGAATATTCTTTATACAATTATTTTAAACATACCATAACTACATACTATAAATTATGACTTTAGTAGCTAAAGATTGATCCAGAGACCCACCGTGATCTGGGAAATGGGCAGCAGCTCCTCGGAAGAAAATGCTGCACAAGGATGCTTGTGTCCAGGAGATGTGGCAGTGATCAGTGCGATCTATGTCACTTTGCAATAACTGCATGGTACAAAGGAGACAATCTGAACTCAGTGTGTATGTTAGAAAATAGTGCAAGTTGCAATGCTCCACTGGTTCTGTGGCAGCCACATTGTTCTCTGAATGTTGAGCCGAATGTTTAGCCATGGTGACAAATCTGGAAGACACAAAATAACTAAATGGCAGTATATGTCCTATTTTTGAGCCCAAGCATATATTGTGGAATTATAGGAAAATGTGATGGCAATAATATTTGCATTTGCACCTACAATCATGTGAGAACAGGGAAAGAAAAATTGCATATGACCTACATAGTTAATGACATCAGATTCTAGTACTGGTGTACAAAAACTAGTGCCTACCAGAAAAGTATGACATTTGACACTGTTACTGCTGCCTGCTTCTCTCTCTTTTTATTGTTCTTGCCTGTGGTTACCTAATTCAGTTCTATTTTTTTTAGCTTTATCATTATCTGTCATTCCATAATCAACCATTACTGGCTTTGCTGATTTGAATATTTCTGCTCTTATTGTTTTGTAGCATATGTATAATGTATACCAAGGTGACAGAATTCTTTATACATTCATTTGTAAAGAGCATATTTGTAGCTATATTTATACCTATGTATTTAGTTAAGTTTTTCCTACATAATGGAATCATCTCACCTAAAAGACATTAGTCTCTGTGCTCAGTGGCCACACATTTTCATATAAATCTGGCCATTAGATGGAATTCTGCACTTATAGTGGCAAAAAGAGCTCTTTCTCTCCATCTTCCCTTATGATCATTTCAAATCCGCACTTGTCAAAGAATGCCACAGTTTTCCACAAAAATACCAGTACCCACACTTTGAATAACAGTTTGATTCTGAAATTCATCGATAGGTCTTTCTTCTTATTTTACCTGAGACTTCAACTCCTGGATCTCCTCTTTTACATCGGTCAGTGCAGGACTGAACTGCCTTCCGCTCATTCATTGTGAGCAAAGACCAAGAGTCTCTCAATGCATTTAACAGGGGGTAGACATGTGGCAGCTTTGAAGTAAATGTCTTTTGATGAACTGAGCTGGAAAAAAGCACACAGCATAATTCTGATGAGTCTTCTCAGTTTGTGAAGGCCAGTGTAATAATATTTTACATAACTATAATGTTTTAGAAATTTTGGAGCATTTTCAAATAAAAATACTCTCAATTGTTCACAATTGTGTGTGATATAATAGGACAAGTGTTATTGGTCTACTTTCATCAACAGAGAATAGAAGTTCATTTTTTAACCCTACATGAAAATTTAAAAATCTTAGTGTTCTGTTAAATATGATGCATTGGATATAAAATTTTTGATAATTTCATTTTTTAAAAACATGCCACATTTTTTCATACACATTTCTGATTTGAACAGAAATTCTGAAATCTTGAGAAAATGGTAAAGTCCAAAAAAAGTGAGGAGATTACCACTGAAGCCTCAAAGAAACAGGTAGAAATATTAATATAGATAATTATGCAAACAAGGTTTTCATATCCTAAGTTTCAATAAAATTAGGTTTAACAAAATTCTCTAAGGATCATGCCCTAAGGAGATTATAAAGATGAGCATTCAACTGGGGAAAATTGAGCTTCAGGCTAAATTGATTTAAGGGTGAAAAATGAGTGCTTACTAGGGATTTATCGGAAAAAGATGGACATATTTTTGGAAAAAAAATAGAACATCTGCACACATTTAAAAGGAGTTTTATTCTTTTTAATTTTTTTAACTTAGAGATATAATTCACCATTCTTTAAAAAAAAATGATCCAGGTTATACCACAAATGGAGAGAGACAGGAGATGTTTGTGCTTTTTTTTAAACCTAAGAACATTTTTTTCCCCAGGATGATCTAAAGCTGTAATGTAGAAATGTTTTACCAGACTCCAAATCAAATGCATGGTGGTGAGATCAGCTGAACATTTGTGTATCCGTCTTTGAATGAACATGGCTGGACAGAAAGAAGAGAGTTACATGTAGGTATTTATTTCTAGGAGAGAATTAAAATGGTCTTTCTTGCTGCTTCTTAAACACTTAGAAATATTATGCAAAATTTTATCTGCATGAGTTTTTTTGTGTAGCTAATGCATGACAGAAATAAATGTAGATGATTGAATGAACATATGCAATCTATTAGGGCCATCTAATCTGATATGGAAATATTGAAATATGTGTGATGAGTTTTTGAAGATTATTATGAACAATAAAAACAAAATATAGAACTCTTTATCTTGCTCTAGTGAATTATTACAGTCATGATTATAAAAAAAAACCCTTCACTATTGTCCCTTCCTCCCAATATTGATAGCATGTATCAATAAGACAGTATCACTACCATGCTCCCATGCTCTTCATGATCTAATTTTTCCTAGTTAAATAGCTTTATGTGTCTCAAATGGTACCCTTTTATTGACCCTAAACTTCTTAAAATTATCTAACCTTACTGAGAAGCTCATTCATTGAATAGGTTTACTTCTGTGAAACACACCCTTTACACCTTCCTTCCTTAGTATCAACAGTCAGCTCCGAGTTCAGTTTAAACTTCATCGAAGAGGCTACCTTTGATAGTGACAGAGGAAGGCAGGTGATCTTCTCTTCATAATAGAGCACTATTTACCAAAATGTCATATTGTCTGGTATCTTTTATATCCAGATGTAAAATGAGAGAAAAAACAGAAAAAAGTTAAAATATAGATAAAATTCAAATAAATTTAAAAAGCACTGGTTACAAAATCCAGTATCCTTAATAACAAAAATATGTAGTATCATTTGCTACATTTGTCCTACTTGCTGACAACATACTGCTTGTCAACATCCATATGTTAGACATTCCGGTGAAGAAGATACTTTAAGCATCTTTAAAATCATTTCTGTTTTCTTTTTCACAATTTCTACCAAAGCAAATGTGCTGTTCGTGATAGCAAAATGCTCATTTTTTAAAAAAGTTAAATTTGAACCAAATGAACATAATGATAATAGTAGTCTTATCTAGCCACAAGGTGGAGCTCGCGACTCCTTCCCGCAAAGCTGACCAGAGTTGAGCTCACTGTGTGGAGGCCAAAGGGTGAGAACATCCAAGTGGTACCCTTGAACCTCATGGGTTTGTCTCCTGCTAATAGACAGCCTATGAGATATCCTCTGTGCTGGCGAGTGTTCTTTCCCATGATTTCTTTTCTTAATGTGCCTGTCTTTTGTTTTCTTTCTATGTCATTGTAGTAATCAAATGTAGGATGGAGTCTAGTCCACTAACCATCTACCTCACAGACACTTGAGGAATTAGTTAAATTGCATGTTCTAAAATCCAATCCTACAATTTCTGAATTTTGTTTTGTGAGATTGAAGTTCTGGAAAATGCATTTTACAAGTTACTTCCTTCCCCCTTTGCAAATGGCTTACAATTAAATCTAATAAATATTGACCCTATGAGAGATAAATTAGGTAGCTTTGATACTTTTAGGCCAGAGTTTTACAGGCTAATGCGGTCCCTCCAGGTCAGGGGACCACCTGAAAGTTTGGGGCAAGGACCAGTTAGTTAGGGTTTCTTTTGAATGCAGTTCTAGGTGCTCAGCTCCCTCAGAGACTTAGGGCTTTTGCCATAATGAGTAGCTAATTGGCCATTAATATTGTGAGGCCCTGCCCTCCATCACTCCAGTGCGGCTAATTCTGAGACCCACCTCTCACTCTCTTTTCTATCACAGGAGAGATTTGGGGATCAAGGATAATATATTTGGGATTAGTTCATGTTATTCCAGGTGGCTCAAAAGGGGTCCAGGTTCATTCAACTAATTTGATGACCTTTGAAATGTAATCTGCCTCAATAAGAAATAAAAATGCTCCTTAACACAAGGATGCCAGCTTTAATATTCCTCAAGGAGTAGGCTCTAAATCATCTTAATAGAGGACATATGCTTTATGCATAGGATTATTTGTGCTTCCAGGGGAGAAAATGAGCACTCTTACTCTTAAGAAAATGAGCTTCCAAAGTGGCTGCAGTGATGGCTAATGAAGATAACAGAGTTGGATTTGAACGGTCAGTTTCTCATCATTCCCAGAGCCCACTGCTACTCCAAAAAAAGGCTCCAAGAGTGCTGCGAAACTGAGAAGGATCAACAGATTGTTGCAAACACATGAAGTAGTAAAGGGCTAATAAATGCAAAGTGAAGCAAAGCAAGATAAAACAGAAAAACAACAAAAAATGACTAATGTAAAAACTCAGAAAAACAGAAATCTCAGGAGCAAGGGAGGACTGCATTGGCCACACCCTACATGCACTTCTAACATTTGAATCTAACAGGTTGCCCATTCGATCCTTTCTTATGTTATTTAATGAAACAAAGGTGGAATTGACGATTCTCAGTCCCATGGCATCTATCTAACCTGTCATTTTAAAAAGAGTAAGAATCCCCACTGTCATTCACACTTTGGGTCTGCACAGGATTTTATTCAGCTGTCTGGAGGCTTCCTGATCCATAAGCTACTGTAGCCAGGATTGGTCTCAAGGGACACAGGCTTTTCTTTTAGGTTTTACAAATTGTCAGAAACCATAAATATTAGAAATCCTAAGAACAATCCTCACGTTTTCCTCTCAATAAAGCACCGGTTTGCAAACTTTACAGTGCCTCAGGATCACCTGGAGGACTTGTTAGAACACAAATTGCTGGGCCCTACGCCCAGAGTTTCTTATTCACTAGGGACTGGAGCATTTGCATTGCCTCAAGTTCCCAGTGCTTCTTTGCCAGTCTAGGAACTACACTTTGAGAGACTCTGGGACACAGTAACAAGGAAGATAGATCGTAGCACTGAAACCAAAGTGTGTGTACTACAGGACAGAAAGCAGACATATTTGTGTTTCACACAAAGGAAACTAAGTTTGAAAGACTTTTGTGTTTACAAGTGCCTTCATATTTAGTAATGAATTTAATATTTGAATTTTTATGATGCAGTCTATGCTTGATATTTTGCCAAGGAAAACATTACTGGTTTTGTATTTGTTGATCATTGTACCAATCGTATGAAGTATGCATGATTACATTTTACAGATGAAAAGCCGGAAACATTTTGAAGATGAAACAGTACTGCATACATAAGGAAACCACAATGCAAAATCTTAGCTACCTGCTTTCCCCTCGATTGCATAGCTAACAGAGGAGAAAATCAGAGTAGCAACTCAGTTCTCTGTTATCTAAATTATACCTGTATTTTACATCATTATACCATGCTTACTTTCAGGAAAACAGCAGGTCTAGATTTTTATGTAATTGAGGATTGCATTTTAATACTTGCCTAGGAACTAGAAACGTGATAGCAGATCCAAGTGCTAGCACCTTACACTCTGCTATCTCACAATATATACTCGCCCTCTGAGAATTGGAAAAAACAAAGCAAATATTTTGAAATTAGTTTGCTGACCAATCAGAAATCAAAGTCCCTAATGATTTGCTTACCATTCTACTACAATATCTCTACAGTAGTAAGCCAGGGACAAATGGATGGACCAGGGCTTGTGCTGGGCATCAAGACATGAAAGTTTTTATCCTGAGCCCACTATTCAGCAAATTGCAAGTATTCAGCATTTAACTTTCTGCTTAATGATAGGGGTTTACGCAACACTTGCACAATCACTGCCATGGGGATACTGTGAAAATAATTTCTATGTACGAAAACATATGTGTTTATGTGTTTGCTGTGTATAGAGCATCTATTTACACACATGTCTCTATGTATGTAAGTTGTATATTTGTATTTATTTTGCATATTAAACTATTTTAAAATATGAAATTTCCCAAAATGTCAGATAGCATCCTAATGTAACTCTCTATACAATTTCCAGGGTTCCAGGTATAATTTTGATGTTTTAATTAAATTTGTTTATATGTCTCTAAATACACAGGACCCAAGATAGGAGCAATGCATTAAGCACAGGGACACTACACATGAACCAGCAACTTCTGCTTTCAAAATTTATTTTAACATGTTACACGTTAGTGTTTTAATAGATTTTAGTCAACTTGCAGAAACTACATTGGGTTCCCCAACCTGGTTTTCTTCATCTTTAAATCTTTCTTTCAATCCTTTGTTACCTTATTAACTCTCTTCTCTGCCTTTGTTACAAAATCACTGTTTCCAGTTCCATATTATGTGATGTCAAATTCATGGACTTGTATGGTAGGCACAATTCTAAAGCATCCTTACATCTGTATTCTCCTTTCTCCAAGCAACAGATGTGCATTCCATTCTCCAGCCCCTCCTCATGTGAGAAGTCTCCCCATGACTGAGTCCTGGGAATTAGAATGTAAGAGGACATGGTGAACCCCTCTTGTACATCAGTCTCCAAGACTCTCTTTCAACTTCTCTGCAACCTAATGCAGAGCATCAGTGAGGTCTGGATCAAGAAGTTGTATTATGCCCTCTTTTATCTCAATCTCCACTCCATTATTTACTTTTTTATTTTTATCCTTTTAATTAAGGGAAAAATAAATAAAAATAGCAGGATATATTATAGTAACCCACTTTAACTTTCCATTATCTTGATTTAAAGCCCTGTATTACTCTCACCATCTTGTTTTTGACTGATGTTCCTCTATTCTGTTTTGCTGGATAGTACCAGGTTCGAAAGTTTAGGCAACAGCTGTGAAGATAGTGAGATTCATTATGACGCCCATTCCCGTTGACTTTTATCTACTTTTGAAGACCTACAATGTCTCCAATGTTTTGGTTTTGTCGGTTTTGTTCTTTACTGTTTTGTTCAATTTTATTATAACTGATGATATAGGCAATTCTATTAGAGATAGCGGGAGGCATTATGGTAACCATTGTTGATCCCCTTGTATTATGTTTTTACATTATCTATTATGTCCACCCTTTTGATTTGACCGACTCTGTTCTGTTATATCACATTTGGTTTTACTCTCTTCCAAAAAAGTAATAAGAACTGTGGGAGCAATAAAACCCAAAATGTGTAATAGTCATTGTACAAAAGAGAGGAAAAGAAAGTGCTCTAAATGATATAACTGCATGTATATTTAAGTGTATAAGATAGAAAATGATATCACTGAGTTTTATTGGATCATTGAACAGAACTGTTTGCAGTATCATTGTTGGAATGTCCACTTTACAAGCTTTAATTTTGTGACTTGAACAATTATTTCCAAAATGACAATATGTAATCCATTAACTAGTGATTTCCTACTGTTTATTTTTTTCTGTAAATCTGTATAACTTGTACCCTTTCTCTGCTTTTTTTTTTCTCCTTAAATAAAATTAAAAAAAAAGAAGTTATATTAATAGCACATGGTACAGCCACTTGATGGTGAAATCTTGGCTTCCTATAGTTCTGAGTAAATCCCAGACTGCCTCCCCTGACTCATGTGAGATTCTGATATTGGTGAGAAATCAAACTTTTGCTTTATTTAGACACATAAACTACAGAGTTTGCTTGAACAAGTTAATAGAGTTATTTTCCTGGACTCCCTCTTAACTTTGTCCAATAGACATATCATCATATTTTCAGGGATGACTTCATAACATGAATCTCCTTCTAAACATGAGGCCAAATCCTCTCAGGCTCCTTCAGCAACATAACTAATTATAATATTCATCTCTTCAATTATTGTTTCTTCCATATGAAATTACCTCTTCCTTCTCCTTATTCCACATAACTTTTGTCATTCACATAGTAATTCAATGTACCTCTTCACCGTGAAACCTTCAGATTACTTAAAGCAGTGTGATTCTGTTATTCATTCATTGTATTAGTTTTATGTGCATGAAATGTAAATGGAGTTAACTTAGGAGCACCTCCTAATAAGTAAGACCAGTGATTCTTTTCAACACATCACCATAGAATGGCTCAGACAAAGTAAGGAAGAAAAAGAGAATAGTGTCATGATATGAAAGTGTAGTGTTTTCACAGAAGCATGTAATATATGTGCCTAGCCTTGTCAGATTTTGTATCTATTGGTCAGGTAAATTCCAGGAACATTTAAAAGATACCTTGAACCAAAATAATAACATATACAAATGCCAGGGACATGGCGGGCAACTCACTAGGAGCAGGGTGTAACATGAGAATGGTCCTATGTCAGAAAGTGAGAGTGGATAGAATCCAGTCTTTCAACAACCACTGTAAGCTTCCAAGGATGGTACCAAACTCTAGGGAATATAATAATAATTAAAGCACTATTTCTGTCTTTTATGACTTTACAGTCTAATTAGAGAGAGACCTATAATCACACTAGAATGTAGTTCTGTAATAATCATCTTAATTTAATTTATTTTATTATGCTTTATTTTTATAAAATGCTGTAGGGACTCAAAGGGGACAAGAGTCAAAAGAAGACGGAAAAAAGGCATCAGGGAATATGAAATTGAAGAACTGAAAATACTCTAGGCAAGAAGGCATCACAGGACAGGCAAGGGGATTATTTAAAAAGAAAACCAAAACAGAACTAAAACTAAACATGGTACCCCCATATATTAGCTAAGACATTTCTAAGACTGAGTCTCACTGGGAAGAAGATGGTGATCAAGTTTACAAAGGTTGCTTTATTTTTCACAGTGTGTTTGGCATAAAACCTTCAACTGGAGTTATGGAAAGAGTAGAAGCAGATGGATAACATGATTAGATTTGCATTCCAACAAGATCTTTGTGATAGGGGGTACAGAATAACAAACAGAAAGGTAATCTAGAAAAAGGACTTTTCCTACCTTATTATACTCTCATTTGCATTAGTTTTAGTATAAGGTTTTCATGTCCTGTGTCCCACTTCGTATTGAACTCTCCACAGACAGAAGAGACTGAGATACTGACACTTTTTTTCTTCTTGCAACCACTGTGCACAAAGTAAGGCACATATTTTTTCAGTCAAATGATGCTGATTAAATGTTTGATTAAACTTAACTTTGAGTCTAGGCCCCTGCTGAGTGGAGAGAGATTGCATTGCTGCCCTGCAGGAGAGAAGCAGCTGCATACGCCTGCCTTGAATAGATATCTTAACCTGTCCATAAAGGGGAAGCAGCTACATCCGTACCAGCGAGGTGTGGGGAAGTTTAATTAGCCAGAGTTTATAATCTTCTTTGAAGCTGAGAAGTGCTAATTATGTTTTTCCCACTTTAAGACTTTGAGTCACATCGACCATATCCAAAGAGCTTCTGCATTCAGAAGGTTTTTATCATCACAAATTGAGCGGCTTAGCTCTTGCAAACTCATATTTTAGCAAGAAAACCTTAGACTTCATGAAGTCACTCTGAAAATTTGGAACCTGGGAGATTTACAGGTGAGTGAGAAAACAGACTGACCCTGTGAATATCATTAAACCATAAGAATCATCCACAGAATTGTGGCACAGAGGCAATTTCTTTCCTTCAAGGACATCCACTTGATTACCCTTACCACTGCCTTGATGAATTTAGGGTCTCAGCTTCTCACTTCCAAGCATAGAGTCTCTTAATCTTTTTGCTAAGTATAAATTGAAATTTTAATAAGTTACTAAAGACAACTTTATTTAGAAGGAATATGTTCTTAAACTGAGAAAGATATAGTGGGAAGCCAACATGCCTTCACATTGTCAGATTTTATATGAAAGGCATCATTTCTTCTTACTCACAAAGTTCTCAAGCCTGTTTATCCCTTTAAATAATAAAAAGTCACATAAAACCAGTATACTAAAATTCTCCTTTTGTCTATTAATGCCCCATTTTCAGAATTTGCCTTCCTTTTATTTAGATGATTTACATTGGGAATATACATTTTCCACAGAGGAAAAAAAAAAAAAAAGGTATTCCCTTCTATAAAGCAAGTGGTCTTACCACATTGTTTCAATATGCTTTATTAAAAAAAAAAAAAAAAACATAGCCCAAAAGGTTCCATGTACCTGTAAATGACTGACAATGAGTACCAAATATAATAAATACAATCAGTGGATCAAATATTTTGTAATCTGCCTAGAGCAACCTTGTGGTTGTTTGCGTTCAAAAGCATAACATCTGAAAGTGTTCCGTAATGGAAATGGATGCTCATGGATTGGAGACCATTCTTTAAGGGGAGAAATAGCTGAATGGCACTAACGGGACCTACCAATCATCACATATTGGTTACATTCTGAGAATTATATCGTGTGCTTAGCATATGATATTTCATTTCATTTTCTTAATAACCTTGTGGACTATGTATTATCTGTAATTTAGAAATGATAAAACTCAAAACTGAAGTGAGTAATAAAACTACTCTAGTCCATGAATTTCATAAGTAGAATGTTTGCAGACAAGTAACTTGTATCAAAATCTGGTCACTTAAGCAGTATAGTCATTCTTCAACAGGATACTAGAGATAGACTTTGCCACAAATAAAATCAGTTTGACTCCTAATCATCAGTTTAATTTCAAGGTAAGAAGTAGAACTGCAGGAAAACTTTACCTACATGTGTCAGATAAATCACAGTATTTCACAATTGTCATAATTGTGGCAGGATATTTCTAATCATGTACCTTAATTTAGTTCTTGTCCATTCTTCTCCACTGTTCCTATACTTCGGTAAAAGTTTGAGGAGCCACCACTGTTCTACAAGACATATTAATGTTTTTCTCTAAGCATCATTTAGCCAATCTGCTTATCTGATATCTTTTGCATTCCAATTCTATCAATGGGATATTGTTTGGGAGAAGTTGGACAATTGTAACTTCAGACTACCTAGAAATTAGTCTATTAATTAATAAATTTTACTTCTCATACCAAAAAGTGGAAAAAGTACATATGCATATTCACTTCCATATGTCTTTGGAACAGAAATAACTGTAAATCTAGAAACATTGTACTTTGTTGGATATTCATAAGTGGCAGGACCAAGGATATTCAATTTGTCATTAGGTGGTTTCCTTTACAATGAGAGTGAATTCTTTGCTCAGCTATCCAAGATCTTTATTCTTGACTTGAGAGTGACATTAGCAAGAATGTCCCTGTAAGGGATGTTACTGACTTACATACAGTTCATATTTAAATACTATAGGCATCTATAGCATCTAGGTCAGACTACCCTATGAGAGTTTTAAGTTAACTCTGGATGGTTTTTCCAGGTTTATTGTTTTCTAGTGACAAAGGTTCCATAAAATTTATTGCCCACATGCCAATTTTATATTTTGGAAGGTTGTCATTCTAAAAGGTAACTGGCAAGTTTCCTGCAAGTCAGAATAATCTTACAGCTCTTGATTATAAGCCCATGTTAGCATGATTTATTTTACTAAATTTGTTAGCTCTCCAGCTACAGAAAGCATGAGCCTCTTTGGTAACATTTTAGCTTGTATTGGATTTTGGTATGATCTGGAACTACTGGTGTCATGTCACCCACCCCGAAGTTTCTACTTTGTCTGGATTGTTAGTGTGGTTAAAAGCACGTCCACAGAAAACTGTTTGTGGTGAATATCCAACCTCATGGAGTTGGTGGTTTTCTTGAGGTTGAAGACAGCTATGAACTTCCATCTCTGCACATTTCACAGCCCAATGATCTTAATATACCCACTTGTATTAAGGGGCAGATATTAACTTACATACTTTCTCAAAGAGTGTTATATTGAGATCAATATTTCATTAGCACTCTCCAGAGCTAATGATTAAACCTTGCACCAGCTGGACCCAATTCCCTGCTGTGAGCCATTGACATTTGCACCGTGGCCTGTGAGGTAATCTGCCCTTTTAAAAGAATGAAAAAGGTTAACCCAGACCCTTGTAAACCTTTATCAATGACTTGACATCATTAAAATCTGTCCAGTCCATTTTCTGGCAGTCAATCAAACATAAAACTCCCTAAAGTAGAATGCTCTCAATTTTTTAAACTGAGGAAATCAAGCCAACATTGTCTTACAAAGGCATTTAAACATCTAACAAGTGCTGGGATGTCTACCAGGTGCTCAGGCAGATAAAGACAAATCCAAGGCTTGTTGCCTGCCCTCAAGATACGTATTTCTTATTTAGAAAATCTCATTATTATAAAGAAATAATACTTTAAATGTTCAGTAGCAAAGTGGTAGATAAAAGTATTAATTGTCAAGAAAACTGCAGCTTAACCTTCAAATATTATATTCTGTATTGAGAGGAATTTGAACTCATGTTGAAATTTTAAAGACTGTTAAGATTTCAAAGTTTGAAAAAAAGGAACAATTCTGTTTATAAGGAAAGGAAAGCAAAAATTATTACATAAATAAATGAAAGCTCCAGAAAATAATTTTTAGAAATATTTGTACATACCCGAGCAGAAATACTGCCCCTTGTGTATAGAACTGTTGTGTGAACCAGATGAGTATTAGTAGAAATATGAATAATTATGATAGCTTGCATCAGATATGTGAGACAGCCTGCTCATGTGGTATTGCTAAGGAATTAGCTAGATGCTGCTATGTGAACCCTGACAGATGTGTTCTGCCTCCCTATCAAAAACTTTTCTCTCTTTGTCCACGCTGCAGCTGTACATGCATCTACTCTGCAACAGGTAGGCTGCTCCTTGCAACAAGACTTTCCCTCCCAAGTTCCATTCCTGCTGCTGAGATAACTACCAGGTTGCTCTTGGCAGCTCCCAAAACACTTGCAACTCCTGAGTGCTTCACCCACAGGCTTCCACACCTCCCACTGGGCATCAGCTCATTTTTCATTCGCCCAAGCAGGCAGAATGACAGATCCCACAATTAGGGTTCCCAGAGATTTCCTTCTTCCCTGGCAGAAGGTGTGGTGAATGTCAAAATCCCATCCTGTTAGCAGACTCAGTTTAGTATTAAAAGCTTTGTCTATGACAGCAAACAAATGTTAGTGGGCGTGGTAGAGAAGAAATGTCTTAAGAAAGGAAATGACTAGGCCATTTGTTTCACCCAGTTGTGGAGTGTGAGGGAGAAAAAATAAGCTCTTCTTCTCCAGCCCCCTTTCTACTGAAGAGGAACATGGAAATCTTAGAGACAAAGTGTGTAATTCCAAAGATGATGGAAAGTGGGCAAAGGAGGTAGTATTGGCACCTCAGTGGGAAATTGTAAGCCTCTTTAAGACAACAGCTTTGCTTTGTACATCTCTGAATCTCCATCATGTCTAGAATAATGCATTACTCTTAATAAGTACTCAGTAATTGTTTTAGACTATTAGAAGTAATTAAAGATTGATTTGTAACCAAAATTCTCAGATTGCTTAAGATCGTAGGTCTAATTTCTTTTAAGGTAATTCATTTTTCTTTCAATTACTTGCCATGTACATTTTACCTATGATTTTTCTCTTTCTAAGCTAATGTTTATTTTTTTAATTTATAATTTATAATTTTCTGATTGTCCTCCAATTAAAACACTTTCCTCATTCAAGTTGGATGTTTCCTTAGACATCTTCTGAAAAAGATAAATACATTTTATCTCTGTTTCTTCCAATCTTTATTATTTTTTTGAGTATTTTCAGATCTATTGCTTCCCCTTACACACACAATATTTTGTATTCTTATATGGACCTCTTTGCATAGTGTTTTCAGGTCTAAGATGAACTGATCATCCAAAAACTATTAGATGAAATTTTTCATGCTGAAGCGTTCCTCAATTATAAATTGTTCTTTTATCAGATTTTTCTCAACATGAACCATGTAGGGATATAACAAAGTAAAATAAATGATCTTTGCATTTTGGAAAATAATACTTGTACAGTGATTTAACTGACAACACAATAAAACACAAGAGATAACAAAATACAACATTCAATTGATTTCTATGCAGATAATAAGTTTAGTAGCAGTCAGTTCTGTGTAATAAAGCTAGAATTTTTTTTTCTGAAATAGGAGCGAGATATATGAGCCAATAGATCAAAATTATATGAGCAAAATAGAAATGGTGAAAATGTTGTTGATACAATGGATACTGGGATAGAAATACTGAGATGGAACACATTCATAAGATGATTAATTTTTGCTAAGATGTATTTGGCCAGAGCAAAGGGTATATATAAGGAAGTAATATGCAGAGTCTAATGGACCAGGAATTTTGGGCATTGAATGAATGTGATTTCTCACCAGCAGTTACTAGGTGATCATAGTCTCAAAGTACTTATGTTGTCATTTCAAGGTGAGACATGTAAACACAGAACCAATAAAGATTAAATTAATAATCTGTGAAATTATGTAGGAAATCATGTGATAGTGAAACTATAAAGTTGATTTTACTTGATAACATCTACCATGACTTTTTTGAAAAGTACTGAAAGGATGTTAAGAACCGAGATTGATATCCAGAGTGGAAAACATTACAGGGAGAAAGAAGAAAAAGTCTCATTATTGATTTATTGTCCTTTGTTTGTATGTGTTTGGTTCCCCCATGTTCATTATTTAGTGAAAATAAATAATCGATTTTTTACTTTAAATTGTCATATAATATGTATTTACGTCCTGAGAAAGGAGATAACATACAAGGTAAATTTAGGAACTAAGCAGTTAGTTTTTATGGAGTTCATACTGCATAGTGTATGCTCCAGTAAACTTCATCCCTGTTTTGTAATTAATAATTATTGATTTTTAAAATGTCACTTTAAGAAAACACTAAATATTTCAAAAATATAGATGGTGGCTGTTAATTATCAGATTTTCTGCATGCTTATAGTTTCTTCATGTTCAAGAACTAACGAAAAGAATCAGCAGTTTATAATCTTGAACATGCCTATTCTAAAACAATTATGAGAAAAAAGAAAAGTCATATTGGAGATCTAATTAGAAATATTACACTCAAATCAAACATAAAAGTCTGCATACAACATTCTAACTGTAAAATAGAAGAACTTTTGCATGTATGTATTTTTTTTATTCAGGGATGAAACTCATGACCTTGCACTTGCCAGGCAGGTATTTATGCCACTGAGCTAATTATTTTATGCCCTGAAAATTATTTTAACAAAGGAGTTACTAGTGGGAATTACATTCCTAGAAAAACAACTATAGGCATACTTTTGTTACATGAAGAAAGTGAAGGGAATTGATTAGTATTGAGAAAAAGGGTAATATATGCCTCTAAAATTTTGGAAAAAAGGCCAGGCTGTGAAATACATAATAGATTACCACTTCGTTCTCTAAGAATATCTAATCACACATAGTACAAGAATGATCCCATTTGTTTTAATTCACTATATTTGAGTTCTTAATCTATTAGAGATAGAAACAATAGATGGCAATAAATTTCTCACATTTTCAAATTGCAGCAGATTATTCAATTTGATCTATTACCTCCTTTTTTTTTAAAGTCCAACATGAGGAAGTCACATGAATTTATTATTCAAAGTTTAAGTTGCAAATGAATGGGTGTTTCAAAAATCTCAGACATTTTGTATTTTGAACTGGAACTGTTAACATGCCTTTCAAAATAAGTTTTAAAAATGTATAAATTTAGTATTAACATCAAACTGAAGAAATTAGCAATATCTTCTTAATATAAACAGATATCCAGCTAGTATTCTGTTATATAATACCTACCATGATATTTTTCTTTTAGTTTTCACAGCAAAGATTTGTTGATTACTTCCCAGTGGTGGTGTTCAGCATGTGCCCCTATCCTTGAATTTCCCATGAATCGCATTCAGGTGAAGAAAAGTGGTAACATTCAGTTTCAGTATATTGGAGCTTGGGAATGCTGTTTCTAGCTACCTCTCATTCCACTGCAATCACAGAGAGCAATAATGCTTGCTTGTTTCAGTTTATGTATCAGGATCTACAGTAAGATTGATTTCTAATTTAAACTATTTTCTTTGTCCTTATGATAATTTGTCTTCATCATTACAGAGATTTTTTTAAAAAAATTAGTTTCAAATAGATTTTTCAAATGTCTGAGGGGAAAAATATGAATTACATACTTACATTCAATTCTTTATAATCAACATTCACTTCATATTCAATAGCTTGTTTTGTCATTTGTACATCAAAATAACTTACACAAGATATAAATACCTATTCTAATGTGTTTTGTATTAAAAACTTGGTAATGAAGATCTGTAAAATGCAAATTGTTTTGACATTTAATGTAAGTTTGATTTCTCAAATTGCTTTCTTCATTCTAATATCAATAATACAAAATTTTTTGAACCAGTTTTCCCTGCCATGCAACATAAATTTTTATTTATATTTTCAAATTTTGTTTTTTGGATTGTTTGTTTCAGGAAAGTAAAATTGATTATTATTTTTTATGGGTATTCTAATCCATTGTTTAATTTTCTTCTTTGGAAACTATTTTTATATGATACAAAAAAGTGATTTCTATTGTTTACACTTCCCACATTCATTGTTTACCCAAACATCACTTTCTCTCAATTTTTTATCTCTTTATTTCTTTATTTTTTTAATCTTTAATTATTCACTAAGTTATTGTGTGCACTCATACTTGTGAACTGTTTCACATACTTCTCGTTTTTGATATATTTATTAATTTTTTTTTCAATTTTGACGTTTTTCTGCTATTTTCCCAATAAATTATTTTCCTGAGATTTTGTAAATGTGAGTTGTAATTTTACAATATAGCTTTTATCAATATATTTTGCTTCATTTTAAAACATTTAAACTCATTAAAAATGAATGAAACACATTCATTTTTCTCTGTGGATATTATTTTGTGCCTTATTTCCTTACATTCTTAAAGACCACTGAAAGGTATTTGACTAACATAATTTCTGCTAATCTTTTATATTACAATTATTTTTTCTCTAAAAATTGAGAAAGTCTCTTGGAAAATTTCTTTACCTCCATTGATTTTGAGATCTTCCTTCTGGTCCAGGGAAGTAGATAAAAATATATTCTGAGTCATTTTGACATGTATTTCTTCTGTTCTCCTCCCCCATTTGTATATATCATTTGTATTTCCCTTAACAGGAGCCTCCCCGCAAACCTATTTGAATCCTACTTCCAAAAGTTTCTTTTCAGTAATAAACTTCATGCTAGGACAAAGCTTCTTAAATTATTATTAAGTGTTGAACCAGTAGTTATAAAACTTTGTGAATTTCTTATGATCCTACTGGATTCATTTGAGGATTATGGTCATAATTGCCCTGTGTAGTTTTGGCTGATTTTAGATTGCTCAAACCACATTCAATGAGTTACCTGCTAGCTTTTTTGGAGTTTTATCCTTTTCAGGGAAATCAGATGTCCTTTTTGTTTACTCCTGTCTGGGTCTGATTAAAATGTAATATCTACACATTTTATAGAGTTTATAGGATTATTTCGACATCTAATATTTTGTAGATGATACTGAGATTTTTACTTTATTATCCTTCTTGTTCTATCTTTTTAAAGTAGAAGATTCAAAAATATTTTAAGATGATTTCACTTTTTTACTTTATCTTATATAATCTTCCATTTTATTTATTCTATGAAATAATGAATGAGTCATTTTGAATGACACAGTTGAAATAAAATCTTATTGTTTGACATTAAGTAGTATAATATCTAAGGAAGCTCATAAACTCTTTCAATTTTGCACATATGTTCTTCATTGCAGTCTAAGAAATAAATATAACTATTTTATGAGAAGCCAGAACTGGCCCCGAGAAGAAACCATGCCCTGAGACCCTGCTCCACTGGGGAAACATCAATGAACCACAGCTCCATGCCTTTCCACCACTCCAGTAATGCTGGTTTGGAGGATTCCAGGTGCCTACTTCACTACACAGAGGGATTGGCACTCAGTACAGGAAGCATCTGGGATGTAGCAATGGACTGACTCAGAGGAACAAAATACAATATCAACAAAAAGGAGCAAAGAACAATTCCAGAGCTCCAGCCCACAGAGAACAAAGTACAGCAGACACAAACATAATAGCAGTTCAAAATCACACACCTGAAGGGGTTGGGGATTTAGTTCAGCAGGCATAAGTGCCTGCCCTGCAAGCAGGCAGTCGTGAGTTCGATCCCCGGTACTGATAAAAAGGAAAAAGCAAAAAAAAAAAAAAAAAAAAAAAAATCACACACCTCAAATTTCTGAAAACATAACAACCGAAGTAAGGAAGCAACAACTCAGGTCCTGTACTGTTCAGTTAATTGTACTTGCTTATTGCTGATGATCTGAACAACTATTTTGAAGATAACATAAGACATTATGGTAGACACTGTTAATTTGCTATTATCTGGTCTTGACGTTCCGTACTGGTTTCATTGTTTTGTTTGATTTTATTATATCTCATGGTATTGGCAGCTATTTTGAAGATATATTATTGCTGTCATTGCTGGTTTCCTATTATCTTGTTTTGAAGTCTTGTTCTCATTGTATTGTTTTGATTGGCTTTATTCTTTTTTGTTATTGTTTTTTGTTTATTTTACTTTCTTTAAAATAATATAAAAATATTTTGAGGCAATCAAAAAAGTCTTAAGAAAAAATACAAAAAAATCAAAGAAATAGGACAATGCTTAAAAGAGAGCAAATTTAAAGAACAATTTTTAAAATACAATTGTGCTGAATTAATCTAAGCATGGTGATAATTGCATATGTGGTATATTTTTAAGGAAAATATTTAAATGATTAAATATCATCAAAATTCCACCATAACAAGTATCTAGAGATGAAAAATCATGGAACTGTATCAACTGCTATAGAAAGTATATTTGACAAAATTCAACCTTATGATCAAAACACTTGGCAATCATGATAAAGATGGTAACTTCTTAAACTGGATAAAGAACACCAAAAAAGAAGCAAACAAAAACACAAAAATCCTATAATCAACAATACACTTATTGATGAAAATTTGTTACTTTTTCACTTATGATTATAAAGGAAGAAACGATGCCTTTTGTCTCTATTTAATATCAGACAAACAGTTAAAGTGAGTGCTAAAAGAAATTTGAAATTATTCATATTGATAAGGGACAAGATAACTGTGTTGTTTTCAACTTATATGACAGTCTTTGTAGAGTTCCAAATGAATTTATAGTGGCACTCCAATGAAATTATTTTTTTAATTAAAACAATTATCACAACACAGAAAATTGATACAAAAAGTGAAAATTCTTTTTTAAATATAAAATTAAGCAATTATAATTTGTAATTCCTAAAAGAAAATACCACAATCTCATCAAAAATAAAAAAAGGAAATAGGTATAAATTTAACAATATCTTTAACAGAGTTAGTCAAAGATAATCTGCTAAATAAAAAAAAATCAGCATTTTTATTTTAGAAATTTCAATATTGTTAAAATGTCAAGTCTTTCCAGCAAAAACTGTACATTCCAAATAACCTTAGTAAATATTACAAGCAATTATATTATTCATAGCATCAAGTTAACAAAATCAAATCAAAAAGACGAAAAGTAACAATCACAAAATTAAAGATGAAGAACCAACTTGAAAGATTCACACTTCCGTATTAAAGACTCATGATCATACTAATGACCAACATGCTTTTACACTGGTTCAAGAATGGATGCATAGGAAAAATAAATGTAGAACATCTCAAAGAGAACTAAACAAATGTATGCAATTATTCTCTAACAAAAAGCAGAATAATTCAATAATAATGCTATTGTTTTCTTTAAAATGCTGAACTGTTGTTTTATGCTATATAACAGAATATTTCAGATTAGGTAATTTATGTTTCCCTTTGAAGTGTGAAAGCTCAAGATCCATGGTTGGTATTCGGTGAGGGAATCTTGCCTGAAATAATCACATGGGGATTTGGCAAAGGGACATAAAATCTCATGGATGCATAAGAAAAATGGAGAAAGGATTTTACTTTTATTAGTTATCTGCTCACATAATAACTAAGTCACTCTTATAAAAAAGACATTAATACATTTCTGAAGTCAGAGTCTTCGTGACCTAATCCTTTTAAAATTCCTACCTGCCAACCTTCTTGCACTAGGAAGATATTTCTAGCCACTGTACATTGCTGGCCACATTCAAACCACAGGGCAGATCCATAATAAATAAAAAATCCTAAAAGATGTTATATCTTGTGACAAAATTAACTCAAGTGATTGTCAAATAAATATAAAATGCAAACCCATAAAAATTCTAAAAGAAAATAGTTTAGGTACTCTTCAATTTTGGAATGAGTTTTTCAGATGAGCACCATAAATATGAGCAATAAAAGAAAAAAATTTGATAAGGTAGAGCTTATTAACTTGAAAAAGTTCTGTGAAACACTCCTAACAGACTAAAAAGAGAGGCCCAAGATGGGATGAAATATTGTGACATGACTTTTGATAATAGAATTTATACATGACATGAAAAGAATCTTAAAACTCACTAAAAGGAAAACAAGCAACCTTAAAATGTGAAAAGATACTTTTCCAAAAATATGGCAGTTTCAAACAAGGATATTTAAGAAACTTTAATGTCATGATATAGCAAGGAATTTTTAATGAAAAGAATAGATACTGTGACATATCTTTTAGGATGGCCAAAAAAGAAATAAAAATTAGAGATTATCAATTGTCAGCAAAGAAGTAGAGTAATCGAATTTAAATTATTATTGGGTGAATATAAAATGGTATAGACAATTTGGAAGACATTTGGCAGTTTCTTACAAAATTAACCATAGTTTTTTCATGCAGTCTAGAAACCACACTCCTTAGTATATACCCAACTGACTTGAAAACTTACCCCCCAGAAAAGTGCATATAAATCCACAACACACTTTTATTAAATACTCATGAAAACTAGAAGCAAGTAGTCATCCATTACGTGAATTAATACACAAATTATGGCACACTAATACAGAGGAATTTTATTCATTGGCAAAAATACTGAGCAAGGAACCATAAAAATTGGACAGGTCATGCATGTATATGTGTACTTCAAAGAAACCAGTACAAAAAATGATATAAAATTGTATTATATTAGATAAAAACCAATAAAAGAGATCTACAGATACTGTTAAACACACATAAATTCAACCAAACCAAATAACAAAAAAACTATTGTTACTGTGTTTCAACAGAGAAGGGGGAGAACTGAAGAATCAGTGATATGTTTAGGGTGTGTAACAGTTTGTACACAGCTGGAATATGGAGACACTGCACTACACTACTGACAACACAGGAATGACTTACAAGGTATGGGTATTTAAAAGTATCCTGTGGTTAGAGAAATCATAGGATTGAATGTAGAAAGGATAAGACAGTATTACAAATGAATCAAAAATAACCTCATCAAGATGTCTATGGCAGGAATATTGGATCATAACTTTAGAGATGTCATAAGAGGATAAAATTAAACACAAGAATTGTGACGCATGTGTACAATACTAGTTGATAATGTTGTTTCTCACTGAGGTAGAAACAACCTCAGAGTTAATTCTGAGACTGCTATACTGCTACACAAAGCAAACACTCAGTAGAGCTGAACAATTATATAATGCAAGGAAGACAGTAGTCTCAGATACCTGTCTACACACTGATGTAGATGTCAGTAGTTATTTAAGGACAGGATGGTAGAATGGCACATACTAGATTACAATCAGATTTATTAATATGAATTTTAATATTCAGTATATTATACAAACACATAGGTATGAGTATACACAGGGTGTGGTATACAGATTTACAAATGTATTTTCTTGCATTGAGCTGCTCCAGACACGATGATATATCAGTAACAACGTCCCGCCTGCTACTAGGATTTTGTATGTAATTCTCAATAAATGGAAGCAGGGCTCACTTAATGGCTGATATTGGAATGATGACCAAATATATTCAAGATAAGCCTAAAACAGCTTGCAATGCCAGAAAGAAAAGAAGTATAAAGAAAAATGCCCTCCATTGATGAGGGCACATCCCAAGTTCGTAGAAACCAACTAGAAATGTGTATCAATGTTGATTTCCACATCAACTCATGTACCAAAATAAATACAATTGTATAAAAACTCAAAATAAAACTAATACCTATGAATTCATTCTGTTACAAGTAGTAAACAAGGGGAACGAGAAATCTCCCATTTTGAAGAATAGCAAGTAACTTCTAAATGTTCCCTCTCTTAAGGAAATGGAAAATAAAATCTCTCTTCCAAAGTGTGAGCGGTGCCTCTGGACTTCCTGCTAAAGACCACAGGATATAAATATAAAAAGATTATAACTGAGAAATGGACAAACATTGCTTCAGTTAGGAAAAGAAGTCATCATCAACAATGATAAATCATACTGTACATAATTGATATACTTCACTGAGAACATCACTGAATCTATTATTATCTTCAAATATAATTCCTGAATAAACAATGGCAAATCAAATTATCAGACAAATCCAAATTGAGCCAATTTCAACAGAATACTTCACTAATACTGTTCACAAGAGTAAAGATCATGAAAAAAAAGGCAAGAAAGAAATTACCACAAAAAGCAAATATCTGAGTAAGCATAATGAGCAATCACAATACAGTATTTGGGATCTTGGCACAGAAAAAGAATATTAGGAAGACTTTAGAAAATATGAATCATATGAATTTTGCTTAACAATAATGAATTGATTTTAATTCAATAATTGATCAAATATCATAATAATGTAAAAAGCTAATAATAGAAAAAATGGGAAATCTCTATTGTTTCTATCATTCCTTTCTGTAAATCTTAACACTTGAAAAAAAAAACAAAGTTTATTAAGAAAAAAATGCTTCATGTCCTTTATTCTAACATTTAGAGCCAATATTTACATAAATCTCCAGTTATAAACTCTAGGAATAATGGCACAGAAAGCTCTCATAGGACACACATACAAACCTAAGCATGTCCATAAGAAATTTTAGGTAATGACAAAAGAAAGCAAAATAAAATAAAGGAACATCCAAAACATTTTATGTCTTTTTATGTATGTTTCCATACAAGAAATTCACTTCATTCATTTTGTGTAGCACACAAAAACTCATAAACTATGTTTTCTGACTTTCATTTGAGAGTATTTCAATATAACCTAATGTACACAAAGTATTTATGTTCCAGTTCAAAGAATTTTTTTCCTTCACTTCTCTAGAATATCTAATATTAGAAACTCATTTACTCTATGGGAGTTCTTTAATACTTGGATAAAAAATGTGAAGCATGTCTTGCCCCAGGCCAGTAAATAAGTGACAATCTGCAAATTTAATATAAAAATGATTAATTTTCATAGATAGTGCTGCGGCCCAGTAAAAACCTTGTAAATTTGCTCTATTATATAGGAGAAAAAATAAAAAAATAATGAAAGCTTTTATTCATAGTTTTTTTTAGTGTAGGGTAAGAATGACTATGTTATAAACCTGTAAAAACTTTATCACAGGTTTTTATATTTTAATGAAAAAGACACACCTATTTAGCAAATCCATTTTTTAATGAACCCATCTTTTATTGATGCAGCTAAAACGTGATCCTGCTGGCTATCCAAGTTAAATATTTTCCCACATAAATATTATCAATTTTGTATATTGTTGAGTCAATTAATTACTAATTATAGTTCACATGAAACAAATAATGATCATTTCAAAGAGGTGAAATGATCAGGTTCCTTAAGCTTACAAGCTGTGCTAGCAGTTTAGTTTACTTAGTCCATTGAAATTTAACATCAGTATACATTTAAACATTTACTTATTAATTACTTCTTTAAAGAATGAAAAATTTCATGTAAAGTGACATTTGTTAGACTCCTTCATAGATCATTCTCCCAAGGAGGAAGGGGCATTACAAATTGGTGAAAAAAAATGACAATAAGAGAGATGTGTTGTATGTAATATTTCTAGACAGAGAAGAGTAATAAAAATTTTACTGTAGATTTTATTTACTTGTTTATTTACGTACTGTATTCTATTTATTCACTTTGAAGACTGAAAAAGAATTATGGTAGCACAGTCCCAGGCCTTTTAATTTACCAAGTACATTTTATCCATTAGAAAAATATTGTTGTGTTTATAGCTTGCATATAATCAGCTTTACTTCACTGAAAAAAAAAAGAGAAGATCGCTCAATTTCTACAACATATTTTGCCTTATAGTTATCAGAGGTGGGAGATGGTATGATTTCTTTCTCCTAAGAAGCCTCTATTTGGTCTATGCTTCTGGTTTCTGAGAGTGCTTCTTAGTCTTTCTGGAACTTTCTTAATGATGGAAACATTTTATCACACACATACACACACACACACACACACACACACACACACGAGTCTCAATGGAAATAGACAATGCTCTATGCTGAGAGTCTTAGTGATAAGCCCAAATTGTACAGAATTGGAGCAGAAGAGAAAGAAGGGAGTGTACGGTGTACTTAAGGGTTCACCACCAAAGTCAACTCTTTCACTACCTTTGGACTACGGTGAGAAGCAAGCATGGTCTGAGGTTACTGCTGAAACAGGAACTTTATTCCATGTGAGTGTGCTATAAACTTGAAGGGTCTAGAAAATCACTTTTGTTAATGTTATCATCATAAATAGAGCATAAACCCTGAAATGCCACAGAAGATACTGCCAGTAAACACTCATAGTGCATTTGGCTGGAGGAAGACATGGACTCTTACAGTATTAAGTCATTGACATAGAAGGTTTTGTTGTAATAGCAGTGCCTGTTACTAAGCTAAGCAGTAAATAAATTGATGCTAAGAGCAAGGTATTTTCTTAATAAAATATTCAGTTTTGTTTATTTGTTCTATTTACTTATTTTAAACAGGGAAAAAGAAAACACACATAGCCTAGTAGCAAAATATTTGGTAAAACCCTATGTGCTTTAAACGTGGAAGATCCTGCTCACTGAGTTTGTGACTCTAGGAGAAAAGGTTTGAGAGATTCAGCAGGCTAGTGAGTTGCCATCTAATGATGGCCTTTAGTAAGAAAGAAGTGTGTTCAGGAGAGAAGTGACTGATTTTCAAACAGAGATTCAATGACAAGAAGCAGGTCCAAAGAAAAAGGCTTCGTAGGATTGGAATAAACATGCACCTGATGCTAATGTGTACCACCAGATCCTCAACTTTAAGCATGATGTCATGTTCCAAGAAGACTTTTGGGGCTCTCTAAAGAATGTATGTATGATTTTAACTAAAATTTTATGAATAATTGTGGCCAGAACCCTGGTATTGTAAATTGATTGTAAAACTGGCTAGAGTTACTTGTGTCCATCAATATTTCTTTGCAACTGAAATTTTCAGTTTTTCCATCAAGAGATAAGTGCTATTTCTTTATTTTTTGAATCTGGCCAGTTCATATGATATGGCTAAATGGGAAAACAGACCAGTGAGCCACTTTGTGATCAAGACATCTCAAGTGTCTGTGCCCCGTTCTGTTCTCCCAAGAACCTACTGCTGGCCTTCATTGTAGACAAGTTCAAGGGACCCTGATAGATGATAAAAGATGAGGATTTACTTAACTCTTTCTTCCAGTTGACAGTCAACCCACTTCCAGGCATGTGATTAAGACTGTCTAAACCAAGACAGCCCGCACTTCCACCAGTTAATCACATATGGAAGAGTAAGTTTATTTCCAATAAGCTGAGGCTGGCCAGATCAACAGGCAAACCCAAATCCCCGTTACTGAAAAATAACAAGTTTTTCTTTGAAGACCCCAAATTTTGGTGTGGTTCATTCCAGAGGAATAGTATATGTGCTGTCAAAATGAGAAAATGTTACAAAGGGATAGAAATGTGAGCTAACTTCTAAGAAAAGAAACTACTATTGAAACATGTTGGATGTGACTCTGAACAAATGTTACAGAGATGATATAAATCAAATGACTAGACAAGGACTACAAATGCCAGGTAAGTGAGTGAACTTAATTTGAGGGCATTGGGAAGTGAAGCAAGAGACTACATACATGACATAGGTAAGAGGGAGAGAAAAGAAAAAAGTGTATTGGAGCAGAAGAAAATAGGAGAATACCAAAGATTTGTTGCAATTCTTTATTTTCTAATTCTATAATTCAGGTTTGACAATTTATAGATATTAAAGAACCCAAGTAAAGGCCCAGGCCAAAAGCCCTTAATGGATTCATGAGAAAACTGTTAATAAAAACCCACAGAAAATTATCTACATTTTCTGAAACATACAAAAGTGGGTGAAATACACAAATACACTATTAGTCATTGTTTCAAGTCACCAGTCTAAGGCAAAACCAAGAAGGATGTGCATTATGTTTTAACAAGACAGAAATTTGATGTTATACAGTGAATTAGTAGATCTAGGATACACAAGAAACAATTGAAAAGGCCACTAAAGTTCATTTGTCTCATCACCATATCTATAATATCCACCTATCTATATATCTACAGTGTCATTCATATTTATATAGCTGCAATGCCTCTGCTTGTAATAACCTAGCTGATGCTTGAAAACCTCAAGTAAACAACAGTCACCATCTGCTGTGTAGGATATGAAACTTTTTAATAGACATCTTCGTGGTTGTGTTTTAGTATAATAAATTGTTAATAAAAGCAACATTGGACAAGAACACATGATACAATTTCCAGTGTAAACCAGAGTACAAGAGTCATCTACAGTGGAATCATGTATGATACATGGGTAGTTCCTCCTGCCACAGTGCATTGATAAAATTTGTAAAACCTTGAGCAACAGAAAAGCTTAATACAGACTCAACATCCCAGATTTTAAACAGGAGTTTGTTATCTTTTAACCTTCTACTCTGCACATACTAAAATATCATACTCAGAGAAATGAAGGCAGTGTTGAGCACAAATGACATTACTTATTCAGCTTAAAGAGAGTGAATTACACTTAAGGCAGGGACACCCTAAAACCAGGTTTTTAGACACCAGGTCCAACATTGTAACATTTTAAAGACTGAAGTTGCAAGCCTGAATATTAACTCTATTTTTCTTAATTATGGGTACTGTTTCTAAACACTCCCTTCTCTCTTAAATTTTTTTCCTGTGTTGTTTTACACACAACACAGAACTGGACCATTTCTCTGAGTAAATAAATAAATTGTTCTTTAAAATTTTCTATAACTTAAAACAGGAGGAGAACAATATTTCTCACTCTGCAAATACCTTGAGCACATTTTCTCTCTTAAATGCATTCCTAACAAAGGTTGATTACAGCTTCTTTGATCAGCTCTACATAAATAAACACAATGGTCGAGGTTCAGCCTCATGTCATTTGACCTTTTCATGGCATTTAACCCAGTTGAACATTCTCTTCTTCATTATGTATAGTCTTTGAAGACTAGATATTTTCTTAGTTTTTATTATTTATCCAGTTGCTTCTTCTCAATCTCCTTTTCTTCTCCTTTATCCCTTATTATTGTAGCGCCCCAAGGCCCAGGTTTAATCCTCTTTTGTTCTTAAGCTACATTGATTCTTTTGATGATAACATGCTGACTCAGTTTTAAAACCATACTATCTCCTAAGTTTATATTTTGCATTCATACTTCTCTGCAAAAATGTATATAATTAACAGTTATTTTCTACATCTACATGGAAGTCTCATAGTACAGATTCAACAGATCTAAAACTAACTCCTGTACCTCACTGAATGTCTCACACATCTAAATATTTTCTGTATCTATAATTATTTATGATATATCTCAATAGTTGCATGAAACATGATTCTTCAAAATATAACTTTAAATTATGCTGTCTGCTAAAGGTAAAGGATCTTAGAATCACTCTAACTCAGTAGTTACAAGATTAAATAGTATGCCAACTTTCTCTGAGTAAGGATTGAATATTGTTGCGTTGAAACAGCATTGATAAATTATGACACAATAGAGATAAAAAGCAATCAAATTGGTTGGGAGTGCATTATTATAAAGGAACTAGAATAAAGTCAGAATTTTCAAAAACAGCACTGCTGATACTAGAGCTCAGTCTTCAGAGACATGTTTGGAAACTATTTTAAGTTACTATAAGTTTCATTAATAAAGAATGTTTTAAGATGTGAATATACTCAGCATGTCTCTATCTCTCCCCAACTTTTAGGAAACTGCTAGTGGATGAACATGGATGCAAACCATAAAACTAAGAGAGAAGATGTAACAAATAGGAAAAAGAAACTTGAAAAGGAATAAACAGCAAATCACATCCCAGCATAGCAATGAAGCCGAAGGTCTAAGGGAAACCAGTTCCTGATTTTAGCAGATACAGCAAAGATGATCTCCAGAACAGATAGAAAATAGATTGGTGGACACAAGAATGTATACGTATTTAGAGAAAGAAAAAGGGAAGAAAAAAGGAAAGAAGGAGGAGGACAAGAGAGAAAAGAAGGGGTTGATTTTATGATATGTTTGTTTATCTGGAGAAAAATCTTGATGGATATATGACTGTTTTGAAGAAATTCTGAATAGATAAATAGAATCATTTAAAGTTAAATTGTTCAATATTAGGAGTATTATACAAAAACTAGTCTAAATAGAATTATAATAAAATACTTGGTCTGCCAACAATAAATACTTGCTCACCTGTAATAACTTTATTATAAATAATATTATAAGATTAGTTTGTATATGCTAAACATTTTTGTAGTATGTAAATTATATGCACGTTGAGGGAATGAGTAAGGGCAAGTAAAAGTTAAAAACTAATCAAAATATCCTGTAGGGTAACTGTAAGTAGATAGATACACTCTCTGTGATATATGAATTACAATTTACCAGCACACACTTTTACATGGTAACATGAGATAAACAGGAAAGTGACTAAGAGAAATTCAATGTAGTACTGAGAAGAGAGGTTACATTTATGGTGTTATGGTATTTACTCTATTTACATGCCTCACTGCTGTTTATAATTTTCCTTAAATTAAAATTTAAAATATCCTTAAAACATCATGTGTTGTTTCGTGATTTATCTTTAACATATGGTTAAATTAAAAAGCAAAAGTTTAAGAGAATAGCATTTTTCTACTTTAGTAAACACACTATCCACTTGAGTACACTGAGATGTTTTCAAAAACGTATAAGGAAGAAAAGATTTCAGGATATTATGGAGAAATATTCCTGGAATATAGGAATAAACAGGACTATCATCATTCACTGTGCATGTCTTTATAACAATAATTTTCCAAAAATAGCTTTTCAGTTAAGATGCCCTTCTAGTGAAAACATTTATATTAAATTTAATTTTTGCCTATTCCATTATTTGGCAAAATGGAGTGTAGGATATGTGTATGTGGAACTTGGTTCAACATTCACAATGCTGTATTTTGTGCATTGCTTTTCTAGAACTCCAAACACAAAATATTGCAGACTGGATGACTTCAAAGCTAGAGATGTGTATTCTGACTGTCCTAAAGGCTGAAACAGGCATTGAAAGATTTAGTGTTTCTGGAAGCTTCTCTCCTTAGATTCAGATTTCCCCTTGCTTGCTGTGTCTACACAGCCTTTTCTCCTGTGTCCACATCTCTCCTGTGTCTCTTCTCATCTTAACATCAGTTCTATGGGGTTAGGGCCCATGATTCCTATAACGTTCTATTTATATATAAAATCTCATTCGGGATTAAAATTGCAACATACAAATATTTCAAGGGTAATGTTCATTCCATGGCAGCATATTTCATGGACAGTGTGGTCAAAATTTTAAATAAGTGGGGATTCCTAGTGCAGAAGACAGGAACTTAAACTTTGCGTACAAAATGACTTGTGCTACCTACATGTGTGGGATATGGGATAGTTTTCCAAAATCTCTTCCTCAGTTTCCCCATCTATAGACACAATAAGCATAATTTCATATTATTATGTGAGGACTAAATGTGATCAGGGAGAAATGACAGGCATAAAGACACAGAAGCATGTTAATGGGAACATAAGGCGGTGATTTAATGAAGGTGTCCACTGATAATAGAATCACCATCTAAGAAGTGTGAGGTATTCACTCACATTTATGATTCACAAAATTTTTGTGTGTTATCTGTAAAAATAGTCTATAAAGCTTCTTTCAAAATTGAATGATGCCCATATGGAAAAATACTTTCATAATTTCTGCAAAGTTAAGAACATTAAAGGTGTTATTCTTATTGTACTGATTTATTTTGTGCTAGCAAAAATCTTACTCGTGATAGTACATGTCTATCATCTTGTATAAGTCTCTAAGATACTCATTTATTCCATTTTTATAGCTATACCAACTCTGTAAATGTGGTCATTTATTTTCACTTTGTTTTCTTGTTTATAGTGCACAATTATAGTTTTCTGTTAGTTGTGAAATAGATCATATGGACAGAAAAGTATATTAAATGTCTATGTTTAAGCAAGGATCTCCATCTTTTTCGTGGAATCAAGCACTATCCTAACCTGATGTGGTAATTTTGTTTCTATTCATATTTTTACCAATTATGCTTACATCCTTAAATAATATAATTTGATTTTTTCTTATAGCCTTATTAAAAATGGAAACAGATGTATAGTCTTTTTTAATGTTTCATTTAATATTTTATCTCTCTCTCTCTCTCTCTCTATATATATATATATATATATATATATATATATATATATATGTAACACAAATGGTATACAGCAACAAAAAACAGTAAACTATAGTTACTCATAAATTTTAAAATTGAAGAAATAAAGAGGTAAATAAATTAAACAACATATTTCTCTTCTTGCATTAGCCTATTTGGTTTTCTTGTCTTCTGATAGACTTTTCCTGTTTATTTGCATAGATGTAAATATTTATTTGTACTTATTACTCTTTAAAATGACAATTTGTTACTATATTATTAAAGTTGATGACATCTTACTTAAAAGTACATTCTGAAACTCCTCATTGAGAATGTATAGGACTTTCTTACATTTTGTATTAGCTGCTTTAACGTGACTGAGTAGATCTGTGTAAGAATTACTTATCTTTTAAATATTCACATATCCACTGTTTCTATTTGAGATATGATAAAATGCAATGGATATATTGCAGACATGTGACTAATACTGTACGATTAGGTAAAGATCTAAATCCTATACAGAGATGATGGTGGTTCTGTTCTGTAGTGGTCCTGGAGGATTAGGACTGAGAGCTCGGAAAGCTAAGTCCTAGAAATACAGTCATATGTATATTCTCAAGGCTGTAGTCAATTGAATCCATTCTAATCTTGCCATTAGCCTAGGTGCATTGATCAGAAATTTCTGCATCAGATGGTCATACAAAAGGTTTCTTCACGCAAAGCTTTTCCTGTAGTGATCACTAGTGTCTTCATAAGACTCACTACTATCATCAAGAGTCTATGATGTAAAAAGTATTTCTGGTTTAAAATTTTTAAATGGTTATGTCTCTAATTAGCAAACTGCCTAGAGCTAAGAATCATAATTTCCTGTTTGTTTATTCACTCTGTTTTTTTTTCCTCTCTTAAAGTTATCTGGTCACTTAAAAATGTATGCATTCAGCACTCCTCGAGAAATTGTAGAGTAGAAGCACATACTGGGGGCTAACCTTCTTGCATCTGAGGCCATAGTGGCATGTTTTGAACATAGGTAATGCAGCTGGTAAATGTTTAGCCTTGGGTGGTGGAAAGGCCAGTAGGAAGGAGCAGTGACCCCTTCTCAATATCCTCACAGAATTATGGGCAATTCTGAAATTGTTCTCTTAAAGTCAAAAACACACTCTTTCTTCATAGGAGGTTAACTTGCTCCACTTTCTCTTAGCACAAATCTGACCCCAGTAGTTTAAATAATGTGCTAATGACAATTATTTTGCAAATTTGGCTTTATTTATATGATGTGATAAATAACAGTTAGATGGATTTCTGAAGCAGATGAATATATATATATATATATATATATATATATATATATATATGATTTTTTCTCACTGGATAAAAAAATCTCTACAGCATTATCCAAACAAAGGAGGAAGGGCACATCATCTTGCAGAAGACAGATGTTTTAATGTAATAATTAGTTTCACTGTGAATCTAATAATGTTTATTAGCTTGAAGGAAGTATTATTTAGTTGAATTCTGGTGAGGTTAAAGTTTTGCTTCATTTGGCCAAGAGTGTCTAAGATTTTCACAATAATGTATAATATAGAAAGTCTTTAACAAGAATCTTTTCCATTCTAACTAGTGCATAATATTGGTTTTGCAATCATTTAGTAATTATATAAGGAGGACATATTTATTACAAATTATTGATTTTATAATTACTGCTGCTGGTATTCACATTACTACACAATGAAAATCTTTTAATATACAATGCTCTTCACCCTCAGCTGGTGAACAGATAGTGCAATGCAATTTAGAGAGTAGCCAACAGTAGATTTTTATCGACATTTTTTCTGACCAACCAGCTAAATGGTTTGCTTTCTGAAAAAATATTGCTAATGGCGCTTAAGCAGAGCAATGTCCAATTTCAAGGTCATTCCTAGCAGTTGATTATAGTCACCCAATGAGCACAAGGTTCCTATTTAACTGTTAAGTTATTTTTGCTACACTCATTGCTGGGAATTAAAAGTTATGGCTCTAAATTTGCTGCCAGCTAAATAGACATCAAAGGCCACAATCATACACTGGATCATGACACATGAAGATATATCTTTATGAAATTGATTTTTCTCCATGTATAAGGCAGCTTTGCATTACTCCCTTTGTGAAGTTTAGCACAGGAAATATCTAGGCAGGATGAGTGTAATTGTCAGCATAGTTTATATTCTGGGCTGAGAACTCCTTTGATTATTTTTTCCCCTCTGTGAAGATGTGCAAAAAAGATTGTCTAAGCATATATTTTGATTTTACTTGCCAACAGATTGTGAATTGCTGATTTAAGGTCACTGTCACCCCCAAATGGGAAAAGATTAGGTTTCTGTAGGCCAGAAATATTAAAAAGTCTGCCCAAACAATATTTGCTGCTCACTGGAATTTAAAATTGCTGATATCACCCCAGAAATACCCCATAGTCATAGTGTTTTGTAAAGGCTGTAAGTCTATTATGCTGCTTTAATCCCTAAGATTTTTACTATCTGAGCATAAGGACATCAAATAGAATTACACAAGCTTGATTAGTGTTTTTTTAGGCTTCTAGGTATTCTACTACTAATACAGTGGGATACAAATATACATATATACAAGTATATACTGTGTGTTTATACATAGGCATATATATATTGTATCTACCCATATATGTACACACACACATATATAGTAACCACACAAATATGCACATATATCAACAAAGGTTCTATGTAAATAGAATGCTTCAAAAGTCAAATCATTTTTTCAATGTATGAGGATGAAATGTTATTTTGGAGCCTCCTGTGAAACAACTGTAGGAGGCTAGAGGCTGTACCCCTCATTTATGTAGCTGGGAACTCAAATTTAGAACCATTTGTAGGATATGGGAAACTCACTGTCTCTAAATCGACTTCTTCAATCAGCACAGTGAGGCTAGTTATTAGGTTTCATGGGATAGTAAAATTCCAAACTCACTAGTCTAACTTTTAAAGACCTTTAAAATCTTACTCTAACTTTATTTACCTAATCAGTGTTCCAATGTACCCATTCTACTACTACTTTCAAGCTTAAATGTTTCTTTCCCATATTTAGAGCAGGGCTGATCACCTTTCGATATCTCTGGCGGTTCTACCCCTTCCTCCCTCATTCCCTTCTCTTCTCCACATATTCATTTTCTGGGGGGTCTCTCAAATGCCAGCTGGAAACATAAGCCCTCCACGAATCACCACTCTCCCTTTCAAACAGTACAGTCACACACTCAGCCATACTTTAATTCTCTTATCTGGCTACCTTGTGTGTAGGTTTGTAATTGTCCACCTCTATGAGATACATTATCTGATCTTTTCTGAACAATCAGCTTGATTCACAGTATTGATAAATCATTTAGAAAAATAAAATAATGAAACTGACTTGTGACAAATGGAATTTTAGTAATGAGTAATGTGGGTAAAAGACAGTCTTCTCTAAATCCTGGCACATGGTGTCTATTTTCAACTTGACATGGTGCAGACATCTTGATTAGTTACACATTGATACTCACCCAGGACCTAGAAGACAACCACTCTGCCTTCTCCAACTTCTGGAAAAAGAAAGCATTTAAGACTTATTGAATGTGACTAGCACCAAGCTAGATTGCAGATATTCTTTAATTTATTTAAAGCTTGTTGTAACTTTGTGAGGTTGATATTATAATCCCAATTTTATAGATAAATAGAGCAAAGAAAATTCAGAGAAATTAGGTAGCCAAGCTCATAAAACCAGAAACAAAATTCATGAAAGATTTAAATTCTGAACTTGAGGTTCATTTTCTTTTCCACATTGCCTTATGTGATATTCAGAAAACAAATTTGAGTGTTTTATGTGTTAAGTGAGTAAAGTACACAATTTGACAAAGTTTTGAAAATGGACCCATTCTGTCACATTGTCACATTAGTTAGCATCTCCACCATTCTCAGTCCTCCAGTGATTTCTTCTTTCCTTCCTACCCAGATAAATACAAGAGCTTTCCAGGAGCTAATGCTCATTTCTTCTCCAAAACTGAGCTTTTCCTGGCCACTTTAGGCCATATCAATTTCATTGTTCATATATATCCAAATATTATTATATGTTCTTTATTCTAAAAGATTTTGGTCCTGAGTGAGTTTCTTGGTCACTTCACTGTTAAACATACTCTAGATAGATGTAGGTATGCTAACGCTAAGGGACCAGAGTCATTTACTGAAAATCATTAATTAAAATAGAAACTTGGAGCAAGACAAGATCTACTTCAGACCAAGTTCAACCATTTTATTTTATATAGATTCACAATAGGAATTGAAGACCCTTAGAATTAAGATAACACACACACACACACATAAACACACACAATTTTTAAATAACCTTGACCATCTACTATGCCCCCTTTTGTCTACCTGAGTATGGATCATGAGTATGAAAATAATCATGAGTATGAAGACGACAAGGAAGTGTAGGCCAGGTTTGTACAGCTCTCAGCTTGGTTATGTTGTTGTTCTCCTGTGTTCTACAACACAGTTTCCTCAAAATTTCATTTAGTTACTTGAAGCAGAATTCACATTATAAGAATTATTTTTGTCTGTAGCACATACAAGTCAACAAATACATTCCCAGAAATGTAAGAGTGTTCTGGAGATATTAACTGTTTAATCAAGGCATTAACAACAGCCCTAATCCCTAGTGTGTTTCACATTAACACATCAATACATAGAAAGTTTAGAATGAAGAAATTTCATTATAACACAAATACAATGCACATTATGTTCCAGAAAATAGTAAAATGAGAGTTTTAATTTTTGTTTCCAAAATATGTGGCTACCAGAAACAGTTGTATTATTAAAACACAGACGCCTCTATAGCATCTCATAATAATAATGAACTTGGATGCCTCCATAACATCTCATTATGAGTCATGTGTAGAGAAATCAAGTGAGGAAAGTGGAATTCTTCTTCCAGAGTCAAATCATGGGCTTTCCAATGTCCTATGGAAGAATATCACAATGAACAGAGCTTTGAAGTACTCATCTTAGTTTCCTTAATTCTTTTGATTTACTGTGTTATGGTAGAAAAAAGAGCTCCTCAGTCCTCACCACTGAAAAAGAGAGACCTCAATTAACTGTGGCATGAATGGACTTTCTAGAATTATCCTTTTATTAATATCGTTTTTCCTTGAATTCATTCATTTACCCTTAATTTAGCAAACCTTTTCTGAAGCAGATACTTATCTTTTCACAAAGAATATAGAAATGAATAGAACAAAAGATAGCCCGAATGTCACAGAGTTCTGATTCTACATAGAAGATAGGCACAAAAATGTTTTATATAAATAAAATAAACATGGGCATGTATGCATGTGTGTGTGAAGTCACACACCCACAGTTCTAGCTCTCATGGAGACTGAGGCAGGAACATTACTGGTTCAAGCCCAGCATGGGTAACTTAGTGCTTTAAGGGAATACTGTCTCATCATAAAAAAATAAAATAAAATAAAAAGCCAGTGATGTAGACTAGTTTACAGTCCTGCTTCAATTCCTGGTACTAAAAAGAAAAATTTTTAAAAAATGCAAATTTAGTGAATTTAATAATTTAGTGAAAGTAATAATGCAAATTTAGTAAAGAACTTAGGATGAAAATGGTGAGGGACTCTTCCTTATTTTTTTTTATTTTAATATTGTCATCAGACAACTATCCTCTGAGAAAAAGAAATGAAGAGGTAGAGGTCCAAGGAATAGGGAAGCAATTGTGGAAGGTTTAAAATAGGAGAAAATTGTTGTGCTCAATAAAAAATAAAATGTCTAATGGTCTGGTTTGGGGAAATAAAAGAATTAATAGTTTAAAAATAGGAAAATAGGAAAAGTTGTAGACAAGGCCCAGATTAAAAAATTTCTTGTAATGACAGTAAGGAGTAGGTAAGGATTTTAAGTACAGAAGTCTCTGGCGGGTTTAAAAACTAATGTGAACCTATTTATCAGTTGAATGTGCAAAAGATTCTATTTTCCTGTTCACATTGTGGCAAATATAATGAAGGAATATGCAGTGCATTTCATAATTCCTGTGTGCTTTAATAGTGTAGCACAAATGTTCAAATGGAAAACAAATTTCACCAACATATTTCACCACATAGGAATATTTTGAAGTCTATATGGATATTCATATATTTGTCTTTACATATTTCAGAAACAAATTTAAACACTACCTATTGGGACAGTAGAATACATAGTCACATGAAATTTTGGAAATATTTCTAGTAAAATTTTTTTGCTTGACTATGTAACAAAATAAACATGATTGGCATTCTTTTGCTTACAAAGCTATTAGAGTTGCTTATGAACACTGTATTTACAAGGTTGATTTCTATTTTTCTGGTAAAAATGACATCAATTTACATTTCTCTGTGTTCATCATAGTGTCATTCAATCAAACTAATGAATTATGAAATGAACCTAAGAGCAACCCAACATTCCCAGATCATTAGGACAGGAGGCATACAAGATCCATTACTGGAATTCCAGTACAGTAGTAGGTTTCCACACTTAACTCTGGCATGTGTCAGCACCTTCAAGTCTGAGAATCATTTTAACCTGTCAAATATCAGATCAGCTAGTCTCAACACAGGTACAAGGTTGAGTTTTGAACATTTTGCCCTCCAGGCTAAACTCTCTTCCTAACAATCAGGGTGTTTCTGTGAAAGGTCCTGTAGGAACAGAGAACTATTATTTCCTCAAATTGGCACATGTGCATATTTTTAAAATCTTCTAACATTTTAATCAACTCACTTCCATAAGCAATACCACTGCAATTCCTTATTGGAGAAGAATACCGTGTAATATTTCTTTTAGTCAACATCTCTTTCCTGGATCTATCTGAATACTGAGTAGTGTATGTAGCTTATGTCCATAGTGCATGAAGCTTTTCCAAGTAATATATCATGCTTCTTTAAAATGCATTCCATAGTCTTCACTATTATCAAAGCTCTTTCTTTAATAGTAATATAGTAAAACGTGATCCTAGTCTTCCATTTTAATGCTTTCTCATTTTTAAGTACTTTAAAGATCCCCTGCTCTTACCTTTTGGACCAAGTCTTAATTTCCCAAGTCAAAGAGTCATTTGCAATCAATTTAAGGAAATCCGCACTAGTTTGAACATTCAATGTCCTTCTCAAAATATGAGGGTTAATACAAAATTAAATGTGGTAGCATAATTTTTGATTATCTGTGTGACATGATTTAGTAAAGTAACAGATTATTCAGAAACCACACATATTTGGCCTTGAGATGTATTAGAGGGTGCAACTTTGATCTCCTTTTCTAATTATGTTTTGCTTTGGTCTAATGTTAAAGAAATAATTTGCATTCCCAAAGCACATACCAACTAGCAACAGAGGAAGGGGACTTAGAAAAAAACAAGGAGAGAGAACTGGGATAAGCCTTTCAAAAGCCATGGAGAATTCATAAAGTAAAATGTGTATGTAAATAATCCAGATTTCATTAAATTTTATCCTTTGTTCTGTGGACCAACTACTCTTAAAATTCTTTCCATTCCTATCTTCACCAGAACCAAAGTCACTGAAGATCAAACAAATAAACATGAATGCTGTGAATATTTTCTATAAATAGAGAATTACAGAGATTGTATGTTGAGAAACAAGTCTTCTGTTATTCAGAAACTTCTGATCGATACTGATATATGAAACTAAAATAAATCCAGGGGAGAAAATGAGGCTTTTCAGGACTGCAAACTTTATAATAATCAATTGAATTGTTCAATTGTTCAATTGTTGTAGTATAGAATATTCTTAATATAACAAATACAAGGAAAAGTATATCAGGGTTCTCTGGCGGGACAAATATATGTATATGTTTTTGCATGCTGAAGAGGACTCACTAAATCTGTGTCACAGAACACACTGCTGAGTCCTATATATACATGTGTTCATGGGATAAGCTTAAGGATCTACATTGGAAGGCTCAAGTCTGCTCTGGAAGTCTAGAGATGGACATCCACAGTGTTGTTTAAGAGTGGAGTGCCTCCAAAAAGTGAATCTTCTTTCTTCTTGCTTTTTATTCCTTCCAAGATACAAGCCTATTGGTTGGTACCTGTCATGGATTAAAAACTGATGGTTGCCAGAGATCTAGCTCAGCAGCATAAGCACCTACTTTGCAAGCACGAGGTCTTGAGTTTCATCTCTGGTCAAAAAAATAAAAATAAAAACAAAAAACAAAACTGGTAGTCAATTTAATACTAGCTGAACTAAATCAATACGGTGTTTAGTGTAGATGACACACACAAAGATTGTTGCTAGCATAAAAAGGAAACCTGCAGAGACAGAGTTGTAGTTTGATGCTGTTGGTTCTGTTGCTGTGGGTTCTCCTGGAGGAGATTGTTGAGCTTTTTTCCTGATATGAACACGGCTGTCCTCATTATTGGTAGAGCTTGATGGAGCTGGTGTCTCAGCATTGTTGCTGAAAATGGCTGTGGTTCACTTTGGGAGAGCTCTGGTCCTTACGGTGAGCATCGCTTTCTGGCTCTGGAGGGGAAGATGTGCTATTCAAGCTCCAGGAAAAGCTTATCATTCTGGCTTCATGATATGAACTTGCTTGTTATCATGGAGAAGTTAAGGACCTCACTGTTACTAAAGAGGCTGTGGTATTTTTTTTTTTTTTTTTTTTTTTTTATTTAAGAGGAAAAAGAGAAAAACACAAAACAAACCAAAGCGGCGTAAGGGTACACACAATACAGAACTACAAAACAAAACAAAACAAAACAAAACAAAAAACCATAACAGTAAGAAATTACCTGCTAGTAGATTACACACTATTTTCTTGAAAATAGTTCCTCAAATCACAGTATCAAAGAACACAAGGTGGACATTCAAACAGGGAGACTGCAAACAGCTGTGTTCAATGTTCCAAAAACATTGATAAAGTCAGCTATTTAACACCCCCAAACACACTTGCTGTTATATCCGTTAGAGCTCCTTTTCTTTTTTTTTTTCCCTCTCTTTTTTACAACAAAATTTACACATCTTGGATTTTATTACTCCTTAGTGCTTATTACTTTCTTTGGGGGGGGGAAGAATACAGTCAAATATGGCAAAACAAAGCTGTCAGTCAATACCAAGGATAGACGTAGCACATGGTGTAGAACAGAGTACAAGTTTATCAACAATGGTTATCAACGTTGTCCCTTGTTTCCTTAAAAAGAATTGTCTATCTTATTAGATATTATAAAGTTGGACAAAACAGTAGAGAACAAGACCAATAAAACTTAGGCGTTGTAAACATTACAGGACTTCCAAAGAAGACAATAGTCAAACCAGAATGGGTATCTTAGTGAATCTTATTGTCTTCAAAGTAGTTGCCTATGTCTTCAAACTTGATACTATCATATAGAATGGAACAGAGTCTAATCAGTCAAAACAAGATCGTGGGAGTACTACAGGACTTCAAAACAAGTTAATAGGAAATCGAAAAGAGTTACTATTTATATATCCTAATTTTTTTGAATTTTTTCTTTAATTAAGACAAACATAAGAAATGACTAAATAATTTTTTTTGAAACAATAAGGGGGAGATTGAGATAAAACAGGACATAACAATATAACAATAGAGGTCACAGCATGACTGTTTCAATAACCTAGTACTTCACCACCTTATAACCTGACTTAATAGTAGTTACCATAGTGTCTTTTTCCTTGAAATATTTGGGTAAAACTTCATATACTCTAGCTTCAAATATTTTCATATCAAGAAGCCCAGAATAAAGCCTTTCTAATTAATGAGTGAAAACTTTATAAGGCTTCAAGGCCACCTAATGGGGAATCATGATTACCACATATTTTTATATATTTGAATCATTACTTACATTAGGGAAACTATTCGGTATTCACACATGCGAGATTGATTTATTTCACTTATGAGTATGGTCTCAAGCTGTGCCCATTTATTGATAAATATCTCAATGTGATCCTTCTTTATAGCTGAATAATACTCCATTGTATAGAAATACCACAACTTTTTTATCCATTCCTCAGTTGATGGGCACTTGGGTTGTTTCCAAGATCTGGCGATTACAAATTGTGTTGCTATAAACATAGGTGCACATATATCCCTGTGGTATGATGCTTTCAGTTCTTCTGGGAATATGCCTAGAAGTGGAATAGCTGGAATAAATGGGATTTCCAGTCCCAACTTTTTGAGAAATCTCCAGACAGATCTCCACAAAGGCTGTACCAGTCTACACTCCCACCAGCAGTGCAGGAGAGTTCCTTTTTCCCCGAGGCTGTGGTATTTTTGAGAGAATCCTTAGTTCTTATTTTGAGTGTCATGTCTTGGCTCCAGTGCAGAATCCTCAGCCTACTGGTTCAGCCCACTGGCACAGACTTTCTAGCTTCCATCACTGACCTTTGTTCCTTCCCAGTGCAGATCTGTGAAACAGACTTGCATGAGTCATGGTCATAGGCTCTAGGTTTTCCACTAAACTCGCACAGGACATTGCTGTGGTATCTAGGCCGTCTGCTGGATCCCTTGGGTCTCAGTGTGTGGGAAGATTTCCTGCACTTTCACTGTATTTGACTCCTCAGGTGACCATTATAAACAATACTATAAATTATGCATCCTGTATGTAACCGTTTTCCTTGCAACCCCAAGTACAACAGTACCACACACATCATGGTCGGTCATCCCTCTTCAGGAAGTTAATGATCCGGACACACCCAGAGCTGTGTTAAACGAAACCCCTAGGTGTCGCTTCTTCAAATTGACACCACAGTTAACTAGTAAGATCACTGAAGACTGGTCTCAGAGCTCAGCACAGCTTCCCAGGACTATTGAGCCTAATTAAAGGTTAAGCAGATTCTGAAGCAACAGAGAAACATAAGAGTAGGAGCATTTCAGATTCCAGCATCTGGAACGAGAATGACATGGAAATACAGGAGACGCAAATATCCACTGTATATTTATAGAAGCTTGGAACTTTATTTTACACAGAAATTTTGAATAAAGAATCTTTTGTTTTTTTCTATCTTAGGTTCTGGGGAATGACCCCAAGGCCTTTGCACTAGGCTACATCCCTGGTCTTTGTTCGTTTGTTTTTGCTTTTGTTTTTGTTTTTGCCTTTGATTTCTAAATTTTCTATGCTGGGATATGACTTGTGATCCTCCTCCACAGACATCCCAGAGTGAGGTGTTCCAGTCCTACCTGACCACATTCAGTTCCAAATGAAGAATACTGAATGGATAGAGTACCTGGACAATTTTCAATACAAGAGGCAAATTTTTCTAGATAATAGCATATATCAGTTGTTGGAGTCTACCTCTTCTCCCAGGGAAATACAGAGGCCACATGCAATGGAATTCTAAATGCTAACATTTTCATTTTTTGTTTTAAGATGGGAGGATCTGATCTCATGCTTTAGGCCATCAGGTTTGCTAACTTAGGCTCATGGTGGGGATTTGTGCCCAATTTCATTGCCATATAACATTAAGGAAAATCTCTGATGAACATTGGATTAATGATATCTTGTGTGAATGCAGGCATAAATAAATCTTTTTTTCAAACTTTGATCTATTCCCACTTTTCCACATGTGGCGGCACAGAATCCCTCGTTTTCCTCATTGAAGCAGAAGAGACATGGTACTAAAATAGAAAAAAGGATATAATTTTTCAGAAAACAGGAGTGTAAGTTATGTTTCTTGTATATTTCACCAACAAGGAAAAATATGAGGCAAAAGATGAGGAAAAAAAATACTAACGTAATTATTTTTGACATGGTGTTCCTCTACCCAAAGACAATAGATAAGGTATTTGTAGAAAAAGGTAATTGTAAGAAACACATAAAATAAAGGTCATAGGATAAAGTAGGGACAATCAGAGTCAATAGATAAGTTTGAAATGAGGCCTTGTGGAATGATACAATATGTCACTGTGGGAAAGAGGAAGGGTCCTGGGAGAGCTTGGGACAACCTTATTCCATGACAATGTGGGAGCACTGGGGTCAGCAATGTGATGCTTGGGCAGGGGTGTGCTGCTCAGTTTATTTAGTCTCTGCAACTTTTTTAAATGTTAACTAATTTTAATCTCACTCTTCAAGTGGGGAAAGGCTTAGTATGGTTAATAATGTATTATTGTATAATTGGTAGTGCTAATTGAAGCTTAGGTGTGTCTAATTTCAATACGACACCCTGAGCAGGACTAGACCAAATTGGAAAAATGAGAACTATATCAGAGATGATTTTCAAAATTGCAAACCAGAGGATTAGATGGTTTCAATTATATCACCACATCATGATGAGGTAAATACAGAGAGAAAGGAAGAGAAAAAAGGATTAAGAAACAGAACCAAGAAGCCATGTCACAGGAAAAGAATTATATTATTGGAAGCCCAGAAAATAGTTCTTTTGAAATATCCTTTTGAAAACTTCACTACATTTTAAATTCTCATTGTCACATAATTCAGTCAACAGAGTGTCAGTTGTATAAATAAAATTTTCTTAAAATGTGTTAAGCAAAATGAACCCTTGTATTTCTCATGTTGAATGTAGTTAGCTGCTACATTTCTCAAGTGAGGATCATATAATTTGCTCATGTCAGTAATTCCATATCTTATAAATGGTTGAAAAAAGCCCAACTCCAATTAAAACAGAAATGTTAAGTGAGAGTCAGGCATAGTAGATTTTAGAATTTCCCAAGTGATTCTAACATATAATAGCATTTGAGAACATGTGGCTTACATGAAAACTCAGTTAACTTAATCTTATCCTAAACTGATCTTAATTTTTGACTGTCCTAGCAGAAGTGAATGTTAGTTGAACAAACTCAGACATAAATTTTAAAGACTACATAGGCCTGGAATTGAATGCTGGTTTATTACTCTTTGAACATATTAGCATTTTAAAATATTTCTTTCCCTATATACAAACAAATGACAATAACCTTCCGATGTTCTCCTGCATCAAGTGAGAAGCTGCAGCAAGACCTTGCTCCGTGGTGTTCTGGTAGCAATGTCTCTCTCCTCTCTGTCCCCTCTTCCACTTAATTTAATGAGGACACTGAGTCCACAAACAAAAGCAACTTGCCCCAAGTTGCATAGCTGACTGAATGCACAGCAAAGACCAGAAGTTTTCCAGGATCTTATTCACACATTGTTTCCATTATAAAATTTTAAAGATAGTGGGGGAGGAAACAATAACCCTGAAAACTAATTGAAAGGAATAAATAAGCTAGGATATGGTTTTTTCTCTCCTACCCAAGTCTCCAGTGTTGCTGTGAATCAAGCTTATGATCTGCTTAATAGGTCTCTGTCTCACTATATTACATATTCTTATTCTATTCATTTTTGTAATGCTAACCCCACACTGATTTCCTTCTTGACACCCCTAGCCATCAGATGATTTCTTTCTAACCCTTTTCTCATTAGGGTGCTCCATCAGCTTTAGCTTTTCCTTCCAACAGAGTATGATTACTTCTTCCTTCCTGTTCCTTCTTCCTTCTCCTCCCTTCTCTCTGCTTCTCCTCCTCCTTCTTCTCTTCTTCTCATCTTTTAAGACATAGTGAGAATCTATGTGGTCTGTATTTCATCATTACTTCATTTTGTTTCATTCTTGGTGAATCGTGTGGATAGTAAAATGAATCCCAGCCTTGAAGCTAAAAATTCTCTGTTTTAATCAAATTATTCATTGTTTCCTCCCCTAGTATGCAGTTGTAGGAGTAAAATAAAGAGCAGAACTCAGTGCGTTGCAGGATTTATATGTATATGTGTGTGTGTGTGTGTGTATATATATATATATATATATATATATATATATATATATATTAGCTCTCTATGGGAAATATAAAATAAAATATAAAATAAATAAATAATAAATATAATAAATAAAAATAAATAAATAATAAAATATAATATAAAATAAAATCTGAGACATAGCATTTAGAAAATTTAAGACTAGTAAGTGACTAGTTTTATATCAATTTTTAGCTGTTTTAGAGAAAATAGTTTTCGCTTTTTTAAAGTATTAGTTGAGTACGTCAGCTTTATAATTAATTTGACCAGAGCAAACTCAGACTCAAAGTTGTAATCCAGAGCCTGCCATTCATTTCTTCAACGACCTTGGGCAAGTCACTTAATCTCTCCACATCTAAATTTCTTTGTGTGTAAAATTGGGATAATAATCTTGACCTCACAGAGAGGTTGTATGAATTAACTGATTAGTGATTATAAAGCAATTTGAAAATACAGAACGCTATATAAATGCTAACTATTGTTATTAAGCAAATCAATTCAGAAAATCAAGATAATGACATTTCTCTTCAATCTATTTTTTAAAGTGCTTAATGCCTTTGCATCTAAGCTCAGTGTTGTAAAAATCAGTTTAAATATTTATAACTTGAAGTTTTCTGGTTTAATCAGTTCCAATTGCATACCAGGGAAGAAAAAGAGGAATAAAAATAATCTCATAACTGGAAACTTGAATTTATCATCAAGTTGACTTTTTTGCTTGAAGTAATTTCAAGAGAAAACATCTTAAGCATGTACTCATATAACTGTCCTTTCTAGACTTTCAAATTGAGGTTTATATTAAAATCTTAATATTACAATTCCTTTGTTTTATAAATATGGATAAAATATTTGAAAAATGCAAAGTAACTTGGTCATGTTTGCATGGGTCCTTGTATAGACTTGATCTCTGTTTTCAAACCTTGATATTATAGCCTTTATGCTGGTGAAGAACAAAAACTAAAAGGAGAGAAAACAAGAGCACATTTTTTTTTCTTTGAGGAATCTTACTTAGACACAATTAGCAAACCCTTGCATTGAAAATATATGAGCAGTTACTGTAGACTTTAAACATAACACTAATCCTCTGACCAGTTCCGAGTTTATCAATTTTAAGTTTCTATCTATGTAACTTTGGATATATAAAACTCTTAATACTGGCATTAATGACACTTAATTGAACTGTCACTTAATTTTTGTCATTTGTTTTTCCAGGAAGGAAAACTAAAGAACTTTCAGGGCATAAATAAGTAGTATCATGTGCAATTCTATATATATATAGATAGTCTTCAAAATAATGTGTGTGTGTGTGTGTGTGTGTGTATTTCAGGTAAAGAAATGATATAATTTTTTCAATAGATGATGTTAATCTCAAATGGGGGACCTTTCATATATTGAAAAAAACCCACCACACTGCCAGCCCAGCAAGAAATTGACAACGCATGACAGTAATCTCAACAATCAAGATTACTGAGCAACAATAACCTTGTTAGAGGTCAATGACCAACACTTGGAGTACCTATGGTAATTGCAAAGGCCAAAGTAAATTGCATTAACCTCATGATATCTCAATAACTTTAGTATTAAAATAAGTATATAAAGTGTTCTTTTATAGAAATATGTATAAACTTTTCATGGACTATATGTATATGTTTGTACACACATTTAGTAAAGATATGAAAACTTAAAGAGAACTGATTTCCACTTAGAATGCTCCAGTTCTGTGTCCAGCTCACTCTCCTAAGTAGATAGCTTTAGCCAGCCACAACTTCTCACAGGGGAATGGTTCCCTCATTGGTTAAAAAAAGCATCACTTTAGAAATCTGTTCAACTCTCACAGTACTAAGTGCTGTGCTACCTGAATACAGAGTTGAGTATTCCTCAGGTAGTTTTTGGATTCTGAATAGGTCATAGACAATAAATCTGATTGTAAAACCAGTCACACTTTAAACCAAATGCTCATTTGAGGTTTCCTATCCTCAGAGAACAAATTTGCAGAATGTTAATGCTTGAAGAAATATTAGAGATCATTTGGTCTGATTCCATCATTCTATTATGAGAAAACTGGTCTTAAAATATTAAGTAAATAGTCCAAGATCACAAAGTCACTCTGTGAGGAAACTGAGTCTAAAGCCCAGATTTTTGTGGCTCCCAATTGAATGTACTTTCTTCTAAATCTTAATTAAGATGTTACTGGAATAAATGACACGTTTCCTTTGAGGTCAGAACTTTCATAAAAGTTATGATAGTCAAATCCTTAAAATTTTTCATCCTAGTTGTCTTCTTTCACTTCTAATGTTATTTTTTTCCTATAGACACAGCATTCAAAAGAAGGTATTTGTTTAAAAATAACAAGACTCCAATGCCACAGTGTCTAAAACACCATAATTAATACCCACTGTTTCCTCTGAATCTCTGTTGCTAATCAGCATCAAAGCTTTTTTATTTGATGAATTAGAAGAAATCTTTGGTCTATTTCCTTTGTAGAAGACATCATAGCCTTTTTTGTTCAACCTTAGAGTTTCATAGGAGTCCAACAGATAAGACATTGTTTAAAATAAAAGGTCTACTGTCGTTCATAGAGTAACACTCACTTGGTAAAACTAAATGTTGCTGATTTGACAAACTCTATTGACCACTTAAACACCTCATCATCACAGGTGATACTCACACTGGTACTCGAAGGTTTATGAATCAGTTTCCACCACCACCATGCAAGTCTATGAAGAGTCAGACAATGTGCAGAACCTGGCATGTAAAAGCGCCCCCCCTCACTGTCTTCCAAGATAGAGCAGAACCCCAGGAAGAATCCTCTCCACAAAAGCTGTTGACCAGGCACATAGACTTTTGGATTTCCTATGACACTAGGTGACCTTTAAGAGCTTTGTTGGATATAATGCTTAGTGATCAGTGATGGAGTTATCATCTTGGTGAATCACGCAGTTTCATCTCAAGACAATAAAAGATGGGCTGGGGATTTAGCTCAGCGGCATAAGTGCCTGCCTTGCAAGCAGGTAGTTGTGAGTTCGATCCCTGGTACCGATTAAAAAAAAATAAATAAAAATAAATAAATAAATAAATAAAATTTTAAAAAAGACAATAACAGATAATAAGTTGCCACCAATGGTTGATCATTGAGGACCCAGTATTTATTTTCCAAAAATTGGATCAGAGAGAATAACTATCTGACTATGAGTTCTTCAAATCAAAAACTGTAACTTGAAACATTGCTTTCATCACAGTTGAACTCTTTCTTCAGATCTATCATCGTTCTCACAATCTTTATGTCTACCTTCCATGGGCACCTCAAATTTGAGATAGATTAAACTTATCTTCTAAGCTATTCTTTGTCATAGTCATTTAATTAATTCACTATCTGGCTCTCATAACCTTTACTACAAAATGAATTCCCATGCAGTGCGATTATGGGTGCTGGGAAATACTATAATAAATCTCACATTTTGGCTGCTTAAAACTTCATCATGTGAACATTGTTTATATTAGAAATTTAATATCTTTATAAAGGTAACTAATCAAATTATTTGCCCTTTAATTTTCATTGGTGTTGTAAAGGATGTGTGTGTGTGTGTGTGTGTGTGTGTGATTATATTTTGGGAGAAGATAAAGAATCAAGAAGATATTAATAGTGAATTTTTCTACAATTTTCACAAAATTTTTGGGTCTTTGCCATTCAGATCAGTACTCTTCGTTCTTCTCTATTAAAAATGACAATACTTAACCTAGTCCTTAAAATCTGTGATCTGGTGAACTGGGATAGGGCATTTTTGTTAGCAGTATTTTATAAATTTGCCAGGTAATCCTGTTGGGTATCCAAGAAAAGCCACTGCTCCAAATTCTCCATGTGCCTGTCTCCAGCTTTACCTTCTGGTTACTTCTCACTTTTGGGCGCAGCCACCTTTCCTTGTGTCCATGTGAGAAATATTCTCCTGGAATCAATTGCACCGCTACATGCTCAAGTGTGAGACCAATTGCTACTGTATAGACCTCCTTTATGTTTCAGAGTTTATGGCTTATGATTTTTTTTCAAAACCCATTTTATTTCGAAGATTAAAAAAACTAAAAAAAATTTCAAAACACATCAATCTTAAGAGAACAATGTACATACATTGGTCATTGTCATTCCTGAATCACTCACTATGGAAAATGACTAAACCAGACAGTTTTTGGTCTACTTGTCAGTGCCTTATTATAAGAGGATGCATGAGCCCTGGACACTTAGGTGTCAGTGTTTCTCTGCACATTATAGAGATGAGTGAAAAAAAGTTAGTTCTACACAGTTATTTCGATGCCCAGGCCTGAATCTACTTTATGTCTTCCTCCATCCCCACACTGAAGTGACACAGATATACTTATCTTTTATTAGATTCATAACTTCATAGTTCCCTTTATGGTCTTTTGTGAATGTGACTTCACATTCAGATTGATACCTAAAATGATTACTTCGAAGAATTAATGTTTCTGATTTGTTCAAACACAATGGCATAATGATTAAGCACAATTGAATTGAATTTGAGCCTAGACTTCAAAAACTAGTTCTGTTTTCAATAGTGGCAAGATAAAAGCCAAATGAGGTATTATCTATTCTATTTATTTCTTAAGCAAGGGCAGGTACATGAAATTTAACTCTGCAGATATTTTTGTAAAATAGAAATTATAATGATGGTAACTGCTACTAAATCTAGTTTTTGAGAAGTGCTAACATATCTTAAGTAAACATAACTGGAGGCCAGAGCTACTGATCGATATTGGGGCAGCCAAAACATGTCTATCCTGGTATCATCTTGCGTCTGTGTCTTTGTGCATCTAAGTAATTATTATGTAAATGTTATAGAGCCTGCTTGAAGAAATACTACAGATTAACTACAGCAAATTAAGTCAAGAAAATGGAATTTTAAACTGAACAACAAGAGCATGAAAAAGATGGAGAACCAAGAATAGAGAGGTAGATTTCAGTGCACCATAATCTTCTCTTTCATGGCTGAGCCTGGCTTAAAAACCACCCTGATTTCTTGCTCTGGAGAAGTCTGTCAACAGCTGGTTCCTGTGCAGGGCTTTTGTGTAGTTAAGTAAGTCTCCTCTACTCTGTTGCTCTCAGTAACAGAAAAAATGTCAGATCTTTTTGGGAACTCAGATGTCTCCTGACCCATAAGACCCTCCCCAGTCACCATGCCCTCCTGCTTTAGAAATACTGTTCCTAGGAGCTTGTGCATCAGAATAGGCACCTACAGACCTGAGTGACTTTGGCTAACAGGGGGAACCACATAACAGCCTACATTTATCACCTGTACCCGGTTTCATATAGACAAGTCACAACCCTGGTTCCAGAAAGGAGCACACAGAACTCTAAGCTTGTTTTTGGCTGGCAAATGAGAAAAGGAAAATAAATAAATAAATAAAGTACCTCTGCTTTCATTATGAAATATAAACACCTTACTGCTGGGCACAAATTTACTTTAGACTGGCATATTTACAAAGAAAAATAAATTTAAGATACGCATCAGAAACATTCATTTTATTCCCAGTTTTTAAATGACACATCAAACCACCTAATTAAATGAATTCTGATTTCTCAATATATACTTTTCTTCAAGACTTGTATCCTCTAAAGTAGGCTCACACTGCTGTATAGATGTTTTCCTTCAATTCCTGTAATATTAGGTTGAATGCGTTTTTCCGAGCAAATCAGAGTACAGACTGCCCCATTGAAGACATAGATCACGGTTGAGCAATGGCAGAGCACAGGATCCCTGGGCTGAAGGAGCATTAAGAAGAAACTCGGAGAGTCACAGGCCAGCCTGTACTGGGACCATTTGTTCCGTGTGTGTCACTTACCCTACTTTCTGCCTCATCCGCCCTAGCTTATGCAATTAGGTAATAAGCAGGCTGGAGGTGAAAACCAGATACTACTTATTAACTGAGATTTCCACCACAAACAAATTACAAAATTAAAAGAAAAAACCCCCAGATACAGATTGAACAACTCATTTATAGGAAATCAGAATTCATAGAGTATCAGACTTGCATGCACAACTATTACAGTCTATTATTCAGTTATTGCCGTGGAGAAAGGATACACATGTAAAGAATGAAATGTTTCTTACCATTTGTATTTTTTACACAAGAAACGGCTACATAATATCAAGAAGTAATCACCTTGCAGTTAATATGCAAGATGAAAACAAAACATATATTCATTATAGCTATTGAAGTAAAACATCAATAATTCTCTGAACATGCAGTGAGTCCAAATTAAATTAAAAGGCAATCACAAAGAGAGCTTGGGAGCCATAGATCACTGAACAGGGAGGTCAGTGAGCTCTTAAAGCCTGAGGAGATGACCTGCCCTGAAAAACACATCTTGCCTCTCCTGTCCTTTGCCTGACACACAATCCTGAGGAGCCTAAAGAAATTCAGTTTTTCAGTAGTTAAGAATCAGCTAGTGATTTGGCTGAAATCTAGACGTGACTTCCAGGTTGAGGAAAACTTTCCTCCAAAATCTTACCAGTCATGGCTAAACACAGAGAATTCATGGTTAGGTCCTTAGTCTTGTTAAAAAGATAAAATTTTCTCCCAAGCCACTGGTTTTTCCTAGAAACTTAGTCAAAGGTGATTTTAGATGAGGAAGATAGAGGAAGTCCCACTTTTACCCAAACTTGACTCTTATGCCTATCTAAAACCATTCATGAGCAAACAAAGACCAATAGCACAAGGAAAACCTCAAAATATGCCCCTATCATGCAGAAACTGGAGGCTATGTGAAATCAATTCAAATACTTCCATTACTATGCCTTCTTCCTGTTGGACTCCCAAGGTCTAAATAACTGCATAAAACAAATCAAGGGAAAATAGGGCCCAGATGCCTGTAGCCTTTGTTGGTGAATAGGGCTCTAAGTCAGTCTTTCAACTGTTCTATTACTTGTCTTTAAGGCGGATGAGTCCAGAGCAGACCTGCATCACTGAATTCTCAATAAAGGGTTAGCGCTTGTCCTGCAGAATAATAAGAACTGCTAATGACACCAATTAAGAGCTGTAAATGTCATTTATACTTGTTTGTTATTTTTCAAATCAATAAGGCTGGAAAGACCCAGCAGACTGAGATAATTTAGATTGAAACAGTTTGTGGGGACATTTTAATGGATATGGTACAATTGGGCTTTTCGTTCTTTCTCATTTTGGAGAAATCGTGGGTCAGTTCTTATATTATTTAAAGCAGGACTTAAGCTCCAAATAATGCAGTGTAAGGGAAAATATTTAGGACTATAAAAAGAGGGAGAAATGTATACATTTTAAAATCTGTTTAGTAAATGCTTTATTTGAAAGAATTTATCTCTGAAAGTATCATTACATGAAATAAGAACAATTTAATAAAAAAATCCATAAAAAAAGAAAAATACAGTAGTCCAGACCAGAGAAATATATATTGATTCAGGAAAACATGCATTAACAAATTGTTACTCTTGCTAAGTAATATTTGAAATGTTATGGGTTCATTCATAAAATTTGGCAACTATAAACTAGGCATTTGTTGTTTTGATTGAACAGGAGGCAATCGGTCAGTATTCTAGAGATATCTTTCATTTCTAATAGTGGCACATTTCTCACTAGGATCTTGCTCTAGCATAAGGAAACTGTTAAATATTTCACTGACAGGTTTGCAATGAGGAGAGGACAATTCATTTCCCTTGAAATCAGAAGGTTGTACCAATTACAACAAAAAGAACACCTTATCACAGAGTTTGAGAATAAACTATAGTGCTAGCTTCTGAGTATTTTATGAATGTATTCTTAAACTTTCTTTATTATAATTTGGAATATTGACAGAGATTACTAGTAGCATGGAAAATTTAAATGTGATTCTCCTAGTCACCAAGTGTCTATACTTACTCCTACCTGAGCAGATTTTCTACTTTGTTTGAAAACATAGAATAAAATGGCTAAGGTTTTTTGAAGATTCATTTTCAATTAATTTGAAGAGGCCAGTAAAATCTTCATGTATTAAAAATATTCCTAAAATACAATCTTGGAATTCCCATTTAAATAAATAATCATTGATCATTTTGTATAAATGCCTGGCAATGAAACAGTTTGTAACAACATTTGACTTACTCAATTTATTGTGGCTAGCCAGCAGTCATTGTTTGATTACTTATAATAAGCATCATTATAGAGTTATGAAAGAGTAATTTAAAAGCATTTAAACATTAACAGATTTTTAAATACATGCATTAATGAAGTAGGAAAAGCTAAAGAGAATATAAAATATATTCTATCCATGTAACTTTTCTGGTTTATTTATGAATATATAATTTGTTGTTCTTTTTCTGAGTGTCAGAATTATGATGTCATAGAACAAATTTTAAAACCAGAAACATATCTGAATGTACATGATGAAAATTGTTTAATACAAACTTTATGCAAGTCTTGATCTTTCCAGAATTCTTAAAATAGTGATATATGTATATAAATGATTTCAAACTTATCTTCCAACATGGTCATAACATTACATTGTTTTCTCAACTTTCTTGTGCAGTCAAACTTATCTATTCATTCTAATTAAAATATTCTCACACTCTCTTATTTATTATTGTTTCCAGAACTTCTGATATATCCTATTTCCAACAATGAAATTCTATCTTCAAGGGACACTGTATAGCTCAACACCTCTGTTTGGCATTGTCTGATCAACCAGCTTGGAAAAAGTCTTGCCTCATTCATTCATCCATTCATTCATTTATTCAAAATGTATTTATTCAAATTCTGCTGTATGTGAGGCATTGTGATAGACCCTGTCTTCTCATACCAAATATTGCTTCAGTTTTTGAACCAATCATATTATACTCACTACACGATGTTACAGCTATTGATGTCTGGGTTTTCTCTCAACACAACACAGTAAGTTCCTTTGTTCAGAGATCTCTGAATTTTGTACACTGCATATCAGGGTAAATTTCACAGAATCAATGAATGATAGAGAGTGATTGGGCAATTTAAATAAGACTCTCAGTTGATGTTCGTGTTTCTTTTACCCACTATTTACAAATTCTTCAAAAACATTATCTAATATGCTTTTTTCTTGAATTCAGTTTCATGTTTTTCAAAGGTGAATTAGGATGTTTTAATCAAGTAACTGAATCCAGACATTGCTGTGTGGTTTAATATTTTTTTTTAAATACAAGTGCATTCTCAATGAGCAATTTGTTTCTGTTGCTGGCTTTGACAGGGATGGATGCAAAGCTATCTAAGTTGGTGAGTTCTATAGTAACCTAAATTTAATCCCCAGGGGTAAGGGGTAAGGTGATGTATGACAGGAACCAAATGCTCAGGGCCATGTGGGATTGGTGGACAAAGGGACCAAATTTGGCTGACTGTCCTTCTTACCACATGGTTTCCTCTCAATGCCTCTTTTTCCTCCTCATTAATTCCCACTTCTTTCCTTGCCTGAGGCTCCATGAACTTACTTTCTATCCCTCCATATAATATCTACCAGAATGCATCTCAAAAACCCTCTTGTTACTGGAATGGACTCCATTTCAAACATGACAGGAAATTTTCTCCAGAGATTCATCTTATGCATGGAACTTCAGATCCAGAATTGAAATTAAACTGATTAGCCAACTTCCCTTTAGTCACCCTGTGAATAGGTCATTGTGGCAGGGAGGCTTAGCCTCAGTAGATATCTGTTTGATGATTGCATTTACTCCCTAGTTTTCTAAAGTCTAGATGCTTTCTTCCATTACTGACAAAAGATCCAATAAAGCATGCTGACTTCAATAGTAGAGTGGACAACACTGTTTGTATTATTTTCCCTTTGAAAAGAAATTTTTAATTGTTTCTCCATATATGGAGAGTCAGAGGGTCACTAGAAAACAACATTTTCTGTTTGGAGAGGATTTATGGGAGAGATTCCTTTCTGTTATGTAATGTAGGTCAAAGAGCTTCAGATTTCCTGAAGGAAAGGCTTCTTCAGGGTCAGGAAGCTCATTAAACTGTGCATCAGGCCACACTAGCATATTAGCGGGGGCCAGAGATGACAGTTGGCTTGAGACCACATAGTACATCTCTAAGGGACAGATGCTCATTGTCAAACAGGAACTCAGGCTTGTAATGACCACATTTTCACAAGAAGACAGAAGACTGAATTTTTGCATGAAATCTACCAGCTTTCACCTGTTGGTCTAAGAGCATTAATATGCTAATGAATATAAACAAGATATGTCTGTGTGTCCCTGCCAATTGTAGACCACCAATGTGCAACCTCTCTTTATAAAGCAAACCTGTGATATGATACAGTCTGCCGGGAAGGCACTGGCCTTCCTGGCAGAGGTGGGTGTTCCTCAGCCAACCCACCCCACAGGGATCATTTGATAACCCTCCACCATCAGGTGAGTTTTATTTGTGAATAAAATAAAAGAAATTTTAATGATACAGGAAAAGAAAATCTTTAATTAATGCCTCTAATTTTTTGATGTTAATATTTACTAGATAAAAATTCCATCATTTCAACAAAAATTAGTAACCTTTACCCTATTTCTCATGTTTGTTTAATGGTAAGCGTCACCTTGATCAATTCTTTATTTAAGTGTTAAAAAATAATAAGAGGTTTTCAATTGCCAATTTTGACTGCAACTAGGAATTTGCTTCTACATGAGGCTTGCCTATCCTGGCTAACTACTCAGTATTTTTTTCTTGTTCTAATGCCTTTAATTAGATTTATAGACTCTTTACAGTGTTTTATGTTGATGAGGGACTTAGGCTACCGCACACACTAATAAAATATTCCCACTACCCAACTTGTGCTTTTGCATGTTTTATTTCAGTGAATAATGAGTCTTAAATAATGTTCTGAATATGTCGTCAAGGATGTTCTAAAGAAATATAGACTAAAGATCCATCAGGAAACATTAATAAACATATAACCACATGGAACTGGTGACCAAGAGGAAGTGATTCATTGGGCCATAAACGAAGAATTTGGGTTGTGAATGCCTGCTACAAATAAAAATGTATTTAGAGAACAACAGTTCTACATTCTCATTTTTTAATTTCCTTCCTGTGACTTTTAGCTGTGTAAATGTTTTAAAATTGAAGGTAATCAGTGTGTAACATTCTCAATCCTAGGGTAAAGAAATTTACTCTGCGTAGTTTCCTTTTCATGCGACACAGCCGTTTTCATGGTTATAGCTAATTAGCTTCCTTTAGACATTAGATACGGAGGATGTTTAAGCAACGTAAACTAGCTGTCATCCAGCGGCATCATAATCAAAATGGCATAAAATTTGCCATAAAACCTGCAGCTAATAACATTTATAAGGCACCTTATTACATAAGGATATTGGAGAAGCTCAGACACTGTATATCACAATGCTTCCCCAGAGAATCGCTTCATTTTCCTAATGGCTGTGCAGGGGTTTACACTAGGAGCTTTTACGCACCTGCCTAAGCACAGGGCCAGCCAAGACATCCAGACAAGGGCTGAGGAGGAGCACAGGCCACACTAGAGTTGCCTGAAAGTGCGTCAGCAATTTGACTGCCTTTCTCATTCATCTAAGGCTTCTCACCCTTCCATGGCCATATTCAGGTTATCTCATCTGCTTATCTGCAGGTGATTGTACCCTGTCCTCCACCTGATAGGTTTAAGGCCTTTCTCTAAACCTTTTTGCTTCTACTCATCTTTCATGATAACATCAAGCCATGCCTTTCCCTGAGGATTCTTCTGATAATTCTAACATCATGTTATTGTTGTTGCTTTCCTTTTAACTGTTAGTTGTTTTTATCTTCCCTATACAATTGACGTGTGTCTCTGTCTTTTACTATTTAAAAAGTTGATTATATATTAACAACTCAGCTTTACGATGTCACCAACCCAAAGACTGTCACCCTTGAAAGCACTTTAGGGCCTCGTGTTGGAACATTATATGATATCCCAGCATCTTATTTGGGATTTTGTTTCCCCTCACAGTGTAAAAGATTCAGTAGTTGAATTGTACCATTTTGGGCTGCAGTCCACAGTCCTGCCAACACTTCAATTTATTCGTGGGATTTCTGATGAGACAATCCACCTGCTGCCATTCCACAGTGCTATGACATACTTTGTCTGATGTTCCTATTGCTTTGAATAGATCTTCTGAATCATAACTACAGCAGTCATTGGTTACTAAGCTCAATTGCCACCTAGTAGTCTATTATCAACCCCATATAGCTGTTTCTCATGTAACAACATGAAAATCAAACAGATTTTACATGGTGAAGACTTTGCTATCTTTCCTTTCCCTAAGGAATGCCCCTCTGAAGAGGAGAATCAACCTTACTGTATGAATTATCTGCCTTATTCTGATTCAAGAGAATTTTGGAGTAAACTAAGATTTTGTCCTCTGTAATAATAAGTTTAACTAAATTCTTGACATGAAATTGAAGTTTTATGTGACACTTTAACAGTTTTCTGATATACCATATACATAGCTTGTTTTAACCATTTTTCTTATGTGGAATGACAGTATCATACTTCTGTATCAAAACGTATTACCTTCTTTACTCCTTAGCATGTGACAATTCTCAATCATCATTCTCATGATTATCTTCCCCACACATCTTGTACTCAGCATAATTGTAGTGCAGTAAAGACACTCTTCATTCATTTCATCTGGTTATATACCTATGGAAAAACTGTCTCAGTCACTCTCTATGTGACGGGGACCAAATTCATCTTTGCTTTTTTTTTTTATCACGATCTCTTTTTTCTATAAATTTGATGTTATTCACCATTTAATTATGCTTTTAAAGCTGGCTTTGTTCCCCAGTCTTCTCAGTCTTTCCTTCTTCTTGAAATTTGAAATAAATGACTCCTCTACCAACGATTTTTCCATTCTTGATTCTGTAGAAAATTCTGATAGATTTCCAATTTTATAACCTGGCTGACTATCACCATTCCTGTAGAAATCCTTCCCTTCTCTTTGTCCATGTCCCTGCATAACTGAAAAGTATTTTTACTTTTATTTTTTTAAAATTTACTCATGGAAAATAGAAAAAATGAAAACTAAGAAAAGCTAATCATAACAGAACAATGAAAGAGGCACAGAACTTCAAAGAAAGATAATAAAAAATCAGAAATGGTTACCATAATGTCTGTTGTTTTCAAAATAGCTATCCATTGCCAACAGATGTAACAAAACCAAAGAAAACAAGGCAGAATAAAACCTATCAAAACAAAAGTTTGAAAATGTATTTAAAAGAGACAACATCAAACCAAAAAGAATAAATCAATCAAAATAAAACAGTGAAAGTGATACAGGATTTCAAATCAGGATGGTAGGAAATCAACAATGGCTGCCATAATGCCTCTTATTATCTTCAAAATTGCTGCCCATACCACCAGATGTAGTAAAATCAAACAAAACAGAATAAAACCAATCAAAACAGAACATTGACTAAAACAAACAGTAACATGAAACAAAACAACAAAAAAAAATGAGAACAATATTGGATTTCAAAAACAAGAAAGAAATCCCCCACATGTACTATATTGCGTATTGTAATCCTCTTAATAGTTGCTCAAACTACTAGCCTTAAAACCTGCAAAATTGATCAAATAACACAAACATTAAATCTTTTGGTACGTCAGGTTCTGTCAACTCAGCTTGTCTTCCAGATCAGTCAGTTGTTTACAAGGTGTATATGTGTGTGTGTGTGTGTATGTATTCTTGTCTCCCGGTACTCACTGATTGGTTCATGGGAAGGGAAAATTGGCTTCTTGTTACTCCTTCCAGGCAGAGCATCACTTCTGCTGACTCACAGGAAGGGCAAATTAGCTTCTCTTCCCAGGCTCCATATGTCTTGTGTTAGCTCACAGGATGGGTGAAATGGCTTCTTGTTACTCCCTCACTTTTCTTTTTTTTTTTTTTTTTTTCTTGTATTTTTCTTTTTTATCGGTACCAGGGATCGAACTCACAACCACACACTTGCAAGGCAGGCGCTAATGTTGCTGAGCTAAATCCCTAGCCCCTTCATTTTTCATTTTTTGATATGGCTCACAATAGTACACTAATCCATTCCAAACGTTTTATGCTTAAGGTGATAGATATTATACTATTCTACCAAATAATAATAATTTTTAAAATTATAAATAATTATAAATAATATTATGGTAAATGATAATTTATTTTTATATGTAATATAAATATATCTAAATTAATAAATGCTATAGCATTTTACACTAAAATGGTACTGCAAAATGCTATGATTGTAAGATGGGAAAATTGTAGTATGTACAAATTAATAGGTGATGGTTCAGCTTATTGTGTGCCAAAAATATACTTGCAGTATCGTCAAGATGTCTACCACATGTAGTAGATGACTTTGTGTGTTGTCTGTTTTAGATTATATAGTAAGATAAACTGACAAAGTTGAGACAAGGTTGCATTGCAATCTAGGTATCAAACATCTATAACATCTTCATAAAAGGCTTAAGTCTTCTCATGGTATCACCAGATATGAATTGTAGGGTATACATATTGTGTCTGTGTGTGTGCATGAGTGTGTTTGTGTGTGTGTGTGCGCGCATGAGTGTGTTTGTGTGTTTGTGTGTTTGTTTGAGACAAGGCTTCACTATGCAGTTCAGACTGGCCTTGAAATCACTTTGTAGTCCAGGCTGGTCTTGAACTCACAGAAATCCTTTTTCTTTGGCATCCCAAGCACTGGAATTGCAGGCATGTACCATCACCATGCCTGGCCAAAAAGACACGCTTTATTTTTGTTTCTTTTAGCTTTCTTTTTTTTTTTTTTTTTTTCATTTTTTTTATTTGTACCAAGAATTGAATTCATGTTGTCACTGTAGTTTTTGAGAACTAGGGAGCCACAGAATAATTAAGATGACTTGAAATAAGGAATTGATCTGTTTATCTTAAAAAGCTAATAGTGTATATATATCTGGAAAACATAAACAAAACTGTAGCTCGTAAGGACATTTTGGGGAAAAAAATTTTGCCTAGCTCAAGCTAAATTTAAAAGTGCTTGGTAGAATCACAGAAGTAAGTGGAACCCAAAGGATGATAACAGATGGCACAGGTGGTGCTAGGTTAGGACAAATTCAGGGTAGGATTCGAAAATGCCTACCAAGGTAGGGTGCACTAGCTTAAACGTTAAGATCAATATAGCTTTACCGGATAGTGTGCCATTTAGGAGAGAAAATGATGAGGAAGTCATCCATGCAGATCTTCAGAGAAAGCATGCTTTGTGGCCAGAAACAGAGGGGTAAAGAGAAATATTTTACTCTTGTCACTTAGGATTATGGATCTTTATAGTGTTAAAATTTATATCAGTCAGCACAGTTACTTGGATTTTGTTTTCTTTTTTCTGCTGGGATCAGAGTGAGTGGGATCTGTATTTCACTAAATCTGGAATCTTTCCAAGTGTATATAATTAAAGAGAAAATTAAGAAATTTGAAAATGAAAAATGAAATGATGATGAATCTAAGCAAGGTAGGGAAGAAGATATAGAAGGAATACTGGAAAGGTGATATGATCAGCTAATCATACATCGGTGTGAAGTGACAAATCATAAAGTCTGAAATTTAAAATAATCAAGGAAACCAGATGATGGTCATCGCAAGTACGGAATGGTACTTTAAAGAAAAGCAGTAAAGGAGAGGTTTGTGTTGACAGTACTATTGGTGTAACTGTGTCTGCAGTAGCAGAGGTAAGTGACATTCAAGATCATGGAAGAAGGACTGTAAATACCAGTAGACTGGTTTTCAGAGGCATTGCACACATGAGTATGAAAGTTACAGCACAAGGTGAAATGAAAGAATTTCTTAGAATGAGACTGAACCAGAAGATAAACTATTCAAAGATTAAAGCAGAATTCTTTAACATGGCAACAGTAAAACAGAGGAAAAGATACTTTAATTTCAGATCGCGAGATTACAAAGAAGGAAAAGTCAATCATAAAAGAAGAAAGAGGAGGATGTCCAGCCATGCCCTCAGGCTCAGTAATACCTGTGTGAAAGAGAAGCTAGTCATGCTTTGGGAGAACTATTGGAGAATCAGAATCTTTGGGGAAAGTTAGACTCATTATGAACAGGGAAACTCTCTTAAGAGACCCAGGGGCTAGAGAGAGAGAGAGAGAGAGAGAGAGAGAGAGAGAGAGAAAGAGAGAGAGAGAGAGACAGAGAGACAGAGACAGAGACAGAGACAGAGAGAGAGAGAGAGAGAGAGAGAGAGAGAGAGAGAGAGACTCAGGGGCTTATTTTATATACCTAATATTTTATACTGCCCCTTTAAATAACTGTAAACATCAAAGATTATTTATACATATGTAATAAAACAGGGAATTAAAGTAACTATTAGGGACCAGGTATATAGCTCAACAGCACAAGCTCCTATCTGGCAAGCACAAGGTCCTGAGTATGATTCCTGAAACTAAAAATAATAAATAAATAAACAATAAAAGTAACTATTAAAGAAGCAAAACCTTTACATGTTGAATTATTTCAATACATACTTGTTCATTCATGATGACCCTGCAAGGCACAATTTTATTTTGTTAAAGTTGCACCTGAAGGATAAGATAATATTTCAAATACCACTTGCAATGTATCTAGCAGTAAATTTCAAGATAGTGACCACTATTGGTAAATTTCTAATTAAAACAAAGCATTATATGGTTCTGATTTTCACAGTAGCTACAATTTGGAATTTTTTTTTTAACTGGTTCAGGGGATTGAACTCATGACCGCGCACTTGCAAGGCAGGCGCTTATGCCGCTGAGCTAAATCCTCAGTTTGGAATATTTTCAAACAGTTGATTACTAGGAAAAATGTGTTGAATTTACAGTGGAGACTGAAGTTATTTTTATCTTCAAATAAGAATAAACTAGCTCTCACTTACATGAATAACCAGGGAAACATATGAAAATAACATGGAAAATAAAATAAAATGAATCCTTCCAATCCTTCCTTTGTTTGATACATGCCCCAATACTATTCATTATGTTTACTGAAAATATCTACTTCCATTTTTGAAATGCATTCATATTGCCTTTGATAAGGACGAGAATATTATTGTTCATTTCAATTTATCATACAAAAGAGACAAAGAAAATCTGAGATAAAAATTAAAATTTGAAATTGTGATCAGTAGATTTTTGAAAGTGATTAAAATTGAAACATACTGGACAAAACTCAAATTTGAATACACCTAAGTTTCTATGGGTTAGGATTGCCCATCATTTCTCATGATTCCAAAATAGATGTATCTATCTTCTGTCCTCTGTCATACTTTACAATACTCCAACTTAAGAAAGAGGAAAAATGTTAAAAGAATACACCTTACTAGTTTTGTATAATATCAAAAATACAGAAATTCATTGGAGTAATATGTTTATATTCCAGGTGAGTTTATCATCTACTTAATGTATTGCCTCTGTGTAACCTTAATGTATAAGGTTGTGAGGATACACATTTGTTCCCCAGTATGTTTTCCATAGGCTTTATATGGAGGAAACTGTGTATTTGTGATGAGATATTTGTGTATTTGTAACAGAAAAGAATAAAGGTAGTGTTTGCATTTATATGACAAAGATGGAAATTATTGCTGGCCAAATAGGTGGTGATGGTTGCAGGTTATAGTAGTGAGGAAAAATCAAACCTGAGAGATGGACTTACTGTAGTTTTAAGTACTATTTGGAACAAAAAAGTTGAAATACGACATTGTTATTTAAAACTAGAACAGAAAAACCACCTCCCATTCCATCAATATTTATCACATTTTATCAAAGACTTTTCACTCTGTAAAATAAATGCAACCTAGTTCTGTCTATATACATATATCTACACACATATATATCCACATGTTTCAATATATGCACATACATTTGTGTGCATTGATAAGCATAGCTTGGATTTTGATCATCAAACATTTCTGAATATTTTCAGATATTCAGATTGCTTGTTTCTTTGCTTTTTGTAGAAATTTAATGTAAAGAAAAAATAATCTGTGTTTTTTAAAATTCATTTACACTTCAATCATCTATGTTGTTTAATATGAGCTATTTGATATTCAAGAGCCCTTGGGCCTTTTCAAACATGCGTTGGAATATCTTTTCCTTTCTACCCTAATATAAGAAGTATCATTTTGCCAAAGGCAAGTCATAGCAAATGCCAAGGGAACACAGTGTTACTTTACTCTAAACTTGTGAATTTTGACTAATGTTTAAATTGTGAGGCAGAGAGCATTTGGGAACTTGTGTGTGCATATTTGCGTAACTCTGTCTTCTACAGACATTTACCAATTTATGTATCCTACTAGGATGATCCCAAAGCAAACACAGTATTAGCATGTTTCCATACTACTCCTCTCTTTGTACTTTTTCCTTTTCATGATTCTCCTTGTTCTCCTTTTCATGTTCCTTTCCTATTCTTTCTTCCTTTTGATGATGAGAAAAGAGCATTCGGGTTTAATTGATATTTTGTTTTAGGATAACGTTTACATGCCACAAAACAAAAAAACAGAGCTGTCTTACAATTATGGAAATTTGGTGCTTCAAGGTTATATAAAACCAAGTGTAAAAGTTAATCTTTATTTAAAATGTGATGGGAAAGCACATTATACATTTTAAAACTGTGTGCTTCCATTTATTATGATAGATTTATTTATTGACTGCCTGACACTATCAACCCATTTTCCAAATTCTTTTGATTTCTGGCCCTTTGATCACCTACCAATGTGACAATGAATTTGTATCATCACTGTTTTGTAGAAAGAGTAAGAAGATAATTTAATCTCTTCTATACAAAGTTTGGTAGAAGTGTGAATTCAATCATTCATTGTTCATTAAATTTTCTTTCAGAAACTTGTCATTAATGTCATGTAAATTGTTAAGATTGTCATCAAATTTGGGGAAAAAGACCTCTGAAGGTGTTTCAAAATATATGCAAACCTTAATCAATTTTAAAAGGTGTGTGTTCAGTGACAATCATAAAACCTCTTTCAATTGATTGATGCATATTTGTCTTAAATATCCTCTTGATGGAAGCCTCTTAAGTTTTATATTATCTTTATCCATGTTTGTACTTTGTGTTATTAATAGCAAGAAAAATATTATGTGAAAGAAATGTCCAGGTTACACAGACCAGACCGCAGAAAAAGTTATGAACTAAGAAGGATATGAACAATTTGAGCCAAGTGAAATGCAGGTCACCAAAAGATGAAGAGATGAAAAATCAGTTCAGGTAGGAGATCTGAAGGAAAAGCAAATGCTGAAATATGCCGTATGACTGTCAAGTTCTCATGTAAATAGTGACGACATTTAAATAAGTTATTATGTATATAGAGCAGAGCTTTATGGTCATTGTCATTTGCTTTCCACAAATCTAACTTTCAAACTGTTCTAGGAAACTTAGGAGTCATTTTACAATTCAGAACTCTTACTATGCATCACAAAATTAGACCTACTGAGTTCATACTAAATACATATACAGACTAATGTCCCCTTACCAAATTTCAGAAATGCTTGCTGTCACTCTAAGCCATCTCACACAAGCACTAATTTGATATAAAAAATTAGAGCAGGAAAAAGTATTCTTAAAATACTTAGGTAAAAAGATCTTCCGGTGTTCATGTTACCAATGATTGTGACCACGTGAAGATTCTGTAATGGTTCCCACGACTTGAATCATGCAAATAAAGGGTTCTGAGATGCGAAGTTTCATTGACTTGATATTAACATGTTTTTGTCCTTCCCTCTTGGCACCTTTGCCTCTGGTTTGACAGTCTGAGAACCTGCCACATTAATCTGTCAAACATCTTAGGACAGTTACATACTTTTGTTCACATGTCTCCTCTCCCAGGGAAACCTCCTCTTTTTAGGTTCATGTGCAGGGTACTTAATCTGTCTCTTTTTCTCTCGTTTTCCAGTTTGCTGTTTCACATTAAATAGAAGATCTGTTAAAAATCACATATTGCCAGTTATAGGGGTGCATTTGTTAATGGAAGTGTAAATTGGTGCACTGAAAGGAAACCAGTTAAATAATAACAATTTAATGTCAGAATACTTTATGATATAGTAACAGTACTTGGTTTCTGCCCTTCCCCAATGCACAGAGGTACAAAGCAAGTCATAATATCCACTTTGGCTTTATTTATAGCATTTTTACTACAAATAATACAAACAATTACACATACATGACTTAAAAATGTGACGCATTTATATTCTATAGCATACTATAGAATAAACAATGGAAAGATTGATGTAATGATTTACAGATTGTCAAGGCATATTCTGAATGAAAAATTAAAGAAACTTTCAGAATAATATACACAATAAATATCTTTATTGTAAAAAACAGGTGAAGAATACACACAATCATATATGCAAAAAAGCAATAACAGGTAACACTGGTGTCCCAAAGAAGGGTCTACTCTTTAAATAAAACATTTTTATTTGGTGTAAATTTAAAATTTATTGTTTTAAACAAAGTCACGTATTACTATCCCATTACTTGGTAACTAATAGTTCCTAAACCAAAATTATATTAAATTACAGAAATGAAGATTTTGCATTGCCATTCTGTTTTTAAACACACACACACACACACACACACACACACACACACACACACAGAGAGAGAGAGAGAGAGAGAGAGAGAGAGAGAGAGAAATTCTCTATGATTGATTTAGTGAATATGAATAAAAAAGAAGGTTGAAATTAAAGTACATAAACACAGAACACACTCAAAGTCTTACTGAAGACTTAGAGTTATGTGGTCTTATCCCAGTTATAATCAAGTGTAAATGTGATAATATTGATTTGATAAATCAACATGCTCCCTGCTGAAGCTTTAGATAGTAAGAAAAATATTTCACTTAGGTTCTTTGAGAAAGAATAAATTCCAAATGGTTATTTTCAATTGATAGAGAGTGGAAAGGCCAGAGGAGTTAAAAGCATTAGAAACAAGCAATGTTGAGGAAACCTCAGCAGCTTCATCTTTGTGTCCCATGTCTTCTTCTATGCCATGACCTAAAATCAACCACAGCAACTGCATAAAAATGCCGTGAGTCTTCTAAATAGCATTACATGCACAATCTCCTAAAAGAATACAATGCTTTACAAATGTCTGGCTTTCATGCCCACAAGGTGGTTTATCCAAAAAACACAAGATTGTTACTTTTTTCCTTACCATTAAAAGTGAGAATTAACTGGAAAAGACTGAAAATTTCATCAGTGTTCACCTCCAAGGCAGAGGTTGGTGCCACATATAGAACATGAAAGAGCGCAGTGCGTTCCAAACGCAAGGGCTACTAAATGCCAGCGCTAGGCAGCGTGACTCTAAAAATATATGACACTACCTTTGATTATTATGTAATATCATAATTGGAATCACCCGAGTGATACTGGTTCCACTTCAAAGGCAAAAGTTTAACAGGTCACACAGGAAAAAATATGCATCACAGAACACTTTAACCAAATGGATATTGGACCAGGATCTTAAGAAGATTTTCTTTTTTTCTCTTTCTAACAAAATAATAACTTCTCTATTCTTTCTATTTCATTTAAGCTTGAAGATGATTTGTGCCAGGCAGAGATGTGAATCTAATGCTTTAATGTTGTTTTAACGTAGTTTTCATTTTTAATCTGTAGATAATCCTAACATAATAGACTGTGAATCAATATTTATAAATGAATTTTAATCTTTTATAGCAGATCCATTAACAAACCCCAAATTTATTGAGCCATAAAAGTTAGGCCAATGCTTTGTCATGTGATATGGTCTTATAGTTCCCAGTTGAATCACCAGGCACTGTAGATATGTTGCTTCACACTGCTTAAGTGCCCTCAAAAAGAAAAAAAAAAAAAAAGTAGTGTATTTGTCTCCTCTTTTACTTTTCCTGGGGATAAACAGTGAAACAGTAAAAAGGGGCTAAGGCACCACAGGGGATGCAAAGCAGACAGGCTACCCAGCCTACCAGGGAGGCTATTACCAAGTTACAGTGGCGGCTGCAGGGTAACCAGCCATGCATCTGGAATGAGCAGCTGTAAACAAGACACTTTTAATACACAAAAACCATTCTTCCTTGGATATTACATTTCTGTTCATTTTTTATTAAGATATTTTCAAAACATATCTACCTACCACCAGATGTACAAGCAATGAATAGAATAGCAGTATTGCTCCCATCATGGCTTTTTTCAGTAATTGAATTGAATCAAAGCAAGTAGTGTCAAAGCTTCCAAGCCAAGTATTTCTGGGTCCCTAGTCCAACCACAGAGGGCCTTCATCAGCCCTACATAGAATTCTCCCTCCTCCTTGTTTTATGGAGTGATTTGTTTATCACTGTATACCTCTGGAAGATTCCCAGCCATCACATCAGCAGGGTATAGACACAATAGACATCTGTACATATAGACACAGGATTGCACAAAAGGACAAGAACATCACTTCAGAAAAAAGCTTTGGGAGGATATGACTCTCACATGGGCCTAGAATTTTGTGTGGAGAAAAAAATACTGAAATTTGAAATGTAGCTCTTGAAACCACTGTTGCCTTCTGTAAAACAGACCGAACAAAAGAGAACAAAAGAACGTTCTGCAGACCTTGACTTCTGCCGTACAGTATCCTTTACATTTATTTTCTGGCATAAGAGTGTTGAAAATTGTCCTAATTCTACTTATGAATTTGGCGACTGATAGAATTACTGCTTTGTAGAGAGTGCAAAAATTGAAAGGTGATATAAAAATGTAGGATTTCTGCTGGCTTTCCTGATGACCTGAATTGGAGACCGTTTTTCAAAGGTCATATTGGCTGTGTAAGGTAAAGCCTAGACCAACATTTATATCTATGTGCATTAGCAGCCAGATAGATACTTTGAAGGATGAAATCATTTGCATCCTATCCTTATTTCTCCATGGGGATGGATAAACTTAAATTCAAAGCCACAGAGCAATTTTGCAAAGTAGCAGTTTAGTCAGAACATTCCAACCTGTCATTGATATCTGTGGCTTATAAAACTATTTTTATAAACTGATCAACTCCCCAAGAATCTAGTGCTCTTCCTTCTGGTTTCTTCTCAATCCTCACTGCCGAGTTGAAATGCTGCTTATATTCTAGTCTTCGAAAGTCAGTGGCTACACCTACTAACTCAGTGTTCCCCCAGATGTGTATATATACTGATGGGCAAATGCTTTTGCACAAAATATCGTCCCACCTATTTTGATACAGTGCCCCTTCTCTGAATGATAGTTTGTAATTCATTGACAAACAAATAATCCAACAGTTTTAATGTCTAAAAATTTTTTTGAATATCTTATGCCTTTTTATTAAAATAAAAGCTGGATTGTCAAAATAAAAACTGAACACTAGATCATAAAAAGACAGGAAAAAATCCCCTGCAAAAACAAGAGACTAAAAATGTGGAATAGCAAAGCTTTTGTGACCAATATTCTCTTCTTCTCTCAACTCTCTCATTCATGCTTCATCATTTGCTAGGTCTAAGGGCATAACTCTCCACTAAGTTTTCCTAACATCAACTGCTTTCATCTGCAAGCACACAGTTCTACAAGGGAATAAACCTGTGTAGAGTCAAGGCCAACTCTGCCTAGAATATTCAGGAATTCCTTGTGTCTCCAAAGATCAGAGCTGACTCTCCTAAACATCTCAATCTTTCACTCTGGCTTAGACTTACGGGATGCACTAAAGGAAAGTTTCTGAAAGGCCATTTAGTCATTGCTGCAATAGGTTGTGATCTGTAGTCCAGTCACTCTAGACACAGTTGACGGGTGTGGAGGTGAAGCATCAGTGAACAACAGGAAAGTGCTATGGCTTATCAAATAGCCTAGAAAACAACCAGATCTAATAGCAGTGCCCATGGCAACACTATGTGGTGATTGTGTTGCATTCTTTAGTCAATTATTTTTGCAGTGTGTGAATTCAGGACACAGAGAGAGGGGTCAGCACAGGAGGATGACACAGAGTCAGAAAAAGTAGTAAACAGAACTCTTAAGAAAGAAATCACTGGACGGAGGGAGGAAAAAAATGAATAGTGTAAGTGGCAAGGGAAGTGATAATACAAGAAAGAGAAAAAGAAAATCTAAGGACCATAATATAGGGCATTTGTCTTGGTTTCTTTTCTCTCTGTTATGGATTAAGAACTGGTGGTCAATTAACTCCAGTTGAATTAGATCACCAGGGCACTGAGCGTACATATTCCACCTGAGGAAAGTTTCCAGCATAAATAGAGGCATGGAGAAGGACAAGCTATGTGTTGAGGCATTGTGGATTGTCCTGCGTGTTGCTGTGTGAGCTATTAGGTTTTCCTAGAGAAGTTCTGGTCCTCATATCGAGCATTGCTTCATGGCTCTGGAGGAAAAGATGTGTGCTACTTGTTCTCCAGGATGAACTCCTCATGCTGGCTTCATGGCATGTACTCAACTGTGCTTATCATTAGAGGAGCTTGGGGCCTCTGTGTTGCTGAGGATGATTGTGGTGCTTTCCAGGACAGCCTTGTTCTTTGTTGTGAGCATGACGTCTAGGCTCTAGTGTAGAACCCTCAACCTACCAGCACAGGTCCTTTACCCTGCTGACATAGATTTTCTATCTTTGATCACTGACCTTTGGGCCTTCCCAGCACAGATCCATAAAAGAGACTGGGTTGGGTCCTTTTTTATGGGCTTTAGACCTCCAGTTGGATTCATGGGAGGCATTGTCATGAGCTCTGGGTCTTCATCTGGACTCATATGGGACATTGCTGTGGGATTCAGGTCCTTGGCTAAATATTCTTTGTCTTTGGTGTTGTGGACAGATTTTCTGAACTTTCTTGGGTTAACTCTGGGTAATCATCATAAAAATACTATTATAAACTCCATGTACTGATTCTAATTGTTCTCTGCACAACCACCAACTATAATACTCTCCTTGCTGAGACAAAACACCTGACACCCAAACTTAAGGAAGGTAAGGTTTATTTGGCTTATAGTTTTATGAAATTTTCAGTCCATAATCAGTAGGCTCCAAAGCAGGGTGGCATGGCACTAGGACAACACTTCAAAGCAACATCCAGAGCAAAAGGGAGTAAAACAAGTCTCTTCTCCTGCCTTATACTGTACACAGGACACCTACCCCACTTCCAAGGCTGTTGTAGCACTCACAAAATCTCCTTGCCCTCCTTTGCACAGAATGAGGACATTTACAAAGTAAGAACCCTACTTCCTGCTGAGCCTCTCAGTGAAACTTCAAAACTTCTCAAGTTGACACAGCGTATCAACCATAACAACATCATTAAGAGGGAACCTGGCAACAGTTACTGAGTAGCTACCAAAAGCTTCCAATCTGAGTCCCATAGGATTCTTTCTACTCTATAGAGTTAAGAAAGTGCTAAGAAGTGCTTCTGTCTGGAAGACCAATCAGTGAGGTTCTTGGTCTCATATCTGCTAGGATGCTTTTTTCTTGTTGTTTCTCAAATTCTCTGCGGAAAATCCTAATTATTTGAGAAAAATTTGCCTACTAGTGAGGGTCATTGTATTCTGCAATATACTTGCCATATATTGGTTTTAAAAACGTGTCCATTAAAGAATCTATATTTTTTTCCTGTTCCTAAACCAATTTTAACTATATAATTTATTGTTGCAGTGTATTGACTTACTAGAAAGTTTATAAAAATTTAAATAAAACAAAGCATGATTCTATTTTGAGGGTGGAGGGGAAGAGTTTGAAGAGATATAGGCATTCGCATATCAGTCAAAAACATAGTGTATGTTTAGATTGGATTTAATGAACAGCAGTATAGCTCTTGCAATTTTCTAATCACAATTCTAAGCACACATTTATTGTATCAAAAATATTAACCCTATAATTCATGATTCATATAATCATCAAAAGATTCTTGTAAGATATAGTTCTTATGCTTTCGTAGATGAAAGACGTGAGATACAGAGAAAGAGATTTGTCATAGGCCTCAATAGCAGGTAACAAGAAATGCCCAAGGGTTGGACTCATGAATCTTACTCCACAGGAGAGCCTTTTGTCTACCACATAATGCCTCCACTCAAATTTAAACTTGAAAACTTTTAACTGGACACATCACCAAATCTTTAGTAACTATTTTTGGTAGACCATATGAAATATATGCATGATATATTCATATAAATATATATATATATATATGAATATTATATATTTATGTGTGCATATATATATATGTATAGTCCTTAAATCTAAAACATTTACAGCCTTATTTTTATGACAAAGTTGGGTAATAGGAGGTGAAACTATTATTGTTACTCTATCCTCTGTGTTCAAAGCTATTTATTTAATATTAATTAGCTTAATGCAACTCTCATATCTCCAGATTTAACAGCCTACTACCATCCCTCTCTATATAAATTTCCATACAACCAGCATTAGGGAGACTAGACTCTTTAAATCCATAGTCACACATATAGTGAAAAAGGCTTAGAATTTAAAAATAAATATTTTAAAACTATAGGCAGTATCCTGTTATTCAGATAAATGAAAGATCATTACAGCCTGACCCATCAAAAAGTAGCTTCCAGGAAAAAGTCAGATTTGACCTTTTTAAAAAGTTTCCACACTGCTTTATGGATAACATTCCAAATCACTGAAAGGTGAGTTTGCGTTGGGGCTATATTTCCTATAAATGAGGTGGGGGAAGCATCACAACCGAAAAGTTCAGAGACATTCTTGTGTGGTGGAAAACAGTAGGACATAAATTTGGATAAATCAGGTGAGGCCCTATTAAAGAAATCTTGAAAAACAGCATAGGAGTTTGAACTTAATGTGATAAGAAATAAGACTGAAGGTTGTTGAGAGGTAGAGGATATGATAAAAGCAGTGCTTGAGGAAGATTAATCTGTCAACAGTTTGCAGGATGGATGCTGTTTTAAAGATTGTATATTGTTATAGTACTTTATGCTTCCTTGGGGGTGTTTTGTATATATTTTTCTCTCCTCTGTTAGATTATAAAGTCCTATAAGGCATAGCCCAAGCTTTCAGTTTACTCTTGAAGATTCCCACAGTGTTTATTCCAGTGCTGCTCTGTTATTCTTGATGGTTATAGGTGTACAAAAGATAACAGATGATGGGGCCATATTTAAATATTTCAGGCTATTTGAACAAATCAATAATATCTTCCCTGGGATAAATTAACAGGTTTTATTTTTGTTATGTTCTTGCTGTTTTTCATGGGTCAGAAATTTTGGATCTCTCTGTCCAATGACATGAGTGATTATTTAAAAGGAGGGGCGCTGGCTTAGGCAGCACGTATATTAAAATTGGAGCAATACAGAGAAGATTAGCATGGCCCCTGTGCAAGGATGACACGCAAATTCGTGAAGCATTCCATATTTTTTAATAGGGTTGGGTATTTAGCTCAGTGGCATAAACAAGCAGGCGGTCGTGAGTTCGATCCCTGGTACCGATAAAAGTTAAAAAAAAAAAAGTTAAAAAAATTTAAATAAATAAAAGGAGGAGAAATTTATCTGGGAAACCATGAAAAGGAAGAGAGGACATTGTCTACATGAGATGGCTGGCTAGGACACAGAGACTGATAGTTAACAAATGTCCTTTACTTCCCTGTGGGTAAAATACTTTCCTAATAAATTTTATTTATTAATAAATAAAGACTGCAAACTTAAAGATCTATAGCACCGGATCATAAATTCTTGTAATATTATGGCCAAAAGAGTTTCTTTCCATAGCTAATTCTTCTCACATGGTTCCATGTATTAGCTCAAATTTATCATAAATAAGTTAATTTACAGTATCTTCCCTGGTAGAGTGTAAGGCATGTATATGGTATCTGTCTTTGTGAATCCCAACCTAAGTTTGATATCTTTCCTCAAGGAGGAGAGAAATGGAGACCCCAAAAGAAAGTGACTAATGTACTCCCAAACAACTGATGGGTGGGAGAAGCAAAGCATTGGGACTGCAGGTCATGTTCTAGATTTTGTTCCCATTATCGCAATTGTCATTGTGTTTAAGGAATTAAAGTTCTTTATCTGTCTTCTCTCTCAAAAACATAAAACCAAGTGAAAACTGGTAACTAGTTCAAAGGTTTTCTGAGTGTATTTGCAAATGAAAATATAAGCTTGCTTCACTTTCAGAGTCTAATTTTTAGTCCTCTAGAATACTAGATTTGCCAAAGAGAAAATAACTGAACACCCCCTGGAGAAAAGCATCCTGGGTAGAAGCTGCTGTGTTCTATTACTGCTTATGGCCTGTAGTGTGACATAATTCATCCTTCTAATTTCACAACACAGTGGATCAAGTTTTCTTTCATATCTATTTTTCAGGCTTGATGCCCTATGTATATGCATATCCACTGAGTATAGGTAACATATTTGTTTCTCTGGTTTCTTTATGATCATGGCTAGTTCCTACTTAGATAATCTCCTCCACCTCCACAGCGGTACTCTTGGTAATGGGAAGTTCAGCTTGCACTATAGTTTACATCACCATATACTGTCGGTTAATGGCCGTTTTATTAGGTATCTCCAGTGAGATGATGGGCCATCTGAGAGCATTAACACCTGGATTTACAGTCATCATGATGGAACACATCGAAGATCTTTACGAAGCTGAATTACTCAATAACATCTTAGAAACATAAATAATCAAGAAACCTCATTTTCAAGCCTAAAAGCCGGGAGTCTGTCTTACTAATTGACCATGATGGAGTTGTAATAGTGAAATACAACATAGGAAAACTCTCTGGAAGGCTGCTTTGGGCATATAGCATCAATAAAGCAATGGTGATCCCATTTCCAGCCCCAAGTTCTTAGGAAGGGTCCCTTCAAGGCAGGCCTATGTTTTGAGATGCAGATCTATAGGGAACAGTTTTAAATGTCTAGTTATTTCACAGAATAAATTGAGAAGAACTATCTCCATGTAATTAAATGTGAGCTCAAAGGTATTTCCAAAAGCTTCTAGGCTTCTCAGAATTAATTTATGGGCTTCGTGTACCCAATGAGATTAGTTAATTCATCAAAGAGCTATCACAAAGGCAAAATAGAATAGAATAAAGTAGAACAGAGTGGAATAGCACAGGATCAAACTAAATATGTTTGCCTGTACTTTCAAAATAAATAAGAAAAAGGTGGGGAATTATTAGGCAAATACTTTGATGAATGCTAATATTATTAATAATTATTTCTCAAGTGGTAAAATTTTATGATCATAAAATAACCTATTCCTAAAAATATAAATAAGGTACTGTTTTCATCTTACAGATTTCAAACTGAAGTTTAAAAGGACTGACTTAAATCAGTAATAGTAGCTATAGATTTTTTACTCTGAACTAGTATCTAAGCTTACTTAAGATGATCCAATAATTTTTATATTTCTCTGCCAATTCTAGTCATATTCAACCATGGGCTATGATTTCACATTGTATAAAACCAGAAATATTATAAGTATGGTTATTCCTCTGCTAGTTTTGATACATTACTTTCTGCACTATTGACCACATGCTAACCAACCAGTGTTGTTCTCAAAAATAACATTTATAATTTAACCTGCATTACTAGGAAATAAAATTTTTAGAGTAGTGATCTTCCAAATATTACAGGGTTTGCTAATGATAAAACTCATGTCATAGCTTTAAACTACACAGGCAGTTGACAAAATGCAGATTTGCCTCTTGCTTTCCAAAATTACTGATATAAAATCAAGGTTATATCTAGATGGATTATATATCTATCTGGATTGCATCTAGATGCCCTCCAAAAGCTTCATATGCTCATAGGTGGGGTTTTTCATAGGTGGTTGGGTCTAGGATGTGTGAATATAAATTCAGAGTCTATGATATGAGATAAAGGCATGTGGCAACTAAATTTGTCCAGTGATCTGTTTAGCAGAGTTCAGGATGCCGATAATGGGAAGGCCTATGCTGAGTGTGTGGCCTCACCCCAAAGGCTCATAGCTTGGAAGGGATGAAGGGAAAATGGAGACTTTTTGCTGCTGGTTCACTGCTTGCTGCTGCTTTTAGTCTGCCCAACAATGGACCGTTCCTTTTCCCACGACCTTCTGCCATGCCATCCTACCTTGGAAGCAGCCAACTAGGACTGAAACCTCTACAAACTGTGTGCTAAAAACAAAAAACAAAACAAAACAAACAAAAAAAAAACCCCAAAAATAACAAGAAAAAAACCCCTTTGCACCATGAACTTTGGATGCTAAGTATTTTGACTCATCAAAGAAAAAAGTAACTGAGACACCAAAAAGATAACTACTGTTCAGGGTATTTGGTTGCTTTCTTCATTATTTTGTTGCTTCTGTGAGAAAAAAAAAACCCAACAACCTCAAGTTAAAGATGAAATGCTTTATTTTAGCTCACAGTTAATAGAGATTTTGGTCTATGGTCTGCTGACTCCAAAAAAGGGTGACATAGCAGAGAGACAGACAGCTCCTTCACTGGAAGGCAGGAAGCATCCTTCCTTCTGCTTTGACTATTTATTCCACTCAGACTACAAGCCTGTTCATTGCTGCTACCTACAGGCAGGGTGAATCTTCCCTCTTCATTAAGTCCAACATTCATACTCAGAACCATGCTAAAGCAATCAGTGGATTAATCCAGTGTTAAACACCCATGATCAAGGATCACACATCTATCATCAAGTTACTGCCAAAAGCTCCAGCTATGAATGCATGAGTATTTGAGGGGACATCTAGATGTAAGCCATAACAGTTATCCTCACATTTTTTTTACCTGAGTTAAATACCATTTATTTTCTTTATAATGAAATGAAATAGGTCATTTGATGCTTTGCTAGGTCTGAGTCTTTTTGATTTTGTATGTGATAATGTGCATTATTAACATCAACAGATTATATGTGAGCCACTATGATCATTGCAAGAGGTTTTTGTGCTTTTTGCCTTATAAGAGTAAAATATAAAATAGTGCTTAGTTCTCCTTTTCTATCTGTCTTTCTATTGTCTTTATGTCCCCTTCTTCATTTACGATGTTGGCTTTCCATTCTCTTATTAATACTGAAAATAGCAGTTGTATTATATTAAGGTTCTGAACACAGCTATTCATGTCCCCAACATTTAAAAGAGATGAAAAGATAGTAGCCTATCAAAATATGTCTAGAAGATGTTAGGATTTGCTGAAACAGAATATGTATAGGGATATAGACTCACCTTTGTTATTACTTTGCTAAAAATTTCTGCTACCATTGTGATTGTTGTTAAGAACATAGAGCAGGAGCAAAAGCAAGTGGAATAAGTTATCACCAAGTAAGGAAAATGAAAGGATACAATTTTAAGAAGCAATAAGGGACAGACACCAAAGGAATTTATGTTAGAGTCTTTGCAGAGAGAGTAATTAATACATTGCATATGGAATCAACCCATTGAGGGATGCAATGGAAGTAATTAGTATGAAGTTTTAATAAAGGAGTTAGACATGTATTTAGAGGAAAGAGAATGCTATGATGTACAATTAATAACTCTGAGGCTAAGACAAAGCATACAAGACATGGGCTTTCTGGCTGCTTTTCCCTATTCACACATCAGCCAGTCAGCTAAGAATGTGACTTTGCGAATATTTTCCACAGCAGCCTCCCAGGAGCGACTTGTCTGTAGAAATCAGGGGAATCTAAAAACAGCTCTGTTCTGTTTCAGAAAGGTAAATGAACCTTCTATGGAAAGCAGAGGTGTGAAAGGTTTTAGACAAACTCATTACAAGCTCCAGCACACACTTGGTGAATGGAATTGTGACTTAGAACCTCATATTGCCCCGTGTCCCTGGGGTACAGGCATAACAGATAAAGTACAAAGACAGGACATTCAATTAAATGCTATTAATGAGTGGTACCATGGCTTATCCTGCACTGTCACTGTTATTCTATTCCTACTCAGTGGAATACTAAAGGAAACAGACTATAAACTGGGACTATAATTTATAAGTATTTGTATATATACTTTCCTACTTTTGAGCAAATGATCTCTTACTATCCTAGTAAGAATTTTAAAACCATCAGGTAAAATCTGTGCTTGGCAATCAACTTTGGTGTACCCATGTGGCCAAGGATGTGAATTCTTAAGTAAGAATTTGATCAACTCTATTAACTACTTTTTACCTATGAATGACCCACCAGGTAAAACAAATTCTGCTCTGAGTTTAATTGCTTGCATGAATTTGGGCTGATGTAGTGCACAGAGAATTGAGAAATAGCTAAGTTCTCGAAAAGAATACAGATGAAATGATCTTCAATACATCCACCTAAATAGCATTCTGAGGTGGTGTCTGATATTCTATGCTGGTGTCTGATACCTAAAATTTGACATCAGTTATATCCGAAACAATCTTTTTGGGCAGTTCAATCCCACATTGATATGCATTTATCAAAAAAAGTGAATTTTTTAGATATATCACATTTACTGCCCATTCAATATTCTCATTTAGCTACCACACACACACACACACACACACACACACACACACACACACACACACACAAGAGGAAGGTACAGTAATTCACAGATGCAAAATTGTCTAAAGCTGATAAGTGACACAACAGGTATTTTAATCAAAGTCATGGAATCGTATTCTGGTACTGTCTGAAAGCAAAATGTCAAAATCAAGTCGTGAACTGGGAAAATAAGGGAAAAAATCTCCTCCTCCTCCTCCTCCTCCTCCTCCTCCACCTCCACCTCCACCTCCTCTTTTTCTTTTCTACTTTACATTGAAGCAAATAGCGTTATCTATGTAGCTACTATGGTAATGACAAAGGAGGCCAATGCAAATTATGTTGGCTAAATGCACATCATTCTTTCTGCTTTAGGTAAGTGTTTATAACTCACATTACATCTTTTATATAAAGAACCAGATTGGAAATTGGCTGTGTCTTTTTCCTTGTTTTTGTGTCACTGCCGTATAAGTATAAATTTAAAATATTATACATAGACAAAATAATACTGTACTAATTAGTCAAACCAAAATTCAGAACTATGAAAAAATGAAAAAAAGGGTTAAAACAATGACTTTTTGTATGAAATAGTTTAGATCAAAAAAGATGTGAAATTTTCCAGAAGTAACAGAGAAAGCATAGTTTGCTTTCGGAAAGTAAAGATGAGTACAGATTGAGGAAACTTTATGAATACTCATGAAAGAAAACTAAGTTTCAGTTTCACTCAATTTCTCATTCTGCAAATGTTTATTGAACACTGACTGCCTAGTGACAGTTTTACATGTCAGTGGTACAGTGTTGAATGATAAGATAGAATTCTGTCCTCATCAAGCTTACATTCCAGGGAGGAAGGCAGAGAGGTAAAATGAGCAGACTTGGTGAGTGATCCTATGATTAACAAAATGCAGTGATGGAAAACAAAAGGCAGAAAAGGATGGGGAAAGCAAACTAGAAATGGATTTTCTGCTGCTAGACAAGAGATAGAGAAAAATAAAGGAAGCCACTTGGTGAAGAAATAACTAAAACTTCCACAAAGGAATGCATGTCTGCCAGAGCTTTGGAGTGGGATAGAATTAAGTTTTTTCTAAGAACACTTAGGAAACAGTGTGTCTGAGGCAGAGCGAAGGACTCTGGGTGAGGGACTGCAGCCTAGAGCAATAGTCTGAACCAGCATGGGAGAGAGGAGTGACACGGTCAGTTTGTCTAAATCTCTTGGTTGGAGGTTGAATTGAGAGTCCGAACAAAAGCAGAGAAACAAAAGTCCACTTTATATGCTTCAGTTTTATAACTTGAACAACTATTTCTAAGATGAGAATATGTAATCTATTAACTAGTGATTTCTTACTGTTTATTTTTAAAATTTTGTATTACTTGTACCCTTTTTCTGTTTTTTTTCCCCATTTTCTCCTTAAATTAAAAAAAAAAAAAAAGCAGAGAAACCAGCAAAGAATTTACCACAGAATTCATCCAAGATATATTTGGAGATTGATTTTTATGGGTGATAGAACAGACAAATGGTAAGAATCTAAAAAGATTGCTGTTTTGCAATGAAGAGATCACTCTAATGAATTGGATATTATTTTAGGAACTTGCAGATGGCACTCCTTTTTTTTTTTTTTTAAATCAGGAATGTTACCCTTAGTACTGGGAATACATTGATTTGTGAAACATTTTTGATTTTCCCTGACGAATCTGGATCTGCTTTACTCTAAAACACACAGAGAAACAGTCAGCACTGTTATCATCTTCTCAATTTTTACTGATTTGAAATGTATTACCTAACTTTGATGGATTCTTCGGACCAAGCCATTGGGAGACAGAAAGGCATGAGGGAAAATGCAAGGATGAAATATAATCATGTGAGAAGAAACAAAGTGACTTCCATTCCCACTAGGTACGACGCTGATTTCATAGCTTTGTAAGTGAATAGTCTTTGATAGTAGATGAAAAGAAACAGGTAAAAATATTAAGAACTTGAAAGAAGACTGATAACAGTTGGGAAGGGGAAGTAAATGAGAGGAGCGAGTTTGGACAGTAACGTTCCCAAATCAAGAACTTCAAAACTGGTTAATAGTTTGTCTCTTTACTGCAAACTAGTTGTCCAGAACCATTAGTATTTGTGCCTCCATTCATAAAATGTGTCATTTTTACTCATGGAACCACTTATTCATTGAATAAGAATTTATTGAACACTGTGTATGTCCCAGGTTGCTATGACTAGCAAGCAGACAGTTAAGTAGCATTCTTTATTTGTACAGAAAAAAGAAAACCAGTCAGGCATTGCCCTCCAGACAACCCCAGGACCCAGGGCAGTTGCTAGGGCTGGCCACCTCTCCATCCTGGATAATTGCTCTCCTATCCTCTGGTAGCTATGTCAGCACAGCAGCTCCAAGACACATGTAATAAAGAAACTGAAAACCATCCTCATCTTCTTAGAATAGTTTCTCAGGCCACTAGAGAGCGTGGATTAAGAAACGTATTGATATAATCAGCTAAATTTTGTTATAGCACTGAAATATTGTAGGTTTTTTTTTTAAATTAAAGTGCATTAAAATTGATCATTTTTCCTAAAAGTTCTGTAGTGCTTCATTGTTTTGTCCAGCATATAATAAAGTTAAGGTTAGTGATTCCAGATAGGCAACTGCAACATTTCTGAGTGTTCCTCAGATTCCTAATTAACCATTGTAGAAGTAGATGCATCAATAGAACTTTGGATTTCTTGCCATATTTTCCCATCCAAAAATCCTTTTCATTAATGCAACACCAATGTCTGTGTGGGCTGAAAACTTCAAATGTGTTGTGTTGACTCCCTGGGTCGCGAAGCCTCGCTCCTTGCTTGTATCTACAGCAGCATCACTGGTGACATCTCCTCACTCTATAATCTTCCCGGGACACTGCTGAGCACATAGTTCACCTTAGGAACTTCATGAAAGGTTGGTCTTCAGTTCAAAAGTCAGGAGGCAGCAGGTTTGTACTTCTGATGAGCTGCAGGGTGACGTTCTGATTGCTACCAAGAAATGGAGGTGAATCAGTCACTGATCTCAACCAAGTGAGAAGAAAGTTCATGAAAGACAGGTTACAAATGTGAGCGGCTAATAAATTCCCTTCATGCTGTACTCTTGAGCAAGTAAGAAGTTGGTCTAGATTCTTTGTCTGGAAGAAAAGAAAAAAGGAAGCTGTGATTGGGAAGAGCAGACACCCACCTGCTGAGGGGTGTCAGAAAGTCCTAGTGTGCCTGGGTCACTCACCTATCCCAGTAGATTCTCTCTTTTCACTGGCCAGCTCCTCAGAGTCCTGAACTTCAAATAAAAACTAACTGGCTAAAGAAAGTAAAACAGAGCCACTAGAATCTAACTTGAATTCCCTGCTCTATTTCCATCCTGCAAGTTCTAACTCATGGGGCAACAAAGAAAAGAAAAGCATGCATCATCCCTCTCAGTTGAAATGGACAGAAAGAGGTCTATGTGGAATGAATGATCAGTGATAGTCACATGGAATAAATAGCTCCATAACAAATATGTTGTGCCTTCTGCCTTTTATTAGATTCTTTGTGTTAAGCACTTTTATATCACTTAATCTTTAGAACGATTCTGTGTTACAGATGAGAAAGCAATGCACAAAAGAGATTATGCATTATGCCTAAATAGAAAATGGCAAAAGTTAATGTGAACTTAGTCTTTGGGGCTTGAAGCAGTATATTGATGAGAGTGAGTTTTGCAACAGAAAACACCTTTTGGATCTTCACAGGGGATAGGATGGGAGTTTTCCAGTAACCATTTGTTAGATTCAACAGCTTCAAAAGGAATTGCCACCTTACTAAATATGAGATCTCAATTCTGCAATCAGTTGGGTGGGGTGTTCCCTTCATACCCACATAGAGCAGAGACAGTAAGTGACTAGCTTGAGTAAAGAAAGTGGTGATCTGTGATTAACTATGCAAAAGACCTGAAGTAGCCCAAATGGAGATCTTTTTCCAGTACTCCTTCTACTGATGCACATCTGCAGATTGAATTGAGTTAGGTTACAGCCTTTATATCACACAGAATAATATTTTTCATTGATTCTTGTATATCAAAGCCTATATTCCATATGGGTCCCCTGCTGATTTCCAATCGTACAGCTACTTGCATCTCTTTAGTAATTATGATCAATCCAGGAAAAGCTAAGTCAACTCACTTTTTACCTAAATATACCCTGATTAATATGTGACAATGATAAAATAATGAGACAAGTTAAAGAATTAAAACTTACACAATTGTATATAAATTTGTCTTAACCCAGGAGGCTGATCATCTTGCTTCTTAGTGCAGTACAATGTAGCCATTATGAATTCTGTCCTCAAAGGAACATTAAAGGCTGAATGGATCTCTGTAATACACACAAAAATAAAAGAATTGAGTATAATCTATTTTTCTTCTATTGGTCACAAACATGCATACACATTAACGTACACATAATAGTCGTGGGCCTTAGTAAAAGTATAAGACTTCATTAATTATTCTTCTTCAGTGTAGAATGGAAGTAAAAATAAGTATCTCCTCCTTCTTTCTAATACTGTTATAATCCAGATGTCTATTCTACATCCCATTTCCTCAGGGATTTATTTGTTAGCCAGCTGTTATAATTGAAAACATCTGCAAATTTATTTTTTATGATAAAATGTTAAAGAATAACAATGGAAAGTGTTCTTTTTTTAAGTGGCCACATGAGGTCTTAATAATTCTAAAGTCAAAGATATAAATCTCTATTAGGTGCCTAAAAAAAAAAGGCTGGGAACTAGAGGATATTAACTATAGTTCCTACTCCATCACAAGTCAGATCCATAAAACTCTGGAAGCATACCTACTTCCTTTGATTGAGGAAATAGGAAAGTGAAGTAAATAATTTCCTAGCTCTCTTCTAGAGATACCTCTCTATAAACCCATGCTTTAGAAGTCATAGACATTCAGGCTCTCTGACAAGAAGACAGTGAAGATTATAATTTTCGTCAGCATCCCTCAAAAACTAAAAAAAAATCCAATATGGAAAGTTTTAAAGTTCTTAGCATGCTTCTTTGAGCTACTGCATTCCTTTAGATAGGTAGACAGTGATGGATGGGTAAAGATTAACTTCTTCCTGATATTTTCAAAAACTAAATGCATGGCTTTCCATATTCTAATCACAAACACTTAGCTTCCAAATAAAGGTAGGTAGGCAGTCAGCACATATGAAGCTGTATTTTATATAGAGATGTGTGCACTTCTTCTTTGAAATGAGCTTAGTATATGAATTTCATTGAACTTTTACCTTCAAGCTTGGTGAGCCCGCAGTTACAGTGGCACTGTGCAGGTCCTTTCCGTAGAATGCTCTCCAACAACAATAAAACAAGGAAGAACACTGGAATTAACAAATGTTAATTTCTTTGTACTTCCTCCTGTGAGACTGTAAATTAACAGTTGTTACTTTACAAGCTATAACTTTATCGCAATAAAGACTCAGTCCAGGCCATCAACTGTGTTTTTTCTGTTGAATATTTGGGCCACTACAGAAGTTGAACATATACAAACTGAGAAGGATAAAAACTGAGAGGTAGCTATTGTTTCTCCTCTGGAAGAGTTTAGACTGAATTAAGAGTTTCCACTGAATGGTATTTTATACCCAAAATGCTTCACAATATTTCTCTTCAACTGATATACACAGTAGTTCATCACATATATTCTGATGAGGTTAAGGGGAAAAAGTAACATTTTTTCTAATTCCTCAGATTAATGTTATTCTTTAGTGTTAGACACAGGAAAAAATTGTATAATTATTTTGAAATGTACTGAATCAATTTAAAATGCCTTGATAGTAAACACAAACAGATGTTGTAAGCATACTACTTAGCCATGCAAGAAATGAAAAAAATTCAGTTGTCATACTGACTTTATATGTATGTTAGCATATATAGTTCAATGTAATAAGATTTTCTCTTTCTCAAAACTGACATGCACATACATATAACGCATAATACATTATATATCTCTATTCTTATCTATTTATATTATGTATCCATAATGCTCTCTACTTAGTCTGATATTTACAATGAACAGTCTGGAACTTGTTTTGCCAAGACTGTCCCATGCTAGGAACTTTAAGATATTTCTATATAATCATCATGTACTACTAACATCATGATTTCAGTTCAGTGAAACAGTGTTAAAGGTGTTGCTTTTGGTAACTAGGTATGAAATAATTCACAAGACTTCTTACTTTAAACAGATTGCTTTGGCTGAATGCAAAAGAAGACTGAATACAAAGGAAGGCTAAGACAAAATCCAAATTCATCATAAATACAGAAAGATATGATTAGAATGTTAGAATGTTTGATAATTCAAAAATTTAGGATAGTTCAGTAAAGTGATAGCCATCTCTAGGAAAGAAAAAAATACAGATCAAATTTTCTACAAAAAATATTGTCATGCAGAGACATAAGAAAACTAAATTTCTTAGGGGATAATTTTCAATCTAAATCAAGATTATTGAGAGATGCTATGACAAGTTCAAAGATATTCAAAATATTTTATAAACTTGAGCTCCTGTAGTAATCACATTAATATACATGCATAAGCTCACCCATACAATGAATTTGAGAATTTAATTTAGGTGATAGAATGGCTCTCTAGTAACAGAGAAGAAATCCTACCAATTTAATAATGTAAAGAATAAGCACTGAGCAAACCATTCTCTGAACACATTCATTACAGAGTAAAAAGTCTGGAGAGAACATTTTACTTGGAATTTTGGAGCCCTGTGTCTGAAATGTGAAATATGCCAGCTATCTTTTAGTTTATTATTATTATCATTACAAATGCAAAGATGCTAAATATGAAGATGCAAACTGAATTGGATGTCCAGAATGTTATAAATGAACATGCGATTTGCCATCCTCGAAGAGAGGAATGATCTATATTGCTATTATCCTTAAGAAGGAGGCGATTTATACAGCAGTGACAGTGCATTCAGATCTGTATGGTGGGCAGACGGTAGCTGTCTCGGTTCAGCGGGCTTCCTGTCTAAATAAGACTGAAAGCAAAGAAGGCTAAGACAAAAACTAAATTCATCATCAGAGATACAAAATTGAACTCATCTATTTCACTGATTTAGTTCTATGTGGTGTTTGTCCAAAGGTGTTAGAAAAAGAAGGACTGCCTTCTATCCTCCTTAAAACAATCCAAGATGTCCAGATTTAGTGCTCCAAAATCCTGCATTTTCTGAGTTTTCACTCCAATGATGCCAAGTCTTTCCCTACCTCCTCTTTTTAACCTCATCTGTTATCTAGTCCTGAAGATCACCCCCAAGTGCCTGTAACCTGTATAATGTCCAATGTGTTTTCTAATTGACAGATGTTCCTTCTGAGCGTACAGTGTTTGAGGGATAGAATGAGTGGCCATCCTTAATGGGAGAAGGATGACACAGCCAGGTGAAATAACTTGTGTGATTCATGAGTGACAGATGTTCCATCTCTATCAATATCACATTCAGGGACCATTCTTTTTTACTTGCTTCCATGAAGTTTCTCTGTAGATTGTGAACTCTTTAGTCCTAGAAATAAGGGCAATAAGAGCTCATCCCAGAGGAGAGCATCATTTTTTATTCAACAAATCCTTTCAATAAATATTTAGAAATATTGGAGTAGAGCCTCTAAGGATAGCTAGGCATTTTATGAGCGTAATTAAGTATGCAGGAGGGCAGTGAAGAAAGAAGGATCAGGCATTGAGAAAAGGAGGTTCGTATTGGAAAGAAAGCTGGTCAACCAATTTGAATGGAAGAAAGAGTTATTCTTCAGCCTCTGTACAGCTCCCCTAATGACCTTCACACATTATACACATATAATGCACATATGTGTTTGTTCATTTTTATCAGTAAATGTGCTAGTTACTGTCCTGGTAAGTGATTTTTAAGTAATTCTATTTTTCCTGAGGGACAGTCCAGGCTATAAGTATAATAAATTAATAAAAGGAAGATTTTGATAAAGGGAGCTAGAGAAATAAATGATAAAAATGGAGAGAGAGAGAGACATATGTGGCAAGTTCTAGAAAGAAATGAGTGGTGGAGAACAGAAATGGAAAGGAAACACTTTTCTAAATAGTATGTAAGAGAGAATCTTTCTTGTCATTGACGTACCTGGCCTGCCTCAACCCTAGGTCATAAAATGATACTTCTGGGTCAAAAGACTTCTTTTTCCTTCCTAAAATAAAGTAATAACAGAGTCACTAATCCAGATACAAACACATGAAGAAATACAACCACAGGACAAAAACCAAAAAAAAGTAAGCAAAAACAGTGTCATGTACCTGCGCTTTCACTGAAAAATCTTTTCCTACCATGTGAGCCACAGATAATTTTCAGTGACACTCACCCAAAGCAGGTTAACAAATGAGTTTCCACTTTGCTTCTTTCATCTCTGTGCTCTAGGATATTAATTGGAAACATGTTGACCTGTGTGCCTATTTTTACTTTAGAAGTATCTGAGCATTCATCTAACATAAAATCACCCTCCGATGTAATTATATGCCATTTTGGCACATATCACACATTCAGTACATACATGTATTGAGTTCCCAAGTAACCCAAGTACAGCTCACTGACTACAGTCGGAGGGAGAGCCAAGGAAGAGAGGAACATGAACGAGAAAAGGGCCCCCTGTAAGTGACCTTTGTCCAAACCAGAGAGATAGCAAAATTTTCCTGTGATCCCCTGTCTTCTTTACCATGACCCTCTTCTACAACCTGCAAATACCAAGTGTCCTCAGGACACCTGCAAAAAGAAGTAGCAAAAAGCCAACTGAACAAGGAATCTTAGATGCAAAGAAAGTGTAAAATTCTATTTGTGGTTTGAATTGGTTTGTAGAGGGACATCATTGGTAGAATTTATCCGGATGTATCTATGATAGAGATACAACCAGAGTGGGTTGTCCATGTTTAATTTTGTAGTTTATATGCAAGTCATCTCTGGAAACACACCCACAAATATGCTTTCCTAACCTTTCAGGAGATCAGAACAGGATTAGCAGTTACATTGTTTCTGTGTTTGATGTGGGAATGCAGGAAAGGATTTTTGACTCAACAGTGGGTAGCCAGCAAACACAGGGACTTCAGCTGAAGAAACCAGAATTATAATTCTGACTTTGTTGTGCAGTAGTCAGGCAATGTAAAAGACACTCAATTTCAGCTTCATAAGATGGTGACAAAAACAGCAACTTAATGAAGTTATTTTTAGTGGCAGCTCTGATGACTTCAAAGTATACAGCACCATGTCAAGCACAAAACGGTGTGTTGAAAACATTTACAAAAGCAGCATGGCCACTCAACATCATTGTCATCTTATGTACATTTTTTCTCCTCCACTTCTTTTTCAAATTTATATTCTTCTTGCATGACACCTTTACAATATTCAGAAAATATAGCTAAGTGTTTTTGACTATAAGCTCTTTTAAAATGTTCAAACTAAAAGAATAAGTAAATGAATGAGAAAATGAATTAGTGATTGATAGCAATGTCCTATATTTTTTCCTACTCACCTAGGACTCTGAAATCATCCTTTTGAATGTCACCAGCTGACACTTCCATCTAGGACTCAAATCTTTCTCAACTTTCTATTTTATTGAAATAAATTACTCTATTTTGGAAAGAAAGCATGACTCGTAATTCCAGTCTTTAAAAATATCACAATATATTTCTCAATATTCTATAATCTTTAAAATAATAAATAGATGATCTTAGTTTACCTTTTCAAAGAAAATGAAAAGCTACCACTGAAGAAAAGTTAGGTTCCTAATCAAATAGTTTCTTTTGTCATATAGATAAGAAGCCAGTGAATAACAGAAGACGTTGTGGGGAACAAACAATTTAATAAAGGTAACTACCCAATGACTGCCATCAGTGCAGTTCCACAAGCTTTGATAGTTAATATTAATTCTAATAGCATAACCACTGAATAAGTAAAGGACCCAAAGACCTTGAATGTTGAAAAGAACTATAGATCTTCAAAGTCAGACACACTAGCAAAAATTAGTTTTAATAAAAAGTATGCAATGCAGACCTGAATAATGTAAAAGCCTTGGTTTGGGGAGGAGGAGGTCGATTACGGACTTGTAATCACTCTATTAGTAGAACACCCATGGAGAGTAGTGTTTAGATTTACCTAACGAGCAGTGGATTGACAGCACCATTTTTTACAAAAGCCTAGTAGGTAATCACAGTGCCAGATGCTAAGGACAAACAGTAAGATTGTGAAGGGTTATGATCATGAAGCAAATTTAATCAGTCATCCAGAAAGGCCAATAGAGGAGAATTTTTAAAGAATCAAGTTTTTGATGCTGAATTAAGCATTGAAAATTAAAAAGAATAATCATGTGGATGATTTTTCAAAGTGAAAAGCCAGTGAAATAATACATGCCATACTCACTGATATGACTTAACTTCTCTTGTTTAATATCTTGTTTGCTAATCTTTCTTAAACAGGGAAAACAAAGAGAACTCAAGCGTTAGGGAAAACATCAAGACTTTTTTTTTTTTTGTACTGGAATTGAACTCACGACCTCATGCTGGTCAAGCAGGCACTTACACCATTGAGCTAACCCCCTGGGACCCATGACAGTAATTTTAAACCAATGAATATATCTTATTGTACAGAAACACCTCATCAAATATTACATAGCATAAATAGCCCCATAGTGTAAAATGTCTACAAGGTATGAGATGACTGTATTAAGGGTTACAATTTTTCATTTAAGACATGTTGGTCGTTGGTAATACAAATGGAATTAGTTTAAGTTAAATCCCTAGAAAACTTCTATCTCAACTAGGAAAAAAGAAGCATGCATATACATTGATATATATATACACACATACTTGTAACTCTATATATAAGTATGCATGCATATAAGTGTATATGTACACTACATATATTCTTAGTTACACATGCACCAGCTACATGTGCACTATTTTCTTTTTCTTTTTCTTTTTTTTTTGCCGGTACCAGGGATCAAACTCACCATTGCATGCTTGAAAGTCAGGCGCTTATGCCGCTGAGCTAAATCCCCAGCCCCTATTGTGCATATTTTCAAGAAAATATTATTTTTTAGTATAGCATTATTAATTTTTCATTTGCTTATTTTGGGTCATCGCATTTGCTTCTATAATTAAAACCTAAAAAATCTAAGTATAAACGTGGCTGAACAATTCTGTACTTGAAAATTGAGTTTTGATACCCATGCTACATGTGAAAAATAAGCACTCTCAGTTTGAAAGGATTGGCAAATGGTGACTTGTTGGTTTGTACTTATACTGGTTGTTAATTTTGTATTTTCCCAGAGAATGCTGACCATGTGCCTAAGGCAATATGTAATGATTACTCACTCATGACAGAATAAAAGTGGTAGGTCTTCACTTTCTTGGAATCTCCTAAGTAAATCTTGTTTCCACAATACACAGGGTACCCCAACGATCCGTGACAAAAATAGCCTGAATAGTCGCATTTGGCCAAAGAGACCACTTTGATTCATGCTAGACTGTGATAATGTCAGCAGTGACTCCTCTGGTCAGATAGAAAGGCATGGCTCTCCCCAGATGCCTGACTCTTGGGTCAGCACCCTCACCCCACTCTGCCCATCAGTCTGCTCCTAGAATGGAATTTTGAACCAATCCTAAGAGAAGTAACTTGAGCATATGTCTCTGTGTAAATGTCCATTATTCCAGGAGGAGAGATAAGGATTTGATCTATGCTTACTTTAGAAGCTGAAAAAGATTAATTTCTAATTACCTGTCTATTATTCTCACTTCCTTATTCCAAAACACATATCTTGAAAGTTGGCTGAGCTCTGTCACATTCTAAGTGTTTTGTTGGTTCCATTGATAGCATTTACAATTGAATAGAAATAGGAAAAACATGTCTACTTTGATGGGTCAACATCAAATAGGACACGGAGAATGTAAATCAGTACAATAACCAATGCAGAATCTCTGAGGATTCCTGAAGACCGTTTCAGGGATGCTTGAAAAACCCAAGGATATAAGCTGGAAGACTACTTAGTGGGAGAAAAACTCACAGGAATATGAATGTTATTCATATCTAGAATGTTAAAAAGAAAGAGTGGTTACTACTTCTCATTTGTGAAAATTAAACTGGGAAATTTTAATAAAATTGCCAAGAGTTACCTAACTCTGTCATTCTTTGTTTGTCTGTAGATGAATAAATAGATACCGCATTACACAGGTGTGTGCCAGTTTCTAGAGAGATTTTTTTTTCAAATAGATATGCTATACGATTCCATTTTTTTATGCAACTCTAACCAGCTGCTCACACAGCACATGTTACTGCTACAGTCTACAGTAGTTATTGCTACATGTTACCGCATGCTGGCTGCTGACCAGGCCACAAAGCATCTCACTTGATGTAGGACAGCCCTGGTTTTAAGAAGGTCTTGTGCACATGTTACAAACTAACTTGAGCCTGGAGTCTCTTGCACACGGGTACCCACCCTGCTCCTCACTCCTCCAGGAGTACTTGTATCTGTCACAAGAGTAGCTTTTGTTCACGAAAGGTTCTTACTTCTGCCTCTAGGATGGGCAAGTTTATACTACACGTCTGTGAGAAGGAATGTTCTGTGCCTGCGTCTTCTGGGAGACTGGCATTTCTGTCCTTTCCCTATGGGCCTAAAGATGTTACTTCATGGGACAAAAGGGTGAGAAGTCCACAGGACTATCAGGACAGCCCCTCCCAGGTAGGCTCTTATCAGCTCCTGTTCCATCAATAGGCTTTTTCAGTCTCAGGTTGTGTCTCCAACTTTCTCCAGAACACCTGATAGAAGCCTGTGGGGAAGGTCTTGCACACAAGTATAGTAAGGAAACAGAATTTGCTGGTCCACCCTAATCCATTAGGAGAAACACAAATTTTTAGTCGATTCTTACCTGTCTTTTTCTTTAACTTGTGGGGAGAATCATCCTCTGTGATCTACCAAGATAAGTGGAACACATTTCCCAGGTTTCCTTGAAGAGGTTTCTGCATAGATTTTAATTTACTAACTGGTCTTGGCACTTCAGTGCTCTAAAGGGCTTAGGGCAAGTTATGATATCATGATCGATCTGTATTTTATTCATTATACAGATGGTTGTGATTTTCTTTGCAGTTTTCCATATCCTAAGCAAAAATAGAAGTTCACTTTAAAATACTGAAAGCAGAAATTTACAGAAGTTAAAAAAGAAAACAAATACTGTACAGATACAGAACTTTAGTATACCTCTCTCAGTAACAGAGAACCAGTGATAAATGTCAGATGAATCTTTAGACTTAAGTAAACTGAATATAAAACTAGGCAATCGAGGAAATTCATTTTTAAAATGAAATTTAAGGTTCAAATTGTTGATAATTAGTGAAGAAAACACAAACTACTTTTAAGGAAATAAGAAGACTCAGGGCAGGTGATTTAGCTTAGCGGCATAAGCACCTGCCTTGCAAATGTGTGGTCCTGAGTTTGATTCCCAGTATTGATAAAAAAGAAAAAGACAAACAAATTAAACTAAAAAATGAGAAATATGATTTTTGGATTGGAACTCTGAAACATTTTGACAATATTGCCTCTTAATTTGAGCTGTATAACTAAAGCCATACTGTTCACAATTCCAGAAGATTTTTCTTATGAAAATAAATAAATTGTTTGCAAATTTCATATAGAAGTACAAAAGAATAAAATATAAAGACAGTCTTGGGAGTTAACAAACTAGAAAATGTATGCTCAACAGATCATAAACTTTTCTATGAAGGTGTCATAATTAAGTCATTCTCCTAGTACGTCATAGAATATTACACAGATGAATGGAGTGTGATAAAGAATCCAGAAACATATGTATGCAGTCAATTTATTTTACAGGTGCTACTGGAATATAGAGAAGTGCGTGATCTTTTCAATAATGTAATAGACTGAATATACTGTCTAAAAATGAAAGATTTTGTGGTATTAGGACTCTGAACCCCAACCTGTAGCAATTAGCCTAGAAGTCAAACCATGATTTCTGCTGCAAATTTTCCTAGATGCTAGACCACAACTACAATAGCAGAAGGCCAATACTTACTAAGAAAAGCTAGACAATCAGAACAGGTTCACAGTGATGAGGACTTTGAGCCAGGTAATGACAGAAGACTGAGAGATGAGCAGATGATGCATGACAGATCAAGCTGTATTGTTGATGGAGGCAAGAACAACACAGTAACGCCGAAATTGAGACCGACCCTGTGCCACCTGTACTGGTACATTTTACTGTAGATCTACTATCTTTGCTGTAGATCTACTGTCTTTGCTTGGATCATATAAGCTATTGAATAGCTCAGAATTTTTTAATCTAAATTTGTTAGAGTTTATTTCTACTCCTCGTGTCCAAGAATCTTATATGAAAGAAAAAAAATGAGAAATAAAATGTTGCAAATTGCTAACCCCCAAATTTTTAATGGACTGGCCAGGGAATATGCAGCATAAAAAATAAAAGATTTAATGGATCGGACTGGAAAAATTTTAATACTTTTTAGTGGTAATGTCAACAATATTTGAGCTCCAGTTTTTGCTATATTGGAAGTATTAAAAAAATATAATAACAACATAGGAAGCAGAAGAGGTATAGTAGGATTACTGCCAACTTGAAAAAGAAACAAATCTAAGAATTTAGCCTGATATTGGTCATTATGAAGATATCAAAAGAAAAGAAATAAAGCATATCATTGTAACAGAAGTTTTCTTGCAGTTTAAGATGTAAGGCTCTAAGTCGTGCCTTGAGCTTTCTGATTCTCCCAGGGTTTTGGATACCTGAATGTGAAATCAGTGGAAACAGTTTCAGCAAAGCCAATGGACTGAACCAGTTGCACTGTACCACAGAGACCTCAACATAATGGGCCTCACCTCCTTGCCAGATCTCAGAATTATTTAGTCAAGATAATCACATCAGCCCATGGGATCTCACCCTCTTGACTCTACCAAGCCTGCCACCACAGTCTTTTCTACATACTCAACTCCCAGATGGAACCTCTTTGCACCCTGTGTGGGTGCAGTATGTGGTGTATTCCTTCAGAGTGTACGGGTTTAACTAGATCCTGCCAAGTTCAACTGTCTACCATCAGGTGGCACAGCTTCTGCCATTTTGTACTATCCCAGAGCAGATCTCAATCTTGGACTTTAAAGAGAAAACTAAACTTCTTATGAAGATACAACTTGTGAATAAGGGAAAATTAACTGAATTTCTCTATCAAAATCTGTCATGAATCACCTAAAGACAGAGACTCATCTACTTAACCACCTTTAAAATACTCAAAAGATGGGCAAAGCACTGAAGTTTTTGCTAGGAGACAAAGATCCCTAGACTCAAGTACTATGAAAAACCAAAATCTACAAATCTAGTCAAAAACCCAGCTATGCTCCAAACTCCATCAGTTCTTCTGCTAGACAGTTTGAAATACAAATATGAAGCTTCAAATTGCTAAAACTTTCATTGGGAAAATAAACCTGACTTTAGAGAAGAAAAAACAAAATGGCTACATAATATTAATTCCTTGACATTTTTGAGCTACTAAATCAAACAAATTTTAAAGCCAAACTGTCATAACTTAGATCTAAAATTTTTCCTGAGAGTTTCATATGTTCAGATTTGTGCTTCAGAAAGTTGTTTAGATTTTTCTATTTCTACTCACTGCCTTCCCTGGTATGAATGGATTTTCATTATCATGCCCTCTGCCTGCCTTGGAAACAATCAGCACTGGACCGAATCCTCTGAAATCCAAACAAACCTTTCTTCCTTTAAGATTTGACAGGGGCTGGGGATTTAGCTCAGTGGTGTAAGAACCTGCCTTGCAAGCAGGTGGTCATGATTTCAATCCCAGGTACCGATTAAAAAAAAAAAAAAGATATGGGTGTTGGGTGTTTGGTGATTGTTCTATCTCACAGATAGGAAAGCTAACTAACATGGAACTATAAATAAGCTCGTTCATTTGTCTATTTAATATTTACTATAACATTTGATTCTGCTATATCTTTAATCAGAAAGCCAAAAATTAATGTCTTGTAAACTGAATACTCATAATTTATATCCTTGGATCATATAATTTTGGTGTTTTCCTAGACACCTCAAATTTATAATTTGGCCCCCAAACTTCCAAAATAATCAATTATTTATACTTTTCAATGAAAACAAAGGCTCACCATGACAAAATAGGTAAAGCTCAATGAGATTCAGGAATGAAAGTAAATAATAATGATAGAGTTGTTAGGAACATTTGAGATCACATTTAAGTGATGTAAGTATAAGAAGCATAATGTTAAAATATTTAAAGATAAGACGGTAGATGGGAATGATTTGTATAAATTAGTCAAGTATTAGACTAGAAATACATAAAAATTTAGAATGGCTTGTTATTACTTTATACATCTTTGTAAATTCTCTAGAATTTGATTAAAATACATTAAGTAGAAAAGAGCATAAATTCTGGAAGAATAAACAAAAATGTTGCTAGCTATAATTATGTTCTTCAAAATTGTGAAATATCAATGAATAAGCTTTACCTTATTTCCATTTTCTGTGTGATGTTCTTGCTTGCCACCTTTACCCCTTGGTTTCCTACTCAGAACTCTGTCATATCCACAATACTGTCTCATCTGCTCTGGAAATAACACCATGGGCCCAATCCCATTCAAATGGTGGGATAATCCAGAAAAAAAAATGAATGAATCTGCTTGCATCCCATATATGTCTTACACCATTGACATACACCATGAAAGAACACAAAAATGAAAAGGAAGAAATCAGATTGTGAATGTACCATGGAAACATCTACGAATACAACAACAAAGTCACAAGAAAGAATTGGGGTTAGTGAAAGGGCCATTTTTTGCTGTCTTATCATGATGTACCACTTTCTTTAGTGTCTTAAAACATTATATCATTAATGTCTGTTAGATAATTCTTTCTCTGTTTTTTCATCCACACAACACTTTTATGTAACCTCCTTAGTAAAACTTGCCTAGTCACATCCTGACTGTCCTAAATGTCACAGCACTCCGTTTTTGCTTTTGTATTGCAGCCCTATGCTTTTGAACTTCCCTTGCTTGCTTATCGCGCTGGCCTCTGAACACAGTGTGTCTTGTTCATATCTGTTGCCAATGGTATCTGCATGGTGCTTTACACACACTGGATTCAAAAGAAAAATATTCTTTGTAGAAATGAATGAATGATGCAATGGAAGCAAACCTTATATATTGGAAGTAATATGTGTTGCTGTTTTTATGTGAACTGTAAAATATTTCTGAAACAAATGACATTTTTATGAAGATGATGTTAGATATCTCAATTTTTTCTTTGATTTCTATTCATTATCTTTAAAGATATATTAACAGCCAGTTCCCGTGGTCCATAAGAAATCATAGTACTTTACTTGACTTGCTACATTATGTGTTATGAATTAAAAACCTCTGGTCAGCTTAACATCAGCTGAATTAAATCAACATGGTGCTAAGTGTAGAGAAAAATTGCCAGCATAAATAGAGGCATGGAGAAGAAGAACTGGCATTGTGGCTTCTTCTAAATGTTGCTGTTTTGAGTCATCAGTTTTCCTGGAGGCGACTCAGGACCTTGTTGATGAGAGTGGCTGTGGTTCACTTGGAGGAGCTCTGGTCCTTACATTGTACATTGCTTCTTGACTCCAGAAGGGAAGATGTGTGCTGTTTAATCTCCAGGAGAAGCTTGTCACACTGGATTCCTGGCATGTACTCCACTGCTCTCATCGTTGGAGGAGTTCAGGACTTCCATATCACTGAGAAGGACTGTGCTACATTTTAGAGCAGCCTGGTCCTTATTCTGAGCATGACTTCTCAGTTCCACTGTAGAACTCTCAACCTAGTAGCACAGCTCCTTCACCCTGCTAGTATAGATGCTCTAGCTTCCACCACTGACTTTTGGGCCTTCACAGCGTGGATTTGTAAAACAAACTGGCATGATTCCTTGTCAGGGGCTCTAGACTTGCAGTTGGACTCGTGGGAAACATTGTCCTGGCTTCTAGGTCTTTATCTGGACTCATGCAGGACATTGTGTGGGATGTAGGCCCATGGTTGAACATTCTGGGTCTTTGGTGTTGTGGACAGATTTCCTGCACTTTCTTGTGTTTAACTCTGGGTGACCATCATAAAATACTATACGTTCTATGTCCTGATGCTAATTGTTCGTCTGAGGACTCCTGACTACAACTAAGTATGGAATAAAATAATTCCATGTGGAGAATTTTGCATTTAGGACACAATCAAAATCTCAAATGAAATAATACCAAGCCTTTAAAAATTGGCCCTTGTTACTCCAATTGAACTGTTTTATTTTGCCTTTGTTAGTTGCTTTTGTTTGTGTCCTACAAGTAATAGACATAAAATTAAAGCCCCTGGATAAGTTTCATATGGAAACTGAACAGCAATAGCATCACAAAGCCTTTACCTACAAGGCCACATTCCTTATCTCTGCAAGATGAATTATTCACCATTTCAACCTTCTTTGAACTTTGGGATATGGAAAGAAGGTGAACTTTACAGTCAGCATTGCATTTATAGGGTCAGCCAAGCACTTATCTTCAGAGCAGCAGAGAAACGTTAATTTTATAAGGTCCTCAGCCTGATTCTCCCACCATGGAAAGCCAACCAGGATCTTATCAGCCCAAGAGATCAGCCTTGGAGTGTTAAGAGAATGAATTCACCTTGAAAAAAATGACCTCAGGCACAGAAAAGGATAGATTTAATGCAGTGAATTTACAATTTGAGATATGAAACAGCCTTCAGTTTATGCATAAGTATTCTTTTTACCTTTTAATTGAGGGTTCTGTCTTTATGCCTCATTTCCAAAAATACTGAATTTAGTTTTCTCTCTTTCTGATTCCATCATCTCAGGATGCCAAAAATCCCTCAGGCATTACTTTACTTCAACTACAAAGTGGGTTTAAGGTCTGATGATACAACTAGCCATTTCTGTCTCTCATGTTCCTCTTTGTGCTCACATTTCCCTTTGCATGCTTAAAACAGAGTGATTTCATACTGCTTCTCTTTATTTTAGTCTTACTTGATGATCTCAGCAAGTGAAGTAGTAATCTAAATTATAGTGAAGTTAGGTCATTCATATAAGTTATTTTATCAATAAGAATATTTTTATTTATGGAGGGAATAATTCTGGAAGTAAAACAAATAAGCGAGTTTTTATCTTCTATTTATTTACTCTTTTATTGCATTTATATACTATGAACACTGATTAAATAGACCTAGACACTGTGCTTTATAATCCAGAAATAACTGAGCAACACATACTAGGTATTTAAAGAATGAAACTACTAGTAAAGACAAAAATATGAGAATGTTATGATGCAAGGCTAGAAAGTTAAAATGAAGGAATTCTAGAGATGTGCAACGTGCTTACTGCTAAGATTCCTTTGTTCTTCAAGGTGGGTGCTTTTCCAAAGGACCTGCAGAAGTTGACAGTGTTAGAGATCTCAAGGTATAGATTTTCAGTGGTTTATATGTTAAACATCTCCAAACTGATCTTCCTCTGGGATCTTCCATTTCTCCATACTCTTGCTCAATTCTCATCCTCTAACTTTAAAAAAGAAAGGCTAATTAATGTGCATCAACTTACTAAGGTGAGATATCAAAAACTATCTCCAGATTGCCAAAGGAAAAATGGTAGTTACTGGAATGAGACAATGAACAACTCTGATGACTAAGGAACCCTTCAAAATTTAGGGTTCTAATACTTTGTATTTAACAAAATTGAAGGAAGACTAATTAAATTATTAGAAAATAAGTTATTAAAATAAATCTGAAAGGCAGAAAGTCATGTCACTTTTTCCATTTTCTTTTTGTTGAGGGTAAGGGAGTATTTTAATTTAAAATGAATTCAAAGAAAGGAAAATATTTGCATAATTCAAGTTTTTCCATTCCCATATATGTATTTATGTGAACAAGATTTATCATGTCTAATCTATAAATACTAAACTTGAAAGAGGATGATTAGTAAATTCTGCTCCTTTATAGAAATAATTAATATTCATAATGAGATAAGCAAACTGTAAAGTTGTAAATTAAAGAATTGGTTTTAAAAATATATTATTTTTTTATACTTGAAAACAAGTTTATCCAAATGTAATAATATTTATAGCATTTTCACTAATTGCAAAGTATTGTAAAGGTCATTCATGAAAAATATTTTAACGTTTGAAGCCTATGACAAAATGAAATTATTTTCTAAAACATGTAAACACTACTTGCTTATATGTAGGGAAACAAGAGTTACCAAAAGTTTTCAAATGTAAAATGTATTAAATTTGATATATTTCTTCATAAATGTGAGATTGAAATATAAATATAGGAAAAGAAGAGCTCATTAAATATGTAAAGAGAACTGAGCAAGGTGAAATGAAATAGCACTCAGAGACATGTAAATATTCCAGGAAATGCTTCGTAAATGAAATGGTTCTGGAAAAGTTGATTCACTATACTATTCCTTGAAGGACAATAAATAAAACTTTCGGTGTGCCGCTATCTTACTACCAGAGCAGTATGTTGAGCTCTTTTGAGTCCTCAACTTTTCCCCAGAGGTCTCATCCAAAATAGCTCACTTTTAATCCAAGTACAGTGATACTGAAGCTTTGGAAAAAACCAAGAGGAACCAGGTGAGTCTGGAATCAACCTTGGAAAAAAAACAGTTGAATCTGAAATTTTTCAGATTCTTCTAAACTTGGAAATAAACCTCAAAGTTCAGTTTAAGAGGGTTAGATGTTTCAGTAGCCAAAAAAATCAATGTTGGTAGTGGTTAGAAAGATATCACAATGTTTCTTTCCAATCCTCAAAACCATGGGTATGAGAATCAATGTGCAGCTTGACAACACTGACATCTAAAGACTCTATTTTGGTAATATTGCTTTTTCCTGAGTTTATATAAAAATCCCACAAGAAAGGATATCAATATTTAAGACTTTTATTTGGAAATATAGCCAGCTTAAGTAAATCTAAGAAAGAATTAATGAGAAGAAATGTGAGAAGAAGAGGTTTTAAAAACCTGAAATATTAATTCTTCTTGCTTAAATTATAGAAGTGTCATTTATCACAGATTTCTGTTTTTTTCTATTTGTTTGTTTCCAAGAGTTCTAAAGAGCTGACAAGGTATAAGGCAAGATTGTGTTAGCCAATTTGCAAGTTTTGCAGAGCTGGTTTGATGGAAAAGTGAAATGCTACATGAATTGAGAGTATTGAAGGTAGGAGTGTGATCAAAATGCTGTACAGACAAGACTGCTGTACAGAGATAGGACAGGAGGGGAAGGGCATGTTTACATAGATTCAGTTGTACCCAAGTGTGCACACATTCATGCATCTTAGGCTTGTGGAGAAGTCTAGGGAGATTTACAGATCATTCACAAGGAACAGAAAGATAAAATGATTGCTAAAGAAGCTTCCTTGGTTAGTCAGAGAGAGCCTGTGTAAGATCAGAATAGATCACGGTGACACACCTATGAGGCAGGTGCCACAGTAGTCTGTTTTTGTCACTGAAGGCGCTAAAAGATGACAAGCAAAGAAATATTTTGAAAATTTGTTGAGATAATAAATCTGTTAATTTACACAACAAAAATAATAGATTTTCCACCTTACCCCGATCACCCACATAGAAAACTGTCCTGTTCCTTTCAATTTTATGAATGCATTTTAGCTTTTTCTACATATGTGACAATCAAAGATTTGAGTTGGACTAACTCAGTAAAAGAAAAGAGAAACAGGAGAGGAGAGGAAAGAAGAAAAGAAGAGAGAAGAGGAGAATAAAGTAAAGAAGAGACGAAAAATGAATATTAATCTAATTTCATGCATTTTTGGTACAAACTCAACTCATGTTGAATAAAGATTTTGCAAGCCACCATTACCTTACCATGGTGCTAATGCAAAATAGAAAGGGAGAACTTTAATCAGCTTTTAAAATGGAAGCAATGACATTAACAACAATTGTTTCACTAAAATTCCTCAGTCCTTTTCTTACATTTTACAGTTTGCATAATTCCATAAAAATAATTCATTGTATGTTATTTTATTAAGTTTCTATCACGTCCCAGGCTCCAGAAAGACCCAAGTACTGTGTGAATATTCATTGAATCTCTCTCTTGCTGTCTCTCTGTCTCTGTCTGTCTCTCTGTCTCAAACAGACACTCAAATACGATGTTTGTTTATTGGCTTTCTTCTTCTTGGAATACACTTATCCCTAATTTTCTTTTAGGGAATTACTATTTTTCTTAAATTTCACGTACTATTTTATGTATTATAATATTGACTCAGTCAAATTAATTATTCTCTATTAAATTCACTTTATGTTATTATAACTCACAATGTCATTTTTCTAATCACAAGACTCAGTTCAACCCCAGCAAGAAACACACTATAAAAGGCAAATGGAAGGAACTGAATATTTGTTACACTGATGATCTGAGGCATATACAATTAATAAATATACTGAGCACATTTTGCATTTCCCTCCAATAAATTAAGGGGAAAGCACTCAGATTTAGTCATAATTTTGGAGTGGGTATTATACTTTGTATTTTGAGAACTTTTTCAAAGTTATGTTGCAGTACTTGTGTCATGATCTAATATGATGATGACAATATGATTTTCCAATGATAATTTCAGAAACCCTGACAGTTGCAGAGGATCAAACATAGGAAATGAACAGGATAAAGAAGTTAGCTGAAATTTGCGATTTCCTCACCGAACATTGGGTGGAGGCCACATGTCTCTGCCCACACAGCACAACCCTGTATCCCTCTGCCTTTCTACTGACTCCCATGCCACCCACTCATTAGGGACTTCTCTGCAATTTTCACAAGCTCTAACACATATTGCTGGAAATGACAAGGTAAGTAAATTAAGCACAGCGTAGTAAGAACTGGGTAAGTACCATAAGTTAATTTTATTGCATTATGGCAACTGTAAACAAATGCATATCATAACATGCTGAGATAGTCTATTGATCTTTACAACCAATATAGGATGAACATTCTTAACAAAACATGAAATTACTATATTGATAAAAAACGATATCACATTAGGTTTTAATAATATAAGCAAATTTGGATAGATAACTGTTTTTTATTTCACACATCTAATATCTAGGCAGGTGATCAAGAACTGAATTCACAACTCAGCACATTATACATAGTAATGGCACCCATCTCCATTGCTTATTATGTTACCGCTTGGAGGTAGTCAGCCTAAGAGTAGAATAGATTTAAATATTTATATTCAAACAAATGTGTATAAAAAATCCACATGCCCTCGGAAAACTCATAGGCCTCCATTAGAGACTATTCTCTTTTAGTAGTCCATTTTATATTCTATGGTATTTTAATTATCTATTTAACATAGGATGCAAAAATTGTGACTTGAGATTTAGAAGATTACAAAGAAAAACAGAATTTCTATAACAACAAGCAATAGTTGTTTCTGTTAAAGCAGGAGGCATGCTACAAAAACATATTAAAAGAAATACAAAGGAATTTGAAGTCTTGAAGTTCAAGAGAATTTTTTCACATCCTAATCAGCTCTTTTGGATCTGGAGTTAGTTCATCTAGGAAACTACTGGCAACAATCTTCTGTTCATTGGGAGACAAAATTACTTTCAAATATTTACAAATTTGACCTGATGATGTGCCTCAACTAAACACTGATTCAATTTTTCTGTTTTAGTAGATTGTTTATTCTTTATTAAAAAGATCATTGTAATTAGAAACTTTTCAGTAAAAGTAAACTAAATATATATTCAGTAACTATCATGGGTTGGGTGTTACAATAGCTACTTAAACAGACAAAGAGATGACTAATACAGGCTCATATCATTAAAAATAAGACATTTTGGTGGATCACTTAAACTCAAAACCTGGTAATGCCTGCAATATCCAAAGAACTAGATTTTGCGAATTTGAGACAAGTGATGTAAGAGTAATATTTCAAAACATAACTTACAAATTTTGCACTTTAGGATTTTTTGATACCTCAGAATTTTGTTTGTTTCAAATACAATTGCCTGAAAATTGTCTATAGCTTGTTAATGTAATCATAATATAATGCAAACAAGTACTAATAAAAATTTTCAAAATTAAAAAAGAAATTATAATATTTTTCCTAATAATGTATAGATAGTACATCCTTTGTGAATTGAAAAGTTTTTCCTAGAAGGGAATTCTACTTAAATAAATCATTGAGCTGGATACTTTTGAAAAAAAAAAAAAAACTTTTTAAGTGAAAAATTGAATACTCTTTCTGACACATCTTTCTCTTCTTTTCTCCAGTAGGTTTTCCTCATCGTTACTATCTTTTCATGATTCAAAAATTAGTAGACTAGGACAAGACATGGAATTCAGAATCACAAAATGAATTCTGAGCCAGAATTTTGAATGCATATATTTTCCACCAGACAAATAACATTTCTGTATAGAATACCATGTGAATTTTGGGGCTTTTATGCTCCTCACCTCCTGCCATTACAACAGAATGAATTTAGCTAAGGTAGCAAATGTCATTGCTGAAGTTTATGTACCAGAATCTTGAAAGACAAAGATACACCAAATATTAGAGAGTGTTTTACTAATGGGAAACTGAATACATGAATTCTTCTGTAGGAAAGTATAGCAGACTTCTATTCTGTAGGTTTGCTTTGCACACAAACATATGTGACACATAGGGAGTCAGAGATCTTTAGAAATGTATTCAGACCCTAAAAAGGTGAATGCAAAATCAGGAAAAAAGGGAAACCTCTGAAATTGAAGTAAGTTGAAATCAATGTAATAAACCATAAAATGAATGAACGAAGTCATGCAGCAACAACATATACTTGTACCCTACATAAAAAAATTTTTTTTTTAATTGGGGAAAATTTGAATAAGCTATATCCCTGATCTAATCAACTAACCGGAAAAGAAGCTCCTGTATTTAACTGAGAAGGCTATGTTCCATTCAATTCCACCATGAAGGCACAGCATTGCACTAATATTGCCATTCTTTTTCATTTCTTCTCTTGGGTTCTGTTTTACAGTTGATCTTTCCTCACAGCTGCTCTCACTTGTATACAAATGACAGTATTAATAATTCCATTAATGCTAATATTTTAGACTTGCATGTCCTTTAGGCATTTCAGTATATTCCCATTTTATTTAATACTAATTCCCATAATAATTCACTGAGCAAAGAAGACAGAGATACTCACTTCCATTGAACAGGTGAAAATGCTACCAATCACAGTGATCATTTCAAATTGTAACATTATGAAGTTGGGCCTCATCTACAAATAAGTTTGGCTTTCTTGATATTTTTCACTTATGAGGCCCTTTGAATTACATAGATCTTTGTCTTGAGTGTTCAGAATAAAAACTCTGGAACTATGGAAACACAAAGTCATAAAGTGGCCAGAGAAGGCTTTACCTCCTTCATCTTCATGGGTCTTTCCCATTCTGTAAGGCCGAATACACAGAAGAAAAATATTCTTTTTGCTTTTCTATTTAACAAATAGTATGAATCTTAATTGATCCTGTATATGTAAGTGATGTCACTCATGCCATTGTGGACTTCAAGATGTTTTTACCGTGATAGTACAGAGTACATAGAGGTCTTAGGTGGTGTGGGGAATAAATCCATACATTAGCTATGTTATCTATACAAAAATTAAAAATTTAAACAGCACATTTATGTTATTTCTATTTCTCTTAATTTATGAAGAGACAATAAGAAGTGTTTAGCCATTCTGGAAAAAGAAATAAGAAAAGTTATGAGACAGGAAAGCAAGGATGACATTCCAACAATACATTTTATGTATTCTCGTTTTGACAGTGTCTGAAAGAATCATTCCATATATCCAGTGTCATATACAGACCCCTTGGACATGCATTTTTAAAATTCTGAGCAGAAGGAAAAAAGAAAGCTATATGGACTTGGGAATGTAGTATAGCTGGAGAGAAATAGGAGAAGTAGAGGAGTTGTGGGAAAGAGAGGGGACTGAAAGAATCAGTAATTCAGAAGGCAGCAAAATTCATTGAACCTGGATGCAGGTCTTGGAAAACAGAACTTTTAGTTACTCATCTTTGGCCTGTCTCCCAGTGCTAGCAAATTACTTTGAACATAATAAGGAAAGGTTAAATATATATTTGGATTCTGATTGTGAGTAGCTTTCCTTCAGAAACTATCATTTCTAATTGTCTAATTATTTCTTAGAAATAAAGCAATGAGACTCTGGAATCACTTTAGTTCTTAGAAATAAAGCAATGAGACTCTGGAATCACTTTAGTTCTACCATGCGCCATTAGTTTATATCTGGCTCTTAGCAAAGTGAAGGACAAAAATTTCAGGAAGACAAGCAAGGAGAAAAAACTCTGAGTGTCAGCTCAGTCTCTGACTAGTTGTATGACACTGCCCAGGTGATTTAATTGGGCTGAGTATCATTTCATTTAAGTTAACAAAGAGGTTGTGTTCTTTCTTTGCTCACAAAATTTGTATAATTTGGTGAAAATATTCACATCAATCATCTTCATATATGAAATTGATTATGTTAAAAAATAAAATAGTTCCTTGAAATGTTGACATGGTCTTTCACATTTAAATGGAAAACTAATAGAAATCAATATTAGCTCCAAGTCTAAATATCTAACTCATATATTATAACATTTCTAGTAAATATATAATACATCCATAAACATCACAATAACGTTGATTTTAAAAACATGTACAACTCTAATCTGGAGTGAAAAATCTCTAAACTTGACTTATTGATTCTATGTTGTGGTTCTTTATTATAAAATGTTTTTTGACATTTTTAGACTAAGAATATGAGTCTGCCAAAAATATATGCATCAGAAAAAGAAAAACTTGCTTAAATATTTCAAAACTAAATCTAATGACACATTATAACTTTTGATGTTTACAGTTACAAGAGGTACTCAGAGTGGTGGCCATTAGCTTCCAAATATTTTTAAGTACAGAGAACTGCTGAAATATGTGTACATTTTTTTGGCACACACAGACGGTTATTCTCTCTCTCTCTCTCTCTCTCTCTCTCTCTCTCTCTCTCTCATTGTTTCTCTCTCTCCTCTCTCCCACATATGCACAAACACACAGAGAAGCGCACACCTCAACACTTCACCTTTTTCACCAATATGAAGTACTGGATCTGCTACAAAGAAAGAAAATTAAACCTTGAAATAATTTAGTTTACCTTTTCAAGTAAATCATTTAGATTAAGGAAAAAGTACTGATTTATGGATATTCATTTTCTCCATGTATAGTATGCTGAGGGTTAAAATTTCCTCATTGGGTCAATATTTCACTATAAATATGAAATATTTCGCTGTACATCAGAGTTTTCTAATGATATTACATGTGATAGATTTTCTGTATGACAGCTTCCTTTCAACTGATAAAACCTTATGAAATATAATAATCATAGCTTTATTACATATTTAAGTATTTAACATGCATCAACCTATTTGATCCAAGCAGTATATTTATGAGATATTATTATTAGTTTTGTTGTTATTCAAAGGAAACTGAGAGAGAAGATAAGTAACAAGCTAAGGCTTCACATTTAGTGAATATAAACTAGGATACAGTCAAATATGGTGAGGCAGTCCTGTAATCCCAGCACATTCACTGAAACTAAAGCAGGAAGACTGCAAATTTGAATTCAAACTGGAAAATGGCGTTAGTGAGCTCCTTTTGTAAAAAAAAAAAAAAAAAAAAAAAAAAAAAAAAATAGATCACTAGAAATGTAGTTCAGTGCAAGTCCTAAATTTAATTATCAGTGCCTGAAAAAGAGAAACAAAAAGGCAAACAAAACCAAACAAGAGTAAAAAACCAAAACATACTAAGATATGGTTCCAGAAAGTTGATCCTAGGTTCTATATCTTAATTGCTATATTGAAAGTAGAAAGATATAGAATACAATTTTTTTTAACAAGTTAATAACTTATTCAGAGTAAAAGAAACCAAACTACATTCAAACCACCATGGAATGTAGTATGGATTATGTAACTCACAAGGCAAGCCATCCTCTTCACCGCTATCACACAGGGTCCTAACCAAGTTGTAAGGGTTGGGGAAATACGCTTTTATCCTTTTGCTGCAAGTTTGCAGAGGATTTGATAGAAACTAATGAAAAAGTGTTTTCCTTTTCCTCAATTTATTTTCTGGCATATTAAAGATAAAATTATCAGAGACTATTTTTGGTCTCTCTGATTACAAGTACTTTTTCAAATGTGCACATTTAATATCACAAATCATTCCTTAGTTCAGTGACAATAGACTGCTAACATTGATGTGAAGCAGATAATTTTCTTAAACTTTCATGTTGAGTTATCTTACGTAACAAAACATCTGCCTTTGCAGTAGAATGAAGTTATGTCATTGAGTAATTTATAACAGTTGTGTGCTTCATATGTAACTTTAAAGAGTTTTAAATAAAATTATTCTACTGTACTCATATTTGCATCTACCACTGCCTATCCACAGTTTGAAGAATTTAGTGCCAAATCTTTGTCTATTCAATTGTATGAGATGATTAAAACTAACAGCTTTTTGGCCTAGATGTGAACAACGTATCATTTAGATGTCATTTGACTACACTGGCATTTATTTCTATTGATAGATATTGCAAATGAATTTTAGAAATGCTTGTGCAAGTTTTCACTTTCTCAACAAGATATTGTATGTCTGTTATTCCCCATCTTCACAAGATTTCAGTCTTTTAAACTGTAATCACTGGGTGAATTTTTATGGTAAAATTATCATTGTACTGTTTCTTCATACCTAAATATAATGAGTACCTTTTGGGCCAGTTGAGTTGTTATGAATTCCATATTTAACTCGTTTAATCATGTTTTGAATGATTTGACAGTATTTTTCTAATTCACAATATAAGAATTTATTATCTTACCAATTTACCCTATTCTACATTTACATGTAAAAGTTATATTTGTATATAAAACACATAAATTATTTCTTGAGAATATCTTTTAGGTGTGATTTTTCCTCACTGAAACTTATATTTTTACAATGTAAAAATGTCATTTTAATAAGAAGAAGTTCTAAGATTGAAATATTCAGTTAAATTTTTTATTTAATGTAATGGTAGTCTTTTATCATTTGTTCCACTTATTAGATGTAAACAAGAATCTGAATTATCCATCTCATTCTATTAGTTTGGTCTCTAAATTTCTGCTAGTACCACACCATGCTAAATAATTGTTATAGCCCTACTGCCATCATAAATTAATATATCAGTTTAACCTTGATTATTCTTGGAAATATTCTATTTTCATATTTTTTTGAAATGAATTTATCATTTTTCACAAAGATAAACTACTAATTTTTTTTGTGATTACATACACATAATGTGAATGTATTAATGGTGGGAACTCAACTTTTTAAAAATATAGGCTCTGATAGTTAATCATTATGTTATTGCCGATTTTCTCCAAAATGTTAAAACTTAACAAATTTCATTATAAGTCTTTGATCTTTTGTTGATGTCTTTGAAAATGGTATATTTTAAAACTATCTTCTAATTATGATTTATTTCGAACAACAGTTGATTTTTTGTAAACCAATCATATATCAAAAAACCTTCTTAATTTAATTTTCAATTTATATAGTTATTTTGAATATATATATATATATATATATATATATATATATATGCACAGTCAATGCTTATACTTGCAGGATCAATTATATGAGTTCACCTGTGAGAACAAATTTATTTTTAGCTACAAAATCAATACTCTAGATAATTTTGTGAACATTTACAAACATGCACAAGTTGATGAAAAAGATAAATCACCAACATATATATTCTCAGCTGAGGTTGGACAAGGTGAATATCTATATTTTTGTTTCTGCTTTCATATTGCAAACACATGTAGATATGTTTAGTTTGCAAGCTTTTTATGTCATATATTTTGAGTTTTATGCTTTTTGTTGATGATTTTCATGTTTGGCCCCCAAACAGAGAGAAAACGAAGTATCTAATGTTGAAGACTGTGTTTCAGGGAAAATACATGTGTTCAATCTATTTCATTCAAACATGACTTTCAGTACTGTTGAATATGAAATAAATACAATGAATTGATAAATATATTAAATAAGGTAATTTTAGATAAAATACACATAAAGCAATATTATGTACCATGTAAATGATGAAAATGATCTGATCAGAGGCTTTCTGGATCAGAGGCTAACCTTAGGAACAATATTCAATATTTTCTAATTAATGGGGAAGTTTAGCCACAGAACAAACACCGAAATGATAAGAATAGACTGCCTTCCCAGAGACACATAAAAGCAGTTTTGAAAGTCTTCTTTCATGGATGTCTTAATTGTAGTGTTTTAGCAACTTCAAAGTCCTAAATCTGTTGAAAACACTTACTTTCGCTGTTATTTTGGTTTTGGTGAGAGCTAAGGTGCCAGATTCAATGAACCAGATGCATGAGGAAACACCATAATGGTTTTAGGAATGTAATCTTATCTTTTAAGCAGCATTTGCCATATTTTTTTTTATCTCATTTCCTGAAAACATTCATGGAAGTGGCAAAACTGCTTAAAGTTGCAGAACAGCTTAAGGTTGATCCTGCAAGTATCTAGTAACTAGCAATGTGGCTTTTAACTGTAACATTTCTTTAAACATTTAATGTTTATTTTGATAACTGCTTACATTTCATATATATGTTTACAAGTATATATAAACATAAGTCCAACCAATAATAGTATTAGTTTGCATTATTCATCAGATAAGAACTCCAGTACAATGCCAAATAATATTAGTGACGTTGAGAATCTTGTTCTTATTTACTAATCTCAGTGGGAACCTTTCACTATTTCTTCTCAAAGAATGTCTTCTAGATTTGGGAGAAGAAACATTCTCAAACTTATGCATCGGAGCTTCTCCTCCAAGGAGTCAATCAATGAGAACATAGGGAAAGCATTATGATATTAACTTTGTAAGAGCTCTGAAAAATAATCAAATCTTTATTAATCTAAGGAGCATTTATTAGAGAAAAGTGGCCAAATTTGTCTAATAATAGTGTGCTTCATGGTATTTCATTTGGGTTTTAACAAACTCCACACCCAGCTCTGTGTTGGTCTTCAAGGTCAAAAGCCCTTGAAGTCACCGTGAAAACCAGCAACTTAATGGGTAGTGGAAGTGGGAGAATGACTTTGGAGTTCCTGCAAAGCCAGTTCTCAGAAAATTACAATTATTTCTGCTGTTTATCAGTTCTCTGAAAAAATATCACAGTGCAAGTTTTCATTTTACTTAATTCAGACTTCACCAGGTGGAAACATTATTTTCCCTGGGGGTTTCTGTCAAAAACAATCAGCAGCAAATTCTTTAACAATGCAATTGCCTGAGGTGGGGATAAGAGTTGAAAAAAAAAAAAATGGTTGTCGATAAGATTTAAAGAAAAACTTGAGAAATGAAATGTCCAGAGAGGACACTTTAAAGGACTAGTGTACTGCTTGTGTGGTAGAAGTGTATATACATGCGTTAGAAAGCATGTGTACCATGCCAGTGCCTACGAAAGACTAGGAAATCCCTGAGTTCTTTACACTTGTGATTCTAAGCTCAGATCAAGAGGGAAGTAAGGATGAAAGTGGTTTTAACTATAGCAAAGAGCCCTCCACAAAATGAAAAGACTTAATTGTTCCAGCAATTTTTCAAATTATCTTCAGTAAATAAGAGACTATAATAAATTCATCAGAGTTCAGAGATTCCACTTGAAAAACAAAGCAGAATTTGCAAGGTTAGTTCAGAAATGTACTAAATAAATACACTGAAACAGTAACCACCACCATTATCACCACTCCAATGCAGAGTTGGAAGGGAAGGGGAATTTGATGTGTGAAGTCAGCATACTGATATAGGGGGACACAATTCCCGACTTACTATGTCCAGTATGAGTTCGTGTTCTCTAAAACTGAAGAATGAATTTTAAGAAACAACAAAGGTTAAGAGTGGGATATATTGACTGAGAGAAAGAAAGGTTCTGTCTGAGAGGGACAGAAGGGGACCCCTGAGGGTTGCCAAAGACTATCTTTTCTAAGGACTTTTATGAAGTAACATCATGGCGTTAGATGGGTCCAAAGTGGGGAATAATGGGAACTTGTAAGGTGGGCATAAGTCAGGACAGAACCGTGGTCAATCAATAAGGTTAATTGTTCAGGTAATTGATTAAATTAGAAGCGAATGCGGGAGTGAGTCAATGCAATAGTAAGCGGGCATGCTTAACAGCAGTGACTCTTCCTGTAGGGGATTGGGATGCTGACTCCTGACTTCCTCAGGGTAATAGAGAACTATTTGGACTGTCCATGCTTAGGATGTGGTTGTATTTGCTTTGCCTTTTGTTCTGAGATCCAGCCCACAGAAGCCTTTTCAAGACTGAAGGTATCTGAACTTCTGCTCTGGCTCTTTTGAGGGTTCAGCCCTACTTACTGCTTATAATATTTCTACTCAGTTGTCTGTAACAATAATACATTTTATTAAATATAATTTCAATACAAAAGTATGAGACACACAAAGGTTTATATATATATATATATATATATATATATATACATATAAGTATATACATATAAGTATATATATATATTTGATAATACCAAATATTCTTGAGGGAGTCCAGATGTTGGACTTAGTAGGCAAAGAATATAAATCAGTTAGTATTTTAAAATTTGCTCATAAAAAGTCCACATGCTTAGAACTAAAAGTAAATGTAATAATGATGTTGATATCCACTAAAATAGTAAACTTCAAATTAAAAATACAATAAAGAAATTCTGAAATTAAAAATACAATAACTAATTTTTAAAAAATCACTAGAAGTGCTTAATATCAAATCTGTCATTAAAAAGTCTTTATAAGCATATAAAGAGTTCATTTAAAGTTATTCAGTGGGAAAAACAGAAACAAAGAGGAAACACGACAGCCTCAGAGACCAGTGGTACACAGTGAAATAAACTTACGTAATATGTAACAAGAGTCATAAATGAGAAAGGAAATAAGAGACAGAATATAAAAAGATATTATCAAAAATATTGCAGTCTTTGTGCAAAACATCTATATACATGTTCAAGAAACTCAGAAAATTCCAAGAATAATAAATTCAAATACATATACACAAAATAAATCATACTAAGGACAGAATCTTAGAAGCATCATGGAAAGATTCACAAGAGATTTATATACTTTTAACAAATCCAGGAGAAATTATGAGAGAACCCTCAAAAAATTGAGAATTTTCTTTGCTAACACAATTACTGTACACAATTACTTTATATATATATATATATATATATATATATATATATATATACTATTTGAGCATATGTATCTAGGTATGTGAATGTGTGATGTATGTATTTCTTTCTCAGGTGTTTTGGTCACAAATCTTCGTTTTGATGTCTGAAATTCTCAATGCCTTCATACTATTTTTTTCATTTCTTCCAACTTTCCAGTTGTTTTGATCAACTTTTTATGTTTATTTTTAAATGATTGGTTACATCATTTTTCTAAAACCAAATGGCTAGATTCACATTTCTTAAAGTATGAAAAAGGAAAATAAAATATCAAAGGAAATTAATAATTTAGAATACAGTATCTTTTTGATTTAAAAAGAGAGCACAAGTATGTTGTTTTGTCTTGTTTTGTTTTGTCTTTCTGAGACAGGGTTTCACTATACAGTTCAGTCTGGTCTTGAACTCACTTTGTAACCCAGGATGACCTCCAATTCATAGTGATCCTGCTGCCTCAGTCTCTCAAATTCTGAGATTACAGGCATGTGACACCATGCCCAAAGAAACGTGCTATTGATAAACTTAAGCTTTTCTCCTTCACATTATTTTTATAATAGTTTTCTCAACCTATATGTTAATGTATATGAAACAGTGAATCCGTCCTCTCTTCTGTAAAGCTTTCTTGTGAGAGAAATATTATTTTGATGCAATAATTTTAGAGAAGAAAGATCATCTTTAAGCAAATTCAAACATCTTATAACATTAGGTAGGAAATATAATTAATCAAAGACAGAGAGAAAGAGAAAAACAGAGGCAGAGAGACAGAGAGAGAGAGAGAGAGAGAGAGAGAGAGACAGACAGACAGACAGACAGACAGACAGAGACAGGATACCCCGAGCTTCAATCTGAACAGAAACTAATGTGGTGAACTCCTGAGTTTCTATGAGATTTGACATAGTGCCCTGACTTCCCTACTAAATAAAACTTTGAACATTAAAGTACAAGAGTGATCCTGATTTATCTAAAATTTCTTGTTTCTACAGTCAATCATATAATTCTTAAGGACAGAATCTGGGTGATTAAAAGATATTTATTTGTGCTTTAAACAATACTCCCAAGGTAAATAATCTTCAAAAAACTTCATGTCACCAATACAAGCAATGTGTTAATTTAAGAAGCAATAGTCTTTTCCTATTTGTTAAAATAGTTAGAACTTTGCATGAGTCATACTTCATTTCTGGCACTTATAATGTGGGAAAATAATAAGAAGAGACAAACACTATGGTGGTTGAGACCACAACATAACAAATTATGACATTTGTGTGACGTTGAGACCAAATCTAAAGTACAGAAGAAATAGCTGGATCTTTCAAATGCCTTTTATACCTTTTCCATCTCTCTTGAGCATGAGGTCCCAGAACTTATTGTTATGTCATTTGCTCTATGCAAAGTGTGTTCTTAATGCTCTGGTCAATCCTCTGTGTGAGGAAAAAGAAAAATTGAGCTGGATGGATACACATTTGATAGACAATAAATCACACTACCAAATGAGACACTATCAAAGATATAATCATGAGTTTATTATATTGATTTGTCCAACTATGATATAGTTGAAAGAGATGATATCAAATATCAGATATATTCTCATGAAAGAATGACCATAATCTTAGGGTTTTATGGCTAAGAGCCAAAGTCTGGCTTAATGTGTTCTGTGTGCTCTGTATAGGCACCAAAATAACAGCAAAAAAAGTATGAGAATAGTGCATCAATGACAATACATTGATGAATTGCTATTAGTAATGTTCACAATAGCTAAAATATGGACTAAACAGATTGCTGGTGTCTGAGTGGTGAAGTGGAGAGGATAGACAGTCCAAAACTTTCTATTAAATAATGTGCTATATTTTGCATGAAAAACTACCCATATGAAAAATGGAAGAACAATTGTGACAGTATGGACGGTATTAAACAATGAAAAGTGTGTCATAGGGGTATCTATTGAAAGACATAAAGGAGAAAGGTAAAATGCAAATGGAGTGGTTTCTCAAACTTATAAGTTAAGTTTTGAAAAAAATATTGTAGATGTATATGTAAAATAGGGAAGATGATCTAGAAAAAACAAGCGATGGTTCAAAGTTTGCAAAGATATCAATAATATTGAACAATGGAAAATTATCTTAGCTTACAAATGGAAATTGAGATGTATACTTAATAATTTGAATCAAGTTATGGAGCCATTTAGATGGACAGGCATTGACTACAGATATGCAATGCACAATAAATGCATTGTGATGTGTCTGTCTTCTCATACACTTATATTTCAGGCTAGCAGATCATTTTTGAAAAACAATATATCCATAATAATCTCTCTTGAGTTATGAGAAAACCCAATTTTATCAAAGCAATTCATCTGGAAGGCTGATAAAACCACTCTTGGTTTCAAATCTATGGAAATTTTAATGGAAATGTCTACATAGAGCATTTTCTTACATTAGCACTAAGTGATGAAATGTTGGTCCATTGAATATTATCATTTCCTTTCTTCCCTCTCACCCAAGTTATGAAATATACTTACAAGCAGATTTTATAATATATTTTATGACTTCATTTTTTTATATTTTCATTTCTTAACAATACAGTTTAGTGGATTCCTTTTCTGTTTTATCCTGAAGCTTTTATCCATCCCATGAAAGGCTCATGCCATTCCAAGAACAGCAAAGCAGTTTTGGGAGGTGCTTCATATTGTGCAAACAATGCTTTAGTGCACCCTGTAATTTCATCAAAAGCCAGGCAGGAGAGGGTGGTGCTCTGCAACATGTATAATGGGAACTTTTCTTGTAAAGAAAAATGGACACCTTCGCTTTTCTATTTGCATATAGATCTCCCCCTACTGCTACCTGAGAAAATTAAGAGCTTCCACCTTATCAGTTTCTTAAACATGTTCTTGAGAATGTCCACATTTATGTCAGCATTTTTTCGACATCCTAATGATGTTTTTGTGAGGACTATGGCATCTATATGGCTTGTTACCAGCCTAATGAAAAGTTGCTTTAGGTGTCAAAATAAATCTAAGAATGTTCTACACTTTAGCTGACTGTAATATATCATCATGGCCTGCTTAAGTAGTATAAACTGCAATATGTTAAAGCAGCTAACAAAAACCTATGAGAACCAGTAGCTGGGATAATGGGCATTCAGTATGATGATAATATAGCAGCAATAAAAATTTCAATAACCAAAGGTTATATACTATACTTTTTAATGGAGTTCTTGGCTAACTGAGCTTTTTTCAGTAGCAGATACCTGGGTGAGGTGATTCATTGCAAACATTCTTCTTCCTTTTCACTAGGAAAAAGTATTAATGAGATCCTGCTGCAGCTTGTAGTATCTTTTCATCAAATTGTAATTTTGGGGAAACTGAATTGACCTTTACCTACTACATAGGTAGGTAAATTTCTGAATATCCATGCTATTTTGCCTGAAAAAAAAATAGCATGTTTGACAATTTTGTGACTTTTCCATAAATGTATACCCTGAAGGTTAAGATCTAAAAGTAGCCGGAGAATATTCCCATACCCATCTGCATTCATGTGTTCAATGAAGACTTAGTGATTTCTACCTCTTAAACTTGAGTCTCTCATTTCTAAAACAATTGTTTCCCTCTCTTACCTTACATCCTGACATCATGGTATGCCCTTCACTGGGACAGTCTTTCAAATTCCAGCCTCTCAAATGCTAAACATTTGTCCTTTTTATCTACCATCTATATCCAATGGATACACACCTTCATTTCTCTGAAAACTTTTCTGATATTTTGTAGAGGTTTTACTCCTCCACATAAATGCCTATGGAAGGAGCATAGCAAATACAGTATTGCTGAACCTATACTTCCTAATTTCACCAGATTCTTCTCTATTGAAGCAAAATCTCTCATATTCCACGAAATTAATACTTATGGTTGATTTCCTAGTTGAAAAAGCTAAAATATGGTATGATTTATTAAAAGAAAATACTCTTTAAATTCTTTATTCAAACTAAAATCAGATATATAGGAAATGATCTTTTTATATTTTATTACTGTTTAAACCTTTGAATACATATCTGAATATTATAAATTATCATTATTCTGTTATATACTACATGGTGTATCATGTATAATTTTATACTGATATTTTTATAATAAAGTAACATCTTTAAACACATCTGTGTAATACTGTAAAGAAAATACTTTTTTTTGCAATTTACATTTTTCTCCCCTTAGATATTTATCCTTGGCCTCCATTCACTGAATTTGACAGTAGTGTTATAAGGTAGTTCTTTTTTGTCACTAACAAGTTGACTTTAATGAACCTTTCTGAGACAGTGTAGTAGTTCTTGATTGATATACAGCAGATTACTGAGTACTTAGCAACAGAAACAGCTTACAGTCTTGGAGGTCAAGTCTACTTGCACAGCTAAATGGAAAACTCTATTCAGAGACTCAGAAAGTTGGAGTCATGTTGTCAGCTGGATGGTACATTTGTCTGAGACTCCACTAGGGAAAAATCTATTCAATTTCTTCTATATGGCTGACCCAATTTATTTCCTTGAGGTTTTGTATCTAAGAGTTGATGCTTCTTATTTGCTGTTAGCTAGAGGCTACTCTGGTTATGGAGGCTTCCCAGAGTGCCCTGCCACACAGAACTCTCCATTTTTGAGACATGGTTCTTAGTCTCTGTAAGAGAGAAATCTCTATGTGCAGTGTGCTAAGTTATAGTCATGAAATACAAATGGTCAAAGGAGAAACTTGTCATCACTTTTATCACATAACATAACTGAATAAGGAAAGTGAAAGCTTATCACCTTTGTCACGGTTTCATGGTCACAGGCCAGTCTCAAATTCCACCTGCACTTAGCAAAGACTGTATTACAACATAACTCATCACTGGTCATATTACTGTCCACTAGAGTTTCCAAACACTGAAAATACACCACTTTTTTACTTTAACTTTTTTGTACCTCAACCTACACTTTCTTTATTGCCTTCAAAGTGTACTGCTTCACCTTGTCTTTACCTGATGACCTTTCACTGCACATATAAGTCTTAATTTCATCAGTAATTCCATTTCTTATTTCACCATTCTTCTTTAAGTTGAATTCCCTGAAAAACTACCTACAAGCTCCCTTCTGCCCCATTCCAAGAAACACTATCCTAAAGTATATATCTTTTTTGGAATCTGCCTTATCTTTTTTAAATATCTACTGAGACTTCATGAAAGAACTGTCTACACCCTGGGATAAAATTACTTCATTTTTCATCTCAACTTGTTCCTCTCACTGAGTTGTTCAGCATGCATTATAATGCAAAAACTTAAGTCTTATCGAAAAGGTTCCCCACAAAACTTCAGCTAAAGAAAAATACTTAATTTTTTATCTTCTCTTTATATATTATTTTCTTTCTCATTTTTCCATAGCATTTTAACTTAGCATTGAATGAAAATGAATATTTAACTTTCCAAACATTTCCATCATGTTTGTTGATTCCTTTTTTAATTGACCTGAGCATTACATGAAAATTTTATTTAATTATATGTTGTTAGAAAATTGTTTGCCCATATTCTTTCATGACAGATGAAAGTAAGTAACATCTACAAAGACAAAGAGAATGTTTTGTTAGGGTTGTCAGGAAATGAGAATGGACTTCTCAAATTAATGTACTATTGTCACCAAGGGGCAACATTAAGTTCAGGGTGACTGTCTTTCAAATATTCATTTAAGTTAATATGCTGGATTTCCAGTTTCTAGAAGAGTACCCAGTTTTCAGTGACTAGGCATATCAGGTGCCTGATAAACATATCTTGAATAGTGAAATAAAAAGACTTATTTTGTTACTATCCAATTCTCCTTTTTAATTAATGGAGACACTTAAATACATAATTCAGTTGTATTAGACAAATAGATCAGATATGTTAGAACCACAGACTGGAAATAGATGAGCAGCTTCTTCAGCACTACTAAAATGCAGGACTGAGAGCATTACCGGTGTTACAACTAGGATGAATTACTGCAACCAGCTGAGATATAATAACAGTATGAATTATTGAATTGGCATCTTCCAGAGACAGCTTTGGTCACAGCCTTGCTATGTTCTGGAGATGACTGAAGAAGATTTGTGTGATGTAAATTTATAATCAAAGGGTTTTCAGGATGAAAGATGACCTCTAAGGTTATGAACTTGAGCAGGGACCTGCATCATCACTTGAAAAAGGAACTGTAAAATATGAAACATTCTTCAGGCTGTGGTAGGAAGCCAAAAGAAATGCCACTCTTACAAATGTAACTCCAGGAAAGTTTCTGATAGTCAGATACAGAATGCAAGGAGCCAAAATGCCCATGTATTAAGTCGCTCAAGAGATGAGTATAAATCTGTACATCAGCTAAAACATGTTTCCTGAAATTATACTCAGCATAAGATTAGCAACTAATTAAACAATTAAGCTCCAAGGAGCACAGAGATCTAAAACCGTACACACACACACACACACACACACACACACACACACACACATACACACATACACACACATACACATACACACACACACACACACACACACACATGCACATACACACACAAAGGAAACTTGGGTTTTTTGTAGAGTTACAAGTAAGATATTTTGCTAATGCACTGAGGGCTTCATTATAACAACATCAAGATGCTGTTAGTTTGGAAAGCTATCTGAATCACATGCTTTGACTCTGCCAACCAGAAGATTTCCCTTTTCTTCTTCTGAGCTGTGTGTGAGGAGCCCAGACACTCTGGGAATACATTCCTTTGCCATCACTGCTTGACATGCTGAGTGATGGAGACAGATCTGGGAGGCAGCTTCTTCTTCCTGAAAACAAAGTAGCCTTTAAAAAGGGCTGTTAAACTGCTGTCGTGTGTTTGATTATTCTGTCCCCAGTAAAGTACTTTATTTTTTACTACTAAATGGTCATTTTTATGAATGACGTTATTTTAGTCCAATGACTGTTTCAAGAAACAATAGGTCAAAAGCAGCAAAACTATAGATCAGGACTAGAACTGTGGAGAAAATTACCTCAAATAATAGACCATGGCCAGTTCTATCTAACAAAATGTTCCTCAGAAAATTGTGTCAGATAGCCAGAGAATTTAGAGAAAATCTCATATAGACATGGTTTTAATTTAATGTAATGAAATAGTAATGCATAGATTTATACCATGCAATAAGACATTTTATGTCTATACATAATTTCAAATTACATATGAAAAATACAGTAACTCAAGTGAATGCATTGCTAACATATGATCAATTGTGTTGCTTCTCCTGGCTGTTAAAATTGTATTTTATAGCATCAATAACAAATGTAATAAAATGTATTTTCCTTATTAGGCCCCTCAACTATTTTTTTAAGAAAAGCAATAACCTAAAATTGTTATCTGCAATGTAATATAACTTTCTTTTTAAAAATGGCTTAATTGTTCTTATATTGTGTAATAAAGAGATCAGACAGTATTGAAAAAATTAATCCCCCCAAAAAACCTAACACAGTTTCACTGTTTTATTTTCCTATAAGAAAACAAAGGTACATCAAAGGCAACTAAAAAAGTATGAAAAAAGGAAATTATTATTATTTAGTAAATGTCAGAATCAATTATATATATATATATATATATCTTGTTTGGTTTATTGGCTTGAAGATATTCAAATCACTTTTCTTTTAGTATTTACTTAAATAGAAATTGTTTGACACTTCTCCTCTAAAAGACCAGGATATTCTTTATTCTTTCTTTCTTCTCCAGCATGGATAATTCTTTCCTTTTGACAGCTGCACGAGATCTTCTAGGTCGTGTTCCTACACCCCCACTGTTCTCCCTTTGCTGTTCTCTGGCCTGTTTAGATATTCCATGTGTAATTTTAACTTGCCAAGAAATAAACATCATTCAATTATATAACTTATGGAGAGGTTTACAAATTCCTTTCTCCAGATTGACTGAGTAATAGATGTTTATTTAGACTGAGAATAGCAATATTCATTAAATTCCATTTAAGGCACTTTACTGGCCTAGTCTATCCAACTTAAAATTGCTTGCACCTGATGTCATCATGTATTACATGAATGCAACGGCATTGATGAGGCACCAAAATACACTGATAAAGCTTCTTTATTCAAAGAACTCAAGGAATACAAATATATAAGTGTATGATGATGAGATAGGATTAAATACTTTCTATTGTAATTCACTATATTTTAAATTTATACATTTCTTGAAAGGAAATAAAGCTGCCACTAAAACATGCTAAGACTGAATTGAATTTACTGGCATACATTTCTGGTACATTAGGATTTACTGTCATCAAAACCATCAGCAAGATGTTTTGTGCACCTACAATAGGCTACAAGCCGGACACCCCACCTTTGTAGCATGGGGAGATCTATCAGGCGAAAATATTTTGCATGTGAAAGGAAAAATAACAGTAGAGGGTGATGCACAGAGTCATGAAAAAAGATCAAGATAAGACATATTATATAAACTATGTTTTAACCCCCAGTCATTGAATCACAGTCCCCTTTTTATTTTTATATGCTGCCCTCTGTTTGTAGGCTCATGACTAAAGTATTGTCTTCTGATCTGTGCATAGTTTTTAATCACTGAGTTGTAGAGAACACATTTTCTTCATGTGCTAACAATGACTAACACGTTCACTTTTGAGAAGCAAATATTTTCTAGAGATCCTGGTTTTCCTCAGAAACCCATAGACAAGCCAGGCGCTGACATCTTTAAATTACTGATGACCTGTATTATTAATCCTTTCACCTTTCAGAGGCATGTCTGCTCGGCCATGGCAATCAGGCCTTTTTTGCTCATCATAATCCCATTAACAAATTGAAAGATAGAACAAGAATTTTTTAACCAATCCTTTTGACAGGAAGTAGCGCAAAAGGGTTATAATTATGGATTATGTCTTTTATTATACATCGGAGCAAGCACATATTAGCCTAATTAAAAACACAGTATGAATATTTAACTCCATCGAGCTACAAATGTTTAAGGGCCGTCTGTAACAGCTAAAAATATATTTTCATTTCATAGAAAAGCCCTTGTCCAGTTGTATGGAAAAGTGAGTTCAAGAATCGGGTACTGAACATTTTTGTGCTGGCGGATTTACTGAGACCTCATCGTGTAAACACTTGCTAATCTAGGACTCAGACAGACAAAGCATCCCTCAATGAACCATAGGATTGTACAGTGAGGCTCTGCTGAATTGACAAATGTAAAGAAGTCAGGTATTCAGCTTCACTAAATCTCCTGCACTGGCTTAGATTACCTTTAGAAGGACCTATGAATGAACAGAAACTGACCTCAGGATTGTGCAGAAAATATTACCTCAATTCCTTTAAGAAGCTACCTTATTGTCAATTTCAGAGATAATAGGTTAGAATCACAGAACTACAGAGTTAGACTGTCAAGCCGAGGCAACACTATCCAGCTTTTAAAACTAAACAGAAGATCCAATAGGGAAAATGATGAGTCTAAAATCAGGAGATAGTGCTGCAGCAGAACAGGCACAGATGTTTGGGTAGGTTGTTCATTCCGAGACTACAAGAAGCACTAATCAGAAACACTGTGATGAACTGTCTACAGAGTCCCCTGCCGGAGTCCTGAATACTCCCCCAGTTCATTGTCCATCCCAATACCTTCTTAATCTACCTCTATTAATCACTGATTCTTTTTCTATTTTTTATCATCGTATTCTTCCATCACTAGGTTAATCTGTTTTTTGTTGAAATACAAATTGTATTCTCTACATTTTGTAGAAGATGCTCACCATAAGGCACAATAATTCTCTAAAATGTGCCATATACTATGGAAAGACTGTTTCCTATTTAAGATAAGCAGTGGCATTGATCTAGAAAATGCACAGTAGGACCCAGCTTTGGGGAACTGGCTACATAGGAATGTCTGTCAGTATAACTCATATCCAGATTGAAGCTAAATACCACTGTGTTATGGCTTGTGTCTAGATGGTTCCCAAAGCGTCATGTGGTACCCTAAGGGTACAGCCTGCATAAGAGGTAATGGGCAGAAAGAGTTGTGGTCATCCTTTGTTTGTTTTCTTTGCTACTTTCTGTTGAATTGTTTCTCCTCTGTGATGCTTGTCTGCCACACAACCCAGCTTTGGAACCAGTCAATTACGGACTAAGACTTCTACAAACCATGAGTTAAATAAACCTTTCCTTCCTTAACTTTGAGTGTCAGGTATTTTGTTTCAGTAATGAGAAAAGTAACTAAGACCTACTGAAAAATTCTTCATAGGAATATGACCCTTCCAGGGTGTAATCCTATGACATGGAGAGTTCATTGATGTGTCACATGTTGTGGTCCACTTGTGTTGAAAACAAGCCTCTTTTTTCTGAATCACAATGTCAAAATCAAGCAGAATCATCTATCTAAATGTACATCACTTCACTTGTGCTCTACATCTCTATTCTCAGCTACCATTCCTTTTCATCTGGATAACTTCTACAGCTACCATTTTGATCACTTAATTCCCCACTTGTCTTCTTTACACTAATATTCAACAAAGTAGTCATAAAGTATTCCTAAAGCATAAACCTAATTATATCTGCTCTCTGCTTTCCTCCTGCTTAGTGCTGCTGAAATAGAGACCAGCCACTCATCGTGACTCTGCAGATCAGGCACCTCTTTTGACCTTCTCCCTTTTGACTGATCTAATTGAGTCTCTCTGACCATCTCTGTCTTCTACTTACTTTCCAAATGAGTTCATGTCTTAACAACCTCCAATAATTATTTCCCCTATGTAAAAGCTTTTTCTCTTGCTTTTGGAATAAACAATGTTTCTCTTTGCCATGCAAGCTTCAGCCTCATTGTCTCTCCATCAAGGATCTTCTTGGTTTTTACCTCATAACTAGTCCTGTTGGCAAGGCATCTTATGATCTTCTGGGATTTCTCATAGTTTTAATTATAGAATATTTCATGTTACTTTAACATGAAATATTTTACCCTGTATTAAAAATCTCATGTGATCTCAGACATAGACTTTCATTTTTATCACTCATATCAGTGTAGTGGAAGTGCTTAAACCGAAAACATGCTTGCCATAGAGGAACTATGAACCCATGGGTGCTGGGAGGCAACAAATATCAGCTACACCAGTTCAGTCAATCAAACTGAATGGACTCTCTGGCCCTTAGACATTCTGCTCCATCTGATTCCAATGGTCATCTTCCTGGTTCATCTTAACCTCTGTTTAGCCTCCAGATCTAAGTGAAAAATCACTTTGTGATACTTCTTATTCTCCAATATACCCCCTCTGTTGGTCTTCCATTTCAATGGACACAATAATTTTTAATTACTTAACATTTTCACAATAATTTTATATTTAATCATTCAAAATTTTGATTATTCTTTTGTTTGTACTTAACTATAAAGAGTTTAAAATGCATTTTTTGATTGCCAATATCCTAGATACTTAGGGTAGTGTCTGGCAACTTTTCAGGTTGTAAGAAACATTCGTGAAATGGATAAAATGATGAGTAGTGGGGTTTTCTGTATTTTTGTTTTGTTTTAATGACATCAAGGTATTAAGTATGAGATGAATTGTTACTATAATAATACTGGTCGTGTGTGTGTGTGTATGCACATGTGTGTGTGTGTGTTAACAACAAGGCATACCAGATCTCAGTGGGATAATTTACTGTTATACCCCAAAAAGACTTTTGATGTACACATTCAAAGCAAAATCATATTTTCTTCCTGAATTTGTTTTATTTGTTATGCGGGCTTGTCAGTGTTCTATGAGAAGGATTATTTCTTTTGGCTCAGTTAGACTCCTCACGTTCAGTTATCAACTCACTTATGTCATTTGTCTCCTAAATTCAAGGAGAAACACAGTTCACAGGCAACTATACCTCAATACATTCATATGGCCTCTGCAAGACTAATGAGGAGAAAGAAAGCTGTCACTGGTCCATATTAATGACTTTATTTATACATGACCTACACAAGAAAACTAAGAAAAGCCATCTGGCTTAGATGCTAAAAAAATGCCTCAGGGGATCATAATAAACTCTCTCTTAGAATTCTTTTCTCCAAGCTAAATGACCCAATTCTTCCAGGGTTTCTTCATAGATTTTTATTCTAGAATATCACATTTTCTGACTACTCTTTCAAGTGTTAAGAATAAGTAATGCTTTCCAAGGCATACATTCCTTTTAACTCACTGAAAAGAAAAAAGCATAAACACATAAAATCATGGACTATCAGGATTTTAAGAATATATGAAGATGATGTAACGAATAATCACTTTGATAAAGTGAAAAATTTTGCCCAGAGTATCTGTCTAGCTTGAACAAGGCTCCCCAGTAATGTAATGCTCATCTCTCAGGTTCTCATTCATATGATTATTGTTGCTTATAAGACTACCATTGTTTAATAAGCAGCATAATCAACCACTTTCTTTGGATTCTTTTCTGGTGATAATTAAATTATTTCTAATGATATCCATACTATTTCATAGTGAGCAATTGTCTAATAGTTTCTGATAAATCAAAATTTGCCTGTAATTCTATTAGGTAGTACACTTCTAACATGTTTATAATTCTTTATGCATGCCGAGAAGTCCTAGCTGCTGGAAAAACATAAATAAAATAATGAGCTCATACAGTTTTTAAAATGGATAGGTTCATGATACTCAGTTTGGAGTATTTCAATACTCAGCACATAAACTTACGTATATCAAAGCTTATGATTATTATTCATAGTTATGTCTGGGTAACTAAGCACCAAACCAGATCTCTCATGAATTTAGAACACTCAGACTCAGAGTTTCTCTCACATTTTCTAGGTCTTTTTTGTCAATTCTCCATCTTGAACAAATAGGTTATAACTTTAACAATAACTGAAGAAACTAATTTATAATTCTAAATTCTTGGTACTGGGATGAATGATTTACATCATTATGATTTAATGACTACATGAGAGCAGAAGTAAATATTATGATTACCTTATTGAAAATAATCCAAGTTGAGATCTCAGCATATTCTATAATTACAATACAAATAAAACATTATAAAAATAAAATATTATAACCATAGAAATTTTCAATTCCCTTTAATTACTCTTTCAAAAAGATCATACATTATGTAGAATACATCAAAAAATGTAGAACTGCATGCAAACTGAAGGCACAATGAAATACCACTATGTACCATCAAAAAGGCAACTTTTGTCAGGAATGGGGACATGTACCTTTTATCCCAGCACTTGGGAGGCTGAGGGCGGATGATCATCTAGAGTTCAAGTCCAAGCTATGCTACGGGTAAAACCAAGGCCAGACTGTATATAGCGAGACCCTGTCACAAACCAACCAACTAACAAATAAATAAATGGTATCCCATAAAAGATTGAGCACATAGCATTGGTAAGAATGTGGAGGAACTAGAACTTTCCTGAACTATTAAGGGAAGTTAAATATTTCAATCACTTGGAAATTGTTTTAGCAGTTATTTAACAAGTTAAGTATATCCAGGAATGTTGGTATAAGCCTGTAATCCCAGTATTTGGGAAGCTGAGGCAGGAGGATAGCTTCAAACTAATATATGGTGACAGAAAGCAGACATGACTTTGCTTGGGGGTGGAAGATAGCGTATCTGGAGAGGGACACAGGAGTAATTATGAAGAGGTACAGCGGCATACGGCATATTTTGGTTTGAAGAGTATGTTCATTATTTTCATCTTGTTCTTGATAATGATTTCACAGGTTTATACATATATCAAAACATACTCAGTTATGCACTTTAGATATTTATTATATTTGAATAATGCTGTTGAAGCAAACTATAGAATTTCATAACTACATATTTATTATTAAACAAAAAGCACGTGCTTAATCAATCATTATTAGAAATTTTTAAAATGAAGCAGTAATTTAATTCTATCAAACTGAAAGAAAAAAAGGCACAACATAAAATTCTGAATATTAAAATTGAAGATATTCGAAAGAGGTTCTTTCTATGGAAAATGTAAAAGCCTGCATTGTACATTACAGCAGTCTCCCAAAAATTTAAGTTAATTATATACAAATTTAAGGATGACTCCAAAATAAAGCATAGATTTAATATATTATGAAAAGAAGAAATTTGTCAAATTCTATCAAAATAATTTTAGAAATTTGGATCATTAAAATAATGTTCTTGGAAAATGAAAATAAGAAACTTGACTCAAAAAAGTGATTTCAGAAAAGAAAAACAACTCAATTATGAATAAAATAGAGAAACTTGCTAGAGTATTTTTTTAAAAATTTGATTTGGTTTTAATTATTGATTTTTTCACACTTTTATAAAGTAGTTACTTCCTGCTAAGTGTATGCTTCTGATAAGCATATGGTAACATCATTATAATTTACGCATTATGAGATTTTCCAGGAGCAAATAGATACATCAATGGAAATATATATTTCAGATAATCCTATTGAAAAGAACCAAAGAAAACGTGAATTGTAAAAAGACAAAAGAATAAACAAATCTTCCTATTGAGGACAATATATACAATCATTTCATATTGATGGAATTAATAAGTAGTAAAAAGATCAATCATGTTCCACAAATTTTGTGTTGCATTTTGACTCAATAGTAGAAAACTGAGAACATTCTGTTTTTGCTACTTTTCCTGGTTAGTAAATTGCAATAATAATGATAAAGGATAATTTGGCAAATAATCTATTATTAACACCTATACATATCTTTTAAGTACAAACTTAGAAATTATCCTTAAATATATTAAAGTAGCATGCACATAAGTATACTCATTATTTTATAGCAGTAGAATATATATATTTGCAAAAGCTTACCAAAGGACTACCTATTACTAATAGACTTCAATAAAATACTTTGTAATATATTCACAAACATTGCTTTGTTCTGCAATCATTAAATAAATGGTAAAAACATATATTGGAGGCAGGAAAATTTCCTGAAATATTACAAAAGGGAAAGAGAAGTGGATTGTAAAGTGAAAATTAAGGTTTGTTTCCATTTTTGTTATCTGTGTATGTCACATGTGGATACTACCACACACACACACACACACACACACACACACACAAACACACACTCCTATGTCTACCTCTCTTCTGCAATTTCTAATGTGCTTTAGGGAGACAAAGGAATGGCTTCAAGTCTGTCTCAAGAATGTTAGCAATGACTGTAGTAGCTGATAATATTCCTGTCACGTATTTCATTTTCGTTTAAAAATATTTTTTTTAGGTTTTCTTTAAAGCGACTTAAAAATACTTCATATTATAAGGCCAAAACTTTCATTTTGGAAAGTCAATGGTCTAACCTCTTATTCGCTGGTAAGTCAACTATAGGTTCTGCCTAAAAGGATTGAGGGTTCTTATTGCGACTTTGTGCACCTTATTAACCCATTCACAGGACCAGAAAAACAGCACCGAGCAAAGGAGGCCACTTTGTGTGTGGGTAGGTGCGGTGTAGAGAGGTGGAGGGAACAGCTTTTTACAGAAAGGTATATGTGCTGCACAGCAGAATTTGCCACATACATTCATACAAAGAAATAAATTCTGTGTTTTTCTCAAGACATTGGCATTATTAGAGTTTGTTAATATATAATACTCACTGAAATTAAAGTTTCTAAGCTCTATTGATTTTAATTTATTTCTCTTTCTCCTTAGAAACCCAAGGATCCTCAGGTTGCAGGGACCTGGCAGGGACCTAGAAGATTAGGGTGGCTCCTGTAGGAAGAATCCCTTTGGAGGTCCATTGGGAATTAGCGTGGAAGTTGGTTGCAGCACTTGTCTCATGGATAATAGGTTGCTGTGGTTTTGTTTTACTCTCTTTTTTCTTTTTGCTAAGCAATAATCAATACAGCTTGTGAATTCAAACCCTAAACTAAATTAGACAATCATTGACAATCACAGCACTCTAGTTATAAATCCACACAAGTGGGCACACAGCACAGGGTTCATCTTTGTTGATCTATTAATGTGGAGGCATGGTTTACTTGTTGTTAAACAATTACAGTGAACAATGCCAATTTTTCCTGCTATTAGAATAATGCAAATAAGGTGTGATTTTTAGTGACATGCTTTAGTTAAGCACAAAATTAAAAAATGAACTGTATTGAGCTGTAAAGAAACACCTAATTCCAAAACTATGTCTTCTATAAGAGGGTGGCGTTATCTTTTCAAGACATTAACACCAAACTTCACCCAGAAAATGGCCTGATCTTGGATTCTTGGCATCTTCATTGGCTTTCTACGTCTCAGTTTGCTCCCTGTCTACAAAAAACACCACGTCATTCTTAGTCTTTGCTTGTTTTGTCACTACTGCTATTATGTGAGGTCACTTCTTTGTGGCTGTGTGCTTGAATTATTGAAACAGACCCTATCTGCTATTCCTGCTCCTTTGTCCTCTTTTAATCAGAATATTTTATGTGGTCTTTCTCAAATGCATCTCTGACGGTGCAAGTTTTTCTTTAAAATGCACCCCATTTCCAACAGCATAAAATCCACAACCCCTGAGATGGAAAATTCTCTTTGTTTATCTGCAGTCTCATTTTCACAGGTCCTCTAACATTTTATTGCTGCCACCTGAATTTCTGCCTATTTGTGCTCTTGATCAAATTCTTTCACGCATCTGTTGCCTACCTCACCCCAGCTATTCCTGCATGAGTCACCTGACCCACTTCCTCCGTCCTTTCATTTCAATTCAGAAGACTTTGCTTCCCAGAAGATGTCTTGTCTGACCTCACCTCTCAAAAGCTTATAGGCCCTCAGTCTCTCTGGTTATCCTCCCATATGTATCTCTGTTTTAGCGCTTACCACAATCTCTGTAAGAGTTTATTTCTACAAGTACACTTTTAGCTTGTGAGGTCAGGATCTACAACTTACTTATTGCTGTGTCCTGAGACAGAGCCTCAACTTTTATTCTGTATGGGATCAGATATCATCACATTTGTAAAATTCAAAACTAAGTGAAAGAATGAATGATGAAAATTGTATTTTAACAATTAAATCAAAGAAATGTGAATGCCATCAGGAACGTACAATTAAATAACTATTTATGAATGTACTGAATGAATGAAAGAAGAACAACAGACTATGAGACCACACTTGTCCCAAATTAAAAATTAATATTCTATGCATACAAATTAATATTCAGTTATACATTGTTTATATATGGGTGTGTATGCCTGTATACATGTATATGTATAATTGTGTGTACAATATAGTTATATGTATATATATATATATATATATATGTATATGTGTGTGTACAACCTAATTCAAGAATATGGAAAATGTATGAGCACATATCTTTTATGTATATATATGCAGACACATTACACATAAATGTAAATACCAGCTCTTTGTAGGTATTAACTGAACTCAGTGTGTATGTATATGTGTATTTACATGTGTTGGTAAATGTGTATCTTCCATATTCTTCTGTTTTTTCCCCTTTGGAGACAGGATCTCAATGTACATTTCTCATCCATATTTTTAAAATAAATTATTAGACTGAGTTCTTACTGGTATGCTGAGTTCATCAGCTACATCTGTAAACTTCTAAAATAGCCTGCATTACTAATTGCATGTTTTCATAAGTTACATTATTGTTAGAATGCTGAGATCACATTTTATTTACATTTTGCATTCCACATGGTACCAAGAACTGTGTTAAACACTAAATAGTTAAATTCCTAGGAGACAAACCTGTTCTCGTGGGTAGAGAGATATTATTTTTCTTGAGAAGCAGAACCATGAGTACCAGAAATGCAGAGCAGGCCTCAAGCACCAAACCAGATCTCTCATGAATTTAGGAAAGTTTTTGAAAAGAAGCTTAATGCACAGGAGTTGACGTTTTATTAATAATTTCTTTCTTGAGAGACTCAAGCAGCTTGGGTTGCTTTCAGCTCTTTCAAGTTCTCTCTTTTGCTGACTTAGCAAGAAGCAGCAAATTCAAAGTAAAGCTAGAAGAAGCCTGGAAGCTCAGCCTCTGGGCAGTCGTTTTCAGTATTTATGAGTGCCTGTAAATGGCTAGTGAGCTGGTGGTAGCACCATTGATTCTGTTTTTAACAGCTGACTTCCTCACAATCAATGGGATTGAGCAAACCAACTGTCAAGTCAGCAGCAAGTAGAGGATGGTCACATCGCAACCTGGCAACATGTGCTGTGGCTCCAGGTAGGCAGACACCTCCACAAAGCTTTAAGCCCAGGAACATATTGCCTGGCACCAAAGACATTTACCTTTTCTCTCCTGCCAGCTGACCCTATTACCATAGAAACTTGGTGGACAAAGACCCACAACTAAATTATGCAGCTCTTTAGCACCCTCTGGTGTTCAGTCTTCCACAAACCCTAAATTCTCCTGGGCTTTTAAAAAAAAGTGGAAAATAATCATTCCATTCCAAAGGTAGGGGAGGTAAAGGGATCTGGGGTAAAAAAATCTTTCACTTGACATTATGATTTCTACTGATTAAAGAAAACTATTGATTGATAAAATGTTCCCTTAAAATTATCACATAAATAGAAGAACTAGTGTAATCTGGTCAATGCATTTTTGCATGTAGATACTATAAAAATTATCTGCTTTGAAATCTATGTTTGAACTGCACTTAGATCAGTGCAAAGTAATATTTTCTAGAAAGGTGTGTAGAGGTCATTAACTAGTTTGAATCATTTCATTAATAGGAAGGAAGGTACAGAGGAAGAAATACTAAACAAATTGACATGTTATTTTTTCTCTAAAAGAAATACTATTAAATGGGCTTAAAACTAGATCCTGAGTCTTTACTTTTCTTTCAAGTTGAATTATGACTTTGGGTATGTTACAGTCTCTTTGGACCTTCATTCTCTCAACTATAAAACAAGGAGTAAATATGGTAATTTAAAGGGTCATCAGATTTAGTTGTCCATAGTACCTGAAGATGGCTGATGGGTACATAAGCATCTTTATCTGCTTGTGCAAAAGTTTGCATCTTATAATGATAAATGGCTTGCAGTTGAAATCAATTTTCCATGTCCCCTTGCATATCGAATTAATGAGATTACACTACAGCAACCCTGAAAGTATAAGAAGAATGCTTGAGACTCATTTTCAATTCTCTCATATTTATATATTTTAGAATAAGCAGTGGTAGTTTAATAAAAATTTCTCTTTTTTATAGTAGCCTTAAGCAATGGAGGAGAGGAAGTGAATTAGAGAAAAAGAATTTCTGCAGAAAATTGCCAAGTGTTCTTCATATAAGTTTTTATCATAACCATGCTCACTTATTAAGATCCTACTAGGTACCAAGAGTTTTAGGTACTTCATTTTATTTAATCCCTCTAACATTCTTGCAAGGTAGATTTTATTATTCTCATTTTGTAGAAAAGGAAACTAAGCTTCAGAGATGCAAAGCAATTTGTCCAAGATAACACGCAACTTGTTGAGCTGATATTTAATCTAGTTTCTACTGAATTCAAAGCCCATTCACTTTGCATGAAACATGTTTCTTTGCATTTAGTGAAAGTGAGCAAGAAAGAATTCCTGATCCAGTGTTCAAACAGAACAGCTCAAAGGTTTACTTTCCTATGAAGTTCTAGAAGCAGGAAAATAACCCAGTGCTGCGTTGCATGGCCCACAGTGACACTTGGGCAGATGAGAGGCACACCCCCCATTTAGTGATACATGATCTATCTATCATGTATGAGCTCTCTTGCCAAGTCATGGCTTCATTGGTTTTAATTGAATGTCTACTATGTACCATGCATTTCCAGATCATTGAAAACAACTGACATTTTTTTTTTTTTTAAATCATCTGCTTCCCAGAAGAAGTTTCAAAACTGCCTTTCTGTGGGCAGTAAAGGATAATGTCTTGCTAATTTTCCCTTAGGAAAATCTCTTTCCTCTTGTGGAACAAGAGGTGCCCATGATGACTGACAAAGTTGATTTCCATATTACTGGCTCATTAGGGAACCACTGGGACCAAGCAAGTTCTTTGGCCATACAGTTCCCAGGAGTGAACTCTAGTTAGAAAAGAAGAGAGATGGAATCTGTCCACATATTCTATATAATTACAGCCATATATTACTGAATATATGCATATTTACTTGGTATCTTAGTTACTTTATGCTCATCGCTGAGACAAAATACCTGAAGCCCAAAGTTGGGAAAGCAAAGGTTTATTTCTTACAGTTTTTGGAGGTTTCAGTCCACACTCAGCTGGCTCCAAGACAGGCGGGCATGGCTGGGCTGCAGTTCATGGCAGCCGCCAACAGCAAACTCCAACCAGGAAAGAGAAAGACACACCTTCTTCCTGCCATTACATCACATCCTGGCTCCACCCCTATGTGGGTGGAGCACTGACACCATCAATCCAAGCACTAGACAATGAACCATCACAAATACACAATGCAAGCTCATGAGGCCTGGGGGACACAAACATAAACCATGACACTTGGATTTCAAATTGCTTTCTATTCCAGCATGCTTCACGTTACTCATCTGAAACCCATAATGGTTGGATTAATATTAAAAGCCAAGGAAGGTTTGCTCATGTTTAATCTCGGTGGTATAAGTTGATAAAAAGAAAATAAAATGGATGTTTGTCATCTGATACTTATCTTTCTTTAGTGTAGACTTTCTTTCTTGGAAATTGAAGAGATTTGATTCAATATCCTAACATTCGAGATATTGACACATGAGGTCCAAGATCTCTTCCAACTATGGCTGGTAATGAGCCTTTCTGGGAATTTGAAGAAGTTGGTTTCTTAGCAAAGGTACTGAGGTTGAATATTGTGCAAAGAAACAAAAGAATCAAGGTCTGCAAGAGTCACTTTTCCAGGGCAGTAGGATGGATATTCCTGACATTGTGGAACTTCAGCATTTTCAGAACTGCAAGCTCTCTTACGTCTCACAGATCTAGATATCAGAGATGACAACTAGGAGAGAGATAAGAAAAACTACAGAGTAAAGAGAGGAGGGCTGACTGGCAGGATGAAATCATCTAGGAAATTTAGAATGAAATACACAAATGCAAAGGCAAGGATATTCTTTTTTGCAAAGCTCCAGAAACAGTAAAAAATTAAGCTTTTAGGAAAGCAAACAGTGTTATTGTTTTGTTAAAGTCTTTCCATTTTTCTTAGCTTATACTAAATCCCCATTTTCCCTTCTAATTCTTTATTTCAGGATCACTGGATTCTACTGTGTTTGAGAGAAAAAAGGAACTATAAACCTAAATTATAGCCAATCAGATTGTACTCACAGCTCAACTACTAGACAAATTGCAGCTCATGAAATTTGCTATGGGTCAGGAGACTGAGTAATTTTATTTTAATCAGTCTTATTTGAAGCTGGAATGCCGTTGCAGCAAATCCTCTGCACAAGATTTCAGAAAAGATACAGATTAGACTATTTTCCCTCTCTTCTTCCTTGTTTTCTCTGGTAGATAATGAGAAATAAAAGTTTAAATGTTCAATTTCTTTTGCAGTTTTAAGTGCAAGCATGTAGCGAGTTCACATTTGCTCCATCTTTTCTTACAACATAGGATTAAGTTATCAGAATCATGTCCTACCATCCACTTACATGGGGAAGTCCTAGGCAAGCTCAGACCCAGTGCCAAGACTACAAATGCCCTGCTTATTGTTTACCTTGCTGTGGAACAGTAGCCCACATCACAGGGGGCCCTACACCTGTGAGGCTGCAAGGTCAGAAAGGACAAATATAGAAATAATACAGCTGCTTCCTAATGGAGGAAGAATATAAGACCAGCTCAGAGTCAGCAGTGTATGGGACTGACACAGTATTAGCCCTTCTTGGTGGTTCTTCAAAATTGTGGCGTGATATTTGCTGTGTCTTAGAATGTCAGATTGCAAGAGCGAGAAAGCAAGTGGTCATCAAGCTAGGCCCACTATCAGAGTAAGTATGTCATGCCCTCTTCTCTCCTCTAATATCGCTCCATTGGGCGGAGGCAGAGTCATAAAATAATTAACAGTGTGAACTAGGGAAGGTCTGCTTCCCATAGAAGATTACTCAGCCACAGCCTAACCATGCCAGATGCTAACAAACTCACCTAGAATTCTAAGTAAGTTGGTTTTCAAGAGCCATCAACTTTAGTACGCATATATCATCTACACACAGAAATCCTTCCTGGGTAAGTGGTTTATTAGTTCAAACAATCTATGCCAGTGGTGGTGAACCTATAACACACGCACCTTAGTGGGCTGTTTGTATCATCAAAAGCTCTAGAATTTGCACCATCACTGGTTTCTGTCATTTGTTTCTTTTATAATATTCTGTATCATGTATGTGCTTCATTTTAGATTTCTTTGCTTTCCTTTGTACTTTAAAGAAATTGGTAAATTTAGCCAAGTTTCTAGCAAATCCAAGAAACAAAGAAACACAAAAAGATCATTTTGATGTTATAGGAAGTTTATCTACTTATTCACGTATTAACATTAGCAAAGCTAGCAAAGCACTAAGACGTCAAATACCACAAATAAAAAGAAAAAATTAAAAAGAGTGAGAAGACATTATTAGCATCCTCAAGCAGCTTAGGACTTCAGGTGTCCAGCAGTCTGAAAATTTGGAGCAGTCCAGTTGTGTTTATAACTTTTTGTTATGATGGAGGAAAAAATGGAGAGAGGTCTGGTATGAAAAAGTTTGTTCTACCATTAGAAGTGGTCAATAATCCTGTAAGGACCCATTTTGTTAACAGTACTGATTAACAGTATTTAGCATTTATTATGTGCTAAGTCCTTTACGCAAATGACTAGGTTAATGTTCACAGTAGGGGAATGGGGTTGTTAATGTTGCTATCCCAGTTTTGCTATCCCAGTTTTACACCAAGAAATGAACTCACTGAGCTTATGTGACCTACAAAAGGCCATTCGACTAGTAAGGAACAGAAACAATATTCCAGTACAGATTTGCAATCTCTAAAGCATGTGATTCTCTTATGAAGATATGTAACAATGTTATTTCTATTCTTAACAGTAGTCTGAAAAAAAAAGAAACTTTAATAACTTTGAAGGAACTCTGCATTTGACTTTGTCTAAATACTTAAGGGAATGTCCGAATGTTTACTGCATAATGAGTAAATTAGAATTGCCATTTCCATATCTTAAAACCACTTTAAAATAACTGGAATTCTGTTGAAACTAATAATCATCCTTTTAATAAGTTCTCATAATTTTTACTTAAAAACTTTGCCCCTTTATCTCAAAACTTTTATCATAAAGAGAAAATAAGAAATTAGAAAATGAGATAAAATAAGCTTATCCAAGATCATTTCTCTTTGTACATACTCCATTCACTAGTAAAAGCATATAATTTGTACTAAAAAAGTTTATTTCTAATCAACAAATAATTTTCAACATTATTAAGAATTTAATTTTATTACAAAGCAAGAAATTCTCACAAATATTTAACAGTAACAAGTGATTTTTCTACAGAATTGTAATCTCATAAAGGACACATTTATGTATGGGCAATTGAGAAGACATTTCAAAATCTGTGTGTCTCGATTTGTATTTCCCCGACATCTCCAGTCTCTTGTCTATCCTCTAAAACCTCACTGCTTTGACACATTTTGTTGACTGAAAACATTCTCTACATAAACTTCATGACATTAAGGTTGAATTTCTACAGTGAATGAATTTTTCATGATCAGAAGTCACAGCATGCTTGTCTAGGAACACAGTTTAGAAATGCAGTCATTGTTAGTTATGAGTTCCTAAGTCACAAACAGTTTTAAACTTTGATTTACCTGGAAACTATAGATTTAGCCTTAAAATGATGATTCTATGAATCAGAGACAAAGCATTTATTATGGAATTTCTTTTTTGCAACAAAACTTGCCCACAAGGAAGATAGTTCCATTTATTTCATCTGTGAGCTGGTGAACAGGAAGCATGTTATGCAAGGAGCCTGAGTAAGAGTGGAGGAAATTTTAGCCTCCTCAGACTTGAAGGCCAAGGAAAGGAAGAAGCTACCAGCTTTAAGAATAACATGTCATTTTTTTCACTTTAAATAAAAGCAGTGATCTATTAAAGATCAGATTCCTAAAAACAACGTGCAAGAAACAATCCAAGTAGTCAGAACTAATTTTTCTTTTCTGCTTCTCCTTTTCCCATCTCCAAGTAAGAATCCTGTTGATTAAATTGTGTGGAAGAGAGAAGACAGAGAATCTCTTAATGTAGTCTGTTACAGGCCAATATACTACTGATCTTAGACGAAGAAGAGGGAAAAAGTGCCAGGGGAAAAACGAAATGGTCCTGTGGAATAAGCATAAGTGTCTGATACACCTGATATCTGTGGGGTACCTGGCAGGTGGGTTTCCTTATGCAAGTTCTCTGGGATCACTAACTCCTGTCCCTCCCATAATATGAAAATTCCAAATCCTTTATTTATTTATTTATTTATTTATTTATTTATTTATTTATTTATTTTTTGAGATACGGTCTCACTATGCAGTTCAAGTAGGCCTTGAGCTTACTTTGTAGCCCAGGCTGGTCTTGAACTCTCAGTGACCATCTTGCCTCAGCCTCCAGAGGTCTAGGATTGTAGACATTCATCACCATGCCCAGTTTTGCAATTCTTTTCATGTAAGCATTAGATTAAAAAACTCTCTGCATATCATGAAGCCCAATGGCTGGAGCAAAAGAAAGAAAAATTTTCAGGTTTGTTTTCAGTCCTGTTCCCCATATCAGGTACACACACAGTGAAGGTTTCTTGAGAAAACATAAAGATATCTATTTAAAAATTTAAGTATAATTTTTTTTTGTCTTCTCTAGCACAAAGCAAATCAAGTGAGTAAACTGGCAGATAGTTTTCAGATGATAAATTTAAGGAAAAACTCCATATAATAGGACACAGTTGATAAATCTTGATTTAAAAAAAACTGGATGCTTTCTCAATTAATTTATAAGGCATATTTCTTAGAAATGTTTGCTTGATGATCAACAAACGCTTATAGATTATTAAAATAGGAGTCTCTGTTTCAATTATGGATTCCCATGGTGAGTATAAAATCTGTTCTAGAAGTGACAAATCTCAGTTCATGTGGAACTCCCTAAACTATAGCTCGGCACTATTAACTAATACTTGTAAATTGGGTTAAGTCACTGTGTCTTAAGAAGATATTCAAATAAGATAGCTTTTAACTGATTAAAAATCCTAAGACATGAAAACAATAATATAAAAAATAAAATTGGAAGAAAAGTAAATTCTCAGTTTCAACTTGTACTATTTAGCAATTCTTTCTCATTTGCATTCTGAAAATGTCTGTTGCTTATAAGGAAAACTAAATCATTTGCTTCAGCCTGTCAATAACAGCTACAGTTTACATTTCTTAAGCACCACAGTATTTATCCAGTCTTTCTTCATAAATTAGCTCTCATCATTTTAAAACAGAAAAAGTGAGTAGATATGTATTAATTTCTTTGCACAGTTAACACAACTAGAGCTCAAAAGGATAAAAAATGGCTTAGTAATAAAACCTAGACTCAATCAACAAATATGGAGTATGAAACAAATGTAATATTCATCCATTTATCCAAATTCTCCTTAAAAAGTTTTTGTAAACTCAATCAGACCCAGAGATTAAATAACCACTATCCATTTTCTCAAGTAACTCTCTCTCTCTCTCTCTCTCTCTCTCTCTCTCTCTCTCTGTGTCTAATAATCTACATGTATCTGTACATGTTTACTTAGTAGTAACGTAAGTAAATATAAGGATATCTAACTCGTCTCCATGTTGATATAACACAGTAAATCTCACTCATAATTACAAATTGAAAAATATTGGAACCCAGGAATAATACCAACATACATATACATATACATATACATATACATATACATATACATATATATATTCTTTTTCTCTTTCCCTTGTTCTGTCTTTTCTTTTTTCAGTATTGCCTCAGGAAAATATTTATAGAGCATTGTTGATTTTGTGATAGGTTTAAAATAAATACTAATTTGAAAACCAAAAATTTTATTGATGAGAAATCTAGTTATATTGAGAAGTAAGCAATCAAGTCAAGTCATAAAATGAATTTGTTCTGAAATGTATCACCGTAGGGTTTTGTGGAAACCGGCACAGGAGTTTTCCAACTGGAGAAGGGACTTTGTAAAGTTAGAGCAAAAAGACCAAAAAGGTCAGTTTGTGGTCAGAAATGAAAGGTACTTGTGGGTAAGGAGGAGGAATTTTGAGGGAAAATTGTAGAGAAGACTGAAATATTGAACATCCTCATGTCACATTCAGGGAGGAAACAAAAATAATTTTGATTCACAGGAAAAAAATGATATCCACTAGGTCAATCTCTCTGTGACCCTTTCTTACTCATTTTGAAGGGCTTCTTTGTTTTATTAATAATGTGAGATTCCCAATGGGAAGATCTTTGAGTTAATTTAAAAATTTAAGGATTCTGTACAACCCTGATATTGATTAACATATAATAAGTACTTACTAATGAAGATGCTGAATCGTGAGGTTCTCAGAGAAACACATATGATAGAGTAGGGCTTCCCCTTTGAAGGATGGTTTGGATTTGTTTTTGATATACACAGGAGTTATATTCAAAATGAAACATCTGCTACAGCATTAGTACTTGCATCAGAACTGATGTGTGACCAATCAGAACATTTGTTAGAAGTAAATACACACTGAAAATCAATGCTGCCAGTGCAGGACAGCAGAATGCCTCTGAGGACTTTGGACCACTGTTCAAATTCTACTGCAAGGAGCATTCTGAGTGATTTTAGGAAATAGGAAAGAAAAATCCAACCTCATTATTAATAGCCATGTCTGTGTCCATCTCTCAATTGACTGACTGCGCAGCCTTCATGCCAGTATTCCCCTCCTAAAGTACTAGTTGTCAAATGTGACTCAGAGAGTGTTTCTGGCTCCTGTTCTCACTCATCTGCTCCATGTCAATAGTATTCTCTGGTGATTCCCAGTTATATTATTTGAACCTCTCTATCCCCAGCTTCATTTGAAGAGCTATTCAGTCAGATCAAACATGGCGCCAACTTTTTCAGTACTCCCCTAAGAATATTTGGGTTAGCTGCAAGTGTGTGAACTTCTAGTCAGTGTAGTCAGGGTGACTCTTATTTCTAACTTTGTAATCTTGGCTTCCTTCATTCACTTTGCTGAATCTACTTCTTCATTTGGAAAATGAAGTGAATAATAATCTACCTTGCAGTACTGCTGGATTAGAGAACCTTTTGTAAAATATCAAGCCATGTGCTTCATATTCAATAGCTTCTCAGTAAATGGTGGCTGATTATTATAATTCTTTTCTCCAGATTCCTATTCAACAGCTCCTGAACAACTTTGTACTCCCCAAGGTGCTGTTCCAGTTCCTCTCCTGTGTTCAGTTGATGTCAATTAGTTCTTTCTAAATTGTTGCGTGGTGGAGAATCAAAGACTATAGGTCTTACTCTGCCACTGGCATATTTAATAACCTTGATCAAGCATTTTCTGAGAGTCAGCTTATAATGTGAATTTAAGCATACAATCAGATAATTTTTAAAATTGCTTCCTATCGTAAATCTAATAAGCTTCCTTAACATGTGACATGTGTGTTCTTTGTGCCCTAGAAAAAATTCATGTACTTCATTTTATCCTGAATCTACTTGATATTTGTTCTAGTTAACTAATTACTTTTTATGTAATTGTGCTAAGTAGTGATTTAAAGTATTGGTTTTCCCCGAGATCATATAGATAATATACAAGTAATGGAAAAGGTCATGCATACATGAAATTATAACTTTGTTTTCATCTTTTGCATCTTAGTCTCCAAATCTGTCAAAACAGAAGGGAGTATCCATGTAAGTAACCAAGAAATTACATACAAATAGGAAATAGGGGGTCCTTTAAATAAAATCTCAAGGACCTTTCCTTTTGATCTCAGTTTATTATAAATAGAGATGAAATGGTCCAGTCTTTCCAAATACATGGGCAGCATGTAATGAATGGTTAACCAGCTGGAACCTAAAAATGAGACACTTTTGGCAAAACTCTCACATATTTTGCTATTCAGAAAATTTGAACAAGAATACAGTATACATGAAATGGAAATAGTTGTGTTTTACCTATACTGGAGAAAAAATGGAAAACAAGTCATTGCTATTGGTAAGATATCAACTCGCTCCATAATTAAGGAATAAGTAGGGTGCACAGCTTGAATTAAGAAATGATCTTTGTAGAGCTGTTTCTTGTATAACAGTTGATCATTTTCAAGGTGGGAGCTCCTAGATTACTAGACTCTTGCTCTTGTAAATTGAGGATAGCTCTCATCAGTAGAGCCAATATTTTTCTATGAAATTCTGTAAGTGTCTCATCCCAAATCTACATCATCTTTGTGTTCAAACTCATTAAAAATTGCCTGCATTTTCAATTCAATATACTAAATATTTCTAGCAAAATAGTATCATTAATGATTTGGTAGCAGAATCTTAGAGATAAGGCATTGCATGTGTAAAATTTACTTTTAACTTTTAAACTTTACTGAGCTAAAAACGTCTATATGACATGATCTGCAAACTTATAAGGCAAGATATAATAGGTTCAAGCACATTAATAGAGTTGACCAATTATAACTGTAATCAAACATACATCATTTTGTTTTTTCAAATCAAAACACTCTACCATTGGCCACCATTCCCAATTCCTCTGCATCAAATCTGGGGAACCACTGAGCTATGCTCCATCCTCAGCCCCTCACAGACTCTTCCACTCTGAGAATTTATTTCCTTTTTTTCTTCAAAATAGACCATGTGTATAACTACAAAGACCCCAATTCGGCCAACAAAATGTAAATTCTGCTAAGTGAATTTTCACACCACATGAGTGCAAAACCACCGAGGACAGAAATATATATAGAATATATGTATGATATTTTTTGCAAGTATTTATCTCACCTCAACTTTTTCCTCTATCTTTCTGAACTTTTTCTTTTTTGTCTTCAGAATCCAGATAAATATTATTCACACTTTTAAAAATATTTGATTACCTCATGCCCCAGAGAATGAGCTATATTCTAATTGTACAATTTTAAAGAAATCACCACAGTCCTTATTCTTAAGAGAATTTTGGTTAAGTAGAAAGGACAGAAAAGAAACAAAGATGAAACAAAGGATTATAAAAGAGATATCACTAAAGAAATAAATGAGAATGTGAACTGAAAGTTATAAGCAATGGTTTACAAGTATTCTTGGAAAAGATTATATTTGTATTGAGATCTGATGTCTGAAAATCACTGGAATTATAAGGCAAAGAGTGAGGAATATTGGATGTTAATCTAATTCCTTTTCTCAGAAATCTTTCCATATACATACGTAGACAGGACACAGACAAATCAATGAACATCAGTACTCCATAGGGTGTGTGATGCCCCATAAAAATGGGTGTGAGAGGTGAGCAGAGAAACAGAGTGGTGTGTGGTGGTAGATATCTGACAATGACCTGCGGGATGGTATAGAGATCAACTCAGAAGATTCTTGTCAATGGTACAAATATGATTATTGCTTGGGGTAGAGTATGTGTATTATCTTTACTTATGACATTCTTCTTTCATTTTGCCTTTAGACCCAAGCTATTAATGTTGTTTAGTTTTTGCTTCTATATTGCCTTGCTTATAAATTCAGTTTCTGGTGGAATGCCCTATTAACAATGGGCATTCAGCCAATATTCCATCACTTTATCCAAAGAGTTTAATATAAAAAAAAAACAGTGCAAACACTCATATTGATACTAATTAATAATAAATTCAAGAGCAAAATATTGAGGGTTGTTATTTTCTAGTGCTAACCTTCAATTCTGCTGGAATTTCCTTGTTTGAATATAGAGTTATCAGTTCTGAACTTGCAGATTCTCAAGAACTGAAAGTGGATTCTGGGAGAAAAGATCTGACCACAGGACATTTCCAGTTTAAAGTTTCTTTCAAGTTCAGTAAGAATGTTAATCATGCTGAAACTGCTAGTGGTTCTGTCCAGTGGCTCACAAGAATCGGGATCATTCAATGGACACCAACGGGTAGTCAAATTCACTTCATTACGTTAGCTTGGAATGACACCTAGACATCTCATCGTACTGTCCATGAGATCCTCTCTGTATTTCATGAATCTCATTCTATTTTTTTACCTCAGAATATGGTACCTGGACAAGAGAGAATTGATGCTCAATTTCCTAGATATAAAACTGAGTTTTTCCAATTCTATGAAGTACCTCCAAATTAGAGAATATGTGCTTTGTTGAACAGTGTGATTACTGCATGATACTCTCACAGATACTTACATATTGGTTTGATAAGCATCCAGGTATTCTCTGATATTCTGCTACTCCCATACCCGATAGCACAGAGGCTGATTGTGCCACCATTATTTCTTTCAACTGAGCATCTTATTTTTTTTACAATTTTTTATTTAGATCCATACAAGTGACAAAGATTTAAGACTCAACATTTCTGTTACATAGACAACTATTTTGGGATTATTACCTAATTAGATTTCTAATGTAAAATTTTTAATGTAGATGAAACATACAATTAAAAGTTCAGATCACTGAGTCTGGTAGAGACGTGAAGTCCCTCTGTTGATCTGGAACATGAAAACCATGTCTGACTTCCAACAGATACTAAACAAGGAAAATAGATAGGGACTTGGAACAAAGATGGGGTACATGGGGAAGGTGAGAGAACACAAATACTAATGTTAAAATTTACATAAGATTGTGCCAATCTCCCCCAATCCCACTTTACCTCTTCTGTCTCCAACAGAGAAAGTTCAAGAATTTCCTTGCTTTTGGCAAAAGCCCCCTTACCTTCAGTAGAAATGTACGCCCTTTCCATTTTGGTATCTGGAGAGTATTATGAGAGACATTTCAAGATAAATATGTGTTCATTCATAACACAAAATCCCTAAGAACATACTGCTATTGTAGATGATAATCTTGCCTCAGAATATGCAACATTTCTTGTGAGCACACATAAAATATGCCAATTTATGCATTCTCCATTCAAGTGTACATATAGAACTAACAAGTATTTGCAACTGCAAATAAGCTTTCGAGATGAGTGAAAAGTATATGTAGATTTTACATCACTCTCTAACCTACTTCAGAAATGATAGGTCAGTCCTGAAATTCCATGTCACAAGGGGGGATGCAAGTAATTTCTTTTCCATGTGTGGATGCTGCTGAACCTTTGCAGAAATGGCCAGTTTGCTTAACCATGTGAAGAAAGAAGCACGAGCCAGATGCAGCCACAAGCCAGCGTGAGCCGAGGAGCACCATCGCAGGCTGCTGGAATCCACAGACTTCAAATCTGCCAAGGAAAGCAGTTAGTCCATCCAGCTGTGCTGACAACCACGTTACCGAAATTCCCCTTATACAACGGTTTTGCTGAGGTCAGGTGATTACCTCACTAGGCCTTTGCTTGCGAAATTGCAGTGGTCAGGAAAATGTGGAGTGCTACAAGCTCATCAGCTGGATAGTGGGGCAGATTCGCTCAGAAAGGTGTCAGCTGAGAGACGTTTTCAACGTATCAGCGCTATGATGTCGGATAGCATATTGCAGAGCACATAGCACAGCAAAGTGATTGATTATCCACCTCCCAGAAGGAAAATCTGCCACAAGTATTTGCTCCATTGCTATGGCAGGTTTTCTGCACAATGATCTTGCTGGACTGATCAAGCTTCAGGGTCAAGAAGTTAGTGTAAAAAAATCCCCAGGTAATCTCAAGCTTACCTAGGAGTCAAATCCAACCCTAACGTTTACAAAAGCAATTCCTCCAAACTACCCCTTTAAAATCAATTATGAAATATGTTTATATACATATATCACTTCAAAATAAGGCACCTGTTACATATCTTTACAAGATATATTTCACTTGAAAATCTTGTTTGCCCTTTTCTCGTATTTTTTTAAAAATTTCACTCTTCTTTTTACTTTGCTAGTAAGAGTATAATATTAGATCTCAAATAATGACATCCTTAATTCTTTTTAAAGCTATTTTTCATTGCCTAGTTCTCCATTTGAGTTATGGTGCAGCAGAGTTGACAGAATTCTCAGAAATTAATTAATCAAATTAATCAAGCTGCCAGATGCTTAAACATAAAAATATTGTAAATTAGATACTGTTTTTGACACCCACAAAAATAATAGTGCAATGATCAAATGGAAAATGTGCTAGTTATTTTTCTTCTCCCTCTTGTTTCCGTATTTTTGATATGTTTCTGTGTAAGTTTGGATTTAGTCAAGCCAAGGACAAATTATTGGATCCAATTATTGAAATACTGATTTTTAGCCCAGAAGAACATCTGATAGTAAAATGCCAGCTGTATGTCTCTCGGTTGAGTTGATAAGATCTGAGTCAGCGGAGTTCCTCAAAGACACTTAGAGTCATGTGTTTCAGAGCTTTATTTCAAGACTTCTTCTAGTTCAGCATGCTACTTTAAGGAGGTTAAAATAGTGCTTTACCATATTGCACCAGAGTTTCAGATAAAATTATACTGGAGAAAACTAGATTTGTGCTTTCTGGCTCACAGTCCAGTATCTTTTGTTATTCCAATGAAACAATTATGTATTTCATACATGTCAACCTTTTATTCAGTCATGTGCCTAAAAACCCTGCTATTCAATGAATTTCTTCCTGCTGAGTTTCAGGATACATTGCATCTCAACAAAATAGTAAAGATATTCATAGCTCAGGGATAAAACCTAACTATATTTCGTTATTAGACCATAGTCGCTTAAAAGACTCCAGGGAATCAGACTTAAGTCTCATTACAGGAAACAGTTTATAGAGTCAATAAATATCAATCAATTGGAATATGAATTTCTACTGTTGACCTATGTGAAACATCACAGGCTACATTTGTTTATGACCATTAATAGGGACCACAAAGGCAGCTATGATATTAGTTATAGCTTTCATTATCCAGTTGGACTATTTTCTGGTTGAGTCTGGAACATGAAGCTTAAATGCTCATGTCTCAAGTTATACTGTATTCATTTTAAAAGAGTTCTTTCCCCTTTATAGTGTAATAATTATCAAAACATAATGTTGCTTGTCAAGATACTATTTTTTCTTTTCATTATCCGTAAAATTAGCAAGCATGAGTTGTGGACTTTGAAAGACAATAATCTTCAAGTATAAGATCTATTATTCCAGGGTAAATAGATCTCATAGGAAAAGTTTAAGAAAGTGGTGTTGTTTAGACTAGCAGAGAGGAGATTGAAGGGTGTTCTGAGAATTGTATTTGAAATATGGTGATCTGTTAAATGGAGGATACGGGCCAGCTGTTTGTCTTTAGTGAGGAGAGAGTAGGAATTTGGTTCTACAGATAAAATGAATTTGGATGTAACAGGCTTTTTTTAGTCAACTCCATTTTTGTTCTTGTGAATATTATTAAGTCATCCTTGTTCAGAGCCTTGGGCATTAGCAAACAGCATAATTTTATAATATTCTCTTTATATGTGCTACACACACACACACACACACACACACACATATATGGTGAATATTTATTATGTGTATATATGTTATATAAATATACCTAGTACCTTACCAAGACCTTTCAGCTTTTATCTATGAAGAAACACTGAATATTTAAAATAAGCTAAATTTGAGTAGAATTTATTGCCAGTTCTCAGGAAGCAAATTAATGGTTTGAACCATTTCCTGATGATTGAGGTTAATATGTGCCTATGGTCTGTTTGATGTTCTAAGAACTTTTGAGTATAGAAAATAAGCCTAAGTATACTAAAATTCTCCATGGTGAGCTACACATCATTACCAACATCTCTTATTACTATATCACCGTAGCTCTGGCTCAGAGCAAGCTTTGGTACCTTTCAGTTTATCAGCAAAACACCGTATTGTTCTTCAAGATGATATATTTCCACAGGGCAGAAAAGAAAATCAGAATATTATATCATCAGTGTTATGAAGAAATCAATATATCCAAATCACATTACTGAGCAATTACATGGTAAATATCTTAAAAGTAGCATAATAATAAAATAGATGATATATAAAATATAAATACCTCGTACTTTTCAAGGCAAATTTTCCAGAGGAAAAAGAAGTAATGTTCACTACGAGTGTTCTCATTTGAATTAGAATAGTGAACACTTTGAGGGTCATTTTTGAGAAAATTTTACCCATCCCAAGACAACCCATTTAGATTTCATGAAGTAGACGTTCAGGTTCAAAGGCATATTTTCTAACGTTGGAGACTTGTAACCGCCCTTTATACCTAGCCTATGAATAGCTTGAAAGCAAAATATTATGCAAATGATAGTCCATCACTTTTATAGGAGACAAGAGAGGAAGCAAAACCTTTTCTATACGCTTGAAACTTATCCAATCACAATATTAAGAATGACAAGACTGATGACTTAGTCTTTGGCAGTAGGGATCTATGGATCATACCATTGGTCTTCTCCACAAATCCTGATAGTCCAGGCAGAGGCTCCCCTTTGGAGGACCACTATCAAACAACCAAAGGACCCCGTGCTATATACCACCAAATTACTTTGTATCACTTTCAGAATAAATCTGTTTTTCCATGGCCCTGAATTAAACACCTAATAGACTGCAAGTATAATGGATATCTCCATTATTTTGCCTTTTTTCTTTGTCATCCCAGAGTATTATACACAGAGAGTTTTCTCATTTAAATGCATTGAATGAAGCTCCGGGCCCAGCCAATTGCTATCCAGAAACACTACCACCAGCAGTCACATGTACACACATACAAATAGAACACACACACACACACACACACACACACACACACACACACACACACTTCCGTTTTTCACTCAAGGTCAAAATCACTGAAATAACCTTTCCCTTATTTTTGAAATTAGAAACATTTTGGTTCAAAGTATCAAGAAAATGATGGCCAATATAATCTTTAGACACAAGTAGAGCTTTTAGAAACTTTAAATCTTAAATTCTACATCAGCCAAAACATTGATTTAAGTGTAATATTCATTTTCCTTACTAAAGTTTATTTTACCCACAAAAGCTAGCATTTGATGATAAACCTTTCTTCATGTCCTTAACCTCAATCAAGGTCTTTTCTTTGGATTTGGTTTCTCGTTTTTTATCATTATGACTGCTTTTAGGACGTTTGTTAGTATCTGAGTTCAACTGTATTCTGAGACTCCTTTCCAGGTCCTCTAGGATCCCAGAGCAGGATCTTGTTAGCACCTGAAAAGTTTGGCACACACTAAGGCAATTAGCTTTCTTTCACACCTAAATTTACCTCCACCCCATGCAAACTTGCAGCTGTTCTCTTGCATTTGTTACTTAAATGATCTCCCTGGCAAACACTGAATCATGAGTCTGAGGCAACATAACCTTATTGGCTTCCTAGGGACCTGGTCCTATTTCCTCACAACATCCATTTTACTGTCATTACCTGGGGAGTCGTTTTCCACATTTAGGATTGGAAACTTTGAGTGTTTGCAATAATGTTTTTCAATGTAATCGTAGTGGAAAATAAATGAATCCCTTCAAATGGTTTACTTTTAAGTGCATTTCCACTAGTTTTAAACTGAATTTTCACTAATTAACTAACAGTTAACAAGTACTTCCTTCACCATTGCACTTATTCATTTAATACTACATGTATTACATATTTACTTTGTACATTTTGTATTTGTACATAATACATTATAAACCATGGAAATTAAAAATAATTAAAACCTTATTTCTACCTGTAGAGCTATCTGCAAACTACACCTATGCTGAACATAAATAGAATAATATTTTTATTGTGACATTTGAGAAATACAACTGAGTGAGTTGTAAAGTAGATCTTGAAAATATCGTATTAAAAAGAAAATTTCAAGACTGAATCATCAAGGATAGTCCAAAAGAAATATGACTGAAATTTGTCATGGTGAGTTGATTTCCTATTCTAATGAGGTTCAATTAAAAATCCCTTAACCATTTAATACAAGGAAGGATTTCCTGCTGGTTGATAATCATGAGTAAGAAATTTTAGGAGTCAGTATATTTATAAGAAGGAATAATGCATATTGGAAAGCAAAGCAGAAAATTGTCCAAGATAAGTGTGAGGGACAGTGTTCTATGCAGCAAACTTCAGGATCCAAACCTTTATGGAATCTGAGTAAGGTTAGTAGTGTGACTTGGTGACTGTTTCCTTTCCACATCTTAAATTCTTGCAAAAGTGTTCATTTCTGTTACTGAAGGTCATGAAGACTGTTGATCTTATATAATATGATCACAGCTAAAGAAAGATCCTTTATTTTTTTCTGTATAAAATAAGCAGAGTTATTCTTGATAAATTGATAAAGATTGTTTTTACCTGTCTTGGCTGGTAGCCTGGGTTAAATACAAGGACACATTTTGGAGTGTAAAGGCATTGAATCTAAGACAGTGCTCATGTGGTTGGCTGGTAATATGAAGTAGCTAGACAAGCATTCTAAAGAAAGCTGCAATTTGAGAAGGATCCAGCAGTTGTAAATATTGTCGTCAAGTATTCAAAGGATAAGTCATCCAATTTTGATTTTTTTTACATCATGTGATAATGTCTAAAAGTGATTTCTATTCCATTTTGCATGTTTTATGTAAGCTGTTCCATGTATACATAAAGTCAAATGTAACTACCTGGTTACAAGTGTCATAAAAATTGCATTTTATGTATTCTCAGAAGAATTATTACCTTGGGCCCATCTTCTTTCCTCGTTATTTCTCCCTGATTTCTTCCCTTATTTCATTTTTCTATTTTTATTCCCATTTTTCTTATTTCTTTTTCATTTTTATACAGATCTTAAATTATGCATGCTTCTTGTTTTCACCCTTCTTTTCACCTTCAAAAATTTAGGTTGGGGGCTGGGGATTTAGCTCAGCGGCATAAGTACCTGCCTTGCAAGCAGGCGGTCGTGAGTCCGATCCCCGGTACCGATAAAAAAAAAATAATAATAATAATAATTAGGTTAATATACAGTACATGTTTGGAATGTAAAAATTCCATTAACATTTATAATGAAATCATAGCTCCTTTACAAAGCTGGAAATGATGTCCCAGTGTCCTTTTTACATTTCTAGCAGTACATAATTTATTTCTAAAGAGTATGGAAATAAAAGGGAAAATATTTTAGGTCTGCAGAAGCTACCTCTAAATCTCATTGTGTGCTGTTTCTTCCTATATTAAGTCAAAACAAAAACTTCCTCACAGCTTGAATTATTGTCCCTTAATTGAGCTTCTTGAAAAAAAAGTTTTCAATGTGGTCAACAGCCTTATTCTTCCACATCTAGAAAGAGGCCATGTTAATTTTCTAGGTCATGTGAAAATGTCACAAATTTCACAGTTTAATAAGTGAGTACATACTATGCCACAGTCACATCAGAAGCCTGGGCTTGATTTCTACAGATTCTCTGCTAAGTTCGTGAGCGATTTGGACCAGTGTATCTTTTGACCATGCTATGTTTTCATCTGGAACTCACAAGAAGAAAAATCCCCTTCCAAACTCCCTTGCTTGCTGCCTGAGTTCATTCTTGGGGGGCTGTATGACTGATAGCACTAGCTTCTTTTTTTATTCCTTCTTGGATTTTTAAGACTGATAGCACATGCTTCTTCTTCCTCCTCCTCCTCTTCTTCTTCTTCTTCTTCCTCTTCCTCTTTTTCCTCTTCTTCTTCTTCCTCTTCCTCTTTCTCCTCTTCTTCTTCTTCCTCTTCCTCTTTCTCCTCCTCCTCTTCTTCTTCTTCTTCTTCTTCTTCTTCTTCTTCTTCTTCTTCTTCTTCTTCTTCTTCTTCTTCTTCTTCTTCTTCTTCTTCTTCTTCTTCTTCTTCTTCTTCTTCTTCTTCTTCTTCTTCTTCTTCTTCTTCTTCTTCTTCTTCTTCTTCTTCTTCTTCTTCTTCTTCTTCTTCTTCTTCTTCTTCTTCTTCTTCTTCTTCTTCTTCTTCTTCTTCTTCTTCTTCTTCTTCTTCTTCTTCTTCTTCTTCTTTTTCTTCTTCATACTGAAAGTCAAACTCATGACCTCACAATGACCAGGTAAGCACTGTGCTACTGAGCTACATCATTGTCCAACATCAGCTTCTTCTGAGCTGTCACCTAAAGACTATCAATTCCTCAGCTTCCTGTCATGAGGTCTTCTACAGGAAGGTTGTAAGACAGCAGCTTGCTTCTTTAGGTTAGTAAGAGAAAAAGAACAAGTTCTGGCAAGATAGTGTGCATATAGCCGCATAATCAAAGGAGTGCCATCCCATCACCTTTGACACAGAAGAAATTTCCAGATTGCATCTCCGCTCAAAGGAGATTATTCAAGAGCATGAACAGCAGAAGGGAAGGGTTATGGGCCTACCTTAAAGGTATCGGCCACATAGGGGTATAATTTAACATTCAGAGACCTTGGTCTTAGAAAACAAGCAATCAATACAGTTTCATCCATCACAGTTCAGCTCATCATCCTGTCCACTTCCCAAAGATTCTCAGAGGCAAGAAATATAGTGCTATAAAATAAAGATGATATTGTAGGGCGACCTGTTAGGTGACTGGTGAGTGATGAAGTTGCTGTGCTCACTATTATTTGTGATATGAGCTCCTGATTTCTAATCTTAGCCATGACTCAGGATCTATTAATGATGACAGGTCTAATTCCTCTTTAACTTGTTCCTCAACTCTCAAAATATAAATGATGTTATGCATCAATCTTAGGAGGGCTTCCCGTGGAAAGAAGTCATCCCAATTTTCATATTGAAATTCTTTGGAAAAAGAATTCAGCAGAAAGAAACATAAATCTTTAAAGAGCTGGCATAAAACAATCCTGAAAAAGAGATGCAATTTTAATTTTAAATGGAGATGAGCAGGCTAAAAAGTGACTTAATTATAATCTGAAAGCATGGGAGAAATCCTTAAAATGAACCAGCTATTTTGTATATTCAGTGAAACTTAAATTATATTGAATTTATAAAATAGAGATTTTGTTTAGTAAGCAGTTTTAAAAATAGCGTTAAAAATTTTATGATCTCTTCTGGTTTGGTTTTAAAGCCAAAACTGATATGAGTAGTAGGATGAATTAGAAATGGCCTTAACATTTTTTACTTAGAATTTGTTTATTAAATGTGCATCACCTAGACATGTAAAGTTTTTTCTAAATTTACAAATTAAAAAAAATAGTGTATTAATTTAAAAAAAAACTTTAAAAACTACTCTAAATTTGGATTATAGAAGTCAAATAATTTGAAAAGTGGAATCACAATTATCAGGAAAATTCACTGACTGTGGATGGCTAGAAAGGTACTCTTTGATACTGAAATTAGTTCTGAGTATTATTTTTGAATCATGGTAATACTTGAAGTTATGGCCGTATTTATAAGAAAATAAGTCATCATTATTTTAAAATGATTATGTTGACTTAAATATAAAAGTCAGCCAAAACAAATTCAATAAAATGTTACATGAGGAGATGAAAAAGAAAGTAATAAAGAAAGGAAAGAAAAACAGACAAACTGATTGTTTCACCAGATTGATGATTAAACATGGAGATAATACTGAATATCAGACAATGCTAAATTTAAAAGATTCTTGCTGGGAAGAGTGTCTAGCCACAATCACCTAGTCACAAAACGTGATGTACTGTAATGCTTTCAACAGAGCCTCGCTCAGATGCTTCTGAGATCATTCCATTCACTGAAACTTCAATTCATCTTCAGTTCATTTGTTCTATCGTTGAATGGAAGGAAATTGCTTTCCCTTGATTCTTATAGTTTTCAATGAAATCACTGCTTTTTTCCTTGAAGTACAGTAGTACATAGTGATTTTATTTTTTTTCTTAACCTAGATTGTCCTTCCAAGATATGAAGATAGTTACCAAAATTTTTCCTAAATTTGCTCTTCAGTTTAACCAACATTCAGATTTTGCCAATTGTTTCATCTAATAAGTTTTTCCATATGCTTCTCCACCCACAGCATTGACATAGTAGTGAAGAGAAAGTTATGTCAGGCCAAAGTCCTCACTTATATGTGGATGGAATGTTAGTTTGTCTGTGAATTTCACTTCAAAGCCAGTTGCTTAATCAGTTCATCACAAAGACACAGACTGGCTCATAAAACAACAGATGAATGAGCATACAATAAAAATCTAAGCTGCAAAGGCCATTAAACACTGAAGATATATTGTAGAAGGGAACTTGCTTAGGTAAGAACTTCCTGCCCATTGCCATGCCATGATGATAAATGCATGCATATGTGAACTTTATGAAAAAGATAATGAATTGATTGTGTTCTTAAATGGTACCATTTTAGATCTGTTTGGCTTCCTCTCCTCCTTTGGGAATCAGCTGACCACAGTCTGTTAGTTTAAGCAAATGAACATTTAATGTTGGCCATTCTGCAGACCAAGTTGGAGAAAATGGAATCATTTATCAAGGAAAAATAAAGAAAAATAGTTGGAATAAAGCGAAGACCATGAATTGTGTGTGTAAGCAGGCTATCTCTTTTTCTAACCTAAGTTATAATAGACGTAGTGCCTTAAGACATGCTTTCATACTTTTGTTTTGGTCCAGTGTGGTGTTGAGGAGATTATTCTAATCATATAATGAGGTCTTTTTCTTCTTGTTCCTCAGAGATAAACTTATTCGGTAGCAAAATTCTTAATATTACTGTCTGATACTTCTTAGTAGTTATTCTATGGGTTTGAAATGTAATGAAATAACTAGGAAATGAATAAGTAGAAAATATAATTTGAAAGCTATTTGTGGCGATAGCCTATATTCTAGCGATAGCCTATATTCTTAGTCATTTGGCTAATACATACTATCCTTCCATAAATTGGTATTTATGGCTTTTAGTACTCTTTAAATAACTGAGAAGATGCAAGAGTCAGTCTCTGTGCTTAAAAGCTTATACTTGAGAATATATCTGCCTCTAGATTATATACATAGATAATACATAATAATGCATATAATAAATTGAAAGTACGGTGATAATAAGAATTACAGATTTAAAGAAATGAGGAAAGCATGATTTTGGACAAATTGTAGTAAAAACTGGTATGAGATTAATAAATATTAATTCAAAAGAGACCATGATTGTTTTATTAAGAATTTTATCATTTATATTCAAATTCTTACAAGACTACATAATTTGTATTATATACTCATGTATGTTATATATTTATATTATTCTCCCAGGGGAAAGCTACACACACATCACAGTTGGTAAATAACCACAAATATTTCTAAGACAAAGATTTTTCGTGACAAATTTTCACCTAATCCAGTCTTTAGACTCACACTGATGGAATAAAGAAAATCCAGTGAATGGAGAAGAGAACAGTGAAAGATAAAACCAGTTGAAAGTTTCTAAAAATAAGTTGATGTCATATTATCTCTTGCAGAGCAAAATTATAATCTTGTAAATTTTCCTAGAAAATTTTTTGAAATTTTATACGAATCAAACTTTTCTCATATACCTTGCATACTTTTCTTGAAAATAAGAGTGCCAGGTCTAGAGCCAGATTTAGGCACTGTAGCTACTAAACACAATCAAGATTGTATTGCATCTTGCTCCAGGAAGGAGAGAACTAAAGACTAAGGCCTGGTACAACCTTGAATGAATTTTTAATGCACCTGATTATTGTTTGGAGATGAAGTTTTTTATGGCAGTGGGGACAAAGCATTAACTTAGTAAAGTTAAGAGAAGCTAGAATTTGGCTGAAGTTAAAAATGCAACAGAGAGAAAACTAACCAAACTGTTTCAATTTCTAGAATATATTTAAATTCATAAAATAAATCACATGAGGTGATTTTAGAACTCTGTGAAAGCTGCCCCAGAATATTCTCTTTTAGAACAAATCATTCACTACTTACTGGGTCACAGAATATTTTTAGAGAATTAAAGAAAGCCAAAAGGCTTTAAGAGACATATAATTATATATCCATAGAAATAAATTTTAATAACTACTTACTTATCTTTTGTCATAGTAGTTACTGTTATGTTAATTGAATGCAAAGATAAAAACATGAAAATATAATACACTAAAATATGTTTAGCAAAGCAATATTTATACTTATATATCCCTTAACAGTTGGGACACATTTTGAGAAATGTGTCACTCTGCATTTGCTTTTATCATTTTGCAGTCATCTTAGAGTATACTTACACAAACACAGATGATATACTCTAATTTACACTTAGGCTGTGTGTGTATGGTATATAAATGTATATACTACATATAGATACTATATGTAGCATGCATTCATATACATACATGTGTACTACAAATAGCATATACATTAGATATACACATTTGCTTGCACATACATATATTTAAATATAGGTTATAGGTTACTGTGGATAATTACTCTAAAAGTTTTTATATAAGTTAATGTAGCTAAAGAGAAAAGCTATATGAAAATTCTATAGGAATAAGATCACTCACGTGGTCTCTCACTGACTAAAATGTCTTATATAAAACAAGTACGCTAAAAACATTTGGAAATATCTTTATAGCCAATAGAAAGCAAAATATCAAATAAAATTTTATTTTAGTCCCACAGTGCAACTTCCTAGATCAGCACATCCAAAGTCCATGTCACAATTTGAAAAATATTTTATTATAGAAAATTATAAAACATATTCTTGTTCTTCTTTAGACTATTTATGAAATGAATAGAACATTCATTAATATATTTTGATTTTCATAGACCAATATATTTTCATTTATAATTTGACTTTTCTTGTTGACTGGAATGATGCCTTTTTCAACTTGTAGCAATCTATAATGAACTATACATTTCAGATTATAAGAAATGGGAGGTGTTACATTACAGGGGTGGGTCTTTAAGATTCCTATACTTTTATTATTTTTATTGAATTGTGTAAAACCTGTATGACTATACTTCTTTGCTGGTATCTCGGGCTATAGCCATACCAGAAGTCTAAGATATAAGCCATACTTTAATGTTCTGTAGGAGAAAGAGATCTTTCAAACACTGATCAACTTTTTGTCTCCTCATAGAACCATGTGACTAACAGGTTTTTACAGCTATGCTGCAATGAGACTGTAAATAAAGCAGTAGATAATAACAAAAACAGCAGTGATTTTCTGCTACACATGCAGAAAATTAAAGATAGACAAAGCTAGTTATGCAGTTTTCAATCTGAGGTGGATAACACTTAGCATCACTTCCATGTCCTGTGGTACTGGTCAGTCATTCCAGAACCAATTTGTGAATCTCATCTACATCCTGTTCCCCAACCTGGATCTATCAGACTTGTCTTGACCAAGTTATCTGCTCCACAAAAACTGCACCCTTCCAGTGGTCTCTGCTCTTTCTGCGTTTAAGGATTACCTCTGCTGTCAATATCTAGACTGTTTCCATTTGTTCAGTTTTCTTTGGCACCTCAAGTGTTTTGAAAGGTAAGAATTCTGTCATTTTAGTTCTTTACTCCCAATTCTGTCATTTTAGTTCTTTACTCCAATTGTTCATATACACGAATTATTGAGGAATCTTCAACCACACTGTACTGTCATATTGGATAATCAGTTAATCACACACTATATCTAAGATACTGGGATCAGAGGATTTAAGAACTCTGGGAGACTTTAAAAACCTTTCCAAATTAAGCATTTATTGTTACTTCATTGCTCCCTTGCTACTTAATTTTCCTGAGTCTCCTTTTAGGAGAAACTTGCTCCTTTAGCCTGTACACTTCATCTCAATCAATACACTATTCTCCCTGGAGGTCCCAAATTATTCTTTACAAATGTCTTTTTTATCTACCCTTAGAAACAACACAAGCAAATGGAGTTTGACTTCCAGCTGTCAAATCAAGTGTTGAGACAAACCCTGTGAGTGCGAATCACTGCATCTTGCCTTGTTCAATCTGGGTAATGTGGCGCAGTCCCAAGTATCTGCCCCTGCCACATAAGACATGGAGAAGAAAAGAAGAGTAGTACAATTTCAAAAAGTTAGAAATGTATTATTTCCAATTATATATGATTCATTTACATTTGAACTAGTAGCTAAAAGTTGTCATTTTGTTCCTTGGACTTCTTTAGAAAATTATGGTGAAAATTTGGGAATAGGATATTTTATGTGAGCTACCCTGCTATTCTGGATAACTGTTTAACTCAAGCTTCTCTATAAATCCATCTCTGGATATCCATACCCTGGAAATGGTAGTAAAGGAATCATTCTGGTTTTTTTTTTTTTTTGATTTGTTTTTTAAAGATCAAAACTCCTAATAGGCCCCAGTTAATATTCAATGTGTAAGCTATTGACCACATTATTGACCATAGTATACAACTCTGTTTTTGAGGAATTTTTGAAATCTTTGTAAATCATAATTAGTGCATTATAAAACTTAACTATAACTATGTAATACTGCCAATGAACACACACAATACAATTTACAAATAATTTTAAAAGGGGCTAGGAATGTAGCTCTGTGTGAAGCTCCTGGGTTCAGTCCTCAGTACTGCAAAACAACTAAGTGAATGCATGCATGAATGAATAAGTTAATTAATTAATCTAAAATTCATGGCATTGGCAAATAAAATAAAATTTATGGAATTGTTAATTTAAATGTTGTTTATGTATTTGGTAATACGTTACCTTTGTTTTAAACAAAATTGTAATTTTTTCTGGTTCTGATTTTACACAATTGAGTAAGTAGTCTCACACTCAAACACACACACACACACACACACACACACACACACTCACATGCATACATGCATGCATGCCAGCATGCAGGGGTGTTACTATTTTATGGTTAAAATTTACTGTTACTATTTTGTTGCCTGGGAGGTCCATACCTTATACTTCCTGTGTAGCTTCAAGAGCCTCCATGCCAGGTAAAATACAAACAGACAAACAGACTCCTGGAATTTTGATTTTCCTCTGAAGAGTGTTGTGTAGAAATGATAATGCTGGGTATTTTTTGAAACTGAAATGCCTGACCAGTTCAAAGACATTACCCACATATGTTTCATGTGCTTTTCATGGTTTGTTCACTTTCTTCAATCAGGGTGTTAAAACAGGGACAGCTGTTCTTTGTTTACCATTTTCTACTGTCCCAAATCCTCGGGCTCTATCAAAGCACACCTTGAGCTCCACCTCCCACATTGTGCTCCCCACTGGTGCCAATCTTCCCACTAACTCCATTTCCCCTTTGTAAATGTTCTATGTGGTGACCTATTTAAAAATATAACTCAGGTGCTTGGCGAACCATGATGCCTGCCAGCTCTTCAGATAAAGAGGATCCACTTATTAATCTGCTCTGTCTCCATCTGCCTGCTCAATTGGGATTGACTGCTTGCTGTCCAGACTGATACCAGGGAAATCTGATTGAGGACAAGAATCTCTTTGTACATTTCCCCCACTGATATGGCACAACAGGTCTGTTGCAGCCAGGGAGTTAAGCTGATGTGACATGATGTCAGATGGCCTGCCACTGTACGTCAGAAATTAAAAAGAAAATATTCTGTCAAACTAGAATTCCTTATGTGATTTTTATTTCCTTGGGCTTTGAGCAGATTGAGTATTGAATTGCTTGAGTGAAGCCCATGGACAATTTAATACCTGCAACATTTGTCCCCGGGTAAATTTCAGCCACATTTTACTTGTTCAGCATGGTCTCTCAGTTCTAACCATTTCATGGAAATCTTGTAAATATTGATTGATGAAATCCCAAAGAAATGCTTTTTTCTAACTCTGATGCTGAAATTCTCCTAAAGGAAAGACCTGATCTCTGTTCCACTCTACATCTAGTTGTATAAGGCATAAATAAAAGTTTTGATTTTTTTCTTTTATTCTTCTCCAGTTACAACAGTGAATTCTTACAATTTAAACAGGGAGTGACTTATTGGAATAACTAATCCTAAATCAAGAAAATGAAATAAAATCAAACTATAAAAGTGCAATCAACATAGTGCTGATTCTTTACTTCTTGAGAAGGTTTTTCAGTGCTTCTAGGTTCAAATATTGGCTACATGATATAATCTATCTAGAAAAAAATATAAAGTTAGTGTATGACCATAGCGCTGTCGAAAACTGTGGTGAAAGTGTGTATTTTTAAATAATTTATTATAGTAAAAGTTGTATTGCCATTAAAAACCCCCAGAATACCCTCCCTTGTCTCAAACTCACTTATCCACGCATTCTTTCTACTTTCTGAAGTCGTTCTTGGCATGCTTTTTCGTGTCTTTAGCTGCACTCTGATGGCTAAGTCAATATCCTGGATTCAAAACATTTACATTTCATGGTCATTTTAACCATATGAAAGAGTCAGAAGTTTCAGGATCCTAGATCTGTTGAATAAAGTAATTGAGAACAAGGCATAATAGTGTTAAAAGACTGACTTTCCATTGTACGGCTCTTGGTAGCAGCATTTATGATACTCAAAATTGAGTGGGATTAGAAATACTATTACTTATATTGTAGTAATTCTTATTTAAATATTTGCTGTATATTTTGATCACCTCTTTTTCTCATACAATAAATGGTGAACATCCCATGTACAAATAATTCAGATTTTATTATGAGGCAAGTAGCATTAGGTAATAGCTAGATTCAAAACTGAGTGATATACAGTTTCTAAAATATATTCATTACTATAAAATCAAGACAGAAAAGACAGATGCACAAAGAGTTAAAGATCTTAACAACAGTTCATGTTCAGTAAGTAAGCATAAAATATTACCACTTTGTTAATATTCAGCTTTTACTCTTTAGACAAGGGTAATCATTTGTTAATTTATGTAAGCTCTAGTCCCTAAAATTTTGCATGTGAATGAAATGTGTGGCTAATTCTCATTCTTTATTGCAAGCTAAACAGTATGAAATGTAAATACTATTGGAGGAAATAAAATATCATTTTCCAATGTAAATAATACTGAATAAATTACTAAATTGAGTGGCCTGTCTTTGATATTCCCTTGTGAGAGGGTTATATGTGTACCTATGTATGTGTCAGTTTACATCTGTTTGTATGGGGCCTCATAAGATATTTCAAATACTCAAGAGAAAAGAATTTGTTAAGCTGGTGAAGCAAATATTTAACAGCAAAAAAAGTAACAGAAGTTAAAGATACATTTCATAAGTAAAAGTATCAATATATTGTCTCAATAATTAATAATTGTACTGTTGAATATTTTGTCAAGAATGGGAAATTTATTTGCCAAGACATTTAAGAGTAAAATATACGAAGAAAAATAAATCAATGAAAAAAGAATGAGAGAGTATATTTCAGTTTTTGACCTTGCATGTTGATTTTACGTTTATTTTGATGTTGTTTGTTTGGTACATGTGCATGTGCCCCAAATCTATAGTAAAAAATAGAATGCCTTCAAATGTAGATTGTGTTAAGTGAAATGGTCATGCCTTCCTGAATCTTCTCTGAATAACTGTGCTGAACACAGTAAGGCTGAAAGAAAAGTGGATTTTAGCATCTCCTCTAAAATCACACGTTCAAAATCAATTCTATGCATGCAGAATTCACATTCAAAATTACCTCAACCTTACAACAAGAGAAAAGTGAGGAAAACTAGGAAAAATGAAAAATTGTATCCCTGAAACTATGGGATTCTATAAGTTCTTCAGAAAAGCAAGAACTTCTATGATGAAAAACCTGAATGATTTTGAGAAAAATCTTTATATTATGCAATGTGAAAATACAAAAAAACCTGCAGGATTCAAAATACATTTACTTGTATATTATGTGAATCAAATTTTAAATACAATATTCTGTTATTTATACCATTCAAAAATAAAAATCCCTCTATTTCACCTTGTATACTCCTCAAATTTATGTGACTTAATACTAAGTACCAATCTAGATGGACAGGAAAGATGCATTATGGCATTTCCTGAATATACAGGCAGACCAACACAAGCCAGACATTTGAAACACAGTTTTATGAATAAATCTACAGAGAAATTTATTTCAGTCTCTGAAAGAATAAAACTAAAAAAAAATATTTATTTCCTGAATAGATAGAAAGAAAAACGAGAAAATAAAGATTGCTCATTATTAATTTGCTATTTGGTTCAAGGAAAATGTTTGCAGGCAAAGTTGCTTGCATCTTAAACTGAGTGTTTTTTCTCACCCACATGATATGATTCTAATAGCATGTTCTTTTCAAATTATTTTTCCATCTTATCAAAAACCTTCTTTGAAGCCAATCAAGGTGGGAAGCAAGAGGGTTGATAAAGAGGTCATTATTAGAACTCAAATGGAAAATATAAACCAATCCATCTCAAAGAGTAGGGACTTTTTCTATCAACATTTGCAATATGATTCATTATTTTGCAATTCCTCTTCCCCTTTCCCTCTATTTCTACCCCTCAAATGCTCTGTAGTAGAAAACTTTGACCTTGCTGAGAGAAATAATAACACAACGTATCTGCACTATCCATGTGATTAATACTTCCCTCGGAAAGGAGCACCTCGCCTGGCAGAATGCAACTAAAATGCATGAACACACTGAGGAACTCTTTGCCTTATTCACCTTCTTTCTAAATAATTCATCAGTTTAATGATAATGACATTCAAATATCATAATTACAGCCGACTCTTTAAAAAACATCAATTCCAGGGCCAAAAAGGGAACAACCAGCCCCTACTCCTTTTCTCACCATTAGCTGCTAATGCCAAAATATGATCTTTATTCATTTCACTGACATAATATAAAACCAATGTAGGTTTCCCATTTTTCATAAAATTTTCATCTGCACTATTAGTTTCACTGATAGCAGACTGCAAAATGTTGTTAAGCTACAAGATGGAAGACACTGCAAAAACCTCAGCATGTTAAGAAGCCATAAAATTTTATTCAGTTCATTTACTGCTACAGTCCAGTAACCCTATAGTCAGAGTGTGCTATTTTTATTGTGTATTTATTTAAAGGTTGAATATTCTGTTCCCTGGACTAGATATCTAACAGAGTTAATCTGGATTCTAATGTACTGAGTTGCATTGTACTTTGGGGTTTATCATTTCCTTGAAAGTATTTCTGTATTGTAGTTGTTGTGAAAGAGATGATAGAAAAATCCTGCGAACAAAGTCTTGCTTATGTATAGATGGTTCATTTGTACTTTGAATCACCAGCCAAAATGATAAGGACCTAACAAAGATACTGAGGAGAAAGACACACTTCCTCCTATTACTCCTTCACCATAAGCCTCTTCAAAAGCAAATGTGGGTGAAAAATGCAATGAAACACAGTGTAAGCAGTCTTGTGTTGGTGAGTTTGGCACTTGGCTTGAGTGCTTAATTGGTCATACAGTCCTGCAGAAGTCCGTCACAGTTCTCATTTATTGCTTTGCCAGTATATCTTAGCTTTTGGACATAAATAGGTAAAATCTTTTGGGATTAGTGTGAGGCAAAATATATTTCAGAAGCACTAATGAAATTATAGGTATCTAAAGCTAGCTGTCTGCTTCATATTATATTATATACATCATATATTATTTTGTCATATGAGTGTTAAGGTAGGCAAGAAATGCTGTGCTCACATTTTGTCTAATAGTGAGAAACATCTAAATATCCCAAGAGGTCTCCTTTATGGATTCCTGGGTCGTGGAGTAATGACAGTGATACCAGTGGTGATTGTGCTGTGAGCAAAAAGCAAAATAACAAAAAAAACCCAACAAAATAAACAAAACAAAAAACCACACACACAAAAAAATTGTCAAGTGAAGCTAAAAAGAGCAAAGATGGTCACTGGACAGGCCAGTTCTGGTATTCTCCCCTTGGAACTAGAGCGAGGGTTGCAGTAAGGCTTAACAGACTCGTAGGAAATTCTTTATTATTTGCTGGGGCCTCTGGAGTAACTGGCACCTTCCTCGGTCCCAATTAAAGGTCACATGAAAAAGTTCAGGTGAAATGAGCAAGTGAACTAGCAACAGAAACTACACTGCCAAACAGGCCAGACAAATGAACTCTGCCATCCGTAATGCATTCCTTCTGTGTCTGTGACTTGTCAGAACCCAGAAGTCAAGCCTGTCCTGACTTGGTCTCCTCATCTATAATACGGGGTGATAAGAGAACCTATGCCAGCGTCAGTGTTTTCTCCTGAAAGTTCAAAATATGAGGTTGATAAAAGCAAAGTGTGCATTTTTAGAGGGACAGAGAGACAGAGAGGGAGAGAGAGACAGAAAGAGAGAGAGATTTAAATCACCTGAGATAGTCTGTGTTTATTCATTCCAAAGAAGTACAAAGGCTCTGTCTGGGTAGCATTAAAGAGGAAAGGTTCAAAAGGAATATGTGAGAGTCCCCAGGAGACTGGAAACATAAGAATGCATTAAAATGAGATGGAGACTCTGTCCCAAAATAGCCAAATAATGACTATTCCTAGTTACTATCTTGTTAGCATCGATTGTGGAATATTTGAAGGTCTGAGGGAATCAATGTATATGGTAAGCGATCACCTCCTAAACAGAAATGTCAGAGATATGATACAGAATGATGAATATAAAATCTAGACAAAACTAATGATCAAACAAGATGAACAAATTAAAACAGATAAGTCTTGAAGGGTGAGTGAACGATTGAGTTAGGCGCGATCCCAGTGAAAATCTGTGCATTTGAGCAGCCCTTGCTTCGCATCCTCAACACGGGCTGACAGCTGAGGCCGCCTGCCTTCCTTTAGCTTCTCTGATATAAAATCCGGCTGTGGATGCTGAGATGCAGAAGCCAAGCACTGAGGCACTGGGGCGGGGCATTTACAATTTCATGATCATACATTCATCATTCCAGAAATGAAAAGTTATGTTTTCTGCTTATTGTGCACCTGGTAATGGGATCTTGGTTTGAGAGGTACTTCCTAAAGTGATTTCTGAAATATTTTTGATATATTTCTTTTGTAAATTTTTTGTTTAATTCATTTTTAAAACAGTGCTGGAGTCTTTAAAGTATAGCTCTTTCAAGATGCCTTTATTTTGTTCACCTTTCTATTTTTTTCTATTTTGAATTGATGTGTGTGCCTCTTTTTCCAGCTAGGTGAATAAGCAGAGCAAGGATGGATTTCAATGGACTTGGGTCAACACTGTTCTGAAATAAAAGGAGCCAACATGCCTTAGTGGTATACTCTGTACTAGACAAAGCTCAGCTTCTACGCTCCAATCATTTTGCAAATCCTTATACTCTAAAAGGTTTTATTAGGCAAACTTGAGACGCAGGCAGAATGTGTTCTCTATAATGTCTCTTTTATGCCTGTGGGCTGACAACTTTGCATATTTATCCCAAATATATCTTCATTTTTACATGTAGGACATTGGATTTTTCTCCCCTTATTCTTGTATTTTCAAATATAACCTCTTGTACATTTCTTAAAGGAGTTTATAGTAGCTTTCATTATAGTGGGAAAGACCTCGCATTATTTGAAAGTTTTGGGACAAAGAAAATGCTTACTGAGAGCATTTCACTTTCAAAGAATATTTTCCTAGAACTCAAATTTCTTCTTTCTATGGAAAAACAGAATTTATGTCTAATAGTAGGAATTTCAGATCCAGTGGCAGGCAAGTGACAGGAGTCTCTTTTGATCAGAGTCACTTATCTGCACACAATGTGGGGGACAATCTATTGCAAATAATGTTTGACCAACTTGATATTTTGTAAATATTTTAGCTCTTTTTTGCTAAACAAGGGATATAAAAACTACAGTTTTAAATTCAGCAGCAATAACAGAGAAAATAGAATTGTAAAATTTCAACACTGAATTAAATATATCACAAATATATTAATATTAAAATAAATAAATAAATTAATTAAATAAATAAAATTAAATAAATAAATTAAAATATCACAAATTTAGCATTTTCTATAACATTTACAAGTAAATATAGTTTCAATATTTATCACATTTAATTACAAAATTTTATTGCTAGAGAGATAAGTATTATTCTCTTATTTACATGCACCTGTTGGGTTTTATATCTATAAAGTAAGATATCCAATTTGATACAATTGGAAAATTTTGTGTTGTCACTTTGACTGAAGTGATCAAAGGTATGTCTTACAGACCAGTCAAATCGTCCTGAAATCATGGGTCACTATTGGGTAATAGAATGATTACAGACTTCCTCCTTACAAGTTGGCTGTCAGATTCCCATTGCTGGTACAAAATGCCTGATCCCACAATTTAAAGGAGAAAAGATTTCATTAGGCTCATTTCTTCAGAATATGCAGTCCAAGACAGGCAGAGCAAGCATGGCAGAAGGATGTAATAGGTCAAAGCTGATTGAGGAAACATCAGAAATCAGCAAGACCTTCCCCATTGCAAACTGGAAGTTACAAAAGTGTAAATACTTAGTTTGAGAAAAAGCTCCTGGGCTCTTGCTGTAGAAGGGCTACCTAATGGATTTTCCCATTGGATTCATTTCACTTTGCTCAGCTGCTTAGTTACTCAAAAGCCAATATAGCCATGAACTAAGGGGGCCTGGCGTCTACTTCAGATGGCATTAGATATTGGAATCTTTCACTGATATTCAGAGTGCAAGGGTTGTGGGTCAGGAATGTCAAATTAAATGTTTACACTTTTTTTTTTTTGTCTTTTTCCTTTTTATCGGTAACGGGGATCGAACTCACGACTGCCTGCTTTAAGGCAGGCGCTCATGCCACTGAGCTAAATCCCCAGCCCCCATGTTAACACTTTTGTACACTTAAATATCTTAGGCTACAATTGTTCAGGTCTTACTGATTCATAATATTCCCTCAAGGCATCTTTCTTCTCATCCCAATTCAAAAGTTAGTTGTCTATTGACCCTAACATTACATACACTTCTTTTCAGGTCAAAACCTAAGTTTTTTAGATATTTGTCTTCAGTGTTAATGCTTCCAATTGTCACTATAATCTGGACACAGTATATTCAGTACCATGCCACATAGTGAATGTTTGGCTCCTTCAAATTTCCCTTACCATGGGGCTGGAGTTTTAGCTCAGCGGTGTAAGCACCTGCCTTGCAAGCAGACAGTCGTGAGTTCGATCCCCGGTACCGATAAAAAGGAAAATGACAAAAAAAAAAAAAAAAAATTCCCTCACCATAATAGTCCTCTACCTTTTATCTCAATATCTTGTAAAGTCTCAAGGTGTGCACAAAATATAGATAAATTTTTCACTAGAGTGTAACACACATGGCCTCAAGTCTTGCTCTCAATAGAATCCTCAATAACTCCTGAACCCTGCTGATTCTAGATTTTATTCTCCACATTACAATCTGTGTTCTGATCCTCTGCTCTCCAACCAGAATCACTCATCACGCTCTGAAGTTTAGGGTTTACTAGTCTGTTTCTCCACTTTTCAAAACTCTTCCCATAAGCCAGTTCCAAAAACTGCTGAATCACAAAGACAGGTATAGTCACAGCAACACCTTCATTTCTCGGGTACTGATTTTATGAAATTTTCAGCCTTTATGTTACTAGTACAAAGAAATGAGACACTCTCATCTTAAGAGAAATTTATTTTGGTTTACACATTCAGAAGACTTGGTTCACTGACAGCTGCTCTTTTTTTTTTTTTTTTTTTTTTTTTTTTTTGGCTTTTTCGTTTTTATCGGTACCAGGGATTGAACTCACGACTGCCTGCTTTCAAGGCCGGCGCTTATGCCGCTGAGCTAAATCCCCAGCCCCGACAGCTGCTCTTGTAGAAGGGACATGGTAGAAAAACAAAACTGTTCAGCCAAAAAACAATGGTACCTGTGGAGGAGAAGTCTGAGACCCAAAAAATACCCCAATTTACACTTCCATGATTCATGTGCCCGGAAATGTTTTTTACGAATCTGCTCAGTGGCTCTCAAATGAAGCCCATTGACAGTCCTGCTAACTTGTCACACACACTGGGGAGAGCCTATGCAATCAGTGGTACTGTCCCTTAGCCTGGCTAATACCTGCTGTCATGTGGAAAGGCCAATAAGAAGCTGAGACAAAAACATCTGATGTTTTACAGTGAACTCTAACATTTTATGCTGTTTTTCAGATGGATGAGGAAAATAATTAGGGGACATTTTTGATGTTAATTACTGTTCCATTCTGCTCCTTAGGATCCTGTTACCTGTAAACTTTAATTAAATTCTCTACGGGATATGCTGAACAAATTTGGCCTGAGTTTCTGATAGTCAGAAAGTTGGATATTGTTATTTACTAGTGAGATAATGTTTTGGAAGCCGGTATGCAATAAAAAAGATAAATATATACTTTGGGGAGGTAATTCTCTTTCTGTCTCTTACATTTTTTATGCAATATAAGCAAATATTTTGAGTGACATGTTCTAAATTATATTTTCTAAGGTGTTTTATAATTTTTGTTATATTTGCTTTGGAAAATAGAGCTGGTCTCTCAAGAAAGAATATATATGCTTTCTGCCTTCAAAGTATAGATAGTGTCTCCCTCTGGGATGAAGAACCATCAATGCTTCCTGTCTAATGTAATAAACATAGTGCTTCCCTTTGGGACTCATAGCAGACTTACTTAATGTCCTTTGTAAAAGATTGGCTTCCTTGAGCTAAGGATTTTTCTCTTAAAATGTGGCCCTCTGTCTGTGTAGGAATCACTGAGCTTTTCTGCATCACCCTATGGGAACTGAGTCTTAGAGTTCCAACACAAGAAATACTGGTATTGTTACTGGTGTTATATTGTTGGCGATATCAGTCTTTTTGTCTTTGACTCATGATTGTCATAGCTTCTGCTGGTATCTACAAATCTGTAACAGGACAGCATGCTAACTTGCAAGTAGATTAAAACACATTTTGTAGTTTTAGATAGAACTATGAGGAATAGTATAGAGTTGTCTTCTTCCAGCAATTCACAATCAATTAAATGATCAATTACTAGTATTTGTTGTCAGCTATGGCTTCTTGCTACCAAGAAGTATTTAATCTGGATATGCTATTTAATCTGGATGATTGTGTATATGAGAAAAAGTGAAGGAAAGTTCTGTTTACCTAAAATAAGAATTATTTAGTGGCAGAATTGGAATAGTTAGTTTTTCTTCCTGCTTGAGAGTCTTCCTGGTATGTTCCATTGATTATAATAAAAATAAAGCTTCAAAGTCTGCTTACACATCAAAAAGCTATCTGATATACACATATTTTATGAATAAAGTATGAAAATGGAGAGAGAATACTGCTTATCCAATGTACAGGAGGAGAACAAGTATACTTCCAGCTCAGGTTGGCATAGGCCTTGGGTTGGATCTAGCAGTGATTTTCAAATCATGAAAAGAAACACATTTGACAAGGCACATTTTCCTCTTGGCTAGCTTCAGCAACATTTGCAAATGTTTTGAAGTATTTTTTGGATCTTAAATATGTCACATGCATGGACAACAGGAATTAGCACTTTATGCATTCATCCAAAATACAGGATTAGTTTCAGCCATCTTTCACACTCTTGGGGAAATCTTGCTTAAAGTGACAATAATTTAACCTCATTTCTCATTTTCTTTTGAGCCTCTCCACTTTTATCTCTAAAAGCCAATAGCTTATTTTATGTTTTCTCCTCTTGGTTCCTGTGCTCTTCAGAATAGGGTCTGTTATATACTGTGTAACAAACAACCTCCAAATCTCAGAGGCTTAACATGAATTTTATTTCTTGCTCATGTTACATTTCTACTGCAAGCCTTCTGGAGATTTTGTCCTGCTTTATCTTCATTCTGGGTCTCAGGCAGAAAGAACTTCACTTTTCTAGGATTTAGAGATGCTACTCCATGCCATCGTATATTGTCATGATCTCCCTTCTTGTTGCACTTGTCTTTCAATAAAAAATAAATAAACTGTGGTCACTCGTATTTTACCTACCAAGGCAGGTGGCACAGTTGCATTCAATCTATGGTGAGAGGAAAGCATTGTGCTACTATATGCAGATACTAAAAGAGTAACTCTTTGGTGAGCAGTGTTATAGGTAATCACAATTACATTGGTCTTAACTTTTATGTTTCTTTATGATTTTGAATGAATATCCTGTCTCAATCGACTGATTTACCCCTACTATTTGGGCTATTCTTTTTAATTATGTTAGTGAATTTTAACTTCCTCCTGATATGATTCAAAGTGTTTCAAGGGAAAATTAATTTATGTTATTGTGTGAGAGAATTTTTGCTAAAAATTTTTAAGAAAAATGTAGTCAGAGGTAGGTATGAAGTTGGGAAGAGTATCAAAGGAAAATGTTATCAGTTAAAGAGGAAAGGTATTAAAAGAGAAATAGAATGAAAGGAAGAGAAAGGAAAAATAGTATTAGGTAGGAGAAAATACGGAAAAGAAAGAAAGCTAGTGGGAAATGAATACTTCTAACAAAACTTGCACATTTCAACATGCTTAGAACTCCCTGGGGTAAAAAGGTATGAAAACCTATAAGACATTATTTAAATCGTATGATGTTGTGCCTTAGGAATGAAACCAAATCCTGGGCTCATCATTTCAGGTTCCCTGCTGGCTTAAAGCAGAATTTATTTATTTATTTTTTACTTTGGCAATAGAACAAAAGTTCTAAATCTCAAAGCATCTAATGAAAACACACACATAAACTCTTCAGATTCTCCCAGTTCCTAAGGGCTCACTTTTTCTTAGAAAGAAAAACAAAAACAAAACAAAACAAAAAAACTGTGAGAACCTAGCTGAGATCTGAATTATTCCCCAGCTCAATACGAAAAAAAAAAAAAAAAATGGTAGAATATTGTTGGTTCCAAACTTCAAATATGGTGAGACCAAAATGACACTTCAGTAGGTAGAAGATTTCTTGAATACAATCTTTGGAGCCAAAGTTTTCTTCCTTTTTCATCTCTGTCTCTTTGATAAATGTATTTCATTATAATTGAGTGTGCAGTGTAAGTATGTGTTTGTGAATTTGTGGAGTCTGGCCACTGTTACATTTACAACCAAGTTAGCCACTACTGGATGTGTATTTACACCATGGAAAGCACCATGGTCACCTACATCAAATTTGTTTGTTTATTTGTTTGTTTCCCATAAAGTTGTTTTCTAAACATTTACCAGCACACTCCAAGCAGGAAAAGAATAGAAAATGAGAATAAGGAAAAAAAAAATATGAAGAAAGAGGGAAAATGTAAAAAGGATGACAAAAGTTAAACTATCTTGGATTCTAGCTCACAAAATCCTTTTTTAAAAAGTCACATTTTCTCTTTAACTAGTTATTGGCATATTTGAGTCACAGAAGTATACCCTTGCCTTCCTGGGTGGCATCCCCATATTCCTGGTACAGATGCAGGCTGTCAGAGAAGAAAGAGGAAGGTAAACTCCTCCTGGTCCAGACACAGGGCTCTGACTTCATGGAGTTTTAGAAGCATTCATTCTTTCAACTGAAATGTGGGCAGGTTGCCCATTCAATCGGACTTGCGGAATATTTGCCTATAAATTTAGTGATGTTCATTACTTCACTCTGAAAGTTTCTATTCTTTTAGAAGTGATCTGTTTTTTTAAACTGAAAAACTTCTGACTCATTACTACTTTAACCAATTACTTCTGAATTTGAAAGAACAACTACTATTTTTTAATAGATGAGGGAAAAAAGTGACAGATCCAAATATCAACTTATTTTATTTTTGTATTTATTATATTATATTTTTCTATTTATTTTTTGAGACATGGTTTCATTATTCAATACAGACTGTCCTTGAACCCAGGGTGAACTTCACAGTGAACCTCCTGTTTCAACCTCTGCAGTACTGGGATTAACTGACTTCTGTTGATCCAAAGAATTTTTTTTTTCTTTTTTCCTACTTTAGGCAAAATGCAGAAGGTACTCCAAGGCCTGCTTTATGGCTTGGTCTCTTTACTGTAAACTTGAGAGAAAAACTTGGACATTATAGCTGGCCATTTGCGTCAGGACAAAAGCAGCAGCACAGTTTGCTATGGATTCAAATAATATGCTATAAAATCTCCAAAAGATCTGGTTTCTAGCACCCAGCCTTTAAATTAAAACTGCCCCAAATCTTATTCTTTTAATCCCACCACTTTGGGCAGTTGCAGAATGAGAGCTTATAAAACTTGGTACCTGACTACTAACATGCCTGAGTTTAGAGCCCCAGCTTTTCTGTTGTGGTGCCTTGAAATTCTGTGAAGGGATCTTTAAAGTTCCATAGCCTTGCCTCCAGGGTAGGCAAGTGAGCTTCAGACTCAAACAAACAGAAAGAATAAATTTCCTCTCTTCCCCTGCTAACCCGTATCAATGTTTAATAAGTTCCATATACGTTTTTACATTTCTTGCCCGCTTTCTCCTTATTGCAGAAGCACAGTGCACATGTTTCGTTTGTATTGTTTGGGGAGGTGCAGGAACATCTCAGCACTCTGGATGCACACTGTATGTTGAGTGTGTATATGTGTGTGTACTGCCAATGAGTGTTTTTGAGGAGGGAGTAACACACAAAGTCTGGTATAATTCTGAGTCCTTAGTAGACTTCCGTAATTATAGCACCTACTAACTAAAATATTGAATGAAGATCAAACCTGACCTCTTTATTCCTGGTAGGCAGAAGTACTGATTTGATTGTGTTTTGCTTCTTTTGAGCTTGGCTGCAGTTCTCGTTCAATCTATCTCCATCTGCTGTGCTTCCTTTGCGTTCATGGAGGTTCACTTGTGCAAATGAATTCATCTTTTTGCAATCTAACTATTGCTTACCTCCTTCTATCCCCTCTATTTAATGGAAGGTCCTGTTCCCCAGCATCCAGTCCTCCTGGGAACCCTTCTAGAGTATGTTTTGTACTGACGTCTAATTGACCCTTGATATTCTGCTTTGAGCTGAAATTTGATGCAGTTTCCACATAGGTCTTATTTGTTCATTTATAGTATGTGAAAATCTGTAATCCACACCATAGTTTTATTTCTCTTTGTTCCTCTCCTTGGACTGAGCTCAGTCCAATCTATGTAGTAGGCTTGTAATAAGTATTTGTTGGAAGAATGAAGGAGAGAATCTATTTGTCACTAGGTACTCAGGTCTTCCACTCAGTGACAGTGAGTTATTGTTTCAAAGATATAACAATTGTCTTTCACACAATCTTTTGTGGAGAGAATATACAATCTCCATGTGACTAGGGAAGTCTTTCTCCCACTTGATTATGTATTTTAAGTGAAATTTGCATTACTTCTTGAGATTTTCTGCTCAGATTACATCAGATTCAATTGGTTTCTTGGTTTACACATCTATTAGGTTCATCTTCTGTGATGGATATTATACACACAAAGAAAAATGCCAAAGGCATTGCCCTTAAAGAACTCAGACTATAAATGGAAGATTGGGAAAATATTTCAATATTACAGAAATATATTTTTAAAAGCATGTGAAAATGCTATTGGACATGGAAAAGAAAGAACATTTTTAGGGTGGGCTTTATAACAAACAGAAGGAAAAGGTTCAGAGAGAAAGTATTAAGCATTTATTTTATTGTATTTCTTGTTTCTTGACTATGAATACTAGTACATTGAAATAATAATATGTCCAGATCTGTTAAGTAAATAAAACATTTTTCAGAACAGAATTAAAATATTGTTGTCCAAAATACTGGCTATTTTTCATTCTATAAAGACGTATACCAATGTGCAAAATCATGAAAACTGAAATGCATTTGCTAGAGCAGGAGAATGGAGTTTATTTCCACTCTTCTTTTTAACCGTGAGTCTTGAAAGGAATTTAAAACCCACGATCAAACAGATACTTAAAAAGGACATTTAATGCCTTGGTCATGAAGACTAAGTCTTTAAAGCTAGGAGATGTCCATGCAATCCTGAAGTACATAAGTTGGGAAATAAAATATCCCTATTCATTTTTATGAGACTAATTTGAAGTTTAAAAATTAATAAAATATGTGAAGAAAGTTCTTTGATCACTACAAAATAGGATGGATCTCATAATCCCAAGCAATGATATAAAGTAGGTAGTGAATATTTAATCAATTTGGAAAGCTTAGGATATTTGCAGATGATAGTAGTAAAATGGATCATCCAGGAACATCTCTGTAAGAAAATCCATACAAATATTGAGAGTTTGAAGCCAAGAGCAATCATTTTTTTTTTAATAGGAAAATGAAGTTCGTCAGAGTTATGACCCAAGACTAAGTGAACCATGTGGACAATTTAAGAACATTATGTATGTTTCTAAAAGCCCCCAAATTGAGGAAATAGGATTACTACACAAGCATTATTGTTTGTTCCTAAATGCTATTTTCTCTTTTTCTGTTCAGGCCATTGCCACTATAGTGCCAATCACAGCAAAAGCACACATAGGACATACATTAAATTCAGTTGTCATCCTCCCCAAATCTTTACAATGTTAAAACTTCAGTGTTTCAAATGAGGGATATGAGTTGGATTGATTGTACAAATAACTCAAAGTTCAATAGACATGAGAGTTGACTATGTCCTTTCCTGAAACTATGAGATCAAATGTATTCTGCAGAAGAAGGTTGTGCTGAAGTTTTGTCTCCTGTTATAATTAATGAGTAGGGGAGAAATGCATCAAGATGTAGGCTTGAAAGTACAAATTACTAGGAACAACTGTCTGTTTGTATTCTACTGTTTACAAATTGCGTGGAGGGGAAAACAATAATAACCTTTAAGAAATATTGAATGAAGAAGGAAGTGACAGAGGAAAGCATTGTTCTCTACTGCAACACATCTAAGTGCCTTGAAGTGAAAAAAGTTGGATTTTTTTCCTTTGTTTGTTTTTATGTTTTTCCCTCTGGGCCATCTCCATGTGTAACAGTCTAAATTGGTTTAATCAATCAATAAGAATTTGCAATTCTATGTCAAGTGCAATGAGAGATAGCAAAGAACATAAATACAATGAGGAATCCTGTGAAACTGGGGCCCACATGAGGAACTCTTGAGCTCTGTCTTTGATAATCAATCAGATACCTTCCCTCGGGTGAGTACCAGACTCTCCCATCTTTCAATAATCCTCTGCTATTGGTTGCCAGAGGGGACAAATAACATCCTTGATCAGTAATTCCAATCTGAAATCTTTACATTTTTACTGGAGATAAAGGGCATCAGGTCATCTGTAATATTACAAACAAAAACAAAGACTTATTATCAGGTAAATTTTTAAAAAGCAATTCACATTTAGATTACATATCAATTGTTTTTGTTTTCATCTTTGTGCTTTATATAAAATAACAATGTACTGAAGAAATCCTGGTTGAAGTGAGTTATCTTGTGCTGATGTGACACACTTTGGGAAATATACACTAATATATGTGTTTAGGTAAGGTATAAAAAAGCATAAGGTTAAGTTAAATTAACCATATTAATTAAGATTTCAGGGCACAGCAGAAAATATTTTGTGTGAGTAGACCCTATGTGTGCAGTCCTCATGTGAAAATTCTGTGATTCTCTCAGCATTCCAACTCAGATAGGGATTTAAATCCACACCCACTACCTGCCCGCCTCCAGTTTGTGTTTGTACAACACATCTTTAGATTTACTATGACTAATCAATAAAGGTCATTCAGACTCAAGTGCCAAAATAATGGGTCAAGATGGCAAATATAGTGGTGCCTCAGTTCATGAACTTAATTTGTTCCATGCTACTGGGAAAGATGACCCTTTTGTATTCTGGAGGAAAAGTGTTCTCTCCTGTTGTGGAGGTCACAAACCAATGGAAGCAAAATATTACTACAGTTTTTGTGGACGGAACTGTTTGTCAACATAAGCATTGGTAAACTGAGGTACTACTATAGTAATTGTCCATCTGTCATGTCCTTCATAGACATTAATGTTACGTTAATATTAACCAAATAAGCTAAGACTGAAAGATGGGCTTTTCCTTTACTTCCATGTACCTTGCTTTGAAGTATGGTCTCCTGGGTGACATGGACCAGAATTTTAGATGGTGAAGAAAATCATAGAGACTATCACATATTTCATTATCTGATGAAGAATAATTTTGATATAGGGAAACAAAATTCCCAACCTACTATATATCCAGTACGAGGTTGTGGTCTCTAAAATGGAAGAATGAATTTTAGGAAAAAATGGAGGTTAAGGACAGAAATACTTATTGAGAGAAAGAAAGCTTCTGTTTGAGAAGGAGACAGTAGAGGTCCTGAGTGGGTTGCCAGGGAGTCTGTCTTTTCTAGGGCCTTTTGTAGAGTAAAATCATGAGGTGATGTGGGTCTACGATGGATGAAAATGGAAATTTGCAAGGAAGATGGGCAAGAGGTGGGACACAGCTATGGGCAACAATAAGATTAACTGTTAGGTAAAATTGACCAAATCATGGACTAACGGGGAAGTATGTCACATAGCTGGTGAGCATTGTTATAGATCAGTGACTTCACATAGGGGTTGGGATGGGGACTGCTGGCTTCTCAAGGTGATCCATACTTAATCCCTAATATTTATACTTAGGATGTGGTTGCATTTGTTTTGCCTTCTGTCTTGAGATCTGGCCCACAGCAAGAGGTGTGTGTCTCCTCCAAGGTCACAAGACATTTGGTCTTCTATGCCAGCTTCCTCAAGGACCTAGTCCTGTCTGACTGCCTATAATATTTCTAACTAGCTAAGCTACCTGAAACAGTTTCACATTCATACAAACAGATTGCTACGAGGCAAACTGAAATTGCAGTTTCAAATTTCAATAAAAGTCAACGTCACTAAGTACTGCCTAAATGCAAGGTAAAAGGTTTTTCTACCAGTTTCTCTACCCTTAACCTGTAAAAAAAAGGGATGTAAATGCCTTACAATGCTTGCTTCCTGTAGCACCAGAGGGATGTGTGCATCAACTTTGTTTACTTTGTTCCCATGAATTTCCCTTTCATAAGCTTGGGCCTATTTTCCGTTGCTTCCCACCTTTCTAAAATGCATTGTGCTTCCCTGAAATATTATTTAAGGGAGAATTCTAAGCCATTGCAGAGTTGTTTTATTCTTGCTTAATGCAAACTTAAACCTGCTTGTTTTTCTCTTGTTAACTTGTATTTTTGTTATATGGATCTGTCTCAACTATGGAAATTACGAAGATTGAGAGAGAATTATACTTTACTATTCATACTTATGTTGGACACACAAGACTATTGATCGATAAAACTTTTCTTCATCTAAACAAATCTTCTTCACCCATATCTCTGTACAAGTTATTTTGATTTAGGGTATTTTCCTCTATCCAGAGTATTCTTCCTCTGGGTGTTAGTATGGCTAGTCTCTTCTCACACTGTCAAAGAATAATTTAAAGCTACTTAGAGTGTGGCAGGAGATTAGGGTGTGGCCAGATGGCTGTGCTCTGCACCTGGGATCAGCAGGAAAGTACCACTTCCATCTCATCTGCACAAAACCAATGAGGTTTTTTCTTTTCACAAACTCCCTGGAGCTCCCGTCAGCCTGAGGAATGAGAGGTACAAAAGATGGTGCTCTCTAACCTAGTGGCCACTGTGCGCTCTCTTTTCCCAGTGGCCAGTGCTACTCTGCAGAGCACACTGTCTTACTACCTTTAATTGACCCACACTCACTCTTGAGAGTATATTTCTCTCCCTACCTTTAATAAGTGTAACACTTTTCTCCCTTTCACATGTGTCTTGACCAATTCTTTATCCAGGACAAGATCCTGGAAAGGATCCCTGGGAAGAGCCAAGCACCCCAGAACTCATTAACAACAGTATAGTTGGACATTAATTCACACCTGAGGAAGGCCAACCCTGTGTCTTTCCACAGAGATAAAGGTGTAGTTTATAAAAGCAAACAGTATAGATTATTCATGGAAAAAAGTCTTGTGTTTGTTATTTGTTGATCCCTTTTAGTTTCTGCTTTTTTACTCCCTTGAGTAAACTGATTGAATGAAGTACATTAAGAAATAGTTCCAATAGAGTAACAGTGTTTTTTTAGATTTTTCTGGGAAGTCTGCAGATTTCAGAGGCTGTGCTATATACTCACTATGGACATCCTAGTGCATTTTGGTTGGTTTTCCACATCATTTTCCTTCTTTATGATTAATTTCCATTAGAATATCACAAGTTGCCATCTGATCCAGAATTTATTTCGCAATCAGGAATGGTAGCCAACATTTTAACTTCTTCCTCTCCTCTTGAGGTTGGATAGAAGAAATATAGTAGAAAGGAGATAAGTAAAATTGGAATTTTAAAATTGTATTTTGAGGGGCTGGGGATTTAGCTCAGCGGCATAAGTGCCTGCCTTGCAAGCGCGAGGTCGTGAGTTCGATCCCTGGTACCGATTAAAAAAAGAAAAATTAAATTAAAAAAAATTTTTAAAACTGTATTTTGAGGAAATACTGCAGTCTCAGGACTCAAGCCTAGTTTCCTCCCCGTCTCTATTCTCACAATACACAAAAAGCCTGGGTGATTCACTTTCATCTGGAAATTGGACTTCTCACCTGTGAATAGACCAGGAAAATAAATTGTACTTCCTGTCATAGACTCCCACTATTAAGAAAGAAGCAATATTATGTGCACATGCTATACAATCTAAGATAGCCTGCCAGATGGTGACCTAACAAATAGGAAGAATACATATCCTAGATTACGCTTCTTGAAAACAACCTCCAAACCCCTTAAATATATGCAGCTGCAAATCATAAGATGTCTCTCTTTCTCTTGAGGACCCATGCTCCATTTGTGTCTGTGTGTACTTTTAAATTCAAATTTCTGTCTAAAAATTCCCTTTACACCTTTTACTGATTGTCTTAGTTACTTTTCTCACGTTTAAGAAAAAGTACCCAATACCCAAAGTTAGAAGTGGAAAAGTTTATTGTAACTTACAGTTTGTAGAGGTCTCAGTTTATAGTTGGCTGGCTCTGAAGCCCGGTAGCATGGCAGAGGCATGGCACAGGAGATGTCACTCATGGCAAATTGGGGCCAGTAGAAGGGAGCAGTAAGCAATAAGTGTCAAACATTGACAACAGCGGCCTTCTTTCTGCTCCTTATATTCTATGTAGGTTTTCCACCCTTAGGGTGGTACTTATACCCAGAGTAGGGCACCATTAATCCTAGCATGGTAAAATAAATAAATCCCAGCATCACATCTTTAATCCCAATATCACATTCTAGGTTGAGTCGCTTCCAAATAGCTTCATTTATGACTGCATGAAGCTTTGAAGGGACATTTAGATACAAACCATAACATTAATGCATACTGAAAATCATTTTCCTCTAATGGGAATTAACAAACCTAAAAATCTCTTTTATAGATAGAGAGGTGAGACTCACTCCAAACTCTGTTCAATGATACTCTCACTTAGTTTTTCTCCCAGAATATAACTTTATCTAATTTTAAACTTTTATTTCACTACTGATTTATTTATTGACCATTTTTCCCTGGTGAAAGGAATGCATGATTCAAGAAAATTAATCTATTTTTCCCCAAGAACAATTCCTGTGATGGAGTAACTCTTCATGAAGTATTTTGAAGTGATTAATATATAACTTAATAAGCATCAGCCATCATATGATTCACCTTAGTGTCTTCCCTAATCCAATGTTATAATCTCACTGGTTTTGGTGTTCTAAAGAATCTTTCCAGGTTCATGGTGTCTTGACCAAAGAATTGGACAAGAAACACACCAAAAAACGGTAGTGAAGTTTACTTTTGATAAGGGGGGAGAAGAAATAAGCTCTGCAGAGTGAGCTCTAGCTACTGAGAAAGTCCACAGTGGCCATGAAGTTAATGGGGAAGGGGAGAATATTGTATTCTTCAGCCTGAAGTGAACCCATGACAGTGAACCATTCAGACTTCTCAGTGATACAAGACCCGCTGCAGCACACTTATCATTGACTGCCACCACTAATAGGCTGTCTTATCAAAAGCCTTGCTTGGTTTCATACCAGAAACACATGAATTGTAAACAACACTTTCTTATTGGTCACAAGGTAGAGCTTGGTAACTGTGTTCTGCACACGTGTTCTGTGTCCTTTTCTTCTCTTGGTCCTGCCCTAATCTCCTTTCTCAATATTACATATTTTTATACTGAAGTACAAATTCTGTCCCATCACCAAATTTTGCATGAAATCTGGGAACCTGTTTTCTCATGAATCCCATAATATTCATTCTGTACTGCTTTGTTCATTCTATGTACTTAATATTTTCTTATTTATTACATCGATGATGTCTAAGTTAAAATTTATTTTTAAATATCTTAATAACTGATGATAACTTTATATAGAACAAATTTTAAGTCTATTTTCATCTTTATGTATTAGAATCACACAGAGGAATCACTGTTAAGTGCTCAGCTTTCATCTTTCAGGGTCTTTTTTGTTTTGTGTTGGTCTACTTTTGATTTGTTTTGTTTTGTTTTTCAAGTTAAAGCTCACTTTTGTCACTGTCTGTTTTCGCTAGCTCATCATCTCAGGAAAACTTCCCTCCAACCAGAATTCCCTGTGTCCTCTATTTTTTGATGGAATGAATAATAGCTTTGAACTTGAAATTAACTTTTTATTTAAACAGGTCATTTCATCCCACCGAGTGTGTAAACTTCACTAGAAGCATGACAGCTTCTTCTACTTTTAATTTCCCGTTGTCCTAGGCACAGTGAGACATGTATAATGTATGTGGATGTTTTGAAATACCTGTGAGATTTTTATACAGAAAGTGTGAAATAGACTCTCAAAACCACAAAGGACATATTCAGCCAATCCACACTAACTGCTTTTATAATGAACAGTGCTTTAGACTCTGTAGGATACTTTCATCTGAAAAAGAAGTGATAAAATTGTTTTCATATTCCTTTGAATGCATGTTTAATCAAAAATAATCTTTAAAATGGAAGTGAAATAAAATGCATCTTTATAAACTTTCATAAGTGTGATAATCAGATCAACTTCATATGGACAATTAGACCAAAACCTCTGAATGGCTGTTACAGTACAACTTGTGTCACAGACATTGATTTTGTTAATTTTCTCTTTTAGAAAAGATCTGGTTAGTTTATTGTTGTTGTCTTTTTATTTTATTATTCTATTATTGGCTAAATCATCAGAGAAAATCCATGAGTTCATAAGAGAGCTAGTGATTTACTCAATTTAATCAAAGTTTTAATAATGTGGGAATTTGGAAGGATACATGCATATTATATATAGATATAGATATTGACATGGATACAGATATAGATTTAGGTAGATAGATATAGAAGGTTTGAAAGAGCAGGAGGCATATTCCTTCATATATGTGGACTCTGCTTCCAAGAACTCATCTAAATCAACATATTTGAAAAAGTAACTTCTCTGTACTATACATTTACAAATATTTTCTTGTAATTATTCCCTAAAAAGCCAGTATAATAAGTACTTACAAATATTTCCCTTGTATTATGTATTATAAATAATCTAGAAATTATTTAACATATATGGGAGGATATGTGTCCATCTGTTATGGAGTTAAGTAACTAATGCCAGCTGTATTACATCCTCATGGCACTGAGCATAGATGCTCCACCTGAGGAAATTTGCCTGCACAAATGGAGAGGTGGAGACGGAAGGCATTAATGCATTGTTGGATTGTTGCATTGTTGAGTTGAGGCATTGTGGGTTCTCCTATGATTTGCTGTTTGAGCCGTTGGCTCTCCTGGAGAAGCTTTGGTCCTCATATCAAGCATTGCTTCCTGGCTCTGGAGAGGAAGATGTGTGCCTGTTGGTCTCCAGGATGAACTCTTCATGCTAGCTTCCTGGCATGTACCCGACTGTGTTTGTTGTCGGAAGAGCTGTGGGCCTTCCTGTTGCTGAGGATGGTTGTGGTGCCTTTTAGGACAACCTTTGCTTTGTTGTGAATGTGACTTCTCAGCTCCAGCACAGAACCCTCATTCCACTAGCACCTCTCCTTCACCGCACTAGCTTAGACTTTCTGGCTTCCACCACTGACCTTTGTTCCTTCCCAGCATGGATCTGTAAAAGGGACTGGCATGAGTCCTTCTTGTGAGTTCTGGACCTCCAGTTGGACTTGTGGGAGGCACTGTTATGAGCTCTGGGTTTTCATCTGGACTCATGTGGGAGATTGCTGTAGGATTTAGGCCCTTGACTAAATATTCTGTGTTTGGTTTTGCAGATAGATTTCCTGCATTTTCTGGTGTTAACTCCCAGTGACCACTATAAAATAATATTATAAATGCCATGTCCTGATTCTAATTGTTCTCTGCACAACCCCTGACTACAACACCATTATATATCAATATTAGTGCATTTTAAATAAGGGAGTTGTGCTTCTGAAGATTTCAATAACTAAGGACATTTTGGAACCAGTCCTCTGTGTATTGAAGGATAATTTTATATATGACTGCATGACTGCTCTCTCTGGAGAGGGACAACCAATGTAAACAACGTTTAGGAAATGTAGCAGACCTCAGCTCTCATTAAAGTTACTATATCCGCTTGGACAGCATCTCTCTGCAATTCTTACTTGTATGATAGGAGAGCTAGAATATCCAGTTGGTTAGTAGCAAACCATCCTCACAGAAAAATATTCAGTGCATATGTATGTTCATCTGTATGGATTGCCCTGGTTTCTGAAACACAAATACAGAACTGATTTTGACTGAATATACTATTGTTACCCGACTTCTCTGCAAACTCATATGCTTGCTACTTATTTTCATATCACTTTCATCAAAACTAGAAAAAGAAATATTTTTTTCTTTTTGACTCTTGGCATGACTGCTGGCAACAACATACCACTGAAGTGCATGAGTAAATAGAGAATAGGAGATTTCTTAAACAAGTGAATTATTTAAATCTGCATAAGCAATGAGACCTGTTAGGCAAAACTTCTGCACATAAGGCCCCAGGCTCCTAGGAAGATATTTGATATGTAATTTCCTAAACTGCTTACTGTAGTTTTTGCATTTTATTGTTTATTTTGCACAAAATTGTATTGTCAGTAGGAAGGTTCCCAGAGAGAGTTTGATTGAAATATGCTTGTATGAGCATTAGGCTTTATTTTTTTCGCATATAATAATATTAAATCTTCCAGTTATTGCTTGTTGGATATTTGCCAAGATTCGAATCAAAATGGTTTACTTTATTTTTTGGGCTTTCATTTTTGTTTGTTCCTTTAAATAATGCACATTTTCTCTAGTTGAGCAAAAAAAGATGCAAAAGTAAACGAAACATATTTAATTAATAAAAATAGGCATACTTGCTCTGTGTTCAAGGTTAAAAAGGGCCCCATAACTTCCTTTGTTTTATCGTCTCATTCATTTCTAAGTTATCTTTTTGTGTGCATAGCTACTACTTTGAAGTCAACCCACTTTGGCAACAGGGACAAAATAGATTTTACTCCTAATATTCAAGTCATAAGTAATGAAGACTAATTGGGAATGGGCCCAAAATTGTCTGTCTTTCTAGTGAAACCATAAAATAAATGATCTTGATGTCTGCATCATAGTATGCAGAAAAACTTTCCCTGCATGAAACCAGTTTTCAACTACAAATAGCCAATGAGTTGTAAAAAAAAAACCAATGAAGCCTAGGTTCAAATACCTGGTGAAGACCTTCCAACACCACACACACACACACACACACACACACACACACACACACACACATGCATGCACTCAAAACTACACAATATGCTTTTAAAATGAAAGAATATGAAGAAAAATCTGTAATGTTTCAAACACCCATATTTTTCTATTCCTTAATGTTTTTTTATATCTTGATTTGCTTTTATTTTCTGTTATCCTCTTCTTACGCCTTTTTCTATTTGATTTCCTCCCTTTCTCTCTGCCTCTACTTCTCACTACTTCTCTGTCTTTCCATTTCTGTTGCTCTATGTTTTTCCTTCTGTATTCTTTTATCCTCGTAGGGAAACTTGGATATTACGCTTGAAGAAATGTTCAACCCAGTCTGGCTCCTTCTTCTACCCATCTCTGTATTGCAATATCAGAATTGTACATGATGTACTTTGTGGTCTACAAAAGACTAATATAAAATACAGTGCTAGAAATATTATGACCCTAAGCTTTTAGAATTGACTAAAAATTTGATGCCCACTCTTTCATGTTTGCAAGGAAGTTCATGGGGAAACTAGAAATCAGGATCATTGGTGCTTTGCAAGAGATTTAATTTAAAGTCCAATTCAGCTCCATGAATTCAACTTTTCTATTCTACAATAATTTATCTCTGTATATGGACCTATTGTTTGATAATCTAGAGTTTATGATTCTGCATTTAACTGGTCTATGATTTTGTCTTCTATTTTGGTCTTGACCTCACCCAGCATCACAATGGAATATGTATTCTATACGGGAAAGGACTGATTCTAGAATTTGTTTGGATAATAATGAAGCTACATTTTACAGCCTGGGGAAATTTCATTAAATATTTTTTTAAATTATTGAGCTGTTAGTTCATTAATATTTTAATTATGAAAATTTATATGGTGTATACAGTATAGGAACAAATGTACTCAGCCAAAGAATCTTGAAGTAGCCCTGAATAGTCAAACAATTTTTAAATAAAAAGAAAGCTTCCATAGTGTTTGTTCTTTTTCTCTTTTGAGTATACAGTGACCTGTTTGTTGCTCTGTTAGGAAGAGAAAAAATATAATATCTAAGTTCATTTTAGCATAGACCTTCACTGTCACCTCCCCTTCAACTTTTGGAGGTAAGTACACATTCAATAGACTGTTGGAATGAAATATTAATTTGAATTTGTGCTGATTAGCTTTGGGTTGGATGATTCAAGACAAGGGTGTCCTCCATCACACTCGTGATAGAACACTGGCTGCTGCAGTAAAAATAAACAACTGTTCATCTGAAAAAAAAAAAACATAAAGGAACTAAATGCTTGGAAATAATGATGTATCTTTGAAAAATTATATTGCGCCGGAGGTTGGGTATGTTTCTTGAGATTAGCAGTGGGTGACAACTTTCGTTGTATTTTTCTTTCCCTGTGAGCTTTACAACTACTCAATTGAGCTGTTCCAATGTCTTCCTTCCTGTCATTACTTGGAGCCAAAGATTTATTGTTCCCTACTTTGGAGGGTGTTGCTTGTATGCAATTATGTTGGCTTAATTGTAGTTCATTCTTTCTCATATATTGTTTTGTGACCTTGTGCTCACTTTATTGTGGGCTGTGGTTGTCAGGCCTAATCCCTGGAAAGATGTAAGTACATTATAATTCATTACGAAAAGAAAGAAAACATAAATTGGGGTGGAAAAAAGCTCACAAATGGGGAGACGCTTAACCTGCTCTTTGTGCCTTAGGAGACTATAAAAACAATAACCTTGGTTAAAGTGCTTACAGGCGCAGCCCTAATCTAGACTGCAACCTGTAGTCATCAGGGTAAAGCTGTATCACAGAAAACACTACCATTAAACTGGACCAACTTTTAAGATGAGTAATGCCTTGTCTCCCTGCAGACTTCCCTCCTTTTCTGGTGATTTCTGAGGTGTCTTTAACAGCATCTATATAAACTCCTCTGTAGCTCAAAGGTGTCATCATTAAAATATTTTATTCTAACTCCTTTTTTCATGATACCAAGCTTGATTTCAAATCAGCATAAGACACTAACTCAAAAGTAATCAGTTAACTATAGCATGCCGATTAACTCCCAGCCAGAACAATCAGCTAGACTGGTTTTTTAAACCTCAAAAACAAGTCACTAACATGTAGAGGCATTGTTGAAAGACAGATTTCTGGACTCAACCCAGGTTTTCTCATTTTGCAGTTGTGAGGCAGGGCTGAGTTCTCATATCTACCAAATCAGATGCAGTGCTGATGACACCATTCTGTAGACTACAATTTGAGGACTAGTTTGAGCTAATGTCTTGTCTTCTTCAGATGTTTGCTTGGTTCACACAAGAATACCAGTAGCAGACCAGGTCACTCTTGGTTCAGATTTTTCTTCTATGGGCATTAGTTTCTTAGTGGAAGGACAGCTTTCTGTTGAACTATCCATTATCACGGAGTAACTGCCGTCAGCTTTCTGTTCCATCTAGAGATTGTGGTTTACCAGGATAAGTAATAGTGTGAGGATAATTGTAGAAAAAGATTGGACTTATTTAGATACATTTCAGTAACAAATGATGATAAAAGCTATGTGAGGACCAGCTTGATTCTGGCAGAGGCCTTCCCAAACTGAGGCTGACTCTTGGTGAAAGACTTCTGAGGCTTCTGATACCTTCCATCCCATTGTGCATTGCACAGGATTGTATGCACAGAGTGTTACAGTTCAGGAAATGACTCGGGTGTCTTGACATGATTTTGTGTATCCTTCTATATGGTTATATTTGTTAACTATAAATGCTTTTTGAAAAATATGAAATAGTGCTTTCGATTTCTGAAAGCCAGATAAAACTACATTTTCATTAATATGATTATTTGTAATGAAAATACATGAGAAAGGCCTATTCCAGTTTTGAAGGATAGACTTGCTTCATTTAATGTATGTGAACATGTAATTTTCTCAGTGACCTGAATCATGACTGTTCTGATTCCTGAGGATTCCACAAGCCTCACTGTACCCTTCTTTCTTAGTTGATGCAAGCATTACAGCTCCCCTTGTTGCAGGTGTAGTCAATCTGTATTGGGCAATTTAATTTACTGTCAATGCTCCTGGAAGTTGAGGGCTTAAGGCATAGTTCCCTGAATTCAGAGGAGAGAGAAGTTCTTAACATCCTAATCCTCCTCCAAGCTCACATTTCCTGAATAATGAAGAAATTTCAGCATATCTGATAGCTCCCAATAAGAGGTATCAATAAAGCCTGACTTACTACTTGGTATGTATAAGGTATTTAATACTTGGCTGGATAATACATAAATTAGTGGAATTATTTATCCTAAAGGTTTGATTCAAAGGAAATCGCCTGGTGTTTTCTGACTGCTGGGGCTTAAAGCTGGTTTCAGTTACATGTCAGTGTGATGAAGGCTGAAAAAACAAGTTTTGATATTCAGCAGTTCCGGGAGGTATATTCTAGGTGAGAGTTGAGGGAAAAGACAGGGACACAAAAGGCACATTTTCAAGCTCTTACGTTTATCCCCAGGCTTGCCCCTTCAGTGGCCTTTCTTGTCATCACCCTGCTCTGGTTTCTGCCTCCTCTGACTTGAGCCTGAGAGTGCTCCCAAGCCCTTTGGCTCTTGTCTATGGTTACAGAGAATATAATCACTAAAAGACAGATTAAATGCTAAATAGAAATTATGTATGTTGAATTTTATTGCACAGTTCTCTATCCATAAGTAGGTACTTGATAAGCTCTTGATTCATTTGAATCAAATCCCTGTCCTCCTTGAATCTTACCAATCCATTTTTATCCAGGCTTTGCATTTGTGATTATTCTGTCTCTAATCTCCTCTGTCATATTTTCTGGAGACATACATAAGGAATAACTCCAATGAGGGGGTTCAAAGGACACAGCAGAGAAAGGGACAGTGGCTGCATAATGTAATGAGGCCCAACACATCTGAGTGACCCCAAAGTTGCCAGGCATTGATTTACAAATAAAAAGCAGATACAGACTCTGTGTGGGTCCTATCAAGACAAGATAGAACTGAACCAACTGGTGCCTCATCTTTAGGAAATAACACCCTCATTTCCTTCTCTGTCCACCCCTTGCCTTCTCACCCCTTCCTCCTGTCAAATCCCAACCTCAAGTCACACTCAGATTCATTACTTTAAAAATCCAGAAAGCAGTTCTATTCTCCTCTTTCCTCCAATCCTAGGTTATATAATTTGTCTGATTCAAATATCTCTGTGCTACAATCAACTTCAAATTTTTCTCGTGAATCATGCACGAATTACATTCTTCCTATCTTTTCTGTAGTTTACCTGTTATAGCTCAGACATTCCCCATTGGAAAACTTTTCATCATATAAGCACACCCATTCAAGTTTCTGTGCTTCCTCCTTTTCTATTAATCTCTTTTCCAGTCAGAATTGGTTTTCTTTCCCTATTAACTTTTTATTCTCACCCTCTTTATTGCAATCATGATTTCAGCAACAGATTAGTCATAGCTTGAAATTTGGAAGTATTGTTAGTGACACGTCAGTATTAAGGCAAGGATATTAATTTGATTTAGCAAACAGAGTACTTAACTTCAGCTGCCAATGACACATAAACTTTTCAAAATTCTAATGTCACCTTCAAAATCTCTGTAAAATCTTTACCTACCCCTTCCTTTTTGTATAATTAAAAATTTGTGTCATACTATTAGCATAAAACATACATAACATGAATGTTTATATTTTACTTTTTTTTTTTTTTTTTTTTGGTATCATGAACTGAACTCACAATTTCATACTTGCCAGGTAGGCACTATGCCACTGAGCTGTATCCCTGGACAAATACTATTTAATTTTACATAGATTTGTTCTGAACATGAAATGTAATGTGTTACTTAGGTATTAGATTACTATTCCAGAAATTTCAGTTACTGTAATTAATATCATCCCAATGGAAAAAATGAAAGATTTTTGAAGAACCAATTTAAAGACAATTCTTCGGAAAATAGTCTATTGGTAGTTACATTCTGCTGAGCAAATGAAGTTCATTGCCTTGATCTTCCTTTTGTGCTGATTTGATTACTGAATGATTTTTTTCCTTTCTTAAAAATCAGGTTGTTTTATATCTTCTGGGCATGTTTAATTATTTTTGAATAAGTTAAATGTTAAAGATACAATAAAAATAAATTATTGAGCAGGAAAGGCCTTTTGATTTCTTATTCAGAGAAGATAGTTTTTAATCAAGATTTCTGATGTATCTAGAGATGAAAATAATTTCAGCATCAGTCGTGGACATACAAATGCATAGAGGAAATAAAAGGAAGAGTCCTTTAAAAGGACAATTTAGTTTAAAATAAAAATAGATTTCACAGAATACTTGCATAACTATCATTTATTAGGTAGTTCGTCATCATTTTGAGTTTAGACACAGACACAAAATTTGCTTTCCTAAACAGATATAGGTTGAAAATGTAGGTCTCATTTCTGGGTGGAATTTCTATGGGTCAGTGAGAGTTTAATGCATTTTCTAGTCTGAGTTAATACAAATAGCAACATCTCTGCCTTGATCTTGGAAGACAGCATCCATTTGATCTAAATTATACATTTAGAGGGGAAAATTAAATTTTATTGTTCTAAATTCCTGAGATTTTTATATTTGTTATTAGATTAAAACCTAGTCTATCTTGACTAACAGTGCTCATTTTACTGTTATTTAAAATATACTTTTTGAGAGAGAATAAGGCCACACCATCAAGCAAGCCCAGTTTGGGAACTAGTACCGTGGTTGCCACCAGACTGTAACAGCTAAACCCCAGCCCCTTCCAGCATATGTGCTGGAGATCAGAAAGTACCAACCCCACAACCAAATACCCCACCCTACCCCACCCCCTGTTATAAATGACTGGCTTATTCAGAGAAACATAGACTGCGATGATAGCTATGAAGATAAAATGAAACTGGATGCCTGTGGTGCTTTGCTATTTCACTACCATTGCAGGTCTATGGCTAGTGGTCTGATCATGGGTTCAGAGGATAGTGGTACACAGTGTGATAAGTAGGAGGGGGATCTCTTTCTAAGGATTACAGCCACTGTTGATTCTATACAGTCTTGTTTTGGAAGTCGTATATCATTTCCATTGTTTCTTTGGGTTGAATTTTATTATCTTTTGCTTTGCTTTATTTTGATTATGTCAAATCTAATGGCAGGAGCAGTTATTTCAAAGATACCGAGAGAGATTATGTAGCAATTTTGAATTTACTATTGGCTCATTTTGAAGTCCTTTGTTGCAGTCCTTATTTTGTTTTTATTGTTTCTATTCTATTTTGCTCTGTTTGATTTTTACTATGTCTGAAGTTATCTGCAGCTATTTCAAAGACATCAAAAAGCATTGTGGTAAATGTTGATTTCATAATGTTTTGTAATCCTGTATTTATGTTTTATTCCCTTTAAAATAAATAAATAAATAAAATATAAAATATACTTTTCTGGGCCCTATGTCAACCCTTTTGAGTTGCAGCTTTATTTGTTGAGAGATAGTATTTACCCTTTCAGATATTTAATTGAAGTGACTTAGACAGTGTTACTGTGTTTTTAGAAGAAATTATTAATTGTTAAGCAGTTCAGTAGATGTGATCACACGTCACTCTTATGGCGATAAACCTTTTATTTACATTTAGATGCTTTCTCAAAAACTCTTTGTAGCCTATTTCCTACTGTTGTCAGCAATTAGTCTGAGATTTGGAAGGAGAAGTGAAAGGAAAAGATGGGGAGATGGTTGAATGAAGAGTGTAAGTCAATAAGAGAAATAGAAGAAATGCTAATTCATTAAAAATAGACAAGCAGCCAGATTCTGTTAGAAGTTATTTAGTTGGATTGGAGGGTTTAGAAGATATTTTGGGATAAGAACAAGATATAGAGAAGAGAGAGTCTACTTTGGGGTTGAGGAGAGCTACAAGGTTGTTGGAATCTGCTGATATATTTAGGTACCTGTAAGGTGGAGAAGAGGAAAGGGTAGATAGTGGTCTACATAAAATAATTGAAGAATGAAAAGAGTAAAATAGAACAGAAGGTTCCTATGAGAGAAGATAGGTGTAACAGGGAGAGCAAAAGATTGTGAACAAAATGTTGAAAATAAAGTTAAAAAGTTGTAGAAACAAGTAAACTCTAAGAAAATAGTATTGTTATAGAAGCTTGAGTTGAAGGAATAATATAGGGAAAGAAGAGGAGAAAATAAACAACTGAATCAAAGCAAATGAAAAACAAAAATACATCAGAAATCCAGATCAAATATTGCAAAATTAGAATGTACAAGGAATTCTCATGTGACCCATATGCCAAAACATCTGACGGTTCACATGCTTTCTTTTCTGCCATAGTTATGGTCTGATTGAAGGCAACCATACCAACTGCTCACCTTTTCCCTTACACTAAAACTGATCCAGTCTTAAGGATCTTCTCCCTATTCCCCACCTCAGCCAGCAGGCAGAATCTGACTGTGTGCTTTTACTTAGATGAGGAAATTTTCTCTCCTGCCCCTCGTTGAGATGTGAAGTTGGCAGGCACAGTCACCTGCTGGGGAGGGATCAACAGACCCAGTTCACTTATCATCTCTTTACCCAGAGTCATGATGGCGTACAAAATACACTGGTGAGAGTGTTGCCTAGTGCCAGCCTTCTGCACTGTAAACACAGCTAAAGGCGTTCCCCAAACACCTCCTGCAGTGTTTGGAGGGGAAATGATGGAAGTAAGGGACCTAGGTCTTCCAGCAGTTCAGCCTCTCTAGCACTTGCTGATTCCTTCACGCTGTTTAGGATGCTTTCATTATGGCTGCTCCCCAAGGGGCAGAGGCTGGAGAAGTGCAGTTCAGCCTTGGTAGCTGCTTCCCCCTTTTACTAATCTATATATTAGGTTTGATTTGCAGGTTTCATCTTTCCAATTACTGTTCTGTCTGAAGGCTAAGACCCCTACCCCACTACAGAGAACCAACGGCTTCAGGGAATCCTCTCAGAGTACCTCTGACACGACTCCTGTACTAGTCAGCCTTGCTAGATATCCTTGTAAACCTATTCTTAAGTATAGAATAACAGCCGCTTAGGTGCGTGTAGGCATTGTAGATGTAGTTAGTAGCTACCTTACTTCAGAATTACACTGAAAATGTAAGATATGAGGTGAGAAAATACCATTCAGTGAAATGTACTCTGAAAAACTGCTTAAAACACAATCACTTGAGATGGAAAACCATAGATATTTTGAAACATTGAATTAGATTTTACTTTTGGTTTTTGTACAATAATGAGGACTAACGCAGAAGAGACTCTTGGATAAATAAAGTAATGTATCTGTCAATCACCTATATGCCTACCATATACTTGTGTAGTTAGAGATCTTGGCTTATGCATTTTTATCTTGCCTTTGTAAGTAAAGTTAAATTGACATACATTAAGTAATTAACTGTATAATAGAGTATTTCATTCTCCACTGTGAAGGGTTATAGGTACTTGTACATAGATTATTAAAAGTATCTTTTTTCCTAAACTCTTTGGTCTGATACTTTTCACTGAATCTCTTTGGATTTGAATGGAGCTTGTCTAATTTTTATCTCATGCCTATCACCTTTCCTATGTCACCACTTACACAGACTTAATGTTTTAAAGAACATTTCTTATACTATGTGCTCAGATTGAGTAGAGAAACAGTTTACAAGAGGTGACTAAGTTATACTCATGAATCTGTTAAATTCATGAAAAAATGAAAGGAGGAACATTTATCACTACACTAATGATGACAGTGTTTTGCTATCTCTAATGTGGTTCTTTACTCTGATGCACGTAAATATTTAAAAAATATATCAATTGAAAATTCCAGAAAAGGAAAGCTCGGGTCTTACTTTCTGTTTGGATTTTTGGAAGAGATTAACTCCCACAGTGCTAACAACCAATTCCATGAGGATCACATAGTAGGAGAGTAGAAAAAAGGGCATTTCAACTCAAAGGTAGCTGGCTGGGGACTGGATGGACCCACTCCTTAGCCTCTGAGAAGGTGGAGACAGCTGTGCTGAGTGAGGTATATGGAATTTAACAGTCCAGAGTTTATAGTCTTATTCAACAAGCAAGGGATATCATTTCAAAGACCATAACAAAAGGCATGGCATCCAAAGAGTCACCCCTGTCATCTACATGTGTCAGCTTCCAGTTGCTCTTTGAGATAGGAAGAAATATATGGGTTAATCTCTGGACTAGTACTCTCTCTCTCTCTCTCTCTCTCTCTCTCTCTCTCTCTCTCTCTGTGTGTGTGTGTGTGTGTGTGTGTGTGTGTGTGTGTGTGTGTTGGGGAAACTGCCAACTTTGGCTTTAATACAAACTGCAAGACAGAAAAAGCAAGATAATATATGTGATCTATATTTCTATTTGCTGCTCTGAGATTATGTAACATCTACACATTCAGACACAATAGTTTATACTAGTGTTGGTCACTGTCATTTGGGAAGGTTTTGTTTGACAATGAGGTTCATGGAGAGGAAATAAATCAAGAAATTAACAAAAGGATCTGAATTGCAACATTGTCACACTGAAATTATTTCTGCAGTTGGAATCTTCAGTTTTCTAAATAAATAAATTTTTCTATCCTTTAAATCACTTTGAATTATATAATTTGATCATATAACTGTACCCACTAGTGGGATAAACTCAAGAAAATCATTTAATTTTTTTGAGCCTCAGTTTCCTAATATGTAGAAGCACTTCAAAGTGCATTTGTAGTACTCTATTACTTTTTTGATACAGGGCCTCTCTAGGTTCAGGTTGGCCTCTATTTATCTCGTTATATATGCAATAGCCTCAGACTCACGGAGATCCTCTTGGCTCATCTTCCTGAGTGCTAAGCTCACTTCCAGTGAACCCCTATGCCTGGCTTTAGCATATTTTACAGAGACAACATTTGCAAGTAATTTAGAACATTTTTATCCAATTTATTGTAGATTTACTAGTATTAATTGCAATGTATAGACATCTACCAAGACAAGCATTCTGACATATAAAATAAAATATTTTCTACATATTTATACCAATTATACAAAACTGTAGGAAGGAGCTTTTGAGTATTATGGTGATGGTCCCTCTCAGCATAGCTACAGAGATTATAAAGACATAACTAAATGCTTTTCCCCTGATTCTTTCCATCAGTTATTCTTTCTGGGTATTTATTCTTGAGTTTTTCCTCTTAGCTAAAAAGCTATTGTTGTTTTCTTGGGAGTTCAGTGTTTTTCCATACCACTGGTGTCTGAAGTGTAGGGGAAAAAATGAAACAGTTACAATTTAATTTTTTTGGCTTCTCGCTGCACTAAAACATAATTTGGCTGAAATAATGAGACTCAATTGCTCATAAGTAAACTGCAGCTTAAACAATGACAGTTGGGCAGTATTTGTGTTGAGTCTCTTGTCTCAGCAGCAAGCGTTGTTATTGACTCATTTTTGACAGATTTTCTATGAATTAAGAATTTGTTAAAAAGGGCCAAGCAAAAAAAAAAAAAAATGCCAGCCAGTTATCCTGAATTCTTACAAAGTACAAAGTATTCTGCATTAATTTTGATATTCTTCTCAAGTGCTTCTCAGTCTATTGCATTGAGCAGAGATTCTTTTAAGCAATAACATCTTTTTTGTCATATTGTATTTTCCATTTATCCAGATCCTAAGTCATATTTTGATTAGACTAAATTCAAACTTATTATGATTGTATTTCTTTTGAAAAGCTAACTATAGGGCCTGGGGATTTAGCTCAGTGGCATAAGCGCCTGCCTTGCAAGCAGGCAGTCATGAGTTTCATACCTGGTATCGATAAAAAAAGGGAAAAGACAAAAAAAAAAAAAGCTAACTATAACTTTTAGTTTTGGAAAAGACAGAGTAAAGATATGTGGGCTGCAAATACCTTTAACATACTGAGAGCTTAGGTATACATGGTGCACTAGCTTACTGACGTTCACATTCCTGCTTGTTTGAGACTGTAGGAGATGAAGTAGATCTCATGTAAGTGACACTTCCAAGAAATGGAAGGTAATCTTCATCATCTCTATTTCTTCTTTTATGAATTTGTGTGTATATTTTTAAATGTGCTAAATGTCTTGCCATTTAACAGTCATTCTTCTTGTGTGGTTACAAAATGCAGAATTAAAAGCACTGCTCTGTAGCTTCTTTATAGGGGAAAAACACAAGCAAGACAAACAACAAAGGCTGTAGATTTGAGCTGACAAGTAGCACTGAGAGCCGTATAGCTATTCAAGGCAGACAAAGATGATCTGTATATTCCAGGGACTTTTTGTGTTTCCCTGATAAGAGGAGACTCTACTGTAGCTTCTCACTGATGGTTTCCATGTTTATCCCTTGGTAGTGATGGGTGGCAGAAGAGAGACTTCATGTCTGAGGTAAATGCTGGTGCTGATGGATATGAGAGATGAAGAGAACAAGATCTTTCCTTCACTTTCCCATCTGCTTTGGCCTACTCTGAACTGTGGCCCTCATCTGGGTCCCTTTAGACCTCTCCTTTGCAAAGCCAAACTTTCATCTGAATTAGTCTCACAGAGCTTAGTTCATTTCTGAGAAACTAGAATGAATGTTTGTGAATTGGCCTGAATATTTGTGGTCCACTAAAATTAAAGTACAGAATTAAGAGGCAGAGCACTTGGAAGCATTTGGGATGCCATGAGAGAGGGGTTTTGGTGAATGGAGTCGGTAGCATAATTAAACAGACCCAAGGGAGATGACTTATCCCTCTGGTTTTTTGAGAATATAACAAGAAGGTACCATCCTTGAAACAGAGGCCAAATCTTTACCACACACTAAAGAATCTGTAACTAATATTTTAATCTTTGACTTCACCACCTCCAAAACTGTAAATAAAATATTTCTTTTATTTATGCCTGAAAAGCTAAGATATTTGAATTAACAAATAATGTTGTATAATGAAATAAAATGAACTTTTAATTGAGATGATAATGCATGTGATTAATCTCAACATTCTTCACCATCTAGAGCAGATTTTATCTTTTCCATTAAAGCTTCTTTGACTATTTCAGTCTAAAGTGATAACCTTCCCTTCCTCTGTTTCCTCTCACTTACTACTTGGGATAGTTACTTAATAATGCAAGAGAAATAAATATAATTTTCATGCAATAATATTATTTTTTTACCCTTACAGAATTTAAAACTTTAAATGATTGTGAATTTTGGCAGGAGTATAATTATTTTAAGGATGACCTTGTACATCAGAATGTAGTTTGAAGTCTTCTTCTGGAGTTTTCTTGAAATTTTAGCATATTTGTAGCATAATACTGTTAAATCTTCATCTACTGCAGTACATTCAATATTTAGAAATAGATAAGTCATTCAGAGTCAAGTCTACTCAATAAGATGAGTGATCAAGAGGCTGAGTGTTTCAGATTTTCATTAAAAACAAGATTTGATTATAACCTAATGAGATGTACATTCTTGTGTTGCTCATAAATTGAGTCAGAGAGGAGTTCTTGAATACAGTTCTAAACAAAACCATGACAATTTTCTTTAAATAGCTGATACTTGGTGCAACCACACTTGTACTTGGTACATACTAATTGGGACCCAAACACCTCACTTAGAGGTGAGACAACAGGAACTCTAGCAGGTAGATTCACCCATCCATGTTCCTATGTTCTCTTTGATTATTTGATATGTATTATGTTTCTGATGCTTTTCTAGGCCTGGAAATGGGTCATGGAAGAAGACACACTACAGATACTTGCTGTAGTCCTGGGATTTATAATCTATGAGTCATGATGAGGTCTGCATTTTACAGACACAGGTCAGTGATGCCTGTAGTATTGTGTGTAAACATGAGTTTCATGTGACCCAAAAGGAACTAGAATGTACCTTTTTATTGCTAGAGCAAAATGACCTTTCTCAACTTTTTTGGTATCAGAAATACAACCCACGACCTTGAATGTGCCAGGCAAGTGCTGTGGTGCTGAGCTATATTCGTGGCTCAAAATAACCTTTCAAAAAGGTGATATTTAACCTGAGACCAAAAAGATAAGAAGGAGCCATCAATGCAGGGATTTGGTAGAATTACAATTAAAAATAAAACACTTAAAAATCCAAAGAAGAATGAGAAACTTTTTAAATATGTTTTCTTTATTGTTGATGACCAATCCTCTGCCAGTTGCTCCCCATGTGTTCATATCTAAGGACACTTTGAATAGCAAGAGAAGCTTTTGCATGTAGCTACATTTGCCTGAATTTAATACTAACAGATTCAAAGATGCTCTGCTTTTCATTATGCCCGTCACTTTTCCAGGAAAAAAATGTGCCCAGTAATACAAATTTATGGAAACAATGTTTTTCTTTTTCTTTTCTTTTCTTTCTATGGGAAATATCTTTAGGATATTTTTAACAAAATTCCAAACTATATTTGTGAAATCTTCTCAACTTTCCACCTGCCATCAGATTTTGACTTCACCAAGTCTTCACAATTGGATGACCAATTTCCTTATTATAAATTGCCTTATGCCTTAAAACTATATTTACACATGTAACCAAAAATATATATTCACATCCTATTGGTAGTTGACTTGGTTATTTTTCTATCACTGCTGAGACAAAATACTCGACACTCAAAATTAAGGAAGGAAAGTTTCGTTTAGTTCATTATTCATGGAGATTTCAGTCCATATACATACATGGCTAGCTCCAAGGCAGTCCATAAATGGCTAGCTCTTGTCCTGAATATCAGACGCAACATCCAATAGGCTGGTATTCTAGGTGATATGAAAGCAGAAGGAGGAAACCTGTTAGAGCTTGCAAGCCCGATTTTGTTTGAGAAAATGAATTTGCTGCCATTGCCAGTGGATATAAGGTCCCCACTTCTCCAGCCCTTTGACAAGGACTCACATCAACGACTATCTGGGGAGCTTCTAGAACTTTGGACTCAAATTGTTATTTGTCCCTCTTATTCTGAAGCTTCCAGCTTCTTGGGAATGAGAAACTACTGGATTCTGGTTCTGTAGTACAAAAATGACCCTTGTGGGTCTATATATACTCCACTGCTATGAGTTAATCTAATCATATATATATATATATTTATGACTAGATATAGATATATATTTAAATTATATATATGTATATATATATATATATATATATATATATACATATATATTACATAGTTGCTTCTATTTCTCTAAGAATCCAGTACACCATTCTCAATAAAACATTATTTACCAATATCATGGCTGAGTAGGGCCAGGCTTCAAAGTCTGTTTTCAAATCATGCTTCAGAACTCAAGGTTATAAAAACAGAAGCTGATCCGTATGTAGCATTTTATGTATAAAACAGAAGGCTAATAGTAAAAACATTGAACTCTTCAAAATTTGGAAAACAAATCAATCTTTTAAATGTAATTTATATGTTGATCTAGCTGCCTATTTAATGTCTGAGAATGCTGGATTTTGCTCCTTTCATATTTGACTTTTTTGGTTAAAAATGAGAGCGGATCGGCAATGTTTGTGGGAAAGAGAGGCAATCAGGGGACTGAGATTTCTAAAAGGTAACTCACTTGTTCAAAACAACCCTGTCAATAGGATGTCAGAGCCAGAATACAGGTCTCTGATGCCCCTGTTTGTTCTTTACTGCAGCATTAGACTCCTAAGGAGTAAGCAATCAGATAAAACCAGTTTAATTAAGAGGAACAAAACAAAATAAAACTAAACTAAAAGGTTCTGTCTTGTAGGGGAAGAGCGGATGCAGCCCATACTGCTTCCAACCAGCTGACTCACAGAAGCCCCCGTGGCCTGTGCTAGGAGCCACAAGCTTTCTAAGGGAAGAGCAGTGAGGGTTATTGGGCCGGCAGTTCCCCAGGGCTGACCTCATCTGCCTGTAGTCACTTCTGCAGTCAGTGCTTGCTGACACCCCTGCATTCACCACCCCTCCACAACTTTCCATTACAGATTTTCAAAAGGGCCAAGCTGAGACACGGTTTTAAGTGGAAACATTGCTTATGTGAACACTATTTGTTTCCTTAAGGATAAGTGTTAGATGTGAGATTGCATAATGATTCAGGATCTTGCAAATGGGCTTAACTGAGCAGAGAAAGCACTTTTTCTCCCTAGAGAAGTGAAAATAGAGATAAAAATGCGAGCTGGACTCTAGGGAAAACTCACTCCAGCTACATACCAATCTATGATACTGACTCATAAAACTGCAGAATATGAAGATATTTTTCCATCCCAGCCCGAACATTTCCTGGTAATGGTTCATATCGTGTTTAAAATCTATATAATGTGACAGTTGCTGTGCTAATATTTTATATCATTATCTCATTTCGTTTTCAGGAAAACTCTGCAAAACTGAACTAATCTTGTTATTTTCCTTATTCTCACGTTCCAGATTTCGGTTAATTATCTGTCTTTAAGCTGCTCATAAGCTTGCATTTTCAACCTTTCTTGCCTGGCACACGAGGTGCTTTGGAAAATGTATTTGACTAATGGATCAATGCATCATTCACTGAACTTTGAACTTGATTGTACCAGTATATTCAGGGAAGTATTAAATATCTGCTGAATTATTAGATATCAAATGTTTATCTTGGTGGCTGAAAATGTCAGAATCTCCTGAGACAAAAGTTTTGCAAATGCTCTTACGTTTGCCTTTAAAATACTTCCGTGCTTCTGGAATATGAAGCTTTAGTAACTGTAACATTCAAAGACACAACTTAGGGACCAGAGTAGGTCCATTTGTAATGAACCTGACATGAATAGAAGGCAGATGCTTATGTTGTTGAAAACTATTGCATGTATACCTATTCTAAACTCTACGATATGTTGAACACTTTAAGAATCGTGACAGGAAATGGCATAGGATTAGTTTTGAAGCATTTACAAGTTGCAAAAGATCTGGACACTTAAAACTGTGAGCTCAGTTCCATTTTAATAATGTAAAACGTGTTTGAAATATAATTCCTTATTAAGAGATATTTCTGAAATATATCAAGACTATCTTCACAAGTCTTACCCATTGTTTAAACCTCTCAGATTTATTAAAGAACACCAAATATTTCTGTGATTTGAATTAATTTAGGAAAATACAACTTTGCATTATGTGAATCATTTTAATATTTCCACATTTGATAAAATACAAGAAGCTATATAATTATGTTAGCAATTCTAGGAGTGTTTCTTGGAGTGCTGAACAATAAATAGATTTCCACAGCTGAGGGCAGAAATCTGTTTTTTCCCCAAATACTGTTAATAAATTATGGCTCATAAAGAAATGATGCTCAAGTCATGGTTTTGTGGGTTTCCTAGATTTCCATTCAGATGCATTGTTGAATGTAAATTTCTGAAATGATTTCTAGCACCGCAACAAGAAATCATATAGACTCTGAAAGCATATACAAGCTGTGCTTTGGTGCTTTGGGCAGCTTCTGAAATCAAGTGTTTTGTTACAAATCGGAAGTCAAGAACAAGTGAGATTTTGTAAATGCTAGTGAGCTGTTTTCTCCTTTCAATGTATAAATAGCTAATGACTATCATCATTAATGCTACGGACTAATAACTACTTGGACACTTAATATATCTGGAAACCATAACAAAATATGCTTTTATTAGTGGCTTTAGAAGTTCACAAATCAGACATCAGGAAAAAAACCAAAGAAATTTATCAGTTTGGTTTTCTCTACCAATGACAACAAACTGTCAAAGATTTAAATGTGGCTAATTTGAAGACTATTTTTAAATATATTTTAATTAATTTTAATTCCCTTGCCAAATGTGCCTAGTACAGTTTTAGAGTATTTATATTGTTTAAAATAAATCTAAGAATTATTTCCTTTTAGAATAAAATTAAAAATTACATTAATTCGTGGCACTACTGATGGGAAACAAAATACGCAAAGACTACTTTCCCTGTTCATATGATTGTTAAATAGCAAAAATAGAAATTTACATCTGATAATTTTAACCCTATCAACCCTATCAATTTCATTCCCCAATACAATTGTGATACATTGGTACTGTGCATACCTTTCATTTTAAATGTATACACATGTCTTTATATATCTTTGAAGCCAACTTGACTATCAAGGTAAAGAACAATTAACTGCGTTTTTCCTCCGATCAGCAGCCTCCAGAATGATACTGCTTTGTTTTCTTTCAGAAATGTTTAAAGTTTCTAATTAAATATTAATAGAAGCACACAGTAGATCCTCTTTCTGGTCGTGCTTCTTGCACTCAGAATATTTGTCTTTGAGACTGATTCATGTTTTACGTGGAGTAGTAATTCACTCTTTACTGATTAGTAGTTTTCTACTATTATGGAAGTGTTATAACTTGTATATCAATTTAACTATTAATGTGTAATTGTGTATATGTGTAATAGTTTTTATTTATAGTGAATAAAAATATAACAATTTGTGTGCAAGCCTTTGTATGGACAAATATCTTTTAGTACATTGTCAAAGTGTTTTTAAGACTCTGTACAATCAAACGTGTATGAGAGTTCCAATTCCTCCAAACCTTCTGCCATGTTTGGTTTCAAGTTTCGGACATTTCATAACTTTATTGGTTGAAAATACTAGCCAATAAAATGCTTTTGAACTGTGGTTAAAAAGCTAAGAGTCAGTCATATATGTGGGGATATATTTCAGAACAATTTCTTTTGTTCTCTTTATGACTACCAAAACTTGTTAGTTAAGAATCAAAAACAAAGTATCTGAAATTACTCTTTCTCTAAACTGTGTTGACTACTTTAACTTTTAAAATCAGCTCATAAGTCTTTACCAAAAACCTTTTATAAAATATACCTACAGCAAAACTTGTTAAACGAATCTAATACTTATTTGCATAAAAATCATAATAGTTTCTTATTATTTCTTTAATAGTTCTAGACAATACAAGTTATGTATTATTACAGGTGTCAATATTATCTATTCCTGCTTCTTTTTCTAGTCTTCTGCTTTTTCTTCTCATCGCTATTGAAAACTGTAGCAAAAAATTTGTCAACAATATTGAACTTTTAAGCTAACTTTTAATTTATTTCTGATCCCTCTTAAATCTAATATATATATATATATATATATATATTATTTTTATTTAATTGTTTTAGGAGCTTGCATCAAATTTAACAGATCATATTTTCATTTTTATTTAGTTCATAAGATTTCTGAATATCCTTTGTGCTTATAACTTTGACATGGATAATTTAGATATATGTTATTTTCTTAATAATTGAAAGTTTTATAGTTTTTTTTTACTGCTTTCTAGTTTATTTCCATCAGAGTCAAAGGAAAGACATGTTTTTTTATGACTTGGAACTCTTTTTATACTTACAACTCTTTAAATTTATTAAGAATGAGTTTGTGATTTAAAATGTGGCCTATGTTGGTATATATCCTGCGTGTTCTTATAAGGAATGCATACTTTGATATTGTTAGAATATCCTATAACTCAAAAGGTCATATTAATACTAAAGTATTACATATAAATTTTTAATTCTTATCTGAATCTTTTATAAATTACTTTTTTTGGTGCTGGAAAACAAACTCGAGTTCTCATGCTTGTGAGGCAGGTGCTGTGCTGGTGCTGAGCTATATCCTCGGCCTTGATAATTTCAAATTATGCACATTTTTGTTTTGCCATTAAAACAACATTTACTCCTTGCATTTTAAAACTTTCTTATTTCAATTGTACAAATATTTATAATCAATTATTATTGTAGATAGTTCTTCATATTTTATAGGAATATTGTAAAATAGTCCATGTTTGCCTATTCTTTTGATTTTTAACTCTTTGCGTGTTTATATACCAAGTTTTGTTTCAAGCAGCATATATTTCCATCTTGCATTATCCTTCAACTCTCAGTCTTTTTTAGTAGAGATCTTCATAATAATAAACTCTTGGTAACCACAAAGAATTCCTTCCAGGGTTTCCCAAAGTTAGTAAAACTTGGAACATCTAGACTTTATATAAACTGGTACAATATTTGCATATAACTTAGACACTTTCTCCTGATATGTCATCTCTAGATTACTTATAATGTATAAAAATACAAATGCATTTTATATTCTTATGATATGATATTTTCTAAGAAAAAAATTACAAGAAAAAAGCCCATATGTATTCAGCATAGACGTAATTGTTGTTGGGCAGTATAGTTTCCACAGGAAGCGTTTGCCTGAATGGATATGGAACACACATGAAGAGCTCTCTTTATTGGCATATAATGTGATTATGGATGTGATTCTCTTTAACTTTTATCATTCTATGTATTTTATATTTGACCTCTTTGGATTTTGGTTTCTTTCACCCTTTCTTTGCTTTCTTTTATGACAATTGGGTATATTTTTTGATTCTAGTTAGCTGACGTTATTTCTTCTTATTACAAATGTTTTGTGACTCCAGTGATTGTGCAGGTTTGATCTTTGGAATGGGTTTAATTTACAGTGGTCTTCTTTCCAGTGATATTATTCCCATGATATAATATAATATTAAAATCTTTTAATTGTGTATTTCCATATTTTGTTCACTGACAAATAATTATATATATATATATATATGTTATTCATTAATTTAAACAATCTAGCATGTTTCAAGAGAGTGACAAATAAATATTTTATTTATCCAAGTAATTACCACTTCTAATTTTCTTAATTTTTTGTGTATCATAGAGTTTTTATCTTTTAGCCTTTCATACAAAACTAGTATGTTTGTAATAATTTATTTTATCTTCAACAATGAAATAATTTTATTATTTTTCATTCACAATATAATTTTCACTGGGTAATATTTTGTTATTTTAAAGATATTAATAGCCTATATTCTTTTTGTTTCCAGTGAGAAATTCATTGCTAAACTTATCTTTCTGTCCCTGTTAATAATATGACATAACCCTAATAGCACGATTTTCTCTTACACGATAGTTTTGAGCAATTTGCTTATGGTGATACTTGCTAGTTTTTTGAAATTTTTTGAAGCTTGGTATTTGTTTAAATTATTATATTGTAAAGTTTAGGTTTCATCAAATTTGGAAAATATATAACGATTATTTCTCAAAGATTCATTCCATTCTGATCCATTCAGGGTTACTATCTATAAGTTATTCATATTTTGTGTAAAGATTTTAACTTGTTGAATGCTAGATAATCTCATATTACTATATCCCTATGAATATTATTGAGTTTTGTTTTGGACATAGTGAATTTGTTTGGAAATATTTTATGCAGGTCTTCCTTTCAAGCTTTAGTATGTAAAAACTACAACTGACATTTGATCTAGGCACTTTTTTGAGGTCTTTTCTTTGCCTGTTGTTTGGTGGATTATGAGGATTTACTCGGTACCTGTTAGTGGTACAAACTATTTCAGTCTCTACTTCAGCTTTGAAAGATTGTTCTTTGAACATATAGAGTAGTTTTATTCCCCTTTTTAAAATATTTCCGCACAGCCATGTGTTGGTCAAAACTCAACTGAATACTTAAGCGGATCGCTTATCAAGTCTCCAGGGTTTTCTCTCTGCATAATTTTCTTGTCTCATTATTCTGATTTTTAATCATTGGCTACTTAACATATCATCTTCCAGTTATATCGTCTCAAATCAAGAAGCTTGCTGAGTTCCTCCTGGGCTTTCACACGTTTTGTGTTATCCTGGAAAACTCTTCTGGCAATAATCAGAGACAATCAAAAAGGCTGTAATTTGATCCCTGTGTCTCATAGTTGATGCTCATTATTGAGGTAAATATTGGTTTGCATATTTTGTGTATATTTTTAGTTGTGCCTGATAAACTGACCTCATTGTTTTTGTTTCATTTTGTCTATATTAAAATATTCAGATCATAGTATTTTAAATTGACATGTTTATATTATTGAATTTAGTTGGATTACAAGTAAAATAAAATATCTGTTTTGTGGTAAATGTCTGTGTCATCAGTTTGTTATAGTGTTTCTTAGGAGTCTAATAGACACTGAGACTAAAGAAATTGTACTTTTTCCAACCTTCCTATTTTCTTTCTTCCTTTCCTTCATTAAACAAAACTTGAACATGTGAATGTAAAACTTGCAAATGTGAATGTAAAATGACTGGATCATATTGTACTAAGCAACTGAACAAACTATATTTGAAATCTGGAAAAATAGAAAACTTGTTCAAGAAGAAGCACATTTTTAATGGGAGATATAATGTGGAATGTTTACAATGTGAATGAAAAATGGATGTGGGAAAAATGAGCTAAAGTATCGTGTGAATGACAGAGTTCAACATCACTTGGTTACACATAACATAGATCTTGACCTAAATTAGTAAAACAATCTCTAGTATAATGAAAAACATTATAAAAAGATTTATCACCGCATGATTCATAATTCCAGTATTATAATTTCCTATAGGATATGGGTGGGATTCTAACAGAAGAATTCGGTTCATTGATTTCAATCTGTGTTGGGAGATCATTTCAAAGTCAGAGTTTCTTAAAGTAATGCATCTCCTATCCTTTATTAGACATTGACTCAAAATGCAGGAAAGGCATGAGTGATTTTGAACCATTCACCATTAGATCTGTTTTCCTCAGAAGTCTGAAAGTTAGTGGACCTTTCCCCCTCTCCTTTCTGCATCTTATCATTTCAAGGTAATTATTTATCTATCATTACACCCACACCCACAAAGAATGTACAGAATGCAATTAACGGATGGGAAGTCCAGATATAGTAAGAGAAGCTATCAGGATATTATATATCGTGTGGCATTTTGTCTTGTATCCTGGCCTGGCTCTGGAGATACCTGGACATGCTGAGGATCTCAGCCTTAAAGGTTGTTTATTATGATCCCAGAAGTATTGTTATTATGTATTGATAGGTGAGAGTCCTGAGATGTACTGAGGGGCATAATAGAAATCATAGCACTGTACTGTAGTCCATTCATCATGCCGTGCTTATTAGCATGCTGTTTTATAGCCATATTGCTCCACAGTAGAAACATTTTAGTGTGTGCATTCTATGTTTTAGCTTAATTTGCAACAGATATGATATAAAGATAGATGAGTTTATGTTTCTCACTCAGCAACAGGAATTGTCCTCAGTAGTTTACAAGTGATCAATCAAGATAGGACAGAAGTCTTCCCCAATGCATATTAAATATCTTATTTGCAAAGAGCTGACGGCACCAGTGTGCAAGCACTACCAACAAATGCTCAATTTCAGTCCGCTTCTTAAGACGTGTTGGAAGAGCCATGAACAGACCTTACGTTTCAAGGAATAATCTCTGCTTGGTTCCTTCAGATAGAAAATGAGCAAGTCACTCTCCAAACCGTGAAATTTGTCATACATTTCCTGATAAGGGCCGAGTTTTAACCTTTACTCACTCTTTCTAAATTTATGACTGCATATTTTTCTGAATTTCAAGAAAATTATTACTGAGAGATCCATCATTTTCCTTGTATTTTTTAAACATTAGGAAGAAGATAACTTAGGAATCTGCTATTCACTTTTGTAGTTACTTTATAACTATTGTATCAAGCAACAAAAGTATTTATTAGTTCCTGAAATGTGTACATCTCAACAGTGTACATAGTGTAAAACTAATGCAAAGTAAAACACAGCTGTGTCTTGATCTATGAACAGCTTGGCTTTTTCATAGACTTATTGATAACTTAAGTGCCTTCTTCTGGGGATTGTTTACAGAATTTTGCTCGTTTTCTGTCTCTTTTTTCTTAATTTGATATATAATTGTTTACACAGAGACGTCCTGAAGTTTACCTTTCACCTCAGTATTCAGAAAAAAAAGCATGTTACCTGACTTTTACCTATGCCTAAAACTTCCACAAATAAAGTAACAGAAAGCTAACTGATTTCCAGAATCTTCCTCTCTGTTGGGTCAGCGGAGATATGACCTCTCACATTATCATCATGTCGGGCAAGAGAGTTGTGTCAGAGTTTCAGCATGGTCTGAAATTCTTTGTTAACATCCAACTAGTCCTTAGCATTCACTTTTAAATTTATGTGAGCATTCTAGATATTAACTTGGAACGAAAACCTCCATGGACTCGTTCAAGCTGCTGAAATATAAGCATATTTAATTGTTACAATAATAAAATGTGGAATAATTAATGCTTTTGAAAGCTATTAATTTAGTGTACAAAAATTATTAAGAACTTTCAAACAGTTAAACAATATTAGCAGTTATTATGAATAAGAGAGTGCATTAGATAGATAACATTAACAAGAACACATTATCCGTTTTGAGCCAGCAAATGTTTATAAAAATTTAAATGCTAATAAAAAGGCAGGATAATACAAATTAGATTATATCACAATGCTAATATCTAGAAGCATTAAGGGCTATATTTAATTTTTAGTTATTTAATTCAGCTTAGGCCAAGAGTTTTTCAAGAGAAAAGTCTTATTTGAGAAGACTTGGATATCTTGCAAGGATGAATTAAAAGGAGATTCTCAACTTCTCTCCCTCTAAATCTCATGAGGAAGAAACACTGACAATTCAGGTGTAATAATAACCATCATTGATCTGCAATATACTGAAGAATATTAAGACTGAAAATAAGAGTAAATGAAAATAAATACTTCAAACAAATTTTCTTGTCACTTATTGAACTTTACGATAACATACTTTACACTTTATTCTTACCCTTTTGAGATTACGGAGGTTAAAAGTATTAGCATTATTCAAGTAATTTTTAGAGACTACTAACTACTTTTAATGATATTGGAGATGTACGGAAGATTAAAAAATAACAATTAAAATAATTTAAAAATAATTATTAAAAAAATCAAGAGATGTTACTGACGTTGTCCCCTAAATAATGTACTCATGTGAGTAAACGTATCAGTGATACATGAGATACCTGCAGCAGGGGAAATTTCTCTTAGTAATTCTATACCCAAGGTAGTATCTGTACAAAGCCAACAACCAAGAATGCTGAGAAATAATTTTCCATTTGAGATAATATTGAACTTTTAAATTCGTTTTTCAAGTTTTCACTAAGTAAATTTCCATATACACTGAGGTTTGAAAAAGGGTCCTGACTTATTCTTGTATCAAAGAAATGCATTATATGATCATTGCTTTATGGGCTACTCAAACATTTGGAACTGAGCCGTAAAGCAAGTTTGACACATTTCTACTCAACAGCCATTGCATCCCATGTAACAAATTCGTGTGGAAGTAAGTGTTCTTCTCTATCCATCTTCTCAAGTGATACAACTTTTGCCCCGATCATTATAGGCCACTTTGGATCTCTGGTCAGTGGGTCATCGAACACAAGAGTAAGAAAAGTAGAATTGTAAGAGAGAAATAGAAGTATCACAGTGAAGATTTTAGGAGTGCTAGAGGTGATGAGATTATGGACTGCTCTAGGTATTAAAGAACAGATTTCAAAAAGCATAGCCACATCTCATGAAGAAAGCAATATCCCTATTGTGCAGAGACTCTGATTTACTTCCCAAGGCTACTTCTCAGTTGACTATGAAGCATTAGTAATGCAATTAAATATCAGTTAATGAAATTGCAAATGTAATTAAAAACTTACTAAAAAAGAAAAGCCTATGTTCTGATATATTCAAAATTGAATTCTACAAGAAATGTAGAGAAGCTTTAAAGCTAAATCAAACAGTTCAATAAAATTGAAAAGGAAGCAATTCTCCCTAACTCATTCTTGGAGGCAAGTGTTACATTGATACCAAAATCAGAGAAAGACCCAACCAATAAAAGAGAACTACAGGCCAATTTCCCCAATGAACAGAGATGAAAAATCATCAGTAAAATACTAGCTAACAGAATCCAGCAAATCATCAAGCAGATTATACACCATAACTGAGTGGAATTTATCTCAGGAATTCATGGATGGCTCAACATATGGAAATCAAAAAATGTAATGTGCCATATCAATAAAGCAAAAGACAAAATTCACATGATCTTCTCAATAAATGCAGAAAAAGCTTTTGATAAAGTCCAGTACTCATTCATGATTCTAACTCATTGGCCTGCAGTGCTCAGAAACACCAGAATCATCCAGGATCTGGTATTCTGCTCATGTTCCTTAAGTCTTGATGACTGTGACCATTTGGCCCAGTTTTTTGACAAGTTTCCCCCAGGCTAATTCACCTACTTTAATATTGTTCATCAACATAAATGCACGGTTATGTAACAATGCCATTATAATAAATTTTCGGTGTTTATCAATATAAGAATCTGATTTTTCATGGATTGGGAAAAGTGGTCATATTTTGATACTTGTTCTAATTCATCAATACCTTAGAATTCAACAATACATTGGAAAACTTTCAAAAATTCTCATGAGAACTTGAGATTTTGCAGGGGTCAGTGGCCAATACCAGGTTGCCCATCTCACTCTTTAAAATTTGATCTTTGCCAGCCCCCTTAATTTTCTGTGAAATTTTAAAGTCAGTATCACAGTCCATGTTCTCTTAGAACATGAGGTGAATGTAAGGGAACATGGGGTGGAGCTTAAAGTGTGTTCAGTAAGTGAGAAATTTTAGTTTCTTATGCTCGACTATTTCTTCCTATCTGCACTGATATCTATAGCAGCTCAGGAACCTTGCAGTATCTACAAAATTGTACTCTGCTGGACCCCTGCTCCTTTTTTGACTTGTCTTCTGCATGTACTTTAACTTGGCCAATGGATGTCTTTTCATGAATCATATTAGCGTTCTTTTGATAACCCTAAAATACCCAGGCTAACTACAGAGGTAGGACAGGAGAAGTAAGGATAGGTAGGAAGGGACAAGGAAAACTGTAGTATTAAAATTTTATTTTTTGAGAAGAACTGCAAGTTCAGGACACAAAAACATTCAAGTGTTATTTTGCTCCCATCTCATAAAATTGCTAAGGCAAGCCTGCAAATCTGCCTTTGGGCCAGTGACTTTTATCTTTAATTTGGACTCTCTAGAACCAGCCACAATGCCAGCAAGTTCACTATTAAGAAGACAAGTTATATCAGCTTCAATTTCAAATAAACTATTTGTGTTTTAACACAAAAAGGCTGGGTGGGATTTGGATCAGTAGAAAAGAAGAAATTTTAAGCAAAGGAAAAAGAAAACCAGAATCAACCTGTATATTTACAATTTAGCGTATTTACCACCATTTCATATCAAGGTGTATGACCTAAAAGACATTGACAACATGGACCTGACATGAATGAACTTTGCCATAGAACTTTCTTGTGGACATAATTTTGCAATTTTTTGGTTTGTATTAGAGTAGTGTGGAGGAGGTAGGGGAAAAGAGGAGAAAGAGAGAGAGGTAGGGAGAAAGAGAAGAGGAGAAGACACAGAGAGAAAGGCAGAGAGAGAGAGAGAGAGAGAGAGATCGCTGCATGTTTCTATGCTGCTTCTACTGTAGGCATATTCAATATTTTAGGAGACGTATTACTCTTTTTTATCCTAATGCATGCTGTATCTTCTCATAGGCTTAACTGCTTTTTACTTGTTAGCAGTAGATTAACTTGGGTGAATATCATCTATGATTCTTAATTCTAGGAAATTTCATATCTAAATGGCAGTGTAAAGACTTTATTATCTTATATTGCATCTTCATATTTTTCTATATTTCTATATTTCATATATTTCTATATTCTGTGTTCAAGGGCTAAACATCTTGGACAGTCAGCTTCTATTAGTTCTATTGTTAATGCTGTGAATTGTTGTTCACTTCACAATGATAGATAAAATGCAGAGAGCTAGGTTTGTTCCTATTTACTATAAGCATTTACATTCCATAATTCAATTATTTTGCCTTACTAATTCATTTTTTGTCCTCACCCTCATTTTGCTTTTCTCTTATTTTACGTTGTAGTGAAACATATCCAATCCATGAACTACCGATCTACAATAATTTTGCCAAAATAAGGATGTTAATTTACATATAATATTTGATTTATAACTAAACTAAGAAAAAATTTCCAAAGCTAGTGGCTGATGTTACATTTTTTTTTTTTATCGATACCAGGGATCAAACTCATGACTGCCTGCTTTCAAGGCAGGCGCTTATGCCACTGATCTAAATCCCCAGCCCCTGATGTTACATTTTGACTAACATTGAGTTTTAAAATCTATTTTCTTTATGGCATTGTATTTGCATTCTGTACTATTGTGTAAGTGGTTTTTGAATGCTTATTGAGTGTGCTAAGGAGCTTCTGCATATACAATGTAGAAGCTTCTTAGCACCCCCCTATATATATACATATATATATATATATATGTATACATATATATATATATATATATATGTATACATATATATATATGAATTGTAATGTACAAAAAGAGATAAGATAAGAAAAGTATTGGCTGGTGTATTGTTTTCCAGCTATTTATATTATTAAAGTTAAACACCATGAAAGTGATATGACTGAAGGGGATGAGTCGCATCACTGTTCTGAATTTACCCACGGCACTATTGGAAATAGTAAGTAAAAATAAATAAATATAAATGACACAAATTTGCAGAAAAAGGGAAGATATGGATGCAGTTGATTTTTTTACAACAAAACTTTTTATGTAGATTTTGTATAGGCACAATGTATTCAGTCTTAGCTATGAGAAGTACACATTTGAACTTTCAGAGACTATTCCATTGGGAATGAATAAAACACACATGAAAGAACAATTGCTGAAGTTTTAATTTATCTCACAAAGTTCATCTGCTTGATGTTTTGTCCCTAGTGCAATTGCTGAGGGTCGTATTTTTAAAGATATTTAGCTTCTGAAGTTTATGTCTTCATAAATAGATTAATGTTCATATTCTAGGAATATGCATTCTTAATAAAAATGCAAGTTTGTTTTTTACCCTCCCTGTCACATGTACATATCCTGTTGCCTTTCACCCATGATGGTGCAGAAAAAAGTTTTTCTCCAAGAACAGTATTTTCAGCTTTGAACTTCCAGAACTGTAAGAAAATTTTTTTTCTCTTCATAAATTACAGTCTCAGGTATTCAGTTATAACAGCACAAAGCAGAGCAGTACAATATTCCCAGTGTCTATAATTTTTCTTAGCATCTTTTCTCAACATTTGGAACTAGTCAGAACACCCTGCAATAATTCTATTATTTCCAAGTAATGCACATTCTTCTGTGGAATTACAGAATTATAATTAGAGAATATATCAAGCTGCATGTCTTAGCCATTTTTCATCAGAGACACAATACCTAACACCTACTACTAAAAAGAGGAGAGGTTTATTTTGGAAGAGAGATTTATTTTGACTCATGTTCCAGTCCAAAGTCAGCTGGTTCCATGGCACAGTGGCGTGGCAGAGGAGCGCTGCTCCCAACACTGTGAATGAGAAGCAGGGAGAATGAAGGGAGAAACCAGAAAGTGTGGCACTGTGTGCTCTTTTTAATCACACGTCACCCACACACACACAAATCCACCCGTGCTGACCAAGCCTCACATCTTAGCAGCACATTTAACTAAAATACCTTCATAATCCAGTGCCTTCCCAAAGTCCCACTGTTGAATACATCTAAATGTAAATGATAGCACTGTATTTCCTAACTTGCTTTCATTAGAGGGAGGACAATCTAAGATTCTACCAATCAGATACTCCTTCATAAAACAAATGTGTGCTTGAATTCTATGGGGAAAGTGGCATGTGAAGATGACCTGCTTTGCTAGGGTGAAGAAAGCTGAGCGTGATGCAGGACACAGGTTTGACAGAAGCTTCCTGAGGCAGTAACTACTTTACCACAAGTAAAGGAAACAGTGCCCACTCTAATGCTAATGTCTCTGCTTAGAGTCCACTCATTTCTCCTAACTGATAAGAAGTGAAGTCTTTTGTCTATCACATGACTCTTGTTCATTATTAGCTTCTACCACGCATCCATCCCACAATTTGTCTAAAACAATCTTAAGTGTTTTATTTATTTTGAGATTTATGTTTTCTACTAAACATAGAAATATATGACTGTTATCTCAATACAATTGGAACTTAATGTGAAATATAAAATAAATCATATTTAGGTGCATAAATTATTGTTCAAATTATAGACAAAAAATTTAAAGAACTATATTTAAGGGTACTATTTTGCATCTATTATGTTACCATTACCACCTAATCTCCATATTTAAAATTTCAAACTATCACTATTCTCCATAAGCAAAAATTATTACATGCACAAGTGGTCACTGAGATAATGAGACTATAATAAATCAATCTATGTATTAAACAAAAATCATTTATGGAGCACTATTGTACAACAAACTTGGCTGGATACAAAGATATCCTAGGCATAGCCCATTTCACATTCCAGCTGGAATATTCAAGACACACAAAACCTCAGCGGGAGAGATAATTGACTGTACTGGGAGAAAAGAGTCAGATTTTGTGGCTAACAGTGTTGTAAATTTCATGCTCTGAGGATAATATTCTGAATTTCAACACTGACATTTTTAAAATGAGAGAGATATGAGATAATATTTGGGAAATTGTTGTAACTTCTAAAATGGCTTTTCCCCAATTCACTCATCTGCAGATACTTCAAAAAGCTATCGTAGCTCAATTTAATTTTTGAGCCAGTGTTGGCCTCAAAAATGAACATCATGGTATCTTCATGAAGACACAGTGGGGAGTGAAACTGTCTTAGTTGCCAGTGGCCCTGTGCTTGGTATATACAGAGCAAGCTTCAGCCATCTGTTTGTTTCCAAGCCACAGTTCTCCCCCAAGCAGCACTGTATTCACTTTGGATTTCCAATCAGCATCTTGTGATCACCCCTTGAGAGCTGAACCCTATCACCTCGGTTTGCAGCTATGGATGTGACCCTTTGCCAAAGGACCATCTGGAGCCACTATGCTGCCACCCACCTGATTGTCATTATTGCCCCTTCCTGGAGCCTCCCACTACATATCCCAGCAGGCAAAACTGGACTGTCTCAGACGTGGACACTGTCCTAAATCAAGCCTCAAATAATGACACCTTTTGGGACAAAAGTGCAGAGCATGCTGATTTCAACTCACCAGGGCAAATCCTAAGAAATCATTTGATATTTCTTAAACTCTTCCTATGTGCTAGGCACTGTTCTAAATACTTTGTGTATATTATTTCACATGATCTTAATAATTCATGAGTTAACTAGTATAATAATTCCCACTTTTTAAAATATATAAAGCAAATACCAGTGTTTCAGAGCTCATGGTGGTGATCCAGGCTTTAAGCCTAAATATAAATTCTCAGTGAACCAGCCATGCACATTCACTTATCCCCTTGCTTGTGGGCTCATCTTCAGGCTTGTTTGTCCCCATAGGCTGGTGGCAGAGATCGTAGAAATCCCTACCTACTAAGAAATACATTACATATCATTATAACAGAAAAAATGAAGCAAAAATAGATATTTAATACAATACAACTTTTATTTCAAGTTATAGTGAAAAATTTCATGTGTATTCTTCAGAAAAAAAAGATTTACACTTTTATTCTTTGAAGTATGGGAATACTTCGAACAAACTTGCTTTGAAAAGTGCTGTAAATTACAAAAAAGAATCCAAAGTATTAGGCAGAATGATTAATATAATGTAGCATTTTCTGGTCTCTTAGAAAATGAAGTAAACAAGCGCTGAGTGAAGGCCTAGGGGTTATCTTGCAAGAGTCTTCTATTTCAAGAATTTTAAGTGTGCTAATTATTCAGTGATTATCCAGGCTAGTTTCTAGAGCTTTTGGTTCTTTTCTATAAAATAAGGTCCTATGTATTCTGTAGAGGCATCAGAAGCCAGCACCAAGTGAACACCTTGAAAGAACTGTTACCGGGTTTGGGTGGAGTAAAGTATTTCTTTATTCTCTTTCTTCTCATTCCCTCTGCAGATCCTTCCCTTGTAATCCACTTACACATGCAACTCTCATTTAAAAATTAAGTTACTCTTCTGAGATCCCAAGTAAACAACTATCTTGGAATAAGTGTTTTCATGGAAAAAACAGTGACTATGAATGGAATTAGACAGAAACAAAGCTTTTCTTTCACTTAAAAAAATTCATTGTGCACTGTATGTTTCTTCTACAATGTTTTTTTCTGTCTTTCATTTCTCACTGCATCAGGTGTTATGGTATCATTACCCTTTCCTTTGTATACCACATGGAGCTAAGGGTAGAGGTTGTTGTGGGTTGCAGTATTCTGCAAACCTGAAGGTCTAACGGTAGTCTAATTAGAGAAGCACATGATGCCTATAAGGGCTTATAAGGCACAAGAGGATGAAATTTTAGCTTGCATTTGGAAGCTAATATCCTAGCTAGTAATTATGTATGATTGCCTTAAGAGCTCCTCCTTTTTATATTGCTCTCTCTTAATATATAAAAATGAGTTGCAAAAGAGGATAGGCAACCTAGGGTTGAAATTATTATCTTTCTGTTTTGTTCAAAAATGGAAAAAATTTTTTAAAAATATCTTATATTTAAGACACATAAATGTCAAAGGCTTTCTACAGCACATGTGGCATTGGGATGATCACTGGAGTCTGGGTAGACTGACAAAATGAACCCAACAGGCATATTTCATCACTTTCATAGGTACATTTTGACATGATGTGAGCCAGCTCAATCTACTTGGGAAAATTAAATTTGGGTACAAATATTAGCTAACATTTCTGAATGGTGTTGATAATCCAAATTGATAAAGCAAGATGTAATCAGAAGCAGAAAAATGTCTAGAAACTGTAGTGCCAGAGAGTTGGTATGGGTCTGGAAAGTTAAACAAGAACAGTAAGAGTCTCAAGCTTCTAAAAACAGAGAATCCAATTATCGAGATTATCAAAAACAATGACAAATGTCTACACTACTTTTTAAAATTTTGGTGAAAGATAAACTGCCCATTATCTAGCATAAAATAAACCCTGTGACCTCACTTCAGACTCACTTATGACATCATGCTTGCCACTTGCCGAACTTTCCTTTCCTCAGTTGCTTTCCTTGGCTGGCTTGGTGTACTGAATTGTTTCAACACATTTAGGAGGTTTTGTGTCATATAAAATACTACGACATGTGTGTCTTCCTCTGCCTTCTCTGTCATGCTAAAACTTATGGATGTTCCATAGTTTCTAAATGATTATGAAAGGTAGTCTTTTCATTGATCTGGGATACTGAGGCAGACAGACAGGCGATTTAAAAACGCAAAAGTAGATTTTCCTAATTGCTTCCAAAAGTGCCAAGAATGATGGTATGTGTTCAAAGCAAATGGAAACATTTTGAGGGGCAATACTGTAATGTGTCTTTTACTGAAATAAATTTTAAAAATAAAACATTTACTAGATTTAAACACTTTTAGACAAATTCATATATGAGGATTATGCAGGAAAAAAATGTTTCCGGGAAAATTCAGATTTTGATATATTTCGTCTTTGCACACTACCTTGGATATTACATAATTCCCACCTTAGAAATTACATAGCTTTCTTAGCTGTCCCAGCCCCTCCCACATTTACAATGAGAATCCTTATCTGCTGACTCAATTTCACATTTGTGTATGAGCAGAATGCCTGTGGATCTTCAATGTATGTATGTAGAGCAGTATCCTCACTTATAGAGCAAAGTATAAGTTCAAGAAGATCAATTAATGAAAGAGCAACAGAAGTCCTGGGGTCCAAACTGTGTTCTTTTTTTGTCAGTCAGTAAGAGTTTGTCTCTTCCTCTAATCACCCTTGGCTTAAATGGCTTCAGAATCTGGGGTAAGCTCAAAACTGCAGGCATTAATAACCATCCCTTATCTGAAATGTCAGGGGTTCACAGCAAATATACAAGATATGTTTATTTATTTATTTATTTATTTAGACAAGTATTTCAGATTAGCCTAAAACTCACTGTACACTCCTGCTCATCTCAAACTTATGAAAGTCTTTTATCCTCAGCCCCAAGTGCTGAGATTACAAACATGTAACCACCATATATGGTAGCAAGAGACAGACATTTAGATGTTCCTAAAGTTTAGGATGGAAAGTAGTCTAGATTAAAAGAAGTAAACTTTAATATCAAACCCACAATAAATATTTTCTCAATAAAAGATTGAACCTTCCAATGGGTTGACCACTGAACTCCTTAGAAGACACCACAGTAACCTTCTCAAATGCAAACAGGATGTGGAGAAGTGGGAAGGAAGGTATGGTGCTGTGCTGTCCAGGGTCAAGCCACCTTAGCAAACTCTATGACATTACATTTAGTGCAAATAGTCTCTGTACTGAGAGATGTATTACCACTCACAAATTCACCTGGGCTTACTTCTCTGGAAACTTCCTAGCACTTTATCTTGTAGCTTAATTCTAAATCTGTGCTCTTCATCCATTTCAGTGAGTGATTATTGTCCTATTAAATTCTACTTGAGACTGAGGACTTTTTCATCAATGGCTGGGGAATACAAGTAAGACATGAGTCAACTGTAGAGAAATATGGTTCCTTGTCCTTTATGTTTTTCACTAATGTTTCACTAAAAATGTTATTGTTTTACTATCTGGCTAATAATGTTAAACTTACTAATCATAAAAAACCTGAAAGTAGATCTTTTGATACCAGCAGTTCAGAGGGGTGTTTCTCAATAAAGCTTGCTTGAGCTCTTCCTGGCTTATATTATGCAACTCAAGCAAAACTTTTTCCACTGAGACATTAGCTGTAACTCCAGTTGAAGAAGATCATTCTTCCACTTAATGTTGTGACACTGTCTGAGTAACACACAGACTCCATTCTAACAACCACTCAGGAGCAGAACTTTACTAACAGGAAACAATGAACTTCACAAGAAAACAACATGCAGACATATATAACTCACAAGGAGGAAAATTAGAGAAATACATTTTTTTCTTTTTCTTTTTGAAAAAATTTTGAGAGGAATGCTAGGGATTGAACACAGGGCCTGCACACTGACATACAGCTCTTTCCTAGTTCACAATAGGGTCTGACTAAATCACTAGCTTACCCATACTGGCCTCAATTTTTCAGTTCTCCTACCTCACTCTCCTAGACTGCTGCAATTACAGGTGTAAGTGTGTCCTCACATCCAGTTTAACAACACAGTCTAACACTGTATTATCAACGCTTATTGCTTTCCACAATGTGGAATGAAGAATCCATTTTTAAAAAGGAGACAGTTGTAATCTCTCTACAAGTTTTGTTGACACATTTGCCTATGAGAAGTCTGCAACCAAAAGCAAATACGGACAAGAGCATATGCTAAATTGATCATATGTCTAAATATTCACTCTTTGAGAGACAAGACATTGTTCTATCTGATCTGAAGTATGATTATACTGCAGTCGGAATTGAAGTGTCTGTGGAAATGGATTGGGTAAGCTCCTTGGTTGTCAGTCATATCATTTATTCCTTATGAATTGAGACCAAGGCACTCATGAGTAACTGTAGTAAGCACTCACCTAGACAAATGAGTATTCCTATCCTGTGAAAAGGCCCTCACTGTCAGCACCACTGAGGGAGGAGTCCTCTTCAATACAGCAAGCGCCACCCTGTGCCTTCTCAGGGAGACTTTCCAGAGGACGTGGCAAATCTCAGATCCTGGAACCATATTGTTCTCAAAGTCAAACAGCAAACCTATGTGAAATATTTGCATTGGATATAGGAAAGTTTTAGCACCTGACATAACCATATAGTTATATAGACAATATAAACATGTAACACTTGAAATAATGGAATACTTATGCAGTAAGTGAAGGTAACCAAAGTACAGTAAAGTAAGTATTTGCTGCAGCAAAGAGTGTTGTGCAGATGAATAAATCCTCTGAGAAAAGATGTTTCAGAAATTGATCTCCCTCAGTTACCAAAAACAATTTAAATCACATCTAGTAGTTTTAGTAAAGGTTTTAAGACATAATTACATTTGTGATCACATCAGGAGATGGAAGATTCTGTTTCCTTTCACATCTGTATTGATCAAAGTTCTTGGAGAAATAGAACCAATGGGTGGGATGGATGAGGAGGTAGATCAAAAATAGAGTCAAAAATAGTCAAAGATGGAAAGATGAAAAATAGAAGATTTTTATGACAATAATGCATATTCCTAGGGATTCCACCAAGTCTAAAATTAGTAGGTAAGATTATTATTATACTGTTTTGGCACAGAATTTCTTCTCTTCTTCTCTGGAAAATAGCATTTGTTATGATATTCAATTGATAAAAGCCTATGCACATTATTGTTTAAACCTTGCTTGAAACCAACTTAGTAATATTGGTTGTCACATAACTGTACTGTGACCTCTTGGCCAGTTTTTAACTAGAGCATTGGGCACAGAATGTAAACATGTTGGCATGTAAAATTGTCCATAGAGGAATTTTATAAGATTCATACACATACATGCGCAGGCTCACACACACGCCCCAACAGTTGTGAGGTGGCTTATGATGTCATGCATGTCTCTGAAAATATATTTCTGCTCTAACTGCCCCTAGCTTTTTCCTTCTTCATTCTATTGTTAACACTGTTATTGTTTACAACTGTAAATTTTACAAATCTCTTCCACCTTTTCACTATACTTGTCTTCCTAACAAATTTTGTGAATTCCCCATTCTTTCCTTGATGACGTAGATGCCTCTTAATTTTAGCCCAACCTGCCTCTCAGTGCTAATTAACTGATATTTTTGTAAACTGATTTCAGTTGCTCTAGCTTCTAGATCTTTCTGATGTAGGCTTTTTCTTGCTTTTGTTTGTTGGTTTTTATCCCTAATAAAATCTTCATTTTCTTTTCAGCTATTGCAGTTTTTACCATAGACCCATTATGATTTTTTTAGGAATAGGCTTGTTATCTTCTGAGGCCTTGAGAAATACTTGTTAGACTAACTTTACAGAGTCAAGCATCTCCTCACTGGTATGTGATTATTCACATGTGTATTCATTTCTTGAGTTGTAAGCATAATGACACTTGATAGATTTTAGTTTCTCATTGTATCTCACTCAGAGAATGCTATGCTGGGGACATGCAGGGTGAAGTTTTATAAAAATCTTAAAAATATGAAGGAATAGAAATGAGTGAAATAAAACACCAAACTAAACAGAGAAACCAAATACAAAATGATGAAATTTCAGAATTTGAAAGTGAGAAAGGCGGTTAGTGATCATTTGGGTTTGTGTTACCTTTTAAGAAGACAGAAAAAATGAGTCCTGGAGGATTTACATGAATGATCTAGAAAGAAAAAAAAAATTGATTTGAGTGAAGTTGGCAGAGGTAGCATGTTCACGGATCAGAGTTCTGATATTCTCCAGGTTGCCAGCCAATGTGAAATAAATGCCAATCAACCGTTAAATAACTTCTCTAACAACTTTCAAATTCATACATGCTTCATCATTTCCTTCTTTGTGTCTAGGTTTGGTCTGTTGATTTGTTTTGTTCAGTGTAGTAGAAGAGAAAATGACTCATTGGAAACCACCCTGCTTCCTTTTCTTTTTACCAGCAAAGATCAAAAAATAACTTTTTTGTATTTCACTTATGGAGGATTTGAATGTGCCTGTTACTGCTGTGTAACTAAACCCATTCTGTCTCACTGTGTATTTCTGTGTTCTTTCCTCTCTAGAGAAATATGCTTGGTTTCTCTCTCTGTCTTCAAGTTTTCTCTTTTTAAATGGATACAAATCGGATTGGATTAAGGTTCACTTAAAGACATCTTTTAAGGTTCACTTGAAAATGTCCTTTCAAACTAATGACCTTTGTATAAGCCCTATCTGTCTCCAAATATAATGAAATTCTGAGGTATTGAGGTTTTGGGAACACAACACAGGAACTTTCTAGGAATATAACTGAGGTCATAACAGTGAGCTAATATTACAATTAAAAAGTTGAGTTACATACCAACAAGTGCAGGCAATAGAAACTAAACTGGTTTGATTGCTTGTCCCTAGCAATCCCTAGCTTGTTCTGAGAAAGATGTGGAAAATTTTCATTTGATTTATAGGATGTTTTAGTATTATTTCTTTCCCATCTCCATGTTAGTAAGGGCAGGAATCAAGCAAAGGTAGTCACCACTTGCCAAATATTTTTTACCACTCTCGTACTTTCAGGCCTCCTGGTCTAGCCAACAAAATCTCAGTGGAAAAAAAATGAGGAAAATAAAAATATTCCTTCTAGACCAAACCATTTAAAAGTCTTACACAGCCCTAAACCTTTCCCTTCTCCTTTGTGCCTGTGGAGTGTATATTGAAATGTTGGGGAAAAACTGATGAAAGTCGACTGGGTTGCTAGATTATCATGTGGAGGAAGGTTTGTGGAGTTTTGGGGCTTACAGCAGGTTTGCATGAGCCAGAATTTCTTTTTAATGCATGGCACCCCTGAGAGCAGAAATTGTTACTGTGGCATATGCATACTATTTCCTTACCCCCAAACCGAGCGTAGGTTGCTTGTGCAATGACTTCAGAGTGTTTAGTAATAGCAGTGAGCAATAGAAATAATGTGGGGGCTCTGAACCTTGATACGAATCAACTCATTTTATTTGTATACTTTCTTTAGTAAAGAAAGATTTTAAAAAATCTTTACCTTCACTTGTTTCAATATTTTACCTAAGGCTGGCTGCACCTACCAACCTAACAAAACCACCTTTTCTCTCTGGACAATTTGCACTTCAGAAAAGCAGTTGGAACTAAGTTTTCATAAGGTAGAAAGTAATTTAAAAGGTAGAGCCAACTATACATGAATAAATGCATATCCATTGCATATTAATAATGCAATATAATAATCTCCCCTTCTCACTTTTAGAAGTCTCCTCTGAGCCCTTTTGCAATGTTAAGTTGTCTCTGAGCTCCAGGCCAATTCAGACTTTTTTTCTCCTTGTTTCTACAAGGTGTTCAAGAGAGTTACAAGCAGGGTCCAGAAAATCTATTTGAAATGGACCACTGACAAAGTTTTCTGATACTAAAAAATACTAAACTAAAATATATGTTGCCATCTCATAACTGAAATAGTAAGTTATTTTATTGTAAATAAGAACATAGGGGGGAGTTTGACTACGGTTTTATTATTTCCAAATGTGAAATGTTAATGAATGTAGTGATGAAAGTACAAAATAACATGAATTTTTGGGGTTTTGAAGCAGTAGCCACCCCATGTTAGTGAGAGTACAAGCAAAGGAGAAATGATTGTATACTACTTCTAATGGGGCAGAAATTTCAGCATTTCAAACTATATATTGGATTTAATGAATGCATTGACCTCTATAAACTATAGAGGTCATTCATTTTTCCTTTGATGCACATAAAACAAGTATTGGACTCAGCAATGTATTTATAAAGGTCAAATAAGGGGCAGTTCCTTGCCCTCACATACCTGAAATAGCTCACACTCCAGGAGGGAAGACAGACAAGTAATCATATATTTTATAATGAAAGACAGAAGAGTGCATACACTGTTGCTCAAAGATGGAGCTAAAATTTCTTAGGAGTTTGCTGGAAGGTATTGTTGAGAGGAGGATTCTTAGCCTTAGGATTTAAAGAAAAGCAAAGTCAAGACAGACTTTATAAGCTGGGAACATACAATGAAACCAGTTATAAAAGCATGTTTTTTCTATGTTCTGACTAGGGAAATGCTTGAAATGCTATAAAGCAAGACCTGTGTCTTGTTGAGAGATACATTTCAGAAGATAGAGAAGCCTGCATATAATTTTATTCTGTCAGCAATGAGAGTCCATATGGAGAAGGTGAATTCAATCAGAAGCTGAATCAAAAGTACAAACAATTTTGATTTTTACAATGCAATTTATTCTCAGAATTCCATGATCACATAAAAAATGGAATATTATTTCCAGTGTTGCAGTTTACATCATAAGAATATTTACCTCGTCGCTACATATATTTATCTTACATTTTCAAGAGTTTTACTTTTGTTCATTTTTATCATTCCAAAAACAGGTGAATGTGTTTAGGAAAATATTTATTATATTTATGTTAACATTTATAATTATGCCTGTCATAAATGTTTGCCTATGATAGATGTGGAATAATTCTAATATTCTATGAGTTAGATCTAATGAAGTTATCCCTATGCTATGGGCAGAATGTCAGAAGAAACTTATAAAACTTCCTTACAAAAAAACAACTATCCAATTTGTATTCAGGGAGCTGTAATTTAAGCTCAAGATCAGCCACACCATTTAATAGCTTTATCTTAACGAATCTGAAGTTCATTTACCTCCTTTGTAAAATGAGGACAATAACTATATTTACTTCACAAGGCTTCGTAAGTCTCAGGGATGAAGATAAAAATTTTGGGTTAGAAAGAATTGTATAATCCTTTAAATCTTCAATTAATATTTATTATGATAATGATGACAATAGTGAAAATTGACATTGAATTATCAAGAAACTAATATATAGAAATCCTTTAAATCTTCAATTAATATTTATTATGATAATGATGACAATAGTGAAAATTGACATTGAATTATCAAGTAAACTAATATATAGAAATGAACTCTACACGCATATATTCTGGTGTAAGTATATATAACATAAGAAAATCCATCATAATGTTGAGTTAGAGAAATTTACCATCTAAATCATGAGCTCAATTTGGTTGGTCATATATATTTGCAATATAACTGTAGTTTGACAAAATCACATTGGGTGTTGAAGAAGATAGAAAGGGGTGTCATAATTGCAAGATGTTATTCTGTTTTCATCAGTAACTATTTTCTGGGAGTGTGCAATCATGAGATGGATAGAAATACAGTTTTGCTTCTTAATTTTTATTAATTTCCTGGTCAAATCAAAGGAAATGAAGGTTCACCACCATATTTATGCAAAAGAACATGTTACTCCCATAGATATCCTCCTTGTTGGAACACCATAAATTAATTTCATAATTTATGTTAAGATACTTAATTCAAGAAAGTTGGAGTTAGGTGACTCACTGTTATGACCATTAATTACATCAGCTGTATCCACATATTACTCTATGATGCACTTGTGTACACAGAAACTTTATGCATAGAAATGGTTTTCCCATTTGCAAGCACAGTGGAAGCAAGGTTATTACAGCTGTATGGGCACATAAAAAAGACAGAAAATGAAATATCAACAGTGAATGTAATATCTTTCTAATATATGCCCTTCACTTATTGAGACAGTAACCAGGCTATTCTTGAAAGAAGTATGATTTGTTTACAAACCAGTTATATACTTTTAGCTCTTTAGAAGAAGAGAAAATGCCTTCACCACATTTTCCTGCATTCATATTTTGTAAAAATATAATTCTTATAGTTCTATGAATAAATATTTACTTATTGAGATAGCTAATTTCAGGGCACCTACTATGTGCTAACTGCTTATGAAAGTGAGACTAATCAAATTGCCCTTGCTCTCAAGCTCATTTAAATTTAGTAGGGTAAGATAGCCATGGAACAAAAACAAGGGAATAAAATATTAATGTTATGATACAAAATGTCGCATTCACAGGGAAAAACAAAAAAGAGTGTTTCGTTTTGCCTGGAGAGTTACAAAAGACACTATGAAGGAGATGATGTCTGTCGTGGTTGTTAATATATCAGTGATTTAACAGGCGTAAAATGGGGAAAATCTCACTTAGACAAAGAAAATTGGAAAATACAAGTATTTCAGTGTACCAAGGGTCAGAGGAGAGGATGATCAATTTATTGTATAACGGTCTATCATTAGAAACAAGTTATCTGCTATGATATATCCAGCCATCTGTTTAGACATACCCACTTATGTTTAGACATTCTAGGGTGGAGTCAGAATTGTATGTCATAATGGTCCATCTCTGACGGATCACTGAGAACAGACACCAGTCTCTCAGAATGCAGTTGTCTTACTGAGTACTGTAACGGAAGAACAGTACCTTAGTTAGTTCAGCCCTTAGACATTACTCTTGCTCTTAACACTTGGCAGACTTAAGAGATTTCAATTCTGTTCTGGTCAAGGCGTTACCCTGCTATAAGGCAGCTTCCTCTATTTAGATGTTGTCTCAAACTTTGTGTTTAGGTAGATAAAATCATCTTCACAAAAACAGAAATAGAAGTCCTTCAGGAATATTGGAGGGCAATACTCATGGTATTTGAGGACAGAGACTCCACCAACAGGCAGCTCATAGTTGAGTCCTAGGTGTGAGGTCAAGGGTAAGTCCCTGTACCGTCTTATGCTGCATTTCTTTATGTATAAAAGGGGAAATGCAATAGTATCTGGCTGCTTCAGTTACTGTAAGATGTATAAAATTTGATAAAAATTAATTTTTTCACTAAAATGATAATTATTATTAGGTAAAAATGGTGAGATATTTTCTGCAGAACACAGATGAATGGGTTTATGCTATTTTTAAATGGAAATCTACATATACCACCTCACCCAGCTATTTCAACCAAAGCATCAGAAATACATATGAGACTTTACTTGGATCATCCTGCATGGCTACTAAGAGTTTTATGTAAACACTTAATTTCCATGTACCTAGAGGAAAAGGAGGTAGCCTATATTAAATGCTGGTCAACGTCCTTTTTAATGATTTTTACAAAAAATAGCTTCTCCATGGCATTAAATTTCCTAAAATCTGCATACAAAAATAGTAACCTCTCTCTCATAAGTAAATAAAAAGTCCCAGCATGGGAATGCAACCAAACCCCATTTTCTTCTTCCACCCAGAAAGCCTTGAAGTATGAGTATTACAATACTTGCAGATTTTTATGTAGGCACCAGATAAATAGTCTGCTTTTGTAATTAATAACTATTAAAGCCATTTGACTGATCATATCTTTGGGCTCCTGAAATCTCTTCTGTGCAGGTGTGCATTAATGGAATCCATTAAATTCATATATTTCAACAGATAGTAATTTACAATCTTTTGTAAGATCTGCCAGGAGCCGCAGCAGGAGACACAGGACTGTCTCAGGGCATTACGGAGCAAACTGGCTTCCTTTCTCAGAAAGGACTCACCTTTGTGTATTAAATATGAATGTCAATGCGGTGGGAAGCCTCTTCAGGTACATCCTATGATATTTGCTGTCTGGGAATATATAAAATAAGCTTTCTATTACAGTACAAACCCTGGACAGGACTGAAAAATTTTCCAAGACACTGAAAAGTGTGTGGGAGTGCTAGCCACTTTATATTTTTCATAAGAAATAAGAAATTGAGAGTAGATGAAAGTACCAGGAAGGTAATGAATTTTCCCAGGGGTAAGTCACCCTTCCAAGGTCAACTGCATGTGCAGGTTCTCTTAATGGGTCAGTCTCCCCATTCTGAATAATCTTTGAAAAAGAGATGTCTGCCATGTGCCACCTACTGACTGGTCCAAAGAGCAGTACTGTCCTCTCAGAGTCAGTATGTCCTTCCTGCGGGGCCAGGTTTCCAACTGGGCAAAGTCACCAGGCCCCTTCCTGAGGGGACTTGCAGGTGATAAGAGTCACATTTAGGAAGTGAAACGTGCCTTGAGAGGTTTTCACAGTTAACTGAAAACTAAAAGGAAATCCAAGATACACAGTCAAGACATGATGTCATTAACAACTAACACCTGAGTGGACAGCTGGTGATCGGCCACCTTAGAGCAGAGAGCTGTGATCCAAGTGATGAGATGGAAGTCACGAAGAGACACCGGGCACCAACTGAGGAAAGGAGATTGCAAGCATTAGTAGGCATCTGCCATAAATATTTTAAAGCCCCTTTCATATTTTGCAAAATAAGCACGAATACTTTTCAATGATTTTGAAAGAGGAAAAAAGGGTCAAAGCCCATGTGATTGCAATAGTCTTCTTATGGAATTTTTATTCTTTTACTCAGAAAGAATTATCAAAACAATAAGCTGAAGTTGACAAGCCCCATTTCCAAGGAGATAACTGGGCCCCACCATCTTCCAAAGCTAATTTCTGTCTCTAGTTCATATCTAATTCATTAGATGTGACGCTGTTACAGAATGAAAACACAACTTTATGGAAAACTTCTTACAGGCTTAAAAAAAAAAACTAGACTAAAAGTAGACTAACTTAAGATGAAATTCTGATGGAATCAAAACCAAAAGAGGAGAACCATCCAGGAAAAGAATTTTTGAGGGAGATGTAATCTCTTAGGTGATGGTTAAACCCTGAGTGGACATGGCAATAGCAAACTCACTCTAACAAACAGTTTTGGCAGGAGGAACAAGGTTGCCTTATTGCCTTAATGGATCATCCCTTTATCTGCTGTGATATGAGAGCTGATGAGATCCTGCCGGAGGCAACAGGACTGTCTCAACACAATCTGTGTCTGCATCCACAGGGGTAAACACTTTACTGGGAGATTTAAAATGAAATTTAGAATTACAGGGAAGTACCTAGGAAACGGATATTTTTTTCCTCGGTGAACTCTTAAGAGGGCTTGTCAGTAAAGTTCAAGCAAGCAGGTGTGCTGAAAATTGCTTTAAAACCAAAGAGACAGTAGGAGGCATGCATATGCCAGAAATCATAGCCCCCATGAGAGAGACAAGCCCATTTTTCAGCAGGAGCAGCTGTTGGTGCATCTGCAGACAGGTTGCTGTCAGGAGTGTTGAGAGAAAATGCAAGGGAAAGGCGCTCAAGAGAAAGGAAGAGGCATGAGGTCTCTAGTGTGTGAGATTTAGCAAAGAAATTTGGGTGATGGGCTGAGTCCTAGGCTGACATTGTTAGAATTCAGAATTATGTACTAGATTGGGAGGCTGGAAGAAAGTGGCACAGAGACTTTAGATTGGAGTTTGTTAAGTCCTGAGCAATAAAAATTACAGTTCCCTCTAATGAAACTTCCAGGGAAGACTATTAGTATTAAACAGGGAGACTCTCCCCCTAGAAATAACGCTAAATCACAGTCACAAATAATTTCTAGTCCAGTTCAGCACAAGGCAGAACATGATTGCACTTTTTAAATTAAACTCACTCTTATTGCTTTGGCGATTGCCGTTTTCTGAAATTAATAGGAATTCCACATGTGAGTCAAAGGGCCACTGGTGGTTACGTTGTATTAGAGGGCACGGAGGCGCAGGTGAGAAGTAGGTCAACAGGCTGAGGATGGTGTGGCATTTGTTTCAAGGAGTGGGTACAAGCAAAAGATCAAGATTTTGCCAAATCAAAATTCACAACACCATTGTATATTTGAAGGCTCAAAATAGCACCGTCTTTTTTTTGGAGGGGGGTAGGAAAACTTAACTTTTAATGTCTCAGTGAGCATCATAAAATTATCTTAGAGTCTTAGCGGGATCCATAACTAGTAGCAAATTACTGGCCACCAGGTATACACTCAGTTCTGAATTTTAAAATTTTATGATAATCTTCAAAGTAAGTCTATGGGACTGTATTAATAGTAACTATCTTTATTCCTTAAGCTTCAGTAGGAATCATTTATTCAACTTTAATAAGTTAATTATTTATTTATGAATTTAACAAATATTTGTTGAGCCTTCCTACTATGTACCAGGTGATTATTTTTTTGGATACAGAGATTAACAGCACTTGGTTCCCATCTTCAAGGAGTCCACTTTAACGATCAGTCTAAAAGAAAATAATATGAGTAATCAAAATGCAGAAGAGTAGACAGCATAGGAGCTACACAAACAAAATACTGGCAAGGAGCCTGGACTCCCGCTTGGGGATTAGGAGCAGAAATGCTCCTGGAAGAGGGATGCTAGCACTGACCTTCAGGAAATGGGTGAAGGCCAGCTGAAATGACAGGGTCTGGCAGAATATTCTCAATGGCAACAAGAAAAGTGGCAGAAAACATGGAGGATTAGGAATCTGAACAGATTAGGAAGGGAAAAAAAAAAAAAATCCTCATAGATTGATTATAACTTGACGAGACCAGTTACAGCTAGAAACTGAAGTAGGTCATGCTGAGGCCCATGAGAGTGATTAGAAACTACTGGAAGACTTTGAATAGTTGATACTAACAGATTTGTAGCTCAGAAAATTTTGGTGGTGTTATGACAATAGATTAGAATAACAAGAAGTGACATGCACTCCAGTTAAGCAATTGTTATAGTCATCCAGATAAGCAATAACCAAAGTTGGAATTAAGGGATACAAGTGAGAAGTAATGTTAATAAGACATGGAGAGTGATGAGGTGGAGGAAGGTATTTGGAGAAAGGAGGAAAAGTCTGGGGAACATTCTTCTGAGCCCACTGAAAGTAAGCCCATTGAAAATATCAACTTGTGTAAAAGGTGAATCTTATTAGCTGACAATAGTGTCAGGTGTGTGTTTCAGACTAGAAATAAAGATAAATGCAGGTGGATTGATTCGCTATATTGGACACCAGACCTTTGTGCTGCTGCATCTCATTGCAGATCAGCGTACAGCGCTGCATAAGTGGAAGAATCAGAATACTTTTGTGAACTTTCAAGCATTCCATTCTGAATACTGCAGTAAGAAACAGGTAAAACAGAAGAGGGAGGTCACATTCTCCTGGACACATTCTCCTGCCCTCACTAGCCCGTGAAAGAACAATGCTACCAAGAGTAACAGACTCCAGTTCAGACGGTCTTGTGAGTCCAAACTAACCTCATTCTCATCCCTTTTTCCTTAATATAATAACTAACATTGCCATATTTTTATAATAGTCAGTGTCCTTGCTACACAGTTGGTTACAGCGAGAGTTCTCAATGAAAAGATTAAATGGAGTGAGAAAAAAATGCATTCAAAGTCTGAATATTTTTTCAAATAGAAGAAATTCAAGCTGAAGTCCTTTGATAAAAAGTTTACATAAAAAATAAATGAGATACACAAAAAAGAATCCATCCTTGAGATGAGTAAACATAGTGAATGTTAAAGTTGAAAAAGACCAGGAAAAGGAAAGTTATATAATCAAATAGTAAGCAATTGAACCTAGAGAAAACTTTTCACTGCCTAGACCAGGTGCTATAAAATAATACAAATAAGTATCACTTTAATATCTACCCTTCATTGCACTGATAATTCATTCTTTGGTTTTCTCACACAAGAGAAATAATGTGATGTTTAAACTTGCAGGTCTGACCTATTTCATTGAACATTATGGTCCCAGGATATATCCATTTACCTAAAAATATCTCAAGTTTATCCTTCTTAATAGCAGAAAAGTACTCCATTGTGTATAAACACATTGTCTTTCTTTATTCATCTGTTGATAGATAAAAACTGTTTCTAAGAATTAGCTATTATAAACCGTGCTGTTATAAACCTGGTACATGTGTATCATATGATGTGATACTTTTAATGTTTTCTAGAAGATAATTAGAGGAGAAATACCTGGGTCAAATGGAACCTCTAGTTTTAGTTTTGGATCAAACTTTTTTTGATCATGGTTGTACCAATTTCTCCTCCCATCAAGAAGGGGGAAGCATTTCTTTCCCCACAGCCTCACTAGCATTACTGTTTAATTTCTTGATGAAAGACATGTTTTCTGGTGTGAGATGGTATCTCTGTTTCAATTTGCATATCTCAACAGTCAGCACCGTTGAGTGTTTTTACATACTTATTGGTCCTTTGTATTTCTTCTCCTGAGTAGTCTATTCATTTCAGATGCTCATATTTTAACTGGGTCTTTAAATTTAAATGGTGCAATTTTTTTTTTTTTTTAGTTTTAATATGTTCGAGATATTAGTCCTCTGACTGAGGAGTAGCTGCCAAAAAAATCTTCCTCTTTCCATACATTGTCTCCACTTTGTTGATTTTCTTGGATATGAAGAAGCTTTCTCATTTGATGTGATTCAGTTTACTCGTTTTTGTAGCATTTCCTATGTAACCTGTGTTTCATTATAACATCTTTGCCTTTACCATGTCTTCAAGAGTTTTATTTATCCTGCTTTAATATTTAGATTTTTGATACATTTCAATTTTAGTTTAGTTCACAATAAGAAATATGGTCTAGGTTCACTCATTGGAATGTAGAAATTCAGCACCATTTATTAAAGGTACTGTCTTTCCTCCAGTGAGGGTATCTGCCCTAATGTCAAAATGAGGTGGTTAATTGCTTCTGCAGTTGTTTCTGCGTGTTTTCTTATATTACATTGATATGTAAGTCCATTTTTTGTCATGTTTTGTTTGTTTTTTGACAATTACCATGTTTTTTTTTTTTTTTTTTTTTTTTTTTTTAAGGTCAGGGATTATGATACCCTGCCTTGTCTTCGTTGCTCAGAATTGCTTTTGCTATTCTAGTTCTCTTTTTCTTTCATATGAAGCTTAGGATTGTTTTTCTAAGCTTGTAAGGAATACTGTTGGTATTTTGATTGGGCTTGCTTTAAGCCTGTGTAAGAATTTTTTTCTGTTTTTTTTTTCCTAATTTTAAAACAAAAATAATAAAAATGATACAGAATTTCAAAACAAAATAATAGCAGATTACTGTATTTCTTATTTTTATCTTCAAAGTGGTTACTTAGATTACAAAATATAGACATCAGAGGGTAACCCGCTGCGGTCCCCTCTGTCTCTCTCTCTGACAGAAGCTTTTTTCCTCTCAATAAATATATTCTACTCTTCACTTTCGTTGTTCCTAAAATTCATTTGTTGATTTTAAAGAACATGAGGTCGCGGACATAGTAGCTTGGGAGTTTCATGCCCCTCTGTCATTTTGAGGTCTTCCACCAAGATCACTGGATGGAGAAAATTGATGCGCCAGAGACAAGAAGATGGCAGCTTGATAGGTAGCTGTGTGGAGAGCCTCTCCAGGAAAACCAGCACAGATGCTGGAATTTGACAACATGGAGAGGGCCAGATGAGGGGAGAGGAATTCTCACGACCTGGGAGGAAACTGAAGAATTAGAAAAAGGGGAAGAGGAAGGAAAAATATGGGTGGAGGACTGGAGCCATTACACACTCACTGAGACCAGTCTTGTGCTGTGCTTGGTGCACAGTGGAATCAGAGGATTTATGGTCACACTGAAGCCATGGCCACTGATAATGGGAGATGGTGAGTCCCGGCCCTTGGTGGGAAGATGTGGTGCAGTGTGGAGTGGAGCAAAGGTGGAGAACTGCTAGAAATTGGGTCCCCTAGTGGGTGTGGTAGACCGGAAGACATATTGGAGTTGGGCAGGATAGGCCTGAGTCCAGCACTGAAGTGAGGTCAGTCAGCCACCCCTGACCCAAAGAGGACTGACAGGACCTTGTTGGGCTGAGCCATTCCCATGGTTGGGACCCAAATGCTAGGCACAAAACTGTCCCAAACCTGTGATGTCTTCACAGTGCAGACTAAAATGCTGAAGGCACTTGCTGGTTGACTGGCTCAGAAATGAGACCCACCCACATCATCCCTGCATGCACCTCAGATAACAGCAAACTGACAGCAGGAAAACCCCAGGCAGCATCCTTTGGAAAAACCATAAGCAACACAGACAGAGCCTGAGACCCCCATCACACACCTGTCTGAAAGAAACCAAAAACATGACAAAAGAAAGAAATAAGAAAAAACCTCCAGCCACTGATCCTGGGAAAATAAGTCCAGGAGAGGTAAATACAGGAGAGATCTAGCACAGCAATCATGCAATTTTGGCCACAACATCAGTGGACCCAAAGAAATACCTTCAAGGCCTCATAGACGAACTTAAAACTGAAATTCTAATCCAAGTGAGGCAAGACATAAAAAGATTAATAAAAGAAATGCTTAGCCCCTCTCAAGAAGACACATATGGAAGAACAGGAGGAACCCAGAAAAGTAAGAGAAACCTTTGGTGAAGAATATAAACAAAATCTAGAAAACATGAAACAGATCCAAAGAGATTATCAGGAAATTAAAAACTCTATTGAAAGCTCACAAAATGCTTTGACAGAAACTAAAGTTAGCTTTTCAAAACTTCAAGATAGACTTGCAATGTGTGATAGTGAAAGAAAAGACCTCTTAAAAATAACAAGGAACTAGGAAGTAACAATTCAAAGGCTTGAGAATGGCAAAAGAATCTATAACTTAAGAATAAAAAATGTGAGTGAAGAGGCAGGAGTAATCACAAATGAATTACACAGGCAATTCACAGAAATAAGGAAAACTTCCCAAGGATAAAAAAAAAAAAAAGAAATTATATACAGATAAATGAGGCATACAGAACTCAACCAACTACAACCAAAACAGATCTACACCCAGGCATATAATAAGATCCCAGAAGTTCACCACAAGAACAGAATATTAAAAGTGGTCAGCAAAAAGAAGCAGATCATCTATAAAGGAAACTCCATCAAAAAATGACAAACTTCTCAACACAAACTATCAAATCAAGAAGAGCCTGGAGTGAAGTAGCCCAAGCCCTGAAAGAAAATAACCTCCAACCCAGATTGATGTACCCTGAAAAACTCTCTCTGAAAATTAATGGAGAAACAAGATGTTTCCAAGACTAGGAGGAACTGTGGGAGTTTATGGCCACCAATTCAACTCTACAAATAATACTGAAGAACATTCTAGAGAGAGAGATAAAAAAAATGCCAGAATTCCAGCAACAGTGGCAGAGAGGCCTCAATGAATGGGGTAGACAGTGGAATGAAGGAGAAAAGTGGACAAATAATAGCAGAAAAATAGGATAGCAGAGATGAGACAGAGAAGGTGGGCTATAATCTCTAATATAGCCTTGATACACTAACAAAAAGAAACACAAGCAGAGTAGATTAGGAGGCAGGATCCATCAAGATGCTCTGGAAAGGAAATATACTTAACCTGAAAAGAGAGTTAATAAACTGAAAGTCAAAGATGAGAAAGCGTTGCTCTATATGACAGGGAGCCAGACAGAAATAGGGACACCTTGTCCAGCAGCTGCAGATAGGTTGGAAAGTCATGACACTTTTATGCAGTGGAGAACTACTCAGCTATATGGAAGGAAAACCTTGTGGCTTTAGTAAGTAAAGGAATGCAGCTCAAGATCAAGCTCGGGGGTAAAAGGATTCAACACCACTTAGATAGATAATGGGTTTACCTCCTAATCTAAAAACTAAAGGAGTTAGTAGGACCCAATATATACAAAGCACCCTGAGAAAGGGAAATGGGAAGAACTGCCTAAAAAAGGAAGGCAGAGGGCATTGTTAATAGTGTATCAGGATTAAAAGCCACATTAGTCTTATCACTCTGTTTGATTTTATTTTGTTCCAGTCTGTCTACTAATACTAGATTTGAGGACATACAGAGCAATCCCAAAAATAGCAGGGATATACTGTGGTAAATATTCTTAATTCTCTATTTTAAATTAAAGCCCTGTGTTACTTACACTGTCTTGCTATCACTCATCTTATTTGACGCTGGTTTGTTAGACTACTGTTTTATCTTGAGTGATTTTATTCGAATTTGGTGTTCTTGAAAGTATGAAGTCTAAGAATAGAGGTAACTACTTTGAAGATGACAAGATATAATAAGATACCCACTCTGGTTTGATTATTAACTGCTTTTGAAGTCCTACAATGTCTCCAATGTTGTGTTTTTATTAAAATTGCTATATTCAATTATATCTGATGATGTAGACAATTCTATTGAAAATAACAAAAGAAAGCATAGTAACTACTGTAGATCACCTAATATTATGGTTATATATGTCTTTTTTGTTTCAGATTTTCTAGGAATTTGTTTTGTAGTCTTGTTTTGACTTGTTTTTCTCTATAATACAGAAAGGATAGTTATACATGTAGAGATTCACACATGTGGAGAATTTCTAAACAGTTTACAGGAACAGATTATATAATACTCTGACGAGGAAAAGATGGTAAGAAACCCAGTGCTAATTCTGTAGCAGTATGACATAGAATCTAGCAATACTATTGTTCACTGTTCAGAATGATATTAGTCTAGTCTCTTATGTTTTTGGGTCTTAAGACCTAAAAAGCCTTCATCATCCTGGTCTGATTAGATTAGTACTATAATGTTCACTATGTATTCACTGTGTGTGAAGATGGGGATAACTATTTGGAAGAAAACTAGAGACAATGTTTCTTAAAATTGTTTACTTATGATCTATTTTATTATGTTTAATTTTACCCTCTTTAAAATAAAAAATAAAATAAAAAAGCAAAATATAGGCATCAGAAAATGATCAGTGAAAACACAAATCATTCTTTTTGATGAACTAACGGAGATTAGTAGCATCATTATTTTTCTTGTTTATATAACCTTTTCCCCTTTTTCTTTTCTCCTTTCCTCCATCCCAGTTGTTCTTACTTTTTCAGCAGTTTTTTCCCCTTCCACTCATAGTTTTGGAAACTTGGTCATTTTCATTTTATTGATTCTGGCTACCCAAGAACAGGGGATAAATCTCTGTTTTCTCATGTCCTCTTCGATCTCCGTTTTCAGAGTATTATCATTTTCCTTGGTTAGGTGAATCCCTAAGTGTCACATTTTTCTTGGTACTTTTGTGAAATGTGTTGTTTATAAAAAGTAGGTGACCTAGTGATCTCCAGTGCATTTCTTTTGAAAACTAAAAGGAAAAATACAGATAATAACAAGTACATTTCACATGCTTGTTTTGGTCTCTTAATAAAATGTCCACTTTCCTTATATTCTGATACAGAACAATTTCAACTTTTAATGAGCAGTTATGAAATATATGTATATATGCATTTACTACTAATCATTTGAAAGAATATTATTAAAATGCAGTGTTTCAAAATCAGAAGGAAGAAAAATGAAGAGTATAAATTTAATAATTAATTAAAATTAAGTAACAAATGACAAAAGAAGAAGAATCTTAAAACAATATTAAGTATGGGAGAAATTGGATGAAATATATCAATAACTTTGATATAAATATTAAGTGTTTTATTAATATTAACAGAAAAAGACCTCTGGCAAGACTGCTTAAGAAATAAAAATAACAATAAAACAGAATTAGATAAAATCCTCATGTTCTTACTTATAAATGGGCTCTAAAACAATTGATTTCTTTTCTTTTTTTTTTTGTACCAAGGATCAAAGTTATGACCTTCTGCTTGCTAGACAAACACTTGAGCCACTGAGCTAAGTTCCCAGACCTTAAAACAGTTGATTTCACAAAAGTAGAGAGTAAAAATTGGTTAACAGTGAGTGGAATTGTAAGGGCCAGGGACATAAAGAAAGATTGACAAGTGGGTAAAATTTAATGCTACATAGGATACATAAATTCTGCTATTTTATAGTACAATGGGATAAATAGAGCTATAATAATTTATTATATCCCAAAATAAGGAAAGAGAGGATTTTGAGTACACTCACCAAAAACTTACAATAAAAAGTTTTTATTTATTTATTATTTTTTTTAATCTGAGGAGAAAAAGGAAAAAAAAGGGTACAAGTTATACAGATTTTCAAAAAAATAAACAGTAGGAAATCACTAGTTAATAGATTACATGTTGTTATCTCAGAAATAGTTATTCAAGTTACAAAATTAAAGCATATAAAGTGGACTTTCAAACAGTGAGACTGCAAACAGTTTTGTTCAGTGAGCCAACAAAACTCAGTAATATGGTTATCTATCTTATACACTTAAATATATATGCAGTTATATTCTTTAGAGCACTTTCTTTTCCTTTCTTTTGTACCATGACAATTACATGTTTTGGGTTTTATTACTCCCACAGTTCTTATTACTTTTTTTGAAAATGTCACCAAATGTGACATACCAGAACAGCGTCAGTCAAATCAAAAGGATGGACATAATAGATAATGTAAAAACAAAATACTAGGTGATCAAGAATGGTTACCATACTGCCTCTTGCTACCTTAAAAAGAATTGCCTATATCGTCAGTTATAATAAAATTGAAGAAAACAGTAAAGAATAAAACCAAAACATTGGAGACATTACAGGACTTTAAAAGAAGATAATAGTCAACCAGAATGGGCATCAAAATGAATTGTAGTGTCTTTACAGTTTTTCCTATACTTTTGAACTTGATACTATCAAGCAAAGCAAAAGAGAGGAAAATCACTCAAAGCAAGATGGTGAGGGCTATACAGAGTTTCAATTCAAGTAAATAGAAAATCAAAGTGGGTTACTATACTGTATCCTGCTATTTTTTCCCTAAATTAAAAAGATACACATAAAAAAGTAAATAATTAAAAAAAAAGACTGAGATAAAAGAAGGCATAACAACATAACAACAACTCAGGTCAAAGCATAACCATTTAAGCAAAATAGTGTTTCACCACAAGATATCCTGACATACAAGTAGTTACCATAGTGTCTCTTTCTTTGAAATCTTTGAGTATAACTTTGTATACTGTAGCACCAAACATATCAAGACAATGTAAAACCACTCAAGAGAATGACAGTATTGCAGGGTATTCAGAACAAACTATCAGAAAATGAACAATGGTTTCTGTATAATCTCCTTGGCTATAAAAGTTTTTGCTTATATTATCACATATAATAAAATCCAATAAGATACAATCTGTTAAGACCGATGGAGACAGAAGAATAAAAGCTTGTTGGGACTTCAAAGCAAGATGATATCAAATCAGCACTAGCTATTATGATGTCTTGTTTTCTCCAAATTAGCTGTTCCTACCATCCAATCTTCTCTGCCTCATTTCTGTTGAGCTCTTTTTCAGTCATTTGTTGTCAGTTTGTCTTCTTCATTTCGCTTTCTGCTCCATTCATTGTGGCCTCTGTGCCACTTTTCTGAAGTCTTGGTGTTTTCCTTTTTTAGAATATCCTGCAGTATTCTCTGTAGAGTTGAATTGGTGGTTGCAAATTCACCTAGTTCCTCTTTATCCTGGAAGCATTTTGTTTTTCCATCAATTTCTAGGGACAGTTGTGCAGGATATATCAATCTTGGCTGGAGGTTGTTATCTTTCAAAGCTTGAATTATTTCCCCCCGCGCTCTTCATGATTTGATGGTTTGTGCCGAGAAGTCTGCTGTAATTCTGATGGGTGTTCCCTTGTAAGTGATCTGTTTCTTGTCTCTGACGGCTTTTAGTATTCTGTTCTTATATTGGATTTCTGAAATTTTGATTATTATATGCCTGGGTGTAGCTTTGTTTGGGTTGTAGGTGACTGTGGTTCTGTATGCCTCATACATCTGAGTATCTTTACTTTTTGCTAAATTGGGAAATTATCTTGGATTATTTCGGTGAATAGCTTTTGTAGTCCATTTGTTTGTGTTCCTACTTCTTCTTTTATATTCTTAATTCTTAAGTTATATATCCTCTTATCATCTTCTAGCCTTTGTATTATTGCTGTTTGTTTTCTTGTTATTTTTAAGAAGTTTTTCATTTCATGCTCCCATATTACAAATCTGCCCTCCAATTCAGATAATCTATCCTTAGTTTCTTTCAAGCTTTTATGCCAGCTTTCAATAGAGTTTTTAGTTTCCTGGTAATCTCTTTGAACCTGCTTCACATATTCTATGTTTTCTCTATTTTCTCCATTAAACAATTCTCCCCCTTTTTTTTTCCTGTTTTTCCAATCCACCATCTGTTTTTTCTTGGGTGGTGCTTAGCATTTCTCTAACTATTCTACTTATATCTTGCTTTATTTTATTAAATACTTCATTTTTAAATTCGTCTCTGAGGCTCTGGAGATATCACTTTATGACTATTGGTGCCGTGTCTGATATTGCATGTTTTCTGTCTTCCTATGCATTTCCCTTTGCTGGATCAGTGTTCTCAGGACTGGGGACTGAGGACCCTTTCTTGTTGCTTCCTCTTCCCATACTTTTTGTTCCTTCCATACAAGTGAGTGTAGGAGGCCCAATTTTTTTCTCTTTTTCAGTTACAGTTTGCTTGAATTGCACCAGCTAGGTTTTCCCACCCACTGCAGTGTACTAGGGAGACACAGGCTTGGGCAGCCTCTGCTGGGCCCGCCCCTCCAGGTCAACTTACTGAAGGCTTCACCGCTAGGGTGCACCTCCAGGCTCTGAGACCTGGTTTGGGCTAGCCTACTGGGTCTTAGTCAGTGGCGTCACGCAGGCCAGGCACTCCCCACCAATCCCACTTGAGAGGGGAATACGCGACTAATGTCACTGCAGGGCCCTCTTCCCGCAAGTCTGCCTTGTCTCAGTATGTTCTTTGCTGGAGCCTCCTACTACATGAAAAGGTCTCTGTTCTGCTCACTCACCTCAAGTCGATGTAAGGCTCCTGCTAGTCCTGCTCTCAGCTCCGTTTCCAGATTCCCGCTCTCAGAGCTTTCGCACGCCTCTCTCCCTGCCCTGCAGATTTGTAGGCAGCAGTGACCATAGGAAATTCAAATCACAGCTTCCAGCGGCGCAGGTTCTAGCTTCCACACTGAGATTTTATCTGTTCCTGTTATAGCATCAGGACTGGATTTCCAGTTGGTTTCTCTTAGCTTAGTTCATTCCTGGGTTGGCAGCGTGTATCTCCCCTTGCTTACAAACCACACCATTCCTGGATTTTAAGCGGGGTATCTCAGAGAGCCTCTGTAGATCTGCCATGTTCTTCTGGAAGTCCTGTAATAAAAAGTTTAATGTGATGGGTACGCTAATAACCCTGATTTATCACTACCCAATTATACTGAAATAGAATACCACTGTACTTCATAAATAAGTATAAACACTGTGTGAAACACAAAATAATGAAAAATAGCATTGCATGGTAAAATAATATAATCCCTTCTTTAGAAAGTAATCTAACACTGAAAAACTTTGTGTTTGTAGAATGAAATGCACAATCTGAATAAACAGTAAAGACAAATTCAAATGGCAAAAAATTTAAACTCTATTTACAAACTGATGTAATAATCAATGATTTCCTCTTTTTTTTGCCTGCCCAACTTTATGTATAACACACTGAAATTAACTTAAATGTGCATTTAATGTTTATTTTAGAAAAAGTAGAGTAAAATCCAACTTTTGTAAATCTAGGATTATTTTTACTAAAATTTGGAGACACACTGAAAAACATAGGAAATTACAAATGTTAACATGGATAAAAATTATATGATTAAAGCAAATTGCTTAAACTTAAACTTGACATCATAAGAAAAATATTAGGTTTATTCTAACATTACAAGGATGGTTTAATATTTTAAAAACCTTACTATTCTTCATTAACAACTGAAAGGGTACTGTTATTATGAACATCTCAGTAGATGCTGAAAAATTCTAAATTATATTTATGATGCTCACAAAAGTTTCAGGAACAAAAAATGTGAGAATATATCTCTAGCTTGAAAAATGTAGCTAATAAGCTGGCACACACACAAAAAAGATGACTTAGCACTTAATGGTAAATTCTTAACATTTGCAAAATACAAAGAGATCTACCATCTGTTGAAATTAGTGAGGGTGTGCAGTACTACTTTTGTATACAAGATTTATTTGAAAAAGTTATCATTTTTATATCACCTATAATGATTCTGAAAAGTAATGTTTAAAATGGCAACATATGTGAAAAGTGTTTAGGAATATAACAAAAGATAAAAGAAAGTAAATAAAGAATTTTTAGGAAAATTTTCCAGTGACCGTTTTCATTCCCTTTTGTCTTGTTTTGAATCCCTTATCATTTTCATTATTTCGTTGTGCTGGGCTTTGTTCTGTTTCACTGTGTTTGATTTTATTGTATCCAATAGCATGGGCAGCTATTTCAAAGAAAACGAGATGTATTATGGTAGCCATTTTGGATTTGCTTTTATTTGTTTTTTTTTTTTTTTTTTTTTTTTCCTTCGGTCTTTTTTCGTTTTTATCGGTACCAGGGATCGAACTCACGACTGGCTGCTTGCAAGGCAGGCCCTTATGCCGCTGAGCTAAATCCCCAGCCCCTTTTATTTGGTTTTGAAGTCCTTTATTGTATTCATTGTGTTGTCTCTATTGATTCTACTCTGTTCTGTTTGGTTTGATTTTTATTAGGTCTGAAGGTGTCTGCAGCTATACTGAAAATAGCAAAAGGCATGATGGTTACCATTGTTGATTTCCTATTGTTCTGAAATCTTGTGTCACAGTGGTTTGTTTTGATTGGGTTTGTTATGTTTTGTTTTTCTTGGTTTTATTCTCTTTAAATTAAAAATTAAAAGAAAAAAGATTTGTATAACTAAAACTCATGTTACTTTTATTAAAAAACTAGATGTTGATTTTAAACAAAATTTCATGTAAATTTAACAAAATTACAATAATATCTTGAAAATATTGATTTATGAGTCATGCAGAAAGGTCAGGGATAAGGAAGAAATAAAGGAGATAGAGTAAGCAATTTTCTATTATTTTCCAAGATACATTAAAACTCTGTAATGCTGAAGCAGTGCAAATATTTTATGCCAATATAAAGAAGAGAAAAATCAAACTAGGCCCTTTTGTAGAGGAAACCTTGATATGTGACAAAAGAAATATCACAAGACCAATAGAAGAAAATGTAGTAAATGTAATTTGAAAAACAGTTGTCCACTGGGAAAATGAAGACAGAACCCTATATTCATAGAATCTATAAATCAATTTCAACTTTGAAAATCCACCATGGTAAAAATCAAATTTAGAAACTTTAGAAGAAAACGTAGTAAAATATTAATGTATGAAAATTTCAAGAATTTAAACTAAATACACAGACATAATTACAAATGTTTGAAAGGAAAGCTTCAAAGTAAAAAAAAAGTCACTTCAAAAAAATAAAATCATAGGTACATACTGGAAAAAAGCATTGAGTATAAATGTAATTGTTCATAATGAACAGTTTATATCATATACGTGGTATTTAAACAGAAAAATAAAAATTATACAATATAAAAAATGAGAACTTCTGAAAAGTTCAACAAATAGCCAAAACACATTATCTAACACAACAACATGCTGAGCCTCTTTACTTTTCAGAAAATGTTAATTAAAAGAACGTGAATTTATGTGACAGACATCATACAGAATTCTAAAACCTGGTAATTTCAAATGTTTGCATAAATGTAGGTACGTGGCGTGGTGTGGAGAAGTACATAAATCAGGAAAACTATCTTAGAGAGCAAGCTAACAATATGTGGAAAATAAAATTACACAGGCTCCTTCTTTCTCATTCCATTTTAAATCCTTATGAAAGAAAAAATGTGTAAATATATAAGTATAGATGAAATCCAATTTATTTATTGCTAATAATACTTACAAAGTTGTGCTCCAACAACTTTCAAATCACTGTGATAAGTGGGTATTTTTATTCTACAAAATATTTTTGGTAGTTACAATCAATCAACTCTATATAATTTTGAATGAAGAAGAGATTGAAAAAGAACTTGTAAATGATTTCTGACTACACATTAGATATTTCAGAAATTAACATGGCTCATGGATGGACAAAATGATATACTGGGTATATCAGGAAGAATAGTGAGAAGTTGATGAAATCTACATGGTAAGAATATAGGTATTTACTGTAAAATTCTTCCAACTTCAATGTATTTTGAAATTTTGATAATTTGTTTTAAGAAGAATGTTTTAAATGTAGTAATAACTTGTAAATACTTATAAATTTATTTCTGTGGAGTTATAGAATAGTATTAAAATTAGAAAGGTGTATAGAGAAATAACACATGCTAACTTCATGACAATGATATCTTGGGAATGTGAAAAGAAGCAATGTGAAGATTAATTCCACGAATCATGTTTTCTTTCATTGAAAAAGATAAACTGGGGAAAGTGAAATTGAAAACAAATTCAGCAAAGAGATTCCTATGTGCTAATCCTAGGTTGGGTCTTCAGCCATATAATATATTGTCCTCACATACAGTTCCTTTGGGCTGAAATATTGCCTGATTAAGAGTTATAAATAACAAAAAACTTATGAGCAATATGTACATCACAAAAGTTATCTCGAAAAGAGTAGTATTGACTAATAAGCAAGCTACAAAATATTTATATTGCATAATGGTTCTTGCATCAAAATATTAATTGAGAAACCATCATAAGTATTGCACATATAAGCATGCCTATATAATAAAAACAATAAAAATAAAAAAGGAACAAGTGTGAATGTACTTGGCAGATAAAATATGTGAAAGACCCAAGAGGAAGGAAAGAATAGAATGAGTTAAAAAGTGGTAAAATTCTATTCAATTGAATGTGCTACACTCTAGTCCACAAAACAATTTTACTTTTGATAAATCTGGGTAATAGAACACAGTTTTTCATGTTTTAAAATTTTCATGATACATAATAAAAAAGAAATCATAAATCTATAGAGTACAAAAGAATGACCCTACTTTTCAAGTCAGAAGCAGTAAGATGAAAAGGAAGGACTCTCCAGGACGCAGAATTTCCTTACATATTTCAGAAATCTTTTTAATATTAGTCTGTGATGTTAATTTGAAACACCAATTATTGATTACATTCATTTATTAGTAGGTGAAGGTAACCTTGCTCTGCTCTGTAGCAATAAATTTATATATCTTATATTCACTAATCATAAAGTTTTGAGTTCTTATTTTTTGAAACAGTTAGCTAATAAGAATGAAGTTCTGTGAACATCACTTTATGCAATTGTCATTTTATATTTTGATGAGAGGCTGAGATCACTAGAAATAGTTAAGAAACTTCCTAGCACTCCATTACTGAATTTGGCTTCGACTGCTATGCAATTCCTTAGGAAAACATGTCTTCATTACATAGGAACCTCAACAGTGAGAACCCATAAGTCATCACCAGCCCTTACCTGATCTGAGTGTTTCCCCAGGCATTGGGCATCCATGGGGATTTGAAAAATACAATACATTCTGGAAAAGCAGAGGCCACTTGCTATGAGAGACTCAGGAAATACAAAGGAAAATGGGATAAGCTACAGGAGAAAGGGTGTTAAAGTTAGATTTCTGTTTCCTTAAGATGTAGAAACTGACCTCAGACTCCCCTCAATGTAGTCAACTTTTTATTACCTGAACCCAGAGAAACTGTACACAAGTATGAGAAAAAGGAACTATCAAAGAAACAAGGAAAACACCTACTTATTTATTTTACCCTCCACTAACTACTTTTTTTCCTGCTGAAAGTGTACATTTATATCCATGAAACAAACCTCTTCAAAAACCATCTATCAATTTGAACTGGTTTCTATTTTACAATCTGAATCCACCCTGTACCCAGTTCCTTGGAGAGAAAATACAATGAAAATGCAAAATACTAATAACATATACATCCCCAATGCCTTCACATGGGTATTGTAAAGACTAATGACTTATTGTTTGGAAAGACCTTTGTGGCTTTCTGATGAAAAGTGAATATACATAAGGTTTTGAAGGTTTTATTCTTTGTAGTTGTTGTTAAAATTGCAGTAGGTACATAGTGTCTAGGGCATTCTAGACACTTTCTTGGTCCTTGTTTGTGCTTGAAAAGTAGGTTTGTTGCTTACTGTTTTTATTCTGCTGATAATATGGGTAAATTTTAGATTATAAAGTTAGCTGAACAGCTTAACTCAGTATTTTGGAAAATGCCCTAACCTTCTTAACATCCCCAATACCTCTTTTGTACACTTTTGTACACTTTTGTACACTTTTGTACACACATTCCAAACTTTCTATTTTGATAGTTTCCTCAACCTTCTGCATTTGGTGAGGGACATTCAGAAAGCAAAGTTAAGCAGTGCAGGAAGGTTTATTCTATCCTCACTCCTCTAATATGGTAGATAAACTCAAAAGCATCACTCAAGGATAACTGCGCAAAAGTCTTTGTTTATCAGCCTGTTGATTTCTCTAGGCCTTTTCTGACTCTGGGTTTGGGGGACTATTTTGCCTTTGCTGAAATAGTATACCCATTCCCCCTTGCCTGCCTCTCTTTTGTTATGTATGGGCTGTCTCTGTCTAAAATTCCTTATGGTGATTTTCCAGACACATTTATTTATGTTCACTCACTAATTGAAAATCTCATATTTGAAGTTATTATTCTGATTGATGTCTGTCATTTTGATCAAGCAGTAGCTCACAGATGCTTTGTTAGAACAATTTTGTAAGTGAGTTTATCACTATGCCTTTCTCGCCTGACCTTCTCAATGGCTGATAGCAAAAACTCTCAGTGGAGGCCCAGAAGGAGGGGATGCTTGGCCAGCCTCCCACATTCATTTCATTGTGATCTTCACTATGTTGAAAATGATTCTGTGTCAGGGATGCTGACATTAATGGGGAAGAATCCAAACAGTCAGACTCAGAGCAGGGCAACAAAACAGAAACGGTATGATGAAATTTCCCACCACTTGAAATCCTCTTTGTCTTCAAGTAGAGTCTACGTCCTCCCTCTCCGGTCCAAATAACCTTGGGGAAGGGAGAAAGGTTGGTCAGATTGTCATTTGTGGTATGTAAAATACAGAGACTGTCTGAGTTTTTTCAGTTACAGCTGAAAGGTAGCAACACATTTAGGAAAGAGAGATATGTGAAAAAGAAATTAAACTTTCAAACACTCTCTGTTTGCTGCTTCCTATTACTTCTGAGAAAAAGAATTTTCTAAAATATATTAGCTATTTTGTAAAGCTTCAATCTCATTCCTTTTCCAAAGGCTAAAATGTACAAATATATAGCTAAGATCATTTGATGAAGAAGTCTATTTAATTTACTGTTCAAAATTTTCAAATGTAATTGAATTGTTTTCAATTCTGTTCTCAGAAACTACTGCACTGTGAGTTTTTAAACTTTGTACTAGTTCTTAGGCCTTCTGTGAATTAAGTGCTTTTGTCTATAGAATGATAGACAATTAATGTAGGAGAAACTTTGGTTAATCTACTGCAATCCTGTGTCTATCCAATGGACTTATTCTACACAACGAATTCCTCTTAAAACAAGAGCACTGAGAACTCATTCGAATACCTTTATTATAACCTTATGAAACAGGAAAGATTAATGGAAAAAAATCATTAATTTTGATTTAGCTAAAATTACAGTGAACTCTCTAGTTGTGACTGGCCTCACATATGAACAACTGAGTCATGAAAAGAATTTTAGGTTTAATTTATGACAAAATCTGAAGTTACTGCCAGTCACTCGTGCAGTTATAAACAAAGTCTCACAATACCAGTAAGGCAAACATTAGCGGAAGTAAGCATAAATCTGAGCCCGGATGCAGGTGTCTGTGAACTTGATTTTGATCAGTGCTTTAGAATTGCTACAATTACTGCTATCAGAATGGTCCCCAAAAAGCTAGAAATAAGCTAAGGTAGGAAGGAAAGGCAGAGAATGAAATAATAATAAATAAAAAAGAAAACAGGATAAATATGAGAGTGGCATTCATGTGACCATTTTTGCTAATATGCACAGTGTGTCAAAATCCACCATCTTAACAATCCTCCTGAGAAAAGATTTGAATAAGGAAATTAGTGCTGCTAAAGGTGTTACACGAATTAGTCACGAGCAACATTGTTAGATGAGATACAAAGGCCATTATTAGTGTGGATAAACAGATGGTAGGCTATAGCCTATCTAAGTCTAAGCTTTGTGACAAAGCTATGACTATAAATGCAGATCTCATAAAGAATAATCTATCAACAAGTGATAATGGTGAAACATTTTGTGCTGGCTAGAGGTGGTTTCACAATTTTAAAGTAAGAACTGGAGTTCTCAGCATAGTTAAGAATGATGAAGCCTCCCGTACTGATAAAGGGGCTGCTGAAAATTACCTATACCACTTCAAAATGATGGCATAGGGAAGTGGCTTTTGGTCTCATCAAATTTTCAACTGTGATGAAACTGGATTTTTCTGGAATAAAATGCTCAGGAGATCATACATTATGCTGGAAGAGAGGACTGGGGTTCTGGTTTTTGCAATATGATTAGGGACATCCTCTTCAAGCAGGAAACATTTGAATAGACACCTAAAGATAGGAAGGAAAGAAATGAAGACCAAGGTCCCTCAGGCATCAGTTACCTGAATAAGCCCAGGAGTGGCATTGAAGAGATCATTAATGAAAGTGGAAGAGGAGAGAGAGATGAGGCTAGATCACTGTTGGAGACCAAATTTAAAGAAAGTTAGATAGGCTAAAGGCAGTGGGTTGTATTGCAAGAAGGACGCAGTCCTCCTTCCTCTAGATATCTGGGTAGATAGAGAACGTTTCTAGCACTGAATTTTCAAAGGGACCAATCTGGCTTCTCTGTAAAGAAGAGTTCATCAAAAAGAACAGTTTGTGCTGTGATTGTTTGATTGCTTGATCTTTTGTTTTTTTATGCCTAGATCTGGTACCTGAACAATGACTTCTAAGAAAACAATATGCAATTTATTGACTAGTTTCAATTTCCTTCTATTTTTTGAAATTCTATATCATTTCTACCCTTTTTTTCTGTTTTGCTTTTTAAAATTGAAAAAAAAATAAAAGAGGTCCTATGGATAATAGTAGATGCTGGGGGACAAGCTGGAAAAACCTCTGCTATGGTGTGAATCTTCAGACTCTTTGTCTTTGGCATCCTCTGGATCTAGGGTGCTCTGTGTGTCCTTTTATTATAGCTCTATTAACCCTCTTGGACTTGGACTTATTTCCAATTTCACCCCCAACACTTCTGCTAGATCATCTCTCTAAGGACAAGAACTAAGATTTACTTTTCTTCTTCCTATTCCATGTTGAAGGTTGGCTTTATGAATATCTAAATAAGAATGAAGACAAATATCTCTATTTCTTATCACAAGAGTCAGGGACAAAGCTTTGCTTTTGAAGGCAATTATGCTAATTCTTTTATCTAAAGTCACTTGTCTTCCCATCTCTACATACTAATTAAAGTATACTCTCTCTTCTGAAACCATCCACAATGATTACCTGTGTTAAAACTATTTTCCTACCATATTGGCAGTTTTTATACTAGCAATTATAATTTTCTTACTGTTCTTTTCCAGCCTTTGTGGCCAAAGAAGACACAGAATTGCTTCAGTATATTTGCATATATCTTAGTTACTAAGCTAAGTGATTAAGCAGTTTTCTGGAAAGAAGTTTGGGAAAATGAATACTGCCCAATTTCATATTATTGATTTTTTTAGTTAATTAAGAAATGTTTCTGTTTGGAATCAGATAGCTGTGCAATATTTTATACCAGCCAAGAAAATTAGTATCTAAAATGATAAGGGAACTTCTCCCTAGATGTAAACTTAAACATATTACAGAGTTTTGTAATATAATTAAAGCATTTGGGATATTAAGGAGGAAAATTAAGGAAGCAATATCAGAATATTAAGAAGATAGTATTTCATATATTTGATGCAACTTTAGGAAAATATTCCTAAATCTAGTCAAATTGTATTGGAAACATTTAGTGTGGAGTTAATTTTAAAAGATCATTTGATTGAATTAAGGGATACCTAATTAGCTGGGAAAATATTATCTATGAGTATTCCTGTGAATATTTTTCCAGAAATGAACAGCATTTGACTGAGAGAATTGCTAAAGGAAAAATATGCTTACCCAGTGTAGGTGAGCACCAACCAATTGGCTGAGGATTTAGAAAAAACAAAACAAAACAAACAAACAAAAAAAAGGCAGAGCCCTTTTGCCTGTTTCTTTTGTGAAGCTGAAGCATGCATATCTCTTGTACTTGGTTCTGTATTTTCCCTTTCTAGGACTTTAAGAGTAGCAATCATGATCCCCCAGCATCTCAGATTTTTAGTCTTTAGAATTGTAATATCTACTTTCCTGGATCTGAGGGTATTGGACTCAACATTGATCTACATTACTGGTTTTTCTGGTTCTCTACTTGTAGATGACCTTTTGTGAGACTTCTCAGCCTCAGTAATTATATGAGTCAATTCTTCTAATAAATCCATTCTCAAATTTATAATCTGATTTTTTAATCTCTGGAGAACTCTAATGCTCTTAGTATAGAACACATATAGTTCCATAATCAGAAAATTATTTGATCAAGGAGAGCATGTAGTGTGCTACAGGAAAGTTTGGAGGTTACAAACAATCCTTCATGTTGTAAAAACCGTACATCGTAATTGCTGAACTATACTGAAAATTAAAATTAAAAGTGTGTTCAAAAATTGTGAAGATTTATCAGAAATTGTTGATATTTAATTCAAACTTTGGAGCTTTGATAAAGAAAGAAAAGATGAAAGTAAGATATTTAATGTAGAATAAAAATTACATCAATGATATTTGTGGATACACTTAACTCTATTCCATATTGATTGATTAATTCCATTTTTTTCTTTATTTCTCAGGGTAGTAACCAGCTGAGCCCTTAAGCCAGTCAAGGATAAGGATATTATTTCCATCCATTTTTAAAACACTCTATAAAGAACTATCTTGTTCATAATAGCTTTGTTTACTGCATAGTACAGCATGTTCTAATTATTACCCCTGCCTCACTAACCACATAGCTTATGTTCCCACACTCATCAGTTATTTTTATGCCTCCTGCAGAAATGAAGAAACATTAATAAGAATCATACTTGGAGGATAATATTTTTGGAAATTTTTAAAAATGTGGCTGATAGTGTAAGGAAGCAGAGCTCCTCAGTTAAATGACCCATCACCAACAAGACCAAGTTTTCTTTTCTCTTTTCATTTGTGATTTGTCATTAACCTCTCATCTCTTCTTTTCTCTAATGATTTGTTTGATTATCATTTGCTTTGGCTGTTTAATTTTCCCTGTCACAAAATTTACTATACTCTTTTTCTTTGTATTTCCTCTAAATTCCGTCTTTCTTATTCTTCTCATATTTTGAAATTCTTTTATATCTTTTTGTTTTATATTTTTCTCATTTTTCCCTTGCCCTCTTTATCTCATTCCTTTTTCTGACTCTTTCTATCTTCCACTTGTAATAACTTTCCTAATGTATGCACAGAAACTATCTTTTTATACTCTGGCTGGAAAAAATGTATATAGGAAATAATGTGTTTTCTGCACAAGAAATAGGTCCAGTGGGAATGTCAAATAGAACATTAAAACATTTAAAATTCACTACATTAACTGAGTAAGGCTTAAGTAATATTTGCGTGGCATGGAGACTAAATCAAAAAGCAATAATAATGAAGTGATAGAAAGGGAAAATGTCTATAAAATGAACCTTTCAAAAATAATAAATCGTTATAGAATCACACAAATTTTTATATCTATAAAAGAATCAGTGTGCCTTTTGCACATGATCTTTTCTAACATTTAAAAATACATACGTGAACAAATGTTTCTTGTACACTGATGGCAGCAACAGATCTCATCTCATTAGGAATGGCTTTTGTGTTCAACCCTCAGTACTGGCTCCAAAAATTAATAAATAAATAATAACAATCATCCTTGCCGTGCTGTTGAATTCACCATTCAAGTAGTTGTTACAGCTTGCAGGAATGTTTTTCATGATAGAAATCTTAAATGGATAGGGAAGAAGGAAAAAAAAAAAAAACAAGAGGAGAAAATTGCTAATTAAAAGGGAAATAAATGGCAAGGCAATATACATACTTAGACACATTTTCAGCGATGACTCAGGAACACATTTCAGTGGATTACATCAATTCTTCCCTCAATAGTTGAATCTAATCATCCCCAGGAATTGATTGGAGTTTTAAAAAAATAGCAACCAAGGTTCTTTCCCATGCTTATGATAAGCTCCTGGAAATGTTGCACTTTAGATAAAATCATAGAGATTAAAAAAAAATACTTGTGATGTTGGAGAAGTCTTTCAATGAGTGCATAAAGATTAATTGCATGTAGAATAGGTAATTAATCTCTAATTTGGGAGCCAGTTTGTTGGGAGACAGGGAGGAGACAGGGAAAGTCACACTCAGTGCTACTTCTGTTCCCAGAATTCACTATCACATTGAGCACTAACTTCTGATTTTCTAAACTAACTTTTTCTGTACTCTTTTTCTTTTTTTGTCCCAGACAAGCAAATGTTCAACAAAAGTATCCCAGTATGTAATTGTAATACAGGTAAAAGAAATTAGCAGCCTCCCTTTATTTCCCAGGATCTCTGAACTGAACAACTGCCATCACCCTTTGCTTCCCAATAGCCCCTATCTCAGAAGAGATCTTCAATGCAAACCAAACAGACACATGGTGTCCTCCTAATTCCATGTGAACATTAGGCAGTGACCTGGGTGAGGACCCAAAGCTAACCAAAAGCACTTTAGAGCTTGTTTTCCTTTCTTGTTCTTTTAGAAAAAATAGAATTATTAATGGGTCTTAGTGGTATTAATCAGAGGATAAAAGTTGGATCAGAGATATTCTGGGAACCCAGGGACCAGATCCCCTCCTGATTTGGCTTCTGTTCAAGAACAGCTGTACCCACAATACACATGGCAGAGAAAAAAGCCTCAGACTTCATTTTCCAAAAGCACACTATCTGCACAACAAATGGAGCTCATGTTAATGTCCAGGAGAAAACTGAAGCCCGTTACCATCTATCTTTGCCCGGTCAGGTCTTTCCACATGAGCAGGTATCCAGTAATATAGAGAAGGATTGCGCTGGAGTCATGGAGTGCGAACAGGGTCTAATAAACTACAGAGGTCTCATGGGAGACCATAGCATTGATCTAATATAGCTAAGGCCAAAATAGAGGTAAAAAAAATAATATAATTTATAACAATTCAAAGTTTCCCAGAATTAAGACCTAATCTGGTGCCATAAAAGAGACATGATTCTTTATTTGGACAAGCAGGACAGGATAGAGGTGTGAGATCTGAAGAAATAAGAAGCTACTCATAGCAACTAGATATGGGATGTAGGCTCTTGGACCTGCACCTGGTAGTATAATCTCAAATTCCAACGATTTAAGTCACTGTAACTACAGGGGAGACCATTGAAACATTATTCACTTCTTTTCAAACATTGCTTAGGCTTAATTTGAGGTTGAACATGCCAATGGATAATAAAGACAAGGAGACAGGGCTGCCCACAGCCCACTCATTCATGGGTGATATAAAAGGGACAAACTGCAGTAGCTGTAGCTTCTTCGCTCCTCAGCTTGAAACCAGAGTTTCTTCAGATCACGTGTTATTTTCCCTGCCCTTTTCCAAATTAAGACGCATGAAGGAGAAGCTTGCTGTTGTCATGGTTACATAAAACCGAGTGCATCAACGCAATCACACTCCTTTTGAAAACATCCTCATCTGTGACCCATTGGACTGGTTTGCTGAGGAATCTATAGCACCTTAAAGTCATTTATGGAGAAAAAAAAATCCTGTGTGTTCATGCTTTTGAGGTAGCTTTGCTTTGCTCTATTTTGGATTTAGTGAAGAAAATAATTTCAGCTTGTGAAAAAATGGAATATAATCTGAGCATTGGTGGGTCAAAGATTAGCTCACATGTCTTTGGCTAGCGGATACACTGAAAGCAAGAGGTGTCACCGAAAGCAAACCTGTTTGTCCCTACTTACCTCTGATAATTAAGACCATGACTGATATCACTGCTTTATTATCACTTAAAATCATTTTTGGACATGTGATCTACCATTGCCATTGAGACTAGGATAAGCAGTTCTCATAGCTAAAGAGTTGAAGGATAATTCATTCTTGTATCTTAAATTAAAAAGCTTGTCAGGAATTTTTTTATGATTTGTTTTCAAAGGGAAATTTATCATGTGCAATTTTGTATATACTGTAAAATTATACATTTCATTCCACCAATATGCCAAAATAGTCATCTATAAAACAACTATTTTTGTCTCCTCTGCTATATAAGATTCAGTTGCTTAGTTTTTTCCCCTTTTCTCTGGTTTTGATGCCAGCTATTACAATCGGTAATGATTAAACATAAGCAAGCATTGGGATTCATCAAGGAATTCATCAACTCATTGTGGATGGAAACCTTTCTCAGTTCCAAGGTCAGATTAGATGGTTAACTGGAACAACTTTATATATACACAAATGTGTACAGCTCAGTGTATATAAATTCATCTTTAATATCATTACTGAAAAGGATACATACATATATATTACTATACCTGTATCTAAACAGTTGCTTTCTAAAATATAGTGGCATAGAAGTTAGTAAAGGAATTATTGTTAGGTATAAAATGCTTAGACTCTACCTTAGAACTTTAAATAAAAAAACCCAAGCACTAAAAGTTTACCAGAGAAATTCAGCCTCCTAACTGATTAGCTCACTGGAACAGATACAGAAATCTTGGCAAGTGTGGCACCATATTATATGCTACCTCCAATATGACTACAAAAATCTTAAAGCCCAATGAAACGCACTGGAAACCAGTGACTTTTAATGTCTAGAAAACAGAAGACAACTCATCCTGCAATACTGGAAACATAAATTTGTCTTTCAATCTGAATATAAAATGCCAATCAGTTTAAAATCCTTAGATTTGACTCTTATACTTTTCTACCTCTCAAACTTCTAATCCAAGAGGCAAAGAAATTCTATCTACTTTTCAAGATGTTACATTCTTTAGAAATTCTTTATTTTTCTGACTCTTTGAACAGATGTAATTCATCTCTTTTCTGTTGTTTTGTTTTGTATATTTTTGCAATGCTGGGTATGGAACCTAGGGCCTCACAAATGCTAGGCAAGCCCTATACCACTGATTTACCATATCACTCCTTTATTTTATTTATTTATTTTCTAAATTGTCCAGCCTGGGCTCATTGTTAATCCTCCTGCCTTAACCTCCACAAAAGCTAGGCATGGTCTGTCATGATGGTTGTAATCCATCTCTTATTTTTTCTTCTTAGTTTCTTACTTTTGCATCTTCTACTGTATATTTTATATACTCTCTTTGTACTAGATCCCTTTTGCTGCTGTTGTAAACAATGCACAGGTTTAGTGATTTAAGATAACAGGAATTTATTTGCTTATACGTCTGGAGGATGGAAGCCAGAAATTCACTTTCAGTGGGCTAAATTCAAGGTCTCTGAAGGACTGGCTCTACTCAGAGGCAAAGGGAGAAGGCTACACTCTGATTCTTCACATTTGCAGGAATCTTTGGGGTTGCATCTCTTCAAGGTTTTTCTATACCTTCTTTGTTCTATACTCAGATACATCTCACTTGACCCCTTTATTAGAACATTTTTATTGCATTCACTGCTCACTGAAATCAACTAGGATAGTTTCTCTTTTCAACACATTTATTTTATTAAATATCTAAAGTTATTTTTTGGCCACAGAAGGCACCTTTTCATGGCTGGAGGTATTCAAATATGTTCATCCCTAAGGGTCATTATTCAGTCTACTATTCTCTTATTTCCCTGATATTTTCTTTTTGCACTTTTCTCTCTCCATTGCCTTATTTATTCAGAGGTCTTATACTCTGTATCACTATATTAGGTCTTTGGTCTAACACCATATCTTAATTTGTCAAGTAGGTATTATATAGTTGCATTTAGACAGCATGTTCAAAGGAAGACAAAATGCCTTGAAATTGAGCTCAAAATAACTTTGTATTTCCCTCACTTATCACAGAGGTAGATAAGTGCCCACCATTCACCTTAGGACCTAGTTTTGACTTGAGAATAAGACTGACCAGAATTTCCCCTGTTCTGCAACTTCTCTCATCGTTTAAAGAATCTTCCCTTGAAGCAAAATATTCTCTCCATTCTTCCAATATGCAGTACAAATCCCTGCTGAAATTCTTATTCTATTTTGCCTGTCTTAGTCACTGTTCTTATTCTTGGGGCACAGCATGGAACACTTGCAACTTAAAGGAGGAGAGGTTTATTTAGGTTTTCAGTTCATGGGTGACTGACTCCAGGACAGATACAGCATAGTAGAGGGCACAGAGGAGAAAAGCTGCTCACGTTGTGGCTCCCAGGAAACAGAGACAGAGCGGGGAGTGTCTATGCCCCATACTGTTTTGTTAAGCTATGATATTTGGTAGGTTAAAAATACTGAAGGATTTTTCACTTAGCAGATTTGCAACTTAAAATGTGTTTATTGGTATGTGAAGCCATTGTGAGGTGATGAGAATCCAGTTACACCTTGAACATTTGTCTTTCCAAACTTTCATTACAGTCATTCTCTTTCTCATGGTCTTCATTGTTTTCTCCATGCATCAATCTTTGTTGTGATGCCTTCACCCAGTTAATGCAGCTCTTTCCTGTTGTTTCAGATGCATACCCTTTTATTCTGTTCAGTAATCTCCACTTTTTTAGAAGCAACACTTTGCTCTCTTCTTTGTGGAATTACTGATACAATTCGTTTGCCCTACCTTACCTTCTCTTTACAATCTATGTCACATGCTTCCTTATCAAGAATGCTGTCTCTCATCATTCAAGGCAGTTATTCTCATTTGTAAGTAAAATAATTTTATTCTATATACATTTATATGAATACTTTAAACATATTACAAAAACTAACAAAATTGTGTCTAGAGAGGAGCTACAAGTGAGGTATGATTCAGGAAACTTTTGCCTTTCAAAATGTTTAGAAAGCAAATCATTTTGAAAAACTTGACACACAGGAATATTTGAGTATCTTTCATGGGTTTTAAAAATTATATTGTAGCTTTCTTGGGCATCACTTTCTCAACTAATTTATAATTTTAAAGGCAGGAACAAAACCACACACACACACACACACACACACACACACACACACACACACACACGGTTCCTTCTTTTTTTCACATCATTTGAGTTTGATGGATACCAGGAGACATATATCAGATCCTGAGCAGGATCCCATTGAGAGTTCTCACAGCTCTTCAGTCACTTAGTCATGATCTATGCTCTCAACAGTTGAAGATAATGATTTCAGGAACAATCTTTCACGAGTTTCATATTAAATGAGACGAAAGTGCAGGCATGGCATTAGACTACCTTGTTATTTGCAGAGTACTTAGAGTAACCTTAAATATGGAAATGATCAGATTTCATGACCTTTACTTTTAATTCTTCCATCTTCCTGTATAATTTCTATTTTTAATAAAGATATGTGTATATGCATGTGTGTGTGTTTGCCAAATTAACCCTGATACTTAAAACAATATTAAAACTTTAAAGTTAAATACAGATGCTGGAAAATGAGTATATATATATGCTTGCTTTCATTGTAAGCTTATCTGTACTGCTTCCATGATCTTACGCTGTTAAGAGACTATTATTTTTAAAACTATCTAGCAGTGAATTACGGTGTTAAAAGTCTCCATCTTCTATTTTTGTTCTACATTTGCCTATTTCAATTTATAATGAAATGCAAAGCTCATTAATGTCTATTGCTGACAATATATTTTACTTTTAACATTAGTCAATACTAGAATATTCCCATGTAACAAAATCTGAAGTGTTTACTCTTGGATTTCAGAACAATTCCCAAAAGTTGATAGACAAATTTGAGCATCACAGGATCTTAGTGGAGTGGATATGTACATATTGGGCAAGATTCATGGTTTGCAGCTAAAACTTCGTAAGTACCACCAAAATATGTATTTATTATTCCTGGTGAAATAATATATATTCACATAGAAACCACAATAAAAAGTATCAAGCCATACACAATTGAGGAAAATAACATTTTTAAAACTCCATTCCCAGTGACAAACAAGAAATGTGCACTCATGCTAGAATAAATGCCATCTTGCTTTAGAAGACTTTTCTGACTAAAGAACTCTACATCCTAAAATTCACATACTGTCACATATTGGCTACTGCGAATGGGCCCTACAGCTGCATGCTACTCTGGAGAAAGTGTCAGTGAATTAAAATAGGAGGGAAGGAGAGAGAGCAAGTAGTAGAGAGAGAAACATCAAATTTGGGTTGAAATAAGGCCTAATTTTTAAAATCATCCAAGTAGAGACTAATTGATTGTCTTCTTTATTTTTTTAATTTAGAACAGTGTTAAGGACACAGATAAAGCTAAGAAGCATACATAGATTTCTTGTGAAATCTCAGTTTCCTTGCCACACAAATTCATGTCCACCCACGTTATTAGCATCACCTGCAGGTAGTGTATTTGTTACAAATGATGAGTCTACCTTGACACAACAGAATCACCCAGAGTCCATACTTTACATTAGGGTTCACTCGCCCTTGTGCATGCTATGGATTTGGAAAAATGTATCATGACATATATCCAGCATTTTATCATCATTTGGAGTGTTTTCACTGCCTCAAAGATTCTCTGCATTCAGTCTAATCATCTCCCAAATGCCTGGCCGCTGGCAATTGCTGATCTTTAGTCTATCATCATAGATGTTCTTTCCTCAGAATGTCACATACTTGGAATTGAACGATGTTTTCAGTTTGGCTTCTTTCAATTAGTAATGTCAAGTTTCCCCTATGAATTTTCATGGCTTGGAAACTTATTTTTAAAATCTTAAATTAAAATCTTTGTTCACATACACTGCATTTCATCAAGTTACCTACTGAGTTCCTGGCAATCCTAAACAATGCTGCTATAAACATTTGCATTCAGGTATTTATATGAACATAAACTTTCAGCATTTTTGGTAGATATTAAGGAGCATGATTGAAAAGTTTGATGTTGATTGTGTTACCTTTTTCTATTTGAAGATTAAAATCAAACTCTCAACAATCAAATGCCTCATTCTTGAGGACTGTGGTCATTGTTTTTCCTATAAACTTGGTGCTACCAGACTCAGCATGACACGTCCATTTTACTACTCAGGTCTTCTCAGTAAGTTGAGAGCCCAAGCTGTGGTGATTCTCATCAAGTGGAAGCTGTTCTGAGAGGGACATTGAGTCCACATGCAATTGTGTATGGACCCTGCTCACTCCATTATCCATTCGCCTCAACAGTTTGTTCTTAATTTTTCATATATATTTATTCTTTTACAATGCTTCTGTGTTTCCTGACAGGGTTTCTTGTTTGTTTTTTTTTTTTTTTTTTTTTTTTTTTTTTTAATTTAAAACTTGCAAGTTCTTTGAACAAAATCATTATGTCTTGCATTTCTTCTGTTATTTTGGTCTTATCTACGGTGCTTATCTCTAGAAGTTAGTTAATATATCTTTACATGCAATGAGTATTGATTGACTAGGAAGCATTTATTTCCTGGGTAAAGTGTCACATTTAGAAATGGATTTGGAAAGACTCTAAAGATTACTCTGGAAACTTGGCAATTCCTCTGATCTAATATAGTCACATTTACAGGACTTCAGGTACACACCTAATAAACTACCCCACTCCCATGTTTCGATTTAAAGATCTTCCAAAGACTAGTTCTCTTTGGGTCACCACACTTGCCAGGTTGGACTTTTGAAACCTACTAATATGGGCTGACATAACAAATTAGCAACAAGAAAAGTTCACGGAAGGACAAGTGTGAGAAAGTGTGCCAAATATATTAGCATTCGTTTTGCAACCTTGTCTCCAGTTTTGTGAAGTTGGTGGTTGGAGGTTACGCTTTCATTAAAAATTGACAACATTTTAAATGCTAATCAAAACTGCTTGTCCTTTCTACTTCTATTTATTGAGAGAGAGAGAGAGAGAGAGAGAGAGAGAGAGAGAGAGAGAGAAATAGTTTGCTTTGAACTGCAACAAATATCAATGTCCCTCAGACTTCATTGCCTCCTGTGTCTTATGTAAGACAGATAAGAGTTATGTAGATTGAGAGTCACAACCTCAGTGTGACATGTGACATGTTCACACATTAAAGTCAGAGAAGTGGCTTCCTAAAGTTAAAAGTGTACATGCTGTGAACTTGCGTGTTTTGGAATGTGTGTGCACACGTGTTGTGTAGATATCTTTTCATGTGACTCTTTTTAATTAATTGTAAAGAAAGAATTTTGGAAGTGTAATTGTTTTATAATGATTAAAATAAAAAAGAATAAATTTTCATAAAGAGAAGCCATATAGTATATGATAAAAACTATTAACATCATAAAATTTTAAAAAAAGATTAGGTAAAAGCTGTTTCAAGCATGGAAAGCAAAACATAATCAGTGATCACCCATTGTAGAGAGTAAAGCTCACTTCAGACCATGCTTAGGAAGGACTGCAAAGAAAAGTAGAACTATTTGGCTCCAATTCTTATGCAAATTAAAATTTGAAACTGTAGGATCTGTGCTACCCAGTGTTTTACATGAAATTAGTTTCTTTCTATTTTTTTCTTTATCTCTTTGAGACAAGGTTTCACAAGACAGGTGAACTTAAAATTACCCTTCCTCAGCCTCTTCTGTGCTGGGATTAGGATCCTTGGCATAGATTACCACCCGGTGAAAACGCTCACCCAACCTATTAGCTACTTTTTTGTTGCTGGCACAAAATAACTGACACCTACAAGTTAAAGGAGGAACAGTTTATTTTACCCCAGTTTGTAAAGGTTTCCATCCATTGTTGGCTGCCTTCAAGGCAGGGTGGCATGGCAGCAGGGCAGGGCAAAGGAAAAGCAGTACATGGCAAGGCAAGCAGAGAGTAATGTTTTACCTTGTATCCCATCCAGGTTACAGCCAGGCTTTTAGTTGATATTGCCTGTACCCAGGGTGAGCCTTTCTGTTATCCACACTCAAAACTGTGTTAAACACAGTAGACTAATTTAGTTATAACATTCTTAATCCATATTCATATACCCCACATCCAGCTGCTTCCTTAAAGCTCTACCTAGGAGAATATGAAGCTTTGGGGGAACATCCAAATACAAACCATAGCACCCACAAACAAGGGTGGGATTCACATCCCATATCCAGAGCATGGCAAATTAGCAGACTATTGGCTTAATCACTCAGGCATCTCTATCACTTTTTCCACTTTTGTCTATATTTTCAAAATTCCAAATGAATTCTAGAGAAGTATCAAAGAAAATATGGAATTTTTCAGGTTTACATATACAGAAAGATAACTTGATTTACTGGCAAAAAGCTGTTGTGTATCATGGCTTAATCAAACAAAAATGCTTAATTGATGACAGCTGGGCCAAAAACTTGTCCATTTATATATGGGTATGAAAATATGTGTACATATCAATGTAACTTAATCACCTACTGTTAAAATAGATGTTGAATAGTTGTTCTCAATGTAGATCTACTGTCTGTATCTGTATTTCTTAAATAGGATCCTTTCATTGTGAATTACGTTTCTTTGCTAAGTAGACTGCCTTATAATATGAGCAATATGCCATTTGAAATTCAGCTGAAAATGGCCCAGTGTGAATCTGGAAAGATTTTATCATCATCACTCATAATTTCCTTCTCCTCACCCTTTTTCCATCTTTCTTTTCTTTCTCTGTCATGCGATCCTTCTCTATTTCTTTCTCTTACTCTCTCTTCCTTTTCTGATCCTTCATTTTATTCATTGCTTCCAATTTTGTCTCCATGATCTTTCTCAACATCATGTACTATAGCGAAGTTGAAATATCTCATTTCACTTGATTTCATTATTACAGTAATATTCTGGTGTAAGTACTGTCATTATCTCCAAGACAAACACATACTGGGATATTGAAGGTTAAATCATCTTTCCTACGGGGGCTGTGCTAGAACTTAAAACCAGATATGGATGACAATAAAGCAGAGGCTCTCAGCCATTAAACTAAAATGAGACCTTCCTTAGTAACACATAACTGATCTTTATTCAGATATGAATCTTTGTCTGAGTCTATTTATATTTTTAATGAATAGCAATAGTTGGGATAATGAGTTCCATAAGTTTATCCCCTACTGTGTTAAAAAAAATAGTTCTTTCCATTTATCCTAAATCCTCCCTTTTCAAGCTTCAAAGGGGGCCCTTTGTTCTGGAATTTGATGAATAAGTCCTTCTCAGTCCTCTCTCTTTTCTTTTCAGTTTTATAGACTTGTAGACTTTGAGCCTATTCAGCTTTGAATTTTACAGACTGAAGAGCCTGATTATGTGATGTCCCCAAAGAAAATATTTCCATTCATTTGGTCTCTTTCATTGCTGTATTCTCTAAACTTTCTCTAGCTATCTTTGAAACAAAAGATAGTTCAGGCATAACAGGGCTAAGCAGAGCATGTTTAATTCCTGAAATGGAATCTGGCGAGGTGGACTGGGGTGTTTCTACCTAATTTTTCTAATAATACTGTATAATAGCTGACCTAACACACAAGGCTCAATTTGTGATTACATAAAGGCATTGATTTTAGATAAATTAAGTGTGATATACCTGCCTTCTTACAAAGTTTGAAATGTGATTTAAAAAAAAATTCATCTATTTTTTAAAAATGCAAATGATCCACAATAAAAGCAATGCTTTTTTTTTTTTTTTAATTCATTTAAGCCTCAGCACAAATTCAGATTCCTGACGTTGAAGACTTCCATTTTGAGTAATACAGAGAAAGGCAATAAACCTGATATTGTTAGCCCTGGTGTGGGAAACCAGGTGAGAGAAGAGAATCCGTTAGCTTTTCTGGGGAAATAAAAGGTACGCAAAAGCATTAAATTTAACAGAGGGCAGTGGTAGTGGAAAGTGTTCCAAAAATAGAGTAAATGGTAAAAGAAGTATTTACCCAAGACTAATATTGTCATCCTTCCAAGGTAGCTGAAGATATAAATATTCCTTCCAGATTTATTTTCATACACTATTCACTGTGCTTGGTTTCATAGAGTCCGTGGTTGAATTTTCAAGCTCAAAGACGATTTGATACCTGGATTTGTGTGAGGAAAACAGCTTGCAAAAATTATTGGGAAGTGCCTTGCATCAATAAAAACAATTTATATGCTAAATAATCACATCAAATAGATAAAGTCTCCTTCAACTTTTTCAATTCCATTATAATGTTTAAATTTCAGAATAAAACTATAGTAGAATGTACTTTTTAGCATTTAATAAGAAGGCTTTAGAAACATGGGATGTTTTCTTTTCCTCTCATTATAATTGCAACAAGTCTGTATTCTTAAAATCACCTCTTACCCTTCCCAATGACGTAGTATATGCTACCTATCATTTTATTAATATAATTTTGCAGATAGTAAAACTCAGATATTGAGAGGTGAACCTATTTCTCCAAAGTTGCACTGTCAGTGTTGGCAATAGGCCCTAGAAAGGACAACTAATCCTTAAGTCAAAGAATACTAAGTGAACTGATGGGGAATTCCTGTGATAAATATAATGGAGGTCCATGCTCAACATAGACAACTGGAAATGCCAAGATGTAAGTAAGAAACATATTAGTGGAAATGTACTGCTGCTTATGAAAATAGTCTAGAACAACAACAGCATGTTTTATAACTAGGAACTATTCAATTAAGTATTCATTTCATTTCATAGTTATTTTTGAAGAATAAATCTGAGTACCTTTATAACTTTATGCTGACTAGTTTCATGTGTAAGATTGATGTGCATACCAAAATGTGAACTGTTTTTTAAATTGACAGATAAGTAGTGTGTAGTTACTATTTATATATTGAAATTACAACTATCATGTGCTTTTAATTCAGTTCACCTTCAAAGATCCTAATGTTGCCAGTTTGTAATGTATTGAGAGATGTATTAGGTACACTGAGTCTGTCTGATTTGCAGCTTTCTAATCAGCTATTTAGAGTTTACACCAAGCAGAAAATCAATGTATTCAAAACCTAGTAGCTCTGTTGTTAACTTTAGTCATTTGCTTAAAGAGTAATGTCAAGCTGATAATTGAAATATGGTTTAAACTGTGCATTTTAATTCAAAATAAAAAAAGTTTCAAATATTACTCATTTGATCTTTTTCTACTAGAATCCTAAAGGACACGTTTTGCCTGCTCAGTTTAACAATTGCACATAGGGATAGAAGGCCTTGCGCTTATGCCTACTGGTGCCAGAGGTTGGAATTTATCCCCATCTCAAGAATCATTAGTATAGTTTCTAGACTAGTGTATGAGCCAGGAGTTTATTCTATTCATGGGTGCTGTTGTGAACTTACAAAAGTGGTCTCACTCTCTGAAAGGGTACTTTAGACAAATCACTGACTTAAGCAACACAGGTGATTTGCTCCCTAATGGTAACTACAGTTTTATATGGAGAGACTGAAAGTGACTTCTGAAGTGTAGCGATACATAGGATGCTGATGTGTTTCATTTGACCATTATCTTGTATGGAATACAAGTATATTTAATGTTGTGATACATATGCAGGTTATTTTATTCTTATTTTATTTTAATATATGTCTTTCTCAGCTGTCTAGATTGGCCTTAAACTTAAAATTCTCCTGCTTCAGGCTCCTAAGTAGCTAGGATTATAGATATACACCACAATGTCTGGTTAAAAATCATTTTGAAGACCTGATTCAAATACATGCTGGGAGTGCAGGAAGCCAAAGGTATGAGAGCTCTCACCCACTCTCTTTACCTCTTAATTCCTACTGCTTGTTATGACCATATCTCTTTTTATCTCTTAATGAAATTTCTAAAGACTTAAAGTGTGTCTTGCACGCAGTAACTATGCTGTGTTTATGATGCAAGAATGGCAATAAAATAAGTTGAAAGGAAAAAAAGACTGATAGTGAAAGAATAAAACCCTGTGGACACCAAAGTACTTCATAATTGGTCTTTGGTAAGCCAGTGCTCCATTTATAAAAGAAAACTCTGAGTAGACATTTGTAAGATTTTTTTCAGTTATTTCAAATATATTTATTCTGTGGAATTTTCAGAAAGGAAGTGAAGAAAATTGGACACAATTGCTACATATGGAACATGGTACAAATGTCAAAGGAAAATTTTCCAGTACTGTTTGGAGGTTCATGGAACCTGCTTCCCATAAAACATAAAATTGGAAGGAAGGAAGCCATCTTACTGATCCTCTTGAGCTTTTGGCATACCCATCAAAACTTTGCTTCTCTTTTAGAGAGAAAAATCTTGTGGCACAAAGAAATATAAGTCAATCAAGAAAAGATTTCCTTGAAAGTTTGATTTGCAGTGGTTCCCAGTAGGAGTGCCTATGACCCTATGTGAATCTGAAAATATTTGGACCTTGATTTTCAGGACTGAGAAGTGTTGCATATGTAAAGAGTAGAGATGCTACTTTATAGCATACAATTCAGGGCACAGCTCACTCCACAAAAATTTATGTAGCATAAATGTTAATACTGCTGGCTTGCTTTTGTCACTGCTTTTGACACAGTGAAGAAGCCCATGAGAAAGCAGATAATCTAACTTATCAAACTACTTTGCTGGCAAAGAAATAAAAAATAGAGGAAAGTTAAACCGGGACTTTGGACTGATAGCATTAGTTCGACTTTCATTTTTTCTGATACTGAAAACAAAGATATTTAATTGAAACATAACAGTAAGAAAGGTTAAAATGGCATTGTGGTAAAGGGGAAAAAGAAGGATATATTATTTAATTTTTATTTTTTTTATTTTTATCGGTACCAGGGATCGAACTCACCACCACCTGCTTGCAAGGCAGGTGCTTAGGCCACTAAGCTAAATCCCCAGCCCGAAGAGGATATATTAAGGGATAGAAAAAGAATAGACAAAGGAAAAATACTGAAAGAAATCAGTGAAAAAAATGGGCTTGATTGAAAAGTGTTCTGTTCTCTAATTTTTGGAAAAATTGGTGAAGAATTATTATCAATTATTTTTAAATGTTTACAGTTCCTCTGTGAAATCATCTAAGACTGAAGTTTTTTGTGGACAGTACTTTTAAAGAGAATAAAACACAACAAAACAGAACAAAGCAGATCACAACAAAACAATGTGATATACATTAGATTTAAAAAAAAAAAAGACAATAGGTAATCAACAATGGTTACCATAATGTCTCTTGCCCATATCTTCACACACAATAAATTCATACAAGACCAAGTAGTATAAAAGCCATCAAAACAAAAGAATGAAAGCATTACAGGCCTTCAAAACCAGACAATAGGAAAATCAACTATGGCTACCTTAGTTCTCTTGTTCCCTTCAAAATAGCTGTCGATACTTTCACACATACTGAAATTAAACAATACCAAAGAGATTAAAACCACTCAAAGTATAAAATCATTACTGAACTTTGCAAAAAAAAAAAAAAGACAAGAAATCAGCAATGACTTCCATAATGTCTCGTTTTATTCAAAGTAGTTGTTCATGCCATCACACATAATAAAATCAATTCTTGTAAACTCTTCAGAAGTTCTAGGCATGTGTAAGCCTATACATGTACATCTATCCTTTCTGTATTAGGAGGAAAACAAAACAAAACAAATCAAGAGAAAAGAAACAAAACAAAAGAAATAACAATAACAAAGAGCCCAAGGCAATATAGGCTTTCAAAATACAGTGGTAGGAACATAATTAATGTTATTTTGCATAGTTTTTTTGTAAGAGTTACTCAGATTACCAAATATAAACATACAAACTGGTCAAATCCTATGAATGTTAACTATTTCATTCCAAGAACTAACACTGCTCAAATGGGAAAAAATAACTCAGGGAAAAAGAGAAAAGTAGGGAAAGGAAAAAAGATACACATTCGTATATACACACTTAAGATAACTAAGATGATTGTGTTACTAATTCTTGGATAGTACTTTGAGCAGTCACCTGCTATTGGTCTGCCCCGATTGTGTCTTTCAGTCAGTTTCAGCACAATAACACTCATTAATTACTTGTGCTCAAAAGGGACTAAGGTAATTCAGAGGGCCTGAGGTAGTTCTCTTGAGAGTGTTGTTGCAAAAATAAGACTGTGCATGCTCCGCCCTTTCGGTTCTGTGTTTTATGATGTGATTTCTCCCTCTCATGTGCACCTTCATCATGTTGATGCCACAAACCAGAAGATTTTCTCCAATGCTGAGCTGATGCTTGTGCTATGTCCATAAACCTCAACAACTGTGAAGTACAACTAAATTTTATTTTAAAATGAAGTTACACAGCCTGAAGTATTGTGTTACAGTGCTAAAACTAATACAGTAAGTTTCTCAAATTTCCTTATGGTATTGATTTCTTAATGTATTCCATAGCAGTGACAGAACATAGTTTGTATGACCTTATCCCTTTGAATTTATTGATGTGTGTGTTACAGCTGAGGGCAATGGTGGTGAATCTATGGCATATGTACCAAGGGGGCTGTTTGTCAATGTCAGTAAGTACTGTTAATTTTATTAGTTTTGTGGAATATCACATACATAAAGAAGTACTACAAGCACATTTTAATTGAGTTTTAAAACTGATGAAAGAGCTTTGGTCACAAACTTCCACATCAAATGGGGGCCATCCATACTATTGCTGAGTATTGTTGGCCATAACGGGAAGAAGCCCAGTAGAAAGCTTCATGCAGTTGTGCACTGCAGTGTCAGAAACAAGAATTCCGTGGGACATGTGTTTGGGGTTGTCTCTGTCAATCAGAACAGTGTGTATTTCAGCACCAGACTTGGGTGTGTAAGGTCAAATGAAATGATGGAAGGAACACAATTAGGGAACCATGAGTTTGTTTTTTGAGGCAAGATGATAATAAATGCTCTAAAGGAAGGCATAAAACCCCCAAATTTGCTTAATTGTATAATATTATACCAGGAGGGGAGATTTCTTTCTGAGCCCAGCTGGTGATCAGTTTATGCCCTGATGTATGCGATTTAATGGTCTGTATCATTTTTATCATGTCACTGCAGATGTTATTCTTACTCATATGAATGCTTAATCCTCTTGTCGGATACTTATCCCTGCTAATTATTTCCGCTGTATCTGAAGCAAGCTACTCACGGTCAAGGCTTAAAGACGAGAGTGTCTCCTCCCTGGAGCCAAAACAGAAAATTAAAAAAAAAAAAAAAAAAAAACTTAAATAAGGTAACAACACAACATTTATGGGAAAGTGTACAGTAGCTCACCATACAACAGTTTAAGATAGTATTTTAACAAAGAGAGTGTAGCTTTATTAAAAAAAGCACATTCTTCATGATTATATTTTTTATTTGTCATTGCTTCTATTCACCTCAAGATAAAATATCATAATTTAAACAAACTGAAATGAAGTTGGGAAAACTTCAACTTAAAATATGCAGAGATATCTGTATGTCATCGTGCAGAAGGTCCACAAACTCAATAATCATGAAGGCACATACCTTAATGACACCCTTTAAACGATACAAAGAACTAAGCACTAAAAACAGGAGTCTATGCTAAAAATGATAGAATAGATACTCAGGGTGCACCTGTAAGGCCAGAAGTAATCCAGCATTGTACTTGTCTTTTCTGTTTAAACATGGCGTACAATTCCAGGTTTTCCAAGTGAATTTATAGGTAGAAGCAATATACTTCTTCTCTCTATAGTTTTCAGAATCCCAACAGTTATAAAAGAAGGTGCCACTTAATTTTAGGGTCTTTGTGTCTGCCTTGACTGCAAGTACAGCAAAGAAATGACGGAACAGTTTTCCTGACTATGAGATTCAACTTGGATCAAACCAGATTTTCACAAATGTCCCATCCCATTCTACAACCCAACAAAATGTTCCATAGAATTTTAGATGTAAAGCAAAGATAGAACTCATCTAGCTAAAAATTTCAACTTGATGATGAACCTCTACCCAGGTATTTCCTGAAATGCATTGGTGTCATTCTAAGTACCACGTCAGTCACGGGGAATTAGATATCTCACTTGGTCATTCTACTCAATAACCCAAAACTGAAGATCAACAAACTTTTCTTCTACAAATCCCATTCAGAAACAAATAGTAAATGTAATCTTGGTGATAAGGAGAAAGAACAGCTAAAATCCAAGGTAAGATACAGGCCCCAAAGTTGAGAAATCTATTTTCTAGGAATAAGTGAAGAAATTAATGCATTTTAGTATTTCTCATGTTCCATACTCTAAAATGAGTCTATGCTAAACAACATGCCAATGAGGAAGACATGAGATTGGCACTTTCCATGTGAGAGAACTGAACCTTAGAGGTGTACTAGGATAGCTAAGATCTTAGGATTATAAAGAGCAGATGCACAGCTTATCATTTTGTTCCTTGAATCTTCCAAGAACAACACATGATGCTGCCTCCTTACGCTGATTTTGATCCTATTTCCTTATCTAATTTTACAGGGTAATTTGGAATCACTCATTCAACTTCATGACAGCTCAACTTTCTCTGCCTCAGGACTGTCACCATTCCCAATGAGCAAAAAATTGCAATGTAACTAATAAAGGTCATGTTATTAGCTGTACACTTCAAAAGGAAACTCAGAAGAGGTGTGTACCATGTAGAAATACCTAGATACTCTCACAATTTTTTGGTATTGGCAGGGAATATTTACCATAATACAATCACCAATAAGCACAGATGATATATTAGCATGAGACACTCCAAATAGATGATGTCTATCAAGTATTCAATACCAGTGGCCAGTTCATCATGCTTTAATATGACTAATGGTAGATACAGTATAATAAAAATGGTAATTGTAAATTTTGGATTAGTTATCACATAATATAGTGTCTGCATTCCAGCATGTTTAAACAATCTTGATGCATTCTGAGGTCTGCTTCTGTGATTTTTAAACCATATGACACACCTAATAAAATTGCTGTGCAAAAATAAGCTTTACTACCATACTTCTGTAATTAAATACGTTTATTATAATAGGGACAGAATTTACTGGAACTCTGAATGCTAGCCTGTATAATTAATAATGAAACATGTTTTAATGAACATTTATTAGCAGTATGAAATACAAATATCTTGTAGATCAGCTACCATCTAGAAAAACTTCATTTATTCCTTGAGATTAAAAAGCACTGCATTAACATTATCAGCATTACAGCTTGACAGCTCAACATTCTGCTCTGTGAAAACTCATTAATTTGGACCCTCACTATTATGGACACTGTGATAATTCAGAAAGTGGTGGAACTGAAGTTTGCCCTTGTACTATCTATGAAAAAGAGTTTGCTAAATAAATTAATCATGTAAACAAGATTATATAGAGGTCTGTTTAACCACTTAAAAGAATTTTCTTTCAAGTATCCTAATGCCATACATTTGCATACACACAATTAATGTGGTGATTACAAATGAGCTCTTTTATTCATTCAATAGGATTCATTCTTATTAAGAACTTGAACAGACAGAAGCAAATTTAGGATATGAATGGTTCTCCCAAGAATTTTGTGTTATAATCCAGTAGTTCCTGACACTGACTCTGCATTGGAATCATCTGGAGGAATTATTGATGCACAGAGTCCATTCTTAGTGAGTCTGATTTGACACGTGAAGATCAGGCCACCATTAGAAACTGATTGTTTGGAGTTGCAATACATAGAAAAAGAGTTTTTTTTTTTTTTTTAATGCAAAAGCCTGTGGATATTAATGACTTGTTTCCTGCCTTCTTATCTTGCTGAATTCATAGTCAAGTTCTTTTCATTTTTGTCTCCTTGGTGCTTCTCCATGCAAGAACCAAATTACATGACTTATACAATTATCGGATATATATAATCTTTGGTGGCCTAGGCTAGTCCTCATTAAAATCTGTTGTTTTGTATGATTATTAATGATACTAGTTTCATGCATTCATAATGTCTTTGTTTTGACACAAAATGACATTACTGAACGCTCCTCTCGATTGTTAAATCTCTTGCACTCATCTCTGGGACACATGTCTTCCTTTATCCTCCATTAACCATATTAATTCTTTTATTTTTTCTTTCTACCCTGATCATTTCCTAATAGCTCACCAAAGTATCCTCATTTTGCAATTGTCACCACTGCCTCTCAAATAAAGGATATACTATTTAACATGATAAGCTTATGTCCCCTGATGATGTGTTCCCTTGCCTACTTTACAGATCTCTTTATATCTTTTGCCCTGCCATAATCTTCCTTCTGAATTTTACTTTTTGTTTCTCTACCTCCAGGGATATTATACTCTTTGCCAGATTCAGTTCTTCCTTTTCATTTGGTGGCCCTTTACTCAGGTTAGTACAGAAAACAAACACCACATGCTAAAGGAAATACTTTCCAGCTTCTCAGGGGACATCCACTATGGGATGATTTTCTTGTGGTTGCCACTCTTGTAATTATCCTCATATAGTTTTGTCACAGTTAATTTCATTAATTTTCTTTCTGTGTGACTGTCTTGGCATTTATATTGAGGAATTAGAACCCATCACAGTATTTTTTCTCTTTGTCGCGGGAAATCCTCATAGAAAAAATATCGATGAATTTTGGAGATGAAATCATAATATTTTTATAAAGTGTTAGAATGATCTAAGAGAACCGTGATGTTTCTCCTAGACTTTTCTGGGTCCAACAGCAAAAGTTTTGCATTTCCTTTAGTAAATACTTGCCATGAATCCACGTGTTAAAAACTATAAAATGAATACTTCGGCGTGGGTATGTTTCACCACAATCCATTGGAGCTAAGTTCACTATGGACTCTTTTGGAGAGGAGTAAATGTGATAGATATGATAATTCTTACAAGTGATATAATGGAAATGACCATTAGAGATTATACGTTAGATCCTTTAGTCATTATCATTAGATTGTTAAGTAGACACAATAGCTTACACAGGCACACATGTACACAAACCGCATTTCTCATCCTGAAATACACCCAGGTTGTTGGTAGTGAGATAAGTTGTCCCCAGATATATTTAAACTTTCATTCAGACTGAAAAAAATACTTACTGACTTATTTATAAGATTTCTTCTGATAAAGTCAGAACCAACACTAGCTTCAAAGCAAGAAATTATCAGATCAGAAGTTTAGGGTTACTTAGGAAATTAAAATTGAATAGACAATATTTGACTTTTATTTGCATTTTTTACTGTAGATGTGCAGTTTACAGGGAGCTAATTTTTAAGCAACAGTGATAAATAATAATAATAATAATAATAATAATAATAATAATAATTTTGTCATAATTACTTAACGGTAACTAAATTTTGGGTTTTACTTTATAAAGATACCTGTGCATGTATGTGAAATAAAGAGAAACTCAAAATAATAAAGATCTAATTTTGAATATGATGTGCCCAATATTGAAGATTACAACACTTATAGTGAAAACATGATTTCATCATTCCCATTGTGGCTCTGCAGTCATTTTTTTATTTAAATATTATAGTAATATTAATAACTAAAACTTTTGATAATCATAGTTGAAGCATAGATTTTGTTATGAGATTTTATGAAAATCTAATATTTGTCAAGAAGGAAAAAGCAGTGAGAAAGTAATTTACTTGGAGAAAACACAAGCTGATGATTTAACTATAACTACGCAGATGCATGTAAGTGATGTCTCTGTGCCCAGAGAAAACAGTAAAGGAGGATCTCCAGTTTCTGTCTACAATGTGGATTCTACATAAAGATCATCCTCAAATTTCAAACTAGACTGTTCAGTCTACATCTTGAGGAGACTGACCAGCTGTTGTTTATTCTCTCAACAAGCATTTCCTAAATTCCATAGTGTGATGCAAGATTACGTTCTTTTCTAAACATTAAGAGAATGCATTGATAGTAAGATCAAGGGTAGAATATTATAAGGTAAAGGCAGGTAAGTATATTTTCAAATAGAAAACAAAGTTTAAACAAAATCTATGACTATCTATGAATATGATTATAGGGATGTCTTCTGTGTAACCATTGTGTTCCTGAGACTAAAATATTCCTTTAAAAGATGAAGACTCAGAACAAAAAATTCTGCTTTGATCTGTTACCAATCTTAGAAAATTGAGTATGAATAAACAATTAGAGAGTTGTTAGCAAAAGGGAAACGTGGGCTATAGGGAAAAAAAAATTATCATTCCACAACAGAGAGAAGAAAGTATGAGCAGAAAAGACAACCACTGATGCCTCATTGAAAAGGCAACTCAGTCAATTTTGCAACTTTGATAATTTTCAATCAGCTAGTAAATGAATGAACATACTGACAAGAAACATTGTTTAAAATACATTAACACCCAGCATCGTCTTTTAAAATATTTCAAATTCTTAAGAGCAATGAATGGAGTGAACTAATACATTGCTCTATATTTGACATGTTAAATGGCAGACATTATGTGGTTTATTCATAGACAGATGAGGACTTTAATGTGACTACAACACTGAGAGATTAAATGCTGCCTATTTTATAGTCACCTCTCTCCTCAACCAAAGCTGGCATCTGAACACTTTCAAACAACCACATTTTAGTTTTTATGCATGGATGATCTATTATCTGAAGCCTTATTTTGTTTGTGAAAGGTTAAGATGAAGGCCTAAAGGAAAAAATGTTTCAAAATGAAAGACTTGGGGGAAGTCCCAATGTTATTTCCTATTACTACAGCAATGTGTTAGATGCAGCGATGGTGAATCATTTAGGGCTTTCAATGATACAAGCAACCTGCTGTAGCTCATAAGTTCACTGCCACCGAGAGGAACTGGTCCTTATCTATCTCTAACTGATGACAATAGGACATTAAACTACAAAGTTTCCTAGATAATCTATTGTCTTGAAACACAGTACAAAATTTAAGTTTCCTGAGTTATGCCATGGAACCACAGCCATTGACTCAGTGTGTGCTCTGTGCTAATAATGAAACCTCTGTCTTTCTGTGACTGTGCCCATAAAGATCTCATATGTTTGTGATTTTAAATATCTTTTTGAAAGAATGGGCATATATTGCAAAATGAGTGAATTGTTAATCAGATTATGCAGAATTTCTAGAATATCCCCACTTGTGATCATTAAAAGCAGCGTTATGGGAAGTAACTTGAGATAACAGAAAGAAAATCAGCCACATTACATTGGTGCATTACAAACTGTAACACAAAGCATCATCAGGAAACCATAGTCTTGAGCAAATGACCAGCTCTAGATTTAAAACCTGAGCACCATCCCTGATGCTTTAGCCCTGGGCTGAAATCACAAACTACACTCTCTATATAGAGTTATCAGTTTTGCTTCCTGACATTTCTTCATTCATGATCTCTTTGCCTCAGTATCTTCCCTGTGTCTTTTGGAAGTTTACCTTCAGCTCTCTGAAACAGGTCTCTAACTCTGATGAAAGGGAGAAAGTTGGAAGGTATCCAATCACACTAACAAACTAATAATGGTAGATAAACTTCATTATTACTGCACAAAATTCTATAAAAGAAAGTGAGAAATATCCTCCTTTCTGGAGCAACTCACTTCACAAATTGAATGTAATTTTCTCTACTATATACTAATTTAAGAATAATTACATCTTCAAGCAGTTGTAATTTTATCACTGTGTTCAATGGGCATTTTTGAACCGTTAGAATTCACCAAAGGTGAACAGGAGCAGTTTGCACAGTCTAGGCAGTCAGTCTGAATTTACATCTAGTTTCTCAATAATTTCTGACCTAGAATTTCCCTTTTTTCTCTACTGTTCTGAAATTGATCTTGCTTCTGCAAGAGCTGGACTTATTTTAGGTCAATTATTAATAATGATAAAATCTTTTGCAGAAAACCCGATGTTGATTTCTACGTTTCATGAATCAGAATTTTATTCTCTATAAGACCCAAACTAATAAGACCAGTTTGATGACCCAGTCTCCTTTCATAGTGGGGGTGACCACTATCTGAAGGACGGAGAAAAGGCTTTTGGGGTACAGTTCCAAGACAGACACTTGGATATGCAATGAAGTATGATTTGGTTTGACCTTTTTACACCAAAATGATTATCATACAGGCCATCATTTTATATGTGGAACAATGAATTTATTGCTCTAGAAGAGCACAAAATATCTTCCCCGATTCTGTATTTACTACTCTTTGTACCCTAAATTGAGAGTGAACTAGGACTTAGATATTTTTCACGAAAAAAAAAAATAGCATGAGCTTAAACCAAAGCGGAGATACTGTGCAAAAATGGTAACTTTTATGTTATTCTTTCTATTCACAACCAGCATCAATTCTAGCACTTTAATATTTCAGATCCAAAAGACTTAGTAGTGTAAGGAAATTGTTTTAGACCCATCCAGCAACTCATCTAAAACCCAAGTGCTAAAGACACATAGTTAGCGGCTCTCCTTTCCCTGGCTTTTCCTGAGAACTTTTGAGGGGACCCTGGATGCCTGTTTCTTTGCTGTAAACTACTCACTTTAAAAGCAGCCCTAGGAACAGGACCTATTCAGGAAAAAATGGATTTTATGCCCTGCTTATTGCCTTCCAAATGCCAGGAGCTTTTCAGAGTAATAGCAACTGGTGTAAAAAGAGAATTTGAAATAAAAGAAGCTTTTATTGCTCCAGAAAGAGGCTGCCCATAAACTTTCCACCTGCCTTAACCACTGGGGAATGTGTATATGTGTGAGTACCAAGAATTTCTGCCCAATGACGATTTACCTTTCCTATTATTCTCATATTCTTCCAGAATAATGGACATGATAAAAATAGAGCAGGAACACTGGATCAAATCCCTTTAATTGCAGTTGTCAAATGTATTCCAGCCCAGAACTTCATGCATCTTGTCACCAAGAGGACATTTTCCTGCTGCTTCTGAGCTTTACTCTTATGTTAAGCCTTTCATCTTGGAATATCAAAGATTTCTACAAATACTAATTCATTAATTAAGCCTCCTGATGAATGTTCAGAGAAAGAGAAAAAAAAGAGATGTGTTTCAAAATGAAAGAGATTTAAAATTCAAGTTGTTTCGGTGGCAGGCTCACTGAACAAAGGATGCCATTTCACTGGTGTCATTGTGACCCCCCACAAATCAGTTGCAGAATCCAGAACAGACCCTTCAGTGAAGATGTAAACATTTTTCAGGTGAATGTTTCCTCAGCTTGTCTTTAGTTTCTAATGAACCTTCTTCTTCGTAGCACCCGGTCACATCATTTGTCTCTAATTCTGTTGTTCCTTTGTTCTCTTTTTCTAATAGAATGTGAAACCTTGTGAACTTGCTGAGATTTATCGTTTCACTTCAGAGTTGCTGCAGTCACTGTGGCATTAAAACCACATCGCTAGGAAGAAAGAAACCTACAGTGAATTGGAGCCAGAATTTTCAAGTAACTATCCTTAAATGTAAATACCAAAAAATGACTATTTTTGTCTTAATTAGCTGAAATGTGGAAACTCAAAGTAAATAGAAGTAAAATGTTACTATGTCAAGTCAATATGTAAATGAAAGAGAATACTCCTGATTTTCTACTCCTGAAATATCCAATCCATACAGCTTAAGTAGAGTCACAGCTGACTTCAAGCTCTATGTGACTGTTTAAGATATTTTTGAATTATTGCACATTTTAATATACGCCCATACAGCTTTGCAAAAAGAAAAACATATCAGAAATGTTTGCTGAGAATCTCACAGCCATTCTTTCAATGAAAACCTCACATATAAGTTTAAACAGTATCATTATGTGTATGTGACTCCATCCACATACAGTTAGAGTTGACCAGCATCATCACTAGTAATTTCAGGCAGAATTCAGTTAGATGGTCATGAGCATTCCTGAACATTTTTGTTATTATTAAAAATAAAATATTCTACATCAATGTAGCAAAGTAACAAAGATGCTAACACGAATAAAATAGGGAGGTATACACTTCAGTTTCTCATACTTCTTCTCTCAGGGAAGTTACTTAACTTTTTTGAGGTTAGATTTCCTAACCTGTGAAGTGAAAATAATCCTTAAAAATGCCTCAGAGGGGGAACTAACTAATACTGTGACTAATGTTATATGTGTGAACCCACGAAGACTTCTTTCATAGATGTCTTTGTTTTCTTTGAGGCAGCTATGTAAAAATGTGGAACCATCGCCATATAGAGGACCATACCTAGAATCTATCAATAGAAACATTATAAAGTACATTTGAAATCCAATTATATGAATATAGTAATTCTACTTTATAGTACTTTAAAAACTGAATAGATATTTCCTAAGAAAAAATATTCAAACAATATTATATTTTTTATAATGATCATAGAAGATAATTCAAAAAGAGTTTAGGCTTATTCTCTCCACAGACAATCTCTTCTGGAGCCTAACAAAGATCAAATCATTTTGAAAGGAGAGGAGATATCACAAATACATAGAAATTCTTTTCAAATTTGAGACTCAAATGCAATTTTCTCCAAGACATAGTGATGGATATATTATTTTTTCTTTTTAATACCATGTATGATGTGTCCATGGAATTGATTTTATCTGTTAAGTCATTGAGTGCATTTAAGTAATTCTCTAGTCTAACACTTGTGTTCTAGTTGAGCTAAGTAAGTTTTATTGGAAAAGTTCAATTATACAGCCAAAGGATATGTAATTAATCTCAAACAAAATGGATTCTTTCAGTATGAAGATTCAGGAAAAATTGGAAATTTGAAGATTTTTCTCATTAGGAAAAATGAAATGAAGAGAAACTCTCTGTAGAAGATTAAAATGCAGTGAGACTGAGAAAAATAGGATGTGAAAGAAAATGTTCTCAATATGTAAACAATAATAAATCAAAAACCGAGAAAAATGCCTAAGTAATACAAAGTTTAGAAATCAGAGGGGTGGCTCTACTGCACAAACAGGATGAAAAAAGAATATTTTGGCACCTATGTTTCATTATACCAAGGAAGAGCACCAATTCTATTGAGAATATTTGCAAAATTTGCATGAGATTATTAGAAGAATAACAAAATTATTTTGATTGCAAAATAATAACAGACAATGATAAGGTATGTTACTAAAGGCACAAAAATTGATTTCCTAAACTTAATTATGATACCTTCAAAGTAAAACAGTAGTAAACCATAGTTTAAAAAAGTCACGCAGTTCTATATATTATATTTTAGGTACCAACTAAATCCATTAACAATGAATTCAGGTAAAATATTCAAGTAGAAACCTGTTTTATATGAAAGGACTACAAATTCTATCTTATGAAGAATGATTGAGCTGCTTTCTAGAAAACAGATGTTTTAAATAGGTGAAAAAATGCATGCAAGAGAAAATAGTGCCATGGTTTGGATATTAAATGTCTTCCAAAGGTCATGCATTGAAGGCCTAATTGTCAGCCTGTGTCACTATCGAGAGGAACAAGAAACTTTGGTAGGTGGGGCTAAAGAAAGAAAGTTCTTTGGAAGACATGATCTCAAAGAGGATGTCAGAATCCCATCTCTTCTTCTTTCTCTTTTTTGCTACCTGTGTCCTATGAGCAAAAAAGACTGCGCTATTATTTTCTGCCTCCCATTAAACCAGAAAATAATAGAGCCAATGACTCATAGCCCGAAACATCTGAAACTCTAAGTCTAAATATTTTTTTTTCTCCTAATAGCTTGTTTATCCTAGGTATTTTTGTCTCAGTGATGGAAAATTGACTAATACACCTGAATGTATCAACTACTCACAGAGAGCAGGAAGTTGCAGGAATCTATTGGACATCTCCATTCAATACAAATGGACTCAATTTCTTAGAGCTATATAAAGTTGGAGGCAATGACAGCACAATCACAGAAATATTACTAAATGAATAATATGTGTCTGTTCTATATTAGGACTCCATATTACCTGGAAAATCCCACAAAACAAACCCAAACGTCATTCTGAAATATAGAGTTATTACTACTTTAATTTCATTCACCAACTATGCTCAAAAAAATGATAGCTCTATGAATCCATTTATACAAGTATTAAAGTACTAGAAGAGTCTCACAACAAAAAGTTCCTACAGAAAATAAAAAGAGTCAATCAATCAGAAGTATTTCATTTTCCTGTAGGTATTTTTAAATGATTTTTCCACTTGAAAAAGGAGTTACTAGATTTTATCTCAAGTGTGCACAATTCAATTTTTTTTCTTGCTGTCGATTTCCAGTTGTCAATGAAGATAAGAGTTTCAAAAGTAGAAAGTCTCTCAATCATGGCATTTTTATGAAAATACTCAAAGTGCAAAGTCAACTACTTACAAGCAAAATATTTTCTTTTATTATATTCATACGATATTTTTCTACATATTGGACTTGATAGTTTAACTTCAATGTCTTCAAATATGAATGCTCTTATCAATATTCAAAATAGAAATATTCATTTTTGAATTGGAAAATCAAAGAATGAGTATGGGTAGTAATAAAGTTATTTCACTAATGTAGTCATTTATGTGAATGCAAATGACTCAGGGTTGCAAGCAGCTTCATAAAGTGACTGAATAAACTAATCCAATCTAGGAATGTTGGAATTTCTCCCCATGCAGTGTAAAATTTCCCTTTTGCTCACCATACATGGATGCCAGACTGCAGTTGTCTGTATTTCTGCTATGCTAGTCCACAAGTAAATGTATCTTCCCCTACTTCTTCTACATTTAGGTTCTTTATGAAGTTCTTGGCTTATGTTCCTGTGAATTAAGTTGTGCTGATTTTCTTCCAGCTCATATGGTGACTTATAGAAAGAAAACAGTTGAGTTATTTGCATGACCTTTTATAGTTATTTCGCATGAAATAAAATCATGTGCTTTTCTCGTAAAAGGTACTAATGCCACTCAGCATTCTATAGGGTTAATTGTTATTTTAAAGAGTATGACATGCAGCACTGGGTAAGAATATGATTTTAAAAGCTACAAGCTCTAAAGGTCACATATCAGTGGAGTGGTAAGTTTTTATGGCATATTGCTAGGAACCTGGTCCATTTTCTGCATACAATCATGTTATTCTTTGCATAGTACAGGCCATATGATTTGACAGCAAAGTAGATTTTTTTTTTATTGGAAAACATTGTGTCTTAAAATTCTTTCCAAATAACTCAACTCAATAATGTCCAACTATGTGATTATGCAGCTGGAAAGAATCTCAGATGTAGACAGTGTATGAAAAGTTCATAGTATTACTACTAAGTTACAGTCTAATGATAGAAGCTCACATCAGATTTCACAAATTATCTACAGAGAAAATGTTTGGCTAATCATCACTGTCTATGAGCTCACAAATACAAATAACAGTGCCATAAAAACAGTATACAGTGACTTGAACTACTCTAAAACGAATGATCAGATTTTCCCGGAGAGAGAATATTTGAACCAAAATGGGTAGGGAACAGAGGAACCAGAAAGGATAAGCCCAGGCAAAGGGAATAGTAATTCAAGTGTCTAAGTTTTTGGGGAAGTACCGTGAAACAGGAAGAGAGTGTAATATGATGCAATGTTAAGGGATTGTTCAGAGGGAGCCCTTATACTTCACCAGTGCATTAGATGTGGAGTTGGAATTTATCTTACTGGAAATAGGAAGTCATTGGGTAGGTTTCTGTATAAATATTATATACTACTAGATAGCTGCTATTACAGAAAATGGATGACATTTGAAAACCAATTCAAAGAATCTTGAAGCCCCACAACAGAGAGGTAATGACAGTTAAGTTGGCCATCAGCAAAGGTGAAATACACACATTCAGAGGAAATCTTCCAGTAAACAGAAAAGGTGGAACTTTTTTTTTGCCCAAATCACCATAGAGCTGTACTTCTTACAAAATAAAATTAAGTGTCTTTGTCAGTGTTTTATTAACTTCTTGCATAAATCCTTCTTGTAGAATAGATGTAACACAGACAAAAGCAAAATTATTCCAGAATGATAGATATTTTACTACAAGAATGAGTTAGCTCCAGGAATTTGTTTCCACAAGAAACAGGATTATAAGTATCTTACTTCTTTAAATTTTAAATTTGCAGTTGGTGAGCTTAATAATTACAGAAATTTATACTTGAAGACTAGGAAGGTGACTTTTGTGGAAGCTAACCTAGGAACTGTAGTAACCAGTAAAGGCAGTAAGAAAATGGAACCAAAAAGGTAAAATTAACAAATGATCCCTGCTCACAAACAAAAAAGGTACTTTTCATGAAACATCATTCCACATTACCATTCACCAAGGTTCAAAGTAAACAAAACAAATTTAGATTTGAAAACAGATAAAATATCCCATATCTGTGAGAAAAGACTGGCAGGTGCTCAGGCAAATTGTGATGAATTCCCATATACTTTTAGGGAATAAAGAAGGAAGTCATTCTCTCTTCTGTGATTTGCCAATCTTCCTTCTGTTTAGCTACTTCCTGGCTAGAAGAGTACTAAGCACGTGTGAAAAGTCACGCCATTGCTGGATTTTCCTAGACAGTGACATTATCTTTTCCACACAGGGGACCCTGATAAGCTCCTAATAAAGTCCTGTAAAGGGTGGGGTTTGCAAGCTTTCAGACTAAGGATCTTGTTTCTTTTAATTATTTCCTTTTGTAAATGATTACATATAAATTTTCCTTTTGGAGAATAGAATTCAGAGAATTTCCAGAATGTACCTCTGACATTTCTTCCTTGTATGTAGGATACTTTTAATTTAAATTCCTATCTTTCTCTGAATCCTGAGCATCTTCAATAAAACTTTTCGTCTACACTCTCTACCAATAGCCATGTTAATGGTATCTCCTTCAAATGACATATTTCCAAACCTCTCTGGGAACTAACAAACATAAAATGAAACTTGGGAAGTACTAGTAGAATTTTCTTTCTCAACAAGAAAGAAATTCTTTGAATCCTCTCTATTCTTTGGTCTCAACCTAAAAAAATATTGAAGATAGAACCAACATCTTCCAGGGAAAAAGTCAGAAATGGGTATGTTAAGTGTTTCCATAGAAGCTGTCTGGAACAAGTTGTTCTCCTAAATAGTGTTTGTGGACCAAATGGCAGGACTTTTTCTTGCCACTATCATTGTTGAAACTCATGGCTAAGTCCTCTGGGGATATTTCATCAGCTGCTCAGTAAGACTCTGTCATCAGCAATACATGATGCCGTTCAGCACATACCTCTATCACATTATTCAAGTTTGTGAAATGCTAACTTTAGTTAAGTGGTTGGAAATTTCATGGGTAATACACAAATGTTGACTGTTAGACTAAAAGTAAAGGACTAATACAATATTAAATAAAAAAATTGCTTAAAGTATGGAAAAAGGATAGTTGTGTAAAATGAAGACTAGCCATCTGTTTAGGATTCCATAGCCTTGATCTCTTTGGATGCCAGTTGACTCAATTTTATAAGAGACATTTGGTCCTTCTGCTATTTCTAGAAATCATTCTTTCCACAGAGATGACTTGGCATAAAGTACTTTATCTGACCTTGGAAAGTACCAGTGTCTGGCCTTAGGGAATGCCAGTGAATTTCGGAACAATTCTTACTCAGTGTAGTAGTCAGGACCCATTCTACAACTAACTTGCCATGAAGAAAGTTCTGGAGGACTTGATGACACACATGATTCACATACTGAGAGCTTTTTATGTGAAAATACAGTACATACTCAGGGACAAAGGTTCTAAGGTCCTGAAGCTTTTACTGATTTGAGTGAATATAACAGGAGCACAGATAAGGAATAGAAATAAGGAATTGTCATTAATTTCAGCATAGTCAAATTGTCTCAGAGTATAGCTAGATCACTTAAATAGTGTCCAAAATGGGATCTGAAGTGGCTTCTTAAGTAATTGAATTTTTCAGTGTAAATTTACCACTAAGTATAGGTTTACAATGGATAGCTGTAGTCTTTGAGGATATTTGTTGCCACAATGTTCATTCTTGATTTCCCACCATCTATGCAGCCATCTTTGCCTTTCTTCACAGATCTTCGGGTATCTACTTCTGCAAACATAGTTATGTTCAGGAAGTCAGGTAGGGTTTGAAATGCAGAAGGCTTTCCTAATCCTCATCGTTAGGTCAGATTTCTCTTACCTCTTCTAACAACATCCTCTACCTTTCCTCATCAAAGCACTAACTCAAAACATTGCAATGAGTGTGACTCTAGATTGTCTGCAGGCTCCTGCAAGGAAAGCAGTTCCCTATGGTGCTACCTAGGAAGGCCTCATACACTGCAGAGGACATAGTAGGATCTCAGTGGTTGCTACACAAATGACATATCATAGAGACCATGTGAGGCTTCAAATTGGAATTCTTGTTCTTAAAAATGGATTCATTTATGCATTAAAAGTAATTAGCACCCACAATTTATGTTTGGTGATTCAGAAAGGAGTAATAAGTAGAGAAGTAAGAACAAACATTTGCTCTGAGAATGCTTATTATAAAGATTGTGCATAACAGTATAATGGTAGCTTAGGATGCAGTTCAACTAATTGCTGGATTTTATGAGTTTTATGCTGTAAAATGTGACAGAAATTTTTTCTGTTTATATGAATAATATAATGTCTAGTTTCTATTTGGGGTCGTCATTCCTTGGAGACGGAAACTTTCTTACAATATCATTATTTCATATTATAGATCTTTATTTTCTCAACATGGACTGAACCCAGGTAAGATAGGTTTAAACAGACTTGGATCTTTTTAAAAGAAATCTACATGGTTATAGATATTTGTTTATGTTTTTTTTTCTCTCTTATGTATCTTCCTCATTTCTGGTCCCTGTGGATAGCCAGCATGAAAGGTCAGGGTACTGTCAACTGTGAGAAAGACTGTTGCAGAAATGTTTCCAACTGAGATCTCCCAGGAGTGTCACATCCTGACATGTAAAGGCAGGACACAGGGATATGCCTTTAAAATTCATATATAAAAATGTCATTTGGTTGTTTGCATATAGGAGTTGTGCCTCGATGAGTAAGTATATATTTGCTGGGTATGTGACAACATGGAAATGTGTGCAGTTGTATGTGTTGTACATATATGTGTGTTTGGTTTATGCATGTGCATGCTGTGTGCCTATTTGTGTATGGATGCTGTATGTGTGTGTTGTGTGTGTCCACCATCCTACTTTGGGTTTAACTGTGTATGTGAGTGAATGTGCATGAGGGTGTGTATGTGTGTGTGTGTGTGTGTGTGTGTGTGTGTGCTTGTGTGTATGAGAGAGAGAGAGAGAGAGAGAGAGAGAGAGAGAGAGAGAGAGAGAATGCGACTTATCTACCATTTTTTCCAAATATACTCAGGAAGCAAGAGAAAAAGGATATCATTATCTATGGAGAATACAGCCTCAAATTAAATAGATTAAAAACAACCTTTCCTGAGCTGTCAGAAAGAATGTTCAAATGTTTTCAAAAAAAAAAAAAAAAAAAAGGAAATCTCTCGGGTAACCATATCTATATTTGCATTACTTGTTTCAGAATAAAGACACACAAAAAAAGAGCTAAATCCATGCCACATGCTCCTGACATAGAGTCATATTTTGAAAAGTGCTGGTTGGTAGCACTTCCGTGATGTGCCTGCCTGTGACATTTTAAGATCACAAACTGCTGCTAGGAAACACTCTCTCTTTTCATATTTACACTTAAAAAGCCTTTTCTTCTTAATGGTTAATTAGGTCACTAATCAAAAGAAGCTCTTAAGAGGAAAATGAAATGTTGACATTTTGCAATTATTTGCTACTGTGAATAATACATAAACATATTACTTATGGAGAAAGTGGCTTTCAACCCCTTTTTCTTCCATGAAAGCTCATGCTGACAGTGGAGTCTCTGTGCCTTGGGTCACAGAATTGAACAATTCCTCTTTCCATTCTTGAATTTACTTTGAATCATCCTTTGTTTTTATGTTATGCTTCTCCCAAATGTAGAATAGTGGTTTGTTTGTGTGAGTGTATGTGTGTGTGTGTAGTAAATTTTACACATTTATTTCCAGTTCCATTGTATTAACACACTAACATATCATTCATTACTTGAAGTAAAAAAATTCCTTAAAATCAGTGTCATCAGAAATAGGTAATATTCTAACAATTCTTATAATTCTGTCTTGTTAAAAACATTTTCTGAGTTGTTTATATTAGGATCAAGACAAGCACAATTATGGCAAAAATGAATAGAATACAATATCTGCCGTTGGGTACTAAGAGGTAGCCCAGCCACGCTTAGAGAAGAACACAATGGAATATCATTTATCTTTGAAAAAGAAGGCAAGTCCTGTGATATGCAGTAGCACCTGTGAACCAAGGGAAGCAAGCTGTTTGAAATAGGTCAACAGCAGAATTAGAAATACTGCATGTCTTCATTTATGAGAAATATCTAAAATAGTCAAACTCGTGAAATTAGAGAGTAGAATGCTGGTTTCCAGGGACTAGTGTGCAAGGGAAATGAAATATTGCTAATCAATGGTCATTAAATTTTAATTATGCTAGACAAGTAGGTCCTTGAGGTCAGCTATAAACAATGTGTCTATAATTAACATTATATGGTAGATTTAAAATTTATTAATGTTGTATAACTACTCTTAAATACAATAAAATAAAAAAGTTTGAATTCTGATTTTGTTTTTCATCTGTGCTTCAAATAATCGTTGCTTTTATTTTGCATCAGTCATATAATCCCCTTGACAAAGTAACCGTCAGTAACTTTGCTTCTTCAAAATCTTGATTTCAAACATTCTTTTCTCCAAATCCAACCTTCTTTTATTGCAGGTCTGTCTGGCTCAATAGCTTGACACCAATATTTATAATTCCAGCACAGAGCTTACCACCGTCACCATCATCTGCCTTTACCCATCCACCAATATTTCATTTTCTTAAATTATTGTGTAGTATCCACTTTGGCTTTCCTTCTGTCAGCTTTATTCTATTGTTGTAATTCCCTTTTACAAATGTTAATCAGGTCATGTCAATCACGTCAATAAATGCTTGTGGGAAGAAAAAGTAAATTCTCTAAATTATCATGTGGTCTCCACAGTACTCACCATGGTCTAGGCTGCCTTAGCTTCCTGGGGCTTCAATAACAAAAACCAACCATCTGAGTAGCTCAAAGCAACAGAAATTTCTTCTTCAGAGTTTTGGAGTCCAGAGGTCTGAAACCAAGTGCTTTCCCTGAAGATTCTAGGAAAGAATCTTTCTTTGTCTCTTCCTAGTATCTTTTGGTTGCTGAAAACTCCTGGAATTCTTTGATTTGTAGCTGCTTCCATCATTATATGGTCTTCTTTCCTATGTGTCTGTGTCTCTGTCTCCTCATCTCTCCCCATGAGACGGCATCTCTCTCCATTAGGTTTGCAGTCTCTCTCTAATCTAGGATGATATCATTTTATCTACATTAAATCCACATAGTTTATTTCCAAATAAGGACACATAATCAACTCCCCAGCAATGGAGATGAATGTTGGGGAGATAGCTCACTACGATAATGATTGAATTCTAGGAAAAAAAGAACATAGTCACAATACTGGACACATTCACACTCTCAAATACTTTGCGTGACCATCTTCAAAAGTGGTGTCACATCTACCATTTTCCTCACTATGTAGTTACAAACCTTCATATAAAGACTGAAGTGAAAAATAGTTGCATATTACAGGGGCCAATACATACATATCAGAAGTGTATATCATATATAAAGGATAATGAGATACATTTTTGAAATATATTTGTGTATGCATATATAATAAATGAAGCATAATATTCTTGCAAGTAAAATTTATGGTGAAATTGATTTTTCTAAATCATATATATAATTTCTAGTACTATATAGTTTAAATATACCTTGATTCTTGGTGTGTCAGACAATTAAAACATTCTGAAGAACATCTCCTACATGCTTACATTTTAGAGAGAGGGCAATTGAAGTTGGAGAAATTACATATCTACATTAGTTCATTGTTTTGGATAAGGAGTTAGAAATCAGTTCTTATTGCCAAGAACAGTAATTATATTACCAACTTAAATAAGGAGTCAAACGACCCAAGTAACTCATAACCCTCTATCTCTCACCCTTTAGATATTATTCAGTGAATGCTGGAGTAATACTAGAGGGAACAGGTAGATCGTGGGGTTAGAGAGGCCAATCTGAAATCCTCTGAGATATGGAGTACTCATTTGACTCTACTCATGTTTTATAATTGCACTCAGAGTTTGTTTTCTCAGTGTTAAGAACCAAAATATTGATTCATGAAAATAATATATCTACATTTTCTTAAAGAGAATGAATCATATGGCTCATCAGTCTCTTTGATTTAGCAAATATACATGCAATAAAGGTGATTATATTTTCATAGATACATATGCACACATAAATGGAATACTATGACAAAAGGACAGTTAAAGGAGATATGATGATGATGATGACAATATTTCCAAAATAACAAAAATAAACTGGGGAAAAGAGTTCAAGTTTTTTTTCTCAAAGGGTTAATAGAAATCAGTGTATTTTGACCCTGACAATTTCTCTGCATATGCCATCTTATAAAATTCTCTCAATGACAGTAGATAGATAATAAAGATCCCTGTTTTACTATGGATGAGAAAATTAAGGATCAAAAAAATTTAAGTAAGTTGCCCAAAGCCACCAACTTAATTTCTGCTAAAGATGGATTTCAAATAGATGTCTGTCTAAAGGCAAAGGTTAGGCTCTGTCTGGGAGCTGATAGGAAAGGACTAAACTATTTAGAGATGCAGAAGCTGGAATTGGAGTGTTAAAGTAGTTATTTAGAAAGCCCTTTTGACACCCAAGTACTGATGGACAAGTCAGTAAATGCATGTGTTTGCACCTGGCATTTCCGGATACCTTCCAAGCTCAGATCCTGCCTTAGCTCTGCCTCTCGGGATGACTGCTTGATTAATGAGCTCCTGTTCATAAAGCCTTCTGATGAGGAATGCATGCCATGGCTGTAAGCGGTAAGTCATATCATTGTTTGGATTGGCATTGAGACATGCCTGCAAAATCTCTATCCCTGTGGCTAGGGAAATGGAGGGATAACATAATCAAATCTGTGGATTCATATTCTGCAAGTCTGTAGGCTTATCATAGGGGGCCACTTTGAGCAGAAGTCAGTTGGATTCCTGGCTGGATGTTATATGTTCCATTTCCCCATGTTTATTAAGCATTTTCAAGATTATATCTTCACCTAATCCTCTCAGAGCCGTTAGAATTCATTCTAGTTTAGCTCACAGTTGAATGAAACACAGCAGAAGTTAAAGCAAATGCCCAATGCATTGGTTTTCTTTCAATATTGTTTTTGATTTGGAGAAGAATCCTAGAGGGAAGAATAAATTTAAAATATATTTTATAGAATACACACATACACACATTTAGGTATAGTTTTTGTGTCTAAAGATCAGCAAAGACTCTACAAAGCTGATTTAAACATTTACTAGCTCCTGTGCACAAGGGCATCCCCTGTGAGTTGAATATCTCAGAATGCGTAGTTCAGCGTGCACTGTTTTTGTTTGGCTCTCCGTCTAAAACCTTTTAAAATAGGTTTTTATGCTACTGTAAGATTTTGAACTGACTTAAAAATTAGTTATCCAATGTATTAGTTGTATAATGTACTAAAAATGCCTGATTTTTAAAATTTTGAAATTATTTTTCATTTTAATTTACAGAAGGCATTGTCTAAATTAAAATTGAGTTATTGGCCCTTTCAGGCTTACACTTTCATGAGTCAATAATTTTAATTATGTAGGAGCTTTTCAATAACTATCAGACCTGTGCACAACATCTAGTTTCTAAATAAATAGAGGTAGTAATTCAAGGTGCAATATGTTTTCTTGTAAGTCCAGTTTTAAAATTTGTCTGTGCACTTATTTGTTCATGTATTTAATGAACAATTTCAGAGTATCTATTACAGAATAGGAATGATGCTCCAAATAATGGTCTATAAGAGATAAAACTTCACAGAAGACTGCCTCAACTACAAAACTTTTTGCATAGCTATATAGTGATATACAGTCATGTGATTTTCACAGGCTACGTGTAATAGGTGCCACATGAATAAAAATCCTAAAGCATACTCTTAAAGAATTCTTTATATGAGATACTGGTTGTTATTTTAAACTTTATATCTCTTGTCTACCCCTATCACAGTGTTAGAAATATCACCGCAGTTTCTTTTTAATTTTAAAGAGAAGTTGGATATAATATAATTTTTACATAAAGGAAACTACTTCTTGACAAAGGAGAATAATCAAGAACTAAGCTCTGTTCTCCATACCAAACACTAAACACACACACACAAACACACACACACACACACACACACACACACACACACACACATACACACACAAAAGCAATAGAGAGAAAGAGAGAGAGAGAGAGAGAGAGAGAGAGAGAGAGAGAGAGAGAGAAAGTCTACATAGTAGCTGAACATATTCTAAAGGGCCTATCAAACTATAAAATATTAAAAAATACAAAATATTCAGTGAACATAAAAGAAGGAATGTACTATCACAGTGGAGTAGCCTTTTGACACCAACTTAGGGAGTCAAAATCAATATCAATAGTCATACAAAACCTCAGCATGCAGGGGTGCAGGGATGCCCTGGGAAATGCCTGGTTGGTGCATCTATCTGTGATTTCCTGTGAACAATCAATAACCTGAGTCTAATTGCAAGAAATCATCAGGGAAAACCCCCTCAAAGTTATGACTATTCTGCTCAATAACTGGCTTGTAATCTTCCAGTGTTATTGTCATGAAAGTAAAGGAAAGGTTTTCACACCGGAAATAACTAGAGACATGAAAATGAGTCAGTACAGGTGATTCTGAACTGATCTTTAAGGGACCTTTCCGAGGCACTTGATAGAGGTCCTCTGACTAGATGTTAGTCATTCAGTAGTTTTAATTTTCTAGAGACTAGTTGAATTATACTATGTGGAACAAGAAATTTTGTTAACAACAAAATCATTTTATAATGATTGAGAGAGGTATGTCTTAGGCGCTAAAGGCCACGCAGCTTCTTTTATAACTACTCACCTCTGCCATTAAAGTTATACTAAAAAATTGGAAGCATTTTGTATACATAGTATACAAAAGTGACTCTGTTCTAATATTATTTCAAAAGCAAGGAGCAAGTAGTATTGGCCCCTGAGCCATAGCTCACAGACTCTAGATAGGGAAAAATACCTTTTCAACATGAAAAAAAAAAAAAAAAAAAAAAACAAAAAAACAAAAAAAAACTATGCAGAATTTGTGGAAGGGGATTAGATCAGTAAATTATTATTTAGTGGTAAAGAAGACAAAGAGATTTTACACTGAGATTTCAACAATTTGATATTATTTCAAATAAAATATTTTGAATAAAAATGTAATCTCTCAAGCATATTAAACATACATAAGTATAATAAGCCTTAGAAAATTTAAGTGCATCCAATATTTTTTTTGACTCAGTCTTACTATGTTGCCCAGGCTGACCTCAGCCACTTAAGCAGCTGGGATTACAGGAATCACCCATTGCTCCTAGCCAAGCACACAAGTATCTGATGACTTAACACAGAGATTTGATGGAGCTGATAGTGCTAACATCAAAGTTGACTGAGAGTAGTTCATGTAACATTGTTATGTTTTTAACTTGGGAAAATAAGACATTTTGATAAATTTCAGATTTTTCAAATAATAGCACAAATGATCGCTTTCACCTCTCTTCCTATAAGTTTTTAGCTTTCTACTGAAATGATTTTGTTTACTAAATCTAGCAAACTTTTTGTATCTCAGAAATTTATGTACTCGAGATTCAGTTTCTCAGCTATAAAATTCAACTATTACATCAATATAAGTTAAGTGGCCATTTTTCTGGACATGCAAAATTTCCTCAATTAATAATAACTGCTCTATTTATTTCTCATAATATTTATACTAAATGTTATGTGCAAGTCAACATGCATATCATATGTATCATTCTGTATCATGACAATGATACAGAAGTTTTATAGAAGAAAGTTGTTTCCTTCTCAGTAATTCAAGTGGTACAAAATATAAAGCTAATATCAAAGTGGACAATTATAAATATTTTGTGACACACTGAACAAGCAACTTTCTCTCAAAATTATTTCCATTGTTCTATTCAATATGTGTTCCATTTTTGCCATTATCTCAACTCTGAGTAAATGAGCTAGGCAGAATAGGTTTATGATTTTTCAACTCATTAGCATTATTCTATGTTAAGTATGTCTTTGGTCCTGTTAGACCAACAACAACGTCACCACCTATGAAGGAAAGCTTATGGCCATGGGGCACTGAAGATTAGTAGTGAAATGGAGCAGATTTGTATTCACCAAATAACATGGACAAAATCTGGATCTCTGGAGATCTTTCCTACATAAAGAACTAAAAACTAATGTGTGGTGTTCGACTCTTAGAATTTATGCTTATTAAATATTTTACCTCACTAAACTTCACTCTGAGAATAATGAAAAGATACAAATTTCATGGACTGGCATGAGGTGTGAAAGAGATGGTGCCTGTTAAAACATATTTTTAAACATGAAAATGATATACATACATGTGGATTGCATTCTGTGTGGTAATATTAAGCCAATCTAACACCACTCCCTCAAAAAAGTAGCCCTTGAACTCCTGTTTAGTTTTCCCAGTGCATAAAGCATGTTTATATTTCTACTTTAATTTGACAAGACACTCACCCTTACAAAGTTTATGAACTTGGATGTCAAACAATGATGACCGTAGCTTTGATATTCTATAAACCTGTATTCTGTATCTGATGATTCCACTATCCTCTTTTCTTCTTCAGAGAGAACTTTTGCAGTTACATTTAAAAGCAAATCTAGTCTGCCAACTGACTCAAAGAATTACAACTAGAAGGAGAGGAAGTCTGAAAATGAATTGTTTTTCCTAAATACAAATTATAAAATTATAGGTCACCAAAAATCAGTTTCCACTTGGCTTCTCTCAAACACATAAAAACACGACCAGAACAGTCGCAACAGCTTGGCAGTAGCAGCTGCCCTGGAAAGAAAAATTTAGAGAAATGAGTCATTCTTAATGATTTTTGCCAATGAAGTACTCAAAATGTTGCTAGACAGGGCTATGGTAACTTGTTTGGAAAGTTTTCAATGGCCTAGAAAAAGAGACACTTGGAACTACATAAAGATCAGTTATTAGAAAAAAAGTTTTAAACTCACACTAAATGCTGATTAGTAAAAAGCAGCACACACAAATGAAAACACAATTATTTTTACTAAACAATAATTTTGTATTATGTGCCCATAAGTGTAAATTGCTAAAAATAATATTAAGAGCTCTGAGACAATTTCTCTTGACAATATAATCTATATGAGAAGAAAGTGACATATAATCTATATGAATCAGGTAGGTAGGAGATAAACATTTTCATCTTTATTTGTTTTGATTTTGTGAGCTCTGATCACATTTCACAGGTAACACCATTTCCCCATCAGGACTATTTGAGTGTCCCACTCCTTAACCTTATGCACAGATGTCTCAATCCTTTAACTTCCAGCAAAAAGCATCCACCCACATCAAAAGACAGCCATGCATTCCTCTACATATTTCATCTCTGGTCTGTATGTGACTGTGTTCCTTATTTACAGACACTCAGCATTCTTGCTTAGGGACAAGAGACTGGGGCATGGGCAGAGTAGGAACTGCAGGAAAAAGAAGAAAGAGATTCTAATCATCTACCTGTTGCCCTTTCTTTTGACATTGTTTCCTGACCATAGCTTTGTTCTGCAAAATATATTTCATTTCCTGCATAACTTCTGGATGACCATTTCATGTTGTGATTTCCAAGTTGAATTTCCCATTGTAGACCCTGTTATCACTGCAAATAAGGCTTTCAAGTTCAAAGTCAGTTAGAATGAGCCACTGTCTTAAAAGTTAGTGTCTTTCTGATCCTTTTTGACTGTTGGTTGCTTCAAATAAGGTCAAATAATTTTTCATTGTGTAGCAAATATCTCGAAAGATACTTAAAAATGTACTCAGGAAACCAGTACTCCAACTCAAAGGTTTGAGGGTAAAACCCTTGTTGTTGATGTGAAAACCTGTTCCCTGAGCAGAATTTCTGCAGCCACAGTTCTTCCATGTGACCCCCAGCTCATTGCTTTTGTCTCTGATACTGACTGAGGTGATCTGTGTGTTTTTAGATTCTCTGAGGGTAACAGCTGGACTCTGGGCATGGGCACTTTTGCCCATAACCCCACCAGACGCAACATGCCCTAAGATGCCTTAGTATTCTCTCTGTTCAATCTGAGACTTGTCTTTAAAGCAGATGGAATGATGAAAGCACATTTTTTAAACAAAAAATACATACTCATCATGTCTCAGTGCTCTGAAATTTGAGCTACAATCCATTCTGAAGAAAATGCTATTTTACACGGATTTGAGCCAAATAGTCAAGAGCTAAATTCCTAGATAAATTTTTCATGTAATAAATTGATAATAATTTTTTGTCCTTTTAGAGCTCTAAAAGTCATATGCAATAGAGTTTTGAAAATATGTACAAAAAAGTAATTGATTATAAATTAGAAAATTTTTATAACTATTATATTGAATTTTGATACACTGGATATGATGTATAATCAACTTAAAAATTCTCCCTTATATTATTTTTGTTTCTAAAGTTAAGAATCCCTTTTGGAAAAATAGAATATTTTACAAATGCTGATATTATAAGTGAAAGGCAAATGTGAAAATATGATTTGCTGGAAATATGGTTCCGTGGCACAGTGCCTGCCTGGCAAGCACAAGGTCCTGTGTTCAATTCCCCGTACCAAAAAGTAAAAAAAGAATAAGAATGAAAATATGATTAAATATATTTGCCAGGAAACCTAGGTTCAGTGGACCTACTGTATCTTAAGCGTATGATTACACAGTTAGCAAGTATACTGAAATTATTCATACAGTGTCTGAATACCAGGCAAGACACTTTTGAATCTAGTTGAAATTGCTAAAGTGGAGGGAAACTAGATGCCTTCTCAAAAGTGAATTGTTGCAAGTGCTTAAAAAATCATTAGCACTTTTCCTTCTGAATACTGACAGAGATAAAGCATTAGTAATAAATGATACTTTTCTATACTTAGAAGTTCTTTGAGGAACACTTAGGGAGCATGAAAGCAAACTAACACTTTAACAAAGCAACATCTTCCTCCATGACCTTCTATATTAAGCAAAATACTTAGTTATTTTCATTTTGTCTTGCCTAAAGAAATTTGTTAATCAGTAGTGGAGAATATTAGATGATTTTCTGTTTGGCAAAAATGGGAGAATTTTTGTTTGTTTTGTTTACTTTTAAAAATGTTAGTGTTGAATTAATAGTGCATTGTTTAGAGTACTATTGTAGTCTCCCTCAGTTCAAGAGACAACCAAACAAAAATTTTTCTAGAATATCCTTAGGTGAACATTATAAACGCATGTTAACATGTGTACTAAAGCGATGTTAATTTAGTCTATCGTTTTAATGAAATGTGATTCTTTTCGTTTGTTGGCATGTACTTAGCGTGAAAGTAGAATACGGAGCTATTAAATGAGAAAAGGAAAAAAGAGTGTGGGAAAGAGAATGTACAGCAATGATAAGTAATGAGGGAACAGATAGGATCAAATCTTGTTAAATGCATGATATCCAATATTCACTGATATCCAATTTTTTTAATAAATAAGCACTAATAGAAAATGCGTTTTAAAGTAAGAAAATGTATTTTTCAAAAGTCATCCATTTTTCCCCCTAAAATATATTTAGAAAGTACAATTATACCCTTGCACCTTCCAAAAATATATTCAAATGTTAATATGTTTACAGTTTCTTTACATCAGAGGATACTCATCTTTCTTTTATAATTCTAAACAAGGATCAAGAAACAGCTGCAAATGCAGATGCTTTAATCTTCAAAATCACACTGTCTTGCACGGATTATTGAATTAATGTTCTATGATTTCCCAGTTGGAAACAGAGGACTCACGCTTCCAGAGGAAGATGCTGGTCTAGGCCTGAGAGAAAGTTGGGCTCTCCAAACATGAAGGACTGAGAGGGGACAGATTCTATGATTGTCTATCATCCTCACTGAGGACAGGACAATCAATTAGTTACATAAGGTTCTGGGCAGACTCCCAGGTACTAATTAAATATGATCCTTCTTGGGGATGCAATGAAAGAAGATACATGTTTCTGCTTTTTAATGAATGGTGGGGGTTAAAACAATGAACCTCTTGATGAATCTCAGTTTTGACCAAAGATATCACAGAGAGAATTCTCCCCTATTTCCCTAGACTGCATATAGACTGTTTCATAAATACTACTATAATGCTAAGGAATGGAGAAAAGTATGATAATATCAGAAAATAATTGCATTCAAAGTATAAAGAAATATGACTAATTTTTCTTCTTATGCATAGTTCACTTCCTGTATCAAATTGTGACTCTAAATTCCTCACCTCCAATTGTCTCCGGGCCAGGTGAAGGACTAAGACAGTTCTTAACTTCCAACACTGGCTGGATTTACTAAATATAGACAATCCTAGATTTGTAAACAATTCCTTACTTGATTCTTCCTTCCTTTGGAAAGCACAGAAAATGTGCTCAATCACTGTTTCCTCTTTGTATCCCCAGTGGCCAGTCTACCTTCTTACTCATGTGGACCTTTGTGGTATAGCAATGCTTGCCACGGGGAACTCTGTTGTAAAGCTGTACAACTCTTTCTGATATTTCTTGATCTGTATCTGGTCTCGCCATACTATCCTGTATAACATGGTTAAAACTATATGCATTTTCACATCACCACCAAAGCTCATTTCCTTATACATCTGAAACTAGGAAGTTACTGTGGTCCTTTTCCCATGTGATAAACACTTTTAAAAGATTTCTTCTTCCACCTCTTCCTCTTCCTCTTCCTCTTCCTCTTCTTCTTCTTCTACTTCTTCTTCTCCTTCTTCTTCTTCTTCTTGTTTTTCTAAAAAATCTTGCTCTTGAATGCTCTTACCTCTGAGGTAACTGTCTTCCACTACAGAATTTTGGATGAAAATTTGGGGCTCACATGTATTCTTGGTTCTCTCCTTCTCTCTTAGTATCTCAATTATCCCAAGATACTTCAATATTCATTTATTTATTCTATTTTGTAATACATTGCTTCAGTATTGTTACGTGACCTGCTAATGTCTATTAATCATCATTTCAATTCATCATCAATTTCTTGATCTTAAAACTTGACTTTAAACTGAAAGTGCAAAAACACTTAGTTTTTTTCATACAATCTGAAAATTTCAGAGATTTCATTTGCTTATTTTGGCCAGCCTTTACACATCACCTGACTCTTAGGTTTGTGATCCCTTCAGTCCTATTTTAAAATGCTGGAGTGTAATACAAATGTTACTACACATCTACTTTAGACTTGGAGAACTAAGGCTAGAAAGATGTTTATCCAGGTCTCAAGGCAAACAGTGGATTGTTCACACAATACCTAACCAAAATAAGAAAGAAAATACTTACAATTCCTAAATAGTCAGTGTCATAAGGACCACAAAAATTAGTGAAGAATTTGCATCTCAAATATCAGGTGGTCAAATGCATGCTAAAACAGATTATACTATAATAAATTAATAATAGTAATTTTAAAAATAAAACACAACACAGATAATATAGATTCCAAAAATAATCAGTACGGATTTCAAAATTACTTATCTTAAAAGAATATTATCTCACAAGGAAGAAGACGATTGACAAATACCAGAAGGCAATGGCACAGATATGGGCTATCAAAAATTACCTTAAAATATCTACTTACAATTATGTCCCAGGGAATAAGATTAGACAGTATTTCCAGAAACAGAAAGAAAGAATAAAGTGAGAACAAATTGTAGAACTTAAAAATAGAATAAAGAAATTTCCCTAGGTAGGCTCAATTACATAATTGAGATGAGAGAGGAAAGAGTTAGTAAGTTTAATGTTGGGTAATTAAAATTACCCAATATCAAAAAAGTGAATAGGGTTTCAAAATATGTTAGACAATGTGAAAAATCTGATACTCATATTGAAATCTCAGGAGAGATGAAAGAACATGAAAATTAAAATATTTGAAGACATAATGACAGATAGCTTTCTGAATTTTATCAAATAAAAAAACACAGCAAAAATGTTCATCAACCCTTACACTGGGTAACCCAAAATGTGTGAGGAGTTATTCCAATAAAAATCAAATATTTAATAATGACCAACAGGTTTTCTATAATTTCACTGAACTGTAATACTGCCTGTCTTGAGATAGTGTCATAACACATAAGTTCCTGTCTCATTAGATGTACTAGAATTCAGAGTCAAGGAAATTTCCGGGACAGTAAGAGATGTTACAAATATGTAAAAAGATCAAATCTATCAAGAAATTTGAAAAATGCTAACTGTGAATATATCAAGCAATAAAGCTTCAAAATGCTGCAATGAAGAAAAATTCACTGAAGTATAAGTAGAAATAAAAATATTTATGATTATATTGTAAAATCACAGCATATTTATGTTTTCAAAACTATTAAAAGTGTAAAAATATAAAACATAAAGGAACCAAAATGATCAATGATTGAAATATAATTGACAGTAACAAAATGCTTTGTATAACAACATAGTTTCAATATTTTTCTTCAAGACCCCATGGAATATTATCAAAATATACAGTGTTCTAATGTTAGAAAACAAACCCAACATTAAATAGTTGAAATCACCCATTGTGTCCTATGGTTATAGTAGAATTAAATTAAAATCGGTTAGATAAAGAAAGACAACAAATGCCAAAATATCAGAAACTAAACAAACTATTGATAAATAATGTTTCTTATAAAGTTTTAAGCTAGAATTTATTTTGAACAGATTGAAAATAAAAATAAAATGAATAATAAGTTATAAGGTTTAGATAAACAATAGCCTTAAATATCTCCATAAAAAAGAAATACTTCATATCAAGTTTACTCTTTTATTTAAGAAAACTTTTTAAATGAACAGAACAAACTCAAACAAGAATATAACAATAAGTGAAATACAAAAAAACCATATTCAAACACCAAATATTTTAAAGATAAATTACATTGATAATTATTTATCTATATTAGTTTCATTTAAAAAGGAGGATATGCATCAAAATATATACATTTCTCTTATTTTTAAGTGTATCAAAATAAAAGACATGATACCACTAGAGTCTGCACAAACATGGCAATTATAATAAGGAAATACTACGAATAATAACTATGCTTTCAAATAAATTGTATTTCGTAACTAAATATGCCATTTCTTTGAAAGCCAAATTGTAAACATTAAGCAAAAAGAAAGAGACAAGAATAGTTGTATGTATTAAGGAAATTAAAATTCTTATAAAAATTTTTAATGGTAGGAAATCTTAATATATAATTTCTTTAGGAAATTTTATTAATCCTTTTATCAAAAATTAATAGAAAGCATACAAAATTTCTCCCAAAATATAAAACAGGAACAAATGCTTCCTAAATTATTTTATGACTAGAATTATTCTAACTTCAAGGCCAAAAACTCACATCCCAAAAAATAGATAAAACAAATCATCAAACCTAAAGATTTATTTCTGTTATAAATATACCCATGAAAAATCTCAGTAAAATAGCAGCAAATCAAATCAGTAATATATAAACAAAAGAGCGATAGCTATATGTAAATTACCATGAAAATATAAGAATAGTCCAGTATTGAAAAGGAATCAGTTCAGTCAACACTATTCACTAAAGTAGAAAATCCACTTGAGAATGATATTTGAGGCAGAAAGCATTTGACAACTCTTCCTACATAAATTATAAAAAATGCTTAGCAAATTAGAAATTGAAAAGAATTTCCTTAACATAGAAAAGAACATCCAAAGAGAACTACAATTGACACATAAAATAATTTTTTACAAGTTTTTTCTTCATTCCTTTTATTCTTTAATTTTATTTTCCTTTGCTTTCCTTTTGCTTCCTTTAGTTTTCAGTGACTTTTAAAGTTGATTTTTGGTGAATATACATAATGATCATATTCATCGTACAGAATTTGTACTTGTACATAATGTTTTGATTATTCTTGTTTGCTCCATTCACTTCTCTTTTTGACCCTTCTTCCTCTCCTTATTGACAAAATTTGTTTCCATTTTTTCTTCTATTCTCTTTTCTTCCTTTTCCCTTCCTTCCCGATGTCGTTTTCCCTCCGTTGTTGTCTTCCCATTTGAATATTTTCTTCCTACTTTCTAATACCTACCATCCATTTGATCTTTTTTTTATATTTTAGGATATTGCTATATTATGATGCTTTTAAGTCTTTTGGGACCATATCAAGAAGGACAGTAGGTGAGTCAAATAGAATCTCTAGTTTTAGCTTTTTGAGAAATTTTCATTTTGATTTTCATACCAGTTATATCAATTTACAGTCCCCACAACAGAAAGAGTTCCCTTTTTTCCCCCACAGTCTCACTAGCATATTTCATTGGTTGATTTCTTGATATCACCCATTGTAATTGTTTGAACTTCTTCATCTGGGAAGTGTCTGTTAATTTCTTATGTCCATTTTTGGACTGGGTCTTTAAATTTGGGGGCTGTATTTTATATATATATATATATATATATATATATATATATATATATATATTCTAGATAGTAGTCCATTGTTTAAGGAATAGCTGCTAAAGAATTTATCCCATGTTGTAGGGTGTATTTTCATTGCATTGGTGGTTTCTCTTGTTGTACAAAAGCATTTTAATCTGATGAAATTCCAGTTGTTGATTCTTTGTGATATTTCCTGTGTGATTGGAGTTTTGCTGAACACAGGATTTTTTTTAACATAGAAGACTTCAAAATCTCTACCAAAAATATTAACAGAATTAATAAGCAAATTCTACAGTCTAACAAATACAAAGCCAACATTCATAAATCAATAACATTTCTGTACACAAATAACAAACTCATTGAGAGATAAATTAAGGAAATCACAATAGCATTAAGAAAAAGGAAATACTTAAGGATCAATTGAATAAAGGAAGTGAAAAAACACATTCACTGCAAACTGCAGGACTCTGAAAAAAGTGGTTGAAGAAGTTATGAAAATATGAAAAGATATGTCCTGTTCTTGGATAAGCAGAAACAGTATAGTGAAAATAGCTATACTTCCAAAACTGTTAATTCCGATTTTCCACTGTTCCTATCAAAATACCAACAGCATACCTCACAGAAATAAAGAAAATGATCCTACAATTTATGTGGAACTAGAAAAGACTTTGAATAGCAAAATTAGTCCTGGGTAATGAAGGCAAGGTAGGGGGCATCATGACCCACAGTACGAAGTCATATCACAGATCTATTATGATAAAAAACAGCATGGTATTATCAAAAACACACCAAAGGATCAATGGAACAGAATAGAAGATACAGAAACAACTTCAACTTCACTCAGCTAACTTATCTTTGAAAAAGACAAGACCAAGCACCTTCACTTGAAGAAAGACAGCCTTTTTAATAAGTAGTCCTGGCAAAACTGACTTTTTACATGTCAAAGTTTAAAACTAAACCCATGTATGTCAACACACACAAACTAAAATCTAAATGGATTAAAAATCTAAATATTAAAAAAAATATCTATTATCTGCAGAAAGATAAAATAGATAAAACTCTTGTACGCATAGGTGCAAGTAAAGACTGTCTGGGAAGTTTTTCTTGAAAAGTTTACAAAAATAACAAGGATGTGGCTCTTGTCACTCTTGTTTACCATACTAAACTTTCTATTGAAAAAAATAAGACATCAAAACAAAATCTGTAAGACATACAGATTGCAAATGGAAAAAATATTTCCTATTCCCAAATAACATGATAGTCTACATTTCAAAAATATCATATCTGATAGAAATCAAATTGGAAACCTAAATTAGAAAGCAATAAAATTAATAATAACTTTAAAAAGTAAATTGCTTAATTATACATGTAAAACCACAGGTGTAGAATTTGTAAGCTGAAAAACCATAACTACTGTATAATGACTTCAAAGATATCTTGATTAAATGGAGATACATACCATATATTGGATACAATCCGAAAGTTAATTTTTTCCTAAGTTACGCATAGATCTCTCACACAATTTCATGTACAATTCTAGAATTATTAAAAACATTTTAAATGCAGAAAAACTGATTCTAAAATATATACAAAATATATACACTATACACACACACACACACACACACACACACACACACATATATATATATATATACTGGGAAAATTGAACAGACAAATTTGAAAAAAAGTGAACAAAAATGATAGACACATTTAGCTTGTTTTATCAATTATTATAAAGCTATACAATCAAAACATTGCAGTATTGATGAACAGATCGTCATAGAAATGGAACATAGTGGAGTAGTCTAGAAATAGTAAACAAAAATATATTGAATTGATTTTGAAAAGGGTTAAGTTGATAAACAATAATGTTTAAAAAATGCTTAAGCCAAATATATTCGTATTTGTAAACATACAAATAAAAGAGCCTGACTCAGTCTAAACCTCATACTTTAATATGGACCACAGATCTAAATATACAACATAAATTTATAAAACTTCTGGAAGATGTCATGGAAGAAACTCTTAGTGATATTAGATTAGGTAACTACTTCTATGGAGTATACACCAAAACATACTCCACAGAAGAAAAATGCCTTTTATTTTACCAAGTTAAGTGAATTTTTCTCCATTAAAGATTGAAAAATCAGGTCTGTACATAGAGAAATGATTTGCAGGCACATACCTGGAATTCACATGCTTTCCAAATACATAATATTCATTTTTATCCATGGATAAATATTGCATTACGTTTTACTGTAGAGAAATACGTATAACTTTTTACAACACCAAGAAAATGACCAGATTTTAACATTAAGAAAAATTTTTAAAAAGTAGTAAAATGCTTGCACAAATGCTTTGAAAAGCATTTGCAGAAACCAAAGATACGAAAATAGTTAACACTATCAGTCATTAGATAAATGCATGTTAAAGGCATGATAAGAAAAACTTGGCAGCCGTCATCTAAAAACCACCTCAGAGGTCATGGAGACCAAGAGTATGCACCTGGCAAATGACATTCATCTGGAAACCCTGGGTAAAGACCTTGGGAACTAGGAATCGTCCTTGCAACCTGCCCACACCTGGGAACCACCTCTGTGACTTACAAGGACTGGGAGTGTGTGCTCATTGACCCACAAGCATCTAGCAACCCTTGGTTAGGCCTGCAGCTACTGAAAGTACATTCCCAGCCTCTTGCTCACCTGGGAACGATCTCTAAAGCCCATTGGGACTGGAGTCTGCACCTAGTGACCCATAGTCATCTGAGAGCCCTCACTGAGGCCCGCAGATATCAGGAGTCTGTGCGCTGTGAGCCACATTCATCCAGGAACACTCAGTGAGGCCCATGGGGACTAGGAAGCATAAAATACACATTCTTCTCACTGCATATGTGTATTCTCTAAAATATACCATGTACTAGCCCATAGAACATGCATAAGTAAATGCAAAGGAATTAAAATTATCTGCATATATTATGTGACCATAGTGCAATGAAATTGGAAATTAATGAGACAATAAACCACAAAAGCTCCATAAATAAATGAAATTAAATAGCATCCTACTGAACAACAGAGCAAACTTTAAAAAAGAAGTTAAACAATATATACAATCAAACAAAAATGCAAATACAACTTACCAGAATCTGTGTAATACAGTTCAAGTAGTCCTCAGAGAGAAATTTATAGTGGAGAATTCTCACATTAGGAAAACCATATGAGCACAAATAGACAACCAAATGCTGCATGTAAAACTTCTGAGGAAAAAAAAAAAAAAAAAAAAGAACAAGTCAAGCCCAAAGCCCAAATCCCAAAGAAAATTAGTGCAATTGAGACTAACACAGTAATACAAAGAATTAATAAATTAAAATATTTGTTCTTTGAAAAACTAAATAAAATAGATAAGGCCCTAGACAATCATCAAAAAAAGAAAGAAAAAGCTCAAATTCATACAATAAGGAACAAAAAGTGTGAAATCAGTACAGATTCTGTAGAAATACAGCTCACCAATACTTGCTTTGAAAACCTTTACTCTCATAGAATCAAAAACACATAAGAAATAAACAGATTCCTAGGAACATATGAATTAGTAAAGTTGGATCAAGAAGATATAAAACTTCTGAGTAACAGTTAATGAAATTGAAAACATAATTTAAAAATAACCAGCAAGAAATGTCCAAATCCTGATGGATTCACAAGTGAATTCTACAAGAAATTCAGAGATGATTCAATGCTAACACTTTCAAAGTCTCTAATGAAATTGAAAGGGAAGCAATCCTCGGAGGCAAAAATTACCCTAATACCAAAACCAGAGAAAGATGAAACTGAAAAACAGAGCTATAGGCCGATTTCTCTAATGAATAAAGGTGTAAAATCCTCAGTAAAATCCTAGCAAATAGTATCCAAGAAGTCATCAAGCAGATTACACACCATGACCAAGTGGGATTCATCTCAGGAATGCAGGGATAGTTCACCCTATGCAAATAAATAAATCTAATACACCATATTAACCTATCAAAAGACAGAAATCACACAAACATCTCAAAATATGCAGAAAAAGCTTTTGAAAAAGTCCAACATTCATTCATGGTGAAACCCCTATAGAAACAGAATAGATGGTCTTTACTTCAATCTGATAAAAGCCACCTCTGACAAACGAACAGCCAACATCACACTACATGATCAAAAACTGAAAGCTATCACCCTAAAATTAAGAACAAGATACGGATGACCACTATCATCACTCTTATTTAATATAGTGCTGAAAACATTAGCCAGAGAAATTAGACAAGAAAAAAACATACACAGAATAAACACCGGAAAGCAAAATGTACAAAGGTGAGATGATACTCTATACAGAAGACCCAAGAAACTCCACCAACAGACTTCTAGACTTAATATGCAAATTCAGGAGCACAGCTGGATACAAAGTCAATAATCAAAAGTAAATAGCATTCTTGTAAACAAACAACAAATTCACTGAGAAAGAAATTAGGGAAACCACATCTTTCACAATAACATAAAAATGAGATTCACAGAAATCAATCTCACAAAGGAAGTAAAGGTTTTATACACTGAAAATTACAGTACTCTGAAGAAAAAAAATTGTAAAGCAATTCAGAAAATGGAAAGATATTTTTCTTGCTCATGGGTAGGAAGAGCAAATATTATGAAAATGGGCATACTTCCAAAACTGTAATACATATTTAATGCAATACTGATCAAAATACCATTAACATACCTCACAAATCTAGAGAAAACATTCTTAAAATTCATGTGGAAGCATAAGAGGCCTAGAATAGCAAAGACAATCCTGTGGTAAAAAGGCAAGACAAGAAGCATCACAGTTCTAGGCTTAAAATTATTATATCAAGCTCCTAAAATAAAATCAGCATAATACTATTTGAAAAAACAGACTTGAAGAACAACGGAACAGAACCAAAGATACAGACACAACTTCAAACACACTCAGGCACCTTATCTTTGACAAAGGGGCTAAAAATGTTCACTGAAAGGACAGTCTCTTTAATAATGATGTCAGAAAATCTGCCTTTCTACATGTCAAAGACATAAACTAGATCCATGCCTATCACTATGCACTAAACTAAAATCAAAATGGGTCAAAGATCTAAATAATAAGAGAGAAACACTAAAGCTAACGGAAGGCAAAATAGGTAGAAATCTCTAGGACACAGAGTAGGTAAAAAGTTCATGAACAAAAACCAAACTGCAAGGGAAGTACTTCAAAGAATCAAGAGCTGAGATCTCATCTCATTAAAAAGCTTTTGCACATTGAAAGAAATTACCAACAGAGTGAAAAGAAAATCCATAGACTGGGAAATATTTTTGTCTACTGTTCCTCAGAAAAAGGTAATTTATCTAGAACGAATAAAGGATTTTAAAAAATCAGGCCCCCCAAATTCAGAGACTCAACCCAAAAATGGGCATCTGAGGTGAATAAACAATTCTCAGATGAAGAAATACAAATGGCAGGTAAATGCATAAAAAAGTTCAACATCATTGCTCATTCAAGAAATGCAAATTAACATGATATTGAGACTTCATCTCTCCCCAGAAATAATAACTATCACCGGGAGATTAACTAAAACAAATGCTGGAAGGGCTGAGGGAAAAAGAAACCTTTCTTTATTGTTGGAAGGAGTGTAGAGTGGTACAACCACTGTGGAAATTAGTGTGGAGTTTCCTATTAGAGATTCCATTTTACTCAACTATTCCTCTTCTGGTTATTTTCCCAAAAGAACTGATACATGATACCACAGCAATGTATCTGCACCCATGTTTATAGCTGCACAAGTTTTAATAGCCAGATCTTGGAAACAACTCAAATGCTCTTCAACTGAAGCATGGATCAGAGATGATATTTTTATACAATGAATAATACTCAATCATAAAGAATAAGCATTTATAGATAAATGGATACAACTAGAAACCAAACTTATAAGTGCAATAAATCAGATTTGCATGTGTAAACACTGTATTGTCTCACTAGTATAAGATATCAAAAGAGTAAATAAGATCCAAAAGTTACAATAGATATAGTAAAAGGGAAAGAAACTGCCTGTAGAAATTACTTCGTTTGATTAATTTTGAATGCCTATATCTGGTTACCTGAGCAATCATTCTGAAGATAACAACATGCAACATGACAACTATTTTTAAATTATTATCATATTGCTTTAAAATCTTACATTGTTACTGTTTGTTTTCTATTGTTTGATTGCTTCTTGATTATTTTGTTTTTTCTCTCTGAAATTAAAAAAAAAAAAATGAAAACACCGGTAATAATATCAATTTCCCTGAGTGAAACTAGATGGTACAACCATTCTGAAAACTAAAGTTTCTCACTGACTTAAACATATACATATTGTATGCCATTGTAATTTCAGTTTTAAGTTTTACTTCGTTTAAAAGTATATATTTATTCAAAACTCTTCACAAGAATGTTGTTATAGTTTAGATACAAATTGCTTCTGAAAATCTCAAATTTGGTGGTCAGTAGAGGGACAGGTCAGTTGAGAGTGACTTGGAAGCCTGCATTCCCATTGTCTGCTTCTCCCTTCCCTCTGTGTTTTTTACATCACTATGTGAGGAGTTTTCCTCTGCTCAGGTCCTTTAACCATGCTGTTTCTCTCTTGGAGCTTACTTTCTATGGACTGAATTCACAGAAGCTGTAAACTCAAATAAACTTTTCTTCCTTTAAATTGTAGAAATTTGATATTCTCTGTCAGTGACAAGCAAACTAACGTACTGAAATTGGAATCAGAGAAGAAGAATTGGTTTTTCAAGTGTTCCCAATCATGTGGTTTGATAAACCTTCTGAATGTTTGCTGGAGAAATTTGGAAAGCCTAGCAAAGCCTAGAAATTTGTAGCTTAGAAAAGCCCTAGAATGCTGTAAACTGGGCTTGATGGGAGATTCTGGTCAGAATTCAGGCCAAAATACTGAGAGAGACACAAACAGTAAGGCACAAGGTCAGTAGATTTCTTTGAAAACAAATATTTTGCAGGTAGTTGAACTAGAGGCCATGTACATCACACATTGGAAGAAATTATTTTTCTTTTTGCCCATATCCTGAGGCTTTTCAGGAAAATTGGACTGTAGATCAATTAATCTGATGGAAGAAATTTGTTCAAAATTCAGACTATGAAATGGGTACTGCTGGCTGTTTTTTTAAGCCAGATCTGCAGAGAAAAACAGATGTAAAAAATTTGATGCTTGATCAGAAAGAAAGTGTCTACAACTTGTGGGCAATTAGAATTTTAAAAACTTTAGGACCTTGCATCAAGAATATAAGAAAGACAACTTGAACACTTCATAAGTAGCAGAGAAAGACTCTTCCCTTTATAGGCTCAAATGTGTAAAACTCTATAGCTTTCACTTGAGAAGAGAACTCTTGAGACCTTTGCTCATGAAAGACCACCTAACGAATTGGTCCTCCAAGTTTCATTCCACAATACTCAGCCATTTGTGTACACAGAGTCCTCTGCAGCCATGATTCAGGGTGGCTGAATTTTGTTTGAGCATGTATGGCATCTTAGTATCACTCACGTAGTGCTAGTTTTATAGGCATGCGTAATGCAAGAGTTTTGGGCTTATGGAGGCTTCCACACAGATTTCAGAGGAAGGTCAGTGAGAACAGCCAGTGTGCCCTTAAGAAAGCAGTTCACAAAGCTGTGAGAGTGAAGCCAAAAATGCAGTGGAGAGCCCAGGAGTATGGGGATTCCAGGAGCATGGAAAGTCTACTGAAAAAAGCTGCAGGTAGTTTGTGTATCCACCTCAAGATAGGGCAAGAGGCCTATAGCCAGCAATACATTATTTATGGGGCCACTCAAGCCATTTGGCGTTCACATCTCTTCATAACTTACCCCAGGTGTCCAACATGCAAATATAAATTTTAATGTTTGTTCCTCTAGGTTTTAGTCTTCTTTTGTTCTGATTCCACTCTATTTTTGTATTTCTCCCTTTTTAAATGGGGATGTTTTCCTATACCACTGTTTATGTCAGAAGTATGTAACTTTCTTTCTGAATTTCACAGGGACTCAAAGCTAAGAATTGGCCTTGATTCTCAAAGGAGACTATGGACTTGAACTTTCAGCAATGCAGGAACTGTTAAGGTTTTAATGACTCAGAAGAATACATCGTGCATTACAAAATGGACATGAGACCTTAAGTGTCTAGGCAGACTAGTACAGCTTGTACCTGGCATCACCTAAAAGTCTCATTTGTGGAATGAAAACTAGTCTAACATGAAGGTCACTAGGGTGTGACTTGAAAGGTTACATTGCCCCAGTTCTCACCTTCACACAGGCTTCCTGGCTACTATGATGTGAGCTACCACCCTCCAGGGGCTTTCTACCATGACGTTTCTGCTTTGGAACCAAACTGCCATTGTCTGAACACTGAACATATAAACCAAACTAAACTTTTTCTCCTTTAAGTTGCAAATGTTAATAGTTCATTTTATGCAAATAGTGTATTTTCTTTATTTTTCATCTGTTGATGATGAAATCATCACTTGCAAGATTTAGCTATTATGAATAGTGCTGTTATAATCATGGATATGAGACGTATTTTTAAATTTTGTTTTATTAAGAAAAATGTGTATCTCACTGCAAGTGTGCATTTAGGTTTACATAATCATGCTCTTTGAAATTGAAGTACACCCAATTTGTTTTTAATGTGAAAATAAAATATAAAAACTACTTTTGGAGTTATTTCTAAAAGAAAATTTTCTCCAATTTTAATGCAACATAAATGTACATGAGGATCAGTGTTTATTTCTTTTATTAGTGTGTGTTTGCAGTATAATATATTTGCATTTCGTGTGTGAAGTTGGTGCACATCTTAATTACACACATCTTATAATACATTTTAATGCCTTTTTCCTCCTCTCCTAGCTCCTTTCTCCCTCTATTTCTTGATCTCTTTCCCCTTCAAAAAGAGCTCTTTTTCTCTTTTCTATATTATTTTTCTTTTTCTTTATATTTTAGGTGAAATATGTGTCATTTCTGTGTCTTATTTGCTTCACCTAATTTTACCATGTAAAGGCCCATCAATTTTCCTACAAATCTTCTCCTCTAGTTTATCTTTATGTGGAGCTACATGGTATGTAAATATCTAGTTTTCTTTAGACATGCACGTGCTAATGTACTTGTAGACTTGCCTCCAAGATTTAGCTGCTGCAAGTTGTGGATGACACAGAGTGGATTGTTGCCTACTATAATCAAAGACTTATTTTGGGGAAGACACTGCAGATATAAGCACCTTCTATTAATGTTCTCTGGGCAACAGGGATTGTTCCAGACTGCAAACAACCCAAATAGTCTTTAACAAACAAATATATAAACACATTGGTCCTTCTATATAGTGCAATATTGATACTAATATTAATACTTTATAATGATATAGGAGTTAAATTAGTAGGAAATGTGTCTTGTATTCTAGTAGCTCTCATCAAATACAAAGTATTTAATCGGAAGAAAGAGGCATAGAAACAATAGAATTCACCGTTCTTGCTATTTCATTTTGCCGAGACCATTATGTATAAACTAACACAAATGTAAAGAAGTGTTGTAGTTTGTAGGTCCATTTCATGATAATCGGAACTACCACTTATGTTTTTGTTAGTTGGGCTGATGGTTATTTCTAAAGCTAACTAAATATTTTGGATCAAAAACAAAAGCAGAAACAAGCAGCCAGCAAAACAAAACAAAAATAAAACAAACTTTTCTTCCTGTTTTCTAATCCTTCAAGTTGTGAAATTCTATGCAGACTAACCCTGAAAGGAATCCCACAGTGTGGTACACACTAGAGCAATTAACTGATTACTGCTGTTTTGAAAATGTAGCCTTTGGCACGGTAATAACCACCTCCTCTCAGCAAGACACAGTCATGTTTATCATTATTGGTTTGGACTCTTCTGAGAGTCTTTGACGCATATGACAAGGCTCATATCCAAGCCAATTTGAATTAATTTCATCTGTAAGATTCCATGAAACATTGGCAAATGCTTCCCAAAGTCAGAATCCCTTGCATTTTCTTCCCAGAGACATTACATAGAATTAAGTATACATTTGAGCAGAAAACAACTCGTTCATTTTACACAGTTATGGATAGAATCACAGAGTCATGGTTTTCAGGCTAGAAGTGATGAAGCAAGTATGATTTTATTCATGGATTGGAAAAAAACACATTTAACTTTATTTTCCAGGAAAATTGCCCTTCTCTTTTCTACCAATATACCTTACTTAATCTAATATAATCACCTTCTCCTAAAGACAAGCATTCAGTAACAGCATTTAGATCTCTGCTCACTTCATCCTAAATAAATGCAATTATGCACATGATTTTGACAACCTCCCCACCTTTAAAACAAGTAAAAGTTTCCCTTTTACCTAATCAGAGTTAGAGGGAGTTTCTACTTCTCTTCCAGCAGCTCACCACGTTGTTGCACTTTTTCACGTGTACATTTTTACACACTTCAATGAGATCATATGTGGTCCTTAGGGAAGATGCCATGGTGGTACAAAATGTGATACCCAGAAGCCTGACTTATTCCAAAGACAAACCTCGTTTGAGGCATGTTTAATCCTGCACTTTGCCATCAAGCTCTAGCACAGGAAACACGTTCCAGACAGGAAAGTCTAATGTGTCCTGACGGGGCTTTCACAATGTTGATACTGCTTTACTTAGAATTTTGGAAGAGCAAATCACAACCTAGATACACATCAAATTCTTTTGCAGAAAAAAAGAAAAAGATTGCCACTCTTCAAAGTGACAGCCATCTCAGGGAATCCATCGACCTAGTCATGAAATGCTGTGAGCCTAGCGGTCAGAGAGAATTCATTAAGTGGGTGTATTCTCTGCACAAAACTGGAAGTGGCCTCAGGGTGACAATCATAAATGCTAGGCTAGGTAATTACCTGGAAAATACATGAAAACAAAATGAAAATCTTTACCTTTCTGATTTCTCTAATTCTTTTACACACAACAGAAAGAGGTAATAAATTATAATAAAGTAAAATAGAATACCAGGAACGAAAACTACATGTAGAATTTCACTATTTCAGTCTGTAAGCTACTAAGTTAGTTTGAGGAATTAAATCCACTCACAGCATGAAAACATATTGCCTGGACCACAGTAATTTAATTGCTTCCAAACTTGAGTGAGAGCCCTGTCTGATGAGGTTTTAGCCTTTGTCAAAAGAGGAAGTGACAGCTAGGGGAAGTGACCAGGTATTCAGCAGAATTACCACATTTCCATAAGAATGGATGCTGCCTAGTGATTTACTGAGCACCAGACCCTTGCCTGGAAGATACCAGGAATAAATATGCAACCAACACTATGTAAACAGATATGGAGCCAGAGGAATAATCTCTCTCACCTAGCTGTGCCTCTGTGCAGGCAGATTCTATTGTGCATGCAGGTGGTAAGATATGGGATAGTTCACATGCTGAGCTCTGAAGGCCAGGTTGCTGAAGACAAGAGCACATTTTACTAAGATCATTCACCTTGTCACTGTTCATGATGTCACACCCAGGAAAATTGAAAAAGCGGAACAAATGTAGACTTTCCTATCAAAATTGTCTACTGCACTTGAAATGCATGGCTTACAGTGTCCTGTTTTGAATACTATAAAAAAATGAGAGTCTTTGGAAGGTGCCCAGCAGTTATTAATATTTGCAGGCAAAACTGAACAAATGTTCAGGTTAGTTTTGGTTTTTTACTTCCTTCTCTTTGTCTTTCTGTCGTTTTCCCCTTCTCTTTGACTCTTAGTTCTTTTTAAAGTCATGTCCTTTTGTTTGATAAGTGAATTGAAATTTATGCTTTAAGAAATATTGTGTATGACACTTTCATTTTGAGAAGAATGAAAAGAAACAAACCTTTTGTTGTCATAGGTATTCTTGTGTTTGAACCAGCCATTCTAGAGTCATAACACCAATGCCATGAAGTATGACTTTTCCCACTCGACTCCTTGTGCACTAGTATTTCCAGAACAAAATATGTCAAAAATTAAATAAAATAAGATAAAATAAAAAGTTTCCTTTATTATCTAAAAAGGATAGATACCACCAGATTCTGTGTTAGAGATAATAATTTAATATCTCTTATATATTCCACTATAGATGGATATTATTAGTGGAAGCAGTAGGTCCTGACAGGTAACCCAGAAAGTAGGCTCTGAAGAATACGAAACCCATCCCTTCCTTCCTTCCTTCCTTCCTTCCTTCCTTCCTTCCTTCCTTCCTTCCTTCCTTCTTTCTTTCCTCCTTCTCTCTCTCTCCCTTCTCCTCTCTTTCCCTTCTTTTCTTTCTTCCTTCTGTCTTTTATATGTCCCTGTGTTTAAGCTTCTGATTTGACTTCATGAAATTCATAAATTCAGCTAGAAAAAAAATTAATGTGCAGAAAAGAGAGGTGGAAATATTGCAAACTGTAATGTTTTTCTCTTTAGAGGAATCAGAGATGGATGTTTCTCAGAGGAGGACAGTCACCCTTCTAGGAAAGACAAAGATTTTGTCCTTATTTTTAGATCATAAATAGTTCCCTATTAGCCACTTAATTATTTTTTCTTAGTTCTTTAGGAACATTAATGAAGGAAGCCATTCAGTATATATTTTTAAGTAGAATCATAATGGAAGGCGATTATAATTTATTTTTCCCTTATTAGCCTTTTTAAAAAAAAAAACTCATGCTTAATCAAAAAAACTACTTTTGTTCCTCCATGTCTCAATTACTTTTCTCTTATTACTGAGACAAAACCCTTGACCACCAAAATGAAGGCAAGAAGTTTATTTAGTTTACAGTTTTTGGAAATTTCAGTCCGTATTCAGCTGGCTCCAAGGCAGGATGACATGACTAACGGGCAACATTCATAGCTGCAGCAAGTGACAACTGCAAAAAGGACAAAAGGGAAATATAGGTCTCCTTCCATCCTTTATATTGTATGCTGGCTAGGACCCCCTGGGAGAAGGTAGTACTCTTATCACCAACCCCAGCACTAGACAATGAACCAATCACAAATGCTAGGCTCAGCTGCCTTTGAAAGTCTTGCTCACCATGACTACATGAGGCTTTGGGGGACATCCAAACACAAATCATAACACTCTATATTGTCACATTTATAATATCAAAAGAATTTTAAACCTAGTATCTTTTCATAGTGAATAATGGAGAGCCCAGAGTTCCAAAAATGTGAAGAAAAGAATTTATGGCTGTATTGTGTGTTCTGCTCTTTAGCAAGCATGATATCACCCTGAGTTTTGCATAACTTACAGTCCTAAAAATGGATCAGCAAACTACTGGAGATCACTTGACTACACATTTAAGAATTATTTAAGTAACCAATGACAGTAAAGATGTGTACCACTATATTACTTGGCATATTTTTCTGTACATTCGTTTCTGCTTTAGGGATTGTATTGTGCCCTCAGCTACACAGAAGGAGTAATGAAATGTCTTCACTTCTAGTTTGTGCTTCTAGATTCCCTTGGTCAGCTGGGTGGAAACTAAGAGAAGTAAGCCCCATTCAGCAAAAGAGATGCACTGAATTGCTCAGTCATGACCATAGGTTACATATCCTTTGCTGTGAGTACTAAAAGCTTTAGGGGGTAAATAATTGAACTATTGGTGTGGAGATTCTGCTCATCTGCAAAGTTCTCATTTAGGGAAACGGGTCACTACATAAAATTTAAAGTCATGAACTACTGGTTTGATCAGACTTATAATAGCTTGCATTGTTTGTTGCATTCTCACTGCTGCTATGGTTTCTTGGTTTCACTGGAATGCTGAGAACACAGAAAGGCTGTTCTAATGGCAGACTGATCCCTACACTAGTTAAGCATTTCCAGTATTTATCACCAAGGGATAACATGAGAGCAACCTCTTTTGAGTTCTTAAATGTCATGGCTTGGAGAAATTAGACTTTGTCTCATGATATTCAAAGTGCCAGTTTCAGTAAACAGACAATTGCTCATGCCAATGGGACCAACATAAGAATAATTTCATGCAAAACCTTCTTTCACTGTGTATATTAAAGCAAACAAACAGAAGTACAATCTCCTAGTTGATGTTTTTAAAATAAATTTTACTGTGGAAAACAATGGAGTAATAGGTAGTTTTAATATTTTTCTCTTATATTATTGTAATCCTTTATTTATTTATTTATTTATTTATTTTTTTGTGCTGGGGATCGAACTCATGACCTCATGTTTGCCAAGCAGGCACTTACCCTGCTGAGCTAAACCCCAACCCTATAATTTCTTTTGAAATAAAAAGTAACAAGATGAAATAAAACAAGGAGTATTCAAGATCTCTTAGACATTAATCTATCTGGATCTGACTCCAATAGATAACAAAAAATAATTGAAAGTATAGTGCTTCTCATAGCACATAGGCACTTTTGAAAATATGACATGGAAGGTACAGACAGACACGAGTTGCCTGCAGGACTCTATAGTATTTCAAGAATATTTGATAGCTATAATATTTTCAGGACATTGAGACTTTTCATCACCAACACAGTGTAAACAGTGAAAGGGTCACTGCCTGCTGTTTTCTGTAAGATTATGACAAATTCAGTGAATTAAATTCTATTGGTAATTAAGGATCATATTTTTCACTTTCAAAATAATGCAAAATTTTATACCGATGTGAAATTTTGCTGCAATACTTCAGTACTGAGAATCTTGTAAACACCATTGATTTTATCATCAGTGTCATCATCATCATCATCATCTTGGCCAATATAAGACATTTCAAGAACTCTGTGCACCATTCTGACTGTTCTTGTCACAGTGGGCATGGTGTCACCCAGAGTTTTGTATTGCAGTATAACTTACAGTCTTTAAAAATGGATCAGCAATCTACTGTAGGCCACATGGCTACAAATTTAAGAATTATGTAAGTAGCTAAGCGGCAGTGATCATGTCTTTTCATTCCTTTCTCTACATTTCTGCTTCTGAAATAAAGGATCAGACAATATGTAAAAGTGGTTTCAGTGGGGTCTTTCTTGTGACAAAGTCAGGATTATAATTTTTTTACGTGTATATTTAGTAATTATCATACCTCTTGTTGTCTCTTCTTCTCCCTGGTCTTTATTTTTGCTGGATTTGTCAAAGCACAAAATCAAAATAAGCACAAATATAGTGACCTGAAAATTTCAATGAAAATAGGAAGACACATGTTTTCAAGGTTGGAACAAAATTGGATGATAAGGTGAGGTATTCATAAGGAGAAAGCTACTTACTTCAAATAAGTATCAACAAAATTTCACAGCACGGACAGTTCTGAGCATAAGTTTTAGAAAATAGGTGAAGCATGGATTTAACATCTTATTGCTTCATTTAGTTCATTTCTACTACTATGCAATTCCAATGTAAAATGGTCCCAGGGTAATTTCAAGGCCTCTTTGAAGTCACTGTCTTATTTTTTCCTCCCAGCCTGACTTCCCTATACTCACCACAGGTGTTTTCCACTCCCATTTGGGATAGAGCCAATTTTTAAAATCCCAAAATATAAAAAGCAAAGCAAAATAAATATTCCTTCCTAAGCACATTTGCATTTGTCTTAACACATGAAAGCATTCTTTTAGTGATAGGGCAGAGCTGTTAACCTTAGGCAAGTGGTGTCCCCTGCCATTCCCAAAAGAGCAACTGCCACTTAATAGCCACTTCTTTCAACTACATGCAAAGACACACTAGCACAGATATACCTGAATAATAAGGGGACCCTGAATTCATGATATAGTGATTGGAAAATAAGCAAAGGTATTTTGTGCCTTGTCATATTAATCCTCATATGCACCTCAAGCCTCTCTTAAAGATTTTGCTACATCTAGTTTCATTAAATCAGTTTCCCAGTTTTTAAAAGTTTTTAAATGTTCAATTAAAAAATCCAACTTTGAATTTAAGATCATATTGCATGTGCTATTTTTCCCATTCGTTAACAGTGGCCTTGAGCATGTCCGCTAACTCCTCAGTCAGCAAATTATGTGGGGGCCTTAACAATTTTATTTTCCCATTGCAATTTCCTTTAAAGCTAAAAGTGTCCCTGAGTATTACTATATCAAGTCCTTCTCTCCTGACTCTGAGGGTCAGATGCAGCATATATTTTTTATGGAAGGATCTGTTTTCTATGGATATGAGTGGTGGTAGTTTGATGGCAATGTAGGACAGCCAGATGAGGATCCTGGCTGACTATAATCTGTCAGTCCCTGAGAAGTGATCCTTGCTGTTTTACCATTTTTCATTGTTCTTCTGTATCCTGATTCCATACCCTTTCCTGAACCCAGCACTCCAAACAAATGCAGGGTAGGATGGGATGGTTTAACTACTATCCTATAGGAAATCAAGTACCTCAATAGTAAGTCACAGATCTCTTTATGACGCTCATATATAAACAACTTTTGTTGGACCTGGTTGCACTGAAGGTCGCTGGCTCACTTAACAAAGAAAGGAACTTAGTGGGAGGTAATATCTATTGGGCTTTTCCTTAAAATCAACTTGCTGAAACAACAATAAGACGTCTCACCAACACACTCTTTTCCTAATTCATAACTTACCCTCTACTCTTCAGCAATTTTCCTGATTACTGGAACATTCTAGTATTCCAGTACTGTGCATTTCAGATAAAATAGACTTGATAAACACTGAGTGAACTAAATTTAATAAATGGAGAGAACCACTCATTTGGGTTTCTAATACAAAATGGCCTTTGCTATTCTGTTTTGAAATATTTAGCAGTTCAGTTAAAATGCCCCTGTGAATCTTTTATGACATCATTTATCTTTCTATTTCTTTTCAACTTTAAATTGTACTGCCAGATTTACTTGCTGTGGCATTAGGTTTCTATGTCTACAAAGTTCTAGTCCAAGTCTTCTACTGCAGTTCAGTCTTTTTATGGGAAGACACAGACTCAAATATTAAATCGACATTTGCCATTAAGACCCACAATGGTCTAAGGGATGATGATTGGATTCAGATTTTGGAAAGGAATCTGTGTATAAACATATTTAATAGTGACCAAAGATAATCTCCCTCTCCTCCTCATCTCCTGTTGTGCTTTTTAACAGTGCAGACAGCAAGACTTTCTAAGTTGCTCTCTGTTGGGCCACCGCAACACCCCTTATTATGCCATGAGCTCTACCCTCTGATGTTCTGCTGTCTGCTGACACATAAATTGCTTCAGAAAAATGCCGCTACTTTGAAATTTTTATTAAAAGCAGCATCTGATCAACAGTTCCAATTATAAAGGTACAAAAAGGAAAAGATAATAAGACTTTGAATTGAAACACATCTGATCAGGCCTGTTGTTGAGGGCACTAATAATATATTGCATATGTATTTGTGCAGAGCATGCCAAAAGTGAATTCCACATCATTAACAAAGTTCTGTATTGATCGCTCACAATCTGGCAGCTGTAACCAGCAAGGTGCAGCATCAGGTCTTCTGTGCTACTGAATATGTATCATCATGGCCCATGTAAGTCCCTTTTCTGCCTACGGGGTCTTCCAGGCTCACAGCTGCTTCAAGAGCAAAGCAGGGTTTTGCATTAAGTCTCTTCAAGTCATTTCTCTCCCTCACAAGGGTGTTGCATTTTAAACACCACTGCACAAAGAAATTGGAACTCCTTTCCAGAGTCAGTGCCTTCGGCTTCCACACAAAAAACAGGGACAGGAGTGAAAACACCTACACCAGTCCTCAGGAGGTAATGGGCTGAATGAGGCATGTGATACTGTTTTTTCTGGTAATGGGGAGGACAAAAATCTAAGATTCTTAGTGAGGACACAGCTTGAGAGCATGGGATAGGAGCTTAGGATGGCCAAAGAGAATGAGCTCTCTATTTTTTTAAAATGTTCTGAAAATTCTTAATCCTGTGTTTGGAAATAAAAATGATGGCAGCAGTTCTTCACACAATTTGGTTTTGATCCTCAAAATGTATTGTCAAGAGACCATGTTGTATGCAGATTGAAGACTTAGGGACCAGAGCCAAACTGTGTCATGGAATTCCAGCCAGGGTTCCTGGGACCTCTGTAATCTCACATAAGTTATTTTACATCCTATGCTGCTTATTTCAAGTGTAATATGATGGTAACATTAGTATATGCTATACAGAGTTAAAAATGAGTATATTGAATATCATAAAATACTTAGCAAGCTGATTAGTATAGAGTAAACTTCAGTGCTAGAAATTATTAGAATTCAGGAGAGCTGGAGCTCCTTTGATCTGTTATGGTAATTGCCCTTTATTTTTCCATGAAGTTACAATTAAGTGGCCAAGAGGGAATGGGCATTCAAGTCAAAGTTATTCTGTTTCTCTAAACTGTTTGTTGGGAAGCACTGGGTGCAGCAGAGAAATGTCATATAACAGAGTTTTTGAGGGTCTTGTAAAAGTTGAAGTATATTAACAAACATGTGTGTCAATCTTTGTGGTATTATCTAATTGGAAACCTACTTTGATAAAGAAAATTCTTTGTTAGAGACAGAGTACTCATCAAATACAAAGCTTTGAAAAAGACTCTGTAATGAGAAACTGAAAGTGATGTATCCATGTTTCTGTCCATATGCCCACATTTCTATATGAACAGCTGGCAGGGATAATGTGCTAGAGAGGATGACAGTCCTTCCAAAAAGGTGAGAACAGGTGTGGAACCCAAATTCTTTTCTGAATGAAATGGAAACAGAACCAAGGCACTTTTGCTAGTCGAGACTATTGACCTCTGCCTTGTAAGAATATGGGAATGATTAAACCTAGTACCCATTAGGATTTGTTTTTGCCATTTTTTTTTGAGGGGGGCCAAATGTGAAAATAACCAAATTACTTGCTTTCTTCTGCTTATGAGTATTAGCTTTCTCAGCACATAAATGCAAGACAATAGCCTCAACTGAAAAAAGGATGATCTTTTGACTCTTGATTTCTGAAGTTTCAGTCTATGGATAGCGGGTTGCAAGTCAGGAACACTGTGAGGGAGAGTCATGGTAGAAAAAAGTCATCATGGCAAAACTGCAGAGCAGCGGAATAGTCCTAGAGGAAAAAGGGCCAGGAGCCATGTGTAAGACTGAAGTTCAGGCTTGCATATCACACCCAGACACGGCCAGAACTGTGCTTTGTTTATTTGCTCAGCAGGTGCCAATCAAGTTGACCCAAAGGAGCTCAGTCAACATACCATCTATCTAATACACCTATGCTCTATGATCTGAAATAGCTAATCTTGCTGAAGCATTATGGTATATGCATCCAAATAAATTCAATCCCCTTCTACATCACAAACTTTTCATCTGATTAAATAACTGTACAGTGTATAGATACATTGACTATAATGGTAATTTAGAAACATATAATAAAAATGTCAATAAAAGCAGTGCTGTCTTAAAGAAGAAAGAACTGAATTGCAAACATTTCACATCAACAGAAATTCTTCCCCTTGCAGACCAGCTTTTCCACAAAGGATGGGAGCAAGTGGATAAAGGAAATGTTTTTCAGGATATAAGAGTTCCCTTAAGTGAAAAGACACAATAATCCAGGAAAGCTTAAGAATTGCCTCTGCTTTTCAAAAGCCTCTTTCTGCTCCATTTTCTGTAGTGACAGGTCACTGCTGACACTTTAGCCCCAGCCCTCCACCATTAATTACCCTTCTAGGTCTTATTTACTTTTTATCTCAGAGAAAAAGGAGTTGGGAAATAGAATGCTTTTCCAGGTGTTCCCTTCATGTAGAATACGCTATAGACTTCCAACCCTGTATTACCTGCCTGAGATAATGTACAGAAGGGAGGAGGGTAGAACGGAAAATAAAGGGGAGGAGAAAAGTGGTTAAAAACTTAATTTAATATACTGCACTAAAGATGCTGAAAAATGCATTTCCTTCTGAACCTCCACCACTGAGTACTGTGAAGTAGCATTTAGCTCTAATAGGGTTTCTGCTTCATCAGCTACAATAATTATTTTCCTTAATTTGCCTTGGACATTCTGTATAATGATCTCCACGTTTGGGGGGGGGGGTCTTTTTTGTAAGTGAAAACAAAAAGCAAGCGTGTGATTTGCTTCACCTCCTACATTTGGCATACCTTCTTTTTGCCAGGCCTAAAATGTGTTTTAACCCTCTCTCTGTCATCAGCATGAAGTTTTGACATTACAACCATCCATCTCTACCCTCCCATCCCCAGTCCTCACCCTTAATCTAATTGGCAATTTACCACCTCTACCCTTTTCTTTAAAATAAAAAAATAGATCAGCTTCCCTGAAATTTATAAGAATATTCTGTCCCTTGCAAGAAACCCCAGAGATGCTGATCTTGTGCAAATGTATTATTTAAAATATGATATTGAGATCAAACTGCAATGTGTGTTTATATCTTTTTGATCTCTATTTTTGTCCCTTATTAACTATCCCTTTACCATGTTTCTGAGAGAGTTAGCTACAGATTTTCAATTACACCCACTGGCATAGCCAACCCGCAGGGAGGTTCTCAGCAGTGCCCTTCCGCAACCAGCCCAGCAGACGAAAGGCAGATGGAAAATTCCAGGGGTTCTGAGCCAAGCATTTAAATGATCATTTAATGTAACACAAATCTGTGAGATATATATTTTTAGTTTCCTATGCAGAGCAATAGAATGGAGACAATGCAAAAGACCCTGGTGAGTGTGCTGAACAGAAAAGGCTTTGGAGAAACTATAGTCAGCTGACAAGGTATGTGGGGACACTCTGAGAAGATCTCAGGAGAGTAGAAATGCTATTTATAAAAATCCTTTCTGATGTGTGAGACTGTACAAGCTGCATTTTTAATCACTGATTTCTTTCTTTTCTTTTTTTTCCCTTTAATTCATACTTTTAGAGATGTAATGGTAAGATTACGTGGTTTTCCATCCATTTGAAACATCCCAAATGATTTAGGCCCTTAGGAACAAATTTGTGGCAATGAGAACTCTACATCCAAAGAAGGTTCATTAGCACTGCTTATTATATTCCCAAATATGCTACCATGTTAGCTATCAAACAAGGCTATGACTGGGGAATAGGTTTAACACTTCAATATTTACATGACATTTAAAGATAAACTTAAAATATATGATATTGTAATATAACTGTCAGTAATCTCTCTCTCTCTCTCTCTCTCTCTCTCTCTCTCTCTCTCTCTCTCTCTTTCTCTCTCTCTCTCTTTCTCTCTCTTTTTATCAGTACTGGGTATTGAACCCACAACTGCGTGCTTGCAAGGTAGGCACTTATGCCGCTGAGCTAAATCCCCAGCTCCATCTATACTACATAATACGGTAATACCTGATTTATATAATTTAGAATTTTGATGGCTAGAATGCTTCGTGTTGTATTTTTGCATCTTAAGGGGAATAAGGAACTTAAAAATCACTTCGACCTCTGTTGACTGACCAGCAAGTCCAGTCTTGTGTGACTATTCTTTAGCACAAAATCTAACCATTGATAGGTTGCAACAGCTATTCCTGGTTCCAAAACTCACTGTTGGAGGGAAGGACAGCTCTATACACACATAATATCAGCAAGACTTTAAAACAGAGATATTACCCATTAAATGTGATCTTCGTGTTTGCAGGTGGAATGGATTTCAGTGATAAGGAGTAGCAATGAGAATTTGAATTAGATGTGAGATGAGGAATATTTGAAGCAGTACTTGTAAATAGCTTGTTCCCTCACATGGTGTAATATATAATTCCTCTTTGCTACATGTCCATTATTTTTCACTATCTCAGATGCTTCAATACCTGAATTTTGAGAGATAATTAAATAAGAAGCTACAGAAGTATGGAGGTATTAATGAACACAGAATTGGGTTTGAGGAAAGACATAAATTCTACTTCCTATCTTTTCTCTTATTTAAAAATCTTTCTGCTTAGTGGAACTACTCTTCTACCTTCTGGAACTATTCTCTGTACTATAAAATCTTTGTATATGACCTACAATGACATCTGGTTACACATCTCTCAAATTTTAAAGAAGTAACACAAGCTGAGAATTTCTATGCAGCAAATCAGAAGCTGAGTTTTTCACATGTAACATGACTTAAATTGCCATGATAATCACATGGGTAGGGGCTTATTCCTGTTTTGGAATAGTGATTATACCTACTTTTTCTTTTTATTTCCCCACATCAATATCCAAGATAACATATAGTCTCTACCCATAAATCTAATTTTGTCTACCTTTATTTCAACAAATTACAATACTATTTAAAAATAAGTATTATCCTTCATTAGACAGTTTCCCTCATTTTCCACATCCAATCTACGAGTCATCATGTGTACTCTTTTCCATCCTGTATGTCTTACACACTTTCACTTCTCTCTGGCTTCAGCCTGCCACCCTGGCTTGTCTAGGCATGCACCACAGTCTGCTTACTGATGTGCCACCTCCACTGCTATCTCGCTATGACTGAAAAGAGGGCTATTTTGAAATGTAAATCAAATTCAACATCCTTACTGTAAATCCTATAATATCTTTCTATCACATTTAGAGTAAAATGCAAACATCTTATCCTGGCTTTGGTGATCTGTCCCAAAGCAATTTTTTAGACCTAATCATTCTTTACCCAGCTCTTGCTTTCCTGAGAACGACGTTTCTTAAGCCCTCCAATTTCATTTCTGCCTTAACATATTTGACTTTGTGTCTACTCTAAATGGCACACTCTTCTCCAGCATTTACATGGTAAATTTTATCAAAGAAATATCAACTCTAAACTTAACTTTAAGAGGCTTTCCTCTGTCATCAAATTTAATGGAGTCACCTAGGTATTCCACGGTGCTTATTGATGTCTAATATTTCCCTTTTTCATTTAGCAGTGTGCTTAGTTTTGCTTAATATTATGGTTTAACTATATTCTGTCCCCCTATTCCTTACGTTCAGCAATAGGATTTTTGGAAGATGATTGGCTCATAACAGTGATTAATCTATTGATGCTGTTAGATGATAGGGCCTGGATAGCAGGGGTGGGCGCTGGGAGTATGACCTAGAAGGGTGAATTTTTGCCCCTCACTCGTCTCTTTTCTCTCCCATTCTCTCTACTTCTGATCACCGTGAAATGATCACCTTTTCTCAGTCATACCCTTGGTGTTTGTGTCATAGAGCTACGGTTCATTCCACACACTGAACCATGTGAAACCATGATTCCAAGTAATTCAATTTGTAGGTTTCAGATATTTTGTCCTAGCAGTGAGAAAGCTGACCAATACAGAAATTTTAAGAGGCTTTCCCTAAGCTTAAAATTTTAAAATGTTGTCTAGGTATTCATAGTATGTATCATTATTTTATTTTTCTCTTTCATTACTTTGCTATTTTATATTCTGCTTGTCCTAAAAGTTGGGACCATGCATATCTCTACCAGCTATATAATTTCTGAGTCCAGCAAAACATGAAAATGTGGACCCTTGTTCTAAAATTATTAAGCATTTCTAGATGATGACAGCACAGCATTAAGCTGAGTCCACACTCCCATCTCAGCAATCTGTCCTCTACCATTGTTCTCTAGCACATAGTAACTGATATATTTTCACGTTTTTAAAAGAAATTACTCATTTATTTTTGAAACCAAATATTAATGAAAGAGATCAAGGAAACCAATCTGGAGGCAATGGACTTGATATACATAAAAGATAAAATGCAGAGTTGGAACAGAAATTCAGGCAATCCAATCGAGTATTTCCTCTGAGCCTCTGCCACTTCGTATCCCAAAGCAAATAAAATCTTGTCTGTAGGGAAAAAAAAATCTGTCCTCTGCTTTCAGTAAAATTTAATATTATGCAGAAATAAAGAATGAAAACAAATAGCTACATTCAAAGGAAATATGTGGAAAATGGTAAATTAAGTGGGGACTAGAAAAAGTTAAAGGAATTGAAATGTAAGGTGAAGCGACCAAAATTTGTTTGTGAGATAGGTTTTTGTTTGTTCTGCTAAGGATTAAACCTAGTTGTGCCCTACAACTAAGTTTCATTCTCAGTTTGGTTTTTTGTTTGTTTTTCATTTCCAAAAAGGGTCTTGTTAAGTTGTACAGGCTTGCCTTGAACTTGCCACAGATCTTTGAGAAACTAGGGTTACAGTGTGCCCCATTTTACCTTGCTGTGGTGGATTTTAAGTGGTGAAAAGATCCTGTTGCATGGATAACAAGAAATGTAAATTACTGAAGAAAAATTACTAGAAGGAGGATACACAGTGTTTGGAAACACAAGTGGAATTTCAGAGTGCCTGAGCGAAGACTACGCAAAGGGGACTGAGTCTGCAGGTCCCTGGGATGATGGATGCTTATCACTTGGGGACTTCACTTTTTCAGTGGGAAAGGATGCTAGCAAGGTGCCATTCTCAAGCAGAAGCTGAAGATGAATCTGGCTTATGTAGGACAGAGTGGAGAAGGGAAAGAAACTACAGGCCATTCGTATGAGCCAAATAGGGTCCTGGCAATGGAAGTCCAGGAATGATACAGGTAATACAAATTACAGGAAAATGAAAACTTAAATGAAGAATTTGAGGAATTGAGAGGAGGAGATTCTAGGTGATGATTCTCAAAATTGAGACCTCTAGCGTCCATATGATTTGTTTTTTACTTTACAGGTTTTACTTTAAAGTTCATAACGAATCTGGGAGGAAAAGCAAGGCTTACAGAAGTGAATTTACTGGTACAAGGCCACACAGTAAGTGCGGAAGTGGGATGTGAGCTCAGTGACAGGCAAGGTGAAGAATGGAAGCAAAGAAATATGGATTTAAAGTGATTTAGGAAAGATGAATATTCTATTTATTGTCTTCTGGAATCTACACCTACTTGTTATGTGTGTAAGACATCCCTTTGCTTTTGTTTTATTAAGCTTCTATAGCTTCTAAAAGCTGTCTTTCCTTTTACTTATGCTTATATACTAAATATTCCAGTACTAGTCACTTGCTCAATGTCCCATACACTCTTTGTAAATATTACACAAACTTGTAGTACATAGTTGGGTGTAAAAAATGCCTGGATTTCAACGGATGAACTAGATCTAGTTCATTTAGTAAAATATACGTCACCAGTGATTCAAAATATTTAAAAATAACCAAATCATTTTATCCAACTTATGATTAAAAATAAATATCCTGCCTAACCTATTATTTAGTTAACATTTAATATTTAATATTTAGTATTGAAGATTGATGAAAATTATTCAAACAAATCTCAGCCCGGCTTACCACTGTAACATGCTCCTCAGTGAACATTATACTCCATTACCTATCTGAAGAGACCATGAACTTTGAAATGGGTTGGAACAATATTGCTCATAAGAACAGTGCATCAATATACTCCCTTGCCCAGGTCGACTCAGAGACATTTCCAATTTACTCAAAAGTTACTTGTTTTGGAGTAACCCATTATTCCCTCAGAATCTGAAGTTTGTCTCCTGTTGGGAAACATATGACCGTTTAGTTTAATTTAATTTAATTTAGGGAAAGAAACAGAATCAAATCTTATTTTCCTTGCCTGAGGCAAAACATGCTTCACAAATGAAGAATTCCTATCCAGAGAAGCTCTAAGTCCTATGTCTTGTCAAGAAGTTCATTTGCATATATCCTCTTTTATTCTATTGACACATGAAGCTGTTTATATTTATCCTTCACCTAAACACTCCTCATTAAATATCAATGGCACAGAAGGGTAGGGAAAAGACATTTTCTGTTCTTTATCTAATGAGGCCACCTTGGAAGCTGTGAAGGGTGTCAGGCAGGATTGTCACGTGCTGGTAATACCTATTAAAGCACAGGCTTGATTCCATGCATTCATAACAAAATTTGGGTAGCTCTTACATATAGAAATGAGGGCAAGGCTTTGGAGAAGGTGAAAGAGAACAGAGAGGAAGATTCTGGAATTCAAGATGATCATTGTTTACTTGGGAAGGTGCCATAATCATTAGAAAAGGAAATTATTTATTACAACAGAAATATAAATTTCCTATGCAGAAAATTAACACATTCATTATTTGTATAGTTAGACCACAGAGCCAATATATCAATGAATCATTTGGAAATGGGGAAACACGGACGGCAGATTTGTACACCTATAGAAGATAACTTACTAACGCCTCTGATATGTACAAATGCATTTATTCTGACTCCAAAATTCATCCTTAGAATATGTGTCCCTTGTATGACACACAGGCAAGAATATTACAGAAAAGAGAAAATCCACACAGTGATTTTTTTTTTATTTGTAAAGATCAGGAACAAACAATATGCAGTACAAGTGGAGCCAACTTAATTATATTATTGTGCACTTACTTGATGGATTTATGTGGCTATTTGAAGTAATGAAGTATCTTTTAATGTATGGGTTTGAAAGGTTCTTCATTAAGAACTCACTAATAAAGTAAAGTATAGATAATGTGGCATAATGTGTAGAGTTCCCTCACAAAATCTACCATAGATGCCATATATAAATATGAGATAACAGGAGACACAAACACACTCTCATAGACATACACAACTCTTGCTTGCTCACTCAGATATGCAAATACCATGTAAACTGTTCAAACACTTAGGGAACTAAGTTGCCTTTGGGCAGAGGAATGAGGACTGGGAGTTCAGAAGAGAAAGAGAAGTTTAATTCAAATTGTATATGCTTTTGCATATTTACCATTTAGAGCGTATGAATATATAATATTCACTTAAAATTAGTTTTATACGGTAAATTAGTAATACAAAACAGAATATTGTGTGATTGGTTCAGGACAACAGGAAGTGAGTGTACCTACAAATTGATGTACTGAGCACTTGCTGGGGGAAGACCCCACAACTAAGATATCATACTAGTGTTGCGTCTGGCATAACAGTGACAGTTTAGCTTGCCTTGAAAATGAGTGGCTTCTGATTCCTAATAAGTCCACATTATAGACTGGTTTTCCCGCTTTGCCACATTGCAGGAATTATAGAAAGAAAGCACAAAGTTTCTTGGCAAATTCCGATAGCCCTCAGGGCTGACTGGGGGAACCAGTTGAGACAAGTGTTACCTTTGCATTAATATGCCAGTTCTGGGCTGGGATGGTGATTTCTATAAAACCATAGTAAATCAGCCTGGTAAAGAATAAAATCTGGGCACTTTGAATTACCTTTACCAGGAGAATTTCTCTTGTTACTGTTGTGGTTCTCTTCTAAAGTCTCTCAGGTTTGAGTCTTTTAGTAAAACAAATAATTTACTTGGTGATGGTGCATTTTTGTTTTTCCTGCTACCAGAGACTCGTCACCTTATAGCTGGTTTATGTCTCACTTTCAACCTCAGGCTATTTTTGTGTCCTGGTGTCTTGGCTGCCTTACTGGACACAGTTTTTGATCATTCCCTTTTTATGAAAAAAGCACCCATGTTAGATGTTTTACTGTCTTTCTAGAGAACTAACTTTCACCCCGTTTTACTTACTTATTACACTCCTGTAGAGTTGAAGGGTGAGTCAGGACCCAAATTTAACAGCTTTCTTGACTTTGCAACCGTGGTCTATGTGCTAGGTTGGGCACTGAAAGGCTTTTCTTTAGCAAAGATAAAGACTTTAACAGTCCCATTTTATTTGTACTCTTTTCTACTTTTCCTTTTAAAATGCAATTTTTATTTCCCTGGTGAGAACACCATTGAGACATGAATCCTTCTAACCTAGCTTGGTGTTTTTGTTTTTTTTTTTAAAGTCTATTGTTGTATGTGCCACTTAATCTGAATTGTCAACTTGATGTGGATACTGGGCTTCTGGATAGATGGCTACATTGGGGATTCTCCACTGATCACTGTATTAACTCAGTGATGTTTAGAGCTGAGTGTGCTGTTAGAACATGGAGAGGGAATGTGGCTTTGCAGACATGCTTTGGAGAGCGTATCTCTTGGGAACTTTTCCCTTGTGCTCTGTTTCTTGACCACCATGAAGAAAGCACCATGGGTCTGCCTTTCCCTTCTACCATTGTGTTTCTACCAGCCATGGACTAAAACCTCTCCCAAAGTCATCTAAAATCAACTTCTCCTTTTTAAACTGCTACAACTATGTATTTTGTCCCACAATCAGAAAAGCTGACCAGTACATTTTTTTGGAAAAATAAAATGTATCGACAAATAAAGGAGTTGATTTTATTGAAGTTACTTAATAGGGAGAACATTCATTAATGACAAACATTCAATAAAACATTCGACAAAAAGAAAAGTAGCTAATTGTGTGCATACTAAATGTCTATCAAAGGTCTATGTAGCAAAGTCTTATTTCTTTGGTTGGTCCTATTGGAAAGTGGTGGAACCTTCTGGAGTTAAAGCTCATGGGACAGCATTAGGTCCCTGGGACTACGCCCTTGAAATAGACTTCAAAACCCAGCTCATCCCTCTCTTTATGCTCCAGGCTCCTAAGATAACTTGATAGTTCTATGACACATTCCCTTCATTATACGCTGCCCTTGTCAGAGCCCCCAAACAGTTAATCTTTGACTAGAAGCTCTAAAAAGATGGGCAAAAGTAAATCTTACATCTTTATAATCTAGTAGTCTCAGATATGTCCTTGTAGTGAAAGAAAACTTACAAATACATGGGGCTGGACATCTTATAGAGATGAGCAGATTAAGGAATTGTTCAAAAGTTTCATTGGAGTCATAGAAAGGATATAGATAAGTCATTTCAAAATATGGGAAGTCAGAATTGTTCTTTGTGGTTGGTCAAACAAACGAAAATACATTTCCTAATCTCACTATTTTCTTCTAGTATAGTGTTCAGGTAAAATGAACACAGTCATTTGCTTCCATTTTCAAACTGAGTCTTGCTCTTCAGTTTGCTCAGCTCCTCCAGATCCAATTGGAATATTTTAACCTTTGTTTCCTTAGTTGCAAATCCCAATTTTCTATGACTCATCTACATAGACAAAGTGTAGATCCAATTTTTCCTTTGGTTGTGGAGTATATGTCTACACCCACTCTTAGCTGTGGTTCACATATGTCTTTTCTTACTATCCTCAATGATTTCTTTAATAGGATTTTCAGTATTTAACACAAAGTATTGTGCCTTAATATACTATAATCACTGAGTCTTGCTTGTTTTCGCCCATGTAAGATATCATCCTCAACTCTGGACAAATACTGGCTGGACCACTTTTTCATGGGGTCTGTTTCACTCTGACATAATACAATTGGTTATAAAGAAAAATAGAGAACTTACTTGTCTTCCAGTTTTACCAAAGACAGATCAGAAGGAAATGAACCAGAATAGAAGCAAGAAGGATTTAGGTACTGTAAATTGACTCATAAATGTTTATAAAAAGAAGTTATATTAAGTATTGGGTCAGATTATCAAGGATGGTTATGAAAAATGAAGAAATTTTCAGGGTACATGAATCTATCGACGTAGGCAAGCACATTAAGTATGATATTTCTTTACTAAAATATGTATGAAGAATATGTATGAAGAATAATATTTTGTTATATAAAACTATAACCATAATAAAGTAGAGTTTTTATATTCCAGTGACATGATCTTACTTTCAGGCTGCATCAACATTTCCTTACGCTCACCTTTTACAATGTTTAGAACCACAAGGAATTAAATTATAAATACAATTTTAACCATAGCTATGGTATTTTGAGTTTTTTCTCTTCCTTCTCTGTCCTTTAACAATTATTTTAAAATTACACTGAAACACTGTTCCTTTACTGTAGAAGGGATTCATTTTTATTGGATAAATGTACAGTATTATTACTGTTGAGTAAAAGACATTTTCATTCATTTAAAAAATATAAATTCAGGGCTAACACAGGATTATCTGCAAAATACTGTGCTATGCTCTGAATGTGCCTACATTCAAAAGGTCTTTAGCATGTCCAATACCTGTGTGTTTCTGAAAATATATTTCTATGCAAATAAAATGCAAGTATGGGGATATGCATTTCTGAGTCCACAATTAATTACATGCCCAAGGATTCTTCATTGTGTTATATTTATGCATAATTAAGTCCCTTTGCTATTTAGCTTTTCCTGTAAGTTTTAATGTACACATACAAGGAAGAAAACAAGCAAACAAAAACAAAACAACAAGAAAACAAATGGCACTCACCCTTACCACACAAACCCCCATATCCTGCATTTAAAGAAAAAAATCTTTCATTGGCGCCAGTTGTCTATGCCAAACATGTTGCAGTGAAATGGCCCTATGGTGTCTTTGAATGGGTTTTCATTTGGGGAAAGAGGATGTTACAGAGGGGCAATGGCAATTCTCATGCCTTTTCCTAAGCTGTTTTAAAGGGAGTAAAACATGCAGGAAAATGTGCAACAGATTTTATAGCAAAGCATCGTGGTGCTGTTATCAGCTTCCTTGCGGGAAATGGTAATGTGTATTCATATAAACACAATGGGGTTGAACATCACCTCATATTCCTTCGGCTGCCTCCCAGCACCCAGGCAACTCACAGGCAAATGTCTATTTGTTTCCCCCACAGCTTTCAGCAACTGAGGCTCCCCAGCCCTTATGGGCCCTGCTGTTGCCCGGCAGTTCAATGAGCACTTTAATCTTTTGCAAGCACACCTTCACTCCCACTGTCAACAAGCAGGATCAGAAATTTGCTCAGTTTTCATGACTACTTAGAAGGAGGGCCTCAAGATGAAAGTGCAGATAGCTTTCTCTGAGATTTATTCTGTCCCACTTTTTTTGTTTTATTCCATCAACTCATGAGAACAATGGTTGTTTGAACTATGCTATTAGCTTTTAAACAAACGTATTGGTTAAACCAAGACAAATAGGAAACAAAAACTGAGCGGGAATTCAGCTCAATAGTACAGTACCTGCCTGGTAATCGAAAAATCCTGCATTTGATTCCCAGTACCCAAAAAATGTGAGGGGGGCGGGCTGAAGCAAGGAACGTAGCACAGACACAGCCGTCAGAAAGAAGACAGATGTGGGTAACCAGCTAAAATCCTGGTTGGTTCAGGTAGTGATTTCTTAGAGACATTAAAAAACAAAAAACACAAAGTTTTCAATGTGTTGAATGATCAGATGTACACTCATAAAGCAGCTGAGCATGGTGAATCTGTTTTGAAACCATGGTTCATTCTACTGGGAAGTGACTCCTGGTGGTCTCAATAACAAGTTAATCTGAACAGCAAACAACAGTTGAGTATAAAAATTGAGCTTGATCACACTGACTGAATAAGTCAGTCTAAATTGTTAGAAGACCTTTATCTGACCTAACTTTTACAAGGAAATTTAGAGAAATCATATGAAATCAAGTAATTCATCTCTGTATGACCTATCTATATAAATAAGATCTCTTAATCCAGTTTTAACATTTATTACAATCTACTTTGTCTAATTCACTCTTAGTTCTGACTCACTGATATGTAGCCTTGTGCATATGTGTTAAATCACACCATAATTACTTTTGTTGATCAGTGATCATGTTCTGTGTGTTAATTTTGGTCCACTTCATAGTTGTTTAATTAATTAAGCATTTAATTGAACTGTTACAACTTTCATTGGCACTGAATGCATACAGATGAAAAAGTCACACTTTTTTCACCTTTAAGGAGACCAGAAGTCATTAGAGGACATATATCTATATATCTATATCTATATCATCTATATCTATATCTATATCTATATCTATATCTATATCTATATCTATATCTCCTATTTATTATGGCTGATAATTACTTTATTAGATCCATATGAAATATACAGTGATAATCTAAATTAGAGACGAGCATTTCTCAAGACAGAAAATGTAAAAGTGCCAAAGCAAAGTTTAGTATGTTGAAGAAGATGAAGCAGTATATACAGAAACAGAGAAAAAAATTAATACATTCAGATAACTGTTTTATTTTCAAAGACTGATACAGAGAGGAAAAAGGCAGAGGGAAGGAAGCTGTGTAACAAATCTGTGTAAAACTGAGGTTGCTAAATATCAGAGAAAAGTTTAGAGTGTGTCCTTTTTGAGAAGAAAATACTAAATGAGTATCTTTCAGTGCTTTTTTTTTTCTCTCTTTTAAACAATGAGTGTTTCCTAGATTGAATCACTGTCTAGGACATTCTTAAGAAAAAATGGGATTATCAGAGGCAAGGTGCATTCTCTCCCTAACTATCCTTGATCTTCCCCCTTTCTTTAAAAATTAAACATTAAGTTAATTTTTACATGAAAAAAAAGTCACACAGGGGGAAAAAAAAACACAGTCAAGATGACTTGAAAGTTATTTGAGAAAATGAAGACGATAACTTATCTTGATGCTAGAACAATGAAGCTAGAAAACAGGGATGAGTTTTAGAAGCATAAATTTTGGTCTTTGGGACACCTTTGGTAAGAGTAGTGATGGCCTCTGATGTTGATACAGGGGTGACTTTCTAGTTGTCCAACTGAGGGAAAAAATTTGTATGTAATTCATGTCTGTGTTTACCTTCAGGAGTCAGATTGTGTTGTTGAAAGACAAATGACTTTTCTGAATTTAAAAAATATCATGTATTTTTTTTTTAATTTAGTGTTTTTCAAATGAACAGAAGACTGGAATACATGATGATAGCTAAATACCAAAGTCTACTTAATGGTAAATATTTCAGGTAGGTATTTGACTAGCTAAGGCAAAAGAGCAGAAAATGGAACCAGGCAGTCAGTGTGAAAGCTGGCCTCTCCATGAAATCAGAAACCTAAAAGACCCCACAGTGCACAAAAGGAGACATCAAGAAAGTGTGCTTGTCGTGGTCTTGGTATTGTGTAGATGGAAAAGGAAAAACAAAACAAAACCTTCCTTGAGAATCTATAATTGAAATTCAACTTTCACAATTCACAATCTTATTTTATCTCTTGTGCAGTCTGAGAAACCTGAAACAGGGAATTTAGTTTCCAAAATTCCTGACCTGAACTGGTAATTGCCCTACTGCACTCTCCTCCCTATGACTTTAAAGAATTGTAATTCATAGGTGCAGAATGCTAATTTTATTTAGGAACAAAAGTTACATAGACAATGTTCAAAGGAAATGTAGTAAAAGAAGAACTAAAGAAGTATTTGAAAGCAAACTTTAAAAGATGCAGTTAGATTAGCCTCCACTCATGGCCACTCCTGGATACATGGAAAACAGGTTGAAAAATAAACACTTTGTTTTTGTAATCAGGCTCAGAAGAAGCCAGACATAGTAAATATGAGAATTAAGAATTATAAAAGATTAAATGAGAAAAATCTAACATGATTGCAATCCAAGTACTAAGAGACTATAAATGAATGAGAAAGAGGCTAAGTTGGAAGAAAGAATAGTTGAAAATATACTAGACATTTTGAAAAACAGAAATCCTGAAGTCAATGAAGCCCAATGAATCCCAAGCAATATGATATTTCAAATGCCTTCTGGGACTTTGCCCAACATCCTTATATTCATATTTCTTAAATGCAATACCAATGCAATACACATTCTGAATTTCCAAATTTTTTAGCTTTTTATATAAAAGCAACAAATTCTACATTGAATTTGTCTTTCAGTGATATCAGAGTGATTCTTCAATTCATTTGTAAAAAGATCATAAATTTTCACAATGCAGAGTACTAAACGTAAAATAACAAAGGTCACAGACTCAGGAGCCCCTTCAAATGTATTAGAAAAAGAAAAGAGCTTTTTCTATTCTTGAAAGGAGCACATTTTCAGTCTTCCGGGGTGGTCTGCTTGTTCATACCTGCTTTGTTTGCCAGCCAAATTAAAACTGACAAGATTTCATCCCATGAGTTGTATAAAAAATACAGACTTTATCTCTAATCATTCATTATTATGTAAGATTAATGTAAAAAAGAGCAATGCTCAATATTTACATTCTTGTTCTAAGCAAGTAAACATTTAATGAGGGAAGATAGTGGTCTTTTTCACTTGCCATATAACCTGAAGTTATGATTCAAGAGCAAACCCTGATGTAGGTTCTTTTTTTATACCTATAGTTCTGTGTGTTCTTAAGTCAATTATTAGACACATGTTATACAGAAAGAATTAATTGCTAAACACAATTTTTTTCATTTTTACCATGGAGATGAGAAGGCAGAAAAAGAATAATTAATTAAATTGTTGATGGATGTTTTAATCAATAGATTCAAAAATATATCTTTGGAATATTCAAATGTAAAATGAAATAAAATATTATTCAATTTCACTTGGCTCCTTACAGTATAAAACTTGCCAGTATTTAACAGAGAAGCAATTAACCAAGTTTTATGTGACTAATTATACATATACTCCTTTTTCTTTCTTTCTTTCTGGTTTTTTTTTTTTTTTTTTTTTTTTTTTTTTTTTTTGTACCTGGGATCAAACTCACAACTGCATACTTGCAAGGCAGATGCTTAGGCTGCTGACATGACATAAATCCCCAGCCCAATGTGATTGTATTTATCTATTTATTTATTTTGGTACCAACATTCAAACTCATGACCTTGTGCCTGCCAGGCACTTTTACTACTGAACTAAATCCCTGGCCTACTATACTCCTTTTTCCGGAAAAGCCCAATACCAATTAAGTCGTATTTTCTTGGCATTTTAGTTCCAGCCATACTGATTTAGCTTCTGATTTTCTGTATTACATACTTTCACATTATGCACATTGTGGCTTATGTTGTACCTTGTTATTGCATTCTATATTTTATTTGCATCTCGATCTTTTTGCATTTTGTGAAGCAAACTTTGTGTATTTTGAGATCAGAAATTAGAAATATTATTTCTGATATTCTATGATACCTAGAAAGGAGTATACCTCAGTAAGTACTCAAATTATTCTTGTTTAAGTTGATATGATTAAGTTTTATGATGATGATGATGAATGATAGAAATACCGGAACTAGTTCCACAATTATGTCATATTTCTTAAAAATGAAATTGCTTGTATTGTTTTTCTTAAGATAATGTTGGTTTTTAGTATTAAAAATTATTAAAATTTCTTTGCTCTCAAGAAATATACCATTTAATTAAGCAAAGTCACCAGTGACATCAATGAGACATGTAAAACATAAGTGTAGTATACTTTTAAATCAATAGATACTTGAACATTAAAATGTGCTTTAATTTTTTTCAGTTTTACATTTGCCACATATGAACTATTGCTACCAATATTGCCATAATTAAAGCAAATGAGACAGCAAAAGCAATTATTTGGTTCATCAAATGATTGATTATACCAGTTTGAAGTCACCGAATATAGAAATTATCAATTATGTGCTGAAAGAGGGCTATTAGAGGTGAATAAATCAAGTTCTTTTAAATTTAAGAAACATATTAAAACCACAGTTTTATCTGTTAGTAGTTACCTTGTTTGGGATAAATTTCTTAATTTGCTGGAGTCAGTTTTCTTTTCTCTACAGAACTGTTTTAACTATTCAATATTCTAATGAAATTAAGGTTCTCAATGCTGTCAATGCTGTATTGCAGATACTCGGTAATTTCACTATTAAACAAATTATCCATCACTCTTGAAACACATGGCAAAGCAAACACTGTTCTTACCTTTTCTCATAGTTTTGTCAATTGCTGTGATTTAAACAAATGAAGTGTCTTTTAAGAAATCTCATCTGTTGTACCTCATCTGAAAGGTAACGTCCCAGGTAGTCATCTCCCTTACGGCTTTCCCCATGGATCTTATTGGATGGGAAGTGCTCTGGACTCAAAAGCAGTCAGTGCAGTACGGAGACTGTGCAGCAGGATCAGCAAGCATGAGCAGGCTGGACTGAATGTGTGCTCAGAGGTGACTGAACTGGAGGTTTGTTCTCATGAATTAGAACAGAAAAATATAGGAGACCAAAACAGTCAGTGGTAGCATACATTAGCTACAGATTCTGAATTACATTAAGGAGTAAGGAAAACAAAACTAGGTGAGAAGCCAGCAGTGAGCTGAGAGCAAAAGAGGGAATGAAAACCAAGAGAACACGGTAAGGAATCAAAGAGTAGGTGGAGAAGCAAGAAGACCAGGCATACAGGAGAAGCAAGGACCGACGAAACATTGAAATGGAAACTGGAAAGTGGACTGGCCACAAATGCTTGCCATTATGATTCTGCAAGAGGCTGTGCAAACTGAGTTCCTCTGTCTGAGGGAGTCCCAAACCCTGCTTGCTTAGTTCTCTGGTCCCAAAGGGGAAGATGACACATCCTCTCTCCTATCTTTCTTATGTTTGACTAGAATAAATGGGGTTTTGGTGACAAATGAACACTTCCAGTAAAACTAAAATGCCTTAGAAACCCTCGGGGAGATACAGGAAGATCTATATGGAAACAAATGTATTAAACTAACATAAGAATTTCATCATTACATAAATTTCCTCCCACCTCCCATGTGCTTCGTGCATTATCACCTCTCTGCAGTTGCTCATGTTGCCCCATATGGAAAATGTCTTTTTTGGTGCTCTCCAACTATTTAAATCCTACCTATTTATAAAATACCAAGTAAAAGTCTCCTATCTTTCTGTTCACTCTGCCTGTAGAGACTGCTCCTGACTCTATTCTTAAACTGTTTTTCACACTTAATACGACCATATGCTATTATGCCTAAATTTTGAATTGTTAGTGCTTTCTTATTTTATGTCTTCTATGTATACATCTAATCTACTCCTACCTCCTAAGAAATGTTATTTTGAGAGAAAAAACTAGGGCAGATGCATTTTTGTTAAATTCCTCCTATTATCAGAGATACAAGGTATCTCTAAAGCAACAATATAGAAAATCCATGAAGAAAGAAAAATATCAAATAAATGAGTGAATGAATGAATAAGTGAATGTTTAGAGTGGTTCAAAATTCCTTTTTTTTTAAATCAGCAAAGCGATACCATTTCTGCATCAATGTATTTGAATGATACCGCCTTCTCATTCATAAAGTGGTAGTAGTTATGTTCATTACCATCAAAAAAGACTTGAGTTTAAAATCTGCTTCATATGTTGTATGGTGACAATTGTATCATATAACACTCCCTGTGCATCTGATTATGTTAAAGAGTGTATGCTTACAAGGAATTAACAAGTAGAGAGGGCAGGCTGATGAACTAGGGCAGAAGAGGAGTTCATATAGACTGAGGTATTGAACCAAAAATATGTGTTTTTAGATTCTTTTTAATTTCAAGGGGAAAACGTCTTTCATCTCCTCTCCACACTTGAACAGCAGGTGGGCAGACACTGAAATTTTTCAGTAGACTGAGCGTATGGGTAAGTCACTTGGAAGAAGTTCAAACGTCGTGTATATTGCTGATGTTGACAACTCTAACTGCAAGACACAGGGGAAACAATCCTAGCTGGGGTGCAGCTGGCATTTTCAAGGTATTTTTTTTTTTAAATATAAATGTTCTGACACTGATCTAAAAGTCTAGTTCCTGAGGGTTTTGGTGTGTAACGGCCAAGTAGGAAGCCAGTCATATACAAAGGCTGAGATGGAAGGTTTCACTTGAATAGAATACAGAGAAACTTAAATGTTTTGCCACTTTTCAAATCATCTGTGGCTTCTTGAGTTGGAACACACCAAATTTAGTATTCTCTGTCTTTTAGTTTTCATTGTTGCCTTTTCCTTTCCAGAGTCTAGAAAAAGTGAAACGTGTTTCAGGAGCATAACACATGGGTTTGCAAACCATCCAATTAAGTTCAGTGTGCTGCTTTCCTGAGTTTCTCTTAGCATTCATACATGGTGCTATTAGTGTGCTGGTATGTGTGACTATAACTCATTTGTAGAAGTGCATTCATTTCTCAGCTGCATATAGCAGCCCCATCCAAAAGTAGCTGACAAGATATTAGGTCTAAACACAGGAGTTAGAACATCTGATAAGACAGTAATGCAGTTGAGAATTTAACTGAACTTGTTTGTTAAGGCTTTGGGGTGTAAAACACCGTGTGACCCACAGCATTAAAGGAGCGTGACTTTTAAAATACATACATTATTTTGCTATCTTAATTTTATTAAGATTATATATTTTAAAAAAACAAAACAGCCAGGGATTTAGTTCAGCAACACAAACACCTGCCTGGTAAGCACAAGGTCCCGAGTTTGATTTCTGGCACCAAAAACAAAAACAAAACAAAACAAAAAGATTATTTTTAATCCAAGATAAAGAAAGTCCAGGGATGCAGCTCATTGATGAGATAAATATATATCAGGCATGAGGCCCAGGGTTCAGCTCACAGCACAAAAACAACAACAAAAAACCAAATGTTTAATAAGATTTTCAGTTCAATCCATAGTATCCAAAGAGAAATAAAACAAAATGACATGTGTTTTCTTTTTCCAAGAGTAATATTGAAGTATTAAACAAACTATAGAAATATAAATGCAGTCAGGTTGTCTTTGTAAGTGAAAGGCTGTACGCTATGGATGGCCTAGATGAAATCTGTAATGACTTTCACTGAAGCTGCAACGTGAAGAGTTTTTCAGCTTCAAAAGATGAACTGATGCTAGAGGAAAGTGGCAGAACTTTCCTAAGCTGGTAAGTGCCATAATCTTAAAGACAAATACCATTCTCTCCTTTGTCTGTCATGTTTTTCTTTCCTTCTCTTTTTTCTCGAATCATGTTCTATGCTTTATATTTTCCATTTTAGAACACAACATCCATCTTGGAGGTTTTATATTTCCTCAGATTTATGCTATGCTTGTTTTCATAAACAAAGAATGATGTTAACAAGTCTTCAATTAAATTCCAAAAAATCTGAATTTAAGTTTAAGAATGATACTTGTCTGTTCTTGTCTATCATACAGATATGAGCTGTCCAGAAATGAATAAAAATCAGTGGAGGTAATGGCACAAGAGAAAACAAGAAATGCAGAAGATAAAACTATGAATGTGTTATCATGGTTTGTAGAGTGGAACTAATTTTGGGGAAAATAAAACTTTGTTATGTGTAATTGTTGAAACTTTAGATTATTTTTCATGTGTAGGGTGCTGCATTAAAAGTGAGGTGCCAATAAAAAGCTAACATAATGATGGAGAAAGAAAAATGTACTGTGCTTTTCTCTCATGTTGGGGAGTATTCCTACCACTCTCTGACGAGATGTTCTCTTCTCATCTTTCCTGATTTTCTCAAAACCAGCACCCCTCACTCCAGCCTGTTTTTTCTGCTGCTATAATTTTTTTTCTGAATATAAATAGCTCATAACTCCCTGTTCTGCCAAAGGGCTGAACACAACTCCAATTTCAGCCTTGGCTGCTGCTAAGTCAAAGACGCTCAAGGGAAATCCAAAGACAGTGTTCAGAAATCCTTCTATTAAAGCCATTCTAGAACAAAGTGACTGGAAGAGGCCTGATATTTCATTCAATACCAATTAATTTTATTTATTTATTTATTTTATCGGTACCGCGGATCGAACTCATGACTGCCTGCTTGCAAGGCAGGTGCTTATGCCACTGAGCTAAATACCCAGCCCCAATACTAACTCATTTTAAAGATGTCAACTTTTTAGATGGTGAACCTATTTTAGTGTCCCAGAGAAACAGTTATACCTGCTTTATTTGACCTGAGGGGTTGTGAAGTGAACACAGGAAACTGAGTTTCAGGCTTTTGCTTCCTCAAGAGTGTGGTGTTGACTATGCTTCAGGTGAATGTGGATAGTTCATTTATGAATCCAACAACCCTGAGAGTATCAGGAAGTTCCTTTTATTGGCCATGATAGAACTGACCAAAGCAGAAGATCACATATTTTCATGGAACTTATTTATATCCCAAGAGACAAGGGAAAATCTGGACATATAAGTGATAACAGAAAAGACAAAATAATTTGCTGAGTTAGTAAATACTAGATTTTTAGCACAAACACAAATTATCTGGAGTTCGTGTTGGAGTACAGATTCTGAGTGTTCCGGGGATGGAACTTGAGATTCTGAGTTTCTATCAAATTCCTTTCCAGGTGATAGGAGTACAGCTGGCTCTTTCACCCCATTTTTAGTAGAAAGTCCTTAGCTCTTTTCTAGCTTCAGTTTTATATTTCTTGAACATGATACACATTTCTGATCAGGCTGTGTAAGTGGAGAATCCCGTCACTGAAGATCTAAGAAGGGAATAGTCCAGGTAGAGGAAGAGTTACTTCAAAAACTCTAAAAAGGAAGAAAGCTAGACAGATTAAAGGTATGTATCCAATGATTTTTTGAGTTAAGCAAATAAAATAGTGGTCTTAGGGAGGGAGAGAAAAAGTCATAGTCATGCTGTGAAGTCTATGATAAGGAACTGGATTTTATTTTCAGCATGAAGTGAAGCTATTGGAGAGTTCAAGCACTAATCATCCTTATGTTTTCTAGGATCATTCTAGTGAGGTGTGGAGATCAGTTTACAAAGCAGAAGCAAAGAGGCCAGTTAAAGTCTATGAGAGTTGTCTAGATAAGAAATGTTTGGTAGATAAAATCAGGATGATAGAAATGGAGATTGAAAATATAGATATATTAAGGAAATATTTTGCTTTTGTTTCTATTGTTGATACCTTGCCTGTAAGAAAGACAATTTTGAAAATATTTTCCGTTTTGTAGCTAGAGTTTTGGGTTAGATAGTAGCCCAATTTACTTATTGGACCTAAGAAGCTTGTTAGAAGAAGCAGATTTCATGGTTAAATCAAAGGTTTCACTTAGGTTATGTTAAAAATTATAAAAGACATATGTAAGACAAATTCAGCTTTAAGTAAAGAGATGCATATTGAGAAATAAGGCACCAGATAATATTATAGACAATTAAAAATGATGCCAAATCTTAGATTTTATTGTTTCTACCACTATGTTTTAAACATGTGTGTGTGTGTGTGTGTGTGTGTGTGTGTGTGTGTGTGTGTGTGTTTGTATTGGAGGAAGCCAGAGAATTCAGACAAGTAGGTTGAGACTGTATGTCCATTAAGTAAATATAAAGGCTTTGAATATGTATTGCAAAAACTAAGAAAAAAGGCAGGTAAAAATGGAGACTAGCCAGTGGTGTTGGATAATTCAGTGAGATCACTTGTGTGTGGCTTTGCATACACTCATACACAACGTACATTTGATGAGATGATTAGAGATAGTGAGTTTAAAAGGTAAGACAAAAAATAAATAAAACTAAAAGGTAAGGCATTTCAAGCCACAAAGCAAACTTCCATAAAGTAGCAGAATTTGCATAAGATATTTTTGACGCAGAGTGTTATCTTTTTTGCATTCCATCATTCTTTTTTCGGATGGCACCAGTAGGCTTTCATGGCAAATGAAAGAGTGAGATTCAGTCAAGATAACTGAGGAGTATAAACACCATTCTCCTGATCTACACCCACATATAGTCTTTAGAAGAACAATAAGGGAAGGAAGGAAGGAAGGAAGGAAGGAAGGAAAGAAAGGAGATGGAGGGAGGAAGGAAATGGGGCAGAGGAAAGAAGAGGGTGCAAGGCAGAAAAATAAAAACATTTTGTGTCTAATTATACATAACTGTTCATAGTCACTTGATTCTATAAGTTCAGTAAGTATACTTCTTTCTAAGCTCTTTCCACTTCTTCCCTTTCCAGTGAAATCCAATGGCCATGTCCTTATTTTGGCTATTTTCCAAGTCTCTTTTACAACTGACGGATCCACCTCATTTTCAGAGTAATAACAAATCTTTTTACTTTCAATTATTTGATTCTTACGTTTTTCAAGCTACAAAAATCATCATATGTATTTTGAGGAAAATGAAAAGATAATTGTTTTGAACTGGAAGATGCTCTCCCATTGGCAAACATACCTGTTTATCACTAATATGCCTCCATCTCAAGTCTTTTTCCAGGACTCTCCCTGCTTCCTTGCTCATTTTATTTCCATATTGTATTTCTTTTCATATATATTTTTTGTCAAGAAGCCCTTCCTAATTTCCATCTAGAAATTCAGCTTCTACTTTGATTAAAACCCCATTTTGATGCTTCTTTCACAGGAACTAGACCAAAATACCATTTTGTTCCCTGAAATACACATAACACAGTGTCTTTGCCACGTGGCAAGCTCATAACTTCATGTTTCTTTAGTATCACCGAAGATACATTCTGCACCCAGTTATTTGCTCCCCATTTCATGCCAAGTATTACAATAAGGCAAGAAAGAACCCCAAACCCCACTGTTGTCTCTGAAGTACTGGAGAATTTCTGTCAATAACACATTTTGGGTAGCTGAGATTAAAAAAAAAAGCTATATTAACTCTAAATGTCAAAAATGCTGAAATGCTTACTAGATAGCATCCATGGTACCAATGTATAGGACAGAATGAAAATGTACAAGGCAGCTGGGAAGGTGAGACCACAGAAATCCGCCCCTGCCCCAGGTGTCTCAGAGACTCCTGAGTATCTGGCCTGATCTGCCTGTTGATTAGCGAGCTGTCTCCAGGTACATTCAAGTGGAAAGCTGGATATGTTTGACATTAAGTCAAGGATTCTTTTTGACATGGCTTTCATAGTACTGAAGTGCAGGTTATAAGATGATACCTTTTAATGGGATAGAGACATAAGCAACTTGCTTTTTATAAAAAAAGGTCAATGCATTGATGGATAGGGTAGGGAGATAATTTCCTTAGTATGATAGGATATCATGAAAGCCTCTCTCTCTGGGTCTCTCCCTCTTCCTCTGTCTCTCCGTCTCTCTCTCTCTTCTTCTGTATGCATGTGCATGTGTGTGTGTGCATGTGTTTGTAATTACCCCAGAAGGAGAAAAGAAGAAGCCCTGCCAACTCCCTTTCACTAGTACTTCATTTCAAGTAAAGAAAAGGTGATGCCCCACAGTGAGCTGCTCAACAATTGATGGTGACCTCTAGCTGTCCAAGGCCTTCTGAATTCAACAATTATATATGGAATGATATTTTTTTATGAAGCAAGTGGATATGTGCCATTCCAAAGGGACATACACAAGCAGTCAAGGAGCAAAGGCCAAGCTGCAAAGACTAGAGGAGCAAAGGCAGCCTGGCTGAACTCAAGGTCACATCCACATGTGTCTACATGTTACTTGCAGGTCAAACAATAAAGGACCAGAGTCAGCTCTGCAGAATTATACTTTGTTGAAAGGTCACAAGCAAGCAGAATGAAGGGTACTCTGTGGGCAGAGGGGTATTTTGGAAAGCATAATCCAGTGGCCTCCCAGTGACCTGGAACTGCTGGGTAATCATTAGGGAGACAGAGTACATTGTGCATACCTCTCAACAGTACCCACAGCAGTGTAAAGAGTCTCAGATGAAATCTCTTGGTCACAGATTTATACAAATGCATCTTAGTGAACTTTATTTTTAGTACAAAAGAAGAAATAAAATTAATTAGAAAAATATGGAGAAGAGTAAAGACAAAGAAAGAGGCACAGTAAGAGGGTAAGAAAAAGCAGGAGGGGGAGGGACTTGGGATTTAGCTCAGTAGCATGATCACCTGCTTTGCAAACACGTGGTCCCCAGTACCAAAAAAAAAAAAAAAAAAAAAAAAGAAAGAGAGATGACAGAGGAGAATATCTGAGATAAAAATGAGAACAGGATTTACACATAGGATTAAAAATCTAAAACATCTTGCTGTCTGCCTTTCTTATTGGACTAGTTCTATGTCAGAAACCTCATGAAGACTGCTACACCAATGGAATCTCCCAAAAGGATATGTGCTCTGTTTCACATTCTGCCTTTGATCTTCTTTCTTTCCATTTCAGCATTGATTTTACCGAAATATTGATTTTGGAAAGCTTTTTATTATCCTTCCTGTTATGATAGACCCACTTCTCCATCTGAAGCTAATCTCTTATCTCTTGATCTATATTTTAGACTTGATCACCTTTTTTGGGTGGTGCTGGAAATTGAACGCTATGCTTTCAATCTTGTTTTGGTCCAACACACTTTCTCTAAAACTGAATTTTACTTGACACCTATGCCTGGCTCCTTTCCAGCTGTATTTAAACATACTTTGGCCTTCATATTATTAAACACAAACAAAAAGATCCTCAGAGTCTTTATCTCTGTGCTCCATGACATCTCCATAGAGTATAACCACATTTTTGAGAAGAGTATCACACTTGCTTCTTTTCAGTTTAGTATTTAACCCATTGTCTTTGCACCCTACTCATAACACTCCATGAAGTAACCCTTCCCAAGAATACTAGTGGCATACTGTTTACCTGTGTTCTGATCATTTTCTTTTCTAATTTCTTTGACAATCATTTGATCTTAGAAGTCTGCTGTATCCTTGACTTCCATGAACTCAGCCACATTTCTTTGGCTGTTTTGCTCAGTTTGCTGTGGCACTTCACTTCTTCCACAGAGCCTACACATAGCCGACAAATGCTGAGGCTTCTCAGAATCCCATAACATTCTCTCTGGAACTCACCCTTCCATAGATCTTAGTTCGCAGACCATTGCCATTGAAGACCTACAAAGGCCTTTGAAGAGTTGGTTTGTATCCCCTGTAATGTAATCTTCCAAAGTACTCGAAGCATATTTCCTGTTTTCCTTTATAAAAATGCTTGTCATCATCAATTTACAGGGATGCAGCTCCACTGATACTGAACACTTCGGTAACCAGGACTGAATTTACTTTAATTTTGTAATTTCAGTATTTAACTCTGTGCCTGGGAAATATTAGTCTCATTTTATTTTTGGTATACATGATTTCATTTACTTTTATTGTAACTGAAAAAACTGGTTTGCTGAAAAATTTCAAGCTATATGATACAATATGGAATCCTTGAAAATCAATATAGTAGTGAGTTCAATCAGGTCAGTAAGTTAAAAGCAGTGTAAGTGTGCTGTTTTAAATGGCCAAGATTTCATCTTGTCATTGGGATTACTTTTTGATTCTGAATAAACCACTCACATGTGGATATTTCTTCTTTTTTTCCCAAATTAAATATTCAAGTAATTATACCCATGTTCTGAAAGGTTTTAGGAAACAGGCTAATAAAATATATTGATTCAATATATAGGCATTTTTAGAACTTTACAGTAATTACATATTTCTGGCAATAAAGAAAAATTTATGTCTGCATGTATAGATTATTATGCATATATAATCGTATATCAACTGGTTGATATTTAATGGTAGAAATTAGTAAATACACAGTGAAAATGACATATACAATGCTCTGCTGTAGAAGAGTACTAAATTTGTAAAACTGTTTCCTCCATATCAATATTAATAGTTAAATATCATTAGCTAAACTTTAATATTGATAAAAATAATGATAAATACTATTTATTTCAATTTTCACTAAAATTTCACTCAAAATGTCTTGCCTTTCATTTCAAGAATCTAACATCACTGATATCCTAATTTGCTGAAAAAAATTGGCACATTTTCTTTAAGAATTGTACTGTAAACAAGAATTAAATATTTGGAAATAATCTTTCCTTGATCAACAACCGAGGCCACTATAAACAGTATATGAAATATGGTTAGTGTAGTAGCAATTTTCTAAATATACATCTTGGATAATGAAATTTTTTTCATCTATAAAAGGGAATGTTGATTCATTGCTTCATGAATTCCTCCATGTTTTCTTGCAAAGCACCAGAAATTCATAGAAACACAGGATCTTTAAGCTAGAAAGGGTCTTGGTTATTGTAGAGTCCAAAAACCTCATTTTAGATTTGAAAAAACTGAAAATTGATTTCCCAGTCTCAACAAAAGGAACTAAGAAAGTCCTCTTTGCCACAGATAACTCAATTCTCCTTCTCTACAAATCACAGACAGACTTTTTCTTCTTTTTCAAAATCCCATTTTGTGCCCACCCTCAGGCAAACACTGAGCCTTGTCAACCAAGGGGAGCATAATTCCATACATGTCTTTTCTGTCTCTTGGTGCAATTTGCAACACACTCCTGGTTGGAGTATTTTTTCTTCTTCACTTGTAAGTCTCCTAATTTAAGACCCACCTGAAGGGTTGTTTCTACCAAGAAGATCTCCTTGACCTGAAGGCTTGGATAGATTATCTTTTTAAGAAGCTAAGGACACCGTGCTTTAGCTATTTCTATCATATCTGTATGTTATTGCATTGTAATTGTGAACTTACCATACTCGTTCTCCAGGGCCTAACACTGTGCTGGCGGATCTCAGAGAATATTTGCTGCTTATACAAAGAAATTCATTAACAGTAGCCCAATACTCATACATTCTCAAGCTACAACTCAAGGAGAAATGGAAATTCTCATATGGGATCCTCAGGACAAACATGATGAAAGCAGAATTTGACTGATGGCAACATTTTCTTTCTAGGATGCTAAACTGAGCTCACTCAAGACCAAAGCTACTTGCCAGGACTTGCAAACTGAGAACTAGCTTCTTGACTATCTCTCTCAAATGTCTTTTATGATGGGAGCTCAGCTTGGGAAATTGTTAAGCCTTGGTTTTGTCGGGGTATTTGAAAAGCACTTCTAGTTCCATGCTGGTGATCAAAACCAAGCCTCTGTCAATTTCTTTGAGAAAAAAGTTACACGACCCAGTGGACAAAATGATGTATAATATGAATAATAAATTTCTCAAGGGCTTCAGTCTATGTTATTTACTAGACAGCCATAATTTTTAATGTTTACTTAAACACTGGCTCTCAGTGAAACACTTAGCATCTTGTCTCTAGGAAGTTTGCATCTGAAAATTGGATTGCTTGAATTTATTGCATGGAAAGGCTTTTAATAGGCTGCTACCCCATCTACCACCAAGGCCAGCAAAGTCACATTTTCAGTCATAATGGGACTGTGGCATCTGGAAAATACTTCCAGTGAAAACAGCCACATCACTGTGGTTGGAGTTAGGAATTCTCTGCCAGGAACCAATGCCTGGTGGGATGGGGGTCCTCACTATAACTGCAAGAGAAAACATGACACATTTTATTTATAAGCAAGGAAGTCCCTACTGGAATACTTTCTTTAACCTCTAGTGTATCATATTTTTTTTCACCGTCCGATACACTTTACTGGTTGCTTTAGCATTTAAAATGAATTAAGTGCTATTAAACCCCATTTTTAGGTAGTTTCATCAGTACAGCCTAAGGGAATATAAAGCAAGGAGATTTCTCTGGCAGAAATCCAGATACTAATGGTGTTAAAATGCCTTCTTATTGCATTTAAGTCAGTAGTTAGGTCAAGTAGACAAACATATTTTAGAATATGTTTAAATAAGCACTCCATTTAGTGCTTCTTTTCAACTCATACATTTTCTCTTGCTTATTGTCTTTTCTGTCTAGTACAGAAGGTGACATAGTTATGGACACATTGGCTTTTTTTGCCTGTACAAATTGAATTTTTGAGTTAAACTCTGAAGATCTGAAAATGATAATAATGATGATCATGAAGAAGTAGTCAGGGGAACCCAAAGAACATTTTGGAGGAGGGAAAGAGTGAGAAGGGAAGCAAATCCTTGTTGTGCAGGATCATAAACATCAAGGTGACATATGTGCCTGAAGATTTGATTGTGTTTCAATTGCTAAGATAAGAAAACTGACCACCAATTGTGCACATAAATTTGTGTTGTATTTAGTCTGTGACGAAAATGAATCTAAAAATTCATTTATGGCTAATATTGCTTTGACACACAGTCATGTAACTAAAGCAATTAATAAGAACGGTGGCATTTTAATTGCAATCATCTAACCATAAAAGAAACTGGATTATATATATTTGCAGAGTAGAGAAATACTGAAAACAAGAGCAAGAAATGAAAGGCATAGGAAATATTTTAAAAGCTCAGTCATTCTAGGTTATGTTGCAAACAGGGTGCCTAGTGAATGGAACAAAAACAAAGGAATTCTTAGAACAAAAATTATGCTCACAAAAAATATGCATAAGCTTCTAGTGGAATATTTGATGAGCAATAGTGAATATGAGAATGTGGTATGATTTTTGCAAAATGCCTATGAGTCAAGTGAGAGAAAAAGTCCATTTCAAATATTTATTTTACATTTTCCTATTCCTCTATCACTGTAGTGAACTGACAGTGGGAGCTAAATAAGTGACTGATCAGTGTAGATGATGGATGGAATGATGAATGAATGGAATGAGGGTTGGATGGGAGCAAAGAGGGCTGGGTAGAAATCTGCCAAAGTAATAGTCAATATAAAATCCAGGGCAAAGTGTATGATTTGAGAAGCAATCAAAGTTAGTATTTCAAAATAAGAATTTCCCAGTGACACATTATGTATTTCATAGATACTAAAGTTAGTATTTTGCAAGGAAAAATGGCTCTACAGGTATTGCCCATTGATAGGTTTTTGTGAGTCAATATTAGGATGTCTTTTGAATACCTATTAGCGAGCCATCCTAATACAGAAACATTTTGGAGGTCAAAGTAAGATGCATTCCTGAAGTAGGTGATTAATTTCAAAATCTATATATCTGAGTGAAACTCAAACATTGGAAACAATTGTTTAAGAATATATGCGCAGGATATCTAAAATGGAAAATATTGATGTACCTTGTTCACATGAAACATTTTGACCTTAGAATACGTATTCTCTCTCCCTTAAATATATCATCTCCTTTTCACACTTCTTTACATTTGTTGGTTTCATTAATCTTCCAGACTTTCTTCATTCCTTACTGTCCCCCTTCCACATCTATTTCTCCCTTCCCCAGTGACATGAAATTTTCCCTTTGCTAACTTTCTGATGTTTGTACTTTGTGGTGACATAGTAGCTGGTAATCATGATTCAAGTGTTTCCTGTCCTGTGTGCCACAGTGTTGATATTCACTTTTTTGTGCTTGCAGCATCTTTGCCTAATGGTTAGAAATGTGAATAATATATGCTTGTTTACTTGATCATAAGTATTCAATATTTTCTCTTTTTTCATTATAATGTAAAAAACTTAGCATTCACTACATAGAAGTAAAATTAACAAATCTGTACAATGGATTCTTAATAGCTTATTAAGTTAGCATATGTGTGGAAATCTGATGTAGGTTCTTCAATTGTAAAATTTACACGGCGCTTGGTACTATAATGCTCACCGAATAGAATCGTTTTATGCATTCCAGTGAATCTCTCTTGTGATAGCAAGCCAGTTATTCAAAATTGTACACAAACAACTTGAGAAATACTAAAAGCAGATAGAAAAGGGTACTTCTGGTTTCTAGCTCTATTACAGAGAAGTGCTCAACAGATTCGACCCACACATTTTCACACAACAGCCAATATATATTTAAACTATTTTAGGTAGGGACACATGAACTTTTAGCAGTTCAATTCTTTTGGAGAAATAAAACTTCAATATGCACAGAATTCATATCTTTCCCATTACTGTAATATTCAATTGGACTAAATTATCTTGTAACGGCATTTGATCGGGCAGTTACTGAATCTGGTTTCATTTATTTTAAGGTTAGTAAAGTCACAGTTTAAATTGCTTAAGAGTTGGCAGCATCAAAGTTACTTCTCCTTCCTTTATTAACTTCTTTACTTGTAAAGAGTTGAAAATGGCACATGATGTGGAAGGTCAGTAGGAAAGAAATATTTCTGGTCATCATCTCTACTTTGGAAAGGTTACAAGACAAGTGTGTTAAAATAAAAATAAATTCAGATCTTGAAGACTTTTCTTGTTTTAAGTCAGTTAATCCTCCAAGAAAGACCTAAATCATTTTACTAAAGGGAACAGAGAATCAGGGACTGCATTAGTTTATGTACTTTGGGAAACCATTATCTTAGTCATTCTCATTTGATTCAAAGTGAATTAATACCAATGCCCTCATGGGCTAGACCAACATTATTCTCCTTCAATAGAACTTTGATGTTTTAGAGTCAGACATTAGACTGTTTCCTTTCAAGAGATAGAAGAATTGTGAATCTGTGTTAAGCGAGAGAATTCAGGCATCCTGAGGATACTACTTATGAAGGGGGTAGAAATCACAAAATCAGTGTTAGGGGAATTTTGATACCGGAGCATGAGGCTATGATAAGGATATGTTCTATGGACCAGATATAATTCTGGGTAGGAAACAGATGCTGAGAAGTTAAGAAAGTCATGGAAGTATCAGAAAATAGAACAACAAATAAGCAAGTTAGTTTAAAGGGGCTAGAAAGTCTGTGTCATTCAACTCGTGATAAAGTAAACTCTGATGTGAATTAAATAAACCGTTTTCAAGTCAAAATGAACTGCTAAGTATAAACAGTCAGAAAGCCAAAAGTACACCTTTGTATTTGTGTGAGTACCTGTGTGTGTAAACAGTCTAACAAGAAATGATCGACAATAGAATGTTGAAAAGGATCCTGCAGGATCCAAATTTGACTAAGAAGCAATTCCCCTGAGTTTCTCTCACTTTTTCTAGGCAATAGAATGGAATATTATTTGCTGTGAAGCACTGTCAAATATTTAAAAATAAGTAACACAAGCTAATAACACCAATCATAAACCATACTCATAGAACTGTTCAGCACAACCTGGCATTTAAAACAGTCAACTTCTTAAAGAAATAGGCCCTAGTCTAGGAAGACATTGATGAGGAATAGTGGGTCATGATGTATACAAGCAGTTAGACATTGAAAAGATTTTGTTCAAGAGTGGCAGGCCAGAAGCCTTCATGTGAATACTCCAGGGCTTTTATTTCCTGCACAGAACATGGAGGATAGTAATTTTGAAAGCACCATCAGAAAAGACCCCTGACTGAGCTAAACCACATTTGTCTATTTTTGGACAATAAAGGGTTGAACTCCCTTTCTTTGGATTTAAAAGTTGGGTTTCACAGAGTGCAGCTATTTCAAAACTGCAGCTGGCAGACCCTGGAATTGATACAGTATAATAACACTGCGCTTCGGAACTGGGAGTTCCTAGAGATGGAAATGGTACCATCGTACTCTTCAATGAGAAGCCCGAAGATGATTTTAGTAATGCTGAGCTCAACTGCTCAGTGACAAAGGTGGTCCCCAGCTGTCCTTTTGCAGAGTTTAAATGCATGAGCATACATTCTATAGGCTACAAAAAATAACACATCCTGCTTGGTTTGGAAAAGTATAAAATGCACAATCACAAACTATTAATAGGAAAGCCTGAATGACAGATAATGTCCAAAGATAGAAATGTTACCCAGTAAAAAGCAACCATCCCAAAGCCCTTCTCAAACAAATTGTGTTACTGTATGTATTTTCATGTGTCTCTTGTTAAATTCGTAATTTTATATATGGTCTTTAGGATATTGGTATTAGAAAATATTTCAGTGAAAATATAATGATGGTTTGGCTTTGGCTTGCCATCCTGTCATTGAAACTTCTAAAATTAAATCTACAAGTTAAATAGAAAGACATTTATTTAAGGAAAAATAGTGCTCTCAAAATTTTGAAGTGCCCTAGGGCTCATTCCTGGGATCCTTTATCTCCTCTCCATAGGTAATCTAATCTACTTCCATGGCCTCAAATTCATCTATATGGTAATGACTCCCAAACTGTATCTCTAGCCTTGACCTCTCCCCTCATCTCCAGGAGAGTATCTCTAAGGAATGTCTAATATGCATCTCAAATTTATCATGTTCAAAACAGAACTCTTCACTTTCTTCCCCATTCCTTATTCACAATCTTTTTCCTAGGTTTGTCTAATCTCCACCAGCTAACTACTTCACCAGGCTGACAACTTACTGCTCAAGTTAAATAAAAATGTCTTCCCTGCTTCTCCTTCCTTCTTCTGGACACAAAACTGAGTAGTAAAACCTTCTGATTCCCATATAAACATATTCTAGGCCTGTCTCTTGATCTCTGTCTCTGCCAATCCTCTGTGTCCACTGTCATCTGCCTCCTGACTAATCTATCAGATTTCTTGGTCTGTTTTCTCATCCAATTTCCCAAGTAGTCTAAAAACGTAGTATCCTGCTTAACACCTAAATAGCTTCTCATTGTATAATAGCATCTAAGTTTCTAACCCTGACCTGGTCTCCTTCTGCCCTTATGTAAAAGAATAGCCTTTATCCTGGGACAAAATATAAAGGCCATACAACAGTCTATTTCTGCATCATGCCAGTGTTTTCTTCAGCTTCAGACACATGACATCTGAAGTTTAATCTGCCAAAATTGGTTTTCCTTCTAATTTTATGTAGTTTTTTGGTTGTTGTTGTTTTTCATTTAGGGCTTCTCCTATTTAATTTCCTGTAGGGCACTTATCAGTAAATTGTAATTTCCAGTTGAACAGAATCATCACCTTTACTGTTTTCTGTTGAATGTTCAGTACCTAGGAAAGTTCTAGGTCATAAAAAAAAAATATTTTGGTGAATAAATGGCCTTCAGAATTCTTTTGCTGGTTCTAACTACAAGTATCAACATGTTGGAGGCAATTAGTTTCTGTGTAAATTGATAGATTAAGAAAACAATATCATTATTCAGAGACCTTTCAAATTCAGTTCTATAAAACTGTATCCTAAAACAGTGCTATAACTTATTTCTGACACAAATTGTTCAACTGAAGGAAAGAAAAGTGAGAGCAAAGATGTGAATTTAGTCATTTATTTTCTATATCATAATTTAGTGATCAGATAATTGTACTACTAAGCCATATGAAAAGTCTTGATTATGGTTTTATAAACCAAACGGAAAGAGTTTTGGCCCAGACAGGACACTATAGCCAGTAAAGCCTCAGGGTGAACCAAGGAGCTCCATCTTCCTCACTCCTAGGAATTTACCATGACTGTATCTTCCCCACCCCTAGAAATTTACCTCTGGTGCCAAAGGAGTGCCAGTGGGCTACCTGTGCATCACTAATGCCCCTTAGGTTCCACCCCAAACCTAGGCTACTTATAAGCCTCCACTCCATGTGTTCCACGGAGAGATCGCCGACCAGGGGGGAGATGCCATGCCCCAGGGTGTCTGTGTGTGTGTGGGGCATCTCTCCCCGCATTCTTAAAATAAAGGTCATTTATATTTCATAATTCTTATCCTTTTAGCTGCTGCTGGTCCCCACAATTCTATCACAAATCATTAAAGTTAAAAAAGTTTCTGTTTAATTCAGAAATAAAGACTAGTTTCTTTACCAACTGAGTTTTATATTAAAATAACTAAGCATAACTATTAAGCAGTTTTAAAATTATACTATATTTGATCAGCATATGGGAAGAGCAGGCACAAGCAGGTCTTCGCTAAAATTTTACCTTTGTTCTTCAATGGTGGTGTCACATCAGGGAAAATTTTAACCTCTCTGAACTTTGGTTTCCTCCTGTTAAAACTGCTAGGGTGATACACAAGTCAGGGGAGTGTGCTAAAGAACCTAAGCACTTCCTCACACAAGATAGGATCTACAGTCTAATCAATTCTCTGCTTTAGTTTCTTTTTTCTTCTCATTTAATGCATTTCTTTTCAAATACCAAGATGATTTTTCTTAATTGTGGCTAGTAATTTAATATTTGAAAAGTGATTCTGTAACCAAATAAAGAAAGACCCCCGCTGAAGGTTAGTGCATTAAATCTTTGTGTCACCTTGCTGGGGAATATTCCAGCTCCACTATAACACCACCACAGGCTATGTTTCTTAGTAAAGAAACTTAACACTGATGCAAAAAGCTAAGCAAGAAAAGAATTCTACATTTGTGTTTATTTTCTATCAAGATTATAGAATGGATACATGTTTTATATAACCATATATCTTTTGTCTCTAAGAAAATAGTCTTTCAAAAAATGAAGAAGAGAGTTTTCTTTAAGTTTATATTTTATCTTATCTAATAATTTCTCCTTTTAAAGCATTCAGGTCTCTCCAATCTACTCTACATATTCCATTTGCCTAAGTTTGTATATTAATCCTTGATTCTTAGGATTCATTTGCTGGATCTTTAGATTCACATTTAAAATGATATTAAAATTTAAGCATTTCACTTCTATCAGAGAATTATCTTTTAAAAGGCAAAACAGAGTATTGAATCTAAAATAAGAAATGAAATAGAAGTAAAAGCTCATTTTTCATATGCATACACAACCTGTGAGAGAGGTTACAGAACTCACTAATGGTACGTTGGTGAGTAGAATCAAGCTCTGCCAATTCCCGTTTAATATTTTTAATCACCTACCATGGCTCAATCTGCACTTGCATATGTGTGAATGATCAGGGAGGGTTTACAGACCTTTCTCAGCACTGTCTGCAAGACTCAAGCTTGCTGCTCTTGGTGTTGAAAGATAACAGAATGAAGATGGGTAGAAAGGACCCTACTCACTGAGCAGTGGCAGTTGGAAAATGAAAAATTTACAACATACATGTCATTATCGAGGAGATACACTGTTCATTTAACTGAGGTCAACTACTTAATTTATTATGAAACAATTTTATCAATAATAATGTTTAGGCTACCAGTTCAACAAATATTTATGAAGCAAAAATATCATTCATGCAATGCCTAGCTCTCATGAATTATTAGCAAATATTGTTTAAGATTATTGTTTTTGTTTCTGTTTATCCCTAACAGTATTTACTAGGACTTTATAAACCTTTTTCACATTCAGTTACCTCAACTTTCTATAGAATAGCTAATACCGTGATTTTATTAGTATTAGCATTGTTAATATTGCTATAGCTTGAGTTTTTAATGTCCCTCAAGGATCACATAGTGAAGGCATGATCACCAGCCTGTTGCTATTGGAAGACAGTGAAACTTTAAGAAGTCAGGTCCTGATATGCCCTTGAAGAAGACATTGAGACTTCAATCCTTTCTCCCTCGGTGTGTCCTGTATCACAGGATGAGTAGGTTTGCTGTTTCCATGCTCCCTGAAATAATGTTCTGCTTCAGGTCCAAAGTGATGAGGCCAAATGATTGTAGACTGAAACACCTTAAATTCTGTACCAAAATGGATCTTCCCTTCTTTTAAATTATCTCATGTGTTTTGACACAGTGAAAGAAACTTTACCATAATTGTTACTGTCATCACTAACCTTTTGAAGGAAAAAAAAAAAAAAAAACCCAAAAAACAAAACAGCAGGGTAAGGCCAAATATCACATCTGCCACACTAAACCAGTAATTGGCAACGTTTAATCATTTTGTTTGTGTGTGTGTGTGCACTCAGTTCAATATTTTCCTCCACTACTTTTAAGCAAAATGTCACACAATCCCCAAAATGAAGTGTTCTAGATTTAGGAATACTAGTATCCAACAGAACAGATTGTTTGGTGATTTACTCACGATAGTCTTCATATACGGAGCCCAAATTTGTATTCTAATAACTTCAATCAATGTGTTTTAAATCCTTAGGGCTCAAAAGATCATGTCACGCTCTATTCTCTATGTGTGAAATAGCATTGGATCTCTCGTTTAGGTTAAACATTCATCCTTTCAAAAATGCCTGTCTGATGTGCCTTGCATTTTGCTATCTGGTTGCTTTTTACTCTGTGAATTTGTACATATCAATGTATATTTTTAAATGTCGTAGAATTTTATAAAATCTCTGGGTCCTGATCTAGACAGTTCAGAGCATAGTGGGATTGTCAATTTCCTGTCTTCTACCTATAAAAGTCTTATATCACTGTCAAACTTCAGCCCACGTTTTCATTGCTTTGATGGAAACATCATCTTCATTTACTTGGAGAGTAAATATAAGAATTTTTACAATCATTCTTATAAGGCAGCAAGTATATTCCCGACCATATATTAAGGTGTATGTACTTGGTAAAGAAAAGAAATTAAATGTGTTCCCTGTGCTTCTTGGGCATATGACAGCCAACCATTAAGAATATGTGTATATTAATGTATGAAAAATTAGAAATTATATAAAGTTAAAGTGTACAGTACTAGGAGAGTGCATGATAGCTCAAAAATTATGAAGTGTTTATGTAAATATTTTTAAATGTTTTGAGTGTATAGCTGGCAAGGGAGAGATAAAAAGGTAGCGTGAGTATTTTGTACAAAGCAAATGTAAGATCTGAAACATCTGAGACAGGAAATTGACTTTTGAAGAAGTTAAGTAAAAGGCAGTATCTTGGTGTGGTGTGGAGAGCAGAATGATGGGTGAAGAGGCGTGATAAAGATCAGGTTCTCATGACATGATTCATTTTGCCTTCTGTATGACTCATATGCTTCCTACAGGAACATATCATCACTCAAGTTAGTGATCATGCTTTATCTTCGGAGCCCTCACAGTTTCTGGTGAGGTGTAGCCTAAAGCAAGTGCACCAATGCATTTGGGTTTGCTTGAAAGGTATAAATATCCCTAACTATCCCTTATAGTGGTATGTGACATGTGGTTCTGAAAATTAATCCTTGGTTCACTACCACAGTGATAAGAATATTGAACACAGACTTTCAAGTATTAAGCTGTCTATCCAATCTATAAACTTGATCAATGAGTCACTAATCAATGAGCATTTTTTGGATATTATTATTCAACCAATTTCTTCATTTTACATATTTAAAAAATTCTAAGGAATTTTTCATTTGCACTGCTGAAAAAAGCTAGGCAAATTTCTTTCTTGGTCTTGTAGATATTTGAAAACATTTCTATGAAAAACTATGGTAAAGATTAAATTTTTGAATGAATAAGTTAAACAGAGGTAAGTTGATTTTCTATTGTGTAACTTATCAAATTCAAAAGAATGCATTAATCCCTCCTTAGAACACCTGCAATTCCCTGTCACTTTACACTGATTTTTTGGAACAAAGTTTGACAAATGTCACAAAATTATGAATCCCTCAAAAAAGTTCTATTACCTTGAAAATGTAAACTTCTTTATGCCTGCTATCAACCAGAAGATAAACTAATGTTGACATGATAAATATTGTAGATAAAAATTATTAAAGAAGTTCAGTAAGAGAAATTGTATAAAGATGTAAAAATACTGAATTTAAGGTGATTTTCATGAAGGAGGAATGTTTTGGAGCAAAATCTCGGAATATGAAACTTGCCTATGTTTCTACAGAATTTTAGCATCAAATGTGTCTAAAACCATTCTTAGATCAGGAACTACAGTTGATCAAATTAAAGATAATTTTCTCTATATCTGATCCTTTTCAAAGTGACCAAGGGAGCAAACACTGAGAAATATGGAACTCCTGTTAATTAATATCTTGGCTCAAAGACGAAACTGATATAGGCTGTAAGACTTTCAGAATCAGTAGGCATGGATTGGTCCAGTCTGTGATATAAATTGAAATCCCTTGTCTACAACCATATATTCTAACACTAGAAATTCATACACTTTGATATAGAATGCATTTGCATCTTTAGAGGAGATTTTCATGATTTCAATATATTATAACTTTGATTTGTTCCACAAATTCAGAACAAGCATACACTTCAGTTTTTGATTTTTCACTTAAACAAATCAACTCAAACCCCATAAGGACATTTTATTTTTGTTAAATAATTCCTTTCAATAATTTCTTAGGAATATGGGAATTTATCTACTACAATATTTCTATTCTCTTCCCAATGGTCAATCAAAATTGAATTACTTGTACATTTGCTTGTTAGTTTGTGGCTCAACATACAACACTATAGAATATGACCTCCTAGTTTAATGAAATCCTTCCTGATATTTGCAAGGTACCCTTATAACTCAAACATGGCCAAGTCTGTGGAATTTCCTTGTATTGGGCTATTTTGGCCCTTTCTTCCCGCCTGACTCCCCTCTCTCCTTTCTTCCTCTTTCTTCCTTCCTTTTTTTCTACCATATCACCTAAAACTTAACCATTGAGGAACTGCAGAAAAATTAATTCATGGGAACTTTAGGATCTTCACTGGGGCTAAGGTATTAGTTTAGGTTACTCATTATTAACTTTGAGTAATTTTATTTTGGAAAATGTTTGACTTTCTTGTCACTGAGTGAAGGATAAAGACATTCTGATCTTTATTTCCACAATGCACTGGCTCATTATCAGGATCATTCATTTGTTCCCCTCAGCAGTGGACATAAAAAAGCTCCGCAATGAAATAGAAGCTGTTGCTGGCTAACTTCCCCTTAAAACAGTGAATGACTCCTGCTCTTCACAGTCATCACTTATACAGGCATTCCAGGGTTTCTTCTCTGTCCTCTAGAGTCTTGTACTATGCTTCAAATACGATTTTCACCTCTGAAGCTCATATTGAAATGTAAGCCCTATTGCAGAAATTATGAGGACTGAAACTGCTTCTAACTATGGTACTTAGAGATGAGGTTTATGGGTGAATATCAGGATTAGTTAAGATTTTCAGGGTGAGGATTAGGGCCTTTATAATAAGAGACATAGAGACCAGCAAAAACACATTTTTTTTCTCACCATGGGATGCCCTATGATATCTTGGGACTTTGTTAACCCTGAAAGTCTTCATAGATGTGACTCTTGACTCTAGACCAGAACCATGAGCCAAAACAAGCTTTGTTATAGTTTAGGCAGATGGTGGTACTGTGTTGTTAGTGGCTCCAAGTACACTAATAAGGAACCTTGTCTTTTGCCACTATATAGATGCAAGAGGATCATGGTTTAGAAGAAGAGAGGAGAAACTACAATTTATAACAGGAAGAGTCCAAAGTCATCAACTTATATTTGGGGTATTGCTGAAGATACACAAGAGATTAGAAACTATGGGTTTATTTTATCTTTTGATTTGTTATTGTTGTTGTTGTTGTTCTTACCGGGGATCAAATTCATCATCTCAGGTTTGCCAACCAGGCCATTTGTGCCACTGAGCTATATTCCCCACCCTTCTGGGTTTTTTGAAAAAAAAAAAAAAAGTTTTCCTAATAAAGATTTAAAGCATTATTTACACAGAAAAAAGAATAATCTTATTAAAAGATAATTAAGTAATTCATGGTTACCTTTCACTTATTTCTCAATACTCAGTTTAAAATAGATATAATATTTCTTAGATCTTATATGGATTTTTATTTTATATATTTACTTATTTGTTGACTTATTCATTCATCTTAGATATTGGGTTATGAATCCAGGGCTTTACCCTGCATACACTACCAAGTGCTCTACCACTGAGCTACATCCACCATTTAAGACATAGATTTTTATAACACAAAAGATTCTTCCCAGTCAGGAGTGCAAAATATTATTAAACTTATTCCACAAGCGCCCCATTTAAAAATGATGATTAGTCTACTATAAAATATAATTATATTATTCCATTTAAAATTGCTGGGAGAATTAGATGAAATAGTGCATGTGAATATATGTATATCCAGTGAGCTTCCAATTCTTGCTTATATAACTCAGTCAAATTATTTAACTTTTATGCCTCAATTCTTCATTTATTAAGTTTGGATTATTCTAGTAACTATCTCAGAGGGTTACTGAGAAGATTAAATGCCACGTACATGTAAAGACCTTTGAGTAGTGAATAAGACCTGGTAAGTGCATAAGCATGATGATGATGATGCTGGCGACTGTGATGATGGCATTTGACTGTCTTGTAGTAAACATGAATTATGACCACACATTGAAAGGCTCTATAAATGACCACTTAAGTAAGCAATCTGCTTTCTATCATTTATAGTTTGCAGTCTAGTAAATTAGATGCTAAATTTACAGTTTTTCCCTCTGTTTCAAATTTTATTATCATTTCTTCCTTTCTTTACAGCTTCCTTTCTCTTTCTTACTAGGTAAGGCCTGGCTATTTGACACTGATCTCTGCAATGCTCAGCAGATTATACACAAGGAGGAGCAAAGCAGATAAGGCAGTTAACAAAGAGCATTGTTAATGTATGCTAGAGATTTCAACCACAGTCTTCACTTTTCTGAACTTGACATGGATTATTATTTTAAATGCCTTCAAATATGTTCATTTCTTCTGCTTTTTAAACTCAGCTCACTGGAGATCTATGATGACTCTTTATGTGTCTTGGCCTTATGTTGCCTCATGAGAATGAGTATTTCCCTTTATTATTTTCCTTTCTCCCTAAATCAAGCAGTTCAAATTGGAGACTCCCTGATAGTATTATGATTGTTCCAGGAGAGATTTTTATATATCCATCTTCATAAACCTTTGACTACTTTGGTTAGCTGACATGAAGACAGACAAAATGAGAGGGGTCAGATGACGCAGAAGAGAGTTTAGAGGATGTTCCATTCAGAAGGAGTGATGTAATCAAACATTTCCTTTAGAAAGAACCACACACGGAAGGCAATGTGACTGACACACAAAACACATTTTAATATGATGTCCCCGCGTGTACATTTGACGTTAAGAAAATGAAGATGAAGAAGACATAGTATTTGCTCTTGAGGAGCTTGTAGTCTAACATATTTCATCAACTTCACATACAATGAGAAAAAATGAGTGTGTGGTTATTGTTATTATATATACTCTGTCTCTGATAAGCAAAATAAAAGAATGATCTTAGCTTTTTCTGCACATCAGCAACGGTTTACTATAGGATACAGTCCTTGAGCCTGAGTCGTGAAGGATGAGAATCAGAAAAACAAACTAGAGGGAAGTCATTCTACATAACAAAAGCAGTGATAGGTGACAAGGTAGAGTTGTCAGAGGCACTAGGGTGTGCATGTGTATGTGTTGTATGTATCTTATTATGGCAGTAGTTCCACTCCACCAGGAATCTGGAGTTGGGCTGATATTGATTTAACAGTGAGAAGGGAGTGTTAAAGAGATGGATCTTAATACTAAATGAAATGAACAAAGATAAGATGAAGAGGATTCTGGGGCTAGTGCCTTACATTAGGAAAGGGGTCTCTCTCCCTCAAGCAAGGAGCAAGTACAGAGGCAGATGCGATTGATTCTTCTGTGAAGCACTTAAGGAAAGTCTGATGGGAGAAAGGAATTGTGGTAGTGGATACCTTGAGGAAAATCACAAACTTGGGTGCATTCTCTAAGGACACTAAGAAAGAAAAAAAAAAAAAAAAAAAAAAAAAAAAACTATGAATAAACCAAATAGCTAATAATAAAGAAATAAGCAAGAGTACATAAAATATTGTGTGGCATAACAGAACTATGTAAGATTGTATGTAGTGAACTGAGTAATAGTGCCAGGAAAAGAGGGATGAGTTCTGCAAACATCCTCCTGTTCTCTGTTTCAAGGCAGGATGACTGGAAATTACAACTGTGGCTGCTGGGATGACTAACAGGATAATATCGCTGGGGTCAAGTTATAGGTTTTAATATTGAAACATTATACTAAGAACACAAGTGGTAGCAATTTCTTGACATCGCTTCCTGTTCCATAATCTGACATAATCTTTAAAGGATTACTGTCACTTACTGGACTTTTGTCTAATATTCTCTTCCTCTGTCCTACCTAGCTTCAACTAATGTCACTTTGAAAACAGCTTTGTGAGCTGTTTAAATTCCTCAGTAAGCAAAGTTATACATTGTGACTCTGTACTTTCTTCAGTATAAATGATTGAGATTACTTGCAGTCTGCACATATACTGTAATTCCTGAGAGGTTAAGAAAGAGTGTTCCTAATCATGATGCAGCGAAAGGTCAGATCAGGAAAGAATAACGGAAACAAGATCCAAGAAAAAATTGGATCATCAGTAACTCTAGTATTTGCCCTTTTGGTGAGAAAGGTTGCCGTGGTGTTAGAAGTGAATAGAATTCTCAGAGTTTGAAGAAAACAGGCAGGGGCACTGCAAGATAAGGAATTTACAAATAAAATAAATAAAGTATACAATCTTTTGAGTTCTCTTGTGTTTTTAGAGTGTTTGAGAGATTCCCCAACTCACATGACCTGGCAGATCCCATGTTAATAGTAAGTTTTTCCAATATAGCAGAGTAGTTTTAGCTTTTTCTGTATAATCCTGGGACCCTTGTGGATACAGCTATTGGGCTGTGTGCATTGTTTCTTGCAAAAAGATTTCTGATGTATGGATTTCAGTGCTGGCATTCCATGATGGTGGTCTGAAGATGTACCAACAGAAAAAAATACCTTAAAAACAAAGGTCCTTGGCTTTCCAGCTGTGAAACAATCTCCACCTTTTGTTTTCAAATAATTCACATTTGACTGATCAAAATAAATAGAGTAGCAACATTCAGATGCTTTCCTCTAAAGGAGATTTGCAGTACTGGAGACTGCCCCAACCCAAGTGATTTTTTTTCCTCCTTCTTTGATCTCCTTGATCATCCTAACAATCTATTGTATACCCACAAAACTAAAAGCTGTAATAACTCCAATTTTACAGATGAGATAACTGAGGCTCCTGGATAGAATAAAGGATTCCACCCGAGTGTACAGATAGCAATAGCAGGAGCTGTGATCCTGGAACTGATGTCTCAATCTTTGGACCTCTTGTTTTCCTGCACATCACCCACCTGGCCCCTGGCAGGGAGGACCAGTGGTATCCTGTGTGTGTATGTGTGCGTGCATGCGTGTGTGTGTCCTCTGTATACTCACACCTGGAGGACGTTTGTCACTGTCCAGTCACTGATTTTTACCAGGACACAGCCTCCAAGCGGCTGAACTCCTCCTTTTACCCCATGCTAGCACATCTATGTGCAAAGATGTGCTGTGCCGTCCCGCAGTCTGTGACCCCGGAGGCCCCGCCAGCTGTGCCCTGCCAGCCTGCTCTTCTGCTTGACCCACACTCCAGGGACGCGTCGGGCTGTTTAGCCACTGCAACCACCGGCGATCTGTTCAGGAAAACAGACCAGAGAAGGCTGCCAAGCCAGCTTCAGAATCCTGCTGCCATCTAGGGATGAGTCGAGGCGTCTCCCTCCCCGCATGCAGCATGGTGATGGATGGCCACAGCGCACGGTGTCCTCTCCTGCTGGCCCGCGCGGCTCTGCGCTCCCCCAGAGTCCCCGCAACGCAGCCCCTGCGCCCTGGCTCTGCAGAACGCGACCCCTTGGCCTCCTGGTCTGAGGCTCTTGGCAAGGTGCACACCGCAGAGCAGGAAAAACAGGAAAAAACAGAGAAGAGGAAGGAGTCACAGTCTGATAAAAAAAAAAAAAAAAAAAAAAAAAAAAAAAAAAAGCAGCCAAGAAGCCAGACATGAAAACGCCACAAGAACAAAAAGACACAAAGGCTGAAGGGCTCTGTCTGCAAAAACAGCGTCTTAATAAAGTGCAATGTGGATGTTTAGTGATTCTTGTCACTGTCATCACTCTGGTGTCACCACGAAGCATACTGATGTTTAAAGCAACAAACTACTTTATTTTCCAAATATAATGTTCAAGATTCCCTCTTGCAAAGCGGGTAGGGTGGAATGTTGGTTTTAATAAAGATCGCATAGAAAGCCAGGACATAGGAAGTTAACTTTGTTGTTTCACATTACCCTGTGTATCTGTAAGCTTCTCTTTCTTTTCCAAATAGCAATGAGACTTTCAAAGAAGAGAAGGGGACAGGTTGCCTGTAAAGGAAAGGAGGAGGGAACACGGATTGGGGAAAGGGCCCTGCTGTTGACTGGGAGGCCCTGCTGCGAAACTTTAAATCAAATTCTTTCTGAAAAGGAGTGTTATTAAAAGTAACTTTAATCCTTCCAGCCAGACGGTTCATAAAAGCATACAATTAAGTCAAACAAATGACAAGAGCATTTTCTCTCCTACCTGTTTCCTCCTTCTGAGAGTAATTACTACAAACTGGTCTTGTCTCATTTTGTGCAAATAGAAGCAGAACGCTTTGGTAGGTAGGAGCCATATTCTTTCTTTTTTCCTTGCTTCTTCCTTCCCTGCCACCCACCCTAAACCCTGTTCAGCTCTTGGTACCAAGCAGACTGTCTGCAGATCCAGCCAAGAACAAAGGGGCGAATTTCAATATTTCCTCTTTGTGCAAGGTTAATTGAAAATCAACAAGTCACTTTTCAAATGTCATATTAAAACCGCCACTGCATCAATTTCCTTTTGGTTCCCATCTCCAGAGGCGAGAGAGAAAAGTGTTTTGGGGGAGGATGTGGAGGCTGGGAAGCAGGGACACAGTGAGGGAAAAGAGGAAGAAGTGAAGGGATTAAAAAATCACAGATACACACAGAGTTGAGCTGCAGAGAATCTAACATGCACTGGAAAATTGCTTTCTAGAGTGTCCTCAGTCAAAGGCGGCCCTTGCATTCAATACTTACTTACTTGAAATTCCAAAGACAGAATTATATCCTAAACCTGGCAAGATTTTACCTCCACGTTTTTATAATTTAGTAAATAAATCACAGTATGATTGTCACATATGTAGTGCAGTTTAAAATCTTACAGGGTAATGCAATAACCTGATCATCCTCATTTGCCTTTCCCATTTTTTCTTTCTCTGAAATTTGCACACACACAAGCACATAAAGTCTATATGTAGGCACACACACAACCTGTGCACACTCCTTACACTCAGCTGCATGAATTGCAGACCAATATTTGTCACACAGGGTCTGGAAAGCTTTGAGGTGTTTTGTTTTCTAGTATAATTAGCTTTGCTACTGCCCCAGTGACTTTTCTCTGCCTAGTTTTCTGACTTTCATTTTTTTCATTTCTAAAATGAAGCATCATGTTGGCTTCCTGAAAATCTTCAAACTATTAAAGGCGCTACACGAAAAGAATGAGGATGTGTTAATTCTTTACTCCATGCTCAGGTTCCCTAGTTCTTATTCTTGATTAGGTGATTTTATTGATTCAGTTTTCTGAACCCGAAACTTGGCTTTGGTCTTTTCAGGATTCCTGCATTCTGCAGAACAGTGGAGGGGAGGACTCTGCTGCCAGGCCATGTCAAGCCTGCTCTATGTTGTCTCCTGCTGCCTTGCTGCAAGACCCGATAGCCACTGTGCCCTGAAGCCAGCTGCTTTTGTGCCTCACTGCTTTAGATATTGAGTCTCTCTCTGGCATCTTATCTTCCAGATGGTAAAATGGGTCAGTTCCCCTTCTACGATGCAATAGTAATGCAACTCACTGTGATGCATCAGTGAGCTTACCCCCTTTAACTTAGCCTGATCACCGCAGGCCTGCTTAATAGAAAAAAAAAATTAATTTTGCCATGTTTTGAACAGTTTAATATATCTACAAACAACTCTTTAGATAAGAAGCAAAATTATGAAATGAATTCATCCTGAAATAATGCACCTATGTAAACCAGACTTTTATTCTTTATTTTTTAGTAGTGTGGACTATGTCAGGGATAACAAAAGTACCTATAGCCCTAAATGAATGATAGATGACAACTACCTAATCTTATTAGAATATATGTATAAAGGGAGACAGTCTACAGTGTCAGCCATATAAATATTTTCCAAGATTTCCCTACAGTGTATTTTTTTCATGCTAACTTCATACAGATAAAACCTGTGACTTGTACCTTTGAATTTTGACCAACTCATATCTGTATACATACATGTTGTGCTCTATTGCACCTTTCCTTGTAAATAATAGTTTAAAATATCTTGACTGATAAATTATTTTCTTAACATATGCAGATACAATTGACTACTTCTTTGTATAGCACTGTTCAGATAAACAAGTCTGTCTCAGATCATTTAGGCTTCCATAATAAAATATCCTAGAATGCATAGTTTTTGAAAATAGTTCCAGACGATGGAAAGACCAAGATTATGGTACCAGCATATCTAAAGTGTGGTGAAAGCTCGCTTTTTACTTCATTGACGATATTTCCTTTCTGTGTTCCCAAATGGTTTAAGAAGGACACCAGCTTCCTCGGATCTTTTTTTATGAAGGAACTAATTCCATCCACACAGGTCCTGCCTTCATGCATTAATCATTTACTATGCCAGTCTTCTCTTAATGCTATTACCTTGGGGATTAGTTTTCAATATAGGAATTGTCAGGACAGGGGAACAATCATTTAACGCACACAAACTTCTGTTATATATAAATAACATATATATATATATATATATATATATATATATATGTGTGTGTGTGTGTGTATGTTAAAATATATGTATATATTTTAAAATATATATGTGTATATATATGTTATATATATGTGTATATGTGTATATATATATATGTTATATATACATGTGTATATATATGTTAAAATACATGTCTCTCCTTATCACTCTCTAAACTTTATGAAAACTCTAGAAGTTTAAAGGCGGATAGGCAATAAATAATTGCTGGGAGTTACAGAATTACGGAAAAAGAAAATGGATCTTGGGTTGCATGAGTACATCTTTATATGTTTCAGATCAACTTAGTGATAAAAATCAAATTGATGACTGTACTGGGCCTGTAAAGCAGTAGTCAGATGACTCGATAAATTAATACCTTCACAATTTTATTAGTGCTCATAGATGAAGTTAAGTTGACAAAATGTGCACATGCATCCCAGCATACTCTTTTAGCTAGTAAGGCTGCTTATTTAAGACATGATTACTTTGCAAATTTGCTGGCACAACTTAGAGTTGGCACTTGAGTTCCTTAAAGTGATCTAGAAATCCCTGCCTTCAACACCACATACAAAATAAAAAGCAAAGAGTGAGGGAAGAAAAATGGAAAGAAAGGACATTTAACAATAAATCTACTCTGAGTTGCTGTGGAATTGTGGAAAACATGTTGCAAAGTGCTAATAGGCATCTTTTAAATTCCTACCTACAGAACATTGGGTACTTATAATAGTATATTACTTTTGCATGTTACTAGTGTGCTATATTTCAAGAACATATTCTCCAGAATCTTTACAAGGCTTTTACAAGAATGTGAACTGAAATATAAATATGTGAATAGAATTTATTTACAGTGGTAGAAATGGGAATTGGAATTAATGTGTACATAGTGAAAGAAAAGCCCGAAAACTTGGTTTAGTATAACTGGAGCTTCCCTAACAGTTTCTTTAATCCTTTATGTAACCTTGGGCAAAAGCTAAATCCCTCTGACACTAGAATACCTTGGAGATATTGCGGGTTTAGTTCCAGACAATCACTACAAGCTCATATAGTAAAGCCCATCTCAGACACTGGTTTCCCAGTATATTTAAAAGTTATATTTAGACCTATAGTCTATTGTGTGCTATAGCATCATGTCTAAAAATTCTATGCAATTTAATTATAAGAGAATCTATTGCTTAAAACTGAAATGATCGTTTTAGCTTTGAGTGAATAATAATTATTTTGCTGGTATAGGGTCTAGACTAAATGACTATATCTGCTAACTGATCATGGCATAAGAACACGGGGGAGGCTGCAATAACTTCTTAAAATAAGACAAAAAAACAAGTTTAGATCAGTGGGCTTTTCTTTTCACAGAAGGTTTCTTTGTAGCATGCAACGCTGTTTGACAGCATTTTATTGCCAGTCGAATTTCTTTCAAAATTAGAGTCAACCTTCCTAAACATGGCTGCTGCTGCTTTACGAAGTTATGTAATATTCTAAATCTTTTGTCATTTAAACAATGTTCAGAATATCTTCGAGTGAAGTAGATTCCATATTAACAAACCACTTTCTTTGCTCATCTACAAGTAGTAACTTTTCATGTGTTAATTTTATTACAAAATTGGAGAAAATTTAAACATTTACATGTCTTTTTGTTTGCTTTTGTTTTTTTGTATCAGGGATCAAACTCAGAGTCTTGCACTTGCCGGGTAGGTGCTGTGCCACTGAGCTATATACCCAGCCTCACATATATTTTGCTGTAGTAAACTTTTAGCAATTAAAAGATTCATTGCATGTTTTCAACAGACCTTATAGCATCTGGATTGGTGAAGAATTTCCAGGATATTTTGAAACAACTTTGCACAGATTTATCAGGAAAATCATTATTTATAGCATCTCTACCTTACAAAATGCACTTCACAAGACTTCAAGGTAGAAATTATTCCTTGATCTCCAGCAATCAGAATAGATGCAAGCAAACTGGACAAAACAATGATTTCATTGAACAACTCCTTCAGAGCTCTCAGGTGACCAGAGGCTTTGTCAATGAATGATAATATTTTGAATAGCATTTCTCTCTTTCTTATGAGAAGTAGGTCTCAAAATTGGGCTTACAGTATTTAGTAAGCCACTTGTGAACAGACATACCATCATCTTGACTTCACTGTTTCATTTATAGATCACAGGCAAAGTAGTTTTAGCATAATTTTTAAGGACCCTGGAATTTTTCAAATGGTAAATGATCACTGATTTCAATTAAAAATTACTAATTTCATAAGTACATAGTAAGAAAGTCACTTTGTCCCCTAGAAATTTTTAAAATGTGGCATTGACTTTTACTTCCAAGCTATTAAAGTCCTAGCTATTATCTTTGTCCAATATAACCCTCTTTCAACTACAGGAACAATCTGCTTATTGTGTTCATCTTCATCACTGATTTTAACTAGTACTTCTAGAAAAGTTTGTTCAGAAGAAATTTGTTATACTTTCTGTGTGAACACTTTCTCTGCACTTTTTTTTTTGAAGGAAGACTTTTTTCCTTAAATGTCATGCACCCACTTTTGCAAACTTCAAATTTTCTTCTGTAGCTTCCTCTTTTCCCTTACCCTTTGTAGGACTGAAACTAAAGAACTGGCATGCAGAGGGTTGGGGATTTAGCTCAGCGGCATAAGTGTCTGCCTTGCAAGCAGGCAGTCATGAGTTCGATCCCTGGTACCGATAAAAAGGAAAAAGACAAAAAAAAAAAAAAAAAAAGGACTGACCTGGACTGGCTTAAGGGACAGTGTGACTGCTTGGATGATCTACTCAGACCTCTAAAGCTTTGGGTATATCAACAATAACGCTGTTTCCCTTTCTTATCATTCAAGTAATATTTTACATTTTCTTCAAGAACTATTCCTATGCATTCACAAACTTTCTAACTTACCGAGAGTACTACGTGTTGATCTATGTCCATTTGAACAGTGCTTTCTCATTATGGGTAATTGTTTCGAGTTTTTGATCGAAAGAAGTGTGATACTTCACTTCACTGGAACTACTACAGGCAATAGAAAGATTATTCGCATGTATAATTTAAATTTTTGGGTTTCAGGGAATAAGGAATCTTGAGGAGAGGAAGTCAGAGGAAGAAATGGCCAGCCAGTGTGTAGGGCTAAAAGAATGTGCATGATCTCTTAAGTTTGCCATCACATATGAGTGGTCTGTGGCATCCAAAAAACAAAATAGTAATATCAAGGATCATGCAGATAACCAAGACAGATATAATAATAGTTTCAAATTCAACCTAATGCCAGAATTACTGAATTGTGACATGGAGATATGCATGAATGTATGCTATTGGAAAAATAATGCAAGTAGACTTGGTTGGTAGAGTTGACACATACAATCCAGCTGTAAGAAACACAGTAACCTGAGTATAATACAATGAAGTACAATAGTGTAAGATACACCTAGTGTCTCCCCCCCCCCTTTTTTTAGAAGGGGTAAAGAGGCAGTGGATGTGATAATCCTGTTCAACATATTAATTATTGTAAGATATACATGAGTCATTTTCTGCAAGGTTGTTGTATAAAAGTTATATACACACTGAACTACTAGACAGATTTTGTCACTAACTATATTTTAGTAACATATCTGTATATGCTGAATGCCCATATAAACAGTCACACTATTTGGCCGTTTTAAAGCGAAAAGTTGTCCTGCAGTTAACTTAGATCTCTTAAACTATAAAAGATAATCACAGCATTTACCATATTACAAATAGTTTTACTGTGTTTCAAAAGTGCACACAGAAGGTAACATTTCGCAGAAAAGACTGATACAAATGCTCCAAAGTCTGGAAGGGAAAAGAGCTGTGGTGAAGAGTGGGGCAGCTAGGATTGGCCAGAACAGTGTCTTTACTCATTTACATTGCATGGTTCTTATTCCTACCTTAATTTCACTTCAAAAATCCCCAGCTCCATCTTAGCGCTAGTATTTTGTGAGATATTCAAAATGTGTACTTAATCCGTTGAAGTTTGCAGTCTCCAGCATCAAAGCTTCTGCTTAATGTTGAGTTAATACTCAGTTGTGCCAAAACTTGAAGCTTTCAACGCAGCTCTGAAACCAGCTGTGACACATCACTAATGCTGAATCTCCAACTCGAGAGACTACTGCCTGCATGGAGTAAATGCATCATTTTTTAAAGCTCTGTCACTGCAATCTAAGTGCTGTATAGGGTGTAATTGGGGGTGTTTGAAAAATATATATATGTATTTGAAACAGTTTTACCAGAATCATCTGGGGAACCTTATTAGAACTTTTTTCTTTTTAACATTTCACAGTCCCAGAAATGAGTCTATCACTTTGTGTAGTTTTTACTGAGCAAGCTCTCCCTTTCTTTTCTTTGGTCATCTTTCTCTTGAATCAAGGTAAATACATGTGAAGATACAGATATTTCTCTGTGTCTGTAGTCTTACAATTGCTGATACTGGGATGAAGAAGAATATGGGTATATCGCATTCTAGGGCAATACTGTTTCAAGTGTGTCTCATGAAATAACAGCATAAGCCTATTCTGGGAAATTATGAGAAATGAAAATTTTCCACTGAATCAGAATCTATGGCATTGCACTCATGAATCTGTTTTAATAAACCATCAATGTAACTGATTTCAACAATAAAGTTTGAAAGTCATGGCACTAGGCTATCTGTGTTCAAAACTTCCTCATACTGAATCCTTCTGCAGCCCCACTCAAAGTATTTTAAAGATAGAAGAGTCACAACAGTAAAAGCAATTTATCCTGTGAAAACATTTTTAAAAATTATTAAACAGGAATCTGCATCAATAACATTTGCTTATTTCTCCTTTCTTAAATGCTTGGTATATAAAAGTTACTCAATGCATTTGTACTAAGGAGAAGAAAACCTTTTTTTTGCCTTTAGGATATATTAACTCAATATGCTAAATCTATATCATCCCGATTTCACGAGGCACTTCATCAAGTACTGAAAACTGAGATGTCCAAGTCCTCTCCTTTTGCTAGAAGCGTCTAGAGATCTCACATCCTTCTTAAGAGGGCACTTCCCTCAGATTCATGTGTATCATGCTGATTCTTCTCTGGATATTTCTTAAAAGAAATAACAGTTACTTTCTCCTTCTTCATCTTCTCCTTTTCTTCTTCTTCACTCTTCCTTTTATCTCCTCTGTCTTTTGCCACCTCCTGCTCTGCCTCCATACTGTCTTTCTCTTCTTCCTTTGCCTTCACCTCCTACATCCTATCTATCTATCCAAACATATAGATTGCATTGAAATAAATAATAAGTCATACACAAACACATGCACACAGACATATACATACACATAAACGTAGAATAGACATTTTTGATAATCAGATTCCCTATTGCAGGGACAAAATACTCAATGCCCACAATTTAAACAAGAAGAGATTTATTTTAGCTTGTAGTTTAAAATATTTCTGCCCACAGTTGACTGGCTTTAAGGCAGAACCATCGTGGAAGAAGGAATAATGAAAAATAGTTGCTTACTTTAAGGCAGAAGAGGAGTACAGGGAAAGAACCCTGGAGGAAGGGATCATGAACAATCTGCATCATCAGCTAAACCATGAACTACTTTCTTCAATTTGTTCCCATCTATTAATAACCGTTTAATTATGAATTCATAAATCTGTTAGTATATTGATGAGGATAGTACAGTTACAGACCAATCACCTCTTCAAGAGTCTCAATCCAGTCAAGTTGGATCTAAATGACGATTAACCATCTCAGTATTCAAGCTTGGATCTAAGTAAGGATTTGACATTTCTGATAACACTTCTCACGAGATGTCTGAAAACAGTTTGAAAGCTGCCAGATCCATGAAACAGTGTGGAGCAGTAACAAGCCCTCAGAGATGTCAGTACTTTGGATTTCTCTCCAGTCTAATCTCCACTGGACTCATGTTAAGAGCTGGAAGAAGTGGAAGCACAGAAATTAGCAAGAGTAAATGTTATTTTACCTATAGTTCTGTATCCACGAAGAACTCAGAATACTCAACTCAGAGCATGATGCAAATGTGACCCCCCTTCCCAGTTTCAGAGGCAATGATAAACATCTTTGGTTTTAGAAGTACTGCAAGGCTGTGGTGTAACAGAGAGCACACCATCCCCTCCCCAGACAGTGTACTTCAATTTGTAAGTTGCCCAGGTAACAGCTCCTATTGCAGTTCCAGTTACTTCTTTCTCTTGGAAACAGCTGTCACCATGATGCATAGCTGTTCATTATGATGCATCGAGTAAGAAACAATCAAAAACAGCCAAGTACTCTGCCTCTGTACTTCCCCTTTGCAACCCCAAAGTACCTCCTTCCCTGAAACTTCAGGGCCTGATATTTTGAGAATGATCCCAGTCAGTACCAGTTGATGTAAAATAAACCTGTTGCCAAATTCTGGGTGTCATTTCAGTGTTTCTGCTTGCCACTGCAGTGGGAGGATGCCAGGTGAGCCCTGCATCAAGCTATACCTGGGAGCTGACACTAAGGACGAAGAGTGGGAACAGGGAAAGGTGTGCTGTTACACCAGGAGTTGGATGTCAGCATCATCATCCGTCCTGGAAAACTAGTAGCTTATGAAGGGAAGTTATTTCACTTGGCCAAACAGCAGGGAAAACCACATGGTCATTAGAGTTTGGTCAGATGTGGAAGGTATATTTATTGTTCACTTAACTTAGCATCACAGAACACTTTCAGATAAGTTCTCAAAACATTTGACAGTGAACTTTCTATGAGGACAGAGGTCAAAATTTATGTAAATTTATTTATTCAGCTGAGGTTATATTCTAAATAATTGGATAACACATTTCACAATTAACTTTTCACTATGAACATTTTCCATTGCTCCTAACTATTCAAAAATGCAATAATTCTTATTGACTGTAAAGTACTTAGCGCAAAGTCCATACTGAATTTTAAGGATTGTCTTTCTGTGATTTTTTATGGGCAGAATGCATGCCCTTCTCCATCACAATTCATAACCTGAAATCCTAATCCTCAGTGTCTCATAATGTCACTGAGGTTTGTGATAGGATATTGAAAAAGATAATCAAGTTAAGATACAGGTTTTTATCGTAGTCCTTAATTCAATATGACTGGTGTCCTTGTGAGGAAAGGACCTCAGGACACAAAGGCACGTACAGTAATAATCATAAGGAGACATGGTCAGAATGTAAACATTTAAAAAACAAGGAGATGGGCTTCTGAAGAAACGAATCCTGCTTTTAACTCGATTTTGGATATTAACCTGAAGATGCATAAAAATGTAACTTTCTGTTGTTTAAGTCATCCAGTAAGTCCAAATAAATTAGCAAAATGACTTATTTTCTAGGAATCATGATCTATATAACAATTTTATATCTTGGTATATAAGTAGTCAAGGACCTCACTGATAATTTCTTTAGTATAAATCTCTACCACTGGAATTACTGGGTTGAAAAGTGGTATCCATCTGTAGTGATGATAATCCTTCTATTGAGCACACAGATTGTTCTCAACTTTTTCCTACCACAAATGTGATTTCATTGTTAATCTCTGTGCTAAAAAACTTAAGACCACATATACTATCCTGTAGTGCATAGTATGGACCTTCCTTCGAAATTATAGTCACCCACTATCACCAGTGCTGTGGTTAGCCATTTGACAATAGGTTCAGGCATTTGCACCACATTTTATTCACCTTCGTGGTGGATAAAAGAAGCTTGCAAGAATCAGAAATATTTCCAGGGGAAATAAATACAAGATAACTGCCCTTAGAGAGCATTTTTGACATCCACAAGTCAGCTGGAGAAGGTAATGTTATGAGTGATTTAAAGGTTGTTAGTACTTTAATATATTTGTGTTATTTTTCATTGACTTGATTGTTTCAAAGCAGTTGAGACTGTCTAGAAGCAAGGAATGAGATGTTTCTTTATTTTAACCCAGAATATGAATACTGTTTAGTTTTAGATGGTTATACCTATAGTATACCCTTTCTAGAGTTCATGAGAATATCATGAGACGAGTTCAAATTCCATGCAGGAAATTTTACCTGAAGAAGTGTAGCCACTAAGCATTCGTTGTCTGTTATCTACTGAGGATATTGATATTCTACACAACTGACACAGATAAGCAACAATGAATATGGGTATTACATTGGGATATTGTTACAATTCATTCTAGGACTGTATGTGAGGCTATGTCAAAGATTCTCAGGAAAATCATGTTTTCATGGTATTGAGATACTGGTGATCAAAATATGTAAACATTATCATCAGTTGAAACCCTGGATTAAGAGAGGTCAAAGAAAGCATAGTGAATATGATTTTACCTAAAATTCAAGAGGAAAATAAGGAAACTTACTATTAAATTCTCCACAGTTTCTAACATTTCTTGTGCCATCTATAAAGTTTGTGAGAGTAACAAGAGATTGGAATGGATTTTCTAAAACGAACATGATCTCAGTATTCAATTCCCTGGTTTTGTCCTCATGTAGGGTGACTACAGCAGAGTGTTTAAGATAAAGCCTAACAGCTCTACAAATTAACTTGTAAGTTCTTGGATCACTCCGCAGTTAGGACTAGAACAATTTATATTTTGACTTTTTCACTGTATAACTTTTTTTTTTTTTTTTTTTTTTTTTTTTTTCTTTTCAGATGGCACTGGACTGGTTGTAGGTAAATCTAACATTCAGCTGAAAGAAGTTAATTTGAGGATGCATTTGATTTGTATGAACTGAGATTTGGATGAAGTTTGGAGCCCTTTGACATATGATTCAGTCTGTGCTAGTCATGTAGAGTGGTGTACGCCAGAGCTATTTCTGTGTCGCACCTCCCTGACATACCAGTCTTGTGATATGAAGGATTAATGGAACACCTCGCAACCAATGGATGAAGGATCTGGGAAAAAATAAACACAGATGGGCATATATAGTGTCAGAGACAATCTGCAAAAAATTATTCTAAACCACTTTGCTCAACTGTAATGTAAACTGGATGTGGTTTTCTTAAATTTTACTCAAGTTCACCAAATTTGATAAAGCATAAAAAACTCTTTTTTAAAACTATCATTGGTAAGAATCGAAATTTAATCATTGTAGGAAAAAAAGAGTACTTTTTCTATAACTAAATAAAGGACATTATGAAATTATATAAATAGTGCATAGCCAAGACTGTAGAAAAAATATTAGGAGATAAACTAGGAAAAACTATAAAATGGACTAAATTTTAGATATATGCCATTCAGATGAATCTCAAAGGTATTTTGTTGAGCTGAAAAAGTCTGAAAAGTTTATAATACTATGCTGCTTAGAATGTTTTGGAAAATAGTAAAGTACATGGAAAAAAGTCAGTATTTCCCAAAGATTTAGGTGGGTGGATATATTAATCTACAAATAGACAATAAGAAAAAAAATTGACAGTATGAGTAATTGTTCTGTTTCTTAACTCTTTTTGTGGTTGCAGACATCTATGTCTGCTAAAAAATCATAGAGCATACTTCTCAAAGTTGATTTTCTATCAATTTAAAAATTGAAAAATCATTTTGAAAATTAACTATTGGGGCCAGGAATATAGCTCAGCAGCAGAAGCACCTGCCTGGCAAATGCAAGATGCTGGGTTTTATTATCAGTGCCAATATGAATACAAATTAATAAATAAAAAATCAAATATTATATGTGGGGTATGATAAGAATATGGTGAATATATAGTACTTACAATTATACAGTAAAAGAAAGCATTGCTATTAATTCCCCGCAAAATGTTCCCCCGTCTTTGAACAATCTTATAATCTTGTTCTCGCACTTTCTTAATAACAGTAGAAGCTCTCTTTTAGTGTCTTTTCTTAGACTCTCGTGGCTGTCTCAGTGTGCTGAACTGACTCAAAAGTTCTCCCTTTAATGGTTTTTTCACTTTGCAGGAGAGCCAGATTTTACACAGCCTCAGATGAAGTAAATAAGTGGGATGAGAGCACATGATAGTGTTTTTGACAGATATAGCAAACACGCAAATTATAAATTCTTCAGAAAATGGCAAGAATGATAGAATAAATATGTTTGAAATCAGGGAAAATATTTTCAAGCAAATTAATGGAAATGAAGTTTTAACTGTAATACTTTTTAATAATTTAATAATTCACCATAGTTTTTGATCACACCTCATAAATGTTCCAGTAAATTAATATTCTTCGTATCTGTGTATAGTAATTTTGTGGAATTTTTTTGGTTTTAAAATTATAATTTGTTTTTATTTCTTTCATTACCCTAAATAAATATCAGTTTTTGTACTTAGTTTGTATCTTTACATTTATTAAATGGTTTGTTGTATTATCTAGGTCTCAGACTGTATTACAAAACCTAGATTTACCAGGCAGTACTGGAGCAGACATCAGATTGGACACTCTGTAAAATAAGAGATTTGTAATGGTCTTGTATGATACAGTTTGCCAAGCTGTGCATGCTGAACTCTTTAGTTATCAATTTGTGTCATATAAAATAAAAATAAACAGTATGTTTGTAAGTAAAATTATTATTACACTCCAAGTTGTAGCATCATTAATCATCTTGGAAATCCCTCTCACTTGCTTCAAACACACTTAGTCTATCATTTTTGTCACTTTCTGAAACAATTCTTTTTCACATCTTTAGTTAAGGTGATGTGACTGTCTCAATGTCCTGAGTGGATTTATTTTAACTCTGGAAAAGAGCTAAATCCTCTGATGCTAGAGTTGGTGCGTAACATTACAGAGGTCCTGCCATAATGGTTTCATAAACCTGCCTTTCTACCAGATGCTACTCTGCTACAGTATTTACCGGATTTTTAAATCACATTTTCTAAAGACACTCAGGAAAGGAGTCTCCTGACTGCTTCAGGAACAATAAAGGTGTCTGAAGTAGAGTGAGGGGTATTTAAGGGGCACTAATGACAATGTTGTGTTTTACTGTAATATTTTTAAAGTTTAAGTATGCACCATAATCTTTTCATCACCCCTTGTCCAAGTTTGCTCTTTGCCACTATGGTGGATGGCTCTGTTTTAGTATATGCACTGCCACAGCAAGCACTGTGGTGGATGCTTCTGGCACACACACTGTGCAAGTGCTTCTATACTCAAGCCTACCAGGTGGAGAGGCTCAGTACCTCAACTAGTGAGTGGCCTTGGGAGCTAAAGGAGTCTACATCAAAGAGAGAGAATTACCATGATTGACAGCAAAGTTACTAGGACTCTTGAGGTCTCTTCCACAAATCTTTAGGTGTGGTACATAGAAACATCTTTTCTGTATCACCAAATACATATATAAAGGAAAACACAGGGAGAAAACCACAAGAGAAAGGGAGAGAAAGTGGTAGAGGGAGAACTGGGAGGGAAGAAGGAAGAAAAGAGGACAGAAGGAAAGGAGAAAAAGGGGGAAGGACAGAGGGAAACTTTGATATCTTACATTCCATCAGATTCAGTCAACAGTTAATTTACCACTCTCTGCATAAGGTACAATGATACCTATTCTCACAAACATTTCATCATGCTTGTCTATTACAGTCTATGTTCTCACTCTGAAGAAATATCTGTGCCTGTGTTGTTTATAAAGAATACAGGTTGTTTAGTTCAGAGTCCTGTACACTCAAGAGCACGGGGCTGTATTTTGCTTCAGTTCTGCTGCATGTCGGTCTCGTTGTGCAAGACATCGCAGCAGGACATTGCAACACAAGTACATGCAAGGAAAGATCACTGGATGGATAAGAAGTCAGAGGAGCCAGCAATGGGCAAGGGTCATTTTTTGATAATTTTTTCATGAGAATGAACTACTTTAATGTACCTTAAACCCTGCTGAGTCATCCTCCTGATGATTTGCGATCTCTCACTGGGCCCTACCTCTCAAGGGTGCCATCATCTCTCAGCATCGCAGTGAGGACCTGGTTTCTAAAACCAGTACACACTCAAATCACATCAAGATCACAACATTGAGTGTGATACTTAAGATGCCAATAGTTTTTTCCCAGCTACTACAAGATTAATTTCTCACTGAAGTTTTCTAAGATGTTTGGAAATAAAAAGCACAGACAACTAACTTTGTCAGTCATAATCTTTGTGTCCTTTTCATTGATGGTATTTAAAAAAAATAAAAAAGAAAAAGAATACACAACAAACCTTTGAGATTAAATAATGATTTTCTCATTTTTATATCTCATACTTCTTATTTTATAGTATCAATCTAGGTACCAGATGAAATAACTCCTGAGTAGCATTGTCCAAGGGAATAAAAATTTTCTGAGCATCTCAGGGATATAATTACCATGAACACTCAGAGTAATCAGCAATTATACAAAATATTGATTGTGTTCTTTTCATCTTACATCTTGACCAACATATGCAACCAATGATGTATAAATCACACTTATCTTGGCCTCTTTGTGTGGCATAAACTTCTACAACTCAAGTTCTCACTGCGGTCCAGCCTTCTGAGATACCCATTTTTTGAAATTCTAATGTACTGAATTATAAATTCGGAAACAATGGAAGGAGCAGGTTCGAGCTGCAGATGTGAGTGCAGTGTGGCTCTTCCCCTGGAGAGACAACCCATGGCTTGTCTTGGTATTCCTTCAGATCACAGAAGCAAAGCAGTGCCTTTGTGTGAATGTAAATGGAAATTGAGGCCCAGTGGGATTTAAAATTCATCTGAGGAAACAGAGTTCAGAGTGAAATTAGAAGCAGCCCATTCTCCACATAGCTGGAGTAATGTAGGAAGTACTAAAGCACCAGCGCCTCAGTTAATTCCACCCAATAGCCGCCTGGGCACAGCCAAGAGCCCTATAGCTAGGGCCTGGCTATGGCACTCCATTCTCATATTGCCTAACTACAGTCACAGAATTTACCACACAGCTAGTCATCTATTTTTTAAATTGTATTTTTCATTATGGATACTTCAATGACAAATATGATTCCTCAAGTCTATTTTATCAACAACAAAAACCGAGGAACAGAATCATTTTACGATCAGGTGGTTATTGGGCAAATACAATTGTCTATTTGTCCCAGGGTATTTTATGTTTAATTTTTAAAGTTTAAAACAGATTGACAAGTGGTCTAAAAGATAAAGTCAAAATTTTCACCCAGGTGTAGGACAAATTCGTATTTAGTATGTTACATAGAAATTCCTGATTAGTAAGTAACAAATCTGAGGAAAAATAAGGAAGGATCCTTCTGGAAACTTCAGGCAATGCACATGCAAAGGCAAGCTGAGGCATGCTGGTGTCTAAACCTGACTGGCTATTAAACACACTAATAATTGTGTGAAATTGTTTCAGACATTATATTAGACTTCCACCTCATCTTGCAAAAATCTCTAGGAAGAAAAGAAGGTAACAGTAAAGGAAATCCAGAAGTCTAAATCAGACTATAGTATCCTTTGGAGGAAAAATGTACTCAAATTAATTTCTGATACTTCACAAGTATGAGGTAGTACCAGTCCGTTTCTAGACTGGCAATGTCTTTAATTTGAATACACACACACACACACACACACACACACACACTCCTGACAAGATTTTTTTTTCTCTCTCACACACACACACACACACACACACACACACACACTCCTGACAAGATTTTTTTTTCTCTATCCAATTCATTCATTGTCTGAGTTCCAGGTAAGCACCTAAGACTGTACTTTGATTTTGGAGTTCTACAGTTGCTTGGCCTGGAGCAGAACTTAGCCCCTTCACATGATCAGCTCAAACTTCTGGAGGAAGATCCAATTTAATACAAAATGACTGTGACTTGGTTTAACTTAGTGCAAAGTAACTTCAAATAGTAAGTGCAACCAAAACCACAGTGCTTCTAGGCACTTTCAACTTCTTGAATTCCCAGAGTGTCTCAAATAGGATTCCAGATGTGATTTGACACCATTCTTCTCAGATGGTATTGTTAACAACTTGGACTGCTTCGGCCAGTCAAGTTTTCCAAGTAGTAAATGTTCTTTCTCCTGCTGACTCACATCTATTGCCCTTTGATTTATGGTCCTGAAATCTCAGCACTCAGCTCTCAAGTTGTTTGCTACCTTTTAAGCCTTTATTTGGGAAGGATGAATTTACATTTAGTTGATAAATTCATCCTTTAAAAATAAGACTTAAAACATTTTCTTGGTTGATAACAATTTAAGATCTCTAAAATCTACCTTTCCTGGTTTCTTTTCTTCAGTTCACTTGTAACTCATAATGTATGTTACCAAATTAAGCAATCTGCTTGTGCCATACCCCAGTGCTACTTTAAATGAGCACTTTCTGCAAGCACAACTCGGGTTATGTTACTTTGCTTCCTTCTTTGAGTTTGTACATTTATTTGACTTTTATTGATCAATTAAACACTAAAAACAAATTTGCATTTTCTTTGTTGCCCTTTTCTTTATTGGAACTGTAAAGCCTAGAAATGACAGCTTGCTCAGTTTGATGCTCCAGGTGGGTTTTCTGTGTCAAGTGTACATCTAGTCACCAGATTCCTAACAAGTAATATGAGTAAGAAATAAACCTTTGCCTTTCATGTTTCTGAAATTTGAGTGTGATTTTTTCCCTACCATCATCAAGTCCAACACAGCTGAAAAATTGTCTGAAACATGATTGTTATAGGATGTATTGTCAATAATACTATAGTACTTAAAAATCAAGGACTACTCTTTATTTATTTGGTATTGTTTATATATTTGAAACACATATGGAAATATTTTGGCAATAATTCATTCACTCAATGTAAATGGGTTGAACACACATCCTTGGTTTATCTCTTATTATGACACTGTTTACTTTCAGAAAAGAGAGTTGAGTGATAGGAGGTACTTACTGAAAAGAAACAAGGTCATTTGACACAGATAAATAAGTCAAAATGCCACTCTCAGGAGCCCATGAAGACTCTCTAGGTGTTAGAAATATCTTCAGAATATCACTAGTAAATAGCTAGTGGGGACTTTTGGGAATAAATTTAAGACAAAATCAACAAGATAATATAATATGCCTATCTGTCTTTTTGTATGTATTTGTATATTTTTGTGTGTGTGTTTTACTTGTAAAATACCCTATTTTTCTTAGAATTATCTGAATTAGAAAAAATGCACAATGACAGACTGGTAGGAAAAAAATACATCATAGCTGTGGCTTAATTATGCAGGCAATTTGAGAAAAGCAAATTCATTCGGGAAGAATGAACTGCATGGAACTCACAGAATTAAGGAAATTAAAGATAAACCTTAATAATTATATAGGAAAGAGACTTAAGAAAGCCTCTGTTGCCATGTTAAGAAAATATGGAAAGGTCTTAAAAATTTAGTCTATCAACTAGTTATTCATCCATACTGAATATGCTGAAAATTCCAGTGGCAAGTGAGATTTCTGCCATGTTTATCTTTATTGAAGTTTATAGTCTACTGCAGGAAAAACTGTAAAAAAATTATTTAAATTTCTATTGCACTGACTTCAATGGAGAAGTGCAGTAAAATTAAAGTGTACAGTCCAATCTGTTCTAGGATCGCAGGGTAGTAAGCGTCTTGGAATTAGTTTTCTCCTTGCTGATATGCAACACCTAACAATTACAATTTAAAGGAAGAGAGATTTTATTTGCCTTATAGTTTGGAGGTTTGAGTTCATGTTTTGCTGACTTCTAATCAATAAGAAAAGGGTGGTGCCAACCAAATGCAATTGGTTCATAATGAGCAGAGGAACAGTGTTAAAAAAGTATAGGGTAAGGGGCCATATTTATAGCTGAAGGCCATAAGTTCCACGATCCACACAGAAATGTACTCTGTCAATCACTCAGGGGGATCCCAAAGTCAATCAAGTTGGCCCTCCACCATCACTGTCCAGCTCTTTTACTAGAAACTCGGAAGATGGTATCAGGCACAAAGCTAGAACACAGGGCACATTGTCAATAGGGTGATAACTGAGATTAGAGAGGAAATAACGGTTTTCTAAGGAGCTTTGTACTTCATACCATTGAAGAGGGTAGTGGGACATGGGTAAATTTCTGTTTCTTGCTTTTCTATAAATGTTTCCTTGTGACTGACATTATAATGTTTAAGGATCATCAGATGGAATGTTTTAAAGATATGTCTCAAGAAAAGCAATATTGAGTTAAAATAATAATGTATTTCAATTCTTCTATCTGTCCATTAAAATGTGTCATAATCTGTATACCATGATAGCATATGAAGGTTCTCAGCAAATAATGGTGACTTATTTAAGATCTAGTATGTAAAATCATACTTTTCTTCAGAAGATGTTTGTATCTTACAAGTTATGTGTTTGTGTGTGCTTGTGAATATATATATATATATATATATATGTATATATATCACAGTCATTTGTTTATAAGTCATATATATTCAGGAAATGTCAATATTGTCATTTATAAAACATTCATATTAAACAAAAGAGAATTATGACTTTTTACTCATTTAAAAATAAATATATAAGAGTATATTTAGGTTGTTTTCTGTCATTGTTTTTATTTATTATTTTGGTATTTTTTATTTTAAAATGAAAAAAATAAAAATAATGATACAGAATTTTAAAACAATAGGCAGTTGGCAATGGTTAATATATATTGTGTGTTGTTATCTTCAAAGTAGTTGCTTAGTTTGCAAGATATAGGTTTGAAAAAATGATCAAACAATGGAAACCACAGTTCCTTTTTGATAAACTAACAGAGATTAGTAGTGTAATTATCTGTTCTGTATATACAATAATTGTTTTTTAAATGTCATTGGGTCTACTTGTTTCATTCAGGCCCCAGAGCAGCACAGACCTGCCTTCCTTCCTGGGCAGCCAGTCCTACCCTCCTCTTGGAGGCTATCAATCAAGATAAGTGGAGCTATGTTTGACTGGGAGCTGAGGAGCAGTTGTCAAGAACTTTATTTCACTGTTTTGCTCACTGCACCTTCTGAAAAGGAAGGATTGCATGTAGCTGAAATCTTCCTAAAGTGAAATGAACGACCTTTCTCAGAAATAGCGGGGTGACCCCTAAACTACTTCAAAGCCATCTTGAAGTAACATTGGTGAGATGGAAGCCATGTCTCTGAATAGCAGTTCTGTGGCGCCAGACTCCTGAGGGCCTCCAAGGACAGCAAGGCAGACTCCAGTAGCAGCTGTTGAGACAAGTGGCAGGGAGCAGGGAAACTGCATGATGGAAAGGGAGAAGAAATGCTCTAAGGAGACACCACAGCAAAGATTCAAACAGTGTGACTCAGCCAGATGGTTGGGCAAACCCATTGGCAGATGGACCAGTAACACACTCAAGCATGAGGAATTGTATGGGTCTTGGGAGCAATGGTTTAAAGCCAATTTTTTTTGTTAGTTTCTAAGCCTGAGAAAAAATGAAGAAATTCTGTTGCTTGATTACTTAAAATAAGCGGAATGAAATAAACAGTGAAATGTCCTCATAGGAATTTCCGTTTCAGTTTCTCTGTAAACTCATTAGAAAGTGCTATGTGGATGAAGCAGATTACCATCAAAAATTAGCTGTGGGATGCATTTTTGGTGGATTTAGATTAGAAATGTTTAGTAGTCTGTACGATGCTAGACTGACAGACAGAGGAATCAGTACTAAGTAAGATAACCTGTAATTTCTGATTTAATATATAAAAGGTTTGTTGGGAAAAAATGAAATAGGAAATTATTGGGCTCAGTGGAAGGATAGAGGAGAGAGATTTTGAAGGGTTAAGGTGATCAAGGGTTTCCAGAAATCACGGACAAGAAACTGAGCTCCAGCATTGGAAAAGAGTAAGAGATAGAGAAAAGAGAAGGCACATTTAGAAGATGAATCCTAAGCATGAAAGAAAACAAGGAAAAACAGCATCTAAAAAGTCTGAAGGCTGGAGAGTTTGCTGTAATGCAGAGAGACCAGAGGTTTATCATTGTGTCTTATGTATAGTGCTTAGTTTTTGGTTAGTATTTGATTTACAGTCTAGTTCTTAAAATGGATTCTCTTTTACTGATTGAACTATAGGCCACTTTGAGTTAAGCAATATGTAGATTAACAAAATCTATGAGTCTAATGAAATTCTCTGAGTAAAATTCTTCATTTTTATTCTTTGCCTCAGATTTTTATCCTAGTCACCAAAATTTTAGAAGAACAGAATCATATATTCCTATATGTTCACATATATTATGTACACATACACACACACACACACACACACACACACACACAGAGTCTTCTATTTTTGTTTGTAATTCATTCTTTTTCACCCCCTGGACAGTTGTACATTCATTTCTACCCATGAAAAAATAAAACAAAATTTATTTGGGCACAATCCAAAATGTGTTTAGACTATCTGATTATGTATTCTATAAACTACTGTGATTCAATTAACTGTTTTGAAACACAAATGCCAAAAAAAAACTTGATAAAGTATTTATTAAAAAACAGAGGCATAGTTTGACAAAGCACCCTAATATAATCACAGCACTCTTCAATTATTTTAATTTATGAAGGCACAATTACCTTAAACCACATAAAAAGTTCAAATAGTTACACATTATTGAAGGCAAATGAATGCTTACATATGAACTTTTAAATATGGAAATAAATTGCCTTGGATTTTGGTTGATTTTGACAATGTTTGTGCCAGTTTTACTTTTTATCCCAATGGTTTACTCCTTATTTGTCAGAAGGAGCAGGAGTAGCTTTACAAGCAAAGATATTGAATGGAAATCACCTAAGAGCTCCAGCCTGAGTTCCAGGATAGAATTGTGACCACTTCTGTACTATTTCAAGTTTGAGCACTGGGATGTGAATGCAGATGTAACCTCTGCATACCTGCTCACGAACTGTAATTAATACTGCTGTGAGCTGCTCTCCATGCAGATCACACACGGTCTTGTCTGTGAGGTAGGAGAGATTGAGATCTGTTCCAATGGGAGTCCTGATGTGGAAGGTCTAACATGCAGTAGGCTTTACTTTTTTAAAAGTGACCCTTTAAAAATGAAAATGGGAAGAAGCCTTTGACATGCACTTGGAACCATAGAGAAGCAAAACCAAAAGTGAAATAAAATGCCACAGTCTAAATGTTTGTGGTCAAATTCATAATCTAGAGCTACACTCACCCCATATTCAGTCCCGATTTTTTTTTTTTTTGTCTTTTTCTTTTTTATTGGTACCGGGGATCAAACTCACGATTGCCTGCTTTCAAGGCAGGCGCTTATGCCGCGGAGCTAAATCCCCAGCCCCAGTTCCGAATTTTTTAAAACAGGAAATCAATTTCCTTTTATGCCTTGGTAATTTTCACATTAAACTACTCCAGTCTTCATATTTACAATATTAAGTCAGTTTAATAAAAGCTAAAACAAAAAAGAACAAAAATTCATTGACATTAACTATCTTTAGAACTGATCAATAGAGGAAAGAACCAAAGTTTGAATAATCTCAAATTTATATTCAAGTTTAAAAATTTTAAACTGTCTTTTCCTTTCATTATTTATTTCTAGCTTAATTGATAAATTAAATTTGTGCAACTTTTCCACATACATTAATGCTAGGAGTTACTCAATGATAAAAAAAAAAAAAAAACAGGACAAAACAAAACAAAGCAAAACAAAAACCTCTTCTTTTTAATTTGAAAAAGTAAGTCCTTATGGTCAGTGTGTACCACCTTGAATGCATTTGTTATTACAAGAAATGTAAGTCCTTGATAAGCTAGCACTCATTAATAAAGTATAAATATCTAGCATCTCATCAGGCTCAGTGTGACTTTAACAATAGGGTAAAAATCATAATATGCTTCTAATGCACATAGCCGTATGTCTGCATCACTAGCCTAATCTCTGTTTTTTCAAAATGTGGGTAAGAAAAACGTATGCATCATAGTTAACTTTTGAATATTTATTTATTTATTTTTGTATTCTTTTTTGCAGTACTGATGATAGAACCCAGAGACAGTCTTCCATGAGGCTAACTTCTCAGCCTTTTTTATTGGGTCATGTTGTTTCCCAGACTTGCCTAGAACCTCTTATTTTACTTCTGAGTAGCTGGGGTTATGGAATTGCATCCTTCTGGCTTGAATCATAGTGTTTTGTTGTTGTTGTTGTTTTTGTTTGTTTGTTGTTTATTTATTTCTTTTGGATGACATGAAACAGTTTTTACCAAATATTTTTTACCTAGCTTGATGGTTAAGAATGAACAATGCATATCCTGCTATTATTTTAATTACTGTTGGTTGACTTGAAACAACTTTCTCTTAAGTAGACTGATAACTTTCTACTTTTAGAGTAGCTGAAAGAGTGTAGCATATCAACTAATCCTGAGAATTGATTTGCTAGTAAGGAAGAGTAGAAGAAAGGAATAAGTGCCACATCAGAAAGAATCAGTTAAATACGTGCACTATAAAAATGTCAAGTAAATTGTAGAAAGAATATAAAAAGGCCACTTGCTCAGGAGCACAGAAACTGAAGTGCATAGAGGTCCACCTACAACAGAATATAAAAGAAAGATTACATCATTTCATCTAGGATTCAAGATGGAGTTTCATCTTAGAAAATCAAATAAATACAAGTAATAAAAGCATTAAAAAATTAAGCCACATGGCCATAATGATCATACTTATTTGTAATTTAATAAAAATAAGTTACATAAGAACACATTTCATCCCTCATCCCTAGAATGGCACAAACCCAGAAGACAAAGTATTAAAATGTCTACAAACATCTATTTTTCTACTTGGGAATTTTTTTTTTTTTGGGTTTCATCCTGTGATTAAAAATTGCAACTGCTTTGTAGGGGAGGAAACTGTATTTCAAAGGCACCAGTGAGCAAGCTTTGTGTTTGTGTTCATTAAAAAAAAAAAAAAAAAAAAAAAAAAACTGAGCAAACCTTTCTCTGTGCATTAAGCCTTCTGACCTTTATTGAAATAACAAAACAGTTATTCAAAGAACATGGGGATGAATTAAAGGTAACTTTCTATTTGCTAACATTCAAGGGAGGAATGGCTTTCCTGTCTATCTCAGAGGGTTGCTCTGACAGAATATTTGCAAAGCACTCAGTCTTCTCAAGAGTACTGAATCATGATTTTTTTTCTAAAATTTTAAATGTCTGGCTAGTAAAAAGTTTGATAAGTTAACAATAAAAAGCTGCATTTGCAAACTTAAGGTGGACTTAAAGAAATTTTTTAAATGTATAAGGAAAGGAATTTATACTCTTGATCCAATGGCTGAAGACTAGTGTGACTGCAGGTTTGAGTACAAGCACTTCTAAATAACAGTGTGGATTTAGGCAGTAGTTTTGGATTTTTATAAGTAGTCATAGCTTATTTTTATTTTATTTTATGAATTTTATTCAAAATTATGATTAAAATATACAAGCTTCATGGTAAAGGAGCATGGCAAATCCTTTGGAGCTCTTGAAATTACTTATCTATCTATCTATCTATCTATCTATCTATCTATCTATCTATCTATCTAACTATCTCTTTAGTTTCAACTGTTGTTACCCAGGACAGGTATTAATAACTGCAATAATCTCTGAACTAATCTTTCCACTCAACCCAGTTCTCTCATCAATCTATCTAATGCATGGATTACAGATTTATCTTTGTCACTTTCACACTTATAAGTCATGAATGGCTCTCCATTGTTATCAAATTTAGTGCAAAATGTTGTTTAATATTAAGGGTGAAAAATATGGTGACATCCTCACTTGCTATGTGACCTTTTCTTTTTCTTCTACATTGAATTTACATTTTGGAACAGTTTGCTCACAATGCCGTTAAAAGTTTCTGCCAGTCTCTTGAGGGTTTCTCATTTTTCGCAATTTTATCATGCTCTCATCACAAAATATGACCAATCTGCACACAAAAGGAATTATCCATGTTCCAAATTCATGGATTTCTCTATTTTGGCATTTTATTGTTCTATTTTAGCACTTTTTTTCTCACTTTTAATATTTTATTTCTTTATTTTAGCATTTTTTTTCATAATGTTTAAAGTTGTTTTGGAAGCTATGCAAATGTTTGGTATTATTCCAGAGAGTTGAATACTCTCTGTAAAATCTGTATTAGTCAGCTTTCTCCTTGCCAAGACACAACGCCCAACACACATAATATGGAGAAGAAACATTATTTAGATCACTTTTTCTAGAAATTGAGTCCTTGGTCAGCTGATTCTAAGGCAGAAACATTGTGGAATGGTGTGACATAGCAAATCTATGGCGGCAGAGCAGGGAACAGAGGCACAGAGAAAGGGTGAAGGAGTTAGATATTAGCCAATGTCTTCCTTCCATGGTACACATCCAGAAATACACTGTATTAATCATCTCTGCAGCCCTCAAGCCAATTAAGTTGATACAATTAATCTTTAGCATATAAAATCTGTTGAGAACATAAGGTTGATATATTTTATTCATTATTTTCCATCCTGAAAGTAATAATCAGCAAAACCCATAGTAAATGTACACTATATGTTAAGGATACTTGCTTTCACAAAACTGGGAAGGAAAATTCCCTTCAGATCTAGACCTGAGAAGGAGACAAAGAACAAACGTTATTATGCTACTTCTGGAGAAATTTTTGGAGTTATTTATCCACAGAAGTATATGGTCATCCATTCTTTTGGCATAGAGATAGATACTACAAAGGACCTAGATCTCAGCTTCTTATTTCTAAGTAAATAAATTTAAACGATGCTCTCAAAGTTCAACCTACCAGAAACATCCTTTGAGTCTAGAAACTCAAAGTTCATACAAGACTTACAAGCTACAAGAAATATGAATCATTTCTAGGATCTCATTAAAATATCACATAATGTCTCTTATTTTTATTATTATGTAATTTATTCTAAGGATGGAAAGACATCCTTAGAAACATGTTGACCATAAAAATACACACCACAATAACATTTATTCATCATGGTATTCATGTTAAGAATATGAAGTTAAGTGGGGTGTGCTCAGAGCAGGTGGCCTGAAGAATGGCTTCTCTGTTTACAACACACCCAACAGGAATCTAGGATCATTGTAACAAGGGGCACAAAACTTGTGACCTCTCTTGGGAGCAAATGTCCTACACATGCATTCCACACGCTTCCACATAGTTGCTGGATAGTAATAATGTGACGGGACTCAGTAATGGGGGAAAGTGGGTAGCATTTAGTGGGGAGGTGGACATTTTGAGTGTACCCATAGGGGATCTGTTGATAGTCCTAAAAGTAAAGACTTTGAATTTCTATTTTCAATAAATTTTATAAAATAAAAAAAAAAAGAATATGAAGTTGGATATAAAAATAATAAAATCCAATTCATAATTTAATTAACATATTTTCTGATCAGTTAAAGAATCGTCACTCAGTCCAAATTGAAAATGAACAGGACATATTAAATAGGGATCCATACAAAACCCAAAAAGAAAAATTTGAGTTGCCATTGAGAATGACTACAAGGAATGGAATTCATCTAGATTCCCACTCCATCTTTCCTCTGTTCTTTATTTTCTGCAGGTTGATCACTTATATTTCTCAATGTAAAGAATAGGAAGAAGATCTATCAATTCTCAAATTCTCAAATTATAAAATAGAGATTTTGCCTTTGTAAAAAACATTCTGAAATTTTCTAGAACCAGAGTTCAACTATTTTTAGGAGAGAATGAGACACATTAATCCAGAAGGGATAATTGGTTATCCAATAACCAAGTCTATGTTTTTAGACAGGTGAGTTAGGCAAGCTCGGGAGCTTCTGGTTAAATTACGGGGATGGATGAGGCAAAGACATATATTCCATAAAGGAAATATAAATAACTACTACAGTAGCCATAAGAGAAATGTTCCTTAATTTTTTGATCTACATAGTTTTCCATTTTGATAATTTAATTTTAGACATATTTATTTATCATTATACATTTCTTCATATTTTCCTTTATTGTACAGATGTATATTTTTTTCCAAGCCCAATTACGAATGTATTGGTATAGAGTCAGATCACATTTTTCTTGCATATGTTAGATGTCCTATGAGGTACTGGCATGGTGCTTCCTATGGAGTAGCTACTTTAAAATTAATTCTTTCAATCCAGTTCACTGTTTTCCGTGGGTATCAGATGTATGTGTCTCAAACAATATTGTTGATCTGTTTTTCTGCATCTAAATTTTGAATTTATGGGTACATTGGGCCAGTCACATACGTAGAACCAATAATTCATATTTATGCAGATTCTAAAACTTTTTAAATTATATTTGTCTTTTAGTTGAATTATCTATATGTTTACAAAGGTAAAAGGGATGGTATGAGGCTACCATTCTTCAGGAAAGAAAAGGATAAGAAGAATTGATTGAAGGGTTTTACCAAGTAATATTCTCAAATCTCAAAGCAGAACACTATTAAAATCAAAATGAACTAACACTGATTATATAATATTACATTCGCATTTTAAAAATACTTAATTGAAACGCAGATGAAGATTTGTTTTTATTTTGATCAAAGGTTCATTTAATTTAGAAGCAACCAGATAAAAAATTTCTAAACAAAATACAGGCTGTAAATATTTTGTAAAATTATCCTTCAGTCTGTGTATATATTGAACAACATAGTGGCTAAAATATACAGATATTTTACTTAAAATGCTGTTGAAATGGATACAAGTAACATTTTCTTAAGGCTTTTTCCAGTACTTGGAATATTTCGCTTATTTAAGAGTCATGTCTAGACATTTCAATTTTTTACTTATAGTATAGTAATTAGTAATTTTCCTGTTAGCATTAGGACCTACAGTATTATGATTTGTTATAAATATTTCAATGTGATTACTCCTAGAGAAGCTTTCCTTTTTGTTTGTTTGTTTGTGTGAGTGTGTGTGTGTGTGTGTGTGTGTGTGCACGTGTGTGTGGTGCTGGGCATTAAACTCAGGGCACTATGCTTGCAAGGCAAGAGCTCTACCAATGAGCAACATCCAAAGGCCTCAAGAGAATCACTGAATACTAAACCCCTACCCATTTTCTAAAGTAGTACCCTTTATAGAATATTCCACTCATATCTTTGTAAGCTACCAATTATTGCCATGCATTTGACATTTAAAGAAATACTTCATTCTGATATATTTGTCTACATTCAACATGCTAATTTTAAAATCTAGTTTTGTCTCTGTGATTCAGACAAGCCTTTTTATATAGTGACCACAGAGATGCTGATAAATATAGGCTTTCTAAAGAGTCAGATTCTGTTTTAGCAACTATCAAAATAATATGTTTACTGTAACAACAGAACAAGTTAAGAAGGACTGACTGAGTCTGCCATAGAGTTTTAAAGATGTTTTTCCTATCAACTGCAGCCGTTGCTTTTTAAAGAATAAATCATGACTAATTTCCTCCTGTGATTCTTTTTATTGGAAATCAGATGAGTGGGAGTTGGGAACTCAGATCTAACCTACTTAAATCAGAGGGAGCATTAGCGCAAATATTCTTAAGTAAGCATTCATTGTCTAATCAAACGAAACTGGCTTACTCAATGTTCGCTAGCATGTCTTTCCAAATCCAGGCTCAGACTCTTGACTAATGTGGGCTGTTCACTCTGATCCCACTGGGGCTGCAGAAATCTCCTATTTCCTTTCATTTTCAGGTATGCAGCTGCATTGCTAAGCCATGACTACATTGCTAAATGAATCATTGATTTGGAAAACCTGAAGTGACCTTCAGTTTGCTCTCAAGTTCTTCCTCAATACAGAGGAGTCAAAATCAGGAAAATATTTGGAAGAGTTTTCTCTAAAGGTATTTGAAGCAGGGAAAAAGAGATCTGTGTGTGTGTGTGTGTGTGTGTGTGTGTGTGTGTGTGTGTGTGTGTGTGTTCACATGGGCAAGTATCTTTCTTTGTAAATTGAGTGCTGCTCCAAAGTCTTGTTCAGCGCATACATAAATATTTACCTTGGCTTCTGTGCTACCTATATGCTTCTCTGTCATGTGTTCTTCACTGAAATTCAATCAGTTTTGGATACTTTTATTGTCCCAGTACCGTAACAGGCACAATGAGCAGCCAATGTTATGAAAAGTTTTATAAATACAAATGCTACTTTCATTCAATTTCTTTTCTTCAATCTTAGGATTTAGTTTGGTTCACAGTGGGTGCTTCAGAAACTATTTCAGAAATTCTACTGCCCTGGAAAAAACACAGCATTTATTCAGTATTAACTTACTCTTCTCCATGAGTGTGGTGTAGTTGGGCATATCAATATTCAGTGTGCTACACAGATTATTCTGATGGCATAGTTCAGTGAAGTTCACACTAAGTTGATAGATTCAGGTATCACTTCTACTGTGTCACTGATTGGCTTCACACCAAAGCGTCCTGCATCAGTAGAGTCAATTTAACCTCATTCTCCTAGTTCCTGAGCTCTTCCACTAGGTGCTGAGTGTTTCATAAGAGTTTCCCTAGCTGAAGCAGATCTTAAAAAAAAAAAAAAAAAAAAAAAAAAAATGGAATTGACATGAGGAATCAGCCCTTAGGTATAAATAATTGACAGATTCCAACCCTTCTAAAACTGAAAGAATTTGCAGTTTACTATGCTTGAAGCTTTCTACTGTATTACGCATACAATTTAACTTTCCTATAACTTGACCCACAAAGAGAGAAAAAGTTACCTACACGACCCCTCAGGTCCTTCCTCGCCTAACAATCATGGAGTCTTTACACATCTCCCAAGGAATGTAGCTCATTTATTATTAACTCTATTTTAGAGCTGAGGAAGTAGAGATTCAGAAAGGTCTAGTAGCAGAGCAAAGTTCAGCTCTTCAACTTGCGGCTTCATCTCGTTTGGTATCCAAAAACCTCCCAGTCATTCTTCCCTGCGGTGAGGTTTACAACAGATTGTTCAACAGCTTCCGAAACTAAACCAGGTTGACTAATCTTGCTCCTGATTCTGAGCTCTCTGATAAATCACCTAACTATCTTTTTATGATGAATTGGTTTTGTTTTCCTTCATCCTTTTTTTGATGGTCAGGTGGGCAAACATGATAACTGTAAAAGGAAAGCAATCCATACTGGGGTTAGACAGAGCTCTATAAGCCAGTCTTGAAGACTGAGCCAAGCTCCTTGTGTCCTTAATTGTAACCTTGGTACATGAAAAACAACATTCATTCCATTTTACCAACGTTTCGGTCAAAGATCAATTGCCATTGTAATTATGTCATATATCACAGGACGAGAAATCAGTGGGAGGGCAGGCCCTCTAAACTAATACATATCATTAGCATTTAAAGAACATGAAAAACAAATTGAACATTAGTCCTCATGTAACTCTTTCTAGAGCAAATAATTTTCCAAATTAAAATGAATAAATTAATGAAACTGCCACATGTCTGAGAATAAAGCACGTAGGTAATGTCTTCCAGCCCTCAGCAAAGTTTAGCTCATTGTACTCTCTGTCTCATCATTAAAACATCTAATCAAAGAGAGCTTAAATACTTCAGTGAGCTCTCAAAATAAATTTGATCTGAGGAACTCAAGGCTCATGGATTCCTAGGGTTACTGATTAGGTGAAACATGTTTTTGTTTTAATTCCTGTCTCTTCTCAAAGAGGATTAATATCCATAATTCTCCTATCTCCCATTTAATTGAGAAATGGAGTTTGAAGAGGCACCTCCTGGAACACACCACTTTGAAGATGACCTAGCCACTGCCTACACAATAAATCTTATGCCCACATGCACATCCTTCCTATTCTAATGGAGGAAAAACTTGTATTGTGTGTCCATCTGTATTCCAAAGCACATCATTGTTTTCTCTATTTCATCTTATGATTGAGGCAGTCATTCTCCAGAAGCTCAAACTCTATCTTAAACTTTCCACTTTCATTCTAGCATCCCCATTCAAACAAGTACCTCTTTGGTTAAAAGCAATACTACCTTTATTTACTTGTTATGTGATATGTGATTTCTTTCCCTTTCACATTCTACATACCAGGAAAGGAGGAAATATTAAAATGAAATAAAGTATGTGATTTTTGTATTATAAGCATTTTCTATAGTATTTTATAAACATCATTATAGTTTAGATGCAACTGCAGCTTTTCTCACGTCTTACCACACACACACACACACACACACACACACACACACACTTACAGATACACTAAATATGAGTAATGAATACTCACTTACATACATTCTCCTGTCTGGTTTCTTTTACCAATAGCAAACTCAATTTATTTCAGAAAATATCAATAGTCATTGTGTTGCAGAGAAATATATCTTCTAAGAAAAAAAATTGTATATATAAATATATACATATATATAATATTATTTATCTGTATCAAAAGAACAAATCATCGTAGTTTTCTTACCTGTATTATGAAATAAATGATAAAAAGTTTCATTGGCAGCAAATTTATCCTGTTGGAGAAAACTTTTTCACGTATTTATATCTGAATTGGTAGTCATTTCTATGAGGAGAAAATCAATTGTATTAGAGAAACTCTAGTAGATTTGGAAAATCATTATAACCGTTCTGCCATAGGTTTGGTCTTTTACAAAACTCTCAAGAAAGGAAAAGCAACTATTTCTCTTCTGCATTTCTTTCTTCAAATAGGACTGGGTTGAATAACCAGACTGTATAAAGGATTCACAGCAATTGCTTTACGAAGAAATATGAGGTCATATTCTAACCAATGGGATGGAAACTGGCCTCCGCAGTGTTAAACTGGATGTCTTCAACTGGTAGATTTGTAATGGAGTGGTTGAGAGATCAGATGGATACTTTAAATGACAAGAACTTCCATAAATGTCAGTCTGCCCACATCTTTCACCTAAGCCTCTGTTAGGATACCTCACTCCTGACTTCTGCAGAGACTGATGGCTAACGCTGAAGGCTAACACTGAAACTGCTTCCACAGTTCAGTACAGACCTAACTTCTGTTGTTTGCATCTAGATGGCCCCTAAAAACATCATGAGATCAGAGGTGGGGTTGTGAGGAGTATATTGGATCCTGGGGAGAGGATGAGTAGTCCACTGGAGTTTACAGCTAAATGTGATGTTGCGAAGTGAAGCCTAGTTAGAAGAGATGAGTCACGGAGGCATAACCTGGAAGAGTATCCTCCTCCCTTCACCCTTGATCTTTCTCTCTGCTTTTCCCTTATGCCATAAACATCTTTAATTCTGCCGTTCTCCTTTGCTATGCTGCCTACCTTGGAGCCAGCCAACTGTGGACTAAAACCTCTATATTCCATGAGCTAAAATAATCCTCTCTTCCTTTAATTTGTGAATATCAGGTATTGTGCCTCAGTGACAAGAAAAGTAACATTTTTTTATGCACCTTTTTCATCTACTTTATCATACATTATATTGCTTTCATCAATAAATAAAATGGAATTTGGTATTGCTTGAATAAAAAATATGGCTATGGAGCTAAAAATAAGTGATACTGTCACTGATTCCTCCTGTAGTAAAACCTATTGCTTCATCTGCATGTACAGCCTGCAGGAGATTTTCATATTCTTTGTGCTTGGAACTCTTGAGTGTCTTGTATTTCAGGAGTGTAACCTTTGAGGAATAACTGCTTAGCAGCTTCTTGTGCACACATAGTTCACTGATGATCTAAAAAGACATAGGCCTGCCACATGCAGTTTCCTTTTTTGTATTAGGTGGTGCAATTGACTCAGTGGAAACAAGATTGGAAATAAGGTTAAATAACACATTAGATGTTGCGTGTATTTTTTTTTTGTACCTAGAAATCAGTGATGTGGGTAATATAGTAGACTGGGGGCTAGAGTTATTTACTTCTTACATCCATCCATCCACTCATTCATACAGCTAGCTTAGTTTATACTTATTTTATGTTATTTTCATTCTAGAATTTGGAAAAACACACTAAACATATACTTCTTATGTATTATGCTCATTATGCTAAATCTTGACTTTTAGAAGTTTAAAACTGAGTAGAGGAATATTCAGTGCTTCAAAATGGGATCAAATATATGCACTAATGTGAATGAGGGAAATGCTTATATTTATTTATTTACATTGCATCAGGGTTAAGCCTATACTCTCTCATGGAGTTGAGTTTCATAAAAATTCCTCCTATAAAACACTTTGAAATTGAGAATTCAAATTTAACAGTTAAATTACATTTACCTTAAATGGAACTTTATCCATTAGCATTTATCCATACTGTCTAGGGGTTATGAATGTCAGGCCTCTTTTTTTCTTTCTGTTGTAGAATTTAGCTGAATGGGGTAGAAAACACAAGATGATCACAGATTTCTGGCAGTTTGTCTTAGATGAAAAAGAGACAAAACCATGTGTTCCACTTATTTGAACAGTTTCATAAAGATATGAAATGACTTTGAATAGCTTAGCTTTCTGACTAATTCCTTTGACAAATCCAAAATTCTAAACTTAGAAGTATACAAGAAATAGATCCTTATTGCTTATATAACCTGATTCATGGATATCATTTGGATAGTTTTTCCATTAGGCAAAAGTTCAGAAAGCAATCCCTATGCATAAACTGCTATGGAGAGTGTAATCGTGAGCTTCCAACAGGAGCAGAAACATTGAAACAACAGAAAATATATCTCACTTAACAGAACTAGTTCTCAAAGGAAGCAGTAAGAACAGGATGGGAAACTAGGGAAGAGGGCACATTTTCCACCTGTTTAGGGTTTCAATTCAGGGGAGACTATGCTTACACTAAGCTCCAACAGGTGAATAGGGTTTAACACTACAGAAAGTAGGTAGACACAATGGGTAACAGAATAGCTACAAGTAAAATCTGTGGCTATGTGTTCTAAATTATGCACTGTCTGGTAGAATAGTAACACTGATTCTATAAGTAATTTGTTGAATCATTTATTTGGTTCAGAACATATTTTGTTAGTCAGGAGACTTCTATTCAACTTTGAGAGCCATTAAAATAACAGTGTGTTTCAAAAAGTTATAGTTTACAATCAATTACAGAGTTGAAACTGAGACCCATTTTTCTTATTACAGTATAATATTATGTAACTTTATTGTCAAATTTTCATATTTCCTAAAAAACCCTCCACCTTTTAGTGACATTTCTAAACAGTCTCCATAAAATTAGGATAAATCCAGAAAGCTTGAAAACAGAAAGTAGTTATTCCCATGATATATGATCTTCCCTGACCTCTATCTCATAAATGCTGAACTTGCTTTCAAATCATATAGAGAGACCAATTTTTCCTTCTTTGTATACAACGTTCAATTCTTTCTCCCTCTCTGGGCTATTATTTATTATTTAACTTGGTTACTGTATTATTTAAAGAAAAGAGCAGTTTTCAATATTGCCTGTACAGGAGATGCTATACTGGTAAAGCGATATTGATTGCATTGTAGCTATTAAGTACAGTTCTGAAAACAAGGGAGGAGTGGGAGACAGAGATTCAGTGTAAGAATTACATTCAGCCTCCTACAAACTAGAGAGGAAATAATAATGTTAGCTAAACACATTTCAAATAATTCACAAACTTTAGAATTTCTTTTTCGAGATCCATAGAGACTGCTTGAAAAGTGAGCTCACAGGAATGAAAGTGGCCCTCCAGGAGTAAAGAATCTGCACGATACCTTTAGAGACTATAAAAAGTATGGCCAAGACTTTATAATTTAGCACTACTCCACATTTTCTAAAGTAACTACCAACTCCTTCACAAAAACACACTGTCTGGTTAGACTACTTATCTAAGAAATCCCTAGAAATCTTTTCCTGGCTCTGGTTGGTGATACGTTCCTTGCTGAAAAGTGTAGATTTTAAGAAAGAATGAATTTACATACAATTCTATTTTTGATTTTTTTCCTTTGTGGCACATCTAGATCTCTCTCTTCTGGTTATAAATATACACTTTGGTAGAATAATAATACTAATGTGAACTCACCAAAAACATTTGTAGATTGGATCTGACAAACAGCAATATATCTAAATAAATTTTTGAGAAGGACTGGAAGCATAAAGAATCGAGTGGGGGAAAATGCAGCTGAAAAGCAAGAAATGGAAGAATATATATATATATATATATATATATATATATTTTTTTTTTTTTGGCTAAATGAAAGTGGGAGAGAAAAGAAGCAGATGTCAAAAGCTTAGTATGAAGCCAAGGCACAGGAACGATGCAACCCAGAGTAAGGAACAGAGGTCAAAAGATTAAGTAGGAGGTTATTTCTGGAATAAAAAAAAAAATCGAGAAGAGGTGTAATTTATCACTGACATTTAATTGGCCTGCATGGTGAGATGCATGGGAGAGCCACCAATATTTAAAAGGCTATAGACAAGGTAGACAGAATTAATCAATCAGATTTCCAGCTGAACTCATCCTTCTGTTAAGTGTTGTGGCAACAGACAATATATGTTTTCTTAAAGGAAGTTAGAAGACCAATGTAGCACATAAATCAATTAGAAAATACTGTTTCACAGCACAGAATATTGGTCTCTATAGTTGTTCTAAAACACCTTGCTCATGGAGATTTATGAGTAAATACTTCTTAAATGAATATAAAGCAACTTGTGCTTTCCAGATTCTATAGGATCTGAAAATTGAGAGAAGAAGAGGAAAAAAATTTTTTTTTCTGTACCTAGAATTGAGCTCACGACATCATGCTTACAGGGCATGCATTTATACTGCTGAGCTAAACTCCAGCCCTGAGAAGGAGACGTTTATTGAGGAATAAAGAAGAAGATCTAAAAGGGTTACACATTTGAGATAAAAAACAGGCCAGTTACAAAACAGTATTATACATAAGTCAATATGAAGGCATGTATAAAATATTGTCTTTATTAACTATAACATTTCTCAGATACAGAATCAAATCCTAGAGTCAAAAACTCAACTGCCTAATCACATTCATTATTATTTCATTCAAAAAATTAAACAGTTCCTCTTTCTTCAAGTATTTCTGCACTGGCACACATCTGTGGTATTCACTAGTGAGCATTAATATCCTTTCCTACTTGCCTATCTACAAATGGGTGAGAACACAGTCTTACTCCCTTGAAAATAGGCAGATCAGATCTAAACAATGACCTGGAACAAGCTGCTTTTTGGATGTCATCTCTATACCTTGTTTAAAAAAAAAAAAAGAAAGAAAGAAAGAAACAGAAGTCCTCTACAGTATCTAAATATAGAGCAAAGCCAAACTCAGCCCCACAGTGTTGTTATTACTTAAATGACATTTATCTGAAGATATATACACATTATGGTCAAAATAAACATCTTATTTCAGAACAAATTAATTTTGTTTTTTGCTAATTTACTCTGATACAATTGAAATAATAAACTCAATGAGAACAACAATGTAGCCAATTAACATGATGATCATTTAATTTTACTTTTGATAATGCATATGTTTTTATTTAGATTAACACAAAGTAAATTATAACTAACTGGTTTCAAATACCCTCTCATTTGAAGTGGCTGCTCAGTGAAGGAGAACCACAGAAATGGTTCCTTCTGCCAGTGGTTGAAAGAGGCAGAAAATGAAACTGTTTTTGTTTGATCATTGTAAATAGCAAATAGCAAAACAAAGAATGAGGGATTTTTATTGGTGCTGTTCATATCTGCCTATAAAAAACTCAATAATATTATGTTTCATCCATGAGATCTTTAAAATCTACTAATGATGCTGTCTTCTTTTTCGAAATTGATTTTTTGCATTCTTTGGTATGCCATACTCTTGTAGTAAGAAATTTTAAAGTCCCACATTTTTTGTTATGGGTCTCATGTTCTAGGAGCAGAGATGCAGTGGGTCACTATACAAAATCGCAGGGAAATTAACTGTATTAAGTATGGAAGACTATACTCTAGGTATTTTCTACATAGTATTATATTTAATTAAACTATATGTAAATGAAGTATGGATAAACCTGGTAGGGGGTTGATTTTTAAAATACTGAAATCATAAAAGTGACGAATGGGATATAGATTTACAATGGCAAGCAGAAACACCAAAACGACACCCAGCATTTGAAAGCAGATTTATTTAAATCCATGGGCACTGAGCGAGATCACTCCCAACATATTAGGCCCTGGTCTTTGGTGGTCTGTGGCTTATATGAAATAACCAAGCAGGTTATACAGAGGCAGAATGGCTTGTCAGCTGGGAGTTGGTTTATACAGTGTGCATCATAGTGACCAGCTATTTTTAAGAGGCAGGGACAGCCAGAACTGGAACGGGAGCTATTACCTGGGGAACTAACAAATCAAAGTATACTGGCCATGAGGGCCATTTTCTGCTATGTTTCCTACTTCTCTTAGTTTCTATGGCAGAACTTTTCTGGGTATAGTACATGTGATCATTTGAGACAAGGTCCAACAAGAAGCAGTAACATTAAGATTGTTAGTGATCTTAGAATGGACCTTAGTCAAAGTCCTGAAAGTTTTTCCACCAAGAGTTTGTGGTTTGTTTCCCTTACTATAGGGGTTTCCTTTAAGTTGATTCTGACAAGGAAGTGAAGAAGTTAAGTTGATCTAGGAGAGGGTCCAATGCGTTTTAGAAACAAATCAAATCTTGGTCAATTGTTTGATTCATTGTTTTATTTTCTTGGGGAAATCATCTATAGAGTTTAAGGAAAAAACATGACTAGCGGGGTAGTAGGGGTTAGGCAGAGAATTAAGGACTCGGGCAAGCAGCATGAAAAGACACAAAAATTATGGGGAATAGTTATGGAACAATACTGTGAACTATATCCTTAGGTTTCAGCCATACATGAACTGGTTAGCATCCATAATGATCAGAGCATGGCTTTGAGTGCATTGTTTCTTCAGAGTAAGACTCAGGGGAGCTATACAGATAAATTTTTCACTGGGTCTAAGTCTGGATTTCTGAAACTTGTAGCAATAGTTAATACGCACCTGAGTTATGTGTTTGCAGAAATATCTACAGATATGGCTTTTATTAAAAACTGGTTATAACTATGTTAAATAACTTTTAGAGCTTTATGGCTTGTAAGCTGTATGCAGTTTTTGTGTTATCTTTGCTACAAATGCAGGCCTGTTGTCAGTGCCAATAGTCACGTGGAGGTCATATCTAGGGTTGATTTTTCACAGCAGGACCCTAAAAACTTTGATTGTTCTGTCATCTCAGGTAGAGAATATTTTGAGTTTATTTCTGTGTAGAGTCCACTATTGTGTGAGGTCGGGGCCAGTGACACAGATGGTGAAGCCTGAACTGGCTGCAGAATTACATGTCTCAGTGAACTGTAACTTGAACTTGTAGAACATATGCTGGGGCAGGACTGGTTTTGCATCATTCATGACAAACAGTAATGGGAAGCAGTAGCAGGAGAGCTTTATCCAAAATAACTTTGTCCAATGTGACCACAGCATGTCTCATAGCATGTGTCACCTGGTTAGTTAGGTCTTAGCCTAAGGTGAGCTTGTCAGCTTTCTTGTTCAGAAAGACAGAGGCTATTAGAACATGCAGGCAAAAGGGAAGGCAGCCTTTAAAAACTGAATATATGTGCATAAGTGGGTCACTGGGTGCTCCCAGGGACTGGAATTCTGAAGAAACATCATTGTGTTTGTGAACTCAATGGCCTTCAGATTTTATAAAAGATTTTATAAAAGATTTTATAAAAGCCTTCAGATCCTAGAAATGTGCAATTTTTTTCTTGTAATTAGTTTTTGACATTACTGCAGTGGGAGCTTTATCTTTTCAGTAAGCAACTTAGAAGTACCATTAATCAGAAGTGCTTTTTTAAAGGGGGAACAAATTTTTGAGTCTCTGAGAGGTTGAGTCCAGGTCAATTGAAAAGATAGGCTGATTGACAGGGATCAATCCTAAGTAGAAAGAATGCCTTAAGTTCAGCAGGCTATGATTTTCAGAAGAACAAGGCAACATATATGGAGGGCAATCATGGCAGCATTGGAAACTCAGAGTTCTTGAACTGGCTTTCTAGGCAGGAAACATATATTTTGGCAATTTGACAGTCTATATTATTTGCCTGGGGAACTGCAGTGAAACTGTAAGGGACAGAGAAACCTCAGAGTAAAGGAGATGGTAGCTTGACTAAATGTGCTGTTAGAGCCCCCCTAAAAATAGTGGGAGGGTTTTTAATGCTTTGTGGCAACTGAGTCCAAGTGAACTGGCCTTTTATCTCAAGATCTTCCCAGTATAAATCTTTCAAATATGTTAAATCTAGAACTGTCCATAAAGGATGTATGGGTCTGGAACTGCAGAATACAAGGTGATGGTTTTGTTTTTGATTGCATGGAGATATTGTCCATGGTGATTAATGGTCTATCAGGCTGATGTGTAACTGGACATCTGCTTATGCTTCCTGTGACATCAGGCAGTAATGGGAGTGGAGATCACGGTGAGGTGGCATTGTTGATGGCCCAGCTCAGAGGTGAGTCTTCAGTTTATACCTCTGATGAGTTTTTAGAACTTCAAGATTATGATTATCTGTCTTAGGTTGATGAAGGTGTCATCTTTTTCTCAGGGAACAGTCAAACTTGAGAGTTGAGTGTTACATGAGAGAGAGACTGACTGGCTTGGTGTGAAGGAAATGTTCTCCCAGGCTGAAAGTTTGTGCCTAGTAGAAAGAGCAAGAGGCAAGAGGACCAGTTGTCCTTGTGATGGTAACTTTTTGACAGAAGGAACTTTTGAAGGTAGAGAGTTCTGTTCCATTGTCTACCATTGTTCCATTGTATACCAGGTAAGTTGCAGGTATTTTACAATGTCGATGGTCTCTCTGAGGCCCAATTTGTTAGATCAGTCTGTCCTGTCTATTTAGGCCCAACAAGGTGCAACTTATTTGTCCAGTCTGACAGTCCAAGTTTTCCTCATCAACATGTGAAAATCAGAATCAATTATTGACAATCATTTCAGGGGAGTATTAGATGATGCCATTTGACAAGGGTAGTCACATGAACAGAAGGTTATGGGAGGGAGCTCCTCTGTGGCCAAATACAGGCAATGGCTAGCTAGAACCAGTTCCACTCTCTGGAAGTAGATGAGGTGGGAGCAGGAAGTGAAGCTACAGGTGTTGGCAGCAAATGTGGCAGCCAATAAGTGTGCCAAGGTTCAGGAAGAATGTGCTTCTCTTTCCTGTATTTATTTTTTGAGTGGTTTGGTTTCATCTTTATCTCTATAAAATTCCCTTTTCCTGCATTCAAGAATTGTTGGTTTTAATTAATTAGTACCCATTGTATCTTCCTATCATGTATGTTATGTACCCTGGCATAATGATACAACAGACAAAGGGTGGGTACCCCTCAGAAAGAGATCATTCAGATGCCTACCTGGTCATGCTCCTTTTGGAGACCAAGGCATGACTTAGCTAAGGAGGACAGAGGCCTCCATTATGCTATATTTCATTTGCCCTAAAACTACAGGTGAGAGCCCAATAAGGCACTGCAGCCAGTGCTTCCCAGTCTTAGTGTACAGACAGAGCAGCCTAACGCTTGTACTGTCCATTCCACTCACTCATATGCTCATTCGGTAGGCATTCAGAAGTTAAATAGTCCAACTCCCCTTTCCTTGAGGGTGGCCTTAACTAAAGAGAGTTGATCAAGCTATTTTTCTGCTCTGAGTAGGAATGACACACTGACTAACTCAAATGCCCCTATGGGTCTTACTGGAATCACACATGAAGACAGACAAATAGACAGATTGCATTCTCCTTCCTTTGAGTTCAAATATGAGCCACTTGAGTATGGAGCCACAAATCTGCTTCCAGACATCTGAGGGAACTCAAAAATCTATATGGAATGCCTTCTTGGTGAGACCTGGAGAAGTGCTTTCTTTGTCTTACAGGGGTGATAAACAGTTACCAAACAGGCTAGCATAGTTGGTCTTCCTGATTCACCAGATGTAAAGGGAAGCATAAAGACCACAGTGACACCCAGTGTTTTGGAGGTAGATTTATTTACATTGATGGACACTGATCAGAATCACTCTCTAAATATCAGGCCCTGATCTCTCATGGTATAGGGCTTTTATGAGATAAGCAAACAGTAAGCAGAGAGACATAATGACTTATTAATTGGTGACTGATTTTCACAATGTGCATCAGAGACCAGCTGTGCATCACAGTGACTAAGACTGGGAAGACATTTGTAAGAGACAGGACCAAACATAACTGAAGAGGAAGCATTACCTGGACAACTAACACATTGAACTATACTGGCTGGGGTGGGAAGGGTCATTTTCTGCTACAGATTGTTAGGGTTAAATTAAAAGGATAAAAGAGTGAATGCTATCTTTATTGCTTTAGGGGATATAAGAAATCTGGTTTAACCAAATGATAAAGTGTTTTGGCTGTAAGAAAGAAGAAAAGATAAGAATCATGTAAGGTAGCAGTCTTAAAGCCATGTTAAGATGTGTCTTCTGCTACAAGGGATGAGAACAGATGCAACTCTCTGTGCTGGAAGCTGCAAGATATATAGCAATGCATTCTCTATACTATGTTGCATTCAGTCTTAGATTGTTTGGGGCATGCTAGCAAATGGCTTGACTCCTAAAGATTCAGGAAGATGTTTTTTTTTTTTTTTTTTTAATAGGATAGGAAAAGATTTTAACTTTCAGTGTTTGATTTTTTCTCATTACACACGTTAAAATTTTTGTTCTTTATTATTTGTCATAACTATGAACACTATAATATACCACTTTTGGACTTATTAAGTCTTTCTCTAAAAGGAGTCTAGCAAAGACTCACCTGTTCTCAAGCTCTTACTCACATGAGTTGGAGGAAGAGTGTATTTCCTCAAGTTCACCACAATTGCTTATTTTTTTAGGTGATTAGACTCTTCAGTGTTTGATGAAAAGAGCTTCAAACTGATGCTTAAGAAGGTACTTATGGAGACATGCCAAGGAAAGCTGATTAGTTCCTTACTTCATTCATAATCTTTTACTAACTGCAAGACTTATCGTGGGCACATTTGTAATCCCAGCATTTGGGAGGCAGAAACAGGGGGATTGCCACAAGTTTGAAGCCAGCCTGAGGTACATATTGAAATCAAGATCAGTATAAACTACATGGTAGGACCCAGTCTCAATAGAAAAAAAAAGACATAATAAAGCCACAGTAATCAAGACAGCATGGTATTGGGAAAGGCATAGACAAACAGATCAATGAAACAAAACAGAGACCTAATAAAATGGATGCACATAAAAATAGTTTGCTGTTCTCTGAAAAAAAAAACTGTAAAGGGACTTAAATTAGGACATGGTATACTTTTATAAGGGAAAAAAAGCAAATATATACATTACACCTATTGCAAACATTAAGAATCTATCAGGCTGAAACGAAAACTATAAAATAATAAGATATCCAAAAGAGAGTACAGGAAAAAATTTATGCGACATCAGACTTGGTGATAATTTTAGAAACAATATCAAAAGTATGATTCTTGAAAATATTACCACATTGAACATTATTAAAATTAAAATCTTCCACTCTGTGAAAAATACTGTTAAAAGGATGAAAAAAGCTACTGGCTAAAAGAAAATTTTAAATCATATATAAATAACTTTTTAATAAATGATTTTTTTGCTGTGTGTGGTGATGTATACCTCTAATCTCAACACTTGGGAGGTAGAGTCAGGAGGAGTGTCATGAGCTCAGTGCCAATCTAGAATACACAGTAAGTTCAAGGTGAGCCTGAATTATACAGCAAGGGTCTATCTCTAAATAAAGAGAGAAAGAAAGTTTAATTAGTAAGAGAAATTTTTCGTGTATTTAAGGAATATGACATGAGGTTTTGAAGTATTTTTAAAGTGAGAAATGTCTAAGCACAGCTAACATATGCATTAAATCATATTTATTTTTATAGAAATACATAAAAGCAAATCTCAGCAATGTTTTGGTATATAACATGATGTTACTAATTGTGGTTACCATGTTATTGAAGAAAACCTTTTAAAACAGATATGTATAGAAGAAGACAGAGACACCCATGAACATTTGAAAGCAGTAAATAAAACTTATGAAACACAGTATAATACACTACTGGGGAACTGCAAATTTTAAAAACTAAGATGTAATCATACAATTATTATAATATCTCATTTCTAAAATATTGGAGAGAATTAAGTGCAATAGAATCTGCTGGTCATTGTTGATGGAAATACTAATAGTTCAACCACAATGGAAAACAGCCTCAGAGTTTCTTAGGAACATAAGCAGATAAAAGACCGAAACTGCTCTAGGTATTTTACAATTAATTTGAAAACGTGTACCTGTATGAAAACAGGCACTTGCTACACAGAAACATTCAAATTACTTTAATTTTGATTAACTTAATTCTGATTAATCTATAATTCTTCACCTGTCTTCTGAATCCAACATTTTCTGTTTTATAATTCAGAGCCCATTAGCCCCTAGGCACTCTTCCACTAAACATCTACCTCAAAAATGTGAGTTTACACTGGGTGAACAGTGTACTCTAAAAGAACAAAATTATTATTCCTGCTTCTATGCAATATGCCCTTACTGAAAATCAACTGACTCCACCCATATGTTCTATATGTCCTTAGCTCACCATTAGCAAATATCGGAGTAAGTGCTACATTCTAAGTGGAAATTGCTAGAGGACATTTCAGGAATGCCCTGCATCTTCTTTTTTAAAGGGGCATTTGTTTTAGAGAAAATTTTTCTACTCCCGCTCACTTAATTCAAGGTACTATTGTGATTGCAGAAAATCCATATTAGCTATTAGGCAAAATTACTTAGGATAATGAATACCTCTATTTTTATGTGAGGTTAGATTAAGGTGGGTTTCATGTATACCTTACAAAATTATGCATGTATGCTGAAATATTTAGGATTTAGAATTAGTTAGACGCAATCAAAATATCACTTTGTTCCTGAACTATAAGTATGTTTGGATTTACTAACACTATTCCTAAGGATGATCAATATTTTTATCCTTACAATACTGCAGTGATATTAGGTGAGAAGGTTATAAAACTTTTCTTGCTTCTTTCTTTATATACATGACACCTAAGAGATTACATGCACTAATGATTGTCTCTAGTGTATGTTTTCATATGGGATAGGTTTAATGTAGATTCTTAGTAAATACTTGTACCAATTAATAAAACTGTGATTTTACTTAAAAATATGTTACATAAGAACTATGAAAAAGCCTAAAAGCTTTGTAATATTCCATCTTTGTGTATGGAATGTCTTTAAATAATGTCTTTAAAATACCTGTATTATATCAAGTGGAAGAGAAAATAGGTATTTCCTCAAGAATACAGATACTTATACAAGTAGAACTGACAGGAAAAAAAAAAGTAGAAAAAGAAATTGTGGTAGTCAGAAGGAACTAAAAGTTTGAAATGCTTTTTTTTTAAGAAAAATTGGGCTTGTCCAGTTTCCATTACAGTCCAAAACTTTGGTTTTAGAGTGTAGAAATTAGTGCATAAAATACACAAACAGGTGGTTAAAATTAAGGCCATGAATGAGATGGGTTCTTGGATAGGATTATAGGTTGGCATTCCTAGTAAGTTATCTGAAAATTCCTACACTGCTGCTTTATGGAATAGTTAGCAACAAAGAGCTCAGGACAGTGACTCTGTCAGTCTTCTGCGGTTAAAAGCAAGGTCTGAAATTCTAGCTATAATATGTTGATTAAAAGCATAATTCTGGTTCCTTGATTTCTTGCAGAGTTCAGGAGCAAGGACAGTTATATCTTGCACAGTAGAGCTAGCTAATCTCACAAAAACCAGTGATTGCTGAAATATTGATAAATGTGCCCTAATATAACCATAAGAATATAATTCAATTAAAGACTCATAAAGCAACCAGATTTGGAACTGTTGATTCTTATGCTTTTCATATATTCTCCCTCCTGCCTCTAGAGGGTTTAAATATTTTTAAATTATCTCATTTTGCGCCCCAGAGTCTTCATTTCTTCATTTGTTTTATTTGATCACATTAGTTTATAAGCTGCCTCATATATTTTTTGGAATGTGTTTGGGGACATAAATACAATAATGAAATTAACACTCCTCCTCCAAAACTTGAGCTTCATGTGAGCTATGCTTATCTATCATCTTTACTTGCTGCATTTCACTTCTTCGTACATAATAGACCCTTAGGAAATATTCTATGATTGATATTTATATTTGATTGATATTAATATTTGAATATTTTCATTACCTGTGAGGTTCTGAAATACCAGGGTTATCAAATCAGTTTCTTCCTTCCTTAGAAACTTACTCATATTCACAATGCTATGAAGTATTTAAAATTTATGGTTATAGATTGCAGGAGAGCATTTCCCATTCTAGAGGACATGAGTATAAGACCCTAACACTGGTGAATTTAATTAAAATACAAAGGAGGCTTAATAATAAATGCAATTAGAAATGCCTTCAATGAGAAAACCGCTGCTCAATTTTTAGAGCCATGGAGAGGAGATGGCCAGATGAGTTATTTAATCAGTGCTAACACTAATTTGATAAACACTTTTAGCTTCTCTGACACAATGAAACTACACAAACAGTACATTGTTGTCATTCAGACTAGATAGAATACCTTGGGGACCTTGCTTTTAGTGGCCTTGTCCTTATCAAAATTTTCATTTTCAAAGCTGCCCTTTGAGATCTCCAGGTGTAGCATTCCTGGCTCTATAGCTTAATAACATTTTAAATTCTGCTATACCTAATTTGTCTGTTTAAAAATTTTTAAGGTATCTGTTTCCATGTTGACTGATGCACTCATTTCTTTTGTGAAAGAAATCTATATATCTGTCACTGTTGTTACTTTTCTCTGTAAGTACCAACATTATGTTGTTGGTAGTAAAAGTTTACATACTTCAGGACTTGCAACCATGGCTTAATGTTTACCCAGTGATTTGTGATCCTATATCATTTATGAAAGAAGTTTTTGTTACTTCTTATGACATTTAATTAAAAATGTAAAAAGAAAGAAAGGAGAAGAAGGAGGAAGAGGAGGAAGAGGAAGAGAAGATGTTGAGTTTCTTTTCCATATCTGGTGTAACATTTTTATTGGTCAAATTTTTGTGTTTTGGGCGAATAAAACAAAGCAACTTGTACCTGAGATTTAAATGTTTAGAATACTTAACTCTCATTACAAATGTATGGACAGAACGCAATCTCTTCACTTATGTGTGCACATTGAAAATATCCTGGTGAGATTGAGAGGTCAAAGAAAACAAAGTTCTATGGCTACCTTTGCTCTTTGTTAGTGCTTTATGTAAAAGTACTGATGGTGCTATAATTGAGAATAAGTATGCCAGCGGTACAAAAGTCTGAAACTTGTAGCTCCCTGAAACTTTCCTTTAGTTGTTATATGCTTGGAGGTTGCAAGAACAACAGATAACTGTAATTATACAAACCACGTCAGTCCCCCTCACTTCCTTCTTACCTCCATGCAGCCCAGTGCCTCTTAAACACAATGGCAACACACTGACCATCATCGGGGTATGAGAATGACACAGAGAAACCCATGCTCTATGACAACAGTTGCAAGGGCAGGCCTTCTGCCTCAGAGAGTTCAGGTCCCAGCCATCCCCAGACTATCATCTCTTGGTCAGAGAAGTTGGTATTTGCACAACTACAATTCTGAGGGCCTCTTATATTATTCCATAGAAAGCAAAATTTGTTATCTACAGGAATGATTTCTTTTTGTTTTCTTTAGAAAATATTTTAAAATTTCATATATGCATCATTATATAATGAAATGACTCTGACAAGAAATTAGATATTTTGAGATTTTGTCTTGTGTATTCTCATAGAATAGAGTTAAATAATAATATAAACTCTTTTAAATAAAATGTGGAATTTTCCCTTAGATAGCATGACATATAATATTCTTCACTACTCTTTATGAGTGTATCCAGAAGTATTATTACTAATCGACCAGTAGCATTTCTATTACTAATACTATTAATTGATTGACCATTAGTATATTCATAACAGTTCTAGTTACTACAGGTGACATTTAAAAGCATAAATCATGATATTTGATCCTGCCCATAACTTTTATCCAGTTAAGGAAAAATTGGTATAAAATGATGAAAAATTATGGAATATCATAAAATTTAATTTCAAGTGAAAAATTCAGACCATAAATTTTTTGGCACATGACATTTGGGAGTGAGATTTCTATCAGAAAGCAAAAAAGAGGCACAATTCCTGCAGCAGTAGAAGACACCAAAGGAGGGGTTGCCTATACAAGAGTGTGTGTAAAAAATCAAGAAGTCAAAAATACTGCACTCGTATTTTTTTTTTTTTTAAGAGGAAAAGGAGAAAAACACAAAACAAACCAAAGCGGCGTAAGGGTACACGCAATACAGAACTACAAAACAAAACAAAACAAAACAAAACAAAAAACCATAACAGTAAGAAATTACCTGCTAGTAGATTACACACTATTTTCTCGAAAACAGTTCCTCAAATCACAGTATCAAAGAACACAAGGTGGACATTCAAACAGGGAGACTGCAAACAGCTGTGTTCAATGTTCCAAAAACATTGATAAAGTCAGCTATTTAACACCCCCAAACACACTTGCTGTTATATCCGTTAGAGCTCTTTTTTTTTTTTTTCCCTCTCTTTTTTACAACAAAATTTACACATCTTGGATTTTATTACTCCTTAGTGCTTATTACTTTCTTTGGCGGGGGGGAAGAATACAGTCAAATATGGCAAAACAAAGCTGTCAGTCAATACCAAGGATAGACGTAGCACATGGTGTAGAACAGAGTACAAGTTTATCAACAATGGTTATCAACGTTGTCCCTTGTTTCCTTAAAAAGAATTGTCTATCTTATTAGATATTATAAAGTTGGACAAAACAGTAGAGAACAAGACCAATAAAACTTAGGCATTGTAAACATTACAGGACTTCCAAAGAAGACAATAGTCAAACCAGAATGGGTATCTTAGTGAATCTTATTGTCTTCAAAGTAGTTGCCTATGTCTTCAAACTTGATACTATCATATAGAATGGAACAGAGTCTAATCAGTCAAAACAAGATCGTGGGAGTACTACAGGACTTCAAAACAAGTTAATAGGAAATCGAAAAGAGTTACTATTTATATATCCTAATTTTTTTGAATTTTTTCTTTAATTAAGACAAACATAAGAAATGACTAAATAATTTTTTTTTGAAACAATAAGGGGGAGATTGAGATAAAACAGGACATAACAATATAACAATAGAGGTCACAGCATGACTGTTTCAATAACCTAGTACTTCACCACCTTATAACCTGACTTAATAGTAGTTACCATAGTGTCTTTTTCCTTGAAATATTTGGGTAAAACTTCATATACTCTAGCTTCAAATATTTTCATATCAAGAAGCCCAGAATAAAGCCTTTCTAATTAATGAGTGAAAACTTTATAAGGCTTCAAGGCCACCTAATGGGGAATCATGATTACCACATATTTTTATATATTTGAATCATTACTTACATTAGGGAAACTATTCGGTATTCACACATGCGAGATTGATTTATTTCACTTATGAGTATGGTCTCAAGCCGCGCCCATTTATTGATAAATATCTCAATGTGATCCTTCTTTATAGCTGAATAATACTCCATTGTATAGAAATACCACAACTTTTTTATCCATTCCTCAGTTGATGGGCACTTGGGTTGTTTCCAAGATCTGGCGATTACAAATTGTGCTGCTATAAACATAGGTGCACATATATCACTGTGGTATGATGCTTTCAGTTCTTCTGGGAATATGCCTAGAAGTGGAATAGCTGGAATAAATGGGATTTCCAGTCCCAACTTTTTGAGAAATCTCCAGACAGATCTCCACAAAGGCTGTACCAGTCTACACTCCCACCAGCAGTGCAGGAGAGTTCCTTTTTCCCCACAGCCTCTCCAGCATTTGTTGTCGGTTTTCTTGATCCTGGCCATTCTTTCAGGAGTGAGATGGTATCTCAGTGTGGTTTTAATTTGCATTTCTCTAATGACCAATGATAATGAGCATTTTTTCATGTATTTATTTTCCATTTGCATTTCTTCATCTGAGAATTGCATATTCATCTCAGATGCCCATTTTTGGATTGGATCTTTGAATTTCGGAGGTCTGAGTTTCTTTAATTCTTTGTATGTTTTAGACAAGAGGCCCTTGTCTGAGAGAGAGTTCACTAAAATCTTTTCCCAGTTTGTGGGTTTTCTTTTCACTATGCTGGAGATTTCTTTTGACATGCAGAAACTTTTTAATAAGAAGTGGTCCCAGTTATTGATTCTGGGAAGTATTTCCCATGCGGTTTGAGTCCTGTTCATGAATTCTTTACCTACTCCTATGTCTCCAAGGTTTCTACCTATTTTGTCTTCCAATAGATTTAGTGTTTCTGTTTTAATATTCAGATCTTTGACCCATTTAGATTTTAATTTAGTACATGGTGATAGACATGGGTCTAGCTTTAGTTTTCGGCAAATGGAGAGCCAGTTTTTCCAGCACCATTTATTAAAGAGACTGTCGTTCTTCCAGTGAACCTGCTTGGCTCTTTTATCAAAAATAAGGTGGTTGAGTGTGTTCGTAGTTGTGGTTGTATCTTCTAATCTATTCCACTGATCTTCAGCTCTGTTTTGATTCCAATACCATGTTGATTTTACTACTGTTGCTTTGTAGTATAACTTCAAGTCAGGGATTGTGATGCCTCCTGCTTTGTCTTTGCTGCTTAGAATTGCCTTTGCGATTCTAGGTCTCTTCTGGTTCCAGATGAAATTTAGGAGTGATTTCTCTAGATCTATAAGGTATGTTGATGGTATTTCTATTGGGATTGCATTGAATCTGTATAACAGTTTTGGGAGAATGGCCATTTTCACAATGTTTGTTCTTCCTATCCATGAGCAAGGGATGTCTTTCCATTTTCTGAGATCATCTTCAATTTTCTTTTTCAGTGTATTATAATTTTCACTGTATAAATCTTTCACTTCTTTCGTAAGAGTAATTCCTAAATATTTCATTTTTTTGCTTGCTAATGTGAATAGTCCAGTTTCTCTTATTTCCCTCTCTGTAATTTTGTTGTTCGTGTATAGGAATGCTATTGATTTCTGAGTATTGATTTTGTATCCAGCCACATTACTGAATTTATTTATTGTATCTAAGAGTATTTCAATGGAGTTTAGGGGGTCTTCTATGTAGAGTATCATGTCATCTGCAAACAATGATAATTTAACTTCTTCTTTTCCTATCTTTACCCCTTTTATTTCTCTTTCTTGCCTAATTGCTCTGGCTAGTACTTCCAGTACTATATTAAATAGGAGTGGTGATAAAGGACATCCTTGTCTTGTACCCGATTTTAAAGTAAAGGCTTTCAATTTTTGGCCATTTAGTATGATGCTGGCTGTTGGTTTGTCATAAATGGCCTTTATTATATTGAGGTAAAGACCATTTATTCCAATTTTCTGTAAAGTTCTTATCATGAATAAGTGTTGGACCTTATTGAAGGCTTTTTCTGCATCTATAGAGATGATCATGTGATTCTTATTTTTGGCTTTATTGATATGGTGGATTACATTTATTGATTTGCGTATGTTGAACCATCCTTGCATTCCTGGGATGAATCCCACCTGGTCATGGTGTATAATCTTCTTGATGATTTGCTGGATCCTATTTGCCAATATTTTATTGAGGATTTTTGCATCTGTGTTCATTAGGGAGATCGGTCTATAGTTCTCTTTTATAGTTGGGTCTTTCTCAGGTTTTGGTACTAGAGTAATATTTGCTTCCAGGAATGACTTAGGAAGGATTGCTTCCCTTTCAATTTCATTGAATAGTTTGAGGAGTGTCGGCATTAGGTCTTCTTTATATTTCTTGTAGAATTCTGCAGTGAATCCATCTGGGCCTGGGCTCTTCTTGGTGGGCAAGGACCCAATTACATTCTCAATTTCATTAGCAGAGATTGGGTTATTCAACAGTTTTATATCCTCTTGATCTAGCTTTGGTACTTCATATGCTTCTAAGAATCTGTCTATTTCTTCTGTGTTATCAAACTTTTGAGAGTAGAGGTTTTCGAAATAGGTGTTGATGATCCTCTGTATTTCTATTGGGTCTGTAGTGATTTCTCCTTTTTCATTTCTTATTGCATGAATTTGAGCTTTTTCTTCCCTTTTTTTAATAAGGTTGGCTAGGGGCTTATCGATTTTATTTATTCTTTCAAAGAACCAACTCTTTGATTCGTTGATTCTTTGGATTGTTTTCTTAGTCTCTATTGCATTGATTTCTGCTCTGATTTTTATAATTTCCTCTCTTCTTTTGGCTTTGGGCTTGACTTGCTCTTCTTTTTCTAGCTGTTTGAGGTGTAGCATCAAGTTATTTATTTGTATTCGTTCTGTTTTCCTGATGTGGGAACTCAGTGCAATAAATTTTCCTCTCAGAACGGCTTTCATTGCATCCCACAGATTCCGGTAAGTTGTATCTGCATTTTCGTTTTCTTTTAGGTATTGTTTAATTTCTTCTTTAATTTCTTCTGTGACCCACTGATTACTCAAGAGTGTGTAATTTAGTTTCCATGTGTTTGAGGAATTTTTGCAGTATCCTTTGTCATTAATTTCTAATTTCAGACCGCTATGATCCGATAATATGTAAGGGATGATTTCAACTCTTTTGCATTTGCTTAAATATGTTCTGTGAGCTAATATATGGTCTATTTTAGAAAATGAAATGAAAATGAAAAATCCATGTACTGCTGAGAAAAATGTGTATTCTGATGTTGTTGGGTGGAACATTCTGTATATGTCTATCAAACCCATTTGTTCACAGGTGTGATTCAGTTCTGTTATTTCTTTGCTCATTTTCTGTCTGGTTGATCTGTCCCTTGGTGTCAGTGGTGTATTAAGGTCTCCTGTTACAATTGTGTTACTGATAATTTGAGTTTTAATTTCTGTTAATAATTGTTTTATATAACTGGGTGCTCTGGAGTTTGGTGCGTATATATTTAAGATAGTTATCTCTTCCTCTTGGAGTTTTCCCCTTACGAGTATGTAGTGACCTTCTTTGTCCTTTATGGTCATTGTTGGTTTAAAGTTCACGTTGTCTGCAAACAGAATGGCTACTCCTGCCTTTTTTTGGATTCCTGCTGCATGAAGAATTGTTTTCCATCCTTTGACTTTCAGTCTGTGAGTATCTTTCTGGGTTAGATGGGTTTCCTGTAAACAGCATATGGTTGGATTTTGTTTCTTCATCCATTCTGCTAGTCTGTTTCTTTTGATTGGTGCATTGAGACCATTTACATTAATGGTTATTACTGTTAAATGCTGGTTAATTGTAGGAATGTTATCTCTCTGCTGTTGCATCTTTATCTTTCGGTTCTGTTTAATTATTTGCTTTGCTTAGTGGTTTTTTCCTTTGTGTATCTAAACTGTCTTTCAATATTTTTTGCAGGGTTGGTTTGGTGTTCATGAAGTTCTTCAGCTGTTCTTTGTCATGGAAGTATCGTATTGCACCATCTATTTTGAATGATAGTTTTGCAGGATATATCAGTCTTGGTTGGAAATCATTTTGCTTTAGGATCTGGAATACTTCACTCCATGCTCTTCTTGACTTTATCGTTTGTGCTGAGAAGTCTGCTGTGATTCTGATAGGTTTTCCTTTATAAGTGATTTGTCTTTTCTCTCTGACAGCTTTTAATAATCTATTCTTGTGTTGGATTTCTGGGATGGTGACTATTATATGTCTGGGTGTAGTTTTATTTTGGTTATGACTGTTTGGAGTTCTATATGCTTCACTGTTCCTGATGTCAGTTTCTGATCTCATGCTTGGGAAATTTTCAGCTATTACTTCTCTAAATATCCTCCTGACATCCTTCATGTTGTTTCCCTCTCTTTCATTAATCCCTATCATTCTTATGTTATTCTTCTTTGCATCGTCTTGCAGTTGTTGAATTGTTGTTTCCTGGTTCCTTGTTATTTTCAAAAGATCTTTCCTTTCCTGTTCACTAGCTGCAATCCTGTCTTCAAGGTCTGAAATTCTATCTTCACTTTCATTAAGGCGGTTTTTACAACTTTCAGTGGAGTTTTTTATTTCCTGTATATCTCTGTGCATCTGCATTATGTATTCTGTTTGTTTCTTATATTGCTCGTCTAGGGATTCTATCTTTTTGTTTAGTTCCTCCAATTTTTTATCTGTGTTTTCTTTAGATATATTTAGAATCTCTTTCATTTCTTTTATCATTTCTTCTTTTATCTGGGAGATTATTTCGAGTTTGAATTTCTTTAAAGCTTCCTGGAGCTGCTTGTCAATTTCAGTGGCTATTGTGTCCGATATATGAGGTGAATGGGATATATTTTCTTCTATATACATCGCTCCTAGGGTTTCTTGAGATGGGCTGGAGGTTTGAGGTTGTAATTTGGTCTTTCGTTTTGTCATTTTCCTATATTTCTGTGTTTCAAGTGTTATTTGAAAGCTTCCTCAGGATCTGTTGAAAATCCCCTTCTATGTTTGGAGCTACTGGGACTCTGGCACCGCGCTACTCCAAGCCATTAGGCCTACAGAACCAGTGGCCCTCCTCTGCCTGCTCAGAACTCCACAGTTCCAGGCAAGCTGGGCCTCAGGGACACTGTGCGCCCACCTGCCCCTTGGAAGCTCCACAGTTCTTCAATCGCAGCCGGGTTAGGGTACTCACCACAGGCCGCAGTGCTTCAGGAACCTGTGGACCCTCCCTGGTTGCAGAGATATCCAGAGTCCTCCAGACACGCAGAGAGGCCGGTGAGGGCACCCCAGATCTTCCCAGCTCCTCCTCTGCAGACCTATGGCCAGGGCGGCAGCTAAACAGGCTGGGCTAGGCTGGTAGTGTGGGCCAGCCCACCTATCGGGAGCTCAGCAGGTCTCCAAATGAAGCCGGGAATGGGGAGGCTGATGTGGAAGCCTCAAACCCACCTCTCCCCTTCACTGCACCTGGAAGCCTGAGGGAACTCCAGCAGACTGGGCGCAGATATCCAGAGTCCTCCAGACACGCAGAGAGGCCAGTGAGGGCACCCCAGATCTGCCCAGCTCCTCCTCTGCAGACCTGTGGCCAGGCGCGGCAGCTAAACAGGCTGGGCTAGGCTGGTAGTGTGGGCCAGCCCACCTATCGGGAGCTCAGCAGGTCTCCAAATGAAGCCGGGAATGGGGAGGCTGATGTGGAAGCCTCAAACCCACCTCTCTCCTTCACTGCATCTGGAAGCCTGAGGGAACTCCAGCAGTCTGGGTGCAGAAATCCAGAGTCCTCCAGACACGCAGAGAGGCCAGTGAGGGCACCCCAGATCTGTCCAGCTCCTCCTCTCCTCTTATTTTTTTTTTTTTTTTTTTTAAAAGAGTTTCTAAGGGGCTGGGGGTTTAGCTCAGTGGCATAAGCACCTGCCTTGCAAGCAGGCGGTCGTGAGTTCGATCCCCGGTACTGATAAAAATGAAAAAGACAAAAAAAAAAAAAAAAAAGAGTTTCTGAAGATTTTCTCTTTGGTAACAATTTGATGAGCACTAATGTTTTGAAGTTGGAATGAAGTTGAGTATTAAAGGAGGAGATACAGGAAGTAAAAGTTATAGTTAAAGTCTTTAAAATTTGTATTTTAATTTTTAGAGAAGAATAAGATATAAAGCAGTCAATGTTTTTATGAAACTATAATAAGGCCACTTGTAAAATCACATGGTGTAAATGCTAGTCTTCAGGAGAACTCACAGGAAAGAAATATTCCTGAAAATTGCAACAGTCTAGTTAAAGTATCTTGAAAGTGATATGTCTTCAGTCACATTTTGAATGTTAGTTAACATTTGAATTTTAGGGAGAGGGTGATAATTGTCAGAAGAAAGGTATAACGTAAGCTATGAATTCAGTATTTCATCAAGAAACTTTGTGGGACAGTGAGTAACTATCTAATTACAGGCAAGATGCAATAGATAACGGAGACCTTGTGAAGTTTATAGAGTTAAGTGATGAAAAGTGATATTTTAAATAGATTAATAAAGTGGAGTCATCCATGATTCCACTTTTTAGATGCTAATGAGGCTATGGAAATAGAACTGTGGTACTACATTTCCATAAACAGACTGAAACATGTATTGACTATGTAATTCATGTATTTTCAGCATATATATTTTAAACATGTATAAAATTGTATGATAAGTTGAATAAGTGTTTTGTAAAGTGTATGATATTTGAATAAGTGTTTTGTAATTGTATGATTTTTTTAATTTTCAGTTATCAAATTTGGTTATTATCCAATACTATAAGATACATTACTTTAAAAAAAAAAACAACAAGTGACATTGAATTTGAGTTTTCAGTTATCAAAGTATACATAGCAGGTATTCTTTTTATAATTAGTTTATTGATTAGGATTACATAAGTACGCACATTCAAAATGTTCTACTTATATTTTCTTGTTAAAAATTCCTTATTCATTTAGAATCTATTCCTAAGTAGTATATTTTATGGCATGTTCACATCTCTCATTTAAGCTAAGGCCTGGTTACTCTGTTTTATTCATAGAATCAAATAGTACATTGGTACAGTAAATTTCTAATTACCAGAAAGTAAACACAAAGCTCAGGATTTAGCTGAGAATAACACATTTTGAAGCCAAATGAACTTATTTCATATAGTCTACAATTTGAATTATCATCATCTAAAGTTCATCAATTTTCTAAGTACAAATATTTAATTCTTCAAAACATACTACAGATTGAAAACAAGACTTGATGAGTTTGAGTGCAAAGAATAGGAGTAATGTAATGAACAACAGAAAAGTCACCAAGAATGTTTTAATATAAGAAAAATATCAACTTGTTTCTCATCTTTTCTACTTACTCCAGTTATATATTCATTTACCTCCATAACATATTTTGTACTTCTTAGTTTTTCAGGTTATGAAGAATTCTAGCAGACTTGATAGTTGAAGTTGTAATAACTTAATTTAATAACAAATGCCAAACTAAATATTTTATGCTGAATTTGCACTTTATCACATTTTTCAGGCTTTTCAGTCTGAGTTACTTGGGCAGGAAAACATTATTTCAGCAGTTCTGGGTGGCTAAATCCTTGGAAAGTTCAGATAAAGTCCTGTCTTTAGGACTGGAGATAGACTCTTTAGGACTGGAACATTCTGTCTGATAAGGTTTGTATTGCCTGCCTGAGACCTTGGATCTAGGTGACCAATTTGACTATAAGTTTATGCTCAAAATATGATTTTTGGTGAATGGTTACTTTCCCAGTGAAGAAGAAAGAGCCTGGCGTCTGAACAGCTGAGATTAGACATACGGGAGCTACAAGTCTAAGTAACAGAAGTTCATAATAATCCATGGAGAATAAGACATGGGTTACATTTACCTAAAGTGGTGCACTTAATTCTCCCTGTACTTTGGCTTTGTGGTATTTCTTTTGCTGATTTTCATCTGTGTCTATTCACTGAAATGAATGTAAACCATGAAAAAACAGCTTTTTTTGAAGTCCATAATTTATTTAAGAGAATCATTAAGTCTGTGAGTTTCTCAAGGATTCCCAATTACTTGGTTCTCAATATGGTTTCTTCTTTACTGCTGCTTTTCTGCTCTGAAATTAATTCTCATCATTGGGAAAAAAAGAATTCACAGAATCAAAACTTGGGTTATTTTTTATTATTTTGTATATTTTTTTTATTTCTCAGTTAAAATAATTGCTTATTTTGGCATAAAATCTCTGATTATTTGTTTTTCTAAAACCTTGCAATGTTTTCATGATACTGTTCAACAGTAACTAGTGATTCAGTTGATGCTCTTACATTAATGATTGGCAAAGAATCTAATGGAATTAATAGTGAGCTCAAAATATCCTTTAGTAATCAATGTAATCATGTTGGACAGCCTATAAGTGTTGCTCAGAAGCAGTCTGGGCCACTGCCTAAGCACACATAGGGCCTATTTTGGAAAACTTGGATCTATACTTTGTATGTATAACCACCAAAATGTTTATGGAATGAACATGTAAGAAATATTCTATTGAATTTTGTAAATATATTGGTTAATATGAAGACTCGAAGAAAGCAGACTTACAGACTTTGCAGAATTTCTAAATTCAATGTTAATAATTTAAAAATGAAGGTTTGTTTCATGAATCTGAAATAATTCTGACATTTATCTCAGTAATTTACCTCACATTTTATGCATTGATGTCCTACAAAATTCAGTGCATTTTTCTAATATTATGTATCAAAAGTTTTCTATTACATTAAAATAACTGTAGAATATTTTCAGTGTTAAGCGAAAGCCCTTTAAAATTATATTCAAAAAGAATGCTTACATTTTGTTGTACAAGATGACACTGAACTTGAAATTCATCTCAATGTAGCAGCAGAGAAAAGAAGTAACACTAGGTCTTAGCAGGGTAATGCAGCTGATAAAATGACAGTATAATAAGGTTGAGGCCAGTCAACATTTTTACATTAGGAAAATTATAATCTTTAGCTCCTTGTCTCACGTAAGAGTACTCTGAACCCTTATATAAATGCTCATGTGCAAAGTGATCTACCAAGGAATGTGTTCTCAGGAGAAACAGGCAAGAGCGGGAGGACTGACAAGCAGAAAACGGAATGAAGCCAAACAACAGTGTGACACAAAACAAAGAACTGCTGAAGAAGAGGTTAGTCTAATTCTTCAGCGTGTGTGCAGGGGAAGGTCCACCTCAGAGTCACTTCGAACTCAGGTTATTTCATTCCATCCTATTAGCTGCTAAAGGTAGAGTCAGAGCTCTAAACTTCCAGACGTTCTTCACCCTTTGTGCGTTTAGGAAAACTTTCTTCTTTTCTTCAAAGATCTTCCTTTGAAAGAGAGATACAAGCCACGTGAAGAAAATCAAACAGAAACTCAAAATGCGACCTAAGGAGATCCAAATAGAACACTGACATTATACTCTACCACTTATTAAAATACGTAACTGTGCTCGGAAACGTGATCAGTAGATTATTTATGCTGCAAAGAATGATGGATTTAAATTATTGAAGAAAAATTTGCAAATTACTCATAATCATTATTCCAGCCTTTAAACAATTAGTCTCATTAGTTGTTAGGAAGTAGAGGTTGATAAGAGTGTGACATTAAACTGTCAGAGAAAATAGTGTGGTGAAAGAGGAGCATTAAAGGAAAATATGAATGCAAAATGTTTAAATAATACATGACTTCGTAAGTCTTTTGTTAGAAATATATATATTTTTTTACAGGACAAATATATTAGAAATCCAGAGATTGGGGAGATGTGAACCGTTTTATTGAGGAAGGGAACTTGATACCACAACACATTTGATGATTATTATTTACATAAATAAAGTTTAATCTAAAAACTTAGAAATGTTAAATTTAACTAGGGTTAATGAAATAAAAACTATTTTTAATGGTTTGCTATAACTTTTAGCTTCAGTTTTGTGTGTTTCCCCATTAGTATTCTCTCCCATTAGATTCCATGAGAACTTGGAGGGAATTTTCTATGCATGTTACTTGGAGGATAAAATTAAGGAAAATGAAAATTCTTGTGTGTTGTGAAATTCAATGGTGACTTCAAATATTTCATATATATGTACATGTAAAGTGATCTACTAGTTGTGCCGTCAATGTTTACAACTTCTTTCTATCTGAGATGCTTTTGTAATTGCTCAGGCAACTAAAATTCAGGGAAATGATGTAACATGAATTCTAAGCTTAAGCCTCAAAACCTGCGCTTCCTTTTTTATTCTCTTGAAACCTAGATCTACCATTTAAAGAAATGTGCCCTGTCTTTCTGGAGAATAAGACACTGTAGAAACAATTATTCCAAAACCTGTTACCTGAAGCTGAACTGCCACTAAATTCCAGCCATAGACACTACAACAGTCAAAAAAGGAAAAGCAAAGGCAGAAGAAACTGGTACATTACAGGGATAAAGTCAAATGTTGTTTAAAGTTACCAAATCTATTTTTTAAATTAAATTAAATTAAATTAAATTAAATTAAATTAAATTAAATTAAATTTATTTTAATTTAATTTAATTTACTTTTTTAAATTAGGGATCAAACCTATGACCTTGAGCTTGCCCGGTAGGTGCTGCTGACATTGAGCTAAATCTCCAGCCTGAGGTTCCCAAGACCAAGTGTGAAGTTTGGTAGCTGGGATTTTTCAGGGCTACTGTGGACATCACGAGGAGTGAGACTTTTGCAGTTTTACACTGGTCTCCTGTGAAGTACACAACCAAAATCAGAGGGTATTTTATCCTATAATTTAACTACTTTAATTCAACAGACAATCACATAATTACACATACCTTAAGCAGTCAAACCCAGGAGGCACCTTGGAATATCTCCTTGAGTGAGTGCTTGGCAAAAATCTTATTGAGGAAGAATTAAGGGGAGAACAGGCCTATCATTATGTTCTTGTCATTTTATTAATGTATGTGATATGCATGCATCTATTTATCTGTCATCTATCATCTCCAATAAAAGAAAACTAGCCTAATATTTGACTATTGTCTTCATTTATCAAAAATGGATCACCAATTCAGGTAGTCTGATGCAAGATTTTATGTATTTTCTCAGACATAAGCATTATCAGTGGAGCTGATGGGAATAAATGGGAAGAGTTACACCATTACATTGTTGAAAATTTATGAATTACTTGCTCTAAAGAATTCTCAAGACTGTAAAGAAGCTTGTTTCCATCAGATTTAAGTTTCTGTCATCAGTCACTTTCCAAATTTTTGGTAGCATTTGCTTTAATTGAAATTAAGAATAATTTTTGCAAATACGTCTCTATTGTTTCATAAATACTTCCTTAAAAAGTTATCCTTTCAGTAATACTTTTTATATTTTCTCCTCTATTATTGTGTTCACAAAAGGAATAGAAGAACATTAAAGCAGACAGGAAATGACAGGGCAAAATAGCAGATATTTTACATATTAATACATGATTATGTTTAATTTGTTATGAACTAAATGACCATTCTTTATGTTCTAGTCTTTGAAAGGTGCTTCAATATGTATGCAGTTGCCCAATAAATCTCAAATACATACAGATATATTCAGATAAAAACTATTGTAAAGAAAAATTTAAGGAAAAGGGAATGAACATTCTAGGTAGAGGAAATATATAAAGAGTCTCACTGTAGGAAAAAAATGAATTAATGTGTCTTCAACAAGTCAAAGATCACAAGAAGTACATCCATTGCTGTTTACTGTTATTTTGTGTATTCGATTGGCTGCACAGAAACAGTCCAATACTGACACAGATTTTTATTTTTTTATTTCTATTTTTATGTCTACCTATTCACTTTTTTCTCTCATATTTCACTCCTAGACTTTTTACTTTGTTATCAATTCATATTATAACTTATATGTTGAATTTATATAATGTTACTCCCTACACCAATATTTTATGATATTTTACATGATCAAAAAGAACAAATTATCTTCCAAGTTCAAGGACAAATGATCAATATTAATACACATAATGTGTACACTTGAAAAAAATACTCTAATTTTTAGAGTATTTATTCCAGGAATAACAATAAAACTCAGATATTATAATATACATTTAGTAATTATTTCACCTAAACTTTTCTCTAAAAATAAAGGAATTAAGGGAGTCAATTGTAGTTGCCAATTCCCTGCCTATGTCTTTTTGCCCATGAATTTTGAAATACTAGTATTTAGTGCATATACAGTTGTGACTGTTCTGTCTGACTGATGCATTAATCAACTTTTATCATTAGGAAGTTCATCTTAGTTTTCCATTATAATATTATTTTGTTTTGAAGTCTATTTTAACTTATGTTAATATATCTATTCTCCACTTAAGTTTGCTGTCTGCTTTTTGCATGTTATTGAAACACAACTACTACACAATATAACTGAATATTCATCGGTAGCTCTATTATTTTTTTCTATCTATTCCTTCTGTCTTATTTGTTTAATTTTTCATTATCATCCACCCTCATCTTATTTTCCCTTGAAATATGCATTTTTCAAAACTATCTGATTCATAAACTTTTAACTATAACTCTTTACAATGTTTGGAAATATTGTATTGCATATTACATTATGAATCCTTAATTTTCCACATTTTTTCATTAATACTCTAATAATTCAATTGACATACGCAAGCAATGAGCAAATTTAGCTATTTCCCTATCCTCTACACACACACACACACACACACACACACACATACACACACACCCCAGAACATTCTTTTTGATTTTAAGTAAAGAGGAAACAGTAATTTTTAAAATACATTATCTAAGTTAATAATTATAATCCTTTCATGCTGGAGATTTGAGATTCCTTCCTACAATGTTTCTCCTTCAACTGGAGATCTTTCAAAGATCTTTCGATAGCTTTTCATGTAGTTCAGGTTTCCTTGAAATGAATCTTCAGAGTTTTTTTTTTAATAGGAAAATGTCTTAATTTAATTTTACTTCTGAAACAATATTTTTACTAAATAAAAATTCAGACTGACACCATTTTTTGCACTTAAAATCTCCATTTCACTCACTCTTGCTTTTCATAAAGAGTTCATAGTTGTTTATCAAATGTGTTTACTCTGATTGCTTTTTTTCAGTTCCTATCATTTTCATTATAATATGCATAGTTTTTCATATTTATTATTCTTTTGTTTAAGCTTCAATCAACAAAACAATTCTGCTTTTTTTCCTAACGGATAATTTGACTAATATCCTCCCTTTTGTCACTTCTTTCTTCAAGGGATAAAACTGAACGTGCAGAATTTTAATATTTTTCCCACAGTTCATTGAATTATATTTATTTCTCTATATTTTCTCATTTTATCACACTGGATAATTTTAAGACTGTTTTGATTGTCACTGTTCTATTTTTGTCATAGCTATTCCAATTTTAACCACAAATGACGATATTTTTATTTTAGATACTGTATCTTGTAATGTTAAAGTTTTTAGTTTTTAAATATATTTCTCATTTTTCTCCTGTAGTTTTCTATATTTTAAATTCATTACAAGAATATTTTCTTATAGTTCACTGAGCATTATTTCGTTTATGGAAGAAATCTCAAGTCTTCATAGTTTTTAATTGTGTGACAATCAATATAAAGGTGATTCATTTTATCATACTGGAAAACAATTTTCATGTATCAGTTTGGTGGAAAAATCACCAATCTTATTGTACTGGTTAAGGTACTGGTTAAGTTCTTCAGAGGAAAAGAATAAATATATTATTAAATATGTATATATATATATATATATATATATATTTATATATATTAGTATGCAAGATAATTTAGTATTTATTAGAACAGTTTGCAAGATGAGGTGTACAATCCACAATTGCCATCTGCTGGAGAGCTGGAAGATAGTGTACCTAGTCAGCCCAAGAAGCAAAAATTCTCTGAACAAAAGGGATCATGAATACTATACATGTCCAAGACTAAAGGCCTAGAAGCTCTCTAGAGAGCCTGAAGTAACTTTGAATCTGATATCCACAGGTGAAGGCAATAGCAAAGCAAGCATTAGTTTAACCAGAATGAAGATTTTCAAATACAAAGTGATTTTCTCTTTCTTCTCCTTTCATTGTGTCTGGACTCAAAATTGGACGTTGCCACCCACTGTCGGGGTGGTCCCCCCCCGCCATCAGTTTGCTCACTGAGAGATATGGCATTCATCTCTGAAACCACCTGAATAGTCTCATCTACAAGTGTGCTTTTCTTAGTTAATAGGTATTTCTTAATATGCTCTAGTTGAAAATCATAGTTAATAGACATAGCTATATAGTGTATTTCTCAAAAAAGAAAAAGAGTCTTTGTAAACGTTGTTCAAGGTTGTGTAATCCTTCCATATTTTAGCAAATATTTGTGAAGCAAATTTACTTTTCAGGCAATGTAATATTAAGAGAAAAAAATTAATGTTTCTAATGTCAGAAACATCACACTTAAATTCCATTTAGTATTGATGCTTTTACTTAAATATATTTTAAATGAAATTCCATAATCTTTGCTTTCAATGAATATTGTAAAATTTATACAATATTGTTACTATCGCTTATTGTCATATGTGCTTTATTAATTCTAGAGGAAAACATCTGTAAGACAGTAGAATCAAGTACATTTCAGAGTAAACCTTAATTTACTACCTTTAGTCTTTTACTGAAAATGAGTTTTTCAGACAAAACTAATAAATAAGCTCTACTATATTATTAATTTTATTTGATTATGTTTGCAATCCATAATGAATATCTTAATCACAAGACTTCTATTCTTAAATCCTGTTTTTATCTCCACTATTCTGTCTCCCTCAATAAGCTGTACTCTTTCTTTGCTTTTTCCTGCAAAATTTCTCTCTTCTTTCCCCACACTCCTACAATGAATATTAAGTACTATATGCATCACAAATTCCAAAGCAATGGAGAAAAAACAGTAAATGCTAGTAAGGTATTACTTAAATGTGCATATATCACATCAGCAAGAAAGAGTAAAAGAGAAAATATGATATTAATGATTAAAATTTAGAAAATAAGTAGCGTAATATGATGGAAAGTAATGTAATAACACCCGTAATATTGGTGGTCAGAGAGGCTATTTTTGAGGAAAAGATGTTTAAACTGAAACTGAATCATAACATACAGCTCATCATGCTCAAACCTAAGAAGTCATCTCAAACAGATGGCAGAAGCAGTGCCGTGGCTTTAAAAAGAACAAGCATGGGGTGATCTAAGACCTCACGGCAGACCAGAGTAGCTCTGCCTGGAGCTGTGCCAGCAAGGAAGAATGAGACTTGAGATGATGCAGAGAAGAGACCTGTCCTCTGATAAAATCAGTATGTTTTTATTCTATTCCAACTGAAACAAGATAGTATTGGGAGATTTAAATGAAAGGAATGGTATTGTCTGAGTTACAATTCCAAAATAATCTTCGGTCCTGTGTGTGAAACAAAGGTAAGCTAGAGCAAACATTGAGGAATCAAGTCTAAATAGATGGTCTCTGACCTTGTCTGAGTGTTAGGAATGGCTTGAACTAAAATGACTCTAGAGGAAACAGATACAGATTGAGAAAGACTGGATTGTAATTTGGAAGCAAATTCTGAGGCTTAGAAATGTGTGTAGAGATCCACAGAGCCAAGAAAAGGTGGAAAATATCTCCATTTTGCATAAAATTCTGTTTCTGAAAGAATAGAAAAATGGGGCTGGGGATTTAGCTCAGTGGCATAAGCGCCTGCCTTGCAAGCAGGCAGTCGTGAGTTCGATCCCTGGTACCAATAAAAAGGAAAAAGACAAAAAAAAAAAAAAAAAAAAAAAAAAAAAAAAAAAAAGAATAGAAAAATTAAAAAAAATGAGAAATTTCCTTTATTTCTCCCAAATCTCTCACTTTTTTTTTTCCCATTTATCTTACTGGGATGCTTAATTTGTTTAAAAAATAAATGCAATAATATAATGCAATTTACAAATTGACTAGAGTTCAGGTACAGAAATGATGCTGCTTTAAATTCTACAGCCCCAGGAGACAAACAAAGTATTCTATGTCTATGTAGTAAAATAGTCCTTGGTAATCAAAGGAAAGAAATAAGGACACTCTGATGTTCACTGATTTAAAAAAAAAAAAAAAAAAAAAAAAAAAAAAAAAAAAAAAAAAAAAAAAAAAAAAACTTTGGAAGTCCTGTAATGTTTACAATGCCTAAGTTTTATTGGTCTTGTTCTCTACTGTTTTGTCCAACTTTATAATATCTAATGAGATAGACAATTCTTTTTAAGGAAACAAGAGACAACGTTGATAACCATTGTTGATAACCTTGTACTCTGTTCTACACCATGTGCTATGTCTATCCTTGGTTTTGACTGACAGCTTTGTTTTGCCATATTTGACTGTATTCTCTCCCCCCCCAAAAAGTAATAAGCACTAAGGAGTAATAAAATCCAAAATGTGTAAAAAAAAAAAAAGAAAAGAAATAAGGACACATGCTACACTGCAGCAGAAGCCTGAAAATATTAAACTAAGGGGAAGAAATTAGGCATAAGTGACAAGGTATTGTAGGGATTTTACTTATTTGAAATGTCTAAAATAGGCAAGTTCAAAGTCAATTGCCAATGAATGCAATATAGGACATTAAAAAACTTGGACTAAATAGTAATATATAGATTCCTGATTTGAGCAACTTCTTCATTGGAAAAGCCATTAAAAATTACACAGAGATATTCATAGCTGTTATAATCATGGTAAATTTGACATGTCAGCAATGAAATTGAGAAGTCATACCAAGAAGAGAATAGATAGTTTTGTTCCTTAGAAGAGACATTAGATTTAGATAGAAAGATATGGAAATTTACAGAATAAAAAGCTAAGTTATTAGACAATGTTTTCCAAAAACTAAATGTTGAAGCAATGTAGAAGAGGATGACTAATCCCTGGGGTATGGTAACATGCAGGGTCCATTCTAAAAGATTTCAAGAAAAAAAACATAGAAGAATATTCATCATTAAGATAGAAGAAAAACTAGTAGAAATATTGGTGTCAATTGAAAAGAACAGATATTTTCCAGAAGGGAGTCATTAATTATTTTACATATTACTGAGACCATAAAGTGAGTTAAAAAAAAAAAAAAAAAAAAAAAAAAAAAAAAAAAAAAACAACAGATAACAAATCAGTGGTTAGGGCCCTTCAGCAATAAGTAAATGGATGGATGAAGGACATGTGTATTCAGATAATTATTTTCATTTACCTTTTTATCTTTTACTTTGTGTTTTTTCTTTTCCATCACTCAGAGAGGATAGAAGATACTAGAATATGTTTGTGTGTTAGATGGAATCACGGTGTCATCAGGGTAACGTGGTAGCTGAGGTGATGCTGACGTGTGAAGGGACATTTTCTTTTGATAAGAAAGTGTGGCAACTATAACACAAACTGGAAGGGCAGACTCCTAACATAACCTGAGAATTCATTTATTAACTGACTCCTGCAATATTTGTTATATCTTTTTTAAAAAAAACAATAAAACACAGTTACACTGCTTTATAGCTGTTGATGTTGTGTTCTGGGATAGGAAAGAAGTTTCCACTCTCACAAATGCGGACAGAGTCACTATTTAGAAAGTTTTAGCTGTGACTCACTCCACAGATTGCCTTGGTGTTCAGAAATCACTCTCACTCAAGGACTTGTCCCTTTTTTCTAATGACTGGTCAAAACACTCCTGCATTTGCCCCAAATCTGGATAATTCTGCAGAGCAATTTCATCTCAAGAGTTCTCCACAGGTTCAACTGAAGCATTTAATAACTTCATTGCAGGCCAGATTTTTCTAAATCCTGATTCTTTTACTCACTGAGTACTGATCCAAAAGCTTTTCCATCTCAGAATTCGTTTCTTTCAAAACAACCTGTAACAATTGGTATCAGGAATGACTTAAAGAAAATCCTCATGAAATTGAGATTTTGGAACTGCTGGTCATCTTAATGAGAATTCCACCACTTAGCTGTAAAAACACTGGGATTTCTTTATGGAGGTTAGGAGAATAGATGGATGGGGCATAAGGATTTGATTATATGAGACCTTTACAAGTGTTGACCTGAGGTGAACTGGTGTTGGTAGAAATGATCTAACAATGTTTGAAAACTATAAGGAACTAATAGCTAAGGGCTGTATAATTAAATGGTTGACGCTAGGAATAATTTATGTCTTGGAGAACACCAACAAGAGGCTAAAAATGATTCCTCACCAAAGGCTAAGCATAATTCCTAGACAGTTTCTGATCACAACAGCAGAGAAGGCTAAGGATCAGGGCTTTGCATAACTTCATAATAAGCACTGTGGCAGTTTTAGTGCAGAACTGATAGAAGCTGTACGTCCATAAGAAGAGGACAAGGTCATTGAGTTAATGGAATCAAACTTGCCTTCGAAGATTCCTCTAAGTCTTCTGCACAGGAGAATTTGGCTCACCTCTCTGTGATTGAGGTTAATACTCTTTCTATGCCTGAAAATGATTCAGAAGATTTTGTTGTAAAAGACAAGAAAGTTTTGTTTTCCTTTGCTTTTTCTCATCAATAGACAATAAAAAAATCAGACAAACATAACTAAAGTAAAAAAAAAAAAAAAAAAGATTAAATTTTAACCTTTCAAAACCAGTGAAGTTTTGGTGGTACCTGGAGAAGAAAGCTTGAGATTTTATAACCACTGGTCACCTTAATGAAAATTCCACCACTTAGCTGTAAAAATACTGGTGATTTCTATCAAATTGATGGAAACCTTAATGAAAGCTAAAAGGTTCTGGATTCTATATGTAGGCAGGAGATGAATGAGTATGTCTGATCCAGACCCTGAGAGCAATGATCCTAACACATGGAACACAAGAGTTTGCATATTTGAGACTTTATTGCTATAGTAATACTTTTTCATAATATATGACTGGGTAGTGCAGAAAACACAATATAATGCAATGCCTACATGACCTGAAGAAATATGAAAAAAGAAACGCTCATATCTAGTGATTCAGTAATAGCAAAGATTTTTGTTGTTGTTGCTACAAAAAAAATGACTAAAAAGGAAATTAAGAGGTTTGGAATTTGGAAATGGTGGAAAGACCATAAGATACTCCTAATCTTTAGGAGGGCTCAGAGAGAAACACTTTGCTTATCCAAATAATGAGTGCTCAGATGAAAATGCCAGCACTACTAAGAAGCTCAGTGTTGGCTGTCTTTTGCTAATTATCCGAAGATACTGATCTATATGTGTGTTTACTGTTAAGAACAGGATGGATAGCACCCTTCTGTAGTAAATGTCAGACGGCAATATTTAACAGTCAGAAGACAAGTAGGTACAATCGTCACAATATGCAGTAAAGTTATAGTGATGAGTCATTGAATGTATAAAGCTGGTTCTCAAGGCAAGCCATTTTAAGAGCTAGATAGGCCATATTCCAATAGCACTGGCTAATATTTACAGAAAAAAGCGAATTAAGTGTAGGAATAAGGAAGGTAACTCCTCCTATCTCAATAAAAATTGATTTCCTCACCTAAGTTCCAGATCTCATTCACTTTTTTCCTTCTATAATCCATTACTTGAAAGAGAAACTGTATATCCTTGGGGAACAACCCTATAGTATCCTGGGAAATATATATGGTAATGATCTCTTCAGACATTCCTCCAAAGAGAACAGAGCAGATGCATTCAACGTGGCAAATACTTAGAGGCCTTTTGGGAGACATTTCTTCATGGGTCTCCAGTGCTCCCACATCTTAGCGAACTGAGTGCTGACTTCATTTGTTGTGGACTATTCAAGAATGCTTGTATAGCAAAGAGCATTGGAAAACAGGGATAGTATCTCTCAAAAGAAAAGGGCAAATCTTATACTGTTTAAAATAATAAAGGAAAAGTTTCCTAGGGTTACAGATCAGAGTGGCTTATTTTAGAAGATGTTTGCTTCTTAAACTCAAAGTTGCTTGATTGTAATGCGAATGCTTTGCATGTGGAGCGCTGTATCCCTCTGCAGCAATTCAACGGGTCCTGGCATCCAGAATAGGTGAAAACTTGATTCGCATCTTGCTCACTATATTGTGATATAAACTTTTATCTCTTGATCCAGGAGATTTTTTTGGCTTCGTGCAGAATCCACAAAAATCCTACAGACCAATAATTATAGCTTTCTAGGGGAATAAATTACTGTATATTTTGAAGTTTTTAATAATGTCTTCCTAAGATTCAGAGACGTTGAATATTAGCAAAGTCTTCAGTTCAAATATTCCAAGGCTTGAGATGCAATTATATTTGCAGATCCTCACACTGTTAAGGAAACATGCCCGGTAAATTTCTTTATGTTCTTGAAACAACATGTGGTACATTTAGGAAGGTTTATTTGGCATGTTTATCTGGTCATGTTAAAGATGGCCAGCTTTGTTGAAGTGCAGAATTGGAAGATGCAAAGCAGCACTTCTAGAATCTAGAATGAGAAATATTCTTTTGAAATACGGCATAGCCTTTGGTTAATAATTTACCACTATTGTTGTTTCTATATTATGGAAAACTCTGAAAAAGAATGTATTGTGATAATAGAGCATTTCTAGTTTATACTTACGTACTGAGCCAAACATTTCATGAAATAAACCTTTTCTTCTGCTGTAAGAGTTACACGGAATCTGTCAATACTAATGTAAATATGGTCTAAAGAAGAATCACTAGTGCAACTATAGTGATAGTAACTATAGGTTACATGGGATTTGGGAAATTTACTCATTCAGCTGACTTGTGCCTCATCCTGGAGTTACTGCTTTAATCTTACAAATTTTTATTAATAATGCCCAGGCTTACTGCTTGGCAGAAACACACAGCCATCCTCAGTGGGAACTTCTGGATGCACAATCACTTCATAAACATGATCTAGTCAGGAGTATTTCCTGAAAAGGTAGATAATTATCACATGCAAATATTCTCCGTACAGTTTGCAAACAAAATGACCTACATTTTGATTCTCCTAACAATGTTTTCTGTGTACTGAATCCAACATGTTGCCAGAAGATAAAGAATACAAAGGATTTCAGATGTGTTTCCTGATCGGTATGAGAAATTGAGGAGTGTAATTATATGCCATGCCTAGGAGAAGGGGGTCCAGGGTTTTTCTTTTCAGATGAAAGGTTTACACTTTTCAATCTCAAGTCCACAGTGGCTGAAGTCTTAATGGTATTGGAAATATCCTCAAGGCATTTTCGTCTTCCAGTTTGAAGTACTGTTTTCTTTTTGATGGTGATAGTCTCTTTAGTATCTACTCTCTTTGACCCCAACTTTACAAAGTTTCCTTTCAGATCGAATTACAATCTTTTCAAACTTTTGTTCTTTCTTTTTGCAGCAGATTCTCTTGCATTCTGGTTAAAAGCAGCCAGAGGTACTCATTCCACAACCGGAACAATGAGCAGCTTTAAATTCCTTCCGATAGGCCAATTAATAATAATAGTTACCAAATTTGCTGTTATGAAAATTCTGATCATGGAGAAAATGTTGCCATGTTTTTTACCAGAATGTAACATGTAGGACCTCTAATCAGATTCCCAGTAGATTCTCCATGTAAGATCAACTAAACTTGCCAGAGGCAATCAGCACTCTAGTCTTTTGAATTCTACCAGAATCACTACTTATAGTATTCTAGGGCTCCTGTAACCCCCATCTAAAAAGCTTTCCAAATCTCTCTCATAAAACAGTTACAAAGGCTTCTGATCTATATGGTCAGGCAGAAAATCACAGCAATGACCTCAATCCAAGTATCCATTTTCTGTATTGGGCAGCTTTACTTTTGATGGACAAAATGCCAGAAACTTGCAATTTAAAGGAGACTAAATTTACTTATTTTAATTTCTTAGTATTCAACCCAATATCATCTGTCCCCATGGTAGAAATATCAAAGTTGAAGGTTGTGTTGGAGCAAAGCCCCTTATTTCATGGCAAGAGGGAACCATACCCTGGAAAGACTACCTAAGTGGGACCGAAACCAGATATAGTACACACGACTCATCAAAACAATTCCTGCTGTGTGCTTTCTTTTGTCCATATTGACAGTCCAACTTAAGGGTCATGGTTAATGTCAGCAAACTTTGGTTATTGGCTATGCTAATGATATCTGGAAGCCAAAGGAAAATCAGACTTAGACATAGAGTTACAGGCTTTTTAGTGTCTTCAATCTATTATTCGTCAATATACCACATCATGATTCTATCATTTTTACTAGCTCAAATTTAAATTGCTAATGGAATGAGGCTTTATCTCTTCAATAGCCTTTTTTCCACTCTGATCCTATAACAATCATTATAGAAAAACAGGCAAGAGAACATAAAATGGCAAAGTTAAGCAGTTTGATAAAAATATTAAAACTATGTTCCTAATCCTATTACTAGGATCACTATACATAGTTTTACAATAATTCTTACACTTTTCTTTAGGAAAACAAAATCCCTTAAAAACTTAAGAGCTAGCTTCAGTAATCAGTATATGTACAAATTTAAGAAATATAATACAGGGCCCAAAATAATCATTTTGAAACTTAACATTTTATGATATCTGTGAAAACAAAGTTACTTGTCCTATAGAATCTAAGTTTAATCATTGCTTTGTAAAATGGCTTAAAAGAGATAATTTAAAGAAAATGTTAGAATAGATGTTTTGCACACTTTTAATAATTATGCATAGTAACACTATTAATATTTCCTATGCTGAAATAGAAATAGTGACTAAAATGGAATGCTTCAGTATGTAATGTAAATATATTATTTCACACTTGATGTCTTAGAATACGGTTAGGTCTATCTAACCATTCCACTGGGAGATTAACAAAAGATAAGGCTTACTTTATGGAAACATTTGGTGTTATCTCAATATCATGTATATTTATTTCTCTGTACGCACAGCTAACTCAGTATTTTTTGGGGGGGAAATACTTTTTTTTTTTTTTTTGGTTCTGGGGATCAAACTCATGATGTTGCACTTGCCAGGCAGATGCTTACACCGCTGAGCTAAACCCCCTGACCAAAGTGAAGGGGACTTGAAATCGAACTCAGAATCTCATCATTGCCAGGCAGACGCTGTAACCCTGAGTTCAATCCCCAGCAATATTCTTTTCTTTGTACAAGATTTATTAAAAGTCTTTATGCAGCAGCCTCCATTTTCAGATACTGCTGCCAAGGACACTCTGCTATACTATGGGACCAGCTCGGGCATGGCTGGCAGCTCTGGTTTCTAAAGTCTAAAACTAAGACACTGATTAGTAAAGAAATACTCTCAGAAGGTCTTTTCCAAATTAAACGTATTGCCCCTTTAGGGACCCAACAAAGCACATACATGTGAATTTCAATCTACAGACTCTACAGTCTCTCTTATAAGTGAGATTATGCCCAGGTCACCTAAACACTGTTCTGAATGTTCTCATACTCTAACTTAACTAACTGCCAAAGGTTTCTTAGATAAAACCAAAGAACTCTTAAGTAATTCCCTTTTGGGGAAAAGAATTTATAGACATTAGGAGAAGGAGGCCTGTGTGACCGACACTGGAGAACCTTTAAATAAACAAAAATATTTTAAAAATATTAAATCTCAGACTGACTGGTATTTGTGAAATTTTAGAGTGATGTGGTGAAATATATTTCTTTATCATAAAAATTGTTTACTGATAACACAGTATTTAGTTGCTGTTCAAAGGGCATCTTTAAGGTGCTTAAGGGAAGGTCTACTTTTGCTGTTATTTATTTTTTTGACCGATATTAATAGGAAGCTAGAGATGCATAAATCCTTTATTCAGTTTTAGCTCTTTATTTTACAAAATTTATATATGCATATCTATTTTAATGTTTATGTCATGATACGTATGAAAATTTTTTGAAGTTTATTATTAAAATAATAATTACCTGACCCTACTGCTATATTCATATTTCCTGTTACACAAAGGAAGCTTTTTTCTTTCTCCTTTAAACAGGTTTTGTCTGCTATTTTCCTCCATTGTTGTAAACTAAAATTTCATAATTATTTAAGAATATGTGAATATATCAATTATGTTCATCCTATTGCATCTTCAGGTATATACACTCTACCTATTTCTCTGTTGTTGAAAATGGATTTGCCATATTATTTAATAATAAATGCATGAAAACATCCTTTTGCATTTTTCTGAAGTTAACATTGTAAGAATTTTGTTTGTTTGCTGGATGTTCTAGCAGATTTCATTAATTTAATCCATACTTATTTGTTTCAATATTTTATAATACTTAAGTATTTTTTATGCTATTTTTGAAACAGTCTTGCTACATGCATTCTGGCCTGTTCTGATCTAGTCTGATTGATGCTTACACTGCCCCCCACCTGGATTCCCTCATGCCATTCATTCAGGAATTCCCTTTGCTTCTTTATTGAATAAGAATCGGTATTTCCACTATGTTGTTATCTTTCATTTTTTATATTTCACTGTTTGTATATTAGGCTGTCATTCTGAAAAAAGTAAGTATACATGGGGACAAAGTTTTCCTCTCTCACATCTAAAATAACTTCATTTTTTCCTCACTGTAAATTGAAACTGAATAGGTATAGTCTCTTCAGTTGCAAATACTTGTAGTCCACAATTTTCAAAATGTTTCTCAATTTTCTTTTAATTTTCAACTGGAAAATTTTCAAATGGAAAATTGATTGCAATTTACTTTTTCTTAGTGTGTAAATTTTTCCCCTCTGGCATTTCATAGACACTCAGTTTTTGTTATTGTTCTAAAATTCAAGATATTATATTTTTATATTGATCAACTATCCAAAGATTTATTGAGTTCTTCATGAGCTTTTTTACTCTAACACTTCTATTTCTTTGGGTATAGCAGTTACCTTTTTGTGAATTTTTTATTGAATTTCTTTCTCTGTTTTCTTTGCTTATTCTGTTTTAAGTTTAATGATGCAGATGCTGTACCCCTGGTCTTGTAATTTATATTGTTCCTTTATTATTTTTCATTTCAGTGTTCCTCTCCTATCTGAGAGTATTTAAATTAATCTTTCAACTTTTAAAATAATTTTTAAATTTCCTCTACTATAATTTTAATTCCCTGTATGTCATATTTTTGAGGTAGTGTTCCCTTCTGATTATCTTCATTTTATTTCACAAGGTCTTTATCTCTCCATGGTTAATGGATACTGAACTTCATTTTCCTTCAGCAGGATATTAAAGATTTTTTTGAAATTTTGTTTTTCCTGCAAAGTCTCTTTTTCCACCTATTTGCTTCTATTCGTGCATTTCTGCTGACTTTTCTACCGGATGTCATTTGCCGTCTTCTTATTTTATGGGTGTGTACAGAAACACTTGCTGAAACTTGTGAAAGCCTGGGTGGGAATCATCAAACACCAGTGTTCACTCAGGATAATCTAGTTTCACTGTAACACCAAAGAATCATCTAAGTCAGCACATTTAGAACTTTTCCTTTGAACTGGTGTTATTTTCCAAGCATGGCTTGATTTCTTCTAACTTGAGGGCAAAATGCTGGCTGAAAATCTGTTAGACAGGGAAAAAAAGCCCAGGAGCTTTAGCTGTTATTAATACTAAAATTCTCTGCATGGCATGTCTCCCACAACTGGACCTGACATTGTCCTTTCTAGAGACCTTTGCTTTTTGACTTCTTAGGGATATAAAATGCTGTCTTTTGGGGTAGAGGAAGTAGTGGTCACTTACCTATACCAAACTGGAGAAGGCATTTGAAAAGAAGTTCAATAAGCATTTCTCAAGGACTTGATTAACATTTAGAACTGGACAATTCCATGGTATGAAGGATTGTCACACACAGTGAATAAATATATCATCTCTAATCCCAACTAATCAAATATTAGCAACATTCCTTATTCATCATGATACCCAACAATGCACACAGAATAGAACAACAAAGCAGATATCCCAGCAGCCATGAGAGACTGAACTGCTCTAGATGAGAAGAGTTTCCTAAACACATTGTCATCTACTCTTTTTGTGTTAAGTCCTATATAACTCCACCTCAGAGATATCAGTCAACTCTTGAGTTTCAAAATTTTCTGCCAGAATACCATCAGTACTTAAGATTATCAGAGTTTGTGTAGCATGAAATGAATTACTTCATCAATTTACCCATTGCTAGTTTTGAACTCACTTTCTGAGGATAGAGTAAATCATTTATTACCCACCAGCTTTTCAGCCTCTGAAAATGATCACTATGATTTCCCTTCCTCTAAATAAGTTTCTGTTTTTTATAAGGGTCCATTTATGATCATTTCAGTGAAGTTTCTGCAGGGGATAGAAGCTGACTACATTCTACCTTCTATCTTCAATGGCTATGAGACATTATTTTTAGTACTTTTTAAAATTCATGTCCACAGTGAATAACCAAATGAGTAAAGAACTCAAGTTATCTCCATTTTTTGGCTTGGAAAATTGAAAGTTGCCTGAGTGGTCTAGCTATTATTTAGCCTAACAATAGTTTTGGCCAATTTTCTGACATAGTGCTGCTTGTTTTCAGAGATTGCAAGAGGGATCCTTTCTGTTTGCTTGGTTGTTCACTGAGAGATTAGCAGTGGATAAGGGAATGTAGGTAAGAAAACGTTTCAAAAAGTGAAGGATAGATTCCCTACAAAGACGTACTAGCCACAAATAACTACTAAGTTACTTCTACTTTCCACATTAAACCCCACTGCCTTATTCAAACACAGCTTCTAATCACCTTAGAAGTAGAGTCTGATTTAGAAGTCACATCTGTTTGTGCTGTATGTGAAATAATCTCCTCATATTTCTTCCCCCTGTTCAAAACACTGTCTTTGTCTATTTTTTGATGCCACCCCAGAATACTACAAACCAAGTATCTTGTAAACAGTAGACTTTTGTCTCAAAGTACTGCAGGCTAGGAAGTTCAAGAGCAAGGTACTAACATTTGAAAAGTGACTCATTGTGACAGCATACTGAAAAGATAAGATGGGCTGAGTGAGACAGAGAAAAAAAAGGAAAGGCTAGACTCCTCCTTTTCTCAGATACAACTTCTGTGAAAATGTTTCTACTCCGCACTGAGGGAATGAATCTCTCTTCATCTAAGCACTCTTGAAGAGCGCCACCTTTTCATACGTTTATAATGGCAACTGAATTTCAAAGAATATTTTGCCAGGAACACTGAAAATCCTGTAGCCCTGTGCCTTACCTCCGTTGCTTACCATTGGACAGTATTTTCTAACTGCTGTTTTTTTAGAGAGCAAATATACTCCATCCTATACGGAATGCTCTGACACACACAAATACGCATACATTTTTAGGAAATTTGTAGACTCTCTAAATAAATACAGTCTAAGTTCCAGAAGTTTGTAGATACCTCATTTGTTATTCTTTTTTTTTTCAGATTCCTCAATTGTAATAAGGGTAGAAATATATTCTGAAAGAATCTCACATCAACTTTTGCTATATATATATATATTAGAATGACTAACATTTTCCCCCCAGAACTTTTGAAATATGCTTTTGAAAAAGATCCTTTGAAGATACTGCAGGCAAAAAATTATTTCAAGTCAGAGTTACCATGTATTTTCTTTCTGTCTTAATAAATAAGAGAACTTTTAAAATTTCAGCTTCTAAAAGTGGCAATAAGGAGGAACCTAGAGGTTGAGTTTTGTGAAGGCTTGACCTTTTTCTCAAGACTTTCTTGAGTGTTCTTTACCAATCGTATAGAATAACTTTAACACTAACCACTTTCCTTCCTAAAGTTGTAGCTCAGAAAAACATCATTTCTTCAAGTCTATTGTGATTGTTAACTCCATGTGTTCACAAAATGCGCGACTGCTGCATGAAGCATTATTCCGAGTGCTTTTGTGAAATCATTGACTAAAACTACGGAGTAAAGCAGATTTCCCTATTTAATGTGGCTAGGATTTATCAAATCACAGGAAGACAAGAATAGAACAACAAAGCAGATACCTGACAGAACTTTTCCTGCATGCCTGTCTATGAAAACAGACTTTTTTGTTATTTGTTAGATTTTTTTTCTGCTTTGTATTAACAATGAACCATTGTTCTAATTCAGGATCTTGAGCCTACTGTACTTTGGATGGGAAATATATTATTAATTCTACTGGTTTTCAGGCCATCAGATCCAGATTAGCAATACCATCACTTCTCATGTGTCTCCAGCTTGGCTATTAAATCGGATGAGAGGTGACTTTTTAGCTGCTACACTTGCCAATTACTTATAACTGATCCATTTATGTAGGTTGATCTTTACACACACACACACACACACACACACACACACACACACACACACACACAGAGTTTGTTTTCTGGACAATACTCATAAATACAAATATGCCATACACTAGCAGTTAATGAGTAATGAAAGAAAATGGCTTCAAATATCAGCATGGTGTGGTTTTTTTCCTTTTAGAATAAAACTTGTCCAGTTCCATGGTCCCAGTTTCATAGGTAAGCCTCACATTCTATGCAGAGAAAGATGCTAAACTTACTATTCACAAAAGCAACCACTTTCTTGGACTGTAAGGAGAAAACTATTTAACCTACCAATTAATTAATATCTTACACCTTGCTCAATTTGATTCCTTGTATTTGAACACGAATAAAATGAGAATATTTCTCTTTCTCGAAAGGTATCAAAGTGAATTTTTATGTTTATAAAACCAGAATATATATACTTTAAATGTATAACAATTTAAATTTTCTATTCTATTATTTTGCTTGTATATCAGCAAACATGAGGAGTTATAAATCAGAAAAGCCTGGGCCCAAATTTCAATTCTTCTTATTATAGTTGCATGAATACAACTAAGTCACTTATATTTTCTGAATTTCTTTTGTTGATGTTAAACATAAAAGTAGTATCTTGTAATTTTTTCTTTATGGAGATCTTATGGAGATTACATAGAAATGTGTTTATGAAAGCATATGTGCTACATGCCTGATAATTAGTATAAATAAATTTTAATGCAAAAAAAAAAACAAGGAGGAATAAAAAGTCATATTCTCTCAGGGAGGAAAACCTGTTTTGTCAGCACACAGAGAGAAAATGAGAATCATTCATCTCCAGGCTCTAATACCATGATATTTTCTTTCATATATGAATCTATTTATACAGTACTTGTAGTTAGATCTGATATTTCTGATTAGATGTAGGTGACTGTATCATAGGTTCGCAGAATCTGACTGGAACCCTTTATTTTTTTTTTTAAGCTTTGTTGAAGTGACTTGAAATGAAAAGAATATTGATAAATTCTTCAAACCCTTTATATGACTAAAATATCAGTGAGATTATTCAAAAACTAATGAGAAAGACACAAAAAGAACACAAAACAGTACAGGTAAAAGGAATCTTCCCATCCAGCCTTTCCATACCAAAAACTTTTGAATCAATTTTCTAAGTTCCCTCTGTCATGTGTGGGTGAGCAGACAACCCAAGGAAATCTTCCCATAGCCCATGCCTTTATTGGATGCATTCTCCTTAGGCTAAACATAACCCACTTGATTTGGTACTGGTTCTTTTGAGAGGAGCACAGAGGACTTCTATGGGTTTTTTGTTGCTGTTGTTGTTGTTGTTTGGTTGGTTGGTTTTTAGCATAAGTGGCTTGTTGTGTGAATGATATATTGGGTTTATTTTACAAATATTTGAAAAGACAGCACCAAGTCTGTGTTCTGATCTCTACAATGAAGCACTGCCTGGTAGTAAGTTTGGGAGGATTGAAAGCGAAATTAGTTAATTTATTTCCTAAGGAGAAATTTTTTTGGGGGAGAATCATCATATGGTGTCTCTTTTAGATCTCTAAGGAAGTGCTTTCCATGAATAATACCTAGCTCTTCCCTTTTTTAAGGGGCCATTTTTTTTTTTTTTTTTTTTTTAGCTTTCCATACAAGTTTCACCATGTAATTGTTAGTAGGAGTCTTTTGTCTGTTTGCTTTTGTTGTTTGTTTTGTGTTTTTTGTCATTTCTTGTTTGTAGAATGGATGTCTTTGAGTGTCACTGAGTCAATAATGGCACGCTGACAATTTTAAGAAAAATATAGGAAGTGGGTCCCTGGCTCCATTTTCATTCCTAGACGCTGTCATATAGGACAGGACATGGTAGCGATGGTAGTGTCTTGGCCATGAAACATTTTTCGGAGAATGAACATTGGAGTTGGTCCTGGATAAAAGCCCAGTCACTCCTGGTGTCTTACCGCTTTTGTAGATGCTCTCCTCTTGAGTTTTAATAACTGGTTGAATTCTTGGGATTCTGAAGGGTTCTGAGGCCTTTTAAAGAATAAGAAAAGGCTCTCTGACTTCTCTCAAGAAGTTCAGGAATTTACTTTATTGCACTTACAGATTGTTTTCTACTTAAAGTATTTTAGGAAGGTGATGTTATTCCCTTTAAAAGGCTCTTTATTGATAATATTTTTAGGTTCTGTACTACGTAGAAGTGGTATAGTAGTGAGCATTGGAATTGTGGCAAAGAGACAAGAAATCATTTTATTACTATAATTTCTGTATCATTCTTCTTGTCATGCATTCTCATTTGGAAACAACTCATAGTCCAAAGAGAATAGAGCATATATCCTGAATAGTCTATGATTTTTTGATATTTAACATTCACCTCCTTAATACTCTTAAAATAATGGTTTGCTTAGACTCTGACACACATTTCTATAATCGTTAATAATGCACCTATTCACAAAAGTAAGAATATTTCTTGAAAATGCAAAGCATAGCCAAAATTCCTTTACCTAGCAATTATTAGGCTAGTCTCCAAAACCATAATTGTTTTTATTCCTTTCTTGAATGTCTAAGATACTTGTGTTAATTTTTGACTTAGTCTTTCAGTGAGGAATATGTGAGTTCCTATACCTTGATCTCTGATTGAACATTCTTTTCTACGTATTTTGAAACTGTTTTGCAAACTACCCAATATTTCAACTGCTTTGCAGACCTTAGTTATCTGCAATAACTAATCCTGAAATTTACTTTAACCTGTCAAATATTCTGGTGTCTTGAGATTAATTTTGGTTTGCTTTCTGGAGCATATTAAATCATTCTAAATACCACAGAGTCGATCTTTCCTTACTACCTTTCTATATATCTTCTATCTCATAGAACACTATCCCTCAGTTCTCACCTCACAGGTTAACCATATCCCTCTACTATTTGTTATTCTCCACGGTAGCATTTCCCAGGCAAGAATGTTCTCCATAGATACTGTTCAGGAATTGTAGATTTGCAGCCATGTTTGAACAATGACTCCTAAATTGTCATGCAGGACTAAAATAAAGGCTCTGGTGTAATATTAGAAGCAACCTTGCAAATATAAATCGCTCATTTTTCATTGAAGAATTGAAGCCCTCCCCATAAAAAAGAGCATCTAAGCAGTATTCTCTCAGAAATAAAAATAATAGCTTCTGATTATATTTTGGAGAACTATTAGATGAATATTAGAACAACGTATTTAAAGTTTGTCTTGCATTTTCAAAGTTCTGTTTTGTCTTCCTTGATACCCATATCTGTCAACCTCATTCCATTTTCTTTTGAAACTATCTTAGCTTAATGCTTTATAAACTTAAACCATATAATTTCCTTCAATATTGTAAGCTCTGTGCCTGCGTGCATGTGTGTGTGTGTGTGTGTGTGTGTGTGTGTGTGTGTGTGTGTGTTTAATACCTCTATAAGTTTAACTGGAATTTTACTTTTCACCAAGATACTGTCCTAAAGCACAGATAGTTCTTCTGAGGTCTGCATTCAGAACACTGGATTGGGTTGCAATTGTCCAGGAAAGAATCTGGGCAACCTTGGTTTCACTGTCATTCACAGGTACACTGTTATTTTCTTTTCTTATGCAGCTCCTTGAGTCAGGTAGGTTCATCAATGTGCCACCCTCATTCTTTCCCCATCAGAAGATGTCTTCAGGTTTTCCAGGTTCTGTATGTGGCTACGTTATACTCATTAATTCTATCTGCCTGAAAAGTTATATTCTTCTTTATTTCTACTTAGATCCAATGCATCATCCACATCTTAATTCATATTTTCAATGTTTACTTTCCCTATGAAGCCTTCCTTTGCAATTTCAAAGAGTTTTCCTCCTCTTATCTTCAGCCACATTTATTACTTTCATTAATCATATTGGCACAACTTAATCATTAGTGATTCTAGTTGTTTTTTCATATGCATCTCTTTTGTTTACCCAGCTGCATGGTAAATCTCAGAAAGCAGCCAGAGTAGGCTGAAGAATGTAAATAAATAGCATATTTGTTTATGTCTTTCCCATGTCTGTAATTTTCCAACAGCTCCTCATTTTTGCTAGGATTAAGTTCAAATGCTTATAAGGTCTTTTAGAACTTCACTTATGTCCACTTTTCTAGGCTCATCTGTACCTTCATGTATTTGTTTCCTTTTCATTTAAATAAATAGCATATCTTTTATTCTACTTTTATTATTTTTCCCCATTCTCACATACACTGTTTCATCAAATCTTAGTAATTTTTTCAGTCAAATTTTTTTAGAATTTTGTCATTTTACCCTATCCCTTCTTGCATAAGTCTCAAACAGGAATGTTGAAATATTTAAAGTGGATCTATTAGGCCTACCCTCTTTTAATCTTGAATGATTTTCTAAAATAAAATACTGCATTGAAGTGCTTCTGAAATTTTAAATACAGTATGGATTTGGACATACGTATTTGGGGATTAAAATAAAGAGTTTGAAGTCATGATGGAATTTTTATTCTGAGAAATAGGTGACAGTATCAAGAGAGGGTTGTGGAGGGAGTTGAGATAAAGAAATATATTAGAACATCAATGATAGCTGACATTCCACAGAAGTTAGCAGCCAGAGAAAGAAACTGAATCTACTGATGATTTCATCTTTAATTTCTCAGCTTCCGGATCTGTGAGAAATGAATTTGTGTTGTTTACAAGCCACCAGGCACTGACTCTGTGGTGTTTTGTTATAGCAGCACGGCAAGGTTTGTATGGAATCAGGGTTTTCAGGGTAGTTGGATGATACCAAATGGACTCAGCAAGGGAAGCTGAAGGTGATAGATGCACAGCTCCAGTGGAGGGAACAGGCTGAGCCAACAGCAGAAGGCCCAAAGGACATTCCATTTTCACCTGCACAGATACTAGACAGATGCATGAGCTGACATATAGTTGACCAACAAAAGAAAGATACCTTTCCTTTCTATTGGTGTTAATGCAATGCAGGAAGTGAACACGATAGTTGAGAGTCAGAAGCTGGCAGAATCAGATGTTCACCATGGTGAAATACCCACTGCAAGCGGGTTCTGCAGACCTGGGCTCAAAATTAACATCTTAGATGATTTTCTCACCATATATAAGATGACCTGTTAGTTACTAAACCAGGTTTGGATCTTCCAAGCTACAGGGTACTCATTTTAATGCTTAGTCCAGCGTCAAGTAGTAGTAGGTATTGGTGAAATTATAGTTAATATGAATCTACATTGCCCTTTTATCTTATTGAATTAGGGTTCAGTAATGAGGTTTCAAAGCTTTCAAAGTTTTCTTCCAATAACCCTTAAAAGGAGAGAGAGAGAGAGAGAGAGAGAGAGAGAGAGAGAGAGAGAGAGAGAGAGAGAGAAAGTGACCTTTAGTAAGTAGAGAAAGCTATTCTTTATAGAGAAGACTGCTGTAACTTAGCATCCCCCATGCCCAAGGCTATTAATGAAGCGAGGGTGGGGGGTTTCCTTTTTCTCCACTGTGCAGCCATTCAAAAGGAGAAAGTTCTCCTTGGCAAGAAAGTGCTATTTTCAGAGATGAGATTAGGCTCATTTTGGGCAGACACCGTGCTTCTTGAGTCTCAGCACCTCTAAAGATTAGGTTAAAAGGTAAGAAGGAATGACTCAGAATAATTGCATTGCTTTACTGTGAACTTTAAGATCTTTTAGTGGAAGAGTTTTACAAGCAGTGATAGATAGTCCTGGAGAGAGGAAAAGCACAAACTCAGGGGAAAAGAACTGCAATGCCTGGCTGACTTTCCACAAAAGAAGCTTGGCCAGCCTTGTTGGCTTTTCTACTTCCCTCAATTTCACAGGAATATTTTGAATATGTTCCAACCTTCCCAGTTTCTGAAAACAGACTTTTCTCCCGTCTATTTTTGCTATATAATTGCACACACTCGATGAAGCAGACTTTAGAAATCCCATGTTGAGACCAGGTACATGAAAGTAAAGCTCTATATACACATGTTAAATTCGAATGCTATTTTATAATTGAAGAAAATACTTCCATAATAATATCTCTGAGCCAGAACCTAAATGTCTTACCTCTCAGCACAAATCAAAGTAAATGCTGAAAAATATTTATTGATCTCTTATTGAGTTCTTAGCTTGGTGTTATTTAAGAAATGCAGAAAAAATAAGCAAGACAACTCCTGGACTTATGAGTTTACAATCTCTTTGAATAGAAAAGGCATAGTTCAACTATGCACTAACAATAAGAAATAATACACGGTGGTAGATATTTAAGTGATACCTATAGCTGTGATTTTCACACCTTTACTTTCTTTTTTTTGTTTTTCTGTATCCACACATCTCCTTGCCCATAGTGAGAGGCCTGAGTTTTTCTGACCTCCCATATCTGATCAATTGCTAAGTCCTTTATCTATAATTATCTCTGAAATAAGTCCATTTGTCTGTGGTCCCTACTGGTACCAGTGTCCTCTGGAGGTCAGCATTCACTCTCACATGGTAAACTGCAAGAGCTTTGTAACTTCACTCCAATCTTGCAGCCATGGCATTTACAACTCATCTACACAAATGAGCCAATGAGATCTTTCTATAACAGTGTCCTCAGTTTAATCCATCCATGAATCACAAGTCTTTTCCTGTACAGTGTGAAGCACTGTATTTAAATTTTGACCTACAGTTTAAGATAGAGATGAGGGTGTTTATAGTGGATTTAGGATGATACTTGGTCCGATGATGGCTTAACTCTCATTCATTTTCCTTGATCATCCTTGAAAAGACTATAATTCTGGGCCCATGCACTCTTTTGTGCTACTTTTGTACCTGCTTTGGCCTCTTCCTTTACTTATGTTTATTTGTTATCTGCATCATTGAAAAGCCTTGCACCATTACTTCTATTTCTATTGTCTTTTCTTCAGCCACAAAAACCCCCACTTTGTTGTAACTGTTTATTATGTCTAATTTTTTTTATTTTTGTCTTTTTCATTTTTATCGGTACCAGGGATCGAACTCACGACTGCCTGCTTGCAAGGCAGGCGCTTATGCCGCTGAGCTAAATCCCCAGCCCCCTATTATGTCTAATTGTTTGCTCTCATCTCTGTGCTTCCAAAACAGCAGGGTTTCAGTTTGCCTTGTTCATTTTTTTATCACCTGAATTTCTACCAGTTTCTGGAACTAAGTAAATAGTTAATAATTAATTCTTCAGTAAACGAAAGTGGATTTAAGTAAAAAATTAAAAAGAAAATAAGATCTGCAAGAGAAAAGTAACTGATCTATGAACCATCAAGAAAAGACTGAGACTGGTGAGGGTTTGAGAGTTGCCAAGGAAGCACTTCATCCTAAAAGTTTACATGAGGAAGAAGGAATCCAAGTCTGAAAATAGAAAGGCCTTTTGTTTGATAGAAGAAGTAGATGAATGTGGGTTATGCTGACAAATAAGGAATTGACTTAGATGGGGGTAGCATAGGTATGAATATAGTAGGTCTGATGATTGAAAAAAATCCATATTTAACAAAGAAATAAATGTGAAATACTTAAAATTTGACACAGCTTCTGGACATTGTCAGAAGGTAGTATGAGGTGAGCTAAACATGATTGTTTCCTTTAATATTGAAGCAGCAAGAACCCTTCTCTCTAGAATGTTTAACTGAAAGTGAAATTTTAAAAACTGTGATTGATAGGTTGATAGAAAGCATAAATTTATAGACTGCACAGTCTACTGGCTAAGCATTGGCCACATGCTTCTATATGTCAGTTCTATAGTATTAATACAATAATCTAACCTTCCTAAACATCAGTTTTCCACCCCAAAATGGGAATAGAAACCACCTACTTCTAAGCCTTTCATAAGGAAGAACTAGTGCAAACAAGAACTTTACTCCTAGTAAGCATTCATGAAAGTCCTTGTTATTTCCACACTATCATTTTTATTTTGTTTCATACATTTTATCGTTCTTCTTTTCATTAATTTGTATTCACAGGTTCTCTCTGAAGTAGAAAGGTTCAAAATGAGTTATGTATCCTTGTTAAATTAGTTTTCTGATTGTAGTTTTTGATTAAATGTCATGTAGAATTCTAAGAAGAAATAAATAATCACACAGACAAGATGTTATACCACAAATGATCCAGAGAACATAAATGGGGAAAACTTTGCCATTTGTGTCACTGCCTAATTTACCTGAAGGACTGTGAGACATTCAGAAGTATTTGATGCTTTGTGGATTCATCAGTTATAATTTGATCAAATATTCAAACTTGATGATTCAAAAAATGCTCAGTATTCATTTATAACAAATGTGATTCTCATAGCCTTGTGACTCACAGTAGTGTTGATAGAAGCGGACTCACATGCAAAGTCCAGTCATGCTGAGACCTCAGAATTGAGCCACATTTGTGGCAGCATACAGATGGTTTAACAGAAGCTTCCCCTAGGACAGAAATTATGAAGCCAGAGGTTTTATGGTGAAGAGTAGATGAATGTATCAAAAGAGTCAGGGAAAAGGAGTCTGGAGAAGAGGTTGATTGTGACAAAAACTGTTTATTTTTCCCCACTAGTAGTTCCAAAAGGATGTAGGTAGATCAGACACAGGACAATAAACAGCAGTAAAAGAAATTTCAGTGGTTCTACAGAACAGCATCCATGATATCAGTGCTTATTATAATTAACCAGCATGATGTGTCCCAGAGAATAATTCACTCAGGGAAGATTTCAAAGAGTATGCCTTGGGTTATACAAGGCTTTCAACCATTTGGAGATAGTCTGGTAGAAGATAGGAAAGTATTTTGCCTTGCATATTGGTCAAGCTATGTAGATAAACTATGTTTTCATTAGGAAAGATAGAAGAGAAGGGTATAAGGACTAAATGTGAAGGATGGACTAAATGGAGGGATAGAACATGACTCAAGGGGACACCTTCAAAGCCTTTAATGTTTATCCTTTTGTCATCAGATTTTTCCAGTGTTTGGTGACACTACTAAGAGCCATCAAGTGTTAGGAATTGCTCACAATTTCAAATGGAAAATTCATATTTTTTAAACACACTGGCTTGAATAATAGTGTCACAGACCTATGATTCTCTTGATTGGAAGGCTCCTCTTTGGGGCTCTGAAAAATAGCACACCTAAAAGAAAGATTATAATCAATAGAAACCTCCATTTTGTACATTAGCATGATTGGACTTACGTCTTGTAACATAACACTAAGTTAATCGCTGAAGAAAGAAACTTAGGAGCATAGTTACTTTCTCGTGTTGTATTAGGACTAGCTGTGATATGTAAGCTCTTTCATTGTGATTATATATGATTGTATGTTAACTTGAAATTCCAATGACTTTTTAATTGTTTAGAATTTAACTATTAAAATGCATGAACAGATTTTTCTTTGAAATATTTGTAGTCATTTTGTGAAGTTTTAGAAAGGAAAGAATGATCAGAAAAAAGAAAAAAAAGGCTTTTGTGGCTTTCATTTGCAAATGAGTGAGCTTGTTTTTAGAATAGTAAAATGTATTTTAAAAATCTAAACATTACCTTTCCTTAATTTGTTTATATTTCTTTAGTAAGGCAATGTAGCTTTTTATTTCTTGTTAATTGTCATTATGCTTAACATTATTTTTATGTTTGTGAGTTATACAAATATATTCCAAAGTAGTTGATCTCTTCTTTAACTACTTGTGAAAAGATGTATAACCAAAGTGCTTTAACATAGAACTAAAACTTAAAGTGCTATTAAATATATACAAGAAGCCAAGAATAGACAATGATCATTTCACATAAATAAACTTGAATTTTGATATGATCATTGGAAACTCTCTTAAAGTTCTCCATTTTTTTTCTTAGTAAACAAAGAGACTGCTTTTCATGTTTTTTAAAATTTCTTTACAGAAAATGGGCAAACGCAAGTCAATCTGCTTTAATTGTTTGAATAGACACATTTATAAAAGAGAAGACAAACAACTTCTGAAAATGACACAAATTATATGGTCTTTGGGCAAACTGTGTCCTTTTGGGTTTGTAGGAATTTCTGAACCAGCAACAGAGGCCGTGTTCCAGAAAATAAAATGAGCTACTGAAAATCTTTTGAGTTGCTTTAAAGAAGGAAAACAGTTTCAGATTCTCTCTCTCTTTTTTAAACTCTGCTTTTCAATAATGTCTACTTTCAAGGAACAAGAGCTGGGCCTCCTGAGAGGAGAGAAAATGGATTATGAAAGCCCCACAACTTTCCTCCTTTGGCACATCTACAGCTGACTGTTTTAGCTTTCCTGCCAGGATGGTTAAGTTAACACTTAATTAGTATGTGTACCAAACAAAACGTGCTTCTGGGCAGCACATTTTCCCCCCACTGCCCCACAATTAAATAGACTAGTTTCTGCCCAAAATATTCCAGGAAAAGACTGTGCTTGCCTGGGGCAGAGGCCAGATGCCTTGACTTGCAGCTTCCTTCCATCAAAGCTGTGCAGTTTGGAAATTAAAATCTACAGCAATAATGAAACATATTAAAATGCATGCAAAGTCTTGAGGGCTTATAATATGCTAAAAACTGGCAATGCATGTTTACATCCATATATCAACTTGGATGTGCTGAAAAGATTTAAAGTGTAAAATATGCAAATATGTGTCATATTGTCACACTTGGTCTCTCTAATGGAACTCCCTTTCATCTCAAGTCGTCTTAATTTCATGAATATTACATGGCCCTCACACCTTTTACTCCTGCTGTTGCTAGGCTGAGAAGATTATGAAAATATGTTAATAGTAACTTTCATCAAATAAAAGTTGCAATATTCCAAATAAAGCATTTTTCCCTCCTCTTAAAATACAAATGGTGAAGGGTTTCATGCTATTTTGTTTCCCTGTGGGAGACTAGATAACTATAGGCCAATTAAATTAATGAGCAAAAACCATGTGAATGGTAATATTTGTGCATAATCCTGGCTGGCTGCAGATATGGACAGGTATATGGTAGTATTTAAAACACACTTGAAAACGGTATCCAGGGCATAAATAAATTGTTTTAAATTAGGTGGACCTACACAAATGCCCTAAATGTATAGTTAATTGCTGAAAAAGCTATAGGGAGTAGCAAGAGAGTTTGAAGAATTCACACTTACTGAAGAAGATGAAAGGGCGATAGTATTGAGTTCCTACATAGTCCTTATAGATTAAAATGTGAAGTGTGTCCATCTGAGACGCATAGCCCTAAAATTTGCAGAATAATAACCTTGTTCCTTTGTCTTGACATCTGCTGAAGGGTTCACTTGGCCTGACTGGCATCTTTTATTGTCTATTGACTGATAGATGGCAAAAGCAAGGACAGCACTGTAGTCTGTAGGTAATTTACACCAAAGGGGAAAAACTAGGGTGTCTGTAAAATAAATAGTAAGAATATGAAGTAAGTGTTGCACTGAATTTAATAATAGAAAAAATAAAGCGCATAAGCTTAGTTGGAATTTTATTTAAGAGGCACACTGAACTTAACAGGTCTGAAGTAAAAAAAAATAAAAATTGGGACAATATTCTATAAATGAGTAATAGATAGGAAACAGAAGAAATGGTATTCTGACAAGATCTGTGCCCATAATTGGATAGAACAAGTTAAATAACGATTGATAGGAAGCATCTTTGTGGCTCAGGAGCATTCGTCCAGGATGTGACTCCTAAAGCAGTTGCACAGATGATGGAAATAAGACTATTCAGCTAAAAGTGATCCCAACAAGTTGGCTGCAATTTCTGAAGCTCATCTTAAGAAGGCTTCTGCACAAAAGTATGCAGGACTCCCAAGATCAGAAGGATATTTGAAACTGAGGATAAAAGGGTAAAACTCAGGGGAGAATAACTCTGGCTAAAGACAGATCGCGCAGTGGTGAAGGATGACAGAGGACAGAACTTCATAGCTGTCTGTCTGTATGTTTGCTTCTGAATTGTTCCGTTGTTCTTGCTGTTTAAATTTTCATTTAAATTTTATTGTATTTAATTGTAACTCTTCTCCTAGATAATGACATTTAAGGTTATAATTTTTAGAAAAAAATTAAAAAGGAAAATACAGATTTGTTATGCAAAGCCAATACACAAATATAATAGTAGTTTCACTTTGTTTAATCTTCTTTACCTAGTACTTTCATTTCTTTCTTTTTTATTAGTGTGTGTCTGCCAGACACCATAGTTACATTTGCCGGTAGGGACTGACTGGTGCATGAATGTAGCATATCTTGATAATTTTCAAACTCTCCATTCCCTTGTCTAACTTTACTATCCCCTTCTGTCTGATCCTCTTCCCCGTTTCCTCTGACAATTCCACTTTTTGTTTTCTGCCAAATCTTTTTTTAACTTTTTAATTTATTTATGTTTTAGGTTACTCACACAAGAGAAATCATGTGACATTTAAATATCTGTGTCTGACTTACTTTTCTTAACATTAAGTTCTCAGGGACTTTATCAAATGATTTTGTTCTTCTCTCCTAATATAAGATTTTAGTGAAAAATCTGAAAATTATCTCACTTGCGAAAGAAAACAGCATTTTATTTTTTTCTCCATCTGAGTAAAGTTTTAAGTAAGATTATGGGTTATTTACATTACAGCTGAAGCAGGTATAAATACTTCATATTTAACCAAATGTATTTTTAAAAGCCCCTTAATTGTTAACAATGATTTATAAACAGCAGTCAATTGCCAAAAACTTTATAGTTTTCATTAAAGAGGATAGGTTTTCTTAAAATTTTATGAAGCTATATCAACTAACTGCAAAATATTGTATAAACATTTTATCCATATTTCCATACAGCTAGAGATACTCTCCTTTTTAAGGATATTGAAATTATTCAGTGCAGGTTAAAAAAAAATAAATATACTTACAAAGTTTAAGAAAACATAATAAAAACAGATAAATCTTTTCTTCTAAAATACAATCTTATTTTATACTCCTTTTTTAAAAAAAATGACTGAAATATATCAACTACATTTAAAAGATAGAACATGGACAAATTCCCTGACAGATCTCAGCGATGTATATGAGTAAAAATAGACTCTTAATGTAAAACAATGGATTAGACTCGAAAGAAAAATTTAAATGACACAGAAACACTTTGAAAAGAGTACTGTACCACACACACTTAAAAAATAAAGTGTCACCACTCAGTAAGGCAAACACAGAGTGACAAACACCTCATGACCTCACTCATATGTGCAAACTGAAAAAGTTAGTGTGTCAGAACCTGAGAGTGGTATAGTGATTAGCAGAAACTGATGGATTAGGGGTAACGGAGAGAAGTAAAAATGTTGACCAATGTTTACTAAGCTAGAGTTAACGAGGACACAAACATTCTGCTGTGATATTGGACAGTAGAGTGCCTATAAATAGCAATAATGTACTGAAATTTAAAAAAAAAAAGCATTTTGAAAGTTTTCTTCATAACAGTAATGATAATTTTTAAGGAGATAGATCATATTTAACCTGATTTAAACATGTAATCTAAATACATTAAAACATCTCATATTACTCAATGCTATAAGCATTTTTATACTTATATAAATGAATTAGAAATTAAAAATACTAAATAAAAAATAGAACTAAATACAGCAAGACAGCAAAGCGAAGTGGGAAAAATGCCCAGAGCAGAAAGAAAATATTCATATTTTAAATAGAAGAAATATCCAAAAACTACACAATGTGCTAATTATGTTTGAAAAAATGAAGCGCAAACTGAAAATATATGCATGGTAAAAGAAATGAATACAGGATTGGGAAGAAAAAGACGGGGCTTTAGGTATACAAGTACAATAAAATAAATTAATAACTCAACAGAAATGTTTGGCAGTAAAATTGACAGGGAAGAACTAAAAATTAATATACCAGAAGATAGGTACAAAGGTATTGTTCACCATAAAGCACACGAAAGAACCAAACATAAAATGCGAGAGAGGATCTGGTTGTAGGGAATACAATGGGTCCAGGAAGAATAAAGGAGAGCGAACTGCGTAGAGGTAATATGCACCACAATAGTGACTGAAAATTTCTCAGACCTGATAATAAACCATTCCACACTTTCTGCCCCAAGGAAGATAAATTAAATAGCAATTCATACTGCGATACATTACGGAGAAAACGGTGAACATGAAAGTCAGGCAGTAGAGACACAGATTTCCTTCACTGAGTGGCACATGGACTGACTGTTGGCTTCAGTGATGCCACGATGAATGACAAAAAGTAGGATCTCACCTTCGCAGTGTCACAGGCAATCCAGTGTGTGTTGATTTCGTGTACTTGGAAACATCTGTAAAGCCCAATTCAAAATTCATGGCATTTTAACACAAAAGGTGAGAGAATCATCTGCAAGCGATGTTCATTACAGGATTTTCAAATGTGAATGTCAGGCAGCGAGAATGTGATCCTTCATAAAATATCTAATATTTCATATAGAATATAAAGAATAGGGTAAATAGGTGCTGAATACCTAAAACAGCAAGAAAAAAAATACATGCTAGTCTATTTTTAAGAACAGCACTATCCAGAGTGGAGTGTAGCTCAGTGGTAGAGTGTTTGCCTGTCAGTGTAAGGCCTTAGACTAAATTTTTCAAAAATAGAATTATAATTCAAGGTAATAACATGACATAAAACACATGTGAGTGTGGAGGATTATAATATAAGAAAAGATAAATTATTATAAATTTTATAGATGGTGAGTAAAATATGGATTTCAAAATATTTTACTATAAATTAAAGGGTTCAAATTATAAGTAAATAGATGAAAATTATAGGACTGAGAATGGATGTAAACCTATACTGTATTAAAAATATATTTAATATCTAATCATCTTCATATAAGAATATAAAAAGCAAAGGCAATATTGAAGACACACATAGATATTACATAAAGAAAATAAAGAAATATATGTCAGAAAAGATTATATTTCAAAAAAGCATATAAGAATTATTTTATGACAATATTTTAAATTAGTATAGCATAAATAATATGTATGCTATTAAAATATAACTTTAATTTACAAACCAAAATTTTATTATTTAATAAAACAGAAGAATTTTAAATTGTGAAATATATACCCTAGCAACTGATATAGTAATTAGAAACTAGTAGGAGAGAAAGTGTACATATTGTTTGGCAATCACCCTAACTCATGGATGTTTTTCCTTTACACATGAAAAGAGCACTTACAAAATTAGTGAGATATCATATTGTATAATAATAATAAATTTCAAGAGATTCATATCAGATTTGATATTTTTCCAACTACTACACAAATATCATATTATATCATCATATATTTGGAAATTTAAAAACGTTTCTATATAGTTCATAGGTTAAGAAAATGAAAATAGAATTTTTAAAAAATATAAGCTGAATAATTAGGAATATACTAAAATTTGTTGGTGATGACTAATTCAGTACTCATAGAGAGATTAATTTATATTGCCTTAAAAGTATATAATTCTGAATCATTCAATTGGCACGTGCCGATAGCCCCAGCCACGTGGGAGGGAGGCTGCGGCTGGCCTAAGCAACTCATTCATGTAATTTCATATAAAATAAACCTACAATGGAGATGTATAATAATGCAACAAATTGGCTATTCAAACAAATTTGATAAATTGAGTCTGCTTGAAAATAGAATCGTGAGACAAAATGCACAGTGAAAAAAAATAGGAAAGCAAAAGAGTTTACAGTAGATGCTTCAGATGTTAAATGAACACATACTTAGTTATGTGAAAGTAGATGACTTGAATGGACAGCTGGAAATGTGATTTACCAAAAGAAACAATAAAGAAGACATATTAAAATCTTTACAGATACAAAAGCAAGAAAATAATTTGAACTTATGAGAAAAATACTAGTTCTAAAATGCATCGTGAGCTCAAGGTCAAATCATAAACAGATTTATACACACTAAAAGTAGAAATATACTAATAATTCATTAATTCTTAAAGGTAGAAAAATAAAAAATATTCTACCACATCATTTATTGTGGTTGGAAAAATCTTTTTTAACAAAATCTGTGTAGGAAAGAATACAAGGAAGAATTGATAATAAAACCACAGAAGGCAGAAATAAAATTTATCAGTAAAATTATGTCAAAGCTCAGTAACATGCAAAAACAAAAACTTATGTTAGTTGTATATTAATTATATGAATACAAGATTAGTTAACATTAAAAACAATATTCTTCCACATACTTCATCTCTATAATTTCATAAAGATGAAGCATTCTATTTATTAACTAAAAAATATTTTAATGAAAAATTCTTTTATTTCTTCAAGATTAAATGCACAAAATTTTAGAGTAAATTTGCTTTGTATATTTATAATTAATTAAGTAACTTAAAACAACATTTTATGATGAAAGATGAATGCTTTCCCTTTGATATTGAGAATAATACAAAGATCCATGGTTTTACGACAGCTTTTCAAATTTGTTCTGCAATTTTCAGAAATGCAATAAATAAGACAAAATTGATGGCATAAATTTGGGGGATATTTTTCACTATGTTCAGATGGTATAATTATAAGACAATATAAGACACTTAAAAATCTGTAGAAAATGTTTACAAGAATAAACAAATTTTGCAAGGTTACCGAATAAAATACTGTTATAGAAAGTACACAACTTTTATATTAAATGACAAGAAATGAAAAATATATTAAAGGTGCCATTCACAATATTATCAATCATGGCAGGTATGCATAAATAAATCTAATCAACCACTTTTTCCTTTTCTTATAAATGAAAAGTTATAAAATATTTTTGTGGACATTAAAAACAACAAAATGAAGCCTATTCAGTGAGATAGCTGTTAGCAAATTCTCACAGCAGCTTTGCTTCTAATAGCTTCAAACTGTAAACAGTCACAGTATCTATGAAAAATCAAATGGATAAACAAATTGTGGTATATTTACACGATGAAATATTAAGTGGTAATAAAAATGAATGTCAGCCACAAACAATAGCACAGACAATTTTTTCAAAAGAAATTTTGCATTAAATATGAGGCTTTACCTTCTAGGATGCAATGCTTTTTTCGGTAACTTTGTACTTCCTGCCAGGAGACATTCATGGAACTAAAACTTCAGACAAAAAAAAAAGTTGTAAAAACTAAGGAAACACCAGTTTGACTCTCTTGAGTAAGATTAATCTTAACACAAAGGAGTTCTTCTGTTTCTTTGCTTTTCTTTTCCATTAATTTAGTCCATGGAGATCATGCTCAGAAACCTGATGTTGAAATCTGAGGAGTACTCAAAAGCTTTATCTGTTACTTTCAATCCATATCTTTGACATAAGAATGGGTTCCTTGCTGTTGAATTTTTCAAGTTATTTTAAATCCTATAAAGAATATATGTAAATGTGTGTGTGTGTGTGTGTGTGTGTGTGTGTGTGAGAGAGAGAGAGAGAGAGAGAGAGAGAGAGAGAGAGAGAGAGAGAGAATGATTGTATTCTTGCCTTTAGCAAGTTGTGCTGGCTCATTCCTGTAATTCCAGCACTTAGGAGGCTCAGGCAGGAGGACTTCATGAGTTCAAGGCAGCCTGGGCTACATAGTGATTTCAATGCCATCCTGAAGTATGTAGCTAGATTCTGTCTCAGTAAACAAAACAAAATGAATTTTAAAAGAACCGTCATCAATACAATCCTCATTTATAGCTTAAAGTTTTACTGGGAGTAGAATATTATATAATTTGAGTAATCAAATTCATTTTTTTAAATAAAGCAATTTTTAAAATAAACATTTTAATAAAACAGAATTTGATTCTTTTTAAAATATTTTTTATTTTCAATGACAAAGAAATCACTTCTGCTTGAAGATGACTCTTGTTATGGTTTGGCAGTGGGTTTAGAGTGTTCCTCAACAATTCATGTGTTGAAATCTGGCTCTCCTATGTGAGAACGTTCAGAAAGGGATTAGACACTAATGTAATCCTTGGGACCCCAGCTGACTCCCACAACAGCACATTGTGATAAAAACAAGACTCACCCTTGATACTCAGGTTTCCATGAAAAATTTCCCATGTGTAACTGTCGCTGTGACACCATTTGCCCTGTGGTCCTCACCAGAGGCTGAACTGTTGGGGCTTCATGATCTCAACGTTTCTGCCTCCAAAACTGTGAGATGCAAAATCTTATTTTCTTTATGAAGTAAACATCTTTTGAAATTTTGACGTAATAATAGAAAAACAAAGCACCTTTTCTAACAGATGAAAATTATGATATCTATATTACAGAAGGGTTTCTAGGATGCAGTATAAATTAGAATAAATTATCCATGATTAGTTTGAGGTATTAGAATTGAAAAGTTTCTCCTTTTTCTGTGCCATCTCAACAATGCTGCACTATAAAATGACTCAAATTCTAATACAGATCTCGAAAGGCATTTCTTAAACTTTTGACTTGATTCCTTAGGAGGAATAAAGCAAATATCTCGAAAAAACTAATGTGTAGTAAATTGTATATTTTTAACATATTTCTTGCCTATAAGTTTTATGATAAAAAGTAGCTATTTCATGAGTCTTAATTAGCTCAACCTATTTCCTGGAAATGTACTTAGTAACGAAATACATTTCTAACTTCTCCCCTTTAGAAAAGAATTTCATCAGAGTTAGGGATTCCCTGTTTCATATTCACTCTCTTTAAATGTGAATCTGCTGAAAACAGTGGAGCCAGTACTTGTAACTCATGTAAAATTACTTGTGTGAAAGCCTAGAATATACCATCACAGTTTATTTATATGTTATCTTTATAGTTTTTTAACTCTTACGAAATCAGTCAGACCCTGATTATAAATCTCTGTATTTCTATCTCTACCTGTTTTCCTCTCTCTCCTCTCCCCTTCTCTCTCTACCCAAATGTGGTGCATACACTACACATACACACATACACATGATTAGACATTATATTTATGCTTTCTGCCTCTGTGGATTCAATTAACCAAAATATTCACAAAATATAATGCACTTGTGTTGAATACTCAAAAACATTTTCCTTACTATTAACACTTAAAAAGTATAGTATAACTTCTACTTATATTATATTTTCATTGCATTATGTCTAAGTAATCTAGAGATGATTAAAAGTATGTGGGAAACTATGTACAAGCTATATGCAATTAATTTTCATTTTATATAAGTGACTTGAGCATTCACAGATACTGCTATCTTTGGAAGTTCTGGAGCCCAGTCCCTGCAAATAATAAGGCATGATCATATACCTAAAATGATCTTTCCTTCCTTATTTCTTTGTTAACCAACATAAAATATGCTAATTTGTATCATAGTATTGCAATATTAATTTGCATCATATGATAAATAAGAAGATACCAAAGATATCTTTGGTAATATCACTCAGGTTCCATCTGTTCTGAAGAAATTAGAAAATTTGACTTTATACACAACATAGTTGTTTCTTTTTAGGCAGAATTATGACCTTTTATTTGTCTTCATTAAACATTTTCTACAGTTTAAGGAAATGTTTAAGAGCATCAGATGGAAAGAGATATATTTATACTGATTAAGCTTTTACTTATCTACTTGACTTGGATAGGGAATGCCCGGAGAGCTGCGTAAATATCAGGTTTTCTAAAAGAGTAGCATTAGAATTGGTGGACTACATAAAGCAGATGGTCTTACCCAGTATGGCTGGGCATCATCTCAACTTTTGTGACCGTGAATGAGCAAAAATTTGGAGGAAGAGCTGATTATGGCATTGCACATCTGTAATCCCAGCTACTCAAGAAGTTTAATCATGTGATTCATAAGTTCAAGGCCAGCCTGGATAATTTAGCAAGACCATGTCTCAAATAAATTAAAAACAACTAAACCACACAAAAACTCTACTGGAGCTATATCTCACTGGTAGAGCAATTACCAAGCATATGTGACACCCGGAGTTTATTTCCCAGTCACACATTAGGCACAATTAAGGCATTCACACATACAGTGGAGAATAGTTGAATGGGCTCTTACTGATTAAGCTGAGCATTTATTTTGTACAACTTTGAGGCTGCTAGTTCTTAGATGTTCAGTTCTGCACTGGAAAATTTACCACTGCCTCTCGGACTCTTATATTTTAAACTACTACATTGTTAGATATTTTTTTCTCTAGCTGGTAGATAACATATTGTAAAATTTTTCAGCCTATGTAACTATATGACGTTATTTATAATAAATCTTTTTGTGTATTTCTATTTTGTATTTTTCCAGGGAGTGATATATATATATATATATATATATATATATATATATATACACATATGCACAGACTTGTACATATACATGTGTACTAATGTGTATGTCAATCTATATGTTGTTTCTCTAGCTAGATTTGTGATCTTAAATGTGAGAAGTGGATGCAGGATGTAAGCCTTAGTTAATGCAATAACTAGAAGATTGAAATAAGAGTACACAAGTTCAAACCCAGCCTAGGCAAATTAGTGAGTTAGCAAGGCCTTGCCTGAAACTAAAAAAATAAAAAACAAAAATAAAAATGCTCTAGGAAGGTACTTCAGGTGCAGAGTCTGCAAGTTAATTCCCAGTACTACAAATAAATATGTAAAAAAAAAGTAACTGAGATGTTAATTAACTTAAAATAAAATGAATATAATTACCCTAATTTTAAAGAATATTTTGCCTTTGCACTTTTGTGGACTTTAGGCCTTTCGACTTTGTTTTTTCATTCCATGAATTAAAGCTAAAGAGAGGATCATCACCGCGACTGCCTCAGCAGCAATGGCTCCCCACAGCAGGTTCTCTGATCTCTATGAGGCTGCAGAACAGAAGGCTTCTTTCCCACACAGTGCCTGTGAGGTCAGGTACACACGAAATATGAAGTCTTTGTTCTGATTCCTTTCTCATCCACCTAGGAAATCTCTGACAGAAATAAATATCATTAAATCAGAAGGCTTCCATCAAATTCCCAGCTCTAACATGTAACTGTTACTTTAGTCAATTGTTCTTTTAAATGATTTTATTTTCTGTCATTAAATAGAATATACAGCTATCTATTACACTTCCAAAACTTTCTAAATGAATGAATCATTCATTTTAAACCTGTGACATAACAAAATATGAATAACATGCTGGTATTTATGATGACAATCTTTACCCCTAGCAGCATGGGGGCTGGGAATTTAGCTCAGTAGAATAAGCTTGCAAATGTGTGGTAGTGAGTTCAATCCCCAGTACCGATAAAAAACAAAAAGACAAAAAAACAAAAATGCCCCGCAACCAAATAAATAACCAAGCTAAAAAGCAAACCATTCTTTGGAAATTATATGGGGCTGGGGATTTAGCTCAGAGGCATAAGCACCTGCCTTGCAAGCAGGTGGTTGTGAGTTTGATCCCCGGTAGGGAGAAAGAAAGAAAGAAAGAAAGAAAGAAAGAAAGAAAGAAAGAAAGAAAAAAAGAAAGAAAGAAAATACCGCTAGCAGCATGGTGCCATGGTGTCTGTGTAAGAGCATTTCCTTATACAGTACAGTGGTACCTCGGTTCACAAACTAAATACATTCCATGTTTGTGTTCATTAGGGGAAAACGTGGGCGGGTTTGTCATTCTATGTGCAATTCACAAACTGAAGCAAAATTTTGCCGAAACCTTCTTTTTGCTAACAGAAATGTTTGCTAAGAGAAGCGCTCATGAGCTGAGGTGTTACTGCACATGTTCCAACCACCCTTGTTGACATCAGAAGAGCCTCTATACTTTGAGCCAGCTTGGATCTTTAGGACATGACTTTGTTTCCTCAAAAATCTATTATGTGAATGTTTCTATGAAACCATCCTGTTCTCATATGTAAAAGCAATTTAATGCTGAAACAGTTTTAGCCAAAATCCCTTCATCCTCTACATTTTTGAAACTACATGTGTTTAAGTTTTTGTGATACTGTCAGCATTTGTCCTGGATTTCTCTGCCTTCTCCATTTTAGTACCTGCATTGTCTGCCACTTCACAGGGGTTGTCATATCTTCAACCTAATTTATCCCAAGAATCAATAACAGAGTGACATGTGAGATAGATGTTTGCAAAGGTTTTATTCATAATGGCTATAATTACATCTTAGAGTAATAAATAGCTTTTCATTCACTATCAGATGTCATTGTCCAGGAAATGTGTCATTGATTATGCAGCACAGGAATTCTAACATTGGTCCATGGCCTCCTTTGTTTTTACTCATCATCCATTGTGCTGTGATCTTGTTAAATTCCTAGACATATTTTCTATTTTCTGTTTTCTTAGTTTAAGATTCCATGCTCTCTCACCTCTTCAATCTTAATCTTCAACTTAAAAATAAAAATTCTATTTTTTAATGTCAGTTATCTCCTACAGATTAGCTCTAGACCTATATTGAAGGCAAATACATTTAAAGCTCATATATATATATATATATATATATATATATATATATATATATATCTCCTCTCTTATTCTGTCCTTGGATATAAACATACACACTGAATCCAAGCTAGAGTTCATGCTTCCCATGTTTAATCTAATTTTACCACAGAATTAAAGATTAAACAAGTTCTTAAACAACAAAGGTTTATTTTCATATTACATATCTATATCAGGTAAGTCTTCATTGATGGGTTCAGGTTGTAAGAACAGCCCTACCCTGGAATATTACTAGCATTTTGGCAAAGAGAAATAGCAAAGGTTAGCAGCAAATAAATCTCGTAAATATTCAGTTCAAAAGTGTGATAATTTCTTCCAATTCATTTTCCAAAACCACTTACACAACGCTCTTCATATTGATTGTACAAGAAACTACCATAGTTGCAGAGCAAAAACCAGAGTGTATCATTTTAACTTCAACAAATCATGTATGATGAAATTATATATTCATTTGATACCAACTTTAGTTTTCTTTAGTATGCACTAGCTTCTTCTTTCCTTTCCCAGCGAACTTTATTTGGAGATACAGCCACAAATAGACCATTTATCATTGTTTTCTTTCAAGCAAGGTGTTGAATTATTTTCAACTCTAAATATAAGTTATTGACTTACTTACTTGATTCTTTAAAGTATAGTGCTTTGGCTGACTTTGTAATTTCTCCATTCACAGGATGACCTCTACATTTATGATATAATGCTAGATGAGATGTCTAACAGTGGTATAATGACCCAGTTCCTATTACAGTGGTGACACTTGAAAGGAATTGGAGACCACTAATACTGGGACCCTGCATTCCCAGCATGAAATGGATGTAAACGTAGACAGTTCCATTCCTTTACATGAACAAAATACCTGTACAACGAACACTCCTAGTAGTTCTCATTCTTCAATACGGTTGTCCTGTGATGGCCACAGACATTTTATTTATAATCATGGATTTCTTCAAAGTGTTGTGTTTATTTCTTCTTCTAAAGCTTATTTATTTTATAAGTCCATACTTGAAAAGCAAAGCTTAACTGGTCATATAATGCTCGGTTATAATGGCAGTAAGTCAACTTGATTGATTCAATTAAATGAGAAATATCCTTTACTAGTGGATCTCTCTCTGTCTCTGTCTCTCCCCTCCACCAGGTGTGTGAGGGTGTCTCTGTTCCTCTCAGCGTGTGTGTGTGTGTGTGTGTGTGTGTGTGTGTGTGTGTGTGGTAAGGTTTCACATCATGGAAAGCTTTTCAAAGCCCAGACACTAAAAAATGAGTAGACGATTTTCTATTGACCATTCTATTGGCTATTTTCTACTGGCCATTCTAATTTCTCCTTGCAACAATATGAGAACCATTCTATAGAACCAGAACATACAACTTTATAGTGTACACCCAGAATTTAACACATATGGAGGTCAGTAGAAAAACATGAAGGATTTTTACTTTTTATTTTCCACTTTCATGACTGACAACCAAAATTTACCAACAAGAGTGATGCAATCAGAGAGGAAATTTAGCATTAAGTGAAAAAGATATCACAAATACCAGGAAAAAAGTGGAAATCAGAATAATAGCTGTGAGATTTCTTTTTATTTTACCAACAATCAGTAGGAGTACTTTATTTCCATTGTATTGATTTAACTGAAAATTTATTTTGCTGTTAAATGACATGAGCAATGTAAAATAGAAAATAAATTACTGAGTTTATGACTATTTACAATTTTTTAACCTCAAGTGTTAGCTAGGCAGTTGAATGAATGCACATATAATCCTCAAAGCAACTCATGTGGATGGAGTTCGAAAACTATTTTCTTATCATAACTGTATCTCTGCAGGACACTCTAGAAAGTATGAATAAATATGTACTACCTTTTCTTTGTGTTGCTGTTATAAAATCTCTAAGACTAAACACTGTGTAAAGAAAAGATTTATTTAAAAAAGAGAAAGAAATGATTTATTTGATTTACATTGCTACAAGTTCTGCACTGTGCTCCTATACTGGTTTAGCTTTGGAGAGAATCTCATGGTGCAGGTTATCACCATGACAGTGGTGCATGCAGAAGAAGGTGACAGGAATAATGTGATGAGACAGGAACCAAGCAAGAGAAAGAACAGGCAGCCACTGATTTACACATTTATTAGCAATCTGTTTGCATAACTCACTCACTCCTGCCAGACATGACCTAGTCCCAGGTGGCAGCATTAATCCTTTGTTAAGAGTGGCCTCCTGGGTGACCTAGTTAGCTTCCACTCACTGCACCCCTTCACATTACCACTACTCCAAGAGTGCCACATGCAGACCCAAACGTCCAGCATGTGTGCCTTGGAAAACAGGCTTCAGCCATAGAATAGCGTTAATACGTGCAAACAACCCACTTGATAATTAGATTGGCCTACCTTCAGGCCATTGTGCTGTGAAGGCCAGGACACTCTTATGACAGCATATCAACACCAGCGCTATGGATTCAGATGTCCAAAATACTAAGCCTAAATAAACCTATTTTCTTTACATACTGCTCAGAATCAAATATTTCATCATTGCAATAGAAAACAGGCAAAGACACCATTTGTTTCTCTCTAAGCCTAAGTCTCCTTATCTAGAAAAGTGTGAAATAGATTTTTTAAATTCTGCCGGATTCTATATTTTTCTGTCCCAATGACTGACTGCAAATGAATGATAATTTAAGCAGATTAATGAAGCAGTTTAACTATAGCCGTCCATATCATGATTTTGACCTTGTTATTTTTGCATCTGGATGTCCCCCCAAAGCTGCATGTGGTCTTGTGGTGGTGAGCTTTCCTGAGGCCACTAAATCTAGAGTTTGTGACTGATTTATTGTTCAGTGCTGAGATTGCTGGTGTGAGTACCACACCCGCCCTAGAGGGTAGCTGCATACAATATAAGGGAGGGAAAGAGGCTTTTTTTTCCCTTTTGTGCTCTTTTGCTTTTGCTGTCTTCCACATCATAACTGTTTGCTTCCCTGCCACACCACCCTGCCTTTGAGCCAGCCATTTTATCTCAGCAATGAGAGAAAAGTAACTAAGACAGATTCTATCATTGTCTAGTTATTTCTAAAAAGAAAAAAAGAAAGATCTCAGCAATTTATACATTCCAAGTTGAAATGATAGGATGTTTCATCTTTATATATCAAACACTATGCTAAGGTATTTCATTGAAATTGGTATCATTACCTTGCTGCCCTCTTGCTTGGAGAAGGCTTACTCTGTGACTTTGGCTATCCCCAAGAACGCAAGGATGAGTCATCTAAGAGGCAGGGTGTCCTGGCAGATCAGACTTAAGCATCAGGCAGCAGAGACGTTAGTGGCTTCTCTCCATTCATCCACTCTCCTCTTACTGTCTTCCCTGCTTGCCTTAGCAACTCCTTTTCTGACCTATCACAGCTTAGCTTTGCAGAGCTGTTTCTAATGTTTAACCAGCATCTTCCCTCATGCATTTGCAGTGCATGGCAACACATTCTCCCCTTAACAGTGTGAGTCACCCATATCAGCTTAAGGAGGTTTGCTGCTTGTAAATAAGCCACAATCAGCATAGTTTCCAAGGGATGAACTGTAGTCATTCCTACCCCACAGAGAAGAATGTCACTTTGAAAAGGACAGAATCACTGTTCTTCCCCCACAAGTCCCCATTGCACAGCTACCAGGTCAGCTAGTGGTCAGTTCTCAGGCTATGGCTTGGCAATCAGACTTCTCTGGTGATTCAGATGATTCATTTTAGGTAGCACCAGAATACCAAGAGATAATAATGCAAAAGCAAACAGAGTTAGCCTTAAAACAGTCTATAAATGTATCTAATTCTGTAATTTAAGACAATTAAAAAGAATGACTCTCAACTAATCACTAAATGTTCTCTAGTTGAAAAAGAAGACGAAGAAGAAGCCTTGTGGTTGGGGATATAGGGCAGTCTGCAGCACCTGCCTGGCAAGCACAAGGTCCTGATTTTGAGTCCTAATACCTACACTATAAAAACAAAACAAAACCAAAAAACACTTTACATTTGTCACAATGCACAACTCTAATGTGCAAAGCTCCAGTCCATGTTTCAGTTGTGCTCAGTGTCTGGGATACTTCTGAAATAGGATTTCACTGTTGGAAGATCTGAAAAGCCAGATTGTCCACTTTAGGTTGCTGGTTCATTCCAAACCATTAAGATATTTTTGGCATGCTTCACAAAGCATGCATGGAGGTATAGTTGCAAGTTTAAGTATTTAATGTATTTTTACTTGGTAAATATAATAACACTAATATAAATCATAGTCTTCTCACTTATTGAGAGGAGAAAGAAAAAGAAAGAAAGCAATAAAATCTTAACCAGAGTAAAAGCTTACATATAAATAGGGACTTTTTAAACTATAAACTTTTCAAATCATTTTTCTACTCTCAAGATAAAGAAATATTACCTCCATTTAGTATATGGGTAGACAGAAGAATTGAATGATTCCACATAGATTTATGAACAGCAGCCTCAGGGCTAGTGCTGATGACTTCTCACACACAAAAAAGTATTTCTCTTCCTTGTAACTCTCCAACATCAAATTAGAAAGATGCATTGGTTCCAATCTGTCCAGGAAACATGAAGCCATATTTGGTGTGGAAAATCATTTAGATCTCTTTATTGTACTAGATGGGATTTGTTCAACAGAAAATTCCATAGTAATTGCTTCTTGACTTTAGGCACAAGGGAATTCCAATGCAATAGCAGCTGTGAGTGGTTTGGAGGAATTCACATGACTGAAGTTGCCCCAGAGTGAACTTCAGAACCTTCTATGAACCAGAAATAAGAAAGTCCCAGTAACCAGTGGTAACTACACAAGGAGAATGTTTGCGGACAATGGAAGAAAAGGAACTGGAAGTTAAGAAATGTAAAAAGAAAAAGCAGCATTTTCTTGGAAGACTTCACTGGACTTAGACATTTTTCCTCCTCCTCCATCTCTGGGAATTGATCCCAGGGACTTTGCACTGTACAGAGCTATATCCTCTGCCCTAAATTCTTATTTGAGATGAGTTCTTTCTGTGTTTATAAGTTGTGAGGGTGGGCTCAAACTTGTCATCTTATTCCATCAGCCTTCTTGAGTGTTTGCTTTAATTTTATTGGTCACTTTCTCATTCTCATTATGGCTATTATATAGTGACCTACACATAAGTCTTTTTAAAAATAAAATTTGCAATTTTTTCTCAGTTTTCTTCCTTTATTTTCTATCCTTCCTATGATAAGCCCTGAATACCTGAGTATAGAAATCAAAATTGATAATGGAAAATAGTCTTGTTTATAAAGCACAAAAATGTAAGTTTCATTTTTTAGAGAAAAGAAGCAAGAAGCAGGTCACTTCATGGACAATTCAAGTTTACCTTATCTAACACAATCTCCACTTTAAAATCTTTCTCCAGATTCCTATTTGTTTCTCTGATACTATGATGCCAGATTCAATGACCTTTCGTGAAGCAATCCCTATTACTGCTTGACCTAATACACAGGAGGAGTTGACTTAAGGTCAAATTCAAGATATTGTAGTCAGACACAGGAAGTCGCTGCTTTTCCCCGAACTAAGTGAGTAGGCAGCCATGAATCCTATTTTTAAAGATATTTACAGTCAAAGATCTTTATATTTGACCTGTTATATACCACAGTCAAAACTAAAAGTTAAGTCAATGTCTAAAACAGACTAAGATGGTATATGTATGGATAGATTTTTCAGGTTTTCTATTTCTCCTATTAAATAAATTGAATACTTTGCTTCTGAATTATAATTCTGGATAAATATGTACATTTGAATGTTAGATAATCACAAGATCTCACTTTCCTTTTTTGCTACCATTTAACATTTATAGAACATGTTGTATTACAAGGTTGCATTTAAACTTGCAGTGTTCATCAGTTCAGTTTAGAGTTGTTTTTGAAAAATTTGGTTTTGTTTTGTTTGTCTCTTTTTCTCCTCACTGGTAATTTAACAGCCTATGATCTTCACATTCAGTTCCATCACCAGTCTTCTTTATTTTATTTTGACACGGGGTCTTACCAAATCATTAAGGCTGGGTTTAACTTTCTGTCCCACTTCCTCAACCTCTCAAAGTTCTAGGAGTTCACATGTATTTCACTGTGCCTGTCTCAGAGCTTTAACTTCTTGACATGCACCACAGTAGTTAGTGTGCTTCATATAAATTTATACCCAGTGCAAAATAATGAAAATTGTTGACCATCATGCTGAAAATATGAGTGCAAATTGTTATCCTGAGACCTGTGAGCTTTTACTTTACCCTGCTTTATTCTCTATAAAATGAGGATTACAAAGGCTGGCCTTCATAACCCACTGATTGCCTAGGGGATTACATAAAATAATGCATTTGAACTTTTAATTCAGAGCAATACTATACATTGTTTGCAGCACAGCCTTCTAGGCTCTCTGACTCTTACCATGTTCATTATTTTTCAGCTCTTTTATGCCTGTGTAAATAGTAAGCAATACTTAAATTGACAATCTCCTCCAATACATTTTCATTGATTTCTCCCCTACCGCTGTTTTATATCCATTTGTGATTCAATATAAATTTATCTATCCTTTGGCTTTTTTCTTTTTTTCTTTCATAGCATCTCTGTGATTCTCTCATATGAGAAACATCAAATATTTAACATATTTTCATTTTTGCATCTATATGAGAGTCATGATTTTATCTTTTCTTGAAAACAATCATTTTACAGTGTTGGATATCTTCCACCAGCCTGCCACCGGCTTCAGTTACCAGTGCTTAACAGATCTAGGGGAACTTCTGCATCAGAGGAGAGCATTTTGGGGGTAGTTTATGCCCAGGCACAGTTTTAACCGCTGGAGATAATTTCAAAGATGGAGTAGAACTTTAATGACTAATTCAAGTATTATTGTAACTTTAATCTTTCTACTAATTTTGTGTTTTGCTTTTGTTCTTGTTCCATTATTGGATAGTAGGTTATATTCCTTTTTTCATGCCTATATCTTGTAATATTAACAAGTATTTTGAAAATAACAATATGCCACAAAATAAGTTATTTTCCATTGCTGGCATCAATGGTTAGGAATTTGATTTTATTGAGTGATTATTTTATGATATCTGTACAACAGGATTTACCACTGTTTTCCACTGCATGAGAGATTGGGGATTCTGATGTGTTTATTTGATTCTGATTCAGATTTAATAGTCTTGCTATTTAGTGATTTTAAGTATCTGTCAGATGACAAAAGGTACAAAACAGTTTTTATCTTTCATCCCAATATTTTGGTTTGCATTTTTCATCCTCTTTCCCTCCTTATGTCATCCCTCCCTCTACTTCTTGTACCTTTCCTTTTGCAAAATATATAACTCTCCATTTCTTATCATCTATCTTTTATTTTTATGCTTATTTATATTTTAGAGTCTCTCATATAAGAGAAATCATTAGCTATTTAAACTTGTGTGCCTGACTTATGTCACTTAACATCATGCTCTCAAGGTGCATCCATTTTTCTGCAAATGACTTGCCTATCCTTTTATGGTCAAGTAGTATTCCAATGTGTAAAAATAACACACTTCCTTATGCATCTGTTGATAGACATATAGGCCACTTCTAAGCTTTATCTGTTATGAATTATGCTACTGTAAACACGAGTATACATGTATCATTGTAATATTGTTTATTTTTAGCTCCAAACAACAAACAGCTTTCCTCGGGGAAGGAGATCAGTTTTTGACGGACTACTGTGACATTGTGGTTCTTTAGTTGCTTCTTGGTTGAAACTTAGAATTGAAGCTATCTTTTTCTGTACATCCATTGATGTAAACTTCAGATAGATATTTAAATTGGTAGTATGAATAGTTAATTATTTCAAACTGCTAGTTGATATTGAAAAGCCTTGTAAGGAAATTTTTCCAGTAGGTTTAGACAGATAAAATACTTCTAAACTGTACAGAAAATAAGAAAATTTAACTTTAATAATTTACATTTATAAAATGTATTTTTACATAAACAGCTCAGACATATTTAATAATTCATAGGAACATAATACAGACAAATCATTGTCAAGTGAGATTAGTTTAATATTTTTGGTTAAATGAAAACTGATTCATGATTTCTGATCTATCAGCATTAAATATAATACAAGCTTGCATTTTTCGTATATTTGTGTATGTCTTCTGTTTATACAAGAATTGATCAAATAAGGCAAACTAATTTTAACTTAATGTTTAACATTATGAAGAAAAGGAAAAAAATGAATTGCCATTTAATTACTTTATACCAACAATAATTAGTGCTTGTAGTATGTCATCTGTAAGATAATTTCTAAGATTTTTGAGTAACTTAAATTATAGATGATATTCAGTTGAGCTCATTATTGGATGCTCATTTGATAGATAATTTCCTAATAAAATGGAACACTAAAACATTGATTACTAAGCATAATTTTTCATTTGTTTGATTTAGTTTTTTGTTTATATAAGTCATAGAAAACTTCAACCTTTGAGTCCATTAAATAAAATGTGTTTTGTTGCTGCTTTTTGAAATGGAGACCTACAATATACATGTGTCTATAGAAAGCTTGGTTGTGTCTATGTATGCTCTCTGAAAGCTATAAACTGCTGTTTTCTGAAAGATATTTCAGAAAATCTGTCTTTGATTTTCCTTTATGGAATGTAAGTTTATAGAAAAAAGTCATGGTTATTTAAGTGAATGAGTATGTACTAGGAGCAACAGTTTCTGTGAAGTACAGGTTTATAAAAGAAGCAGTTAAGATGTATTTTATTTTGTGAGAAAAAAGGCAAATAATTTTGCTCAAAAATAGAGTGACTCATTGTTGAAGAATAAAAAAAGTGATAATGGTAAGGGATAAAACCTGAATGGAGGGAAATATAGAGAAGTTCAAAGAATGGGAATTTTATTTGGTTTCAATTACAAAATGTATCAATATTGATCATGAAAAAACTATGAAATGTGTTCATCTCATCCAAGTGTATTCTGTTTTGGTAGGCTTATGTTTGTTATTTACTGTTTATTTCTTTGACCTACAACATGTAATTCTGCAGTGTCTACACAAGTTTTCTCATCTGATTGATTTTGTTGTTTAGATATATTATATCGTGCCCTTGATTATTTACAAAAACAAGTGTTTATGAAGGAGCTAAGATTTCTACGAGTATAAATAAATTACATGCTCTACAGGGCATTTCTGGAGATGCTTCCTTACTGTGACTCTTCAAGTTTTGTGTGTGTGTGTGTGTGTGTGTGTGTGTGTGTGTGTGTGTGTGTGTTTTGCTTTATTCTCTGAAGATTGAAAACAAAGCTTTCACATTGAGCTATATCTTTAGACCCTTATTATAATTAGGGACTCACTAGTTCACTAAATTCTCCAGACTGGGCTGGAAATTACCAGAGTGCTGGGTTTATAGACAATCAAGCACTGAAAAGGTTTTGATTCATCAGAGTTCTGTTGCTCTTCTTCCTTGTGATATCACAGAACTACTATATCGTACTAGTTATCTACATAATTGACTGTAAGGACTTAAAATCTCAATGACTATTCCTATTTTTTTTTAATTTTGATGGAAGCATATGTATTCTCATAGGTTCAATAAGAATGTCTCTTCCTTCTCCAGGGAATTTTAGGAAGAAGCAATTACATAGCCAAGTTCTGGTCCAATGTCACTTTTGAGAATGGTTATTATTTAATCATGAATGATGAGACATTTTTGAATAATTTTAAATTATGGAAACAATGTTTATAAAGCTCTCACTGGAAAACTGTTTGATAGGGAACTTACATTCCTCAGCCTTAAAGAGTCTAGATAAGGTCCCATTAAGGCAGACCCAGGAAGCTCCAACTATTCAGGGACCAAGGAAATTGAGGAATGCTCCCAATTTATAGGTAGCATAAATAAAATTTGGTAGAGAGATTTTGTTTGTCTGGCTTCTTTGATTAAGAAAAAGTCTATAAAATTCTAATTTGAAACTCCTAACAAAGTAAATCTGAAAAGCTCTATGTGATAAACTAGCAATCTTTCTGTACTGTGTCAGTAATTGGGCTGTCACTACTCAGTCTTATTTTATTATGGAGGAAATATTTTGCATTTTTTATTGGAAGGGAAGACATTAAATACAAAAATGTACTTTATCAAGAAACTCTGTGTTGTCTGTTGGACTGTTTTGAGCAGTGTGACACGCTCATTGTTGATTACATTAAATTACTTGGTATGACTTTGTTAATGGGGGTTACTGATAGTCAAAATACCTTTTCTAAAGTGATCTATTGACTTTTTCCTGCCCACAATGTATTCACTTGAAATTCAACTCATTATTTTATATAACTGTCTGTTTCCAATTTTGTGTTTTTATTTTCACTTTCCCATTGAGTAAGCTTTAACAGCATTCCTATTTTCTTATACAAAGAAAAAAAAAAGTTTAATGTTTTTATTTTGACACAAGTAAGAAAGTCTTGACTTTAGCTTTTTCTAAATATAATGCTTTCATGGCACTTTACAAATCTCAGATACCATTGATAATTCTTTCTTTTCTGCACTTGTCTTTAATTCTTTCACAAGAGGTTTCAAAAAAATCACAATACTAATACTAACGATTTTCTTTGAGACAGTACCTTTCTATGTAACTCAGGTTGGCCTTGAACTCACAGCAATCCTCCAATCTCAGCCTCCTGAGTGGCAGGATTACAGTGATAAAATTAGTGTGTGCAAACATCGTGATTATTTAATGAAGTGTTTGTGCTCTTTTGTTTCATATTAAGTGATTAAGAAATGTCGGAAAGTAGCTGGATGACTGATTTGCTCAGTATTACATTGCACTTCTGCAGGGGCAGGTTGCAGTCACTTTTGTCCCTCTGCCTCAGTCTTTGTTTAAATGACCTGAAGATCCTTTTTGACTTCCTTCAGTCAATGGGACTCTGGATTGTTTTACTGAATTTTCAAAAATGTTCCTAAAAGTTCTCTGTCCTTTGTTATGGTTTTTACTTGTATTTTTTGATTTATATCTATTCATATTCTTTTTCAGTTCTTATGGTGTTTCCTTTTCTTGGAAACCCTTGTCTCACTAACTTTGAAAGCTGTTCTTTCTTGCATTGGAAATATTCACCATATTTTTGTGTTTATGTCAATATTGTGCTATTGATGACACTTTATTAAGATTTTTAGAAAAATAAGTGCCCCTTAAATATAGAGGTGAATACTGATATTGTTTCAGCAAAAATGTATATATTTAGTAATTATTTAATATGTATTACATTTGACAAGGTGAAATATATACATATATATAGATAGATACAGATATATACGTATGATTTTAGTTGTCCAATGCCATGTGAAAAATGAATCCAAGTAGTTTAGTCTTCCTGATAAAGTACTTTATAATGTCCAAAGTGAGTAATAATCTCAGTTAAATAGATATGAATCATATGGATAGGCATGGAGATACAGATGTAGAAATGGAGATATCTCCTGATATGTAGAAAGATATGTGCATGGGGTGGTCCTGGGCTTATGTGCATCTGAAGGAGAGACAAAAAAGACAGAGTGTTTTAAGTTTCAGATGAAGAAGACTGTGGATCTCAATATTGGGATCCTCTGGAACGGCTTTCCTGTCCATAAGATATTTGAATGAGTATTTGTTAGAAAAATCAGCTCCTGAGATAGTCAATTATTTTCAAAGAATCTGGTGGGTGGATCTATAACTCACAGGCAATGAAAGCCAAAGGATGACCTAGTGCGGCACGCTCTTTGAGGAACAAGAGCTGCCTGTGCACGCATCAGGCTCAGCCATGTGCCAGAATCATGGGCTGAGCTCGCGCCAACTCTCATACCACAGAGATAGCACCAGCTTTCTCAGAGAATGTTTCAATAATCAGAAATAAGACTCAAAGGTGTCACACATCTAATTAGGATGCATAATTAGCAGCAATTATTATTTGTGTTGAAAAAGTTGTTCCCAGTCTTCAGTGATATTTGATGCTGTGTGTTTTTATGTGTAGAAAAGTCTTTTATCTAAAATAAATTACTTCTGTAAATTATAACATTTGATTCTTAGTACCTATTCAAAGAAGATTGATTCTCATTCCAGTTCTTGTTCCCCACATCAGTGTTTCCTATTTATTGTGAGGTTACTCTGGTCGTGTTGACACGGGTCAATTCCAAGAACTGTGACCATCTGAGAGCATTTTTGGACATTTAATTTGGACCAGGAACTTTTAAAAATGTAGTTTTTTATTTTGCTAAGTAAGAAAATGTTTAAAGGCAAAGATCTGAAGAAGACAGATTGTAATCATAATGACATTTGTTAGGAGAAGACCGTGTAGAAAACCAAGAAGCACTTGTATGAACACATTTGTTTGTCTTTTTTTACAAGCAGAGGATAGCCAGAATCAGTTGGGGTAGACAGTTGTCTCAGATTGAAAGAATATAATTTTAGTGGGGAAATTCAGATAGAGCTATACTTGCCCAAAGAATCTACATACCTAGCTATTATTTAGTCTCTGAGTTAAATTTCTTAAATGTAGTTCATTAGTTCTTTCTTTAAATATATACTCTGCCTTTAACAAAACAGGTATCAACAGAATGTATTAAATGAAGAATATTTACTGTCAGGTTTCCATACAGTACTCTGCTAAGTTCTGTAAGGATGATATTGATATGCAAACTGATTTTTAGAGTTTATAGTAAGCTATGGAAAAGGACATACAACTTGATTGTTATTGGCTCTTGAATAAGGATAGCTAACCCTGCTGAATAGGGAATTGTCTTAGTTACCTTTTTCATTATTGGGACAAAATATTTGCTATCCATACATTAAAGGAGGAAAAGTTTATTTTAGTTTCTAGTTTGTACAGATTTCAGTCTACAGTTGGCTGGCTCCAAAGTAGGGTAAGATGGCAGATGGGGAAGGCAGATGGCAAACAGTCCATGGCAAGGAAGACACCACGCAGCAGCATCAAACCTTCCTTTCTTTTTTATCCCATTTGGGGTACAAGTCCAATAGATGGTGCCATCAACAGGCAGGGTAGGCCTTTAAACCAATTGGGAGACGAGGACTAATTAAGTCATCATGCTCCCATATGAGCCATATTAAAGCATATTCACACATTCTAAACCCAGCCACCTCCAAAAAGCCAATCTATAAGCCTTTGAGGCTTTGAGAGGAAGACAGCTTGCTATATGCCATGACAGGAATGTTTATAATATGCCAAGTTCTGTTTTATGAGTTATAAATATTAACTCACTTAATTTTCACTATAACTTTGTAAAGTAAACAGTATCATCATCCACATTTTACAGAATGGGAAATAGTTTCAACCAAATATCCAAGATCTCAAGTCAGCGAATAGTCTTACTAATATCATAAGATGCAAGCTGGGAGTGGTAGTGTACACCTGTAATCCCAGCATTCTAGGCTGAAGTAAGAGGATTGCTGTGAGTTTTGAGGCCAGCTTGAACTACACTATAAATTTAAAGCCAGTTTGTGATACACAGCAAGACTCTATCTCAAAAAATGGAAAAAAAAAAACAAACAAAAAATTGGCAATCCTCAGCTTCTTGAGTGCTGGGATTATAGGCATGTAGCACCACACCTGGAAGAAAACTAAAAATAATATACAAGACTAAGAAGTTTGAAGAACACATACCCCTATCTAGTTTTAAATGTAGAAGGCATAGTATACTTGATACTTACAATATTAAATTCCAGTGAACTATGTCTTCTGCAAATCTTTTTTTAAAGTAAGAATTTTTACTGCACGTTTAAGGAGAGATAAAATAAGTTAGAGTTAGTCTGGAAAAGTAAAAAGGGACCAACTGCAAGAGTACAAACTTACAGGATATATGAGCTCATTGTTTATTGTTCATTGAGTCTAACTCTATCCTTAGCAGCTGAGTTAGGGTCTGACTCATACAAGTAATCTACACTGCTCTACACTAGCCAATTGTAATGTGTAGGAATGCATGTGCCCTATGACTCGTCATTTGGATGAACTGAACTGATTCCAGAGGACAGGAATGTGAAAGGCCTCAGTTCTACAACTTTCAACTTACTAAACACAATTTCATTCATGGGTCATTTATTTCAAAATTTTAACTTCACAGCTTCCAAATACAAAATAAGGAAATGTTCTCACCAAGACTTGTGTATATGCATCATATCTACTCTTTAAAAGGGAGAAGAATCAGTGACTTTCCTAAGGGTGGGTTTTATAATAAAAGCCACCCTCATCTACCCAGCCTCATTACAAGCATGGTCATATCTTTAGGTAAGAATGGCAGAGTCTTCTTTAGGCTGAAATTTAGAGTATAATGTAGCCACTATCTTACTTATTTTGTCATCCTTGGAGCAATATAACCTACACTGACACCTTAAAGGAAATTTCTGTTGGTTCACAGTTCTTAGAAAATTCAGTCCACACTCAACTGACTCCAAAACAGGAAAAGCACATGGAAAAGTCTGGCCCAGGAAAGTTGTTCCTATCATTGTGGGCAGAAAGCCGAGAGAAAAGGAACACAGAATAGACTCTTCTACATTATATGCCCTGAAAACCACTCTTCCAAAAAGGCCTTGCTCGCTAGCAGCACATTTAGATATGGATCAGGTCAGTTCCCTGATGAGTTTAATTCTCGTCTACTACAATATCTTCCAAAGCTCCACTTTTGAACAAATAAGACTTTTTCGGAGGACATTCTAGATCCAAACTGTAACACTCTGACCTAAGCCCCATTTCTTCACCCGAATCACATTTACTATATCTCTATGACTCACCAAAATTTTAATAGTTCAGAATTGCTGAAACCTCTAAGTTCAAAGTCTCATTAGATTCAAAACTAACTTTTAGCTCTAAGCCTTGGTAAAAATCCAAAAGAAAATTAAGGACTACAGACATAAATGGTAATAGGCAAATATTTGCCTTCTGGAACAAAGAAATATGGAAATAGAAAGGAATGAGACCAAAGCAAAATCTAAACTCAGCTAGGACAAATATGAAATTTTGTAGTTCCATGATCAGCATCTGGAAAAAGTGTGACAATGTGTAGCTCCAAAGGGTTGGACAGTCCCTCTCCTACTGCATTGTCAATTGCAGGTCTCATGACCTTCCTTTCAAGGTGGATCTGCTTATACTGCTTGCGATCTTCGTTAGTGGACAATGTTTCCTATTTCTGATTTTTCTAACTTTCTGTGGTCTGTGCAGTGTTATTGTGATTAATGAATTTAATTTGTTCTTTGATTTTGGAAAAAGTGGTTACATTTGTGTCTCTGTGGAGAAGATGATGGCAGTCAAGTTTGTAGCCAAATGCACAGCTTGAAAACAAAAATGCAACTTTGCCAAATGTTTCTGTTTACAAACCAAATTGTTTTACATGATGACATCAAGGTCTGGAACCAACTTGAGCAGTAGATAGGCCCCCCTTGGATCATAGCTACAGGAGTCTCTGGGTACCTGGAAGGCGGAGACTGTGATATGAATCTGAGAAAATTAATTTCCTAGGTTCTTCAGGGGTTATCTTTTCAAATAAAAGGTTTACTGTTTTGCATCTTTGAGTCTCTGAAAGGTCGGGTCTTGTTGAGTATTAGATGGCTTCAAACTAGCTGTTTTATTGTTCTATTGCAAAATATTTAGCTTTCTTTTCCAGATTATCTTTTCATTATTCATGCTTGCTTTGCCAAATTTTGCAAGACTTCTTTTCTAAGGAAACTGAAATTTTTTTCAGATGAGATTTTTCTCCTCATTTTCATGATATATTTGACTATAAGCAGCCAGAAATACTCCATGTGATGACCTTAATGTTGAAGTGATTTGAAGTTTATTTAGTAGATTAAGTAATTCACTATCCTTAATCTATCTCCTGCAAAATCTCAGCACATAGGCAAATTTAGACAAATTTTCTGCTTTTGCTCAACTGTGAATGGAGTTCTTACTTCTAACTGAAACTGAGTCTTGCTTTACTATCTGCATTTGTATCAACATTTTGGTCTTCTAAGCTCCAACCAAAATCTCCCATTTTAATCAATTTACTGCATTGTTAGGCCTCACTAACTAGGATTGCCAAACATTTCCAAACTCCTTTCACAAAACAGTTTCAGAGGTTTCTTAGTCAAGCATTCCTCTGGCACCAAAAAATGTTTTAGTCAGTTTCTTGTCACTGGAACAAAATACCTAACACCTACAATTTAAAATAAGAGAGTTCTTTTTTGGTTCATAATTTTTAGAGCGTTCAATCCACAGTTGTCTGTCTCCAAGGCAGGAAAGATACGTGAAAAGATCTACAAAAATAAATCTGCTTATTTCATTGCAGCCAGGATGCAGAGAGACCAGAGAGAGGTTGGGGGACGGAAAAATATCCTTCTGGGTCACGACTCCAGTGAACCTCCTCTTCAGACAGGACTCAACCTCCTAACAGCACATTTAGCTATTCACTTCCTACCTACAGAACAAGCAAACCACTAATGAGTACAGAGCTCCCATGATCCAATTACCTTCCTAAAACTCCACTTCTGAATATACAAGCCTTTTGGGAGACATTCTAGAGCTCAACCATAACAATGACTATAAACTTGCAAACCAAGGGAAAAAAGCCACAAGAATAATGTAAATATTAGATTAATGAGGAAAAAAAAAACTTTCTCAAATCATAGATAGCTCTGGTTGGCATCAAGGTCAGGACAGTAATGCTTCCTCATAAATGTGTAACCCTAGCCCTGTCACAATCTCATATTCATTCAGGCATTTATCTCTTTCACAGTTACCCTAATACCCACTTTAAGCTCATGTTGGTGTTGATAAAGTATACTTTTCAGCCATCCTGTAGCAGCCTAGTAAACTCTGACATTGTGATTTCATACCTCACTGCTTCCAGCATTATTTTGAGCCCAGGTACTCTGTTGTCCTGATAGATGGCAGCTTGAGTTGTATAATGTGTTCAAATTACTTGATTTAGGAAAAAAATGTAAAAATCGTGGGATTCTTATAATCTTGAGATATTCCATGGCTACTTTTAACCGAGTGATATGTATGTGGAGACTAGGGGATTTGAAAATTTGCTTTAAGCCTACTATCAAAATTAATTCCATGACATAAAGATACGTATTAAATGAAAACTCAAAATAGAAATAGATAATAAATAAAAGATGGCATCCATAGCATTGCTAACAGAAACTGCTGAATCTCCCATACCTCTCTTTGAGATTAATCCCTTCCTACAGGTCAAAACCTAATAATAAGGCACTTTAATTAGTGAGGAAGTAGGGCTGCTGTTGCTTTTTGAATAAAAAGTCTAGGAAGAGCAGCTGCTACTGCAAGAGAACTCCAGGACAAGTGGGAAACAATTGAGGTGTTAATGAAGTCAGTGGTCTCATACCATAAAGCTTATTTGCCTGCATTCATTGGCTTCTGCCTATATGTTTTTATTGAGCCTCTTTAGTTTACTTTGCCACTTTAAGTTCACTAGAGTTCCAGTTTTATTGTAGCAAGCCTTTAAACCTAAAATAAGCGTTATGTAAAATATTATTTTGATTTTACACTAAATGGATCTTCAGAACTTGCAAGTGCTTTAGGGCAAAAAGAAGAAAATCTTCTAGGGAAAAGCTTTAATATTCCAGATATAATGAGTTTGTTTTACATTAACTTGCTTATTTTTTTTTCCTCTGGACTATTTTCACTTGGGTTCCTTTCATATCCCAGTTAGCAAAGGAATTGACCAGAACTAAGAACAGCCCTAAAGCAATAGCTAAAATTTCGCTGTGCTTGTCAGATACTGTCTGACCACTGATTACTGCCTGAGGGTAGTTTGTTTTCTTTATAAACTTTTGGTGGGCTCCCATCACTTGGGAAATAGCCTTTTCTTTTTCTCTCATGAAAAAGTTCAGGATTGTATTGAAAAAATCATGAGTGTTTTAATTTATTTTTATTATTATCAGTTAAAATCTCTTATTTGTGAGCTCCTTTAAAAAATAAGGTGAAAAATAGACCTTAACATAATATTAAAATGAGAACATCAAAACAATGTGCAATACAAACCTGGCTGACCTGGAAATCTGCCATAGGAAAAAAGTCTGCATAAATCACGAGAGCTAAGCACAACAGGAATGTATCCTTTTCTTACATTTATCTATGGGAAACATGCAAATTCTTCGAGTCTATTCACTGGGGAAAGTTTGGGATTAAGTAGGTTGTATCAGCCAGAGTCTGATAAGAAACATTATTCACCTCTTTTTCCACAGAATTACTGGGGGAATGTTTTACAGAGCTGTGGGCAGATTTACTGGAATAGAAAAGAGAAAAGAATAGGAAACCTTTACCAAGGGTTTGGAGGAGAAGAAAGGCCCAAAGGATCTGAAGCAGATGATAGTGCTGATAGAATCCACACGGAACTGCAAATATGGGAGAAGACACACTCTGGTGGGGACACAGGGGGAACAGACAAAGAGAGACCTGTTTGGTTTTTAAGTGTAGGGAGACAAGGAAGAGAATTCAGCACTCAAGTAATAGATGTATGCATCAGTAAGATTTCTAGATAGATTTCTATGGTCTGCATGAAAAGGAATTTCAGAAGTAATGAATTTGTTCTAACATTTTTCCTATTTATATTTATCTACTGGCTTTGATGGTTCACTTCTAAGAATGTACATTTTCTCTGATTTCAGCAATAGCAAATGTAGCAGCAGAAAGCAAGTATGTCTTTCAGGGTCTCATACTAGTCAAGGGATTTCCATCATCTGAGTGCCTACCTTCCAGCACACTCAGCTCTGTCAACCTGAAAAGGATCTGGCTGGGAGATCCCCAGGGAGCACTTCAAGATCATAGTCACATGATGGAGGATACGAAAACCTATGCATCAATGTAAATATGGGTAAGTAAAGAGAGTAAAAGTAGTTATGTAAATTGCCCCAGAGTTCTGGATGCTTATGGTTTGGTCTGGGAAGTGCTTTGCTCTCTCTCTGTCTCTCTCTCTCTGTCTCTCTCTCTCTCTGTCTGTCTCTCTGTCTGTCTCTCTGTCTCTCTGTCTCTCTCTGTCTCTCTCTCTCTCTGTCTCTCTCTCTCTCTCTAGATTCTTGGCTCAGGCACTTCCATGCCTATGTGCCTGAACTTTCATTTTTATATTTAGTATTCCCAGAATAATTTCCATTCCAATCTCCATCCCAAGATGCCTCTGCTTTAGCAACTTAACACCAATTTACTGTTCATATCAGTGTGCATCCCCTTTCAAGGAGAATTGGTCTTTGTTCTTAGGAAGAGTGCAAACTTTAGACTAGTAGAATGTATAACATCTATTATGAAGTTGTATATAAAACGCAATGACAATTATTATGAAATGTTGTTTGCAACACATAATAATTTGTGATAAAAATATGACAGGCTTTACTTTCCTACCCTTTTGTAGTTAGTTGTATATATGTTATTGCTGAGACTAAAGAAATCAGTAGCAATCATATATGATATGTTAAAGTAGAAGCCTTAAGGTCTACTGTACAATTTCCCACATGCCTTTTCAGGTTCAAAGAATTCTCAGATATTAAGGCTGCACTGATCAACTATTTACAATGAATAGAATTGCAGGAAAGCCTCTCATAAGCCTAGGATATTAATGTTGGATAAGTGAAGGAAAGAGATCCTATTGTAAACTTCTGTAATTTCATGTTATTTATCATTGCAACCTGCCTAATTATAACTAATACATATATTTTAAGATATGTAACAATTTAAATCTCATTGACTGAAAATTTATTGAATAATGTTTCTTAAAATAGTGAAGAAAAAAGCCCAGAAAGAGACACAAATAAAAGCATCCTTTATAAAAGATTAGTAAGAATAAATGCATTACTGTAATCAGGAGATAAGACTATATTGCAGTGTATATTTGCAGGAAAAGGTAGATAGCCATAAGGGAATTTATTTGCCTCTAGTAGAAGTTATATTATAGAGAACAGTTCTGGAAATGTAAATGTATAAGTAAAGCTGACCCAGATTATCAAGAGAGCAGAGTTCATAAAATCCCAGTATCAAAGGATTGAGAAATATCTTGAAAGGTCACTTGGGTCTTTCACCTTCTTTCAAGTAGGATCACACCAAAACCATCTTAGAAAAAAATGAGAAGTTGTTCTACTTTTAAAACCATCTATAGAAAGAGATTTTCTGTGGTTAAAACTGTTCTTCAGCTAGTGTTAAAATCTTTGTTCTGAATCATATACTTCACTCGAATTCAGAACATATACAGTAACACTCAACAATTATGTAATTTTCTTGGGCTATATATCACCACAGCCTATGTGTATGTAAACAAGATAAATTTATTCTCACAGATCTGGAAAGAAAAAAAAGTGAACCATGGAGCTCAGGACTGAGCTCTTTCTGAATTCTCTAGAGAAGCATTTTTCTCTTTCTTCTCTTAATCTCTGCTAGCTCCTGTAAAACTTTAGGTTCCTTGGCTTATACCATTTCATTCCGTTCTTCCTTCTGTAGTCATATAGCTTTCTTTCCTGTGTGTAATCAATATCTTCTTTTCTGTATTCGTATGGATATTAGTCATTGGAGTTAAGACCAACATAATCCAGTGTGACCTACTCCTAATTTAGTCATCCACAACTGTAAAGGCAGGGTTTCCCAGTAAGATCTCATTTGTATGTCCTTGGTAAACACAAAACTTTGGACTATACTATTAACTTCTAATATAAGATTTATAATTTGGCTTGAGTTTGGAAACATCAATGGCATTTTAGAAAAAACAATCTGCATATAGAGCTGTTTTTAAAGCCAATATAAAAACTATACTGCAACTAATTCTAGTGATTTTGACTTAACTTTTTTATTGATACTGTAAGTTAATGAAAAATAATTTTAAAATTCCATCATGAACAAGAGCCTTCCACTGGTTTTAGGTAAGAGAGGGAAAATTAGCCTCAAGTTCAGCATCAGAATTTGAAAAGTAACAATTTCATCAATCTAGTTGATTAAATGAATTAGGCGAATGCTTTGATACACTAAAGTCACAATGTAAATGGCACAATCCACAGGGTGGATTAGGCTTAACAATGGATATTGCAAAAGATGTGGGAAGAGTTAATGCAATATAGGATGAAATAATCAGAAAATTTTAGGGACAAGAGAGAAGATGAAGGATAGTTGGACTTTTACAAAAGTTACATTTTATTTAATTGAAGGAACTCCATGATAAACCAGCAGATTTCACAAAATTGTAGAGATGGGTTTTTAGCTCTTTGAGATTGGACTTGCCTGTCTTGCAAGCGGATCTTGATTTGAGCCCCTCAGCACAAAAAGAACAAAATATAGAAAAGAGGAGTAGTCAATAGAATAATAGAATCACCTGGCCATGGAGGTCTAGTCATAGAAGAACAACTTCAAGAGAGTAGATGGGCTTTGGTTTGTAAAGATAAGGCAGGATCTGTATATCAAAGACTTTAAATGCCATTTTAACTTCAGTAAGTATCCTAAAGAACTAGAGAGGTTCAGAAGGGGTTTGACTACTCAGAGAGACATTATGCTGAAGATACTGGAATAAGTGACCTTGATGACTCAATGAAGGTCATGACTGAAGAATGATATCCTAAAGATTCTTACCATGATCTAATCAAATTCCATGATGAATAACAGGAATTAATAACATGGCTCTTAGCACGTGCAAATCACTTTCTGCTTAGCACAGAAAAAATTTATCCCAGAGAAGATATTCCACTCTGGGATTTGTGTTGGTCTACAGAGAGTATGTGCTTATTTTTCCCAACCTTCCTTTCATTCCCCACAATATGAGAGCACCGCAGCACTCCCAAATGTGTGAAGTGTTCTGTTTTGGCTGTTCTCTACTTAACCTAAGTTTAAAATAAAAGAATAAATAAAGGTACTTCTTAGCCTTCTCTTTTGGGAAAAATCTCCTTATTCAGCGAAAAATAATGTGAGGTTGCCCTGTTAACTCAGCCTTGCAGAAAACATTCCTGTCAGTTGGCTCCAGCTTTATTCCTTTCACCTCAGGCAGGTGGTGAAGGGCTTTTGCAAAGGAGCACCAAGTTAGGTTAAACCCCAAAATAGGAAACTGGCCTGGCTCTCCCTGGTGGAGTGCGATTGGACTGCTGAAGTATATCCAAGTTCACCTCGTTGAACCCATGTTTCAGTGCAAATCTTGAAAGAACAAAAGCACACAGAATGGTCGACTCTGATTTGTCTTCTGTCTTTTTCCATGGGCCCTGTTCTAATGTTCCAGATAGTTAATAAACCCACAAATTATTATATAATTACTTTGCTTACTGGCCGGATATTATCTTAATGTCACTTCCAAGAATGTTCTTGATCTCAGGGACAGACACACAAACAAGTTCTCTTTGAGACTGAAAAGTTCATGAGGCACAGAGATTATACCAGATCTTAGAACATAAAACAACTATATGAGAAAGAAAGATCATAGTATCAAATTTCACATCAAACAATTATAAAGAAACCTAACCAGACTGTTTTAATGCAAGATGGTTCTGAATGAAGATTCCAAGACAAGTCCTTTAATAAACTGCAGCCAACCAAAGCGAAGCACAGTACTGGTCTTAGGAATCTTTGTAGCTGAGATGCACACACAGGACTTGGAGCCTGAGTGATAACATTACAGGTAGGGCACATTCATAAGGACAGAATATCACACTTTCATTAAAATGACTTTCATGATTTCCAAATCTACTGTCTCTTTTGACCCAGTGTGATATTATCTCCTGCATTCTTCCTCCTTTTTTAAAAAACCTTCCCTGAACTTTTTCTGTTTCACTTTCTGCTAAAGGTCTACAGCCCAGCCATGTGTATCATGTAACCACATGTCTGCCTATTGAGGCAGTCTGTAATATATTTCATGTTTTCTACATTAGTCAATGGCATCAATAGAAGTAATTCCTAAGTTCAGCTATTTGACAAAGATGAATCTTCAGATAGGAAGGTAGGACTGAGTCTTTCCACTAATTTATAAAGTTGAAAGACATCAAAAGTTTTGCCCATATATTTTTGATCTTCTTGGAGATGATGATACCACCTTTATCTACACATCTGAAAAGAATGCACGGCTGGGGGGCAAAGGGTGTCTACTTCACAGGATTGAAATAATCAATAAAAAGCCCATGCTAGTCTTATTTTAGTATTAGCTTCTTCAGTGGCTCCTACCCTTGGGAAATATAGAAACATTTCATTTTCAACAGGGATCAGGAAAATATTTCTACTTCTCTTTCATATGAGATCAAATGAAGGCACAAAGTATTCTGTGAAGGTGAGGGACATTTCTTGATAAGTCAAAGAACATATAATATAAAAAATAAAATGCCCCTACCTGCCTATTTTAACACTCAGACAACATGACTAGCCAAAGTTTAGACAGGTGAAATCCTACTTGGTTTGTTTCAAAATTCTCCTTATTCAACAAAAAGTAATGAATATCTTATTTTACTCCAAGTTTTTTTCTTGCCATTTTCTTTATTGTATATGTAGTATATAAGAAAAAATGATTTCCATTAAGTTAACATCTTCTTCTAATCTCTCCAAATAAAAATGTTTACAAAATTTTTGTGGTGTTATAAAAGAGTACAAAATACCCTGGACTCAAGTTCAGAAAACATTTATTCATCCCTCTTTTGGGTCTAAAACTTTGACTTTGATTCTTTCACTTCATTCTGTGCATCTTGAGGCTAGATTTCCACATCTACAATACAACAATGGAACTCTGGAAATGACTGTAGAGTCAAAGGGAGCAGAACATTCTAAATGTATGTTAGGTTAACAGTTCTTTTACCCTGATGTCAATATATTGATTTTTTTACCTGTCACGAGCTGAATTATTTGTAATTATATCACTCATTTTAAAAATGGTGAATATTTGTTCAATAATACAATGTATATCTGTGTATCTCCAGCCAATGAGACAACTAAAGCACTAAAAACAATTTTCATTTTCCAATGTGCTCCTTTTGATCATATACACTTTCTCCACAAGCTGCTAAAACTGGAAATTCATCTTTACACACATCCTATAAAATGTAAGGATTTAACTACGTATGTAAATGCATATATGCTTCTGCACAAACATACATGAACTAAAACTAAAAATCTTATAATAAAAATTTTAGTATCAGCAGGATAGGGATACGGCTTAGTGGTAGATTGCCAACTAGCATGTGTTAGGTCATAAATTCAGTCCCAACTCTCTCTGTTCTAAAATGTTTAGTGTTAGTGACTTTCAAAACTCCTTAATAGTTTCAGAAATTTTCTTCTTCACTTAATGATGTTAATTAGACTCATTGAAATGGTTGCACGTAATTCTATTTTCACAGGTGAATGCTATACTACTATGTTAAAGAAACACAAACTATATGACTATTCTCTTTACTATGAGTTTTTGTTATTATTGTTTTCTTCTGCTGATTTTTGTTATTACAAATGGTATTGCTATGAATTACATTATATATCTTCCAAAAGATAGGTATATTTTTCTCATGGATTTGTGTGAAGAAATCAAATTGCTATAGCTATAGAATATATGTTCATGTACATTGCCATAATGATGTGAAATTACTTCCTAATGTGATCATGCCAGTATACACTCTCACCATCAATGTTTTAAGTGCCTATTTGTATTTCAACATTTGGTAATAAAGATGTGTTAATTTTGGTCATCAAATTCTTTTTGCTAAAACATTGTGTTCATCTATAGTCACCTCAGGTTTGAGTATCTTTTCACATAATTAATGTTTCAGAATTTTTTTAAACCAGTAACTCTCTCCTGCAATATTCAATCTGGCTTAAGAAAGCTGGAAAATCTTTTCCACTCTGTTTTGGATTTTTCCAAGTAGTATCCACAAAAGTCTTTTTCCACTAGCATTTTTTCTCCATAAGATGAATGGTTTCTGTATGTTCCTGTGTCTTCTCAATCAGAAAGCCTAAAGGCAGAGTTAAAGTTTGCACAGTGTTTTCCTGGGCACAAAACAGTGATAAACATACAGTTCTCAATTCCTTCTTTTTAGGATCTTAAAATTTTGAGCATATTGTAACACTGAATTAAATCCTTGCTGTTTTTCCTAACATATCTCCACTTATTTTTTTAATTCCAGAATTTTTTATGGTCTAGCTAAAGTAGAAACTTGCTGAAATTTACATTTTTAACACTCAAATACTTCAAAATCAATATCAACAAAAATGTTAAACTTCATAAAAGTATTACTTTGTACTTTTATATCTTAATAATAAAGAAAATGGTGCGATACTCAGATGACATATTGAAAGTGGAATCTCAATAAGCAAATGTTTCACTTTATTATTTGACTTTGTGCTTTTTGGGTGTAGCCTCTGTCTGATCACTTTCACATCAGGTACTGAAGATATATACCACATTCCCTGGATTTCTGAGTTATACATCCATTTGAGGCTTTACAGAATCTAACTTCAAAGCTCTTAAGAAAAGCTTTGTGGGTTACCCAACATCAAAGTGTACTTGAGATTATTTAACATCATTAAACAGAGCAATCTAAGAGACAAAGACACAGACTAAAGTCAAAGTAACTTTAAAGACATCATATATCATTGTCTTTGCTATTATATCTCTGCTCAACTTACTAAAGACTGTCACTCCTCCCCTGCTCAAATACATTTTCAAGGAATATGGTATGTGGTCCATTTTATGCGTGTCTGCATGTGTCTGTGTGAGGGGGAGGGTTGTAAACACATGTGCTGTATTTGAGGGGAGATGCATTTTGGCTTCACCATCTCGGTGGCTTGTCTTCTCTTTTGAATGATGCTTGTTATATATGTCTTCATTATATAGTGACTAAACATCTGAATTGTTCTTTAAATAAATGTTATAGTGTATTTTCAAAAGTTATGCTATGAGGCACACTGTCACAAAATCTGACAAGTATCCCTAGCCAAGGATATGCCCTGGCAAATCTGAATCCATTCTCATTTTTCTTAGATTTTAATATATATCTCTCCTTAATTCAGTAAAATTTGTCAACCTGCCTCAATCCATGGCAACCTTTCTTACTTTAATACTCTTACTTTTATCCACAAACCATATGTACATTCCTTGCTATTATAAATTTTAGTTTTTATTGAGAAATATTATTTTGAAAAGACCGGAAGTCCAATGAACTTCAGATGACAAGACTTCTAGAAGAACAAGCATTTCCTTCTTTATACACCAGCAAAGATGGAACAAATAAAAATGAAAATAACTCTGCTGTCCTTTTCTGAAATCTTGTGTTATTTGCATTGTTTTACTCTGGTCTGCTTTGTTTTATTCTCTTTAAAATAAAAAAAAATGCCAATGAATTAGATGAGGTTTTATCTAAATCTGTAGTTATTCTATTTTCATCTCTTTATCAGTAGCAGTGGTAGGAAACTGAAGAACGACAATGAATCTCTGAGTGGACTATGGTTTGGCAGTGTTTGTGATATTTCAAATTAACCATGTAATGCATAAACACAGGTATACTATCAAACTCAATCCTCCACAAATTTACTATGCATCATTTTAGATGCATTTTCTTGTGTTATTAAAGTATACATGAATATAAAACAGCAAAAGACCTAAAAGATTATTTGCCCCAAGTCCTTGCCTATAAATATGGTGGCTATACAATTTATTTTCCCAATCTGTCTACTTTTGAGAAGAAATAGAAACCTTGTTAATAATTAGATAGTGGCAAAAAGCATAAGTATGGTCTATGTTATATGACGAGGGCCAAATGGTCACCTACCCACATCATAAGGCATTGAGCAGTAAAAAATGGCTTGGTCACATGCCAATTAAGTGTGACACAGCACCATATCTCAATGTCGCACTAAGAATTCTGTGTACCAGATGCATTAACAGGTAAAGGTCTTTCAGTTTGAAATATGCATTAATCATTTTGTCTATGGTCTGATAATGAGTCATATCAAACAGCTGACCTAAGATAAATGTAATTGGATACATGGATAAATGGATGAAAGTTGTAACAGCTCTCTCCTAATTTCTCACTGGACCTGAGATAGTAAAGTACTTTGACAGCATGACTTCCCCTCAGGCAAACAAAGCCAGAGTGACACGATCCCCTCTGATTTGGCCAACTTGTCAGTGACAGACATGATGCCTTACGCACATGCACTTATCTCTCTGATTTTCTGGTTAAAGGTTGTGTTCAGAGACTGATGCAGGGAAGAGTGACTAATTGAAGTGATTTTCATCCGTCATCATTTTGGTTGCTTTAATAAGGACTTGGGTATCTGAAATACGTATTTGGTATTCCTGCTTATTTATTCCTTAGCATATAGTAAACACCTGTTGGGTACCAGGAATATGCCAGTGAATTATATATACTTGGCTATGGTTTGTTGTACAGTGATAATGTTTCTTGCCAGGTGTGTAAGATGAATTTCCTCACTATCAATCCTAAGATTATATAGAAAATCTCTGCATGATGCTTTCTGTCAGTTTCTTGTTATGGGTGAAAGGTTTATTAAGAGTATCATTTTAGAAATTGCTATGGTTTGAATGCACCCCCTGAAGTTCTTGATATAGAAACTTAATCCCTTAATTCATACATTAATGATTATTTTGGTGTAAGCTTGTGGAAGATTAGTAGTGTAGGCCACTGAATCTTTGTAAGAAGACAAAGAGAAACCTAAACTGGCATTACTCTGTCTTGCTGTGTGATGATCTACATGATATTAATGTGCAGCAACAAACTTCCTATCAAATGCCAAGCAGATGCCAGCATTGTGATGATGGTAAACTTCCCAGGGTTCAGACTATGATCCAAAGCATGTCTGTTCTCTATAAATTACTAGTCTCAAATATTTATTGTAGCAATAGAAAATAGGCTGATAGAAATTCTCTTTTCATATCTCAAGTCTCAAAAGAAAAGAAAAATGGTAAATGATCACTAAACTTCAGTACTTCTATTTGAGAAGAGCAAAGGCTCATTCTGATTTGCTCAGTTATATTCTAGCAAACAAATGTTGTAGAGAAACAATCCATAGTGGGTCTGTTTCATTTTAAGAAGTATGAATTGAAGTTTTATATGAGTGGAACCATTTCCTAGGCCCTATAGATCTCCTTGCCTAAAAGATTAAAATTTGTATAAAGGAATAATTCAAGGACAAAAATGACTATATTGTGAAGAGAAGGCAGGTTGGAACATAAAATTCAAAGATTGTGTTCCAAGTCTAAAGTAGCAGGAATGGTGCACAACTTTTATAGGGAGAAAATGATAGTCAAGGTAGGATTTCAAGACATGGATAAACTTCCAGTTTAGACAAATAAAAGACAAGACACATTTCTAGGTAGAAAATATAGCCTGAGTTACAGCATGGAAAAAGAAAGGCATACAAACCTTTTGATTAGGGAATAAACAATGTCCATCTTAGCTAGCATTCAAGGGCAAAAATAAACTATGCAAGATTAATGGTAGTTCAGATGATTCTAAATGCCTTCTCAAGAGAAATCAAAGGATATATTTTAGTCTACTCAAAACCATTGCTAATTTCAAACAATACTTCTAAGATATGCAGCTTTGTTCTTTTAAAAGCTCTGTCATGCACAATAATTCTCATATATCTATGCTTAGGTGAGGTGGTTATTATCTGCATTTCATAAGTTAGATAAGTAAGGCAGAGAGAAGCTTAGTTCTGATCTGGCGGGCAGGCTGATGCCCTCTCTTTCTTTCCCTCTCCCACTAGAAATGAAGTATTTGGTCAAAGAGCAGCGCTTTTTCTCATGCAGGAAATTTTTTTTTTCCTGTTGAGATTTTATGTGAGTTTGAGTTTTGAAAGTGGGACAATGTGTTGTAGATTTGTTTTTTTTGAAACTTCAGCGAATTAAGCCACTGGTTTAGCCCTGTTAATAAGCCTGCTGCACTCACACTGTGAGCAGAACCTTGCCAACTCCAAGCTACCTCAACTGTGCCATCTCATCAGTTCACCTGCCGTGCACCTAGCACTTCAGTCCCGACTTCTAAACCCAATCAACTGCATTTCTGCTCTGGCTTCAGGGCTTGTCCTCCCATCCTCTGATCCTGCTGCCTACTGTCCTCATTGCCATCCTCAGGTCCAGTATCCAACCCTCGAACACAACTGATCAGTTTCTAGGCTGGCAGAGAAAATTGTGCAGATGGGGTCAGAATGAATGTCCAAGTTGCAAATCAAAGTAAATGCAGATGGGAACACAAGATGCAGGCCAGAGTCCTGCATCCAAATATGATGATGGTTACAGAGATTAAAACTGCTAATTAGTGACCTTGGAATCATTTTCATTGGATAACTAATAAATACAAAAAATCTCTGAAAATGTTTAAAGGAAATTCAATTCAGGGACTACATGGAAATGCAAATAATTCAGCCAATTTAATCTCAGAGGGTTATATTCATGTGTATTAAATAGTTTGGTCATACATTATCTGCTTTTCTTTAGCATGTAATTTACACTTTTCTACCTAGGCTCTACCTAGGCTCTACCTAGGCAGTTTATTCTCAGTCCCTTCCCAAGTGATAATTTCTTTAATTTTATTTTGTTTTTGGGATGATCTTGTTTGTGTCTTCCCAAACTGCATTTTTCTAGTCAAGTCCTATTGGAAATATTCAGAAGGAATTATGTAGCACAAAAGCAGCATCATACACAAAACCTACTAGGTTTAAATGAGTAAAACTGTGAATGTTCTGAGCTATCAAAATTGCCCTTCCCCAGAGTCTATTCAGAGACTATCCATAAAGAGATATATTATTCTGTTAGAGGAAAAATTGTACCACTTTTGTTAAATGTATTATACCTGAAGTTGTTCAATATATAGAGAATTCATTCTTACCCTGATTAATTGTGTAAGACTCAGTTAATTTAAAACATAATATTCAGCATTAATTTTCCTGAAACATGTAGGTGGTTTAAAATTAATTTCATAAATTAGAACAACTTTTTGACATAAAGCTTTTGACAAAAAATTTTAAAAGTATATATATATATATATATATATTCAGTTTTCTGCTTCTTTGTAATATTCTATTTTAGAAATAAGCTCACATGAACTATTTTTAAAATCCCTATCACTCATAACAGAAGTCATCTTATGAGATGAGTTCAGTTTTGCTAAGAACTTTCCCAGAATGAGAGCAAGGAAAGGGTAATGCTGATGTTGACTTTTAAATGCTGCTTTACAATAAATACTGGTAAAGTTCATCTATAATTAAAGTTCACAGAGTATGCGATTTTAAACCTGGAAAAGGAGCCAAACAACAGACTAGTACAGGAAGTCTAGTGACAGAGGTTTATGGTTCCTTCTGACCCTGTATTTGTCAAGCTTATTATTAAAATTCTTTAGTATTTTCTCAGCTTTATCTCTTTCTTACTGATAATATTTTTTCCTACTACCTGACTTTCTGTGAAATCATTCTTGTGATAAGGTATTGTGATTTTATAACTTTAGTCAATGAATCTACTTTAACACCAAACATAAAGAAAAAAGGACTGGACAAAATGAATTTTTATGTGGAAATTGTACCTCTCAAATTGCGTTGTTTGTGTTCACCTTTTTCTTTATATTTTCTGTCAAAATATTAACTGGAGTAGTGATGTGTTGTGTTTACTGACACATAAGCACAAGTTCGTGATGTGGAAAATAACCATTATTAAAATTTAAGTTCTAATCATTTATTTAAAATGTCATAGTGAAAAACAAGTAATAGATAGCACATACTTCATATTTTGCTATATTTACAATTACTTGGGATTGAACTACATGTTTATTCTGTGCAAATGTGGCAGAATGGTGTTCTACTTCATGCCTTTTCCAAACCTCAAAGCCAGTTATTTCAGGACGATAACAACTTGAAACCTTTGAAAACTACCAAACAATACAAATTAGGCCTTGATTTATTGTTTCATTGAATGTCTTTACTTGGGAAAGTGAAGGAAAATTTATTATTAATACAGATTAACTGTCAAACTGTGTTGTTAGTAGACTTTCTATTACCAAAAGCACAAAACTTAGAAAATATTTTCCAGTATTTGAAAATTAAAAAATGATATCGTTTTAATTGAATGACATGTAAGCATGTGATTATTATTTTAGTTTCTTCTTAAAAAAAGAACATAACATTTTCATCCCCACATTCATATCTAGGGTATATGATCAGTCTCTCATCTAGAGGCCTCAGCATATGAATTCAGCAAAATGAACCATTCTGAGTGTATCAACTGGCTACATGGAATTGCAATTAATACATAGTTTTTATCATTAAGTAAATGATAAAAAATTAAATTAGTGATAAATCAAATAAATACAGTTTTATCATTTTAAGTAACATACTATATATTAGTTTTGCTTCTTAAAACTTACAGCACAAATATGTGTGTGTACATGCACCCGTACACATGTAGTTAGGGATTGGATTTAGGGGAAGTAGGGACAAACCTTGGTGAAACATTTGCCAGCACCACAGTAAAGTATTTCAAGGTCACTAAAAGCTTTATTGAATAAATATATTAGGTGTGGGCTTTTCCCCAATCCAACTAATCAGTTTGGATTTCATGTAGTAATTATTTAAATCCAAAGAGATTTCATATTAAAAAAAATTATGAGTCAATTGACAGTGAGCAGTTTTTATAATCTTGGTAAGATTAGAGACTTCTTCATATAAACTTTAATCAGATTAGGCTCTGCATGAGATAGTTGCCTACTAACAGACCATTAGTGAGCAAGTTTTTAATTTGTTATAATTTATTTTATTCAAGAATAGCCAGAAGTTTCAATTTCTCTGTTTGTATTTAAATGTTCAACACTGACAATTCATTTGTGTCACTGCAAATGCAAAATAAAAGAATCATACTGTTATCCTAGATTTAGACATAACTGTATATCAAAATAACCTGCAAAACCATTATCAAATAGTGATTTTCCTCTACTTAAATTTACTCTAAGACCTATCAACTTAGACCAAGAAATTGAATCATAGATTATTCGAGATGTGAAACCACTGTCCCTCCAAAGTACTTCAAACATGATATGATAACAGTAAACTGACAATAAATGACTGGATGCCATAAATTTATGTGTTCAATTTTTCAATTATTTACCCACTTTTCTGACTCATTTCTATTTCTTGGCATGTACATTTTGTGTATATATATACATCTTATGGTATATATATATATATATATATATATATATATATATCTTATGGTGTATATGTATCATCCTATAAGGGATTTTATATTATAATGTTTCCTTACTATAGTATACATAATCAAATTCATTTGTAAGTAATTACTGCCCAAGTTTAAAGAAACTAAGTATATGTACAGTTATATATAAAATATTTCTATATTATTTTGAAAAATACGAGAAATTGTGCGAAATATTTGTTAAAATAAGGTTTATTATGAACCATAAAGTCACTTGATCAACAGTTTGATGATATTTAAATCAAATAAAATGATTTCCATAAATGTATTAATATATTTTTGTTAGGCCTCTTTTTAATATTTAGTACTGAGGTCATTTAATTCTCCATAAACACTATTTAAATTGATTCTTCTGAAAGTATTTCTTTATGTTCCTTTACACACTTAGACCAACTTTCTCATTTAAAGAATGATTATAATAAGGATTCTTAAATTTAACCTACAATCACATAAATTTTACATATGCACAAATTAATTTTATGAATATTTATAAAGAAACTTTTAGCTATCTCATATTTTTATAAACAGTAATAGAAGCAAAAAAAACTATTACAAACAATGAGTTATGAAGAAAGACTCAAAATAGGTAGGAATATGTTTTCTATATCATGAGAATTTTCATATTTAGAAGGTGTTATTTTGGAATAAAAATAATAATCTTTGTAGCACAAGTGAAAATGGTTATTTTACCTATTGGTTGTTTCCTTCATCCTCTTTGCTCACATTGTCTCATCTTCTTAAATGTACTCTTGAAAAATTCTTAGAAATGTTGTATTCAAATATGAAGAATTTTATTTTTAATCAAATTTGGGAATCTTTGGTGGTTTACATTGTTTTTCCTTACATGGTTTTCCAAAAAGGTAAGGAGAAAGTCAGGCCCTATTGAATTTTTCTTTATCACTGACTGAAATGCTCAGGACTTCATACTAATTGACTGAAATTTCCTGCCATCTGCTGTTGTAAACTTCATCTAAATGTAAATTAAATAAATGTATTTTTGAGGGGGAAAAAAACTTTAAACAACATAAACTTTGGTTCATTTTCTTGTGTTTTAATGACTTTTCTGCCATCCAATTTTCCAGGGTTCCAAAGTGATGTCCATTGCTACAAAGAATAAGTGCCCTGGAGGAAAATGAATGAAATCCAAGTTTCTATTTTTCTGAAAATTAAAGATTCAGTGTGGCTATCCATGTGTCTACCATTACACACAATGTATGTATTATAGCTGTACTTGAAATATAAAGAAAAATCTCAATGGATTATTAGTTCATGAAAAAATAATCTTACTCCATATTATTCATGGTTTTTAGATAGACTTAGCTCCAGTTAAAAATTTATTCATCCAGTATATATATGCAATGGCAAGTTTTGATGAGGTATGGTTCTGTACAGTAGTTTTCAGAAGACAATTTCTACTTTTGATTTGTAAGTCTTAACTTTCTGTCCCTTATCATAGTAGTTTCTGGTACACATTTTAAAACATCTCTAGTCATCCTGCCTTGTGATAAATCTGAAAATATCAGAGGGCGTGTTAGCAATCACAACAGTAAATGATGTGTGAAGTGGATTAGTATTGCCTTCTGAAAACTATCATTTAATCTGACCATACCATCTTGGTTTGGCTTTCTCGGTTGGCTCCTACCCAAATATAGTGCTACACAAATTATCACTGAAACTATAAGAGGAAATGGCTCTCCCAAGCAGTATACTTCAGTTATCTAATTCCCCAGCTAATAAATCCTGTTGCATTTCCTGTTGATTCTATCTCTTTGAAATGGCTGGTCACTGTAATACATAATTCGTCATTATGATGCAAATTGTAAGAGCCAAACAAAGACAGTTATTATTTTATCTCTGTAATCCCCTCTTTGCAAACCCATGAAAATCTCTCTCCATAGGACTTCGAGTTCTGACATCTTTATAAGGATTGATTCCTTGTCAGTGCCCATCCAACATTAAGTAAATTTACCTCCAAATCCTGGATGCTGTTTATGTGTTTCTGCCTGCCATTGCATCTAGTGCATTAGCTATGAAGTCCGAGCATGCTGACCTCTTTGTTCACCAATCATGACCTCGCAGGAGCAAGGACCTCCCCATGCAAAGGCACATCCTCAAGATTTTGCAAGTTCCCTTAGAGTTCTAGAGGAGGATTTTTAGCAGCTTCCTTGAACAACACACATTATCCTCCAAAAGGAAAAGGATGCTGTCTGTCTGTCTGCCTGCCTAATTCCACTAAGATCCCTGAGTAAACACAGTTAGTTTGTCATTCCTACTCAGTTGAAGCAGAAGGACAGTCTGATCAATTCACATTAGGACCAGCCTCAAGGGAAGGGGTTGGAAAATTTAACTTCTGAGTTCCTGTTGAAGGAAAGTGTGAGTGACTGGGGAAGACAGCACAAGCAATAGGCTGTTCCACCTGTGCACCAAGAGTAGGAAGCACTAGTTAGAGTGGCTGATTGGGCCTTCTCCTGCAGTTCTGTGGCTATCAACATGTGGTATAAGAAGCCTTGCTCTCTCTTTAGCAAAATCTAGCCTAAATACATATGAAAGACATGACCAGATGGGAATCTGAATGGTCTTTCTCTGAGGGGCACCCACTGTTTGTCTGTTGCATCATCATTCAGGGGTACACAACACACAATGAATTAGTCAAAACCCACAGTCCCTGACTGCAGGGAAAAGGGCTCTTACGGAGTTAAAAAATGAAACTAAATCAATATATACATATCAAAAAGGAAACAAACAGAAGGAAAGAAAGAAAGAAAGAAAGAAAGAAAGAAAGAAAGAAAGAAAGAAAGGATTTAATGTTCCAAAGAAATACTCTGTCGTGGCTGCCATAGTTGATGTCAACACCTATAGTTTCATTTCTCTCTACTTCTCTATGTCCAGTAAATTGGAGTGGTTCTGGCTAGTTATTTCCTGTATTTGTCCCCAGAGATCTTTCTTCCTGAGCCTTCTGCTTGTATCCCTGTCAGATGGCATCATCTAATGCTCACACCAGATGACCATAAGCAACTTCCTCTGAGTTCCACATTTTTCTTGAAGGAAAATCGGACTGTCAGACCTGATCGATAAGTTGCCATGCCTTTCTGAACGCAGCCTTGCTAGAAACACCTCAGTCAATCACTTAACAAACTCATCAAAAAAGGAGACAAAAAGTCCATCAACCAATTTACCCAGAAACCTAAGTTAGAAAAGAATCCAATTTCTGTCAGAACATCCAGTCTGACGACAACTATACCCTCTCTATATAAGTTACAAGTACACAAAAATAGATATCTCTGAGGTAGGGGATTTACCTCTGTGGCATAAGCACATTCCTGGCAAGCACAAGGTCATGAAAAAAAAAAAAAAAGGTACAAAAAAAAGAGACGTTCCTCCATCTGCAGCACACACACACACACACACACACACACACACACAGAGAGAGACAGAGACAGAGACAGAGACAGAGAGACAGAGACAGAGACAGAGAGACAGAGAAAGAGACAGAGAGAGACAGAAGGAGAGACAGAGAGAGAGACAGAGAGAGACAGAGAGAGAGAGACAGAGAGAGAGAGAGAGAGAGAGAGAGAGAGAGAGAGAGAGAGAGAGAGAACCTGGCTATCCATACCCAAACTGAACCTCTCCTAGCCCTGGCAGACCTGGATGGATTGCACAGACTAAGCTCTATCAAATTTGGCTCTTGAGTCTGCTGGTACTGCAGAAAATTGGGGCAAAGTTATTATTTTCCTGATAGACAATGAAACAGAACTCTCTGCCTTCAAAAGTTCCCTTTGTCAAAATCTTTCCATCACCAGGACAACATAAATTATTACCTCTCACTCCTTTTACCAGGGACAAACTTGAAAGTCCGGGAGGACATCTCATGAAACAAGAATTTTTACATAAGCCAGTACTCATACTGCTTCTGAAAAAAAGACCTCCTCTTCAGATTAGAAGCAACCATATCCTTTGCTCCATCACAGTTTGCCTCTCATTAAAACTTGCCCTTTCAACTTTGACTGTTTCCAGAAGGTAAGGTGATGTTTGCATCAGCCTGAGATAGATAACTGCAATGCTGAAGTTCTAAAAATTTTCTTCCCAGAATTATGAACTAAAAACTCATTTCCAGGGTTTACCATCAACTATGCCACTTCACAGCAACCTGCATTGCTCTCAGATGTCACAAGAAACACAAGCAGGTATCCAGAAACACATCAATGTGATAGTCTGTTAATCACCTTGGGCAAAATCTCTGTGCTGTCAATAATGCACTTATCACTTTGCATTTTTTGGTTTCCAACCCACACATCCTTTTTGGAAACTCTCCCACTATTTTCAGCAAGATCCTAGCCTCTCACAGTACCCAGAGAAAAAAGAAATTAGGCTTCAAAACTGCAAAATATCTATAGACTCACAAACTGGTAAAATGTATTTCTCTTGCCTTAAAACTAGTTAGAGATCTCTGAGGGGCCAATGTCCCTGTGATTGCCCTTCCTATACATTGCTTCTGTCTCCTGTCACCCACAGCCTGCTGGTACAACTGCCTAGGCCTAAAAATAATACTTTCTTCTGCCTTCACTTGGCTCCTGTCAGCCAGCCCATTTTTGAAAAGACCCCAGTTATGGGTTCAGTACTCAACTGGCCTGGGTTCAAACTTCCATATTTTTAAAAGTTTATCCACTTTGGAGAAACACAGCTGACCTCAGTAGTCAAACTATCACTATGCTTCTGATTAATCATAATCAAACTGTCTGCTTCAAAGACAAAATAGCTTCATTGCAATACCTGGCAGAAACTGGTTACAAGAAATTGCAAATTTCTTTGAGTAGCTGGTTTCTATAAATCTAGACCCTTGAGTTCACAAAAACAATGATATTTATTCAGACTATCAGCCCCTGGGAACACGCAGTGGCCTATTTGTACAAATACTTGGATTCAGTCACTAAGAGTTGCCTTCATTATCCTTCTGATCAAGAAGGCTGGCACACTGACCTTAGGCCAAGACCTAACTGTCCAGGTGCTACATGCTGTACTAAACCTAAAAATGGACCCCCTGACAGAAGCTGAATACACTTAAGTTACAGATGGAAGTAGCTCTGTTAAGAATGCAGTCCAATAGGCTAGATATGCTGTGGTCACCTTGGACAAAGTTATTTTGGCCAAAACTCTCCTACTATTGTTTCCTGCTGCTATTTGGAAACCTGACACCAATGACACAACACAGGCATGCTAAGTCCCTTCTGGAGATTTGATTGTCTGAAAAATCAACTCCCCCCCAAAAAGACTTTATCAAGTACTTCTGAAAGATCAGACCCAGTCTTGCCCCCATCATTTGTTCTGTAAACTTAAACTACCACTGGCACCTGTGCTTCCACACCCAGCTCTGGCTTTAGCATCTGTGTCATTGACCCTGACCTCTACTCACAGATATCTGTTGGTGATTTTGTACACCTACTCAGTCTGGTCTGAGGTATTCCCTACCAAAGTAGAGAAAGAATCAAAAATTTGTAGGGTCCTGCTGTGTAAAATCATCTTTATACATGTCCTATCTTTGATTATTGGGAGCAACAATGGGTCTGCATTTAAAATAGAGATAATTCAAAACGGGAAGAACTGTACAATATACAGGTCACAAGGCTCTAAAAATGTTAAAGGAATATAACATAATCCATGATAACACCTTGTAACCAGTTCCATAAAGTTTAACTTAAAAAACAGCTCTACATGTAGACATCCCTGCACACACATATATCCCAGGGGCATATTAATTATCACTACAAGTTTCACAAATCCTGCCTTAGATGAACTACAGAATTCACTGGGCCAGACAACTCACTCTGAAGAGATGATGCACTCAATGTCCTGCTCTGTTATTCCAGATGCTGACCAGTCTATGCATAGCTAAAGCCTGAGAACCATTCACAGGATTGCTCTGCACCTATTCCTCTTGATTTTTGTGTCTTTTCAAGCTTCTTACCCCAATCCTTGCTTGTTCATTCCCCTGCTAGATGTGATTTTTGCCTTAATTCTGTAAACGAATGCCTTGAGAATGGAAAAAAAAAGGCGAATAAAATACAATAAACATAGTCCCTTACAAACAAAAAAGATTTGATGAGTATCCAAGGCACATTGGACACTCTCCTAAATCAGATTAACTTCTTCACTCCCTTGAAAAAAATCAATTTTGTGAGAAATCTTATAATAAGGGAAAAACTTACAAACTCCTGATGAGAAAATCTTCAGTTTTGGGAACCTTGGCTAGTGTCCATCATAAGAACACTGACAACGCTAATGTTACTGTTTCTAGTTGGGCCTTAGCTCAAAGGACCATGAGTAAGTTGCCCAGCACAATTTGCCACTACAAAGGTGGGCAGAGAGGGTTTGATGTAGCAGCGCATGGTCAAGCCAGCCAGTGTGGTTCAGTTTCTTAGCTGGCCAGGTAATAGTTTCTTTTGCAGTTCCAGTTGCTTCTGTCTCTTAGAAACAGCTGGTCACTGTGATATATAACTGGTCACTGTGATGCATACTGTAAGAATCAATCGAAGATGGTCAAGAACTCTGCCTCTATAGCCTCCCACTGTTGCAAACGTATTAAAAACCTCCTTTCCTGAATCTTTTAGATCTGACATGTTTTATAAGGACTGATTCTTCTTCAGTATCCATCCAATATTGAATAAATCTGCCTCCAAATCCTATGTGTCATTTTCATATTTCTGCTTGCCACATCATAACTGCTGCCCTTATGTTGACACAGTTAACTTTACTAACTCACTGCATCTAAATTGTTTCCCTAACATTTCCTTTGTTTCCATTAGGTATAAAATTTCATCCAGAACTCTAAATTTACTTATTCACTTAAATATTTTTCCGTGTGGTATTTTTCTCTGTGTCTGAATTGCCTCCACTGGCACATCCTTCTCAGTAAAAAATTAAAGTAGTGAAGTTTATAGCTGCTACTTGATCTAATGCAACCCAAAGACATCCAAGTATAGACGGACAAAGAAAGTTATGATTTTATGATGTGGTTTAGTGTACCTTTCCTTGACAACACAATTTTCTTAAAGCCAGTATTATACAAGACTTTTGTTCAGTACTCTGTTTCAAAAAATCTAATGTAATATATATTCATAATAGGTTAAAATAACATAGAAGTCAGAGAATGATTATCTCATTAATTTTGTCTATGTAGAAATGGCAAGGAAGCATTTATTTTGGCTAAATATATAAGGCACTTTCTCTCTCTCAACTATAACCTAGTTTTATGCTAAGTCTCCATTTGTACCAGTCAGGTTTATCTACTGCACATGTGACAACAAACAACCCTCATGTCACAGTGGCTGAGAACAACACAAATCTATATCCTATTTATTACACATAGTCTTCACCGATGGTTGTTCGCTATGTGAGTGGTTCTTTTCCATAGCCATTAAAGTTTCTGGAGAAGCCAGTGTTTAAACATGTCTATACTCATATTATAATGATAACATGTAAAACACATTGAAACTCTGTATGTTATCACAACTATCATTCATTTCTGTGGCCTTGATTGTCGTTCTGTACTAGTTACATGTCCTCCCTGAACCACAAAATCAGAAATATAGCCTTACTATATGCAGAAGAAGAAGAACTTTATAAATTTGGAAAATAGCCTGATGGCTACCAAAATATTTGTTCATTATAAACAGAGAACATATGCGTTAATTTAAAATAAGAATTTGATTTAAGAAATTGTGTCTGAAATACTCAACCTAAAGCAAAAGGAAAAAAAAAAAAAAACTTTGAACAACTCAAAGGATTCCATTTCTATTCTGTGAATGTAGAGATTACCTCAATCTTGACTTATAGATCTGAGAGATTATTCAAATGCAATTTGTTCTCTTTCACTCCTGGGAAAATACAATCCAGGGAACAATGGTAGAGAGACATTCAGAGCACTTAGATCAAGGGCAATTCCAACTTGACTGCAGGGCAAAAAGGAAGGTAGGAAGTTATTTTAAAATGAAAAATAGAAATAAAATGTTTGTTAAATGACAATTTATATGGTATACACAATGATCAGAAATATATGCTATTTTCAGTGGTTGTTTTGAGTAGGTACTTAGATTCTTGACTAAAAGAAGATATTATTCTCCAGTTAAATTTACACACATGTTAGGTGTCAGTGTCAAACTCATTTTATATCATGATTTTAATGACCATTATCATGATTGAATAGAAAGAAATGTCATTTTACATCTTTATATAAATCAGCAGTAGCTTCTACTTTGTGTATGTGTTAATTTCTCATAAGGAAATGACAAACATGGGAGAGAAACTACAGTTTCTTGAATATGACCTTTTTGTTATTAAGGACCTGAGAGCATGATTTTTTTTTTTCCTCTTAGCTCTGTTAATCTGAAATGGAAGCCTGACAGCTGTCTTCAATAGGAAAAAAGGTCCAGCATCTCGGAAAACAGCATGAATACAAAGGGCATAACAGAGAGATAGAATATCTCAGCCTTCAGTTAAAGATAACAATACAATTTTTAAAATAAAAGGAGGAGGGATAACACAAAGGAGGGAGATATGAAGAGAGTCAGAGACAGTGAGAAAGAGAGAGACAGAGAGAGAAATAGTGTATTAAGTATGCATTGCTTCATAATAATGCTTGCCATAACAGAGGGGTCATTCTATAATCAAAATAGGCCATTAATAACAAATGACTAGGGCTGGGGATTTAGCTCAGCGGCATAAGTGCCTGCCTGGCAAGCACAAGGTCGTGAGTTCAACCTCTGGTACCGCAAAAAAAAAAAAAAAAAAAAAAAAAAAAAAAAAAAAAAAAAAAAAACCCTGCAAAATAACAAATGACCAATCCAATGAATTAATGAATGAGTGAATGAGTAAGCCTGCATGTAGGTGATGAATTTCCTTTGAATATTCACTCAGGAATACAAAAATCACCTCTCATATACTAGAGATTGTGGTCTAGTCACAATAATATTGGAGGGTTGGGTAAATTGTGAATAAGTGAATGAAAGCTACTCTTAATCAAAGAAGATCTTTCTTCAGCAGAGAACATTTTAGAAAGTGTGCCCCTGGAAATGCTGCCTTCACCTCCCTCCAAACTGTCACCTAAACGAAAGCAAGCATGAACCCTGACGTTTCAGAGATGCGAATAACATTTTCATGCAGTCACATTTTTTTAAGGGTCAGAGAAAGAGGCTTTGTATTACTGTCTCTTAGTATTGTAAAATGTAAACACAATATTTAATGTAACATTATAGAGGCAAAGCTACGTTTTAGAAATCAAGTGCATACTTTCAGTGAAACAACAGCAGTTGGAGTTTAAAAATCAATGTACTCATTTTTCATTGTAATACTTACATTCTCTCAAAAGGCAGGGCAAAAAGAAATAGCACTAAGAGAAATTGTATTTCCTAATCATAGTGGTATATTATTTCAATTTGTATTAACCTTGTTTTATTTTTCATTGGCAGAAGCAAACTAATTGAATTATCATGTTGTACAAGGAATGAGAAAGAAGTCACCTTATATTCCCCAACTGGATTATAATTGTGTCCTTAGGTCAAAACAGCTTTCTTTTGGCCAGATGCTAAAGGAAGATGGAAAGTGGAGAATCACATGGCAGATCTAATATTTAATGAATTAATGACAACCAATACTAACATTGCTGTTTTTCAACTTGATTCTTCTTACCTCAAATTTGTTCGATGTGCTGATTCTGAAATAGTTTCCATTACTTTAAGTCCAAAAATAATGGAAGACAGAAAATCATATACTATCATTTCTTTTTTAAAAAGCAGACAAATGGCTCAGGATATAGTTTAGCAGCATAAGCACCTGTCTAGTAAGAACAAGGTCCTGAGTTTGATTCCCTGTGCCAAAAATGAAAAAAAAAATCAAAGACAGGAAAAATGATCATTTAGTATATGGTAAGTCACTGAATTCACAAAAATTCAATTAATTATTGAATTAAATAATGTGCACATACACATATTTTGACTGTTATCTATTAAAATTATGGTTCTAACTCTTCTAAATTATTGATTTTAAGGAAATAAAACTATTTTTTGAAGAGATTTTCTACAAACATGACTCAAGATAGAGATGTTTCGAAGAATTTGATTCCTGCCTCAACAATATAATTTCTAAGCTCTTGTTCCATCTCATCAATTCATAGCCAATGAAAGGGTTGCGTCTTCTCTTGATTACTAGGCAACTGGTCAACTGGAAGAGTTTTATAACAAGCCTACTACAGCTGTGTCAATATGTGAAGAGAACAGTGTGACGTAAGAATTCTTTTCCTGTGTTTTATATGGGAAGTCAACTTTCTCCAAAGCTATCAGGAGTCTTCCATTTCACGGACATAACTGGGCCACGTCACACCACTCTAGAATAAAAGGCTAGAAATATGAGCACTTGGGGTATTTGGCCTCTGCATCAGTCAGGATTTACTATAGAAACGGACATAAAAAAAAAAGTTTGACAAGTGTATAAGAAATTGCAAGTGTGGCTTACCATGGTCAGTCCCAGAGTCAGAAAAGGAAGTGTACAGAGTGTAAAGGCAGGGGACTGAAGGTCCAACCCATGGTCTGGAGCTTCCTTCAGTGTCCTGTGAAAGTCCATATCATGAGGCTAATGGATCTGCAATGGAACACTGGAGAAGCTATGATGGAAGGATGAAGAGTCTATGACAAAAGGCTGAAGAGTCCCAAATTGAAACCAAACACTCTGCACCAGAGCCAGGAGGCAATGTTCAAGCTGAAGAAGACTAGAGCTCCTCTGAAGAACCAAGTAGTGGATTGGCAACTGATGGTCAACTTAAAGACAAAGCTGAATGAATTAGCATGGTGCTGAGCATGGATGACCAGCCTGAAAGGGGACCTGGAGAAGAATAGTAGCCTTGTGGGTTCTCCTAAGTGTTGTTGTTTGGAGTCATTGGTTCTCCTGGTGGAGTTCGTCATGCTGGCTCCCCTGATATGAACTTGGCTATTATCACTGGAAGAACTAGGAAACTTATTGCTGAGCATGGCTGTGGTTCACGTTGGGGGAGATCTGGACCTTACTCTGAGCATTGCATCCTGGCTTGGGAGGATATGTGTGCTGTTCAGTCGCCAGTAGAAGCTTGTCAACCTGGCTTCCTGATATGAACTCAGCTGTTCTCATTATCAGAGAAGCTTGGGACCTCATTATTGCTGAGGATGGATGTCGTATATTTTGAGTAGCCCTAGTCCTTATTTGGAGGGACACTTTTTGGCTCCACTGCAGAACCTTCTAACTACTGGCACAGATCCTGTACCCTGCTGGCATAGACATTTTAGCTTCCAACTCTGACCTTTGGGCCTTCCCACACGGATCCATGAAATAGACTGGCATGAGTCATTGTCACTGGAACTAGGCTTTCCAGTGAACTCATTCAATTTATTCCAATGGATCCAGGCCCTACACTGTATTTTCTAAGTCTTTGGTGTGTAGAGAGAAGTTTTGCACTTTTTGTATTTAACTCTGGGTGACTAGCATACAATACCTCTAAAATATCTGTCTTGTGTGTAATTTTTCTCCTCATGACCCCTAACTACAACAAACCAGCAATCAGTCCTTCCTGCTTTGTCTTTTATTATATGTAGGCCATACCACTCAGTTGGGTATAGCATTCACACAGTCTCTGTGCCCTCCTCTTGCACAGGCAGAGGATATTACCGAGTAAGGACCCTGGCCTCTTGCTGAATCACTTAAACTTCTGACCTTCTCGTACTGACTCCAGGTATCAACCAAAACAGCCTCCACCTGTGGAAACAGACTTCAAGGGGAAGAAAAGAGAAGAATGTCTATACCTCTGGCTTGTAGTGGAAAAATGTCTTACATTTCTTTAAAAGGGAATATTAAGTAATAAGAATGATGCAATTACTGGTAAAATTTAAAGTTTTCTGACTAGGGAGGTTTTTTTTTTTTAATAAATAGAACTTCTTAGTAATTGTAAAAGTATATATTAGACTCACTGACTTTTATGAATTATTTTCAAAGTTTCCCTTAATCCTCACCACAAACATTAAAGAGCAGAGGAAATGCAAGAGAATTATCAAACTGCCACAGGCAGTTATGAGTGCATACAGACAAGAAAAGATGCAAAAAATGTACATCTGCTTCCATTAATTAAACAGACTCCAGATAGAGGCAAGTTCAAGGTCAAGACATATAGCTGATAAGTTTAATACAAAGAAATAAAATACATGAATTTGCTTACTCTATGAAATGAGATATGATCCTCTGGTTTTTATAATATTTAAATGTAATTTTTCTCTAAGAAAGTTGAACTGTCTGAAAACAATCATATATATTTGCACAAATCCATATATATATATATACATATACACACGTATATAAATGTATATATATATATGTATATAAATACATATACATGAATATATATATATATATATATATATATATATATTCAAGGGAGTGATGTTTAACAAAAAAATATATATTTGTTAAGCATCACTCCCTTGATGACAGCTTGGTGACTATTTCTTTCCTTTAGCAAAATTCTGATGAATTGACATTTCAGGTTCATGCAAACAAATTCCCTGTAGAATGAATTTATTATTTGTATCATTATTAATATTACACTTGGTTCTGAGAAGGATGCCTTCAAAAGACTCCACTGGTCTTTGTTGTGTGCGAGTGCGTGATTTTGATTAGCAAACCTGCACACTTCCTCTAAGTTTCCTTCTGAGCTTGTGCAGTTGAAATAATTATAATAAAATCTATTAACTGCTTGTTACTGCAGGGGGAAAAGCACTGCATCCAAGCTTCCATCTGCAACCATTGATTCTGAAGTGGTGAGTGACAGTTCCCTACCGCCTAAGTAGGTTATAACAAGCTAGCTTCGGGCTGCAACAGCCAGTAGAGTGCAGAGGAGAAACGACTGGCCTCCAAACTTGTCTTAAGCCTCAAGAAAGAAAGGAAAGAAGGGACAATCTCTGCCAATAACTGCAGTGCCTATTCTCACATACAGCAGCAGGAGCTTTGTAATTGCCAACTTGCTTTAATTCCCACAAACACCTTAGGGGGACAAGGCAGAGAACTCTCTCTAACAGATAATAATAAAACTATTATTCCTCTAATCAGCCACAAACACATGTGTTTCTTTTGTAATGACTCTGTTGCCCTCATCCCCCCACATACAAATGCACACACACATACACACACACACACACACACACACACACACACACACACAATTTGACTCATACAAATGAAAACACAATAGTGAAGACAATGTAAACTATTAGAACAGCCTGCTTGGCAGACATACAAAATTCGTCTTCACTTTCAGGCTTTATGCACAAAATCCAATAAATCCTTATCAATCACATGCACCCTGGTTAAGACCCTTGTGTAATGATAAGAAGAGTCTATACTATTACTTATATCTTTAAGTGAAATTTCTTTTGCTTCAGTGATTTCCTTGACTATAACAGGCAAAAATGCATCTCACTTTGGAAACTGGCCTTACTTCTCACTTTGATTATACAGATGGTTAGAGAGAGGAGCTATCAGTCACATACCAACATTTAACATTTATCTTCTTTTCATATTTCCATGTGTATATCATGGTATAAACACAAATTATCTGATTTTTCTTTCTCTTTCTTTAAACTAAACATACACACACACACACACACACACACACACACACACTGCATGATCCTCAGTTTCACGGTAATTACACAGTGTCCAAGTGCTCACAGTAGCAATTTATTGTTCCATATTAAACCACAAGGCACCAATAGTGTTTAATATGAGTAGCAATGAAATAGGAACAGGGGAGGGTAGAGGTAGCAGACATGTCAATACAAATTATGTTGCCCTCTAGAAAAACTTTGTAAAAGTTTTCCTTTTTAATAAACTTAGTATTTTAAATATTTTGTTTTGATATTTTAGATTTTTTCCAATAAATAGTTTCATTTTAATCTTAAAATGTTTCTTAATAAGTAATTCAATATTTTAAATTAAATTTATAGTCAAGAAGTTTATTTCCCACGACTGAGTTTTCTAAAATGAAAATGTTGTCTTAACGCTGTGTAAATTGAATTCCATGCAATTATAAGTATCCATTATTGAACATTTTAATAGGCAGATATCTTTAAAAAGTTGATACTGGAGAGTTTGAGCAGTGATATGGATAATGCAAACATTATGCAATTTTAATAGATGCACTTGCAGATATCTTTTGATTATACACACTAGCTCTGTGACTGTATTGAAGTGTGTATACATTTTACAGTGGACTGGTAAGTGGTATACATTTATCAGAAATTAGCTTCTTAATTATTCTTCCAATTTCTTGGAAGTATCATCAGTTTGAACATATTCTACCCTTTGAAATTTGGAATGTATACTTCCCAGAACATACAAGTTGCTCAAGGACTGGTAAATATTTTCATTCATTTTTGGCAGTACCAGCATGCATCCCTCCTTCTTTTCAGAAGTATATGAAAAGTTACAGCATGGGGTTAGAGTCCATTGCAACGCATCCTGTTTCTGATGAACACTTGTGAAGGAGTTTACCTTCTGATTGCTTGATCAGTGCAGTTGGGTACATGAAGAGCAGTTATCATTATATCGATATCTATATCTATATGCATACATACACATACACACACACAAATAATTTAAACAAAGAGTATGCAAACTCGAGATTGTCACTCTGGTGGTTTGGAGCTTTAGCTTGTGTAATACTGTTGTAAATAGTGGGCTACCTCCCTGAACCTTATTTGTATTGGTGTGGGTGGGATGTGAAATATAAATGCATTAGTTCTACTCAGTTACTAATTGAAGGCTGCTGGGAGGAGTGGGAATTCCCCATAACCATAATCAAAGTAACATTTTTATGTTTGAGACAGAACCCCCAGGCAAATAATGTAGATTCTAGACATTGACAATCAGCCCACAGGCAATGAAGTGGTAAGACTTCAAGAATATGGTTAGAACATTGGAGCCAATTAAAATGTAGGTTTAATAGTGGCTCCATAATTGTATGTATGACAGAGGTATTTTGGAGTGCTGCAATTGTGTGTATGCCTTAAAGCTACATTTGAATAGCAAACATACCTCATTTTTCTTAGTATGTGTTTTTATTTGGGTATGCTTGGGCTATAAGTAAAGATTGAGAGACATTTGGGAATTTTTTTCAAAGCCACAAGCCATACCATGAACTTTTGCTGCCTAGTTTATATCCAGATGTGTCTATAAAGCTCAAGCATTTAACTACTGTACAAATTTTTCTGATAAAAGCACATCTCTTTACTGGGGAAAGTTGACTCTAGTATCTTCTTTCAGAGGTTCTCAGGCTTCTGAGAGCACCTGTGCCCTTCAGGTTTCTCTGCATGCATTAAAGAACGTAAAGCACTTTAGGTAGTAACTACAATAGAAATATACCCTTGTGATTTGATCTGTTGGGAGAAGGGGTCAGGGACCTCAGAGGAAGACACTTGTTATCAAAACTATCTCCCCCACTGTTCTGACACAATGCTTGAAAGTTCACCAGCTGGGACAGGGTTCTTAGGGAAACACATACTGTCTACAGACTCCCCCCTCTGCCTCTTTGGCAATACTTTGATTGTAACCTCTCCCATAAGAATTTATATTATATTACTTTATGATACATTAGGTTTTAGATTAGTAAGGTTCTAGAACTGAAGTAATCATGATAATAAGGCAATATTAAAGTCACTAAGAGGCAAAAATAAAGAGAGATACTCCAAGACAGTGAGTCTTGCTTTGGTGCTAACATATGGAACCCTTAGAATAATTAAAGGGTAGGTAGGGTATCCCTTCTTTAGTAATGATAGGAAAAGAGAAAGAATGAAAAAGAGAGATGGTATTCCTAAAATAAATTGCACCTAGTTTCAATATTTCCTAATTATAAACTATTCTTTAAAGCATTCTAGAACAAAGAGGTGTCTTACACAGTTGGCATCATTAATGATAAATATAACAATAATGCTCTTAAAACTCAATTATAACTACCAAAGAATAACTCAACTGTGTCACAATGATGTGTTAATGGCAAAATGGAACAAAATAGATTCCAGAGGTAAGAGAACTTGATGCATAGAGGTATTTTATTCAGTCCTATGTTTTAATACATGGAAGTCTTTTCTTTATTCCTTATTTTCTCTCAGATTTTCAACACAAGAATGCTGAGGTAATGAGAGAAAGAAAAGAAAAAGATAATAATGAAGTGTAATTTACAGAAATGGGAAGAAAGGAATTGAAAAGTAGTCCTGTTTATAATTAGTAATTGGTTAATAATGCATTTTAAAGAGCCTTAGTTGGAAGGCTTTTTATATGAATATCCTCTGATCATAGTATTAGAAACTGAGTATTTGAAACCTTCAAGAGCTTGAATCTGCTTTTTGCTTTTCAGTTACACTTAGGGTTGTGACATCAGAGGCCCCACATCAGAGGTGAAGATCATCAAAGAGGCGTTGAATAACTGGCATCCGAAGAACGATCATTTCTAATCAGTTTCAGAGAAATGAAAGGACAGGGTAACTTATTTCAAAATCTCCCAAAATGCAGAGAGATTTGAGCTTAATGACATTTTCCATTTAACATAAGTACTTTCTTGTTCTGTTACATTCATTGAATATGGATCTTTCTAACAACTTTGATGCTACTGTGAAGGAATCAATTAAAAAATCCCTATCAACTAGTAAGAAAATACTTTTAAATATATAAGAAGCATTTCTACCACAGAAAATATCATCCAGACAATAACCACAAAATCTTTGAAAAATTTTGGTATCTTGAAAAAAGATATGCGTTCATTCAACCTACCATACTACATTGATCTTCGTTCAACTCATTTCCTCAACTAATACGACACAGTAAGAGACTGTGATACGTGCCTTATGTTAAGTGTCAAGTGCTCTATGGGCCACTGTACAAAGTACTCAGTAAAAACCACAGTTGAAGTAACTCTGATTTAATTAGGTAGATGGGCGCAAATGTATCAACTAGTGTCCCAAGAGACTGATGTCAAAACAGAGAGCGACAATAGAAGTACCAATAGGAAGGAAATAAGGGATGGAGGGACGGAAGTAGACTGAAATTGAGTGTGAAATTGCATTGCATTAAAGGCCAAAGATCATTCTGGGGGGATGGTGAGGAGTTAAGAGTCACAAGGAGGAATATAAGTGGCATACAATGCAGATACACTCTTAACATTCGAGTAACTTTAAACAAAGTAGCATGGCAGGAATACATGTACCACTGGAAGCCAACTTAAATGTTTAAAAAAATGCAGAGAAAAAATTTAAACTTCTGAAAAAAATTGTAAATTAAGAATATGGTGAACTGTTCCTTACAGTTGTGCAATTAAATATTGGTATAAGACTTGGATAATAATGTTTTTTCAGGTGGAGACAGAAGACATGTGGAATCTTCTACAAGGATATTTAGTATTATTTGTTTTTAGTATTTCATGCTTCATAATATCCCATTGAGAATGCTGGAATTCTCATTTAGATTTTTAGGAACTTAGAAATTATTTCCAAACCCCATAGTTTCTGATAACAATGGATAAACATTACTGAGACACACATATTAGAATAAAAATGGCTTTCAGCACAATAACTACCAGTGTCAAGGAAGCATGTACTTCCCATTATTTTATTATATCTGTATATCATATCGATATCTAAGAATAGCTCAGTATTTCTGGGAATGTGTTATCGAAGACCATGTCTACACAGGAAAGTTGAATCAATTACCTGATATTTTAAACAAAGGAAAATAGTAGAGTAAAAATAAAGTTTTAAATGAGAAATTTTAGATTACATTTTTTAATAGATAGTAACACATTTTCTTAATGACTGTGTACATTTTGTCTTTCTAGATGGATACAGGCTAAATTTACTACCATAAGTAGATTTGATGGGGAGCAAGGAAGGTGGAGGCTGGAGAATCAATTAAAGCCAGGAGTTTGAGATGAACATAGACAGTTTAGTGAGACTCTGTCTCAAAAATAGATAAGGAAACTAGGAATGGTGGTGCACGCCTAGAATCCCAGCACTTGGGGGCCTGAGGCATGAGGATCACCGTTAGTTCAAAACTAGCCATCATTACATAATGAGACTGTGTCTCAAAAAAAAAAAAAAAAAAAAATATATATATATATATATATATATATATATATATGTATATATAAATGAACAAATTAATTAAAATTTAAAAACATAAGTAAAAGGAAATGAAATAAAATTTGTCATTATTAGCCAATGACAGCATAGCGATACAAGAGTTACTGTGAGAGAAAAACAGTGTCTAAAGCCAAAATTTACAAAAAAACAGTCTAAATGCAAAATTTCTTATAAATCACAGACTTTTTAAATTCTATTTTTACTAACAAAGATGGTTAACAGCTTGAAACACTTAAAGCCTAAATCAAAATCAGCTTGCAGGGCTTAACAACACTGGGTTCTCATTAATTTTGTTTATTTACTTTTCATTTCTTGTCCTAAATTGTTTTGTTCCAATATCATTAGTAAAAGAAATTTGACATTGTGATTGAAAAATTGTCTCCTGCCTTGAAAATAAATGTGTTAGATTTACCTGTATAATTATTTTTGATAACCATAGGAGATCATTATCTGGTTGAGGATTTAGTTCTGTCCAGGTTATACATGCTATTTTGGTCTTCAACTATACAGGAAATTATTGTCAGAAAGTCTGTGCGAAACAGGTCTCTGCAGACCTTTGACAAGAGGATCAAACACTAGTGTGCTTAAGAATCAAGAATTTAGCTTTATAGAAAGCCCATACTTTACAATTGCTTTTTGAATTCAATTAGATAAGAGATTATCTAGAAGGACTGTCACCATGTAAACTGTGGCATGTAATTAAACCTGTTTATATTACATGATGCATTTTTTCATTAAACGATGTTTCTTAATTTTACTCTTGTACTTGTGAGTTATTTCGACTTGTACATTTTCTCAGCTCCGTGATATATACTGCTACTCTGTATTTATTTTCATTTTGTTTATGGACAATTGAGTAACTTTCACATTATCCTATTTATATACTGCTATTGTATATTATGAAATGAATATTCCTGTGTGCACGATTGATGCATAAGCTACATACTTTCCAGTATTCATCAAAAGACAAATTGAAGAGTAATATTCATGCCCATATAAATGATATTACAAGAGAGGGACCAAAGTTTCTCCACAGGTATAATTATCAATACTGATTTTGGAAATAGTGGTAAGCTTCTTTAGCAGATTTATATTAAATTTTTGTGGATAAAAATATAACAACATCATATTTTACTTTCATCTTTCTCTTTTCCAAAATGCCTGTGATTTCTTTGCCCAGTATAATTTACCATGTTTTCTGGTAAATTACTTTCCTTATAGTGGTTTTTGGATAAATAAAGCCTGATTAATTCCACTGTTGATCCTATATTTTGTGGAAGTTATACCTAGGTAAAGAAATTCTTTTGTAATTTGAAATTATATTACTCTATATTTTGGATAGCAGTATTTTAAGTTTCAATATACCTTAAAATAAGAATTATATAGAGATGTAATTATATAGAGATGTTTCAAAACATCACCAACAAAATATGATCGTACTCTTATTTTTAGCATTCAAGAGTTTTGTCTTTGCTTTTTCCAATTGTGGACAATATCATTTCTCACATTTGAATCTTCCATGACTGATTGGATCCACTTCTAGACTTTCAGTTCATCAGTGGGTCCATTTAATTTGTCTATCCCATAATAAATGATAGCCATAATCACTACCTATTAATCCATCTTTCATTTGAGACTGTTTTGGCTATTGGTGGGACTTTGTTCTTATACATATTTGTTGAAAATAACTGAAAAATTGATTGATACTTTTTTGACATTTTGATTATAATAGTTAACTCAATTTGAATCTTGATTGCTTTTATTTACATTTTGCTTATTTCTGAAGTATATTTCTTTATTTAGATATCTTTTAATGAATTTTCATGAAACACAATGGTTACATATTTCCTATAAGTAATGTATTCCTACATTCTTATATCTAAAGTGAAAAAATGTCTATTGTAATTGATTTTCAATATTTTAAAATTATATTGTGCATCAGTCAGTGTTTACTAGAGAAACTGATTATACTACAAATATATAAGAATTTACAAGCTAGGCATGCAATGGTCACTCATAGAATCAGATGTGAAAGAGTGCAGAGGCTCTGCCTGCACCTTAAAGACCAAAGAATACAGCCTAAATCCCAGAGCTCACTGCAGTGTCCTGTGTGAATCCATATGAGAGGCCAATGGGTCCACTCAAAAGACTGAAGTTTTCTGCACTACGTATTAAAGCATTTGCTAATGAAGCCAGGAAATAATGCCCGAGGTGGAGGCAAAGACTGGACTTCCTCCAAAGAAACAGAAGCAGATCCATACTTCTTCATTTCTTCTTTATATGATCCTGGTGACAAGCCACCCTAGAGTGAATCTTTCACGCCCTAGGTTATGAAACTGCCAATTTAGCTGAGCTTCTCTTACTCAAGTAGACATATCAATTGTTACGTACTGTTACTGATATACCGGAGTGTAGGTAAGTTGTATAATTGATCTTATATCTAGACTGTGAGAAATTCTCCTGTAAGTGCTATTTTACTCTATAGATATTTATACTATGTATTTTATGCAGGTCTATTGTTGTGACTATGGCAGATATTTTCTTTTATTCTTATATAGCTGATTTTTTAACTTATCTATCTAGGAGTTGCAGCTGTAGCATGATGTTGAACTGAAATATTGTCGGATTATTTTGCTTTATTTTTTTTTAATTTTTGTTAACATGTCATACAAAATTAATGTATAATAATCTATTGTAATAATGTCAATTTATGGAGTATTTATAGGCTAAACTCTTTCTTTTTGTGATTTTATTCCAGTTCTTAATGTTAGTGACTTGTTTACTTGTATATATGGTCATCTGAGGTTAGGCATTAGATTTTATTGAAATTATTCTGGGTATCATAATGTAGAATAATTTTGCTGTTATTTCTGTTCAGAGTCAGAATGTTATGCTGACTGACACTACTTTTGTTCTCTTGAGTATGCTAGCATAATTTGCAATTTGAGTTCCCTGTTTAACATCATAAAAACTTAGCACTGGTGCTATTTCCTAGAGTTACTGCTTCTTTTGTCCACAATTCCCTCTTGCTTCAAATCACTATCATTAATTTATGGAATTTGATTTAATTTTTTTTTCAGTTTTCCTTAGAAACTCCATTTGCTTTCATGGAGTTCAGCATTGGTTTCCAAATTCTATTTGCAGAAACTTTTCCAGTATGTTCTGAATTCTTTAGTCATCCATATTTCTCCTATGTTCTTATGCAGGTCTATTCCTCCTTCTAGAAAAGACTGTTCTACCCCACCCTTGCATGAACAGTGGTCTTTAACTACTAGTCCTTTAAAAATCCTAAGTCACTTTGTGTACTTAATTAATTATGACTGCTGGAAAATATTGGTTTGTTTATTTTAAGTTACTTCAAAGACATAAGTGAACATTGTGAGTCATAAGACCAGTATTCAAACTTTCCCATTTATATTAAAATAAAAGATAAAATGTCTTTAGACATCTGATTTTTGAATATCCCACTTAAAGAGGTTTCTTGGATAATTTTAAGGATGACTTAAACAAGTCCTTTTATCTCCATTTTAAGTAATTCTAATCCAAAGTGTGCATAAAGATCACATTTTCAGAGCCCAGGATGTACTTTTCATCTGTGTTTCTCTTGCTATCTCTGTGCCTAGAACACCCTCCATTCCTTCCCCTTTCCTTGTGTTTTCCCTAACTCATCACATTTCATTTACTATTAATTGAACTTATCTACCACCTAAACTCTACCTCCAGGAAACTTCCTTTCAGTCACATCTGAAAAGTGATATTAAGACCTGTAGCACTGTGTATTTCCATATCTTGCAAGATTTAATTTTTTTATTATTTCCATTCACTGCCAGACAGACTGTTCATAGTTGTAGTGAATTTCCTTGTATTTTTTTTTTTTTTTACATCTAGTGTTTAGCCTATTACATGATATACATCAGGCATCCAATGAGTGTGTCCTGATTGGCAGTATCCTGATAGAAAACTAACACAGAGAGAATTCATCTGTATCTTTGAAAATCTAATTTTTCTGCTAACAAGTTGATGCAACTTCAGTATCACAGAAACAAGGTTAGAAGAGAGTTCTAACCAAATAAACTCTGTATTTCTTTAGTCATCTTGATACAGTAGGATTGTTTGATTTCTTAAAATACTGGAACCAGATAGAACTAAAAGTATAAGCATGAATACTATTGAGAAGCGATTACAATAGCGAAAAAGGGGCCATAATACAGAAGTCAGCCAATTCCAAGCATAGCAAAGGGGATTTAGTTCAGTATCACAGCACCTACCTTTCCAGTGTGAGATCCTGAGTTCGATCACTAATACCCTGCCTACTGAAGAAAATGAAGCAGAAGCAGAAGCAGAAGCAGAAGCAGAAGCAGAAGAAGAAGAAGAAGAAGAAGAAGAAGAAGAAGAAGAAGAAGAAGTACAAAGCCAGGATTAGGAAAATCTACTAAAGAAAGACAACAAGGTAGGAAGCTTTTTGCTAACCTGACTTACTTGAATTCTTGCTAAGACAGGGAAGACATGAAAAGGTGGAGTGTTTTAGCCAAAATGAATTAACTAAATTATTTAGCCAGCACACCAGATGTGACAGGCTATAGACAAGGCACAAGAATAAAATGTAGTCAAAATGAGCCTCAGAATGGTCTCTCTCAAGTTTGGTCAAATAATGTTTCCCATCTTTACTGATTTCTTCATATTTTTTAAAGGTAGCTATCATACTATAATAAGCATCTAAGAGAAAAGTTTATAGTTGAAACTATTACATGGCAAAACCATAACTGTCAACTTTATGTTCATATGCTCCAGACACACTTCTAGAAGCATGACAACCAGAAGCTAATTTCCTATGTCAAAGGTGAATATGAGCTCTTTAATTAAAACACCAACAGTGTATGCAGGATAGCTAAGGCACAGTCTTTCATCTCTCTGCTGCTGCTGCATGTAGCAGTTCCCTTTGTGTAGAAGGATGAGTGTCTGACATCAAAGGATGAGGATTCAGTAGGACTTCAAAGGTGATGTGGCAGATGGTACATGAGGAAGCATGGCCCAATGCCTATTCTCACATTAAAAGGTGTTTTTTTTTTTTTTTTTTTTTTAAGATGAACTTTGTTGACATTTACGCATGATAATGAGCCTGGCATTTCGTCTGCCCTGCTACACTGTTGTAATCCCATGTTAGTTAGCCATGAACACAGAAAAGGCTGGGAACCATCTTGAATAAATGAAAAGTAAGACAAAATGGCTGTCAGCAACCTTTGACCAAACACCGGGTTTCAATCATAATAGTTTCTTCTTGTCAATAATATAGGGAATTTGAAAGTATATGAGTCATAAATAGCAATTCTGTTTAACTGATTTAATTCAGTATCTCTACTGAATGTTTACTGCACATTGTGTTATATTGTTATGAGAGATTTAATAGAAACATATTACAGAATTCCTGCCTTAAGAAATCTATGTGATATTTTGAAAGCACATAGCTGTTAAGCCATTTGGGGAATAGACAATGTACCAATGCATAGCATGTTTAGTGAGATTTCACTAAGGGGAGGTATATGCAAGCTATATGAGAGCTTGCCTGGAGGCGGATCCTTAGCCAGAAAAGCAGATAATGAGTTGTATTCAGTCACAGGCAGGAAGGATTCTTAGGGAAAGATGCATAGAGAGGAACAGACACGAAGGATAAAGACATGATAATAAATTATTTTGTCCAAATCACAAAAAGAACAATTTTAGGAGTACTGAACTTTTTAAACTTACATGTTCCTGAAAACCAAGCTGAAAATTTCAAAAGGAAGTAAAACAAAGGAAAATACAGCTTGGCTTTTAGTCATTATAAACTTAAGTAATCCTTCCAGTTATGCATTGTTATACCACTGGTTACAGTAGACATACTGAAACTTGCAGGGAAAAGGATAACCAAATTTCCAGTGTGCAATCATTTCTGTTTCTCACTACAAAAAACGTAAGAAGAGCAACAAAAACTCTTCACTTCTTTAACCATGAAATGAAAAGATCATTCATGTCACAGAGCTCATGCATATGGGCTATTTAAATTGTTTTCAGTTGACGTAAAAAATATCATTCCTAATTCATTTGGCATTTCATTATTTTGATTCATCTAAATAAATGAATTCTGAAAGGTTACTGTGGAGATACCTATCAAGCATCTTATCTTGCGATGAGCAACAGAAAAAAAAAATGGAGACTGTGTACATTGTGCACTCTAATTCAAATGTGTCATTAGACTGAGAACGAGTGTAAAAGCCGCCCTTGAAGGTGACATAGTGAGAAAAAAAAATTTAGAGAGTGCATCATAATCTTCAATTTAAGCTGTCTTCTAGACTTTCTCATCATCTTTCTCTCAGTGTTAAATGTATCACCGCTCTTAGCTAATGATAAGAAACGCTACCAAGTTTGCACAAGTTTTCCACCGATGTAACCAGCTATGAAATGATGTAATAACATAGGTATGTAATAACATAGGTATGTAATACTTATGTATAATAATACATATGTAATAACATAGGTATGATGATGAAGCATTTGGACAGTAGGAAGTTTATTTGGGCACAACAATTTTTATATTACACAATTTACTGTATACCTGAGACAACTACCAAATGGCTAGGTAGCAAGTAGATTTTACAGTGTGGATATATTGAAAGAAAAGGAAATTCTTGTCCTAGATGGGAAGGAATGAGGTGACACCACACGTCACTAATAATCTGGTAACTATTTTCACTCTGTTAGAGTTCTAAAAACTAATGTACATCTGATTTTTATTTATCTTTAGATACTACAATTTCTTGGTGAATATAAATAATACTTTCAAAAACATTGAATGTGTATTCTGCATAATTTGTCTCTGTTATATATAGCAGCCCCAAATTTTATATTTTATATCTAAAATTGTGTGGTCACATTCAGTCTCTTTAATTTTTTAAACATTTTCTAACTAATACTGTATGGAACATCAACCACTAAGTATAACCAACAAAAGAATGTACTTAAAATTGTCTTTATATATCTTATTATGATGAAGATATTTAATAGCCTTACACATATATGTTTAAATAACGTATTTCAATGTGTGGAAAGTTGCCATTGGTTTCCATTCTTAGATGAACATCAAACTGACAATGTTTTCTGCATTCCTTTGTATTCCCTTACAGTTATTTGGGTAACAGAATATAATAAGAAAGAAAGAGAGAAAGAAAGAAAGAAAGAAAGAAAGAAAGAAAGAAAGAAAGAAAGAAAGAAAGAAAAGAAAGAAAGACAAAGAAAGAGAAAGAAAGAAAGAAAGAAAGAAAGAAAGAAAGAAAGAAAGAAAGAAAAAGAAAGAAAGAAAAAGAAAATTGATTTTAGGCTAGGTACAATAGGAAGCATGCTCACACGATTGTCACTTTTAATATGCACTATTTTGACGGGGATGCTGAGTGATTTAAAAATTATTAGTAAATGTTTGCATTACACAATTGCTTTTATCGCAGAGTTGATATATACACATAATGCATCTTAATTCCTTTACTTCTCCTTCCTCCTCCTGTTCCATCCCTTGATCCACTTTACATTTGTAAAAGACCTTGATCTCTGTTGATAACAGTAATTTTTTGAAATCATGTGTCATGATACTAGAGTTAGAAGATAGAAAGTATCTGGAGTCGGGGATTTAGCTCAGTGGCATAAGTGGCTGCCTGACAAGCACAAGGTCATGAGTTTGATCCCTGGTACAAAAAAAAAAAAAAAAAAAAAAAAAAAAAAAAAAAAAAAAAAACCCAGAAAGTATCTGAGTCCCTAAAATAACCTGGGAAAAAGTCATTCTTAGCTGGGAGTATCCATTTTAAATTACACATTGATAAATGGTAAAATTGTGTTATATATTTGAGTTAGTTTGATGCCGTAGTCATAATTACCCAGTAACTACAGAAATTTACAGCTTCAAGTTGGGTGTTATCATAAAGTTAAAAAAAAAAGGGCTAAAAACATGCAACGTTTAACTCACTAGTGAGTGGCATGATAATTGGCAGAATTGTCTCTGCAAATCTGAGAAGGCAAACTGTGTACTGAATCTGTATCTCTAAGACAAGTGGTCAAAAAGAGTCAGAAATGATGGTAAGATGGCTATTAATCACTATGTTTAGGCAAGTAATATATTAAAAAGATGAGACCAGCCAAAAATAAATAATAAAGCATGATTTTGAATGATAATTGGAAGTGTAAATATAAATCATAATCATTAAAAATTTGGAAATGCCACTATTTTTGAACTCCAAAGTGAAGAGGACTGAAATTCAGCATAGTACAATAAGGATTTTCAATTAAAGTAAATAACTTTATCAAAAACAAGATAAAGAAATTGCCTTATAATAAATCTTTTATTTCAGATAGTCAATGTGACTATTAAACAGAGACTAGGGAATGAGCGTGAGGAAACAAATACATGAATTCCAAATGAGAAATAAATGATACTAAAATATGGAGCATTTGTACTATTGAAACATTGAATGGTATGAAGTTTTCCTTTATTTGAGAGCTAAAATATTGTCTTGTTATAGTTTTATAATTGCAGGTTGAAAACACAAAATTTCTGGGCCTGAAACAAACAAAAAAAGTGTTTATTCACAGCAATAGCAGTATATGAATAATGTGAGGAATTGATTCATTTTTACAGTACTTGTCTTGCAGTTCTCAAAGGTCAGCACAAACATATATGCATCTCTGGAAGCTTGCATAGTACAGGGACACTGAACTTTCAGAATCCAAATGGTTTATAATATGCAGCAAGCAAACCTTCTTTGCCTGAAAGAATGTACTATCTTTATCTTAAGGCGTTCAATGAAACTGTTCTTAGCTCCACAGGAACACTCTTTCTCTAACTTTCAAGGCACTTTGCTTTATAAACATTCTTGTAAATGTAGTTCAGGAAGGGCAGTCAGTCCATGTTTGTGGTTGTAAGATCTTGAGAATTGTGAGGGTATCATGCAGATGCATTTGAAAATCTGTAAAGGAACAAAAAAGTCTGTGGACACATGTAGATTGGAAATCTGCCAATATATGGAGGGCATAATGTTAATAAGTCACAATTTTGGATGTAAGTTTGTTTGTTTGTTTGATTTTAAGATTTTTGAATCCTTAGGAAAAACCAAAAATAAAGTAGCAGAAATGAATAACAGCAACAATGAACCTTAATAATGTAATGTTAGGCTTTCATTTTTATTAATCATAATGTCCTATGTCTATTATGCTGAGCATATAGCTTTTATGAAAATGTTATTCTAAAACTGCTGAGTATTAAATTGTTTATTTTCTTTTCATTTGGCTTTTAGAGAATTTTGTGTTTTAGAAATGCAAGTCTCTTTGAGAAATACATTTTGTCTACATTCTTTATCTAGGTCTTTGTCTTTTGTTTTCCTGAGAATGTTTTCAGAAAGTAAAAGCCACTGATTTGGGTGAAGTCTAATTTATGTCACTTTAATCTATCATACTCAAATATTATAGTCTCTAATTCAGATTCACAGATAGTCTTTTAACTTACTCCAAAGTCAAATAATGTAGCCTCCTCATAATGAATATGCATTGTTGAGAGATATAAAAACCACAATAAATATTCTAACCTGTACATGGAAGAGTAGGAAGCACCTAATTCTCACTACTCTACAGTATTTCTGATATCTCTCAATAGAATTGAATCAACTTTCATCTGGGATTTGAGAGCATTCTTAAATGACTTAAAAATAGCTGTCACTCTAATGTTCTTTGGTAATATGCCTTTATTGAGAGATGTGAAGCTCACTAATCTTGCTTGTTATAAAAAAAAAAAGCAGACCAGTGATTATTTCAACCTCAAATAATTAGTATTATGTTACATGGTGGATCTTTGCAAAATGTGTTCTGTTTAATGCTGAATCTGGACAATGTCAGTTATTATTACACCCACAGTGCTTCTGGAGATATCTCTTTCTATTTTTATACCAAATCATGTTGTTTTTCAAAGGACTGCTTAATTTTTTTTTTTCCCAAGTGATGGAAATTGACACATAATTGGAGTTTTCATTATTATAAGATCTCACGTTGTGAATATGTTCTAGGCTTTTTTTTTTCCTTCTCCCTATTTTCACCTTTTTTGGTTTAGTTTTAATTAAGTCATCTCTTCCTTATAGTCACTTTTCAAATGTTCCCCGAAGCAATCAAATCATACTAATCAAATTCTACTTCCAGGAATTAACTTAGCTGAAGTCCCAGCTCATTTACAGCTCAGGAATATACCTCTCCGGATAGCAATCTATGTAGCTCTAAACACAGGGTAAGTTACTGTATGCTTTAAAAATTAACCACTCCTAAATACTCCAAAGTGGACCGCAACATGGGATTAATTCTTTGGTTTACATGCACACTTAGGAACAAGTGGCAGTGTTTCTCAAGGTTTTAATTCAGTTGAATGAGCTGTCTTTGTCTACAGCATCACTAGGTTTAAGGATAGGAAAACAAAAGAATACCAGGTATTATGGTTTGTGTCTAGTTGTCCCCTCAATCCTCATGTGGTCATAGGATTTTTTTGTAGATGACTGAATCTAGAGTTTGTGATTTATTGAAGGTCCAAGGTTGGGATTAAGGGTCCGAATGCTACACCCATCCTAGAGCTGGTAGCCTTCAAACAATACAAGAGACAGAAAGAGGATCGTGCCTGTGTTTACCCTTGTTGCATTTGCCACTTTGTGGGTGCCGTGAATGCTCCTCTTTCAAACCACACTACCTTGGAGCCAGCTGATGATGGACTGGAACCTCTATAAACTGTGAACCAAAAACCAAACAAATAGACAATAGTAAATAAAACAAAACCTCCCACTTATAATTTGGGTGTGAGCTAGTTTATCGAAGCAATAAGAAAAGTAACTAAGATACCATGTGAAGCAAATTTTAACCTTTTACTAAGAAGTGCCACAGGGTGCTTCAATTTTCATTTCGTTAGCCAAAAAGATCACATAATTTAGATGGACATCAGTGAGGAAGAAAAATGTAATACATCCTCCAGGGAGGTGATCAAAACTTATGAAATATTATGAAAAATATCACTGAATTTTATGGCCAAGAAGAATATGATATGATTTTACTGACAGATTATGAGTTTAAGGAAGGTAAGAAAGACACAAAATGAGCAGCGGGAGAATTCTTACACAATGTGTTTGTAAACTACAGGATAATTTAAAAATGCAGGTATTATCATAGGCTAATTTGAGTGAGGGAGGTAGAAAATATAAGAGAATTCGATTAGAGAAAAGGATCATTAGCATATTTGGAGGAAATGTTCTCTGATTAAATCAGTGTCATGATACTATTTTTCTTTGCTTTGGCATGTTAACATCTGAGTTGTCACTATCATAGAATTTTGGCACTTAGAAAATGTCAATATGAGTGCAATTAACACACATTGGCATGTCTTTGTGTTCCAGTATTGGCTTTCACAAAATCAGAGATCAATATAGATTACACAATATCTGTTTGAAAAGATTGATGTATATTAATTTTAGAGACAACTAAAATTAGAGTATTGATCAGATAGAATTAACTTTTTGTTTTAATGTAGAATTGGCATCTTGATTATGGTAATTGTACAGAAATCTCCAGCATATGCTCAGATTCAAAATTTTCCATTTTATTCTCATTCATTGTCATTGTTTTAAAAAAAATACACTTTAAAGAGAATAAAATGAAGAAAATGAAGAAAACAAAATGAAGAAAACAAAACAGAACAGAGCAATGTAAGCAGCACAGCATTTCACAAGACAACAGGAAATCAACAGTGGCTAACATAATGTCTCTTTTTATTTTGAAATAGTTGTCCATACCTTCACACACAATAAATTCAAACCAAACAAAATAGTACAAAACTAATTGAAACAAAAGAATGAAAGCATTACAGAACTTCAAAAGAAGACAAAGGAAATCAACAATAGCTACCTTAATGTCTCCACAATTATCGTTTTTGAATTTAATAGCAAAACAGAATTAAAGAATCAAGAACTAGACTAAATTTTTTAGCACAAAAGACAAAAGAAGGGACCATTAATCTAAAAAGTTAATCCATCAATGTCAGAAAAAAGTCACAAAGTAACGTTTTTTTTTTTTTTTTTGTTTTTTGTTTTTTGTTTTTTTGTTTTTTTTTTTTTTCTTTTAGCAAAAAGAATTGTTAGAGTAGCAGAGAGGATTCCTTTGGGTTTTACAACCAAGAAAATTTTAATTGTAGTATTTATTAGTTTATACTGTGGCAGTTAAAAAGATTTAGAACTCTTTGTGTAACACCCCTGAAACATGGGAACATAAAGAGAAAAAGGCAGCCATTGTCAAGAAAATAAACGGTGAAATGAATGGCTATTTGTTACCTTTCTAACTATTCTGGTGACCCATAGTTCCCATCTACTCTGAGTGGTTCTGTTCACAAGTTTTAATAGGGTAAAAAGGGGAAAAAAAGCAATGGCTGCATTTGTAGAATGACAAAGCCATCCTCCAAAGATTGCCTCTTAAATGTACAGAACTATAACTGTTATTTTGTGGTCAAATTCCTTTTCCTTTGAGAAATAAAATAATGCTCTTTCCTGCCCTTCATTTACCAGTAATGAAAGAGATAATAACAACTGTCTTTATTCAGATCAAAAATTAGAGGTAAGATGATTTGCTAGCCATTTCCACCATTAAGATAGAGGGGGTAAAGTTAACACAATTATTAGTGAGATCCTAATTCAGTAGAATTAGGAATTAGAATGAACAGTTTATCATCTATAGAGTGTGAATGTGACCTATGGATAATTTCAGTACTCTTGTCATTGTGTAATTGTGCCATTAAATTCATGTTCTCTGTTTGGAGAAGTTGAAGGCATCAGAAACTGCTGGCGTATTTTCCTTCCTCCAACAAAACAAAGAATTTTATAAAGAACAGAAACCTTCAACATCAACCATATGTAGGCAAGTGGTAATTATTGGCAAACTATAACGATATACTTAGATGAAGTAAATCTTTATGGTTGCCTATTTGAGTCTGTTAGTCCTGTCCTAGCACCCATCTATTGTCTATTTAAATCAGTTTAGATTTCCGCATACGCACATGAAATGCTACCAAGTAATGAAAAGCACAGAAAGTGATATCTTTCATAAGTAGTTGTTTATATTCGATTTAGAAAAAAAAAACACTAATGTTCTTATTTTCATTTTCTAAAAAGAAAAATGTTTTGTGTTGCTTTGTATATTTACTTACTTGTGGACTGATTAAAAAGATACACAAAAACCAGCCTTTTATCTTTCATTGATCAGTAGCCCTATATAACATTCCTGGCTTGGTCAAAGGCCAGTTTCATGCACATAATTTCTGCTTACACACAGAGTATTTTGGTTTAAACTAGAGATAGTGTCCAGAAAATTAATCACTGCAACCTGTACTAATTTTGTACCTAAGACTCAGAACTTACTTAGGCTACACTGTGACCATATTAAGTCATCAGTCACAGGGATACAAAGAGAAGGCAGATCCCTTCTCAAGTTAGCTTGATATTTTGCATCACAGGTATTTTTATTGTCTTCATTATTTTTTAAACTATAACTTTATTGAAGCAAAATGTGGACACCACACAATTTAAAAACTTAAAATATAAGATTCAGTGGATGTTAGCACATTGACAGAGTTATAAAACCATGACAACAACAAAATGAAGGTCATTTTAATTATCCCAAAACAAAATAGTCTACCCAATACCCAACACCTCCTCACTAAATCTGGGCAACTGCTTAACTACTCACTATCCTCCTAAATTTTCTTATTGTTGGAAATATCATTTTTACTTAATAGTTTAGTAGAATATATTTTTGGTTAGTAATTTAACTTGTTTATTTACGTTAACTAAATCAAACCTACTTGAATCAGTAGTTTTCATTAATAGTTGGCCCATACAATTAATGACATTTTAAAAAGTTTGAAAGTTGAAGAAAAATAAGTGATTTCATTATAAATTATTCCTATAGTGGGAGCTATATTGTTTAGACTACCATTTTTCATGCGAATTGAGTCAATACTACCAAATTCTCAGTAATAGGATATATGTTTTAGTATGTTTTGTTTTCTTGTATTGATTCCGTTTCTAAACTATAGGAAAGGGTTTGTGTTAAGTAATTCATTTTCTCTGAGTAAAGAAATTGTCTAGTTTTAGAATTATTCTGTCTTTGGAGAAAAAGAAGAACAATGAATGGAGTCATGCAGAAACAAACAGGTATGTGACCTCATATCAGATAATTGCTGATCAAATTTAAAAATGTTAAAAAGATCTATTCAGCCATAAACTTATGTAGCTGTTATTATTTTAAGGCAGTAATTGTCAATAATTTTTTATAGGATATACCTGCTAAGACAGGAAATTCAGTAAACTTTTATGGATTCATAGAACACTTAATAAATGTCTATAATCTTTTAAAATTTCCATCCATAATTTCTCACTTAAGACAATAGAGCAGGATTTTTAATTTTGGATAAATATTTAATAAACCCCTATAAAATCTCTAATCTTTTACAGTTCCTTTTCCTGAGGGAAGTTGGGTACCTGGTGGAGATTAAAAGTATACTACTGAATGTATATGATGGTCATACATATTTATTTCAAGAAAATAAGTTTCATATGAAGTCTTAGAATTTAAAAAAAATATATATTCAGTAGAAAGTTTTATGAATGCAGGAACAATGTAAGTTTGTAAGAACTTATTCCAGCCTTTCATGTGTTTGTTAATCTGATATATGTCCTCAAATCTCTATTTCCCAGGGTGGGGGGAAACTAACTAAATAGGCTTTTTTTTTGAAAATGGATTTTTCATAGGTACTACATATAAAACACACATGTTTACAGATTTTTTTTCTAAAACTCATGAAGTTATCAAGATCTAATAGATATTATAATCAAAATTAAGACACATTGTGAATATTTAGACTTAGATGTTCTCTCATTAGAGTAACCAACTTTTAGCAGTTGGTTACTCACTTGGAAATTCACCTTAAAGAGAAAGAGAAAGAAACAGACACATACACACATAGACAGAGACAGAGAGAGACCAAGAGACACACACAAAGAGAGAGAGAGAGAGGGAGAGAGAGAGAGAGAGAGAGAGAGAGAGAGAGAGAGAGAGAGAGAGCAGTATTTAGACCAAAATTTAATTTCTGTTGTGTATAGAAATCTGCCACAATGACATACAGTGGACAGTTTTTTTAATTAGCTTATGTTAATAGTATTCACATCATAGCCACAAAAAAGAAAATATACGATTACTCAAGCATTACTTAAAATAAGTAGAGTAGTGACTTGGTTTAATAAATATTCTTCCTTTTACTAATAATTCCAAGTTAGAGCATTTGTTGTTAAAATATAAATACATGCATAAGTATTGAACCTGTTACCAGTTTTGAAAAATTTCAAAAGGAAAATTAGATGCTTTTACTTTACTTGGACATATTGCCAGGAATTGATCTACTAGCCAGGAAGCTTACATCTTAAAAAGAAAAAAGAGATTATTAACTGTTTGTGTGGATCCAAACATATAAAAAGGCAGAGTATCAAATTAATGCAGTAACTAGCCAGAAAATCAAGGTCAATAAAGAGAGATGCATTTATGTTTTTATTTCTTGTTAAGATTTTAATTAGGCAATTTTCAAATAAACATTAGAAGTAATAGAATATCCTGATATGTCACTTGTTTGCATTGTAATACTAGAAAATTAGTTTATGATGACTATATTTTGTGACTATTTTAGTAGTAAATTTTTGAAACTTTTCTTCATCACAAAACAGAATAAAAATTAAAAGAATTGATAGCATGTGAGCAACATATTTACATAAATATTGCATATTTGATTATAAACACACAGTCCTGAAGAACAAAGTTTTATGTATTGACATATGTCTTCCAATGCATTTTTAAATTGACACGGAAAAAGACTGGGCCAAAGCTTTCAGAAATCAAATGCGAACTCATTTTGAAATACCAGCAGTGTTTGAATTTTAAATTAACCTATTTACAATGAAACTATGCCTGCTGATTGCCATCATCTTCAGGAAAATTAACAGTAACGATCATTGGTGTCATAATGCAATTTCCCCGCAAAAATCACATAGCCTTCATTACTGTTTACATAAATTGTCATAAATACCAATTATGGCTGAACATAAAATGTAATGCTCTTTTTAAAAATCATAATCAGACAATTGTTCTCCTAATTCGTATGCTAGGGGAATAAGGTTTTGATTCAACCTTTGTGGGAAGGGAAGTGTTTCGATGGTAGGTTTGCTCTAAGTGCTGGCTGGCTTCTTGTCAAATCACTCACTCCCCATTTGGATCATGTAGTCCTTGTCCCTGTGCAGAGTGTCCTCTAACAAACTGGGAAGAACATGGTGTTGTGCTAATGGCAGAAGAGGGAGATATACACTGAAAGTGTCCTCTAGACATCAGTTGCGAGGTGGCTTCCGGTGGGATTTATAACAACATTTGGTGTAATTACGTCGATGCCACCAGAAAGGAATAATGCAATAACAGACCTGTTAGAGAAGCGCATTAGCAGCACCAATTCCAGCTTCCCCCACAGGTCAGCAGAACAAATAGTCAGTAAAGGCAATGCCCTGTTAAACGGCTAATTTTCAAAACAAATAAGAGTTAAGTTGCTGGCAGGGGAATGGAGGAACAGACCAGAATGAAGAAATTCAGTAATGCTATCGTTTGGGTCTCTAAGAAGGAGATAAAATCAGCTAAAAAGGTTATTCAGACAGAAAGTTAGAGCGGAGGACAATACTCTCTGAGGACAAAAGCCCTGTCTTTGCTTTCTATACTACGACAAAGCAATGCCAAAGATCACAGTTTTGATTCCATTTTATTTGTACATAAAATTCTCCACTTGTTCTGTTTTTTGCTTTTTTTTACTTACTCCGAAAATGAAATATAAAATCTGTATAAATTTCTCCCCTTTTTTGATTGAAAACATTTCTTAAAAATTAGTCAGAAAAACAAAATAGCTCACCTTTTACAACTTACTCTCCACTTGTGTTGGTGACCCGGTGCAAATACAAGGAGCTACCCCAGGTCTGATCCTTGGTTTCCTCTCACACCTTAGGATTGGGTACAGCAGTCTCTGCTCTCATAACGCACCCTGGCATTTTCTCCTACTTCTACCTGGTTTTACCCTGGTTGATTAAAGCAAACTGTGATAATATGTCCAGTTAAATCTAATGAAACAAAATTACATTTCTGATCTATGAAGAAAATAAGTAAAACCGGCAGGGATTTCATCTATGTGGAAAATCAAAGTCAAATGAAAAAAAATCTAGTAAAATTAGCTGTTTTTTCATTGTGTAAACCAGGGAAATGCTAAAGGTAAACAAACAGCATCAACAAAGAGGAAAAAAATGGGCCTTTTACATTTTTTCATCTTTTATAATCTCATGCATTACTGGTAACAGGGTGAGACAATTTAATAGGGTATGATCATCATTAAAAGGCAGATATCTAGCTTGTCTCAAAGCATTAAACTCCCAGAAGAAATTAAAAAAAAAAAAAAAAAAAACAATGAATAAGATGCTCATGAACTACTTAATGAAATATTATAGTCTCATCTTTTCTTTATTATTTGTCATTTAAAAGATGTTATGTTGGAAAAACTGTTCCAAACATACCCAGAATTTACCAGAGGCATATGCGTTTTGAGAAATCTCTACTGTGTTCTGACTTTGTTTCATAATTTCTAATTATGTTCTACAACACAAAATTAAATATTTCTATCTCCATTGTGTCTACTTATTCATGAGCTGGGCATTAATGGTAAAACAATGTATCTCGTTGTTTATTTATACCAGATGTGAGTATTTATGTTGCTCTGTTCAGAGTTCCCAGCTAGGTCTTTATTTGTATACTGAGCTGTTTGGTTTTGCATGAAAATAGTTTCTGGGCTCTGGAGTTTATCACCACTGTTGTGTTTACCTTTTTTTCTTTTTCTAAGAGAAAGAATTTATAAATAACTAAAAGATGTCTGCTTTGGCTTCCTTGGTCTCTCACCAACTGGGCAGTAAAAATGTTTTGGGGGATCAACAAACTTCAATTTGGGATTTGCTTTGAGTTTACAGTTTGAGTGTACAATGCTGGTCTCTTAAAACAAAAACAAAAACAAAAACAAAACAAAACAAAACAAAAAAAAAACTGCCTGGGCCCCAGACAGGTTTGCTTCTGAAATGCATTTGCATAGTGTTAATTTTATATTTTTTATTGATTTCTAAAAATCCGAGTTTATTTGGAGAGAGTGGGATGCTAACATATTCTTTTTTACTTGTGGCTATAGTCTAATTCAGTGTATAAACATAAGAAACCATAAGTGTATATTTTTAAAAGGATATCTTTTCTTTGCTATTTTATTAGCATGATAGTCAATATAGTAAACCTAACTTTGGAATTCATTTTTGTGCTGTCTGATTTTGTTCTAGTTCCTTTCCTTTTTGCAACCTGTTTTATCAATTTATTTATTTTCTTAAAGATATTTCAGATCTATAGAAAACATAATTGTGTACTTCTTCTCCTCTCAGTTCCAATTTCTGCATGTGTGCTATCTTTATATATATATATATATATATATATATATATACACACACACACACATATATATATATATATGTATACATATACATATATACATATATATATGTATGTATAGAAATTATATATATATATATATATATATATATATATATATTTCCACATACCATGCTATCTTTGAAATTATTTCATTCCAAGGTATGAAGGACTTATTATTGCACCTATAGAGTATTCCACTGCACAAATTTATATAAAGTACTTAGTACAAAACTGTTTCATTTCTCAGCTTAAATTGTCTATTCCTTTGATTACATTTTCATTGCTGGGACAAGCTACCTGACACTGTAACGTAAAGTAGGTTTGTTTGGTTCATGCTTCAGAGAGTCCAAAGCAACATAAACTGTCAGAAAAACCATGGAGGGGGAAAAGTTACTCACTTTGTAGAGCCTATGAAATTGAACAAGTTGGAAAATATGCATGAGGACTACCATGAGGACACCAATTTTTCAAGAAGTATGTTTTACTAATCCACTAGCCACACCACTAATCCATCTAAGCTGATGGCCAAAGCACCAGTGATAGCTATATATAGCACAGTTATTGCCTCTTATACTTTTTCAGGAAATATTTGCTTACCTATATAGAATGTGCAACTATTCCAATGGCTAACGAATCTAATGATCTCCTGACATGGTACTTTGTTCATATACTTCAGTGCTCAGATACCCATGGAGCTTTCTAAAATACTGTTTAAGAGTAAAATTTGTGTGACTTTACTATTTCAGTATGAAGAAATGTATTAATTTCTGAAGAGCATTTCTTCCCACAGCATAGGTAAATACCAAACTGATAAAAAATGCCTACATCATTGCCATAATACATTCGAGTGGAAGATCCACAGTAAGGAGCACATTGTGTAACTCTGGTCTGCTAGCATGTACAGTTTAGATCCAAAGAAGTGTCTGTGAAATTGCTAACATGATTAACTAATTTAGAAATTAAATACAAATTGTGTATATACAAAGTGTGTTTCTATATTATATGAATATAATATTACATGAATATAATGTTCCCCTTGCTTCCTACATTACAATATTCTTGCCACTTTGTGAAGCAGTTCTGAAAATTTCCCTTCTTGAGTGTCTCCTCATGGTTTTCTTGATGTCCTAAGGTGACTCAAAATTTTTACAGCAATTTCTCTCAAATAAAAAGATCACTGCATGTCCTCATCCATTTTGTTACCCAAATCTTGCACCATGGAATTTCTAGCTTATCCTCGAAGTTAAAATGACTTTAAAAAAGGATATTGAGGATATTGAGGATATTTCAGAACACAGAACCAATATTGATATCATTAAGTATAGATACTCATGAAAGAAGACTTACTGAACTGCTCCAGAAAGTGGAAGGAATGAAAGGTAAGTGTATTTGAGGCAGGGATGAATATTTTGAGGAAGATTAATGTCAGTGTGTCTTTGGTAACAATAATTGTTTTTAAACATAAATGTTAGCAGAGGCTTTAATCACTTCTGTTGAAAAGCCTGTAACTTGAAGAAGAGATGGGCTGCTTTTCTTTATGGACTATATCCGGTATCTGAGAATATCTGCCAGCAATGGCCTCATTCATTTTATCACCCAGATCTTGCACTGTGGAACTTCTAGATCTTCTTTGATATCAGAATAGATATCCCCACAACTGCATGATTCTCCCAGATTTATTGTGGCCAAAATAACTCATCACATGTTCTGTCCCAGATATTTATGTAAGGCTCAAGTGCACAGACCTACATAGAGACGTAGAATCACAGTTGAATGCCTACTACTACATAGGATGAGTGCCCCAGCAATGACAATGATTACTCTGGTGGCAATATAAACATACCCAGAAGATATAAAGCTCTCATGTTAAAGTAAGATGACCCGCATTGCACATCTCCCCTTCTTACATTTTCCATTGTGCTTGACTTTGCCATCTTATACAGATACTTGACATCATCGTTGGGTCCTAAGAACTATTTCATTGTTGATACAGGAGGTTAACAAATCCAAGATTGTCAGTATGGAGAGTCTGTTGATATGTATCTCATTGGGATTTTTAATGATATTAAACAAAATAAGGATAGGAGAATATTTGTAGGATTAAACTTGCTCCACTGTTGAAAGTTAATATTATACTTTCAGTCTCTAAACTATAATGTAAGGAAATTTTCACTTGATCCTAATAACACATGAGAACCTGAATAAGTTGAAAATCAACAAATCCTTTGAGATCTCACAGGGAAAAACAATACAGGACAAGTTATTGCCCCAAATAGGGTAAGCAACATGGACCACAAAATCAAGACTTATAAAAGTAGAATTCAAATTGCAGAAATATTCATAGGTGCCAGAACCTGGATAAGAAAATAAAATTGTACTTAATACGTTGATTGAAGTTTAATATAAGCAATTTAAGACTAAACAGCTTCATAATGAAGGGGTCCAGTGTTGTTTGAATAGGCCCATTTTATGAGTTTTATAATTTGTAACTATACTATGTTCTCACAGTGAAGATTAGAAAACAAAGTCTCTTGTTCTTGCTGCAGGAGAAGGAGAGAACTATCTTTAAATACACCTGAGCATTCTGTATTTCCTTAATAGGGCCTCTCCCTTCAGAGAAACTTTGTACCCAAGTTCAACACAATATGTTTTTATCAGAGCATAATGAAACAGGGAAAAAATCTAGCTCATTTTAGTCATTGTGCCCTACCTAAAGAGTTCAACAAGAAACTCAAATTAAAAAAAAAAAAACCTGAAAAAATTTGTAAAGTTCAAAACCTATGAACAAAGGATTGTCTAAAATTTGAAATTTAGATATGAGCCTATATGTAAAATACTCCACCAACACATCACTAAAGAGCTAGTTACTGTAGTTACTTTTGCTCAATCCATCCTGTCTTGCATTCAACCAATAATTATCATATCTATGAACAGACTAAAACAGTTATAAGGAACAGAGCTGGCACTAGAACCAGATGTAGACATGTAAGGGATGTTGAAACATCACATCCCACATTCAAACTAACTATAACCAGTAGCTAAGGGCACTCACGAAAGAGAATTCTGCTTAATAACCTCAGAATTTAGTCTGAGAATCAAATAGGTAAACTATAATCTGTTATCTTTTATACTGTACACTTTTGATAGACTTTGGATACCAAAGTATCTTAGTCATTATGGAGAGAAAGGAAGATATAAAGATAAGGAAGTAGAAGAGCTCTTTGAGTTGGACAAAGTAAAAATAGCAGTGTTAAGGTACTGAAGTAGGGCAAGTTCTATAGACCAGAGATCAATGGACAAAACTACCATTAAATATGAGCTGGGAAGGGGAATATGGCAGAGAGGGCTCCAGAGTCACAGTCTAGGAACTGAATCATAGACTTTGGTCTGGTCGTGGCTCTCTCTCTTTTCATAGACTTAAACTTCTGAGATCTAGGTTTACCTCCTGTACCATGGTGAGAAAGCAACCTATACTCAGTAGAAAATGCACTGAAAACTTTGAATTTTGAGCATCTTCCAATCTGGAGACTTCTCTCATGGCATTGGCTATGATTCCCAGTCAGCCATTCATTCATAGGATAAGTAACTGATACTCTGTGGTCTACTGTGTCACTAAGCTATAAGGTTTGGTGCACATATTCTATTACATACATTTACAATGTAGAATCGTTTCAGCATACAGTGGATTTCTGAAGACATAGCCCCATCACCATTGGTAAACAGAGAGCATCTGCACAAGAATTCTACGTGTGAGAAAAGTCTCCAAATATATTTTCCACATAATTTCAATGTTGTGACTTGAGTTCTCCATATTACAGATCATCAAATTAAATTTTTTTGCTGCAACTCTTTGACATTTACCCCAGAATAAAAAGGACACAGTTTCATCCTTGCTAACCTCTGTCCTTCTACCTTTGAGCCTTCAGGGAACAGTGAGAAAACTGAGCCCCCGGGCCCTTACTCCTTGTTTCCTCCACAAATCGGGGGAAGAGCAGTAAAAACTCAGCACATTTTAAGACTATTCAGAATATTGGTGCAGACCCTTTGCATTATCTCACATTTTACTAACCTAAAAAATAATCAGGGTTTGAGAGCTATCAAAAAGGAACAGTACTCACACTTACACAGAGCATCAGCGCAGTTCTGGAAGAGAGAGGCAGCAGGTAGAAGGGCTTTTACCTCCAAATGCTGGTCTGAGGCCAGGTTATCACTAGACTGACCAAATGCCACTCTCATTAGAAGGCAATAAAGTTCCATAGCAAAATGAATTCCACAGTTTGAACTTGCTTCAAGGGGACATTCGTCTTCATTAAGGGACGTGTGTACTTGGGCTTGGAGGGCATTTCTGCTTTAAAGAGACTTGTGTTATAATGATGTGAAGGTGAGAACCTTTGCCCAGTGTTGAGTGCCCGGAGCTTGCTCTAAACAAGAATCCTCAGCCTCGAGGTGCCACTGAGCCAGGCCTGGTCACCCCTCCAGACTGCCTTCTGTAATTGTTTAAAGAGAGGGTAGGAAAGAAAAACAGCCCTGACAGATTGTGGAAGTGATAAAGTTCCTGAAAATTAGACCAGCTAATAGGGTAAAAGTCTATTATTGCTTAAAATCTCCTAAGGTTCTACACTTTTCCCCATTCTCTGTCTGTCTCTGTTTTTAATTGAACTACGAAACTCAGCAGGGGATATAGTCCATTGAGTCGATAGCAAGTCAAAAGCTTAGGCGTGCAGCTTATTTTGGTCATGAGTAATAGACTTTTTTCTTATCCTTTTTTTTTTTTTTTTTTTTTTTCCTTGCAGGATCCCTCAGTCTCATACCTCTTCTGTGACATGGCAGTCATGGAATGTGCATCTACGCCTTACAGAGAATTTTACGCTGATAGAATTGCTCAAGTTTTGCTAAATAGTATCTGGAAGTTAGAGTTTCTTTTTATCCATTTTCTCCTATTACTCGTTGGTTAGAGTTTAAGTGAGTGCATTCCCTGTGCTCTTTCAGACATGTAGGACATTGGGAGGACCACATAGGAGCCAGCTATGCAGATAGAAAATGAAATAGGAAAGTATCAGAGCTAGGGACCCTCCCAGCAGGCCAACTTGCACTGTGTGAGAATCAGTAAATAGATGAAAGTTGGTTCTCTTGTCTTTGAAATAACATCAAATTTGTAATACAGAATTCCAGTAAGACACACGTGCACCATCATGTGTGCTTGTGCTAAACAGTTCATTTGAAATGCCAACCAACTCAACAGTCTCTACATCTACAGTAACAAAATACAAATGAGCAAAAGGCACAAATAAATACAGAAAAACATAAAATGTAAAGCAATGCTTGCCATTAGGCCTTGTTTGTGTATTTGTATTTCTTAGCATTTGTATCTATTCTACCTCACCGAACTGGTATACAAGCAATGTGTCACGTACAAAGTTAAAAAATGAATAGTCTTTGGAGGCAGACTTCCAGATTAAACTCCCCACTGTTAAAAACATTGAAGCTGTTTTTGTCTTTTAGAGCATTTACATGTGGACATGATACTGGTTTGGAAAAGTTAACAAATGATTCCAGGGAAAAGATTCGGTGCTGCGGCTACATGTAGTGATCAGTCAGGTGAATTTAGATACTGTTTCTTCATCAAATAAGTCTGCTTCATTATTTTTTATTGCACCAGATTCTCTTTTGACATGTTATCCCTTCTTGCGCATTTGAAATCCATGCTTTCCCTTATTTCCATTTTGTTCATTAAGTTGCCCAAAATCCATCAAATTTTTCAGTGATGTCTATCCTTTAGAACTCTTATATCCTTTATTAATGATCCCTCTTTTAGAGATTTGCTTTTATTGGGTGATTTAATTGTTCATTATTTTCTAAATGGTGGAACCCAAAGTAGAATTAACTTAAACATCCGAATCCACTAACAAAGGTTTGAACAGTTTGGTCTCTAATTCTCAAAAATTCACTCAAACTCTTGAGCATTATTATATCAACCAGTAAGGGATGAAGAGACTAATGACACTGTGTACTCTCCTACTGTGTTAAAATAGTTAAGGAAGATCTGTTAGAACTTGTGATAACCAACAAAATTAATTTATTTCTCCTGAATGTATTCTGTTATATACAAATTAAATGCATTTAGGAAATAAAGTGTTTCATCATTCAAGGACCTATAAAGTCCTTTTCTCTTTAAGGAAAAACATGGCAAGTGTGGCTGATAGAGACAAAGGATTAAAAGCTAGGAGAGAAACTTGATTTCAAAAAGGTAAAAAGAAAGAATTCAGTTGGACATGATTATACATAGCTATAATTACAGAGTCCTTGGACACTGAGACAGGATTATAAGGTGAAACACAGCAGTGTAATGGTCCTGGGTTCAATTAATAGTTTAATTAAATTAATTAATTAATTAGTTAAAAATTTCCTCTTATGTTTTACTTCACTAACTAACTACTAAACAGAACCTGAAACAGATTATGGAGGAATTGATTTAGTTGTTGGTTCAATTCAGTTTCTGAACAATTTTCGCCACATCAGAATTCTTCTTTTTCATTCACCAAGAACAAATAATAAAGTGAATCTTGATGATACTGTCACTTTAACAAATGTGGGCCTTCAGCATGATATAACACCGATAGACTGATTTTTTTGTGATTGAGAGGAGATATATAAGATGTGTTTTGCCTGAATATAACATACAATTTCTCAAAGAGTATATAAATAAATTGAAAAGATAATTTGGGCAGTGTATTAATACAAGTAGTCTTTCTATCATTTTGTTTCTTAGAAATAAGTCACAAATCCCATTATCATAAACCTATAGGTCCTGGATAAGATGCTAGAAATTTGGAAAGGTGGAAAACTAGAGAAAGACCTGTACCTGAAATGCAGCAAACTTTAGAGTATTCATTTTTCTATGGAAAGAATAAAAAATGTCTCCTGTCTATAAATACTATTTTCTAGTGTTTAATATAGTATTCCTAAATTCATGAACAATCAACTTGTTAATTTACCAATTTTTTAAAAAAATGTTGTAATACCCTAAGTTTAAGTTCATAGGAAAATAATGTAATAAAAGTAAAATCATATATATTTTAGTATATAAATGAATCCTTAAAATCATATTAGGAACATTTTCAGGTTGGATGCTTTTACCCATGCATGGAGATTTCATGACTGAACAATGTAGTGTATAGCATAAGTGGGAAAATGTCATGAGTGATATTGTCTTTAGTGATGGGATTCTTTTTGAAATGACAAAAAATTAATAAAATTCTGAATAAAACCAAAATATTTTTCTTTGATTTGCATGACATTTGTACTTACAGAAAAGTGAGTGCATATTAAAAATTTTGTTATTCATCTCTAATATATATGAATCCCAGGCTTATGTCTTACATCATTTTGCACTGCTATAGTAGAACATCTGGGATTTTGTAATTCATAACGAATAGACATTTATATGCACAGAGGTGAGTTTGTATCTGGTCAAATGCAGAAGGACAAGAGAGTACACAAGAGTGAACCATGAGAATGGGGCCAGCTTCATTCTTTTATCAGGAACCCATCCTGCAATAGCTAATCTATTCCTAGGAGAATATTAATCAACTCTCAAAGCCTCTACCTCTCAACACTATTGCACTGTGGATTAAGATTGTAATTTATGATTTTTTAGGAATACATTCAAATCATAACACCTCATTCAAATGAAAGACCATGAGGCACTGAAATTTTGTATGATGTTTGAGATAATTTTTTGCATACCTGGTTTCCCACACATGACAAACACTAACTTTTAGTAGTACAACTCCAATTATTTATAACAGAAATGTCCCCAATAAGTCAAATTTCCAATATATATTTTAAAAAATATCTGCTGTTTTCTTGCAAAAAAAATCACTGTCTGAGGAGAAAAGAACCAATTTAAATTATGTTTCTTAATTTGCATGCTGGTAGGACCGTGGCTGGGACTGCTGGGCTCAAGAAGTAGGAGTGGGACTTCAAACAATTACAGAAATAAGATAAATGTGCGGGCTTGATACAGCAGTCCCATAATTCACCATGTCTATTGTCTATGCTCACCCAATACAGGATGAATAAACATCTACTTTCTCCCAGAGGAAGATCTCAAACCCATTACTTGGTAAATTAACCTGATTTAATTAAGTAAGGTAAAAAAATAAGCAAGTAAATTTGATCCATAAAACAGACTGGCATGAGTCCTTCTTGTGGGCTCTAGACCTCCAGTTGGACTTGTGGGAGGCATTGTTAGGGGCTCTAGGTCTTCATCTGGACTCACGTAGGACATTGCTGTTGGATCCAGTCCCTCAGTTGAATATTCTGTGTCTTTAGTGTTGTGGACAGATTTCCTGAACTTTCTTGTATTTAACTCTGGATGACGATCATAAAATAATATTATAAATTCTGTATTCTGATTATTGACTTGAATTGTTCTTCTCACAATCCATGACTACAACGTAGTAGTTGTAAAACTATACTAAAATATTTAAACAAATAATTTTTAAAATCCTTTTAGCAATCTCATAGATATGCATGAATTTATCACTAATAATCAATAAACAGATTTGTACAATATTACTTCCATGAGATAATTAATTTATTTAAGAAATTCCGTTGTGAGACCTCGGCAGGAGTTTTCATTGTCTCTTATTGATCTGACCAGAAATAAAATGCTGTAACGTGGAATTTGGGTGGCTTTCCCAGCCAACAGAAGAAAACATCTGAGGAATATACTATCAGCAACAATATAGCTTTATTCACTAACTGCTTCAACTTCACCATCGCCTAACGTTCTATTAGATCCAGACAAGGAGTTTGCACTAGACGTGGAAGAAAAGTGCATTCAAGTGTGCATTCAAGGGTGATGGTGAAGGCCTAGCTGCATCAGCAGGGCCCCCTTACTTGAGCAACACCTTGTTATAAGATGTCCCTAAGTTGCAACTTTCTGCTTAATAGCTGGGCTAGGAGTGAACTGAACCTTGAACAGGATTTGATTTTGCACTCGAAATTTTATTAATCTCTTTGCATGATTTCTAAGATTCTATCATTCCCTGAATGATTTATCATTGCCAAATCATAACTCTAATTCTTGGCTGATGTTTAAACTTTTACACTAACTATAGACTGGTAATGTTGTACAGACTTTACATTATAAATCATAGATGATTATTAACAGAAAGAAGATATATTGGTTATCAGAGCACAGAGTCTAGAGAGAGAAAAATTATTTTGTGAAAAAAGAAGGAAAATTGGAAATATTCTCATCAGTTTTTGCCCAGAATTCCTCTACACCATCACTCTGACATGTCCTTCATCCTCACTCATTTGAGTCCTCCTGAGTCAGACTTTGCATACTATGTAATTCAGGATTTTTTATATGTATTAGATTTCAAGTGAAGCAGGAACAATTCCTCTGGTCTTCTTAAAAATATGCTCTATGTCATTAATAGACATAACATTTTAAAAGTTTTTGTATGTTTGCTGAATCATTTTCTGGTAGAATAAACAAGCCAAAACAAAGAATATGAAAACCAGAAGTAGTCTGGGAAATCAATACATCTTCCCCCAAAACACACACACACACACACACACACACACACACACACACACACACGTGCTCAGAATATTTAAGCAGCCTGTTCAGGGTCAAAGTTGTAGTTAGTAGAAATACAAGACAAGAACTTAAGTGTTCTAAATCCTAAATTAGCATTCTCCTTTATATCATAAGCTGTCTTACAGAGCCTAGCAAATTATGCCTCGGGAATATTATGTGTTTTCTACTGTCTTCATTTTTCTTTTAAATTTGGCATACAATTTTTGTTCATTGGAATATCTAAACTTCTACTTTTCATTGTTCCAGAAAATTTTTCCTGGAACTATCAACAAAAATGACAGGGATATCTATCCATCTGATCATTCATCCATCACATACCCTAGCGCAGTTATTTACCTAGCACAGTGACACTGTGAGCAAACACATGAGGAGAAAAAGAGAAAGAAGAGAGGACAAAAAAGACATCGTGGATTTTTTATGAGCCATTTTCCTTACAGTGTGGAGTATCCAATAAGCATTATGTATACAGTAAGTGTATCCATCATGGACTATGTGATGCTTTGCTGATAGTGTGTTAACCATTATCAATAGAACCACTACAAAACACGCTCTCCCAATTTCTGCTGAGAAGCAATACCATGGTATATTAACAACTGGTTGTATGTGATGTAGAAATTTGCAACAGTTCATTAGGCATCATTTTTCGTTCAGAGGACAAATAAGTCCCCAAAATCTATACTTCCAGAACAAATGCTTACATTAATCTCCTGCACCAAACCATTAATAAAAAGAGCCCTACATTTTATTTCTGCCTCTAAAATTGAAACTACTCTATAAACACCAATATACAGAAATACAAAGCATGAATGCATACAAATATACAAACAGCAACTTCCCAAGCATTAGAAATGGAAGTTAAGACTGCTACCTATAAGAAACTGAAAATACAGACCCTGAAAGTTAATACTTTTCTTTTTGGCTGTCTCAGAGCAATAGTTTAATGACTGAGCACGTAGTCAGTGCTCAACAAATTGACTTGAATATTGATTTATTCTTTTAAATTGTCACCAACTATCCAGATTGTATTTTATAGCCAGGGAGAAATTCTGTAGTCATCAAATGATGATGAATTTCTTCAAAGAAGTGAGTTAGATCCTGAAAGAAAAGAAGGTGATTTACCAGTTACGTGATTTTAGATTGCTATTTTGTCTCTTTTTTTTCCCCAGAAAGCATATATTGGGTAGAGTTAAAAGAGATCTGGATTCTATTTCCTTAGTGATAGGTGTGTTTCTGTCCCATAAATCTGAGAAGAAACAAATGAGATTTCCCTCACACACCTCATCCAAATATCTGCTGCTATCCTATCCTTCCACCCAGATATACACACACATGGGTGAAAGTCAGACTTGGATGAGGGTAAAGTGCAATTTGAGCCTTCTCAATCCTCCAACTCTGGACTCATACATGAAGAGTCAAAGACCAATGCCTATTTTTCCTTCCAATCTGCCAACAGGCAATGTCTTCTTCTTTACCTTTGCAAAAATGAATATTTACATTTTTTCTCTCCCTTGTGAAAAGAAGGGAGAAGGAGCTAAAGAAAATGGATGGCATATATCTGGTTAATCTGGAAGTGAAATTCTATCATTTAGGGCACTTTTAAGTATTGGGTATGAAATTATTGGCGAGGGCAAGACATGTATTTTTTTAGTTGATCAAAAATTAGATATCTTTATATCCTTCGAGATATATAGTTAAATAGTCAAATTTCTCATTTAATTTGCTCGAGTCTTAACCACTTCCTGAAGACAGCATTGCAAGCAGGTACCATATATTCCTAAGGTCACCGAGAGTTAGAAGTATATCTTTTCACTCATGTAGTGCTACCTCTCACACAGGACAGGACTCTGAACAACATGATTACTAGAAGATATTTTATGGGCATTGGGTCCTGTAACACCAATGCTAATATTACATATTTCACTGAAAAATCATTTTGCTATAATGTTTACCTATTAGTTCTAATGGTGTTCTCAGGGAATGAACAGAACCATTCCATTCCCTCTTCACTGTCTCCCATGTAACATCAGTGTCCTGCTTTAAGTAAGCTGTCCCTCACACTAAATTTCACTGTTCTTTAAAATAGCTCCCATGATGTATTTCTTGAACACACTGAAATGATTTTCTTATCATCTGAACATATTTTACTTGTTAATATCACACCTTATCTCTGACTCAGAACCTCAATATAATCTTCCACGTGTTATTTGGTAAGTATGAGTTCAAGGATTCAATAGGTTTATTATTTGATTTTATTTGATACTGTATTTAATCATTTTCTTTGTTACCCTACTTTTTCTGCTCTCACATAGCATAGGCTTTGGTTGAAGTCTCATCAATGTGCTAAAAGGCTCCTTATGCAGAGCTCTGCTCTTGACACTGACAGAAACTGTGTGACTGTATTCACAGTCAGTCTGATGATTAACATTGCAATCAGAATTAAATATGTTTAGATCTCAGCTTGACCATTCCAAGCTAGGATAGGACAACTTAAACATTTTTACTGATCTACTGCATCAGCTTTTCATTCTTTTTAAACTGGTGATACAGATTAGTGTCTCCCATATGGGCAGGTGCACACACTCAATGTGCTCTGATCTTTACCGCCTCTCCCCGTGCACTGCCCCATCCCCAACCAGTTTCACATGGTGGTGAGAGGTCAGTGCATATAATGTACTGTGTTACACCACCCCTTTTATTCTCATCTTTAAACACCCCCCACTTTATTACCTTTCTTTTGTCTAATTCATTTGTTTTTCTAAAGCAATTAAATGCTTCTTTATGTATCTTTCTCATTAAAATTTTATTTTCCATTTTGTGCACTTCATTGTACATCTCATGTTTTAAAATCTTACTTAATTCACTCAAGCCCTTACTTATTGAAATAGTTCAAGCCTTCATTCTTGCCTCTTACAATATACCCCCATGAAGTCCTGGTTCAGAATTTATCACCTCAGTTGTTGGTAGATTGTTCATTAGACTCTAATGATTGTTTGTGAAAATTCACAATCCTGCAGAAACCACAAATATTCTCCACAATTTTTTTGTGTGTGTTAGGTTAGGAAAAAGCCAATTAAAGAGTGTTTGTTTAGTTCTCTTTGCTGCTGATTGGATGCTGCCCTAGAACTCATCGCTGGCAGATGCACCAGCATTCTGGAATTACAACCAGTTGTTGTATCCTGTATTTTATTCTTCTCAAAGCTGTAAGGTCCCTAAGATGCTGCCAAAACTTCCTCCACATTCTGAGTATGTATTAAATTAAACTACATAACTATGAGAGACATAGCATATTTGAGATTTAATCTATAGAAGTAGATATGTTTCTGACCATATTTGAAATTCATGACTTTTCACAGTTTTCAGGTGTTCCAGGAACATAATTCCCCCACATTTCACGAGTCCACAGTAGATGTGTGTACATTCTCCATCTTAGTCCATGGAAGTCACTAGTATAGGCACCATCTAGAAGCCTATCAAAAATGCAGCTGCTTTAGACCTTCACCCAAATTTGAAGCACTGAAATATGCCTTCTTAACAATATCTCCAGGCAACATACATTGCGTTAATCTTTTTCTTATAGTCCCCCCCCCCACCAAAAAAAAGCCTTTCACGCAATTTAAAGGTGGAGAAGATTATTTTGCCTCAGAATTTGAAAGGGTTGATTCTTTGGTGAGTTGACTCCAAAAGAAAAATAAATAGTGCGACGGCCTGGTAAAAGAAAGCTGCTCAATCCAGGACAGCAATAAAAGAGAAAGAAAGGAGCTGGGAACAAGAGTACATCCTTCCCGGGCAAAACCTCAGTAACCCACCTCCTCCAACTACATATTCAGCTATCTGCTCATCTGTGGATTAATTGACTGAGGAGCATAGCAGCCCATAATCCAATCAAATTCTTATTGGGACAACTGCATCTAAACGTGTGATACTCCTGGGGATCATTTTAGATCTAAGCCAAAGTAAATGCTAACATTTGAAAGCACTTTCTCTTTAATCTTCAGTCACAGGGTTGAGAAAAATATTTACTGATGTAGTACATAACATAATTTTGTCTGAGTTAATAATAACCAGTTAATAAACTCTTACCATACTCTTACAATAGAAGGTTCAAGAAATAGCAGAATACATAATGCTACTATAATGTAAGCCATATAACATTAATTCCTCAGAGTACATTCCAAAGTTTTTTAAACAGATGCATATTCATTTATTCTTAACAGATTTAAGTTTTTGATATAGAGTAAATGTGGGGTGAACCCAAAGAGGCTAATCCAATTGGGGTGCAGACTGTCAATGCCTGGGTCTGACTCTTGCTTGGTCATTGATTCAAGGGCGACTTGATCTTCTTGCTTACCTAAGCATCAGTTTCTTCATTTGTAAAGTGAGATTTTAAAGATGAGATAAAGAATGTCACCCATCTCCTAGCTTTGTTATGATGTATTCTACACAAGACAATCTATGTAAATAATTTAGCAAAATACTTCCCTTATCTTTTTGAATATTTAATGCATCTTCTTATTTAGAGAGTTTGCTTTAGTTCATAGTGGCTCTATGGTATGACATCTCTGCACTTGATAAAAGAATGACATCTTATTTAGGTATGCTTTAAACCATGAATGGACTATTTGTTTAATGTTCATAGATGAGACACTTTGGAATTTGGAATGCATATTTCAGTGGGACCTTATTATAATTCACAAAGGAACATCCAAGCAATCATGAGACTTACACTAGTCATACTCTGCTTTTACACCCTAGAATTTATGAAATAGTAACTATATAATCTTTGTGATAATAAAGTTATTGCAAAACACATTTAATGCTATCATTTTGGGTATTTTTAAAAATTTTATCTAAAGAGAAAAAAAAAACAAAACAGGAAAAGGGTACAAGTAACACAGAATTTCAAAAAAAAAGTAAACAGGAAGAAATCACTAGTTAATAGACTACATATTGTCATCTTAGAAATAGTTGTTCAAGCATATAAAGTGGTCATTCATACAGTGAGACTACAAACAGTTGTGTTCAATGATCCAACAAAAACTTAGTAATATGGTTATCTATCTTACACACTTAAACATACATGCAGTTGTATCCTTTAGAGCACTTTCTTTTGAATAATTAGTGTTTTTCTCTGGGGAATTGTGAAGTTAGAATTTGAGAGGAAATAAAATTAAGGCTTGGTACTTCAGATCCTGTTTGCGTGATTTTGTGTATGCACCAATAGAGCTGTATTATAGAGAAAACCCACTGTGTTGGAATTTATAAAAGTATTAACTGTGAAATCCAAAACTCATTTGAAACTTCTTGAAATCATCCAAGCCTTGATTTCCTTATCTATGCAATAGAAAGAAATGTCAACATTCTTACTACGTGGCTACAAAAACAAATTACTAGCAATGTCTTTGTAAACAATATTTAGGAAAGGCATGGAGAAATGAAAGTGAGGTAGATGATAAAAGTATTCCATTTTGTTGTAGTGTCTCCTCCAATCTTATAAATACTATGCAAAAATCTATGCTTGATATGCTTTGTGGTTGTTCATGGAAATCCCTGAGAGAAGTATTAGAAGTAACTAGTGAAATTGATTTCTGTCAGCACTACAATTGCTATTTATTTCCACCATTGACTCAACATGAAGACTGCCACATGATCCCAAGGTAGTTAAAAGCTGCCCTAAGTAGCTCCCCCACTGGCTTCCTATGGGGTTAAGTTGCCATAATGGCATTATTCCTTCAGGGCTTCTAGGAGAGCTATAGTTATTTTATTTTATTTTATTTTTTTCTGATTTGGGTCAAGGCTAATGTGTTATCCTAGGAGGGTTCATATATTCGCTAGTTAACATATTAGCAGGGGTTATTGTTTCTGATTAAGCCATTACTACCCACTGTCTTATAGCAAAGAAAATATCCTGAGGAATTGGGGAACATGATGAACACAATTTTGATGAATGACAAGAAAATAAAAAAAAAAATATGTTTTCAGTTAGTATTTTAGTAACATATCCTGTAAGCTTTAAATCATTGAAATTTCATCTTTTGTAGAAGGTGCTTTAAAAAAATGTTTAACTTGTCTTCTGCACACTTTGACCATTTTTTACAAGTTGGATTCCATAGCTAGTCCCACAGAAGTTTTGTATCAAATCACTAATATTAATGTCCTTCAGATCTTGTTGCAAAACTCGAACTGGTAGTCAAGTATCTCTATCATCATAAAGATACCTCGCTTATTAGGACTCATATCACAGGAAATTTGTTTCAGTTGCCATTTAATTTCATACAAATACAATCATGTGCACACACGTATTTTAGAATAATTTTTATTTGAAATATAACCTTTTTATTTCTGATTTTCTATTTTTGAGCCCTAGAAAAATTTCATTTCACAGACCTAAAGCTGTAAGATGATAATATTGAAATGCAAGTCACAAGCTTCAATTAGGTACAATCAGAAATCATGCGGTGACTTCATTAAGTATCATTAAGAATGATCAAAATATTGCTCTTAGGAAAAATACATCAAAAGCATTGCATTTACACATTGATTAAACAGGATCTGCAATTTCTAAAATCTGGTACGAGAAAAAAGAATGGAGTAAATTAAGTGCTCATATCCCACTTAGCAACAAGGGAGTGCTTAGCAACTGGCAAAGAAGAAATAAAGGAGATGATGGAAAACAAAATCTGATCAGCCTGAGAAAAGGGGGAGGTATCCAGAAATGACAATACAGCTAATTGAGGATACAGAGATTGTTGTACTAGGAGCAGTGGGCAAGTTGACATCATCCTGCTTCATGAAAGTTTTTTTTTTTTTTTTTTTTTTTTAGCTTTATAAAATTAGGATGCAATTAGGAATCAGAAAACACAAAAAACCTTCAATATGATCATACCAAATAGCACTTTATAAACCCTTTCTCCTTTTCCTTAAGCGCTCATGAGTGTAGTTTAATTCTCAATTTCTACAAAGTCTTTAAGTTTTAAGATTTGTGGAATAGTGTATCATTTTGATGACTCTTTAAAAGAACATTAATTTTATAATGATGCCTACCAATCCTTTTGCTTTGATCTGCCTCCCCTGGGAACCCCTGCTGGACACTGCTAATTCTGCTAATTCTCAATTTTTCTTTCACTCAGAGATAACTCTGTGTTTCAAACTATGGCCATGAACCACCATATAACACTGAAATCCAGCATTACACCCTTGTTTCCTAATTGTCTTATTTTTTAGTTTTAATTTTTATTAGTGCATGTCTGAGGCACATGATGCTTACATTAGTTTTGGAGAGTAGGTCCGTGTATATAACAAAGCTTGTTTCTTTTTAAAAATCTTCTTTCCCCTGCCCGCCCATCTTCTTCATTCTTTCTCTAAATTGCATTCCCCATTTTCACTTATATTCTTCTTGTTATTTTTAGCATGTTTATGAAACATGGTGCTTACATTCATTGTGGGTATTTGGTACCATGACATGACATATTTTAAATCTTTTTACTATCTACTGTAGCAAGCCCATCATCTACATAGGAACCCCATAAAAAAGTTTTGTTTTTGTACGTCCTCACAATCAGTATTCTGTTGCTTCCTCAGTGAACTAATGCTATTTGTGAATTATACTTTAGACTCACTTCTTGACAACCAACCTAAGATCAACATTGCATGATCCTTCACAATAAGGAAAATCCAAATTCTTAGCTTCTGGTTAAGGATCGTCTTAATCTGGCCAAATTCGTATTTTCCATCTTCTCCTCTATCAAAGTAATTTCTACTCTTATCTAAAGCTCTTTAATTTTTTAATGGGTATTGCTATCAGTCTCACTAAACATTTTAAATTGATCTGGGGTTCACATTTCTTCCTGCTTTCGTCATATACGTTTTTGAAGTCCCATGATCTTTTATAGGAATTTCTTTGCTCACATCCCCAGTATTCCACACTTACTAAGCTATGCATTAAATAAATCTATATTCAAAATAAATATAAGCCTAATACAACAAAGAAAAAGAATCAAAGTGATGACTCAGAGAATAAAGGAAGAGAAAAAGGAGAGATGAGATCACAAAGAAAGAAAAAGCACTAATGTACATAACATATAGCAAACATTAGCATCCATAAGTCCTTTCACAAGTATTCTTTTGTATAAGATAATAAGTTGTAAAAATCACTTTTTGGATGACTTGAAGAATTTAAGAAGTCAAAAACAAAAATGAAATTCTAATTGGCTTTTTAACCCTTTTGCTAGAATCGCACCCTGTTTGAAAGTCTGACAGAAGAAATTTCAGGCTGACAGCTTCTCTTTCTGAGGTTCCATCTTTGTTCAGTATCTAGGCATCCTGGGTCTTTTTATCTGGATAGAAATCAAATCCCACTTCAACATCAGAGTGTTCTAGTCCCTTGCAATGGCATTTAGATTCCTCTGCTGCTATTTCAAAAAGGCCCAAACCTATAAATATTAAGCTATATTGTGGCGCTTTAACCTTGAGGGGGCCGTCTACCATTTAATATTACTAAGGGAAGAGAAAAGGTGCAGAGTAGGCCACGGAAACAAACCACGAAAACAACAGAAAGCAAAAATGTCAAATCTGATTGATTAAAAACTAGGTAGGCAAATCAGCAAGGGCTGGTCCAGCATCACTGCAGAGTGAGGTTAGACGAGGCTATTTTAAAATTATTTGATATTTTCAGAAATTGATTACTTAGGAAGAGTATTCAGAAGGTAGCTGTACACATTCATTTAATGGGCCAGTGCCTCTTGTACAGGGCTGGAGTCATCATATTCAATCTCATCTACTCCTTGTTAAGCTGGGTTTCTTCTGGAACATGTTTATTTATTACAGAGGCTGTAAGGATAAACTATGATCTATAATCATAAATTCTTCCCTAAATGAGATTTTGCAAACCCCACTCATATTTTCATTCCCAACCCCCAATGTAATAAGCACCTCACTATACATTGTGAGTATCGCTTGTCCTGAGTACCTTCAGTAAATGGTAGAGTGATTTGAGGAACACTGGGGTGTCTCTAGTCCCCCAAAATTCTACTCAGTTGTCTATCCTCTGGAGTAGAATTCCACTATATCTTTGACGTAAGTATGTCCTTCGAGTATATGAATAGTCTTAGAAAAGAATACACACACGATTGCAGGAATATATACCTAACATAGTGTTAATTCATTTTGGGAATTACACTGCTAGCCTAACTGCCATTTGAAAAGTAACTTCAAAGGGAGATATTGTTGTACTGGAGAAAGAGAGGGCTATTCTGAAGTACGATCATGAGCTAGTAAGTTGTTTTGGGGTACACTGCCTGTTAGGGGTTGTGTCTAGGAGTCCCTCCATGGTCTCTTGCCACCATAGGTGGGATTTTTCAGAGGTGACTGGATGTATAATATGTGGTGCTGGGATCAAGGGTGTGTGATTATTAAATTATATAGTTCTGGTTTGACATAATTCTGGGTGTGGATATTAAGAAAACCCACCTTATTCTTATGTGCCACTTGTGCTATAGACATGGATCCTGTACATAACATAAGGGACAGAAAGAGGGTTCTTGTTACCCTCTGCTAGTTCTTCATTATTGTTTTCTGTACTGCCTGTCATGAACTGTTTCTCCTCTTTGATGTCCCACTCTGCCATGCCACTTGGAGACAGCGTATTATGAACTGACACTTTACAAAATGTTTACCAAAATAAATCTTTACTCATTTAATTTTGGGTGTTGGGTATTTTGTCTCAGTAATGAGAAACAGTAACTAAGACATCACATCATAGAAATAAAGCTTATGCACAGTACACACACACACACACACACACACACACAAACACACACTCACCTTATCAAAAGTAAATCTTCATCTTCAATTCTCCAAACTAATAACTGTCTAAAGGTAAGCCTTCTAGTCAGAGATCACTGAAAAACTCATTATAGTGTGGTGAAAGTACATGTCGGAATCTCTGCTGGCTCATTTTTCTATACATTTTCTTCCTTAATTCATAAATGCTTAGAGAACTGACCTTCTTCTCTTTCTAACTTTAAGCAACTTTTAAGGTTTATCTTAAACTGAAATCCCATGTACTTTATTATTTATCTTCTAACCAAATTATTTTTACTCTGATTTCCCATTGACAGGTAGTGATCCTTAATTCTCTTTTACAATGTGTTCATATAATATAATATTTCTATTGTCTTCCATGGATTATACACCCTTTTTATGGCAAACTATAGTGAACACTTAATAACAAATAGAACAAGAAATCCCTCAATCCTTACATTTTTAGTATGTTTATCCTAATACATAAATTGATTAAATATAGTATTTTTTGAGGCACAGTTTCTATGTATTCCTCTTTATCCTGGAACTTTCTATTTATTCAGCTAACTGGAACTTAGGATCCTTTTTTCTCAGTCTCTAATCTACTGGAAATACAGACATGTGCCACCATGCCTACCTTGAATCTTTATTTTTAAGTCACACTTCCCTGTAGAAGTCAGGTGAAATAGACACGGTAAAATTCACTCTCTACACACACACATAGCATGGAACCAAGCCCTCTCTTTTCAAGAATATGGTTTATGACCATTATATATTTTTCCAAAGTGACTCTTTCAGATAAGGTTTTCCAAAAATATAGTAATTCTTCTATAATATTTTTAATAGTAAAGATATGAACTGCTTCCTTGTGCACAGTCTCTGATGGTGAAAAACATAAATTTCTCAGAGTTGGATCCTTTAACGATGCAGAATTCATTTATTTTTGTCTAATTATCATAGTGAAGATGTACAAACCCCTTGTGTTTACTCTGCACGAATTGTACTCCACGTGTACGGCAATATTTATCCCGGAAAATAATCACTCCGATGCAAAGGCGGTAACGTGAGCGTAGCCCAGCACCAAATGAAGGAGGCCCTCAAGGCGGTATTTCATATTCTGATACAAACGGGGCTCACAATTAATACATGAGGCATCACCAGTTTTAATAAACCTGATGAAAGGTAAGTAGATTTGATATGAAAGTCAAATATACTTGAGATTCCCCCTTCTCTAAGAGTCCCTCTTTAAATTAAGACTTTGCCAAGTGATTAACAAGAACTCCAGCGCTTCAAAGGGAAGCAAAGCCTTGTTCTTTTCTGCTCCACAGGCGACCGGCTTCTTTCCCTTTGGTCCAGATGGAGGCTTTGTTCTCCCGAAGTTGGTCAGGTGCTGTGCCTGTCCAAAAAAGGGAAGCGAGCACAGCTTTAGGAGCCCACACCTGTTTAAAAAGCAATGTAGCTCCCTCAGCTCCAAAGCCCTGAACATCAAATGCCTTCCTTTACCAGACAGCTTGGCTATTCCCCAGGCATTTTCAATCTAGTTGGGTAAAACAAAAATTGCATAATTCGTCATTATTTTCAAGGAATGAGATGTGCTTTCTACAATCCCTTCCGATTTAAATACAAGGACGCTGAGCTTCCTGTGAATGCCAACGTCTTCTTTCCCTGAAAGAACAGAAATAAAGTGTGCGGAAGAAACACCCAATTGACTGCCTGTAATTTGCTCTGGTATTTGTTATCGATGTATTCATATGTTTTAGGGATAGACAGCTGCACAACTATTTTTCCCAGGCCCTTAGTAAAGAAAAGTCAAATTCTGGAAAAAGCTAGAACTGGGATTGAGGACTTTGGAGTCAAATTTAAGATTTAAAACAAATAAATCATTTCAATATAGGCAAGCCATAAGTCATATACTCATTCAATTACCTCATCTTTAAAATGTGGATTAAAATCACCTTCTCTAAATAGATCCCATTTAATTACGAAGCTGAAATGTAAAAAAAAAAAAAAAAAAAAAAAAAATTAATAAGAGATTGTTTTAAAATTTTAAATATTTGTTATGAATGTATAGTGTTTTAAATAAGAAAGTGTTTGGGAAGATTCATACATAGGAGTCATCTTTTCTAAGGTGAAAAACTTGCTGTTTAGGCCAAGGAAAGGAGGTGGGATGAAGCATAACAAAAACATAGCAACAGCCATTGGAAAGCAAGGGCATCCTAAATCTCATCTATTTGGAGCAGAGAAAAACACCTGAAAACCCCCACCATATTTTTTGTGTACAGTGCCTTTCTGTTGCCACTTGGTTACAACAATAGTGGAGAAAAGTGGGCGCCTAAAGCAAAATTGATTGCTGGAAAGATGATCAATGGCTGCTGTGAAAGAGGAAAAAACTGATAAATGCTTTCTTTCCCCTTCTTTTTACAACCTTTTGCTAAAGCTGTGCGAAATGTGTCATGCATAAAAAGTATGCAATTTTCATGTAATTAGAGGAACACAAGATGAAATGAGTTCCATCAGAGCAATCAAGGATGGTAATGTGGTATGTATTTGTCAGTGCCTATTTGTCATGAAAGCCAAATCCAACAAGTTCTATATTTTATTTGGTTTTCACTGTGAAAAACATAAATGCCCTTTTGCCATGGCCAAATCAATAAATTTCCATAATCTCCCTTTTTGTGGAAAAGTGAAGTTTTGAATCTGTAGATTAGATCATTTTGTGCTTTCAAAGACTAGAATACTATTTTATGAGAAACACTGAGATTACAGGACAGATTTATTCCATGGAGGGTCAGATTTATAGCAGGACGTGATAGGTTTACAGTTTCTATGCGAGAGGCACACTATTATTTATTTTCTCTAAAAATACACTTGCATCTTATAGTAGTGTGTATATCTGACCCTACCCTCAAAACCCCCAAACGAACTTATTATCTGTACATCATTGTTATCCTTGGACAAGGAGGCTTGATGTTTTCGTTCTTTCTTTCTCCATTACTTCATTTCTTCCTGTATTTCATTCCTTTCACCTATTCATTTTTTTCTGTGATTTAAAATGGTTTGTTAAGCATCAGAATTAACTCAGACGTACTGAACTCTAATAATAGAAACATTAGGAACCCATGACTGATGTTCTCAAACTGATTATGCTTGTTGGTAGCAGAAACAGTTAATGCAATGGGATAGTTGTATAATAGGGGCAGATTGAAGAGTTTATGCAGAAAGTTGAGTAGGCTTCCACTGATAGAGCTTATGGAAATATTCCTACCTAACTCAGTCCTGATATTTAGAAATTAGCCCTAAGACAATTGTGGGAAAATAGAACTTCATGCAGAGGAACAAATAAAGGCAAATAGAGTGAATACAATAAAAGTGTGACCCAATTATGAAAGCACAATTTGTGAATTGTATCCATGGGGAAAATTATAAAACAAATATTGACTTAAGGATATTAATATAAAAAGAAAATGTTTCAATATCTAGGGATGAGATATTTAAGTTGTTCTCAGTGTGACGGGAAATTTAAAAAAAATTTAAGCAGAAATATAGTGATATCAGATAATTATGTAGAAGGGGCACTGTAGTATAATGTGGAGAAGAAAAGGGAGCAGATAAGATCTGCTATGATTCGGTCATGGGAAACCAGTTAAGAGACAGAAAGAATTCGAGACAAAGTGAAGAGTGGTGAATTAGAGAGCTGAAAGTGTTCGACATATCTCATAGAGACATTTACATGTTGTGAAAATGGATTGCATGTAGACATTACGATAGAGGAAGACTCTCATATTTATTCTGGATACTTGGTAGATAGTGATATGTTTCAGTGAATCAGAGTACAAAGCAAAATGTAAAGGAACAGCACAGAAAATAATGTTATGATATGAACCTATTTAGCTTGAAATAACAGTGAATAGTTAAAATCAATAAGAACTGTACACAAAATCCAAAAATTCAGACGATGAATTCCAATTCCTGAAGTATCTTGAGCTTATAAGATTATCAGATCTCAGCTGAGAAAATATTCATTCATTTATTGAAAACTATATGCTGAAAATCTGCATTGCATTCTAAGGAAATAAATAGTAAAGCGCAGGAATTAGAATTTAAAAATTTTTGGATTTCAACCCTATCCCTGCTAGGTACGAACTTATGTAAGGGGCATTTAAATAGATACTGTCAATATTTAATTTACTTAACTATGATGTGACAGTAATTGTATTAAATTTGTGGAATTAATATGATTCTTAAAATACATGAAACTCACACTTTTTACTTTTGAAGTCGAATTCACTAGTACTTATGAGATGTCTATGACCAGGAAATACACAAAAATACCTCAAAGAAATCTGAGCTGTCAAATTATTTTATCATTAATTTCTTATTAAGTGTCCTTTCACAGTTTCATCTGCTAACTTCTTTTTATTCTTTCTATACTATTTTGCTTGTTAAAAGATTAGTTAAAAAATCCAAAGTCTCATATGATGCAATCTTGAGTTAAATTTCATTTATTCACATAAAAAAAAAAAAAAAAAACAAAAAAAAAAAAAAAAAAACAGGTAAGACCATTACCAGTAGTAGGCTGTCTCTATCAGCAGAGTACTTTTGGTGGGAGCACATTTTAAGTTGGAGTAGATACTGAGGACTAAAACGAGGTGTCAGACCTGAGGTGCTCTTAGTTTTCTTTACTTGTATCTTTTTACCTTGTGCTTCAGAATACATGGGTTCCTCTCCAGGTCTTAGAACAGAAACTGAATTTTAAACTGTGATTAATGAAAACTGTACTAGTTTTGTTCCTATGCCAGTGATTTGTCTAAAAATCAGAGGATGACACAATTCTTCCTAGTGAGATGGAAAGCATATTGGTGGGCAGGTTCTGGGAAGGTTTAATTGCTCTTAAAAGGGAAAAGTAGACTGAAAATTAAGCTAGGGACATAAATTCCCTCACTGAAAATCAAATACAGATTTTTAGAAGGTAGGTATTCTAATTTATTCTAGTACAGAAATATGCTCAGTTTGTCTATCTGCTCCTTCTATGAGGATCTCTAGCAGATATTTGTTGTTGATTTACCATGTGGACCATCTTAATCATCATCTCTTCAACAACATAGCTTTGAGTGATTTCTACAATCCTATCAGCAATTACTTTTTTATCATGTATTTATTTACTATTGTAGAAGGACATAAGAAGTGGTTTTGTGGTTGTTTGCAACTATTTTCTGAGTTTCTAAAATTCAAAAATAGTTGAAAACCATTAAATACATACAGATTATTGTCTCTAGTTATTATTCATCTCTTGATACATTTTGTTCTATATTAAATGTATGTTCCATTCTTCATGGATGAATTTTTTTCACTTTGAAAAAAAATTCTTTTACTTCACCACTTTTTCATTCTCTACAAGTAAATCCAAGTTTTTTTTTTCCTTTTGTTAAGTTGCAATTATTTTACATCTACAAGTTAAGCAAAAAAGTCTTTGGTATTGAATTATCTTGAAACCAATAATTTTAATTCCATATCTACTCTTCTTCAGGATTAAGATAACTTTATTTGTAAAATGATAAAACTTATTAGTTATTATGTGAAATAATATACATAGTTTAAGATATATGTTCTTAATTTGTATAGTCCTTTAAAGTACGCTTCCATAGTATGTTTGTTGTTTATATTCTCTAACATAGGGTTTAGCAATTTTTTTGTCAAAAGTCAAACAATTAAGTCTTTGGGATCCAAATGTTACAGCTACTCAACTTTGCAACAATAATTTTGAAACAACCATAGATAATAATACCTGAAACAGAAATCTGGCTATGACCCAGTGCTATTTAATTAACAAAAAACATGATGAGGGGTAGATTTGGTGCATACCCTATAATCTGTTAACTCTATAACTCTAATCTATCACCTTCTGTCCACTAGGTGGACAGAGTATTCTCTTGAGACTATTGGGGTATTCAAGTATGATGAGCCCTCTACTTCTGTTTGGATAATCAGATGATGGTGATTCCCAAGGTTACCTCAGCAGTGGTAACTACATTGTTTATGCCTTTTTACATTTAAACAACTTTTGTAAAATACAAACTGTGTAATGTAGAGTTTAAAACCTGTAAATTTATCTAATCAAGCTTTTAATATAAAGGTGCCAGCTTTTTAAAATCTATGTGTCATTGCCTGTTTTTCTGGGGAAGAAGAATTGATTTCCTTGTTTATTTTTACTCCACCATGTAAAAATTACAAATTATTATATTAATTAGGCTCTTGGATTCTCTGAAAAAAGAAAAAGAAGGAAGAAAACATCAAAGATGTATTTGAACAGATCCTATAATAAGTCAAAAGATAGGGAAAAGAAGTCTTGCACACCTGACTGCATGATTCTGCCTGGATTGTAGATAGCATCAGGAAAAGATACTTCCTAAAACTAACATACATCTCATAAACCCAGACTCCCAGAGAACAGAGATGTGAAGATACACCGTTTGTCCTAACTGACAACACTTTAGCAAGACCTATCTCTGACCCTTTTTCCTTCATTTTATTGTCATGTGATAGCACCTGAATTACTGGCCTCTTGTTTATTTTAAAGCATAAGACCTTTTGCTTCTTAAAAGCATGATGCTTACAGACACAAAGCTCTAAGTCATTTAAGTTCAACGTTTATCTGAAATTTTCTTTCTGATGTGACTTCAGACCAAGTGTCAGAGAAAGGGACTATACTGATCTGTCCATCTCTCTTCCTCCAGCCTGTAAACAGAGAACAAATGTGAATGCAACTGTAGAAGTTTTAAACTCAGGAAGCAAGACTCAACAAAAAAGTCAGAAATAACAAAGGACAGATTTTTTGTGTTAGTGAATTGTGTTTGTACATTGAATATTCAGAGTTAAAATCTCAGTAAACAAAATAATCATAGTCATACAGAATTATTGCTCTCAAATCCTAAAATATTTCATTCTCCCAATAGGAAAAGATGAGAGGATCTGAAGAATTTGGGGACTAAGATAAGGATTCTAGGTAAGTTCATTGGCCAAGATAAATCTTCTCACTCAGAGTAAATGACAATCAAATGTGACTATCATCACTCTGAAATAGAACAAACTGGAAGTTAAGTTCAATTCAGAGAGGAGATCAAATGGAATGATTAAAAGTATAACAAGGTATTTTAAAGGCTACAGCTGCATAGGCAAAATTACAAGGGGCTTCAGTTAACTCAGGGTTAAGTGCCCAGAGTTCTCTGTTCTCTGATCCATGCAATGATTTGAAGGCCTTGAAAAACATGTCTTTAGGGGAAATATTCTAATCTGGAGTTAGTGAAGGTTTTTCTCATCTTCCAGATGGAAGATGTCAAGAAAATGAACTTGTCCCCCATTCTACCTTACCGCCTGTTGATAAACAAACCTATACCCACTGGGTTTGTTTATTCTGAAGGAGATAAGCATGTGCTCACTATCAATGAAACATTGCCAGTGCCACACTCTACTGACTCCAGGGCCATCTGTCCAGGTACTGAGCATTTTGAATTTTCCCTCATCCCACACACAATTGTAATCAAAGATGACCTCCTGGAAGCTCCCATCATAGAGACTACTGATTGAAGGGGTATAGAAAAGCTCAAAGCTTTACGCCTTAGAAGGTGATGCTGTATTAAGGATGACAGGAAGCAATAACACTTGGGAATACAACTGAAATAAGCAAGAAAATCTGAGTTTGAGGAAAAAATGGACTCTTCAAATATGTAAACTAAGCTATTTCTCTTCTTGTCTTTTTCGTTTTTATTGGTACCAGGGATCAAACTCACGACTGCCTGCTTGCAAGGCAGGCGCTTATGCCGCTGAGGTAAATTCCCAGCCCCCTATTTCTCTTCATTTTAAATTTGGTTAAAGGATCATTAAACACAAGAAAATGAAGAACCTGATTTTTTAGTGCACTATGACAAGTGTCAATAGAAGACAAAAATGAAATAATCAGTTCCCCTCTTGTACCATATATTATAGTTTTAAGTACAAAGTGTCCCTTCTGCATGAATGGCTAGGTACTCAATGCATCAATGTACAGAGATGTCTCCAAAAGAGATTATTGGACCCTGAGTTTGCTAACTTTTTACCAGTGAATTAATTCATTGATGAGTTCACATGTCAGTGGGCATACTGGGAAAATGAACTAATTGGAGGAGGTGGGTCATTGGAAGCATGCATTAAAGGATCCGGTTTTTTCCCCTTCCTCCCTCTTTCTCTGGCTCTACTTGGACACTTTCCTGACTACCAGGAGGTGAACAGTTTGTTTCTGCTTCACCCATCTGCCATCGTCTTTTTGCCACACCATAGGCCTAAAATGATGGATGGAATCAGCCTTGTATGAACTGAAGCTTCTGAAAACATAAGCCAAAATAAATCTTTCCTTTTCAAATTGTTTATGTCAGATTATTATTTTTTTTTTTTTTTGTCTTTTTCCTTTTTATCGGTACTAGGGATTGAACTCACGACTGCCTGCTTTCAAGGCAGGCGCTTATGCCATTGAGCTAAACCCCCAGCCCCCAGATATTTTGTCCCAGGCTTGGAAATCTAGTCCTGGAGGTTTCAACAGAAATGTGGTTGTGACAAAACTACACCAAATAGTACTTTAACAAAGTCAACTCAGAAAGAGATTTATGCACAAAGGATGGAAAGAAGAGGAGAGAAAAGATCTTACCTTTCTGCGTAGTGAATCATTGCCAATGGACTTCTTAAAAATAAATATGCACATTCCAAGCTTTGCCAAGACAAGAAATAGATGTCATGGTCTTAAAGTCCCTGACACAGAGAAGACTTTAGCCATTACACAGCAAATAATATCAACACTGTCCTTTACTTACCTAATCAACAAGTAACATAAGATTCCAGAGTTATACCCTAAAATGCATTTCCTCTGATCAGCAGGAACATGTTAGCAGCAAGGGTAAACAATTTACAATTTGATGATTTAACTATTATTATTATTTATCACTTGTGCCACTTGAGCTAAACTTCCCACTAACTGAAGAAATTTGAAATCGAGTTTTGAATCTCTAAAGTATTTTTAATTTATAAATGAAATTCATAAATAAAAATGATAAAATCCTGAGCAATCATGATTTCATATGACTAGCACTTTTTAAATAGTAAATAGAAATGTTATCAACCATAACATTCAGAAATTGATTATCAAAAATACGTATTTACAACTAGGATATAACCTGAAATGTAATTTGAGGTATTCATGGATAAATGGATTTGTTTTATAATGGAATAAACAGTTTGCAAGCTAACTGTGATGAATTCATATCAATATTTATTGTCATATATTCTTTACCTTCTTAATGTCACTGTTTTAGCTAGACTAGTGAAATAAAATGCAAATACGTTTTAGGTCATTGTTAGGAAACAGACACACATGCAGCTGACATTCTAACCTGAATATACTGAGCCATGTTGGAACAGCTGGGTACATTTGAGATTCCATTTATTGAATCTAACTCACCAACCCCAATTTGGCCACAATGCTTAGGAAACAGCTTGAAATAGTGGAAAGAGCATGAATTTTTGAAGCCGAGAGTTCTGAGTTAAAATGCTTTTCATGTCTAAGTTAATTGACATATCTTAGTCTTGCTTTCTAAGAAGATAATAGCACCTGCTTTAAGAGAGTGTAACACATTTGTCTAGCATGTGTTTCCTTCAGATGCAGCTCTATCTTATTGCAACTCCTCAGCATAATTTGATAATTAAATTAGATAATGTATATAAAATCCATATAATAGATGTTTTAGTACACATGCAGATTACTTACCTTAATTTTACATTCGCCTAAAATTAACCCACTAGCATATACTGCAGTTAGAAAGAGCTATGATGCTTAATAAACAAGAAAATCTCCTGTCCAAGACTGCAAATAACTTATATCTCACTGACAATGGATCTGTGGGACAAGAGTAAGAATTTAGACTCACTTGTTCTTTACTTTCTAATGTGTACTTAATATCCTCTTTACCCATTCTGTGCTAAACAGTTCTACAGAATCTGCTCATAAGTAAATAAATAAATAAATATCCAGAGCCAGCTTGGAAGAACGTTTGATAATCTGAGCCATTACGGAGGTGAAATTTCATTACACAGATGGTGACATCCCGATGTCTATCATCAAAACACAGCAGGTAGAAACGATCAGCCAGGCCCATTCCCTTCTATAAAATTACACTTATATTAATGTCACTCCAGATTTCATTATGCGGAAAATGATATTGCACAGGTCTCCAGCAGTCGGGGCATGGCGTGGTGGGAGAGCAGTGCCTGTGAGGGAGGAATAAGGGATAGAGGCGAGAAGGTGAGAGACTGCAGAAAGGAATTCAGATGCTGGCTGCCTGGGAACCGCAAGTACACAAAGAATGGATGTGGATATGGACATAGATATAGATGATATAGATGTACATGTAGATGTATAGAAAACAGATACAGATACAGATACAGATACAGATACAGATACAGATACAGATACAGATACAGATTAACGATTCAGATACAGATTTACAGATACAGACAGTCCTCATAGATTCCGCTGCCAGTTCCTGCTGCTTCCTGATTGACTCGCCACCAGACATCCTCCACAGCACCCTGATGGAATGGTTAAAAGGCCCTCCTGTGGGAAGCGGAGATATTTCCAGTTAATTTTTGCTAATGAAGGATGACAGGCACCTCCATTTAGCCAACAAGATGTTACACTCAACCCAGAAACACCAGTCTTTGGGATAAATACCTCCTTTCCTTGCTTCCCCTCTTCTCCCCTCCCCTCTCCTTCCCTATCTCTCTGTCTTTCTCTTCACACCCCAGTTTTTATACACATGCACAAGGGAATTAAGAGTAATACATATTAAGAAACAAAGGACATGAACAAACAAATGAAACAAACAAGCAAACAAATATGTATATAAATATCAATGTGTGTGTGTGTATATATATATATATATATATATATATGCTATTTAAAAAGAAGGGCAAGGATTATATGAGCCTCACCAGGGAGGAAGGAAGCTTATGACAGAAAATTCTACTCACTCCCTCTGCTTTTTCCTGGGTCTCCCTCATTCCTTGCCATATACTCCAACTGTCCTGCCTTTCTGATGAACATACTGCCTTTACTGATATGAGCCAAGGTGCCATATTAAGCATCAGAATAACTTACCACACTGGACTTTTCAGGGTCTATTACTTTTGGCTTTTAATGCAAAACTTTCAGGTGTCGTTTTCTTTCTAAGATAAGTGAAAATTGCTCAACACCCCTGAGGTAACTATGGTAGGGAACCATATCTCCATGATTTAATTTATTTTAATGCCTATAGTTTGTTTTTCTCCTATTGTATGAATGTTGATTGTTTTTCCCTCCTTCAGGTCTCCATATAGTCTCAATTCCAGACTCATTAACCTGAGAATTTACTCTCCAAGATGACACATTTCCTTCTATACATAGTCGCTGGCAGCTCACAATGCCAGTGAAAATATTTGACTTTTTCACTAATGAATTAATTTGCTACACAGCTTAGTTTCATATAATATTAACTTAAGTATGTTGACCACCATCGCACCCTTTATGCCCATAAAACCAACAGCAAACTACCTGTTCGACATGACATGATCCCTTTACATTGTCACTTGCCAGTTGTAGCCACCTCACAGAACTTGATCTGAATTCCACCCAAATTTTAAAGAACATGTTGTCTTTTATTTTCTCTATGAAACTTTCCCTTCTGGTGTTTTGAGCTCTGTTTAACTCTTCCTTATTTCTATCAAATTTATAAGAAGTGCAACAAACTTTTTTTATGGAAAGATCATTGTTTATTAAAGCCATGTATTAGACTGGTCTCATCTATAGAAGTATATATTGGACACTTTGTGTGTGTGTGTGTGTGTGTGTGTGTGTGTGTGTGTGTGTGTGTGTGTATGTGTGTGTGTGTGTAGACATAGCCATAGATTTGAACACAGACTATATATTTCTTTTATTGCTTATTATGCTAATCTCAGGGGAATTTGTATATAGATGAGTGATAACTGAGAATTAATTAACTGAAAGTGTTGTTTATTAAGTAATATCAGAAGACATTCATTTAATTTTTAATGAATATATGTTTTAAATATCTATTGTCTCTAACATATTGTTTTACAGTTTCAAGAACTGTAATTATTCTGTTTCTTCTTTTTTGAGGCCATTTCATGCCTCACGATTACACAATTATATTTCATTCTCCAGTGTACCGTCTCTTCGGTGTTCTTCCTGGGATTCCTTCCTCTCTTTTTCATACTCCTTTTACAGGAAATTGGATAAATCACTGAAACTAGGACTTCTATAATGTTGGCTAAAGAACTTTAAAAAATCCTTCAGAATTTAAATGCTTACTATCTTATCTCGGATTTTCAAAAATTAAGGTACAAACAAAACAACTAACTGGGGAGCATACTGATTCCTCAAAAGAACGTTAGAGATGACTTCAGTTCAATTTGTTTGGGGAACTCTGGAATTGCATTTTTTAAGGCATGTGCTTCTCTGAAGGTAATGTCTAAAGTATATTTTGATAAAAATTAGAGATCAATTAAAAAGAAAAATATGAATATACAAAAGAAATTCTTAATGAACAAAATTAAACATTCACAAGTTTGTGATCTTGTTTCTCCTACTGCCTTCACTCACAAGAAATTCTGAGTTCAAAATATGTGGCATTCCAGTCTTATCTGCACTCCTCATCAAGAACCACAGTTACAAAATTACCTGCCTCCACCATCAGAATTGATGTATGCACTAAGGCATACAACACTCAAGGTTTCATTCAATTAGCTGCATTGGTAATATAATGTGGAAGCTGCTGATGGATAAAATCCGTATCTTCGAATTGTAGCCCTTAATACAAATTAATCCTCAATTAGAAAAAAAGAAAACCCTTCAATCGTATGCTGTCATCAGATCATCCTTTTATTTTGTTATTACCATTCCTGTTCTACTCTGTAATTCTTGCAATCTCTCTAATTGCTTAACTTCTAAATAATTAACATAGGAATATAAACATACATGTGCAGTCACATACATAAAATGGATTTTGAAAAATGCATTGTACTATGCCTCCCAATCTTGTTTTTTTTACTATTTTTATAAATAGTCTAAAATTCTTAAAGTTTGTGTATTAAAGATTGAACTGACACAATGTGTGTGTGTGTATATATATATATATATATATACATATATTACATACACTTTTGTAGTGTTATTTAAGTCAATTAATTTGATTTTCATTTTTAAATCACAGGAATTACAATTTAATGTAATTAAGGTAAAATATAGATACGATGAAGTTCATCTATGTGAGGATTACGTGATGGTAAATTTTTGACCTCTCTCTGTCTCTCTCTGTCTCTTTCTGTCTCTGTCTCTGTTTCTCTCTCTCTCTCTCTCTCTCTCTATATATATATATATATACTGTAATAATTCATATATATGTATATGTAGTAATTATATATATAGTAACTCATTTATAAGACATATTCATTGACCCTAAAATAGTTTGAATAAATTATTAAATTAACTTGGTTCTCCTCCCTGTACATTCATCATATGGGAAGCATTATTACAACTATAGTCAAATTTAATTTCTATATTTTTATATAAATGTATTCTGCAATGTATGCATTTTCATTTCTGGCATCCTTAACACACTATGATGTTTTCAAGATGCAACCATATCATTTCACGTATTGTTCCTTCACTTTTGTCTTGCAAAATAATTTACATTTTGATCAGGTGCAATATTTTATTTCTGTATTGATAGATATTTGAGTTAGGAATCTATAATAAATATAACTAGTTTTCTACTATTATTTTTTATTCTAGAGAGACAATATGAAATTTACAAATATGAGTCTGATTTATTTCACTTATGAGGATAGTCTCAAGTTGCCTCCATTTTACCTTAAGATCCTTAAGATCATCCTTTTTATAGCTGAGTAATATTCCATTGCATAAAAATACCACATCTTTTTTATCCATTCTGTGGTTGAGGGACATTTTTGTGGTTTCCGGGATTTAGCTATTACAAATATGCCTGTTATAAATACGGGTGCACATATATTGCTGAGACATGACTTTTTCAATTTTTCTGGTAAAATACCCAGGAGGGGAATAGCTGGATTGAATGGAACTTCTCAACTCCTGACTTAAAATTATACTGCACAGCTACAATGATAAAATCAGCATGGTACTGGCAAAGAAATAGACCTGAGGATTACTGGAACATATTAGAAGCTGCAAACAAAGCCACAAAGACACTCAACCACCTTATATTTGACAAAGTGATTAAACATGTTCACTGGTAGAAGGATAGACACTTTAATAAATGGTGTTGGAAAATTTGGCTTTCCACATGCTGAAAACTGAAACTAGACCCATGTCTATCACCATGCACTAAAGTCAAAATGGATTAAAAATTTAAATATTAAAACAGAAATTTCTAAATTTCCTAGAAGACAAGGTAGGTAGAAATCTGGGTGACACAGGGGTAGGCAGGAAAATCATAAACAAAACACAAATTGCAACAGAAGTACTTCAAAGAATCAACAACTGGGTTCTCATCTTATTAAAAACTTTTTGCACTTCAAAAGAAATCACCATCAAAGTGAAACAAAACCACCAAATGAGAAAGAACTTTAGCCAGCAGTTCCTCAGACAAAGGACTTATATCCAGAATGTACAAAGAATTGAAAAGCATCAAGCCCCAAATTCAGAGACACTCTCCAAAAATGGGCATCTGAGATGAATGCACATTTCTCAGGTGAAGATACACAAATGACAAATATATACATGAAGAAATGTTCACCATCACTGGTCATTGGAGAAATGCAAATTAAAACACCATTGTGATTTCATCTCACTCTGGAAAGAATGACTGCCATCAAGAAATCAACTGGTTACAAATTTTGGTGAGGCTGCATAAAAAGGAACACTTTTCCATTGTTAGTGGGAGTACATACTGGTGTAACCACTGTCAGTATGGAGATTCCTCAAAAACTAAGATTAGGTTTAATGTGGCTCAAATTAGACTACAAAAATATACAAAACTCACAGTAGAACAAAGGGAATATGAATCAGTGATATTCAACATTACATATTGTTGTCTTTCTCGTTTTTATTAGTATATATTTGCAATGCATGTTTATGATCTGTGTGTGTGGTTGGTACATGCAAATACATAACATAATTTTTTTTGTCTTTTTGAGACAGGGTTTCTTTATACAGTTCAGGCTTGTCTTGAGCTTACTTTGTAGTGCAGGCTGGTCTTGAACTCGCAACAATCCTCCTCCCTAAGCCTTCTGAGTTCTAGGATTACAGGTGTGAGCCACCACACCTAGGTTGGCATCATTATTTTTATCATCCTCTCTCTTTCCTCGTGCCTTCCCCTCCTCCTCTCTTGCTTGATCTTCTTTCCATTTGAGAAAGATCTATCCCCCAACTTCCTATTGACTTTCCTTTCTTTTACTCTTTTTGTTTTTGTTTTTTCATGTAAGAGACCATCTGATATTGATACTTGCATGTCTGATTTATTTTCACATACCATTATGGCCTCAAGTTGCAGCCATTTTGCATCAAATGATCCGAGTTTATCTTTATGGAAAAATAGTGTTCTATTGTATATAAATCACCACTTATCCGTTAATCTGTTGATAGATTTATTGTCTGCTTCTAAGATTTAACTATGATAAATTGTGCTGCTATCTCTTTCAAATCACACAGACACAACTACATCATTTGCAAGACTGAGGTCAACATGAGAATGCAGGTCTCTAAAATTTAACAGAAATTTCAGGATAGAAAAAGTAGCACATTGAATTAGACATAGAACTTTCAAAATGCGGGGACATATGTGACTGTACAGATCCCATGTCCATGAAGCTTGCATTGAATAATATGGTAATCTGAATTATTCCTCAGACAAACGAGAGACTGAAAATACAAGTGTATATTGGCTTGCATTATCTTATTTCTCTAAAAATTGAGGTAGAGAAAAAAATGATTTCTGATACTATAGGAGATGTTTTATGTTAAAGCTTGTATTCTAAGTCCCATAGCATTGATGTTATCTTGTACAAAGAAAGTAAGAATGATATGAAAAGAAGGAAGTGAAATAATGGTGCTGAACCCCACTTGGTAATTGTTGAAAGTTTGAAAAATATTCATCAGGCGTGGAGTGTAGCTCAGTAGCTCTGCGCCTGGCTGGCAATCACAAAGTTCTGAGGTTCTGAGTTTGATTCCAGGTACAATAAATAAATAAATTAATTAATTCATGAATCTGACAGTCAATTTTTGAGAATTCGAAGGACTCTCAAAGAAATGTTTTTCAGCATTCATAATAATGATCTGTAGATCACTTGCAAGCAAATTAAAAATTGGTTTGTTGAGCTACAAAAGAAGCATATATGATCAGATATCATCGATTCACTTTGGAAACAAGTATCACTAACAAATCCCTGAATGATAATCATGCTGTTTTCTCATCCTTGTCTCCTGTGGACTCTAATATGTGACTCAACTATTGTAGTCCAACCTCCTTCAAATCATTTAATGACTCTCAAAATTAATAAAATGGTCAATATCTTGAGATTTTTAAAAAATAGTGAATATTCCATATACATTTAATAAGACTCAATACTAAGGGTATAAAATGGCAGAAAAATTACCGAATGGATACAACTAGTAAAAAATAACTCAAAATCACCTGAGCATGTAGCTCATTAAAGGTCCCTTTACAGGATAGCCAGGCTTCGGTATCATGATTTAGAAAAAAACAAAGGGATTAAAATTCTGAAAGTGTTTTGGGGAAAGGGGCAAATCAGACTGTGCAGGATTTTGAAGAATTTCTTCCAAGATAATGCTCAAAGCAAAACCTTATTGTTTTAGTAATTTTTGTAACATATATTCATTTAGTTTGTGTTGTTGTTGTTGTTTTTCTCATAAAAAAACCAAAAAGTTGAGAAAGGAAAACAAACCAAAAGGAGTAAATAAAATCACAACAGAGTCTTTAACTTCATTGCAACAGAACCTGCTGCTCATCACGGTGGCTGCTTTTGGAGTTGCCGCTGCTCACTGGGGAGAACACAGGAGAGCATGTTTGTCTGCCCAATGTGGAATCAAACACTCAGCTTCTCCTCTGAGAGGCTTCGTTGGCAGTCACACATGGATCCGCTCCAGGACCGGCAGATTTCAAGCCCCTGGAGAGACACGAGATTTGCAAAGGACAGGGAAGATTGGCAAAAATATTGACTTTGATATTTCATCACATTTCCAAAGAGTAGAAATGCCCTGACAGCCGCACCTTTCTAATCAGATGCTACCAGAGGTTCCCAGCATAGCAGACACACCAGAGACTCTAATACCAACAAAGCTCCATGCAGAATGATTTATATTAGGGCAAAGTAATCAGCAACATTTCTGCTTCTTTCTCTGCTTGATTTCTCTTGTTCATCTGTTTGGGTAACACTTTATAGCTTCCTATTATGACACTTCTTAACTTCTGGCTATTTCCAGCTGCTGTTTTGACCTCATTTGTCTTTTCAGGATGGATACAACTTCCCTGACTATTCAGATCTAAACAGTAACAAGCAGCACCCCAACTTTTTTCCCTACCACCTAAGGAAAAATATTAAATATTATTCATTGTAGGGGGAGCTATTTATCTGAAAATTGTATCATCTTGCTTGGGGTTGTGTAATCTGAGGAGAGTGGTTTATAAAGAGCAGGGGAAGGGAATTTAAAAAGGGAGCTAGAATAAAACAAAATCAAACTACTTTAGTCCTTTAATCTTTTTTATTGTAAGTCTTGGAGAGTTTGAGTCATTAGTTACTGTATTGAGAGATTCAAGAATAATAACATTGTATTAAAAATGATTTGACTAATGCATGTTAGAGCAGTTGAATTTTTGCCTGATCTTTCCTAATGTATATTTTTCTTTCTTGCTTTGGTTAGGTACTATATAAAACTCTGTTATTTTTGTATGCCTTATTCACCAATAATTTCTCAAAATTTAGTTTTGTGATGAATGATTACAATCTTTTGTACCCCCCAAAATTCGAACTTTTGTTAACTCCCCTATAAAGGAAAATCACCTTGTGTGGAGCTACTCACCAGGTAATTATTTATCCCTAAGGTAGCATGCACACTGTTGCTCCGGTATCACACTTTATTTGAATTTAAATTGGAACATATTCATCTCATAAAACAAATGTGAATTGTTATTTATTTCATCTTCTGATTCCCTTTTGAAGGTCCACTAGTCTTGGTACACATTAGGAGCGTCCTGTTTTTGTCTTTGCTTCATATAATATATGATTCACATTTGTAACTGAAATAACCAACTTTGCCTTTTGTAGGTTGCTTTGCTGACCTCTGTCTGTACAGCTTCCCCAGCCACTTATTGTCTCCTTTATCCATTATTTCACATTCTGCTTCCTCACTCCACTTGAAGGTTCTCTTTCTTAGAATCCATTTTTCTGCTAGATCATTACCATTACATGAGAAGATTTACCTATTCCTTGGAGAATAATAGTGGGATGAAAACGAGATAATGCCTTACTTAATATAAACTTATTATATAGCAAGCCCTCAATATGTGCAATCTCATGCTGTATACAAGATGAATATGTCTCTGTTATATTTATTTCAACCATTATTTGAATCGACTGCTGATTTTCTTTAGAATTTGATAAGACATGGTCTCAAATATCATCTTATGGGTAATATTGTTTATCTTTCAACCACTTAAAGAGAAATTCAATGTTAAAAGTCTACTCTTGAGCTGGGCGTGGTGGCTTATGCCTGTAATCCCAGCATTTGGTAGGCTGAGATGGGAGGATCTTGTGAGTTCCAGACCAGCCTGGGCTCAATACAGCCTGAACTGCATAGCGAGACTCCTTCTCAAAAAAGACCAAAAAAAAAGTCTACTCTCACTTTTTCAATGGTCCTGAAGCCATGCATTTGTTTAAGGTCCTGTGAAAACTCTATCTTATGAGGAAGAAGGAGCAGGCATTTGACTTTTGATTGATTTTTAGCACTGTTTCTGTTTTATTCCATCAGGAACGGGAGTGGCAGATCCTTCTTGACTGAAACCACAGCAGTAACAGCAAATAAACACTTTGGTTTGTGGGATTTCTTATTGCAAACTGACTTTAATGTGCTTACAAATCCAGGGCATGCCTTTGCATGCACATAAGACCTAGAAGTGAGTACACTGACAGCATCTTCAGATGAAAGACATTGAAAAGACCTGCTCTGTTCTTTATGACATAAGATGTCAAGGTCCAGGCAGAACAATCTGGAAAAGGAATGGGACCTCCAATTGAGAGCACTTTCACAACTTCATGGGTAACTCTTACTGCACACAGGCATGTGTCAGAGGAAGGTTGGAAATGTATTCTCTAAAAGTGAAATCCGTGGCCTAGGTTCCTCTTGCCTGAAACTAATGAGCTACTTTCCATCAATGCCAGTTACATTAATCTATGCAGAGAGTGGATTTTATGCCAGATTTGGGGGAAGATATGATGAGTACTTTGAGATTATGAAAGTTTAATTTATATCAAACTTGAAAGAAATATTTATGAGATGAGAAGTAGATTCCATCCACCAAGCTTAAATTTTGGCTGAGTGTTTATAGAATAAGAGTGTAAAAGTTGGAGAAGAATTTTGAAAATTTCTTGAAGACTCTATTGGGGAATTTAGAGGCAACACTGACTGCTGGAGACAGAGAAAATTGTGTTAGCAGTCTTCAGGGAAGGTAGCACTTTGGCAACAGATGGGCCAGATGATTTTTTTTTTTAAATGATGATTTTATGCTTTGGCAGAAATTTTCAGTGTAATTTAGGAGTGATGAAAACAGCATAAAAACAACTGAGATGGTTTTTTAATAATAGGGGATGGATAGCAAAAGTTAACCTATTAGTGTTCCCAGTTTGAAGTCGTAAAATGTTTGTGAAGATTTTATGAATACTTCTATGGACAGTAGTACGTGAAGTGATGTTTCAAGTCCATCCTGGGCCAGCTACAAGAAATGGCTTTTATGAAAGGGAAAACTCAGTAAATGAATTGCATGCATTGTTTTTAGCTATCTCCCTCATTCCTTTGATCCTTTTAGTTGTCTTAACTGCCTGCTGACGATTTTTCTTTATTGTCGAATCTAAAATTTCCTACCCAAATTCTTAATAAGACTGATTATAGATATGTGAGTCTGAGGCATTTTTAACTATTCCTCATCCATTCTATTTGAATTTCCTCAAAGTAACTTATAAAATGTTTCCCAGGATCAGGCCCTGATCATCTTGTCTCTGGGCCTATAATCACAAAAAAAAAAATCCTTCTAATTTGCCATGTTATTTTTATGGATGGTATATTTTATCCCTTATACATAAATCTCTTTTCCTTGCTAGATTTGTCCTTCATTGAATTCTCTTTAATTCTAAGTTTAAGAAATTAACCTCTTTTGAACATTTTAAAACTCTCCAAGGGAAAGTCAATTTTCTTGTGGTCTGCACTTGCTAGATTTTGAGTACATTACCAAGAAAGTAGTACAATTTTTTGGAGGTCTGTGCACTCTCAATCATTGCCTCTAAATGAAATTTCAATCTCCTTTTAAGTTTCAAAGTACTCTTCTAGAGACAGCGTACATTCCGTACATTCCATTATAAAATAGTCTTTAACATGGAACTACCATATCTAGTTAAAGATCTCTTTACAGTGCTTTCTTTCATGAGGGTCAGGTAGCTGAATAAAAGTGAAAAGCTTGTGAAAAATTTGAAGATAAATTTGATCATTAGAATTGACAACCAATAGTGTGTTTTCTAGAATTGAAATATCTTTATCCAAATCAGAATAACCAGCATTTATAGTAAACTTCTATTTAAAAAGTGTCTACACGTGTAATAGCATCATTTAATTTCCATATATTGATACTTGACTCTTGATACCTTGGTTTAGAGGTGTTAGGTGAATGATTATTCTTAATGGTCAACTCCCAAAATTTTTGTTTTCTGATGTTCTAAGGTAACAAAAGCCCAAGGAAGAATAATCCAATCCAAAAGAAAATACATGTGTTTCATTAAGTTGGAAATTGCTGATGCATGTTTGTTACCTAAAAACTTGATCTTTTTACATGAAAAGGGAACAAGGGTGTTACAGTACTGTACAAAAATAATAGGAATAAATTTTGGGAGCAGGTAAAGTTTAGGACTTAGAAAAATCCCCTGCTCAGATTTTTATATAACCATGATTAATGATAAAATTTGCTACAGCGTTCTAACACCACATTGCAGAGGTAAGAGCACAGACAGTATAAATCCCTGACAACCTGAAATTTGTCTAACACCATTACACAAAGGTTTGGTGAAGTAGGGTTTGTACAAAGGTCTAAAATTATATAATATACTTTGGAAAAAATAAAGGGATACATCAGCAAAGGTAGTGTGACAATCGGCAGAAATTAAGGCTGTTGCTTCCATTCATGCTGTTATTATTAACGTTTGTGTGTTTGCACATGTGCTACTATTTTTTGTCTCTCTCACATAAAAGATGTTGCATTGGTAGCTAAATTCACTATGGATTCCATAGCTTATAAATGATCTGGTAACATCTGGGTGGGATTATGATAGAATTAGCAAAGAAATATACAGCATATGGAGCCGGTGAATTCCAAGGCAAACAGTATTTAAAGAAGTCTGTGATATTCTCTGTGGATATACTAACCAGAGATGGCTGTGAATTGCCTCCCAGTTGGAAAGCAATAATTGTGTTTAGGTTTGTTATCATGGATCATTTTAGACAGGTGTATCCTTGAAACTATATATGTAAGAAGATGGCATCCAATGACACAAAGGAAAAAATATCTACATTGCCAGCTTGAGCAGGTATTAGCGTGCTAGACAGCTGGGAGATGAGACCAGCAGAGGAAATATAGGGCTGTTTCAGGAATATTCAAACTTATAATCAGCTGAGTTTTACCCCAATAACTCCTTCTTTAGGAACTTGTTCTATCTGTAGACCAGTGCTTATAAAATAAGTAGTGAAATGTTAATAGCAGAAATGTCAGCTAACTAAATTAAATATCAAATGCCTATGTGGTTTCAGTGTAACTGGACCACATTCACCTTATTGTACAGCAGTGTGCTCAATCATAATTGATTCTATTTAGTCATATTAAACCAGAGACCAATCAGACTGGGTAATTCAAATCCTCATCTCATGTATGTGATGTTGTAAATATGTTTTGTTACATCTTTATGAAATTTACACTCTTAGAAGTTATTTATCACATAAGGAAAAAGGAGGTCCACGTTCTTTCTCCTGCTCCATGAGCACAAGGGTGCCGCAGAGGTAGAGTGGACTGAATTGCCCTGGACAATCCACCTACTGCTCCAGCTGCCCACCAGGCTGCCTACCTGGCTATGCAGTGGACTCCAAGGATTCAGTCATGGAGTTACAGCAGTCCTTCCTCGTGTTTTATTCATAGACTCAACCACATGTAAAGACAGAAAAGAACATCAAAGACTTCTGCATGTTTTACTCCAAAATCATGCATACCGAGACCCTAGCTTTCAAGAGAAACTGTAAAGTGCTGTGTCTTAGAGACCAGATTTTTGACCTCCGTTAGAGGGGGAAGAAATTGAACCTAAAGCCATTCACCCACTCTGCAGCTACACAGATATATGTTTGATCACAGAGATGCCTTTGGAGATCATTTAGCACCTTCAAGCTTTTGGTGACCTCAATGAAAATTGCTCATTCCTCAGAACAGGAGCAAAAGGGCCTATTATGTCCATCTGCTTCTGAGTCACATACAGAAATCTGATTGTGTTGTCCAATTACCTCTCCTCAGGACCACTACTGCCCTTCTCCATCTGTTTCCCATCATGGCTCCTCCTTTCTTTTGTGCAAACTCTCCTCCAGGTCTAGAAAGCACTCAGGCAGGAAGACTGATATTTCACAGTCAGCTGGGATTCTGTGACAAATTTAAGTCCAAACCTACAGACTAGAGGGTTACCGACCAACCCGTAGCAATAAATGAACAATCTACCTGGAAAATATAAAGAAGATATGAATATTTATTTTGTTTTCACCACTCAAATGGTAAACATATTAAATTTTCAGTAAGTTTTTTTTAAAAAGCTCAACACTAAATGGATTAAAATATACAGTCATATCTAAACACTAAGAGAATTAGGAAAAAATAACCTGTACAGTCAGAAAAAATGTATAATTTAGAGAATCTTGACATGTTATAGTTATTTTTACTGTGTATAGTATACTGCTATGGAAAAACTTTTATCTACATAAAAATGTGTCATATTAATTTCTTTGAATCTGTGGTCTTCCATTCACTATTTCTAAAACATTCATTTAATAATACTTCTTTCTATCAATTCCTCATTATTGGAATGCTTTTAGAATTTTTCTGATTTCTCTTCTTTAACTTGTCTTCAAAAAAGTCTTACCTTTTGGTACATTTGAACTCCCTGAAATAAAGAATTGTCTTTTCTTATGTACTTCTTTTTACTGTGATATTTTCTGAGCCTACCACCAGGTGCCCTTCCTATAGGGCTATGATAGACTATTTATTTATTTATTTACATATTTATTTATTTCGTAATGGGGATCCAACTCATGACCTCACACTTGCCAGGCAGGCACTTACACAGCTGAGCTAAATTCCTGGCCCCTAGCCACAATTTTGCTAACTGTGTGGAACACTGTGCCTCCAGACATTATTTCTCTCTCAAATTCTAGAACTGCTCATCTTAGATCGATACTTGGTCAGACTATCTCCACACTTCTCAGTCAGGATTTCTGAAATAGAGGCAGTCAAATAAACAAAAATTAACCATCTTCCAGTCAGAAAATCCCCAAGTATCTTCCACCACTGTAAGTGTAACTAAATCTCTAGGCTTGTGATCCTTTTTTATCCACAGATCCATCTCCTAACAAGAAAATCCTACAAATAGAAACCCAGCATCCTTTCTTGCTTGGCGCTCTTCTAAGAGCTCCTGTGACCCAGGGAATATTCATTTAAGAGTTAGTGTTTTTCAGGGAGCCAATTTAACCAGTTCTAGTACCTTCCTCCATTTGATCATAAGCTTATGGAAGTTGTTCAGGAATAATCCACCAGGTCTCTGTTTTTATTTCTTTCTGCTCCTCTTATTATTTAATGTAGTACCACTAGACACAGCAATCATTTAAAATTGGTTTAGAGAATTTATAGTTTTTCAACAAGAAAACGCACACTATTTTTCTTTCCATTTATTTTTGTTTCTGTTCTTTCTTTTTTTTTTTTTTTTCTTTTTTCTTTTGAGATCACAGGGGGCATTAGAAAACAGTTCTGAACAAAACTTTGAATTTTGGGCTCACAAAAGCAAGCACCCCCAGAAACAAGTAAAAAAAAATTGTCACAATAACTCATGATTTACCATCTCTTTCAGGACTGCTGCTTGCCCTTAGCAATCCCTAAAGCAAAACCAAACAAAACAAATCCTTTCAGCATATCTTCATGAAACTGTCTGGGATGTGACAAAACTTTGAGAAACAGTTTTGTGATAATGGTTTTGCACTTTATTGGTACTTCTCCAGAGGAGGTAGTGAATGGCTGCTTTCAAATACATAGAGCTATCAAAGGCTAAAGTCAATAAAAACCTCCACAGAATAATTGGGGAGGAAAGAAAAAGAGGGAAAAAGAACATAAAAGGAATGAAAAGGAAAGCAGAACCTATAAATATAAAAGCCTAAGGAGTATATTTTGGGGGAATAGATGATGCAAAACAAAATTGGGAATAGTTATTGGAGCACCGAGGAAGGCAAATAAAACAATGAGATATATGATGCCTGTCCTCCTGCCTCAAGTCGAGCTCAGCATGCAGTTTTTCATTCCATTTTGTGTATATGAGTTTCATCTGACTACTGCCAATGGAAAATGCTTGGAGTTTTTGACATTTTTCCCCTGTCAAGAGAAATAATAGGTTGATAAGGTTCAAAAGCAACTGCTAAAACATCCTCTTTAAGAATGAGAAAAATACAAATTGAGCTGGATTAGTAGAGCAGTCCTATTCTTTCTCTTGTTGAAAATAATAATTACGCCTATGATGACAGATAATAAAGAACAGTATAATGTACAACGAAGGAGGGGAAACACTTCTGGAGGAGTCAGAGGCCAGAAATTTATTGATACAATGTGTACTTAATTTTACTGCTTCTAATATCTTATCTATGAATGCACAATTAGGAGAAATGGGAACCCATTTTGCAATTCTAAGAAAACCTCTGTGGAAGTTTACAACAACATTTCAAAAGTCGGGCAGGGCCTGTGACCTTGGCTAATAAGGGCAGTACACAACTGCAGGACAGAAGCATCGCCTCCAACGGTAAGACCCACACACAACGCAGAGGTGCCTTCTGTTTGATTTTTAAATGAGAAAAATCAAAAGAATCCACAAGAATGCCAGTGTCAGTGATTCTGACTTCTACACAGAATCAGGGAAGAATCATGAAGTACACTGGAAATGACTTAATATAAATGATTTAATAATCTGGTGAGTATCAGTGGCCAGAAGTGAAGTAGAAGGAACTAGAGAATTCAGTCTTAGTGTTCTTTTTCTGGCTATAGTATCAGCCAGTTCTTTGACTTTCAATAAGTTCTATGACCTTATAGTCACTTGTGTCCTCATCACTAACATCAGAAGACTAGACGAAATATTTTCAAAGTGCTGGCTTACTCAGAGACGCTATTATTTTCCATTCGTGATAGCTTTCCCAATTATATGGTGCTCTGCACCTCCAAAATGTATTTATGTGATAATGTTTGTTCTTTTAAACAGTCCTGTGTGGTAGCTTATACAGAAAGCACTATAGCTCATTTTAAAGATAAGAAAATGAAGGCCCAGAAAGAGAAGATGACTTTCTCAAGGTTGTTTCGTTAATTAGTATCAGAGCCAAGACAAGAGACATGGGTCTGCTGTGCTTGTAACTATATCATCTATTCCTTTCAGAAAAAAATAATAATACTTTATATAAAACCCCATATTCTTCAGTGACTTTCTCCAATTTATTTATAGCACCTTGAATAAAAGCTTATGAGAAATAGATAATGTCAGAAATATGTAAAAGAATCCTATGCAATTGTGTATCACAAGATCACCTCTTCTAGATATTTTGGGGGATATAGGGAGTGGTTTTTGTTTTTATTTTTGTTTTTTACTTTTTAGCATTACTGCTGATTGGACAGAGACTTCACACTAACCAACAAGCCAACTTCTTCTTCTTCTTCTTCTTCTTCTTCTTCTTCTTCTTCTTCTTCTTCTTCTTCTTCTTCTTCTTCCTCTTCCTCTTCTTCTTTCTTCTTCTCCTTCTCCTTCTCCTTCTCCTTCTCCTTCTCCTTCTCCTTCTCCTTCTCCTTCTCCTTCTTCTTCTTCTCCTCTTTCTTCTTTTTCATTAGAGACAAACTGGCTAAACCACCAAGCCTCCATGGCTGGAATTTAAGTTGTGATCCTCCTGTTTTAGTCTTTCTGAAAGTGAGGCCTATAGGCATGTACTACCATACCAGGCTGAGGTAAAGAGATTTTTTTTTAAAAAGCCAACATATTTGTTCATGCATAGCTTCTACTGTTTATAGCAGATATGCCCTAAGGAAACCCTCATATAAAATACAGAATATAATGATTGGCTTAAAAGGTGTATAAATATGACAAATAGTAATTCCACAAAAGAATCAATTAGAGGTCCTTTAAATAGATCAAAGAATTGTGAGATTTTGGAAATAAAATGGATCAACTTTGAATTTCTAAAAATTAAAAATCTGCCAAATTAATTAATTCTTGTTAGTAATGTAAAAAATTATATGTACATTAAAATCTGAATGTTTTGTAGCTTATTATAAAGTGATTCCCATATTATATCACACTTCTCATGCGTTTCCTTAATTCTCTTTTTACCCCGTTTTTGTCTTTCATTATAAGTTCTACTTTCAGTGGACCCATGGGAAGACAATAATAGCTGATGTTTAATGGTCCTGAACATCATATAGGAAAAACTAGGAGAATAAATGTATTTTAGTAAAATAAGGTATATTCCACTATAAAAGTTCCAAAGAACTCTTATAGCACATAAAATATTATAGATTCATAAAACCAGGTAGTTACATAAACATAGTTCTCTGTCAGTTAATGTCTTATACTGAAATCTTAACAAAATCATATATGTTCTAGACATGTATAAATGTGCTAACAAGCATCTATAAGCCTAGTTGTAAATATAAATACCACACAATAAAAAATACAGATGAGGAGAACAGTTACGCTAGTACATATCTATTCTTATCTCAGTATGTGCATATCACAAAATACATTTTAAGGAAGCAGTTGAATAAAGGTAAAAACTGGAATATTAGTAAGTGCTAGAATCATTTTGTCATTTTTATATACAACATGTAATGAAAGAAACAGTGAGTAAGGTCTGAACTTTTAGATTTAGATTCCAATTAGCAATGTAAACTCAAGTAAGTCCCTTCTGAATTTAAGTCAAATGAACAAGTTGGATAAAACACAATTTTCACATAGTGTGCTTCAGAAGAGTCTAGAATATTTTTCTTTGTGAAACAGCACAAAGAAAAGATATATTTTATGAACATTCATATATCATGTGCAGTTTGCAAATTCTCAAGATATAATGATAGACTGAAAGCAATGGAGGAATCTATAGTAGAGGAATTTGTTTAATTTCATTGAAGATTTTATCCAAATTTAAGAAGGTTTGAAATTCATCATTACATTGAAGATTACAATTATAAAAAGTAGTTTTCTGCAGACTGAAATTTTGGAAATGAATATGTTTACATCTTTGAAGTTCTAGAGTTCCAGTGTATAACATGGACTATACGAGAGGGACTAAACAGAAACTAGAAGCTTTCTGATTTATTAATATTACCTTCCTCGTGTAGAGCCAGATTGATAGAGAGGAGCAGGGAACCTCATGAGACTGAGGACTCAGGAAGGAAGAAATAAAACAGTATCAGCATGTCCTGTTGAAGAAATGAATTTAAATTCACCTGAACAAAGAAATAAAATATGACAGGAATCCTAGGTGCAAACCTGTAGGAAAAGAGCTAGACGTGAGTGTCTAAGTCATTTGATGAAGAGTTGCTTATCCTCGGAGCTACTAACACAATGGGACTAGACAATGCACTTTGATAGGGCAGCTGTACTTAGAATTTTGAGATACTTAGTACAATTCCTGTCTTTTATCTACTAGATCTGAATAGCATCTTTTTACTCATAAAAACAGTATTTCTTGAGTTATTGTCAAGTGTCCTCTGATGGACACCCTCCCGATCTGAAATTAGAACATAGTTTCCTTTGGTTCAGTGCAAAGAAAACTGCAATAATAAATTATAAAAAAACATTGACTTTGTAGCTTTATGTTATGTCTTGGTTATTTTTTCATTGTGGAGACAAGATATCTGGCACCAAATATTAAGGGAGGAAGGATTTACTTAGCTCACAGTTTGTGGAGGTTCAGTCCATACCATCCAGCTCCAAACTAGGGCGGCATGGCTGAGGAGCAAACATTCATGGTGGGAAAAGACAGCAAAAGCAACAATGGCAAAAAGAAAATCAAGCATCTTTTCCTCCCTTATACTGTATGCAGGCTCCCAACCTATGTCAAGTGTAGCACTCAAACCATGAACCAATCACAAACTCTAGATTCATCTGCCTCCAAAAAACCCCACTCCAACCTGACAGCATGAGACTTAAGGGGGTCATTCAAACACACATTAAGCTGTTAGGAAAGGGATTCATACTACATGGCAGAGTTTTGTTCTGAGAGTGAGACAGTATACTTGGAGCAGAGGACAGAGCTGATGATTTTGTTTTTACTGGCATCTTGCATTACAAGGGTCCTGCCCATTTGAATGCACCATGCCATGGAAATTCTAGAAGCCTCTGTGTGAGGAGACTTCTGTGAGAAGAATGAAAGTCTTCATTGATAGTTGACCCAAATTCCATCAAAATCTATAAAAAAGAGGAAACAGGACATTTTTTCTTATTACATCACATCCTGGGAGCTGGATAATTCTGTGTCTGCCAAATAGGAAAAATAGAAAAGAAGGCTCTTGGAAAGGACTAAAGGAACTTATATCCCTCTATATTTTCACACTCCTCATATCCCTGTTCTTATTTTTCACTGTCTCTCATCTTTCAAACTTTGCTTTCAAGAATTATATTGTAAGAGCAAGAGCTACTATTTATTATACAACTTGTATGTGCCAGGTGTTATAGTATTTAATCACTATAGGGCTACTGTGAGTTGTGTTTTATTATTGCTATTTTATAGCTGAAAAACTGGAGACTCAAAGAGGTAAAGTAACTTGAACATATATCTAACAGAGGGCTCTGTCAGGATTTTAACCTGTCTATTCTCAAAATTTACCCTGTGTTTAAATACATCTACATAATCATCTTTTAAAACAGTTTTTTTTGCATCTTTATTGTACTTATTTTAAAAATATTTTGAATGTGCCTATATCATCAAAATACAAAGAGAGATTTTAGAAAATATTTCTTGGAAAGATGAACAAGTATACAATAATCTGGTAGACTGATCTGTCACAAGACCTGAAGAAGAAAGAACTGGGTCAACACTTGGCACCAGATAAATTAGAGTTCTCGCAACTTCTGTTTTTTGTTGTCATTGTTGATTTTTTTTTTTTTTTTAAGTTGGTTGGTTTTGTTGTTGTTATTGGCTTTTGAATGAAAGCATCGATGTCTTTTCAGAACTCAGAAAGATCTTTTCTGGAACATTAGGAGTCTTGGAGTTTGTAATGAATGACCATAGGGTTCCAGGTGCTAGTGCCAAACTCTGTAAGACTTTCGCTTAGAAAAACTTAAAAATAATCCAGCTCTTTTTAGTTGTATTGATAAATGGAGTTGCAAACAGTGTATATGAAATATTCTTTTAATAATTATTAAGTATATTATAAACATCAGATTTGACTGGTAGAAATTATGTAGAAGAAAAAAAATTTGCAAGGGATGAAGTGGGCAGCTTCTGAAATCCCCATTGAAAACAAAGGGCCAATAGCAAGAAGTTAAATCAAGTGAAGGAACCTTTGCTGTTCATTACAGATTTCCTTATCATATTGAGAGTATCTTGCATGCCAGGTGAATGACTGAGATACACAAGGCAAAAATAAACATACTATGATGGCTACTATCAATACACTCACATTTGAGAGGGAAAAAACGAAAAACCAGAGCATTTCAACATAATGAAGATCAAACACTATGATATGCTAAATTTAAAAATTAACACTTTAAGAAGTTTGGATTAGACTTTCCCAAAAATGTCACAATTTAAGCAAAAATTTTCAGTATATACTATACTGTATGGATGAAGAAAACTACTATTCAAACTCTCCCCCGGGGGGGGGGCATATTTTCTGGACTATAATGCCATTTATTTGAAGTCAAATTTGTCCTTTTAATTTTAGTATTTCTTGCCAGTTTAGTGCAGCAAGAACTGACACTTCTGAGATGAGATAAAAGGGGAAGTTATAATGAAACTGAACAAAAAGGAAACACGGAATGATAGAAAAAATCAGTCATTTATTATAATTAGTACATCTTTTACAATAACTTCTAGAGTGATTTATAGGTTTTATTAACTCACCTTTGTTTATTACAACTCACAGGTCTCAACATGAAGATTATGTTTAACTTTCTTCTTTATTTTATGGAAAAAAGGTAAAACAAAAATTTCATAACAAAATATGGGAATAACAACAGTTAATACATTGCATGCTGTTACATTTACAGTAGTTGCCTAGAGTACAAGAGACGAGCTTAAAAATTCCCCCATTGACATTAACATAAGCAATCCATTTTGATGAAGTAAGAGACAGTAATAGTATAATTACTTGCATTTTCCCACTTTTATTGTGTCTTTTCTTCCCCCATCCTCATTTCTTTTGCCTTTTGAACAATTTCTTCCCATTTCACTGTATCTATTGTACATTTTAGACCTTATTTATTCTTTCAGTTTCTCATACCAGAGAGACTATACAACATTTACAACATACACATACAAATCTGATTTATTTCACTAATAAGTATGGCCACAAATTGCATCCATTTACCTGTCTATTCTCAAAATTTACCCTGTGTTTAAATACATAAAAGTCTCAAGTTTCCTTCTTTATAGTTAATATTCCATTGTATAAAAATAAAAACCCTGTGTTTAAATACATAAAAGTCTCAAGTTTCCTTCTTTATAGTTAATATTCCATTGTATAAAAATAAAAAAAAAACATCTTATTTGTTATTCTTCGTCAATGATCATTTGCGTTGTTTCCAAGTCTTAGCTGTTACAAATTATGCTGCTGTCCACATGAGTGCTCATACACTGATGTGATATGATATTCTTACTTCTTCTGGGTAGATACCCAGAAAGGTAATAGCTGTGTCAATTAGAATCTCTAGTTGTGATTTTTTGAGGAATCTCCACACCAGTTTCCACAGTGGTTGCACCAATTTATGGTCCCACCAACAGTAAAGATAGTTCTTTTTTTCTCACAGCCCCTCCAATATTTTTACTGGCTCATTTATTTTAATTTTAAAAAAATACAAATGATATAGAATTTCAAAAAAACACTAGAAATTAGCAATAGACAATATATTGCACAGTGTTATCTTAGAAATAGTTCTTCAGATTACAAGACTTAGACATGAACAAATGATCCATCAATCAAACAATGAAAGCACAAACTGTTCTTTTTGATGAGAGATTAGTATTAAATAGAGATTAGTATTATAGTTATCTATCTATACATACATATGCATGCCGATATACATATAATCTTTTCTCTTCTTTCTTTTCTCCTTTCCGCATTCCAGTGTAAAACACACAAACAAACAAGAAACCTGAAAGAAGAATGAGATCGAAAATATATACTAGATATTGTGAAAATGAAAGGGAAGGAAAGTGCTCAGTTGGTTATTTCTTGATGATAGTCATTCTAGAATGAGATGGAATCTCAGTGTTGTTTTGATTTTTATCTCTGAATGAGCAATGATGTTGAACATTTTTCATACATTTATTTGTCATTTGTATTTCTCCATCTGAAATGTGTATATTCATCTAAGATGCCCATTTTTGGATTGAGTCTTTTAATTGTGGTTGGGGCATCTGATCGTTTTTGTGTCTTTATGTGTTTTAAATAAAAGTCCTTTGTCTGAGTGACAATTGGCTAAAATTTTTCTCACTCTGTGGGTTGTCTTTTCACTCTGTTGGTGATTTCTTTTGATGTGCAAAACCTTTTTGATAAGATGAGATGCCAGTTATTGATTCTTTGTACTAGCCATGTGAGAGGAAAACCAAACCAGAATGGGAATTATTACAGTGAGTAGAAATTCTTTGGTGCCCAATTCTGTCAAGTGGTGATAGTTAAAAAGAAAAGAAAGCAAAATGAAGTCAGATTTCAGAAAAGGGCACTGAAGTACCGAAGGGGTCAACTAATACCTGTGGGTCAGAAAACTTGAGAATTGCATGCCATCTACACAGGAATAAAGAAGATGCACAATAGGATGAAAAAAGGAGAAGGCAGAAACCAGGAAAAGAGAAATCAAAAGAGGATGTTAACAGAGAAAGCTGAGTTTGTTTTTCTACCAATGATGCAAATTAATATTTTTTATGGCTTAATAGTACTCCATGGTATGGATGCATCTTAAGATCATAATATCAAGGAAAATAAATTGGACACACAAGCTTAAATGTCACATTATTCCTCTCATATAAGAAACCCAGAATAAAAGTAAAAAGGCAAAATAAAAAGTATAAAAAAGGAGGCAGGGACATATATCCTTCTCAAAAGGGAAAGTGAACAAGAGATGAAAGAAGGAAAGAGGTAGGGAAAGGATTAGAGGTGTACATATTTCATGTACATAAATCAATTTCCCATAAGAAATATAAACATTAAACACTACACATCTGTATGAAATGATACCTAAAAGTAACTAGTTAATTAATTTAAAAAAGAAATTTGCCAAACATTTGATTGCTGTTCAGATGCATTTCCTTTATGAGACTGTTAGCTTCACGTGGATATTAACCCAAATCTGAAAAATCCCTCAAACATAGCAAATGCTCAATAAATATTTATATATCTGATTTAAAAGCGAAAGTGAAGCAGGAAAGATGAAAAGAGAGTAGAAATGAGAGGGGGGAGATGTAGAGAAGGAAAGAAGGAGGAGGAAAAAGGAAACAACCTTATAATTAATCCAAGTCTGTAACAGGATGGAAAGTATTATTATTTCATATGAGATATCTTTTCTAGTTCACACTGGAAATGATGTGAGCTTTGGAGACAATATTTCCTGGTTTTGTTCGTAGCTCTGTGTCTTTATTAGTTTAGCTTTTCTTCATGCCTGCTTTCTATAAATAAAATGGAAACTATAATTTTGTAACCTTTAAGTAATAGAGAAAATGTATATAATAAGTTCCACAACTAACCAAGAGCTTCAAACGTGTTAACTGCTTTTATTATTGCTATTTTTCATAGGTACACCGCTATGGTTAGAGTTCTGCAGTTAATTTTATAGCTGTTACTGTTACTCTTACCTTTTATCAGCCAATCCATGCCACTTTAAATTTCCATAATGCTCAGCTTTTGAATCTCAGTATCTGAAAGGTCACTCTACTCCATGTGTCCTTTGTGTCGGTGAGGTCTCTATGCTAATTCATCCTTGCTCCAGGACCCAGACTGATGATCTTTCCATCATTTACAGCATCAGTGGGCAGCATGGAAACAAGAAATTGTCACCAGCTGTTAAGCACTTCCACAAGAAATGACACACATCAGGGATCCTCACATGTTCTTGGCCAAAGGAAGACACACGGCCATAATGAGATGTCATGGTGGCAGTGAGATGCTGCTCTTTCACATGTAATTTCCCATAAAAGGGGGAAATATGCAAATTAAGAAAAGCATGACTAAGTCTCCCATCTCACCATCAGAATTTCCTCATTGACAACATAGGAGTGTGTGTCATATATTGTCTTTGTGAATATCCAATGCATAATACACAGAACGTTTAGGACAGTGCCTAGCATATGGCCCTTTCAATTGCTGATAAAGCTAGGGATCTATTGTTAGCTGAAATCCTTCTAAGTCCTGAATCACAGTGTGTGTAATCTTGCTCCCTTCTCAGCACTCTGCCCGATGCTCTGCACAATCTACTTACTCAATATATACCTGCGAATTGAATTGGATAGTGTTCCGGCAGCAGGGCTGTGACCACCCACCAGCTGGCAGACCAAGAACATGTAGGTTTATCGGTTCCATTTCCCTTGCCAAACACCAATACACTTCACTAAGCATCTCTCAGCTGCAGTTCTCCATTTTGGCAACCTAATTGACCTTAATGTAAATGTTCCCAGCTACAGAAAACAGGTTGTGAAGTGCACAACACCAGCCGCAGTTGGCTGCCTACCGCCATGACCCTATGTGCGTGCAATTGTTTCCTCCACAAACCCTCCTGAACATAACAAATAACAATGTGTTTCCTGGAAACCTCTACAGTCAGAATAGAGAGTACCAGTGGTACGTTTTAATAGATCTTGCATAACAAAATGAAGAAAAAAGAAAACATTTTTAAAATGAAGAAAAATTAAAACGTGTTTTCTGGTATAAGACCAGTCTTTAAGAGGATCCTTAAAAGGAATCCCTGCCTACCTAAAATCTAATTGCAGTCTGTTCCTTTGCATTTCTTGCATAATAAATGCTAGGACACACCTGGTGTATGCGTGTCTGTGTGTGTGTGGGGGGGGGTATGGCATTAGGAAAAAAGCAACCTAGTTCAAGCTTTCTGCCCACCTCTATACTAGAGGACCCTTAGCACCCTACTGGATTTTTCTTCAGATTACACATGCTCTAATAAATGTATAAAATGTGCAATCTCTTTGCAAAAACTAGTGAAAAGAATTGACAGAATAAGAAAATACAAAATTTATATGAATAGGTCAAAGTTGTTACTCAAGTATCAGCAATCATAAGTGAAATATTTTCTTTCAGTTTGTGATAGACTATTTATTTGTTTACTTTTCCATGTTTGATCAGTCACTTCTCTACAATAAGGTTGCCCCTACCTTTCACAAATATATATCTAGAGAGTAGCAAAACAAACAAACAAACAAACTAACAACAACAACAACAAAAAAGCACAGGAAAAAACCCCATGATAGAGCCCCGTCCTAGAGAGATGGTCTTCACCTGTTTCTGCTTGAGAGTGTCGGTCAAGGAAGAGTCTTTCAATCCATTCAGATGTTTCTAATCTTCAATTTATGCAGATGATACAAAATTCAGAACCACTAAAGCCCATAGCTGAGAACCAACTAAAATGGCCGAGGTGTTAGGCATGTCCATGAAAATGTGCAAAGTCTGCAAAGCACATGCGAGGGTGTTCTTTGTACATTGTTTGACATTTGGAGATAATCTGTAAGCTATAGGGAATGCAAAACAATCTTTTCTCTGATCCAGCCTGGTTTTTCTTGATGGTGAGCTCATTGCCCTTACCTGGTCTATTATTTCTTACCTGTTTTCACAGGGTTTCGCTGTATAAGTGAAGCCATCCTATCAAGGTCTCTCCCATTGTCCGCCTTATTCTTTAAAGTGTGATCCACTTTTGAAAAGCTTCTACATTTATCTGTGGTTGTTGTGTTTTATGTTGTATTTCTCTCTCTTTACTCTCTCTACAGGTGCACAAACTAAATTATCTATTATGGCCCTGAAATTGAGCAAAAACAAGTATTCTTCCATTGTTAAGGGTTATTTGATACCAAACGGATCAATGGTTTTCTGGTGGCTTTAGTTACATGGCTAATTTCTATTGTTACCTTTCCTATAGTTTCTTATTGAAAGAGTTTGCTTTATGTACACCCCAATTACTTAAGGCTCTTTTCCAATGCTTGCCCAGAGCAAAATAAGAACTTTAATACCATGTCATTAAGTGGTGTCAATCATACCCGAGGAAGATATGTGGAAAAATGGAACAGTCAAACAAGAAAACAAAGAAACATGAGATTTAAAAGAAAAGAGACAGGAGAAGATAAAAAGAAAGAGAAGGATCATCTGATTGTACAGAACATATAAGGTTGTAAAGAACACATAAAGCTAGTCTCAGGTAGATATTTCTCCCTTCAAAGTAAGCCAGAAAGCAGGAAAATTGGAACGGAGATGGAAGAGAGATCTGTGCGATTTTTATTGTTTCTTTTTAATCACTTTTGACAGAGGGTTCAGTTTGTTCACTTGAACAAAACAGTTTATTAACATTGGGCATTAAATTTTCCTACAATTTATGGAATTTAACATGATTAAGGATGCAGAATAGGTATTATCTTTTATAGTTAGCTACTTTGAATCATTCACCGTTTTATTCCTTTATGCTCAACTCTTTTGTTTAATCCTACTATTCCTGGTCCTGTGAGAATATTTTTTCTCTCATTAAATCTTTATATAATTTATCTTTCTGTCTGATTTTACTACATTTTAGTAGAACAATAAAATAAATAAATACAGCCTACATTGTCTATGGTATATTATTTCCTAATTGTTGCCTGAGGTTAGGTTATCTAGAACTTTCAGGTGAAATCTTGATCCAGAACAATGAAGATGATGTGCTGGGTATTGCAGTATGTGTGATTAAATGTACTGTCAAGTTTCTATTCTTTTCGGTTCTTTGTCTCTACTTAATAAAGAAAAGAAACAAAGGGAAATAGTAAGAAATGAAGAAGGGAAGAAAGGCAAGAGTAAAGCAGATTCCACAGCTTCTGTTAACGACTTACTGTGTTAAAACAATAGATCAAATAATTTTAAAATATTGTGCACTTGACTATTCAGAAATACCACAAAAACCAGTGTTCTTTGGACTTACATAATAAAAAGTGACTGTACACAGTTAATTACACAAAGTTGCATCTCAAATAGGAAGTAGATGTCTCATTAGGATTTTCATCACTAACTTATTGACATGTTAATGTCATAAATGATTTGAATTACACTATTAATGCAGTACTATCTAAACATAAACTGAGTAAAATTAGATAAACTCAAGAATGTACCTCTTGAATTAGTAATTGCATTTACTGTTTGAAATACTTAGTTGCTGTATTTACCACGTGGCTACCAAAATGGAGAGTGTGGTACAAAACATCCCCACCATTGTAAAATATTCCCAATGTGAAGTAGGATGTAGAGTTTTTTATGGGTCATATTTAATCTATATTCACTGATTTTTCTTAGGTGCTTCAGTGTATATTTGTTATGGTTTTCTCCTCTTCTTTGAGGAAAATATTTTACTAAGCAAAATATGTCAGTCAATCTTTGTTTACTTAAATGCTGAAGATAATAGAGTCCATAATATTCAGGTTTAAATTCTTGGTAGACCTCTGCAAAGTGATTGGTGAAATTTATGGGCACAGCTGGTTTGCAGTTGTAAAACCCTATATTTTTAATGCAAAATGGCATCTGTGCCTGCTAATTGGATACTTAGGCATATACACATAAATTGCCTGGAAATTAGAAAGGTGTATTTCTTAAGACCTGCCCACAGATAGCCATTTTGAGAATCATTGCTCAGACTCATTTTTGTCTCTTTGTTATTCTTGTAAAGGGAGTGAAAAAAAGCCTTCTCCTTGCTATAAATATTGCCCATTGGGGAAACATCCTTCCTCCTCCTAATCCAGTTTTAATCCTTCAAAGCTGTGAACTAAGAAATCACTCTATGTTGTGGTACATGATATTCTAAATAAGTTTGCGGTGTCTGATCAGTGCCATTGGCTTGGTAAGAAAGGCAAAAAAAAAAAAAAAAAAAAAATCGATCAATGCCACAGGCAACCTTGTATCAGAAGCTGGCTTCAGAGTAAACTCTGAAGCCTCAGTCACAATTAAGCCTTACCCAACCTTCCTGAAAATTTTAGTTGTCTCCCAGTACTGTGCAGTTTACAATGCAGTATTTGTCCTAGAATCAAAGAATATCCATCACAAGTTTCATGCAAAGTATATTAAATTTGTGCTCATAATTATTGTGAGCTCTAGAAAAGATGTCTCAGGCTTCGGTGCCCATATGTCTCCCTCTTATACAAATTGCTTTATCTTTCTTCCATGCACTAGTAATTTCCATTAGAAAGCTTGCTAACCGGGTATTGATGAGCACAAACCATAATCTGAAGGTGAAAAGGGCTTACCTACTCTGATCTACAGTAAAGCCAATGCTAGCTTTCTGGGAAGAAAAGAAAGAGAAGAAAGTAAACAGCAAACAGCTGGTATGCCTGCTCTTTTAATGTGAGTATTACAAAGTGTGAAACAAAAATGCAAAGAAGGAAAATGATTTTCAGCGATTCATTCCCTTTAGAATAGAAAGCTTTGGTTGCATTTTAAGGAGACTTTTCACCTCAAGGTCACAGTCTGAAACTCATCTGGATTTATGTATAATGTTCACATTCAATTATTTTCAAGCCTTTTTATAGAATTGTCTCCTTGCTTTGCACATATTGTTTATACCCACTGGGCCTTTTGCACATTTGTTTTTTACTTTGTTTCCTGAGTTTGTAGGACATATAACCTGATCTTTTAAATTGGCTGATTGGGTTGTGATGGATAGGTTTATCTGCCTTCTTCCTTTCTCCACCTAACAATAGTCAAGTTGGAATTGGACTTCCTATTTCTTAATGTTCAATAGAAAGAAAAAAGCGGGGGGGAGTGAAAGGAAAGGATAGTCCTTAGTGGACTTTGGCACTTAAAAATGTACAATGTATCTATTAGCGACCCTAAGCAGTATAGAAGTATTTTTTTATAATTTTTTTTTATTGTTGTTTTTTTCGTTTTTATCGGTACCAGGGATCGAACTCACGACTGCCTGCTTACGAGGCAGGCGCTTATGCCGCTGAGCTAAATCCCCAGCCCCGCAGTATAGAAGTATTAAAATAAGAAAATCACCTGATTTTGTTCCTATACCTTTATTGATTATTTGAATTATAAAGGTATGGAGAAAATTACTTGGATGCATTGAAGTATACAGATAATTTTAAATAAATTATATATATAATAGATGATATATTATAGATTGTATGGACTGTATGTATTTAAGGACAGCAATAATTTTTATTAGCAAATTCCAATTATGAACTTACATTAAAAGGCACTGTAAAACTGTAGATGATTTAATCTAGACCTGCATTTATTGGTGCAAAATAATTTTGTAGTGTAGAATATGACAATGATGAACAAGTAATATACAATAAAATTTTCAGAAACTCATAGGGAGTGAGGGGTATTATTGTGTGGATTTATTAGGAAAAGTTTCATGTAAGATGTAGCACATGTAAGATGTAGCACATACAATTATACAGTTCAGGAATGAGAAAGACAGGCAAAGGATGTTGTAAGACATTCTAGAAATCTAGAATTCAAAAACAACAGGAAGTGGAAAGATTGGCCTGAAACAGTGTCCCTCAGATGAAGTACAAGACGTTGGGAGGTTTAAGGCAAACTGAAAGGGCACTTTTTCTTTGTCCCATACACCCAGGGCATTCCTTTTGCTTTTGTCTTTACTGCTCTTTTCCTTCTCCCTTAATAAATAAAAGTCACTAGGTAGGGGACGGCAACCCTGCTCTGCAGAGTCCAAAATCTCTTGGTTCTGAAGGGCTGAGCTGGCCTTTGAAGGCTGTGAGGTAAGGAGCTCAACTGAGAATTGCAGCAAAGGAAAAGAGCCAAGCAAAATGTGTTGAAAATGTAGTTTGAGGCTTTAACATTTTTCTTTCATTTTCTTATAGCGCAATCAATTGCCTTCTACAGACATTGAATTCACTTACAAAGTTAAAAGAGAGAAATAAAATGGAATGCAATGATCAGGAAATTCCATTTGTTTTTTTTCCCCTCCTTTTCATCATTTGGTTGAATATGTGCAGAACTATATGAGGTTATTCATTTGTACCCAAACAGGAATATAGGATTTGCCATGTTGGATCAGTCCATTGGTCCATCAATGTTGTATTCTCACTGCCTCTGGCATCAGATGATACATGAAGCACCAGAGGAAAGCGAACTCTCCGCATCCCCATAAGGCAGCGAGTCAATTGTGCAGTGCAGTATATGGGGTGAAAGTCTTCACTGCTGAGGATGGGACTGTATGAATGGAATCAGGATTTGAAGATGTCTAAATGAGGCAGAGACTGCATTAGTTGAAGACAGATTTAGGCAATCCTTACCTTTAGAAATTGTGCCTAATGTCTTTCTGCTCACTTTCAATTATAAGAACTATTATTTATCTCACAATAATAAATTGAAATAGTGGCATCAAATAGCCCTATTCCAATAAGATGAAGGCAACACTGTATAATAACTGACACATCACGGCTTTCCCTCTGGTGGAAGCATAAAAGCAGTCAGAGCCAGAATTTAACATAATATCTCAGGATCTGACCCATCTTTTACCATAGTAATTATTGTAAAAGGTCCACAGTCTGATTCCTCACTGTCATCACTCATTCACTCCTCAAGAAAGACTGGACTACGTTAGAAAAAGGATGCTTGAAGAACAGCACTGTACGTGCCAGCATATTTGGGCAGTTGAGGCACCATGGATGAAGGCAGTGTAAGAATAGGCTGTGTAACAGAGGTGTGGTCCAACTGAACAAACACATGCACACAGAGACCCGGATGCTGGAGTGAGGCACAGCAAAGACTATAGTACCCTTTCTTTCTAGAGAAGAATCTGAACAAAATATAAAATAATTCCGCTGAAGAAATAATTATTCTAGAACTTCCCAAGTCCAATAATTGTGCGATTTAAAACAAATATTTTGAGTTTTAGTAATAAATTATAGGTTGTGAATTACATTCAATAGATAAGGAACAGTTCCCTGATCAGAACAGTAATTTTGCAAAATTATTTCTATTCCTCTAGTGAATTTCAGCCATAGAGCCCCTGCTCAAACCAGTTGGTAATGATTATAATTCTGTTGGTGGGACTAGCTACTCAATCTGGGGACACCAAGTTTCCTGTTAAAAAATTCAGCACAAGTATTGAAATGGTGTCCAGTTAGTAAATAATAAACCACAAAGTATTTCCCTTATTATTTGTTATTTAATGTCATATATATGCAATTAGGTTTAAATGTTTAGCATGAATTTTAATGTTCATATTTATATTATGCATGTCTTAGTTATTTTTTACTCATTGCTGAGACAAAATACCTGATGCCCAAATTTGGGAAAGGAAAGGTTTATTTCTTACAGTTTTTAGTGGTTTCAGTCCATACTCAGTTAACTCCAAGGCAGGGGGCATTGCAGAGCTGGAGTTTATGGTGGCGTCAAACAGCAAGGCAGAAACTGTCAGAAGAGAAAGAGAGATACATCTTTTTCCTGCTATTACACTGTATGTTGGCTCACCCCTAGCTGGGTGTAGCACTGACACCATCAATCCAAGTGCTAGACAATAAACCAATGACAAATGCATAATGCACATGCATGAGGCCTGGGGGCCACACACATAAGCCATAACAATGCACTATCAGGTTTAAATTCAAATATGAAAACATTTAAATTGCATGGGAATCAGTGAGATCACAATTCACACTGTAAGCTCCTATAGTTATATAAACTTGTGTTTTTATCAAGACAGGAGAAATACACAAGACTAACTCAACCATTTGTGATCCTCCACATTTTTGGATACTCATGCATTCTGCCAAAACTATCTCTGAGTTAATGATAAGAATCAAAAGAGAAGCATGTGTTTCTCTTTCATTCTCTTTCATTTTAAGGCATTTCAAGGTAAGTGGTTAGGTGATATACAGGGGAGTAACTTCAGTGAAGAAAGATATGTTAGGATCCTCAATTGTTCACTATTTTTAGGAAGCACAATTGTCTTCCTATTGAATTCAAAGCTAATTCAGGTTCAGCCAGAAAGGACAATTTCTTGGGGAAAAAGTGACCCTTCTCACTGACTTATAGCTGTGACACCTTAGCTTGAACTTGAATTCTTATCCTCTCTGCCTAAATAGTGTATATTTCATGGACTCAATGGCTACTTTCATGGTTGGTAGTTTATTTCAAACAGAAAAAACAGAATGTGTCCAGTTAGAATTAAAATGACGAGTAAGGAAAAGCACAACAAAATTTGTAATGGTGGATTAATTCATTCACTGAACTCAAGAGACTAATGAAAGGAAGTATAAATATATAAGAAAAATAAAAATTATTCTACCCAGACTATGATCCATTTTATAAAAATGGTGTGCAAGAGTATCATTTAACTGCATGGATGAATTTCAGAGGATTTTATAAAATGTACATTAGAGAGCTTGACAACACATAAAATCCTAAAATGTTTGCTGTATGTCTATTTTCCTCTCTTTATTAAAGCTGAAATTCTCCAATGTAAAAACATCTTTATGCTTGTTTCAACAAGAGTTAGAAAGGGAGCATGATCTGGGCTGGAAGTCAGGGTGAATGCTGTCCACCCCTGAATTATTCAAGGGCAGGTGACTCAAAAGGGTTAATGAGTACTTACAATGAACAGGCAAGTAATGCAGAATAAGTCCTCAGGCTCGTGACACACAGGTGTGTGTATGTGTGTGTGTGTGTGTGTGTGTGTGTGTGTGTGCATGCTGCAGGCTTGACACAGAAACCAGGGTCTAATTATTACATTTCAATGGGTTTTTCATCTCAATATTACATTACAATGGGTTCCTCAAAAATCCAGGGAACTAGATAGCACATTGCCAGGCCTTAAGGATTTGTTTTTTCTTATAAAATTACTCTACTTTTGGTCTCTCACTTCTTCTTTATGTGCTCTCATTCATACACACATAGATACACACTCATATATATACACACATACTATATATATATATATATATATATATATATATATTTTTTTTTTTTTTTTTTTTTTTTTTTTTTTTTTGCTATACTTGCTAGGTCTGTCATGACTTCATATAAGTTCATGAATCTTCTCTGTCCTGATTAAAAAAAGAAAGAAAGAAAGAAAGAAAGAAAGAAAGAAAGAAAGAAAGAAAAGCAAAGAAAATAGAAGAAAGGAAGCTATCCCACACAGCAGATTTCCCAGGACAGAGACTGTTACTTGCTAAATTTTGTATTTGTAGGAAAAATCAGAACATCATTGGCTTATGCTAAAATAGTATGTCGTGGTGGGTGGTGTGTGTGTGTGTGTGTGTGTGTGTGTGTGTGTGTGTGTAAAGTCAGACTGAGTTGGGAGGTGAGAGATTGAAACTGAATGTAGGAGCTGGAGATAGACAGAGTCTATGGAATCCTTCAAGCCCCTCAAGCTCAGAGCCATATTACCAGTGAAAACTTCCTGGGAATAGTTGTCTACTAGATATCTTTTAAATGCATGAGAAGAGGTTTCCTCTTGTAAATTGATCTACTTAAAAAATATTTCTTCATTCCTATGAAGTAAGAAAAGAAAAAAAGTAATCATAAAATGTCTGGATTTTTCAAAAATAATGTAAAATGCATAACAAAATATCTAGCCATTCTAGAAAAATCATGAAACCTCATCACAGGACAACAACAAAAAATTTGCCTATGAAAACAACGCTCTTCTCTCCTGTTACACAGAGGCCTGCAGTCAGCTTCCCAGCTGTAATTCTCTTCGACACCAGGGATATTAATGTGAAGAAAATGCTCGAGTAGATTATAAATAATAGTGGGAGACACAGTGAATTATATTTTCTAATAATTGGCATTACACTATAGGACTGCGGAGGAGAGGAAGGATGAAAGCAAAGAGAATGCGAATGCAAGGAATCAAAGATTTCTCATCTCAGGAGCAGGGGTGGAAACAAGTGAGGAAAATACTGAAACAAAGAGAATAAAAGAGAGGGAGAGAGGCGGGAGAGAAGGCAGGAGACCAGGGGCAGAAAGAGTAAGCAGAGAGACTAGAGAGGAAGGAAGAGAAAGAAAGGAGACAGGAGGAGGCCGGTGCTCATTTTAGGGTGGGTATGGTGCCATGTCACACATCTGAGCAAAACAGACTAAAGGAAAAGCACACAGCTGTGCCTGTGGAGATAAGGGTGTGTCTGTCACCCAGGGGAAGCAATTCCAGTTTCCATGGAGTGGGTAATTGCAAATGTTACTTCCCCTTGAAAATAAAAGAGAGGAAAAACATACACACGTATTTCTTAAATTTCCAGTCTTTATATGTGCTTCTTTGATATAAAATTGATGCAGAAGTGGCAGTGCTATGGCAACTAGGCACATTGTTAGTTGTCGCCTTAATTAGTCTGTAATATCATTGCAAAAAAATCTTTGAAGCAGTTTTACTTCCCTGCCTACCTCACATGATTTGGAGGAGTATCTAACAAGATAATCCCCAGGAAAGCGTTTTTTTTTTAAATGTAAAACACTATCTCTCTTGGGATTTCAGCACATCTTCAGAGATAGCTACTTGCAAGGATATTCCTCTTTTAACAAAAGAGAAAAGACATTACTTTTTTTATGGAGGTATTGTGAAGTGAAGTGTTAAAGCAGGACCATAAAAAATTTAAGGCCTGAAAACACACTACAAAGGAGGAAAACGGGTGTATTTGTGAGCTGAGGCTGGGAATTATTTATCTAGATTGTTTGTCTACATAGTCAAACCTGGCCAAACAATGGCTCTGCTCATCGCAGATTATCCTGACACTTCCAGAAGCTGAGATGTGGATACACACTTAGGGATGCTAAGTGTGTCCAGGAGAGGTAAATTGTTCGTCCTGGTGGACTCCTGAAATTAAGAAGAACAGAAAGGAAAGAAGCACGGAAAGAGAGCAGGAGTCTAGAGGGAAGGGTAAGGAAGAAAAAAGAAGTTTTATATGAGAAAAAAAAAAAAGAAAAAAGCAGAAACAAAACAAGATATCACTGTGATCAGAAACATGAGACTATTTTACAGTAATGACAGAATAAAAACAGAGAAGAAAAATAATATATTTATTCAGATGCCTTACATAAGCATGTTTTCAGAATATTTAAGCACTGAACTTGACATATTCAAGTTCACGTATGACAGAAATCACTGCTCACTATGAAATTCCACTTCAAATTTCCAATACTCCATATTGTCACTGAAACATCATTATGGGCTCTTAGCCTAAAGGAACATAGGTAAGTGTAGGGATCCATCTCTATATTTCATCAGAATCATTTCTTTGTAGTCACAGCAGTGTATAATGCCATGGAACTAGGATTTAAAGTAATGCAGAATGCTTCTTCAAGCCTGAATTCCAGCCTGCTCCTTTGTTCTAATTTCTTCTATTTCTAGGCCAATAGACCTTTGGCTATTTAAATGGTAGATTTCCCAACAAGTATAGGAAGCAGTCAAGTGTTATAAATGATTAAGAATTCTGTTCAGGAACCTAGTCATGAATTTATAACTTTTATTGGATTTTTTTTTCTCCACTCTTCTTGCTTTCCCTCCCACAAACACACACACACACACACACACACACACACACACACACACACAGCCCTACACATATCCACTTTATCATTAATCGCATGGTTAATTAATGTAAAATAGCACAACGCCCTATTGAAGACTCTGACATTGCCAAGGCATAAAGCAGCAGATGATGCTGATGAATTAAATTTGTAAAGAATACTATGTCACCTTTGTCACCCTGGGACCTTCTCTGCTAACAGACCTGTAATTTTGTCTGGTTTTCAAGTGCAGTGTGCTTTGGGGCATCTACATCTTTTCTTAGTCCCAGGGTGTGAAATTTGCACAATAACAAACCTGGCCAACGCATGGGAAGAAACATGCTTGGGGCCTATGCTAAGAGTTTATAACTGAGGGACACAGAAAGGGCCATACCCTTTTCTCTGCTTAAAACATTTGATTGTATTTGTATAAGGTAGCCATGGGGAAAACCTAAGGACTATAGCTGATATCCTGAAGAGAAAAGAGGAAAGACTGAGAATCTTTGGAGATTAGCTTAAAAACACACAATTTCATAGCTTGCATAATTTTTGGCATACAAAATGAAATATCCTTCCATTACTCTTCTAAATTAGATTATTACAACCATTCATACACACACACAGAGACACACACACACAGAGTAATTATTTCCACTGCTGCTCTGAGTAAACTTAACTGGTAAGCACAAAGAAATGTGGAAGTCGAGGCAAAATGAGGATGTATGAGCTTTTTCTGGAAAAAAAATAAATTTGTAAACAAAATTTCATAGCAAAATAATAATCGAGTAACAACAATTAACACACTATATCTTTGTGTTCAAAGTAGTTACTGAGCATATATGACATAAAATAAGAGTCCTACAAATGTATATATCCATCAACCCATGAATGGATTAAGAAAATGCACAATAGAACACTACACTGCTGTAAAGAAATATAAAGTTGGGGCATTTTTAGCCAAATGGGTGCAACTTGAGAACATAACATTAACAGAAACAACTCTGATACATAAGGAGAGAGAATTTTGATCATATATACAGAGGAGAACGGCTTGTGGAAATGGCAGACTTGAGAAATATTTTTATTTGGTAATATTTTAGAGAAAATTTGTGAGAATGTGGTCCAGTGAAGACCTAGAGGAGATGAATTTGAAGAACAGGAAGGATACTTATTTTCTCAAACTTAAAACAGCAAATTAAATATTCTGATTAAGCTATAGCCACAGTTGTGAGGCTGAAGTTCATGAGATTTTATTTTAAAAATTCTGTTCAAATAACATCTAAAATTTTAATGCAAAGACTGAGGTCAAGTTGAACATTTAATATTTTGTAGTGATTCTGATGAATTTTCAGGAACTTCTAGAACTGGTGATTTTTCTTTTCCCAAGAAAAATTGGAGTTGGAAATGAAAACCATTGAACAAAAGAATTGGGGGGGGGTGGTTTGAAGGTCTTGTTTTAGAGAATGGTTTGTTTGTGGCCCTCAGATTTTCAACTGTGGGATTCTCAGAAATCATGCAGTAGTCACAAGTGAGAAGATAAGAAGATTGACTACTTGCTTGATTTAGTTCAGTTTTTCCAGGGCCAAGTTGACAAAAATTTGTAGTGCAAAATGCCAAGTTAGATACTGGTTTCCTTTGACCTTACAGAGATGGCACATTCACTCACTCAGAGGTTTTAGTCAAGTCTGTTTAAATCTCACAGGTCTTGAGTAAAGGTTGATAAACTAGGAAAAAGTCTTTAGAAGTTACCAAGTATATACTTCCTTAAAAAAACATAAAGAACTCCCCTATATACAAATCTCTCCTTATTTTCTCTGAGAAAAAAAGAACAGTACTGTTAAGGAAATAAAATATTACACAACATGCTATCATCCAAAATAAACAATGCGAAGCTACTTTGAATAAAGAAAATAGAGGCCAAGATTTCCCCCTTGTTAATTTTTATTTGTCTTCTTTACCTCTGTGTGAGTCCCAGTGATGGTGAGTCATTGTTAGATCATTGATAAAATTCAAGCTTTGCTTGTTGGTTGCAAAATCATGAGTGACACAGACTTAAGTATCAGTAGATTAAAGGACAGAAGCATCCAGAAAGTGACCATCACAGTACAGAAAACACTAAGTGAATGTACAGACTGGGGCCATCAGGCTACCCTGAACATTATTTGTTCTCACAAGTGAAATCTACTCAAATTATAAGACAGAAGGACTGTTAAGTGAGCAATCTTTATTTGACAGTAAATGGGAAGCAATAGTTTTAATTATTTTTTATCCCAAATTTTCATATGTGGAAATTGAAGTCATCTACATTTTTATTCTCTTTTTTTTTTTTTTTTTTTTTTTACATTTTGCATTGGCATCTGAATGTCATTCATCTTTGGAACAAAGGAATCTAAGAAAACTAAAGTCAGTAGCTTCTGTGTTTAGCAGTCCAAAACAAAGTGTATTTTCTTAATGATCTTTTCTATCCACAATAACCAAATTCTTACATTATTAGAAAATTATGGCAATAATTTTCCCAGTTTCACAGAAAAATCTTGGCTTCCTTCTTTAGACCACCTACTCATTCAATCATTTATTCATTCAAAACTTTCTATTGAGCTTTTGCTATTAAATCAGGATTGGCATGATTTTCACTTTAATAATTAATTAACAAATTCACTAGTTAAGTAATGCCAACTTCTCTGTTTACCTTTTCTTGATCTCCAAAAGCTAGCTCCTGTAAATCCCATTGTTCTTGGTGGATCAGTCACAATGCCTCTGGTGATAACATTCCCTGGAGTATGACCCAGTTTCCCACAGCTCTGCCCTCCACCTAGTACTAAACCTAAGAGATCAGACTGAACACAATCCTCCCTACCCTCCTGCTGATCTTATTGCATCCTTGTTGATTTTGTCAGCTCAGAGCAGTGTTTTTTACTGTCTCCCATTTGATTTGTTTTTGTTTTCTAACCTGACAAAGCTCCAGTCAGTCCGCTGCCTTATTCAGAGCAAGTCATTTGTAATGGAGTTGATGCAAAAGCATTTCCCATCATTTTCCGTACAAATTTTGGCGTTTAACAAGGAGGGTAAAAATAAAAACTTTGTTAGTAGGCAGTAAAACTCTCCACAATGAATATTCACGTTGTTCATGGATCAGCAAACACCTCAGTTTGCCTGTAATTGAAAAAAAACATTTGGCACATTTCTATTAAAAAACCTTCCCTTTCATGAATGTTTAAACAAATTAACTCAAACAAGAAGCAGTGATACGCATATCAAAAACAATTCTTAAACCTGAAGTCAACTAAAGCTTGGGGAAATCAGTGAGCTGGCAGGTTTTCCTCCTGAATTTCACAGTAACTATTTCCACGGCACCCTTCTCCTACTTTCAAGTAAACACTTTTACTTTTATCTTGGATGCTCTTAGAACTCTGGTCAATGCTAAAATATTCTGAGTTTCCAAAACCAAGGGTGTTTTGGTAAGACCGTAGTAAGATTAACCTGGGATGTTCTATTGGACTAATGAGCTTGAGGTTCTCTCACTGGGGATTAATAGTATTCCATGACTGCCCATTAAATGATCCACTTGAATGTGTGTCCAATGAGATTAGTTGTACTTGCATAACTGCAGTATCCCTCATTCTGGTAAATGGACAAGAAGATTCCATAGTCAGTTCTGCCTTCAAAACTAGGTCTGTAGCTTTGAAAATGTATCCTCCCTCTCAGAGCCTCAGTCTATCTCAAATATAGGGTAGGATGGCATCTAAATCGAGTGATACTAAAGAGTGATTGAGTGTTTTTGTTTTTATCCCAGCTAAACTCATTGTCATATGTGTGCACAGTCTAAAAGATTTAGTGGTAGTATATTAAAATAAGGTCTGTGTGTAAAGTAGTGATTTGCCTCAATTCCAAGGCAAGCACATCACCTATAACTGTATTTAGAGTCTTTTCCCTCATATTTTCTATAAAAACCAGGAAAGATATTGATAAATTCTTACTTTTCTACCCTCTGACATTGGATGAAGGGGAAAAAGGTAACAATTCACTGTTGCACTGTGGCTATATTTGCCATTGGAAATAATTTCTCCCATTTTGAATGATGGTTTATTTCTGAAGAAAGATCTTTCCACACTGCAGTCTAGTTCTCATTAACCCAAGAGCTCTGTAATCAGAAGATTCTTCTTTCTAGAAAATACATGCGGAAGTTGCCAGTCTTTATAGGGCTTATTAAAACAGAGGCGAGGGGAGAAAAAGACAGACACAGATAATGACAAAGATAGAGATAGAGAACTAAAATCTAGAAAGGAATATGAAGGGAAAGATGCAAAAGAAAATCAAAGAATTAGGAGAATCTGACCTCAGAGGTTTTGAGGCAGTTGTGCTACATGAGTTAACAGATTCTACAGCGATGATTATAGAAAATAAACAGAATAAAATGAGTTTGATACTTTCTAACTTTCTTATTTATATCTTCTGACCCTAACTTAACTATGCCTTTTGTAGCACTATTAATGAAAGGTATTTTTCTTAGGATGACGTGAGTACTTTTGACTTACTTTGATTCACAAAACAGTCCTTAAAACAATCACACCTTTCCTGCAATGGAGAGTAAGGAAAGCCAAATAGTATTGTTCAGGCAGTCATTGTCCCATCTTTGAATGTTTCCTGTTTTCCTATAAATTTTAGTAAGCTCCAAGCCATAGGTATGTTCTGAGGGATAGAATGCTGTCCCTGTGAAAGGAGGAAATGCTTATTTGCTCAAATAGTTTTGAGTCAAGTTATAGAAAAGGTGAGAGAATGGAGTAAACATATGACATAAACATTGGGAACCTATCAGAAATGAGTGTTAGGGGTTTTCTTCAAAGTGATTGCAAATTTAATAGCTTTAAGGCCAGTTGACCACAGCAACTTTTGTATTAATGTGGGCATTTTTAAATGAATTTGTCTTGCCTATTGAAAGTTTCGATTCTACTTTGAATTCTGTGTCTGTCTCACAGTCTTCTGGCTCCTCCTCCTCCTCTTCTTTTTATTCCTTTATCCAGTTCCTCGTGTTACATAATTATGGAATGAACAATTATCCTAATTTTGTAAAAATTATGGCAATAAACAATAAAATCTTAAAATTCTTTAACAATTTATAAGAATGAATTATTTTGTTTTCATTTCTGCTTGATTACCCATGCATCACTAAGATAAGTATTATAAGTAAATATAGATTTAATCTCTAGACTCTATCACCAAGGGAAAACACATAGTTCAGGTGAATGGGAAAAAAGATAGACATAAAAAAAAATCTTTGTTGATCAAACCTTTCATTTTCAAGCAGAAATAATTACAGTGATGGTCAGTGGGGAGATCTGAGCAATCTACAGAGGTATAACAGTGGTTTCCATCAACACAGTTTTATATTCAGGGCAAGGCATAGAACTCTAGGTCCTGAAGCATTGCCTATAATCTTTATTTCATTTTTAGATGTTATGCTGTAATAAAATGTAAAAAGGGAATACATAAAAAGTTATAGAGGTGGGAAAAAACACAGTTTGAAGTTGTATGGCATTTCTTGACAGGGCATGTTCCTAAGGATATGCAGAGAATAACAAACGCCATTTGAAAGAAGTACACTAGAGATCTGAAACCAGATTGAAAACCCAAGTCAATTTTCCTGAGTGTCATTTGATTAGCTTTCTTATATAGAAAAGAGGTTTAAACAATGCTGGGATTCTGAGTGCAGAGGTGCTTGGGAACACAGTGAGAAATGGGTTCCTCCCACCAATTTCATTCCAGTAACTTTACAACATTATCTTTTCATATTCTTCCTGTGTTTTTGTAATAATCCATAAATGAAGCAATGTCAGAGAAGTTCTGATTGATTGTGGCAAAACACACTCACAGACACACACACACACACACACACACACACACACACACACACACACTAGTAGTAAGTTATTTTTCTATTCCCTTCTCAATTCGTCCCAGAGTTGCTCCAGGAAAATGCCTGTATCTTATTGCCTGTTTTTGGTAAGAATATAGAAACAGGTTCACAAGTTTGAGCGAGTATCGCAATACAGGTAACAAAGAACTCAATAGCGTCCAATTGCTGTTTTCCTATCCTTTGCAATTTCTTTCATTGTTGTCCAGATGCTTGTTCTGGTTTTTAGAGAGAAAGAGGAAGTCCATTTATCTCAGGAGAATGGTGTTTGAGAGAGTGAGTTGTAGGATCAGTGCCCATGCTTTCCTATTCACTTTGTTTTGCCTATATTGAGCAAAACAGAAAATTTGTGCCTTATCATGACTACCAACCTCTCACTGTGGCTTATGCTGCTTGCTTTATCCCTAATTCAGTATGTTTGGCTGTCGGCACTTCCACCCTTTGTGTATTTCATCAGTACTTAACATGCATCTGGTTTTAGTTCAATAAATAACTGGATTTACAGGGAGACCAAAGGTCCTTCCTTTTGGTTATAGTGCCTTGGCCTTTTTAAAAACATGAAGCCTAAGAATTTCATACATGTATTTAGAACACACTAGTGGTTTGAAGACTATTTCGGGTCTCAGGTATTATCTTACTCTCTATTCTCTCCTTTCCCTACATGTGATAGATAATTTTGAGCATTACTTACTACGGTAGAAAGTTTTAAACCCTAACTAATAAGAATAAGCTTGATCAGAATAAACACCTTGCACAACACTGACAGAAAATATTTCAATGAGTTGAGAAGCCCAACATACAGAGAGGAATAAAATCCTATAATATCAGTATAATAAGTTTCCTTGAAAATGATTGAGCTATGAATTTAGACAACACTTTTAGAGGAATCTCAGATTTTTGGGCTAATATAGTAAATTTAAGTAAGTAAATAATTGAGTATTTGAGTGGTGGAAAACCTCTATAGCAAGAGTAATTTATTAGATGAATTTGGCCTCTTCCACTGAACAGATGCCAAAATAATCATTCTCTGTTCCATTTAATTTTAATTTTATATAAAATCAAAATATAATGAGGGGGCATTTATCCAGCTATCTTATATAGTTTCTGTGAATGTTCTTCATAATTATCACAGCCCGTCTTATTTATGCTGATCATGCCATGATTCCCAATCAAATCCTAAAGAAAAAAAGAATGAAGAGTCCACATTGCTTGCTTTGGGGATTTTTAAGACTATTGACATTTCCTTTAAATACAGTGTCCACATTCTCTTGTTTTCTTAGTCATGATAACTGAACTGCATTTTAATGATGTGATTCTTAGATTAAGCTCTCCATTACTTTCATTAGATTATAATTTAGGACTCCTTGAGAGGAAAATAAACACTTTCGTATTTGTATATACATAAAGTCCTCCAATCCACTGACAGAATTTCAGGAGAGGATTTCTATAGAAAATCAGCCACATACTACCCTCTATGAGCTATCCTGTAGCCAACATCATTGCTGAATTCATTCGATTACAGGAATTTTACATTATAGACAAACACTTCATACACTACCTTTAACCTACAGATAATTCTATTTTTCCTTTTGTTGTTTTCATTTATAACAAAATCATTCCATCTGCTTCCCTTCATTCCAGCAAGCAAGGGCAAGAATTACTGAAGATTTCTTTGCTAGCCATTCTGTGTTTTGGGAAAATGAATTGGTCCTTTGGTTCGCACGAAGCAGGACTGCCAGTGACCCCTTGCCTGAGGGTGTGCAATGAAACTAGAAGCAGAGACAGTGCTAGATGGCAGCTTGGAAAGGGAAATGACACGTCTAATAACCAACAGGAATGGTTAGTAATTAACTGAAATGACAATAATTAACAGAAATGACAAGTCTAATAAATTTTCACTTCAGTGTTGTCATATAGCACTTTGAGATTTTAGCTTTCCATTTTAAATATTAATCCCAGTGGAGTTTACTTTAGATAAAGAGTCATATTAAGTATGGAGATGGAAATAAGTCCATATGCACACTCCATCAAATTCTGTTTTATCAATTTTACTTAAACTATGATCAGTAAAAAATGAATTAAGACCTCACATTGTCTTCCTAAAACTATATTCTTTTTGTGTGCACCTCATTTATGCAGCTCAGAAACACTCAGCCACAGGGATCAGAGGGAAAGTGGTTGTTTTTAATTTTCTTTGATATCTTCAAAGATAAGAAGATCTCACCCCTCCCTTCTTTCCCCTCTTCAGCAACAGAAGAAGAAGGTTAAATCTTATTAGCATGTCCTATATAGCTAGTTGTAACCTAAGTGACCTGTCATGGCACTAAATGCCTACTAGAAGTTTCTCTGTACTTGCAAGATGGAAATTTTATGCATCAATGCTTTTATGCATGCATCTGATTTGGGAAGTTCACTGCTTTATGGATATGAACATTGTGATCATGTAAATTGATCTACATAATGGGATTTTGTGTGTGTGCATGCATATATCTATATGGATATGGATGTATGCAAGTGTATTCTAAAAGGAGATATAATACATGAAATGCTAACTTTAATGATATGAAATGCATTAAATTCAAACTACCTTGTATGTGTATGCAGATGCATTATGTCTCTATCATTGTGCCTCTGCAGAGATTTAAAGTAGGAAAAAAAAATCCATCTTGTACTCTGATGTGCCATGCTAAATAAGAGAGCAACATGGTACTCTTCTTGGCAATAAATAAGATTCGAGGAACCCAATACTCATGAAGCTTTTAAGGGGCACCTCATCAAAACTAAAGTGAAAACCAAATTTTACTCTGGGGCATAGAACTTCTCCTTTTGGTGCTCTGACTAAGCTCTTTTTGTCTCTAGACTTAACATCTTGAACTTGTAGGGCTATGACAAATGAAAAGTACATTATATTCTTAGATTTCTTCTGTACAACATTCATTGTCTGTTCTTTCAATATTTCAAGTTTCAATACTCAATTGAGTGAAATTAACCAAATGAGCTAACTCATTAATACCATTAATACCAATAAGGACTTACCTTCCTCAGGGAATGCAGTGGTCTAATTCCGGTCCTGATTAAGATTACTTACAATAAAAATTATTTGGTGACCATATCCTTGAAATTAAGTTCAGGATACACTATCCCTAGTAGGGATGTACTCTGATAAACATTACATTCAGACCCACCTTTTCTAAGTGACCAAATTTCTAAATGACCTAAAGCAACATACATGTTAATTTTTGCAAACTGGATTCGAATTGCTCATTTTTCTATCACCAACACTGAGTAGATGTACAGTTCTTATTTAGCAGTGGTGCTGATGCAGTGGATATTGAAAGTCCTCCATATAGGTGTCTGTAGACTTTTAAACTGTATGACTACTTCCCACTTAAAACAAATAGGACATGTTATGGCTTGTGTCTAGGTGTTGCCCCAAAGCCTCATGTAGTCATAGGTGGGAATTTGGGGAGCTGGCAGGATCTAGAGTGTGTGATGCTGAAGTTAAGGATGTGGTGCTGGGATTAAGGTGCCTCCTCATGGGTATAAGTAGCCTGGATAGAATGTGAGGGACAGAAAGAAGGCTGCTACAATTGTTTCCTACTGCTATTTCCATTGCTCTAGCTTGTCTTCCACTGCCTCCTGCCTATACTGTGAGTCCCCTCTCCCCTGCGACCCTGCCTTGGAGCCAGTTAATCATGGACTAAAGCCTCTACTAACTAAAACCAGAATAAACCTTTCCTTATCTAACTTTAGGCGTTATTTTGTGTTAGCAATGAGAAGAGTCACTATAACACACACAGAGAAGACTTTTAGAAAATGAAACCAAAAGAGCAGTGTTGGGTTCAGTTCTAGACAAGGTAACTATCAAGACAGTAGCAGAATTAGAAAACAACAAAAGCAATAATTATATAAATTGATTCACAGAAATCTAATTGCCATTTCATAAAGAAATTTATGTATCCAGTCAGTTTATCATTTTATAAATATTTATTTCAAATCTATCTAACTGTGGAAAAGCTAAGGATGAATAAGAATCTGTCTTATGCTTCATTTATTTTTTTAAGCTACAGGGAATATCAACAATAAAAACAAACAGAAGATAGCCTTGATAGCAGAGTTGTTGTGTGTTTTTAACATTGACTTTGTAACTATATAAAGAATATTTAAATTGGAAGATGTACAGAAGGCATCAATAATAATATTCATATACACTCAGAACCTCAAATGTGGTTGGTCCAAATTTAATAACTACTGTCTTTGGAAGTAAACCATAGAAAATGTGTGAAGAATAAATGACTATGTGAAAATGTAGATGGAAATTGAAAAGATGCAGCTATGAGCCAAGAATCATCAAGGGTTTAAGAAACAGCAGAAGCTAGGAAATGGCAAGGAAGAATATATTTCTAGCATCATCAGAGAAAGATGGATCCAGCTAAAAGGTGTGGTTTCTAGCTTCAGTGTGATTTCTTCTGTGATAGAATTAATTTATGTTGACTAAATTCATCCAATGTGGTAATTTCACCTCATGATTAAAGTAGTTGATACTTTTATTTTTGATAAAAGAATGCCATTTACTTTGTTAATCAAATAACTGATCCAGAATCATAAGATACACTGAGTTTTCATTTGTCATTTATAACTAGAAAAGCAAACTTATATGTGTCATATATACTCATTAATTTTATTGTGAGCACAATTGTTTTATCTGTTTATCTGTTAGATGCTGATCATATTTGTTAGTCAGCCTTGTCTACAATATGCAACAGTAACAAAAATCTCAGTGTCTTCAAAGTTATTCATGTCAATTCTTTAAGAACAGAAGACCTTTCTCTGCTTTATCTTCACCCAGGAACCTTCTCTAATTGATTAGCTACTGTCTATAAAAATGTCAGTGTCAAGGTAGAAGCAAAGAGAAAGTAGTTGGCAGGGTGTAAAACACGTTCAGATATTGAAAGTCGTTTGATCAGAAATAGACGTAGTACACGTTCCAATTAACAAGAGTCCTAGAAGAGTAATTCCAGTGTGAATCACAGGAAAAGAGCAAGAACATCATGGATAGCAACACATATAACCAAAGTAGATAGACTGATAGTAGAAATGAGAATATCTTCTTTATTTTGTTCATGTTCCATGCTATACAATGCTGTGATGATACATCATATTGTTTGACTAGCTGTTTGATTACATTTGTCAAGCTGACTAATCAAGAGGCATATTTTAAATCTCTGGTGATGAGATAGCTTTTATTGTACATTTGCTTTGTGATTATAGATGCCCTCAAAATAAATTATATTTGGAAGAATAGTGACATTGTGAGATACATGAGTAAAAATTTAGGGTATCATCAAGAAATGTGACATGCAATACAATAAAGCTGGTACTTTTCCTCTTCTTTTCATTTATTATAGTATTTCACATTTGAATTTTTGCAATTTTAGTTACTTAGAAAAATGTGAGAAAAGTAGATCCATTTCTAAAAACAGAAATCAAATTATTATGGAGATACACAGAGAATGAAATAAATTGAATTCCTATTGCAAAAGAAGCAAAATATGCTATGATTGCTATTTATAATCTATGACTAACTATGGACAGTGCTTTACTGAAGAAGATACATTTGTTGTTGTTTGTTTGTTTCTTTTTTTTTTTTTATTTAACTCTAGAACGAATTGTGGAGAAATTTCTTTAAATGGATTCTTGCAAGCATAACAAAGGAACACCTTCTGCCATTCAAGCATAGCTCCAGCAGAAAATGTTTGTACTACCAGGAGGAGTACTTCAGAACCTGGGCAAGCTGGTTGACAGGAGCCTCAACAGGCTCTAGGCAGGACCTGGAAACCTCTGTTGACTGCCTTATGTGCCACATCCATCATGTGCTTGTTTTGTCCAATGCGACATCAACTGTTTCCCTACAGCTAAGGCCTTTTCCATCACAGGCTCTGATCATCAACTGAGTTCACACCAGACAGGCATCTTTCCTTATAAGCCAACTTATGTCAAATTTTGAGTTTTAATTGGCCAAACATTTTCTAGTCAAGGTGACAGGTATTAAACAAAAATGACACTTTGAGGTTGAATGTGTTATACATTTTAGGGGGAAAAAGACACATCTTTAAATTGTGATTTTTGAAACTTCAAAGCATGACAGAAAGATATTAAAAAAAAAAAAAAACAATATCAGAGAGCAGGCAGGTTTGCACCACACCACGTGACTGTCATGTATCTAGGTAACATCTGGTCTTTCATTTTCCTTGCAGACTACGCTTAGAGCACCTTGCAGGTTTACACACATTAAGATAAGGTTGAAAATCCTTTTTGTCTTGATATTTGCTGTTCAACAGTGATTCCTCAGAAAATTTTATATTGAATCACTGTTATGCAGTGTTTCTAATGAAGGCCAGGAAATATGATAAGCATTTTTTTTTCTACTTTCCTCTTTCTTTCTTTCTTTCTTTCTTTCTTTCTTTCTTTCTTTCTTTCTTTCTTCCTTCATTTTGCTTCTTTTCCCCTCTGCTTCCTTCTCTTTTTCCTTTGTCTACATATTATTTGAACGAGGAATCTATGGACACTCACTAAGCTCAAAGTAACAGGACTTTAGAGTTAGTAGGTCAAACTAAGAGTATGATTTTTTAGGTTTTGGCCATGTCTCTATAAGAAAGTTTCAGTTTCACTAATATTTGTGTTTCTCAGGTATGGTTTATTTCTTCATCTGAGCATTGCACAGTTCGTATTTTTAAAATATGAATTAAGACAGTTGTTTTGTCATCAAAATAGGATAAGTACATCTAGTGATACAAGAGGACATTTCAGTGGTGGTGTGGTAGGGCAAGGTTGGAGGTCAGGTTCTATGTCATTTGATGATAAAATGACCTCTGTCAAGTCATCACTGTTCCCTGGGGCAAATTCTGCTTTTTATCAATGGTTAGATATAATAAAATGGTTATTAAAATATCTGAAGTGGATATCATTATGGGATATTTTGTCATTTTCCTTCATTCTTGTATAAAAGAATAAGGACTAGGTATATCCCATATATATTCATATATATATATATATATATATATATATATATATAGCCTGATACATAGATATAGGCATATCATCTGGTCAATATTTCTTCTGTGTAAATCTATATCTATATAGGATCTGTTAAAACCTAGAATTAAAACTTAAAATTTCACATGAATTAAAACCTAGAATTTCAATTGAATTAACTCAATAAGGAAAGATGCCTGTCTGGTGTGAAAATTCAGTTTATAATTACTGCCTGTGATGGAAAAGATCTTAGATGTAGGAAAACATCCTTTCCTTTATTCTGGTGTGAAGAAATAAAGAAAAGCTTACTCGTCTACCTTATACTGAATGTATTTCTTTATAAGATTAGATACTTGGAGCTACTACACTCATAAAATTCATTTTATTTTTTTAACTTTGTTGTGGTCAAGGAATCAAATCCCAGGCCCTCAGTTATGCTCAGCACACATTCTCCCTCTGAGCTATCCTCTCAACCTGAATCTTCACTCTGTTTAAGCTTGGTGGCAATGTTATTGCCCTGTTAAGTTAAACAGTCAACATGCTAGAAGTACATATTTCACAGACATAAATTACAATTGGGTTGATTTTCTTAGAGCATAGTAGTGTGATTCAAAGTGGATGAAGAAGGAAAGAGAAAGAAAAAGAAAGGAAAGAAACATGGAAAATTTAAAAAGAAAGTAAATGAGAAACCATGAAAACAAAAAGTCTCACTATGCGTTCTCAAGAATCTCCAGCAAAAGTTCAGCAATAAAAGTAATGCTTTTTTACATTTGAAAAAGATCCCACAAACTCTGTGTCTCATTTAATTTCATAAAAATTCTGACAAATTTTAAATATCCACTTTAAATTCAGAGTAATTTATAATTTTAAAAATAAGAAAATTTCCAAACATGTAATGAGATATGACTAATAACAACATAAGAAAAACAAAGAGTTGGGAAGAGGTTAAAAAATGTATGCAGTCAGGGAGAACTATGAAATTTAATAAACTCTGATTTTGTATTGTGGATTCATTTATTAGTATACATAAATTTTCTACTTCATGCAAAGTATATGAAGGCCATCATGAGAAAATACAAGTAGTAAAAAGCCGTGATCCATTTACCATAGAAATGTAACTGCAAGATAAAGCTTGACACAATACACATGCATTAATGACTTTGGAGTCATGCTGAGTATGGGCACACGTTTGGAATGCTGATGTAATCACACTGAGGTTCCTAACTCAAACACAAGTTTTATGGTTGGGTCACTTTCATAATCAGAGACAGCCAGGTCTCTATCTGGGTCTGGCAAAAGGAAAAGCATTGATATATTGTGTATGAGAAAGGTGCTGCAAGTATCAGATTTTTATTGATTTTTGTAACCTGGCAATTTAAAGATGACATGTAAGCTAAATGCTAGAAAAGCAGGGGCCAAAAACAATTGTGTTGCTAAGAAGAGTGTTTTGAAAGATTTTTTTTTTTGAGATTGTTGCTCATTGTTCTGGACTAATACTGATGGGATGGTCAACAGATTTTAGTTTAATATTGAAGGTTTTCCAATATGTGATTTCTGACAATCAGTGAGGAAAGTTTTTTTTTTTTTTTTTTTTGTAGAGTTTTTGTTTCTTGTACATGAACACTGCATATATGAATATCATTTGGAAGAAAGGAATAGTTATTGTAATGGCTATATACATAAACAATGGGTATGCCATTAACCAAGTAACAGATTTAAATACAAAACATTTTTTCCAGTGTCATTTGTCCACTATATTGAAAATAGTATAGATAATGATAGTTTTAATCTAAAAAAGGGAAGAAAACTGTTCAACAACGAATGCATCTATGAAATATTTATGTTGCATCAGATATCTATTCACCTGGCCCTCTCTGATGGGCACAAGATTTTATAATACAAAGTAACTCCTAAGGCATGAGAAAATATAAGAAAACATGAAATTTGGGTCTGTGCATCCTTAATCCCATAGCTTTCCAAAAGTGAAAATATGAAAGGAATAAGAATTAATAGAATAAATAACTGGTAATTAGAGACAAGGTGTCAGAGCTTGAATAACATCTCACAAAAGAAGTTTTATTTGGTGTGTAGAATATAGCCCTTGGATCCCTTAAAAACTAATGAACAATAAGGAAAACTGAAAATTAATTCACAATCAACTATCTCTAGACATTATAATATTGTGATAACTAATAAATACACATTCATATTTAATAAAATAATATCTAATAACATTGATTAAAATAGAAAGTGTCAATGTACAGTAAATATTCTAGGAACAAAGGGCCAATCATAATAAAAGAGAAATTTGTGAGTCCAACCTTTAATGTTGGATTAGGGGAAAATTAATAGGTGTCACAATTGTGAATCTCCACAATCCTGGCAAGAAAAGTTTTGATATAAAGGAGGTTATTTTACCACTTTTCTTCTGTTTTGTTTATGTGCACACATACATATGCATGCATGAACACTGATGAAGTAAAATTCCAGGTGATTCTAGCCTATTTGGAGTTTTAGCAGTGAGCTAATATGGAACTAGTTTGGCTCCTATGGTAATGTATCCGGGACATGATGAAATCAATAAAATCTAACTTCTAACTTACTGAACAAGCCCTTCTCTTTTTAATATCAATTTAGAATCCTTAAATGATCAGCAGCCTAGATAAAAGAGAAGCAGGTAATTTAAGATTGCTTAATTAGAATCCATTTAGCCAATACTCTACTATTGGGCTTACTTAGAATTCTTGACAACTGTTTCACTTGTGTCTGAGACATGAGAGACTGTTTATTTCTGTTTATCCAGTTTTCTCAAGGAAGGGGAAGTCAAGTGTTGTTTTGGCTTGCTTTTGTTTGCTTGCTTTCTTTGAATTTGTTGTTTGCTTCCTAAGAGTCAGCATGCGTACAAGCCTGAATAGAGTAAAACCAAGCTGTCCAGGGATGCAGAAGCAAAATGCCAGGCTGGCCTCCTTCACTGGCTAAATCACTGACTCCAAGCACAAGGGATTCAATTTTGTGCCTCAGCAAAACTGTAGATTACTACACGCTATAGATCAGTGGGTTGCAACCCCAGTCGCAAATGAAAATTCTATTGGGAGCTAATTTTAAATACCAATGTTCAGTCCTACCTGTGTAGAAAAACAGATTTTCAAAAAACAATTGTGTGTGTGTGTGTGTGTGTGTGTGTGTGTGTGTGTGTGTGTGTGTAATACGTGAGACCTGGTGTTGGCATTTGAGTGATTCTAATATGCCTGACAGGATTAGTAATCATAGATCAGAAAGTTATAGATCCTTTTATTTTCAAAGGTCCTTGGCAACTATAAGGCTAAATTTATGCTTAAGGTGTATAGTAAAATTTAGCTGACAAGAAATGATACTATACAGTTAATATTTTCTGAGAAAAAAAGGTTGCACAATACTATTTTAATGAATAAGTGTTCCTTTATTTATGTATAGAGATAGACCAAAAGACAACTTAATTAAGATCATTTATTTTTTAAAGTTATCATCTGTGTCCACCTAAATACTTGAAGAAAAATTTCCTCTAACTCTTATTCCCAAGTTCCATATAAAATTTCATTCCATGAATCATTTTATCCTAAAAATTTCTCAGATTAGAATTAAAAACTGTCTTTCTTAGCAGGAAGAATAGTTTAATGATGAATCAAACTCACCTATATTTTAACTTGGAATTTTCCATAGAACACTTACATTTTACTAAATGTTTTCCTTACATTTACAATTATGAACAAAGCATGGCATACGTGAAGCATCTGATCAAACAGCATTTTTGTTACTCACTGAAGAACCAAGAGGATACCTGCCCACATGACAACAAAATGAGCCTTCTCCAGGACAGAAATCCTGGCTTTCAAGATTTTTAGTTCTTCTCATGTGTTACACAGCTGTATCATGTGTGTTTTCCTGTTTCATTATCACTTCTGATGAGTTTTTTTCCATCTTAGTTTCTGAGGCTGCATTGTGTACCATTAAGTACCTTCCTCATCAGTTAATCTAAGTACAGCTAATCTGTCTGACGTCAGAGACTTTGTATGAGTATTTCTGACATGTCTGACATTCTCTGCTGCATTACACTCATGGGGAGAATTGTACTTATTGAAAAAAAGTGCTCCAGCTGAGCACTGAGTCCTCCACACCCATGCCCTCCATTCCCCACATATTAAGCCATGATACTTACTCGGCAAAAACAATCGTATGTTTCTCTGGCAGAAACACAAAAGTTTCAGTTTCACTTAACAGTCACATCTAACAATTTAAAGTCATCAAGTGATCGAACAATAATATTTGTATTTGGAGGCTAAATTTCCAGATCACTGAGTAAGTGGAGAAAAAGAATAACACGTCGATATATGGTAAATATTTTGCAGATTATGCCTGGTTCTGGTGAGACATAAATAAACTTGAACATTGGGACTTTATTTAGTAGGAAAGTCACCTCTACCTTTATCATCTGCATCTAAAATTGCCTAACGTCCAGCAGGGCACTGACTGACAGAGGGCCACTGCTATTACTGTCTTTTCAGGCCACAAGTACAAGACATCTATGTAACCAGTTCACGTGTTTGTATAAACACTTCAAAACACCCAATCAATCACTTCTTTCTAGCCAGCACTTTTCTTTGGGAAGTGTCTGCCCCTGACCTGCTAGAAACTAGATGGAACTCCTTTCTTTCACGAGCTCAAGGTTTAATGGGCCAGACACAACAATGGCACAGATGAACAATTTCAAGGCGTTCTCATTATAACCAGGATCTCTGTAACAGAGATTGAGAGGACACAGGTACTGCCCTTAAAGACACATTGCCTCATACAAAGCATTACAAACAATCAGACACACCAGGCTGACAGAGTTTTCTAAAGGTCAAAAAAGGTTATGTGAGCCTCTTAACTGGAAAACTGGCTGAGGAGAAATTTACAAGTTTCTATCTTCTAGAAAGTTTACTTTGGTAATAGCGTATTTTATTAAAATCTGCTCCATAAGCTGGCCCATCATATATGTATAAGAGAATGTATCTAATATTTTATTACACATGATTTATTAAAGCCCCCATTTCTCACTTGCTTTCTGAGTATATGCCATGTTCTGCTTCCTCCCTCTTTATATTTGAAGATACTTTCATTGTCACTTTCCTTATTTTATACTGAAAAGTACAAACAAGAGCTAGTTTAGTGAAGTGACCAAAAAGCTTTATCAGGAAAATTAATCTATCTTCCACAGACACAATATCTGTATAAATGAAACAGAAACGTGTTTACTGAATCAACAGAAACTCCAGCATAAACTGCATAGAGGAAGAACTTATACATTACAACAGAGGCTAAAGAGCACAAAACCACTGACCCTGAAGTTGCAGGGTCATTAAATCCTGTTTTCTATTTGAAAAGCCTTTAATAGTAGATATTCTGAATGCCTCAATCAAGAAAGAATGTGCGTGTAAGAGACTAAATAATTATATATTGCAAAATATGAGGAATCATCATGTCACAGAGAGCAGATGGTCTTGCCACCACTCTGATACCCCAACTTCAAGCAGTTTTAGTGTGTTTTGACAATTTGACAGTTGACAGAGAAAAAAGGGCATTTCACTCTTCATTCTAAAGAGGAGCAGAGATTTTAAGATGAACACAGGGCTCTTCGGGAACCTAAGTGCACATACACACCAGCTGATTTCCATCAACATCGAGGTGACAGGGCTGCCTGTTAACTCAGAGTGTGCCACATCTGCTGGTCTTGAGTAGAGCTCCATGGAATATTCTAAATGGATCTCAGAGGTGAGGATTAGTAAAAGCAGTGTTTATCTTCCATCTACTTTCATTAGGAAAGTGAATAGCGTTATTACGTAGATTAACCGTGAATTTTTTTGGTGCATGATAGATGTCCTGGTATAGCATTAAAATTGACACCTTAACGTATGTGAAAGCAAAGACATGACTCATTTTCCCAAGTTTGTTAAATACATACTTACAGCAAATGGAAGTTCTTTATCCTTATATACACATTTTTAGATTTTCAAAATATTCCCTTTAAACAAATAGTTTATTTCTTACAGATACTGCATCACTTTTCAAGAAGACAAAACTATTATTCATAGAACAGAAGTTGAAGATTCTTTGTCTTTGTGAGAAAAGAATGAGAAGTTATCCTGTAATGCACCAGAGCTGTTATTAGGAAATATTTGAATTCTCTTTCTGGATTTGCCATATAGATACCTAATATAAAAAAAAGTAGAATGATTGCCACTTTGTTTGAGATATTTAAATTATGCAAGTAATGCAAAGAAGCAGAAAAAATCTGAAAGGGGTATTTAATGTGAAAGTTTCCTTGTATATTATTTTAGCCTGCTCTTTTTTTTTTTTTATAATCTCTTCTTTGTTTTCTATGCAAAGTTATTCATGCCCACGTATTCAACCGCTAAAACATACTAAGGACTCCTGAGGTATTTTCCAACACAAATATCCTTTTAGACACATCTGTCCCTTGTCTGAAGCTCATCTCAATTTCAGTATTCCAAGTTTTCATTTACTCAGTTCTTGCAAATTCCCAAGACTGCGACTGTCACTCATGTGACTCACAAGATGCAACAGAAGGGGAAGATTATCATTGTAAATACTAAGTAGGATTTTCCTTTATTTTGTCTGTTTCTTTTTATTTTATTTCATTTTATTATTCTCTAGAAGCAAAGATTTGACATCATCTTGCAAGGTAATCTAATTTATGGGAGTTATTTGGGATGAGAAGTTTTCGGGTTCCATTAAGATAAAGCAAGTACCCTATTCTCAAATGAAGAATGGAACAAAATTTGTTCTGCACTTTTTGTAAAATAGTGCAAGATTCTGGGCTCAGTTGTATTGCTGAACATTTGCTTTTACTCAAGAAGATTGCTTATTCCATGTTCCCAGATGCTTCAGAGAGAAGATGCACTCAGAAACCCACCTGTCTTGAGGAAAGTAATTGACTTCAGAACTACAGCACGAGGCCAGAAGGAGGTAGGAGGGAGTTTGGGCTGGGGAACCAGAAAGCAGTCACACACAATTAAATCCAACCTGTTCACCAAGAAGTTCACTCTACTGTGATATAAGATGAGATGATTTTATATCTTCTAAACACTTGCATCAAACTGTGCCCCAATAGTGCCCTCCTCCATTTTCCTTTAATAACATTCTAGGCTAATCCTATAGCTTTCCAGTTATTTCAGTTATTAAAATTGGTAAGTCTACATGCAAAGTTGAATCTTAAATTTGATTCTAAATCTTCTCCTCTGTCATTGTGAATTTAAGGACATTGAAGGGCACCATTTATTCCCTGCTTGTCCTTCTCTTAAGCTTCATTTCAGCTCACTAAGAATTCGGAATGAAGCAGAGGGATGAAGGAAAAGAGCAAACATCTCTATCTTACTGGAGATCATCTTAAAGTTCATACCTGTTTTTGCAATGCAGAATCACTCACTAAGTGGAAAGTTCTGCTGGGTAGGCTCCAGGCAAAAATACTTAAGTTTGGCTTATATAGTGCACCAGTGTCTGACACATCTGGAGTTCGTGTTTGCTAAGTCAATAGGTTTGAACAATGAATCTCTTTTGCTTTCTCCACCTCTTCAAAGTTTAGCTTTTGTACTGCTTTCACGACTACTATACAGAGATTATCAATAAGAACCTAGGCAGATATCCAACCAGGAAATAATATCACTTTCTAATTTACTAGAACTGCTCATTCATTACCACCAGAGATTTTCTTGGCCCCCAGTATCTGAACAAGGCACCTACACACATCAGTGGCTCTCCCCCATCACAGTGCTCACTTTGCAGTCTAGGAAGAAACTCTGGGGTGCATTACATTTTATTACATTAGTTATGCTAAACTGCAATAAATGCTGTAAAGGTTCCATCCTCAAACTCTAATGGCACTCTTCAGATGTACAGAGGACATCTCACATGAATTTTTGTTTCTACTTTCTAATACCTCTTGCTTACTACCTAATCCAAGTCTCACAAACTCACAGAAAGTCCAATAAATTCTATTATCAACCTTTGCAAAATTCAGTAACTCTTCCTACTTCTCCAGGAAATGAGTATCACTTGAATTATTCTTTTATCTGTCTTCATGTCAGACAGTAGAATTGAAAAAAAAATATTGTGTATCTCATATAGTGTACACTCTTTTCATCTCTCATTCTGTCTCTCTCTCTGTATGAGTGTATGTTGTGTGTGTGTGTGTATGTGTGCTTGTATTGTACTTAGAATCAAGAAAGGGGTTAGATTTCAAACTGCTTTCTACTTTTTTTTTTGGTGGGGGGGGCAGGGTTCTTGCTAAATTGCCTAGGAAAAACTTGAATGTGCAGTCCTTCATCTCCCACCCTACAATGCTTGAATTACCTTCACGAACCACTAATCCCTGTTTTAAGTATGATTTCATGTCTCAGTCTCTCCCATTGTTCTACTATTCACAGGTACATCTGTCCACAGCCATCATCATTTCACCTCAGCCACTATTCCAGTCATGTTCCAGTTACAGGAACAAAGCATCTGACACGACACTTTAAAGGCAGAAAGGATTATTTTGAATCACAATATTAAAGCGTTCAGTACACAGTTCATTGGATTCAAGACTGAAACAGCATTGTACAAAGGCATGGCAGAGGATAGCTGACCAACTCTTGGAACCCAGGAAGCAAAGAGAAATGGGAAGACCAAAGACAGCAATACACCCTTCTAGGTCACTCACTTTCTCACTAACCATTTCCAACCAGCCCCTAACTCTCAATTGCACAGGCAGTTATGAACTCAACAATACCTTAATTCACAAGTGAGTATTATGCCCCTCAGATCCAAATCTAAACACTTGATACTTTTGGAGGACATTTTAAATTTAAGCATAATTGCAGCAGCCACTAGTTGCAGGTGAGGTAAGATATTTCTAAACAGCTAGAGATCACTGACTAAGACTTGACTTACTCCTAGCCATTTGCAAATTTGCAATCAGGTTAAAGTGCATCTTGAAAGGGTATTTATTAAGGTGCCTCTCCATCTTTTGATGAAGTTAGTTTACCCATTTACCCTCTAATAACTCTCATTATAATTGAAATTACTTGCTCATCGGCTATGGTCTCTTTTCAGTTATTTGGTTTCAAGTACAAGGGTCAATATCCAGGCTATATCTCGTTTATTGATATGTCCTTATTATATAATAGATTTCTCTAATAATTACTTATTTATAAGTGAATTGATAAATGTACAAGAATGAAAATACTGTCATTAATTTTTATTACATTTAGCAAATGATTGTTCATCCTTTCTTTGAATCTGCCCTTCGGGCTATGAAAAACTTGATCGACTCTATCCCTCTCCACTCTATTGATTTCTCCCCACAGTGTAGGTTTCTATCCATGTTGGAAACAGTCTTAGGACTGCTACTGTGTCTTCAATTCTATCTACATTGAAAGTGTTTGTGAACTGCATAAATTAAAAAATCAGCAAGGTGATCTAATATTTTAAACTTTAGACACTTTGAAATAAAAACCTTAATATAACATATTGCATTGTTCTCTGTATATTTTCTACACTTTAATTTTCACATTTCTGTCATTTCCTGAATTAGTAGTCTACCTAGGACACTTTCAATGACTAAACCCAATATTCATCACGGCCCCCAGGTATAACATTATGTGTGATGATTTTTTTCATATATATGCTTAGTTATTTTTAATTCAAATCAGAGGGTTGAATTTTCTAATGTCTTAAAGCAACGAAATGGTGGAGAATGCTGACCAGTGCAGATGTGTGCTGAGAGCAGCACTGGCAGTGCCCGCCATCTTCCTTCTGGCTCCATCACATGCACCTTGCACTCTGCACCTAGCACACTGAAGTAACCATGGCAGGGTTTGACAAGTATTCCTTGTCCTCACATCACCCTGTTTCTCCTGCTTCTGGCTCTTTTGCCAATTGTTATTTTATGGACAAAAGTATAACCCAACTACTAGGGACATTCAAATGCCAAATGCATAATCCTTTTTATTACACATAGAGAGCAGAGACTTAAGATTTCCAGGACAATGAAATTCACCCACAGTTCTGCACCAGGGGAAGAAATGGCAAAGCACAAATACAGGTCCTTCAAATCTGATTCAGAGCTCATTGAGTCCTCATATATGAGTGCACTGAACACATAATTCTAGGAAAAAAATTATTATATTCATTGTCTAAATAAACTGCACATCAAAGTGAAGTAATGTGGACAAATTTAGTATATAGCTACTCAAACATCACTAAATTGACACCTTTACAACTGTATATGCAAAAGCAAACTGAATATTGAAACTTGGGAAATATCAAATTATAAAAATCTTTTTGGCTACTACCATATGATAATTTCAGGCAAAAACCAGACAAAGCAATTTTAACAATAGTGAAAACTTTCACTCCATTGTATTTTTGTTCTTTTTTTTTTTTTTTTTTTTTTTTTTTTTTTTTTTTTAATTTTAGTTAGTTGCGGTGTTCTGGGTTTTATTTGACTTCAGACCGGCTGGTTCTCCTGCCTTACTGGGTCTGTGGAGTGACAGTCGGAATGTAGCAGCAGGATTTCTCCAGTTTCTTTTGTAGCTGCAGTCTCACCAAGGTCATCATTCCAAACTGTCAGAGAAACACCTCCTCCCAGAAATGGGAGCTTGGTATATTTCTCTGAAGTTTTGTGGACCTGGTCAGCTGCTGTCACTAAGGATTAACCGGTCTCGGAATAATCAGGAACATAAATCAAAGTAGGAGCAGAGAAGACAGATCCTCCCCAACACGACAATGCTGGAAAGGGAAATGTATCTCACAGCTCTTCTTTCATCTTCTCAGCCACACCCACGCGTGGAGTCAGCTGCATTAGCGCAGTCATCTTCAAAGGCAAAGGACAGCAAAGCAAGAGGGGGAAATCTTAATGACTAATTGGCAAACCATCTGTCTATATGTGTTATCTCCCTATGTTACCTTCACTATTTTCCTTTTCAAGTTCTCATTGATCTAAGACCAAAGACATTAAAGTGCGTAATTTATTCTCTTCTGCTCCCCAGCAAAGAGGATCAGGACTGGATGGGCCTGTAGCCCAAAGCTTTAACTGATCAATCATGGCAGCTAAGGCCCCCGATTTAGGTAATTTGGCCAGAATCATATAACTCCTTCAAAATACAGCCAAAGATAGAAACTCAATATTCTTTTTCTTTTTTCAGCTCCTTACTAGGATAATATCTTACTTTAAAAAAAAAAAATTGTCTTACTGTACGAGGTGCTATTTTAATCTTTTGATAGCTGCCTTTCCCACTTTCCTAGCTTGAAACCAGGAGCCTTGGTTTTTATCCCCTCCTATCAAAACTTGCAATTGGAAAATGTTTTATATCTGTCTTTTACCGCTTAAGATAAATGAGGATCCCTGTGCCTCTTTCCCCAAGGATGCAAGTATGTTCGATCACAGATTCTAAGTTGTACAATAGAAGATTGGTGTCCCTGTTTAAGCAGTTGGCATCAGGGAATTTTGGGAATACTTTTTGACATTCTAATTTCTGAGTTACAATCTACTATTAGTGATTAAAAATACACATGTCACCTCATTTTCCAGAAAACAGTGTAGGGGATTGGTGAATAATTGTAACAAGAGTTAAGTGCCATTTACTAAAGTGATAACCTTCTGGAAAATCACTCCAGTGCCAAATACCATTCACCAGCATAAATGCAGATGACTCCCGTTTTCCCAGAGAAAGTAGCAGAGAAGTCTTATTCCTTTTCTTTCTTTGAAAATCTGAATAAATGCACCTTCAGAATCATTGCTGTTGTCTCCATTATAGGGACTCTCTATTTTGCCTCAGACCTCCTGGGGCCTCAGAAGAGGGAACATCTGTTTGTCTATTTTGCTCCCTTTTGCTAAACCTGTTAAATAGGGAAGAAGCTAAATTTTTAATGTTCCCGAAGCTCTGTGTGTGAAACGATGATATTGGGTTGCAATTGAAGAAGAGTTTTAAGACAGGCAATTTTATACCAACTTACATAATGCATGCCAAAGTGTGAGGCTTTTATGGAATCGCATCTGCAATTGTGAGCTGCATAATACAGCAATAGTATTTGAATATTATCAGATTGTAAATGGCGGAAATGCGGTATTAAGTGTTTGTGAGGAGTGAATTATGCCCTATTATATTGCAGAGACCCTGGGAGCTGTGGAAGCAGCCGCTGAATGGTGGATTTCTCTGATTTATTAAGAGAGCTAGTTGGCTGGGATTATGATATTTTTATGCGTGGCACCAAGGCTCTACTCTAAGGAGGACACACACAGTGAGGAGGGGTGGCCTTTGCACACCTCCCCCTGCAAGCACAGCACCTGCACTATTTGAGTTTGCTTGCAAGGCAGTAAGAATCCTAGAGGAATATATAAAGAAAAACAAATCTCCACAAATGAGCAGGAGAATTTTGAAAATCCAGAGACATAGAAAAGGTAAACGTTAGAGGGACATGATCAGTAATTACAAATACCATGAAGACAGAATTATACATGAAGGATAAATACAACATAGTCACAGTTGAAGGCCAGAGCAGAACTCAAGATAAGGGGCACTTTTGGATAAGAAATACTTACATCCTTCCGAAGGAGAGAGCACAAAAATAGTTTGTAGGAGTTATTGAAGATATTCGAACAGTAGATGGAATAAAATGTTAGCATGATAGGTATGATGAGGGGACCAGCACAGACAGATAGAGGTTGGTGCTGCAGTTTCTATGAACTTGATGGCTTGTGTAATCAGGTCACCCACTACATTTATTACCAAATCTTTGATCTCCTATGATAATGCCATTTTCCTAAAGCAACATCTCATTCAGGCATTGTAGCACATTCTGGGAAGCTGAGGCAGGAGAATCACAACTTTGAACTCAACCTGGGCAATTTAAAAACACCGTGTCTCAAGATGAAAAGAAATTTTAAAAGAACTGGGGATGGAGATAGTTCAGTATTGAAAACCCGGTGTTTAGTCCCCAGCAGCATCAATTCCACCAACAGCACACCACCAATCATGTACAGAAGGAAACTCTTAACTAGATTTTACAATTGTAAGTGTGATTGTTTTCTTCTTCTCAGAAATACTGTTACTTTTGACCCTGAAACCCTCATGGAAAAGAATGTTGCTTAAGTAGGTTTCTGCGTTAGAAATTTTGAAGAAATAAGTGGAATGCAACAGGGTTTTAGGGCACACTTACCATTATTTATTCATTTATTATAAATTATTATAGAAAGAATTTGTATTAGTAATTTAAGATTTAAGTAAGACAGACAGAAAATGATTGTTCCAGCCAACCACACCTCCTGGTTTTCTTGAAAGGTTCCCAACTGGATTTAGCAACAGAAATGATAACATTAAAAGTTTAATAGTTCTCAGATTAGAAGACTAGACATCAGGCTCACAAAGACTGAAAACTGTTTTCAACTGATGATTAGATGGAACCATTATATCAGCCAGTTACGTGGATATGAACATATCTGAAATGTCCCCCAAAATATATGTATAGTGTTATGTCTAATCACTGTTTTACAGATTCAGTAAAGCAGATAGCACACAAACTGATTGCTTGTATTCCACCCATAAAATACAGTAAGAAAATACACATGCTTCTTAAATTACAGTGGGGTTACATTTCAAGAGAATGAGCAGAATATGAAAACATAAATTTAAAATGCATTTAATATGCCTAACCAGCAGATCATCTCAGATTAGCCACACAGTACGTTGTTAAGTTTCTCTTTTTCACCTGCATAATTATGGGCCCACAAGGTATGGTTCACAGCCACGGCATGTAGAAAATACTAATGCTTATCACTATCCTAGAAAATAAACAAAATTAGAACTATGATTTATACTGAGTGTATAATACTTCCAGGCTATTGTAAAGCAAGAGCAATCATAAATTAAGCTATCATAAAGAGGAAATGTCCATACACTAAACAGAAAATGAATTCACAACACATGGGAAAATATGTTCACTAGATGAAGAAAAATTCCTGATACATGAAATATGAAAATCAACTTAAACTAGAATACACACTACTACAAAATTTAGAGTACTCTATAAATGTTACTGTGTCAGGAGCAGAGGGTTAAGGAAGCTCTCACACTCACAGATAGATTAGTTTGAGTGAACAATGTGAATTTCTTCATCTCTCTTCCAATCAAAGCTTGGACCAAATTGTGAATGATAGTAATACCTGAGCACAGGCAGCCATAATGAATGTGAGTACTCAGAGTAAGGAGCAGTGAAAGACTTGAATTGTCACTAAGTTCAAGGAGAACAAGGCTGCTTCACATCTAGAGGGTAACTTTGCAAACAATGCAGGAAATAATCCTTTTTCCTCACCTTCATTATAACTATCCAGACATCTCTGTAAGCCACAGTGATGGGACGTCACTCCTGGTCCATAGAATTGATGCAAATAGAGGTAACATTACCACAGAAGTAATGGCAAATCTGAAGAATAAAGATAAACATACAACCAAGCATGATCAAATATTTGTAGAGAGACATGTCACGAAAGAGAGACAGAAAACCTGGCACATAAAATATGTCCTCACACAAATAGTAAAAGGAATGAATAAAGTGTGAATCCACAGAGAAGTACAAGAGGGTATTATGATTATTTTAAAAATGAATGGAAAAATTCAAAATTTACTGTCCAAATGACAAAAAGCTAAAAATCTAATATAACATCAGTATATATTTGAGGAGTTATTCTTTTCCTCCTGGAGTGTAAAAGGACAAAAACATGCCAAATATGTGCAGAAATTTGGATGTATGTCGGATAATATTCTTAACGTGAAGGGAAATTGGAGAAACATTTCAAATAGCTCAGAACTAAACAATGCTTTGTTTCTGGAATGAAAGAACTTAACAATGTCAAATGCAAGTTAGATAAAAACTACATAAAGGAATATCATGATGGAATTTTAAAACAGTGAAGGAGGACCTTCTCTTTCTGCCTCATGAGAATGAGGGGGTATAAGTACAGTCACCGGCATATAAGATAAACTGTAGGCAACCAGCTCGGATCACCAGCTGTCAACATCAGATTCTGGTCAGTCATCAGCATCACAGGATGAAAGAATCTTACCGTTCTCAAATTTTCTATAAAAAATTATACCAAATGTTATTACTTTTTAGGGAAAATAAAGGTGTTTTCACATGTTTTACTGCATGGCTATTTCATTATCCATAACTCAAGTCTGAAAGTACTGCTGAAGCATACTTTGCACGAAGCTGTATAAATAAATCCAAGAAAAGGAAGTGCAGTTTAAGAAATGAGACTTCACAAAGAAGGCAATAAAATGTATTGGTAAGTTCAATTAGGCACCAATCGCAAAATATCAAATTGAAAATAAGTTCACATGTGATTTTGATGTAATACAATATCACTAGATAAGCAAGAAAGAATGGCTTATTAACAGCTCTTTATTTTAAATTTTAATACTTTTTTCCCTTTACTCATTTTTTTTCTTTTTTTAAAATTTTATTTAAGGAGAAAAGAAAAAAAAACAGTAAAAGGGTACAAGTTACACAGATTTACAGAAAAAAATGAACAGTAGGAAATCATTAGTTAATGGATTACATATTGCCATCTTAGAAATAATTGTTCAAATATCATCTTATTTTCAGCTGTCTGGGCATAAGGGAAAAGAAGAACCTTTGCTGTTTTGGAATCCTTTTCCCTTTTTCATCCCATTACATTTTTGTTGGACATTTAATTTACTTTCATTGTTTGTGTTGTGATATTGGACAATTTATATACTCTTTTAGGGAAGAGAATTCATCAGTCCATTAATTTAATAGATAAGGTAATAACCACTGTTTTGAAGGTGTTAGATGATTAAAGTAAAGAGTAAAGCTTTCTGGGTTAGCAGATACACATTACTGAATTAGCTAGAAAGCAGTTAATGATGCTAAATGAAGAAATACACAGGTGAGTCAAGTTTTTATAATACAATTTGCATGATACTGAAGAAAAACTCCTTACAACACAAACTCTTTGCTCTTTTCATTGATCTGTGTCCATCCACATGGAGAACCAGCTTCTGAAACTGTTTATTGCAAAAATCCAGTGTTTTGAAAGATCCCCACTCTATCAGACAAAGGTTTGTCACCCTCAATTGCCCCAAACTCAAACTCAAAATATGCAGCATGGAAATAATATCTTCTTCATCAAAGTAATATAAAGACACCTATACAAGAATCACAAAAATACATAGGAAAAGAAGGAAGCAGATACTATTAGAAAAATATTGCTGAGATATAAATGTACTTGTACAACAAATACTTCACCATCATGTAAGAAAGATACTGTGTCCACTTCTGTGCAGTACTAACTTAAGCATAAATTCATTAAAAATAAGTGATGGTAAGAATAGGAGGTGGGTAATTAGCTAAAAATAGCTTAGGAACAAAATACACTAAAAATAATCACAGAAATATAGGCCAAACAGAAACAGTCATGAATAAACTATAATACACATAAAGTGTATTATATTATAAAAACAAAAGAATGCAAAATTAAGTAGAAAAACATTAAGCACTGAGGCACACACCTGAAGTCTCAGCAATCGGGAGGCTAGGGCAGGGGAATCATATGAGTTAGAGGTCAGCTTGGGCTACCTGAGTTCAGGGCAAACCTCAACTACATAGGGAGACCCTGCCTCCAAATAATGATTTCAAAGATAAGAAAAGAAAGAGATTCACCTCCTCTAATCAGAACCATTAGAGAAATATAGTATAAATCAAGTATTTAAAAATGTGTAGACTGGTGCAACTAGTGTGGAAATCAGTGTGGAAATTCCTCAAAAACCAATGTTAGAGATCCCATTCAATCCACCTAGTCCCCTTCTGGGTATTTTTCCAGAAAAATTGAAACCTATATTTGTGTACTTGTGTTTATATCAGCACAATTTGTAGTAGGTAAGTCTTGGAAATTACCCAAAAAACCATCACACAAGGGATGGCTAAAAGAAGAAATGCTATTTTTATATAACAGAGTACTACTTAGCTATGAATAAAGAAAAACTAGAGGTTTTTATAGGTAAATGGATGCAACTAGAGACCATACTTATAAGTGAAATAAATCAGACTTTCATGTAGAAACATTCCATTGTGGCCCTAGTGTAGAAATTGAATGGTAAATAAGATCCAAAAGGTACAACAGATATTGCAAAAGGGAAGGAAATTGTTCAAAAAGAAAGAACAACTGGGATGCGGGAAAGGAGAAAAGAAGAAAAGGAAATCACACACACACACACACACACACACACACACACACACATACACACACATATATGACAGCTAAAACAATTTTACTATTCACTCTAATAGTTCATTGAAAGGAAGAGTTAGTGCTTATATTATTTGATTAAATTGCAAGTCTGTATCTCGTAATCTGAGTATTTTGAAGACAACAATGCGCAATACAATCACCATTGTTAATTTCTTATCATCTTGTTTTGAAATTCTGTATTGTATTTGCTGATTTTGTTGTGGTTCTTTTTAAAATAAAAAAAGAGATATAATTCAAGAAAATGTTCTCTTAATTAAAAATAATTTTTCTATATATTAACCTATACCACAAATATTCAATTATCAAGTCTGAAATGCTTTATGACAATGACAGTACATTTTAATAATTTATAAAGTATCTTCAGGGCAATCATAATCAAATCACATACCAGATGTTAAGGAAAAACATGAAAGAAGCAAGCAAGGCTGGGTTCAACTTTCCATAGCACCAGCCTACACAGATGATAGCTGGGCCACATCTACTAATTTCTTGAACCCAGAAAGTTACCTGTTTTATTTTTAGTTCAGATGCTTCTAATTATAACATCAACTGACAAGTGGAATTTAACACACAGGAATTCAGAAAAGATTTTCTTATATGAACTTGTTAAAGATTCCAGCTGAAAATCAGAGTCAATCAAGATTTGAGTGCGTGCATTCAGCTAAAGTACTGACCAGGGGCAACATCTATATTTAAACGTGACTACAACCAATGTAGTCACCAGTTGATGAGCATAGTTACATAAACAGTACACACTGCAGAAGGAAAAAGGTTAGTACTAGGGATGATAAATTAGCTGAAGTATAAACCTATTTAAAATATAAAGATAGATATTACTGAAGAAAACTAAATAGGACGATTTTCTACATGAGGAGTGAGGACCATAGATTACCAATAAAAATGACTAAAACTAATACTAGTATTATAAAGGTAAGAAAAAGTACATTTCATATACCTCGTGATTATAAACATATAGAACACTTTATCCCCAAAGTTCAAGAAAGTATTTTAAAGAATTGTAAAAAATTAACCTTAACCTGCATTTGTTAGAACTTTCAAAAGAAAATTACTTTCAATGTGATTTTAGCTGAAAGCAAAATCTGAATGGCACTTTATGCAAGATATACAATGCACCACTATGTTTTTAAACAAATACAGTTTAAGTAAGTGCAAAGTGTTGAAAATTTGAAAATTTAGCAAAAAAAAAATCTAAAAGAAAATGAAAACAAGGGTCATAATCTTAGCACGAGAAAAGTTTAACATGTTATCAAAATTCCCTAAAAATATGCAAAAGTGTCTTTTAAAGACTAAACTAGAAAATTCATAACACAAAAATAAAGATTAAAGTAAAAATAGAGATACTTATTCTCCAAATAGCATTAAACTAATATTCTCAAAATGCCAGAATAACTAGAATAAATCAGTAAAAATGCATTAGCAGTAGATTTTATCACCTTATTCATGGCATTCATGTCAGATAATTCGAGGAAGTTCGGTATGATCAGGATGGAGAAAAATACCAGAAAGTGTATACTGTACACAAATGTGTACAATAATCTTCAAGTAGCAAGACGGGCAAGCCATTTTTAAAAAGGTTAGTTGGCAGAGATTTCATGGTAGCTAAAACCATGTTAAAATTTTTCAAAAAAATGGTTCATTCCCCAGTACCAACAAAAACAAAACAAAATTCTAAAAGGTAGTGTAAATTAACACAGAAGCAGAAACCTATCATCACAGATGTGCTAGCTTCAATAGAAAAAAAGGAAAAGAATCAGATCCCAGTGGCTGATCCCAGATGGATCTGCCCTCTGCTGAGAGAACCAAAGAGCCCGGAGGAAGAGAAAATGTCGACGCTGAGGCAAAGCTTATTTATGATGCTAAACATTTAACCAAAGAAGTCTAAGTTATTGAAAATAAATCTAAAAATTCTGAACATTTTTTATCAATAAAGAATACAAAACATAGGGAGATAATTTCAAGATATGTACAGCATAAAGGGGAAAGATATGCTTTACAGAGGAAAGAGAAGAAAATAAATTTAAAAAAATTAAAAAGAATCTGTTGAATATTTTTTCTGCTTATTGGTACAAATGAAGGGAGGAAAAAAGAAGATGGTAAATCTGATAAAGTGGTGCAAGACAAAAGAAAATCACAAAAGCATAGAACATGCAAACCACTACCGCTTAATTGTACAAAAATTTAACAAGTATGTACGTTAAATGTACCTAGAATTTACTTACTACGATCAATAATTGCCATTAAGACATTCAAGTTGCATTAAAACCAATCACAAGTTAAAATCACTCAGAGCTACCACAGAAAATTGAGAAATATTCCATACATATCATTTGAAGATTATTCTCATTGACTATAATCACAAAGCAGAAAAAACCTGAAAACTATCCATGCAAACTAAACTAAAAATGGAGGATCAAAGAACGAAGTAGAAGAAAAAGCCCAAACATCTCCAAGTATTTGACCTTAGAAAAAAGAGTTGAAAACATAGACTGGAGAAAGAATAGTCTCAATAAATAACACTAGAAAACTTGCTGTGTATATGCAACACTGAATCTAGACCCATATCTCTCATTTTGTAGTAAACTAAAATCAAAATGGAGCAAAGAATGACATGTTAAAATAAAAACACTTAATCTCCTGGAAGCTGAAATAAGTAAAACTCTTAAGTTTATATGAGTAGATAAGTCTGACCACGAACTCAGTTGAAAAGGAAATAGTATGAAGAATCTAAAAATGTTATTGTATGAAATTAAAAAGGTTCTGTACAATAAAAGAAGAAATAGGGTAAAAAGACTACTTAAAGAATGGTTGAAAATTTTTCCAGGTATGTCTCAGGCAGAGGACTAATATCTACAGTATAAAAAGAACTAAAAAATATAATAAACCACTAAAAATAAAAGACAAAATAAAAAAAATGGGCAACCAAAATGTCTAGATACCTCCTAGAAGAAGAAATATTTGATGTCACTGGCCTTTAAAGAAATGCGAACTAAAACAATACTGAGAAACTATCTTACCCTAGGAGCAAAGGCCATCATCAAAAAATCAAATAATAAAAATGCTGCTGTGTGGCTGCAGGGTCAAAGGAACTCTTCTACGTTGTTGATAGGAATGTAAACTGGTACAATTACTATTGAAATCAGTGTGGAAATTCTTTTAAATTTAAACATAGAAACTACATTTGACCTAGGTTTTCCCTTTCTAGGTATTTTGCTGAAAAAGTAAAAAATGTCATGTGATGGTGCTACCTGCATAGCCATGTTAACAGCAGCATAATTCGTAATAGCTTGATCTTGGAGGCAGCCCCCAACAGATGAATGGAAAAAGAAAATGGAGTACATTCACAAATAGCCTTCTTTTCTACCATCTTTTCTACCATCAAGAAAGATAAATTTGATTCATCTGTAGGAAAATGGATGCACCATGAGATCATATTGTTAAGTGAAATAAAGCAGAGGTACAAATATAAATAATGCATGGTTTCTCTTATATGAGAAATTTGACTTATAAATGAAGAGCAAAATAAATAGAAAATAGGAAATCAGGAGACCAATCTTTTTAAAATGGGAAATTAATCAAGAAGGGGAGTGAGAGGCAGAGAGGAAGGAAAGGAAAGCAAAGGAGTTTTAAAATGAGTCACATCCATGTACCAACTCCACATGAGTAACCTAAACATTATATACTGAAAACACGTACTGATAAAATTATTGTAAATGACGTTAAAAAGCAAAAACTGAAAAATTTAACTAACGAGCTTCAATCAAATATTTAAAGCTATTCCAAATCAACTTGTGACTATAAATCAATAATTTTTAAAACTGAACACAGATATGTGGAAATAAAGAGCTCATTAAATTCTTTAAACAAATGAAAAAAATTCTGATAAAAATTGCAAACCTTCAAAGAAAAAAGATTTAAGTGAAAATTCAAATAAAATAAAAATGTAATATAATGCTTTGAGAAAGGATAGGGAAGCAATTCAGGAAAATTAACAAAAAAATAAAATATGTAAGCAACAGTAGTGAACTGACATTCATATTCCTAAATGTTCTAAATAAGAATCATTAGAATTTTGGAACACATTTAATATTTAAAATTTTAATTCAAGAAATCTTTCAATAAATCAAAACAAACATTAAATTTGTACTGGGCTATTGGATGAAAAAAGTGGAATAAATATATCCGAGACTAGTCTTGGATGAAATTCTTGAGAAGATGAAATACTTGAGAACTAAAAACAAAACAATCAAAGAATTTTCATTGTCAGAAGATTTAAAATAAATGTACCCATTAGGCAAGGAGGAGAAAAATTCTTTTAAAAAATCAATAAAAAAGGTGTAAAATAAGAATATTATTAGCCAGGGAAGTTATCATTTAAATGTCAAAACCAAAGATGAAAAATTTGATTTTGCAATAACTTTAGAATTTCTGCAACCCTTACAGATTCTGTGCTTACAGGATCTTCTAAAGGAGAAGACTCATCCAACAGTGATGAGTGATAAAATTTCAACAGAAAGACTGACGTGAACATTTACAGTATGTAAATTTATATCTAAGACTTAAAAAATAAACAATGATGAAAAATAAAAGTGAAAACTGAAAATAAAAAGCCAGTGTTATTACCTGTTTCTATTTGTAAGAATTTTTCTGTTTCATGTGCTCTAGTGAGTAACTGCTTTGAAGATAACCAGACACTGTGTAATAGCTATTACTGTCCCCTTTATAAAACTGAATGTTATATATTACAAAACTGCTGTATGTTTTGACAAAGTAGTAACAACAAAAAGCAACACAATATGAAAAAATACAGAAAAAAATCACTGTAGTACATGCAACATTAGCTTTAATGGAAAGTAAGAAAAAATTTGATAAATCCAATTGAAAATGACTAAGAAAAGAGATGGTAAGCACTTAATAAAGTAAAAACATAGCACTTAGAAATATGACCTTTTCAAAATACCACACTGGAACATTGTTGAATGAAATAATATATGCATCCTTAGTGAAACAAGCGCAGCAAATATTTTTAAAGAGCAATGATGGTATAATTGATCAAATCTAACCTTCATATCAATGAATGAGTGGATTAGAATTACCTAATAGAATATTTAAAAATTACCAATCAGTTTACAAACAAGACTTCATTCTATGCATTGCCAAAGAATGATACCTAAATTAAAAGTAAACCAAAATTACTAAAGTCAAAGAATAAGATAAAAGTATCAGAAGAGAATGGAACAGAGAGAATAATCCTGGTGATTAAATGTGAAGAAACATGTTTTAACTTAAATCCACATTCACAATGACATTATATTTATGAAAATTAATTTATCAATTAAGACTATGATTATCTTAATTAAAATATTAGAAGCTGCAAGTAGAATTTTAGTAAACTCTAATAGTAGAATATTTTTATGCATCACTTTAGAATCAAAAAGATTAACTGAACAAAACTGAAATAAGCAGAGCGATCAAACAATGGAATCCATAGCATTAATATTACTGATACATATTAAACTTCACATCTTCACGACAGTTAGTACATCTGTTTCTAAAGCGAACACCACATTGTCATATACTGACTAGTTTATAAGAAAGTACCAATTTTAATAAAGTAACTAGAAATACACATATTTGTTTAACATCTAATAACACCAGAAATTTATCATTTGCTATGATACAAATTAAAAATAACACAAATTCAGAATGAATTTTTCAACTGGAAAAATTGAATTATAAACGTTTGTGAGAATAAATGGCAATACAAACACTAAACATCATAAGATATGGATCATTCAGAGCTGTGATGGGAGAAAAATTTACAGCATAAAATCCTTTTATCGAAAAATATGAAAGAATAAAAAACAAATTAAATCAAAAACTAGAGAAAAAAGAAATCAGAAAAAGGCAAGAAGGAATAGTAGAATTAAAAGATTAGGAAGAATACAAAAATAGATTTGATGAATAAAATAAAATTATAATTCTTAGAAAATTTGTTAAAATAGACAAACAGCTAGCTAATTTAACCAAGAAATGAAAGGAAAGCACCAAAATTTTCAAAATAAGATATAAAAATGAAGAAATAAGCTTTGACACAAAGAGAATTTTATGAATCATACAACAGTCCACTAAAAACTTTATGCAATAATTTTGAAAATATAGATGTAATGATTCCTCAGAAAAATATACAGTATGGGAACCATAATCGAATGTTACTGTTAAAAATGATGCTATTCAATACATCACACACATGCATGCACACACACACATACATATGTGAAACAAACTTAAGGTCAACTATCTTCTTCTTCTTCTTCTTCTTCTTCTTCTTCTTCTTCTTTCTTCTTCTTCTTCTTCTTCTTCTTCTTCTTCTTCTTTCTTCTTCTTCTTCTTCTTCTTCTTCTTCTTTCTTCTTCTTCTTCTTCTTCTTCTTCTTTCTTCTTCTTCTTCTTTCTTCTTCTTCTTCTTCTTTCTTCTTCTTCTTCTTCTTCTTCTTCTTCTTCTTCTTCTTCTTCTTCTTCTTCTTCTTCTTCTTCTTCTTCTTTTTTTGGTGCCGGGAATCGAACTCACAACCTCATGCTTGTCAGGCATCTGCTTACGCTGTTGAGCTAAATCCCAGACCCTTATCAATTTTAAATCTATGTTAAAAAGGGATACCATCACAAAATCATACTTGATATACACATGTACTATCATGGACAATATCCTATAATGCAATCTGGGTTCTAAGCATCTATTTCACTCTACATGTTGCATAGCACAGTTACTTTTTGCTCTTTACCTTTCGTGCTGTGAGATGAATGACTACACTGTCAATGAGAGGAAGACCTATTGAAGAATGACATGCATTCACCTTGCAAATACGTAAAGCATTAATGACCACTTATGTAAAATTCCCCCATAGACTGTTCATTAAGCCCAATCAGGCTTCCTGCGGTAGGTTCTCTGAAAGCCACTGTGTCCTGGAAATGGGACTCCCACTGGGAACGAAGGACACTCGAACTGACTCTGTGCCCTCAGGGTAGGTGTCCCATGAAAGGCCCCACGAGAGCCTATGACTTTCACATCTGAGTATCTGAATATATTTGCCTGTCATTTCCATGTTAGTCAGCCTACAGCACTCCAATTACCATTTTTAAAAGGCACTGTGTTATAGTGAAGGTCATTAATATTTGAAAGAAAGTTACTGGCCAAAATGTAGTGAATCTTTAAGTACAACTAATAATTACTAAACCATTACTAATATTTACTAAGCATTTATTGTGTGTCAGACACTCTAAAAGCGTCATTTGTATTATCTCATTCAATCTTCACAACAGCTTTATTAGAAAACTGAAACAAATTTTGTTTGTCCATTTTATGTTTTCATATTGCTGACAAATTTTCTTCTCCAAGGATGTCAGAGACAATGTAAATCTAATTTGTGCTTCTAATTTCTGTTTTAATACCAATTTCCCCCAACTTCTCATATTAATCATAATTCAAAATTACTCCATAGAATTTGGAAAGTGGTTATAGAGACTTGGGATTCTTTGTAGAACATTAGTACAAGTCATGAAGTCATTGACATGTTTCCAAAACATGTCTGTTTGGCTATATACAATCTGGCAACACATGATCATGGTTTTTATTCTGGCATTAAATATCATGTTTCACAAAAGATATTAGCTCATCATATAACAGTGGAAAAGTTTTTCCTCTAAGCTGTACTTCTAACAGTTGTGAAAAGGTGAGAGCTGCCAATTTATGATGCAGCACAAAAAATGAGATGAGAGAAATCTTTGTGATTAACACGTGTTACAGGAAACACGTGAGGCTGTTTAAAGTTGTAAGGTCAAAACACTTTCCATTATGGCCCTTCCAGGTTTTAGCTCACATATAGGCTGACAGCACATGTAGGCTTATCTTATGTCACTGAAAAACTCCAAAAGAAAGAGATAATTTTTCGTAACTAAAATTTTATTTCATACCTCATTCAACGTTTAATAAATCTCTATTTTGAAGGTTTTATATCTATATCTATATCTATCTATCTATCTATCTATCTATATGCACTTGTATGTGTATAGCTGCATATGATTTTCTGTGTATAAACTTTTTGTAAGAAGGCTAAAGGGAGCAGAAAGTTGACATATGTTTACTTTAAAATCAAACAAGCAAGGTAAACAAAAACTTCCTATTCTTGATTTGGTTTTAAAACCTTGATCTGGAAATTCAAAAAGTTTTAATAGTTCCCACAGAGAAGTCTCTAGGCTAACAAAGTCTTTGTGTAAGTTGATTTAAAAGGATGGGCTCAGAGTGGGCATCATCCTTCTCAATATTCAAGTGCAAATTCTGAATAAAGTCTCAAAGGTAGGCACTAAGTTGAAGTGGAAAGACTGTGTGATGTATGCAAGTTGTTGAATCTTTCTGAGGCTCAGTTATTCCCTCTCTGTAACAGGGAAAGTGCTACCTACATCAGCTGGCATTGAGCAGTAGGAATTAAATGAACATATGACTGCAGTGTCTTCAGCAGAATGCCCAATGTAGATCTGGGTGTCAGCAAGCACCCATTTGAAAATCAATAATAAATTGTTATTAGACTCTTTCCAAAAGACTAATGAAGCTAGGAAAAAACTCAGAAATCTTAATTACAGGAGAAAACTTTGCCATTAGTCTGAAAATTTTTCAAAGAATATGGTGATATTTTGATTCTGCAAAATTAATTCCTTTATATGTACCTTGTTACATGGATTTGTTTGCCCTTCGTTACAAAGACAAGACATATATTAGTCTTTAGAGTACGCCTGGAAATTAAATAAAAGGGTACACTTTTTAACAGTCTCCCTTATCTTTGCTGTTTATTAATCACTCATTTGTACAGATTAAGTCTTAGAAAATGGAAAATGTATCTCACTTTACAAATCTTTCTTACGATTAGTTAATACATAAGAATCAATGGTGAGGCACACTGAGACACAAAGCTACCTTCAGAAGTGATGAGGATGTTGTGAGGCTGATTGGCCTTTCTGTCTCTCAGTGGCTACCAAAGCTGTTGGTCCTAATAACACATTAAATTTTAAGAATCTAAACTAGGGATTGGCAAATACTTTCCGTAAAGGATAAGACAGTGGATATTTTAAGCTTTATTTTGATTAATTAACTCTGTTGCTTAGGTCCAAATGCATTCATTGACAGTATATAAACAAACAAGTGTGACTTGTTTCAATGGAAGTTGACAATGTAATTTGAATTTTATTCACTAAAAAATGTAGCTAATACTTTTTTCTTGGATTTTTTACAACCATTTAAAAACATGAAACCCACTTAGGCTGTCACCATACAAAAATAGGCAATTGATCGGAAACAGCCTGAGAGCTTAGTTTGCCAATGCCTGATCTAGACGGTAACTTTGCCTTTACCTAGGACCTAATACTTGTTCAATACTCTTTACCTGGTTTATAAAGCAACAAATTCTTAAACAAATTTGTATTCTTTCCTATTGAGAGAAGTTTAATTAATACCCTCCTGCATGTGCCACCCTCAGCCACTTATGTTACAGAGGCAGAATGCACAAGCCACGAGTCATTTAGACATTGCATTTCTTAGGCATGACTAACCTCACACCGAAGCTGAAACTTACTTCACCATCCAAGTGGAGAGATACTAAAACATTAGACGTTATATTAAATAGTGCTATATTACTCTCAATTTATTTGACTATTTAGACTATTCATTTTAATAATAGAATTTAATAGCATTCCTCCAAGTGCCAATGGACTCAAAAATATCTGTCAAATTTCATGTGTTTGAGGCAAATCCTTCTTCAATTTTTTCCTATTAACACAGAGTAAAATAGCTATTTGCCCAGGGCTCTAGGATTGAGACAGAATTGACCCATAGAAACCATGAAATTTCTTTGAAGTTTCCTGTTTTATCTCATAAATTCATGCATATCTTGCATTTTATTACATAATATATTGATATTTGTTGTAATGTAAAAATGATTAAATTACTTCATAATTCAATTTCTTTAACATTTATGCTGGAAGTTGAAAAACATCGGAAATTTGACCTATGTGTTCTCTATGGATTCACATATTCACTTTGACATATCTGTTTGTTTATAGCAGTTTGATGTATTTAAATGTGGCAAGAGTTATTAATTCTCCCAGGTAGGGTTCAAGAACATAAGCCAGGCTGACAGCATCAGCCACTCAGCCCCTTCAAACACCTTCCAATAGGCATGTATGTACCGCAACATGCATTTAAGGATTTCATAATTAGTTGGGCTTATGAAAATTTGTCACCTGAACTTCATATTTGTCGCTTGAACTTCATTTTCTGTGTTCATATTAGCAATAAGCTGATTCTTGGTCTTCGAATATTTTTTTTCTTTTTTTTATACCAAGGATCGAACTCATGCCCTTGCCCTTGTGAGGCAGGTGCTTATGCTGCTGTGCTAAACTCCTGGCTCAAATAAAATTATTAATGAAGTTCTTCAGAATGGCTAAGAAACCTACATGTATAATGTAATGGATCTGAATAACTTCTTTGTATCAATAATCCTAACCCCAGTTCGTAATCTTTTTGAATATATCTTAAGCTATATTTTTTATTTTGGAAATCTGAGCTCAGTTATATAGTTTGACCTTGATGCTTATATTAGTGAATGTATTTTATTAAATAGCTTAAATTGAAATAGGTTTTCATTTATTTGTGTTCTTTTTTGTATGACAGTGACTAGCTTATAATTTTCAATTTTTAAGTGTTAAGATATTAAAAATCTTGTATCTACCTGGAAAAGTTCAAAATGTAGGGCATGGGGACGGCAGGGAGAGAAATGAGTGAATATATGATCCCTGCAAAATGAAGGCCACTGATCTATCTAACCAATTAAAGGTGAAAAAATAGAAATAAAAAAGTGAAAAATAAAAAAGGCAGACTAAATATTTTGAGCCACTTACCCTGTTTTGTTACAAAGTACTCCATCAATACATGGAAGTATTTCACATTTCCACAACCCTAGGTTTCCTGTGGTTCAGAAAAAAATAACTGACTTGTCATTTTTGACATGATATTTTCTATATTGTTCCTTGACTTTGGTTTGTAAACTTTGTCTTCCTGACCTTTGAAATCTTATTCATTCACAAGAAATGCCTCTTAGTCTGCTACTTCTTCTATAATTCCTCCCCTGTCACAGACAGTGTGTTCATCGTTCCACCCAGTTCCCACTCTTCACTTTGACTTTCAGAACTTCTTGTCCCAGATGCTGGGAGAGTTGGGAACTGATTTCTTGCAGCAGATAGCTCATTTCCAGAAATTTCCTTTACACAGAACAGTCGTTTTATTCAAAGTGTCATTCATTCATTTTCAAGATATTTCCTGTGCGTGTGACTGGTCACTGTGGAAATTTTAGACTTTGGCTCTCTTACTGTAAAAAGGAAAACCTAGAGAATATCTCTCACTTAATGCTTCCTGTAAGACCTATAATGTGAATTAAATAGTCAGTCTATTCTGCTTCCTATCATGCTTTTGACTCTCCCACAGAAATAGAAGAAACAAACATTCACAGAAAATATCCAACATGCAAATTCTGTATCTGAGTCTGCTCTCTGAGGAATCTCCATTGTTGTGCCCAAGAAGACAGAGTATACATTTTACACTAGAATTATTCACTAACTGGCTGTCAGTGAGGACCTGATAACCAGTGAGACAGAGCACTGATGGCCCCTGTAATAGTCATACAATTGTCAAATCTTTTATCAGACTTGAAATGGAAGGGCACGGTAGTGATAGAAAAGGAATAAAGTTAAATGAATCAACACTTGGAAAGAGTCATCCTAAACTCAGTAATGTTTGTCGGACAATAAATGATTTGGTGAAGATTATTGGAAGGTGGAAGATGATTAATTATCCCTTCATGGTAAAATCCAAATCAGAAGACACTTCTGGTAAGAGATAAAAGGACTCATCTCTGGTAAACAGAGGCAAGCACCAGACTCAAAACTGTAACAGAACTCCAAAGAAAAGTAATTTTGCAATATGACAATCTGATTTGCTAAGGTCAGTTTCTTAATTAAGAAAGTGATGTGAGCTGAAGACTCTTCATCCATGTTGACACAGCACACACTTACAACTCTGCAGGTTCCTCGGCATCCTCCAGCCCTAGGAAGATGGCCAGCTGTAACTCTAAAGAGCTAGTAATCTCTCCACTCTCTCCGATTCTTTTTCTTTAAAAGTGTCACAAAAAACTCCAAAAACCTCAGGATTTACCTCTCATCCCATCCTAGTCACTAATAGGAAATCAGAAACCTAAATCTACTGGATTATATCTAGTCTAATATGTTATTTTAAACATAATTTTCACAAGAATTTGTTCTCTGTCACATACGAATGAATGTAAATTGGTTTTGATTCTTTCTAAAAGGTATAGAAAAGAATACATGTATGGAATTAAATAATAATTGATTATATATATATATATATGCATATTACATATCTCCACAAGCATGACACATAAGCACAGAAACTACATATGAAACACTATTTTATGGACTTTAGGGTAGTTTATTATCCTTTTTGTGAATATTTCTGGCTTCTGGAAGAGCCAATCTGTGCAATTAATAAAGATATAGGGACCACAATTCTGCATATTTAAATCTTTTATGGTGACAATAATGTCTTCCACAATGATATATTACTTTTTATCATAATAATATCACTTTTTACTACAATATTACTAATATTATTACTGCTCAAAGGCAAGACAATATTGGAAGCTTTCTTATGAATTTCACTAGTATTATAGCTTATGTCCTACAGGCTCAGGAACAAATATGGATGCTCTTCCAAAATTTGTATATATTTCAATTAAACTTTTAAGGACAAGAAAAATTATTTTTTTCTGAACCCAGTAGATTTACTGTGAGCCAAATAATCTCATATTATTTTACCTAGTTCGAGTTGACCTGACTATTATGGTACCGTGGGGTGTGATAAGACTTGAGAATCTGGATATTACTGACAGATCATATGTTGCAAAAGACAATCTGAAAATATTTAGGTTTTCCTGTTGACAGATATATGCTTACTAGCTCAAATGGTCATAGACATTTTTTAGTAGGATCTAAAACAATCATAGCCTATGTGAAATCACACTTACTGTGATATCACAAGGGCCATAAATAGCCTTTAAATCAATATATTCAAGGCCTGAAATAAGACAAGCTCAGAGACTGAAGTTTGATTTTTGTTTTTAGATTGATTAGTTGCTCTCAGCTTTCTGGTGATCTTTTATTGATTTTTCTATGTGTATGTATTACTTTTTATAAGCCTGCATATTTTGGTACTATTAACACAATTCTGAAATTTGCTGATTTGGAACCTCTTCTCCGTTGCCTGCCCTATCTTGATGTTCTTTACTATGAGCAGCACTCTTCCAAATGTCTATGCCCACGTAAATCTGGTCTCTATTTTACTTAGAAAGGAGACAACCACATGAGCATGCCTCTGTTTCATTCATAACGTGACACTAAATAAAGATTTTTTGTTTGTTTGTTTAACTTTATAGCTATGTATCTTTTTGCATTTCTGAAAACCAAATTTTGTGATAATATTGATAGTATTTCTTTGATTTATTTTATACCAACCTTGCTCTTTTACCTTCTACTGTTATGCAAACTACATGTTAATTTTATTCCTGTCTTTAGATCTGACACTGAGAATTTGAATGTTTTATAGTTTGTTTTTGTTCTTCAAAATGCCCATCTGTACCTATGCAGATTTCTCATAACAGGTAAAGCAGTTTCATCAGAATTAGGCATTTATGACAAATAATTTATCAAAGAGAATGTCATCATTTTGGCCACTATCCTAATTATAGTCATTTTCCAGACAGTTTATAAAGACTTGAAAACAATCAAAATGTCTTTTTAGCAATTATCAGTCACTTTGAAAATGCATATAAATATTTCTATTACATCAAGGGAAAGAGAGCTCTCATTTTCTAACTCTTTTTTAGCTTTCAAGAAATTAAAATGTATAGATAATAAGAACATTTTTATATCATAAAGTATGTATGATAAGCAATATATACAAACATTGTGACATGTTTACAATATAAAATGAAATACTCATCAATATTATCTAGCATAAATATGATTGTTAACAGTTCACTAAATCTCTATCATTTTTAAAAAAAATTCTTTGTTTTTTTCCCTGAAGTTGCAGCCATGGTTCATTGAAGTTCAGCCAGTCCTTCAAAGGCTGAGCCAACCTTTCTGGAAACACTGGTATCTGGTAACACTGACATTCCACATCTTCCAATGACAGAGTTTTTCAAAGATACATTTAAAAATTAAATATTGGTGTTGAGATAGAGTCACTTCATACTAGGTCATGAGAATCAACTGATAAATTATCAGAAATTTAGCAAGTTGATTTTTCCACACAGTCAGTATTGAAACTTAAACAATTTGACTTGAAGTAAGTAATATTAAAAAGTCAAAATGTATCACTTTCTAATTACTTTGTCCTTTTATGTCTACTGCTGATGATATCAGTATGTGGGAGTACTCTACAATGGAGATCTAATCCCCTTATCTTCCATCTCCACTTCATAAATGTCACATTGATAGATTAAACTGTGCTATGAATATTTACTCCACAGAAATTAGAAAGCCAGCTTTTCAGAGAAAAGTAACTGCTAAACATTCTATAGCTCACTGCAGGTGCCGAGAACCCTCCTTCACACAATCCCAAATCAGTAGCTAGAAAGCAATGTCATTCAAATTGTGAGAAGAAAAAAAGGGATTCCCAAGTACACAGAGAAAAGATCTAGGTATAGTTAGTGACACCAACAAGGAAGGAGGCAAGAAGCCCTGGGAAGGATACTCATTAAATCATGAATGACAAAGCTAGAAAGACAGAATTTCTCTTTCAACATTTGATTTAACTCATATGAAGTCAGAAGTCTATTTGTTCACTGATCTACCCAGAGATTCAAGTTTTTCCTTTGCCAAACGCTTCTTTACCAGAGAGTTAATTTTGAAAGCTTCTTGTCTATTTGCCTTCTTTACGTTATTTACCTAAATTGGTTTTGAAAACCTAAGTCATTGTTAGAGTAAAAATTTAATCCAATGAGTTTTATGTTTTATAATTATTTAATAAATGACTACTCAAGTTTTTATTATTTGCAGAATTTGTTCAGTTTAATTTTCTCAACTATTTATTATAATTTTCCCATTCAATAGCAATGTATATTTTTAGGAAAAGATTGATAGACTATTTTAAGAACAACATCTAAAATCTAAACATAGTAAGTAACTTGTTTTACTTACTATGTTAGGTTATACAGCTAGGTGAGTATTCATCATTATATCCACATTAGGGAACGAATTAAAACTCAGACTATTTAAATTGATACATTTAGTGATGCTAATAAATTCAAAACCATTAATGTCTCACTCTGAAATCTGTTTCTTTCTTTCCCCTTCCTTCGTTCCTACTTTCCCTTTTATTTCTTAAAAAGAAAGGATGCCCAGAGGAAAAAAAAGGTAAAAGTATTACCAGAGCTGTGTGAAATTTTTAGATCATAGTTGTTCTTTTTGGCATCTTAGATCTCACCCAAGAAAAATTTAAATGTCAGTCACTTCGAAGGTCACAATGTCACTGTAGATATTTGTCATTGTCATGAACTGTTTCACCTACAGTAGGTTCATAGCAGAAACTTGAGGTTATCTTGGAAAAGATAGTTATCTGAGACTAAAATAAAACAATGTGTTGGAAGGGGATAGAACACTCAAGGTAATAAAATATAGAATTGTTAGCATTTTAGAAAAGTAATATAAACAAGCTGCCAGAACACAAAGAAAAATGTTCACATCTGTTTTTTTTTTTCTATGTGAAATTTGATTCAGCAAGGGAAAAAAGGGACTAGGGGCAATGTAGAGGTTTGGCAAATCTGAAACAAATTAAAGGCAATAACCTTAAATATAGTGATAATAGGTCTGTGGGATTCACCACTGTAGGACATCTTTAAATCAAATAACAATGGACTATAGAGTGGATAATTTAATGACCAATAACCTTGCTGGTGTTTTGGCTGAGGAAGATACACAACATTTCATAAGACTGATCTGATCTGCCCAAGGGCAAGGAGAATTTAATTTTCACATGAACCAGATAAAGTATTCATCAGGGTAACTAGAGCTCACGTTTCCATATTACTAAGACCTACTTTTAGACTCAATTTCTAGCCCAAGTATTAAACATTACTTTGTAATGGGTCCCATAGGAAAATGATAGAATGGTGTTGGGGTAAAAGATAAGCTTAATTTTCTTATCCAATAGTGGGGGTAAATTGCATTGTCTAGGCAAATACCCCTTCTAGTTAACAGGATTTACTAAACAACTGGCTCAAAGGCACAATTCAATTTGTGAACTTAACAAGGTGAAAAGCATTAACCAATGTGATTGTTTCATGTCCAAAAAAAGTATGTCATATTAACACAAGACTATGTATCATTTTCATTACTTAATATCACATAAGTTCTTGCATTTTAGTCCATAAAGATTCACATATTTTTAGTCTGGTATATCATAATATAAAAATGTTTGTATAATGAAATATGTAACTAGCACTTCTTCATCAGGAGACACATAGAATATCATGGTGTTTTCTTTAACCACTCACATCAACCCTTTTATTATTATTATTATTATTATTATTATTATTATTATTATTTGTCATTTTGAGACTAAATTTCACTGGGCAGTTAAGGCTGGCTCGTTTTTCTAGGCTGGTCTCAAACTCACAGCACTTCTCCTGCTTCATCCTTCCAAGTGCTTGGATTATAAGCAAGCACCACCATGCCCAGCTCAACCTTTATTTTATGTACATTTCTTGTGCATTTATATGTACAAGTCTACTTTTGTTCAATAGAGTTTTTTTTTCATGGAAAGGCTAGTTTCCATATATATGTGTTTCATGTAGTCAGAGTTGTTAACAATTGTCCTGCAGATTTTCAAATTTTGCTCCCGTGAACACACATGGAAATACAAGTTTCTCCAATACTTGATATTTATTATGCTAAACAGTAAGAATTTAAGGTAGTTATTTCCTATTTTGTTGATATTTAATAGTGTTTCCAACTGCATTAAAGACATCTCTTTTGTGTTATCTCAGCATTCAAATCCTTTAAGTTTTATATTTTTCACAAAATGTTTCTCTTATAAATTTATGAGTATTCTTGAAGTATTTAGTATATTTTTCCTCATTTAACCTTTTAGGCATTAAGATTAATTTATGCATATCTAACATCTCTTAATACGATGTATACAAAGATTAAATCTCCCACTATTAAGATATCAAAGATTTCAAACTAATTTTTATTTGACTAATGTGAATCTTTCTACTGTGCCACCAATTATCTGGTACATTGAGATGCAATGGGACAACAACCAGCACCCAGAAAATGAAACATGAAGTTAATCGTGCTGGGACAGAATAAATGGTAAGTTTAATTATTTTTACTTATCCACATTTTTACTTAACATGGATTTCCCGAATATTTGTTGAATGCCAGTTATTTTTCGGTCTAGGAACAAATTACTTTCACTTAAATGTGTTAATATTCGCATCATTTCTTAATTGCAGAGTGTATGGTCAAGAAATTTATACACTGTTTAGGGGCTAGGGGTTTAGCTCAGCGGCATAAGCGCCTGCCTTGAAAGCAGGCAGTCGTGAGTTCGATCCCTGGTACCGATAAAAACGAAAAAGACAAAAAAAAAAAAAAAAAAAAATTATACACTGTTTGATTCCCACTTCACGGGGGTTACATTGTATGCACTAAGAATCCATTGAGATGCTGAAAAGAACCCAAATAAAATAACAAAACAAATGAATAAAAAATTCATTTTCTCACCAAGAAGTTATCCCATAAATTGAGGGATGAGCAACAGATATACTGAGTACTGAGTTACGGAGCACCTTTTTTTCTCTATTCGAATACATGACTTCCACTTTCAATTGATTTTCTTCTCAGTATGGCTTCATAGTATGGGTCCGGCTACCGTATCTGCATCCCAGATAGTAAGCAAGAGAAAAGCAAAGGCAGTTGTGAAGAAACTTTAAGTCAGCTTCTTTCAAGGAGTACTCTTGCAGCACTACCCAGTGGTTATACTTTAATATCAGTTGCCTACTATTTAGCAATGGAACATTAAAAAAAGCAATTGTAATTGATGTTGCTGCTTTTACAGTTTATGTTTCTTCTTAATCTGAACAAGTTGGCAGTTAAAAAATAAGAATGGAAATTATGTAGCCAATTTTGCCTCAACCAAAGTTACCTAATTTCCTAGAATTCTGTCTTTCAATTTCCCTGTCCTCCAAACAAAAGAAAAATGGATCAAGTATCTCTTCACTCAAACGATGGTGCCAATGACAGGACAGCCACGCAGGAAAGTCTCACTGCTAGGATTCGAGACAGCAAACTTCAGGCAGGAGCTGACCTGGCGTACCGTGGCCCACAGTGCCCCCCACTCATCGCATCTCATTTCTCTTTACTCTATTTTTCCATTCTTCACACAACATAGAATACTGAATTTAATTTATTTTTCCTTTTTCTTTCTTTCTAATTGACACAAAGCTTAGAACATATCCATTTTCTGCATCCCTTCTTTGGTCTTATATCTCATTGTTTCTAGTTAATAAGTCCATATCCATGTGCTGTGCGCTTTGCTAAAGCAGTCTTTCACATTTCTCTTCATTCAAACATCTCTTATTGTCAGGTCATGGTGGCACAGGCTTGTAATCTACAGCACTCTGCAAAGCCGAGGCCAGAGGATCCCAAGTACAAGCTCAGTATAGACAATTTAGAGACTCATCCAGACCCCGTCTCAAAATTAAAAGTGAAAAATGTTTGAGGATATAGCTCAGTGCAAAGGCCCTGGGTTCAATCTTGTTACTTTTTAAACATTATTAAACAAAAAATAGTCAATAAACTGCATTCTGCCTTGTGGTAGCATTGCTGGTCTAGTCCATATGATCTTGTCAACAAGGTTCTCCAAAGCTCAACTTTGACCCCTGCCTATTCTCATGTGGCTCCTCTTTCTCTCTTTGCCAAATGTTCCAGAGCTGAGATTTACCTCCGCTGTAGCACAAAGAAAAGATATTGGATGCCAGTGCAGCACCCTTTCTGCAGTCAAAGGAAGTCTTTTTTTCCCCTGCACATTAGTCTGCAGCACATATCAACGAATTCTGGTCTACAGCTATCTTTTTCATTAAATACATAATATATATAATTCATTATATACATAATATATACAATTTATTGTATATTCATTATATATATATATATATATATATATATATATATATTCTCTAAAACTCTCAGCAGCCCTTTCGAAATATATTAGGCTCTAAAAAATATGTTGCCTAATTTTAATTTGGTATTTCTCACTTCTATGGATTTCTTTAGTGATTACAAAATCAAGTCCCCCTTCTCAATGTGCCTGCTTTTCAATTTCTAACCAAAATTGTATCTGAGCCCAAATTCCCAAAATGATGTTCCAGAGAGCTAGAATGTGTCTCCCCTCGAGGTCGAAGCATCCACAACTGACTGACTATTAGCATAAGACCTGGGATGGAACTGAATCATCGGCTCCTTTTTAACTGAATGATTTCCACTGGGTTTTATTGTCTGTTTGCTTGTTAATAGAAATGCCCATCGGCAGTGGCCCCAAATCAGAAGTATGGCCTAATAGAATCTAAAAATTCATCTTTAATTTTAAAATCAAATTCCCTTTAGATTCTTAGTATTGCCAAAATTCATCTGAATAGCAAAAAAATGTCATTTTTCCTCCTACCTTCCAAAGCAGCTGAACAAAATTTAAATACATCTGGTTATAACAAACAAACTAGAAAGTGCACCACAACTGGGACAAGCTTGTGCCCAGATCCAATTTCTATGACTGAGTTAGAAAGCCCTTGAAAAATGGGGCTCGTGGTGCAATCCCTGCTGGGGCATTAGCTGGAGCCTCTTTGGCAAAAAAGGCTGCAGTAATAAGCACAAGTGACATTTTCCCAAAGCAGGTTAAATACTCCACTAGAAACCTAGAAGAAATTACATTTAAATGTTCTTCCAAGCAGCTTGACTCAATTTGACATCTCTTCTTTGCATGTGAATTCCCTGTGTGACAAATCACATGATATAATTTGTAGAATGAATAAGATGCTTTTATGAGCATTTATGCTATAGCTTTTGGAGGTAAGTCAATATGGCCATAAGAATTTGATTTTATTTTCTTGTTTGCGTAATGTCTCCCCTTTATGCTGTAACCTGAGATCACTTGAAGGACGGTACCTCTTTGTTGTTAGTGTTTTTCATGTGACTACAATCTTGTAATAACTAATCAAAAATGATCAGTGTCAATTTTTAGTTGAGTGCTTGATCAAGATTCCTGTGTACTTTGAGGATGGGATATTGAGTTTGTCTTCTTGAATTTAGAAGTGATTCTCTAGTTGAAGCATGTATCCAAGTATGCTAGATAGACCAACAGAGTGACAGTTTGTTCACATGAAAGATATTCATATATTTGGTCATAAGTAATTTCTACTATATTTGTATTGATCTGTAAAAGTTGTTACAGGTAGACTGTGAGCTTGAACTTCTATGTATTCATTATGATAATTTAATAAATCTAAGTCAAGTCCAAGGAATAAACTCTGAGGTCTTTGCAATAAACTTTGAGGTCCTCTATTTACTAGCACAGTGACATTGGACACGTTATCTCAGTTGCTTTGTTTTAGTTATGAAACTAAAATGGGCTTTTAATAATAGCTGCATAATTTTATTGTTTCCTTATTTCCCAAGAGTCTCCTTTCGTAAAGACCAGGAATGCATGCTTTTAGAAGAGTATAATTATAATTATTTTAAATGTCTCCTTACTAACCTGTTGTCTTTATTCTTTCAGCCAACATTATATCTTTTATCCATGCATTACTATAGATACTTATGTAAAACATAATGCCTTCAAAGCAAAGTGTCTATTTTTTTTAGCTTTTTTTTTTTTTTTATATCTGCTTCACTATTAGTCTGTCCTTCCACTAAAATTGCGAAGAAGTTTTCGAGTTACGTTACTAGGATATAGTTTCTTTCTTTCTTTTCTTTTTTTTTTCTTTCTTTTTTTTAATCTTTTTCGTTTTTATTGGTACCAGGGATCGAACTCACGACTGCCTGCTTGCACAGCAGGTGCTTATGCCGCTGAGCTAAATCTCCAGCCCCAGGATATAGTTTCTTATCTACAACAGTGTTTGGGAAAGACAACAGAAGCTTATTTTTCTTTGGTGAATGTTATGGTTCTCATCTGAGTACCTTCCCTGCAAACCCCATGTACTCATGGTTGCTGCTTTTGGGAGGTGACTGCATCATAGGTGTGTGATGCACATTGCTAATCAGTCCACTGATGGGCTTATATCTGGGTATAATTTGGGGAGGTAGAGGCCAGTAAGACATAACTCACTGTAATTGTAATTTGAAGACATTTATTTCTGGAGATATATGTGTATATGCGAGTTGGATTAATTGTATCAATTTGAATACAAAATACCCAACTAAATTGGTTCATCATAGTTGAGTAAGATTCACCTTAAGATTGTCACCAAAAAGAAAACTAAAAGGAAGAATTATTTGATTCTTTGGAGGAGTTCCCATCTTTGTCTATACCCTGGGCATCATCTGCTGGCTTCCAATGCAGATTCTTTAGCCTTCCATACCAGACTCCTCAATCTTCCATAGCCGATACTTCTGTCTTTCCTAGAAGATCCTTTGACTTCCTGATAAGGATTTTCACAGAACACTGCAGTAAATTCCAGCATTCAACTGGAACCTCTGGATCTCTAGCATGCAAACTGACCTTTTGTACTCTTCCACATTCAGTGGGTAACCACTGTAAACCAATTATATTTGTGTGTGTGTGTGTGTGTATGTGTATATATATATATATATATATATATATATATATATATATCTTGAATATGCACGTTAAAATGAATATATATATATATAATATAAATTATATATCTTTCACTAACTCTATTTCTAAAGTGAGCACTGACTGATACGTTTTATACTCCCCTGTCCACTTTGATTGCTCTCGCTTCCTGGATGGCTTTCTATGAGCTCTTCTCCTCTACCATACCACCCTGCCTTGGAACCAGCCTATAGACTGTGAGCTAAAATAGTAAGGCTCACCTCTTTTAAGCTGTGGATGCTGGGTATTGTTTCTGAGCAATGAAAAAGTAACTAAAAGTGTAAATAATATTCAAAATGGTCTAGGGGCAAATATCTCATAGATTTTTTATTATAATTAGGTTCTAAGTCAGATAAAAAGCTAGGGTATACATTTTTGTTTCCTTTTCAATACTTGTCATTTTATATTTTACGTCCATCAATTTGACATGCAGAATTGGTATAGTGGTTATTATTTTCATTTCAATGACTGACTGGAGACTGTTGACCTAATTCATTCTCATTGATCCATCTGTGAGACCAATCCATATTCCAGTTCTTTTCCACCTTCTATTGGACAGAATTGCCTTAGATTATGTTGCACTGCTCCTTTCGCCCTCATGACACCTCCATACTTGGTTGCTTTGCTCTGTCTTGGCATTTGATCGAACGTTTCTTTGTATTTCTATGCCCAGTCATTGTATTAGATCAATGCTTTTTGATTGCTCATTGAAGAGGATCCCTTTGCTCCTAATAATTGTTCATCTTTTGTGAGATATTTTTACACCCTTTACTGAGTTCTTTTTGTTGTGTGGTCATTTTTGTCCTGGATATAATATCATTTAGTACATGTCTATGGATATCTTCAACACTCGAAATGTTCTTGGTGAAGAAATAAATACAGCAAATTATTATTTGCTGAACAGTCTTCCAAAGTAAACTGTTCATTAAGGAGCACTTTGCACTTCTCCAAAAAGATGCATTTAGAGTTCTCAGGGAATATTCACTGAAATAGCAACATATGCTTTGAAATCCATAAAGAAAAATATTTTCAGAATTATTTTATGATGCAAATAAATTAATTGCCTGGAAAGCATTACTCACTGTATGTTTCAATAATACTTAGTTTAATTGTGAATTCTGTTGAACTCCTATGTGAGCACACTCTGTTCAGAGACATGTGGTATACATTTGTACCTTTTCTTGGACTTTGTGGGTCAAGTCTTTGTATTATATCAAACTATATATTTAAAAAATAACAGAGATATAGGACCTCTTGAAAAAAGAAATCACTGAAATCCTAAAAATGTACATTATATTACATTGAATTTTATACCATACATTCCATTATCTATATTATCATATTCTAAAAATCCCCATATAATATTCAACTTAGAGAGAAAAATTTTTAAAAGGGTGGGAATGATTTAATTAAAGAACTCTATGACGCACGTATTTTGTTTATGGCACTGTTAGGTTATTCGGGTGACAATGAATCATGTACACTCGGTCTTTGGGTGTCATATTCTTTCTTTACTCCTGGTATTGTCTTATCATGTTCTTCATTTTAAAGGAGAGATGCACTCTCACTTTCCGTTTCCATTAAAATGGACTTGAAGTGCCTAAAATAATGAAATAATGTGCGCATGCATCCATAAGACTTACACAGAGCTAAAAGCTTTGGAGTACAACACAATAATGTCTTATGAACAAAATATGAAAAACAGAAGGAAATTTGAATAATGAACAGAAAATAAATATAATATAAAATATTAAATATAATATAACATATAAAATATAAAAACACATATGAAATTGTGCTAAGTGTATGATTTAGGGAATTTTTTCCTAAATCCCAGGAAACTTGTATCCTGACTGTAGAAAGGATTTATTTCTTACTCAGAATTTAGGATAGAAGACAGAGAGGAGCAATGTCTGCATATATTCAGATCGAAAAACAAAAGGAGGCAAGATTTGGGAGTAGAGTTCCCTATTTAAAAGTTCAGTTGGCAGTGAGTCATCCTACACTGTCACAATGAGCCTTTGTGCTTCTGGAGAAGCTTTTGTACAAAGATCTCACAAGTCGAAAGAGCTGCAGAGAATGCCTGTTCTCATTTCAGATGGGTGACAACTACATCGGTAAAGAGGAGGCATAATAGAGCTAGGTTTTTGAATACTTCATTATTGTAACACTGTAACTTTTTTTTACATATCACTAAATGCAAAATTTTGAAGTGCACAATTCAAGGAGTTATTTTAAAAAAGATCACATCCATACAATCTCATTCCTATAGAGACAGAATATTTCCCACATCCCACAAAATTCTCATGACTGTGATCAATCCATACCTCGTTTTTTTTTCTTTTTCTTTTTTTTTAAGAGGATAAAACAATATAAAGCAGAACAGAATAGAACAAAGCAGATCAGAACTGAACAATGCAAGCAACACAAGACTTCAAAACAAGACAGTAGAAAATCAACAGTGGCTACAATAATGTCTCTTGTTTTCTTCAAAATAGTTACCAATACCCCTCTTCTCAAAAGGAGCTACTGCTTGAATTGCTTTTTTCGTTTGGTTAGTTTGATCTAGAACTCAGTATAAGGGAAATCATACAAAATATACATTCATGTTTTTGTAGTTTTCATTCACTATGAAACAGAAAATCTCACTTTTAAAGGAAAAATTGTTTAAAAAACATAAGGAGCTCCAAGATACCCTAAAAATCTTTTCCCTTATTAAAATCTCATGTCAGTATAGTGCATTTGTAACAATGAATAGATACCAACTTTTTTGCATTGAAGTCTTTTTGAATTCGGATTTTCTTAGTTTTTGCAATTTTAGGATTCTACCCAGGCCACTGCATTGTAATTCATTACTGCTATTAGCATTCTTAAGCCAATCTTGGTTGTGACAGCTTTTGAGATTTGCTTTGTTCTGATGATCTGATGATTTGGTATATTATTGATAAAATATTTTATAGAATATTTCATATAGAAAAATATTTTATAGAATATTCTTTAGTTAGAGTTTCTTTGATGCTTCTGTCTCTTTGTTTGCTTTTTGTCTTTCGGCGACTGGACAAGGATTATGTGTTTTGTGCAGGTAGATCACAGAGGTAAACTCATCTTCCTTACACCGTGTTAAAAGAGCAAACTATCAAATGATTATCATTCATGTTGACCGTGATCACTATTTGAAATAGTGACTTCCAGGTTATCCTATCATAATTTTTTCTCCCCTCAAAATAGTAACTTGAAATTTATCCATTTTCTTGTATGTGTTTCATGCTTTTATTTTGTATTGAAGATAGTATTCTATTATGTGATTATACTACATTTTATTTAACCATTCTAAGGTCAAAAACATTTACGTGGCTCCCATTATGGAGATAATAAGACACATATGTTCTGAACATTGTTACATATATTCGTTGTGTATATATGTTTTCATTTATCTTAGAAAGTTATGGATTTTGGCCAAATAAGCAATAGACGTCATATGTATTTTTAATCAATTATGAATGACTTTGACTTAAGCATATTGATTTAAGAAACCATTTAGATATACCATAATTTTTACTGTGAAATAAATACAAACTACTATGTAAGTATGTCACAAAAATAGTACAATCCTATGAATATTAATATATTTATAATAAATAGTATATGGTCTAAAATAAGAATGAAATACACATATAAAACATGCATGCCCATGTTTTCTGTCTTATTCTAAAGTTAAATATGGTTTAGATTAGTGATAAATAAACTAACATAAATTAAATTATTTTTAAAAGTAGACACATATCAATAATTTAGAGAATAAAATTTTAAAATGTTCATCCTTAACCCAGAATACTAGTGTCCAATGTTGATAAAATGTAAAAATTACAAATGAATGTGATTTTCATTTTTACTTGGGACTAGATATTTTAAGATAACAATTACAAATAAAACTTTTTATACTAGAAGTGGTCCATTTTTTGTTAGATTACTATTAATCATTGCCTATATGAACCAGTTCTCTGACTGTAATTAGATATTAACTGAATGTTGGGTGTGAATCCTAAAGCAGGCAGTGTGAACACACATTTCATTTCTCATGGCTTAAGTCATTGCCATTTGTCAATACACACTGCAAATTCATGGATTCTGAATAAATTCTCAGATAAATATTTCAAGTAGAAAACATTCATATAATGAAGTATATCTCTCTGACTGTAAACATAAATATAATTTTAATAAGAAAAAATACTATTTTTGGATAATTTAGCTACTCTTTTGTCCTGTTCACCTGGGAGTTGTAAAAAAAAAAAAAAAAAAAAAAAAAAAAAGAGCTGTTCCCTGCTTAACCCTTATAGAGGGTAAAACCATTGTAACATTTCACTGCCCTCTGCAGGATGCAATTACAAGTTATTTGGATGGAATTTTCCTGCTTGAACATAATTTTAAAATGGAACCCTCAAACTAATACACAGAATTTCAAAAAACAATGTCATAGTAAAAGTAGAAATCAAGTTTGCATTTTCTGTAAAATTAATGAATTTGTAAGGACATATAGCATCCAGCAATATTATCCCAAACTGAAAATAAACAGCAATAAAAAAAAATGCCACAGTATAATAAGGTAGCAGTAGCACATGAGACATTTTACAAATATTCAAATGAGAAAAGTAAGACAGAGGAAAAATTAGTGGGAAAAGACAGGGAAATGTTATTGAAAATGAGTGGGCGTTATCTTTTGGTTTCATTTTTCTCCTTTTTTGTTTGTTTAATTTCACTTGATTGGTATAGTGGAAAGTGTCTGCAAAATTATGGATTAATTAGAAGAAAAAACAACAAATTTTTCTTACAATGAAAAACAGAGTTTTATCCTTGTAAGATTCCGTCCATAGCCTTCACTCTGAACTATAGTGATTTTGAAAGCCATTTACATAATAGCTAACAAAAATGTACAAAACACTGGGCTTTCTAAACACAGAAGATAATTATGTTGGAAGACTGATATTTCTTTGCCATCTCCATTTTCAGGATACATTTGTCCATCTTATACGGCATAGAACAATCAAACACAGATTAATATATGATGTGCAGTTGTTCACTATTAGACAGCAATGAGGTACAGAGAGTAACGGATCACGGGGGCTACGAAAGAACAGGGGCCAGGAAGGAAAGAAATATACTGCATTCTATTCCTGGCATATACGTACCACCTGAATGGTATTTTTCATTATCCTCTGCACTGGGAACGTTCTATTATTCCACTGGGAAGTCATAGTAGAGGAGATATAATTATCAGCAGAGTAATGGGGATGCTCTTGCTAATGGCCAGCTATTCAAATATCTCAATATAATCGTCTTGCCCAATCTCTCCCCATTGCATACTCTTCTGGAGAAACTCATCATTTTTTCCACTTACTCCAGCATAATGAATTCATTTTGCATTTTCTTTGTGAGAAATTAAGAGGAATTGCAATATAATGTGTTGACATTTGAAATTCTGCACAGAAAAGTTTAGGCTGGCAATTTAGTTTAATCGCAAGCTAACAGGCAAAGGCTGTTTATTAAATTAGTTCCCTGTGTACAGAATGTGTATTTTTTGTAAACCTTTGCTTTTGTACCTGGGTTAGGATTTTTTCCTAATCATTGTAAGCATTAATTCTCTCAAAAGAAAAGAATAATGTGTCTTAAAATAAAACATTGCATTCTCTGAGCTTTTTTTTAACAGTCAAAATTGTTGACACTAAAGGTGAATTTTGAGTGACAGTCCCTTGAAAGAAGTAAAAAATTATATGTGAGAAGTAGCTTTAATGAAAGCCACTAACACATATATGTTTCTTTTTCTGTGACATGAAGCCACTATGTTAGCAACTTACACAGGAGAGATCATTTCTCCTTATTAAAGCTCTCCTTGTGCTTATTTGTACAAATCTGTGTTGTGGTAACTACTTTCAAATTTTCTGACACTTATATTTCTTTGCAGAATTTCTGTTCATTTGTTCCTGTAATGCTTGTAAACTGCTGATAAAAAAGCTTTTTCTTATTCTCTAGGGAATGCTAGTTTTCTGGGCAGGGGATAACATTAACAAGTTACAGAAAACTGCTATTGTGATCATTGACTTGGAAGATGGTCTATCTTTCCTCTTGGCCTGCACTGAAAATTCAACTGAGCATCATCATTTTAAAAATGTCTTTATATTTTTGACTTATCATACAAAAGAACCATGTTATATTTAAGCTTGTGTATTGATTTATTGCACTTAACATTACAAACACAAAGTACATCATTTTGCTACATATTACTCCAATTTAACTTTTCTTGTAGCAGAGTAATATTCTATCGTATAGAAATAATACATTTTCTTCATATATTCATATATTGATGGACATTTAGGCCAATTTTAAGATTAACTACTATGTATTATATTTCTATAAAGATGGTCTGCATATATCACTGTTATCAGTTGTATCTAGATGTCCTATCAAAACCTTATGATTTCTTAGGTAGGACTTTTCAGAATTAACTGGAACGAGGGTGTATGAGTATGTTTTAAGCCTGTGTGCTCACTAAATTAGTCTGTGTGCTCACTAAATTAGTCTGTGGTTAGTTCTATTGCTTGTTAGTAGTTCTATAATGGGAAGACCCTTACAGAGTGTGGGTGGCACCAAACAATGTAGCCTGAATCCAGTAAAAGAAAAAGGGAGGCTCACTGCTTGCTAACATATGGATGTTGGTAATTTTGTCCCAACAACAAGGAAATAATTAAGACAATCGCTATAATATTATGTCTTTATCTCTTTCAAAAAATATATGTACCTAAAAAGGGAATAGCTCAATCAACTAAAATTTCTATTTTCAATATTTGAGGAATCTCCATATTGATTTCCACAGAGGTTGAATTGGTTTACATTTCCTGCAGTATAATAGAAGGGTTCCTGTTCTCCCACAGCTAGCCAGGATTTGTTATTACTTGATTTCTTGATGATACCCATGCCTTCTTGTGCAAGATGTATTCTTAGTACTATTTAACTTACATTTCTCTAGTGACCAGTAATGTTGATTTTTTTCGTGTATTTAATGTTCTTTTTCTGAGAAGTGTCTATTGTATTCGATTACTTGTTTTTTGATTGGATGTTTTATTTAGGGGAAATCTAGTTTTTTATTTCTATTTATATTCTAGATATTCTCTGACTGATATTTCTCCTGTTCAGTTCATTGTCTCATCTCTCTGTTGGTTGTTTCCTTTGCTCCATAGAAGATTTTTATTTGATATAACCCCATTTGTTGACTTACTGATGTTATTTGTTTAGTTACTGGAATTGTGTTCAGAACATTAACAATGCCTATTTATTCACAAGTTTTACTCATTTTATCTTGCAGCACGTAGTTTGTTTTTCCAAATTTACATCATTGATGCATGTTGATTTTAATTTAGTATATGGTGACAGGATATAATGAAAGGATGCAAGAGAAGGGCAGGTCTAAGTGAAAAATCAGTCTAATCAATTAATAGGAAGCAAGTAAGTAGAATAAAGGTACCACACTCTGACTACCTTCCCACTATGGCTTGTCATCTGGCTTTTATTTTGCTTCTTCTAAAATATTTTCATTTTCAAACAAATATCATGCTAACATAGCACTCTAATGCCCAAGTCAGATGACACCTATTTTGGAATATTATCTAGAAGTATCCATCCTCCTCACTCCTTCCAGTCTGTTCTGAGTAACATCAGATCAGGACTGCTGCACTTCTCCCTGAGTTCAGGTGGGGCTGCAGGGAAATGCTGGTGGAAATGGTAGCCTGACCTTGATTTCAGCGAGATCAATGGAAATCATGGTTGGAAACCCAGCAGAATTACTCTGAATTATGAGAAAGCCAAAGTCCTGATGCACTTTCTTCATCAACACCATCTAGTTGACTCCTACTTATCTCATGGTTGGTACCTGGATCCTTTTCACTTCTCACCTTACTATTACTGCTACTGCTGCACATAACCAGTGTTAGACAAACATTAGCCTAGAATTGTTCATGTCTAAGTATAATTCTCTCCCAATTCTTTTACATTAGCCTTCATTGAAAGTCATCCTTTTTCTTCTCTCAATCATACCATCAATATTAAAATCTGTTACTGTTATCCAAATACTAAATCATTCTCCTACCATAAAAGACACAAGAATTTGCCACTTTGCTTTACTGGTGTTCTGTTTGTGTAAAATGTGAAGCTTTCTTTAGGAAGGATGATTATGTGTTTCAAAATAAAGACCTTATACAAAAGGATAGTATGTTGGTTTGTGCTTGGAGATATTGCATAAATTAAAGAGTGGTAGAAGACAAGGACAAAGTAGCTACTACAGTTCGTATCTAGATGTCTTTCCAAAGCCTCATGCGCTGATAGGTGGGGCTTTTGTGAGCTGGCTGGGTCTAGGGTGTGTACTACTGGGGTTAAGGGTGCATAGTATTAAATTAGTATCCTCACTGGAATTCACATATTTCTGTGTGTGGCTAATGGAAAACCCATGCTGACTGTGGATAATGCCATTCAATAGGCTTACAGCTGGATAGAATATAAAGGGAGAAAGGAGAGGCAAAACCGCTGCTGTTCCTTGCCATTTTGTTGTCCATGCCTGTTTTGCCATAGACTATTCTTCCCCTGTGATGACCCCCCTGCTATGCCACCCTGCCTTGGTTCCTCAAACCTCCGTGAGCTAACTAAGTTTATCCTTCTGGAACTTGTGGATGTCAGATATTTTGTTCCAACAATGAAAAAAGTAACTAAAACAGAAGCCTATCACAACGCTTCCAAGATGTGACTGTTACACTCTCCTGTATGCATCCTACTGATAACTGATTGTTATACTATTGTTTCCAAACTCCAGTTCATAGCGTAACTTGATTATGTACAGAGAAACTACAAGAAACAGGAGGCAATGATGAAGTGTATGTGTTTAGGCGCTTGTTCATCCAAAAAGAAGCTGTGGTTTACAGATTGAAAGGCAGCTTACTATTGCATCAAGAACACTTGAACACAAGTCCTTTATAAACTGAAGGCATTGCATTGATTTTCTGCAAAATCACTTCCAACTTGTAGCAATTCTATTATTTAAACTTAAAAATCTTTCTAAAAAGCAGGCTACCAATGCCCGGTAAAGGAGAAATGATGCAATTTCTTAGGTGGAGGGTCAGCAAAGACGTATTGCGAAAGTGATTTATGGAATCCCGTGCTTTAAGTACCATGAGAAATAGAACCTATTTTAAAGCATTTTTAATACTTTATTTCTTTGTAAATCTCTTCAGTGATAGTCAAACATAACCTTTTATAAAACAAGTACAGTAAAGTGGCAAACAATATAGCTCTATGAAGAAATAAATAGAACTTGAGAGAATGATATAAAGAATAAAATCATATGGAAACAGTTGGGATAGAAAACATTTTTAGAATCATCAATGGTATTAAACTGAAAAGAAAGAGAGAGTGGGTCAATTTAGACCAGAAGGAGGATGAACGTTCTATGAAAGTTCACAGGCAGGGTTACTAATGCTGCCTTCAGTGGCAATTCGTGTGTGAGCACCAAACCCAGGACACGACGGAGATCATAGGACCCCAATATGTGTTGGAATAATTAATGGAAACAGATACCAGCATCTCCTAAACCAATAATTCACCCAGAATAGACTTCTAACAAGATGTTCAAACCTGTAGATTGTCTTATTCTAACCAATATTATGAAGTTGCTTTATTTTGAAATTTTTTTGTTATGCCATAAAATTTATGTTTTAATATAACTTTATAGGTGTAGGTCTTTGATTAAAGCAATTAAAGATACATATAGAGATTGGTTTTTACATGCAGTTCCCCATAACTTTCCAGTTTACAATTTCACTACACTAATTTTATCATGCATCCAATGTTACAAACCTTTCTCTTATTCTTAAAACGTTTGTTAACATTACTAAAATAGGTGCATAAACATGTAGATTTCTGTTTGCTTCTACAGAAGAGATTCTCCTAAGAAGAAAGAGTCCCAAGAATTTCTGTGCTTTATAGCAAAAATTTACAAACATATTTGCTCATATATAACCAAAATATTTTGAAACTTTACTCATTAGCTTTTTTTCTAAGTTGGCATCTGAAATTTTTATCATAAGCTTATATTTTTAGAATGAATTACAAAATAAATCTGTTATAAATGCTTATTTTTCTTATAAAATTGATCATTTATTCTATGTATATAGAATAAAAATGCTATGATTTAAAAATTAACCCTATTTTTAAAAGATATGACTTGAATGTCATCAATAATAGAAATATTTTAGTTTTTTCACCATCATGAACTTCCCAAAGAATTTTTCTCATTAATGTACTTTTAGGCTTCAAAGTCTTATTGATTATGGTACCAACTTGCTTTGGAAAATTATATAAAGTATAATTTAGTATTTTATTTATTTGAGTCTGAAAGTATTAAAAATTTGTTCTCATTTGGGTTATGATTTAGTTTTCACTAGTACATGATGTATCAAAATAACATAAATAGCTAAATTTTTTCATAAATAATAGTAAGCAAAATGAAATATTTATTGGATGAATATGTCTCAATGTAGCTATTTCCTCTTCATTCATAAATTCATGGATGAATATTGTTATTATTACTATAGGACATTTATTGTCATAAATTTCCCTTTTTATCTTTTCAAAGAAGTTTGAGTTACATGTATGCTAATGGGAAATGTGGTATTTACATGTATAAGAAATCAAGCATCAATGTTAAAACAACCAGTCTAATCATATAGCATTTTACTGAGACAATTTCTACTTAATTTTTAAATTTAAATAAGGGTATTTGTACATGAACTTCAAAAATCTAACAGCATATTGAGATGTATAAATTGACTAATGATAAGTAGGTGGGCAGAAAGATGGAATGACGGAAGACAATGTCAGTGAATTATGATGAGGATCATTTGAGGGTGGGAGGATGGCTGAAAAACAATAGCTGGCAAAGGAGAACTGCACTTAGATATTTTGGCAGTAATACCAATTGTAGAATAAAATGTATTTCAAAAGAATACATTTCTGGATCCTCAGCTATGTAGTAGTATAGTATACTGTATGTTCACTAAATTCACTGCATCCTGTTATCCTCAAGACTAAATTATGACTTTGTAATCAATGTCTTTATTTTCTCACTTCAGAAGGATGTATCTTCCTTTGCAGAACTTCAACCATGTGCCGTGTGCTCTAAATCTGTTATGCAACTGACGTCCTCCAGGTGATCTGCCATTATTATCATTTTATCCAGCATGCAGTTATAAAAAAACCATGGATCAAGAAAGTAAGTGGTTCACAGCTTCATTAAAAGAAAATCTAAGATGAATGCAACCCAAACTGCTTAACTCCAACATTAAACTCCCCAAGTTTTCTACCACTTTCACCAGGAAAGAATTTGTGTATTATAGTTTTTAAGGAATGTATTACTCTAACATTCTAAGTCACAAAGATAGTTTTTTTCAGGTTGAATTGTTATTTATACAGAAATTTGCCACAAAAGAGCAAAACCAATACTTGACTCAAATTACAAATGTTGTGCCTTTTTAAAAATATTTTTTCCTCAATTTGGCCATTAAAGTTGGAATATCACATTGCTTTTCTTACTTTAGGAAATTAGAATATGATCGATTAGAATGTTCCCAGTTCAGTTATGGTGGTCACTGCAGTTAGCCTTTCGTATCTATGGCTGGCACGTTTACAGCTTCAAATAACTGCGAATGGAAATATTTGGGAAAAAAAAAAAAAAAAAAAACCCTGTGCTGAGTATGTACACACTGTTTTTCTTACCATGTATATAAGTAATACAATACAAAATTTGTTTATATAGCATTTACATTTATTGGGTGTTAACATAATTGAAAAATGACTATAAGTATATGTCAAGGAAGTATTTAGGCTATCAGTGTCACACAAAGAGAAATAGAGAACTGCTCATTTTTATACAAAGAAAATCATAGGTCAATGTTTGAGAATACTGAGATATGACTGCAAAATGTTTTTTAGTAAAGTAGAATTTAGAATTTATCACCGTGTAATTCTCATAGCTGTTGGTTTCTTAAAAAAGTAATTTGCTGCTAAGAAATCTTCCCAATGGTGTATATGGGTTGATACTTGTGAGTGTAAGTGTGCTGCTGCATTTTGGAGGTGAGGTGGGAAAGAAAAAAATTAATTTTTGTCCTCTCATGTAAACAAACAAGCAAAACATATATATTATGCCTTAAGAGAAGCTCATCACATATCAGTCAGGTCTGTACTCTGCTCTGTTCAGAAAGAACACCACACTAATTTTCACTTCAAAACCTGACAGTTTGTAAATTTGCCTTACACTATTAATTTTGGAAGTCATATTCCAATGTCTTTTAGCAAGATATTAACAACCAACTGTGTTTGGCTTTTAAAAACAGAAAAAAAAACTATAAAAATTGAAAATTGAAAACAAAGAAAGACTGCAGATAGAAATGGCTTAAAATCAAAACCTTTAATTGTACTGCATCATCTTCATCGTATGACATACACATAAAAGAATAATAGCACTCAATTTGGAGAAAAACAGAAAAATAATACCAGTTTTAGTTTAGACACTTTGGAATATGATTGGCAGATAGAAAGTGAAATTTTTCCAAATACATCACACACACACACACACACATGCACACACGCACGCGCCCACACACACACACACACACACACACATTGTCGAATGCCCAATGTTTTGTTCTAGATTTCAAAACAACACGCAGTTTTACTAGCTATTTTTAATAGATTCTATTTTAAGTTTTGGCAGACTTATTTTATAAACTTTGTTACTTTATGTCATTTTCTAAATATACATGCAGATACAGTTTTTAAAAAAAAGAAATGCCCAAATCTTAGCATACAAAAATTTCCTTGCTGTTATCTTCACGGTTAGAGTCTTCACAGTTTCCTCCTCATGCCATTTAAAATATATCACTACTTAGCTGAAAGCAGAATTGGGCTTCTACATAGGCCAAGTAGGACATTACTTACATACACAAATAACAATCACTCCCAAATTGTTTGTTACAAAACCTTTCTAGGGTATCATGGACCTGAAGCGCTATCTCCTTTTCCCTCACTGTCTTTGACTAGCCTCTTTTATATACTATAATTTGAAGCTTGTTTTGTGTGGAATATGTTGAATAAAGATCAAATCAACTCTAGAAAGCCAATATCTTTAAAACGTAGATTAATAATGTTACATAAATTATACTTGATCACATAATTGACACAATGTGGAGGATTCAGACACAAAAATTTTAGGATGCACAAGTTATACTCCATGTAGTTTAAGACACTGCTTCTCACACTAATGATCAGCGGACTGTACAATCTCTGAACTACAAGTATGAATGTTAGTTTCAGCTCAGTTGCTATATTTATTTTGGTTATAATTAAAAATTTTGAGGCTCTAGTACGTTTTATAAATAGTGTCCAGTGATATTTGACTGTCTTGTGTTTCTAATTATTATGCTACTTACCACATCTAGTAGTATAACAAATTATATGTGCTGTGGAAAGTTCTCTTCATATTCATATGTTGAGATTCAGCATGATTGTGTTAGGAAGTGAGAAACTCTGAGGCTACATTAAGTTCCACCCTCATGGAAGGGTTCAGTGTCCAGTGCAAGAGAATCAAAGAGATCTCATGTCCTTTAGGTCAGATGAGGACATAGTGAGGGACTTTCATTTATGAACCAGGAAGAAGTGTCCACCTCTCACCAGACACTGGATCTTCCTCCACCCTTGACTCAAAGCCTCCAGATTTATAAGCAATGCATGCTATTTAAACTGTATAGACAAAGATATTTCATATAGCTTTAAAAAAAGAAAAGAAAGAAAACTACTGACCTCTTAGAAAACTGTGTTACAAGGTCTGAAAAAATAAATTACATCAAGAGCTGTTTTAGTGTTTCTTTTATTTTGAGGGAGCGCTATATGTATTTATTTGGAATCACCTGTATTTAGAAACCTTGATACTCCTGGAAGTGGAACAGTTGTGTGGCACTGCGGAGAGAAGCCCCATCCTTCCTTTCCTTCTTCTCCTTTTCCTCCTCCTCCTCACTGATATCCAACTTTTATCCATTCTATCATCTGGATTTCTGTCTGTTGACTTTCTCAGCAACAGGTCTCCATCCATCCATCTCCCTTTCTTATGATCTTACTGCTTTGAATTTCCTGATTTGCAAGCTTCTGTCTTCTCTTCTCAGAGAATTTAAAGGTATGCAAGTGGCACTGAGAAGTAGAGACATCAACTGAAAAGGAAAACTGTACAATCTTACGGTACTGCCAACTTTTCCCAACCAACTTTCTGTTTCCCATATAACTTGATAAACACTGTTCAGAAGCTGCTATTCTTCTGAAATCCTGTTACAATGTTTGCTTAAATATAAATACACTCCAGACAAACAACAACAACAAGTACCAGTGGCAGAATATCATCAACTGAAGTTTAAACATTACATTTTTTGTGAAGGTCAGCTATTAAATACCAAAAACAGAGGACTGCAAGCATGTCCAGCAGAAGGGGAAGAAAAAGGAGGAAGTTGAGGATGAAATGCACGGTTAGCCACCATGCAACATTTCAGGTGGAGAACTATGCAGAGGGACTACAGCAGTCAATTCCATCACCATGATCAAGGAACGTGTGAAGATTAGAGAAGTTCTGGAATGTCTTCTGCAGACCACAGACCATGTTCTCATCCCACTGCATTAATAATCATGCCTTTTAATTCAGAATGGAAATAGAATTTTCTAAGCTACACTCCCATCTTCCTGTGAGCCAGCTTATTTTATTTTGTTCTCTGTTACACTCTCTCTCTCTCACCTTTTCTCACTCCCTTTCTGTTCTAAAACTCACCTCATTTTATGTCCTAGACTCAAAGCTCACAAGCAGTTTTGCTTATAAAACTTTTTACTCATATATTTTTTCAAATAGAATAATTTATTTAGTCCATGTTTTTTTTTTTTTTTCTTTTCTGATTTCTACAATTCAATACAGAACCTCAGATTACACATGCATCACCCATTTTGAAATGAGGCTAGTATGGAGGGAGATGAAGTGACACATAAAACACAAAAAACATCAAAAGGTGACAAAGGAGAATGCTTTATTGATAATGGAAAGACACGCAAGAGATGGGAAGAGGGGAGCAGAGAGGGGAGAAAGATGGTGAAAAGGGCATTAAAGTGTATTGTGTGTATGCACCAGTTCTACACAGGAGCATACAATAATGCGCTGCAAACATTTGCCAATAAAAAAACTAAAATATTTTAATAAATCAGGGTAACAAAATGTTGCTCAAATTAATTTTGTCCATTTATTTTGCTTTTTCACCTATTTACTAATGTACTTTATACATGTATTTTTTTTCATTTTCTTAATCTTGTGCATTGGTTTTTGTTTAATTTTGGTGGAGAACATTCTTCAATAACTTCCTGAAAAAACTTGGCTAAGATCAGTTCCTTATGTCTGAATGCAATATTTGCTTGGCATTCATTCTAGTCTTTACTCTCCTAACGATTTAAAAAAGTTTCTCTTGGAAAAAGTCTCATTTCCTTAACATTCAAATAATGGGCATTTCAAGGACTTTAAATTCTAGTCTTCCAGCATTGACCCTCCATGTCTTCATCCAGTTCATCACTATGCTATTTGACTTCCAATGTGAGATATTTACTTGCAAGATATAGTAGACGTTTTAAATATAGAACCTTTAATACAAATATGGGACCACATATGTAAGCACACAAACTCTTGTTTGTTCCTGATTGGTCACTGGTCTGACTGTTTCATCCCTATCTTTTTCCTTTTACCTCTTTAACATTTTCCCCTCTTCTAAAACACACTCTTCTACAGCTACCTTGGCTCCCAAGAACAACAAGTTTGATTAATAAACACATATATGACAAGGCGCTGAATCTACCCCAAAGCAACAGTAACATGGAAGAACAGATTTTGAAATTGCCTCTCCAAGCAGGAGCAATTACCCCATAAACTGAGAAATTTCCCCTCACCTGCCCCCAACAGAATGGAACAGCTCATGGGGAAATCTTATCTCAAACCACATCTCCAGGACATCTCCAGAGCACTTCACAGAAACGTTCTTGAGATGACCAAGATCAGGGCTTCAACTGGAAGATGGTCCACAGCCAGTATCGTAAGCCTCTCTTCTCCTATTACAGAAAACTCTGTTTCTGTCAGCCCCTGAAAACCACGGTATTGAAAAAATCTGGTAACATCTTTTTTATAGTAAATGATGAAGTACTATTTATTTAAGCTGTTTTTCAAGCTTCTTTTTTTCTCTCCTCAGAGAATTTGAAAGTATGTAGCCAATCCTGGCTATTGTACCTTCTATCTATTAAGTTTTAACAAATTGTTTATCTTTTTTTGTTGTTGTTGTTTAAAGTATGCAAGAAGGGGAGTGAGGAAGAGACATTAACTGAAAAAAAGGAAACTTCAATCCTGCAGAGCTGCCAAGTTGCTATGATCAGCTTGTGTTTCTGAGAAATATTTTCAGTGAAGGAAAAGACTTGACATGGGAGGGGTGACCAGGTAAGTGTGAAACATCGAGCGTATTATTACTATATATTCAATAATAACTAAGAGTCCACCAAACCACTGTCACTGACAATTATTAAAACAACAGGACATCATTTGAGAGGTATAGAGGAACATGAGCATTTCATTTTAACCTATCTCTATATTACTATAGAAACTCTTTACAGTGTGATTGGAAGTCTTTTCAGCTCTTTTGTGCCTACCCATAACTCTCTTCTCCCAAGGGAAATAATTTGAAAGAAAATTTTGAATATGAGAATTCATTTATTATTCAAATAAAATTTGGAGAAACAAATGATACATCTTTAGGAATTTGGGTAGATGAGAGGGAAAAAAAAGAGAGAGAGAAAGAAAGAAAAGGGTGTCTTTTGTTAGTCCCTGAATGCTTCCAGTCACATCAAAGATAAGAAAGCAGTTAACAAAGGACATGTTATGGAAATAGGAACAGATGTGAGTTCAATTCTTATAAATGTCAGTTTTGTTTGATGGTGCTAGCCATTAAAAAGTGGAATTTGGAAATTTATAATATTATAATATGAATCCTGTGAAACAGCTCTATTTTTATATAAAATCCAACCAGCTACTTTTATTCAGAAGTTGAAGTTTTCTGAAGCTAATCTAAAGAAATCACTGATCTCAATGAGTTACTAAAGTGTTCGTACCTCTATTGTTAAAATAAGTAAAATGTCTTCAAACTATAGAACTTGGTGTTTGAATCTAATTCTAAGTTCTTTAAAAATGTTCTTTCTTTTCTTTAAGCTGAAACTTGAATGGAGGTGGGTGGAGAAAAACGTGCCAAGAATTAAGATTCCGATTTTCAAATTCCTTTAAGAACTTGATTTGGTTCTTCAAAAAAATAAGCACAAATGAGGTAATTTCTTTGAAATGAAAGTATTATGGCTGCAATTTGCATTCCATTAATCTGGATTTAAAAGTTACCTTTTTCCCCTCTTTATAACTGTCATGTCATACTATCATGTTAGAAAAATGTTATTTCTTATAATTTCAGAACTTTAGAATTAAAAGGAAGTGTAGAGTTGGTTTAGTCAAACACTCATTTTCCAAATATGAATCCAGAGCAGAGAGTTTACATTTGCTACAAAGACATAGCTTACAAAGCAATGGTAGTAGAAATGACCTCAGGGACCATAAAGATGTATGAATGAATCCAGTAGGATGGGCATATGGCAATCATGAGTGCCGCAGGCAATGGGTACTTGATGTCCATACCTGTGAATTGATCAGTAAAAGAAAAAATTACCTCTGTAAATAAATGACTGCCCAACTGCAAGACTTAATATCAGTTCTAATATACTCTTTTCCATTTCTTTGGCATTTATTTTTAAAAATAATCAAAAGATATTTTGTGTTAAATCAGTTCCAAATTTTTGCTCTATATTTTTTTTGTATGCAAAATCATTTTGACTTTGAGGGAAAAAAATGCCTCTACTCTTGATCTAAAATAGGAAGCTCAACTACAATAATGAAATTTTTTGAGCAAATTTTTCCTCGGGTTAGATATTTTATTATTATTTAAAAGTAAATGACAGGTAAATTTGATTTGAAGAAAATGTATTGCAATAAAAGACATATTGTCATTAGTTCTCTTCCAGATACTTCCTCTCACTTCGAACACACTTACCTCATTCTTGCCTCTCTTTGAGGCAGTTCTGGAAGTTCTCTTTTGTAATTGTGTTTAGTTGGGCCATCTTGGCTGCTGTGATATCCAGATTCTATTCAAAATGTTCACTTCTCATGGTCATTTTGCCTTTGGGAAGAGCCAGAAGTCAGACGGTGCCAAATTCAGTGAGTAAGGAAGATGGAACACATCGTAACAGTTTTATATGCCTGCTTTTCTGTTAAATGGCATTTGACAGTAAGATTCACTGGGATTTTTCTTTATCGTATCTCACAAAGAATCTCGCTAATAATGACTTTCAGAACTACTTCAGAAAGTTGCAAGAATGATGAGATTGACTGAAGTATTTTTGCAGGAAATCAATGTAAAGTGTTTTTTGATGAAATCAATATTTTTTAATTTAAACATTCATTGTGTAGTTTGATCACCCCTTGAATATATTACTCAACAGCGAAAATAATTTTGAAAGTATTATTTTTAAAAATATTGTCAAATGTTAAGTCACTTTATTTTTGCCCACTAGGAACCCCAGCCTCTTTTCAGGCATAGACTGACTTCTAGGAAAAGCAGAAGTGTACTGCTTCTCATGATCTGATCTCCACTTTAGGGTGATCAGTCTGCTTATTGAATTCTGAACTGTATTTTTCCCTCTCTCTTCTAGTTTAAACTATCCTGTCACTTTGCAGCCTGCTTGTTCATGGAGGCTTATCACAGGACCCAACCTGTCTCAGGTATGTTCATGATTCTGTATCAAAATACCTTAAGCTTGATATCATAAAACCAGCAGAAATTCATTTGTCACACTTGCAGAAGCCAGAAATTCCAATATCAAGGCAGGTTTGGTATCTACTAAGTAGGCACTTTCTGACACATAGGTGGAAATTGCATGTATTCACATAGTAAAAGAGGGAAGGTTTATCTCTCAGGCCCCTTCTACTCAGGAGAGCTGCCTTCTGTGACCTAATCAACTTTCCAAAGTTCTATTTGTGATTTCACTTAGCTTGGGGTTCCATTTTTCAGCAAGCTAATGTTGGGAGAGACCAACATTTGGACAGCACTGCATCCTTTGTGGAACCTGCAGCAGCTGCCTGAATTTCTGCATCCCTGCATTAGCCTCCACAGAACGATCTTCACATCCATCTATGCCACAGTCTTGACCTTCTTTTTGCTTTTCATTTGAAAGAATTCTCGAGGACAGGAACATATCTTTTCTCTGTGTAATTTCTATAGTATCTTGTCTTTTGGCATTTAGTCAAAGTTCAGTAAAGAAAAGTATTTATTTTGTAAAATGAAAACTAAAACTCAAAGTGATTTTGAGGAGAAATACACATAACCTCATTCCCTTTATAGATTGGAAGGTAATGGGGCCAGATAGTTAGGGTACCTGGCTCCATCTGACACCACTATGTATACACTTGGGATTAGAATGCAGACTCCTGAATAGTAGGCCAATGTTCATTTCACTATCTCCTGTCTCATTCACAGCACCCAGACAGATCATTAAGAAGAGAGGAAAGAGTAACATGCCTTGAGGAGTTGATGTACATTCTTGTCTGGATGCAAGACAACCAGGCTAGGCATCTAGAATGCCAGCTCTTAGCTCGTTCAAAACAATACCACCTGATATAAAGCAACAGGCGGTGAGAAAAGCTGTCAAGTCCCAATTTGCAGTTTCGAGCAAATATCACAGCAAAAAATAGACTCCAGATTCAACTTGTCTTTATTGCAACTCCTCAAGGGCTCAGTACCAGCTAACGGCTGGAATTCTGCACAAGCCTGCTGACCAGCTTTATGCTTGCTTCTCCTCCTGCATGGTTACCCAATTAGTTCCTTGTTAACCACACACCTGCAGTGTCTTTCCCTCCAGCTCTGCTCCTCTTTGTGTAGCTTTTAACCCCTTCTGTACATATTGTTTAAAACACTATTAAGTTGCCTACACGGATGCCTGACAGAATTGTTTGTGCCCCTTTGGTTGCCAAAGTAATTAGCTTACAGGGACATCTTATCTAATATAACTGCAAAATTAGGACTAGATGAAACTCCCCTGCCTGAGAAAGCTGCTGGAACATAGGAAATGCAAAGTCTATTCATCCAAGTAATCAGGTAACATGGATGCATACAGGGCATTTCAGAAACAGGGTAACCAGAGACTATAGTCAAAAGAAATAAGAAAAGAGTAGTCTCATGAAACCTTTCCTGAGGACCAGCAAGAGAGCCCCTTTGAAGCTCAGAATACAATGATGAGTCCCTGAAGACTTGATGTTATGCTAAAGACTGTGTCACGGCTGTTCCTGCCTCAGTGTACTCTCAAAGCTTAAAAAAAAATGTGCTTTAAGAAAGAATCTCCTGAAATTGCATGGTGAGGGGGCTGCGGGAACTCAGTGCTACTATGAGGAGAATCATTTGGCCGTCGAACCATGTGTCTGCTCGCAGATATACTTCTGACTTAATAAGCAGAATCTAATTGCCATTGGCTCTGTCTTTACATGTCTTTCAAAAGATAAAATGGCATTAGATCAAATTCTTTGGTGATGCATTAAAGACACATTTTAAAACTTGAGAAGCTTCATCTGAATATATTATTTTATCATTCTATCTTCATTAGTAAAGAAAAAATACAGATTCATAATGTAAAGGGCAAGATAATGATTTTGTTGAAAATATGTCCTCATAAAGGTCATAAAATTGTAGGAAGAAAATGATTATTTTAAGTAAGAAAATATAGAAAGTATGATTTCAGATATTGTAGCAATTAAAAAATAATCAGAAAATGGGAACAAGAATTTCTAGAAAACAATTGTAAAAGTTTTGTGCCCATTTTCAAAAAAGAGCAAAAGATAGATTCTGAAAATTATGGGCTTAGCAGTCATTGTTAAAATGTTCAATTGATTATTCAATAACCTATTTGTCTATATTCAAAAGTAGGTCATGTCAAGCTACTTAATTTTCCTGCTTTTAATTCTCATATCAGATTAGATATTGGAAGTTTCAGTAAAACTTTTGGTGGAAAGCCCTTCACAGTCCTAGTCTTGGTCCAGGAGGTTTATACTTGTAATCCCATGGAAAATTTATTGGAATTCCAATAAGCTAATTCCAATCTACCACTTCCACTGCTACCCACAGTGAGAATAAAGACACTGAGACATGTGTATAAGTATGGGGAGCCTAGTGTCCCAGGTTGAGCTGCGGTGATGTTTATCCAGAACCCCAGGATTTATTCATTCATGAAAAAGGGAGTGGCTCAAGGCTGCCACTGTGAGAACCTCAAGAAGTATGTGAGTGCTGTGACCTGGGGTAGGCAGGAGGCCTGAGATCACCTCTGCAATATGCAGAGAAGGATATGCAGAAAAAGTTTGCACAACATAATTTGAGATAATGTTTTGGGATTGGTGCTTTAGCTCTGATATGTAATCTCTTTTGCCCCTGGAAGTCATAGCCTCTTTTTCAAGACTCAAGATAGCGTGGAGCATAGCTCTCTATCCTACCAGGCTCATAGGTCTTTTTGGTAGTCACAGGGCAGGAAAACACTGATGGTCACCTTGCTTTAAAGACTACACATCATCACCTAGACCATATTAATTTACATTGCTTAAATCCAATTGAAGGGCTAAGGAAATGGCCTACCCAAGTCTGTACATATCAATACATGGAAAGAGGGCCAGGTATAGTCAAAATGGAGACAATTGCTCTTTCTTCAAGAAGAGTCATTCAGTTGGCCCTCCATATTGCTAGATTACAGGAATAATTTTCTAGTAAAATATCATGGAAGAAGTTGGAGAAAAAAGGATTGAAGATCTGAGTAAATTCAAAGCAAATTGAGCCATGTTTTCACACCAGGAGTGTGAGATCCTGAAAAAAGATCTTAAAGTTGCCTTGCTTCATTACCTTCGTGTGCCAAATTGTGTTTGGAGGAACACCCTGAACAAGAGCAAAATTAGTACAGAATCTTCCTGCCTTCACGGAGGTCATAAATTTTCTTTATTTCATGAAAAAACCGGCAGAGAAAAGGTTATTACTGCATTGTGCAAAGTGGGATCTGATTAACCATATCATCACATCAAAAATGTTGGAAAGGAAAAGGTTAAGCTGAAATGACATCTCACACCTACCTGAGAGCAAGGGTAAGGAAGGGTTATTGCGGATTTGAAAATTTGTTTACTTTAAAGCCTAAATCAAAATTTATCTTTTGAAGTTTACAAGTATTGAATGACTCTAAAATCACAAGAGACCAAACTGTGGTTTGACTTTCAAAACAGCTAATCAAATTTTCAACTCCAGAAAGTGGTTAATAGAAAACTGGATAGCAGATCTATTAGACAAAGACTTTAATATATCTGCTCAAAGAACTAAGTGAAGATGTGAAGAATGTTGTAAAATGTGAACAGCTTGAACATATTTTTACAGGATAGTTTATGAAAAGGACTGTAACGTGTAGCTGAGCCCCAGGCCTTTCTTGCCCTGCGTGAGACCCTGGGTCTGGCTCCCAGCATCACTGATGAAAACACAAACAAAACTCGAAAAGAAACAAGATACATGATTCAGAAATTGAAGAGCAAAATAACTGAAATGAAAACTTACTATATGAACTCAAAAGTAGATTTAAATAGACAAAAGAAAAAATTCACAAATCTGAAGACAAAATATTGGAAAATAGCTTGAAGAACAGAAAGAAAAAGACTGCAAGACATTCATCAGTTTGGGGAATGTGTGGTTCATCATCAAATAGACCAACATAGACATTGTTGTGATTTCATAAAAAGAAAAAAATCTGGAAGAAATATTTATAGAAAAAATGGCTAAATTTCTCACAAATTTTGTGAAAGATAGAAACCAAAAAACTCCAAGGAACTCAAAATCTCATACAAAAATACATTATAATCAATCTTTCAAATGCCAAGAACAAAGAAAACATCTTGGAATAGCAAAAGAGAATGACTCATAGCATAAAATGATCTTTAAAAAATTAACAGATTTCTCTTAAAAAATTGTAGAGTCCAGAAGGCAATGAAGTATATAAAAATAAAGGAAAAAACAAAAGTAAATTGTCAGTCAGTGATCCTATATCCAGTATAATATTCTTCCAGGGTAAGGGAAACCAAGCTCATTGCCAATAGAGTTGCTTTCTAAGATTTCCTATGAGGTGAAAAGAAATGGTACTATATACTTAATTCAGAACTGTTTGATGAAATAAAGATCTCAATAAACATAAACAAATGAGTGAATAGTGGCTAGTATAATTTTCCTGATGTATTATAACTCTGCTTTTTGTTTTCTACATGCTTTGAGGACTGATACTTTTACATAAAGTATTAGTAGGGGTCTTTTTATTTAACTTGCTTAAAATTCTCCATTTCATTTATGATTTAATTTGAGACTAATATATATGAATTTACTTTGATAAATTTATAATATATATAATGCAACTTTTTATATCGGTAGCTGAAAGTCTTGAGTATATATTTGTTAAGAAATCATTTTTATATTAATGAAGTTACCTGGTATAAATTCAAATTATAATATTATAACTTTAGGATTTCAAATGTAATGCACATGATAATCACAAATCAAACTATAGTATATGTCCAAAAGGAAATCATAAGGAGATTTAAATATTTCACCACAAAAATATCAATTCAACTAAGCTCAAAGGATGAGAATACTGTAATATAGGAAATGAGAAACAATAAACTAGATGGTGTATAGTAAAGAAGTGGCAAAATGGAAAAATAAATCTCTCTTCACAAATAGTTGCATTAATGTAATAAGATTAAACTTTCCAGTCAAATATCAGAGATAGGTACAATGGATTCACACACACACACACAATGATACAACCACGAACTTACTGCAAGAGACGCATTTAGAAAACCGCAGAGGATCAGAAAAGATACTCCACATGATTAGTAACTCATAGACAGCTGTACTAATACCAGACATCAAAGATAGCTGTAGTAATACCAGACAAACTATCATCTAAGTCAAAACATTACAAAACAGAATTACATATTAATAAAAGTTACACCAGGGGCTGGAGGTTTAGCTCAGCGGCATAAGCGCCTGCCTTGCAACCAGGCAGTCGTGAGTTCGATCCCCGGTACTGATAAAAAGGAAAAAGACAAAAATAAATAAATAAATAAATAAAAGGTACACCAAGAAGATATAACAATTATAAACAATTAGACTTCTTTTAGACAGAGCCAAAATACACAAAAATGAAAGTTGACAGACTTAAAAGAAGAAACAGCTCTCCAAAAACAGGTGGTGGATTCAAAATTCCAGTAATCAATACAATAACTGGACCAAATTTTTTAAGTAAAGGATTAGAGATCTTAACATAAATAACCATCTAGATCTAATAGATGTAATAAAGGGCACTCTACTGAACAGTGAAAGATAATATCTATGAAAAATAGTATGGCAGAATTTCAGAACACTGAAAAATAGAATTATCATGTGATCCACCAATTTTTCCTAGGTATATTCCCCCAATGCAAACAGGATCATGAAGGTCTATAAGTGCACATATCTCCACAGTCATGTTACTCACATTAATGAGAACATGAAAACAATGAAACGGTCCACAGTGAATGAACTTGGATATACAGAATATTATGTATACATACAAGGAAATATTACAGAACCTTGAAAAGGAAAGAAATTTTGGCATCACTTATACAAAGAAGAACTTTGACAACGTTAGGCTAAATTAAATAAACTGATCCTAAGTGCTGTATGATTCTTTTTATATGAAATATTTGGAACTATTTATCATAGTCAGAATCACAGCTGAAGAAATAAAATAAGGTTGCCAGTGAGTACAACTGGCATGGATTATGGAACTAGTACTTAATAGTTATATAGTTTTTGTTTTATGAGATGAAAAGAATTATAGATTCCCATGGTAGTGAAGGGTACACATTTCATACTTAGTATGACTAAACTCTACACTTATAATTAGTTTAAACTGTACAGTTTTTTTTACTGTGAATATGTTATAACTAAAGAAATTACTGAAAGGTTAAAATTGTTTCAGCTTTTATATTTAAAATCTAAAAAAATTATAAAGAAGAATCAGTTATCCAATAATGTATCATGGAGGAAACACATGGAGGAAATTTATTGTATAAATAAAATAGAAATCAGAATCATTCAAAAGTTGTATTTGGGTACTGTGACAGTGCTTTTTAAAGTTGGTTTATGATTACTTTTTATAAGCTTTTGTATTGGGATTTAGCTTTTAATTTAAAAAACGTGAAGTTAGAGCCTGATAAACTTTGCTGTAATCATTCAGACTTGAAAGAGTTAAGATTCACATCATAAATTCCAGATTTTGATAGGAGGGTCTCCCTTGAGGTTTGCAAACACCATGACTCCACATGCGTCTAAATGTTCCCCATATTAATCCCTGGATTTGTCCTTGATGGGGGCTTGAGGCAGTAGCATCCCAGGGGAGGATTATTGTTAGCATTGTTATTTAAAAAGAGTAAACAAATAACAAGAAATTCACTATAGGGAATGTACAGCCTTGAGCTTTAAGATAGGGCGATTCAAACGGGATTTCAAAATTATATAATCCATTTTGCTAACAGAAATACGTGTGTGTGTGTGTGTGTGTGTGTGTGTGTGTGTGTGTGTGTGTATGGGGGGTATGTGCTCTCACCATAACTCACATAATAACCCTTTGCTCACCATTATAAACCATAACCCTCATAAGAAAGTATTTTAATATAGTGGGTGCATACATTGACATTTTACTCCTGCTAGTTCAAGCACATTTCATTTTACTTGATCCCATCTATCCTTCCATTTTATCTTATAGATTCCTCAGAATTTTCCTTGATCTTAGGTCATTAACCCTTTGAATAAATATCTTTAGTATGTACTAGCAACTTTTAATATATGTAAGTAGATTATGACAAGTTCTGCATTTAATTCATTTCATGCTATGTATGCTGAGTTCTGTCTATAGAGTCTTAAACCTCCCAATTGTCTCAGAGATGATTTATGTTTGAAAAAGTAATTCTCTAAGGACTTTTGTTAAGTTTATTTTGTTTATAAAGAAATTCTTATGTCTCTTAGAAAAATTTGGGAAAATACAGTTAAGTAAATGAAAATAAGAACTAAAATAATTTCCCTTTCAAAAATCTCCTGATGTTGTATTGGCATTCATATTGGCCTATAATCTCACAAATAGACAATTTACTGCTGTTGTTTTAAAACTTTGGGCATATCCTATGTAATTATACTTACTTATCTAATTGCTAAGACAAAATATCTGAAGTTCAGAATTCCATGGAACAAAGAGAGTTTTCAGAGATTTCAGCCCATGATCAGTTGGCCCCAATGCAGGGTGGTACAGGGCAGAGAGGCAACAGGTCATGGAGGCAGAAGACAGCAAAAGCAACAAGGCAGAAGAGATAAGCTTCTCTCTGTGTCTTATATTGTGCCCAGTATTATCAGGGTAATGGCAGCATCAATCCAATCAGCGCATTGATCTGTCATTCCCACACCCTTAGTCCCAGCACCCTTAATCCGTAATTACACTATGGATCAGGGACTCACTATAAATTCAGCCACCTTTGAAAACACTCTATGACCACATGGGGGGACATCTAGTCACAAATTACAGCATTTCACTCTGATCCTCAGTGACTCAAGCACATTCCTTATGCAAAAGTCCATCTTCAAGATTTGCTACAGTCTAAGTATTTTCAGCATTCCTGAAATATCCAAGTCAAAACTCTTTGAAATTTAGGAGCTGAAGTTCCATATGAGACCTTGCCTTTGACTTACTGTGCATTAAGTCCCTCAATATTCACATTTTTAAATACTTCACACACACACACACACACACACACACACACACACACACACACATATATATATATATATTATTTATGTGTCAATAGTTAATTGCATCCTAAGCTATCGCCAAAGGTTCAATAATTTCATGATATTATAAAGACATTATCAAATGCTCATGGTATATTAAATTACAAATCAACTTGAAAATTAACATTGAGAAGCAAAGAAGCGATAATAAGGAAGAAATTCAGAATATGAAAAATGAGCTTATATACAAAAGGAAAAATTTTAAATGAGAACTATCATCTACAATAGCAGCAACACACCTTCACAAAGTACTTAACAGTCTTCTAATAAGAAAGAAATCAGAGTAAACTTTTCTATTATTAGATAAAATGGAGACCTTGGAGTCCAAATAAAGCCATGAATACTTAGATAAAGTATTTGGTAATATATATATATATATATATATATATATATATATATATATATATATTTAGTAATACATATATTAGAAACCATTGTGTGTGTATATATATAATTTCAATGTATTAAAATGTATTTAAATTCATTTGCATGTTTTCAAATGCACGTGTAAATTTCCAGAACAGTTTCAATAAGAGTACAAGGGACTCTTGAACACCTTTATCTAGATTCAGTTTTTAAATTTTTTCCCACATCTTGCTTGTCACACTCAGTATCACAAGTTGCATGTGAAATGATCCCAAGGGCTCATATATTCAAGAATTGGTCCTCAAAGCAGTGATGTCCAGAGGTAGGGCTTCGCAAGATGGTTGGATTATAAGAGCTCTGTCCAATCAGTGGGTGAACTCATAGATGGATTCCTATTATGTCTTTCTGGAGAGGTGATGGAAGTTTCATTAGTGGGGACCTAGTTGCAAGGAATATGTCACTGATGCTGTGTCCTGAAATGGTAAATCATCTTCCTGGTCCTTTGCTCCTTGCCCTGCCTCCTGACTGCTACTAGGTCAGCTTCTTTGCTTTACTGAATGCTTTCCAGCAGGATGTTTTCTTCCACCCTGGGCCCAGAAACAGTGGAGCCAAAGGACTGAAACCTTGGAAGTGGTGGGCCACAGCGAAGTGTTCCTCCTTTAGACAGAATTTTCCAGGTGTCTTGTCACATTAGCAGAAAACTGAACTACCACATTCTAACTTCATTTATGAATATATCTATATATTATGCATTTCTCCTATAGATTTCAGAAAGTGCATGTACTATTGGCTTTTAATATTAAATACACACAAGGGTAAGACTAGACCATAATAAATATATTCAGGAAATTAAATTCTAGTGAAACAATATTACTTAATCTGTAGTCCATTTTTAGATTTCACTAATATCTTTGCATTTTTCTTTATGCTAGATTTTCCCCCAAGATTCAGTTCAGATTATGCATTGAATTTACTGATTGTATCATGACTTAACAATCATTTTGACTGGCAACAGTTTGCTATTCTTTGTCTTTGATGAAATTAACAGTTTTCATCTCAAATAGCTTATTTGGTTTGTATGATACTACATAAACTGCATTTTCAATTAGATTGAGATTATTCATTCTTTACAAAAACACTCAAGTTCATGCTGTGTGTTTACTGCTCATTATTCCTTATCTTAGTGACCTTCATTTTGATTAGTTGGTTGAGTTATAACAAGTTCTTTGATTTTGTTTATTTAACGTTGGTACTTTTTGAATACATGCTTCTGTGAGTAAATATTTTAAGTCCATCTACATATTCTTTCATCATCAAATGTTTCTATCTATTGAAAATTCTCTTCTGAATATGTTGTTTCTGATTATTATAAAGTGGTGACTTTCTAACCTCATCTTTCTTCTTGTATATTAGAAGTCATTCCACAGTGAGAAAGACCTTGTGTTTCAACCAATTTATTTACTTGCTTATTCACCTTCCTATTTTGTCCATAATGACTCACAGAGGTTTACTTACTAGGGTGAAATGTGAGAGATCACTGATATATTTTAAAATGCTTGTTCACTAATGAAATTGCAAGTTGATTTCACAGTTACATATGTTTATTATCCTGTGGCTATTTCTTTGATGTTCTGTTGCCTATGCTTGTTTGAGATGTTGATATTTTCTATTAAACATGTTAAAGATGAATAATTTGACCTATGATTGTCCTCCAAACATCTTCCTTGTCTATGATATCTGCACTGCAAAAAACTTAAAAAATCCATGTAGCTGTACTTCATCAAGTCAGAAATTTCCCTCATACTTGTTTCTGAAAATTCTCATGAGGATAGCAGTATCCAACTCATCTGTCCAAAAGCCAGCCGTCTAGTGTCTGACTTTTATCATTTGCAGACTGATGTCTTGTGTAAAGATTCTTCTTTTAGTTTGACAATTGGTTGCTTGCTTTTGATTGGTTACCGGATACTGCACTTCAAATCAGCTTCGACTCTATGTTCTACTCCCTTAGCGTAAGGTCTGTTTTAAGCCCCATATTTACCCAGGTACAAGAGCCTTGGGTTTTCCTTGCAGGAAAACTTAATATGCAGAAGATATATTAGGAAGAATAGAGATTGTGGATATCTTTAAATTCCAGCCAGACTTATGTGTACTTCATCACAGTCAGCATTTCTCAGAGTATGGTCAAGAAGTCCCTGGTTTTAATGAGGTCCTTTCAAGTGGTCAGCAAGATCAAAACTACTTCCTTGAAAAATGAAGTTGTCACCCTTGTTTCACTGTCATCCTTTGTGAGTACAACTTGGAGTTTTTCAATAAATACGTGGTTTGCAATATTGCAACAGATTGAGGGTAGAAGACCATATGAAACACCCAACTTGGGCATCAATCAGATTTGTGAAGGTGTGAAGCAATTATACTGTACTCACCAGAATTCATTTTTGTAAATAGTTTATTTTGTATTTAAATATGCTATTGCTCTTAACACATAGTTGAATTTTACGTATTTTATTTAAAATGAATTAAATATTTAAATTCCTTCTCAATATTTTTAAATGGTAAATATCATTAGATAAAACATACATGAATAAAAGAAACCCTAATTCATAATTTTAAAATTAAAAATGAAATGCTGTATCTATGCTAAACTATCATTACCCATAAGGAAATTCCTATTAAGTGCCAGAATTCTATGTTTCATGACTGGGTGCCTAAAGCCCAGCCTCTATACTACATATGTTCTCTCACTCCAGTGTAATTTACACAATATTTTCTTTAATTCCTGTACAAAATCAATGCCTTGCAACCATTGGCCTCTTCTTTGTTCAGGAGCATTACCCCTAGTGCTGAATATTGCTGATTTCTATAATCTAAATTGTCTGGTGGCCTTTTAAAAATCACTTCCTTGGGGACATCCTTTCTACATTATTCCTCATCCAACCTTATTAGTACTCGTTCATTGTCTTTGTTAGCACAACCCCCATTTTCATGAATAACTTGATAATTTAATAAGCATACTATAGAACAAAGTGGTTTAAACAAAATGAGCAGCTGGCCATGGTAGATACTCCACAAATTCGACAGGTATAGTACTCACTTCATTCTCTGGTTTCCTATTTTCTCCCAAAATATTGAATATCACTAATTTTCCTGTCCATTTTGTGATGAATTCAATATTTTACGTTTTCAATAAATTCTCTAGCATAATATATTTTAAAATAGGACAGTTCTATAACTTTCAGAGTGGACCTCCTAAGTATAGTCTTTTCAAGCACATCCCTCTTTTTAAAATAGAAGAGAGAAAAGTATGTTTTACACACACACATACACACACACACACACACACACACACACAAACTCACACACACATGAAGTCATCATATCTACCCTACAATCACAGTTATGGGTTCAGAAATGTTAAAGGATATCTTAATTGTTTTCTCATAAATGAGACCTGATATCCAACTCCCCACAATTTAAAGAAGGTAAGAGTTTCTTTTAACAGACAGTTTCAGGAGTTTCAAAATAAGATTAGCTGGCTCAGTCACAGAAACAATATGGCGGAAAGGCCTGCCTTGGATAAAAGCAGTATGGAAATCCAGGAAGCAGAAGAGAATGGCAGAGTCCAGGCAGAAATACACTGATCCAGGTAGTGACCCACCAACCGCCATTAACCAGACCCCACCTCCCAAAGACGCAGTCACCAGTGGATGAGCCCACAAGCCAGTATAAGATCCTGTGATACAACCACAATTCAAAAAGCCTGCCTCTATGTGATAAGAAACTGGGAAGACATTCCAGGTCCTAGCCTCAAGTAGTGATATGAAATTATTTATACATAAAAACCAGCAATGGCTATTATTTGTGCTGTTAGGCACATCAGTATAAAACGTTTTTACTTCTTTAGTGAGAAAAACAAATTTTTTTTTGGAACTGTGACATTGTAACTAAAGTGTTACCAGACTTGCTTCTATTTTTGGTGGATCTTATAAATGTTTGGGAAATCAGGTGGTTTAAATGGACTTTTTAATGAAAAATTACCTTAGAAATTTGAAGAGCAAATTTATTTATAGAAAAATATTCAAAAACACACCAGCAATATTATGATGTCTCCAAGTTATTTGTAAATTTTTGACTCATTCTTTGTACTCAGAATTAAGATTTGCTCATCCTAAGAGAACATTGAGCTGTTAGGAAAAGTAGATCAATTGTTTTAGAAGTATGTTATAGACCCAGGTGGACAAGAGAATAGTTTTTCTGTTATTGAAGTAATGTTAGACATGGGAAAAATTACTATATCGGTATCTATTTTTGGTATTTAACTCTTGTAGAGAAAATTACATTTTAAAATATGATCTTGAACACGAAACAAAAGAGAAGAAAGATAATATATAAGCTAAGACTGTCTTGTGTGTTTTACAAAGAACGTGATACATATTTTAGTCACAAAATACAAGTAATTGATAGTTATTTATATGCGGTATTTAATTCTTTCTCTGTAGATAGCATGCCAGATATGTTAGACACAGTATGCATATACTGTGTCTGTTTTATTTTCTATATGTGCAAATAAAAGCTGCCAATCCAGTTACAAGTGTCCACTCAAAACAAGCAGCGCTCATAAACAACTGAACTGCCCATACCTGTAACTGCCTATCAGCTGATATCAACCTCTCAGTTATGTAAATTCAATGCTCATATTAATAACTATTGTTTTTTGAAGTCTTCATTGTTAAACTGTCACTTTTAACTAAGTCACCCCTGGTAGCTTCCAATAGCATCTAGTTATATGTGTATTTTATTTTAATTTACATTCTTGCACCTATTTCCCTCTTTTTTGATCTTCTGATAGTATCACTGCATATGTGAAGCTGACCTTCAACCTGCGATGCAGCCCACTTGGCATTTAATTCACAGCCCTCTTATTTTAGACTTTTAAATACTGGGGTTACAGGTTTGTACTTCTATGCCCAGCTATGAACTCATTTTTAATTAATCTATTCTCTATATTATAATTTCCCAGCATTCTCTATCCATTCTTGAGCCTGCTTTTCTTTGACAGCTGTTCCACGTCTGTCCCTAGCGAGTGACCAACCACTGCAAATGCGTTTGTTATTGCCTGAAAGATTGTGCCCCTGTGCCAGGATACAACAAACTTTTATTCATACGTTCTGTACAATTGTCTCTGCTATTCTGAAATGAAATAAGTTTCTAAGTGTGATTGCTTCCAAAGAGAAACGTCTTATAAGAAGAAGCTAAAAGATTTGCTCCTGCTCTGACTGCATTTTTTAATCATCACTGTTGGCCCCTCCAGTGCGTCCGCCCATTTCTGAAGCCAGGCTCATGATTTTGATGCACCATCAAGGCTAAATACAGTATATCATTTCAGCCGGCTTTTCACATTGTGTTATTGTTAATGATGCTTTTTATTTACCAGAACCATAGGCAATGTGATATTACGCTCATTCAGTGAGCCCGGCAGGAGACTTTTTAAAAGTGTAATGCATTTGCTCTAATGTCTCTGATCAGGTGGATTCGGCCTGGAAAAACTCCAAGTGGATAATTACATTTTTGCTACCTATAATTTCTACTACTCCTTTGAGAGCTTATAGCATTCTTCTCCTTTCAAACTCAACACATGTATGGAATTTGCAGAACACTACTTTAAAAAGAGAAGAAAACTGGTCAGACTTAACCCTGAGGAGGTGATGCAGGGACAACCCCAAAATGGGATGTTCAGAACAGGCTTTTCCAAAATTGGGGCAACACTGAAGTTGGTCTAGATTTTTCCATATAATTTCAAGTCTGTGTCCTCTTTTTCCTTTTCTTCAGCTCTCAACTTTTTTCCACACTTATAGACAGATGATATTCCCATGCTAATCTGATTGCTTGAATGAGTGGAAGTAACATCATAAATCATTTTTATTAAGTTTTGCATATTATACTTGACACCTAGGCCTGAGATATTTGAACTGTAAAAATAATAGGCAATGGGGAGTCAAAGCATAATACAAAGGGATTGGCCTCCAAAAATACAATTCTAGGGCCCAGGTGATGCCAAAGAAATCATCTCACTTGATGCGGGTGCTTCTGCCTACCATAATTTGACTTTTAAGCCAAGTGACAACATTATTTTTAAGGTAAAAATAAATACTATATGTTAGATTTTATTTTTTCTAATTGGTTGTATCAGCATATGTGACTCTTTACACAAAAGGTGTCACAGGTCAAGGAGAATGCTTTTAGTATTTTACTTTTTTAATGTGAATATGTTTCCAGTATTAGCTGTTCTTAAAGACCAAAAATTATGAAGGCAAATGACCAAGTGGAATAATCCTCTCTTATAAAAAATAGCACTGGGAAATAAAGAAGGAACGAGTTAAACTGCTTATCCTGACTGTGGAGCAGAAAAACATAATGTCTGGGTGTATCCTTGTGTCATAGTTATAGGAAGGAAATATCTAGAGGAAAATTCCTTTAAGCATGCAATGCCTTTCTTCGGTGCTTCATGGGTGGTACACACTGTATCTTAATGAACACCTCTGATATATTGTTAATATTTGTTTCATCTGCCCTTCTTCCCTTTGTGGGCCTGAATGCTCAGAGCATCCTCATAATCTGCATCATCCCGTCTAATTGCCTTGCTCAGAGCTTCTGCAGTCACACACTGTTGTTTACCATTCAGGTAATGGTTCAATTTATGATGAAAGATGACATCATTGTTTTGAAGGACCCTGCATATATTTATAGAATATTAATTCAGTCTATTATATGATATTTGTTCAAAACTATCTACAATAGATTATATTTCATGTGTTTTCTTTATCTTCAAGATGCCGTGATTTTGCTAACTCCATGCAGATAATACATGGATTTTATTTTCTGCATATTTCCTTACATCAAATTTCTTTGCTTTCCTAATGCAACACACAGGCACATGTCCCTTTTGCCCACTAATTTTTGAGGCTGGGCTGAAGAGAGTGTTCGATTTCTCTGTGGCACTGGACTCAGAACAAGGCTGAGGTGACTCTTATGGAGGTTGGCAACATGCCAGTTTGCATGGCGTGTAATAGGCAGAATCAACTAAGGCTCTAAAGTTTTAAAAAGGAGCTAATTTTTGGAGCTAGATGGTCATTTAAATTTTGAAATACTACATTGTAGATACAGAGAGGACATAAGTTGGAAAACATCCAAGGGGCATACTCACTCGGGAGTTATGCTATTTTTTTTTTTTTAATTTCAAATGGCATTGAGAGATTCATTGTTTCCTTTTAGATTCTTAATTAGAATCATTGGTCTATGTTTAACTTTGGCCTTATGTTCCAACTCACCAATTCTTTTACTCATCTGTTTGACATTTCTTATTTATGAGTTCCTCTGATTTCTCATCCCATTTTGTCAATGAATTTGGCTTCTATTTTAAGACCAACATCTTGGACTTGCAATATAGGCTTGGATTAATATGAGGTTGACTATTATCATGTTGTACCTAATGTTTTCCTCCTCGGTTTCAGTACCACAAACATAGTCCATCAAGAATAATATCAGGTGGACGCTTAACTCTTAGTTTTTTTTAGTTTTTTGTTTGTTTGTTTGTTTTGGTATCAGGGCTCGAACTCATGACCTTGCACTTAGCAGGTGGATGCTTATGCCACTGAGCTAAATCCCTGGCCCAAGAATATAATCAAAATATATGCACCACAGTTTCCTTATGGATCTTTGACTTTTGGGAAACATTCGAGTGTTCCTCTATTCTTCTTCTAATTCCACTCCTATTGGAACAAATGGTCATATTCTTTAAGGAAAACTCATAACATTCACCAATTTGATCATTGTCTTTCCTTTCAGAAATGCATACTTAAAAGAATTAGTACAAACTTTTTTTTTATTTTAAAGAGAAAAAAATTGTAAAAACAACAATGAAACAAAATTTCAAAACAGGTTAGTGAAACAATAACAATAATTGGTTTATTATGTATTGTTGTCTACATAATAGTTATTCAGAATACAAGATATAGGGAAGAAATATTGACTAAACAATATTAGCACAGAATTTTCTTTTCAATGAACTAAGAGAAACTAGCTATATAACTATCTTTTTTCTTCATTTATTTACCTTTTCTGTCATCACATTTATTCTCTCTCTCTCTCTCTCTCTCTCTCTCTCTCTCTCTCTCTCTCTCTCTCTCTCTTTCTCTTCCCCAAAGAAGAAGAAAAACAGAAATAAAATAAAACAGAGTTTCAAACCAGGCTAATATAAAGTAACAATAATTAATACATTGTGCATAGTTATCTTCATAGTACAAGATATAGGTATGACATAATGTGCAGAAAATATTAGCACAAATCTTTCATTTCAATGAACTAAGAGAACATAACTGTATAACTATCTCAACTATCATGTGTACAGATAGATAGATAATTTTTGTCTCTCTTTTCTCTTTCTTTCCTTCCCCTTTCACCTATTAGTTTCTCTTCTAGATAAATGGATACAACTTGATACTATACTCGTAAGTGTAATAAATCAGGGAATTTATGTAAACATCATATTGTCTCACTAGTGCGAGAAAATAAACAAGTAAATAAGATGAAAGTGTATAATAGATATTGTGAATTTGGAAGAATTTTTTCAAAGAAAAGGTAGAACTTATTAGAACAACAACAGACAATAGTTTCTATAGGAGACAATGTAAACATGTTAGATTTTGCGGGTTCCATATGGTCTCTTCTGCCTGTCATTCATTTATTCTTCCTTGCTTTCTATTTATTTTTGTTTGCAAACTTTTGAAAATGTATGAGACAAAGTTAATAATTTGAGTGTCATATAAAATTTTTATTTACTACTATATCAAAAAGAAATAAACTACATTAAAATTCTGTAAAGAGTTCAATAACACTGAAATGGTGAACACTTGATCCTAAAAATTAAGATACTCAAAGTGTTGATCTTAAAACTAGTTATTTTTATTAGATTATGCCTTTCAGGAGGACACATAATCACTTTCTAACTTTTTTGCCTGCAATTGGGACTTTTACACTTCAGAGTCAATAAATATTGCTGAACTTCTACAAAGAATTGAGTTACCCACTCCAAGTATGTATTATTTCCCTTCATATCAAGTAGAGGAAAGCTATCATTCTTCCTTAGAGAATAAACTCATCTTGAGTTGACTTAAATTTAGACTTGACTTATTAAGTGTAAGACTTTATCTAACAAGGCATGTGATAAGATAAACTTCACAGGAATCTTTCACCTTTTTGTCTTACCAAGTTCATATGTTGAATTCTGGTGGATTTTTCCCTTGCCAATTTTTATTTAAAGAGAAATATTAACTTCATAACCCATGCTATCTGTTACTTCAACTTAATTACATTGGCTGATAGAATTTTTTTTAAAGTGTTTCCATGGAAGAGATAGTATAGCACATTAAAAAGATAAAAAATAGCAAGAAAAATCAAGAATGACAACAAAAATTTTAACAGTTGACAAAATTAAACTTCTTCAAGAAACCCTATTTCTTATTATAGGGTTATATTGGCTATTAAATGTCATAAATCTATACCAATAGTCAGAGAGACCAAGCACAGGAAGGGCAAATGATGTTCAAGGAATTTTTGTTTTATTTTCATACCTATTAAAATAGCTGGAGCAAAGACAACCAAGAATCAATCCATTTCCTAGGAAAATTCCACAGGCCTCCATCAAATTCTCTCTCTCTCTCTCTCTCTCTCTCTCTCTCTCTCTCTCTCTCACACACACACACCACACACAGAAATGATCATCTAAGAAAAAATATTTATTCTTATTTTGCTAAATAAGTAAGCCAGGGAATCATGTATTTGTACTCAAGCAGAAGTTTTGATTTACTTGGCTTGATGAAATATTCCCAAACAGAAAGTTATACATATTACTCAACCTAAAAGAACAAGATGAAATAATGGAGTTGCCTGTGACCAAAAAGAGCTCCAATTCTTGATAATTAAAAACAGAATTTACATGTGTTGTTTGTACTTTCAGAGCCTGTTTCAGGACTTCGAGATATTTGTTATCATTTTAAAAATTAAACTAGTATTTCAGGTTTTCTCGAATTCTTTTGGTGCCTAGCACAGGGCTTTCCCATTCAGTAGAAACATGTTCACCAGTTGATTAAATTTTATCCCAAAGCTACCCTTGAACCTCATAAATCTCTTCCATCTTGAATGTGTCACTCTGAATACATGAGAAAAGAAATGTACAATGTACCTCTCTGTGTCCTATCTTGGCCATTTATTGTCCTTGCATCAGGTTACAAAGATTTATTTCTTTTAATCAGCCCTGATCAAATAGCCCCTCTCACCAGTTAACCTTTCAGGTTCTTTTTCCCTTATTTCTAAAAATTTGTCTCCAGCCTCCTTCTACCAAGGTGTTTAGAAAGAGACAAGACAATAAAGCAATGAAGTCCAGTCAGTACACTGAAAAAGTAACATCTTAATTGGTAGAAATAAGATGAGTATGGATCAGCCCTCCCCTCCTGTACTTCACCCATGTACAAATGCGAACACACGTGCAGTTCTCCTCATGGCCCTGCATTACTAAGTTGCACACAATCCATAGACACTCATGAATTTGTACGGTCGCATGTCTGGTTCTTATCAACTAGTACCTAAGAAAGGGGTTGCCAAAGGATTAGCTGAGGGCAAAATTAACAAAGGAATTTTCCACTCGATAAGAAATTAGGGAGTAGCAATCTGAAAATGTAGTGGAGCAGTCTTTTTTATTTTTTAATTCCTGCTTAAATGTATTTCATGAAAGTACACATTTTTTTCAAGTAGTAAGTATCAACATTTTTCTTGTATTCATTTAGCACATATGTTATTAATACTCACATATTTATAATTCTTAGAAAGAGTAATATTTGGATGCCTGAAGCAAATTTTTGATTTCTAAATTATTTTGAGTAAGCAATACTCCTTTGAAGCCTCAATAAAATGACACTTCTTTGGATATGTATGAGACCAGGTCACTTTTCTACATAATTTAAAGCCAACATGGTTTTTCAACTGTAGGTCTACATTTACCTAAATTTGCAAATATTCAGCCTCCCATGTTAATAACCTCATCACTCTGAGAATGTCTCTTTTCAAAACAGCAAAACTCAGAGAGGACTGCTCATCAAACAGTTGTGAAGCTCGAAAACATTCAAAAGTCATTGTCTTTTGTTATACGTGCAATAATTAAATGCAGCATCAGCATGACATCAGTGCTAGATAATTTTCAACCACAAAATGCCATTCTCTCCCATTAACTGGAGGATTGTTGGAGGGTTTTGTCTCCATTTCGCCAGACAGAGTACAAAACATTGTGACATGCTTAATATTTCTTCCGCCAAGATGTCCACTCCGATTCCTCACCCTTTACAGAGTTGTTGATTTCATCTTGTATTTAGCTGCCAAAAAAGCGATTGCGTGTGCAGCACCAGTAACAAAGTGAAAATGAATTATGCATCAGAAGGAACTGCATTTGAGTCAAAAAACTTAGACTTCAGCATCTTCAAATTACAATATGATTTAAGAAGGAATACATTTAAGGAGATAGCAATGGACTGAGGTGAAGGGGTCGGCATTGGCCTGGTTTAATATAATTTAGCTTTCAATTATTTATTTTTAAAAGAGCTACTAAGCACACTGAATCTCTTTAATGGCAATGTCAAAAGTATGGAGACTGGAGAAAAGCCATGAATAATAGTGACAGATTGTTATGCATGGTAATGTTACAGGGCCTGCTGCAAACTGAAGCATTCACTAGAGCAGGACAGCACGCCTGGAGCAGCCCGCTACGAGAGTCAGGGACAGGTCTCTGCTCCAAGCTTGGATGACAGCTGAACTCTACATTCTTTGAGGTCTAACTGGTTTTGTCATCAAAGCCATGAGTCACTATCTCTTAGACAATCCTGTGCTTTTCTTTTCACGCTTGGAATTTACATGACTTTTCTTTTAATTGAGCACCATTTATTTTTCCAACAGTTAAATTAATTTCACAAAATACTCTCCCATAGTTTTTGCACAAGCACACAGTGAAATCACTGTGTTGGAACAGTGAAATCACCCTTTAAGATATGAGGTAACATCATCATCCTTCCAAAATCTATAAACATACCAAATGGATTTGAATGAATTGTGTAAATATATTAGTGAAAATGAAGGAGAAAGAAGTGTCAAAAATGAAAAATGTTTTTTGATGCATATTAGGAAGTAGAACATGGTAAAATGTAAAAAGCTGGGCTTAGAGTTAGGCACCTCACTCTGATGGCTAATCTTGATTATCAACTTGATTTTACTGAAAGAAAAGGAGGAAATTAATATATCACATTTCTGGCAATGCCTGAAGGTTTTTCTGGAATCATGGTATATTGAACAGCAAGTGATACAGAAACCCATCCTGAAGGTGGGTACCACCATCCAACAGGATAAGCTTCCAGAAAGAGCACAAATTTAGAAAGAACAGAACAGGAGTGAGGGGAAGCCTACCATACCAGCTCCTCCTCAACTCTCTGCTCCCTGCTCTGCAGGAGGTAAGTCATTCTGCTCCACTGTGCCCTTGCACACTTCCACATGAAGTGTGTGCCTCCCTGTGGGTCTAAAAGCAAAAGAGCCACCTAACATGGACTGAAATTGTAAGCCAAAATAAATCTTTCCTCCTTTAGTTATTTTTTGCAAGTATTTTGTCATAGAGACAGAAAGTGACAAACACCCATATTCTTCTGTGGACACATAAAAAGATTGTAAATGAAGAAATCTAAGACCTTGAGATCAGGCACACAGGATCTTTCACCTCTACCCCAACCCCTAGCAACCACATGGTGTTATGATTTAGACCTCAGTGGCCTTCAAAGTGTCATGGGTTCAGAAGGTAACAGAATTTGTAGGCATTGTAGTTGACTGGCTGTGAGCAGGTGGACCCTGCTCAGATGGTGGGTTGCTGTTTGTACCTGACCTGGAGGGACAGATCTCCCCTTCTTACTTCTTTCTTCCTGGCTGCCTTAAAATGAGTAGACTTTTCTCCCTCCAAAGAACGTGGATTAAAATCATAAGCAAAAGACATTTACTATCCTTGAAAATGTGAGTGTCAGGTATTTTGTTCCAGGAACAGGAATGTGACTAAGACAAAGGGACAGGATCTTCTGCCTGGAGAAGACCTTTGGGTTAAATATTTAATTTCTCGGTGTTTTCATTTAAATGTCCATGCATTTCATGTAAGTGTCCATGAAGATAGATAGTGATATAATATGAAAGAGGTTGAAGGTGTCTCTTGCATTATCTAAATTTTCTTATTATATCTGCTTCTTCCCCTCCAAGGTTTTCTTTTCCCAATGCTACACCTTCCTGTCACAATTTTATAAGCATAGGCAGTGCGGTTGCATTGTGGGTGTGATTCTGTTTAGTCTCTGACACAAGGCAAGATGAGTGAGCTAGAAGAGATATCTCATTATCCCAGCAAGCCTGAATCATACCTTTTATCCTGCCATGAGAGCAGTTGCTGAGTGAGGACTATGAAAAAGAATTGAGGGACACAAAAGAAATAGCGATCCATCTGCTGCTTTTCTCTTCAGGCTCTGCTGGTTCCTCTTCTTTGGGCCTTATTAAGCTTTCTAAATTGTGTCTTTCATCAGTGACTTAAAATCCTTGAGACTTCCTATTGCCTGTGGATCAAAGGTCAAATTCTTCAGTTGCCTTAAAGACACCCTATAAAAACAGCTATGTTGGTCTTCTCTTGTCTATTATTAACCTACAACACAAATTCCTTATTACATTCAAATTTCTGGCTTCTAATATTTATTTTGCTTTATTTTCCATTCTAAGTTGTACTTTGCTAGATTTTAACCCAGAGTCTCCATATCAACTCCATACAAAAATTCCCTCCTCTTTACATTGGATTTTGGCTTTTCAGGCCTACAGAGACTCATCACATGTTCCTATAAATAAAGATTTACTCTTTTTTCCTCCCTGTATTGTCCAACTACTATTTTCAAGTTCAATGCAGGATTCAGATGTTGCACACTGAACCATATAATTTTCTAAGAGAAACATATTTTCTATCTGCCATTTATAGAAAAAAAATTCAAACTTGCTATATACTACCAAAATGCTTTTTCTCTTCTCCACTAAAATTATTTCATTAAAGGCTTACATTAAATCTCTCACATAGATTTTATGCCAGGGCCTTCTCTCTTTTTTTACCTACTCTTTAGCAAACTCACTTGTAACACAGACTTAAGGTAGTCCAATTTAACTATTATTTCATTTGACCATGTCCAAAAGAGTGTTACTTTTTAATTGCAAAATATTGAGAAAAAAATGGTAATTCTTTCTTGAGCGGTTTACCAATATTAGCATATTTTGAAGTGCACTAGGGATCACCAATGGAAAAGCACTGAGGTAAACTGAGCTAAACTAAAGTAAGGCTATCAGGTGACTTCTTGATCCAGGGTGAGAAGCCATTTCTCAGAGCTCAAAAGAAGAGGGATACAGTGACTGAGGAACAGGTACAGTCTGTAATCAATGTTCATTGCTTGGTGGCATAAAATTCTGCACACCTCTGCTCAAAGTTTGCCCTCACAGCAAACAGTATCAACCGAGCAGAAACCCTCCCAGGCGCTGTGTTTGTTCCTCTTACGACTTTATTCATGGCTACTACACACTTAGATGAAATGAAAATCTAGTGGTGCCCGTCACATGCCCATTCTGCTGCACTCGCACGGCCTTTCTGAGACTAGAGATGCTGGAACTCTCACGACCTCTCGCTGCCGTATCCTTTCCCTCAGCTCTCAGCGCCACATGCCCACCTGCCCCGGGGTGCCCAGTTTTCTGCTGGATGACAATGTCAGTGTCCAATAGAACAAAAGGAAACAGAAATGGTAGCAGGAGGGCAGATTTCTAGTTTTGGCTTTGATTTGTTGAGGTAACTTGGGAACTTTGCTTCTTCAACCTTTACATGAATGGGTGGTATACATAGCTTTTCCTTTCCACAGTGGAATTCTGCTTTTCAAAAAGAACTTTTTTCAAAGACATCTCCAAGTACTGAGTAGGTGGAGCAGAGCCCCACTTGTAGGGTCAAGGATGAGCAGATTGTGGTTGCCTCTTCCTTTCACTCCAGCTGTGCTTCCCTAGCGCTCTGCAGAGTCTAGCGCTAAAATCTACGGGATAACACAGTTTCTTTAGATCTCTCAAGTTCTAAAAAAATTTTTTGTGTTACCAATCATTGTATGAGATATTTCAGTCTAACCATTAATATATTAAAAAACATTTCTTCTAGCTTTAGTACTTTTCCAACCTAACATGAAGAATGCTGAAACCAAAAGCATATTTAAGGATACAATTTCTGATAAAAGTAGGTTAATTATTCCCATTTGCCCACTAATATAGTTCTAAGTGAACATGTAACCTTAAGAGCGTAAGACCAATTTGAATCTGGGTAGAAACTTCATGCTGAAAAAACAGTATGCTTGTCTTGGGTATTTTTCTTTTATTGCTAAGACAAAATACTTGATCTCCAAAATGAAGAAAGGAAAGATTTATTTAACTTACAAGTTTGGAGGTTTCAGTCCATACTCAGCTGACTCTAAAGCAGGGTGGCACAGCTAAGGGGCAACCATTCATAGCTTTAGCAAGCTACAAGAGAGCACTCATACAGCCAGTCCCAGCATTGGACAAAAAACCAATCACAAATGCTACACTCAGCCATCTTTGAAGGGTCCATACCACCTGACTGCATGAGGCTTTGAGGGGACATTTAAACACAAACCATAACAATGCCCATGTACCACTTCACTGACAGACAAATAAAGGAAGCACCACCTTCCACTACCTGGGACAGCCACACAGATGTAGTATATTTTCCTTTTGCTTCTTCACATTTGTCCCTGAGAAAAGCAACACTTCCATGACTACACAGTCTATGTATCTCTTTCTGTCCTGTGGGAAAGACTTTGGAGCATGAGATGCTGAGAAATCTTTGTTGCTTAATTATGAAACTACTTAGATAACATTGAAATACCAACCAATCAGTATGTCAAGGGAGAACCAGTTTCCTCAAGTCTAAGATAACTACCACATGGAAAATACATTTTAAAAAATAAGAAGTAAGCAAAAATTTAACCAAAGTAATTCTTGCTTAATATTTATATAAAAACAAAATTTTAGAATATACGTTTAAGGTGGTTGCTGTTCATTAGCAGACCACACTCCTTGATTAGCCACACTCTAGGGAAGGTGCTAATTTTTTCCCCTAAGAGAAAAAGGGATTTTACAAAACATAATTAGGGGCTGGAGGTTTAACTCAGTGGCATAAGCACCTGCCTTGCAAGCAGGCAGTCTTGAGTTCGATCCCCGGTACTGATAAAAAGGAAAAAGACAAAAAAAAAAAAAAAAAAAAAAAAAAAAAATTAAGTTCAATAGATGCAATGTGAGAAAACTAAAGTGAACTCTGGAGAGTGAGGCAACAATACTAATGATAAAATGATCTACTTTATAAAAATAATATTATAAAAAGTGGGACTGAAAGAAATAGTTAACTGGACTGTGGATTCGGTTTCCAGTACAAAAAAATAAAAAAGTTAAGTATTCTATATTCATTATGATGGAGGTGTATTATCTTTAAGGTTTGTAGTTTAAGTTCTTGTGAACTATGGAACACCAGTTTTAACATTTATTTTTCTCACCATATATCCTATTTAACTTATTTTTTATGAACTGAATCTCATGACTCATTCATTTTCTAGGTAGGGAAAGAAAGAGAATTTCACACTGCACTGCTTGTCATACGACAGTGCCACCACTCTGTGTCCTGTGTCCCACTTTCCTATAGGTTCCTCGCCTTAGAAAACAGGGAAAGCCTCATGTTTAGCTAATAGAGAAAGAACAATTGAATTGTTAAACAGGTGATGAAGTAATGTCTCCTCCCTCTCACTATAAAAAGGAAAAAAAAGGGGAAGTAATCATAACCAAAAATGAAAGAAAATGAATGAGAAGGTGCTACATATTAACTAATACATTAATTAGTAGGTACTGATACAACCCACCACAGACAGCTTTGTTTACAGTTACGGAGCATTTCAGGATCCTTATCAGTTGATATGGACTACAAACTGCTTTTTCTCCATTATTCTCGCTAATGTCACAGGTTTTTTCTGTGAAACAGAGGTACTTCTCATAAAGATGGATTCTGTGATTGATGCCAACTTGAGTATGAGTCACAGCTACTCAAATTGCACCAAAATGACCGGACCCTCCACATGACAGCAAATGGGTAACCTGCCGTGAGTAACGTACTCTCCATTCTTCAGAAGCTTATTGGTCATGCAGAATAGAGAGGTGCTGAAGGTCAGAAGTAGATATGCAAGAGAAGAAATCTATCCTGTTTTGTTTTCTTTCTTTAAGGAGAAAGAACCATAACTGAAACCTCTTTAACAAAAGATAGATTACAGAGAGAAAGCATATCAAATTTATTTGCTACAGTATTGTATGACAAGAGAACTTTCAGAAATGAAGAAGACTGAAATATTCAGGGAAAATATGTTTATGAGTAGATTTGTTGAAAAGTGGACAGTCATAGATGTACACTTGGACAAACAGGAGATCCATCTAATGGTGACAATGTGAGGAAAACAAATTAAGTCTGTTTATTCAGATGCCTTTTGATTTCTCTGTGTAGCATTCTTTTCCTGTGACTACATCATAGGACTCTAGTAGAATGAATATCTCATGATCTATTTTCAGGTGACATAGGTCAGAGAAGTTCTTTACAGCCAAGCTTGATATGGTAAGGCGAACAAAGCCAGGAGAGTCTTCTTGCTGTTGGTTGCTTTTCAATTTCCAATGTTCCATATTTTGTAGTATCATACTCAGAGTTCTGAACTTTCATTTTTACCCAAACTTTGCTTAGCAAGCTTTGTTTCATTGAAGAATAGGTGTGGATATCCCTTTCTAAGTTGTATTAATACTCACCTTGACAGCTACATAGCCCTTAAGTAGTCACAAGACATCAGCTTGTTAGCAAGAATCTGTTTATTATTGTGTCAGATGGTCACAGTGACAGAAAGATCAGGTTTTGGTGGTGTGACAAAAATCACAAAATTTAATTGGATAATTTAGACAGGGCTTTCATTAACATAGATTAAAAAGGTACTCTATTTTGAAGCATAAATTCAGCCTCAGAATTAAATTTCTAGAAAAGTGACAAAGCTTGCGTTTGTTTGTGTGTCTTAGCTGTATTTTACTGTTGAGGTACATAAATAAAATTTAATGAGGGATATGAATGCCCACCTACTAGATTATACTGGAAGCACAGATTTTAAAAATATTCATGAAGAATGCAGAATTTTCTAAACAAAAGTGCATTTTATTTAAACAATAACAACAAAAATAAGAGGGATGGAGATTGGCTCGGCAGTATAAGTGTTTGCCAAATTTTAAAAAATGAAATAAAGTAAAAAATAAAAATAAAGAAAAAGAAAAAAAAAACCCACAGTTCAAGAAACAGAACTTTCTATAAAAAGTTCACTTGAACCGTTGGGTAAAGCCCTCCTCATGTGTAAGTTATGTTGATGGTATTGTTTTTACCCTTCATTATTAAAGAAATTGACTGCAAATAGACTTAGTCACATTATTATCAACTGACAAGTTTTCATGTCCCATTTATATGCATAATCTCACCTCATCAGATCAAGGATTATCTTTTCTCACTCCATATCTCATTTTCCACAAAAAACATGGACAGGATCCATCTATTTGTACACTATATTACAATAAAGAGTAGAGTCCACAGTGATTAAACACAGGAAATTATAATCATAATGACTTTTAAACTTATAGAGGCAGAAAATAATCCTTATTGATATACTATGCATTCTAGAGACAGAGTCAAATTTGCTATTGTACTATTTATCTGTTAGTACTGGCCACAGAGACTGAAGCCCTGGAATTTAATCATTAAGGATGAATTACAAATAGAGGACAACATTAGAAAGTCTTGATTTTTCTTTTTTCTTTCTTTCTTTTTTTTGGTCTTTCAAAAATTGTGGGGCTTGGGAGGAGGGATGATAATTGTTTCTGTTCTCTTTTGCTCCATCTTTCTAGGTGTAGTTTTTTCAGCATATTTTTAAAAATTTCCTTGACTATAAATGGCTCCTTCCTGTTGAACTAGTCAAAGTGCTTTACATATATTATTGCTCATTGTCTTTTCCTAATCCTCAGGTTTGATAGTTGTTAAAGGAGTGTCTTTTTAGCTTTGTTTTGATTTGGATTTACCTTGAGGGAAAAAATCAGGCCACCTTATTTGAAAATTTGAAAAAATAGTAATTTCCCAAGATGGCATCTACCTTTCTTTTGGGTTATTGTTTTTTCATTTCTGGAGTCTCCTGTGTCATATAATACTGTAATACAATAAGTACATTCTTTTTTAATTTGGTTAACCTTTCGCTTGTCATATAGGCATAGCATTTTAATCCTTGAAATGTTTGAATCTGCTTCCTAAATTCAATTCCTGGATGAAAAGCCCATCCTTAGTGCAAAGTTTGTTCTCTTTTCCATCAGTTGGTTCTCCAGAGCAGAACCATTTCAGCCATGACACAACATGTATGCACAAATATACACACATACACAAACATGCAGACATGTTAGCTGTTTGAGAGAAATATGGAGTCACTGAGATTCAGAGGTTATATATTTTATTAATATGATTCTAAGGTGCTCTCACTAGTACATCTTCCTCTGTTAAGGATCATAAAGAAATGTCAATACCCTACTACTCAAAATATGTTTAGAAATATATACTGCAAAAGAACAAGAAACATATTCTCATCAGACAAGTAAGTTAATTCCTATAATACAGAATTCTCAAGGTCAATAAACTGAATATATAGTACAACAGAATATTATTCAAAGCACTTTTCAATTTCAAAGATAATATAGTCTATTAATTTTTCTTAATGTAAAAATAAGATGTGTAAATTGAAAATAATCATGGGTTACTAAAAAGCACAAAGAATATAAAAGTTGTCTGTTTTCCTATCTTGAGATAACCACTATTATTATTTGCAGATATTTGCAAAGTTAACATTGGTGGTGGTAGTTTTCCTAGTGCTTTGTAATTATTATTTCAAGGGCTATAAGAATGCTTAAAAGATACCATGAAAAAATATCCGTCTACCTGCATTCTACTTGGTTTGGAAATCTATCGAATGAGAGATTTTGCCAAGTCCTTTGATAATTTTTAACCGCCTTTGTTTTCATTCATACCTGAAAATTTGCTGTTGTTCTCCCTGAGATTTCAATTTCATAGTCTTTGTTTAGTCATTGATTACTTAGCTTTTATTGTATTAACTGAATAATCAGCTAAAAGAATCAACCAAATGATTAATTTCTCTAAAAACCAAATGATAGAATCCTTAAAAATTTTAAACTAATTTGTAAGAATTTTGCTGGGAATTTCAAAAGTAAATATAGTCATAAAATATATTTTATCAGCAACAAAACTTTTGTCATTTCTCATTTCTGCTTTTTTTTAAAATCAATTACATGTGTTTTTGGCTTCCATTGGCTGTTGTCTAGGCTTTTAATTCATTTTTAATTTTTTTAGTTTATATTTTATTATGAAAAATTTTGGAGTTTTCAATCTAAACTTTTAATAAATTTTTAAAATTTATATTTAATATATTTCAATTTTTTGTATGTAACTATATAGGCAGATACAGACATTCTTTTGGAGATTATTTAATTCTTTATAACACTGACTGATTCAAATATTTTATATAAGCAATTTTTGTAAACTATTACCAAGAAGAATTATTCTGTGTTTGCTGACATCTAAAATATAATCGTTTTAATGTGAGATAATTTGTTCAAGCAATTTTGTAAAAGCATTAATTTGAAAAGTAATTAACATTTAATTTGAGAAGTAATATAATTTTCAAATTCAAGAAGATTAAATTAAAATTTAAAGTTTTATATTCTCATCATTTGCATTTTAATTTTGTCCAATGCTCTTAAATTTAAGGAAACTTCAAATGTAATTGTATATATTATATTAATTTTGCTGTTTTAATTCATCATGAAAATATAATCCATTGTAGACTGTAGTCACTAGAAATGTAACATTTAGACTAAAATAGTGTAGTATTTAAATAATCCATGAATAAAATCTGAAAATGTTCAACCTTTTAAAAGTTTCAAAAGTTTGGAAAATAACAAGCAATAACTGGGATACTCCAACTGAAACATCAGCAGCTTTATTAAGATATATACTTTTTCATTCTATCCTAATATATTTAAATTTTTATTTCTAAATTTTTATCATACTTCTTATAAACACTTCAATCTAAATTTAATGTTCATAAAAGTGGATTTGATCATTACTACTCTGAATTGAAATGATCTATAATTTTTGAAGATACCCAACAAAATATCTGTATACTTATGAATTCTGACCTGAATTACTTCATTTGGTGATTTCTCAGTCCTCAACAGCTGTTAAAACAAATTTGCCATCAAATGACCAACTATTAAACAGAAAAGAAACAGTAGTGACACAACAGTGAAACTAACTAGGACTATTTTATGTATACTATACATAATTAAACATTTTGAGTCACTTTGATTTTCTCTGATTGACTTGCAAATAAACTTCTGCCCTGTCTAAAATAACTTGTCTTATATATAAACCATCCACATCTGGCTCGAGTATTTTGCTCCCAACGTTCATTCAATTGATATTGGTGTAAGACACTCTTTGTCAGGTATGTTCGCACTGAATGAGTTCATGAGTAATCTGTTCCCAGGAGCATGTAGTCAATGGAGGCGACATAATGAACAATCAAAAATGTCGTGGAAGATTATTTTGCTTTAACAAAGATTGTTTATGGTGCCCTACAACTACGACGAGGCAGGGAAAAAGTTGATCCCAAGGCTTATCAAGGCTGCACCCCTGTCACTGGGGCTACTATCTCTTTCCAGCTTCTAACTTCTCCCTCATCCCAAGGGATGCTGGGTGTGCCCGGCATTTGTTTCCACTAATTCTTTTCTTCTTCAGCATCGTTGTAGTTTTCTATTTCTTTTCTTGTTCAAGATCTCTTCTAATATGAGATTAAATATTGTTACTCTAAAGAAAACTATAATGAACCTTTTTAAATTAGCCAGCATTCTCAATTCATTTACGTCTATCCTGCCATTGCACTTATTTACTTATTAACATAGATACAATTGAGTATTTATCTAAAATAGAGGGACCAGAAGTGCTTCAGACTTTGAAATTCAAGTAAAAATATATTTACATATACACAATGAGATATCATGGAAATGGTTCATTTAAACATGAAATTCATTCACTGATTATTTATTGAAGAGAATAGGGATTATCAGTAAACCAAAGTAAAAATTTCTGCCTCCGTCAATGTTGTAGTCTAGAGAAAGAAATAAAAAATAAATGTACAACGCGAGATAGTGGTGAGTGCTGTTGAGAATGGTGCGCATGAAGGAGAGGGCTTGCCACTTACACAGTAGTTGCTATGCTATCCTGCAGGCAGGATTGTTATCAAAGAGAATGTGGTTTCAATAGTGTTCTGAAACAAGTGAGATGGTACTTATGGAGATGAACTGGAGGTTTTAAACAGTTGACCGACAGGATCTATCTTTCCGTTAATGATATCACGATAGCTCTGGATTGAGCATATTTTTGAGAAGACCTAAACTGGTACAGGTAAGTAGAGATACAAACAAACAATAGTCCAGGTAATAACTGCTTACTTTACATTGCCTGAGATCAAGACATATATCAACTAGGAAACATGCATGTGAAAATATTTTGAAGTTATATCATGTAAAACATGCTCATAGAATAAATATAAAATGTACATGTAGAGGGAGATGAGGAGGGGGAGGAAAGATGGGAGGAGGAGAGGTAAGGGAGAAGAGAAGGAAGGAGTTGAGGACATTTCCTAGGTCTTTTTTTAAAATCTGATCCCACCAAAGAATGAAATTTCTGGGTACAGAAATAAAGGCCTTTGGGAAAAATCAGTTTTGGGGGTGGGGATGGAAGGCAAGGCCCTCCCTAATTAGGAATTCAGTTTGAGTATATTACATTTAAAACGTCTATAAAACATTCATATAGAAATGTCAAATATGAATTTGGATATAGGAATTTGAAATTCATCCATCCATCTTAATAAACATTTACTGATTACTTAGGAAAATATGCTACCTGCTGTAACTAAAATTGTGAAAATATACAAATCTATGCTTTAAGAAATTTTCACTTTAAATGCAAAAATAAAGAAATAAATGCCATTGTCCAGTAAGCTATATAACAGGGGATGAAAAAATAGTATTTTACTTTCCTAATCCATAACTGTGTTCTGGAAAGATTCTTATAGCAAAAGACAGATTTACAAGAAAAAATCACAAAAAAATTTATTTTATATAGATTTTGTGTGACACATGAGTATTTATAAGCAAACAAAGCCCCCAAGAAATAGATAAATCTGTGTGGTTTTGTGGACAGATATGCAGAAGCATCTTTAGAAGGAAAAGGGTTATAGACTTAATAGTAATAAAGTTGTAGGGAAAAGCTTAAGGCTGTTAGGATGTTTTTTTTGTGTGTGTTTTGTTTTGTTTTTGTTTTTACTTCTTTGTGTGATATTTCTTCTTTCTGGGTATAGGGCAGACAAATAGTATCACATGAGGATCTTCCAAAGAGACAGTAGGGATAATGTAAGAATCATCTTAGATTTTTTTTGCCCACAAGAGAAAAGAAGTGAAAGGAAAGAAGCAAAAAGAGACCCTGGTTCTGGGGTCTTTTCAACCTTCTTTAGCCTACAATGTACCAGGATACTTTATTTTGAATCTCCAGTTCATTAATGAAATAAAGTTTTTTTTTTTTTTTCTTTTATTGCTACAGAGGCAATTAGCATATGGGTATGGTAAGAAAGACTCTCATTTGATGTTTAGCTATGAAAAAATTCTTGAAGCATACATGTCTTTATTCGGACTAGAATGAAGAGTAAAATTTTAGCTAATTCAAATACAAGGTCTAAAATAGTTATTGGTTACTTTAAAATACAGCTCAAATAACTTTGTTTCTGGGATAAGAAAATACAATTGTTAGGAAAAACAGCAGCTTTTTCAAAACTGTGTAGTATGATGTGTTTATTTAAATAAAGTTTATCCCATCACTAAGTTTAGTTTGCCACCATGTCTGTGTGTTCTGTATTTATTAATTTAACTAAATGTACATTAAAATGTTTTGGGAAAAATTTCAAAACATATAAGACATTTCATTCTGTAATTACTACCTAAATAACACAACTACTTATGGAACATTTATTTGAAGTAGTATAAGTAATCTAGAGATGATATGAATTAATGTATAGGGAGAGATAGGCAAGTTATATGCAAAAAGTAAGTGATTTTATATGGAAACAAGCAGCAATATAGTTTTGATACGCATAGGCCAAGCCAGGAAGTTGGATAGTGGGGGATAACTATGTGTATGTATTTATTTATTTTGACACATTTTTAGTCTTTTTGCTTCTTTGACTTTCTTACCATTTCTGTGTTCATTTCAGACTCATCTGTTTCTTTCAAAGTATCTAAAACAAACTAACTGTGAATTTGAATTTGATAGTTTAATTTACAAATGAATATATTTTTAAATGACACAATTGTTTGTATGTGTCAAAATAACCTGAACAGAATTTTTTTATGTTTTGTTCAAACTTGTTTTTAGTGGTGAATTTTAGATATACATAATGACTGTTATCATAGGGAATGTATACCAGTTCATGATGTATATTAATTCTTTCTTCCCACTCCTCTCCTCTTCCTTTAATCCTTATTTCTCTACTTATTTACAAAACTTTGTTTCAAAAAATGCAAAGCAATAATAATATAGACTTTCGGAACCAGGTGATAGGAACTCAGCAAAGGTTATTTTGTATAATTATCTTTAAAAGATTTATTTAAATTACCAGATCCAGACATGCAATTATTGGTGTTTATTTTTTTTTTTTGTTTCTTGCTTTTCTTGTATTTTTGCTTTGTTTTTCTCTCTTTAAAATTAAAAAAAAAAAAAACAACTTTGTTCCTACCTTATCCTTCCATTCTCTTTTTATCTTGTCCCTATCTCCCTTTCTGCCTGCCCCTTTTCTGTTTCCCTTCTAATTTGAACATTTTGTACTCATTCCTTAATACCTATTATACATTTTGATCTTTAAATACACTTTCAGATTCTCACATCAGAGAAACAATTTGGTATTTAAACACATATGTGCAATTTGTTTCACTTAAGCTTATGGTCTCAAGGTGTATCTGTTTTGATAGAAATGCCTTAAGTTATCCTGAGTACTACTCCACTGTATAAAAACCTCCACATCTTTATTCATTCATTGGATGATGGGCATTTCACCTATTTCCAAGATGTAGCTGTTACAAACTGTGCTGCTATAAGCATAGATGTGCATATATCACTGTGTTATGGTGCTTTTAATCTTCAGGAAGATACCAAAAAGGGGGATAACTGGGTCAAGTGGAATCTCTAGTTTTAGTATTTTAAAGAATCTTCACACTGATTTCAACAGTTGTTTCACCATTCTGTACTCTCAACAACAGTGGAGAATTGTTTTCTCCATGGCCCTGTCAGTATTTGTTATTGGTTGACTTCTTAGTAATAGACATTCTTTCTCACTCCTGTCAATATTTATTTTTGGTTGACTTCTTGATATTGAAAATTTTTTCAGTAATGAGATGGAATCTTATTATTGTTTTAATTTGCATCACTTGAATGACCAGTGATATTGAACATTTTTTTTCATATTCTTATTTGCTATTTCTGCTTCTTCATCTGAAAAATTCCCATTCATTTCAGATGTCCATTTATTCAAGTGGGTCTTTAAATTTGGAACATCTGATTTTATTTGTAGTTCTTTATATATTCCACATAATAGCAATAATGAAGCAAATCATCAAGAAGATTATATACCATGACCAAGTAGGATTTATCTCAGAGATGCAGGGATGGTTCAACATATGTAAATCAATAAATACAGTATACCATATTAATAGAGACAAGGACAAAAAATACTTGCTCATCACAATCGATGCAGAAATAATATTTGGCAAAGTCCAATACCCAGTCATGATTAAAAAAAAAAAAACACGTCAGAAAACTGGAAGAGATGATCTGTCTCTTAAACTGATAAAAGTCATCTATCACAAGCCAGCAGTCAACATCGCACTTAGTTGGCAAAAACTGAAAAGATTTCACTCTAAAATTAGAAAGAAAATGAGAATGTACACTATTATTCAATGTAGTTGTGGAAACATTAGTCAAACAATTAGATGAGTGAAATAAATAAGAAAAAAAGTTAAATTATAATTTTTGCAGGTGACATGGTACTTTACATATAAGACTCCAAAACTCCACCACAAGATTTAATAATCAAACTCAGTAGTATATCTGGCTACATAGAGAATCTGAATGCATTTATAAAAACTTATTTTGATAATGCAGTTAGATTTTATGATTTTTTCATAAACATATAACTCTGGTGCATTGATTTAATGTTGTAGGTTGCTCAGATCCCCCTCATTTTTCCTATTGCCTGCAGCCTTCTCTTCCGTTGTCATTACCCTCTGATGAAGGAAGTCCACTCCTGAAGGTCAGCAGCTCTCCCAGAATTAGCACATATCCCCTGACTATCACTGAAAGGGTACAAATAATTGTCATTGCAACTTGTGTCAAAATATCTCAGAGAATCTACCTCAGTGCTGGAATTCTCCAGGTTGACTGAAGACTCAGGAAATTGAATCAAATTTTCTTTTTCAGCAAAATTCTGCTTCCTTTATTCTCTTTAAGGTATTATTCCTAAATATATTACCCAGTCGACCTCTTCCAAGTAAATTTCTGGCTCAGAGACTATTTTCTGGTGAATTGACTGTGATAGCATCATTTATGCCATCTAAAGTAGAATGCTGTAGCAAATAGCATTTTAGACGCGACAATTAGAAATAAAAATGTTTCTTTTGCTAAAAAGGCTATTCAGATTTGGACTAAATCAATATAAATATCCTTCACTCATAAGTACTGACAAGCTTATGTATACCATGGGTTATGATTTTTTTATCAACATGGAAGAAGTTTGAATTTGACTCTAGCTCTCATTAGTGAATGAATGAATGAATAAATGCATGATTTAATAATGTCTGAAAGAAGACAATCACTTAAATGATATGATGAAAGCCCTGTCACAGGTTGGGGATGTAGCCCAGTGTTTGAGCACTTGCCTACTATGCACCAGGGATCTAGGTTCAGTTTACAATGCAAACATAAGCAAACAAGTCTGTCAAATCTTTCCATTGCTCTTTGAGCTATTTGTCTCTCTTGAAATTATAAAGCTTCAATTCTGACATGACTTTTTTAAGAGCAGCACAAGAATATTCAAATAAGAATAAACATGATCCAATTTGGGGAGGAACCAAACAACTAACCTTACATGCATTAAGGATTTAAAGAGAAAATACAGTCAACAAGAAGACTTTGAAATCATACTGCACATATACAGATAAAGGGATGGAAAGTATCACAATGTACCTGATGCTCATTAGCAATAAAGCAATATCTATATATATTTTTTGAAAGAGAAATAGACCTTAATATATATATATATATATATATGGACATCTTGAAAGTACAGACAACTAGAAGTAAAAGAGATGAGGAGTCCAAGATGTACGTTGTGGAAGAAATATTTGCACTGATACAATTGCCAGCCACTGATTTGTCCGGCTTTGATTTTATACCACTGCAAACTTGAACATTAAGGATCTCAGTTTGTTACAGTACATGTCATGTGAAAATAACTGCCCACTGGCATTGATATATATGAACATATATGTTCTATTATGAAACAGCATCATCCCTTTGCTTCATTTATTTTCACTATTGTAAAGCATTACTTTATATGTGTTGAGTACACTGAATCCATCATTTTCTTTGTGAAAGGACAAATGCCGTATTTGAATTATTTTTGTCCATGCTGTTGTTAGGACATATGGTACTGCTATAACTGTTCTTGCACATGTCCTCAAGTGCACGTGTTTAAGCACTTCTGTAAGATGCATAATGATAGCACACCTGGGCTTCAAGGTATGAAAATCATCTTGTTAATAGAGAAAATCAAATTATTAACTGAAGACACTGTATCAATATTCACTTCTACCAACTATATTCAAAAATTAGTTGCTCTGAGACAGTGCCAATAGTGGTCTGACTTCTATGTGTTCTACCAGGGTTTTAGAGACGTTTTGCAATTCTCTGTTTTGAATATTGAAAAAGTAGAGTATTTTCAAAGATTATATGACATACCTCTTTATTGTGAAATATCAATCTATTATTTATGGAATGTGTGTGCATTCCAAATATTTCCTACTGAATATTACAATCTATTAAATAGTCTAGATTTAATTGCTGTTAGACATGTGATGAAATGTTTTCTTCCAATTTTTAGGATTTTGTTTTGTTTTTAAACAACATTTTGTATTAAAGAAAAGATTATAATGCATTTGTGGTTAGTGATTATTGCTTGTATTTATTTACTAAATCTTTAGAGATAAATTTCTATGCTAAAGGTTTTTAACTGACTCTCCTATACAGTTTTTAGAACATTTCCTTTATAATTCCAATACCTATGTTTAAGATTTTAAACTATCTTGATCATTTATCTTAATAATATGAGGAATAGATTTAAACAAATTTTTATCTTAGATACCAATAGCATTTGTTAAAGATGTTTTTCCTCTCCTTCACTACGTACTAGTTTACCTTGTTATTTATGATATTTGCTAAAGACATTTGTCTGTTTTCAATTCTTTGAGTCTTTTCCTATACTATCTCAACTCTATTTTCTCTCCTGGATTGCTGGATGTATTATCAAAAGGTTTACAACTGAGTAGAGTTTTCACTATCTCTAAGATCTGAAATGTATTGCTTTTTATTGTATTTTGCTCTTCAATGAACATTTTAAAACCAGTTCACTATACTCAGAAGGAAAAAAAAAGGACACTGACATTTTTACTGGAATTATATGGTTTATTTTTGTAAAATTGTATCTTCCCAATAGAGTATAGTTCTACCTATAAGAATGTTATATGACTTCATTTTACTTAATATTCTTTTGTGTTTACCAATGTCCATAAGATGCTTGAAAATTAAAAATGTGTCTGCATATATATAGTATAGTATATTGATTTACTATTTACATTATCCAGTTATACCTATTTTACAGAAATGCATTTTATTATGTATACTAATTTTATATCTTACAATGTACTAAATTATGTAATTAATATTTTTTTCCAGTCAAATACCTTAGGAAGGACTATCTGGTTATTTAAAAGGAAAGTTTAAAAGCTGTTGAATAATGAAGGCAAAAGAAAAAAAGCTTGAAGATCTGTAAGCCTTCTAGCCCACATCATTCCAATGATGGGGAAAACATTACAATAAAATCCTCATAAATGGATTTTTGCAAATCCAGCTTTTGTGTTCTTCACTGGAATGTGTCTACTGCTTAGAAATTGTGTTCTGCTTGTTCAGATACCAGGTCCTATTCTTGTTGGAATGATGCTTTGGAGTTTATGATAGATAGGAAAGTAAAATTTAACACCTTTACCCCACCTCCATCCTGCTTCAAAAGAATCCACTTTGTTTGATCCTCTTCCTGAAGTTTCTATTGACAGGACATCAATCATTTTATTTGTGTACCACTTTTCACAGCACCTAAAGGGCTTTACTGAACTCATAACATCCAGTTCCCAACGTAGACTGACAAATTATTTGTTCAAAAGACAAGCTTATCAAGCCTGCACTGCTTACCTTTTTGTGTGGAGAGTTATATTGGATGAATGTGCAATAAAGGTAGAATCTGGTGCCATGTCATTAGACAAGCAGAGGCTCAGTGGAAGTCTGTGACTTAGCTTCTTGAGAATGCAAGCTATGGGCTCCTAGGAATCCAAAAGACAATACATGCCAGCAGATAAGATGATGTGTGGGAATTTCTTGCTTAGTTACTACCATAAGATGCAAGACTGGACTTAAAATAGTTATGGAGACACTTTTAGAGATTACACAGGCTATAGTTATCCAAGGCTCAAATATATAAAGTACTTTTAAATATTGCTAGATATTAAAGTCATTACTCGCAAAATGTTCATGTCTTGAATTACTCTTAGACATGAGCACTTTGCTTTAGTTTGACCTATCTTCTTACTTCCTCTCTAGGCATTAGATCTTTTTGTACCTTGGCTACCATCTTTCTCCCACGTTGTCAATAATACACTTCACTCGTCATTTCAGTAAGCAGATTACACTGGCACGGTTCACCTTCTTTCTCATCTAAATAATGCAATCTAAACTTATGGTAGAGATAAGTTAATGTACATGATACATTTGTATCTATCTATCTATCTATCTATCTATCTAATCTAATCTATATCCTGTGTTATACATTTGAATAGGTGTATTAAATAATATAGTAAATATTTATATTTTTAAAGCATGAGTACTATAAAAGATAGATTGCCATTAATCCTCCTAATAATACTCATTTTGAATGCATTTAACTCATCACTTATGTTACTATCCAGAAATCTTTGTGTTGTTTCTTGTGGATACATTATTTCATCCTCCATCATGGCTACAATCCATCTTGTACACGAGTCGTGGTAAAGCAATTTTTATCAAATAAAAACAGTATACTGCATCCTCATTCACGTTATTAATCTGATGTAGCACCATGCTTCTTATAGCTTTTCCTCAAAGTCAAAATGACCACAGAAGGTAATTATGTGGAATCTATGGAGAACATCGTGACAGCCATGACATGAAACAAGAAATACAAAATAAAGAGTTTGAGAACTTCAGAAAGTGACACGAATGATGGGATAACTGTGCTCAGAGTAAGATGGAGTATTCTGAGGAAGAATAATGGCTGTATGTCATTCATTGTAAAAGTGTTTTTAAAAATTTAAATGTTCACCATAGTTTTGATCATCCCTTCTATGTATATGTTTAGGGCTGGTACTATGTAATTATGTGACTTTCTGTTTGCATTTTTTTGAGTTTGAGTTATGTTATCATGATGTAATATACATGACACTACACATGCACACATCCATGCCAACATATGCAAGTGTATACATGTAATTTTATTGTTTGCTTGTTGCTTTGGAAAATTTTTCCATTGATGTTTCTGTATATATGCAATCTTAAAGTATTATTAAAGGCTTGTTGCAGAAGTAATCTCTATTCCTTAATTCTTTCTACACACATAATAAAAACTATACATAAAATAAAATGTGCCTAACAATTTTAAGTGAGTGCAACAATTAAGAATTACTATAATTTTGTTCTATTGAAGAAAACAGTAGAAGAGTGTAGCAACATGAAGTTTGTGTGTGCTTTAATATACATTCAATACATACTCTTAAATGACTGTGGATAGTAATTATACTCATATTCTAACATATTCAATCGAATGATTTTATAATAATTCAGAAATTAAGCAATTGTATTATAAAACAGTTATATATGTTACACATTGATTTTGTCTCATAATAATATGAAACTGATTGCCAGATTAAACATTTCAAGTTATAAAGAAAAAAATGCAAGTGATTTTTTTTATTTAAGTGTATTTACCTTTAAGAAAATAAAAATCCAATGATTTTCATTAAAGGAACAAGTTACGACCTGGAAAATATGTATTTATAGTATCTAACTTGTGCAAATATTTCCCTCTCAACAAATTCTTCTATTAACATGTGCATTCATAGTCATAAAACAACCTTTAAGCCACATTTTACTAAGCCCTGCAGCAGAGAAAAATCAAATGCAGATGTAGAATTGAAGCCAAACAGATGCTGAAAAACCCTGTCAATATCCTAAAGGAATCCATTCCCTATCAGAAAGAAACTTAATTTCAACTATAAAGAATTTGATTGTGTATTGTTATACAAAATGTGATTAATGTTTTGTGGTGATTAATCAACTGCAAAATATATAATTATGCCATCTGTATTTTTCCAGCTTCTTGTCACTTACAAATTCTGCAGGGGAATTGGGAGGTGGGCTGCTGAGAACTTGTGGCATTTGGAGAGCTTTAAAGCCACAGGGGACTAGTCAAGGGAACAGAGCAACTTAAAGACCTGGCACTCATTCTAATGAAAAAGTACTAAAGATCATAAACAAAGAGAACCTCGAAGCCCACAGGCTCCCAGCAGAATGGAAGACTGATAAGAGAGTCCCATAGCCTTCCAGACGTAGCAAGCATATTGGCTCCTCTGGATAAACTGCCATTTGCTCTTCATTTCTTAGTCAGGCTGCAAACTTCATCATGGCTAGTGAATGCAATACGCCATTGGCAGCCAAGGTGCCCTTTTTCAGAACACTGATGAAGTGACTAATTCTGTATTTCTATCCCTCTAAAATGCAAGTTGTAAACCTATGATGAGGGTTAATGCCATGACTCATAGTCACACCTTCCTAAAGAGCTAAAACTATTAAGAATTGTATTTACTTATGTGTCTCAGGTAGAAAACAAGTTTCAATATGGTTGAGAGTTGCTTATTAAATTGGATTGTAAAGAATACCTAAGCTTTTAATATATTATTTTGACCTAGATAATGCTAGATAATAAGATTTATTGATTTTTTTAAAATTTTACTATTGCTTTGGGGGCTGCAGTATGTAGAAACAGCTTAAAATGAGATCTGCTTCAAATTTTCAATACTTTTTTTTTTTTTTTTTTTTTTTTAATAAGAACAGCATTGTATGAATTTGCTAAAGGGTGGCTCGGGGAGTTGGTGTAATATTTTTAAAGCATGCTTCTTAACCCTGGATATACATCAGAATCTGATATACATCAGAATTTTTAGTTTTAAACTCAACACCTGAATCACACCTCATTGCGATTCTGTTTAACTGTTGTGAGAAAGGATCCCCAACCCTGAGGTTTTTTAGAGACTTCCAATCGATTCCGACATGATGTTGGTTTATAATGAACATAAAGCAAGTCAATGGTTGTCCAAATGTGATCTCCACTTACTAGTATCATACTCCGACTCACAAATTCAGACTCCAACTCAGTTCTATTGAGAAGCAGAGTAGGTGGCCCAGGGATATACAAGGCTGTAAATCCATGTCTCCGAGGCTGATGCTGGTGGCTCAAGGAGCTACACTTTGAATGCTACTAATCTGAGACCAACAAGTCACTGTGTTCACACATATTTTACACTTTTTGGGTATCACTTCTTATCCTAATAATTACTTTTCTTTGAGAAACAGACTTTATTAAATCTGTAGTTTCAGATCCTACCAGGGATACTGAACAATCTCTGTTCTGTTTCTAGAATGAAAGCTCTGCGTGAGCTAGGTAGGGTCTGTCTAGTTCCTCACTGAGTGCTCAGAGTTTAACATAGTTTAACTCATAACAAACCTTTGAGGAATGAGAAAATTAATAGAAAAATGTTTTGATTGAACTCGCTAGTAAGAGAAGGACTGACCTTTTATAGGACTTTATTATTTTCATTGAAAGTTTATTACACAGTACTAATGACTAAGTGTATTTTGGTTGGAGATTTAATTCATTCAGTATGGCAACAAGGAACAAGCAGAATTTCTATCGACTGTTTTGTTTTTTGGGGTGGAGTTTGTTTTGTTTTCCTTGGTTAAGATCCAGTTAACACAAATCTAAGCAAACATCAAGTGATGATAGAGATGGAATTTTTGGTCTATATTTTTATCTATAAATTTTTAATCCTTTCAAGCATAAAATTATGAATCTGTCTCTGGCAACTAATATAGAACAAAATACTTCATTGGTGAAGGAGAAACCATCTCTCCCTCACTCTTATATACATGCTCTGATCCAACAGTTATAAAATATGAATGAAAATACAGGTGATTATCTGTGATAGTTTAATTGAGTTTGGGTGATTTTTACATATTTTATGATTGTAGGTCTTAAATGATAAGCAAACATTATTGGAGATATATATATTTTATGATAGAATAACTTTGCTTTTTTACTACAAGAGAAGAAAGAAAAGATTTTAGGAATCAAATATTTAGCAAAGTAAGAAATATACTCATTAGGAAAGACTGACATACATATAACCTTGAAAATATTCTTCTCACAAAAGGAGGAAATCTATGCACTTTAATGTTGTTTTTAAAGGGGTTTGGATCTAAAAATTCACTGCATTATTTCAGAGGATTGATGGCAAGGAGATGACTACCACATCATGCTCACCTATTTATAAAAGTTTTCAGGGGCTGGGGATTTAGCTCAGTGGCATAAGTGCCTGTCTTGCAAGCAGACAGTCGTGAGTTTGATCCCCAGTACCGATAAAAAGGAAAAAGACAAAAAAAAAAAAAAAAAAAAAAGTATGCAGTTAGCATATTTACTAAGATTTCAAAATATTGAGTTCTGTAATAAATTTCATATAAATTTTATCAATATTTTAAGCAGGTGTTATATTTGTTAAAGTAGTGAAAAACATTAAATCTGGACCATATGCTCAATTTACCAGTTTCCAGCAGAAAATCAAACAAAGCATAACAAATTAAAATGCAGGAAGAAGTAATTTTATTAGATGTAAAGAAGAAACTTGATCATTCCTAAGGTTGATTTAAAAACAACAAAAAGATCATTACTTTGAAATTTACAGATGATACTGCAAAAGAAGACAGAAAGATGTTTTGGAGACATACAAAAAGATCATAATTTAATAATCTAAGACAAAATATTTTAAAATGAAAAAAATCACACAATCTAAATGCACAATCTCTTTTAGGTTATTTCATAATGTGTAAAATAAAAAAAAGTCATAGCCTTATATAGGGAGTGAACAAATAAATATGCATTTTGGACAAGCATTTAATCTGAAGCAAATACTGGTATGTTATTTAGCAATTTGAAAACAAAATAAAAATTAAATAAAAATTGTATCAATCAGCCAAGATAGACTTGTCTTTGGGCATGTATTTAATTACTGGCAGTTAGAAACGTTATTATGCAAAAAACTGAGATACAAGAATCAAGAGTTATCATAGACTCCTGGTGTAGCATGTTCAGTTTCCATAATTTTGGAATATTAAGTGTTTTTTAATATCAAAAGTATGCAAATGACCACTGGGTGAAAAATTTACATATACATATAGAAATGAGAAAGTAAGTTGATTAACAAAGGAAACTGTACTGTCTGTGTAGATATGATTGACAAGGAAGATTTTATGTGAAATGAAAAGAGAAAGTTGCACAATAGCACATGCTGAAGAACACTAAAGTGAAAGGCACAATGCTATATATTATGTATAAATACACCAGGAGACTATCACATTCAAAAAAAAACGACTGTGTTGAGAAAGATACATCAGGGTTATTTTCGCTAAATCAGTAGTGTTTGATTTGAAAAAAACATAAATTAAATATTCAAATTGTTATTCTTTAATTCTTTATATGTTCTAAAGTTCCTTTAGATTAACTTATTTTTGGGATAGTTCATAGTTTAAAAAGTTGAAGGAATAAAGAATATAGCACTGTAGAATTTTTTGTCAGATTGAAATACAAATTCTGTGTTAATTCCATCATATGTTAATGAAAATGACCTCTTCAAATAGAGGACTAGGTTAGATAGAAATTAATGCCAGGCTAATGCATTCCTATTCAGAAAGGATTTGCAGTTTCAAAACACAATGTAATTAAAAATTTACAAGATTAAGATGCAATATATAGATGTACTAATTTCTCAAGACAAAAGTAGTCATCATATATCTCCAAATATATCCAAATATATCCAAATAAAAAGAAACTAAAGTCTAAAGGAAGCAGGAAATTTAAGTGAAGTTTCCTATTTCTAATATATTTTGGTAGTTTTAGTCCATCGCTAACAAATTCTCAGCTGAAAATGTCCATTTCATTGGAAAAAGGACTTCAGTTCAATGAAAATCAAATAATATTTATTTTCATTTAATAACTAAATATTGAAAAACTGTTATTTGTTTGTGTTCCAAACTCCTTTGAAAGAATTAAACACAAAAGCTTTATTGTACAGCTTCAACTTTCCAAACATCATATCAGAGTAAATAATTAAAGGAGACTATTAAGAAAATACATTACCATTAAGTTTACATTCAACAGATAGGACTTGTTGGTAGATAAGAAGAATCATTTAAATGTGGGCTATTTATCTATTTTTGCATGCTATCGTGTTGTGTATCACAGCATGAGATGTTCTTTTAGATTAAAAACATTATGAAACATTAAATCTAAAAAATGAAAAAGCCAATATGCACAATTAAACAATTATCACTTTAAACCTAGCCTCACAAATGAAAATAAATAGGTAAAACAAGAACACATAAACACTTAGGAGGTCTCAGTGATACTTCCAGCCTCTGTGGCATCCCATTAGCTGGAAACCTTGGGTTATTATTAAGAAATTACAGTCTTGCCTCAGGAAGAAAGCAGAGTTATGCTTGTACATAAGCCTGAAATCTTGACAATAGCCAGTCCATTCATACATGGAAAAGCTATGTTTTAGCACATAGCATTTAATAAAACTACTGTCTGCTTCCTCCCAAAATATGCTTTCATATTGCTTTAAGCTTGTTGTAAGTTTGCAATTTGAGGCTAAGCCTATGCTTCAAACATGTAGCAACGAAAACATAAACCTAAGAGAAAATGATACCATTGACAGCAACAAAAGCGCTTTATGCAGGCTCAAAAACCAGATTATCACTTTCATGGACCCAGGAACTAAACACATGCAGAGAACACCATGTTCTCAAGCCTGCTGGTCTGCAAGCTTGAATAGTCAAAGGCTATGATACTGAGTATTGAATCACTTCTTGAAGCTACTGGACAGTAGTTAAAATGTTCTACTTTGAAACTGGCTTAAAAACTCAGAAATTTAAGAATGGAAGAAGCTTGTAAAAAAAGATAAATCCTATGTGGACAGAAAATATAACAAATCACAGCTGGCTGGAGAAGGAAGATTACAAAGTTGCTGAGAGTTGAGGTCAAAGAAAACAGAATCACAAGGACAAGAATAGAATTGTAGGGAAGAAAATGAGTAAAGTTAAAATCTAGAGACACATTTGGGTTAAAATAGGGAGAACAAACTGAAAAAAGAGAAGGGACACAAGAATGATACTCAACTGTACATTCAAAATTAGAATTCAAAACAAAATTATAAAAAATATTTAAAACAAAACATATGGGTAAAATATATATAAATATTGCATTATAGAAAAATAATACTTATATTTCTATAAACACCTAGATAAATAACTCAGCCAGATAAAACTGTGTATAAAAGCCTTAAATAATTTAAACATACTAAATTAGAATGCAATAAATTTTAAACTTATCTATACAAAGGCATAATAAAATTTATGAACAATAAATGATGAGAATGTATTTAAACGCATGTAAGTGACAAATGGATATTCTCCAGTGCCTATGACCAATTTAGCCAATCATTGAACAAAAGGCATTTAAGATAAATACGTTAACATAGTAGGAAAAAAATGGTCAATAAAATATGAAAAGATGTTTAACCTAAATATTATCAGAAGAATGAAACAAAATATTTCAATTGTGTTTGACTGCCTAAATATAAAATGTCTTCCAATACCATTAACAGAGGTTATGTTCCATTTAGTTGAATAATAATTCTTAAGCAATACCACTCTCCTAACCATATTCTTAAAAAATTAACAATAGAATGTGGTAATGTCATAAAATATCTTATCAATTATAATTTGAAAGGATACATAAAGAAAAGTAATTTATAATATGATTATTTATGATAAAACATAAATACTTATTACATAAATGCTTAAGTACAGCAACGTATTGTCACATGTTTGCATCTATAACAACCAGACAGAGACAAGAATAAATACGAAGCAATGCTGGCCTTTTAATGATCCTGGGCATTGGTGTAATAAATGATGCACTTTTCCAAAGTTATGATCAATTTTTGTCCATACTTGTATCTCTCCCTAAATACAAAATATGTTTATCTATAATTCTCACAATATTAATTATGAATGAAAATTCAAAACTTACCTCTGATTGTAACTGTGTTATATGTGAGAAAAAATTCGTGAATATTCTATTTTCACAACTACATCCAGAAGTTCATTGAAGAGCATGTAATTTTTTTTACTGGATTGTCACACTGTTAGTTTTCTTATATTACTGACTCTCACCAAATTAATGCCATGGTATTTGCAACCATTATAAAAACCTTGCCAGAAACTTCCAAACCCCTTCAGAAAGTGATATCATTTTTGGAGACAATCTCTGAAAAACAGGAAGGTAGATACTTTGAGGGCTCTGATTGTCGATGATTCAGTGTACCATATGAGGCAGGGTGCTAATTTATAATAAATGTAGAGCTGTCATTCTCTAAGACCAAGCAATTCTACTTATAAACATGCACCTCAAAAGATCCCTAGATTATGACTGGACGAGAAAATATATAAGAGATTGTTGTTATAGAGAAAAATTGGAACCACAATTTCTATGAAGATAAAGCATAAATATGCACATAATTTTATAATGATATACTTGACAGATATACATAAAATGAAGTAAAGGCATATTATATATATATATATATATATATATATATACAGGTAATTTCAAAAACACAGAATACATAAAAGATTAGAAGTAGAGATTTTTAGAGATTTTTAAAATATGAAGTCAACTTTTTGAATTATTAAGCATATTTCTTCTAAACCACAGACACATAGTTAAGAGAGCTTCACAATCTAGGAAGGGGAGTCTGCTGTGTTACTTTCTTAAGTAAAATGTTCAAAGTGAAAATGTCATAATATTTATGCTCTTAGCCTAACATCCTTGAGATTTTAAATATTATTTTCTTTAATTAGATGAAGTTATCTTTAATTATACTATTTTAGGTAATGAGAGACAATGTTTCAGTGTATGGAGTTGTATTTGTAACACAAAAGTTACTTTAATTGTCTATTATCATGTATTTGAAATGTTTCCTTTTCAGACAAATTGTACCATAGTCTACTTAGATGGCCTTCATTTCCCTTAAATTTTACTAAAGCCACATAAATTGGATTAAAATAATATATCATTCATCTTTCTCATCTTCCAGAATGATATATGTGTGTCATAAGTAAAAACGCTTAAATGACTGGAATTCAGGAGTAGATCACCTATGAAAATTAACCTTGACCAACAGATCACCCTGTAATGGAGGGCGAACCCTCATATGTCAGAGTAAGATGTTTTCTATAATCTCTCAAACCTTAAACTTTTCTATCTTAAAGATAAAAGACCTTTTTACAGGCTGAAACTAAGCGCAGAAACTAAGCTACATACATTTTCCCAAATACTAAAGAGAGTCAACTTATTTATGCTTCTTTTTTTAATTATATCACAGTTGTAAACTCTTTAGTTTATGTTTACAATTTGGGGATTTATTTTTGTTGCTATTGTTTAGGGTTTCTCCCAGTTTTCTGGGGTACATTTGGCTAATAAAATTACATAGATACCAAGGCTTAATAAATGAGACTTCTACTTTATTTCATGTTGCAGTCTGTAGTCTGCTGGATCCTAAAGAGAAGACATGGCAGAGGCACAGTGCACAAGGGATGCTCAGAGAGCAGTAGGAAGATAACAGAGAGCTAGTGAAAGGGCAAGCCAGGCAGGGAGGTAGAAGGTCCCTGACACTTCCCCAATTTACATTTTCAAAGCAGACTCCACTTCCTAATAGCAAGTCAGCTGTAACACCCTCATAATACAATTGGCCCTCTAAAGCCCTGCTTATGAATATATGAGGCTTTGGAGAAGCATCTATACATACATAAAGCATAATGGTTTGCCTCTGGCCCCAAAGCGGTCATGCTCATCACTTTATGCAAAATGCATTTAGTCTAACTGTAATAGTTGTCAAAGACCTAACATTTCTAGCATTTCTGAAAAGCCTGATTCTAAATCTTCTTTGAGATTTAAGAAAAACTCTTAAGGTGTTTTTACAGGTGTGAGCTCCTGTAAAAACAAAAGAAAGCAAAATGTAGCCAACACTGGATAAACGTTCCCATTCCAAAGGGAATCACAGCAAAGCAAGACTTAAACTTCCAGGGTATACATTAAATTCTGTAGCTCCACACACAGAACAAGGTGTGGGATGATTTGAACCCTCAAGTATTCGGGCAGCCCCTCTCCAGCAGCATTGCTGTTGGTGGTGAACCCCATGGCTTCTCTCTTAGGCAGGCTTAAATCAATTTTTGGACTTTTCTCAGAAATTCGGCATTTTTATTCTTTAACTTGCTGGGGTCTCCATGGCAGTTCGGACTATACTCTCACGGCTTCACACATTGCTGTCTCATGGGTACACTGCCTGGCCTCTCAGGCCTTCTGTTGAAATCTAGATATAAGCTTCCATAACCCTATGACCCTTACATTCTGCATGCCTGTACAATTAGCACCATGTAGATGATATCAAAATCTACTGGTAGGTTCAGGAGTACTCAGGACCTGGTTCAAGGAATCATGGTTCAGAGGTCTCCAAGCACCTGGTTTACAGATTGCTATGAAGAGAATCTCAAGGAGAAAATTCTTTAGACTGTAGTTTTTACCTTTGGTGCCCTCGGGCTCTTTTGTGAAAGCAGTCTTTTACTTTTGCAATTTTGAATCTGTGAAGAATGGGAATCTGTAGATTTCTGGGCTTCTTTCAAGCCATTTTTTTTCTACTGTCATGAAATGAAGTTCTTGGCTTTTTTTTTTAAGATTCACATTTTCAACAATCAAGTTCCTTTGTGCTCTAGTTTTATAGGCTTTTTCTCTTGGGCAAAAATGCAAACTTTTAAAATGAGTTTTTTGCTTCTAGTTTTTAGTATAAATCTAATTAAAAACAGCAAGAAGTTTTCACGCCTGAGTATTAGGTACCGAGAAATTTCCTCCACCAGATTAACTAGTATGCCATCCTTAAACTCAGTCTCTTAAATAGTATTAGGACATGAATAATATGTAAACAGATTTTTCTGCCAGAACATAATACACGTGGCCTGGAGTCAAACTGCCAATGGAAGCCCCTGTTTCCTTCTGAAACCTTCTGAACCGTGTCTTTATCGTATATATTTCTACGGTTATTCCAGTATTCTAAGTATTTGGGGCATTCTAGCTAGAGCTTGTCTATCTGGCATCTCCAGTATTTTTCAGTCTTCCTCCAAGCCATTTCCAAGGGCTTCTAAAGCTCTTGATAAAGCAGAGTCTCAACAATGACCTCACATCTCCAGTACTAATATTTATCTTAGTTATTTTCTCATTGCTGGGACAAATTACACAGCACTCCTAACTGCAAGATGTCTATAGCCAAAATTCAAGGTGTCATGGCTAGTGTTGGAGTTGGTTTTGCTGCACATGTCATTCCATAATCAGTTGACTCCGAAGGAGGTCATCGTGGCAGAGGGGCACATTGGAGGAGAGGTGTTTATGCAATGGCAGACAGGAAGCAGAGTGGAAAAAGCAAGAAGCCAGGAGAGGAGATACGATTTTCTATGCAACTTCTTAAATTGACCGACATTTCGTACTACATCCCTCTTCCTAACACCAAGTCAGTTATAGCAGCTTCACAATCTAATCATCTTTCAAGAATCTTCCCTGTGAATACATGATAATTTGGAAGAATACCTAGATAGAAACCATAACTAGCCCACAGTGTGATGCTTTGATTTCATATTTATACAGTTACTACAAAGTTCATTATCTAAAATGCATACATTTTTGTGTGTAATGAGAACATTTAAGATCTACGCTTATAGAATTAAAAACATATGATAGAGTATTATTAAATACAGTGACCATGTTGCACATTGTATTTCCACAACTTATTCATCTCAAAACAGAAATTTCAAATCCTTTGAATACGATTCCCTGCTCCTACCTCCATCCCCGGTAACTGTAATTCTATTTTCTGTTTCTATGAGTTCAAATTTTACACACTACACGTGAGATTGTGCAATTTGTTTTCTGTGCCTGGTTTGTTTTATTTAGTATAATATCTTCCAGGTTCATCTACACTGCCTCAAACTTTAACATTTCCTTTTTCAAATGTGGAATATAGTCCAACTTTTGGAAGAAAGGCAGAAGGACCAATTGAGCTAGAGTGTGCAGTCAATTTGGGCAATACTGTAGTATTGTATCTCAAAAAGGAAAGATTTAAAGTTGGATAGTGTTCTAGTGTATGCATGTGTCTGTGTTTGTGTATATGTGCCTGGATATACATGTGTGTTCACAGATATATGTTTTTGATCCATTCATTGATTATATGAATACAGTGGCTAATTTAACATCTTGGCTATTGCCATTAATGCTGCAAAGAATGTGGGAGAATAAATGTGTCTTCGAAATATTTATTTAATTTCCTTTTTATATCGACCTAAAGATAAGACTCCTGAGGTATATTTTTAGTGTTTAAAAGAAATTTCATACTAAGTTCCATAATAATTTTACTAAATTACATTAAAGGAAACTGCAAATAAGAGCAAGCTCTAAATCCTTGCCAAAATTTTTAATCTTTTTATCTTTTCAATAACAGTGATTCTTTTGTAACAAGTAATACTTTTTTTGTAAGAAGTGATACATTTCAAATGCTTGTAAGTGATTTCTGTATCTCTTTTTGAGAAATGTTTAGTGTACTTTGGATGGTGATTGAGTGGCAGAAACTATAGCAAATAATGTAAAACCCTCTGGTCTCTAACAAGTCAAACACAAACTACTGTGAAATTTAAGGGAATCTGTCAAGTGAATATAGGAAAATGATGAACCAGCAAATGATGGAAAAAGATAAAGATCCATTTAATGACTTATAACTGTGGGTTTATTGATTCCAATTTAAATACTTATTTGTATTTCTTTTTTCACAAATACTTGACATAAACAGACTAATTCTCAGGAGGACTTAAGTGGAAACTAGAGTCAAAATCTGGAATTTGGACTCTGTAGAAAGTGGTAAGAATGTTGGAATAAGTGTATTTGAAGGGAGATACAGTATTTTGATAGGGATTAAAGGAAATATACCTTTTGCTGTAATGCATTTTTATTTTTATTTATTTTGAAGAGAATAAAACCAAATGAGAGAAAACAAAATGGAGTTAGTCAAAACAAAACAGTAGACATAGTACATGATGTAAAACCAAAATACAAGGTGATCAATGGTTACCATAATTTCTCTTGTTATCTTCAATAGAATTGTCCATATCTTCAGGCATAATAAAATTGAGCATAGCAGTACAGAACAAAATCAATAAAAACAGAACATTGAATACATTATAGGACTTCAAATGAGATAATAGTCAAACCAGAGTGGGTATTATAGTGAATCTTATTGTCTTCATAGTAGTTGCCTATACCTTCAGACTTCATACTATCAAACAAACAAATTCAAATAAAATCAGTCAAAGCAAGACAGTAATCAAACAAAACAGATTCAAGTAAAATCAGTCAAAAAAGACAGTGAAAGCAATACAGGGCTTCAAATTAAGTTGATAGGAAATAAAAAATGATTAACAAAGTATATTTTGCTATCTTTGGAATAGCTGTCCATGCAAAATCTAGTGCTAGTAGACAACCTGGAAAAGAATATAACCAAACTAAATAGAGCAATGAAAACAACATGGGTTTCAAGTCACGATACAAGATTAACAATGTCCTCTGCCTTCCCTTTTTAGAAAATTCCTCCCTTTTACTTTCACAGGGTGCACTGTACATTTTATGTCCCACTAACTCCTTTAGGTTTTAGATTAGAGAGACAACCCACTGTTTACCTAAGTGATTCGAAACCTTTTTACCCTTGAGCATGATCTCAAGTTCTATCCATTTACCTACAGAAGCCTCAAGATGTTCCTTCCTTATAGCTGAATTCTCCATTGTGTAAAAGTGTTGTCTTTTCAATCAATCTGGAGCTGATGGGCAAGCTACCCCCACTTTTTTTTGGGGGGGGGAGTTCTGTGTCATATAGAACACTATTTTCTCATCTTTGACTTTCTGCCCATAAACCCTCTTTCAGGTTAATTATATTTCTTATATAGAGAATCTTGATGGACCCTATCTCCTGATCCACTCTGCCTGTGTTTCTTTTTCTTAGTGTATCAAGGCTATCTATGTTAGAGATTATGGCCAACCTTCTCTCTGCAGATCTCATCTCTACATGCTATTTTTATGTCATTGGTTGTCTACTTTTCCCCTTTATTCTAGTGTCTGCCCTGTTCAGTGATCCTCCTCTGCTGCTCTTCTGGAAACCGTGGTCTTTTTTCTCTCTCTCTACAACGTTCTTCAGTAGTTTTTGTAGGATTGGACTGGTGGTCATGAACTCCCTCAGTTCCTCTTTTCATGGAAATCCCTTGTTTCTCCATTAATTTTGAGAGAGAGTTTTGCAGGATACATAAATCTGGGTTGAAGATTATTTTCTTTCAGGTCTTAGAACAATTCACTCCAAGCTCTTCTTGATTTGATGTTTTTTGTTGAGAAGTCTGTCATGATTCTGATGGGTTTTCCTTTATAGGTGACCTATTTCTTTTCTTTCAAAACTTTTAATATTCTGTTCTTGTGCTGAATTTCTGGAATCTTGATTATTATATGTCTTGGTGTAGATCTATTTAGGTTATAGCTGACTATAGTCTGTATGCCTCAAATATCTGAATATCATTTCCTTTTCTTATGCCTGGAAAGTTTTCTTTAATTATTTTAGTAAATAGCCTTTGTATTTCATTTGTATTTACCCCTGCTTCTTCACTCACATTTTTTTATTCTTACATTATAGATCCTCTTGACATCTTATAGCCTTTGTATTGTTACTTTCTGGCTCCTTGTTATTTTTAAGAGATCTTTCCATAATGACCACAAGCTGCAAACCTGTCTTCAAGGTTTGATAGTCTATCTTTAGTTTCTTTCAAGCAGATTTGCCAGATTTCAATGGAGTTTTTAATTTCCTGGTAAACTCTTTGAATCTGTTCCATGTATTCTAAATCTTTTTATGTTCTTCATCGAAGGTTTCTCCCTTTTTCTATGTTTCTCTATTCTTCTATCTTTGTCTTCTTGAGAGGTGCTTAACAGTTTCTTTATTATTTTTCTTATATCATTCTTTATGTGTATTAATATTTTTGTTTTAAGTTCTCTTATAATTTCACAAAGGTGTTTCTTTATATCAAATGCTGTTGTTTCAGGAAATGCACTCTCAATCACTTCTGTATTTACCTATCCTGGGCCAGGACTGCTTGAGCTGGAGGCCAGACATTGCTTTTTTTTTTTTTTCTTTCTTTCTGTTGTCATGTTCCTGGTTTCTTCCAGACAAGTGAGTAGTGGTCTCCCTGGCCCTTTCTGTATTGGTTATTATTACTCTGAAGCATGCTGGCTGGAGATTTCTGCTGCTTGCTGCTTTCCCCAATTTGCTGGAAACTACTGGAGTATAAACAGGGATGGCACATGCTGGCCCCTCCCTACTGAGCTGGTTAACCCCTGGGAATCTTCACCACATTAGTGTGTGCCATGCGGGCAGGGTTGGGTAGGGCTAACTTTAAGGAAACCTTGGCTTTGGCTATTGGATCGCAAACAATGGCGGGATTCAGTCCAAGCAATTCTCACCAATCTGCTCTGCACTAGGAGTGGCTGAATAAAGCCAGCTGCTGTTCTGGTTCCAGGCTTATCCTGCCCAACTCCAAAATGGTGCCAGGCCAATCACCCACTCTGATGGAAGGACTGAGTCCCCCACACCCACCGTGAGGCAGTACAATTCTCCCCTCCACTATAATGTCCTCCCACCGAGGCCTTCTGGCTTGCCAAGTCCCACTTCAATGTGACCATGCATCTCCAGATTCCAGTGGTGTTTCACACATAGTGGGACCAAGTCCGTTGAGAATGCATCTGGCTACTGTCTTCTGTCCATGTTTTTCATTTCTTTTCTTTTCTTTTCTTTTCTTTTTTCTTTCTTTCTTTCTTTCTTTCTTTCTTTCTTTCTTTCTTTCTTTCTTTCTCTTTCTTTCTTTCTTTCCTTTCTTTCTCACTTTAGTTTCTTCCTCAGTTGAGAAGATCCATCTCCTTCTTTCTATATTCCAGCTATATTCCAGCATCTGTGCTGTTTCTCTCAGAGAGGCTTTCTGCTTTGCTGCTTATTGTTCCGCCTTCTTCCCAGCTTCACTTTAATACATTTTTAGACTTAAAATTTCACCATCTTATTATGATCAATCTGTCTATGTATGTGTGTGTGTGTGTGTGTGTGTGTGTGTGTGTGTGTGTGTTTATACTTGAGTGTGTCTGTATAAGGTTGTCTGTCTGCCTAATTTTCCCCAGACTACCTGAGGCGCTAAGGACAAGAAGCAAGAAGGGAACTAGGAAATTTACAGAGGCAAGTGTGCATATGTGTGTTGGGGGTGAATAGTAATGTTAGGTTGTTTGCAGTTTTTCAGTGTGATTGGGAAAGTCCAAGTGCATATTTTAGTGAAAGCTTAAAAAAGTGAAAAAAGCCTTCTGTGTGACTGTATAGAGGAGTTTTACAGGTAGGGGATCAGCAGGTGAAGCCAATGCTGAAATGTACCTGATGTGTTCAAAGACCAACAATAAAGCCAGCATGCTGTCTACGGATGCTTGCCTGAACGTCTGGAGCCAAGAATCCCTTCCTGTCTCTGACACCCAGACCATGCTCTCTGATTTCTGTGTATCTTGAGATGCATAAAGCAAGCCTTCATGGATATTCTGGTTTAAAATTCATTTTGATCTTTTAGAATTTATTTTACTTCCTTTCACCTGCCAGTTCAATATATTTTGAGATTGACCACTCCTCACTTTTCCACACGTGGATTTTATATCATAAGTCCTTCTTAAAGTTCATATAATTCAAAATATTTTTGATCTCTTAAAGTACAAAAATTTTTAAATTTGAATGAAATTATATATGAGTCTCCAGAAAACACTATACCTTTAAAAAGGAAGCCTAGGGTACTTGTGCTACATATATTTTATGAAAAGTTCAGTAGCAAATTACAATTCAGACAAAGGAAAATATTTAAATAGGGTAAAACTTCAAATTGCATCAGTTTAACTTTAGAGCATCACATAAATACATTTTTCTTTAAAAATGCTTTTGGACTATCATATACATTATGCAAACAATTCCTGATTTATGTAGATTTGCTTCTCATCGAGCACAGATGTATTCTGAACATATACTTTCATAAAAGAATTTTTGAAGTATTAAACAAGTTTTTAAATTTGTTTTATCCTGAACAAACTATGGCAACTCAAAACCTAATTTTGAATTTGTATCTATATATTATTATTTGTAAAACTTTGATGCTCAGTTAATTGTTTACAAAAACAATAGTGAAAGCCCTATTTCTATTTTCTGATCTTTCAGGTACTGTTCCAAACTCTTTTTATTGCAATGACTGTTATAACTTAAACAATCATCTGTGTCTTACTTTCTCATTATTTTCTCCTTTTTCACTTGCCTCCCTATTTTCACTTTGTATTCAGAGCAGTTTTACTGTGTGTTCCCTTCCATATATATCTTGATTGATTTTAAATGTTAATTTATTGGGTTATAATTTATTTAAAAGGCACAGTTCATTGAGTTTTACCCACATAATGACCACCATTCTTGCAACAGAAAAGCATTTGCATCACCTGAAAGATTCCTCAGTGCTTTTCTCAATCACCACCTACCTTAAGACCCCAGGCAACAGCTGTTCTGTTCTCTATCACGTTAGATTAAATTAGTCTTTGTTAGTGCTTTACATTAATGGAATGATAATCAGTGCTCCATTATACCTGGATCCTTTTTTAGAGTGTGTGGTTATGTCTATCTATAGTTTGTTTCTATGATTTTCTAAGTGACACTTCACCACATTATAATGACCATTTGCTTATTCACTCATTTGTTGATGGACATCATTGGAACAGTTTCTAGTTCAAGACTACAAGAAATAAAGCTTTCCTGTGTAATTATTTAATTATTCCTGTGTAAGTCTTTGCGCATATTTTAATTTCTTTTACTTACCAATGTAAATTCCTATTATATAAAAGTGCATATAAGCCTCTTACAAATATATAAAATTATTCCAAGTGAGTTGAATTTGATTTTGTTACTCTGTATTCTCTCCAATATTTCATATTTCTGCTGTGTGTATGTGTGTGTGTGTATATATATATATATGAATGCATGTGTGTGTGAATTTCCATTATTCTGATGATTATACTGTGATATCTATCTCTCTATGGGTTTTGTGCTTATTTCTCTTAAGGCTAATGATGCTGCATAACTTTTCATATGCATATTGACCATCTGTATATATTTATTTGTAATGTGCCTGTTTCAGTATTTTCCTTCTGTTCTTTATTTAAAAAATTGGATTTGCATCATTATGGAATTATGGAAGATTATATATACACACATACATATACACATATACCAATCCTTGGAAATAAGTATTTTGATAAGAGCTAGAGCTAGAGCTAGAGTCAGAGCTAGACCTACAGCTAGAGCTAGAGGTAGAGATAGAGACAGAGAGAGACAGAGACAGAGACAGAGACAGAGACAGAGAAACACAGATATAATGTCTTCTCCCAAACTGTGTTTTTTAAATTGGTATTTCATTTTCTAAATGATGTTTTTGAAGAGCAATTTATCATAGTTTTTCATTTATAAATCACTCTTTGAAGGAATTCATATAAAATAAAGTTTTTTCTAAGATGCAGTGATGTTCTGTATTTACATTTAGGTTCTTTATACTATTGATGTTTATTTTTATACCTATAGCCTATAGGAGTTAATATTCATTCATGCTGGGATGTAAAGATTAAGGATTCTTATTTTTCATAAGACTATTCAGACATTCCCATTTATTATACAATTCACCCAGTGGAATAATTATTGAAAATCATTTTTCCATGTATGATTGGAGCTACTTTATTACTCTAGTTTTTGAATTGAGTTATATATCTATTCTTAATTCACTTATATGTAGTTTTATTTACCCTTCATTGTTGGAGAAGCCAAATATCCTTGTTCTTTTTCAATATTGTTTTGCTTGTTCTAGACTTTTTCATTTTCATATAATAAGTATAAATTAGTATATAAACAAAATCTTTTTTATTTAAGCTTATATTTATTCTATGAATTTCTTTGGAAAAAATCAAAATTGTCTAATAAATCAAGAAATCGATATCTCTCTCTACATATATACATTTACGTTTCTGTCTTCCATGTCTGTGTTTTGTAATTATCAGTGTACATTATATTTTTTTTAAATTGATTCTTTCATTTTTAAGCTAAACTTCCAGTAGTCCATTAATCAGAAATAACATTAATTTCTTGATATCAATTTTATATTAAGAAAGCCTGAAAAAAATCTCTGTGCTGCTATGGAAATTATCTCACAGAATATTGAACAGATTTTGGATTTACTTAATTTCCATATACTTAGGGAACATACTTGCGTTAACCTATTTCTGAAAGCAGTTGTTAAATATTTCATCCCTTTTCCTTTTCATTTACAGTGGGAGGAGGATCCTGGACATGCACACCTGTAAATGAGAATCCGCAGAGGTCTCAGTTTTTTTTTCTCATATTAATTATTAAAATTAAATATGTAAGTTATTATTCAAGGAGAATGTGGTTCTAAAAATACTAAATTTCTAAAATAAAGGCAAGATAAACTTTAAAGTATTATTTTATCATTCTCAACAGAAATTTAGAAATTGTTTATTTACCAAACACATAGTTCATATTTTTGTATCACTAGCAATAGCCCTCTATGCAATCATTTAGATTCCATTAATTTTGATGTTTTGCGTTCTATCACAAAACGATTCATTTTAATGCGAATTTTAAAGTTTTGCCTAGAAATGGTTACAGCATTCTCTACATTGCACATAAATTACTTTCTATAACTGCAGTTATTCTTTCTACAGGAGTTTCTGATGGGTGAGTTCATATCTGCCTACTTAAAAACTAATCTTGGTTTTTATACTTTATGAAAATTAACAAAACTTTAAAATTTCTGTGATTAATGCTATTTCTCTAGAGAATTAGAGCAAATAGTTTTCTCTAATTCATTAATTTCTGCTTTTATAATTTTTTTTGGTTTTACCTTTGTTACTATCTTGCATAGTTTTCTTATTTTATAGATTAATCAATTTTATTTCATTAAATTTCAGTGATAAAGTAGCATACGCCTATTCGTTTTCCTCTGAGAAAGAATCTAAGAGGCTCCTTAATCATATTCAATGTTAGTATCTGTCCTTTGTTAACTACATCTTGACTTTCCTTTTCTTCTTCTTCTTTTTAGGACATATTCCAATTAAGAAGTGTGAGGGTGGCCCACTACTTACAAAGCAAAAGGAAGATCACTGTGTTTAAACAAACAGTCCTGGAAACAAGACGTACACAAAAGAATTAAACTCTGAGTTGTTTCTCAAATTTGACAAGGTGATGGAGAGAGTGGAATCAATATGTAGGTCAATATGTAGTTCTTCAATATGATGACAGTGAAACACATGGAAGCAGTTTTACTTATTTACATGTGTAGACTCAAAATCATTTTGTGAAAAGTTACATATGTGTCAATGAGCACTAACATTTTGAGCTCATATTAGGCTTGCCACTTTTCTGCAATTCGTTACGTTACTTTTGTAGAGATAATTTGCTTAGCTCTAACCATTATACTCTCATGTTAAGCTATGTCATGGTATAAGGCATGTGTTTATGACTAGTTAATATTTTAACTTCTATCAATAACAACAAGAAAATTTGACATTTAAATTAGTACAGTAATGTATAGCTTGTGTGTCCAGCTACTCAAACTGGAAAACTTAGTGAGATCCTGATTCAAAATAAAATTAAAAAAAAAAAAATGTAGTCACTTAATGTGGTAGTGAACTCCTGTGGTTCCAACATTGGGGAGGCTAAGGCAGCAAGATCACCAAGAGATTGAGGCCAGCCTGATCTAAATAGTGTGTTTAAATCCAGCCTGAACTACATAGCAGATCCTGTCTCAAGCAGTAAGAGGGAGAGAGAGAGACAGGGAGAGACAGGGCCAAAGAGAGAACAAAGAAAAAAGGAAAAGAAAAATACAGGCTAGAGGTATTTCTCAGCAGAGTATAGACCAGGATTCATTGAGTTCAATCGGCAGTAACACACACACACACACACACACACACACACACACACGCACGCACGCACGCATGCACGCACGCACGCATGCACACGCACACGCACAGAAACGAAAACTGAAAATTACTATGTGTTTTAGGGCTAGAGGAGTTGTTCAATGGAAGAGTGCTTGCCTAAGGTTCATGAGTTCCTGCATTTGATCTCTAGCTTTCCAAAGGGAGAAGCAAAGAAAATAATTATGTTTTGGATTAAAACATGGAGTGTCTACAGGCCTGAAAGCATTGCAAGTGCAAGGGTGACACACACACATACAGATACACATACAATGTAAAGCTAGCACTGTGTTAAGCAAGAGCAAAAAGTGAACTTTTGTCTGCCTGCTTTTTTAACTCTCCTAGAGATAACTGACCATTGTAATTCACTCTCCACAGCAACATTCTTCTGTTTGGTCCCTGACCAACAGGTAATTTTGTTCCCAAAGATACTGGTCTCATTCCCTCTCCCTGGCAAAAGAGCTCAGGGGAAAAGCACGGTTCAATCTCTGCTTTTCAATTACATCCACCTAGTCCCAATAGGCTTCCTGCAAACAACAAGTCCAAGGATTCTAAACAAGATGTTTTTCTATTCAGCATGTCCAACTTGGCTCAGTCTCCCTGTAGTGCAGTTTTAGTATGATTCAATATCATTCTGGAATGAAATCAAATGATGCTCGTTTCTTTTTTCATCTGATGTAAGGAAGTTTCAAAACTCACAAGGCAAATTTCTGATGCATCTGGAATTCACATTAAAAACTATGCTTATACCCAAAAATTAAAAAATGAGATATTTCTGGATTTGTTGTATGCATCTACTAAATTTAACTTACAGAAAAGTGAGACAAGATGTAATGGGCTCCTCTAATTTGTATGAGTACTGAAGAAATGTACTTTGTTATTTCATTGTAAGAGGGCTGTATGCTTATACTAATAACCTATGAACATATACAATATCTCTAGGATAATAGCAAAATGATGGAAGACAAATAAATACATTTTAAACAATCCATAATATAATACAAAAATTCTCAGACTCTTTGTGCTTAAATTATATCTCAACCACAGCAAAAAGATAATCTAAATTAAATAACAGGTTCTCGTGATGTGAACTTAAGACCCAAACTACAACAGGTTATGGATTCATACTTGACTCTTCAGCACTTCAATTGCTAAAGGCTACACTACTGTAAATCAACAAGCCACTGGCTTGAGCAAATTGCCTATGAGGAAAGACAAGATTTGAAGACAGCAATGAATGCCTTTGGAACTGAGTTCAGCAAAGCCACATTTCCCATTTTGCCTTTAATTAGAATGTTATGAAAATAATTGTACCACAATATAGGGTATTTTTTGAATTGTTTACAAGATATTAATATGCATTTTACTTCTATAATATATTACACCAGTAACACTGATCTTTTATATTGATATGGTAGTTGAATTTGTCAGTTTGACTAAATCAGGAGACTCCCGGAGAAGCAAGAGGATCATAGAGACACTACAATTGTTGTAGATCAATCCACAGAAGTTCAAAGAAGAACATGCTGTTGGACACTGTGGTCCAGTTGGAGGTGGGTTCCAGGGATGGATGTGGTATAGTATATTTTTTGCTGGTGCTAATCCTCTGGATTGGGCTTCCTTGCCAACCCAAAGGAGAAATGTTGCTACACCTAGCCCTCCAGTCATGATGTTTCTGCCTTGGATCCAGTGATCTGTAGATTAAAATCTTTGCAATCATGAGCCAAAAACCCACCCCAAAATTCTCATTTGAGTTGGGTCAGGTATTTCCTCCCAGTGATGGGAAGTTTAAGCAATTATATGCATAATGCTTGACTTTGTTTAAATCAATACTCTCCCTTCTCTTTTCTTCCCAAAATCACCACATAAAAATATATTAAAATAAAATTACTATGGGTTGAGCAGTAAGTATGCCAGACAGCATATGGCATACAGAAACGAGTTTGCATACTGACCATGAGCATTCCACCTTTACTAAAACACCTTAATGGTATGCGAGAAATAACAGCTGTGTTTTATTGGGGACAATTAAGTTATGAACTGACACAGTATCTAACTAATGAGACTCTCCTTACCCTGCCTGCCTTGTGGGTCTGTTTTGAAATGTGGAAATCCTATTTCCTTTGGGTCAATCCTGAGATCCTGTTAGTCAATGGGCCTGTAAAGCGCCCTCAGTGGTAGGAAGTCTGTTGACCCAGGCCTTTATAATGTTAAACATGCCCATTCTACTACTACTTTTATGCTGTTCCAGGAAAAGGACCACATTCTTCCTCTTGTACAGACTAAATAAATGGTAGCTACTGGAGATCGGGTGTCTTTGTCCACGGAGGACATGAATCATTCCAGAATCCTGCTGTACTCCTCTATTTTGTCTCTCGGTTTTTCTTTCTGTACACCATAATCCAGGTAGGAGACTGGGAACTCACTGCAGGCATCTTTGATAATTGGTGCCATGGAAAGTATTTCGAATAGTGTTCACTATATTGAAACCAAATATTTTAAGTAAAGAATGTTTTGTTTGGAGGTTAAGATCAACACAAGGCTTTATGTTTTTTAGTTTTTTGTTGTTGTTGTTGTTTTGTTTTGTTTTGTTTTGTTTTTTAAGACGAGGTCTCTTTAGTTGGTTCAATTTGATCTTGAACTCAGTATGTATAGTAGTTCAGGATAGTTCCAAGCACCTGTAGATTCTCCTGTCTCATTCTCTCAAATGATAGAATATAAACATGGTGATCCAGCTTGTAATAGAAAGAATCAGTGTTAGAACAGGGGAACATATGTCTGGCCAATATGATACCATAATGCAGGTTAGAACCTATGTGACACAGTGTCTGCAGTCTCTTTCTCCTCTTTTCCAATATCTGTATCACTGAGATAAATCAGTCTAACTCTGTTCCAGGATCTTGTAGTAAGCTTGTTATCAGAGTGAGAAATGCATATGATAATTTAGTAAGCTTTACTCACTCTAATATTATTAAATTTTCATAGCTGATAAATTGTTGGTTATAAACTTGTAGGAATGTAAAATCTAATTAATATTTCTTACTATAAATTTATAACTCAAAATAACTGCTCTCTAAACACAGACTTTTAGTCATCGTGATTAAAGGTTGTGATTCCTTTTCAGATGTGTCTGTATTTTGCTGGTTATAAATTACTGGAGGAATTCTTTAATTGTGAATATTGTGGATCATATTATACTTCTGTACTTATGCTATGGTTGAGTAAAATATCCTTTTGAATTTGAAACCTAAAGATTGTTTCAAAATGTCATCATACTTCCTTAGTGTCTTCCTATCTGTATCGACAGAGAAGCTATAAGAAATTTCTTAGAGTTAAGAATAACTGATTGCTGTAGAGGCAATATGCAAATAATTTAACCCTTATATTAAAGAAGTATATTATAGCTAGGACATCTGTTGTCCTCTTCCAGTGATGGCTGGATACATGTATTTTAGCTGTAATATATTATTAACTTAATTAATTCCAGTGTAATACATTGTTAAATTATTTAGTCAACATACAGTTGAAAAGTATTTAAACCTTCTGAGCAATTCATCTTTCAGGGTAGGCCTTTAATTGGCGTATCAGTCAATTTTAAGTTAGATAATAGATTCTTTCCACTGCTCTCTGTTCTCTTAAACCATTGAACACTGGTGAACTGGAAGAAAAGAAAAAAAAAAAAAGGACAAATGCTAGTTCATAACTGATGTTGTGAGGATGTATTTAAAGATGATTTTTATGCGTTTAATTGGATTAACTACATGAAGTCACATGTAACATTCATTTGTTGTTAACTAGGGATATTTCATACACAGATATTCCTCATTTAACTATCTCTTTAGCTTCTCTGCAGATTAAAAACCAAAGAGCACTGTCCAGACTTACAACTGCCCACTGGAACTCACAACCTTTTTGTATAGTTCTGTAAATCTTCACAGAGCCTAGATGTCTTTTTGGTACACTATAACTTGTTCATATCCTACTGCAGTTTTGCTCATTGTCCTGTATAGTACTATAGTTTTTTGTTCTGCTATACATTAGACTACTGTATGTACGAATTATAGAAATACAACAAGGTATCAAATTGAGTTTCCTTTGACCATTTCTTTGATCTAAATATTGCAATGTGCATATTATATACAGCTGGTCCTTCAGTGACCAATTCAATAATAACCTAGTCACAGGTCTGGAATTCAGTCATTAAAGGAGTAATGTTTTGTCCTGCTCTTTAATGTCAGGGCTATTCCATTACAGTCAGCCCAATGAAACCTGTTTACCAGCATGCTAGTTTTAAGACATAAATACATGTTTATGAATTGTTGCTACTGCATTGAGACATTTATGTAGAAAAGGTAAAAAAACAAACCAGATTCGGTATAAAAGCCTCAATTTTTTATTTTTATTTTTAATGGGTGAGAGAACCAGAATGATGAAGGGATATGTTAAATATAATAAAAAATAGTTCATCTTCATCTAGGATTCATTCTGACTTTATTCAGTGTTTTTATATTTTCCTGTCCACTATGTTTAACAAGGCAATATTTTTTTCTTTTTAATGTCTATTTTGAAGGATTGCCTCTAGCCAGCTTTTATTTTTTTTAACTGCAATTTCCTTTTGCATCCCTCATGGTGCCTAATCTAGCGCTTTATAAACTGAAAATTATGCATTTGTCATGTGGAATTTTTCATGAGAAAAATGATTAGTAACTGGATAGCTGAGTGAAATCTTTGTTGTCTTTCTACTTGCATTATAGGCATGGCGATTGAGATTTGACCCACTTCTCATCTCTGGGGAAACAGCTACTGCTTTCTGACCATTTACCTTCCTGCTCGTCACATAATGATAATTCATGATTTTATGAATTCTGTTCAACTGGAAAAAATAACTAAGAACTTATTGCAGCTGCATTGCAATGTCTATCCAACTTTACCTTGACATTTGGATTTTTAATTTTTTCTCTAAAACACCAGGGTTACTTTCATTACAAATCTTATGAGTTTTATAGGTTTCATTATAATGTGATTCTGAAGAAATTTGAGGATTAGAAAGTAATATCATTAGATATAACTTCAGGGGATAACTATGGTCACCTAGAAAACCTTGTAAACTTGTCATAAGATGATACATAAGACATTTTAAATGACTTAATGAATTTTAAAAATAATACTTTTGGTAGCTAAGGGTATAAAACAGCAATAATACTTTTGGTAGCTAAGGGTATAAAACACAGTGTTTAGAGAAGAAGCACTTTACTGCCCACACAAACAAAAAACACAATGCTCCCTGAAATTTAAGTACTACCATTATAAACTGTAATAAATAGGGCAGGCCACTGGCTAACCAGATTTGCTAGTGGGAGGCACTTACTGAGTTTCTCAAAATGGATTTGTGCTTTATAAAAATAGTATGAATATAACAAAAATTATTATTATTATGTGATTGCAATAAGACAGATAAGTCAATTAAGGTAATCCTTAAATTATCCTTAAATTAATTACTGACTTCTCAAGCCCTTGAGTAACCTTCATCAAAATGTTTTGTTTCAATATTTTTTCAGCCAAAGTCATTCTGAATCATGTAAATTCAGTAATCCTCATTGCTGCTTTTAGAGCTCTGCTTCTGTCCATCAGGAAAAGAAGCATCTCCAGCCATGGTCACTGTGCAGAGATAGCCTAAGATTAGACAGCTTTCACTCTGTAATTCATCAAGACAGATCTACTCAGTTTTCTCCTCTTTTCACCTTACTTATTGCTTTCCTCACCCTTAATATGAAGACTTTCTTATTCTCTTATTGTTTTGTGCCAGTCAAACACATGTTCTTCTTCCCAGGATTATCTAGATCCCCTTTTTCTCTGATGAGGTGCTACTAGAAATGATGCTACAATTAAGGGTGCATGAGTAGTATTGATTTGACAGCTAAAGTTTCTATACATTATAAACATTTGAGTGTTCAATGCTTTTTCAGAGGTATAAAACTGATACTATAATATACATACAGACATAGGAAAAGGCATTAGTTAGAGGAACTGATTCACATTCTGGCAGCTGGGAAGTCCCACAATAGGCCGTCTGCAAACTAAAGACTACATGATAATGGCCCAGTGAATAACTGCAGGTCCTAAGACCTAAAGAAAGCCAATAATGTTAACTCTCAATCTGTGGCTAAACACTCAGCACCTGAGGGAATGCAGGTATAATCTCAGCATGCAATGGCAGAGAGCCTAGAGTGCTGCTCTCCAAAGGCAGGCTATGAATATCCAACTGTTAGAAACTTATCCTGCATTGTTGCATTTTCTGGCTGTTCCTGGGTGAGAATAGAGACACTACTCTAAGAAGCACACTGGGCAAAAGAAAAATAGCTAAGAAACACAGGTGGTAAACCACTAGACTAGATCTCTATTATCCAAATCTAAATCTCATCATCTCCATTTTCAACATCTTACTCTGCCTCTGTGATATTGATTCAAATGGTAAAATATTGAAATAAAAGTATCCATTGTATTTTGGTTACTTTTCTCACTGCTTACACAAAATATTCAATATTCCAAATTAAGGGAGGAAGTGTTTATTTTGGCTCACGGTTTGTAGACGTTTCAGTTCATAGTCAGTTGACTCCAATGCAGGGTGGCATGACAAAGGGCATAACAGAGGAAAAACAGCCACAATAAAACAGATCAAGCAGAAGATAGAAAAGCAGCAAAATAGCAAGTAGACAAAGAGCAGAAGCATCAAAAAAGCAAGTAACTAGCATGACAATAGCTGCCCTCTTTCTTTCCCTTATGTTCTATCCAGGCTACCTGCCCTTATGGTGAGAAGTATGTACACCCAGGGTAGGGCAACCTTAATTGTAGCATCACACCATAAATCAATCCCAGCATCACATCCTTAATTCCATCATCACACAATCTAGATCTGAATCTGAAAAGCTCCTTCTATGACCACACAAGGCTTTATGGGATGGGGCGGCAACAAGACACAAACCATAACACAGTGATTGGGTTTCATAAATACATATGAATTTAGGGGATGTTAATTGAATCTTAAGGCATATTTATTAAGAGTTGCCCAAATGAGATTTGTAGAATGGTAACTCTGTGTGGGTGATTATCATAAAAGCTGTACATTTCCACTATGTGATGTTTAAAATTGAAAAGGATTTGTATTAGATATTTTGGTTAAACATGCAATTTTAAGTATTTATAAAACACATACATTACTTAGTATCTAAACAAACATCATAGGAGGTTAAAGGTAAGTGGAAACTGCATTACATTTGGTAAGTACCTTAGAGGTAATAGTTATAATTAAATTTTAGTTTTGTTAAAGATCTAGATCACACATATAAACTAGAAATATTGACATATCCAATAAGATAAAAACAAGCTAGAGGTGAGATCAGCACATAATCAACCTACTAATTTAGGTGACTTCCATAACTTTTAAAACTACATTTACATGCTGAGCCATAATATTCCTGGTGACCCAACCCTGTTGGCACTAAAAAGCTAGAATCAGAAGCACCGTGGAATTTATGTTGGGTGAAGTATTAGAGATCTATTCTGGTAGTTTTCAATCTTAATTCTTAACATCTGTCCTTTGTCTCATTGTGCAGCCTTTCCTTACTCTCACGTAGGAGAAGTCAAAAAATGAGACATGGCAGGCAAAGTTTCTCTTTATATTTCAAAAATACTAAGAATAACTGTTCTTGTGCATTATGTGATATGTGACTAAGATAGTAGAAACAAAAAAAAATTGCTGAAAATTATTTGGAAAACCAGTGATCTTGTAGAGAAAGGCCCTTTCTGGGTAAGAAAGAGATAAGATTACAGCTTTAGTTGTCAATCAAAGGAATTCTGATTATTTTAATTGGGCATTAGATTGATAGTGGCTGACTTGAATTAGAATTATCTCATAACTTTTTCATTTTTGATGAAATAAAAATAATTATTACATGAATTTATAGTAAAATGTTCATTCAGAGTATGCATATGGTTTCACTGTATGTTGTTATCATTTTATGTGCCTTTGCTATATTGTTATGTACTTAAAGCTTTCTTTGTATAACGTCACAGTTAGGTAAACTTAAATGATCCATCAAAAGTTTTCAATTGAAATGAGGATGTTTATTCAAAATTTGGTTGTGGAAACTCAGATAAATATGACAAAGACAATTGGTTTTGATATTTTGATGTGATAAGTCTACAGCACAGTGGAGGTTGGATATTGGAACTATATTAAGCATGTCTTATTTTCTGTGTTTCGGTGCTTGAACATGTGGGTGTTAATGGACTCTGGAATGATTACTTTTCTGAAGGTTAAATGACTTTTCCAGATTGTGAGAAATATGTCCTGGAGCATCCTTTTCAGATGCAAAGCAACCAATCCCAATCAAGCACGCACACTCCACTGTTTACACAATAGAGCTCTTATGCTTGAATGTGTACCTACTTTCTTGATCAATGTATAGCCTCAGTCAAGACCAGGAGGCCAAACACCTGTGCCACATAGTCCACTGATAGTATCAAAGCCAATGATTTCTAAATCAGCCTGTTCTAGTTTTCTTGTTCCTTCCCATAGACATCACAGCCTCTGACCTATGTTTTCCTGTGAACCTTTCCAACTTTTCCCTGTTCATGGTATTACACAAGCCACTATGGCTTCTATTTCTAGAGTGATGACAGGATAGATATTTTTCTATTTAATGTCTTAATATATCTCATTAAAATAAATGCTTCATATCCCTACTAGTATAAATGGAATTAAATTATTGTGAATTCTGGCCTCTTGAGTTCTAAATGTGTATGTTGAACAAATCACTAAATAAAGTAGCCTATGTTTCCTTGGTTGTATATTAAATATAATAATATTTAACTGAAAAGAGTGACTATTAAATTTATGTATTGCTTAGAATAATACCTGTCACGAACTTATGTTGATAAAATATGAGCTATAAATGTACAATACTGCAAGTCTGGTATGAGAACTATGATTTATAATTCTCTATTTTCTAAAATAATTAGCATATTCGAATCATAATCATGAGCTCTAATATTTTGTTGCCATCCACTATACATGCTTGACTTCATGAATACAGCCTTTTTACACTTTTGGTAAATATTTAAGTGGAGAAGTACAACCCACTAATTAGGCTGAATCCCTACACAGTCTCCTCCTTCCACACACACCATTTTCTAGAAAATGGCATTCTATGATGAAAGATTTTGTTCTCTAATCACCCATCAAAACTTCGTTACGCACATCTGGATCACTCAAGAGCTCAGTGGGCATGTACTTGCTTTACCAGATTCCAGAAATGAAGCCCTAAGCTTGTCCAAGCTAGGCTGAGCTCCTCTCATAAATATGCATCACTCTTCCTTAGGATGGGAGGAAAGTTTTGTAGAAATGTGAGAAGCAAAGATCAAAGAAGTACAGAAAGAAGAAGAGAGGAAAGATTAAAAGAAGCCCTTTTCCTGCACTGTATTTTTTCTTTCATTAAAAGATTACTGGCACAGTCCTCAAATAAAAATGCTACAGGAAACTGCATGGATTGTTGGTGAGTTGGCTCAGAGTCATACGATGCCAAGTTTAACAGATTTGAAAACAATATAGACTAATTTTGAACACTGCACATGTAAAAAAAAAAAAAAAAAAAAAAAAAAACAGGGCAAAAGTTTTACAGTCAGGTTTTGAAAGTTTCTAGAAACCTCCAACATCACATCCGCAGCTTTCACCAGATGTGTTTCCTAGACATCCGTTCTGAGTGATTCTCCCTCTAAAACTCCCCTAGCTCCACCATCACCACCATCGATAATAATGACATTAATAATAAAAGTCTTTTGATAAAAATCATAAGATCTGAAAAATTGGTTCCAAATAATACGCACTAAATTCTGGTAAAACACCTTTTCAGGCTGAGTATGGTGATAACTGCCTATAATCTCAGTTCTTGGAAGACTGAGATAGGAGGAATATCACAGAGTCAAACCTAGCCTAAGCTACATAGTCAGTTCAAGGACAGCCTGAACAACAAAGCATGATCCTGTCTCAAAACTGAGTAAAACGAAACAAACAAAAATGTTTACTTTAACACTACAGTGGAGAGTTATTATCTAGAAAAATAAGAATCGAAAAACATATATAAAAATCAGGGATGAAGGAGATAAAATAATAAAAAAGACAAATTACATAAAATATAACAAAATGAAGGCAGTTTAAACTGCCGGTGATTGATTTTCTTGTGATTAATATTTAAAGTAAATTCAGAAGAATGAGACATAAAAAGTGAGGAAAATCTCATTCTTATGAGATCTTTTTAGGTCACTGTAAAATCTTACTCTTTTTTATTACTTATTTCTCTTTATTTTCTGAAAAAGGAACTTAATTATAAATATAATGTAAGTAAGGCAAAAAAGTATTTATTGGTATACAGCACTATAATGAAAGCCCTTCTGTACTTCTGATGGACCTAAAATGATACATTCTAAAGAGGAGAAAGAAATTTACATTGAGTAAATATACTTTGCATAATTTCAGTGGCTCATAGAGAAGCCTACCAGATTATGATTTTATTGGAAAAATATTTTATGCCTATCATAGGATTTTGATTTTTATGAATGATTCTGTGTACGTGGCCAGATATCAATCGAATCTTGAATCAGTTGAGAAAAAATATCAGGTCTGAATTTGTTAGTCAGCGATAGTCAAAATCAGAAAGCCTACCACTGTTTTTTACACCAAACATACATATTAAAGAGAACCTGTACATAACCAGGCAGTGTCAGCTATTATGAAGAATATAGCTTGTCAGCATCTGGCTCTCACTTCTGTCCTGAAATCTTCCTGCCGTAGCCTCATATAATTATGATCTCAGGAATCTATTGTCCTACGGAAACAAAATGCAATGAGAATGTTATTACATATAAAATGAAGTTTCTTCAATGTTTGATAGAAATTCAGATTTAGATTTAGATTTGTCCATTTCATCTAGGATGAATGATTCATTGGTTAGTGATTCTTTATAGTAAACCATTATAATTTTTTATAATCAGGAGCATCAAATAATAAAAACCAGAAGAATATATTTATTATAAAAATAAAATCTTGTGTATTAAAAATCTCAAAGCATCACTGAAAAAACCTTCAAGTTACCTACTGAAAACTAAAAGGTATTTCTCATTGTTCCACTGGAAGATTTGATATTGTTAAACTGGCAATATTTATAAAATTATTCTGAAGAATGTATGTAATCATTATTGAGTTTTGTTTTCAGAACTCAGTGAGGTGTTCTTAAACTCACATGGAAATGCAAAAGACCAAAATGAGGAAAATAAACATTGACAAAAAAGTCAAAAGAAAACAAACAGATTTAAAAGACACACGGTTCTTGATTGCAGTACGTAAAGATGAAAAAGAAAGCTTGACCATGCATAAATATGGATATGCAGATTAATGAAATAATTTATGATCCAAGTAGTGAACCCCATTGCCAGTTAATTTTTGACCACTATCTCAGGGAAATTTAATGGAAGAAAATTAAGTCTTTCTAAAATGACACAAGATGACTAAAGTTATTACAAAAATAAAATAGATTCTTTAATTTACAAATTATTGTCTTAGTAACTTTCCTCATTATTGGGACAAAGTAGCAGTACATCTTCCTTAAAGAAGGAAAGAACTATTTTGGCTCACAGTTTCAGTGGTTTTATGCTAAGTGCCATGCTCCGAGGGAGACACAGTACAGCAGAAAACTGTGCATTGGGGAAAGCTGCTCACATCATGGCCAACAGAAACCAGAGAGAAGTAGGAAGAGACTGGAATGGATATTCCCAGAGATAGCCCCTACCTCCTATAGAAATTGAGCTGTGAACTAAAAGTGGCCTAATACAAAAATAAGTATAACCACATGCAATTCAGGCACAGTTTGAACACAGGACATGTGGGAATGACAGCTGAGATCTAAACCACAACGTGTATAAAAAGCATAATTCAAAGTGAAGCATAGGCTTCAAATTTTGAAGCACTTAGAAGAAAACATCCAAATAAAATTTCATGATTTTAGATCAGACAATGATCTTCTAGTTGGAACAATACAAGTATACATTAGTATAGGGAAAAAAATAGAAAAGTGTGTTTTGTCACACTTAAGTTTAAAATTGCATATGCCTCAAAAGAATCCTATCACAAAAGTGAAAAACTAATTCATAGTGGATTTGATGAGGGGATCATATTGGATTTGATGAGAGGATATATAGGGCCCTTAGAAATTAGTAGTAGACAGTCAACCAAACTGAAACACGAATAATGAAGCTGGTAAATTTTTATATATTTCTCCAAAGAATATTAATTACTGTTCAACAAGCACATAAAATATAATCAGTAACTTTTTCTGTTATGAATCAGAGCCAAAATGAACTGATACTTGATACTCAGTTGGTATCTAATATGAAGAAGCTGAGAGGGGGAGCTGAGCTTCCAGGGGTCTAAGTAATTGGTTGTAACAAGCTCAAAATGGAAAAGTTAAATTTTTAATTGGTAACTGTAATGGTATTCACAAAGGGCTGAGGTGGGAGGAAATAGAGACTGCCTATGCTGCTTTGCCTCTCTCCTCTTGAGGAATATTGCACCAGACAGAGAGAAGTGGGTCATCATATACCTAAAAGATACTCACAGCTGAAGGAACCAACAGGCTGAAAATGAACTCTATCCAAGCCTTGCACCATGAGACCTGAAAATGAAGGTCCTGGAGCCAGGAGTATAAATACATGAAGGAGCATGACCATGCCGCGAAAGCTGTGTTGTTGAGTTCTGTTCCTCTCGGAGACTAAAATGCATGAACTGGAAACTGACTCTGGTGTTGAAAAGGCAGCTTTTCTCCTTCTGATCTGTCATGTAAAGGTTTTGTGAGTGCCCATGGCCAGATTTGAAAGAAAAGCATGCATAGCACTTTCCACTAAGAGCTTGAATTTTATTATATAATGAAAAAGAAGTTGAACATAACAAGAAATTTTAAGGATATAGACAAGTTAGAGCCATCGTACTCTGCTGTTGTCAATACCTAAACAGTGGAGCCATTTTAGATAGTAATTTGTTAGTTCCTGTAAATACTAAAAATGCAATTATGAAAGGACTCAGAAATTAAAATATATAGCCACATAACTCTTAGTACATAAATGCATGTAATAATATTGTTCATATGCAAAACAAGAAAAAATGATTAACAATGCATAAAAATATAGTAGGTATATTTGGAGAATGAAATACTATTTGGTCATTCAAACAAAAAAGAAATAACAATATACACTTCTTCATGAAAGACTAATAATGTTTTATTTAGTGAAAAGTGATTAAAATCTATCACATGTGGTGTGATTTTATTTGTATGAAAAGTCTACAAAAAGAAAGAAAGAGAAAAGCAAAAAGAAGATTATTGGTTTCCTGTGCTAAAGGGAATGTAAATGAAAAACAACTGCTACACTGTATTGTTTCATTGGAACTTTGGTATGCTGAAATTCTGCTAAAATTAGATCAGAGTGGTGATTATGGAACTCTGTAGATATACTGAAAACTAATGAAATATGCATTTTATACAGTGAATTTAATGATATATCGATGATATATTAATAAACCTTTTATAAACATGTAGAATTTATACTCCAAATGAGTAATGTATCACTGATACTTAAAAATAAGAATTCTGATCAATTGAATTTGATGTTTTTAAACCCTGTTACTTCTAAAACAGTGCTCCCTGAATTTTTGGTGTTTGGGACCAGTTTCAGAAACAACTTTTTGAGGGATGGAATGGTATTAGGATGAATGAGTGTAATGTTTATTGTGAGCTTTAATTCTATTATTATTAGATTGCAAATATAATAATCTCATTCTCTAAGTCATCACTGCAGAAAACCCTGCTTCACAACTATATAATTTTAGAAGCACAGACAGTCTTTTCAGTGTTTTGGCGAAAATCTTGGAATATTTTTGTTTTGACTTTAATTCCAAACGCATGGAGTATGAATTTCTCTCAAATATTCTTTTAAGGCTACTTGAGATTGGTAATCTCAAGCAATTGATCTTGCAATATAGAAAATGAAAATAGGTGATCATATACAAGCTATGAAAAATGCGGCTCTGGGTTAGTCTCATTCAAAACCTCTGCTCATTTTTGGAACATATCACAAATCTCATTGTTCATTCATTGTCCCAGTAATTCCAATTTGTCATTGAATGTATCCACTTTATCTGCTGTCTTGAACACAGTTACAATCTTTCCCTGAAATGACAAATTAAGCTGAATATGTCATACAAGTGTATGAATTTTGAGACCCATTGATTTTTCTAAAATTTTGCTCTTAGTGGTGACCGCTTTTTTTAAAAATGGCATTTCTGGAGCAGCTCTCTTAACTCAAAAACCATAGCTAGTGATATCTTACGAAACCACCACAGTTTTGTGTAGAAGAGATGTGTGTGCTATGTGTTATAGCTTATATCTACATTCCCCCAAATCCTCTTGAATTTATCAGTGGTTCTTTGGAGAGGTGACTGGATCATGGATGTGTTATACTGAATCACGGGTATGCAAAACTGGATCATGGGTATGCAAAACCAGACAAATATACTGATGGGTTTATAGCTGTCTGTGATGCTGGGAGGTAAAGCCTGATAGGAAGAGTAGATATACATAATATATATATATATATATATATATATATATATATATATATATGTCTTGCACCTCCCTTGAGCAGTCACAGCTTCCTGCATGCTCTGTTATAAACTAGTTTTCTTCTTCCATTCTCCTCTGCCATGTCATCTAACTGGAAAACCAGTCAAGTATGGACTGAAAACATTGTTTGTAACAGTGAGACAAAATAAACACCTCCTTTAACTTGTGTCTGATATTTTGTCCCAGTAATTATGCTAATCACATTCTGATATATATATATATATATATATATATATATATATATATATCCATCCTTTTTCTACAGCTAGTATTCCTCCATAGGGAAGACAAGTATAAAAGTAGGTTCAGAAGGGATCTCTTACTGCTGAGCAGGAAAACCAGAAAGCTGTCCAGTAGTGGCAGATGCTGTGTCCTTGCATATAGTGATATTGACACAAATGAACAAATTCGGCTTTCCCAATATGTAGTCATTTAAAGACTCAGGTAATTCTCCTCATCTGTGGAGTCAGTTGGAAATAAAACTGTACATAATATGTCATCATATGCCTCCTTCTAAAAATATGCTGCACAGAAAAAAGTACTATTGCTTTGTCAAAAATGGTAGACTTATCAACCTGGATTGCACGCCATGCTGAGTTCTTATTCCTCCTTAATAATTGTGTCTTATTAGATGCTTATTTTCCTCAGTTTGTCCAGTTATGGTGCTAACTGAAAGAGAAACACTAGTCACATTTAGAACTGTGCGCCCCCTTAAAGTTCAAAACAAATATTAGTAACTTGGAGAACCACTCTTCATTAATTATAAAGGATTTTTTAACTTTAATAATGTCATTGGCCACTAAGAATGATTTTTAAAATAGGGACGTATTTGATGAGGTAGTAGCCATCAATGTTCATATTAAAAAACAAAACAAACAAAAACAAAAACCAAAAAAAAAATTTTAAAAACCCTCCAGAGACTTGTCTTCTGTTGTAGAGAACATGGTTTCCACATGTTGAAGCAGTTTTGTAGGTTTTATAACATTGTTGGATAGTCAGTTACCACAAATTATAAAAAGTGAGCTTGGATAATATGAATCACCTCTTCTAATGAACCTGTAGTTTAAGTAGGATTATTAGTATTTGCTTTTTAATGTAGCTTGCTCTTCTTGGCATTCTTAAAGTCTTCTGCTGTCTTGTTATTGTTTCTTTTCCTTTTTTCACAGGTCTCCAGTGAAATTTGTTTCTACTCATTGTGGGTAGGGTCAGATTGTAGGCTTATCAAAACTGTGGCTGAGACAAGTGGGTAATGAGGAATAGAGGCTGGAAGTGATGATTAAAACAATGGGCAGGATATATCTAGACTAAAATAAGGGCTGCATTCTGACTTAAAGACTGCCACCACATACATCTGTTCAAGTGAAGTGCTTCAACTTACTTGCCATTATAAAACTTTCCAGGAGATGCAGTTTAATTTTCACTTGCCGGTCATTGATAGGGTTTTGATATGAGTCTTTAAACAAATTATTATGATCTCTATGAAGTCAAGCCTCTTTGCTAATGTTAACCACATTTGCAGCTGTCCTCCCACTTCAGCTCCACCTCAGGTATCAGGCATTACCTTCTCATAAGGAGTGTGCAACCTAAAGCCCTCACATATGCAGCTCATAGCAGGGTTCTTGGTTCTGTGAAAATCTAATGCCACTAGTGATCTAAGAGGACATAGAGCTCAGACAGAAAATCAAACAATGGGGAGTGACTACAACTACAGATGAAGCTTCACCTGCTCATCTACTCCTTACCTCCTGTTTTGAAGCTCAATTCCTAATAGGCTACAGATCAGTACAATCCATGCCTCAAAGATTGGGCATCTCTTCTCTAGAAGTAAACATATGCTACTAGATGGTGATGAGCAGGTATTGGGTAAATAACAATGACCTATGTTTGTGTTGTGCATGTAGGAATCTTAGAAAATGAAACTCAGTAATCTTGAACACAAATTTTAGAAATGACAAAAAATGCTACCTATATGTTAAGAAAATTCTGGTGATCAATGGATTCAAGGATTAATTTGAAATCACTGTCTTGGATGTGCTTATTATTAGACGCAGTATAATTATAATTCCAAACACACACTCCATTATTAATCAATGTTTATAAAATGCAGACCAAACTGAGAAATACTTAGAATCATTTGGAGTGAGAGTTCAATCATAAACAAACACAAAAAGATGACAACTTTTTAATCTGTGATTTAAAAGTTGATATTTCTGAGAATACAAATATGAGAATGCTGGGCAACACTGCCAGTAAAGAGTGCAGAGTGTAAGGATAGAACACAATATAGAGTGGACTATAATCATAGTCTCTGTACTGTAACTGACACGGTGGTGTAAGAGGCTAGAGGAGTGCTCTCTCAGGCTGCCGGAGTCCCTTGGAAAAGGCAAATTTTCATGGAAACTTTAAAATATTACCACCTCATGTGTATTTCTGTTTGCTCAGAATAGTATTGTAGAGTTCAGGGAATTCTCCAACTTTAAAATGCATAAAAAGAAAAGAATATTACCCTCCCCAAATTTATCTTTTAATACAATATCACATATTAGCTGTACATTGAAGTGGGGTGAATGCCATTTACCGTATTACAGGAGCTTCCAAGCCAGGGAAGCTCTGCAGTGCACCCACCCTGGTCCTTCTGATTGCTGTTAATCAGATAGCTTCCCATTAGCCACTCTTAAAAAATATCACATTATTAAAAAGGCAAGTTAGATTAATATTGAACAGAAGTATAGAGTCGCAAGTCAACTGAATTAGCATTCTCTAATAAAGCTCTGTTGTAATCAGGAGTTGCAAGGAAACTGTTCACATACAGGGCATATAATTCATAGTATTATTTATAATAGTCAACCAAGGAATCAAATACAAGAATTGCAGGAAATCTATCAACACTCTTGGAGAATCTAGGCAAGGACCTGGACCCCACAGCAATTGCCTGAGTCCAGCTGAACACCTAAAGCTCATGACAATGCCCCGATGAGTCCAATCTCCTGTTGGGCCTAGAGCCCATGACAATACTCACGCAAGTTTGTTTCATGAATCTGCACTGGGAAGGTCTACAGATCAGCAGTGGAAGCTAGGAAGTCTATGCCAGTGAGACAAAGGATCTCTGCCAGTGGGCTGAGGATTCTGCACTGGATCCAAGAAACGAAGTTAAAAATAAGGACCAGGGCTCCCCTGAAAAGTACCACAGCCATCCTCAGTGATAATGAGATCCCAGGCTACTCTGATGATGAGAACAGCTGAATTCATATCAGGAAGCCAGCATGACAAACTTCTGAAGATTTTGATCAGAACACATTTTCCTCTCCAGAGACAAGAAGCAATGCTAAAAGTAAGGTCCAGAGCTCCTCCAAGGTAAAGAGTAGCCATTTGACTGACAAGTCCCAAGCTCCTCTGACAATAACAGCCAGGTTCATATCAGGAAAGAAGCTTGACAAACTACTCCAGAAGAACTCACAGCAACAGGATAACAAACAGCACCAAACAACAATAGCACAGAGAACTAACAACACTCTTCCTCCTCTCCAGATCTCCTTTAAAGCCAGCAACTTTTCTCAGTGGGCTATTCACACTCAGCATCACACTGATTCAGTTGAGCAGATGTTTAAGTCGACCACCAGTTTTTAATTCACTACAAGCTCTTATAGTTATTTTGCTATTTATTCATTTATATCTTCACCTTAACCTAAATTCAGAAATCTGGTCACTGACAACTATGAATTATAGTAATTTCTCTAGAGAATACTGCTTGCAGTCTCTAGAAGAGGAAAAGAGGATGCCAGAACTGTGAGTTTCAGGGGAATAAAAATTGCTCATTCATAGTTTTGTATGTGTGGTCTATGAGCTGTAAAGACCACTTAAGGTCACTGCTTCATACAGTATTAGGTAAACATTTAAGAGGTAAATACTTTTATCCATCTTTGCTTCCAGCAAAGAAGTAGACCATGAAAACTCCAGAGGGCTGGCTTGATATATGTTTTCACTCGTATTTTCCCTGAGCCTAATACTTGGTAATACTTTGCACAGATGCAGGTAACTGAACCATGTTCAGTGTGAGAAAAGAAAAGGAGATGTATGTTAAACACAAAAACTACTTTCATGTAGTGAGAAGAAGAGAAAACAAAGGGAAAAGAGAAAGAATCTCAGGCTTTTAGTCACAGGAAAATAAATATGCTATTAATTTGTGCATTTACAGGCAGGCTGGTCTAACAACCAAGGTATCTCACACTATTTAGTGATAATACATCATAGACAATGCTCACTGTTATTTTATATTTTATATTTATAATTATAGATAAAGAACATATTATCCTTATCTTTGTCTCATATTAGGTTTTGTTATCTTAGTGAATTTTAAGTAACTTGGTATGTAACTCTAAATTGAAAGATATAATGCTTTTGTATTGACAATAAGGCAAATTATTTCTTTCTTTCTTTTTACAGTGCAGAGAATAAATCCAGGCCTTATGCACAAGGGCTACACCCTCCAGTAAGATATACCCTAGCCCCTCGTGTTTTTTAATTTTGTAAAAAGACTTTATCCTATGTATCATTTTTCTTGCTACTGAGATGCTAGTGAGTTGTTTAGACTCATTAATATATTAGTATGATGCATTGAGATACAAGGTCTTATTTATCTAGCTTCCTCTTATCTTTGATTGTATTATTATCATAAAGTTTTAATTTTAGAGAGTCAAACTTACTAATTTTATTCATTTTCACTTCTTCCTTAACTTATTTTTGCTTGAAGCATTCCTCTTTTTAGTGATATAAGAACATTAAAAATGCATTGCACCAAACAGAGTGAGTGCTAGCCATCTGTGAGTACATGGTTCTGCAAATGTGAGGGACTGGTGGGGCTTCTTTCAAGATGTTTCATGTTAGCTTAAAGAAAAAAGATGTGTTAACAACTAATTGCCTTTTGCCTCAAACTTTCTCCATGTTTTACTGTAAACACAACACAGAATTTAAATACTGCTTTTTGGAGGATGTTAGTTATGAATGTGAACAGAAAACAACAGTGACAAAAAATATAACACAACGAGACCTTTTCTGTTGCTCAAATTTAAATGCTGATTCCAATTTGAGGTTAATCAGGAAACGGATATATGAAGTTAGAAGACTTTAGCATTGGTGTAAGGAGAGAAAAAGCGTTTCACTTGGCTGCTTACTCATTTCTTGCAGCGATAGACAGACAGACACACAAATATACATTTATACCATGTGTCCTCAAACTACCAGGGAGTGTTGAAGCTGAAAAAGGGGAAAATAGGGTCACAACGCTGCCCATTAACAAAATTAAAGGCTTTACTTTTCCTGGGAGAGTGTGATTTAAGGGCTAATCTGCACCATAGTCCTTGCACATTATCTAGGAAAGTAAGAATTACTGGCTATGGGATATGTGCTTGGAAGCTCCAGGGGGAATCTCTGCAGGCCCTCTGATAACTTTTTGCACTGTGCTTGAATATTCCTCCCATATAATTGGGTATGTTTGCTATATGTATAAAAAAGCAGTCTCTGGCTAATCAGCTGATTCTTTCTGTATGTGTTTGATTAGGACAGTTTACTTGGGGAGATGAGGCTTTGTGTGCTCAGTTTTCCTCTACTCTACTGGCAAGGACTTGAACTGCTCTATTTACTTTGCATAGTTCCATTAAATTATTCAACATCATTCACATTCATATGTCTTTAGAACATTGGTTCCAAATGATACATATTCAAAAGAAAGACTATTTTTAGGTCATTGAAGTCAAAACAATATCATGGGGAAAATGATTCTAAAAGTCCATTTTAGTTCATTCATGTGTGGCACAACAAACTTTGCTTCAAGTTGTACGTGCTGATTTCACTTTGACAGTAAGACAACTCTCTGTGGAATGGAAAATCTTTGGACATTTTCATTCATTTCCAGAGAAGAGCAAGAAAAAGAAGTATAGGGGCAAGGATCTCTGACTGACCGCAGAAGTTCTTTCCTTTGCAATTGTCTGCAGAAATTGCCAGAGTAACCTCTTCTCTGATGATGCTGGCAATAGGAGTTGCAAATAATAATCTTATAAACATTTGTTTGTTTGTGAATTGTATATCTGGTAGTGTCTATGATATTTCGTGATGTGGAGAAGATGTGTATTGCACAAAAACTTAGAGATACTATTTGTCCTTTTAGTAGAAAAAGTAATCAAATACACACACACACACACACACACACACACACACACACAGAGTTTCAAAACCATTCCCAATTTTAAGAAAGTTAAGAAATCTAAGGTATTTTTCCTTCTTTCATTGTGCATTCCCTTTTTCTTTCCAAACACTTTAAGGACCAATCGCCACCCAGGGTCTTCCTTCTTTTTAGTTAATTAAGTGATTTCTAGTTTACAGAATACTTAAGAATGGTGGGCCAGAGTACATTTGCTTTACTACAATGAGTGACAGGAAATCGTATTTTTTTTCTTTTGGCCTTCTGTAGTCATCTTAGCTGTTAGTCATAATTATATGAGGAATACAGGTATCTTTTATGTGCTAATGAGAAGACTAGAGTATAAGGCTAGCTGAGGTGCTAATGTGCAACGTCTATAGCCATCAGACAGTCCTGTTTCCTCGCATGGTGCTCTCAAGATGTTAGAACTAATAGCTCTGGGAAGTTCAACTGGGTATAAGCCTCAAGATTGAGGCTATGACTCCCCAGGGCATAAGAGTTTGTATATCAAAAACCAAAAGCAATAGCCCCCCAAAGCAATTTCACTGCTTCCTTAATTGTGTTATGTAAATTGATTCTTCTGCATATCTTTATCTCTTCAAATTACAGAGATGCCATTCTTGCACCTGGCCAGACAGCTCAAGTTACACAGTAATCTGCAACATCCTCACTATTACTCATCCCTGAGCCACCCCCTTTCTTTACAAGATAATAAATGCTGGGAGGGGCCTAGGGTAGAGGCCTTTGTCTGCACATCCTCACAAGGATTGGATTTAGGACCCCTTGGCTGCCCTTAACTAGAAATATATCTTGGTGTCTTTACTCTCGCTGTGGGTTGCATCAGTGGTGGTAGATTGGAATTGGCTTTCTAGGATTCCAATGTCTAAATGGGATTGCAATTTTAACTTTTTAGATTGTGAGGAAAACTAGAAAGAGGATTACAATATTTGGATGACTGAACTCGATATTTGAGTTTGCAATAGTAATTTCATAAACTATATCCATATAAGGAAGCTTCCATGGAAACCTAAAAGGTTGGGGTTTAGAGTGTTTCTGATAGCTAAAAAAGTGGAGATTCTCAGAGGATGCTGTGTGAGGTGACAGCATGGAAATTCAAGGCCCTTCTTTCCCACTATATCTTATACATTTTTTCTCTCTCCTGTTATCTATATCCTTTGTATCACTTACCATAACAAATGAAGTCATGTAATTTAAACTTATATCAAGCAAGAGCTCACTACCAACACACATAGAAGTCAATACCATGGCACTGGGTGTTTTCAAATGGAAAACAGCTTATTGTGCAGTCAACCAGCAAAAAAAGGAAAGGAACTAGAAAAGTTCAAGCATCTCAAATTGGTTGGTAGAGGAGGAATTTCTTATGAGAGGAAAGCAGCGGCTTATTATTGGTTCATGACAAGGCAGAGTTGGAAGGTTTGGTTTTACAGATTTTCATTCTACGTTTTTATAGGCTGTACATTTCTTTGTGGTGGGATTGTCATGTTCTTCATAGAGGATTTTTAGCTTGTGAAGTGAAAAGATTGCTGATTTGACAAGGTGGATTGTATGTGTGTCCATCCTGAAAAATCAGTATCAAACAACTATTTTGGTGAATTCTAGCTTTTCCTAAAAGATAACATGAATTTTATGCTTTAAATAACCCTTTCTGAGTGTGTCTAGGTTTTCGTCAGTTTGGTTTTTTTTTTTTTTTTTTTTTTTTCTTTAATCTGACTTTCATTACTTTTACTTGCAAATTAATCAAAATGAAAGAGAATATCATGGAAAATCTGTTTCACAGCTCTTGGTTAGGGCACCATTCTATCTTGTGTTTGTAACTGGCTTCTGAACTGCAGGGAAGTCTCCCATGGTTCTGAGCCCTTAATCTGTGGGATCTGCTAATGCTTTCAATAAACAATGTCTAGCACAGAATCATCAGTAGAACTGTTTGCTCCTCGGGGAAAGACTTTTATACTCTGGAGTTACGGAAAGGGTGTTGTGTAAAAGTGTAAAAGTGTAGCAGAAGGGACTGTTTTTTTCCCTCTACATCCTTACAGGGATAGGGTAAAACCTTACAGGTTTTAATCTAATTGCATTTTCATTTTATTGTCAAGGACATTAAACTAGAGAAAAAAAAAAATGTCAGTTCACTGACATTCTCTTTTTTTGCAAAATATTCAGGGAAATTATTGAGAAAGATGCATAATTTACATAATTGTGCCAAAACTAATGCAATAGAAAAAAAAAAAAAATATATATATATATGTATATATATATATATATATTACACAATATGTTATTTTTATACATTCTTTTTCTTCTTTTTGATTTCTATTTTGATTACTTATCTTCACCACTGATATCAAAGAAATCAAAAAAAGCATTAAAAGACTGCTAACATTTTAAGTTATAATGCTTTTGGACATAATTTTAAAGCTCATGAGTGATAGGGATTGTAATCTCTAATATCAATTGACACTTTCTCATCTACTCTTCATGCATTCAAAGAGCTCTCCCTCCAGTCTGCTCTTAGCTATTGTTTGAAGGCCATCATTAAATACAGAAGCTGATGCTTTCATATATCTCATTTTCAGAGAGTAGCAAGTGCAAACTAGACCTCTGGGTCCTATGATAGCAGAGATTCAGTTTAGATTTGAGAAAACCACTTAGCAGTGACGTAGATGAAGTAAACAGGTTACCTTGTGTACAAAAAGAACTGTTTATTGAACCACTGGTAACTCCTATTCTGGTATAGGTATGTTTCTATATTAAATGGGAGAAAGTTATGTTTATAAAAGGGACAAGGGCTTTTTCTCTCATGGAGAGAATGAAGTGATCAAATGCATTAACAAATTAGTCCCAATTATGTATTTCCCACTGTGGTTATATTTGCTATGGAGAAGTAAAGGATATCAGGTTTTAACCTAATTGAGGATAATAGAATTCGCCACAGAAGGTTTCCCTTGAAAGTAATCTTCAGACTGAGATGTAACAAGGAGAATCAACCTAAAAATATTTGGGGCAGGAGAGGCTAATGAAGATTGCAGAAATGAGCCCAGCCCTGAAATGTAAAGTGTAATTTGAAAATTATCCAACATGAAGATGATGAACAAGTATGAAGAGTTCAGAGTTTATTGTAAAAGCAGTGGGAAGTTTTAAAAATTCACGTATGTTTAAAACTTCATTCTGGTTTACAATTGGAAAATAGAAGGAAATATGTTTAGAACCAAGGAGATCAGTGAGATGATAAGACTATGTTCATATTTTCAGTACCTTTGTGGAAGTGTTTACTGACTAATAGAAGAGCATGTATAATACTCTAGTGTCACATCACAAAATAGATAAAAATAGTCACTAAAGTTAAGTGGTTAATAAAAGAAAAATTTACTAGAAATATTACATGCAAGGAAAGATCAAAATCTACTTTTCATGTTTAAAATTTAAAAACTTGCTCCACACCAAAGTAACATTGCTGTTAATTCCTCTCAAAAACATCCCCTTCTTTGCTAAATAACTTCCCTAATTTTTTTGCCACTTTCTATAACAGTTCTGGAAGTCAAATTTTTTAAGTATCTTCATGAGGTGTGATCAAAAAGAACTTCCAGAATTGCTTCATGAGGTGTCAAAGGTAATGGGATAATTGCGTTTGAAGCCAGAGGGAGTATGCTGAGGACTGTTACTTACTAATATAAGTTCAATCATTTTTTTAAAAAATTTAAATATTTACCCAATGTTTAGATTACATCTTTTATTTTCTCAGGCAATTTGGTTGATTGTGGAATAATTTATTGATTACTTTACTAAAATACTAGAAAATAAACTACTATAGGAGAGAAGATTACTTAGTGGTGAATATTTTAATTCGATATGCCTATGATAATTGTTGAACTTGGACAGGAAGCGAGGAGCATAACTGACTGATAGAAGGTAGAAAGAGATAAGGCACATCACCTCTAAACCAGAATATCTATTTACTGTGTGAGAAGCTTTGAGGTTCTCTCCTTTCTGTCTCCTTTCATCTATTAATGAGATGGTGCAGACTCCAGGATTTGGGTCTTACAATGAATACAATAAGGGCAAGTGATGAGCATTGGACCTGTGGGATGAGGAAAAATTCAAACATTTATGGTTTAAGTTACTGGGATTTTAAGGGTATTAGTTTCTCCTACAACAAAAGTTAAATCACTCTTCATTAAAAATAGTTAGAATTTTAGCATTCCATTCATATTCAGCTTCTATTTTACTAACCATCCTTCTTTTCTCTTTATATAGTATAGAGCTCCTTCTTTTAGGAGCTCATATTTTGGACTGTTTTGCCCCATGCCAAAAAAAAAAACAAAAAACAAAAAACAAAAACCTCATAGATTTGGTAATTTTACTTCCCAAAATCTATCATGATAAATGTTACAAATAAGTACCTGATTTGAAATTGGAGTCTGTACACATGAATAGTAAGCCATACATCTATATTCAGCCATATAATAAATAAAATAAGTGAATACCAATGAACTTTTTTCTATACCTAAAAGATACATTGCACTCGTAGCTCCAAATATTTCATATATGACCTTATTTGGAATCAGGGATGTTGCAGATGCAATTAATAAAGTCACAGTCAGGTATGGTTGGCCTCTCATCCAAAAACACTAGTGTAATCATAACAAGGATAAATTTTGAGCAAATCTTGAACAGAAGCAAACTATGCAAAGAGATAAAAAAAATGAATACCAAATAAATAAATGAAAAATGAATAGGCAGAGATTTTTATTATGCTCTCAAAAACATATAGGACTTCCAGAATGTAGGAAAGGCAAGGAAAGATTCTCTCTCTGAACTTTTGGCAGGAGCATGACTGTCAATACCTTCAGTTTGACATTTTTAATAGAATGATATGAGCATAGATTCCTTTTGCTATTGGCCACCCAGTTTATGATACTTTTTATGGGATGCTTGGAAAATCGAGGAAATTTTATGGTGCTTCATTAGTTTTGTGATACTCAGATCTGTGCTGGACCCTAAGTTATTAAACAAATCTTTGTGTTCATTTAAGAGGAATGAAGCATACTTTCATGAATAAGGGGGAACAGATATATTTGTAAACTATAGCTATTTGATTGTGGTTAGTGTTAAGTCAGACTACCTTTGAGACCCTCAACACGTAACAGCGGAATAGAAAATATAAGTGACTGCCAAGCTACAGGCTTACATTTATTTATTTATTTATTTATATTTGAGGTGATGGAGACATAACCCAGCAGTTCTGTGCATGCTAACTTGTGTTTTCCTATTGAGTTACAAGTCTAATCACTCATTAGGTATTTTTTTTTCCCTGAGAAGAGCTATAGAATACACAAAGAAATCCTAATATGAATGGTCCCTCAATAAATATTTAGGAAGAAAATTTAGACAGAAAACAAAGGAAGAAACAAAAGAAGGAAGAGAAGAAAGAAGGAAAGAAAAATATTAAAGAAAAAACAGTAAGAAAGAAAAATAGGTGAATGAGGCAGGGAGAGAAAATTCAAACAAGAAAGGAAAAGAACAAAGCTGAGATAACTACAAAGATAAATGTATTTCTAACTTTCTTATGTTTATATATATTGTTACATTAGATACAAATGGTATAAATAAGCTAATAAAAAGTAGATCTTCTTAAATCTCAAAAAAGCAAGATCTAAAATTTTAAAAGAAATATGTTTTGCATTAAAAATTTCAATAGGTTGAAAGTGAGAGAATAAAAAATAATTGAAATATGTAAATAATAACCATAAGAGTAACAATTTATACATTTGTGTGAAAAAAGTGGCCCTATTTCAAGGCATATTACTACTGATGATAATTAGGTTAATAAAATTAACAATACTGAAGATTAATATTTCAAAATTATTACCATATACAAGATTGACAGCACATATAAAGACTAGATTAGCAAATAAGTGAAGGAAATAGGCTGCTTAAACAATAGAAATTCCAATGTCTCACTTTCAATAAAAGCTAATCAATTAACTAATTTTTATAAAGTAATGTACCAATGACTGAGAGCACACATTCTTTTAAGTTGCTCAGGGAATAATTTCTGTATTAGAGTCTCATCCTGGGCCAAAACACAAGTTTTATGACGCTTAAAAATTACAATTATATTAAATTTAAATAATTTTCTAACAACAAAAGCTTAACTAGGAAATATGCATCAAAAGACATTTGGGAAAATTAAAATATTTGAATATTAAAAAATTCCACATATTTCTAAGTAACTGAAATTTAAAGAAGAAATTTTAAACAATCAGTAAATTTCTAGGAAATGTGTCAACATAAAATTGAATTTATTTCTGTAAATAAGAATAAAAAAATTCAATAAAATACATAATAATACTATATATTAATATAAGCTCAAGACCTGCACAGTGCAAACTATAAACTTCAAGAAAAAGGAAAATTATCACAATAAATTCAGAAGTACACCAGAGACTGGAAAACAATATTGCAATGTGGTCCTTCTCAATTTGTCCATGGATTCCATAAAATTTCTATCAAAATTTCAAAAACATTTCTGGTAGAATTTGATAAGGAAGTTTTAAAGATTGTTTGGAAAACCAAAGGTCATACAATGTTCAGAAATATTTTTAAATGAAGATGTAAAGAATGCATTGCACGAATAAATTTGAAAACCAAAACATAATAATCAAGATAATATATATGCAAAAATATATACTATATACTATATATGCATGTATACCATATATGTGTATATACATATAATATAAAATATAGTATATATAATATGTGTATGTATAAATATGTATTATGTAAACATAATTATGTAGTGTAAATATACATAGACATATATATATATATACTAAATTGTAACATATACTATATATAGAATATACTTTAATATAATATATACTATATATGTGTATATATATATGTATATATAGTATACATACATACCGTGTATACATAGTATACATGGTATAGTATGTATACAGTATATATATATATATATATATATATATATATATAATGTATATATTTATTTATACTATATATAGTATATATATATATATATATATATAACTGGGAAACTAAAAATAAAGGATATGTTTCAGATTCATTATATTTAATAAAGGTTCAGTAAATAAATAGCTTCCAGCAAAAAATAATTGGATAATTGTGTGTTGAAATACAAAAGATTAAACACTTTACACTATATATAATAATTTAAAAAGAATCACAGATCTAACTGAAGTAGATCCATAAAATAGTTGCAAGATTAAAAACAAGAAAATGTTTAAGAACTTGAATTGGACATAGTTCTTAGATAAAATTCCAATAGTATAACTCAAATAGAATAATGAACTGAATTTTATCAAAAGCCACAATTAAAAAATAGAGAAACTATAAATTTTGAGATAATTATTTGTAAACCCTATGTTTGACATAGAAATTTTATTCAAAATACTTAAAACTATGTTTTCTTTAAACTATAATTTGGCACAAAACCAAACAGAGTATAATGAAATATTTGCATAGTCATTTTACCATACACGTTTGTAAGCATTGCTGTAATTTAAACACATTAACATATATTCAATCATTATTGATTAGAAAAATACAAACTATAGTAAGATATTACACACAAACATATAACTAGAATACCTCAAAAAATACCAAGATTTAGAGAAGATGTTAAGAAACTACAACTTTTAACCACTGTTGGTAAGTTTGTTAAATTGGAATGTTAAGCAGGATAACCAACTTGGAAAGCTTTATGGAGCTCTAAAATATTAAATATAAGTACAACTTAAATTCAGGGAATCCACGCCTGAAAATCTATCCAAGACATTAAATATATGGCAGTGCAAAGATTTTTTTTATATACTTTTTTTTTTCTTTTTTCTTTTTATCGGTGCCAGGATTGAACTCATGAACGCCTGCTTGCAAGGCAGGTGCTTATGCTGCTGAGCTAAATCCCCAGCCCCAGATTTTTATAATACTATTATTCATAAGAGCCCTATTAGATCCAATTCAATATTTCTCAAGTGATAATGTAGAAATGGAATGTTTTTGTTTAGAGAATTGTATATAATTCAGTAAAAATTAAACCACAGCTGTGTGGTACAAAGACAGACTTCAGAGTTATCATGCAACATGAAGAAAACTAACATCATAATGACATATAGCATAACATTTTTTTCCTTAAATGCCCAGAGATGTTAATTAATATATAGAGACAGAAGATTGGTATTGCTGGAAAAGGAGCCAAAGATTAACTGCAAATGAGCATGAACATACCGGTGCTCTAGCAGCCATGTTTACCTGAGTGAAGTGTAGGTTTACTTGTTGGCTTTTGTCATTTTTTTTTCCCAGTGGGTAACCAGAAGCAATTGAAATAAATATAATTTTACTCTTAGAAATGGTACATTATTTCTGATGCATGATTTCCACATTTTTCAAGGCAAGACTTATTAAAATCTGTGTGATTCATTGGCTGTCTTCTACCTTTGAGAACTCTCTTTCCCTGTTGAAATTATTTTAAAAAAGCATCCAAGGGTATATGCACTGTAATATATATCAGTAAAAGGTCATTTGCATTTTTTCACAAAAACATCTCATCCTATTTGTGAAGCAGGTTTCTTTCAACTTATCAAAGCCTATACTCTTGGTGAATCTGTCTCAACCCTTTTTAAACCACCCTTCGAAGAGAAATACTTTCATTTTTAAAAAATGAACATTTCCTATACTCAAGTTAGCTTTTTTGTGATGAGCTAAAGCAATATAAAATATCAGCTCAAATGAGAACTGCGGAGAGGAATTGTAAGGGAGAGCTGGGAAGATTAAACGAGAAATGACTCTCTAAGATCTGCTCTATGGCATTAATGATGCTGGCCACTTCACCGGATAATCCTTTGCCCTTTGTACAGAAAAGCTGGGGTGACTTTTATTTGCTAGCTTGTGAAATTTTAAACAGAGCCTGCACTTTTGATCTGCACATTGTCTTTTAATTGCTTGAAAAGAAACACATGCAATTTTATGACTAAGATAAATGTTGCAATCCATCCTCACATTCTCCTTGTCCATCAATTATTATGTTGGTGGTCTTAAAAAAAAAATATTGGAAAAGTAATGCCCATGTTTTTCTGCTTTATGTCTTAATGCCAGGTAATGATAGTAGTCTTCATTGTTAAATTTTAGAAGTACTTCTCCTAATGCTCAAAGAAAATCATCATCTCAAAGAAATTTTGAGAAAGTTGAATTTGCAAGAAATGGGATAGGATAATGATGAGAATCAGGACATGGCACCAACTATACGGTGCCTTCCTTCACATATTAAATATAGACACTGAAGAAACTGATAAAAAGCCTAAGTATGAAGTCACTCTCATTTTTCCCTGCCCTACTCCCATGATAAAGTTCATTTAAGGAAAAAAAAAATGAAACAGGAAAGATTTTCTCCTTTTTCCTGGAACCATGTCGTAAGGCATACTGTGAGAGCAGCCTGCCTTATTACACTCAGAGAGAAGAATTATCTTTATCGCTGGGATACAGAGAGACAGAACATCAACTAAAAAGCATTGCTATGTTTCCTCAGTTTGTTAATGTTCATTGATCTTGCTATCTTTTCACGGTCTCATCACTATCCAATCTTCATTAAACCTACTACAAAAATATTCAGATTCAAGTGTTCCTCTAAAAGGGTACAATGTCTTTTTCCTTTTATCGGTACTGGGGATTGAACTCACGACTGCCTGCTTACAAAGCAGGCGCTTATACCGCTGAGCTAAATCCCAGCCTCTAAAAGGGTACAATGTCACACCTAATTTATGTTACACAATTTATATCTTTCTCACTAATCTGTTTACTTTTATATATACTTGAATCATAAAACTAGAATGAAGAGAAGAAATATTTTTCCTTCTCTACAAAGAATAAATTTGATAGAGTACCTGATCAAGCAAAGAAGTGGGCATAAGAAGAGACTCAGGAACAAGTACACAGGGCAAATAAATATATGCACATATGCCACTCAGTGATAAAGAACTCATTTTAATGATTGTTTCTACTCCACTTCTTTTAATCTATTATAGGTTCTGAAGACAAAGGAAATAGAGGATGTTAGAATGGTAATTATGAACTGGAGATAAAGCTCAGTGGTAGAGCACTTACATAGCATTAGTCTTGGGTTCAATCTCCATCAACACAAAAAAGGTAATTAATACAGCAAAAATATGCAAAACTAAGCAAATTTTCTTGCAGTTTATTGAACTTTAAACCAGATGCATTTAGAATCAATAATTACTAGTACTCCATTATCAATTTCAAAACAAATTTTATTTTGAAATGGTTTAGCGAACAAGAAGTAAGATTTCGGTTATTATTTTTATAGTAATGAAACAACAAAATCACTTATGACACCAGAAAAAGTTAACTTTTAAATTACAATCTCTCTCTAGAGACATAGAAGGACCTTGCATAATGGCTCCAGTCAATGTAATAGGAAGATATACTAATTGTAAGCATACCTGCTTTCAGCATCACAACAGAGTGTGTAAAGCAAATTGATAAAAATGAAAGGGAATCAATAGTATAATAATAATAGGCGATATCAATGTTCAGCTATCAATAAATACAACATGAAGACAGAAAATCAGTTAAGAAACTGAAGACTTGAATAAATAAAAACCAAATGGACAAAAGGAAAATATAAAGAGCTTTACATCCAGCAGCAGTATATACATCCTCCTCAAGTGCAAACAAAAATATTCTGAAGAATAGATCATATGTTAGGTTAAAAAATTTTTTAACATATAGGAAGATCAAAATCACACATTTTCGTTCTGACTATAGAGGCATGAAAGAAACAAGAAACAAAAAATGTAAAATTTTCACTGGATCAAAGAAAAAAATCAAATGAATTTTTCTTTAAAAGTGACGAATGCAAAGGCACAAAATAACAAAACTTATGAAGTGCAGTAAAAATAGTACAATATGAAGAGTGAAGTTTACAGCAATAAAAATTTACATTACTACAGAAGAAATATTTCAAAAAGTCTACTTAACATTATACTTCCAAAAGCTAAATAAAGAAAGAGTAAGCTCAAATGCAGAAAAAATGAAGGAAACAATAAAGATCAAAGCAGAAATAGGTCAAATAAAGAAGAGAAAAATTTAAAAAAATCAGTTTTTGATAAAATAATTATTAGCAAGAATCAGAAAAAATACTTGAGGTAACAAAATCAGAACTAAGAACAGAAACATCAAAATGTATATTTCAGAACAAAAATGGTTTATAAGCCATCAAGAACTGTATGTCAACATTTGTTAATCTACAACAAATGTATAACTAACAATGTGGTTTCCTTTATGGAATCATAATAATGGAATAATAATTGCATTTATGATGGTATTACTTTAACAAAAACTTAAAATTAAACAACGAAGTAAAATACTACATATTGAAAAACATAAATATTGATGAAATAAATTGAATAAGACACAAATGGAAAACATGTCCTGTATTCATTAATTAGAATTATTCATATTGTTAAAATTCCATGTTATCTAGGGCAATAAACAAATTCAACATAATACCTATCAAAATGCAAATATTTTCCATGGAAAAAGCAAACACCAAACAAAAAACAGTACTAAAATCTATATGGACTCTGAATGGTCAAAACAGTCTTAAGAAAGAACAAATCATAATGGAAGACATCACATTTTCTGGTGTGTTAGTTACTTTACTTTCATTGCTGAGACAAAATACCCTACACACAAAATTAAGGAAGTAAATTTTTATTTAGTTCACAGTTCATGGAGGTTTCAGTCCATAATCAGTTGGCTCCAAATCAGGGGGGGCATAGTGAGAGACAATGGTTCAAGGGGGCAGAAGATAACAAAATGACAGTAGCAACGTAGGGAAAGCATGTCTCTTTTCCTCCCTTATTATGTAAGCTGCCTGCCCCAGAGTGCTGGAGGATTAACATGACCTTATGTGCCCTCCTCTTGGGCAAGCTCAGCCTGTTTACCGTGAGCACCCTGGCCCCTGCTGAGTCACCCAGTTAAATGTCTAAACTTCTCAATTTGACACAATGAACAACATCGCAGAGTTGAGGTCATGCTAATTCACACATGGTAATGTGAAGTAAGAGGCAGTATTTGTATTTCTTTAAATTTTATCTTAAGATCTATACTGTCACAAGAGTTATACAAATACAATTGAGCTTAAAATTTCCATGCATTCTCTCCCTATGTTAACATTATCATAGAACAATAATAAACCTAAAAATAATGATCCATAAGCTTTTTAAAAATTTCACTAGTTTTAAAACGTACGTCTTCAGTATATTCCCCTGTCAGAAACATGACCCTAAGTGGTGATTAGTTGATTTGCTGCCATAGTTTCCTCCAATCTTACAATTTCTCATGTCTTTCCTGATCCTGACACTTTTGAAGAAATATGGGTAAGCGTTTTTAAAATACACCCCAATTTTGGCTTCTCTGATGCTTTGCTGTGATTTAGGATTGGATTGTAATTTGGGGAAGAATATCAGAATTAAAGTACCCTCTTCACCTCATTGGTAGCAGGCATCAACATGCTTTATAACTGATGTGAACTTTATAATTCGCTTGAAATAATATAAGGATTATTGACCTAAAGCTATAATTTTTCTCTTTTTATAACGTATTCGTCTCACTCTGGAGTCAGACTCACACCGGAGAGGAAGGGAATTAAGCCAAAATAATCTTGGTTGTTTGAAAGATAAAGGTTCAAAAATATTAGGAAATATATTTTGTAAAAGCTCCAGTGATTTAATAAATAGTCTTGGGACGTAATTTGAGAATCTGGAAAGTACCTTGTTACTCTTTAAAGTTTTCCAATGCTACAAAAGTCAGTTTGAATGACACAAGTATCCTAAACCAAAAAGACAAAAATATATTTTTCCTTTCATTTCCACTTTTTGGAAGTAGACACTTCTTTTGTTTTGCTTTCTGGTTTGAACAATTTTAGTGTTCACATAATATAGTCAAACCTAATTTTATAATGCACTTAAGGGAATGTCTGTATGTCCAATTGGTATTGCTGTCATTCATGGACATGCCAATGGTCAAGTGACTTCACTGGTTTCTTTGATTTCATCTAATATAGTGAAATTAACTCCTAAAATTAACATAAATATGTCCAATATAATGTTTACACTATGAAATGAATTTCTATATGAATAACTATAAATATTTCTGTCATGAAAAATTCAGTCATTGCTAACACATTATTTTTTTAGCATTTCAGATAAATGCAATAGATGAATTATTATTGTATTTCCAACATTTTATCAATTTCAACAAATCCCGAGATTTTAGGCAATTCTTATACAGCATTGTAAATATGAACAACCTAGCTTATATTTTGCTTTGCATTTTTTACTATCTCCTTTAATACTGAATGGAGTCACACTCTCTAAAACTTGTTTTACAGCATCCCGTGATTATAGATATTTTCTGCCAATGTGATTAGTGTGGACTACAAAACTGACCATTGTAAGTAGAGGACCAGCACTTGCTGTCTGTAGTTTGATGTTATTTGATAGTTGAAAGGACTGAAATGATCAGATTGCAAAAAATAAACACAACTAATTTTTATTTGCTTTACAAATGGGCACAGTAACCTAGCTGAGTAGCTGCAATGATGCATGCATGAGCATATTTGTGCTAGCTCTCAGGCATGTGGCCTTGCATTTGTGTTGAATGATGGACGGTTCAAGAGATAAAAGGCAAAAGGTGGGGGAAGGGAGAAAACACTGAATCAGTCTAGTCAAGGAAAACATTGAATAGCCATTATGTGTAAGAAAATAAACCAGCAAGTGAAGAGAATATAAAAGCACAGGCTTGAGCTGCCATTTCATTACATAAAGCAACAATTTTTAAACTGTGGTCATAGAACCATAGGTCTGAACTGAGGCTAGAAACTGAGTATGGGTCCCGGGCCCTTGCTTCCAGCAGAAAGACTATCTGTTCATGTGTTATACATGCTTGACATCTGAGAAAGAGTGTTTTGAACGTATAGCTCCTTAGAACAAATGCAAAAAAAATTCAAAAATTTTGTCTCCTGGAGTTATAATAACGGGAAAGAAAAAATTACAAAAGAAAAAGTTTAAAAAGAGAGTAATTTAAGCTGAAAATTATACATTTTAAGGAAAACATTGTTCATTAATAACAAATACATTAAACAACAATAATACCTTCTGTCTTCAAATCTAGGATTCACATCTTCATCGATATGATATTGAAACAATCATTTATGAAAAACTAGCCATATAGGTGATATGTTTGTGAATTTGACTGACAACCTCTTCTATTCAGTTTTTTTTTTCAATTTTAAGCTGAAATAAAATATTTAAAAAATAATCTACTGAGTCCCTCACAGTACTGTGGAGCACAGAAAGGGAACTATTAAAGCAGTCAATGGCATTACCAAGTTTAGAACACAATGGAAAATTTATGTCACACAAAGATAAATTAGAAGAGTATGATATCATATTTCCTTTCTGAACAAGTAAGTAGTAAGGACAGAGTTTATTTATCTGAATTCAAACATTCGAATAGTTTTGGAAGACTATGAAGCCTTATGAAGAAGATGAAATTTGGGTTAATCCTGGATCACAGGCTGCAAAGACAACAAGAGGATAAAGTCGATATATTCATGCACAAATTTGCATTGCTTTGTAATTATAAAACTTCTTTTTATATGAATATACAGTGTGAGTATACAGTGTAAAGTTTTTCTAACGAAGTGCTACCTTCAAAAGAGCTTATCAAGGCTGTATAAATTACACTGGCATAACCTGACTTTGGAGAATGTCTTCAATATAATGACAGCATATTTTTCCCTTAAATTGCAGATCAACTGTGCAACTTTGTGTTTCTAAAAAAAAACAAGACAAAACTGTACAAATGCTCCATGAAGAGTGGCTTTTAATTTCAGTTCTCAGACTCAGAATTGGAAACTTCACAACCATGTTACCCAATTGCATGAATTCATATACCAAAGCTTCAGTTATTCTTAAAAGTATTGATCAATGCTTTTTGTGATCTCACTAATTAAAACTCAGATTGATTCCTCCGATTGTGAACTTGCTAAAATCTTTCTGTTAAATCATAAAGAAAACAGAAAGATGCTTTGGAGGAACTACTGGCTCCCCATGTGTGCTGAGTTGGTCTGGAATTTTATGGAGTTATGCTGACTTAGATAGGAATTCTTTGTATCTCTGAGATGATAAATTTTAACATGTTGATTGCTTTTACTTAGGCATCATTTTTCCCATCAGGTCATGGACTGCTTATGTAGTTTTACAAAATTTAATTCTACGTGGCAAATAAAATACTTTAATAGAGTAACAATGGCAAATTTAAAATGAAACATTGTGTATGGAGGCCTTTTGTAAAAAACATAAACATCCAAAAATGACAGAACTTCCATGATATTTCTGGTAAAGGGTGAGACCAGTTGACCCCACTGTGACCATCATCTGTATAGTCACTTTCACTGGAATAGAGTAAAACTATTTGAGGACTCTACTTGGATATTCTATTTCATTCCATTTATTACCACTCCTGCCCTTCTGATTCACCTCCAATTTTGTTTATGTCTCCCTTAATGAATTCCATAGAGCAGTGAAAACAAGAAAAGAGGATAAAAATGGGCCAAAATAGTACGACAACATGAATCACAGTGATAAATTTCATTAACTAGAAATTGAAATTAAAGACAACAACCTGTGAAAAATTGTACCTCTTGAGGTTGTTCTAGGGCATCATCTGCTCTAATTTTGGTAATTAATGGACATAAATGTTTAAAATATAAAATGGTACACCAAAGAAGTGTGGTGACCCAGAATAAAAGTCATGGTGGGAGGGATTAAAAAAAGCTCCGTATCATTTTTCCTTTTTGGTATATATTTTTGTTATAAAAAGTAAAACAAAAAACACAGATGTTACTGAAGGTTTTTACATAAAACCATGTTGAAAAGACTTTCTATCCATTATTCTGCCTAAGAAACATATATGTAGATATGCTACAATCAACTTTTATCTATGCCAGTTTTTTTCTGAATTACAAGATCCTGTGATAAACAAATAAGAGGGTAGAAAATAGGACTGGAGGAGCAGAGAAATGAGAATCAAGAAGAAAAGTGATCGTAATTTGTTCTCCTAGTCCGTATAGATAATATGTAGTCAGGTCAAATAAATGCAATTGTATTTAACCAGAGATCATTTATTTAGAATTTCAAATGAACCAAATTAAATTACTTAAAAAAAAAGCTACTCTAATTATGGAATAAATAGAGTGTTGACATAGTCATCATCACAATAGAAACAAAAACAAAAACAAAATGGTAGCAGTAGCAACAGTGGCATAAGGAACACAACAACAACCGTATGCCTGCTATCCATGTCCCCCATTTTATATTCTGCTCTTTATCCTTTAAGTTCAATCAGTTGATAGTGTCCTGGATATGGAGCCATTGACTACCTTCTAAATGTTCCCGTTTTCATGGCCTACACGGGTTTAGGAAATGGAGACTTCAGTGGATAGAGATCAGGAGAGGAATGAGGAAATGCATTCCTCTCTATTTTCATCAGGTACTACTTGCAGAATGTGTTGTGTCTTTGCCCATCAGGCTGCTTCTCTTCTTTGTCCCTAACTGTACAAACACTGCTAGAGTTATCTCTTCCTTCTGCACTCTTGTAACACTCTTTTCAGAAATATCACTGTGGTTTTTAACAAGGCATGAGAGGTGTAAATGGTGTGAAATGAGACCACAAAGAAGGCTGAAAGCAATTTCCTGATAACCTGAACATAAGCTTTGCAGGGGGTATTGGAGCAGATGAAAGCACAGGGCCTCTACACTTCCATTGCTAAGTCTCGGTTGTATGAACACTTGTTTGAACTGGAAGAGACTGTAGGCAAGAGTGACAAAAGACAATATTTAGCACTGAAGTAGAGGAAAAGCAATTTGGCAATTATATATTGATATATTTTTTTTAAATAACAACAGTAAAAATTGGTCATCCACTGAACAAAGAAGCAAAAAAGAAAAACCAAAGGTGAGTCTCAGATTTCTATCCTAAAATTTGGTAAGTCATAGGGGCTTTCATTGAGAAAAACATATATGAAGAGAAGAAAAAGGATTTCTTCACTGAAGATAAAGAGTTTAGATGGGATGGGTAAAAGAGTCATCATCCTTTACTGAGTACTTATTATAGCCAGATAATTTTTGCAAAGACATTAAGTATGTATTTTAAGTATCTTAAATATTAGTGCCACTATACACACTTTGATAAAATTCAAAGGCTCAGCAATTTGAGTAAGTTACTTGAAAGCATTGATGAGTAAATTATAAAGTTTTATAACACCCAAATCTGCATGTTTTTCTAACTTACAAAGTAAAAATTTAGAACAGATAAATGACAGACAGACAGACAGAGACAGGAGAGAAGAGAAAAAAAGAGAAGAGAAGAGAACAGAACAGAAGAGGAGAATGTATTTACAAAAAATAATTACCATAACTATAAATAGTTCATGGTTGGAAATAAATGGAAGTGAGTAGAAAAAGGAACCTGAAAATCAAACCTCTGAAAACACTAGCATGACAGTTAAAAACTCTGTAAATAGGGGTTATTAAGTAAGTGGATGAAGCATTGTTACAGAAAAGAATTCATTAGAGAGGAAAACCGTGGAAAGGGGAGAGAAATAGGAAAAAGTAAACCCATATAAGGGTGCAAATAATGTGCTATAGATCACTGGAGTGCTGAGGGCTAAAAGTGACCAGTAGGTTGACAGCTAGAAGATAGAAACAGGTGGAACAATGTGGGAAATCTAAATGTCTAAGCTTGGATTGGGACCACTGCTTGCTTCCTAATTAGTATTTACATAACAGTGAGGAAGGAAGAGAACACTTCAGTCTCTGGATATGCTGCTACAATGACAACAATAACTGGAAGGAAGAAAAGAATGGGGAGCAGTGCTGCTATAAAGTAATCTCCCCCCAAAATATAATTTACAACCCAGAGTCCTATTTCTATCTTTGTTCTTAACCAAGTTGTTTTTTTTTTCTTTTTTTTTTTTCTTTCATTAAATCAGGTGACTTTCTCTTTCATTGGTAGCGATCCTGTGTTTTCCCAGAAGCAACTTGGATGTTATCATCTGTGGTTAAAGTATGTCGTAGCCTGGGAAGAGTCTGAGACTTCAGTCTACCTCTAGTCTATCAGTCCCACTGGTCATTATTTCATGATTATGGATGCTGATTGGAAACAAACAAGAAATGAGCCCAAAACAAATACTCATCACAATCAAACAATCAAAGTATAAGCATTTCTTGCGCTATTTTTCTAAGTTCCATTTTCCGCTAAGTATCACAAAAAGGGATTGAGGTGACATCTGTATAACCAATATGTTGCATAACAGTAGGAAAACTGAGCTCAGGAACCCAAGCCCATGGTAGTAGAAAGCAGACATGTCACCTTTTGTTTTTACTGCAGGGAACCATTCTTACAATTCTGGACAATTTGGTTCTTTAATGTATAGCACTCCTTCCAAGACAGTTAGAATAGCTTTCATATTTTTGCTCTAGAAGGAGCCGGTCTCTGCATTTTAAGGGTATTTTCTGTGCAAACATCCTTGAAAAGATAATATTGAAAAAGTCAGTTTATCTGCTGATAAAATGTCCAGAAACATGAGAGAACATGCAGAATTTCCTTTCTGCACGCTAATGCAAATATATAATCATGCATTCATTCTTGTCCTAGGCACAGAAAATGGCAACTGCCACAATATTGTGTGTAATTGATATTCTCTAATAAAAAATTACATCCTTAATATATAAATCAATAATTTAAATTGTGAAAGGCCTAAATTTTTTTTAAACTCTGCCTCTCACTCTCCATCTCTCTCTTCATCTCTCTCCCTCTCTCTCTGTGTCTCTCATTTGGTACTCCAAACAGTCTTTGAGTATTATGCATAAAGAGGTATCATTCTGATCCTTTCAAAGGGAGAACACACAAATAGTAAGAAAGATTGCATTTTTTTTCCAGGTCATAGAGATAGAAGGAAATGAATTTAAATTTACAATAATTTGCTTGTTTCAGTTTGCTATTTTCTAGATGCACGTATTTGCTGGAGTGTAACATGCTTTAGCTAAGTTGAAGTGCATGATTGCACCCAGGAAAACACAAATATCTGCTCAGTCATGTCTTCACCTCATGTTGCATACTGCACAAGTCTGAAGCATGTTTTGATAGCTATTAGAAGTCAGGCCATTTTTGTTACATGCTCCTTTAGCACAATTCCAACTGTGTTATTTATTAGGTACAAACGTTTGGTGATGTTTTTAAATATTTTAGGCCACAGTTTCTTCATGAGAAAAGTAGGGAATTTTATATTTTTATTATGGATTTTGGTAGGCAGTATTTATAATTTTATTCAGTAAAACCTAACGGCTCAAAAAGTTGATTCTCTAAATTTAAATTTTGTGGCAACTTAAAATTATTTATTTTTACTTTAAGCTTAAGGAAAAATGATCAATTCCAGTAAAATCTGTCTTCTCCATTTTCCAAATACCAAGAACCTTCTTGATAGTCCTGTTCATATACCAATGGCTTGTTGAAATATTTATTCAATCCTTTGCCTGAAATTATTTCCATTTTTAATACTTCACAGAAGACCAATTCAGCTTCTACTGCCCCTAAAATGAAAGAGCTTTTGCAGTCTCTTCATAATTCAAATATCTAAAAATCTAATTGAAACACATTTATTTTTCCAGTAATATCATCTATAAACTGAAGGAGCTGTAGGATTTCTACACATCATTAGATTTGGCAATAATCCTAACCACAGACCTATATACATGTCAGGCAGCAATCTAGTTTCTGCATTCAAAAAATAGTAGATGATGAAATGGACATTTCCTAGCTTGGTGTTAGTGATGGTTTTTGGAGAGACAGCTATATAACTGCAGTCTCTCTCCCTGTTTCATTTCCTGTGACCTATAGTGCTCTGTCTGATAGTCCTAAAATGTCAATTGCTGTATCTCATCATCCTACCCTTAACTTGTCAGCAGCTTATCATTGCTTCTGTAACAAAGTGTCAGGTCCTTAGAATCAAAATCATGCCCATTATAACCAGGGTGTAGCATAATCTTATTCTGAATTTTTTCTTAACATTATGCGATCTTCTCTATAATATGAATTCCTTTATAAAAGACAAACCCATATTCAGATAGTATTTAGTCAAACATCCATATTTTTTTGTGAATAGAAACCTCATTTCTCCTCTTCACATATGGGTGAAAATTACGCAGTTTTGTGACAAATTCTTCTGTTCTCCATAGGGTCTACAGGATATATCAATAATTTTGAATATGTGTACCCTCTATAATATTCTTATAAATAATAATTGTATTAATTTATTTTTTGATTTTAAAATTGACATGTAACTAATTCTCATAGTTAAAATAGTTGTCTGAGTTCAGAATGTTACTGATTTAATTAGCCAGACACTTAAAACAATTTTCAGAAAACTCTATATTTTATTTTTGTTTCATTGAAAATGTCAATGAAGTTAGCATAAACATATATAGCAGCATATGTATAACTCACATAACTTTAAATTATTTTTCACAGATGAACATTTTCCAATGATGAGTTCACTCGGTACAGAACATTATTAGCACATTAGAAGTCTCTTCATATTCCTTTCCAAGATATTTTCTTTTATATATACATATGATATTTGCATAAATTATTTTAAAATGGAGTATTATTTTTGATTACAAAAGAACAACACAGGCTTCTGTCCCATTTGTGCTGATTAAAAGAGATGCTTCCAAAGATAGTCATGCTTAAGATGATTGAATGGTTTTATCTGTAAGCTACTTTCATATTTAAAAAACATGTGTTCAGGCTGCTATATATTTGCATTATAGGCTTCAAGTTTTACTCAATTATTAGGTTAAAAACGAGGAGGATTTATAATTCAGTTTTTCTATATTCCTCCTTTATCTTCTAATTTTGTTCTCATTAATTGCTGACAATTATCACGTCATAGATTCACTTTTGCTCTGCTCTAGTGAACAGTATGTTTTAATAACATTGTTGATGTCATAAACAAAGGACATGATCATACCAGACTCCATCTTTGCTCACTCCTTCTACCACTTGTCACTAATAACATTCACTTTGCTGTCCATAACCATAATTAAATATTTGTTTTGAACTATAGTAATATTTCTCAAGTGCAAAAATAGTCTTCTAGGAATGTTTAAAATATCTTTTGCCACGTCTTTTTTCAGAAGCCTGACCTGGTCATTCTCAGACAGTTTAGATGTTGTTCTAAAAAGCTCCATAGTGTTTCTATTTTGCAGTCATATCTTTAAAACACTGTTAGAAGGAAATCTACAAGGTAAAAATTCAATATGTCTATTTTGTATAATTATGGCAACATAAATATTATTCCTATAAACAAAGAGTTAACACTTACCTTGGACTCAGGATTATTTTCAAAAATTTATTACTTTTTTATTATTTCTGTTATTTTCCCTCAAATTTTACTTTGAATTTATTATTTTTATATTCACAGAATGTTACTTTTATATTACAGCTTTCTGTCTTATAAAATTCTTACTGAAAAAGAACACTGCTGTGGGGATGCTTCCTGAAGTTTTCATTTGCCTTTTTCTATTATAAAACATTTTGCTTCTACTATTTCGTCATTACCTATGTGTGGATCAAACTTTTACTTTTGCACCAGTGTGTTATTTAAAAGTGATGCAAGGAGAGTAAATGTTAGAAGTTCTTCCTTACTTGACAGTATCTTCATTCTGTTCATAATGTTTGTGAATACTGTGGCTAAATATAGAAAATAAAATTGAAAAATAACCTCTGTCAATATTTTAAAATTACTATTCTTTTTTGTGTATTTTAGTAACAGATATTCAAGGTACAATTATTTTAACTTATTTAAATGCTGATTTTTAAAAATATTGAATATAACTTAAAAGTCCCTTGGCGTTATGGCATTTATTACGTTTTAAACTGTTTATTTTTTCATTCATTTTATTATGCTACTATCAAATTGAATATAAGCACTTCATTTTGAAAAATCCTCTTTAATCTCAACTTTTCAATTAAATTTTACAATTCTATGTTTTTTTTTTTAAATTTTGAGTATTATGTTACACTGTTTTCATAGTGTTTTGTTCTACTCTTTCAATCAGCAGTCATATTTGCCCTTAAAAGATCCCTTTGTTTGTTTTTCTCTACTTGTTGAATTGTGTTACACTGTGCTCTTATTTTATGGGATACTGTAAATTTTGAAGTCTGAGATTATTATTATTATCTATTATCTTATATTTCTTCACAGATTATTTCACTTTCTGGCCAATATTTCTCTTATGAATTATCTTTTCCTCACATGCCTTGAAAACTTGGCCTAGCCATAATTAAGAATAATAATCTGTAATAATATTGTTCTTGGCATTGTTTTAAGTAGCAAAAGACTAGAAATAATATTTATCATCTGAGACTCACAGTTGCCAGCAATTAACAAATGTTTCTTCCTGAATGTGAAGTTCCCAGAATCTTACATAACATGATATAGAAAATTCACATTTTTCAAATAAAATTAGCATGATGAGATTTCCTTCTGTTGATAGTAAAGACTTACTGATTTTTTAATTGCTGTTGCTTTAGTTCCTTTAGCAGCAACATCTAACTACAGTTATTATCTAAATTTATGTAATTATATTAATTGTTTTCCAGAGAGAAGGCACTACCATATAATGGACAGAAGAAAACAAAAATTTTGCCTAGAACAAAGGGTTATAATTTAAATTCAACTTATTTTTTCTGAATATTTTCTCATATAGAACTACGGAAAAAACAATAAAGAATATCCAGACATTTTCAAAGTTATTAAGTATAAATTTGTAACAACTAATACATCCCTCAAGAGCAAATTTAGGGCTGAGAATTTAACTCAGCAGCATAAGCATCAGCCTGGCCAGCTTGAGGTTGGGAGTTCAATCCCTGGTACCAAGAATAAATAAATAAATAAATAAATAAATAGCAAATTTTATCAATCCAGAATTACAAATAACCTTATGAAGTTATTGATAGAAAAATTGAATGCCAATCATTAAAAATAGTAGTAGTTTTGAGGAACATGGTAAATGCTATATACTTGACATTTACAACAGTTCACTCAACAAGTACAGAATAAACTTCCTTTTAAGTGAAATGAATTTATTCTAAAAACTTACAAAGACTTGAATTCAAAATCACAATTATTTATGTCTCTGTGGAAATGTGAAATTTGTTACGTGCAATTTTGCAATTCATGTGGAAATGTAAAAGATTTATTGAGATAATTTTGGAAGAATAACAAAGCAATAAAAAACCCTCTAATGTATTTCATGAAATGTTAGAAGAATTGGATTATATAAGAATTATTGAATTACTTAAATATAGTATTGTTCAATAAACAGAATAGAGAGCTCACAAATAGTCTAAGATATGTATCATATAACAGGAAAAAGATATATTTTAGAACAGCAGGAAACTACAAAAATTTTATTTAATTAATGGGGATAACTAAATAGCATAGAAAAAGCTGTCATGGTTTTACTTTTATGCAAATCCATATATAAATTTAATTCATTTTAGAAATTACCGAGCTATAAAGAAATTGTTTTGGAAGATAATAAATAAAACTGGAAAGATTTTACAGGGAAAGACTTTATAATCAGAAAGCAAAGTATATATTATAATTAAAAATAATTTATTATATAAATAAAACATACATATTTATTGGAGACAGTCAACAGAAATTGCTTTTCTTTGTCAAAAGATACAAGTGAACAAAGCAAACATTACAAAATTGTATAAGATTTTAAGTACTGAGTAAAGCAACCTCCTCACTTCCCTGGTAGGCAGCAATGACTCGAGCAAGTGGCGGGTGAGCCAGGGAGAGAACCAGCCAGCATCTCCTGAGATCCAGCCAAATTGGAAATTAGGGTGCTGAACAACAACAACAAAAACAAAAAACAAACAAACAAAAAAAAAAACCTGCTTGCCTCCTTGTAAGCAGCTATTAGCCTACTGGCACCTAGGCTAAAAATCAAACATACCATCCTCCCCCCCCCCCTCCATCCCCGTTAGCAACTGGGAGCCAGAGGTGTGAGCATCTCTTGAGAGGATGACCGTATGCAATAAAGCAATTATGGAGGATTTCCTTCTATCTTTTCTTTGAAGACAAATACTGTTTTCACTGTTTTTGCTTTGTCCTCATCAATTGTCCTGTTCTATTCAATATTCTGTTTTGATAGGTTTTGTAATGTTCTGTTTTTGGTTTGATTTGTTATACCTGATTGAATGGACAACCATTGTGGAGATAATGAGATATACTATGGTATCTATTACTGTTATCCCAGTATCCTGCTCTGAAGTTCAGTACCAATTTCACTGAGTTTTCTCGATTCGCTTTGTTCTGTCCTGTTCTATTTTACTACTTTCAACAATAATAATAATAATAATGTTAAATATTATAAGTACTAGCCACAAAGTTTTGAGCATATAATATTCTTTTCCATTAATAAGAAGAAACCAAGTAAAAGCAAAGTATATACTGTATTTAAAGATCTACTTCACAGAAAGAATCACCAAATGGCCAAAAGTGCCCAATGGCACTAATAATGAACTCTTCAAATGCCAACCACACCTTAGAAAGCACACTGAAGAAGTCCTTCTGTCCATATTTTGTTCCTAAATATGAAAAGTATTTTATTTAAAAAATGTGGAAAGGAAAAATACAGAACCATATATAATTATCGACAGATTCCTTTAAATATCAGAACGGGAATGATACAGAAATTTAATATGCATTAGAGAGTACATTGTAGTGGATACTTCTAAAATAAGTTCTTCTGGAATTGCTAAGCTTGTGTTGTCCTTAGGATGTAAAACTTCCTATAGTGCTATAGACCTGTGTATGGCAATGAACACATCATTTGACTCTTCATTTTAATTTTGAGTTCAGTGTAGTTGCACTGTTGTAAATTTGAAGGTTAAACAATATTATTTCCAATTAATGTTAGAGAAATATGTGTACAGAAACTTCACAAAATAAAACATTGCTTTAAACATTGATTTCTTTCACATTTCTGTTTTCTATTAGTATTGAAGTTTGGATGCCGTTTTGAAAGAGAGGAAGAAAAATGAATTTAAAAAAGAGAATACATGCAATTTTCATTGTTCAAAATATTACTAACCCAGGTTATTTGCTTTTTAACATTATTAAATCCAAAATAAATTTGTCAAATTATCACTGTGAAGACAGAGAACTATTGATCCCAGATGTAGATTACCAAAATTTTTCTAATGATTTAACTCATGTGTGTCCAAGTACAAAAAAAAAAAAAAAAAAGAAAAAGAAAAACTCACTTTTACATGTAAAGAAGTCAAGCTTTTGTGAAATGCTAATGTCATTTTGTTTAAGAATATCGGATTCAAATCCACTTTACAAATGGACAAATGTAGCAATATAAGCAAGTTCTCCCCACTCCTTCTCACCTTCTTTCCTACTTTTTTATTTCCTTAGATCTTTCTTTTCATAAAAATGTTGTATACATCCAGGCATGGTTGCACATGCCTGTAATCCTAGCACTTGAAAGACAGAAACAGGAGGATCGATGCAAGTTCAAGGCCAGCCTGGGCCACGTAGTGAGTTCAAGGCCAGCCTGAGCTACACAGTGAGATGCTTTCTCAAAACAACTATAACAAAAAATGTTGAAAACAATTTTCTTGGCTGCTTTTATGTAACCATGATCTATTTTCGTTGAGCTTTTTAGAAACTATTACACTGAGCTTAGAAACTAATAATAAAAATTAGTACACATTATAGCTAATGATATAATAAAGATTACTGACAATAATAGAACACATAGGAAAGAATTTCAGATGAGAGCTGACTGGTCATTCTGAAATGACCAGAACACAATTATTTACAACCTCATTAGGTACAGCTGAGATGGAACCAAGCTACCGACTAGAGTTTAAAGGGGTCTTTATTTGGGTTCCTGACTGTGACCTCCCTGTGGCTCCATTCTCCAAGCCATCTGACTTACTCACCCTCTGTGCACATTCTTTATGAACACCTGATCCCCCAATTAAGGTCTATACCTGCAGTGGCCAAACTGCCATCCCTCTCAATCTCTGCCTTTAACCCTCTTGACAGCACAGTGAAACCTCTGTCACCAGAAAATCAGCAGGGCAGCTGCCCCCAGGAATCTGAATTACTATGACAAAAGTAGTATTTTGCAGAAATCCATTTATATTCTTTTTGGGGTTGCTGGAGGATACCTTGCACGGCTGGGCAGAATTCACTAATGCAGCCTCGAGTAGAAGAATAATGCTTCTCTCCTAAATTATGAGAAAGGAGACACACACAGTTAGAACACGTGCATTGTGAATTTTGTGGAATTGAGACCTGATTAATGGGAGAGCAAAGATGAGGAAAGGCACATGTATATTATTTTCTACACCCTGAAAAACCCAAAATGAGTGACTGAGATCTTTCTTTTGAGAAATCACACAATCCTAACTGTTCCTTTCTTAACCTCAAGAACTTGAAATCATTGAAGTCAGTTTATCTTACACCTTGGCCTTCAGATTTGGTATCATCTCCTGGCTTCCAGCACAGACTCTGGCTTCTGTCATAGATCTTCAGCCTGGTAGCATAGACTCATCAGCCTCTTAATTCAGAATTGCAAGGGACACTACCATGGGATCCAGATCTTGGACTGAGTGCTCTGGTCTCCAGTATGTAGACAGCCTCTGTGCTCTTCCATCCCTAACACTATAGGTACTTCCATAAGTCAACCTTGTAATGTCTCATACATTTGGTGTGATATGTTTGTCTACTAAAATACTGACTGATACACTGTCTTCTCCTGGTTTTCTCAAAATTAATTCATAGAATCAGACTATTAGAGCATAATGATTTGGAACATTTCAAGAATTCCAATTATAAGGTACAAATTAAATTACTAAAGAAGTATAAATTGAAGATGTTAAATTAGTGTATTTAGTATTACATAAAATAACATTTATCATGGACTACTGTAATTATAAAATTTATTTATACAGTCTATTTTACAAAAACAAAATGGCAGTCAATGTTTGCTAGAGAAACAGTGTTTACTAGAGAAACATATACAAAATATACAGACACGTAAGAATGTACCGCCTAGGTTACAATGGCCACCCATATAGAGTTGGATGTGGAAGAATGTAAAAGGTCCATCTGTGCTCTGGGAATCCAAAGAATCCAGTTGAAGACCTGCAGCTCCTTGTAGTGATTCGTGGGAGTTTGCATCAGGATGCCAGGGGGTGTGTGTTAGAAGGCTGGGGGTGCAGGAAGCCAGGAGATGCAGTCGGAGGTGAAAGCAGAGGGAGCTCTGTCCAGGAAGACAGAAGCAGTCCTTCGTCCTTTGCTTTGCTTGTGTGACTTCCTGGGAACAATCTTAACTGCCTGGGTCTTCCACTTCAAAATCCTGCTGAGTCAATTAGTTGGGCATTATTTACTGGAGCTGACGCAATCAACTATGACAACTAGTTGCATGGCAAAATAGTGACAGCTTTTATCTTCATTAAGAGGATCATTTTTATTTTATTCCACTCTACTATCCTTTATTTCATATATACTTTTGCCCATCAGTTAACAACTCACTTTTTGGGGGGATAATAACGTAATCTTTACTTTTGTACAAGAAAAGAAATGTGTTATGTAGCATGGCATATATAACATCATCTAGTTGGTTTTTGGAAAGAGTAATAAACTTTCAAAACAGAAAAAATCCAGACAGACATTCAGAAATGTTTCTTAATATGAACATGATTAGTGAAACATACCTGACTGGAGCGAATTGACATCCACTAGTAAAAGGAATTTAGTTAAGTTGCTCTTTTTATTTAGACTGTAAATATTTATTAAGCCAAAGTTTGACAGACACTAAAAGGAAATTTTCATGCTTCAGTAATTTTTTAGTTTGTCATTGAGTGTAAGATCACTGTTTTGTGGATTTATACTGGAAAGTGTATAAAAACATTTAAAATATTTGAATATTTTTAACTTTATGATTTCAGATTAGAAATTTATTGTTTTCCCTTTCATTCATTTTTTTACACAAAAATAGGCTCCCACTGTGTAGTCTAGACTAGTTTAAACTTAAAATGTAGCCCAGTCCAGTCTCAAACTTGTGATTTTCCTGTTTCAGCTTTCCAAATTCTAGGATTAGAAATATGAATTACCATGCCTGGTGGCTAATTTTATTTTCTTGTACTCATTGATTGTCAGATTTATCTCAATCAGTGTTCCGTAACTCTATCTTTGATTTTATTTTTTACTGCATTTTATATTGATTTATATTTTATTTATTTTCTATAGCTTTTATCAACACACTTGTGTTCCAAAAAGATATAAAGAAGCAACATAGCCTTAGTGGTGTTTGTATATATGGATGTTCAAAGCATATATTAAACCCTTCCCATGTTTTACCCTGAGATGTTAAAGAACTCACTGTTGTGCCAAATCCATTCTCTTCTTTCAAAAGGTTAATAATTGAATAATGATACATAAAAATATATAGTTTATTTCAGGTAGCATAAGCCATTAGCTTAGGGTGAAAATACAATGTCCTCCAGAATATCATTTGCAATATTTAAAACAGTATTTCTATGATATTTAGAAGCAAAATTAAGCATTTGGGATTTGTGCTCACTCTAGATAAATTATTTTGATTTAGATTCATTTAACTTCATTTTGCACTTTAGACAATTGGCCCAAAGGGCTTAGAGACATAATTTATGAGCCATACAATAATTCTTCAAATAATATGTTTTGCATGAAATATTTAGTCAAAGTAATTTCTGTTATGAAAGCAAATAGAATGGAAAATATTTGCACAAGACATTTGGATGATTTACAAGTGTATTTTGGTTTCCACAAGATAATTCATTTCATATTAACTCAAATATTCCAATATATCCCCCCCATCAATAAACTCAAACTTCTGTTGGTGCTTGAGGGTAAACATAAGCGAAAAGTATTCAAAACTTGCAAAGATTCAAAATCCTTAAAATCATTCTGTAAAACACTATAAACTTATTATTGATTATAATATTATATTGAGAAATACCATAACAGAGAAATTAGTTACTGGGAATAAGTCAAATTATCAGAGAAAGTTGGGATATGCTTTGGTAAACTAACAGTTTTTCTATATACAGAAAAATAAAATATTTCCTTCTCTAATGGAAATTGCCTCTATTTACCAAAATGTCATTCCAACCTGTTACATAGTTTCAATTTCTGAAGCATTTTCTAGTCCCCATAAATGTTCAACAACTGCTCTATAATTACGCACTATCATCACCCCTTCGAAACATTTTATTGAACACTATAACAGGTCCAAAATAAGAAGTAAACCAGCCTCATTGGAGGGCCTGTAATTCCATGTCTAAGTTTCTCTTTATAAGAAGTTACAGGTGATCCTCAGGTTCATAAGTGTGATGATTGGGTGTTCATGCTCCATGCATGACATGTGCCTCCTCTGAACCTTGTTACGATTCTCAGCACATTACCCATCTGACGTGAAAAAAAAAAAAAAAAAAAAAAAGAAGTTACAGGCAAGACCCCATTAGCAGGAGGGACAGATGTATATTGCCATAGTGTAATGCTACCTTGATAAAATTTGTAACCTGCCGTCTTCATATTTTGCCTCTTCTTTTCTTCTCTCTTTATGAATTTTGGAGCATTTCATCTAAATCATTGCTTGTTGGACACTCCTTTGTGAATCATAATCTGCTCTGATACCACTATCAGTGAAAATGGTGCTGTCAACATTTATGTCAACGCTGAGGTTGTAATTTTTGACAGTAATGTTCCTGGGCTTGATCTAAAACTCTCTGTTCACATTGACGGAGCTGCCTGTCAGTCCCTTTTCCCTGACACTTCTAAGTGACTGAGGACTTGGTGGGACTCACTGTAGAAAAAAAAAAAAATTCATTCCAGTTTTCCCATTAGGTCCATGGCTCATCGGAAAGGACTGCCCACGTTAACAGGAGATAAATGAATGTGGGATAGCAGGCACTCAGGTCGTCCTTAAATTGCTGTAAAATGTTCATAAATATCTGAAGAAATAAAATACACCAGTGCTAAATTTTTCCTGAAGGTTGAGTCTTGTCAAGATCTAGTGAATCAATCTGAAATTCCATTAAAGAACATGGGTCTGTCATAGCTTACTTTGTGTTTTAAAGTACAAAATTATTCTCTAACATTTTATGATTTGAATGATGAAAGTACTTCATTCTGAACAGTTCTGCCATATCATCCTTATCGCTCTGCCCCAAATGTGCTGTGTTCCTTTCCTCATCTATTTTTTGTTCAAATACTTCATTTTCTTAGAAATTACTTCCATTTATCTAAAATTATTAGATTAACAAAACTTAAAGAAGTTAAAGATACACAGAACTACAGAATATTGGCAAAAGTTGTACACTCATATATTGCTTATGACACTGTAAATAGGTATAAGCCATTTTACAAGCAATTTGGGATTATATAACAAAGGCAGAAAAAAAATGTGTATATATATATCCTTCCCAGTAATTCTACAATTGGGAATACATTGTGAGGAGATAATTCTCAATAAGATAAGAACTATATGCACAAAAGCATTCATCATTGCATTATTTCTAACAGTTAATATTAGTTATCAGTAATGTCTAATAAAGTGTGTTAAGCATACATCATTTTAAATTGATTATACTGTTGAAAACAATATACATAATTCTCTCTATTATTTTCTATGGTTATATCTTCAGTCTCCCTTCTGAGCCGCATATTTCTGAGCTGCCTCAAGATAAACACCTCTGAACACATTTATACACTATCCCAGGTTATGTAACTCCTCAGAGAATCCATGCAAAACAGCAACTGTCTTTCTGTATAACGTATATTATTTCATTGTTTTTCCCACTAGACTGCAATCCCTCTGTGGATAAGAATCGTATCTTTTAACACTGTATTCTTGAACTTACGACTTACTAATATTTCAGAATATTAAAGTATGAATTAGCTTTCTTTGAATTGAAAAAAATTACATTAGTTCCTTGGTTAGTAGCAATGCAAAACATGTAGACTATTTAAAATATAATAAATATTTAAAATATATTGATTATTAAACATGAGTAAAGGTATATTGAAATCAGGAAAAATGACAAGAATTTATATTTATGTGTGTATAGATAATTTAGATTCTATCATTTCTTTCCATGGTATAACTATAAAATATAAATAATATGGATAATAATTGTATATAACAGTTTATTAACCAGGCTGTAGAAAATGAAATGATTGTTTATTAACTCTTTAAACTTTCATTTTCTGTGTTTCTTTTATATCTAAAGTTGGGCTCTTTAGACAAATCAGTGATTTTATCTGAGTGTTTGTTTCCTCTTTTGCAAAACATACATAATTATACCAACTTCAAAATATTGTTACTAGAGCAAGATACTGTATGATTTCAAAAAGGATACTTTTAATGAGCTATCAGAGATTATGTTTAAACTTGTGCCAACCTGTGTCCAATCTCAAACTTGGTTAAGTTTCATAGATAAATTCTCATCATATCATTTATTAGAATTCCAAGGGGTGATTTCCCAGCTATAGATAAAGAAGGGGTATTGTATTTCCAAGTTTATAGAAACACCACCAAAACTGGAATATTAAATAATTTCATCAATCTAACTGGTATCTCGGGTTGTAATCATTTTTCTAACAGATTTTCATTGCTAGACTTTTTGTATTTGTATAACTTTCATAGTATGCAAATGATATCTCATACAGTATTTAGCCTTTGGAGTAAGTATCTTTAACTTGGCATAATGCATTTGAGATTCATGCATGAAGCTAGATTCATAGTACATTTTTCCATTTTGTTCATGATTACAGATTTATCCTGGTGAATTTATCTGGTTATCAGATAAAGGACATGTCTACTGTTTCTAGTTTGAGACAATTATGAGTAAAGCTGTTATAAACATTTATGACATTTTTCTGAACATAAATTGTCCTTTCTTTTGAATATTTAGGAATTTGATTGTCTGGTGATATGTAAATATAATTTAACTTCCTAAGAGATTGTCTTCAAAAGTGACTGCACCATTTTTCACCTCTCTGAGCAGAGTTGCTGTCGGTCTATATTCTCACCAACACTTTGTGTCTTTTGATCCTTTTTCTTTTCCCAATGTAATTCAGTGGGTAGTGACACCATGTTTTAATTTTCATTTGAATTTCCCTTATGACTTGTTATGTTAAGACTCTTTTCCTGTTTACTGGACTTTAGGATGTCACGTTTAAGGGCTTCTGCTTAGCTTTTACCTTTTGCTTTTTGATGTCTACCTACACCTGCACAATAAAATAAGCAATGAATCCTCAACACCAACTTCCTGATGTGGTTGCACAAAATGTCTCTGAGTATGGAACCATTGAAACCTCCTGTTGAGAATCCACTCAAGAAATTTCCATGATTAGCTTTAAAGGATAAAAAGAGACTAGGTGAACCTCAAAAGCCTAGATGGTTTAATGCCTAATGTCTTTGATGATTTCAAGTCCAACGAAGTTCCTCCTTTATCTTCCTCTTGAATGAAGTCTGCACTATTTCACCACAATCCACTGTGAAACTGAAATATAGAAAAATGGAGTTAAAAAACCCAGAAATGCTTAAGAAGTTATTTATTCCCCTTTTTCCTGCTCAAGTGCAGATAAATTGCTAATATTCTATGCCAAAGTATTCATTGAAAGTTGTTGTATATATAACATTATGTTAGTTGCTCAATAAATATTTGTAGGACTGATCTGAAGATAAATACATCACACTATATATTCTAAATTAAATTTATAACTTTTATTAAATCATTCACGTGTTTCATGTCTAAAAGTCACACTGGGAAATTTACTAAACATAACATGCTAGATATAATAGAAAAGATGAAAACAATAACCATAGACTTCAAGAGTTTGTGATTTTAACTGGAAAATCTGGATAAAAACTGTATATATACTTATTGTATATATTATATACCATATATATTGCATATGTAAACCTGCACAAATGAAATGACTGGCTTTAACTTCAAGAAATTATTCCCCAGTGAAAATGACATTATGGGTGTATATTATATGGGACTGCTAAAAATTATAAATTCTTTCTTCGGCAAAAGAACAATGAATATGGTAATCAATTTACAGGAAAGTAAATGAAGAAATTGAGTATTAATCAGGTCCCAGGACAAACCATCACTCGGCAAGGAAAGAGTAAAGAGTGAATTTTGCTGCAACGCTGACTTTTAGATGAGAGATAGATGAGGCTGGCAAGGTACGTTTTCCCTGAAGCACAGAACACACAGGCACAGAATTAGTGCTTGTGAAATTAGAAGAGTAAACTGAAGACAGTATTGAAATCTCATGCCAGAAGTATTGCCAATAAGATTCAGAGCTAGGCATCAGTTTTCTGATGAAAATATTCTATTCCTATGGACTGTTAACCATGTATACAAGGACTAGTGAAAAAAAAATCTTATCTTTTTGTCTTTGTTAGGATAAAAGTGTAAGTATAGGATCACCTAAGGAAGAAGGCCAGTGATGATTACAGAACTATAAGGCCTGTTCCACAGGAAACATCTAGTATATTAAACTTGTTCAGAGAATCAATGTCAGGGTTTAAAAGGAGCTATCAGGATATTGAGCTAAGAGAATCTGAAAGACATTTGACTTGAGAGAAACTAATAAAATCTTCTATCAGTGAATATGATTGAAAATAAATAACGGTTTTGGTTAATTGTGGTATCTGACATTGAGCATTTTAATAAAAAATTGATATTATCCCTTAGTGTTACATTTTGTTTATACTTATCTTCCAATATCATATTGTGTTTTGCTGGGACAGATCTAGTAATTTCCAACTTGTAATTATATAACTCCTTCCTCTTCCCTAAGGAGAAAGTTCGTGTCAAAAATGCAATATACAAATAAATATAAGCAACAGTGGAGTTGGCCCTCAAAGCTTTTAGAGAGCCTATAAAATTTGATTAAATTCTTTTGTCGTTATTATGTTTTCATCACCCCTGTCATTGCGTCTACACTTCTGAACTCCACCTGGGAGCAGCTGTAACAAGGTATCACAAAACTGGCTTTTTTCACTCTAATTCCAGCCTGCCAGGAGCAGCCAACATAGGAAATCTCAGGAGAAAATTCCTTGTCATACTATTTACTGCCCAGTTTTTCAAACCCAAGAGGTTTAGCTAGTAGTAGTTTTCAGAGTTTCAAATAAGATTACCAGTTTGGTGCTATTTATCTATAATAAACTTCTAAATATTCAACATAAAAGTCATGGCTTTTCAGTTTAGGGCAAACCGATGAATATTCTTGGAGGATTTCAGTAAGAGGGCAGTTCAGTATACAAGGGATGTCACATGATTCTGCTCTTCTGCTGCTACCTAATATTTGCAGGGAAAATTATACCATTGCACACAGCTAAAGAGACCTGGAGATAATCTGATTTAATGAATTCATTTTGCAGAAAGGGTTGAAAATGAGTTACCCAAGATCATACAGTTATTTAGTAGGAAAATTGAAATAGGGATCAGGTTTTATTACTCTGCACAGGCATATACTCCATTCAGAAATTGAATTGAATTCACTTCAGCAGAAGCCCAGAACTGCTCTACAAAAGAAGCAAAAAGCATAATATTTTTCCTCAATAGCTTTGCACTATCTATAAAGTACACAGGCAAAGGAGATTATTCTTTCTGACGACGTATGATTCTAACATAAACAGAATGCATAGAAATAACAAACATGAATGGATTACTATGGGAATTTTAATGAAATAAATCATTAAGATGAACCTTAAATAATGGTGAGATATATGGATGGGAAAAAATATTAACCTGTAACATGTAAGTGTCAGTATGTTAAGCACTGGATTAAAATAATCAGACTAGGTATCATATATGAACAGCAACAAAGACAGAAGAAACTGATTAATATCCTAGTTTTTAATTATTAAGACTGAAAAATTCTAGTCATGAGGGAACTATGTAATGTACTTTCAGGATGTTCCCTGAGCTTACCAAACTGTTCTAAAGTAACAGTAAAAGTGTATCCGTCATAGTCATATTGAGCTGCTCAACAAAATATCTTATGTCAGTACTATGGCTTACAAATAAAAGACATTTTTTCCTCAAAGTTGCAGACACTGGAAAGTCCAAAGTCTAGATATTAAGAGTCTAGAGATTAAGGACCACATTTCTCATAGAAGACTTTTAGCTGTGTCCTCAAATGCTGGACGGTATAGCTAACAATCTGTGGCCTCTTTTGTAAAGGAAATAATCCATGCATGAGGGTTCCAGTTCTATGACCACTATAACAGCACTAACTTATCTATACAGTATTTCTTCCCCAAAGGCTCCACTTACTACTACTTTTAGGTTTACTCTCTTATAATATTTTTTTTTAAATTTGAAGCATGCATTACTCACAAAGCAATTAAAAAATAATTCCTACAGCAGGAAGAATAAGCCAGCTAGAATTTAGGTGAAAAAATGCGAAGAGGCTCAATGACTGTCATTCAAGTACATTCAGGAATGGTTCCATTCCCATTGCACAGCTTGGAAAATCTCAAAGTGCTTGAGACATTTACTCAGGAATAGCTTGTCTTAGTACATAGAGCCATATCCAATGCAGTGCTCTAGACAAAGGTCAAAGGGATCAAGTGTAAAAATGCAAAATGGTTTTTAAATAACTTAAGACATTCTGAGAAAAATTTCAAAAGTTTTTATACAAATATAAAAATACTCTAGATTCAATACAAGTGAAATTTAAATCAGACACCCAATTAAAGTGTACTAAGCATGAAAAGGCAAAAGAAAATCATAACCTTCATTAAAGTACTCAATCATTTGGCACCATAACGTCATGCCAATCTTAGAAAGGTCAATAAAAATGTTAAAACAGTTCATGTAACAATATTCATTAAGTACACGACATGAAGCAAGGTATATAAGATATAAAAGTGATTAAAAGAAGTTAAAAAAGATGATAAATACCAGGGTTATAACTTTAAAAATGAGTAATGGTAGGGTGTAAGTAAAGGCAGATGAGACAGAGATAATGATTAATGACTTGAAGAAATAGTAATGGAGACTGTCTAAAGAGTGTGGTTATGGGAGACAGAGAGAGCGAGAGAGAGAGAGAGAGAGAGAGAGAGAGACAGACAGACAGACAGAGAGACAGAGAGTCAGAGAGACAGAGAAACAGAGAGAGACAGAGACAGAGAGAGACAGAGAGAGAGAGAGATGGTACTCCAACTTGGAAGAAAATTATAAGCCCAGAAATCTAAGAACCTCAACGACCTTCAAGAATAAGAAAAACAAAGTAAGTAAATCACATTATAGCACATCACAATCAAGGTGCTCAAAACTAGTGGTTAAGTAAAAAAAAATTTAAATTATCCAAAAGAGAAAAAAAAAACATATATTTAAAAAATGAAGATTAAGTAATAACATTTTTAGGAATATAAAAGCTGACAATTTAATATAAATCTAGCGGCTCTAGAAAAGAAATCCTTTGTAGAGTTAGGAAATAATAAAAACAGAGATACAACTCCATTCCAAGTAATAAAAAACGAAGTCAGAACTAAATGAGAAGAAAAAATTCAAGAAAACCTCAGTTCACAAATATTTCTTTTTGTGAACAATTTTGTTCACTAACAGAGGCATTCGGCTAATTTTGCTTCCATTCTTGAACTTTGAATCCCTCAGCCATCTTTCCTCCCCATAAACAAAGACACAGCCCTCTTCCTCAGAATCCCAGAAGAAATTTAGTTTGTGAAGCAAAGTACCACAGCATATGCATACGATTTCTCTTCAGATGAAAATAATACCACTTTATATTTGCAACGTGTGTGTAAGTTAAAGAAAATATTCTAAATCCTAATGCAAACGAACATTACAAAGCAAAGTGCTGTACCTAATAACTTAAGAAGTGGATACAAGTCTGTTGTTAATTAAGCTGGAAATATCTTTTCCGCACCCAGAGTTCTGTTTTCACTCTTTTAATTATATTTTTGGTGAAAGTATTTAGTTTTTGTGTAGTTCAATTTATCAGTCTTTTTTATGGTTTATCCGGCTTGTTTTCTGTATGAAAGATCATTACTTCCACTTCTATCCAGGAGATAGAAAGTTACAAGAAAATATTGCTACCAAAAATTTAAAAAGTGGGGTGACAGAAAATGAAAAATATTCAAGTACTACAAATGAAAGAAAAAAGAAGAAACAAAAAATGAAAGATAAATAAATAGAATTTTCAAGACGGTGGAACTCAACCTGAATGTTATTATATTAAATACCATAGTGTAAATATCCCTAACAAGAGGTAAGAATTGGATAACTAGTAAGGCAAAAACATATTACCCATAAGAAATGTACATTAAATATAAAAGTGCAAGTAATTTTAGTGGCTTTGCTTATGGGATAGATAAAATGGCCACAATCTGAAGAAAGAGGGTCCTTTAGTGTCTTCCTCCCATATGAAATGGCTGAACAGAATTTTTAAAAAATAGAAAAATAAAAGTTCGAATAGATTCTAAGTAAAACATTGTGGAAAATAGATTATATTAATGCTAAGAAACATGTAACGTGATTATATTAATATCAGTGAAGATAGAGTTCAAGCAAAGGATATTATGAGAAAAAATTATAATGATAAATAAATTGATTTTTCAAATACATAAGTTTCTTTTTTTTCAAGAAAAATAAATTTCCAGAAAATCTCTAGTTTAAATCATTTTTCTCATTATAGAACTACATTAAATCCATGTGAAGGTGTACATATTATTTAAAGTGCATTCTCTGGCCATAAAGAATTAAATTATGTATCAGTAATAGAAATACATCTGGCAAATATCTAATATTGGAGAAAATATCTTAATTCTAAATAGTGTTTTAATTTAAGAACAAACTAAGGGGAAATTGGAAAGAATTCTAATGAATTAAAAAGAAAATATTTCAGAATTTTTGACTGATGCTAAAGTAGTAAGCATAATATGTATAACATTCTGAACATGTAATACAAAAGAGGAAAGATTATAAGTCAACAACATCTACTTCTACCCTAGGAAACTTATGAGAAGCAAATTCTTACTAAACAGAAGGAAATAAGTACAGAAGTCAATGAAATTCAGAAATAGCAAAAATAAATGAAACAGACATTATTGAGGAGAATTCAACATATAAATCTCTAGTCAGAACATTCAAGAAGTTAAGACACAATTACCAATACATTTAATAAAAGAAATGACATCACTATGGAACATACAGATATGAAAATAAAATGTGAATTATAGTATTTTTAGGCACATGAATACAGAAAAATAAATTCTGTGAAAGACACAACACACTAAAGTTCATTGAGTAATAATAAAATTCATTAAATATAGATAATGTGAATGGATCTATATAAATTTTAGAAAATGAATTTGTATTAAAAACTTTCTACAAAGGAGTCTGCAGTTCCAATTGGCCACCTTAGTGAATTACACCAACATTTAAAGGTGAAATGAAATAGATGCCCCACAACCTTTCATAAAACTAGGAAAGGAGGCAATGTTTCCCACCCAATATTTTTTAAATGACCACTATATGCTACTACAAACAATTACTTTCTAGAAAAGAAGTATAAAAATAGGATATATATTTTGATTTTCAAATAAAATTTTACAAACCATAACACAAAATAACAGTCGTCTCTACAGTAGGAATTGGCTGAAAGACATCCCGTGGATATCAAATCCTTAGATGCGTATATCTTACCATAAAATGGTGTATAATTTGTGTATAAACTATCCATATCTTTTCATATCCTTTAAATCATATTTAAATTATTTGTAATATTTAATAAAATATTATTGTTAAGCTGGTGATGGTTATATTGTTAAGAGTAGAGTGACAAAATTTCTTTTTTATAATATTAAAAGTGGAATTATTTATTTCAAATAGTTTCAATACATAGTTGAATTCATGGATATAGAACCCAAACATATGAAGGAAAAAACTGGATATGATTTTTTTTTTATTTCTAGGGGAGTTTATCTTAGAAGTATTGACAATTACTTACATTAAGAGATTGAAAAAAAGTGATAGCACAATACACACAGCAAAATATTTTATAAAATTCAATATCTAGTTTTATAAAAATCCTTGGCAAGTTATGAACAAAGGAAATTTTACCAACCTTAAATATAATATGTAAAGGGCTGGGGATTTTAGCTCAGCAGCATAAGCTCCTGCCTTGAAAGTGTGTGACCATGAGTTCGATCCCCGGTACCAAAAAAGAAAAAGAAAAGAGTAAGAAAACATACAGCTAATATAATCCTTAATGGTTGAATGACTGAATGATTTGCATTAATATCAGAACAAGAGAAGAATGTTTACCATCACTGCTTCTCTTCAGTATTCTATTAAAGTATCTCCTCTATGAAATGAGCAAAATAAAAGCCACGTAAATTGGAAGGATGAATGTAATCTTTACTTTTAACATAACTGCCTATGTAAAGTATAATGATGGCATATAAATTTTATAAGGTTATAGGACTGATGATAAATACATAAAAATCTATTGTATTTCTATATATTAGAAAAAACAGATATGGAAAACTTTCTAACAATATTCATAATACCTTAAAATGATATATTTAGTTATAAAAATAATAAAAGCAGTATACTAAAAGTTCAAAAAAATCTGAAGACATAAAGATTGGTAAATAAAGAGATACTTTTTCCTTCATCACAAAATTATACATTGCTGAAGTATCATTTTTTTCCTATTTAGGTTATATATTCTAAGCAGTTTCCATTGTTATCTTAGCCAGTTATTTCATAGGCTGTCAGAATGACTCTGAATTTTATATGAGAATCCACACAGTGTAAAGGGATAGAGTGAAAAATACTAGACACTGTAATAACTGCAAGACCCAGATCCAAGGGCGACAGATGCGGGAGGCATGTCTGAGGAGGGCGGCAGTCATGGCAGTATCTCACCACATAGTCTCACAGCTCCTGCTCTTTCTGCTCACCTGATACTCCTGTCTCTTTCACTGGGTCAACTGGGTAATTTTATTCTTTAGTTAAAGGGATTCCTGATGTTTATTCGTCCTCTGCCTGGTTTCTACTATCTCTATTTCTCCTCCTGGCTACTTCCAAAAGATGGCTTTCATAGCTAAATGATGGGGTAAACACCAGAGAGGGAAACCACTGATTCCTATTCAGAAAAATACTATTGAAATTCTAGGGGGTGGCCTGAAGATTTCATAAAGTGTTGCTCCTTCTCCCTTTAATTTTTTTTTTTTTTTTTTTTTTTTTTTTTTTTTTGCTGTAGAAAGTGTTTTTTCCCTTAAGATGCTAGCTGGGCTGTTAAAACCTCTTACTCTTAAGCTGTTCCTCTGCATGGCTTCCATTATGAGTGTGGCTAAATAATTCTTAATGAATCCTCCTTTATCAGCAATGCTCAGCTCTTGTGAGCAGGATTTGCTACTCTTAATTCCACATGGAACACAAATGGGTCACCAAATTGTCCGTAGCTATTACTGACAGGATATGTTGTCATCATTTAATTACATTAAATGCTCAAATTTTGAGTCTTATTTAAGTGATATAGCTATACATATTCAGTACAAGGGATGTAAAAAGTTATGTCCATAGTACTAAATGGGGCTTGACAATTCCATTGTATAAGGAGAGACTGAAATTTGTGCTATATAACAAAGGAGTTTAAATAAAAACATATGTGGAAACCAACTACTTCCTGGGATTTGTAGACACCTTTATGTATCAAGTAGTCATAGGATCCCAAGTGTCATGACATTGGGGAAGTCGCCTTTTGATGACTGACCAGAATTCCACTTGAGAAGAGGCACAGAGAAGATGCAGGGCATCAGAGGTCTACGCTTCCTTTTAGTGTTACTGTCATTGTTATCCGTGTAAACTTTCACTCACTTATCACAATGTGTGTCCCAAAATTATATCTTAAATAAAATAAAGTAAAAATTAAATCTTAAATAAATCACTTCCAAAAGCATGTTATACTAATCTCAGGGCTAAAATCCATGTGTGTTTCGCTTAAAAGTGAAGGTTCCACCATCATTTGGTTTGACACTGTACTAGGCTTGTTTTTTTAAAATGCTAATAGTTTTTACATAAATGGAGGTAAAGTGAAAAGGAGTATTAGGAAACATTGAGAAAAGCAAGATACAGACACTATGGAGCCGGGGATTTAGCTTGGTGGCATAAGTGCCTGCCATGCAAACACCACGTAGTGAGTTTGATCCCTGGAATCACACACACACACACACACACACACACACACACACACACACACGCACACACACACACACATTATTTGTGACAAGTATGTGCACTTAGATATTTAGAAAGTATTTCTATTTTTGAAATTAAATAAATGTAACAAGCACCACACATGGTTTTGCTACATTCCTAGACCGTATGAAAATTTGTATCCTAGGCTTTCAACACAATCATACTTAGGATCTATTTGAGTTGACAAAAAAACAAGCATTTAAGAAGAGAGAGGTGTATTTATTCATTGTGGTTGTTGAAAAAAATTACCAAAATTTGATAGCTGACAGAAAAGAAATGCATTTTCCTATAGTTCAAGAATCATAAGACTAAAATAATTATCACCAGCCCCAATTAAATTTTCATAAAGGTCATAGGACCTCTGGAGTTTTCAGGGCAAAAAAAAAAGTTTTTTTGTCTCTTCCAGCTGAGTGGTGGTTCTGGCATTTCATAGTTTGTGCATAAATAATTTCTACTGCCATGCGGCTTCCTCTTCAGTCTGTCAAATCTCCCCATTCCTTTCTCTTTTGTTGGTATTTCTGATTGTATTCAGACATGCTCACATAATTCTTAATTTGAAGATTTTTTTCTTAATTGTTAATGCATGGATTTTTGTTTCTAAATAAGGTTGCAGTATTTGTGGATACCAGAGTTAAGGTCTTGATAACACTGCAATTATCAGTGTATGATAATAACTCTCATTGCTATTGTTTCTAGTGATAAAGTAATACTACGTTTTAGAAATTTGGCTTTACTGAAGAAGAGAGCTGAATTCATGTTCGTATACCAGCTAAATCATATTGACAAAAATTATGAATGTCTGTGTATTTCATTTTCCCCATCTGTTAAATGAAGATATGTATGATTAATATCTGACAACATTGTCATAAAGATTAAATAGGAGACCATATATAAAATTTTGCACAGTTTAGACTTACTAAGTATCCCTAAATTATAGATATTATTATTTTTATGAGACTAATAAAATCACTAATTTATTTAAAACAAAATGCTTGCTAACCTAAAGGCTGTAAACTTCCATAAAATTTGGTGACTATTTTCAGAAGCTTACAATCCACTTGATGAGGCATTATTCAAATGCATATTATCCTAGAAAAGTGACAGATACATGCTGGAAATCATAAGTACTAGGGTTGTTCCAAGTAAGCTCGAATATTTTTATTATGATAAAATAGGCATGATAAAATGTTGATATACTATTCTTTTTTTTTTTTTTTTTGCTTTATCCTTTAGAGACAGACTTTCGCTATGTAGCTAAGTTACACTTGAGATCACTTTGTAGCTCAGGGTTTTCTCAAATTTGCAACAATCCTCCTACCTCAGCCTCTTGAGAGTTATAATTACAGGCGTGCATCATCACTTCTGGCTCTAACCATTCTTACATGTAGAATTAAGTGGTATAAAATATATTCATAAAGTTATGCAATCATCAATATCATTCATCATTGTAATTCTTCATTCCATAAAATTTAAATTCTATATAATTAAACAATAGCTCTCTATTGGTGTATTTTATAGGCACTGATAATTGCGATTTTTTCTTCTTACAATTTTTGACTAATCTGGTTTCTCATTTAAGTAAGACCACAGAGTACAGTAAATATATTTTTGTAACTAACTTACTTAAAATTCCATAATTGTCCTTTTTTATGCATGTTATAGTATACATTAGAATATCCTTTGCTTTTTTTATAAAGGATTACATTATAATGGTTAAGCCTATTTTATTATTTATCTATCCATCAATAAATATGTGGGTTATTTCCATATTTAACTGTTATTAATAATACTGCTACAAACATGGAGTACAAATAATTCTTTCAATCCTTACTTTCAATTGTTTTAGATATGTACTCAGAAGTGGAATTGCTCCATCATATGGAAGTTCTATTTTTAAAACATACTGTTTGTGAGTTGCTGTGCCATTTTGTATTACCACCAACAGTGTATGAGGGTTTCAACTCCATATTCTTTGCAATATTGGTTATTTTGGTTTTGTCTTTATTAGATAATAGCTTTATTAGTAGTTGTAATTGAGATGCAGTATCCGATGTCAACAATGTAAAGTAGGAAAGGTTTATTTTAGCATATGTTTTCATAGTTAGTGGATTCCTAGGCAGAAACCTCAGGGAGGAGGGAATGGAGGAGTAAAGCTTTTTAGTGGTGGCTTGGATTCAAGGTAGGGTAACAGTGCTCAAGAGGAACAGGATAAGGACAATGCTTAGTACACAAAATCACATTTCCACGATCCTGACACACTCAGATTCATGTTTTATTAATTTGTTAGATGTTTCTCAATCCAACCAAATTGATGAATCAAGATGAGCAGTCATAACCCCTTATTAACTTAACATTCAAACATTGTCTTAGCTTATCTTTGCTGGGTCAAAACAGCTGACACCAAAAATTAAAGGAAAGAAAGGTTTATTTTAATTCACAGTTTGTAGAGATTTCAGCCCATATTCTTTTGATTCCAAGGCAGGGCAGTATGGCAGAGGGGCACTGCAAAGGAAAAATAGTCAGCAAGCTGCAGCAGCCAACAAGAAAACCTTCTTTTATCTCATTCAGACTACACACCCTTTGTTGATGTCACCAGACTCAGAGTTGGCCTCCCCATTATCCACACTCAGAATGTACTAATTTCAACCAGTAGATTAATTTTATTTAGTACAACAAATTTTTAAAATTCCAATGTCACATCGCATAGATTCAGTCATTTTAGAAAAGTGCCTCCCATGAGCACATCAGGTTTTGGAGGGACATTTAGATACAAACCATAACACACATCTCCTTAAACCATATTTAATTTCTGAATAAATATAATAGCAAATCTATAATTCTTCCTAACACGAGATAATTACCTGGCATACAACCAAAAACACAATGATAGCTTTCCCATAGTCTCAACAGCTCTAGAGTTTTCAAGAACTCCAAGTTAAGCTCTCTTCCAAGAATCAAAGAAAATTCTTAACTATGTGTCTCTGTAAAAATTAAAAATAAAACAAAACCAAATAAAAAATTCACATAATCCTGTTACAATGTCTCAGGATGAACATTTGCATTCCAAAAGGGAAAAGTGGGATAGAAATTAATTTGGTCCAAAGTAAACCTGAAATACATCAGAAAAAATCATTAACTCCTTAGTTTTGTATCCAGGATCTGGGACACACAATGGTCCAAATGGCATGGGCGACTTCACCAATATGCCTGTGATAATTACAGTTTTCATGGTGTCTCTCTTGGGCTAATATTTGTAAACTTTCTCTGTTCACTTTTGATTACTCTTTACATGAAATATTTCATCTTGCTTTTTTATTTTTTGCATTTTTATATAGTAGTACATTTGCTTTAGATATACAGATAATATGGAGCTGTGTCCTTCTTTTAAGCCATCCTGACTAGAGAGTTTAATCCATGTACACTAATGTAATTATTGACACAGAAATGATTTATTTTGTAATTTTAATAATATCTTCTTTATGATTTTTCCTTCATTTTTGAATTGTTTCATTTGCGTTTGATTATTACTTTGTAGTAAGGTATTGATTTATTTGCATAGTTTTTCTGTCTTTAATAGCTATGTTTGGTAGTTACTATGGGAATCATATTTAATATTCTATCATTAAAACACTCCAATTTTGATTTATATCACTTGACTTTAATAATTCATAAAATTCTATGCTTCTTTACATCTCTGATCTCCCTTAAGTTGTTGATATCATAAAATTACATCTTTGTACATTTCTCCCCCAAAATATACTGTTATTTTATAGACATTAGTCTCCTCAATTATGTAGAATAAGTTTATAACTGTAAATCAAATTACTATAATGTTAGCTTTGTAAGTTGCCATGGACTTCATCTTCTTGAGATCTTTCTTCATATAAATTCCAGTCTCTGCCTTGTGTCCATTTATTTAACCTTGTTGTACCCTTCCAGTATTTCTCTTATGATGCATCAAGTGGAATAAAAATTGTTCATCTTGGCCTTATCTGAAATTTCTCAATAACTAACTTGCTTTTGAAAGACATTTGTACTGTATATAGTATTCTTGACGGGGGTATTATTTTGTGCTTTCTTTTATAACTTCAGATATATTGGCCTACCATATACAGTAAGTCCTCAATTTATGAGCAAATTCTACTCCAGAAGAATGTTCCTAAATTGGAGAAAAGGATCTATCCACATTTGCTTCTGCAATTACTGTGTGTGTTGATCCAAGAGCACATGAACAGCCTCCTGGCACAGGGATAGTGTGAGACACGGTTACCTCTACTGTATTAAGAGTTGGGATTAGCTGAATTATTCCACAATTTCTTGTTTAAATTTTGTTCTGGTAGTTGCAAGCTTTTACTAAACTCCTGAGTTCCTAAGCAGAAGTACTATACCAGTGTAATTGCTAAATAGAAGATATACCTCTCTTAAAAGCAGACATATGGTGGAAAATTTCACCATCTTCCGGGATTCTTTTCAATGTGACATTTTTTTATTAAAAAATGGCTTTGGTACTGGTAAGTAGTGGGTACAAAGTTATATATGACTAGGGCACATGTAGCAAGCAGTATAGAAGGTAGGAAAAGTATTTCTTCATTGACAGGCCAGAATACATCATGAAATATACGTGAACTATACAAAATGTAGTCCGAAAGCATTGTGGTCAATGCACTTGAATAAAATAAAAGCTCAGTGTGTGTCTGTCTCTCATGTATATATGAACACACACACATGCATGCACACGCAAGCACACACTGGGTTGATTTCTGAGTTCTAGGGGATGTTTATATAATATATGCTTCAAGATAGGAATGTAAAGGTGAACACAGAATGGAGTGAATAGAGAGGACAGAGGTTGTTCTTTAGGCTGCAACAACCTGAACAATCAAATTGAACCAGAGTTCTGTCACTGACACTATCCACTCATTTCACTGGGAAAGGACTTTTGGAGCAGGAGAGATATCTAGTGAATTGTGCATTCCATGATTTTTATACCATCCCTGAACTCTATACACTTTGTGTTAGTTTTATCCCTTTTCAGGTTATTACAAATTAATGTCTGCATACATTGTCAAATATCATTGAGGACATGGTAGAAAAATCTTCTCAGGTTAGGATTCATAGGATTAAACCATATGAAATATAAAGGAATTAATTTGCAAAAAAGTTTAGTGGAGGAGGGGTTAGATTATGATCAATAAAATATATTAAAACACTACAGATAAATATGCTTTCTTATCTCTAATGAAAATTAGATATCAATCTTTTTAATTATAATTATGAAATATATTTCAATTGTTTTTAAACTACAAACATTGATTAAAATATTTCTTTAGTTACTGTAGCAATTCATATGTTTTGGAGGAATATCCTCAGTGCAACAGGAGGCCTCTAACTGCCAGTGTTGCTGGGAAGACAGTGCTTTAATGTTGTAATCTCCTGTTTGGTCTGAAAAGGAGATCACATACAACAATAGTGGATACTCTGTGTCAAAACTAGACTTTATTTTAGAGAAACAAAGAAATCACCTGTATTACTTTATGGTGCATTAAATACGTACACATATCAAAGGACAGGAAAAAACATAAAAATATTTCAATTTAAGTCATATACTCAAATTGCTAAAAATATAGTCCACATTCAAGAGTGAATATCAAATTCGATTACATATAATGTGTGGCATTTTAACATATGCATTTTCAACATAAAATATATGTATAAAACGTAAGATGTATATATATATATATATATATATATACATATATATGTATATATATATAATAAAAGATACATAAATATATAAAACACACAACGTTTGAAAATACATTTTCATAGCCACGTGTTTTCTCTTTCAGGTACTTGTTTGTTGGAATACAATGAAATTGACCATGAACTAAGGAAAGCAAAATGTGAAGCAGCTCATTTGCCATAACAATCCAAAAATATGTTAGAAATGTTCCATACTACAAAATTTGATACTAGGAACTTTAGTAGAAATACTTTTCATTAGCCCATGACAATAAAACCTTACGTGAATCTGATAAGTTGACAGATAGTACAAAAGTCTGTGTTTTACATTATTTGAAAGATTTTCTAACACTAGTTAACAGTGTAAAATTGCTGAAAATTTGCCAAAATATGCTTTTTCCCTTCCTTTGTAACATATTTTCCTTTTAGTATGCATTAGATAATTTGTATCTAATTCTTTCTGATCTTCTGTGGGTAATTCATTTATCAGTCTGTTCAACAAATATTATTTATATGTACTATGTCTAAGATTATTAAACAATGATATTGTCAGAATAAATATCCCAAAAATAATATATTCTATTTCATTATTTTTTCCTATAAAATTTCTTTTAAAACATTTTGAAATATAATTGTATTTTAGAAACAAGAAATTTTATTCAGTTTCAAAGATATGTGTAAATTAATAATATTGGATTTAAAATGATATCTTTAAAGTACAGACAATGGACCATAGAATATTTTATTACATAATAACTGACCATTTCATGGACTCAGGTGGATCTTACAAAAGCATTTTCATTTCTTATGAAGTCTATTTTTCTAACCATTTAGTACATGAGATTCTCAAATTTACTGAGTTTAGAGCAGTAATTACTTTTGTTTCTCCAAGAAGAATATTGAGTATTTGGATTCATTGTCCAAAGACAGAGACTAATATGTGATAGGAAAAAATGAACTGATTAATTAGGTGTATCTCTAATGCATAATATATTTTTAAATTAAAACTCTATCTTCCTAGTGACTCAATTTCATTTAATTTATTACTCAAAAAATATTTTAAGTTGAAAATATCACAGTACTAAAAGCAAAGAAATTATTGCACAGTGCTTTTAGTTTCAAAACTATTTTAAGCCTCTGGAAATACACAAACTCTGCTGTGAAACATTTTCCAGGACAATTAAGTATGAGAAACATGGACCATCATAGGGTATCCTGAGTAGAACCCAGCAGGAGGAGTCTACATTATCATAGAAACTTCCAAGTGAGCCCACGGTACGGCCTTGCCACGTCTGTATACCACAAAGACAGACATGTGTGCAAATATCCTTTAGGATGATCTGATTGCTTCAATTTTCTTTTCTTTGCAACTGTCCAGTTACTCAGGATAGATTTGAACTGAAGGCATTTAAAAAATTTTATTTAAAGAGAAATAAAAACAGAAAAAGAGTACAAGTAATAACAGAATGTCAAAAAATAAACAGTAAGAAATCACTAGTTAATAGATTACATATTGTCATCTTAGAATATTGTACAAGTTACAAAATTAAAGCATACAAAGTGGACATTCAAACAGTGAGACAACAAACAGTTCTGTTCAATGATCCAACAAAAACTTAGTAATATGGTTATCTATCTTACACACTTAAATGCAGTTATATCCTTTAAAGTACTTTCTTTTCTTCTCTTTTTTACAATAACAATTACACATTTTGGGTTTTATTACTATCACAGTTCTTATTACAATTTTTGAAGAGAATAAAACCAAATGTGATGAAACAAAACAGAGTCAATCAAAACAAAAGGATGAACATAGTACATGATGTAAAAACACAAGGTGATCAACAATGGTTACCATAATGCGTCTTACTGACTTGTAGAGAATTGCCTATATTATCAGGTATAATAAAATTGAACAAAACAGAACAGAACAAAATTAAAAAAAAAAAAAAAAAAAAAAAAAAAAAAAAAAAAAAAAAAAAAAAACCAACTGAAACATTGGAGACATTACCGGACTTCAAAAGAAGATAATAGTCAAACCAGAATGGGCATCACAGTGAATCTTATTGTCTTCAAAGTTGGTGCCTATACCCTCAAACTTGGTACTATCAAACAAAACGGAATAGAGGAAAATCAGTCAAAACAAAATGGTGAGAGCAATACAGTGCTTCAAATCAAGTTAATAGGAAATCAAAATGGTTATTTTAATATATCCTTCTATTTTTTATTTTTTCCCTTAATTAAAAAATAATATAAAAATAAATAAATGAGATTGAGATAAAAGAAGACATAACAACACAACAGCACAGGTCAGAACAGAACAATTTAAGCAACATAGTGTTTCCTCACACAATAACCCGACATAACAGTAGTTACGATAGTGTCTCTTTCCTTGAAATATTTGACTATAACTTCATATGCTATAGCATCAAACATATAAAAATAGTATAAAAACAGTCAAGAGAATGAAAGTATTACAGGGTATTTAGAACCAACTAAAAGAAAACAAACAATGGTTTCTATATTATCTTTTTGTCTATAAAATTTTTTGTTTACATTATCACATATAATAAAATCCAATAAGATACAACATGATGAAACTGATGGAGACAGAAGAAGAAAAGTTTGATGGTTCTTCAAAACAAGATGATATTAAATCAGCACTAGCAATTATGATGTCTTCTTTTCTTCAAAATAGCTGTTCATACCATCACAGACAATAAAATCAAACAACCCAGAATAAAACCACTCCAACTAGTGAATGAAAACATTATATGGCTTCAAAGCAATATAAGGGGGAATCATGATTAACACATACTTTTATGTGTTTTATCATTTCTTATACTAGGGAAACTATTTGATATTTATACATGTGACTTTGACTTATTTCATTTATGATTATGGTCTCAAGCTGCACCCATTTATTTATAAATATTGCAATGTGATCATTCTTAAAGATGAGTAAGTAGTACGCCAATGTATAAAAATACCACAATGTTTTTATCCATTCCTCAGTTGATGGACACTTAGGTTTTTCCAAAATCTGGCTATTACAAATTGTGCTATTATAAACATGGGTACACATACATCACTGTAATATGATGCCTTCAGTTCTTCTGGGAATATACCTACAAGTGGAATTGCTGGAACAAATGGGACTTCCAATCCCAACTTTTTTTTTTTAATCTTTTCTTAAGATGCGGTCTCGCTTTTTTTGAGATGCGGTTCAGGCTGGCCTTGAGCTCACTTTGTAGCCCAGGCTGCTCTCAAACTCGCAACAGTCCTCCCACCTCAACCTCCCTAAGTGCTTGGATTACAGGCATGAGCCACCAGGCTCAGTTTTCAATCCCAGGTTTTTAAGAAATCTCCAGACCAACCTCCACAATGGCTGCATCAGGCTACACTCCCACCAATAGTGCAGGAGTGTTTCTTTTTCCCCACAGCCTCTCCAGCATTTGTTGTTGGTGGGTTTTTTGATCCTGGCCATTCTTTCAGGAGTGAGATGGAATCTCAGTGTGGTTTTAATTTGCATTTCACTAATGAATAATAATGATGAACACTTTTTCATGTTTTTATTTGCCATTTGTATTTCTTCATCTGAGACATGTGTATTCATCTCAGATGCCAATTTTGGACTGGATCTTGGAATTTTGGAGGTCTGATTTTTTTTTTTAATTCTGTATATGATTTACACACAAGTCCTTTGTCTGAGGGACAGTTCACTAAGATTTTTTCCCACTTTGTGCGTTTTCTTTTCACTATGCTGGGGATTTTTTTGACATGCAGAAACTTTTTTAATGAAAGGTGATCTCCGTTATTGATTCTGGGAAGTATTTCCCATGTGGTTTGATTCCTGTTCATGAATTCTGTACCTACCCATATGTCTTCAAGATTTTTAATCAATTTCTCTTCCAATAGATTTAGTGTTTCTGTTTTAATATTCACATCTTTGATTCATTTAGATTTTAATTCAGTACATGGTGATAGGCAAGGGGTCAGTTTTAGTTTTTAGCATATAGAGAGCCAGTTTTTCCAACACCATTTATTAAAGAAACTGTCGTTCCTCCAGTAAACACGTTTGGATCCTTTAACAAAGATAAGGTGGTTGAGTGTGTTTGTAGTTCTGGTTGTATCTTCTAATCTGTTCCATTGATCTTTGCCTCTGTTTTGATTCCAGTACTATGCTGATTTTGCTACGGTTGCTTTGTAGTATAACTTCAAGTCAGGGATTGTGATGCCTCCTGCCTTGCCTTTGCTGCTTAAAACTGTCTTTGCCATTCTAGGTCTCTTCTGGTTCCAGATGAATTTTAGGAGTGATTTCTCTAGATCTATGAGGTATGTGGTTGGTATTTTTATTGGCATTGCATTAAATCTGTATAACAGTTTTGGGAGAATGGCCATTTTCACAATATTTATTGTTCCTATCCATGAGCAAGGGATGTCTTTCCAATTTCTGAGATCGTCTCAGAAATATCTTTTTTCAGTGTATTAAAATTTTCCCTGCATAGGTCTTTCACTTCTTTTGTGAGAGTAATTCATAAATATTTCTTTTTTTTTTTTTTTTGGTTGCTAGTGTAAAGGGTGTGACTTCTCTTATTTCTCTGTCAGTGTTTTTGTCCTTAGGGTACAGGAATGCTATTGATTTTTGAGTGTTGATTTTGTATCCAGCTACATTGCTGAATTTATCTATTTTATCTAAGAGTCTTTCAATGGAATTTTGGGGTCTTCTATGGAGAGTATCATGTCATCAGCAAATAATGATAATTTAACTTCTTCTTTTCCTATCTATATACCTTTTATTTCTCTCTCTTGTCTAATTGCTCTACCTAGTATTTCCAGTAATATATTAAATAGGAGTGATGATAAGGGACATCCTTGTCTTGTGCCTAATTTTAAAGTTAAGGCCTTCAATTTTTGGCCATTTAATATGATACTGGCTGTTGGTTTGTCATAGATGGCCTTTATTATATTGAGCTAAAGACTATCTATTCCAATTTTCTGTAAGGTTCTTATCATAAATGAACGTTGAACTTTATCAAAAGGTTTTTCTGCATCTATAGAAATGATCATGTGATTCTTACTTTTGATTTTATTGATATGGTGCATTACATTTATTGATTTACATATATTGAACCATCCCTGCATGCCTGGAATGAATCTTACTTGGTCATGGTGTATAATCTTCTTGATGATTTGCTGCATTATATTTGCCAATATTTTATTGAGGATTTTGGCATTTGTGTTCATTAGGGAGATTGGTCAATAGTTATCTTTTTTAGTTGAGTCTTTCTCAGGTTTTGGTACTAGAGTAATATTTGCTTCCAGAAATGACTTAGGGAGGATTGATTCCCTTTCAAAGTCACTGAAGAGTTTGAAGAGTGTTGGCATTACATCTTCTTTGTATTTCTTGTAGAATTCTGCAGTGAATCCGTCTGTGCCTGGGCTCTTCTTTGTAGGTAAGGACTTAATTACATTTTCAATTTCATTAAATAGAAATTGGATTATTCAGCAGTTTTATATCTTCTTGACCTAGCTTTAGTACTTCATATGTTTCTAGGAACCTGTCTATTTCTTCTGTGTTATCAAATCCATGAGAGTAGAGGTTTTTGAAATAGGTGTTGGTGATCTTCTGTATTTCTACAGACTCTGTAGTGATTTCACCTTTTTCATTCCTTATTGCATGAATTTGAGCTTTTTCTTCCCTTTTTAAAACAAGGTTGGCTAGGGCTTATCAATTTTATTTCTTCTTTCAAAGAACCAACTCTTTGATTCATTGATTCCTTGGATTGTTTTCTTAGTTTCTATTGCATTAATTTCTGCTCTGATTTTTATAATTTCCTCTCTTTTTTTTTGTCTTTGGGCTTGACTTGCTCTTCTTTTTCTAGATGTTTGAGATGTAACATCAGGTTTTTTATTTGTATTCGTTCTCTTTTCCTGATGTGGGAACTCAGTGCAATAAATTTTCCTCTGAGGAGAGCTTTCATTGCATCCCACAGATTCTGGTAAGTTGTATCTGTATTTTCATTTGCTTGTAGGTATTGTTTAATGTCTTCTTTAATTTCCCCTGTGACCCACTGATTACTAAAGAGTGTGTTATTCAGTTTCCATATGTTTGTGAGATTTTTGCTGTGTCCTTTATCATTAATTTCTAATTTCATGGCGCTATGATCAGATCACATGATAATTTCAACTCTTCTGCATTTATTTAAATATGTTCTGTGACCTTAATGTATGGTCTATTTTAGAGAATGACCCATGTACTGCTGAGAAGAATGTGTATTCTGATGTTGTTGGATGGAACACTCTGTATATGTCTATCATGTCCATTTGTTCTTAGGTGTTAATACTTATTTTATATAACTGGGTGCTCTGGAATTTGGTGCATATATATTTAAGGTTGTTATCTCTTTCTCTTGAAGTTTTCCCCTAACCAGTATGTGATAACCTTCTTTATCTCTTCTGATTGTTACTGGTTTGAACTTCATGTTGTCTGCAAACAGAATGACTACCACCGCTTTTTTATGGGTTCCTGTTGCATGAAATATTGTTTTCCATCCTTTGACTTTCAGTCTGTGAGTATTCTTTTGGGTTTGATGGGTTTCTTGTAGACAGCATATGGTTGAATTTTGTTTCTTGATCCATTCTGCCAGTCTGTTTCTTTTAATTGGTACATTGAGACCATTTACATTAATGGTTACATTTCTGCATGTTATATCTCTGTTATATGTTGGTTTATTGTTGACATGTTATCTTTCTGTTGTTGCATCTTTATCTTTCTTTTCTGTTTAATTGTCTGCTTTGTTTAGTGTTTTTTTCTTAAGTGTATCTAAACTGTCTTTCGGTATTCTTTGTAGGGTTGCCTAGGTGATCATGAAATTCTTCACCTGTTCTTTGTCATGGAAGTATCATTTTTCTTTATTCATTTTGAAGGAGAGTTTTGCAGGGTATATCAGTCTAGGTTGGAAATTATTTTCGTTTAGGATCTGAAATACTTTACTCCATGCTCTTCTTGACTTCATTGTTTGTGCTGAGAAGTCTGCTGTGATTCTGATAGGTTTTCCTTTATAGGTGATCTGTCATTTCTCTCTGACAGCTGTTAATATTCTGTTCTTTTGTTGGACTACTAGGATAGTGATTATTATATGTCTGGATTTTGGTTTTATTTTGGTTATGGCTATTTGGAGTTCTATATGCTTCACTGATCCTGATATCAGTTTCCAATCTCATGTTTGGGAAATTTTCAATTATTGTTTCTCTAAATATCGTCTTGACATCCTTTATGTTGTCCCCTTATTTTTCATTTATCCCTATCAATCTTATGTTGTTTTTCTTTGCATCATTTTGCAGCTGTTTAATTGTTATATCCTGATTTCGTGTTATTTTTAAAAGATCTTTCCTTCCTGTTCACTAGCTACAATCTTGTCTTCAAGATCTGAAATTCTATCTTCACTTTCATTGAGGCAGTTTTGATAAGTTTCAATGGAATTTTTGATTTCCTGTATATCTCTTTGCATCTACTTTATGTATTTTGCTGGTTTCTTATTTTGTTCATCCATGGATTCTACCTTTTTGTTTAGTTCCTCTAATTTTTTAACTGTGTCTTCTTTAGATATGTTCAGCATCTCTTTCATTTCTTTTTTCATTTCTTCTTTTACCTGGGAGATTATTTCTAGTTGGAATTCCTTTAAAGATTCCCAGATTTGCTTCTTTATTTCAGTTGCTATTATGTCTGATATTTCAGGTGTGTGGCATATATTTTCTTCTATGTACATAGCTACTAAGGTTTCTTGGGATGGGCTTGAGGTTTGAGATTGTAACTTGGTCTTTTGTTTTGTCATTTTCCTATATTTCTGTGTTTGAAGTGTTATTCCAAGGCTTCCCCAGGGCCTGTTGAAAATCCTTTTTCTGCCTTCAGCTCTTGGGGCTCTGGCTACCCAGTTTCCCAGATTGAGAGAGGGTCACTGGGGATGGGGCAGGCTGGCTCAAGATCAGCCAGGATGGTCCAGTGCACTAGGAAGCCACGAAGTTCCCTGTCTGGGGCCAAGCGAAGATTGTAAACTAGGTTGGCTTGGGGAATGGTGAGGGGAAACTCGCCCCAGGCCACCCAGCCTCTGGAACCAATGGCACTGGTAGGCCCTGAACTCCAGAGTCTGCCAAGCCCAGCAGGGATCGGGAAGACCTGTGCAGGCCAGCTCAAGACCCACCGAGCTGGTCCAATGTGAACTGAATGCATTTTGACAGCACAGCAATACAATTCCCATTGGTAGTTTGAGATTATGAATGGCTGTGCAGTCTTGTTATCTGCTTCGTATGCCTTCCCTTATAGCTGATTACACACTATACACCATTCAATAGTTAACAGCATTTTATTATATTCTTTCTTAAGATGGAAAAGTTCTGATTTATGAAGAATACTCAATAATTTAATTACATTGAATCACATTTTGGTACAATTTGTATTTGTTTTGATCATAAAATGTGTATTTAAGGGTACTTGGATATAAATACCAGTAAAAGGCAAGGAAAAAAAAAATAAGGAAAAGGAGTTTTGACAGTGTTAAAAATTGGCATGTATTTTTAAATGTATTTTATCATAATGATTCTCAAAATTTTCAGCATTTTTGACAATAAAAATTGTGAAATTGTCCTAAGTACTCAAATTATTGTTATAATCTTGCAGTAATATGAATCATGGGTAAGCAGTTTTTTTGAAACTTGATTTCCAAACGTTTCCTCTCATTTTGAGATGGAAGAAAGACATATTATATTCTTTTACCAGGAAGAATGACTAAAACCAGCAATGTGTATCTGAGGCTGATGCATATGTTCCCACAGAAGGATAAATTAACAAAATCTTATTGCACATATATTACATCGATCCAAAAAGTGTCCAAGAAATCCCAACTTTAATACCTTTTTTTCTTCTGGCTCTAGGCAATACATGCTTAACCTGGTAAGGAGACAACTTGGAAACAGTCAGATGGATCTCTTTCAAAACACCCCTCTCCTACCAGTCAGCCAAAATTGCCAAATATCCTTCATTTGGCCTCCTTTTAAGACAGTAATATTTATTACTAAACTATGAATATATGAATAGGTATTAAAATCCTATTGCTAATTAGGTCATCTATTTTAAGCTGACAAAAGGACCAGAAAACAGCGAGACACTGATGTTAGACAATAGTAGTAGGTGAAAGAGTAACAAAGGCTTGAGCCACAAAGCAATACTAGGAGGAAGGTTCAGCGGAGGTAACACAGAGGAGAGATCACAGCAAGGCAGACAAGGTCCTGGGAACATAGCACTTTCAGGTCCAAATCAGATGCCCATGCCAGGTCATCAAAATGTTTTCTAGCCAGCAACCTGACCTGTGATGTGTATGTGCCCTGGGAAGGGGTAAAGTTCCATATCTATGAGTCTCACATGTGTTTACATTTCAACAATTTAGATGGACTTTGAAGAAAAGGTGTGAGATAGAATGCCTCTCCACTTCTAGACATATAAACTGTGCCAATTTGAGTGAATAGTTTGGGCATAATTTGGGATGAAGGATTGAGATGTACAGAGCAAAAAAATTTAAAACATCATAATTATAATATTTTTCATCAATATAATATTGATACGGTTCATCTCACAACCCAAGCATAGAATGATTGCAGAAAATAAGTCGATGAAAGGGAAGGATGAAAGAACAGACATGAAGGACAGCTGAGCTGGCCATGAAAGGTGACCCAGGTTGTTCCCATTTGCTCTTCCCATGTAAGATTCTCAGTGATGATTCTTTCCAGGTGGCAAATTCTGGTGTCCATGTTCCTTATTACAAGCATTACATAAGTCTGCGTAACAGGAGTCTTGTTCCATATTAAAAATAGCTAGACATTTTGAATGCATTGAGTGCATCAAGTTCTCTTTTTGGCTTTTTACATGCAAAGGTCATTTCAGACTTTTTTTTAAAACATCAAGAAAGTGACTACAATGCAAACTTATTAAGAGATATCTTGTCTAGATGAATTTGGTGGTATATGCTTATAATCCCAGCACTTGGTAGGCTGAGACAAGAGGATCACTGCAAGTTTGAGGCCATCATGGGCTACAAAGTGAATTCAAGGCTAGCCTGAACTGTACAGTGAAACTCTGTCTCCAAAAGACGAGAGAGAGAGAGAGAGAGAGAGAGAGAGAGAGAGAGAGAGAGAGAGAGACAGAGAGAGAGAGACAGAGAGAGAGAGACAGAGAGAGAGAGAGAGAGAGAGAGAGACAGAGAGAGAGACAGAGAGACAGAGAGAGAGACAGAGAGACAGAGAGATTTAGAGAGAGGGAGAGATACCTTGTCCAAAGATAGAAGGGAAGTCTAAAAATAGAATCCAGTGTAGTGTCAGGTTGACTTTTTAAGTTTCACAACAGAAAGAAAGAAATTCTCTCTCACTTATGAATAATAATTAAGAATTTAGCATTACATCATATTACCAATTCCTTTATGCAATGCTTTATTACATCTAGAGTATTCTTTGTACCTTTTATTATTTTTCCTTAAGCCAGCCAGGAATTAATGATAAGAAAACTTTGAAACAAATGTGTTAATTTGTTCTGATTCTCACAGGAGTCATCATTGAAGCCAGGGTAAAATACTCTCAGGAGTGATCAGGTCACGTCTTTATTAAAAAAAAAAAAAAAAATGTAGAGACTCTGTGATTTCTCTCATTGTGACCTCAGTAGATCTCTTTGCTGTCATTTGAAAAGTCTATAACATGAAAGGGATGGTCCTGGAATTCAACACTCTTTCTAGCATTTAAATTCTAGTATTCATTCTAATGAGGACGTGGAGAGTCAACTCTCAAACTTCTTTGAGAACTCTAAACACAGGTATTCTGTAGCAAATACTCGTCACTGCATTATTTCCCGTTTAGGGATTCAATCTAGAATACACAAAGTACAAAGATGAGGCATAATAGATGCACATTTTTATCTGACATTTTTCTAGTACAGCATACAATTTGGGAATAATTTCAAGATCTCACAGCAATACTGATGACTTCCATATTGGTACATGATTGTATTGCTATTTCCATTAATGATTCCAAAGAATAGTTAATGCTTTTCTAAAAACCTAAGAGTATAAAAGTAAGAATAAAATATGAGTACAAAAATAGGAATAAGTAAAAGAATAGACATTTATAAATGCAGTGCTAGGCATATTCCTGGAATCTTAGCAGTTTAGGAGACTGAGTCAGGAGAATTACAAATCTGATCTCAGACTGGACAGTTATTGAGACCCTGTTTACAAAAAAAAAAAAAAAAAAAAAAAAAAAACAAACAGTGAGGATTGTGAATGTACTTCAGTGAGATTTATTTCCTAGTATCAGAAAAATACAGGGTGAACTAAGCTTGATTTATTTGTATGGTATACATTCACGTTTATACTTCTAGAAGTAAATAAATATTTACTTTCTTTTCATGCTAACATAATTTTGGATGATTTACATTTCCAAATTTTGCCCATAAACATTTCTTTGGCAGGAACAGAATTTAAACATTTTGAGAAAATATATTTGATATCAAATTTCATTCAAACAACTGCTCTATCTTCTGCTTCCTGTTTCTGATCAATAGGAAAAGTAGATTAGAACCTGCAACTGGCTTTCTTTGGTTCCCCTAAAAGCACAGACACTTTCGGCATTCCTGCATGGGAGGTGGCACCCAGTGAACCAAAGCCTAAAATTCTGCTTGAAAGTCCCTGTTCAGGACATGTATTGTTAAATAGATGGTCATCTGATGGTGCCTTTTTAATAGCACAAAGCATATTGTTTGCACTCAATAAATTTTAAGTCATGATAATCAATAATAATAATAATGAGGTGATAAAAATAATTAGATTCAGTAGCAATGATGCAGGAACTTTTTATGAGTTCCCAGTAGGAGAAAGCAAGTTGCGAGCAGAATCAGGAAAGCTATCGGGTTCCTCATGACAGATCTTCCAGAACAGCCTGTGAAGCAGAACCAATCTCCAGTGTGCACACAAAAGGACCTGCAGTAAGTTTGCAGCTTCAGGAATGGAACTGGTAAAGCAATGTAAGAAAAACAGCAAAAATCTGCCTGGTTCCAATAATCTCTGAATTGTATACATGCTTTTATATGATAACAGAATTTGAAAGATATAAAAATGTGCTGAACTAGGTTATGGTGTGTGGGCAAACCAACTGTGAATTTGTTCCATTGCTGGTCGTATTTTCCTTAAAAAAATCTAATGTCACTTTTCTGTTGTCATTTTTGCTGGGTTTTTTGTTGTGGTGGTGCTTGTTGTTTTGCTTTGTTTTGTTTTGTTTCTTTTGGTTTTTTGAGTCAGGGTCTTGCTGTGTAGTTCAGAGTGGACTTGAACTATGTAGCCAAGGCTGGCCTCAAACTTGGGACAGAACTCTGTCTCAGCCTCCCAGGTACTGGGGTTACAGGCAAATACCACTATTCCCAGCCTAATCCTAATCTTTTTAACTGTAACATTTTACCATCTTTCTTATCATCCATCTTATTCATGAATATACAGGTTAGAATATTTTATTTTGTATCTTGGATGTATTTGTATATTTTCCCTATATGTTCTTATAAATTTTCATAGTGTCATTTTCTTGATGCTTTTAAATTTCTCAGTGAAATAATGTTAGAAAGTAAGAGCTTTTGAAGGTGCAGCCCTTTCCCTGTTCTAAAAAGCAACTCTTAGATAGATTGAGGAGCTTTGGGACTTGATAATCAATTATTTATTTTTTATATTACTTTGTATCCTTTCAAAAGTGTAACCAGTATGAAAATACAGTTTTGTTTTATTCATAGTGTAATTTGATAACTGGAAAAGTATCTGGATTATACAGAGAAGTCAATAAATTTTTTTGAGTGAAACAAAAGAATATTTTGAAGAAGTTGCTCTCCCAGAAAACAATCATTGTAAGTTTTATGAAGTATTTCCTTGGTTTTCAGAGATTTTTTTTTTTTATATCCATGAGTCATGCTGCCTAGGAAAAAGAAGGCTGAATGGAGAGCAGTCAGCACAAAGGCACTCTGTTCCTCGTATTTTCCTAAAATGATTCACTTTCCCCAGCCTTTGAGCTTGATCTGGTTATTTTGTTACATGAAAGTGTGACATATCACCATTTTCTCTACTCAGTTTTTCTTTCTCTTTTGTGATTGATGGCATTCATTTTAAGCATGTTTAAACCCAAAACAGTTACAATTGACCAGGCTGGAAAAAATATGATTAACAATACAGAGGATATTCATTAATATGCTTTGTGTTAAATGAGATACTCTACTTGCACACGATCAGAATGGGAAAGACATTCCTATGTACATAAAACACAATCAAAAACTTATAATGATGATAATTTCTGTCATTTCTCTTTGTTTTCAGTTATACACTTAGACAATGCATTATGCATTTTCAGTGAACTTTAAATTATATAACTGGAGATAGTAAAAATGAGGAATGCCTATGTTGAAGAATTATTATTCAAACTATCCCCAACACCAATTGTTGATTTTTCTTAAAGCTCCTGTTTCTACCAACTTTGAGTAGCAAAGCAGATGATCAAACGAAATGTAAGGGGCTGGTTTGCTATTGTTGAGACCATGCCCCATACTGAGCAGGCTTATCCTCTCTAAGGCAAGTATTTGTTTATTGTTTGGCAACCAAGTGCACTTTGGGGTTCCACGGTTGTGCACGTTTTTCAAAGAGGTAGAACTTTTTTGAGGTATAAACTATTTAAATTGAAGTGCCTCAAACCAACTATCCACACAGGTATAGGGACAGGCACAGGAATATCTCCAGACTGTTAGTTTATTATTTGAAGATTTACATTTAAGATCTCTTAATTTCAACAGGGAAATCTATTCTTCATCTACTCCACAGACTTGCTCCTGTAATCTTCAAAATTAATCACAGACTTTCCCATCTGAAAGTTCCTTAGGGATCAATGTATCAATCCCTCAATGCAAAAACGTGCAGTTAATTTATCTTATATTCCATAGCTGGTCATCTAGCAAATTACGGAATAAGAAAAGTTTAAAAGCAGAAACTGGAAATCTGTACGTTGAATGTTGAAACTTGAGATCTTGAGATCTGTATGTTGAAATAGCAGCAATAGCAAAGAAAAGCCAGTACAGTCAACTTTTGTATAATTTGGAAAGAGAAATGATATTGAGTCTGATACCGAGTTGGTCAGGTGTCGTAAAGCATCAACTTTTACATGAGAGTAAATTGACAAGACTCCTCCTCACCACCTGTACATCTATTTCAGAGTCCAATTAAAATCATGTTTTCTTTAAAAACGCAGAGAAAGAAGGAACTGTCTGGGCACGTAAGGGACATCAGTCGTCTGGTTCTGCAGACAGGTGCATTTTTCATGCCCTGGGGAGCTGTGACGTTAGTTTCACTTTATTAATTGAGGTGACTGTAGAACCATGATATCCATTTTTTATCAATTTCTTCCTAGAGAGCTGATGCAAGAGGGAAGTGGACATTCCACGGTTAAGCAGGAAATAATAATAATACTTTCTTTGTCTTTATTGCATTCTAATTAGGCCTGATGGGAGTGAGAGTTCCTATAGCAATGAAGCAGGCTCAGTACACTGACAAGGTCAATTATCTTTTGAGAAGCTTTGCACCAGCAAGGATTAATAATATGACTAATAGTAATTGAATATGAGTTCATTGATTTTATTTCTTATTTTAAAGTTCTCTGGGAGGGTGTGCACACTAAGGTGCCCAGAGAGTGATGGATATAAGAGATGGAATCACTAATAAGCCCTTACCCTCCAGATCCACTGGGAGGACAAAAGAATGCAGGTTTCATTTGCTTTCTCGGTCTCTAGCCACCACTATCACCCTACTAAGGACTGGCTGGAAACTGAAAAAGACAAGTTTTATAATGTAATTTGTTCTACAAATGACAAAAGTGCAAAAGACTTCATATTTATAAATTTAGAATTTCTGAAATGAAACTGAAAGGTGTCACTTAAGGCAAATTAGATTAAATTGATTTGTACAGATAAAGATAATGCTAAGTCCTAGTTTTAATGGACAATTATATCACATAAGTTTGTCTGTCTGTCTCTCTCTCCCTCTCTTTCTCTCTCTTTGGGTCTTTTTTAATGGACTTTTATACTTACAGATATAATTCACTTTGAAGAGAGACGATTTAAGTTAGAAATTGAACTGATTTTTTCATTCAGTTTTTTTCTCATGCACTAGGTATCACTTTCATTTATGAAGATATCTCACTTCCATTCACTGAGCTCATGAATTCATTGAAAGATTGATAAGGGATATAAGAGATTACATCATTCTAAAACAGAGAAAACCAGTAGAACATATTTTGTTTTTGAAATGATGAGCATAAAATGTCATGTAACATTTTATTTTAATAACCATTTGTGCTCACAGTGCTGTTTTTTTAAATTACATTCAAAATGAATGCTACCTTCATCAGTGTTATGGATTAAGAACTGGTGGTCAACTTAATATCAGCTGGATTACATTAGCATGGCATTGAGTGAAGATGCTCCACCTGAGAAATTACCAAGCTAAATAGGTGGAGAAGAAGGGAAGTGTTGAGGGTTGAGGCATTAAGGGGGCATTGTGGGTTCTCCTACGAGTTGCTGTCTGAGTTTTTGGTTCTCCTGGAGAAGCGTTGGTCCTCACATCGAGTATTGCTTCCTGGCTCTGGAGGGGAAGACACGTGTTGCTTGGTCTCCAGGATGAACTCGTCACACTGCTTCCTGACACGTACTCGACTGTGTTTTTTCATAGGAGGAGCTCGGGTCTTCCATGTCGCTGAGGACAGCTGTGTTGCCTTTCAGGATAGCCCTGGTCTTTGTGAGTGTGACTTCTCAGTTCCAGCATAGAACCCTCATCCCACTAGCACAGCTCCTTCATCCTGCTGGCATAGACTTTCTGACTTCCACCGCTGAACCTTGAATCTTCCCAGAGCAGATCTGTAAAAGAGACTGGCATGAGTCCTTCTTGTGGGCTCTGGACCTCCAGCTGGACGCATGGGAGGCATTGTCCTGAGCTCTGAGTTTTTATCTGGACTCGTGGGACATTGCATGGGATTTAGGCTCTTGACTAAATAATCTATGTCTTTGGTGTTGCAGATAGATTTCCTGCATTTTCCTGTGTTAACTTCCATTGACCATTATAAAAATATTATGAACTCCTTGTCCTAATCCCAGTTGTTCTCTGTGTCCAACCCCTGACTACAACAATCAGTAAAAGGAAAATTAAAAAAAAAAAAAAAAAAAAACAGAGACTTCTGTAGTTGTAATAAAAATTGCAGAAGACTTTAAAGTGATCTGAGGACAGGCTTTGACCTTCTAGAGGCAACTTTATATGTAAGATTTTAAACATTGTATCTCCTCCCATTTAATCAATCCTTCCTTAAATTTCCCTATGCATTCTAGTTAAAGATGGTAAATTTTTCCTCTGAATCAAATAATGATGTTTCTACTCATGTTAATTGCAAACTAGTTAGCTACCTTTATTATTTGCATCACTGTTACACTATAATTAATTATAATTTTTATTCTTTGCAAAGTATGAGACAAGGCAGAATGTGTATGAGATAGTAAATATTTAGTCTAGCAACCAATGCCCCACCTGATTCAGCATTTTGGCTGTAAAGAGAGCTCTGATTGGCACAAGCAAATTCATGAAGAGATATCTTTTTCCAGGTGGTCGTGATGCTTGTAGAACATTATCTGGGTAGCAAAAATGATTTCAGGGAGATTGATAGGGACTATAGGGCATGACACCTACTATTCAAAACTAACACACCATAGCAGAGTGGAGATGTGAAGGGGGAATTTCCACTGCACAGAAGAAAGAGAAGAGAATCATAAGTGGCAAAACAAAGCCATACCCCTGTCTCCTCCAGAGGCCCCAGAAGCTCAAAGCAAGGAAGAAGGTGCTGGAGAGGTTAGTGCCATCTGCAAGCTACATGTTCATAGCTTGTGGAGAAATGATTGCATTGATTCAGAAATACTAATGAGAAAGTCCACAATTAAGGAAAGGAAGATTTACCTAGAATATATATCATTGGAAATATTGTTCTCTGTTGTGCTCATTTCCTCATTTTTCATTTGATCTTTCTCTTAGTGTCAGCCAGAAAGACTTAGAAGTTCAGAGCCCAGTGATAAAGCTTCAGATACACAACTGCCCAGTGATTTTTATCTTCTTGTTTTTCACTCCTTTATGAATGGGGTTGGCAACTCTATCTACCATGAAGTGACAGCAGTTGACCGCTAGAATATTAAAGCCAGATGCATGGGGGGGGGGGGTCAATCAAAATATATCAAAAAGGATGTAACCCTTCAAATGTAGTCGCATATTTTGCTCTTCAATTTTCAAAACCTGATACCTGGGGTCTGCTGAAACACATCGCAGTATCCCTTCACCCGTGTCCTTTAGAATGTGATCTGACATTGCTTTCTCCAATCCCATTTTCTCAGGTAAATGCATAGTGTATCAGTAAATGGTATTTATCTCAGTGTAAATAGAGGCTGGAAAATTTTGTATATCATATCTGTGTGTTTTTACCTCTGCCCTTTCTTTATAGTTTTCTATGAACAGCATTAACATTGGGATTCTAAGAATCCAGGCAAGAATCTTCCTAGTTACCATAACAGAGGAAACAACATGTCGAGTTCAGATTAACACTCTGTGCTTATATTTGGAACTATACATGGCTGAAATGATGTTTAAGCTTTTTGCTGTTTTTACATAGTTAGCAAGTTTTTGTCCATACAGAATGGTGCTGTATCCCTACACTTTTTCTTCTTAGATAATGAGGACCAAACTGGGAATAAGAAGAAGCACAGCTGACATAGGATGCTAGCAGGCATCCTTTTATGCTTGGTGGTTAAAATGGGAAAGCTTTCTTTTGCCCGTGGCTAAATATTAGAGCCCAGATGTTAGATTTCTTCTGATACCTAAAACCCTCTGCTTCACTTTGAAGTCTTTCTTTTCAGAGAAAAGACAAAGCAAACTTTCCACCCTTTTTTCTATAATTTTAGTGTGTTTTCTTTATATTTTTGTTCACTATAACCATAAAAATTTAGAATATTAGTCCACTTGGTATCAAAAACATTACATGTAGTGGTAGAACTCTAGTTATTTTTAATTAGCACATAAACACTGGTTTGAATTATATATCTGCAATGTATTAAGCATGTTTTGGGGTAAATCGTGTATATTTTCTGAATCTTATACATTTCTTGTGTCCAAGATTGTAAGAAGTAAAGGCAACAACCATTGTAAAACACTGTTTTAAGAAGTTTAAGAAACAGATGTGGTAAAGTAATAAATTTTTTAACGTGAAAGGAATGTGCCCAACTGACTAACACTGAATGTCATGGTAGAATAGCCAGTAACCTTGTGCCTCGTCAAGGGTAGGTAGTCCACATGATATTGTATTGTTAGTGTCCCTATGAAAGGATAAAAAAATGAGGCTTAAAATAATTTTTCTTATGCCCTAAGTTGCATCACTGATTGGAATAACTTACGACTTCTTGATTTCCGAGAGCTACTCTCCTTCACTGGAGTTTACTTTATAGGCTTTATGAGTGGACTGAACAGAGAAGTGAGACGTGCATTTTGCTGAGGCACTGTAACAAAGAGCAAAATAACATCCATGCCCACACAAACACTGAAACAGTTGACAAATTGCTAAGACAATCACCTTCAAATGATAACTCTTCAAGTTAGAAAACTATCTGATACAAAGTGAGAGCTTGCTCTCCACAAGAATATGAATATTTAGCACATCTTTTGTATTTGTGTTTTCTACATAGGAATTTATTTTCTTGAATGTATTTCTTGCATTCATGTTGCTTCAAATACAATGTTGTAAGGTAAAAACTCATTTGAGAAGCAGTAAAGCTCATGTTTGGGTCAGATACAGCAATGCTTCACTTACAGGCAGGTAATTTCCCAACAGCCTCAGTTTTTCTGTATTGTTCTTTCTAAGGAAGATAAGAGGATGGTGTTCAAAAGCAAAAGCAAAGCACAAGGCATTTTTTTTTTTAAAGGAAAGGTTCTTAGTAGAAAGGGAAAGAGCCATTTGTTAACTCTTTTGAATGGGAAAGGCATATAGCTTCCTTAAGACCTTACAATTCTGTATAAGGCACGACAGCAGATTAGAAGATTTGCTGATAGAGACATGGAGTGACCATTGACAGAGGCATCCAAGGAAGGAGGTAGACCGTATAACATGAGTACAGTCGTGCTGCATCTGCTCTACAGGTTTACATGGCAAAGCGTCTGAATCGCATTCATCCTAATGATTGAGACTACAAGAGAGTGTTAGATTGGTCTCATAATGAAGGAAGTGGAGGCATTAGTTACTACTGCCTTTCTATTTGTTTACTTTTGCTTTGCATGAATTCTCAGAAAAAAATAAAATTAATGGAGGAAATGTCTTTGGGTCTGTATGGTAGATGACTGCCTTGCTGTCTTATTATTTCATCATGAGGATATCTTATAATAGAGAGGTTAAAATCTCTCCATTAAACCATGTTGCATTCCAGTGTGCAAAGTGATAGACATGGAATTGCTATCTCAGATACGAAGTGGTGACTAAAACGGATATCATACCACACTAGTCATTCTTGGAAATCAATGGCCCATGTGCTCTGTTTTATGATTGATTTGCTCCACTGAAGGAATGTCAAACTACATGACAACATTTAAACAAAAGGACTGTAGTGTTGTTTTATGGTTAAATAACCTCCAAAAATGGTGGTAAATCTAAAATATACTGAGAAATTTTAATTAAAAAAGATATAAAGGAATCATAGTGTTTGTCAAGCCGCCTACTTAATTCTTGAGATCTTACCCAGTCTCACTAATTCAAGTATCGTCCTTGTTTTGACAATTGTTTCTCCAACTCATCCTATTTGTCTTAAGTTTAGGGTTTCGCTTCCTGCTCCCTAGTTGACATTTCCTTTGCACACTAAATGCATGTGTAATGCTAAATGTTTGTAGTTTTAGTTGATCATTAAGTATTCTTAGAATTTCAGAAAGGGAGGAAAAGAAATACACATGAGAAGAGAGTTATTCAAGAGGGTGATACTGCATGGTGTCATGGATTAAAAACTGAGGGTCAAATTAACACCAGCTGAATTAAATCAGCATGGTGCTGAGCATATGTGTTTCACTTAGGAAAGTTGCCAGCATAGAGAGGAGAAGAAGAGTGAGGTGTTGAAGGGTTTCCTACATGTTGCTCTTTGAGCCTTTGGTTCTCCTGGAGAAGCTCCTTATGTCTAGCTTCCCCAGTGTGAGTTCGACCACTGTCATCAGAGGGGCTCAGGAATTTGTTGGTGAAAGTGGCTGTTCTCTTTGGGGGAGCTCTGTTCTTACATTGAGTATTGCTTCCTGATTCTGGAGGGGAAGATGTGTGCTGTTTATTCTCCAGGACAAAATCGTCATGCCTGCTTTCTGGTATGAACTCTGCTGTTCTTATGGTTGGAGGTGCTTGGGGCCTCCATGTCACTGAGGATGGCTGTCTTGCTTTTCAGGGCAGCCCTTGCATTTATTATGAGCATGACTTCTCCACTCCAGTGTAGAACCCTCAACCTACCAGCACAAATCCTTCACCCCAGTGGCATAGACTTTCCAGCTTCTGCCACTAACCTTTGGGCCTTCCCCGCGTGGATCTCTAAGAGACTGGCGTGAGTCCTTCTAATGGGCTCTAGACCTCCAGTTGGACTCATGGGAGGCATTGTCATGGGCTCTAGGTTTTCATCTGGATTCATGCAGGACACTGCTGTGGGACCCAGGCCCTTGGCTGAATATTCTGAGTCTTTAGTGTTGTGGACAGATTCCCTGCACTTTCTTGTGTTAAACTCTGGGTGACCATCAGAAATAATATTATAAATTCTGTGACCTAATTCTAATTGTTCTCTGACTACAACACGTGGGTCAGGAGAGAAAGAAAAGAAACAGGACAATTTAAGTGAGAATATTACTTTGTAGCAGGGCAAAATGATACATTTTATTTCTCAATATAGTAAAAAAAAAAAAAAAAAAAAAAAGATTAAGAAGTTCACCATTAAAGAGAATGCCTTACACATGATACCAGAGAAGCCAAATATTTCAACATACTGCCTTTAATTATATTGTTATAATTAAAGGGCCAAAAATTTAATTGGTAAAAGAATTCTGGAATCCTCTCAGAATTCTTAATGGATTCCATAGTCTTTCACAGCAGAAAAAAAGATAAAATGTGGCTTGTCAGAAGATTTTAGGATTGTGCTCAAGTTCCATGTTGAGTTAGAAATCTGCCCCAATATCAACTTTGACCAGAGGGACTCTGCTTACACCATTGCAACCTGCTTTGCCTTCATGCTGCTCTTTCTCACTGAGAGGGAAGAAAAATTAAGCAAGGTTAGCAGCACACATTTTTTTTTTTTTTTCAGTACCAAAGACTGCACTCAGGGGTTTTAGGTTGGGTAATTTCCAACCTTCTTTTATTAATTTTTTTTTATTTTCTACTATTTTATTTTTTAGACAGCAGCTTACTAAGTTGTTAATTTGTCTAAGTTGGACTCAAACTTGTGATTCTCCTGTCTCAGCCTTTCAGAGTGCCAGGTCTACAGGACAGGCCACTACATTGGGCTAGCAAGATCATTTTATGTCTCTTTTACCCCTAATCTTCATTGCCTGTGCCTTGCACAAAAATGAATAAATAAGACAATGTTCACATACAGACCAAAAATTCCCAAAAGGTAAGCTATAACCATGTAGAGTACAGCAAGCCCATCATATTTTCTTTCTTTAGCAAGGCACTTCTGAATTTTATAGCAGTCTTCCTGGTAGGCAAATATTATTTCCTGTTTGTAATTCCTTAAAAATAAAAAATAATAATAATAAAACTGCAATGTTTCTTTAATGTCACAGTCTGAATTATAAGCAGAGAGTTGGCACATCTCTCATTTTATTCATTCTAATTACAATTGCCTTGTCACTGAGATGCCAACCTGACGGAGAGCAAATCAGGTAGTGAATCCCCAGGGGCCGCTTAGTAACAGGAAGGCTGTCTCCAGTGGAATCAACGTGACAATTTCTTCTCTACCTCTTCAAAGTTGAGAGTCCCCCTGGACAAATTCACATTTGATTATTTTCACTAGGCTATCTGTCTTCAACTGCTTGATTAGCATCTCGCTCACCTAAAAAATTAGACTAAAGTTTGTGAGCATTAAAAGGAAACCAGTGGATGTGCATGGGTGCGTGCTCATGTATGCAGCACGCCTGTGGAAAGCTACCTTATTGTTAGCATACTAAAGCTGGCATAGAAGCAGCCCTTTAAAGGCACCTCTGTGTGTGTGTGTGTGTGTGTGTGTGTGTGTGTGTGTGTGTGTGCACGTGCGCATATCTAGTGCATGTGTGTTGATGTTTCCATTATTAGGAAGCAATCATTTCAAAAATATTTCAGTCCACAAATAGAAAGTCCACAGATTGAAAACTATAGGCAAAGGTGTGGTCGCTGGCTCCTAATGCTTGATTTTCCTCTCTTGCAACTTTAATGCAGCTGTGCACAGAGATAAGATGACTGTGCCTGTTGCTACTAAAACGTTTATTATTAATCTGTATTCTCTGGGGGTAAAACACACATTTCTGTAGAATAATGCAATTAACTTTAATGGAGAATAATTAGAACATATAATTGTTATGCCAAACATATAATTTATATATTAAAACAAAATATTCTAAGGAAATTACTCAGATATTCTCGCCTCAGTCTATGCCTAACTGATGCTTTTGTCTAATCAGTGACCTAGGATACACGTTAAAAAAATACACAAAGGTCTGGAATTCTGCCCTCTAACTATCTCATCCTAATTTTTCTCGGTGTTTTCACCATTCTAACATAAATAATCTCAAACTTCAGTGAACATGAACAATTAAGTATCTAGTAAATATTATGGTTCACTACAAACGGAATGTAGTTCAGAATCTACATTTTAACAATCAATACAAGTGACCTTATTGGAAACATTATTATAATTATTCTCTCAGTTCCAAACTTCTGTTATGGTAACATCTATGTCCTAAAATTGGACTTGAACACACAAGTACTCATTATGTAGTCATTTCCCTTCAATATTTTCCTAACAAAAACTTGATAATAATATTTTCTCTTTGCCATGTAATATTCGACATGAAAAAGCGTTCAATAAATATTTGCTTCTATGTGTTGATTTAATGTAGAAATCATCTTGAGAGCCTTTCTTCCTAAAAGCAAAAGTTTCATTTGCCAACACCCGGACCATATCCTTTTAGAATTCTAACTTATTTTAGAAGAGTATTAGTCTCTTCAAGGAGATTGGCTATGGATGACTAGTTCTCCCACAAGACAGTAGATTTCTCGGCTCTGGCTCCAGCTCAGATGAGGTGAAATGATTCAGTGTTGTTTCTGTCCAATGCACTGTTGATGATCCAGCTCCTCCACTCATGGCTACCTGAGCTTCTCAAGCTGAAAAAATACACCTTTTCCTAGGACTAGAAGGTCAACCAACAAGAACAGAGTTATATCAGCAAGTACAGAGATTAAATTCCATAGTTTTGGACCTTCACACAAAAAATAGGTTCATATTCTCCTTCATGCTTGGAAGAAACAGCAAATTAAATTATCAGCCATTTGTGTGACCGTTCTGTACCCAGTGCCATGATGCTATAGGAAGCTGGAGCAGGCAATTTTTGTCTTTGTCCTCAGATTGCTTGCAGTTTAGTAAGGGAAGCAGATGACCAGTGTGCATAGTTAAAATACGAATGACATTTCAACACAATGACAGAAGAGATATCACTTGATGCTTACTACACTGTTTTTTTGCCACCTATGTAAAAGTGCTATAACCATTTAGAGAAGAGAGAAATAATCTTTAGGTTTGGCAGAAGAAAATCTTAAGGTGGAGATAAATATGCCTCATGTAGAACAAGAAAGCAAGTTTAAGTGAAAGGATTTTTCAACTGAGAACATCAGACTGCACAACGGAAGTGTGGAAAAGACAAAACTGGGCATCTTTTCCCCTTTTATTATTCCTATTGTACTTTGAAACTCATTGAAAGTGTAGGTAGATAACGTGTCACGTTCTTCCTGTGCTCACTGATGGCAGAATCCCCTGTCGCTAAAATTTCTTAACTCACATATTCATATAAATTCTTTTGTATTATATCATCTATGCAACCTATTTGCTCTTTATTGCGACATTATATAATATGTATTGCTTATGATTACACAGCCCTTTCTGCTTATTCCTTTTAGAAATCTTTCCAGGAGAATTAAAAACATACCCCAGCAATATATGTGTACCCATGTATATAGCAGCACAACTTTTAAGAGCTAAACTTGGAAACAATCCAAATAATCATCAACCAAGGAATGGATAAAAAATGTGGTTCTTTTTTTTTTATAATGTAGTACTACTCAGCCATAAAGAAGGGTAAACTGGAGACTTTTATAGGAAAATGGATGCAACTTGAGATCATACTCATAAGTGAAATAAATGAGACTCACATGTATAAACATTGCGTTGTCTCACTAATGTGGCAAACTGAACAAGAAAATAAGATCCAAAATGTACAGCAGATATTGTAAATTGGGAGAAGACTGCCCAAAAGAAAAGACAAACTGTGATGGGGAAATAGGGAAAGGAAAAAAAAAGGAAAAGAAAAAAAAAAAAATATATATATATATATATATATATATATATATATATATATACTCAAGATAATTAAGATACTTATACAGCATGTTTCTCTTAGTTCCTTGAAAAGGACGGTTTGTGCAAATATTGTTTGGACAAAACATCATGGATATGTCTTGTACTTTGAAAAACGACTATGAGGAGAGCAATGTGCAGTGAATTAAGTGTGGTAACTCTCCTGCTAATCTTTCATAAAACTCTATTTTCCTGTCATGTTTTCTCTTCAATATAGAAAAGAAATAAAGTGGAAAAGAATTATTGAAGAATAAAAGAAATAAAACTGTTTGAATTAAGAGCAGAGTGTTTGAAAGACAAACTTTTAATACAAATCAATCACTACTAACATTTTTTAACACAGCTCTCTTTCCCATGGCTCATCCTATAACATAATGATGATTATGTGGTATATTATCTCAAACTTAACAGAATGAAGATATCTATGGGCATTTGAATGGACACAGACATGGAAACTAATGCCAAGGAAACCCAATCTTAACCAAATGGAATGCATCTTAATACATCATTAAATGTGTCACAAAGTTGTAGCAAATGGTTAGTCACTTAAAAGATAAATGCCTTTATGGCATTTACTGGAAGAGAGGACATTAAGTATGTGATAAGAACAATGGGTGTGGCTATTTTCCTTGCAGAGATTTATAACTTTAGGTTCAATAAAAAGAGGGAGGGAAATGCAGGAAGGCAAGTCTAATGTGAGTCACTTGAAGAATAACAGATTCAATCCCACACTTGCAATTTCATAGAAACAGAGGGAAGTTTTCCAGTGTGTGGTGAATTCACATAAATAAACTTTAATTTAGACCTAGAAAATAGGCTTAGGGTGTGAATGATTCCTTGATAATGCCAGAAACTACTGAAAATGTGTTAAAATAATTTATAGGGTCCAGTTGTACTTGATCAAATGATTAACAGCATTCCATCTGCTTTCTAAATATTCCCACCTTCCACTAATTCCTCTGAAAAATTTGCCATTTCAGTCAAGCTGAAATTTATTAGCACTCACTTACTATGATTTACATGCAGAATGATCTGCATGCCTCTTTCCTAAGCTATTTGCATGCCATTATTAGGAATGCAGCTTATTGGGGGGCACATTTGATTTATAAGCATTTGACAAGTCTGCCCTTCTCTTCTTCTGCTTTTTTCTAATTTTGATTTATGAATGGGCAGAGTTATGTTCCTGGGGCTCATTTATTCCCCAGGAAACTATTGTTTTAACCGAAATCTTCCCATTTGGTTGAAAACTTACAATGAATTAGATTTCATGTCCTTTTCTTGACTACAACAAAACCAGTTGTTGGAATCTCATCTTCTTTTTGGTCAGCTTAGTTAGATGAAGCTTGTCCTGAGAGGCTCACCATTCAATGCCTATTTATCTTCCTGCTTTCTGTTATCAAGTCCCACAGACATAGCACCTTCTTGTTTGCCCACCTGAAGTATTTCCCCTATTTGGGGTCTTTATTCCCTTTCCCACCTTCACCGTATCATCACTCATTGTCCTTAACTGTCAAAGAAAAATGAGTAACAAAATTATACCATCAGAGGGAGAAACATGCCCACCTCCATGAGACAGCTGGGATTTGAAATGGCTAGAGAAACAATGCCTTCATTATAACTTCATAATTTATAATGAACTGTTCACATATATCTAATTAGATTCTTAAAACATTCTTCAAGTTAATTATCCTACAAATTTCAGTTTTACATGTGGGGAAATTATGGCAAAGGAAACAGAGGTAATTTGGGGGAAGGCAATGACTAATGGGGTATCCAAAGCCTTGTCACTTAGCCCTGAGTCCTAGATGCACCCCATCCTTGCAGTGGCTTCTTCATACTCAGGAATTAGCATTCTGACATGAAGCTTTGATTCTTGGTTGCATTTGCTTCTGAGTTGGGAAATTTTATTCTATATTTCAAATAAAATTACCTAGGTGGCTTCTTACTCTACCAAAAAGTGAAGAAGAACAGAGAAAACCATATTAAGAAGAGGTTGGGTGAGGCTACAGGAGAATCTTTAATTTAGGAGCAGATCTCATGAGGCTTCCTGCCCACTTCAAACAGCCCACAGCAGGTCACTGCCTTCAGCTTCTCCAATCAGCCTATTTCTCTTTTTAGTCTATTTCTGTTCAGTGACCTTGTCCTGTGGCACAGCCAGACAATATTAAAGGAGAAACTGGAACAGTACGAGCCTAATTATACAATTACATATTCATTTGCCCCCTAGAGAGTGTAAGACTTTTCTAGGCACCAAACAAGAAATGGTTGGCTGGAAACTCATTTTGAAAGATTGTTTCACCTCGACTTGGTGAAGCTGATCTATATATGGCACTTACAATTATCAGCTGAGCAGCATTGGTGGACATAAGAGAGAAAAATAAAATTGCAGCATACATGTTGCCATTCATAAAAATATAACCTGGATTAGAAATTCATCATCGTATCTATGTAATTTGGCAAGCTCTACCTTAACAGAGCAAGTGATGAGCCTGGAATGTTTCCAGATACCTTCTTGTATGAATAAGTCATCTTCAGGACTAAATTCTCTATTTTACTCTGTGGTATTTTTTTTCCTTTTTTTATGATATTAATAGGAAACTGTATGAAAAAGAAGGAGAGACACAGAGTCAGACAGAGACAGAGAGAATAGTCACCTAAAATTTCTTTTTTGATAGTACCATGTCTTAGCTCATTTTCTGCTACTGCAATAGCAAACTACAGGCTGAGTAAATTATACACAGCAGAAGATTATTTGGTTCATGTGCCGGATACTTGGAAGTTCAAGATTGACTGGACATATGGATGAGGATCTTCTTGCTTCATCAAAGCTGGTAGAGGACATAACAAGACAAAACAGCAAATGAAAAACAGAAGACACCACAGGAAAAGACAACTGGCTTTTCATCAGAGCCACTCTGGAGACACTGAGTCTCTACAGACATTAACCCACTTGTGTGGTGAGCACCCTCACGCTTTATCACTGCTCAAATGTGACAATTGAATGTGAACCTGGTTGCAGGAGCAACTTCACACCACGGCACACTGGCATGTACCACTGTCTATAATGTGACTTAGCATACATTTCAGTAAGTCTGCATAGTAAATAGTTCAGTGTTTTCAAGGTACAAACTCGATTTCAATTTTCTACCCAGCTCTAACGATGTAACATAAAAGTATCTATAGAAAATGTGTAAATTAAGAAGTCTGACCGTATTTCAATAAAACTTTGTTATCAAGTGGCTCTGGGCTGGATGTGACCTACCACTGTATTTTGGTAATCTCTTTTCTAGGCTCCACAAGGTACTGAAAAGCCTGATAATATATTTTAAAGAAGAATTGGCTAATTTTTATTTTTCACTACTATCATTTTCAAATTGTTATATTAAATTAATAAGGAAGTTTAATGAACTTAGCTTATTTCATAGTAAGCCTGAAATTTACTATAAAATGCCTCATTAGAACAATGCTCAAGAGAAATATAATATTTTCCTGAGTAAATATCAAAAGTCTTTAAAAAATTAAAAGTGCTCCCTCATTTCAAAACATTTGGTAACATTTCCATTATAAACAATTACCTCCACAGAGCATTTCTGTGATTACAATCAAACAGAAACCTGCACATCTACAAGAATCACTTTCTTGTCATACCTGGAATGCACGTGAGTTTTGCTCATCTCTTATGACTGCCCTTCAGCAGTCTAGCATTTCCATTTTTCCCCTGACAAAAGGGTCGGCTTTATAAAGGGCAGTGGCATTATCTATTGCATCACATGTATATAACAACGGGCATCTATGAGATTTTTGGAAACTGATACATTTGTCATGCTTGTAATAGTGGTCTTTGAAACATTTTGTATCAGTTGACTCAAATAAGTACACAAACTATAATTTTTATCATACGCAGTGTTCAAATCTACTTGGCCAATCTGCCCTGTCCTTGAAAAAGTTTGAGTCTCCAATACATCTTGATATTATCCATACCTTACAGTTAGAAAAAGACAAAAAAAAAATTAAAATGACTCATCCCAAAATGACAGAGTTGTCACTTTTATTGTAGGCTACTAACAGTGCTTTCAATCAGTCAAGTGAGCACCTGCAGGACAGTCTGCCTTTGTGAGGACAATACAACCCTTATTATCAGAATTAAGAGAAATAGTTTTTATCAAGCAGGAACAAATGAACCAAAACCTTGCAGTAAAAAATGGAACCAGAGCAGGTGCTTCCTCATGGGCACTTTACAAAACCACGGCCTATTCAAAAATGCTCATTACGTTCTCTCAATTCCTCTACCCTCATTCCTTAATAATTAAAGAATCAAATACATGGTGACGATAACAGGACCCCACGCCTTAAGTGACCATCCCCATCTGCTCCTCATTCCCCACCTGAAGCTATCATCTTCCTTTTACACTGTCGCCTGGGACAGCTGGAAAGCTGAAAGCAAGCTCATAAATACAAGGTTTAGAAATGCAGCCAGACAGTTGCAAAAACTGTAATGGACTGGAGGAGTTCTAACTCCTGGGGTATTTTCTTCACTGCTCTTTGTGACGATGTGTTTTCATGACTGAAGCTCCCACTGCTTCTTCAAAAGTCTGCAATATGATTTCCTCGTTGTCAGATTTCTTCTAGTAGCAACATCCTCCTTAAACCTAAACAATGAGAGAAGCTTTAAGGCTTTTTCCCATTTTTATCATGTTGGTAGAAAATACATATATTTCCTAAATATATGCCCCACAGAATTATCTGTTCATATGATTAATAGTAAGATCAAATTGCTCACAGTGTTTGCTAATGTATGAAAATGGGGGAAAGCAAAATCGCAATATATATGTTTGAGCCTCATAGCAAGAAATTGCGGGAGAGATTAGATATAGAAGATATGTAGAAGGAATGTATTAACTCGAAGTAAAGGAAGAAAGAGGAAAAGATATGTATGAGGGAAACAACACTGTAATAAAGAGAAAACAAGCTATGCAAAGTTAACTATACAACTATAGGGGAAAGACAAGAGCACTGAGCAGATAATGACTCAGTGTAAATCTCTAGCCAGCAAGGTGTGATGACTTGGTTAAGTATTTTAAATATTTCTGAAGCTTGCTGTATTCTTATGATGTTGAGAAATATCAGTCAAGACTCACATTTGAGGACCAAACGAGATTATCTATGAGATACTCTCCGTTGCCTCCTAAGAATAATCCTGTTTTTCTTCTTGCTAAAGATATCTAACCTTGTTAAATATTGCATGATCATACACTCCTTGGCTTTTTCTCCTAACATGTGATAAAATGTAATTAGTCTAAGTAATCATGATCATTCATTCTGCTTGGAGTTTACTCCAGGGCATACGACACAGCTATAGCTCACCGATCATATGGAAGGAGACCGGCACTGGGAGAGCATCTTGCCCAAGGTTGACACAGTTGTAGGTGTGTCAAAATCCAAACCCAGAAAATCTGACTCTGTCTTCCTCTGACACACAAAAAGATAGAATGAAATTTTTTCTAACTTTAAGGTAAGAATCTTCAAATTACAATGTGAGAAAGAAAAGCATAGAGAACGTGTTAAATGCAGATGCCAAAGCTCTATGTTAGTTTTATTATTGTGTTTACCAGGTTATAGTGATACAAGGGAATATGAAATTATACCATATAATATTACAGAGGATTTATTGAATCTTTGTGGACACAGTAAAGACATGAGCAATCGCTTTTCTCTGTTGTACACAGTGGCATTGTTTAGCCCAGGAATGACATTAATTATTTATTATTTAGACTTTCAGTGATAAGGATATCTTTTTAAATGAATTATGTTCGTGAATAACAATATTGCTCATTAATTAGGTACCTATATTCTTGAAGTGATTAGTAACATAGTCATTGCAGATGTTAAATTCCTTTATTTAATTTTCTAGAATTCTATCCAGTAGAAATCTGTAAAATGCTCAAAATATTATGTTATTTGTGATGTCTAACTTTATTAGGTTCTATTCATATATGACATTTGTGAATTAAAATATCCTTGATCTAATATTGTTTAATGTAGACTTGCACATAAATGTAGGTATTCTTTAAGCACCAGAGAAGAGAAATAATTTTACTTAATTTTTATTTATTTATATGTAAGGGAACATCATAGCTAGTGTCTACAGTAGACAGCTTAGGACTAGTATTACATGTGCACAGACAGACATTTTAGAATCTTAAGATGCTGTTTTCCTACTGATATGTCTAATTTGTAGAATGGTCTACACTATTAATTTTACTTCTCTTGAGAACCTAACATATGGTTCTAATCCTTTCTATTAGTTGGGGTGAAGTGTTGACTGTACAGCCTTGCCATTCCCTAGGTACCCCATCTTTGTGAGACAATGGAATCTCTGTGTCAGACACGTTCAGGGAAGGTGGCCTCACAGAACACTGACTGACAAACAAAAGACCAGCATCCTGAGGAGCTGCCACAGTGCTCCCAGGACAGGAGCACCTTTGCAGAGAAAATGACTCATTCATTATTCTGAAAGATTAAGTACCAAATGCCTCATTAGAGAAACTGCAAGCTGAAGCACAGATAACAGCTGGAGAATAGGAAAAAAGTCATTTGTAGATGAGGAAGTGGTGAGGGTAGGAACTAATTGGTTCTATGCTGAATGGGGCTGTCTTTCTTCTCTGATCACCTGGGGCCACATTTCCCCTAGAAATGGTGCTCACAAGTTTGCAGATTTTTGCTGTAATAGGTACTACTTACCATTAGAATCCTAATGGAATTAGTAGAAATGACAGATTGTTCAATAAATCACACACTGGTCTCTTCCATTTGAATGAGAATTGACTGGCACATGTGATTGATTAATTCTGACAAAGCCATATGAGTTCAAATCATATTCCTTTAGTTCATACTTTCAAACAATTCCAATTATATACTTCTTTAAGTTCCAGCATTGAGTTCTTTCTTTCTGTTTTTTTTTCCCCCTAAGAAAAGCATTCGGGAAGTGGAGTTGGATTGATTCTCACCTCTGCCTTTTACTTGTGCAATGTTAGTGTAATAATTAACCTTTAAGAGGTTTCCTTATTTGTGAAGCACTTCCTTCTTCGAAATTGTAGCTCCCAGAAAACTATGACCTTTAAGCATGGAGCCATTACCCTCAGTATATTTTTACAAATTGAAGTATTTCAAATTTTATACATTTGTAGTATTATTTGGATATATGCTGAGTACTTCCCTGTGTCATTATGATTGAATTAATGGATATATAGATAGATAAGATGGTCTTTCCAGTTATGTCTTTGGCATTATCTGTAGGAAAAACTAGCAATTGAATAGGTAGACTAAGTATACAAGTTTCCTTTTAGCAACATGAGTGGGGATTAGCCAATCGGCTAAGTTCTCAAATAAAACAAAAAGGCAAAAAAGGAGCAAATGTTACTCTCTTGTGAGCTCTCTGTCTTTCTCAGCTGAGATATAGGTGCACTTTATTTTCTAGTGTTTGGATTTGGCCCAAGGCATATATTATGTTCCACTCCAATATGTCTACCCCATAGCCTGTGTATGGCCCTTGCATATAGAGACTGAATTACTCAACCAGCTTTCCTGATTTTTCAGCATTCATGTGGCAGATCTTGGAACTCCTCAACCCACATCATCATATGAGACAATTTTATGTAATAAATTTCACATATTCCATTTTTGAGAGTGTATTTATTTGGTTTCTCTTCAGAATTCTAACACAGACTCTCTGTCACACAAGTATAAGGCATTTTATCATTTCAGCTTTCTTTCTTCCTCCCATCTAGGCTGGAACCTACTCAAAGGCACACACAAATTGTGACTGTGTGAGACCTTCTCAATAAGCGTCCAACAGAACACAAACCCACTGTCTGTCTCAGTTGGAAGTATTAATTTATTTTCACATCAATCACAGTTGCTGTTAAAAATGTGGAAGTCTGAAACTTTCAGTGGAAATGGCCCACTGAAGGACCTGGTCAATACTCAGATGACAGCCAGTGTCAGATATTATACTGAACCAAGGGACTCAAGTTAGAAAGTATTCAGTACTGGGAATCAGTGTGAAACAGTGATCATTTCGTTCTTTTAACTTGGGCAGCAAATCCTAAACTTCAGACACAGGAGCCAGGCCTAGTCACCTTTCATGAGGGAGAATATTGTGATAAAAATACATTTTCTTTTGTGTACACAGTTCTTAAGCTAACATAGTATTGTGAAAGATGTCACAGAAAGTATATCTACAAGGTCACAGAGGCCGAACTTGAGACAAATGGACCAAAACCAATTATACAGTCTGAGGATAAGAAAGAAAATTTAGATGAATGGAGTGCGTTAGTATTAGGTGATTAGGTGTATGGAGAGGGGAAAAATAAAGATACAATTGGACTAGAGCTTTGCTCTAGGTTTAGATGAATAATTCCAATTTAAATTCCACTAGAAGGATAGGGGACATCAAAAGGAAGCACAAATCTGACACTGGATTACAGTCCTTCCTTGTCAGAATTGACTCAGGTCTGGTGAAGGAAGAAGAAAAATGGAAAAACGTTTAGTTGATGAGTAAAACATTCAGAATAATTCTGTGCCTGGCATTCTCAAGAAAGGAATGTGGGATCTTTTGGCTCCTATCCTGTACCCATTCACTGACCTCTCCTTGTTATAAAGAGTAGCTCAGATCCAGTTAGTTATTCATTTCAGAACACTAAACAGTGTACAAAGAGGGGGATCATGGTGTAACATGGCTGCTCAAATCATAACCTTGGGGAAAAAAGCACAAAATAGGACCAGGACTAGCCACTCTCCAACCTATGCTGAGGCTGATGGATAAAGAGCTGCTACTGCAAGTTTTGCACCAAAAAATGTCATATTTTTGTAACACTGGGATCCCTGAGTCTGGTTCCCAGTACTGTACCTGACTTTATCAAATCTCCAAACAGCCTGATGTACAAATTAGAGTTTCTATTTGACATTATCCTCACTCTTTGATGTATGTAGATTCTGTTCGCTTTCGTCTTTTGTCCCTACGTTTCCCTCAAGACAGGAAAACTTTCTCAAACAATACTGTACCCTTTCCTTATCAATTTCCATTTCTAAGTGCCAGTTCGTGAGCTGACTATTCCAATCTAGATAGAAGTGTCAGAATATGAGACAGTAACATTATCTTACTCACCATATACACCACACACATGCACACAAAAATGTACACACACACACACACACACACACACACACACACACACACACTCAGGGAAAGGTATCCATTTTGTTCAAACACAATTTGAATCACATCAGTATACTATTCATAAGGCAGGAACCCTGAGGAAACCACCACCCAGACAGAAACTGAAAACGACCCAATGGGAAATCCTCAGGAAACCAAGATCACTGCTGGTTTCCTGCATTTACTGGGACTGCCTTCTACTTTTCCAAGTCTAAATTTCTGCTTTCCAACAATCAATGACCTGTATCTTGACCGAGCTCTTCTATCTCTCATGGGCTCTTCGAAAACTCTGAACTGCCCAGGTCTGGGTGCTCAGCTTCTGAATACAAGTTCTTTGAGTCTCCTCCCTGGTGAATAAACAACCCATCCTGAAAATCTCACCCTGGTGTTGCTCTTTCTCGACAGAATTTCTGCAGCATTCTTGCATTAAACTTTGAATATTTCTTTAAAGATTTAAACTGTTTGAGGACACAGATTCTGGATTCTATATTTTGACATCTTTTGGACAATAGCATGGCTTCACAACTTGGTAGGGGAATGGACTAATTAAGCAAAAAATTAAATATTTAGCAGTGTTTAATTATTCTGACCTACAATGAAGAAAATACTACCAACCTATGTCTAACCTTCTTTACAACCTTTCATTTGCTTAGTTCTTATGATTACCATAGCATTTTCCACATTATTTCCACTTTCAGAGGCTGGATAGAGCTCTAAGTGCCAACTTTTCCCTACTAGTTATTTATTTTTATACTTTAACACATTGCTTCATTCACCTTTAAAGCCAAGTTGCATTGTTAGAGAATGTTTTCTTGTTATCATGAAAGCATGACACCAGCATTCATAAAGGAACATGTTTAAGATTTTCAACTGATGTACATGATCGTTTCTATATCTTTACAATATCCCTTACTGTGATATCATATTGGAGATATCCAGATGGAATATTATGACAAATTATTATTTGATACAGCAAGCAAACCAAGCATGTTACTTTCCACATGACTCCCTGAGTAATTATGACTATCTAATGAAACAGTGCTTACCATTTAAGATAAGTAGTATATGAGTAGCTCATTTTATAAATATTTTTCCTTTAGATTGTTCAACTAGTCGAGTCCAGTTGTGTGTGTCAAATTTAATAATATATTTATATATATAAGCAAATAGAAACACTTTAATACTTGATTTCCCCATGATAAAATTAAAAAGAAATTTGACGTGTGACAGAAAAATCTAATCTTAAATGGCTTATTTTCTACTTGTCACTGGATTACAAGAGACTATATAATATGACTACAATTTTTTTCACATGGATGTAGAGATATTAAAATTATATTTTGAAAATGGCTTAGGACTTTATGCTACAATCCATAATCTGGAATTTACTCCTTATTTTGCAATCTATCATCTCCTTTCTTCTATCTTTAAAAGGAGGAAAAGGTAAGTATCTGGAGATAAACTGTGATCTTTTAGAAGACTATAACATTCATGAAATAGAAGAGTAATCCATCTGATTCATAATAATGACTAATACAGAATGAAATGTTTTTTGAAATGCAAAGTACATTTTAATAGTATTTCCCCTGATTTTCTTGTTTGTTTTTTACCTTGTGTTGATTTACTGTTGTTTTAACCTTTAGTATTTCTTCCATTAAAACATATCCCTCAATAATGATCATTGAAAGACTATAAAAACCTACTATCAGTCCTGATCTAGATCCCCAATCTCCCAAATGAGTGCTTATGAAGGCTTAAATAAATGAGACAAGTGGTATGATTTTAGGGCATGAGGAGGATCAAAACCCTTTAGCTGAATTTGAGACTTGGAGGGCTAAGACAAAGACTTCTCTGGACTGCCTATATTTATTAGGTCCAAACAAAGAGCAGGGAAACTAAGGAAAGCGTGAACAATGAGCAAGACCTTGGGAGTCACTTCAAAGATTGTCCATGTAATGAATCATGTCAATTTAAAAGAACTGTGTTATCTTCATGATGACATGGTAGAAGTGAGACTGTAGGAGTAATTCCTATAGCTGCAGTCTCTATCTATTTAATTGATGTTTGAGCCAAGTGTCCATAGCTGCCGCCTTATATTGCCCTTTGAGGTATCTCTGGTATCACAGGCCACTACAGGCCTCAGCCAGGACCAGTGATTCATACAGATTCACTTACTATCAATCAGCTCCCATCTCCAGGCAAGGGGCCTAGGCCTAGGACAGATTTACAGATAAGCATAGAAAGACAATTAGTTAATTTTAAATCCTGTTCAGATCTACTTCATAGTAGTCTCCTACAATCTACAAATATACAAAACATACTCTTTACCAGTGTGGGCCAACTACCATTTTATCTGAAAATTAACAAATATGTAAGACCTGATCTATATGCAAAGTAAATCAGACCTATTAATGATATTTTGATAGTTAATGTGGAATGACAGTAAAAGCCTAGCCCAAATATTACCATCGTGTAGGTGAGACTATGGCACTCTTAAAATTAAATCCTCCGTTTTGGGAAACAAAGAATCTGGAGGATAAAGATGGAACTCTCCAGCAAATGATCCACCTTCAAGAGCGTATGATGTGCCTCTGATCAGTGAAGTGTTGGACCTCAGCATGATATCTGCAAATACTAACACTTCCTGGGCTCAATGTTCAGCAGAATATTTTTCTCATAATTCCCTGGATTGGAACATGACTCCATTCTTGCCTGTTTTCACTTGCTCTCCCTGGTCACTCATTTCCAGTTTTCTGCAAGTGACTTCATCCTTATCTTCTGTTTAATTTTACTATCTGTGGATTCTAATGGGTTCTCTATCTGTCATTCAGTCTTGACATATTTTTGTCTGTTCTAAGGGTGCTTGAGTTTTTCTGACATATTTGGGTACCCTAAAAATAGGCAACCAAGATGACAGTTCTCCAAATGCATACAAAGACTTCCTTTGTCCATCATAGCTCTAGTTAACTTTATAAAGCCTTGCACAAAACAGTTATTTCCATTAGAAAGAAAAAAAAAAACTACTAATGAGCCACACAAGGAACTAGATAGTATAATGTGATCCTTTTCTTGAATTTTAGAATTCTAGTTTTACTATTTTCCTTATTAGTTGACTTATCTGGCTGTTTATTCAGTGCTGCATTCAATGCATCACTGAAACGCACTTCAAACTTTTTGAATGTTAAACATTTCTGTGAATTACTAACAATTCCATCTCATTTACTCAGACTGAAGTTAAAGAAAAGAAACATGAAGCACATTTCAAAAAATGTGGTAAAATTATAATAACAGAATAGCAATAGCCCCGACCACCCATATAATGAGACTTCAGCTCCCCGAAAATGTGGCATAACACATGTGTCAGTGTCAACCCAAGGCTGAGATCTAATTAGGGCGCATTCAGCCAGTCTGATCATGTGTTTCTTGTTTGGTGACAAATCCGTTCATTTTGCAACAACATTTCTGTGAACGTCCAACAATTTGTTTCTGAGCCTGAAGCAGATTTTAAAAATATATAATTCTATGGGGTGATGAATACGAGTGTTCCTCAGTAAATAACTGTTGACATACCCTCTCTCCTCAGCTCTTCAGATGAAACTGCCAAGCCTGTATAATGAATCAGTGAATTCAATCAATTAATATTTTTGGATGCTAATTTGGCTTGTTTACTTTACAGAACACAATTGATTAGTGGAACATCTAGCTGATTTGATTTAACTGTGTACATCAGTTTTGTGTATAGACTGCATCTGATTTTCAAAGACTAAACACATCAAGGAAACAGTTTTGAATAGGCAAAATACACTGGATGCTTAATATGGATTTTGTCACAATTATTCACTGATCCAAGCAAAGGAACTTGACATTTTAGGCACAAGTTCTGGCCATTTTGAAAGTCCTTATAATCAGATATATAGAACAGAGGGGAAAAATAAGAATACTGTTTTAGCAGTTCCTATCAGGATTTTTGTTAGAAAATTATCTACTTAAAAAAAAATATTTTGATGAGACTTGGGACCAAAAGCATACATCAGGACATGTATGTCCTAAAATCTTAAGCATTCAAACCTATTGATAATATTTTCATGTGGAAAAGAGAAAAAATGAAATACAGTGAAATCTATAATTTTGTCACTTAGATACTGGGGAAAATAGGAGGCAAACAATAGGTAATATACAAAAGAATACATAGAATATGCTGGTGCTCTTGGTGTACACAAACTTTTACAAAGGCACATAATTTAATTTTAAGTCATTTGCCTTGCTCTAAAATATATTTCCCTCCTTCCTTACTCTTTGACTCTCCATAGAAAACATACTCCAGGAAAGATTAAAATGTCAAATCCGAGTTTAGTAGTGATAGGAATGTGTTTCCCATATGAGAACACACAAAGAAGAAGCAATTTCCTGAAGTTTATAATGGTACTGAAAAAACAGTAATTCCATAAAATTCACTAAAGCATTAATTAAGCATTGATTGTCCACTGGCTAGGTGGAGTTTACACGTGGTGGATGCTACTGTAACTATTAAGTCATTTCAAAGTTCTTACAAGTCTGAAGTGTGATCACCAAATACATTGAATTTTCAAAGCTAAAATGTTATTATAATAAAAGTGACGTTGCATTAACCATCCTCAAAATACTCTCCCCCTCACTTTGAACACTCTTACCCCATTATTCTTGTCACTTCCGAACAGTTTTAGAACTTCTGTTTTATGGTGTTGCACTCTTGAAACTGACTCCATGTCCTAAGTCACTTCCTAATTTGCATCTCTTACAATCTGTTTGGTTTGATGAAGATCCAGAAGTTGCACAAGTGAATAAGTTGGAAGGGGACAGTAGGCTTGGGTGGCCTTGTCTTCTTCTCTTTTGCTATCTCTGTCTATATATTATCTAGTTTTATTTAAATGGATATTTTGCTGACATTTCCAACCTATTAACTGGATTTGTAACATTTTTACATCTTCTCCAAAACTAAAAGCATTGTGTTATTTAGTATTGCTTAGTATTTTAATTAGTGTGAAGTTTCATTCTCTTTCCAGATCATTAACAATGGGTTTTAAGTGAAGTATACTATCTTAAAGGCTGATGGTTCCCCTAAACACCTCTATGGAACCAGACACATTTCTGGTTTTTATTGCTCTCAGTTTACCATGAACCAAACAGGTGATTGTAACTGCCCAGTCCACTTGATGTATACCCTGAAAAATACATTCTTTTTCATGATGAATCCAATGCTTTTCTCTGCCTCACATGAATCATTACTAAAATCAGATCTCATGGAAACTAGGAAAATATCAGGGAAAGAAAACCACTGGTTAAAACGGCTTTGTAAAATGTGCATTGTTGTGATGTCCAGAGAAGTGGGAAACCAGTAAGATTGACAGAGTTTTTGTCGCAGACACCGCTGGTAACATAGGGGGCTGGAACAATCACTTCCCATAGGCTGGGGAAATACATCAATGAATAGACAGACATGTTTATTATTCCCAATAAGTGCTCTGAGTCTGACAATTCTTCTTAGTTTAATGTATGAATTTCATTTCATAACAGCAATAAGATACTCCAGGCTGTGCATTTGTTAGGGATTATTGCACTTCTTGGGTGGTTTAAGTCATTTTGCCTTTAGTCTTATGCCATATAAGATGACCCAAGGCACCTTATAAATAGCAGAGCAATGCACTGCCTGTCATGTGTTATAGCTTGAATAGCCTTGTAAAGGGACATGGATTATAGAGGTATGATAATAACCATAAAACAGGAGTAGTAATTTAAGTGCCTGTGTTGGATAATCTGTATGATTAGTATTTTTTTATTTTAGTCTTTTGTGTTTCATTCTACTTAGAATTCTCATTTACTGAAATCACTGCTCAACAATATGATGTGCTAATGAGGTTGAAGGTAATTCAAGATTTAATTTAATATTTCAAACCCTCTCATTGTTGTGTTTACCAATTAGCTGTCAGAGGTTAGGTTGGAATTAGCTGACTCACAGCAGCAGCAGCCTCATTGGCTTAGAGATCGTAGGTAACTATCATAAGTTATAGCAAATCCTCTAAGAATTGAAATTTTAAATGGCATGCAAACTAATAGAACAAAAAGAACATTTTACAGTGCCAGTACCACAACTGGAGGAACAACTGAGCAACTGTTACACTTAAAGCTAAAGTTATAAATCTGATGTATAATATTAGTGCCAATAGGAATTTGACAGACTATAAATCAGCATTTTAACTTATCAAATTTTTCTTCCGTTTTCTGTAGCTTCACCCAGGTATTTTGACATAGCAGTTTCCAAATGTAACCACAACTTGTTTGTTTTCAGTCATTTCTTAGGAGAGAAATAATAAGGACCATTTTAATTGTCAAAGAACATCAACAGCTGTTGAAGGAAAAAGGAATAAATATATGTGTAGCATCAGGGCTTTAAATTTGTAGTAGTCTTTACCATAACTTATTTGCACAAAATAAACAAGTTCAGCATGTAACATTTTTTCCATAATCCAATGGAAAACTATTAAAATATGTAGAGAGTAACCAACAGTTATATAATTATTATGTGTTCCATTCTCTTATTGCATTGTAACCATAATGTCAGTTATGAATAACCCACTGCCAGACACTTCTGAGGCCCAGTCTCCTGATGGTATACCATTGTTACTCTATTTCTGACCACGTTTTTACTGTATTATCTTTTTGGTGCCATGGTCAAAATTCCTGACATGCACAATCTAAAGGATAAAAGAAATATTTCAGCTTTATGGTTTCTGGGTTTTAGACCATGGTTGATTCTAACACAGAAACAACATCACTAAAGGTCATAGCAAAGTAAAGCTGGTTAATTCATGGAAGTAAGGAAATAGAGCAAACACAACAGCCCAAGGGCCAGAAACTAGATATAGTCCTGATGTTCATGCCCCATGATCCACCTTCATACATCCAAACACACGTTTTACTATTCTATATATGTATCAAGACAGTTAAGTTGACTTTCAAGATCACCCACGACAAACATCTTTTTGTCTTGCACTAAATTGTATGATTATGCTGTAAAATTACTCAATCATAAAATTGATTCCAAGATTGCAAAAGCAAACTTTTACTCATATAGGAATTATAACCCTAGCATTTTGGAAGAATGGTTATTTTTTGATTTAATGGATTTTGACTTTTGGATAGCTACCCTTAGAATTTTATCAGGACACACCAAAATATACTTTTTTATAATCTTTCAACAAAACTGAATGTCTAGCCTTTTAAGCCAACACACACACAAAAAGAAATTCAACTACTGATTCTAAATTTCCATGAAGTATAGCACTCAATTTTGCACTTTTGTTCAGTCATTTTTAATCCTGTACAGGAGATTATATAAGGCAATTTGCTAATTGTACCCAGTATGCTTAATGATGAAATTTATAGTGAATGCAGAATTTTTGAAAAGCAGTTTATAGATTAAATTCTGCCATGCTTCATTCAATGAAATGCAGACAGACTGATAACATTAACAATGGTCTCCATTTAAATTCATGTAATAGATCTAATATGGCACTTTGTAGGATTTTGTGGAGCTGTTCATTTTATTTTATCAGGGTAGGAGCAGTTACTTTTTAACAAATACAGGATTGAAAGAATATAATAGAGGAGAAAAGTGCCTTTGTATTGATTTTTATTTTTCACCTAATAATAAGTAAACCATAATGCATATTATTTGTCTAAAATTATATTTTTCCATTTCTTTTATTGCATATTGCAACTACAAGCCTACTTGAGGGTTAAAAGCAGTCATAGTCTCATTAGCAACTAGAATATATCTGTCAAAATAAAAGCTATTCCATCAACACCATATAAAATAAGTGATTGGTTAAGTAAATCTCCTTTTATGGAGTCATTCGTCTTTATTTTAAATGCTTTTTGCCTTTCTGCCTTCTTTTCTCACATCAAAACATTCATAACACATCATATCTTGCAGTGATTGCTTCTGTCTGTTTTTGTGTGGTAATAATCATTGACCAGATCATTGTTACCTATCACTCATATGTTGCATTATACCATTAACTTCATTGTCACACCAAATTACATTTAATATTTCAATATGATTTTTAATATTTTATCTGCCATTTTAACCAATGGAATATGACCCTATAATAGAAGGTTTGCTCTTCTATGATCTTGATTTTTTCCATGTCCTTCATAATTTACATTGAGCTAGGCATAAAACAAAAACAAAAGATACATCTATAAAATTTTACCAGCTAATGACATGGGGCTTATTAAATTATGTCCAGCACCCAGGCCACCTGACATTTACCATTGGGGTAGTAGTAAATGAGGTATGAGGAATATTCTTCACCATTTAAATCTCCCTTCAGTAACTGCACAATGACAGCCAAAGCTGTTAATATATATATTAGAAAAGACAAAAAAGCCTGAAGAAGAACAGATGTGTTAGAAGTGTGAAATGGATTAACATCGAAGTCCCCTGGGAAAAATCTGAAACATAAAATCACTGACAAGAGCTATCCAGAGAACATTCAAAGCCCCACAGTGCATTCCGGGCTGTGTCTCTTCCTGAGCTGTGAGAGGCCTGGTGTGGCAGGTAAAGATGCTGGGAGGAAAAACCCTCTCTGAACTTTGGAAAATGGAGACTCTGAGTGTGCTGATATGCAGAAGATGGGAAAGGCAAGGCATTTCTTTGTAAACCACGAAAAGACATAGTCTGTTTCATATATAGGCAGAAAAACAAGCCACTGAAGTATTTGATCTGAAAGGCAGTGAGAATAACTCTTTGCCTAATATCCTGCTTCTCATCACAATGATTCAGATGTACAGTATTTATGACTGTTTTCTCTGGCTTCAGGGCCCGAAGCAGTAAGTACCCCACATCCCTTGTTGCTTTGCCGTGACCCTGTAGAATATTAAAAATAATTCAAAACGTATTAGTCATTTCCTACTTTTAAAAAGCTGCAAACTAGAAACTACATTATTTTATTTTTCTGAACATTTTCAAACACATAATTTGTAAAACTGTAATTTTTTTCAGAACAGTATGATTTGTTTTAAACTATTCCAAAACATTGCTCAAAACAGAATACCCTCAGTGTAATTCCATTACATCAAAGAAAACAGAACAAGAAGTTGGAGATAGGCTTTTGGAACAACAGTAGATTAAGTGAAGGTTCTGTCATTATTGCAGATCTTAAACCTGGTGCATCACCCCACCCTTCTTACTCATGGTTTAAATCATAGCACCTAGGTTTTTAGACTGTTATTGAAAAGCAATAGGTATTTAATTCTTTCCAAAACCTCAGTGGTATGTCATAAAACAAAACAGACCCTTAACCCTGGTGTCCTTACTGGAGTATATTCAAATCTGTAATGAGATCTCATTTATAAAGATGAATTTGATCTTTCTGGGAAATTGAAAGGTGTTAGAATCAACCTTGCCCAATAAGATGTTCCACTTTTCTTAAATTAACTCCTGAAATATTTATATTCTCTTAGGTATGTTGGAATACAATGGAAAACATCTTCCCTACCTCAAACCAGGAATTATAGGAAAACAACTTATCTATGATCAATCTTAACATTCATTTAAAAAGATAGTAGAAGAGTTTATTTCCAAAAGTCTGTATACAAATTTTAAAATATTAAAGAATTAACTGAAATAACAAATATTTATTAGATGCATATGATGTTCCATGTAAAATTCTAGGAACAAAAGAAAGAAGAAAAGCTTTTAGTTATGATTGATGAAAGTCACAATCTGTAATTATTTTCTAAATCAACCATGTTGCATTTGTAACATTCTCTCTTTTTTTTTTATCATTGTGTACATTTTTTCCTTGCTGTATGATCTGCCTCTCTCCAAAGTCTCGAGATAAACATTGCATGGCATTTGATGGTCTGCAGAGTCAGACACACATGGGCTCAAATCCTAGTTGTTTCTTTCCATTAATATTGTTGACAATTTCATCACTGCAATGCCTTCACTATTGCTAATCTCTCATATTTATTTTTATCAATTGTAAAACAGGAGAAGAAAAAGATTGTTTCATTGTTATTATAAATTGAAGCAAGATAATATGTATGAGGAACTCTCCACAATATTTGGATAGCAGGGCTAAAAAGCATTATGAGGAGCTACCATTTCTTTATCTCCTCTCCACTCAGTTCAAAGACAGGGCTTGTACAATAATGAGGTTGATACTTAACACAGGTAAATCAATTCATTTTGAAAACTTAATTGGTAAAATTTATGAAAGAATTTTCTGAGGATAAAAACTGTCTGAGTGTTTTAAATAAAGTATTTTTTCCATACATGGAAGTCAATGTGATGAAACTTGGTATTTGTAAAATGCACAGCTCTCTACTTTCACAGCTTTGTATTTTTTATTGGAAGTTTCATGATTACATAGATTCTGAAGATACACAACTTTTTCATGGTAGTCCATTTCTCAAATGTAAACATCAATGAAATGGCAGCGTATTAATTGATTAACTTTTTCTATAATTTAGTTTACCTCGTTAATTATCTAAATAAAAAATTATTCAAAGATTCCTTAGGTATAGAAATTATCTTATTCATCTTTATATTCATGATCCACAGAATTTTAATTAGCTGTATTGAATGGTTGTTCATATGGAACTTATATAAATTTGTATATAGATAAGAAGACACCTATGATGGGTATAGGTGAATGGTAGGTATAGGTTGGGAGAGATTACTGATTTTTTTTAAAATTTTTATTTCCATGTAGCAGGAATCAAACTCAGGCCCTAGTGTTTGCCAGGTCAGAATTGTTACTGAACTTTTAATAGGGACAAGGTACAAATATTGAAAAATATTTTTCCTGCCTTACAGTTTCCTAACTCCCCCTCTTGTGAATCAAACATCTAGTTAGCCTGATTGTCACTAAAATCTGCCGTTCTACAGGGCAAACTTGGACTTTTTTATGCTAAGGGTAAAAAGAGAATTCTTCCTCTGGCCCAGAGTAGTCTGATTTCTTTCCACAAGAAATGTCACTATGCCTTGGAGAAACTTCCCAGCCCCTTCAGCTGCTCATTTCCTCCAGGAAAACAAACAGAACTACAGAACACAAGAAACCAAACTTAGTGAGCTATTACCTAACCTTAGATATTATCTGTGGATGAAACCTAAGGCTATAGAAAATACTTGGTCTTAAAATTTTATGTAGAACTTTGGAAAGAATGAAGTCTATAGAGCACAAGTACTTCTCAGCGAATTTGTGTGTGTGTGTGTGTGTGTGTGTGTGTGTGTGTGTGTGTGTGTGACACGTCTACAATCAAAACATTCCCTTTTATTATTTATTTTTTTAAACTAAGGTTGGAGGCCTGCTTGAGGCTACTTGTGTGGTGTGGTATTTACCTCAAATCTTTTAAATTGTTCACGAATTTCTCACTCTTTATGTGGGAAGTTATCTTTTGAAGAAACAAAAGCTGGATTTATAAACACATGCTTTCTGGACATGGCTGGAGCAGGCTAGGTAGTGAGATAAATTTTCTTTTCTCAAAGTATAGTACAAAGAATACTGGCACAGGACAAAGAGAACAATGATGACTTCTCAGAATTCAAATTATTATAATTTCATATGTCACAAAGTTTACATAGCAGAGAATTATCACTGACATCTGAGTAAAGAAAACCAGAAAAAATTTTCAATATTTTTTCTATTAAGGAATTTTTTTTGAATTACGAAAGCAAAAAGAAGAAAGAAGCTGTTATACTAGAGATTAGTTGGTAACAATTTGTACTAGAAAACAATGACTAGATAGACCTACCAAAATAGAAGTCCAGGCAGTAACAAAGATGTCACCAAGACTCAATTAAAAAACTCAAGAAATTAATTAGGTGTCAATAGCAAAGCACTGTAATACAATTAATATTTAAAATATCCCATCTTTTAAATGGAGAAATAAATTTCAAATGATTGGACTCTTTAGCAAGAGATGGCAAGTAGGCATTTAAATATATGTACAGTGTAAACTAGAGATACCTAATTATAGAAAAAGGAGAGAGAAACCTAGCACCCACCAGCTATCAGGAAAATATCACCATTACTTAAAATACTGGTTTAAGGAAAATTACTAATTCACTAAAACTTGGCACTGAGGAAGTTTTCATAAGACGTAAGACAAAGTAATCAGTTGCTAAAACAGAAGTAGAACATACTAATTTGAGGATGAGCCAATAGGCTATGGATTGAACCTGTTTTATATGACACATATCTTTCAAACAAGCCCCAGTGACTACATTCAATTCAGCAAATAGATAGAGGTTAAAGTATTTTAGGAAAGAAATCATGTGATAGCTCTCTCAGAAACCTATTATAGAGAGAGGCTGTTGTAATGTTTTGTGTTCACAAAGCAATGGCATTTATTTTTAATAAAATGTGTTACACACACACACATACTTATTTTCATTACATTTGTGAATGACTTAAAAACAAATACAGTGTGCATCTGTCAGAGGAGCAGAGGAACAAAAGTAAAGGGGATGCTACTAATGTGGTTCTAAGACTGTCAACTGACAAGTATCAAGAGCCCTAGACAGGAAATTGTACTGTTGTAGACAACAATAATGCAGGACATTGATTTTCTCCTGTTATTTCCTTTTCTTGAAAAGAACCAACGGTTATAGAACTGCTTATGAAGTTCCTGAGATATCATGGTTATGTAACAAACTTCAATTATCTGAGGAAACCACCTGAAAGCAACACTTCTGGGTGCATGGGAAGCAAGATCTAGTTGTAGGAATAATGGCCCAATAAACAGACACATCAACCAAGTGTTAGCATTATTAGGAAAACACAGACTTTACATCACAATCTCTGTTTCTCAATATACCCTTTTGGAACTAATATATATATATGGATATGTGATTCTGAAATCTTGTTTTAGTTTCTAGTCAGATGATTAAAAACCTAGAAATTCCCTCTTCCGTGAAAGCTGCTGCTTAGGAGAGATTCACTTATGCCTTTGGATATTGGAGATTTTATCTGTTTATTTGATAATTGAAATTTTCTGCCAATTATTGATCTCTGCCACTCTTGTAAACAACTTAAGTGTCTGATACAAGTGAGTTTATAAAATAGACTGTACTTTTATCCATTAACAGGTTTTTCATATACTGTCCAATATCGGTCTCAAGCTTTGCTGCATTTCCACAGCAGTATACAACCTGCCTAAACAGTGATCACATATTAAGGTGCATCTGGTCAAAATACAATGAAGTAAATTGGCTAACTGACAATTAATATCTTCCCACACATCTATTATCATGAATTTATCCCATCCCCTACTTTTATAAAAATAGGTCATACTTGTGGAGTAATTGTAACACATCTCAATCTAACAAATAGGTATGTTTCATGATTTGATCATGATACTTAATACTTAAAGGCTTGTACAGAAAAATTTAAAACTTCAATGAGTAATGTCAATTATGGTATCTTCATATTTTCAAGCCATGTGAAAATCAACCACCTAATTAATTTCTTGAGTTTTTAATTGAGTCTTGGTGACATCTTTGTTATTGCCTGGACTTCTATTTTGGTAGATCTATCTAGTCATTGTTTTCTAGTGCAAATTGTTACCAACTAATATCTAGTATAACAGCTTCTTTCTTCTTTTTGCTTTTGTAATTCAAAAAAAAATTCCTTAATAGAAATCAATATACAATTAATAATGCCAATGAATTACCATCTATTTTTGCACATGTCTGTGTATAAGGTTTCACTTATCATACTCACAATGCAAGGTGTAAGCGATTTTTATTTTTTGTTTCAAAAATCTAAGTGTTGTGCTAATTTTCAGGATCAGATTAAGTTTATTCAGTGGATTCTAATACCCACCATATTTCATTTACAATGATGATACTTCATAATCATGACACATACTTGTTTTAAAATGTATAATAATACTATCACAATAGCCTAGTAACCAGACAGCTACATACACCAACAATGACAATGTTATAGGTCTTTCACAGTTATGAACCCATTTAATCATGGAAATAGCTCTCTTTCAGAAAAAGGATGGCTATTCTTATTTTAAACATTAAAAAATAGAGGCTAAGTAAAGATAAGTAATTTTCTCAAATTTGTATAAATGGTAGCGAAGGGCAGGTATTTAACCCATGTCTGACTCCAAAGTTCATGGTCATAACAGTGATGATAGGTGCTTAACTATGGTAAGTGCTTTCACATTCATTATTTTATCTGAGCCTGTAAAATTTTATGAGAGGGGTAGATTGAGCATTCGCTCACTTTACAGGCAATGAAACGGAGGTGTAGACATGCATGGAGCTGGTATAGCAGCAGGGCTGTATCTTAAGCTTGGGTCTTCTGATGTGTGAGAACATGTTTCCTATTATGCCCTGTAGGAAGTTATGTAAAACTTGAGTAATTGAAGAGTCGTGGCATGTGATTCTTCATAAAATAATATACAAAGTCCATCCTCTACTATTCAATTATGTGCATCAGCTAGCTAGCACTGCATTTCCTTGAAAGTGTATGAAAAGCTTGAAACAAGTCCTTTCATCTCCTTGAATCTGTTTTCTCAAGAAAATCTACCTAATATTAGCCATTTTACAAATTTGATATTAACAGCAAAAGAAATAAAGTATGTGAATGTTTTCTTTCTGCTTTGTTGAGAGAATTATAGGACTTAACACTATTTTAGGATGAAAGAAGTATAATTCTTATCTTCCAATAGGTTGCATCAGTTTACAGAGGAGGGTACTACTTGAGTAACGAACAAGTGATGTATACTGCAGGTATTCAACAAAATAAATGTGAGTGAGGGATATTATTTTCAAGTCAATTTGAAAAAACAATAAACTGATTCTTTAGTTAGAAACTTTCAAAGGAAGCAGACAGCTTGTAGGTGAAGTCAGTAATGTAACTGTCTGTGATCCCTGTAGATTTCTTAACCAGGTCTCTTGGAATAAAAATCTATGGGCAACATTCTTCTGTGGATCCTCAAAGAGTTTTATAAACACCTTTGTGTCTAAAAAGCAGTAAATGGTTTCCTATTTAGTGCCTGACATCCACCATTTGGTGTTATTTTTTAGTTGGTATTTCACATCTTTAGGAATTCACTGTAAAAAACATGCAAACTCCTGGGAAGAGAATTACCATAAATCCCTAGGTAGCATTACATATTTTCATGTAAACAGTTATCAACTTGTTATTTAATAACTAACATGAAATAAGAAACTGAAAATGTGCAAAAAAAAGTATTGAGGGCTTACAGCAGAGGAATACTAATAGTGGCCAGAAGTTCTGGAAAGATATTTCTGATAGTTGGGAATAAATAGGAAAGGATTTGGTACACTAGGGGAAAAAACCCCTGAAAATATACTGGTGGCAATTCAATAAAAACTCATTTTTACTTATATTTGAATATTAATAACCACTCAGGGCGTATAAACATGAGGATGATGAAACCGAGTATCAGTTTTCTTTCTTGGAAGTGTTACTCTTTACTGTCAATTTTATTGGCCTGAGAGTTACTTAGAAGGTGATTAAATGCTGCATATATCCAAGTGGGTCATAGAAGTATGATGTTTGGTTCTATATGTGCTCCTTGTTCCTTTCTTTTTAGGTAATTTTCTCATGTTCTGCTTCCATGGTGAACTAAGCATCTGTGTTAGCCTCTTTTCTCTTGTTGCTGAGACAAAATATTTAACACCCAAAATGAAGGAAGGAAACATTTATTTGGCTTACAATTTTTAGAGGTTTCAGTCCATACTCAGCTGGTTCTAAGACAAAGTGGTATGACTAAGGGACAACTGTTCATGGTGACTGCAAAAAACAAGATCAAAAAGGACAAAAAGTGGAAAGCATGCCTCTTTCCCTCCTTATATTTTATGCCAGCTACCTGCTCCTGGGAAGTTGCAGCATGCACCCTACCAATTTGAATTTTTGACAACAAACAAATCATAAATGCTAGACTTAGCTACCTTAAAAAGGTCTGCTCCATATGATGGTATGAGGCTTAGGGGGGACATTTAAATACAAACCATAACAGCATATTTGTTCTGGCATGGCTTGCTGCCATGTTTTGTCTTAGTGTCAGGCAAGCCATGGACTGAAGTGAGCCAAATAAACCTCTGCTTCTTTAAGATGCATGTTTCAGGTATGTTTTCCAGCAATGCTAAAGCTGACCATTACACGAAATTGGTACTAAAAGATGCCAGTCATGGTGTAACTGTGTAGGATCATTAATTCTGAAATTTTTGGAACTGGTTTGCAGAAAGAATTTGGAAATGTTTGGAGATGTATTTTAGACAAATTTTAGAATGCTGTAAGCAGAATCTAATGAGTATTTCCAATCAGGTCTCACAAGATCATAATATTGATAAAAACACACAAAGTAAAAGACAGGCTCACGAAGTTTTAAGTGGAGACTCTATTGCTTATTATTGAAAACAATGATCTTAATTTATAAAATGTTTGTACCTTGCTTGAAGGCAAACGTATTTTGTTCATTCAGGGAAATATCTACATTGTGGTCAGTTTCTAAGAATCTGAGCTGAATTTAAGAGCCATGATATAATTGATTTTTTTTTTTTTTTTAGGAAATTTCAAGTCAGTCAGATGTTGAGTGTGAAATGGACACTTCTAGCTACTTTAACCGATTTATAGTTAGGATCAGAAGCCAAAAATAGAAAAGCAAAACACTTAGATTTTTTAAATCTTTCTAAGAGAATAGACACAGGAAAATTTGGAGCCAAAGGAGATGTGGTTGCTGAAAATTGGCACCATCATAATAATACTACTGTCTTTTAAATCAGAGCAAAAAGATAGGTGCTTGAGGGAATTTTAGAAAACAGTAAGACCCTATCCGTTTCAGGCTCCACAGTGTACAAGTATAATATTTTCATTTGATAAGATATACATGGGGTCCCCTGCTCCAAAAGTGCCCCTCCAAGGAAATATTCATTTCACAAGGTTCAGGTGTTTAGACACTCAGATGACACTACAAAGCTATTTTCCAAAGGGCCCTGTAGTTTGCTTACAGTGCTGACAAACCTTGACATTATCCAGCTGATGCTGGTGTTCAGGCATGCAGATTACAAGAATTATGGGTGCCTACAGCTTCTACACGGATTTCAAAGGAAGACCTGATAGGTCAGGCAAAAACAGGTAACAAGCCAGCACCTGCCAGCTGACCTTGAGAGGAGGGTGTGTGAAGCTATGGGAATAAAATGTAGGACTTAATGCTTGCCTTGACAAGTTCTGGTATTGCTTGATTCTATTCTTTTCTACCCATTTAGTTCTCTCTTTTGGGATCGAAATCTTTACTCAGTGCTATCATATATTAGGCTAAAGTAATATGCTTTTTAAATGTTTTAGAAGCTCATAATTAAGAGTTTCCCTGTGTTTTAGAGGATACTTTGATATTGGACGTTTTGTGGTGTGTTGGAAATGTTGAGACTTTAACAAAGTCATTATTGCATCTTTGGCTGAATGCTGGGCAGTTGCATCATGTTAAAAGGAATTATGAACTTATTATTATGGTTATTTGGATATTATGTGAGGTTTAAGAAAATATGTTTAAGTGGCAACTTGACAAGGAGTAAAAAGCAACAGTTAAGTGTAATAGTCAACTTTCTTGGGAGCTACCTAGGACCTAGGTTATTAGTACTAAAGCATCTTTTTACATGTGTCTGGGTAGATCATGAAAGCATGAGCTTGGAGTTTATATCTGGTCCCTGAATTTTTCTTTCTGGTGCTGTTTATCTGCTGTGCTTCACAGCTGCCATGAACTAAGTATCTTTGTTCTATTGTGCTTTTTCACCATGGTATTTTGTCTTTGAGTCAGAAAACCATGGACTAAATCCTTTAAAAACATGAGCAAACCCCCGACCACTGGAGTCTGGCTTTCTCTCTGGCAGACATGTGGCGTGGGGGCATATGAGTAGCGTAAGTTTAAGGTGGTGGGTGCCCTAAGGCCATTAGAAATGCACAGGTAGCTCATTGGCACTCATTTGGTGCCAGGGGCAAATTCCTAGGGGTAGAGAAGATACAGCCACAGGTAAATTCCTAGGAGTGGGGGAGATGGAGCCCCTTGGTTCTGCCTCCAAGGTTTTTCCAGCTACAGTGTACAGCCTGAGCCAAAACTCTTTCATATTCTGTCTTATGATGATGATGATGATGATGATGATGATGATGATGATGATGATGATTAGGAAAAGGGGCGAAGATTTCTTTTTTTACTGTTTCCTGCTGGAAGGGGGCACTGTACTGGGGTATGGGATGGGATAACAGTTGATGCCCATGTAGAAGCTGGTGCCAGGTGTTTTAGCCAGGACAACTTTATCATTGGTGAATGCACATATGTTAGACTGAAAAAAACAAAGAGACAAGATGTTATGAGGAGGCATGGCACTATCATATTTAAGGACCCAGGTGAGGTAGAAGGAAAGGTGCTTTTGATTTTGATATGTCATTATATCAAGAGCATGTTGAGGTAGAAACATTTCCACGGTAAGGCAGAATTCTGAAAAATAAATGTAGGGTTAAGAGGAGTGAAGTTATGAGAGGTGATTACTCCCCCATCTGAAAGGGTAAGAGTTAAGAGGGTAAGGCTTGTCTCTAGTATGCATGATGTGGGAGTCTTTAGGAAATACTGTTGAGAGTCCTGCTGTAAAAAAGGATAAGAAATTAGAAACCAAATTGGATAACAAAACATGACAGCCTGAGACTTGTGGTTGTGAGGCTTTGGTGAAATGGAGATGAGTAGGCAAAAGGATGGTTAGATCTAGGGCTGGAAGGGCACCACTTAGCCTGAGTGATGTGAAACCAGGATGGCAGTCTAGCAACTCTGATCACTGTTGAGGTTGCCAAGAATATTAGGTATGGGTCGCTCTGACTTGGTTGTAGTCCTTGTGATAATTTGCTGTAACAGGACTTTAGTAAGTATATCAGCAGTCTCCCTGGTTGTGTGAAAGGCTTTTATGTATCCTGAAAAAGTATAAACAAAGTGAGAAGACAAAATTTATCTGTCAGTCTTGACCAACTTGTCTTGTTTTAAGTTGTGATTGTCAAGTACGTTGTCCAATACTGGGAAACTGATCAATACTCTATTGATCCTTAGTCATTGCCTATCTGTCTATCTCTCTCTCTCTCTCTCTCTCTCTCTATATATATATATATATATATATATATATATATATATATGAGTATATAAATATATACTCTTATTATATTTGTTTTCATTTGAACTGACCTAATTATTTATGCATGAATTTACTAATATCTCCAGGGCAGAGTGAGAACTTTTTTTTTCTCCTAAGAGAGCATGGAATTAAATTGTTAATTCTGAAGTTTAATATTCCCTAAGCTTCTACTGATTTCTTAAGAAAGCTAACCAGATTTCAATTTAAAGTGCTACCAACTATTTGTCTCAGTTTGTTTTGCTCTTCATAGATTGCCAGTCAACTATATGAACAAGATTTGTCAGTGACACAAAGAATTAATGCCTTAATAAAGGAGAGATGGAAATTTGTAAGTAAGCACCTTTGGGTTAAATATCACTGGTACCCCCAGTGTTTCATAGTGGGATAAGACTCCAGTTGCCCCAAATACTAGAACAATTAATAGTGTATCATTTACTAACTTCTTTTATTTCTTGTCTTTCATCTTCATTTTTTCTATGGAGTTTCCTGCTAACACCTCTAAATATTGGTGTTACTAGAATCACCATGTTAGAAAAGTATCACAGAAAACCACACCTTCCCATCAGCCAGGGAAGCCACCATAGGGAATGGGAAAAGAATCAAGAAATCAAACCACACTTTTCTGTGAGCCAGCTGGTGCACCAGCTGGGAGACACAAAGAGGAACACCCCTACCTTCTATCCCCATAAGCAGTGGGATGATTTGCAAGAAGTCAAGCTGAGATAATAGCAACTGAAGTAAAAAAAAGAATAACTTAAAGTTTGTGTTGTTTGATTGACTTTGCAGGCCTAGAGCTGGTAGTCTGAGCATCTATTTGGAGGATAACAATACGCATTATAGCAACTGTGGGAGATTTCCTTCTGTCTTGTTTTTGAAATCCAATATTTTGTAACATTTTACTGTTTTGTTTTATTCCTATACCTGGTAACCTGAGAAAACTATTTTGAAGATAACAATATGCAATATAACAGCTATTGTTTAATTTCTATCATTTTGTTTTGAAAACCTATATAGTTCTTGTTCTTTGTTGTTGTTGTTGGTTTGCTTTTGTTGTTTTTGATTTGTTTGCTTCTTGATTTTCTGTTATTTCTTTTTAAAATAAAAAAGTAAACCACCACACTCATGATAGAATTTCATATAAATAAAACTTAGACCAGTAACAAACTCTTATTACAAAACACAAAATGACCTTGTAACATTTCATATCTGAAAAAAATAATTCTTTAAAGCCATTTTAAATAACATCTCCATTCTACCCAAAGAAGCCAAACAGGAAGCCCATTAGTAGTAATGCTTTGCTCTTGTGCATAATTTGCACGTTTTAAAGCACTTTCCCATATTTAATCATATTTGATCCTCATGACAACCCTGTTCAAAATGTAGGGCAAATGTTAGCTTGAGGGACAATGTGGAGTGGTAGGGAGAGCTCTCCAAGCTGGGAGTCTGGAGACCTGATTCTGTCAGTAATTAGCAACGCCCCCACAGGCAAGGCCTTAACCCTCTCTGGGTCTCTCTGTCCTTATCAAGGAAGAGGGACCAATCTGTGAATTTGCAATGACACTTTCATCCATGAACATCTTACAAGATCTAAAATACAGAGATGGAAGGGAAAGAATGTAGGTAATAGTTGTGATAGGGTCAGAAAATGGCTAGTAAGAAATCTGGAACTAGAATCAAGATCTAATAACCCTAGAGAACATGAGCATTATGTAGAAAATGATACCAAACACTGATTTAGAATCTTTAATATCAAGTGTTGGGAGCACATTATGTAGCATATATTATCATCAGTCCTACAAAAAAGATCCTACAGATGAGGAACCCTTGATTTCAAGTATTTATGACCCTTGGCTTAGGTCACAAGCTATCAGTGGAGGTTCTGAAATATGAATCTGTCAATGTATTTAAGAAAATGATCCCCTTTAATTGGACGAGTGGTCTTTGCCCATTTCTCAAGTACATTAATAATGTTAGGATATCCTAGAAGCCTAAGCTTTATAGGTTCATCTGCTCTGGTTTTATTTCCTCACCTGTATTATGGCTATAATTGTTCCCTTAAAGTTGCTAAGAAAAATAAAAGTGATGAAGATTGAAATTAATTTCTGAATTAATTTTTCTGTCAGTCTTCTCAAACCAGCTGCACTGTGGATGTTTCACATGACTAAAAAACCAATGGATAAAATTTGAAGGTAAGTGCTATACTAGAAATCTTAAATAGCTCAGGAACTTGTTTTATCTTGTTTTACATCTGCCCTGATTCCATTCAATGAGTTTTGTGGAAAAGTTCACCTATGTAGATAATCTCAGAGCTCTTACTGCTTTGACGTTTTCTGCACTTATTGTATTTTACTCAATAAGCCTCCGTGCCCATGCACTTGTATGTGTACCTAGAAGTGGGTATAGTGAGTATTAATGCACTTATTTTCAGATTTTTATAGGGAATGATTGATAACCAGTGGACTATAAGTGAACCATGAAGCTAGGAGAACATGTTGCATATACCAAGGAAATTGCATAATAATTATATTTTAGTTTAAATAACACCAAAATGTTTAATTAAGACATTTAATTAATAATAGAAAGATGAATCAATCAATAATTATAGCAATGATGATAGGGTGTAATTGTGCTTAATTAGAAGGAGTTGATTAATGATCAGGGTAAACCTTTCCTTGAAAAAATTTAGATATGATGGATTTTGGTTCATAGAATTAAAAAGAAATGCTAGAATTACAGATGATGGGTCCTGGGCATCCAGGGCATGAAAGGAAAAACACATGATTAAACCAAAAGAAATTATTCTGTTGTTCAGCTTGTTCATCATTATACCGCTAATTTGTACAAGTCTGAGATTAATGAAAGAAAATACACATCTGAGGAAGTCTACAAAAAAAAAAAAAAGAAGAAAAATTTCTTGAGATAGTTTTCTTTGGAAGCTGATTTCTCAGGATTTCTATCTCAGGATTGCTATTTCTATCTCCAAGGGCAAAATGGTTGTGTGAATTCAAATGACATTCTTATCAGTTCATCACAGGAATAGATGAGATAAAAGATCAGACATCCCAAGGACATGCTCCTTGTTTATAGAGTGAAGCCTCCTCTGACTTCTGCTTGTGCTAGTCTGATCAAATCTAAGGGACTACTGGGACCAATGTGAATTCTACCTAAAGGTGGTTGAATTCTCTTTGGAGAATGGGTAGTGAATTTATGTCAGTGTCATCTAACTAATGAGGATGAATCCCACAACACACTAACCTGAAGAGACTATCTGTGCTCAACATTTGAGAGAACAGTTGTTGGTTATTTCTTAGAGTAGATGGCACCATATTTTTGATCCTGAATATCATTCTCAGGAAATAGATCAAATTTACCATAAACTTCTATGAATAAAATATGTAAACAGATTATCTGTCTAGAAAAACAACATCACAAAGTAGTTTTGAAAGCCAGTGTACTAGAAAACCTGTTTTGGCTGCAGCTGGGGCATTATCTGCTCCCCAAATTACTCATTTTATCCTCATTGCTCTTGTCTCCCTCATATACATGCTTCTTATATTAAATTTCAAGTACCGCAAGAATTGTATATGCAAAAATATTTAACAAAGCAGATCATGACTTGAGTCAATCAATGTTTATATTGATTATCTATTCTCTTTGTCCAAACATACAAGTTGCTGTGGTAGATACAAATAAAGAGTGAGATTGTATATGTCTGATTTTACCTTCTTGAGAGCTATTCCACATAACTGATTGAGAGTATATTATGACAATCAGAGAATAGTTTCTGCAAAGACAGTTTACCTCACCACTGTTACCTTTAGTTACTTGATCTACATGTGAAAAAAAAAAAACAAACAAAACAATCTAGCCATGATTTTCCATCATTTGTCACCCCATTCCATTATTTCAATGCTATTTTGACACTAACTTTCTATAGTTAACACAAACATTAAAAACAAAGAACACAGTTCTCATTAAGTCTGATGTCCTGACACTGGTCACAGGCTCCTAGATTCCCAGTGCATCTGCATTTTTGACCTGTAGTTTATAAATTTGGCAGTTTCTATTACCATCTCAGATTGTGTTGATTCAATAAAATAATCCACAGAACTCAGGAAAGTGCGGCATTTCTGATGACATTTGTAGTATAATGATTGGTCCCATCATTGACTGCAATCTTTAGTGTTGATAATTGGGCTGGTATCACAGTTTCTCAAGCCTCCAATATCTAATTATGAAAGATGTTTTCAATTTCTCATGTTCCATTATGAAACTATCTAGAGACCCACCCATCCACCCATGGATCACTTTATTAGTATAAACTCAAATACGAGCTCATGGCCCCTCCATAAATAACAAAAATACTCCTACACTTGGGAATTTTCAATAAATTTTCCTCCTTAAAAATTTGGAAAATGACCACACAAATTACTTAACACAACATAATCAGTGATCATCATGCGGAATGAACAGGATAATGTGTCTTAGCATTTTATTTTGAATTTCAAGCAGAAGTATCATGTTTGGGTTTTATTTTTAAAACTAAGGGAATAATACAAGTTTATTTTATTCAATGTGATTTACAGTACTCCTCAAAAATTCAGAGAAGAAAACTACAGCATTGGCCCCGGTAGAAAACAATTCAAAACTCTTATAAAATTTAAATTGGATTTTGCAAGGTATGTGTCACCTGATAGAAAAAAGTTTCCTTATATTCCACACAAGCCACTAATGTGTTTAAAATTATTATTGCTCATTCATTTTTATAACATTTTGTATTTTTAATGCTGTGTAAATGCACATTTGAAGAAAATCTGTGTGCTCTTCTTTATACTACTTGAAAACCATCTTATAAAGAAAGTAGAGGGAAGAGGCTTTGTTTTGTTTCTAGTTTCTTGCTTTATTTAGATTTAGTAACAGGAAAAACAAGCAAGTTTGATAGTTACCTAAAGCAAATGCCTGACTCTAATCTAATCTAATCCAACCCAATCTCTTTCAGTTTCAGTTCAATGTGTTTGATTATTTGATATGTCAGAAAGTTAGTTTCTCTACCTACTAAAAGAGAACAGCATTTTCCTTGTCTAAGTCACAAAGTTGTAAAACCTCAAAGTACTTTAAAATCTTAGTAAATTATCTTACGACCTAATTAAACTCAAAATTGGAGATTAGAAAAAAAGTTGAGAATTATCAATATATTCTTCAGTAGCAACATCATCCCTGTCATACTCATTAACTGTCAGTAAACTTTCTCCTGTCTTGTTTCAAATGATTCCAGTATTTCAAATTATGGCTCAATGATTTTTCAGAAATATACCATAAAATCATTTTCATTTAGTTTAATGAAAGGTGGAGAGATAAGATATATATAATTCATGATCACGAAATATAATATGCTGTTATGGATTGAGTACTGGTGGTCAACGTAATGCCAGCTGGATTACATCAGCATGCATTAAGCGAAGATGCTCCACCTGAGGAGGGTTGCCAGGATAAATAGGTTGAGAAGAAGGAAGGTGTTGAGGGTTGAGGGGTTAAGGAGGCATTGTGGGTTCTCCTATGAGTTGCTGTCTGAGCTGTTGGTTCTCCTGGAAAAGCTTTGGTCCTCACATTGAGCATTGCTTTCTGGCTTCGGAGGGGAAGACAATGTGCTGCTTGGTCTCCAGGATGAACTCGTCACACCGCTTCCTGGCATGTACCCGACTGTACTTGTCATTGGAGGAGCCCGGGCCATGCCGCTGAGGACAGCTGTGGTGCCTTTTAGGATAGCCCTGGTCTTTGTTGTGAGTGTGATTCTTGGCTCCAGCATAGAACCCTCATCCCACTAGCACAGCTCCTTCATCGTGCTGGCATAGACTTTCTGGCTTCCACCACTGACCCGTGGGTCTTCCTCGCAGGGATCCATAAAAGAGACTGGCCTGAATTCTTCTTGTGGGCTCTGGGCCTCCAGTTGGACTTGTGGGAGGCATTGTCCTGAGCTCTGGGTTTTTATCTGGACTCATGTGAGACATGTGCTGTGGGGGTTAGGTCCTTGACTAAATAATCTATGTCTTTGGTGTTGTGGATAGATTTCCTGCATTTTCCTGTCAATTGCCAGTGACCATTATAAACGTATTATAAACTCCATGCCCTGAACCTAATTGTTCTCTGTGTATAACCCCTGACCTCAACACGTGCCCTGATGATATAATTGAGTGTGAACCCCTGTGAGTAAGTTCCTATCTTTTGCGTTCTGACATTGAGCTACATGAGAGACACTTGAGGCTGAAGTGTATACAGATAAACATAACTCACTTCGTACTAGTGTAAGTGCTGTAGAAATATATTTTAAAAACTCATGTGCAATTAAACACTTGAAAAATGAATTCTGACTGAGATGATCAGAGGATGCTTTAGAAAAAAATTGTATTATTTTTCTCTCATGAGAAGCAAAGAAAGAGCTATGTGAGGATTTCAAACAAGTTTGCACAAAGTTCATATTAGGGGAAAGAGCAGATCTACTCCATGAAGAGTAGATGGAGCATCAAAGCCAAGATTTTGGAAGGCTTTGAATGAAAGGCTATAACCATTCACACTAACTGCACACAACAGATTGGTACTGAGGATGGCAGGATAGGGAAGATTGATCACATTTTGTTTTGAAATTCCACCACTACTGTAGTAAAATGATTTAGATGGATTGAAGAGGAGAAAGAGAAGCTAGGAGTCAAACCTTTCAGATAGTCACTATGGCAGGATTTTTACTGACTGCTTAATATATGCCAAACAACATTAAATGCCTATTAAATTTATCAATATCTTTATTTCCCTAATTAATTCTAAAAGAAAAAAAATGGTATTAGATTGTTTTGTCATACAGGAAAATGGCAATCCAGAGAGTTGAGTAAACCTGTCAAGTGATATCAGGCAATTTGAGGCTATCTCCATGTTTCTGCGTCACTGGAAGTTGACCAGTGACGAAGCAGCAATGAAATAACCAAAAAAATTGAAAAACAAAAACAGCAGAGATAAGAGCTTGCTAGAGAGATTTCAGAAATATTCCCCTTTGGTTCTGTGCTTTGATTTGTGAGATCCCCCATAGACTCATGTGCTGACGTTTGCTCTCCAGCTGTGGCACTGTTGGGAGGTGGGGAATCTTCAGACTCAGACGCTGGGCTTTAGTGAGAGTGGTTAGAACCTTGGGGGAAGCAAGATGACAGCAGTGTCACCCTCTCTTTTTGCTCCCCTGAAGCTGTGAGGCGATCAGTTTCATCTGTTATGATGTTCTGACTTGTCACAGCTTAGAAAATCATGGGCCAAGTGATTATGGACTGATGGCTCTAAAACATAAGCCATGATAAATATTTCTTCTGTTTTGATTATTTACCTCAGATTCATTATAACAGAAAGCTGGTGGATGCATTTGGTTTTTGAGGTCTGGTGAATGGTGAGGCTAGAGTTAAAGAGTAGAACCAGGTAAGAAAGACTATGGTTTTCATCTAATGAGTCTAAGAGTTTCACACTCTATTCATGGATCTTTATTTTAAAAAATATTTTCTGAAATTTAAAATCATGAAAATTCATAAACTTTTCCAGAAATGGAATTATTACAAAAAGCAAAGGAGTTATTTACATAAAGAATGTTGTATCATTGGAAAGGTGAGGAGCAAACTCTGGGCATTCTTTTTGCTGTGAGCACATGCCTTCTCCCAGAGTTCACCACTACCTCTGGAAGTGGCAGTCCATGGCCCAAGGCCTGGTACTGCTGGCAGGGATACAGTTACCTGAAAATTTCCACAATCTAGAAAAAAATAACAGTTAATGGACGATCACATAGAAGGTGTGGAAATGTAAAGAGTGGAGACTGTGCCACTTGAGTAGATTGTCACTCCATTAGTAATGATAAAACCCGCAGTGCGTAATTGGTAACAGGAACATTCCTTCAGAATTCATAAATCAATAATTGATAAAATGTGCTCAGGTATAACTAAGGAGCTTTTTATATGGTAGGTCAGATAAACTGATTACAGTATACTGCAAGAGTCAGTAGAATTATGGGCAGTATTTTATTTATAAGGGGAAGGATACGAATTCCCAGACTTTAAAACTGTGAGCTATACACCTTAGGTTTATGCTACAGAGCACTGCCCGTGGATCACAGGGTTAGCTATTAATTTGGACAAGGAATTTTCATCTGTGTTCCCAGAATTAAACTGCTTTTTAAAAGGTACACTTTTAACCATATTTTCTGGCAACAAAATCTGAAACAGAAGCAGTTAGGAAAGCTAGTAAAAACAAAATTGTTGAAAAGGAAATTTTGCGACTTTTTAAAATCCTGAAATAAAGGAGAATATGAACCTTATTAGCTAGGTAAGCCGAATAGCCTATTTAATTGGTAGTTTTTGACATTATAAGTAAAATATCAAATTATTACAGGCCTTTTGGCAAGTTTCAAACTGGTGTGTTAATTATGGCAACCACCAGCAAGTGTCAACAGTTCAAGGGAGAATATGGTGGAGGGTAACATTTCTTTTCCAGCACTGGAAATTAAATCCAGATCCTTCATATCTAACTGCCTATCCAGTGATTCTAAAAATTTTACTATTTTGACACAAAGTCTGAGTAAGTTGCCATGGATGGGCTCAAACTTCTGATGTTTTTGACTCAGCCATCCAGATTGTTGGGATTAAAGATGTGTGCAATTATACTTAACTGATGTGGTGGAATATACTGTAGTGTGATGTGATGTGTCTGTACTGTAATGTTTTGGAATGTAAAAACACTTCGCCCTATACTAAATTCACTTTTGAAAAAGAATGATGCAATCATGGCTGGTAGTGGTTTAGTGGCAGCGTGCTTGCTCACCATGCTGGTAAAGGCCCTGAGTTCAATTCTTAGTCATCAATAGATAGACAGATAGAAGATGATAGCTAGATAGAATGAGAGGAAAGAGAAGAAAAAGAAAAAATCATGATGCATCTCTTGATCTAATCTCATCAACTATGTTTACGTCATGGATGAAGTCTCCCCTAACTACATCAACAGAAGAAAAAAAAAAATCCCATATACTAATTCTTTGTAACATCATTATTTATCTCAGTATTCTGGAAGGTTTGTGTGAAGGATGTGTTAGCGTTTTACTTCCCATTCAAAAGCAAAAAAAAAAAAAGACACTTGAGTATGTTTAGTATAACTCAAATAATTTGTTAGTCTCTAATTTACACAGGCAAATTGGGAGAATGAAATGGTGTGAGTCATGCAGGGAATACTGAGTAGTGTCAAGAGTCTTAGGTAAGAGCCCCAGAGTGTGGGAATGGGTGACAGCCAGGAGAGAAGAAAAGGTATCATGACATGATGGAGAACTGGGGTCTTGTAAAACTGGAAGGCATGTGTCACCAGTGACTCACTGGTAGAACTTGGCCAGAAACAGCCTTCAAAAAGGTGATTCTAGAGTCACTGGGAAGACATCACAATGTATTCAGTTTTGAAGACAACAGGGTAGTCTTAGGGAAAGGTTTGAATGGTAAATTACTTCAAGCACCCAACTGCCAGGGGTTTTATATTATCTCTAATGTGAGTTAGAATTATTTCTTGGGTAAGATTTTAATTTCATTAAGAACAAAATCTTGGTACTCTATTTACCCCTGAATTTAGCACAAAATAGGAGCTAGCAGAACATCAGTGAACTTGTCTTCTGCCATGTTTGAAAACCTGTTAGTACTGCGGAAGTTACAAAGAGAAAGAGCTCAAACTTTATTCTAACATTAGAAATCTAAAGTACTGTGTAAATCATTAACAGATGAGTAGCTTTGATTTCCTCACTTATAAAATAAGAATTCTATTTGATAAACTCTAAGTCCCTTACCATTTTGAGTAGCCTCTCACTTTTAAACTCAAACTGTAGTCTTTCTCTAAAAGCCTGCTTACATGCATCATGTAGATTGACTGCTATATCATCAGGCAGCACTTCTTCATCCCTATTAATTTTTCAGCCCTGATAAAGGAGATCGGTATCATTCAGAAGCCTTCAAGTGCAAAGCAAGGCATAGCTTCCAGATTGTCCCTAATACTGTGGAGTCCTAAGTGACTTCTTCATATGCTGTACTATTAAACCTACATGAGAAACATAATTCGTATCCTGTATTATTTAGTTTTCTGATTGTTAGGGTGGTATGGTTTATATCTAGATGCCCTCTCCCAAAGCCTCATGAATTTCCCAAAAGGCTTGGGAAGAAGATGGCACTGCAACTGCCTTGGAGTTAGAGGTAGAGTCTGGTCTCAGAAGCAGGACACTAAGGTGGACAGTTTGGAAGGGTGTACCCTCGCTCTCTGGCTCTGCCTTTGTCCTTTGCTTTCTGGTTGCTTTGATATGAACAACATTCTTCAGCCAGACCCTTTCCCCACACCACTGATCACTCAAGGACTCCTCCCCTCCTTTAAGCTGAAGTGTCACTCAGTTCAGCTCAGAAATAAGGAAAATGACTAAATCACTGGGCCAAGCTTCCCAACACTCATAATTTAAAGAACTGTTTAGCATGGCTCACTGTTCATATCACTTAGTTTCAGAGATTAGTCTGTGGTCAATGAGATTTAAGGTAGAGATATGGCAGGAAGTCTTGGTAAAGTAAAGCTCCTCACTGTGTGGCAGCTGGAAAGCACACAGGAGAACAAACAGCACCAGAGTTGAAGCAGCTAGGGAGAGGTGACAGTTTCTAAGTTCATGCCTCTGTGACCCACCCTGATACACCCAGAAATGTGCTTTCCTCATTCCCTAGGCAGCTCTCAAGTCAATCAACTGACAATCAAGTGTAACTGTCACTAGTCCTTGATTTGTATGTACCTTGACAAGAAAATACTGCATTTACCATTTAATTTTTGCAGTCTTGAACTTTCATTCAATACATTCTGAGTACATCAGAATATCTGCAATGGGAAGAAAGTGAATTACAACAAAGTATCTCTTTCTACATGTCGTTTGTAGATTTCGTAATTACTGTCACTTGTCATAATCAAGATGCTTCTTTTTGAAAAGTAGAAGTAAAGAGATCAGAAATAGAAAAAGGAGTATCTAGAGGAAGGGAGGAAATATTTTCCAGTTTCTATGGTTGGGCAAGTTTGGAATGCTCTGTACAATATCTGTAGCTTATGTTTCTTTTAGTTTCCAAGTAAAACCTGTTCCAAAAGGGAGAGAAATAAGTGGGATGACCAGGCAAATAGAAAGTTACATTTTCTTTTAGATAAATGAATAAGCAAATCTGAAAATCATCTATTTTCATATAATTACTTGAAAAATATTCCAAGGGGTGACTTTTTGTACTTCCTTCTCATTTAAAAATGTACTAGTAGGAATAGCAGGCATTTGACAGAATAAAAGTTTTGTGCACATAAATGACACAGTAAAAATAAGAAAATGCAATTTGATGTTGATATCTAAAAGATGGTTTTCTGTTGGAGTTGACAATGGTGAAAAATAAAAGGTGATCTACTTTTTTGGTGATTCCTGGGACCATTAATTGGACAAAATCCAGGATGCTTTTATTCTCTCCTTTTTCTCAGTAATAAATCAGCAAGTTTCTTTTTGTATCTAAATGTAAATATATTATTCATGATGTTCAATGATTGTAATAGGCAAAAAATGATCACAAAATATATTTACATCTTGTTCGCTTTGGCAGCGCACATACTACAACTGGAAATAAGTACCCATCATAATGTCACTGAAGCCTGAACTTATATAGCAAAGTGGATAAAAGTTGCAAATTTGATCAAGGTTGCTAACTAGCTAATCTTGAGCTGGGTAGATTATTGTAGATGATCAGAGAGAATACAATGTAATCCCAAGGGCATTTATGAGTGGAACAGTGAGGAGAAGAATGAATTTTCAACCTTAAAAATCAGTTAGCAAATACAAATTGAACTCATGATGTAATACAACTTTACATGCATTAAGACAGCTATTTTAAAAAAGAGAGAGAAAAGGGAAAGGAAAATAAAAGATGCCAAGGAGGTTGTGGAGAAATTGAAACCCTGTGAGCTGTTTATGGGAATATAAAATCACAGAGCTACTGTGGAAAATGCTTTGGTTGTTTAACAAAAGTTAAATATAGCACTGCCATATGATATACTGAGCTATTTCTATGATTCAAAAAAAAATTGGAAATAGAGGCTCAAACTGGCATATGCATATACATTGTGATGTTTAATCTTAATTGTCAATTTGGATTGGAAAACACCTAAGAAATTGTCAAGGCACACAGCAAGGTGGGTCAGTGACTGTTCCCAGAAACCACAGGATCATGAGAGCTCTAAATTTATCAGTGATCTAACCCAGCGGAGGAGATGACGGTTTGATAGTATTATTTTGTGGAGATAGAATCAGGACAGGTGATACGGGGTCTAGTAGGAGGGAGTCCTCTGCCTCATCCTTTCAAGCTTTTATCCTGCAATTGGCTTCAACTTTATGGCAGCTTTGAAGCATCACCACACCTTCTGCTACAATGAGTCCATGTAGCCATGAACCTAAAGCAACAGGGCCAGCCAACCATGGGTGAAAAACACTGAAATAATGAACACAAATATATCTTTCATCATTTAAGTTGATTTTCTTGGGGTTCATCTTTATAAAATTCAATTAGCACACTAGTATTTATAATATTGTTTTCCACAAAGGACCTAAGGATAGAAACAAGCTTACTGCCCATAGGGACATGAATGATTAAGCCACACGAGTATATGCATGTGATGAAACATTATTCAGTCATACAGACAATTAAATTCTGATACAATACCATGTTTTAGCCTTGAACTTGTTATAAGTGTAGTAACTTGGATACAAAAGGACAACATTATATGACTCCATTTGTATGGTCTACTTACAATAAATTAATGTATAAAGACAAAATGTACAATGGAGATTGCAATTGTCAGCAGGACCGAAAGATGAGCCCACAATGTTTAATGGGTACAGGGTTTCTGTCTGGAATGATGAAAAATTTTGGAAATAAATATACTCACCTAAAATTGTGAGTATATTTAGTATTAGTGAATTATACACTTAAAAATTACTATTGTGAGGAATCTTCTGTTATGTAGTTTTAATCATAATAAAAAATCTAAAAGACAGTTTGAAACAGAAATACTGCTACTATTACTATGAACATGACTGCTATTGTTATAAGTTGTGATTTGTATCACACATATTATGACTATTGTATCTATATTATTTTAAACTTAAAAATATTAGGATATGCAGAAATTCATTATTTTACCACTTTATAATGTGTAGACAGAACTTAATAAGTATCTAAGAACACAAAAAAGAATTGGGAATAGAGGTAGATCTCAGATATGAACTCACAAAATATGAGTGTAAATCCACATTCCTATGTTTCTTCCAAATCATCATATTGCATCTTAACACCATACAGTTACATGTTACAGTTACACCATACAGTTACAGTTATATGTAACTGTAAAAGTTCCAAATGGAACCCATTTTACGCCTTAATCTAAATACAAAATTTTATTTTATGAACCAATAGAATTTTAGTTGTATGCAGTTGAGATTCATTCTAAAGTTAAGCTCTCGGGCTGGGGGTTTAACTCAGCGGCACAAGTGCCTGCCTGGCTAGCACAAGGTAAGCACAAGTTCCTGAATTCTATCCCAGGTACCAAAAAATAAACAAACAATAAAACATAAAGTTAAGCTCTCAATGCAGTAATCAACTAGGAAAACTGGCTGTGATAGCAGTGTCATCACCTCTAGCAAGGTGTGTTGGAGTGGCATGTCACAGTAGATGCACAGGACCAGTGCACTTGAGGAAGGCGGGGGAGTACCAGGATTTTGCCACCATCTCTCCTGTAGCCTCCAGCACCTCCTAAGCCCTCCCAAATCTGTCTCCCAGGAAGCATGTCTATGTGGACTTTTCAGACTAAGCACACATTTGTATGTCTTTTAAACTTGTCATATCACAGTTGTTGGAATTGCAGTTTTGCAAAGAAATTACTTAGCAGATTTTGCATTCTCTAAAATAATAGACACAATTTTGAAAGTAATTATTTTCCTCCAGGAGTTGCTTCCTCCTCTTGTCATAGAAATCTGATGTCTTTAACATCTATTTTTTCTAATCCTCAAATCCATGTTTCTGTGACCTGCCTATGATTTCAGATAGTGGTGACCCTCCTGAGAACAGACAGGTGCCATTTCTGTCTTGCAGATGGCTCCTGTATCCTGTGCCATTTGATATTTCTCTCTTTTCTGCAGTTAGGTGGCTCAGATTCTTAATTAAAAGACTCATTCCTATGGCAGCTTTTATAAAGTGAATATCTGCATATGAAGGAAGAGGAAAGAGAACAGAAGGAGGAGGGAACACGGTCTGCTTTCCACCAGATACTGAAACATTACACTAATCTTTTTCACACCTTGTGGAGTTTCAATTTTCCCTTTAAAATGTGGATTAAACAAAGTTGCCAAAAAACATATGCTTTCATGTCAAACATTTCACTTATTTGGGAGGCTGAAAGCAGCTTGAGAGTGTTCGCTGACTCTGCCTGAGAAGAAGGAGCAGGGTGTTTGAGCTTCTAAGTGGAGACTTTCTGCTGGAAAGTTGGAAGGTGAGCACCTGAGGGGTGGCATGAATGTGGTCATTGGCGGGCTGCATAGAAATCCCAAGCTTTCGCTTTTAGAGCACAGAAGAGTCAAGGTCAGTGCCAATACTGGTGCTGGCCACCTTATGGGGCTGTGATTTCACAACTAGTAACATTTGAAAAGAGCCAGTGCTGATGAAATGACTGTCTGCTATAGGTAAGTTGGTAAGACAACGTGCAGCTTTGTCAAGCCAGTGCAAACCTGACCCTCCTGACCCTTGCTGGGTAACAATTGAATCATGTGACTTTATGGTAGTTCATTCCTCAATGCATTGTTCAGGAAAGTAAGAGTTGGACCCATGTTCCAGAAACTGGACAGTTAATTGTGATCTGACTTCATTTCCTTTTTCCCATAAGGAGGTCCGTCAAATGATGTGATATTAGGTTAATATTGTTTTCAGTAGTATGAAAGACTTCAGATAGTAATTCTTATCAGAGTACTAGCTGTGGAATTTAGTTATTAATCTAAAAGTTCTGAAATTCGTTTGTTTAATTTGTCAAATATTATCTATGCTATGTTTTGTGTAAGGATATTGCAAATATGTTCATATAATCTAAAAAGTAATATTTTGTCACTATTGGTTCTTGATCAGTCAGGTTATGAGAATAATAAAATAGCAAGTAAACATAAAGTATTTCCTGTATATTAAATTACAAGCTACATTTTGTAGATAAATCTGGCATGATCTTCACCCATCTATTCTGAAATTAAATCATTATTATACCCATTTTACAGATGGAGATGTCAAGGTTTTGAATCTAAATAATTTGTCTCAGGTTACTCCACTAATACTTAAGATGGAAATTAAAGGTCAATTGTTTGAATTCATGAGCTTTCTTTTTTTAGAGAAAAAAGAAAAACAGATAAAAGGGTAGAAGTAATACAAAATTTCAAAAAAAAAAGCAGTAGGAAATCACTAGTTGATAAATTACATATTGTTACTTTAGAAGTAGTTGCTCAAGTCAGTGGAACAGGTTAGAAGATGCAAACACAACTACAAAGACACTGAGCCATCTTATGTCTGACAAACAGGCTAAACATGTTCTCTGGAAGAAGGATAGCCTCTTTAATAAATGGTGTAGGAAAAATTGGCTTTCTATATGCCTAAGACTGAATCTAGACCCATATCTATCACCATGCACAAAAATGGATCAATAAGAACTAAGGAGTAATAAAATCCAAAATGTGTAAATTTTGTTGTAAAAAAGAGAGGGAGGAAAAAAAAAAGAGCTCTAACGGATATAACAGCAAGTGTGTTTAGGGGTGTTAAACATATTAATGTTTTTGGATCATTGAACACAGCTGTTTGCAGTCTCTCTGTTTGAATGTCTACTTTGTATTCTTTGATACTGTGATGTGAGCAACTATTTCCAAGATGATAATATGTAATCTATTAATAGGTGATTTCTTACTGTTATGTTTTTTTTTTTTTGTAGTTCTGTATTATGTGTAACCTTACACCACTTTGTTTTGTTTTGTGTTTTTCTCTTTTTCCTCTTAAATTAAAAAAAAAAAGATCTGAATATTCAAACAGAAACACTAAATGTACTGGAGGACAAGGCAGGTAGAAACCTTGGAGACACGGAGTAGGCAAAGAATTCATGAACGAAGCACAGATCACGAGCTTTCTTATATTTGGCTCTCTGACAATAACAGTGAAGTAATGTTTCACTTAGTCCTTATTTTCCTGTGCTAATTAGATATATATTTGTAAGTCATTTGTAAACACTGAATGTCAAAGTCCCTCACTGACCCCTCTTCCTGCTAAGATGTCTAATGAATTCATGAACAAAATGTACAATTAAACAATCTGTAAATCAAGAAGCTTTGAGTTAGCCTCTATATCTTGCCTTCATTATTTGACATTACTTATTTAAATCAATTGTGTATGTAACAATTTATTTATTCATTCCAGAAGCAGTAAGAACACAGTACCTGGAGTTAGACTTCTGGGACTGAGCCCAAATCCAACACTTACAAATACTGTCCAAATCATTGCACTGATATATAACTCAGCATTCTCATCAAACACTGGAAACTTATAGTGTCTTTGAGCTATGGTGAGTATTAAAGATCAGGTACGTTCAGGAATATAGTAAGCATTATGTAAGTAATAGCTGCCTTCATAAAGAATTGAGAGGAGTTCTAATATGGTCATAATGAGCACGTGCATTTTATCCAAAATTCACTTAGGGCCTTCTGTAAATTGTTGCCTACAATATCTTGCAATGAAACTAATTTCTCTCATGCAATTATATCTTTATAATTTTAGTGTCTTTTCTTCAGAAAAATTGTCAGTCTTCTAGTACCCCAACAGAAATATTGACAGTGAATTAAGTTGCATATGAAGTTTTTAATTACTTTGATTTATTAAAAAAAATGTACAGTGAAAAAAGGGCTCTGTCGATAGATAAGGTAGGTAGAAAGCCAAGCTCACCAAGATACACGGGGAAACACACACCCAGCTTTTTCCAATAGTTTGCCTCGGCTTTGCTTTAGTGGCCCAGTGGGAGTCATGGCAATCAGCTGTCATAACATTCAGGCGGAGTCATAGCTGTGTGTTTCTCCAGAACTTCACTCTTTTCATGAAATCCACCTTTTCATGAGATTCTGCTGCCAAATTCTCCTTGGAATTCTTGAAGGGTGATAGATATCAAATTATACAAGTGCAAATAGCAGTAAGCGTAGCCACCCTCAATCCAGACCAGAAAATGCTACCACTATTCCATGAAGCACTAGTCAAAAACCTAGGTGTCTCTTGAATCTCTTGTACAGGTCCTTCTGTTTTATGAGGTGTTTGTTTTAATGAATTTTTCTTGTCACCTTATTATCTCCATTTTTATTGCTTCCACATGAATTTAAAATTCCTAATACATCCTTTGGATTATTACAATGGATTATAAACTCTTCCTCTCTTCTGCTGAGTAGTTCATCCATCTTCTCTGTCATCAAAAAATGTTTCTTAATTTAAATATGATGTTACCTTCTTATTTATACACTGAATAATCTTTGAGTATTGTAATAGATTACACTCTTTAGAGCAGTAATACATTCACAGCAAAATTGAGTGTAAGAGATTACCCATCTACTCTCTTTGACAGTGCATGTGTGGCCTCCCTCATTATTAATACCCTGTTCCAGAATGGTACGTTTGTTGCAGTTGATGAACATCAGTTACTAACACAATATTATCACCTAAACTCCACAATTAATACTAGGGCTCACTCCTGTGGAGAGTCGAACACCAAGAGTGGACAAGTGTTGGACTCTCCACAGGTTAGAATGTGGCACATATCTCCTATCATAATACATAGAAAGTATCTCACGGCTATAAAAGTCTTCAGTTATTCACTTACCCATTTAATCTCTAAGTACTGCTAAATTTTGTACAATTTCCACAATTTTGCCCTTTCCAGAATGCCTTTAGTTGGAATCATATAGTATGAAATCTTTCTTTGAGAGTAGCTTCTTTCTTTGTAATGTGCACTTAAATTTCTTAAAGTTCTTTTCAAACCTGATAGCTTCATTTTTCATGCTGAATAATATTCCCACTGTCAGTATGCACTGCAGTTTATGGATGCTTTCCTGTGCTGAAGGACATTCCGATTTCTTCAAACTTCTGGCATTATTGAATAAATATGTTATAAACAACCATTTGCAGACTTTCTACACTAAATAATTTTAAAATTGAAAGACCAGGAGATCAATAGCAAAACTTCACAAGGTTTCAGTTCTGTCTATGCAACTTTGCCTCTCCATGTGGCCCATGAACTAAGCTAATTTTACTTTCTAGTCATCACACTGTTCTTTCTTACATCTGACACTTTACACTTCCGGTGCTTATCCTGAGGCATTTTCAGCCTCTATTCTCTGTATCATATTTCCTTCTAGTACTTAGTATTTGTCCAGAAAAAGCATTTCCTCTACTCAGAAAACCTCCACCCACTCATAGTTTCTGCATACATCTTGGTACCTGATTCAAATACATATCTCCTCTATCTATTTCTATAGCAGACCACAAAGCTTTTTATAGGCAGAGATAAAGTATAATTTCACTTTGTATCCCACACATCCAATACCAGTCTGGTTTAAATAATGTTTTATTAATGAATCAGTGGGTATCCTGTGAAAATGAGCTGATTTTTACCACATCATAGACTAAAGAGTAACTTAAGACAGAAATATTGTAGATTTTCTAACAAAGAAGGTTTACAATAGGCAGGACAATCTATCCTGGAAAGTAAATAGTCTGCAAAATTTATATTAAGTGAAACATCAAATCTCTGTGTGGAAAAATATGCATAGAAAAGAACTTCCATCAAGGTAAGCTGGAAGGCATCAGAAAAAGGTTAAAGGGAAGAAATCATGCAACTTATTTCTAGTCTTTCTCAACTCCATATGTAAGTTTAGAGTACCTCACCATTTATGAAGACTTTCTGCATAAAAGAAAACTGGATTTAGAGTAGCTGACCTCCACATCCCTTGGGGCTCTACATTTCGTTGGATTGTTGGCAAAAATTATATAATCTTATCATGGTTTGAGTTTCATCTTGATTCACTAGATCACTATAACCTGAGTTTTGGAGTTTACAACAGGTCTTAAATAGAATTTCAAGTTCTGTTGTGATGCTGCAGAACATGACCTTTGGGGATTAAAAAAAGAAGTTGATTCATTGAACATTTATTGGGTACTTAGTAAAAAGCACCACACCATTTTAGGAATAGTGAACCTCATAAAAATAGAATAAAATCCCAGCCATAAACGCTTTAAATCCCAAGGAAGTAAAATTAAAATCAAGAAAAGGAAGAAGAAAGATGTTCTAAGAGTTTGAACTTTCTTGATGGCTATAAAATACCTTGAAATACATGAGCTTTCATCATGAATTTAGCAGAGTTGTTAAAGTCTGCCAGAAATGATGACAGGGGGCTGAATAGGACGTAACCAGAGACAAACCCAAAAGTGGACACTGCTAGGGATAGAGTGTGTTATTAGCAGGTAAGCGGGAGGTGGAATTGGATGATAGCGTGAAGACAGCCTCGCTAGTGGCAGAAATGCTGAGAAAGAAGAGGGGCTTAGACTTGAACACAGCTGAAAGGAAACAGGGGACAGAACACTGGAAAACACTGCAGAGTCTCTACAGGGCAGCACATGGAGATGAGAGCTGCAGCTCCAGAGAAAGAAGTGGAAGGGAATCTCAGGTGAAATCCTACAATGAACTGGGGGTTACATCAGAACGACAGTCTACCCCCACCTGCGTGGTTTCCTGCAACTATAAACCTGAGCAAACAGTAAGAACCAGACTCTCATTTTTGTATCCTGCCCACTGCTTCACGACGCTCATTAAGTCCCTCACTGTCTACTTGCTTCTATGTCTGTAATCATTAGGTTTTCACCTCTGTGTGCAGGAACAAATTACACATGTAAGTGTTGGCATTTTGTTCCTTGTTTTTCTGGATGGATTCATATTCTCAGACGTGAAGCATAAGGATTTCCCTGACCTTCTTTCTTTATTTGGTAAGTGAGCAATGCTTTGTCCCAGGCAGGGCATTCTATGGTACATACATGCTGTTTTGTTGCCAACAAAATATCAACATTTTGCCTGAAAAAAAAGTAAAAGGAACATTCATCTTTCTATAGTTTTAATGACTTATCGACTAAAACTTAGATTTATCTAAATTAGATTCAAGGACATTTTCTGATCTGTCACTCTTGTTAGAAAACCGGATGGTTTTGAGATCCAACCCGAAACCTGTTTGTTCTCCTCATCTGTCTTTCTGTCCCTACCTCCTCCACACCACCCACCCCTGCTCACTTGGAAACACTCATTTTTCCTAAAGGGGAGTGAACCCAGGCCCAGCAGACAGAACCCAGAGGGAGGGCAAAGTAGCTTCGGCTTCAGATTAATGAGCTATTTGATTGGGATGTGACGTTGGTTTAACAGCAGTTTTCCTCAACTGTGGTGTGATCAGGAATTTGTAGAAGTTTATTCTTAGCTCTTTCCTTTGGCTACAGCAACATGTTAACAGCTTGTGCATTCTGTAATGCCTTTTTTTTTTCATTGCCATGGTAACCATTAAAACTTAAGGTATATGTGGGTCAAGATGTGGCCAATCTACTGGTTGCTGGTATGCTGAAAGGGAATGCAAATTAAACACACACACACACACACACACACACACACACACACACACACATTTAGACAGCTGCTTTTGATAGGTGTGCCTTAACCAGGTTGTGAGATTCCTGGATATTGAAATTTTGGGAAATGATCATTTGCTTTACAAAGAATTGAAAACAAACTACAGCCACATAGCAAATTCCTTAGTTGTTTTAAAAATGGGATTATTTTGACCGCATGGTGATTTGCAGGAAGCTCCTAGGAGCAAAAATGCCACCTGAGGTTTTAAAGTCTAGAAACAGAACACAAGTTTGATTTTAGAGCCATGTTAACTTGGTAGACATAAACTTTACCTAGATTCTTTCACAATCTAAAATGTTTTTGTGGTTTAAATATTGTGTTATCTTCTCTCTCAAAAACAGTATAGTAACTAATTAAATATTGGCAAATTTAAATCAACTCGCCAATGCTAAGCAAATCCAAACCTGTGTGTCAAGCAAAACAAAATACAGACAAGCTTACAAGCTCAAGAACAACAGGGAAGGAGACTAGGGATTTAGCTCAGCGGCATAAGCTCCTGCCTTGAAAGCAGGCAGTCGTGTGTCCGATGCTCGGTACCAATAAAAAGGAAAAAGACAAAAAAAAAAAAAAAAAAAAAAAAAAAAAAAAAAAAAAAAAATGAACAACAGGGAAACAAAGCTATTCCCACCTTGAAAATATTAATGACTACATAATATAGCTAATTTCTATTTTTATTTCATTTTCTACTTTCAACAGTGTTTCTTTTCATCAGCACCGTGCTAGTGCTAGTCGTTGTAGGAGGTACTAAATCTTCTGGGGGCAAAATTCCTACTTTCAGTGAATCTTGGAATCTATTTAGAAACAGAACCCATGTAAGGAAAATAGAAATGACACGGTTATATATTAAATACATCCTGTGAGTTTAGAAAGTAGAAGACTCCTTATGAACTTGATAGAAGAATGTTCATGTAGGAAGCAAAATCCAGGTTGTCTGTTGAAAGAACGGAGAGAAATGCCTGGCAGGGAGTAGGAATGGGAGAAAGATATTTCTGAAGAAATATTTTTAAATATGTTTTGCTAGTGTAATTAGTATGGCTGCTTGAAAATGTAGGGCGCTGTGAAAAGTAAACGAAAAAAATGTCTCATCCACTGACGAGGTAGCATTTTGTTTAAAATATTAACATTTCTTAGAAAGTATGAGGATATTACCTCATAGTTCAAATGAAAGTGACAGCCTTACCTTAATATGAAGATGACAAATTCATGTGGAACATATGACAAAGTTTGATGCATTCTTCAGGCTATGATATATTTCAGCAGGAAAAATACGTATTTAAAATACAATTGCTGGATGAAATGTTCAAGGATCTTAACATTACTACCAAAACCAAAGAAGTATATCTATTGATAAAGATTCTTAGAGACCATGATTCTTCTCCTACTTACCCAGTTCAGTTGCAATGGTTATAATCTGAGTTGTGACCTTAGAGAAAATAACGGACATAAATATTCAGCATTCATTTGCTTAGTGAAAATATACCTTAAGGAGTTCCATCTTTAGTTGTTACCTAACACAAAGATGTCCTTTTTCACTGCTTATTTTCATTCTCAATCTCTGGCAAATGTTAATTTAATCAAAGCTATCGTCCACAACAGACACTCAAAGAGAACACTGTGCAAGTCTGACGATTCTGAAACTGCCAGCTCTGTCCTGGATTTTGTTGTCTTTCGGAAACAGAACAGAATTTAGTATTTTGTTTGCAGCTTCCAAGAATCTCTAACTCACTACTTCCTGCTTCAAAGATTCCTGCCTTGCCAGGTATTCATAGGAATCAGAGTTTTAATTCGTAACTCCTTCCCCTAAATGTCCACTAACCAGTTTGAGAAAATGCAGTATACCAGCACATGTTTAGCTAAGCAAGGAAAAATTCTTTAACATTTCATTTATTTTCAACAGTCAGTCATATACTCTGCTGTTATGAGTACCAAAGAAAGGTGACATCCATTAAATACAGTATCTCTCCTTCCCTTCTCTGTCTCTCTGTCTCTCTCATTTTCTCTCTCCCACTGTATCTCTCTCTCCTTCTCTGTCTCTGTCTCTCTGTCTCTCTCATTTTCTCTCTCCCATTCTCTCTCTCTCTCTCTCTCTCTCTCTCTCTCTCTCTCTCTCTCTCTCTCTCTCTCATGGATTTCCCCATTTTCTCTCACTTGGGATTTTTCACATTAAAAATACTTATTCTCTTAGCATAAGATTTTTCTATAATAATACAACTACTACTCCAGGGCTTGACAGTTACTGATTGTGTGAATGAGCTTATGATCAATATGAAGGGACTTCCTTGGGAAAAAGTGCACAAAACTCTTGTGTGTATTTTAGAAAATGCAGGATCAAGAGTGAGTAACCTAAGGTAGTGGAAAGAGATGATGAGTTAAAGGAAAATGTGTCACTTAGAAGCTAGCAGAATTCAGTTTCCCCCTGGTTTTCAATGCCAGAGTCAATTTACTTAAATTTGCTAATTTTGTTGAGTCTCAGTTTCCTTATCTGCCATAAAAAATACTGAGCAAGACACTCTAATTTCATTCTAAGTTTCTTTTATATGGTTATCCTCATGAAATTAGCAATGTATTTATCTACTGAAAAATTACTAATAGACATAACAATAGATTAATAACTAGCCTGACTTAATAGTTAAAAAATTCTGACACATCTAAATTAAGTAGAAGTATACTGTCAATATTGATCTTTTTATTGTCACGACAGCCCTGTTGAAAACAGTATTTTTGGATGAGCCTCAAGTTTCCACTCATTTATGTGCAGACCTTGTATAATCCCCTTTGCCGGAGTGTGGGAGGAACCTAGGGATATGATGAGATAATTGCTTCCTTGATTAGGCTCTGTTTCTAAAGACCCACAATCCTCCCAGCCTGGGAGAAAGCAAACATCACTATTGTGAGTTCCCTATGGGGGTCATGTAGCACAGAACCGTAGGTAACTTCAGGAGCTGAAAGTATTCCCTGGGTGGTTAACAGCTAGCAAATAATGGGGACCTCAATCCCATAACTGCAGGAAAATGAATTCTAAGGAACACCAATCAGCCTGGAAGAAGACCTAGGGCTTCAAATAAGATCATGGTACTTAGGAACACCTAACAAGACCCCTAAGCAGGAAATTGAGCTAATTCATACAAAGACTTCTGAAGAAGAAAAACATGAAATAACAAATATGTGTTATGTTAGCAGCTTCATTTGTAGTAACGAATTACACAGTAAGAGAAAACCAAATGAAAACTACCCTTTCTCTTCTCATCCATTTTGAAAGAAGGTGTTCACATAAGGAAAAGTGAATACCTAAAGAAGGCGGATGCTTGGAAACAATTTTCTTCTGCATTTGACAGAGTTAAAACAAAAAGAAATCGGCAGGCAAAGCAGTCAGGATGAAAGTCGAGTTGCCTTTGGCCCATTACACACTCATGTAGGACTCGGCTATTTAGACCGAGACTCACCTCTGTGCCTTTGTAGTCCCCTGAGTGTACAAGCTTGTATATCAGTGTGAGTACATGTCGTATGTTTGTGTTTATTTGGTAATGAATCACATCAGATGTTTTAGGGGTAGGTGTTAAATCTCCTATAATGGATGTAACTGTGCAAGACTGCCATTGGGGAAATTTCCTCTTGACCTCAGCTGGTGATCGGCTTACACCCTGAAGCATGAGAATTGATAGGCCTTATAATTTTATCCGAGCTAATGTCATAGCAGCTGCTGTCCTTGCTGCTTGCTAGCTGATTAAATTCCCAAATTAGGGATAGCCTTTTGTCACCTGAATTGTCAAGGAGGTGAAATGTAACAATAGCTGCTTTCATTTTTACCTCTCCCATCATGAGTGTTTCTTCGATAACACAGAATAGCTTGGACCATCACTATTATCCTGGGACTTTATTAGAATTTAGGAATTTTGTAATCCTACTCAAAACGAAATCGCATGCTTTCTAATGCAAGAAAGGAGAGAGGGGCCAGTTCAGCTCTAAAACTGCAATTGTTTGCCTACCTCCAGGGACACATCTCACAGATTGCCATGAAAATAAATTGGAAAGTGTACAATGCCAAATCACTGCCTACCCTGTATTACTCCACAGACACAAACAGGCACCACCACCACCACCATCCTTCCCAGCACAAATACAAGGAAACACATTGGTGAACTTTCATTTCTTCATGAGGGAAAAATGCATTACAATTAGATTAGACTATCACCATTCAGAAAGTGTGTTGCTTTTCGCTTCTTTTAAAATGATTTATTATTTATTACTATTTATTTTCAAGATGATCTTCCCTGCTCCTTCAGGAAAGGAGCCGTTTGGCTCTCCATGTCATTACTGAAGCAGAGCAAAAGCCTTCCACTCAGACTGCTGCAATTTCCACCCTAACAGTCAACCCAGCAATTAGAACCGTTTGTTACAGTGACAGCGGAGCAAACCATTTTCCAGCAGCAAGGCTTCGGGGGCTGCTGGAACCTGAGCAGGAAGCGCAAGCCGGTTTATGTGAAAGGGTCTAGCGCCACACAGCAGCTAATTCTGGAATAGCAGGAAGGTTTGAAAACAAACCATGCAGGCCTGGGAGGTGCACATGCATCTTTGAACTTCTGGAAAATGTCTGATGTTGCTTTTTTCCAACCAGGAATAAAATTGGATAATAAATTTTGATGCTTGGGAAGAGACAAAGGATTTTTATTTAATATGCACCCTAGAATCGTTTTCTAATTTAACATTAAAATGGAGGTAGAAAGGCAGACTTCCTTTGCTACTTCTGGATTGGAGGTAATATTTCATGGCTTAAGAAATATCTCACAATAGGAACTTTGCAAACAGTCGTTTATTTTGCAATAAAAGTATTTAGAATATAAATTCAATATCTCAATCTGTTATCACTAAGCCATTTTATCTGACACATAAGTATTTTAAATTGTGCTTAAAATTCATCTGCTAGCTTGTGAGAAAATGCTGCTTGGTATCTTTTTAAAAATTTTTCTTCTCTCACATTCTTGCTCTTATTTATTTTTGTTATTCATCTAACATGCTGTTATTTCATTATCTTTGGGCTCATTTCTTGATTTAAGAAATGACAAATTGCATATTTCCAGGACCTGAAGCTTCTCCTTGGTTTTGTATCTCCCCGTTTCATATAAAGCAATAATACTCATCATTGACCACAAAGAAGCTATCTATGAAGTAATGAAATAATGTTCAATGTTTGATCTTTTCAGACTGGAGCTAGTTTGCTCTCTCTTTGTTCAAGAATTTTTATGTAAAGGCACACGAGATAGCCAAATGCAGATATTCTCAGACACTGTACAGGCATCTTGCTAAATATTTGTGTGGTAGATTTTTGAATAGATCATCTTTTCTCTTCTGTAATGAAAGGAGTCAGGTTACCTAGAAAAACATCTATTAATACACATCTTTGCATAGAGGAGGAAGGCACCTTCCTGCGGGGTTTGTAAAGGTTGCCGTGGCTGTCTCTCTTAACTGTCTTCCATTCAGCTTTTTCAGAAGCAGATACTGCTAATGCAGGAAAAAACAACCTTGGCTGCATTTTCCTCTTTTGTTTTGTTTTAGAAAAGATGAGGCTTTGTCTGTCCCTTTTATTTGTTTTGCTACTCTGCCATGACTACTCTGGCACTGGAGCAGCCTCTGCAGAGTCAGGGGTGAGGTCATGCTTGATGGAAGAAATCTAAGATCAATTTGTTGTCTCATACTTCGACATTAAATGCAGCTTGAAATATAATTGTTAGTCTGTGCTCTGTACGGTTTGAAGAAGTATTGAAACACCTCAAGTCTTGAGTGTGGTTATTGGTGAGAAAACACAACTTGTACCCTAAACCAAAGCTAACCAGAATTTCCAAACTGGGTGGAAAGCACGAGAAAGTGAGAGCTATTGAAGGATGAACAGAGAATATAAAAAGGAAAGACAGAAAAAGAATGGTAAGATCTTATGATGGTCCAGCCATTGAGTGTCTTGAAAAGCACCTTGGACAAAATTTGGAAATTCACAAGTAAAATTGCAAACAAAACTTACTATGTGTGAATTATTTTCCTTTATTCTTGACCTCACTGCCAGGTTCCCTCTTTTCTCGTATAACTTCATTAGTTCTGTTTGGAGGCAAGACACTTAATATCAGTCAGGCCAAGTGACTTATAATATCACATTCTGGGGCTACTTGCTCACTAAAAGAAGCAGCTGAGGAGAACACAGTGGCTGGGTAAGTGCCCCTGAAATAGATGGCTCTGGGTTTTCCAGATCGTCTTTTGAGTGCAGCCCTCTAAGTGTTACCTGTGATATGCTTGGGTTCAATCCCATCCAGCAGAAAAAGAAATCATCACCAAAGCCCACTATTGTTTTGCCATAAACTGGGAGTTAACAGGAAATCAGGTGCTGTGGTGCTGACTCTAGGTCAAATACATTGTATGACAGCCTACTGTGACACATAGTGCCTCAGATGAGAGAAAAAAAGGATCCATCACATTAAGTATAGAACTGGGTAGAACTTCCCCGATGATGTAGCCCTCTGTGGAGTTATCAGAGATACCTAACCAATGTATCTTCTTCATCACTCCATGTGGAGTGGCAGGGATATGCGTGTCCTGTCTGACCCAAACACAAGCCACAATGTTTGATTTTGTTTGGTCCTGGGAGAGAGGGTTTTATTATCAGATGGAAGAAGGTGCTCATTCCTGATCCATTAGTTTTCTACGTGTGTGGCCTTAGATAATGTACTCAGGTTCCGGGACCCTGAGTTTTCTCAGTAGCATAAGGATCAGAGTCAGATTTACACTGAAGGCTTTGCAGAAATTTAAGGTATGGTGATGACTATAGCAGCTATACTTTTATAAATATCTGTTTGTGTCAAACTCAGCAAAGAGCTCCCATGCATCATTGTATTTGATCTTCAGTCTTGAGTAATAAGCCACCTTGTCCTTGTTTTGAGAATGAGGAACCTCAAAAACGTGACACCATTGAGTGAGAAAAATGCATTCAAACCTCAGGTTTTGTTGAATCTACTACCTTTGTTCTCCTAAGATAGCGCATAATGATAATCTCTCTACATCTACTTCAGCCGTGAAGATTGGTCACAGCCGTTGGCACTCTGTGGTGCTGTGCCAGTTTGTTTCACAGCAAAAATGTGGTTATGGAGAAACTGCTTATGCAAGAAACTGCACCAGTGCTGTGTGCTGGGCTCTGGAATCTGGCTGACAACCTTGCTTTAGTTTTACACCCTTCAAAGATTTAGGGATGACTCTCGAGCTCTCTGAGGACTTTCCTTTTCCAAATAAATACCTGAAATTCCCTTAAGCATTTATTTGAAGGTCCAATTTGCAGCATGATTTAAATGCTAGCTAATTTGAACAATTTCCTTTCCTATCCACAATAAAGAAAATATTTTTATTTTGAAAAGTAAATTCAATGCAGTCTTTATGGAATAAAAATAAATAAATTCTAATTTCAGAAAAAAAGTGCTTCTGATTTATTATATTTTTCTCTGATTTCCCAATCAAGACTGGTAAGTTTTAGTCAAATAGCCTTTTCTATCTCTATGTGGAATTAATCATGATAATCAGAATTGTACATGTGAGTTGTACTATAGCAAATAAAGCATTTGAGTGAGGTAATGTGCCCAGCTATCTTGGTCCTAACATTTAGCTGCTCACTGGATCTCATGATGACAGGTGTCAAGCTGTACACTGATTTCTGACAAAATCACAGTATTTGTCCTAGGTTTCAGAAATCTAAATTAAAATGAAGAAACTAAATGAACAAGAACAGCCTCAAAAGTAACATAGGAATTTTGAAATATTTAAATCGAAACATGCCATTTCCATCCTGTGACTATCTGTAGGATATGATTATCCTTGGAGAAAATAAGAAAAAAGATTATGTGTTATTTGTGAGAAAATTTAATTTCCAAATTAGGAAACCAATGATGCAATCAATATTTTATTCTGAACAAGTGATGTTTAATCAAGTGTTGATATCCAAATACAAAGGGTGCCCCAGGGGCTCAAGATAATACAGCAAAATTATTATTTAAACTTGTTCTTTAGAGGCCTACATACTTTCCCTTAAAAGTATGAAGAAGATAGTAGCTGCCAATATTGATGATGACAATCTTATTTATAAATTCAAGTGCTAATCTATTCTGAAAACATCCTCAGGCATCCTCAGACGTTTTACCTGTACTTTGGGAATCTCTTAGCCTAGTGAAATAAATAAGTTAACAGTGACAATCTGTGCACATGCTTGTAACAGTATTTTTGCAGACTTTTTTGAAAAATGATAAAGATACATTGAACAAAGAACTTCAGCTATCATTTTTCCACTGCCTACCATATGACTTTCCACATACATTATTATAGGTCACCCATTTCATGCAGGAGAATTTAAACTAATGTCCAGATTTCCTGACTTGTGGCTTACTGTCACCTCTTTTAAGAGCATTGTCAAAGCATTTCAATATGTGGAAAAGAATGAAAGAGACCAAATTTACCAACTCCATAATTTGCCTAATCCCTTGGGAAACCACATTATTGCTGCAACCAGTTCTTTCCAGAATGGCACACATGAATAAACATGGACATGCAGAATCCCTTTCATGAACATTCACTCCCATCAGCTCAGGTATGAAGGAAGTGCTTGTACACAGCAGGAACACACATCTAATTTGGTTTCATATTTGATCATACACACATACATACAATCACAAAAATATATACACACTCAATATGCGGTTTTTATTAGTAAACACAGAAAAAAATATTCCAATCTCTGACCTAGAAAATTCACATATATCCCTTAAAGTTTGATATGGTACTATTTCTTCTTTGAGTACATCCAAGAGATAGATAATGTCTTTGAAGTATTACTCAAGAAAGCTCACATGTCTCTCCTAGAGGATTCTTTGTAGGTACTCCACTGTTTTGTGCAATTCCTTTTCTATTGCACCATACATAATGTAACTATTTCCTGGTAAGAACTATTCTTTCTTCCTTTTGTTTCTCCATAGCATTCCAGAAGACTTGCCATAATAAATATTTCTTGAACCAAAATAAACTACTGATGCTGTATTTATAAGTAGTAGAGGACAATAAAGCTATGGGAAGATGGTAACACAAATTACTCGGCTACAAGTGTGTTTTTCTCATCACTTTATGGCACCTCCTACTTTGCAGTAAGATTGTTGTAACTCCATTTATTCAGTTAATGAATATTTTAACTTTCAGTGGGATAGACAACGTACCAAGCACACTGCGAGTAACAAGTCTTTCAAACTCTCTTTCTTCAAAGAAGTTATCAGCCAGATTAGGTAGGATATGAGAAATATAGCAGTCTTTAAATATTGTTAGAACCATTTAAAATGAAAAAGGACTCAAAAAAAGCTCTATGAGAATGAGAAGAGATAGTAATCTGGGAGAGCTGCATCCAAGCCTCACAGCTCTGTTTGTCTGCTTCTAACATCCATCTGTAAAACCAGATCTTAAATCCAGTATCAGAAGACAAGAGGCTGCCTACATCCCAAGTCCTCTGCAACCCTTCACCTGCAAGTGGCTAACGCTATTTACCATCCCTGGATTCTGTCCTGTGGAAAAGTTCACCTTCCTGGTGTCATGCTACACTGAAGCCAGGTTCAATTTCTTTTTTTTTTTAATCCTGGACTTTTATGAAACAGTCCAAGAAAAAAGAAGATAGCAAAAATTCAAACCATTAGAGATGCTGGAAAACATAGGTAGCTTGAATTATCTTTTATAAATATTTTGGACGAATTTGAGATTGAAAGACTAGGACAGAAAGGGAAAAAAAAAACAAAGAAAGGAGAGTGATGTTTTTGACAAAAAGAAATAGGAGAGATGGATCGAGCCATCTGTATAAAGTCACAGAAGAAAACAAGGACAAGGAAAAATGTGAGAAAATTATCCCACGTCTTTTCTCAATTAGTCTTCAGGTTCTGTAGGGACAGCAGGAACTGACTTTTTTAAATGTCAACAGAAGCTGAATATTCTTTCTTCTTTCTTCTGCAGGGTGACACCTCGTTGGGAACAGAATGGCTGTAATGTAGATAAAAACAAAGCGAGGCTATTTGATTGTGGGGAACACTGAGAAGACAAAAATCTGTCCATCGACTCTTCAGGTCCCAACACAGTCATCCCTTCTCTGCAGCACGATGCCAAACTGACTTTAGTGCTTGAGTTTATGGTACTGGGAAGAAATGTCTGTTAGAGTTTAAGGAAGACTACAATCTGTGGGACAGAGGAGAAGGAACCCAGTGTCCTTCCAGCACCCTAGAAGTTACTCGTCTGATGACACCATCTCCAGGGAGCAGAGATCATTCAGGGAAAGTGATAGGGCTCAGGAGGGTGTCTGTGAGAGCATTTGTTGAGGGGAAGGAGAAAGAAATACATTAGACAGTGAAAGGTCGTAGAGCTCAGCTTCATCAGTCTTCTCATTGTCACCCCTCTTTCTGTCACGGTCTTACTTCTGCTCATTCTCTTCAATGAGTACAATTATGTCTTCAAAAATATTCAAGTTACTCAACCTAAGATGGTGACTGCTCACGCTTTCATATTACTTTGATCTTTCTGTCTCCCCTTGGTGTGTATTCTTACACACACAGAGATGCGCATATGTGTGCACACATATACATTGGTCTTACTCATTGAAGACATAGATTAATGAGATGTTTGTACATTGTTTTGGCAATTTATTTGCCTAACACAGTGTCGCAAGCAGTGCTATTATTGCCCCTATGTCACAGAGAGGGAATTTCTGTCATGGAAGACAGCTAAGTTAATCAATAATAGCACAAATCCTAATAAGTGGAAGAGCTTGTTTTCAGCCCTTGATCCCATATTCCATTTGTTCTAACACATCAGTCTGCCTTTGACATCATGTTTCCTGATTATCAAGGTCCTAGTTCAAATCTTTATTTCCCTATGATGTCTTTCTAAAAGCATCAATCTGCATGATTATTCGCTTTGAAGTATAGTACAATAATAGTGATAACTGTAGAAGTGAAATATTTGGCAGGTCTTTTGCAGTGGATAGTGTGATAAACATAACCATAGAAGCTATAAACTTTTATTTTAAAAATGTTTACTGAACATTAGCCATGGAAAATGTGCTATTGTAATGTACCCATTTTATCTTTTGACTAATCCAATTATATATTTTATTCAATGAACTAATTTAGAAAGCAGAGCATATATTTTCTCTTTACTCCTGTAGTATCCAGTAAATCTTTTTCCCTGCAGTGGCTAGACACATAGTATGTGTGCGATTAAATCCAACTACATGAGTCATAACAAGTTAAATATAAGTCATTAGCTATGTTGGTGCCTTCTGTTGTTGTTTTTATGGTTACTGAGTCTCAATTTCAAAATGTTTGTATTTCTCAACGGCTTAGACAATTCCAAACCTTTGAAACTCCCAGGATTCTGATCGATAAGCATGTGTGCCAGCATTTAAGGGAGGCTGAAGCAGCCTAATGTGAAGAATAATTTCTAGCTCAATTTTTTCTACTGCTAATGTTGCATGTTGAGCCAAAATATGAACAGCATTCCACCAGCCATATTGTCATATGTTATAAAACTGAGAACTGCATCAACAAGGTAATCTAATAGGTGTTTCTGAGAGAGGAAAAATGTGCATAATCATTTTCTAAAGGGGAAGGAGAAATGGCATCCAATCAGGCAGCAGTCAATACTGGGAAAAGAAAGTCCAACTCAAATGAATCTGGGCTCCTTACTGCGACAGCTGTCACCCTCTTAGCTGCCTTCCTGTGCATCGGCTGCATATGCTGTAATCTGGAAGACATGAATTCTAGTTACCACCCTGATGTGTCTATGCTGCATGAAAATGAAGTTACAAATTGAAGGTAATTATAAAATCCTCCTGGAAGAAGTTGCTGTTAACATGAGTTGACAGATTTAATTTTTTGTTACATTTAAATGATTCAAGTTGAAGAAAGTTTCGTGTTCTTACATGAGAACTTATAGATAGCAAGCTATTTTCAATGTTGGAAGGGAAATAAGAATCCTAACCCTATTTTGGCATTGCTTAAACCTTAAGTGTATTCTGAGAAAGGTTAAAAGCAAACCCTGAATCATTTTCCCCAGAACTTTATGCAAATCATTACAGAGGTGGTAGAGAGGGAAAATTTCATTATCAGTGGTGGTTCTGAATGCTTGCATGGACCATGAGATGGAACTAAATCAAAAGAAAATAGTACAACAGATGCAAGAGCCATTCCTGTAAAGTGGGGCCTAAACCAGATGGGCTTGATAGACAGTAAGAGAAATTAATTTTTCCATTTGGAAATTTTCCTTCTTCATATAGTGCTCTAACATTTTCATATAGTGCTTACCAATATCTGCAGCCTGAAACATATTGAAGAACAAGTTATGAGAAAGCTTAAGAATATTTATACTGCTGGGTATGGTAGTGCAGGCCTGTAATTCCAGCACTTGGGAAGCTGAGGCAGGAGGATGGCTGAGTATTCAAGACCAGTCTGTACTACATAAAGAGTTCAAGGCCAATTGGAACCAAACAGTGTCACTCTGTCTCAAAAAACAAAAAAGCAGGAAAAGAATATGTATGTTATTAAGAGCTGGTTTCAAATTTATATTACATACTAGCAGAGGCATCTTAGCAATGGTGAACTTAAATAAGTGAAAATTCATAGGGAAAAGCAGTATTTTAAAAAGTGACTGCCTATCATAGCACTTTCAGAACCAGACTAGAGCTTTCCATGCTCTACATAGAGACTGGAAATTCCAATTAAATATGAAAAGAAGAGATATTTATAGATTTTGTTCTCCAAAGTAAAAAAAAAAAAAAAAAAAAAAAAAAAAAAAAAAAACTGAAAAATTGAATGGTACAAATAGACTCATGATGAGAGTTGGCTGATGTCAGAGAAGATGTCATCAAAGCACACAATCAGAAAACAGATCCTAAGAAGGTTCACTAAGCACTCACAGTTGGAATTAAATATCACAAAAACAAATGTATTATATGGAACCCAGCTTCAACACATTCAAATCACAGAAGAAAGAAACAGAAAAGTGAAATAAATTTGATAAGTATGAGGGATGCCATCTGATGTCATCTTGCAAAAGACAGTACTCCTAACAAGAATAAGCCAAAGAAAAAGGAATCATCAATGTGACAGAAGATCTAATACACTGAATGATAGAAGATGTCAATTGAAGACGGAAAGGAGTCAATGTATGCCAAGTAAAATTAAGTCAAGATTTGCAAACATAACCTGATACGGTTCCTATCTAACCTTGTGTGCTCATAGGTGGGACTTTTCAGAGGACGCTGAATCTAGGGGGTGTGATGCTGGGATTTAGAGTGTGTGTTAAATGGATTGGCTTAACCTAGTTCTAGGTGGAAAGTGGATGTGTGTGGAACCACTCCAAAGGCTTGTAGCCTAGATGGGATAAAAGGAAAAAGGAGACTTGCAACTGCTCCTGGCTGGTCGCTGCTCCCTACCCACCCTGACATGGACCACTTCTCCTTTGCAATGCCCTTCTGACAGGTTGCCCTGCCAGAGAGTCAGTAAACTGTTAACTGAGCCCAAATAAATCATTGCTCCTTTAACCTTTGGTCTTGTGTATTTTTTTTTTTCTCTGCATGAAGAATATAACTAAAGCAATAGCTTAGTGAAGTAATGGAATCTAGAATGTGAAGATAGAATCTTGCATGTATCTTCAAACAACAAAATATATATATACCTAGATGCAAGAACATCTGTGATCTGTGGTGGCTAATGTAAACTAGTTCTAATTATTATTTTTCTCTTTTTAAAAAAAATTTTATTTAAAAGGAAAAAGAGAAAAAATAAAACAAAACAAAGGGTGTAAGGGTACAAGTAATACAGAACTACAAAAAAAATAAAATAAAATAAAAAAAAACAGTGAGAAATCACCAGTTAATAGATTACACATTATCATCCTAGTAATTATTATTATTTTTCTATTCCTCCCTTCCTTCCTTCCTTTTTTTTTTTTTTTTTATACCAGGGATCAAACTTACAACCTTGCATTCACCAGGCAGGTGCTTATGCTGCTGAGCTAAATCCCCAGCCACTATTTTTTTTTAAATGTTGAAAACATAATACAAGTTCTTCTAATAATACTTTGTTAACTTACTCTTTAAGGATATTTAAATTCATGCATTTTAAAATTTATAGTTGAGAAATTAGGCTTTATCCCTCCACTTTAATTAATAAAATGATTTTTGTTCAAACTCTTGATATGTGGCTTTTCTAGCAATGTCTTATCATCATCAGGGTTAGGATGAATTTATCCATTACATTAAACTGCCGGAAACATTTAGCTTTCAATTTATTTTTTTGTACTTTCAAAAAATCTATCGTTAAATGTAAAAGTCTTACCAAACCCAGAACCTTCCAGTGAGTTACAGTGAAAGCAAAAGAAATTTTATGTACTCCAAGTTTTCATTTTAATAATATTGAATCGGTTTTAATATCTTGAATAATTTTTGAACAATGTAATGTAACAACTTAATGCTTTGCAAAATCATTTTTGCATCACTCAGTTTCAATAAAATCCAACACTTTTAAGTATGTAGTTGTGTGTTCAAGGAAAAGAAAACAGATTTCAGTGAAAATCCTTTGAATTCTAGTTTATTGGATGAGTTTCATGGTTCTCTAAGATTAGCACTGATCAAGGTAGTATCAGGGAATGTCTTTCTACGGTAGCATTCTGTGTTTCTTGTGAGCCAGATGCCTCAAAGACTTGGTAAAAGGCAACTCCTATGCTGAGATGAGCTTCAGATTTCTGTTTTGTACAATGAAATACAAGATCCTAAAGGTACAGTGTGTGAGGATGGGAAATGTGTGAAGATCTATGACTTAATTATGAAAAACGTGGGATAGTATGAACCATGAGCAGTATATGAAGAAAATTTATTGTAAATGTAATTTTATAAAAAGTTATATTTAAGTTATAAAAAAGTACTTATACTATAATTAATAAAATACAGAATTTGGACTTGGGATGAGAAATTGGATGCTTAAGAGGACTAATTTACTCATAAATATAGCATGCTAATATTTAAAAGTCTATTTTTAGTCCCATGTCAGTGTCTCAGGCACCTGTGAACCTTACCTCTTCTATCTTCCCATTTATAACAATGAATAAGAACTTTGATGGGTCCCTGTCATTGTTCTTAAGATCAGACACATCATTCACTGAAGGTGTCTTGTGGGTTTTTGTTGTTGTTGTTTATTGGTGCATGTCTGCAGTGTGTAATGTTTATATTTCTTGATTGGTTCTGGTACATGTAATGCAACACATTCTAATTCTTTTGTTGTTTTTGTTCTCATTTTCTCTCCTTTTCCTCCCTACACCCTCCCTCCAACTCCATTACCATTTGGGAAAAATCTGCCTTCCTATTATCTCTTTTCTTTAGCTTTATATTTATAATTTGGAATTCTTACATAAGAAAATCTAAGTGATAGTTAAACTTGTGGGCTTGCTTTTATTTTCCTTAACATTGTAGAATCAAAATGTGTCCATTTGCCTACTAATGACTCAAGTTTGTCTTTCTTTTTTGGCAGAGAAGTACCCTACTGTGTGCAAATGCCACGTTGTCTTTGTCGGTTTATCTGTTGAGACACATGTAGGTCACTTTCACTATTTAGAGACTATGAGTTGTGCTGCTATAAACATGGGAATGAAAATATTACTGTAACTTGAACTTTATTGAGACTATATCTAGAAAAAATTGCTGAGTGAAATGAAATTTCTGGTTTTAGTTCTTTGAAGAGCCTCATTCTGATTTCCAAAATGGTTGTACTAGTTTGTATTCCCACTAACACTGTACAAGGGGTTCTTTTTTTCCACAGCCTTGCCAGAATTTGTTATTATTTGATTTCTTGATGATGGCCATTCATTGAGATAAAATGGAATATCAGTGTTGTTTTAATATGCATTTCTCTTAAGTTCTCTGATGGTATTTCTTCATGTATTATTGACCATTGAACTACTTCTTCCCACTTTTTGATTGGGTCGTATAAGGAGAAGTTATCTTTTTTTTTTTTTTTTTTTTTTTTTGTATAGTCTTGATGCTAGTCTTCTGGCTGGGGAATAGTTCACACAAAATGCTTCCCATTATATATTCTTTTCATGCTACTGGTTGGTTCTATTGATATACAAAAGCTTTATTTGTAGAAAATCCCATTTGTTTATTGGAATTATTTCCTATGCAACTGGGGTTCTGTTCAGAAAGTCCTGGCCTACATCTAGGACTTCAAGAGCTCTATCTATTTTACCTTACAGTAAGTTTAGTGCTTCTGTTTTAACATTTTGGTTTTTGACCCATTTTTAATTTAGCTTAGTACATGATTTATAACTAATTCAATGTTTTGGGTTCAGGTAGCCAGTTTTCTCAACACTATTTATTAAAAAGGGTATTTTTCCTTCAATATGTTAATGATCTCTTTATCAAAATCAAATAATTGTGTAGTTTATGTATCTTCTATTCTGTTCCTTGATCATATGTTTTTTGTGCCAGCACCATGCTGCTTTTACCACTGTAGCTTTGTAATACAATTTCAAGTCCAAGATTATGATGCCTTGTTTTTCTCTTATTATGCATGATTATCTTTTTCTATTCCAAGTCTATTCTGGCTCCACTTGAATTTTCAAATTGCTTTATTCAGTTCTGTGAATACCATATATATTAGGCCCCTATGAGTACTGTTATTGGTACACTTACTAAAAAATCAATGAAAGTGTTATATTATTGAAAGTGATAATTCAAGAAATCTAAACGTAACAGGAAGGTCTGTTGTAAATTTTATTTAAAATACCTTCCTCATTTGCAAAGTGCTTTTTTTTTTTTTTTCCCAAAATGAGTATATATTACCTGGATTATATATTTTTTGGTAAACATCAAATAAAAGAAATGATAACAGGCCCAAAACTGATTTTAAAAACAATCCCAAGTTTGTCAGAAAAACTGTGACAAAACATTCCTTCCAAAATCTGTGGTACTCATCCCCCAGTTTATGTTTTTCTAGTAACTTAAATATTCTGAGTTCTAGATTACTGGATATCAAGAAATTAGATAACATTCAAAGAAAGAAACCACTTTCTCTTTGTCAATAAATATTTTGAAGGCCATATAAATTTTAGAAAAGACTATTTAAATCTGCATGTATCGACATTTCACGTGGTAGTCATTAATGTTACCAGATTGTTTTCCTTAGTGGCTGACTTATTGAAATGGAATATTTCAATGAGCATCAATAGTAGCTGCTATTGCATTGTCTTTTTTAATATTTAATCAAGTGGACATTAATCTTACACATGGAATTAGAACATACACAAATTCCAAAGTTAAGGGTTATTCAGCATTCGAGGACAAGCATAAAATTATCAGAATCAGCTCATGTAATTTTGTGTTTGCTTTCATAATAAACAGTGTGACAAAGTGAATTTAAGGAAAGTAATCTTAAGATAAAGCTTTGTAAGTTTAACAGAGGTTTCAATATTCACAGGTTATACATGAATAGTTCTCCAATACATTAGTCAAATTCTAGGCCTCAAATGAACTTGCATACTGTTAACTAAGCTTTCTGTCTTGATCAAAATTTCACTAGAAAATTTACTTTACTGTTGTAAACTGAAGAAACATTTGATAAGGCATTGTTTTATTGATGATGACATTTACAATGACAGTAGTAATGACTGTGGCTGTCAGTAAAACCATGGTCCTTTCCAGTGAGAAAAAGAGCTTTAAAGAATAAGGGGTAGGGAGCAACCTTGGAGAAATCTTACAAGTAACCTTAAAGCACTGCAAAACTGCATTTTGATAAATTCAGTGGGTAGAATAATAATGCTGTATTTCCAAACACACATAGGAGTCAAAATGAATAGATTGAAAGGCAGAGATTCTCCCCCCAGCTGTGCAGGGATCATAAGACCATTATTGAGATGCTTATCTTCCGCAAAATGGTTTGTGTTGAAATTATTTTTTAAAGGCATCATTTCTCTTAGAAAAACTTCATTACTAATTTGCCAATTGAATATCCCATAAGATATTGGAAGGCATTAGTGAACATAGAGTGAGTATTTTGATTTAAAAAACATGTGCATCCCCTGTTGTTCAATAATAACAGGGATGAATAACATCTACTTCAGGTTTTCAAATGTAATTTACGATGATAAGACTTTTAGACAGGGGATGGATGAGCTGATGGATGATATACACATAGTTGAAACTCGGGTAATGATTGTGACATATTTTGCATTAGGCTATGATAATTTGAAAACAATCAAAGTAAGTTATTTTTTCAGAAAAGTTCCAAGAAGGAGAGTGAATTAATAAACTCCATTACAACAGGTGCTCTGTGCGCTGTACTGCATTTCATATATATATATATATATATATATATAGTTCTAGCTTTGGAGGTTCACCTGCCAAGCAGAACCAGAAAAAGTTTCAATGGAAAAGAGGAAGGCTGAACATTTTAGGACGTGGTGTTAAATAATCTGTAGACTTAATCTATAAAGAATCATGCTTACAGATGAAGGTAGCTATGTCAACTCCTGCTTTGCCCCTTGATTCATTGCTGTATCATTCCTCCAACTCAAAACATCAGTTCTTCAGTGCTATGGTCTCTTGATAGCCTTATTTTTTTTCTTTGTAGACATTCCTTTAGCACAATTACATTTAGGCATCTGATAATGTGTGCATTGTTTTGTTTGTTCAGTTTTTGTCTGCTTCTTTCATTACTTTGGAGGGGGGACTTCCGTTTCTACCCTCCACCCCTAAACATATACAGAAGACATATGCTTACCACCAAAAGATATCATGTAAGTTTCTGCAGAACACATATGCCACAGACCTGTGATGTTCAATGCCTGGTAAACTTAGTGTATAGTATAGTGCGCTTCGATCACCATTGGCTGTTAAGGGAGGGCACCCATTCAGTACCAGAGAGGGCTGGGATTCTAGAATGAGTCCAAAGCATGAGAAAACTCGCCCAGCCAGGTCTCATTCCAGGTGGCAATCAGACTCTCAAGAACACAGTATTCAAAAGGTGTATCTAGATACGGTGTGTTTCAACCTATGCAAGTTCTTTATTACATAGTTTGGTGGAGGACACACAAAAGCTGAAATGGAGAATTCAAGCAAAGGACAAAGGGCTGGAGAGAAGCTTAGCATAGTACTAAGGATGCCACATTCAAACTAGAACTCAGTAACAGGTGCCAGCTGTAGCCGTACTTAAGCAAGCTAGGAAGTATGTGCAGTAGGAGTTCCTGAAGGATTTTAATGTTACACATTGGGAAAATGTCATATATAGGAATATGGGTTAGAAAGAAGTATCTGTTTAAACTTCTTCTCTGTGCTTTCCATATGAGGATGAATAGGGCAAGGGGAGAAAAGCAATATGAACACTTAACTCACACTGGTCCCAGACTGATCTTGAATTTGAGAATGGGGTCCTTGCTAGCATAGGGCCTTTGCAAACACTGACCTTTCCAGGCCTAGAAAAACAGTCCCTGTAGCACTGACATAAACAGAGTCCTGTAAGAAAACACTTGATTGAGCTTTGCCCAACTCCACCACTGTTGTGTCCCCAGGCTCATATCTTCAAGCAGTCCTTCTCCTTTTCCTAAAAGCAGATGAATGGAAGGTATAAAGGAGAGAGGCCTTTCTGCCATTCTTTGGTCAAGTTGAGGGTGGGTTAGATATAGAAATATCACTGTTTGTTGTCTTAAAGTAACTGTTAGCACAATGAGTTTTAAATGTTATTCAGTGATGACTAGTATTATACTTCAACCTTATTATTGATATAGATTCTGTCACAGTTGGGTGAGGAGTCTAACTTCCTTTATAGCATGATCTTAATGGAAACATGAGTTCTAAATTTCATTCATATAAATTCCAAAGAATCCTACAGGATTGTCTGTATTTATGTCAGTTACTTTTTATTGATGTGACTTCTGGTTTTAATTAGGCTTAAAATAGTAGTCTCCACACTATGAGTTCATTAAGCAAATAAAACTCTCCTGGCTCACACTTGTGTTTGAGGAGGACCTCTGCAAACCCTTACATTCTGCAAATAAAGCTGAAGTTTCATGAGCGTACGCTTGCATCAGCATCACTCCCACAGACACATCCCTCCACACAGTGCGAGCAGCCTGCCTCCGCTGCCTCCCCAACTCTTAAGCTTGTGAGACTAAAAAGCAAACGAAAAGCAGAGCATCAAGTTTGAAGTCCTGTATTCAACCTTTTGACCCACGATAACAATGAAATCCATTTTCTCTTTTGTGAGATCTCATTTTCTAAAAGATAAGCCTCCTGTATATTGAAATGTCCTCTGTCACCCCAGAGCATAGGAACCCCAAACCTGAGAGTGATATATATTGCTGTCTATCTTGAGTATACTTTCTTTGGAAAGTCTCTTAACATTTCTGTGCCTGCCTTTGCCCTTCTGCAAATTAATCTTGTAATACCCATTTTGAAAGAGTGATAGGAAGCTTTTGACATGTGTAACAAGCACTTTGAGATCCTCAGATGAAAGAAGGCTTGGATGTACAAAAGTATTATCTTCATTGCATGTGCAATTTCTCCTATGGTCTAACTGAAGGGAGGGATTAGGGGAGCTTAATTGTGCATATGATCTGTCTAATCAGTTAAGGAGAGCACAGAATGTTCATGACCTTCAAGAATGCCAAATAAAACAGCATGTGGCAAGACAGTTTCTTGAGTTTAGTTTAATTGTTTTGAAGAGGGGGAGCTGGAGAAGAGGGGGATTTACTTGAAACAATACAACTGAGGAGCACAAAGGCAAACTTCTCCTCCGAAGGTGTGCATGTAATGGGAGTTAAATACAGCAAAGATCTTGGATCTAAAACAAAAAGTTTTTAAACTCCCAGTTTCCCCCGTATCAGTGTGCTTTGTGAAATGTGGTACAATAGTTCTAATTTCATTCTCTCAAAAGTTCACTTGATGAGAGAGGGAACTTGTTTCATTCTCTTCAATCCTTTGCATTCTTTAATTATACATAAGATTCAGGAATAGATCTTCAGTTACGTTAGTCTATTATGAGGCAAGTAGACAGACAGTTTCTTGGTGAGAAAGGCATGATTACTATTACAAGGGTCAATAAAGTGAAAAATTGTTAATTATAGAGACTTTACATGGCATTGCTTCCTGCCCTTCAGCTTTACAAGCTTTGTTTAAGTACCTCAACCAATCCTAAGAAGGAGAACAATGTGCTTTCTTTGGCTTGGTGAATATTGAAAATGTAATTGCATTCCCTTCTTATCTCATAACGCCATTGTCCTTTAACTTTTAATCAGGCTTTATCTATCTATTCATAGATTTTTTTTTAAACTAGGGCATAGTATGTCGACACTAGTCCAACAAGACATTAAGTTTGAGGTAGAAAATAAGCCCTCTTTACAGTCTCTCTCCACGCCGTATATCAAACAACATACTTTGTCTAACTCTGCTTTTTACTCCTTTAGTGCCATAGGATGTTGAGAGCCCAAAGCACTAGAAATACCTTGTGTTTAATGCAGTTGTATATTTATGCATTTTAAAACTATAAATAGAATAACCTTTTCCTCCATTAATTGTGTCCATTATAAAATGGTGCTATGTGGGAAAAGGAAGTACATCTGTAATGGTGATATCAGGAATGGTGGATCATGCCTGAATTTCAGCACCTGGAAGGCTGAGGCAGGAGGATTGTTGTGAGATTGAGGCCAGCTTGGGCTGCAAAGTCAGTTCAACGTCAGTGTGAACTGTATCATGAAACCCTGTCTCAAAAATATTTAGAAGAATCATATCATTTTGATTGTCTACATTTTAATACATTTCTTAAGGAAGAATTTAGAAAACATGTAATATTTAATTCCAGCTACTGGAATAATGACCTAGGTCTTTCAAAGTTCCCAAGATGAATGGAAACTCCACATACTGCAGACATATCCTAATAGAATAAAAATCAAAGCTATAAGTGACATATAAAGATTCAGTTTGCATAAATTTTAAAGCACAATCTGCATCAGAATTGAACAACTAGACATAAAAGAAACAGTGGTACCATACTACTAAATAAGGTCAGAAATACAAAATCAGGGCATGAGGAAAAGTGTAGCAGTGAGTTTACATAGCCCAGAAACAAGGTCAGAAGACCAGATTCTACCTGACTTGTGGAGTAGCTCTGGGGTACCCAATCAGCAAAAGCCCTCACTGAATGCTGCAGTGTTTGATTGGCTATAGCCAGAATGATGGATTTAGGAAAAGTAAATGCTGACTCCTTCCTCACTGGATACCTAAATAAGTCACCTATAACTTTATCATTATTTGGAACCACAGGCTTCCCCTTACGGCATCTCTCTCACACTCACATGGACACCAGAACTGCAGAGATGGGGTGAACTCTTCCTTCATATGCATAGGCACTATACTGGTGTTTCTAATTCATATGAGCTAAGTCCTACTGTCATGGCCTCCAATCTGGAAAAGAATTTCTCTATTCTGAGCCTGTAGTCCTGCTATTAATGTTTTATTTATCTGCATTAAATGTTACATTCTCCCAAATGTGTTCATTAGAATGCAAACTATATGAAAACAAATATCACATTAAATAACTATGAACATATTTATTGTATCATTTTTCTTTTAAAAGAGACAATAGGCAAAAGGCGAGAATTTGGTGCCTAGGACAGGAGGAAGACACAGATTTGGGGGTGAGGCCTTAAAAGAAAGGTTAGCTTAACCTTGATACCAGAACAAATAAAATTTTAAAAAACAGTGGCACTGTGTCTGCTGCTTGAGTTTTGTTTTTTATACCTCTGGGTACCATGCCCTTATTTCATTCTCTAATGCTACAGATCCATTTCAGAGTCCAATGAATAAATGTCACACTCTTTGCTTTCTGCTTATGGAACTGACTCCAGTGCCCTCCAAAGATATAACAATCAGTTAGTGCCTAACATTTATAGGAATGAAGTATGTATTAATGAATACTAAATAATAAGATAAATTGGTAAGTACTGGGCCGTTTTGATTCATGCAAGCTATAACATTTATATATACATATATATGTTTATATTTTAGGGTACATGAATCAGAATGCATAAGAATGTTTATAATTTATCTTGATTCCTAATATTTATTAATGTATAATACTAATAAATTTTAGTACATGCACTTATAAATTTTTAATATATATTTGTACCGAGTGTGAGTAAAGTGAGTAAATATTAGAAATAAAAAGAGCAAAATGATAAATGCAACTCCTTCTGCACACCATTTAAAGTTTGTTTGCTGAGTATAACAACCTTGCAGTGTCAAAGTCGTTTTTAAATTTTGTTTTTTCTTTCCAATCTTGTTCTGCTTTACTGTTGGAATCACTGAAAAAATACTGATATTTTAGGCAGAGGGGTAAACACTGAAAGGTGCATTGATCTGGGTCTTGAAGTTGTTGGAACTGGAATTTTGTACTCAGTTCCTGAGAAAAGAAGCAGGAAACAAACCGTGCAATAACAGGCCCATCATCCTCCACTGTGCCCTTTCACCTTCTGCTGATTTGCCTAGCTACTCTAACTATATCTGAGGTTTAAAAAAAGTCTGAAGAAGTTATTGTCACTGTGAGATGGTGACAAAGAGTAAGATCAAAGGACATTTACATTTTATTTAGGGACTAGGAAAGAAAAGCAAGTCAAATAGACTTGTCTGGCTTGTTGCTGTCGTTGTTTAGAAGACAAGGGTCATTTAAGCAGAGGGTCAAATCGCTGGTTCAGGATTATAGACGCCTCATTGAAGCAGCAGTGTGATGAGCAAAATGTATTCTTCTCTCCTACTTCATAAACAGAAATCTGTCTCCTGCTAATCTTTTTAGAGATGAGAAAATAGGTGTTTAGCAGCAATAAATGATTGTTTAGTGATGTGAAATCAGGCACATTACTGCTGAATCTGCATTTCTGTTGGTAGAGTGGGTGGATACATACATAACAGGGTTTCAGAATCAGATAATAATTTAAAGATAAACAAAATGATTAAAGTATCTAGGATTCAAATTGGAAAGCACTTTTTTGTGGAAAATATTTACTTATAGCTCTTTATATCTGCAAACATGATACTGAGAGCTACACATATGGATACATGCTTATACTTTGCACTACAATGTCAAAATACACTATTAATTAACCCTCTCAGTATGTATTATGCATCAGTACATGGCCACCACTTTTATTATATGGGTAAGTGAACAGTGAATTTGAACGTTTGGTGCTCACTCTCTCCACAGTAACAGTAATCAAACACAATAATGATATATACACCCTATTCTACTTACCAGAAAACTGCCTTAAACATAGTTGCTTCAATACTAGAGTGACTACAATTACTAGCGACATTTTCCAAGTAAGGACGCTGGAACTCTCCATCCCAGTTTCATGGAAGTAAGGTAAAGAACTCATTAACACTCTACGTATTAAATGTTTGTCTCACCTGACCACCAATGCCTTCCACAGAAATAGCTGCAGCATTCTATTCTAATCAAGAAGAAAGAAAGAGAAGTAAACCACATTCCATTGATCCACTGATCTTTCTAAAGCCATCCACTAAGTGTCTTGTGTGTAGTTTTGCTTTGAATGGTTAACTGACTTAAACTTCATTACTTCTTAAAAAATGAATTATTTTTGTAAGACTGTTGAAGAGTGAACCTCTGATAGATAGCTAAGATGCTCATACTAGGTACATGCACGCTGGTATATTTTATCTCTGATCTCTTTACGCAGGAGAAAGGGTAATTTGAAAAAGAATATAGTTTTTATAATAAAAATCATTACTTACAGTTGATAATGTAGTTTTAAAAGCCAAAGAGTAACTTTTGGTTTCACAAATATCATCCAGAATATATATAAGAGTACACACAGAAATGCACACACATATAAACAACAGGAAAATATGACTGCACTGCACACATGTTTACCCATACACACACAACTTCAAAATGCACAGAACCTATGATTCTTGCAACTGTCATAGAAACATATATTTTCATTCACATGCTGACCAGAATCCCCAAGAGAATGACAAAAGAAAGAATGCATAAGTAGCCGGCATTTGAACATATGGCTTGTGACTACAATTGAACGTTGCTTTTGGTGACCTTGCTTGAGCTCTTCACCAGCTTGTGCTGGTCTCTCATTCCAGCCATTCTCTACTTCACTGTAGTCACCAGGCCTTATACCTCCTTAATGACAACCTTGTCTCTTTCATAGGATTTTAAGGGCTTCACTTCAAGAAACAGCTTCATATCTTGGCGGCAAAACAAACTTTCTTAGTTTGAGAGATTAATCAGAAGCTCACAGCTAATACTAGACTGCTTTTCCCATTCCCAATTTTAATGCCTGATGACTGGATCAGGTTGATAAGTATTATTATTGAGTCTTGTCTTGGAATCATTCTCCAATATCATTTAGTTTTAGTCCCCTTTTCTCCTAGGTGGGTGCATAGAAGTCATGCCACTTGCTGATCATTTGTTTAGCATTGATTTAAATGCCTCTGTGTCCTGGCTAGTTACTCCTTCTTTTCTTTTGCTAAAAGTCAGATGATGAAGAGAAAAACATGGTAATGAGGGTACAAATGACTGTGGAATTTAGAAATCAGTTCTCAGGCACTAAAATACCCAAAGAGCATCTACCGGCTCTGACTACAGAGTAGATATGGGTAAATGCCAAAGCAGGAAGAACAGAACTATGAGCTTCAAGATCCAGAAGGGGATGTTATCCAGACTTCTCAATTGCTAGACAAACAAGCACAAAAATAGTAGAAAAAAGAGCCACAATCTCTTGGACAAGGTGTATTAATCCATGGTCACATGTAGTTAGTTTTCTACTTAGAGAAGTACTTCATTTTCTTTCATACAGAGCTTTTTGTTGTTTATAAGGGAAAATTACTGATGTTATTATATCTTTCCTTTAGTGTTCCCTACTTGGGTAATCCTAAAAAGTCTTTATGAACCTCATAGATGTAGTCTCTGTATCATTTAAAAATATTAGGATTTTGTTACCATAGTTAGCTCTTTGGTCCACTTATTACTATGTTTTTTTTTTATTGTTGTTGTCAAACAACTTTTTAAATAGTAAAAGAAACTCATAGTTTTCACATCTAAATGCTATCATACAAGACGATCTCCACTATATCAAAATTCACAGACTTAAGCTGGATTTTAAAGTGTGTTATCCTTCCAGAATGATGAATTCCACCACCATTATTTTTCAAACCTTTCGGTTTCTTCTCTCACCTTAAAAGAACAGAACTGTCAATGCTTGCCCATAGTTCGTTTATTTAGTAAGTTAGGCAGTTGGTTAATTATTTTCTGCTTCATCTAGAGAGCATTTAGGTACATTTTTCTTCAGTTATACTCTTGCTAAAAAGGCAAATTGAGGTTTCTGAAAGGAAAAGAAGATGTACAAGTGAGGGAAATTCTTATGGGCAATGTAACATCTAATAAATATTTTCCTGTAGACGACTGGCTTTCACAGGTCATTCTGACTATTCCATTATACACACAAACACACTCTCTACACTCATGCATGCAATCATCAAAGGAGAATAATGGTATAATTTGATGTTCTATATTTCCCAGAGTCAAAAGAGTGTAGAAAAAGAAATAGAAAAATCTTTCTCTCCTTTATTCTAACTTCAGCAGTGTTCATCATATACATTAACTGAGGACATTCTTGCTTGACATTTTGGAAACTGGCAAATTGATAACATGAATAATTTCCAGTTGACATCAGTAAATCTGATAATCAATCATGTAAGTATAAAGTTGTTGAATTCATTTTTAGAAACATAACCAATGACAACTCATTGTTCCCCTCGGTGAAATGAATGAGTATAGAGAGAGATGGAAAGATGAATACCAAGTAGCTTTAAAAAATTGGGCCAAGAGCTTTGGATATAGCTCAGTGGCACAGCACCTGACTGGCAAGTGGAAGGTCCTGAGTTTGATTCTTGGTACCACAAAACCAAAAACTTGGGTATATGAATGAGACTAACAGGAGAATAAAGATGATCTACTTACTACAGATGTTACTATTGCTACCAAACATTCACGTCAAAGAGTTTTGTTTTTCAGGGCTCTTATTATGGTATTTTTACCACCAATTTCTATTTTTTAAAGTTATTTATAGTGAATACTGATGTTGGCAAGGAAGTTTCGCCTGATCTTGAAGAAGAAAAATGAAATATTCCACAGAAAAATGAAAAGAGAACATCTAACCCATCTCATTTCTTTTTGTTTCTTCAGATTTCAAAGCATCCAAATGCTTATCCTTATTATTAGTACTTGTTTCATCTACTGTATGCTTATCACACTAAGTTTCACTGTCACAGCTGGAACAATCAAGACTTCTTTTGTTGCTTATAATAAATAAATACTCAATTGTGAGAATGTCCTCAGGGAAAGTTCATTAAAAAAGAAATGAAAATGCTGAGAAATAAATGGTTATTGTGATTGAACTTGTTTTGATATAATATGCAAAAATGTAATTTGGTTCTGTAATGTCTGGAACGCAAAGAAAAATTTAAGATGGAGAAATGAAAAAGATGTTGCATTTATTATGTAATTTCAATTATCATTCTGTGTCTGAGTGCGGGAGAATTTAGATTCAAAACGCTAATTTAGAATACAATGTGTATGTAGCTAACAAGGGAAAAGAGTGAAAAACACAAATAGGAATATTAAATGATAAATTGATCAGGTTTGGCACATCTCTAGCTTTTCTTGACAGATGCTTTTTTAGATTTAATACCTAAATGTTTGGATTTTTCTCTTTGTTTTGTTAAAAGTCTCTATTGGCAGCTTTATTCTGCAGTTTCCTAGACTATTTTGCCTCTCCTGGTTTTGGCTCAAAAACAAATAACCATAAGCCAGTCAGGGAGCATCGTAATGGAGATGGGAATGACTAGAGGTAAGTGCTGGGTATCAGAAAACGATTCTCTAGGTTAAACAGTTCCTTTTGGGGATTCAGGATAGAGGCATAAAATTAGCTTTGCTCTTCTCCGGATTTAATTCTCTTTACTTCCCCTCATTCCTCTAGTTATTTTCTCTTTTATGTCTCCAAAGTGGAATAACACAGTAGTTTTGTTTTTCTCAAACCCTCTGAATGATAAGGGAAGACAGAAGTAAACAAAAGACACAAGTTAAAAATAGATAATGTGAGCTCATATGCTGATAAGTAGAGGAATAGGAAAAGATGATAATTAGGCAAGTGAATCATTGAATTTAGAAGGCAATTGAGACCACTAAAGATCAACAAATGTCCAAGAACAAGGAAAATTCAAACTATAATTGTGGTCACTTTTCTAAACTCCTGAATAAGAAATGTTCCATCACTCCTTTATATTGTGCTTCAAATATAACCTTTATTCATTCTTACAGAATGGAAAGATTAAGATAAAAGGTGCAAGTAGACAATAATCATTGATAGAATGATGTTAAACTTAAAAATGTACACACATCCACATACATGCAGTACAAAAGCCAGGAACATTTTGCTGCAAGGGAATTGACTTATCTGATCATCTAGTTAAAAAAAAGAGAAATTTTGAAGTTTAGTTTGCAGCCTTTCTCTTTACATATTGTCTTAAATATACATGAAGAGCCATCTAAGAAAGAGAAATGGTGGATGGGAGGGCTTCTGGTGAGAGTGATAGGAGCTGAAGAAAGAAAATGAATCTGAATCAAAGAGAAGTCCTTTTCTCCTATATTTACCACCATTTAAAATATCGGGACAATTTAATTTTTAAAAGAATAAAACAATGTAATACCTACATTGTCTGATTCCCAGGATATCACAACTTGCTATTCAACTTACATTAATTAATAATGAAAGCATCAAAATTTAAACAACAGGTTTAATGTTCTGGTGTATACTTGTAATCTCAGCACATGGGAGGATGAGGCAGGAGAATTTCTGCTGGCTCGAGGCCAGCCTGGACTATATAATGAGTTCAAGTTCAGCCTAACCTCCATAGCGAGATCTTGTCTTTAAAGCACAAACAAAAATGAGAGGACAACAGTGGATGAGAAAATCTATAAGGAAATTATTGACAGAGAAAAAAAGTGATTCTTGTTTGTTTCAGAGTGAATGAAAAAGTGAGATAATGGGAAAGTGAGAAAATACATAGTGTACATGGCTTTGAGAATAATGCAAGCAAATTATCTGGATTAGAAGGGCTTATCTAAATCACACATTTGGGATACTAATGCTGTGCCATGGAAGTATGATGTATTGAGACATTATTGGCAGAAAATTTGAAATTCTTTGTGTAGGTCAACCAATACCATTTGCATAACGAAGATATGACTTAATAAAACATCAATTGAACTCTACTGCTTTTCATAAATTCATGGACACAATTGATGCTCCACAAGTGTATAATAAAATCAATGAATAAATTGACAAAAGTGGGTATTAATGCCATATTCAAGGAAAATTAATATGGTGGTAAGAGTAGAGAAAATGACCCAGGGACAAAGAGGCTTCTAAAAGCAACAGGTAAATGAAGAGACAAGAGATGGAGCAAGCTACTAAGGAGGATCACTAGTCACAGAGGGTATTTCAAAGGAATCTATGAAAGCTTGACCAGTTGGAGGAGATGATTTATAAATAATGATGGTAAGCTTGATAATGAAGACTTTAACTCTTGCTGAAATTGTAAATATGTAGGTGGTACTTTGAAATAAAGGGTTAGATACTGGAATAAACTCTAATCTGGAGTTGATATTTTATAGTATTAAAATAACTGCCATACAGAGTTTGACTGAGATCACACAGGTGAATGATTTATTCTTGACAAGAGAAGAGTAGAAAGGAAAGGACTACACCTGGGCATATGCTGATGATCCATTAAACACACACTGATTTACACCAAGCAAAATAATGGAAACAGTCTACTAACAAAAATAGCTTGGCAAGGGTTTACTGCTTGGTGCTTTTGACTTGTTTAGAGATGTCTTAAAAAGATACTATTTTAAAAATATTGTTAATAATTAATATTAATAAAGACCAGTTTCATTGTTTGAATTTAAATATATTTAAGGCACCTGGATCAATTGTGCATGCCATATTATAAGAAGAGATTTCTGATTGAACAGTAATATTCCTTTGACATTGTCCAGGGAGAGCCAGTTTGCTCAATTTAGTAGCACTCATATACAAGTACATGGTTTTCTTGGCATAGCTTCTCTTTTCTCCCATTCATAAAGTAAATGAATCAAATCACTTTTTATGTAAAAAATAAAATTTTAGTCTCAGAAATAATTCTTAAAAGTCCAAATAAATATTTTCTTTTCAAACATAGCATTTTTTATGAATTCTTTAACTTAAATCTATAGTAACAACATTTATAGTGAAATTAATTCCAAATTTTCTTCCTTATCCCCATAACATAATTTCCCAAATCCATGAAGAATACCACATATAGTCCTCTGTATTTGCTATTTTTAGGCAAATACATCACTTTCACCAAATTTGTGTTATGAATCCTAATTAACAAAAACAACTATGATAAAATTGAAGAATTATAATAATATACTATAATAAAAATATGAGTGTGTTTCCTCGCTCTTAAAAAGTTTAGAAAAACATATTAAGAGTCAACAAGAGTTTGTAAAAACAAAGCCTGCTAAAAAGTGGCTACTGTGTCTAAAGTTACCAACCAAAAGAAGTTATGATGGTTTTGGTTTTGTAAACCAAAATGCTGCGCTGGAGTTAGTCTTTATAGGAAAAATGGGATGTGAAGTAAAATTCTAAGTTCAATAATGCTCGCATCAAGGAAATATAACAAGGAAACATTTAAACATGTAGAGAAATCACAAACAGGAATTTGCAGTAGTGTTGGCAAATATTTGGAAATGTCTTTCATTTTTAATCCCTTGTTTGATAGTGTCTCTTCTTCGTGTGTAAAGACTGAGTAAAATGTTTTAGGTAGAGCTCAGTGTTTAGGCACTTAAGTAAGCCAGTAAACTAGACAGATTCTTCTTTTTTTGTTAAGGGAATTGCAAAAAAAATGTATCAAGAAGTGTTGGAATTTTTTTCCCTACGTTTCACTGAGCTATCTGGACCAAGTATTCTTAAATCAAAGTTTATAAGATAGAAGTGACTATGAACTAAAAAGTTGATTTATCTGGTTAACATTGTGAACTTGAAATATTTGTGCACACCTGAGTTGGCTCTAATTAATCAATGTGAGGGAAGAACATCGAAGGTGTTTCAAGTTGGTCTTTCACAGCTGTGAAGTGCTGCATTTTCAAACATGTTATTGGGTCTAGATGACTTGCAAGGAGCATGTCACCCTCAGGACTCCACTCGGTAACTTACCTCACCCACTGCTAAATCCAGCAGTGTTTTATATCCCATTCCTCTGCAGTGTAAAACCGTACAATGAAAAGCAGGATTGCTATGATGTTTTCACATCTAGAAAGTCACATTTCTTCTCGCAGGGAATCCACAGATAGTGGATAGTGAAGATGTTTCACTTGGACTGAGTCCTCCAAAATCCTTACCCTCTGTTGCTGTTCTGTTGCTGTTGTTTAAGGTTTCAATGCTTAGTCTCTACCCAGTTCCTGCTGTACAAGTGTCAGTATCACTTACAGATCCATGTCATCCTCTTCCTTAACTGGCTTCATTAACAGGTGTACTCAATCTAGAAAAGGATTCATGTGATCCATTGCTTCCAGAGGCCAAATGTCAACAACAGCATTTGGAACACACTGGGAATGAAGCAGAAGCTAGGAAACATTAAACTTTCCTTTAGTCCCTTCTTCTCTAGTTGGTAAACTGTAGCAATAAATGGATTCCTTTTTGAATTTCAATTCTAGCCTTGATCCAAACCTCAGCATAAATATAAGTTCTCAGTTTCGTTTAACTCCTTTGTCTTCTATTTGGAGTTCTGCCAAGGAATATTATCCTAATGACTGCAGTTTATTGTGCTTGCATTATATCAAAGATGATTCAATTTTCTTCTCATGGGACCATATCACTATCTTTATTTTTGTCTTGAAGCAACTGATGTTCAAGAAATTAAATCTTCACAAACTTTTTTTATGGGGATAAAGATTTAAAAGTTGGTTATCTGGATCTAGATGTAGAGATAGGTGGAAAGGGTCTTACTGGGTAATGTACATGTTCTCAAAGTGACTTTGTATCAATTGATATATATCACATTAGCACTATATTATATGTCTCATGTATATATATTTGCAAAATTCATTGAATTGTACTGTTGCACAAGGTAAATTTTATGTTGTCCAAAATATATTTTAAAAAGGGGAAAGTCATATCAACACTCAAACCTTTCAGTTTTTACTCCGGTTAAGTATTGTTCCATGCAACAGACTTCAAACCAGCATTGATCATCTATTTCCCCTTTGTTTGCTACAGAATACCCGAATGTTTATGTAAATATCTGAGCAGTGATTTTTGAACCTGTTAAATGAGTTCTGGATGTTTTGAGATGCATTAATTCCAACAATGTCAAATTCTAACTAGGCAGAATATCTATGAATTGACATGTAGCAGTATAGTATGAGTCAAGCTGTTGCATATCGAAACTAATGGTAAAGAGGAGAAAAGTAAAAATACTGGTCATCAGGAAATAAGGTTATGTGGATTGAATTTCTTTATCATCATTTTATTTGGAAATGTTCAAATTAAATGCACATTAATAGGCAATAAATCATGTATTTAATACACTGACTCTGTAAAGGCCTTTAATAAAGGCTATTATTGCACAGAATTATCAAGTAAAAATGCTGGTACTCAAGGAAATCATAACTAAAAATATGATTTATTTTTCCCTCATATGTGAAATAAAACTCCCACAAATTTGTGTAACTATTCAACCTTATTTAGTAGTGAGTCCAAGTCTTGTTTGGTCACTTGACTTTCTGACTAGTTTCTCTGGTGACTCAGTAACTTCAAACACTCACAGGATGGCCCTGGGATGTGGCTGGATTTTTAGAATTCCTACAGAGCACACCAGTCCAACAAGCACACTAGGATGAGTAGCCACGACAGGGCAATTATCTGAACAGAATGAAAGAGAGAAATATTGTTCCTTTCACTATAAGTTATAAATGCCCTCTTCTTTACCTGAACTCAATTGAATAGAGTTATGGGAGAAATCTAAAAGTGGGAGAGAATAATAGTTTCTCAAACACAATTATATTTAAATTAAATTGCTTTATATATTTACTTTCAATGTCATGCACTTTCGCCATCATTTTCAAATAAGATTTAATTTAGATAAATTCAATTTGTATGTCATATTTAAATTTCCAAATATGTCATCGCGCACAGTGAGGTACATCCATGCCAAGAATTACCCGATCAATTCTGCAGTGTTGTTAGAAATAGGTATGCAGCCACTAAGCCATCCAACAACAGAGGAGGAAGAAACAAACACTTGGAGCCTGCGTGAAGGCAAGAATGTCATGAATAAATCTATGTGATGTCAGATGTTTGGAATAAAATTGAGCAGCTCAGTTAGACACATGAGTATATCTACTACACTTCCAAAATTTGGACCACACAAATGTTAATACCAGTTTGGTAGATATTGCTTATGTTTCATTCACATTTTAGCTTTAAGGGCAGCTCTCAGATAGAAAATTACAACTAGATTCTTACTTGTGTATAAAACAAAATACTCTTATATGTAATATATGTAGAGTACCCATTTGCAAATAGAGTTATATAAGTGAGCCTTAATTATTCCTTCTGCTACCCGAGTTCACTATATGAGATTATATGAGGTATTAATAGGACCACTGAGTTCAAAACTAGTGTGTAGCTATCGCTTGACTCTTCCACCCCTCAATTTTGAAAATGAATCCTTAGAGCATGCTTAAACTCCTTCCAGGGATATGAACCCACCTATTTTGAAGAGCTGAAGAATATTTTTAATCTCTCAAATTCTTAGATTATTCTCCTCATGATAAATAAATGAAATAGTTTATGTTAAAGAAATGGTTTTATCACAGTTAGCAAAGGACAAATAAAACAATTCATCTAAGTAGGGAAACTTGAATATTTTAAGATAGATTCTGTTTTCCCAGCTACTTATTTTTTAGAGCTATCATTCTTTTCTATTGTATCATATTTTATGAACATAGAATATTATGTTCAGTGTTGTGTATGTGCATGTGTAGTTGGCAGATGTTTTAATATGGAAAAAATGTTTTGATAATAAAAAATATTCACTTAGATAATGTATCCTTGTAGTCCAGCTAAAAAGCATACCTCTCAAACTAAAGAATTTTTAAAGTTTAATGAACACTTACAAAAGTGTGAAACAAAAGAATGAACTACTCAGGAGTTTTAAATTCGGAAGTATATGATCATCCCTGAACTTCACATACAGAGAAGGTAAGGCATGTGGAAACGGCTTTTTGTATGCAAAATCATAGGAGTAGGGAATCTTAGAGAAGCAGATAAATAGTACCATGAAAAATCTTCAGAAAAAAAAATAGAATTGTATGTTGCATCCAGGTTGGGAAGTGTCATGGATGTCAGGTAGAACATTTAACATTTATTTTATGGATATTTTTGGGTCTCTGAATATTCTTAATATAAGTAGAAAGTGATCACAACCAAGGTCAAAATGTTTGCTCTGGAAGCAGATGGAGATAAGTGTGTTCTTTAGGTCACTACAAATTGGAAATTCTCAGGGCACATTCCAAGGTCTTCTGCAGTCATGGAGAGGTTGTCAAGTGTGTTTGTTGCCGAGGAGTCTCACACCGTTTACAGTTTTTATCGCTAAACAAATGGCTTGTTTCTCAATTTCATGTCTCCTAAACTGCAAATCTGTATTTCACATTTTGTGGTCAACATGTTTTGAACTCTTTTTATGATCCCAAATATATATCTACATATATACAAAAATGTTTCCCATTGAGATATACTCTTGTTCAATCTGCCAGCTACCCATCACCTAGATCTGTCGTAAATACAAAATGATAATAAAGAAGCCAAAGAGTCCTTTCATGTACCTCCTTGTGTCTCTCTGCCATTTCAAACTCAGGGCTCATGTGTCTAAAGTCATGGATCTCCTCGCATCCCCCACTCTTTATTGTCTCTGTGTCATAGCAGTGCTTTCTTTTACCAGCTTTTAGATGGTGTCTAATCTCTTGAGATTGCTGACTTATTACCTTAGATGTAGCCTCAAATCTGTGGTAGTGCAGAAAATAGGAAAGAAGGTAGCAATCAATGAACATAAGTTATATAAAGAAGAATTCTTTTTACTTTCATAAAATAAAGAAATTTTATTTCAAACTTCATATCTGCCTATTGAGTAATTAGAATATGAATTGCTTGATGATTCACCTACTGGGGCAGGAGTTGTGCAGTGTCAAAAGAGTTCATAGAGAATTCTAACTCATCTCCTGGAGACAAAAAAATAATAGATCACAGAGAAATAATTCTTCTTTCTTTTCTGCTGTGTCAAAAGGCACTTTACGTATTGAGGAAAAAGGATCTTAAAAATCTCACTAGCTGTGATTAATATTTCACACCTGAGTTTATCAGAAAACCTATCTTCACATAGCATTTTAAAAGAACTGCGACAAATCTCCCCTGGAAAATATTGTCTGTAATTCCCTAAAGTGCATTTACCACAAGTGCATCTTGGAGGGTATCCACTGAACCCATTTTACGTTCTGATAAAATAAAGTTCAGTGACAAATTAGCAAGTTGGTGTTTGTCTAGCCCAAACAAAGTGGTTTTTTGCTCTCTTAAATTAGAATTATTTTTTACATTAGAATTATTAATTCTACCCTTAATTAATTGGGTTTTCATAGTTCTAGAAAAATTGAAAGAGATTCAAATCCTCTTATAATGTGGAACTGCAGAGGTACAATGTTTAATGCTATTTGGCTATGAATGGGAAATAAAAATGAATTTACAATGATCAGTGTTCAGAATGGGAAAATTAGTTAACATTCGAAGAAAAGATCCACATCTTGAATGAAATAACCTGGTTTATTGTAAAACTAAATGTCTGTCTTGTTGAATGGAGCTCTCTGAATATGTATCTCAGGAGCCTTTTGAATTGCCGGAACTGAAACTCATAAACATTCATTAATACAATGCTGTGGGAAATATTTTTTGTTTTACCAAACCATTACAGTTTCTGTAGAAGAAAAGATTTATCTTCAATATCACAAAGACCAATCCTAATACTAGAAGCAATTAAAAATGGAAGAGAAACAATGGATTTTAAATATTATCTCTACATGTGAACTGATGATAGAGAAATTTACTGAGGCATTTGTATTATATTTATTGCCTTTGAGATAAAGAAGTCAGGCATTTTTCCCTTTAGCATTTGTGTTGCTGTTTCCTCTTTCTTACCAAACTAAATTGAGGTCTATAAATTCCTATACATTAGAAAAAATGTGCTAAGATTTAAACGCATCTCTAAAGAGACATTGTCCATGCTTCAGAAGCACTGTTTGAAGCTTTAAAAATACTTAGAATAGAAAAGAAGTCCATTCAACCATGGAAAATAGAGGATTTGGGTATTTGTGGTATAACAGTGATCTTTTTCAAATCTTCTACACGCACAGAAAATTCAGAGTCAGCCAGACGAAGACTGAGTGTGGTTCTATAGTCTGCTTCAATGATTCTCAGATCAGGTTCACATAAAGGGGGAGCATCTTCACAATAGAATTTTTGTGAGATTAGGAGATTCAGTGAAGAAGAGAAAATGTTATGCATGCAACAGATTTGAGGCTAGAACATGCTGGTTTGAAACATGTTCCTCAATGCATGCTTCTGTTTACTGTGGCCAAAGCTCAGTCTTATGTTGGGTAAATAGTGAGCAGTGTCAGAGGATGATACCACATCAGTGGCAGGAGGCATGACATGGTAGACAATATGCAAAGTCCCTGTCCTGACATTTGCATTCTCAAAAACAGAAAGTACAAGGGCTGTTATACAGTGTTAGTGTCTACAGAGAAAAATATAATCATCAAGGGGAATACAGAGTTGTGAAAATGAAATTTTAAACAAAACATTCAGAGAAGCCATCACAGAAAAGAAGAAACTTAAATAAAGAGAGGATGATGAAACAAGCCATTGGGGACAACTATGAAAGAAAACTTAGTCAGAAAGGCAAATAAGCTCAGGTGAATAGAACCTAAAGAATGTGCAGCATGTGCATTGCATCTAAGACACTCACATTTGAGAGATGTAATCAGTGAAATAAGTGAAAGCATTCTCATCCTGTCTATTAAAGGGACCTTACCTGTGTTTAGAGAGAGAGATGGAATGCTACAAGAACTCTGTGAAGAGAGTTCACAAATTTGTTTCAAATCTGCTCATTCTACCTACTGGATATAGCAGAGAAGACACTCAAGTGGGACAAGAGCAAAGCAGTCTGTCTCACCTGGAGATAATCACAGGAACGTGGCTGGATGGAGTTTGGAAGAGACAAAACAGCAAGGAGATACTGGGCTGTGAATATACTTTTAAGGCTTCAGGATTTGCTGAGTGATTGGAATTGGAAAATAAAATATAGGAGAAGAATGCTTCAAGATTTTTGACTGAGAACTGGAAAGATGAATTTGCTGTGAATTGAGATGGAGAGATTAGGGAAAAGTAGATTTAAGGTAGGATAACAAAGGCACTAATTCATATATGATTGGATTTTATATATATATATATATATATATATATGATACATAGTACAGTATGTATATTATAGTATAGTAAATATTACATATATGTATAACATTATATATATAAATTTGAAATATATGTTTAACCTCAAGGAGAGCTGTATATGAGAATTTGTATATACATATGGAACTTAAAAAGAAGATTAGGCTGGAACTATAATTTATACATCATACTAGGTTGAATAGCATCTTCCCTCAATGTGAATTGTTCCTGTGTACTCCAGAGGGAGTCTCATTTAGAATACGGTCATTTCAGGTATAACTAATTAAGTTTACACAGGAGCAGCATTGTCTCTGAATCGTGTATGCCATCTGTCTTTTAAAAAAATTTAAAAAAAGGAGAAGGCACGGACACACCAGGAGACTGTGCTGTCATGAAAGAGGCAGAAAGTGAATGAAATTTCACTTTGGAGGAGCACCCACCATTGCCAGGATAACAGAGCTAAGAGAAAGATGTACAATGAAAGTTCCTGTGGCCTTCAGATTAAATCATAGCCCTATTGACATCTTAACTTTGAATTTAGTGTCTCCCAGAGTTTTGAAAATAAATGTCTCTTCTTTGGAGCTGCCCAATCTGTGACATTATGGTATAGCACTCCTGGAAAACAATGCATAAGTCACTAGTAAACAATAATTATTTAAATTCAAATTACTAGAAAAAATTCCCCTTAAGTGTAAGTTTGGTGAGAAAAAAGACAAGGATCAGTGTCTTATTTTTGGAAACTAGTTGGTTGTTTTTAGGTATCAGAAAAGAATACAGAATTCTGGAACGCAGTGGAGTCCAGTGTCAAGAAGGAATATGTCAAATACTATAAATAAGGAAGCTAAAATGAAAATCAGAAATTGACCACAGATTTATTAATGTAGCTGTCATCGGTAACCTTTGCAATAAATAAAGTTATCTGATTGAAAATTACCTTGGAGTGATTAATTCTTTTATGTCTCAAGGATAATTACACAGTCCAATATAACTTGTAGTACAAACTTAACTGATGGAAGTTTTGAATAAAACAGAATGGGATGATATTTTTCTAAGAAATATTACTTCACATAAAATGAAGAATGTGGGTCTAGGGATTTAGCTCAGCGGCATAAGCGCCTGACTTGCAAGCAGGCAGTCATGAGTTCGATACCTGGTACCGATAAAAAGGAAAAAGACAAAAAAAAAAAAAAAAAAAAAATTAAAAAAAATGAAGAATGCATAACAGATTGTATTGTTTACCAGAAAACTAGAAAAAAATATGCAGAAAAATTCTATCAGTTCATAAGCATGTATTGTAGAAAGCTCCAGTCTATATAATGGCTGGTTCAGTTCTCCTTTTTATTACAAAAGAAATGATAAAAAACAAGGAAAGACACAAGCAAAAGGGTGGAGAGAAAGGGTTACTCATATATAGCTGCTTTTTGCTGTGTTTCTGTCAAAATTGTTGATGATCTGACGCAGAGCACTGGTAAGAAGTCTTTGTCAACAGTACTGATACTCTCCTCCACAATTCTCTGCTTTGAGATCACTCTGAAATTCTGCTGGCATCAGTTTTCAATTTACTACCCGAGGCCAAGTGGATCCTGAGGAAGGCCAGCCCACATGCGTTAGAAGATGTGGTAATGAAACTGTAGAGAGGGACAGACGAGCCATAGATAGGGACACAGGCTTAAGTGGTTTACAGGACATGGCTGACACAGTGGACAGTTATAGAAATGACCCACACTGCTTACTAGAAGAAATTTCCACTTGTAATGCTTCGTTTGTTAAATACTGAAGTTTTCACTTGTATTTGCTTATGATATTTAAAATCTTCTGGTCTTTGTCATGTGGTTTTTCTTCCCTACTAGAAATTTTCTAAAGTTCTGTTTGTGGTCACTAAGTCTCAGCATAGTAAAATAAGAAATTCATTTGCACATTTGATTAGAATTTTTTTTTCTTCCAGAGCTGACATTGTTATTTTTTAAAATTATAGACAGTGGTTACAATTAAAATAGTTGATAGACTAGAGCTCTAAGACTTATGTTCCTAATAGTGTCATGCAGGATATTAGGAACATCATGATCATCTATGAGATAAAACGAATTTGGTTTGCAGGGAATGAAACACTATGGTGGAAAGATGAACACAGAACAATGCCTATTTTAGAGAGATATTGATTATCCTGTTTAATAAGCATGGTGAATTTCAGAGTTTGAATGCATTAGAATCAAGTGTAGATCCTTTAAAGACATTAATATCTAAAATCTTCCAAACAGACAAGTCTACTGAATTATCAGGCAGAGCTGGAGATCTTGAGTACCTTTGCCGAACAAGCACATGTATTATGCACATGCAGGAAACATTTAGTAGTGAGAGCAGTTCTGAATAACCTCCAACAACATTTTCTGTTGCCTGTTAGGTTTAAAAGACATATTATGTCTGCTGTTAATTGTTTCACCTTCCTTGTTAAAATTTAGAAAAATTATCGAGTCCTCCATATGAATCTGCCTCATTTTTCTGAGGTAGAGGAAAATACAAAGGAGTTAAAAACAGGCTGAGGAAAGGTGAGTACAGGAATAAAAATGATAAATATGCTATATACATGTATGAGTTCCCTAAAACAAATGTAATTAGCATTCATTACAAATGTACACTAATAAGAAAATGATCAAGAACAGCCATTACAAGATAATACTGACTCTACATGAGTCCATTAGAATATAATTTATGAAACACTATACAAATAGTCCTTCTATGCTTTGATGATACAGATTATATAAAAGTTCATTTCAGATTATGTGGACTATTACTAATGTTTACTTTTTTACATTTAGAATCCCTAGTTTTATATGGTATTTTCAAAAAAGTTTGGAAAACAGTGCTTTTTGCAAAATTCCTCTTATGTTAGCTTGCATTAACCTTTACTGTTTCCCAAGTCAAAGACATATTTTATTTTAATGGAACTTTGTGTTTCTTAACTGTTAGGGTGAAACTGTGACCATTTGAACACTCTAGAACAAGCGCTTTAACTGCAAATGCACCAAGGCCTCAAAAAGACAATAGAATGCATAAGCAGATGTGTATAAGAGAACGATTTTCTCAGTGCCAGTGACTGGGTACCATAATTTCTTGTTCCCTTCCACATCATCTTTTTCTAAACCCTGTGTCAAACAACACAAATATACTTTGTTTCTTTTTTGTCTGTTTATGTATGCATGTATATGTCTATCTATTTATCTAGAAAAAGAAAATATTCCACAACTCAAACACTTTATACTCATTGTCAGACCCTATTCTAATCAACCTTGTCTCTAAATTGAAGAATCCCAATTTGTTCTTGATGGCATTAGCAATTTTAAAGGAAGAAAAAAGAAGACAGGTCTTAATGGATAAATGTAGCATCCCATCTTGATATAATTATATAAAAATCATTTTATATTTTTTATTTACTTAGTGTAGTGACAGTACACTGAAAAATTCCAAACATCTTACTTCCCTGAGGGAAAACAGAGAACAAACAAGGTAAAGAAAACTTCTTCAAAACCTCAAAACAAAACAAAACATGGGCTGTGGGGCTATAAACTCAGACTCCCATGTAATTAAAATGAGTTTTCCTGATCCCAATAGACACTAAATGTAACACACTCAGATAATAAGGCATCCTTAAAACTTATGTAGATCTAAAGAAAGCTCTGCTTCGATTTTTTCCAGTGTCTAAATAGCAAGTCTTACTCACACGGGGAGTAAATGATAATTTAAGAGTCAGGGAGAATTAGTAGTTTCTAATGCTTAGACTTCATAGGCAGAGGAGCAGTTTGATGCTATGGGAAGCCTTTTCCTAAGGGGAAATTTCAGACTCAGGAATGTACAATGACACATAAAGATTTAAAAGACAAATCCTTTTCATGTATAAGAGGACTTTCCAAACTTTCCTGGCCTTATGGAACCTATATCTGCGCCAGGTATCTTAGTCAAACATGCACTAGTAATAAACCCATCTCTGTGTTTCTCCTAATGGAAAAGTAATCTTGAGTCAGCTAGTGGTATCTCAAACTCAAAACCAGGCTTTAATTTAGGTCCTTAGTCTATATCTCCTGTGTCCCAAGTTTCACTCTTTTCTATCTTGCTTTCCTTGTACAAGGTGATTTTAAAAGTTAATGCAGCTCACATGTAGATTCCTTCAGCTTCAGTGTTTGACAGCTGAGGCTTGCAACAGGGTGAATCACAATAATATACGTTCTCTGATAGTATTTTACTACCTTGCTTCAAGTGATTATACAAAAACACTGTTATTGCTATTATAAACGTTACGGTCTTTAGCTCTGTTTGTATTACTTTAGTAACAGAAAGAAGGTTATTTTTTTCAAATGGGGAAAATACACAGGTATATTGATTCATAATAAATGCTCCAGTGTAGAGTATGTCTGTGATTTTATGTTTGTATTAATACATGTTTTTAGTACATGATATTTACGTTCATTTAAGGTTGTAGCTACCTGTATTTTGTATACCTTACTCTTTGTATTCTCCTTCCCCTCCCTATTCTCCCTTTCTCCCTGCCACATTGGAAATTTTTTTAACTCATGTTTGCAACACATACCAATTATTTTAATTGTGAGTAATTTCCACATATACAAAACACATCTTAAATTCCTTCACATCCTCTGACCCTCTCAGCTGTCTCAATTGGACTTGTGGTTTTCTTATCATTTACACAGCTTTATCTTCATTTCCTTTTATCAATTCTTTATTTTGTTCCTTACTTGTATTTTAGGTTTTTCGTGTGAATGAAACCACATAGTATTTAAATTTTTGTGTCTAATTTATCTCACTTAGAATTATCTTTTCAGGGTAGCTCATTTTTTCGACAAACATCTCAAATTTATTGTTCTTTACAGCCAAGTAGCATTCTGTTGTGTATGGATAACACATTTTCTTTATACATTAGTTATTATGGAATATATAGGTGCTTCCAAGATTTTCTTGTCATGCATGGTGTTGCTATAGACATTGCTATGTATGTATCAGTGTAATATAGTATATTTAAATTTAGGAGAAGATACCTAGAAAAGAAATGACTCAGTTGAAGGGAATTCTTATTTTTAGTTTTTGATAAAGCTTCATGGTGATTTCCATAATGGTTGTGCAAGTTTACATTATAATCAAGAAGTCACATTATCATGATTTAGCTGACTATTTTGGTACATAACTGTAGTCTCAGAACTCAGGAGGCTGAAGCAGGATTGCTGTGTGTTTGACGCTATCCTGGGATCTACATAGTAAGTTCAAATTCCACTTGAAATCCATAGTGAGTCCTTATTCAAAAAGAAAAAAAAAATACCATCAAAAATTGCCTTGGTTGGACAACAGCAGGTCATCCGATTTATTGTTCTAGTTCCTAAATTAAAACTGATATAACAACTTATCATGGGATGAATGGCTTACAAACAACATAAATTTGATTCTCAGTTTTGAATGCTGGAGGTTGGAAATCAGGGTACCAATAGAAGACTGAGCTATCCTAACGACACCAACTGCACTTGTAGAGTAACTGGTTCTCTTCACAGGTTTTCAAGAGGTAAATAGGTTAAACTAGTTACCTCTTAAAAACTCCCCTTACAGTTATCAGTCCCTTAGGATTACAGTCTCTCTCTGAAAAGCTCTGGTTGGACATTCTGATGACCACTGCCCTGGAAGCACAGCCACAGATATAAAAAAAAAAATCAGAATCTCTACTTTTAAAAGTTATATCTGTCATTTCTACCTTAATTGGAATTAAACATGTAGACTTATTTCTCTGAATTAACATGAATTCTTATTATTGACAACACTGATTGAAAAATTCTGTTGCTGAAAAAGAGATTTTGCATATCAAAGAGGAGGTGGGAGTGATCATGTTAATAATGTTGAGCTAGAGAGAAATTTGGGGGCTTTATGAATTAGAAACAGGAACACATTACAATTTCATCTCAGTTCTCTCGAGTATAATCCATAAGGAAGCACAGTAAGCTCTGTGTCTCAGAGAAACCTTGTTTAATTTTTTTCCATTTTTCCCCTTTTTGTTAATGAATTCTGCAAAAGAAAACAATGAGAAAGGGAAAGATAAAAGAAACTCCAGCTCCATCAATTTTCTCATTGCGTCTCATCATTTAAGAGACCAACATCAGCACCTTTGTGATTTTTGTAATATTGACTTTAGGTTATTTGAAGTTTGTGAAAATAAATGACTTTTTGCATTTATCTTTGTTTTTTCCTTTATTTTAGAATACGGTAATCTTATAGAATCAAGTAAGTAATGCGTTAATAATATTTAAAATACATCTTACTGATAACCATAATAATGTTAAAGATTGGATAACAGTCTTATATTAAATTAAATTATATTATTTTTTAGTAATTAGTTTATTCAAAACTTATATTTTATTTAAAAATCATTTCTTTCACCTTAGGGAAAGTATCTTATTTCCTCTAACAATACTTTAACTTAAAATATGTATTTTATCTGATGTTTACTTAGGTTATAAGTATGCTACCTGTTTCTTCATACTCTGTGCTTCTGAATACATTGTGCTCCAATATGTAGTCATATATATCTATATATATATATATATATTTATATTTTTGATCTGATGTTCATGATATAATTTTTATAAGTGTCTAGTCACATTTACTGTATTTACTGATGCATTTAGATTTGTTTACACACTCTTACATTGTGTGCTCAATTTTTCTTCTTCTGCAATTTACTGAACATATCTTCTCTACTTCATTTTTCCTTTCTAGTGATATGTAATTTTACACTGTTTCTTTTATTTTAATGGCCACAGTTAACTTGTTAGAAAGCATACTTTACTTGAGAAAGTGGGAAACTATTTCCTCTTACCACTTTATCAAAATAAAACTCGATGATTAGTTGACTCACAGAGCTTTCCTAGCAACTCTTTTTATTTGCTTTGTTACAAAAAAGAAAAAAAAAAAGTGCTAAATGTATGTTCTTTTAAAAGTCCATGGATTCAACCAGCAATTGTCCTATTCTGTGTTCTTCTAGTTGAAAGTATTTCTAAACTTTTTCTTACCGTATATTACATTTATTAAGCATTAGATTTCTATATTTTTGTTTTGATCCACTATTCATCACCATCATATTTTGTAGTTAGTGTTAATTTAGTTTACCTTATTCTTCAAAAATTTGGTCATTCAGTATTACTTATTGCATTGCCTGTATTAGGATTGCTGTTCTCCTTAAAGTTAATGCTTAGGTCTTTCAATGAGTGATTTATAAATGGCAAATCCACATTACTTTTTTTAATCATTATGAGACATTTCACATCTGGGAGAAAAATAAGCTTCTAACACACACATATATGTGTGTGTGTGCGTATATGTCTACATTTATTTATTTACGATATAGAGAAACAAACAAACAAAAACCCACCTAGCTCATGCCTCAGATGCATATGTTAAAAGACAGATGAGATAGACTTGAACATAGGAAAAAACTGGCATGGGTGAGTTAGAAACATATAATATAATCCCCAGCTAGATGATAGCACAAAGAGAGGCATAATGGTACTCATCTAAAACTCAATTCTAATTTTTAAAAAAAATCTGAAATAATCAAACAAATAATGGGAAAGGTAAAACAGTGGATTAAAGTGATGTGGCAGTGCCTGCCTGTGATCTCAGCAATCCAGAAGCTGAAGCAGGGAGATTGTTATGAGATCGAGGCCAGCAGAGCTACAGGCTGAGTTGAAGGCCAGCCTGAATGCATAACAAGACCTAGCCTCAAAAAGACAAAAAAGATAGATTAAAAAGGAAAAGATGAATAAAAATAAGTGATAAATTGGTAAACTTACAATTGTTACTACTACTAATTGCAGTAAATGTTCTAATATCAAGCAATTTTGTTGCAAGTCAGAAATTATCAAAGACAATATTAAGACCCAACTTTATACAATGTACTGCTGACATTAGAAATACCATAAATACAAAGACAGACAGTAGAAAATAAATGTGTTCAACTGTAGAAAGCGTTAAGAAGTTGAACTTACTGCTGTGAAGTTAGATACAACAGGCTTCAATGCCAGGTATCTTACCAAGCACCAAATATATTATCAAATTGATAAATAAGCAAAACTAATTTATCAAGAGGGTAATTAATAATCATCATGTATTGTAAAACATCTCCAATATACATGGAAAAATTGCTACAAAGTATCAATTTATACTTTATAGTCATGGTAGGAAATTTTAACATTGTTTCTTACCCACAGATATAACTAGATCTACTATAGCATCTCTCAAGACACACAGTGTCTCAGTAACTTTCTTCACTAACATCCTGAACACCACTAAAATGCAGAGTTAACAAAGGAATTACAGGATCACATTGTTGCCTACCTTTCGGTCCAAATCTGTGACCTTTCGGTCACAGGTTTCACATAGTGTGATTGTAACAACTAGAGATGAATGTGGCCTTTTGCTTTGTCATTATCCTCTTAATCTTCTCAACTCTCAAAAGAAACTGATCCAGAAAATGGGCTCAGATATAGTGAAAACTAAAGCCCCTGAGGAAAAGATTAACATTATGTTAAGTTGTATCTAACTACAAGCTAGATTTAGTGAGTGATGAAGAATGACAGAAAACACAAGATCATGAAATAGATAACAGGACACTGAGAATATTATAGTAACTTTCTAAGTGTTGATTTTCACAGATATGTTGACAATGCTTGACATAAACAAATGCTGGAGACAAATGAATCTGGAAAACATGCTAAGGAGAAGCAGTGGTCAGCATAAAGAATCACAGATTCAGATTCATGTGTTCTGATTACCTGTCCAGAAATAAAAGCAAAAGCATAAGCATGACTATTCATAGGAAGAGTGAAACAAAAAACAGATAAGAACATAAAATTATTTTTCAAAAAATGTGTGGCTTCAAAATTTTGGAAAGTTTTTATGTGCTCACATTATTTGCTGTCTATACTTAAGCATGTGGTCCTCCATATCCAATCTTTGACAGTATTTTGCTATAGAATGAGCAGCATAACCAGAAATAAGATGAACAAATTACTTCTTCATAAGAGCTATAATACCATATATTACTGCATTTTATTTTACGTATAATAAAATTCACTTTGGCAAGATATTGCTGCTTCTGTCTATCCAGAAAGAGGAGCAGGCTTCTTTTACCCAGGGTTCTTTTTCATCTGTAACTTGGATCTTAAACTCTCAGTAAGAAAACTTCTCATTTTCTAGTAAAATCACTCTTTTATTTTGTCACTGATGCATTATATTATTCCCCAAATCTGACTGATTATTCATATAGATTGTTTTTTAAAATAATTTTCTCCAACTGTTACTCACTTAAATTACATGATTGTTTCTGGATTGTCTTGTAGCAGTTGCTTTATAACTGTTTTAAATTGTGTGTTAATTTTGAGTGCATTCAGGGCAGTTACACTAATATTCCTACTACATTTGTACAAAACAAAAAACTCACCATTCACCTAAAATTTATTGACTTACGATTTGGTGAAATTTCATGGCCCCATTCCTCCATTCTTTTGTTACAGTCATCTTATGAATAGTATGTCACTATTTCCATCCATCAATATCTGTTTTCATTTTTTCACAAAACACAAATGTTATGGACTGCATGGAGATCTTAGTTAGTAGTACAATTAATTTTAGATATTTTGCATACAAGTAGGTTAGTCTAAGACCTATGGATATGAGGATGTTGGAAGTAATGTTTAGAAAGATTAAAATCACACATTCATGATTTCTTCCTTTGAAAAAATGTCCACTTTAAAGAAAAAGATTTGGAAATTTCTCTATATGCATACTTGTTGAACTTGTGTGGAGCTATAGTAGATCTACCAAAAAATTTTTAGAACTTTCTGTAAATGTCACTGACTCTTCATTGTGAAAAACAGAAATTCAGACTCTTGAGTTAACCATGAGAAATCTCTTGTTTCTGGCTTTAATTTAATTTTCATGCTACTACTTCATTTTTTAAACTTGTGCTTGCAATTGGCTCTTGGGTTCTACAAAGCATCTTCTGTGTCGTGCAATGTGTACATGCTTTATTTCAGCCCCTGGTTGGTCTACATCTCTTATGTGTGAAAGAACAGCTTAGATTGTTATTTGTGTGAGGGGTTTTACCTTGAACTTACCACAAGCTCTTCCAGAAGCATACAGCAATGTTGCTATCCTATTGTGGATATTATTACTCAGGATCATAAAGTTATAAAATCTGATGAGGCTTTATTAATTAGATGCAGATAGAAGGAAGTAAAGGGATTCGTTGAAACTCACCTAGTCTGAATAAAATTTTGATTTGTCAGATATGTCAGCACCTACACCAAACAAAATCTCTTCTCTGCTGATGTCATCTCTTCCATTTCATTTTTAGATCCCTTCAGCTTATCATTTTTTGCTAGTTTCTTTAACGCATGTCTATCTTCAGTTAACCTGTGCCATACAGGTTCATTTTAATTTTTCTACTCATTTACATTTACCCCAGAATATGCATTTGGAAAAGTAACATGTAATAATGCACAATCAGTGCATTTATATTAAATAAATGAGGATCGATATTAAATTTTAGGCAACATTATTATTGCCTAATAATATTTCTTGTACAATATTTTTTCTTCTGCTAAATAGTAGAAAATTCTGGATCCCTCCTACTTGTTTTCCTTGTAGCCCACTTATTTTTACAGTAGTAATTATTCTTTGGATAGCTTTTAAAGCCTTGGCCAAAACCAATTCTAGCAGGTAAAGCATTTTCAGCTAAAATGTGGAAAATAAATTTAGAATCTCATCTCTGTGTCAGCATATAGTATTTTAAAGCTAATCTATTTGCTTTCATTTTTTTCTATTTTGTCAGGCATCAAGGACACTCACTAAAAGTCATTTCTCTCCATATTTATTAGATTCTTGGTTTGCTGAATACTGAAAAATAATATTTAACTTGGATTATTTCAATGGTGTGACAAATCTGTAGATTTTTAGCTTATTTCACAGTGATAATTTTAAGATTTTATATAGCACTTATATGCACACAGATTACATATATTGTATGAAATAGCTAAAGCAGGTTATCATGAACCCTATTTTACTGGTGAGGAAACTGGGACCTAACAAGATTAATAATTTACTCACAGATTCCCCAGCTATTTCATAGAGCTAGATTTGAATCTGATTCTCTTGTCTCCTTTCCAGTTCTCTTCCTGTTAGCTCATGGCCAGTCCCCAGTTGGCAAAGCAAAGTCCATTTTTGGCTATGAAATGGATGCAGCCAGTGCTTGGTGCCAAGGAGGCATATTGAGTGGGATGTACTGAATCTTTCAGTTGCATCATGTTCTGCTGTGCATGTACGAATTTTTGCCAGAATCAGCTTCTTTCATCAAGATATTCATTTTCCAGAGATGAAAGTTAATGAAATGAAATTTCATATAACCCATGCTTAGTGAGTAGGAACGAAAAGAATAGTATTGTTGGATAACCACCACAAAAAAAGCCTGAGATCATTCTCATGGTCACTACAGGAAAACTTCAATTTGGCAAAAGTCAGTTCTTAGAAAACCTTAATTAATGGGGAAAATTGGGAGGAATAGGCATATGACAGAAAAATATCAGAGAAGCAGCGTACCTGGGTGTGTGCACATAAAATTATTTCTTTTAATATTTGCCTCTCTCCTAAAGTATTTCCAATGATTTCAGTGTCTCATACATTGGATCCCAAAATTCACTGAATGTTATAGAAGTTGTTAGGAAGAAATAGGAAGTATTTAATAATGATTTGCAAGTTTTCTGTCTTCACACCCAGGAGGATGGCAAAGGCATTCATTAGCTCTCCTGCCTTTTCAATATAATTGGTACCACCAGTGTTCATGGCTCAGTATTATAGGAAGAAGAATAAAACAGTCACAAGGACAATTATAAATAAGGAAATAGCTCGATTCACACATAGAAGTAGAAATGAGAATTTCAGATATATCTTTACTGATCTTTTCATTTTGCAAACTCAGGAAACTTCTTCCACAGAATAGGAAAATCGATGCTGGCATTCCGACATACTCCTTTTTTCTATTCTGATGATAAAAATCTAGTGTTCCTCATTTGCTTTGTGCAGCTGTCCCAGCCTACAACAGCAAGCTGTGTAAGATTCCCAGCTTCTTTATTTTAATTAGAAAATGCTTAGTGGGTTCTATTTCTTCAAGAAACAAATGCAGCAGAGTATCCAACAACCCGATTAGAACTCATATGATAAATAAGCTGCAGGCAGCAGCAAGATTTAGAATTATAAAAGTTCTTAGAGATTCGAGTTTCCAACCTTATCCAAGGTCATGCTTGTACAGAGGCCTGGCTTTATTTTTCAAGAACTGAAAGGAAGAGCCATTGCTGTGGTAACGTTTCTTTCTTCCTCATCCCAGAGAGTTCTCTCCTCCCAGAAGTATCAAGAAGATGCTTACAGCTTTTCTGTGTCTGTCTTTTCACTTCCTCTCTACCCAAAGTCCCCAATTTAAATATGTGCCTTTCCTCAACAGGTTCTTTATGTATAATCCTCATTTATTTCTGTAATATCAACTCTCATTATTGCATATGAATCTTATCTACAAAAAAAAAAATGTAATGCCAAGCTGGCCTGCGCCTGTGGTCACTTGATGTTTACTCATCTAATGCAAACTAATTTCATTGTTTGCCCAAGAAAAACATCACTAGAAAGCAAATCTGTAATTAAAACATTCTCTTGGGCATTCCAAAGTTGAATAAAAATTAAAAGAACAGGATATATGGTTTAAATGATCAGAATGATCTCTCTCTACCAGGCTAGTTAGGGCATACTTACATTTATTCCTGATGTCTCAACTATTTAAGTAATGCAAAAATACATGATTTATTCTGGCATGAAATGAATCAGCACTCACAGAATTTTTTTTTTTTTATCACAAGCTAGTATCGTGTTTTGGTATATAATATAGAAATATAGCATACAATGTTGGGCCCATATGATATAAATGAAGAATGTAACATCAAACCAAAATGTTAATTAACTGATTACTTTAAAATTCTTTTTTTTAATTTTTTTTAAATTTTATTTAAAAGGAGAAAGAGAAAAAACAAAACAAAGCAGTGTAAGAGTACAAGTAATAACAGAACTACAAAAAAAAAAAAAAGTAAGAAATCACCAGTTAATATATTACACATTATCGCCTTAGAGATAGTTGCTCAAGTCACAGTATCAAAGCATACAAAGTGAACATTCAAACAGAGAGACTGCAAACAGTTGTGTTCAATGATCCAACCAAAAACATTAATGTGGTCAGCTATTTAACACCCCTAAACACACTTGCAGTTGTATCCTTTAGAGCACTTTTTTTCCCTCTCTTGATTACTTTAAAATTCTGAAAGCATCCAACTTGGCTAGCTATGAAATGATATAGGTATTACTATGTTAAAGTTGCTTTTCCAGTTTAAAGTAGTCCACAATCTATTTCTGTGATCCCCTGTTCCCATTTGACCTAACTTTGGAGGACATCTCTAAGTTGTGGGAAGGTGAGAACAGAGAAAGGTACCAGGCAGAAGCAGTGACTCAAAGGACTTAGAGCTCTGAAGCAGGCACCCTTGGAGATTTGTTCTTACTTCATCCTGTGCTGTAAAATGGCTTTGGGGTGACACTATTCCTTAACTTCTAAAAGTCTCCATGGGCAGAGTGATAACCAAATTCTCTCCTCGTCCTGCCAACTGTGATTACTTTTCTCTTTGCTACCTCTGGGTAGTGAACAAATTAAAAACACGGTATGTTTAAACTAGTAACACCAGCTGTTCTGTAAGGAGTGAGATACATTTTTCATTGGCAAAGATTTTGAGTTGTTGAGTCCCTTTGCTTGGGATGGAAATTGACTTGGTCTTTTTAGATGTCATCTGACTATATCTTTATATAGGCATAATCTTAAGCACCGTAATTTGTTTGGGGAAACTTAATAAATTATTTAGTACTTATAGGTAAACAACAACAACAACAATATGACTGGAAGATCCCTTAAGATAATTTCTTTTCTGTAAAAGTAAAATATATTATAGAAGTACTTTCTAAATTCACCAGTTACAAACAGAAACATACCCCTGTATTGAGTAGGGAAATTACTTCATTTGTTTACTTAGTTCCATGTTTATCGATTCCAAATTCATCATATTTAAAGGTCTTTCAGGAATCTTAAGCATGATACATGCCTCATAAAACTAAATTCCACACTAACTCATTCAACCTCAAAGGTCATGGCTGAGGCTTCTTTCCCCTTCATCACTGCTGAACGCAGCTACACCTGCTCCCTGGTACACGAGTAACAGTCTGGTTTTAAAAAAACCTGAATAACAGTTCTAGGATTCATAAATGCATCCTCATGATGATATTCTGCCACCAGAGGCACAGACAACAGAGATAACCCAGCTGGTGTGACTTACTTTCCAAAGCCATAACCCAAAGCATCCCAGTGGGAGGAAATGAAGAAAAGATTTATTATTAGTTCTGAGCTAATGCTGATCAATGAGCAAACTGCTATGAAGTTGTGGCCAAGGCAGTATATGCTGTCCAAGAAAAAATAAAAGGGAAGAAGGGGGGTTGCAATATGCAAGAAAATGACAGGGGGAAATAAAACCTTTTTTGCTAGGAAACTATCTCTCATGACCGTGAGAGATACACCATCTGTTCATAGTACTGCAGTCTCACAGCGCAAATGCCTGTCATGTACAACAAGCATTTGAAACATTAGGAGAAGTGAACATTTCCAAGATAATTTTCCTAATATAAAGCAAGTTTATCAACAATCTACAGGCCTCTTCTTCACTTTTTCATCCAAAAGCCTCATATCTGTAAGGTAAATTCTTTATAGAGCGGCATCCTACTGGTGAGAGGGAAAAGGTCAGAGACTACTTCTGAGAGAAGGGGTAACAAAATCACAAAGTGACAATAGGGAGACAAAGAAAAATGGGAATGGTTACTGGAAGCCCTGTGGAAATATATTTAATGTATTACATTCCCATTCACCTTGCTGTGAGTTCAGGTCTGCATCTTAATTACCAGCTGGCATTCCCAAAATATCCTTCCACCCATGGGGAAACTGTTGCAGAAGATTTTTAGCCATGGCAATGTTAATGACAAGTGTGAGTGTCTTGGGAACACGAAATGTGACTGTCATATGTAAGTGCATAACGAAGCAAGTTGAGTGTCCAGGGAAAAAGTCAGAACTAGGAGAGATAATATATCCCTTAGTCATAGGTTAGGGCCATAGGAAAGTGAAGTCATGAAAAATGAAATGGACCAGGAAAAATCTAGACCAGGATTAAATCTAGGCAAATAGTCAATTGCCAGTAGGAATCCAGGTCTGCAAGGCAAATACATTTTCAGAAAGCAAAGTCCAGAACTACAGCAGATCTGAGGAAGCAGTCAGTAGCTTAAAGACAAGCGAGCACATGGTCACTACAGAAGGCCTTGGCAGCAAATGTGGTTTTGCTCCTTTTCGTCTCTCTTTATTTCCCTGCTCCCCTGCTGAAATGTTGTGCAATGAGTTCAACAAGCAGGAGACAGGCAAGAGATGTTACCTCACAAGAATGGCAACCGTGAGAATAAAGAACAGACAGAAATAAGTCACAGACATATTCAGCAAAGGCAGTCCTGTGGTGTGCTATTTACATAAAAGTCGTGTACCACAGCTGGGCTTTAAATGCAAAGGGTCAGAGATCTTATGCCAGCTTTTATGTGATTATAGGCAACCCCTGAGATAAACACACTTCCAGAGAAAAAAGACTGAAGTTTTAGAGATCTGACCCTGCTGCTGTGGCCCTGTGGAAGCATAGTACAGCATGATGACAGTGTGTGGCAGAAGAGGCCTGTTACCTCATGGCAGTGGGGAACAAAGAGAGGGGAAGAAATGACCTCCCAATATTCCCTTCAAGACCGTGCCCTTGCTATCCTACCTTCTCTTCTCTAGGCCTCAATTCCAAAGATGCTGTCACCTCCGTATAGCACTGTATGCTGGAAACCAAGCCGTCAACATACAACCAAATCACACAACATGTCGGGTAGTTAAATTTTTAATAAGAGAAGATATATTTGTTAGTTTTCAGTTACTATAACAAAATCTCTGAGGCTAGGTATTTTATAAAGAAAAATGTTTTATGTACCTGCCAATATCAGAGTCAAAGTCTTAAGACTGAACAATTTTTGTGCCTTGCTTAGGTATGGATTACAATGAAAGGAGCACATGTGAAAGAGATTGCGTGGCAAGAGAGCAGAAGGAAATGGGAAGGCATCAGTTTCATGCTTTCAGAGCAACTTTCTCTCATAGGAATTCACTGCAGTCCCAAGAACACTATATCAATAGACTCAGAGGGCAATGATCCACGTGACCCAATCACCTCACGGCAGAACCCACCTGTCAACAGTCTCTCACAGCACTGCACTTTTATTGGCTGATTATGGATGCACGTACATTTTAGTGAACACTTCTGAGGCACTTTCTTTGCAGTAGTGTGTGTGTGTGTGTGTGTGTGTGTGTGTGTGTGTGTGACACATTCTTTGGAAGCTCGGCTGAACAGTAAGTTTAAGATATAGCCTGGTATGGTTCCTTCATTCTTTGAATGAAGGAAGAATAATATCCCCAAAAGAAATCTTAAGTTTTTTTCTTCCCTAAACACATGTAGCCATTTTATTTACTTAGTAAGTTTGACTTTTGGAATGACTTAATATGTATAAAAAATTATCAAGCTTTTTATTGAATTCATTGTTTGCTTGTTAAATAATAAGAGGTAAGACCATACTAGAAAGTTATTTTTCTTATAATGCATCATAATAGTGGAAAATGTCTTGGTTTCTGGAGACTAATACTGTGATCTACTTGTACTATTTTGTGTATTATCAAAATGTACTCTCTATGAGTTGGTGTTTATATATATATATATATATATATATGTTTTTATAATAATATTGGTCCAGTTTTTGGTGTTATTATGAGATGAATTTCACCAAGTATTAAGAATTGCTGTATTTGCTTTGGAGAATTAATTTAAAATTTTCCATTATTTAATGTTATGAATAGCTTATATGCCATATGTGATACCTGCTCATTATGCATTTAGTTTAATTTGTCAGTAAATCATTGAGATTCTTAGATGATTTGATTGGAATACTGAAGGTAAACATTTTCAGTCATAATATAATCATTATGAAGAACTGGTACAAATCTATTACATCTTATTCCTTTTTTTCTTTTCCTTCCCAAGATCTCTCTCATTCATCTCTCATATATCAGAACTCCTTCCCCTCTCCACAAATGTTATATTCTATTTATTCATTTTGTTCTTTTCACAAAAAAAATTCAAAGTTCATTTTGCTGTTATTCTGAACTCAAAGATTTTGAATTTTTTTATTTCTTTAAAAATATAATTTAATTATCTTTACTTTTTGATTTATTGAAGAAAACAGGCTCTTTTCTTCTCTTATTTTCTAGATGCAATATTGAAGAACATTTTCCTTATGTAAACTCCTGGCTGTTTTGCAAATCTTTTTATATAGATTCATTTATAACTTTCTTTGTGTATTTATTTCTAGTGTTGTCTGTTTTAATTTGTGTATTTAAATATTGTCATCAATTTTCAATTTGGTGCCCCATAATCCTGAGTGCTTTTTCTTCTATATAAATGACTGCACGCAGCTTGTCAGACATATGAGGTTGTGGAAACCTGGCATTGGGAATACAAATTAAGCAACATTTGCTGTCACATTAGGTCAAAGAAGATTTTAAGCAAAGCATGAAAGGCTGAAGCCAGATTCAAGATTCACAATGGAAATAAGTAAACAAAAATTCTACTGGTTTTTAGTGGAGCATCACGGTGTTTTCTATATGCAATTGCATCAAAGAAAAATGTTACCTGTGTAGACTCCAATATCTAATTCTACTTTACGAAGTAGTGCACTCAAGGAACAGGAAGTACACTTATCCAAGTCCTTTTAATGACATTTCAAGTAGGATTGTTCTTATTTCCTGTGGTAGCCTTTTCATTATTTCAAGAATGTCTTTGTTTTATCCTTTATAAATTTATACTTGTGTTCAAATTTCTCTCTGTTAAACATTAAGACTTTGAATTCTCCCTTTGGTCTCTATTTCTGTGTCTTCACAAACTTTAATTATTGTCCCATTTACCCGTCATTTAGATTTTTTGAAGTCCTTTCTGTTTTTCCCTGCTTTCTGGAAACCTGAGTTTTCATATGGCAAGCAGTCTTGGCACCACATATTCATTTCATTGTCTTTGTGTCATATTTTTTTAGGATTTTTATATATTATAATCTTCTCCTTTGAGTTATTATTGCTAGTTGCTTTACACACACATTCAGTTATATCTCAAGAGTAAATGTGCTCCCAGTTTCAGTCACTAAATATTGCAATAGAAAAATCATTCCTTCTAGTCCATCACAGACTTTGATCTGGAAGTGAAATTATTTTAATATCTTTTGAGATGTATGTGTGTGCTTGTCTTAGTAACTTTTCTTGGTGCTAAGATGAAATACTCCAAACCAAAAGTTAAAGGAGGAAAGGTCTATTTTGACTTACAATCTGTGCAGACTTAAATCCGTAGTTGGCTGTTTTAAGGCAGGCCTGCGTGGGAGAAGAACACTGCAGAATGGGCAGGAGACTCAGCAGCCAAGAAAAAGCAGACAATGTCTTTTTTCTCTCCATTTTTTTTCCTTCCATTCAGGCTACAAGTCTACTAATACACAGAGCTGGGCTTCCCTCACCTGCATTCTTAATCCCAGTATCACATTCTTATTCCACGTTCACACACCCTAATCCAGGAACTTTAAAACTCTCATCTATAAGTGAATGAGACTTTGTGGAGACATCTAGATATAAGACCTAACACTATTCAAGTTCTTATCTAAATATTAGCTCAGTAATTGTGTATAACTGTAATCTATATCTTCTGGATAAACTTACGCTGAAGGCTTTTTGTCTTTCCATTTAGGAATACTTGGTTTCTTTAGCTGTGTTTTAACGTTTTTATCCTTTACTTACATTTAGGTCCTGCTTTTGAGGTTATGAGAAGTGCTTGCTTCTAAGGAATAAGCCAGAGCCATGAACACCAGGGAGGCCGGGGCACAACCTAGCCACCTCAGAACGCTGCCACTGGGTCAGCCCCTTGGGGAACCCACCCACCTCTTGGATCTAGTACTGCAGTTGATTTTTGGATCCAACCCCTTCTCCCAGAACCTTGGACAACAATGGATTACTGCGCAGGATGGATGAGAGACTCAACAACCCCTGACCCAAACATAAGACTCAGCAGGCTCCAGTCAGTTGGTGACTTTGCCCCTAATATAGAGGTATGCATTGGGTACATAGGAGCAGAACTGAAACTCCCTCCAACTGTAAGATCTTGAGGAACCTGACAAGAGAGTTGGTAATCCCCTCCTCCACACAGAGAAAACCAGACAGGTTGAGGAGTGTGCCAATAAGGTCTCTGCCAACTTGGAGAAAATTAAAAGAGCTTATGAGATCCCCAGTGACAGAGTAGAGCCTCAGCTGACACAAACACTATAGACAGGGAAGTCTGGTGTCCAGTAACACCTGAATACATAGCAGCAGCAGGAACTAAGAGTTGATCTACATCAATATTTCTAGACTAGTTATCCCAGAAAGAACATAGGACTCACCCAACAGGCCCTGTAGAAGGAGTTCAGGTGACTCACTCTCCTCTTTATTGCGGTATCCAGCAAATGGTCAAATATCAATCACATAGTAAGATCCTAAAATTCGTACTATGGAGAGTATGGGATTGAAAGACCACATATTTACCCAAAAGGTGAAAATGACAAATGAAAAGGCAAAATGCAATATCAAACATCTAGTCCATCAGGAGAAATTACAGGTGACACTGAAATAGAGGACTTTAGAAGTCATACACCAGGAATCTCTGAAAAGATAGCAAATGAAGTAAGAAACAAATCTATGAGGCTATAGAGGAAATAAAGTTAACAATAATGTCTTACATAAAGACAGAAATAGCAACTTTAGTAAATAAGTTCCTCAACATACCTAAAGAAGATATAGATAAAAAAAAATACAGGAGTATAGGAAATTCATTGAAACTTTGAATGAACAGTGCAGAAAACAAGCAGAATCCATGAAACAAATGCAAAAAGATATCCAAGAAAAAAAAAATTCTTTTGAAAGCTGGCAAAAGCAGTGGAGGATAGACTTTCAGACCTTGAGGACAGGATCACAGATAGTGTTCATAAAAGGGTAGAACTTATAAAAATAACAAAGCAGCATGAAATGAAAATCCAGCAGCTTCAAGACAATGTCAAGAAAAACACTAATAGGCATCAGTGAAAATGCAGGAGTCAATGCAAATGACATAACTAAAATAGTCACAGAAATAATAGCAGAAAATTTCCCACACATAGAGGGAAAAAATCTAATAAACAAATAAGTGAGACATATAGAATGCCAAACAGTCACAACCAACATAAATTTACACCCAGACATATAATAATGAAGGTCCCAGATATACAGCATAAAAGCAGAATACTAAAAGCCATTAGAGAAAAGAAACAATTTACTAATTAAGGAAAGCCTTTTAGAATCATGGCAGACTTTTCAGTATAAACTTTCAAGTTAAGATGAGCTTGGATTGAAGTATTTCAAGCCCTAAAAGAAAAAAAAAAAAAAAAAAAAAAAAAAAAAAAAAAAAAAAAACTTTCAACCCAGACTGATATACACCACATAAGTGTCTTTCAAATTTAATGGAGAAATAAGATTACTTCATGACAAAGAACAACTAAAGGAATGCATGTCCATCAAACCAACCCTACAAAGAATACTGAAAGACATGCTAGATAGAGAGAAAAATGACCACAATCTCCAGAACAACATCAGAAAGAAACCACTAGGTTGGATAACAAATTAAACAAGGAAGAAAAGCAGAAAACCAACAACAGGAACAGAACATGACAAAGTCAAGCTAGTACATAGCAGTGATATACATTAATGTAAAAGGGCTCAGTTCACCTAACAAAAGAAACAGGTTGATTGAATGGAACAAGAAATCAGATCCTACAATATTCTGTATACAAGAAACACATCTGACTCAAAAAGAAAAAAAAAAAAACAAAACAAAAAAAACTTCATAGACTAAAAATGAAAGGATGGAAAACAGTATTCCATGCAACAGGAACCCAGAAAAAAGCAGGGGTAGCTATTCTGTTTGCAGACAAAGGGAACTTCAAACCTAAAATGATCAAAAGAGAAAAAGAAGGTCACTACATACTTGTAAGTGGAAAACTACGAGAGGAAGATCTAACATAAATATATATGCACCGAATACAGGAGCACCCAAGTATATAAGACAAATACTAATGAACATGAAGAACCAAATACACAAGAATGCGATTGTAATAAGAGACCTTAACACCCCACTATCACAAAGAGATAGATTAACTGAATGAAAAGTCAGAAAAGGAATAACACAACTGAATCATACCTGTTAGAAAATGGACTTAGTGCATTTTACAGAGTGTTCCACCAAACCACATTAGAATATACATTCTCCTCAACTGCACATGGGACATTCTCCCAAAGAGACCATCTATTAATCTATAAAGCATTCTTAACTAAATGCAAAGGGAGTGAAATTATACCATGCATAATATCTGATCATAGCACATTAAAATTGGAAATCAGTGGCAAAAAGACTCTGCAAAACCTGCACAAATACATGGAAATTAAATAACAACTTTCTGAATAATCAGCAGGTAACAGATGAAATTAAAGAAGAAATAAAACAATACCTACAATACAATGAAAATTCAGATACAATGTACCATATCCTACGGGGCACAATGAAAGCAGTCCTAAGAGGGAAATATATAGGCACCATGTATTACCAGTTTCTGATGGGTTTTTATCATGAACTAGTGTTGAACTGTATCTAAAGCTTTTCCTATGTCTATTGAATAGACAGTGTCTATCTCAATCTTATAAAGGCCATCTATGACAAACCAAGAGCCAACATTGTACTAAATGGGCAAAAACTGAAAGCCTTCACTCTAAAATCAGGAACAAGGCAAGGATGTCGACTATCACCACTCCTATTCAATATAGTTCTGGAAATATTAGCCAGAGCAATCAGACAAGAGGGAGAACTAAAAATAGGAAATGAAAAAGTAAAATTATCATTATTTGCAGATGACATGACACTTTACATAGAAGACCCCAAAAATTCCATTACAAGACTGCTAGAGGTAATAAACAAGTTCACTAGCACAGGTGGATACAAAGTCAACACTCAAAAATTAATAGCATTCCTGTACACAAACTAAAATCTCCATGAAAGAGAAATTATGGAAATATTGCCTTTCATGATAGCATGTAAAAAAAATGAAATACCTAGGAATCAACCTAACCAAGAATGTAACAGACTTATATGCTAAAAACTTATACTACTCTAATAAAGAAGATTGAAGAGGATATTAGAAAATTCAAGGATATTCCTTGTTCTTGGTTAGGAAGAACTAACATTGTGAAAATGGCCATACTCCCATAACTATTATCCCATCAAAATACCATTGACATACCTTACAAATCTAGAGAAAATATTCCTAAAATTCATCTGGAAATAGAAGAAATGTAAAATAGCAAAATCAATTCTGGGCAACAAAGGCAAGACAGGAGGCATCTCAATTCCTGATTTGAAACTATACTACAAAGCCACAGTGATAAAATCAGCATGGTTTTATCAATGGATCAGAGTAAAATATCCAAACACAACTACAAAGACACTAGATCACTTGATATTTGACAAAGGGGCCAAACAAGTTCACTGGAAAAACAGATAGCTTCTTTAATAAATGGTGTTGGAAAAATTGGCTTTCCACATGCTGAAGACTAAAAATAGACTGATGCCTATCACCAGACAATAAACTAAACTCAAAATGGATTGCAGATCTAAATATTAAAACAGAAACACTAACTGTACTGGAGGACAAGGTAGGTAAAAATCTTGGAGACATAGGGGTAGGGAGAGAATTCATGAATAAAACAAACTGAATGGAAAATACTTTAAAGAATCAGCGACAGGGATCTCATATTACTAAAAAGTTTCTGCGCTTCAAATCAACAACAAAGTAAAAAGAAAACCCACAGATAGGGAAAGAATTTTAGCCAACAATCCCTCAGATAAAGGACTTATATTCAGAACATATAAAGAATTTAAATACATCAAGACCCCCAAATTCAAAGATCTCCTCCAAAAATGGGCATCAGAGATGAGCACACAGTTCTCAGGTGAAGATATACAAATGGCAAATAAATATATGAAGAAATATTCACCATCTTTGGTCATTTGATAAATGCAAATTAAAACAGCATTGAGATTTCATCTCAACTGGAAAGAATAGCTGCCATCAAGAAAACAACTGATAACAAGTGTTGGCGAGGCTGTAGGGGAAAAAGGAACACTTCTCCACTGTTGGTGGAAGTGCAGACTGGTGCAACCATTGTGGAAGTCAGTATGGAGATTCCTCAAAAAATTAGGATTGGAAGTTCCAGTCAATCCAGCTAGTCCCCTCCTGGGTATTTTCTCAGAAAAATTGAAAAGGTTATGTCACAGTGATATATGTGCATGAATGTTTATAGCAGGACAATTGTGATAGAAAAATCTTGGAAACAGTCAAAATGCCCATCAACCACAGAGTGGATGAAAAAAAATGTGATATTTTTATACAATGGAATACTTTTCAGCTGTAAAAAATGGTGGTCTTGAGGCCTTTATAGGTGAATGGAGGCAACTTGAGAATATCCTCATTAGTTAAATAAACAAGACTCACATTAGGAAATATCACATTGTCTCTCTAGTGTGAAAAGTAATAAGAACTGACAATAATGGGATCCAAAAAGTATAATAGATATTGTAAAAGTGGAAAAGAAAAAAAAGAGTTCTAAAGAATATAACGGTATGTATAGTGTGTAAGATAGAAGACTATGTTACTCAATTTCTATTAGATCATTGAACAGAAGAGATCGCATTGTCAATGTTTGAGTGCCTAGCCACTTTTTATGCTTTAAGTTTGTAACTTTAATAACTATTGTTAAGACTACAATATGTAATCTATCAACTAGTGATTTAATGATGCTAATTTTTAAATTCTGTATTCTACTTTTTCCTCATTTTTTCTATTTTTTTAATTTTTTTCTTCTTTCTTTTCTTAAATAAAAATTTTTAAAAAGCTGTATGTTTAGCTTGTTAGTGGGTAGAGAGAACAATAGTGTGATGTTTCCACCCTACTGTGTTTGCACTTAGTTTTCTCCTCTCTTTTACCTAATCTTCCCAACTGACAGAATAGCTAGTGGGCCCTTTGTTTTGGAAGTACATAGGATTATTCAAATATATTAGGTAATGCACAGTTTCTTAACAAAAAGAAAGTTAGTTCAAATAATACTTAATGTCATGAAAGAGCCTCTCTTTTCTCTTCCTCTCACATATCTCCCCCATGGCTTATGTCTCCAAGTTTTACATTTTCTAAGTTTTGCCACAAGGCGTATGTATTAAAATAAGATGTAATCATGGTTTAGATTTAAAATATTTGAATTGGTTCCAGGAATAGAGTTATTGCTGTGACTATATGTAATACATAAGATTTGCAACTGATTTACAAAACAAATTGGGAAAAGTTTATAAATGTGGACTAGAAAAGCCTTAGAAGGTTGTGAGTACTGTACAACCTGTGATACATATTGCAGCTCAGAAGCCCAAAGACTGACAGGTATATGGACAGACTCAGGAGATGTCGTTAGGAATAAGAAGCCCATGAATAGCTGGTCTAGAGGCCATGTGTGTTACATACCTGGCAGAAAACTTCTCTATGCATTGCACATATCTTGAGATTGAGAGAGACTCCAACATGGATGATGCACTAATAAATCTGGCAGAGGAAATTTTAAGCTAGCCAGCGTTCAGACTGGGACAAGTATGCTGTTGGAAGCTTTTATCTGGAGCTACAGTTAGAATTTGTAGCAACTGGAAGAAGTGAATGATGTGAAAATATTTCTGTTTCATCAGAAATGAAGCACTTCCAACGTTTGGGCAAAGGAGGGCATGGTTCCTGAAAAGATTTACATTATGAAGTTTTCTTGAGGGAATCAGCAAACCCTATATATTAAAATCTCAGGTGTAGAAATACTATATATCTTTTATAAGAAAGTTCCATGAATGCCTAGTAATTCAGGGAACCCTCAAGAAGTGTATTCCTAAACTGAACCTGCCAGAGCTCTCAGACCACAACAGTCATCATCTACAATGGCCCAAGTACTGCTCAAGCTGGGTAATTCTGGCATCAGTTTTGTGGTGCTGATATTTTAGATACTCTGAATGCAAAAGTTATGGGGTCACAGAGAATTCCAACCAGGTTTCACCAGCAGACCTGAGAAGATATAAGAAAACATGTAAAATAATTATGGTCCCTGCTAGAAGCCCATCAGAGACAGTACATGAAGTTGCATAAGTGAAAACAAATATGGAGGGCTCAATGGAGCCCTCAGCAAATTGCAGATATCAGGAAACTGGAATGTGTACTGAGGAAATCCACAGCAGGGTCAGATCCACTGCAATAAACAAGACCACAAGGGGCTGCAGACTGCAAGTTCACATAGGAAGCTTTGCCCAAACCAGTTGGAGGTCTTTTCTCACAACAGTGTTCCATGAGTGGTCTATTAATGAGTCAAATAGGACTCTCCATTAAGTTGCATATGCTAGCCTATTTTATCCCACTGACATAAAAGTGTCTATTGTAGTAATTAAAGGAGAAAACCCAGTAGCACTGAAAATACCTTAAAAAATTCAATATCTTTATCATAAAACTTCAATAGAGTTAGAATAGTGTACTGCTTAAAAATCATAAAAAGAAGTGACAAAAGGCCACATAAGACGTGATGCTAAAGAACGAAATAGTGATAAAATAGTTCCAGAGTAACATTAGAATGCTTTTTGTATAGTATTATTAAATATCAGTATGAAGACTGCAGAAAATGTAGTAAGACACAATTTAAAATAATTTATACAACCACTAAAAAGGAATATGAAAACATGTCTGTATCTTGATAAAAATCTTTTTAATTTATAAAAACATTTGTATTAACAAAATGATTAGTAAAGATAGATTAAAAACCATAAAATTATAATTTTTCTACTGTGATATAAATAGAAAAAAAATTCTTGCCATAATTTGAAAAAATTCTTTAAAAACAATAATAAACAGAAACTGAACTACAATCATTTTGATGGGAGAACTAAAATAATCTAAGAAAATGATCATTTATTTTGTAAATTAAGACAACAGGTGAATAAATTCTTCCAGAACCACTATGCAAGGGTTTTACTGTATTTTCCAACAAAATTTTATCTAATACCTTATTGTAACAAGTTTGAGAAGAAATATAAGAATGGCTCAGAAAGAATAGCCTTATCTGACATCAGAATACAATCTAAATTCATTGAGATCTAATCAACATGACCTTGCTATGGAAATGAACAGTACAATTGCATACTGCAGTACAGGTCAGTTCTCTACCTGTTTTTGTAAAAGCTTTATGTTTTCAAATGATATGTTCAAACCAAGAGAAGAAAAATATACCATGAAAAAAATGCATGAAATTTAAATTTTATCAATCATCCATTAGGGCTTATTGAAGTATAGTGTTTTATATATGCTTATATTTTTATAGTTTCTTTCATGATATACAACAGCAGAATTGACTAGTTGAGATAAAAGTTATCTGCCTAAAGTATTTAATATATGAAGACTTCATAGGGGAAAATATGATCCTTGGTATAATATTCAGTATTTAAAAGAATAAGATCACTATTGTTTAATAAAGATTCAGATATTACATGCAGTGTGATGTACACTAAACTTCCAAAAAATAACTAATATTGTATATGAAAAGGAAGTTATCTCTGGAAATAAAAACTTTTTTTGTCTTTTTGAGACAGGATGTTACTATAGTAAGCCTGGAGCTTACTTTGTAGCCCAGGCTGATCCCAAACTTGCAACAATCCTCCTGCCTCAGGCTCCTGAATGCTGGAATTACAGACCTGCACCACCACACCCAGTTTAGAGAACAAAATTTAATATGGATTAAAAAGCTAACATTATGCACTCTAATATTATACTAATAATATCTAATAAATAAGATTTAGAGAAGCTTTTAAAGCTTTGATAGAAATGGAATAGAAGATAAAGAATAAAAATTTCATAAGTGTGTTTAAAGCCTAAGTGAAAAATAATGCTCTCTATATGTTACATTGCAAAATAAAGTTTAGACAATGGTGTAAGATTTATAATACCACATTACTCTTAGTTAATGTCAAGAATAATTACAAGAGCTAGGAAAATGCTTTTCATAAAGGAGAATGTTCAAACAACAAAACAAAAACCCAAACACAGCAATAATTGGATAAATGCAAAAAGTATGTTATTGCTTTACAACAACCAGACTGGGAAAAATTTAAAAGAACAATAACACTTATTGCAGGTGGGGAAATAAGGATGTGTAAAATAAAAAGTTTTAGAAACCAATCATGTAAGGATAATAAGCATAAAAGTATATTCTCATCAATGTTACTGAGAAATGTAGGAATAATAAAAAAAAGATAAAGAAATATGTCCTAAATTTTGTGCTGCAAAATTGTACATAGAAGGAAAAAGCAGTAAGTTAAATATAACAACAATGAATAGATTAAGCATGGGACAAATTTTAGTATATCCACACTATCAAATATTGTATAGCAAGTAAAGTTAATGTTTATATGAGAAGTTTATACTTAGCAAGGAGACAATATGGGAGAAAATACAAAGGATTCATATTATTTTCCTGAAGAGTAAGATGGAAATTCTATAGGACAGGGAAGAAAAATTATTTTAAAAGAAAAATAACAACAGAAAAGACTACCTGGTATAATTGTCTGTGTTATAGTTATTTCAGTGCACTTAGAAACATCAATAGATAAGGAAATTTCAGAAGTACTCTGTGGTAAAAATTGTTTCTGCGTTGCTCAGTGTTTTACATAGATTTTCATTTATGCATTTCGTTAATATGTTGATCCATAAAGTTGACTTAACTTGTATCGTTCACATTATAAAATGATCTTCTTGATAAAATTTTCCTTTGTTTTCTGATTCCATGTAGATTTGAAACTCACACAGCCATACTGTTTGCATAAGTTCTATTGCAATCAAATATTTAACTGGTGCCTTGTTTTTTTTTTTTTTAAATTTTATTTAAGGAGAAAAAAAAAGCAGAGAAAGGGTACAAGTTATACAGATTTACAGAAAAAAAAATAAACAGTAGGAAATCACTAGTTAGTGGATTACATATTGTCATCTTAGAAATAATTGTTCAAGTCACAAAATTAAAGCTTGTAGAGTGGACATTCCAACAATGATACTGCAAACAGTTCTGTTCAATGATCCAATAAAACTCAGTGATATCATTTTCTATCTTATACACTTAAATATACATGCAGTTATATAGTTTAGAGCACTTTCTTTTCCTCTCTTTTGTACAGTGACTATTACACATTTTGGGTTTTATTGCTCCCACGGTTCTTATTACTTTTTTGGAAGAGAGTAAAACCAAATGTGCCTTATTTGTTCAAAATAATTTTCTTCAGTTTTCCTGAAAAAGATTACTTATTTCCCATTAACTTTTACATCAGTGCTAACTCTCCATTTTACCCTTTAAGTGTGGATCACTGGGGGCAGGTACGCGCTTATTTTATTTTTATTAGTGAAGGCCTCTTGTCCTCCTGCTCTACCTTCTGCTCCCCCCCCACTCCTGTCCTCTGTGTCCTCTGCCTCTTCCCGTTTCTTCCTGAGACAAAATTCATTATGTTCTAGTTCTCTGTGCTCCACTGATGTTTACCCAATACATATTCTCTCACCTTTCTGCCCATTTCTCCTTCTTTCTATTTATTTTTCCGTGAGCCTTTCCTCAGGATCAGGGATTCCATTTCCTGTAATTGCAGGTCTTCCTCTACATCTTTTCCTGATAAGCTTCATAAAATATGTTATTCAATAGTTACATCGCATTTTCTTATTTGTCTGTTCCCACTTGACAGAAGCAAGGCTCTTCAATTTATAAAGTTTATGTCAAGTATCTTTTCCCGATTCATGAGTAGACTCAGTTTTACAATTCTTTCAATATTCTTGCTGAAAATATTACTTTTCTTTCCTCCTTCCCTCTCTCCCTCCTTTCTTCCTCATTTCTGATCTTCCTTTTCAACAGTGAGGTTGGAATCCAAGACCTTCACACTGAGCTATACTCCGTGACTTTATTTTTGCATAGACAACAGGGTCTTGATAAATTACTAAATTACTTATTTTAGACTCAAACCTGCAATCCCCCTGCCTCAGCTACCCAGAGAGCTGGATTCAACAAACCTGGATTGTATTTTCTTCCTTATGTATATAATTCTATTTGTATTTTTAAAAATTTAAACAAAACAAAAAGCATAGAAATAATACATAATTTCAAAAAATGTAGGAAATTAACACCAGTTAATATGTTGCATGCTATTATCTTAGAAGTAGTAGCTTAGGTTACAGGATCTAGGCATGAAAAAAAAAAAAAAAAAAAAACGATCATTGCCTACCGTGCTGATACAGGTTTTCCCTTGTTCATAAGCAAAACTCTCTGTGCCTTGGCTCATGTTGAAACATAGGTTCTAGCAATGATATTGTTTTGGTTATGAAAACTTGCACAATGATGAAGGAGACAATCAGAGTGCTGAACCTGGAGGCTACATAGCTACGCCAGCACAGTTCTTGGCACATGGAAAATTTCTCCCCAAAGTACCAGTAATACTTGCTTCTAGATTCAAATTCTCAATAAATTTTTCTGGCTCATTCTCCTGTGGTCCTGAATGAGAAAAATCCATTGTGAGCTGAATTCTTGTTTGTACTAAAGGAGGAAAGTTAAGGCCCACAAAAGACTTCTTAATGGAATTGAAGTTTCTACATTGTTGTGTCAAAAAATACCTTTCATTGCATTTTATGTGTGAGATGTAAATAGGGCCAGAGACAGTTAAAATCCTGATCTATAGCTTCAAGTTTTATGGTCCATGTCTTCCACTGTACTTAACAATATAAGTGAAATGACAAGTTCCTTAATACACCTAATTCTAGACCTTATAACAAGGTTAAAGAACTTTTGTGAACATGATTAGTAAAATATAAAATAGACTTCTTAATCACTGTTTTCTACATGTAGTTGATTCATAAGAGAGATGTTCTCTCTGTGTGTGTGTGTGTGTGTGTGTATACCAAACAAGATGCACTGTTTTTCTAAAATCATGCTGTATATTATTATTTTTATTATCTTGTATCTTTCTTTTCTTCTCTCATCTGATCATACCTCTTTTCCACTTTCTTTCCCCCGGCACTCCTTTCTTATTAGTAACACTAAAATTCCTCTTTGTAAACAACCAAATAATTGTAGTTTTATAGTAAATTAATCATATAGAGTGATTAGAGTATTATATTGCATTTCTACCACATAAAAGAGAAAAAAAATTCAGACCCTGCTAAGGCAGCTACATAAATGGAGATGAATGCAGGGTATGAAAGATGAATGACACAGGGTGCATTTTTATATTGTGCTTCAAAAATTATCTTACCTTAAATTAGAAAAATAATGCAAGTTATTTTACTCAATTTTGAATATATGGTAAAATATGCAGGAAATTGAAAATTCACTTACACTCTGAAATAAGCATTGTAAATGTGTGTGTGTGCGTTTAAAATGAAATTGGAACTATTCTTGATATTCTTATGGGTAACTGGTTTTACACTTAACAATATACTGAATATATTTTTAACTTATTTTTGCATTCTGTGAAAATATTTTAGTGGCCTCATATGAATGCTAATTTAAAATCAATCCCTTCTTATCAAGCTTTGAGTTCTTTCAATTTTTTAGTATTATAAATAACTCTGTGATACATTTCTGTATATAAATATTTTTGCATAACATTTATCATTTCCTGAAGTTGAAGAACAGAATAAGGCTGTCTTCTAAAAATTTTGCTTTTGCTTTAAAACAGATTGTATGTTAATATACTTCGGGGTCTAACTGTATGTAAAAGTAATAATATCCCAAAGATGAGTAAAACATAGAAATTGTTCTTATTTTCTGAGATTTTCATATGTTTTCAAAGCAGAACATTCAAAGCAAAAGAAGGGCACAAGCTAACCATTGCAAAACCCAACAAATTCTTGATATTTTTCCTTTTCTTGATGTTATATAAATAATTTTCCATCTGGAAGAATTCTTCCAATAATTCATCGACTATATTACCAATAACTGACCTTGTTTCTTTCTTAGGTTGTAGTCCTTACAATACTCAAATGTAGTTTGTGTATGTTTATCTTTTCAAACATTATGAAAATTAAATTGTCAACATTAAACACTCTAGACCCACCTGCTTTAGCAAATTTGTACTCAAAAGAGTCATTGACTCAACTCTTACAGTAAGTCCATATAGATGACATGTGGTAATCTCTGGATGTAGAAGGTTATAAATAATTTAATGAAAAAAGAAAAATAGCACATTTGATTGATGATTTTTAATGTAGAGAAAATGGATTTGCTTTCCAAAGTAAGGTCATTGGAATATATTGGAGACAATTTCCAATTTACTTGATCTCTAAAAAAAATTTTTTGTGAGTCAAAGCCTAGATATATTTTCAGGTATAAAAGGTATATTTTCATATAACTTCTGATGATTGTGAAAGGGCATTTAGTCATGGTACGTATTATGCTAAAAATAAATCTGTATGTAACTTAGAAGTGAACTAATGGAATTCAATGGCTTAGGAATATTTGAAATTGGATACATTGGGGCCATGAAAGAACAATAAAATTAAAGTGAAATGAACTATGTTCTACTTAGCATGGCTAGCACTATAGTTGTAAAAACATGTTTGGAGAAGGCAGTAAAGAACAGTGAATAGTTGGAAGAAAAAAAGGGAAGGAGCACAGGACAGGTGACTTGGTCAGGTTGTCATTTGCTTCTACATAAAATAGTACTGAACCTTACTCATTCTAATGCTTCACTTTATTGTTTAATAAAATCTCTCTCCCTCCATTCTCACATCCATAGTATGTAAATTCTCATCTAAAGAATGTGAGGAAGGCAGTTCCTGTACCCAAGACAACAAGAAAAATGTGAAGAAATTTCTATTATCTTGATTTTTGTTGCCTATCACAATTAGCATAAATAGTTGAATGCTTACTTGTGGGATCCCAACAAGCAAAAGTATACAAAGTTTATCTGGAAAAATTTCTCAAGGCACTTTTGTGACAATGATGGCCAACCATTAAATAAAATTTTCTGTGGGAAGAACCATTCATAGTCCTCCACAAGCCTTGAAATCTCCATCAAATATTTTGTCTTTCAATCATGTACTTTCTAACATCCCTGTGTGGGTAAGACTAGACTCAGTCTCTTGAACTTTTATTTAGCTCAACAATATATAAATCAATGCTAGTAAAGAACAAAGGAGAGGTTATAACAAACTACATTCTTTCAGTTGATGATTCAAAATTTGTTTTTAAATAAAGTTAACTTTCTGTACACAAATTTTATATATCAAGCATGAGCAAAAAGAAATGTTAAACAGCTAGTTTTCTGCAATTTCTAGAAAATTTTCTGCAAATTTTGTTTTAACCAATATTTTCCCCAAGTAACTTGAATATATAAAATGAACTAAAAACACACAAACTTAAAATATAAAAGCATTTGATCTTTGTATTTTGTGTGTGCCAGTGTTTCTGCAAACATTCTGCCTCTGTATATGGAATATTTTTGTTATAATACTTTGAGACTATCTTTTTCTGCACTATAACCACATATTGGAGGTAACAAACTAGAGTTTCTACAAACTTTTACAGCTTACTATGAGCTGTCAAATCAACTCAGTGAAACACTGCATTCAATTTACTGCCTGTCATCACAAACTTTGGTAAAGTCATACTGAAGGTCAGGTGCATTTTCAGCCACTGTCTTGACCTCATAGTTCTCAAGGTCCTGTCTGTGTGGTACGAACTTGACTGTTTCTTACAGGGTGATAGACTGGGCCTGCAATTATGTAATAGTTAAATTTCCAGATCTACCTAATCAATTATGTGACTAAGGCATGGGATATGAAAAAAAAATGGAAAATTTGCTTGTTGTAATGGATAATAAAAACAATGTAACAATTGTAGTTAACTTCCATGGGAGTACTGACCACACAGAGACAAGGAAAGGAATGTTTTCCATTCAGGAGAGCACCGTTAGTTACTATGCTCATAAAACAGGAATTTAAAATGTGTAAGAGATGACTAAAAACAAGTCAAATGTTTTCTTTGGGCCTCTCTTACACTGTAGTGTGGCTAAGGCAATAGGAAGACTCACATTGGTGCATTTTTGATTTTCCAAGAAGCTCTAGACTGGTATAGAAAGCTGTCAATGAAACTGTTTGAGGCAGGAAGTGTTTATTCAAAAGTTGATTGTTTCATGTTATAAGAAAATACAATATAAATGACATGAAAAAGCAGCCCATAAACTGTCACCCGCTGTCTGATTCCATGTCCTCCTTGCTGCCTATTGCTAGTTCCAAACCTTTCTATTCTTCCAAAGAACACTTCAACCCCACTCCCTCAAAAAATAATAGTAATAAAAGTATATTAACTCATGGCTTTTTACAATGATTATTTCTTTTGTTATCCACCTTTGTAATAGATCTTCTATGCATTTCAATTTTGATTTTTAAAAGGTTGAATAACTATACCATGCACCTTCCTTTCAAGAAGATTTATTTGTACAATGATAATTATGTGAAAGTGTAATATTTTTCATCTAATTATGGCAATATGTGATATATATTTGTATTTATATGTGTGTAATTTCAAAGGGAATGTGATTTTAAGTCAATTTCTCAGTATATATGTAAAATATTATTAAAATGTAATGATATCTTATGTTTTTATCTATTAGCTATGTATTTACATTTATGCACATATTTCTTATTTTTAATTTTTATTCTATCTTTCTTTCTTTCTTTTTGAAAGCAGGAATCAAACTTAGGACCTTGTGCTTGCCAGGTAGGCACCATGCCACTGACTTATATTGCTGACCCATACTTTTTTAGATAAATATCGTTTTTTAACTACTGTCAATTTTATGTAAATAATTAATTCTTAAAAATTAAATCAGAATTCAATACAAACAATAAAATTTTCATTTAGATAAATTTAGAAACAATATCATATGAGTAGTGAAGTGTTATAAAAATTAAATGATATAAAATTGAGTAATTAAAATGAAATCACGTCTCAACTATAAGGTTTATAAAATGTGTCTACATTCAAAATCAAAAGCTCAAAAATAAATTCATTAAAAATGTACAACATTGCAGTTACATTTATGACATGCCACTTTTGAAAAATAGCTTATGTAAGAATATTTTATAATTATGAAAGCAAAATTTCAATTTCATTGTCTCAAAATATACTTGATTTCATACTCAAAGTTCTAACACTTAACCAATAACCAAAGCGTGCATTAATAGAACATTGAAAAATAAATCTGAGTCCACGTGCACACCTCCTAATCACTGCACTTCTGAGGCTGAGAGGGATCACTGGGAGTTTGAGGCCAGCACTGGGGAACGCAGTGAATTCAAGGCCAGCCTGAACTACAAAGCATGACTCTGTCCCAAAAATAAGTATGTCAAACATAGTATTATTAAAATAGAACTAGCACACTGGACAAAATTTTTCCCTGAACAATTAAAGAAATCTGTTTATTATGTGTTATCCACATGATTATTTTCGCCTTCCTACAATATCTTCACAAGAAGTGATTCTTTAAAAATCACTTTACATAGCTTTCCTTAAATACCTGTGACAAAGTCCCACGATCATTTCTCACAGTGAGTTTTAGTCAGGTAATCACAGCTGTATAACTTACCATTAAAATGCATTTATCATTAATATGAGAAAATTTATTTCATTTTTGAAAAATTAAATGCTTTTGTTGTGTGCATATCATTGTAATGGTTGATACCTTGTATCAACTTGAGAAGGTCAGAAGTTTAACAAAATGACTCAGCAGAGGCCCAGGATCTTAGTTTGTGATATCCTCAGCCTGTGCAAGAGGAGGACAAACAGAGGGTGTGGATGAGACAGCCACTGAAGGGGAGGAGCTTGCACAGAACAAAAGGTAAATGAGGAGGGACTGAGGGCTGGTTTTCAGAGAAGCTCCACAGCCTTCAGTTTGGACATCACGTTCTGGCTTTTGGTGCAGACTGTCCAGCTTCTGCATGGGAATCTTCACCTTCCCAGGGTAGACTCTTTAGTCTTCCATCACAGATTCTTCAGCCTTCCTTTGAGGGCCCAGTCAGCCTCCTGATACAGACTTACATAGGACCTTGGGGTGGACACTTGAGCCTCCAGCGTGCAGAGGCCTTCTGTACTCTTCCTTATTCAGCTCTGTGGCTGACCATCATAAGCCAATCTTGTCATTTCTTATGCATTTGTGTACCTTGTGTTATATCTGTTTCTTTAGTAAACGCTGACCAATACAGTGATGACCCAGTACATGCAGACACTGTGTAATGCTTAAAATAATGTTAAACATATATTCTCCAATACATATCACTTGTTTAAGGGAGGACCGTCAAATCCTATCTTCTATTTTATTTTTAATGTGCAGTACATACCTGTGAGCACCCTGCAGTAAAATAATTCAGAATTTCTTGTGCCTATCTAACTGTAACTTAGTGTCTATTGACCAAACTTTTATGGTACCTCCTTTCTCCCTACTCTCCCAAACTTTTTGAATCTCTATGATCTCTTCACAAAAAAATTTAAATTTGAACCAATGTTCAACTCTTATCCAGGAGAAGATTAACATTTTTATATTTCTCATATGGGTGAAATTATGTAACACTTGTCTTTCTGAGGCTGGCTTTATTTCACTTAATACAATCTTCAGTTTTATGCACACTGTGACAAATTCAGGTTTTTGTTTTTCTTTATGATAGAATTTCATGACACTATCTATATGCACCATGTTTTTTAATCCATGCCTCAGTTGGTGAATACTTATGCTATTTACTTTTCTCATTTACTGTGGATACTGCAATAGTGACCAGAGGGTACAGATGTCTCTTCAATATACTGATTTCATTACTAGTAGTGGAATTGCTCAAATAAATAGTATTTCTGTTTTAAGAATTTTTATGCAACTTCTGTATTATTTTCATAGTATTTGTGCTACTTACATTCCCACCATAGCATGTACATTTTTCTCCTCCACATACACAGGATTTGTTACTTCAGTCTTGTAAGGACAGCCACTCTTCCTGGAGTAAGATGGTGGCTCAAGATAGTTTTGAATAGTAACTTTCTAGTGATGAGCATTGTGCAGTTCTTTTTTCACAAACTTATCACAATGTTTCAAAAATGAGTTATCTGTAATAAAAATCAGGAACGAAATATTTTGTAATTACTATGCCCCAAAAAAACATAGGAATAAATTTAACCAAGGAAATAAGAGATCTCTTAATGAAAGCTACACAACACTCGTAAATGAAATTAAAGAAGACAAACATAAAATATAGAATGACATTATATGTTAATGAATTAAAATATTAGTATTAATATTAGATGTTAAATGCATCTATTATCAATGTAATTTTTAGATTCTAAGCAATTCTTATAAGAATACTGAAGTAGCAATACAAGGAAAGAAAAGGAGCAGGAGGAAGAAGAATTAGAAGAAGGAAAAAAAAGAAAGAGAAGAAAGGGAGAAAAAAGAGAATGGGAAGAGGAGGAATGGGGAAATGGAAGGAAGAGGAGGAACAGGAAGAGGGAGAGAAAGGGGAAGGAAAGTACAGGGGGAAGGGGAAGAGTTTACGTCTGTATTTCCTTCTAGATATTCTGCTGAATTCTACTCAAAGACTTTCAGATTAGTCATAGTATATTGATCCGTATATGTAGTTAGGAAGATAAAAATTTAAGTGCATAACTACAGCCTGATCATTTCTTAAAAAAAAAAAAAAATGTTTGAAGAAAGTAGAAAGTGACCCAAAGGAAACGAAAGAAAGAATCAAAACCTGAGAGTGGGAAAGATGCCCCAAATGAATTTGAACTAAATGCAAATAGTTTATTGTAATAACTTAAGAGTACAGCATTTTGCATCCCTGCGTGTAAGTCTAATTCTTAACCCTGATACTTACTGATTGTGTGACCTTGAATCATTTTAAAATGAGTTTTGTTGACTTGTTGATAGAAATGTTTGACACTTTACCTTGATTAGATCCATTGGAAAGTCTCATAGTTACCACTGTTCAAGTTGTTTACTGTTCACAAACCGCAGTATTCTGGGGCCCTTTTCTTTGCATGTGCCCTGAATCTCCATGGCTGACAAAATTTTTATAGTTTTTAACTGATTTGCTCCAGTTCTAATCCCCTACTCAGAACCAAGAGAGCAAGACGCATAACCATTAGAGCAAGCACGTGAAACAAGCTTCAATCAGAAGTGTGTTCTCAACTCTTCATTTACATTTGCCCTTCAATAGGTCAGCTTAAGTCTAGTGCCATCTCAAACTATTATTTGCATATGAGAAAAATAATGCATTTCATTCGTGAATCTTTTATTAATTATGATGTTTGAAAAGAGACGTGGAATTTTCCATTAAAAAAATAATAACCTAAGTCTCATACAAAAGGTTTGTTTTTATTTTTTTTCTTTTAATTTCTAAACTTTTTACATTTTAATTGAATGGTTTTCACACATCATTATCAATAAACTAATTCTCAAATTAAGGTTTATTGTGCTGTTTCCCCGAGGCAAATTTCAAAGATGTTCTACCACTTCCACCAGTGTACACATCTTCACAAAGAAATCGAGTTCAAATGAACAAACCAATGTGCCATGCAATAACTGTCTGAAAGATTCTTCTGACCATGGTTGCCATTAGTTTGCTCACATTATACCCTTCCTTCCATCTATTTCCAATACAAAGCCCTTCTTCAGGTAATCAGTAATGCTAAACAATGCAAAGTAAGTAAAGATAGCTTGTTATCATATTAGAAGCAATTTGTCCAAGTGGATCAATCAAATCAGTCCTAGTTTTTTAATCTCCTGTTTACTTCCCTATTAATAAGCAATATAAAAAACAATGTAAGAAAAGCATACAAAAGGGGAAAAGCTGTGACCACACAATAAAATAAATAAATAAATATCCTTAAGAAAGTGCTAGGAATCTTTAGATTCTTTCATATATTTAATAGGTTTTTTTCATTGTTCTCCCAATTACATTATCCAATAAATATCCTATAAAGACTCTAGCCTAATAAACAGATCAAATCTAATTTTCAGGCTGTACAAAGTAACCGTATAGGACTGATAATTATATTTAGTGGACTGTTATTTCCACCTGTATAAAATGATCCTAGCATACTTCAAAGAGAAAGACGAAACATAATGAAATGGAATTTCCTCTCCACCTTGCCTGCAAGAGTTTACTCTCCATGATAAAGGGTCAAGAAATATTATTTTCTATGTGAATCAACCAATACAATATTATTAGGATCCCAAAACTGTTCATCTTAGATATTTTTACTAATACTATCCTAATGGGAAAAGAGAGCCAACTCTAGCAATCAATCTTAGCCGAACTTTCTCAGTATATAGAATAATTATCATCATCTTTTGCTTTTATAATGATAAAAGTGTGCATAGAGCCATGAATGAAAAATTATTTTACTATAACCATTCTGTTTCAAAAGTTTAAGATACATTTCAGAAATGCTCATTGAAAAGTTGTATAGTAGAAAGAAGCAATGTTGGGTCTGAAAAACAGGCCACAAGTTCATTTAAAGTCCTGAGAGTGATTCCAAGCTTATTTGAGATCAGTGGATGGTCCCACCTTAAGGTGTAAGCACTAATCTCCAGTGCAGGTTCTGGGAATAAAATAAATATCAAGATTTATCTCAGCTTTCAAATTATCCTCTGCTTTACTAAACCTAGCTTATTTTGCTACTCTTCAATACAACTATCAGACACGTATAACCCAAATTACCTTACAGATAGAATATACAAAGGCAGTGGCTGTAAATCTATGACACAGGTGCTGCAGTAAGCTCTTTGTACCACTGAAAGCTCTAAAAGTTTTATCCCCACTGTATTATGGCTATTTAGATTTACTGATAAGAAAACGGTGAATTATGTTAGGTAGCTAACTCATAATATTTAATATTAATATCCTATTGGCTGCTCAGAAAATATATTTGTTGTTTTTATTATTAAGGCTACTTGACACACTCATTGAAAACGATAATTCCAGTTCCAACCTGGATGGCTCCCAACCCCCTGCCAAAAATTTCAGAAACACCAAAGGAAGGAAGGAAGGAAGGAAGGAAGGAAGGAAGGAAGGAAGGAAGGAAGAAGGGAGTGAGGGAGAGAGGGAGGGAGGGAGGGAGAGAGGAAGGAAGGAAGGAGAAAATGAAAAAGAAAAAAGAAAAGAAAGAAAAAAGATAACCCCAAACTCACATGTTCTAACTGTACGAGTTTATTTTGTTGTCTGCTTGATCCATTTTAAGACAAATTTCAATGGGAATTGAAAGTAGTAAGTCTGAAAGTGATTGCTTTTACCAAGTGCTACAACTGGATAAATCAGATTGAAATTTGAAACTATATAAATTATTCACCAGGACGCTAACATTTAAAACACAGTCTTTTAACATTTCTTATCCCATTGGGGTTCAAATTGATCCTGTGAGGGAAATAAAACTAGTAACATTATTCCCACCCTACAGATGAAAATATTTGTGTCACTGAAAGTTGAAAGTTGAGAGAGTTGCCCAAAGTCACCCAATACTGTAATTACAGAGCTTTTAGATACTAGAGACTTCTCTGTTTTTCTAGGATGCACATATACTATACTTAATAATATTTTGGAATTGAAAATTGATCAGATTTTTTGACATTACAGACTAATCCATTGGTGTTACCACAAGATTTGAAACATAAAGCTTTTTTTTTCTTTAAGGAAATCAGATATGTACTATATTTAATAATGAATACGTAAAGTAAGTATATTTTTTCAAACCATTTTTCAGATAGCTACAAGGACTAAAAGATACAATTCTCAGTCTAACATCTTAATAAGCCTCTTTCATTATCATTTTTTTCTTATCATTAAATCGTTAGTTCACCTTCCGAATCAGCTTCAGCGTATCTAGAGTCTAACTTTCTAACTTTTAGAAGTAGGACTCTGAGAAAGTTAGAGAAGAGAAAGTTTGTCTTCTCTTTCTAACAATACCACTCGACCACTGCAGTCACACTTTACTTGCATCCCTTCTTCTATAGTGACTTTCTGCATTCTAGGATTTTCAGAAGAGTTAAAACGATATTTTAAGTCTGTTAATTCTGACTCTTACTCGATAATTTTCAGATGTGATTTCCCATCCCATCTAGAATACATGCACATTTCGTGCTGTGACAAAGACTGATACTTAGCAGTCCATTACCGCGCACTCTTCCTTCCTTCCTTCAGGAGAAGGACTCTGAAAGCTCAGATGAGCAGTGGCTTTATTCTCTGTCTTTGTGGACGCTGGTGGTTATCAAAATGTGCAAATTTGGACTCAAATCATTACGTATGTGTTCCCTGTTCTTTCTTTTTTTCATAAACTAAAAGACCAAGTGGATTGAAACTTTACCAGTAGTGGGGCAACAAGTGATAAAGACCTGAAACACAAATGTATCGGGGCCAGCCAACAGCCATTGACTGCTCACTGTGAGAACATCATATGAAGGAGAACAAACCATATTTTTGGGTTTCCACATGACTGTAACTTCATGGTACTTCAACATGTACTTAAGAACCATCTTATTCTTCCCGACTGTATTTTTTTTTTTAGCTCATTGCAAGTACTTTAAATCAGAAACATGAACTTTTTACATTTCGTCTATTTTCTGAATTTCCTGTTATCCCTATGTTACTCTCTCAAAAGACTTCTGTTATAACAGAGATCAAAACATACACAAAGAGCTCATAGTGTTGAAGGGTTGGCTTCTGGGTAATGGAGCTTTGGAAAGTGGTTGAATCATAGGGTTTTTCTTGCTGTTCCTGTATCTCTTACTCCCGTGAGGTGAACAGCTTCCTTCAGTTACACATTTGCACTGTGAAATTGCGTCGTTGCCACAGGCCTACAAGCAATGAAGTGAGCTAATTTGAACTGTAACTTTTGAACCTGTGAACCAAAATAAATGTTTTCATCTAGAAATCAAGTCTTCCAAGTTTATCATAGTAACAGAAAGCTAACCCTACATCTTCACTAAGATAAGCAAGTTACTAAGCTAGGATCTAGATCGGCTATCAGTAGGCATAAATGGAACTCCATAATTGAACAATATTACAGGTCTTTAGAAATTAATCAAAGTATCATGTGATAACCAAATCTGAGTCAAATTCAGCTGTAAACCATGAATGATGTGTGACGTGTTGTGAAAATAACAACCAAAAAGTGCCTCGTCATAGAAGCATCCCATGGACTGAGATGCATTTACATCTCTTTCACATACTGAGTCCCTATCTTCCAATGTTATCGTATTAGCTTTTGGGCCTTGAAGGAGCTTTTAAGGCTAAATATAGTCATAATGATGGGCCATAAACGAGTAAGCCAGGAGCCCTTATATAACACACACACACACACACACACACACACACACACACACACACAATTTCTCTGAAGAATGCTGGTTAATACATAGTCTGGATAGAGTTAACAAAAGCTGTTGCCAACATTTTAAGAAATACCATGCTTTGTCAAATATTTTAACTAAGTTGTCTCAGTCTTCTGGAAAAATGTGTAAATAGGTGTAAGAGTTGTTATATTGGTTTAGGGAAATTGGGCGACAGAGAGCTAGGTAATGTATTCAGGATCACTGAGCTAGAAAATGATAGAGCTGGGATCATGGCTCACGATTCTGAGTCCTGTGTTCTGACAATATGTGATTATGTCACCCTTGAGGTTATCACACCATTAGGGAAAATATATTTTAGCCTTCAGAAATAAGCAACACTCTAAAAAAGACTTGTATTTTTGTAAAAAAAAATTCTAAAATATATTTACAGAATATTTCTATGTTTATTTCTTTCCTCTGAGTTCACCTTTATGTTTTTTATGGCTTGGCTTTGGCCCTTTTGAATTAGTACACATGAAGAAAAACAGCCCATAATTACTCCCTTCTCAAGTCAGGTACTTGCTTTTTTGATGTAATCAACAGATTTTTTTCTCTCTAACTGTTATTAATAAAGGAAAGACCACTTAAAAAAATTTAAAAACAGAACACAGTAATATAATCTTTCTCCCAAGCTAACTGCTATTTTATGCCCATCTGATGTATTAACATTTTCCAATAAAGTCCTACACTTTAATAATTTGCAAACACTTAATAGCAATTTTATTGAATCAGTGAAGCAAAGGGTTGAATCAAATTGTGATATAAAATTTAAGAACAAACAAACTTCAAATGATAGTTAAATGTTTAATCAAGGGGTTTCAGTGATGGTATAAATGTCAAAACAAGAGACTTATACACCCAAACTTTTAAAACATCAGGGGTCTTATTATTTTTAATACTTTTCATCAAACATGTATATTTTAATCAACAGTTTCTATTACCTAACTTTATGGTTCATAAACTCTTATCGTTGTTAGAACATCTACACATTTCTCTTTCTACTCAACTAATAAAAATAAATGAGAAAACGAAGGAAATTTTTATTTTTGTGTGGTGTCATAATTGCAACTTTTAAGACTGTTTTTCTTCTTAACTCTTCTCACAAATGCCTATAGTTGACTTATTCTAGTGAGGTTATTATTCTCATGAGATATCATGTTCATTTAACATGTAGCCTTTCATTTTAGAGCAGAATATTGTACTTGAAATTAACTTGCACTTAGTTCACATTCTTTTATGAATCCATTGAGATAAGCAGTTTCTTTTCAAAAATAATAATATTAACATATGTGCCATCATTTTTTTATTCTGCATCTTCTCAATTTTTATCTCCAAAAGAAAATTCTGGAATATATACGGTAACATTATTTTCTTCCATTTCATAGCAAACAGGTTCACTAACTTGTTTCCTATGCTTAACATGAGGTCTACACTTTCCTCTACAACACCATAGAAGTGTTCAAAGAAAGACTATTTTTATAATGTTCTTTTTTCTCTACATTTTATTAAAAGATTGTATTGCCAAGAAAGATATGGCTGCTGAATATAAGTAAATGTCTATATCATCTTTCACAATACTAAAATTTCAAAGATTCTTCGTTCAACATATTAACTCATATATTGAGTACTTAATATATGTGCCAAAAATATAGTCAGAGATACTAATTTAAACATGTTTTCCAAAGTCAAGCTTGTGTTTCTGGAAGACAAGTTTTCTGATTATTACTATATAGATTAATTTGTTTAGCTCAATAATTTGTAAACTAGATCTTCATCTCACAGTGACCTTTTACACTCTGATTGAAATCATGTAATTCTGTAAGTCCTCATTTTTGTGTATCTTTTATCAGGTGTGATAAAAATACAAGGACTGCTGCTGGTGAGTGTCATCCAATAGAAAACCAGTTTGATAAACACTGTGACATTAGTTGATTAACTTTATTTACCACATCTGGCACCATATGACTTTTGGCTCTTCCAAAAGTCAAAATGATTGTGAAAGGTATAATTCTGAATCACAGAATTTAGAATATCACAGTAACCATGAAAGAGTAACGCCCATGTTCACAAAAGAGAACTTCTAGAACTACTTCTGAACGTGGCAAGAATATGGGATAGGTATATTTGACTTGTGGGTGAATATTCGGAAGAAGATTAGTGGCAATGTGTCTTTTAATGTACTAAATATTTTAAATTTTAATAATTCATGTTTATCATAATATATATATGCTAATCATCTATACTTCAGAACTTAATTATGGCTTCCTGTACTCTTTAAAATATAAAATCTTGTAATTCATATAAATTCATTTATTTTTGGGACTCATTAGTGAAGTAAAATTGTGATCCTTCCAGGTTGCTTGAGTATCTTAGAATGCCTACTAGTTTGAATAAATTTATCCTTAGTTTCCTACCTTATAAATACACTAGGGTTTTGTGGATAGAAGATGATCCACAGTGCTTTTGTATGTTTTTCATTACTTACCTTTCTTTAAGCAGTTCCTCCTCTAAGTAGCTGCATATAGGTAGATATTTCAAAGAAATGTCTTTCATTACATTTTAGAATATAGAGAATACAACCTGTATCACTTGATCTCCAAGTCAAAGTTCACAATTTAAGAATACTTGGCATTTTCGAGGACACTGTAGTTCCTAATATGTTCAGAATGTCACATATCTCAGATGCCCAGACTACTGTCCCACCTTGAACACTTAATATGTCTGCCTCAAATAAGATTGTGATTATCTTCTCTCTCAGTGGGCATTCTCTTCTAGTAAACTCACACATAGTTTGAGTGTTTCATTTTCAGTATCACAGAAACCCTGCACCCTCATCAAAACTGTGAATATCCAACAGGTTTACTGGCATTTGCCTATAATCATTTTTCAAATAACTGTCATCACAGTCTTAATCTCTGTTTTGCTATCCTAATTGTTTCCACCTTACCTGCCAAGTCCTTCTCCACTGGAAAAGTTTTGCTGAGATTTTTACTGCATGCATCACTAATAGTAAAACAACGTGCAAATGCATGTTTGTCAGTTCGTGTGTGGAAGGCATCTGAGTATCTTGTCATGAAAGCAAATCATAAAATTCAAAGCATTAGATTCTGAGTCTATTGCTGAATGTTTTGCTTTTGTCTGAAGCCAGTGTAATGATAATCAATTACTCAAATTGATGCCCAAAGTCCAGGTGTTTGAAAATATCTGTGATTGTCATGATTTTAACACACTTGAAGACTATTATTCCAGTCTGCTGAGAGCGATAATGCTATGCTTGAACTATTTTACTAGTAATGTTTTTTTGTATACTTTGCTACAAAGCTTATCTCCCCCCACTAAAATCCCAGAGAACCAGAAACATATACTGACAGTGTAGTTGCTGCTGAACAATCATGCTAGATAATTATCTTAATAAATTTTTTTATCCATTGGCCACATTCAAGGGTTTAAAAAACAAAGTGTTGGTAAGCAAGTCTTAACAATTAGCACCCATGTCATTGAAAATTGCAAGTTTAATAGAATGATTTGGCTTATTTGTTTTTTCTTGTCTCCTGGCCCATAAAGATAGTTCCTATGCTGAATACTGTACAGCTGTAATCTATTCTTTTTTGAGTTATATTTTCCGTGAAAGTTGGCACAGACAATACAGAGAAAAGTTTATATGTATCTCCTTGGCAGCTACAAAGATTATTCCCATTGTGTCCTTGTTGAATAAAAAATTTAAAGTGCAGAATTAGCACTGGAAGATTGACTGGATTCTAAATGAACTTTCTGATAGTAAATGTAAAACTAGAGGGAACATAGCACCAGTAATGAAGAGAAAATGCAAGGCTAAGTATTGGAAAGTAATTAGCAAACTCATCACTGACAACCCTTTGATGGCCTGAATTGCTTCCAGAAAGATAAGAGTATATTGTTTAAAAAACAATTAAATCCCACATGCACATTCATAGAATTATTTCACATTCATATGCAAATGGGGAAGCTCAGATTATTTGAACAGACTAATATGTATCAACAAAGAAGCACTTTATGTTTGGTGTATTTGGGTGTGTAAAAAGTATCCATGGTAAATAATGCGCGACAAAATTTTGTGTTTTGTAAGGTTTTTAGGAACCCAAAATATGCCTAAATTCTTGGACATTTCCCAGGAGTTGTTCTATTTTGGTAATGAACTTGTAACAAAAGTATAAATGTATATCTGTTATAAATCACTTTGGTCCTTCAAATTAATAGCTCTTATGTATGAATCAGAAGAATCTGTGTATATATGATTAATAAATAAAAAAAATACTAAAAGCAGAAGATTAAAAACCCTAAAAGCCCAAAATTTATGCACATGGTTATTGTATTAAAATTCAAAATTCCTAAACCGTTTTTCTTTGACTAGTAAATAAAATCTTTAGCGCTTCATCTTGATAATCACTTTTTTAAATAATCCAGCATGTATTCATCATTCTGATGTCTTTTAAGTACTTTTTCCTCAAATCAATATATCCAGTCATCAAACTCACACCTTTCCCATTTCCTTATGCTGTTATTATGTTTGAATATCAACTCTCTATTGTCCTGTGCTAGCTGTATTCTTCCTGTTTTTAAAAGATCTCATCCAGGCCTATTGCATTGTTTACATAGACGCAGATGTCATGTACTCTATTGATTTAACCCACTATCTACCCTCCTACTCTCTGGTCAATCTTCGATATTTTCATGGGTTGCATTTTTATATTTCAATACATAACATCCCAATTCCTATTTTTATTCATTGTTCATGAATGTATGTGTGTATACAGATAGACACAATGAGTATATATTGGATACAATTTTATATGCATTTTTACTGTAAATGCTTGGCAATATAATCAATGTCTAATGTCCCAGTTATTGGTCCTTACAGTTCCTAAGTGAAAGTTTTTAAAATACGGGTGCATTTTTATATATTCACAAATTGCTAACCTTAAAATATATAATATAGATACATGAGAAATACATAATTTCTAAAATACACTTTATGAACATTAAAAATTGTCTCTACTATAAATGGATTTATCATTTTTGAATGGTTTTTATGACCAAGTTAAGAGAAAATCATAATAACAAGAAAGAAGAGAGCCACAAATAGTTTGCATCTATCTTCTTGTCTAATTTCCCAACTCTAAAAATAATTCAGAATCTGGAAGGAATCTTAGCAACCTTCTAAATCAGGAAAAGAAAGAATAGTGGAAATGTGAATTAATTACATTGCCCTGAAGCTTTGTAGAATCTTTGGTAGGTGATCCCCCAACCCCCTCACTCAGTTCAATGTGGTGCCCGGACTCTGAGCGAGTTTCCCACACTGGGACTGTAAGACCATCTTGACTCCATGAGCAGCTGGTAGTGAACAGAGAGAGCTCTTCTCCATGTGTAAAGCTGGATGCCTACATCCTCTTTTAAAAATCATTGCACATACTGCAGTAGCCCTGTAATACAGCCTCTCTTCTCCATGTCGGAATCACATGAATTGCTCACCCTAATGCAGCTTGTTTTGAAACTTTTATTTCTGGTTTCCTTTTGCTTTAATCCAAACTATTTAAATATATAAGCTATTTATTTCTATTTTTCTTATAATACTGTTTGCCAGAAAATTTGACCTAACTGGAAAATAATCAGCCTTGAAAACTAGAGATCCAACATGCCAGCTCCAATCAGCCTGTGCTTGTCTTACCTGCCATCCCTTTTTCTTGCTTGGTGGTTACTCTGTAAGGCAGGTAAAGGAAGAATACACTGATTGGGCCTGGTTTCTTGATCCCTAGTTTTCAAAACTGATTATTTTCTAGTTTGGTCTTATCTTCAGGAAGTAGCATTACCTAGAAAACTGACATAACAGTTTCTAGCAAATATTTTTATGTAATTAGTTAATCTTAGATATACAGATCACTGCACATTTTTGTCAACTAGGAATAGAAACTCTTTGAATTTGATTCTTTTGGAAGACCATATCATATTCATTCAAGAGATGAAGAATTCTAAAATATATATGTATCCTAAAGTCATATAGTCAAAATATATGACTACCAGATGTAAAAATATGGTCTGCCTTCAAAACCTAATTTCTGTGTATAATGCCACATGGTCTATTCACAATATTACACCACTGAACACATGTCATTAAACCAGCTGTTTAGCAATTGACTGTATATAATGATTCACTTTTCCAGAATACCTTCAATGAGAAGATATTGATGAATGATTTTCATAAGAAAAATAATACAGTCTTTTGACTGTATTATTGTATATATATATATATATATATATATATATATATATATATTTGACAAAAATAGTTAAAACATAAATTCAGGATAATCACTACATTTACATATTATTTTCAATATCAAGGCTCTATGGCTCAAGCTATATGTTTTCAATAGTTTTAATTAGATTAATCTGATGATTCTAATCCCTAGAATATAAGAATGGTCCATAAAGTTAATTTGAAAGATAGGTGGTGATGTTAAATTCCAGGGTCAGATTCACAATACATTTAGTCATCTATAATTTGCTACATATTCAGATAGTAGAGTTGATCTATGAGTTGTAATTCCAAAGATTTGTCTTTGTCAAGAAGGGGAAATCCTTTCTCAAGTAGGCAATTATGTGAAATTAGTTAATACATCAAAATCAGTAAAGAAACACTACAAAATTTGAGAAGCCCAAGAAAGTTTCAGAAAGACTGCTGGGGCCATTTGGCAAAGGAATATATGATTATTGAAAAGAAAGAATCTTGTCTTAAAATATCATTTGCTATTTACACATATAGAGAGGACTCATAGAAGTTGTAGACTCTTAGCCTCCTCTAATATAGGTGAAACATACCATGTTTTATTTTAACTCATTGAAAAATATAGAGAAAAATCTTTAGTCATCCTATGAAGGCAATTTTGAAATGCTTTCCCTCTATACTGGGAATCGAATGGAATTATGCTGCTTCATTGGCTCAGTTTTCCCAATAGTTTATTTTTTAGAAGACAAAGAAGTAACAGAAAAGACTTTCAATAAATGCCATATGTTCAGCAGTGATGTGGTTGAAGATTTCATTGTCCTCTCTGTTTTTTATCCTCCCCCCTCTGGTTATAGTACAGGCAGTAGAAAGTATTGAAACCCAGTGGCCAAGTCAAAAGAAAGGTAAAAAAGCACAGTAAGAGTAAAAGTCAGTATTAAATATAGGTTATGTAAGCCTGAGCACTTTTTCTCAGAAACCTGAATTTGAAGTTAAGTAGTAAAAATGAAAGTAAAATCGCGCTAGATTGCTTTAAAATTTGAGTTGCTCCCAAATAACTGGATTAGCTTTCTAAGCCCCTTCAGTTGTCTAACCTCTCTTTTGTATTTCAGGATACTGATCAATAGAGGCCTTCTCCTTTAGCTAAATAAGCCTCACAAGGTGACAAAAAAGTCACTAAATTAATATTTATTTCACAACATAAAAGAACCAGAGCTACCTGCAAACAGTGTAATTAATTGGGATTAATTTCATGTGCAAATTTTGTCATTGCAGGTGTTGATGGAGCAATACATCAAAGGGACTTCACTTCTGTAAAAATCAATGCTAACATAACCTTGATTACTGTTCTTGTGGATGTCACATATAACACTAATCAGTCATGGTTTGTAGCAAACATCTTAGAGAACAAATATAATTTGCTTTTTTATTGGCATTTTTCAAGATGAGAGATAATATGTATTCATGGGGTATGCAATTCTCTAAAAGAATACAATCTCCAAGGGAAGCGGTAAAGACAATGTTAGTGCAGGCGGAATGATTGAGAAGAAATTACATGAGTGTGAAAAAAATAATGCTTCACATTCATATGGAAACTACTGTTTCTGTTTTGGGAATATAGACTTCCCAGGACACTTTTACAAAAGCCACAAAGCTTCATTTCCATAAACGAACAACCTTATGTTTTACCCAAAGGAACAAAATAATATCACGACAGACTTCATTTACTCTTTATCCCTTCTTCTCTTAAAAAACAAAACCTTCCGTCTTATCAATTATGACCACAATGCAGCAAATAGAGGGTACACCTTCAGTTGGTTTTGTCTTGAACTGACCTTTAATGGACCACTGTAGGCTAAAGTCTATAACTCTAAAGACATTTTTACATTTGCATTTGAAAAAAATTCTTTCATATAGGAGATTCTCATTTTAGCTTTGTGTCATTGTCAACCTTAACAGAAATGTCAATGTAAGGGCATATAAAAATATAAAAACACTTCGTTTTAAAGAGAAAACAAGTTTCTTGAAAATACACAGACACACACACACAGAGGCACATTAATGGCTGCACAGATTTTCACAGGCAGAATAGTTATTGGAGCCAAGGGTAGAGCTGTACGTATAGACACTTCCAGAAGAAGACACAGTTGAAACCAAATCTTAAAGTGAAAGGTGCTTTTGCACACAGGGTATCTTATTCATCATTGTCTTTCTTTCAGTTTCTCTCTTACTATACTGTCTCATGTAATTCGAACTTTAGAAGGTCGAGTGTTCTGATTTTATTGATTAAACTCCTGTTAAAATATTATGTTAAAATATTTTAGCAAGAAATTTTATTACATATTTTTCAATGACAGAAGCCTAATGCACTGAAACCCTTACCCTTTTGTCACCCACAATGAAAGCAGCAAAACTGAGATACATTTGCAGCAATCAAGTCTCCATTCCAAATTACTGGCTCTCCAATTCCAAAACATAAAATGCATTTCTGCTTCTGTATCCCAGTGTTCTCTTGGGAAATACTGTTTAAAACTTATCTTTTTCCCCTTATACTTGTTTATTCCACCAGGGTTTTGCATTTTGAGCTTCATTTAATGCAGACTGTAGTTTTACTAAACTCATGCTGATTGACAAAACTGATACTGTGCGCTTGCTCAGTGGGGTGAGCCACTAGATGGTCTGACATTAATCAGAATCAATGTTAATGGTAAAGGATGAAGAAAGTTATTTCATCAAGGCTCTTTATCTCTTTATATATTTTTTTCATAATTTTTCTCCTCTACTCTGCTCTTGCTCCTTTGGCCTTTACTATTGTTCAGGACAAACATTGTCTTCTCATTTTTCACTCTTACTCTTTTTATTATATCATCTTTCATAGGAGAAAAAAAAGAAGAGGGATAAATACAACCTTATGTTTTTATTTATAAATCTACATAAGCAAATTATATAGAATTTTTCAGAGTCTAGAAGATTGTTATATTTATATTTATATTTATCATGGTATATATTTTTAAAATTCTTTGTCCTTTCTCAGCTAAGTCTTTATAATCAGAAAACTCAAATGATATGATCTTCAATATGATCTTGCACAATATGTTTTTGTCTTTTTAAACAAGACACTTATTATTTGTTGTGGTCAGAGTTTACAAGGGAAACGATTAAATATAAGGCACATACTTTATAGGATGATCCTTCCACACACCAGGAATCCAAAGAATCCAGCTGAGGGCCTGGATCCCACAGGAGGGACTTGCATGAGTCCAGCTGGAGGCCTAAGTCCATGACAATGTCTCATGCAAGTGTATCAAGGATTTCTACTGGGAGGGCACAAAAGTCAGTGGTGGAAACTGGGAAATCTGCACCAGTGGGATGAAGGATCTGTGTCAGCAGCCTGAGGCATCTGCACTAGAGCCAAAAAGCAATGCTCAAGTAAGGATCAGAGCTTCTCCAAAAAGTCACACAGCCATCCTCAGCAACAGTGAAGTGCTGTGCTCCTCTGGTGATGGGAACAGCTGACTTCATATGAAGAATTGTAGTGTGAGCAGCTTTTCCAGAGCCATCAACAGCACCACCTCTTCCTCTCTAGCTCCTTTTCATGCTGTTAACAACAGTCATCTGGAGGGCCCTCCACACCCAGCACCATGCTGACTCAGTTCAGCTGCTTGCTACAGGTTGCCCACCAATTGTAAAACCACCACATTACTCAAACATCAAATATCGCAATCTGAAACTAGAACACTGAGGCAAAAGCAAATGTAGTTTCTTAGTTTTTTCAGCAGTTTGTACCTATCTCCTCATAATAACATGACTGTGGTTTGCATTTGGACTTCTACAGTGATCAATTGCTTTAAAAAAATAAATCTAGCAGGTTAGGACTTTTGCTAGGTGACAAATCTTTTGACTTTAAAGGGAAAACCAACTTTGTAGCAAAATCCAGGTATTTGTGACCATGGAGTTCCTTTAAAGAGACCAGAGAAAAGGCAAATATTTTAAACCAATATAATCACAAATTCTACAAATGATGGCCTGGATTTCTTTATCTTTGTGATCTTAACCTGAATAACTTTAATGTTTGATGCTTCTCTGGTATTTTGTTAAGTTCAGAAAAAGGTTTAACATTTTTTGTTATCATCAACAAGAAGAATTAAACTATAGCTTATTTATTCATATTAAATGCAAGTAGACCAATTAATTTAACAAAAAGCAAGACTTTAGGAAAACTTCAATGTATGAGACATGTATTTAAATCATAATTTTAGAAATGAAATTGCAGTTACTGGATCCAAGCCTTACCTTAAAGTTGCTTTGTTTTGTTTTGTTTTGTTCTATTCTTTCACAACACAATTTTATCTTAAACAATTCATTTTCACAGGTGACCAGGAATAATAAATGTTTTGCATTAGCATTCAGGACAAGGTCACCATGATAGCATAACTAAAGATGTTCATGGGAGAGGACTTCCAGAATGCTTCCAAAAGTATTAAGAATGATGGAACAATGGTGTTTGAAAGAGGGGGAGCATTTTGAGGGAGATTCATAGTAATTTATATTTTATCATAATAATGATTTTAACTTACAGTACTTTTCAATTATACTTTATATATAGTATATGAAAAAGAAAATTTGATATCAATCATTATTAAAAAGTAGGCATTAGGAAAATTGATGAAATATTTAAATTATTTACAACAAAAATATGCTTTTCCAAAAAACAAATAAACACATGATATGTGACTAAACCTCGTTACTAATCAGAAAAATTAGTAAGTAATTTTTACTAATTAACACCCACCTGCATGACCAAATTTTTTTTAAAAAAATCACAAACCAAATATTTGCTACTATGATATTTTAGACAGTAATTGTGGAAATTTAAATATTATAGCACTACAGAAAAAAAAATTGGAGATTTCTAAAAATTAAAATATAAATGTATAATAAATAACAAAAAATAAATTGAGTGTAGCATTCTTATGTATCTCCAGGCCCAAATATTACCATTTATATGCAAAATAATCTTTAAAATTTGTTTAAAATCACCAAGTGCAAACAATTCAGTTGTAGTTATTAGTAAAATGAATGTATATATATGCATATAATAGGATAAAATGGGACAATTAAATTAAAAGGAATTTCTCTCATTACCCAAGAAAAGTAGTCTGAGGTATTTAGAATCAAAAACTAAAAAGATATAATTCTAAAAGAAAACAATAATTACCATGAGAGTCCAGATGGTCTTTAACTTTCATGATAAAAGACATAGCACAAGAATTTGTTATTGGAAAACATACAGAGATTTTTAGAGTTCTGGTAACTTTGTATATCTTGACCTACTTAAATGGTTATTTGCTTCATAATAATTTATCAAACTGTATCTCTATGTTTTGTGATTTTTCAGTATATTTTGTGGCGAGAACAAAAATTATTTTTTAAATATCTGAATCTGTTGTCTTAACATGAATAACTAAGAACATCTGGGGACAAACAGCTGTCAGGAAGATATTCAAATACTTATGAAAGATTGATGCATCATCCACTTGATGACAGTTGTATTACTGACTAATAAATACACTTGCTATGGAACAAGTTTCTTTAACTAGGTTTTTTAGTTTCTGTTTTCATGCTGTAACATCAGAGACATCAATTATTTGTTTCTGAAAATATCTTGTAAGAAGGAGGGAAATGCATTTTAAGTGTTGTGTGTACAACAATTTGAGATCAGTAATTAAAATACAAATGTTTGTCACTGCAACACCTGGTTGTTATTCAATGCCATTAGTAAATCTGCATTTTCTGGAACCTCATTTCATTTCATTTCATTCTATTGCTCAAGCAATGCATTTCTTCAAAACAGAGACTTTGGTGTCTTCTATTTCTACTTTATTTCTTGACTTTCAGTTCTGCCATGCTTCTCATGGATTTGAAGCTGCCAGATAGGAGATAATGGACTTCTTCACAATTTATGCTAGAAGAGAAAAGTTGTACTTTCCCACAGATGTTTGTCTAGTAAAGGAAGCCAGGTTAGGGCAAGTTTGAATGCAAAAGGGGGTTCTTTCTGGAAGAAATTTGGGAATGTTGATCAACACTGGTTTCCTTTTCAGTGTTTATTTCACATATGCCTTAAACTTCTTCAAATGATTCAGAGTTAATAGAGACAGTATGAATTAGCTAGTTGCACAACTATACATAATGAAAAATAACATAAAGACTAGTTGACCAGATATGATGAAGATAAATTATTCTTACAATTTCTGTAGATTGCAGGTGAATGAGTCTGAAAAGAGAGATACCTGGAAGGAAAGACAACATTATCATTTTTATGAGAAGAGAAATAAGAAAGGCACAATAGATGCAATAATCTCTGTATCTATGATTTTTGTACAAAATTTCACATATTTTCCATGAATCATTTCCTGCTGAGGATCTGTCCATTCTCTGACTTTTTAAATGTTTATAAACACATGATTGTATTTGATATTATCCTTTTAAAGTAATATTGTCCAATACATTTCTTCCACTACTCCCAGATCATACTTTGTATGTCTGTATATGTAGATTTTAACACTATTATGGATCCTATAGTGTAATATTTTTTCCATAATCATTTTTCAAACACAATGGCTTCAGTAATTTATTTTATAACACGTGAAGATATTATCAAAAGGAAGTGAAGTTTAAACTTTAACAGGAAAAAAAATCAGTCAATAATAGCTTTTCAGGTAAAAATATTTTGATCATGGAATAACATATCATTTCCATGCCTCCTCATTTATTTTTCTCTCTTTCTCTTTCTCTTGAATTCCCATAATCCATATCTTTTCAGGATATCATAACTTCCTTTTTAAGCCTCTCCCAAAGCCATATAATGATATAATGATATTTTCAAAATGAATTCATAAGGAAATGCAAAGCTTGGTTTTAAAAGTTTTAAGACAATTAGATAAGTTTACCCTTAAAACTGTAAAGTTCAAAATGTTTTAGCCTGACATGAGGCTCAAGAATTGCACCAATATTGATAAGAATTATATTAGTTACAGTTCACTAGAGGAATAGATTTCATGAAGCCAGGCATGGTGTCTAACGTCTGTAATCCCAGCACTCCAGAGGCTGAGGCAGGATATTCACTGTGGTTTCAAGATCAGCCTGGGCTACAAAATGAGCTGAGCTATATAATCTGACCCTGTCTCAAAAAGACAAAAAGAAAAAAGAAAATAAAAGAAAAGAAAGAAAGGAAGGAAGGAAGGAAAGGAAGAAGAAAGAAAAGAATAGGCTTCATGTAAAATTTGTTAACAATATATAAAAGAGTCAAAAGGTAGGTTTGCAATGGCCACCTGCAGAGTCAGGTATGAAGACTGCAAAAGGGCCATCTGTGACTGGAGAGTTAGAAGATCAAAAGGCTGGAGCTCTCAGAGGGAGGAAGGATCTGTGCTGAAAGACTGAAGGGCTTCCTGGAGCTGCATGTTCAAAGGCAATGACAAAAACTGGAGCTCCTCCTAAAAAGCAGCAATGAGACTTTTTTTTTCCTTCCCCTTTTATTCCATTCAAGCTACATTCCTATTGGTTGGTGCTACTCACACCTGGAGTGGATTCTGTCATTTGGAAGTCAATCATCTGGACACACACAGAACTATGCTAAACCAATCTTCTAAGCATTTCTTATTCAAGTTGACACCACAACCTTCACAAGAATTCTAGCACCAGTAAATCAGGAAATATTTATTTGTTAGTAGTAATTACTCAAAAAGCATCTGCTGTCAATATCTACAAGATACTTTGTAAATACGTTTTCTTTGCTTCATATCAAATTTTATTTCAGAGATAAACAATGATTTACCGGGGAAAGTCAAATAACTGGCATTTTAGCCCATTTCTGATCACAGAGTAGTAGAATCTGAGTAACATATGAACATTAAATTTTTATTTGCATCAGAGTTCTGAAACCTGGGAAGAACTTAATGAAAGTTGTCATGGAAATAGATGAAACAACAAGCAAACACGATGGCAAAATGCATAAGAGAGAGCCAAACTTGTAACAAATTGTTCTCCAGATAATAAAACATTTGTATTATAAAGACCTGAATCATCCTAATTACCTCTTCTAGGTCCAAATTCTTAATACAATAGTGCTAGTAATTGGTGAAGGTCATTTATTCCCTAATTTAATTCAATGACCATGAAGGGATGTCATCCTAGAACTTTCAGAGAAAGTTGTATTACCCTTATAATTTTGTTTTGTTTTGATATTTTCTTTAATAGACACATTTATTCCTCTGAGATGGTTATTAATGATGATATTAATGAAACTACCATTGGTAATACGTAGTTTACAAGTTACCTTGCAGTCAAATTCAGGTCTTGAATGAAGTTAAAGTACTGTAGTGAGTCCTTGCTAATAATAGGATGTTGGGGCAGGGATTTAGTTCAGTGGCATAAGTGCCTGCCTGGCAAGTGTGAGATTCTGAGTTTATTAAAAAATGGATTTAATAATAGTATATTGATCACATTTCTTATGTTAAGACAAAATGTCAGACTTATACATATAACAAAATAAATTCATTTTAGTTCACAGTTTCAGAGGTTTCAGTCCATGGCTACTGGCTCTAAGGCAGAAACATCATAGTGGAAAGAGCATGGTGTATAAAAGTAGGTCCCTTAATATAAAATGTATAGATAAATATAAAGGATTTACAAGATGGCCTTGCAATGGTCACTCTTTAGTCAAGTATGGGAGACTGCAAAAGGACCATCAAAGACAACCGCAAAGACAAGCTTTTTAAGGAATCTTTGTACCAAGTTCCATAAAGTTTGTAATAGTTTACAGTCTCATTGGCAGTGTAGGAGGGTTCTTTTCTCCCTACAGCCTCACTAGCATTTGTTATATGATTTTATGATGGTGGTCATTCGTTCAGTAGTAGGATAGAAATCCAATGCTGTTTTAATTTGGATGTTTTAATCTGCAGTGAGTTAAATATTTTTTCATGTATTTTTTGTCCACATCATGCTTCTGTAAAGTGTCTATTTGTTTCTTTTGATAATTTTTTAGTTTTTATTTTGTGTGATTCTATTATTTAATTTTAGTTTTGTATACAAAACCAGCGAGTTTAGTTTGTTTGTTTGTTTGTTTGTTTGTTTGTTTTTTCTATCCCATAAGTTACATTTTCATTGTGTTTCACTCTGTTGGTTTATCTTTTGCTGGGCAGAAGGTTTCTATCGCAAATGTTTCCCATTAATCTCATACTTCTACTATCTTACTGTCTACTTGACAGTTACACTTTATTTCATTTAATTTTACTTTTTTAAAACGGGGAAAAACTAAACATAAAACATCAGAAGAAAACAATGTAAATGACACAGATTTCAAAACAAGACAACAGGAGATCTACAGTGGCTACTATAATGTCTCTTGTTTTCTTCTAAATGATTGTCTATATCTTCACCCACAAAGAATTTATACAAAGCAAAATAATATAAAACTGATCAGAACAGGTTAATGAAGGCAATTACAGGCCTTCAAAACCAGATGATGTGAAAATTAAAAATGGCTACTATAATGTTTCTTGTTCTCTTCAAAATGGCTGTCCATATATTCATGTATGTTGAAATTAAACAATACACAATAGACTAAAAGCACTCTGAACAAAGAATAGAAGTATTTTTCGATTTCACAGCATGATGATACAAAATTGGCAATGGATACCATGTCTATTTTTCTTCAAAGTAGCTGTTCATTTCATCACACATAATTTAATTCATTCTCATAAACTGTTTAGGAGAAGTTGTAGGCATGTATAAGCCTCTACATGTATACCTACCCTTTCTGCATTAGCGCAAAAAACAAAACAAAACAAATAGGTTACTAGAAAATTAATACACAAAAAGACAAATAAATAACAATAGCGAAGTGTCCAAAGCAATAACAATACAGGCCTTCAAAACATGGTGGTAGAAATAGAACTAAGGTTGATAAACATAGTGATCTTCAAGAGTTCCTCAGGTCACCTGACACAAACATGCAAAATTGTTCCAGTCCTATGAGTCTTAACTGCTTTGTTCTATGAACTTATAGAATTTGTAACACAATCATCTTTGCTATCCTACCTGTGTTTATACAAATTTAGATTTTTTTTCTTTTACCTTCCTTTTTTCTTTTTCCTCCTTTTCCGAGATACTGTTTTTTCCCATATGAGAAGATTCTTACCCTTTCACTGTATTTATTGAAGATTTTGTATTTTATGTACTCTTACCATTTCTTACACTAGGGAGATGATATGGTGCTTACTCATGTGATGCACTTTATTTTGTAATAGGCACCTCAACCTTTGCATAGCACATGGCTGAGTTCTCTTTCTGACAAAATTTGATTACTAAAAATATTTTTCCCTATTAACTCTCTGTTCCCAAACAAAAAAATGTCGGATAATTTTCAATTATACTTCAACTTTTCCATACATATACAATCTGTTAACAAATATCACTCGTTGTAAAACCCGGAATCTGGCCATTTTGATAACATTACCATGAATCTGGTTTATTACCATAACGATGAGTTTGACATCGTGTTTACCCCTCTGACTTTAAAGTATCCGTATGAACTCATATAACTCATGAACACTCATATAATTCTCTTATAATTGTTTTTTTTTCAATTTCAGTGATAACAATGATATTATTCTTTTTTCAATGTTTTTAGTTAATTTTAGTGGCACATTTTAAATATGCAAAATGATCTTACTCTTTCCTGGAAGAGACTGTGTATTTATGGCTTCTTCTTTCTTTGGTATTCCTTGTAGGAATACACAAAGACAATACCTTGCAAGTTTTAACTCACTTTCTTCAAGGGATACTGACTTTACAAAAGTCCTGAGTAAGTTCATTTGTAGACATCCTTTACTTTCTTATACCTTGAGTCATTTTCTTCACCAATATTATTTGTGGCACTCTAATATAAACTCATTTGCCTGTCTCCTATCTCCACAAACTAGAATACTGGTTTCTCAGAGGTGCAGAGCCTTGCCTTCTCTTTTTTCTTTTCTTCCTTTCTTTCTCTTTTGTACTAGAAATTGAACTCACTACCTCATGCTTACCGGGCAGGGCTGTGCTGCTGAGCTGTATTCCCTGCCCCTCCTTTTTCTTCTTTTTTTCACTTTCTTTTTTCTTATTCTTCATTTATCACTTTCTTCTTCTTTTATTCTTTCTGCCTGTTTCTGTCCATCCCTATGTCTCCGTGTATCTCTGTGTCTGTCTCTCTCAGTCATATTACCACTGAGTTGTACACAACAGTCACTGCTGGTTCGGTAAATGGATTAAAAAAAAAAAAAAAAAAACAAACAAAACAGAGAAAGAAACAGAAAGAGAAAGGAGAGAGTTTGTGAATACACATTTTTTTCAAAGTCCACTGTTCCTGTCCATTTTATGCAGCAACTCTACTTTGTCTCTGAATCCTTAGAAGAGTAAACAACTCACTTCTTAAGTGTATGCTAGATTTCATTTTTTTAAATCAGATTTTACTGTGGCTTCCCTTTTTCTATATTTTACTCATAATTCCCCTCTGTTTGAAATAGCAAAAGAAAGGTTTACTAGATCATCTCAGTTTCTCACACAGATGAGTCTTGGTGTTTTATTCAGAATGAGAATGTGTCCAAAGTTTGCAGACTACTTAGTGCTGAGCACCATTACAGTGATTACACGAATATGCCTCCATCACAGAGACAGTCTACACAAATAGTAAAAGGAGGGCCTGGGATTTAGCTCAGCAGCATAAGCGCCTGCCTTGCAAGTGTGTGGTTGTGAGTTTGATCCCGGGTACCAAAAAAAAAAAAAAAAAAAAAAAAAAGTCACAAATAGTAAAAGGTACAAGCAATAAACAAAAGACTAATTAAATGTGATTCCCCGAAAATTTTGTATCAGTTTTACTCAAATTAATCAATCAATTCTGACAAGTTTTTTTGTTACACTAACCTCAACCATATTCTGGCTTATGCTGGAGAAACTGTTATCAGTGACATAATCTATTGAATAGACAATGTGTATTAAATACCTAGTTGCTGACTCAAGAACACCTGAAATTCAGAGGCTAGTGAAACCTACCATCATCATAGCTCAGGTTCGCTCTAATTGCTCATACAACCACAACATTTTCTAGAAAAAAAATATTCTATCAATTCTATTATAAAATATACTTACTGGACATGTCAATAGTAAATTAAGCCACTGAGTTGTAGTTATTTAGTTCCATATTTTAGATAAAAGTACAATTGTCTTCAAGCTGCTGGATTTAAACTGTGTTTTGCATGTTCTCCAAAGGTCAGAATTCCATATTTTCAGAGGAAGCAATATAAGAGTGGTATGATGAAAATTACATCTTAAAATTTGTTGCCCATACTGAGTCAATTTTTATCTCTTCTTTGTTTTGTTTGATTGACCAGGAGAACTCCTTCCCCCACAGACACGGTTTGGATATACTTTCCTTTGGTAATGTGACTTTATAAAATCTAGCCCTTTTAGTCATCACCAAATTCTTGTAGTGAATTACTGTACTGAGTTCAGCATGTAAATCCATAGTGACTTAGGCGACTGTTACTGGTTTGATTATATTATATAGTTTAATACTGTCAAAAAACACAGACATTATCATCTTTGATTGTGTTTATAAGATTTTTTAAGTTAACCACAAAGTTTTTATTCAGTAAGCAAATATTTTGAAATATCTACTCTGTGCAAAGATCTTCTTCCTTTTATGATTTTCTTTATTAAAAAATTTAAATTTTTGTTTCTACAGGGTTTGATACCAAGCCCAGACAATACTCACTTGACCAGCTTAAAATCAATTACTTTATATCCTGGGTATTTGAACAAGTGTTAATTTTGAAAAGCTGAGTTAAAGTTGTTGAAAACTTTGGAGTGGGATTTTGAAAGAGGAATGTTTGCATCACATGTCTAACCCAAACAGATGATATGAATCAGCAGGGGATAAATGAGATTCCAAAATCAGCAGATAACTTCATTTTAGCATTCATTCTGTTTTTGCATTAGCAACATGAACAACATCCAATTTATTTTCTCAACATTGTACAACAGCATCAAACACACATTCCGACATTCACTGTGTTTGTATCTGTGTTCACATCTGAACCTGGAACTATTCCATACCTTATTGCATTTCTTCTGAATACATTCAGCTTGGGGATTTCATGGTGAGCAAAGAGCTCTCAGAACATAAGTTGCAATATGTTGCTTTTAGCAATTCAACATATTCATTTGTTGGAACTTCCATCTTTTTGCATTTATTTTCCCAGCAGCATGTGCATATACATCAACACATTTGCATAAAGTATTCAAAGAACAAACACGTAGGGATGCTTTTTTCACCCAAGAACATTGTATAGTTGCCAATAGGGCATCTTTCCCAGTTGGTCAAATTCCCTTTTCAGTTTTAATAATTTGCTTTAAAGTGTGGGATGTTTGAGCTTGGGGTACTCTGTCGGAAATGTATCTTCTTCAGTAACATCCCTTCTGTCAGGCCTAGGGGCAAATCAAATTGACCTGTCAAAGAGCAAGAGTTCTCTGTGATGGAATTATTTCATTTCAATCCAAAGTGTCTTTATTTTTTAGAGTTACTGGGTACCAACAGCTGAATTCCTTTTTCAGTAAAAATTTATCTTCCTCATCATAGGATGACAATAATAAAATAAAGAGATGAGCCTCTTACACCAAAGGTTCAAAAATTTAATGCAAAATTCAGTTCTCTGATAGATGTAAACAAAGGCACATACAATTTAGTGAAATACAGGTGTAGAGACAAGAAAATGGTAATATCTATCTCTCCTTTGTTTCTCTTACTGACCTAGTACCTCAGTCCTGCGTGCTCTTTTCTGCAAGCTTCCTTAAGAATTAACTACTTTTTTCTTCTAGAATTCTTAATTTTTAACTCTGTTCTGTTCTCTCTGGTCCAAGGCCAAAGATTTCTTCTTAGCCCTTTGTCAATTCTCACTTAAGTTCCAGTGATTTTTCAGATTCTTATCTCTTATCTATGTCTTCTATTGAAGGCCACTGACAGCTTTGCAGAGTGGTTATAGATTTTTGTATATACTCTCTGGAGTTTTTCTTCCTGACTAAAGTTGCCAGGGAGGAGCAATGAATATTGTTTTAAAATAAAATTGAATGTGTGATTTCTCAGAAGCCTCAGGGAGTTATTATCTCCATTCACTTTTTGTCGTTAAAGAAAAATCACTGCCACAAAGAATAATCTGATGATTTTCTGAGCTATGCATGGAGAATATGTTTCTGTTTTGAGATGTTATTTTAAAAAGCTTGAATTAGTTGAACTGAGCAGACTTATAAACACATGAAAATTCAGTATAAGTCTAGGAAAATAGAAAACGTAGCAAATCTATTTGTTGTGCATGCATAGGCAACATCAGGTTTTCATATGTGATCTACGTCTTAAAGAGTGTAACTTCTCTAGGTGTTGTGTAGCACAAACTTATTTAAATGAAAACAGCAAAAAAAAAACCATGAAAGTGGTTAATTTTTTGAATTTATATTTATTTATTTTTGAGACAGTGTCTCATTCTGCAGTTCTGGTTGGCCTCAAGCTCACTTTGTAGCCCGAGCTGGTGTCAAACTCGATGCAATCCTCTTGCCTCAGCCTCTTAAATGTTGGGATTACAGCAAACACTACCACACCTAGCACTACCATGTTATTATAGGAGACTGATCACTAATCTATGAAAATGATAATTATTGAATCTAATTGTACAGTCAACAACATTTAACGGACCATTTAATTAAATATATCTACATTTGTCACCATTTAATTGAAAGTAAAAGTTGTTACAGGCATTCCAAAATTGGCAATGTTTTTTGTTCAATTTGTTTATCATATTGCGGTGAAATAATTCATAATATAATGAGAATATTGTAATGAATGCAAGTTCTTATTGTTCTGGGTAAATGGAATGCTCTCAAACTTTGGAATAAAACATAAAATTTAATCTGAAAAAATAGAGCCTTAATGATATTTTTCTCACAAAACAATTTTATGCTTCACATAATTTTTTTTTTTTTTTTTTTTTTGATGCAGGGTCTACCTATATCATCTCAAAGCTGGCCTCGAACTCACTGTGGAGCTCACACTGGCTTCAAAATATCAGCCTCTAGCCCCAGGCTCCTGAGTGCTGAGTTTACAGGCATGTATTACCATTCCTAGTGTCTTAGTTACTTTTTACTTGTCACTGAAACAAAATACCTGATGCCCAAAGTTGGGAAAAAAGAAAGGTTTATTTCTTACAGTTTTTGGAGGTTTCAGTCCATACTCAGTTGGCTCCAAGACAGGGTGGCATGGCAGGGCCACAGTTCTTTGTGGTTGCAAACAGCAAGGTGGAAACCAGCAAGAGAAGAGAGACACACCTTCTTTTTGTCATTACATCACATCCTGGCTCCACCCCTATGTGGGTGGAGCACTGACACCATCAATCTAAATTCTAGACAAAGAACCAATCACAAATGCATAATGCAAATGCATGAAGCCTGGGGACCACCGACATAAACCATGACATCTAGTTTCATGTCTACTTTGACTTATCAAGCAGATGACATAGGTTTACGGCCATGTGATTATCTAATGAAATGAATCTAATGCAGGAAAATATGCTAATACTTTAGAGGAAAATCAAACATTTACATTCATTCCTGTGGGAGACACTCCAGTGACTCCCTTTGAATCCAAAATAATTGCTGTGACCTTGAAATCTTGGAGACTCATTTCCTTATACTGGTAGGTAAAAGGCTGGCTAAGGTGTTTCCTTCTCTTCTCAATTGACTCTGAGCATTGCAACTAAGGCTAGCTGAGGTGTTATTATGCAAAGTCTAGCCATCAGACAGTCCTGTTTCATGGCATGGTACTCTCCACAACAGGATTAATCTGGCCAGATGTGAGAGCAAACAGCTCCTGGAATGTTAACTGGGTACAGACAGCCTCAAGATAAGAGGTTATGACTCCCCAGGGCACAAGAGTTTGCATATCATAAACCGGAAGCATAGCCCCCAAAACAATTCCACTGTTACCTTAATTGGGTTATGTAAATTGATCCTTCTTCATATCTTTATCTCTGCAAATTACAGAGATGCCATTCTTGCACTTGGCCATCCAGCTCAAGTTACTCAGTAATCCCCGACCCCTCACTAACACTTATCCTGAGCAACCCTCTCTCTTTCATCATAAGATAATAAATGCTGGGAGAGGCCTAGGATCTTGGCCTTTGTCTACATGTCCTCACAAGGATTGGACTTGGGATCCCTTGGCTGCCCTTAACTTGGAACATGGCTTGGTATCTTTACTCTTGCCATGGGTTGAATTGGTGATGGTAGATTGCAATTAACCTGCTGGGATTCCAATAACATCTCAATGGAATTACAAATATAACTTTTGGGATTGTGAGGGAAACCTAGAAAGAGGATTACAATACTTGGATGACTGAACGTGATATTTGGGTTTACAATACAGTCCTGTTTTTGTAATTTGTTTTCAGAAAGAACATATGCAAATTCATAAAACATATCTGTGAATAACACTGAACGTTTTGTCTCTAAAATCAGGAACAAATCAAACATATCTACTCTATTCACCATTGTAGTGGAAATTCTCAACAGTGTGATTAGAAAAAGAAAAGTCAGGCAAAAATTATCTATATTATTAAAGAGAAGTGTATCTGTACTTAAAGTGACATAACTATGTAGGTTAAAAGAAAGAAATCCAGAAAGAGTAAACAAACCACCATTCACAGATCAAATGTAACCTGTTTTCTATGGTAGTCAAAGCATGATTATTTTTATATTATAAAAGGTAGGAATAAGAGAAGAAGGAGGAAGAACTGAGAGAGAAAGCTATCACGCTTACTAGGCTGAAATATCCATTATTTCTATGCTTGATAAAGCATTTGCTTATCCTTGGATTATTAAAAAAGTTATTAAAACTCATAAGTGAATTTGTTTTAAAAATTCATTTCACTTGTAATCTCCCAAGAGCAATATTTATAGACATATTTTCACAGTAGCCATGTTTTGTCACTTTTACAGTTTCATTTAACATAGCCTCAAACCAGAAACAATAAAAAACCTGAATTAACAAATAGATACATTAATTTTCTTTTAAAAATATAATGGAATTCTTATCAATAGAAATGAAAAAGCATGTGATGCAAACACTAACATGAATGATCCTGAAGATAAGTATGCTGAATAAAATATGCCATTCAAAATAGGATACAGATACTACAATTACATGTGTATGTAATTAAGAAAAGTGAAAACTAAACTTATAGCAGCAGAAAAAAGTTCAGTAGCTACTTTTTATATGGAATATTCAGGAGTAACAGGCTAAACAAAGATCAGGAAATTTTGAGGAAGGATAAAGTAGCTCATCATTTAGATTATGATGATTATTTTTCAGCTATGAAAATCTCTAATGTATACTTTATTCATGCGTAGCATATGGCCTATAGATTATATCTTACTAAAAAGTGTAAAAATTGATGATGGATACAAAGAAGTACCTAGAGGGAAATTTGTCATATTGTATGTATTTCAAACAAAATTACATTAATAATCAATGTTCTCAGATTCCACTTCAGAAAATTTTTTAAAACTTATTTAGACAGAATCTTGCCATATAGGACAGACTGGTCTCGAATGTGCTTATGTAGCCCAGGCTGGCCTCAAACTCAAGGTAATTCTCATGTCTCAGTCTCCCAAGTGTGGAGATTACAGGAATGCATCACTAAATCTGCTTACTTTAGAAAATTTGTAAATGAAACAAAATGTTAAAGTCAAAGGATATCAAATAATGGGAAAATTTATAGCCAATTATAAAGTGCATTTTCTTGGAAAAGATTAATTAAATTGATCTGTTATAGTTATTCAAAAATAGACAGATAAAATGTGCCATCAATATGACCAATATACAAATGCATTGATGAAATCTACAGTCATGGCAAAAAAAAGAAAAAAATCCAAAGAGACATAATAGCAAATTTTATGTCAATACATTGAAAAGTAATAGAAAAATATAAATGGTTTTGTATCTGTGAATTCAATTAGAACCATAAATTAAAATCTCAAAGAAGTAATAACCTTATGGCTTCATTGTGAATTCTTACAAACATTTAAATATTTCATGGAAAAAAAGAAATAACCATTCACAAAATTTAGAAATATATATATCTTTACCCACTTATTTTACTTGGTCACTGCATCAGAAATATGATGTAAAAACTTAATGAATCACACACACTATTTCCTTTTCTTTGAATATTTTATTGAATTAAAACTTGTCTTCATCAACATAACCATATGTTTAAGGGCATTATGCTATTGATAATGCTCAGTTGTTATGTCCAATGTATGTATATATACAAAGTAATTCCATATAAGATATATATATATATATATATATATATGCACATATGTATATCTTATATACACCTGCCATAGTAGGCTTAGTTATTGTCTAAGAAAAAATCACTAATAATGTTTTTAATGAACAAACTTTTTAATGTCTCTTGCATTCAAACTTAACATTTTCTTTGCTTTAATCACTTTAATCCAATAATTCAAGATAAACATATTATAAACTAAACTAAACTATAAACAAATTTATTTTTGTGACATTCTTTTTGTGTCATCAAAATAAAGAAATGATTTTTTAACCTTTGAATTGTCTCCTCTCAGATATTAAAATGTTATTAAAATAATTACCACAACTCAAAAATGCAGGTGTATCAGAGGACTTGTAAATGAAATTTGAAGGAAGACTTATTTTATTTATTGTCATTTGACAACCATTAAGTACATTTTCCTCCTGTGGTTGGCAACTACAAGCCTGGTGAAGAATAAGTTTGAAATGAATATGGCATTTACACATGCTTATCTGGACACATGTAATTGTTCAAATACACCTGGTATATTTGGACATCTAGTTTAGAATTCGTTGAAAAAGTGGAAAATCCCATTTAGTGTGAATCTTTTTGAGAGTTATTAGTCAGGCTACAAAACTTCATGGAGAGAACAGGCAAGGTCTTTACAGTATCCTTTAGTGAGACCACCTGGGAGTGAGAATCTTCTTTGCGTGAGATTTCAGTACACAAACTGTATGTGTACATTAAATATCAAGAACATTTTCATGGTTGCAGAGACCTAACTACAGTTTTCAAGCTGAGGACATTTGCCTTCCGAAGTGCTCAGTGAACAGCTGTAAGCCGTGCCCTTGGCCCTGCTAAGGGCTGTGATCAGCATAGGGCTGCTTACAGACTGATGCCTCCATCAGGTAAGATGGGGGATGTCTGTGTGTGACATGCCACACACAGCAGGGGGAGCTTTGTTACCCTGTGGATTTATCTCCTTCCTCCTTTTATAATAAAAACACTTTTCACAATTTAAAACTGCTTCATAATGAGTATCTAATGGTTTGCTTTTTTAGTATCTGGGGTAAAAGAAAATAAAGGAAGGGATGCAACCAGTGGAATTTAAGGGAAATTTTCTAGATAGATTTCTGGGAGAGAGACTTATAGTAAAAGAATCTTTGACACAAATATATGTTTATTTTGGTTGTGGATCTGGTTATGTGAAAATTTGATGTCTTAGGTTTACCAACTGTCTTGCATCCTAAGCAGCTGTCATAAAAGCCAGTAGACCAAACTTCAGAGGATGGATCATAGAAATGGAAAGATGATGCATAATGATATTGCTGAGCTACTGGTTTAATCAGTCCTGAAAGTTTCCAAACTCAGATTTCAGTGAGATTTTATACTCTTCTCCTTTTAAACTACCCCAATTTTTAAAGGTAAATTTAATAAAATAAAATCTCTCTGCTGTTAACAGATCTTGGCTGAACTGGCAATGGTTCTTCTTAACTAACGTAAGGCAACAATGGAGGCTTGGATTTCTTGGGTCTCTATACATAGCTGAGGCCACCAGTTTCTTTTTGTAAAAGATGAGATAGTAGGACTATTTTAGGCTGCAGAGTCTCTGTCACAACTATTCAACTTCATTCTCATAGTACTGTGAACGCAGCTATAGAAAATATGTGAGCAAATCAGAAAGGCTGTCTACCAAAAAACTTTGCAAGAATGTTGGCAGTCCATGTTCTAGAACACCTACACTGGCAGAATCACAGTGGCTGTGGCTTTCAGTATTCATCTAGAAGTAACATTTTGTTATTGTTGCAAGGAATGTATTGGTGCCTATGAGAATTATTCACAAAGCAAGACAACTAGTGGCATTTCTAGGTTGACAAGTTTGCTTATACCCAAGCCCACAGAAAAACAAATCTGTACTCTTGTGGGAAGAGGGAACAGGGCTGTTGTGTGGCATGTTATTACTTGCCATGGTGGGAAAATATGATTGTCTTCACAAACACAAATATGAGGGATATATGTGGTGATGTGTAGTTAAAAAGGAGAAAACGTAAATAAAAGAAAACACTGAATGTTAGCTTTCCTAGCAAAAGTTCTTCTTTAAAGCAAGTCTTTAGGCTTTCAGATTTCTACCACCTTCCTTGGAAAACTACCCATGTCACAAATAGGATTTACTGTTCTATTCAAGTATATCTGCAAATACATTAACAATGAAGACTTCATGTATCATTTGTCTCAATTTTGGAGTGCTTTTCTCTTTTCCTTCCATGCAAATTAGAGGTAGATATTACAAAATACTGGCACACAATAGGCTCGATGTATGACATCCCTGTAAAAGTTTTCACACACGCCAGTGCTTCTTCCCAAACTCTGCTTTGATCATTCCAAGATTACCCTCAAAAGGGTAATATTAATTTAGAAAAATACTCAACAAGAAAATCACGGCCTTATTTAATGTCCAGCTGAGAACCAAAATGTGGTTCCTATTCAATTATGAAACACTTTAAAAAATATTTTGTAACATTGACTGCATCCAATAAAATGAGAATAATTACTTACAGTTATAAGAACAATGTAATATCAACCAGAGTTCTCTAAGTTTACATAGATTTCTACTAGGCAGGCTCTTGCTAAAAGGAAGCAAAAGTAAGAGGGTAAGAAGTAAAACACAAGTTCTCTAAAACTGTGAGTTCTTAGACTCGAGGGTCACAAAGAAGTTGATTGGAAGGGGGTCTCACATCTTTAAGGGGATGAGGTGAGCAGAGCAGCAATATTCTTTACTTTTCCAGAGAAAGCCTACCCCTGTTGATCGATTAAAAAAAATCACTCACTCCACAGTTTCTTTGTTTTCATCTTGGCTTTCCACTCCAGAATGGATAAATTAACATGGTGTCTGCCTCCTCCCCTCAGAGATCTGACTGTGCACAGGCTATAGTATTTTACTTGAGCATGCTTAAAACATTATTCCTTTTAAAGCCTAATAGTTGTGTTGGTGTAATCAATTCTAATGTGTAACACTTGGGAGATAGTTCCAGTCTCCCAGGTCCCATTTTTGCAGTAAGTGAGGGAAGGCAATGAGTCATTGCTGGTCTGTATAGGAACATGAAGAAGAGCTGCTTCTTCATGAGAAAAATGAGAAAAAAAGTGTATTCTTTCACTGCAGGAAATGCTTTGCCCACTCCTGTCTGGAGAGAGAAAAGAAAAGAAAACTTAATAATATTTGCACTTAGCGAATGTAGTGAAGCGATACAAAAATGTTATTTGTCACTGTATGCTACAGAAGGAAACATGAAATCCACTCAGATAGTCTAATTCCTGTGAATCAAAGCAGTGTTGGAGGGGAAATAACTCATTGGAAAGTCATAACTCCTTTTTAAGAGCAAAACAAAGGCTAAGAAGGTAAAAGCCTCCTAATATTCTATCTCTAATTATCTTGATGTCTCAGAGCATTGGTCGATGCTCTTCCCTTATGCCAACAGAAAACCATGCATGAAAGAGTACTTGATGGATTTTTCCCCCTGAAAGGTCTGAAATTTTATAAAAATTACAATTCACCCAGATTATTTGACTTTCAGGTATGTCTATTTTTTTATATTAAGATTTTCATTTTAGACAACTACAAAATCAGATGGAGTCTTAAGAAGAATTGCAAAGAATTCCTACTTACCTTTTGTCTGGTTTTCCCATGGTGACACTTTGGTAGTCACAATAAAATATCAGAACAAGAAAATTGACATTAGCGCTTTGCTTAGACTGTAGATTTTGTCAGTTTTACATGTGATTTGTGTGTAAATGTGCATGTGCTTAATTCTGTACAGTTTAATCACATGAATAGGCTGAGTGTCCGTCTGTATAATTCAAATACAGCAGAATTACACTACAGAAGGATCACTTCTGTCTCCTTGTATAGACATAGGCACCTTGATTCTTTCTCTCTGTCCTAATCTTGGTCAGTCACGAACTCTTCTTCATTCCTGTTAGTGGAGATCAAATTATACTGTAAATAACTCCTTAAAACTGTTTTCTGCATGTAGCATAACCTTGAATTCATTTAAGTTATTTTACATATCTAACCTATATTATTTTCTCTTGCTTTGCAGTATTCCATGGTACCAATGTATCACAGTAACCATTCACCCAACATAGGACATTCCTATAATTTCTAGCATTTTGCTATATAAAGCTGCTTTAGATCTCTCTCTCTCTCTCTCTCTCTCTCTCTCTCTCTCTCTCTCTCTCTTTCTCTCTCTCTCTCTCTCCCTCCCCCTCTCCCTCTCCCCCCCCCTCCCTCTCACTCTCCTCTCTCTCCTTTCTTTCTTTATCCTTTATTCCTTCTTTGGGAATATATGCTTCCATTTCTCTGGAATAATTAGGAGTACAATTACTGATTCAGGTGCTTATCACATGTTTAGTTCTATAAAACAATGCCAAACTGTTCTCCAGAACAGATGGAATAGCTTACATTACCACTATCACATTGTGAATGATTGAGGAACTTACCGATATTTGGGCATTTGTTACTCTCGTGAAAGTTTTCTGATAGCTATGCAGATATGACATTGTTTTTGTTTAGTATTAGGACCCAGGGATTTCATTTTCAGTCCATTTTAAAGTTTATACTAATTACCCCTACTTCAGCCTCTTAGGTTGTTAGGATTACATTAGCCACAAGCCCTGCCATTTTGAGTTTCATTTCTCTAATGAGTAAAGGTTTGGGTAGCTTTTCATGTGCTCTTTTGCCATCTATATATCTTCATTAATGAAAGATATCTTTTGCTCAGTTTTCCAGTTATAGTAGACTGTTTGCTTACTTTGAATTTTTTAATGAATTTTAGACAATAGTCCTTGGCTGCATAGGAGATCTGTAAACATTTTACCTTTCTATTTTTAGCTTAGTTTTCTTTCCTCTTAATAGTTTTCTTTCCTCTTTCACTGAACAAATTATTTTAATTTTGGTAATACCCAAATTATCATGTTTTTCATTTTATGGATCATGTTTCATTTTATGGATCCATTTTATGGATCATATATATATATATATATATATATATATATATATATATATAACAAAGCTTTGCCTATAAAGGGTGAAGATTACCTTCTATGTTTTAGCCTCTTTCTTTTCTTTTTTTTTTTTTTTTTTTTTTTTTTTTTTTTTTTTTAACTTTGTATTGGTACCGGGGATCGAACTCATGACCGCCTGCTTGCAAGGCAGGTGCTTATGCCACTGAGCTAAATCCCCAGCCCTACCTTCTATGTTTAATTTTAAATTATTTGTAATTTGAAATTGACATTTAGATCAGTGTTTTGATGATTTATATTTTCTTGATTCAGTGATAGCTTTGAATTCTCCATTTTATTACTTTTTGAACTTTCTCAAAAAAAGTTGGCCAGATTTGTGAGTCTTTATCTTGTTTCTCTATCCTGTTACATTAATTTTCAACATTAAGTCTGCTACATTAATCTAACACTAATTTCTCTATCCTTCCAATCAATAGTATGTTTTGTTTATTGGTGTAGATTTAGAGTAAGCCATCATATCAAGAATGTACTTCTCTATCTTTATATACTTAACAAGAAGTTTTGCCTTAATCCTGTGTAATTGGATATAATTATTACAATTAACTTATCTAAACATACAAAAGATCTTATTAGGATTTTGATTAGAAGAACATTCAATCTGTAGATCAGTTTTTGAAAGAATTGTCATCTTTTACAAGTGAAACTCCAACCATGGCTTCAGTATGTCTTCCTATATATACGTAACCATTGATTAAATACTTTGATCAACATTGTTTAATTATTGACTTTCAGTTTCTGTCCACATTTTAAAAAATTTATATGTAATTTCATTTCTTAGTGCAATGGCCATTTCATTTCCATATTTCCATTTGTCCTAAACAAAGTTCTTATTTAAATGAAGTATTTCTAAATTTTCTGCCAAGTTAGATTCCAGCTTATTTCTGGATTCTGCCTATTATTGCTATTCCAACATCACAGCTCCTTTTTCCATCTCTCATGATTATTCATAACTTCCTGATGAAGGTATTCCAATAAAGTTGACCTTACTAAAATCAGATACTACGTTGTTTGTTATTTTTATTTAAAATATTGTCTACAGTAATTTGGGCATTCTAAGCAGGCCAGTTCTCTTTTCTGAACATTAATTTTGTTACCTATAGAGAGACATTATTTCACAGGTAATTTTCAAGAGGTATATACGTTTCTAAATTTAATATATTCCTCACAGTGTTAGAAAATATATATAAAATAAATGCTACCAATTTTTAATGCTAATTACGTTTTATTCAGCTTTTGGGTATGTATTTGCTTGTTAAACCTGACATATTTCATGTTGGCATTGCCGTTTTTACTCTGTGGATGTTGGGGGCATTGCTTGCACAGGAAATTCATAAACTCCACAGAAGGTAGCAGATATGACATTTTTAACAATTATGAAATAAAGACGTGTCTACAATTGCTACACCACAGTAAACAGACTTTTTAATGTTAAAAAATTTGTATTCTTATCTGACATGTGACATTGTGAAAGGATTTACTCTCTGACCTTTACTGAAATGATAATATTTGACAGAGTTCCTAGAAGATTAATTAGACCATATGTAAAAACAAGTGTGTGACTGCATATATATATATATATATATATATATATATATATATATACATATTATATGACATTAGTTTTAATGTAATTGGGAATTAAATTGCATTGTCAGGAAGTTTGGGTATTTTCTATTTCATTTATAGGTATATAAAAATGACAAGTAGATGTGGTTGCTGTTTTATAAAGTATAATTTGATGACACAATATTATTGAAGAATTCTCCACTGTCAGAATTCTGGAACTCAAAGAGAGTGTATAGAACAATAATTCAGTGTATTTTATCACACACACACACACACACACACACACACACACACACACACACACACACCTCTTCTGTAGAGGATAAATAAGTTTTCCAAGGTTGCTTAACTGAAAGAAGTCAGATACAGAAAAAGACTGGTATCCTGATCTCAGCTCTACGCTCTTTCCTTTGAACTATTTTTCCTCCTTTGTGCACTGCTCTCTCTGGCAGCTTGGCTCAGATTGCTTCCTTACCCATTCATATTTGCTGCTTCCAAACTCATCATGTTCTCACTTCCAGCTCTGAGTCCATATGGCCATGTTCTTCTGGGAGGTGGCTGTCTGAAATTGCCGCCATCACGCCGTCCACTTCCAACTGTGTGAGTGGGCCAGGAAATGACTTTTGGGCACTATTAACCTGAGTTGGCTGGGATATGGGTTGCAGAGGTGAAACTCTCCATTGTGTGTATAAGCCCTGGAGCCAATCTCTGACCTTCTTCAGACTAGGATCTATTTGGGAGCTTACAAAGCAATTTCTATATTTTTTTCAAATGATCCTACTGAAAGCAAGAGCTCAAGGCAGAGAAAAATGACTCCCAGTTATGAGCAGTTATTTATGAAAAATATTCTGCATATCTAACATGGGTAGGATACTGTAAATGAGCAAATACACCCTAAACCTTCAGCTCCAGTGAGCACACAGTCCTCTCTCACAGATGAGGGGGATACTATATGCCATCTACTTTTCTTTCAAATCCCTGTAATGGGACCATTGTGACTTGAACTATAAAGGAGACACTTTGTAAAGCAAGTGAGAATTACGGCACTTTAAAAAGTCAATACTGTTTTGTTTTATTTGTTATGAATTCAAATTTCAGAGCCAAATTACTACAGACATAAAAGTGCTGTGATTTGGACTCTCCAAAGGCCTGCTTTGCCAAAACATATTTGTTCATACTCTGCCACGTCATCTAAGATTTTCACAAACATTCTTTTTCTACAGATTAACCAGAGACATGCCTGGTATACACACATGTCTATTTTGCAAGGTCACTTCTTACTGATAGGAAATTCCATAGGCAATAAACCAAAAGGCAAAATCATTTTGATGGGAAGATACTGTGAAGTGCTGTTAGACATAGACTCCTGTGTGATCCCAGGGGTGAAGCAGCAGAGAATTCCAGGGTGCTTAATAAGATTGAGGAAAGATAAAAGAAGGGTGAAAAGATATTAAGGAAATTCTTTCCACACTTTGAAATTTTGCCTATATCAGTGGAAGAGAGCTTAGTCCTGGACATGGCACAGCTGGATCACAGCTGTTCACAGCATGCATGGCGTTTATTGAACCAGTCAAGGACCAAGGCCACCTATACTAAAGACTGCTAGAGGGCACTGAGAAATAACTTCTTTTTCCCTGAACAGGAGTCAAAGGGCTTGAGACAGATGAGTATAAAATGCAGCCGACTTCCTGATCTCTTTGGCCATTAGCGAATACCTAGGGAAATGAAATTTGTTTGCCCTTTTAACATTTACCTGACTATTTAACTACAAATAGCAATGCTAGCCTTAAAATGATCCTTCATGCTTTAGAGAATCAGCCATTAATGTGTCCAATTGACCTTCTGAAGTAGTGAATTGTCTCCATTGACCACATTTTCCATGTACAAATCTTTAGTAATAAATACACTGATTCCAGAAGTCAATAGACTGAATGGCTTTTGTGTCCTTAACAGGTATGAATAAATTAAATCTCTAGGCAAATGAAAGTGGAAGTCTGCATGCTTTCTTTTGGTAAAAGAAGAATATGTTGGGCTTCTTTTCTTCTCGCTTGAGTCAGCAGTGGGTTGGTCTCAAGGCTCATCAACATGCGTGTGCACTCCTCACTTAAGAAAAGACTTGGTTTAGTCTTGCTTATTCATCACAAAGCCTACGCCTACATATGGTCCACAAATTGAGCATTTTGTGTGTGATCCAGATTTGCAGCTGCCTTCCAGCTCAGCTGATTGACTCATCAGTGCTACAAATGAAATTGGCCACTAAGATACCTTTAAGTAAAACATTTTAAAAAAGTGTGTTCATGTATTCATTTACTCTTTTCAATGGGGGAAGAAGTGGAATACATGATGGTCATCTCTATACGGAACTTAGTTTATGGAGGTCACTATGTAAAGAGGATCTAGATAAAACATTCTTACTATTATCTAGATAATTGAGATAAATAAAGAAAATCCTCTACCGTATATGTTTTAAATTATGATTTTGGCCCTGATATTTATAGAAATGTTTTGCGCTACAAAATCATGCGGAACTTTTATACTGGTCTACATACTAACTCTTTAAAGTGCTTTATATTCTGTTGTCTAATTTCTCTAAATATTATCTTAGAAATGACTTCCAATTACTGCCCATTTTTTCAATGCATTGCTTCCTTTGATTATTCACCAAATTTTTGGTGACATTGTCGGCTAAGTAAAGAGAGAAATATGAAGATTATAAAACTAAATACAGTAGAATATAAGTAATACAATATGTTATGTGCAAAAAATTTAACAAATTTCCCAAAGTCTATGCCCCCAACTTTTTGCTACAACTTCAAAATGATGCGTACACATTAAGCAGGGGAAAGGACAATCAGAATAGTATATTTAGCATAATGAGCATCTCAGAAGCATGAAAGGGAGATGGTATGTTTGGAAAATGTATGGTAGAGTAATTTACCATCATTGGAATGTAATTTTTGAGAGAGAGTATATGGGAAAATTAAGGAATAAAAGTGAAGAAAGACTAGGAAATGATAGAACTCAACCCCTAAAATATCTAATAGTTTAAACTCCTGAGCTTTAGTGAGGAGGGAAGGAGTAAGTTAGCAGCAGTGTGGATGGTTATATTTACACTGTAGAAAGATAATTCAATTAGGTGTGAGTAGAAATTGAGAATTCATTCTATCTGTAGATAAAGAGACTGGAGATAATGGTAATCAGAATTCAAAGAGCAGCTAACTAGTAAAAGGAAGCAGTTGAGAATGGTTTTTAAAAGTCTGGGTTGCATGATGTGGGGTATACTGATTTCTTTACTTGGTGGAGCAACTATCAGAGCACTGTTGTCCCATATTATGGAAAAGGATATGGACTATGAGTATTTTAATATATCTGGGTAATCACATTTACCTGGTAATTGGCAACACTGGTTAAATCTCAAGGAAGATTCCCTGGCTAGACCTACACTTTTAAAGTATGAAGATGAAAGATATAAAGAGCACAACCTTGTTTTATGAAAACCCATTATATACAGAATATATAATCAGAGTAGCCTGAGTCCGAGAAGCACATGCAATATTTGTGAGAGTTATTCAGTCTAGTGAAGACCGCACTGCTAACAGGTGTCTGTTTTACCTTGTTCTCTGAAACAGCTTATTTTGCATATTACTTCATATGTATGTGCATTAAAACTTTTTGCTTCTACAGAGCCATTGAGTTTGGACAATCTATTATTTCATGGCTTTGGTATCCCGAAAACATGTTGCAAATGAAGTATTTTATCAAGTAGAAGGCAAAAAACGTAAACTGAGTAATACTGTCAATGATGTTGGTCAAAATACTAATATTTTCAATCAAATTGACTCTAATTCCATAGGATCAAGTGACTTTCTATGAGTACTTTATGCCAAATTGTTCATGAAATATTTCTCAGAAGAAAAGAAATCTGAATCTCATTTTAAAGATGCACTAGATGAAGTACACCTAAAATGCAATAGTTACAGGAGAAAGACAAAGGAGTTACTAGTGCAAATTACTATTTCGTCTGGTACTGTCCAAAAAGAGACATTCAATGAAATGAGCATTTTTGATTCCCTGTTATGTACTTTCTTGTTATTGGTCTTGCACACCAAGTGATAGTTAAGGAAGTTAGATTTCTTTGCCCCTAGCTAGCATTTGGGCATAGTGGGAAAATAATTCTGTCCCCAAACACTTTGTTTCTACACATTCCTAAAATTTCTTGGCATATTAGTCTCTTAGACAAAGATTTTAGGAGAAGGAACAGGGACATTTCAGAGAATATTTTCATTTCAGGGATGACCAAATGGGAGCCCACTGACTGTGTGCCACATATTTTGGACTCAACCAGTCCATGGGCTATAAAGATGATACTGCAATGGAACTGGATACAGAGAGAACAGCCAATAGGCTTATATGCTAACATATACTCTAATATGATACTAATTATATATGCTATTGGAAAACTTGACTAAGCCTGTTATGCAGGTAGGGGTAGCAAGACTAGAGTAGCGGAAAATTTAGGTTCAAGGCAGCCAATGAGGTGCTGGTAGAGAGGAATAGCAACTTGCTCTCCCAGGAAGTGACCTTAGGAATCTGTGTTTACAAACGAAGCAAACAACTTGAAAGCCTGAAGCTGCAAATAGCTCTGTTTTTGTATTAAATTTAGTCTGGAAAAACACTATATTTGGCAACAAGGATTTTCATGGTTTAAAGTGATAGGAGTTTCCCTTGACTACAAGATCTAAGCCTATAAATCCATCCCATTTCTGCCATGAGCAAAATGAGTTTTGTCTTCTTAGCAGAGCAACATAACATGATCTAATGAAATGGAGACTCATGGTGCCATCTGAAACATCATTTATCTGCAAAGAAATGTGGTCCCTCTTTAGAGGTTGACTTTGACAATTTTAGAAGCTCAGTGTCACTTGTTAGCTGAAGATTTCTGGCCATGTGAGACTGTTGTGGCATTAACTTGCATGTATTTCTGTCCCATAGGGAGTTTCTGAGAACTTTTGATTGTTCTCAAATACTGACCTAAAAAGAACTGTTCTTTGAGGAAGACTGTCTTCCAGAAGCACTGAGAAAACCAGTGAGTTATACCATATCTGTGCTTCCGTGTTCTTCACTGACCAACTCCATGGAGCTTCACTTGCACTGACTTTCTGACTTGGGTGTTTGTGGCACTTCCTGGAAGTATATGAACAACCTATACTACTATATTTGGTAAACCTGAACTACTCACATAGATACTGACACCTGGTTTTGCATTAGGGCACAATGATGAAAATTTGTAAATTATCTGAGCTTTGCCTTAAATTCTCTCGGCAATTCAAAAAGAGCAGAACATTCATATCCTGGCGGTAGGGAATGGGATAAGAGAAAGTGAGGAGAGAATCTTGCAAAGAAGTCCATCAGAAGAAAAGGTGAACAGAAAAGAGGCAAGAGAAATGGGAGGTCAAGTGGCTTAGCAGGAGAAGAGCCAACTTTTCCCTGACTCCTTCGAGAATGTAGGGTGTATGACTGACACTCCCAGGTCAGGTTATATTCCAGACAAGAAACCGTAGTTGAGGATTGAAACACAAACTGAGAAGCCATTGAACACAAGCCACTCAAAGTTACATAGAAAGAGGGAAATGGTGCTTTCTTTAAGTGGCCTTCTCTTCTTTTGGGGCTGGGAGTGGTGCTGTGGTGCTGAGCCAGCAGGAAATGTGCAGAGGCCACACCTGGAGAGAAGCAGTCAGGAAGAGCTCCCAGGTTCTTTGCAGTACAGTGGATGGGACCTCTCTCTTTAATTCAGCTACAAACACAACACCACTCTAATGTTTATCCACTTTTACATTTAGGATTTCGTGATACCCGAGGTGGCAGATCACAGACACCACTGGGAGGTGGACCGAGAGGCTCTTGGGGGTGGAGGTGGTGACCACATGGCAAGCACCTGGAGATAGAGGCATCTGATCCTTTAAACACTGGGCACCTGAGTTATCCGGTTGTAACTGCACCTCTTCCTCCTCCTTTATTTCTTTTGTCCTACTGCCTTTTCCTGCCGCTACTGTCCAGTGATCTTCAATAAATGTAGTTTTTTGCTGCTTGCTGTGAGGTGTATGCTTGGCAATTCTTTCCTTGTCTGCACAAAAAACCAAACCATTTTGGCCCATTCAACTGTAACATTTGGATGTACTCAATTTCTTTTTTACCTCACAAAAGATTTGAATTATTGTTTTTGTCTTTATAATTTAGAAAATAAAACTTAACAAAAGTAAAAATGGGCAAAACGTCCTTAGCCACTTAGCATGATAGATTAGGAGTGGATTTAGGCAATTAATTTTCCTATTTAAAACGTGGATGTTTGATCATAATGCTACTACATTCTCTTTAGTATTTCTTCTGTGTTTGGGACAATGCTTATGAATTAATGTGTGTTCAATAAATGATTGAATTAATGCAAAATAAATAATTGACTGATGACCTATTATAAGAGCACAAATTAAGACATGGAGAATAGCAGCAGTATGAACAAAAAACAACTGAGTAGGGATTTTATAATGTAGTGTTGAGGTGAAAATGTCTGTACTCTCTTCTCAAAAATGCCATTCAGGAATCCCAGTGTGCAACAGTGTGAGAGCAAATACTTATTACAAAAGGAATACATATAAATTAGATTGAGTTGGTGTTGGAGTCTGCTTATTTAAATACATATTCTTGAATTTTGATCACTCTTATAAAACACTATGTGACTTACGAATTTGGAAACATGCATAGTTTCTGTTGTTTGAGCTTATAGTTGGGCTACTGCAGAACTAGAAAACATTTCAATAATTTGTAGTCAATATTTAAAGGTGCCATTTTATTTAGAACAATGTGTTATGATATGGTTTTATTTGTCATTAAAAACTTCAATATGTCAAAACGTTCAAAATATGCTTTGCATTGTTAAGTAAATTTAAAGTGACAATTTTTATAGGTACACAACTGAAACTTTATTTCATAACTAAATCATTACTACTCAAAATACAAACAATGCCATCTCCGTCCTTCTTTGGGGAAGTCATAGAACAGCAATAGCCTTAATCACATTTCTTAATTCTATAGCTAAGGCAAATAAAATCAGTTAAACATGCCAAAATATGGCCCAAGTTCTGTGTGAGGATTAACTAAATAAACTGAATAATCCAGAAGGGTATATTAATGTTGAAAGGTGATAAAGTTTACATTCGTGTGATCATAAAAGAAAGAGGTGGAGATTGCTCAGTCAACTCTGGAATTCCACAGACTAACTTAAAATGGTGTGTTATAGAATAATTGGAAACATGAATCAGATTTATAACTGCATACCTGATAATTCTTAACAGAAAATAGTGGAAATCTGGTTTATGTCACAAAAGATACACTGATTTTATTATGTATATCACAAAAGACTCTCTTAGGTTTCTCCAAAAATTTATTCCATGATGTCCTTCTCACAAAGAGCCTTGAACTTACAAGATACTGAAACCAGGACACCACTTTAGTAATTAAGACTAACTTAGAGGACATTTTACTCCTCATGTTTGGATGTTCATATTCCTTTGCTGGAATAGAGAGAATCTATGAAACATTTGAATTCTGGAAACAACTGTATTAGGAGTATAAGAAATAGTGACATATAGGACTTCATGTAATCATCATGTAATCATGTAATCATATAGGACTTCATGTAATCATCAACATTAGCACTTTGGAAGCAAAATATAATTTTCTCAATGTCGATAAATCATGTAAAATTCACTTTCTTTTAGCTTGTATAACACAGAAAGGAGGAAGGGAATTGACCATCCCTCTCTTCGATAGTAATTTCCCCAAACTGATAAATTCCCAGCACTTGTGACAACCAAATATCCCAGGAAAGACCTCCATGCTATTGACAAGATACTCATACAAGGCTGCTAGAGGAAGATTAGAGCCGTGAAGCAGCAGCCATTAGACATTTGTCCCCCACTGTAACTAATGACTGTCTCTGTCCAGGTAGGTTGATGGCGCTTGAGAATAGTCCAAGAGGGAGAGAGGGAAGAATGCAGTGCATGCAGATAAAAAGAGGAAAAAGTGCCTGCTGGGAGATTACTATGATTTAGATATGAAATGTCCCCCTAAATTTTCATGTGTTCTGAAGGTGCCTGCATCATGGGGGCAATATACTAGTGAGTGAATTAATCCACTAAGGGATCTACAGCTAAACATGCTTTTAGGAGGTGGGACATGGTCTGAAAATGCAGGTCACTTAGGGGTCCTTTCTTCTCTTCCTGCATCCTAGTTTCTGTGATGTGAGCAGCTTGCATACACTACTCCCCCTGCCATGCTTTTTTCTGCCTTGGAGTCAGCCAATTCCAGGGATTGAAGAGGAAGTCAAAATAAACCTCTCCTTCTTTAATTTGTGGGTGATGAGGATTTGTTCCTGTGATGAAGAAAGTGACCAAGACAGGGATTTCCAGTAAAATTCAACCGGTTTTAGGATCCGTCCACTAGAAATTAGACACGGAGCTGCTTCTCTGGAAACATGACTGTTGATGCTGTCTGAGGAGAGTAACACCTAGAATGAGCCTCTTTCATCTACAGAGAAAGAGACTTATGAGAATAACCTCTTAAGAGAGTAACTCACATTTATTTCCTTTATAGCTATGACAAAGGTCCCCAGGTATCCACTTTGCACCTTATTATTATAGCCCACAAGTTTAGCCCGCACGTTTCTGCCTCCAAGTCATCATCTGCATTTTGTCTCCTGGGAGAAAATCATTCTCCACCACTTAGCTTTAGTTTTCATAATCTCCTCTCTTTCAAGGCTCAGTAACAAATGACAAATAATTCTTGAAGCTATTCATGATTATTTAAAACATGATTGATGTATTATTCTTCCAGGCTAGCATCTGAGGAAACAAAGATGAAAAATCCTATGTCTAAATTTGTCCTTGTGGATATTACAAAGGGTAAGGAACAGAAGAATAAACAATCATACAGTGAGAAAAGTAAAGGAACCAAGAAGGGCTTTGTGGATGAATGGTTATGTCAAGGTCAGGCTAGAGCATGTTATCCTTACACAGGAGTGAGAAACCAGTGTTGGACCAAGGGTGTTTGCTCAATAAATGACATCTGATACATGACTAAGGATTCTGTAAAAGTGCTCTAGATTCCCTCTTCCTTTATTTGAGAAGGTAGTTGGGTAAAGTGAGAAACTGTTCCTGGCAGACAGTAACAATAGGCAAAGGCTGAGAGAAAATGGGCTATTCCACATGAGCCCATTGGCAGGTGCTAGGTCTGGCTGCTGCCAAAGAGTGCCAGAAGGTTGAAAGGATTTAGGAAGTTCTCAGGGGGGACCTCACATCTGCTCCTATTAAACACACATGGGAGTCATCAATGATGATTCTCTAAAAGTGGAGTCAGTGTCCAGATTTACATTTCCAGAGAACCATCCTGACTGCTATGTAGTGAAACATGACATAAGAACAAGGATTCGGTTCTATGCCTAGTGCAAATGGGAGAAAAAGTAAGGAATAAAACAAAATCTAGAAGATAAGTAGGTCACAACTTGATAGATGGTTGTGTGAGAAAGATAAAGGAAAGAGGGATAATAGAATTTGGCACTGACAGAGCTGGAGAATGTAGAAATAGAATCATCACTCAAAGGCGATGAGAAATTAAAGGAATGCATGATGAAGCTACTGTGGGCCTCAATAGGATTTGAAGTAATCTAAGTACTCAAATACACATATGCAAAGAAATCAAAGGTATAGATGTTGTTTGATTGATAATAAATGTCATAAATATATGGTGATAAAAGTCATAGCAAGGGACAGGATCACCAGAGAAATACATGGGGGTGCAAGAAAAACAAGGTGCCTGTGAAAAAGTCTGAGGTTTCCCACATTGAATATGTTCAAATTGATTCTTGTGAGAATCGTCTCAATTAAATAAGAATCTGTCTTTAGCTGTACAAAATAGAATGATTTATTTACTATTAATTTATTTTATTTGATTTTATTTACATTAGTCAAGTGTCTGTTGAACAACAGACATTATTTGATAGGTAATATCTCCCAACAAATTTGAGAGCTAAGCACTATGACTTATACTATTCATTAGAGATAAAACTATGTGAGATTTCTAAATCCTGTCTCATCTCCCTGACACACAACTACTCTTAATGATTCAGTAGCCATATGTTCAGTAAGGCTACCTCTGCCACTGGGCTGTACTCCAGCCAAGGATATGTGGGTGGATCTGACCCACCCTACTTCCCCTAATATAACAATTCACATAATATTTTAGGCTTTCTTTTTTATTTTTATTTTGTGGCCAGTTACATAATATTTAACTGTGAATCATACAACTCATAGAAGGTTACCATTTCAGCCTCTGAATAGATTCTCTTTTGATTTTTGTTTTTCATTTTTATTTACATATAATAATATAAAATACATAACATAATATGCTGTTTCAGTTCATGTATATGATGTTTACTGATCAAATCAGAATAATTGTCACATATGTCACCTCAAGTATTTTGAGTCAGTTATTTGGATCGGGAAGATTGAAAATCATTTATACTGGCTATTTTGAAATATATAAGTAAATTTTATCAGCCTTTAGACTGTTAGACATTATCTTGAATAGATTCTTTGTTGGCTTTTTGTTCATTTGTTTATTTTTGTCTTTGATTTTTGGAGACAGGGTCTTACTATGTAGTTTGGACTGACTTTGAACTCACTGTGTAGCCCAGGCTGGCCTCAAAATTGCAACAATCCGCCTGCCTACGCATCCTGAGTGTTAGAATTACAGGCATGTGCCGTGGCACCTGGAACTGAATAGATTCATGAAAAAAGTCATACTCATATGCGCGCGCATACACACACGCACACGCACACACACACACACACACACACCAAGACAAACAAACAAAAATAAAATAGGAATGTCACCATCAAACAATGATATCAATGAGAACTATGCTTTTGGTTTACATTACAGATTTGGTATTGCTACAGTAAGGTCCTGAGTTCCATTTCCTATTCCTGATACTAAAGTAAATAAACAAATAGCATATTCTCTAACCCATGTGATCTCAGCAGTGAGACCTTTCCAGGGGGCAGAGGCTAGTCCAAATCTGTTTACAGAAACAAATGGTGCTAAAACGGTGACATCATTGCAAAGTTACTTGATGGGTTGCACAATTACTAATAGAAAATGAACCACAGATGAAATGCTTAGGAATTTCCTGTACAGAAAAAGAACGCTTGAAAGCAAGCAGAGTAAATAAGGATTTATATTCTAGATTATTTATCCTCTTAGTTTGTGATATTGACTTTGTAAAACAGTGGCACAAAGAAAAGTCTTGTCTGGCCCACTTTTCCTTTAGAATTTTATGACAAAGAGACACTAGATTTACAAAATTCCAAAGAGAGAAATTAGACTATACTCCCTATAACCCCGCACCAGCAATCTTTGCATTTGGCAGGCTGAGGCAAAAGTATCACAAATGGAAGGGTAGCCTGAACTACAAAGGATGTTCAAAGCTAGCCTATTTAACAAAGCACTGTCTCAAAAAATTAAAACCAAAACACAAGGTAAAGAATAAAAGTAATAAAAATTCTACAAGAAAAGATATATTTTAGATACTGAGTATTCAGTGATTTGATTTTGGAGACAGCATCATCCTTACCTGGTGGTGTAAAATTAGAACAGGAAAGGAAATGTGACAGACCATGAAGGAAGCTTTCTAGATAGTAACATGAGATCATAAAAAAATTAAATCCTTAGCAGGACTGTTGTGTAGGCTTTGTCACCTCTCATAGGGAGCAAATCATCATTAGAATCCTATTAGTAGCTAAGCAAAACATTCAGAAGTAATCTAAAAAGGTCTTTGTATATGCAAAATTCTTAGTAATTTATTATTAATGTAGTACTTAGTTCTAGAAATTGTCCCTGCAAATTGAAATCTGAAGGGAAAAAAAAAAAAAAAGTTTAGCAATAGTCCCTTTAGCTTGTTTGCCACAATGGAGGTTATTTCATTTTCTGGCTAGCTGGAGAAATACATTGAATATGACAAACAGAATGGAGATGACCTTACAATGAGTAAATTAATCTTTATCTCCATACAAAAACACAAAATCATTTCTACAGCACTCTACAAGCTGAACAAGCAGTATTTGGATGAGTATGTGGAAGGGGAATATAGAGCAAAACTTAATCATGTCCAAGCTAAATTAAGATAGATTCCCTTAACAAATATATTCAAGTCACAGTGATAAATACCTAAGGCCATTGTAATTCAATTATACAGTTAAATTTGAGCACGGAGAATGACAAAAAAAAAAAAAAAAGAAAGAGAAAAACATAGCCAGAGGCAGAACCAGAAAAATAGAGACAGACAGACAGACAAAAAGAGATTAAATCAAAGTTCTACTATTTTCAAGGAATATAAGAGAAATATAAATACAGTGTCTAACCAATAATTTTCACTGAGAAAAGATCATCAATTAGTACATATTTTAATGGTCCTGTACCTTTTAGCACTGGGAACCAGATGCACTGAAGACAAAATTTCCATCCACTCAATGACCTTAGTCATTCAGACTTCAAGAGAAAACCTCCACATAGGGAAGGCTAAAATTGTTTAATTTTTTTTTTTTTAGTTTTTTTTATACACTTGCATTACATAATAATTACATTCCTCAGCACTAGCATCACTGCCTCAGCTTCATCTCAGATCATCAATTATCAGATTCTTAATAGAAACATGGAAACTAGATTCCAAGTATGCACAGTTCTCTGTAAGGATCTCCCTCCCATGAGAGCCTAACGCTGTTGCTGCTCCCACAAAAGGAAGAGCTCAGGTGATAATGAAAGCAGTCAGGAGTGGTTGCAAATAGACTTAAAACATCATTTGCCTGCCATTCACTTTTAGTTGTGCATCTTGGTATCTAATAGGTTGAGGACTTGACCCAGGGGCTGAGGGTGTATTTATAATGTTTAATACTTACAAAGACCTTGGTCATTGAGACTTCAAGAGAAAACTCGCTCTTCAAACCCATAATTCATTCAAGTCACTTAAATCATTTCATATTTCACTAAGATGTATTTTTAAATCATAGTTTCTGTCTTAGTCACTTTATGCTCGTCTCTGATACAAAATACCTGAAGCCCAAAGTTGGGAAAGGAAAGGTTTATTTCTTACAGTTTTTGGAGGTTTCAGTCCACACTCAGTTGTCTCCAAGACAGGCAGGCATGGCTGGGCTGCAGTTCATGGCCGCTGCCAGCAGCAAACTCAAACCAGCAAAGAGAAAGACATACCTTCTTCCTGCCATTACATCACATCCTGGCTCCACCCCTATGTGGGTGGAGCACTGACACCATCAATCCAAGCACTATACAATGAACCATCACAAATGAACAATGCAAACTCATGAGGCCTGGGGAACACAAACATAAACCATGACAGTTTCTGTTACAAAGAACAAATTAAATGTAGGGTCTTTTATTTGAGTTCGAAGCTAATAGACAAAGTATATTCATCTCTCAACTTAGAAAACCCAGTGCTATGCACCAAAAACACAAAACCATGTCTGGTCCAAACTGCATATAAAATTCCCACCTTCCAGGATATTTATATAATGATTTCCATTTTATCTTTTTAAAATAAAGATTTTTAGAATCATAAAAAAAAAAAAATAAATACACTGTGAGTTTGGGGATTGTTTTCTTCTTTTCTCCTTTTGGCTAGTTCATGCTGTGTTAGTGGAATAATTCTTTATCCAAAGCGCTGGCACTCTGGTGCCGTCAAGCAGTGATGATTTTTGCCTTATTGCATTTAGCAGCGCTTCGGCATTATGGCTGCATACTTCCTCAGGGAACAGGAGGGGGCTGGAAAAAATAGAATGAAACAAAATAAAGACAAAAAGAAATAATCATCAGAGAACATCCTCAGGGAGTGCAGAAAAGCAAAAGCCAGAGAAACTAACAGCTTATAGCATTACAAAAATTGTGTGAACCTGTTACAGGGGGAAATATGTTTGATAGAATTTAAATTATTTAAGACCTTAGAAAGAGGTTGTATTCATTTTCTGCTTTTAGGGAAGAACCATCTGTGAAGGATTTTATTTACTTGTTTCTCTTATTTTTTCTGCTTCTAAATTTTATTTGTAATCGTTAATCGGAGATTCAGGTAACAAAGATTTTTCTGTATTGTTGCACTGCTTTTTATATATTTACATTGCTGCGTATCTAGTATGAGTGTCATAATGATGTACTATAAATGGAATTCACAAAATCAATTAAGTTATGGGCAATCTTAATATATTATATTAAATTCATCTTTACAATCTCAAGGAACATTTTGCTGTCATTGTTTCTTGTAGGAGGTCATTGAAGATGAATGTAAACTCTGGACAATTAGGCATTATTAAGAGACTTCTTTTAAGAACAGAAAATGAATTACTGCAACTTTTCAAAGTTTTGAATGTTAAACATTATCTGAAAGGAGAGTGAATGCTGTAGTTTATACAATAATGATAAAAAAGGAAAAGCATATGAATCATACAGAGCAGCCCATATAAATTAAATTAGTAGTAAAGATGACTCCTTAGTTTCAACATTAAGAGAAAATGAGTGAGAATTTTTCTTTTCTCTAGAACAGACTGTGATTTTTGTAGCTTTGCAGCTCTGAGAATGTCCATTCGTTTATAACTCAGAAGAGACTGAAGCCAGCTGACCTCTAGAACTGTATTAAATCAGGAAACCTAACAATGTGATTTCGATGATGGATAGGAAAACAAGTCCTTAACCTTCAAAATAAGGAGGCGTTTCAAGAGAGAGATGCAGTCTCAGAACGTGCACAGTATACTTCAAGTTAGTTTTAATAGCATCTCATTTTTTGAAATTCAAAAGAAAAGATAAAGAATGCTTCATCTTCAAAGAGTGGAGTTAAGCAGCCCTTCTCAGCTATCTCATCATATTGAGATCAATGAATTTGGCTAGTAAAGTCGTCAAAATGAACTGTGTGCTGCCAGGTAACTGAGTCTTCTCTACTGGGAAAGGAAGGAATGATAACCCTCTAGATGTGTTACAGGCAACTGAGCTCAGACGGGGCTGGACCCTTAAAGGAGCCAGTGCAGAAGGCCAGATACCTTGCAACTATGGGGGAGACAGACAACTTCAAAAATGCACTTATTTAAGTCCTAAGGATAATCATCAGGAACTGATATTCTAACTATGTCTTTATCACCCCGAGGAAGCCAGGAGTCACCGTGCCTACTCCCTATGGGAAGAGTGACTGCTCTTTAAGCAGGCCTACTTGCTGCATGACTTACATTCCAATTTTACCTGAGCAACTGTTCATATTGGTTGGCTATAGTTCCTACCTGAAGCCCATCCTGCGAGTTTCCATGATTTCCCTACCTTAGACCTGCCTCAGTTTGTAGTTTTACTCTATAAAATTCCCCAGAAAAGACAGTCTTTGTCAACCCACTTGGGTTGTCTCTCTCTTGTCTCCCTTGTCTCTCTCTCTCCCTTTTCTTTCTCTGAATAAATATATTCGGCCCTTAACCTTGTTGTTCCTAAAATTCATTCTTAAATTTTAGAGTACATGAACTCATACCAGACATGCAGTAATTTGGGAGCTTCGTTCCCCTGTGTCAGTAGGACTTAGTGGATGCTGAGTGTTATACATATTCTTCCTTCATGTTTTTACAAAGACAATGACACTGAGTTCTTCTTTTAACGGGTAGAGCTGTGTGCAATTTTTGCTTTTAACAATAAGGTCTTTAAGATTTATTAAAATGAAGTATTTAAGTTATTTGTTTCATAGATTCAAGAAACGCAATGGGAAAATGTTTAGCAAACAATACGTTTTACATTGTAAACACAGCATTATGACCTACAGTGTTAGTCTAATTCAGCTGACATCTGCAGTCTTTTGTTTCTAGTGAAGACACCCAGGCTGTTTTTACAGTAGAAAAATGTTATGTAATAACATAGCTGCATCTTCTTAGGGAATCACAGTTTCCATATAAACAGTCATCCTAGTGACCACAAAGGCAGTATTTTTGGTGGAATGCACTCATGTTGGATAAGAAATTTAAGTAATAAAACGTAGTTTTTCTGAATGATATAAAGTAAATAAAAGCAAATTTAGAATCTTATTTTCTCCTCTTGCAATCTTGGAGATTGAATCCAAGGACTTCACATTGAGGTATATCATCAACTCTTTAATTTATTCTTTTTTTATTTTGAGACAGTGACTTGTAAATTGTCAAGTCCTGTATCAACTTTCCAGACTGCTGGTATTACAGACATGTGCCACCATACCTGGTTCACAAGCTAGAGTCTTAAAAATCAAGCACAATGAATTTACACATAGTTTTTCACACAGTCTTTATCTGCTGCTTATAGCTCACTAATTTAACAGAAAGGTAGTCTAATTTTATCGACAAGGACACTGAGACTTACAGTATGTCTGTGACTTGACTAAAATGTTGCATATATTAATATAAATACCTCAAAATTCTATACAATAATTGAATATAAAATACCAGATCTAGTATCACATCATCCATATTAAACACACAATGTGTACACTATATCAGAGTCGAATGATCTAATGGAAAACTTGAGACTTTGGGGAAAGACAGACCAATACCACAATCCCAGCTCTTCCAGTTTCCAGTTCTGACCTAGCTAGCATGCTTAATTTCAGTCACATCCATCCCTTCTCATTTATACAGTATGGAAAGCTAAATGTTTTCTGTAAGATTGCTGAATAAAGTGAAATGGGTGCCATTTTTGTTTTACTGCTTCTTGGGTATGCATGATGCACAGTCAGTAGCTTTGCTTGTTCCTATTATCAGGGTTTTAAGAGTATTATTTATTCCCTTTTTGTGAGACACGATGCTGAGAGAAGGTAAAGAAAGTGGTCACACATCTAAATAAGGATCCCAGGCCAACTGCAAACTAAAATAATAGCTATAATTTATTATGAAAGTACGTTTTGTGCTCTGTTGAAAATGTAGAGTTAGGAAGCTAACAGATAAATGAGCTTCTTGCCATAGAAAAGAATTAAACAGACAACCACAAGCTAGAGAAATTGGTTTTAGTTTCCAGTTTTTATAATATCATCAATAATTTAAGTTGGTGAGCATGGCAAACATGCACCTGTGTTTCTATTTCCAAGAGTTAAGTAGATATTTTAAAATGAATCGACCTACTTAAAAGATCTTTATATTAGTGTTAATAAAACCATACTAAATGAGTCACTAAGCAATACAATGACCAAGAGTAACACAGTGTTAGAAGCAAGCACATACTTAAGACTTACAGTGTACTTGGCAAAGTTGTAGTTTTTTGTTTTTTATTTTCTTTTGCCTGGCTTATTTCAATTGAGTCCATACACCAAGGTTTCTTGTGGTTATTACGTTAAATCTTTGCTGGTGAGTTATGGAGGAAAGAACTTCAATACAGTTTTTTCTGATCTCAGGGTCTATAGCAATGTCTTCTGTGTTGCATTGCTTAACTACAATTGATACAAAGGTAACAAGAAAAAATGTATTTTAACTCAGCTCCATATATTGGGAAACCTCTAGAACTGTTTTGAGGATGTGATGCATCTTACTTAATATCAAATGGACCACTAAAATGATAACAATGCTTTGTAATATTCTATTAAAAACTGAACTATACAAAATATAGAACAGATTGTGTTATTGAGGGTGCAGTATTTTAGCTAGGCTGAATCATCTTAGAACTTCAGACTACCATTAAATCAATCTGCGAAATTCCAGACAGCATAAAATTTGATCCTCTCAACTTTACAAATAAGAAAATCAATGTACACAGGATAATTTAAAACTACATGACACTTTTGTCATGGATGGCTTGTTAACCTTCAAACCTTATGTAGGAAAATAGTTTTTCAGATTTTAATAATGGATAAAAAATCCAAAATATTTCAAATATTCTTTACAAACTTTTCTAGGGTTGAACAGTCTGAAAATGCTGTATGACTCATTAAAATAGATTTGTATTACGAGTCACAGTAAGGAAGCCTTAAAAGGTAGGCTTTTATCACTTCTTAGCATCTTGTTTTAGTTGGAAATAGATATTGTAACAAATTATCTCAAACTTAGAGAAATTATTCACAAAATTGTTGCTTTGGACTTTATAGGATCAAACATATAACATAGATACCTTGGCTAAAATCAAAAGGTCAGTAGGAATTATTTATTTGGTTTACCAAAGGTGTAATTGATTTTCATATTTTGTTTCTGGATGCTAAACGCCAGTTAGACTCCTTGGCAAATGAACTAATTCCATCTCTGAATCCAGTGAGAACTAGCTGAGTTTTCGTCACATTGCATCGCTGTGATGCCCTGCATTCCTCTTATTTCCAAGGAAACTTATGCGTTATACAAGAGATAAATAAACGTAATTTCAATGGCAACTTTTATTGCCCTTAGCCATGTAACATAATAGAATCATGGATTATAGGCCTTAACACTGGTACACTTAGGAAGGAATGTTATTCAACTTAGCATATGGTCATATCCTGACCATTCAGATAAGAATAAAAATCTTCAAAATTAATTCATAGAGGAAGCTAAAAGCCAATCTCAGTGAGCTAGTACAATTACCATAGCCAATGTGGATTACCTATTGAGGAGTTTCTATTTGAATTGGGGCTAAATTGGAGGATGGTGGTAAGTGCTTGTAGAAGGTACATATTCCTCCCTGGTTTTTCCTACTCTTTATCTGCTTTCTGTTTGTCATGAGCTGAGCATATTTCTTCCTCAAGGCTCTTCTGCCATGCTGCTTCTGCCTTCCAATCAGCTACTAAAACTATGAGCCAAAAATAAACCTCTTTTTCTTGAATTTGTCAGTCTTAGGTAGTTTTTGCCAGTGACAGAACTGACTTCTGTAGTATAAAAAGAAATGAATGAAGAAAATATATTATCATGTATGCATGAGAGTAATGTAACTAATAGCACAAAAATGTTAGCTTTCCAAATAGTTGAAATTCTCAAGGGTCATTTGTGACAGAAATTAGAAATTTAATATGGGGATGCCAAACAAGTCCACAAACATTGGTAATTTGTCAAGAATACTGATATAGAAGTCTGGTAGAGATCCTGCACCAAGCTAATATCAACACTAAGAACACATTGCAAAAATCTGTCTTCATTTGAGCCCAATCGGAATCAGATGCAAAACAAGAAAAAAAAAAATCCTGTGGTAGGCCAAATGATGGTCCTCTGAATGTTAATTCATAGAACTTTTACATCTACCAATTAACTGATAACAGCATCTTTAAGATATAATTAAGATTCTAAATATGGAGAGATCATACTGAATTATTCAGGAAAACTCAATTATTCAGGCAAACTCAATCAAATCACATATATCCAACCATATATGTTTCTCATACTGACATCCATGAAATGAGATGGAAGAAGTGCTTATAGTTTGGTTGAGATAATAAAATGTGCACTGTTACAAGCCCCTAAGTCTATGACAGCTTGTGGTGGCAGAAAATATAATTTGAGGACTTCAATAAAGTGGTACCCTACCACTGTCTTCATGCTTTGGAGTAATAAGCATGCTGTCTACATACCTGACTTGCTGGTATTTGTCTGTGTGGCTGCTGTTTCTTCTCCTTCATTAATCATGTAACATTTCAAGGGATTTGCACACAGTAGTTTGTTTTTTTTTTTTTTTAATTCAGAAGTGTTGGTTTCAATGAGAGCTTTCAAAAGAGGGGTGGCTTTATTCTTAAAGGCTCTGTCATTTTTTTTTAGATGAAAATCAAATCATACAAAATGGAGTTTTGAAGGTGAAAAGATTTTGTGAGTGGTGGATTTTTCTCACTGTGGTGTGGTAATGAAAGATGCACTGAGCACATTTCCTCACGTGAAGCTGAAGAAATTCTTGCTAGTGCAGAGCTGACTCTTGGTTCCTTCTCTATAACTCCTCCTCATGTCACTGACCCTGAGGTACCAGTTCAGGGACTCGTGAAGTAGAATGTGGAATTAATTGTGCCAATTTTCTGAGGCAAGTGATGTCTATCTTGGTGACCCAGGTTTATAAAGTGAATCGTTACCTGCCAAAATGTGAGACAGAGTCTGTAGATTCATCTTGGAGGACAACACATTACAAATCAAAGAACCACAGGAAACATTTACTTAAAATGAGGTTTTGGTTTTAATCAAGATATGTTTGTCTTGCTTTAATTCTATTCAAGACTTCTAACTTATGAACCTGGAGATAAAGAATATAATAACAGCTAAGCTACTCATGGCAGAGCTACTTGGGTCCAGAAATAATATTAGATATTCTGCTACTAAGATTCTTAAATAACTGACTCTAAACACATTATTTACATAACAGTGTTCTGGTTTGCAGATGATGCTAAATTGGGAGGAAAGGTCAATCCTGAAAAACAATTCTCAGGTAAGAAAAGAATTAGTTCACTTAAATACTTGGGCTAATAGATAGAAAATTCAATGCAGATAAATGCAGAATAATGAGTCTTGTAGAATGTAATAAAAGGACATAATATCTACTTAATGGAAAATTACTACAGCATATTGACCTGGAAAGAGATATGAGTTATTTTAATAAAAGCCTATATTAAAGATTATTCGGCTCCATTATTATTTGAGAAAAAACGATGCAGTATGTTTGCTAGACCTTACGTAAAACAACACATTCAATCTAATCACTGTACATTCTCCAGGAAGCATATTTAGAGTGAACCTTAAAGGGACAATTTGTAGAACAAGCTAAATGAAAGCACTTATCAGACACACATTTGGCAATAATTATACAGAAAACTGACCAGTTTCTCTCTGTAATCAGACATGTTAGAAAAGGTTCAAACAAAGGGGTGTCAGGACTCAGAGAGCAAGCGTACTGCATTGCAAGCACAGAGGTGAGATGCTCATTACATCTACTTCTCATTTTTCAGGATCCACTTTTATCAATGGTCTGACAATCCCATTAACTTCCTCAGCAATTACACATTCTGGATAACAAATACAACATAGACACTTCTCCCTGACAGTTCTGCTGGTTTGCGGCCAATTTACATTACTGAAGACTAGAGTCTAGACATTAGGATTCAGCTACTCTCAAATGAGACTGTTTTCAGAGCTTTGGTTTTACTGAGCTCTGGCTAGATGCAATTTTTCTACAGGTTTCTAGAAATTATAACATTAGAGAAGCCAGGATGCCAAGTATCAATCAAGATAAAAGATAAGTGATAGGTCACCACAGAAAGGGAGAGGAATGTGGAGTGATTTCAAAGCAACCTTAGAAGATAAGCATAGGTTCTCCTGCAAGCACAAAAATAAACTTTTATTACCAAAGGATAAGACACACTTTTCATAACAAAACTGTCTTTATAAATAAATGAAGTTTTCTCGCTTGCTTGCTGGGATAAATTGAAATGTACCCGGCTATATGTGTCAGAGCACTAATAACCTTCCACTTCTGTCTGGTCTGGTGCATTTCACTTTTCAAGAGGTTCTTGAGAAATCCGGATTAAATTAGTATTACTTATAAACAAATTAATGTAATGTTTGGAAACATGCTAGAAATAAAGACAACTGATTTCCTAATCTGGATGTTCTAGTACAAAGAAATGATATTATAGTCACAATTCTATTGAAAATGTGGTCTTAATGGTGTCTTATCGACTCTTCCATGCATGATAGCATACTTGGTATAATCCTGGGCTTTGTCCAGAAGACTCTAATACAAGACCACTCTTGACACTACATTGTGACAAACAAAAATGTGTTGATATTGTCAAGTGTCCCTCGGTAGGTGGTATAAAATGCCTAGTTCAGAACCATTAGTATAAGAACATATCACTCATCATTTTTAAAACTCAGTTTCCACATCTCTATGATAAAGATAAAAAACATGGCTACTACTAAATGGTAGTCATATGTCTCTGAGTCTTAGAAGTAGAAAGCAATACCTTGAAAATCTCCAAGACACAGAATCTCAGAATAGATAGTTAGCTTGCCCGTGAGCTCATTAATTTCAGTGTAGGTCTGAAGCATTAAGCTAGCTAACAAAAGAAAGCAGAAAGAGGGAATGATAGATCACAATGTGTGACAGTAAAATCACTCTAGTTAGCAATTCTCAAATATTTTATACATGTCTGTCTAATGGACCATAACTACTATTAAGAAATTATGGTAGATTCTTCCAATAATTCCATCCTTTAGTTAAGATTATAGTGGGTTTCTTGAAATTGTGTGTAATTGTCATAGTATTTCTCTCAACTTTGATCTTTTGTGTCACATGCAGTACAACCATTAATAAAGCTAGAAGTCTTCAGCTAATTTTCTAAATTGAGAAAAAATATTTGTGTTATAAACAACTGAACACTCCACAAATAGTTAAAAAAAATATAGCTGAGGAACTGAAAGACTTTTTTTATTTTTCACAAGCTTGCAAAATTTCATGTTTGTTTTTCTCTTTCTGAAAAAAAATTTTTGAAGAAAACTTGTCACTCACCATGAAGTTATATTCTACCACGAGGTTTCTCTAATTTAAACAGCCTATCTTTTACCAAACATTAAACAAGCCATAAAGCAGGAACTTTGGAGCTTCAAATGAAGCTGTCAGAGATTCTTCCTGCCATCAGATGATTTGCAGCTGTGTGACTCATTTGTATCTTTATAGGAATTCAGGGTTAAAAAAAAAAAAAGAAAGAGACAGAGAAAAGATTATTAGCATTTCAATTTCTGTCAACTGCTAAACTTAACTAGGCCTGAAGATGTACGGATTCGCAGTGCTAACACTGAGATAAATGCAGAATAAAGGCAGTGAAGTTGGGTGGATTTACACTAGGAAGCTGGTTAAAAAAGAGGTATCCTTGGTATGAACATTCTTGTAATCAAAACTACCGCTTGTTGTGCATTTATGAATTGTCATGCTCAGCTGTGCTCCACATGGCATGGGGACAAGCTGGTTAGCAACAGATAAGACCTCTCCTTTCTGTAAAGAATGAAGCCCTCTCAGATGTGATAGCACAACTTAGGACAGCACAGGTGCCAACATACTTCTCCCGTCTATTATTGCATGGTTGCATGTACCTCAAGTTGTGCTAACTCAGCTGATACTTCTCAGCTCTCTGTCCTCTGACCTAAATACCATTCCCCATGTGGGATCGCAGTCCAGGATGCCATTGCCTCCTCCCTTCCACATTGCACACACTGGTTGAACTTTCTGGAAGAGAATCAAGATCAGCACTGAGTACCAAGCCTCCCTTTGTCCTAACAGACCACTTGCTCTTTCCTCTGCACAACAGTCTACATCTGCAACAGTCATGCACACGGCAATCACCTCCACAGAACAGATGAGTAGTCAGTGCTGGTATAGTTAACTGAAAAATGAATAAGGACCTGTACAGAGAAGGAGCCTATTCTTTTCTGTACCCAGATATTAACATCTCTGAAGACTTATAAAAAGCACACAATTCACAGGCCATCTCTCTTCATAGATTGATGACCTCTCTTTATCTGGCCTTACTGTTGTGGAACACAAGCTCTTCTAACACTTACTTCCTGATTCCCGCCATGCAGTTCCACTGTATGAACTAACATCATTTCTCTTACACTCAAGGCACAGTTTTCATTCTTAAATATTTTGTACATTAGGAAGAAATACCCTACATACCCACAACAGAGAATTGCATTGGAAAAAATTTTAGAAATGTGTATAAAAATTCCACTATAATTTTGGATGAGTATATACTAACAATCCAGTGCCAAGAAACATATTTTTCTTTAAAACATAAAATTATTCCTATTAATCAGCAAGCACTTACAAAATTATATCAGTGATTGAGAAAAAGTGATCAAAATATAATTTCTCCATATTTTTCATATTTTCAAAGTTTGTAAATATTTTGAGTTGAGTAGTTGTAAAAATTTACATTTTTATGGATAATCCTCCTATTTGTGACACTTGGCTTGAGGTCTATCTTGTTTGAGGGTAATATCAACCCTCCATTATTCAGTAATAAAAAATAAATAAATAAATAAATAAATAAATAATAAATGGGAGCACATGGGTCGACCGGCATATTAATTTGTAAATGCCTTCATGGAATTCTAAGATAAGGATAAATTTTAGAAATAAATGTGCTAATCATTATTATTTTCAAAGGGAAACAGAAGCTCTTATAATTTAAATAACCTATTTAAAGTAAAATGACTTGATATAAGCAGAGGTCAGATCAAACCAAGTTTTGATCTTTTCACAGTGCGTTCAAATTCTCTCCTGCTTAAACATCTGTTGTCCTTACGAATGAGGCTGATCCACAGTGCCATTCTACATGCCACACACACATTCTCAGTGGATACTGGCCTGAGAAAGGTTTTATTCTGTGACGATGCTCACAGTTGCTGTATTCCAAAATACAACAACTTTAGTGCCAGATACTACTAGCCAAGTGCATAGGTTGCAGCTTGGCAATTCTCCCAGTGATACTCAAGCTTATCTAAGAAAAGAGGTCTGGGGTTTGCCAGAATACCTCCAACTTTGTTTTTGATTAAATGGTCTATGAACTAAAGACACTGTCACTGATTTGTAGATGGCTAGAATACAGCAGAAGCTAAGGAATACAAATGGCAATAGAAGGCAAAGAAGTGACTTCTCCCACACAGCAGCCAACATGGATCACAATTCTGTGAGTGTTAATCCAGTGAGATCTGAGCTGGATCTCTCACTAACAGAACTTTAGGGTGAGTTTCTTTTGTGGTAAGTGATAAAGTTTTTGGTAATTTGTTGCAGATGTAGTAGAAAATGATTACTACAAAAGTAAATGCTGGACAGTGGTCTTGGTTTTGTTTTCTTTATGATCTGGATGTTTTTTGTTTACATAGACACTGGATAATTTCCTACCAATTAGAGAGCATTGCACCACCCTCCCCATTGTTCCTGTGGCTCTCACTACATCCAAGAAAAAGTCTCAGAGTCTGAAGCCATATTCAGAGTTGAGCTGCCTGCCTTGCAGCATAGACAACAATTCTGGTATCTTCAGTTGCTAATATTCTGCCCCTAAATCTGCTTTAAAAAATATAAAAAGAAAAATAGCACCACACTAAGGAAAATAAATGTTTAGATGAATTCATGTGCTTTACACTAGAGAGGATAATGATAAATCTAGTGGGCAGTACAAATTGCCCTCGAAGTTGAGAGTCACCTCGTCATTTCCAGGGAGATCAGCTGAATTAATGGTCAAACATATTAACCGAATAATGGAGCGTCCTTAACCATTTCTAGAGGAGGAAGGGGAGGGGTGTACTGGATGCTTATTTTATGGCAATTTATGTCAGTGTAAAAGTTATAAAGAGTGCCAGAAAGTAAAGGAGCATGATGTAGAATCACCGGAGAAACTGTAAAATCAATATCTCTAGGGTTTTCAGCACTGTACTTGGCAGGTCCTTTCAAATCCATTGCCTGCATGAAATTTTATGTATGTGACTGGCAATGGTGATGGCGGATGATGTTCAACTCATGCAGTTGGTGCCAAATCAATCATCAAAAACGAAAATGCATATGTCTCTCTCCATTTCCTATATGCTTCCTCAGATGCAGTACGAGATTGCATTCTAAACCCAAGAGAAACTTACCCACAGCAAAGGCTGCTATGAAGGGCTCTAAAAATGTCTAACCAGACAGAAAAATGCAAACAGCATCATATATTTTCCTTGAGTTAGAAAATAACAATTTACTCAAATGACTGAAAAGTGGGTTTTAACTTTGAGATACTCTTTTACTCACAATACATTACCACACATTAAATACTTATAATCATTTTTGGTAAAATTGAGAGAAAATGGAAATTCATTACACTATACTGAGGCTATACACTGAAAATCGTTTGTCAAGGGAAAATTAGTAACATCTAACTTAACTTAAAATGAGCATAATCTGACCCTGTAGGCAACTAAGCCAGAGGCTTCCTGGATGTACCTGTGGTTTCTTAGTAAACTCCTGAGTATCACTAGATCAGTGCTGCAAATTGATAATATTGGCAACACCATCCTTGATATTCAGTCCCTTAACTCATCCCCTGGTTGTACAAACCTAGTTATGTATACAAAAAGTACAATAACTGCAAAGATCTAATAGCTCTTGACTAGCACAGGAAGCTGTTTTTTTTTTTTTTTTTTTTTTAAGCAGAATCCTCAAAGAGGAAAATTTGCCAGAGGTGTTACAATTGCATTATATTTGAAATTATAGATGGCTATGTCCCTGTGTAAACAATGCTCCTGCTGGCCAATAGAAGAAAGGATGAAACAATATCTATTATTACACATAAGTTACTGGAACCAAGTATCTATAGAAAGCAAGACACTGGAGAGCCAGGTGTTGTTAGAAATGAACAATTTAGTGAAAATATGGTTACAAGGACAACAGATGAGCTTTTATGGAAAACGGCAGGTATAAGGATTTAAATTATCAGATCAAGTTTAGAAGAAAAATTTCTTTCTTTAACTCAGAATGGTACTTTATTTCTTAAATCATCAAAGTTAACATTTTTGAACATTACAGTAATGTTTCGTCTTACTGATTGCTGAGTTCTACGATATGCTGGAGTCTAAGACAAATCTGATCTCTTCTCTCAAATGTGCATGCTGACCAAAAGATTATAAGACCCTGAGAATTGAAATGGGAACCTTTAGCCTGATTTATTTGAGTCTGATATTTAAAAACCGCAAACCTGATCAGGCTGCATAACTTGGTTCGACACCCAGAAGAGTTCATTAAATATGCCTCTAGTTTTCCGGAACCTCTTATATTGTTTGAAATCCTCATTGTCTGCATTAAAATGTATACAAGGTCTGACCCAAAAAGATGTGCCAGCTTCAATAAAAGAATTGCAAGATTTGAGAGGTTCAGAAAGGAAAGTGAAGGAGGAGAATGAAAATGGAACAGTTAGATGATGTAGGGATGTGACAATTACCCCCACTGTTTATTACCCATTGTATACATATTGTATACATGTATTTAAATGTCAGAAGCTAGAGATATAGCTTGAGTAGTATACTTACCTGGAATTTATGAGTCTCTGTGTTCAATATCTCTACTGACAGAAAAAAAAAAAAAAAAAAAAAAAAAAAAACAGAAAAAACCCATACTTTATTTTATAAACACATAAACATGTAAAGTATCAATGAGATAATAAGTTGCAAGATTACATATATTCCTACATTTACATATGGATATATATTTATGTGTATGTGCAAGCGTATGGACATGGACTCTGAAATCCTATGACTGAGGATGATGGAATTAAGATAAATTAGCATGAGCATAATAATCTAAGTACATGAAACAGAGATTGAAGTTTCTATAATTTAATCTAGGCAATATAAGGTTCTCAAAGCTTTGCTCCCTAAGGTTTGAACTCAAAATCTCTACATCAAGTACATTTGAGATATTAGATCTTTCTTTTCTTACTATGGTAAGGGAAACTTAAATACTCATGAAAAGGCATGTTAGACTTGGTTATTTGTATATGTTTTGTTTATTCAACCTCAAGATACCGGAAAGATTCAAAGTCCCTACCTTTCACCAGAACAGGGAGAAGCACATTGTTGAGGAAAACACATCATTGAAAAAGTTCTGTGGAAGCTGGCTTCTGAAAGCCAGGAATATTGGTTAGAGATGTGATTACTAAAACAGATTCCTGATTGCCTTACTCCAGAAATTTGGTCCAGTTGAAGTACTGAATTCCCAGAGCCAAGGCGAGTCTGGGCTACTGCTAAAGAGTATAGAGTCAGAACAGAACTCAAAATGGTGTAGAGCTTTTTTGCATTGAGGGCCAGAGTAGTAGCTATCAATTGCTATAGCAAATTACTTGAGGTAATTATTTTAAAAGATGAAAATTTTGTTTTGGCTCACAAATTTGGAATTTTCTGTGACTGATAATCATGATATGTAATCTTGAGTTCAGAAAGAAAACCTGGCAGTTTAAGAAACTGGCTTTCCGGGAGTGTCTCTGGATGCTTGGACTAGAGGTGAGCACACTTAGAAGACCCACTCAGGTTGTGGGTGGCACCAATCAATAGACTTGTAGCCATGAAGGAATAGGACAGGGAAAGAAGAAGCCACTGGGCCTATTTAAAGAGCTCCACTCTTTCTGAGTGGGTTCATTTTTGTTACTGTTGCGTTTTAACATTTGTCTCCCATTTTTTCTGTCTTTGGATGCAGACTAACTCTAGTCCACCTTCCAGGCCTTTGTCTTGAGTGGTGCTAAATCTTTGTTTACTTTTCTGTGATGTCCATCTTCTTGGGCTTGGTACTTACTAGATCTTCCAGCTCTTCTGTGATCAGGCAGACTTTGTGGACTCTCCCACCTTATTCATACAAGCCAATCTAATAAACTCCTCCGTGATTTACATATACTTTCTACTGATTCCATTTCTCTGGCAGCTCTACCTGAAACAGTTTTCAGTCCCATTGCTGTTGACTGTATTGAAGCGGTACCTCTGACCGTCGCATGTGATATACTAAGCTGTTCTCCTTATTGAAGCCAGAAAAAAAGAGAAAGGATGTGCCAGTGTCTTATCATCATCTCAAACTACCTCTTAGGCAAAAACTCTATGTTTATAAGACTGAAATAAATATTTAAGTCAATGAATAGACTCATATTTCCACAAGGTTCATAACCACTCATCTAATATATGGACCTAAATTTGTTTACCCATTCAGAAGCTTTTAAATAATGTGATGTCATAGTTGACCCCACAATACTGTCATGACTATAATAGTATCTCTTAAGTTTCCTTGGAAGGATCTGTGAACACTGACCAGGTTATCTCTGCAATGAAGAAAGAGAAACTCAGTTTTTAGGGATCACTGGATACTTATTTTAAATTAAAGACAATTCCTGCCTTTGCCATACCAGTTAGAAAAATGATTATGAAGACCAAGATAAAATTCATTTTTTCAACTGTGTTTTTCTGGAAATATAATTTCCAGAAATATATTTCACCATGTTCTTTAAAGTAGTCATGACATGTTGTTTTATTTGCCCCCACCCCCAAAATAATAAGTGATAGTAATGCACATCATTCCCAATAGTAACTCTTCAGGAGACAGTGTGATTTGTTTTGTTATGATGTTTCTAATGTGAAAATGCTATGCACAATTCAAGATGCCTCTTTTATTACCCTTAGTCCCACAGCAAGGGCACCATGGAGCAGGTCTCCAGTTTAATGGAGAAGGAAATATGTCATGGTTAACAAATAGAGTTACACTACTTTAAGTCACTAAGATTGTCTGTTAATGTAGCATAACCATGCCTTTCCTGACTAATACACTATGAAATATAATTCAGTCACTAAATAAAAATACGTAGATATGTATCTATACGGGGACATATTCAGGGTAAATTAAATTTAAGAAAGTAAAAAATATGTATGAATACTTTTATCACTTTAATTTACAAGAACATGTAAATAAAATATAATAAGACTTTTTTCAGTAGTAATTATTTATATAAAATATGAAATTGTACTAAGATTGTGAAGAAGTACATGCAGCTAATATAAAACAGTGACTACCCCTTTGGAGAAGATAACATGCCAGGTAAGGCTGAACCACTGAGCTATAGTCCAGCCCCCACCATGACAAACTTTAATGAAACAGGAAAAGTCAAAAAAAATAACCATTTTTAAGAGGGTGATTTTTTCTCCTTTAGTTTCTTATTGTGCATAAGATTTTAGAGCTTCATTAAGTCACAAATACTAATGTGACTCAAGTGGTCATATGAAAACAGACATTAACAATAATAGAAAAGCCCTAGGTGCTCTATTTTCTTTGAAAAAAAAAATTGAAGGCATATTTCCTGTTCCACACTAAAGAAATATGCCCCTCATAAGAATGGTTGTTTCACTTCTTGTCTATTCTTTTCTTTCATATCAAAACTTATTTCTATTCTCCTTTGGGGTAGGCTAAAAGTCTTGTTATTATAACGTCATGTTGGGGCTGCATGGAACAAACATGTAATTACAATGATACAAGCGAAGAGTGTTTCAGTTTACTACTATAACCAGAGACCTGGAGGTGGGGAGATAATGAATGGCTTGAGCAGATCATAGAGCAAGGGTCTGCTTCTAGCTTCTTTCTCTTCTGTCAGAATGCAGGTATCGTGGAGTAGGTTATCATGTTTTAAACTGGTTGTTTCCTTTTAGAATCACCAAACAATTTTTAAGCAAGAGTAACAGAGCTACAAAAATAAATAAATTTTATAAGATGAAAGACAAAAGAAAGTGAAATCCTAAAATGTATCCAGTGGATTTTTAGTTTCAGGCTCTTTGTCTCTTCAGTCTCATTCATATCAGTGGGCTTCTAGTCCCATCAATAGAAGCAAGGAAAACTGGAAACTTTTTTTTTTTTTGCCTTGAAATAATGCCGAAAATGATAGCATTTATGTCTATTATTAAGGAATGAGAGAATAAGGATTACTCTGACACTCAGCAATTTAACTTTGCTGTATCTTCGGAGATAAAAACTTCCCAATTTACTTCAGAGTTCACTGATCATATCCTCTTGATAAATTTCAACTAATTATTATTTCTAACTTGCATGCTGGGAATTCACTGATTACAGAAAGGCCTTATTGGGTGAATTCATTTTGTCTTTATTACTGGATTTTCAACTCTAAAGAGTCAGGATCCTACCCCTTACTTTATACCTGAGTAAGTGGACAGGTCTGGGCACAGAAAAGTTGAAATACATCTGATTATACAACATGATGGATGTCTAAGGCACAATAAGCCATTGAAGGCATTCTCTAAACAATGAAACCCAAGTTTATTGAATAAGTTAGATTCAGAAATATTAAATCACATTTCCAAGTCGTCTATACTATTAAGATATATTGAATCATTTCATAAATCACTCTTCTTTGACACATGTTGATGACCTCCAGGGAATATCAATATAACCATCAGCAGAAAAGATAGGTAAAATATATAATATTAATTTCATGTGTCCAGTCACTGATTGATACATAAAACTAGAGATTACATTGACTAAAACTACTCAGAATGGGTTAGATTATGTGGTTATCAGGGCTATACCGAAATAAGAAAATTATGCATCAAGGTTAAAAAATGTTAATGGAAGTTCAAAGGTCACATTGTTCCTCTTATCTTAGCATATGCTAGTAAGTAAAATTCATCAAAATAAAAAAATATATTATCAAAGTATCTTCTGTTCTTTACCACATTATCCCTGGTCCCAACTTTTCCCCTGGGAGGTTTGGAAATAAAAGTTAACATATTATCTCTTCTTATTCTTCAAATCCTTCAGAAATAGACAACCTACTCCTGAGTTCACAGAGTAAATAAGATCCTCAGTAAGTCACAAAATGTAACTCGTTCTTTTTTTTTATAATATTTTAGAACTGTTTACATAATTAAAATTGAATCTCTAAAGATATTACTATATTTCTGTTTCTTTCTCCATCTCACTTTATATTTTTGGTGATGCGACTATGTCAGTCAGTTTTCTTTACTCTAGTAAAATGTCAGAAGTAGGAGAATTTTGTAAAGAAACGAGATTTATTTTCAGCTCATAGTTTTTGAGGTTCAAATCCAAGGTCAGGCAATGCTATTCTTGCTAGAAAAATGTTAAGATAAAACAAAATATCACACGATAAGAGACAGTGATGCCAACAGCACAGACATAGGTTTCTCTCTTCTCTGTAAAGGAAACCAGTTCCAACCATGGAGCTCTTCCTTAACCAACCTCCATTAAAGATATCACTTCTAAATCTTACAGTGAGATTAAGTTTGCTCTGTTATTGTACTTAGCAATATGACTTTGAAGCTTAAACTCCTGTGTGAATGTTGGGAGCAAAATTCTATTTACACTATGTCTTACATTTGACTTAGAATTAAACAAGTGGAAGTTGATCTTTTCTACCTTGATTTCTTATTTCCTTTCCCACATAGACGTATATGTATGGGTCTGTTACACTTAATTTTTGAGTAAGAAAATAAGACAGAATTTAAGTTGTGAGATGAATGGACTGATTGCTACACCACATTAAAAAAAAAAAAAACTTGGTTTATGAGAGACTCCTGTAAGGATGCTTGTTTTAAGTTTATAATTACTCTGGATTGTGTCATTTAGAGCTGTGGTTTACAAATTGTTTGGTTATTACTAAGGAAACAATTTTTTTTGAAATACAATTTTGCATAGCAGCTCCATATTCAAACCTGGAGAAATAGATCATTTCTTTTCAAAGCAAAGTAGGAAAACATGGCTGTCCGCAGCTCTGTTCAGGTACAGCCTCCTTTACTCTAGGGCACTGAGTAAAGTAACCATCCATGCTAAATTGCCCCCGAGTAGAGCTGGTTTATACCTGTGGGTCTGGTGGATGTATAAATAGCATCCCATTTTACTCTCAAAATGCACAGTTTTGAGATTAAATAATATGTTCATCCAACCTATGAAGAGTCAGGGGATGTGTGTGGTTCTTAACAACCTATTTGGAGAAGCACTGAGCTGAGTCATAAATGAATGATTTAAATGAGAGTTTAAAAAATAATTACGACTTTTTTATATACATACTGTAGGGACAGCTGAAGAATCATTTCCTAGCACTGCATAATTTTATCAACTGTTTTAGACGTGAAATTAACGGGTGTTTGGATCTTCTGATGAGATCAACAGTGTCTTTCAGCACCAACTGGGCTTCTGTTAACTACCACTGTGAAATTGAAGAGTACTTTGTATGCTCAGACTACTAGTATATTTTTTTTTCTGCCTTCCAAGATGATACGCTAATACATGGAATTGCTTCCACGTCTAATCTTCTTTGGTTCTGTGAGACTGTGCAACCTTTGCCTAGAAATCACATTCGGTTCTATTTGTTGACACAGGCAAATAATCAGTACTACCATTCAGGTGTGTGTCAGAAACACTCTGTAGCTTTATGACTTTATTCATATTATATTATCCTGTAGATAAGAAACAAAACAGAGGAAGAGAATGTAAGCCCCTGAAATAAGTTTTCTTCAACAGTTATCAACTTTAGTATTCAATGTTACTGTGAGATTCACTTAAGAATGAAACTTTTTGTTTTGACATATTTTATTTGCTTGAACCCTGAAAATCTATGTATTTTGAATAATTTAACATTTTATAAAATGTTCTCCAGATATGCAGATGTTGGGCTCAAAAAAAGTAGATTTCTTTGGAAAATATTGCCCAAATAACCACTTTTTATGACATGATGGCATAAGGTGGGCACATTATAATACATGGGAATAATGCTCTACATAAATCTAATAATGATCTACATAAATCTAATACATAAATCTATCTGAGTGGCCATTGCCTCATAACTGTAGTTTGTCTTTCCACCAAGTGCCAGTTCTTAAGCTATGAACTGGTAGGAGATGTCCAAAAGCAAAATCTTTTAGTCCTAAACGAATTCTATACAGCCACATAAAAGGAAGGCTCTGTAAATTCAGTCCACACATAAACAAAAGAATTTAATGCCCCAGTATTCAGAATATATTAATGTTGGGCACCTGATCTGGATACCATTCCATAAACATGGGTCTGAAATTAGAAATATCCTCAAAAACTAATTTTCAAAAACATCACTGCTCAAAGGATGTGCAGAGATGTTGGAAATACTTCCTGCTGATAGTGATCTTTATAACTATAAAGACCATTTTAGTTCCTGGTTGAAAATAACTACTTCTGATATAGTTTAAAGGAGTCATTATAAACATTTTTGTAAACTGTGCAGAATAATTATTATGGTAATATGGGAATAACTATTTTTAAGTACAGAAAAATGTCACAGTTTACATGCATTTGTACAACTATTCAGTTTTCCACTCTCAAATGAGCAAATCTTGGGGAGAAAAGTGGATAAGATAATAATTCCTTCTATAAATGTTTATTATTTCATTTTAATTTATTTATTTGCCTTTTCTTTTTACAATAACCACCTACTCTAAGCATAGGCCAGGGTAGCAAGCACTAAGTATGCAAGAAAAGATGAAGACAAGGATACTACAGAGTAAACTAGATTATGCTTTAGTAACTAATAGTCTCGAATTTTAAAGGCTTATATGACACAGATTTATTCTTCTTGGTCTTTAGTCTGTCAGTATTTGATAAGGATCTTCTCTCCACTCCTCCACTCTAGAGTTCCCTCTCTCTAGTAGCCACCGCTTCAAAAGAAGATGGAACCAAACAGTTCTGGGAGATTTGGAAATGTCAATTATATATCCTTGTTTATAAGAGCCACACATGACAGATACTCAATACTCACTGCTAGTTACATAGTCACACGTAATAAAAGTTATCTAAGACAGAGTATCTAACCATATAATCTGATAGTTAAGTCAAAACTGTGTGTGATCCATAGCAACTCTGAAATCCTTCTGATGGACATAGTAAAGAACCTCCACTGTCAGTGGAGAATGTTTGTTGAGTAGACTGTGAACCAGTTTAAAGGGGATCGCGCTGTTAGGGTTTATATCTAGAGTTCCCTCAAGAGCCTCAGGTGCTCACGGGAGGGTCTTTGGGAGGTGACTAGATTATAGGTGCATTATGGATGACCACCTGTTACAAATAGCATGTAGTTGGAACAGGAGGGTCACTGTCACAGGTGTGACCTAGATGATGATGTCTCCTTACCCAGCTCCTCTTTTTGGTCTTCCTGCTTCCTAGATTCCAAGACTATGTGACGCTCTCCTCTATGATGCTCCTTTGCCATGCCTTCATCTCCTAGAGCCAGTCAATTAAGGACTAAACCCTCTCCAAACTGTTGACCAAAATAAACTTTTCCTCCTTTAATTTCAGTTGTCGGGTATTGTGCCTCAGCAATAAGAAATGTGGCTAAGATCAGCACCTAAACTACTATTCTACATAGCCATGGGCCTCATTCTAGAGAACCCTTCATTTTCCCCAAGCAAGTGAAGTGGATCCTGGGTTCAGTCCTTTCCTGGGGGTTGAGCAGCTTCCTCAGCCTTTCTTTTCTCCCCTAGACAGGATGAAAGACCTGCTCTAAATCTTCAACAGTTGATGTAACTTTAGTCCAGCCTCATTAAACTCGCTTAGAGACTCATATTTAATCTATCTATAGTAAAAAGTAAATTGTGAATTTACGTAGCAAATGCTATACCAACAGCATCTTGTTCTAGTCATAGGTCTGGGATTTGGCTTTTTTCCTTCAGCATTCACAGGTAAATATGTTTCTGTTGTCCGCATTATAAGTTATCCTTTACCTTGTTAAACTTCCATGGAAGAGACCTTTAACGTATTGTACCTCCTTTCTCAAGCCATGCTGTACACTGCATGCATATAAGGGGAAGTAACTGCTCATTCTGTGGAAGAACTTCTCAAGAATGTGTTCATGAACATATTTTATCCCCTGGCCTGTCCTACTACCACTGGGGGACCTTAAGCACAATTTACCTGAGGCTTCAAGGAATGGAAAGCCAGGAATATTGGATTCAGAGATTTCCTTCCTTGGCTATATGTAGAGAGAAAGGTTATAAGATATATGTGGGAAATAGATTACAGATGATCGGTAGAGGCAGTGGGAAGGCAGCTAGCCTAGTGGTCTGTCAAAAATCTCCACCTCCTGCCTTCAGTTTTCCATAGTTGATGATTGCACATAAATCACGTCACTATTCTTAAAACTTGTTTTCACATTAAGAGATGATGTAACAGAGATGTCCAGGAGAAAATGTCTCTTTATCCATTCTTGAAACCTGCTGAGGTAATGTGGTAGGTATTCTGAAGCTCTGGATTCTTTTCTATATTCTCTCCAAGGCTTCTTTAATCATCCCCCTTGTGCTTTACTTAGAGTTTCTAAAGAAATGAGATGCAGCCATATTTTGGGTCTTGGAAGAGATTTCCACACTTCTAAAGAAGAAATGTTCCCATTAATAGGATAGGTCTGGATCGCAGTGACTCCTGTGTACAGATATTAAGAGGAGCATCTCTGCCAATGCACTTAGGCAGAACAATAAAGCATCTTTACAGCCTAGACTCACCAGAGCCACTATTGATTCACCCGCATGTGTTCTCTCAATAGTAAAAGGCTGCCAGGATTTACTTGCTCAGCCTTTCCTTTTCCTGGGCCGTCATTATTCAGTGTAAAACTCCTTTGACCTGGTGGAGTTGTTGCTCTTGCTAATACTGTGTTAGCAAATTATTGATTCCAATGATGAGAACAGGAATCGTTTCTCCTGTAGTAGGATGTGCAATTGGATCTACATTCTGCCCTGGTAATTTTCTCTATAGATCTTCCAGGAGGACTAGACAAATGGACCATTAAAAAGGTGTAGGGGAGGGAGCCGCTGCCTGAGGTTGATGGTACATTTGAGCCAAATCCAAACTTATTGGTGTTTTTCAGCTTCTGTTTGAAAACTTATAAACATTGCTCTTTGGCACTTTATAGTTTTGGGGGTTTTTTTTTGGTAGTTTTATTTACCTGTGTTTAACTTTCTCTGATGACCAAAGAGGAATATTAACTTGTGAGTTTCTTCTTTTGAAGTTGAAATCAAGATTATCAAACAATTCAGAGAAGACTTCAAAAGCAAAGCAAGGTCATTGATCTCCTCAGTAAGAAGGAAAAAGGCAATGTTAATGATAGGAGCTGTTAAATGTGCTGGAGGTGGTGGTTGGACTATGGTGATAGGAAATCTTCATCAACTTGCTAATATCAGTTTCTTTCACCTTTTAATTTTCATTTCAGATAACTTAACTGCATGTGATTATTAATCCAGTTATATTTAACTATAATTTACAGAATGCTTCTGTGAGCCTACCACCATAGTAGATCTTGAAGATTTAAGCCAAATAGAATAAGAATTATTTTTTTAAAATATAAAAATAATTTTTAACAGAGACAGATCTAAAATTACTTTGAGTTGAGCAACTGATTTTTTTCCACATACCATAAAATCTGAAAGTAGAAGCAGAATATGTATTATATTGCTGAACAACTATGTTTTGGGAACAAAACACTGAGTGATTAATCTGAGATCTTAGAACATTTTACAAAACCCACATCACTGTCAATTATGGTCAGAAATACTAGAAGAATAATGTTTATGCGTCAGATGGCAATTACTCTTTTCTTTCTGAGATATTCAGAAGGATATCAGAATCTTCAAGACAAGTTGTTTATTATGAGTTGCTGATTTGAATATGTTTTCTAGAACAAGAAGGTACTTTTATAGCTCCAAAGTCTGATATAAGTTTCACATCGGGAATAAGTGTTTAGCAAAATGTTGACCTCACTGTTCGTTAGGTAAGGAAAATAATTAAGCAGAAAACTGTACTTTATAGTACACGTTATATAATAGATATGGAGGATACTTTATGGAGCTGATCCACTATGCTAAATTGTAAATTCCAAAGAACCAGTTAATCATCAGAAATGAAATTTATGTAATCTTTTACAGAGCAATACCATACAAAATTTGATATGTAAATTTTTTGGCACATGCTAGAGTGAAGAGGATAAATCCTCATCTTGTCTAAAAATGATAAACTATTTGAATCAGAAATGCAACTTCTCATTCTTCTACAGCACCAATTACCATGATTCAGTCAGTACTTCTTTTGGGTTAAAATGGAACTTTACCCTTTCACTGATATATTTTCATAACTGAAGTTGCACATACTACCCAATTGATATCACCAAATCATCTAGCTTCACTAGCTTATCTTTCTTACTGTGCAGGCTGTATATAGAAATCTCCATCTGCAAATAAGAAGGTTAGAGTAAGGAAGTGGGAGAATTAGAGATTCACTTTATATTTACATGATATATTCCTAAATTATACATAAGTACAAAATACGGTTCTTGGATTTTCATGACATTAATTATTATTATTTAATGACAGCAATATGAATGCATTAATAACTTGGATTTGTTTAGTGCTTCCTGTGGTCTCAGCACTATGTGGGTCCTGTACAACATAAAAAGAAAAGCTGAGTTCAGTTTTCTACACTGAGCAATTAATGATGGTTATCAATTTGAACTGACTCTGTAGAAAGGGTTGTTTTTATTATTATAGGCAGCTAAATTACATAGACATACATATACAGTCTGAGGGGGACTGAGCTATCAAGGAAATTACAAAAAATATCAAGACATCAGAACTGCTCCTGGAGGCACATCTAAAAAGATAAGGCCACTAGACAATGATGCAGTGACCGGGCTTGCATGCCTCCCCTTAGGGATAAGCAGCAACTTGAAATTATACTATAATTGGTGTCACCTGTTCCAGTAAAGTCCAGACAGACTGCAGTCTCGCAGGTGAGCAACCAGAGCAGACAGAGCTGTCCCTTCCCAAAATTCCTTTGTTCTTTCCAGGGATCCTTGCTATGTGTCCTTTTTCCCTGTCCAATCAGTATTAGCGGCAGGGTTGTACTTGGGTGTAATCACCCAATTTTATTGGGTGATTATAGTTGACTCATGTTATAGTCACCTCGTGATTTTGTATCTTCTTAGCAATTTTGCTCTATGAAACATTCTTAAGGAAGAGCCTTGATGACAACCCATTTTCTGGTCCCCTCTTGTCCCTGAGGAGCTATCTCTCAATAAATTTTTCCTACTCTTAACCTCCATTGTTCCTTAGAAACCATTCCTCAATTTCAGGGGGCACAAACTTGACCTATCTTGGCATCTAGCACATTAGGAGTTATATTTTTCCCTATATCATTATCTGTCTTGATGACAAAGTTATAAAGTTATAATTTAGAACAAAGAACATATATACAGGTAAGAATAGAGATGAGATTAGCCTTATGAACTCACTGAATAACTGCTTCATATATATATATATATATATATATATATATATATATATCATGTTTTTTAGTAGCTATAGCATATTCTTGTCTCTCCTCATATTTTATATCTAAGTATTCTAATCAATGAAGTGACATCCATTTTTTCCCTATACTTTTTAGAAAACTATTGTTTGTATTCTTTTGGGCTGACACAATGGGTTTTGTTTGTTTGTTTGTTTGTTTCCGCGACCTAGACCTAGTACTTGCCAGGCAGACGTGACACAACGGGCTTTTAATACTTTTTTTTTAAATTAAAAAACCTGAAATACCCAAACATCGTCTTTCATAGATGTCAGTGAAAATAGAGAAACTGGTTTGAATGTGATACTTTCACTGCAGAGAAGATCATTAATGTACAAAATCAAACCCATATACTTTTCAAATAATAAATAAGCAATCACAGGTCACCAAATTTGATCTTAAAAATAAAGTCATGGATGCAAAGAATGTAATTGAAATTCTTACAATCTATTTATGTGCACTAATGAAAAGAAATGAACACTGATACTGCCCTGTCCTATCCCATCCTTTAAAGGAGTGCAATGAATATATCAATTGTGAGGCTTAATGGTGGGGGTTTAGTAAAACGTGCTTGGTTAATTTTTACTGAGATTTTCAAAATACAATGAGAGAAAAATCACTTCATTCATTACATCAGAGATGGGAGAGAGATTTTGATGATATGTGACTGCATCTAATTTATCAAATCACATTCTTTCCAACTCCTGAAATGGGTTCCTTGCATAGAATGAATTTCCTTCCTGAATATGAAAACTCTGTAAATGTTCTGGAATCTCAGAAATTGCTATCGTCCATCCTCCTTATGCTAGAAGAAAAATATTAAGACTAACAAAATAATAGAATAGCAGCAGCAACAATAAAGCATTCTTTATTCTCTGGATCTATGTCAAGGCACAGAGACCCATAGTTTGAAAAAAACAAATCTAGAGTGAGAAACATATTCATGAACAATATTGCTTTCAGGTTATTTTATTTTAAGTGGGTAACACTGTCATGTTTTAAGAATGGAATGAAAAGCCAGGCGTAGTGATGCGCGCTTGTAAACTCAGCACTCAGGAGACTGAGTCAGGAGGATCATTGTGAGTTAGAAACCAGTCTAGGCTAAAAAGTGAGCTCAAGGCTAGGGTGAACTGCACAGTGAGAACTTGTCTCAAAAAGACAAAAAAATGAAATATTTGGATTATTATTGTTATTATTTAGTATCACTACCTACTTCTACCACACTATAGTAAATAAACCAAGCATGATGACCTTCAATAGTTTTATGTTTGATCTTTTGTCGTTTATCATTTTAAGATCAGTATTCATAGAAAATTCTTGAAATCAGGTTCAAAATTTATTATTGAAGAATTGCATTTTAATATTTACACAGATTTTTTAATCTGTATAGTGGAGACAGGGAAAATAAAGTTTGAAATTTCAGTAGTTTTACTATTAGAAATTTACTAAATAATTTTACAGTTTTAAAAATTACATGCATTGAATTTATTTATGTTTTTGTAGCTCTTTAGTGTTCAGATATTTTTATGCATTTTTATTTCTATACATGTCAAGTACTAGGGAAAGTGGGCAGTGTAGAATATATTATGGCACCTAACTTCACAGGACCTTCAAAATAAATTCAAAACCAAGAAAACACAATGGATGTACAGGAAAAAAAAACCCATAAGAAAATAACCACAAAAGCTTATTGTTTGACTACATTATAGATGTTTAGGATTGTCACAGTAGTTGAAATTACTATGGAATAGGAAATATAACATGCTTTGCAAAATCAACTTAGAATTTCTCATAATCACTACTTGGACACCTAAGAGAAAAGCAATCTAAGGGAAAAACTGAGATATTCACTTGTCAATTTAAGTCTATGTGTTTTGTAATTACTAGGAAATAATAGAAACCCAAGTATAGAACTTTCTTCTGCTTTTATTTATATCTCAGATACCATTCATTTTAATTTGTTTTTAGCATTCTTGATTATAGGTGATTTCATCCCTAAGTACTCACAGATGGTTCTTCTTCTATGGTAGCCACCAAGTCCTCAGCTTAGAAGAATCCCATAGGAAACAGAATCTGTGATAGAGATATGCCAACAAAGATTTACTGTGATGTCTTTTCTAGAGACTTCTTTATGGGATTGATGTAGACAGAGCTGGGCAGAAGAACAAAATAATCTATTTGTAAAGGAAAGGATTCAAGGGCTCTGGAGGTTGCTTCCTCTAAAAGATTTCCCAACTTGAGGAAATAATGCAAGCTCTTTGAATCCCGCTTTTGCCAATCAATGCTTGAGAGCTATCCAAGGAAGGAATGAAATATTGCAGGAAGATTCTTCTGACAAAGAAAAATTCTAGAAAGAAAAACATTTGAGTAATTTTCTGCTAGCAAGTCCACTAATTGACAATAGAAATGCTGCAGTGCTAAAGAAGAAATCTGGGTAACACACCACACATATCCTACAGACGTCAACTCATGGGGCACAATTCATGATTGCATACTAGAAGGAAGAAATTCAGTCTGGGAAGCTCAAGACTTGAATAGTGATATCATAAATAGCATGATTTTGGACCAATTGTCATTTTTATTTTAACATATTATGAATATCAAAGCAAAACAAAAATTCAGGCAAAGATGGTCACACAGTGTTTTGGATACAGTAGCCCTTTATAAATGTTAAAGAATGTTAACATCAATCATGTGGGTTCACCTGGTGACAAGATCAACAGTATCAGCTTAGAACGTGTTGAAATGAGAACAATGTGGTGTCTATTTTTAAACAAATTAAGTAATCTGTAAATAAAAGTTAACTAGGTACATGATGCGATAGTTATCACTAATGTTAAAATGGAACTGAGATTTCAAGGTAGAATGACAGAGTGATCATTAATCAGACACATTTAATAAATATCTATCACATGCTCTCTACTGACTAAGCTATAAAAGTACAAGACCTGACCAGGATGAAAATACTAGGTAAACTGAAGGTGCGATTTTTTTTTTTTCCTTTTAGGAAATAAAAACCTATTTGTTTGCTTATTGATAGAGAATAAAATATTTCAAAACGTTGTCCATCAATGCAATTTCTGAGATGTTTAAATATTAAATGTAGTAAATGGATAAAACCACCAAAAGGACAAAGAAATCTTGACACATGCTCATGTGTTAATTGTGAAATAACATAGAGAACTATTTTAAATGGATATTTTAGAGGTTGTTACATACCTTGACATATGAACCCAAATAAGTCAGTGAGAAGAAAATATTAACTAATTGCAATAGAACGTGTCAATATTGATCCTAAAAATATGTCACTAGTCTCAGCACTAATCAGAAGAATAAAACAAGGACAAGCATGACACGGGTTAGAAACAATAGATCTGTGAAAACAGCCAGCCAGGAATTCCAACTGCTAGCTCAAACAAGAAGACAAATGGAGCCTATGCATTCCACCAGTAAAGAATCAGCTAGAGTTTCATTTTGTGCCAGAATGGTTCTGCCAAAAAGGACTCTCAGTTCCAATTTGCTCCCCAGACTTCCCCATAGAAGCATTTTTGGCATGTATAGACAAACAAAGTGACAATGTAAGTTACATTTCAGTGACCTTGTCTTTAAGATGGTGGTGATACATCAAAGGAGAATTAAAAAGTTACACTGAGACCTGTAATGCTATTATAACCCATTGAGAACCAATCCAATCTGGATGAGATATTTCCTAAACTGTGCTCTCAGAGTGATGCATACAGCTAATTGTAAATATCTCATACAGAATTGCCACCTGCTTCCCCGAGTTACATCATTCACAGTTAATTTACATTCAGGTGGCGTGCAGATCATTTTCTCTTAATTTCTGCATAATAGTTCATTTTCTTTGGTTAGAATCAGCATTTTCTCTCTGAGCATTTTATAAAAGTATAGCTTTACCATACGCAACCTATAAGAAAACCCCAGAATCTATGACATATCTATTAAAATGAATATAAATAATAGCAGTGGAGAAAAACAAAAACTTCCCAACAAAAAGACATATTAATAAAAATTAAAAAAAAAAAAACTATAATCCTGGTTTGAACACCACAAAGATGTCCCTCTGTCCCTTTAAAGCAGAGATGTCACCAGTTCATTATGTATTCTCTCAGTGTCCTAGTTGTTAAGGGGGGTTGGGGGGATACAACCTTAAATTCTTCAGAGCTGTCCTGGTTGGTTTATCTACTGTGATTTACTGTTGTGATTGTTGAGTAGCTGACCACTGATTTCAACACTAGGGTATAGAGGAGACAGATTGACATGGGTTTCATTAAAATTCAAGGAACTGAACTCCACAGAGAGCATGACTAACTTCCTTATACATGACAGGAATCCCCACAGATGGAACTTCACCCTTGCTAAAGGAATTAAGTCTACCAAAAGAAACTCTGTCTATGAGCAGCCAATTCCCCAAATCTACAGGCTCATCTGCACAGATATTCTTTATACTGTCATTCTTAAGTACCTCAGGGTAGCGCTGAAAGACAGGGGGCCGAGAGGGAGCAGTCGCTGCCGCCTTCACTACCCCTCAAGCATGCTGGTGGCGTGGGGATGATGGGATTATAAAGTAAACATAATAAAACACAGGACCGGGGCATCCGGTGGACACAGTCTATTTGCTGCCTCCTCTGCCTGGGAAGAGCTGAGATGAAATTCTTATTACAATTACACTGAATCCCTACACCAAATTGGCAGTTATTAAACTATTAGGCAAATGCACAAATGAGTATTGTATTTGGTTCCTGGTCCAATTAACTTCTTTTCTTCTTTTTCTTTTCTCTCTTTCTGCAATCTGGCATTGTGCTCTTGAATTTCACATTTCATCTTCAAATATTTAAGTCGTCAAGAAGAAAAAAATAAAGCAGCTATCAGAGATTCATTATATTGTGTCAAACAGGACATGAAGGAGACCGTTTTCTTTTTTTTCCCTGCCCTCTGCTCTTGTCAATCAAAAGCATAGTAATTAAATGGGGATGGAGATGCTTTCAAATTAAGAACAAAGAAGGAGGCATTTAATAGGAGGAAGAGAAAAGTAATTAAAATAAATAAATAAAGGCTCTGGCTGTGTCTGTCGTCCTCAGAGGAATGGTCCTGAGATTTGGTTTCCGTGCTTCACCACCCGCCCCCATACACACACACCTCATCCCTTCCTCAACCTCAGAATATCTACCAAGAAGAAAGAGCAGACAGTGTATGTTATACACTATGCTTTGGACAAGCTAGAATTTAGCATAATGTTAAATACTCTAATACAATGTTTATGTGGACTCAATTTTTCTTATTTTAAAAACTAAATATAATCAAATTAAACTAAATATACATGTCCTTAGCATTTACAAAATCATCAGTATATTACCATTGAATATCAGTATTTGATTTTCCTTGAGTTAGGAGCATTGTCACATGCACCTATGCAATATGAAATACAAGTCTTTATCCTACAAGCTGCTGAGAAATAATGCCTCTTTCATTTTAAATTAGGTTATATTGACAAATGGGCATTGAGACATAATTTTTCTTTAAAGATTGAATCTTTATCACTGTTTCACTAAACTAATAAATGTTTAATTGTTTGGATAACCCCATAAATGTTAAAGGAGGCAAAACTTTGGTCCTTTGTGTGAAGTTCCTGTGAAACACAGAATACATCCTGTCCTAAAGAATGTCGACATGAGCCTTACTAAGGGAAAATGTCGTGGTTTATAGGATGATCTGAGAGCTTACACTATTTAATTATTTTACCAGGGTGTAAGCAAGGAGTAATGAAGTTATTCTAATCTCAAGGTAACATTATAATTTTTGTTGCATATAAATATATGCATTTTGATATATACCCTCATTTATGCCCCATATACATATGAAGATTCATATTTAAAGTTAAAACTCCCTAGATTACATGCTTTTAGTAAAATACATTTTATCCCATGGTTTGAAAGTACTTATACACAGATGTGTAACTATGTGCACATATGCACACACACATACACACACACACACACACACAGAGTGTTTACACTCTGAGAACCTGAAATGCAGCTATCATATTTTCATTTTAGAAAAAAATTATGCACAAAATATTCCATTAATTTTATTTATTTTGAAATATGGTACAAATGGTAAAAATCATAGACAAAGGAAACACATTTAAAATTATTCTAAAATATGATGCTCTCTTAATTAAAATTCTTTCTTTATAAAAAATAATTATTGAAAATTCTTATGAGACTTAATAGAAATTCTTGCCATTTTTGCTTATTTTAAATTCACCAAAATAGATTCATACTACAGCACAATATAGAATTATCTCTAAGCAATACTGCATATAGCGCACTGTGATAGAATGGTGGACTAAATCTCAAACCATTGCTAATAGAACTTTTCATTGCTGTGACACTATAATAAAGCCAATTAGGAGATTGGGGTTGGGGCCTGATTTTGAATTGGCTTTCTGTGCTATGGTTATGGTACTTTCATGCCTATTTATCCGGGTAGTTATTTCCCTTGACAACCGTAAAATGAGTTTTTACATAATTTTATGAGAACCATGTTATAACAATGAATTAGTAACTCCAAGATTCCAAGTGGATATTTCTCAGCTTCATTACAAGGGTTTGTGTCAGAATCCTGGCTACCCGGTGCCTCTGGAAAGAATGGCAATTACAGAGATGAATTTGCAAACCTGTCCTCATCAAGCGCAGGATAAATTCCAAATTCTCTCATTCCTGTGAGTAAACTGAGTTTAAATTCAGCAAAAATTATGATGGTATTTGAATTCTTTTGACATCAATCTTTGTTATTTTTGGAGTTTAAACAAAGGCAATTGGCCCCATCAGGATATTTGTGACAACAATCGTTATTTGCCTAAGTTCGGTGTGTATTAACAAAGAATGGTAGTGATTTTAGAGACTCTTGACTATCTTAAATATATAAAAAAGATTGATGTACATAGATGATAAAAAATATAGATGGTAGATGGATCAATCGATAGACAGATAAATGATCTTGTGTTTACCTTCACTACAACAGGATTGCATGTACCTAGATCAAGAGCCAGAGAATTGTCCTCCACTGACGTAGTAAAACAGTACCAAAAATTCTCATCTGCAGAAAACAAGCCCAAAGTCTTTTCATACAAGAGAAGGCCGTGGCTGAAAGTATGAATGTACATCCCAATTTTATATATAATTTCATTTAAACATACACACATATATGAATTAGTGTATATTAAACATAAGTAAATATATATACACATATTCTTGATTTCTCAAATGTCCTATGAGTATTTAACAAACACTAGCTCATCTATGAAATCAAATGCACACCGAGAAACACATATGACCTTATATAGTTGGTTATACTGGAAAATTTAAAGATTACAAGGGATCCCATAGATAAATGTATGTGATTTGCTTTACATTTCAAAGATTTTCATAATAGCTTTGTTTAGATTATATAGATGATCACTATTTCTATATGTATATGTGTGCTTATGTGTATGTGTGTGTGTGTGTGTATGTTAATCTGTACTTCTCTTTTAAGGAAATTAAATAATTTACGATTGGTTAACTCAGTTTAACTTATGTGCCTGTCAGTTTCACACACACACACACACACACACACACACACACACACACACACACACAAATAACTAAATAAATAAATATTTCCCAGCACTCTACAATTTATTGTACCTCAGTCGCTCTCATATGCTATATTCCAAAGAAGGAGGATTTATCTTATAAACCTGCTATTATTAGAACATTCTGAACTATTCAATAACTTGGATGATTAGCAATAAGTTTCTTAATGTAGGCCATTCCTGGCTACTCCTGGTTGGGGATGATATGTCTTACCAGAAGTTCATAATGCACTTTCGAAGGTGACCATAAAGCACACATTTAGTTGGGGACATCTTGAAATATTACAAGAATTTCTTAATTTTGGGAAGATTCTTTAGGCCAGCATGTACTACTTAAAAACTTATGAGTCCATTTCTCTTATACCTATAATTTTAGATAAAGATCAAATTTCAGAATTTAAGCACAAAAAAATTATCTCTCCTAAACTTGATAACAAAACAGTGCCTACCATGCTTACTTCTCTTTTCCTGACAATACCCTGCTTTTTAAAGCAGAGAAAATATCAAGGAAAATTTTAGCATCATCTTTTGGATTTTCTCTTTTTTTCATTTCTTTAAAATACAGTATATACTGATTTACTTTATTAACTACTTCTACAAACAAACACACTACCACTGATTTACCTTTTATTGTCCTCCAAGACAATAAAATCCACAGATCTGTGTATGGTGGCACACACCTATAATTTCAGCATCCTGCAAGGCTGAGACAGGAGGATGACAATTTCAAGCCCAACATGAATAGTTTATCAACTTTGTGATGCACCTTGAAAGATTTTTTAAAAATAAATAAATAAACAGGTACATAAGGCTGAGTACATGGTTTAGTACAATGGCCCTAGGTTTCATCTCATATACTACAAATGAATGAATGAATGAATGAATAAAATTACATCTTAGGGATTTATGATGGAGTCGCAGAAACCTAGAGGTACTTTCTCTTCATAACACTAACATTTTGTAAAGAAGACACTTATTAGACCACATGATTACAGAAGTAGAGAAAGTACACAGAAAACTATTTGTGAATCATTCACATATGAGTTTGAAGATAAAAGAAAGGAATAAATACATGCAGTGACAGAGAGAAATCTTAAGGATACAATTGCTACATTTTATTGCATACATCTAATTTTATAGAACTAACACAAACCATAATTTCAGTGAAAACTAATTTGAATAAGAGTCATATTAAGTACAAGTAATATTCCACAACTTCAGGTATTTACACACTGGAGAACCAAAAGTGAAATGTTTCCAGCAAAGCAATTTAATTGAAATGTGTTTTAATTGGAAATTTTGATTTATTATTCACTTTACTACTATTGTATTCCTAATTATTACTTCCCTTTGCACTGATGAACTTCCTTTTTATGGATATCTGAAGCACTTGTGCTTGCAAACCATGGATTAATGCTATCCTGCCTATAGATATGCAGTCAGAAATAATCTTTTCTAAAGTGTAAATAAAGTGGACTATATTTTCCTTTTGGATATCCACCATCTTCTGCCTTTATGTCAATAACTTTAGGAGAGAATAAAGATAAACCCTAAACATTGACAAGGGTCAAAGTATTCATACTATAGATAGCACCACCTACTACCATAAGTGTTGATGAACAGGAAACACTAATACAAAGAAATATTAGAACAAACCAGCATGGTTCTAAATTTTTAAATTCAAAGTTTAATTAAGAAAGAGAAAGCATAGCATGTGGGGCAATTCAAGTGCAAAGGAGTTTCTAAGTTTGAAATGACTTTTTGGTGTGTTTTTGGGTTGCTTTGCATTCTTGCTGTTTTATTTTCAGTAGTGATCGGGTTGGGGGCATATTATAGTATTTCGGATGGATGAGTTTTGCAAAGTGCCAGGAAATAAAACATCTGTTATAAAACATGTGCAATAGCTTTGGGGTGTTGACTGTATTATTCTGAAGTGAGGAATGAATGGTCAAATAAATGAGCATAAGCTGATTTTTATTATTATTCTTTTAAAGGACCATTTTTAAATCAAATAATTTAGTAATTTTCTTGTAAATTGCACATCTTACAAATGTGTTATCATGAGTACTACTTAACATATTTTCACAATTTTGTATGAGGAAAAAAACTTAAAACAACAGCAGCAACAGCAAAAACAAAAGAAAAAAACTATGCAATGTACTCTAGATCTACTATTTCACTGACATCAAGATACTAATTTAGATATTTTATTTGAAATACATTTTATCTCAAATTTATCATAAATGGACTATACATATAAAATTGATCTAGTCTTGTGAAGTAAAAATGGCCTAATTGTGTGAATATCCCCATAATATTATAAAATATTTCAAGAAAAAAGAAAACTTACAGAAAATTAAATAAAAGAAAAATAAAGTTCAGAATTTAGAGTCTAAGGAAACTTTCTAGTTAAAAGCAGCAACTTGAGCATAGGAAAAAGCAAGAATAAAAAGACAGATAGTAAGAAAGTAGAAACTAGCATGTCATAAATAAAATACATAACAAGATGTAATTTCAGTGAGCCTAAATTATGTTACTATAAGGTAACTTTCAAAATTTACATGTTCCAAGCCTCGTGGCTCATGCCTATAATTCCAGCTACTTGAGAAGCCTGAGGAAGGAAGATCATGAATTGTTTCAATCTTGTTTGTATTAACAAACCTCTCAAGTTAAGACAAAAAGTAAATACAGTGGCATGGTGCCTCAGAAGTACTTTCACCCCAAAATCACTCATACTCATATTCATTGCAAAAATAAAGGCATAATGTCAAAAAACAAATACACCTGGAGGAAGAAGAACTCTAGAATGTTCCTTATTACTAGTCATTCCTAACACTTCAGTACAGTAAGTTTTATTCTTACATTTTTAAATACACTAGTTTAAAATTAGTGATAACTATAATAACTATAAATTATACAATGTGGCCCTAAGAAATGTATGTGTGTCATTTAAACTAATAATCCAAATACAACATCAGCACTGTTTCTTAACAATGTCCAGAAACCAATACTCAGTAATAATTATAATTGTAGACTAAGATGTCAGCCATTAGAATTATCAAATTAAAATATCATAAGCTGGGTTTAGTGGTACTGTAATTGCAGCACTTGGGAAGTTGAGGCAGGCAGATGGTTGGAAGTTGTAAACCAGCCTGGGCAACAAAGAGAGCAAAAGGTCATCCTGAACTATGAGGCCCTGTTTCAAAAGCCAATTATATATATATATATATATATATATATATATATATATATGTAATATGAGGGCATTAAAAATAGCAAAGAGTATTGAAAATGAGATGAGGGAATTGGGAGAGAACATGGCGGACAGATAGCAGCAGCTACAGAGGCTCTCTGAGATATCCAACTTAGAATCCAGGAATGCTGTGGTACGAGGAGTCCTAAGCAAGGGGAGATATACCCTGCCAACCCAGGAATGAACTAAGCTAAGAGAAACCAACTGGAAATGCAATCCTGGTGCTATAACAGGAACAGATAAAATTTCAGCACAAAAGCTGGAACCTGTGCCTCTGGAAACCGCAATTTGAATTTCCTGCTGCTGCTGCTGCATCTGAATCGGCACAGCAGGGAGAGAGTTGCATGAAAGCTCTGAGAGCCAGGAATTGGTGGGGAGCCCTACATCGACCTGTGGTGAGTGAGCCGAAACAGGGATCCTTCCATAGAGTAGGAGGCTCCAGCAAAGGACATACTGGGACCAGACAGACTTGCTGGAACAGGACGTGGCAATGACTTGAGTCACATATTGCCCTCTCAAGCGGAATTGGTGGGAAGTGCCTGACCAGGGTGACGCCACTGACTAAGACCTAGTAGGCTAGCCCAAACCAGGTCCCAGCACCTGGAGGTTTACCCTAGCCATGAAGTCTTCAGTAGATTGACCTGGAAGGGTGGGGCTGGTAGCAGCTGCCCAGGGCTGTGTCTCCCTAGTACACTGCAGTGGGCTGGAACACCTAGTGGTGCAATTCTAACAAACTATAACTGAAAAAGAGAAAAAAAAAAAAAAAAAAAAAACCTGGACCTCCTATATTCATTTGTATAGAAGGAACAAAAACTATGGGAAATGGAAGCAACAAGAAAGGGCCCTCAGTCCCCAATCCTGAGAACACTGATCCAGGAAATGTAAATTCAAAGGAGGACAGAAAACATGCAATATCAGACACAACACCAATAGACATAAAGCAGTATCTCTGGAGCCTCATAGACGAGTTTAAAAGTGAAGTATTAAATGAAATAAAGCAAGATATAAGTAGCATAGTTAGAGAAATGCTAAGCAGCGCCCAAGAAAAAACAGATGGTGGAATGGAAGAATAGAAAAAAAGGGGAGAATTGTTTGATGAAGAAAATACAGAAAACATAGAATATGTGAAGCAGGTTCAAAGAGATTACCAGGAAACTAAAAACTCTATCAAAAGCTGGCAAAAAAGCTAGAAAGAAAGTAAGGATAGATTATCTGAACTGGAGGGCAGATTTGTAATGTGGGAGCATGAAATGAAAAACTTCTTAAAAATAAAAAGAATACAAACAGCAATAATACAAAGGCTTGAAGATGATAAGAGGATATAGAACTTAAGAATTAAGAACGAAAAGAAGAAGTAGGGACACAAACAAATGGACTACAAAAGCTATTCACAGAAATAATCCAGGATAATTTCCCTAATTGAGCAAATGATAAAGATACTCAGATGTATGAGGCATACAGGACCCCAGCCACCTACAACCCAAACAGAGCTACACCCAGGCATATAATAATCAAAACTCCAGATCCAGTATAAGAACAGAATATTACAAGACATCAGAGAAAAGAAACAGATCACTTACAAGGGAACACCCATCAGAATTACAGCAGACTTCTCAGCACAAACCATCAAATCACGAAGAACATGGGGGGAAATAATTCAAGCTTTGAAAGATAACAACCTCCAGCCAAAATTGACATATCCTGCACAACTGACCCTAGAAATTGATGGAAAAACAAGGTCCTTCCGGGATAAAGAGGAACTTGGGGAATTTACTTCCACCAATTCAACTCTACAGAGAATACTTCAGGATATTTTAAAAAAGGAAAATACCAAGATTCCAGAAATAGTGGCAGAGAGGCCACAATGAATGGAGCAGAAAGGGAGATGAAGAAGACAAACTGACAACTAATGACAGAAAAAGAACTCAACAGAAATGAGGCACAGAAGGTTGGATGGTAGGAAGAGCAATTTTGGAGAAAACAAGACATCATAATAGCTAGTGCTGATTTAGTATCATCTTGCTTTGAAGTCCCATCAAGCTATTATTCTTCTGTCTCCATCAGTCTTAACAGGTTGTATCTTATTGGATTTTATTGTATGTGATAATATAAGCAAAAACTTTTATAGACAAGGAGATTATACAGAAACCATTGTTCATTTTCTGATATTTGGTTCTAAATACCCTGTAATACTGTCATTCTCTTGAATGGTTTTACATTGTCTTGATATGTTTGGTGCTACAGTATACGAAGTTATACTCAAAGATTTCATGGAAAGAGACACTATGGTAACTACTTTTATGTCGGGATGTCTTGTGGTGAAACACTATTTTGCTTAAATGGTTATGCTTTGACAGTGTGCTGTTTTGTTGTTGTGCCCTCTTTTATCTCAATCTCTTTTTTTTATTATTTACCTTTTCATTTTTTGTCTTTTTAGTTAAGGGAAAAATAAATAAAAAATAGCAGGATACATTATAGTAACCCACTTTGATTTCCTATTAACTTGATTTGAAACCCTGTATTGCCCTCACCATCTTTTGACTGATTTTCCTCTATTCTACTTTGCTTGATAGTACCAAGTTCAAAAGTATAGGCAACAACTGTGAAGACAATAAGATTCATTATGACACCCATTCTGGTAGAGTATTATCTTCTTTTAAAGTCTTGTAATGTCTCCAATGTTTTGGTTTTATTCTTAATGTTTTGTTCAATTTTATTATAACTGATGATATAGGCAATTCTTTTAAGATAGCAAGAGGCAATATGGTAACCACAGGTGATCAACTAGTATTTTGTTTTTACATTATCTATTATGTCCATCCTTTTGATTTGACTGACTCTGTTCTGTTATGTCACACTTGGTTTTACTCTCTTCAAAAAAAAAAAAGTAATAAGAACTGTGGGAGTAATAAAACCCAAAGTGTGTAATTGTCATTGTACAAAAGAAAGGAAAAGAAAGTGCTCTAAAGGATATAACTGCATATATATTTAAGTGTATAAGATAGATAACCATATTACTGAGTTTTTTTGGATCATTGAACAAAACTCTTTGCAGTCTCACTGTTTGAAAGTCCACTTTATATACTTTAATTTTGTAACTTGAACAACTATTTCTAAAATAACAATATGTAATCTAATAACTAGTGATTTCCTAATGTTTATTTTTTCTGAAATTCTGTATAACTTGTACCTTTTTTTCTGTTTTTTTTCTACTTAAATAAAATTTTAAAAAAAGAAAACGAGATGAGGAATGTTTTACATGAAATCAATTATAAATTCCAATTGAAAAATCACAACTGAAAATAAATGGGTTATTAAAAACATTAAATACCATGAGACACAACTAAGTAGCTATATGATAAATCTGAAGGAAGCATTAAATGTAGTTGGTGGAGTGCTAGCTTTACTTTCCATCCCAAATAAGATTGGCAACATTTGCCAATTCTAATGATTCTCAACATAACAATTTTCAAGTTAATGATGGTTTAAAATCTGAGCCATAAAATTTCTGAATATTTAACGATTGGCTTAAAAAGCTCATATAAATTAGCCCCAGCAAATCACTACATTTGGCTCAAATAATCAAAAAAAAGACAACACAAATATGAATAGAAATAAAATTTAAAGATTAAACATTTAAAATACATCTACTAGAATTTATCAATATCCCAAAATGAATATACTCATTCATTGTTTATAGTGAACTTATATTAATGAAACAAATACCCATATAAAAATAGAATTGCATCCAAATGTAAAACCATAAAACCTTTGGGGAACTAAAAGGGAAATGTGCATGATAATGATTTAATTTAGTCAAAGATCTCTTAGAGATGACACTACACATATGATCCATGAAAGAAAAAAGCCTATAAACTGAGATTGGTCAAAATATAAAAATTTGTTTTGTTAATAGAAGTTAAGACAAATTATAGACTGGAAACAAATCACTGCTAATCCTACATCTGATACAGGTCTTTTGTGATGTTTAATATTAATTGTATATTTGAGTGGATGGAACAGCACTTGGGAATTTAGAAAGTTTCCAGAAATCATTTCCATGGGAGACATTACACTGAGAAGGGAGAAGCACCCCAGTGTGTCACCATGTAGCATGTGGGAGGGCCTAACTGGAGTAAAAGCAGGAGGAGGAGACCGCCAGAGCACACAAAATGGCTTCCCCTCCTCTTCTTCCTGTTCTTCCCACTCTTTATTCTCTTCCTCCTCCTGTTCTTCCTCCTCCTCCTCCTCCTCCACCTCCTCTTTTTTCTCCTCCTTGTCTTTATCCTCTTTCTTCTTCATCTTTCTCTCTGTATCCTACCATGAGATTAGCAGCTTTTCTTGGTCACACTTTTTTGCCGCCATGATAGTCTGCCTTGCTTCAGGCATAAAGCAATGGAGCCAGCTGAATATGAACTGAAGCTTCTGATACATGGGACAAAATAATTTTTCCTCCTTTACATTATCTCTATTAGGTATTTGGTCACAGTGATGAAAAGCTGATCAGAACAACTTTTATATAGGATATATGAAGAACATCTAAATAAAATTTAAAATTTAGTTACAAAAGTCATAAGCAGTCATTTATTTAAATCAATATGCTAATGGTAAATTAAACAATTCAATGTTAGATATTATAGGTTCATCATTATTACTGAAATAAGAATGCTACAAAACTGTTAGAATTATATGCAAAGTTTGTAAATGTAAACTTGTTTTGGTCAGTGATAGACCACCTATTCTGTGGTGATACTTTAAAATTATATTTCCTAGTGCTATTTTAGTGGTCTCAGTTGTGTACATACTCTGTGATGTTCACCTAGTGACAAAATTAGCTAATGATACATTTTTCCCAAAGTACTCCTTTTGTTAAACAATGAGTATGCTAGCCATAGCTACAGGTTCCGTATGCATAGACCCCATGTTGGATACAACACAAGATAAATCAAGTTAACAAATTGTGTATCATACTAGCACTGTCTGATTTATTAATCCAAGAAGACAGGGATAAAATACAGAACAATGGTAACAAATAACATGAGATGGAGTATTCACAATAGTACTCATCTAGTAGTTGCAGTTGTGTTTTGAAAGGAAATAAGTGTATCAAAATCCCTTAAAAGTTCAAGCTTAAGAAGTGCATTGTTTTGGATATTAGCACTCTGGGAAATAATTGGAAAAATTTTTTGCCATTCTGTATGCTGTTTTTTCATTCTATCGATTGATTCTTTGCTGTGCAGAAGCATTTTAGTCTGACCTAATCCTATTTGTTGAACTTTGCAACTATTTCTTGTGTGAATGAGGTTATCATTAGGAAAACCCTTTCCTACACCTATGTCTTCAACTGTTTTACCTATTTTATCTTTCAGAAGGTTTAATCTTTCTGTTTTAATGTTTATATACTTGATCCATTTCACTTTAATTTAGTATATGATGAGAGATAGGTATCCAGTTTCATTCTTCTATAGAAAATCAGTTTTCCCAACACAATTTGTGGTGTAAACTATCTTTCCTCCAACAGATGCTTTTGTCCTCTTTATCCACAATCAAATAATTGAGTATGTCTGATGAGATTTTTGCATTCTCAATTCTGTTCCATTGATGTATGTTTCTGTTTTTGTTTCAGTACCATATCATTTTTATCACTATTGGTTTGTAGTATAAATTGAAGGAGAATAATAATACCTATTATGTACAAAGAACTCAAAAATCTTAACCTAAAATGAAGACCAATTCAAGACGTCGACAAGATAAATGAACCGACATATCACAAAGGGAGAAATACAAATGGTCATCTGGTGTCTGAAAAAAAATGTTCAGGACTTCTGGCCATTACAGAAATGCAAATTAAAGCAATGCTGTGATTATATCTTACTGTGGAAAGAATGGAAATCATTAGGAAATCAAACAATAATAATAACAGGTGTTAGCAGATTGTGTTATCTTGCATTATAGGTGGGAAATATAAACTAGTACAACCATTATGGAAATCAGTATGGAGATTTCACAGAAGACTGAAATTAGAAATTCCACCCAACCCAGTGATCCCCCTGCTAGGTATCTTCCCTAGAAAGCTTAAGTCATCACACTATGGCAACACAAACATACCAATGTCTACAGCAGCACCATTCATAATAACTAAATCCTGGAAGCAGCCCATATAGTCATCAACAGATGATTGGATTTTTAGAAATGTGATATTTATCTATGATGCAATATTACTTGGCTGAAAAATGGCAAATTTGAGAATTTGCTGGAAAATGGTCACACCTGGAAAATATAATGTTTAATGAAATAAACCAGCCTCAAAGGCTTAAATACTGTATGATATCTCTCATGTGAGGTAAAGTACATGTGAAGAGAATGATAAAGGGTGGTTAGAAAGGGACACAGGGATGGATCTCTTGCAATAGGTCCAAGAGACAAAGAGCCAGAGATGAGGAGGAGGGAAAGGAGAAGCAAGAATAAATATTTGCCACTTGTAGGAGCCTAATAACCTCAATTAATATAAACACTTTATGTCATAATATGAGCTGAGAAAAATTATATCAACAAGTATGAAAAGGGGTAGGACAATCCAAGGAGGAGAGGGATGGAAAGTGAAAAAGAAAGAGATTTTTTAAAAGCTATGATGGGTAAATATAGTCACTCCAAGATGGCTGTAAAATGCATAAATTGCAATAAGCACATTAAATATTTAGAGAAATTATCAAAATCATGAAGACAGATCACATGATGTCCATACAAAGATACACTAATGATGTCAATCAGGAATACTGGTGTAATAGTAAGAAGAATAAAAAAAAGTCAATGACTCTATATCTAAAAAAAGTACTTTTTGATGAGTGGAAATTTTTCCTTCCAGGGAACACTTACAAAGTCTGGAGACATTCTTAGTTGTTACAACATGGAGGTAGGATTAAGGTCACCTTTAGAAAAAACTTAACCACACTGGCAAAAAACCTACAATTCCCAGGACTGTTTCCCACCATAAAGAATAATTTAAGATTTGTGCTGTAGTATACATCAGCGATCCCAGCTATTTGAGAGATATAGGCAGGAAGACCACATGTTTGAGGTGAGCCTGGGAAACTTAATGAAATCCTGCCTCAAAATAAAAAATGAAAAGGGCTCGGAATACATCTCACTGGTAGAATGCCGCTGGGCTCAATATCCACTAGCAAAGAAAAGTATTTAGTCCAAGATATTAGTAGTTCTGGTTATAAAAAATCTGATCTAAGAGAGGAGATACAGACACAGAGAGAGACAGAGACAGACACAGCGAAAAACAGAGACACACATGCACAGAGAGAGAGAGAGAGAGAGAGAGAGAGAGAGAGAGAGAGAAAGAGAGATAGAGAGAGAGAGAGAGAGAGAGAGAGAGAGAGAGAGAGAGAGAGAGAAATTTGCAGAAAAGAAAATCCACACAGTTTATTGGATCCAAACATGGCAATATGTTAATAAAATAAATGTTTAAACATTTTTCATCTGTATAGTAAATAAAAATAGCACATTAAGATCTAATTTAAAAGAGGAAAGAGATGCAGCATGTATTTCATATTACTAAAATGTGACAAAATGTAATCTAAAGAAGAATTCCAGAGAGAAAGTTGATTAGAGCATGACAAAAGATTTAACTTTCAAGGATAATATAGGACCTCCAATTTGTAAGAAATTAATAAAAACTGTTTAAAGTACATAAAGCATTCGCAGGAGGTAAGTACAAAATGCAGAAAAAATATTCCTGAGATACATTAAATACTTTTTTATTACTTAATATATTAAGCTAATAAAATTGTAGACATTAAAATATTTAAATAATATAATCCAAAAGCTAGACCACTTACGTAGACTGTTTTAAGAACATTTCATCCAACAATTAGAAAATAAAAAATCTTTTTATTGACTGTCACTGAAAATAGCATGATGTTGCAAAAAACTGGAAAAGATTCTCTGGTTACAATACAATTAATTGTAATGTAAAAGCATAAGTTGTATATCAAAAATAGCATGAACAATTGCATCAGACAATTCTTAAAATTGAAAAAATGAAAGTTACTTTTGGGGGCTGGGGATTTAGCTCAGCGGCATAAGCACCTGCCTTGCAAGCAGGCGGTCGTGAGTTCGATCCCCGGTACCGATAAAAAGGAAAAAAAAGACAAAAAAAAAAAAAAAAAAAAGAAAGTTACTTTTAATATAGCCCATAGTGAAATATATAGTCATTGTACTTTATAAAGCAAAAATAATACAAAATAATTTTATTTTAATATACATGTGTTTAGCACACAACTTAAGAATTTATAAATAGAATAGCAGGATACATTTTAAAATGCATATTAAAATAAATGGAAAATAGTGGCAAAAGAATGGAATAAAAAGACTAACAAAATGCATGAATGATGGACATTTGTAACTGCAAATCTTAAGAAAATAAAAAATTAATATTGACTCAGAAAATTGTGAAAAGTTTCAAATAAACAGCTTCAATATTGGAGAGACCTAATTAAGATGCAACTGATATTAAAAAGACAATAAGAGAACCTTTGTGTCACCAAAATTACTTGGGTAGCCCTGACATTCCTAGGATAATAAAACATACTCTAGAATAAATTAAAAGCTGAATATAAAAACTGAGTACAACTGAATATAAATGAAACATTTTTTGTATCTGTATAAATAACTGGTAGTATGTTAGGATTTATTTTATCCAGTGAAAGAATCCATGAGACCATGAGAATATATAAAAACAGTAGGATGATTTTATAAATGGAAGAAAGTAAAATATTTTCCTTACAATATAATATGAGCATAGAAAAAATGGAGCAAAAATTCACCTTCACGTGCCTCCTGACATTTGCTCAACACAAATTACAGCGGCAGTGGTGCTCACTTTTGTCATGTCCTTACCCATACTCACATACATACACAGTATACCCACTTCAGCTCTCCAATGCTACCATAATCTCTTAATAGGCAGGTAACTTCCCAGTATTAAACTAACTATTGTCTGAATTCCCAAAGATGAGTTACTACTTCTGAAAATCTAATAAACTCACTTACTAGGATAATATTGCTATCAAGTCATCCTTCTGGTTCCTTAATTTTAAAAATAAAGTAGTTTCCTGAATTTATTGGTAGACATCAAAGTTATAATTTGTCTCCATTTCTCTGAACCCCATGGGGACACATCAGGTGACCAATGATCTATCAGTTATGCACTACAGAACAGGAATCCAAAAGAACTTGGACTGCAGATGCTTTAACATGTGGGAAAGTTCTTCTGGCCCCTATCATGTTCCTTGCCTGGCAGGCTTGTACCAGCATGTTTCTGCATACGTATTTGTTGGAGCTGGAATCAGCTCCAATTTTACAATAGAAACAGTCATTGATAATGCTTTTGAATATTCTTACTATTTTTTGTAGTTGTTCATATACATTTTTCCATCCTACAATATTACAAATATGTCCACATCCATGTAGATCTTTATTCAAATCAGATTGGTTACTTGTTTTGTTTATTTTTTGAGGGCAAAGGTGATTTATATTTTTAAAATCTAAAATACTACTTTTCTTTATTCTACGATTTCTGATAATAGATAAAAACACAAGGGAAGGAGAGAAATAAAGGAGAGAGGAAGAAAAGGAAAAAGAAAGAAAAGTGGGGGAATGGAGAACAATATGAGTGTAAGTTTTATTAATTGGGTCAAAGTATTCTTTTCGTTATGAACATTGCTCTTACAAAAAGCAATTGAGTGACCCTTTGTCATTCTCACTGTGGGTTAAAGTTTGATTCTGAAGTGTTGCTTAAAAGTCTGTGTGTTAAAAGCGTGATTCCTGATGCTGCAGTGTTCAAAGGTGGAACCTCTGGGACATGTTTAAATCATGAGGGCATGTCCCTGAGTCTTGTATTTCGTTCCAGTCCCTTGTTATCTTTCTCTCTGATTTCTGGCTTCCATGAGGCCAGTAGATTAGCTCCATTTGTGCTTCTTGTCATGATATTTGGCATCAACACAGACCCAGAAACAATAGAACAAGATGACCATGTTCAAAACCCTCTGAAATAATGAGCTAAAATAAATCTTTCAGCCTTTTGGATTATTTTCTCATGAATTTGGTTACCATAATGGAAAGCTGACTGAGACACTGTGGTAGATTCCTCATTTTGAGGACAGAATGATTTTTAAGCATTTGCAGCTTATTATACAAGAGGAATATTACAAAGGCAAAATATAGAGTAAATGAGCTTGGATTAGATCTTTCTGTCTCTTAATTTGGCTGCCAGCAATGGAGAAGGAAAATTACAATACCATAAGTGTGATTTTTATTGTCCTGTTACTATTAGGTGGGTAGCATATTTGGTCCCAGTACTTATGCAGATTATTACAAATGAAAAAGAGAACCAATCAAGGTACAGAAGAAATCCAATCAGTCCTATCATTATAAAATCATATTATCTTCGGTGTTATGAGTCCGTTGGACTCCAAACATTGATTTAGCTAAAATAAAGCTTTAGTTAAAAGCAAAGCACTAAAGCTTAGTGTTCATAGCTATAAAAATATACATTGTAAATACATTCCAAAAAATGCCTATTCTCTAAATGTTCATTTTTATACTCTTTACAATTCTGTAAACATTCATCTTTACATAGATATTTGTCATGGGTGGTTTTGATGATCAATTAGATTGGTTTCAGAGATGATTAAGCAAGTAGTAAAACATGCTCCTGGGTCTATTCCCAAACTTTTTGGTGAAGTGAAATTGCTAACTGTAACTGTCTTTTCCTTTCTGGGTGTTTCCCCGTATTGTACTAGCTCCCATGAATTAAGGGGTTTTACTTTGATATTTCCTTTTGCCATTAGGTTTTTGCCTTGGATCCTGGTGACTACGGATGGAAATCTCTGAAAAATTTGACCAAAGTAAATCTGTGTCCTTTTATATTGTAGGTGTCAGGTATTTGGTCCCAGCAACAGAAAGGTGACTACTTGTCATGGTGATTCTGCAAAAGAAGAAGAGGTCTCCACTAAGTGATACAGAGCCGTGAAACAGAACAATGGACCAAAAAGAAAAAAACTCCATTTATCAAGCTCAAACTCTTTTTTGGTACCATTCTCCATGCCCTCCATGTCCTACGTTCATTTCCAAATTCATGTTTCTTACTTCTGATAAATGCACCTAAATATCACCACTTGACACAAGTCTTCTGAAGGATACAAACCTACAATGATCAGAAATTGGTGAAGCAGAGAGGGTTGGGCTTCAGGTTCTAATGTTATCGCTCAAAATCACCTTCAGAAGTTTGCTAATTAGAAGTGTGTGTGTGTGTGTGTGTGTGTGTGTGTGTGTGTGTGTGTGTGTCTGTCTGTCTGTCTGTCTGTCTTTATGTCTCAATTGTCTCTCATGTTAATTAAATTTAATGGGCTAAGCTAGTGTTTCACAAGGTTTCAGTGAGTCACAAGCAAAAGCAATTATTATAGAAATTTGCATAAATTCTAAGGGGTTATAAGTAAGAGAGTAAGGATAGATATACTAATGGTAGTAGTCACAAGAATGGCACAAATATGAGAGAGAGGAGAGAGAGAGAGAGAGAGAGAGAGAGAGAGAGAGAGAGAGAGAGAGAGAGAGAGAGAGAGTTGGCCAAAAAAATATATGCACACTACTTCAGGAAAAATAAAACAGTATGATATTTTTTCAACAGATTGTATTACCCTCATAAGGGGAGACCCTACAGGATGTTGCATATTGCAGAAAACGCACTGTACTCCTGGTGCATAGAGAAGAAACTGAAAATGCATGTACAGCAATCTCAATGATCAAGGTTACCCAAATAGCAGATCGCTGCAGTAATAAATGTTTGGAAGCTAATGGCGATAACTTTGAGTCCCTATTGTAATTGTAGGAGCCAAAAGTAACTTGTATTAATCTCATGATGTATTGAAATTTTGAATTAAAATATTTATGTGAGTTTTTTTGTGAAGTGTAATGGATGATGTACATAATGGTGTCTTGATTCACAAACTTAGGTTTTTCCATGATTCTGGTTAAAAAGAAATTGGGCTGGGGGCACACATTGAATTATCACAATGTACCATATAAATGTATAAATTATAATGATAATAAAACACATTTTATTTCATTAAAATAGAGACATTTGCACTGCTCAAATTGCTTATGTGAAATTTTCTGTATTCTGGAATATATTAGCAGAGTGAGTTTATTTAAAGTTTCATTAAAGATGTTCATCGTCTAACATTTATGAATATAATTCAAAGCATCCAATATAATCACAAGTATTCTTTTGTTTATGCAGTTCACATATAGTAGATGTAAAGTTATTGTGATAAACACTGAAATATTTTCAGTGAGATATAAAATATTGAGGACATAGGAGGATATAGCAGTAACTCTTCTATGCAAAATAGTAAATCTCATGTACAAAAACACAGATTTCTTTCTTGCTAACAATATTATTATAGAAAACACAGAGTTTAATAACTGAGATACATACTTTACATAATGCACATTGTATATATTTATACATAATATAACTTTCTATTTTCATTGTGAAAATATGTGGACCTAAAACATATTATCATAAAACACATTAAACATGTAATTTTTAATACTTTATTAAAAGTAAAAATTTTAAAAACATCATTAATTTTGCTCAACATACTTTTCCTAAGTTTGAAAACACTTTGCCATTATTCTTGCCCCATTCTGAGGTATCTGTAAAAGTGATCTTCTATGGTAGTTTGTGGCAGCCTTGATAACTTGAGTGTATTCAAAGTATTTATAGTGATTTCTGTCTAACAAAAGCACTATAGTGTGTCCTCACCCACCTATTCATTGGACATGGCATCATGTAACTTCTCAGTGTTCCTCCAATGAAATGACCATGAAAGATAAAACTTCTGAATCTATTCAGCACTTCACATAGTCATGGCAACAAAAATAAACAGACTCATTGAATAGGACTTACAAAACTGCTGCAGAAATTTGCAAGAAGATAGAATAACACCTTTAAAGGGTGTATGTATCTGTAGGTGTGTGTGTGAGGAGGGTGTAATTTGTGTAGGATTAATGGTAATATGTCTTTTAATGTAATATTTTTAAAAATTTAGACCTTATCTATACTGTTTTATCAACTCTCAGATATTAATTTTATTTACTAAACTCAATGATGTCCAAATAGCTACAATTAAATTTTTCTCATAGTTAAGTATGTAGATGACAAAATGTCATTCTGTCAATGTGAAAACATTACTATTTCATAGTAAAGTTTATCATGAGATACTTTTGGATATTTTATAAATATTTTAGGTTGTAAATACACGAACATATGTATTTACAGACACATATGCGTAAACATAAATGCACGTAAGCTTAATCAACTAAAGTCAAAATTTTACAAAAGTAAACATTTCAGACTAAGTGAAAAGATCTGAGTTAGAATTAAGTGCACATCTCACAAACTGCTCTAAATCCTGCATCTTGTATGACAGATTGGTGTATCTCTTCACTTCTCCACACTGTTTACTCTATATTATCTTCCACACTTCTCACAATATACACTGTGCTGTTTGTCATCTTCTGATGACACTTTAAATATTGGGATTTGAAAGACCAGAATCTATATATCTGACGTGTGTACCTATATTTATTATATTAAGCCTGATAATGATCAAATATCAACTTTTAAATTTTCAAAATAAGTAATATCACTGATAAAATATAATTAATCAATATTAAATAATAAAATTATTTTCAGTTTAAAATTGTAACTGAAAATGCTTTTAAATATTGCTACAGGCATTGTGTTGATTTTAAATATTTATGCATACCCTTACTTTTTCTTTCATATGTGTTCGAGTTAGACCCATGCATACAGGGGTCGTCTATCATCTTTTCCCAGGAGGCTTTAGTCATAGTCTTAATGGTGACATGCACTGATAAGCTTTAGTGTTTTCCTCAATTTAGATTACTTCACATATTTAAGAAAAATGCATTATCAAATTTCTTGCTTAATATATACAAGCTTAACTCCTCTGGATTAAATATTACGTTCTCATTTCCTTCTAAAATTCAGACCTCAGGAGCTGACTTGGTTCTGTGGAAGAGCTCCCATAATTGGGATGCATGCCTAAGAAAATATCTGGAAAACTAGAATACCTTCTACCATGTGAGTAGATGCCATCTCTGAATATTTATAGACAGCAAATCTGTTCTCCTCTCACCTTTGACTTTCCTGCTTTTAGAACTGTGGAAAATTAAGTGCTGTTATTTATAAGCTACACAGTTTATAGTATTTTATTATAGCAGCCTGAATGGACTCATACAGATATTGTATTCCATTGATCCACGTCATGTCACTTTGCCATCTAAAGCACTCCAAATTACACACATCCTTTCATTTCAGCTGTCACATGGGGTTAAATTAGCACCAGTCTCCAAACATCTGTTTATGCCTTAGTTATTAACTGTTTACACAATGTATTTCAAAAGAAGGAGCAAACTATGCTACTGCTACATTTAAACACATAAAGTATATTTCCACTGCTCCTAACCTACAGTTCAAGTATTTGATGTAACCTATGAAATACTATCCAGTGTCACCTTGACTACCTCATCAACTCTACCTTAAATGATATTCCTTAATTCTTTGCGCTCTTATTCCTTTGGCTTTGTTTCTGTTTCATTTTTAATAACACATAGAATTGTATATATTTGCACAATATAATGTGAAATTTTAAAGTGTCTAAATTTCTTTTTTCTTTTTTTTTTCTTTTTTTTTTTTTTTGTCTTTTTCATTTTTATCGGTACCGGGGATCGAACTCACGACTGCCTGCTTGCAAGGCAGGTGCTTATGCCGCTGAGCTAAACCCCCAGCCCCTAAAGTGTCTAAATTTCATGCAATGATCAAATTAAAGCAATTGGCAGTCTTTATTATTTTATAGTTATTAATTATTTATAGTGATAACATCCTATTGTCTAGCTATTCTGAAGTGTAGTACATTACTTTGACTGTAGTCACCCTACTGTGCAATAGAAACCAAAACCTGCCCCTTCTATTTAAATGCAATATTGGCCCTATGGGTTAACCTCTTCCCTTGACCACACACTTTTTCCAGACCCTATTAACCACTATTGCAGTATCAACTACTATATGATCAATTATTCGTTATTCCATGTGTGAGTGAGATTATGTGGTATTTATATTTTCTTCTATCAGGAGGAGTTTGTCTCCAGAGTTTGTCTCACAGCAGCAGAGGGCCACATGTATGCCATCACATCCAGCGCATCCCATGTGATAGCAACGAAAGTCATCAAATATCACCCCAAAACTTTATTAACTTGGGTATATTTTTCAGAAAGCCTCCAGGAACAGGCAGATGGCATTCTCCTATTTGCACTATTCCACTGCAGAGAACTAAAGTTTAAACTATCAGCTACCTGCCATTTCTGGAATTGCTGCAGATAAAAACTCTTTGATGATTTCAGTTTTCTGCTGTTTGCTTGCAGGCTTACAGAGAATAATTGCCACCATAAGAAACACTACTGAAATTGACAATAAACTGAATTTGGTTGGAAGTACATTGTAATTCTGTTCTATATTGGTGACTTGCACTACTGGGATGAGTGTTTGTTTAAAACCAAAACACCAAACAAAGCCCAGGATTTAATGAAAATGTTGTAGAGAAAATCATCTCTGAGACAGATACGGCTCCTTGGACTGAAATTGTTTATTAGAATGATAGCATTAGCTGCTTCTGAGAGTGGATTATGTGAAGCGTTTAAAACTGCTTCCAATATAGTTGGACATGTTTGGAATGGGACAGTAAAGACAAAGAAAAAATGTTTGAAACAAGCATTTTGTGGGGAAAAATAGACAGGGAAAGTAAGACAGCATTTATGTAGGGTAAGTAATGTAAAAGTAGACATAAACATAAACAAACCTGACAAAAGTCATGCAAATTGTAAGAATAGAGAAAAAGGTATAGTGAGTGCATTAAAATATGTATGCACAATAAAAACAGCTGAATATGTTTGCCACTATTACATTTCTACAAATTTTGTTTAACTTCTCTTCTGGAATATTTTAAAATTATATTTATCACATATAATTTACATAGATAAATATACATTATACATTAATATGCATCAACTATATATTTTAAATTTCTTTAATTTTTCTTATGGGTACAAACTATAAAATTATATATAGTTATAAAATTATATTACACAGGCATATTAATCACTAATATATAAGTGTTGTGCAAGAAGTAATTATTAATGGATAATTTTTATTGAGTAAATTAAGACAGAAAGGCAAAGAGTAGTCTCTTTGATAATATCCTAGAATAGTCTATTGATACTAAAAGAATAAAATTTGTGCAATTTTTCTAAAGAGGAACAATCATATAGAATCTTTATATAGAATTTTAATTCCTCATATGCCATTGATTTTTCTGCAAGTTTATCACTATTCCAAAATACGGCACATAGCTTATAGCAAACAACCAATATTAAGAATAGGAGAAGGCCAAAACAATAATATTTCCCTAGATGTGCAGGATCTTAATCTCTTGCTTATTGAAGTTAACTTTGTGATACCCAGAATCTTCTCATGAGCAATAATTTTTCAATGGACTGGTGCTATCACAATAAATTACTACCAACCATATTGCTAGTGGACTTTTCCAAGAGACTTCATACCATCATTACACCGACACCATTATTAGCTGTGGTATAGCTGAATGTAAAATGTCCTTATCCAAAAGAAAGGCAGATTATCACAGAGTAGTACTGATTTAAGAAGGAAGCACAAGATATAATGATATGAATTGTCTATACATGAGAACAAAGAAATAAGAAATATTATTAAATATTTTTATGTTTTCCATTTTTAGTTCAATTGGAGCATCCCTTAGAGAAATTCAAGTTACCCTGAAATTCCACAAAACATTGTCATTCACCTCTTAATGATACTGCTCAATTATATCCATTTGAGCTTCAAATGCAATTAATATCTATTGAAAATGCTATGTGCAGGTCGCTTCAATGAGCAATTTCAAATGCATTACATATCTAATCTTCCCAACAACCTAATGGAGGGTTATTAATCCCATTTTATACAAGAAGAAAAATTAAAGGTAAAATTAAGTAATTTGATGAGTAATATCTATGCGGAGATGAGAAATGACCTATGGAATAGCAGAATAATGAACACAGAAATTCTCCCCCCCAAAAAAATGATAACACAAGAAAAGCATTGTTAAAAAGACAATTATGAACCCTGGATAAGACAAATCGTGTACATGAAAATGAGAAGCATTTATTCAAGAAACACGAAGGAATATGATTTTAAAAGATCCTCTTTGTTTAGCCAATGAATACATCTTGTCCACTCTAGGTTTAGGACAATGAAACAGAATAAAAGATATGGATTCCATGATATGCCCACATATGTGAAACAAAAAGTTGGCAAAAATCAACACCAATTGATTGCAAAAATTTTTAATAAACCCAAGATAAAAGGAATTCCTCCAGAAAGATAAAGCACATCCACAAAAACCCCCCAGATGAAATTTCACTTGGCAGTGATTGGACATTTTCCACCTATAAATCAAAGGATGGTAAGGATGTCATTTCTCAACAATTTTGTTCCACATTATACAGAATGTTCTAACCAGAAAAATCAAGTATTATAAGCAGATCAGAAAGCAAAAGGTAAAACTATCTTAATTCATAAATTGTATAACTTCATATGGAGAAAATTCTAAGGAAGACATTAAAAACTAAAAGACAACAGAATAAAGGATTTGGGTAAGGATGCCAGATCAAACACAATATTACTAACTGAAAACACAAGCCACATACGGAGCCAAGAAAGTTGCAAATCGTGGATCTGGTAAAAGACTGCACCTACTATTTGTAAAGATTTCTTGCAACTGAGTATGAACAAAAACTAGCCTACCTACATGTTAAAAATAGCAGATGATTTGAACATATTTTTTATAAATTAATAAGCATTTTAAGTGACCTACCAGGCACTGATGAGAGAAATGAAAATTCCCTCTGTAAGACATCACTTTGTAAAGTCTCAAATGACTATAGTGAAGTTTTCTTATGAAAAAAAAATTTGGAAAATTTAGATGGTTGCACTGTTTTGTAAATTTACTTAAAAATTCACTGAACTGTTCACATACTATGAGCAAATCCCATGCTTTGTAAACTAGGCTTCCACAAAGATCTTTTAAATAGCTAGTTTGTCTGACATCCTGGTCTTATGCAACAGTTTGTGTTTTACACATTTTCTTTAATCTTCAAATCTTTTGAAATATTTATTATTCAGACGAGGAAGTTGAAGTGCAATGAGTTTCTAATTCTAGTTATCAACGAATGAAGCAGTTTCAATTAGAATCTACTCGTGAATGTGTATTACCGTATACCAGAGATTCAAAATAACTTCTTGTTTATGTACTCTTCTTTCACAGAATCTTCATTGCATCCCTCCAAAGTTCATATGGTGAAGTCTTGACTTCCACTACCTCAGAATATTATCCCATTTTAGGTAGTATTTTTAAAGAAGTTATTAAAATGAGCATTGTAGAGTGGGCATTAATCTGATCAGACTGGTATCTCTAGAAATAGAGGAGATCAGAAACACTGAGATACTAAGAATACATATACACATGGAAAAAATAAAAGACCTTGTAATGAGATTGCAAGAAGGAAAATTTCTGTAAGGAGATGCACCAAGGAGAGAAATTTTGGAGGGAACCATCCTTCCACTGCTCTAATCACAAACTTGCTGCCTCAATAACTGTGAGAAAATAATTTTGTGCTCTGTAGTCATCTAATGTGTAATATCTACACACTGTAGCCTCAGCAAACAAATACAGCTTTTAAGAACAGAATAATCAACCAATGGGCAAAATGAACACTGAAAAGTAATCAGATAAAGATTATTTATAATGCAATAAATTTATTGAACTATAACTTTCCTTCAAGTGTGCAATTTTCTTTTACTTTGATAGGATTTGATTATTGCATTATCAACCATAATGCTTATTGAGCCCTGGGCACTCCCAGTGACCTAAATTAATGGATGCCACATAAATATTCAAACTCTCTTTATTTCTTTTTATTAAAAGATAAGCATTTCTGTTCATTTGTTTGCTTTTTGTCTCTAAATGATTTGTTTTCAAACTAAGGTATATTTTCATTGTTTGCATCAGTAGCAAAGAGAGTTAAACTGTGTATCCAGGCTGTATTCTTTTAGCCATAGTGGAACTAAGCACTTGAAAATATAGAAAAGAAACTCTGGAAACACATACACTATGCATGTATGCACACACATACACACACACTTTCATATATGCATGTGCAGATCTTAATCCTCTGCTATATACATATTGATTTCTCCTATAGATCTCATTTAATAATGTACCTTGGAAATTAAATCATGTATTTAGTTCCAATGTAACCTAAGGTTTTAATTGGCTTTATAGGCAGTAATTTATATAATATTAATTGATACTTTTCAAAAGTAGCTAATTAACAGTTGATCTTTAATATTCCTTTATTTACAAAAGGATTAAGCATAATAAATAAAGAAAAGAAGTGAGAAAGAAGGAAGGAGGCAAGAAAACACAAAATCCCTCAAACCTTTATCTCCTTGCCTAACCACAATGTAGATTTAATTAGCAGAAAGACAGCATCCATCAGAGACACTTGGGGAATCACATGATCCATTATGTATCTGATTACATTATGCCTATAAAATAGACTAAATAATTTAAGTGTGGTTCAATAAAAATGTATTTTCAATGAGAAACTTAGGAGCTTGTTGATAGATTAAAAGCTTCCTAAAGCCGGAAGATTTTTATAAGATACTGATATGAAAATTTAGAGTAAAAGATTACATTTTTGTTTGCCTTTTTATGTAGCTAGATTTCTTTATTTTGTCTTATTTTCATAACAGCCCTGAGTAAATATATATTGCATTATTTGAATACTTCAGAAGAGGAAATTTAAGTATTCAGTATTAGCATTACATTGAAGGCAAACAGCTAAGGCTGCCTTCTTTATGAAACTACTTTTCAAAAGTCTGAACCTGTCTTGCCCAAGTCCATGTTCATAGAGACCAACCCAACCTTCATCCACCACACATTAATGAGTTTATCTCCTTCCAGGCCATAGTCAGAATCTTCAGCCCCTCCTAAAACTGATTCTCCATATTATGTAAAGTATGTTGGTAGGTTCCTAACATTCTCTAATGGAAAGGATTTGTCTGAGAAAAACTTATTGAAAGTATCTTCACTAATTGCCCGCTTTACTAGCATAGAGACAAAACTTTGACAACCGCCATGTGGAACCTGGAACCTGTCCCTAAAGTTCAGCAATGAGGTTTGCAGCAGATATGGTCAGACAGGGTAAATGTATTCCTTTAAATCTAAGAGAATTTGCTATGAGGATAAGTAAAACACCATTGCTTATCTTGAATAGTACCTAGCATTATCTACTCGACTTAGTATTTTCTATCATGTAATTGCATAAATTAATTCAAATTCTGTTTAGATAAGTTTTACAAAAAACGGTGCCCTTTTATTACCTTCCAAACTTTTACGTAGGATGACTGTGTTCCATGCAAATTCCTCGGGCTTGACCCCTCAGCACGCATAAGCTGTGGTTCTCTTGTGTGGTGGTAAGATTTAAGCTGCATGGGACTTTTAATATTGCTTAGAGAGGAGCAGCATATTGTGTCCTGGAAGGAAATAAATCTTATAACCACATGCTGCAAAGAGAAGGTTGAGAACTGAAAATCAATGTAACAAGGAGATTTCCCTGGGATATTTTAATGGTCCGCCTCTTTGATTTCAGCCTCCAACCATCAAAGAAGGAAATTCTACGATTATTTTGACTTTGTTAATGGTCCATTACCAACAGAATATTGATTTGAGAAAGTTTTAGTTTCTTAAAAAAACTTACTTAAAGCCAAAAGATATGTATTTTTTTTTATTTAAGGAGAAAAAGAAAACAAAAACAAAAATAAAAAACAGAAAAAGGGTACAAGTTATACAGAATATCAGAAAAAATAAACAGTAGAAAATCATTAGTTGATAGATTACATATGGTCATCTTAGAAATAGTTGTTCAAGTTACAAAATTAAAGCATATAGTGGACATTCAAACAGTGAGACTGCAAACAGTTCTGTTCAATGATCCAACAAAACTCAGTAATACAGTTATCTATCTTATACACTTAAATATACATGAAGTTATATCCTTTAGAGCACTTTCTTTTCCTATCTTCTGTACAATGACAATTACACATTTGGCTTTTATTACTCCCACAGTTCTTATTACTTTTCTTGAAGAGAGTAAAACCAAATGTGACATAACAAAACAGAGTCAGTCAATCAAAAGGATGGACATAATATGTAATGTAAAAAAAAATACAAGGTGATCAACAATGGTTACCATAGTGTCTCTTGCTATCTTAAAAAGAATTGCCTATATCATCAGTTATAATAAAATTGAACAAAACAGTAAAGAACAAAACCAATAAAACCAAAACTTTGGAGACATTACAGGACTTCAAAAGAAGAAAATAGTCAACCAGAATGGGCATCATAATGAATCTTATTGTCTTCGCAGTTGTTGCCTATACTTTTGAACTTGGTACTATGAAGCAAAACAGAATAGAGTAAAATCAGTCAAAACACGATGGTGAGAGCAATACAGGGTTTCAAATCAAGTTCATAGGAAATCAAAGTGGGTTACTATAATGTACCTGCTATATTTATTTATTTTTCCCATAATTAAAAAGATAAAAATAAAAAATAAATAATAAAAAAGGAGATTGAGATAAAGGGGGGCATAATAACAAAACAGCACAGGTCAAAGCATAACCATTTAAGCAAAATAGTGTTTCACCACAAGATATCCCAACATAAAAGTACTTACCATAGTGTCTCTTTCCTTGAAATCTTTGAGTATAACTTCATATACTGTAGCACCAAACATATCAAGACAATGTAAAACCATTCAAGAGAATGACAGTGTTACAGGGTATTTAGAACCAACTATCAGAAAATGAACAATGGTTTCTGTATAATCTCTTTGTCTATAAAAGTTTTTGTTTATATTATCACATACAATAAAATCCAGTAAGATACAACCTGTTAAGACTGATGGAGACAGAAGAATAAAAGCTTGATGGGACTTCAAAACAAGATGATACTAAATCAGCACTAGTATTATGATGTCTTGTTTTCTCCAAAATAGCTCTTCCTACCATCCAACCTTCTGTGCCTCATTTGTGTTGAGCTCTTTTTCTGTCATTAGTTGTCAGTTTGTCTTCTTCATTTCACTTTCTGCTCCATTCATTGTGGCCTCTCTGCCACTGTTTCTGGAATCTTGGTATTTTTCTTTTTTAGATATCCTGCAGGATTCTCTGTAGAGTTAAATTGGTGGTTTCAAATTCCCCTAGTTCCTCTTTATCCCAGAAGGACCTTGTTTTTCCATCAATTTCTAGGGACAGTTGTGCAGGATGTATCAATCTTGGCTGGAGGTTGTTGTCTTTCAAAGCTTGAATTATTTCCTCGCGTGCTCTTCGTGATTTGATGGTTTGTGCCAAGAAGTCTGATGTAATTCTGATGGGTGTTCCCTTGTAAGTGATCTGTTTCTTTTCTCTGATGTCTTTTAATATTCTGTTCTTATATTGGATTTCTGGAATTTTGATTATTATATGCCTGGGTGTAGCTCTATTTGGGTTGTAGGTGGCTGGTGTCCTGTATGCCTCATACATCTGAGTATCTTTACCTTTTGCTAAATTAGGGAAATTCTCCTGGGTTATTTCTGTGAATAGCCTTTATAGTTCATTTGTTTGGGCTCCTACTTCTTCTTTTATGTTCTTACTTCTTAAGTTATAGATCATCTTATCACGTTCTAGCCTTTGTATTATTGCTTTTTGTATTCTTGTTATTTTTAAGAAGTTTTTCATTTCATGCTCCCACATTACAAATCTGCCCTCCAGTTCAGCTAATCTATCCTTAGTTTCTTTAAGCTGTTATGCCAGCTTTCAATAGAGTTTTTGTTTCCTGATAATTTCTTTGAACCTGCTTCACGTATTCTATGTTTTCTCTATTTTCTCCATCAAACAATTCTCCCCTTTTTTTCTGTTCTTCCATTCAACCATCTGTTTTTTCTTGGGTGGTGCTTAGTATTTCTCTAACTATTCTACTTATATCTTGCCTTGCTTCATTAAATACTTCACTTTGGAACTCATCTATGAGGCTCCAGAGATATCGCTTTATATCTATTGTTGCCGTGTCTGATATTGCACATTTTCTGATCTCATTCTCCTTTGCATTTACATATGCTGGATCAGTGTTCTCAGGATTGGAAATGAGGACCCTTTCTTGTTGCTCCCTCTTCCCATACTTTTTGTTCCTTCCATACAAGCGTATACAGGAGGCTCAGTTTCTTTCTTTGTCAGTTATAGTTTGTTAGAATTGTGCCACTAGGTGTCCCTGCCCACTGCAGTGTACTAGGGAGACACAGACCTGGGCAGCCTTTGCTGGCCCGCCCCTCCAGGTCAACCTACTGAAGTCTTCACTGCTAGGGTGCACCACCAGGCACTACGACCTGGTTTGGACTAGAATATTGGGTCTTAGTCCATGGCATCACCCAAGCACTCCCCACCAATCCCACTTGAGAGGGGAATATGCGACTAAAGTCATTGCATTGTACTGTTCTGGCTAGTCTGCCCAGTCCCAGAATGTCCTCTATTGGAGCCTCCTAGTCTATGAAAGGGTCCCCATTCCTCTCACTCACTACAGGTTGATGCAGAGCTCCCCGCCAGTCCCACTTTCAACTCTGTTCACCGATTCCCACTCTCAGAGCTTTTGCCCATCTCTCTCCCTGCTGTGCCAATTCAGACACAGCAGTGGTAGCAGGAAATTCAAATTGCGGTTTCCAGAGGTGCAGGTTCCAGCTTCCATGCTGAGATTTTATCTGTTCCAGTTATAGCACCGGGATTGCATTTCCAGTTGGTTTCTCTCAGCTTAGTTCATTCCTGGGTTGGCAGCGTATATCTCCCCTTGCTTAGGACTCCTCACACCACACTGTTCCTGGATTCTATGCTGGCTGTCTCAGAGAGCCTCCTAGATGCTGTTTTCTATCCGCCATGTTCTCCCGGAATTAAGATGATTATTCTTTCCCTGGATTTGCTGAGTACAATCCCTGGAGTCCTGGACCCAAAAGTTATTCCTATATACCACAGTTCCCAGGTCTGCAAATTCAACTTTGATAACACTGGCCAAGCTTATGCTGCACAAGTGTGTTAGGTCATTTTTCTCACTATCACTCAGATGATATTTCCTGAGGTTCTTACAAATATTTAATATGCGGGTGCTGTAAAGTAGTTATATAGTACTCGGTTATACGATAAAATTGTAATACTCTTGCTTTGCACTATATTTTGTATGGACTAATAATGCTAGTTTGAAATACTAGTTTTAGAGAAAAATTCCTATCTTTTCATTGTTTTATTGTATTATTTTAAATTATTATTATCTTGTAGCTATTGTTTTTGAAAGCATAGTGAAGCATTTTATCTGAATATACTTGCTTGTTAATTTGAAATAATAAGCTTCAATTACTAGAAAGATAGAGAAGAAGTAGAACTAGGAAAATGCAACCATGTTTCACTTCAAATGAATCGTAAATTATTTCTCCAGAAAAATGGGTACAAAATATCTTTGGTCATAAAAGTTTGATAATTATCAAAGTAATACTATTATCTATATTTAAAAATGCAAAAAGATCACAGTGTACAAATATTGTATCATGGGAAAATTCAGCAAATGGAAAAATGGTAGTTGGCTAAGGTATTTGATTAGTAGAAAACAAAGCTTTCTAATGCATATCCATAATTACTTTAAATAACTGGAATAAATTTCAACTGACATTTAAAATGTAATGTCTCCCAGAATAGACAATCACTATATCTGTATTCTGTGGGCTGCCTCATAATACCACAGACATTTGACACTGGTTATGAATTATTGTAGAAAATAATTATATCACTTTTATATAATCACTTTTGTTTTATTCAATTCCTTTAAAAGAAACTTCTCATATATACTCTGTTGGTTAAAAAAATAAGAAAAATCAATTCAATTCTGTTATGTGTTTTTCTCTTATCTTTATATCTCAGTTCATTGGAAGAGGGAATTCAGAAAATTAGATGACTATTCAGTCAAGTTGGATGACAAGTTGAAATATTCTCCAACCAGCTGAGTCTTTCTTAGGCCATATCAGGCAAGTTCATAATTAAATGGGTATATTAAGCTCAGTCCCTGAAAATGGCTCATGACAGACCTACCTATCAACTCTTGGGGGACCCCTAGAATGAAATTTGTAATCCTCCACACAAATACATCTCTAAAAGTGCAAAGAAGTAGCTTGTAGGCATAGGCCCTGAATTGTTATCCACATATATTAAAAAATACCTTACAATTGAATTGATATAAATGACTTTAATACTTCAAGTTCTAATATGGAAACACAGCCATTCATACTTTTCAAGTGTTTCTGAGTTGGTGAAAGATAAAAGATATAGTCTCTCTTCTTAAAAAGACTAAACATCCCTGGTACCGATAAAAAAAAGACTAAAGAATTGTTTTCATAAGCTCATAGAAATAGAGAGGAGCATAATAGAATATTTCTCAATGAAGATATTCAAAAGCTGATGGAGCCAGGTGCTCCTTCCTTTAATCAGGCAGAGATCCATCCTCTCAAAATTATACTAAATAAAAGGGTTGTCCACTTCTAGGGAAAATCTACCTTATTCGAACTCGCTTTTATTATTCTAAAATCTGCTGGATGTTTTTATGTTAGTTAAATTAAAAGAGTATTCTCAAAATATTAATGAGGGCTTTCAATTTAGAGTACATACATGTGATTTATCTCCTTTGTAATATCTTCATCAAAAGAAAAATGTTCATTTTCTTTGTATTCTTCTATTTGCTATACTGCAGCAGCTTTAAAAATCAGAATCACTGAACTGAATATGTTCATTTAATGCATTAAACCCAAATAAGTAGATCATCATTTGAGACTATCAAAACAAGCAGCAAATGGGTCAGTAATGTGGTTCAGGTAGGTTGATATTTTTATGAAGCAATGAGTGTGGCTCAAATTGTGCATATTTTCAATAGGTTTCTTAAACACAAAGGGAGCTATCAGGAATGGCCAGACATAAGCAATTTGTTCACAAGCCAAAGGAGAAATTTGGCAAACAAAGGCTATCATCGCTCCTATTGCAGCTGACCTAACAGCTGAATGCCAGAGTGACCATCCCTTCTGGATAATGGTGATTCTTTGTCTTTTTTTCTTTTTTTTTTTTAATATAAATTATGACCACTAATCCTTGTTACTGTGTTTAATCCCTTTCTATATATTGTTTCTCCAATTTCTTCAATTTCTCCAATTAAAAAAAATTGTGCTAATTTGGAAATACAACAGATAAAATAAACCCAAGTCAAGGAATACAGCCATAAATATAGTAATTTTATGATCATAAAGTTCTGGAGGGAAGAACAAATTTAAATTTAGCTACAATCTATTCCAGAGAGTTCTAATTATCACCTCCAGTTGGAAAGGGGTGAACACATTTTTAAAATCTGAAATAGACATATTTTTGTGTATCGTAAGAAAATTTCCTCTTAGGAACAGATGAGACGTATGACGGTGTTGCCATCTAAAGTCATCCAAATATGGATTAGCTCTCATATTGTCCTTCTCTTTGTCAGCCTGAGTGATCACAAAGATACTTGCTTCCCAGTCAAGTAAACTAGCTAATTACCATATTAAAAAACCTCATTCTCTAAAAGGACAATTGAAAAATCCATTGCAGAATTAGAAAAAATAGATTCATAAGGCAATATTATCTTAAGTCATTGCAGGATTCGGTAGAGGGTGTTAAGTTTTTTCTTTTAAATGTACGCTTCAAACTTCCTCAACACCTCCCAGTACTCCAAGTGTTCCCAGTGTCTTTATAAAGACTTGAAAATGTGATGCGCAGTCTTCATTTTACTTCTTCCCTTTTGAATTTCTTTTTGCTTGTTCAATGTTTGTTCAGCAATCTACACCAAAATCAAACCCTTGTCAGTATTTTTAATTGGTTTCTTTGCATACATTTAGATGAATTAATATGATTGCCAAAATATAGTCTGTCTCAGTAGGGGTAAGTATTAATAATAATTACTAAGAAAATTATTAAGAATGTGTTGTCCTATTTCTACAAAAGTTTCTAACTGAGCTTATCTATATATTAATTGATCTTAACTAATTTTTGACAAACACAGAACAACAAAAAACAGGCACTCTACAATCCAGTAAAAAATACAGTAAGTGTGTCACTCTTAATGTTCAGTCTCAACCTGCACAAAGGAAAGTTGCTACAAAGATTGCAGTAGTTTAAGCAGCAATGTTTTACTAAACCAAGAGAGGCAGCATGTTAGCCTAATTATCTTAGCTGTTTCACTGGTTAAAAGATACTGTATCCTACTTTGCTGCCTCTGTATATGCAGTCTCTGTATATAACTTTCTGTTTTCTCCGCCTCCTTTTAATTTCCTCCTGTGTGCTTAGTTAATTGTTTAGGAATACCATTATTAAAATCTAAATTAGAACTTGCCCACTAACCCAACAGCCTCTCAAGTCTCAAAACATCTGGGCTAAATGTTGCCTCCCTTCCATTTGACTTTAGAGTTTCATGTTCAAGTTATCTCCAAAGAAATACTGAAGCCAAAATAACTATTGGTACGATAAGGAGGTGTCAGAGGACTACTTTGGCTAGGAAAAAAAAATTGAACTTACTTTATTAAATAGACATTTAATTCATTGAAATAGGTTGAGTGACTATGATTTTGCCTGTGTCTTAGAGTGTGTATTACCACTGTGGAAAATGCCAAAGAAGAAAATACATTAGATGTTTAAAGAAATAAAATCTTATGGGGCAGGTATCATCACATATTCAAAATACAAACTATTAAGGATGGCAACAGGCACTCTTGGAAGATTATGCTGTTAAATGATCAAGTTTAGGATTATATCCTTAACAATTTTCATCAACAATTCCAGTATACAAAATTTATTCCAAGTAACACCTATGCCTATTTTCAACCAGTTTACTATTTTAATTGTGTAAATTAAAAAAAAAATATGTGTCAGACAAGATCTTTATACATTTGGTATATCTGATTAGAGTTTCATCTGAGCTACTAGGCTTCTAGGACCCCTGAGTTACCTGAATCGAATGCATACTGCCCTTTGGTTAGTGTAGGGTTCCTTTTTTGCCAATGATAGATCTGTGAGTGTTTTGACTGCATTGTTTTGCCTGTATTCCAATCACTGAATTATTGCAATTAATGTTGCAATAATTCGGATAACTTCAGATACCTTAGCTTCTGTTGATCAGAATATGACATATAATGAATTTTTATATATTCTAATTTCTCTTTGGAGCATTGAGATCACATCATATATCTTGGACTTTTCAGTGTCCGGAAGTTCAAAAGAAATTCTAGGGAGATTTCAAACTGTTTGGGAAGCACTGATTGTCCAAAAATAGTCCTGGATCTTAGGCTTAGCACATTGTTAAGTATATGTATGATTGTATCTAAAAGAAAGGAACATAAAACATAGTAGAGTAGGGAAGTGGAGTGAATTTGCCCACTTTTGGCCCTCACTCTGACTACCTGGTCACCATTGGGCACAATCTTCTATCTACATGTATTTGGGCATTTACAAAGACCAGAGAATGGAACTAAATATAACAAATTCAAAGGTTCCAAGATGCCAATTTATTGTCATTATTTTATTCCTTTGCTATCTTGTTTGCTCACTCACTCAAAAGGGAATCACCTGTTGCTGTTTATTTAAAAAAAAAAAAACTTGGTGAGGGATCTTATAAAATTTATTAGTATATAAAAACATCAAAAGAACTAAATGATACTTTAATAAAGATATTTCACCAAAAGAATCTTCAAAAAGAAATTTATTAACTAAACTCAATTTCATGCAAGTTTTACCTTCCTGAAACTTTTATAGCATATATTTATAATGTCTAACATTTATTGGGAAATTTTCATTTTATAATAAAAAATAACTGTTGTACAGGGAATAAATTGATAGTTTTTGACAAGGTTTTTGTTTATTTTAATGAATCTATTTGATAATTGCGTAAGTTATTTGATATGTACAAATTTTTGCCACCCTTATCCTATGAAGATGGATCTTGTACACATATACTTTAGCCAAGAACATTCATCAAGGCAATCAAGTATTCATATCCAGATGAGTCTTGCTCCCTCTGAAGGCCCAGAGATACCTCATGTGAACTACATTCCAGAGGACACCGTCTTGCAAACTCAAAATTCCCTAGGCTACTGGGTAACTTCAAATTTAAAGGTAAACTGAAGCAATTTTGGAAAAAACATAGAGTAAGAGAAAGGTGGAGGGAATTCAAAGAGTAGCCAGATTTACTTTAATTCAGATATTTGAACTTAGAAAGATTTGTATGATTTTTTTATATCCTCAATATTTTTCTAAATTGAGGAACCAGAGATTGAAAGAAATACATGTGATTTATTTTATCTTTGCCCTGTGTCCTGCCCAAAGTACAAATACATAGCATGGCATTTCCTAGAAAGCTTATAGAAATTTCACTGTTAGAGTAACCAAAACCCAAATATGACAAAGACCAAAGTTAATTTTTGTACCAGTGTCTTTTTAAAGTGTATTGCTCATTTTTTCTGGCTCTCTTTTCTTGGGCCACAGGAATTGCTCATGTACATACATGCACAAGACTACATTGATTCATTAATGTTAGATAATGAGTTTGCAATCACTTACTTCTACTCAAATATTGTTGTTTACAAACTCTTTTGTGAATAAAAAAGAAAAAGAAATTTCCCCCACAATGAGTACCTGGATTATAATTTTAAACTTGATTTTACAGGATCACCTGGAAAACTTTTAACATCCCAGGTTTCATTCACTTGCCAGTTAATCTAAGATTGTGATGTGACTCAGGGATCCAAATGAAAAAAGCTCTCTGGGTGTTTGTGAAGAATAGCTGAAATGAAGAGTTACTGCTTTAGAGTCCACTCAATTAGAAAAACAATACGATTCAGCTTGTGAGTAAAAATATGAATGGTTTAGTCTGTCCTGAATCCTACAGGTACTAAGTACATTCTTCACTTGTGAAGCAATTTAAGCTAGTGGGCTTCAAACTCTAAAATCTCTAAAAATTCTACTGAGAGTTACTCTCAAAATCATAAAGCAAGTTTTACCTACAATATTTTGACCTGCCTGGACAGTAATGTTAATCAGACATAGAGAATTTGATTTCACTGAAATAAAGATAGCTCTCAAGTCTGCTTTGGGATTCCATATTCTTTCACGCTAATTTACCCTCTATCATAACTTTGGGCCATTTTGACTCCCAAAGACATTCCTCCAAATTTTAATTGGTCCATTTGTAAGCTATACATCACCTGGGAATATAGCTTACTCTTGTTTGTCAATACTCCCAAGCTAAATTGTACATTTTTGTTTGTATTTAGTTCAAACCCTGCTGCTTCAGCATATGTTTCATAGTCAAACAGTACCCTCATGGGCAAATACAACTCCTTGGGTGTCAGATGCACATGAAACCATCCACACTTAGGAACCCATTTTCTGAACCATGAATCCTGAACAATGAATAGATTTCATTGTATCAGGAGGCAGCCTTGCAAAAGGGCCTGCATGAATAACCAAACAGAAACCAGCAGTCAATGTGGGAACACCTGCTTGACACTTTGGTTCTTGGTTGCTTGCCCAAGTCAACCAATTCAAAACTGGGAATGTGAACTACACTTAGGTCTTTAGATGTGACAAGGGTGTTGAATTGCAATGGAAAGTCATATGCCTACTCAATTTTCAGGAGAAAATCATGTTTTGTTCAATTATATAGTGCTGATTGTGCTTTTATCTTCAGTGAACTGGTAACCAAATTCACTTCAACATGTTCTTTAGTTTTCTTCAGTATAACATGTTATTTAGTTTCTGATCTACCCGTTTAATTAGATAACTGCATTTCTGTTAAAGCAAAGCCTATCATATATTCCTGAAAATACCTGTTTAAATTACATTAATGCTAACCTTATGCTTGAGGAGTGACCCATGGGGCAGTTTGTCCTAGCAACAAAAGAGATCAGCAATCCAAATGAGTATTCCCTGCAACTGTTACTCAAGCTATTTTCTGTATCTGTGTCTGTCGCTTAACACCTATATTTGTGTCCAGTGAAAGATCTGCCTCCATGGTAGAATGAAAACCTTGAATTTAACTGCTTTTTTATTCCTATAATGAAGAGTGTTCTAACTCACTTTCAAACACTACTCCCCAAGCAAATTTGGTTGCAAACACATGCTTAGTATTTGGTTTATGTAGGAGAACCCTCACCAAACATTCCATTTGTTTCCTCACACCTCCCATGATGTGCTGTCATTAAGTAGAAGTCCTGTGACTACTTCTGGCCAATAGACAGTGACACAAATTGACTGAACTCCATTTCTACCTAGGTAGTCAGGGAAAGTACTAATGCTTTATATCTAACTCTGACCTTAATCTCGGAAATCATATGCTCAGCTACTCAATCACTTCTCTATCAACAATTAACTGATACACACGAGAGGTAAAACTGACTGGGTGATTTTTGTTCTGTTTTAGTCACTATGGCAATTAGTGCTAATTATTTTGATTATTAATTTTCAGTTTTCAAGGAATTAGCCAGTTAGCTATATACATTGCTTTCAAAAATGTTTCTAGAATCTTTGATCCTCTCCATAAAGAACTGTAATCTCAAATATGGCTCAAGAATTACCTGTATGTATATATATATATATATATATATATATATATATATATATTCTACACAAGAAAATAGTCAACCGAACTTCAGAGAATATTGATGAATTTTAATTCCAAATAAAGGATTGGATATATAAATATTCAATAAGTATTTGAAGAGAAATTTGATAAATGAAGATATAAATGAGCATTCACATCTCAGACTATTTTGAGTAGCAAAAACTAGACTATAAGTAGTGGAAAGACCTTCTTTTGGAGCCAATTAATATTTTGTTAATTTTAAAATAACTGCCAAATGCCAGGATTAATCCTGGTATCAGCCCATCCGAGTCACTTAAAATCCAGAGCTATTTGTTAAAAATTTCTCTGGGCTTTCCATCAACACTTTTATGGTGGTGAAATCAGATTAAATGTAGAAATAAGATAATTTTCAAAGCACAGTAATCAGGATATAGGAATAGAAATTTGGGACAAGTAACAAGTAAAGTCAGAGAATTTTAGAATTAAATATTGGTGCTTAATATTTCTATTAGATTGATAAGTTTAATTAACATTTGAGCTTTTCAAAGAGCAATAAGGAAAAGATAATTGGATGGTTGTGAAGAAATCAATAAGACTAAAATTCTTAGTCTTTAATGAGAAAGTTTTCATTATATTGCCTTTTACTATTTCTTCATCATATTAATAAAAAGGGTAAAGTTACAATTTTATTGACTCCATTTTTTGTTATTTCTATTTATTTCTTTTCCATTAGTGAAAACTACCCTTGCTTCTTTTTGTCTCCAAAATTGCTCACCTAGCCCAATAAAACAGTTTATCCTCTCCTTATTCTTCGAAGCTCATTCTCAATATTACGGAGATCAGTTATCTGTTAGCTAACCCCCTGTGATGATTAGCAATAGGGAATCAAATTTTTCAAGTTTTGAGTTGTAATTGTTATTAATATTATGATTATTTTATCATGTACCACCATTATTACAAAAAGGAACATGTACATTCTTCTCAGGAGGTAGAGATAGATACGATGTCAGAGAGTCACTACAATCCAAGTATGCTCAACCATACTAGGTAGACTGTCACATCTCTCAACTCAGAGTAGACACTGATCCATGTACTAAGAAGAGAGAATCTAACAAAACTTGTCTAGGGAAGAATGGGAATTTGGGTTTTTCTCCTTCGGTATTATAAGAGATTTTATTTTCCCATGTATTCTCCCAGCAAGTTTCTCATTTATGTCCACGGATAAAGAACAAAATGGAAAAGACTAGAGCTAACACTACAGAATGGTCAGGGAGAATGAAAATATGAGTGTCTTTATTCTTGAATGAGATTTTAAGAAATTATAGAACCAGATATGGTATAATAATACACAACAACAAAAAATAAGTTTGTTTGAGCTAAGCTAATTGAGAAGGACTGTGTCAAAATCAAACAAGACTGTCAGGAGCTTCACAGCTTTACAATGTTGATTAGTTTGCATTTGCCTGTCTACCTCTTTTGTATCCCCTTCCACCTTGTCTTTGCCACAGAAGGCTGATACTTTGAACAGTTTCAAACAGGATCCTCTGCACTCTGACTTTTGTCCAGGATTGGACAATGGGAGAAAGGTAGGAGAGAGACTGGAAACAGGAGTATGTTTATTTTGACGTGTTTATCCAGGATGACTGGAGTAAGTAGTGTCTATCTTCTGGAAAGTCACAACTCCTATAGTGTTCTTACCTTCCCCATACATCTGTGACTAACGTGATGTGTATGACTACAGTTCCCTCTGAACTCTAATAGTGGTGCCTCCTGCTTTTTCCTTTGGTGTCAGCCTCTGAATGTTTGTCATCCCTTATTTATTTCTTCTAACTCTTCCCCCACTTTTGTGATTCATATCTCCTCAATAATTTAATTGATTCATATCTCCTCAAATACTCTAGTGCCTACCTTAACTAATACATTTCTTGCATTTCTCCTTTGAAGTTTACTGTGCCACTCTGGATCCCTGCTTGGGTTTTTACAAATTAAGCTTTGTAGAAGAAGTTTAGACAAGGATAGAGTTGCATCCACGCTCCGGTTTCACTTTCCCTGTGCTCAATCATAGTGGTGACTTCCAACTACTTGCAAAAACACTCCTGGCCTGGAAAGGTACTGGCAATCCTGTTCTCAGGAAATAGAAATGCTTTGTTTCAAAAACCTTGTCTCAGGCCCATGAATAATGGCTGGAAAATGATCCCGAGACATGAAAGTACAGAGCACCAGCAGCATGATTAAGCTAGTATTTTTGTTAATCACAAGCAAAACGAGCACAGGAAGAGAGATTATGCAGAGAGCAGGAGGGACTGCTAAGGCTTATTTTTGGGACAAATGATTCTCTTCCAAGTACTACATTATCTTGAAATTAAATGATATATAGTCTGATTTTAAGTAATTAGTAAAGCTTATAGTTTACTGTCAACTTTGTCTTCCAGGTTTTTCCCTCAGAAACTCGATGATATATGGCTCAGTGATATTTGCAATTTGCAGTGCCTGGGCCCAAAATGTCTACTAAATATTATCCCAGTATTTTCCTCATAATGTCAATGTGATATTTCCTTAGAGACACGTGCCACACAGCCAAATGCTGTATTTCTTAATAAAAATATCCCATATATAATTTAGATTAAAAATATTAGATATTTTTCATTTGCTCTGTTCCCTAAAAATTAAATAGGCATCGTCAGACCATGTGACTTTGGGTAAAGTTCTTGGGTAAAACTGGGATTTTGTTCATTCATTCCTGAGTACTCTGGCACCATCTGACATTTAATAAAATTGTGAACTATAAAAGCATCACATTCTTTGCTCTTTTCTAGCCTGTTTTTATTTTTAAATAATACATGCTAACCTTTTCATTCAATTTCTTAACATAGAATATCCCTCAATAATTTTTAAAGTTAGTTATTTTCTTATTTTAAAGTGAAATTGTTATTCAGAATTTTGAAAGAAGATCTGAAAGCTTTGATGTGAGCACCTGTTACATTCTTAATCCCCCAATGTAATCTTGTCTGTTATGAAATCTGTAAGAAGTGTTTAAGAAAAAGTATGTTATCTTCCCAAGCTTTGTCACAAATTTAAGTTGCTCAAGATTCAAAAGTGACTTTTCACTAACATGATCAGATGAACTCATAACACAACTGATCATCGCTTCCTTCTTTAGGATTTAGTACACATTCTGCATATGTTTTTTAACTTTCTTATTATATAAAAATGCTTTTTAAGAAGTGGATAGAAAATCTAAAGCTTGGATATACTACATTTCCCCTTTTCAAAATAGTTTCATACAATTTAGTGTAAAATATAATATAAATCATGTAACACACAAACACACACACACACACACACACACACACACACATCCCTTTGTAAATCTCTCCTCCATCTAACTTCACCCTGCCATTCTTCCTTTTCCAATTTCTCGGAATATGTTTGATTAGCAAACCTGTATTTGAATCTGAATTGACATATGAACTCAGACTACTTCTTTCTCACCTTTCAGAATGTTTATCCCTGTATTAATAGTGTAATGCATGAATCATATGTCTAAACATGAAACTGATTAAAACTTCATTTCTATTGTGCAGCAGTTAAAGCTGAGAGTTCACGGGAGGAAACGAACAAATGATTACTTTTTACTGTTCAGATTTGCAAGAAAACAATCCAGAAGTAGATAGGTTTCAAAATAGAGAATATCCTGAGGATAGTTTCAGATTTAATTTATAGCTGGAATATATTCAGGCAAGTTAGAGGTTATTCTAATATGTGGATACCTCACTGAACCTCAAAAACTTTGGAGCTTTGCCCATCAATAAGGTAGCTTCCCTAGAAACTTTTATTTTTGGCTCTTATCTCTTTGAAGATCCCTACTTGATTTTTCAAGCTGTAGATACATCATGAAATTAAGCTCTTTGCTATGTATTTCCCCAGTGGAAACTCACTTCCTAATGTTGTAGTTCTTGAAGCATTTGTTTGATGTTCAAAAAACATTAAAGTAAAGGAGAAAGCAGGGGAACAAATTCAAAATTTCTAATTTAAAATGGGTATTCTCATAACTAAATGAACATAAACCTTATTTTCTTTTTATGATGATTATATTTGATCTATATAAATTTTAATACAACATATAAAATTTGTTTGCTCGCAGTAGTGCTGAACAGTAGTAGAAGATGTTGCAATGTTGTAAGTATACCATTTAGCACAATTCTTAGCCCTATTATTGTATAATCTAACCATAGATCATAACAAGTACCAAGTCTTTGTGAAAAAGAGGATCAATAAATTAAGAGAACTTTGTTATCACTATGGTAAGCAAAAACGGGGAATACTGAAATGAAAATTTTTCATTTTCAAAACTTATAAGAAAACCTTTATTTATAAATATTTTAAAACACAGTGGAAGCTGAATTCAAAAATGAGTAAAGATTAAAAGCAACAAAATAAATAACAGTGAATATATTGAAATGGCACTACAGTCCAATTTTTAGCACTCTAAAAGAATTAATATCCTTACAGGAATAAAATAGCAACTTTAATATTAATAAAATATCGCTGTGAAAATCATCTCTAAATTTCACTTTACATCTGACTTGTTGAATGTTTAGAAGCATCTTAAGTCTGTTTTTTTTTTTAATATGCCAGGAATTGAACTCACAACCTCACCCTTGCCAGGCAGTCACTTTGCCACTGAGCTAAATCCCCAGCCCCATAAATCTTATACTATTAAGATTCTACTTGCATCTATACAAAATCTCTTAAGTCTCAAATAATAGGGTCTAAACCAAAGGCCATAAAATCTCTCTGTACTTAAAACAGAATGAATTTAATCCAGAGCATTTATTACACACCTGAGAGTAACTATGAAAAGCCAAATGAAAATGGTAAAGCACCACAATTAGTTATATCAGGAAAATACTGTCACTGCTAGGCTGGATCAAGACAGAGAAAATGTGACATTACTGAAGCCCAGAGCCCTTTGCAGTAACAAATGGGCCCAAGAGGGAATAGACTCCATTTCCTAGACACTGTTTATGAAAGAGCAAAGCAGAACTTTCACTCTGCCCCTTTTCCTGCCCTCTGACTTTTTACTCCTGCCTCCCACTGAACAATCCAACCTGGCTTCCAGCTGGCTTCACTGCTCAGGAAGCAAAGCTGCTGAGATATCCCCCATGATAACAAAAACAAGAGGCAGCATGCATTCCAGATAAACAGCTGAGGACTGGTGCACACCAGAGACTCAGTGGTACACTGAGCCTCAAACAGTGTGTAGGTACTAGTGAGCTCACCTCCATCATATCTTTTGTTTTTCTCTGAAACCACATCTTCAGCTAAGTGGAGAGAGTTTCTCTCTCTTTTTTTTTTTTTTTTTTTTTTGGTCCTGGGAATCATACTCATGAACTCATGCTTGCCAGGCAGTTTCTTATAATCCACAGCGCACAGTTTTGCCTTGTTTGTTTCTTACGCGTAATCTCCATCTCTATGCAGTTGAAATACCTCAGATAAACATATACTCCAAATAAACAATTCCATTACTATTAAAACCAAGCAGCTCATTGACAAGACTTTAGCCTCTTTTACTAAACAGAATGTCACCTGTGCCCAACTTCTGTGAGGACATTTAGGACTGCTCTGCAGTGTTCTCTGTGTACACTGTCACTAGGTCTCACATAGGTTCTTCATTCGTAGTTGTTATTATTGTTATTATTATCATAAGTCATAGTACTAGGGATTGAACTTATGGGACTTGGCACATAGCTACACCCAAAGCTCTTTAGATTTTTATCCTGAAGTATCCTGGAATCTCATAAAGTCACCAGTCCATGTTCAAACTTGTGATCCTGCTACTTTGGCCTACAAGAATGGGATGCAGTTAGGCAGCACCACACCCAGCTCCTTGATCATACTTTTACATAAAACCTTCATTATCCTTTTACTCTAGTTTGTTTCACTGCTCAACTGACAGTCAAATGGGATAAAAGACACATTGCTTCATAACAAAGGTTTTGCCATCAACAGTTTGAGGAATGTTATCTCTGAACATTCCTGTGATAGAAGTTCTCAGCACATTAGAAGGCAGTTAAGCCCCATTCAACATAGAGAAGTACTCATAAAACATTAATATTGAGATTCACTCTTTCACTCTCCAAAGCATCTCTTCGTGAGAGCCCTTTAAATGTGCCTTCATTTAAAGGTTTAAGACTTACAACATTTTGGGCAAGAGTAAGGCTTCCCAGACAGTTCCCAGAGCTTTCAGCAAAACACCGGTAAAAGCTGTCACAATGGTTGCACAGTTTCACACTACATAAGTCCAAGGTGCTGCTCCAGGATGGATGGTGTCCCAGAGGTGTACATCAGTGCAACCCAGCCCATGCAAGAGCAAGTGTTAATATACACTAGCTAGGTGACAAGTGAATAGTGAGGTTAGAGAAGCCTTATTATAAAGCACTCTGAATATTATTACATAGAAATAGGCTTTACAGAGAAAGAATATTGGTAAATTATCCTAAAAATTTTGCTGGTTAAAAAATTTTTCTTGAATAATAATAGGGTATGAAATTGCCAGAGGAGTGCTATTAATGAATTAGGGTCTACATTCTCTACTCAATTAAATTACATAAAAAGTATGTTAAACATAATAAAGTAACATTTAATTAGAAAGTTCAAAAAGGTCTTTGAAAATCAAGGATATCATGGAACCTTTTGCTTTAGGATATTATCTTCGCAAGTGTCCTCTCTGTCCAAATTATCATTAGTCTTTACTGTAAATTATAGAATTGTGAATGTGATAGATATTTTCTTCCCTCCTTTTAAATAGAAGTAGGATTTCTTTTCCTTTTCTTTATTTTTGTACTAGTGAACTATGAATGGCCATTAATCTTGTATGGAGCTTTAATGTGGTTCTAGTCTTGTATTGTTTGTTTATCTTCTTGGGCTGTCTTTTTTATTTTATTATTGTATTTCTTTTTACAGAGCCAGCAGCAAAATCCAGGGTCTTGCCAAAATAATGATCTACACTTCCAATCCTTGGATTAATTTTCAGTTTCAACTCAACCCAGTTTTATAGTCTGTTTCCCTCTTATTATTTTTTTTTCATACACCAATCACTGAACTAGAAGTACTGAAACATATCTACGTAGACTTTCAAATGGAGAGTATTCATGTTTGTGGTGTTACTGCAGAGATGTCCCCTCTTGAGTGGTCATGGGAACTCATGGTTCTTACATTGCATATTTTTTTAGATAAAATATATATAGCTAACAAAAGTAGAGGTTTTTAAAGATCTTTCCTTTATCCTTGAAAGGAAGGAGGCTACACATTTCAGGGATGAAGAGATAAAATCATGCATATTCTAACTCTTCAATAGTTTCCCATTGTAATTTGCACTTGGTGCACTGATGACCGCAGAGCCTGGGTGACAATGTGCTCTGACCATTAGTCTCTGAAACAATGCTACGTTTCAAGGCAAAGCCAAGCAGTAACAGATAGGAAGCACTGGAAGTGGATTAATATTACTGACATGAGGAAAAGAAGGTTGGATCTACGACCAAGGAATTCGCCATCATGAGCAGGATTTGGATAAATATTACAAGTCAAATTCTTTTGCCTAAGATCCTACTGCCAATCATTGATAATCTGTTTAATATTATTATGATAAATGTTTTCACAAGATTATGATTGTATCATGTGAGTCCTGGACAAATTCTAATGCTTTAAGTGTATGCACATTTTTAGGGCCATGGATTTGACTCAGCAATGTGTCTGCCTGACAAGTCCAAGTCATGAGTTCAGTCCTTGGTATGCCCCCCCCAAAAGTATATATACATTTAAATCATGAATTATGTATTTGTTTTTAGCTTTTTACTTTAAGTCAAATTTCCCTTCCCTTAAATTTTCTGGGAGTACCACATTATTGGCAAACTTGATTTTGGCTTAGGTAGTAAAAGATGTATAAAATGGTTTGTTAACAATTCAAAATTTTATAAACATGGAAAATGTTAAGTTTGAGCTAATAAAGCTAAACTACTAAGGAAATACATTTACATATACAACTATTTGCACAATAAAATAAATTAAAATGAATAATTGCTAGTCACTATATTCAGTGTGATAAAAATCTATGGTGGATGTTTAAATTAAAATAAAATTACAGTGAAAGATAGATTGGCATTAATCCTCCTTAGAACATTTCCCTATTCCGTCACATTGAGCTTAGAATTTTACTATATGAAATTTGTGGAGACATAGACACTACATCCATCATACCTATATAGTAATTTTTTTCACAATTACTCATGAGGTAGATAATAATTTCTTTTACAGACAAAGAAAATGAGACTCAGAGAGGTTCTAGGGATCATTCAATTCCTCATACGTATCAAGTGGAAGAAACAGAATTTGAAGTCAGAACTGTCCAGCTCCAGGTCCCTAACTTTGCACTAGTACTCAGATTTGGTTTCATATTATCTTACATTCCTCTAATCAACATTTCTCTGCTGTCATTAATTGTGATGGAACACGTAATGGCTGGAGAGTTTTCCTGAAATTAAATTTAATTAATGATATTCTAGATATAGAGGATTTATTCTTGTACAAAAGAGAGATAAAAAAATATAGCGAATGTTTGAAAACTATTCTTGCTACATTTAGAAGCCACTATAGAAGTTCTGTGTTGTGCTCTAAAATGAGGTGCAATACAAAATAAAGGAAATCCTACTGCTGAGTAGGCTCATTAAAACATTACAGTTAGTCTTCACTCACATTATTTACTAGATCCAACACAAAGTGACTTCTGGTGAAATCACCATGAAAGGTAACTATTTTGAATTGATTTAGGGGGCAATAATAAGAATGTCTTTTACCATAATATTTTTTTAAAATTTAAACTTTAGATATATTTTTCCATCAACTCTATTGATATCTAAATGTGCAAATTGTTTCTTTAGTACATGAACAATTTTATTAGTTGTCTTTTCATCCTTCTGAGTTTCTGAACATTCTTTTAATTACAGGCCTTTGGTGCATAGAAAAGTTTTCATTTCTTTCAGCAAATGCTCTCCTCGAATATCAGTTCTTAGCATCTACCTACCTACCTGTAACTGCTCTTTGACAGCAAACACTTCTTCTTCAAAACAGTCCAATGCTTCCAGCTCTTCCCTGCATGTCTCTTCCACTTTGTCTGGCACTGACCTCTTCTGCCCCACAAAAGTAGCAATTCCCTTACACAGTTTTTAGCCATTCTATTAAATACATTGTAATAAGATTTAAAAACGTGGATATGAAGAAGCAATCATGATATAACATTGAAAGTATTTCCAAGCAAAAATATCTATAAAGTGAAAGGATCATTTTTTACCATTTGATTACCTATTTGGGATAATGAGCTATGACTGAGGTTATTAATTTCAAAAATTAATCTCACATTTCAATTTTTATGCCTTCAACATACTTACATTTACCTGAGAAGAATCAAGTGATCCATTGTTTATCTTTTTCTTTAAAGTAGCTTAGTATGGAAATTGTGTGTGTGTGTGTGTGTGTGTGTGTGTGTGTGTGTACAGATTGGAAGATTGGAATCACCTCTCCCTGCACAATTTATTTACTCACTCAGACTCTAAGTTCCACAAAATCCTGGGCAAAATATCTAAAATATACAGTGATGTTTTCTCCTCTTGTAGAAAATAAGAGACTAAAGATTTCTTTAAATATCAATAATTTTATATCACAGTGTATTTTCTCCTGTAACAATTCTGTCCTTTCTTTCCTCTGAACAGCCATTATGCTTTCCAAACTTAAAAAATAATGCTAAATAATTTACATTTAAACTATGACATGTTTCTACTATCATTAAAGTTTTATTATATAATTGACTGACTTTTCACTGTATGAATACCTTTAAAAGATTTGTTGCATTTTTAAGTGTAATTATTTGATGTCATAGAGTTAAATTGTGTTTTTTGTTTTGCAACACATACCTGCTTAATTTTATTAGGACTTTTTAAAAATAAAAGACAATTTATTTGAAGGTAGGAAAATGGTGAAAAGAGAGATGCCAGCTGCCCTGGCTGAGCAGGAAGAATTAGAAAGTGAATTCTCCAATTTTATTCAGATTTAGAAATTAGGAGTAAACTGAAATTTATTGTGAACTGTATGACAAAAATAAAGCTATATATATATATATATATATATATATATATATATATATGGAAATATACATTATTTCTAAATGTGTAAACTTACATTCAGTTATATCTTAACTGTGTAGTGCTTCTTTTATCCAAATACCAGTTAGCAGTGCAGAGTCTGACAGAACAATGACAGGGACATGATATGCAGAACTGGACCCACGTGAAGAAACGTGCGGCAAAGTGTGGGCTCTGTGTTCACAGGACTCACTCACACAGGTATGCTTCTTCCATGGCACACACTTGCCTCACTATTCATGAAGCTCTCCTGGAAATTTCTGTAAATTGTTGGTCTTTACAGAGGTTTGATCATTAATTTTGATGGAGTGAAATTTTTCTGAAGGGAGATGTGATAAGCATTGTATTCCCACATGACCAGTCAATATGTATCCTCTTTTAATGTAAAATTTCAGTACATTCTGATTAGGTTTTATCACCTAAGTTAAATATAACAAAAGTAACAGCATGAAGGTTTGTAAAGTTGAGTCTGGTTTTAGACTCTTTGCTTTTAAATTCTTATTCTAGTCATTACTAACTATGCAATCCTTATCATACTATTTAGGCAAAGTATCAATTTATTTATCTATTAAATGGAAACAACATCAAATTTACATGGGTAAGGATTAAGTTGTATAATCCATTTAAAATGTGGAACAACAGGCCTAAAATACAAAAACACTCCAAAGATGTCTACTGTTAATTTTTACTCCAGGTAGTATATGATTTTAATACTGTTAAGCAGTGCATGTTTAAGAGTTTAGTACTTCAGTGCTTCCCTTTATTCAGAGTCACCTGATGCATTAAAAATTCACTTCTTAGCATTTTCCTCAAGTTTTTAATGTGTTTAATTGAATGGAAGCAAACTAGATCACTGAATTTGTGTTAGAGAAATTGGACAAAATTGAACAGGAATGATTTTCTACAGAATGCTTGTCTTAGCTAACAGAATATGTCTTGTACCAGTGACAGTGCCCTCCTGGCTGGTCCTTATTTATTTTGAGTATTAAACACTACGGGGATATGCATTTCACTCTAATTTGAACTTTTACCCTTTGTTTCTACATTTGTGCCTCTCAGAGGTATTTTTATTGCCAATATTCAGCAGCAGCGTTTGGCTAGAATTCATAGAATATTGTTACAAAGAGTCTTTCCTGTTGTCATGTTAACATCTATTAAGAACCTACATTGTGTACAACTGTGACCCTTGCACCTATTTTTCTCTCTTTGTCCTTCTTACAAATTTGGTACCACAACTTGAGATGCATGTGTCATCACCATGCTGGTTTATTTGCTCTTTTTTCTGACCTCTCCTAATCAACTGATCCAGACACTAAAATTCCTACCCAGGCATTGAGATGTTCATCTGAATTGAAGTTTGATGTTCACCCATCACTTCCCTGAAGGCACTGACAGCCTCATACTTTCATCTGCCAGTTCATCCTTCCTCCTAGCAGACATAAGCGGATTAACATATTCCCAAGAGGCTGATGCCTTTAGCTGCTGAAGCCCCTCGATACTTATTACCTGACAGTGTTCTACAGCGGAACTTATTTATTTATTTTCAACTCTTACCTGCTAGGATATCTTCATGAGATACATGTGTCATTTTTGAGGGGGACTCTAGGGGGACAACAGCTCCAGGCTTTGGGGGTTGGTTTGCCTGGAGCTGTCAAGACTTACCTCGTGTAATTTAGCCGTGTCCCTTCTCCATCCTTAGACTTCAAGTTCTGACCCAGTTTACTCTGTAAAGAGTAATGCAGACTACAGGACCTTGTAGAGAAGCAGTAGGGGACAGTCACTGGGGACTTTCATAATGTAAAATTTGAGTTCCTGAATGATATAAGGTGGCTGTCTACACAGACTTAAATCTCACGATAATTGTCCTTCTTCATTTCCTTGTGACAAGAGTCTTGGCCTCAGCAGCAGAGCGTGTCACTCTAGCGAATTCTGCCACTTTGTTGTGGTGGTCGGGAATTGATGGTTGACATTGATGAGGTCTAATTTCCCAGTGGACTCCAGGAGGGTCTGACAGTGGTATGGATTATGGTTGGTGTACACACCGACTTTTTATATCGTTTTCTTCCCTACACAAGGATACTACAGGCAACAGTTTCTGTGTGTATTTGAAAAAGTCTGCATGTGCTTTTATTAATCACTTTTATTAAACACTGGAAACACTGTGTGATCAGCTGTAACAGTGGGGTAGTGTAAGCCAAATAGGCTGGACTGGGGAAAGCAGCATCCTCAGGTGACAAAGTATTATCATTTGTTTTATCAATCATCCTTATGAGATAGAAAATATAAGTTTTTGTTTCCAACTCAGATGAGAAAAGTGAAGGTTAATGAGATTTTCGTCATGTACTGTAGAGATCTGACACAGCCTGGGCACAATATTTCTCTTTTTTGAGATTCTGGCAGTTATGGACCAAATCACACCTCCTTTAAGAGCATTACAGTTCAGTGAAATGATGCTTACACATGGAGATTAAAAAAAAAAAATCTAAGGCAGTTTTGGTGCAAGAGTAGACCTTTACAGAAGGCTTGGCATAGGAGTGAATGAGAGATAATAAATTGTTTGAAGAGGAGGTGGTGGAGACCGGTAATGAGTTAAACCACCAAATACACATTCTTTGACTTAAAAGGGAAATGTTGACTTTCAACAAGATTCATACAACTATAATACAACATAAAAATTACTTTGCTTAAAGACCAATGGAGAAGCTATATTTAACATTATGGTAATAAACTTTGTGAGAGCTTTCCTATAATGATGCAATGTAATTGTTGAAATGGATTGTGAGACTTTATGGTGAATTCTAACAAAAATGAGAATTTATACATTCATTGTGACTTTTAAGTCTTATGAATTTTTGAACTACATTGAAATGAGGCACTCAATTAAAGAAAGATTTCCAGGCAATGTCACAGATGTTTATAGCTCAGGAATTTAGTATGGGCAGTGAAGAAGCAGATAGCAGCAGAGCACAGAATAGGTTGAGCTGATAGAACCTGCCATTCTTTTTATGTTCAAGGTTATGTGACCACCCAGTGAAAAGCACTGAAGGTCCATTGATTTTAATATTTCAGTTATAGAAAAGTAACATTTTAATGACCCTTGAGACTGATTTGACTGTGGAATAAAGGTACAAAGATAGTCATGTGTAGTTCACTTGATACATGGCTCAAGAGCCAGAGCTCATTCAAATCCTGAAAAGCTCTCTGTGGGTAGTAGAGAATTCTGCTCCTAGTATCTACTAGTTGTTACATCTAGTTGCTAAATAAGGGTGCGAAAAAATTTCATGATGTCTATTTTTATCAAGAAGAGCTTATAAAAACATTGGCGTCATGTGCTACATTGAAATTGAAGGTTAAAAAGGCTGGAGAATTCAAGAAATAGTGGAGGAGGATCCAAGAACAAAGAGAAATACTGGAATTAAAAAAAATAATGTGATGTAAATATCATGTGGTCAGTGATATTTGAATTGGTAGTTTTTGAAGCCTCATTTAAGGGCTTTTCACAATACCTGAAAGCCATCTTAAGTGAGGTACTTATTTGTTGAGTGTAAGTGCTTCAAATATATAACTTATCCTCCTCATCTGTGTGTTCCACCATCTGTGGATTCACCCTACTACACCAGACCAATAATATTGTAAAAACAAAAAGTTCTCTTTAGTGAACATACACAGATATTTCTTGGCATTATTCACTAAACAATATCATATAACTACTATTTACTTGGAATTTACATTGTATTAGTTATTGTAAGTTATCAAGAAGTGATTTAATGCATACAGAAAGATGTCATAGGTATGTGCAGGTATTACAGCACTTTATATAAAAGATACAGTTATCCAAGGATGTGGGCATCCATTGAGTGTTGGGATCTCTTTCTCATTGATGCCAAAAATGACTGTCTATAATTTCTTAAGAAGCAATGAGGTTACTCAAATGCAATTCGTTATCCTTCCCTCTCAGTACAAACTGGTGAATTTCCCTGTCATCCAGTATCAAATGTTTAAAAATCACCAGGCTTTTTGTTTCCCTTGGATTAGGAAATGGTTGAAGGTTAGTATTACCTCCAGGTATTTCCTGATTCTTTCCCAATGCCATAGTCACCTCCTCTTTAGATCCTCATTATCTTTTCCGATAAAACAGCAGTTATCATCTGCTCACTGAGTTCTATGCCACCGGGCCTATCCTGTTAGTCCCTTTCAAATGAACCTATATAACTTACTTGCCAAACATGGTGGTTTTATTTTTGTCCCTCAAAAAATAAACAAAAAGAAGCAAAGAAAAAAACTATATTTTTAAACCAGAGACTAAGTAGAATGTAAGTCTCTTACAATTGAGTTTAGAAATTTCCAAAATCAAGTCAAACTAACTGTTCCAGCTTCATTTTTCACTATTCATGTACCTTAAGGAGGAACCATATTGGAGGACCAGGGGGATCTAGCTCAGCAGCACAAGCTCCTGCGAGGTTGTGAGTTCAATCCATGGTACAAAAAACAAAAATCAAAAAGGAGGAACCTCATTAAAATGTTCCCTCTGATCTTTCCTTGGCCCATGATCTTATCCTGTTCCCTCACTCTAGAATATCCATAACCTTAACTTTTACACAAGCAGATAAGACATGTAAATCAGTGCTTATAACAAGGCCTGGCTATCGAAAGAGGCACTGGGAAGCAGACCTGCTACTTTTGGTGTGGAATATATTTTAATGATTAAAATAAGTTCAGGTTTTGCCTCTGCTACTTCTCATCTGGAACAAGCTGGATGGCCACATTGTGTCTATTTACATTATAAATCTTTAAAATGGAGAAAAGGATAACATTTTCATCACAGAAAGCTGTGCGGAATTAAGTAGTTGATGTGTGTGTTCATTTAGAACCAACAGTGTAGAGTATATAATGTATTAGTGAAAATACTATTGTAAAGTTGAGCCCGCTCTCAAGTTTCCTTTGGGGTATGCCATGTATACCCACCTATTCTTTTCCTATACCGGGCTTTCCTCACAGGTGTAAATGAAAAGATGAAGCTGGGAATAAAATGACATATAGGATGATCACTTTTATTGTCACAATTTTCAACTATGTATTTTGAAACTATTTTGTGAGCTCTAGTTCTTCTAGCTTTTAGTCAGAATGTGGAATATCAGAAAGTGATAGATTTGGGGGCTAGGGGTTTAGCTCAGCAGCATAAGCGCCTGCCTTGCAAGCAGGCAGTCGTGAGTTCGATACCTGGTACCGGTAAAAAAGAAAAAGACAAAAAAAAAAAAAAAAAAGTAAGTGATAGATTTGATTTATATTAGTTGGTTCATTCTTTCATTTGATTATTCAGTGAACATGTACCGAATTTCATGTTAGCTTTCAATTGTTTGGGTAGCTGATTGTCAACACAAAGTTGCTTAGATTAAAAATTTATTAGCTTACAATTCTGCAAAGTTGGGTCTCACTAGGCCAAAATCAAGGTAGCAGCAGGGCTGCACTATGTACTGGAGGTTCTGGGGAGGAAGGTATTTCTTTGCCTTTTTCAACATCTATTGGTGACCTACATCTTTCCAAACCAGCAATGACTGGTGGACTTCTTTTATATCATGCTCTGTCACTTACTAGTCTCCTCCTCCTCTATGTTTAAAGAGTACTTCCAACTAAATGAAATCCACTTAAATAATAAAGGATAATTTGCAAATATTAAGGTCAGCTGATTAGCAACCTTAATTTCATTCTTAACTTTAATTTCCATACAGCACAACATTTTTAGAGGTTATGAGTATTACAATATCAGTATCTTTGAGTAGCCATTATTCTATTTATCACACATAATTATCATAAATTCTTTTTAATGAGTGAAAAAATACAGGAGAGAGGACATTATAAACTTCAGTTCCTTTGTTTTGTATGGCTTTATATACCTCTTCTTGGCACTTAAATTTATATACACACAAAAAATAAATGTAACTTTACAGCTATATTACATCCAGTGAATGCCTTGTTTGGTAGCGTAGAAAATGAGAAAAATTGTGATATGAGGGAGGAAAGGGCAGGAATTAGAAAAATATGTGAAAACTAAAATTTAAAGAAGCAAAATTGATATTAATCTAAAAGTTACAATGTAATATATATGCATAAAATAATACTTTTGGATTTCAATTTCTTCCTTTTAAATAGACAGGTTATAAGAGCACAATAGAAACTTGTAAGGGATTTTTTATGTCTGCATATTAGACTTGTGTCTTCCTTTCTTTTCCTTCCTAGATATGACTGAATGCTTCAGTTTCCACAGCATACCTTATTAAAATTTCTTTAGAAAAAGCATAGCATATTCAGAAACTTTCAGACACATCTGCTGCCTATGAAATGAGGATGTGAGTATTTGTATCTCTTCTCTTTGAAACATGAGGATGGATAGCAAAAATCACTTGTAAAATACTTTAGACGTCTTGGAAAAGGAGCCCATCGAAATGGAAATTATTATCATCGGAAGAGTCATAACAGTCTTCCAACTGTCATTGTTAGAGTGGAAAATAGTGATTCATTCTACTTTCCTTCTCCTTTGTCCCAGCGGATGGAAATCAGCCTATTAGTTCCTCAGTGTAACTGACAGTCTCTCCTTTATAAAATCCATCCTCAATTCACATTTCCACTGAAATTTTAATCCAATAAATTATATTTTTCTCCTCTCTGTTGCCAATTCAAAGTCATTCTTTGATGACTGTGCTTACTGACTTCTAGTTCTCCTTCAGGAAGTAGAATTATTTTGAGAAAACACAGATGAGCACTGGAACTCTATGGACATTCCACTTCTGAGTCTTTAAGAAAGGAATGCAGGACTGGAATCCAGACACCCAGGTACTTAGGCACTTAGGCTCCAATGGAGAGAGCAACCATTCACCAGAGGAGGGCTGGGTAGAGAGAAGTGGCTTTGGATTTGGGGTATGTCTATTCATCTCAGAACACTAACCCTTTATTTGGGTAGATTGCAAATGTCAAGTGTCATAGTTGTGTGAATAAGAATACTAAGCTCCTTGTTAAAATTAGGCATTGTCACTAAGGACTGTCATGCATATATTCTGATGCTGTGCTTTCAGGGAGAGCTTGACAGTGAGGGGTTTCCTAAAACAGTCTCATAGGTCAGTGTGGTGTTGGATTACAATACAAATCCCCCATGTTTTCAGAGACTGCATTAGCTTCTGAGAGCCAACCAGCTGCCCTAGAAAATCACCATGGGTGGAGTGAAAAGACCAGAGAAAGACATGTGCATATTTGTTGTCTGGAAAACAGAGGACACTCACAACTACCAAGTTAGATGCCGATGACCAACTTGGATTCCTCAGTAGTAACAAGAGGGATTATAGTATCTGCCCCACTTAACTGGTATGAAAATGGAAAGATTGCTATGTATCAATTATTTATAATAGTAACTAAAAATGAACATATGTTCAGTAAACATCAGTCAATACTACAGTTTTCACTGGTCATTGTTACTGCTAGCCTAGAATCTCAGAAGGCAAAATTGAAAAGATCATACTACTTTTGTAATCAGTATCTTGAAACAGAAAAGAGGTGCAATATGCAGGAACCAAGATGAAATTCATGAAATTTTAACTAAAAAAAAAAATTAGAAAGAAGAGAGTAAATTGCTGTCACATAAAAATGACTGAGTGTCTTTGAATTGGCATCAATAGAATTGTGGTATTAGAAATTTATTTCTACTTTTGTAAACTTGAGGTTTATAACCTGTGAAAGTCATACTTTCTACATATAGCTATTTAGCATTATTTTTGGAAAAATAATATTGTTATGGTTTGTGCCTGGATGTCCCTCCAAGGTCTCATGCAGTCATGAAAGGGCTTTTAAAGGGTTGTGTCTAGCATGTGTGATATTGGGATTCAGGATGTATGATAACTAAATCAACCCACTGATTGTTTGACATAGCTCTGGTTGTGAGTGCTACCTGCCCTTAGGCCAGAAGGTGAGTAACCTGGACAGACTATAAAAGGGACAGAAAGAAGCTGTTATAGTCACTTGTACCTTGGTGCCTTCTGCCTTCTGTTTTCTGCCAGCCATGAATGGCTTCTCCATTGGGATGCCCTTTGCCAGGCTACTCTGCCTTGGGGCCAGTCAATATGGACTGAAATTGCTATGAACTGTGGGCTGAAATATTAATTATTTCCAGCATTAATTATGGTGTTGGGTATTTTGTCTTGGCAATAAGAAAAAAGAAACTAAGACAAGTATATATTTATTATTTATTGTTATAATTATTAAATGTTTCAAATTTTATATTTCAGTTTTTTGAGAAAAAGTCTCCATCTCACTATTTTGGCTCTCTGACCTGTGTAAATTAAGGAAAGAAAGAACGAGACAGAAATAGAGAAAAGAAATAATGGGAGGTAGGGGGGAAAAAACACTAGCTAACAGTATGCGAACATTGTGTTATGTTTCTTATAAATATCTGCCATGTATTATAATGCCAAAACATTTATTATGTTCAGAATTAGATATGATTTGTGGCAATGCTTTTCTGCTGAAAAAACTAAAGTGAATTTCTCAAGACTTTTCAGTTAGTAAGGAACAGATCCAGAACATCAATGCTTGCCTGTTGAGGCAAAATACTGCACTATAAGTATGATGCAATATTAAATACAACATCCTCCTCCACCAATTTTATCAATTGTTATTGTAAATCTCCCCTCTTTCCCTTAGGAGGACAAGGGAAAGAACTCTGAAGCCATTTACTTGAGAGGAGTTTTTATGAACTAACCAACACTTTGGAAGTTATTGAAAATTTTACTTTCCTCATTAATTCTGGCACTTTAATTAAGAAAGACATCTTTCTTTCAAAGTTTTCATTAATTTTAATCATGGTTTGTATTGTTTATAATTTAAATAGGAAATTCTTCTTTTCATGGTTATTGAAGGCTTTCTCCACTTAACACTTCATAATTTTATCCTTAAGATTTAGATCTTGTATTTATCAAGGTTTTTTATGCAATGGAAAACAGCTATTTTCTTTAGGCAGTAAGTCAGTTTTTAAAGTCTTTTTAAAAAAAGATCCATCATTTATATACTGAATTTGATAATAGCAAAACTATACACTAATAACACTTATTTTCTATACCCCTTACTTTATTATCTTGATCCATGTGCAAATTTCCTCCATATTATGGTTTTTATTGTAACTTTGCTCATGTAATTTTTGAAATTTCCATTGCAGGTCCTGTTATGTTTTTCAAGATCTTTGCAGAATAATAGTGGTAGTATCAAATGTCCTATGATTATTGTTTTTAAAATAATTGCTTCAAATGCCTCCAAGTATTATATTTGTCAATGTTATTTTAGAAGTATTTTTATTTACATTAAAATAGTCTTTTTTATTTCTTGTTTTTTTTTTTTTTTTTTTTTTTTCCATTTTTATCGGTACCGGGGATCGAACTCACAACTGCTTGTTTGCAAGGCAGGTGCTTATGCCGCTGAGCTAAATCTCCAGCCCCATCTTTTTTATTTCTATAAGTCATCACAAATTATGTTAGGATTCATCATTTGAGTTTTTTTTTGTTGTTGTTGTTGTTGTCATGTTTATTTGCTTTGATTTGTTTTGATTGTTTGAGACAAGATTTCTGCTATGAAGTTCAGACAGGTCTTGAACTCAGTTTACAGCCCAGGTTAGCCTCAAACTCACAATGATCATCCTGCCTCCGCTTCCTGAGTGCTGGGATTACCTGTGCCACTACCATGTACTACCACTATGATCCTCTCATATCCTTTTAGAGCATGAGGATGGATAGTTTTTTTCTGTATCTACCATCTTCTGCAGTCCTTTACATTTCTGGACATCTATTTAACTTATTTATCATAATGTATCATTATTATTTTGTAGAGCTGTGTTAGCTAACATTATTGAGAGCAAATTATATCTAAATTCATAATTAAAATATTCTCATAGTAATTTCTTATGCTATCCCTAACCCCATTTTTTGATCAATATCAAACCAGTCTAGAGAAAAATACGTATGAAGGAGAACTACTTATCCTTGAAGGTTTGATAAGAACAAGATCATAATTTCTAGTATCTTTTGTGGGGAGTACTATTTTTCTTACCTTTTCAATTAAAATGGCTATTGGTCTATTTAAATATTATTTTGCCTTGTACAATTATAGTGTTCTATTTTTCACAAAGCAATTAATATACATTATATTATTATATGTGTATATGTACAGCTAACCCTTCAATAATTCTCTAAAAACCAATTCAGTTTCTGAGAATACTTTGCTTGCTTCAAAATATTTTCAAAGTTTATGGCAGTCAAGTTATATATTTCTCCTTTTCATCTGGAGATCCACTCTTTTCATATAACAGAAACTGACATAGCCTACCATTGCACAAAATATTAAATAAGATTTTAAAAATTTGTCCCAGAATGGGAGCATACCCACCTCAGCCCTCTGTGGAGCAGTGTCATGTACATCGACTTCATGATCTCAAGGACTGACATACAAGTGAACCACATTAATTACTGACGCTCATCCGAATGCTTCTCAGGGTACTTTTTCCTATGGTTTCCTCACCTCTCATTAGTTTGAGTTGTGTTTTTTGTTTTGTTTTGATTTTTGGTCTGTTTGGCTGTTTCCATTTTTATTTGTTTAGATTTTTACTCCTTTTCATTAAAAAAAAAAATCTTAGGAGAAGTTGTAGAAATTGCCTGTAACCTTCCAGGACTCAGAAATGTTATAGAGCCAACGGATCAAAAAGTATCTCTCTAAATCTGAAGACTTTTTTTTGGAACTGAGTAAAGCCATTCTGTCTGGCAAGAAAAATCAAAGCATTAACACATGCACTAGCTACCTTCACTACTTTAAAAACAACCTGTGCTGCCTCCACTGATTTTCAAATGGGATAACTTTAAAGCATGTTTTCCTAAGTTAACTAGCAGAATGAAGTCCTGGTCACCTTCTGAAGTTTCTGGCTTCTCTTTCTTGTGCATGACTTTGTGCTCTAGCATTTCCAAAATCCATCATGCACTTGACTCTTTGTTTCAGTGTATACTTCTGAGGTCAACCTAAGACAAACAAACATCTATTTCCTCCTTCTGATCATCCAAGCCAAACACACCTTTTAGGGTCGAAGTCAGAGCACATTGTTCCTTCTATGCATTATTTAAAACATTTTGGTATCTTCTTTCTGATTCTCTAAAATATAGTTTCCTTTTACGGGACAATTTATATGTCATAATCCTAATACTGATTAGAATTGTGTACTGCTATATGCTTTACTTGGATTTTTTATATTTCTAGTGTTTCCACATGTTTTGGGGGAGGAAAACATAGCAATATCAAGAATAATGGGTAATTCTCATATAACTTTTCTTTGAGTGCTGAGATAACTTTTTAAAATCTGTTTTTCTTAAATAATAATTACATAGATATTTCCTTCCTTAAACTTCTATCTTCTTCACACTGAAATACAAGCTTCAGTCCTTTAGCTTTAGAATTGTTAATTTAAGTCATTTGAATAGCCAATAATTGTATATAGTAGAAATTAAGAAGGCAGACAATTCAATGAACAATTACTGACAGTACAAAGAGACAACAGAAGCACTATAGAGTTCTTAATGTGGCAAAGAACTGAGGTTTTTGATGGTTAATGTTGGAAAAATACCTAATGTACTTGATATATGTTACAACATTTCTCATCAATAGATCAGAAACCAGAAATGAATATCTACGTCTCAGGCAGGAGACACACTTTTAAAATTACTAGTGGGCAGAGGTAGTGAAGGGAAATAATAGGAACCTAAAAGAATATAACACATGAGATTTTGTCTTAGAGAAAGTACAGATTAAATAATATTACTACTAATGTTTCTTTTATTTAGAAGAAATAAATGAAATGCAAGTGGTGAAATAAAATATATTTACAGGTAAAAATCTTGAAATCATAAAGTCTGCGGTAAGAATTATATTTCTTTACAAACTGATCTTTATTCACCAAATAAATCTGGTGGGTAATGTTGAAGGATTTTGAATCATGTGTGAGGATGGTATTGATGCTACTAAAATACCATTTAACATGGAGTAATACAGCAGTGTGCTGGATATTAAAGACCTAGAAGCAAGAGACTCTAAATCCAATTTCCAATAACCAGTCCCCTGAGATGTTCAATTCTGCCATTGAACCAGCTGGAAAAAAAAAGTGAAGGATGTCAACAGCAGTAATATTGAGATGCATTAACTGTAAAATTGTGCTGGTGCACATAATGATAGTCATAGGACTAATAACACTTTGCAATTAAATAGCACTTATCTTCCGAGGAGTTCAAAGTGCTTCCCAATACTATATTGAACAACCTTGTGATATGAAGAGGAAAAAAGCTCCCACAAAACACAAGAGAAAATAATGCATTTTATGCCACTAGAATATGGCTTCTTATAAAAAGTGACAAACACTGCCACAGTGATTGGACTCATGACCCATCTAGCAAAAATGTCTGCCCCTATAGAGACAGTAACAGGTAAAGCACAAAGAAATGCAGTGGTCCCTTGTTACCTTAGCTTCAAGCAATCTATTCCTCATGTGGCACTGACTGTCTGAATAACAGTGTATACATCTATAATGGCCTTTGTCTCTTCACTTTTAAATTAAGGATTGAACACACTTCAGATGTATATTTGCAGGAGCATGTGTCAACTGAAGAGTTCTTTTTATGATGTTTTGAACTGGATTATCATTACACTTAGGTGTACAGATAAATTTATTCACAAAGTCTTCAGCATTACAAAATAATGTTGTCATTTAACTGGTACTCTTAACAAAACACTACAAGTCTGTCTTGCCAACCTCACTGAGGTGTTTTATTAAACACTTTTAAGTGAAAACATTTGAAATGTACATTGCATCAGACAAATGAGCATTATTGCTATCAATCTAACTTTTTGTAACACATTACGAATCCATCATCCATGAATTTATTGCATAGTTAAGATAATAACAAAGGATGGTGGCACTAAAAACATGTCTCTGTCTGCCTCTCTGTGTGTGTGTGTGTGTGTGTGTGTGTGTCTGTCTTTGTCTCTCTTTGTCTCTCTCTCTCTCTCTCTCTCTCTCTCTCTCTCTCTCTCTCTCTCTCTCTTGTTTTTTCGACACTGAGTCTCACGAAGTAGGCCAGACTGTCTTTGAATTCACTATGTAGCCCTGACTGGTTTCAAACTCATAATGAGCCTCCTGCTTCAACCTCCCAAACGAGAAAATATATTGCTATAATGAAATCTCTCTATGAATCGTCCCACCCCCTCCCTGAAATATTATTTCATCTGAATATAGATGATTTGTGGAAATATATCTCTAATTTCTCTCTCACTGTATACCTTCACAACACCAAGGTGAGGCTGCCATGACTGCTGATGGAGGTGAACAGTGGTTAACTCTGGGGGGAGGTGATTTGATTCGCCAGTGTCTCCTAATTTAAATCTCAAACTTTAGTAGGAAAGAGAAGAAAGAGAAAAGAGTAATCATACTCTGTGTTGCATTCTACATATATTGGTTCATGCTTAATAGAGAAACAGATTTAATGTAAGATATGCAAATATACGAGAATTTACACAAGTGTATAGTAACCATATTACTGAGTTTTTGTTCGATCATTGAGCGGAACTGTTTGCAGTGTCACTTTTTGAATGTCATTTTAAATACTTTAATTTTGTAACCTGAACAGCTATTTCTAAGATGACAATATGTAACTTATCAACCAGCGATTTCTTACCATTTATTTTTCTGTAATTTTGTATTATTTATACCCTTTTTTATCTCCATGTATTTTTTTTTGTTTCCTTTTCTTTAAATTAAAAAAAAAAAAAAAAAAAAAAAGAATTTACATGATTGAGTTACAATGGGTGTCCACAGAGACAGGTGTGGAAAAGTGCAAACGGGCTGTCTGTGAGCTGGAGATTTGAAGATCTAATCGAAAGCCTGGAGAACACTGCAGTGTTCTGTCTGGTCTGTATCAATGGGTCTGCAATAGAAGACTGAAGAGTCTGTGCGGGGAAGCAAGGAAATGACGTCTAAGGTGAAGGTGAGAAATGGAGCTCCTCTGAAGAAACAGAAGGGAGCCTTTCTTTTGTGTATCCCTTTGATTCCATTTAGGCAGGAAACTTGGTGCTGCTACTCACTCACGACTGGGGTAGGTCTTCCATCCTCAGCAAACTCCTTCAGCCATCCCCAGAGCTGCGGGGTTTTTTTGTTTTTTGTTTTGTTTTGTTTTGTTTTGTTTGTCCTTTTGAGACAAGGTCTCACTATGCAGTTCAAACTGACCTTGACCTAGCTCACTTTGTAGCACAGGCTGGGCTCAAACTTGCAAGGATCCTCCTGCCTCAGCCTCCCGAGTGCTGGGATTACAGGCATGAACTACCACACCCAGTTGGCCCCAGAGCTATGTTAATCCAATTTAATTGGGCATGTCCCACTCAGGGTGACACAATCAGTTAATTAGCAGACTATATTTCTGTTGTCCACCATTGGTTTCACTCGAACATGATGTGCGAGCTCATTTTGCAGGCTTGACATTTCTTCGGACGTATTGAGGTTTTTGTAGGTGTCATGAGAACAGTCTAGTTTGAAGAAAACAATTTCCCATAATAGGAAAGTTTATGGGGATTGAGAATGGCTCGGTGCTTTCCCAGATTCGGTCAGGATGTTATTGGGAGATGTTAGTTAATGAGTGCAGTTTGGCATAACGAAAACTTGTGGTTAAACTTGTATAATTCTGTTAATATGTTAGAATCCATTGAATCTTACATTTTAAATTTGTGGATTATGTGGCTTATACGTTTTTAGTTCAATAAAGTGTTTTTGGTTTGAAAAACCACCATTCTGGTTTCCAGTGTTTATCTCAATCAACCTGTGAGATCCCAACCAGTCGTTCAACATTCCTAACTTCTTGACCTGTTGGAGAAAATAAAAATAATAATATCATAACAAGTTGCTATCATAATCAAAGTAAAATTTTGTAGAGTGTTTTTGTTGGTAACAAATGATTCTGGTTAAACAGATGATTGTTCTTTTGAATTTTTGATATCTTACTTACCAACACCTATGTAGATTTCCTGTGCTGAAACAAAGAAACAAAAAGAAGTAGCTGATTTAACTATCCCTAAATCTAAACAGATAAGGCTAGAGGTTAGCTAAAATTTCAAAAGTAAATTTAGGAAAAATACTAGAATAAACACAATGTTTTAAACCATTTATTATGGTTATCTACCTGGATCTACACAAAACAAATGTTCTATTTAAGAAAGTACATGTGGAAAATTTCATGAAAGTGATTTGTAACTCATGAGGGGCTCATCTATGTGTGATTTTTGTCATAGTGTTTCTAACCAGCACACACCTTTAACTAACAACCTATTTGAATTTTCACGCTTGAAAAATGTTCATCCACAGAAACATTATCCACTGAATTTCTTCCTCTGGCATTATTTGAGCACCTATTGAATTCTATTAGTTGAGTACACATTCACTATTTATATGTGTGAAAATCAACCCCTGCTAAATGCATTGGTGAGTTACCTGATGTTCTGTATTTTTCATTGTATTCCTCAGAAACATTATTCCTGCACAGAAGGTTGTCTAAGAAAAAATACTGCTGTCATCTCATTTTCTTTGCATGCTTTGAATCTGAGAGGGTTAAAAACATGATTATGAAGCTAACTTGAAACAACACAACAAGGTAACTTTGAGATGCTTTAGTTTAGTGGAGACTTTAAAAGCTTTGAAAATGCTCTTAAAGTTATATGGATTTTTCTCCTTTTTATAGTCAGTCAAAAATTATATTTTAAAACTCTACAGTTCAGGGGGAAAAGCAATTATCAAAATGCAATAAACTTCTAGGTAAAGTACAAATTGCTTCTGTGGCCTTAACTGTCAAAATAGAGAACTTCTGGTAATGTGTTTCATGAGTCAATCAGCAGGATTCTTCCCCCATATTCTGACACCCAGGGAGGGGGAGAAGTCAACACAGAACTTAAGAAGATACTCACAGAAGAGCCAGACTAGGGAAAATTGTGAGAAGTTAACATTTGCCTTTTTTTTTTTTCTCTTGTCCTTTTTCTGACAACTTTTTCTTTTAGTTAACTTCTTTCCTAACACAAAGCCTTAATCACATACTGGGATCAGGGAGTTAGCAGGAATGGTAGCTGCCTTCACGACGTGAGACAAGATCCAGGCATCTAGCTCACTGTAAAAGAATAATAAAATCTGTCGCATAATTGTTTATTTCATTTTTATTCTATATCATATGATAGGACATTTAGGACCCTGGCACTATAGAACTGGGGTTCTAGAATAGATTTTAGTTGTTATTTAATCCAGCTTCGAACAAGTGAGGAAGTCTTCTCTGCAAAACCCTCGGCAGCTTGCCATTTGTCTGTGCTTTGAATCTTTTCAGTGTGGCAGGAGAAACTAATTCTGAAGCATCCTATTCTATTGTCAGATAGCTTTATGTATAAAATCTTCCTCTCTGTAAATGCCACTCATGTTTCTTGATCTGCTAGGTGGTGCAAAGCAGAATAACATATTCCAAAGATGGAGACAAAATAGTAAATAATCTTTAGAATCTGTCACTAGTTGGGTCTAGGCTTTATCGCTTGTTAATGCACCATGCACATATTGTTTGGGCAAATTTCTAACTTTTCATAGCAATTTTATGTTGTAGTGATTTTCTTGATATGTAAGTTGGTAACAGAATACCCAGCTCTTGAGCTCACAGACCCTTAAGAAGTGCACATGTGAGACTAAAAAACACCTCAGAGATCATGTAGAGGGCATTCTCTTCCACTTCCAAAATTCTACTGTTGACTCTCAAAGTAGTTATTTTGTTTAAATAATTTTATTATAAAATTTTATATTGTGTTTTTCTAAGCCAAGGTGTCAATGTCTTGACACTTGTCAGTGTCTGCAATAGCGTAAAGGTCCATGCTTTATAACTGTCCTGTAGTTTAAGACTTTCCCAAAAGACAAATGCTTTTGAAAGAGAAACAAAACAAAAAACAAACGATTACTATCAACAGCCAAAACAAACAAAGCTAAAGAAAACAATTTAAGACATTAGGAAAATAATTTTTAAAGTCAGAATATCTTCTAGATCTTTGTTCTGAATGTTACACATGAGAAGAGAAAGATCTGTAGAGGATCCTGAGAAAGGGTTGACAGTGAGTTAATTAGATAACAACGTTTGGCATTCTTCAATTTTACAGCCGTTGTTTTAAGTAAAGAACTTTTATGAATATTTGCAAGTTCTCAGAGCTCACCACCCACTTACATTGTCTTCTATTCACCATGCCCAGACTCTTCTCTTGTTCATTTTCTTTGGATTATGTATTTTACCACCAATTCATAGAGCTTCTTCCTTGATTATGCAGTCCACTTTAGCTCTCTGCTTTCAAATATGCCCCCATTTTATTATCAGAAATTTTATTATTATGCTAGGTAAAATACGAGACATAGTCACAAAATACAGTGAATGTTTAGATTTTTAAAAAATACTATATTAAAAAACACATTGCCATTAATTTTGTTCAAAATATTCCTCTTCACTCAAACACATTCACTTCAAGGTTGTTATGCCTCTCATTTAGATGTTTCCCCAAAAGCCTCATGGACTCATAAGGGGGCTTCTTTGGATCTGACTGTATCTAAGGTATGTGATACTGAGATTAAGAGTGTGAGGTACTAAATTAGTCCATTGATTGAAATTAGCATCAATTTTACAGTTGCTAAAAGGATTTATTGAAAACAGAAGGTTTAATGCTTGTCAAAAGAAAGAAAGCTTCTGTCTGAGAGAGAGACAGAAGTGATCCCAAGCAAGTTGTCAAAGACTGTCTTTTCTTAGGACTTTTATAGAGCAAAACCACAAAGTGAGGCAGGTCTAAAGTGAGAAAAACATGAGAACTCACAAGGTGGGTGTGAGGTGGGAAAGACCTATGGCCAACCAGTAAGACTAATTGCTCAGGTAAAATTGATTAAATTGGGGACAAATGGGGAAGCAAGTCATGTACCCAAGGGGCACGTTTAAAGAGCAGTGACTCTTCCTGTAGAGGGTAGGATGGTGATTCCTGGCTTCCTGGGGGTGACAGAGACCCCAAGGATATCAGATAGAGATATCAATTCTTGGTGCTTAACCTTAGGGAGTATGTGGGTGCATCTGGTTTATCTTTTGTCTTGAGGTCTGGCCCACAGTGGTGGTGTCTATCTCCCACACAGTTGCTAGTTACCTGGCCTTCTGCACTTACTCCTTTAAGAGCCCAGTCCTGTCTGACTGCCTGTAATATTTCTAAGTTGCCTGTAACAATCCCCCCCTCCCCACCGTGCAGAAATAGCCAAACAGTTGTGAGGGAGTAATGGGTGATGACCAACCTACTTCTTCGGGCTTAGGGGATCACAGTACAACATAAACCGTTTATCCTCTGCCATCGCACCTTGTTTTGGAACCTGCTGACTATGGACTGAAACTTGCAGACTGTGATCTAAAATAAATCTTTCTTCTTTAAAGTTGGGAGTGTCTGGCATATTGTCTCAGCAATGAGACAGTGACTAAGACAAAGATATTCATAGGAATCATTATCCCATCCTTCTGGCCACTTTCTGAAACAGATCTGAAAGTCCTCCATGTCCTTACAAGTCCCGATCACAAGCATGGTCAGTGCTGCTACAAAGCCCTCCATTGAAAGGCCAGCCTTATAAACGCATTACACTTGTCCTTATACTCTTTATTCACCAGATCTGGTGCCGTGCAACTTCTGGCTATTTCCCAAAGCCAAAATGACCATGAATAATAATTGTTTTGAATTGATTCTGAACATCACATTAGTTATGAAGACCCAAGTAAAAAAAAAAAAATTATGGAAGAGAATTTCAGAAGTGCTTCAGAAAGTAGAAAGAATGGATAGTTGTTTTCTATGCAAGGGAGAGTATCTCTTTTACTATAATATATTTTTAATTTAAACTCACAGGATACGTAGTCATTTTCATGATAATCTACTCTAGATATCAACCCTTGGGCAAAATAAATCATTTCAGAAAAAGTATTGTACCCTTTTTCTTTTTCCTTCTTCTGCAAGATTTTCGTTTAGCTCAGCCCAACAAATGCGGCACGAGGGCAACTCTGTTCTACTCCCAGAGAAAAAAGGACAAATGACTACCACATTTAGCAGAGATTAACCAACTGAGTAATGATTCAAATTTATATTTCACTCCATGGGTTCCAACCATCTTAATACACTACTTCTCTATGTGAGAAAAAGATTTTAGTTCAAAGTACATCGCATTGTAATTAATAAGAGTGAATTCACAGCAGTTTCCCAACCTGATTGTGCACAAAACAGTCCAGGATGCTTTGAAAAGTGCAATTCCAAAGCCATCATCTCATACTTGTGACTGTAAAGTAAGATATGTCTAAAAAACCACCTTGATTCACAGCCATATTTGGAAAACACTGATTTAATCAGCTAGAAGTATTTTTTTTCTTTATGCAATAATGAGAACACAGTTAAAGAACATAGCATAATTTAATCTGTGTCTTCATTTTTAAAATATAGTCTTTCATTTCACTGGAATATGAATTCGGAGGCAATGTATTCTGCAGTCTCAATGAAGGGACTCAGCCAAGATCTTCACTTAACATTGAAATCACAGAAATCTTTAACACAGAGCAATTCAGAAATCTATTAAGAATCCACTGGTGGGGCTGAGGATTTACCTCAGCAGCATAAGCTCATGAGTTCCATTCCCGGTACCGATAAAAAAAAAAAAAAAAAAAAAAAAAAAAAAGAATCCACTGGTGGATATACCAGTTGATTTTAATAAGACAGTTTGGAGACATCGATTAAATGCTCTTAATGCTCTTTAAACTTTAAATATTTCTCTCTTAAATTATGAGATATTTTTCTAACTATTAAATCGCAAACTACCTAAAGGCAGGGGCAGACTATATCTACTATGTCTTTGCATTTTCACTTGTGCAAAATAATATCAGTGACCAGCACTGAATAAGTGCTTATTAGTGGGAATGAAGATGGGAGAGTAGAGAGCTAATAGCATCCTTGTTGGCAAAGGATAATTTAAAAATATAAATAACACCAATAAGGTAAGTCTAATAAGTCTGTCCTCAGAAATAATAGATTCTTCCAGAAAACAAACTACAAGTTTTGTTCTCCTTTGTTTTTCTCATAGTGCCAAACAGTGGACTTATTTATAATGACTGTTGAATATTTTCTGAATTGATCTTCACTGAAAAAAACAAATCAGAAAGATGGTCTAAAAAAGAAAAGTCATCATGCTAAGTGTCCTTTTATTATTGCACAAATTGTACATTACTTTTGATACGTGCTTTTCAAAAATAAATCAACATTCAGCTCCAAATTTCTGTGACAGTGAAAGAGATTTGAAAAAAAATACTAAACTTTTGTTTATATCAGAAGATTAAATACAGCCTGTGTTAGAAGTGCTAGAATATTCAACAGAGCAACCATGATAGATAAGTTGTCAAAGAGAACTTCAGAAACCACTCAATGATTAAAAAAAAAGATAAATAAATATTCAGCCTTATCTTCTGATGTAAAGTCTCTTGCAACTTAACTTTTAAATATGTATGACTAAAGCCTCACCGCTTTATCCTCAAACCACAGGAAGGTAAGATCTTTCACAAGGAGCTGGTAAATGAGCAGACTAAAAATGTAAAGGAAGCAAAAACATATGGGTGTGTGTGGGGGCGAGGTATGGAACGCACTACAGGGAGGTGAAGAATACTCAGTTTAAAAGCATGCTATCTTCGACAGAAAAATGTCCATTTCTCTTTGTGAAATAAACACATGTGATGGATATACTAACTATTCTAATTGAATCATCATACATATATCAAAATACCACACTGAGCCACATAAATATGTACAATTCTTGCACATTAATTTAAAAATGTCATGCTTCTTAGAGGTCCAGATATATACAGTTCAGTGTCTATATCTTATTAACCTTCTAGCTGATAAATAAAGACAAAAATTAAATTCTCATAATTTCTGAGCATCTAGGTAAATAGAATTGTTTAGGGAAAAGCTAGAAGTATGTAGCGCTTTTTTCATTCTTTCCTTGCTTTTTTCTTGATGCTACTTATGTAATTGAAAATCAAAGGAGAGCTGAGTTAACTAAAGATGAAAGGGTTAAAAATCATTTCAGCCTATATTGGTCAAGTGTCATTATATTCAGGAGTAATTTTAAGTTTCTAAAGCGAACAATTTAAGGAGCAGCTTAAGTGCCAAAATGATATTTTTCCCCTTTACAAAGTCTCTAAGCTGTAAAATTGAACATTTCTATGAAAATCACATTTTTCAGCATAGTGATGCAGTTATGAAGGACAGGGCAATTGAGTGCACTGGAAGAAGTTAATGTGTTCCACTGACACAGCACCTAGGGGCCAAGCAGATCAAACTCTGACCCCAAACGCAGCACCTTCTTTCGATGTACCTTAGGGAAATTTTCTACCACAAGGAAATTTTAGGCTGCAAAAGTAGACACGTATATCTTAATATGGGTGCATTTTTCCCCTCCTCAACTGCTTTTCTTTATTGAGGCATGACTGGCACACATATTGACTGTGTACAGCCTAATGAGTTTAACAGGTACCTATAGAGCTATTACTACCATTGATGCCATAAACTTATTTATGAAATTTACAATTTCTACCTGCCCCCATGTATTGTTATTATATTGCCATGCATGTAGTTAAAAACAGTGACTGTAACATCTGTCTTCCTAGTAAATTTACAGTCTACAATATAGTATTATTAACTATAGACACTGTATTTTAACTATTTGGACTATGCCATGAAGTAAGTCTTCAGAACTTATTTTGCATGACTAAAGCTTTGTACACATTGACTTCACATCCTCTTTAGCACTTCCCTCAAGCACTAGGGACCATCTTTCTTATTTCTGATCCTACAAATTTGACTATCACATATGAAATCATATAGTATCTATCTTTCTGATTGTAGCCATTTGAATTAACATAATCCTCTCCAGATATACCCATATTAACATATATTTCATATAAATCTGCCATTTTGGGCATATCTTATGGTTTACAACTATCCCACTTCTAGGCATACTAATTGTTCAGATCAGGATCAGGATCTCACTGAGGGTTCCCATGTTCATTATAGCATTATTCAAATAATCAAGTTATGGAAACAACCTGAACATCTCGATGTAGACCAAAAACTCCCTCTCAGAGAGATAACAGTTCCATGTAAATGGTTAGAAAATAAGCATCAGTTCAATTTTGAAAAATTTGTCCAAATTGATATATCTGACATAAAGATGTCATCTTCCAAACCTTCCATTTAGTGTTCCCTTCCCCCATTTTAATACCTGAAGCAGCTGCTGAACGCCACTCCATTTCTTTTATTTTCGTTGAAAGTCAACCGTGTTAGCATTGAAGCTCAGGGTGGAACACAGCTGTTGTATGATTGTTGCACACAGAGTGTCATATGAGGAAACAGGAATGCTTGTCTCTTAGTCATGTGCCCTATAATGTGAGGCATGGCTGCTGGGGTGATGGCAGGGCAGCTCCATGTGCCCACTATGGCATGTGGGCCACAGGTGCGTCACCACTGCTATACGCCATTTATGATGCTAAATCTCTGACTTCTTTGTTTTGTTCAAAAATACCATAAGGTTCAAAATATACCATAGTCACTGTGAAATGGAAGGAAACTGTTCAATAAAAAGAAGAAACTAAGATAGGAGAAAAGAGAAAGGATAGAAGGGAAAAGAAAAAAAGTGCAAGTTAGTTATACCATTAGCGTCACTTAGTTCACTGAATAGGAAAGGTTGTGCTAATATTGATTGAAGTAATTTTTATGCCCATATTTTGTACTTGAGTGACTAAAGATAATGTTGTGTAATTTATTAACAATTGTTACTTTTTCATTATTTTGGTGTGAAAATTTGTTTTACCTTTTCTTCTTAATATTAATAAATAAAGTAATAAAAAAACAAAAATACAATTAGTATTAATAGTTTTCTGGCTTTGATTACACTGGTTATATCTACATTTTCATACTAATCACTTAATAGAAGTGGATTTTATCTTTCTAGCTAATGCATATATTTTACAAATGTCAACATAAGCTATAATTTTTTATTCTAATTTTCCATATTGCCTAGCGAGTAAAATAGAATTTTTTAAAGATGTTATGGGATTTTGGTCAGTTATCACATCATGTTTTTTTAAAATTCTATATGTTTATCAGTTGGAATAAAAAATGAAGATGTTTCTATTTTTCATAAGAGTATATTTTTCATGAGTATTTTTCATAAGAGAGAGACAATGAGAATTACCTTTAGTCTTTGATTTATGTACTAGAATTTTAATACATAGCATGCAAATTAGAGTTTCCTTTTTTAGCCTTTTTTATGTCAGAAATCCCAGATAAAATGGTTTTTAACTATGTGCGCAAATTATTGTATAGCGACCGTTCAACAGAGAGAAGACTACACATAGTGCACTACTGTTGGGATTTTAAAGATGTTCAATTATAATGGAAATATAAATATTAAGATGAGTAGCTGGAATTTTTAATAAAAATTATGAACTATATTTTTAAAAGAAACATACTTAGATGGGACATACGGATAATATAAAGAGGACTTACAAGCGTAATTGTGTTGCCATGTTAATCCATCTGGGGAGAAAGATGCGTTACAGGGCTCAACCCAAACAATGTAATTTTCAGCCAGAAGTCTGCAGCTTCAACTCAGGGAAATGGTGAATCATGAAACATTTAATACACTATGAGTTCAATTTGTTTGTATTTGCAACTAAAGGACCCTAATGGTCATGGTTAAAACCTGGATGTTGAATATTTCCAAGCACTAAGAAATGTATGGCAGATGGTTGATGATAGTCTAATATCCATTCTCTACCTAATTTATAGTAATAGAATTGTAGCCAGGCACATGGTTTTCCAACTAGAATATCCCTCACCCTCTTACTGTTGCTAATTACAGTCACATGATCACATTCTGGCCAATATGGTCATATATTGATGTGTGTAAATGCCAAAATTTGCCCGCAAAGTAATTTGTTGTGTGGTTTCTTGGTTTCTTTTTTGTACCAGCTGGTTACATACAATGAGAACTAAAAACCATCCATATGTATAAAACTTGTATTAAAAATGATAGTATAGGTATGGGGACATAGCTCAGAGGTAGAGCACTTGACTAGCACATAGGAGATCTTGTATTTCACTGTTTCATCCTCAGAACTGCAGAAAGGGAAATGACGGAGAGAGAGAGAGAGAGAGAGAGAGAGAGAGAGAGAGAGAGAGAGAGAGAGAGAAAGGAGAAAGGGAGGGAGAAGGTGAGAGAGAAAGAGAGAGACAGAGAGAGAGAGAGAATGGGAACTACCTTTAGTCTTTGACTTATGTACTAGAATTTGATTACTGCTATGCTAGTGATAGTGAATCTCTTAGAGACTGTCATGGAAAAGCTTAGGTGAATTGTCAATAATTAGTTATGCCATCTAGTGTACCTGGTGCCACTACTTCATGTACACTGAGCATGCCCATGTACCCATGTATCCTATGTGCACTGTTATCTGATGCACTGTTGCTGGGTCATGGCAGGTAGCTCTGTGTGCACACTACAGCATGCAGGCCATAGGTTCATCACCAATGTTCTGTGGTATTTAAGATGCTAAATTCCTGACTTAGCATCTTCCTTGTCTTGCCCAAAATATCCAATTCATATTAATAGTTTCTTTGTTTTGAATATACCACTTAGTATAATATCAATGATTTTCATGCATGCTAACAGGAAATATTTACTTGTTAAACATTGAAAAATACATTAGTAGATAGCATAAATGTACTTTGCTACATCACACATTAAATTCAACAACATAATATCATTTGAAACAAAAAAATCAAATATAAAATTAATATCACAAAATAAAAATCCAGAACTTCTAGAGGAAATGGAACAATCTTAATAAAATGTATAACATTATCAAAAGTGGCATGTCATGTGATTTATCTTACATGATTAAACCACAGTGAAAATAAGGAACAAAATAAAAAGTAGACTATAGAAAATAGAGAGGTAGACTGTTCTCAAAGGGAAAGGAATTGTCCTAGTTACTTTTATCCTTGCTAAAAGATAAAAAAATTACCCAGCAACTAAAGTTAAACAGGGTAGGTTTATTTTGGCTCACAGTTTACAGAAGTTTTAGTCCACAGTTGGTTGTTTCCAAGGCAGGGTGGCATGGTAGACAAGCACCACAGAGAAGAAGGAACAGTTCATGGTGGGGAAGACAGGAGAGACCCAAAGCAGCAGACACAGAACTTTTCCATTCTATGCTTTGCAAGCTACTTGCTTTTTAGATGGTGCCACTCACACACAATTGGCTTTCCTAATACCTACACCCAGAACTGTGTTAAACTCACCAGAGAACTAATTTAGTAATCACATATCCCCACTACCAGCATCATGCCTTCATCTCAGCAAAGCACCCTTAAACCCAGCATCATATAACCTAGATTCACCACCTACAAAAGCCTAACCTATGAGCATATGAGGCCTTGGGGAGTATATCTCCATATAAGCTAGAACAGGAGTCAATAAATGGGGAGTAAGGGGAGAGACATGAGAATGAATGAAGAAGATGAGTTGGGATGTGGAAAGTATGTATACCTATTCCACACAAGGAATGTAAATATAATGCGCTACAAACATGTAAACACAAATAAATAAGAAGGGATCAAGAGATGAGTGGAAGGAGAAGAGAGGGAAGAGAAAGAGGATGAAAACAGAGACTAAGATGTGTTTTATAAATATCAACTTCCCTCAAGGAATGTAAACATTGTGTACTACACAAATGGCATAATAAACTAAAAGAAATGGAAAAATAAGAAAAGGAAAAGGAATGAAAAGAAAGAAAAATAAAGGAAAGGAAAGATAGCGATCTGCTTTGAGAGTGAAATACACTAGGAAAATTCTCTGGAGAAAGTGTGTAAATAGTGTAGATGAGCTCCTAACGTTCGTCCTTTCTTGTTCAGTAATTTAAACTCCCTTGTATTAGGAAGCATGTGGTACAATCCCACCCACTTGTCATTTAAAAGTGGTGGAAATTGAGAAACTTTGTCTCTGAAATGCCAGTGATCTGGATGATTTGGTTGAATAGAAAGCAGATGAGCATAAAAAGATGGGTGAAAATCCAGCTGGCCCAGGTAATTTCCAGGCCCCCAGAAGGTCAAGGCAGTTAGAGAATTTCTTTGTTGATGTGTTGTCACCATTTCTATGGGATGTCCAAAAAGGCTAATCTTTAAGAAAATAAATCCATTGTTGATAGAAATAATGGAGAAAAGATAAACAACCTCTGATAAGCAGTGGGGTGTATTTCTTATTTCCTCTTCTATTGACCATGGGCCTGTTTCACGCAGGCTGAGGGTATCCAGTGCGCTAAGCCTTCTATTTCATTTGATCCTGAACATAGACCACCTGGAAGCCATCATGAAGAGCAGCAATTCCTGCTGCAGCTTTCTGCTATTTTTTTGATTTTGACATGTATGGAGTCAAGTTCACACAGTAGTTTTGACTCAATTTATTTGCCAACTTATTCAGAAACATTGATCCAGTAATTCCATACAGAAAAATTCGGATCACTAGAACCAAATATATTTTCCTACAATATTAATAAAAACATTTTAGATTCCAAGAGTCTTTTTCAATTAATTCAATTCCATTAAAAATGTGTTTCCCACAGAACTTTAAATATGGAACACCAGGAAGCTACAATAAATAAACCACTATCTCTTTGTGCATCAGATTTTAGATTTTAGTCTAAAAGACACTAAAGATAGAAATTTATGTTTGGGAAGAAGAATGATTGAGCAACAGAGTCCTTGGGGCAAAAGATAAATTTTTCACAATTGCTTTCTCCAGCTGAAGTTCCCTTCATCCTTCAAAACTCATCTAGTGTCTCATCAAAGTCCCAGAACTTTTCAGTCACACAACCAGGAGCTTTTCTCCTTTCTATAAATTTCTGTATCATTTTTGATTCCCAGATACCACTGAGAGAATTTTTGTGTTTTTGTAAGCTATCATAGTTATTTAAATGCTATTGGCCTTCTCCCACTACATTTAAATATCTTAAAAATAGGATTTATTATTTTTCTTTTCTTTATACTTCACATGGCTTGTTTCTCAAGAAGTTGTGTTAGCAATGGTTTATTGCTCATTAGCAGTAAATCTACTTTCTCTCTCTGAAGGAATAAAGGTGAATACAATGTAGTGGTTATATCTGAGACTGCCCCTCATGCTTCATTTAAATTATGTTCGCTTATGTCATGAAACTGACTTAAAAGTGTATATACAGATATGATATGAGTAACTTTCACTTCAATTGCTCAAGATTATTTTCCTGACTCGGACCTCCCTGTCCTTTTCCTTCTGTGATGTGAACATGACAATAAAGACTGTGACTTTGGAAGCTACACATGGATGACATTAGAATCTTCATCAGCTTGGGCCCTGGAGCAGAGCCACTGACATTCTGAAATGCTCTCCTAGGTCCATTATATGAAATTAAAATCATATTTGCTGTCTTCTTTTAATGTGAATGATCTGGGGTATTTTTGCTATAGCATTTTTTTCTACTTGCTATAATTAGTGTCTAATAAATACTCATGCGAATGAACGGATTTAGGTTTGTATGAGAAAATACATGAAAGAAATAATTTTGAGCCTAAAGCACTGGAATTAGCTCTAAGGAAACAGAGACAAATTATATTATGACACTAGCTTCTCAATACTCAGAAAAAAGAGAAAAGAGAGACAGAACTATATTGAAAATATAAAAGACACCTTTTAAAGAGTCAAAGAAAATACGCTGTGCTAAAAATGACTATTTTTGACAAAAGGGATAAAATTCATCCATATTTACTGATTTGTCTAGGAAGTATGGGATATTTTTATCCTGTCTATAAACAGCTCATTGTGACAGACAATATGTCCAGACCCAGGTCAGTCTTCATGCATTGGAAACTCAATCTCTGCAGCCATGGTCAAGCTCATTTCTCACAGTAACTGGATTATCTGTGACCTGACATGGTACTTAATATATGCACTGTGTTATGTGCATCTTTTTTTATTAATAATAGAAAGTTATGTAGAGTTTAAGTTTTTTTCAGTTTGTTAACCATCTGGAATGGGTATATATTAAATAATATATATAATGCATATGCATAAATGTATATTATGTATAATTTAAATATTGTATATGTTTGTTATTCATAACATCAATAAATATGAAATTTCAAAATCTCTTTTTTAACCTGTGAATTAAGTGTTAAAATATAAATGCCTTTCTCAATGTTAAAAGATGTTTAATGCAAAAACCTAAGGCTCTTCCTTCCACAGTAACCAGAACACTAATGAACATATAAAAAACTTCTGATATATAACAGTAAACCTCTGACATAAGAACATTCAGGTCACAAACTTTCACAGATACAAAAGAATCTCACATGACCAATGTTCCTAAATGTGAGCAAATTGCGGAAGTAGATCCTAGGTCTGCTGGACATCGTGCTGCTGTGTGCTGACTGTACAATGCTCTGTCATATCTCAGGATGTCAAGAAGCAAGAGGAAAAGGGGTGATGAGGTAGAACGTACTGCTAGAAAGGGGAGAGCAATGACCAAATAATTACGAGATTGGGCCGAGTTAAAAAGATGGTAGATTTTTCTCATTCTTATGCCATGAAATCATTTAACCCTTGGCATAATTCTAAAGAGCAGACAGTTCCTTGGAACATGCAAAGTCTTCTGTACCAATGAAGTTAGCAATGGTGTCTACAAAGTGTGGTAGTGATAGAGGTGATAGAAAACCTTCTCAGTGGGTGGATACAAGATCAGCATGTGTTTCCCACTTTCCTAATTCTTATTCAGTTGTATGGTGCTATACCATCATGTCAAGTTAATTATAAAAGTAAAAATAGTTTATTTACAGCATTTGTGCCTGCTTTTTATGCTTTACAGTGTATATTTGTGAAAAAAACTGCATAAAACTCGCTTTGTGTGACTTATGAATGAATCTAAGTTAGGAACATTCTCCTAGAATAGAATTTGTTAAGTTAGGGGTGTAATGTATCACATTGCATTTATAAAGTCAACATTTTTTAAATTGCTTTTTTCTTACTCATGGCATGGACATTGCTTAAACAGGGGTATAAAGTCAAGGACTAAAATTCAATCACATGAGTCTGTGAGTAATGTTCTTTGAAAGTAGAGTTGTTCCATTGCCTTATAGTGGTATGTATGCATGTGGATTTAGTCCATCAGTGTGTGTGAGTGTGTGTGTGTGTGTGTGTGTATGTGCGCGCGCGTGTGTGTGTACATGGGTGTGTGTGTTTTCTATTTGTATCTGTGTGCTGGATTTCAGCATGTAGCCTCACTTCTCATACCTCTGCTGGTTTATGGAGTTTTGACTCATTTCCTCAAAAACACTAACACTGTTACTTTTATAATTTATTAATATTTAGTTACAAATAATGTTATTACTTGATTTATTCCTGAGGAGATTTCAAGATCTGGAACTATGGCATATAAGTTTCTCCCTGCATATTCCACTTGCCAGAATAATCCATATGCATCCTTTTCTGAAAATTCCCTCTAGGAATGTTGGAAACCTTACAAACTTTGATTGAGCTGCCCAAGGTCAAATTGAACATCTGGGGAAGAACTTCTGCATCAGCTGTAGTCATGCATCCTTAAATACTCTGGTGGCCAAGTTCTAGGCAGAGGATTAGTTTGGGGTTACATTTTGTGCAAAATGTATGGATATATTTAAACATTTCATTATATGACCCAATTACACTGTGTCTTCTTAGTTCCATAATAAAGTAAAATTTGGAAATTATCAGCTTCATTTCATCAGATTCAACTGCCAAAAGCATCGATCTAGTAAGGCAGAAGATGTTCTAGATGGGACAATAGAGAACAAAAATAACATCAATTAATTAATCATATTGTTTAAATGTGTAAATATGGATATGGAAAGTATTTCACTTTCTTAAAACAAATTACATTTTGTTAAGTACAATGAGACTTAGTGATCTCTACCACAATGATATATTTCTCAAATAAATTAACGCACAATATAAATTCTGTTCTTATTAGACAAGTTTTCTTTGATTAGCTTGAGCATAAATATTTCACAAAAATGAACTTTTAAAGTCTACACTTAGAAAGTGTTATACAAAGCACTATCTTAGGTAATAGTACTCCCTTGAATACCGGTGTAATTCATGATGGGGAAAAGGGTAAAAGGAAGAGAAGAAGTGAGGGGAGAGGAAGACAGAGAAGAGGAGGGGAGATAGGAGAGGAGAAAAGAAGAAAGAGACAGAGAGGAAAGAAGAGGGGCGGGGAGGGGAGAGAAGGGAAGAAAAAGGAGGGGAGGGGAGGGGAGTGGAAGGGAGGGGAGGGGAGAGGAGGGAAGGGAAAGGAAAGCAAGACAAAATGAAAAGAGAGGTGTAAGGAAAATGAAGCTGTTCATGGTTTCCTTGATACTGTTAGACAGCTGCAAAAGTCGCACACTTGTGTTTTCCCAGTGTTGTATCTCTCTATTCCCTTGCATCACTTCCCTAAATCTTATTAAGCTTTCTTTTAAAAAAACAATGCTCATGTTTAGGCTCCAAACTGTATATGCTACACAGGTAAAGCCACTGAAGTCATAAAATAGGATGACTCTTGACACTGAGATATTTAAAATAATTACATATTAGTCTATATTCAAGGTTTAACATATCTCTGAAGTTCAGAAATAATGATAAATGACCAATACAGATACTCAGAATCAATGAGCTTGTAATTAATTGTGACATACTTCTTTCTATCCATTTAAAGTTTCCTTTTTTTTTGAAGTAACATGTATGAGGAAACACACTGAATTTATCCCAAATTAACAATGCAGTTGTAAATCTGTCTGCTGCATAGGCATTGCCCATGTGTCAGGAAGGATTGATTTATGAAGAACCAAGTACAAGGCAATCTTCAGAGCTCAAGGGAAGAGGGATATGATTATCATTTTTAGACATTTGAAAGGATTAAAGACTGGTGATGGGTGAATCTCAGAAGGCTAGAGTTGGATGCTTTCACAGAAAACTTTGGAATCACATCTCAGACTGTGCGGAAATTTGTATAAATCTATTGAGAATATGCTTATGACATTTTCTCTACTGTTTGCTTCCAGCCAGCCTGGAAGCCCCTGCCTTAAGGTCTTGGCACTGAAGCATTAATATAATTCCTCTAAGGGAGAAGAAGGGGGGCTTGATAATTATTAAGTGGAGGTGGCCTGCAGCAAAATTGTAGAATGAAGTTTCCTTTGGCAATTTTCCACCAGTGTTCCTCAGCTATTCTAAAATCCACCAAGTTTTTAGCTTATAGAGAAGTTTGTGATTAATACACCTTCCAATTTCATTTGCATTTTAATAGGAGACTCATGGGACATACCAGGTAACAGAAGACTCAAAGAAAGTTCAAATGGTATAAACTATTAGGCAGCAGTGGGTACTGGGTTGTTTTAAAAAAACAAACAAAACAGAAACTTTGCTGATGGTCTCCCTTTTGTTGATGTAGTTCTTTCATTTGTTTTCTATACTTGTCTGGACTGCAGTTTCTCCTCAGTCACATCTCAGCCATACAGATATTTCCATTTTCCCAAAACGGTCCTGATTTCATGTCATTAAATTTTTCTAATGTTCATCTCTCCTTCTATAGTACTTGTGTTTCTCTGTCAAGAGTTCCATAGAGGTGGCATTTTTTCCCTAAAAGTAACCCTGCATTGTCTGACTTACAGAAGCATCAAGACAGTGAGATCCATAGACAGCTCTGGCTCCCATAGAAACTGTGAACCTGAAACCCGACTACCTGTTATGGTCTCAGTTGAACTGTGTGCTTACTCAGAGTAGGAATTAATGCTTTCTGTCTCTCTTCCTATTTTTTTTTTCTCACTGTCCTACATTGTGCTTAACACACAGTAGGTTAATCAATATCTTGGTATTTTTGGGTAAATGGAAAAATCCCTGCATTCTCTGCCTCTACTTAATGAATAGGTCATTGATATATTCTGAATAAGCTCTCGTGGTGATTTGAGACAAAGATATATTTTGATGAAATGTCCTCACTATTGTTCCAAAATAGTTTATGTTCTAAGAAATGAAGACAGAGAACACAGTGGGATGAAAATATAAAGAAAAAGAAATGAGGATTTTGGATACTTTTTAAAAATGTGTTACAAAAATCTTTAACTATAAAATAATGCTTTCACTGAAGTGATAAATACTTTGCTTCGTTGAATAATTTTAAACCCCATTGGACAAGATACTTAAAAGTAGCTTGTGGTGTGAGATCCAGAGTCGAGTGTTCTAGGCAAGATACTGAGAATGAAGTACCCTGAATTACCTTCATATTTCTCATCTTCTATTGGCTTCCCTTTTATTTTTTTCCTCTCCTCTCCTCTCCTCTCCTCTCCTCTCCTCTCCTCTCCTCTCCTCTCCTCTCCTCTCCTCTCCTCTCCTCTCCTCTCCCCTCCCCTCCCCTCCTCTCCTCTCCTCTCCCCTTCCCTTCCCTCCTCTCCCCTCTCTTCCCCTCCCCTCCTCTCCTCTCCTTTCCTCTGCTCTTCTCTTATTTCTCTTCTCTCTTCTCTTTTATTCTCATTTTAATTTCTTGCTTTTTTTCATTGTTGGGGATTAGACACAGAACATTTATGCTATACTAGTTCTCCAGGTCTTTTTCATTTTCTTTCTGCTTAGGCTAAACTCTTGTGATCCACCCATCTCAGCATCTCAGAGTTCTGGGAATACAAGGGCCGGACCACAAAACTTTTGCTTTCTTTGCCTCAGAGGTATTAGACATCAGAATTTCCAATCCTAGTGCAGTTGATCATAAAATTCTGATTGTATCACTTAAATCTTCCAATAGTTCTTGAAGTCTTAACAACATATGCAAGATGAAAAGACATTAAAATGATATCAAAGAAACTGCAACATGAGTTTTTAAAGGACATTATGAGGTGTGATTTTAAAAAGGTTTTCTCTTAAAAGATCATAATGGTAAAGTCAACTCTAAAGAGTTCCTCTTTAGCACTTAATGAATTTGAGGTTATTTTTTATCAACAAAACAAAATATTAATGACCTTTTCTCACTGCTATTGTGACAGTTAAATAGTATTTAAAATGGTTGGCATTTTAAGACATTTTAATGTTCTGTGTATATGATTATTAAAATATACTTTTATGTAATTTAGTAAATTATATAATATTTAATAGAGTTGTCTCCAATTTATTCAAATGATATATTTGGAGGGGTTAATGAGAAAAATAAATCACTCATTACAGAAGGGTATAAAATACCTACCATGTCTAGTACTGTCAGGAACTTGAACTTAGGTTTCAGGAACATGGAAGTTCATGAGAGACAAATATTTGTCCTGTGTTACAGAGAGAATGATAATCAACATTCCAGCTCAATAATACTGTCAACAGCTGGTACACTGAACTTAGAACTTTGATGATTTTCACTGTATTTGAAGTAGAAATAAGGGATCTAATCCACAGACTATTGCAACAAGAGAGGAGTTATTTGACATTAGCAGTAGCATATGAAGAAGAATGAGGGAAGCCAAAGAGAAGAAACTCCATAATTCCATGAATGGCAAAAGAAAAGTGATGCTGAAACCATCCTTGACCTCTAGATCAGAACAGCTGCTCTGCAGGAAAACTGCCTCTATAAGCAAATACCGTATTTTAATGGGGCATTCAAAGTCTGTCTCGCTTATTGAAGTGTCAACCAACCCCGCTACATACCCCCAAAAATAAAGATACAAAAAGTTTGAGGAATATAATTAGTGCCTACAGATGAGTACACCAATTACTACCCTAATTTTCTTCTGAAAATACATTAAATGTCATAAAAGGTAAAGTAAAATTATTTCAACAAATGTTAGCGTATTTTTCTTACTTCAAAAAAAGAGATAATATCAAAACTATAACTACAATTGAATATCTTTAAATTTTAAAAAGTGTGAAATAATTTTGGAGTTAAAAATCAAATCATGATTTTAAAAGGTGAGGTGCTAAAATAAAACGGTAGAATATAAAGTTATTTTGAGACACACTGTGAAATTTTACCTGGTGGAACATTCAACCTTAATTTCTTGTATGAGAAATACAGAAAATCTGAAAACATATCAATGAAATATTTAATTTAGCAACCACATCCAAAGGAGTAACTGAGAAAATAGGATGCAACAGATAATTAAAATACATGGTAAAGCCAATAGCATAAAATAAAAAAAGAGCAAACAGATTTAAGAAAGTCAAATATTGATTATTATACAACTACCAGTGTGTAAAAATCCATGATGATATTAATGAAGCAAAATAGACAATAAGCAAAGAAAAACTGTAGAATGACGGAGTAAAGATTTAAATGATCATAGAATAATAACCTAATTATATGCCTCAAGGCAGCAAATAGACATATTTGTATAAAAATATAATTCACCCTAGAAGAACCAAGAAGAAGCAGAGACTCCATCTAGTCTTATATTGATTATATAAATTCAACTATCAACCATATTGTTTAGAAAACAAAACATTACTCCCAAAGATTATTGTAAAAGAAAACGAACATTGAAGAAGAATGTGACATTTTAGTATGTGGAGAACGTTTTCAGAAAATTTAACATTGTTGTATTAATATAATTCTTAAACAACTTGGAATGGAACAGACACTTTTAGTGGGATAATGTCTATTTATTTATTTATTTTGTCTTTTTCCTTTTTATTGGTACTGGGGATCAAACTCACAACTGCCTGCTTGCAAGGCAGGCACTTATACCGCTGAGCTAAATCCCCAGCCCCCGTATTTTTCTTACAATACATTCATTTTGTATCAAGTACACTTTAGAATCAGGTCCCTTACAGTTAAGTGGTCCACTGCTCTAAGTTCAGTGGGATGTTGCTTTATTCTCTGTCTCTTCATTTGACTTTTTCATTTCCATCACTTTTTAATCTGATAGAATATGCACTTTTTAGATAAAATTATTTCTTCACAATGTAAAGTCTCCAAAATAAGTCATTTTTATCCTAAAGTTAAGAGAAGTTAGAAGTTGCATTATTTGTTCAGGGAAATTATCCATCTTCATATTTATTTGGTCAACTTAAAATCTAGTATTCAATCCCATATGTTATTTTTCGCTCATAAACAGTGCAAAGATTCATTAAATCTAACTCATAAAATCCTAAATATACTGTTAGATTTTTAGATGAATCTCAAATTTTTTCAAAGCACTGGAATCTATTGAATCATAAAAAAGGAATATTCTTCTTTTCCTTGTGTTACTGTTTTTGTTAGACTGTATTATTTATTAATTTGATACCTAATCTTCATGTACTTTGTTGTATAATTTACACTCACAGTAGTAGTGCAGTACATTTGTATTGATTCAATATTTAAAAAAAAAAGACTTGCATTTTATGAGGCAGGAACTGTGGTTGATATCACACACTGTTTCTTACTGAAGATGGCTCATATTGTTGTGTAGATGGAGCAATTCCTGGGATTGTAATTCCTTTGCTTCCTACTGGCTCTTTAGCTTTTTCTGGACCATTTATGCTTGGCTTCAATCATGAAGGAACTAGATTTCTGCAAGCTTCTCCATATCATTATTTTGAGCATAAGGTTTAGAAATGCTGAGGGACTGAAACATGGATTCCAATGTAGCCTTTGGAATCTATTGAATCATTTTGATTTTCAATTCCTCTTTGCCTTCTAGATTTCATGATCTCTCAATACTTACTGGCTGGCCACCATGATTATTTTGGGATTAGGTGCAAATAACACGGCCTTGAGTGCTCAAAACGTTATGAAACGCAGACCAGTGAGTATCCTTCTCTATAGATGCATATATCACTTTTGATAGTTCTACATTTTTTATCATCTCTTGAGATGAAAGTAGGAAATATTGTGGATGCTCCTATAAGTTCATAGTGAACCAAAACCCCACCTTTCAATTTCAGTCTGTACCCTGGCCTTGCTGCTTCTTTGATGCTGTATACAAAAATATAACTACTGTGCTCATTATTTTCTCATATGGGTGGGTCTAAATAAGTAAACATCCGCTCACCCATTGTTTTGTTTATGATTTTACTACAGTGGGTGGATGATATACCCAAATAAGTGTTAAGTTTTCTGAGATAGAAAATGGGAACAATAACACCTGTCTTTGCTGATATGACTATTACACAAAAGCAATCATTTATTTGTAAAGAAATTATGCAATATCAGTGCAAACATGTATACCTTTTATTTCCTGTGTATTTATACAGTTCCCTGGCTCTTCATCACTATGATGTTTCTAATGCTATCAAGTATTTTCCAAGTCTGATATTTGTTAAACTTGCATAAAAAGTGAACTGACTCTTCATTGTTATTGATGACTTAATTGAACTGACTAGAAAGCAGGAGAGGAGTGATGGAGATTAATGGGGAAGCCTAAATGAATCTTAGAAAAACACACTGTACAACCTTGATAAATAGAGCAAAATTAGAGTACTTAGGTATGAACCTGTGTCTCTTTTATTTATGTGGTCTTATTATTGATCTCAGGTGACTGTGATTTCAACTAAAAGGTCTAGACAGGAGAAGAAAAGCTCAATTCTGTTGTGGTGTGTAATGGATTAAGAACTGGCGGTCAGCTTAACGCCAGCTGGATTACATCAGCATAGCACTGGGTGTAGATTCTCCACCTGAGGAAAGTTGCCAGCATAAATAGAGAGGTGGAGAAGGAGAAGGGAGGTATTAATGTGTTATTGCATTGAGGCATTGTAGATTCTCCTCCGAGTTCCTGTTTGAGCCATTTGTTCTCCTGGAGAAGCTTTGGTCCTCACACTGAGTATTACTTCCTGGCTCTGGAAGGGAAGACGTGTGTCACTTGGTCTCCATGATGAACTTTTCATGCTGGCTTCCTGGCATGTACCTGACTATGTTGTGTTCGGAGGAGCTCGGGGACTCTGTGTTGCTGAGAATGACTGTGGTGCTTTTCAGGACAGCCCTGGTCTTTGTTATGAGTGTGATGTCTCAGCTGTAGTGCAGAATCTTCATCGCACCAGCACCGCTCCTTCACCCTGCTGGCATGAACTTTCTGTCTTCCACCTCTGACCTTTGAGCCTTCCTGGCATGGATCTCTAAAAGAGACTGGCATGAGTCCTTCTTGTGGGCTCTGGATCTCCAGTTGGACTCATGGGAGACACTGTCATGAGCTCTGGGTTTTCATCTGGGCACATGTAAGACATTGCTGTGGAATTTAGTCTTTGACTAAATATCCTATGTTTTTGGTGTTGCGGATAGATTTCCTGCATTTTTGTGTGTTAATTCCCAGTGACTATTATAAAAATATAAAATCTATGTCCTGGTTTTAATTGTTAACAGCACAACCCCCACTACAACCTGGTGAGTGTTTTGAGTTACCACATTATTTGATCTGTTTCCGAATTTTCCACCCCCAACAGTTTTTACCTTACCTTTGAATGTAAAAGCTATCCTGTTTATAATTTAATTCGGTCACTTAATTTACTTTATGTTGAAGCTTCTTAAAATAACAGCCCTAAATTGCAGCTATATCTGGATTGTAATAATCTTCTTACATAATTACAGGGGCAATACAGAATAATTAGGTTAAGAATTAAGTCTTGCATCTACTCTTTGATTTGGGAATTATGTATCATTGGCAAAAGTTTCTTTTACAAATTTAAAATCACTAGCTAAACCCTTACTTATGTTATCTGTTTAAGACTGATTTCCTAAGTTTACTTTTTAGGAATGAGATTATAAGTAAATTTCCTAAATATATACAATATTATTATGATTATTTGATAATAACAAATTTGGAGAAATTAAAGATATAGAACATTTTGCTGTCATTTCATCCCATTTAATTTATTCTCTCATTTGACAAATATTTACTGTGTACTCACAGTGTGACTAGCATTATGCTCAGAAAGCATGATACAGATAAAAAGATGCCAAACTCTTTCTTCAAAATTTCAAATTCAGTGAGGAGAAGCAAACAAATAAAATAGCATAATAGTATGTAACATACTGTGTTTCTATAAACATATATTTACAATGCTACCAAAGTATAGAGGAAGCTAGGTCAAACTGTGCATGGCTCAGAGGTTCCAGGAGAAAGTGACTTGTGGAAAGAAGTGAAAGATAAATAGAAATCGTAAGCCAGAGGAATTATGCAGAAATACACATGATAGACACATCCTTTCATTTCTTCAGTCTATGTTTCTCCTTACTGATTTTGTGTCTGTCAAGACAGAGGAGCGATAAGAGTCCTATACTGAGATGAAGGCAAAATTTGGAATAGGAGGTGACAATAGTGGAAACAAGTAAAGAGGGAAGGTGGAGACCAGTAAGTAAGAAATAATTATCTCTGAAACTGGTTTTTGGCTAGATTGAAATTCATGAAGTGGTAGATTTCAGTTTTTAGTATATGTGCTGTGAAATCTCGGTATTTTTTATATCACATTAAATATGACCTAGGCAGTGGTGAGAGGGAAAACACTGTGAATTCTGACCTTTATGCCAACCTTGTATAATTAATTTATAGCTTCAGTTTCCTAATTATTGGAAGGAAAATGCCAATCAGTGATAACTGAAGGATTTCTGTAATGATCACATGAATGAATCAAAAATAAAAGATCTTGCTTTTATATCATTTTATTATAAGAATATTATTACAAGTCTTAGAATGAGTGGACTTCTAATTTAACCTGTAAGATCAATCACTTTCCAGATCAAGCACTTCAATCAAAATTGAGTCCCTTTGCTTAAGGGCAAGAGAAAAATCTTCCTTAATTAGCAATAATTAATGACTCCTATAGGAGCAGCTCTCTAACTTTAAGGGGTATGTTGGAATACTGCACTAAAACTACAAAAATATATCAATTAAGAGGAAAGTAGAACAATACGGAAAATTGTAATTCTATCATCAGGTTTACACTTTTAACAATTTCAGTGACTTCTTTTGAATACTATTTTGGTATTAATATATATCGTGGTATTAATATATATTATATTTTTCTCTACTTCTATGATTTCATTTCCCTAGATTTTTATCCCCTTGAGAATAAAATTGTATTTAACATTGTTTTTCACTGAATACTCATTATAGATTCTTACACATAATAGGTGACTAATAAAATATTGTAGCTGCTCTTTAAAATAATCAGAAGCCCATGGAAATTACAAATTACTAGCAAAAAAATATTATTTGAGGAAGTAAAAATTACTGAGTATGTCCCTCCTTAGATGAAGCTCATTTTCCCTGCATCTAAACTATGTAAAACTTCCCGCCATTCTGATGATAGAATTATGAAAACATGCTGAAAGCAGCTGATCAGTGGTATCTGGTAACTGGCATTGACGCTTGGATGTACAGGGCAAATGTCAAGCAGTTCTGCTTTTTTTTTAGTTAAAGAAAAGGAAACAAAAAAATACATGGAGATAAAAAAGGGTAGAAATAATACAAAATTACAGAAAAATAAACAGTAAGAAATTGCTGGTTGATAAGTTACATATTGCCATCTTAGAAATAGCTGTTCAGGTTACAAAATCAAAGTATTTAAAATGACATTCAAAAAGTGACACTGCAAACAGTTCTGCTCAATGATCGAACAAAAACTCAGTAATATGGTTATCAGTCCCACACACTTGTTTTACATCTCAAAGAGAGTAAGATTAAACATAGCAAAACAGAACAAAACAGTTAAAAAAAATTAAAGAAATACAGACTTTAAAGAAAGTCCACTGGAGATCTTCACTGTCTATCTAACTGTCTCTAGTTTCTTACCAATAGTTGTCCCCATCTTCACCCACATTGTATACATATTGCATACTATAGAACTAATCAAATCATCACATGATGATGAAGGCTTTCCAGGTCCTCAAGTTCTAACATTGGGGAAGACAATAATAACGACTATCGCATCTCTCATTCTCTTCTCGGTAGCTGTCCCCATCTCCACACATGCTGAAATTGAATCCAAGAGACCAGACTAACATCACTCTGATCAGTGAATAACAGTATTGCTAGAATTTAAATCATAATGCTATAAAATTAGCATTGGGTTTCTTAGTGTCTCTTCTTCAGAGTATCTGTTCATTACATCTTGCATTATGTAATCTGTTCCCATAAACAATTAAAAAAAAAAACTCGTGTGTGAATTTCTACATATATATCTATCCTCTCTGAATTATAGGGAAAAACAAGTCATAACAAGAGAGCAAAACAAATTCCTAGCAAAACATGCAATGGATAAGACATATAAGACCACAATATAGGTGATCTTCCATAGTTACTATGTTTTCTCTTGTCATTTTCAATAGATTTTTCCACGTCATTGGCTTAATATAATTAAACATAGTATTACCTATTTTTTATAAAAACACAACTTTGAAAGCATTGTAGGATTTGAGAGCTGTTAATAATTAATACCAGTATGGATATCCTTTACATCTTGTCATCTTCAGAGTAGTTGCCTCTACATTTAGGGTTGATACTAACAAGCATACCAAATTCAAATAAAATCAGCAAGGCAAACCCATGGTCTTATGAATCAGATTCAATTAAGAATCAGTGATAGTAAGACAATGTAAATAATACAGGATTTCAGTTTAAGTTAATAGGAAAGTAAGGATAGTTACCATGGTATAACCTGCTATTTTTGGGTCAGATGTCTGTGCCCTCAAATCTGACATGAATGGACAGACCAGAAAAAATTAAATTCAAACTAAATATGGCAATAAGACTACTGTGTCTTTTAAATCCTGATACACTATTAACAATGAACTCTGCCTTTTTTTATAGTGTTTCAGAGCTGTCTATACTAAAGCCTATAGCTACCGTCTCTGCCTCATGTCTGCCACTCCACTTTTCTGCTATAATTTGTCCACCTTATTCCCTCATTCCACTGTCTGCCCCATTCATTGAGGCCTCTCTGCCTCTGTTGCTGGAATCCTGGTATCCCTTCCTCTCTTTCTCTGGAATGTCCTTCAGCACTCTCTGTAGGGTTGGACTGGTGGCCACAAACTCCCACAGTTCCTCCTTGTCTTGGAAGAATCTTATTTCTCCATTAATTTTGAGAGAGAGTTTTGACGGGTATATGAGTCTTGGTTGCATATTATTTTCTTTCAGGACTTGGAATATGCCTCCCCATTCCCTTCTTGACTTAAGAGTTTGTGTTGATAAGTCTGTTGTTATTTGGATAATTTTCCCAATGTCGGTAATCTGCTTCTTTTCTCTGGCTGCTTTTAATATTCTGTTCTTTTGGTGGATTTCTGGAATCTTGATTATTATATGTCTAGGCGTAGATCTGTTTTGGTTGTAGGTAGGTGGTGTTCTGTATGCCTCTTTTATCTGGATATCATTTCTTTTTGCTATACATGGGAAATTTTGCTTTAATATATCTGTGAATATTCTTTGTATTTCATTTTTGGTTGCTCCTGCTTCCTCACTCACATTCTTTATTCTTAAGTTATGTATCCTTTTGTCATCTTCTAGCCTTTGAATTGTTTCTTTCTGGTTCCTTGTTATTTTTAAGAGGTTTTTTCTTTCATGATCATATGTCATAAATCTCTCTTCAAGTTTCAGAAGGCTGGCTTTAGTTTCTGTCAGGGTATTTTGCCAGTATTCAATGGAGTTTTTAGTTTCCTGGTAATCTCTTTGGATCTGTTTCATGTATTCTAAGTTATGTTTAAATTCTTCAGAAGTTTCTCTTTCTTTTCTGATTTCCTCAGTTCTTCCATCTGTGTTCTCTTGGGAGGGGCTTGTCATTTCTTTAAGTAATCTCTTTACAGCTTGCCTCATTTGGATCAGGAGTACAGCTTTAAATTCATCTATGAGGTCATGGAGGTATTTTTTAACTTTGGCTGATGCTGTGTCCAGTATTGGATGGTTACTGTGCATGTTCTCTTCAGTGTTTACTTCTCCTTGGCTTATTTTCTCATGTTGGGCAGCTGGAGATTTTTTTTTTTATCTCTTGTCATGTTTCTGGTTTCTTTCAGACTGGAGTGTCCTGGGAGTCTCTGGCCTCTCTGTATTACTTAGGGCCTTTCAGAAGAGTGCTGACTTGAGTTTTTGCTGTTCTACCCAATTTGCTGTTATCTGGGGTAGGCAGGGAGCAGGAATGATGCAGGCTAGCCTCCTGCCTCTGTGCCAGTCAATCCTCAAATTAGGCTGTACTTTCTGGATGTCACAGAGTTGTGACTATTTTGTATCTGCTTATTGGGCCCCAAGCAGAGGCTTGGTTCAGCCCCAGAAGATACTGCCAGTTCTCTCTGTGCCAGAAGCAGCTGACCAATGTCACCATGGCACAGGGTTCTGCCCAAATCCCAGCTGTTCTCTTCCAGACCTCTCTGTGCCAGGAGCACCAGGACAGTGGGTCTACCCAATTCCAAGATGTCTTCCACTAGTTCTCTGTATGATGCTGAAGCCAACATGGCACCAGGCTCTGCCCAATTTCAAGATGTCTTCCACCAGACCTCTCTACGCCAGGGGCGACTCGGTGATTTCACTGAGCCACCGGTTCTGCCCAACTCTAAGATGCCTGCCGCCAGACTCTCTGTGTTATTGGTGTCACCCTGGTGGCAGGCTCTGCCCAGTTCCAAGACATTCTCTGGCCAACCACAGCAGCCATGGGACCCAGTCCCCAGGACTCACCAGGGCTTGATGCAGGTCATCCTCTTGAGTCTACTGCACACCACACTGCTTGCCCTCACTGTGCTCCTGGCACAGCATGGAATGGTCAGAAAACTGCACAGCATTCCACTTCAGAGCTCCAGAGCCTTTCACAATCTCCTCTGGTGCATCGGGGCAGTCCTGGCTGCTTTGTGGGGTCCCGGGTCTCAATTTCCCAGTTCCACTTTCTTCAACGTTTCTTTTCAGATATAATTATTCCTGTGAGAATTACAGGACTCATTTATTTTTCAAGAGGAACTTGGAAGCCTGGTGTCCAGACAACAAGATAGGAAACCCCACCACCCACACACCCCTGCTTCCTCCAATTCATCTTCCCCACACACATCACTGGAAAGGGTTCTCCTTGGATTGGAATGAAGACAATATTTTGAGCTCACATAAAATTGAGATAGATAAAGATAAACAGAAATGGAATAGGTTATTGTTTGTGTCTAAATGTCCCCCCAAAGCCTCATGTGGTCATAGGGTGCAGGCCTTTTCCAAGCAGCTGAGTTCAGTATTTGTGATTGGTTCATTTTCTAGGGCTGAAATGGGTAATGTGAGTGTTGCACCCACCCAGGGGTGGAGAAACCGCATATAACATAAGGTAGAAAATGGCATTTTTCTTTTTTTCTCTCTCTCTTGTGGCTTGCAGCTGCCGTGAGCAGTTGGCAGTTAGCCATGCCACCTTGCACAGGAGACAGCTGAGTGTGGACTGAAACCTCTACAAACTAATTTAAATAAACCTTTCCTTTCTTCATTTTAGGAATTCAGTAACAAGAGAAAAGTAAGCAAGGCAGAGTTCCTCAATGACAAAATTGCACCACAGCCTAGTACAGTACTTCTGTGGCTCCTAGTACAATTGCTTTAATGTATCATGTAGAATCAAAGATATAATACAATTAATAATTGGGGTTAATGGTGCTCCTATGTAATTCTAACGATGTCGGGATACTGAAGCTAGGAGGTCTCTAGTTTGAGTCCATCCTTGGCCAATTTAGCAATTTAGGGATACTTTGTCTCAAAAAAATAAAGGAGGTAGAAGCTAGGGCTGTACCTCTTTGTGAAGGTCGTATATTCAGTCCTCAGTATCTCACACACACACACACACACACACACACACACACACACACACACAAATTAAATTTTATGATGGATTTGGGAAAAAAGACTACTTATGTGCACAAAGTATTATTATGTGTACAGATAAAAGATTAGTGAAATATAAGCAAATGTTATTAACAAAGTATTATTATGTGTACAGATAAAAGATTAGTGAAATATAAGCAAATGTTATTAACATTACATATGTATGTAGAACAAATATATATATGCCACTACATACTTATTCTGTTTGTATTATTTTATTGATAGTCCCAAAATAGTATGATCAGTGAATGCTTATATTCATAAAAAACATAAAACAGTCCTGCATTCTATATCTGATGGAGCAAAGTTGCCTAAAGAGAAAAGGGAAGGGAAGGGAAGGGAAGGAAAGGGAAGGGAAGGGAAGGGAAGGGGATGGTGATTTAGCTCACTATAAACACCTGCCTAGCAAGTGTTAGGTCCTCAATTTAATCCTTGGTAACAAAAATAAATAAATAAATAAATACACTTTTAAAAGGAGAGGAGGGAATAGGAAAAGAGAGGAGAGGAGGAAAGAAAAGAGGGAAGGAGGAAAGAAAAAAGAGGGAAGAAAAGAAGGAAGACTAAGGTACAACCACAAATAATTGCTTATCAAAGAAAATAATTTCCCTTGAGGTTATGGAAGGATTCATGGAAGAGATCAAATTTTAGTTAGGCTTGAAGAATATAATTTGGATAGGTGGTATGGGGTAAAGGGAAGCTTTTTGTTACAAGCAAATAATAGTAATAACGCAGGTATTTTGTGTGTTTCTCTAAAAGAAAACTTCAAAAAAGAAATCATGAGAACAGAATTGCATCAAATAACAACTTCCATGACAGTATGTAGTTCAGTTGGACAAACTAAAAGATTCCTAGATGAAGCCTAGAAGGCATTGTTTTTGAGATCATCAGTTGAGGTTGTCGAAAGTCATAAATGATAGCTTAAAACACTGGAATTCTCCCTTGATTAATAATTATCATTTCCCTCATCCATACAGATTCGTTTCTGACTACAGGTCTCTAAACTCTTTTTCTTTGAGTATTTACTTGGAGAATTTACTCTTCTCAATGCTTTCTCTAATGCTTTATGATATAAATCTTCTGCAATCCAGAATTGTCATTCTCAAGCAACTGGGAGTGCTCCTCAGAAATGTGGAAAGAAACTTCAACAAGCAGAGAACAACAGTTAACAAACAGAGGCAGTGTAATCCTTTGACCAATGCTCTCAGTGACTTCTGTGCTCTTTCTCATTAGATTGCTCAGCATTTTTTTTATTTTAAAGAGATTAAGACAAAAGAGGGCAGAAAAACAGATCAGAATAGAGCAATGTAAGCAACACAAAAACCCTCCTACATTTAGTTTCAGTGAATTTGAGTTCAATCACTCTTTCTAATGTAATCAGTTTTATAAAACACTGTTATATACCTTACAAATTCTATTTAACTCCAAATGGTTCCACTTTTTAAATACACTATGGAGTAATGAAGAAAGCATGGACTGTGATCTGAAGATTATTTTGGGGAAAAGCTCATCAATTAGGTATCCCCCCCAAAGGAAAGTCTGATATATTTTCATTTAAGTGTGTCAAAGGAAATTTAAGCTTTGATGTTTCTCTTTCCTAATATATTTCCAGGCAACAAACAACCATAGCCAGCATGGACTAACGTCTCAAAGTCATTGCTTTTGTTTTGGTTTACAGTGTCAGGGCAGCTATTGGTAAATCAATGAGTAGTGGAAAGGTTATGCTTGATGCTTGACTTCTCTTTATTACATACTGATTCTCAAATTGCCCCACCAAGGTATCCTTATCCTTAATGTGCAACCCCTTCCCATGCCCAGCTGTGCAGTCTTCTTTGAGGTACTCTTTTCTGTCTTCTGAGTCAATAATTCTTTTATATATCCTGTTTTCCTTGATTCACTCTAGATCTGTGTCAATATTATAAGCCTTCCTAAAATTTAAATGACTATAAATGGCTTAATGTTCCATTACTTCTAGGTAAAGTATTTGCATTTTTACAGAGACATATTAGAAATAATACCCAAAGGAATGATTTTCTAATAACATCATGATAGTTTAGGGGATATGCATACATTTGTGCCATGAGATTACATGTCACACCTCAATCAAGCCAACAGAAAATTGCCTGCTCAGTCCTGGTCTGCATTTAATCCTTCAGGATAGTTACATCTGGATCAAAAACTGAATAGCAAGGTTTAACTCTCTTGGTTATGTGTTTCTGTGGTGCTCTTCTGGTGATAGACATATCTGCTTTGTCCTTTGGTTGTACAATATGAGGGAGAAAAATGTAGTTTCACTGTACAAACTATCAACATATTCATCTTTTACATCAAGAATTGTAAAGAAAATAGGTTTAATATAAATAAACCTTGAAATGTGTTAGGCTAAAGTGACGTGTTTAACCTACACAGCAAGGGAAATAAACTTATCTATCAGATCACACTAGTATACATCAAAAAGTGCCTTGGTTGGATACACTGCATCTCCACAGTGGATTTCCCACTGGACTCAGATAGAAAGAAGATGATACACTAAACCGATAAATGACCAAGCTTAGAAAAACATGGCCTAAAAACATACTTTACGCTTTTTGAGATTGCTTAATAAAATAAAAAAACTATTATCAAAAGGATCCATCTCAATCTATGAGGCTAGAGATTTGTTAGGTATTGTAGAGGGATTTCACAGAAAGGTTCTAAGTCAGGTAGGCTCTGAAAATTCAGAAGTAGTAGAGTACTTTTACAGGAGCCTGTTATATTAGACTGTCCAAAAGTTTGTTTACTTGTTGAAATCATGAGGATTAAGATTTAGAGTCTGTGAGAAACATATTAGTATTGCATACCCTTGGTTTGTACTGGGGGCAAGTTCACCTTCAAAAGGCAGATCTGCGCTTAAACTCTAAGAGACAAGGGGGTCAGGAACAGAGGTGGAGGATTATTGATTACCCAGTTATAAAATGTCACTCACATTTTCATGTGTCCCAGCTTTTGTTGGGTCAGGGTGAGTCTGAAGAAGAGACTAATAAAGAGGAAATCACATGAAAATCTATAGTGTAGGCATTTACAAGTGAAAAAATGAAGACACGTGTCAGTTTTGCTCTGTAGAGTAAGGCAGGCTTAGAGAGAAAAGGGCCTTTCAATAACTCTTGAAAAATCTACTGGATGAGAAAGTAAGATACCAAGGCAATTTTCAGTTGCAAATAAGATAGACTGGACAAGAGCCAGGTTCCATGGTTAGAAAAATATTCATCTGTTAGCAGGAAAATTTTGTCAGTCATCATGGGGACATCTAGGGCACGTGACCTCATCATTAGAAAAAGAGAGTTCTTCCATAACAGTGATTGTACAAACTCATTATAGGTATCTTTTGGATTTGTTTCTGTCAGTAAGAATGGCAAATAAAGAGCCTACTGTACCACACATATAGCTGTTTGTGTGAAGAAATGAGAGGGTTTATTAGAAAAGATCATGGTGTAACTTGTATATTCCTACAACTCAGAAATGAGTGTTCTCCCTCAGTTGGCCTGGCATGAAGTGACTGTTTATGCAGTACAATTGAGATCATAGAGTATATGCTGTTTGGAAAACAGAAGAAGAGTTTAGAAATGTAATAAGTATCTTTGAATAGTTTTATGAGAGGCTTGATGGAAAAGGTAGATTTATCTTCCCATTGAAGAAGGCAAAATTAATTCAATGCAGATTTGCATGTGTATAAATCTAGCTAAGCTATCTCCCACCCTTTAAAGTGGTATAAGTGAAAACTAGAAGAATAACTATAAATATAATTTGAAGATGAAGTGCTCCATAACAAGAACATAAATAACTGAGTATCATTTATATCTAATGTGGTTTTAAGAGCTTCTGCCTTGATTCATTCATAACCACTGATAAATGCATAATATAATCTAAAAGATATAAAAAACTGCCTTAGTTATTTTTTTAAATTAATGATCAAAAATTAAATTTAAAAATTATATAGAGTATGTTTTCTTACTGCTTATCTTCCTTCTCCTTTCCTCTCACATTTTGTTTTCTTGCTTTCTAGGGTCAAAAGAGAAATTTCACTCATTTGGAGAGTAAGGTAAGAGTCATACTATGACTTAATGTTCATACATTAAGTCATACATTAAGTTCAAAATCATGACGAGCATGAAATAAGGCCATGTGAGTTAGCAAGATGAAAGAGTAATTGAGTATATCAATGATTTTTAATATATTTTAAAAGGTTCCAAATATATGTGCAACCAAGCACACTCGTACTTTTGGTGTATTCATAACCCCTTAGAAAAATGATCACAGACATATATTTATTATTTAACCTATATATTTTACCAATTCTCATGTGCATGTTTTCCATCATTTCCTGTCCAAAATACTACCTCAATGATAGGAAAAGATTCACTCTTCAGTACTTTCAAAAAAACAATTTTATAATGATTTGGCAACTTATCAACTGTCAATCTGTAACATACTTTTATTGAACAACCTAATCTTGGTCATGGTCCGTGATAAACAGCAACATAACTTTCAACTGCCTTGAAGAGATAAATACTTGATCAGCACAAGTAAGATGGAACGTGCAAGAAATATATTTTGATTCTGTCTTATAAACTTGAAATCTTTAAAGATTACATTCAAAGCAAAGTATTTGAGGGCTTAGGGAATTCACTGACTCTACATCTGAAACAAGGAAGTAATGACCACATGGGCAAAATAATTCCTTCTATTAATATTGAGGGATTAAAAATACAACCAACAGCTAAAATTTATTAGCTACAAAATTTAGCCAACGGAGTTGATCTGTTATTCTCTTGTGGAATCATATGAAATATTTGTATACATGATTAACATTAAAAGAAGAGATTTCCCTTTATATTCTGTTTTGTCCAGAAGATAATCATTTTTTTAAAAAGTTTTAATTATTCTCTGAGGTGTTTAACCATTGAGCAATGTCACTAAAACAAGGAAAAAATTTTTTCTTTTGGAGTCCCTTAGCTTCTATATTACCGTATTTAAACTGCAAGACCCTTGTTTACTTTTGGGTATAGCAATCAACTTTAGGGTAGTACAGCTTTTAGTGTCATAGGCAGAAGTGTGAGTAGTAATACCAAAAAAGTGATGTTGTTGCATTCTTGCATCTCTTCAATAACTAAACAAGAAGTGGGTTACCCCTTAATTCCATGCGATGTCTTTTTTAGAAAATGTGATTGTGCATATAAATTTCAGTTATGTCTATCTCAAAGCATCCATTATTGAAAGTACCACACAACTCTTAATAAACTTTTTCCTGAAAAGCTCATTTTGGCTAATGATGTACTTCCTGTATTTCTTCAGCTTCAGCCCTATTGCTTATAATTTAGTCCTGAATGCAATCATGTCAGAAGAGGGAAAACACACAATCAACTATCCGTGACCCCTCAGGGTTTGAAAATGTCACAATTGCTGAGTTGCTGGTTTTAACTGCCCTTCACTTGTTCACGGTCTCTCCTAGACCACCCCCTTCCCCCGAAATGCGTAGGTACTTGATGTTACTTAGCTTCTGATTTTTTTCCCTCTCCTCAATTTCTAAGCCTAATGAGGCTGAGCTGAGTTAATAATGGATGTAATAAGTAATGACTCATTGTTTGGGGGCCCACGCGTCTGTGGGCACTGTAGAACCAGAGCCAGGACTCTGATGCTATTTGTTCTGCTATGTCACTTGCCACCAAGCAATGCCACTCATCAATAAAAGGCAAGATGACGGATGAGTTCATTTAATGGAATTCCTCTGAGTGAGCCGCAGCCCAGCTCTTCAATAGGTCTGCTACTACACTCTCTCGCTCCCTTTCTCCCACCCACAGCTCTTTTTTCCTTCCATAGAAATCCAGGACAGTTGGAAAGCATGCTTGGCCGAGAGGGTTTACATTCATGCCAGAAGCCCCTTCTGCTCTTAACAACTGCTATCCTAAATCAAATAATCAGCTCTATGCCTGGAGATTAGATCTCTGCCACCTGATATCTGTGGTACCCTGTGGCATTTGGCCACATGTATTCCTTGCTTGGGCTCACTTCTTTACGTGCTTAGAGGATGGATTGTGTTGGAGAAGGAGACTCATGTCCTGGGGAATCAGATTTTACATGTTCTATTTTGCTTCTTTGCACTCCAGATTCTCAAAATGAAATCCTATCATGGAGCGTTCATGTTGTACACTTGTTTTGTCATGGCAAAACTCAACATAGCTTCTTTAGCTAAGGTATGACGCCCCATTCCATGATCTAGATTTCTGCTACAGTAAAATCAATATTGGTGACATTTTACCAACTGCAAGGATGGAGGCAACATTTGGAAACTTAAGTATCCTGAAGGACAAGTATAAAAATGAATGAAAACCAACGGAAGAAAAGACAACAATCAATGTAAACAGACTATTTTTTAAAAGTCAAAAATATATATGAAAAATATATTTGAACTTTAGTTGGGATGGTAGCATGTGGCCCCAAGATTTTTGATTATATAGAAATGACAAAGAATGAAATAAAGCGACAAAGTAAAGATAGGATTATAATGAGTCAGCTATCAAGATTTACCATTGATAAATTAAAAAGGGATATGGCTAGCTACCAAGGAAATGTTTCCTCTTAAATTTCTTTTTTTTCTCCAATTGAAGTGTTCTATTTATAAGCTAGTTACTATATCAAATAGCTCATAAAAGTTATTCAGATATAATATTTCTCTTGCTGAATAGTGACAACTGATCAATTTTTCATACACTCATATATAAAATACATATTAGTATCTATGAGTACATATGTATTCACTTTTAAATTCATATTGTAAATATTTATGGGTAGCAGAAATTTCTTTAAATCAGCCAGTTATTCAGGAACTCTGTTCATGGGTTGGACAGTGAAACTTTCTATGAATACATGCTATCCATATCTAACATTCTTGATACCCTTTTGACACATAAAGCCTTGATTCTTTTGTTGCTAACATTATATTTCATATTCAGGCCCTTGCAGAGTAGAATCTATTCATAATTAAAGTCAGTGTCAAATAGGAAAAGTGATGAGAAAGGAGGAAATGTAATATAAGAAACTGAATGAGTAACAAAAGTGTATTTTGAAAACCAACAAAGTAAGGACAGCCAAGAAATAGATTAACAGAGCATTACATTTTATTGTTGAGCACAAATGTTCCATTACTTTTTCTGAGCTCCCAATCAGCATTTTTCATTATTTTCTTTCTACTATGTCTGGCTCCTGTGCATCAGTGCCCCTAGAAACACCACCAGTAGCACTGAAATTGTCTTTCTGTACCAGGATTTCCCATACAGGAAGACGTGTCAGTGCTGACCTTCCTACAGTTAGACGTATTTACTGCCTGGGGCTGTAGATTAGAAGAAAGAATTCTCCCTTCAAATTCAAGGGATTTTAGGAAAACATTTTCCATTTCTATATAGGTAGAAAAGTTTTCCTTTTAACATAGTGATATACTTCACATGAAGGAGTCATGCTTTTCCAATAGAGGATAAGTGGCCATCTGATCAAATGTGCATTCTTTGGAAGAGACTACTTTCAGAGACTTAGGTCATGCGGTTTCTCAGAATTACGTCGTGTTATTATCACCAACAAACTTTTTCCACTTGGTTCACAGACATCACAATTCCCAGGGTTCTATGCTGACTATCAATCTACGTGGTAAAAACATTAATAGCAACATGATCACACTCCCGAAAGATAGCTGCTGTGATTATTTTTATCTCAAAGAAATTAAGCATAAAGACAGTGCTTCAATGTCCTTATAAGAAAGATGGAATAATAATAGATATATCAAACATTCAGGTTAGTCCTGTGGCTAAACATTATCACAACATCATAGCACCAAACAATCTCCATAGGCTAGACACTCATTAATATCTGCTAAATTAAAATAGATTGAGTAAAATCTGGTCTTTGTCCTCTGTGCTTACTTTTTCATCTCCTGAAGCAATTATTCTCTAAATCTGTTTTTCCCTTGATTGCAGGAATTTGGCAGGTGGCATTTTAATTTAATCTGTTCTTAAATATTCTGACTCCAACATAAATTAAGAACATATTGTACTGTGGTAGGCTGAGATCTACAGATAGGAATAAAATTTGATTTTGCAAACATTTGTCAGCTCCCTACTATGTGTTAGTATTCTACATAGCACAGTCATAAAATAACATCAAAATGCCATCAATCAATAGAATACATTATATCAGAATTCTACAATTCCGAATTTCTTTCCACAGTCCTTTTCTGTTTATTTGTTCATTGAATATTGCATACATGGTATCACCAGAATAAAATTGAGGGCAAAGTATTGTTCTGAATTCTGTGCTAGCCTTGCATGAACATTGCTAAGTAAAATGGGCTTGGTAATTATCCATCAGTCAGGCTGGCTCATTTTGGTCTTCTCTGGTGGATTCAGTAGCCGTGGGAATTAACTGGCACACTTGATATTATCAGGAACAAACAGAAACTGTACTCACAAATAGCACTGGAGTGACAGATCCCTTTTTAAGAGCACACGTGGAGCCACTGAGACAAGGATGATAACAGCGTGAGGACATTTGAGCTCACCCGTATAGGACATATCAGGGGAAGCCATGTAGCAGAGAAGATCTATTTTCCTTTACCAGTGATAATTCTATCTTACTATTATTTTACCAGACTTTGAGTCAAGCAGATGTTTTAAAAGCTCTTATTAAATATACACTCCATAGCCAATTTATTCTTTAGAATTTTGAAAAGTACACATTGGTCTCACATTTGTATCTAAAACTGTAGCTACAACTTTTTATAGATCATTTCTATTATCTGATAATCAGTCCAGATATAACTCAGTACAATAACTTTAAAATAAACTTTAAATGAATATGATATCATGCATAGTGCATAGATTAAAAACATAAATTAAAAAGCTAGTTGCTCACTTTTTTAAACTCCCAGAAATTGATTCACTAATTCTTTACCAAACATAAGCATTTCTACTACATAAGTTATATAAACATATAATTATATAAGTATGTGATTTGTATAAATATAAAATATTTGTCAGGAATTTTCCTTAACTAACTTACAGATTTCAAATGTCTATGAAGTATAATTGACTAAAAGTACTTTTTTAGAGCAACAAGGACACTATAAATTTCATCTGCAGGGGAGGGATTAACAATATCGCATAATCCACACTGAGGAGCAAACTTAATTTACTTCTTTGTTTCCAAGTCAAATCCTGAGCTTATGAAACCATTCATTCTTTTTTAATGACATTTTTTAAAGTGTCACAAACAACTTTAACTCTGTATATAAAAATTGTGTAGAGGCTATAAAATTAAAACTATATCTTTTTTTATTTTCCATATATGTAAAATTGTACATAGCAATCCACAATTATACATCTCAAAAATTGATAATTTCAACAAAAATATAAGTATTAAAAGTAATGTTCCTTATTTAATGTGCCCTATACTATATTGAATATCTAATAAAGTAGCTCTAATTTTCATGCAGTTTTTATGAAAAGACACCTATTTTGAACTTAAATATTTTAAGTTACATTTGTATGAAAAGATTTCGAGTAAAAATAAAAAGTTGCTGGTTATTATTTTTAGAGAAGAGTTTTATTTTATCATGCTTTTTATTATCAAAAAGTAATTATGAGTTAGAAAGTAAAATCTATAAATGATATAATTAAACATAAAGTGTATAAGTCATAGAATAAAAGAAAAGCTCAGAATTATTCAGTCACATACTATAATTGAAAGTATGGCATTGGTCATTTAGACCACCATTATAGTCTTCTCTCCACCCAATATCACCAGTCTCACCTATTTGCATTGAACACCAGACTCTCACTTGTTCAGCATCTTCTACAAGGAAGATTTTTCATTTTCATTTTACCAGCTTACTGTCGTGGCCACAGCCCAGGCTTTTCAGCACAGTACTTCAAATGACACTAAAATCTGAGCCCAACCCTGCACTTCTCTGATACTCCTCCTTACCTTTCCAAGTCACTAAACATTTATTTAACATGTTAGAGCCTCATATCACTCCTTTTCATGTATTATACCTCTATAATGCCTTCTTTATCTTCCTGACTATTGTCTACACTTCTATGCGTTTTTGTGTTACTAGTTGAGGTCACATCTTTATATGACATTAACCAATTTCCTGTTTTGGTCTCTGGACACAGGCTCAATGGACTACAGCTTAAAATTATAGTTCATGCAGGCCACTTATTAGAATCAACTTTAAATGGGCAATCTATTTTCTAAATACATTCTCTTGTTAGCAGCAATGCTTTTACATTTTCCCAACCGCCTCAAACCTCAAAACCTGAATAGTTTCTATACAGGGCTTTAATGACAAAAAGAATCAGTGGAACAGAAAGTCATTATTGTATTGAGTTTCTTCTTTCTCTTTTCTGTGCAAAGAAACTAATCCTGGAAGCCTTATTGGTCTTTTTCTCCCAAAGTGGACCTTGCTTCTCAACACATTTGTTCCTTCAGTCATTCCCACTGTAGCATCTTTATGTCCCTCTATCAACTGAGTAATTCCTGATGGCATACTACAAGCCATTAGTCCCTCACATCGTTGAAAGATGCACATTTTCTGATGTTTCTGACTCTACCAACAGCTCCAATTCTTTACCTGTTACTGTCTTTGTCAGCCTTTTCCAGCCTTCATCTTATTCTCACTACTTAACACTTCTTGCTAATTTCAATAAGAATTTTCGTCCTTCTTTCTATATCTTTCAGCATCTTTCTAGATTTTTGAATACTATTTAGTAATTTTTACCATTCCCTACCCTTTGAAACATTCTCTTGTCTTACCATATTTTTGGATTTACTATTATTTCTCAGATGCCTTTGACCACAATACATCTTTCACCATCATATTAGAACTATAAATATTATACTTTGCTTCTATCTTCTTATAAAAATCTAATCATGCCCCAGGTTTTTTGTATCATAATAGCACTGATGACTGACATTACATTTTCCCTCAGATATAAATATATATCTTCCTTTATTTCTTATATAAGTAATCCTATGTGAAATTAAAAATATAGCATAAGTAATAATATTTTATGCTGTACACCAACACCCACACCAGAACTTTTGTTGTGCATTTCATAGCTCAGGAAACATTGTTATTCCTCCTCAAATGCAAAGAATTATGATTATATGTGAAGAATTTATTTTGCTTAAACCTCATATTCAATGACTCCAGCATTTTTTAAGATCTATCCTTAAACAACTCTCGATTAGCCCGTTTTTCCCAAACCTCAATTATTTTTCAGTTAGATCACCATAAGAACCATCTATGTGCTCTTGGGTTGTCAAATTTTAACAACTTCAGCAGATCCCCAACTCTGGCATTCATTGGTTTAGTTATATATATTGACACATGTGACAAAGTTCTCTGTTTAAAATATTTTCATTGGTTTCTCTTACAAATCAACGAATAAAACCAATCCTTCCTTAGCCTACCCTAGAAGACACACATTATTCCTTTTATTCCCTGTCCTCTTCCCTATAGCTTATCTTTATTCTTAACTCTTAGGATCACGCTAGTCTTTTTTAATTTCTCACAACACACACTATTTCTTTTTCTTTTGTTTTTATCCCTAACCATTAAAAGACCAGTAAAATATATACTAATTAATTAATTTAATTAATGAACAAGTATATTCTGACTTACTATCACACAGTTCAATACTTCTATATACGATGTTAAATGAGTCAAATTTTGGAATCATCCTATGAGAAAATTTACAATTTATAAAATCACCTTCCAAAGTAACATCTCTTATGAATCTTGAGAAAAACATTGAATAAAGTATGAGCATGGTAGCATTAAAGGAAAATTGAAATACATTATAGAAAAGAATGTCAAAGTTTTGGTTTCCTATGACACATTAAATATGCATATTTCTTTCTAATTTAAGATTCAATGTAATTACTATATAGGAGTTACTATATATTACATAAATATCATAAATATGAAGTTAATCACAGTAGATGAGTTACATCTATGAGATTTTGGAAATGGAACTCATTAAGGCATTGTTAATAGATTTTGCAGTACACAGTGCTAAAATCTTCCTATATTGAGAAAACAAATTTTCAAAGTAGAGCAACCATAGATAAATCAGAAATGGGATGCTCCACATGTCTCAACTGGTGACAGAGAAATATGATACTAAAAGCAGTGGATTAATTAAAATATGTTTAATGAAATATATATATCAATGTCCTCTCCATCATTTGAAGGCATTAAGAGGTTGTTGCTTCCAAATATATATAGTATATAAGAGATTTGTTTGGCAGAAAACTCGAACAAATGTGTTTTCTGTTTCTTGGTTGTATCAGCAAAGGATACTGGGGGAATGCTGTACCAAAACAGTTGCTCAATAGAAATCTGGAATGAACAATCAGATTTTAAGTTGTCTCACTTTACTCAGCTATAATGATTCCTGTTACTAATTTGGATGTTGAAGGGCTCTCCTTCAGAGAAGCAGAATGCTTCTAGGACAAATTGCATAAGGTACTATTATTTGGAATTCTCCAATCAAATATCTGGGTTCTTTCCTGAAAATAGAGTATTGAAGTCCACGAGTCAGAAATACATACCTGATCATGCAAAACAGCTCTCACTGAGTGATTTACCACCACTATCAGCTAGGAAGGTATACTCAAAGACTGCATGTTACTTAATTTTTTATCTAATATGTCTGTACCTGAGTGATCCTTACCTTATACATCTTAAATTAAAAATTATCTAAGAGTCAGTGAAATTCTTTTTTTCCCTTTTTTATGTTAATAAAGATTAGGATAAAAGAGGACATAACAAAACAGGTCAGAACAGAACAATTTAAGCAACACAGTATTGCACCACAAGACAACCCGACATAACAGTGGCTACCATAGTGTCTCTTTCCTTGAAATATTTGAGTATACCTTCATATACTATAGTATCAAACATAACAAAACAGTATAAAACCATTCAGGAGAATGAAAGCATTATAGGGTATGCAGACCCAACTAACTGAAAGTGAACAATGTTTACTATATTATCTCCTTGTCCATAAAAATTTTGTTTATACTATCACATACAATAAAATCCAATAAGATACAACATGATAAAACCGATGGAGACAGAAGAAAAAAGGCTTGGTAGGACTTCAAAACAAGATATTAAATCAGCACTTGCTATTATAATATCTTGTTTTCTTCAAAATAGCTGTTCATACCATCACAGACAATAAAATCAAACAATCCGGAATAAAACCATTCCAACTAATGAATGAAAACATTATAAGGCTTCAAAGCCATATAATGGGGAATCATGATTATCACATATTTTTATGTATTCTTACCATTTCTTACACTCGGGAAACTATTTGGTATTTATATATATGAATTTGATTTATTTTGCTTATGAATATGGTCTCAAGCTTCTCGCATTTATTTATAAATATTTCAATGTGATCATTCTTTATAGCTGAGTAGTACTCCATTGTATAAAAATACCACAACTTTTTTATCCATTCCTCAGTTGATGGACACTTAGGTTGTTTCCAAGATTTGGCGATTACAAATTGTGCTGCTGTAAACATAGGCGTGCATATATCACTGGTATTATGTTTTCAGTTCTTCTGGGAATATGCCTAGAAGTGGAATAGCTGGAACAAATGGGACTTCCAATCCCAGCTTTTTGAAAAATATCCAGACTGACCTCCACAATGGTTGTACCAGTCTACACTCCCACCTGCAGTGCAGGAGCGTTCCTTTTTCCCCACAGCCCTTACAGGATTTGTTGTTGGTAATTTTCTTGATCCTGGTCATTCTTTCAGAAGTGAGATGGAATCTCAGTGTGATTTTAATAAGCATTTCTCTAATGAGTAATGATGATGAACATTTTTTCATATATTTATTTGCCATTTGTATTTCTTCATCTGAGAAGTGTGTATTCATCTCAGATGCCCATTTTTGGATTGGGTCTTTGAATTTTGGGGATCTGATTTTTTAAAATTCTTTATATGTTTTATACAGGAGTCCTTTGAGGCAGAGTTCACTGATTTTTTTCTCAGTTTGTGGGTTTTCTTTTCACTATGCTGGAGATTTCTTTTGACATGCAGAAACTTTTTAATAAGATGTGATCCTAGTTATTGATTCTGGGGAGTATTTCCTGTGCAGTTTGATTCCTGTTCTTGAATTATCTACCTACTTCTATGTCTTCAAGATTTTTACCCACTTGGGTCTAATTTTAGTTTTTAGCATTTGGAGAGCCAGTTTTTCCAACACCGTTTATTAAAGAAACTGTCATTCTTCCAGTGAACATGTTTGGCCTCGTGATCAAAGACAAGGTCGTTGAGTGTGTTTGTAGTTGTGGTTGTATCTTCCAATCTATTCCACTTATCTTTGGCTCTGTTTTGATTCCAGTACCATGGTGATTTTACTACAGTTGCTTTGTAGTATAACTTCAAGTCAGGGATTGAGATGCCTACTGCCTTGCCTTTGCTGCTTAGAACTGTCTTTGCTATTCTAGGTCTCTTCTCACTCCAGATGAATTTTAGGAATGATTTCTCTAGGTCTATGAGGCATGTTGATGGTATTTTTTATTGGGATTGCATTGATTGTATAACAGTTTTGGAAGAATGGACATTGATTCGGTGGAATTCTTGAGCAAATAATCCACATCATCATCACTTCTAATCTTACATGTAAGGTCCACTGGTCTTTAATCCTCTTCCTTAATATTGTGGAGTAAGTTTGGCTTTAGTTTAAGTAGGCCCTAATTTGAATCTTAAATCTTATTCATGATAATCATATAAACTTCAGCAAATTTAATTTATTTTGCTGATGCTAGAACCTATTTTCACATAGCATGGAGCCTAAGGCAGAACATTTATTTCTTTTCTTTTTATTGTGCTAGATTGCAATCTCTCAAAACAGGAGTGATTAATGAAAGAAGTAACACGGAAACGAAGCGAGATCCTCAAGGAAGATATATCATCAAGATGGTGGCCATTAAATGAAACCAGTTGCCCAGTTTTATAGAATTGTTCCCCAAGGAGAAAGGTTGATGGCATCTCAAGATTGTCTGTCAAAAGGGAGAAAGGAGAAAGGAAAATTATCCATTTCATATTCCTATTTTTCAAAAGTTTCTTTCTACCTTTCCTGGTGTGAAAGCACAGACTAAAACTAGGATGCCACAAAGGTATCAATGAAGAAGCACACAAAAACATTAAAGATCTGAGACATGTACATGAGGAATAGAGCCCTTCAATAGCAAGTGAGTGGGAGGGCAGAGGGAGTTTCTGCCGAGCTGAAGGAATTTTATTAATGGTCAAGTAAGCCCATTAGGACCTGATGTGGTATTCAAGTTTAACAGCTTATTAACTGTTTACAATATTGCCTGTGATCCTTGATTATTATAAATACTTCAAAGCATTTTAAATGTCACATCATAAAAACATACTCTTACAAACATACTTAATATTTTCTTTATTGACCTCATCAATAAGTCTTTCTAAATTAACTATAAATAAAATGAGGTTGGTCATATTTTTGTCATTGCTGATATTGAGTGTGATATGCAAGAGGTTGTATATTGTATCATGATCTCTATGCTGGTGGGTGTATTAGAGAGTTTTGTAAAAAAATACATTAAAATCTAAAAGTAGCTTGATTTCTGAGGCTTACAGAGTTTTTGCTCTGCCACTATCAGTGATTATTGCATTTCCTTCTTGGAAATTTAAAAAAATATTCATTTCCCCAATCTTCATTTTCAACAGTCTATCATTTATTTTTACTGAACACATTTCTTTTTCCCATGGTATTGAGATTAAATTCATATTTTATATTTCAAATGCATCTGCATTCATTACCACTGGGTTAAAAACAGATTTATAGAGTCTATATTCAACTGTGTTTGAATCAACAACTAAGCCAGTAATTCACAATGTGATAGATCAGTAAGTTTTTACTGAATGAAGCCACAATACTGAAATATATATTAACCAATTATATTTGTATAACTTAACAACAAAGAACAGATACACCCAACTTTTGTTTAAATTCTGTTCAAATTTACTAATTCACTAGATTAAGCTAACAAAATAATCTAGTTGCATTGGCACAGAAATAAGTATATTTACAACTAAAGTTTGAATCTCTTATTGTTGAAAAATAAATGTTGATTGTTGTTAATTATATTTTCTAAATAAAAGTGAGATTTTATATGATTTGCAAAGATCTGAAATTAAAGTCTCATATATTACTAAAATGTGTGAGTGGTGTAATTTAAATAAAGTAACCATCGTTACCTCTACCCTTGATTTAACTCCAGTCTTATAACTAAGCAGAGCATATTTCTTATAAAATAAAATCAGCACTAGAATGTGCCATTGGTAATATTCTAAGTTTCTTAAGTCTAGATACTGGACCTTTTTCCAGAACTAGAATGTCCAACTGATTTTACATTGAGAAAAAATAATGAGGAAACAGGTTTTCTTTTGAATACTATAGACAAAATGAATTGTAAAGATGAAGAAACTCATTTTTCTTTTTATAAACTTTTTCCTAGGGTGTGTGAATTGCTGTGCTCCTTTATGACATCCATTTCTCCAAATTATTACTTTGATTCATTTCACTTTTATTAGTATTTTTAAATATTAGATTCTCAGGAAGCAAATGATACTAATCTTATTCTCTTAAAATATGTGGTATACAAAGAAATAATTTGCAAGTTGTCAAAGAAAAACGGCACCTCAAACTAAACACTGCGTTTTTCTGTACAGGAAACTATTGTGGAGGTCAAAGAAAATGGTATCTCTTTGTTCACTATCATAACCTGACTCATAATTGATAATCAGTAGTAATTCAGTATATACTTCAGTGAATATAATGATGAATATTTTATTAATGTGCTTTACCACAATGTACTTTGAAAATAAATGTATGTAATTCATACTGAGATGTTCCTTTAAGCTCTGTTGGACCCCATAAAACATAGTAATGAAACAGTAATTAAATAATCCCACATATTCATATTATTTAAGCATTTAACACTACAATTAATCTCAATTATTCACTATTGGATGTCCATGTTTGTATTCCTTGAACAATGTTTTAGATGTGTTCATCAAATAGACTCTAGTGTTGCTACAAATCTCAAAAGAACACTAAACATTGTCAAGGCAATCCTAATAAATTGATCATGAACATAAAGTTGACTCCATTTCAAATGACCATATTATACTATTCTCTTTCTCCTCCCGCCCTATGAATTTATTTTGTATTAAGTTCAGATAATATGTAGTTACTTGACAAGTAACTCAGTTTCTCACTAGTACATCATCACTATGCCTGAATACAGACAGTCATGTTCTTCCTTTTCTGTGGAAGTTCCTTTCTCTTCTAAGAATAAGTACTTCACTTGTGCTTTACTGTGGAGACTCTCACCTGTTCCAGAACATCTCTCTCCAATTTGCATTTTACCTATTACACAGGATGATAATTTTCAGTGTACAAGCACTGTTTAACCTCAACAATTTTATACATATGTGTTAATACATTTTATGTCTTACATATACTCTCCTCTCTGGTGATAACCATTTGTTACTCAACTTTGTTCATGAGTGCCACTCATACTCAGTCACTGCCTAGTTCTATCTAATCATTGTTTAAGCTCCACAGCTCTCTAGAAATACCTCTTAAATTGATAGATCTACAAATGAGCTTTCAACTGTAATCTCAGTTAACATGATAATATTAGATAGAGTCATGTTTCCTCAGTTTATTTATTAGAATACACTCTTTAGATTTTGTGATACTGAATAGTCTAAATATCAATTTCCAGTCTCTGAGTCTTAGGATTTTGTTGTATTTTCTTTTCTGTTTTAATCTGAATTTACTCCAGACTTCTTCCTTTTCTTTCAGGTCTTTTCTTCGTTTTTGCTTTTTATTTCTCTCACTAAGTTTATAATGAAGTGATATAAATCATGAAAAATGCACAGAAACATAATTGTACATGTGAACTTCTATAAATCACTAGCCATGTCAATAAACAGAATATTATTAGCAATCTAGAAATCACCTTAGTAAGCTCTTCTATTCTATCTTCACTGTTAGAATATTTTTAAACCACACAACTTATACACAGCTTAGCTTATCATGCTACATTAAAAAATAACATGCACTTTAATTAAATAAACTTTGTTATGTATATATTTTCATAAAGTTGTCTTATTTGGCCCAACATTATGTTCATAAAAGTCACATAGATCTGGAGTACGTGTGTGTCATAGCTGAAATGGTAATTTCTTCATTCTCACTATTGTATTGTTACTTGTTCACATGTCTAAACCATTCTAATATGGTAGTTTATTCTTATATTTCAGGATGTTATAAACCTGTGCTGCTAAATTCTTGCTCATGTCTATTGGTGCATGTATATATTTGATCATTTAAAATGATAAGTGGAAATCTACTTCTAGAGAATTGAATGGATTCTTCCTAAAAATAGTGTAAGAGAGTTCTAATTGCTCCACATCTTAGCAGATAATGATCATTAGTTTAATGAATTTTAGATTTTTGTTAGATATGCAAGGGTGTCTCAATGCGGTTTTAACTTATAATAATAATTATTTTTATAATCATTTGGCACTGGATATTTCTTTTGTAAAATTAATATTCAAGGAATTATCCATTTATTTTTATCCTAAAGTAATAAAGATAGAGAGCTGTGTTGTCTTCCAAAAACTACACTGTTTTACGTATGGAATTTACAAATGATTTAGTACATATATGTGTGAATATACCACTATATATTGATATAAAAAGTCACCATTATACATAGTGCAATCAATTCTCTGAAATCTAAAGCCAAAAAATGTAGCTGAAAAAAAAAACAAAAGCCAAAACTCCAAAGCTAACAAAACAAAGAAACAAAACACTACAAACCTACCAAAAAGAAATGATATTATCTGTAGAGCAAGATTTCCTGAATTTAGTACTGTGTACCTATTCAGCCAGACAACTTTTTTGTAGGAGTCTGGCTTGTGAATTTTTAGATGCTTAAAAGCCTAACTAAAATCTTCCTGTAGTTACTAGGTCCCCATTAGCACCAATCTCCCAAACTTATGTATGATAACATATATTCCCTGCAGATATTGTCAAATATACTCTAAAGAGAAGAACTGTGCCCAAATGAAATGCTCTGCTTTAGGGAAAAATAAAACCTCAAATGCCTACAAATTTCTCACCCAAAATTATAGAGACCAGAAAATATAACACAACTTTTTTAAAGGCCCAAGAATATAAAACAAAACTTGTTTAATTAAAACTATGAAATAAAATAATCAGTCATTTCATTTCCATAGCCAGCTAAAATGTCCTTCAAAAGTGAAAGCAAATACATTTTCAGATGAAGGAAAAATAAAATAACTTTTTAACCAGAAAAATTTGCTCTAGAGGAATGACTAAAAACACTTTTCAAACATAAGATACGTGATTATCAAGGAAAACTTGGAACTCACAAAATAAAGGAAGACCATAAAAAAAGCATATGTGTAGTTTTGTGTCTTGTAGTCCTGTGTTTGACAGCAAAAACTGCAAAATTGTTCGCTATTTTTCAATATACTTACAGTGTAGATAACCTTTAAGAATATTGTAAAGGAGAGAACATAATGACCTAAAGGGATAAGTACATATATACGTTTAATCTATAGAGTGAAGTGAGAAAAAATACAAAGCAATGTACTTAAAATAATATTTTATAAATCAAGGCAGTACATAAAATATTTTGAAATAACCCATAGCAAGTAAATTGAAACAGAAGAACATAAAAATAGCAAAAATGGAACAAGTAGAAAGCAATCACATTTCAGAAAGAAGTTCCAATATATGTTAATTTCACTTAGTAAATGGGTGCACATATATCACTGTAACAACGACCTTTACAATTTTTCTGGGAAAATACATACAAGTAGAATAGCTGTATTGAATGGAATCTCCAATTCTAGTGTTTTTGAGGAATCTCCATACTAATTTACATAGTGGCTGCACCAGTGTACACTCCCACCAAAAGTGGAGAAGGGTTCCTATTACTCCACAGTCCCAGTAACATTTGTTATCTGTTGATTTCTTGATGGCAGACATTCTTTCTGGAGTGAGATGGAATCTCAATGCTGTTTTAATTTGCGTTTCTTGAATGACCAGTGAGGTTGAACATTTCGTCATGTATTTATTTGTCATTTGTATTTCTTCATCTGTGAAGTACAGATTTTTCTCAGATGCCCATTTTTTGATTGGGTCTTTGAATTTGAGGGGCCTGATTTTTTCAATTCTTTATATGCTCTAGATAATAAATCTTTTGTCTGAGAGGCAGCTAACTAAAATTCCTTCTTATTGTGTGAGTTTTATTTTCACTTTGCCTGTGATTTCTTTTGAGGGCCAAATTGTTTTTTAATAAAATGAGATCCTAGTTATTGATTTTTTAAGTATTTCCCTTGTGGTTTATATTTTGCTTATGATCTCTATACTTACTCCCATGTCTTCAAGATATATGTGCACCTGTTTATAGAAGCACAATTTGTAATAGCTAAATACTGGACACAACCAAAATGTCCATTGACTGAAGAATGAATAAAAATGTGGACTATAACTCATTTATAAAAATGATAATCTTGAGGTACATGGAGGCAACTTGAAACTATACTCTTAAGTGAAATAAATCAGACTCACATTTGTAAGTATCATATTGTCTCCCTAGTGTAAAAAATAAATAATAATAATAATAACAAATAGAAAGAATAATAAGATCCAAAATGTACAATACATATTGTAACAATGAAAGAGAAATAGAATGCTCAAAAGTAAAGAACAGCTAGGATAGGGTAAAGGAGAAATGGAAGAAAGCAAAATATTATATGTATGTAGATACATACATATAAATGTATGTATGTATGTATGTGTATGCAAGATAGATAACTATACTAATTCTCTGTTAGTCTAACACTAAGAATGGTTTTTGCTATCATTGTTTGATTGCTTGATCATTTTTCATGTCTAGATCTTGTTACCTGAACAATTACTTCTCAGATAAAAATATGCAATATATTAACTAGTGTTGATTTCTTTTTTTTTTTGAAATTATGTATTACTTCTATCATTTTTCCTGTTTTGATTTTTTAAAAAACAGAGATGGGAAGAATAAGCATAAAAAGTTATACAACTAAGTGCTTTCTATATGAAACTTCTATAGTGCAACCTCAAATATAATACAGTGCGGTAAGATTAAATGTGAAAGGATGAAAATGGTTACCAAGTTAATTAAGAGATATTTGGAGTGGCTTTCTGTTATGAGAAATTAGATAATTATTGGTATAGATGGTAATGCTACACAATGGACAAAAGTCAATTGAAGAAGGAGGTAGACATTTTATATACTTAATAAATAATTGAAAATATACTATCTATGATTTAAACTGTTCTCTTTCATGTATGACAAATAGATGTGTGTGTTAATCATGTGGAATACCTTTTCACTACTCTTACTAAATTTTGACATCGCTTATTATTTACTATTTATTTTAAAAAGAAAACTTTAAAAATCTTCCACTAGGATTCAAAATTGGTCATTTCCCTAATACATAATTTTGTCTACTATATTTAGGTCCTCAAAAATTTAAATTTCTTTTGCTTTCTGTTGAATTTAAATTTTTAATACCATCAAAGTAATTTTCCTCATGTTCAGTGATTGTTTATACATAAAAGTACCTAAAATTAAAGTAATTCTATGTGCTTAGTTTCAGTCTTTGGATGATATAATTTTTTTCACCAAAAACTGTTTTTTCATACTCTTATTACCTACTTTTCCATGTTTATGCTGTTTAAAAAAGGTAGGAAACAACAAATGTATTGATATTGAATTCAATTTAATACTATGTTTTAGTTGCAATATTTAATTTTGTATTAAGTATTAACCTGACATATTTGCTTTGAAATTCACAAGTTTATAATTTGACTTCTATTTATCTTGACTGTTTTATATACATCTCTTCTTAGCATATCACTATTAAAAACATAAATTGTCTTTGTTTCCTTATTTTCTTAGACTATTATCTTCTGGGTGTATTCTTTTGAACACTATGACAATGATCAGTGATTGTACTGCTCATTTTTAATGTTTACTTTGAGACCCAAACCATCATTGCTCAGGTTCATTTCAACATGTCCAAGTCTATACCTTACTACTCCATCATCTCTACACATGTTCTGTCCCAAATATCTCTCTATTTTTCAATTAGTACCTCACATTTAGAATTTGACATTTTACATATTATTTCTTTTTTTTTGTTGTTCTTAAAATGCATGCAATTTGTAGTATTCTATTCTATCTCTAATTCCTTCTCTTCTCATTACTGACTCTACCAAATCTTAATTCTTAACTTGTCTTTTAATGTTAGGGATATTTTCTCTCTTATTGTTTTTTTTTTTTTCCATTTCTGTCAATGCTCTGAACAATGGTCAGAAGAAATCACAAAAATGTTAATCAGATCCTGTCATTTTCTAGTGTAAATTAGCCAAAGAGGATAAAAGCAAAATGATCTTTGCTTCATAGACCTTATTTTATCTCTTAATTAATTCAAGAACTTCTCTTCACTGTTCACTATACCTCTTCTGATAAAATTTTTGCACAAAAATTATTTTAACTATATAATATTTATGTCTATTTTCAACTATATTTTTTGCCTAATATAGTTAAGGTATTCCCTCCTTTTATGCACTGTTCTAGTCTATATTTACCCTCCCTCTTTTATTTATTGATGTCATAATTCATGGTGTTTATCATTATCTAATGTTATTTGTTGATATGTTTAACTTTTTGTTTCTTGCCACTGTGGAAGAATGCTTGGATCTGTATTTTGTATTTCTTTGGATTCCCAGCATTAATAATTGATGGCATTTGTGTTCATCCATATTTTCCTTGTTACTTGTTCCTGATATATTTTAATATCCCCTAATTTAAGGTTTGTCGTGAACTAGGTGACCAAAAATGAATTGCTACTGCAGGAAATAAAACATTAAGAGTCAGTGTCCAATTTGCTATATCTATTTCTTCCAATAAAAGACATTCCAGCTGGTAGAGAATCTAATAACATGATCTCCTGAATAGGAATGACTTTAATATTATATCTGTGCCCTCGGCTGTACATGTAGTTTGAGGAAATGTAAGCCTCTTATGTTTTAAGGTACTGTGTTGTTGTTATTATTTGTCACTTCAACATAACCCAGCCTGCCATGACTTAAATGATATGACATTTAGTAAATATTTACAGAATGAAAAAATTCAATTATACTGTTTTATCTACAAAACTATGATTCAATAAAACATCATTTCTCATACACCACCTAACTGACATTTATGACAAAATTAATACACAAATAATGATTTGGAATAACTCTAGATATGCTTTCATCCATTGTTATGGCATGCTTACTATTATATTTGTGTTTAACATTCTTAGTTTAAGAAAAATAATAAAATAGTCAAGACCAATAACTAGACCAACTGTCTATATCTAATAAGTAATTTACAGCTTTTTGTCTTTGTGAATTTCTACAGAACTTTGAAGTGTGATGATAAATATGGATTCTCATCATACCCTCTCTTCTTTCCTTTCATAACCTTTCTGTCAATGGGAAGATGTTAGAAGTCTGAAAAATTGCCATTCACTAAAAGAAAGAAAACAACAATAAAATCTTGTAGCATATTAAATTGTTGTACAAATTTACCTCAGCAATTTGTATTTAAAAGAGTCCTGAATGGATATTTAATTCCAAAATTTAGCCAATTAAAATTATTCTCAAATTACCTAAAATCCAAAACATTGAATCGCTGTCCAACTAATCCTTCCATAAATAAATAATAATACAGTATGTTTCTTTCTGGATCTAAAATTGTCTTGTACAGTGTATAACACAGTCTTTTAATATTCTTTCTTTATGATTTGTCTTGGGCTGTTCTTTCCTCAGGATCGCCCTTCCTCTGTGTTTCCCCATTCCAAATGATCATTTTACCACAACCACTTCATATCTCCTACTTTATAGAGGGTCTCATCATATTTCTAGCTCCCACTCGGGTTCTCCTATGAGATAAATCAGCATTCAAAATTCACAGACCATTCTATGCACTTTGGCAGATTTATGCTGTGCCTGGTAATGGTATATAATCATTTCATATACTCTAACCTTACCTCCAAGAATAGCTTTTGGATTTATAAGATAGGAATTTGCCTTTACCTTTCTTTGTAACTTTTCCAGTAGTGAGAACATATTTAGCACATAGTAGGTACTCAAGTAAAATCAGTTTCCTTGACAATGATTCAATTTTTAAAAATTGATGTAATTATCTCTATTGGGAAAAGTAGAAACTTAAGGTATTAAAGGAGTCATCCCTTCTTGCTCAGTTTTATGTCCATTTTGTTACAGTTCCAAACCTCTTGACAAAAACAAAATCTTTTAATCTGTTTGCAAAATATTCCCTCCTTCCTCCCATCTTGCTGCTGCTGCTCTGTGATATACTGTCCTTGCCTATTACCCCTTTATAGCTGTTTTGTTAAAGTTCATACCTCAAAGACCTGTAAAAGAAATTTATGACTCCAGGGATTTCAGCAAATTCTAAATAACCATAACAGGAACATGAAGCATTAATTAAAGACACTAGAATCTAACTTGTAACAGGAATCCTGACATTTAAGACCCTGGTACCATGTAAATTTAAAATGGTATGACAAACAGAGAGTAATTTGATGGTCAGAAGGTTATAATGGATACCTTAATACCTTTGTCAAGAAAGAGTGCCTGTCCTTGCTCTAACCCCTACCAAGAGGCTTAAGAAGGGTCTTTCATAAAACATACTGATGCCTAAATATTTTTCCAATAACTGAAATATAAGCAAGTCTTTTCTTTAAGACCATAGCAGGTTAAATGCTAGCCACCAACATTCATACAACAATTTTCAAAAGCAGCTTAAAATTCAGTGTATATTCACTGCATTTTGTCGCTTTGCTCACTGTGGGTCTGCATCTAAATCCAGACCAAGAAACATGCAATTTTCCCCCAGAGGATATGCTGATTTTTGTGTGAAGCCAGAAACTGATACTTAGGACTTACTCTGTCAAAAAAAAGCAGTGGAAAATGTTTTACCTGTGTTAAAAAAAATCAAGTGGAAGGTCAAAGATACTTTATGTTAAAATATTCAAAATCAATATATCTACTAGAATATCAGAATTACACAACAAGCATATTTATTAAATGTATACCCTCTGAAATTGCAAACTGATCCTCAATATTGAAATGTGCTGCTGACATTCTTTGACTCACCCCCACCTATACCTCTATGAATTCTTGTTCAATAGGGTTCAGACTGTTTTCTCTCTCTGTGATTCCATGGCACATCTGGTACTCTTCATTTGGATATGCTATAATTTCATATTTGTATCATTAGATTTGGGGTATATGGTTTAATTCTTCAAGTAAATTTCAAGACAAGGACTATAATTTGTACTTGTATCCTGTACAACACTTGGAAATGACTTTGAATATATTAAACTCTTAATAAATATTTGTTGTTTGATTAAATGAATTACTCCATCTGCTAATTGCAAAATGACATCATTAGTCATTAACAGACACATAAATGGATTACAGAAATTATGTAGATTTACAAATAATCAGATTATACACAAAATTAGTACAAGGGAAGCAAAACTCTCCTTCTTGCCCTCCTCACACTTTATATGTACTTATTCCTCACTTACAATTCAATGACTTGCTTGCCTTCCCTCCCTTTGCAGCTTTGTGCTGTTATTTAATATCTCACCAGTTGTGTAATTTCAGCTCCCAAATTGAATAAGACGTTCCCTCCAGTGAAACCCTCACCTTGACAAATAGCCAAATAGTAATTATTATTCCTTTCAAGAGTTGAGCTATGGAATCATGCCTGCAATATCCCAGACGTGAGTACCTAAAAATTTATGCTATACTTCCCTGTGTCGGAGTTTCCATCTGTGATCGTATTTCAAATCCTCTCATTTTTTTGCAATATGATTAAGATAATTCGTTTATGAAGTTGGAAGGCTAAGAAATGTTCAGAAAGAAACTTGATTTTTCATATTTTTATAAACTTGCTCTCCCTATTTCCTTGCTGATCAATTTAGCCACACAAAGAGCAAGAATTAATTTTACATGGTCTCTAATTTTTTTCTAAATGTGCGACCTCCATATTAATAAGAACCACAGGACTCATTCATCATATCTGGTCACTGTAAAACTGACATTTACAGGGTGGAATGTTTCTTGCTCAGGACAAATGGATATCATTTGTAAAACATGCCGCACCCAATTGTAAGCTCCCATGACTCTCAAACTACATTTTTAAGCAACAATATAAACCATTCCCCAAACTGAAAGGTCTTTTCAAATATTTACTGCCTACCTATGGAATTTTTATTCTGCTGGCTGCTGCCATCAATAATCCAGGGAGCTCCAAACTAAGTGTTGTGTATGACCTCCAAGGAAAGTCTTAGTGCTGCAGAATAGAAAAGGCAGATTCAACATCTTGCATTTACCCTTCTTTCACTCTCTCAGACCTATTTCAGAGAAAATAGAGTTGTGGAAGAATTAGATTTTTATGTTTATTTTTGCTACTGAATTTGCAAGGAAACTCAATGTGTTAAAGTCCTTAACCCTACATATAATGACATATACTTTCTGATTTCCTTCAAGAAGCTTTTGATGAAAACAGCCAACTGTGATCTTACATCTCTTGTGTTGTACCATTTTGCTAAAACCCAATTCTGAGTTCAGGTCCTCCTCTCACAAGGATATCTTGATGATCTCAGCTCATCTCTTCATTTATGGAGAAAATCAGGCCAAACTCTTCCCTTTGGAAATCCACAAATTCTAGAGATTTTAACTTCTCATGATACTCTTTGTGTCATTGTTGTAAATATGCATGTTGTTTTACTCCCTGGCTCTGAACTCATAAGCTATTTTACCTTCAACAAAGGCACAAGACTCAGCTCTTCAAGCGGTTTTGATGAAAACTAAGAGGCAGCATTTTAAGATGTTTGTGAGCATCAGTCATTTGACTGAAAAATCACAGGTTCTCGCCCCCATTTTTGCCTCTTCTCTTTTTCTTCTTCATTTCTTCTTTTCCCTTTCCTTCTCCTTTTCAAAAGGAACTGTATCATTGTGCTTTTTATAGAATATCTTTAATCCCTTTCAAAATCTGGACATAAACTTACCTTTCCTGTCTATAAGGACTTGCCTACTCTAATCAGATTTTGTTTTATTTTCTTTTGTTTTCACTAAAAAGTCTGTATTCCTCCTCAGAAAAATGGTTAACATGAGAGCAGAGTAGAATTGTATTAATCTTATGCCATTCCTAGACAATTCTTCTTCCTTCAATTACAGTTTAATTGCTCTGTTCTGAACAAACAAATGGTGAACAGGAGAAGATGGTTTACCAGTGACCTGTATCTGTCACCAGTTTTAATCTTATCCTGAGGTCAGAATTTAAACATGTCAATCCAGTATTGAATTTAACTGTAAGCAAGATAGAGACATCTCTTCACAGAGATCTGTAGCATGTCTCACAGTAGTTGTACTAAAAATAAGTACAGTTATTGGAAACAGTTATTGGAAAATTCTTTTCAATACTTCCTATCTATAAGAGTAAATGTAAGGATTAAAATAGTTAATATCTATTACATGCTCTAGACACTGGCAATTCCAAATCCACTTAATAACTTAGATGCACCTCGTCTAGGTACTGAAAAGTGAAGCATCCCAAATTCTAATGACAAAAAAAAAAAAAACAGATGTATTTGCCATTTCACAGAATAAGATATTTAAGTCTTTGAGGTAATTAATCAATTATTTGTGGACATACAAAGTTCTGTGGAGCTATAATTACCATTAGATTCCTTCTGAACTAAAAGTGTCCTGCTTTTTGTTATGGCTTATAAAATTCATTTTAGAACATATATACAGTGCAAAAAATTTTCATAAAACTGACATACAAATTAAGCTTCATTTTTCTTAATACTTTCCCTGTTTAATCATTACTCTAGACAAAAGTAATAGGATCTGGGCATCACAATTTACCCTACCATTTGTATTTCAGAATATCTATTGCTAAAACAAATTACCCAACACTCCTAATTTCAAGGAGAAAAGGATTACTTGGCTTCCACTTTCAGATATTTCAGTCCATGATCAGCAGGCACTCAGATAGCAACATCATGGAGAAAGGGTGAAGGAAAAATGAGCAGTTTCTGGTGAATGTGGAACAGAGTGGAGGGCATTACCCAAGAGGAAAGGCAAGGTCACACTTCCAAGGGCCATCAAACCACACTAAAATGTGTGCTGTACTAATCCAGTGGATGGTGCTAGATTTGGTGAAAACAGTCCAAATTGAATGTCATACTGTCCTTTCCCATAAAAATTTCCTGCATGAGGAAAGTCACCATTGTAAAATGGTTCAAATCATTTCACTTATACCAATAAAGTATAAATTTCTGAACAAAAGAGCTGCATTTTGCTCCTGTGGGAATGTTACAACAGAAGGAATCATAGACAAACATTTCAATTGTTAACTGTGTCACAGCTCAAGTGTGAAGTGTCTGAATCTGGATGGGTTTCTCTGGATTTTCTAATATTGCCCTATGCAAATAACTTTGAGTAGTAATCATATTGTCATAATTACTATAGCTTTATCTTTTCATACTGTACTAAGATTTATTTTTCGGCACTGTAAGTCCTAAGACTGTCTTTGTCTATAATGCATGGAGATGGACAAACATACATACAGTTATATGTATATACCTACAAGTTGTTCCTTCAATTTGAGCACTTTCTTTCCCCTTCATTATTATAATATCTATTGTAGATTTTAGATCTTACTACTCTTCCATTTTATCCTTATTATTTATTTTTTACACTAGAGAGTCAATATGATATTTAAATGTGAGACTAATTTATTTGACTTATAAGTAGAGTTTCAAGTTGCCTCCATTTTCCCATGAAGGCCTCAAGATTATCTTTTTATAGCTGAGTAATATTCCATTGTATAAAAATGTCACATCTTTTTCATTCATTCAGTTGTTGATAGGAATTTTGGTTGTTTCCAAGATCTAGCTATTACAAATTGTGCTGCTATAAACATAGGCCTATATATATATATATATATATATATATATATATATATATATCCTTGGAACATGACATTTTTAATGTTTCTGGGAAAATATCCAGATTGAGTTGAATGAGACTTCTAACCCTAGTTTTGCATTGAATGAGACTTCCAATTCTATATTTTTAAGGAATCTCCATATTGATCTCCAAGTGATCACAACAGTCTACACTCCCACCAATAGTAGAAAAGTGTTCTTTGTTCCTCACAATCCTGGAAACACTTATTAGCCATTAACTTCTTGATGGTAGCCATTCTTTCTGGTGTGAGATGGAATCTCCAAGTTGTGTTAATTTGCATTTCTCAAGTGACTAGTGATGGTGAACATTTCTTCATGTATTTATTTATTATTTATATATCTTTATCGGAGAAGTGTGTGGTCATCTCAAATGCCCATTTTTGCATTTGGGGGACTTGATGTTTTTCAATTCTTTACATGTTCTATATAAAATATTTTTTTGTCTGAGGGACAGCTGGCTAAAGTTCTTTCTCATTTTGTGGATTTTATTTTCACTTTGCTGGTGATTTCTTTTGAAGTGCAAAAACTTTTTAATAAGATGAGATCCCAGTTGTTGATTCTTTGAAGTACTTCCTTGGAAGTTTGTGTTTTGTTCATGAGTTCTTTGTTTACCCCTCTGTCTCCAAGATTTCTACCTACTTTGTTTTCCAGTAGATTTAGTGTTTAGGTTTTAATATTGAGATCTTAAATTCATTTTGACTTAAGTTTAGTGCATAGCGATAGACACAGGCTTAGTTTCAGTCTTCAGCATGTGAAAAGCCAATCTTTCCAACACCATTTATTAAAGAGGCTATCTTTCTTCCAATGAACATGTTTAGCCCCTTTGTCAAATATATGGTGACTGAGTGTCTTTGTGGCTGTTTGCATTTTCTAATCTGTCCCATTGATCCTCAGGTCTATTTCTTTGCCAGAACCATGCTGATTTTATTACTGTAGCTTTGTAGTATAATTTCAAGTCAGGAATTGAGATATCTCCTGCCTTGCCTTCATTGCTTAGAACTGCCTTTTCTATTGTAGGTTTCCTCTGTTTTTCCAAATGAATTTTAGGAAAGTTTTCTCTAGATCTGTAAGGTATGTTAATGGTATTTTGACTGGGATTGCATTGAATCTGTATAATAGTTTTGGGAGTATGGCCATTTTCTCAGTGTTGATTTTCCCTAAAAAGAGCAAGAGATATTTTTTCATTTTCTAATATTGTCTTCAACCTCCTTTTGTAGAGTAGTATAATTTTCAGCATATAGATCTTTTACATCCTTTGTTAGGGTGATTCCTAAGTATTTCACTTTTTTTTTTTTTTTTTGGATGCTATTGCAAAAGGTGTCATTTCTGTAATTTCTCTTTCAGTGAATGTTTTGCTGTATACAGACATTCTACTGATTTTTTAGTGTTGACTTTGTATCCACCTGCACTGCTGCATTTGTTTATTACCTCTAGTAGTCTTTTGATGGAGTTTTAGGGTCTTCTATATAGAGTATCATGTCTTCAGCAAATAGTGATAAGTTAATTTCTTCCTTTCCTATTTTTATCCCTGTTATTTCTCTCTCTTGTCTGGTTGCTCTGTCTAATGTTTCCAGAACCATAGTGAAAAGTAACAGTGATAGTGGGCATCCTTATCTTGTTTCTGATTTTAGAGTGAAAACGTTCAGTTTTTGTCAATTTGGTATAATGTTAGGTATTGGTTTGTCATATTGGTTTGTCACAGATTGAGTTGGATGCCATGTATTCTGAGTTTTTTAAAAAAATTATTTAAAGATAGAAAAAGCAAAATAGAAAAAGGAGTAGAAATAATACAAAATTTCAAAAAAATAAACACTAAGAAATCACTAGTTGATGGATTACATATTAAAAAGAGTCATTCAAGTTACAAATTTAAAACATACAAAGTGAACATTCAAACAGTGAGACTGCACATAGTTCTGTTCAACAATCCAACAAAAACTTAGTAATATGGTTATCTATTTTGCATACTTAAATATACATACAGTTATATCCTTTAGAGCACTTTCTTTTTTACAATAACAAATACACATTTTGGGTTTTATTACTCCTACAGTACTTATTACTTTTTTTTGAAGAGAATACAACCAAATGTGACAAAACAAAATAGAGTCAGTCAAAAAGAATGGATGGACATACATAAAACCAAAATACAAGGTGACCAACAATGGTTATCATAATACCTCTTGCTATCTTCAAAAGAATTTCCCATATCATCAGGTATAATAAAATTGAACAAAACAGTACAGAACAAAACCAATAAAAATGAAAATTTGGAGCCATTATAGGACTTTAAAAGAAGATAATAGTCAAACCAGAATGGATATCATAGTGAATCTTACTGTCTTCAAAATAGTTGTCTATACCCTCAAACTTGATACTATCAAATAAAACAGAATAGAGTAAAATCTGTCAAACAAAACAATTAAAGAAATACAGGATTTCAAATCAAGTTAATAAGAAATAAAAAATGGTTACCATAATAATGTCCTGCTATCTTTAGAATAGATGTCTAGTCCATCAAATCTAATACAAGAAAAACTGGAACAGAATAAAAACAAACTAAACAGAATGATATAAACAATATGGGTTTCAAATCATGATAAAACATGATTAACAAAGGCCACTGCCTTCCCTTTTTAGACATTTCCTCCCCTTTCACTTTCACAGGGTGCATTGTACATTTTGCATTATACTAACTTCTTTAGCTTTTAGATTAGTGAGGCAACCCGCTATTCACCTAAGTGATTCTGAGTCTTTTTACCCCTGAGCATGATTTCAAGTTATACAATTGAATAGGTACCTATTTACCTACAAGAGCCTCAAGGTTTTCTTTCTTTATAGCTGAGTAGTTTTCCATTGTATAAAAGTATTATGGCTTTCTAGCCAATCTACAACTGATGGGCAAGCTACCCCCACTTTTATCTGGTTGCCTCTCACATAGAGGATTGTTTTCTCATCTTTGACTTTCAGTTTATTAATCCTTTTTTGGGTTTCTTGAATTTATTATATAGAGCATATTGATAAACCCTATCTCCTGATCCATTATGCCTGTGTTTCTTTTTATTGTTCCATAAAGATCATCTATATTGGTGATTATAGCCAACCTTCTCTACTTCATCTCTGTCATGTTATTTTTCTATCATAGGTTGTCTGCTTTTCCCCTTCATTCCACAGTCTGCCCTATTTAGTGAGCCTCCCTTTCCACTGTTCCTGAAACCATGGTCTTTTTCTCTCTCTAGAATGACCTTCAGTATTTTTTGGAGGGTTGGATTGGTGGTCACGAACTCCCCCAGTTCCTCTTTGTCATGGAAGTATCTTGTTTCTCCATTAATTTTGAGAGATAGTTTTGTAGGATACATCCATATGGATAGGAGGTTATTTTCTTTTAGGACTTGGAATACTTCAGCTCTTCTTGATTTGATGGTATGTGTTGAGAAGTCTGCCATTATGCTGATGGGTTTCCTTTTATAGGTGATCTGTTTCTTTTCTCTGGTATCTTTTAATATTCTGTTCTTGTGTTAAATTTCTGGCATCTTGATGATTACATGTCTGGGTAGAGATCTATTTTGGATATAGCTTGCTGGAGTTCTGTATGCCTCATATATCTGAATATCATTTCCTTTCCTATGCTTGGAAAGTTCCCTTTAATTATTTCTGTAAATAGCCTTTGTATTTCATTTGTGTTTATCCCTGCTTCTTCACTCACACTTTTTATTCTTAAGTTATAGATCCTCTTGTCATCTTCTAACCTTTGTATTGTTAATTTCTGGTTCCTTGCTATTTTTAAGAGATCTTTCCTTTTGCGATCACAAGCTGCAACCTGTCTTCAAGGTTTGATGGTCTATCTTGTGTTTCTTTCAAGCAGTTTTGCCAGCTTTAATTGGAGTTTTTAATTTCCTGGTAATCTTTTTGAATCTGTTTCATGTGTCTAATTTTTTTAAATATTCTTCATTAAAGGGTTCCCTCCTTTTTCTATGCTCCTCTTTTCTTTCATCTGTGTCTTCTTTAGAAGTGTTTAGCAATTCTTTTATTGTGTTTCTCATATATTCTTTTACCTGTAATAGTATTTTTGTTCTAAGTTCTTTTATAGCTTCATGGAGCTGTTTCTTTATTTCAGTTGCTGTTGCTTCAAAAACTGCAGGTGTGCAACTCCCGATCTCTTCTATGTTTACATCTTCTGGACCAGTACTCTTTGGGTTGGAGGCCAAAAACTGCCTTTTGCTTCTTCCTCTTGTCTTATTCATAGTTTCTTCTGGACGAGTGGGTAGTAGGGTCCCCGGCACTTCCTATATTGGCTATAATTACTCTGAAGTGTGTTGGCTAGGTATTTTTGCTGTTTGTTCTGGTCAGTCTGATGGTGGCTACTGCAGTGTAAGCAGGGGCAGGGCAGGCTGGAACCTCCCTTCTGAGCTGATTAACCACCAGGAGTCTTCACCACATTAGTGTGTGCTGGGCCTGTGGGATCGGTTAGGGATAGCTTTAGGGAAACCTCAGCAATGGCTATCGGACTGCCAGAGCAAGCAATTTCCACCAGTCTGTTCCAAGCTAGGAATGGCTGAATGAAGCCAGCTGCAGTTTTGTCTCCAAGATTATCCTGCCCAACTCCAAAATGGTGCCTGGACAATCTTCCACTCCCACAGTAGAACTGAGTCCCACACACTCACTGCCAGGCAGTGCAGTTCTTTGTTCTGCTGCTCCCCTCCACCACGTCTCCCCATGAAGGCCTTTGGGCTTACTAGCCACCAGCTTCACTGTGATTTTCTGCATCTTTTGAGATGATCATGTGTTTTTGGTCTTTGTCTCTGTTGATCTGATATATTACATTTATTTATTTCCATATGTTAAACCATCCCTGAATTCCTGGAATAAATTCCAGGTGGTCATGATTCATAATCTTCTTGGTGATTTGCTGCATTCTATTTGCCACTATTTTATGAGAATTTTTGCATTGACTTCCATTAGTGAGATTGGACTATAGTTCTCCTTTTTAGTTGGGTCTTTTGCCAGTTTTGGTCACCTTCAGAGATGGGTTAAGGAGGATTGCTTCACTTTCAAATCCACTGAAGAGTTTGAGGAGTATTGGCATTAAATCTTCTCTAAATTTCTTGTAGAATTCAACCATGAATCTATCAGGACCTGGGCTTCTCTTTGTTGGTATGTTCTTAATCATGTTTTCAATTTCAATAGCTGATATTGGGTTATTCAAAAATTTTATATATTTTTGAGTCAGATTTGGTAATTCACATGTTTGTAGAAATAGGACTACTTCCTCTGTGTTTTCCACCCAATTTGAGTAAAGATTTTTCAGAGTAGATATTTATAATCTTTTGAATTTCTGTGGAATCTGTAGTAATGTGTCTTCTTTCAGTGCTTATTATATGAATTTGAGATTTTTTATTAATTTTTCTTGATAAAGTTGGCTAGAGGTTTATCAATTTTGTTTTTTCTCTCAAAAATATCTCTTTGACTCATTAATTATTTGTATTGTTTTCTTAGTCTCAATTGCATTAATTTCTGCTCTGAACTTTATAATTTCCTCTCTTCTGTGAGCTTTGGGTTTTACTTGCTCTTTTTCTAGAAGCTTGAAATGCAGCATTAGGTTGTTAATTTCTCATCATTGTGTGTTCTTGATGTGACAATTGATTGCTATATATTTCCCTCTTAGGAAAATTTACATTGTGTCCCACAGCTTTCTGTATGTTGTATCTGCATTTTGGGTGAAATGTAGGTATTGCTTAATTTCATCTTTAATTTCACCTATAAGCTATTCAATGTTCAAGATATTATTTAATTTCAATGTATTTATGCTTGTTTTGCCATCAATTTCCAATTTCAGTGTACTATGTCTACAAAGTATGCATGGGATAATTTCAGTCACTTACATTTACTTAAGAATGGTCTATGGGCTAATATGCAGTCTGTTTTGGAGAATGCCCCATTACAGTTGAGAAGAATGTGTATTCTGTTGTGGTTGAGTGGAACATTCTATAAACATCTACTAAGTACATTTCTTCACAGGGTTGATTCAGTTCTCTTATTTATTTGCTGATTTTTTGTTTAGTTGATGTATCTCTTTGTGATAATGGGGTATTAAGAAAAGAAGTAAAATGCATAAAATAAATTCAAAGAGATATTCAAGAAAGAAAAAAATCTGATGAAGGCCGGTGAAACCATTTGAGTAGTGATGGTGAAAGGAAAGATTTTTTTTTTAAATAACAAGGCAGCATGAAATGACAATTCAACAGCTTCAAGATGATGGCAAGAGAAACAGTGTAAGACTGATAGGCATCACTGATAAGTATCAGTGTGCTAAGTACCACAATGAAGGGAAGGGCCAGTCTCCTGAATTCCTCCTGCAGGGCCTCTTGGATGAGTACTTTAATTTTCCTAGGCTGCCTAGACTAAGAGTATTGATGTTAGTCAACCCTTAGTTTCTGCTGTTACTATGGTTTCAGGTTGTTCCATGCCACCAGATCTACTTGGCTATAGTGTTTGCCTCAGCTGGGACACTACTGGGTCTTTGGGTGTCTTGTAACCCCTATTGATTTCCTCCATGTTGGGGAGGACTTATTGCCACTCTCCTCAACCCCCCCCCTTGGTGTTCTCTGTATGGAAGAAAGATTCACCCACACTCTTGCCAGCCTCACCAAGGTCCTACAGCTGGAGAGGAGTTCACTGTTGCGCCTGTTTACCTACTGAGGTCCTCTATTTGAGAAGGAAACTCACCACAGTCACAAGCCTGCTTAGGTGCTCTGTGTGGATGAAGTCATTACTGAGTCTCTCATCAATCCAGCAAGGTTAGTCCACTGCTGCCCAAGATCTGGAGTTTGAGGTGAAGGGCTAGCCAAGATCTGCAGCTATGCTAGGTTTGGGAGGTGAGGGTGAGGGCCAGTCAATGATCCATGGCTATCCTAAGTTCTGGAGGTCAAAGGGTAGGGGGGCCAGTGATGATCTGTAGCCATCTTAGGTCCCAGGCATCAAGAGGACACTTTTCATTCATTTCTGACACAAAAATACCTGGTGCTCAAAATTATCAAAAGAAAGGTTTATTTATTGATTTATGTTGATTCTGGGTCTTGAACTCAGAACCTCACACTTGCCAGGAAGGCACTGTGCCACAGGACTATATCCCTAGCCTCGAGGAATGTTTTTTTTTAGCTCACAGTTTATGTAAGTTTCAGCCCTTACTCAGCTTGCTTCAAGAAAGAGTGGTACACATTAAAGAGCAGCAGGTCACTGGTCACTGCAGCTGGAAGATAGCAAAAATAGCAAGAGCATAAAGGGAGGAGCATGAGAAGACTCTTTCTGTCCCTTATATTGTATGTAGGCCACCCATCCTAGGGTGTGGTAGCACTCATACGAATAATCCCAGTATTGGACCATGAATCAATCACAAATTCTAGAAGCCTGCCCCCAGACTTTGAGTGGGCACCCAGACACAAACCATATATATATATGAAATTTCTCTTTTGCATTTACACCATTGTTATGCTGAAAATTATTACAAAGCTTATTTACCTCATTAATATTCATTTTTCTTCCATTGTAGTATATAAATTTAAAATTATAATGTAGTATTTCTTTTAGTCCTAAAAACTTAATAAAGTATCAAAGACAATCTTACTTAGAAAAGATAATTTGAAAGTATCAACTTTATGAATGTTTGTTATGAAAAAGCACTTCAATGCAAAACTAATGCATAAATTGAGAAAATATATATTTGCATGACGTACATCTTATTAAAGACTTGTACTCAAAATATATGAATTATTCTTAAAATAGTAAAAAATGATTTTAAAATAGATAAATGCTTCAAAAAAGAAGTTATGTTAATGGCAGATATGTACACCGAAATGACTTAATATCATCAATCATAAGAAAAGTAAAACTTAAATCTACAATGAGATACAGATTATACACAGCAGAATGAAATTCTTTTAAAAAAGATAGAAAATAATTTATGTTTGTAAAGATTTAGAACAACAAATATGTAGTAATGTGCCTGAAAAATTGTAAGTCACTATGAAAATTATTGGCAATGTCTCATACAACCATAAACATTTCCATATAATGTGAACATTCTCACTTTTAGATAGTTTCCAATGTTATATTATAAAAATGTTATGTCCATATGAAAATATGCAATTACATTATCATAATAGTTTTATGAATAATAGAAAAAAATAGGAAGCAGCCCAATATTTATCAACTGTTGATGGATTAACAAATTATGGCATTCAGTAATTAGAATACTACTTATCTATTAAAAGAAATGATATTTTGATACATAGTTGAATCTCTGGAGCATTATACTAAGTGAAGATCAACATTAAATATAAATTATTGGCTTCTATTTATTTGAAATTGTCAGAAGATAAAACTAACTCTTAAGAAAGAATGGATACCACAGACTGAATGATAAGTAAGAAAAGATTTTACTCTAAAAGGTAACAGGGCATTTTGAGGGTATTACAGAAAAATTCTACATAGAATTTTGATAGTCTTTTATAACAATATATAATAAAACTGTGCCAAATTTTGATATCTTATATTTCAGAAAAGAGCTAAAAATAAGTAAATAACAATGAATACATAGGAAATGATAGCAAATGACTGACATGTTAATTTCCACAAAAATCAACCTTTTATATGATTTCAGAGTAGAACAGAAAATTAAAGTTTATACGTCTAGTAAGGACAAATTGCTCATGCATAATTTCCTATATGTAATGAGAATAGTGACCCCATGACACAATCAAGTTCCAAAAGTCCTGCCTGTGAGTATATGAGAATTTTGGGGGTCATTCTAGATGTAATCCATAATACTAAGTCATTGATTACAAGAATTATATGCATAAAATAAAATTGTGTGAACAGCTGGGGAAATTACAGTTCAGGAGGAAGTTTGCACATATGAGGTAGAAACAGCCTATGAATCTCAGACGCCTAGCTCCTGAAAGGAATGGTGAAAATGTAGGCATATAAGTTTGGTTTACTCCATAATCAGTAAATGCTCTTATACTTATTTTTCTTGGTTAAAATACAGGTCTATGAAAACTGAAATCTGTGTGTCTCATGATCAATACCTGTTTACAAAACTTTCTGGTATCATCTTAAGTTAACAGAATCCAAAACATGAGTTCAACTTACTGGACATGGGTAAAGCCCAGTATGGTAGCTATTGTTATGTCGGGTTATCTTGTGGTGAAACATTATGTTGCTTAAATTGTTCTGTTCTGACCTGTGTTATTATGTTGTTATATCCTCTTTTATCTTAATACCCTTCTTTCTTTTAATATTTTTAATAAAAAAGTAACTGTGGTAGTTTGAACCAAATTAATTTGTTTTACCTTAGATCATATCTCATAAGTCTTCTTTCCCATATGATATAAAGTTAGAATCAATCACAGAAGAAAAATGCATAATATTTTCAAGAAAAAATAAAGCAGCAGTTATTTTCACCAGAAGTCACCATGATTGGACTTTGTGAGAGACAGTTGCAGACATGGTAGCAGATGCCAGCACATGTTCCTTTTCCTTTATGTCTAGCAGTTCTTCAATACTGACCTGTTGATGAGCTGTAACTTCAGGCCATTTTCCACATATATAGGGACAAATCCTTTCAAGTATTAGCACCATTTCTGATACACCAGCATGTTAGTCCTGTTTTATTGTTGTTTGCTTTGGTTTGTGTTTTTTCCATTATGCTTCTCTGCCTTTCCAGTCCTATATTGGAACCCATCAAACATAACCACAAACATGAGCCAGAATAAACTGGTCCTTCAAGTTGCACGTGTCGGGTGTTTTGTTCCAGTCACAAGAAATGTGACTCAGATTCTTAATCCTATAATTTATAGAAATACTGGTTCTCGGAATGACCCTGAAAAATACGGTAACCTCTGATATCTATAAATCACAAACTGTATGTAAGACAAAACCATGTTATTTAGGCATTCCACTGTCTTTCTCCATTGCAGCATGAACAAAAAGAGAGCTTATTAAATTATTTGAGCAAATTCCATGACAATCCAGAAATCTGACATCACACTTACCTTGGTATTAAATTATTGTCTTTAAACTCTTACTGTGTAGGCTAAGTATTTAATTATAACAATTTACCTTTCCTTCACTGCATGTTTAACATGGATTTGAAAAAGATCTATTGTTATTTGAGGGAGAAATATTTTAATTTTTTTACTCTAAAAATAACAGCTCCAGCTGATAACCTGCAGTCACACATACACATGAGAGCACGTTGCATAGCCTGTGATGACTTTGCTAACCCATCAGTTCTCTAGGCCAGGGTCTTCTAGACAGTTTATTGTTAGTGTGAATACTTGAAGTCAGGAGATGTGGTGATGCAGAGGCATAAATTTCATCAGACATGACTCGCCTTAACCTCTTTGTTTTCCTTTCTAATTTTTGAAGGTCTTCAGAACTGGATTTGAAAGTCATTGTTCAGATTTAGTAACATCTTCTGCTATGTCTTCTTGTCCTATTTTTCAGTCAATGGCTCTTGTTTTTTAAGTCCTTAGCTTTCAACAATTGACCTAAACCTGTATATTTGGCTCTCTTATATTTGATACCTATCTTTTTTAAGTTTTTTTTTTTTGAAAAGAATAAAACCAAATGAGAAAAACAAAACAAAACAAAATGGGGTCATTCAAAACAAAAGGATACACATAGTACATAATTTAAAACCACAATACAAGGCGATCTACAATGGTTACCACGATGTCTTTTGTTATCTTCAATAGAATTGCCCATATCATCAGGCATAGTAAAACTGAATAGAAAACAAAATCAATAGAAACAAAACATTGGGGACATTGTAGAACTTCAAAAGAGGGTAATCGTCAAACCAGAATGAGTATCATAGTGAATCTCATCTTTAATGTGCTTCTGGCACAAGGATTTTTTTTTACTTCTCTGTTGTTTTAGACTCGGTTTGACTTTTTAGAAGCACCTTAATTTATCTTTGATGAGAAGCCCAATATTTCAGTTTAGTATCAGTTTATTGAAAGGCACATTTCTAAGAAAACTCTTGATTTGTGCACAACACGGGGAAAAGAATGTTTTTCTATATGGAGGGTAAGTGTCACATGGGGAAGGATTTCATTTGTGTTGTTTGATGTGGTATTCCCAACATCTATCAATGTCTTCACCATAAAAATACATTAATTGTTGGATTAACGAATTTAGAAATGCTCCATTGAGTTTTGTCCTTTATATGCAACTATGTAAGTTTGTATACCATTCAATAAATTGTCCAAGTAACAAACCAAATAGCATTTTCACTTTACTCACCAGTTTATATGTATCCATTTCCGGGACAAGTGCCCACTCTTATAAAACACAGCGGTGTGCTTTTCAAACACAAGAATATATCAATGGAGACACGTAAGTTCTCACTAATTGCTGCCTATATAAGAATATTTGTGAATATCGCTTGGTAGAAGCAAGGATCTGAGATTTATATTGAAGAGAATCTATATTAACCTACATCTTAATTTCTACACATTGCTGATAATTTCTGTACATTTTATACAGAGAATGATGTGTAAACTTTATTATAATGTGAAATATGTTTACTTTATCAGTGTATGTAATAATGAATTCTGAATTTACCTGCTTACTGGAGGAATAGCTGTATCTCAAAAATATCTACATGAGCTAGTTTTTATTGTAATATCTACAATTAAACCTTAATGCCTTTTACAAATAGTATTATAGTTAGTCACTTAAATGTTTTATGAGTTGTCAATATCCACTCTTTTTCAGCTAGCTAGCCTTATCATTTCATGTTCCTATGCTACCCATGTATCTCTGCACAGCTTCCAGGTTGACAAAGGACTCGTTTGGGCTCAGAGAAATCTCAGGTGTGACTTAAGCATGCTCCATGTGGTTTCTCATGTTTCACTAGGCTGACCCAGATGGTCACAATGGTATCAAATTTGAAAGAGAAAGAGCAGAATTCAGAGTCTCTGAAGGTCAGCTTTTCACTGTGATATTCCATTATTTTGAGCCATTCACGAATCCAGTCCATACTCAATAACAGAGAAAGGAGTAAGCTGTGTGATGGAAAATAACTCTAAAGTACCATGGTCACATTTGCAACCTAAAACACTGTTTTTCCTAATGAGTATCGTTTTGGGTAGGATAGAGAGAATATATTGAATAAATCAGTGTTCTTAGTAAACAAAGATTTAGCTGATGTCACACCTTCTCCATCCTGAGATAAAAGTAAATTCCACCTTCCTTTGCTTTAGTATTTTATGCTTCCACGAACTGAAATAGCTTTAGCTCGCATCTTTACCCCCTCTGATCCTGAAATACCTAAATTGGTAAACTGAAATGATGACTAAAAAGAAGGCTTCCAAACTCTGCTGAACATCAGATAAATCTAGGACTTCCCATTACAAATCCATACACCATTAGAAACTTTGGGAATGTGATCAACATATTCATAAATTATTCCTAAATTATAAAAAAATCAAGTATTTCTTCAGAATCAACCATAGTCCATGGGAAAACTGTCAGGAAAAAACCCAAGGATGTAAACTCCTTCTTTAATGCTTCTTAATTTATTCAGTACACAAGAGGAATCAAATTTACTTTATTTACATCAGAATATTTTAATGCACTTACAAAAATTTCTGACACCATAATTTTGATAAAACATCATTAATGTGACATGATCCATAAGAAACCCAGAATATAGTATCTAGAAGTAGTCTTCCTTCCACGTACATTGATTTTGCAATTTTCAATGTTTACTATAATTCCATATCTAAATCAATTTTCAGGAAACTTACCACGATCTGTAAAATTTAATAGACCTATGATATGACATGCTATATTTATCATGCATATGACATGTTTTAAATAGAAAAGACAACGTATTATAATTTAGTTGACTTTGGACCACTGTCAATACTGCCAGTGTCTGATAGAGCACCGCTTCCTCTCCTTTCCGTTCTCCCGTCCTTCAAGTAAAATTGCCCTTTTATTCATTTTTGCTCTTCCCAAGACTGGCAGCTGATTTTGAAGTGTCAGACCATTATTTGTTTTTTTGGATGTTACCATTTATTGCACGGAGGATAAAATCAATGTGACATTTCCCCAACAATGATAGATGACAATTGTGAGTGGTCTTTAAATGCAAAAGACTAATTTTTAAAAATGTCACCCATGTACTATTTCAGACTTTGTCAAGGACAAAGCAGTAAAAGTTATAGACATAAAAATTAATAATATTTTAGTATGTTATTTGCAGATAAAGATGCTAGGCCTAATTAACTATTTTCTCCTTAATAGCTAGAATAACTACCATCATAATATCAATCCAGTAATTTGGAACATTCAGAAAAAGTATGCATGTTTTCCTGAGTGAATGTGTATTTGTATGTGTAATCACATGTGAACAACCCAACAATCTCTGACTAGGGTGATGAAATATTTAAATTGTAAACATGGGGATATACTGTTTGCATCATTCCTTTTTGTCTTATCTGTGTGAACATGGGACAACTACCCATTTTCTCTTAGTTTCACTAGCCTCAATATTAAATAAAAATATTTCTATAAAGGAGCTTAGAATTTAAAAAGTACCACAAAGTACATAAGAAATTTATTATTACCATTATCATTTTAATGTTGTTTTAAAATTACATATTGTTAATGCTCCATTGTATATATTGGTGATGATTCTATGATACCATTTTGTTATTGACATTGTAATTCATAATTTCTAAGTTTTCTTTGTGTTTATTTTATATAATAACTGATTTATGTCTCATCACATATTGCACTAAATCTAAAATAAGATTGTGAACATTTTGTAAACTTCAGAACTGATGGTCATGAAACGGCTGAATAGACGATCATAGTATAATCTTACAATTTTAATTAATAAATTCCTTTTTATATAGTGATTTGTAGTTGAACATCAGATTTTGTAATTTTCTTTACAGAGATCTGCCATATTTTGAGACCCAATGACCTTGTTATTGCTGTGTCTTTGTGATACATAGTAACTACATTCATTTAGAGGAATTGATACATATATGTATGGATATTAGACCAGTAGCATCAGCATCATTATACTCTGACTAGAAGTAAAAACTCATTCCTCACTTTAGAAATGCTGAATAAGAAACTTTGATGAAATGGTCTAAATATTTGCTGTTTAATGGTACACACAGGTGCTTATAAAGTTTGAGATCTATTTCTACATGTAAAAAACTACCATCTGCCATTTTAAAGTTTATACTACTTCTTGTGTTATGGCCAAAGCAAGAAACTTACTTACAGGAGACAGAGAATTGATAAATAAGTGAGTTTATCAGAAATAACTGGCAGATAGCAGAACTAGACAGTTGAGGCTGCTGACCCTGAGTCTTTATTATATATTATCTTAAATTCATTTTTAGGGGATCACAAGATCACCTGGTTGCTATGGAGAACACATTACACCATATCATTTTGTTGGGATATAACTCCTTTCCAAACATCTGGCTTGTTTGTCATTCTGGATATGATCATTGGTTATCTCAACAATATGTTCTAAAAACTGCTTATTCCTTTCTTTACAGGTTTTCTGGTTAAGTAGGGAGGGAGCTATTCTAGGGAAGTAGGGTTAAGGTTCATCTAAACATTAATTACTGCAAAAGTAAGTCTAAAAATAGCGTTTCTTTTGTCTGACTGTAGTAAGGAAATAAAATGCAAAACCTTCAGGTTGATCTTTAAAACACCAGGAAGACTGACTCTGAATCAAGACTGGCAGCCACCTGATGCTGTTGATTTCAAGCAGGAGCCTAATGAGATATCTTTCAGTGATCTGTTGGCCATTTCAGAATTTGGGCAATGAAATGGTCAATTCATTAGAAAGAAACAGCTTGAGACAACCCCTTCCCCAACATAATTAGCTGTGAGTGTGACAGCCTGCGGTGGGAGGCTGGGATGGGAGCCATCACCATTTACTGGGACCACACCATTCTGGGATATGTAGTGCTGGGAAACAAAGCAACCTCTTGCACCCTTGGTGAGCAGCTGTGAGTGTGGCAGGCTCCACAGGCCCAGGACGGGAGTCTCCAGTGTATACTGGAACTCATGATGTGCTGGGACCTGGAGCACCAGGAAACCAAGCAACCACCTCTCACTCCATGAGTGGCTGCGAGTGTGGCAGGCTCAGCAGCCCAGGATGGGAGCCACCGGGGCTTACTGGGACCCATGCCATGCTGGGACCTGGAGCACCAGGAAACCAAGCAATCCCTCGTCCACTGCCTGTTTTATTTTGTTGAACTTCAATATACATGAAAGTATGGACAGCTATTTTGAAGAGAACAAGAGACTCTATGATAGCCGTTAGTGACTCCCTATTGTCTGGTTTTGAAGACTTAAATCACCTTCCTCATTCTGTTTGGATCAGTTTTATGCTGTGCTGCTTTGTATGAATTCTCTGTATGTGAAGACACGGACAACAATTTGGAAGAAAACAAGAGACAGTATGATAGACAGTGAGGATCTCAGGTCATCTGGCTTTGAAATTTATATCTCTTACATTGCTTTCTTGTATTCTATTTTGCTCTGTTTTGTTGTGTTTAATTTTACTCCCTTTAAAAGAAAAAAAGAAAAAAGAAAAAAACACCAGGAAGACCCATCCTTAAAATTCCAAATGAATTTCTTCTCAATTTCCTGGGAGCATATCTGACTTCTTCCTTATTTTTCAAGGAATTGCCTCTAAAAGTTCATCTCTAGACATATCCAATGTTTACACAACTATTGTTCAAATTTCTGAACTCTAAACTTCTATTAACATCTTTACCATTACACTGTCCTTCAAATTTCACACATAACTGTGAAAGAATGGATGGTTGGAAAGAGAAAAAGGGGGTTATTGAGAAGTCTCTACTAAGCCTTTCATGCATGAGTTACTTTACCTGACATGGCCACCAATAGATACATCCAGAAAGCTACTACCTACATTTGCTTTCCACAGTGGATGTATGATGACTCCCAAGAATGAGTTTATGCCTTAGTAATAAAAACCTGAGAATTTCACTACCTTATGGTGAACTGAGGGAGGGGAAAAATTAGAAGAACAAGTCTTTACAAATGTATTTAAGGATATTGATAAAAAGAGATCATGATGGATTTTGTAAGCAGGTCCTAAACTCAAAATGTCAATATACAGTAAGAAGAAAGATAGAAGGAAATTGGAGCCAAACAAGGAACAAAAACTTTGAGAGGAGAAAAAGGGAACATGAGCATTAATTTAAAAATTGCAATGACACAATCAAAAGCTAAACTATACCTGTGACCACCAGAAGCTCCAGAAGACTACAAAACAAAACTTCCACTAGTTTCTGAAGGAAGAATGGACAGAATAACATTTTGACTTTGGAATTCTGGCCTTCAGACCCATGACAGAATGCATTTTTTTGCTTTAATGTACCCATTTTGTGGTTGATTTGCTCATGTAGCCCTAAGAAAATCACTCACTATCACAGTTAGTGAGATTAGTGAAGTTGCAACAGGTAAAATAGAAACCTATCTTTGAACACACTGTATAATCACATTATTATAACATTATGTAGGTCAAGTCAAAGAAAACTGATAGAGGTGACCACAGATTCAGGAAGCCACCTTTATACCTACTTGGGTATTCCAGCTTAGGCTCTGTCTTGGTACCTGTTGCAGCTTTTAAGGAAGAAGGAGTTTCTTCATTCAAAAGCTGATAGAACAATTATATTTCTATGGGCACAAAGAAATATCATCAGAAATTAAATGCTCTAATTTAGAACTTATGTATATTACCTTTACTTTCAGATCACTTGCAACATGAATAGCCCACTATGTGCTTGGCAGGTAGAACTCTTGAAATTCTTAATGAGTTAAACATCAGTTTATGTTTAACAACATAGTTAATTATTTTGGCCATTAAATATTTACAAGCAAACAATTGTATCTTTTCTATATAATAAAATCCATATTTTTTGAATGTTTTTGTTGATAAAAGGTAAAGTATATCTTTCTTTCATAAACTGCAATAGATGTGTTTGTAAAAGAGAAAATAGGGAAGGAGAAACTAAGTAACTCAGTTCAGCAGCCATATGTCGGAGGAGGAGTAGTTGCAATTGGAGGAACGCCTGTTAATTCCCATCATCTCAGGCACCTAGGAGCTGGTTCTCATTTAACTATAGGGTAGAATCGTCAAGTTTGATGAACATTAGTCCTAGTTCAACAAAATAGGAAATGTCACCATGTTAATTTTGTTAATTTTGGCATCCTAGATAATATCATTTGTTGTTAACAATGAAAAAAACAAGTTTTAGAAGAATTTAAATACTTCTTTTCCAAAATACATGACTGTTCATTTACATTTGCATATCAAAAAGTTAAATAGAATTGTGTCTATGTGTGTGTCTATGAGAAACAGAGAAAGAAAGAGGGATAGACTGTGATAGATAAGAGAGAGAGAGAGAGAGAGAGAGAGAGAGAGAGAGAGAGAGATGACAGCAGGTGTGTAGACAAGCAGATAAAGTTTGGTTGGTAAACTCATACTCATACTTTTGGCTTTTTTCTTTAGCAAAATGACTTTTTTCACAACTGCATCATGGCTTTAAAGGTCATGGTTAATGATACAAATCTTCACCAGTCATAAAATAAAGTGTCATTTTTCTAAGATGGTGCAGTTCTATTTTCATTGTAAAAGCCAAACTCCCACCCAAATCTCTGTTTGTATGAATGGGAAAATGAGAGAGGGTAGCATTTAGAAAACTTACATTGGATTATTTATGCTTTTGTTAGTATGGGTTATGGGTAATCATGGACATAGCTTGTCAGTTTCTTCATTTCCTCCCTGCATTAGTGAAGAAACACCACATGCTTACAGACAAAGCTTTAGGGCAATGACTTACTGCTATGATATAAAGCATTCATAATTGTTTCCTTGAGAGTTTCAGGACCCTAGCTCCCAAGGTCATCTATTATCTGCACTTTGCCATCTGACCATTTATCTAGTGCATTGAGATTGTCATTTCAAAGAACTGACCTTGCATTTTGATGATATAACTGCATATGAAAAAGAAAAAGAAACCACCTCTAAAGCTTAGTGAATCACAGAAGTAAAAATGTAGGAAAACAGTAGTAACTGCTTAAAAAGCAATACTCATTTATTTACTTGTAAAATTTTATGGCCACATTTAAAATAAGCTAACAATATTGGACAGATGCAAAACTGCTGGAAACTTTATTATTAGGTAAAAATGGATCATTTTTCTTTATGTTCCAGGAAAATGCTTTCTCCATTGAAAGGAAAAAAAATGAGTTCATTTCAACCTGAAAAAATCAATGGGCCAAATTTAAAAAACAAAAAAGGAAAGAAAAAATAAGAAAAATTCAGTGGTCTGTATTTTATAGAGGAAAATAATGTCACTGATACACTATCAAGATAAGCTCTTTGAAAGTTCTCTATAAATTAGTTACAGTTTTCATCTGGATGATACAACTGCATATGTTCACTTGATTTCTTTAAAAGATATTCTTAATCTAGTAATATTTTTTCTATATGGAATTAAATCGTTTAGCTTCATTAATGCTACTTGCTAATCCATGCTCCTCCAAAATATACTTGATGCCCTCCTTTTCCATTTTATCTTTCATAAACATAAACTTCATTGATTTCCTGCAGAGTTACACTGTCACCAAGCATGCCAGTTTCTTTTATTATATTGGTTTGTTTAATAGTGATATTATAGTATCTGATAAAAATTGTATAAATTATCTCAACTTTCTCAACTTTATTTGGATACCCAGAATCTCCAAAGGAACTCAAGAGAGCTCTAAAATACACCATGAGGAACAGTATTGTTTCTTGCTTTTTCTATATACTGTAAGGAACTCCCAAAGTGTTTCAAACCAAGTAAGCTTGGAGTGAAAGCAAGTGTGATCTGGGAAGACTGTTTTCCCCTTAGCCTGGAGGCTTGCAGTGGACCAGGCTGAATGATTGATTGGCTCATTATTCACCTTTGAGGTTTAACCTGAGTCCCACTTGGATGAATTAGGATGTGCCATCAACTTAGTCAAGCTAGATTTCACTGAATTCAAGACAGCGAGATGCTTTACAAGGAAAGCTGTCATTATGGAGATGTCAGTGTCTAGTTCTTTCCATTTGAAACACTTGTATCTTCATGATACCAGGAGCACACTATCCATAGATTTTTCCACTTAATCGTATTTTTCTGTAGTCTATTTACTTTCAATCACAGCACTCCTCAAGGTTAGCAAAATGTATGACTTTGCCTAGACTTTTGTTGGAAAAGATCCTATGAGTAAAGACCACATTTATTTTATTTTCAATTGCATCCACTTCTGATGCTATATTACATATGAAAATGGGGTGATTTCATGACTGAAAATGTATTTGCCTGATGTACTAGAAGCTTGTACATATTGTCAATACCTCACTAGTATTTTTGGTGAGCTCCCAATATAATTTCAGGTTACACTCTTTGGAGTGTCTCTAGTAAATTGATAATTTAGTATTTTAGCTATTAGAATACTGTCTGTTGCTCTTAAATAAAATAGAAGTATGGGGAAGGACAGCTTGATATCAGAAAAATCCTCATGAAGATATAAAAAATAAATAACTAACCTTGCTACTATAACCCTAACTGGAGATGGAAAATAAAACAATTCATATTTATAAATAAGTTTTCTTAATACTGTTCACAGAAGTCTCTAAAATGGAATGGAATTTTTGTATAACGAATTTTTGGTTCTGGTGATGCAGTGTATTGTGCATCAGCATGCCTTGAAAAGATGTGTGTTACATACACGTCTGTATCCAAGACTATATCTTGCATTCAGATTCTCAGGAAAGTGACATTTCTGTGCATTTGGAAAAAAAACCATAAAATAGTTCTGATATGTACTACTAGATGGAAAACACTACAGTGAAATGAAAGTTTATATTTTATTTCCTGTATTGGTACATTTAAATCTATTTCTTGCTGCATTGTCTTAATCTTTTAAAAATTATTAAGAATTTTAACATGTTATTTTATTGTTAATTGTTGGGGATTTCTTTATCAATTTCTATTTGAAGTTTATTTTATCAATTCGTACTTTTATCTATATAATATTTATCTTTTACATTAAGAGTACTTATTTTGTTATTATTATATTTTTAACTGACATTGTATAAGTGCTTATGTTTTCAGCTTTTCTGTGCCCCTTTAAAAAAATAAATGTACTTAGAACTGTAAATGTCTCTCTGAATATTACTGTAACCAAATGAAGTCTTCAAAATGTTTGTTAATTTTGTTTTAAATAATGCCATTTTCATTTTTCATGTTTAATCCCAAATATTTTTATCTTTAAATTTTTTTATTATTGTCTCAAACTAATGATCCTAAATATAAGAAGCAAATGCTCTACTATCAAGCTGTACTCCAGAGCTATCACTACTATTTTAAATTTCTACTTTGACTGCAATGGAAAGACCATGACAATATCAAGTCACTGAAATTTATTGATGTTCCCCTTATTGTACAACTCAATTTTTAATCTAAGTTCCATTATTTTGCTGAAAACAATTTATGTATTTAATTTGCTTGTTTAAATGTCTACCATGTTAGTACTTAAGATGCATTTTATACATTGTTTTCTAACTTAAGACTTTAAAATTTCTGATAATATTTGTGACCATTAATCCTGTTGCATCAAATTCATTGGATTAAGAAACACTGAGCAGATGAGTAGAGCATGTGATCACCTGTGCCTGGATGGATCCAGGAGGCCTGGCTTTCAGTAATGTGTGTGGTCCCTCCCCCTTGGCTCTCTGGTGCTGTTTCTCTGTTCTGCTTCCTGGCCATCATGAACTCAGCTGCTTTGCCCTGATATACCCTTCCTTCTTGAGATTTCTGCCTTAAAGCCAACCAGTCATGTACTGAATCTTATGAAATGTGATCTAATTCAAACTTTCTTCCTGCAAGAAAGGTTGTATCACCAGTAGGAAGACTAACTAATATAGATGATTGGTACCAAGGGTGGGGGTCATTCCTGTGACTGCACCTGATGACAAGGTTTAGAAACCATTAAAGCTGCTTTGTAGGGAAGTTTAGAAAGTTTATACACATGGCCTCCAGAAGCCCTAGGGTACATAAACCAAGCCTGATGAATGCTTCTGGTCATAACTAAAATGACTAGGATGCTAGTAAAAATGCAGACACTAAAAGCAAGCCTGAGAGCTTTTAGTTATAAAGAATTCATTGGTAATTGGACTAGAGGCCATGTATGCTACACTGTGGCAGAAACTTTGCCTTAATTTTTCCCATGTCTTCAGACTTTGCAGGAGACTGCAGTTAGCATGGAAGATGAATTAATTTGGAAGAGAAAATTTCATGACATCCCAACATTCATGCTGTAGCATAGGCACTGCTACTTGACTTTATGCAAATCATTACTGAACATCAGCAGCAAAAGAAATAGCAGATAAATTTAATAAACTTAAATTTTCACCCAAAATAACCATGAGTAAAGTGGGGTCAAATCAGGTAGAGCTGATGCAGAGATTAGAATTACTAAAAAGAAACCAAGGCCTTAGTACAGGGATAAAAAAAAGTCCTCTTGAGGGCATCTCAGCAATCAGCAAGCCTTTACCAATGGCAGGATCAAAAGGAGAAAAATGAGATTCTTTCATTTGAGGACACAGTCCCTGGGAACCCTGCTCCAGAAAAGTTGCCTAGGGATTTGGATCCTGGAATCTATTTATCCATGCTCAGGCATCCTGGCATTCACAGGGTACTGCAGCCATGGTCCAAGAAGAGCTACTTGGCGCAGTCCTTGGCATCATTCACATGATACTTGTTTTACTAGCATGAAGAATCCAAGTGCTATAGGTTCAGGAAGACTCCCATGTAGATTTCAAAGGAAAGTCAAAAATACCAGTCAGAAAGTTCCTAGGTATTAAATGCCTGAAGCTATGTGATGAATCCAAAAGGTGCAGGCAAGCTCCCAGATTAGCAAAGATGCCAGGAATGGGAATTATCATCCAAGGAACACTGTTGTCTATGAGTAGAGTCATTCCAAGCAGAGGATGTGTGGACTACAACAGACGAGGATACAGGGTTGGGTTGTGCATGCCCTTTCAAACTCACGTTTCACCTTCACATTCTCCAGATACTGGACAAGTTGCTATAAGATTTAACATGTGTCCAATTGGGCATTGGTCTTGCTTTGTCCTAATTATTTTCTATCCACCAATTCTTCTCTTTGAGTATGGTAATGTTCACCCAAAGTCATTATATCATGGGATTAATAAGTTTATCTTTTCTATTTTTACAAAGATTCACAGCTAGGGGCTGGGGATTTAGCTCAGCAGCATAAGCACCTGCCTTGCAAGCAGGCGGCCATGAGTTCCATCCCCGGTACCGTTAAAAAGGAAAAAAAAAACAAAAACAAAGGTTCACAGCTATCAGTATGCCTTCAATCGCAAAAGAAACTTGAACTGGCACTTTAAAATACTGCAATATTTGAGGCTTTTGGGAAGACATTATTGTATTTTCAGTTTGAGCATGATAGTTGTATTAAGTTAGTCAAAATTAGAAACCTTTTATTATCATTATTTGAGGATTAAGTATGGTTTAAGGAGATGTGTTTTCAACTTTATTTGACAGAAAGTTGAAAAGGAAGAAATTGTGAATATGGATCCTGATATCAACCTCACTGGATTAAGAAAATCCCAGCAGACTGACAAAACACACTTTTGGGTGTGATTGGGTGGGTCATGGAGACCTGGCCTTGGGAGCTTCATATTTAGTACCTTGCCTGTCCCTCTCTGATGTTGTTCCCAGATGTCATGAACTAAGCAGCTTTGTTCTGTCATGAATTTTGGATTTAGATTTTCTATCTTGGATTCTGTGACACAAATACTGAGTTTTCTAAACCAGGACCTAAGTTAAGCCTTTCAAGATGTGGGTATCAAGTATGTTGTCTCAACAACAGGAAAGTGGACTATGACAGTATTTAAAGATTTTGTTTGTTGTATTTCACTTGTCAAAACTATGTTACATAACTGAAGAGCCTTGATTTTTTCTTTCATAGATTCACGTGTAATTAACATAAACTATTCATTTCTCCACTTTAATACTTCTCGCAAACGTATATGCAAAATATCTTTGTTTCTTTATAAAAACGTTCATTTTCTTATTCTTCCTATTCTTTACCCTCTATCTTAATTATGCTGATTATTTAGAAATATATTCTATGGATGTGTTTATTTTTCTTTGTATTTAATTTCTATTGCTGTTGCCATAAGCCACTATAGTAGTCAGGGGTTGCAAGTAGAATAAGACAATTAAGGACATGTAATTTACAGAATTTTTTTATAATGATCATCCAAGGAGTCATAAAGAAAGTACAGTAAAACTGTCTAAGCACTAAAGACGTAAAGAATCCATAAAGGGTCTGGGTTTCCTGGCAATATCCTACATGAGTTCAGCTGGAGACTTAGAGCCCATGACGATGTCCCCCATGAGTGCAGCTGAAGGTCTAGAGCCCAGGTCAATGACTTATGCAACTCTGTTTCACTCACTTGTGCTGGAAAGGCCCCAAGGTCAGTGGCAGAGGCTAGAAAGTCTGAGCCAGTAGATGAAAGATCTGGGCCAGCAGGCTGAGGGTTCTGCCTTGGAGCCAAGAAGCAAAGCTCAAAGTAAGAACCAGAGCCCCGCCAAAATGTACCACAGCCTTTCTCGGTGACAATGAGGTCCTGAGCTCCTCTGATAATAACAGTGGAGTTCATATCGGGAAACCAGTGTTACAAACATCCTGCACACTATCTTCCCTTCCAGAGCCAGGAAGCAATGCTCAATGTAAGGACCAATGCTCCTCCAAAGGGAACCACTGCCACTCTCAGCAACAACAAGGTCTTGAGCTCCTCTGAAGATGAGAACATCAAATTCATATCAGGAAAGAAGCTCAACAAGCTCTTCCAGAAGAACCAATGGCAACAGGAGAACCAGCAGCACCAAACAAAATAACACTCCCTCTCCAGGTCTCCTGTATATGTTGGCCACAATCCTCAGATGAGCCAACTACACTCAGGACCACACTGATTCAGTTCGGCTGGTGTTTAATATGACCACAAGTTTTCAGTCCACCACAACCACCAGAACAGCAGACTGCATATGAAACAGTGAATTTCGTATTTCACACTCTGTAGTCCAAAAGACCAGGTAGCCTTCTGCGTAATCAGTTAGATGCTGATACTGTCCTCTGGTACTTACTATGGATTCTGGGGAAGAAAGCACTCTCAGGCTCATTCAAGCTTTCAGAGTGCACTTCTTATGTGGTGATGGGACTTGGGTCCTCTCTCACTGATGGCTGTTAACCATTGAGCTTTCTCAATATTTAAATCTACCCACTTTACCTAGCTCATGATAATTCAATTCATTTAATTCAACTATAAAGCTTCCAAAATGGTTGAAGTTATCTTCATAGTTTGATTTTTTTTTCTGATTTTGACTTCTGTATCCCTTTTTCACCTCTAGCAAGGTTGCAGTTTTTCAAAGCTGTGTGTGATTGGTTAAGAATCACAATTACATCTGCAAATTCTCCTCTCTATGAAAATTTTACATATTCATAGGCCAGTAATTAGGTCATATGTTCTTTCTCAGAGCCATTCTGTATATGAAAATACTTAAAATGCATGTGTATCATATAAGCTTGGGCCAGGGACATAGGTCAGCAGCACAATGTTTGCCTGGCAAGCATGAGGTCAGGATTTTGATTCCCAGTAACAAAGCCAGAAACAAACAAACAAAAAAATACGGATTGTGAAAATCATACAACTTCATAAAAAACATGCTTATTAAACTTGTTTTCTTATATTAATTCTCTTTTGTGTTCTATAGTTCTAGTGTTTCAGTGAGTAAATCAATTACAATCACTCATAAATCTAGAACTCAAGACTATTTATGACTATTCCTATAAGTAGCATGTCAATTATCTTAACCAATATCATTTTCAAAATCTCTTTTCATAACCAAAGACATCACAACTTCAGATTGGTATTGTTTTTATTATACATACAAAAAATGATTTAATTTATCCAATAGAAGAAGTTGAAAAACATTAAGAGAAATTGATACAGATAGAATTGCTTTACAGTTTCAGCACTCTTAAAATTAATGAGGACATCACTACTGTCAAAAGGTTACAGTTTTTATTTCATTTGTGACTTGAGACCTTTTTTTACAGAATTGCCTAACAGTACTGAGATGTATTCATTTCATAAAAAGAAATTCGGCGATTTTGTTTGTATAAAAGAAGATTGTTACTCTTGTGGGTTTTTGAGGCATAACAACAGGTAATCTACAAATAATTTGCATCAACTCTTCACTACATATATGCTTTTTTGAAATAATTAGACTGAATATGACTTCAAAAATGTTGTAGAAAAGAGTTTTAAGACTATATTTTCTTCTTATTTTAAATAACTACTGCAATAGTTCTTCATTAAGTGTAATATTTGGGCAGACATTGCATTATTATTATAGATTTTAATACGTTAATTTGCCTTTTGGAACCTCATAAGAAAAAAATGTACATTTTTTTACTTGGCACATTAAAATAATGGATTATACTTACAGAATTCCCTTTTGCTTATTGAGATTAAAGCCTCTTTTATCATAATATGCAATCTAGCATGATTTATTTATTTGACAACATTTTAGTTAGGATTATTGCCTCTATCTTGTCGGCTTCTTTTTAACTTCTGTCTTAGCAACATTTGCTCCTACCTTATCCAAACAATTTTACTAACTGCTTCTTAAATTAAAGAAAAAGTGTTAGGAAAATTTGTTATTATTTCTAAGCTCTAGGAAAGTTTGAATCACCTGAAAATTATATACTACACGTAAAGCACTCATAATTCAAAAGTATGAACCTTTGAAATAATCGAATCTTAGACCTTTACTGTGGGAATTACCTTGACTAATTTTCCATTATCCCTCCTATAATTATTACATTATTAAGATGTTTTACTTCTCACATTATATTGAATCTAAATTACCATTAAGACAAAAGACATCATTTTATATGTCATCTAAGAAAATAAAAAGTCACTGCCAATTAATCTATGGCTCATTATTTCTTAGAAATTTAGTGAAAGAGTTTTTATAATAATTTAAATGTAGATGTGTAAAATATATATATTGTTTATACACAAATGAAAGTAAACTGATTTTGTTACCCTGAAGATTTTTTCACGTCATTATCTAGCGCTCTTCAATTAACTTTAACCTCGACAGGTCTGTGCCCTTATTTTAACAATACACTATGGTACTCTTGGTAGGAAAATTAAAAGACTTTTCCTGTTGGTTCTATAGTATTTTACAGTATTTATTTTATAGTATTTATTTTTTCTCATAATATTCTGATAATTTTGATGCTAGCTATTATGTAATCATCTAAGAGATGTCAGCACAATCAAGACATATATTTCTTCTTCAGAGTTGCTCCTGCAGTTAGCTGAATAAGATTAGAGATTGCATTTTCCCAGTAAGGAATCTGAATATATTAAGTAAATGTGTTGATGTTAAAGGCTACTCTTAAAATTGCTATTAGGAAAATGCCAAATGGAAGAAAGCTGACTGAAAGACAGATCCAATTCCAATAATATGATGTAAAAATAAAGGAATTGAAAATTCGTACAATAACTTTATTTCCTGAAAATTATGCCTTTTCTTGAGGTCACTGAAGGTAGTCTTTTATTCTTGTTAATATTGTATATTTTTGTGGATAAACTATTTCTGTTTTCCTTTTTTTAGTTTCCATCAGATATATTATAATTTTAAATTGTTTTCTTCTCTCAACAAGAAAGCTTATTTATTTTCCATTGCTTATTTCAAAAAAACTAATTTTGGATTTATCTCTCTGTTTAACAGGGCTTTTTAAAATTCATTTTTGAATTCTAGCTTCTTCTGTCTCTTTAGGTATTTTGTGTTGTCTTTTTGAGCATCTATCTCACCATCCAAGAGATTTAGAACTTTGATAATTTTTAAAATATGTCATTTGTCATATTTCATTTTTAATGAAAATACCAAAAATATGAAAATTGTTATATTTTTGTTTTGTTTCATAGTTATTGTTTTCAATTTTTTGTGCTTGTTTTTTTGGAGGCAAGTTTTCTCTAATGCAGCCCAAGTTTGTTTCACAGTGATGCTTCTGTCTCAGCGTCCTGAATGCTGAAATTTACAGGCACGAGCCACCATATGTGGTCTTGCAATTTATTTTATACTTTCCAGTTTTATGAAATTTTATGTTTCTATATATTATGTCAGTCACCAAAAAATTTTAGATTTTGTGATCTACTTTTTAGGTAGGTAGTTTCACGTTCTAATATGTTTAATTTTACCTTATTATGTTTTGAGAATTACAGGTTTTCTTGTCATCCATGAGGCCAAATTATGACATGATGGCTTAAAAGAGAACCATATGACATGTGTAACTTCAGTTGAATTATTCAATCTAAGTCTCATTTCTCAGATAAATTTCAGAGTGTAATAATTATGAAAAGAATGATAAATTTGTTAGCAATTTTAAAGTCTTAAGTCAGATAATTTTTATACTATTAAACAAATGATAAATAGGGATCACCGGAAAATCATACCAGTTTCTATTTCTCTACTCTACTTGAATAGTACTAATTCCTATTTCTAACTGTGTTAAAGTTCTTTATTTCAATGTTTCATTCTTTCAGTAACATGAAAAGGAATATAAGAATGCTTCAGCCACTTAGAATCAGAGATTTAAACTTGTGAGTTCATCTATACTATTTATTAATTATTGTTTTTAGTCTTATGCTTTCTGTTCTTTTTCCCAAATTTCATCTATTTGATTAAAATCTGGGACCAAATAGTCAGATTCACTTTATTTTCCTCCATCGTGCTTGGCCTGGAGCTGGTAGCCCATGAATGTGTTTGAGTTAAATCAGAGCAGTTAAGACAGGGTAATTTTCCTCCTAAACATGCATACAGTGCTTCAGTCTCAACCCAGGTGAATTGTGCAGTCGAATCATTACCTTCCCAGACCTGTTTCTGGGAGGCATGTAAAACATAACAGTTTCAACCCTGTTCCCAATAGAGGAGTATATAGATCACAGGACACATTCACATGCCTGCTAGTTGCCTGTCTATGCAGAGGATCTAAGGATAGAATGGGCCCCAAAGACAAAACTAACTTCTCATTTTCAGCGGCAACTGGGGCCAGGGTTGTAGTGAATTAACAGAGGTGGTGCAGGGCTGGCACGATTGCCCTTTGCAGAAAAAGAAATTAGTTTTTAGGACTTTTCAGTCACACTCTTGAAAGCTGTATCTACTCTTACAAAAGAAAGTTAGCCTGTATAATTTTGTGCTATTTTTCTCAGAATGATCAGTTTTTTTCTATTTTTTTAATTTTAAAAACAAAATAAGAAATGATACAGAATTTAAAAAAAAAATAATAGGAAATTAGCACTACATGCCTAAATCTTTTTTCCCTCCTATGTATCAATCAGGATTTTACTGGAGAAAACAGATATAATACAAGATTTACCAATGTCTGAGAAACTACAAGATTGCCATAGGATGGTCAGCCGCAGAGGCTGAGGAGGGAGTGTGCTGAGGGCTCTGGATGCTGAAGGCAGAAGAATTCATTCGAGGTCTGGAACTCAGCCCAGTGTCAGATGCATGTCCACACCAGGAGGCTGATGGGTGTGCAAAGCAAGCAGCAGCCAGAGTCTGCCCTGGAAGGAAGTCCAAGCCTAAGGCGAAGACTGGAGCTCCTCCAGCCTTCCTCCTTCCCCCTTATATCATCCAGGCGATGAGCCACCCTTGGGTGCACCTTCTACACCCTGAGGTGCACAATTGATGAGCCAATTTCACATCTAAATCATAACCAGTTTTCTCTATTTTTATGTCTGTGCTTCAACCCAATGAAGGAGCAATAGCCTTAGGATAAGATTTTATTGTGTGTATTTTTTTATTTATATATTATTCCAACAAGGAAACCTTGTAAGAGTAGGAAAGTACTTATATACCTTTTCCAAAATAACCAATTATTTGCATTTTTTCTCATGTTTATATAATTATTTCCTCCTGAGATTGTGTATGTAGATATGGTGGAATGGATGGATACATATATACATATTATGCTAAAATGATTTGAGAATAAAATTATACAATGAATTATATTATCATTGTACAATTATGAAATCAGAAAATCCTGTGTTAATCACAGTGTGATCATCTAGCTCGAAATCTTTGTTTATTATATTTTAAGTGACCTCAATAATGTTCCATATAATTGTTCTTTGCTACAAGAACAGATCTTGGATTTAGAACCTTTGAAATGAGCTTTTCCTTTCTTTTGTTACCTTGATTCTTGTGAATCATCAATTATTTTACAGAGAATCCCACGACATGGGTTCATCTATTGTTTTCTCAAGAATGTATTTCAAATATGCATTTTACATTACAAATAAGGCTGTTTCCTTTCTCTAAAGTTATATCGTGAGGTAAACTGTATTATTCATTTTCTCATGATTTTGTTGAGGTCATATCTATCCCTCTGGTTATTCTACAGTGAGATTCTGAGTTTCCTCACTTGTAACAAGTGATTTGGGGGAGTTTCTTTGAAACTGTGTAAATACCTTATATCTAATTACAATGTTCACTCACTAATTTTAGCAACCACTGAGGATCTTCTAACATCACTTTTATCTTTATTGTTTGGTTTCTACTGTAAAAATGAGAGCTTTTTTCTTCCACATTCATTCATGCATGTATTTATATTTATGGCTTTGTAAATGTCTAATTTCTAACATTGATTCTTTTTTTGTAATACTAAACTCAACTTATTTTCTGAATTGTTAACCCACATTATTACTTAGTTAGAAAAAAAGCAAACTTACAAGCTCCAGTTCTGTGATTGTTAACAATGTAAAGCAATACTTTAAAATAAAATACACCTAAGTAACTGCAACAACCTTTTACAGGATTAAGTGTGCATATTTGTTTATGTTTTGTAAATTTATTCCTATTTCACGTTCTTTGTAATATTACTCTAAATAATATTGATTTTTATTTCATTTTAAGGTGTCTATACCTAGTAAATATAAAGACAATAGATTTTTTATGTTGTCCTATGACTTTGTAACCTTGCTAAATTTACTTATTTGTTCTAAAGTAATTGACTTGTAGATTCATTAATGTTTTCTATGTAATCAATTACTCTGGAAATAAAAGTTTTATTTCTTCATTTTCCAATCTTCATCCCTTTATTTTGTTGTCTTTACTGCGTTGCTTAATGCTTTTGGGAAATACATAATAAATGTTGCTAATTTAGTAACCATTTAGTTTCTGATCATTGGGGAGAAAAGGTGTTCTACTTATTGTTTATGTATTATAACCCATGCAAAAATACAATTACACAAAACAAATATTGTATTATAATCATGTGTTCTCTGGGTTGGAAAATGAATTAAGGTAAATATGACATGATCTTTCCCATAAACATCAGGGGCCTTTTCAGGAAAACTCAAGTCTAAGGAATTTTTAATGGTTGCTGAGATTGTCTGAATATGTTTTCACTCCAACGCCTGATATTTAATGTCAACTGGAATCTCTCCTGTCCTGTTGACAAGACCTCTCCCTAGCATCTGAAGACACAACAGATTCAGAATTAGATTTCTTACCCGTATCCTGAGGGCTACAAAAGCACTGATCCCATTTACGCTTTAGCCTAGGAAATAAAATACTATACACTCTGCTGTACTACATAGTTAAAAGGAGTTGTATACCCAAAAGATGAAGTAGAAAAGAATACAGATTTCATCTCTTTCTGATTTAAGAGAAATTGCATATATGAAAATTTTAATATTTATATTCTATAGGTTATTTTGATACTGTAATTTGTCAGGTTGTATTTTTTTTTTCATTTCTACTTTACTGAGATATTTTATCATACATCATTTTTGCATAATTCTGAAATTGGTTGCTTTTCTGTTGTAGAGAATTCAAATTGTGTTGATAGATTTTTTTCAATTTAAACTATTCTTGAGTTCTTCAGTAAAAACAAATTATTCATACATCCTACAGCAGAAATGACTAACATATTTTTAAAAACTGTTTTCAAATTCATAAATTCTAATGATATAAAATTTATTTCTCATGCATTTTGATATTATGTTGGCTTTGCAAAAGGAGTTGGGAATTTTCCCTACCTTCTTTGTATTCTGAAATATGTTTTAAATCACTCCCTAATCATTTTATAGAGACATAGAGGTTTGTCGGAATATTTTAATGACTAATTTAATTTCTTTAATGGAGAAAAGACTATTCAGATTTTCATCTCTATCTGATATCACTTTTAGTAAGTTGCACTGACCGAGGACTTTATTTGCTGATATGAATTCTTAAGTGTTGACAAAAATGTATTCATTGTTACAATTTACCATCTTTTAAAATGTGTAAAACTGATAGCAGAAAATGATTAGCATTTCACTTTATCAATCTTACTAAAAATTAAACATTTAATTTATCCATCATTTGACTTATTTTGTTTTCTATAATATTTTTGTTTCTTTATAAATATCTATTTTGATTTTAATTGAATGAAAAGATTAAACATTTGTGATTTACTTTTAATTATTTTTAATAAAATAATATAAATTGTTGTTGATTACTCAGCTATATGCCATATAATTTTTCATGTGCTGTACTTTTAAATATTTTCAATTTTTCTTGTGATTTTTATTTGCAGTATGATCAGTTAGATTCATGTCATGTAGATGCAAATATTTGGGACTTGCACAGGTATATAAGGTTAATTTCTAATTTTATCTGATATTTGTTGGTGAAAAGCACTATGTAAATTTGAAAATACATGTATTTTTACAAGTTTTTGGTTTTCTATAAATATTAAATAAGCCATAGTGACTAACTGTATTTTTTAGATTTAAAATTCTTATAAATTTTTATGTTTTGGTGTTTTTTTATCCCTTACTGTGAAAGATGTGTTAAAAATATTTAGCTATCTTATAAATGTCTGTTTATTTTCAATTTTATCGAATTATACTTTTTAAACTTTTTTTTTTTTTTTTGGTCTTTTTTTCGTTTTTTATCGGTACCAGGGATCGAACTCACGACTGCCTGCTTGCAAGGCAGGCGCTTATGCCGCTGAGCTAAATCCCCAGCCCCAACTTTTTAAACTTTTAATGAAACAAATACTTATGTTACTCTAAATTCCACAAATTTCACTCCGAATCTCAAAAACTTTCCCTTTGTAACTTTCAACAATATTTTCCTAGTAGTGTGTTTCCCCGATTTATTAAAATAGTATATTCTGCTACATTAGGCATAATAATATTCATCCAAGCATGTCCACGAACTACTCCCCAGATTCAGTGAACATGTAGCCATGTGGCAGTGAGCATGCGTACAGAAGTAAGATTATGGATCAGATGACTTTAAAATGGGGAGAGCGTGCTTGATTAGCTGAGTGGGCTAAATTACGAGAATTCTTAGAAGTAAAATGGAGAGGTGGAAGGATAAGTCAGACAAGAAAAGGTGCTTCTCTGACAGCAAAAGCTGGAGCAATGAGCCCAGTGAGACCCATTTTGCATTTAAGCAGATTCCCCCCACCCCGCCCCACGTTTTAAGATGATGAATTTGTATGGTTTAAAGCAGCTAAATTTGTGATAATTTGTTCTAGCAGGATAAACTTCCTCCTCACTTACTTTTCCTTTGCCATTTCTTAGTCTTTCATTTTCAGTCTATCCTTGACATAATTTAGAACATATATGGATGATATGACTACAGGTAGTATCTACGTTATAACTTCTTTTTCTAGTAAAATACAGTTTAAATTAATGTGATTTTTGTACTGTTTGGCTTTTAGAGATTTCTTTGGCGAAGAGAAATGACATTAGATAATAATATAAAAATAGAAATGCACAAGTATCTAAGCAACACATAATTATGAAAGAGTGCATCCATTTATCTTATTTTATTCTTCTTGTTATGTTTCTACTGGCTCTTTTAAAAATCTGCTTCCTTTTTTCTTCTGCATTCGTCCATATGCCAAGTCCAACTGAGGATTTTTTTCCTAAACATTGAACTTCTCATTTCTGGTGATTCCTATTTAGATTTCTGTTTATTGCTTTCATTTGTATTTTTAGTATCTTTTTAAAATTTCCCATCGATCATTCATTACAACTATATGTTCACTGAAGTCACTAGGCATACTCAAACAATAGTTTTAACATTCGAAACTACTCACTTGAATATCTAGGTCAACTTAGACTCACATTATGCCATTTCTTTTGACAAAATTTAACATTTAGCCTGTCACATAATATGTTTTGAAATTATTGATCTAAAATTACAATTTTGGTATGTTTTAGAATTCATATTCTAATGTCTTTCCTAAAAATATGCTCATTTATATTTTAGCAGATAGTTAGCTTGAGTATCTAAACTCAAAAAAATCAGTGTTGGAGTAGACGAAAACTAAAATGTCTGCAAATTTTTTTTTGTTATTTTTTGCTGGGCCCCTGGTTTCTTGTCTATGTAACTGTAAAAAAAGTCACTTATGAAATCAAGAAAAATTTATGAAAATTTCATGATATCTCTGTTTGCAGCAGCTTCTATTCTGACATTTCTACTTCAATTTTCAAACCTAGTGCCCAGAGAACAGTATTTCGACTCTTCACCTTAGTAAGAATATGACTATAAACTTGACTTCCAGCTATACAACACAACGGAAAATCTTATTGTTAAACAAATTGTGCAATCTAAATCAATCACTTCATAATTCCAATAAAAGAAATGCAGACTATAAATCAGGTAAATTATTTTTAGAATCATTGAAAATTAATATGACAATTTTAACAACTATCTTAAAAGGCTGCCTCCAATCTTCTTATGCAATTTCACTTTAATCCATACAACTATTCATAAAAAATATTAAAAATTATCCAGAAAATATGAGTGCTCACATTTTAATAAAGTTATGTTTGTTCAATTAGGGCAGTGGGTGGAAGGTTTAAAAAGACATGTTAATACATGAAAAGGTTAGGAGACAAATCTGATTTAAAAAAAAAAAACATTACTTGGTCTGATAATCTGCAGCATGATGTCATCATTGGGAGCAAACTGTTGGATTACTGGATTCCACAAGATTCCAATAGCTACATAATTTACTTGGCGGATATCCTGTAATTGCCATTTAATTAGAATAATTGCATTTTGGTGGTAGGATATACACTTAGTTAGGCTATGATTTCTTTCAATAGTCTATGAGATTTGGTTTTCAAAAGATGATTTTTTTTTTTTTTTTTTTTTTTTTTTTTGGTACCAGGTATCAAACTTATAACCTTGTGCTTGCCAGGCAGGCACTTGCGCTCCTGAGCTAAATCCCCTACCCAAAAAGATGAAAATTGAACAGTATGTCAAGATTTGTTTTTGCCTCGGTTGCTTTTTTGTCATTTCCAAACTGACACTGTTTTGAAACCTGGTTGGCCTCGCTCATTCCCAAGCATCGTATCCCTGTAGTAACAGCAGCCTTCAGTACAGAGTGAACTAAAGACTCAGGGCAGTGCCCTACATTACTTCCATTTTCAGTGGGGCACCAAGGTGTATTTATCGGTTTATTGCTTCCAGAATTGTATCTTTTTACTTTGTGCTCTGGAGCTTCAAACTTAAATATTCCAGTAGCTTGCTAATGTCCTCCACATAAACATTTGCTAACCACATCAAAATTAACTTGCTTAAAATTGTGACTTCCTCTATAGCCGGTTGTGACATGCTGCTGCCAGTCTTTTCCATAGCAGTGAATATGTTATCCTTCACTCAGATACATACAAAAATACCTCTAGATTATTGCCAATACCTTCCACTCTTTATTACCTAATAACTCAAGTAGATATATATTTTTTTTCTTTTCAGAATTGTTAATTTATTTAAAACTCTAAAATTATTACAAAAACTAAAAATAAGAAGCCACAGTGACAAGTAGTTTATCAACTAAAATTTGTAATAGCAAGAGATGAATGACAAGCAAATATGTAATAAATGTTCAATTGCATGAATCATTATTCCCAAATGCTAACTTATACTTATTTTAAACTATGATCTTTTGTCCTTTAAATTGCTGGGGTTTTATTGTTTTTAATTTGTACAATCTTTTTCATTTTAAAATAATAAAACCCATAATAATCTAGTGCATGTAGAAACTGATTTTCACATGTAAAATATTGAATGGAGCTGTCATGGTGGCACAGTTGAATGGGTCAATACTACTACAGACTTTGGGATATGACAAGGAAAGAATTGTGAAGTAGATATATACTTAAATATGTCCAAATTGGGGTGCTTTTGTCATCTGCTCTATTTTCTTCACTGAAGTCACTATCTATTACTTTCTTGATTATGATAAAAAAAGATCTTTAAAATTTCTTTTTTGGTTTTATACTACACTTTTTATTGTTTGTTGTTTTATTGTTTGTTGTTTCCCCAAAACCAATAATTTGTATAACATATATACTTTATTTTTTATGACTTTTACATTGTGGAATTGAACTGCCATTCCGTAACCTTGTACAGAAGACACTCATGATCTTACTGTAAATAAGTTCTCTAATACCATGTCCTTTCTGCTGGCTGCAGATATAATGAACTCCGCCCAGCCAGATTTCTTTTACTTGGACTTGATTTCTACATTTGTTCATCATCAATTTTATTGCCTTTATATTCTATCACAGAATTTATGGCTGGCAATTATATATATATATATATATATATATATATATATATATATATATGTGTGTGTGTGTGTGTGTGTGTGTGTATGTATATGAAGGTAGGAAGGTGGATAACTAGATCAAAAGATACATAGATATATGTATTGAAATATGAATAAATGGATAGATAAGTTGATGCATGGATAGATGGGTGGATGGATGGATGGATGGATGGATGGTCATATAAATATGTATATACCTATATCTATATGATGTTAAGAATATTTTAACTTTTTTCTGTTTATATTCTTCTAATAGTATATAATTTCTGGAATAACTAGAACATTATCTCAAACAAAACTATATTCTCAATCCTAAGCTTTTCTAACATAGAGAAGAACCATAATTATTTTTAAATAAGAATGAATTCTGAAATGTTTTAGTCAAGGATCATAAATAACTGACAGGCAAAATTAATATTGTATCCCTTATATAAAAGTTAAAATGACTAACAAAATGGCAGTTAAAAATGGCATTAGACTTATTTTTCCCCAGAGTAGAGATAAGAATTGCATGAGCAGTACACATACATTTTTATAGAAGCTATTCATACATTTAACAAATATATATCCACATATATACCCATATATAGAGAGAATTTTAATATTTATAAATATAAGTGTAATTTATACAAATATTTGTAATAAATTTTTAGAGATTTGAGAAACTGTCAAACAGGAAAATCTAAGAGGAAGAAAATTACTCATAATCTTGAGTGCTGATATAGAAAGATAATCAGAGTTACACAGGTCCTGTGTTTTCAGTCATTTATATACATGTATTTATTAATAATCATATTGTGATATACATAGACTTTAGTTATGCTTTCTGAATGTAACTGAGTTGTTCCCCAATCCCCCCCCCCTTTTTTTTTTGCTTGTCATTTAGAGACAGGACCTCACTGTGCAGTTTGAGCAGGACTTGACCTCACTTTGTAGGCCAGGCTGCTCTCAAACTGGCAAGGATTCTCCTGATTCAGCCTCCTGAGTGCTGGGATTACAGGTGCGCACACACACCTGGCCTCCATTTTTTTTTTTTTTTCAATACCAGAGATTGAACGTAAGGTTTTCCTGAGGCTGGGGGATATAGTTTAATGGCACAAGTGCCAGCCTGACAAGTCCTGAGTTCAATTCCGGGTACCCAAAAACAAAACAAAGCAAAAACAAAAACAATAAAACCTTTCCAACATTCCCTTTTACACTTTTTATTCTGAGACAGGATCTCTCTAAGTAAAAATGTGTTTCAGGATGGGCTTAAATTTCAATTCTTCTGACTCAATTACTTAAGTTCCTGGTATTACTACAGACTGTTAACACGCCTGGCTGTCTTGTGTAGTTTTTAAAAAGTGACAATTGTTTTAATTCACATCATATTAAGTATAATACATAGCCCTATTTTCCTTATTTCATTATGTAAAAGTAGTTAAATTTATTCCAATATCTTGCAAATGGTAATAGAAAAAATATTCCCTTCAACCAATATTTCTAAGAATATATATTTGTGAAAACAATTGAAACCATGAGTTTATTCTAAATATCTTGCTTTAACATACATAAGTATACAGCTGTTTATGCATATGTATGCATGATACATAATTTTATAATATACTTTCTTTTCTGTTACCATGAAGCAAAGAGATAATCTCAAGAATTTGAGATTATTTGAATTTACTGAATTTTAATTTATTTGCTAATGATGTAAAACTGATACATAGTATCTTTTTGTGTCTTTCAGGGAATGGACCTGTGCATTTTATTACAACAAACCCAGCTATATGCTGCCTAAGATTAGATGGGAATTTATCAAAGACTGAATAATGGAACAATGGATAACATTATCGTATTATCTGTATTTCATAAAAGTATTATTTGTTAAAAATAAAATATAATTTTTCCATTAAGTCAGCTTCCAATGCTAGTTCTTTCGCCTGTTCTTTGATGAGGTTCCATTGGAGTTATACATAGAAAAAATTGATTTGTTGTTTTCCATCTTGATTCTCAAAGAGCATTGATTTTCCTTTATATGCTGAATATGAACCCAAATTTTTCAGCATTACCTCCTAAACTTTATGAACGTAATTCTAACTTAAAATTATTGATGATAAAGAATATACAATATATTACTATGTGTTTATCGTATTGTATGAGTAACCAGAAGTACTTATGTTCTTAAAGCTCTTATGAGTTATACATGGTAGGATATATCAGTTTTATGTTTCTTACAATGTTTTGTCATTTAAAATCTTTGTTTATTAATACATCAATATTGGCTTAATTATACAGGACTCAATATATCTGTGAAGAAAATGAGGAACTTAAAAGTAGACAAAAAAGTATAAAAATACATTATTTAGCTGAAATATATGGCTTGTTTGAGGTACTTCTCTGGGGGAAGAATCTACACACTTTCTCTAAAGAAATCAGCAGATTGTCTTAAAACTGAATGAAAAATATATTTCCAGGCATGAAAGAATCTGTTAGATTTTACCTCTTTGGAGAGCATTCTGATAACACATTTGTAACTCGCTGCTGACTCTAGCGCTGGTCTCTGGGTGCGATGGCCATTTGCTTCTGCTTCACTGCACACTTCAGGTTTTGCTGCTTCAGGAATAAGCGTGTCCAACTTAGGAACTCCCTCATGCTTGGCTGTGGCGAAACATTTTCTTTATCATAAGGACGGAAAAAGGCTGTTTCTCAAGACAGGATCATCTAACATAGCAAGTCTACAATTAAATTGGTGCTAGCTACAGTGATAGAGAACTGTGCTTCACTTTTTTCACTCTAAAGCAAAGTCTAAGAAGGTCACCTAAATGACTTTTTTCTTGAGTGTCTTCCTTGCTATGATTGACTGTTCTGAACTTCTGAGTAAGATCTAAAGTGAGTAATCACACTCCTGGTGATTAAATTTTTCTGTCAGGTGTGTGACAAAATGAAATAGATAGATAGATAGATAGATAGATAGATAGATAGATAGATAGATAGACAGACAGAAATATGGTTTTATTCAATTACTGCATGAGTCCAGTAATAAATACTGGTTAAAATGATCGACTGCATTGATTACTCCTTGATTGGCTTGTGAACAGATTTTTTCCTTTTCAAAACAAAACTTAAAGCAAAAGTGAAAATTCTATTATTCCAGGAACATTAGCCTAAATTATAATATGGACTTTGTGAACTTAATAGTAGCAGCAGAAGGCAATAATATTAGTAATGTAAAGAAACCATGGCTGTCTATTTAGTAAGTCTTACCAGTGGGATATTCCACAATGTTACAGAATCTTTTCATTTACCAATCTACCAATGGTTTTCAAGATTTCCTCTCTCAACACCAGTAACAACAAAAGTCACGTTCAAATGTAGGTTATTAGGTGAAATACTAATCAAAAAATAAAAATCTATCTACTTAAAAACATCAATGAGATGATCTGAAATGACAAGCTAGTTTGCAAACACTGTTCTGATGTAACTGGTCCTTAAACTTAAATTAGTTCATTATTGTGTTTAGTTTCCTAATTAATTAAAAAAATTAATGTTTAGTAATTACCAATAATGAAAAGTTAAAATTCTTACAGGGTTCTAGATATGTAAACAAAGAATGCCTCTGAGGAAAACTATCAGTTTAAAACATAATTATCTGTAGCTGTAGATATGCTCCCTTTTCTCATCCTGTCACTTGTTTTTCTAGTGCAACAGAAAGTTAAGTCACTGAATAGTAGAGAAAACTTACTGTTTTGTATCTGTTTATTTTTTAAAACATGTTTTATTATCATTGATATAATAGGAAAGCCCTCTAAATAAAAATCACTGGTGGTTGGCTTGGACAGAAGGGAAAAGGGCCAACTTCAGCATGGCCATGCCTCTCCTAATCTAGCTCTATACTGTCTTTGTGTTTGACTTGCTTATTCCTCTACAAAGCTCATCATGATGGAGGAGACAGCACTCAAGTGATGCCATAAGGAAAGCTCAACTCCTGTTTGAGATATACACAATGAACAAACTGGCTCACAAATTTTCTTATGTACTGACATCTTTTTCTTCACGTAGCCACAGAGCCCTAGACCTTATCTAAGATTTCTTCTTGATGACATCTCCAGTGTTCATTGGAATGTGACAAACACACAATAGATGCCAGCTGAGTAAACTAGAAATACTTCTCACAAGTTGGAACATGGAAAGAGTACTTAGAGAGTTCTGACTGTTGATTTTGCTTATGATGATTCAAATGTGTGAAATAATTGAAGGAATGGAAAATGAATGTCCCCATCTAGCTTTAAGTCTTCATTCATGATGACATATGAGTTACACCACAGAGATGCAATTATCCCACATTTTTACAAAGAGTATGCTAGGAGAAGCCACAAGCATTCACATTGACCAGAATAAGGATGGTCATTAAGACACCTAAAGGAAAGAAATAGGAGCTTGTCTTAGTTGTTTTTCTTGTTGCTGAGACAAAATACCCAACACTTTAAACTAAAGGAGGAAATTTTTATTCAGCTTATTCTTTGTAGTAGTCTCAGTTCATAACTGACTGGGTCCAAGGCACGATGTCACGGCAGACAGGCATCACACAGGAGATGTTTATGGTTGGCAGAGAGTAGCAAAGCAAAAAAGAATGAGACAAGACAGTCGTATTTGTATTCCTTATATTGTGTTGGGCTACCTAGATTAGGGTGATATTAAGCCAACCAATGGGATGTCAGATGTGGTAATCATCCACCGCTAATCCCAGCATTGCACCATCAATCAATTATACTCTCAAAATTCAACCGCCTCTAATAAAGCCCCACTTACGATCACATCAGTCTTTGGTGGGATACATTTAGACATAAGTCATAACAAAGCTACCCTCAGTAAAGTTCTCTCTCGATGGAAGATGAAAAAGAGAAGGAACCATGCAAGGGGATCTACTCTGTACACTTCTATTCTATTTGACTATATGCTATTTCTATTAAGTACATGTGTTTATTATTTTAAAACAGGGATGGTATATTCTCTCTGACCAATTCAGTGTATGCCAACCTGGGGCTAAAATGTTTTTTAATAAAGTATAAAAATGTGAAACAATAAAAATGATATATACCTAATAATGAGTGAACCGATAAACCCACTGGGCCACTTTGCTCTGCAAGTGGAAAAAATTGACTTTGTATAACAAATTACAGAATTATTAGTCCTTTTTACATCAGGCCATTTACTTTCATTCTTACTAGTTGGACCATTATCATACACTATGCACTTCTCTTTATACTTGTTGGGAGAGGAAGTGGTAAATAAAGTGTACTCTTGAACTTTGAGGTCCTTCAAGCAAGTGGAGGGGAAGGCCCTGACTAGCTGGTAAAGGGAGAGGAGAGGTATGCCTCTGGCTGCAGAAGGCTCTTTTGACATCGTGATTGACAGAAACCTTCAGTTTTGCCCTGGAAGGCTGTTCTTTCTCCCAGCAGGTGGAAGAGAAGCAAACATTAAAAATAAGCAGGGGCTTTCCCCATGTGGCTTGCAAAAAGTTTACCACCACACCTGCCAAAGGATATTCTTCTATAATTAAATAAGTAAGAACACTTTCACATCCCTGGAATTTTAAAATTATTCTGAGAAGGAAAACACTGTGTAGCCGCTGAAAATTACATTAAAAACTTAGCCACCTTGCAAAGAATTGCCTGTATTAGCAAAGGAGACAGACATTACAAACAATCTCAAAACTCTCAGGATAGATGATTAGCAATGCAGATATGAAATTTCCTAAATTTTCTTTAAGAGATTAAAATTACAGAAGTGAATAAGGCTTCCCGTCTTTCCATCACAAGTTTTAAAACTTTTGAGATATAGTTACCTAGTTTTAACAGCATTATCAGCCCAAGCCTCAGGTACACCCTAAATTTGAGGTTTTCAAATACATGCTGAAGGGAATAATTCTCAAGTCTCCCTCTCTTATGGAGGAAACACAAGGAAATAGTGTTCATACTGCACACACACACACACACACACACACACACACACACACACCCCTAAGAGCACTCTTGCAATATTTCCAGTGGTGCTCAGGATGACAATTCTGAGAATTGCAGAGCTCTGGTAATTACATGACACTATGTATACTACTAGTGGTGGTAGTTACATAATTAATATTTTCTTTACTACTTGATGAGTTCCCTTAGAGAAAACCAAATGTGATTTTCCTCCAGGTATCCCTACATTCAAACGCAATAACTTACACAAAGAATGACGTCAACATTCACATTATATACATCTGTAAAGAGACCTGCCCATCATAAACAAGTTTTAATGAAAGTACTGATAAAGATGAAGGTAGCATCATAATTTTAATCTTTGTTAGTCACTTTTGTATTGCTGGAACAAAATACCTGACATACACAACTTAAAGGAGAAAGCGTTTATTTTGGCTTATACACGTTTCAGACAATGGCTGACTGACTCCAAGGCAGAAATCACATCATGGCGGAAGCTGTTTGTTTCATGAGAATTATGAAGCAGAGAGGGCAGGAAAAAACAGAGACAGACAGAGAAAGAGACAGAGAGAGAGAGAGAGACAGAGAGAGAGAGAGAGAGAGAGAGAGAGAGAGAGAGAGAGAGCGTTCCACACAAACATAGAGAGACACAGAGAGGAGGAAACTAAAGTGTTGTGGACAGGATAATCTTCAGTGACATAACCCTATAGACCTTCTCCTTCACCTGTGCCCCACTTTCTAATAAACCCATTCAGCTATGATCTCATCAATGGATTACTGAACTCAGTGCCCCCAGGATCCAATTACCTCTCTAGGCCCAATACCTGAACATTGATGTATTAGGGGTCTTCTCACCTGCAATACATGAATCTTTGGGGGGACACTTTGTATTTAAAACACATCATACTTCACTTAAAATATCCCTTTACTTTTTCTTTTTTGGATAAGGTATCTTTCATAGCTAGAATATCTAAGGTATCAAAATCGTCCACCAAATGTTTGGGATTTGTCTCCAGTCTGGTATGCAAGATAATTTCAGGGACAATACACCAGGGCTTCCCAAATACGCCGCACTTCCCTGACTTAACCTTGGTTCTGAAACTACCGTTTCCTACCCTGCTTATGCAGCACAGAGAAGCAATTCATTCCCTCCATATCTTACCATTGATTGATGTGTTCTGCATGGCTCTTGCTTTTTTAAATATTTGTCTTTTAGACCCTAGTTATCTCTTCATCATGTAGTGGCATGAGTGGGTGAAACAAAAGGAGGCAAACACACACTCAAACATACATAAACACATATATTTGCAACCTATTAATACTTTTGGTTAAGTATCAAATTTATAGCAAAGAAACTACAGCCCGTATAACCATGCTGTATAATAGCCTATAAGATATAGCTGTACTTGTTTTACTCTCTAACGTTCAATCTTCAATAGCAGTAGTAGAAAAATATAAATATATTTTAATACTTCCCTTGAAAATGTACTTATCTAGAGAGCCAGTTATGAGGATGATATTCATTTTCATGAAGTGCTGAATGTTTAAAGATGTAAGTGTACCCCTAAGTAGGTTTTCTTTTCCCATCTAATAGTCTTGTCTCTTCAACTTTGGCCACACCCAGGATATTCTAAAGCAAATAAAGAAATGAATAGTTTAGGCTTTGACTTTGCTCTGGATAGATATGGTACAGCACTTTTTACCACCAGCAGCCAAAGAGATTTGCATACATTTTTTTGGATAGTGTGGATAGCTGGAAGTATCTTATCCATATTAATCTTTCATGGTACACTCATCTCATGTGCAAAATTACTTTCATAGTACTGCAGGATGCTACAAACAATCCTATTATGTTCCTTAGGGAGCACTGAAAATTATCGAGGTTACATTATGTTTCTACAGTTGCTGGACATTAGCTTGCTTTGCTGGAAGGAGGAAGAAACAATGTTATTTTGTTGCAGCAAAACAAAAAAAAAATGCTTTAAGCTTCTGGTGTTCCCTAGAGAGTCATGGTTAAATCCTGTGAATTAATTTTTATGTATATCATGGGAGAGGAAGAGAGACAGAGTGGTTAATGCTTTTCCTTACAGGAAAGTTCATAACATTTCAAAGCCCTTGGTGTCTCTAGTTTCAAGTAAATCAGTAAAGCCATAAAAGTGCACCTCCTCCCCCACAAACCTTCATAGTGGTGGTTTAAATTCCTACTGCAGTGTGTAACATGGAAAATTTAAGACATTTTATGTGTTTGGACAATGAGCTTGGATGCAGAGCTGTACAAGTGTAGAAAGGTACATGAATTAATAACCTTATAATTTTATTGACTTGGTAAAGAAGGTGGAGATGGGTACCACGGGCACAAAATTCACGACCCAGCTTTAAATTCCTGATTTGAAGATACCACTCTCCCATGAAAGTAAAGCACAGACATAACCCAGAGGGGAAAGGAATGTGTCAGTGTTATTTGTAGATTAATTTCTGAACAAACTTTCAAAGCACTTTAATCTATTTAAACTACATTTTTCTCCCAGTTGCTTCTTACTAGTGAAGCAAAAGTTATGTTTAAAGGAATCCTGAAATGTAGACTTACTTTTAGCTAAAAATATACCCCAGATCTCTACAAATACTCTGTCTAAAAGAAGCAGTGTTACTTTCTGTGCTCCTTCTTGACACTCTGGCCTTCTGTGGCACCTAGATTGGCCCACCCTACTCTTCCCCTTGTCTCCGTGTAATGCACTCTCGCAGTAGTGGCCACATCGGGTTTCTCATCTTACGCATACATTTGTTCATATCAGTTTCTTTCTACGGAGCTCATTTCTCCCTTAAATCTCACTCATTCCATTTTCTGGGGTCTTCTTTCTCATAATCAAAAGCTGACACACCAGATACCTGCTGACAGCTACTGGCCGTAGGCCCACTAGTTAACGATTGTTACTAGTTATAACTAAGTTCTAACATGTCAGAGTAACTATTGTTTAAAAACATCTCATATATTTCTATTGTTATAGATATTTATCTGGAATAGGATAATCTGTCTTTTATGTTCTTCATAGCACTAAACCTAAGAATGGACACAGCTGTACTTTTCTAAACATGAGATATTTCACTGGACTTATTGTTCTTTAAGCCATTATCATGTTGTCATAAATGTAATGACCCGCTTTCAAAACAAAGGATTTGCTAAACTAGGAATAAAGAATGATAGCTTAGATAACCCAAGAAAAACAACAAGGGGCTGGGGATTTAGCTCAGCGGCATAAGCACCTGCCTTGCAAGCAGGCAGTCGTGAGTTCGATCCCCGGTACCAATAAAAAGGAAAAAGACAAAAAAAAAAAAAAAAAAAAAAGAAAAACAACAAAAATCTAGTACACATGCACACACACACACACACACACACACACACACGCACACATGCACACACACGCACACATGCACACATGCACACATGCACACAAACGCACATGTGCACACATACACACACATGCACACATGCACACTACCGTATTTTTTGGAATGTTGTTTTATTTAAATTTATATGAAGAAATGGTTTTAAACCCAGAGCATGTTCAAACTATGCTAACAATGTCTCATTTCACTCCATAAAAGACTATACATTTGTAAGTTATCCCTGCCAAGTCATAACCATAAGAAGAATTAGTAGAAAGCTGGACAATTGTAGTTATAGATGTAATCTATGATTTCTATCCAGCACAGGTAAGTTATAACATGTCAGAAAAAATGTCACACATGTACACATTCACGAATCATTTAGCTTTACCTTCATGATTTTATCAAATGTAGTAAAGGATAACATTGATTCTTCTGTTGTACGTACTTATCTCTATGCCAAAAGTGCACTGCATGGTAGGTGCACGTGTTTGTGTGTGTGTGTGTGTGTGTGTGTGTGTGTGTGTGTGTTTGTATACTTTTTGTGGCAGGAGGGAATATTTAGTCGTAAAAACTATGTGTAAGCAAAACCTTATTGTACATTATCTTACATTGCTCACAGTATTGGCCTGAAAAGAAGAAACCATACATAACCGGAAAATCACCAAACACAAAGCTTGAAAATTATCAGGGTTGTTTGTTGTGCAAAATGGGAAGACAACGCAAGCAGGACTTCTGTCAGATGATGTGTTCCACAACACAGAATGTGTTATTTTATTCAACCTTTTGAAGTAAATTGTGGAGGAATTATCAAACATTGCACTTTCTTTTAAGCTATAACACTATAAAATTATTTAGGGCTAAGATGGCTTCTATTTAAATGCTTTAGTCACCACCAAAGACATACTAGGAGAAAAATATCCTTTCCTTTCAAAAAAGATGCTTTGCTAGAAGAATATATTGAAGCTGGAGTTCTATTAGAACCATCTTAGAAAAGTATTTCTTTTTTATTGATTTCTCTGCCGGCAGGAAATCTACAGATACCTGTAAACACCGAAGAAATATTTGGACACTTCTGTTCAGAGGACATTAACAGTGTTTGTTGGCACCAACCCATTCTTGGTTTGTAAGCAGAGATACAGGTACGTACTTTTACTGTATTTCTGACTAGTTTTCTTACTTTTGTTCAGTCTTAGATTTCTGTGCTTGTGGCTATTATACATGATGTTGATACTGAGTTACCTAAGGTAATGTATCAGTTTTCATATCAAGGATATGAAAATATTAACATTTCACACATTTCTAATCAAAATTTGCTTTTTACATAATTGTATTAGATCTTGTATTTTAATTATATAAATTTTAAGTGCCTATCTTCAAAGAAATTTTTATCAAAAGGAAGAATAAGAGAAAAAGTACATATAAAAAGGCCTGAAAACAGTGAAGATAAAAATGAATGTTATGTGAGAGCATAAAATAAATACAAATAAGTTTATATTAATATATCATAAGGGTTGATATTTATTCATAGGAATAACAAAAACAAAAATAAGAATAATAGATAACCCTTTCTTGTGCTAGAATTCTAATAAATAACTGTAAAAGCAAAAAATAATGCAGAAAATCCCTACTAGTAAAACCCAGAACTATTTCACAGAAAAATTATGTTGAAGAATTCTAAAATTAGAAGGGGAAATTAAATGTGAAAGTATATATACATCTCATATTATATCCCCCAATGTATCAGCTACAGTGAAAATATGCTAATTTCACTGTAGAGAAACCTAGAATACACCACCTTAATCAAATAAACAAGTCAACATCCTTTGATCATTATGATCATGAATTTCTTGATGCTAAGCACTGTGAACATAAACTAATAGTAAAATTTTTCCTGAAACTATTTAATTTTATCATAAGTGTATAACATTTAATAAGCTCAAATTGAGGAACAAAATATAGAACAATCAGATGTGCTGCATTGCATGTAATTTCACAGCTCCCCACCCCTACTCCATTCTTTTTATAGGATTCAAGAGATTGGGCTGGGGATTTAGCTCAGTGTCATAAGCGCCTGCCTGGCAAGTGTGAGGTTGTGAGTTCAACTCCAGTACAAAAAAAAAAAAAAAAAAAGAGTTTAGCACTGACTTAGATCAATGACCTCAAATGCATCATTTTCACTCAATCTGCTGAATGACATCAAAGGTATTGTCCTTAAATAATAGATCCTAATAATCTATTGTGTGGTATGGTTGAATGATCATTGATGCACAAGTTGATCTTCAACGTTTAATGGCTTGGAAGTAACATATATGATGAGTGTTATCTACTTTAAGAGCAGTTTTAAGGTACATGTCATCAGTTTTAAGCACAATTTCTTCCATTGTTTTATTTTTCTTAATTTAATTTTATTTTAAAGTCACTTCCACTAAAATAAATGTACTATTTGCAAAGCTCATGAAGAGGTTGTTTAGGAAAAAGGTGTGGAACAATCTTTTAACTGACATAATAATACATGCAACTGTCTCCCAGTCACAGAAGTTCATAGGGAAAAAAAAAAACTCATGTGACCCTGAAGAGGTAGGTTGAGAGATCATAAAACATAGAGGGTATGTGCAATTGGCAGGGAAGTTCACAAATATCTGAAAATTTTGACAGCCTAACTCTAAAATGAATGCTAATTTTCCTTCAGCCCCTCTAGAAGACTGTGGGTAATGATAGTGTAGGATTTAAGTAAGGATTAATACTTCATGGACTTACTATATGAAATTTCCAATGTACCTTGTGTCATGTGTACTTGATATAAACATTTGTCGTCAGCTGACATTACAAAGTATGGCAGTATTTTAGTAATGATGAAAACTCTAGCTTTTTGACATGAAATGCTTCAACTCATCCACAACTAAGCATTTGCTTATACATTAATTAATTGATAAGGTCTACTAAGCCACACTTGTAGATCCCTAATGGAGAGTCTAACTTTTGTTCTAACTAGTTATTTTTCTTTCATAGACTTAGGAAAATCTGTAATGACAAGTTATTGATTATTCCCAACTCCAAACTTAATTTGTAGAGAATATTCTAGGGTCAGAACCAGAGTGGATTCTTAAACAAATTGCCAGATGGCTTTACAGAACTGGAGAGAACAATCTTAAAATTCATAAGGAAATGGAGAGTAGCAAAAGCAATTCTAAGTAACAAAAACAAAGTGTGAGATGTCACAATTCCAAACCTGAAATTATATTGCAAAGCTAAAGATCTAAAAACAGCATGGTACTGGTTCAAAAGTAGACATAAGGATCAAACAAATAGACTAGAGGATGCAGAAACTCCCCTAGTTACATTCAACTAATTCATCTTTGACAAAGGGGCCAAAAACACACAATGGAGGACAGATAACTTCTTTAAAATATGAGTTGGAAAAATTGACTGTCCACATGCAGAATGTTGAATTTAGACCCGTATCTCTCATTATATACCAAACTAAAGTCAAACTATATCAAACAATTAAATGTTACCCACATAACAGTTTATTCTGAGAATCACTTGAGCTGTGTGTTTGTTTATGGACTACTATGGGTATCTCTTGATCAGGTATTATTTCAATTAATTGATTTTTTACATTGAATACATTTGATAAAATTACCACTTTTATCTTTCGTCTTGTTTCATTTTATGAAAATTAACAAACAATGCAATTTTTGGTCATCTAGTATTTAAATAATTTGATAGGTAACTGAACCACAACCTATTGGAAGATCAAACTAGAAAAGCTCATGAAATTATAGGTTCAAGAAAAGAATTCCTAAACAGAGTCACAATTGTACATGAAGTAATACCAGAAATAAACAGATAGACTCATATTAAATAAAATTCTAGACAGCAAAGGAAACAATTATCAAGGTGAAAAGAAAGCCTATAGAATGGGAAAAATTTTGTCAGGTATTCTTAAATAAAGTTTAATATCTAGAATATATAAAAAACTCAAAAATAGTCTAGACACAAAGAACCAACTGAAAGTGAGCAAGTGAAATGAATACACAGAAAAAGAAATGCAAATTTCCAATAAATATATGAATACATTCTCAACATCAGTAGCCACTGGAAAAATTAAAATAAAGCAACATGGAGATTCCATCTCACCACAGAAAGAACGGTCATAATCAAGAAATTAAATAATACTAATTCTTAGTGAGGACATATGTAAAAGATGAACTGATGAAGGAAATGTGGTATTGACACACAAAGGAGTGCTCCTCTGCCATATAGAAAGATAAATTTGAGTCACTTGTAAAAAAAAAAAATATATATATATAACTTGAGATCATAATATTAGGTAAAATCAATAAGACACACAAAAGTTTAAATATCACATGGTTTCCGTTATATGAGAAATCCAAATTATAGCTAAAAGGAAATATGACAGATAATAGGAAGAAAGCAGATAGACCCTTTTTCAAGAAGAAGGAGTGCAGGGTGAAGAAAGGGGTGGAGGATGAAAACAGGAACTAAATCTGTTAAGTACCTGTACCAGCTCCACAGAAGGACTGTAACCATTAGGTACTGCACCCATGCACTAACAAAATATTAAACACAACATTAAAGTTGGATGCTCCCCACACAAGAAAGAAATTCTCTTATGGGGGCGGGAAAAGCCTAGTGAAGAAGAGTTTCTAGAGCAGGAGATGGAGAAGGTGGGCATTAATTTAGAGACAAAGGAAAGAGAGCCAAGTATCAGGCCATGTTAGGTACAGAAGAGGAGTAGATTTAGTGAGGAAGGCTAAACCTTGCTTAATATCGACAAACTAAGAAAGCAATTTGAGGCTGGAATTTCACTTTAAAAATGTCATTTTACCTGTTACAAGATTTTCATATTGTGTCTAAACTGTTTCATTTCCTTTTTTTAAATTTTTTTTGTACTAAGTCATGCATCAAATGAGTACTTTTTAGATCAAATGTTCCTCAACATGGCATTAAATTTCCTTTGATTGGCATTCTCAAAGTGGCATTATTGAAACTGGATTTTTTAAAGAAATACATTATGGATTAAGATAAAATAAAAAGTATAGATAAGAAACAGATGTTTTTCTTAAATGCAGAAGAGGAATCAGTAAAAGAGATCCCATAAGGACAGAAATTATTAAGAGAACTAAAAGTAGACCCAGTGAAGAAAATTGCTTGTTTTTAGCAGGGATTCAGGAATCTGGGTAGCAACAATTCTGCTTAAAGCCCATCTGTAATCAAATTTACTGTTGTGAGACCAGCACTGAAACAAAGTGAAAAATAAAATTAAGTCAGAAACAAAGCATAAAGGCTGATTACTCATAAACTTACTCCCTATGAGACTTGTCTTCAATCTCTTTTGTTTCTTAAGTTTTTCAAAGTGTCAGAAAGGAAAATACTTTTAGAGAAAGCTTTGCGTGAAGAAATGACATACAACACTGTGGCAGTCTCTGGCAAACATTCTTTTGCAGTGGGAGTTGTGGAAGTGGGGTGGTTTCTAATTGATTTTTGGAGTAGTTTGGTAGTCCTGAGTTGACTAGAGGTGAACAATAAGAATATTGCTAAACTATCAGTTTCAGAAAAGAGAACATAACGTTAAGAAGACAGGATTGTCCTGGAGCTAACACTGTCTGGATGAGGGAGGCATCAATGGTACCTACCAAAGACAAAACTTCCATTTTCTCAATGCCCCATAAAGAATTATGGGGCTATGTGTCTCTCCATGGGAAATGAGACAGGAAGATAGGGAATCACTTTAACTGCCTGGGAGAAGACATGCACAGAAGAGTTTCCACAGCCGTACACATGGACTTTTCAGAGAGCTCTAGCGAGTATTTGGTAGGATGACCTACAGCTTACATCAGCCTGAGAAGGGAGTGATACATAAAGGACACACACTGAGTTCTCACCACTGTTTTCTCTCTTGCACGATGGCTCACCCTCATGCTATAGGGTAAACTTCTTTTCCTACTTCTACTTATCCTAAACTCACTCCTCAGTCCTTTCTTTTGTTTCCTACCTTTCATGAAACTGCTACCATTAAAAGAACCGTTATATAGTTTTCTTCATAAATATCTCTAAATGTCCACCTTTTAGCACTTCATTCTTTAGCTTAAAGTTTTGTTCTGTTTTAGAATATTAATGCTGCTTGGAGAAGTAAAAGTTTAAAATAAATCATAATGCAATAACCAGAGTACCTAGTCTTGAGGCTCATGCCGTCTTTTTTTGTGCTGGTAGGAAGTTATGCAGTGTCTCCCTAAGTTTTTTCTCATTTGCAGGAGGCACACAATTATTTCTCTGTTCAATAGAATAATTGTGTTAATTAACATATGAGCATAAAAATAATTTGTATAATTTTCTGAGAAAGTGTGTCTTACATACCTTTGGTCTTGCTGAGACAAAATACTCAACATTTAATTTAAAAGAGGAAAGTTTTACTTTGACTCATAATTTATAGAGATTTCACTGTATAATTGGCTGGCTCCAAGGTAAGGTGCCTTAGCAGAGGGACCTTACAGAGACGAAAGAGTTCATGGAAGGCAGAAACTAGCAAAGCAAAAATGTAGCAAGTAGCAAGCCACAAACAACAAGCTTCTTTGTGTCCTTTCATCCTATCTAAATTACACCCCTTTAAGGCAGGTTGTGCTTACAGATGGGGCACAGTTAATCTTAGCATCACACTGTCAGTCAACTGCAGCATTACATCTCTAATCTCAATGTCATGCACTCTAGACCAGCCACCTCATAAAGCTTCACCTACAACCACATAAAACTTTGGGGAACATCTAGATAAAAACCATTACACAGTGGCTGGCATGTATTAAGAGACTTTGGCAAGCATTAATGCTATTATACAGTATTTCTCATTCCTTCCTTTCACCATATATGATAGAGCTGCATGCCCTTACCCTTTCAAAATTATAGATATGGCAATAGAGGTTTCTTGAGCTAACAACAAATTGTAGGCTCAAGTGGGGTTTGTCTTTTGCAAGCAGATATGTCTTAGTCCCAGTGTACGAATCTCCATCTTCAAGATGGCTTGCAACACATCATAAGTGCAAAGTGGCCTGGAATGCTGACCCAAGACTAACATAGTCCTGCAGCATACTGGGAAGGAGGCAGATCCAGACAGACAAACAGAATGACAGGTAGATAAATGGTTGATAGATGTATTGAAATGCACATTTTAGTTAGGGCACTCAGAATAATTTTTTTTATTACTACAACATCACCTGGTCTATCATACATACTGTATTTAATGAATAGAAGCAATACTGCTTATTGCAGTTATAATTTTTGTAAATTAGCATAAAAAAGGATAAATGAGAAAAAAAAGGATTTTAGAATTTGATAGGCTAAATAAGAAACATGAGTCTGAGACATTCAAAAATGACTTTTCTTGACATTAAATTACTTTCAAGTTGTGTGACCAATGACAAGTGCTTGCATTATGTCACCTAATGTGCCACTCAATCAAATTCTGATTATGTTGTATGCACTAAGGATGTTAATCTGTCTTGCTCAGTTTTTCTTTTTATATTTTAAGTTTCTATCAGGCTGATTAACATTCACAGATTTTTTTCTACTTATTTATCTATGTATTTATTTTTTAACAAATTTGTATCTTTAAGGGGTATATAAATTTAATTTTAATTGTAGGTGACTAAAATAATGTCCCATTTACAAATCCATAATTGTTCACTAGCAACAGGAAAAATTACACAGTTCTCAACCTGTCTTTCATAATCACCAGACTTCAACTTGCCTTTCAAATATTTTTCCAACAATGTTAATTCTACATTTGTTTTTAAGAATTTTTTCATTAAAATATATATGTCATGTATATATTAGTGGAATTAATGAATGAATAGATAAATAATAGAATGAATATGTTCTATTTTTTTCAACCATGTTCTGAAATCAGATTTTAAAAAAAAAATCTTTCATTTCGCCTGCTCTGCCTGATTTGAAATTTATAGCTCACTCATTGAAATTGATATCACATTCTTTTTTTGTTAGCTGCAATTTAGGGCAGCAATTTTAGCAATTGCTGACATGCCCATAAGGTATAAAATTTAAGTAAACATCACTGACTCTCAAAAAAATACTGACATATAAGGAAAAAGACAGTTTCTCATATTTCAAATCTTAAAATCACAATGAAGCTGGGCATGAAGGTGCTCGCCTGTTTTCCCAGCACTTGGGAAGCTAGGCCATGAGTTACAGTCCAGCCTGCACTACAGAGTGAATCCAGGCCAACCTATGTTAATTGCTCCTCTGTTCATATATCTGCATGTATACTAGCACGGCAAACAAACCTCCTAACCCAGGCCCATATTCTTCTATCTGCTTCTATATCTTTTTTCCTTAAATTTAAACTAAATGCTATAATTCACAAAGCCAATAATGCATTTGACTTAAACCAGCCCTAAACGGTTAATATAAAATAATTTATTCTCATGTTATAGATCAGATCAAAGTCATTTACTTGAATATGTATAATAGCTGCTACAATCTTAATGGCTGTATCTGATATACTGAACTGGGTCTGTAGTTTGTTCTAGCCTGTCCTTCTGCCTGACTTTCCATGAGTATTTTATCTTCCTCAGATATAAAGTTTAGCTGAAGCTGATGGAAGAATAAAACTCAGACTGCAGATGTCCTCATTTTAACAATTATAGCACGTATTTTATTTTTGATTGTTGTATGCTTACATTACTTTGGGTTTTCTTGCGGTGATACATTTCCAGCTATGGGCTACCTGGAAGGAACCATCACACTGCCTCCCCATTGCACGATGAACCAATTTAATCTAACTGAAAAGCCATGCAAGGAAGGCAATCCCTTATTTCTACTGCAGCAAAAGTGATATAATACAATCTGAAGACAATTGTGAATATCTCTCTTTCTCTGAATTAATCATGTGACTGTTCCTCTCTATTAGTGCATGTAATTGCAAGTGGAATATATATGCAAAAGTGAGTATTTCAATACTAAAATTCAGATTTTCTCAAGTTATACTGTTTAGAGAATAAAATGAAATAATCACATATAGTCATTCATACATGTACAATAAAGAATAGTCAAATTTCAATTAGATTTATTGACTTAGCCTTCCAAAAAATTTCAATTAGCAACGTATTTACTCATTAATTCCAAAAGCTCAGTGAGAGAAAGAAGTATACTTCCTGTATTGTTATTATAGACTAAAAGAAAAACATCTCAGTATCTTATAAGAATATTAACTTTAGACAATGGCCAGGTGAAAATACTTATGGCACTTTTTTCAAATATATTAGCTTTCTTTTTTCTTCTTAGTTTCAGGTTATGGAACTTCAATGTTTCAGTTTTAATTTGTTAAAACATAATTAACACCTTTTTATTTAAGGGTGTCATAAGTAAAAATAATAAAAATCCTAATAAAACCTGATCGTGATGATATTTTAATCAAGATAACTATGCATTAAACAAAGATTCTTCTGTCCCTTTAAAATTCAAAGATTTACTTATGCTTTCTTAATTTAATTGGCAAGTTTCACAGTGCTTCAAAAGTTTAAAAATGAAAGAGGTGGAAAAGAAAAAAAAAAGCAACAGCTCAAGGATAATTTTGCATAACTTCACACAACAAGCAGGTGTTTGTAAGATCAATTTACAACAGGGAGCACAGTACCCACCTAGCTTGGATGACTTCCAGCCAATTTCCAATTAAAACTTACCTCATCATAAATAAGAGATAAAAGCTTACTAACCAGCACAGTAAATGATAGATCTTAAAATAATGTACTTGAGGCTAAGTTTAGAGACAGTAAATGAATTCCCTTTAGGTAAGAAAATGTTAGAAGGAGATTTGAGGTCAGGATCCCCAGGAAACCAATAAAGTATTGTCTTTTCAGCACTGACTCTGATATTTTACAATGTAAACTGCTGAATCACTAAGAAGTTTACAACGTGGGCTGTGCCTTGCAGACCCTTTTTTTAGCCCTTCTGAAAGGTTCAGTAAATGTAGTTTGCTGGCAATAAACACATTTGGAATGAACAATATGAAACAGCTCGGTCACTATGGGCAGAAGGCCTGGACGTATTGATTGCTTTGGACTGAAGAGTTCTTCTATTTTTCTTCTCCTACTCAAAATAGGAATTTTTTTTTCTTTTCATGGAAAAATTTCAAGGAATGCTATTGATGACAGAGACCCAAAGTAGAAACATATGGGGGGTGGGGAAAAACTATTTGAAAGTTAGAGAAACAATAACATTGTAAAGAACAGAATAAAAAAGAAACCTTAAAATTTTGACTTCCCTGTTTTTCTGGGTAAAATTTTACATTTTAGAAAATGATAGGTTAAAAATTCTTACCTCAATACCTGTGAGCATGACTTTGTTTGAAAAAAGGATCTTTGCAGAAATGATCACAGTAAGAGATTTTTCTGGAGTCCCTAATCTGACTGTTGTCCTTCTACGAAGAGAGACATTTAAACAATGCAACAAAAACAAAGAGAAAATGGTCATGGGAAGATAATAAGATAATAAAGGCCAGAGTGAACACCACACCACAGGAAGGTTTCCGCCTATCAAGTGCTGGGAAAGTGAAGAATGAGCCTCCTTTAGAATCTTTAAAGAAAGCATGGTCATGAAAACACCTTGATTTCAGACTTCTATCCTCCAGTGCTATGAAAAATAAATTTATGTTTTTAAAGACACTTAACTTCTGCTATATTGTCACAGCATTTCTAGAAAATTAATGCAATCCCCTTTCACAGTCTTTAGTATCATGCCTCATCCTTGACTGTAGCATTTCCAAGTATGTTAGTTTCAGAGGACTTGGCTCGTACACTACCACAGCTTCAGAAGTATGGACCAGGAGATCATCACTAACTGACGTTTTACCACTGCTGCTTCTAGAGGAGTGTTGTTCTTTCCTCTTTGCCAACAGGATTGGACTACTGAAGGGAAAGAACAAAATCTTTGCATCAGCAAAGGTACCATCTTGTATACATAAACTGTTATATAGTGCTATCTTGAAAGCAAAGACTTGTATTGAGTCAAGGAAATCTAAATGACGCAATCATACACCACAGAGACTAGGAGAGAGAAGATACAAATGGAAGAATAGTAAACTCTAGGCCTTAAGGGACAACTGAAGAGAGTATAAGGAGAACTGGCACCACGCCATGGCACCTAGAAGCACAGAAATCCCAGCTAGCAGAGATTGAAGCCATGGGGGAGGCTCAAAAGGCGAGAGGGCCTCCGTTCCCCTCGGTGCACCTCCATTCCTCTCATTGACTCTGCTGGGTCTTCAGCTTTGCAAGTGTGCATTTTAGGACTTGTCAACTTTCATAATTATAGAAGTCATTATTTTATATGAGTCATTTACATATCTATATCTGTCTCTGTCTCTGTCTCTATCTTTATCTCTATCTCTATCTCTATCTCTATCTCTATCTCTATCTCTATCTCTATATTTATATGGTTTGTTCTCCTTTTACAGAGATGTCTGACAGACATAGAAATTAACGGTAATGTTTAAGAAACTGAAGAAAGGCTGGTGGTCTAAATTTTGTGATTGTGGGAGAAAGAAGCACAAAATGATACAGAAGAAAAATAAGCAAGATCAATCAGAGAGTCTATATGGATTGTAGCTTATGGTTTAGGTTTTAGTCTTCACAACATGGGAATAGCATGTGATGATTTAAGTAGGACAGTGAGACAATCTAAATTAATTTAATTTTAGTAATTACTTTTGTAATGACTCCTAAGGACAAATTGGATCACACAGAGGTAAAAGTTGAGGCAAACACATCAAGCAGGACATAATGAAGTTGCCAAGGAAGAAGACGATAGGTAATAAAATCTGAGATGTAGGTAATGCAGAGAAGTGAACAGAACTGCAATTACATTTTTTTTTTGGCCAAATGAACAGAAACCAGTGGATTCAAATGGATTTCCATATGGTCATGACCATGTAGTCAACAGTTTTAGATTTCTGCAAGATTCTAAGTTTGTAACTTTTTCACAAACTGTGAAATATATGCCTTCAAGAAAGATAAGCATGGTTTTACTCCACATGATAACCATTTCCCTAGCTGATCTAATCTATTTTAATCAAATCATTAGTAATATCGGATGTTTTTCCTAGATCAGCCAACCATTCCACTGACTGTATTATTTTGTTTTCAAATGGTAGATTTTTAGTAAATGTTTACTGGATCAGACAAAATTAATTTCTAAAATTTACGCTTATGTAGACATTCATACTTACAGGTTCTTGCAATTAAAAATATTAATTCAAGAGTCTGTGCATCTCACACAGGGTTACTCAGTTATGTTCTATAGGACTGTAAAATAAGAGCTAGAACCAAGTACACTTTCTTTTAGCTCTTTAACAAGTTAGAAACTATGTGTATTTGAGTATCAATACTAAATAGTGCAGAAGCAGAAATGTGCTAAAAGTGCTGACTGGTTTTAAGGTACCTGCTCCTCCTTCCAACTGTATTTTCATTCCTGTCTTTATTCTTAATTCCTACTGGTGTCTATCTCTTTCTCAAAATTAACTCTGGGCTGCGTGGTCAAAACCGGCATGCAGTCTTTTTCTTACTGAGCATTATATTTTTTAAAACTCACATGCTTAAGCTCCTAGAGAAAATGAAAGAATGAAAACTTTCAAAATAGAACAAATAATTTCATGTAATTCTGAATTGCCAACTAAAAGGTATCTTGAAGAAGATGAAATGTAAATGTTTTGAAATGATTTAGGACATTGAGGAAGAATGATGGACTGGGTATTTTCAAAGTGAGAGGAACCATTTCAGGGTATTTGGTGGTTGTGCGCTTTCACTGGATTGTGTTTTAATTTGAACACTCACTGTGGTTTTTTAAATAATACCTCTTATATACTTGAAAGAATTAAAATCAGTATATAATAGAGATGTTTGTACCTATGTTTATTATGGTGTAATATACCATACAATAGCCAAACTATAGAGCCAGGCTAGATATCCATGGTCACATCATGGCAGTAAAGAAGCAGAGAGTGATCAGAGGCGCTAAGAAGAGCCGTGGGCACTTTTATGTCAAATCTCCAGTGACCTGCCCCTTCTGTCCAGGTCCCACCTTTTAATAGCCCCTTAGGCTACTGAGCTCATTAATGGATGACTCTACTCACCAGTATACTGAGGTCATAATCCACTTACCTTCCAAAAGCCAGACCTCTGAACACAGGAGGCTTTGGGGGGACAGACTAGATACAAAAATAATATCACTTTCTTTCTCCCACAGGTTCTTGAAAAAAATAAAACATGCTTATTATTTCTTACAGAGTTGGACTGCTGGCAGTAAGTGCCTAAGTTTTTATTTGTTGGAGTAAACCCTTCTGCACTTTTGAATGACAGTTTCATTGATTACAGAATTCTGGGTTTATAAGTTTTTGCTTTGTTTTGTTTCCTTTATTTTTCTATCAGAATTTTAAATATACTTCTTTGTTGTCTTCATATTTTTTTTGTGTGTGTGTATGATGTTGAAGATCAAACCCAGGGCCTTGGGCTTGCAACCTAAGAACTCTGACTTAGGCAAATCCCTAGTCCTTTTGCTGGTTCTTTTGCTGGTATGTGTTCTTTTTCTTGTGACTTTGTTCAGGGCTTTCTATCCATTTTCAATTTCTAACTGTTTTACATACTGTGTCCTGGTGTGTAGAGATGAGAAAAGTGACGTTTGTACTTCCATGAGCTGCTTGGCTCTATGATTGTTGTTCATCATTGGTTTGGTAAAATTCTTGGCTATTTTTTTTCATGAAATTTCTTCTCTGTTTTCTATCTTGTGTGATAGAATTCTAATTGCATTTGCAGTGCAACATCTGTTATTATTCTATGATCCTTGGATGCTTTTTTAGGTGTATTTGTTTGTTTTATTCTCTTTTCTCCCATTCTGCGCCATAGACTGAGTAATACTTAATGATTTATCTTCCTCTATTCTTTGCATAGCTGTCTTAAATCTATGAAACAATTGAAGATATTTTGTTAATATATGTCTCATGGTCAGTAATTCTGTTTTAATTTTCATATATTGTTCATTTCCTTGCTGCTCTTACACTGATGTTCTGATGCCTGTAAATTGGCTACTTGGTTATTATAAACTATATCACATCAAATCCTGATTATAGTATCTTTTTGTCTCTTAGAAGCTTGTTTATTTTCTATCTCATTTTATGGTTTTGTTTGAAAGTCAGACATGGCATAACACACAGTAAACACAAAAATGTTTTAATAATGGATTGAGGTAGGTACAACTTAAATATTTCTAAACATTAAATGTAGACTTGTTTTCTTTGAACCAGGACTTTTTAATTTTGCTGCCCTGTTCCTACCTTGGTGTCATTACAGATTTTACATTAGGTTATTGTTTCTTTACATTCAGGGCAATAATCTCATTCCTTGAGATTCTTTTTTCACTGTCATTCCCACTTCCACCTGCCTTTAGGCCTTTTTCTTGTTTTGTGTCCATCAGACTACGTAGCTCTTGGCTCTTTCATAAGAGTATATCACAGACTTCTTATTCTTTCCTCGCTCATGTGGTTGTAAAGGGTAGAGTTTTCTCTGATGTTCTGATTTAGCTTAAATATTAGATATCAGTGTCTCAGATGAGACTTTTTCAAAATATTCTAACCTTATTGCCTAAACTGAAGAGTCATTATAAACATTTCCACTTTATTTCTCTATGGCTTTAAGGAGTTTTGATCACTGGTATAAGCTTTTATTTCATGTATTTTTTAATTTTATGGAGGGGTGGACAGGGACAATGGTCTTTGATGTTTTTATGCAGTGGTTCATTGAATTAGTAAGCTTTCTTATCCTGGGGACAAAATATCCAGCACCCACTTCAACAAGGAGAGGTTTAATTTTACTCTTAGTTTTGGATTTTCAGTCCATGATTGATTGGCTGCAAGGCTTCAAGTGCCACGATGAATGGGCATGACAAAAGAAGGGCATTCACTCTATCACTTCTGGGAGGCAAAGCAAGGGAATAATTCCAGAGACAGTGGGTGGAGGGAACATGGATAGACCCCAAAGTCATGGCTTCGGGGCTCATCTAGATACATCCAAATATATGCCTCTCCCATGACCCCTATGTGGATCCCAAAGACAATGAAGTTAACATTTCATCCTAACCATCACATTCTACTTGCTACCCAAATACACCTTCTAACACCATACATGATCTTCAAATAAAGACAGTAGCAGGCCTATAATTCCTATCATAATGCAGCAATCTAACACAACAGAAAATGCAATGATCTATTTCCCAAATCTCAAATGTTGTGACAATTTTTTAAAGGTCTAAAACGGAGTCTCTAATGAAGTTCAAGGCAAACTCTTAACAGTGAATCTATAAAAATAAAAACCATAGCTACACAAGTCCAAGATATTCTTTGCCATCATGACAAAGAGTGACCACTCCTATTCCAAAGAAAAGAATAGGGCGGTAGAAAATGAGATCAAAGAAAGATCAAAATACAGCAGGATGAATATTTCACTCTGTAGGTCCGCGTCCCGTTCCCAGGGGAACGGATAGCGAGATGAGGTCCAAAGAGCTTACACGACCTCAGCCTTAAGACCTTGCTTGATGTAGCCCACATATCTCTTTCTTGGGCTGACTCCAGTCATGGCATACATCTTTCAACAAGGGACATACCAAATTCTTAGCATATCTTGACTTCCCGGGGTGTCTATTGCACCTTTGGTTGTATTCCCACAATCTCATTTATTGTTCTTTCAGAAGGCCCTTGCCTGACCTTCCAGTGCTTTGAAATATGACTGAAATTATTTCTAAACCCATAACCATCACATTCTACACATGATTAAAAATAGCATTATGTGAAGAGCACCAGCATCTGATGTCAGCTTGCACAGTAGCCAGGACCCTTTGGACCATGATTTCAGTGGCCTTTGAGTGTGTAGACGGCTGAACATAGTGAAATGAATCTCAAAAAACCAATTTCCTAGGATACCCTTTGGACAAGAGGTCCCAGGAAGTATTCTCAAATTAAACACTGACACTTTTATACCCTTGAGCCAGCAATGGATAAGATCCTGCTGATTTATGAGATGGTTTTGAGGTTTATTTCTTCTGTTCTGGTATACAGTATTTGGTTTCTTTGTAATGAAGCTATTTTCTTCAGCAATCACTTTTCTGTAAATGCTTGTTTCTGGTCCAAAACTTAAGTCTTTCCAATGTTTCTGTTCTACCCTTTTCCCTTGATTCTCACTAAAAATCTGGCTACACCTACTCAGAAGTATCTATACCAGTGCTTCAGTGTTGGGCTGTCTTAAAGTTAACCTCTGTCAGATATATTAGGCCATCATCCTTCTCAGTCTCCTGCAGAATCTCAGGAGACAAAGCAAAATGTAGATGAATATTCTGCTACTATGTCACACACACTAGTCCTTTGCAGTGGAGTCCTCTTCTGTACTGAAATCCCCTGAGCCTCGCCTTTACTATGTGTGGTATTGCCAGCATTCCAATCTTCTAAGCTGCTAAGAAACACCCACTGGGCTTTGTTTACAGCACTGTATGGCTTCTCTACACAACATCTTCACACCTTTCCAATCTCCTCCTGTAGACCAGTGCCAAAGACTTCTGAAGCATATGATCAGATACAACCTTAGCAACAACCACACTGCTCTAGTCAGTCTTCTGAATTACTCAGCTTTCCTGTCACTGAGATCAAATAGCAGACACATACAACTAGAAGGAAGAGGGATTTCTTTATCTCATGTTTTTTGTTGTTTTCAGTCGGTGCTCTGAGCCTCCAAATCAGAAACAAAAGCATACTGAAAGGAGAAGATAGAGGAAAGCTGAACACCTTATGGCAGAGTAGGGAAAAGTAGAGAAGGGCAACCGTGCCAGGCAGAAACAGCTGAGGCACCAGAGAAAGACCTTAAGGCCACACATCCACAAGCCACTCAAACTAGTCAGAAGTGTGCTCCAGTCCCCGTGTACATCCCAAAGCCGAGCAAACTTGCCCTTTATCTTAGCCAGCACAATGCCATTCTTCTTCCCAGCCAGCACCACATACCTGAAGAGATATCTGAGCAGAATTCTGGTGTGAAGTTCCCTGTGAATTTTTGTTGGGATTTGAGTGCCAGGCGGTGGGGTGGGACAAACCTGCAAGAAGATGGAATACCCTTTTTCTACAGGATCGGTGAAGCAATGTTTAAAGTCTGTTTTTCTCTGAAGACATCTATCTTGCCCCAGATTTAGGATTAGTTTTGTGCTCTAGCACTTAAACTCTGGCTAAAATCAAGGGAAAAAAATGTGATTTTCCTATTTGCCTAGCTGATTTATTGCAGTAAACATGGAAGCAGAGATCTTTTCAGCCCTGCATTTCTATGTTAAAACTGGATTGCTGGGGGTCAGGGATTTAGCTCAGTGGCATAGGTACCTGCCTGGAAAAAGAAAGGTCGTAAGTTTGATCCCCGGAACCAAAAAAAAAGAAAAAAAAAAAAAAAAAGAAAAACCACTACATTCCTGGAGACCTTTTTAAAGCTGAATTTAGAAGTCAAGTGAAAGGGTTTGTAAGGATCTATTTTCAAATAAATCATTCTTGATATTAAAGAACTCATAGTTTAGCCAACCTCTCACCAGTGCTCTTGTGTTTGCATTCAAGAAAGACAGAAATTGTGCAGCCAGACACTAAAATCTTGCTCCTAAAACACTTGCTTTTCCTGTTCTCTGGTTGCTTATCTCTCTCTTCTCTGTGAGATCATGTGAGGCCTGTCAGTCATGTTAATGGGGATCAGAAGAATGGAGAGGGACTGTTTATCTAAAGAGAACAGAACTGCTTTTGCCTTGGCATCTTTTTTCTCCCAGATACTGTTTTGTTTTCTGTCATCTTCCGATGACCTTGCAGTTTTTCCTGATTTCATTCGTGTGCCACACACACAATTTCAAAATAAAGGCCAAAAATGACCTAGAGATCCAAAGCAGTTTTAGTAGCCAAAATATATACATTTTTACTAAGAGTTCTGAATCATTCGCAGTGACTTCAAAGATAATGTAGATTTGGACATACTAAATAAAAAATAGCCTTAAGGGCTCTATCCTAAAGTCTATACTTGGTATCTGAGGGAAATAGAGTCCATGATGCTCTGTGGATACAAAAATGAGCAAAGGATCCTTAAGTCCTGTGTACAAAATTGCACAGTGATTGCATATTACTGACACATTTTAGCTCATATACTTCAAAGCATCTCTAGATTTCTTATAGTGCTTAGTATAATGTTAATGCTCTTTTATGAATATTTTGAATCTGCAATTGTTTGAATATGGAAGCAAAAATCATGAACACAAAGGGCTGATTGTACTATTTTTCTTTGAATAAAAAGCAGAAATGACTTAACCAGTAACAAGTATGCATGATATTTCAAATCTTATGCAGTAATGAGTACAGACTGACCCAAAGTCATCTACACCTCCTCAGTTTATATCTTCAAAGTGACCTCTGTCCTTTTTAAGCTCGGTGACTGGAGTAGCAGTTAGTTTGCATTTGTGAAAGATTGAAAATCTTAAGTAAAACCTTGTGGGGAGTCAAACTGTGACTATTACATCATAAAGCAAATGAAAGATTCTTTCAAATGATTATTGAAATAACATTTTATTGTAAAATGCCATACTATCCAGAGATGAAATCAAAATGTCTATACTCTAGCTTTTACTTTTCGCTTTAATTATCTCTATGACCTCAGACATTTAAATTTTACACATTATCTCTGCCTCAAAACTGAATAAATGAAAAGAAAAAAGTGTATCCTCTCTTCTCTTGCTCATGTATCTCAATTCTGAATGGAGAGGAAAATGTGAAAAATATACATACTTCACATTTTTGGTGAATATAGTTTTCAATTTGGTAAATATGTTATGTAATCTGAGTATCACAGAGATAATTTTCAGCTAATTCAGCTTACATTTCTAGCCCATTTATTTCTTAAATATGCTAGAGATTCCTAAGAAAATAAATGGAACTTCTACTTAGAATCTTGATATAATGCAGAGTAAAAGAAAAGAAAATAGTACATATAACTGAATGTCACTGTCCTTATTAAACACTGTTTGAAAAAATTTGATGGGAAATAATTACTACAAGTTAATACGTGCTACATAATATTGTCTCTCACTTATATTAAATTTTTATGATCAGTTCACAAACAATAAATTAACCCAAAAATTATGACCCTGCCACATTCCAAAATAGTGCTATTAGGTTGATTACCATCTGGTCTCAACTTGTTTATGCCACTTAACATTTTGTTTTGTTTGATAAAACAAAACAAAAAATTCATAGAGAAAAAAATGAATTGTAGATGGAAGTCATTTTGTTCATAGTACTGAAGCATAATGTGTGTAGTCAAGCAAACCCGTGAAAAATAAACAGATTTTTGTCTCTTGTTACATGTACTATACTGGAAAACCTTTTTTCCATGTTGTACCCTGGCCGTGATTGATGGACAGTACCAATCAGTTCTTGGAGCTTGTTGATGTTTGCTGTCATAGCTGAAGCTCTGTGATGTTTGTAACAAAGTGACAGGCAGCATTTCAGCTTTTTGGTAGTTTTCCTTAAATAAGGTGAGAACTGGTGATAAATGGAGCAGAAACTAGAGAACACAGCATAAACTTCACTGGACTCTCCATCAGACCAAGTCCACCTTTACTCAAAAACTGAACTAACATAAAACTCTATATGAAATCATTTGGGGTGTAGTTGGTTAGTTACTTTTCAACATTTTAATAACTTGATTTCATTAATTATGTATATCATAAATATTTTTTTATGTTTCATGAGGCTTCTTAAGAGGCTGTGTCTACTACTAATTGGCACCTTCTTAGTTTTACTGAACAATTGTGGGATAAATTAATGCTTTTTTGACAATAGTAGAGGTCAGAATAAAAGCTTTGACAAAAGCTTTATGAGACAGGTTCTTCATGTGTAAAGTATGTACAATTTAGTAGTTACAAAATATGTATTAGTTGATGGTAAGATGAAACTCCATATTTAGTAGATTGTGGAATGAGGAAACATTTATTTTTCCACAGAAATTTAAAAATTATAATAATTAATCATATTTTGTCAAATAGTAATCATGTCAATCTTTGACATGAACTGTAAATGTTTGAAAGGACTTGCTAACTAGGGCATAATGTATGCAAATTTTGTATGAAAAACAGTATAAATATTAAAAGTATATAATAGTATTTTATTAATTAATAATAATTATTAAAATATTAATAGTATATATATATTAAAAGGAGGCGGTGAAACTTTGCATAAGTGAAAATAGTAAGCTGTACTACTGAATAGGTATATGTGGAACATGAAGGTATTTTAAGCATGTAGATACATTTGTGTGTGAATATAAGGAAATGTATATGCATACATAATACATATTTCTAATCTTTAAGTGTTAAATTTCATTATTATATCAAATGTCATGCTGTTTGTTCAGAAAAAGTTTAGAATTGAAAAACAGAAATATAATGAGCAACAAAGCAGAGAATGTATACCAGGATTAGAGTTCAAAAAGCTCAACTTCACTTCCAGGATGAATTTTGTCACATAATTCCAAAGCTAATGCTCAAGCTTATTGAAGAAAAACTTTTGTTAGAATTGCTACTGTTGTCTAATATACACTTTTTGCCCTTTTAAGTTCCCTCAAATAAAGAAAATAAAATGGCTACAGCTTCAATGTCTCATAATTTCTTTCTGCATGATTCTGATCATATTTTGTTCTATTTAACAATGCACTTATAAGACATAGTGAATCTTCTTTTTTTAAAACAACAAAGAGTAAAAACAATGATATGGAATTTCAAAACAAAATAACAGATTAACAATGCTTAGCATATTGTGCATTTTTATCTTGAAAGTAGTTGTTCAGATTATAAGACATAGGCATGAAAAAATGATCAAACAGTGAAAGCACAAACCATTCTTTTTGATGAACTAATAGAAATTATTTTTCTCTTTTTTCTTTTTTCCTTTCTCTCATCCCAATTGGTCTTTCCTTTATAGCCTACTCTTCTTTGGGGACCCATCTCAATATTCAGTTCATCTGGAAAGTTAAACTATTTTCCAGATTTTTTCTCAGTATTAGTTCTACCACCAGCATGTATAAACTGAATGAAGAAAAATGGAAGCTGTTTTGCGTACTAAGGTAAATACATGTCTGCAAAGAGATATCATTTTCATTGGTTCCAGAAACAAAGGTATGTCAGAAAAGACACAGGCTACATTACAAGCTGTTAGAGGTTTCTGTTGTTGTTTTGTTTGGTACTGAGGATTGAACTAATAACCTTGTGCTTGCCAGGTAAGTGCTTAAGCCACTGAGCTAAATCCCCAGTCCCTGTTGGGGGTTCTTGCATGGTCCAGTAGATTTATAGGGATTCTTAGAATTTCAAGTTCAAGCATGACCCTATGAGTTTTTGTGAAGATTTACAACTTTTAAATATTAAATCAATTATGTATGGGTCTTCCTCGGTATGCTTTCCTTAAATATGTTGGACTGGTTGTTCCTATGAACAACAACAAAAACCTACAAAATTTATACTTTGTATGCTGATTTAAGTGGTTCTAGTGTAATGTTTACTTTCATATTCATGCTCCTGGAACATAGAGACTATATAGAACAAATAAAAATATTGTTTATGTGTTTCGTACTCCATAATTACTTTTAGTGAATTGAAAAGAAAACCAGAGATTAGTTCACCAGTACCTTGAGTTGTCAACTCTATTGATGTTTTTTCTACTGGGATTTTTCATGTGTTTTGTAAATATAGGGGAATATTTCCTATACAATTTCCTCCTAAAAATTATCACATTTGATTAAAAAATAAACAATTTCTTTGTTGTCTTGGGACAGTAATAGAATGGAGAGGAATCGTAATAGAATGATTCAAGGCTTTCAAGTGTCAAGAGAATAGCACTTAGATTAACATCATTTTACTTTGATAAGAAGAAACATTTAGATAAATAGACATGTTTTTATTAAAATTTAGTCTCATTCATAATATGTCTTCAGTTTTATATATATATATATTATATTTGATCTTTCTATAGTCATTTCAGAAACATTTCATGTTAGTATTAGTTTGAGCAGTATGTCATGGTATCTAAAATTTATTATTTAATTTTTCAATTAATCATTGTGTTTTCTGTAAGCTCTTCTTACAAATAAAAATTGAGTAAGGAAAATAAATTTTATGTTACAATTGCATTAGAATGTTCTCAATATCAGGAGACATTAAAGATTAGTTTGCTCAAATTCTGGCCATATAAACATATTGCCATTACAGGATATAAGCAAATGTTATGGTAAATCTAATTCATCATCACAAGTCATATGCCAATTTTTGGGACTCATATGATCAATCATATATGTGCCTAAATTGAAAAAATAATTTTTATAACTGTGGCAAATAGGCTCCCTGCTGCCAAAGAGGCTTAATGGTATTGCAGACACGGGAAATGGACACAGTTCCTAGAAATTGACATATCTCACCAAAGTGATAGATATAGAGGTATTAGCTGTCATCTCCTACGTATTTAGCTTATATTACCATTCTTCAGCATCAGAATTTTCTTGCTTCATCTTGCTTTCTTTGTCACCATAGTTACAGGGACCCCCAGTTTTTTTCATTAACGACCTCCAAATCAGCTATACTAAAATTCCCAGAAAAAAATATATTTAAGGTAATTTTTCAGTGGTTTCCCCTACTTCTTCTTACCCACAAAAACTTAACATAATTCTTTTTCTATAGGTTAAATCATAAGTAATAATAACTAAAAGATTTTCAAGTTTTTTTCTAGTCTTTCCATTGTTTTCTTTAAACCACATAAAACACGTAAATGCATTTTGTTCTCATTTATATATATTTCATTACTTGCTTGAACAATAATTTTTTGTGCTTCGCTCAAAAAACTTTAATTGCTTTCAGTGGAAGTGTGATGGCAAATTTTTATATGTCAACTCATTCAGAACTCAATCTGCGAAAATACCTACACATGCTTTCCTCATGGTTAATATAGTTTATGGAAAGTTTCATAATACTTGGTATATATTTATTCTTCCAGGTGCACTAGGAATAATCAAAGTTTAGATGTGTACTAGAACTTCCCCTGAGGGATAAGACCAGTCATTGTGCTTCTTCAGTCTGCCCACCATCTTGATTAGATAAATCCTTTTCCTGACTCTCCAGCTTGAAAAGAAGAATTACATTCCATCTCAAAGAACGTGTCTATACAATCTTGAATTTCTGAAGTCCAAACCATCCCTTATATCATAAGATTGGAAACCAGTCATGGATGTCTTTTTCCTCAACCACTGCTCACTTCCTTTCTTATTACCTGGCTAACATCTCCTACCTAGTCAAGCTTCCACAGTTGGTCATTTTCTTTAACACTATCTTGTCCCAGAGGTTGGTACCATGTCAGGTGCTACAACATTCTCATTCCCAGAGTCTCTTATAATTACAGTTAGAGACAATACCTGCAAAGGAAATACAGGAGAGAGTCACCTATAAGGAGTCATGTTACATATATGGCACAAAATGAGCCTGTGATAAATTAAGGACTTTTATATTTTTTGAAACAGGCTTTGAAGCCTTCCATACATACATTGTACCTTTTCTGTTTGTGGTTTTTTTAATCAAATGCATTTGTTCTTGTATTTTATTTCTGGTTGTACATTTACTATTACTCCTAGCAAGATCTGCTCCTGGAGAAAGAACTAAATGTTAAACTTACACTCAAGTTAAATGTCAACACTGATTGGATATGAGTCTTCGAAATGTTACTTCAATTTTGGGAATCACTTTTTCTTTTTTAAACGGAGATAATCCCATCACATGAAAAGATCAAATAAAGGGTGCTTACACTGAAACACAGTCATAGGACCAATCAGAATGACCTATTTAATGACAAAAAAATCATAATCTAATAAAAGTAAATACAAATAAAATTTCTCCAAACTGTACACAATCCTACAAAATATGTGTTCTCTTGATTTTAAGTATATATTTTGACATTTGTATGGTTTAGATCTAGAATGTTTCCCAAAATATTCATGCATTCAGAGAGAAGCTTTTGGGAGGTGGTTGACTCTTGGGGACAAGTCATCAGTGGATTAATCCACTTTTGAGTTCTGAGCTGAATGTGGTGCTAAGGGTTAGAACCTGATCTGAAGAGTCAGGTTACAGGGAGTATGACTGGGAAGATAATTTCCTTTTTGTTACGCTTCTTGGCCTTTATGACATAAACAGTTTTCCCCACTAAACCCGTCAGGGATGCCATTTCTACCTGGGAGCCAGCTTACTACAGACTGAAACTTCTAAAAACCACGAGCCCAAATGAACTTCTTAAGACCTGTAAGTGTCTAGCACAGTGTTTGGCCAAAGCAAAAGTGGCTAATAGAACAGGAAAGTTTGTTACTCTGTTTACACCTGTGGTTTCTAGACATGTCAGTACTGAGGCTCTCTTTCATTATTACTTCCTGCTCTTTGATTCCCCAGATAGTAATCCCTGGAAAAGTCCTATACATTTCATGGTGAGTAGCAGAACTGGTTTATCTCTCTTATCTGTATGGGCTTAGTTAAGTGTTCTTCAGCTAGTGTTATAACAAAAGCTGCTAGATTCTACAAGCATGAGTAGGGAACCAAAAGGGTAACAAAGTTGGCTCTGGTAGAGTAGTTCAGGGTTTCAAAGTCAAAATTAGATGTATATTTTTATCAGAATATTTTCACTTATAATTTTCTTACGCTTTCTCTTTCTACATTGACTACAATTTTTGGCAATATTCTTTGTTTAAACAAATGTTAGTCAGTCTTCGGAACCTTCTCCTGGGATTATCCTCTGATCTTCCTTATAAAATCCAGCTCTTACAAAAAAAGTTTAAGTCAGTAGTCAGAACACACACACCCTCAATATCTGGTCATTCTCAATATTTGATGAGGATCCTTATCCTCTTCCATCACTAAATTGATATCTGGTCACCCAAATCTGCCTTCAGCACAATCCTATAACTTAGTTGGCCCACAATCTCCTTTGTCTCTGATGATTTTTCTTAGTTATTTTCTGAGCCTGCTCTTTAACTGTAAATTCTCTCTTGAGATTGAGATTGAATTTAACTCACATCGCTCGTACTCACCACAAAATTCCATTGCAGTTGCCTTTAAATGTTGCAGTCTAGAGGAAAGAATTCCCTTATTGCTTTTTAAAAAGCATTATTGATATCATTCTTTACAAGCAATAGTTCATTCAAATATTTTGTATTTTAATTGACACACCTCAAATTACTCATAACTGAGAATTTTGCAAGGATACTTTCTTATTTAATCGACACAAATATTCCTGGATGAATTGTGTACCTGAGCTCCTCCCTTCTACTTTTTTTTTTTTTTTTTTTTTTTTTTTTTTTTTTGGTGTTTTTCCTTTTTATCAGTACTGGGGATCTAATTCATGACTGTCTGCTTGCAAGGCAGGCACTTATGCCTGCTGAGCTAAATCCCCAGCCTCTCTCCTCCCTGCTTAATTAGAGCACCTGGTTGTCATTCAGAGTTTAGGACAAAGCCTGTGTAAACAACTTTGCCATCTTTCACTCAGGATATATTATTTTTTAAAGAATATACAGTGTGCCTGTTCAGCCTTTAAAGTTTAGAAATCATTTTCTTAAGTAAGCATTAATAAGACAAGAACGCATCATTCTTAATCAGCTGATGGATTGAAAATTGCTACCTACAAATGCTGTTGATAAAGCCATATCAAGAACGAATATCAAGAACAAATGTTTCAGGTAAGCGAATAATTCTTAGTGGCAGAGAGGCCTTAGTTTGGTTGATGATTGAAGAAATCAACATTTATCATTCACGGAGTGATATTGGAAATGAATTCAAAGAGATCTGCTATCGGGCCTTCCATTATATGTATAGATGATGTTAAAAAAAATATCACTTGAAACAAAATCTGAATCTCATTTTTGTCACTGTTGTAGCTATTTCTTTCACGATGTTTTCCCCATGAGAGACAGCAATCTCTGCCTACCCTGAACCATCAAATTTCAGACTACAAGTTTTCAATGGCAGCCAGTGTAGAGAGTTGCATATATCTACCCCTAGACAGCTGCATTATGGAACTAAAAGAACTGCATCTAAATTCATGAGCCGATAAAAAGTAATCTGGCTAAAGTCTTTTTTATACTAGAATATACAATGATAATCACACCCCCTTGAATTACAAATGTTCCATAACCATTCAAACTGGTACTGAGTTACTGACATTATTTGAAGTAATGACATAATAAAACACATTTGAAAAGACAAACCTATAATTTACTTACTTCTTGCTTTAAAAATGTTTCAGCAATCTTTTGAGACCATAATTGATAGAATACCATGATTTCACAGACTGTCAAAGACTTGAATACATTTTAATAAAACAAAAGCATTAAAATGGCTCTAGCTTGCTAGTTATATTTATTCTTTACCTTCTCTTAGCCATTTTAACAATCTAAAATTACAGCTAAAAATTAATTAAAAGTTATAGTGACCTGAAGCTTTTTTAATTAACTTTTTTCCTAGAGAGAATGTAATAAATTGCAAATATCTCTATTCTCTACTTAAATTATTTTTAGGGTAAATTTGCAGAGAGTCTTTGGCTAGACAAATTAAACATCTTAGTATACAAAGACATAGATTTAGTAATTGAAATGCAAGAGAGTTGACAAAATGCATTTATAATTCCTCTTAACATTCATGATTAGAAATTTAAACCTTAGTGTTGAATTATTGTTGGAAGTGGCAAGTTATGGCAAGTTCTGTATCTGTAGCCACAGACATTTAAGGAATCTCTCAGTTGCCCTATCCATTTCAATATCTGGCTGAACTAGTCAATTATGCAGAAATATACTTAATAATTTCAGTTTCCTGGGAATTGTTTTAAAGTTTTGAGGTGGAAATTTTATCTCAAGTATCTCTTTCCTCTTACAAACACAGACAATTAAACAAAGTTATATTCTCTAGGGCTTTAACCGTTGAAGTCTATATGTGGCTGTAGCAAACAATATGTGTCAGCCTTGTGTTAAATTCAAATGACAGAAGACAGCACTGATACTGCTGAACCCCAATATTAAAACATTTCATCTGAAGGCTAAGAATCAAAACTGTGTCATTAAAAATAAAATAACAGACATACAAATGAAGTATATGGGAAACTTCCATCAGGAAATTTGAGCATGGACAAATAAAATTTTTAAATATTTTTAAAAATGAAAATTTTTCTGCTTAAGATCTTCTTTCAAGTAGTGTCACAGCACTAAGTCGAATGGATATTCAGAGACACCTGATTTAAGTGCACTTGTGGGAAAAAGGCAAAAGGAATAAAGCAAACAAGAAATAAAATATTCCTGGCTGAGGTGACATCAATAAAGTACAAACAACTAGGATGAAAGAAAGATAGGCATGGGCCAAAGAGGGGGAAACTATCATGCCGTCTTTTACCTTAAAGAAGATGAGCTCTTACCACGCATCTTTCCGGCAGGTTATAGGTTTCATTAACTGGACAAAGTCCCCCTGAACCACTCAAGCACAAACCTGATTCCTCTGGAATAAGTAAATAATAAAGTGTTCATTTCAGCCACAAAATGATTGACAATTTCCTGAGCATCACAGTTTCTTTGGGGAATGTCTAATGTCTTAGAAAGAATCTTAAAAATATCTTACTATAAAGTATATACATAATATAATCATCAAGGGAAAATATCAGAGACCTCTCCAACTTTCCTATTTTACAAATAAAATAATTGAATCTCAGCAATGAGGTGTATCTGAATATAAGAGACAGATCTAGATGTCATTATGGTTTTTCCCAAGTTGTGTAATGTATGACATAATAGCATGCTTTAATATAACTGTCTTCTTATGCAGGCTTTCTGCCCACATGTGGTTTACAAACCACTAAGTCTCTGAATTCTCTAAGCATTTGTATAATATTTGCTTTGGATTTCTTGTCTTTAGTTGTTGGTACACTGTTGGAGATAGAATGGAATTTTCAAGTATTATTCTGCAAATGCTTCAAAAGAAGATACAGGACAATAGGACACAGATGAAAATGTTCCAAGATATACAGCACAGGAAACAAAGAGTCAGTGAGGAAAGGGATAGGAGGATGAAAACCATCACTATATAAATAAGCATCTATCTCAAGTCTAGTGTCCTGGGGGAACTTCAGAGCTCTTGATTAACTGTATTGGTTTTAGTTTAATATTTTGCATATACTACTTTATGCTGTCCAAATCATCTTCTGACTCCTTATATTGGTAAACTGGACCTAATCTTATATTGCAGGTTTTTTTTCTGTGAATGTGGAAGTTTTAGGTCTCCCTAACATATTTCCTCTAGCAACCTAAACTCATGGGTTATCGACTAACTTTCTGTTAGATACAGTTGAAAATGGTGGTAAATTATGGAACATGAATCTGCTTTAGAGCACATTTTGCATCAGAAGTGTTGTACTCTCTGGGATATGATATAGAAATGCGTTTTTTTTTTATTTATCACAGTAAAATAAATGGGAATATAGCACTTGCCTCAGAGAAAGATGCAGAATAATTATTTATAAAGTTCATAGTACATTGTAAGCCCTGATCAAATGGTGGCTACTGTCTTCCAAGAACTCCTAAAAACCTCAAGGCATTGTGATGGTAACTTTTATAATTTCTAGTATTGCAGGAGTTTCAATTATGTAGTAACTATCCTATAATTTTCAGGGACTTTAGGAAATAGAAAGGTAGTTTCATATCTTCAGTTTACCATCTAGGACAGCCAATCAAATTCAAGATAGACAGAGATAATTTAGACAAATAATTTGTATTTGTTTGTTTTTGCCACATGGAAGAATATACTCATAGATATGCGTGGCTTAGTTAAACTCACCTAATGAGTCAACAGCAGAGATTCCTTCCATAAATAGGGTTGGTTCTTAGGACCTTAGTAAATTTCTGAAGCTACTGTGTAGTTTATGAAACAAAAAATAAATAAGAAAATTTGTAATTTAAAATAAAATGAGCAGAAGCCTAGATTTTTGGGGTTTACAAAGATTGAGATTTAACTTTGTGGTAGTTATTTAAAAAGCGTAAAATAACTAAGGGTTCTCTGTGGGGATGATAATCAGAAACTTCTAATGGAATTCACTTGGCAAAGTGTGATAATACAGGCATTGTCTGTAGAGGTTTTTCCTGTGTATGATTTTCAGAAAGCAAAATTTGTCATCTCTATGGAGAAACCACTGGGTGAAGATAAGTTGAAAACACATTACACCAGCTGAATTCTAAGCAGGTTAAGCATTCCATTCTGTGGAAAAATTTGACATACATAAACTGGTTAGAATTTGACTCCGCAAAACACAACGGGAAAAGATGGATGAATATATACAATATATGTGCTGAATCTATCCATCTAATTCACTTTTATATACAACTAAAATCTTTGAGGTGAAATAGAGTGCAATTCGAGGACTAATAAGATGAGAACAAAGACAAACTCGGAAGTTTATTACTTCTTCCTCTGCACTGATGTCAGATTCCGGCATGCAATGCTGCAGTTATTTGTATCTTTATACATGCAGTTTAACAGACATTTAATAGGTATTTACTCTGTAGTCAGAATTTGGAGGAATACAGAAAGCTGAACAGAATTTTGTCAGTGGACATAGCGTATTGCAAACATAAAAATTGAACTACAGTCCCAGGACTATTAAAATTAACTCAATATATGACATTGGCAACTATTTTACAACTTCTCCATGCTTCCGTTTCCTGCTCTATAAAATCAAGGAGGTTGTATTACTAAAGCCTATCTCAACTTTAATATGTTAGGAAAGTTACAGCGTAGCACATCGCAAGGAACAGTTATTTTAAGCTGAGACCTCTATTTTTGGCCCTCTAACTAAATTATTGTTTGACCTTAAATCAGTTATTTAACTTCTACCAGACTCTTTTTTTCTCAATTATAAAATGAAGTGCTGAACTATTTGATCTCTAAAGTTTCTTCAAGGTGTTAAAATCTATGATTCAATTCATGACCCTGTCCTCAAGGAGCATTCCATCCAGTTAGATAGACAAGATACATACATAAAAAGGTCAATAGCAATATCAGCCAAAAATAGAACAGATGTCCCAAAGCAGTGGGTGCTGTAATGCAAAATATATGTGGCAGGTGGTAAGTAATATAAATGTGAATCAGAAGAGATCATTCTATGTAGGAATAGGAAAAAATTTTTTCATAGAAGACTCATTTTAGCAGACTCTTTTAAAAGGTAGGTTAGGTTTACAGTAATGGGTCTGGAAATAATGTAGACCATAATCCCAAAGGCAGACAAATACATTCAAGAGTGGACAAGAGAAGAAACCAACATCACAGTTATTTAAAATTACTTCAAAGCTAAACATAATACACATAATAATGCCATTGCCCTAGTATAAAAATAGTACCAAAAACTACATATTTGTTCAAATATTGAAAATGTATAAGAATACAAGTATTAACAGTGGCTAGTGATGATTCATAAGGTATATATCTTCAAGTGTAACAGAAATTTATGTTTTCAAGTATTTGCTTTGCTTTCAACAACATTCATTAAGACATTCTTACACAAGCTTTTCAGAAGTATATGGAAGGATGTGATGTCAGTTTCTTTTAGTTCCTCTCCCCCACTCTGAGAAACCTTTCAGCTTGACTCTTGCATGACAGAATCATTTTCGGAAACGCTTGCTCCCCGCTGCTTCCTGTGAAACCATGAGACATCAGGATTTAGCAAACTCTTTACCTACTCAGTTGTCTCCTTACTTTACCATGCTTTGTAAAACTAGAATGAACAAGTAAAGAACAAAAGAATGGATGGGAGAATGAAGTGGTGTCATAAATGGAATGATTGTGTGTATAGGTAATTTGACTGTTTAACTATAGGTATTTTTGAAAATGTACTTTAAAAGAAATCCTCTGAAGCTAGTGTTTGGTGTTGACGTATATTTTTCTCTTCTTGATTAAACAATTACCTTTTCAACACCTCTTAGAGCTTGAATTTTGCATGGGAGTAGATCCAAACAGTGGAGACTACAATCTTGTTAGTATTTTTGATCATACACTTAGTATGCCTCTGCATTATTCTTCAAAATATTTAAAGCTGATTTTTACTGTAAGGATTATTTAATCCAAATTCTAGCTCCAGATAACTTCAGATTAATTAAGTGACATAATTTTGACACTAACAGCATCTACTTTTTAGACAAGTTTGTGCCAAAAATTTATACGCAAGTGTTTGTACTTGTCTGACAAACATAAGGTGATATAGTCCTAAAGTTCATGGTTGTCACTTCAACTTTACATCATAGGCAATGGTATAGACCGTGTTTTATAGTGTTATAGAAGATCACACTGCTTTCATTAATTTCTTGAGATTCCCAAAACCATCTAGGGAGAGGATTTTTGAAAGTACTATATGAAACTTGGGTATAGTTTAGGCAGATTCTGCATGGGCTAAAACATTTTAATCACTCTTTTGGATATTTGTATGATACATTTTTGGATCAAAGTGAGACCTTGATTCAATGACCAATTTAAATCAGCAAAATCAAAGTTTCCCCCTGCCTTAGAATATAAGTTGAACTTCCAGCCTCTGAAGGTGTCTGTTCCATTACCTGTGTATTCAAATTGTAGGAAATTATTTAATGAATGCTAAGTTTTAGAGCAACAGCATGAAGACAGAGAGAGCTTTAGGAGCTGCTCATATGAAAGAGTTCTTCTCTTAATTTCAAATATCAGAAGACTTGAATAGAACATGGCATCTTAGCCATTTGAGCTTTTTAATGTGACACTGGCAGATATACAATGCTCAGCTCTGTGGTACCTGAATAATTGAGGCTTTGAAACATCAAAGTATTGACATCTTCAAATGTTCAACTAGTTTTATTTGAAAGATTTTTCTCATAAAAGAAGACTAAGTCTGCCATTTGAGATCAATGCATTTCAACGAAACAGTGTTTTCACAATATATTGAAACAAACGTGTTTACCACATATTGACTATGTGTGCCCCATGTGAAGAAAGTATTTGATTAAAAGCATCTTTTTGTGATGGCGTAATACCCTGCTGAATTAAGGATGACTTGTGGTGGGCGGGTAATAATAGCATGACTTATTCCCTAAGTAGTGAACTTTCCCCAGATCTAATGTCTCTCAAGGAGTCAAAATGAAAATTGCAGGATAATCAAGTGAACATTAAGAATACATACTCAATAGTGGCTGAAAAAATAAACACAGCATTTCATTTATTTGTTCTGCCCACAATAGTTAGTGAGTAACCACTATGTTTTGGGCATTGAAGTAAAGGAAGTAAATACAGTGAGGAGCAGAATAATGTGGGTGTTGTTCAAATTAAACTTTGGCTGTTGACACTGAGCTCAACCTTTGTTAGGAGACATGAAGTACACAGTCAGTTGTTACCCAGTTGATCTGTTCTAAGTGTTTACCTGGAGTGATGAGGAAGCCATTTAGTTCCATCAGAGAACATAGGAGCTTCAAATATGTAGAATTACTGTGTCTAAGAGGATTCTCAAGGAAAATAAAATCAAAACTACAGTAGAATATAAATTGGAAAAGTTTAATCAAAGACAAAATAAAAAGACAATTGTGGCACAGAAATATTCACAACCATGTAAGAATGCACGTAACTGGGAGAAAATGTGTGTCTTAAGATATCAATGTGGATTAGACCATCTCCTGCCTGATGCCTGGGGTAAGAAATGAAGCCAGGGAGATAAGCAAAGGCCAAGTGAGTGGTTCTGAACATCACTATTAGTCTAAATGTATTATTGAGTTTTACAGGGTGTTAATTACAGAAAGGTTAGGATCACAGTTGAATGTTGGCAGATGATTATTCACCTACTGGTAAAGAAAAGAAGTGTAGAAGCTCTGGAAAAATGGATCCAAGTTGAAATTCTCTAGACCTACTGCAGATAAATAATAAGTAACACAGTTGGACAATGAAGACAGCAAGGTGGTGGTGTAGATGGAGGTATTTGGAAGACTTAGAGAGGTGTATTGTTTACTATACTAATTTTTCTGAGATGGAAAATATAAAAGAAAGAACAGTTTGAGGCCATATATAACTTAAATATTTGATTACAGATAACAAGCTTTAGAGACTGGTAAAAATGATGAAAACCAAATTGAAAGAGAACAAAGATGAACATAGGACTTAACAAAAGGTCTCAATTTTAGACTATTTAGAAAAAAAATGAACTTATAAATAAGATTATGAAGTATATTCACATGTAGTAGTAGTGATCAGAAATGTCACCAAAGCCACAGGAACAAAGTGTTGAAAGAAGGAAGAGATGGTTTAACAAATGCTACCTAAAAGTCAAGTAATGTTAGAGGTGACAATTGCCCACCTGATTTAATAACACAGAGGTACTTAGTAATTTTTGAAAGGACAGATTTATTGATGTTCTGGGACAGAACAAAAATGCAATGTGATAGGTAAATGGAAGATGAAGTAGAGAAGAAAATTTGTACTGATTTCAGTACATGGAGTTTAAAAGGAAGATAAAATTTAAGCAGAAATGTATTAGTTTAGGAAGGGCTCTGTATTTCAGCCTCCTTAAATTAGACCTAAATGCACGTAAATTCTTACGTGCATTAAGAATTTGTCAAAGATAAAAAATATTGGACATAATTGGAGTATGTAAAGGATCCAGCATGCTATGGAAGAGGAAGTCAGGAGAGCAACAAAAACTCAAAAAAAAAAAAAAAAAAAAAAAAAAAAAAAGGAGCAATTCATCTTAAAAGGACTTCACTAACACAAAAGATAAGCATTAAACATTCACTCCAAGGAATAGTCTGCAATGTATTTTGAATGCAGGAGTATAATATTGGAGTACAATACTGGAAAAGGTGCATAAATTTTCTTCCATCATGGACTGTTTTCTAGTTATACTCAAATATAAATGGTACAAGGTTTGGGGAAAATCATACAGAGGTAAATGTTCCCACACTTTCGATATGAGTCATAGGCATTTATGCCAAGAGCCTTCAAGATAACCTCAGTTGTCTAACTCATAGGATGCCTCACAAGAGTTGTTATGAATGGCGTCTAGAGTCCCCAAAACTCATGTGGTCATAGTGGAGCTTTTCAGAAGTGGCTGGAACTAGAATATACAATTCTTGGATTAAGCATGAGGGACTGATTGATGGCTTGATGCTAGGATTAAGGGTGCAACACTCCAGGTGTGAGTACTACCTGCCGTAAAGGTAGGTAGCCTGGATAAAATATAAGGGACAGAAAGAGAGCTGCTGTTGCTATTGTCCCTTGCTATTTACTGCTTGCTATTTCTCCACTAGCTATCTTCCTCCTGCCTTGCTTTACCATGGATTGTTTCTCATCTGCAATGCCCCTCTGCATACCAACATGATTTAGAGGTGGCAAATTATGAACTGAAACTTCTACAAACTGTGAACCAAATAAACCTTTCCTTTTGGGTATTTTTTCTCAGAAACAAGACAAGTGACTAAGACAGCAGTCATGTTGGTAGGAGAGAATTTGAAAGATATAACATTATATCAAGTTGCCCATCACCAAGTCTGTGTGCAGGCTGCATCTATGAGTAGAATAAGGAGCATTAAAAGGGGCGTGTATATGTTAGTTCTTAAGGTGTATCGCTATTTGCAACTAATGACTTGTAGACACAAAGTTCTACTTCTCATAGAAAAGCCACTGCTTCTATTTTGTGAACTTATATATGGACAAATACATGCACATAAAACTAAAGAATGCTTTGACAATGTGTAGAAAACTCTCCCCCCAAAATTAAACACACAAGCATTTTGCACTTTATTTCATAGCATCCTAAAAATACTCATAGACGCAAAGTATTTTTATTGAAAAATGACAAATACCAGCCCATAATTTCCCAGTTTCTCCCTTTGAAAACAAAAAAAAAGAAAAATTTAAAAAATCACAGTATCAGTTGTAAGCAAAAATCAATACAGAAGACAAACTTGTGAAAACATAAAATTCCAACAAAGGAATTAATATCTAGAACTGATAGAATATATTCTCTTATAAATAATACAAAAAGATGCAAATTCAATATGCTTATCCTTTCACTCTCATTATTCCCTCCTCACCAGCATATCCAGTTCTTTTTCCTAGCATAATCTCCTAATTATTTTAATCAACATTCTTACAAACCTCTCAGACCTTACCAGTGCAAGGATTTTCATAATACTGAGAACATGTTCCATAGGTTCAGGTAATGCAGTGAATATTAAACTGAGCGACTATTACAACATGTTAAAAAATAGATAAACAAACCTCAAATAATGATTTTATTTTCTCAGTGTAGAGTTCATTTTTATTAGTATATAAAAATAAGTAAGGATGTGAAGGCAGACAAATTTATACTTCATCACAAACTTTAACATCCATAGGACGGGAACGTTAATTCTACATATTCATCTAAACCAAAGTTGAACAGTTTATACTCAAAATTAGTTTTATCCATAGAAGCTTCTCAACTTCTTTTTGATTATGTTCATCATGGGTCTGATTTCACATTCACATTCACTTCAAAATTTAACAATAATTGTTACTCTCAAGTTTTTCTTGCTTCATTTTTTTTGCAACCTATATTATCGATAATTTGGTTCAAGTCATCGTGATTTCATATTGAAGTCTGATCTACAGCTTCTTTTTTAGTAAGTTTATGGATTAATCTTTCTAAAGCACTGATGAGATTAATGTTATCAAAAAATATAACTGCTGACAAATGACTGGTTCCCTAAACAAATTTTTGGCATACTTTTTTCTTCTTGCCAAAATTAATCCTCTGAATATGCTCACTTAGAATAGAACTTCACATGAAACAGCAGTTCTCTATCCTTGTGGTTCTTCCACATAAAAGCAACCACTAGTACAGCTCTTTCATCTCCCATGTATACATATGCAGGTCTCACAACTACCTTTTCATCATTTTAATTTCTCAAAATATGTATCACATTTTACATGTTTCATAGTTTCCTTAAATCAAGTCCATTTTGGCATTATTTACTGTAAATCACATCGTGAAAGGATTAGCTCATTCCCAAGCTATTTAATTTTTTTCCTATATCATTTAGAAATATTATCTTGCACCAAACTACAGAACATGAGTGTTTTCCTTCCTTAAATATTGTTGCAAATTTTTACATGGGAGGATATTTTATACATAAACCAATAAAATGCCCCTACCCCATAATTTACTGTGAATATAAATGTAGTCATAGAAACTTCTACAAGGCAATTGCTTTTTGTGATGCTGGAGTTTTGGCAGCTGTTTCAAGAAAAAAGAGATGATTGCTTGACTTTGTCTTTTGAGCTGAACTTCTTCCCAACTAAATTATAAGAGCTGAGTTCAAAAAGCATTTTTTTCTGGTGGACAGTAGGAACATGGAACTATGAAAGTTTTATGTTCTTGAACTTAAATTGTACCTCAAGAATTGACAAATAGAAGGCATACTTAGCTGGCTTGCCAAGAATGGCATGGGTTATAAATGCAAATACAACCGCTATAAATAACAGTGCACTAATGCTTAATGTTGATGCTTAATGTTTTTTGTGGGACAGAGAACTGAATGGTAGTGCTTTTCTCTTTTATAATAGCTATTATTAAGTTTATATTATTTCATATGAGCAAAGTGCTGTATGAAAAAGTGGTTTAGTTTTCTCGTATTAAACACTATTTATAAAATAATAATCTTTGGTATATTAGAGATTATAGATCACATTAAGTCCAAATTAGTCATGTAATGCTGACTGGTTTTGTGTTGGTATCTTACTTCCATTCATAATGGAGAACATAATATTATGTTAGTGAAAAGGGATTTTGAAAATGTGCAGGTTTCTGAATAAAGAATTTTGTAATAACTTTGAAAAAGTTAAGCTCAATTATAAAATCCCACACTCTGTTGCCAAATATGTACATAAACTTACACATATTTACATACAAGCTTCACTGTACATATACCTACGTATTTTATCATTCAGATATATTAGTTTTGTCTCTTTTTGGAGAACTTTTCTCATCAACAGGGCCAGACTTGAAACTAAAGACCACTATGGAATCTGTCCACATTTGTTGCACACGGGAAATCCAGAATATTTCTCACTGCAGTGTCTAAGATTTGGCACTCCCAAACTTGAATAAGACTTTACTGTGTAGTCACACATAACCTTTTTTTTTTAAATGTCAGTGGTACATGGTTGTGATCTGAATGATGTCAGGATCAGTTTGAAGATGCCGATATTTTGGGAAGGCTCTCTGGGCAGTAAAACTGTGACTAAAGAATATAATGTAAGCAAAATTTATGGATTTTTGTAAGCCAGTGCCAATGATGAGGACATAGTTAAGATATTAATCTTAAAAAAGAATATATTTTTAAAATATAAGTACCTGTGTCTACCAACAGTATGTTCAAAATTTATGTATGAAAATCATAATGAAATCAAATTTATTTATCATCTTGTTTACATAACACTATCTTATAAGAGAGAGAGGGCTAGCCTGGAATGGGGGTTATTGTAGTCACATTATGGAAGGGAAACAGTTTAACATAGGACACATTATTTATAGATTTATTTTATGGTATTCACCCAAAGAATCAAATGCAAAAGATGGAAGATTTATTCACACACTACAGACTCAAAGAATAAAGCTAAGGGTCCTGGATCCCAAGGCAATGTCCTGCATGAGTCCAGCTGGAGACCTCGAGTGCATGACAATGTCTCATACAAGTCTGTATCAAGGATCTTCACTGTTAAGGTCCAAAGGTCAGTGGTGGAAGATAGAAAGTCTGCACCAGTGGGGTGAAGCATCTGCACCAACAGGCTGAGGGATCTGAACTGGAGCCAGGAAACAATGCCCAAAATAAGAACCAGAGCTCCCCTAAAGAGAACCACAGTCATCCTCAGTGACACTGAGGTCCCGAGCTGCTCTGAAGATGAGAACATTTGAGTTCATGTCAAGCAAGCCTATATGGCAAGATACTTCGGGAGAATCAACAGTGAACCATTTCCCTCTTGGCTTCTCGTTCTATGCCATTGGAAACAATTCTCCGGAGGACCCTCCAGAGCCAGCACCATGCTGAATCACTTCAATTGGGTGTTACAAATTGACCACAATTTTTATTCCACCACAGGGGTCAGGGAAATGCAAAAGGGTTACAGTTCAGTTACTCACCTCTGTTTTATTTTTTATTGTTTCCATCTGCCTATACCATCTCTTAATATCTTTGAGGTAACACACTCTAAAGAAAGCTATGGACAAAATACATAAGGTGTCCCTAATCTTTTATGTGTAATAGAAAATTTTGGCTAGGGAAAAATGAAAATTGAATATACCCACAGAATATATATATATATATATATATATACACACACACACACACACACACACACACATATATATATATATATATATATATATATATTTAAGAAGGAAAACTTGCACTGGGAGTAGCAGCAGCAGCAGGAGTAGTAGTATTGTCTGTAGACATGTACAAAAATTTCTGTGTAAAGAATCAAAAACCTTACTACTAGTAATCTGCCTACATTCTTCTTGTGGGAGATATTGGCAGACTCTGTCCATGTGTATTATTTCTATTGTGTATTGACTCTGCTAAACCATTCACAGTACACGGGGTTATAAAGATGTCTCCAAAATCACTTCCAGTTTTGAAATTATCTGAGTGTATATAAAAAATAAATATTAACTCAATCTTCTAAAATTCATTTTGAAAGTAGCAAATGGAAATTGAGTTCTGGGAGAAAAAGTCTTTCTAGAGAATCATTTTCAACTTATAAAACTAAAGGTATGAATTATAATGTATTTCCTTTTTAAAATTAGTCTTTTAAAAGTGTAAAATTTAGATTAGATCTTGGGAACATTAGAACAATAAGTGGCTTCCAATGATGCTGAGTGCTTCCTCTCAGGAAGCTTCTTCTCCTTATGGAAATATATTTCCATACTGAATCAAATAGATAGATAGATAGATAGAGCAAAATTTGTATACACACTTCAGGAAAAGAAAAAAAATACAATATTTTTTCAACAGATGGGATTATCCTCATATGGCAGGACCCTTGAGGGTGTCATATATCACAGAAAACCCATTGTATTCCTGGCCCTTAGAGAAGCAATAGAATATGCGTGAGCAGCAATCTCAATGACCAAGGTTATCTAAGCAGCAGCTCACCATACTAACTATCTGGAAGCTGATGGTCACGACTTTGAGTACCTCTTGTAATTGCAGAAGCTAAAGGTAACATTAATCTCACAATGTCTCAATTAATTGAGTTTTAAAATATTTATACAAGTTGTTATTTGCATGAAGTGTGTATACATTTTGGAGGGGAAAGGGAGAGATAGATGGGGGTGGAGAAACAGACAGGGAAAAAGAGAGGGGGAAAGAGAGTTTTAGAATTTTCCCATTATGTTCAATTTTATAACAGCTAAATGTTTATGAAAGATAGGGAGAGATAAATAATACTAAATAAAGAATTAGTGATTAACAATTGATTTTAGAAAAAGAATAAATAGAAATAAAATGGTTATTTAAATAAGGGTATATCTAGAACTTTCCCATCCTTTTTTTTCATAATGATGAGTAGCTTAACATTTTAATAAAGTTATGCTTCTGTAAGGACCTTTAATCTACTGTCTGTTTTGCAATGATTCATCTTTAAGCCACCATCAATACATCAAAGCTATAAATCTGCAATCCCATGAATCACCTGATGAAAACCTCTTGGATGTGTAGAGCTTAAAAGCTAAGCAGTTTTCAGTTGGGTACTTTATAAATTTAAGCCTTATCAATGATGGAAATTTTGTTTTTAGCAGTCGTTAATGTCCTTACTATTAGCTATTCTTAGCAATTTTCCTTATTTTTTACTCTGTTGTTGTTTTTTCTCTAAGTAGCCCATAGAAAAATTGTTGAACTCCCATTGTCAATTTTTATATGGAAGTTGTATCTTTTTTATTAATTTGGCAATTTGGCTTATAACTTCCTTAGAATTCCCCTCAGTAATTACTTTACTGGGACATGGTTTCCTTCATTGTCATGTGAGTAATTTAGAAAGATTCTATGCCAAAATGACTATTTCTTGGATGAGAATTTTCCTTTCATCATCTGCTGATTTTTTTTCAGAATTTCAAGCCAAGTAATTTTATATATAATGATGTTTAAACAAACTGTGGCCAGTGCAAATGCCTATGTAGAAAATTTGGTTAAAATACACAAATTATTTTTAAAGCTATTTTCCCAGGTGATCTTTTACTCAATTCATTTTTTCAGTAGCTTTTCTTTTAAGCAATATAAACTATATGTTATGTAGTATATAAACTATATGTTATGTAATATATATATATATATATATATATATATATATATATAGAGAGAGAGAGAGAGAGAGAGAGAGTGCATGTCATATATTATATATTGCATATTGTAAAATTATAGTTAAGGATTCTGGCTGTGCTTGGAGAACTGTGGAGTTTTCAGCAAGCAGGCAGGCACACTATCCCCAGAGCCCAACCTATTTGGAACTCTTGCACCCTCTGGATGTAGAGTGAGGGCTGAGCGGGTCTGGGGTGCCTGCATCCACCTCCCTGTGTCTGGAGGACTGCGGATTTCTCAGCAAGCTGGCGACCATCACCAGTTCCAGAGGCCCTGTGGCCTGCAGTAAGTGCTCAGGGCACTCTGCCCCAAGCCCATACTGTTTGGAACCCTCGAGCCCTCTGGGTGCAGTGAAGTGGCTAAGTGGGCCCCAGGCACCTACATCCGCCTCCCTATTCCAGTTGTGCTCCTAGAACTGTGGAGTTTCGAGCAAGCAGGCCGGTGCACAGTGTCCTTGGAGCCCAGCTTGTCTGGAACTATGGAGTAGTAAACAGGCAGACGAGGGCCACAGGTTCCAGAGGCCCAATGGCCTGGGGGAACTGGGTGCCAGAGTCCCATGAGCTGTGAACATAGAAGTGGATTTCCAACAGACACTGAGGAAGCTTTCAAATAACACTTGAAACACAGAAATATAGGAAAATGACAAAACAAAAGACCAAATTACAACCTCAAACCTCCAGCCCATCTCAAGAAACCCTAGGAGTGATGTATATAGAAGAAAATGTATGCCATACACCTCAAATATCAGACGTAATGGCTACTGAAATAAACAAGCAACTCCAGGAAGCTTTATAGGAATTCAAACTCAAAATAATCTCCCAGGTAAAAGAAGAAATGATAAAAGAGATGAAAGAGATTCTGAATATATCTAAAGAAAACACAGTTAAACGATTGGAGGAAATAAACAAAAAGATGGAATGCCTGGATGAGCAATATAAGAAACAAACAGAATACATAAAGCAGATGCACAGAGATATGCAGGAAATAAAAAATTCCACTGAAAGCTGTAAAAACTACCTCAATGAAAGTGAAGACAGAATTTCAGACCTTGAAGACAGGATTGCATCTAGTGAACAGGAAAGGAAAGATCTTTTAAAAATAACAAGGAATCAGGAAATAACAATTCAACAACTGCAAGATGATGCAAAGAAAAACAACATAAGATTGATAGGGATTAATGAAAAAGAAGGGGACAACATAAAGGATGTCAAAAGGGTATTTAGAGAAGTAATAGCTGAAAATTTCCCAAGCATGAGATCAGAAACTGACATCAGGTTCAGTGAAGCCTATAGAACTCCAAATAGTCATAACCAAAATAAAACTACACCCAGACATATAATAATCACCATCCCAGAAATGCAACACAAGAATAGATTATTAAAAGCCGTCAGAGTGAAAAGACCTATAAAGGGAAACCGATCAGAATCACACAGACTTCTCAGCACAAACAATAAAGTCAAGAAGAGCATGGAGTGAAGTATTCCAGATCCTAAAGCAAAATGATTTCCAACCTAGACTGATGTACCCTGCAAAACTATCTTTCAAAATCGATGGTAAAATACGATACTTCTGTGACAAAGAACAGCTGAAGAACTTCATGAACACCAAACCAACCCTGCAAAAAATATTGACAGTTTAGATACACAAAGGAAAAAACAACTAAGCAAAGCAGATAATTAAACAAAACAGAAAGATAAAGATGCAACAGCAGAGAGATAACATGTCAACAATAAACCAGCATATAACAGTTATAATCATTAATGTAAATGGTCTCAATGCACCAATCAAAAGAAACAGACTAGCAGAATGGATCAAGAAACAAAATCCAACCATATGCTGTTTACAGGAAACCCATCTAACCCAGAAGGATACTCACAGACTGAAAGTCCAAGGATGGAAAACAATACTTCATGCAATAGGAATCCAAAAAAAAAAAAAAAAAAAAAAAAAAAGCAGGAGTAGCCATTCTGTTTGCAGACGAGGTGAACTTTAAACCAACATTAATCATAAAGGACAAACAAGGTTACTACATACTCGTTAAGGGAAAACTCCAAGAGGAAGAGAAAACTATCTTAAATATATATGCACCAAACTCCAGAGCACCCAGTTACATAAAACAACTATTAACAGAAATGAAAACTCAAATTATCAGTAACACAATTGTAACAGGAGATCTTAACACACCTTTGACACCAAGGGACAGATCAACCAGACAGAAAATGAGCAAAGAAATAAAATAACTGAATCACACATGTAAACAAATGGACTTGATAGACATATAAAGAATGCTCCAACCAACAACATCAGAATACACATTCTTCTCAGCAGTACATGGGTTGTTCCCTAAAATAGACCATATATTAGCTCACAGAACATATTTAAACAAATGCAAAGGAGTTGAAATCATCCCTTGTATGTTATCAGACCATAGCACTTTGAAATTAGAAATTAATGATAAAAGATACTGCAAAAATCCCACAAACACATGGAAACTGAATAACACACTCTCGAGTAATCAGTGGGTCACAGAGGAAGTTAAAGAAGAAATTAAATGACACCTTCAAGAAAATGAAAATACAGACACAACTTACCAGAATCTCTGGGATGCAATGAAAGCCATCCTCAGAGGAAAATTTATTGCACTGAGTTCCCACATCAGGAAAACAGAACGAATACAAATAAATAACCTGATGCTACACCTCAAACAGCTAGAAAAAGAAGAGCAAGTCAAGCCCAAAGCCAAAAGAAGGGAGGAAAGTATAAAAATTAGAGCAGAAATCAATGCAATAGAGACTAAGAAAACAATCCAAAGAAGCAATGAATCAAAGAGTTGGTTCTTTGAAAGAACAAATAAAATCGATAAGCCCCTAGCCAACCTTATTTAAAAAAGGGGGGAGAAAAAGCTCAAATTCATGCAATAAGAAATGAAAAAGGTGAAATCACTACAGACTACAAAAATACAGAAGATCATCAACACTTATTTCAAAAACCTCTACTCTCAAAGGTTTGATAACACAGAAGAAATAGACAGATTCCTAGAAACATATGAAGTACCAAAGCTAGATCAAGAGGATGTAAAATAGCTGAATAACTCAATCGCTATTAATGAAATTGAAAATGTAATTAAGTCCTTACCTACAAAGAAGAGCCCCGGCCCAGACAGATTCACTGCAGAATTCTATAAGAAATACAAAGAAGACCTAATACCAACACTCGTCAAACTATTCAATGAAATTGAAAGCAAACCAATCCTTCCTAAGTCATTCCTGGAAGCAAATATTACTCTAGTACCAAAACCTGAGAATGACCCAATTAAAAAGCAGAACTATAGACCGATCTCCCTAATGAACACAGATGCAAAAATCCTCAATAAAATATTGGCAAACAGGATGCAGCAAATCAAGAAGAGTATACACATGACTAAGTGGGATTCATCCCAGGAATGCAGGGATGGTTCAACATATGTAAATCAATAAATGTAATCCACCATATCAATAAAGCCAAAAGAATCACATGATCATTTCTATAAGTGCAGAAAAAGCCTTTGATAAGGTCCAGCGTTCATTCATGATAAGAACTTTATAGAAAATTGGAATAGATGGTCTTTACCTCAATATAATAAAGGCCATTTATGACAAACCAACAGCCAGCATCATACTAAATGGCCAAAAATTGAAGGCCTTTACTTTAAAATCAAGCACAAGACAAGGATGTCCTTTATCACCACTCCTATTTAATATAGTACTAGAAGTACTAGCCAGAGAAATTAGACAAGAGAGAGAAATAAAAGGGGTAAAGATAGGAAAAGAAGTGAAATTATCATTGTTTGCAGATGACATGATACTCTACATAGAAGACCCCCTAAACTCCTTTGAAATACTCTTAGATATAATAAATAAATTCAGTAATTTAGCTGGATACAAAATCAATACTCAGAAATCAATAGCATTCCTATACACTAACAACAAAATCACAGAGACGGAAATAAGAGAAACCACACTCTTCACATTAGAAAGCAAAAAAAAAAAAAAGAAATATTTAGGAATTACTCTTACAAAAGAAGTGAAAGACCTATACAGGGAAAATTATAATACACTGAAAAAAGAAATTGAAGATGATCTCAGAAAATGGAAACACATCCCTTGCTCATGTATAGGAAGAACAAACATTGTGAAAATGGCCATTCTCCCAAAGCTGTTATACAGATTCAATGCAATCCCAATAAAAATACCATCAACATACCTTATTAATCCAGAGAAATCACTCCTAAAATTCATCTGGAACCAGAAGAGACCTAGAATAGCAAAGGCAATTCTAAGCAGCAAAGGCAAGGCAGGAGGCATCATAATCCCTGACTTGAAGTTATACTACAAAGCAACAGTAGTAAAATCAGCATGGTACTGGAATCAAAACAGAGCCAAAGATCAATGGAATAGTTTAGAAGATACAACCACAACTAAGAACACACTCAACCACCTTATCTTTGATAAAGGAGCCAAGCAGGTTTACTGGAAGAATGATAGTCTCTTTGATAAATGGTGTTGGAAAATCTGGCTCTCCGTTTGCCAAAAACTAAAGCTAGACCTATGCCTATCACCATGTACTAAATTAAAATCTAAATGGCTCAAAGATCTGAATACTAAAACAGAAACAGTAAATCTATTGGAAGACAAATTGGGTAGAAACCTTGAAGACATAGGGGTAGGTAGAGAATCCATTCACAGGACTCAAACCGCACAGGAAATACTTCCCAGAATCAATAACTGGGACCACCTCTTATTAAAAATTTCTGCATGTCAAAAGAAATCTCCAGCATAGTGAAAAGAAAACCCACAAACTGGGAAAAGATCTTAGTGAACTCCCCATCAGACAAGGGACTTTTGTCTAAAATATATAAAGAATTAAAAAAAAAAAACTCAGACCCCCAAAATTCAAAGATACAATCCAAAAATGGGCATCTGAGATGAATACACAATTCTCAGATGAAGAAATACAAATGGCAAATAAATACATGAAAAAATGTTCATCATCATTGGTCATTAGAGAAATGCAAATTAAAACCACACTGAAATTCCATCTCACTCCTGAAAGAATGGCCAGGATCAAGAAAACCAACAACAACAAATGCTGGAGAGGCTGTGGGGAAAAAGGAACTCTTCTACACTGTTGGCGGGAGTGTAGACTGGTACAACCTTTGTGGAGGTCAGTCTGGAGATTTCTCAAAAACCTGGGATTGGAAGTCCCATTTGTTCCATCTATTCCACTTCTAGACATATTCCCAGAAGAACTAAAAGCATCATACCACAGTGATATATGTGCACCTATGTTTATAGCAGCACAACTTGAAATTGCCCGATCTTGGAAACAACCCAAGTGTCCATCAACTGAGGAATGGATAAAAAAGTTGTGGTATTTCTACACAACGGAGTTATAAAGAAGAATTACATTGAGATATTTATCAATATTTATCAATAAATGGGTGCAGCTTGAGACCATACTCATAAGTGAAATAAATCAATCTTGCATGTATGAATACCAAATAGTTTTCCTAATGTAAGTAATGATTCAAATATATAAAAGTAGGTGGTAATCATGACTCCCCATTATGTGGCGTTGAAGCCTTATAAAGTTTTCACTTATTAATTGGAAAGGCTTTATTCTAGGCTGCTTGATATTATTGATTGTGATCAAATGAACAGCTATTTTGAAGAAAATAAGTCATCATAATAGCTAGTGCTGATTTACTATTGTCTTGTTTTGAAGCCCCACCAAGCTATGGCTCATCTGTCTCCATTGGTTTTATCATGATGTATCTTGCTGGATTTTATTATATGTGATAGTATAAACAAAAATGGTTATAGGCAAAAGATAATATAGAAACCATTGTTTATTTTCTGTTGGTTCTAAAAACTCTACAATGCTTTCATCCACTTGAATGGTTTTACACTGACTTGATATGTTTGAAGCTATAGTATATGAAGTTATATTCAAATATTTCAAGGAAAAAGACACTATGGTAACTACTATTAAACTGGGTTATTTGGTGGTGAAGCACTAGGTTGCTGAAACTGTCATGCTTTGTGACCTGTGTTGTTATGATATTATGTCCTCTTTTATCTCAATCTCTTCCTTATTCATTAAAAAAATTATATAGTTATTTTTTATGATTTTTAATTAAGGGGAAAAATAAAAAAATTAGCAGGATATATTATAGTAACTTATTTGATTTCCTATTAACCTGATTTGAAGTCTTGTAATACTCCCACTAACTTGCTTTGACTGATTATGATTAGACTCTGTTCCATTCTGCATGATAATATCAATTTTGAAGTTATAGGCAATTACTTTGAAGGCAATAAGATTCACTATGATGTCCATTCTGGTTTGACTATTATCTTCTTTGGAAGTCCTGTAGTGTTTACAAGGTTTCAGTTTTACTGGTCGTGTTCTCTACTGTTTTGTTCAACTTTATAATACCTAATGAGATAGACAATTCTTTTTAAGGAAGCAAGAGGCATTATGGTAACCATTGTCGATAACCTTGTACTCTGTTTTTACATCATGTGCTATGTTTATCCTTGGTTTTGACTGACAGCTTTGTTTTGCCATATTTGACTTTATTTTCTTCCAAAAAAAAGTAATAAGAACTAAGGAGTAATAAAACCCAAAATGTGTAAATTTTGTTGTAAAAAAGAGAGGGAAAAAAAGTGCTCTAAAGTATAAAACTGCAAGTCTGTTTAGGGGTGTTAAATAGATGCCCATATTAATGTTTTTGGTTGGATAACTGCTTGCAGTCTCACTGTTTGAATGTCCACTTTGTATGCTTTGATACTGTGACTTGAGCAACTGTCTCTAGGATGATAATTGTAATCTATTAACTGGTGATTTCTTACTGTTTTTTTTTTTTTTTTGTAGTTCTGTATTAATTGTACCCTTACACTACTTTGTTTTGTTTTGTTTTTCCTCTTTTCCTTTTAAATAAAATTTAAAAAGATTATAGTTAAGAATTGAGGTAGCCCATGTAAAATTTACTGAGGCCTCTGTTGCCAATTTTTCATTGTTATATGGTTATAGTTCATCATATATTTATACAGTGGCTGCACCAGTCTACACTCCCATCAACAGTGAAGCAGTGTTCCTTGTCCCCAATTGCTCCTCTGCATTTGTTATCAGTTGATTTCTTAATGACAGACATTCTTTCTGGAGTGAGATGAAATTCCAATGCTGTTTTAATTTGCATTTGTAGAATGAGCACTGATGGTGAACATGTCTTCATGTATTTATTTGCCATTTGTATATCTTAATCTGAGAAATGTGTGTTCATCTCAGATGCTCATTTTTGGAAAGAGTCTTTAATTTTGAGAGGCTTGATGTTTTTCAATTCTTTATATATTTTGGATATAAGTCCTTTGTCTGAGGGACTGCTGGCTAAAATTCTTTCCCATTCTGTGGGTTTTCTTTTCACTTCATTGGTGATTTCTTTCAAAGGGCATCTTTTTCATAAGATGATATCCAAGTTGTATATTCTTTGAAGTATTTCTTGTGAGGTTTGCATTTTGTTCATGAATTCTCTGCCTACCCCTATGTCTCCAAGATTTCTACCTACCCTGTATTCCAGTAGATTTAGTGCTTCTGTTTTAATATTTAGATCTTTGATCCATTTAGACTTTAGTGTGTGGTGATAGACATGGGTCTAGTTTCAGTGTTCAGCATGCGGACAGCCAATTTTTCAAACACCATTTATTAAAGAAGCTTTCTTCCAGTTAATGGAAGAAATGTAGCCTCTTTTTTAGCCCCTTTGTCAAATATAAGGTGGCTTGAGTGCCTTTGTACTTGTATTTTCATCCTCTAATCTGTTCCACTCATCTTCAGGTCTATTTCTTTGCCAGTACCATGCTGATTTTATCACTGTGCCTCTGTAGTAAAATTTCAAGTGAGGCATTGAGATGCCTCCTACCTTACCGTTGTTACCCAGAACTGCCTTTGCTATTCTAGGTTTCTTCTGTTTCCAAGTGACAGGAGTGTTTTCTCTTAGATCTGTAAGGTATGTTAATGATATTTTGATTGGGATTATGTTAAATCTATATAACAGTTTTAGGATTATGGCCATTTTCACAGTGTTGGTTCTTCCTAACCAAAAGCGGCCACTGTGGAAATCAGTATGCAGCTTCTCCAAAAAACTAGGATTGGAAGTTCTATCCAATCCAACTACTCCTTTCCTGGGTATTCTCCCAGAAAAAAAAATTGAAAATATCATGTCACGGTGATACATGTGCATCCATTTTATAGCAGCACAATTTGTAATATCTAAATCCTGGAAACAACCAAATTCCTATCAACCACACATTGGATGAAAAAGATTTGGTATTTTTACTACAATGGAATATCACTCAGCTATTAAAGGATGATCTTGAGACTTTTTATAGGAAAATGGAGGCAACTTTAGACTATACTCATAAGTGAAATAAATTAGAATCACATTTGTAAATATCAAATTGTCTCTAGTTAAAAAATAATAAAAAGCTGAAAGAGTAATATATATATATATATATATATATATATATATATAGTTATGTAATTATACAGTTATATAGTTATATACGTACATATTGAGCATCTGTGTTTCGTCTCATGTGGTAGGGTTCAAGGAGTAATGTCTTGACAATAGTGTACCTATCAGAGGAAATGAAAATAGTCATGTTGGAAAAAGACCTGGAACCAGGGATTTAGGTCAGTAGCATAAGCGCTTGCCTGACAAGTGCAAGGTAGTGAGTTTGCTCCCCGCCAAAAAAGAAGAAGCAGCCTACATCACAATCGGGTATGGTGACAACAAGGAAACACTCTGAGGAGGAGATCCAAATAAACTTGTCAGCTCAAGCTTAGCTCAATTTTGCATGATTTTTAAGTGATAAAGTTATATGAGGCCTTAAGTAACTTCTTCAAGTAAGACAGAAACTCCAAAGTCAGTAGTATACTTTTCTAACCCTTGATATTAACAAGGGTCTGTCTCCTAAACTCTTGGATATTTTTTTCTCTTTTGTTGAGACAAAGTTTCACTATGCAGGTAAGACTGGCCTACACATCACTTTGTAGTCCACGTTAGTCTCAAACTCACAGCAATCCTCATGCTTTAGTCTTCCTAGTGCTGGGATTATAGGCCTGTGCCACCATGCCTATAATCTTGGTTGTAAATCTCGGATTTTTAAAAACCTACTTGAAGGCTTCTGGTAAAGATGGCAGATAGATAAGAGCATAATACAGAGGCTCCTTGAGACAGACAACTGAGATGCCAAAATAACACATCATGAGGAGTCCCAGACAGTAGAAGATGGATCCTCTCAACCCGGGAAGAAACTAAAGCAAAAAGAACCAGTCAACATGCAGTCCCAGTGCTACTATTGAGGTAGCTAAGATTCCATACTCTCGTGCACCAAAATTCCCGCTGCTTCAACTCGCTGGAACCATAGTCACACTGAAGTTGGAAATCGGTGAGTCCAATGGAGAACAGAGCTGGCAAGGGACTTGCATTGATCTTCAGTGAATGCCAGGGATAAAACCCTTCCATAGGAAAAGGGCACCAATGGAACAACATTTTGGAATTGGACAGGACTGGCAAGAACAAGGAACAGCAGTGACTTCAATCAGTTGTTCCCTTCCCAGACAAGATTGGTGGGGTATGGTTGGTCTGGTTCATGCCCCTAGCTGAGAACAATAAGTTGTCCAAAATCAATTCCCTACACGCAGTGCACACTAACACAGTGAAGGCCTCAGCAGGTTGACTGACCTGGAGAGGAGGGGCCAGCATACACTGACCCTGTTTGCATCTTAGTAACACACTGGAGTGGGCAGAATCACCTAGCCAGCAAGCTTTGAAAGACCATAACTAACAAGGAAAGGGACTGGGACCTCCTCTATATGCCTGTGTAGAAGAAACAAAAAATATGAAAAGAGGAAGCAACAAGAAAAAGTCCCTAGCCCCCAACCCTGAGAACATTGATCCAGAAGAGGTAAATACAAAAGATATTGGGGATTGAGGACAGAAAATATGCAATATCAGACACAGAATCAGTGGGCATAAAGACATTCAGGAACTCATAGATGAGTTCAAAAGTGAAATATTTAACCAGGTAAAGCAAGATATAAGTAGATTAGTAAAACAAATGCTAAACACCTTGCAAGAAGACATAAATGGAAGAATGGAAGAGCACAAAAAAAAGCAGAGGAATGTTTGATGAAGCATATAAACAAAACATAGAATACATGAAGCATGTTCAAAGAGATTACCAGGAAATAAAAAACCCCATTGAAAGGTAGCAAAACTGCTTGAAAGGAAATAAGGATAGATTATCCAAACTGGAAGACAGGTTTGCAATGTAGAATCATGTTAAAAATAACAAGGAAACAAGCAGTAACAATACAAAGGCTAGAAGACAACAAAAGGATCTGTAACTTAAGAATAAAGAATGTGAATGAAGAAGCAGGGGTACAAACAAAGGAACTACAAAGGCTATTCACAGAAATAATTAAGGAAAACTTCCCAAGAATAGGAAAAGGAAATGATATTCAGATGTATGAGGCATACTGAACTCCAGTCACCTACAACAAAAACAGAGCTACACACAGGCATATAATAATCAAGATCCCAGAAATTAAATATAAGAACAGAATATAAAGTCATCAGAGAAAAGAAACAGATAACCTATAAAGGAAAAACCAACAAAATCACAGCAGACTTCTTGACACAGACCATCAAATTAAGAAGAGCTTGGAGCGAAGTATTCCAAGCGCTGAAAGAAAATAACCTCCAGCCCAGATTGATGTCTGAAAAACTGTCTCTAGAAAATAATAGAGAAGCAAGATGATTCCAAGACAAAGAGGAATTGTAGAAATTTGTTACCACCAATCCAACTCGACAGAGAATACTGCAGGGCATTCTAGAGAGAGAGAAAAGTACCAGGATTCCAGGAACAATGGCAGAAAGCCCTCAATGAATGGAGCAGAAAGTGTAATGTAGAAGAAAAACAGACAACTAATGGCAGAAAAAGAGTACAACAGAAATGAGGCAGAGAAGATTGGCTATAATCTCTAATATAGATGGCCTTGATACACTAAAAAAAAAAGAAAAAGGAAAAGAGAGAAGCATAGGCAGAGTAGATCAAGAGGTAGGGTCCACTGAGGTATTCTTTATAGGAAATACAATTAACCTGAAAAAAGGGTTTAAGGCCCAAAAAATTAAATATGAGAAAACAATGCTCTCTGTGAGCATTGTTTACTCTCTGGTTCTCCGAGAACCAGAGAGTAATAGGGGCAACTTGACCAGTATTTGTAGATAGGCTGGAAAGACAGGCATTAATAGGTAAAGGAATACAACTAGAGATCAAGTCCAGAAGGGAGAAGGTTTAGAACTCCTTAAGTAAATAGCAGGTTGCCCCCCAATCTAAAAACTGGTGAGACCCCAAAATGCACAGTGCACCCTGGGAGAGTGAAAGGGGAGGAATAGTCTTGAAAAAGATAGCAGAGGATATTGCTAATAGTGTATCAGGATTTAAAACCCACATTACTCGCACCACTCTGCTTAGATAGATTTCATTCTGTCCCAGCTTGTCTACTTGTACTAGATCTGAGGGCATAGACAGCTATCCAAAAAAAAAACAGGACATAGTAAAGTAATCATCTTTAATTTCCTGTTACCTTAATCTGAACCCCTGTGTGACTTACACTGTTTTATCATGACTGATCTTAGTTAAATCTGGTTTGTTTGATTACTGTTTCATATCGACAGATTTTATTCAAAACTGTTATTATTGATAGTATCAAGTCTGAGAGTATAGGCAACTACACTAAAGATGACAAGATTCACTATGATCAATACCCATTATGGTTTATTACCTGTTTTTGAAGTTTACACTATCTACAAATTTTTGTTTTTATTAATATTGTTATGCACTGCTGTAGCCAATCATACTATGTCTAATGATATAGACAATTCTGTTGAAGATAACAAAAGACAACACAGTAACCATTGTAAAACTCCTTGTACAGTGGTTTTATATGTCTTTTTAGTTTCATGTGTTTATAAGAATATGTTTTGTTGTCTGGCTTTGTTTTGTTTCTCCCTCCAATAGAGAAAGGATAGAAATACATGTTAAGACTCATGCATGTGTAGAATCTATAAACAGTTTACAAAAACTCATCTTATAATGCATAATGAAATGAACAAATACTTTGAAGAAAAACAGACACTACAGTACCCAGTGCTGATCCCGTAGTGTCATGATGTAAAATCCAGAAATACTATTATTCTTTGTTCAGAGGGATTTTAGCCTGCTATGGCTTCTTTAATCTCAATATAAATGAAGATATGGATAACTGCATGTATGTTTAAGTGTATAAGATTGATAACCATATTACTAAGATTTTGTTGGATAGTTAAACAGAACCATTTGCAGTCTCAATGTTTGAATCCCCACTTTGTATGTTTCACTTTTGTATCTTGAACAACTATTTATAGGAGGATAATATGTAATCATCAACTAGTGATTTCTCACTGTTTATTTTTTTCTTTGAAAGTATGTATTATTTCTACCGATTTCCTTTTTGGTTAATCTTTCTTTAAATAAAATTTCAAAAAACATACTTAGAACCTGAAAAACTCATCTCACAAGGCATGGATTGTGCTTTGCAATAATACAGGACTGTCTTATAAAAAGACCTCAAGAAAACAGTAAAACTGATTGAGGAATCCTCCAAATGGCTAATCCTACCCACAATATGTTCAATCTTCTAATTTACAATTTCACTGATAATGAAAGCAAAAACCCTTAGAATATACTAACTAACCCATGAGATGACCAAAAATACACACATTCACAGATGTGACATTACCATTCTCCAGACAGAAGAATGACAGCTCACATGACACACATATATTCTCTTCCAGCCTGCTAATTTAAAGAACCTTGGGTTGATTTTCGTGGTTTCAGATGTAATGAAGATTTACAAAAAAAATAAACCAAAGGTGCTCACTTTCAACAGTTGATATTATTGATTAGCTGATAGTCAGTTTGGAGGCATTATTTTCACTGTGCAAAATAAGCATAAAAATACTACAAGCAATTAATTGCCTGCTTTTCCTATCATGCTTTGCAACAGCCCTATCAGCCTTTTATTAATATTAATGAGGTGAATTAGCACCAAAGATCAGGGAGCCACGATAGCGCCAAGAACCTGTGAGGACCCTTCGGCTCTCATGCTTTATTATTTTTTAATCAAAGTCGCCGTCTTAAAGGCAAAAAAAATTAAAGAACTGAGTCTTTTATGATTCCACAATGACTCAAATTGGAATGATCTATACTTGCATAATTCCCATGGTCCATTTTGTGCTTGTTAAAAACAGTTGAAAATTGCATAAATTCATGATTTAAGGGCAATGGTTTTCTTTTCTTAATGAACAGTCCACAATACATGTTTCTCCCAACTCACACATGTGGACATAATAAAGCAAAAAGGGGTAGTCAGAGAGACAGAAAGAATTTCACCTTATGATTTCCACTCACTAAAATAGAAATGCACATTTGTTACTATATCATACAAGATGACTAAAAATCCTTGCAATTCTAGTCAGGTCATTGGAATATGCTTGGAGAATCTGGGTAAAGAAGTGTACTGGAAAAGCCCATTTTTCAAAAGGAAACACAGGAGTTACATAAATAAATACTTTGCAATCATTCTCCCTGGGCACTTACAGCTCAATAGAGGTGCAAAGTGCAGCTACGATAAATAAAGGTATAAAGTCTCTAGGAAATTCTTTCTTACATCAGAAAGAACAAATAAAGGTTTAACAAATGTAGTAATACCTTTGTTACTTTCTTGTGGCTGGGACAAAATACCCAACACACAAAGCGAAAAGTGAAAAAATTTTAATTTGTAGAGGTTTCAGTCCATAGTCGCTGTCAATACAAGACAATATGGCAGAGAGGCATTGGAGAGGACAAATTGTCCATGGCAGGGCAGGTAGGAGGCAGAAGCCACAAGCCTCTCTTTTCCTTTTATTCCATTCAGGCTACAAGCCAGAATTGTTTGGTGTCACCCACACACACAGTGGCTTTTCCCATTATCAATTCCAAGAACTATGCAAAAACAATCAGTGAACTAATTGAATTATTACATATCCTTAATTTGTATTCACACACAGGATACAGCCACCTCTGAAAAGGCCCACCTAGAAGTATATGAAACTTTGGGGTACGTCTAGATATAACTATAATAGATATTTCCTATGACTGATAAAAGTAGGAGTGGATATTGAGTCTGTAGCTGAATTCTCTACCTAGATAAGTCAAGAGAATATGCATGAGGTTAAAGGCAGTTTTAGCACATTTATAGAAATGTTGGAATGTTAGGGTTATTTTTAATATTGAGATAAATACAGTTATTTTAAAATGATCATCCTGTCTTAGGTGTGCTAACACATGTCTGTAATCTGAGAATTTAGGAGACTGAGACAGGAGGATCACTGTGATTTGGAAGCCAGCCTGGACTGTATAGTGAGGTCAGCCTGAACAACAGAGTGAGACCCTGTCTCTTAATAAATAAATAGATAAATAAATAAATAAATGATTTCCATGAGAATTTCTTTATCAAGGGATTTATGTAACAAAAGAGTAAAAGCCAATAAACTGGGATGCCCAGAAGTGTATCCTTTGCTTTTTAAAGTAATGTTCTAAAATTGAATCCTAGATGGAAAAACAGATGGTGATTCTTTTTGTCTTAGTCTTGCAGTTATTTTATTTTAGTTATTTTTCTTCAGCTTTTAATGTAGTCATAAGTAGAATGCTTATCCATGGATTTGTTCCCTTGGAAGGATAAAACAAATGGGATCCATTGCCTCCATCTTGCTGTTTCTTAAAGAGATATGCACAGAAGCTTTGAGATACTTTCTGAGGATGCTGGCCTCTCTCTACCGCAAGGATGTTCTTATTTCTCTTCCTTGAAACCTGTCCCTGTCTGTAAACTTCTCGAACTTACTATCAGCCTGTTCTGCTCCTTTCAACAATTCTTCAAATTTGCTAAAAGCCTGTTTCTTCTTGGTGAACTCAAAAAAATAAATAAATAAATAAAAATAAAAAATAAAAACAGTTAAAACATTTTTATTTGGACATTTTATACTTACATAAGAAGAAATTAAAGATATGTATAATGTCTTATTCTACAGGCACGACTTAACGGTTAACTTAATCCTCCCAGAAAAAAGATGTTATAATTTGAGTCTTTATCTAGGGATGATTGACAACAGTCCTTATGAGTGTGTTCTACAATTCTCTCTTGTCTTCTTTCTGGTACCAACACCTTTCTTTTGCAAACTGATCTTCAACTATGCCAGTTTAGAAATGAGATGTAGCTTTCAAGGACCTTACAAATAAACAAAAGATTTTCATCACTAGTGTACAAGACCATTTTTGCAAATGAGTAAAAATAAGTTCTTGTGTGTAGTAAATGCTCTGTAAAGCAAGGACAGGCACTGGAAATTCAAGCTAGACATCTAATTTCCAGGGTTAGTTTAATGAATGCGAAAACAGTTGTATCTGGAAATGGCTTAGCTTAGTATCTACTTCATGGTATACACCAGTATTGCTTGGCAGTTTAAAAGTGGTTTCCTCTTTTTAAACTAACCAGTTCTTCTCAAAACTACATGCTCATATTCACTATTCATAGAATTGCTATAGCTAGTGAATTTCTACCCAATATTTCCTGTTTTCTTGTCCCTACTAGGTGAGTTTTTCAGTCATCAATCTAAATTTGGACTCGTGCCCAAAGTATTTTGCTAATATTAATTTATTAATTTGAGTACAGTTCATATAACATATATTTGAAAAGAAATCACCAAATAACATCTTTAGAAGTGCAACAGCAAGTAGAAACACTGAAATGACACCCAGGATTTGGAGGCAGATTTATTTGCATCAAGCGGCTCTGTTCAGGCTCATTCCCAAAGTATCAGGCCCTGATATTTGGTTTTAGGTCTAGGGCTTATAAGGGATAAGCAAGCAGGAAATACAGAGGCAGAATGGCTTGTCAATTGAGGATTTGTTCCTACAAATATACATCAAAGTAACCAGCTATCCATCTCAGTGACCAGCCATTTCTAGAAAACAAACATATCAGGAATTGTAACTAGGACTATTACTTAACAAACCTTGGTTTGTTAGTTTACCTTTGGCAACTAACACACCAAAGTATACTGACGCGGTAGGGGTGGGTTTCTGATACAGAAAAACTTGAACAAGTATAGAGACTAAAAAAGTATTTTAGAAGTGAAAAAATTCCCAATGTTTAAAATTCCGTAAGTGTATGATTTATGCATTTATGTAATAGTTTCCTGGTATAACTCTTTATTTTGACTGATGAAGAGTCATAATGAAAGGATGCCCACTCTATTATTATCACCAGAGAGAAGCTGAAAACCTAGCTTAGAAACCTCATAGGGATGGGGAAATGGGTGAAAAAGAGGTTAGAGTCTGATGCAGCATGCTTTATTATTCTTTGCAGGACCCACTTTGACCTTGAAAAAACTCTTGAAAAATGTTTAGGCTTGGTTATTGTCAGATGTATCATTATTCAGTTATTCTCACATTTTCTGCAATTAATTGATTCTAAGAAATAATGATTTTATAAAAATTAAGATTTAAACACATAGTTTTCTTATTAAAATTTTCTTTCTTAAGCTCAGGATAAAATTCTGTATTATATTATTGTATTCTAGTACAGTGTATCATATTGAATCTCCTCTTATAAGATGTTCTTTTATGAAAACATGCCGTTTCTGAATGTGAGGAGCAAATATCCAGTTTCTAGTCCCTCCTCTACAATTCTGTGAGTGAATTGGAGGGGTGGGCAGTCACAAGTTAGGCTGATATGCAAAATATGCAAATACTTTCATTACTATGTATTATACAACTATGAAGCTTCACCTGTGTCTAGGGCTGCAGTATGCCCATCCAATATCAAGTTGATGTCACCATAATCACAGGAGAATCTGCTCAAGCTAGGGAAACTACCTAACATATCTAAACACTGACAATATAAATGAACTTTGTAATATATGCTCGGAGTCTAGCTTAATTTTTCAATGTGTGTTTTGCACTTTTATAAGTTACAAAATGAATGAAGAGCAAATCAGAGAGAGCAATGGAATGGTGGTAGGCATATTATATTTTTCATCTTAATATGATTTGCCTTAGCAATTTCTGGACTAACTAATTCTGTAACTGAAATTTATGATTGGAATATCTTTAAGGAATTCAAAGAGAAATTGATCTTTCTCTGAGAGAGATATTGTGGTTAATTGTCCTAATATGAGTGAGGGTAGGAGGATATATCAGGTGTGGATAAAATACCCTCATCATACTTGAGGTTCCAGATCTGAATCTCATTGAAGGTTAAAATTACATGAAAAATACATGTGAGTGTCCTTAGCATTCTCTTGGTTGGCACAGACTTTTTTTTTTGAGGACTTCTCAAGGAATGAGTTAGCATAAAAAACACTGCAGCAAACCAGAAGCTTGTTTGTACCACTTTTGCAAAGCAGTGATATTTTAAATTTAAATATTTGTTCCAACAATAAAGCTAGGAAATTGTTTTCATCAACAGCCTATCATTCTACTATTTGAAATGGAACAATGAATGTCTCGTAACAGCCCTTTCACACATCTTCGTAAAATCCATAAATGAACAACAACTATCCACACTATTACTGTCTAGGTTATTTGACTTTTTTATGTTTTGTTTTTGTTTAACTTAGAAAGTATTAATCATTTTTTACTTTCTGTTATGCGTTCTCTCCTTTCCATATATGTACACTTTTCTATATACATGTATATATAAATTGCAAGTGTGTGAATAGTCCCATGTAAAATATTTTATCATTTTTCCTTTCAAAGTGCATTTTCCTTCCTGCATCTTTATTTTTTAATAAAAATTGCGAAATTTTCTCAAGTCAAAATTTGCAGTCTAATTCCTTCATATAAATGCTTGAGTAATACTCTGATAGAGACTTATCACACTTACACATTTTGTTGGCAGGAAACAGATTCTCAGTAGTAGCTTTTAGGCTGAAGAATTTCTGTTTCATTAACTATAGAAACTGTTGCAAGATTGTTATACTTGTATTGTTTTTCTCCATAGAACTTATTTTCTTATATCCGCTAGCTTTTATTTACGGTTTGTTTCTCTACCCACAAGAAATAGAACCAAAGTGAGTTACGTTTTTACTGCTGCATCTTAAGTGTCTTGTATATGCCAAATCTGCAATTAGTGTGTGGGAAATGAATAAATTATTGTTTTAGGTTGCTGAAACCCACAGTGTGTAAATATTGTCATTAATGGGCAGTTTTTCCTTCTTTTCCTGATTTAATGAAAATGGCAGAATTTGTCCATGAAAAACAATCTAAAATCCAGCATCTTTTTTCTTTTGTTCCTATTGATTTGGATTTGCTTTGTTTTGTTTTTAAATTAGGAATTGATGGATGACATGAAATGACTTTTGACATTTGCTATTTAATTTTGTTTTTCTCTTTGGATTTCCTCATATTTTACAAATATTTTAATGATTGCCTAATATTAAATCATCCTTGTATTCCTTATATAAAATATATTTACACATAATGTTTGTAGATACCATTGCACTGTAGTTACTAATGTTTGTGTAGCATTGTTTCACTGTTACTTAGAAAGAAGATTGTGTGATCTTACTTTTTATCATCCTGAAGTATTGGTTTTTGTTAAATTTTTGTATTAAATTTACAACTTTAAACAGATAGCATGGCAAGAAATATGTCTTGTTGTAATACTTAAAATATTTTAAGTACTTTAAACCTGTGAAACCTTAAAGCTTAGGTTTAAATTTGGTATGGTGGCATATACCAGTAATTCCTGCACTAGAGAGGCTGAAGCAGAAGAATCCCTATTAGTTCAAGGTAAAATTAGGCTATATAGTGAGTTCAAGGCCTGCTGGTATTGCTATCTCAGATAGAATTCCCAGGGAAATGCCCTGGACTTTGATTTGAAATTTGCAGACGTTGAAACAAGATTCCAATTTATCAGAAGCAAATTAGTTCATGCCATCTATTTCTCTGAATTTTTGTGCTATTATTTATTTCTGGAAAAGTGTTGGTCTTTTCCAAATTCATTGCCGTAGAACCATGTGTTCCATTGTCTAACTGTGGTTCTATGTCATTTTACATTGCAAATTACAATTTGAATTTTTTTTCCTCTCTCTCTCTCTCTCTCTCTCTCTCTCTCTCTTTTTTTAACAGTAGGCAAGTTAGGGTATATCTCTCAGATTTTTCTTTTCTTTTTTTTTTTTTTTTTTTTTTTTTTTTCATTTTTATCGGTACCAGGGATCGAACTCACGACTGCCTGCTTGCAAGGCAGGCACTTATGCCACTGAGCTAAATCCCCAGCCCCAGATTGTTCTTTTTCAAAGAGCTACATTTTAAATTTATATACACACATATGCAGATTTCTATGTCTCCACATCTGTAGCTCATCTATATAAAAGGCAGGGCCCATAAGAAGTTCACAGATAATATTATTTTAGTTTGTATGATTTTGTGTGTGCATGTGAATATGTGGGGTGTGTATGTCATTATATATATGTTTGACCAAGTCTATTGTGTCATCTCAGTTAAAGTACTTTGAAATAATGAGGCTACTACTAAGTCTGGGTTGTACCATATTCCCTATTTATATATCTCAGATACATTTTCTGCTTCAAAAACTTAGCCTCCTGTTCTTTTCTGCCTGAAATATTGAAGGAGATGGGTCACAAGACATAAACACACTTAAAAGCACATTAGAACAGCAAAGGTGATTTTGTCATGTATAATTGTCAAGGAAATATGCTTCCATATACCCCATTAAGTGAGGAAGTAACACCACACATCTCCAAAAAAGTGATCATCTCACTGGAAATATGTACCTTGATATGAAGACTTTTAGGGTCATCGTGACAGCAACTTTAAGTGACAGAATTTGTTAGCCTTCCTACAATGAATCATGTCCTTTCTATTTCTACTTTGTCCTGAAATGAGAATATATTATAAATAGTGTGCAGGGTATATTTGGGGTTAGGCAAAAATGATTTCATTGATAGATAAAAAGGGTATGAAAAGAGAAATTTCATTTCCCATCAATAGAAGTAAAGTTTATTGTTGAAAATTAAATTAACAGCATATGAAATTGGCTTTTCCTAAATTCATATTTTGAACAACAACAAAAAAAGTGAAAGAGACCCCCCAACTTAATACTGCTATGAAATTCTTACCAGTGAACACTTACTGCATTTTCTTTATATATTAAAAAAAGAAAGAAGTAAAGTTTCTATATATTTGTAGGTTTTTTTTTTCCTGGAGTCTAGTTACTTTCTGTTTCTGACATACCCTACAAATATATAGAAGCCTTACTTCTTTCTTTTTTAGTTTGGTTTTCGTTGTACAAAACTATGAAAAATAGGGTGGCTTCCATTATTCAAGTGAAACAGATCTCTCCTGTTTCAAAGATATTCTGTTGAAGTTTCTAAAATAGACATTGGAATTTTTTCTAGCAAATCCCTATTAATCAATTGCTTTGATGTTTGCTTTTAAGATATTCGCATTTTTTAAAAAGTTAGTTTCTCCTAATATAAATTAATGAAATATTTTATGATTTTTGTATTAACATGTATGATTACTTTTGAATGAGTAAAAGTAGAAACAAGTTTAGGCTAAAGATTTTCAATTTTCCTTTGAGAATAAATTAAGGTAATTTGTTAATTTATCTCTGCCCTCAAAAGCATATGATTTAAATGAAGCAGTGATAAAGCAAAGAAGTACATAATATAAATTGAACATTTCACTTGAAATCATGACTTTCAAAATATTATTGCAAAATTATTTTATTTATATTTGTATGTTGGACCAGGATAAATAGATTAAAAATACTTACAAGATTCAGAACAAAAATACCAGAAAAGGCACCTTAAAGTGAGACACAATTTCGTCCCTATTCGGTAAGAAAATCTTTTAGTAATGTGATAATGACAAGGCTGAATAAAACTACAACATTCATGTATGACTGGTGAGAGTTTAAATTGTCCTCTCTTTTTGGAAGAGACATTTCAAATGTTTAAAAGTTGAAAAAGAAGTTTCTTCTTTCACCATTAAGTTATATTTCTAGGGGAAAAATTGCTAGAATATTTTGGATATTGGTGAAAATTTGTGGGCAGATATATTTATAAGTGCGTGCCTTTGAGTCTTATCAATTAAGAAAGACACATAAATACATTGCCAGTAAATGCATTATGGTGTAAGTATTATATTGTATACACTGAAAATATTAAACTGATATCATAAAAGTGTTTCTCTTGATGAAAATATAGGTTGGAAGAAATGCAAAGTAGGTCAATTTACTGAATAAAAATATAACAAACAAGTCCTAGAGTTTCACTTACAAATGTATACCAATTTCTGTAGTGAGATGAGAAGTCATGAGAGTTAATTTTATGTGTCAACTAGAATGAATCAGAGGATGCTCAGATACCTGGTTAAATTTTTTTGTGGATGTATCTGTGAAGATGTTTCCAGATGAGCTCAGTGTTTGAATTCTGCTGCGAATCTATAGGATCTTTATCCGGTCAGATGTAGCTGTGAGTGAGCACCATTCTCTCCTTCCAAGGCAAAAAGTGAAGCAAGGAGAAAGTTGCCATTTCTTTTCTGCCTCACTGATGGAGCTGGAACATTCATCTCATCTCCTGCTGCATTCTGACTGATTTACACCACCAGCTCTCCTGATTCTCAGGGCTTTGGACTCCAGCTGAAGTACCTCAGACGTTCTTGAGTTTCAGGTTTGCAAAGATCAGATTGTGGAACTTCACAGTCTACATAATCACATGAGAAAATTCTTCATAATAAAATTTGTTATACACTGGATTTATTTCTCCAGAGAAATCTGTTATAGGAGGTTTTGCTGTTTTAAAATTATCTCTAGTTCAGAAACAAAGTATATATTTTATCAGGTGAAACTACGTATTTTTTCCAATCTTTAAATATTATTTGTATTAATAACAAACCGTGAATAGCAAATGTCGGTTTTAAAATTTTTCAAACATTGCTTTCAAAGTTTTAATTGATAGTTTTGTGTCAATATATACAGATTTCTGTAGTGAGGTTCAGAAATTTTAAAAAATATTTTCAACTCTTTTTTTTATACTCCTAAGTTAAATTCTTAATAATTTTTACAATATTCTCTGATTAGATCCATGCATTATGACAGAAGATTGATTATACATGGAAAAATAATGTTCATTGAAGTTTTACAAAATAAATAGAAGATGCAGAATTCTTATGAAGAGATTTGAACATATTGTGATTTTTTTCAGGCTGGCATTTATTTCTTCTGATAATATGCTAATTTACAATTTTTTATCTATCATTGGTAATAGAATTAATAATATCTGTACAAATACTCAAACTTTCAATGCAAACTTCAATAGTGGTTGTTCTTAATACCACCCAATCAAAAATAAATTTGGATATTATTTAGGTAAGTGCTTTTTATTAGAGAAAGGTGACTATTTGACAGTTGTGCTTGTTTTATTATTTTCTGAAAATCAAAAAGGAAGACAAAGAAAAATGATTAATGCTCTGAAGAAATTTTCAAAACTATCATCTTGACTCATGGATTGCTCCCTAATTAATCAATAAAACACTAGTCATACTCTGCTACCTACCTGAATGTTTAGATTGGATGTTGAACAAATTACTGAGGCTTTCTTGTTGAAATGCCTTTTCACAGGGGTGGAAATTTTTCCTGATGAGGAACTGAATTGATGTTTAGTTTCTCTAAATCTAAAATTTCTCTGACATCAATAAGTGAAGAATTTTCTGCAATTATTTCACCATTATTTGAATACATATAATTTTTATAATGGTCTTTAAAGTTATAAATACAAACCAAGTTCAGACTCCCCAAATGATTTATGAACATCAAGTCATTCAGAGTTCACAATATCCTCTGAAAAGATTGGGTCAACACTGCTCATCACCTGGCCAAGATGCTACTGACTCATAGTGGGTGACAGGTAATTGAGAGTTTGGTGAGACAGAACTATGATGAAATGATGCTATTTGTTCCATTATGTGTCTGTATATCTATCTACTTGATAAACAAAAAAACTTTTTAAAATGGAAGTTACATTCTCTACTAGTGTTTATAAATTTCTAGGGATTGTCCTGGTTTTATTGAACATATTTGGAAAGAACAACTTTGTATGCGAAGAGGTAGAGAGAAAGAGTGTTATGGCTGTGTCACCACCAAATGTCTCGTGTGGTCATAGGTAGAGTGTTTTGGAGGTGCTTGAATCCAGATTATGTGATCTGGGATTGATTCATGGTGCAGTGCTTAAGGGTGCCCCACTCTGAGTGTGAGTATTACCTGCTCTTGGGGTCCCCATCTTAGCTTTCTGCTTCACTAATTCACTGTTCGCTGTCTTTCTGCCCAAAACGAACTCTCTCTTCTCCGACATGTCACCCTACCATGAAGCCAGCCAACTGTGAACTGAAACTTCTACAGAATGTGAGCAACAATAAACCTTTCCTCCTTTATCTTTGGATATTGAGCATTTTGTCTCAGCAATGAGAAAAGTAGATAAGAGATACAAGCACATAGGAATTCTTTGTTGTTATCTTTAGATCTATTTATTTTTATTTTTGCCATAAACATTTCCAAATATTTCATTTTTGTCATTGAATTTTGTTTTATATGCATCCTTCAAAATTTCTTGCAAACTGTATAAGAAAATAAGTAAGATGAAATTATTTGAGAAGTGAATGTTCAGTAAAAATGATTTATACTGAAACATTCCAGAGAAATCCATGTTTTAAATAGTTGATGATCTGACACATACATAACTTCAGTTTCTTCGGTTTTTTTCCATTGTGTGTATATCCACACTGGACCTAAGACAAGGATATCATTAAATGTGTTTTCGTCAGGTTGGTATTCAGTAATGGAAAATTTCCAGATTGAAGCAACTAAGGCTTAAAAAAGATTGTGTTTTTTCATTTTATTTGAGTGCTATTAAATAAGTTAAGTTTGTATAACAATCTCCACAGTTTACAGTAGAAACCAACCAGTTCTGCATAACTCACACACATCAAGCTGTGTAAGAACAGAGAACTGGGAGAGAAGCAGAGCAACTTTGAGGTCAGCTATGCTTTACGTAGGAGAAAGGGAAACACACTACAGACCCCATCATAAATTATTGCAATTTTTATGTCTTTAATTTAAGGACATTAGATTTTTTTACTTGCTGTAATTGGTAAAATACACAAGAAGTCACATAATTAAACTTTTAAATTGCCCACAATTGAAAGTACTGTTAAAAATCATTGGGCAGACTGTCAAAATTCATCTTGGTAACTTTGTATGAGGTATTCTTGCTAGATCCCATGAATTTTATTAAAGCAATTAAAAGACTGTTCACATAGGCAAGAAATAGCTTGTGCAATATTAAAATATTTTGCACAATTTTATATGCTGAATGAATTTTGTAAATGACGTTATATGTCTTTTGTTAATTTTTTTGAAAGGCAAATACAAGTCTGGAAAGACCATATGATATATCAAAGTCAAAGGAACTGTGAAATGTCTATGACTAAAGCTCTCTCCATTGTTTTTCTACATTTTTTCACCATGTTCTTACTCTGCTCTTGGTACTATCAGAATTAGCACCTATTTTCTTGTATGTTTCATCTTCTGACAATATGTTTTTGAAGTGATATATTGATCTAATGGGGAGAATATAATTTGTATGTTTCCTAAAAGGTGGCTATATGAACTTCAATAATTAAACTAACTTTGCTATTTATATTTATTATTAATATCCATAATTATCACATCTTCTTATTGGATTTTGTGTGGTTTCAGTGAGAAAATCACTTAAAAGATCTTGTTGGCAAGTGAAATAGGCTTGTCACAAAGGATTGAAAAACTGTAGAATTCAATTTATATGATGTTCCTTAAAGAGTCCAAATCATAGACAAAGAAAGTGGACTGGCTCTTATTCAGGCTGGGAGGAAGGGAGACTGGTGAATTTATCAATGAATCCTGAATTGTTGTTTGAGATGATTAAAATGCTGTGGACAATAATAGTTAAGACTGTTAAATAAAATAAATAGTATTTAAAATTATTAAATGTAAATTTAAGAGGAGTAAATTATGCATCTTAGATTATACATATTTTAGGACCATTAATGAAATAAATTCCTGATGTTGGAACTTAGAGTGCTGAGCAAGAAAGCAGCACACCCTATGTCTGGTAAGTGACTGTGGCAGGCGAGCCAGGAAAAGAACCAGTCAGCATCTCCTGCAGGCTGATAATCAGACATCCCATCCTCTCACCCTGGTTAGCAACTGAGCGCCAGAGGTCTGAGCATCCCTTGGGAGTATGACCGTATGCAGTATAGCAAATATGGGGGATTTCCTCCTGTCTTCTCTTTGAGGGCCAACATGTTTTTACTATTTTGCTTTGTTCTGATTAATTGCTTTGCTCTATTCAATATTCTGTTTCAATAGGATAATGCTTTATTTTTGGTTTGATTTTTCTATACCTGATTAACTGGACAACTATTGTGAAGATAATAAGATATACTATGGTACCTATTACTTTTATCCCAGTAACCTGCTCTGAAGTTTTGTACCAATTTCACTGCATTGTCTCGATTGGCTTTGTTCTGTATTGTTCTGTTGTATTTTACTATCTTCAAATTAATAAATAAATTCCTCTCTCACAATAAGGAAATGATATTATATTGAACTTTTAAAATCTTTCAACAAGTGTACCACAGAATCTTGGTAAAGCAATGAGATTGTAAAAAAAAAGAAGAAGAAGAAGAAGAAACAATGTGAAATGCAGCAACATCTATCATTAAAAGGGAGTTCCACTTATTGCTATTTCAGATGACCTGTTAAACCATAATCAATCTAACTGTCTGCCTTTTTGTTTTCCAGACAATTACATTGTTCAAGTAGTGCAGCTAAATCTATATTATAGTTTGCCTTAGTAAGAATGTCGACTACTAAAAACCTACATTTTGTGCCACATATGGGCCATGTTTGGTTGTCAGCCCCCTTTATTTTAATCAATTTAAAGAGGACACAAGTATGGTCATGACATGGGCTGTGGTAATGTCCTCTCATATTTTATTACTGCATTCCTAAAAATAAACTGTGATAGTTTTTCAGAAGTTTTGTTTCTATAGACAAGTTCCACAGAAGTGTTTGAAGTATACCACTAGTTTGTCTAGCAATGTTGCCATCAGGTTCCAAACATCATGTCAAAAATGTGGAATCTGGAGCCCAATGTACTGGTTGCTGCCAAAGCAGGGACAGCCATACACCAGCCTCTCTCAATGAGTCTGTCATTTGTGGACTAGGGGTGGGAGAAGTTCCAGGCCTCACCAGGAGTGATCCTGGCCAGGGAAACAATATCATTGTCATTGTTTTGTTGGGGTGGGTTTTATTCTCTTTTGTTTTGTTTGATTATGTTAAATCCAATGACAGGAACAGCTATCTCAAAGCTAGCAAGACATATTATGGTAGCCATTTTGGATTTACTAGGAGCTTGTTTTGAAGTCCTTTATTGCATTCACTGTGTTGGCTTTATTCTTTCTATTCTATTCTGATCTGTTTGATTTTTTTACTATGTCTGAAAATATCTACAGCTATTTTGATGGCAACAAAAGGCATTATAGTAACCATTGTCGGTTTAATAAAGTTTTAAAGTCCTATATCACTTATACTTGTTTAATTTTGATTGCTTTTTTCCTGTTTGATTTTCCTTGGTTTTATCCTTTCTCAAAAAAAAAAAATAGAAAATGAAATCTGCTCATATATGAACTCACAAAAGAGACTTAAAATTCCTAACACTGCAGGGTGTAGTGAAGGGAAAAGAGATACTCTAAAAACTTTTATAAAAGGCCACCACTATATGAAGCTGAAATGAAGGGTTATCAAGAAAAAAATGTACTTCATCATCTTCTTTTAGAAAACACTACTTTCATTGTCAGATTACTTTATATTTTAATGTGTGGATTTGTTCTTGGCTTTTTCATCACAAGAATCAAACCATTTGGCACTCTATGCATGACAGAAATGTATTAGAATTGGGCAGAAACATTTATTAAAACATACAAGGGAACAGAGACTAGGATTAGTTTTTTGTTTCTCTCTGTTTTTATTTTAAGGTCCATCACTAGGACATTTAATATGAGTTAAACCTGATTCAAAAATCTTTCACTAGACAGTTTATACAAATGACTAAAAGCTTAATCAGCACATAGCGCTTAAATACATTCCATAGAAGAATTGGATTGTTCATTGCAATATAATTTATAGGGTTTTGTTTTTGATTACACGAGGGAAATGTATTTTTATGCCTTGAAAGCATTTTTTGATGTCAAAAATGTATTACATTATTGTTTGGAAAATAGTATTTCAATTTGGTGTGGAAATCTAAAATCAGTGAAGTGGAAAAGATAACAAGTGGATTCTTCAAAGTCTTGTCATTTGCGACTTCTTTTCTTCCAAACTTCTTTTTCTTTTGGTTAGATAATGATTGTAGCTTTGTGCAATGACCTCTTCCAATTATTCTTAAGTGTCTAAATTTTATATTTAGTAAGTTTGTGGAAAGGAACTTTAAACAGGATTAAAGTAAGTAGTTACTATTCCATCCAGGCCTAAGGAAATAAAAAGATGTTGAAATAAGGTTTTGAATCTTATCTTTGTCCTTTTCTTTACACTTGTTGGTAATATAAAAGTAATTCAGTCTCCACTTAGATAATACCTGAGGTAACTATGTGAACCAGCTTCTCCATCAAAGTGATTATAGGAAATTAAGCTACTAAAGAAACAAAAGAGCTCTTTTATAGTAAAGTTTATCAACATGCTCAGAGAGGATCATTTTCTAAGGAGAAGGCCCTTTGCTGCCATCTGTTTTTCCTCTCCCTCAATGGCAGCCCAAGTCTCTTCCAAGCAAGTCCCTAAGGTTCTGTCTGCTCTGTTTATCCCTCCTCTTATTGCCCTATACACATTTATCATACTCTTAACAAAGACAATAAAATATCACTGCTTATTTTGAAAATACTGTGAATGCTTATCAGTCAAGAGGAAAAGGACACCTTTCTTTCATTGGGAGTTTGCTGTCTGTGATTATTTTTGTAGGTCAGCCAAAGAGGGAAAAGCTTTCTTTTAGTTGGTATTTCTTATTGTTCAGAGACCTCAACTGGAGATAGAGCTATCATTCTAAGAAGAGTCACCCAAGTTACACATATCGCCTCCCCTTCTCTCTTCTCCAAAGAAAAGAATTTGCATACATAAGTTTCCTTTGAGCTTTGTCCAAGCCAGCTTTTGACAGATGCTATCTGGAAAAGTGACGGGAGTGGGGAAACTAGCACATTAATCAGGCATTGCAGATGCAGCATGGGGCAAGCAGACCTCTTCACTTCTGATGGAGATACCCCTGAGGAGATGTCTGTCCCTTTTTAGCTGTGGAGAGCTCACTGGAAAGTAATTTGTGGGATGAAATCTGGCAAAGTATGAATATTTTCTATAACTCCATTTGTTCATCCAAAGATATGTTTACACATATGTGTGGAGAGACTGTAAGGAAGAAAAAAAATATGTGAAATTCTTCTAAAGTATTGATTGTATAAATGTAGGACAATGTTGTCATTAAGAAATCAACAGAACTAAGCCTTAAAGTACTATGATAAATGACCCCTTTCAATTAAGTTTAAAACTCAAGATATTTGTATATTTTTCATGTATATACATATACATCTATGTCTCATCTGGATAATTTGATCTCCATTCACATTTAGTAAAACTGATTTTATAAAAACACAGATTTAGATAATCTCTTTTTATTTAAATTATGCAGAGGAATCTATCACTTTCCATGTGTATCTACTTTTACAGTTGTTATTTTAGATTGACAATACATTAATTTTTAGAAAATCACTAAATTAGTACAACAGAGCAAATAATACCTCACCAAAAACTGAAACATGTACAGTAAATAATAGTCTCATTAACAATAGCAGATTTTTTAAGAGTAGAAATAATACAGAATTTCAAAGAAAACCACTAAAACTCATTAGTTGATAAATTACATATTGTCATCTTAGAAATAGTTGTTCAAGTTACAAAATTAAAGCATACAAAGTGCACATTGAAACAGTGAGACTGCAAACAGTTCTGCTCAATGATCCAACAAAAGCTTAGTAATATGCTTATCCATCTTACACACTTAAACATACATGCAGTATATCCTTTAGAGCACTTTCTTTTCCTCTCTTTTTTATAATAGCCATTACACATTTTGGGTTTTATTACTCCTACAGTTCTTATTACTTTTTATACTAGACACCAAATGTGATATTTATAAATATGATTCTTATTTATTTCACTTGTGAAGATACTCTCAAGTTGCCTCCATTTACCTATGAAGGCCTCATAAATATTAAAACATGACATGCAATTTTTTTAGTTCAACCACTGAAGAATACTGTTTAAATACAGACAATAACCACAAGACTCTTAAAATATTTATGTTGGAGGGTCATGGTCTTATCTAATCTCTTGAATTAATAATGTGTAAACACATCTACTCATCAGTGACTTATTTTCTTGCAGATCTGCCTTTGAGAGACTTGTATTTTCTTTATTTCACATCACTGAAACATTTTTATGATGTTCATAGCTCTGTTAGTCCCTCTGTTCACAGACTTGCCTAAAATAGAGAAAGCAAAATGTTTTGATTTGGCATTTCTGACAGGGTATTTTAATGTTTCATTATTTCAATAAAACAATAGAAAAACATTCACTGAGCTCTTATTCTTTGCCAGGAAGTATGCTAACTAATTTAAAAATAATGGTTCTTTTAATTAAAAAAGATGCATCAAAATATAAAATGCTTATTTTATTACAAACTTTATTACATTTTTTATTCAGTTAATAAAGAGCACTAGATATTAGTGGCTTATTTGTAGATAATGTGAGATGTGAACCAGTGAAACCATTTTCACTGGGTAAATCAAAAAGCACTTGGTTTTATGAAGGGTCATTAGTTGGGTGGAAAAGTAAATGGCTGTCATTGGATGTGATCCTTCAGTTCTTTCAAAGGACTAGCTAGCTGTTAGAAATGTCAATCAATGCATTTGTTAATCCTATAAACTCAGCTATAACTAAAGGCAATAAAATCACATCAGAGCTTTGCTATTTGTCCTCTCCATTTGCATTTGTACATGCTTTTAAAGGAGTAAAGAAATATTGACATGGGAATCTATACAAAACATACAGATAAACCCTATAATTAAAGCATTCAATGATATATTAATAAGATGGTATTTTAGTAGACTACAGACTACTTATGTCTTTATAAACCTGCATGAATTCACATACTATAGAATTATACATGCATTTCTGTATTGTATGAGTGTATAAATGCATACATGTGGGAAGCCGCCTATGATGGCGCCCATTTCCTGCTTCTGGGTTCTTCCCGGCCTGAACAAGCCCGCCAAATTGTCATATCTGCCCAGTTACCCGTGACGCTAGCCTATCAGCTTGTTAGGCGCGCTTCTCTGTGATTGGATACTGCTTCCCCTTATAAGAGGTTGTTCCTGCCCCCAACGGCGGAAGAGGAACCTACGTTGAGGGTGGCAGACCTTGTTAGGTCCGGTTCGCTGTATGCAATAAACTTTGAGAGCTGATCCTGCTCGAGTCTGGCCTCCTGTCTCCCGTGGCTCTGGTCATCTGGTGGCCCGTACGGGGAAAAAGGTAAAAGACTCAGCGACGTGCCTCTTCGGCCGGGAGGTGAGACTGCTGTCGCCTGCGGTACGACGGAGGACCTGGCCCAATAACAACGGAAGGCCCCGAGCGCCTCTTCTCTTCACCCTGATCAGCTACGTGAGATACAGCGGTTCCCGGGACAGGTGAGTATTGGATCGCCTGGGTTGGGTGGACGCACCTAACAGATTTTGAGCGCCACACGGGTGGACGCCGGTCTTTTTTTTTTCCCTTGCATTTGTTTCGCTTTCGCTTCGCCATTGTGGGCAACGCTGCTCGCAAACCCCTCGCTGACTCCCTAAGAGTCCTGCTGCGGACCCGAGGCATCTACATAAACCGGGTCACCCTTTCGAGATTTCTGGATAGTGTTAATGAAATTGCCCCCTGGTTTTGGCCCACGGGCTCTCTAACCCTCCCGTCATGGGAGAAGTTAGGAGGGGATCTTAGATGCGCCCGAGAAGAGGGACGCTTGGATCCCATGGTTTTACCCCTGTGGGAACTGATTAGGGCTTGTCTGACGGACGAACAAACCCCCGGGCTTTGCTCAGCCTGACAGGCTCTTGACAAAGCTCGATCCGAGTGCTCGGAGGAGCCCGAAGTCACACCTGACTTTGGGCCTCCAGAGAAACACAAGGGCTCCGAAGCTCGTGACCCATGGTCGCCCCCTTCAGGGCGCCAGGCCCTACTGCACCGCCGTGGCCGGAAGAGGAGTTGCTCCCTGGGCTGCCACCACAACCTATGGCACCGCCCTGGTTAGAGGGAGAGCTACTTCCTGGGTTGCCTTCTGCGCCCCCATCTGGGGAGGGAGGAGGACGTTCCTTCCACCAGAGGGTATGGTCGCGGCTTCCCTTTGAGTGTTCTGGTCTCCATGCATTCCCGGTACAAGTAGGAGGCAGGGGAGGAGGAGGATATTATGAGCCCTTAGAAATTAAACAACTTAAAACTATCAAGGACGCAGTTTCAGCTTATGGGCCCAATGCGCCATTTACCATGGCGCTTTTAGAGGCATTGGCAGGTCTGCTTTTAACTCCTGGAGATTGGACCCAGCTGGCACGCGCCTGCCTCTCCCCCGGACAATATTTAGATTGGAAGTCCTGGAATGAGGAATTCTGTGTAGAGCAGGTGGCATCCAACAGGGAAAATAACCAGAGAGAGTGGAACAGGGATATGCTATTAGGGCGAGGAGCCTTTGAGGAAGATCAAACTCAATACCTCGCCAGGTTTATGAACAAATTAGCCACTGTGGCCTCCAGGCCTGGAGACGGCTGGCTGGAAAGGGAGAACATACGGGTCACCTTACAAAAATTATACAAGGGCAGGGAGAGCCATTTTCAGACTTTGTGGCCCGCATGCTTGAGGCCGCTAACAGGATTTTTCCAGATGCTGAGGCGGCTCACCCTCTCATAAAACAATTGATTTTTGAACAGTGCACTAAGGAGTGCCGTGATGTCCTAAGAACTAACAAAAATAGGTCCTTAGAAGAGTGGACACGCCTGTGCCGTGAATTGGGTGGCCACGGCCTAACGCCCAAAGGAAGAATATCATTGGCACTCTTTACCATAAATTTTTTAAACCTTAATCATAATAATCATTCCCCTGCCATGGAACATAGCAATCCGTCCCCAACCGACAAAGGGCTGGTTAGACGGAAAGATGTCCTTACAGGACAATGGATGGGCCCGGATCCAGTGATTAGCTGGACCCAAGGTGCGGTTTGTGTCTTCCCACAGGAACCAGGCTGCGAACCGCTGTGGGTCCCGGAAAGATTGACGTGAGCAGTAAACTCCCCACCAGTTCCTGATAAAGCACAGGAGGATAAGCCCGCGGACACAAGTCAACTCGACCCTTCTGGGACCGACGCTCAGCGCCCGAGACCATCTACAAACTAAAATGTCTGGTTTGGAGCTTTTTCTATTCTGTGGGTTCCTATTAATCATGCTCAGATTCCACAGAACCACCACAATATCTTTGGGGTCCTTGGCACCACCCGCCCACATTGGCACCTTTTTCGGCGGCCTCGCCCGCCTCACCCAGGGTTTACACCATCAATCAAACAGTCCTTGATTATGCTAATTGCCATGGCTATCCTAGTAGGGCTTGTGGTTATTAAATGCTTGTTAGATCGCCTCATACAAACTCAGCAGCAGGTTAAGATCACAGCTATGGCAGCCATGCAAATGGCAGCAGGTGGCCCATCAGGCCAGCAGGCCGCCGCATATCTCCTTCACATTGCAGAACATCAGCTATAAGAGCTGAGTGGGCAAGCCAATGACGGGTAAGACGGGAAAAGCCCTCCCGGTCAACCTAAGACAGGCTCCACTCAGATATACATGGCCTATAAGGCCAGGGGTCCCTCCCGGAGTCAAATTATTGGCATTGAGATGCGAGACCAAGGGTACTGCAGTGCCATCCGCCCCAAAGGTTGGGGGGAAGGCAGGAATGAATGTCTATATGCATCCAGGTTCGGTTCACAAAAGCCTGGCCCTGCGAAAAAATGAACCACTCACCTTGAGCATGGTCCTGGCGCAAGGATATGCACAAAACAGGGTGATGCACAGCAGGGTATAGACCTCTACATTCTCTCATGCCTCGGCCTACAAGGTAGGCCCACTCCTAGGTGTCTAACAGCAACAAGGTCATAGACACCTTGGAGGGACCCACAGACCATCCTATTTTAATAAATAAAAAAGGGGGAGATGTGGGAAGCCGCCTATGATGGCGCCCATTTCCTGCTTCCGGGTTCTTCCCGGCCTGAACAAGCCCGCCAAATTGTCATATCTGCCCAGTTACCCGTGACGCTAGCCTATCAGCTTGTTAGGCGCGCTTCTCTGTGATTGGATACTGCTTCCCCTTATAAGAGGTTGTTCCTGCCCCCAACGGCGGAAGAGGAACCTACGTTGAGGGTGGCAGACCTTGTTAGGTCCGGTTCGCTGTACGCAATAAACTTTGAGAGCTGATCCTGCTCGAGTCTGGCCTCCTGTCTCCCGCGGCTCCGGTCACATACATTCAAATATGTGTGCAAGTATAGTATCTGCAGATATAAATATATACATCTCTCTCAATATTTGATTTGATGCTGTAAGATACATTTTGCCAAGTTTATATTCTCCTAATACTGAAATTTAAAATATACAGTTACATAATTTCTTCAAAATGGAGCACAAAATTTGAAACAGCAATTAATAAATCATAGAACTATATGGGCTGTATTCATTGACTGAAATAAATTCCTAATTAATGCATGCTCTTCATGTGAGCAAAAGTGATAAAAATTTATCAGAGACAACTGCTATCGATGTCTAGCTGCTATCACGCATTGGAAATTGAAGATGACCTTTCCTCAGGTCATTTAAATGTTCCTAAAAGCACCTAGCTCAGGTGGCTCCTTCATGCCACTAAAAGCTGATAGGAAGACCCACAGGCAAGGTCGTTGTCTGATGGAGGGTATTTCCCAGCAGAGCTGTCGCCTTTGAGGGCAGAAGCGGAAGAAAAAGCAGAAACACATTCCTTATGAGAAATCAGCTCTCAGCTAAAGTTCTCTTTGTACGAAGTGACTTTTCCAAGCTACTTCAATCCAAACAACTGGCATGTGGCGCATTCTGAAGATGGATCGTCAGCTGTGCCCCCACAGCTGTGAGAGTCTGGCACACTAGCTCCCCAGCCAGCGCGCAGGAAGACAGATACTGTCATTTTGGGGAGGGGGAACGGATCACCCACAGATGTTGAGAGGAGGAGGACTGTCTACGTTCTTTGGCAAGCTCATCAAATTGCTCACACACATACCAGCAAAGAAAGAAGTAGAATCGCTGTGTTACCTATCATCACATTACCCAGTGCACTTTTACACCAGCCCCTCATTCATGCCTAAGTGGAAAATAAATTGTTTGAGATGAAGTTCTGTGGCCCTGGAGCAGATGGTACAACGGATCTCCATGTGAAGGAAATCCAACACACCTGGCTTTTTGAACACTAAAGTTACTTAAGAGCAGCTTCTTTCTACAGAAAGCCAAGATTGTTTTTCAAATCTCTGAGTATTCCAAATGTAAAATTCCTGTTTGACTACAAGGATTTTTTGTTCTCTGTGTACGCTACCATAGCTGTACAGAACTTATATGACATATATGAACAGGTTTGCTTGCTCTCAGTCTGTTTGCCAAGTGGCCTTGTCACCTAAATGGACAATTTTATGAGCCTATGGATTCAATTCAAAAGTGAGAATGTGGGAAATTCTTCATTAAATGAAAAGAATGTGATTTCCAAAGCTCATGTTAATTCATTTAATATTTACACAGGGAATAACACTAAAAACAGTGAGTAGTACCAATTTTTCTTTTCTGATGGTAAACACTATCTATTTACATGCCTAAATTTAGCATTATCTTGGTGGCCAGGAGCATTTGGATGAGTGAGATGTGTTTTTACTGAAACACGTCTCAGTTCCTTTTGCTTCCGTGTTCTCTCTCCTTTCCCTTACCCTTCACTCTAACCCATAGTTAAACATTACATTCTCAGGTCTATTCAGATCCCTTCACTGCCCTTACCTTTCATGGTGTTCCTTCAGTTCAGCAAAAATAACCAGAGATTTTAAAAAATCTGATTGACTGAGTCTTTCTAATAAATTATTATTTCCCAAGCCAAGTCCAATCATATGTGTCTAAGAGAGCAAAGTCATGTTACAAACATGGTACAGTATCCTAGTTTGTGAGTGTATATTGCAATTAAAATATGTATAACATAAGATGTTATCATTAGCTGTTTTTCTTCAAGCTAGAGTCAATAAGTAGGAGAATAAGCAAAAAGGAAAAAGATTCTAATTGTTTTTTTTGAATAGGATAAAAATATGATTATTAGTTATGCATACAATTTATTCATGTTCAACATAACTGATTTCAAATCTAGATGCTTCTTTTCATTAGATATAATTATTCAAAGTTTTTACATTTATTAAAGTTCAGTTAAGTAGTGTTATACCCTAGTATCCCTATACCTTGTAAGATGCCTGATATGTAATGAGTGTTTAATGAACATTTGAATAAATGAATTAATGCAATTATTGAATAAATATAGATGGTAATACATATAGAGTCTAGAAAACAGATGGAAAATTCTCCTCCAACCTACATTTTGAAGCCACTTTGTTCTTATTCCATCTAGCAAAAATCACATTTTTTGCTTTGCTTTCTCCAAAATCAATTATAATTTGTATTCGTGTCATAAAGTATTCACTGTACTTAAAGCTTTACTTCTAGTCTTGTGTTGTTTAAGAGATGAATCATCCATACATGTAAACAATTTGAGTGTGAATTTTTGCTTTAAGTTTCCATTTAGATATTGGACAGTAGAGCTAAAGTACCATTTCATTTATTTTCTTTTTACTATTGGTACCCACGAATCTAAGTGTGATCTGTTTCTTCATATGACAGTGGTGACAGAAACTCTGATGGGTCTTTCTAATGTGTTTTAAAAGTGCATAATTGTCTGGGGCTGGGGAAGTAGCGGAGCTGTGCGAGTGCGTGTCTGGCAAGCGTGTGGTTATGAGTTTGATTCCAGAATAAAAAAAAAAATGACATTACATATCTTGTAAATGTTTATCAGTTGAATGTATTATCTGTTATTGATTATATTAAGATTAAGAGCCAAATTTCCTATGATACTTGTGAAGTGAAAATCTTTCTGTGAATGAAACAATTTTATTGAATAATGGGAGCATTTAAGCTAAGGAAGATAACTCCCATCCAACGATAAAATGGTGGCCAAAGGACATTGTTTTCTAAGCATGATTTGTCTTAGAAATTAAGAAGGATGATGATAAGAACATTTCTGCTGTGAAAACTAAGTGGATAATTAAATTAGCCTTACAAAAATGCTGTTTCCATAATTTCACTTCCTATACAATTCACATACTTTCTTATTCTCTGACATATGAATATCAAACTCCTTAGATTGGGTGTAAACAGTCTCATCCACATCTACCTTTCAGTTTTGTGGTGAATCTTCCGCTCAGAGAAGCCAGAATTCCACTCTCTGACATATACCTCTCACTCTATACTTGGGGCACTGATCATGACTACACCTTCTTTCCTGCATTAACTTATACTTTTATTTCAGAGCCCAGCAGAACATTTCACAGAAACAATAATGGAGTGACTGGCCTGTGTGTTTGTGAACCTTTGGCTGTGTAATTACAAGTATCAAATACCTTCTTTAGATAAAAACATCGGTTAGTTTGAAAAACGGTGCGCTGAGATGATTAACATTTGCCATAACACTGAGGGTGAACTTCCTCTCCCCACATTTCCCACCACAAATGTTTATTATTTAGTGTCCATATGGGGTTAAGGATTTAAGAGATTTATAATCTAACAGGAAAGGATATATTTTACAGCCAATGATCATTTTCCTTTAACTTAAAGCTTGTGTTTATAAAAATCTTTGGCAAATACAAAACACACATTTATTAATACAGACAGAAATGATTAAGAATAATCAACAAATTTCTTTTAAAAGAATTTTGCATGACTGAAATATTTCCTACATGAAACACAGCTAGAAATTGTCATTTCACTGCCCTTTGTGGAGTTTACTGTAATTCATTTTCTTGGAATTATCCACCTTCCATTCACATAAACCAAATTCACCCATCTTTAACGGTCATATTTATTTTGCGCACCTTCTACAAACCTTGTCATAAATATTGAAGCGGTTTCCTTGTTTTCTAGAGTAATTGTATGCTCTATAAAGACTTATTTTGAGTTATTATTGTATAATTTTGGAACTAGACAGGATATTAGAGATTATATAGTTTCTATTTATAATTTTATAATGAAAAAATGAATACTTCTAAATCCCTAGCTTTTTCAATGCCTGACTTGCAAAGCTCAATTTTATTACTGTGACTCCTATTTTGCTTCTCACCATGGCTGTGTATGGTATCTATTTTGAAATGCTTCTTCTGCAAATGTTTTTGCCATTATTTGTGTGTGTATATGATTTAGGACACAAATAAAATGTACACATTTATTTTATGCATACAGAATATATGTGTATATAAATACATACACATACATAATTTTTATTTTACTAATATGATTTTACCATAAAGTTGGAGCTTATATCAGAATAACTGGCAAAAAAAAAAGAGTTCTACATTTCAAGAAACTCCTTAGTATCAGACAAACTGGAGTTGACACAAATTACATTATTTTATTTCTTTTATAGATAGAATTTTAATGTGCCATTAAGATATTGCACCTTTTACTTAACCACACCTCTAATGAAAAATATTAAGACTAGTTTCAAATGCCTCAATTTCCCTAATTTTTTCATTACCCCAAATCTAAACTCTAACCAAGATGGCACTGTAAATCTAGGAGCAAACTTTGTTCTCTACACTTGAGCTATAAAACTGACATGCACTTAGGGGCTGGATATTTAGCTCAGTGGCACAAACATCTGCGTGGCAAGCACGAGGTCATGAGTTTAGTCCGCAGTACCAAAAAAAGTCAATCAATTAATAAAATAAAATAAAATTGATATGCACTGTAAGAAGAAAGTACACCACTTTCAAAGAAAATACTAAAGAAAAAATGTAAGGTATTTTATTAACATATTAATAACAATTCCATATTGAAATAATAATAGATATACTACAGATATACTACATAACAAATGGTATTATCAACATTGATTAATTTTATCACAAATTGTATGAGTAAGAAGAGCTGATATCTAGGAACAAGGAGGGAAAACCTGGAGATAAGTGGAAGCGGGTTGTGGCTGCAACAGGAAAGCAGGAGGATCCTTTTGGTGATAGAACCCTTATGTCTTCATTATGATAGTGGACATATAAGCCAACACGTCCTAAGTTTGAATAACACGAAGTTCTCTCTCTGTCTCTTTCTGTCTCTCTCTCTGTCTGTCTCTCTGTCTCTCTCTGTCTGTCTCTCTCTGTCCCTGTTTCTCTCTCTCTCTGTCTCTGTCACTGTCTCTCTCTCTCTCTCTCTCTCCCTCTGTCTTGCACACACACACACACACACACACACACACACACACACACACACACTACATACACACACGCTGCATGAATGTTAGTAGCCTGGTTATTACACTATGTTCTCCCTTATAAGATTTTTACCTGGGAGGAGGTACTGAATAAGAGGTACAAAGATCTCTTTCTTATATGTGAACCTACTATCATCTCTAATATAAATACTAGAACATTTAAAATTTCCCATGTGCCATGGCCTATGCACTGTGTTTGATTTGATATAGAAATTGTAGAATTTTTACCAACTAGAAATAAGTGACACATTTGGTGGAAATGAGACACTGATTATTTTTTACCAATTCACTAACCTTATGAAGAGAGAAATTGTATAATACCTTTTAATCAATAGGCTGCCATTCAATGTGAAAAGAAATATTATAAATTATGCACTCAGAGCATACTTGAAAACACCTAGGCTTTGTGTAAATCGAGAATTTTTTTGTCTCCTAAGACTTCTACAAAATAGGGTCTTCAGTGTCATCAATGCAAACTTACTGAAACTGCATAATCCACCAGGTTCTGTGGCAATTTCAGAACCTCGCTAGTGCTGAAGTCTCCTCCTGACCCCATCCAGAAGCATTCTCTAAGTGAGTGGGGTTCTCTGCTCAAAACCTTCCTGTTCATTTTCTTCTGAGGGTCCTTCACTAAGGCATGTAGGTTTCTTTGTGGAAATAATGTATAATAAACATTAATAAAGCTGTTTTTTTTTTTTTTTTTTTTCAGGAGCACATGCTCCTGCCTGGCAACTGTGAGGTTATGAGTTTGATGCCCGGTACCAAAAAAGTTTAAGTAAATAAATATCATTAATAAGCTTATTGTAACTTATAATTGGTGAGCCTATAAATAATTACTAATATTAATTAGCTGTATATCTTAGCTTTATCCGATCATTTGATTTTTTTCCAAATTCCTCCTTTATTGGTGATTTAATGCCAATACTCATTTCTTTTGGAATGAAATGGACTTCTCTTTCTAGTAACCTACTTTATTTTCTCTCAAAAGAAATTTTGGTACTGTCTTTATTCACTGCAGTTATAAACTCGTAACCCAACTACAATTATCCTTCACCTATCTTTTGTGTTCTTACATTGTCCTACATGTTTAAAAATTTCCTGTTCCCTGCCTTGTTATATTTCTTTGAACATAGCTCCCAGTAAGTAAAATTGTTTTAAATATTGACATAATAGCATCTCATAGATCTTTATGTATTATAAGAATCAAATACATTAGACAGAATTTGTTGATTCTCTCATATTCAATTTTAAACACTTCTTTTAATAACAATAAACAAAAACAATGAACACAAGACAAAACAAAACATATCAAATAGAAGAAAAACAACAAAAGTTCTATGGTGGGGAAACATAAGCACAATACACTCACAGCATTTTATGAGACTCAAGGCTTATAGAGTTCCAATGTGTATTAATTGTATGATAAGGCAGAAATGATGGGAATCAAGTTGTTACATCTGGAAATGTGTATACAAAATTTCAAGGTATATGCAAATTGTCAAGGCTCTTTTATCCCAACAGCCTTCAAATTTTTAAATTGTACAGGTACCCCATATCTGATTAATTCTATCTATCCAACCATATGTTTGGTAATGACACCCTTGGTTAAACAGAGAGATTGTTTTTCCTCATGAGTCATTAGAAGCACAAACCTGACCAAACTTGAGTAAAATATTACCCAGTGGAGTGAGTTGTGCTAAAAGCTAAAATGTGATAGAGGGCCATGAAGATACAGGATATTAAAGGCCAGAAACTATGTGTCAAGTAACTGTACAAAAGAGAAGAGGAAGGAAAACTGAGAGGCAGTGAGGGGGAAGAAATCCAACTTTTTGGATGCTACTCAGTGGTTAGCAACTTTAAGTGTTTTATTTTCATTTAATCGTTCCAATAAAACCATGAAATCATGAATACTAAGTCTACTCACAGATGAGAAAGTGGGTTTTGGTTATTAAAAAATTCAAATACCATCTATATTATCTTAACTTAGAGTCTCTTTTGCTCTAAAACTTGTTCTTTTTCTACAGTGTGACCAAGACTTGTGAGAAGATTGTAATGAAATTCAGTTGTTGACAAATACAGCTGATCCCTGAGAGCCCTGCCATGTCACACTGAGCAAGATAATGTACAGGTAACTGGTAGAAGTAATTGTACACACAGAAGAATGTCTAGTCTCTTAGACCAAAAGCCCATTTAGTAGTAAGAAACAGAAGCATTGACCAGTGCCAATTGTGGTGCTGTATTGTCAAAACCTGCATTACTCACCTTGCTAGTTTTATGTATGGATGTTTCTTCCTATCAGCTAGATGGGAAATAGGCAAAAAGGTATCAGCAGGCTCGTCTCCTCTATAAAGACCCTAAAACTGTTCCATCATTCCAGAAGTTAAAAGCTTTTACATTTGTGAGGGATTAAGTAAAACCACAATCGTTATATATATTTCCATGTTATATGACTTAGTTATTTTTTTAAGCTTTTATCTCCATTTTTTTGTTCATCCTTCTATTCTAAGGGTACAGGTTTTGGCTTTCTACTGAATGATCATTAATTACCAGCATATTTGATCATGCTCTATGCACTAACCTAAACCACTTTTTGGAACTCATCATGGAACCTGAAACATCCTCACTGGTTAAAGTTTGAACTCCATTTATCATTTGGGTCTTAGTCTGCATTGAATCCAGTCAGACACTAACTTTTAGTTGAATTAAGAATCTACAAAAATTGAAGAGTAGTTGGTAATTTTGAAGGAACCAAATCCATTGAGAAACTAATGTTCCTACCTGTTATCTCATCCAGTTCAACCTCTATCTTTTTCCTTTCCTACCCATATGGCTGAGGTCTTAACCTTCCGTGAGCAGAGAGGACACTGTCAACACGGTCTGGCTTAAAGTGAGATATTCAATAGAGACATGAAGGAAGATTGCCATCAGTGAGCCTTAAACCTGTCCCTTCTCTGTGTTCTGACAAGACATTGGCAAGTCTCAGGCAATGCTGTTAAATTTATGTCCTAAATATTTTAGGTGAATTGATCTTAAATGCTTCCTAGTGGGGGTTCCTCAGTAGTCCAATAAGATTTTCTTTTACCTTAGAAATCAGGTGGAGACATAAATCCAGAGATATGTAACATTCTAAAAGTATTCAGTCTTTGGAGAATGAGTCTCCATAATAATCAACTATGTGTCCAATATGTGTCCATATTATCTCCCAGAACACCACATGTGACATTCCTAGTAAATATCAAGGATGCTTCCTGCTTTCATTTTGATAGATTCCATTTCTTTGTTTCTCAGTTTTGGTTCTTGTGTTAAAGTATCTAGTTTTCTTACCATTGTGTTGTCTACAAAGATCCCTTTTCCACACCTTTCCTGCTTTTCCCTAACTTCCTTACTATGATCCACTACCCTTTCACAGAAAGTTAAGCGACTCCAATTCTCCTAGTTCATTCCTCTAATGTCTCGTCACACCACTCGTCCTTTTCAGATGGGCAGACTAAAGTAAAATATCAAAAAAGAGTGAATGGAAGTGTAAGTCCCCTGGGAAACTAGGCTCTTTTCCATCCCATGTGCTTATAAATTTCATTGCTGATTTCCTTATCAGGCTCTTCTCTTTTATTGAAATAAAGATAGTAATAAACTTCTCAGGGTTGAATTTCTTTTCATTCCAAACTGTCTTCCTATCATGAATAAACAGATAGTCTATTTTCTTGGCTGTGTAAAATAAATTATTTGATCTGAGAGTCCATAATGAATTTTTCTTGGCCTTAATTAGATCATTAAACCAAAGGTTGAGATCATAACATGTCATCATAATGATATCTATTTAATCAAAATGTCCATTTGTTTTCATTACACCAAGTTTAGAAAGCAATTCCTAAGTGCTTCCCAGGGTGTTAATTGGTATTTTAGGTTTCTTTCTTCTTTTTTTTTTTAAGTATTTTTTCAGATTTGAAGGTAAAAAACATACTGTGATGGACTACAAAAGAATGATCTTTTAGATAACTCACTAAATCTCTTTATCTCTTGAACTTCTTGTATCTTCAGTGTTCATCATAGATTTAACATTTTAAAGAAACCTAGATAGTCTTTGCCTATGGTTTTCCTACTCTGAATAAACCTTAAATCTCCATTTAATTCCACATCAGGAAAAATTCTAGTAAAGAAACTCCCTTCTGCAGAGGAACCCTTTTTAATGTTTCTTTAAAAAGAAAGTCCCAAAACACAATGTAGAGAAAAAGGTATTTCACCTATCACAAAGAAGGAAGTTTGCCAAACTGACTGGATGTGAGCTCGTAAGACTGGGTGACAGAGTATGTTCTGTATACCAGGATTTCCTGGCTTTGGTTGTGAGCTAGCAGTAGCCATATCATCACCTGAACACTTGTTATAATGCAAATTTTTCAGCCTTATACCAGACCTACTGAAACTTTGGTGATTTTTCCAGGTAATTCCAAATGCAGGCTAATGTTTTATAGAAAATAAACAGATTTCCTCCTTATTATCTAAAATGTCCTGTGTGCTTCACTTTGCATATAATGGCAGGCACTTGCTGATAAACCTTCCAATTATCACTTCTTTCTAGCCTTCATCCTCTCCACTTGATCATGTTCAAGACTACTCAGAATAAGGAGAGATTGGCTCTCCTCAGAGAGCAAAAGACTATGACATCCATCTTGCTGGCATCTTTCCTTGACTTTTCTTGCTTGCTTGTTCTAATGAAGCAAACTGGAGAGTCACATCTGGTCAAAGACTGAGAGCAACCTCTACTTTTGCCAGCAAGAAATTGAGGTGTACAATCCAATAGTCTTTGAGAAAATAAATCCTGCCAAAAACTGTGTAAGTGGGCTTGGAAATGAATGCTTCCCAATGCAGTCCTTTGGATGTGTCTGCAGCCCTGGGAAAGACTTTGACTGAGATGTTGTGACAGATCTTCAAACATGAAGCCAAGCTAATCTGTGCCAAATTAGTAGAGTATCAAGCTCTACTAGGTTTCAAATACAGATTGTCAAACTCTAGGACAGGTACTTTGATTCCCTGCAATACTCTCTAAGTTTGTAATATAATGAACATTTAGCTAGTTCCCCATAATGCACACATTTTTGCACATTCCTCCCAGCAAATGATAGACATTTGGTATTGTTTTTTAATAATGAGTGGAAACACCGGGCTACTTTGAGATGGGTGGGAAGAATAGCCAAAAAGTAATTATTTTCTTTTGGTTTATTTACCCAGAAAACTTTTCATTCATTTTTTAATCAAACCTATCTTTCTTCAGAAATAGTTTTATTATTCTACATATAAATATCCTCTGCAATTAAATAGAAATAAATTACCCAATGTTGAGATGTTTCACTGAGGCTCAGCTCCTGTAAACACAATTTCACTTGTGTAGTATCAATGATTAATGTACATCTGAGGTTACCTGCAGAATTTTTGAGAACTGGAGGCACAAAAGACACATTCATTTAAGTTCATCCCATAGTTCTGAAGTGGGATCCTGACCCTGTTTCTTTACTGTTTTCCCTGATGGTACTTATGGTCATCAATGCCTGAAATTTTGTTTTTTCAAAATAAGGAAAAGACTTTTTAACAGTCTAGCCAGATATAGCCTTAAGGTAAATGAATTTGAACAAATTGAATGATTATGCAAATTAAGCTTGGGATACTTATAGGTCATGTTAATGTTTTCCAAAGAATATGTACATTTTAGGGGGTCTGAATTTTATGATATTTGTTATTACTTCAAGGAGATATGCAGTATAGTGAAGATTAATCTGAGCAGATCACATTGCATGATTGAAAGAAAAATGATTCTGTTAGAAGAAGAGAGTTATATTTGGTATCACTTGGACTAATTAAAAAACACTGGTCTTTGTTAACTGGGTCAGCCAGAGGTCAAAAGAACAGGTGGTTGTGCACAATTTCATAAGCACTTGTTTAATATTTGGCTCTGTCATTTCCCTGAAGTTGATCAAAGTGGAGCTATGATCATTACCCAAAGATTGTTTGGAGAGATTGAGCCTTGACTGATGGAAAAAGAGCTAATTAGAAACTCACCTTTCCAATCTGGAAAGTGAAAAAGTTTAAATAAAATTGGCAAGAAATAGTCTGACCTGATAAAACTGGTCTCTTGCCGCTGTTCTTGTGCCCCCTACAATCAAATTTGTCCCATTTTGCTTAATTAAATTATTTCTTTATAAGCACAAAGAACTTTGTTTTTTATTTTCATTTTCATCCTTCTTGAATAGCTGGAATCATGTTGTCATGATTTCTTTTAAAATCTAAATAGATTATATACATTCGTTACCCTAAAACACATGCAGATGATCAGTTTGAGACAAAATTCTTCAGAGAACTCATATGAAATTGATTTGCCAACTATGTAGTTCACTAAAAATCACTTGTTAAAAAAAACTTTAATAATGGATTATGTGGTTCCCCCTTAGGACAGAGAATTTTTCTGATTAATATCTGTTTTGGGAAGGTCAGCATTTGGAATAAAAAATCAAATGGTAGCTATCCATGTAAAGGTCTCTTCTCCAGTTTCAATAACTAGATAAGGAAATGCTTTAAAAGCAAAACTTTATGTAAGTACGCATATAGAAATCTCATCACGAATTTAAATATTAAGTAAATGACTAACCTAATATACTGAATATTTATATTTTTTCACACTGGAACTAGTATACTTTTAAAGCAAAGATTATATAATATGTGATTTAAAGTAGCAAATCGTACTATATTTTCTCTAAAAAATTCGAGTAAGTTCAAGATGGTAAGGTTATTCTGTTTCCTACTGCTCTGCCTACTGCTCTGGATAAGTTGTAAAAATAATCACAATACACTGTCAAAACTTGATGGAATTTAAACAATACATACACTGACACAGGAAAGAACTGATTTTTTTTTCTAAGCTTTTATTAGATACGTCTACGTAGGCCTCAACATGGAGTATTTGGATGAACAACTCTAATATCTGACATTTCAGCTCAGTAATTAAAATATGGACTGATACTAAAGAATTCAAAAATGAATATAAATTTTCATCTTATTTTTCTTTTATTGCTAATATGATCACCCCAACAAATATTTGTGCAAGGCCAACTCTGTAGAAACATGAAAAAAATCAAGAGAAAAAAAATCTGCCTATGTAGCACTTATACTCGATTGGCTAAATTGTAGTAAACTTAATATAGAGCAGAATAAAACATTTTTTTAAATAAATGCACCTCCCTGACCATTTTCAAATAAACATTTTGATACAAAAGGAAAGTATCTGTTCAACAAAATAGTACTCTTAAAAAACGGGTCATGATAACAAAACAGTGTTCAAGTTTGTGAAAGTCACATGAGAAAAGGGCACGTTTTTGGTAAATGATAAGTTCATATTTCAAACTGAGTAAAAGAAATCATGACAGGTATAAAACAGCATATTTGACTTTTCAATATCCAAAGCTATAAATAAAACAGAAGTTATCTAGTAAAAGTTGTTGTTTACTTGCTGTCAAAGAATCCTAATGTGTATTCAATTAATGAGTATTTAAAGCAATATACAATGTGGTCAGGATTAAAATGAGGAGTTTCAAGCCAGTGTAAGTGGAATATAGAACAACTACTAAGTGAAAAATCCCATACAGTTACACTTTGGTTCACGCCTAGGTATGCTCATGGATAAATTTTATTTTTCTTTTTAACAGAGCTTTTTAAAAGTCAATGGTCAATTGTGCCAGAAAGACAAGGCTCATAGAAACATCTACTGCACGATATTAGGAGGGCAAGCCACCAGTGTGATGTGGGAAAAGAGAAAAATCAGATGATTGTTTCTGCTATAACTCAATCTTGACTTCTCTCACCCAAACTTAGCTTGTGCTGCTGGAGAGGAAAAGGCAGACACATGAAAAATGAAAACCGTGTGCAAACTTTCTGCTCCATTTGTCCCCATCTGACTCTTGTCTCACTCAAAAAAAAAAAAAAAAAAAAAAAAAAAAAAAAAATTGTCACAGGATAGACTCAAATATTTAAGAACTGCTGGCATTACACAACTTTTCCAGAAACCTAAATGTAGCCCTTGTGCTTCTGATCTCACAGGACAGTTGTCCTTGTAACTGGGCCCAGGTATCTGTCTTGCTTACTTTTGTCCCATTGCTGAGATGAAATGCCTGATGCTAAAAATTAAGGAAGGAAAAGTTGAATTAACTCTTAGTTTGTGGAGATTTCAGTCCATTATCAGCTGGCTCCAAAGCAGGGTGGCAACAGAAGACAGCTAAAGCAGCAAAAGCAAAAATGTTGGGAGCAGCAAACCGCTTTTCCTCCCTTATATTGAATGCAGGCTCCTGGACCTCAGGTAACTGTAGTCCTCACACCATCTCTGTGCCCTCCTCCTGCCCAGGCTGAGAATGTTTACAAAGTAAGGACCCAGGCCCCCTGCTGCGTCACTTAATTAAACTTCTAAACCTCTCGAATTGAAACAGTGAACAACATCATGTAGCAATAAGGGCGTGCCCTCTACACTCCAGGATGAAGAACTGCTGACTTGCTTAGTTAAGCTTCTAGGCTTCTCAGGTTGACACAATGTACCAAACATTGCAGTAGTTCACGGTGAGAGAAAAAAAGTAGTAGCTACTCCACCTTGTGACGGAAATTCCTGAGTGGTACTGAATACTGGTATTTTAGTAATGATATTTACTTAATGGTTGTAGCTTTGGACTGGTCTTGAAGTTGCTGATTTATTTGACTTTAATGCTTCTTAAAGAACAAAGCCTATTGGGTCCTGCCATGTCAGTCAGGCCCTCTGATAACACTCCCACGAATACTGGGTGACTTTCTGGCTTCCCAAAGTGTATTTCTACATTCTCTAGCTCACAAGTGTTTTTATTTAAATATTATTTTGCATTGAAACACATTATACAGTTTTTTTTTTTTTGGGGGGGGGTCTTTTTCATTTTTATAGGTACCAAGGATTGAACTCATGACCACCTGCTTGCAAGGCAGGTGCTTATGCCGCTGAGCTAAATCCCCAACCCCCACATTATATATACTTTTATGAAGAAGTTATTGAGAGCACAAGCATCACTTCCTTACAATCACATAAAATCCTTTGTGTGATGCGTACACTTTCTGTATGAGGAAATATCAATAAAAACTCAGGTAAATTTATATTTATAATAGTTTCTCAAATCTTTATGTCATTGCCCATAGTATTTTTAAAAGACAAAATCAATTTGAGCTCAAATCCAAAATTCTCTCTGCTGATTCATGGTTTGGAAATATTAAAATGAAATGACCAGGTGGCCAAATCAGAGGGTGACAAAGATTTGCAGAGTCTAATCAAAATTCAGTTAGAGTCTTTCAAATTAGTTGGCTAGCACTTGGGAAATTGTCAAATTCACTTCATATATATCTTCCCTTTAACTCTATCTTTCTAAAGACCATTTCAATATTAGGTCAGATTATGCATATTAAGGGATTTGCAAAAGTAATGCTAATTTAAACTGCAAGCGCTGAGCATTACAAATGACCCACACCACTAAAGCTGCTAAGTCTAGGAGTGCTTGACTCATCAGCTCCCAAATCTCAGATCAGAAACTGTTCAGTTTGGAAATTACACTTTAGACAATGTAACAACAGACCTTTAGCAAAAAATGCTGAACATTTTCATATAACCATATCAGATGCTAAATCATCCTGTGCTTTTCTGCCTACCAGCATGCGAACTCTTTCTTAACAAATTGTTGCTGTGGTCCTTTAATAGATCATCAAGGAACACTCTACTTCCCAAACTTGGTTTAAAACTTATTATTCTGCAACCATTCTACTTCTATATTTCTTCTGTTAGTGCCACCCAATCAAATACTCATCTTTAAAAGCAATGACCAGGATTTAGTAGATTGTCCTATTATATATTCTGATTTCTAGTATGATTCTCAAGGCCTTTGGCAGTGAAATGCTAAAAAATTTCCTACTGGATATTTGTCTTAGTTACTTTTTACTCGTCACTGAGACAAAACACCTGAAGCCCAAAGTTGGGAAAGGAAAGGTTTATTTCTTACAGTTTTTGGAGGTTTTAGTCCACACTCAGTTGGTTCCAAGGCAGGCGGGCATGGCTGGGCCACAGTTCATGGCGGCTGCAAACAGCAAACAAGAACCAGCAAAGAGCAAGACACACCTTCTTCCTGCCATTACATCACATCGTGGCTCCACCCCTATGTGGGTGTAGCACTGACATCATCAATCCAAGCACTAGACAATGAACCAATCACAAATACACAATGTAAACTCATGAGGCCTGGGGGACACAGACATAAACCATGACATTCCACCCCTGGCCCCCAGGACTCATGTACATCCTTTATACAAAAGACATTTAGACCACCTCCAAGAGTTGCCAAAGTCCTAAGTTTCAGCACTGCTGAACAGTCCAAGTCCCAATCTTCTCCAAGATCTATGGCAAACTCTTAACTGTAACCCCTCTGTACAAAAGAAACAAGATTAAACATTTCTGAAATGCAAAGGCACAAGATAAACATTACCATTCCAAAAGTTATGAACAGGAGAATATAAAGCATTGGAAACAAAGCAAGTCCAACATCCAGCAGGGCAAACATTAAGTCCTAGAGTTCCAAGCTCAGCATCTGAAACAATCTGGTTGCAAGCTCCAAAAGGCTTGGGTGTTCCACCCCCATGGCACTTCCAGGGATATCAGGTCCTACAGCTTCTCTCTTAAATCCTGTCTGCTCGCTTTTTGCAGCTTTCCTTGGATCATCCATGTTCCTGACTTTTCCAAACTTCTGGGGTCTCCATTGCACCTTCAGCTTCACCATTACTTCACAAATTGCCCTTTCAGGGGCACACTGCTTGGCCTGCCAGGTCCTTTGCAATAGAGGTGGAAGCCGTCTTATCAGAAATTGTGCATTTTCCTTGCACCTAAAATCAGCACCTTGTGGATGCCGCCAAGGTTTACTGCTAGCTGGAGCAGTAGCCAGGCTTTTCTCTCTCTTGGCTGTAGGGGTCAGTTGCCCGGATTGCAGAGCTCTGTTTGCCTGATTGTCAGCAAAAGCTTCTCTACGTTGCCACCATTCTGGAACCTCACGTGGCCTCTGTCACCATTCTGGAACCTCATGTGGCCTCTGTCGCCATTCTGGAACATGGTGCTATGCAGCCTTCTCCTCTGAGCCAATTCTTTCACCTTTGCCATGAGGCTGCAAAGGGTGGGGTCCCCGATTATTGGGATACCCTGGGGCCATCTTTCTTATCTCTCTGTTTCCAATCAACAATCAAAATCTCAACTCTGTCTTTACAATCCACAGCCTTCCTGGAATTTTCCTTCTGGCCAAACTCTCGGCATTGTAAATTAACCTGCTGGGCTCTTTTCTCTTAATTTGAAGTATACAGCTGGCTAAAAGCCCCCAACAAAAGCCATGCCACAGCCTCAAGTTTTGATTGCTTTTTAACTTCTTTTTCAAGATTAATCAGTTCATTGCCCTTTGTCTCAGTCTTAGGCAAAGTCTCTGGGCAGGAACAAAATGCAGACAAACTTTCTGCCAAGCCATAACGCACATCATGTGGAGTTCAACAACCAATGCAGTCCTTTTTCCCAGCAGAAACCTCCCAAGCCTGGTCTTTACCATGAGGCTTTCTATCAGACTTCTGGTCTCCTGAGCTCTGACTAGAATCTCCTCTACAGAACAGCCTAAGCTTCTCCAGCTCTACTCATCCAAGCAACTTGTCCGAACCTTTCCAAACTCTGCCCACAAGCCATTTCCAAAGCCTCTCAAAAAACATGGTCAGGTATAGTCACAGCAAAGGACCTCACTCTTGGTACCAAATTCTGTCTTAGTTACTTCTTACTCATCGCTGAGACAAAATACCTGAAGCCCAAAGTTGAGAAAGGAAAGATTTATTTCTTACAGTTTTTGGAGGTTTCAGTCCATACTCAGTTGGTTCCAAGGCAGGTGGGCATGGCTGGGCCACAGTTAATGGTGGCTGCAAACAGGAACCAGCAAAGAGCAAGACACACCTTCTTCCTGCCATTACATCACATCCTGGCTCTACCCCTATGTGGGTGTAGCACTGACATCATCAATCCAAGCACTAGACAATGAACCAATCACAAATGCGCAATGCAAACTCATGAGTCCTGGGGGACACAGACATAAACCATGACAATATTAGAAATTAATAAAGAGCCTAAAACAATTTCAGTACAAACCTGATCTCAAGTTACTTGGAATCCAGTGGAGGAGACAAAGTAATAATGTAATAATCATATGAGTAAAATATAAAATGCGACAAATAGGAAAATATATGTATGAAAAAAGACTTTTAAAAGATCCATGATGGAGGCTCCTAATTGAAATGAGGACTTTAAGGAGATAATTTAAAATGAAATGCCCTTCATACTAAATCTTGATGAATTAAGAATAGATAAGTAGACAGTAATTGACAGGTAATTCACCCAAATAAATAAACTATAGGAAAATAAACTAGTTTTATTATTGACCTTAGAAATTAATCTCTTCCACTTCCCCAACATTCCACTGCTCACCATGGAAAACAGGACCACCAGCAACATGCAAGTCCAGGCCCCTGAGACTGCCCCTTCTGTGCCCCTGCTGTCCCACTCCCTGCACAGGACACAGGACCATCAGGGGCTCTGAAGACACCCCTTCTGCAGTTCCACCATCCAGCCACCTGCCATAGGATATAGGACCATCAGCAATGCACAAGGCTGAGCCCCTAACCCACCCCATCCTCTCCCCCACTGTCCCACTGCTGCCTTCTGGGACCCCCTACCTCCTGGACCTAGTACTACTGTTGATAATTGGCTCTCTCTCCTCCCCCCAGAACCTTGGACTGAAGTGGATTAACTGGGCTGTGTCAATGGGAGAGTCAGTAACCCCTCCTCCAAACAGAAGAACTCAGCAGGCTTCCATCAGTGTGGTGAGTTTGCCCTTTAAGTAGGAATACAGTTTTCTACCTTCAGTGGATATGCAGGAGCAATAGCCAGGCCCCTCCAGAAGTAGAATTTTGGTGAGCTTGGCAAGAGTGTGGGTAAGTCCTTGCTCCATGTAAAGAACATCAGGTAGGTTGAGGAAAGTGCCAATAAGGCCTCCCCCAAGCAGAAGAAAATCAAAAGACCTATGAAACACCTAGTGACACAGTAGGGTCCCAGACAAGACAAACACTATACACAGGGAGATGTGGTGACTGAGAACAATCTGAAGACAGGAATTAAGGGTTTAATTACATCAGTACTCCTAAGCTTGTCAACCTAAGAAAAATATAGGACTAACCCAAAGGCCCTGCAGGGAGAATTCAGGTGACTGGTCTACCTTTTCATTGCGGTAGCCATCAATCAGACAAACATCAACCACATAGTAGGACCCTAAGATACACATGACCAACAGTTGAGACTCGAGGGATTGAAAGATCAAATATTAGCCCAAAAGGTGAAAATGACAAAATGAAAAAGCAAAATACAATCTCAAACATCTAGTCCATCAGGGGCAAGAAAAGGAGACATAGAAATAGAGGACTTTAAATGTCACACACTGAAAATCTCTGAAAAGAAAACAAGTGAAATAAAAAGACAAATACATGAGCCTGTAGAGGAAATCAAATTAGAAGTAATCTCTTAAGAAAAGACAGAAATAACAACCTTAGTAAACGAGTTGCTCAGCACAGATAGAGAAGAAATAGATTTTTAAAAAGCACAGAAGCATGGGAAACTGATTGAAACCCTGAATGCACACTATAGAAAACAAACAGAATCAATGAAACAAATTCAAAGAGACATCCACAAAATAAAAAATTCTATTGAAAGCTGGAAAAATCATTTAAATGAAGCTAAGGATAGAATTTTGGACCTTGAGGACAGGATAGCAGCTAGTGATCATGAAAGGAAAGAACTTTTAAAAATAACAAAATAGCATGAAATGACAATCCAGCAACTTTGATAAGATGCCAAGAGAAACAATAGAACACTAATAGGCATCAGTGAAGATGCAGGAGTCAACACAAATGACATAGGTAAACTAGTCACAGAAATAATAGTAGAAAATTTCTCAAATATGGAAAAAAAATCTGACCTACAGATAAATGAAGCATATAGAATGCCTAACAGTAACAACCAACATAAGTCTACTCCCAGACAAATAATAATTAAGATCCCACACATGCAGCATAAAAACAGAATATTAAAAGCTGTTAAAGACACAACTCACCTATCAAGGAAAGCCCATTAGAATCATGGCACACTTTTCAGCACAAACACTCAAGTCAAGAAGAGCTTGGAATGAGGTATTTCAGGCCCTGAAACAAAACAACTGTCAACACCAATTGATGTACTTGGGAAAACTTTCATTCAAATTTAATGGGGAAACAAGACACTTCCATGACAAAGAACAACTGAAGAAATTCAGGTCCACCAAACCAACCCCAGAGAGAGTATTTGTTGTAGTCAAGTGTTGTACACAGAGAACAATTAGGATCAAGATAAAGAGTTTGTAATATTATTTTTATAATGGTCACCCGGAGTTAACACAGGAAAATGCAGGGAATCTATCCACAACACCAAAGACATAAAATATTTTGGCAAGGGCCTAAATCCCACATGAATCCAGATAAAAACCCAGAGCTCAGGACAATGTCTCCCATGGGTCCAGCTGGAGGTCAAGAGCCCACAAGAAGGACTCATGCCAGTCTCTTTTATGGATCCATGTGGGGAAGACCCAAGGGTCAGTGGTGGAAGCCAGAAAGTTTATGCCAGCAGGATGAAGGAGCTGTGCTAGTAGGATGAGGGTTCTATGCTAGAGCTGAGAAGTCACACTCACAACAAAGACCAGGGCTTTCCTTAAAGGCATCACAGCCATCCTCAATGACACGGAGGCCCCAAGCTCCTCCGATGACAAGCACAGTCAGCTACATGCCAGGAAGCAGTGTGACAAATTCACCTTGAAGACCAAGTGGCACACATCTTCCCCTCCAGAGCCAGGAAGCAATGCTTGATGTGAAGACCAAAGCTTTCCAGGAGAACCAACAGCTCAAACAGCAACTTGTAGGAGAACCCACAATGCCTCCTTAATTCCTCAACCCTCAACACTTCCGTTCTTCTCCACCTATTTATCCTTGCGAATTTCCTCAGGTGGAGCATCTTCGCTCAGTGCCATGCTGATGTAATGCAGCTGGCGTTAAGTTGAGCACCAGTTCTTAATCCATAACAGTATTAAAAGACATACTACATAGATATAAAAATGACCGCAATGGGGCAGGGGATTTAGCTCAGTGGTATAACATCTTCCTGGCAAACACAAGATCATGAGTTCAATCCCTGCTACCAAAAAAAAAAAAAAAAAAAAAAAAAGTAAGAAAGAAACTGACCACATTCTCCAGAACAACAACAAAAAGAAACCACCAGGCAGGACAAGCAGTTAAACAAGGGGTAAAAGCAGAAAACAAACTACTGGATAGCATGGAAAAGTTGGGCCAGTACACGTCAGTTATATCCATAAATGTAAATGGCCTCAATTCACCTATCAAAAGAAATAGATTGACAGAATGGATCAAGAAACAGAATCCCACAATATGCTATACACAAGAAACAATCTGACTCAAAAGGAAACTCAAATTAAAAGTCAGAGGATGCTGGGAGTTCAAAAATGGCAACTTGCTAGGGTGCTGAGTGCAGAGTCTCTGCGGAGAAATCAGATTAGGTGCTACAATATAACAACATGAAGAGGGCCAGACAAATGGATAGTGATTCTTATTAACCAAGATGGTAACCAAAGGGCAAAATAAAACTAGGAAGAGGAAGGAAAAGCGTAGGTGGAGAGCTCAAGCCTGATGTACTCACTGAGTCCCATTCTGCACTGTATTAGGTGTGCCCGGAGGATCTAAGGTCATACTGAGACCATGGCTGCTGATAACAGCAGTCTGAGAATCCCAGACCCTTAATGGGAAGACGCGGCACAGTGAGCAGTGGATCCAAGCGAAAAACTGTATTGGCTCTTGGCGACTGCTGGAAATTGAGACCTGTGACCCCATGAAGCAGCCAAAGCCACTTGGCTGCACCAGAGGAGACTGAGAGAAGATCCGGAGTTTCAAAGCTGGACACCATAGTTTTCTGACTGATCTGCACTATGCTGGGAAAGCAGTGAAGACAAGTGGTGCAGTGTGCAGTGGACTCAAGAGGAAGATCTGCGTTGAGTTCCCGTTAGTGCTAGGGACTGGTTCCTGTGGCTGCTGTCACTGACTGGAGGATATCATGGAATTAAGCAGAGCCCGCCACCACGGTGGCATCAGTGACACAGAGAGGACTGGTAGAGGACATTTTGGAGTTGGGCAGAGCCCACGCTGTGGTGACATCAGATAGTCCCCCTGGCACAGAGAGGTCTGGTAGAGGACAGATGGGATTTGGGCAGAGCCCTGCATCATGTGATATCAGTCAGCTGCTCCTGGCACAGAAAGAATTAGCAGGGTCTACTGGGGGCTGAACCACCCTCTGGTTGGGACCCAATAAGCAGATACAAAATAGTCATGACTCTGTGATGTCCACAAGGTACAGCCTAACTTGCGGATTGACTAGCACAGAGGCTGGAGGCTAGCATGCACCATCCCTACATCCCTGCCTACCTCAGATAACAGCAAATTAGGGAGGGCGGCAAAAACTCCAGTCAACACACTTTGGAAAGACCCTAAGCAATATGGAGAGGGCCAGAGACCCCCAAGACACACCAGTCTGAAAGAAACCAGAAACATGACAAGAGATAGAAAAAAAAAAATCTCCAGCTGCTGAACCTGGGAAAATAAGCCCAGGAGAAGTAAACACAGAAGAGAACCAGCATAGTAACCATCCAATACTAGACACAGCATCAGCCGAAATAAAGAAATACCTTCATGACCTCATAGACGAACTTAAAACTATACTTCTGATCCAAGTGAGGCAAGATATAAAAAGATTAATTAAAGAAATCATAAGCTCCTCCCAAGAGAACAACAGATGGAAGAATGGAGGAAATCAGAAAAGAAAGAGAAACCTCTGATGAAGAATTTAAACATAACCTAGAATACATGAAACAGATCCAAAGAGATTACCAGGAAACTAAAATCTCTATTGAAAACTGGCAAAATGCCTTGACAGAAACTAAAGTTAGCCTTCTGAAACTTGAAGAGAGATTTATGATATGTGATCATGAAAGAAAAGACCTCTTAAAAATAGCAAGGAACCAGAAAGAAACAATTCAAAGGCTAGAAGACGACAAAAGAATACAAGATGACAAAAGGATGTATAACTTAAGAATAAATCACGTGAGAGAGGAAGCAGGAGTAACCAAAAATAACTAAAAGAATATTCATGGATATATTAAAGGAAAACTTCCCAAGTATAGGAAAAAGAAATGATATCCAGATAAATGAGGCAAACAGAACTCCAGCTACCTACAACCAAAACATATCTACAACCAGACATATAATAATCAAGATTCCAGAAATCCACCAAAAGAACAGAATACTAAAAGCAGCCAGGGAAAAGAAGCAGATTACCTACAATGGGGAAATTATCAAAATAACAACAGACTTATCAACACAAACTCTCAAATCGAGAAGGGGCTGGGGGGAAATAGTCCAAGCCCTGAAAGAAAATAATTTGCAACCAAGACTGATATACCCAGAAAAACTCTCTCTCAAAATTAATGGAGAAATAACAGTTTCAATGACAAGGAGGAACTGTGGGAATTCATGACCACCAACCCAATCCTACAAAGAATGCTGAAGGACATTCCAAAGAGAGAAAGAGGAAGGGATACCAGGATTCCAGCAACAGTGGCAGAGAGGCCTCAATGAATGGGGCAGACAGTGGAATGAAGGAGTAAGGTGGACAAATTATAGCAGCAAAGTGGAGTAGCAGACATGAGGCAGAGACAGTAAGCTATAATCTTCAGTATAGATAGCTTTGATACACTATAAAAAAGGCAGAGGTCAGTGTTAGTAGTGTATCAGGATGTAAAAGTCACAGTACTCTTATTGCTCTGTTTAGTTTGGATTTATTTTGTTCAGATCTGTCCACTGATATCAGATTAGAGGGCACAGACATCTAACCCCAAAATAGCAGGTTATACCATGGTAACTATCCTTAATTTCCTATTAACTTAAACTGAAACCCTGTATTACTTACATTGTCTTACTATGACTGATCTTATTTGAATCTGATTTGTTAGACTGCAGTTTTGCCTTGACTGATTTTACTTGAATTTGGTATGCTTGATAGTATCAAGTCTAAAAGTAGAGGCCACTACTCTGAAGATGACAAGATGTAAAAGATATCCATACCAGTTTTGATTATTAACAGCTCTCAAGTCCTACAATGTTTTCAAAGATGTGTTTTTATAAAAATAGCTATGTAATACTATGCTTAACTATATTAAGCCTGATGATGTGGACAAGTCTGTTGAAAATAACAAGAGAAAGCAGTGTAACTACAGTAGATCGCCTAATATTGTGGTTTTATGTGTCTTTTTCATTGCATATTTTTCTAGGAATTTGTTTTGCTGTCTTGTTATGATTTGTTTTTCCCTATAATACAGAGAGGATAGATATACATGGAGAAATTCACACACTGGAAGAATTTTTAAACTATTTATATAATGCAAGATATAATAAACAGATACTCTGAAAAAGAAGAGACACTAAGAAACCCAATTCTAATTCTGTAGCATTATGATATAAAATCTAACAATACTATTATTCACTGCTCAGAGTGATATTAGTCTAGTCTCTTAAGTTCAATTTCAGCATACGTAAAGATAAGGACAGCTACTATGAAGAGAATGAGAGACACTATGGTAGTCATTATTGTCTTCCCCAGTATCCGATCTTGAAGACCTAAAAAGCCCTTATCATCCTGTAATGATTTGATTAGTTCTATAATATGCAGTATGTATTTAATGTGTGTCAAGATGGAGACAACTATTTTGAAGGAAACTAAAGACAATAAGATAAACAGTGAAGATCTCCAGTGGACTTGCTTTGAAATCTGTATTTCCTTAAATTGTTTCTTTTTGAACTGTTTTGTTCTGTTTTGATATGTTTAATTTTACATTCTTTAAGATTAAAAAAACAAGTGTGTAGGACTGATAACCATATTACTAAGTTTTTGTTGGATCATTGAGCAGAACTGTTGGCAGTGTCACTATTTGAATGTCACTTTACATACTTTAATTTTGTAACCTGAACTATTTCTAAGATGACAATATGTAACTTACCAACTAGTGATTTCTTACTGTTTATTTTTCTGTAGTTCTGTATTATTTCTACCCTTTTTTCTCCATGTTTTTTGTTTCTTTCTCTTTAAATAAATAAAAAGAAAGAAAGAAAAATGTCAGAAGATGGAAAACAGTATTCCATGCAACAGGAACCCAGAAAAAAAAAGCATGGGTAACTATTCTATTTGCAGACAATGTGAAATTCAACCCTAAAATGATGAAAAGAGGTGAAGAAGGTCACTATATATTTGTTAGTGGAAAAATTGAGGAGGAAGAACTAACAGTTATAAATATATATACACCTAATACAGGAGCACCAACTACATAAGACAAATATTAATGAACATGAAAAACCAAATACACAAGAACACAATTGTAATAGGAGTCCTTAATACCCCATTGTCACAGAGACAGAAAAACTAGACAAAAAGTCAGCAAAGAAATAATAGAACTAAATCGTACCTGTGAGCAAATGAACTTAGTAGATGTTTACAGAGTGTTCCACCAAACTACAACAGAATACATATTGTTCTCAGCTGTGCATCGGACATTCTCCAAAATAGACTATATACTACCCCATAAAACATTCTTAACTAGACGCAAAAGTCTTGAAATTATATCATGCATAATATCTAACCATAGTGCACTGAAATTAGAAATTAATGGTGAAAGAAATTGCAAAAGCTGCATAAATACATGGAAATCAAATAACAACCTTCTGAACAACCAGTGGGCTACAGATGAAACTAAAGAAGAAATAAAGCAATACCTAAAATTCAATGAAAATGTGGAAACAACATACCGTAATCTGTGGGATGCAATGAAAGCAGTCTTAAAAGGTAAATATAGCAATAAATGGTCATATCAAGAAAACAGAATGAGCACAAATAAACAACCAAATGGTAAATCTCAAGCTTCTAGAAAAAAAGAGTATGTAAAACCCAAAGCTCGTAGAAGAGAGAACATTGTAAAAATCATAAATTAATGCAATTGAAACTAAAAAAAGAATTAATAAATCAAAATATTTGAGAGAATAAATAAAATTGATAAACCTCTAGCTAACTTTATCACTGGTCATTGGAGAAATGCAAATTAAAGCATTGCGATTTCATCTCACTCTGGAAAGAATAGCTGCCACTGAGAAATCAACTGATAACAAATGTTGCCGCAGCTGCAAGGAGAAACACTCCTCCACTGTTGGTGGGATTGTAGACTGGTGCAGCCACTATGGAAATCAACATGGAAATTTCTCAGATGACTAGGATTGGAAATTCCATTCAATACAGCTATTCCCCTCCTGAGTATTTTCCCAAAAACCCGAAAAGGTCTTATGACAGTGATATATGTGCATCCATGTTTGTATCAGCACATTTTATAATAGCTAAATGTTGGAAACAACCTAAATGCCCATCAATTGCAGAGTGGATGAAACAGATGTGTCATTTTTATACAATGGAATATTATTCAGATATAAAAAAGATGTCCTTGAGGTCTTTATAGGTAAATGGAGGCAACTGGAGACTATCCTCCTAAGTGAAATAAATAATAATATTTGTAAATATCACACTGTGTCTCTAGTGTAAAAATTAATAAAAACTATATGAAAAATAGAACCCAAAATGTGTGATAGCTATTGTAAAAAAGAAAGGGAAGGAAAGTGCACTAAAGGGTATAACTGCATGTATGTTTAAGTGTGTAAAATAGATAAACATATTACTAAGTTTTTGTTGGATCATTGCACAGAACAGTTTGCACTGTCATTGTTTGATTGTCTACTTTTTATGCTTTAATTTTGTGACTTGAACAACTATTTATAAGATGACAATATGTAATTTATCAATTAGTGATTTCTTACTGTTAAATTTTTAAAATTCTGTACTATTTCTACCCATTTTTTCTATTTTGTTTTTTTCTTTAAATAAAAAACATTTTAAGCAGAAATTAATACAGAAAATTTATAAAATAGAATACAATGTCCAGTTCAAAATAAATGGTACTGAGTAACAAATTGAATACTTTAAAAATAACAGCAGTATTTCCTTGCCAACATGCTCTTCCAGACACTTGCTACTCTCCCATTAAAAATGTGAAGTCTATTACCTACTCCTTAAATGAGGAAGCATTTGTGACTGCTTAAATCAGTAGAATTTAGAGTAATTTTACTGCTTGGCCCGTAAGTTTGCATTATATATAGTTGTAATTAATTTCTATTTGAGTAACTGAAATGATATAGCCATCACTCAAATAAAGAAGATTGGGAAGAAAGAAAGCTGCATTCGTGGTATCTACTGGGCTATGAGCACAAATCTGTGCATCAAAATAAATATTTCAGATGAAAATACAAATTTTGAAAATATCAACATAATTGTAGTAACCTAAAGTCATGAGATGAAAAAAAAAATCTCCTGAGGTATTTCATAACTGGAAAAGAAAAAAAACGCCAAGATGATGACTTGAGAAACATGAAAATTAACAATGAAAATGAAAATGAAGGAAGATGATAGTCAAATTACATTTATATGTGACCAGATAACAGTGTAAAACAATGGTAAAAAATTTATTGTTTTGATCTATAAATCAGACATTTGGGAGCATCTAAAATGAATGTCTCCAGGTCGTCATCTGATGCTGTTGTCATCTGGGCTTGAATATGGTTGGAAAGTTAGTTTTCAAGATGGCTCATTTACAAGACAGACAATGGGGCTGCTGCCCTCAGAGTGGAACTTGTTTATAAATATCACTGAAAGTTTTAATTCTTCTTTGTATAAATCTTTGTGGAGTTGATTAAGATTCCTCATAAAGTGGTGGCTTGATTCAAGTAAATGAGAAGATGAATGTGGCAGTCTCTTTAAAGATAGGCACACAAAATGGCACATGTCACTTCTACCACATACATTTGGTCAAGTGGTCACAGAAGCTGCAGATTCTAAAGGAAATGTCTTTAAAAAATCATTTTGAAAATCTTTAACCTATTGCATATAACATGCATAGCATGTTATCCAACTTTTTCTAATCAGAAATATTTCCCAGGCTAAACTGCACAAGCTCTAATACTCTAGGTCCATTTCAGTAAAATAGAGATCTAACTTAGAAATAATATAATAAATACATTTTAAATGAATGTCAGAATGTTATAATGTTTAAAAAGGATATGGATCTGAAATACAAACACATTGATGTCAACATTTTGAAAGCATTCATATTTCTTCAGATACATCTTCTAAAATCCTATGAAAGCATAGAACTTGGTATAAGTTAAGAAAGAGGTCACAGTAACATACAAAAGAACCAAACTGATTTAAAAACTAGAAATTTAGCTGGGCCCAAGGATGTTTGCCTGCAGTCTCAGCTACTAGGGTGACAGGCAGTAGGATAAGTTTGAGGACAGCCTAGGCAACTTAGCAAGATTCTGTTTTGTAATTTAAATTTATTAATTAGATAAAAACTAAAAATCACTAAAGGTTGTATTCTAATGTATGAGAAAACATATTTACAATTAGTCATCACATGATATCACTTTGCATATAAATTAAACTAATATCCAAACATAACGTATATCAATTAGACATTTGAATTTTTAGCAATTCCACTTGCTAAAGTATTTTAACAAATATTTGTGATAGATAAATGAATATATTCATAATGGTGTTTAGAATATATAGATGTTTCATCTTAGTCTTCTTATTTCCCTTTCTGCTTCCTTTCCAGGGCTATATTTGTACTGAGCTTCAGGCTTGTGAAATGGCAAGACCACCAGACCAATGTTACTGTCGTGTAATATACTTTGTATTGGACTTAGGATAGTAAGAGAAAGAAATGCCAGCAATTGCTACCTAAAGGACTGGCTAGTGGTCCGTTGATGATGATGAAATTTTTTAATATAAAATGTTATAATAAATTGTTTAATTTTTAAATATGAATTATGGAACAATTTAGGATGGAAAAATCCATAAGTATCATTGTCATAATCCTCCTGTTCATGAAAATTTAATAACAAAACAAAAGCATAAGCTCAGTGATACTATGTTGTCCAAGTGTGCAAATCTATAAAGCTCTTCATTCCAGAAAGAGTGCTTTCAGAAGAATGACATGCTGTCTAACTATAGGACTTGCTAGGTTTATATGGTGATGCTATAAAAAATAGATTCCACAAAAAAATATCTAATAAATATCTGGAAGCTAATGGCGATCACTTTGACCACCTCTTGTAGTTGTAGAGAACAAAGGTAACTTGAGTTAATCTCATGATGGCTCAATAAATTTATTATTCAAATATTCATTATTCATATGAGATCGTTTCCTGGATGTGTTATATATATATATATATATATATATATATATATATATATTATATTATATTATATAATACATATATAATATATGTGTGTGAACGTGATTGATTTGGAATCCATCCAGAGATTTTTGGAGCACACATCTGGGTATGTCTGGGTGGACCTAGGAGGAGTGGTTTTTAAATCTATGTCTGGGCCTTTTCCTAGCTAAATGAGCAAGCAGGTTTATTCCACCACACCCCTCTACCACAATATTTTGCCTTGAAATCAACATTCAATGAATCCCCTTAAAGTGTGACCCAAATTAAAATTCTCCTTTAAGTTATGAATGTCAGATATTTTGCCCAGTGATGGTAAAACTGATGTATCCTATATGACCAATTCTTTTGATCATTATTTAAAATCAACATATAATAAAATTATAGTAAATATGCTACTATTTCAATCACTTAGAACTCCTGTGAAAGCATCTATTGTTCTAGTACTCAGTAACAAATTTGATCTCGGAATATTGAGCTGATATTTACAATGCTGTATGCATTAGAGTTTTTAGAATGTGACGATGGTAGGAAGATATTTTGTCTCAAGGTAAAGTAGTTTGAGAAGACAAAGTACATTCTAGTTCAGGTCCTTTTTTGAGTAATCCATAGCCACATCACCCCAGAGGCTATGTGCTTGATTGTCCCCAAGCACTGTTAAAGGTGGGAAGAAGATACTCTCATTTTAGGGCAATCTCTATTCCAAGATGTGCATTAATGTTTTTTATTGCTTATTCCTGATTCATGTGTTTCCCCTGAATGGGTAGGAAAGGAAAACAACAAGGACAAGGGAGATAAAGGGAAATTTTTTCCCAATAAGTAACCATTTGGGTACTAAAGAAATACAAAAATAAACAAAGCTCTAAATCTTACTAAAGCTTATACATATTTTCTTAAGAGTCTGGAGAATTATACGCAAGATCATACTTTGCTGGTGTTTAACCATAAATTTTGAATTATATGAATGGGTAAGAAGAGCCAGGGATGTGTTTGATAGTAGTTCACTCTCCTTTCTGGACAAGTAACTTTGTTGTCATGGGAATTTCCATTTGCCATTATGGTGTTAATGTGTTATTTATAATCATGTTACAACACAATCCTGTCTTCTTCTCAAATATATGCTGGTTTGAAAGTCTCTACTAAAAGCAAACACAACAACAAATGTCATCCAACATAGACATCATATTAAACAGGAGTATTGCTATGTTTGTTTAAAAGATAAAGATAGCAATATGGTTAATCTGGCCAGATAGTGAAGAGGTAGAATTAAAAGGCTGAACTTCCAGCTTACAAAACAAACTGAAACTATTCACAATTTTTCCTCCAATTTACCTTTATATCATCATGCCCTTCTGGTTCATTTGGAACCCAGTTGCATCTTATTCTATTGTTTTTTCAATGCATGTGGAATATATCAATATATCAGACATCTAGGAAATACCAGTGAATCAATGGGCATTATCCCTTCTCCTAACAAAACAGCAGCTATATTGTCCCTAGAAAGGCTACGAAGATTAAAAAGGAAATGCTGTGCCTTCCTGACATGCTCATATCCTTTCAACGTCCTCCATTTAGCTTGTTCCTTTCCATTCCTCCATCAACAGAAGGCCCACCTGTGGCCTCACCTGGCTCAGTCACTTACTCGGGCTCTCTTTCTGTCACTTATATGACACACTTGATGGCAATTGCTGGCAGCTTCTAGTGCTCAATGTATTGCATTCTAGAAGAAATTAAAAGCATGGAAAAATTGCTTCAGCAACGGTGGCTGCTACTGAGTGCTTTGGCAGTTTCTCCAGCCTCAGCCACCTGCCTGGAAGAAGCTGTCCTCAGCAGCACATCCCACCTCCTCATTCACCGCTTTGCTGTTGTCTTGCAAAAGTCAAATGATCATCAATGCTAGATCATGTTTGTATTTTATTCATGATCTCCCTGAAATTCAAAGCGCTTGACAGAAAAAGAAAAACAAAACATGATGGCAAAAACCCAGACATTGTTAATCTTCGATTTATTTCTTCTGGATGACTGCCTTCCAGCATTCCTTCACACCAATATTTCCTTTGCCAGAACACCTGATGGTTGTGTAAGGACAAATCCAAGTAGATCCATCTGAGTTCCTAATTCTGTGTTCCTTAAACAAAGCAAAAATAAATGAATAAACACAGATGAAAATTAATTTGACAACATCTCAAGATCTATTGGAAACAAATAAATTTAAGATGTGAAACACCTTCTCTTTTTCATAATCTCCACACTGTCCTTTCATTTATTTCATTGAAAGAAAAATAAAACACAGAGGGGATCCCTCTTTGTTAAGGTAGAGAAGGGAACAATGTGAAATTTTGAAGAAAACAGCAAAAGTAGTTTGAAACTCAGAACTCTTGGGTTTTATTAAGAGGCAGCTGAACAATAGAGCCCAACATCTGAGAGAAGCGAAAGTAAACATTTTAGGGTTGGATCATTCAGTAACCCTGGAAAATTAATTTGTGCTGTGTAGAAACACCACAAATGCTCTATGCCAATGCCTCTGTACTTAGAGAACTGGTTCATTAGCACAGCCTCAGACGCTACATGAGCTCCTCGGTGGGCCATCTACACACTTGTACTCACGGCCACGGTCTCCCTGGGACTAATTTCAGAGTTGGGAGAGAGGTGCAATGTAAACAATAAGGTTTTGTGGTTTATGCTGGTAAAAAAAAAAGAGAAGGGGAGAATGACATTTGAAATCAGACCATAAAAATGAAGAAAACTACATTTGCTTCTTTGAGTGTTTACTTTTAATGGTAATTTTTACCTAGAGAATGTAAATTTGTTGAAAACAGGATATGCCACCTAGCTTCCAGTACACTCAATATATATGTATTTTTCATTATTCCAATTTAAGTTTGAATGTTTCCATTCCCAACATCTGGATGATGGACCAAATGTTTTAGTATCCCACACACAATTACAGAAGGTGAAGGGAGCAAATGAGTCCAAGAATACAATTTCTTTAAATAAACAAACAAATAAATAAATAAATCTGAGCCCCAGGCAGAAGATCTCATTGGCAGGCTCCTGCAGAGTCAGAAGAGAAGCATGAATCTGAAGTCTCTGCTTGTGGAAGAGCTAGTTTGACTCTTGTGTCCTTCCTGGTAGATTGCAATTGGTGTGATTCACTTACAATTGCCTGTGCATTATTTTTACAGAGAGACTACATACAGTAAGTCTGCTTTGTTGTAATTTGCCTTTCCAGTTCTTTCAAATGTCAGAGAAAGCCCATTCCCTTCAATACATAACCAGTCTCAGTCGCCAACCCTAACAAGTCCTCTCTAAAGCATAGGGATTGCCTATGTCTTGTTAGTAAACATTACACCTGCTGCAGCTAGTAGGAATTCTTTTTCCCTGCACCTTGTATATAGATCTTAGAATTCCTCTGTATTCCCAGAGTAATTGGAAAACAGTTTGAAACATTAAGGAAACCTTATCCTTTTGTTGCTGTTATATTCCATATAGACCTGTTTTCCCTTCCCTTTAGCCAACTTACTCTCAGATGCATTATTAATGTGCACAGGGTAGAAGGCTCTACATCCATGCCGTTTCTGTGTCTACTCCTGCAGGTCTATGGCCCCTGACTTTTTAAAACTCCCGAGTGCAAGTGAAAGGACTCTGAGGACTTGGAGCTAAGATAACTCCCCTCCCACCACAGCAGGCAGAGACCCATTCCTGGAGCTGCAAATTTAATTTCTGAATGCATTATTCCATAAAAGCATTGCTCCACTTGGTATTTAGTTTCCATAGTGTTAGGACATTACTGTAGTTCAGCTACATTATGCCTTAAATAGGCTTTTGTGAGTGGCTGGGGAACTAACACACATTTCTGCAGAAAAAATGCCTCCCAACTTTAAAAACTTATTTACAAATCAACTTGTTTTCAATATATGGAAAGGAAACTATTGGTAATAGCAGGTGTTAAGTTATTATTCGAATGTATCTTATATTATAAACTCAGAGTCAAATACTAAAGGGCATATTTCCCTAAAATTACTTTAAAAAAAAACCTTCTATACCCAGCCTCACAGCATTTGTTTGCATGCCCAGCCTAATTTTTTTTAATGTAGTTGTTCAATTAAAGTTAGTTGAACCTGATTTACTAGGTTGGTGAAAGCTGGCTTTTCTTAGATCATCAAAGCAATTGTATTTGTTAATTCATTTGCTTTGATCAGACTTTATTTTTTTTTCCAGAGTTATACGTCTCCTTTCTAATATCCAACTGGAAACAAAAACAACAATAACAAACATCTATGTATCATATTTTCTAGAAAGTACTTGCTTAAATAAAAGCAAATGGCACCGGCAGTAGCAAAGCCTGTGTAATCCAACATTAGCTGGTCTAGGGGACCACTAGGAATGGCCTCTCGTATTCACAGATATGTTTCATTCTTGCTCTTTTTTAAAAGGGCAAAGGCACCATGGAGGTCACTGTGGTAAAACCTGTTTGTTTTCCCTTCTCTGTGTTTGTCTTTGCAGTTAGACCCAACTTCACCTCATTTTCCTCACTGAACACCGCCTCTCCTCCCTACCCTTTCCTTCCTATCCCCTCCCACCTTTGAAAACTCTAATGACTGGAATAAACCAAAATGTCAACATTTGCAATTCTGGAGCTTCATTTAAGCAATAAAAATAATAATTAAAAGGGTAAAACCTTAGAGGGATTTCTTCATTTTATATGGTTTGCCAGCGATGATACACATTCAAAAAAGCCAGTAAAAGAATTAATTAGAAACAGCCAAAGCTCAACAAGCTCTGCAAGTTAATGAAGCAGAGAGGAAAATGTCATCTTGGAGACCCAGAGCTGCATTGGCTTGGATAATATTCACTCCTGCCTTACTCTCCTAACTAAACCTCTTTTAATCTCTCCTCGAGAAATCAATGCTAATGACACGGATTTACCAAGAAATGACAGCAGCATAATACCACGAGAGCTGCTCCTGTTTAATGTAACTTAGTTCTGATGGGAACACTCAGCGTCTCATTCTGACAGCAAGTTGTTGTTCTGTATGCTTCTTATGGGACTCAAAATAATGGAAGAGCTTCATTTTATTTTATTTTCATTTCTTCCATTGTGGCTTTGCTTTTTATATTGTTCCCCTATCCCTTTCTGCAAAATAAGCTTCCTCTCCTCTAGTCCTATGACTCCCACCACTGCCAGCCCCGTCCACATTCTACAGTGCTGTCTGATTTCTTCTTTCTTCAGAATGGTTCTTTCATGGACACAGTGGGCATACAAAGTTTGTTTTGTTTTTTCTTTTACTTCCATATAGCAGGTAATTTATATTCCTTTTTTTTCTTTACCGTCACATATTGCATAATGTATTTTTTTCAATGATAATGTGCATATACACCTGTGGAGTTGAAATTTCCTATCATCTGGTGACATGTAGGTGTCATAACATGGTAATCCTTCAAATCACTCAGATTTTGTTGAACAAACGTGTTAGGCTGCTAGTCGTGTAAACAGGTAACACATCTAATTTTGGATAGAACATGGATTGATAAGAACTGTTACTGATTCATATATTTGCTACGTGCTTTGTTGTTATTTTGTGGTGTACTCTTTCAACTTACTGTTTTAAAATGTTACCTGACAAGTAGCCTTCAGCAGTCTTTCATGAGTCTAGGAACTAGAAGACCTCTGTGTATTCCTGCCCTCTGGTGGGAGTAGAAGTGGAGCTACTGCAATGAATGATCTGGATCCTGCGTAGGCTTAGGTTAATGTGTGTCTTTACGTCTTCACTAGTAATAAGAAATAATCAAAGGCAAAAATAAAGAATAAATGTGTAATGAAAGAAAATATTTGTCAAGGTTATTCTTGTGTCTTAAACTGAGTTATCACAAGATTGAAAATGTTTAAAAATAGTTAAAGCTTATAAAGTAAAAAGATACTTTAAATAAGGTTAATTTAATAATACTTTTTATACACTTAAAAGTAGCCTAAGTGCAGGGTTGATTAATTCTGCAGCACCATAGAGTAACAGCTTCGAGCCATCACTGATTGGCACTCCCTGTCTTGCACAAAACAACTGTCAGTCATAGAAGCCCCTTTCCTGGTAAGACCTAGATAGAAATATACATTTTAAATCTGTGTTATGGATGTGTTGTTACTGTTATTGTTGGTATTGGGAACTAATACAGCAACTAATCTCTCTCTCTCTCTCTCTCTCTCTATATATATATATATATATATATATATATATATACATATTTTTTTTTTAAGTCAGGGATTTAGCTCAGTGGCATAAGCAATTGCCTGGCAAGCGTGAGGTCATGAGTTTGATCCATGGTACCAAAAACAAACAAACAAAAAAAAAAACAAATTTCATAAATAAATATATATATATATATATATATATATATATATATATAAATTTTTTTAAATTATGAGAGAGTGTCTTAGTATGTTGCCCAGACTGGGCTCAAATTTTCAATCCTCCTCCTGTCTGCCTGCCAGAGTACTTGAAAGACAGATGTGTGTGAACATATCCACCACTTCTGAAAAATCACTTATTCTACACTTTTCAGGATTTAGATACATGATTCTTTGTTTCTATGTTTAGATACACAATTATTAACTTTTCATAATTGCTTTCAGGCATCAGTAAAGTAAAATTATGAACATTTTTTGCCTATATGTGTATTAGATTTACTGTTGTGGTTATGTAAGTGTAGCAATGATTTTTGCACAATGATGAAATCACTTAGGCATTTTCTGGATATATTTTTATGATTAAGCAATGAATGACTACATTTTCATTTCAAATTTATTGGCTTTTGGTTTGGTTATTGTGGTCAAAACATACAGTATATTTTAAAACATGCCTAAAATACAAAATTCATCTGAGATTTAAGGAACATTTTATTTTGTTATTAAAAAGCATAAATGTGATGTTCTAACTGTGTGCCCATGCTGTTCTTAAGCACATCATACTCCCGGAAATGCATCCCACAGGGTCTTGTATTGGGGAAGAATTGGAGTCATAAAGAACTAAGTGTGTCTGCTTGGCCATTTACTAGATAAGTGACCTTGGCTAGTAGCTTCAACCCTTTGAGATTTTCTGAAAAAGAATGTGAATATTATTTTTCATGTATTTCTCAGTATATGTGCGGTAATGAGGAAATGCACCTGGCATGTATGTAGTCTCCAATAACTCTGCTCCTTTCTTTTCTTTTCTGTCTAGTTCATTCTTTCGAGTTAGCACAGTGCATTTCATTTCTCATTGCCATAAAATTATAAAATCTTACCGATCTTTCACATTGAGCAACTGTGTCATCACACTGGGTTCCTTGTGGGGGGTAATAATATCTCACTGCAAATATCAAATATTCCTCAAATGAAAAATTGTTAAACAAGAAATGGGTTGCTATTCCTCTTAACTGGAAGCTCCTGTAATGAAAATGATTCTTGTATGGATGGATAAAGTGGTTTAAAATACAGTGTTTAGTTCTATAGCCTTTCTAATGATATTGTTAGAAGAATCTGGAGTCGTATAGGAAGGATATAGAAGCAGGACTGTTCCTAAAGGTACTTAGGGAAAATTTCTGCCACTTAGTGAAAGATTACATAGAAATTTCTTAAAAGAAATAATTTTAGAAGAAAGCAGAAATTAACTTTTCGAGAACTAATGAGTATGTAAATATACAGATAGACTTTCATATCTGTGTAAATAATTTCAAATGTCTACAGATATTTACAAAAATATAAAGAAGAAACAAATAGGATGCTATGAGTGAATAAGTACTGGAGGGATAAAGAGTTTAAAAGCTATTACTTTAGATAGGAGAAATAGGAAGAGGAAAGTTAGGCTTTTGAAGGATTAGGAAATGCAAGGACATTCACAGACTATAACAAAGGAAGATTCATCAGAAAAAAAAAATGTGAATACAGAGCTGAGAATGAGAGTACACAAAGGAAAAAAGTAGCTATCATCAAGTCAACAGAATGAGAGTCCAAAAAGGCCAAAGTAATTTTTATGTTTTGATTTGTGTTGTGTTGTTTTGTTCATCATTAATAGCGATCATATGCTCCTTTTATTTTAAAGAGCATAAAACCTAACAATAAAACAGAATAAAGTCAATCAAAACAAAACAGCAAAAGTGGTACTGAACTCTAAAACAGGAGAATAGGAAATGAACAATAGCTATCATAATATATCTTGCTATCTTCACAATAGTCCATATCATCAGACATAGTAAAATCAAATAAAACAAAACAGGAAAAAAATCAAAACAGAACATTAAGTATAACAATTAATAGTAATAAACCAAAATAGTAGAACAATATTGGATTTCAAAAACAAGACTCAAAGAAACCCTCCATATTTGCTATACTGAATGCTGTTATCCTTCTAATAGATGCTCAGACTACCTGCCTGAGAACTGCAAAGTCAATCAAATGATACAAGCACTGCGATGTTTTTGTGTCTGAGTTGCTATCACTTCAGCCTGTCCTCTGAGCCAGCTGATTGCTTGGGGAGGGAGGAGTTGCCTCTTGATTCTCAGCTCCCATGCTGGGCGGCTCACAGGAAATACAAACTGCCTTCTCTCTTCCGGCCCATGCATGGATTGTGTGGCTCACAGGAAGGGCGAATTGGCTTCTTGTTGCACATCATATGCTTCTTACCTATTACTGTAAAATGGGCAAAGGAAACACCTCACAATCGATTTTGAGATTATGCACACTATTTTTGCAGAGTGAATACAGTTAGCTCCTAAAATGTACAAACTCTATACTAGTCATCTCAATAAATGCATGCTAATTTTAATAAATTCACTGGAAATTTTTGCAGTACTTTTCAGTATTTCTCACAAAATTACTACAGAGGAATTGTTGAAAGGTATCCATGTTGCTCAATTTCTTGCTTTGAGTCTTTCCAATCCCATAGTTTAAATTTCAAAGTCCAGAAATCTTTTGAAATCTTTTATGAGGATCACTGTCAAGCTACATTGATTACATTTTATTTCTGTCAAGCAAATTTGCAATCAGAACCTTGACATTTTTCTTGTTATATCATAGTGATAAAGTATTTGATTTGCAAAGATGGATGCTGGTTTTATTTTAGGAAAAAGCTTAAAAGTTCCAAAGACAATAGCATAAACATGGCAGATGCACTAATATCTACTAAACTCTCATGCTTCCATTATATGTGCCTCACTTATTGCTGTCTTACTATTGTGTCAAGGTTGTATTTTCCACTTGCTTCACATCATTTTGCTGAATCTAGAAGCTCATATAGCCCTAACAGAATGTGAACATGACTTAACTTTTGATATAACTTAATTAAGAAGCCAATATACTTTTTTTGCTGTAATATATTGGTAGAAAACATAGTCCTATTAGATGATGACTTGTAGAGACATAAATGATCTTGTTAGGAACCTATTAAAACTTCAGAGTTTGTCTGATACAGTGCCTTGGTTTACCCAAATAACACAGAAAATATTCAAAACTCTTAATTTATAGAAATCAGGCTATGTATTAAATTATAAAAATTAAATTAAAACTAGGGTCATTTTGTCTGTTATTTTCTCTTTATGGGTAAAATATGTAGCAGAAAGTTTTCTGGATATGGCTGAATGCAACCAAGAAATATATGTAGAGAATTTATTACAGCCATTTTAAAAGATATTCCTTGAGACTAAATAATCTCCAGCTCGCTAAAGAGAGCTTTCTATGGACTAATATAGCATAGTCTTCATATATGGGATGTAGGAAAAAAAACTTAGTTCTTCTTGAGAGCATGAGGACAAGATAGATAAAAGAGGATTCTAAGTGTGTGATGTCCATGACTGTAGACCTGCAATGAGTGGAAACGGGTTTTCCAGAACACAAGTAAACCTTGAATCTATATAAGTGGAGATATAAACTATATAAAGAAGAGATTAGAGCTCCAGGACCCCCCTGCCCAAAGGAACTTGACTGTGTTACCAGAAATGGTGTTGTCAGAATGTGTGACAAAATTTTAAAAGCAATATTACCAAGTTAAAGCAAAAAAAAAAAAAAAAAAAAAAAAAAAAAAAAAAAAAAAAAAAAACCTTCCACACCAATGAATTGATGAGAGTAATGTTCTTGTTCCAATAAGTATGTAAATACCAGACACAGACTCTTTCAAGGATTTTGAATCCCTATAGGTATCATTCAGTGTTCAAAACCTAAATATTTGTCTTTCTGCCAAAAAGGTAATTGGAAAATGAAATCATTTAAATTAAATGTGGGAAGAATTTTAAGGTGATTTCTATTAAGACTTTCAAATATTATATTTTAAGCATGCATATATATTTTTATAATTTACAAAGGTTTTTCACAGGTTTTACTTGATTATAACAATTCAGTAAGTTATATACAGTATTACCACCTTAGTTTTCTTGATCAAGTAACTATGAATAACAGAAAACATAATAACTTCTTCAGGATCACAGCAACAGTAAGTATAAAGACACAGTTCAAATCATAAATTTTACTTAACCTGTCTTAAACTTTTACTTGAAAAACTATAATGGAACCAACTGTAATCCAGATAAACAATGCATACAAATACATTCAAGTCTTGTGCTTCTGCCTTAGAGCTGACTCTATGAAATTTTTCTTTGACAATTCCTAGGAAAAGGGAGGCGATGGCTAACATAATGTATTGCTTTCCAAAACACAGCAAAGCTCTACATTCTGATTTAAAATTTTTAAGAAAGGTTTGGAGCATCTTTTTTATAGTAGTATCTTAATTCGTTAACTTAATTCTTTCCATGATTCTGATCGTAAACTGAATTGGATGAGAATCAAATCAAATTCACTGTTTAGGTTCAATTTTAACCTTAAGCAGAAATTTGATTCTGTTGTCATTCAATTCACTTTCCACCAGAATCGTGCAAAGAATTAAGTTCATAAATCAAGGTGCCACTGTATTCACTCATACCCACATATACATCTAAATATACTTGGTTTAGCACAAATAAGTTCATTGTTTGTATTTGACTGATGAATGCGTGACAATTCTGTACCCTTGAAGACATTCAAACTAAATGCCTAACCACTAGTTTCTAGTATAATAGATTCAGATAAAACACATAAGTCTAAGGGGAATAATTGAAGGATTAGAAGGCAAAAACAATTTCTTTTAATATAAACTTTCTTTGTTTACCTGCCTGAAAGGGAAATCAAACATTCACAGGAGCTTTGTAATGCTGGATGCTGAGAATTCACAAAGCTTTATAATATTCAAATTTGCTCCTCTTGTGGATTATTCAGACCCCTTTATTGTGAACTTTTCCTCATGGGACTTGCCTTCTATTTCCTTCCAAAATAGATAGCTAAACAGCTTACATTTTCCTGCGTGATAAGAGTCTGAAGCTCTGGGTAAGAGAACCAGGGCATTTGGAGAAAAGTTGGATTTGTTTTATGCCAAAGGGCCAAGGCAAACTTCTTCCTTTTTATTGAAAGAAATAAAATAAAAGAAGTTTTGTATCCTCTAAGCATGGCAGTATGCCCCCAATACAGCAATTTCCTCGAAAACTGACCCTTTGGGAAATGATGGTCATGAAACTAATTTACAAAAATCTGAGGTACATATTAAAATAGAAACACTGAAGGTTTTAGCCTCCTGCAGATAAAAAAAAAAAAAAAAACCCTGGAATAAATATTTGTCTTGATTTTTCTGCCATGGAATTGCTTTGTGAATCTCACCATGAAGAACATGACTTGTTTCCCGTTATTCTCAATAGCATTTCCCTCAGAGTGATGTGATCACTATCTTTTCTCTTTCATACTGTAATGTTGTATTGAAAATGCCGTAAGTATGCTTACGCTCTGTAGTAAATCCAAATGAGTACTTAGTTCAGGAATCAAAAAACATTTGTTTTTGCTGTGGGTTTCACACCTCCTACTAGGAAGGTGATAAATTTGTCTTTTATGTTTTTAACAGGAGAAAAATAAAAACGTGTGTGTGTGTGTGTGTGTGTGTGTGTGGGTGTGTGTATGTGTGTGTGTGTGTGTGTGTGAAATCTTGGTTTAATTCAATGAATCATTTCATCTGTAGGACTCTACTGACTGCAAAGTGAAAAGTCCGTGTGTTAGATCATTTTGTCCATAAGTTGCCAACCACCAAGCTTAACAGTTTTTACACTGAATAGATTGGTTCCCTTGGGTACTGGTATCCAGGGTCTTTGGGGTAATTTTCCCTCTCCTTCATGTTTATACCACTTAAGCTTCTGCTAAAAAATACATAGAACTGTGAGACTACACTGTGTTTTTTATATGATATTCATGTGTGTGTGTGTGTGTGTGTATTTACCTTGCGGGCCTTTTGATACACTAGAACTCAAGCAGTTTCCAATGAAAATAAATTGTTGAGGTGGTTTAAACAAGTGACTTTCAAAACAAGCCAAACAATGTTTTTATGCTATTTAACATGTACAGTAATTACAACATAATTTATCTAAATATTCTATCTCCAACTCTTGTGCACAGATAAGATAAACTTCCGCCTGAAGAAGTGTACGTTTCTTTATCTGTAACTTCTTATCCAGAGACAACTTCTCTCAGTTTTCAAATAACTCAACCCACCACTGATAATTTCTAAGTGCAATACTCCTGATCTCTGCTTTGCCCTATACTCATAGCTCAAAGCAAATCCACAGGACAAGCACCAAGACAGGTTCTCTAAAACTGCTTTCACAGAATTCCAGTAGCTGTATATTGAATACATTTGACAGATTTATCTTCATTACCCTCTTTAGAGTACTTGATCCTTTTGATAACTCTCCCTTTCTTAAAAAAATTTCCCCATGGCACCAATGCCTCCGCTGGTTATTGTATTTACTTATTCTTTGGCACCTTCTCTGTAACTCTTACCTCTCAATATAACTCATTTTATATTCATCAGTTTTTACTTTCAATTTCATATTCCTGTAGTTACTTTCCATTCTCCTTATACTTTAAACAATTTCCTGGATAATCTCAATTCATTCCCCATTGATTCACCTACTTCCTGATTTCTATCTCTTCTGAAGTCCAATTATACACAAATAAGTACATGAATACTTTCATCTCTACTTGGTCTGATAAAAAGCACACTTCTCTCTTATTTTTATGTTCTCCATCCCAATGAATGATGACTATTGTACAGGCCAATAATCAGATGATTTCTTCAAATCTCAATGCCTTTTAATCACCACATTAGATTGCTTTACCTACTCAGAATTCCACAATGTATCTCTAGCTTCATAATGATTGCTATGTTGCCCCCAATTTATATTCCATAAAGTAATTTTATAATGCTCTCCATAAAGACACAATTTAAGTTTAAGATAATCCCTCAAACCCTGCTGTGAATGAGCCTAATAGCCTTACGAGAATGAGTCTTTCCTTTTCCCTTTGATCCTAGCCTTACCACCTCACTTAGTGTACACCCAAACTGCCCCACACACATTATTTCAAACACAACACAATGCTTCTGTTTTTTCAGGTCTTTGGAAGTTCTCTTTCTTTTCTTCAATTCATATTTACATTCCCTCCTCCCCGTCCAACTGTTTGACTCTCCTCCTTCATATCTTTCATATTCCTTCCTCTAAGACTGTTTTTTTTTCCTTCTTCTACAGTAATCACCCTGCAGCTGTCTCCCCTAACCCTATGTTGTAAAGCATATTTAATTTCCCGTCGCAATTTGTAAATAAATCCCTGGTGCCCATTAGGAAATTTTACACGGAAGAAGTATTGAAAAAAACATGAATAAATGAATCCTTTCTTAATTTTTTCTGCAAAATGATTCTATTGAGTATGTATGAATATATCTACTGTATATGTGATTATAAAGAGGCTCATAGCCAGTCTCTGTGGTTTAATACTATGTTTCACATTGCACTCTCTTATTATATTGTCCTTTCTCTTTAATGTAGTATATAGCTCATAACTAAAAATCATGTATCTCTTTGCAAATTATAGACTATTTTGAAACTTTCATCTTGCCAATGTTTACCATAGATTGAGGCACATACATCTAAAGTTTTAGACTACTTTGAGAACAAATTGGTATTTATCATAATTTATAATGCCGTACTTGGTCCTCATCTCCAACCCCCACAATTGTTGTTTTCATAAAATAACACTGCCAGCACAGTGGGACTATAGGCACTATTTTTCCAATTATTTCCATGAGGATAGCTTCATTTTCTGGGACCATTCTCATTAATTATAAGACTGGCATAAAGTAGAATATCTGAACTATTTTACTTTATGTTTTTCTAGTTGGGTCACATTCTGCCTGTTATTGTCATTTTTTGATTAGATACAATCAAGATTATTATTAAAGAATGTTTACAAGTGGAATGGGTCCTTTTCTAAGAAAATATTTCTGTGAACCCCAGTCGTCGTCATCTTCTTCTTCTTCTGCTTCTTCTTCTTCTTCTTCTTCTTCTTCTTCTTCTTCTTCTTCTTCTTCTTCTTCTTCTTCTTCTTCTTCTTCTTCCTCTTCTCTTCTTCTTCTTCTCTTCCTCTTCCTCTTCCTTTTCTTCTCTTCCTCCTCCTCCTCCTTCTCCTCCTCCTCCTCCTCCTCCTTCTCCTTCTCCTTCTCCTCCTCCTTCTCTTTCTTCTTGGTTTTTTTATTTGTGTGGAGGTGTTTTTGTTTTTTGCTTTTCATTAATCAAACTCCTCAGAAATGTTAACTTCATGGGTTATCTCCTGTAGTTCTTCTTTTCCTAAATGTTGTTCCTTTTACAGAGCAATAAAGAAAGATCTGCATATCCTAAATTCCATACCTATTAGTGTTTAAACCAAAGTTTAGAACCTTTCACACATTAGTGAGACTTTAAATTTTATGAGTATGTCTGTGGCATTAAACCAAGGCTTTATTTGCCTGCCTTTTTGACTTCTGAGAACATTCAATCAATTGATTTCCTACTATTCACTTCTTTTTAAAAGACTCTGCTTCCTGAACTTTGATTATTCTGATTTTCTTGCAGCATTCCTAACCATTGCTTATCTTCTCACAGAATTTTTCCCCTTCCAATCAAGAAGTTGTCATTCTTCCCTGCTTAGTCCAGGGCCCTTTCTTGGTCACTTATTATTCTTCTTGTCTTGTTTGTCTTGCACTGTTTCTGAACTTAGCAACAGGAAGATGACCTATCCTCTTAAGCAAATAAAAATTCTGAAGTTTTCTTTGACATTTTCATTTTGCTCATTCTTCCTATGTATGTCATGGATACAGTGGACTTTAGGTCTCACAAAACTTTATAAATGAATAATCTTTATAATTACCTAATCATTACCTTATTTTAAGCCACCAAATCTGTGTTCAAGACATATTTGATTGTCTGTCCTAGACCCTCTTTTGGATCCTGGCAAAACATTGCCTATGCAGAAGTCATAATCTTTGTAATATCAGGTTATTCTCCATACAAACATATTCATAAGGCATATGTGCTCAAATTTTTTAAATGAGTTGCTATCACCTCATGGAATAGCTTAAATCCTTATCTTGTAACAAATATTAGTTTATAGTCTATTTCCTGCCTCATTCTCTCATCCTCTTACGTTATTTCCATTTTTGCTCATGTATACTTTTATCAGAATTTTTTTTTTTTTTGTGTGTGTGTGTGTTTGAGACTGAATTGCCATATAATTCAGGCTGGCCTTCAACTCACTGGCCTGAGACTCACTTTCCACCTCACCTCCCAAGTGCTGGGATTATAGGAATGTACCACCATACCCAGCTCCTTTTATCAGGTTTTAATCAATGCTTGCAACATCTGCCCTTGGCATTATTCTTACCATGTCATGGTTTATGTCTGTGGCCCCCAGGCCTCAGGAGTTTGCATTGTGCATTTGTGATGGTTCATTGTCTGGTGCTTGGATTGATGCTGTCAGTGCTACACCCACATAAGGGTGGAGCCAGGATATAACGTAATGGCAGGAAGAAGGTATGTCTTGCTCTCTGCTAGATCCTGCTTGCTGTTTGCAGCCACCATGAATTGTGGCTCGCCTGCCTTGGAGTCAACAGAGTGTGGACTGAAACCTACAAACCTGTAAGAAATAAACCTTTCCTTTCCCAACTTGGGCTTCAGTTATTTTGTCTCAGCAACGAGCAAAAAGTAACTAAGACAACGTGTTTTGTTTCTACTTCGTAGTAGAAATCCAATGGAAGTTAAAATTTTGTCTGGATTCAAGCAGATTGTAAGTGAATTGTAGATTTGCTCTGTGATAACACCACTGTGAGCAAATTTTGTTTTGTTTTGTTGTTTTTCATTATTGCCATTTGGAGTATGTACATATCATCGGACTTGGTAGTGTACCCCTATAATCCCAGCACTCAGCAGACTGAGACAAGACGATCACTGTGAGTTTGAGGCCAGCCTGAACTATAAAGTGAATGTAAGTCCAATCTGAATTTTATAGTGAGACCCTGTCTCAAAAAGATCAAAAACACTATGTAGATACCAATTTGTGGTTTTAGGTATATTATTAACACTATGTAGATACCAATTTGTGGTTTTAGGTATATTATTATTAGGGTTAGTGGATTAAAACAAATAAGATTCTCAACAAAATGCTTACAACACGAAAATATGTCAATAAAAATGTGGCTTGGCATCATCGTATTCACTGCCATTGTGGGGTGAAACTGGTCCACTTGATGCGGATTGTGATCTGCTTGGGGATTGATTGAACATACTTTGCATGGGTCATGGAACTGTGGATTTAGGGTCCATATCTGTTCTCTTGCTCCACGTTTTCTTTTAATATTTCATGGTCTATTTCTTGGCTGCCAAAAGCTAAACAGCTCATCCTTCCAAGATCAGTCATTCTGATATTGGGGTGAATTCTTCAAAATTTGAGCCAAATTAAAATTATTGTTTCAATTTTGTCTGTCTGGTATTATGTCCAGTAATGGGAAACTGATTAATTTAACCATTATGTGTCATTTTTTTTGTCATAATTATCTTCCTCTTGGTTTAAGGATGACTTTCCTTTATAATTTCTCTCTGCCCCATAAATTAAATCAAGATCCCAATATTTGTATCTTCATTTTGCAGTTCTTATCATAGTTGATAAGATGGAAAGCACCATTCTTCCATAAAAGTTTGCACTCAGTATGGACAGTTACATTTAGTGTACATGTGATACTCAGAAGTAATTGTTAAATGAATCAATACATAGCACAGTATCTAATATTAATAGATACATAGATATCTATCCAATGCTATACCTATATCTTAATCTGTAGAATTAAAAAACGTTGTGGTCAGTGTAACTCAAGAAGACTAAAAGAACACTACCAGAGATTAAATGCATAAATAATTAATTATATAAGACCTAAGTATTTTAAAACTGTTAGTATTCATTGTTCATAAAATTATGTAATGAATGGACAAAACAGAGTTTAGAACCAAATAAGAACACTACAATCAGAAGAGTTATGCTAATGTATTCATCTAAATAAAATATATAGTAAATAATTAAAGAATCCCTTTTCAGCTTAGTAACTATATTTTCATCAGTACTATAGGTAATACAGGCTAAATACATAGATTAAATATTTTCCTGGTATATTGGTAGTTGGTAGAAGCTGACATATAAAAAATACACCAAGATTTAGGAAGTATTATTCTTTTCCCATTATGAAGAGCAGTCACATATCATCACAAGTCATGCAAAGGTAGTGCTGTAGTCAGGAGTTGCAAGGAGAACAATTACATACTAGACAAATAATTTATAATATTATTTTATGATGGTTACCCAGAGTTGAATACAGGAAAGTGCAGGAAATCTGTCCACAACACTATTGACCTAGAAAATCCAGCTAAGGGCCTGGATCCCACAGTAATGTCCTTCATGAATCCAGCTGAAGAACGAGAGCCCATGACAGTGCCTCTCATAAGACCAGGTGGAGATCTAGTGTTCATGACATTGACTCTTGCAAGTCTGTTTCATGGATCTGGGATGGGAAAGCCCAAAGGTCAGCAGTGGGCTAGAAAGTCTATGCCAGCAGAGAGAAGGATCTGTGCCAGTAGGTTGAGGGTTCTATACTGCAGCCAAGGAGCAATGCTCAAAATAAAGGACCAGGGCTCCCCTGAAAAGCATGACACTAAATTAAAAAAAAAAAAAAAAAAAACATGGTGTAGATCAGGAGGCAGGGTCTACCAAGATGCTATTTATAGGAAATATAATTAACATGAAAAAGAATACATAGACTGAAAATCAAATATGAGAAAACAATGCTCTATGTGACAGAGAACCAGAGAGTGATGGGGCAACTAGACCAGTATTTGTGGATAGGTTGAAAAGACAGAATTTAATAGGTAAAGGAATACAATTAGAGATCAAGTCCAGGAGAGAGAAGGCTCAGAACCACTTAGGTAAATAGCAGGTTGCTACCCCCCAATTTAAAATCAAGGATCTTGGTCAGACCCAAAAATGCACAGCGTACCCTGGGGAAGTGAAAGGGGAGGGAGAGTCTTAAAAAAGACAGCAGAAGATATTGTTAATGGTGTATCAGGATTTAAAACCCACGTTACTTGCACCACTCTGCCTAGATAGATTTTATTCTTTTTTGATAGATTTTATTCTGTCCTAGTTTGTCTACTTGCATTAGAGTTGAGGGCACAGACAGCAATCCCCAAAACATCAGAATATAGCACAGTAATCATCTTTAATTTCCTATTATCTTAATCTGGAGTCCTGTATGACTTATACTGTTTTATCATGACTAATCTTATTTAAATCTGATTTGTTTGATTGCTGTTTGGTATCGACAGATTTTATTCAAAACTGATGTGATTGATAGTATCAAGTCTGAGAGTATAGCTAATACACTTTCTGGTTTGATAACTGCCTGCTTTTGAAGTTTTATACTATATACAAAGTTCTGTTTTTATTAATACTGTTATGTACTGATATATTCAATTATACTATATCTATTGATATAGCCACTTCTATTGAATAAAACAAAAGACAACACAGGAACTATGGTAGAACTCCTTGTACAATGGTCTTATATGTCTTTTTTGTTTCATGTGTTTATAGGAATATGTTTTGTTTTGTCTTGCTTTGTTTTGTTTCTCCCTCTAATATAGAAAGGGTAGAAATACATGTTAAGACTCATGCATGTGTAGAATCTATAAACAGTTTATGAGAACTGATCTGATGACACATGATGAAATAAACAGATATTTTAAAGAAAAAGTGCCACTAAAGTACCCAGTGCTGATCCTGGAGTGTCACAATGTGACACCCTGCAATAGTATTATTCTTTGTTCAGAGAGATATTAGCCTGCTTGGGTTTGTTTAATCTCAACATAATTGAAGATATGGATAACTGCATGTATATTTAAGTGTATAGGATTGATAACCATATTTCCAAGGTTTTTTTGGATAGTTGAACAGAACTGGTTGCAATCTCACTGTTTGAATCCCCACTTTATATGCTCCACTTTAGTATCTTGAGTAACTATTTGTAAGAGGACAATCTGTAATCATCACCTAGTTATTTCTTACTGTTTATTTTTTTCTTTGAATGTATGTATTATTTCTACCCGTTTTCTGTTTTTTTAGTCTTTCTTTAAAGAAAATTAAAAAAAAAAAAGACACTACAGTACCCAACTGATCCTGGAGTGTCATGATATGAAATCCAACAATACTATTATTCTTTGTTCAGACTGATTTTAGCCTGCTTTAGTTTGTTTAATCTCAACATAAATGAAGATATGGATAACTGCATGTATGTTTAAGTGTATAAAATTCACAACCATATTACTAAGTTTTTGTTGGATAGTTGAACAGAACTGTTTGCAGTCTCGCTGTTTGAATTCCCACTTTCTATGTCCCACTTTTGTATCTTGCGCAACTATTTGGAAAAAGACAGTATGTAAACATTAACTAGTGATTTCTTACTGTTTATTTTTTCTCTGAACATATGTACTATTTCTACCCATTTTCTGTTTTTAGTCTTTCTTTAAATAAAATTAAAAAAACAAAAACAAACAAACAAAAAAAAAAAAAAAAAACAGCACACACCTTCCCCTGCAGAGCCAGGAAGCCACGCTCAAAGGAAGGATCTGAGCTCCTCCAAGTCAGCCACAGCCATTCTCAGCCACAAGGTCCCAATCTCCTCCAGTGAGAATGGCCAGATTCATATTGGGAAAGCCAACCATGACAAGCTCCTCCAGAAGAACCAATGGCTGCAAACAATGAAACTTAGGAGAACCGACAAAGCCACACTCTTCCTCTCCACATTTCCTTTTATGCTGCAACTTTCCTCAGGTGAACCATCTATGCTCAGCACCATGCTGATTTAATTCAGCTTGTTTTAGGTTGACCACCAGATTTTAATCCATTACAGGTAGTTTGGCAGTATTCTCATCACAAATTCATCTAAGTTTTTTTAAAAGACATATGGATACATGCATGCATGCACAAATACATCTATACATGTGTATATATACACAAATATATATATATAAATATATGTGTAGAAAGTTATAAAACCCTTGCTTTCTTGCATTACAAATATTATAAAGTCAACATTGAAAACAGCAAATGAAAAAGGGCAAGATAAAAAACTCAACTTGTGTGTTTTAATTATTTATGTTTTTGTCTACTGGATAGTATTGCAAATCTATTGGGCTGAATGATCCCCACTGTGACAACTCCTGACCTAATACAAGAAGCTGCAGTTTGAAATGTATCTCTTCATTATGCAGAAAAGTTTTCTTTTTTCTTCTTTTTTCCATTTTTATAGCCACTTTTCTGCAGAATCTTATCCAAAGATGGTAAGTCCTTCATTTCTTTCTTAGCTGTCTTCCCAATTTTTACTTGATTTTGATGAAAAAAAAAGTCTTTTAAAGTTGAGAGCTGTGGCACATTTTATTCAATATCAGGAATTTATTAAAAAGTATCAAGCCAGTACTTTCTTCAAATTAAGATACTCCTTGAGGTTCATTTCCAGTGATAGGTAATCCCCATCTCAAATCACTTTGCTGGGAACATTGGTATTTGATAAATACATTTGCAGGGAGCAGTTATCTTCAAACTCCACTCTCATCAAGCATTGTCCCACCACAAAATATGATCAAAGATTAAGGACTCCAGGGACTCATGGGCTCTGAACTCATCAGCTTTGAATCCTACTATAAATTATCCAAATGAGGCACTTGGCAAGATTCTTAACTGATTGTGCTATTCGGAACACCTCCATTTCAATTAGAGGTAACCATGATACATGACAGCAGAGAACAAAACTAATAATTTTCACTGATGTCAAGGAAGGTTATAGGACATTGGGGAATTGTAGCAAGCGTTTCAAGAAATGCACATTCACGGCTGCTTTCTTTGTCCATGTGTCTGCTTTTTAAGCGAGAAACCAGTATTTTTGTTCCATAGTTGTTATCAGATGGGTTAAGAACATGTCTATATATAAAACCTGGCTGGCTGAAAAAAAAATGGTATGCTAAGGATAAAACTAACAATGTGAAAATTCCAAATTCTGAATTCCTTAGGAGACCAGGCATGTCTTCATTTTAAATCCTGAGCTTGGGCAGAGAATATGAAGCAGGTGAAACTACAGAGCAGAGCAAGTAAAAGTTTACAGACTCCTGAGTAGTAAATATCAGCTCCTCCTGGACCAGTAGAAATTTTAAAGTTCCCACAGAATGCTATATCATGAAGTCAATGTTAACTGGATGTATACCATATCAGCTAACATACTAGCTTTTGTAAGCTTAAAAACTGCCTTAAGGATTTGCTTCTCTGAATCCTTGACATTCTCTTGAAAAGAAAACTAATCAGTGTGTTTCCCAGAGCAAACTCTGGAAATTTGAGAAAGAAAGCATGCTCTCTGTCAATGGGAAACAATTTGATTGACTGGTTTTGGCCAATATGAAAGTCACAAAAACTTGTTTTCTTGTACTAATTGAACTAATTACCAATGTTTTGGATTGCGTCTCATTTTTCTTGACTCTTATTTAATAACATAGTTCCTAATCTTTCCTCTCAACTAAGTTATTATAGATATTTATTCAGTTTTACAGTTATTAAATCAACATGTATTAAGCAGCTACTATGTGGAAATTATGTTATTAATCAGTATGAAAAGTTCCAAATTCAGGAAGATACTCTTTTTCATCTTAAAGAAAATTTTTTATGGTCCAGAAAATAATACATTTACTTTTAAAATAGCATAAATTTTAAAATAAAACAAAAAAAAAAAAACCTCAAAAAAGCACAAGGAAACCTAGAATTTCCATAAAATAGTGGCACTTCAACTCTGTCTATTCTCTTTCAAAATTTCTAACTCCAGCCTACTCTTGAAAACATCAGAAAAATACAATTTGAATGAAATTCTGCAAAATATCTGAGGAAGACTCCTTAAAGTACTGAGCTCATGACAATAAAATTCTGAGAAACAGATACATGATAGAAATATTTAGAGACATAATGACTCATTCAATGAAGTATGCTAAACTGGATATTAGAATAGGATTTTTAAAAGTCATCCATGAAAAAGAACTGGTAAAATTCAAATAAAGTCTGGAGTTTACACAGATATAATGATTTCCTGAGTTCTGAAAAAAATAAGCCATGGGAATGTTGTATGTCAGCAGTGGGTCCTACAGGTGCATACCGCGAGGGGTATGTTTTGCCTGTAGACAATTAAAAAATGATAAAGAAGCTCAATTATAAGTTCATATGCTTTGTTTTTTTAACGCATAAACAAATATATTTAAGGAATGTCACAATGAAATGCTTCTCTCCATTGGCCTGGATCACATTCACTGTCACTTTCTCATCTTTGATATCTAGTGGTCCACAGTTACTTTTGTTTAGTAGTAGCCTCTATCATGCTTAGATGTGGGCTTGCTGATGGTTATGGTTCTTCATCTTTCTCTCCCCTCTTGGTCACCTCCCACTGCTAAACAAGGTGATAAGAAAACCTGGATGTTTTCGTCTTCCACACAGGCAGAAATCTTCATCTGTGAGCACACCTTCTTCCTGGCTACCTACCTAAAACCCCAAGCTAGTTTTCTTTTCTTGGTCTCTCAGTTCTTGTTCACATCTGCCTGGTAGCCATAAAGCTCTCTCCTAAAATCTTCATTATATGATAAAATATCTCATTTCATATTCTTTCATTGTTTGGCAGTGGCATAGCAGTGGCAGTGGCGGTGGTGGTGGTGGTGGAGGTGGTATGTGTGTGTGTGTGTGTGTGTGTGTGTGTGTGTGTGTGTGCATGTGTGTGTGGTCTCATCAGTATACAGTCTACCTGATTATGGGAAGTGGCCAGAACTGTCTTGCAAGCACTAAAAAGATCTTCAGTAATAAACAATAAATAAATTGCTGAGAGTAGAGTTTGTTTTTTCAAGTCCTCATCTACCTCTTTTTTCACTTGAACTTTGTTCCTTTAGGGCACAAGACACGCAGCCTGTGATTTCTGTCTCTTTCCTCATTGCTATCATTCTGCACAGAGGCTTCACTTCAGCAAGCTGGGTCACTTGAAAACTCTTTCATTTTTCAAAGCAAATAAGACCCTTTATTCTGACTAAAATCAATTAGTTAATCTGTTAGTTTACTATCCTCCCCTCTCAAGAAATGATGACAAAATGTAAAAACCAGGAAACTGGGAAAGTTTTCCTCTGTCCCACCTGCAGGATACATGTAACACCACTGATTATATTCTCTGGAATCACTTGTGGTTTAAAATATTAACCGAAATTACAAGGGCAGCAGAGAACTTCAGATCCTGCTGTCTCCTGACCCTGTCTCACTTACTACATTAGGGGAGTAATTCATGAGCATGTTTATACCAATCAGTGTCGGGCAAAGAGGAGCCACTTTGAGTGGCAGCCACTGTTCTGTGAAAACTACAAAAAGGCCAAAGTGTAAATGTTGCTAAGAAAAAGGTATATTGGTGAGTCGAACTAACTATCTAATATCTATACATTTATATAGTCTTTAAAAGCATCTTCATCTCAAATGAGTTAGGAGAGAGGAAAATTGATGAGAGGATACTCCTTGAAAGACTGATTCCAACAACTGTGAGCAATGAGACAGTAATACGAGTGTCATTTTATAAACAAAAGGGATGTAGTTTTGAGTAGAAAAATCATACTGCTGCAAATAAGTTGTGAAAACACTCATCCTCGAGATCTTTTAAATGCATAAATGATGATGAAAGAAGTTTCATGATATTCAAAAATAATACACTAATGATAACAGAAATTAAAATAAATCTTCAAAAGCAGAAGACAGCACGTGAGCAAAATAAATAGAGATACGTAGATAAGAAATAGGTTTTAAGAATGTAGAACTTCAACAAGAAAAAAAGAAAGTATAGGAAATATTTTGGATAAAAGATTACAAAGTTAGTATTGGAAGTGAAATTTGATAAATCAGAAGATGCCAAAGTTCCTCAATAAATTAAAAGCTATGAGTTATTTGTCACCTATTTGGATAGTGAATACAATGAATGAGAAAAAATTAACTTCACAGCAAATAGATGAGGTTGCAAGTGCATTTTAAATTCATGATATTTATTAGGTAATTGTTAATGAAATTACAGGTTTTATTTCTGGAATTCTCATTGCAGTGGTTATAGTACTCCCCCAAATCGAGCTGTCTACACTCAACAACAACAGACTTGAAGGTTTTCGTCCTTTCAGCTTCCACTATCTGGGACTCTGTCTCATTTTCAATCATAAAAGTATGACAGGTTTCTGCAAAAGGCAGCACTTTTCCCTTGCCCTTCTGCATGGATAGCTGTTGTAGAAGGAAAGAGATTTTTGGTCTTCAACCAACATTGTCGACCAAGGTCTTTTGTGCCATTTTACAGAAGCCCATGAATGACCTGATCATTCAAGCACTCAGGAAGTTGTGGACACTTCTTTTATCAGACAGGTACTGACCTGGAAGGTTACAGTGTCTATTTGTAAATCCAACACATAGAATTTAAATAATTTAGTTACTTTAGGTAGCCAGAATATATGTGTATATGTTCTAGGGTCTGAAAGCAAATAAATCTCATATACTTGAAACCACAAAGTATTGAACTATGCTTTTCTTTGATAGTAAATATAAAACAAAGCTAACTATATGCTTCCTGTCTTCACTTTACTTATGATAGGATAGCTCAAGTGCCTCCTAGCATGTGACCTAAGGGAATATATTATGCAGTGTGCAATACCATGACATACTATTTAATTGAACATGTTAGTTGTATGAGTATTTGGTGGCAACCATCTTGTTTTTTAGTTCACAGTACAGTCCACTAGGCTGGTAATACTTTTGCTAAATAATCACTAGAGAAAACAGTAGGTAGTTTGTTATATCTTTATCTAGATACTGATTTTATATAAAGAACATTAGAATTACATCTATTATCATTCTCCAATTCAAGACTACACAACTGACCGAAATATCATGTGTCACCAGTTTTGAAACTCTAGTATAACAGGATATTTGGATAGGGAAGACAGAGAACTCTATAAATTTGTTCAAAGTAGACCTAGTATCAATACCATAACTAATCTATATTAAGGCAACCTGCACTGTAAGGTACAACAGCAATTCATTTATATTTATTTGAGGGAAGGGAAAACACTGCTGTGTAAAATAAATATATCAAGTATGAGTCTATCTGCTTTCACACCACCTGTTATTACAAAATAATTCTTTAAAGTTGTTTTGCATTATATTTTCTCAGTAATCTTGATAAGAGGGAAATGCTTTCACTTTAACTATTAATAAAAGTTAAACTTAAATTTTGATTTTTTTCCCAAAGTGCCACATTGCCCTTTCTGCAAATTTTGGTTGCATTGAATTGTCTGAATTCCACTGAGTTTTTAAAGGCAAACTGAAGGTTTGTAAATGACGTTTTCACCTTGGTGTTGACTTTGACTTAGATTCTACAAAGCTAAGTAGACTCCAGGGCTTGCACTATTAAACTTCACACTCATGGCACTGATTACGCCAAATGAGCAAAAATAAATAAATAACCCTGAGGCAGCCATGGGGGTGGGTGTACACTGATGGCAGGATTTTCTGGGTCTGGGCCACATTCCCACTATGCTCAGCTCCAATCACTGCCACATGCCACTGTGCTTTTCTGTCCCCCGTTCATACAACTACTGCAAATGGTATCATTTTGCAACTAATTTACTCGCTTGGTTTTGGCCATTAGTCATTCCCAATATCCTCAATCTGCAGGTAATTTTCCACATTATTAGTTACCCACCTGTCTTATTAAACTGGACTTTCTGAAACCCTGTGTGCCTGCATTTTCTGCACCTTTAGATCAAGCAAATAATTGCCAGTACCTGGATGGAAGCATTTAATAGGAAGAATATAGTTGATTCCAAAAGTTAATAACTATAGCATCTGGTTTCCCTTTTTAACATTTAAATGATAAATTCAGTGTTCATGGAGAGGGAGAAGGAGAATGAGAATGAGTCAGCTCACCAGAGTCTAAAATCTTTTTATCTTTTGTGGCCAGGCTACATAGAGAGGGGCAGAAGGTAAGTTTTAATCTCACTGCTAATGTACTTCAATTTTGACTGTAAAAGACACATCTTGATCGTATTAAGGAAAAGAAACACTTTTCACCGGTAGGAGACTTAGCCCCTTGAAAAGGAAGATGGCCAAATCCTGTGCTTTCATGCAGCATCTCTGATATCTTGGGTTGCTCTCAACAAGAGACTACAGCTGCTTTGAGATGTCAACTCATTTTCATTCACGTCTCCATAAAAACATCGGCCCAAGATGCCTTTTCAAATGTATGTGGGTAAAACTCAGGAAGTTACTTTCTAAACCAGGTCAAGAAAATCCAGCACAAGAAAGAAAGAGAAAGAAAGAAAGAAAGAAAGAAAGAAAGAAAGAAAGAAAGAAAGAAAGTCAAACTTTCAGCACTGAGGGCCAGGATTGCAATTTGCCAGAAGTCTAAGGAGAGTAACTCATTTGCAATTAAATTGACATTCATTTTTATCAAAAATAAATGTGCCTGGTCCAATGTTTGCTTGCAGTTATAAGTTTGATTTTTTTAGTTCAAAAAAAGTTCCATGTTTGCTAGCAATGAAAACGGAAAGCCAAAATATTTCCAAGAAGTATAGTATATATTTTCTTAAACAATACAATAATCAGACTCTGAGATTTCCCAGGACTTACATGGAATGAATAAAATGGGTAAGATGGAAACTTTACAGTCTTTATTTAAGGCTTTTAAAGTTTATTTAACTGTAAACTTGAATATCAGACTTCTTTAATTTTATCTATAGTCTATACATTTGCCTCTGACTTCTTCTAAAGATAAATGTATTTTTCTCTAGTAATAAGACCTAACCAGGAAAGGAGATCTGCTTACACGGAATTACAGTGGAATGTTTTCAGATGACAGAATTTAAACACACACCAGTGATCCTATCCAATCGCCCATGTAAAACATAATTATTATTCTCAAGTACTGTTTGCTTCAGCAAACTTTGTACACCTTATTATCTATAACTCAGACTTGTTTTTTTCCTCATAGAATTGTTTTAGCTGTCTCTATACAGATTTTTATGCTTTCTCAGTAGAACTCTGAACTCACTGAGGGTGAGAATCTAAACCAGGGATCAACAACCTATAACTCACATGGTAAATTCTTTTCATGTCTCTTTTTATAAAGATCTTGAAATGCATCTAGCCATTTTTTAATGTATTAACAGTGGCTACTTCTGTACTATAGCGACAGAGTTGAATTTCAGAGGTTTTCCAAAGACCGCATGTCCCCTGATTGCTCAAGTATCTGCTTTCTGGCCTTCTATGAAAAAAAAAAAAAAAAGTTTTTGCTGACCTCTAGACTATAGTGCTTGGTATTGTTTTAGTGACACTGACAATACTTCTAGACATTCCACATGCTTTGAAGAAAGTGACATTTTCTGGTAGACAATCCTTAACACACCCTAGGTTCTGATATTTATCCATGATTTTAGATTAGTATTACCTATTTTGTGAGGGATTATCTCTAACATTTAAGGATCATGGCAAAGTTCTAAATCCAAATCTAGTTCAAATGAAAAGAGCAGTGAACACCAGAGACAGAAGTGCCAATTCTGGTGTTAGTTCCCAAAGCATCTATCTTGAGACAAATACCTGGGTGATTAAAAAAAAAAAAAAAAAAAAAAAAAGACAAGAAGACACTATCAGTATGATATTTATCGTGTACAAATCTCGGGTCTTCTCCCTAGTCTCTGACATTTCATCAATTTCTTTTTTAAACATGAATAATAACAAAAATTAAATCATTTATAAGGCATCTTGGCTTTCCTCTGTCAAAATCCACTCATACCATGGTCCTAAGGAGCATGAAGATGTATGAGAGATATCAAAACATGGGCCAGAACCATGCTCAGAGACTAATTTATAAATATCAAGAATTTGGGGCTGGGGATTTAGCTCAGCGGCATAAGTGCCTGCCTTGCAAGCAAGCAGTCGTGAGTTCGATCCCTGGTACCGATAAAAAGGAAAAAGGCAAAAAAAATAAATAAATAAATAAATAAATATCAAGAATTTGTTATTTGTTTACACTGAGATACAGCATCCACAAGGAGATACACAGCGCCCTTATAATGCTAATTGCCACACCCCATCAAAAGCAGCAGCAGCGTTCTTTGTGTCAGAGAAACCATGGAGAGCAGAAGCATTTGAATTTTGGGCTGTACTTTTTAAGAGCTAATTTTTTAGCCTTTGTTCACTCTAGTCCATAAAGCATCAAAGCTGGGAAGTTTTCCACTTCATAGCAGTTCACACTTAATTTCTCTTTTAACTATTTGACTTCAGCGTAGCTATTATTATAACTTAATACACATGACCTGAGCTTGCTGAGACATTTGATTATTTGGTTGAGTACCTATCACAGAAATCATTAGTTACAGGACATTGTTTAGATGCTGTTACACTGTGTGGTTTTGTTAATTGATGGGCATGGACATATGCCTACAGTTTACAGGTGTAAGATTTCTTTCCCAAAGTTTGGGTTTGCAGGCACCTGGCAGGAGGTGGGATGATGTGCTAAATCAGCTTGGTTTTCTGTAAAGCTTACACAGAAGTGTCCTCTTCTTTAGAATAATAGCAGTTTACTCCTGATCTTCACTCCTAAAAACTACTTCTTTGTCCAACTCTTCTTAAAGTGAGGCAACCTGTAGCCAAGAGCTCTGAAATTGTGCCAGCAGCCAAAACTGAACAACTGTCAGCCAAAAATGAGAAGAAAAAAGATAGAACTTCAAATGAGAAAGCAGTTGTCTGGAGGCACTGGGACTCCACTGGCATGTAACCAGATGAACTAAAATCCACAGGTCTGTTTCCTGCATAAACAGGTGAAGACCGGGCTGGGAGAGGTGTGAAAGCAGTTCTTCAGTCACACTCTGCAATGTATGTTTCCCAAGGTGCCCTCCTACATCTGTTCTGCATTTTGGCAGGAAGGCTTTTCAGGTTCTGACAGTCTGAGATGTAACAGTTTATATAAGGAAAAAAAGTACTGAAATCTAGCTTACATTCCCTTCAAATTTAATATAATTCTTTTGAGTTCTTTCATTTCTTTTTTCAAAGGACTTGCAACATACATGGGAAAAGCAAGTTATTATCAACCAACTTCTATAGGGTAGAAGTTTTACTTTCAAAAAATGGAAACTTCAAAACTGGAATTCAGTATTAAGTGTAAGGCTGTAAATATACATATATCCTGTTGTCTAGAGCCCTTTGGGATAATATTGTAACTTGATGAGAAAATATTTTCTATTATATTTCTTACTTCATTCAGAAAGAGCAAGAAAGTGAGAGTAAAAATGATGAAGTGACAGAGACCGATAAAAATATCCATCCCCAGATAAATGGATGAACAAAACATAGTTTCTGCAAACAATGGAGCATTACTCTCCCATAAAGAAAGGTAGGCTTGAGTCATCTGAAGGAAAATAGATACACCTTGAGACTATAATGTTACATGAAATGTATCAGACACACAAGCTTAAATATGACATAGTTTCTCTTATATGAAAAACTCCAATTATAAATAAAGAGCAAAATGAAAGACAATAAGAAGTAGAAAGGTAGAACTTTCTTTCTAAAAGGGGAAAAGAATCAAAAGATGGAGGGGAAGAGGAGGTATGGGAAAAGAGATGAAAAGTGAATTAAAGTGTGTTGTATATGGGCAGGGGAAATAGCTTAGCAGCACAGCGCCTGCCTGGCAAGCATGAGGTTGTGAGTTTGATCCCTAGTAAGGAAAAAAAAAAGTGTGTTGTGTGTATGTTCCAATTCTATACATAGAATTAAACATTATGTGCTGCAAATGTAAAAAACAATAAGAGAATCAAGAGATGGATAGAGGGGAGGGAAGGAAGAGAGATGGATGAAAAGAAAAAGGAATTAAGACATATTATGTACATGGACCCTTGTCCCACAAGAAATGGGAAGCATTATGTACCACAAACACGTGCTAATGAAAACATGTCCTATGTTAGAGTTGCGTGAAAGACTCTGAATAAATCATGACTCACGGTCTCCAGAACTACAGAATTATGGAAAGCTGCAGTTGGCAGTGTGGACACTATCATTGTACAGAGGCCAATCACTAAAGAACCTATCGTGTGTTGCAGCATGTTGAAAAAATATTGAGGGGCATTAGTGAGATGGAAAGAAGGCAAATAATTCAAGAATATCTTCTCTTCCTTGTTGTATGCAAAATGCAAACTAACAATGATTTCACCATGTAGTGACAGCCATAATATTTTTATGTATCTATTTCAATATTTGTATGTAAATAGAAATATATGAGCACTCATTAATGTGTTATGGAAATTAAGCATGAAATTTAAAGTGGAAAGATATATCCGATATAAATTGCTACTGTTTTCTGTACCTATGTTTTAAATGACATGAATCAAGTCAGTGAGCTTTGTAAGCATTACTTTTAAACTTATAAATATCAAGTGATAATATCTACAGTTAAACTAAAATAAGGTAATCACCTCTTGCCCTAATCATATACTCGAAGGGTGGTATTTGACAGGCATCCAGGTTACCCTTCCCCGCATTGTTTTTTGTGGTCCTCACTGTAACTCCCTGGGGTTGATGCTATTATGTTCACTCTACAAATCTAAAAGCCCTTGACTTGAAGTAACACACAGAGGACACTGGATTAGCAACTGATAAGGCTTTATTGCTGTGTAGTTAGTATAACTTCAAAGTCTATATTCCCAACTCCTATGTTCTATGTCAAGAATAACTATTATTTACAGTGTTTCCTCTTCTTCCATGATCTATTAGAGGTAACAGTTTGAACATCAGGGGTAGCTCAACAGACAATCTAAGAATCTCAATATTCTAATTACAGAAAAAACAATCATTGGTATTTTGTGGCACATACTGAGTAGAAATCTGTAAATTTACTTGCCAATTCAAACAATAGAAAAGTGTCGGTGACACCTAATTTGAGCTACAAAAGCCTTGGAACTGTGAGAAGAGTTTGCTGTCACTGATCATGTTCTTCAGTTTACCTCTTGTATTTTATTTTGTGTTGACAGATCCAGTAGAAAACTCATAAAGGATCGAGTTTGAGGAGTCTGTTAGTGCCTCTCGGGTGGGAGAGCAATGTCTCTTCCCAGAGTTCTTAGCTAAGAACAGAGTTAGTGAGTAACCCTCCCCAATCCTGAGCCAGGGGAACCAAAGGAGTGGAAGGAAGCCATATTCCCCATTCTGCTGATGATCACTTGTGTGGCATTATTGCAGTGGTTTTGACCTTGACAGGAACTCTAAAGTGTTGATTTATCACTACCTGATAAAAAGAATTGGGAAAGTCAAGCAAGGATCACAGATAGCTTTGGGAAATACGTATTTATTTAGCTGTACTCTCCTTGCTAGTCTCTCATTCGTGGATGCTAGCTGATGTAAGTGGGCCCTCCCCTGTGAGTCACTGCTATGTAAATAAAAGCTCCAGGGCTAAGCTCTCCTACAGCTTACTCATGTGGGCTCCTTGACTACCCCACATCTGAAAACATGTCTTGCCGTCCAAGAGCCTGTCAACCTCCTACCTTGGCGGCAGCTGCTGGAGCCAGTATCACACTATTTAGTAGTGCAATGCTGATGGAGACCAGGAGGAACAGTGACAAGCCTAAGTGTTGTTTTACACCCCATTTAACCGGGGAGAGGGGGGAACACATCTGTTTATCTTTTTCAGTAGAAGCGCAAGACTTAGTCTTTGTGACAAGGTCATGAGTCCAGACCTAGAATTCCTTGTGGAGAGATAACCAAACTTCTCCAGACACTCAATAACAGAATGCCAACTGCGAGTTCTTCAAATAGAGATCCAAGGACACAATTTTGTCTGGCTAAGATGGAACAGGCTCAAATAGAGAACAAGCCAGAACAGCCCGCTTTTGTCTGCGGGCTCACAGTCGGTCCTGCTGTTCGTTCTAAAGTTCTCATTTGGCAGGAAGCCCTGCTCTTACTTCATGGGGACCAATATTTTTTCAATACAGTGACTAAAAAGAGAAGAAGCCATTGCATTTCTTTTTGCCATAATACATTTAATATATACTTTCTTCAGAGTCTCTCTTTTATATATGCAGAGTGTCTATGCCGCCTGACATCCAAAGTTTGGTTGCTGAGCGGACCTTGCCGGTGCTGTCTGTAACACTGCAATTGGGAAGACTGGGGAGTCGAATAATCGGACCCCAGATCTTGCCTTTATTCCTTTCAAGTCTCTAATATTTGCCAACATACTCACTTCTACCTACCTTAATTTCTTCATCTACAAAGCACTAGTAATAAGAACACTTACCTCTCCAGTTAGCATGAGAATTAGATAAGAGGCCAGGAGGGTGGCCCAGTCTATAATCCCAGCACTTGGGAGACTAAGGCAGGAGGATCAACATGAGTTCAAGTTCAGCCTGGGCTACACTGTAAGTTTAAGGCCAGTCTGAATTACATAGCCAGACCCTGCCTCAAAGAAAGAGAAAAAGAAGACAGGGCGGGGGATTAGAAGATGAGATAGTTAGTGTTAATGAAAATCTTAAATTCTATCTTAGATTCCCTTAAATTATATCTTATTTTAATGGTCATTACCAATGATGAATTCATGTATATTGTTTTACCTCCACAAAAGTACCTTGAGTAAATAAATTTCTTCTATCAAAGCAGATATTACCATGATTTGAAAGAAAGAGCAATTTAAAATAGTCAAAAGTATCTTTCCTAGAGAAAAAAATTTTAAGTTTCTGTTAATGTTCTGCCACTAATTCTGTCTGACTTGATTTTTATATAAAGGGGGCAATCAAAATACTTTGTACTTCCCAATTTGAGAATATTTTCTTTTAAGTAGATTTTAGTCCTCAGAACATAGACATTGGGATATGAACTCACATTTGATGTAAGATTATCAGTTTATGCTTTCCTAGTCATTTATAATTTTATGTGACCTGTTAGTATTAATTTACAATCAAATTTTGAAGAGAAGTGAAAAGATATTGTCCTTGTTATCTGTATTTGGGAATTAGGATTTCAACCAATCAAATAAAGAACATCAAGTTAGAAGAAAACCTTGATAAAGAAAGTTATAAAAGCTATAAATTTGTAGGAATCAAGGTTTGCCCTACTTGATGAACTCTTTTTTCCAGACTGAATGGCACATACCTCCATCACAGAGATAATGTAGGGTTACTGTATGGAGTGACCTATTTTTCTCTTCTGCTTCACCACAGGTTAGATGATGCAATAATATCACATTGATGAGAACATTCTTCAGGGCTTTTTATCCTACGGTCTGAGGTGCTTCATAAACATTAATTAATTCTCCTAACACCTCTGCAAAGAGAGAATTCTATTTTTTGTACTGTTAGACATGCTAAAGAATGCCACCAACACTTATAATCCTGGCTGCAAAACAAGTCCAATCCTTTTGTATTAAGGAAAAAATTTGCCTAACTGGGTTCATGTTAAGGCAGGTGAGGAAAGGGACAGAGATGTTAATGCATCACAGAGAGGAGTCACAGGAAGACTCACAAGTCCAGGGACTCCAGCCACAGAGCTGAGCTTTCTAGGGTGCCTTTGTCAAATGCACACAGCTGAGTGGCAACTTCCTGGAGAAGCAGTGCTCTTATGCAAAGAGAAAGGGAAGAGAGCTAAATTAGAGAACATTTTAAAGACACTGCAAAACAGTTTTTATACAATCTCCAGTTGTCCCACGGCTTTGTGACACTAATTATTGTTGTTGAATATGGCATGGAAAGTTTTCTCCCTTTTAATAATTTCCTTGGATAATAAAGACTTTTTCCTTTTGAGATTCTCATTTGCTTTTTTTCTTTTGTTTTCTATTTTCTTTCTTCCTTACCAAGCTATACTAGTTCAGTTTTCTGCAGTTAACTTTTACTCATTTGTGTTAGTTACTTTTCTCATTGCTGAGACAAAATATCCGATACCCAACATTAAGGGAGGAAAGAATTACTTTAACTCACAATTTGTAGAGGTTTCAGTTCATAGTTGGCTATTACCAGGTGGGGTGGCATGGTGAAGGAGCATCAAGGGGACAAATAGTTCATGACTGGCAGAAGGCAGGAAAGCAGCAAAGCCACAAAGTAGGAAGAAGCAGCCACGAGAGACTGCAGCAGGCCTCTTCCTGTCCCATATTACATCCAGGCTACTCAAAATAGGGCAGGTCATATCCAGGATGGACCTTCCCATTATCTCCATTCAGAGCCAGAACTGTGGACTGATTTAGTAATCACACACTTAATCTCAGCATTATGTACTCTAGATCCAGCCATTTCTGAAAAGCCCCACCTCTGCCCATATGAGGCTTTGGGGGACATCGAGACACAAGTCAAAACACCCAAGTGTAGTGTGTGATATATATTTATTATTTTGAACCTTTTTCTTAGAGATTTTATGAATTTCATGACAATTGTTCTTGACTGGGTTGTTTAATTTTGCAGGAAATACTGAGAACTTTTGCAGGAAGTACTAACTTTTACACTTAGATGGTTAATGCCTCTAATTAGTGTGTCCTAAACAAACAAACATGTCATTGGGGTGCTTAGTAAAATTCTAAAGAGTGAAGCTACCAGCTTTTAGTTTACTAACCAGGCAGTCTTGGGAGAGACATCACTCTATTTTAAGGATGAATTTGTAGGACTTGGAGAAGATAAAATTATTCACCCATCTATTTAAAATTTGCCAAAAATCAGAAAAAATCTTATGTTTTTGATTGTATAATTTTTAACTTCTTTTCTGTGTGGGAGAGGCAGAAAAATTTCAGATAAGAACAAAAAAATAAAAGTTCCCTAAATTCTAGCCCACTCATCCCCCAATATACTTTCTCCACATTAGCTCAATATATCATACCATGACATTCTTAAAACTTCAAGCAAGGAACTGTATTTTCAAGAATTTAAATAAAATAACGGTCTTAGAAAATATTTTGGGTGGTAGAGTTCTGAATTGCACATTGATGGGGGGGGTTGCATTACAGTAAAATATGTAAAATCAAGGTCAATATTCCTGTGATAAAAAGAGAACCTTAATCTCCAGAGATGATTAAATATTAAAGTGAATTTCTTAATACAGGAAGCAAAGTCAGTAAAAGCCAAGCATTATCCTGTGGGCAATTAGACTCTTAATTCTTGATAATTGAAACTTCACTCAAGAGATACAATATTCAGTGTTCACATTTGTTCTACATCAAAGTATGCCAAACTAGTTTAGTGTATATGCTTTTACATCTTTGGGCTGCGATATGAGTTTCTTTTATTGTGATAGTTTATGAGGCATGAATGAAACTTAAATGAATGTTTGAATTAAAAATTATTGCAGTAAAAACATACTTCCATTACTCCTCCTCAGAATAATTCATCTGCTCTGATCACACTCATCCCATCATTCCTTCCCATTTTCTGCAGCATTTCCGGAAGTCTTTATTACTGAGTGTTTTGTCTGCCTCAATGGCTGAAGTGATTTGAAACATATTTTTCACAGACATTTTGACTTTATGGAAGACCTGTGTGGCATCAGATCTGGTGAATAAGTTTGGAGGGTGACACACCATAGTGTTTTTAGCAGGTGAGCCAGGTTTTCCATTCGACAGCTCTTGGTAGCAGCATCCATTGTAGCTTTGATCAGATCTTATAAAGATACAACTCAGAAGTGCTTCAGAAATTGGTAAAAGCCATGGAATATGTGCATTTGTGTAAAAAGTAGTGCTTGAGACAATGTGTCTTTCACTGTGATAATTTAAAAGTCACTATGTAATCGAGTATGATGGCACCTGTCTATAATCACAGCAGTTGAGAGGCTGAGACAGGAGGACCACAGTGAGTCTTAGGCCAACTGGGCTACCTAGAGTTCAAGGCCAGCCTGAACTACTAAATATTCACTATATATTTTGATTCCGCCTTTTATGTCACATAAACTTGCTCAGTGACATTTATAATGTCACACAATTATTGAACAGTACCAGTTTGAGATGTAGCTCCTGTTCAAATAACTTAAAATTTCCAGTTATTTCACCTTGCTTTATTTTTCTATTCCTTCCAGCTGTGACTACAAATATAAAATTATTTTCAATCAGTTTTGTCCATGATTGAGAAAAGACAAGGGGTATCACCACTTGACAGTATTTGTTTAATAAATGAAGGGTCATTTCCAAAATAAAGTCAATAGACTGTCTCAACAGATCTGGAAAAAAGTATATATATATATATATTTTATTTTCTGCAATTCAAGAACTGACTGAAATAGTACAATTTTACAGGTTTTGATTCACTGGAGAGGAATAACCAACCTTAATACATACTTTTGACATGTCTATATAAGTTCAGTTTTCTAATTTGCCCTTGTTCTACATTCTTCCTGGGCTAAAACATACTTGTAAGTACTTTAAGATCTCCTGAGCTCTGTATTTCTGAATTTCTCTAAATTAATAAAAAGTTCTTACATGTCTTGTTCAAGTTTCAGTTCCTGAACCAGCCCATCTTCTGGCCTGCTACCGTCCCTTTTCACCAGTGTGAAGGGAAATCTCACCAAGTCGGTAGTCTGACCATACATGGTCTAGGTTAAAGTCATGCTGTTTCATAGAATATCTCGGGTAAAATGATTAGCCCATGCTGCACTAAACCAATTCAATAAAATTGGCATTTGTGACCTGTTCCTTTTTTTTTTTCCTGCATGATGTGTAATGCAATGTCCTCTCTATGCTTTTATGTATCTCCTCCAAAGTCATTCATAGATAGGGCAGTGCAAATTCAGATTCAAAGAAAATAATTATTTTTAAAATTTTACTGAAACATAATTTTACTAACATAAATTTTACTGAAATATGATTTCACTTAATAGTACATTGAATATTCTCCTCTGAAACATGAAATACATCATTATTGTAAGTTTTATATTTGAACTCTGGAAATCCCATTACGTGCATTTTTAAAATGAAATACTAAAACTATGATGAACATAAATTTCAGTCTTCATTCTAAAGGAAAGAATTCTTGTTCATTTAAAATCCAGTAGCTTTGTTGCTGTTGTTTGCTTATTGGCTTTTAAAAAGTTATCTGGACCTAGTGAGTGGTAACAATACATGTTAAATGCTTTCTTTACATATTAATAATTGTAATTGCTCTATAAATTATAATTCTTTTCATTGCTGGGTTTTTCAAATAAATGTAGGTACACTTCAGGAGAAGAAAATGGTATAAGATTTTTTTCAACAGAGGGTGTTACCCTCATATGGAGGACGCTACACGATGTTGTATATCACAGAAAACCCACTACACTGTTAGCCCTTAGAGAAGAAACTGAAAATGAATGTGCCCTAATTTCAATGACCAAGGTTACCCAACCAGTAGTTTACTGTACTAATAAATGTCTGATAGCTAATAGCCACCACTTAAAGCAACTCATGTGATTATAGAGCCCAAAGGTGACTTCTATTAAAATCTTGATGTCTCAATAAACTTAGTATTAAAATGTTTATACAAGGTTTTTCTTTTCTTGAATTGTGTACATAATTTTTGGAGAACTCTGTATGTAGCATAATATAAACCTGAATGTGTTTGAGTGTTTCCAAAATTGTCAGAAAAAAAGATTATTACGTAAAAAATTGAAGCCTACTAAAACTCCTTCATAAGTCCATATTCTTTACAAATATTTGGAAAAATTATTACATCTAATTTCCAAATGAAATTCAGACAAATGCACTGATCTTTGAAAATCAAAATAACTGATTGGGTTTTCTTTAAATATTCATTTACTTTTTAATAAATTATAAAACATTTTATATGTATAATATTTAATCTTACTATTTAAAAACATGATGGGTTTCCTTAGAGATTCAAACCCATTTTTATGTTCAAATATATCCAAGATTAGTCTTTTAAATTTTATAATCTTTCTTTAATGGCCTAAAATACATCCTATTTTGATATGTTTTCTGGGCATCTCAAAAGTGCATATATTCTGATTTGTTTGGTGGAATAGTCTACAGATTCCTATTTAATGCTATGTGCTGATAGTGGTTTTTTTCTACTATCTTTGATGATTTTCTGTGTCATTATTAGAAAGAGATAGAGCTTAAGTTTAATACATACGCTGAGCTATATATTTGTTAAATTCTCAGTTTATTTTTAATTCTGTCAATTTTATTTTTACACATATTTCAGCTATGTTGATTGTTGTATAGACATTCAGGTTGCTACAAATTCTTCATAGAGTGATACTTCAATCATTATATAATTTTATTCTCCATCCTTGGTACATTTATTTGCTTTGCTGTTACTATAACCCTTCCTGTTTTCCTTTACTATTTCCATGATACCTATTCCTGTTGTTTTGCTGTCAGCCTACCTATATTCTGCTATGTAACTTTCCTATAGATTGCATATAACCAAGTTTAAATATTTAATCCATTTCCTTCATTTCAGCCTTTTAAATCTTGTCTAGACATTTGCATGTAATATTATTGATAAGTAGGTACTTTATATCATTTATTTTTTCTTTCATTTTTCTGCTTCTTAAAATACCTTTAAAAATTTCTAGAACTTTTAAAAATCTATCTATAGTATTTTCTGTATTTCTACAGCTTTCCAATGGCTATTCTAATTATTACATTACACGTAAATAACTTTTCATTGTTTGTTATTGATATACTTTTACAAGTTTAAATAACATGTAGAAATTTTCTTTCTTTCACCTTCCTTGCATATAGTCTAAATTAATTCCTCTGCATCCACTTGGAGCCATATCAGACACTGTTACTGTATAGTTCTTACTTCAATCATCAAACATAATTTTGAAAATTTAAGAGAAATTATTTTCCACAATTTTATGTTCTTTCCTACCTGCTCATGTTTCAGTGTTCTTTTTTGTACCATTTTATTTTTGTTCACAGAACTTCCTTTTGCCATTATTTTATTGTAGGCCTATTGACGAAAAGTTTTACTTTCCTGAGAATGTCTTTATTGTCTTTACTCCTGAAGTTTATCTAAGTGTACACAAGAATCTTTATTATATTTTCTTTTTGCATTTACACCTAGCAGGGATTCATGTCAAGGATCATAATTAGGAAAATGTGTGTTTAAGAAAAATAAGTACATTATGACAGGAGACAAAGTGATGGAACACACTAGCCTTATGTTAGATCACAAAGGTGAAGGAATATTTTAGATTTATTCTAATAATTATGGGATAAACATTTAAAATTATAAAAAGAACAATGTCATGCTTCATACATTTTTAATGAGTTTCTCTGGTTTGGCAGGGGGAAAATGCATTTGGAAAAGGGTACTGATTGCAAATGAATATCAGGCTGATGCTGAATGTCAAGGGATACGATAGTCATACACAAAAGATGACAGTCCTAGGGGATTGCATTGACAATAAATCTTACAATATATCTTCAAGACAAGCTCACAAAATTTAGTCATGTGTCTGAAGCATCATTCAGGAGAAAGAAGAGTTGAAGCTATCTGATCTTTTTGACCTGCATGTCCAGTAAACATTACTTCCAAAAATAATTTTTAAAAAGATAAAACATAGTAAGTAGACATTAAGAAATGCCAGTACTCAAATTTTAAATGCAGCAACATAGAGAAATAAGCAAAAATAAATTTTAAAATGAGAATTGATTTGTAATAAACATCAGTTTCCAATTTGTGAACATATTAAACTTTACACATTATGATGACTATGTTATGGGTAAGTATATGACAATATACTTAAAAATCTGTCTTTAAATCAAATTGTTATGTCTTTATATATGCCAACTTTCATTTTCAGTGAACTGATGTGTATAGAAATAATACTTTTAATATTGTAAAGTGTCAGGTGGCATTTCTCTTTAAAAAGCTATCTTTAATATGTATAGACCACTAGTTACAGACGCTCACCTAAATGGATATATCCACATATATGTAGATATTTATATACAAATACTGCGGTATCTGTAGGTTATTTTACAAATTATAACTAAGAAGACCACAGCCAGGAAAATCTTGTAAGTATTGCTTAGCCTCGTTATACTCATGAAACCTGGTCTCCAGACGGCGTTTTTATTGGCCGTCTATAACACAGTATATGTCTTTTCTCAAAGTTACTCTGCAACATGAAGATACAAATGAGCTTGAACAAGCTTAGAACATGAGGAAATCCACCAGATTTCACTGACAGTAGGACACTCATGATATTGAAAAGTAGCATTTTAAAAGTTTATGGCTTTGAAGGGGAAGAATGAAGAAACAGAATTAATCTAACCTAAAATCTACATAATTTTCACTGCCATGACATGGTTTAAACAAGTGCTTTTTAATTTCCTTCCTTTAACTAATTAATGTATGAATGGCATGAACTTCTCAGACTATAATAAATAAGTACAAAGTGCTATTACATTTTTATAAATGAACTGATTTCGAACTCTAAAATATGAAAACATCTTAATTGAGATATTAAAAATATATCATAGTAGAAATACTATGTATCTTTATTCAATTGATAAGAAAATATTAGTGGAGGAATATTTCTCTTTCCTGTATTTCTTTCACTCCAGTTTCAATTATATCACATATTTTTTATATTGCCTCACAGATCCCTGAGGGCATATTCACTTCTTCAGGTTTTTTTGACTTTTCTTCAGATTTGATAATTTTTAATAGCTTTGGGATCAGTAAACCTTTCCTCCTTTATCTTGTTAAAATTTTTATGCTTATTCAGAAGATTTTTATTTTTAACCTAAAAATTTATTATTTTTTACTTCTTTTTTATCCTGACATGTCCTACGTTTCATTCACGAAAAGCCTATTTTCTTTTAACTTACTGAGAACTTCATAACTCAGTTGTTTCTCATCTAACAGTTACAACATTGTTGTATAGTTGTCTTCTCTTGAATGATTTTGGCCTTGAGAATGCATCAAACTTTCCTGTTCCTCATGTATTGTGTAATTGTATTTTAAATTGTGTTCTGCACATTATGATTATTAGATTGTGCATATTATGGATTCTGTTCTCCAAAACAGAAATGATTTTTAATATATTCAGCTGAAAAACTGAGCTAAAGCTATAGTGTCTTGCCTAAAGCTATAGTTGCCTAACCGAGAATGGGCAAATCAAATGTCATTGAATTATTGCAGCAGCTTTATGTTGCTCTGATATTGCTTTGCTTCTTCATGGCAAAGGAAATTCTCAATATCTGACCAGTGTTCACGCGCAATGTGGGCTCTGCATTTGTGACCCTCTTCTTCAAGATATTCCCAAAACTTCACTGTCTTCACTTTCTGGTGAAGAAACCTTGTCATAGACCTCTGGTTCATTCCTTGTCTGTTTGTTTGTTTTGAGTCAGGGTCTCACCATTGAGTACAGGCTGGCATTGAACTCTCATATGTATCCCAGGCTGGTCTACAACTCATGAAAAGTCCCCTGCGTCGACCTTCTTAGGTTTACAGGCATGCATGGCCACGCCTGGCTAAAGAGAGATATACCTCCCCGGTTCTTATACCATGAAAACAACAGGTTTTCTATGAGAGACCTGGTTACTCTGGCTGTAACTGCTCTCTGAATAACTTCCTCCCTAGTTGTAGAGCTGTGAGAATGGAAAACTTATCCCATACTACTGTTTTCTTTCAAGTGTCCATTATCACAAAGGATAAAGTTGCTTTTGTTCATTCTTCAGAGCTATCATATGTTGTTCAGAGTTTATAGTTGTCATCTGCCGTCTCTTAAGCACTAACACCACAATATTGCAGACTGAAACGTATTTCTATTATAATTGAATCACATGAATTCCAGAGTAGTAAATATATTTTTTCAGAGGCAGAATTGAAATAAAAATCTTGCTCAGAAAATATCTTCAGATCTAGTACTTATCTCATACCCTTAGTATTAAAACTCAAGAGAAATCAATTAACTTTCTTAGTTATCAGTGATTATGATGTTCCATAGTGAAATGCCTTTCCTACAACAATGGATTACATCAGTTTTAAATAATGGTAAAGTTAATTTCTCTTAGTTACACATGAAAATAATCGCCTGATACTTAAAAAAGTTATAAGTTAAAATATATCAAAATATTTCTGCTGCATAAGTGGCTCTATGATGTATATAGACTGCAGTGATAGTTATGGAAATATAATGAATGGGAAAAACTGCAACTAAAATACATTTTTTTCAGCTAAACATATTAATAATAACAAAGAAGAGTTCACAATAGCCATAAGGATTTGCTTGTCGGAAAAGTTAAATAAATATGATGAATATAAATGTTTGCAAATTACATAGTCTTTTAGGTGAAAATCAAGATTTAAAGGAAAAAGTCTGAAATGTGTATGAACAATGATTTTTACCTCATTTAATAATAATCAAATAGATATAGCTGATAGACAAATTGGAATCTTGCTGCAAAAGCCTTTTTCCTATGACTTTTAAAACTCACTAAAATGAGAAAATCACAATAATTTTATCAATCTTAGTTTAAAAACAAACAAAACTTTAGACAAAACTAAAGCACAAACAAAATTTTGAGAAATTATCTTATTTATTTAAGTACTGGTCCAGAAATAGAAATATTTGATTTGTTGTACACTTGCTTTTATATTTATTTCACATGCTTATGTAAACATTTTGAAAATGCCTTTCCAAGTACATTACCCTTAATGCAAAATTAGCATTTTAGACCACATCCATGAAAAGACGAGAGAAAACTATTGAATAGCAAATAATATTTCTCTGGATGTACATACTTTAAAAAATAGATTTAGATATTTCTGTTGTACTGAAATAACAAAAGCTTTATTTTAAAAGGATAATTTGTCCTATGCTGACAAGAAAATATGAACAGTGAGAATCTTGCTGATTTGTTCAAGGGTTCCAAACAGTAAGGAAATGAGTCCTATGAGGATTCCACAAATCCTGAGCCCAGCTTCCTGACTTCATCATGCAACCTAGATTTGTTTGTACACCTCTATTCGAGGTATAGCCAGTTGGAATAAAATCACAGATATTAATAAAGAAAGCCAAAAGGAAAATTCTGATTGCAAGCAGAAAAGATTTATCTGGTCGCTGAGGGATTAAAATCACCACAGTTTAATTTGATCCACCATCTCATATATTTCTAATTCATTAAAATATTAAATAAGTCAGGATTTAATTTTGGCACCCTTCCCAAATGCATATATTAACCAGTTGTCACTAGTCTATCTTTTCTTTCTTAGTCAATTGCCTAAAAAAAAAAAAAAGAAAGAAAGAAAGAAAGAAAAGGAAAAAATCTGAATAAGTTTAAACTAATTTGCAAGTTAACTTTTATAAAATCCTATAATACATGTAAATTAAAAAACCAAATACTTTGTATAGTTTTCCTTTCATCATTCATTTTGTAGCCTTTCCTCTAATATAATTTAGGCTTCATACATTCATCTTTCCCCTTATTCATAATAGTATTATGTTCTCTGCTTCCCCTTACGCATCCTCTCATGCTTTGCAGAATTGTGTTAAATTGTGTAAATTCTTATTTGGTCAGTTCTCAGCCTCAAAGTTCTGTTAAAGCTATCTTTTAAGAATAAATTTCTAAAAATACTCTTCTACCCTAGTAGAAGTTGACTTATAATTGACTCAAAGATATGTCTTCAAAATATTGGTAAGCCTTCTGATTGCAGGATTTGGGACACAAGAAATATTTTAAAATACATGGGCTATGAAGTTGATCATCTTTCAATTAGTTCACAAGTCTTATAATAGTACATTTGCTTTTTGTTATTTTAAACCAAAAAAAAAAAAAAAAAAAAAAGGATGTGTTTAATGTGATCTCCTTTCCTATTGTTTGAACTGAATAATTGTGAATGGGAGAATGAAAATGTTTTTCTGTTACAGAGGACTGATTAGTGTCCTGACACGTTCTTGGTGCCCAAACTTGAAGTCATATCTCTGTTATCACAACCATACTTAGAATATGGTCATTTTCCCTGCTATGTGTATTATACTCTCTGGCTTACTCACCATTAACTCTTATCTTTATTTTCTATCTTTCAGTTTTGTATTCTGCATCCTCCATTCTAGAGATTCTGATTGATGATTCTCCTGTATTTACTTTGTTTCCATCTTCAAGTTCATGATGGTGAACCAGTAACTGAAAATTCTTTAACATAAATGCAATTCAGTAGTTACGTACAAAGAAATACACTTGGGAAATAAATAGGTGAGACTCAGAGTGATGCTACAGGCTGTATTGAGGTCAATAATTCAGGCTCACATGCCTAGAATAAGGAATTAGAGCAAAAAACTTCTTCCCGGAGAATTGTATGAAGATATGATCAAAAGAAGAGAGGAAATAGGAAAAGAATAGGTAGAAAGCGAAATCATATTGAGCTCTTCACTTTTTTATCAATTTGAGAAGTGACATGGTAATAACAGATTGAACATCTGACTCATAAGAATTAATAGGCAGATGTTTGCATTAATCAGTTTTCTCCAGAGGAATAAAACCAATAGAATGTACATAAATTACGAGACAGGATATATTAGACTGGCATACACTATGAAAGAATGGATAGTCTCATTAATAGATGCCTGCAGGCCAGAGAGGCAAGTAAGTCAGTAGGTGCTTAATCTAAAACCTTAAAGGCTCAGAGGATGAGGGACCCAAGACACAGTCCAAGTTTGAGAATGAAGACCCAGCAGCTCCTGGTCAGCCACTAGTATGAAACTCCACGGAGTTCAAAGTCTGAACTATTATTAGTCTCAGCAAAAGTAAGCAGAATCAAGCATGCAGGAGCAGGTGATTCATCCTTCATCAGCTTTTTATTCTACCCGGGTCGCCAGCCCCTGAGGATGTCACTGAACCTCTGGGCAGGTACTCCCACTGCCCCACATGCTCCTCATCTCTGCAGACACTTGCTGTGCTCCATTGTTTTCCAAACGTCTCTTACTCCAGCCAAAATTAGTAACCAAAATTAATCTTCACACACTTTCTCTTGAGTGATCAGTTTTCCAACGTGGCTGTAGACACTTTGTTTGAGAAGTCACAGTTCTAAGTATTAGAGGTTTTGTTTTTATTTGAAGGAAAAAAAAAATAAAACAGTCCTTTTCAAGACAAAGCATTTAAATACATTAATCTGAAAATGTTCTCTGTATCTTCATATCCTTTATTACTGGAAATGATTATAAATGAGTATCTTTTCTCTCCTTCAGATATTTCTAAACCATATGGGATTTCCATGTTTTAACTTTAATGTTCTGAAATGGAGAATATCAACTGAGAAAGTCGATCTGATATAAAAGTATTTGAAAATAGTGTGCAAATCCAAATCAAATTCACTCATTAATGATAAAGCACCAGAACATATATACGTATTATATATGCAATATATATGTATTATATATGCAATTAGTTTATTTGGCAGTAGAATTCTTACTCCATGAAGAGTCTACTTCTAATGTAAAATTTTACTTTTGAAATAGAGTATGCAAGAATTATCCTATTAAAATTATCTTTCCTTTGAGAATTTAGAAAACTAAAACATTTAACTTCAAACAAAATTTAACAAGTACCAGTGACCTGTTCTAGCAATATTTGAAGGGTGATTCAAAATCATTATTCAACACATAGAACTTTTTTTTGTAACTTTATATAGCAAAATATACAGTAATCTTTAATTTGTGAGGTGTTTTTCCACTCTATGTATTGACAAATAACAGGACAGATAGATGAAATGTGAATAAGTTTTTCATTTTACAATGTTATTTCTCTGTTATTTATTGTCAAAATAAAAATGAGTGAATCAAAGTTTTTAATCTTTTTTTTTTTCTCCATTTCAAGAAAATGTCTGGAAACTGATTTTTGTAAACACTTTTTCCCCCTAATGACAGGTAAGTCCTTTTAAATGAGTCATTGCTAATTAGTTCAGAGCAACATTCCAAAAGAATATTTTATTTTTGGAACCTCGTTTTATTGATTTTCTGCTCCAGTAGCGTGACTAATGCACATCACAGTTAGAGCTTTGCAAAATGTTTGCAGCAAAACCCCAAACCAGGTGATAATCACCTGATGTTTACCCGGTTTCTTCACTTTGTTATCACCCAAATCATCAGGCTCAATTCCTGAAAAGGTTTTTGGCTTTTACAACCAACCCCAATAATATGGAGCATTCCTCTGTGTCAACATCATTTCTGTTGCAAATTCTCCAATTTAATCAGAAAATGAAATGAGAGTCTATGGTTTTGGCTCTTCTTGCTTTTTATTTTTGGTTCAGTGATGCCTGAAAGTCAAAATGAAACTGAAGTACTAGCCCTTGGGAGCTAAAATGAGTAATTTAAATGAATACCAATGGAAACAGCCTGCTGAATTTTATCAGTAAAATCCTTGCCAGAACCACAAAGTCTCCAGCACCTAAGAAGGATGAGAGTGTACTATGCAAATCAAGATACAGAGCAGTACCTCTCTTTCTTTAATAACCATGACCATAGGATCCCTTTCACCATGAATATTTCAAGCATAGAGTTTGTGCCAATGTTTCTAAATAGTTTGGTCAAAAGCTATCATTTTCTGGGAGTTCTGCTGACTTTGCCATGCAGGAAAAGTCTTCAGATTAACTCAAAAGGTTGTCTCGTACTGTTTTCTATATTTATTTTCAGTCAGTGGGAAAATTGAATGGATTTATTTTAATGTACACATTTTTAACAGTATATTTAGTACAAAAAATAATGTATCATAAATAAAATGCAAAATAAAATATATTAAAATATAATGAATCTGACTCAATGCAATGTAAATCTATGGATTTTTGTTGATGGGAAAAAACAGAAAGCAAGATTGATCATGTATTTCATGGAAAGACTAATTAAAATGGTTTACTTTCTAGAAAAGGTGTCTCAACCACAATATGTACCTTTTTTCATGGATTATTATTCTTTAGTTATGATTGATTATAGAGAAAACTTTATGTAATGAAATGGAGACAGTTTAAATTATTCATTCTGCCAATAATTTTGTGTTCAAATTCAATATTCACTTCACTAACACTAATTTTTTTCAAATAAAATAAAATTTTAAATTTAATGAGCTTTCTTTTTTGATATTATAAAACAACACAAACTAATCTATGATATATATAGAAGAAAAGTTTACAATTCAAAAATTTTATACCCAACTAAAGTATCTTGCAACAATAAACACTTTAGAAATAAGGATTTAAATAATTATCAATCATTAATTTAAAGAATTAATTTACACACTTTAGGCTACATGTTTAGTTATCCCCAGTAAAGACAAGCAATTGGTTCACTAAAATTTTTATAATATTTTTTAAAATAAATATTGAATTAGTCTTTTTGTTACAAAGTTTAGTCAATGTGAATTTAAAACTGTTTAGGTTTTAAAATACATTAGCTACATGAACAATTAACACACATAAAAATACATTATTTTAAATAACTTTTATTTCTTACTAATGAAATATCTGTACTTGTTTATAAAGAAATTGTCTCAAACTTGGTTTAGACTGTTATCAGTTTGTGTTTTTCTCTGCATATTGATTAGCATAAAATACCTTTTTTAAAACCGTAGAGTCCATTTGAGAAGTCAATAGTATATATGTATGAGACCTCCCTTCCTCATGCTTAAGCAAGGGTGCTTTATTATGTAGAGACTTGAGTCAGTTACTAGAGAGATAGTTCTATAACTTTTTGAAATTCTGAGACATCAGAACTTAAAAGTAGCCCAAATGTGTCTCTTAAATATCCAAAATAAATAGTTCTTTCATGGTATGATGTTATTCAGATATTTTATACACACACAAGTGGAACGTATGGATTACCTTGAACTTTTATCTTATACAGCATCAGTTGATATCACTGTTTACCTTAATAATTTAAAATATACTGATGTGTCCATGTGAGTTATCTGTGACATCCTGAGAATGGGAAATAACTCTCATTTCATTTTCTGATTAAATTGGAGAATTTGCAACAGAAATGATGTTGACACAGAGGAATGCTCCCTATTATTGGGGTTGGTTGTAAAAGCCAAGAACCTTTTCAGGAATTGAGCCTGATGATGGGAAGCTAGAGATTGATCGCACTTGTGAGGGCTTAAGCAGGGCCAGCCCTGAGAACATGAAGAGCTGGAGGCAAGCCACATATAAAAGCTGCAACAGGGCTGAGAATGCAAGATGTCCAAGTGATCCAGGCAAACAGGGTGCTGCACAGAGAGGTTGAAATTGACATCAACCTCCTGAGGGTATGAATAAATGTGTCTTGGTGGTTGATTAGTTCCTTTTCCTCCCAGCTGGACAGAGGGCTCCACCTAACCTCAGCGGTCTGCATAGTGTCTCTTATCTTTATTCTCCATCTTCTTGCCCTTCTTTCCCCTGGGAACTTTGAGAGGTGCATTTGATGCATTACCTGATCATGACAGTACAGTGTTTCATAACCAAAGTTTTAGACAACAAAATATACCGTACTAAAAGTTGCAAAAAGCCACAGTATAAACAAGAGATTAAAATTCATATTAAATGGAGCTAATGTTTCATAAGTTTTACAGATATGTTCTAGCATATAGAAGTAAATTGAGGTTTCCTCGATTAAAAAATAGATAAACAGGTTTGATCTTATGAATTTAAAACGAATGTTAGATATAATTTATGAGATAGATATTATCCTTTAAGAATTTTAGGGCTTCAACTCTGCACATATTAGTATTCTAGCATATGCAGAAACATTTTGAAGAACTAATGTACCAATGCATTAAAAAATATATTTCCCTTTGGTTCATTTTGTACTTACATACTTTTGAAATTTTAACAATATTGTGTTTGTACTTGAAGAACATTAATTTATATTAATATAAAATAGGGGAAATATCAAAAACTAAAGCATTTGGTTAATAGCACTAATAGATATTCTCTGGAAGGCAATAAAGATTAAAAACAGATTTGGAATAAATAACTCAAATGTACATCAGTGTATATAAGCTCTAGATTCAAGTTCTGTCAAATGCAAAAACTTTTTGTAAGGCTGCAATGGACAAGCACAGGGTGCTATAAAAAGATAAGACAGGACAAGGAATTTAGTAGGTCCCAGGACATCTGGGGACATCTGGACACACCCAAAAATTTACACTGGAACTTCAAGGACTTTGCACACTGAGGTGCAAGACAGGCGGAGAACGTTTACCTTGCAAGTTCATCAAAATCTTCCCACCTAGTGTCCCGTCCCTTCTTTCCATTCCTATTAAAAGGGAACACTTTCTCTTTGTTTCCTACACAAAGTCATTTAGCGTCTGTCCGCCTGCACCCAGGCACAGTAGGTTCCATGCTGTATTGCCTTCAGATAAGCCTGGTGGTCTCTGCTGGTCCCTTCTCCTTGCTCCATGTGTTACAGGTAGAGTTGAAACCCGGGGAGGGAAGCAAGCTCACTCTGGCAGGATTTAAACTATCTGGTGCTTTCACTCCAGCTGAGTCCACCCAGCAAAGTCCTTAGAGCATGGCCTCTGCAGCTGCAGCTTCTGCTGTTCCAGCTCTCACTGCGCATCTCAGATGGGGTACACCCTCAGTCTCTCTCTCCCTCTTCTTCCCCCTAAGCTCACTTCCAAGACACGAAGCCAGACAGCTCCACAGTTCCTGCCATGCTTACTTCTTCAGAAAAGGTAAACTCACTCCTTGTCCAAGCTTCTAACACTCTCTGTGCCTTAAAACCCTCTTCTCTGACATTGCTCAAGCAGCCCAGCCACCATTTGCACCATTTATAGATCACTTTATGATGTTTCTGTAAAGGGATGTTTTACTCTTGTAGACGAGGTCTTGTGTTTCTATTTTATATATGTTACATTTAGATTCATTTGAAATTTTTGACTTGTGACTGCCATAAGTTTTAATCTTATCTTACACAACACTATATTATATACACATATATACCTATTAATATATTATATAGACATATGTATACCTATTGTATATACCTATATATGCATTATACATATATGTATATTAATATACCAAGGGACTCCTTCCACCAATTAAGCGATGCTAGGTCAGTGGCCACTCTTGAGATGTGGAGGGCCGATTTCAGTGAGACAAACTGCCCTCTCCTCCTCTACACTTTCTAGGAAATGTCTAGTCAGTTTTTCCTCAGTTTACTTTTCAGCCCAGGCTTCTGCTGGTGAGGAGACAATCTTAGCTCTTGAGACTCCCCATTCTCACTTCTCCTGGTTGAGTGACAACTAATGGGCAAGTTGTTTAGTAAGTCACATGAGCATGAGAAGAAAAGATTTCCTTTCTCTAGTCTTATTTTTAATTCTTTCTTGCCATTTCATATTTTTCCTCTTTTGGAGCCATGTAAGATTAGAGGGGAAAAAGTTATTTTGCTTATAAATTGTGGACTTTAAAATATTTACTGTAAACTTATAAAATGCTTGCTAATAATTTTGACATTGATTCCTCTTTGACTTTCCGCTCACGTGACTCTTTCAGAGCATCAGCTCTTACCTTGAGACACATCCCTAGAGGCCCTGCCAGGACTGCTGCATGCTGGCTGTCAGCCTGTGCACTGGTCCCAGGTGAGGGGGGTCCCAGTCTGTGCAACCCCAGTGTCGAACACCCATGCCTAGCATGCCTCACCTGCTGTGCCCTGATCCTGCTTGCCACCCTCACAACCTGGCAGCATGACACAGAAGACCCCCACATGATCATAAAAGCCAAATCCAACAGCAGGACCACAGCTCCCGCACACGTAGCCCGCAGTCTGCACCAGCATGAGACCCCACCCTTAGTAAGAAAACACAGGCTTCCATGACACGCCTCCTTATCACATCTCATGCTGCAGCTCCTCTGAACACAGCTGGCTATGCCCCTAGCTGTGCCTGCCACACATACCAGCCAGTGGCACTGCCAGCTGGCCTGCACCACACTGCCCCTCCCCTCTCTGCTGCCACCATACTGTGACTCTCTCCCTCTCTAAGGAACCGACCCATAGGTAACCCAAGCCAACCCAGAGTCAACGTCCAAAGGCCTGCCCAGGTGTAAGGCCCAGGCTACCTGCTGCTCCTCTAACTCCAGCTCTAAAGCTTACAGCTGTTTATTTTTAACAGGAGACAGCAGCTATTCAAAACAGTTCACACTTGTGCTTTAAATCCGCTAACTAACACTGATACAATGAAACTTTTCTTCTCTTGGGGTATTCAACAACTGAAGTTTAGACACTGAAACTAAATATAACTGAGCTACAGGTAAGGTCAGTCAATAGTTTGATCCTGGCCCTCCAAGGTCAGTAGAGACCCAGGACATACAAGAACCTTTTCTACAGGATCCTACAACTCTTGTTAATTATTTGATTACCTAAGCAGGGAGACTGATAAACCTCAGAAGACAAGATTCCATAGCTGATCAGTATGCCTAAAGAGGGTCACCAAGACATAGCCAAGCAAAACTGTGATACATCTGGCAGCTGACGGTGACAGAAGTACTGAAAGATTCTATACATGTTCCCAAGAATAATGCCTAAAGAGACTTGATCTTGATAGGCAGTGAGAGGTCCACTTTAATTAACATAGGCTTCATTTTAATTTGCTTTTAAACATTAAGCAGGAAAGTTGAATGAAAATATAAATTTTGGTCATCTGCTTATTGGCCCTCCCAAATAGTAGCTATTTACTGTAAAAGACACCATGACTGTTCTATCTCTCTTCTCAATAAAAAAAAATTATATATATATATATATGACAAGTTGTACTCCAAAACTGGATGACATTAGACATTCTAATAAGAACACAAAAATACATGAATTATATATACATATATATATATAAGCACAAGAATTTTTTTTTTTTTTTTTTTTTTTTTTTGGTACCAGCAATTGAACTCATGACTTCACACTTGCCAGGCAGGTATATCCCCGGCACTTGGGCCATTATAAAAGCTGAATTCTATGAGTACATTCTTGTTCCTTCCATCTCTATGGTTATACAAGATGTAAGACGGCAAGTTAAGTCTGTATCAGTCTCTAAAATTCCCTAGAACTTTTCCTTATCCTCTTTATAGAGGGCTATTACTGGGTCTTCTAGTAAAATATTTGTGGGTTATATTCATAATAGTCTTGTTAATTTTACTGTTTAAACCATACTTACTTAACTATTTCTTTGGACACAATTATGACCACATTAGTTGAAACCCAAGGACTCCCGATCAAAAAAACCCCAAGGGATCAGCTAAATGATGATACCAGCTTTACTAAAGTCTACATAAACACCAGTCATCTCCCAGACAACCAAGAATCTTATCATCATCTACCTGAAAAATTCTTTAATATTTCCACATGTACTCATTACATGAGTTCCTTTACATTAAACGATATTGGCTAAACAATTCACAGGAAGCCTTTTGTCATTTCAGCCATTCTCTTCTGTCCTTCTCTGGCTTTGTCCAAAATTCCCATTGCCTCCCCAGTATCTAAACCTAAGGTCTGGAATACCTCCTCCCCTTCCCTGGCTTTCAATAAAACACCACTCCCTGTCCCAGTAGAGCCAGGTCACCCCTGTTCCCCACAGCACTAATAACCTGTTCCCAATCAGGCTCCGAGGGGTCTAGAGCCAGTGATGTCTCATGTGACCTCTCCTCTTCATGGAAGTCATATATATCAGGCTGACTAAAATTCCAAGATGTCCAAATGCCTTTTCTTTACTTTTCTCCTGGTCAACAACTTAAAATGCCATTTTATTACATTTTCCTCTAGATCTTACTCTCAAATTTTACTAAAATTGTAGTCCAATTGTCTTTTACCTTAGGGATGAAATACTTTTTCCCTTGCTTGTGGATATCACAGTCCTAATTAAACTCCTTTCCTCTTACCTATGACCTTTGGCTCCTTTCGCATGGTTGGCAGCTTCACTCAATCAAAAAAATCTTAATGTTAATTCATTCTTTGCTAAACTGCTTCAGTTCTTCCCTAGCCAAAGATTGCTGGCTCTGCATTTCCATGTTAGCGACAATCTATATGACCATTCTAGACTTTTCCATTCCAGTCTGGATTTCCATGCCTTCTCAGTCTTTTCTCTCAGTGTTTACAGGATTGTGTGCTAGAAATTGCCAGCCGACAGATGCTGGTGTTGACTTCCCTTCAGTACAGTCCTGTGTCTCAGGATTTTTCCTACTAGGTTGCCCGCTGAGTCCATTTGCCAAGCCTGGAGCAGCTGTGAGACTGACACCCACTTCCCTTTTTCTTTATCTTCTTCTTGTTTATAACAACAAAACACAAGCATGCAAGGCTGTAGTAGGACCTGACTCTCCCAGATCCCAACCTACTTACCAGCAGGAACACTCGTCTCAGCAGGGAACTCAGCTCAGCACCAAAATATGCAAGCCCAGATTGCCATAAAGAAGATAAGATAGAATACGGAATTTTGCAGCTCCTGAGACATATGGGGACATCTAGAGACACCTGAAAATTTATAGTGGACCTTCAAGGGCGTGCCCATTGAGGTGCAAGACAGTCATAGAACTTTGATCACAGATGCTTTTATTAAAATCTTTCCACCTAATGTCTGTTGCCCTCTTTCCATCTCTATAAAAGGAGCACACTTCTCTTTGTTCCCCACAAAAGTTCTTTTCTCCTCTGACTGTCTGTACTCAGGCACAAAATTCCAGGCCATGTTGTCTTTACACGTCAGGTAGTCTCTACTTCTTCCCTCACCCCACGCATTTGTGTAACATCGCTGATACATTTTTGATTCTTTGTGGAAAATGCCTTTGTGTGTATTCCACAATATTTTTTACTGTTTGAAAAATACTTTTGAAGATAAAAAGGTTAAAATGCACAAGAAAATTTTGTATCAGTCCAAAGCAATCTGTAGTCATAAAATGCTTTTATGATATTTTATATACAGTAATTTTAAAACTATGCCTTTTACCCTTTGCTTTGTAAATTAATAAGACACAAAAATTGAGTCATTTGCTAGAAAGATATTTTTACAGTGTCTCTAAATTCAAAGACTTCATGATTGAAAATTTTCCCAAATATCTCTCCTTAGAACAACAAAAACTTTACTCCTGGTCTCTCTGTGGTACTCATCACAGTATCATATTTCTCCTGTGTGGACACCATGACTTTTCATTATGGGACAGTTATTTTCATGCAACTACTTTTGATTTATCATATAAATAATTAAGCTAATGGAAAAGGGGAATTGAACAAATCCAGAAGGCTCCAGTATTATAGGCTATCTGATTGCATCTTAGTAAAAAGAATTTTGACATGCAAATGGAATTAAATTTCTTTCCTTTTTCTTGTTACTGTTGCCTTAATTTCTTGTTACTGTTTTCCTATATTTAGTATTATAATGTAAGTAATGTTTGCTATGCAATTTGCTTTCATTTTAGCTTTGACTTTTTTCCCAATTGGGTTGCTAATTTCATGTCTATATGTAGATTGTTTTACCACCAATTAGTGCTAGATGACATGAATGAAGGTTTCTTAAAACTGCTCTCAATTCTTTTGAGCCACATGAATACATTAGCTGCCAATTAGTCTGAATTCTACTCTCATCTTCTAGTCACTTATCTTATCTGCCCTACATGGAAAAATGAATAACTTGCTGGATGGCCAAAATCTAAGAGAAGATAAAATAATGGTGATAAAAAATCACATGAAATTATTTTTATTATTTTATTATGTAGTTTGTTCAACAATGATTTTTAACCCTAGAGTAGTTGATGCCACAGTGTTACTAGCAATTTATTACTTAAATGCAAAGTTTAAAAAAAACATATCATGACATGCTTTAAACTGATAATTATAGTTTTTATGTATTTTTATATTTGATCAATTGGAATATAATACTACTAATAACAGTTTTCAATAGTAAAATGTTACTTGCTTTAAATATGCTTTTGAATATATTTTTATAAAAAGAATGAAACAATTCTTTATCTTCAGTGGAAAAATGGGTTTAGGGGTCTACTCATAAGGCAGCAAATAGATCAATTAGCAGAATTAGCTCCAAAAAATTAGACATTCTCATAGCTTGTGTCTAGATGTCCCTCAAAACCTCATGTAGTCATAGGTGGTGTCTTATGGTGGTGGCTGAAGGCAGGGTGTGTGATGATGTGATCAAGGAAGGACTAGTAGGACCGTGAATGTGCCTGCTTCTGCCCTAAGAGTGGGTAGTCTAGTTAAAATATAAAAGACAGAAAGAGGCTTGTCTCTGGCTTGTCATTGTCTTGCTGCTTGTTGCTTTCTGCCTCTCTGCTTTGCAATGCCTCATGCCATGGAAGTCAACCAACTATGAACTGAAACCTCTACAAACTATGACCTAAATAAACCTTTCCTCCTTTAACAGTGGGTATTGGCTGTTTTGTCTCAGCAACAAGTAATTAAGGCAGGAATTTTTGAGTACTTTAAAATATAATTATGTACATGAAATATATGTTCTAGTATCAGTTTTAAGTCCCACAAGAGCAAAAAAATATGCTTTTCATGAGCTAGTAGTAAAAATAGCTTGATTGAGTAAATAAATGTCTAATTCCTAATATAATATTTATGTTACCATCTACAAATCATACATCCAAACAGTAGTGCAGAATAACTACTGTTTGTATTTTCCCTGTAGCTGCATTCATCCAGACATTCAAAACCAAATGATCATCTACCAGGCTTCTTCCTTTCAGTCTGACATGACTCTCCTGTATTAATCACTTTCTCTGTCCCTGAAATAAAATACTCAGCACCCACAACTTAGAAAAACAGAGGTTTATTTGGTTCACAGTTTCATGTGAGTTCAGTGGAAGTTACCTGGCTCTAAGGTAGAAGGATCATGATGAAAGGGCCTGGTGGAGGACCGTCTGGCAGCCAAGAAGCAGAGAGTGAAGAAAGGAGGTGGGGATAAGAATATATACCTCCACTCCTAGTGACCAGCCTCCACTGACCAGGCCCTGTCTCTACAGCACATTCATCTGTATGCTCATCAGTGGATTAATTTGCCTTCCAACCACAGCCTTGGAAATGGTAAGGGGACATTATAGGTCTAAATCATGTCAGCCACCCTTTATGATTCACTTCTGCATATGTCACGATTGGCAAGAGTTAAACACATACTAGCCAGTGCCAGCACAACTGTGCTGAGGTCTAGTGGGCAATATTCTCACATATACCATCAGTAAGAGAAAAGCACCCAGCCCAATCAAGCAGATGCAGAAGGATAAAGACCTTAGCCCTTGTCTGAGGAATACCATAGGAATGACCACCTTGGAGATCAAAGCTGATTCTAAATCAGAGTACTGAGATTCTAGCTCTGAGTTATACTTACTGAGGGAGAAGGAAAAGGTAAGTCTATCTGTCTGAATTGGTCTGCTTTCCCATATATAGAATATGGATAAAAATGACGGATGGGGTCATAATCAAAATCCAGTAAAATGGTTCTGATGAATATTGGCGAAAAGTATATAACATGATATTCAAACTCAATGACACTGTTTATTATTAGGGTTTTTCTTTCTAGTTCATAAGTGAAAATTGTATGTAGTCTTATTTCTGGGATGTTTATTTAAGCTTCAGCTATCTGACATGGTCTGGGATTTGGGAAAACTTTTATCATTTTGAATGGTTCAAAAATAATCCCACAGAATTAAAACTCATTCTAATATTTTTGGGCCTATTAAAATAACAATTATTCAATACATATTTTCTTTTTATAATTTTCAACAAATTTATCATTGGTTTTTCCTTTTTTTTTTTTTTTTTTTTTTTTTTTTGCACTGGGGATCAAACTCACCATATCATTTTTACCAAGCAAATGCTTGAGCTGCTGGGCTAAATCCCCAGCCCCAGTTTTTCCTTCTTTTAAAACAATTTAAAATTTCATATTTTATGAGAATTTTTGCATCTATGTTTGTTAGAGACAATGGTCTATTGTTAACATTTATGGTTAGGTGGTTCTCTAACTTTGGAATCAGGGCAATGCCAGTTTCCAGGAACAATAGGAGTTCTACTTCCCTTTCAATTTCTTTCAAGAGTTTGAAGAATTTGAGCTTTGTCTTCATTGAAGTTCTTGTAGATTCCTGTGTAATTTATGTGATTTCTTTTGCTTTTGATTTCTAGTTTCATTGTCCGGTGTCTGACGATATAAACAGAACAATTTTAACTTTTTTCTTTGCATTTACTTGAGCATCTTTTTGGGTTGATATGTGGTCTATTTCAGAGAAGCTTCCGAGAGTGATGCATATTCTGTCATTGTTGAATGAAATGCTATAGATAACTCTTAAGTCCATTTGTTCAAAGATTTGCTTCAACTCTAATATTTCTTAGTCAAATTGGTATCTAGTTCATTTGTCTGTTAGAGTGGGATATTGAGTCCTCCACTATAATTTTGTTGATGTTTATAAGATCTTTATATCCAATAGTGTTTGTTTATTGATGCTGGATATGCCATTGTTTGATTTATACATAATTATTAACCTCTTCCTATTGAACTGTTCTCTTAACTAACATGTAGTGACATTTTCTGCCTTTTTATCAGTTTTAGTTTAAAGCCTGTTTTGTCTAGAAATAGGAAATCTTCCTCCAATTGTTTTGGAGTCCCCATCATATGTACTGTTGCTTACCATCCTTTGAATTTTAGTCTATAAAGTTTTCTGGGGTTACATGTGTCTCTTATATACAGTATGCTGTTGAATTTTCTTTCTTGATCCATTCTACCACTAAGTGTCTTTTGACTGGGGAGTTGAGACTGTTCATATTTATAGATGTTGCTGAAAGGTATTGAATTATTCTTATCATTGAATTATTTTCCCCTTGCTGATTCTCTTTCTCTCCTACTTAAATGCTTATCCTACTCATTTTATTCTCTCTACTATACCTCTCTGTGTACTTCACTTGATTGTCACTTTCTAATATATTCTTCACAATTATTTGGAGTGCTGGTTTTGTGGTTATGAATGTCTTTAGGTGACCTCTAAAATGAATATATCTCATTTTTCCACCAAGCCTGAAAGATAATCTTGCAGTATGTATCAGTCTGTGTTGGAAACTGCTTTCCTTTAGGCCTTGAAACATTTCATTTGAAGTTCTCCAGGCTTTTGTGCTGAAGTCTGTTGTAATTCTAATGGGCTTTCCTTTGTAAGTGATTATTTGCTTTTAAGATTTTGTTCTTCAATTGTATCGCTGGGATTTTGGCTATCATATGTCATCTGGAAGGCTCTTTTGTGAGAATAGCTATTTGGGGTTCTATTTTGCTTATCTGTTTGTTAAATTCTTCTCCCATAGTTTCAGATTTTTCTGCTATTATTTCAGTAAGCAGGTTTTTTATGCATTTTGTGCTTCTCTGATTGTTTATTATTTCCAATTAATCTTAATCTTCTTTTTTCATGACCTCTTGTTTTTCTTAAAGATATCTATCATTACTTGATCACCAACATAACTCAGGCTTATAATTTTAATATTATGTCCTCAGAGTGGTTACTTTCGCTGCGTTACTTTTGGTAGAATTTTTAAACTCATGAATTTCCATTTGATTCCTTTTTATGGAATCTAGTTATTTTCCACACTGATCATTCATATTTTGTATCATTTTTGGTTTTTAGCTCAACTAGCTTTTTTTATTGCCCTTTGCAGACACACTGATAGTTTTATTAGACACATTATTTGTTAAGTTATATCTTCTTCGAGGTAGTCAAGCATTTTACTGATATGTTTTGTAATCTCCTATGTTATTCTTCAAAATAATTTGGCTGTCTTTTGATTTCCTTTTTTACAGTCCTATAGATCAGCTTTGGGGATGTGGGAGTTTGCAGAGGAATTTGAAGACGTTTTGTTGCCTTCTTTCCTCGTGTTTTTATTTTCTGTTTGTTTATTTGTTTGTCTTGCTGAGGTTTATGAATCCATTGCAGAGAGAAGCTCTGATACCAGTCTGGAGAGATTTTTAGTTAATGTCTGCCTTGGGTGTGGATCACTTTCAACATTTTCCTCTATCCAAGGATCCAATCACTTCTCTTTATTTGGGAGAGGAGGCTGCAGCTTATTTGGGTCAATACCCTATTCTCCATGAATGAGCTGATGTCAAGGCAAGCCAGATATTAGCATACAAAGAAGACCAATTGATAACAAGAGCTTTATCAGTTTTGGCATTTAATAACTTCAGCAATAATAATAGTATCAAAGAGAAGGTGCACATTGGCCTACCCTTAGAACGCATAAGTACCACTTTCATCTGTAGAAAAGAAATCTATAGTTAAACACTAAAACAAATAAAATATTGACCTACAATAAATATTTAGTAAATGGAACAACTTTGACTCAACTAACAATAGAATGGTATTCAACTATAATAACGTGAGTAAAATATCTAAAGATTCGTAAGTCTTAATAGTAATTCCGATAAGATAGCGGGAGTGGGGAACTGGAGAATGAGAAAAGGAAAATTCAAACTATTAATGGGAGATAAGTAGAGAAGGAAGGTGAATTTGGAGGCCTATTGTGAAGTGAAAGGAATTTGACAGTAGTATTAGGTAACAGTAACGGAAAAAAAAAAAAAAAAACAAGAGCAAGAAAAGAAAACACAGAGAACCAAAAAAAAAAAAAAAAAAAAAAGGAAAAAGAGAATAAGGGAAAAGATATTAAAAATAGTAAGAAGAAAGTAGAAAACACAGAAAAAGAAGAAAGTTCTAGTGCTACAGATTAGGTTTGTGCTTTGCCTCTGGTCTGCTGACCCTCTGGACTTGCCTTCTCTCCCCGGGAACTGTAACCCTCTGTCATTATATTGTTTAGGTGGTTGATGCTTTTACTCCTCCCTACATATGTGGAACAAAATGCAGAGTCAGTCTGAAGTAGTCAGGTGGGCTTGGCCAGGGCACAGTCTCCAGGGGCAGGGAGTTGAGTGGAAAAGAATGCAGCTATCAGTCCATGACAGCATGGCTCTTCAAATTTGAGCAGTGTGGATCCTTACCATTTCTTTTTAACAAAGTTAATTTTAAAAATTAAGTATATCTTTGTCTTTATTATCTAATTCATTAGTTTTCCATTCTGTTATTAATTTTTTGTCTTTTAAACATAGTATTGCCTTTTTAATTTATAGTGTCTTATGTTGAAGACTTAAGACATTAACTTTCAATCATTTTACTTAGTAAAGCAAATTATAAGGACCAGGGATATAGCTCAGTAGCACAAGTGCCTGCTTGTCAAGTGCAAGGTCCTGTATTTCATTCATAGTATAAAAAAAAATTATAAGATTACATGCACATTTTCTTTTGCTTAAACTTTAATCACTACTCTTAGTTTTTCTAGAAAATGTGACACTTATTTTGAAGATAGATATAATTAAAGTTACTTGGTGGTTACTTTCTCGGTTACTTAATTCTGGGCAAAATTGTGGTGAGAGTGTTAGCTTTCTATACCTAGGAATGTATTGAGGGGTGTGAGGGGATCTAGCTATAACTTCTAACCTTTTTGACTGCTAGGGTTGGTTAAGCTGATCCAGCTGGCAATATGGCATCCCTTTCCTCACTCACTGTCCTAGTTCTTTCTTTCCTGGTATTATGTGTTTCCTAGAGGAGGATGTCCCTTGACAGAGGAACACTTTGGTCAATGTTACATGAGGAGCTATGCTCACCTGCTATAATCACCAAACAAATTCTCAAAAATGTATGGATGTTTTCAATTTGACTAAGTAACTGAATGAGTTTAAGTCTTTTATATGTACAAAATAGTGTTTAGCCTATATTTGTTGTCTATGAATTAGTTATATCTAGTACTGCCTTAGTTACTTTTTACTGGTCACTGTGACAAAATACCTGATGCCCAAAGTTGGGAAACAGTTTATTTCTTACAGTTTTCAGAGGTTTCAGTCCATACTTAGTTGGCTCCAAGGCAGGGTGGCATGGCAGGGCCACAGTTCATGACGGCTGCAAACAGGTAGGCAGAAACCAGCAAGAGAGCAAGACACACACCTTCTTCCTGCAATTATATCACTTCGTGGCTCCACCCTATGTGAGTGTATCATTGACACCATTAATCCAAGCACTATACAATGAACCAATCACAGATGCACAATGTAAATGCATGAGGCCTGGGGGCCATCCACATAAACCATGACAAGTACCTTGAATGTTTTTGCTCTGCAGTTGAAATTCCATATACTCATATTTCTTTTTTTTGCCTTTGGTCTTTTAACTCTCATAAAATAAATTACACTTTTCAGTATAATTGTAATTCTAACAATTTAATGTTTCTAACATAGTGTGCCACTTATACTTTACTATTATTTTGTGTAGGTTATATTATTTAGTATCTTTACTATACATTTCATGATTATTAGAACTATTTTAGTTACTTTCCTCTCTCTTGTCACTGGGAAAAAATACCAATGCCCAAATTAAGGAAAGAAAGTTTTAATTACCTTATGGTTTGTAGAAGGTTTAGTCTAAAATCAGCTGACTCCAAGGCAGGTGGAATGGCAGAGGGGCAACAGTTGATGGTGGCAGAAGACAGCAAAAACAACAAGAGCAAAAAGAAGGAAATCAAGAAGAGAAGACTCTTTGTGTTCCCTATATTGTGTGTAGGCTACCCTCCTTAGGGTGGGTATAGCACTCACACCCATAAACCAAGCATTTGACCATGAATCAGTCACAAATTCTAGAAGCCTGCCCCAGTGACTCAATGATGCTTTGGGAGGGAAATCCGTACACAAATCATAATAGTAACCTACATTCACTATCTACATCTCTAAATATCTATTGTCTTTCATTGAAAATTTTCTCCATTTATTGATATTCCTCTCTACTCGCAATTGCTTAGTTCAGTTCATCTTAATCCTAAGATTCCCCATCCCAGAAATCCACTGATTTTGCCATCATCTATATCATTATTTCTCACATTAATCCAAAATAATATTAGAAATCAAGATTTCCATCTCCTTGTCTCACATATTCTACTGCTGCTTGTGGCTTTGTATTATTGTAGCTGTCAAAAACTCTGAACACTTTTGTTATTCACTTTTTCAGACTAATTTGCATTGGATCTTCACCCACTCAATCTTACTCATTTCATTGTGTTCCATTGTTCAAATTTAATATTCAAATATTCTATATTTTTCTGTCTGAACCTTCACTCTTGGTATACTTAGTATTAGAAGACAAATGAACTTCTACACTTACCTTATTTTTAAACTGTAGAATGAAATTTCCAAAATATTCATTTGCCCTAGTTCCATTTTACCACCTCTGAAAACAAAATCTTTCTATTTCTCAGTTACCACCATTACTTTTTCTTTTAGGATACTTTCTTCTGGTGATCCATTGGCAATCTATTTACAGGTAAATAGGTCTTTAATATATTTTCCACTAGATTGTATTATTACCTTTTGTTCTATTATTTCACCATGCCTTGTGGCTCTTCTTACTGGGATGAAAACTATTTCTGATGTTCTAATTTCTAGGATAGAAAAGTCCCATGGTTTGTTCAAAGCATCTATTTAATCAAAATAGCCAATCTTTCATCTTATTACACAGATTTACATCTGTACTTTTTCATCTTATTACACTGGTTTACATCTGTACTTATGCATTGAAACTTTCTATTGCTTTTAGTCTAAAAGTTTGTTTCTGGATTAGTTGAAAGTTGTTAATAAGATTATTGATTTGTTTTTATAACATTTTTCTTTTGAAAGAAGGCTAAAAGTGACTAAAATGTAAAATGAAATCTTTGAGAAATAATATAAAATAGGAAACTCTTGAAGAATATGTTATTAGTTTTTACATGACTACTTTTGTACTTACTTGCCCATTGCTTAAAGATATTGTGTGTGTGCGTGTATGTGTGCATGTGTGTGTGTGTGTGTGTGTGCGCGCGCGCACGCACGCATGTGCATCTTTGTGTGATGACAGAGTTACAGATAACTGATTTAGATAAAACATTCTATACAATCAGACTGGGATGGGCCCTTGAAGGAGCCAGAGCAGAAAACCAAATACCTTGCAACTATGGAGGAGACAGACATCTCCCATTTTGGAGAGACCTCAAGAAAAAGATCAAGCAAATGCACCCACATCCTAGGAATACACACCAGGGATTGGTATTCTAAATAGGTTTCTGTCACCCCGAGAAAGTCAGAAAGAGCCTCTAACCTAAATCTCTACAGGTAAAGAGCCCCTGCTCTGTAGTCATTCATCCTTGTTATGTGACTCATTTTCCCATTTATAACCAATTTAATCAAGTTTACCTGAGCAATTAATCTTATTGGTAGACCATAGTACCGTCCCATCTCATACCCATATATGAGTCCCTATGTTTTCCCCACCTTAGACCTGCCTTATTTCGTGGTTTTGCTAGGAAAGACAAAGTCTTTGGCAACCCACTCAGGTCTCCTTATATCTCTTTCAGACAGAAGCTTTCTTTCTCTCAATAAATATTCTGCTCTTAACCTCCATTGTTCCTGAAACTCATTCTTCAATTTTAGAGAACATGAACTCATACCAGATGTCTAGTAAGTTGGGAGTTTCTTTCCTGATAACATTTGGAGGTCATTAACCAGTATAATGGATGGAGGTAAGAGTTCACTTTTGTTTCATAGACACTGGACTGAGCCTTGTTTAAGTAACAAATATTTATGCTTCAAATTTTGTTGTCTTTGCACAAATCTTATAATTGCTTATGCTTTGTCTGTTATAGCTTTGTTACAATGATGATATATGTAAGTTCAAAAATGGGAAGGTTATATGGTTTTCTTCTTGTACATATTGTATTTAAACTTGTTCTTAAATTTACTGATACTCTTGACAATAAAATCTATCTCAGACTTAGAAGATATGCATGCTTATGAAACCTGGGACTCCTTCCAGGCTTTAAACAGCACTATGCTGGTGGCTGGCCTTAAGGCTTGGAGGACAAGTTTCACTGTGACAGACTGTCTCTGATCCTCCTTACATTCTAAAGGAAATGTCAAGGCTGCTGTGCTTCAGCTTCCATTCTTTGACTTTATTTTTCATCTTTCCCACCACATTGTACTTTCATTTTTAGAGGCATGTAAAATTAGAAAGAACTCTAGATTGTTTCAAATTTTTCCTCCTACTAACTTAAGTCTATAAAAACTGAGTATTTGTTAACACTGAAGACAAGGAAGTCATCGTAGATGAGGGACACGTATTCCATCTCTCGGTAACAGGAGACATCAGAATTTTGCCCATCCAAGACAGTACACATAAAAGCCATGTCTCAGCTTAGCATTCTGGGAGAGTCTCCTCCAGAGATTGAACCTGAGATACAGTGGAAAGAACCAACTTCTGGGTGAAAGCAGAAGGAGCTATTTCCAAAAGCAGCACATTTACTGGACAGTAACACATTTAGACTAAGGGAGACTTTCCAGTGTTTCCTTTATGTGTATAAGAAAATACTTGATAGTAAATTGTGGACTTTAAAACCTTTTACATCAATTTATAAAACACAAGGTAGTAACCTTGCTCAGACTTTTTACTATCCCTTACAGAACTTTGACAAACAGTGGTTACTTTGCCAGCTAATTGAATGCTCCCTGAACAAGTGTCACTCTTAAAGCAGAAAATAGTATCCCCAACATTTCTTTGGTAAATCCCTATTCAAGCCAATGGCCTATGGAATGTTGACCAGCCAGACAATTGGGTTTCTTTCTGGAGACTGTCCCCTGTTTATCTGTGTAGCCATTACATGGCTACGTTCGCGGTGGAATACTCCACCGGTTCCTTTCCAGACCAATAGAAATTAAGAACAACACAAGATTCATGGTGAGAACTACTCTCTGGCAGATACCCAAAGGTTCTTTAGTGGAAACTGACTCCAGACTACAGAAAAAAAAAAATCCACATAACTATCACACATATCTCTCTGCTAGTAAACAAAATATTCCCTAAACTTTTCAGGCAATTAGGCAATCTCTCCTTTCAGAAATTAGGCTGAGGTAACTTACAACAACTGTTTACATTTCAAAGAAACTAGAAGAAAATGATTTGCATTTATGCTTTACATATGTTAATTAAGAGAAAAAAAGAAAGAGATTTTAGTTGCCTGTTTCAGTATACCTAAAAGACTGATGTACCTTTGGTAACATGAAATGTGGTTACTAAATAATTTATATGTATAACCTGTGAACTTCAAAGATATAAAAATTCTTATAAGCCATAGCCACATCCCATTGCTAGGAAAGATTGCCTAAGTAATTAGATAAAGGACAAAAATGCCTTGGAGACTTTGCCCAAGGGTCCAAGACAGACTCTTTCTAGTCTAATTTACCTTTATCTCCAAAGGGAATCTCCTCTACAGCACAACCAAAGAAGTGCTCTAACTACTCACATATGCTCTCTTCCAATAAACAAAAATAAATAGTTTATTACAAAGTTATGCTTCCTTCTTTAAACTAGTAGGTGTATGGAAGCAAAGTCCACAAGCTACCAGGGAATATAAAACTGCACACCAGTTTGAGAGTGGATAAACTGGCTGAATTTTGTTTTCTCTATCCAGAGAGCATCCACTTGTCCTGGAGCAGTATCAACCTGAGGGACACCTTGAGAACATTATCAAACAGAAATAAGAAAGGGACGCCCAGTTATTTCGTTTTGCATAGATAAGTATCTCAAGGTAAAGTCTCTCACACTTTTGGAATACATTCTTAAGCACTGAAAGAGGTTTTAAATCAAACCTATACTTTGAGCTTTTTGCGTTACAGACATGGGTAACTCAATGCACCAAAGTCCCTTACTCCTTTAGAATGCATTGGTAAACTGAAAGATGTTTGACCCTTATATGTTGAAAACCAGCGATTTGAAATTTCTCTGCATATGCATGTGGCCTACCTTATTCCTAGAGCCAAAATGGAATACAGAGGGAAGTATTAATTATGATGTTATTTTACAACTTAGGTCATGCTGTAAGAAAGAAGAAAAATGATGAAAACTGCTTTATGTTCAATTTTTTCAATTAAGAGATAATTTCTATTTATGCTCAAGGTATAATTATAATCCTTATGAGACTATCTCCATTCGTAGGCATCTTTCTTTCAGTGACTTAAATTAAGGTAGAACTAGGAAAATTTTCAGATGATGCTGATAAGTACCTTCATGTCTTTAGAGGGTTTACTCAAACTGATAAACTAGGCTGGAGAGATACAATATTAATTTTAAATCAAACATTGACACTGGGGCCATCTGAGGCCAAGATCTGAGTTCAAACCCATCTTCTTAACTGCTCCAGGAGGACTAACAGGCCTCAGGGCACTCTGCCTCCTCCCTCTGGCTTGACTGTCTACCTGTCATCTCCACAGAGGAGCCCTGAATAATCATAATGAGAGTTTAAAAACAAGCCTGTTGCTGGACATTGGCACCTGTGTCTTTCTGCTTCTCAATTCTGGTCTTTCTTTCAGTCATATCTCAATAAAACAGTCACTAAAATATATCTTGTTTAAATTGTAACTGAAATAACTTTCAATTTGCCCCATCCTTTTAGTTATACCTAAAAGTCCAGCTCCTTTCCGGGAGAAGTTTTATCTTGTGTGTGTGGTATATATGTATATATACCATATAGTAGTTCATATACACTTAATTTTTCATTGGTCAAAATATTATATTAATCTGACACTCATATGTTGCCAGAAATTTAGAGATAATAGTGATAATTATAACTAAAGCTAGGGTTTATGACAAAATGTCAGACTCCATTAAAAAAGAGACCTAAAACCAATGGATTATAATTACTGCCCTTTAGAAACAGTTTCCAAATTTATCTGTCAGCTCAAATGCTCATGCCTTGATTTTGCATGAGTTTGCATACCTACCTTGATTATACATGCTTTAATTAAAGTTTGTTCTTGCCTAGAAGATGCCAGACCCCAAGTAATCATACAGATAAAACCAATAACAAATATATAAGATTCCTTTTACTGGGACCCACCAGATCTTGTCCAGAGAAAATGTTATATGATGTATGTCAAGGACTTAGCTAAGTATACTCGGCAGGTCTTAAATGACACTGCAGCTGCTCTCTCTCTGTTGAATGAAGAAGTAAACTAATGATCCAGGCCTTTATCCAAAATCACATGGCATTAGACATTCTAATAACAGTACAACGTAAAAACTAAATGTTGTTTGCATGTTTTAGATCCTCTACTAATATCTCAATATCTGTTCAACATATTAGACAACAAATCTATAACATGTCAGACTCTAAAATATACTGAACTTTATTCTTATCCACCATATGGGAAGCCATTTCTAGTTTCTCTTGCTGGAAATCTTTGTTAACTGTACTAATAATTATCCTATTGATTCTATTATTTGACTAATGCATATTTAATTATTTCTTTGCCTTTGTCTCCTCCAGACTTAAAGCTGTATGCCTACCCAAGATGAAAATGCCTGGTGTCTATTAAGGGGCCTTAGATAGACCTTCTGCTGAATATCACTGACTGCCAATCAAAAATTAAGACCTCCTTCAGCGTGAAGAAGCTAGATAGGTCATTGCCCATTACTCCTTCACGGCAGTTTGAGTTGCTTCTTCAGATGGAGGATTGTTCCAGGCAATTGAAATGGATAGAAATAGTATAGGCTGTCCTGGCCTGTGGGTAAGTCCACGGAGACCCTAGAGGGAGAGTGGGGATGAAAAGGAAACAAGAGATGCAAGGAACGGACAGGACAAAGTCTGATCAAGTCTCGTTTATTCACAGAAAGAGTAACAAATATATAAGGTATTGAGGAGGAGGGATTTGGGTTCAGCAGGTAACTTAGCAACAGTGGCAAGACCAAGGGTCATACGTTAATTCAAATTTTCAAATTTCCCGCTCACGGGCTCATAAGCATAATCCTTGAATAGGCCAGGCCAAACAAGCTAGGTAGGCAAGGTGATGCTTAACTACCAAACTTAACTCCAGAGGGAGTTAAGGTGGTGTGGCCTGCAGATATAAGGTGACAGCCAATTACTTCCCACAATAGACAGTCAGACAGGGCTAGGCCCTCAAAAGGAGGAGGACAGAATTCCAGATAGCTTGTAGTTGTGGAGGAGACAGATACCTCCAACTGTGGCCAGACCTCAAGACAAAAGATCAAACAAATGCACCCACATCCTAAAGACAAACATCAAGGCCTGATATTCTGAATAGTTTTAAGGAGCTGTTTCTCCTATAGGCAAAGTGCCCCTGCTCTCTGTATGACTACTTGCTATCTGACTCCCCAAGATGACCCCAATTTAATCAATTTTACCTGAGCAATTAATCTAATTGGTAGACCATAGTTCTGTCCCACCACATGTCCACTTTTTGAATTCTCATGCTTTCCCCACCTTAGACCTTCCTCAATAAAGAAAAGGGAACAATATGATTACTTATGAATCTTTGGCTAATTATCTGTATGCTTAACCTCCATGAATGAGAAATCATTTTTATAAGTTTTCTTTCTTAGTAACTTCCCCTCACCTTCTCCCTCCACTATCAATCTGGATTTCTCATTATATTTATGAAGTCATTCCAAAATTATCATAAATGAAATCATTTTCCACACCAGATTGAAAGCTTTCTGAATACACCAAAAAAAAAAAAACATGCTGTATTCAATGTTATATTCTCAGTAAATAGAACAGCAAATATGAAGTGCCAATAAATATGTGTTGAATGAACCTTAACAGTTCTGTAGCCACTCTATTTCAGGTAAGAAAAAACATGGGAAGTGTTGTGAATTTTCAAGAGTAAAGATTCCTCTTTCAGAAATGAAGCACTTTCCTATCAACAAGGTACTAAAAGCATTATCTCCTTGAACCACATTACTTCTGTTTACTGCATTGTTCTGCTGATAATCTTCCCTAAAACAACCTAAGCTAGGATCTCTTTTAAAACACAGTTTCAACTTAGCACCTAAACAATGGAATTGCTTCTCTCTTTTAGAAAAAATATAAAGTAATAAAGCAAAACAAAGAAAGACTCTCCTTGCAGATCAGTTTCCCCCACAGAGCTATAGAGTGCCCACTGAAATTGTGTATGAATGCTTAAAACCCTGCCAGAGGGTATGTAGAGTTTTTATCTTGATTCCTTTTGTTGTGCTTTACAAATTGTTCAAGGCCCTGTGGGCTCAGTTTTTGAGAGAAGAGGGAGGACTTTGGAGTCCTTTCCAAATGCTCAATGTAGGGTAGAGGAAGACTACCAGGAGATTTCTCCAGCAAAATTTTCTCATATTTGACTAAGGGTGAGTTATCCCTAGGCTCTAGCAATCTAGCTTATAAGGCTGCTTGTGGCAGTTGAGGTTCAAAAACAAAGCTGTGGGTGGAAAAATATCTGAAAGTTTCAAAGGCAAAAGCTAGTTTCTGAAGTTTCCTAACATTTTTGTAGGAAGTAGTGAGAAACTAATGCTGAGAATACCCTGTAAATTATACAAAGGCGACTTGAAAAGCTTCAGCATGTCAGTTTTCATAAGTCCTCTTGAGGCCAAGAGACTGTGAAATTCTCATGCATGTTGATTTATGCAGTGATTTGCTTTGACCCCAGGGAAACCTGTTTTGTGGTTTGGACCTCTCTGCCTAAGCACCTTCCCCCATCTGTGAGAAGGACCAGGCAAACATGCAAAGGGAAAATGGATAGAGAAAGAATCAATCTTAAAAGATAAATACTCAATTCAAAAGTTAAATGCATTTTTCTTGTCTCTGTCTGAACACTCTCTAAACAGTAGGACAAATACTCTACGATAAACTTTGTTCAAGCTATTTTTTTCCGTGTGGATGTGTACAGTAGACTTAGATCATTTAAAACAAAGAGAAAGATAAAAAAGAAAAAAGATCGATGTGTTTTAATAGGTCCTGAGAAAGGCATATTACCTGAATAATCTCTCCCATTCTTCTGATGTGGTGAAATCCTGAACTAGTTTCAAATTTCCCTGCATTTACTTCCTTTCTGGAGTATTTTGTGACCACAGTGGTTCATAATTTGATCATTTTACAAGCCATGATATTACTCATGATCTGAAACATTTTGATATTAGTCAAATTTGACTACTTAACATTAACTGCACTTATTTTCTTTTTGTTATTTTAAAGTTTCACCTGTGATTTGCAATGACAGTTATATGTAGTATGCCTCATTCCTTCTTTTTCTTCTACCCAACCACTGTGTGAACTGATTTTAAGTGTCTCAATGATTTCTCCTTTGGTCCAGACAGTAGATTTAAACCATGCAAATTCCTGTCCTCAGAATGAACTCTTTGCAGGGTCCTATCCTGTCCTGACCCTTCCTGTTCCCATGATGATTTCATTTTCTTGCTGCCTCATGCTGTTTTCACAACTTGGAAAGCTAGCATTGAACTTTATTATGCAAGTAGTAAATCTTTTCCTGTGTGTTATAAGCCCTCGGTTTTGACACCAGAAACCAACCTTTAATTTAGGCTCTCTTCGCTGTACGGTGATCACTGTGGCTTCCCTAGTAGCTACTGTAATGAGGAGAGCCTGTGTTTCGTCTGCTAATGCCTGAGTGAATAAGCCATCTCCTTCCCTGTTCATTACCCAGCTGGAACTCAAATTTGAGGGAAGATAGTAGAAGCATTAGGTAGTGATTCTTCCAGTTTCTCAGTTACTCAACTGCTAAACGGGTAATCAAAATAATCATAGGTCTTTGATTTGACAAGAATCTGCTAGGTGATGAAAAGAGAAAAGGAAATAATTAATAATAACAACAGCAACAAGAACAGCCCTCACTGTGATATTTACTTCATTGTTCACACTTTGAGCATGATATATAAATTGTATTTGATAGAATGAACAGAGGCTCAATTTTGAACTGTAGTAAATCTACTTTGTCTCTAAAAGTGAGTAAATGTTGGATGGGTGTGGAGGCAGAGATTACTCATTTGCTTACAGCAAAAGCGTATAACTGACTACAGTCATGCTCTATATTCTATTATTTTAAGAATATCTAGGGACAGTTGGCCTCACCCCCATCCTTGCTCCACAGACTGAGAGGTCAGCTGATCATCAACTTCGCCCACCTCCTCAGGCCATGGACCTAGGGGTCAGCATGATCATTGTTCATCCTCCCCCTACCCAAAAGACTACAACAGGGTAAGACAACTAGTGACCCCTTCCACCACCTGTAGAATTTTGGTGGGCTGAAGAAGCTTCAACAACCTCCCACCCACACAGAGAACCTCAGCAGGCTTGCAACAGTGTGCTGAGTTTCCCCCTCAAATAGGGGACCTCAGTGAGTAGGACTTTGGCAAGAGTATGGCAAGAGTATGGAGAGTGAGTCCTTCCATACAGGGGACAGCAGGTAGGTTAAAGAAAGTGTCGATGGTCTCCCTCAACCCAGATGTAATCAAAAGGGCCTGTGATACTCCCAGTTGACACAGTAAGGTGCCAGTTGAAGTGCACATTATGGCCAGGTAGATGACCTGGAACAGCTTTAAGCCATAGTAACAATAGGAAATAAGAGTTGACTAACATCAATAATCCTAGGCTGAATGGGAAGAATATGGGACTCACCCAACAAGCCCTGAAGGAGTAATTCAAGTAACTGTCCCTTCCCCTTCATTGTGGGACTAGCAATTGGATAAACACCAAACACACAGTAGGACCCTAAGACACACATGGTGTACACATTGAGACTACTGGGATTGAAAAGACCAAAATATTAACCCATGAGGTGAAAATGACAAAAAAAAAATGCAGTCTCAAACTTCCTGTCCATCAGGAGCAAATATAGGAGACAGGGAAATAGAGGACATCAGAGATCATATGCCTCAAATTTATGAAAAGATAGCAAGTGAAATAAAGAAACAAATCCATGAAGGTATAGAGGAAATCAGATTAGAAATAATCATGCACATAAAGAAAGTAATAACAACATTAATAGAGGAAATACTCACCATGGCAAGACAAGACATAGATTTTTAAAAAGTACAAGAGCATCAGAAAATGATGGATACCTTGAATAAACAATACAGAAAAGAAGTAGAATACATGAAAAAAGTTCAAGTTCTATTGAAAGCTGCTGAAACCATTTGAATGATGCTGAAGATAGAATTTTGGACCTGGCTGACAAGATCACAACTAGCAATCATGAAAGGAAATAACTAAAAAATAATAAGGTAGCAAGAAATGATAATTCAACAGTTTCAAGATGATTCAAAGACAATCAATATAAGTATAATAGGCATCAATGAAGATGCAGGAGTCAACACAAATGATATCAGTAAATTATTCACAGAAGCAATAGCAGTAAATTTCCCAAACATGGAAAAGGAATCAGATATACAGATAAATGAGGCATATGACAGTCACAATCAAAATAAATCTACCTCCAGACATGTGATAATTAAGATCCCAGAAATTCAGTGTAAAAACAGAATACTAAAGGTTGTTAGAGAAAAGACACAACTCACCTATCAAGGAAAGACTATTAGAATCATTGCAGACTTCTCAGTACAAACCTTCAAGTACAGGTGACCTTGGAGTGAAGTATTTAAGCCCTGAAAGAAAACAAATTACAACCCAGACTGATGTACCCTGAAAAATTTTCTTTGAAAGTTAATGGAGAAATAAGATACTCCAGTGGCAAAGAACAACTGAAGAAATTCATGTTCATCAAAGCAGTTGTAGAAAGAGTACTGAGACATGTATTAGATAGAGATAAAAATCACTACAATTTCCAGAACAACAGGAAGAAACCACCACACAGGATAAGCATTTAAACAAGGAGGAAAAACAGAAAGCCAACAGCAGGAAAACAACACATTTGAACCAGCGCATATCAGTTATATCCATCAATGTAAATGACATTAATTCACCAGTTAAAAGAAATAGATCAACAGAATGGATCAAGAAACAGGATCCAACAATATGCTGTATTCAAGAAACACATCTGACTCAAAAGGAAAATTATAGACTAAAAGTCAAAGGATGGAAAACAATATTCCATGCAATAAGAACCCAGAGTAAAACAGAAGTAGCTATTCTGTTTGCAGACAATGTAAATTTCAAACCAAAAATGATCAAAAGACATAAAGAAGGTCACTATATACTTGTTAGGGGAATAATTTAAGAGGAAGAGATAACAATCATAAATATATATATATATATATATATATATATATATATAATACAGAAGCACTCAATTATATAAGACAAATACTAATAGATATTAAAAACAAAATATGCAATGACAAAATTATAGTAGGGGACCTTAGTAATCCATCGTCAAAAAGAGATAGATTAGACAAAAAAGTCTGCAAAGAAATAACAGACCTGAATCAAATCTGTGAACAAATGGACTGAGTAGATGTTTATAGAATATTCCACCAAACCACAACCAGAATACACATTTTCTCAGCTGTGCATGGGGAATTCTCTAAAATGGACCATGTATTGGCTCATACAGCATTACTAAATAAATGCAAAGGGAATGAAATTGTCCCATGTATATTACCTGACCATAATGAAATGAAATTGAAAATTAATGGCAAAAGAAACTGTAAAACCAACATAAGCATCGGGAATTAAATAAAAACTTCTTGAACAATCAATGAGATCCAGGTGGAGTTAAAGAAGAAGTTAAACAATACCTACAATTCAATGAAAATGCAGATACAATGTAGCAAAACCTGTGGAATAAAATTAAAACAGTTCTAAGAGGGAAATATATAGCAATGAACTGTCACATCAGGAAAACAGAATGAGCACAAATAAACAGTGTTACACCTTAAGCTTTTAGAAGTAGAAAAGCAAATAAAACCCAAAGCTCATATAGGAGAGGACATTTTAAATATCAGAGCATAAATGAATGCAATTGAAACTAAGAAAACAATAAAAAAATTAATGAATCAAAGAGCTGGTTCTGTGAGAGAGTAAACACAATTGATAAACCTCTAGCCAACCTTTTCAAGAACTAGAAAAAACTTCATGCAATAAGGAATGAAAAGGGGGAAATTATTAAGCATCCCATGAAAATTCAAAGGATCATGAATAGTTATTTTGAAAATCTTTATTCACATAGCGTTGAAAGCACAGAGGAAATGGACAGATTTAAAACATACCAACAAAAAAAGCTCAAGTCCTGATGGATTTGCAGCTGAATTCTATAAGAAATTTATAGAAGATTTAATGCCAATACTCCTCAGGTTTTTCAATGAAATTAAAAGGGAAACAATTCTCCCTAACTATTCTTGGAGGCAAGTATTACTCTGATTCAAAAACAGAGAAAGACCCAACTGTTATGGATTAAGAACTGGTGGTCAACTTAACAACAGCTGGATTACATCAGCATGGCACTGAGTGAAGATGCTCCACCTGAGGAAAGTTCCCAGGATAAATAGGTGGAGAAGAAGAGAGGTGTAGAGGGTTGAGGCATTAAGGAAGCATTGTGGGTTCTCCTACGAGTTGCTGTCTGAGCTGTTCGTTCTCCTGGAGAAGCTTGGTTCCTCACACCGAGCATTGCTTCCTGGCTCTGGAGAGGAAGGCATGTGCTGCTTGGTCTCCAGAATGATCTCATCATGCTGCTTCCTGGCATGTACCCGACTGTGCTTGTCATCGGAGGAGCTCAGGGCCTCCATGTCGCTGAGGATGGCTGTGGTGCCTTTCAGTATAGCCCTGGTCATTGTTGTGAGTGTGACTTTTTGGCTCCAGCATAGAACCCTCATCCCACTAGCACAGTTCCTTCATCCTGCTGGCATAGACTGGATTCCATTGCTGACCTTTGTGTCTTTCTGGCACGGATCCGTAAAAGAGACTGGCCTAAGTCCTTCTTGTGGGCTCTGGATCTCCAGTTGGACTCATGGGAAGCGTTGACCCGAGCTCTGGGTTTTTATCTGAACTTATGTGGGACATTGCTGTGGGGTTTAGGCTTTTGACTAAATAATCTATGTCTTTGGTGTTGCGGATAGATTTCCTGCATTTTCCTGTGTTAACTCCCAGTGACCATTATAAAAATATTATAAACTCCATGCCCTAATCCTAATTGTTCTCTGTGTACAATCCCTAACTACAACACCAACCAAAAAGGAGAATTATCGGCCAATCTCCCTAATGAACATTGATACTAAAATTCTCAATAAAATATGGTGAACAGAATGCAGAAAATAATCAAATAGATTATTTATCATGACCAAGTGGGAATTATCCAAGGACTGCTGGGATAGTTTAACATAAACTAATCCATAAATGTAATACTGGTGTACAGAGCCAAAGACAAAAATCATATGATCATCTCAATAGATGCAGAAAAATTTTTTGATTAAATCCAACACTTGTTCATGATTTAAAAAAAAAAACACTATAGAAACTTGGGATAGATGATATCTACCTCAACCTCATAAAGGCCATCTATGACAACCCAACAGCTAACATTATACTAAATGAATAAAAACTGAAAGCTTTCACTCTAAAATCGGGAACAAGACAAGGATGTCCACTATCACCACTCCTATTCAATATAATTCTGGAATCATAAGCCAGAGCAATTAGATAAGAGAGAGAAAGAAAAGGAATATGGACAGGAAAGGAAGAAATTAAATTATCACTATTTGCAGATGACATGATATTCTACATAGAAGATCCCAAAAACTCTATCAAAAGACTACTAGAGTGAATAAGCAAATTCAGCAATGTAGCTGGATACAAAATCAATACTCAGTAGCATTCCTGTACACAAGCAACAAACTCACTGAGAAAGAAATTATGGAAATGACACTTTTAACAATAGCATCCAAAACTATGATGAACTAACAAAGAATGTAAAAGATCTATATGTTGAAAACTATAGTACTCTTAAAAAAGGAGATTGAAGAGAATGTCAGAAAATAGAAAGATAATATCTTTCTCTTGGTTAGGAAAAACCATCATTGTGAAAATGGCCATACTTAGAAGAGACCTAGACTAGCAAAGGCAATCCTCAGCAACAAAGGCAAGACAGGAGGCATCTCAATCCCACACTTGAAATTATACTACAAAGCTACAGTGATAAAATCAGCCTGGTACTGGCAAAAAAAAAATATGAAAGTCAGTGGGACAGATTAGAACATGCAGACAAAGCTACAGACACTTAGCTACCTTATCTTTGACAAATGAGCTAAAAATGTTCACTGGAAGAAAGCCTCTTTAATAAATGGTGCTGGAAAAATTGGCTTTCCAAGTGCTGAAGACTGAAACTAGATCCATGTTTACCACCATGCACTAAAATAAAGTCAAAATGGATCAAAAACCTAAATATTCAAACAGAAAAACTAAACCTAGTAGAAGACAAGGTATATATAAATCTTGAAGATATAGGAATAGTCAAAGAGTTCACAAATCAAATACAAACTGTATGGGAAGTACTTCCCAGAATCAACAACTAAGATCTCTTCTTATTAAAAAACTTTCACACTTCAAAAGAAATAAATCAAACATTTTTAAATTTCACAGTCTCCTTAGTATAAAATAATAAAAAATAAAAATCTAACAGAGTAATAAGATTCAAAATATACAACAGATATTGTAATAATGAACAGGAAAGAAAATGTTCAAAAAGACAGAACTAGTGGGTTAGGGGAAAGGAAAAAAGGAACAAAGGCAAAGATTATATGTATGTTGGCAAACATATAAATGAATATATGTATATGCATGCAAGATAGATAACTATACTACTAATCTCAGTTCATCAAAAATAACAATTTGTGCTGTCATTGTTTGATGGATCATTTTTGTGTCTAGATTTTGTAACTGAAACAACTGGTTCTGAGATAACAATATGCAATATATTTTTGATTTTTGTTTGTTTTTTTGGTGTTTTTTGGTACCAGGAATTGAACTCATGACCTTGTGCTTGCCCGACAGGCACTTAGGCTGCTAAGCTAAATCCTCAGCCCCAGCGATGTATTAATTAGTGTTAATTCCCTACATTTTTTTCTTTTTTGAAATTCTGTATTATTTTTATTGTGAAAGTGGAGTCCTTGTGATGGGATTAAAGCCCTTAAAAAGAAGATGGTGGCTCTCATACTATTTATCACTATGCCCCAAGGGAAGGCCACATGAGGCCGTAACAAGAAAAACGTCTCTCCAAAACCCAGGAAGAAAATTTTCATGGAAACAGAATCTGCTGGTGCTTTGGTTTTGGACTTCTCAGCTTCCAGAATCATGAGAAATATATATGTGTGGTTTTAGCTATGTAGTCTATGATTTTGTTATAGGGACCTATGTCAATACATTCTTTGTTGCTATAAAAAGTACTGAGGACTGGGCAATTCATAATGAAAAACTTTTATTTTACCTCTAATAAGATCTTATGCAGCCTCACTTCATGGCACAAAAGGAAAAGAAAAGAGGTCATGCAAGGGAAAGAAAAAATCGGAGGTGACCTCAATTTATAGTTTATTATCAGAGTAATCAAACAGGTGGCAAGAAGTTATCACTGCCCAGGAAAATTAACTCAGTTTTGAAAGGAAAAATTCCATCCCTTTTAATAACCTTGTCTCATGTTAAAGGTCCCACCTCTCAACAACACCAAAATAGCAGTCAAATTTCAACGTGAATTTAAGAAAGATAAAACATTTGCTTCAAACCATAGCTAGGTAAGCTCTTGAAGATAAGGGCACATTATGAGCATATTTTCTTTGCAGCAAGGCTAATATGCAAAAGTAATTATAAGATGGGTTAGAGCTGTGTGATAGGTAAGTAATTGGGACAGGTAAGTCATACAGGTATCCATGTTCTGTTCATGCAGTGTTCATGGAATTCAGGTGTGAATACTTCACACCTGGTTCTATGCCTTGCACGAGTCTCACTAGGTCCCTGTTCAAATGAATGAGAATGATAACTTACAATAAAAAACCAAAAACATAAAAATTCAAAGAAGAAAGCACACAAATTTTATGTAAGACATACAGTTCTTCTTCTTAAAAAGTAGATATTTAGATATTTGTGTATGCACATACACAGATGTCCTTTTTAGAAGGCTACAGCTTTGAGGAATGATAGGGAACAAGAAGAGAGAAAAATGTTCAATGTTTTGACTATGGATAATGCTTAAGCTTCTTCCTCTTACTTATCTATATGAATGAAATTCTCAGTAACATTATTACTAAATTAAGCCTAAAGCAAAAACAAAGCACCACCAACAACAAATCACATAGGTACTCACGATGCTGGTCTCTTAACAATGTTTTATGGATTAAATTTGAAATGAGTCCTGAAAGTTTATATCCTATTTATGTGTGGGATAGAAAGTTCTTTTGGTTGTTAAATTTATTGCCAGTGCTATGCAATCATCCTAGATTAATCTACTCCCAAAGTCTGACAGTGTTTTCTGATAATCAATTAAACCAAATGTTTGGATAAACATTATCCTTAAATGTGCACCAACTCTATGGGAACATAAATGCAAAGTAAGACACCTACTCCCTCTTGACCGTTTGGACTGATTCTCGTCTCTCCCTTCTTTCCATTGAGCTAATCTGCCCGCTAGTCACTGCCCATGACTGGGACCCATTTTCTCCCACTCATTGTATGCACTAGAAGGGTTCATGCTTCGGAGCAGTTGGTTAATGATAATGGTAATGATTTAGAGTCCAGTGGGCAGTAAATATAAAATATTTGATGGTTAAGTGGCTCCATGAATGTAAGAGATTGTTTACTAACCATGTGGGGAGGATAAAGTGACTTAAGCAGGCTAAAAAGCAAAACAAGTGAGACTGAGAAAAGATAAGGCAATAGGTTTTCAGATTCCTGTATATAAATGGTGGCTAAAAAAACAAAAGTGTGTGAGTGAAAAAAGTCTATGCATGAAGGAAAAGTGGCATGTATATAAATATAATAAAGTTAATCACTTCAAAATGATGTAAGGAGTGAATTACAAGGCCTCTTCTTGCATCTACATTTTTACGACAATAAGCATAGATACACACAGAGATTGTTGAATCTTTTAACCGTACACAAGAGATTACGATCCTTTATTTAGAATGAATCTTTATATTTTAAAAGCCATACTTATGCAGAAAGACCATGCACTTTATTGCACTAGCCATAGAAAAGTTATATTTGCAGAGCACATAAGTGACATGCCAAATGTGACTTACTTAAAATGTAAATTATGAATATAATACTCCCTCCTTGATCTCAGTTTTCATTTCTGAAATGTTGAAATATAAAACTAGAAAAATTACATTTGATATGTTTTGATTTTGACTCCCTTTTCTAATGTGACTAATATTCCTTAAGACAGAACTGTTAGTCCCAATCTGTCTGGTTTAGGTTTATTAATACCTTCAAGAACACAAGGGTTTCAGCCTTCAATTATTCAAAAGATGTGGCAACTTTAGAGAAAACTTTTGTAACAAAATAATTCAAACTCTACTCAAGATGCATCCTCTAGAACCAGCAGTACGTTATGAGCAGAGTTTTAAAGTAAACCACTGATTCTGAATCCCAAAATAAATACTTGGAAGAGCATCTCATTTTATGTGACACTTTCCAGGTGTCACTTAGAACTCATCCAGTAGAGATATTCAAGACAATCCACATTTATTTCAGCTAGAAGTTTTCAAAATCCAGTTCGTTTATTTTATTTTTTTCAAAAATACAAAACACTGAGAGCCCCTTTAAAGATATGATGGAATCTCTCTCTTGACAGTTGCCATGGTAGGATGACATGAGCAATTTATGTTGAAACTGATATGAATCTGACCTGTGCAATTAAAGGCAATGATAGTAATAATGCTGCCCCTCCCTCAAATGACTCTAGCTTAATTGATTTGGGGAGGATCTCCTATTATCTTTTTTAAAGTCTCTGAAGTGGTCCTAAAGTGCAGTTAGACTTGAAAATAATTTTAGTCCTTCTGAATGCTAGGTCCTCTGACAGTCAGACTATCTCTCAGGAAAGAATTTCATTAACTAAAACCCACTAGTATGTATCTCTGTGGAGTCAACACTCTTAATTAGGTAAGTGCTCAACTAATTAACACTAACATCATAGGGAAGGACTGCTTAAGTGTTAGATGAGCCCAGGAGAAAGCAGAGTTCAGCAACCATTTTCCATTCTCACAAATTAAGCCCAAGGGACACTATGTGACTATTGTCCTTTGTCTAACCACAATTTTACCATTTTCTGCGATCACTGAATGATCCTAGGCCTTCCTATGTTCAGTCAGCTTGTAAAGGTCTACAGTTACCATTCTATTGTTTAGTGCCAACGGGTTTTCTTGGTCTTTGGGTTTTCTTTCAACCTCATTTTAAGCTTCTGCTTTGGAGTTCTGAATTCCTGAGCAGACAGATCTCTGTAGGTTACTGAGACAACTAGTCTGATTTCAGAGCTTCAGTCACTGAGTAGGAAACGTTGGCCATGTTCTTATGGTTCTAGCCCTTCCTCTATCCTCTAACTCTGCTTGGTGTAATTGGGCAGGGCTCAGTCACACTACACAGTCAAAGTAGCTGTCTTTGTCCTTCAATTTGATCCTTCCTTCCAATTTACTCCTTTCCTATTACTCAAACTTACTGAAACATCACCTTTCTTCAAACTCAAAATTCCTCAAAAATCGCTGGGGCCATGTATACCTATATCAAAAGGTAACAATTGTTGTAGCCAAATAATCGTTTCATGAAGGATCATTCTGCCCTTTCAGCCGGGGTTCCATGAAATACCTGTAGGCTTCTATCCAACCCTCACTTGAAATGTTCCTTAGAAATGCATAGTTCATATTTCCTTGCTTACATGTTTCCCTTTCTGTAAGCGCATTCTTTACCTTGTGCCTGGTGGGATGTTAATCACTTTTCATAACTCTTAGTGGTCCATTAGCTCTATAGCACCTGTGATTTTAATAATCCATAGATATGATTTCAATTCTATAGCACATTTTTTTCTGATTATTCAAATGACTTATAATGCTGTGGTATGTGATCACCTAGATCTCTGGAGCAATCTTAGCAACCTGCATGATCTGATGCTTTTCTTTGTCCAGTATATATTCAGAAGTACTTTCTGGCTAATTGGGGGAGTAACTGGTGAAAAGTTAGATGAAAGTCCAGAGAAACTTACAGTTAAAACCATAAGAAAGTTGTGTGCCCTTATAGTAAGAGGTTTTCATAGATAGTTGTTAAAGACCAAATGGAAATTCTAACCAGAAAATATTTTATTTTCCTAAACAAGCAGGACTGACCTCATGCAATTACTTCTTTGTGCTCTGTCTATACAGACATGGAGGCTGATGAGAGGTCTGAGTTCAAACACATGAAAAGTGCTTTGAAATGTCACTTGTTCACTATATCTGAGAAAATGTCGCCTTCTTTGCCCCCTACCAGTGTAATCAACTATAATTTCAAATCAAATCACTATGGATTGCTTTGTAAATCCAGTCTTCCTCTTGTTCTTCTTCTGCCTCATTACTTATCTCCTTCACCTACTGCCATTAGTTGCTCCATATACTGAAGCAATTTGCCTGGCTGTGAGAGGTAGTTTCAGTCCTTTGAAAGTCATATCTGAGACTCCCAGCATGTTACCGAAAACATTCATTGTCTGGCTATTTGTTCTGGATCTTTAAACTCATAAAACTTATTTAGAGAATAGGAGCTTACCTTTCTTTTGAGCTGGGGACACTGCTCCAAATTAAATGATTTCCCTTCATCTCCATGGAGTCAGTTCAGGACAGAAGAGTATAAATTTAACTTTTGGAGGTACTGAAGATAAATTGAAAGAAGTGTCTATGATTAAATTGATTTTCTATTCTTGCTTTATTATTGTTCAACTATATGTAGAAACATTACCTCTCCTTAGGAAAGTCCACAGACATGTTTGAAGTTTTATTTCAGTCATGGACTAATTTGCTATTTCTCAACACTGCATTTTTGTCCTTGATAAATGGTTTCTTGTCTTCCAAGTCAATTCTTCAGCATGGACACATTGGAAAGGGTCGACTGAATACAACACTTCATGAAATGCCCTGACATGCCATTTCCCATTCCTTTTTTCCATATCAGTATATCCATAACTATTATACGTATTTCTGAATTGAAGACTTTAAGATTTGATGGTGTTTCTTGTTTTCTCGTTGTCACGTACTTCACATCTAGTATTCCCATCTGAACTAGGATTTTTTTATCCAGTCACTGGTCAAAATTCTTTTAAACTCTTCTCTGTGGACTCTGTGAATTTGTACATAACCCAGTAAATAATGTAATAAAGCAATGTTCAAATGATTTTTTATATTTATTTTTCCCATACATAGATGGTAGGTGTCTTGAAGGAGATAATTGTTTTTAAATTGTTTTTAAAAAGTCCCCGAAATCAATGCTTTTTCCTCTACTTCACTTCTATATCCTTACCCAGACTGCATCACTCCTCAGAATGAACATCCAGAAACCTTCGAGATGTGTTCTCTGTATTTATCTCCTACATGCCTTTCCTGACATGGGAGAAAATTTAGAAACATAAATTAGACATCATTCTTTTATTTAATGGGTGCAATCATTGGAAAATGTTAATGTACCCTGAGAACATTATACTAACTGCATAAACCAGACATGAAAGTAGAAAAGTTATACGATTCCACTTATATGAAATATTCAGAACATCACATTCATAGAGACAGAAAGTAGAATAAAGGTAATATGATCTGGATGCTTATGCTTCCCTTGCTAAAAGGATACATTGAAATTATATCCCTCAGGAGATGGTACTGAGAAGTAAAGGCTTTATATGGTGATAGAATCTGGGGAAGGAGCCTTGTCAAAATAGAAAGCAGGAATACCTTTCATTGTCTGAAGCACAGCAAGATGGAGCAAACTATCATCAAACACTAAATCTGCCTTGGTCTTAGAGATCTATGAGAAATAATTTTAGTTGTTTGTAAGTCCCTGTGGATGATATTGTATTAAACGATACTGAAAAGACTAAGGTCAAGTTTACAGGACTGAGTAAAGGGGAAAATGGGCAGGTATTGTTTAATACATTCAAACTTTATGTTTGGGATGATGAAGGAGTTCTAGAAATGCAAAGTGCTGAGTGACATTTGAATATAGTTAACCCCACCAGCTTGTGCACATAGAGAAGGTTAACATGTAAATTCAATGCCATGTATATCCATTCTACTGTCATAGAAACACATAAATGACTGATTAAACACACTCAGTGTTTTTAATGGACTTCCTGTCCATTTCTCATAGAGTCAAGTCCTGGATGATCTGGTCTCTTTGCACTTTAAACCTAATCCTCAGTCTCTACACCTCAGTCTCTAAGGGCATCTAGTTTTTTAAACATGCACTGCTTCTTTCCATTAAAAAAGCTTCTGCTTAATATTCACTCTTCCTGGAACATCCCAAATGGCACTACCTGCATATCATCTGTCCTGACTTCAAGCACAGACTCTAGTTCAGTAATCAAGGAACCTATTTTAGATACCCATTCCAGATCCTATTCATTTGTGGTCTGTTCTGTGGACACAAAGTAATTCTGCTTAGTAACACTGACCAAAGCTATTAGTATATTTTTATCTGTGTAATTCTGAGTTCTGAATACTTCCTCTCCTAGAATATAAGTGGCAAAAAGTGCCAGAGATATGCCTGGTTTTGCTTTCCATACAGTGCTTGCCACGTGCAGGGTCCTATTATATACCAAAAGAATGAACTGAACATTGTATCTCATGTTTTCTGTAGATTCTTTTTATGGGAGCCATAATTCTTACTGGTATGACAGCAAGCAGATCATCTTAGCCTTACGTTTTACCTTAATAAGTGTAAAAGGAAGGACATGGAGCACTTTTTCCGGACTCTAACATGAAGAATACAACTATTTTAATAGGAAAGACACTGTGTCTAGCATAATGGAAAAGGTTAGTGATTTAGACCAAAAGCCAGAGCTGTATCTCTTCACTTGACTTCTTCCCAGGTTGATGACTATGAGAAGAAAGGGCAACCTCAGCAATTCTTCAGGAACATGTGCAACTTGTGCAACTTCAGTGCACAAGACTCGAGTCTTCTCTGCAGTCATAACTATAAAATGATAACTGACTATTGCAACATCTAGCGCATAAATGAAGTGAGATATTTGTAACAAAATCTTTGGGTCTTAAAAATAATGATACTTTGTTCTATAGTGAATTGTAGTTATGGGACTTTTATACAACAGTTAAGGTAGTTTGAAAAGGGAAAAAAAAAGAATACATATATTTCCATTCAGCAGTTTTCTACTCTACCTGGAAAAAGCAAATGGAAAAATGGTTGTTTCAATTTTCTCTCACTTGTTATATAAAATTAATTGTATTTTAAGAGAATTATTCCTCATTTAGCTTGAACATGATGTAACCCATTATTCAGAAAAATATGTATTAAAATGTATTAAGCAGCTACTATCTACCTAGCAGAATGTGAGCTATAAAAGAGAAGGCTTATCAAAGAGTGGTAGTGCATGCCTGTAATCCCAGTATTCTAGGAGTCTGATACAGGAAGACGCAAATTCAGTCTCAGCCTTGGCAATTTAGTTGCAGCTAAACTCATTTCAAAATAAAATCAACAGCTGGGTGTGGTAGCATACACCTGTAATCCCAGCACTAAGGAGGCTGAGGCAGGAGGATCCTTACATTCAAGACCAGCCTGAGATACAAAGTGAGCTCAAGGCCAGTGTGAACTGTATACCAAGATCTTGTCTCAAAAAACAAACAAAACCAGGGGCTGGGGATTTAGCTCAGTGGCATAAGCACCTGCCTGATAAGCACAAGGTTGTGAGTTTGATCCCTAGCAACAAGGCCTAAATCCCACAGCAACACCCTACATGAGTCCAGATGAAAACCCAGGGCCATGACAATGCCTCTCATGAATCCAACCGGAGATCCACAACCCATGAAAAGGACTCCCACCAGTCCATTTTATAGATTTATGATGGGAAGGCCAAAGATCCATGGTAGAAGCTAGAAAGTCTATGCTAGTGGGGTGAAGGAGCTGTGCTGGTAGGATTAGGGTTCTATGCTGTAGCCAAGAAGTCACGTTCATAATAAAGACCAGGACTGTCCTGAAAAGCACTGCAGCCATCCTCAGCGACATGGAGGCCTTGAGCTCCTCTGACGACAAGTCAGTCGAGTACATGCCAGGAAGTCAGTGTGACGAGTTCATCCTAGAGATTAAGTGGCACATGTCTTCCCCTCCAGAGCAGAAGCAATGCTTGATGTGAGGACCAGAGCTTCTCCAGGAGAACCAATGGCTCAAACAGCAACACATAGGAGAACCCACAATGCCTCAATGCCTCAACACCTTTCTTCTTTATGTGGCAACTTTCTTCAGGTGGAACATCTATGCTCAGCACCATGGTGATTTAATTCTGTTGGCTTTAAGTTGACCACCAGTTTTTAACACAGTGAAAAGGAGAATCACACCTAAACTTAAAGTCTTCATCTTCTTAAATCAATGTTTACAAAATGAAACTGGACAGTCTGGATTCTTCCATATAAAACAATTAAAACACACTGCAATATATTTTTACATATAACCAAATGCTACTTGCATGAGAATACACATGGGAGGTTTGCAAATTCAAACATTCTCAATTTGATAATTTTTTATGGCACAATATCATGTAACCATAATAGTAATTCTTCGTCTCTCCTTGTCTCAGGACCATTGCACAATTATTAATGACAGAAGCATAATATTTAAATTACCTATGAAAAGCATTCAACAAATATAAAAATACTGCCTGTACCACACTCCAGAGATAAGCAGTTCCACTATGGCAATCATATTTTCCACACATCTACATTTTGGATTTTGACATCCATTCTTGTATTTCCCAGGATCAGAAAACAAGTGGCAAGACCTTTTTTTCCATGTCTCTGAAATAAAGTCATCCACAATTAAAATGGTTTACTGGAAACAGATGGACTTCCCGCAGAGATTAACCCAATTATCTTTGGTTTAAGAGCCAGAAAAAGCCATAAGATCATTATCTTACAAGACAAGAATTTTATCGTGATGCCAATCTCATTACATGAGTGAATGGAGGTGTTTAGTGATAGTTCTCCTGCATAAATATTCTTAATAGATTTAGTTTTTCAAACTCTAGGCTGTTCATTATTTTCAAATGAAAGAGCTTGACAGATGAATGGTGCTGTGAGTTGCAGAGGCCAGAGAGTCTACTAAGTGTCACTTTCTCCATGACAACAAGGGAATGACTCTCAGACAGCAAGATGAGCTCCTGTATAAACTCCTACAAGTGTGAAAGTGGCGTTACCTATGTTTCCCTTATACAGTTCAGATATGTTACAAAATAATAATTATCCAAAGATACAATATGCTACTAGGACAGTCTTATAACTGACTTAATCTTTCAGGTGCATATACATTTTCAGAAATAAGTAAACTTAAAATTTTCATTCTACTTGGGAATGGGCAGGGTGGAAGACCTGATGCAACCAAATGTTAAGAGTAAAAATTTAGGGTGTTTTTTGTTTCTATCTTAATTTACTAAAAACCATACATTTATTTAATAAGAATATGTAAATACCTGAAAAGTCATGTGTGTGGAAGGAAAAAGAACCTGTTATCTGGAAGACAGGCTTGGTCAATTCCATCCCTAGTCAGGGCTGCTGCCTTCCAGGGACCTGGGGTTTTCCACAGCCCAGGGCAACAGAGTTGACAACCAACTATGTGACTGAAGCAGAGACCAGCCAACACCCAGGAGGAGAATCTAGCTTCAGGACTAAAGTGATACCCTCCACAGAGACCAGGTGGGAAAGAGCACAGGAGACAGACTAAGAGAGGTAAGTGCTAAAGAGGGGATATCTTGAGATGCCCCTGGAGGCCTGTCTCAGCACAGGGAGATCACAGGGCCTGCATGTTGTGGCAGGAAGCCATGTTCAGTGGCAGTAATTATCTGAGGGGTATTCCCAGAGAAGGTGGGATTTAGTCTCATGTTATGTTAGAGCCAACTTCCAGCAGAAATCAGTGTCTGAGTTACTATAGGAAAATATAAGGGGGAGGGAATATTAAAATCAAAATCAAAGTCCTCTTAGTTTGGGTAAAGGGATGTTCATGAGGGTCCCTAGGGTTTGTCAATATTCAGGTGACATTTTATCCTATTGTTGTCACTGAATTTATTATGATAAACAGGATGACAGACTAGTGGTAGGCAATTTTTTTCTCTCTATGCAAATATCTAGATTAGCTGACAGCAATAACAGTATTGTCACTTGTACCAGAAAAGGGCCCTGTGTCAAGAGTTTGGAAGCCCCAGTACAACTGCCTCAAAATTTATGTAGGGCCAATGAGGGGGAGGAAATCATATACTACACAGTAGGTAGGTCTGAAACGGCAGTAATAGAAGTAAAACTTATATAAAAAGCTTGGTGAACTTAAAGAAGATTGAACTAATCAGGTAATGAAATTAACATAATGATAGCAATAAGACAATATATATCAATTATAAATATAAATGTAAATGTACTTAACTTGCCAATCAAAAGATACAGATTATCACAACAGATAAAGAAAAAAATCCAGTGGTATGCTGTATACAAGAAATGCATTTAACATAAAAAGAAATTCATATACTAAAAATCGGAGTGGAAATCAATATTCCATGGGACACTAACTCCAAAGCAAGCGGGAATATCGGTCCCATATTCAGATGACTTGGATTTCAATGAAAAGCTGATCAAAAGATAATAGAACTATTGAACAGGAAGAGATAACAAAATTGCAGATACATATGTATCAAACTATGGTTCACTCAATTTCATAAAATAAACTGCAATGGCTATAAAATATGAGATAAACATCAATACAATTTTAGTGAATGATTTCAGTACTCAACTATCACAAAGAGAAAGACCAGCTCTACAAAAAATAAACAAAGAAATAACAGAATTGAACCAAACCTTCAAATCGAAGGACTTAATAATATATATAGTGTGCATATATCCTATACACTTAAGAGACATAATATATATAGACTTAGATATATAGGATAGATAATAGATATATAAAGAGTGCATATCAACAGAGTACACATTTTTTCTCAGCTTCACATTAATTTTTCCCCAAACAGTTCACATGTTGGTTAATAAATCATTCCCAAGTAAATGAAAAAGAATCAAAATTGTGCATGCATATTATCACATCACTTCAACAAAATTAGAAATCAATAGCAAAGGAAACCACAGAAACTATAAAAAAATATGGAAATGAAACAACATACTCTTGACTAATAATGCTTCACCAAAAATTAAGGGGGAAAAATACATTTCATAAAATGAAATGATAATACCACTCCAACATACCAGAACTTGTGGGACACAGTGGAAATATACTCATCATCACTGAACATCAGAGACACACAAATAAAACTACACAGAGATAGCATCTTATCATAAGGAGGATGGCTACCATCAAAAAATCAAGTAACAATGCTGGCGACAATGTGGGGAAAAAGGAATTCTACTCTATTGTTGGTAGGAATGTAAACTAGTGTATCCACTACAGAAATCAGTGTGATGATTCCTCAAAATTTAAAAATCAAAATTCCATTTGACCTACTTATTTTCCTTCTAAGTATTTACCCAACTGTTAAAATCATGAAATTTCATGGATACATGTATACTCAATGTTTATAGCAGCATTGTTTATAATAGGTAGATCTCGGACGACATAAATATCTACCAATAGTAGAACAGATAAAAGTAATGTGGTATTGTACACAATGGAGTAGTACACTGCCTTAAAGAAAAAACTTGAGGCATTTATATGTAAGTGGATGCAACTTGAGAAAGTAATATTAAGTGAAAAAAGTTAGACACATCAGCTCCAATATCACATGGTTTCTTTGCTATGAGAAAAATATATGTATCAACATGCCTGGTAGATGAACTTGATTCTTTCCACAATTCTGGTTACAAATTGAGTTGGATGAGAACAGAAACAAATTTAATCATTAGGTTCAATGTTGACCTTCTCATAAATTTGACGCAATTCTCATCCAGTGAAAAGACACTCCATGCTCATGATTTGTTAAGACTTCAATATTATTGAAAGCAATCAACAGATTCAATGAAGCCCATATAAAATCTAAGTAAACATCTTTGAAAAGTTAAATACATAAAAAAAGAAAATGAAATAAAAGAGTCAAATAGAAAAGAGAAACAGCTGTGAATCTAATCCTCATCCTCTAGTAAGGAAAACAATAACATACATAATTGCACTGAGCCTTTAAGAACTAAAACATGAGTTCTTGGAGCATTAGGCCACTTAGCAATATCTGTGGTGGTATTACCACCTGCCTAACTTCAGTGTCAATCTTTCTAAAAATGATGCTATCAATTCTATTACAAAGAGCTTTTGTAAGAGCTGAATAAGATAATAACTAAATGGTTTACAAGCTGTAAACTTTTACTGTGAATTATTGTTCACCTTTCACTCACTCAGGGTTGACTTACTCATCCATCAAAGTAGGCACAATAGCTAGAATCTATACAATTTTCTGCACTGGAAAAATGTATTAATTTTAATTCATTTTAAAATCAGAAAAATTTAAATCAGAAAAACATAATAATGACTCCAGCCTGTATTATTACATTCATTGTTATGCCAATAGAGTAACTACATATATATATATTATATAATATATAGATACATTATAGATACAGAGAGATACATTATAGATACAGATATATAAATACAGATAGTTACAGTATATTTATCTAATATAATGTATCAGTCAGATAGTTGTTGTTTCTTTTGTGGAAGAAAAGACCTGCAAATGCAAAAGTATTTAGTGAGCATAAAACTCATAACACAGTCATAAACTCTACCAGTGTGGTGGAAAATAATGTACATATCTGAAGCAATCACATTTCTGATACTGTCAACCTTGGAGTGTAGGAAATGTAGAGACATTCATATTTATACAGAAACCTTGATCCATATGTTCTCCTTGAGATGGTCCCATGGTTATCTTTAAGTTAACAGTGGACTCAAAACAAAATTCATCCATTGCTTCTTAAATTGTGTAACTAAATTACCAGGAAACAGTGACATTTCTTGACCTAACATTACCCATTTTCTTTCTCTTTCTTTCTTCCTTCGTTTCTTTCTCTTTCTTTCTTTGTTTCTTGTTTAAAATGAATGTTTAGTAATTTAAAATGTTTGATTTGATTAATACATCTCTCATTTTTATTCTAGCAGAGTGTGAAAACTGCATCTCTGAGGTTTTCCTTCATTTATTTATCTCTATGTATTTTCTATCATCATCTATCTATTTTCTATGTTTCTTATTGATTTGCTGCTGAGTACTGTGTGCAAAAATCTAAGAGATCTTGTATAATGCCATTTGTAAAAATTTTGAAAAGGTCATAAACCAACAAAATAACATTCTAAAAGTTTAATGTATTTATACATTTTTAATGCTATAGATGAAACACACAATATTGGGTAATTATGGTAGGAATGAAAAAGGGCATAAAGGATGATGAAAATGTAGAAAGATCAGATCTTACATTCTAGTAATACAAATAAGTAAATATGGCATAATAAGGTTTAGTGTCTACACTGGGTCTTGAGAATCATACAGTGTAGTTCAAAAGAAGAACATAATATTGCAAGTCAGAATAGGTACGTATTTGTTCAGAAATAATGTAGAATTTGAACTATGTGGACATAAAAAGAGGAACGGGACATGATTCATGAAAGGGAAATCCAGAGGAAAATCTGAGGGGTGGGTTAGTAAAAGGTAGATCAGGAGGTAGTTCATAAATGTGTTACCCTTCCAAGTATGAAAATGGAGCCCTGGGTCCACTGAGGAGAGGGAAAGTAACATTGGAGAGGGCTTGTCGTCATTGTGAAACCACAGGACCTTTTCAAACAGGACTTTTGTGGATAGATACACAGATAATGTAGGTGTTAAAATGGGCCGCGTCTCTTTTATGAAGAAAAAGAAAAAATCTGCAATCCTTTCTCTCCTCTTGATATAACAATTCAGGGAAAGAAAAGAAATCTGTCATTCAACTGATCCCAGGGAAAAAGACATGCAAGGTCATGTCCCCTCACAGAGAGAGAGACAGGCGCAGAGAGACCTGGCCTGTGATCCTCTCCTCATTAGGGCGGTGTGGCTTCTCTTAATAGGGTCCTGATCGTTTTCAAGTAGCAAATTTGTCCAGCAGAAGGCAGTGAGCTATTGTTATCATTTATTCTGATCCATGGAACCCAGTTGATAAAAAGGTTAGAAATGCCACCTCCAGACATGCAGTACATCAGATGTGCTTAAAACTGCAATTCAGACCAAGCTCCAAATAGTTTCTGCCTCTCCTGTCATCTCTTGTGCAGGAATAATAATCCACAATGACAGCAGCCTTCTTTGCTTTATTATAAAGGAAGGAACATAATTTACGACCTATTTATAAGCACATTTATCTACATATGATAACAATACAATGGGATACTTGGCACAATATGGGGCTGATCAATATGAATAAATATAGAATATTATAAGGACCAAAATAATAGGATAGAAGGGAAAAGAAGGAACAAACTTACATTTGAATGTCCTGGATCATATATTTTATTTTCAACTTCTCATACTTCTTTTTATTTAAACAATACACACTGACCTGTGCTTTCCTTTACATTCATTAACTACCTAGGTATGAATTTCATAAAGGAAACATTTTTAAATTTTAAAAAGTATTTTCTTTATATAGGAAATATATGTGTGTATTTTCCTTTTGTTTTATGTATTATATTTATTATAATTCCTAAGGAAATGCATAAGCAAAGATTGAGCCTGCTTAATAGACTTTTGTGCAGTATTACTCATTCATTTTTTAAGAATTAATGGTTAACCTAGAGTGTTGTGGAGATCCACTCAAAGAGAAAGTTATGCTAAATACATTAGTTATCACCAACATATAGTCCCACGGCTGACACAGGACTAATAAAGTAGAACAAAGTTAAATAAAAGACCAGGAAATATACTGAAGGGTTATGAATACTCACATAACTACCCAATTAATAAGAAAACAACAATGTCATCTAATTTCACAAATATCTCCTATTTTGTGCTTGGTGTTTTTTTCCTCCACAAAATGTCAATTGAATGGAACAGACAAAAGAAATGAGAATTGATGTTATCACCACTAATCCTCCATCCTCATGGGATCTTCAATCAATTAAGATTCAGTTACCTTACACAGACTGTGTTACTAAGGTATCACACTGACATTCTTTAGGCAAGAAAATACAAAATAATAGTTGAAATCCAATTTGAATAGAGTGGATAAGAAAAGTCCATATCAAAACAAAAAGAAAATAACCCAATCAAGAGCAATCAGCAAGTCAAACATCAAACTAACAGACAAAAACAAAACTGGGCAAGAAGCTTATGAAATGAACAAGAAGACAGAAATACTGAAGTTATTTGAAAAACTTTATGACAAAAGCTAATTCTGATCAGAAATCTAAAAAAGGCACTTTGAAAGTTACACAGAAATCTATGGAAGCTTAAATATTGTGCCTCAGAGTTAAAAGTGAATAAGACTGATTTAGATGCTAGAAACTTTAGTGTCCATAACTGTAAAATTATATTTTATTCAATATTTATTGACTCAAAGACAGGAGGATAAATGGGGAAGCAAGACTATGTCAGAAGGAAAGGAAAGAAACAAGGGAACCTCTATGACCTCTAATGAAATTATTCTTTTATAGAAGTTACCAGTCATGCTTGAAACATGAGTCAGATATTAAAAATTAAACTCATCAAATAATATGTCCAGATAATCATACCTTGTATATCGCATGTGGTGGAAAGAGACTGTTAGGGTTTGAAAACTGGTGGTCAACTTAACTCCAGCTGGATTACATCAACATGCATTGCGAGAAGACGCTCCACCTGAGGAGGGTTGCCAGGATAAATAGGTGGAGAAGAAGGGAAGTGTTGAGGGTTGAGGCATTAAGGGGGCATTGTGGGTTCTCCTACGAGTTGCTGTCTGAGCTGTTGTTTCTCCTGGAGAAGCTTTGGTCCTCACATCGAGCATTGCTTCCTGGCTCTGGAGGGGAAGATATGTGCTGCTTGGTCTCCAGGATGAACTCGTCACGCTACTTCCTGGCACGTACCCGACTGTGTTTGTCATCAGAGGAGCTCAGGGCTTCTGTGTCGCTGAGGACGGCTGTGGTGCCTTCAAGACAGCCCCGCTCTTTGTTGTGAGTGTGACTTCTCGGTTTCAGCGGAGAATCCTCATCCCACTAGGACAGCTCCTTCATCCTGCTGGCGTAGACTCTCTGGCTTCCACCGCTGACCCTTGGGTCTTCCCGGCACGGATCTGTAAAAGAGACTGGTGTGAGTCCTTCTTGTGGGCTCTGGACCTCCAGTTGGACTCGTGAGAGGTATTGTCCTGAGCTCTGGATTTTTTATCTGGACTCATGTGGGACATTGCTGTGGGGTTTAGCCCTTGACTAAATAATCTTTGGTGTTTCCTGCATTTTCCGGTGTTAACTCCCAGTGACCATTATAAAAATATTGTGAACTTCATGTCCTGATCTGAATTGTTCTCTGTGTATAGCCCCTGACTACAACAGAGACTATAAGATAATTTAATGTTATATTGATATAGTTCAAACATACTTGAAAGTATACAGGCCTTGTTATATCATAAATGCTCTTCATGGTAGGGGAACACATGGTCTGGGGCCAGATGGCAATTTCAAAATTCAAATATTTCTGAGACAGATTCTTGGCTTCCCCAATGGTATCCTCCATTCCTTGCAAAGGTTATATAGTCAGCTGACAAGGTAATAAGAACAATAATACATAGAAACTCTTACGAGTATTTGAAAAACTAATTAAATAGTACCTGCCAAGTACTTTGAGAATGAGAGGTGCTAAATAGTATTACTATGATGCCATGCTTGGTGAAGGCTAATGAGCTCAAAAGGAGACAGTACCACCAAATACAAGTATAATGGAAAAAGCATGACATCTTCTTGCTCTCCAAGTAGTAGATGGGAAAGCATGCATAAATGGCTTCCTCAAGCACCTCAAAATGCCACAATCCAGTATTGTAGCCAGTATCAGCATCACTGTCCGCATTACTCTCACTCTGCAATCAATGCCCAACTGTTGCTGGAGTTCAATTAGAAACAACTGTTGAAATAATGATGCTATACATTAGAAAAAGGGCAATAATTTTTATTAAAAATCTTTAATAAATTTATTATATTCACAAGATACTTAGATTCATTTTTATGCATAAAAAACTCAGGTTCTGCTAATGGGACTAATTGACTTCTGTTTTGATTGCCTAAGACACTGCTTTTTCATTCATTCATTTTATTTCATTTCATTCATTCATTCAACAGCCTATGTCACTCTTGATAAGATATCAAGTACTTCACGAACCATTGTTGCGCTGATATTGTCTACCGTCTTAGCACAGTATCAGTCTAACTGAGTGCAAATGAAAGATGCACACAGTAAGTGAAGTCCCAGAATTCTGATTCAGGGAGATTGCTCAGAGCCATACTTCTGACTCCTTCACAAATGAAAGGCTAGTCATGTCATCCACTGCACCAGTTATTGACCACATTTCTTCATCTCCCATGATTTGACTTCTGTTTACACTTTGAAGATATTCATGGCTCTCTTTTTAAAAGAACAAAATATACTGAATTGTGGAAGTTTTGAAATAAAATTAGAACCACATACAACATCTTTATGGTCAGAGGGCATATTTTTTAGGAAAAAAAATTAAAGGAAGAAAGCAAATACAGGGGAAAAAAGAAAAGAAGAATTAGAGAAACAGGGCAAAGAAATTGTGCTGTACCAGAGAGTAAGAAAAAAAATGAGACCAGTGCATTATGACAGCAATATTAGTTCCTGAGTATTTTACCTGCAGTTCTAGGTCAAGAAAATGTGGTCATAATCATAATTATTTTTCTTGAGAAAACTAGAATGGGTCTTTGTTTCCTGGATCATTTGTTTGCAAGCTAGAGGGCTTAGCCTAACTAAGAAAGTCCAGAGTTCTTCAGTACAAATCAGTGGTACCTGAGGGTAAAATATCTGCTGTGGATCCTAACAGTTAGCTTTTCAAAAGAAAGAAATTAATTCCTAAATATATATATATATATATATATATGCATATTTTTCCATATATCTTATTTTAAAAGCCCAGTGGCGTATTAGAATTTTCTAAAAGTTTGATTCTGAAATTTCTAAGAATGGAAATGGGTCAATGTGTGGGTCGTTTGTTAACCAATATCAGAAGGACAGCAAACCACACAGGGAGCAGGATGAATTTTGATGGCCACTGGACATTCAGGATTTGTTCACTTTATCACAATTAAAAAAACACCTGGACTGACTGATCACACACTGACCTACAGAATCTAGCAGGAAAAAAGAATTTTGTTAACGTTTAGGGGATACTAAATGTTTTTTGAGAATTTATGCCAAACCTTTTTGTCTATTTGTTGGATTTGAGGTATTCTGTTTGTTTGTTTGTGCTTTCTTTCTTCTTTTAAAAGGTGTTGAGAGATAAGATAACTCTCCTAAGGCAACAGGGCTGAATAATGGTAAGTCGGGAATATAAAATGGTGAATACACCTTGTGCTAGTTCAGGAAGAGTGTCACCTTGATTGACACCTGGAGCTTTCCCACTGGATTGGAGGGTGGATCACACTTGTGGGTGTGACTGAGGGGGTCACTGGGGGTCTGTGCCTTGTCCCTGGCCTCCTCGTCTCTGACATTGTTTCCAAGGGCCATGCACTAAGCAGGTTTGCTCTGCCATTCTATGCTACCATGATTTTATGGCTTTGGAAGCAACAACTGATGAGGAACTAAATAAACTTAAAACTTGAGCACAAACAAACTTTTCCTCTTTCAAGTTCTGAGTGTTTCATCTTATGTTTAGCAACAAGAAATCTGAAGAACATACTCTTTTTAAATTTTTTTTTATTTAAAAAAGAGAAACAGAAAAAATGGTAGAAATGATACAGAATTTCAAAGAAATTAAGAGAAAAAGCAACAGTAAGAAATATTGAAAAGATCATATCACAATGGTGTATGTGTACTCATGTTTATAGTAGCACAATTTGTAATAGCTAAACCTCAAAAACAACCAAAATGCCCATCAATTGTAGAATGAATTAAAAGATGTAGTATTTTTATACAATGGAGTATTACTCAGCTATAAAAAGGATGATATTGAGGCTTTTATAAGTAAATGGAGGCAACTTAAGGATATCATAAGTGAATTAAATCAGACTCACATTTATAAATATCACATTGTCTCTCTAGTGTAAAAAATAACACATTCTTGATAATTAATACAGTGTTGTTCTTAAATAATTTTACCTGGAATAATCAAAAAAGACTAACTACAGTAACATGTTTCTAGACATAGATATTACTGAATACTTTGTAATCAAGATAAATCATCTGGGTAATGATAATGCACACCTGCCTTTCTTCACACACATTAGCACTGTTCTCCGATTTTTGGGCTCCTCCTTCTTCCTAGTGAATTACCTGTAATCCCCAAAATTCCCAAATATCATAATTTATCCTCTTAGAGTCTTCCTAGATTTTTAAGATAGAATTCATGTTTAATCCTTAGTAGCTCTGTAGGCCTTCTCACTTTTATTAAATTCATGTGTCATTATCATTTATTTATGTATCAATTTTACTAATGAAATGTCCAATGTATAAGATCAGAGACCATGTTACTGTACACTGCCTTCTGTAACAGATATTTACATATACAAAAAACATTAAAGCTGAAAGTCAAAATAATTAGGATGGGCTTTAAAATTGTATTATTATTTTGTTATTCTACAGCATGTGTTTTGCTTTTCAAATTGAAAAACAATTTAAATCTTAGCCACTAATTGAAAATAGAAGTAAATAGGAAAAAACAATCCTACAATGTTTTTCTGCAGACAAGAATCAAAATTAAAAGACCAGTTTATCATCAGGAGATTTGGGTCTCACACTTACTGGCTTTGACCTGTTGTTTGTTTTCTTACATCCAAGTGGAAATGAGTCTAACTGTATCAAAGATATGTGATGGAGAGATTACATATTGCATATGAGGTTCCTGAAAAACGTGTGCAGGGTAATGCTCAATAGATTATTGTTAAAATGACAGTGATGGTAATGGTGTTGCAGAAGTATAGAAAACACACAAGCTTCAGAATTATTAATATTGTTTTTTATTTAAGACCAAAGTTTTTAAAATTGTGGTACAGAAATCCATTGCTCAGGAACTTCTGATTTCCTTTAACCATACAAAATCTCAGTTAGCATTTAGTATCTCATCCTTTCAATGATGCAGTGGTCAGTATATTTTACAACAGATACTTGGTGAGAATTGGGATTTGAACAAGGCTAGGAACTCTGCCCTTCTCACTCACTAACTTAGTAATGATACATTGATATAAAAATAGCTATTTTGTCAAATGCAAATAATAAGCAACGATCCCTTGTAGGGTTCTTATAAAATGAAATGAATAAAATATTGATCATTTCACATAATATCTAACAACAGAGTGAGAAATAAAAACAAAGATATTATCAGTTACCTAGAATAGCAGATACCCACAATGCTTACTAATGTCTATTGTCCTGACACAAATTTTAAAACTGTAACTTATCTTCTGCTTAGCTAAAATACATGCATGGTGGGGAAAGCACAGGGTCTCTAAACAAGGTTCAAATGTTGCCTTTGATTCTTACTAAAGTGTTACCCTGATATGTGAAATCCGATGTTGTGTAGACAAAATAAGCAACATAGGTAACACTCTTTACGGTACCCGGGACACAGTGATACAAGTGAGACTGACAATTCTACTTGTAGTCTGTCCATTGTACATATGTTATCTTATTCTTCTCTGGTACAATGCACTTTACAGCTCAGGAAACTAATTTGTTGGAAGTCTCATGCAGAGCTAGTAGAGGAGTCACAGCTACCCAAGAACCCTCACCTCCATAGATCAGGTATGTAGTGAACACCAAGCTATGCTCTTCTCCTTATAAGTGTTGATTTTCCTTGGGGTTGAATTTCCTAGTCAAATATTCATATGAGAACAAGCACTAGCCTATTTCCCAAACATTCAGGGGATTCTTTTAGCAGTAAGCAAATGCATATGAAGGGAAAGTCTACCCAGATGCTCCACAGTGAGGAAAAGATGAAACAGGAGGTACAAGAACCTAACAGGGTCGTTGACTCAGTCCGAGAGTCCCCTGATTCTTTAACACTCTTTATTCCATATGCAAGATAGAAAGTTAAAGTCACAAAACTGGACCAATATAATTCTATCATAGGATCAGCCTAAGGGGCTTTAAAGGGATGAATCTTAAATGTTCACTGAAGGCCACATGGAAGGCTTGAGTCACTGGCATCAGTAGTCCTAGGAAGTGGTGAAATCTTTAAGATATGCACATAGAGGAAGGAAGTTAGGTATCCAAGTGTATGTCTTTAAAGAAGATTGTGAGACTCCAACCCCCCCTTCTCTTTGCTTCCGGCCGATGAGGTGAGCAGTATCGCTCCAGCACACGGTCCCCACCATCTTCAGCCTCACCAGGGGCCTAAACCAAGTGACTATAGACTAAAATCTTTAAACTTACAGCTGAAAGAAATACTTTTCTTAGTAATATTATCTCAAGTATTTTGTGTCAGCAACGGAGCTAACTAACAGGAGTCAAACACCAAGCCAGAGCAGACTGAGACTTTAGCTTTTTCCATGCAATGAAGATGTACCTCTTGGGGAGAGGGGAGCACACAGGACTGTCATGGGCTGTCATCTCTCCTTAGTGCCCAGACTCTGAACTTCATATATCACTGAACAAAAGCAGACAGCCAGATTGTAAAAGGGCAAAGATAAGACGTGGTCACAGAACTTTCAAAACACAGCATCTACGCCGTAGGATTTATGGTTGATGCACTCTTATTTCCAGTGCATTGAAATGTTATGTGTACCCTAAAGAACCCAAAACAGTGTGTCCTGTGAAAAGGTACAGGCAAGAAGAATGATTTCCATCCCAAGATAAGCTAGACTGTCACCCTCAGGTTAAGGTCCATGACCCTCCAAGGCAATGTCCAGGCCTCTGTCCCCCATATCCTCTGCCCTTTGGCCCCTAGAAGAAGAAGCTGTGTGCAAACTGGGTAACTTGCACATCAGGTCACCCATAAGCTACACATGAACACTCATCTCCATGCTAAATCTGCATTTTCTTTTTTTTTTTTTTTTTTTTTTTTTGTCTTTTTCCTTTTTATCAGTACCGGGGATCGAACTCACGACTGCCTGCTTGCAAGGCAGGCGCTTATGCCGCTGAGCTAAACCCCCAGCCACTAAATCTGCATTTTCAAAGTGTGCCACAATTGAGGGAAAACACATCAGGACTAGTAGGAAGAGCCAGAGAAATAATAAAGTATTTAATTTCAGTTTGGCAGCCAATGCGTGGATACTGTACTTTTTTACTGATGTCTCTTACTGAGGTTTTGACTTCTTTAACTGTGACCTTCTATTCCATCTACTAAATATCCATCCTGAACCCCCCAAATCCTTCAAGCCCTCTTTTACTTTCTTCTACCCTCTTCTTGCTTTCAAATTTACCTTTTTAAAGCATCTGTTCTTCCATTTGTTCTCGAAACCAAAGTTGCAGTTATTGCTACACTCGATTGCCAGATGCTGCTTATAGCAAACTATTCCCTATGGGTTTTAGATATGATTTCACTCCTGTTCTGTTTGACTGCTCTCAGGATACATTTGTTGAACTCCAAAGCCTCTCTCTCACTCTCTCTCTCTCTCTCTCTCTCTCTCTCAGAAAAGTCATAGAAGCACAATTTCCTTCCCTAAAGTAACTGAGCATCTGACATGCCTCAGAAATAATGACACGGGGGCTGGGGATTTAGCTCAGCGGCATAAGCGCCTGCCTTGCAAGCAGGCAGTCATGAGTTCGATCCCCGGTACCGGTAAAAACGAAAAAGACAAAAAAAAAAAAAAAAAAAAAAAAAAAAAAAAAAAAAAAAAGAAATAATGACACACAGAAAGTACAAAAATTCATCAAACAAAACTCTGATGGTTAGCACATTTAGTCACTAACTCTAACCACAGCTCCATTTTTGTATCTATTTTGTTTCACTTAAAAACTTATATTTATGTTTAACAGATAAGTAATAATGATAAAGTGCCACCTGATCAATGCTGAATTAAGACTAACACTGGAATTTAACCTGAATTGGATATTCAGATTTTGAAAGTTTCAACTGTTTACTTTCCCAGATTCTAACTACACAAGTTCACAAACCTTTATAATATTCTCACTGTTTTGTTTTGTTCCTCTGTGTTTTAGGCAAAAAGCAGAGAGATATAGCCATAGTAAGATGAAACCTAGTTACTTGAGTAGGACAATTACTAGAAATACAGTAAAAGCCATTTATGCCCACGTTCCATTTGTCTCATTTGTGTAGCTTTTATGTCCTAGCATTTATTTCTGACAAAATCATAAACTCCTGTACTCTTAAAAATTTAGCAGTGAAAAACCCTTGGATATAATTTAGAGGGAAGCTAAAACATGAATACCCTTGGCAGACAAACTATGAATCAGAGAATCATGTTCTAGGACTCTAGTATAGGTTGTCGAGTGACAAAATTAGTATGTGGAGCAGACATCTAGCGTTTTCTCCATAGAATTAGGCTACTAAGTCATACATGCTTCTGTGCAATGATAGAAGATAATGTGGTTGTGTCTCAAAGAATATTTAACCAACGTACTCTAACTCCAGAGATTTCCAGTTGAAATAGGTTGTACTCAGGATGCTTCACAAAGTTCATGGAAAGATTAACAAAGAGAAGTTGGGAGTTCCATTCTGCATTCTGTCTTCTTTTCCTTTTAACATCAGGCCTCCTGGAAAGAAAAGAAAGGATTGGAATGTGAATGCCATAGACATTGTTGGTTAATGTTTGTAGGAACCTAGAACAGAGTTCTGTCACAGTAGGCTCTCTGTAAGTGTTGATTAACTGACACCAACTAGGAAAGTAGAACCTGTCAATAGCCAAGATCCAACAGCAAAGTTAATTACCCAGAGGGGTGAGTTAAAGCTGCTAGCAGCTCAGCAGAGCAGAAACTTGACAAGAGAGTCCCTAATTGCTCTGAGAACTATTAGCCCCTCCCTTTTCCCTGGGCCACATAAAAGCAAAAACATGACAAAACCTGGACATGGACACACTGATGTTAATGTTACCTTGGCAACCTTGTTCTAGGATAAAACAAAACAAAAGAACAACAAACACAAAATACATTTTTATTTTTCTAAAAGTTTTGGGAACTTGGTATGAGTTAATTATTACTTACTCTAATGACTTTCTAGCACCAAGAAATTTTGATAGAATGTGAGTAGATATAGAACAGCAACTAAAACCAACTGTAAAAAACAATAAATAACAGTTGTTCAAAATATTTTGAGACACAGCGTGGGCTCTTTCATTGTAGGGATTCAAAAACAGCTGAGATTTATAGAAAAATAAAATAGAAGTTATAGGATTAGGTAACCTGTAAGATCTCTTCAAATCTAAAATGTGTAGATTATGGGATCTAATATGAAATATGACCATCTTGTGTGTAATTCACCATTCCTGGTAATCTCATAGCACAAAGAAAACATGTGATCTTTAAGAAGTCCTATCTAGCCTCTTATTTCTACTTCATCTATCTGGGGATGGGGTAGAGGGATGAAGTATCAAAGTTTGGCTTCTAAGGAAATGGTCTAAAAGACAAGAAACAAAGATGTCATGAAGAAATGAGAGAACAGTGGAAATTTTTGAATTAAAGATCCAAAATTGATTTGGAAAATGAATGAATAGATGCTTTTCTAACCTTCCTGAAACACAAACTGCATTAATAGAAAAGTGGTCCATGGGGCTGGGGATTTAGCTCAGCGGCATAAACACCTGCCTAGCAAGCTTGAGGTCATGAGTTCTATCCCAGTACCAAAAAAAAAAAAAAGCGATTCTATATTGAGGGACATATATATTATTGGGCCCATAAAATACGTTTATACTTGTTCAATCAGTTCATAAATCAGATTACTGAGTATTTTATTAAATCACAAGAACTATGCTAGTTTTTTGGGATATACAGATGGTTAAAATAAAAGCCATCATCAAAAAATTTAGCCTAGTGGGGAACTCATATATGAAAAAAAGAGCTGTTGTATTACATGCTTTAAATGGTATTGTAAATGCTAATAATATTCTATAACTAATTCAAAATGGTAGCTGAAAAAATATTCATTAAATTAATAAAGTGGCAAATGGGATACAAACACTTTCGTGATGAAGTGTAAGCACTAATCCTAGAGAAAGCCCTGTGCACCCCTTAAAATAGAATCATGCTTGAATTGAATCCTTAGCCAAATTGGAGTTTGTTGAAAAGAGAAGAAGAAGAGAGAAATAAGGAAGGAAAGAATGAAGAAAGAAAAAAAGAAAGAAGAAGGAAAGCAAAGGAAGTGAATTCTGAACAGTTTCAAAGGCAAGAAAGTTTGAAAGCAAGTGAGTATGAATATCAAGATTTTATTAGGACAGGGTTGTCAAATACAGAGGAGGCAAGAAAGCATGCTGCATTAAAGGGAGTGGACGTTGCCTGGTGAGAGACCGTGAGGAGCCTGGAGGCTGGATTTAGGTTACAGTACAGTGATGAATGGTTTACAATTGAGCATGAGCTATCCTGATCACAAGGATAGAAGCTAAATCTGTCTAACACACTAAAATGTCATGATTACAATTGTTTTTGCTGTATGAACTAAGTTTCCTCCAGATTCCTATCTGCGTAAAGATCCCATTCATAATAACCACACGAATGTGTGGTCAGGACCATAATATTAAATTTTATCTCAAATTTTATAATTTTTAGAATGGCCAAAACATGATTGCCTGTTGGAACCTACTAAGTCTCTGTAGACTGCGAAAGCAACTGCACTTTCTTGACATGGCTAGTTCCTGCTAAACTTTTGGTCTTATTCTCACCTATAGCCAGTATGTGTCTTAAGTATGTATATCACTGCTTTATCCCCTGAGAAAGTATTTACCAAACATGAATTTCAAATTAAAATCCTCTAAACCCATCAAATCTCATGAAAAATAGTGGCTTTATTTTTTTTCTCTTCTCAGGTTGATTATGAATGTTATTATCATGTTTATCTGTTAAGATATCTAGAGTTATTTTACTGTACACTGGACCCCATTAGAGTAAGTTTCCTGGTAAAATTTGTACCATTTCCAGAATACTGCACATTAACTCAAAAGCATGAATAACCCAGATCCAGATATATGGCTGAACTATTCTAAAGACGCAAACTGTATCTTGAGGCAAGATATAGAAACCCAGAACTCCCGAGCTCCAGGATTTTTTTTTTTTAAAGAAAAAAAGCACATTCCTGGTTTAATCTCTCTAATTAAATATCAACTTCTCAAGATCTGGAGGTAGTTACATAAGAAAGCAATAAAACCCTGGATTCCTTTATTCAAATACACTCCCTAGTTATCTGTCTTCTAGGTCACATATCACAGGAGAGACCCTTAGGGCTGAATTTCTAAAAGACAAGGGGACATTTTCTTGTGAATATGACAAGTGTGTCATGTATTACATTGGACAATGACATAAGAATTTCCAGCATAAAAGAATCTTCCTGTCCCATTGAATCCTCTTGAAATGATCAAAGGTTTAAAGAATATTTATGTCCAGTCTCTTAATGGTGCTGAGGTTTAAATATATGTGGAGATACCCAGGAGATTGTAAAAAAGTGCTGCCAGTGAAGTTCTTATCATCAAAAACTTAGTAAAGCTTGTATCTTGGCTAGTTTTCTTGAAACAAAGACAAAACTTGAAGATTGATTGGCTCCTCCATTCATGAAAGTTGAAACTTTCTCTAAGTTCTCAGGAATTACTAATAAAGTTTTACTTTAAGTCTCAACTTCATCATTGCTTTTCAGTTTTTCCTGTCTTTGTAGAGCTGACTGGGGTTTTCTTTTTATGTGGTATGTGGATTAGTTTCCATACCTATTACATAGATATCAGTTAATAAACTTCACAAGGACAGACATTTTCTTTTGTGGGTACTTACCACTTAACATTGCATATGATGCTCTACAAACTTAATTTTGTTGACAAATGGACTATCAAATTAATTTATAGTTTCCACAACAATCGATGTATGTTTCCAATTTAAACATAACTGCTTGTGTACCATGGAGCAAAATGGAAAACAAATAACTCTTTTCTGCTTTTAAGAATCCTTTTGTTATACAAAAATAAAATTGTACTACTGCTCAGGACCTTGAAAGGCCTTAGAGTATAAATTACTCAGTAAGTATGGTCTCTTCATTTCAGAAGGATTATACAACTGACAGGAATTTTAACAATGTAATCTCTCTCTTCTACATTTGATTTTTTTAAAAATTCCTACTGGTTTCTTCAAGCCTAGGATTTCCTGTAACTATTTATACTAGATATATATTCAACTACATAAATATTCAAATAGGGATCAAACATAACTCATCACTAGTCAGAACCTGGCTCCACTCCACACACAACAAAGTTCAAAGCTCCGTCTGGTTTCCATGCAAACAAAGCTGGCATTGTCCTTAAACCTTCAAAGTCAGTTCCCAGTTCCTTGGCGTATGTATAATTTTTGTGACTGGCTTTAATTAAAGAGTTTTTTTTAAAGCACTTGAAGCTAAAATGCTCTATATTTGGAATTTCTAGATTTTTGTGTTTTATGAAATTATGTGAATTAATCTTCAATTGAAAGCTCAATATTTCTCTCTTCTCAGTAATAACAATCTGCAGTACAGCAAGATTCTAGTTTACAGTTTTTATCAAGTCACACAACACAATTTTCAATTGGCAGCCTGAAGTTTGAAAACACAAAAATCCAAGTCAGTTCTGTGCTATTGCACCATATTCCCCAGCTCAACCCTCTGTACTTTTTGTATGTCCATCATTATTTTTGATAATCAGAACTTTATAGCTGAAGACAATTTAAAGAAAATGAATGTAAAATATCTGTTTTCTGAGAGGAGAAAACTGAGATGTTATCTAGTTAACCAAAGTTCACAGAACTACTTTCCAACTGAGATTTCAGTAGCATATAGAAGACCTGACACAATGTCTAACAGTTATGACCCCAAAATGTTCAAGCATGCTTGAGCTAATACCATTGTTTCAAACACACTGAGACTGATGCCTTTAAAGAGACCTTTACTGGGATCTGAATCCTCAGTACTTGGACTCTTCTCCTTCCATATTTCACTTTGTTCTGCTTTTCTATAATCATGTTGGCTTTCTTTCTTCCTCAGGAAAGCTCAATCTTTCTGCTTTGAGAACAGCAAACACTCTGCTTAGGACTCATTCCCAAAAATTTCTTGCCCTGAGCTCCTCTACACTCACTCACAAATAGATTTCACACAATAACCAATTACTCAATGAATATTTCTTAAACTCTATTGCTTACTATTATGGATTAAAAACTGGTGGTCAACTTAATACCAGCTGAATTAAATCAGCATGGTGCTTAGTGTAGACGGTCCACCTGAGGAAAGTTGCCAGCATAAATAGATACTTAGCAAAGAGCTTGGCATTGTGGGTTCTCCTAAATGTCACTGTTTTGAGCTGTTGGTTCTCCTTGAGGAGCTCCTCATGACTAGCTTCCCCAGTGTGAGTTCAGCCATTATTATCAGAGGAGCTTGGGACCTTGTTGGTGAGAGTGGCTGCAGATCACTTTGGCAGAACTCTAGTCCTTACATCAAGCATCGCTTCCTGGCTCCGGAGGAGATGTTTAAATTAGATTAAACCTCCAGGAGAAATTTGTCATGCTGGCTTTCTGGCACGTACTCGACTGTTCTTACTGTCAGAGGAGCTCGGGGCCTCTGTGTCACTGGGAATGGCTGTTGTACTTTTCAGGACAGCCCTGGTCCTTGTTTTGAGTATGACTTTTCAGTTCCAGTTTAGAACCTTTAATCTACCAGCACCCCCCCCCCACACACACACACACTGGCATAGACTATCTAGCTTCCACTGCTTACCTTTGGACCTTCCTAGCCCAGATCTTTAAAACAGACTGGCTTGAGTCCTTCCTGTGGGCTCTAGACCTCAAGTTGTGGGAGGCACTGTCATGGGATCTAAGTTTTCATTTGGACTCATGCAGGACACTGCTATGGGATCCAGGCCCTTGGCTGAATATTCTGTGTCTTTAGCATTGCGGACAGATCTCTTGTACTTTCTTCTGTTTAAGTGTGGGTGACCATCATAAAACAATATTATAAATTCTGTGTCCTGATTCTACTTGTTCTTACTACCCTGACTACAACACTTTTAACATCATGGTGCAAAAAAAAACAAAAACAAAAACAAAAAACACCTCATGGAAATAAAAGAAAAACATTACCCACAGTGAGGGCAACTGTCTCTGAGTCTTCAACAAATCTGAATTTTGCTCAGTCCCTCTAAATATGGAGGAATCCAGTTCTGTCTACACCCGTGAGTGGAAAACATGACAGCTATTCACCCCTCTGCAGTAGGTAATGCTATTTTTCTTGTTTCATGGCTTCAAGCACCTTTTATATTTCAGGTTCTTAGTCTGATGGACTAAGAGGCAATGTCAATTTCTGTTTACTCTTGTAGCTCTAGAAACCATAAACTCTTAGTATTTCTTGACTAAATTAATGAAAGCTCAAGGTACCCTAAGTTTCACCACTAATACATGGAAGAGGTCAGGCATAAATGCTGGGCTATCTGGATTTAGTGACTATTCTTAAAACTACACTGTTTCCTCTACAAAGCATTTTATATAAACATTATTAAGAAAACAACATTAAATATACATTTCAATATGAATTTTTAAAATCTGGTTATCTTTCAGTTACCTTGGAATTTTGAATAAACAGGAAATCCCATCTGTGAATATTCTTAGTCATCAATATTTTATTACACTTCTGGAAGTTAGTTATGCTGCTTCCGGTGTTCCAGACAATGTCCTATGCCATGCATCCACAAAAATGTATGATATGAATAACTCACTGGGATGGACTTCTCTCTGTCTGTAGGTTTTTCACTGAATAAGTATGATTTGCAGCTCACCCACAACCTGTAGACTTAGGTTATTAGTACTCGCACCCAGGCTCATTTTTAACACTGGATGAAAAAAACAGCAAGTTTATCCTTTTTACTTTGCCTCCCCCCTGCCCTTCACCATTCCTGAATTCAGGAAATTTCTTCTCTGGGACTTTCTATAAATAGTCTCTCTCATCCATTCAAACAATACTTTTCTGCTCTCTCAGTCTTCCCCATGCCATTAAAGAATTCTTTATGTTAAGGTATAGGTAACTGATTACAATGAAGCATACATTATTTGTAAAGGGCATATGAAAAAGATTAAACTTAAAACAAAAATGGAAAAAATGCAATTTATTATGGATGGGAGTTTCTTTCAGAGACCAATGTGGGAATAGATTGTGGAGCTGGGGACTGCCTCTCTCAATGCCTCAAATCAAATTTCACCAATGATTGGACACAAAGGGCCAAGATGAGGCTGTCCAAGTCCTAAAGATAGTACCAAAATCTTACAGTTGGTTCCCAGGAATCTTTGATAATGCTCAGATCCACTGTAGTTCTTCTTCATCTATTTCCTACTTTCAAATTCCCCTTTACATTTTAATTAAGCTTTTTTTTTTTTTTTTTTTTTTGGACTCTGAGGAGTTAAATGGCTTTTCTGAAAAAATAATGAAAGAAAAGAGGAGCAGAGAAGTATCCACCCTGAAGAATAAATGTCTCTTTTTTATTTCCACAGAAATCCCAGCTGTACCCACACACCATGCTCTGTGTCTGCATATTCATATGGGAAAGAAGGGCAAAGGCAGATGGCGGCATGAGTGGAATCTTCATCTAGGAACTAAATATTGCTCACAGTGCACCATGGGATATGAATTAAATTTAATACAAAGTCATATGTAGAAGGATGAACATTTGAGTGAGAGAGGACGAATAGAGACAGATCCTAACAGGGAAGATGAAGATGATTAAAAAAAATAAATAAAACCAGGGAAGAAAGGAAGGAAGGAAGGAGTAATGGAGGGAGGGAAAAAGGAAAAATGGGAAGGAAAAGGGGAAAGAGAAAAAGACAGGTCAGTGCTGGCTCATCAGAGACAATCCAAATGGTAAATTTGTATAATAAGGAGATGTGGCTGCTGAATGATTTACTGCTAATCCCATAGCTAGAGCAGGAGGAGGGGAAGGAACAAAGGTTTACAGTCCCTTTGGAGATTTGTTTCATCTGCACATCAGCCCACAATTAATGGCCATTTAGCTGTTGTTCTCCTGCTGGACACTGGTGGATTGATTCAGTAAATAAAAGTGACAGTGTGATGTCCCATGGAGGCAGACAGTGGAGTCTCTGCACCTGTTATTTGTGAATCTCGGCTTGCCAGGCCGTTGACCTTTAGAAGCTGGCGAAAATTAATAAGTGAAAGCACAAAGCTGCTTGCTTTTAAAAAATCCGACCAAAAGACCCTGGGCAGCAGCAAGGCTGCTTTTCTTAGGAACTGGCCAGAAACCTTTTCATAGTCATCACCCCTCTGTCCTCAGACCAGCAGTGTCCACGGGTGGTCAGGCTCCTGTTAAGGGCCTCTTGGTCTCCCTGTGTGATGCAGGAATGCCTGGTGGAAGTGGAAACTCACACTTTTTCCTGCCAGATTGGGGTTTGGTCTGCCCTGATCTTCCGGGGGCTGCTGGGAGTGGGTGGGGAGCCGTCCAGCCAAACTGGGCTGGCACATCTGAGCAGCTGTGCTTGGCATGGCTATCGGGTGAGCAAACAGCTGCACTGAGTAACTGATCATTTGCAAATAGTTAATGACAGATTTGTCCTTTGTGTTCACTGCCATAGGAGGGGAGTAAAATAAAAAGGAGAGAAAGTCAGGCCAGGGGATTTTATAGCTGCTGCTACTGTGACTGCTGTTGTGACTGTGGTTGTTTTGAAAGTGATAGGAAAGTCAGCTGAAGTTAAAGGGGCTTGGTTTTTTCTTGGGCCAGCTGCCTCCTAACTGAGTGCAGTGAGTGGGATGTGAGCAGATCATGGAGATTGAGGCAGAAAGTCTGTAAGGCCAAAATCAGGATGCACGGTCTAAGGGGCACCAAACAGACAAATGAACAAAAAATATTTTTAAATATTTATTTTCTCCTGTTTTAAAATTTCCTTCTAACTTTTTAAAATTTTATTTATGTACGTGGCCTTTTGTTATTTATTTCGCGTTAAATTGTAATCATCTAGCAAGTATAATTAGCCTTTGTTTGGCATGTGGTTGAGAAAAGGTCTGAAATTTGTTAAGTGAGTTACTGAGCATTAAATAGTGCACTCAATCCACCTATAGATGCTATTTGAGAGATTATAAAGGACACCTGCCCTAATATGCCCTGGAATAGAATTGCACTATTAGCAATGCTTTCAACTGAGTTAAGGCAGTTCAGGTTTAAAGAGTCTGCCTTTAAATGGCTAATTCCTCTGGGATGTAACTCACTGGTTTTAATGCAGTGTAACGAATCCATCAACAGACCCTAGAAACTCTGTCTCCAAAATACATTCTGAATCTAGCGACTCCTATTTCTACTGTTATTAAACCAATCAAGGCATCACAATGCCCTGCCTATATTTTTGCACCATGTCCCTAACAGATCTCGCTTTGCTCTCAATTATCACTTTGCCAGCCATCCTCTAGTAGTTACCCAACTCATCCTTTAAATCAAAATGTGTCACTGCTTAAGATTCTGTAGTAAATTTTCTCAAGCTGCTAGAATAAAATCTAAAGTAGTGTTCATGGCCTGCAGCCTGGAACCTTATCTCCTAATTTGAACAAGACCATATCAAACGTGATTCTTCCTGGAATTCTACTCCCACATTTTCAACGGATGACTCCTTCTCATTGTTCAAGACTCACTTCAAATATCTTTCCACACGACTAGAAAGTCTTCCCTGATCACACTGTGTAAGATTTACTCCAGTTTGATTCTTTGGTTATCCCTATAAAAGGTGGAATTTTGTAAGTTTTACAGTATGAAAAAATTAATAAAATTTAAAAAAGAAAATGCATTACTAACGTTTTTAAAAATCACTACTAAAGAGCTGAAAAACAAAAGCTACCTTACAGAAAGCAAAGTGAGGAATAAGAAAAAAGAAAGATGTAGATAGAATATGAAATTTGTTTGAAGGAGTTGGTCATGATAGGGACTGACTATGCTCTATAGAAAGAAGAAGAAAATCTGGAAATCCAGAAAACTGCAGGAGATAAAGTGAAATTTAAAAGGGAATATAAAACATGAAAATCAGGCAGATGCAGAAGAAGAGAGAGAATTAAGCATTAATACCATTTTTTCATTGCAGTTGTTTTATTTTGTTTCCTTTTTTGGCCAAAAAAACTCAACATGCAGGATTGACAACACTTCAAGTGTTGATTCGAGTGTTCAAGTCATTTTCAATAAAGAAGGGTTGATGTTCTATAGAATATCAAGGATAACTCAAGAATATGCATATATTGGAAAATAGAATTTTAAAATTCAGATGCATGGAGTGTTGCACTTATGAAAAACACAGTAGATGATTTCTAATTGTATGAACTATATTCTGTGTAATAAATTATTCAAAGTTACTGTGACCACAGGCACACCAGCACACTGTGTATTCTCACACACTCACATTACTTACATCCATACACACCCCAACAAAAACACATTATGTCTCCATTTTACACCCTAGGAATTGAGATTATAGAAGTTTGAGCCAGCCAAGACCAACATGCAAATTCTTTATTAAGTACAAGATTCAGGGAGCTGCTGTGAAAGTAGATTTGGTGTAGACAACGGGAACCAATGCAGGGAACCAATGCAGGGAACCAATGCAGGGAACCAATGCAGGGAACCAATGCAGGGAACCAATGCAGGGAACCAATGCAGGGAACCAATGCAGTTGCTTTTCGTTAACAAAAGCGATTCCAAGATATGAAAGCAAAATAGCATTCCCAAGATTTCTGTCTTAAGAGGCTTGGAATGGGGACTGAGCATGGTTTCTCTTTTTACTGATGCTCATGCTATTTCTTTGGGACACATACTGTGAGAATCAGTGGTTCTAGTGCGGATTTCCAGCTTGAAAAATGAAGTCTTCAAAGTCAAGCATGACACAAAGTTCCTGGAAAGATCCATGTATTTTTATCTGGCACATATTTGTCAAGCAACAAGTAGTGACAAGGGCATACTTTTTTCCATCAAAAGAAGGTGGAACAGTAACTATCGAAAATTTAAAGGGTAATGTGCTTTGCCATGTGTCCTGAGGCAGAGTTTTAAAGGATTTCTGCAGATTTCAGCACCCACAACTGGACCAATGGCCCGGCCTCCTGCCATCACCCATGTGCTGGTGGTCATGAATGGGCCTTTCCCAGCTTGGCTTTGGCACATTTTCTTTTCCTGGGCAGCTCCTCCTCAGCTGCAAAGTTTGATTATCAAAGGTAACATTGTTTAACTTTAAACTTTTAGTTTGTCCTCTCTTTTTAGCTAGAAATCTCACTTCAGAGCAGAGAATATGACTTAGACTCTCAAATGTGCAATCATTTGCCTCACCATAGAAAGCTGTGGAATGGCCTTCCAATTAGCTGGGTGATGTGGGGTGCTTGAATTGGCCCCTAGTGAGGAAGATGTTGTGACGAGATTTTGATGGAGACAGTTTATCCCCCACTAAGGAGTTTGTTTCGGAGAAGGCTTTCTTGTGGGGTTTCCTATAAGGGTTATTCTGGACAACAAGTCAATTATTTCTGTCTCTGATGCTGAGACCATTGGTAGGGGGAGATCAAAGGGTTGTGAAAGAGGTTAATGACTAAAATAAGTTTAACAAATAAAGGGAAGAAATGTTCACTACACACAACACGGGGTCAACCCCTAAGAGTCACTTTAAGAAGAGTTCACAGAGTCAAATACTACAGGGCTGCACTGTAGAAGGGCTGGAAAATTTTATAATGAATAATGGCATTTATATAATCTGATGGGTTTGGGCTAGAAGCTGAGGGCTACAGAGATCAACAGTAAGTACTGACCTCTCCACCCTTGAAAGAGTTTTATTGTTTTGTTGACCAGTGTGGGAAGCTCAGTGGCCTCTCAGGCTTAACTCCAGATCTGCATTAATCTGCTCTCATTACCCAGGCTTCTTTCCTGATTAGCAGGGGTAGGGGGTGTGGGGGGATGGATGAAGAACCTGGGACTGTATGTGCTGACTATCCAGCCTGCTGATGTGGATGGCAGGGCCAGGGCAACCTTCAGACCAGAATTAGAAATAGTTGCTCTCATTGTTCTTAGGGCTTTGATTTTAATCACAGATTGCAGGGTAAATATCTGATTGAGGTGGATGTGATCCATTTTAAAAATCCAGAGCAAATGAATTGTTGAGAATCTAATACTTGAATGTCATTTGCCACAAAGAAACAGGTTTCAGTAGAGAGAGAGAGAGAGAGAGAGTGTGTGTGTGTGTGTGTGTGTGTGTGTGTGTGTGTGTGTAAGAAAGAGAGAGAGAGAGACAGAGACAGAGACAGAGACAGAGAGAGGGAGAGAGAGTGTGTTGGGTCGGAGGGTGTAGAGCAGTTTATTTGAAGATACTTTTCCCAGGAAAGAATTAGTTTAAATGCATCAGAGGATACCTAAAGTATGCAACTTTTGTCTTTAAAACAAAAGTTGAGCACTTTTGCATCTAAAAAACTGTTACTACATTCTTCAAAACAGTGTAAAACTCAGAATATGCATCTTCCAAAACTCTTACATTGTTCCAAATATTGGATCAACTCTCAAAACTGGTGTTGTATTTCTTTCAAATATTCATTTTTATAATGGAGCTTCAGTTTTTAAAAGGTAAATGAAAAATACCTTTCTTATTTTATCTTTTTACTAATATTAGAATAAATGTGGGCAAGTTATTTAAAACTCAGTTTTCCAAATTATAATGTTAGACACATCCTTTACTTATATTAGTTTGACTTAGGATTTTTATTTTACTTCATGTTGATATGAAAGCAATATACTGCTAATTGAAACTGTACTTAATATCTTTAATTTGGTCATATCCAAGGCTAAGTTACCCTGCTTTTCTGGGGAGAGGCAACAAGCCACAGATCCCAGTCAACTACGCAATTATGAGTATGAACAGCCAATGTTCTATAAAGACCATGCTACTAAGATATGGTGCTTGGGAGATTAGATATGTTAAATATATTTGTATGCTGTTTTTAGTATACAATGGGTTAATCAGGATGTAACTCCATCACAAGTTTAAGGGTATCTTTGAAATCTACTTATTAGAGTTACTGGGAGACACAATGAATTAATCTACTTGCTTCAAACAGTGACTGACATACAGTAAAGGATTCTGTAAAAGCTGTATTAGAATTGAGACTGCCGAAAAATAGAAACACAGTTAAATCAAGGACTACTTCTAATGCAAACTAGTTAATGAGAAAATGTCTTCAGACACAAATTGGTGTGATTTATGTGGTTAAGAACATTCTCTACCAACTTTGCCATTATCTTTTTCTAGGACTTCTTCTTCTGTCAGATTTATGTATCATTTAAAAGGGAGAAAAATATCTCAGACTTGAGAAAAGTATCTCCCAAATTTATAAATTTACAAAGTCCTCAAAATCATTCAAAATTCAGCTTCATATGATACCCAGAATCATGATATATTTGCATTTCTCATACATAATTAAAATTCATCAGAAGACAAGATTTTTTTGGAATCTTAAAAAAACTTTTCAAGAGTCACTTCAAACTCATCTATTATCTCTTTATTAAATAAAAGCAAGCCAAAATTCCAGTGCCTATTTTACTTAGAGGAGTCAAAAGAATGCCCTTTTGCTTTCATAAAGGATTGATAGCACAGACAGGTGAATCACAGAGATCAGGCTTTGTAGGCTACTAGATATGCTTAACAAATTACAGCAGTTTAAAACCAATGCAAAATCGCACGTGCATTCTGCTAGTTTATATACGTGTACATACACAGTATAAAGAGAGAAATGAACAAACAACCTCAATGAAATTTGGCTGTCTTTAAGTACACGCTCTTCTCATATCCTGTGATAGTGACTTCAAATATAACCTAATATACTAGCATTGTACAGCAGCATTTTATCCCAATTAACTCAACTTGCCATTAAAGAAATTTGGATCTCTTCTATAAAATTTACAATACTTCCTCTTGGCCACCTGCATATATTTCTATGATTTGCATTTATTTCGTTTTCATTTTTTTTGTTGTTTTGTTTCATTTAGTCTTGTATTTTTATTTTCTAATTGAGTGGGATGAGATGTATGGAATTGGGAAATGGCTGCAAATGTGCTCCAAATTTCATTTCCCTGTGTGAGTGTTGGTATAGCCAGTTGGCGAGATAATAGGGAAATCTACAAGAGCTGAAGTATGATATTGATACACCTTAATCTTTCCTTTGCAAAGACTAAGTACATGAATATTTGTAAATAAAATTTTAAAAGTAAAAAGTAGTACAATTGGGTACAAAACTTTTGGGAAATAGCTTACTAAACTTAATAGTCTGTGGTATCCTTCACGAGAAATAAAATCAGTATTCTAGAACCAAAGAAGCAAGCTACATAAATCAACATAGAAAGAAATCATGCTAATGACTTTTTCCAATATGAAGAAATGTCAAAGGCAAACACATAAATGCAATGTAATCAATATGAATAATAATAAGTAACCACCCTGTGTTCTGAACTTTCCATCTTTGTTAATGTTCTGGCATATTTCTAACATTTAAGTAATTCTAAATTTTTAAAACTATGTACAAACAGGAACAAATCAAAATGTTTCTTTTTTCTAAGGAGTGGTGACTATGGCCCTGATATTTAAAAGATGAAAAGATCACACATATACAAAAAATACATTAACATTTCATAGCAAGTTTTCAAATTTTCTCAAAATAATTTCTGCATGCTTAAATATCACAGATCCCTCGCTGAAGATATTAACCCTTGGGAAACTGGGTCATTAAATTAATGATTAAACTGCCACTAAACATTAGAAGAAGACTGACACAATAGAAAAAAAAATCCACATGCTATTAAAATATATTTTCATTATTCCAACATCCCAATGGTTTATTAAACACATTTTTTTTTTCTAAAAACACAGCATTTTTGTATCTGACACTGAATTCATCCCTTTAAACTTTTAGGAATTCACCATTATTTCTCTGGATAAGTTTATTGTGAATCAGATCAACATGAGAAATCAAAAGAAGAAATAAAACAAAACAATATTTTCTGCTGCCTACATTTCCCACTACCACATAAATAAAATAATAAAACCCAGTGGAAAGAAAATGAACATAAGGAGGCCTGAATCTGAGTATTGACTCTGCATTAATTGGCTATGTAATTTTGAATGAATAATGGAACTACTGAGTCTCTCGTTACTTGTATTCAAAATGACAGATTAGAACCTAACATAATTACATTTTCACATGTTTTATTATGAAATAGTTTAATAATACAGAAGAGATTTCCAAATAATATTACAACCATATGTCTTTTATACATGTTTATCAAATGAAAAACATTTTGTAATATTTACTTTCAGTCTCTTTATTAACATTGTGAGACTTAATTTGCATGCCATGAAATTGTTCATTTCAAATTTCAAACTCAAAATTCTTCAGTATATATCATGTTGCATAACCTTCAGCAAAATCTAAGTTTAAGACATTTTCCTCACTCTGAAGATAGCTTTTCATTGCATTCTTTATCAAGCTCTGTTCCTAGTTTCATGTTTTCTGACATTTCAGACAAGAATTCACACAGGAAGTAGCTTTTGGTATCTGGCTCTTTTCACTTATCACAGACATCAGCAAATTTCTGCCCACAGGCCAAATCCTATGCTTATAAATCTACTGTATTAGCTACCAGATATAGCCTTTAATTTACAAATCATGTGTGTCTGCTTTCCTTCCACAAGGACAGAATTGAATACCTAAAACCCAAGTCTTGTGGACTGCAAAGGCAGTAGGACAGGAAGACTTGGAGAAGGTAGACTGTTGCAGACCAGCATATTACTGAGGCCCCTCATCCTGTACCTTATCTCAGCGTTCCTTACCTTTGTGATGCCTGTCACAGTTTCTTCATTCATCAGTTGAAGGATTTATTTTCAGGTCTTCATTCTCCTGAATCTTGCTGCTGATAAATATATGATGACAAATGTATGCCTTCATCTTCTTGGATGCATACCCAGAGGTGGAACTGAAGATAACTTCTTAAGAAACTCCTGAAGTGTTTTTACAAAGTGTCCATACTGTATCATATTCCTGTGTAAGGATTACCTGTCTCCACATCTTCACCAATGCTTTTTGCCTATCTTTCTGATTATAGCTAATTCACAAATTGTGCAAGAGTAAATGAAAGTGTAGTTTGAAATCTCTTAATGACTAATGATTTGAACATTCTTTTGTAGGCATTTTAATCTTTTGCTTATCCTCCTTTGTGAAATATTTACTCATTTCTATTGAAATTTAGAACCTATCACCACCCCTTATCAGATTTATCATTGTAAGTACTTTTCCAGTCTGACCTGCCTTTCAGTTGCTTAATAAGGTCTTTCAATATGCAGTTCTTAGTTCTTTGATGGGATTTAACTTTTTTAATGAATTTTGCTTTGAGTGTTATTCTTGAATTTTTTTTGTTGAAGACTTTTCCCTGTATATATTCTTCTAAGACATTCAGTGTTAACTCTCATTTAAAAATGTTTGAATGTACATAAAAATGAAATGTAAAAATGTTACCAATCCATATGGATAATTTTTCTAGAAAAACTTACTGAAAAATCTGTCTTTTAATCCATGAGTTATCTTGCTATAGGCATAAAAATCAATTAATGTAATCAACCAGAAATGCAATTATTATTTTCTCATCTCTGGCAACTATGTGTCTAACTTCATACCAACCACACTGTTTTGATTATTGTTTTACATGTACACTTTTAATTAGACATTCTATCATGCTTTTCTTTTAAACAACTGTTACAATTATTCTGGGTGTTTTACATGGAAAATTTTTTAATCAGTTTAGCAATTTCTTCAGAAATATTCTGCTGGGATTTCTACAAAGATGACCTGAATCTGTAGAATAATTGCTCCTCTTCATGACCAGTGATAACTCCTCCAATCTATAGTCATGGAATATTACATTCTTCATACAGACTTTACTTTCAGTCTGCAATGCTTTGTTGGTTTCAGTGCACAAGTCTTGCAGTTTTCTGAAAGTTTGCTTTATACAAATCACTCATTATTTAATTCTATTGAGAACTGAATTGTCTTACAATAATTTTCAAAGTATTAATTACTGGATATAGAAATGCAACTATTGTAACATGTTTCACGTGTGTTTCCTGAACTTTTTTATTAGTTCTAACTTTTTTTTTATTTTTTGCTGAGAGAGCGGTTTATGTTCTGTGATTTACCTAGAGTACTCAGGGCACAGTATACTAACTCTGACCGAATACAACTTTGCTTCTTACTTTCTGCTATGAAAATTTTCTCAGCTACAGATTTCATTTCTTGAACCTCTAGTACAGTGTTGCATAGAATTGGTAAAAGTGAACACTCTTGCTTCATTCCAAATATTACTGGAAAACCACGCAGGCTTTCATTAATTGTTTTTTGCAGATTTTCATAGACATACTTCATCATATTGAGGAATTTTACTTCTTTACCTAGTTTGTTGAGAAGTTTCATTATGTTTTCAATTTTCTTTTCTGTGGCTACTTAGGTAACCATGTAATTTTTATTCTACGATGATTAATCATGCACTAGATAAATGACTTCAAAATATTGAACCAATCTTGAATTGGAAAAGTAAATCCTCCTTGATCAAGATATATAATTTTTTCAATGTTACTACATTCATTTTACAAAAAACATGGTTGTATGTTGCTGATCAATAGTTATATTTTTAAATACTGTTTTGTCTAATATTAGTACCAGGGTAACACTGATTTCATAGGTAAAGACAGAAAGTTTCTTTTTCCCTCTTTTTGCTGTTTGTTTGCTTGAATCAAGTTCTCACTGTGTAGTTCAGGCTGGTTTTAAACTTTCTATGTGGCACAGGCTGGCATCTCACTCACTGCGAACCTCTTGTCTCACCTTCTGAGGTACTGGGGTCACAGGTGTACAACAACATGCCCAGCTGTATTTTTCTTTTTAATATTCTTTATTCTCCAAAAGGTCAAGAAAAATCACATAATTTTAAATGTTTTGCAGAATTGTTCCTGAGGTCATCTGTGCTTTAAGTGTTTTCCTTTAAGAAAAGTTTTAAATATTATTACAATTTTATTATTTGCTCAATTCTGTTTAGATTTTCTAAGTATTCTTAAGCCACTTTTGTTAACTTATTTTCTTCTAAGAGGTTATTCACTTCATCTAAATTGTTCAGTTTGTTGACATGAAGTGTAGTATATTTTAATATATTTATATATTTATATTTTAGTGTATTATATATGTTTATAAATTTGGTATAGATATTTGGTATATATAATATTTATATTTTAATCTATTTACATATTTCTAGTATATTTTATATGTTTAGTATGTTTTAGTTTCTACAGCATTTATAAATGAATACCTTGTTTCATTTCTAATTTTCTAATGATGGCAAATACATCTCCCCCACTTTGAGTTATCTAACAAGATTTGTAAAATTCCTGTTGATTGTTTCCTCAAAAACCAACATTTAAAATCCCTCCACCCCAAAAAATTCTTATATGAAAATGATGCATTTCTGTGACTTAATATGCTACACTTATTATACCTAAATTTGATCATATGGTTCATATATTTAAGAATTTTTACTTTTTATTCTATAAACAACGTGTTTTTTCCACCTTACAATAGATTGTTGGCTATATTTTTATTTGATGATTAGAATTAGTTTATCATATAAGATAAAAGCTTTAAATTTTGACAGAAGTTGCAAATATCTTCTGCTTATTTGTCATTTTTGTATTTTGAAGCTAGTTCTTTTACCATACAAAAGCCTTGAGTAAGAGTATTCAAATCCATCGTCCTCTTCTCATTTTATCCGTATTTAGTTAAGTCATACAATATTCCCTTGTCTGATGCTTATGTAATTTTCTCATTTTTTCTTCAATTTTTATATTTTCATTTGGATATGCAGACTCCTGATTCATTTGAAATGTATTTTGATGTATTAATATTTTGACAAAATTTTCCATTTTTTAAAATGGTAATTGAGTTGTCCAATTCTAAACAACTATTTTAAGACGATAAGCTTATCATAAATCAAATTACTAAATACATTCAAGTGCATCTCTTTCTGGCTTTCTTTTCATTTCTTTGGTACACCTGATGATTAATGTGCAAATATTGTAATAGTTTAGAAACTAGGACTACTGTAATTTTAATAGGATTTTATTAAGAGTTGTAAGGCTTGTAAATTCTTTTCATGTATGCATGCACCATGATTCTTGAGACTGAAATATTGTGTCTACTAAAGTTTGTTCTAATAAATAATAGTTTATAGCAATGATAAAAAGGTACAAAAGTTATTTGTATTTTCCAGCCTGTTTGGATAGTTAAATGTAATCAAGGAACAAATTTCTCTGTAATGGATCAACTTTCAAGGAGGTAGTTCCCTTCACGATTTTTCCCATTTTTCTTTGAGGTATGAATGGCTAAAAGTCTGTGGCCACACTGAAGCTACAGACAAGTAGGAGCAAAACATTAATTATTTTAGAGCCATTCTTCCCTGGATGGTTATGAGAGAAGAAACAAGTTTCACGTGAGTTTTAGCCATCATAATTTACTTACAGAGCAATTTATTTTATTCTACTTACTAAAGTAGCTGTACAAAGGGATGGTTTTATGTATTTTATGGTAAATATAATATAACACTTAACCTGATAACCCTGTCTTTAGTTTTTAAAGGTTCTAGTCCATGATGCTTTCAGATCCCTTCTGGAATTCTCTCCAGACTCCAGTTCTATAAGGTTTTTAGAGGGGTATTATATTTTTTCCTAGTCTCCTAGAGGTACTTAACTACTTGCTTTAAATTCAAATTCTTTGCAAATGGAGTCAGAGACAGAGCACAGAGTTAGGCCCAAATTGTTCCTCACGGAATAATTCCAAGGAACTGCAAATATTTAGCTTAGTTTTATTTATTTTGATTTTTTACTTTTTTGGTACTGCGATCAAACTCATGACCTATAATTTGCCAGGCAGACACTTATGCTGCTGAGCTAAATCCCTGTTCCCAAGGGAACTACAAATAGCGCATGATGCCAGAAAGATCATTTTTATGATTGAATTGAGTGTCCCTTCTCCCAGATTTCTATGTTATGTTGAAGTTCTAACCTCAACCACATCCTTTGCAATGTGACTGTAGTGGAGATCAAGCTGTTTTAGAGATTATTCAGGTGATGAGACCATAAAGTGGGACCTTCTTCCAATCTCACTGATGCCATTGCAGATATTAGGGCAGATATTAAATATTAGATGTTATTCATCAGGACCATCATTACAAGATACCAGAGACTGAGTGGAAAAAAACAGATTTAAATCTCTCAGTTTGAGAGGTTGGAAGTCCAAGACTGAGGTGTCGGCAGTTTGGCTTCTCCCGAGGCCCTACTCCCAGGTTTGCAGATGGCTGTCTTCACAATGTGTCCACACTTTGTCTTTTCTCACCACACACTCATCCCTGGGGTCTTTTGCTATGTGTCCAAATTTCCTCTTACATCAGTTAGTTTGGATTGGAACTCATTCTAAAGCTTCATTTTAACTTAGTCATCTTTAAAGAGCCTTATTTTCATAAGTTATTCCGCTCCAAGATGCTGGGGGTTAGACCTTTCAATATATGAAATTTAAGGGCAAAATTCAACCCATACGAGCCATTACAGGACAAAAAAGTATGAAAACATGGAAAGATGACAGCCCTGTACAAGCAAAAAAGCCAGGTCTTTGAGGAATGCAGTCTTTCTGATATGTTGATCTTGAATTTCTAAGCTCCTAAGCTGTGAGGAAACAGGTTTCTGTTGTTTAAATCGTATAATCTGTAATATTTTGTGTGGGAGCCATAGGAGACTAATACAAGGTATAATGGTGAACAGATTACCCCTTTGGGAAATGGAGACTAAATTCTACTGGAAAATTCGGAGAGGTATAATGAAATATATCTCAAAACATGTGACATTTATGGTTCAACTTCTATGTAAGATTTATTCAGTGTTGCTCCCATGATTGTCTGTGTTCTAGGAACTATCTAGCAAACAAGAAATTTCTTCAGACACAAAACTAACAACCAAAAATATAAAACTATATCCATGCAAGTAAATAACAGTATAGAAATATGAGTGTAGAATTAAAAGTACATGCTTTAGCACTCTCCAAATATTTCATTATATATCTCTATTGTATTTGAGTAAATATTTAGCTATTGTCAAATATATCCTATAATTCTAACTTTAGCTTCCATTCATTTAGTTTTTCCCTATCCTAATAAAATGTACATATCTCTATATGGATGTATAATGTAAATAACTTTGAGAAATAATATTTCTACTACTATATGTAATATATTTTATATTATGTACAATTTTCTAGTCTTACATTACAGCTTGTTCTTTCATTCAATATTTTTCATTTAATTATTTTATCCACATGAATTATATTTTATTAAGATAGAAGTAAACAGGGAGAATAAGGTATCATTTGTAAAGATTTTATTTTATCTTGCAGTCTGTTTATTAATTTTTTATATGTTGTAGATAATTTATAAAGAGGTAGGCCAAAAGAGGAAAAACTTCCATAAGTAACCAAATGAGTAGATCATTAAACTACTTAAAATATTGCAAACAAGGAGAATAATTATTCCTTATCAATTCATTTAGAGCCAGGTACCATGTTGTCTTGGTTCACAAACTTAATTCATTCCACAGTTCTGGGGAAGATGGGTGAGGTAATGTACATCACCTGATGTAGAGTTCACAAACAGAAGAAAAATTTTGCTGAAGGCTTTTGTTGGTGAACCAAATGATTTCTAAAACAACATATTACTATAATTGACTCTTGTTTCCTTAGTTTTGGGGGACTGGCGTGTGATGAATCCACCTGCTTCATTTTGGAAATCCATTGATATAATTTCAAAATGGTTCATTTAAATGGGTTAGTCTTGAAAATGACATGCTTTGGCCTTTAACGGAATACAAAAGTTTCAGGAGAGCACAAAAATGAAACAATCAAACAATCTACTTTAAATGGCTTAAAATTATGACAGTAAAAATACTGTTGATATTCTAAAGTGAATGCTTTCTTGAGGATTCATTATAAAAATAATGCAGCTGACAAGGAAACTTGATTGTTATGTAGCACACTAAATAGCAATTTTAATCCAAAAATATATTTATAATCACATATAATTTCTAATAGTTTCAATGAAATAAAAATATTGTTTCTAAATGTTTAATAAACTATCATATAAAATCATCTTCAGACAATAGATCATGAATATAATAGTTATTCAGTAAAAGTATTATAGACTTTGTGCAGAATTTCAAGCAAAGAGGTTCAGTAGGCTTAGATTAGGTCTAATCTGTATCTTAATGAAATCAAAATATTTAACTGATGTGAGTCCTCCATTGAAAAACAAAGTGCTTTAAAAGGCTGTGTCCACACTGAAAAAATCGAGATATGACTAGCTTAACATTTAAAACATGATAGAGACTACAAGCGATAAAATATCCTAATGTTAACTAATATCAGGCAAAAGAGCAACACAAAAGACTCATGAATATATTACTATTATGAACCGAGAAGGTATTGATAAATCCTTAGAAACTTCATGTGCATAGCCTAACATTTCTGCACTATTCATATTAATATTATTTTATTCATAAAAATTTAATGTAGGGAAACTTTCTGACAACCCTCACAGCTTATCTATAGTAACATATCAAATAAACCTAATTATTTCTAATACCTCTCTTCTACATACTAAAAGAACAAGTTTTTAATGTTCTAGGGACCCACTGGGATTTCTGAAGGACAGTTTTAGATTCAAAAGATATCATTTAGGATTCAATTTGGGGAAATCAAAATACTAAGAATTTTCAGGAGACTTGAACATTTCATTTAATATAAAATTTCTGTTATATAATTATACAACATTTTTAATCCAAAAGATAAGAAAATATGTTAAAAGAAAACCAAATATGTAACATGATTTTTAAAGAACTTTAATTCCTTCTAAGTAGGAAACATTTTTTTGGTTAACTATAGGCTAAAATAAAATCAAGGATATAATGTAAAGATATAATGAAATAAAAATCAATGATATAATGAAATAAAAATAAACTGTACAATGTTACTCTTGTTAGAGTAAGAGTATTTGTAATCTGGGAAGATTACCTGGAAGGTAAACTATACTTTTAAGGTCAGACTAATGATTAAATATTTTATTTCATCTTAACAGCTAAAAGTCAAAATTTCTGGTTTGTTTTAATATAATGTTGATACTATAGCTCTTCTTAAAGTTCTCACAAATAAGTCCATTGCATATTAACTAAATTTGATCTCATGATAAATAACCATAACTCTAACCCTTCTATCCATCCTTCATAACTCTCTGGTTGTACTTTGCTTCACTCAAATGAGAGATACCATATGGTATTTAAGCTTCTGTCTGGTTTACTTCCCTCAACATTATGTTTTCCAGGTGCTCTCATTTTCCTGCAAGTATTTCAAATTTGTCATTCTTTATAGCTGATTATTAGTCTATCACAAATAGAAACCACTTTTTTCCTCATCTTATATTTATAAGATATACAGGCTGATAGGTGCATGAGCTGCTTTCAGGATTTAGCTATTATAAAATATACTGTTATAAACATTGGTACACAAGTATTGCTATAGTGTAATGTTTTAAGTTCTTTGGGGAAATTCTCTGAAATCAGGGTAGGTGACCCAAATGGAATTTCTGTTCTTTGTGAAAACTCCATACTGACTTCCATAACGGCTGTACTAGTCTACATTTCAGCCAGCAAAGGAGAGTTCCTTTTTCACAATAGCTTCACCAGAATTTGTTATTGTTTGATTTCTTAATGATTATTGTTTTTAGGGGCTGGGGATATAGCTCAGCGGCATAAGCACCTGCCTTGCAAGCAGGCAGTTGTGAGTTCAATCCCCGGTACCCATAAAAAGGAAAAAGACCAAAAAAAAAAAAAAAAAAAAAGATTATCATTCTTGTATTGTTTTAATTTGCATTTTTTCATGGCGAGTGATGTGAAACATTCTTTTTACATATTTGTTGACCATTTGTATTTTTTTCTATGTAAAATATCTGTTCATTTTTCTTGCTCAGTTCTTGAGTGGGCCTTTAATTTTAGATAGTTTAATTTTTTTAATTATTCATAAATTCTAAATAAAAGTTCTTTGTCGAGGAGTAGTTGGCAAATTTTTTCCCATTCTTTACACTATCTCTTCACTCTACTAATCAATTCTTTTGCTGTACAAAAGCTTTACAGTCTGATATAATTCAATTTGTTGATTCTTGCTGTTATCTCTTGTATAATTGAGGTTCTTTTTCCTACGTTTATACCTTCAAGTGTTTTGGCTATTTTATCTCCCAGTAGGTTTAATGTTTCTATTTTAATGTTTGGATATTTGATCAATTTTGTTTTTAATTTAGTACGTGGCAGGAGATAAGGGTCCAGTTTCAATGTTCTGCAAATAAAAGACCAGTTTTTCCAGCACCACTTGATCAATAGACTATCTTTCCACTAACATGTGCTTTTGGCCCCTTTGTCAAAGATCAGATAGCTGAGTGTGTCTGGGAGTGTTTCCGTATCTTGTTTTGCTCCAGTGATCAACATATCTGTTTTTGTTCAAGTACAATGCCATTTTAAAAAAATTTACCTGGCTTTGTAGTAGAGATTGAAGTCAGGTAGGGCAAGGTCTCCTCCTTATTCTTGTTGCCCAAAGCCATGTTGCTATTCTGTATCTTTTCTGGTTACATACGCATGTTAAGATTCTTTTCTCTAGTTCTCCAAAGTATATTTGTAAGTATTTTTTATTTACAGGAAAAAAAGCAAAACAAAAAAGGGTAGAAATAGTACAGAATTTCAAAAACAAATAACAGTAAGAAATCACATAATAAATGACATATTGTTACTTTAGAGGTAGTTGTTCAAGTTACAAAGCATAAAAAGTGGGACAAACAATGACAGTACAAACCATTTTGTTTGATAAACTAATAAAAACTTAAGAGTTTGGATATCTATCTTGCACACTTAAACATACATACAATTATATCCTTTAGAGCACGTTCTTTCCCTTTCATTATTACAATATCTATCAGACTCACGTTTGTAAATATTGTTTTGTCTCTCCAGTATAAAACAAAATAATAAATAACTGAAAGAATAATAAGATCCAATATATATATATTGTTAGTATTTTGATTGGGTCTTCATTGTATCTGCTTTGCAGTTTTGGAAGCATTTTCACTTTGACAATATTGTTTCTGCCCATCCGTGAGTAGGAAACATATTTCTATATCCTGATACCCTCTTCAATCTCTTTTTTTTCCTATGCTGATTTTTTTTTTTTTTTTTTTTTGGTAGAGGTTTTTTACTTCCTTGGTTAGGTCAACTTTTAGGCATTTCATCATTTTCAAAGGTACTATGAATGGTATTATTTTCATAATTTTCTTCTCATGGAGTTCATTTTTGTTATATATACGTGCTAAAGATTTTGTGTGTGTGTTGATTTGGTATCCTGGTTGCTGAAGTTGGTTATTGAGTCTAAGTGTATTGTGGAGTTCTTTGGGTCTTTTATATAGATTATCATCTCATATGCAAATAATAGTAGCTTGAGTTCTTTTCCTCTGTGTGTCCCTTTGATTTCTTTGTCTTACCTGTTACAGATAATGTTTGAAATGTTGCACTGTGTTAAATAGAAGTGGCAATAGTGAACATCCTTGTCTTGTTCCTCAATTTAAGAGGAATGCTTTTAGTTTTTCTTCATTTAGTATGATGCTAGCTGGTGAATTTGAATTCTTAATGTGTTTATGAATTTCATAAATATTCTCAGTTTTTTCACAATAAAAATATTAGGAGATTAAATTATTTATAATTTTGAAAAGTTTAGAAAATTTTAATTTGTATTACTGCTTATTCGTTTCTATAACAATTAAAATAGAACTTCTCTTAAATTATTACATTATCAGATTGCAAGAATATTTTCAGAGGTGGAAAAATATCATGCAATCACATAAGGAAAGGGCATTTGCAGACAAGTAGTAGCAAGAACGAGACCATACCAGCAAGCAAGCCCAGTTTGGAACCAGCACCCTGCACAAGCCACCACTGGGCTGGAACAGACAGACTCCAGCCCCTTCCAGCCCACCGGCTAGCAAACAAGAATTACCAACCCACACTCCCCACCTGCCACACCCCAAAGCCATAAGTGACAGGCTATTCCATAGAAACACAGGCTGTAATGGTAGCCTTCGAAGTGAAATGCAATTGGATGCCTGTGGTGCTTTGTTGTTTCACTAACATTGTAGGTCAAGGGCCAGTGGTCTGATCAGAGGGTAGTGGTATGCAGTGTGGCATCAGGGAGGCATCTCCTTCTGAGGGATGCCATCACTGTTGATTCCCTATTATCTTGTTTTGGAAGTCCTGTATCATTTCCATTGTTTTGCTTGGTTGGGTTTTATTCACTTTTGTTTTGTTTTATTATGTCAAATCTGATAGCAGGAGCAAATATTTTAAAAATAAGCAAGATATATTATGGTAGCAGTTTTGAATTTAATATTGGCTTGTTTTGAAGTACTTTATTGCATTTATTGTTTTGTTTTTACTGTCTGAAGTTATCTGCAGTATTTTGAAGACTTCAAAAGGCTTTATGGTAGCTATTGTTGACTTTGTAATGTTTTGAGTCCTGTATCTCTTACATTAGTTTCTTTTGATTAGTGTTATGCTTTTATGCTCTTTAAAGTTCAAAAAAAGAAAGACAAAGGCCTTTCTATGTTTCAGGCACATAAACAGTTCCTGCATTTTTCTGTGTGTTGGAATATCACTCTGTAGTCTTAACACCCCTTACTGAAATTTGAATGGTGTTAATTTTTCATTAATGATTTGCCTTGGTTTCTCTCTTCAGTGTGAGTAGTTTTACATTTCACTTTCCTTAGAGCTCAGCTTTAGTATGTGTTTTATTCATAGTTATATTATAGTGTCTTCCAGATTACATTGTGCTCCTAGGAACCTAACACTGACTGAATACACAAACTACATCATTGCTCTGTGACATATTATTGCCTGTAACTCATCTCCTATATTTGCAATCAGAGACAGTCCCATTTTGATAATTCCATTGTTCCAAGGTAATTGGTGTTTCCTTAATATGTTTACCTGAAATATGTTAAAATTTTAGTTGTGAAATATTACCTAATTTTCATCTTTTTGAAGAGCCCCTCAGAAATAATATGTTCCATTGAGTTTAAGAGGCACAGTAGAGATTATCCTGATAAAAATCAGAATTATAAACTTGCCTTTTTCACATCAAAATATGACAGCATTGCTGTGTAGGAAATTTCTGTAACATTCATATCAAATTTTTAGCAAAAAACATGGCATCATTTGACTCAGAACCAAGTTAGTCCCAAGTCATAATCACATTTATTGTCATTTACTTTTTGTAAATACTGTTATGTGTGACACCTGTCTTTGCCAATAAAATTCATAATCCTGGAGGGCAAATAATGTATTTTCAATTTTTATTGTCCTTACCCACATTATTCAGGATAGAGTCCAAAAGTATATGGGTATTTAGTCCTTATGGAGGCACAGAAGGATGAAGAGAAAAGAGAGGGAGAATGCCAAAGTAAGAGATTGCCAGGTTCGTTGGCAGGCATCTGGGCAATGTCTTACCCGAGGAGGCAGCATGATGCAGTAGGAAGAGGTGGATTTTGAATCAGGTAGACTTGGGTTTTCATCCCAGTTCTGCTGTGCACTACTGTGTCACCTTGGGCAAGTGCTTAAAGTTTCATAACCTTAGGTCCCCCCACAACACAGACTCCTGACAAGTACCATTAATAACAGTACCTAACTCGAAGGTGTTTATGAGTATTAAATATGATGATAAATAAATAGAATACTGCACTATCCTGATGAAATCAGACATTGTCAATAACAAAAATGCCAAATAGTCTGCTCTGTAAAACTCCTGAGGATAGAACAGGTGAAAGCTGTTTGTCATGGGCTTTGGCAATGATATTTTGGACTGGACATCACACCAAAAAAGCTCATTTAATACAGGCAAAAACAAACAAGTGGGATTACATAAAACTAAAAAGCTTCTGTGCAGCAAAAGAACCAATCAGTGAAATGAAAAGGCTCCAAAGACCTGGACAAATAAATTGCAATGCATGCACCTGATAAAGAACAAATATTCAGAATGTGTAAGACAGTCATGCAACTCAATGGCAAATAACAATAATAAGGAAGGAGTAATAATGGATTTTGTGTACATGTACAAATAAGGAATAATAATGCTTGTTTGTGCAATAATAAAAATGTGTCAAAAGTATGTCAAATAAAAGAAATGTGTCAAAGGAATGTTACATTAGGGTCTGTATCTTTTTTCTGGTCCTCTCTGACTTTTTTCTTCTCTTTCCATTTCCTGGCTGCTGTGAATTAACAATGTTTGCTATCACTCTCTGTCCTCCATGATGCTCTCTGCTTCACCACAGTTAAGGGAGTCATGTGATCATGGACAGAAACCTCTAAACTCATGAGTTATATGCAAATCTTTCCTCCCTTAAATTGATTTTCTCAAGTATTTTGCCATAATGATGAAACACTGACTGACATAGATTCATATACTGGGAATTTCCTAAATACAATTTATATACTCTTACCAGGTATGCACAAAAGATATTTTGTAAATTGATATGTTAATGTGCTTTACTATGATAATAACTTCAACATATATCAAAACATCATGGAGTCTGATAATTTTTTTAATTATTCTTCAATTCATACATATAATTTCTCTTATTATTTTTTAAAATTTTATTTAAGGAGAAAAAAAGCGAAACAGAAAAAAGGGTAGCAACAATACAGAATAAAGAATAAAAAAGTAAGAAATCACTAGTTGATAAATTACATACTGTCATCTTAGAAATAGCTGTTAACTAACAAAATTAAAGCATACAAAGTGGACATTCAAACAGTGAGACTACAAACAGTTCTGCTCAATGATCCAACAAATACTTCATAATATGGCTTTCTATTGGAGTCTGATAGTTTATAAAACCAGATGCATCCAGTGGTATTAAAAGTTAGCTGACATCAATATACCTGTACATGGCTCAAGACAGGAAAATACCGAGAAAGAGGAGCAAGAGCTCAGGAATAAAAGTAGCCTTGTTCCTAGGGATTCCAACTTGCCTGATTACACTTGGTCTTCACTAATGGTCTCCAAGAACTTACTAACAGCACAGAACAGTCAGTGACATGCAGAAAGGTGGCTTACTTAGAGGACTGATTTCTTGTGAGCCAATAGGCAGTGACAATAGGGGTAAGTTTGGCCATGCTGAGAAGCAAATAATCTGTTACCCACCCCTACCTCACTCTCCAAATGTGTTCATATCACTAATGAAAATGAGTCCCCAGGCTTCCCTCAGGTCAACATTTTGCACATCAGAAATATACTATGCAATTCAGCCTGAACGACAATTTTCTTCTCAGATGGCTCACAGGGTCACTGGAATAGGAGTAGAAGCTAGCAGGTCAACAGAGCCATGAATTCTTAATGCCCCAGGAGGCCAAGGACAGAAGAGCAGGAGTACTTCCATATTCAATAATTTATCAAGTTCATTTATAAAAATAAACCCAATACCTAGGCTAGTTGGTGCATATGAGAGTGTTGCATGTATATCAATAAATAATATGGACAATTCGACTCTACACAAAATCTTTCTCTCCTTATATTTTAAGGATAAAATGTGACTCATCTGGCAGCACACACTGTCTGGCACCATGTATTTCTGTTTTATGAAGAATGCCCCAAGCAACAAATATACCATCTATGTAAACTCACAATATATAAAAAGAAACCTTCCATCTTATTCCTCTAAATTCATGTTTAAATGGCAATAACAATGAATAATGTCAAAATCATAATAAATGCCTACATATTATATTCTCTATTTGAAATAACATAAAAAAGAATAAACTGCATACCATGAATGCCTATCCATACATACTCTGTGATAAAATTTTAATCCTGGTGATAAATTTGTGAAATAGGGCCTGATATCCTCATTTGACAAATGATGTTATTATTTTCATGGGAATTAAATATTTTTATTTATTAGCAAACTAATCTTCAGATGTAACCAGAAATTATTTGCAACATTTTTAAAAATTTCTTTCATTTAAAACTCTTCTACTTTTATACAAGAAATAAGACTTGTATAACTCAAAAATAAGATGGGTAAGTAGATTAGAGAGTCAGAGTCTGAGATACTCAATAAAGTCAGTATTGAGTAACAAATAGTAAAATAGAGGATCTCTTATGATTTTCCTGGTGGAAAGTACAAAAGTAACTCAGTCAGAAGCCTCCTCAGGAATCAAAAGTTTCGTAGGTTGCAAGGACCCAAGAGAGACTTGGGAATGTCTTGTTTGCTCATCTTCCTTTCGTGGCTTGCCCTTAGCACCAGACTATCTCAAGAGCACATTTGCAGAGCATGCAAAATGAACGCTTTTTGTAAAGTTAAATGAAAAAAATGGAAAATTCATTTTATACATATTGATGTTCTGTGTCTACAGTCATTATTTTATTTTTTAAAATGCACACATATCAAGACATTCTCTTTATTTGTACAATTTAGAAGATTTGTCACACAATCAAATTTGGGTGAGTACAATCACAGTTGAGACACAGAACAATTCTATCACTCCCCAAAATATGCTCATGCTCTGTTCTACTTTCTCATTCTGAGAAATGATTGATGTATTCCCTTTCCCCATTGAATTATCTCCTCCAAAATGCCTTATAAATGGAATTATGCAGTATGTAACATTTTGAGACTAGAATTTTTATTCAACTGAGTTATATAATGACTTTGAGATTTTACTATATGGTTGTGTTCATCTATATAATCTTTCTTTTTTAGCTTTACCGTGTTAAAAATATACTATGTTTTACACAGAGTATTCAGTATATTTGTAGAATATTTCAATAAACACTTTAATTAATTTTAAAATGTTTTAGTGCTATAAAAAGGACTACAGAAATCATTAACCATCATTCTGTGTTACCCACCTCGTACAAGACTCAGAGCTTTTGGAAACCATCAATCTTTCTGACTCTGTGGATTTGCTCATCCTAGATGTTTCATATAAGACAAACCACAAAATGTTTCTTTTCTTACTAAAGATTTCACCTAGCAAAATGTTTTCAATGTCTCTTTATGTTACAGTATAATTAAGAACTCAATTATGTTTTACATTATTTGTGTTATAGATATACTTCTGGTTATTTACCCATGCATCAAATCATAGATACTTGCATTATTTCTACCTGTGTGTTATTAGGAAAATTCATTTATGAGGTTTTTTTTTTTTTAAAGTGCACAAATCACCATTTTTATTGGACATCTACGTAAAGATGTTGGTATTTTGCTATATTCATACCTTTATATTTTTGAATAGTGCTTTACAATGTGGATATACTATAATATTTATATATTTGTGTGTCAAAAAGACAGTGGCATTTGCAAAAACCATTCTTTTGCTTCCAATTTTAAAGATTAAAAAAATACCACAATGTCTTTACCCAGATTTTTATATGAGTTTTGATTTTACTTGGACAAATACCTAGGGGTACAAGTCCATTTTAAACAATGCAGTAAGGTTAGCTTTATTAAAAAATGTCCAAACTCTTTCCATAAGGATGCAACACTTTAGATTTCCACTTAGCAACATATGAAAGTTCTGTTGACTTCTCACTGTCAGTACTTGGTACAGTCATTTTTTAAAAAAGTTCTTAAATGTAGATCTAACTAGTATTTCCACTATGACTAATGATGTTGAACATATTTTCTTATGCATATATAACTTTCTTGTATCTTCTTTCATAAATGATCTTTTGTCATTTTTTTTACTTGAGCTATTTTTTAATACTGTTTATTTCAGAAAGTATTCCACATATCCTGAGTATAAGTCTTTTGATTTGTGAAATGCAAATGATTTTATCTCCGCTGTGAAGAGTCTTTTCATCCTCTTAACAATGACTTTTACAAACAAAACTATTTTTCATTTTGATACAGTACAAGTTCTCTATTGGTTTTACATTTGTTTTTCCTCTGAAGAAAAATTATCTATTTAAGAAGAATCACAAAATTTTTCTTGCCCTCATGTTTTTGCGTTTTCTAATTATATCTATAATGCATTTTGAATTAGTTTTGCAATCTTTAAAGGCTTCAAATGTAGATTAAAGGTTTTTTTTGTCATTTTGCATATTAATGTTTAATTGTGCTCATACCAAAAGTCTATCCTTTTTCCATTAAATCACTTTGCTTTTGTTGGAAAACAATTGGCCACATTTGTTTACACCTAACTCTGTTCCCTCTACTATGTTTAGTTAAACTTCTTTGTCTGAGATTTTTAAGATGTTACAGCTATATTTTAGTTGGTTTATAAAATAGAAATTATATAGTATAGATAATCTCATTTCATTCTTTTTAAAAATTTCCTTAAATCAAATTCATTATATTCTCCATGTAACTTTTATAATCTGTTCAACTGGATCTACAATAAATACCTGTATTATTTTGTTATTACTATTATATTATCATTTCCACAAACAATTGAAAAATAAATGATATCTGAAAATAACTTTTTTGATTAAAAATTTCTAGTTATCCTGTACTAGAAAATGATACTCTAATTAAGATACAATTTAATCTGCTACTCAGTACCTCCTTTTCTCTGGACAAAATTATTGTTTTCAGTTCTGTATGTGCTATTTCAACTAGTATCTATGTATTTTTATACATAAATATGACCATAAGTAGGAGAGAATTTTATATAATACGATCACACTTTATTACGTATTTACATAGTATTTAGTAGTTTATATTAAGCTTTATTCATATGAGTACAGGTTAAGCATGCTTAGTTTGAAAACCTGAAATCTGAAATGCCCTGAGATCTGAAACCATTTTGGTACCAAGATGATGATATAAGCAAAAAATTTATTTCAGAAAAATATTCTATATGTGTGAAATTATGTATTATATAAAATTATTGTAATAATAATTGTATTATTTTAATGTATATTGAAATATAAATATATTCTTTCTTTACATTTAAGTGGAACCAAAACATATTTGTGTTTTTGTAAATGGTTTGTTTCAGTTAGTGTAACATTCTCAAGGTTTATGCATTTTGTATTGTGTTAGAATAACTTGTAGTTTTAAGGCTGAAGAATATTTCATTATGTTCAACTGAATAATGTTCCATTAATGTCTACTAATGAAAAATATTCCTTTGAAGAGAAGGCAACATTCCAGACACCATTTTGGAATCAGAGACTGAATTTTCACCTTGCTATAAACATATAGGGGTCTGTTCTTGAAATTTGTATCCTTCAAAACTATGAAAAATACTTTTCTGTTCTATATAAATTGCTAGGTAGTGGTATTCTATTACATCATAAAAAATAGACAAATACAAATGAACACTGATTTTTCTTTCTTTTTCTAAATAATTTAAGTGTAAATTCTATATAAAATGTATATGGATATATTTTATTGTGTCTAACATAATGAAAAGTAACATGTCTGATAACACTAGATGGTAAGAGCAAAGTTATTTTACAGTAAGTTAATTATACCAGATGATAACCTGAATGCTCAGAAACATATGAGAGAAGTATAAATGTTAACATAAATAGCAAATGAAACAATTTAAATATACATTCACTCTCTTTTCTTTCTTAAGTGGCCATATATTTATTGAAGGAAAATTTATAGCAGTATGTCATTGGGTTTTTAAATAGTTAATTGTACTAGTATATTTTAGATATAGATAATGATCACATTCGTCATAGAGAATTGGTACCTGTACATGATATATTTAATGGAGGAATTTCATTGTTTTTTTTGTTTGTTTGTCTATCTTGTTTTCTATTTTTGGTTTGTTTTGTCTTTTTGAGGGGATTGTTTAAGTTTTTATTTCTCTTGTTTGCTTGTTTTTTTTTTGTCACTTCTTTCTCTTCCCTCACTGTCTTTGTGTGTGTGTGTGTGTGTGTGAATTGAGGCCAGACTGTGTAGCTCAGACTGGCCTCAAATTTACAATGATTCTCTTACCTCTACCTTCCGAGTGCTGGAATTGTGGACATGTACCACCACTCCAGGCTAAACTGTCCTTTACAAAAAAAAAAAAAAAAAAAGAAAGAAAAACTTGTTCATGGAACTGAATTTTGTCCTTAGCATTTCGGTTTCTTTTAAATATTCTTTAGCTTTCCACTCTTCCTATCTAGTCTTCCAAAGCTTGGCTTACTTTTCTTTGTCTGCCTTCCTTCTACTATACTTCTCTTCTTTTGTTTACTTATTTTTTTTTCTCTTATCCTTCTTAAATTCTGCCTGCCCAGAGTAAAGTCACTTTGCTAAGGGGAAACTTACTACATACAAGTTCATGGTTTTTGTTATGTAATTGTAGATCTTGCTCCTATGGTTAAAAGTACCAAATAAATAATTATCATATTTTGTCAGTTTTTGTACTGTGCTTGAGGCTACAGTTATTGCTAATTGTAATACTCTGGCCAGCAACTGTAGTACATTTATATGTTGAATATTTCAATATAAAGATAAAAATACAAACTCAGAAAGAAAGAATTCCAACAATATAATTACCACAAATGTGTTCTAGACAAACGTCTGGGTAAAAAAATTTTAATCAGATAAGAAATAATAGAACATGACAGAAAGAATAGTGCTGAATATTGCATATACTTATTAATTAAAATTGAGAGTGATATAAATGTGACCAAAATCATTGTGTAGTAAGCACACAATTTTAAACCAAATAATCTAGAAACTAAAAAATCAATAATAGTAAGGAGAGGTGAAATCAACAGAAAATTCGTGCATATAATATAAGGGTAAAATTATATATGTATATAAACATAAAAATATTTATCCAGAGATAAAAAGATAATTATAAGAAATAATATAACCAAATTGAAATGTTGCAGTAGAGGAACTATGAGATATAAGATTAAAGAAAGATTTAAAAATATACCTTATTGTGTTATATTGCTTTTCATGGCTTCCCTATACTCATTCCATTATAGAAACATCAATTTGAGTAATTACCCATGTATGAAAATACCTTAAAATATCTAAGAAAGTCAAGCGAGAAATTATGCATGCACCAAATAAATAAGAAAACAGATATTGAGAAAGTAAACAAAGATAATTTTACATTACTTGTGCACTTTCCCTACGCCATCCTTCGTCAGCATGGCATGGAGAACGATTATCCCTGCTTAGGGGAAAAAAAAAAGACAGAAAGGCATACCAGACTTTATTATGCAAGTATTATGCCCATTCCCAATAAAAATCCAATGCATGGCACGCTCTCATAATTTTCCACTCTAAACTGATCACTGGTGACCCCATTCTTCAGCACTTTCTAGATCTAGGCTTATTCCAGCACACCCAGAGTTCAAGCCTTTCAGTAGACCCCTACAGCTGGACAGTCCTGATAAACACAGCTCTAAGACTGATCTTGTGGAGGCAGGTTCTTGATTGGCTTCTCCTAGATCCAAGGATAAGGACAGCCCTGTACATTTAATGCCCAGCCCGTACCCAGATGTCCAGCCCCTACAAACCCAGAGTGCAGGCTAGTCTTGTGTTTCTAGGCACCAGATAACTCTGGAAGCTCTGTGCATCAGGATAATGTGTACAGTATCAATATCTGCCACAGAGCCAGGATTTACATCTGCCCCAAACCAGGCCAGAACAAGGTTTCAGACTGTAATCTGATTCCATAACTGTAATCCATTCCTGCTTTAGCAAGCTCAGGGTCCTGGAGGAGCATGGTATCTCCTAGAAATTAACCAAGCCCTTGTGAAATCAGATTGCTGGTCAGAGCCCTTTTTCATAGCCATATTAGCTCCAGGGGGGTTCAGTCCCTTTTTTGTAGATCCACGCACCAGACCAGCTCCAGTACTTGATTGGCCCCTATGACCTTAGTCTGAAGGATCATCCATCCACCCATCCTATTTCCACAGATACAGAGAGATTCTAGTCTCTCCTTCATTACCTGAGAATTAAGGCCCACCAAATAAATCAGCAGATCTACTCTAGTGAATAAAGACTCCAGGTCTAACCTCATGAAGCTGAGCACTATGGCCCAGCCACCTGCTGATTCAGACATTAGGACTTCCTGCTAAAAAAAAATTCAGCTGAAAGCCTTTAAAGAGCCTTGCCAGGTAGCCGGAATCTCTAGGTAGGATGATCAGTGAAAGGTTCTCCCCGGGAAAACTGACCTGCAGAACTGGAGTTAGTCTTTGCTCTTCAAATGTGTAGATATCAATGAAGACCAACAGGGCTTAAGAACAAGTGGAAACATTGTCAAAAAAACAAAATGAAGTACTGATGAGGAGTCCTAGAGACTGAGCTACACAAATGGCTTGACAAAGGATTCTAAATATTTGCTTTAAGGAAGCTCATGGAACTTCAAGGACAGGAATAAAAACAATTCAACCACATAAAGGAAACTTTTTTTATATTGTAAACTTTTAAAAATGAGGAATCCAACAGTGAGATTAAAATTATCCAACATAATTGAAGTGGAAAACTACAAAAAATAGAAAAATGTAATAGATGGTCAACATCATAATTAATAAAACAGAAAAATAACCTGTGAATTTGAAATTGTGTAGAAATATACAGAGGAAAAAATTCAAATCAAAATGAATACAGAACCTTGTAAATTTTATGGGACAGTCTCAAAAAAAAAAGTCGGAAAAACAAGAATTCAAGAATATGAAGAGAAACAAGGAAAAATAATAGTTTTTAAGAAAGTATGGCATAAAATGTCCCAAATACAGGGAAACACATCAACTTACAAGTATAGAAAATTCAAAAGTCTCTAGTCAGATTTAAACCAAATAAGACAATATCAAGGTATATATTATAATGCAACTTTAAAAATTAATGACAAAAGATTCTACAAACAGAGAAATGAACCCTATCATATATAAGAACACTTCAATAATTTAGCAGTGGATTTCTCAGCAGAAATTTTTAGGCTGGGATAGAATTAATATAATATATTCAAAGTATCAAATGGTAAAATAAAACTATGAATTTTTTTATTAATCTATCCATCAAAAGTAAGAGAGATATTAAAACTGCTGTAAACCATAAAGCTAAAGTAGTCACTACCACAAGGTTGATTTTTCAAAAATGTTAAAGGAACTTCATTAAGCTAAAAGAAATCAACACTACTTAGTACATAAAAGTATACAAAAGTATACAGCACACAGAAAAATGAATCCACTACAATTCAGAAATCTTTAATATGATCACATTGCATAAATCACATTTAGTATGAAGTTTAAAAGACAAAACATATTTTTTTTAAATAGCTAAAATAATTTTTGTGAGATATAAGTATAAAAAGGTAGAGTTTGGGACATGAAAATATAAAATGTGTGTGGGAATGGAATAAGAATACAGACTTTCAGAAATTAATATCATTTTAAAATGCCCTATCACAATAATTAGAAGTTTTATGTGTGCCTAATCGTAACTAGGAATTTTAAACTGTAGAAGATACACAAAAGGCAAGGCAAGAAATAAGGAATCTAGAGAATGTCACTTAGTTTCTAAAGAAGACAGTATAACAGAAAGAAAGACATTAAAAAATCTAGGAAACAGTCAGAAACATTTTTGAAATGGCAAAAATAGATGAACTATCAACTATTACCCTGAACATAAATTGATTCAATCCTCTACTCAAAATAAGTATAATAGCTAGATGGACAATTGATCCGGCCTGTAGATCAACAAGTTCGGAACTCCTGGAGGAGAAACGGGGATTAAACAAAAGACATGGGGGAGACAAAAAGAGACGAAGGCAAGTTGATGTTAACCCAATCAAGCCTCCGGTTTATTGAGAAAATAATCACACCTTTTATAGGCTAAGGGCGGGAGCTGAGACAGGAAGAGGTTAAACAGATGAATACAACAGGGTTACCATCACATCCGGATAAGTGACGTAAGCAGAAGAGGATTATGGTTAATGTAGGCAGACGCAGTGCCCATAGGAGAGAGAGAGAGAGACATCTAGGCAGCAGTGCCTGTCACTCGGCTCCCTACATCTCCTCCCTTTTTATATTATTTAATTAAGAGTATGGCAGGCCCTGTGAGGACAGCGTCTGTCTTAGGTCAAGGACCTCATTGCATGAACCCAACCAGGCCTTACCCGTCATGGGCTTGTAGAACAGCAGTTGGTCCTGTGCCTGTCTTAGGTGGCCGTTGGAATTAACATGCATGTCCTAGTTGCCCGTCTCTGACTACCTGTCTATTGCCCCAGGGCAGTCAGGCCGCATCATCATATGGGCCACTCGTGGGAATTTCTTCCCTGTAGGTTTGTTGATCTGTCATCTCCAGCTGATGGTAGTGTACCTGAATGGGCTTTGTCATAAATGCGTCTGTCCGGTTATTAATGAACATTATAATCCTCTGAAAAATACAAGACTCACAGAAATGAGAAACAATAGGTCAGCTAGGGGACCCAAAAGGGGCATTAGGTAAGGGAAAAACTCCCCCCCCCCAAAATCAAGGAGAAGGGGTTGACAGCCATTTGTTGGTGTCTCTGTATGAAGTCATTCTCCTGTTTGGCTGGTGTATGTTTCTCCAGACCGAGAAGAGCCTCTTCTGCAGTCATGGGGTTCTGTGTATGGCTGTCAGCAGTTGCAGTCTGTTTGGCAGGGGTCAAAATCCACCATGGGTGTGGTGTGGCTCAAGAAGGCTGGTTAAGCAGCATAAGGCTCCAGGGAGATGTGTCACCTGTAAGAGAACACAGGGGATTGTGCCTCAGGAAATAACATTATTTCTGGGCGTTACACGGGGTCTTTGAAGAACTGTCTACTTGTTTTACGAGGCGTTCAGGTGGACATCTAGCTTCTCTATCTTGTTGAGAGTAAACACACACTGAACCTCGTCCCCAGATAAGGACTGGATCAGGGCCATTTCACACATTGGTTAGTGGGTCTCTCCATAAAACAGATGCAAACCATGTTTGAGTCTGAGTATGTCAAAACCGAGATGCTGCGGAGCAGCCTGAAGCATCCAGGGTCAGAAAATTTAAAATGAAAAGAGCATGTGAAAGGACATTTCTAGGGGACCCCTGGGTGGGGTAACATGTCTCTCTTTTTATTTTATCTATGGTGAATTTAAGAGAACGATGTGCACGTTCAACAATGTCTTGTCCCTGAGGATTATAAGGTATACCTGTAGTGTGGAGGATATTAAGGCTTTTACAAAATTGAGCAAAGGAGGTACTGGTATAGCCAGGGCCATTATCGGTCTTGAGCTGTTGAGGACATCCCAGAACTGAGAAGGCTGACAGCATATGGGCTATAATGTGTTTAGCAGCTTCTCCAGTCTGGAGAGTGGCAAAAATGAAGCCACTATAAGTGTCAATAATGACATGTACATATTTTAGATTGCCAAACTCATTGAAATGGGTAACATCCATTTGCCATAAGGCGTTAGGAATTAAACCTCTAGGGTTGACTCCTAAGTGTTGAACAGGTGAGTGGATAGCACAAGATGGGCAATTTTTTACAATTTGTCTGGCTTGCTCACGGGTAATTTTGTAGAGAAGGCGGAGGGTGTGAGCATTGAGGTGGTGTAACTGGTGGGCTTGTTGGGCCTCAGACACCTTGGAGTCCTGAGCCATAAAAACCTGTGCTCGTACAGCAACATCAGCCAAATGATTTTCTTGGGCAAGAGGCCCTGGGAGGTTGGAATGAGCTCGCAGATGACCGATAAAGAACTTATGACTGTGAAGCCATATGAAGTATTGTAATTGTTTGAACAGATTTGCAGCTGGGGAAGCATGACATATAGTAGCAACAGTCTCTAATAATGGAACAGACTGAGCAAGATAAGCACTGTCAGTATACAAATTAAATGGTTGGTCAGAGTAAGCAGCAAAAGCTGCAAGAATAGCTTCTAACTCTGCTAATTGTGTAGAGGAAGTATCTGCCTGGAGGGTAGAAACATTGTCTTGAGATACATAAGTAGCTCTTCCAGAGGATGAGCCATCAGAGAATAAAACCAGGGCACCCGGAAGGGGTTGTGAAGCTGTGACTTTAGGGAATATAAATGAGTGACGATTAGCAAAGTCAACTAGCTTATTTGGAGGGTAATGATTGTCAATAGTCCCTGAATAGGAAGCTAAGGCAATAGGCCACACTTCAGTACTCTGAAGTAGCCAATCTATTTGGTCTTTTGTAAAAGGTTGAATGATAATATCTGGTTCTTTGTCAAAGTAACATTTTTCCTGCTTTCTACCCTGGATTATTAGGTCTGAGACAGCTTGGAAATAAGGCAAAAGTGTTCTTTTTGGAGAGACTGGTAAATGGACCCACATGAGGGGAGCTTGTTGCCAGAACACTGCTGTAGGGCAAAGCTTTGTATTAAAAATGAGAAACTGTAAAGGCTCATTGTAGTCCATAAAGGAAACAGTTTGTTGAGCAATAGCCTCTTCTACTTTACTGAGCGCTCTCCTGGCATCAGGTGTAAGCTCTCGGGGGGAAGTTGGATCTATGTCTCCCCGAAGCAGCGCATAAAGGGGCTGTAAATCATGTTTAGTTAGTTTTAAAAATGGTATGAGCCAATTAATATCTCCCAATAGTTTTTGGAAGTCATGAAGTGTTCTGAGGCCATCAAGCCTCAGTTGGGGCCTTACAGAGAGTATTTGAGTGCCACATAATTGAAAACCCAAGTAAGTATATGGATCAGTAAGCTGTACTTTATCAGGGGCTATTTGAAGTCCAGCCTCTTGTAAGGCAACCTGTAAGTCCTGGTAGCACCTTAGGGTTTGGTTTTGATCATCTCCTGCCAAGAGGATATCGTCCATGTAATGAATAATATAGATATGTGGCCAATGATCTCTGACTGACTGTATTGTAGTGGCTACAAAAGACTGGCATAGTGTGGGGGAGTTGGCCATACCTTGTGGCAAAACCCTCTATTGAAATCTCTGCATAGGGGCTTTAAAATTAATTGATGGGAGACTGAAGGCAAAACGTTTTTGGTCCTTTGGATGTAAAGGAATAGAGAAAAAGCAATCTTTAAGATCTATGACAATTTTAAAAAATCCTAAAGGAATGGCACTGGGTGAGGGGAGGCCTGGCTGTAGGGGCCCCATTAAGACCATTGTCTTATTTATCGCCCTAAGGTCTTGTAGCAGCCTCCAGTTTCCTGACCTTTTTTGGATAACAAAGATAGGTGTGTTCCAAGGGGAATTACTAGGAACAATGTGGCCTGTATCTAACTGGTTCTGCACCAGCTGCTGTGCGGCTGCAAGCTTTTCAGAGTTAAGGTTGTTTCTAAAGGCTTATATGAATCCCCAATTGGCCATGGAGGCACAGGGAGTGGCGGGCTGCCATCCTGGGACCTGCTGATCACGTCAACAGGTGGAAGTGGTGGCAGATCACCATGTATGAGGACCTCTAACAGGCCATCATTCTCTGCATCTGAGAAATCAGAGGCTTTAGATTTTTTTGAGGACGGTTTTGAGGTAGATTTAACAGAGTCACGCAAGGCAGCCTCACCTAGTATAACTGTCTCCTCAACCTGAGGGTCTGCATGCCTCTGGGCAAGCAGCTCAGAAATTAAATTTCAATATGTAAAGGTGGTCACAGGAACCTTTTTTGGACTGAAAACTCTATAATAATCTTTTAAAGCATCTCTTACTGTATTCCACCTCTTGGTATCTATAGAACCCTCTAGGGGGAACCAAGAGTAAACCTTATGAATAAACTGAAAATACTGTAATAATTTTTTTTTTCAACCCTTATCTCTCTTGTCTTTAATGCCTTTATAAGGCCTCCGATGAACACTTCATGTTCGCTCAATACTTGACCCATGTCGGGAAAGGGAAATGGGGTTGCCATTCACTCACCGTGACTCGGGCAGGACGTCGGGTAGTCGTCTGCGCAGGTCTCGGCACTTGATTTAATGTCCTGTTGCTTTAAGCTTTAATCCTTGATTCAGTTTACTCATTCCTCGGCCAAGGTCTCTGGTTCAATTTGCTTTCACTTTCGGTTTAAGCCGGCTGTCTCTCGAACGGCTCCCTCGTTAACTTTTCCATGCCAGGAGCCCCACGTTGGGCGCCACTTGATCCGGCCTGTAGATCAACAAGTTCGGAACTCCTGGAGGAGAAACGGGGATTAAACAAAAGACATGGGGGAGGCAAAAAGAGACGAAGGCAAGTTGATGTTAACCCAATCAAGCCTCCGGTTTATTGAGAAAATAATCACACCTTTTATAGGCTAAGGGCGGGAGCTGAGACAGGAAGAGGTTAAACAGATGAATACAACAGGGTTACCATCACATCCGGATAAGTGACGTAAGCAGAAGAGGATTATGGTTAATGTAGGCAGACGCAGTGCCCATAGGAGAGAGAGAGAGAGACATCTAGGCAGCAGTGCCTGTCACTCGGCTCCCTACAGACAATAAAAGAAGCTTTGACAGTTTTTTATTTGTGATAAATTTATTTCATCTTTCAGACTCAAAGCAAGAGAAAGAAAAATGACTTTACATGGAAATGAAGTCAGGTATGGGAGCATATGCCTGCAATCTCAGGCTGAGGCAGGAGGATTACTGCAAGTTTGAGGCAAACCTGGGCTACATAAGTGAGTTCAAGGCCAGACTATACTACATAGTGAAACTCTGCCTCAAAAAGACAAAATAAAAACATTCAAATAAAGACCAAAACAGAGCATAGTTCTAATTATATCAGATAAAATAGACTTTTAGTCTAGAATAATAATGAGACAAAAAGTCATTATACAGTAATAAAGTGATCAGTTCATCAAAAAGTTATAACAAATGTAAACACATAAAGAAACATTAATAGCACTAGTTAGAAATAAGCAAGAACACAGTAAGAATAGGGAGCGTCTCTATTTTATTTTCACCAAGGACCAGTTCTTCTGACAGAAAAACAATATATTTTGGGCTTAAAATTTACTGTAGACCAAATGGACATTACCAGACATATGAATAACACTGAATTCAACAGAAGAGTAATATGCATTCTTCCCAAGAACACCACAGAGCACTCTCCAAGGCAGGCAATATATTAGATCACAAAACAGGGCTTATGTTTAAGATTGATATCATATAGAGTATTGTGTTTTTCTGCCCACAATGATAAGAAACTAGAAACAATTAATAGAAACAATGAATAATTTATTTCTATTATGTTCTACGATTATAACTGATAGAGTATAAAGTCAGGTGTGAACTACAGGAAGGACTCCAAAATAGTGAAAACAATGTATCAAAACATTTTGAAAAAAAAAAAAAGAAACCTAAAAATTTTAAGATTAAAAAGGACGGGCCAGGGATTTAGCTCAGTACATAAGTGCCTTCCCAGCAAGGTCTGCAGTTCAATAACCAGTACAAAAAATCATATATGTATATATATATATACACACACGCATAGTGTGTTACTTAGCAAAAAATTATAATACATGACTCATAACCATGAGTATTTGAACATAATTTGATTTAGCATTGAAAATATAGTTTAGTAAATATAAATATGTTACAAATAAAAACAAAATAAACCTAATGCTAATGAAAATGAATGAATTGAACCAAAGATGAATGAGGAAACAGAAGTATTTTGGTGACATTAAAGGCCTAATATCAGACTTCACAAAAGTGTTGCTATTAATTGCCTCTTCAGCAGAGAAACACTTGTTTTATGAGTTTGCTATGCTAATTGAAGAATATCTAGCGTGCTCTGATGAGAGAAGTTGCTACTATTTCCCTGAGTCATTGTGACAATCAAAAAGTTTTGCACATTTTAGAAGATTATAAGAAGGACAAGGATATTCCCTAGTTGAAAACCATCATGATTAATGCTATAGTGAAATAACAGCAGAAAGAGAAATGAAATCTGATATATTCATAAAACAAACATCAATTTAGGAGAGCAATCAGAGATACAGACAGAAAAGAAAAGAACATTGGTCACTATATTATTTGGGGTCTATCTAAAGTTCAATCCCAAAACAAAGGTCTTGGTGGAAGTATACTAATAGTTTACTTGGAAACTTCAGGGCCCTTGATGGCAATAGGAAAACACAAAAAATAAACCATGTGTGAAGGATTGTCACAAGAATCATCGTCATAGATAGTTGGCTAAAATTTAATTTGGGAATGAATTAAAAAATTAAATCAGCTTCACCTAATTCTTTGGGTGAGAGAAATAAACTCTTCACATAAACTCATGTTAAATTTCCTTTGAGAGTTGATCCCAGCAGTTTTTAGCTAACTAATCACAGGCTGTGTTGCTCAGGTTGGCCAAAGACTTTAGTCTCTAGGGAAGAGATGCAGACACTAACAGGAAAATTCCTGAAGAGTCCTGCCAGGGCATAGGCTGGTACTGCACAGGGGATTGCTTTGCTAGATGTATTTGAAAATATGCATGAAATAAACCATTTTTCTTGACAAAGATAAAATTATTAAAGCTGATTGCAGAAAATCAAATCTAAGCAGACTATTTTCATTGAAGTAAAAAGAGAAAATAACTGGATGATTTACTACTTCCATTGCCAGCTCCCACATCTGAAACAAAACAAAGAAGAAAAATAAGCACAAAGTTCAAATGAAGAATTTCACCAAGTCTTTCGGGAAAAAAAAATACTAAGAATATGATTTTTTTTAAAGCAGAAAGACAAAAATGCTTCTGAGGAAAGCGAAAAAAATCAATGAATACAAACATATTGTGTTTGTAATCATTATACTCAATGTTATACACATGTCTATCTCTCTAAGTAGTAAATCATGTTGCATAATATTAAACCATAGTACAAGAATTATCAGAAAAACTAGATCAAAATAACAAAAAAATTTAAATAGAAATAGAAGGAAAGACCTGAAAGTAAATAAAAGTGATCTTCATCATGCAGTTTTGAAGAATAAAGACCAAAAAATGTGAGTCATTAAAACTGATGTCTAGACAGAATGCCTTGAAATCTATAAAAAATAATAAACATTCACAGTTATGTACACACGCGTATGTACATAAAATCCTCATAGATAGATAAATAGATAGATAGATATCACATATATGGAAGAACATAACAATAGACAGTTGTAATTACAGTTGAATGATGGCAAATATTTACATTCATATAAGAAGAAAAGGTTGAAATTTTAAGGTTTGCTAATTTTATCATGTAAATGTTAGTGCCATGGTAAATTCCAGAATAATTAATTTGTAGCAACTTATCATTATATACATTTCTATCATTTAAAGCAAAATAATAATAACATAATTAGAAAATAATATAAAATAACAAAATAATTAGAAAATGTACATATATTTATTGTTTTTAATAAATTTTATAATTTCATTTTAGACATTTAACAGTTGGCCAATACTGTGCAGAAAAATATATGCAGAAATTTAGAATAGAATGATTACAAGAATTAGGTGAATTATACTCAAAGTTCTGAGCATACACCTGGCTTGTAGCAAATTCTTAAATACTAACTTTTCATTACTATTTGCTTTCCTGTAAAGATAGACTTTAAAATAAGTAGGAAAGTATATTATTGAATGTATTATTTGGAGAGGTAAATGATTAGCCATGTGAAATACATGACAAACAGAATTTCCAATTCATATTTATATGAAAGTAAATCCAAATGGATCAAAGCTTGAAATACAAGAAAAAATCCTGAAGACCCATCTAACTTTTTTGAAAAACTACATATAAGTAAAATAGCAATAAACTGTAGACATTTTCAACTGATACTACTAAAAAGAAATTAATTTTCTCAATAGAGCTTTAATATATAAGTTGATTACTTAAAAAATAATGAGTAAAAGACTAGTACATAAAGCACTGTGTGACCCTGATACCAATAACTACAAGGCTCAAGGAGAAGTATGGCAAGTCCTGCCTAGATCCCTGAGAGATTTACCAAGCCTTCATGCAAAACTGAAGAACACCTGGGATGTACCACAGTGAGGCATTCCCAGTGCCAACCCTGCCCACACACAGACTAACAACAATGAGCAAATAAAATAGTTCAGTTTGCATTATGACAATGAGAAGCTGCCTACAACTTATGTTACTGTAAAAGCATAATCTTATACTTTATTACTCAGTGCTGATCAGGATGCCAAGAATGAGTATTTCTATAAATTATTAGTAGAATACAGATTGACATTTTTGTGGGCTAACCTTAAATAATATCTAAATTTTTTTAATGAAGAAAATATTCAAGCTTTTTGAACTGGACAGGGCAACTCACACATAAATAAAAATTAATTTACATTTTTAGGTAAGTACTTCCTTCACATATTTTGAATAATAGCCAAAATAAGAATAAATTTTAATGCTGTCAGATCATAAAATGCTATGTATTCATAAGCTAAATTGTATCTGCATCATGTACGGCATAACATTTGGTGCCACAATGCTATGTGTGTAAGATTCTAATACAGTTGAACTTTTTCTATTAACTAGTGACATCTTTCCTAGTCACAAATAAATTGCTTATGTATTTGTGTAGATATGACTGTTAAAAAATCTATTGAATTATATGTGAGTCACATAAAAATATAACACAAAAATATGGATGGTACATAATATTAATACTGATAATAAACAGTTGTATTTTAATTAGGAATGTTATATCAGGACTGCATTACTAATGGTTAAAAAAATACTGCCTCTGGTGAGTTGACTGAGTTAAAAAATAGGAGCACAGTGTGTTCCTACTTCCAGAATTTTATTATGTACCTGAAAGACACACTATTAGGATAAAGTTTCTTTGCATTGTGAAATTTACAATCATCTCCCCACAGGGTTAGATTTAAAGTTCACATAATTCCAATTTTTATAATCCCTAGAAACGAAGAAAAAGTCTTGAAGATTATTATTGTTATTAATAGCATTAATAACACTTTGATTGCCTTCATATGCTCATTTTTCTCTATTTTATAAATGAAATTTTAAAATATTTGAATTTCTCAGGCACTATTCTATCAAAATGACACATTACAGAGTTAATAAAAGGCAAAAATTTCAACAAATTAGTAAGGAAAATCTAACAAATGGGAATGAACAAGCTGGTTTAAGCAAAAATAAGAATTGTCCCCATCTCATTTTTATCCTGGTGAATCTTAATTAGAATTATGGTAAGCTGCTTTAGTGTTAATAAGGATTAATGTCACAGGAATAGGAAGAACATACAAATCAATAAATGCTGCCATATCAATATATGAACAGGGACATAAATTGCCATTTGAGTTCTTAAGTGAGAATTTGGTATGCAGTAAAACATTTGTTACGTGGATTTAAAAAACCTTATTTGTTTTTTAAAAAGCACAGAAAGTCATGCTTGCATACAATACAGTCAGATATTGCCTAAAGAACAGTGCTGTGAAACTTCACAGATAATGCAAATTATGACTGTTGTACAACTTGTACATGGAGTGACTTCACTATTCTGTCTTAGTTACAAGTGTCTGGGTATTTGGAGATCAGAGATTCTTACTTATTATTTCAATGGAACTAAGTTTTTGAGCTTGTTCCCTTCTGAAAATACAACAGCAACTTGAGTTTATGGTATGATTGAGGAGAAAAACATAAATACATGAAAAAATAAGACAGTGGTGAAGAAGTGGACACCAGCTCAGGTTAGTTTTGTAGATGGTGGAAGAGAACGATGCTGCTCTTCATTTAAGGAAGTTTCCAGAAGTCGCCTACACCAAACATCTGTCATGGACCACACATAATCAGAGGGTCAGGAACTGCTGCAAAGAGGTTGAGAAAAGTAATCTTTATACATCTTAAATTTACTTTAACACTAAAGAGTAAGAAGACAATATATAAGAAGGTATCAAATAAATCACTGAACATGTGGACCAAGATCTGACTGTGAAAATAATTATTGTCCACTTGAGAATCTTGTTCACCCTACTGAGAATTTAATCCTCCTGTCTCTTTAGTCTTCTTAGATCTGTAACAGATTTTCAGCATTTACATGTTTGAAGTGACCTTGACATTTTTAAAGAGAACTGATTAAGCACTTTGTAGAATGACTCAGATTATTTTTGTGGAACATTTTCCATAACGTATCATGGCTATGCATTTTTGTAAAGTTCTCTTCAAATTTCATCATATCTGGAGACATGATATCAACATAACTTTATAATGATTTCAGTTTCGATCAGTTAATTGTGTGGCATCTGCCATCATGATCCCTTTCTCACTTTGTTCTTTGCTGATGAGATATTCCATCAATAGGGGTGCCTGAAGCTGGAGATTGATCACACTTGTGGGGTTAAGGCAAGGATAGTCCTGAGGACACAGAGACCTGAAGTGAGCCACGTGAACAATTTGTTCCAGCTCTGAGAAGGTGAACACCCTGAGGCGAGCCAGGCAAACAGGTGGCTTCCGTTGAAATCAATCTCCTGAGTGTATAAATAAGTGCACAGCAGTTGTTGGATGGTCCCTTGTCCACATAGGAGAGAGGGCTCCACTGACCACAGCTCCCTGCATTCTGTCTTCTTCTTTTTTCATCTTCGACCGTCGTCACCCCAAGGAAATCCAAGAGCTACACTGGATGTGGCACATTGAACCCACAGTAAATGCAAGACAAATTAAGTTCCACCTCCTGAAGGGAGAACTATCAAAGAATTTGTGAACATATGTAGAAATCACCTCAGTTATTAAAACATATTTGGAGGAATCTCTTTAAGGATATGTAAATTTCCTATCTCTCTTTCAAGTTTTGCTGACCAATTTTAGCTTTCATCTGTAGTCCTTGCCTGAAGTATTTAAAACTGTGGTGTTCTAATCATGCTTTTTTGTTTCTTTCATTCCTTCTACATTTATTTATTGAAATTCTTCTAAAAGGAAGCTTCCTTTATGTGGACTATCATTTAGTTATTTAATTATTATTAAGTCATGAAATTTATACCAGAAAAGTTTTTGTGTATTTTTAAATCTTTTGAGTTATGATTCACTATTTTATTCATTTCATTATCTAAGATATTTTTGCTTCAGTCATGAGAAGTTCTTTCAGATTGTTTCTTTCTAGTCTTTTTGATGTATCTATCCTTTTAAATTTGAATTCCTTTGGTCTCTGAAATTCCTAGTTGCTAGAAATTCATGTGATCCTTTCTATTGCTCAGCTCTTAACTAGCCATTTCTCCTGGGTCCCCTGGTCCCTTTATCTACAGAATTATGCCCATTGCCAATAAAAACTCAATGCTTGGCAGACTCTCATAGCTTTTCTCTCTAAGCTGGCCCTATTATTCAGCACATACTTCTGTCAGTAACAAGAAAACAAGTGGCAAAAACTCAGCAGCATAGAAATGATTTAAAGAACACTGACAATTGTAGAACATCCAGCATTAAAGCAATAGAATACACAAACCTTAAAAATGCATATGAAACTTCCACTGAAATAAGCCAGAATCTGTACTGATAATTATTATTTAGAAAGTAAGTATGCTGTTAGCAGACTTCATATGCCTCCTAGCAAATGTATTACACAAATCTGAGTCTATTTTCTGTTTGAGAAGAAAACTGCATTTGAAAAGATACAGAGATCTTATGCATGTAATGAAGTCAAATACCTTCCTGTCTCATTGACAGTCAAAAATTAAACATATTCTTACAATTAAATGAAAAATTCTGTTACAGAATGATTAATATTTCTTTTAAGAGCAAATATGCTAAGATTTCTTTTTGCATAGAAACAACTAGCTATGTAACTTGAGGTCATACTCATAAGTGAAATAAATCAGACCCATATGAGCAAACATAGTATTGTCTCACTAGTGTGAAAAACTAAAAGAGTAAATAAGATCTAAAATGCACAATAGATATTGTAAACTGGGAAGAAACTGTCCAAAAGAAACGAAACGATGATGGAAAAAAAGAAGAAAGGGAAAAAGAAAAAAATTATTTTCTTGTATTTTCCAGCTAAAGGGCAAGAAAACATATATGAATGCATGTCCAAGCCTAAAAATGTTTGGTCACAATTCAAAGGGTGGGGAGAGAAAGGGAGAGAGGGAGAGAATTGTGCACCCTAATTAAAAATTGTACTAGGGTTGAAATTTGTTTTGTTTTCTTTGGACTTGAGTGGCTTTGGGTCATCTCATTTTCTACTTTTAGAAGTGCAACTCTTTCAGTGTATTTCAGCATTATTTTTACTCAGTGTTCATCAGTCTGGTGGCCAAAAACTAGGAAGCAGAATATTATCTAAATTTCTGAGTCTCAGTCTTAGAAGTGGGCTGAAATCCTGACTCTCAGAGTATGCTTATGGTCGGGAATATAGCTCAGCGGCACAGTGCATGTCTGGAAAGCAAGAGATTCTGAGTTTGAAAAAAATGGGCTTAAAATAGTCTCCTTGACTTTTGTTCTAGTGCTCTGATCCCAGCTTATGTTTCTTCACCTCTCTCAGTGATAGAACTTTTTAGATTTTGTTCCCCTTCCCACCCACACAGCTTTTCAAAGCGCTAGCTGGCTACAATTTTGATTTCTTTGTACTGTACAACACTTTCCCACTGTTTTGCATTGTTTTCATTTTTGGTTTTGTTCCTATTAAAAATAAGGTAACTGGGCCTGCACAGAATTTTTCTGATGATGGCCATCTCTCTCCTCCACCTGCAGTTTCTGCTCCTGGTCTCAGGATATCTTTTTCTCTTATTCTACCTCTTTCATTTACGTAAGTTTTATGGTTGTTGGACCAACTAGGAGAGCAGATGTAGTGGGCACTAACCATGGTGTTCTCCCTCACTTTCCACCAACATTACCAAGTAACTTGGCTGAATGTCCCTCATCTTGCCTGTGTGTCTGGTGGGCATCCACATATGACTCAACTCTCCCATCAGCTTCGAGCTCTAAAGTTAGACCAGGTTTAGCCTCTAATATTTCATTTAAAATTGCTATCTAAATATTCTGATGCCTCATATACTAGGCAGCAATATTTGTTCCAGGAAATTAAATACTCAGGGTCCTGTTTATACTGCAGCTTTCTTTCATAAATGTAGAAATTATACTTTTGGTCATTGATTTTCAAGAGTTTTTTAGATTCTGAATATAGTTCCGTTTCAGATGTTCTTTTTACTCTTTATATTCTGAATACAATCCTTTGGTTGTGTTTTTTACTCAATGTGTTTCCTTCTCATTTTTTCTGATCCTTTCAATCTTGTAACTTTAATGTAGTTCAGTTTATCTCTCCTATATGTTTATGCTTGATGGATACTGCTAACATTTTTGTCAACATGAATATCTAAAAGTAATCCTAGGTTGATGAACTATTGCTTTAGCTTTCATTTTTACAACTACAGGACATCTGGAATAGGTCAAATAGAGGTGCATTTGTATGTATTTCATATATATGATTTATTCAATATCAATTCTAATTGTTTTTAATAACATTTCTGTGAAAATTAGTTATTAATATGACATCTATTTCTGGACAATTGTTCCATTTAATATTTTAACTCTATATATCTGTGCAAATATAAAATTGTCATACATATATATTTTGTTGTCTTAATTATGCTAATGTTATTTCTCAGTAGTTTTTAAGTATTACTGCACTTTCTTCTTTCCCTATTTCTGTTAGATTAAACTGATATTGAAATACATATCTTTTTTTCACATTTTCATCTTTATTTCTACTTAATGTATTGTGGAAGTATCCTTTGTTCTCATCTACCAGTTTGTAAATTTTTTTTCCTTACTGTCTCATTTGTGTTATATTAATTAAATGAACACTTTAACTTTTTTGTTTTGCTCTTCAAATCATCTACTGAGTCTTTTAAAACATAAATAATATTATCATTATAAGATGTCTAATTGGGTGTTTTGTTATTTGTTCAATTATATGTGTTTCCTTTCATATCACTTTCCTTATCTGCCATATCTATCTCTAAATTTTGTTCATTTTAAATCTTTCCTTAAGTATGAGATTCTTATCTTAGCTTTTTGCTTTTTAATGAATTGATAGTCTGTAAGTTTTTTGGTTTCTCTATGTGGGTTCTTAAGCACACTTAAGTAACCCTTCAAGAATGTCAGCTACCTTTTTTTATATTGGATATGAAGCAAAATACACAGAACAAACAATTGTAGCTGAATTGTAAAACATTAGGATTTAATTCATTTCATGTGGATTCCTCCATTATTACTTTTTAAGGATCAGTTGCTTCTCACTGCATTACAGGGAATCTGGCCCCATGTCTGTGTTCCAAGTCCTTATAGAAATCACAGGATATTGTTAAAACTGCTTTTCTTTCTGGTGTCCAATCTGGTTTAAGCTTGGTATTCCTGACCACAATCAAATCATATTTTCTCACCTTTACTTGAACATAAGGCCCCTGTACTTAGGACATCTACTGCTAATAGGTGTGAAAATCTCATAATATTCCTATATTTCAATGTCTTTCTGTCTACTAAAATTCCTTCAACTGTACAGACCTTCGTCTTTAACCAACTATCATCTCAGTTTCTGTTGCTTTGACAATTCTATTTTCCTACTTTTAGTGGTCTTTTATCTACATTTATTTTCTAGTAGAACTTTGCATGTTGTCTTTCAAAATTGCTTAATTGAATATAGATTTCTTTTCCTTTTCTTTCTTTTTCTTTTTCTTTGTGGCTGGGTGATATGGATTGGAAATTGGTGGCCAACTTAAGGCCAGCTGGATTACATCAGCATGATGCTGAGCATAAATGTTCCACCTGAGGAAAGTTGCCAGCATAAATAGAGATGAGGAGAAGGAGAAGAAAGGCGTTGAGGTGTTGAGGCATTGTGGGTTCTCCTACGTGTTGCTGTTTGAGCCTTTGGTTCTCCTGGAGAAGCTCTGTTCCTCACATAGAGCATTGCTTCCTGGCCCTGGAGGGGAAGATGTATGCCACTTAATATCCAGAATGAACTCGTCATGCTGGTTTCCTGGCATGTACTCAACTGTGCTTGTCTTTGGAGGAGCTCGAGGCCTTTGTGTGCTGAGGATGGCTGTAGTGCTTTTCAGGACAGCCCTGGTCTTGAGGGGTGAGTGTGACTTCTCAGCTCCAACATAGAACCCTCAACCTATCAGCACAGCTCCTTCACCCTGCTAACATAGACTTTCTAGCTTCCACCTCTGACCTTTGGGCCTTCCATAAAAAAGACAGGTGTGAGTCCTGTTTGTGAGGTGTAGACCTCCATATGGACTTGTGAGAAGTATTGTGATGAGCTCTGCCTCTTCAACGGGACTCATATAGGACAATGCTCTAGGATTCAAAACATTGCTGTAGGATTCAGGCCTTTGATTAAATATTCTATGTCTTAGGTGTTGTGGATAGATTTCCTGCATTTTCTTGTATTAACTCTGGGTGACCATCATAAAATAATATTCTAAATTCCATGTCCTGGTTCTAACTGTTCTCTGTGCAACCCCTGAGTAAAACAGTGGGGTACTGGAAATTGAACTCAGGTGTTGTGCTTGACACACAGGTTTGTGCCATTGAGCTATATCCTTGCAGGTTTGTTTTTCTAGATGCAGGTTAAGGCAACGAAATCACAAGGGTACACCTTTGTACTCCTAATTAGGTGTAATATGGAAGTAGGCATTGGACAGAAACCTTGGACAAACAATAATATATTCTACACTATGACTAGATAGACAGGGAGGCTATACTGATTTTATCTTAGTTTTATGAAGAGAAGTTGCAAATAGTTTAAATAAATCATAGATATTTTTCTCTCATCTTTACTTTTAAAAAAGAAAAAAATAGTTCAAAATACTGGTAGCAAAATTCTTATGAGCAAAATTTTAGGGCATTCTAATAATTAGTTAAGATTCTTTTCATAAACTATACTGATAAGAAAAATGAAACAGAAATTGCCATAAGTCAAAGAATTTATTTTATAAAATGAACTAAAATTTTAAAAAGAATATGTGCTCTAAATGCTAAAAAGAAAAAAAAACAAGATAATTTTATAAAGTAATAGGCAGCAAATATCTATGGACTGTTATAAGAAATGTGTGTTAAAGGTGTCAAAATTATAAAATTTTAAAATGAGATGATGTTTTGGATAAGAAAAACTATACTTTCAAAACCCAATCTTAGAAACATGTTCACAACATAATGATTTTAAAATTAATTGCAACCTAGAAATGGTATATAGAAACATAAAATTTTCAGAAATATAAATATAAAACAAATGGACAAGGAGACATAAAAATCTCTCTGTTTTTTATTTTAAATATAACTTCTAATTATTTTGTTTCTTAGTATAGCTTTCATTTTAATATTTTTTTTAATTTTCATTATGCATCTAAATTGGAATCTTATTTTTGACCAAATATATTTATTGAGTTGATATTTATTTACCTTTTGGTAGACATTAGCATGTATTTGCTTATATAACCACAGTTCAAGTAATTTGATTAAGTTCTTTTTTTGTAAGATTCTTTTGTGGGCAGTCAGTTGAGAACTAGGATAGTAACTTATAAAATGGGATTCTTAACAAGCTTGATTATTATACTGTAATAGAGTTTTAATGATCACCCAAACATTGCTTTTCTTCTTTTTAATTTCATTTTCTAAAATAATACAATGAATGCTGAGATTTTTTAGAGATTATTCTAGATTATTTTAGAGATATACATATTTCATATGTATATATGAGATTATTTCTAGAGGCTATGACTTTATGACTTAAAAGGTGCTTTTGTTTTATGAGCAAATTCTATTCTGAGTGAGCACCCTTTAAACAGTATTCTAAGCAAACTAAAAACATTGGTCTTTCAGAATATTGGTAAAATAGCAATGTGCAAAAGCCTGCATCAGACTTTCAGCTGGCTGGTCTGTCATTATTTAGGAGCACTCCAAGAGATGCTGTGACATTGTCATGGGATCATGCCAGAGTGTGGCTGAGACAGCTTTATGTGTAGACTTCTATCCACTCTTCCACAGCCGTTCAGATGTTCTCGTAGGCAAAAAACAAACAAACAAAAAAAAGATCTACTTCCCCTATGCCCTTTGCTCATAAACAATAAAATAAAATGTCTTTTGATGTCATCATCTGCCAAACTCTTTTTCTGGAAACTTCAGGAAGTCAAAAATTTGAAGAAAAGCAAGTTAGACTTCATGCATGACAAGATTCTTTCTCTCTTGCCTGATTAAAATGAGAGAAAGAGAGACCCCTGAGGAGTATTTTTAATACATTTTCCCTTGACACTGCATAAATCTAGGAACATTTATATGCTAATCAAATCAAAATAGGACTTATTAGTGACTGGAGAGCCCCAACATGGCTGTTATTTTCCTATCAACATATGATAACAGCTCTGACGCTGAATTAAGGAGCTGAATATTATATAAGCCCCAAAAGGTTATAATACATGACAGGTTTAAGCAATATTAAATCCTCAAAACCCTGACCCATCTATTACATATTTATTTAGTATTACAAATTGTAAATATTTAAAAATACACAAAGATACAGTGTGGGTAAATTCTTAATGTTTAATGAAATTATTCATGATATACAGAGTCGAATAACTCAACAAATACCATGAAGGTTAATGCATGCGAATGAATCTGAAGAGCCCCGCACTAAGAATAACACATTGTGTCCTTTGTGAGGATGATCATGAAATAGAATTAGTGTAACCTGATTTTCATGGTTAAGGATATCTCTAGGGATAAAAGGAAGCAACTTTCACTGAAGATCTACTAGCAGGTAGTCCAAAGTCAGGTCTTTATCTTGTGCACGGGAATCCATTAATTCCTGGTAATGTTCTCATTGTAATGCCTTCTAAAATTCTAGTTCCTATTATAAATCTACATATGTACTTTGTCTTTTTTTGATATTTTATCTTAAATGTGAAAACACATTTTAAGAGGTCAGTTGCTAGTTGAGAGAATATTTGTGATATGTAATTATAGTTGAGCAAATTATAGAAAATTCAAAAATGAGTCCAGTGGAGGCATTTTACTTTGATTTTCAAAATGTGTAGTGTTCTTATTTTTAATAATCTCAGATCACAATACAGCAAGTTTAAATTTATACTTCCTTTTTTAACGCTGCAGTGCCCACTCAAGAAAATCCTGCTCTGCAGTGGGTAAGCAGAAGAATTTCCTTGGCAGATCAATTTGCATCTACATTCAAAATGTCATTTTCAGCTTTTACCCTTAGTAGAAATAGCAGAATTGCTCTTGTGTTTGTAGAGCTTTAAGAAACTGACACAAACAAAACAACCTTACATAAGATTTTTACCAATACCCTAAAAGAAGCTCAAAGTTGATAACACGGTAATGAAGATGCATTGAAAAATTATCTATTGCTACTACAATGTTAAAACTGTTCTGGAGTACTTTAATTACTAAGTTTGAAATGTTTCTGTTATCCATCTATAATTAAAATTTTATCTCTCCATCTAATTGTTTATGTTCTCACTGTATAAAATCAAAATCTTTTATAAAAAAGAACACTAGACATTTATGTGAAATTTCTTTCTCTAAAAATCAAAACAACTATGTTGAATTTATTTGGCATTTTCATACTTTTTAAGAACACATTCCTTATATGGGCCCATCTAATTCTTAACTTAGATGAAAATAGTTGTTTTTTGAAAAAATAATCAGCATCTTTGCACTTAAAAGAAACAATTATTCTTTAGCAGAATTTTTCACTTAATCAGCAAGAATACACTTAACTTTTGACTGATAATGAGACACTAAAGGCCTTGACTTTGTTACATGGGTAAGATCTTCGAATTTTTTCAAACACTTTTTCTCTTGAATGGAAAATACTGAGTTTCATGTAACGTATTTGATAGTTTTTGAAAAATTATCTGTCTTTCCTTGAACAAAGAAGCAATCATCATATCATTTAGATACCTTCTAATATTATATGTGGTGGTTAGATTATTGAGTAGTTTTTCATTCAATAATCATTTAATTATTAATTCTTACACAAGTATAAGCATAAATCTATCATTTCATTGGATGGCTTGTTTGGTTTCCATATAAGAATAGTATAGCATAAGAATAGTATAGTATAAGAATGAATAAACAGACTCAAATACATAGATTCAAAATATTAGGGTTTGGTCATTGGATCCAAATAAATTAGTTTGAATTTGCATATAGCAATTACCAGTGGAAAAATAAAAACTAGTTTACCTGATCATTCAAAACCCTGAATTTCTGATAAACAAAATAGAAGCAAAGTTTTAAGATTGTATTAACTAAATTACTAATAAACACAAGACCTGACTTCCAAGATGCAGGCAAAAAGTGATAGATAACAAACAATGGATTTTGAAAATTAATTACAGTGCTTGTGGACTCTGAACTTGTTAGAAAAATATCAACTGGAAAAGATTAGGAAGCTACAGATCATATCTAATTTTGAAACCTTCAAACTATTCCCTAAATTCTGAGCATTGAGGCCATAAACCTCTCAGATAGCAAGTTACATACTAAGAGAATATCAACTATTGCTCAGAACAGTCTTTCGGTCCAATTACCAAAACTGTCCGCATTGTTCCTTCCTATTCCTTACATGCTCCCTCTTCGGGTACCCCTTACTCATCCTGCTTTTACCATTAGTGCAATTTGTTACCACACTTTATTATGAAGTGTGTTTCATAACCTAGTAAAATTTGAGGTATAGAGAAATCACATAGTCTTTGTGTTATGGTTATCAGAAAGTTTCTATTAAATTAAGGATATATTCTATATCACTTAATATTCAGAATATAAATCAAAATGATATTAAACTTCACTCCTTCATAAGACTTATACATAAACAAAGAGAAAAATGAAAAGCTTTCAATAGGGTCTACAATAATTTTTAGGTACATTTCTGGAAACATGCCAGAATTTGAATTATTTGCTGAATTTGTATCTTTAACTCCTACACTTACCCCAAATCCACTACAAACTACTTTATCAGACTAACATCGATGCTCTGTGATTGTTAGCCATATTTCACTTAATCCACAGATAATCTCAATATATATATATATATATATATATATATATATATATATGCTTGAGTTTTATAATTCAATATCCATATCATTAGTTTTGTGGAGATTTTCTATTCTTGCTGAAAATAAATTGCTCCCTCTCCTGTTAACCCATAGTCTTTATGTTTTTTTTTCTTTTTTTTACTACTAATGTATTTGTTACAAATATTTACTTAGTTAGTTATTTTTGTTACTGGGGATTGAACCCACAACCTTGCACTTGCCAAGCAGGCATTTACACTGCTGAGCTAAAGCCCTAGCCCTGTTAAAATGTTTTATTATAGAGTGTTTATTTATAATATTCTCCGTGCATTCCTTCACTGAGACTTTGCACTTTGACATGGCCATGCTTGTTGGACCTGTACTTATTTTATTACGAACTGCTTAACTTTAGTTAAGGGTTGCTGATTTACTTTATTAGATTAAAAAGAGGAGATATGTACAAAAAATACAGCATCCAGTTAATCTTTCTCACTTACAAGTACTCAAGCGTAATTCTGGTTGCTCGCAGGATGATTCAAATTCAACCGTATTCAGCTGAGAGTTTTTATAGGTAAATAACCACTCCATAATAATTTTCAACAAAAATCTGATGGGATTAAAATGTAAATCAGGGCATTCATCACATTTTTTACTGCCAGTAGCAAGACACCATGCACCTCTGGTTTTCTCAGAGTAATGGACGTGCCCTTGTCTCTGTCTTCAATAATAAACAGTGTGGTGCTGTCTAAAGAATATTCTCAGCAGTTGAATGTTATTAAAAATAAAACACTGGTGGAAGAAATGAGCAAAAATAAACAATGAGTAATTTACACACCAAAAACAGTGACATAAGGTAGAAAATAATGGAAAAGGAAAAAAAATAATGATGACTGGTTGACAGATTGCCATCATTTTACTCTCTGGGGTTTAGTCACAACCTTCAGGAGGGAGATCACATTGAACATCTGGTGGACACACAGTGCGGAACCTCAATGAAGCAGAGCGTGTGTGGTAGAAAGCAATGAGCTTGGGGCTGTGGCTCATCTCCTCCACATACCTAAGAAAATAAAATGCTACTGAATGGTAAGAATTGCCTTCCAGGGAAATATTTGAGTTATAATGCAAGGCTCTTTCTCTGGCACCAAAGTCTGGAAATATGCTACTCTTTTCATATCCCAGTTATAGGACTATGGAAAACATATTACTTCAGTAAAACTCAGTTTATCCTGTGAAATATGGATCATAATAATTCTGAAGAGAAGGACTACTCTGCAGCAATTACGATATTTCTGCTTGCACTTTGAAAACTGTTACATATGAATATAAAAGGCAATGTAGAACAATGGGCTCCTTCCCTTTACCCTTCCCTGAGTAATTACCTGAACAGGGACCCAGCTGTGTCAGGAATATAAGATGCTCCATTCTACTTATGGTTCTGAAATGAAAGTAATATAGTGTTTGGTACAGAGTGTTAAAAGTTTTAATGGATATAACACTGTCTAATTAATTATTAATTAACTTCTTATTTCTTTCCAGTGTTCTAAAAGGGTTACATAAACATCCAACACTCCCCAGTTTACTTTTTGCCCGGAGATATCCTTCTATAAAGTGACATTATTTGTACCCCGTGCTTCTCGAGGTTGACTGTTCTGATCTACCAACTTATCATGACCTGTCATTGGCTGTGTGGTAGCAAATATGTAATCACTGAGAAAACCTGCACTACAGCATTTGCTGTTTCCTAAAGGGTAACTGCTGACACTTGAGCTGACCTCAAGGTACCAGCATCACTTTCCAGAATTGGGAATGATATACACAATCAGTTTTCACCAGCTGCTAAGAAGAGTTTTAAAATACCATTGACTAGCATGCAATGTTTTAATTTAACTTTGTATTTGTATAGGTATATGTCTGCAGTAAGTAATGATTGCTTTCATTATGGGAGTTGGTACATGTATATAGCAATATATAATAGGAACTATTCTCTTCTGAAAAATTGGAAATTTCCCCAAAACTATTATATTGTTTCCCCTAAACTCTGGTCTCAACAACTAACACTATTCTCCTAAGTTTTTATTTTATTTATTTCCCTAAGTAAATATTGAAAATAATCAGTGGAAATTAGTGAAAAAAAATAAATAAATTCATTAGTATAGGTATCAAACATAAAAGTTTAGAAGATAATAAATGTGTCTGTATTTCATCCAAACATAAATAGAAAGGGTCAAAAGTTTGCTGAAATTCCTTTAGTCAAGTGTCCTCCTGGGTCCCCTACTGTCCTCTTGGGTCCCCTACTGAGCAAAGGCACTGGTTTGGTTTGTACTAGTATCTCTCGTGTGACCACTACAGTATCTCTGCCCTTCTTAATTACAGCAGCCTGTCTCTCATGAGAAATCTATGAAGTGAGCATCTGCAGATGGAAATTGAAGGTGTAATTCTCAGAGCGATATCCTTTGTGCTGCTTCAGAGTCCAGGTGTTCAAGAATTTGACAGTTGACCAGGTCACATTGCAGGTGACCAAGTATTGAAAGCTGAGAAATAAATAAAGATAGATTCCCCCTATATCTCTCTAATTCCACATGAAAGCCAGCATAGTGGCGGCCTTGTGTGTTTAAACAGGAAATTCTCATGCACAGCTCAGGGGTTTTTACTGCATGAGCTTCAGTGGACAGAACTGCCTTCCAGAGGAAGCACTCTCCTCCTGTGCTGGTGCAGGAACCAGTCTCATATCCATGTTGCTCTCCCAATCTCGTTCACTCATTCTTTCTCCTTACTAATTCCTCAGAGCAAGCAAACAGTGCTCTGGGTCCCACCTCCAAGGTGAACAAAGGGAGTTCCCTATCTAGAGAGCAAATATTCCAGTAGCACACTTGGATATTCTGTCTTTGGTAGTATCTTCGACTTCAATCACTGACTAATTTCCTCAAACTCCTAGAATCTGTCTGTTTCTTTCTCTTTGGACTTTTGATTCTATTGTGTTTTGAAACTTGAAGAAATATGCTCTCATTAAACACACTGATTGAAGCCAATGATTAAAGCTGATATCAGCCTGGTGATATTCTCAGTACCACAGGGTCAAGCACCGTCAAGTCTTTGGTCTCATTGCCTTATACTGTCTACCTGCAGTAGACAGTAGCACTTAATTTACCGTAGATGTTGACTGATTGGTAATCCCCAGTTATTCCTATTTTTTTCTTTCTTTTCAGAGCAGATATGATGTATAAAATGTACATCCAATGAGTAACTAGCACTTTCCCTGCCTGACTTTTGGGTTCTTTTCTCTTCCAAGCTGTGGAAGAGCTTGAAGAACTTGAACTCTTCCCATCATGTCTTCCTCTCAGAGGGCACAAAGTATCAGTGCATTACACATATAATAGAAAGCTGCAGTAGTCCGCCTCTCCTTCTTGTGGAGCAATGAGCATTCACTTTATGCAAATGTTATTTTATATTAAGGACTAATTGGCAAATATATTACACAAATGTTAATGCTAATTCAGAGTCTAGAGAGGAGAACAAAGGAGAGTAGCACCTCTCCTGTCCCTCAAAGACTAAATGACTGTAGACTTTACTGAGGTAATTCTGCTCCTGTGTAGCCCTCAGACTCACTGTCAAACATCAGTAATTGAAGATGAGTCAGTGCTCAGCTCCGTCAAAAACACAAGATACTCTGCCCTCCTTATGGCTCTGAAATACAACTAACAACCTGGATGTAGGGTACTAAAAATCATGACGGATATAGCTATAACAGAAAAGTATTAAATATCTCATGTAATTAACCCAACTCCCACTGAAGTATATGAAAGAAGGTTGAATTTCACTAGAACAGCAAAAAACAAGCAACTTGATAGGACCACTAATTTTTTATCTTCCTGTGTATCTGCTTCTTAACATACAAATTACAAAGAGTAAGGTAAATGTTTTATATTTCTTTTCCTTCAACTTAAACTGCTACGATTTTTAAAAATTATTTAATACTGGAACATTTATTGTGTCTCATAATTTAAATTCTAGCACTACATAGCTTTCTGCTACTTTTTCACTGGATCCTGTAAGGAAAATTGGGTAACTATTGGCAGGTTCCCTAATGAATAGAAGAGAGCCCAGAATCAAAATACACCAATGCTAAATTCAAATTCTACACTTAAATTCATTTTTTCCTGACGTGTTTGTATTTTATTTTAGTTTTTATTATTCCATGTTTGCAATACATACTGTTTACATTCTTTGGAGTTGATATATGTTCATAACACATCTTGATTCCTTTTTTCATTTCCTTTCCTCTCTTCTTTTCCCATTCCCTCCATCTCTTGATCCACTACCCATATGATAAAGATCTATCTCCCTACTTCTCATGATTTATCATTTGTTTCACTCTCTATAAATTAAGCTTCCAACATAAAAGAAACCGTGCAGTATTTAAACCTGTATTTCTGATTTCATTCACTTACTATTACGGTCTCAAGATGCATACATTTTCCTATAAATTCCTCAAGTTTATCTTTCTTTTTGGCAGGGTAACAGTCCATTGTGTACCACATTTTCTTTGACTGGCGTATAGACTACTTTCAAAACTTAGCTATTATGAATTGTGTAGTCGACATTTGAGTGACTCCCCTGGAATGCAGAAAAATTGCTGTAACCTTGATTATATGGAGGCTTATTTCCAATGCTGATGTGTGCAGAGCTTACTCTGACAGTTCCTTCTCTCTTCAGTTGGCTATAAGCATTGCAAATAAGGCTAACTGAGGTACTAGTATGTAATCTCTAAAGCCATCCGACAGTCTCCTGTTTCCTAGCATAGTGCTCTTTGTAAAAGATGAGCACAGCAGGATGGTAGAGCCACTCAGCTCAAGGAATGTCAATTGGGTATGAGTCTCAAAACAAAAAGCTATGACTCCCTGGGACACAAAAATTTACATATCAGAAACTGAAGTAATAGCCTCCTAAAACCATTCAAATGCTACCTTAATTGAATTATGCAGATTGATCCTTCTCCACAGTCATTCTCCCCACATCTCACAAAGATGCTTTTCTCCCTATCTGTCTAGCCAATTCAAGTTATTCATGGAACTCATGCTTGAGCCACCCACCTTTGTCACAAGTCCTGGGAAAGGCCTTGGATCAGGGCCTTTGCTTATCCTCATGGCAATTGGGCTTAGGATCCCTTGGCTGCCCTTAAATTGAATATGTCTTGGTGTCTTTACTCTTGCCATGGGGTTCAAAAATTTCAATAACAACTCAATGGGGTTATTAATACAATTTTTGGGGACCATCTCTGATCTCCACATTGCCACAAACATTATCCTTCACAAAAAGGCTACTTTATGAAATGGATTCTCTTTTCTCTGATCTAAATTCCACAGACGTTAGATTTTTAGTACTTTACTTCTAAGAACCAATTCTGTTCTGTCTATTGCTAAGTAAGTAATAATCCCAAAATTTGATATCTTCAAATAGCAGTGTATTTTATCTTACCATTTTGTGGTTCAGAAATGTAGAATGCACTTAGTTGATACTTAGCTGACAAAGTGAGTCCTATCTGTTGGATACCTAATGGCTTCAATCACGCTTAGTGCTAAGATTAAGAGGAATGGAATAATAGGCTAGACTGAGAACCCTCCTCATGAAGTCTTAGGGTACCTCCAAATGTTCTTACTGTAGTTAAACTTCTTACATGTTAGCTCAGTACTCCAAAATTGGGCAGTAACACAAAGTACAAAAATCTTAAGGAGAGGCTAAAAATAGTACAAAATCACTCTGCTGTTTTGTTGGTCAAGCAGTGAAGAAGACCATGTAGATTCCAGAAAAGGGAAAAGGTTTTTGTCTCTTCAAAAGAACATAAAAAAAAAATGTGGCTATCTTTACTTCAATGTTCAAATAGCATAATTTTCGATAGAGATGATTCCAATTGAATTGATTTAGCTTGTATGATCAGCCATAAACCTATAATCAATGATAGTTGTTTGAATTACAGAGTTGCTTATATTTTTTGAAACAGAATTTGCAGCGATCCACTTTGATTGGTGAAATATTTTCTGTTTTTTTTTTTTTTTTTTTTTTAAGCTGACTTAGCTTTGAGAGGATAAAATAATGAAGCATATCTGTTAGGTAGCAATATTTGGAAATTTCTACATTATTCAATTTACGGGCATTTACCAAAAAATTATCCTTCATATTCATTTTGTTCTTTGTCACTTTCTCTATTTGCTGTCCATTAACCACAGGAAAACTTTCTGATCTTTCTGGGGTGAAGGTCCATATTCACTTTCTCTGATTATTTCATAGTTTTATGCTTTCACCTCCTATTAGTTTCTGTGAAAGCTGACAAACTTCATATGCTATTCTTTGCAAGATGACATCTCTCTTTCTCTTCCAGAAACTTGATCTAAAATCTCTTGCCTTAAAACCATAAATCTCTTGCCTTGAAACCTTAAATCTTGTTTTTAATTGACTTTCTTAATTTATCCACTTTTCTCAAAAAGTTGCAGGATAAATTTTTCAAAATCCTGCAACTCTTATAGATTTGCATTTACACTATATTTTAAAAGGCTATGTTTTTCATTTCTAATATTTTCTAATAAGACCCTATTAACATTTATCTTCTTTGTGCTCTCTTACTTGAGTTTGATAGCTATATAGCCAAGAAAAAGTTATCCAGCACATAATATGTTTCCTCACTAAACAAAAACCTTGTCTGATTAAAGCTTTATTATCAGATGTTACTGCTTTGCTTTTAGTCTTAAAAGTACTTAGTTTATCACATTTAGAAATTGCATAGAATACTTGACCAACTATAATCTGAAAATATATTTAGACTGTACAAAATGCTCCAAGAGAAAATAAAACTATAACCTTCTCTGAACTCTGTCCTATTTGTAAAATAAAAGCAAAGAGCAGACACAGAAATCCTAAATCACAGTCAGAAAGTTTCTAAATGAAATCCCAATTCAAAAAATTTTCTAGAGACCTGAAAAACCCATTCATGTTACCTCTTTGTTTAATCCACGAGTGACACATTATAATCCAGTATAAAGTTGTCAGAGAAATAGAATCAGCTATTTCATGATTATTTTACCAGACTGTGAAATTAGGACTAAAGGAATCTGGACTGGCAGTAGATAATCAACAATAGACTCCACATTAAAGCAGATTTGTCACTGAAAAGGAGGAAGGAAAGAGAGAAGAAAGGAAGGAAGAGAGGAGGGGAGGAAAAAAGAAAGAAAGAGAACACAGTTCCATTAGATTTATTTATCTTTTTGCTGTAATAACACACACACATATGGTTCAAGTGAAGGAAAAAGAATGCATATATTTTTGCCATCATTAGAATTCATAAACCATGCAAAGTATTGTTCAATAATTGGAATCCTTTGTTTTCAGAGACAAAGAACATTTGTTATCCATTTGCTGAGTGCCTAAACTTGTGTCACACATGTTTATTTGTTTGGTCATAATTACAAATTTATAATGTGGAAATATCAGAGAGTAACAGACCATAAATGACAAACTGTAAGGTTTCAAAAGTTGTACTAGAAGAGTGGTTACTTATACAATATAGTTTTTTTCTGCCTAAGAAAGAAATTGAACAAGGTGTTCATTCTATAAAATATCCAACTGATGGAAATAGTATAATGTTGGAATCCAAACAAGAACCCTGCTGGAGATCAAAGAGTATATGTTATTTTTTGAAGCAATACCAAGGCCAAGAGATGTGGAGAGTTTGTCTCAGGGCATGAATCTGCCACGTTCACATTGGGTCCAAACCCAGAGGCCTCCCAACAGTCTGGTTTCTTCATGTTGTGCTACATAGATTTTCTATCTAAAAATACTTTCTGATTTCTCAAGTTAGCTAGTGTGACAATCATAATTGGAAAAAGTCTTTATAATCTGTCAATACCTGAAGATGGGAAGAGTTGCAAATGTATCTGCCCTTGCTAGTGTGAAAATTTTGTTCATACTTTTATTTCTGGCTGCAGACATTACTACTGTACATAGACCTTGTGTCTTCTTTCATCACAGAGTGTACACAAGTTGAGTCTTAGTTTTAAAACTACCCAACAAGCAACAGCAAGAAAACTTTCATATTTTGTGTTAAAGAACACCAGGGATTGCCAAATTGTGGCCCCCAAACCAATTCTGCTGTTTTCCCACAGCCCAGATCTAAGAATAATTTTTGCAGGATGGATGATTCAAAAAAGAAGACTGTGTCATGACATTTAATATATGAAGTTCACATTTTGATGTCCAGATATGAAGCAAGGCCATGCTCATGTGTTTACCCATAGTCTGTGGCTGCCTTTGTGCTATTCCAGAAAGCGGAGTGTTGGAAACAGACCATGTGGCACAAAAATCCACAGGGAAAAACTTAAAATCCAGCCCTTTCATTTGGGAATGCTTGTAACATATTAATTATCCAGAGGGTCTTCCCGATTAAATATTTTCTTGGCCTACTTTGCATTCAGGCTAAGACAGTGGAAGACATTGGTGAATTCTTCATTAAATTTGAGAATATTTTCACCCACTAAACTAATCCTTTTACTTTGTGGGCAGCTGCTGCCAATAGTGACTTGCAAATCGATGTATTTACCAAATAGGAGAAAAAGATGAAAAATTGGTTTGGCATATGGAGAAGACTGCTGTGGTACTGCTGTTTGACTTCACTCTGACGAAAAGTACATGATTAATGAGGCTTATAAATTCAAGAAAAGCAAATGTTGTCAATATTTTTGCAATAAATTTTCCAGAAACATTGATGCTACTGAAAAATAACATTTGCTTTTTTTAAATAGATTTTTATCAAATGTTTACAAAACATTGCTATAGGAAGTATTAAATCTTCAGCAGTTTTGGTTCCACACTTTTACTCAATGTCCTAGAAAGAATAACTATGTCTTAGTTCAAAAGTAGTGTTTCCATTTCCATAGGCTGTATTCTTCCTAAGGTTATTCCTGATTGATCAGCCATTGTTATGGCTTGTGTCTAGATGTTCCTCCAAAATCTCATGAAATCATAGGGGTGCTTTACAGAGGTGGCTGGATCTAGAGTATGTGGGTTGGGATCAAGGATGTGTGCTTACTAAATCAGTCCACTGGTTAATTGGATGTAGTTCTGGCTAGGATTAAAGGTGTTATTGCTACACTGACCCTAGGGCTGGTACCTTTCATAAAATATAAGGGACTGAAAGCAGCCTCAGTACTGTCAGCTGTCTGCTTGCTGTCTACTTTCTCCTCTGTGATGCCCCTGCCATGCCTTCCTACCTTAGAGACAGCCGATTAGGGGCTGAAAGCTCTACAGACTGAGCCAATACACCCTTTTTCCTTTAACTTTGGGTGTTGGGTATTTTGTCTCAGCAATAAGAACCATGTGTCTCACCAACACAACCATTAATACTTAGATTTTCTGTACTTATTTCTCAAGAGGGCTGAGTCCTTCACCTGGCTTTCTATCAGGGTACAAACTCAGATAACAAATCCATGTTGGAATTTTCAATTGTCATCATACTAAAAACGTCTGCAGGGGCAGCCTGCTTATACATTGGAAAGGAGCAACGTGAGGAACTGAGATTATGTCAGGATAATGTTCTTAAGGATAGAAAAAGTAGTAGAATGAGTTAGTACATTTTTTCAACTAGATGATGAAAGTTAACTTTGCAGTTTTTGAGCAAATTCACAAAGAAGGATTTCGGTCTAGTTTTCCAAAATTAAGCAATCTCATTTCTTATCATTCTATAGAGCTAGTGACTGGTAGAAAAATCACCACCTTGGGGCTGGGGATTTAGCTCAGCGGCATAAGTGTCTGCCTTGCAAGCACATGGTCATGGATTCGATCCCCGGTACCAATAAAAAAAGAAAGAAAGAAAGAAAAATCACCACTTCATAGTTCTGTTTTTATTAATCTCAAACCAGATGGTATGCCTCACTCAGTTATACTATTTTAGGCTACCACCCATAAATCGAATGGATAATTGTTTTATCAAGTTCTTTAAATTTTCTGTGCTGAGTATATCTAACAAAATTTCTCAAATATATTTGTAAATGGTTCAAGATTAGAAAAATTGAAACAAATGGTAAAGCAGAGGTGACTATCCAGATGGGTTTCTGGGAGCAGATAGGAGAGTGAATAAATGTGACCTTTAATTTAAAGTTTTATAATGAATAAAAATTGAAACATAAACAAAGCTGTAGCCAAAACAGTTAACCACTAGTAACTGAGATGAGTTGTGTGTGCTAGTTATTTCAACCCACTAAGCTGAGAAGTATTTTATGTACTAAGTAACTTTACTTCATATAGAAGGTATGATTGAAATACAAATTGAAAATTTAAATTGACAACATTTTGCTACACTTCTCTCAAAATATTCTCACTCACTTCCCTTATTCTTCCTGTCTTGCCACTTTCTGAAGCAGGTCTGTCACTTCTCTCACATTTCCACGAGTGGTGGGGTAAACACTGCTACTGAACGCTCTCCATCAAAATGGCAGCTCATAAGGGATTCCAGTGTGTCTTTATCCACATTGTTTCTGACTCTGACACTATTTTGCTTTTAACTTCTCCTCAGTCAAAATATCCATAAAAGGCGAGCATTTTGAATCACTTCTAGTCATGAAGCCTGCCATGACAACACAACAAAAGAAACTCATGAAAAAAAGACTATCAATTCCTTCAAAAACATTGGGATAATTGTATTCAATGCGAGGGAAAATACTGAGGTGATGGATAGCAATGTGTCTTTCATTGTGATTTTTTTAAAAGTAAATATTTCCATATTTCCCATTGTTCCTTGTATACTTACAGTTTTCTATTTTCATAAAATCATAAATGTTGCATTTCAATTTTATCTAGTGGTCTTTGCATGAGCAAGAGTAATCAATGACAAATATCTGATTCTAAGAATAAAAAACAGAAAGCTTCATACCTATTGTTGTACCCTAAGAAAATAGCTTTGTTATATGTGTATTATAGCAAACCTGTATAGGGGCTTACTAAATGTGTTTGTTTTATCCTTTTTCCCTAACTGATATGTTAAGGGACCTAATTGATCTGTTGAGCAACACTCTCCTCTGTAAAGAATTGCAAAAATCTCACCTAATTGATATGTTAACCATTGTTGCTCTCTACAAACTACAGAAGCTGTGCTAAAACAAGCTAACAAGGGTTGTTAATCACTGCTAGGAGCCTCTATTCTCCGCTAAAGAGCTAAGAAAAACTTAAGTTCCAGCGTCTCATAACTTGTGACCCCTTCGCACTCACTAGCGAAGACAAGCTGTCCTGAGATAATTAACTGTCCACTTTCTTCTTCAAATATTGCTGCAGACGTGCCACTCTGAGATAATGTCAGTCTGCAGGATAAAAATAATTTTTAAAAAACACCAGAAACTCCCTAGATTGTCAGAGCTAAATAGACAGCAATACAGTTTCCAGACTCGGGTCAACAAGTTTGATGGCTCTACAGGTTTCTTTGTTTCTCTCCCCCCGCCCTTTCCTCCAGCCCCTTTTTAAAGTCCTCCCTGCAGCTTCTAGGGGACAGTCTCCAAATTGGCTCCCGGAGACTGGTCGCCAGGCCTAAAAATAAAGCCTTTGCCACTAAATTTTCGGTCTCTTGCCTCCTTGGATTTTATACCGGGGCTCAAGTTATAACATTTGGGGGCTCGTCCGGGATGGAAGCAAGACCCCAGACTCATTTCTAAACATTTGAAAGTAAGTGCTCTGGAGGATTTGTTTGGGCCGCGGTCAATTTGTAATTTTGAGGGGACGCCCTCAATTTGGGAGCGGGAACCACCCGAGGACAGAGTCAGTTGGTTTGTAGGACAAATTCTGTCCATTTGTGACTCTGCCCTGTGTGGGGAACAGCTCCGTTTGGAAGGGGACGCCCTTAATTTGGAAAGTGAAACCTCCTGAGGACAGAGTCAATTGATTTTTGCCATTTGTGACTCTGCACCGGGTGAGGAACCACTCTGTTGGTTAATTTGTTAATTCCTCCAGATCCCAAAATTTGACTAATTTTTGGGCAAAGGCCATTTTTGCTGCAGCTTGTCTCGTCTTGTATGTCTGTTTGTTTGTCCATTTGTTCTAATTGTTCTCCTTTTGGTTACCCTAAATCTAACAGAACATTCTCTCCTAGGAACCCCTTCTATGAGCCCAGAATGGACAAAGGGATTTAGATATTGATGTGCAGTGTTTTTGTTCTTTAAAATTGTTTGCCTGTTTGGATTTGTTACTAACTTAGGGGCTTGTTGCCCATTTCTGTTGCAGGATCCATATGGCTTATTAGATTCAAGCTTCATAATAAGAAAAATTATTTCCTTTAGCTCACCAAACTGTGCAAAAAGCACCCTTTGTTTGTGTCTTTAATGTTGTGGCACCTTGTTTAATATGTAAGTCTTCAACTGATTGCTTGCAACCTTGGCATGCCTTTTAAAAGGAGTATTTTTCTTTCTGGTTAAAAAGTAAATATATGTGCACATATATGTATATATTTATGGTTTTTAAGAATCATATCAACTTTACCAAGTAAAAACCAGGTCATACTGTAATTGAGCCAGTTAAAAGGTTATAGCTTAAAAAAAAACCCAGCATTTTAATGTGGTAAAAAGACATAAAATTAATTAAATATGTTTTAGACTACTAGAAGGTAACTTCAAGGGTTTTGTTGAGAGTTTTAATGTTGTCTGAGAAGCGAAAAAAAAAGATAATTGACTGGTGATAGTAAAAAAGAGGGACAAAAAAGGTGGTTTGTCTTCAAGTAAAATGTCTGCTGTGCCAAAATGTAAAAAAAGATAAAACTTAGAGGTATATTATAAGTTATAAAAAGCTTGAGATGATATAAATTTTGTCTTGGTTTATAGTACTGAAGACAACAGGTTTGACAAGAAGTAAATGTGTTCAAAGTTTGACAGTATTGGATCAGTTTTGATAGATTTATTTATAAGATTCTAAACCTTTGCTGCAAAGTGTTTCCATTAATATGAGATTATAGATGATAATAGAGATAAGATATAAGTTTTCACATGTGCTGTGGACCTCTGGGAGATTATATGGCACAATTTTGTTACCTATAAAAAAGCTTCTTTTTGTTAAGTATGTAATTTCAGTAAAATGATGGCCTGCCAGGTGGCACCCTGGGACAAAAGGTGGTGTGCCATCCAGATAAAGCCTGCTCTCTGATATGGAATGCCAAAACCATGTTGTCCTTTTGTCCCAAGCCGATTGGACATCCAGAGGTAAGGGGGTTTCCCTAGTATCGCCGGTTGGTCTCTTTACAACTCAGTCGGCCCCACATGTTAGAAAAAAGATTACAAAGGTTTGAGAGTTTAAAAAAAAAAATGCCCCTCAGCCAGTTGATAGAGATAGCACAAAAGGTCTTTTAAAACTAAAAAAATTACCGTCTACTGGGAAATTTGTCCAGCGTACCTGAGTCCTCACAACTGACTTAGAGTTAAAACTGTTGGGCAAATGGAATCAGGAGATTCCAAAAGTCTGGGCAGAAGACAATCCTCCAGGGCTAGCAGTCAGCCAAGTCCCCCTTCTGATGGAGCTCTTACCCCAAGCATGCCCCTTCTGCTTGTGACAATGCCCGATAAGCCTGCAGGCCCGGAAAGGGATTTAAAGTCCACATGCAGAGGCTAAGAGACAATGATATTCTCATTCCTTGTGTCTCTCCCTGGAACATGCCCTTGCTTCTAGTCACTGAAGCCAGGGACAAATAACTATCGCTCTGTACAGGATCTCGGAGAGTTAATACATGAGTTCTGAGTCTATACCCAACAGTGCCAAATCCTGAGAACACCTGGTACTCTGTTCTGAACCTGAAAGATGCTTTCTTCACTTTGCCACTTACTCTGGTGAGTCAACTCCTTTTTGCCTTTGAATGGACTGACCCAGATACGGGGGTAAAAAAACAGCTGACCCGGACACATTTACCTCAGGGTTACAAGAACTCTCCCACTCTTTTTGATGAGACATTAACAAGAGATCTTTTAAAAAAAAAAAAAAAAAAAAAACCACCCTGAGATAGTGCTCCTCCAGCACATAGATGACTTGTTAATAGCCTCGACCCCCACAGAAGCTTGTAAGCTTGTCAAGAGACAACTGAGAAACTGTTAAAGACTTTGGGGCAATTAGGCTATAAAGTCTCGACTAAAAGGGCACAATTGCGCTGTCAGGCTGTGACTCATCTGGACTACAAATTGCAAAAAAAAAAAAAAAAAAGGAGGATTTTGTCCAAAAAAAGTGTCCAGGCTATATTGCAGATCCCATTCCCAGAAACTAAGAAACAGGTGCGCGAATTTCTGGGAGCTGTCAGATACTCCAGGCTGTAGATTCTAAATTTTACTGAAACAGCTCACCCCCTGTAGGGCTCCCTTAAGGAAAAAACTCACTAAACTGGACTGATAAATGTAAACTGGACCTTGCGGCAGCTCAAGTGGGCCTTGACAGAGGCCCCAGCCCTGGGACTCCCTGATGTTACCAAGCCATTCACCTTGTTCGTAGATGAACTCAGGGGCATTGCCAAAGGAGTCCTAACCCAGGACATTGGCTCTTAAAAGAGGCCTATAGCCTATCTTTCCAAAAGGCTCAATCCAGTATCAAGAGGGTGGCCTCCATGCCTAAAATTCTGGCCGCTGTGGCAATGCTACTTAAAAGAGGAAAAAAAAAAAAAAAAAAAACAAACCTCACTTTTGGACAGAAGATTTCTGTAGTGACCTCCCACAGTTTAGAGACTCTTATCAAAACCCCTCCTAAAAATGTGAGTGCTAAAATCTCACACTATTAGGCCCTGCTCCTAGACCCAAAATTGATAGTTTTCAAGACTTCTTCAGTTTTAAACCCAGCCACCCTTATGCCTGACAACGACCTGAGAAATTTCACAGATGGAAGCAGCTTCATCCAGAACGGCAGAGGCAGATGAGTGGCCGGGGCAGCAGTGACCACCAAAAGGAGGTACTCTGGGTTAAGCGGTTAGAGCCTGGCATCTCTGTCCAAAAGGTGGAGCTCATTGCTTTGACTGAGGTACTAAAACTAGCCACAAAAAAGAGGGTAAACATCTATACAGATAGTAGATATGCTTTTGCTACTATACATGTACATGGAGCAATCTATTAAGAGCGAGGTCTCTTAACCTCGGCCAGGGCAAAGATTTAAAAAAAGGGGGGGTGGCTCCACAGATCCTAGATTTGCTGGCAACAGTCTGGCTGTCGGCAGATTGCTGCTATTCACCTGAGGAAACAATTTGGCAGATCAGGCCTCTCAAAGAGTAGCAATCACATCAGAGGGGCCAGCCGAGAAAGTAACTGCTCTGATGCGAGTCCCCCCGACCTTGTCAAAACCAGTCTACACAAAGAAAGACTGCACTGGTTGTTGTGAGCCATCTAACAGATTCCAGTCCCTGTGACTAAAAGACAAGTGCAAAATTTCTAGGAGCCACAGGACTGATCCAGAGTTTGGGACCCTGGCAGAGGTCTGTTGTCTACCTTTCCAAGACACTTGATTCTGTAACAACCAGATGACCACCCTGTCTGTGGTGATTTCCTCAGTGGCCCCCTCATAAAGGAAGCTTAAAAATTGACTTTTGGACACAAACTCTTGTTTCTTCCTGTTCCCTGGAGACTCTCATCAAGGCCCCATCAGACTGCGGATGTCTAATTCCTGAGCCATACATTATCAGGCACTATTTCTGGAAACAGCGGCTTCAAACTCTGGCTACTTTGCTGCCTGAGGATGACCCCTCGTTGCCTCACTACAATTGTACTAAGGTCATTGATCACCTCACAGGACTTCGACCTTATCTAGTGGATAAGCCATTATCTAGAGTTCCATCCTACTTCTCTGATAGAAGCAGCTACGTCTATCAAGGTAAGCGGGTCTTGGGAGCTGCCATTACACAAAATCTTAGGTTCTATGGGAACAAATCTTAGAGCCAGAGACATCAGCATAGTGGGCTAAACCCATTGCCCACACTGAGGCCTCAAGTTGTCTTTATCAAAAATGGGGTTTATTGTCTTCTGGAGTCAAAGGATTAAATTGCTCCCCAAATTTGGACTTGTTGGCTGCCATTTAGATGCCAAAGAGAATGGCTACTATCCGCTGTATAAGCCATTGGGCAGAAGATGATCTTGTTATAGAAAAAAATAATTTGACAAATGCCACCTTCCAAAAGATAGCCAAAAAGCCCCAAAATCAGTGGGGATTGAGATAAGCTTGACATTACTGCTGATCCCACCTATTTTCTTTGTCAGAGCCCATTTACACTTAAAAAGACCAGCATCTGGCAGCTCAACTTCCAAGAGATTCCCGAGGGCTAATATCAAGCTAGCCCAGTCTGTGAGCTTCAGATGCCCTCAGTGCCAATTGGTAAATCTAAAAGTACTGCAACAAATAAAAACCACTGGTTATCGTGAGACTATGCCTAAAAACACTAAAAAAATAGATTTTACAAAAATAAAAAGCCTAAAACTTCAAGGATATAAATGTTATAATGGTTGATACTTTCATTAGATGAGTAAAAGCGTTTTCTACTTAGTCTGAGTCAGCTCTGATAGCAGTTTCCCTGATTTGGTCTCCCTTTTTATCCATGGGGTCCGACAATGGCCTGGCTTTTATAGCCTAATAACTCAAATTAACCTAAGCTTTGCAGATCAATTAAAAACTCGATTGGGCTTACCAGCCTCAGAGTTCAGGAGAGATAAAAAGATAAGTTAGATTTTAAAGACTATAATTACTAATGGCCTTAAAAACTGGCGAAAACTGGGTAAGTCTCTTTTCCTTCTGCCCCTTTGTGTGCGTGATGTATCCCCTATGTTGCAGATATTTCCTCTTTTGAGGTTTTATATAAGAGATCTTCCTCTTATCATTAAAGGTTTCTAAAAATTAGCTGATTTAACTAATCAAGATCTTATTAAGTCTCCCCCAGACTCTTTAGCCAGCTCTGACTTCCATCCACTGGTTATTTCGCTGCTGCCCACTGCGAGCTAAAGAGCCTAGGCACCTAGACAAGCGACCTCACCATAAATCACTTGAGCTGCAATGGACTGTCAAAGTAGCTGAAAGCCTGCCTGGATTCAACGTTCCCACTGCAGACAGGTCCCAGCTTCAAAAGACCATTAGCCTGCGGATAAATAAACTGTCATTTCTTCCAAGGACACTTTAAAGCTTAAGATTGTCTAATATAACTGATAATTTTGTGTTCTCCTCTTTTGTAGAGACCCCTAAGATGCCTCTGTCTGACTTAAAAATTGTTACTTGCATGATAAAACAGAGTAAATTTAAATGTTGGTTTTCTTTCTCCTTTTGGTTAACAGCTTTAATGACAGCTACAAGACCTTTGTTAATCCTCCTACTGGGCCTTGTGTTGTAAACAAGTTGATAAACTATGTCAAAGTTCTTAAAAACTTATAATTTTAAAGACACATACAAGGTTATAAACAGATGCTAAAGAGTCAATGATTTGACACACTGACTAAAATCAGTGGGGAATGTTGTACCCTAAGAAAATAGCTTTGTTATATGTGTATTATAGCAAACCTGTATAGGGGCTTACTAAATGTGTTTGTTTTATCCTTTTTCCCTAACTGATATGTTAAGGGACCTAATTGATCTGTTGAGCAACACTCTCCTCTGTAAAGAATTGCAAAAATCTCACCTAATTGATATGTTAACCATTGTTGCTCTCTACAAACTACAGAAGCTGTGCTAAAACAAGCTAACAAGGGTTGTTAATCACTGCTAGGAGCCTCTATTCTCCGCTAAAGAGCTAAGAAAAACTTAAGTTCCAGCGTCTCATAACTTGTGACCCCTTCGCACTCACTAGCGAAGACAAGCTGTCCTGAGATAATTAACTGTCCACTTTCTTCTCCAAATATTGCTGCAGACGTGCCACTCTGAGATAATGTCAGTCTGCAGGATAAAAATAATTTTTAAAAAACACCAGAAACTCCCTAGATTGTCAGAGCTAAATAGACAGCAATACAGTTTCCAGACTCGGGTCAACAAGTTTGATGGCTCTACAGGTTTCTTTGTTTCTCTCCCCCCGCCCTTTCCTCCAGCCCCTTTTTAAAGTCCTCCCTGCAGCTTCTAGGGGACAGTCTCCAAATTGGCTCCCGGAGACTGGTCGCCAGGCCTAAAAATAAAGCCTTTGCCACTAAATTTTCGGTCTCTTGCCTCCTTGGATTTTATACCGGGGCTCAAGTTATAACACCTATTATATCTGATTTCACAGTTACAATGATGCTATGAAATAGATTGAAGGGGAGGAGACAATGTTTAATTTTTTGTAATTTTTTTAGGGTACAATAACAAAAAAGAACTTGGATAAAGTGTGAAGAAGAAAATTAACTATGCACCCACTGGAGTGAAGATGAAGGTCAATTCTGTGTTTCCATATCACAGAAATAGTTGTCTCTTTAGAAAATGCTCCTAAATGGAAAAAAATGTCCTTGAAAAATGGATTAAAAGTTGTACATCTATGTGTATGTATGTGCTTGTTCATGTACAAGTAGCAAAGTATCATTGTCATTTTATTTGAGAATATTTGTTTCCACCAGTTGAAAGCATGCAGCTTTGTACTTTCCTGCGAGCTGAAAGTATTGAACAATTTGTGGTCTGTTGGGTAGAGTGAACTTGAGATCCCCAGAAATAATTTGTGTGGAAGATAACTCACTATTGTTGAAATATTTCTTGTTCATTGGATGACTGTATAAATCCTAGGGGAATTTGAGAGAAGTTTTTAAATTTTCCCTCAGTACTTGCATTCACAACTTTTGAACCACAGAGCCAATATTTAACAGAAAGAAAATATTTAGCAGAAAGAAAAATAACAACTGTTTGTCCCAACTGGTAAGAAACTCAACAAATGTTATCAAGTCATGGTAGTTTTACAGAAACTAAATATGCTCAATCAATAACATGTATATTCATATATGTATATGTGTTAATGACATTAATGAGAAGTATCATTCAGTTTAAAATATAAAGAAAAATTACATGTAGCAGTTACTCTTGTATATACGCATGTATGTAAGTATGTATATCAATTTGCTTTTAAAACAATAACATATTAATACAGACCTTATGGCTACATCTGACCAAGCAGTTAGAAAGCCCTCCAGAACTACCTGGGATTGCTTAGCTAAATAGTAAGTCATTACATAATCACTTGGGAAATACCCCAGTTAAACACCTGAGGCAACTTCTCTCCATAAAAGACAATGCAGAGCAGGGGGAACACCGCATCTGGAAGTCAGATGGCACTGTTTGTTACTTTCTGTAGCTCATAATTTGTGCATTTTTCACCCCCTACAAATTTGTTGTTCAAATACTATTCCTTGATTACATGCTTTCCCACACTGAACTCTGATCAATCTTTGGTGATTTATTGCTTCTGCAGAAAATCTAAAATGACTGTAGTGTAGGAGCCAAGACTGTTATCAAAGAACTTCTCAGGCTACAGCACTGGGTCTTACAGAGCTGGTGAAAGCAGCCTTTCTACTTCTGATGAGGAACCCATCACACCAAAACCCTGTCACTCACACCATGCTCCAGGGTTCAAGGTACAGTGGCGATCTGGACTCTATTGCACCTAGCAGGTTACTCTATTCATTCAAATGAGAGTTACTTCTACTTGCTTTAAAACCCTTGTGTTAAAACAAGTTAGGGTTCACATATTCTGCCCAATAACTCCATGATACCTACAATTCCAAAAGTAAATTTCCCCTACAGTTTGCCAAAAAAGAGTAATATATTGACACAAAAATATTTTTTGGTTATTATAGTAGTATTTTTAGTAAAGTAGCTACAGAAATGAGGACAAAGATAATTTTATCAATTAAGATAATGATATTATCAATAAACTTGATTACAATAGCATAGTGCTTGCAGACTGCAGTTCACATTTCAAAGCACTATTGTAGGGTTCATTCCATTTACTTTTTAAAAACTGTCTGGTGATAAAGAATGGTGGGTATTATCTTCAGTACAATGTGAAGATATTTTAGCTCCAGAATGAAGAAATCAGTTTTTCATGTTAAATAAATTTATAAGTAAAACTAGGACTTTAATCAATGTTTTTCCTACAATACAGTAACTTTTACCATCTTTGATAGTAGAGTACATTTCTAATTTTGATGTAACTCAAATACAAAGTATCTATTTATACGTTGAATTTTTTAAAAAAATAATAAACTTGGGAATGTAAAGGCAGAAATGTTAACAATTGCGGCAGCAATTCCATTGCCTATCTGGTTTTTCCCTTTCAGGAGTACAATGAAGACATTTCCTATTGTGTTGCTTTAACACTATCGCTCAACAGACCATTTTTCGCAGTTTCAAGAACACATGAAAAACATTACCATGAATAGATTCAGTGCGATTTATAGCCCGGAATTTTATTGCTGTTCTGTGGAACTGTCCATAAGTTTGGGTTTTTTTTTTTCTTCTTTTTGACCAGAATACAAAGATCCGAGACATGCCCTAAGTAGTTTAATGGCCTTTAGAACTTTATTATGAGAGTATAATCCAAACTTGGAAGTTTCCTCCTTTAAAATTGCAATGATTTTTGCTCAATGAGTACCACGTGCTTACTCCTCCTTTGTGGAATACAGTTTATCTTTAATGTCTTCAACTTAAACTGTTTGAGTTTCAAGGAAGCCGAGGCTCATTATTCAGTCTTCCAGGATTCAACGGTCAAGGTTGTATTCCGTCAAGCCTGTCCCTTCACCGATTCAGAAGCAGTAGTTGTATTCCCCTCTCAGCCTTCATTTTCCAGTCTAAGAGTTCCTAACTCTTTTTTCTGTTCCTCTGAGGACATGCTACACACATAAATCAGGCTTCCAAGGAAGCTAAAAGAGGTAATTATTATTTGCATTTTGGGCATTTAAAAACTCAAAGCTCAGAGGTGAGGATAGTTAATTCTAGCTACTTCGCCAGATTATAAATTTCTCCTGGGGACGCAGCTCCTTCTGTTTGTTTTATCTATGTCTCTCCTCCTTGAAATTCCTGTGATAAAACCATACAAATAACTCTCTCTCTAGAGCTTTGAATAAGAAATACTTTAGGGCCCATCAATTTACTGATCTGAATTCTAGTTACTAGGTCTGTCTTTAGGAAGAAAAATTCACTTGGACTACTATCTAGGAGATTATTGTACCATGAGAAGGTTTACTGTTTATATCACTAAAGTAAGAAATTCACTTTTTTTTTTTTTTTTTTTGGTAAAACTGAGTATTGCAAATGTTTTTCTCCTGTATCCACTGTGCCCACCTTATATGTCTTGAGTGATGTTGGACACAAACCAGGTGCACTGATTCATCTTCAAACAGACTCATTTTGCAAAAATGAGCTTCCAACGGAATGATTTAGCTAATACCAAAGTACAAAGCAAAAGTTCTTTACAAGGTCTTTTTCAGAGTTTAAACAAAACTTAAATCTTTTCTTCTTCTTGTTCTTCTTCTTTGGCCTCAAAGTTACATTTTAATTACAGTGCAATAATTCGAGGAACATTGATAATAGGGAAAACTTTTAGACCTTTTGTTCTTTAGTGCAGTCAAGGGAAACCTCATTAGAGAGGATTTTCTTAGTTAGCAGGGCTTCGAGGTTAATGAGCTGTGAGTGATAATATAGAGTAGTAATCCCTGCTGGCAGTAACAGGTTGTATTATATATATTCCTTAATCTCAATAGGGAAAGAGGTGATTGGAGAGAGTGAAAAGGAAACCAATTTAGGGGGCTCAGGGATAGTCCCAAAATCTCATTCTTGGTATAAATCATAACTGAAAACTTCATGTGCTTACAGCAGACAAGTGAAAGGTTGAATGGTTAAAAACCTTGCTCCATAAACTGATTTCAGTGTCAAAGTGGTGACCTGTGTATCTTTCATTCTGGATTGACTGAGGCTTCTCAGTGTTTGTTTCCATCAGGTTCTAATTTTCTTTTTCTCTAATATGAAGAAGCCAGTATTGTTTGGAGCCATAAATCTCAGATCAATTTGCTGTAAGTAAGGGAGAGTAGGAAGGGTGAAAGTAGGTGACTATAGTATTATTAAAGGAACATCATGATTTGAATAAATTTTGGTGACCACAGTCCATTTGACTTAATTCCAGAATGGGATATCTCTGAAATGAACAAAGACTTTTCATTAGATGACTATTTTTAGTGGCATTATCATGGTTCATAGCAATGCTTTCATTGCTCATCTCACTTACTGTTCCCTTTGCTCTTGGTCGCTTTCTGGAAATCAACTACAGTTGATACCAATAATAAAAAGAAATGGGGCTTCTCATCTTGCAAGTTTTAGGCTCAGTTGGTTAAATCATAGTATCATTCGGGGTTTTTTTTTTGTTTTTTTGTTTGTTTGTTTGTTTTTTGCAAAAATAGGAAATTCCAGAAGCAAAATTGAAGCTTCCTTTTTCTGTCTTTACCTGTTTTTGCTTTTTTAGGTTTGCTTTTCTGAATTATCATTCCGATATTAATAAAACTAAAAATACTCTTAACAAATAAAGCTCAGAATTTTCCTTTTTATACTCAAGACCTTTCATAATTTGGCATTATATAGGAATTCTACCTTTTCTCTCTTTTCTTCTTACCATAAACTCTGCTAGAGAACGACTACATTTTTTTTTCTTTTTTCTAAATATACAAAGCCCTCTTCCCTCTTTGCTCATTAGGTTACTGCTGCTTGGAATGTTCTACTACACTGGCCTGTCTTCTATTCTTTAGTATTTACCTTAAAGAGAAAGGGAGAGAAAAGAAAAAAAGAAGAAAGAAACAAACATACAACAGATACCTTACTTATTCTACCAAAGTTTATAGCTCAATATATCTTTTGAATATTTGAACTTTTGAACTATTTTTGTTTGTGTGAAAGTATTTCGAAAAAAAAAAAACAACCCTGAAAATGACTTATAACCAAAGTACTTCTGGAATTATTCACACTACAGTAACTACTTTTATAAACTGATTCTCAGTTTTATGAGATGAAAGACAAACCTATAGATATATTCTATATTAAGAAAAGGAAAATTCATTTTAATTATTATTATTTCCATTATACCATAAATATATGAAGATATAATTATCTACCAATCTCTTGGGCTCTCGTTGGAAGAGTTTGAAAAATAACACACTTAAAAGCACATATTGTTGAAGCTGAGAAATATTTCATTAAATTTGCTTCAAATACAGAGAAAGAAACTGACTCTTGAATATATGCCGCCCCTGTGGGTGTGGGATTACTGAGAACACTCAACACAGGTTTTTGTCCTTGGTTGTTCTCTGGAGAAACCCTCACAAATCTTTATCTTTCCTGAGGCTTCCCACTGACGGAGAATCCCTTCTCATTTATCTGTACCAATGGGGTAAAATAAGGGACCCATTCATTGTATTGTTCTGTCCCAGGATCGCGTACCAGAGGTACCGAGATCACTCCAGATGAAAATAGGCACCTACTTCATTCCACACATAGAGACATTGGGAAGTGTGTCAGGGTCTCCCCATCCTACTCATCAGCTGCTTCTCTAAGTCTCCAGGACACAGGGTCCACCACTAACTGTGATGTGCTTCTTTTTATCTTTGCAATGCCTTAAGTTTGTCATTTACCTGTGTTCTACTTTCTATCTAAGATATCCCTTCTCGTGAAACCTATGAGTCTTCTCCTTAACTTTCAATGGCTTATATTAACTCTCTAATATTCTGTTTATATTTTCATTTTAATTTGGGACTTTCTTCTCTAAGATATCATCTGTAAGTCTACTTTATCACAAGAGTGAGGCTGGTGTACTAATTTCTTCTTATTTTTGTTATCAGCAATCCATGGGTCTTGTTTTAATTAATGTAAGCATAAATACTGAATGGCCCTTTAAAAAGTTTTAAGTGGAGCCCCCACAAGTAAGCCACTCAGAACACAGCTTATGGAGAGAACTGCCCTCCACACCCCCAGGAACCAGCTGATTCAGAGGAACTGTATTGTTTGATTAACTTCGCAAGTCTAAAGCCAAGCAACTGTTCAGAGTAGAACAATATGCAATGTAGCAACATATAGTAACTACTGTAGATTTCCCTCTGTCTCCTCACTGTTTGGGTTCATGTCATTGCTGTTTTATTTCTTTTAAAGTTAAACTTTAAAAAGTTTTAAGTCAATAAAAATAAATTATATTTATTTTGGTTTTTTACTTTTATTTTTTACATTTATTTATTTATTTTTTACTTTACCAATTTTACTTTGGTTTTTAGTGAGATACACCATGTAATTCAGAGGGCTTTCTTAGAGGCAGATAAAGTGAATCTTTAACACTTCCTGAAACTAAACCACTAGCAAACTCCATCACATGCCTTTTACCTCAATCATCAGTGTTAACAATTGCTCTAAAGTTCCATTTGTCTATTTTACCAAATGTTTTGTGTTACTTTACTAACAATTGAAAATATTTTCAGTACTACATGTAGCACACTGTTAGTGTAGAAATTGCATGAGCTGTTTTATACTCACTCCTTTTTTATAGTAACAACAACAACAACAATGAATTTGAGAATCCTAGAAAGGAAAGATTGAGTGTGAAAATGAAACGTTCTGGCACTCAGCTCCTTCATAATAAGACAAGAGTAGGCACACTTTCCTTGTTAAAAAGAAAGAAAGCAGAGAATGAAGGGCCTTCCAGGAACTTGTGTAAAAGTTAGTAAGTGCTCCCTGCACACAGAGGGATGCTGGCTTTGTGTCTGAGGGAATCCCAAATGCGAGAGCTAGAGTGGAGCTGGTACCTAGGAGAGCTGCGTGACCCTGAAGGGGAAATGGATGAGTGGAAAGAGCTTTCCTTCAGCCATAAGATGCCCCCTTGAGGCCCACTCAAAAATTTTCTAGGAGGAGGAAAAACAGATTCATGGGGAAAAAAAAAAAAAAAAAAAAAAAAAAAAAAAACAGGCAGTCTCTGTGGATGGGCAGGGAATGACACCGCACAATCACTGCAGGAAAGCAAACTGCTCATGGAGGAAACAGCAGTTCTCTCAAGATCACTGTGAGCACGAGACAGGGCTACAGGGCCTGTTAGTCAGACACAGTCATCAGCTTTCATTTGTCTGGTGCCCTGTTCCTAGCTCTGACATGGAGGAATCACCAGAATTCCAAGTTAATAAAAAGCAAAAGAAAGACACTTTTCAAAAGCTGGGTCCTGCAAAGAACACCTGGCCAGCAGCAGGATGAGGCAGGACTTCCTGACCATAGCTGTGAGTAAAATGTAAGGTTTTTATTTTTAAAATAAAACTGTATCTGGACTTATTATTCACAAAGGTAGCTGTGTTACAGGAAAGTCCCCTCACAGCCATAAGAATTTACCAATATTTCATAATACATGCATATGTTTATTATCTGTTAGTACAAGATAAAGCAACAAGGATAGTGATTCTAATTGTTTACTAATTTAGCCCTATAATCAGTTGGTATCAAGTAGGAACTTAACAGCAGTGAAATAATAAATGAGTAAAAAATAATGAAAGAACAAATGCATGTGCAAAAAAATAAATACAGTTTGTCAGCCCAGAATGTAAATTTTGACACTGGCATTTATGTAGCTAGCTGTGATGTAATCACTTCACTCTATTCAAAATACTGCTTTGATGAAGGTGCACCCATATCAACAACATGTCAATCAAAAACTCCGAAAGGGGTCTCTGCGCAGAATAAACCTCAAAGCGCTTGCACTGAAGGTGAAAGCTCATTAGTGCAATAAGCCTTCCTCTGACCTGAAGTAATACTATTCTTTGTCCAGGAAGAACTTTATTAGAGGTATATTTATGTCTTCTAGCCTTTGAGTATACATCACATATGTATCTCTTAAAGTGCCTGTTCATGTTGCCTTCTCTGTGAGGAAAGGGTCTCTTTCTGCTCTCAGGCTATTCTAATGCCTCCTTCTTCAGAAACTTAGCTCTAATCCATTATAAATCTCTTTGCAAATTTACCTTGTGCCTTGAGACACCCTTCTCACTGTTTTCACAAAATTAGTTCATTCTCATAGTTTAGTTGTGTGTGATTATTAAATTTCATACGTATCTTTTATTGTTACCACACAGAAGATGATAACTTCTTCTATAATAAACATTCTACCATTCATTGTTTTGTATCCTTGCCACTTGCTAATATAGTATCTTTAAACATGTGATCTGTGGCACAGAATCCTTCTAGGATGTAAACATTGCAGTCTTTATGACTGAGAGTAATGTGACTGTTAAAGTTGTCTCCCTGTCTTATCAAGTCCTGAAGTTTAGGGATACTTTTGGAAAAATAAGTTGTGTTCTTTGAACCCCAGCCACAGGCACTGGTGTCAGCTTAAGGTATTAAGACATTAGCCAGTTAATATTGAGAATTTCTGCCCCTGGCTTGTCTAAAAAGTCCCATAGCATTTGAAATCTCACCTATAATTCATGCAGTTTGCTGCTAGAGTTGAAAAAGAGGTAATGGGGGAAATAAGAGGTTTGATGATATTGCGTGTATAAAACCAAATAGATGCTAAGCTAGACAAGGTTGCACAAGGAAGAGTTAAGGTCATCTATGATATGTAAAATGAATTATGTAAGTAGTGCTGATAGAGCCAGCTGAAGTAAATTTGGAAATAAAATATAATATTACTACAGAGTCATATTGTTGGTGACAAGAGCTTAAAAAACAGAGAAAAAATAACTGGCTGATAATATTTTAAAGGGTAACCAATGCTTACTAGCAGCTGCAGTAAGACATTAAGTAATAGAGCACAGTAATGTTAAGTGCTCTCCTGGTAAGAGTGGTAAATGAAATAAACCCTGGCATCCGGGGTATCATTAATCTATAGTGAATAATGGCGGTGGTAGTGTACGGAGATTAAAAAGGGCATTGTAAACATTTGTGGCTGTATAATATACAAATTAAAAATGTGAGAATGCTTGCAGCTGCATAATCTACAAATTAAAAAGTGTAATAGCATGGCATTAATTACTGGCTGATCAATTCCTCCATAATTGCTGGCATGTAGATGAACAATTATAGGTCCAAAATGTTATTTGAGAAAGAGACATTGACCTTGGAACTGTAAGGAATGATACTCTGTTATAAGGTAATACAGGATCCTATCAAATTCAGTTCTAGTATTTGTAGCAGCCGCCAGCTCAGTGCAGGGCCGTAATCACCACACTATTTCTTTCGATTATGGTGCCAGAAGGGTTACACATTGTTTTCTCTTTTTGAACAGAAACACCCAGTGACCTTCAGCCTTCTGAAAATGGGACCATCAGGTCTCATTTCCAAGTTCAAACAGATTTAATAAAAATGAAATAGGAAGACATAATGTACCTCACCCTTCTAGTCCCAGGGAATAGTTTGGAAAGTTGGAAAGACAAACTTCCTTTCGATGTGAACATTCCAATTGAAATTGTGGCCATAGACTTAAATGCTTCCTGATCAATGACTTCCAAGTTGACAGCTCAAAGTTAAGTAACTTGTAGACTCAAATATTTCACTGACATAGAAGGTCAAAACATTTATTTCTCTTCACTTGTCCTCCTTAGTAACAGACAATAGAGCAAAGCTCTGTTCTTATCAGCAGTTTGCTGTATAGTGCTCAGGAAGGTAAGTAAGCTGGCTTGGAGCAGAACACTTGCTAGATCACATTTGTGGCACTGGTGAAAACTGGTTATTCTTGACATTGAATGATATCTTCATGCACACATGTTACCAACATTGTCTGTCTTCTTCATTCATTCGCTGAATGTGACAATCTGGATTTCACTCATTCCCCTTCTATAGAAATTCTCATCATTGATTTTCAGTCCAAGAGACACACTCTGCACCTCACTGTGTCCAGCATTTCTGTAAAAAAGGACTTGTCTGTTCTCCCCCTTCATTTTGAAGCTCTCTTCTGGTTTAACCTTTGCCAACTTTTGTGGCTACTTTCTTGGTTACCCCACTTCTTGTTATGAATAACAGTTTTCCTCATTCCTTCTTTCCATTTGTTTCATTTATTCATTACTATAATAAAATTTCTGACATGCAGTATTTTACAAAGAAAATACATTCATTTTAGTCTAAGATTCTGGGTGTGAAAGGCAGAGGAGCAGCATCTAGTGATTTTTGTTTGTTTGTTTTTTGGTACTGGGATCAAACTCATGACCTCACACTTGCCAGGCAGGCACTTAAGCTACTGAGCTAAATCCCCAGCCTAATGGTTTCTTTTAACGAGAGCCCAAAATTGGTGCAAGAAATTTGTGTGGCAAGACAGGAAGCATGTCTCTACATCAGTCTGGTTTCAGTCCCTCTAAGACTTCTATCATTGTTCTTATCATTGTCCAGAAGTACCACTTGAAAATACTATAATCAGATGAGTTTCTCCCATCTTAAATCTTCCATTAATGACTTTGAACGTAAAATTCTGTGTTTTTGAGGTGGGAGAAGCATATTCAAACCATAGGAATATTTTTCCATTTGTAGTTTACCTGTTTCTAGGGGATCTCATGATTAAATATATAGTACTAATCTTGCTCTAGGAATCAGAGCTTACAGACAAAACTCTACCAAACATTTGTAAAGGGAAAATTCAGTTTCTTAGGTCCTACTTGTACATCTCTCATAAGCCTTGAGATCAGAATCATCTTTTCTACTTTTCTTTGAGGATTACTGACAGACAGTGACCACAGCATTTCTTATATTCCCAAATCTCTCATGAGGAGTCACTCACATGGCCCATCTTCTAGGTTTTTTTCTTTCTTTTGTTTTTTGTCTTGTTTTACTAGGATTCTTACGAAAGCCTAATAATTTGTGTTTCCCTTTGCTTTAATGTATTTGTAATATAATCTTTAAGGATGTACCTCAGTAAATACTTTTCAACTCATTCTCTGTTTCGTCTTCTGCCTGCATCACTGACTAATGTTTATCGTATAGACCACTATGTTTTTATACTGAGTAAGGCTAAATCTTACTCAGTGACATAAGGTTTCTTTCATAACCTGATCCTGGCTTACTTCCACACCAAATAAACTACTGCTTTCTAGTCAATAGTTAACAACAATGAAAAATGAATTACACATGCTATGATTTGTGTCTAGGTGGCCCACAAGCCTCATGCAATCATGGAGGTAGCTGAATCTAGCATTTGTGATTGGCTGGTTGTCTAATGCTGGGATTGGCAGTATGAGTGCTACACCAGCACAGGGGTGGAGCCAACATACAATACAAGGGAGAGAAAAAGGATTTTTTTTGCCCTTTTTGCCTTTTTGCTCTTGCTGCTTGCAGTTGCCATGAATGGCTGCACCTCGGACACACCACCCTGCCTTGCAGCCAGCTGAGTATGGACTGAAACCTCCAAAAACTATAAGAAATAAATCTTTTCCTTCCTTCATGTTGAGCAGCAGATTTTTTGTGTCAACAACAAGAGAAACTAAGACAACACATGTCTAGATTTTTTAAATGAGGGCTGTGTACATATTATTTCTTTTCTCGAGTCCCATTTCCTGTCTTTTCTCCTCTAGGGAACGTTCATTATATTTCTATAGCCAATTTACAAATCATTCCCCTTCACTATCCTTCCTCATTGCCCTAGACAGAGCCATCTTCATCCGACTGCTTCATTGTCAAAAATGCTAGATTTGCCACACCACTCAAAATAGGCAGTCTGTCTGATCACTTACTTCCTCTCTCCTAAGAGACAGCTATGTCTTCCACAGTTTCTATCAGGATGCCTGTTGTTTAGTAGGCACTCAGGAATTTCTATTTTGTGCATTATATTGAGCTAGGTATAACCAAGAATTGTGATTAAGAGATTAGAAATAAAAAGATAAAATATTCCTTTGGGATGATTTTGCTTAATGTTAAAAGAATTACTAAGGGGAGATAATATTAAAAATAATGGTGAAAGTAAATACTAAAGTAGCACAGCTAGTTAATTAGTGTAACTAAAGTGACTAGTAAGATAACACAAGTGCTAATCACTTACTATGTGTCAGATAGGATGGTTTCTTTTCATGAATTATCCCATTTGATCATTACAAAAAAAAAAGGTAACTGAAACTTGGTCTAAAAAAAGTGCTTGCTCAAAATCACAGCTGGAACATTGTAGAGCTGGGATTCAATCCATGGATGATTCCATATTCCACTCTATTAATCATTAATCCACCTCCCTGATCCCCTATTCTTTTCTCAGTTAAGCTGCATTCTTATTGAACAGCTGATGTTTTATTGAAAGTTTCTAATTACTATGTTATTTTGGATTTGTTGAGACATAGAAAATTTATCCTTCTATACACATTCTTTTAGCCTGCAGATTTTCTTTTGATGAAAGAAATACTAATAATAATTATAATAATAACCAATAGTAATAACTAATAATAAAAATAAATACTTTAAAAACTGAATAACTTCAGTGAAGGTTTTATTTGAAGCATTGCCAACAATCACATATAACACTTATAAGAGAAACAAATTTTGTAATAATACGAGCTCCTTCTCCCAAGGTAATATTCATCAATGTCTCCACTTGATGGTTCCATCTATGCAATACAATTATAGAGATTTGAAATACACAATAGGTATTGATTCAGTCTCTCATATGGAGTCTATTTAAAAATAAAAATTTAGGAGCACACTTTGAGTGGAACCATTTACATTTAAAAAAAAATAAACAGAATCCTGTAATGCAATTTGCGTTTGGTTTTAAAAGAAGCCATAAACCACTTAACATCAAAGAAGCAACATATTTTAGGAAATTTTATAGAATCTACCCTTTGTACTAATTAAAATAATTAGCATTTCTATTATTTCTTTGGAATCTCACTACAGAACTCTTCAGTAAAGAAAAAATTCAATAGTCTAAAAAATGATTAGCAATTATATTGTTACAGGAGTAGCACACTAGAACACTATTCCTTACAAACTGAAATCGAAAGTTTTAAAGGACTGCATTTTTCTACTACAGTACTGGAAGTTTGTGAAAATTAGCCATTGAATGAATTCACTATGGAGTTTACAGAAAGAAAAAAGACAGGAAAACTAAAATAAAACATGCTTTGCAAATATAAAGGTGAATTTATAGTAAGCTGCTACCCACACAGGGCAGACAATCACTGATGCTTCAAATGGCACTAGAACATCTCTCCATGGAACTAACCTCATGCTCTGTCCAGAGAAACTGAGATAGCAAATTTAAGAGAGCAGAAAGAAGAATGTAAGACTACCCATTCTCTACTGATTTTTCGAAGGGAAATACTTATGGAGAAAAAAAAAAAAACCTCAAACTGAACAAAATAATCTATGGTAAAAAACACCATCAGGTGATATATTATGATTGTTATTAAACAACTGTGCCAAAATTTTCAATTTTTAAATAAACTAATTCCATTTAAATGATGTAATATAAATATGACTTCTATTAAAAACAGAAAAGCTATGCTTTCTCTCCATGGCAAATTACTAATGTAATTTTTTTTTTTTTTTTTTTTTGTTAAGCAGCAAAAGCATTTAGCATATACTTCATGGTTTCTCAGTAGTTTTTCAGCCATTTTATATTATTTGAGTTGCCAGCAAAAGCTCCACCCTGCTAGTCTTCTAAGCTCTCATGCAATTTAGTTGCAAAGAAAAGCTGCATGGACAAGAATGCATCAGATTTAAGCTCACTGACTGAAAAAAAAATCATTTACTCATTTAGGGCTCTGCCTATTGGTTCCTCCTGCCATATTCCCACATAGACCAAAGTAGAGTAAGTTTTGACCTCTTCAGGAATAGAAAGATATCTTATTTGAAATACTGTTACGAAAAGCAAACGAGAGGTGCCTGAGCTAGGTCCATGACAGACATTTTATTGTTTTCATAAAAAATTTGTTCTTCTCCAGTTTGAAATAATTTTAGATTAGCAAAAATTGAAAAAATCCTATAGTTTTAATGTTTTCTTCATCCAACATTCCATGATAGCAACATATTTCAGAACTATAGTGCAATTATTAGGGTACTGAAATGCTTCATTTGCATTACAAGGAAACTCCTTTAATACTTAAATACTTCCTCAAAGCTAACCTTGATGCTCATCTACTGTTCTTCTTTGCTTGTATAGGCATATGTGAATAGGTATTATTTGCACAATCAAGACTTTGTAGAATCAAGGAGAAAATTCTTCTGTGTTTAAATGCATTTAGAAAATGTAACATACAGGTACTTGCAGATTTATGATGTGCAGCAATATATTCAATATTATAAATTTACTTGAAAAATATACCTAGATAATTTGTTTAATCCAAGTTATGTCAAAAACAACTGCATAGCATTGTTTACATTGTCTACCTACTCTGAATAGTATCAAAAGAAGCCTATTGCTCCTGACATCAATTTGAAAGGAGATTCTCTGCATGATCTTTTGCTTCGTAAGAAATTAGGAATCTACTTATTGTTTACCACAAATGTCATAAGAATGACCATTTCTGTAGAAAGCCCTTTTGGTCCTCATCTCTGTCTGGGAAGTTTATATTTGTAATCCCATGGATAAATTACTGAAAATCTGGTGAGCTAATTACAATCTACCATTTCCAGTGCAAGCCACAGTGAAATTTCTACTTTTTGCCCATAATTATTGTTCACCTGAGACATCGCCTCGTTTTTTTGGCTACTATAAACCCAACAAAAAAGTCCTCCTAAAATGACACTGTAAATTTCTAGCAGGTAAAGATAGTGGATATGAACTGAATTTGATTAAGGCCAAAAAAACATTCTTTTTCCCTTCATCTCTCAGTAATGTTTGGGCAACCTAAGGCTAGTTATTTAAGTTCTGAACTCATTTGTTATTTATGAAGTACAAAGAACAGCAACAAGATCAGCAAATGCAATTATTTCTTAACTTTTGGTAGTAGGTAAGTCTTATCATTGTGGAACTGCTATAGCACCAATCACTTAGAAAATCTGACAACTTTTACCATGCAATAGTATAATATATTCACCATCAACATTAATGCAGTATACAAAATGCACATTAAAAATAAGATATAAATCAGGGTACGGATGGAGAAGAAAATTCTGTAAAGAGACAAGATCAACATAGACTGGGCATGAATGACTTGAAGAATTCTCCAAAACATCTAAATGTCTATGATCTATCTCATTCTTAATATTTATAGCACAAAATCTGGGACCTTTTAATAAAGATAAATTAAAATAGTGTTTCAGATTAACCCTTAGTGTTTTAATGCCACAAAATTATATCCTAAGGATACAGTTTTATTTTTGTTTTTCTTCACTTTTTCCCTTCTTTCTACCCCCTCCATCCTCATATTTCCATAAGATTCTAACATTGTCTCTTACTTCATTCTCCCCTTCTCCCATATGACCCCCACACTGCATAAAAATGAAATCATTTAAAATGAGGTAATCATGTCAGTCTACTATTTAATGTCCCATACTGTAGTGTGGACTTGAGTTCCCAGTAATCCATATATAAAGACACTGGTCCTGGGTGGCAGTGTGGGAAGATGCTGCGAACCAAAATCTGAGCCCTCTTGGGAGGTCTTGAAGTCAGAGGGGATTATGAAATCCCACTTCTCTGTTTCCTAGCCTGAGATGTGAGTGCTGACTCTGATATATTGCTCTGTCATACATCACGTTAGTGAGAGGCAAAACCAATATGGCTGCCCAGTGCTGGACTTGAAATTCCAGAAATGTACATCAAAATAAGCCTCTACTTTGCAAGGAATCTGAGTCCAGTGTTTAATTACATCACATAAAATCTCATTCACCTTGTCCTAGTGATTTGTGTCTTTATTACTTTCAGAATAGATTTTAGGCATTGGACTTCACTTTTGATTTGCCCCTTCCCTGTGTCGTCTCCAGGATCTCTTACCATGTTATTCCTTTATGTACTGCTTTCCACTGCTGCAGCATTTCTTTCATTTCCCCCGTTAGACAGTTTTCTCAGATCCCTTTGTATTCCTCTGTCAGCTGCTTTCAAAGAACATGCTTCTTTTCCACTTTGTATCTTCACTATGGCTTTGCTTTTTTAAACTCTAGTTCTCAGCTTCATTACTCCTTCAAAGACTCCTCCCCTCTTTCTTCTAGTTTGCCTTACATGTCTTTTAATTGGCCCTTATGTGTCTTTGGACATTTTCCACCTTTGCATGCAGCACACCCAAATTCCTTACAGCTTGATTACTTTTGCGCATTTTTCATTATGTTGTAAACCTTAAGAGAAACATTGTGTCCAACTTGTTCATAATTGAATCCCCAGAGTCTGGTTCAGTAACTGAAACATAAACAACAATAAGCGTATGTTGAATATATACATGAAGAATGCATTTCTTTAGGCCACAGAGGAAAGCGGACAACATTACTTGCACTAAACAGTAGGCAGTCATGCAGAGCTAAGGCCCAGATAGCATTAGTAAAGGGAGACAAAGGCAACATTTCCCCCCAATACCATGCTTTTTCTTGTGCTTGTACAAATTAGATAGATGGTGGACCTTCTTTATATTAATGGTCTTCATTGGATTACATCGTTGTATCTCACCATCTCACAAATCTGAATAAAAAAATATATAATGTACTGTAAAAAAAAACCTCTGATCATTAAACTAGTAGCTACCTATTCCTCACAAAGAAGCAATAATCTTAGTAAAGCCTAACTTCTCAAATACAGGTGAGATGGTATCATATTTGTTCTCCCAGTTGGAGCAAAATGAAACCCTTCTATGCCTAAATTTTTGAAGACAGTTGTTACCCTGCTGTAACTCATAAAGTTAAGGAGCTTTTCAGTTCAGAATGCAAAGTACCCTATTTCACATTTTTTTATTCTGTATTACTGGAGTAACTTATTAGAGATGCGTACACCATTTGCTGTTGTTTGTGACACTGGCAAATGCTTTTAAATCTTCTAATTTTTTTTTTAAATGAATGAAATGTGTTCTTTTCAAGGACATGAAAGTGAACTGAGGCCAAGTGGCAGTGGGCGTGTTGGCTATAAATCTACTCAGTGCATAAATATATGCATATTGAATTTTTCATCACTAGGAAGACTATAAAATATCCACCTTGTTGAATGTGTTACTTGTAATGTGCAAAGTTCATACTGCTAAAAGAATCATAACTTTTACATTCATATTTTGTTCTCGACATGCAAAAGTGAATTTATTTTTTCCTAAAATATAAAACTAGAGTTTTGTGAATATTATACAGACTAAGAATTAGTTATTATTAATATTCTAAAGATAAAATTTGTCTTTATATTAATTATGATTAACTTCTTGCTTTCTTTCATTTCTATATCAAATATTATAGTGCCTTTACTACTCTAAATAGCATAAACAATAAGTTTTTCAAAATTATACTATATATTTGTATGTGTTAGACATGTGTAACTTTAATTATACAATGCATATAAGATGCTTAAAACTGTAATACTCAGACAATTATCAAATAATGTAAAATACTGCTATTATTTGCCATTTGACTCCCCATGAAAAGGAAAAAAGAAGGTCCTATTTCAGCTAAGTGAGTCAAAGAAACTGCCTCTCTTTAGATAAGTAAAAAAAAAAAAAAGAAAAAAGAAAAAAATCAGAGAGGACAGCAGTGTCCTTAGGAGAATGGGCTTTGCCTTTAGGTTTTTGTAATCTACAACTGATTTAATAAGATTTATTCTTTTTGTGATTCATGAAACACTACTTGTAGTTGAGAAATAATTCAGCATTATTCTAGACAGGCTATGAAGAATGAGTCTTTTCAGCCTTTAAAAGGAGCTTATTCTGCTATTCTTTTAGGCAAAGAAATAAGACTTTTAATCTCAGACACTATTCCCCTGCAGATGGTTCTAGTCAAACCTAGTTCCTTTGGATAAAAATGTGAATTTTACACCTTTATTACAGTAAAAGGATTGAGCCCCAGCTTATAAAGAGTATATGTTCTTAGGTAATTGGCAAACTGTTTGACTCCAATCTGGACGACAGTACTTGCTGGAAGCACTTTTTTCATATTCAACTGTGAAAAAAAATAGAAAACCTCAAAATGCATAAAGTGCAGCAGATGCTTCCTTAACTTACCCTAGTGAAATAATTTTGATGGGTGGTTATGAATTTGTAAGTAATGTTTACTTCTGAAATGCCATAATTGCTTTTGGAACTATTGGAGGCATTTCGAATTGTATCTGTTTTTATTGTAATATAGAATTATATTGCCATTTTATGAAGTGGCATCTTTTTGATGCATGGAGGTTCTGGATACATTTGTTATCCATCATGAAGAAACCAGATAAGTAAATATTACAACTATAACTGAAATGCTTCTTTTTACATGAATAAATGAAAACCATTTTGAATCTGAAAGCAGAAACACTCTATCTGCAGACTGACAAATTGCATATTTGTTTAGTTTGAAAAACTGGTGTCTGGCTTCTACACTGTGACTGAAAGAAATGTTGGTTTCTTGCATGACAGTGCCTCTGAGATTGAGGTGCTCTCTGCTTGGTAGAAAAGAAAGCAGTCAACTGAATGTTCCACAAAGAAAGAGGGTCCTTTGTTCATAAAATTACCATGGAGTGGGGAAAGATCACATAGTAGCTCTTCTGATAAACTATGGCTTATTTTACATTACTATGGCACAAAATTCCCTTTAACTTTTTAGTTGTTTTCTTATACATTTCCCAAAAACAGAAATGTATACAAAATCTTAAGTAATATGTTAAGATCCTATGAGCATTCATAACTTATAATTCTGTAATTAATCCGTCTCTAAGACTGTCCTAAATATTGACCAGATTGAGTAGGTTTTTTTTTTTTTTTGTTGTTTGTTTTTTACATGTATGTTAGCCTCTAGGAGGCTTTTCTAAGTTTTCTAGTGGTTAAAGAACTGCCTTGCCTTTGAAGAAAGAGCTTTTGTATAGAAAACCAAGCAGATTTTTGCAAATAATGCAGATCCTTTTGTTGGTCAAAGAAGAGAATCAGGTACATGGTTGTTATTTTTAATATGTGGAACAAGTGTGATCACAGACAGAGCATGTACACCCATTGGTACATGCTTCAAACTTCAGTGTGGACATGAATCTCCTGTGAATCTTCCTAAAGGGAAAACTGACTCCAGATACCAAAGACTCTCATTTCTAGCATGAACCCAAGTAATGTCAGCAGGACCTGCCCATTGCCTATAGAAAAAGGAAACAAGGACAGACAGTGTTGCAAAGAACTCAAGAAATGGGAATAGAGTTCTGACTACTAAGTCTTCATCAACCTGGTAGTTAGAGCAAAATACTTTTCTAATAAGTAAATTTCACTTATAAGTATTTCTCAAAATACTTTTCTATAAGTAAAGTAGAAAATATGTTTCTATGTTTTAGGCTAGAATTCCAGCATCCATTCACCAAGTTTATCTCACTGTATTGATGATAATATCAAACTTCTGTTTTTCAAATCTAGTAGCATTATTAATTACTTTCTCTTAGGAGTGACTTTATCCATTTATTTTAAAAAATCCTTCTATGAGAAAATATCATTATGATTTCCAAAACAAGAATTGAAGAAATTATTACAAACTGTAGACAAATAAGAATAATCTAACTACCAGACATTCTTCTAAAATAATTATGAAGGGAATAGCTTATAAATGCCCAAGAAATAGCAGTATCAAAATAAAGACTTTCTGAGCATTTAATAAACATTAGTCGTTCAAATACCTTGTGTTCATAGGTAGTGCACATTTCTGGTTTGGATTTCCTCCAAATGTTTGACAATGTCCCCCTCATTAAATTTAAGAATGAAATGGAAAAAAAAGATAAAGTAAAAAAAAATAGGATGTATATTTTCATTGATTAATATTTGAATAACCATCCTAAAATGAGACTGGTTCATTTTGATGTAATAGGAAGATATTTCTGAGATTGAATCAATGCGTTATGTCTGTTCTTTTAATCTGACACTTTATTAATGTATGGTATGGTTATTATGGAAAGGGCATCTGCATATTATGTAGCATTGAGATATAAGGATAGAAAAGATGCCTACAGGCTGAATGACAAGTCATTTATTGTCCTTGTGTAAGTCAATGAATGTTTTATCTTAAAATTAACTATAAAGTTGAGCTGTATTAAAGCATAAAAAGAAATGCATGCTTTTTGGATAAAATTAAAAATTTTCAGTGTATTCTGTGTCTTCTAGAAATTGCGGATCACTATGTAATTCAAGGTACTGCTAGAGAGGAGACAGTGAAGGAGTTCTTCATCAAATAACCAGACTTAATTTTGTACAAGTGTCAATTTAAGGGGATAGATGGAGGAGCTGGAGATATGATGCATTTGTGTGCATTCCTTCAGATTAAGAGGAATAGTACAAAAAACAATATGGAGTAAAAAAAAAAGTACATTCTCTGAGTAGAAACATAAAATCCTTCTTTGAAAATTGTAAAGATTGTCTCATAAAACAAAGCAAAGCACCTAGAAAAAAATCATACCATTGTCTCATGTTTATTTCACTTTATAGGTCTCAGTTCCTTTCCTATTCATTATTTTCAAAATTCTGTTAATGAATTTTTAAAACTCCCCCAGTACAAATGTTTAATAAAAGAGTAAGCCTGAAAGTGAATTCATTAGATAGATACCCAGGTTTCTTCTTAAAAAGGCAGCATTTACACAGTGAAAGAGGATTTCTTGCTACTTCACTTTCAGGGCCGAAGCCAGGTGTATAGAGTCAGTGAACCTCTTCGCTTGCAGCCCTGCAGACAAAGGACAAAGAGACAGCGCGTCCTCCCTCTAAATTGCACTTGCCTGAGCTTTACTTCTTACTTCCAATTTCTCTCAGCCTCCTCACTGGCCCCCTTGGCTCTTCTTGGCTGAATGTTTTAACATAAATCAAATGGAATTAGGAGGACTGAAAATGTGTGTGTGTGATATGTGTGTGCACGCGTGTGTGCTGGGTGAAGTACAGCCTCGAAGTCACTGATGGCACATTACAAAAAAGAAATATAGTAAAATGAGTAAAATATATTCTCATTCACAATTTCCTAAGGGCCCTTTGGTTGTTAATTGAAACTTTTGTCTACTTTATTGAACAATAAAAGTGGCAGCAACTACTCCCAGGTGCCCTTCAGTATTAAAAAGAGGATAAAGGGTTCCTGGCAAAGGTGACAGAAATTAATGCGGTGAGCCCAGCTATCAAACATTCTGATATGTGAATTGCCTGATATTTCTATAATGCTGTCTTATGATTGGAAATGTTATCGCTTCTATTGAATCAATAGAAAATGTTAAAGCTCCACAGAACCCCAATTACAAACTAAAGCTGGAAGGTTAACATCTGGGAGCGGGAGAGATAGAAACAATCTCTATTGTCATACCTTCCTGACAAGTAAATGTCAGAAACATAACGCCTTCGCCTGGTCTCAGCACGGAGCACATGTAAAAGAGTGATTGTAAGGCTGCCTCAAGTCAAATCGCCTGTCATTTCAGCTTTGACACGGAATTACTTTTGTTTTATGCATCTATTAACCTTGAACTATCAGCATTTGTTTTAATGTTCCAGACTGAAGTGACCTAAATGTTCTTCTCTCAATCAGAGGGGATCTGTGAGAGTAGACAGCGTGAAGTCTGAGTGGGTGCTGGTCTTTCTAGGAAGGCAGAGTGAACATGATTAGAAGGACCATCTTTCTCCCTAGTGGAAATGCCCTGTTTTAAAGTACACCATTTTGCTGGTACTCCTTTGTGCATTAAATGGTTGTCTGGATTTGTTGCTGTTGTGGTGGTTGTTTAGTTTTTTTAAGAAACTTATGTGGGACTGCAAATATCACATATTGTAGAATGACCACACAGACTATTTAGAAGTGTTCCTTGGAACGGGAGACAGGTGATAGGAAGGAGGAAGAAACATGCTATGCTCCTACTCCAGGAGATGAGGCACAGCAAGGTTAATTAACTTGACTTTGACCTAGAACTCAATGCTTTCCCATTTTGTTTCTCATTTAACCCTTGCTTAACCTCTCATGTTAAATGTTCTACAATGTGTTCGTCAATCTTTTGTCACTGGGACAATGTGCCTGACATAGATGGTTTTTAAAAAGAAGGATTTATTTTGACTCATTGTTTCTGAGTTCAGCATTGGCTGCTATTATTGTTGTTAGCCCAGGGTGAGGCAGAACATCATGGTAACAGTGCATGGCAGACAACTCTGCTCACTTTATGGCTACCAGTAAACAGAAATCAGGAAAACAGAAAGACAGGAAGGGATAGAGGACAAGAATGTGCTCTTCCATATGAAGCTCCCAGTGACTTAATTTCTCTAACATACCACCACCTCCTAATTATATATTCAGCAATGAAGTCATTGATGGATTGTTTGGAAAAGTTAGCACCCCATGATTGATCACCTTCCCAAAGCCTCACTTCTGAGCACAGTAAGGTTTTCTTTGAGGTGGGGAGAAAGACAGCATCTTAGATCTAAATCTCAGCATACATTTTTCACATTAATTTGTCTGCTATCCTTGAAAGAATGTACCACTGGATTCAGGATTCTCTTAGCATCACACTAGGAAGAACCTTAAGCAAAATTGTGTTGCTTTGTGACCAATTCTAGTCCTTTCATTCTAGTGATTACTGTCAAAGGTAAGACTGCAACAAACCATTAAGAGGGCCAGTGTTTCATTTGGACTTTCAGGAAGGGTTCACCTTCCTGATTGGAAGGGCTGTCTTTCTCCTGAGTGGCACTGATGTGTTTCAAAGTGCAGCACCATAGAGGTACTCCTTTGTGCATGGAGTGGGCTGCAGCTTTTAAGAATCCCTGTGCAACTGTAAACATCATGTACTATTAGAGTGACCACATAGTTATCACACAATCAGTTTAGAAGAGACTGCAGTCTTCTTTTCTTAGGAAAAAGGTAACCCACCGGAGAATTTAATCTAAGCCAGCGCCTGTTTCTAACACTAAATTCTTTACAACATTTCAAGGACATTCAGAGGATCTTCCTGTTTTCACTCCCCTTGAACTTTTATCACATACTATTTGCCATTCTTTCAAAACGTTGATTTCTCAGCTTACTCACAAAAAGCAGTGACTAACATACATTGTCTGTCCTGGTTAAGGAACCTGGCTCTAATCAGTTTCTGAGGCTTTCCTTCATTATTCTCAGTAGCACTTGAACCTGACTGCTCTTTCACTCCCACCATGCACAACTCAAGCACCCTTAACCCGGAGCACATAGCCATTCTCCACTGCTCTTTCTCTCTTTTGAAAACAATCTGCATTTTATTTTAAAATGTTTAATACTTTATACTTATCATTCAGCATAATGCATTGATATATGTATAGTTAGTGCATACCTATCACAACTGAATTAACAGATTTTATACCATTAAGGCTATGCATTAGCTTTCTAGAACTTTTACATCTTATAATTGAATGTTTGCATCCTTTGTTGAACACTACTCTATGTGTCTCATGCCCATCTCTGGAAGCTACTATTATTCTACTCTATTTCTGTGACAAGACTCACTTATAAGCATTTCTGTGTCCTATATGAAAAGCCAGATATTGCTAGAAATACTTCATAAATGTTTCCTAATGGGCTTTCCATAAGAAAGACACTTGGTCTTCACTGATAACAAAACTGAGACACAGAAATATGAGGCTCAAAGCCTTCACAATGATAAGCGTTAAAATGTAGATTTGAACCCAGAAAGTCTGCATCAGAACTTGTAGGTCTAAAAATGTGTTACACAGTCTTCCCTCAAGCCACGCAAGGAGTTTCTGATTTAAAAAAAAATAAAGATAACACATTTCTTGTACACATGCCATAAAGTAAATATTCTACAAGGATTTTACATATATATTATTTAATCTTCATAAAAACAAATTTAATTTGACAAAAATTCTGCAAGATAAAATGACTTGTACTAGAAGTCACATATTTACATTAAAATCTGCATGCAAACATCAAAGTCTGGTCAATTCCAATGCTGTCAATCAGATGCTAGGTGACCCCCAAAGACCCACATGCTAAAAATCTGTCCCTCACCATAGCACTAGTGGGAGGAGGTGGCAACTTTATGAAAAAGCATGTAGTGGAAGGTACAAGGGTCATTTGAGGCTTACCTTTCAGAGGAATCATGGCGTCCCTCTCTCCATCATTTTCTCTGTTTACATCCAGTTATGCATGGAGAAGTTTTGCTGTGCCACCTGCTGCCACCATGTTGCACTGACTTTCCAGAGGCTCAAGAGGAAGAGGGCCAGCTACCTGAGAACTAACACTTCTAAAACTGTGAGCCAACATAAAACTTTTCTCTTTGAAAATTGATGATCTCACATTTTCCTCACAGTAACAACACTAAAAAACACAGCTAATATATTACTGCAGATTTTAAAAAAATAGCTGTGATAGTGTGCTCATTGGTGAAACAATGGTGTGGCAATTATCCACTAAGGCAATTGAGAATTTTCCTCCTAAGAGTTGGAGGAATAATCAAAGCCATGGAGCCTTTCTCAGTGAGAGTATTCCTAGACATCAACCCAGGTGCCCTCAGACTTCACAGGAACATTTTCCTATGATCTTCACCTTTTCCAGTATCATTACCTATACAATCATTTCATTACAATGCATCATTAACTAATTTGCCAGCACGGACTAATTTTATGGTGAAGATGAAAATGGCATGAACACAGAAGAGGATTCTTCAGACAACAGCTTTGAAAATAGTGTTTAAGTCAATTTAGCTGCATGTTTAAGAGGCTCTACATTACAAGAAATAGATTTCATTATTCATGGCTTGCCCATATATATTTAGTTTTAATTCCCCTAAAACTAGACTGTATATTTATATATCATTTTTTCCTCCTTCCTTAAAATACTATCTTTTGTGCACTGTTTCAGATTAGCTCAATTTTGAAAGTTAGCTGACACTAACCTCTATCGAACCACAGCAACATAAAAGTCAAATCGTAGTAAGTGATTCCATTTTTCTATGAGCAACTATAAAAATACTGTCCATCAGTCTGGAAAAGTACTGTCTTCGTGAAATAATGCCTGTGGCCCAGGGATGAATAATTACTATAGCATTCATTCGGCAAAATTATCTTTGAAGTTAGTAAAAGTTTACATGGAAGAAAACTGGAAAGCTAGATCTCATCATGACAATATTTCTCTGTGTCAATTCAGGGGGTATTTAGGAAGATATATAGTGCAGTAGTGGTTGGATGAATGTATCACCAGATAAGGTGATTTTAGTGCATGATGATGGGGATAAATATAAAAAGACACTGTGCTACTCATATCGCAAAGCTCTAATTCACATTTATGCAGCAGTGTCATGCACCAAATTGCTTATTTTCTCTGTTATGTTCTTGGGCCTTAAGATCAAAGAAATCTAAGTCGTATAGGCAAGTTTATGAAACCCAAAATTCCAGAGTTCGAGAAGAATTGCTTCCAGTGCCATGTCATAATGAAATGAAAACAATGTTCATTTCCTGTCTCCCTTTTATTTTAATTCAAACAGCGATTATGATTGTGAAGTAAAATATTGTCATTTAACAGTGAGTTAAAATGCATCGAGTTTGTGATTGAGCTGTGCAAAATATAAATAAATACATATACACAAATGCATATGTCTATCAAGAGAGAGGAGAAGCAGAAAGATCAATGTGCAGATTGACAGAAAGCCACAGAACAAATGAGTTCGTGAATATTTACAGTGAAATTATCTGTGTGTAACATCGTATGAGGTTTGGTGGTATAGGAGACACAAGAAAGTTAATCACTCAGACTGAATTCTCACCAAAACTTGCTTTTGAATTATGAGACAATCACATGCAAATGGAAAAAGCATTCAGAGAACATTGCAAACTAACACATAGCTGCATATTATTTTTTATGTTACAGGCTTGGTATTTTAAAAATTCATAGAAAGTGACCAATTCCAAAGCCTTGGATAATGAAAAAGAGAAATGGCTTTAAACCTTATAAATCATAGAAACGTATATTTATTTACTCAGTCAGTGTTTATTAGTAACTACTGAAAGGGAGAGAGAGATTACAAAACGTATACAATCCAATCTCTTCCCCCAAAGTGCTTAGAATTCTGTAAGGGGCAGTTTAAAAACCAGTCTCTAGTGTATAATCTTGCTATATCACTGTTAACACAGATTGTTATATGTAGCACTCATTTTAAAAAAGTTTATATCAGATATATCTGATCTCCATGGGCACATTATGTTTACAATAGAAAAGCAGCAATGATGACAATAGAAATTTTACAATTTAAAAAAAGAGAAACTTTGCAGTATCGCTTCTACAATGAAATTTTAGTTCTCATGGAATCCTTATGAAAGAGACATGCCAAATCCCCAGCTTTTGTATTACCTGCAACAACAACAAAAAAAGATTTTAAAAATGAGATTTTCTTGCTCATCCTGATATGACAAGCCTGGAACAGCAATATAATAACCAAGAAATGAATGGATAAAAAAGTAAATGAATGTCTCTACATGTTCTCTCTCCTTGAAAATAGAACCTCACAAGCATTATTGTTACAGAATTCATTCTTTACTGAGTCATATAGTGTTTTCTGCTTTTGCTTTTCTTTTCAGTCTTGGAAACTGTTACTTAATCTTCATATCTGTCCTTGCTTATCCTGAGTAAGTTCCTTGAGGACAAACTTTCTTTTTATAGCTTCTGTAAAGCCTATTCAGATCATGAAATAATGTTATACATAAAATTGAAGTGCATCCCTTAAGAAAATATGCAACATGCACACACACACACACACACACACACACACACACACACACATATGTGCGTGTTATATAAGGGACTAAAGTAGATCTATGGGTGAAACCATGTCTCTCCAAACACACAATCACAAAATTGGAACTTTTTGACAGAGATGATGTAAGCTTGAATGGAGAATGAATGTCTCCATCTACTAAATAAAGATCGCTATTTAATAAGCATTTTGTGAAGAAAATATATGAAAAGCATATTTAAAGGACCCAGAAAAATGCCTTGGATGCCAGATCTCTTCTTTGGTATGCATGTAACAAAAGGTTTGTTACAGTTTCTGTCACCATAATCTGCCACAGGTGCCTTGTGGTGCTCAACCCAGGGATGCCTTTCATGCAGAACAGTAGCTGAATGATGCTCATGACAATTGTGAAAATCAATAGTTGTGAACAGACACTGTAGGATTCTGAATTATTGACATCAACAATGGCCATTATTCTATTAAATGGACTGGAGCTGGATTCCATGAAACAAATAAAGGCCAGTCTGGTACATTTTCAGTTCTGCGTGACCCACTGGTGGTAAATCATTCTGTTAGTGCTATCTAGTACAATATTTTTAAAATAATATACTAATTTTGATCCCATGGTACTTAAAGAGTTCAATTTCTGCCATCAGTTCTTCTATGTTCAGACCCTTCTGCAATTATTTCAGTTTTTTCATTATCCCACAAAATGTTTTGCACACATTTTCTTCTTCAAAGCTTTCTTAATGCTATCCTACTGCTTGCAATATTCACAAATACCTTTTACAAACTTTCAAAGACCATCTTAGTTTCAAGTTCCCATGTTCTCAATACCTGTATTCCTGTCCTCACAAAGCTGATCTGGGCAGCTTGAGAAGTCACCATCTGGATCTCTCCTTTGGATCTTAAACTACAATCTACAGCAGCCCACTTTTTCTGTATTTATATGTCTGGTTACCCAGCTTTATAACTGCTGTGGCCTGCTTTACAACTTGATGCACACATACCATTAGTGCACTTTAATATTTCTAATTAATATTTTATTTCCCTCAAGTGTTCTTAAGAAGAATACATCCCTTTCTCAAGACTCAGCCCCTCTACCTCCCAATAACTCAGAATAAAGGTGGGGGAAGAAGTCTAATGAGGCCACCTCTAACTCTGCTTCTTATCATCATAAATTAAGGATAATGGGCCCGGGATTTAGCTCAGCAGCATAAGCGCCTGATTGGCAAGCATGAGGTCATGAGTTTGATCCCCGGCACCAAAAACAGAAACCAGAACAAAAACACCATAAGTTGAGGCTATTGAAGTCCAGTCCTCAGAGCTGAATCTTTCAGCAGTTTTTCCTGTCATTTCAGATCCGTTTACTTATCATACAAATTCCTTAAGGAAAAGAAATCCTTAAGGAAAAGAATCCTTCAAGGATAACTTCCTATAGCAATGTCCCTAGATTGGAATCCTACATGGTATAGGCCCTTCTGTACCCATATTGTGTTTTGTCATTAAGATGACTATGACATAACAGATCACTCCCAAATACTTCCCAGTATGTATTTTAGAACTTTATTTGTCAAGAATCCTGAATCACAAAGAGCTGCTAGTTGTGGAACCAGTTCTCTTCCAGTGCTTCTCTCATCTCTGTGTCAAATATAGATCTAGGATTTCTTCCTTTTCTTGGGAATTTATTTCAGAGCACCATCTTGTCTTTGTCTTTGACCGTGATTTGGGAGAATTCTGGCCCCCCCCCCCGGCTCTGACTAAGTCTTTCTACCTCAAATGTTGAGGTTCTAGAGTCAGTGTTCTTCATCATCAGAAGATCTCCAAAAAATAATCTGCTTACTGTTCAGGCACCGGGTTCATTCACCATGATTCTCAGAGGCTCACATCCCTGGAGAAATCACAAAATGTTCCAGTAAAATATCACCTTTAATCCATGGAAGCTTACTTATCCTAGACTACAAAGTCTGCTTCTCACACAAACCTTCCTGAGACAAACAGAATCAGCTCTCAAAAGCAAAAGAGGAGAAAATAGTGGAAGAGGAAGGAAGATGAGGAGGCATCAAAAGCAGAAGTGAAGCTGGGCCCCTGGGTGGGGGTCCATGCCTGCAGTACCAGTGGCCCAGCTGCACTTCTGCTGAAAGATTGTGTAATGCAGTCTAACCTGGGCAATTTAGTGAGACCTGATCTCAAAATTGAAACAAAATTTAAAAATAAAAGTCAGAGTCAAAGAACCAATATATACATCTTGTCAACATACCTGCATGGTAAGCACCTTAAGTATTTCTTTTGCATCTTCAAAAATCTCCATAAAAGAGAGGAGGATTTTAGTGCATAACATTCTTTCACTAGAATATAAAAGTAGCTAATCATCAAAATCAGGCATGACAAGAAGCTTAGAGGTAGACAAAGTGAAGTCCAATGTAACTAGCCCAAGGTCATCACACTATCTTGTATCATTGTGCTAAACACGCCTTATTGATTATGGTAAATACTTATTCATATGTTTTGATAAACTATAAAGTCCTCAAGGATAACAAATTCTCTCATCTGTTTTGTAGAACTATATCTACTTTGGATAAAGTTTCTTTGTTAAGCAAATAATGGGCAAAATGGGATCATCATTGTCATCATATTCTTTCCTATACAATTTTTACATGTCATGTTGTGCATATGGGTTGAGCTGAATGTGAAATATTACAACTTGATTATAGGGATCAGAGGTTGTTAAATTATGTCTTACTCTTGAGTAGTCCAAATACTGTGAAAATGCTAGTGGCAGGCAGAAAAATTATGACATTTAAAATTCATTTTGTATCTATTGTTGCCCTATTTATTGCCATTTTCTATGGATGTAATTCTTTTTAAATAGCTTGCACCATTTCCATATGCATCTCTGCTGAATGGAAAGAAAAAAAAAGCTAGTGTCACTCAAGGATGGATTTAGGAACAAATGAAATGGGAAAAGTATGTCACTGGCCAGCTCTCATCTTCCTTTACCATGACAATTTTAATTTTTCCAGAAACATCTTTTGATCATGGGCAAGTGAACCTCCACAGCTGTGAAATGATCTTATATCAAAACAGAACCACCTGATTCACTCTCAAATACAATTAGAAATTGGAATCTACAGAATTTTTTTTTTGGTTGAAAACTCTCATTATGTGTATTTGTTTCCAAATTTAAACTTGCTTTCAAGAGAGATAAGAAGAATCCTTAATAGAGAGAGCCAAATGAAAACTGTAGAGATTCCAAAACTACTGGGGAAAAAAGAATTTTTTTTTCCGATAATAAAGATAACTACATCTATATCCCAGCGGTTTTAAACTTTAAAAATTACCAAAAATATGCTCACTCTGAAAACATGAATAATATTCCCATGATTGAATGCAACCAAGGTTTATTGTAACTGTAAGGGCTATTAAGCAAGTTTCTATATGAATCCAGAGAATGAATTGTATAAGCATTTAGAAAGTACTGATGATAAAGGGATTCATAAAAGTTGTTATGCTGATTTTATGTTGATAGATGTTTGAATATATGGTGAGTTATTAACCATAGGCAAGTGAAACTAATGTTTAAGTATTATGATATATGTGTAATTGAAAGTGAATTTTCTTGGCAAAATGGTTAGCACAGCAAAAGAGAAAGAATGAGTGAGTTCAAATAAAGATAATAATTCAGATAAATCTATTCCCAGTGCCCATACAAGTAGCCAAGTTTCACATACAGCCAAGAATTTCTACCCCCAAAGGAATGTAGTTCAAAATATTTGAAGCATAATCCATAGATGATGCTCAGTTCTGCTTTATAGTTCATCTGATCAGTCTTTCTTTATCTTTTCATCACAGGTCTTGTTCCCAGTAGCTCAGTCTGTTGACCTGTTGTCGGTCCTCTTTTCCTACTATTACTAACACTGTCAGACAAGTCACTTGCCTTTCATTGGATATCTCCTAATTGTTGAAACATAGTTCTGAAGCTATTCCAGATCTATCTGTTTAGAATTCAGATTCTAATTGCTTAGTATGAGGACCCCACAGCACTTCATAATGATTACAAAGTAGAAACATAAAGATTTACAGACACATTTATGACTTTCCTCTCTCTTTCATTTCCTTCATGATCTTACTCTCTTTTTTGTAAAATTTCATTTTATCACAATGTCAGGCATGAAGTAGAGTAAAAATTGCCCACATATGAACTGCCAAAGTGTCCTATAAATAAACTCCAAAAATGGTGAGATATTATTGCAATTGGTTAATTTATTCATTATTTGCAAGACTAAGCCTGTACTAGAAGTAAAGAAACCCAAAGGCACTTGTGATACTTGAGGGAAGGAGGATGACAAAAGGCAAAAATCTAAATCATATGGAGTCTTTTTTACATTTTTCATGGCAGAAAAAATTTTAAAAGCCAGGACATGGAAACTCTTTTTTTTTAAAAATCTAACTAGTTTAAAATCTCCAAATTTAAAAGCAAAAATAGGGATCTCACTATTTAGTTTAGACTGACCTTGAACTCATTATGTTGCCTAGGTTGCCTTAAAATCATAGTGATTCAGCTTCCAAGTGCTGGGTGGACAGGCATGTGCCTCCAAGCCCAGCTTAAAACAAGTTTTTTAAATCCCACTGGAAATATAATAGTGTATAGTATGGAAGCATTCACCAACATTCCTAAAACTTACAAAGGGAAAATGTTTCTTAAAAGCAATTAATAAATGACAAATGCAACGATACCTCAGTTTCAAATGGTTTTGTTTGCAAACAATTTGACTTGCAAACAGACATATTGTGGAAAAAATGTGTTTTTGTTTGTCAGCTCTACACTCTGTGACAAACATGGTCATGGCCATCTTTCCTGTATGAGCACAAACATGCCCATCTTTTCCAGAATTGTAGAACAAATTAAGTTAATAAACAAAGGTACCACTACATAATGACAAACAATAAACAAAATTATGTTACTTCCTTTTGCCCTGCACTGCTGTATCCATGGAAAAAACAGCATATAAATAACATCAAAAAGTGCATTCTAGAATTCAGATGAGATATTTTATTCTCTTATTAAAGTTCTATTGGACATTATTAAATAGATAATTAGCATGGTAGTTTAGATATGTCACACTAAAGCTGTCATTTGAGATAATTTATGTCATGTATTAAAGTAAATAAATTCCTTAGATCTGTATTATACTGTTTTGTCTAAATTCTCACAAATTCTGGCATAACTTCCTTGTTTCTAAATGGAACAAAAATAGGTTTTTCTGTGATGACATGTAGATTTACAATTGGTAGAAAAATGTTTTCCAGGATCTTTTCCAATTTCAAATGTCATGTAGCAGATTTTTGTCAACCAAAGAATTCTGTTCTTTATATTGTATTTTCACAATTCTCCCAGTCACTGCAAACAAAGGCATTCACCAAAGATTTAATTATAATATCAAAATTGCATAATACCATAACTGACTCTAGAATCAAAATTACCTTCCTGATTGAGATAATATTTCAGCAATAGAATAAAGAAATTTTGGGATACACTTTGTGTTTCAAATTTAATGCAAAAGTTTCATTTCATAAGTTTATGGTAGGAAAATGTGCCTAAAATTTTCAGGAAAAGAATCTAGGACTTGAATAGGACAGCCAGAGAACAGAAAGCTGTACTATAATGCAAATAAATTTAAACTTCATAAAGGTATAAATTCTAATGTTACAGAGATCTACTGCACTTTACAAATGTCAGAACACCTCTGAAGCTCATGTCTCATGAATGATTGTGCATTTTTGAGAAGCATTGGCAAAATGGAGCGGGGGTACTGGGGGAACTTATTCAGTAATGCTATGGGTCTGAAATTGCTGTCACTCAAAGTGTTATCAGATGTACTATCTCCATTTTACCTGGAGATAAAGCTAAACATTGTTAATACTAAAACCTATGAGAAGGAGAAATGAAACAGATTTTATATCTTCTTTTCCAAATGAAGCATTCCAAGAAATAAAGATTCTGGTGTTAATTCAAATGAAAAAGTTTTCAACAACTGAAAGCATATTATTTCTAAAGACATATTTTGTATCATTATAACACAGAACTATTTTTATTAAAATTTTCCAGCAATGATCCTTTATTAGAGAAAATGTTATGAGTGAATTTTTGGTTAGGAGTTTTATAAGAAGATTCTGGGGTCTTTGTACATTAAGAATATAATGCATATCTAGTATAGATATATACTAAGAAAGTATGCTAGATACAAAAATTAATGGAAAATTGTCTTCTGCCCTATTCTGACTCATATCTATTCATATGTATTCCAAAATCTCATGCACTTATAGGTGGTATATGAATCTAGTTTGGGTGATATTTGGATTGAGTGTATAGTACTAAACTAGTCCACTGAATATTTTAACATAGTTCTGCAGTACCTATTAGATGCCCTAACCTGGGTGCAGTGGGCATCAATTATGGAATATAAAGGTACAGAAAGAAGGTAGGATAGCTCCTTACTGCTACTGCTTTCTGCCTGCCACACTATGAACTTGTATTGCTTTGTATTGCTCCTTTGCCATGCCACCCACACTGGGAGTCAGCCAAATACTTTAGCCGACTAAAACCTCCACAAACTGTGAACAAAAATAAACTTTTCTTTAACATTTGGCGTTGAGTATTTTGTCTCATTGATGAAAAAAGTAAATAAAACATGCCATAAGTGTTTTTCTATCACCATTTGTATATTCTTTCCAGGATTTTGTGACAAAATTACTTTTTTAAAATCCCAATCTATCTACTTTAATAATTAACTTTAAGCAACATTCATCAACTCAATCATTTTCATATGTATAGAAATTGAGACATTAATACAACTGTTAAAACTAGAAACTTAGTATCTCCCAAGTCTTCACGTGTAAGGACTAGATGCCCAGCTCACGTCAATATTGAGAGATAGCAGAAGTTTGGTACCGGAGATCAAACTCATGACTGGCGCTTGCAAGGCAGGCACTTATGCTGCTGAGCTAAATCCCCAGCATAGCAGAACTTTTAAGAGGTAGACCGATAGAAGGAAATGATTTTAATAAGGATATGCCTTTGAAATGTGTGTTTATTCCTGGGCCCTCCTTGCTGTTTCTCTGCTTCCCCTCACGATAAGATAAACAACTTTTCTGCATCTTGTTATCCCCATCCTGACACTTTACCTTACCACAGAACTAGAAATAACAGAGCCTACTAGCCATGGATTCAAACCATTACCCAAAGTAACTTTTGCCTACAATTAAGTCAATTTCCCTCAGGATTTTGTCACATTAATAGAAAAAACACAAGTATCATCTATAGTAATAGCTGCATGAACATGTATAACCTACATACCGGTGCAAATACACCTCACCTACACACATATGCAATCAAACATACAGAGTGGTAGAGACCTACTGTTATAAATTTAAGGTTCATTCCTTCATTAGTTGATGAGCCATTCTAAAATTAACTATATTGACAATTATTCATTGATATTGCTATTTCCTACTGGCTGAGGACAATTCAAAGGAAACAGAAAAAGAGGCAGTCACAAAACTATTATCTAGTATAAAAGTCTTGAATATTAACTTGAAATCTTGGGAACAGAATTTTGCTTATTCAAAAAACTAATTCAAGTGTCTTGTCATGGTCTGTATGTTTGAAAGACTACTAAGAAGTGCTCTTTGTAAAGGGAGAAAATAGACTAATCTTAGCCTTTAACAACCTGGCTAAGGTTGTTAAATGTAAAATACAACTGTCATTTGCCAGGTGTTTGGGAACAGTCACCCCCGTATTTCATTGCAATTGAGTGCCAACTCAACGGGGACACCAAGAAGTTTTAGTACGGTATTAGAAAGCTAATGGAGATATTCTATTACCAGCACTTAATATTAGCAGGGGTTTTCAAAAGTCCTTCTATGAGCCTGTTTCTTCAAGTGAAATCACACAATACTTTCTCTTCTCAACATACTATCCAAAATTATTTTGAAAATAAAAAAAAATGGTTGTTTTCTTTTTTCCTTTTTTTTGTGTTTTCCCTTATTAACAGTAAAATAAAAAAGGGATTATTAAATAAAAATGTATCAATAAACATGTTTTATTTTAAAGCATTTCAGATTCATTCATTTTGCTGTCTTTCAGTCTCTTTAAAGTTCAAAATAAAACTTCATCTTACAATAGTTCCAAAAGTACTTATTTTCAAAACTCAGACAAGACATTACACTTAAGAATCATAAGAAATTATAGACAGGATGTGGTAACAAAAAGAGTAGCTCATCTATTCTGTAGTAAGAGAAAAACTGTGCTTTGTACTTAAACTATATGAATGCTGCAAAGCAGTAACTACAAACAGATATTTCTGCTTCATTCAGAAGATATGAGCTTTAGGTGATTAGGGAGATAAAATTTTGGTGCAAATTGATGGACTTTTAAAACTTTATCCAGAGTCTTTTCTATTCCACTCAAAAAACTTCTACATATATTTACTTTTAGAGTTTAAATCATCACTAAAGTAAAATCATCTGGGCATCATCAGAAACTATGGTAACTAGATTTAGCCCAGAGAAAAATGAGTTCTCATATGTATCTTACAAAAACAACAGAAAAGATGAAAAGTTAGTCAATAATATGATCTCTCCTTTGAAATGACTTATAATACTGACCTGGTGGGTCTTATTTTGACTGAATTGGATATTTATGAAGTGCATCTCATAAAAATCTCCAGCATAAAGTATGAAGAACGTCTGTTACAGACCATGTTAATTCTTTGACTGATGCTGGTTAAGTAATACCTTGAAACGAAGGAACTATGTCGGAATGCCAGGTAGACTGACACAGTGCTGGAGAAAAGAGACTGCAGTTTTCAAAGCACATTCAGAGTAAAGAGATTCTACCTAGTCAGTCACATTTTAGTCAGGAAGTTTTCTCATTTTCCTATATTTCTGGATGCATCATTGTTCATTTTATTATACCCAGAACGAAATAGCCTTAAGTAGAACAGAAAAAATAAAAGAACAGTATTCTTGCTAGTAAAACTAAAAGTACTTTAATTGTGAAGAACAGACTGTCCTGCAAATAAATTAATCTCAGCTAGCTGCGTCTTCCCTGAAAATCACTCATCACCAGGCATTAATGGACACACTTGGGGGCTGAGGACATGGAAACACTGGTACTCATCACAGACACTGTTCTTGGTGTTTGTGGACACAAGGTGAACATAGTGGTGAGAGTTTAAACTCAGTTGCTCTTATGATAGTTCCAATAAACACCAGTATTTCTCGTGGCTTTCTTTGAAAATAATAGAATATAGTCAGAGAGCGTTTAAGAAACTGAACAATGGAAAGTTCAATTAAAATTTTAATTATTATTTTATTAGTAGATACTTGCAGTCCACAATGATTACATTCCTTGTGGGGAGTCAGTACGTGTGCACAACACATCTTAATCCTTGTTTCTGCACCATCACCTCCCCTCCGTCCAGCCTTGCTCCATCTCTTTTTCCCTTCCTTTTTGCAAAATATATATCACCACATTTTCTGTTGTCTATTTGTATATTGATCTTTATTAAGTTCTTTTAATTTCAGGTGATTTTTTTGCTGTTTTCTTTAACAGTATTACAATTATTGTTGTAATTATCAGGTTCCTATTACCTACTGACCGTGAAACTGGTAGAGACAGAATGAGAGTAAGTCACATCCTCTACCTCTGAATGGTCTATAATTAATTTTGATGAGATTATACCCAGGAATAGAAGGCTTGGTAATAACTTAATGTAAAATGGTGTCAATAAAAATGCATATGAATTTATAAAATAAAGAATGTTGGGAACTAAACCTAGGAACAAATTTAACTTCAGTTATTTATTCACTAATTCAACAATATTTACTAATGATTTCATTGTTTAGAAATAAGTTTGGCTGAAATTAATAAAAAAAAACTTAGATGACTAAAATAAATAGGGTTTTTGTTATCCTCCATGATGTAACCAATGAGAGATCGAGCGATGCTATCACAGGTCCACATTCTATCATTCCATCATTCTATCATCAATAGTTTGGCCCCAAGCTTATGACTATTCCCTTTGTATCACTAGATTTCCATAACTCTGCTAACTCGGTTATGGAGCATGCTGAAGTAGATGTGCTGGTAGACCTTCAAAAGGTCTATCGAAGTAGATTTTTTAAAAAATGGTAGTGGGAAAGAATAATGAAAACGTGAGGAGGAAAGAGAAGAAAAAATAAGTTGTTAGTTAAATGAGGGGAAACAAAAGGAAACAATTTTAGACAGTAAGGAAGTACATTCAGCACATTAGATGGATAATAACACTGATATGCTTGGAATAAAAATTACCATGTTAACTGGATTGTCAATTATAGGATATCAAATTAGCTAAAATTATCTATGCACTCCATTATAAAAGTAGAACATTTGTTGTGATAGGTTCTTCAACTTGATTAGTTTAAGAGATATTGCCCAGAAGATTAAGAAAGTACATGTCAAAGTACTGAATCGGTCGTGAAAACATGGCTTTGAGTGCCATACCTGGCCCCTGGCTCTTTCGTCTTAGGCACAGTTCCCTTGCTGCTCTGGTATAAACTATGGAGCTTTGTTTCAGCCTTCTCTTCTGCCATGTTTGTGCCTTGGAAACAGCCTACCACAGATTGAAATCTCCGAAAACTCCAGCCAAAAAACAACAGAAAGAAATCTCTTTCTTTAAGTAGGTATTAGGTATTTTGTAACAGCTGTTGGAAAGGTGAGTAATACATCTGTGGTCTTCATACTCAGTTGAAGGATGGTGCTATAGATTGAAAGTAAAATGAAAGTACAAAGCACAATAATGAACTATACTCATACAGCTCACAAAATTTTATTTAATAAATGAGTGAGTAGCAGCCAGAAGGAAAGCATGCACCTTATAAAAGCATATGAAATTTAAGATTCATTTTAACCAAAAATTTGTTATAAACCCAAAGTCTTCCAGTAATGTTTATAGAAAGCCCTTCCTCATCTCAGTCTGGGAACTTTATATTTGTAATTCTATGGAAAAGCTATTGGAACTTCAGTGAGTTAATGGCAGTCTACCATGTGCAGTGCAACACATGGTGAGAATAAAGACATTAAGACATATTTATAGTTATGGGAAGCCAAGGAGATACTGAGTCTAGCCCGGATGAAGGGCCAAATCCGTGTTTTTTTTTATTCATTACCAAGGAAGTGGCTTGAGGATGAGTGACTGTGTGAATAGCACAAAGTACTTGAGTGCTATGAGCTGGATTAGCTAGGTGGCCTGAGACCCCTCTGTGCCATGTGGAGGGAAGGATGTGCAGAAAGAGTAATATGCATAACACAACTGAGGTAACGTCTAACGTGACTGTCTCCTAGCTCTAAAGATTGCACATCAGCACCTCAGCCAGCCTTATTTACACTGCTTAAAGCCAACTGAAGGGAGAAGGAAAGGGCCTAGGTAACTACATTTCCACAGTACATGGAGATAGGGCCAGGTTTCACCAAAATGGAGATAATTGCTGTTTATTCAAGCAGAATCATCCAGGTGGTCTTCGAGTCCTCCAATGTTAAAATAAAATACCGACCTTGATGGAACTTATTTGAGTAGAGCATTGTTATAGAGGCAGATTGTACTATAGCCTACATAATTTTATCAGTAACAATGTTCTCTAGATTTTGTGTTGCTTTTAAAAAAAAAAATTGACAACACACAATATGTTTGCTCTTAGTTCATTTTGAAATATATCTAATTATTCCCTACCGTGTACTTTTTATATCTTAATTTAGACAAATGTTCCTGACTCACTTCATACATTACATTTAAGGAATCTGTTAGAAATCTTGTGAGCTAAAAGTATATATTAAGTACTATGTAAAATCGGTTCTACTCAACTGTGTCTAATAATTCACCAGGGCCTTGTATTGCTTTCCTCTGTTCTTTAAAGATGCACTAACATTTCATTCAGTCATTTCTTGCAATCTGTTAAAATTCCATGGTGATAAAAATATTTATTATTTTTTTTTCAGTGAACTAAAAAGTTTTCCTTAGTCATCTCTGTTCTTTTCTGGCTCCAAATCTCTGTCTCTCTGTCTCTCTGTCTGTCTGTCTGTCTGTCTCTCTCTCTCTCTCTCTCTCTCTCTCTCTCTCTCTGTCACACACACACACACAAATCTCCTTGTTGTTCCTGTAATATAAATAAGCCACTTCATACTGTTCACCCAAGAGTATTAGGCTACTGAACCAAAAATCTACTGCAAGTCTACTTTGTACTTCAGAAAAGGAAATTGTCTCTACAAAATGATTTATCCAGACTTCTCAGAATATCTTTGTGTGTGTTTATGTGTATTTAAACATTTTTGTTCTCATCAAAATAAAAGTAAAGGCAGATAAAAGAAATCACATAATTTTTATTCTAGAACTCTGTCAGTTTTATTATTTGTGATTATACTACATTTCTGTTTGTCACAGTAGCTTAAGTTTATTTGTTTATTTTGTTTCACTACAAGTCCAGACACTCCAAGAAAATCTCTGGAACAAAAATAAGTTTTAATAAAAGCCATGAGACTGTAAAGTGTGTTTATGTTTCCCTTGTTGTTTATTGTCTACATATGGGTGACAGAAATTAGCTTCCTTTCACATGATAAATTAAGTAGAAGATATTTTTATGAGAAAGAACTAGATGAAAGTTAAAAGCATCCTCCATTCCTGTTCTAGAAAATGTGGGCACATTCACTGCTCATTCCATTTAAAGTATTTGCTAAAAGCCAATTCTGAGGATGGAATGTTCAATAAATTGAATGTAGGTTACAAAATATATTTTGAAGGCATTTGTGGAGCTACCTATATAGTATGAAAGATTCATGATTAGATATGAGCTTCTCTTATTATTTTTGCTTTTGTGGCTGATTTGAGGAGGAAATAAAGGTTAGTTTTTTAACTCTACAACAAAGGACCTTGGAGCTCAGCACCTTTTCCTGTTACCATATGACAACACTGGGAAGCAGGTTAAAGAATATATATGTGTTTGAAAGGAGCTAAGGGTAGGGGAATTGTAACAACTTCAAAAGAAATGTCTTTCTCATTCTAGTACATAGCTGATGTATGATTCTTCTGAGTGCGAGGGAGTTGTTTCTTTAGAGAATGTTAGGTATCATCAATTTTGAATTTGTATTGACTAGCTCTTACATGATCAACTACGTTCCATAGCACAAGAAATTGACATTTTTTTTCTTTAAACAAAAGATTCTTTTTCTTCTAATGAACTGGTTGTTTTGCCCAGATAGCTTACTAAGATTTTTTTATATTCTACTAACAGAAAATAAAAATAGCCTAAATATCCGAGTACAAAATGCAAGATGTAAAAGATAAAAAGATATACACATAGTTATGCACGCAGCTTTTAGATGAAGATTTTATGTAAGCAATGAGTCAAACATAGATCTACAGTGTTTTAAATTACTTAGAAATACACACTCAGATACCAAATTATTCCATTTTTGCCTCTATTATTGACAAACAGTATAAACTTAGGTTTCTTACCATCACTGAGCTATAATTCACCAGTGTATGAATAGCAAAATAATCAGGCATTTTTCATCTAGTTGTAGGAGGACATATGAAGTTCTCAGTAAATATCATTACAATTATATCGATAAAGAAAAAATTTGTTACATTTGATTATATGCTCACAAAAAGAAGACTAACATCAAAACCATGTAAAAAGATGCATGGAGGTTAGCTAATACTCTTTGTGTATGGGAAATTCTTTGTATCAATCATAAATCCTGAACATCAATTTTAAATGATTAAGTATAGAATAAAAACAAACAAAGCACAAAACAATATAAACTTTGTTTTCTGAAGTTGGGTGCAATCGATATAAGAAAAATAGTTACATCAATTACTTTAAAAAATGTTTATACCTTTAAATTAGAAAAAGTTTTGGCAATCACACAAGATAACTTTACTTGTAAGTCATATGGGTAGATGTTTGTCTATTTCTTGATGAAAAATGATGCTCTCATTATAAAAAGTACATTTACTTTCATTGATAGTTTACATATTTCTTTAAATAAACATAAATTATTTTAGAATTTAAAGAATATATATATGTATATATATATATGAATCACATATATATGCCATACGCACAATAGTCTTTAAATAATTGAATATTACTGGAGCTATAAGAGCTGTACAGTATTTTATAATGAGTATATTAGAATTTATAGAGCCACAATTATTTTGTTGTCTCTTTAGTTTCATTGCAAAATTTCAGCATCATAATAGTAGTAAACAAATAATTAAAAAATACAGTCTGGGGGCTGGGGATTTAGCTGAGAGGCATAAGCACCTGCCTTGCAAGCAGGCAGGCATGAGTTCGATCCCTGGTACTGATAAAAAAGAAAAAGACAAAAAAAAAAAAATAAAGTCTGTTAAAATCTGGATTTTAATTCTAAAATATTTTGATGGTTGTTTTGTTTGAGTCAGCCAAACAAAACAGATAAAGGAATAGAAGAAAAATGAAATAAAAGGAGACAAATGTTTGCAATTTGTACTTTGGTCAAATTATGACTAATGTATTTTGTTCTATTTTTGTTATTCATTCTTAAAACCTGACATTTTCTTGTAGAGAGTGCCCTGGATGAAAGGTGATTATGCCTTCAAACTAGATTAAAAAGGAACCGTTTCAGTAAGACAGAGTTTAAAGGCTGAGCAATATGAAAGAAATAGAACTTCCCCAGAGAAGGGGAGGAAAAGGAAATCCACCATGTAGGGGACAGATTGAAGCTTTAGAAATAAGACTCATTATATAATGTTTTGCAACTTACTGTGATATTCAGGGGCTTAGTTCTGTTTTCCTGAGTGCTAACTTCCAGAAATATTAGACTAATATGACAACATTTTGTATTCTATGCTGTTTCCATTTAATCTTAGAAAACAAACAAACAAAAAAAAAAGCAAGGGAAATGGTGAGTTATTTAAGAAGAGGTCATCACAAAGAGAAATGCAAGTGAAATTATAGAAACATAATACTCTAAAAGTTTGTGAAATCTTGTTGTCAGAGCCCCCGGGATAAAAGATTATATTAAGCGAGGTATTACTTAAATTATTAAGGCAGGGTCCAGACACCTCAGGAAAATTGACAGTGTTGACAAGCATGTAAAAACTAGTTTACTAAAAAAAATATTTAAAGTTAACCTCAACAGAAAGCAGAATGAGATAAATCCTATAAACTGAGAACTCAGTGAATCGAGCTTATCCAAATACTTAAAACACTCCTCATTTCCTAAGTCATCTCTGAAAATAGAAAGGAATTTTGATGGAAAAGAAAGCCATCTCAGGATTTGTACAAGATAGAAGATGCTGTCAGCTAGATGGATGACCAGACAAAAGCCATTCAAGGACAGGCTTATGCCTGCAGAAACAACCCTTGGAGACCTAAATGGCTATGAGTGAAAACAGCTTTGTCACCTTTGGTCTGAACTCTAAACATTGATTAAAGATTGAGAAGATAACCAAAAAGAGAATGTACATAGCAAATGTATCCCTTAGGAATTTTTAAGGTTAAACCTTAAACTACCAAGAAAGGATCAAATCTTCCACTTCAAAATGTTAAATTAAACACAAGTAACGTTCATAAAGATGAGCAAATAATTAATGTTCACCATATATATGTATACACATTTCAGATGTATATATTCACCACACATGTGCACACACACACACACACACACACACACACACACACACACACGATGCCTCTTTCACTGCTGCCAAGAAGGGTATTAGAGTGGAAGACAGTAATGACAAAGCCTGAAGACATTAGTTTGAACTAATCCAGATGACAGCTGCATGATACTATGTGATCTTGATGTGATAGGTGGAGATCTTGATAGCATTGAAATCAACCTCAGCTACATTACATATTGTGACTATTTTAGTTTTATTAATTCTGTAAAGCTAAACGAGAATAATATACATAATTTTTAGTGAAGTGGTAAAACTTAAATGAAATGTATAGAGTCTCATACAGACCAGTTTTTCAATTAATGGATGCAAATATATTCCATGAGAAAATGAATAATGTACAGAAAGACAAGGCCTTTGGTGTTTCTTGTTCTGGAGATGAAGTAACCTTTGAGGTTACTTTCAATTCTGTGATCTTCTGTTTTTCAGAAAGGCAGTCCAAAAGAAACCTATTTTTTCTTCTGTAAAGACAAGGTAATGAGTACTTTAAAATAGGAATATTTTATAGCTTCCACACACAATACAACAAAAGATAATATCTGCATTATTTAAGACCTAAAGCTTTATTCTCCAAAGTCAAACCATAGGAGTATTTCTCCTGGTATTAATCTTAGAAGATGCAGATCTTTACAAAGATGTTTTGGGAAACAGAGAGAAACAGAAAATCTTTGCAGTAGTATAGTCACTTGAGGCCTTTTCCTGCAATCTCCTAAACTGTCTTTAGCTGCTATAGGTACTGCTACCTTTTGACTCACTCTTACCTTTTGTAATAATTCTTTCTTCCCCAAGTGCTGGCATTTGTCTGAGAACTTCTGTGATGTTACTCACCTGTTTTCTCTCAATCCATGATTTCTTCTGGCCGGCAGCCATGCCATTTTTATTTTACCTTAAATCCCCTTGGTTGACCTCACTTGTTGAATAGTTTATAACTCTCAAGAACAGAAGCAAGCCCTCTGCTTCCAAAGCAGAAAATTCTGTGGGTATGTGTGTGTGTGTGTGTGTGTGTGTGTGTGTGTGTGTGTGTGTAAATTGTTGTAGATGGCTAAAATCACAGGCTATTATCTTTAGAATCAATGTGAAAAGAAAATTTTAGAATGAAATGTTCCTTGATGTCATGGTAGAAACAAACAAACACTTTTATTTCTTTCTGTTGAAGAAATACCATCAATTCTTAAATTACAGAATTTTTTCCTCCATTCATATTATTTTGTATGTCCAGCTTTTAAGATCTGTAAGAATCTTGGCCCTGTCATTTGGCTTTCTCCTTTATTCATTCATTCCCTCTTGTTCAATCAGGTAGTATTCTTCATATACTTTATAGAAACAAAGCTAATTTTTGCTTTATGATTTTCCTTACATTCCTACTTTTCATTTACTCACTTGTATGAACATTAGACCATGAATTTTAGCTTCTGCACCACCACAAACCATTTCCAAGGCAGGCAGCCTATCATCTGCCCTTAACTGACCTGATACAGTACCATAGGCTCATGACAGTTTCTTATATCCACCAACTACATTAGTCCTTATAGGAAAAATGTAAGATTTCTACCTGAAAGGACCCAGTGTACTGTAGGAATGTGCCTACAATAGAAGCTCCCATGGTACCTGTGACATTACTGCAAAAATAGCCATTGTACTCACATGAGTGCCAATGAGACAGCCAAAACAGAACAGACTTTTATGGAAACTCAAATACTTTTGATGCTTCCTTCCATTCCATTTCTGATATTTTATCCCAAAAGCATGAATTCTTTGGATATTCCTTTGGAAGTCAGGGCACATCATAAAATGAGAACATCATGAAATCCTGATGCTTTTCTATTTTGTTGTTGTTCTTGTTATTTCAGAAATGTGTTTCACTGCCCTAAAGTCTGTTTCATCAGGGCCTTCAGAGTGGAACAATGCTCCTCAACTGGGGAATGTGCAAGGAATTTCCAAGTGGTACAGAGACATGAATAGAGTAAAAAAAGAATTTCTCCATCCTCAATTGTGCTGAAGATGGCCAACCCAAGCCACTGCTGCTGTGTAGTGTCACTTTCTGACTTCCATTTCACAGTCCCAATATATAAAATCACCAGATAACCAACAAAGGGCAATTATACAACTTCTTTAATAAGGTACTATAACACCTGGGAGGCTTTTCTTCACTTTATCTCAAGCCATGTAACTTAAAAAACAAACAAACAAACAACAACAACAACAAAAAAAACCCTAGTGCTTTACAACAATAATATGCATTGTTTCTCATCATTCTCTATGTTGTCCTGTATTGTCTTAGGTGGCTGCACTCAACTGAGGAGCTGGTGTAGCTAAGACAGTGAAGTCTCGTCTTACACTCTGTAATTGTTCTCTGAGTCTGTCTTTCCCTATAATTGCTTACCAGCTACCAATCTAGTCTGAATTTTCTTGCGTGGTAAGAAATATGATAGTGAAGTCAATTAAAAGTCAAACACTATTGTTAGTTCTTCTATTTCTAAATGGACATTTCTGTGAGTGTAGAGGAAACAGAAATCTAATTTTAAGACAAATAAATGCAAAATTCATAGCTATAAAAATACCACACTCGTAGTCTACATTCAATAAACATTGGTGTATAATAAATGGTCTTAAATCAATATTTTATTTGAAATGCTTAAAGAGTGATCCAATAGTTTTATTCAAATACTATCATATACAATAGACAAGACTATACATACCTTTTGGCTGTTTACATTTATAGTACAAATGTCAGAAGCCAACATTTATAGTTTAGACCAAGAATGTCCCTCAAAGGTCTCCTGCACTCATGGGGAAGTTTGGGGAAGGTATTCATGGGGACAGTGAAGCTCACCAGTAGGAGGTGGGTCTGATCAGAAGTAGGTCACTAGGCAATTTGACCTGGCACAGTGTCTCTCTTTCTAGGGTGCTGGCTTTTATCTTTGCTTCTTGGTCATTGTGATATGAGCAGCTTTCCTCTGCATAGAACCTTCTACCATGTTGTTTTTGTGTTTGGGCCTGAGGAATATGGACTGAAACTTCTAAAACATGAACCAAAATAATCCTCTCCTTTATGTTAACATTGCCAGGTGGTTTGTCACTGCGATGAGAACAGTGACTAATATACCTACTTAAAATTTTCTATTGTAGAATTCACAAGTAACTCATGTGAAAATTCTTGCACCAGATTACATTACAGTCATGTTAAGTTCATTTCATTCCTTTCCATATTGTTCTAAAACTCATAGGTGACTTTATTTTTACATTCAGGAAGTTGTATTTCCTTCCGGAGCTATATAGCCTATTTATTCATTTTCACAATATAATTTCATTATTAAATGATAATCATGTTTCTTTGTACTCTAGTTTATCCCTTTATTTCTGAGATCTTTAATCTTATTTGTGTTGTGAACCCCATCAGCAGTCTGGTAAGGGTTATGATTTTTTCTCAGAATAATAATTGTAAGTGATAACATAAAATATTTAAGATTATACAGAAACCAATTATATTAAAATACAGTTATAATATATTATGAATGCCAAATTTGTCATGAAGTACTATGTATGACTGTCACATACATAACACGATTTCGTAGCAGATCTAATAACTACTATAATTTTGAGTGATATTTCAAGGTATCTGAGACAACAGTAATATAATGTGAAAATATCTGTAGTGTCTATTGTTGACAATCTCATGTACTGAAAATAACACTGAGGATTGTAGCTTACATTTATAATTGAAAAAAATGATAAATTTTAGTCAGAAGGTAGTGAAGAGAAGATGCAATTTTTTCTCCATCCCAATTCATAACCCATTGAAATACAACCTATGAATTTCTTGGGAAGGTTTTGAACTGCACATTAGGAGTCCCACAGACTTAATGCTTTTAGGTCATTCAGATAAACTGGGTCCTTCAGAAACCTACTATACATGCAAGTGGGAACTGGCTTCCTAGAAATGTTAACTGGATCCACCGAGAAATAGATAATATAATAGTAACATTAAGAAGACAATTTGATAGATGTCCAAAACTAGTTTTCATATATGGATGTCTTGGATACAGATTTTTATTCACAAATATGTCTTAAATTATAAATATAGAAATTATATCTCATCTGTATTATATGTGATATTTGGAAGAACTATTAATAATTTAGGAAAACAAAATTAACAAAAATAAGCTAATGATTTTTGACTGTTTCTTACTTAGATCTTTTCCTAAACACTGCATATAAAGTATAATACATATATATATTATATTCATCAAATCTCTAGAAGATGCAATTATTATTATTTCACTTTATGAATAAGATAAGAGAAATTTATAACGATTATGGTCAGAGTATAGAAATAGCTCTTTAACTCAAACTCTGAGCTGCCTTTCACTGCATTATACTCTCACACATTGTGCTGCACAGTTTGTCTATCAATCTATTTATCCAAACTATTGTCCACTCTTTTAAAAAGCCTTAATTATGACACTGATCTGTGGAGGCATAGACTCCTTATCTCTTCCTCACCTTATGAATACAGGCCTTCATTATTTATGTATTTTATTATTGTGTGCTCACGGAATAAAGAATTTTATAGCCTCTTTAAAAGAAGTTCAAAAGTGGAAAGTAAACTGAAGTTGAAAAGTTAAGATAGACTGTTTTCAACACAGCAGAGAGCACATGCAACCTCCACATTCTCAAGAATCATTCATTCATTCATTCATTCATTCAAACAAACAAATAGATAGATATCAAATAATTTATTTCCTAAGATCCTCTACAATTTAATGCAACTAAGTGGCTAACACACATGAATTCTCATTGCTGAAAGTGACATTTCCAAACAATTTGACTGTGAACTAAATGTTTCTCTGTGTAAATGCTCAATTTTACTGTGTAAAATATAAACCAAAATACAGATCTCATATAAGACAGCTATGCCCTGCTGACTGCCACTAAGCCAACAGCAGATAAAGTATCAAAGGCATTTGCATGGTTTAATCTACATCTATTTGTTTCCTGTGCTTCTCCCACTTTAAGCCCCAAGGTAGAGAAAGGAAACAAAAAAGGTGGTTAATGATCCATTTTATAATATAAATAACAAATACCACTTGCAGCTCCTCTTTGAAAAATTAAAATTGATTTTCTTTTTCTGGATGAGAGATGATCTGGCTTGGGTGAGACACAATGACTCCTATCACAGATGCTGCTGCAAAATTTGCTCCAAATAAACAAAATATGGATGTGGCTGACATATTTTTATAAACATTGAACAAATTTCAAGCCACAAAAAGATACAGCCTTCTGACAAACAGAAATTATGCTGGAACTGAAACACTTTTGTGTCAAAGAAAGTTCCTCCAAAGGCCCTCTGGGTCTGAGGTCACACTATTTCACAGCAAAAAGCACAATTGTCTGAGGTCCCTGAGTTCTACAGGAAGAAATTCAGCTTCCTGTTAGCTGAATGCCTTATGTGTAGGAAATGCATCCTTTCTTTCTCCTAACTTTCAAGTCTGAAGATAAGCCTCTTGTTTAAGAAGCAAAAATGTCCAGGGAAACAACACACACAGCTGTGCTTTATCCACTGACCTTGGTTGCGTGATACCTCTTTGGGAATGGACTGAGGTATGCATCATTTCAAAGAGAATGATTTCCCAAAAGACTTCTGACATTAGCAACATGTTCTCATCTTTTAAATTTTAGAGAACACAAGTTATTTTCTTTTATTCCCCCAAAGTCCATAAATTTCAAATTTCATGGTTAGTTAGAACCTAAAATATATTTAATATTTGGGCACTTGGAGACAGGCTCCCCTTCTAACGCTGTTTCTTAAATGTACTTGTTCCACAATAACTGGCAAAAGTCGGGAAAAGGAATTCACTGTTACCTGAAAAGTTCAAGTACTCATTGTGCTTGGTAGCTGAGCCTCACATTCAAGCAAGTTTCTAATCACTCCGTGCAAATACATTTTCATTGTTTCCAGAACAAAGGTATCTCAACCAACCCTTTATGTGGATGTGCCCCACTGTGATTTTGGAGCATGCATTCCTGGCAAATGGTGCGCCCACCTGGCCACAAAGAAAAATCACATAACAGTGAGCGTGCATTGGCCTCAAAGCTCTGAGTTATACTCCTTCATGTTGCCTCGTCTGCAGCTTGTGATCTGTGAATGAAAAATGGTGTATCTCCTGACTGTCAATGAAGCACAGTATTCAAATACTTTTAGTAGACTGCTGTTTCCCCCACCTTCTTTTTCAAAAAGGTAGGTGTGATTTTAGAGATCAGTGCACTCAATTACCTCATTTTATAGATGAGAAAATAGAGACTGAGAAACATTCAAGTTTAAAATACTAGAAAGTAGCAAGAGAGAATCAGAACTAAAAATCAAGATGTCATTTGCCTAAAGACAGCCTTGAACTTAATGAATTAAAAGAGGATCAAATCAACTTCTCAGTCTGTGTTACAGTCTATAATACTGCAGTGACAAATACTTTCAATTGACTTTGTAACAGATGTAGAAGATGATACAAAGAAAACAACAGTGCTCATGGACATTTGGCAAGAAGAATCTGTCTTTAAATTTCAAATTAAGTAATATTATTCTCCTAAATTTTACACCATTATAGATTACAAGTAGTGATCCAAATTAACCCTTTTCACCCTTAATGTCTATAAATATATAAAACAGAAGACATTAAAACGTTCTCTTGAGTTTCATTTGCATTGATATCATCACTCTCCTTGAACATCTTCATAATATAGCTAAATTTATCTTCCAAACACTTATCTCATATTTGATAAGATTTCCACTGATCATATATTTTGCACATATAGCAAATGCACATAAATATGAATGCATATAAAATGGACTCATTTTGTATCAGAAATCTAAAATGTGATAAAATTTGATCACTTTTTAAAATTTTTCTAAGGTTTATATTTCAGTAGACTTCTTCAGTCTAATTTCATCATATTCCAAAATTATCTTTATTTAGTGTTTCTGTTTGATAGTGAGCTTTCTTGACTAAATTTTCTTGGAGAATCAAGGAGAATCAAATATTATCAATGATAACAAAGTCTTTATGGTAAGATTGAAGTGGCTAGTGGAAATGCTCTCCAGACTTATTTCATGATACAAACTCCAAGTTAGACAACATGGTAAAAGGCAGAATATTTTAAACCAGGCTATCTTTGTGAATGCTATGTCTTCAAAACTCAGAGCAAATAATATTGAGCACTGCTTTCAATCCAAATTACAGCTTGCACGGGATAAGTTTGCTTTCTCTCTCTCTCTCTCTCTCTCTCTCTCTCTCTCTCTCTCACACACACACACACACACACACACACACACACACAAGCACAAATGAGAGACAAATCCACACTTTCAGCTGTGCAAAGATGGCAGAACTTAGGCTGTATACATTGTTGACTCATTGGGAGGACAATCTGAATGTTCATACCTGGTAGTTACAAAAATAAATGATAGTGCCACGTCAAAATCAGATCTTTAGCCAAAAGATATTCAATACAAGAGAAGATATCATCAAGTTTTTCATATGAGATACAGGAAGAATGGAAGGGACAAGTTTTGAGTATTTGAAAAACAGAACTCTTACTGAGAAATCTCACGAATATGTTAAAGTTTGCCCCATGTGTCTATAATATTTATTCTTCAGTTGATTTCCTTATTGCTATGTTTCCGGCTTCAATTTTTATTTAAATTCACTCTATCTTCTCAAAATACAATTTTATCCAAAAGTAAAAGTTAATTTTCTATTACCCCACCTCTTATTAAATCAGGACCTGAATGACAGTTCCAAAAATATTTGCTAGTCAGTATTTTCAGAGAATTTTAATTTTATATCAGGTCTTCAAGATTATATGGGTTTGAGGCAGGCTTCCATTGATGTGTCCTCTATTTTTCCCTTTTTTAAAATTTTCCATTTGACATGGTGTTAAAAGTCCACACCTCAAAACCTACCACAGGATCATACCCATTGAAACCATCTAAGGAACTCTATGGACACCAGTGAAAATTAGGTGATCAGTCTATATTCATCACCTATTTTTATCTAAATTTATCCTTTGGTTGATGCCAAAGAATAATAGAATGGACAAAAATGTACCAGGAAATGGAAAGAGTTTTCATTCAATATTTTCAAGTATAAGTTGTTTTGCTCTACTGCACTTGGAAAATATGTCATTTTTGAGATTGATCCAATGCTGGGATAAATCATATGTTCTGAAAATCTCTTTTAGAAAGATTTATAATATTAACCTCAGGCTATTTTAAGTCCCGTCGATCTTTATGAAAACAGCCAAGAGATCCATTTGTTTTCCAAACAGTAGAAAGTCTCTGTTACTTTTGTCAACCATGATTGAGCAAATGACTTTGGGTCAAAGTGATTCAGTTGTGAAGTGTCGGGGTCTTGTCAGCCCCATGGAATACAGACTTCAAAAAGCAGCCACTTTGGACCTGATCTGCCCATTGCAGCCAGGGGCTAAGAAGTCTTACTCAATTTTTGTCTGGGACTAAATTTACCATTATAGAACATCATAAACCCAGGATTAATAGGAATCAGTGCAGTGGCTACATGTCATCACATAGCCAGCACGGCTGGTCAAAAAGGAAACGTTCTGTCAAACTCTCCTGTCTAGCTCTTTACCTTTGTTTTCCTTCTATATAACCAATTAATTATGTGAGAACTTTCACAATACACATTGTTTCTTGATTGTTTATTTCTTTATTCTCCTAAACTTGTCTGAGATTTGTCTAAGTCATTGATCTGGTCTTACAGAGACCTTGCACAGTTCATGGAAAGTTAGAATCTATTACCTATGATCCTGACTCTAAATTTGCTAAAATGAGACTTATTTTTACCATCACTGTTGTGAAGATCTCCTCCTTCCAAGACTTATCACCTATCAGGGGTTTCTTCTTTCTTAAACAAACATGATGAGCTTTTAAAAAAATCATTAATGTTACCACATTTATTTGACAACAAACCATCTTTTCCTCTGCTATTTCTACTTTTTACCATTTTATCCTCATCATTGCACTGTACATACAGGATCTCACATGTACGCGCGCACATGCACACACACACACACACACACACACACACATACACACATATTTTGTTTCTATTCCAGCATTCCACTCAGGCAGGGATTCTTTATAAATCTACATTCTTTTTCTGTCTGAATTTTGTCTTCATATAAAAGCACCTGTCGTATATGAAAAAATGGAATATTTTTATGCCCAATTGGTTTATTTACTGTGCTAAATATATTTCTATTAATACCTGGAAGTCCAAAATCTTGTTTTAACATTTGTCTTTTGGTTCCCTTCAGTATATTTTCTTTTTTTTCTTAGTAAATTACCTCTGAATACGTGGAACTTGTCTTATCTTGCTCTACAGACAATCATATACCTGTAAGATTTAAGAGGTCCTTTCTTCTGCTGATATTGATGATGATTAAATGTTCTTTTCTAACATTCTTCAAGTCTTTACAAAGCATATTATTTACACTTGCACCCCAGAAAATAAGTATCATTATTGACATTTAAGGATGAAGAAAATGAAATACTACATATTTAGGCGAGTTTTTCCAAAGCATTGCAGTAAATAGAGAACTTGATTTTTAAAAAAATAGAATTTGGCTGTCCATTTTCCTTACCTAAGATTTTCTATTCAATTCAGTTTAATTTGACAGTTTAGTGCATGGTATTTTCTTAGGTGCTGTGGAATGATCTGAGCTCATCAAAACAAAAGGTGTGGAAAGATAAGACACATCGGTAACAATTCACAATTTATTTCTATTTAAGGTGGAGTTAGGCAATATTCTTTAGTGAAATATATAGTGAAAGGATACTACGGATACAAATAATAATAAAATATATTATTTTCATACAGATGCTTAAAAAGTGACAAAAATGGTAGAAAAACTGAATTATTCTTCAATCTGAAACAAATCTTAAATATTAAATGTGCATCTAGAACACTAGATTGTAAAAGTAACTTTGTTTCATTAGGCATTGGTAAAAGCTTTGGAGAACAAGTGGATCTTTCTGTGGATTTTGGAACACAGAGACAAAAAAGGATGGAAAGAGGGAGAGAAACAAAGGTAAATTCAGAAGAAGCCTGAAGTCTAGAGTAGCAAAACATCTTAAGAAGCTACTGTATTTCAAGATGAGGGTGATGATGCTCTAAATTGAAGTGGTAGTAATGGAATTATGAGAAAGGTATAAACATACATATAATTCAAGGTTAAAGAGACATGAAGAAAACAAAAGGCATCCAAAAGTCTTCAGAGATTTCCTGCAAACAGTAATTGCCTAGTTAATGTTCTATGTTATATCAGGGTAAGAAGAGGATAAAGTTGCTAGCAAAGATTTCAGAACGAGGTTAAAATTAAGTTTGATTTTGAGTGTGAGAGAGTAGATGCACAAATATTTTCATGATCTACATCAGTGTTTGCTCAGCACAGCTAAACTTAGCCCTTCTCCATTTTCACCAAGACATTGCCCTTTTAGATCCAAAAGTGACTAGCTGATTACCTTTAATGCAGGTTTTTAAATTTGTCTTCCATGTTTCAAACAGCATTTCTTCCTAAGTAATGATTAGCCTACTATTAACTTTGTTGCAATATTGAAATTTAATATGCTTTCTTTAATAAATGATGAAAACAGGTGTATGATTTTGTGTGGGTATGTGAGTAATCAGTATTGGTGAGGCAAGTTCTTAACTCATATATCCATTGGATAGCTCACTGGGTGAAGTGTATTAATATTCTCAACTGAAAGATGAGAATCTGAAAAGTCAGAAAATAATGTAACTTTCTGAAGATATCTAGAGTAGTATATCAAGACCTGAACTTTTAATCACTAGAACATGTCAGCTTTCAGCAGTCTAAATAAGAATATGCTTTTTATCACCTTACTCAATTAAGTTTTGTTGGGATAATTCTAAGCAGTCATTTATAAATTAAACACAAGACTTGGGCGACTGATAACAAAATTTCAGTTTCAAAAAATAAATGGGTAACTGAGAGTCCACACAGTTCTGAAAGTGCAATAAGCAAGTATAAGAACACCCAAAAAGATAGGTCAACCCTGACCACTGGGACAGGTGAGGAAGAATGCTTTAGAAATGAATTATTTCCGGCTATTCTCCAATTTTTCTATGCATTTGCTCAACATCAAAATCCTTAACTCTGATGAATGAGACTTAGAGACTAGTATGCTTCTTCACTGGATTTCATATAAAGAGAATAAATAAATTAGGTTACTCATTGAAGATAATAAATACTTCCCCTGTTGGGATGCTACTAACAACGGGGAATAGGTAGGCAAAGAAAAACTGACACAGTCAGTAAAAAAATTCAGTACGTAAACCATCTTTCTGCATTTATACCCACAATATTTATATTTGCAGCCAGAAAGACATTGTTTATATTTACAGTCAAAAAGAAATACCAGAAAACTCATGAGTTATATTTGTTATTATTCAAATTTAAATCAGACTATTCATTTGTTCCTTATATACTTGACATTGTTCATTTCTGTAGTTCATGTTAAATTTATAAATATTTACAATTTATAATCCTTCTGAGCATTCAGCATTGTAAAACAAATGTCAGCATGTTTAAAACAATTGAAATCATACACTAAGTTCTCACCACAATGAGAATAAATTGGAAATAAATAGCCAAAAAAAGACAATTTGTTAGAATTAAATAATGCAGTGCACTTGTGAATAATCTGTGGATCAAAAAGAAAGTCTTAAGTAAAATCACATTGAGCTGAATCAAAATGAGAATATAAAATTGAAATTTGTAGAAAGCACATTAATAAGAGTATTGAATTTAGAAGACAGTTTTCAAAGAAATACTCTAAGCTCTAATATAATAAATATAAATACAGATATGTAAATGCAAGGAAAATACAAATCAGTTAAATAGAAAATTAAAACAGCAAAGTAAATTTTAAAAGCTGGTTATTTGAAAATATCAAAGCAATTGAAACACTTTTAATAAGACTATTTTTTTAAAAATGAGCCAACAAAAATTGCTTATATTAGGAGTTTAAAAATTTCATCACCCTAGACTATACATTTTTATGCAAAAAAATAATAGGAGAATGCTTTGAACAACACAATGAATATAAATTTGAAAAAATAGGTGAAATACACCTATTCCATGAAAAGCACCAACTAATGAAAATCATCTTAATAGGTAATTAGAATAGTCTCATTACTATTAAAGAAGTTTGAATTATTAATCATTACTTTAAAGAAGTTTCAAAGAGAAATCCAAAAGTCCAAATTGTTTCCCTGGACAAATACACAAATATTTTAAAAATATTAACAGTAATTTCTTCTTTTAAAAATTTTTTTTATTATTTTGAAAGTAGTAAAAAACAACAGAACAAAGCCAACTGAGACAGTGAAATTGGTACAGACCATCACAACAGGTTACCAGGAAAACAAAAATAGGTATCATAGTACATCTTGGTATCTTCACAATTAGTTGTTCTTTCAATCGGGTATAGCAAAATTAAACCAAATCAGAACATTATAGAACAGAATATTGAATAGAGGAATACAACTAATCAGAACAAAGCAAAACAGTTATAACAATATTTGCCTTCAAAGAGATGGGCTTGCTAATGGGGTGGGGGCACAGGGCGATGGGATATTTGATTTTTAGCCCACAGGCTGGTAGGCTCACGGCCGCATACCAGCAAGGCAATCAGGTTGCTTGGTTTCCCGGGGCCCTAAATTCCAACATGGCACAGATCTCGGGAGAAGCTGGCTGGTTCTCCCCCTGGGGCAGCCACCACTCAGTAATTTCATATAACTACTTCCATAGTAGATAAAAGGAAACTATCTAACTTCATCTTATATAGGTGATATTATTCTAATATTAAAAAAGAAAAGATAATAGAAAATAATAAACATCGATGCAAATACCCTTAATAAAATATTATTAAATTCAATATAATGTTATATCTAAATGAGATTTATTCCTGGTGTAGAGTATTAAAAATTAATTGGTCAATACATGTGGGCTTTTTCAATAGGTTAAAGAAAAAAACACATATCAGAAGTTATAACCAGTGAAGGAAGACAAAAAGAAAAAAAAATACATACTTAAATGTATTAATGTGCCTATAGGTATAAATCAATTAGACAAATTAGATATATAAAATTAACTGTACCTACTTACATTCTATTGAGAATATTTCTAAAAATAAAAAAATGGAAACCTCTGAAACCAATTATTTCAACAAGTTCATTGGATCAGCTTTATTTTGATAAACTAACAATGACTTTGTACAAATCCAAACTAATAAAACTAAACTTTAAGTCACTCAAAAGAAAATACCACATATAGTATAAAGTAAACCCGGAAAGGGTTTGTATACCAAACAGGAGAAACCACACGTGGTGGAAAAGCAAATAAATGTAGAGTTACACACTGATTAGAAGACTAACTAATAAAGATGACAACTGTCTACAAGTTAGCTTACTTGTTACTATAGTTGCATACTATAATTCTTACCAAAATCCCACTACAAAATTTTTTATAGATAAACTTATTCAAAAATATAAATGAAAAGACAAATGTACTAGAATCACTAAAACAAATTTGAAAACAAAAATAAAGTGAATGAATCATTGTACCAGGTTTTTAAGACTTACAGTATAGCTGTGTAAAGGAAAACTGTAGTATTCTTAGAGATAGGCCTCACAGATAAATGAAAAAAAAAATGGTGCGTAAATATGCACACACAGGATGCAGCCTGCTGTTCAGTAAATGGGGTTGAATTGATCAGAAGTCTTATACTAAGTAAGTAAACTGTAGGAATGAATGAATGACTGAATTAATTAATTTCAACCTATATGTCAGACTTCATCTAACTTGAGCTCGTAATGCATAGTACATTAACAAGTAAATATTAAAAATAAACTTTTACAAGAAAACATAAGACAGAAATATCCAGGTTTTAGGATTATGTGAAGACTTTACAAATATTACAAAACAAGCATGATTCAGTAACAAAAACAACAAGATAAATTGATGTTTATCAAAATTAAAGCAATGTGCTTCATGAAATGCACAGATAAGAATATGAAAATAAATGTACAACGGGAGAAATATATGCAAACTGAATGTCAAATAGCTCACGTGTAGGTGTCAAAGAACTCTCAAAAGTTAAATGAAGCAAAACTCCAATTAGAAAGTGAACAGAAATCCTTTACAGAAATTTTGTCAAAGAGATAAACATATGACAAACTGAGTGTCATTAACAATTAGGGAAATGAAATTTAAAATTATGATATGATATCACTAATATACTCATTAAAGCTACTTCAATATTTTTTTAAAAAATTATGTTACCAAATATTTGTGGGTTGTCAAAACTCTATTTCTCATTCATTCCTTGTTAGATATACTTCGGTGTAACCACTTTGGAAAGTAGTTTGACACATCATCTTAAATCTATATTTACTGTATGAATAGCAATTATACACCTGAACAATAACCCAGCTATATTAGATCTTATATTTACTGAAAAATCTGTTGATGAATGTGAGGACCTACTAAATTGTAACAGTCAAAAACTGGAAACCACTCATATCATTCAATGAGGGAAAGATTAAACAAACTATGTTGCATAAATATTCTGAAATAAAATTGAGAAATGTGAAGAGATCAATTATTAACACATGTGATAATATTATAGTGCACTGCAGTAATCTGGCATTCTAGGAGGTTAAGGCAATAGGATTCCATTCTGGCAATACGGTGATTTAGAGAGATCCTATCCTGAATTATGAAAAAAAATGTAAATGAGCTGTGAATGTAGTTCAGAGTAAAGGCCCTGTGTTCAATCACATCGATACACAAAAAAGAATATGTTAAAATTGAACATGTACAATATGATCAAATATGATCAAATACACCACATTATGTCATATTCAATGTATGTTTAATTCACACCTGCATACACATGCACGCAGACACACAAACACACACACACACACACACACACACACATCTTTTTTGTCTAATAGTACAAAGACTTTAGCATTAGTGCTTGCAAGCATTCTATAAGGACTTAATAAATAAAATGTGTGACATACTTATTTAAGAAGTATTTCCTATTACTTATCTGTACCAGAAAATATTCTATGTGCTAGAGTCTATTACTTTACCTAGACTAGAAATTATTGTAGGTGCTGGAATATTTGTTACTATACATTAGCCCTTTTCTGCTGATATTTTGTCTTTATTGATAATACGTATCTTTCTATATTAGTTTGTTTACTATGAAAAGTATTTCTATTTATATGTTATAAGACTGTAGTGAAGATTACATTTGCTGTTTAACTTGTGGCTTCCTAATTTTTAAATACATGATATTACAGAATCTGTGGCTCAATTTATCAGTCTCCCGGAAACGGTTGTATCATTGAGATAGTTATGGAAACTTCTAAAAAATACATTTAGGTGACCCTGACAAAATTCAGGTTACTGAGATATATTTAGAAATTGTGGGCTTCAATTTAAGCTGCTCAAATGTATACATAAATCTCACTATTTCTTATTTTTCCTATTTTTTTCACACATGAATTTGAAGGCAAATTTACAAGTGGAAAAATTATAGTAAAATAGATAAAATACAGCAAAAACGAGGCTGGATTCGAGGTGACTTAGTGTCACCCAGAAGAAGTTTGTGGCTTTTGTTAGTTTGTTTGTTTTTTGTTTGTTTTGAGACAGGATCTCACTCTGCAGTTCAGGTTGGCCTTGAACTCACTTTATAGCCCAGGCTAGCCTCAAACTTGCAGCAATCTTCTTGCCTCAGCCTCCTGAGAGCTGGGATTACAGATATGCACCACCATGCCTGCCTCCATGTGAAGTTTTTATCAGATAAAAGTGGTGGCTTTGATGTTGATGTAAAATAACTTTTTAGTAGACTTTTCCCAAGTAACACAAAATAAACATAAAAATACACAAAGGATTATTCATTCAAACCAGAGGGCTGTTTATTTCTCTTCCAAACACTTTTTTTTTTTTTTTTTTTTTTTTTTTTTTTTTTTTTTTTTTTTGCCAATGCTCTGAAAATGAATTTTTGGGCATAGCTGCAGAAAACTGATATTTTCGTATCATTTAAAGACTGTGTACTTTGAAACCCAGAAGAGAGCAACTAATAAGAATAGGCCTTTATTGAATTGCCAGAGGAGGTCACCTTTTCAAGGCATTATTCACGAAATGCAAATTTATAAAGGAGCATATTCACTTTCCAAAAAAAACTTTCCTAGAAATGCTGACCTTCAGTCTTTATTGCGTACCAATTTTCCCTGAATATTTGCTATTGCCAATGCACTGCACTTCAACAGTGATTCCTGTGACCTTACAACAGCTTTTACTGTCCCGGAACTGCTGGCTACTCAGCAGATACTGAGTCTGCCCTCATCTCTGGATGCTCCAGTGATGCCACCTCTGCACATTTAGTGAGCTCCTGCTGACTTTCTTTTCCTTTTTCATTTCTGGCTGGCTAAAAACACTGTAAAGTTTAGTTTCCCTGTAAAGTTCTTAAAAATGACTAACGTTTTCAATCTATTTGAAACTATCATTACCTGCTAATTGAACATTCCGTGCAAGGACTCCAGGAGCATGCAGGGAAACACAGACTTCTCCCAGAACATAAGCAATCAGCTACTCACCAGTTGCTGCTGATCTAAAGAGCTTACAGCCATTTCAATGCCTGGATGTTTTAGAGCATTTGTGATCTGTCTTCCATTACTTGCTAATTGTCCTCGAAACCTAACCCCAGAAAGAAGCATCTAAGTAAGTGTAAACTAGTATCTTGGTTGAATTAAAACTTGACTAGCTCTAAAAGAAACTCTGGGAGGATGATAACATTTTTTACTTCCAGTTGATGCATGACAGTAAGACTAACTACTGGTTTATCTAAGAGAGTAGGTTCATCAAGCATAAGCAAGACACAGGAAAGTTCCTGTTGCGTAGAATGAACTGCTAATTTCTTTTCCTTTTCACTGAAAAGCACTTTTGAGTTGGGAGCAGCTGGGATGAACACAATGGAAATTTCTAACCCATGCTCAATTTCTGTCTTGCAACTCTACACACTTCTAGAAAGAGGAACAATCCCTAGCCTGGTTTTCTCTGGGTCTCTTTCTCTGTCTCTGCCTTGTAGCGAGGCAAAGCTAGAGGCCTGAGGGACAATCTGTAAGACGCACTTGGTTTCTATAAACACATGAGTGTTTCTACCCAGAGGTATTCTGGGGAATATTCTAATGCCAATGTATTTTGATGTTTATCATAAACTTTGCATAAGTCATATAAATTCTTTGATTGCTGTGAGAGTGTATGTTGGGTATACTGTAGGAAACACGAGCCTCTTCCGTTTAAAAGAGACCTGTGTTATGTTGCGTAAATCTCCACTGATGAAAAGCAAATACCAATGATTTGCAATGCACAGGGGCATTGACTCTACAGCCGCTGCTGTGGAAATTAAAACTATTTATTTATTTTTTGCAATGAGGAGTGTGAACAAAAAAGCCTTACAATTTTGTTTGTTTTCTTATTACTTTTTTCTCCAGACAGGATGATAGGATCCTTTAAAACATAAGGCTATTTTTTTTTCTTTTTGTTTTTTAATGGATACATCAATTCTTTTTTGTTCAATTCCAGATACCTGGGTTTCAATTAACAATGCCCTGGAAAGGGTACTACCTGAAAATATGAGCTATTATTTACCAAAAACACCTTGCTAAGTTGGCACTTTAGGGACGATATCTTGCTATTGAGGCTGTCCTAGCACATATGGCAATTAAATTCTGGAGAAATTGAAGTCAGTAATACAAAAGGTAGTCATCGGTTAAAAACTGGAAATTTGTCACTCTTTCTAGAATTAATTATCTTATGTTCAAATTTAGAACATCAAATGAATCTGATATTTAGACTCAAACAATAAGAGTGGTTTTTAAAACTTGATTTCTGTTCAAGTAAACCAAGGCACTTCTCAAAAATATACTGTAATTATTTTTAGTTATGTACTTTCTATTCAGTGAAAATAATGGTAAGGGGAAGACACAAATCAGTTTGTTGATATGGCTATCCTACTACTCACTTTTCTAATGCTGTGCTGATGGTATTTTGGGAAAAAAATTATTTCCTTTTCTTCCCCTGTTCTCCAGGTTGACTTTCTGGTTTTCTTCCTCAGGGACTTTCCTATTCTGTCATATTCTCTATAGACTCACTTTTCTCCTGTGGTGATTCCACTTTGTTTGAAGCATAGGTCAGCCTCTGTGCTTCAAGGTTCACTGCAAATGTATTTCCATTTACGTTCGTGGCCCATCTGATAGAGGCAGATTTGGCTTTCCTTGGGCTCCTCATTCTTTCTGCTCACAGCTCTGTATGTGTTGTACATCACACATAGGTATGTGTCCTCTTCATTTTGGGGGCATGGAGCTGGGACCATGTATGACCCACTAATTCAGAGAATTAAAATCTATTTCAGACACAGACCATAGTTTTGGGTTAGTTAATAGATGAAGAACTGAAACATGGCTGTTTTCCCCATGCTAATCATTTCTCATTGCAAAACTTGCTTTTAAAAGACATATTGCCCATTTTAACTTTACATATCTGTTCAATACATTTCTATACTACAAGATAAGAGATTAGTTATTATACAATTATATCATTAATCTCTAATTAATATATTTTAAATGGTTTATCCTATGACATTGAATATCATTCCATGTTAATTAATATTTATAAGAGTTTCTTTAATGACTAAAATGAACTGATAAACTAAACCAGTAACCCTAGAATACTGTCAAAATATAAAATTGTATTTGGAATAATTCATTAGCCAGTGGTGAATATTTGAAATGAAATTTAAATAGAAGTTCCTTGCCTTCAAAGATGAATATTTATTTCTCTTACACTTAAACATTTTTCTTGTGTCTCTGTGTGACATACGTGAAATGAGGATGAGACAGTCCCTTGGAAACTTAGTCTTACTAATTCATGACACAGATAATGTATCATAATGTTTCAGTTTTATTTACAAATTGAAATTTCTTATCCTTAAATGCAACCTTCAAACTAATGATGTAAAACTAAAGTCACATATGTAATGATCATAGACCCCAGTGAAAGTAAATTTTGAGAGTAGAGTAGTTTCTGAGAAGATATAAAAAGAAAGGCATTGGTCAGCAGTCCAGATTAAAGGCCTGCTGTATTTTAGATGTAATTTCAACAATATGATTAGAGGAAAGATAGAGTGGGAGTGACAGTTCAAAGAAATAAGAGGTACTTTATCATAGATATAAATGAAATCTCTAAAACGCAGATTTGTAGATTCATGGTTCAATTCTTCTCTATGTAAATGACCCCTTATTTCACAGTTGAGCATAAAAATAATAACTCCAACACTTCCAGTGAGTTTCCCAGTCCATTCCATCTCACAGTATTTTTTAATTCACTAAGACATTAAAATGCATGGTTTTATATCAACTTGGGTTGTGTTCATGTCTGTCACTTACTCTGCTCATGTAATTTTCTCTGAGACTCCATCTCCCCATTACAAATGTATCCTAATAATGCTTATTTCTGCCAGATATAGCTCAGTCAGAGAAAAAGAACTACTAAGACTGATAGAGACTAAGGAGTTATTACAAGACTATATCTTTGCAATTGTGGGAGTTGTTTAAACAATTGTGTCTATGATTCTGAGAATGCATGTCAGGAGTTGAGAAGAAAAATACTGCATCCTTAGAACTGGGAACCACAGATTCAATGGAACAGGATTTCCTGTCTCAGCACTCCCTCCAAGCCTTCAAATTCAAAGATGAGGTTATCAGGAGAAACTGATACCATTTTTCATGGAGCTAAATATGATCTGGACCTTGCAGTCAGAAGAGATGAAACAAAACCTGAAAAGTTTTAAAAGAAGAAAGCCTTGAAGGAGTTATGAACTGAACTACTTTCCCCAGGCCAGGAAAGTGAGCCAAAAGATAAGGGATGTTTATGAGATGAAACACTTCCCAAACCTTCACATACACCTTCTGATTGTCAAAGGACATGGCTGCTGCCTCACTTCCATCTTTCAACTCTGATGTATGCTATCTCTTGGGTTCCACACCAGCCCAGAACTACACAGAAAAGGAAAGCCTGGGTAATGTAGATTCAGTTCAGCTCAGATGAAAATGTCAATCAATCGTAATCTCCTGTGTTGATAAAAGGAAAGAAGTATAGGAGAAATCATGTGTTAAATTTTAAAATACAAAAAAAAAAAAAAAAAAAAAAGCTACGTGGTTTGTAAAAATTTCCTCCTTACAATAGTTCGGACATTGTTTGGCCTGTGTTACTGTGGTTACTTTAACAACTGGCCATCAACATCAGTGGCAGATCCTTGCATATACAATTTAACAGGAGTCACTATCTTAAGAAACCTACATTTTACAACAAAATTATAAACTACCAAAAGTTGCACATGACACTTTCTAATCAGTATAGCTTGTCACTTTTTTTTTAAATCAGTATAGAGGATTGAACTCACGACTGCGTGCTTGCAAGGCAGGAGCTTATGCCGCTGAGCTAAATCCCCAGCCCCCTATTCAGTATATTTTGATGATGGCATAATTTCTGATCCAAAAAAAAAGAAATAAAGAGAAGGCTTTTTGGTGTGCATATTATATTTGGATGGAAACTGAGAAGCAAGGGAAGGGTGATATAAAAATAGAAATCATATTTTCCTTTCTCCAGGAAAATGACTTTTCCTGCATAACTAACTGCAAATGAAAATCTCTAAATAAGAAATAATTCCTAACTTTCTGCAGCCTTTAGTTACAGGTTAAAGCAGAACTATCCACTTGCCTAAGAAAAAAAGTACTGTTGAAATATCAGCGCAGTTTATGCTAAGGACTCAAGCAGAAGTCATTCTGTAAGAAAGGGGCCAATTTCAGTTTGAGCTTCTTGACTCTCTAATAAAGCACGTAGATATCTAACTGTATAGGAAAGCCCTGCATCATGGTATTTTCTTTCAATTCTTAAAGAAGTTTCGATCCACTTTTGATAAATGCCAATGTGTCAGCTGGATTTAAAGACAATAAGAAAAGCATTTGTGTTCATTTCTCTCTCTCTCTCTCTCTGAGATTAAAGTTACATGTACTGTATAAGTTGAAGTCACCTTGGAAAGCTCAACAATTGAGTCTGAGTTTAGGGGAATTCAAAGCACTGAATGTCACAATCAAACACAATTCCAGTCACCGCTCCCTTTTCTAGTTAACCTAGCTCAGCTTTTCCTTCCAAATTCTCCAGTACTAGCAACATTAATGTGACTGTTAAGCAGCTCCCAGCAACTATAAGAGATGGTCAGTGAAATTTTCTTGTGCACAGAAATGGAACTGCTGTCTTAGCCCAGATGGTGGAGAAAGTGAATTGGCAGGACGGGCGTCTCTCCCCGGTCCTCACCCCTGTCCCAGCCTGCACGTGTACAGGCAGCATGATTTGTGACTGTCAGTCACTGAAGTTGCTCTAGCTCCTCTTTTCTGGTCTTCATGGCTGCAGCTCAGGTTAGCATAAATTTATATGAAGAAAAGAGGGCATTTTTTTTTTTTTTTTTTTTTTACTAACAGGAAGAGGTGGACCATTCACCTATATAACTTGACAGCATTAGTACAGAATTTGGCACATAACTATTTTTTTACATCTCTAAAGTCAAATTTGTGAACAAACAGAAATATCTTGGCATATAAAATTGAAGCACATAGAAGAAAAAGTGTAATCAAAAATAACTATCAACCACTATGAGCAGAAGCCACAAGATGAGATTTGTTTAAATTAATTCATGTAAGGGTGTATACTATACGAGTGAAAAAAAATCTAGCAGAAATTTAAGAGATATATGTTTTTAGAATAAATCCTACAACAATTGTTCATTGATAAAAACCCAGCCCAAATATCTGTGCCTGAAGCACAATAAATAAGAAATAAATATTGTGAATAAGTTAATTCAGATGGAAAAAAATCCCCTCTAGACATAATGGAAAGCATCATATATATTTCATTAAAATATGAATGATGCCCTCCAATTCCATCCATTTTCCTGAAAATAGCATGATTTTGTTTTTCTTTGACTGAATAATACTCCATTGTGTATAGACACAATATTTCTATGTGTTTATCTTTTCGATGGGCATCAAGGCTGTTTACATGCCTTCGCTATTTGAAATTGTACAGCAGTAAACATGGAAATGCAAGTACTACTGCACTATGCTGACTTCAATGCATTGTAGAAAACATGAATTGTAAATAAACATGCTAAACTAAATAAGAAAGGCTAAGAAAATAAACTTTCATTTTATTCCTCATGCATGCAACTTAAAAAGAAAATATAAGAAAAAAACAATAACATAAAAGTATAAAAGAGACTATTAGAGAATAGAAAAGGGACAAAGACAATGGGTCAAGGAAGGTTAAGAGGAGTAACAGGGACTAAAACTAGTCAAGGTATATTATGTGCATGAATGGGTATGCCAAAATGAAACCCATCTTTCTGTACAGCATATACGTATTAATAAATATTTTAACAATTAAAATGCCAAATAAATTATGAATTATTATTTGAAAAAATAAATTGGGGAATGACAATACATGCTTGTTTATAATATTTGTTGATCTTTCAAGAGAGATATATCAAAAACTCACAATATGACCAACACTAAACTATAAGTTGAGTCAATAAGATGTTTAATTTCTGCTATGAGATTCTAACATACATAAATAAGTACAGCTTGTTAAAAAATTTAAATAAGTATTCAAGAAGTATACATTTACACAGAAATCAGCTTTCGTATAGAAAAACTGCTATTTGACTCTTTGTTTTAATAAGAAGGAAATAGAAAAGATAATATTTCTGTTGGTTATGGCTTTGTAACACAGCACTCCAAAACTCACTGATACAGAGTTTAGTGATCACAAACTTGTGGTTGTCTGGATTATTCTGGTTGTAGCTGGCACACCTGTCATAAACTGTGGGGGTCTGGTCAGCAACTTTTCTAATCGTGCCTGGGTACGCTTATTTTTCTGTTCGTTAGCTGGATCTGTACTGGTTCAGAAGCTGAGCTAGAACAAATGGACCCTCTCTCCCATCAGTTATTAACTGGCAAGCAAGGCCAGCTCCATTCACAAGGCAAGAACATGATTTAAAATAGAAAGAAAAAGAGCCACACCAGTTATCCATGATGGAAAGAAAAACACAGTCACATAGGAAGTGGCAGGCTCAGCAAAAAGGCTGGAGAAATTGGGGCCATGTTTGCAATAAACCTATCGTGTGTGTAAACACTGAAGAGAACAGAAAATGACACGCAGAAGGAAATAAGTGTCCTTTCAGGCGGTAATAAGGACTGACGTGCAACTATGTCCATTGATGTGCTATAGAATTCTGTAAACAAATTCAGGTCAGGAAGACAGTATTATGTGTCTATTACTCCAATTAACAATATTTGTTGAATCACATCATTTTAAGCAATGGATATAAAAGAAAGTAGAATAATTGAAAATTTACTCCATTTTTATTTGACGATATAATCAAACACGCATAAACAATTACAGCTGAGTTAGTGCTGGAAAGAAAATGTTCGCTGTGAGTGAGGTCACATTAGCTCACTCCATCAGGATAGTTCTCTTTAGGAAAGTGACATGTACATGAAGACTTAAAACGGCAAGGCTGGGGATGCACTGTGAAGGCATGATATGAGCAAAACCCAGCCAGGACCGTGTTACCGAGAAAAGGAACTTGGCTCAAGGACAAGAGAAAGAATGACTTACGAGGCTTTGGCTTATAGGGTAAGATGAAGAGAGCAGAACTGTAAGCCAAGGAAAAGCTGTTGGGTTTTACTCTACTGTAACAAGAAGGCATTAAAACATTCTAGTCAGGGCAATGATGCAGTCTGATGTTTGATAAGGACATTTTGGTTATTACGAGATAAATGTATTATTGGAGAACGAAAATAAACAGCAGAAAGCAGAAAGGTTATTATGTAAGAATAGACAAGAACAAAAAAAAAAGGAAGATCAGAAAGAAAGCAGTTTCAGTTTTCAAATGAGTCAGTGGTGAAATAGGATAAAATTAGACTTGTGAGTAAGAATTGATCAGAGTCTTGATTTGTTTAAAAGCTAGAGTCCAGGAAGTTTGCAGATTGAGTGGGCAGGTTATGAGAGGAAAGACAAGTGTTGCGGATGAAGTCTTGGCACTGAACTTAAATATCCATGAGGTAGCAAATGAAGAGCTTAAACTAACATTGACCATGTGAATCCCATTCCAAAAGAGACATCAAAAAGAGAAACATAATTTCAGAGCATTTACACAGGATGGCTTGAATGAAATAAATGGGAAAAGATTATGTAGACAGAATACAATTCAGATGAAAACTGTAGCATTCAGAAACTTGAATATAGATAGATGGAAGAAAATATTTTGTTTTAGGAGAGGCAAATGGTTTTAAGGGCTTCAGAGAAGCTAAGCAAAATGTCAAAGTGTTATGTGAACACAAGGATCATGCCCAAGCCTGCTGGTGTCCAGGTAACCTCTAAAGTTCCTGTGCAGTAACATCTGGGTTGAAGGAGGAGGTTATATGTCCATTATTCCATGCATCATACTTCTGCTTTTACCATAAGAAGTGATTGGGTTTCAAAAGGGGAAACATTACAGTTAGCTAGTTAAATGGAAATAAACATCACATTAAATGAAATTAAGTGTCTTAAATTCTAACAATGCCTTTGAAAACCCTCCAAATGAAGAAGAGAAGATAGAAGCCTTTAAAAACACCTGTGTGGATCAAGAGATTCTGACTTCCACCCAGAAGGAGAAATAGGAAGAGATTACCCTTTTAATTACTCTTCCAGCAAACTTACTTTCTCTCTCTCTTCTCCATTCTTTCATTTATTCCTTCACATTTATCTTTCTTTCTTTTAAATTTTTTTTCAAGACCCTGAGTATTAAGCAACAGAGACATTGGTGTCTGAGGTAGAAACTCCTGAGGTAAGCCCTATAAGTGTCCTAGCTTATTGTCTTTAGAGAGGCATTGGCCTTGCAAGCTCCTTCCAAAAGGCACTGTGATGAAAATCAAAGGTAAGCAAGAAATATTTGTAATCATAAACATTTGTAAATATTATATATTTATAATGGAATTGTATCCAAAATAAATAAGGGTAAAAACTCGATTTTTAAATGTATAAAAGATTTGATCAGTTACATCTACTTTACCAAAGGAGATATAAAGATAGTAAATTAGATCATAAGAAAGTCAATTGTATCAGGGAATTCAAATGTTGACCACAATGAGTTGCTACTGTACAGAAATTACAATAGAATTACACAGACATGTGTTGACTAGGATGTGGAGGAACTGGAGCTCTTATAGTTTCTTTAATAAACAGCATGAATATTTCTCAAAAAAATTAAGCACACATTTACTGGATAGATGATCCAGCCTATTCTACCCATTGGTATTTTTGCATGAATAATGAAAGCATATGGCCATGCAACGAATATACGTGAGTGATGACAGTAGTTTTCTCTTTATTAGCAGCAAACTAGAAACAACACAGGTGCCTATCAACAGTGAAAAAGATAAATAAATTGTGGTATATTTATACCATAGACAAGTAGTCAGCTCTAAAAATCAATTCATTGTTGATATACACAATTATGCAGATGAATCTTAAAATTATAAATGAAACAACAAAAAGCATATACTATTTTTTTAAATTCTAGAAAATAAAAAAACTAACCTATATTGTTAGAAAATAGATTATTGCCTGAGTTTAGGAGTGAAAGGAAGGAACTGTGAAAATATGCATTAGAAAAACTTTGACGGTTCTTTACCTTGACAGCAGTGAAAATTTCACAGTATTAGAAAAGTTAAAACTTGTTGTATTTAAATTACAAGATAAATCTATTAAGAATACAGCTGTAACATCAATATGAAGGGGCTTTTCAATGAACTTACAGAGAAACAGAACTTGCCTAAAGGAAAGGGTAGAACTACAGGCAGAGAAAGACTGTGGAAGAAAGTCTTGGGTTGTATACAATATGCCTAGAAGGCTAATAACCATAATAAACCCAGACTAGAGGAGAAAACTAGTAATAATAAACAAAATAAAATTTAAGGATTCGTTGGGCAGAGTGATTCACACTTAGAATCCCCAAGCAGTCTGAGAGACTAAACTGGGAGGACTGCAAATTTCAGCCCAACCTGAGTAATATAGCATGTTAGTAAACCCTGTCTCACAATTTAAAAATAAATAAAGCTTTATAAAAACAAGAGCTGGGGATATAGCTCAGTATGAAGGTCCTAGCTTCAGTATTCAAAAAGGACCGTGAACAATGGAAGAGATATGCTTGTGCTTGTGTGTGTGTGTGTGTGTGTGTGTGTGTGTGTGTGCATGCTCATATGTGTGCACATGCCCATGTGCATTTTCTGCTCTCCCAAGTGTATGAGAAGCTGATTGGTTCAATACGTGAAGTCAGAGATATTAATTAACAAATCAAAAGAAGTAAAACCTTTTGCCATTTCTGATTTCAGATAATGAGAGAGAGAGAGAGAGAGAGAGAGAGAGAGAGAGAAAGAGGAGAGAATGGAGAGGGTAGATCAGAGAGGGGACTGGGGAGAGGGGAGAGAGAGAGAGACAGAGACAGAGACTGAGACAGAAAGACAGAGAGAGGAAGAGAGATGAAAAGTGGGACATGGACATTTGAATTCCAGAGCTTACATGAAAACTTCACTATTATAACGCAGGCCATGAACAGTCCTGTGTTTATACTATAAAGGTATATCTTTATAAGTGAAATTAAACTACTCTGAGTTGAGTAAGAATCCAAATGGTTGTCTTTATTTGGTTTCCCACCAATTGAACACTCACTCAACTCAAAATGAGGCACCATGTGATTTATGATTAATGTCAAATAGTAGGAAAGTCTGCATTGTCATATTGAAAAGCTATAGTCCACATGTTGACAAGAACAGCATATAGATTAATGATTTCATTGAGAATAATGAATGTGATATGCTGTGGAAAGTGATGAAATTAGGCCAAAGATGTTGCATATTGACCCATATCACTAACTCAAAAATGAAGTCTTTCAGAAGTCAAATGGCCTGGTTCCATAGTGAGGAAAACAGCACATTAATAGAAGATATTAATGTTATAAAAAGAAGAAATAATATTTCTTTATAGTATCATAGGAAAAATCTAGTGATTTTATGGCTAGATAGATACTTTTAAATCTAAAATTCAAATCCTTCTCAAAATATTTGTATATAAATATCCTATTGAAAAGATAAAGACTCCACTTGCAGCTATAAATGGGGAAAGCAAAATTATCCCCAAATTCTCAAGAGTAAAAATGGAACAATTCCCACACTTAAATTGATTTGTTATATTGCTCATTTACTGAATGAAAGCCATATGTGTCTTCAATTAAGTATAGAAAATAATACCAAATATATCCAGGCTTACTCCTGAGTCTTTCCACCCTTCTGCACCTAACTAGTCTTGTTCCACACCTACGCTAGTGGATAATACAACAACAGGGATAACACTTCAGGCAGATTATAGAGAAAATCTCTGATCCACTTATAAAGAAGAGTAGAACATACTGAATGGAGTCTGGAGTCAAATCCAGCCCAGCTCATGCAATTTGAATAAGCTATGATATATTCAGTGTAATATAAAATATCAATTTCTTTCCTGGAAACTATTGCTTTCAGTGAATAAATGTTCTTCAGTTAGAATTTATGTTTGATATACTAGAGGGTTTTTCCACGGTAAAATGAAATTCTCTAAACTGTCTTTTAAAAGACAAGTTAATCTAAAGGAATAACACACGAAGTCTTGAAACTAGACCTGGAGAAGTTTGTAGGGAGTAAATCTTGGAGAAAGTTAGTTGGAATGTGTGGGGGATTCATTAATGGTCAACTAGTAGCACGCAGCTGAACTGAGTCATCCTCAGGTGCTGGGTGAGGAAGGCCTACCTGAGGACTGCTGCCAACAGCATAAAAAGAGAACTGGAGGGGAACACAGTGCACTGTAATTCTCCTGGAGAAGCTTGTCATGTGAATTCAGCTGTCCTGCTCATCAGAGGAACACAGGTCCTCACTGTGCTGTGGATGGCTACAGTTCTTTTCTGAAGAGCTCTTATCTTTACCTTGAGGTAACTTCCTGGCTCCAGTTCAGATTATCCAACTCCTGACACAGATCTTTCATTCCATTGGTGAAGACTTTGTAGCTTCTACCATTGAACTTTGATCTTTCCAGTGCAGGTCCTTGATAGAGACTTGCACGAGGCATTATTGTAGGCTCTACGCATCCAGCTGGACTTGTGGTGAACATTGCCATGGGCTCTGGGTCTTTAGCTAAACTTGTGCAGGACATTGCTGTGGGATCCAAGACCTTAGCTGGATTCTTTGGGTCTCTAGTGTGTAAACAAACTTCCTGCATTCCTCTGCATTTGGTTTTTCAGTTGAATATTATAAAATACCCCTATAAATTATGTGTCCTATATTAAATTTATTTTCTTGCAAACCTTGAGTACAACAGAATGTAAGAAATTTTTGAGGAAAAAAAATAAAACAGAAGAGATCAGGACTTTGTAAGCTGTCTCAAGAATGTAGTAGAGTAAAGAACTTTAGTGATCCACAAAGGTATAAAAAAACACATCACAAGGACTCTGGAAAAAGAGATCCTAAAGGGAGTTCAAAGAGATAAAAGAAAAAAAGCACTGAAAAATTATGGTTGCAGTATTTCCTTGTTCACAGATAGATCTCCGATATTTTTGTGGCTCTGAGTCACTTATAATACTCTGCTGATTCTCTCACAAAGTTGTTGAAAATTTGTTGTTTCAAACTGGATTCACTCAAAAGTTTTCTTTATGACGTGATTTACATTAGAAATGACTCCAGAGACCGTCGGTAAGAATGTGGAAACAATAACAAGAAATGAAATAAAAATACACATTAAGTAGCAAATTAATGGATTTTCAATACTGCAGGGGACCATTGGAGAAACTCTGAATCATGTCTGAAGGGCCAATGAGGTTGGATTACATTCTATTGACTACTTGTGCCTACACAATTTCCTGTGCTTCTAGGCTATAACTTATAGCGCAGAAGAAAGTCATGTGCCACAAAAGATTCCTCAAGAGAAGAGAAAAATTAGATGGGGAAATCTCAGAGCACTGGTGTGAGATCACAGGTAAATTTAAAGGTGGAATCAATATCACTCATGTTTACCCCACCACAAATCATACAGTTATAGTCTGGAACATATAATGAGAAAATAGTCATAGTAGATGTCTAGATAAATACAAACACATAAAAAAGAAACCAAAACTTTAACCCCTTAAAGAGAGGAACATGAGCATTAAAATCATTATCAAATTAATACACGATGAATTCTTGAAAGAGGTAAGATTTGATAAAATGTTAAGTATACTAACATGAATTAATGGTGTTATTTGAGGACAGGTTACAGGATGGGTATACATCACACTAATGGAAAAGTTCTTCATAAATACCTCATATTTAAATATGAAGACAAATATTAATTTAAATGTTCAGTATTACAAAGTCCTGGAACTGAAAGACGACAAAAATCAGCTAAATTTGCATGCTGAGTTTTATGGATTTTGCTGCATTTTAGAAGAGATATAAAAAAGAATTAAGATGTCTTATGTACATGTATTAAATTCTCACAGTGAATGTAAGCATTATGTAGCACAAATATAAATTAATAAAATGAAACTTAAAAACAAGCAAAATTAAATAAAAAGCAAAAATATTTTTTTTAAATGAAATACTTTGCATTAGAGCTACATAAATAGTTTCCAGATTCAAAATCCAACAGTCTTGGATTCACCAGATTTAAATTTTATATAAGCAAAGTAAATTTCTGAAAATATATTGCATCATTATTGTCCTTTTGAAAATGAGACTATCTCTAACCAACACAGGTTAAAGTTTAGTAAGTATTAGGAGCAGTGGGGATGTGCTTTTTATAGAGAACATTTTTTATTTCAAAATTATATGTTTAATTACAATAGTATAACTGTTTGCCGCTGTCTTAATTTTCTTTTTGCTGTGACAGAATGTCCAGCACCCAAAAGTAAAGGAGGAAAGGTTTATCATGCCTCACATTTTGTAGAGGTTTCAGTTCATAGTTGAGTAGCTCCAAGGCAAGGTTGGCAGAGCAGAAGGCATGGGGGAGCAGAAGACAAACAGCACCAGCAATATGCAACAGGTGACAAGCAACTTTCTGTCCCTTATATCTTTATTTAGGCAGCCCTCTATCAGGACAGGTGGCACGCACTCCCTTAATCCTCACATTTCATCTTTGATCCCAGCATCACACACCCTAGATCCAGCCGCCTACAAAAAGTCCCACCTATGGCTGCATGACACTTTGGTGGACATCTAGACACAAACCATAACATTCTGAAACATAGATGAACTATGGAGCATTGCAAAGGGAAAGAAATCAAACATAAAGGCCATGGATTGAACATATATAAGAATACTATGAGCACAATAAACAGAACCAAAGAGACAAAAATAAGATGAATAGTTGTGAAGGAATGAGAGATCGGGATGTGGAGCAAAATGAGTAGTGACTACTAAACAGTGTTAGAAAGCAACGCAAATATTCCTGAATAGCAGTGGTGGTTATACGTGTGCGAAAATGTACAACATCTTGCATATTCACATGGCAAGTTTTATGACATGATTTATGTCTCAAAAACAAATCTAAGTCATTCATTAAAAAATGGAGGTAAAGGATGACAACAACCATTATGAGAATAATAATTTTTAAAGAGTGGCAAGATAATTAATTATACCAAAGAATGGAAGAAATGAAGGGAAGCAAGGAGGAAGGAAGGGATGGAGTAAAAGAGAAATGAAGTGAGTGGAGGGACAGTGGAAAGGAAGTCAGAAGGGAGGGAGAGAAGAAAAGGTACAAACAAACAACTCTTTTTAGAAGAAATGAAAAAAACAGTGACTAATTGAATATAGACAAAAAAAGAAAATGTGTCTGAGACAATGGACTTAATGAAATCAGGTAATTTGAAAAGGAATCCAATTGTAAGGCAAATATTAATTTAACTTTTAATTATTTAGATTCACTCAAATATGAGATCTCTTAAGTTGAGATACCTTCAGGCAACTGAACCTATGGGACCAAAGTTCAAACTGCTAAAGACACAGAAATGAGAGTCATCTACTTAAAGAAGGGAGCACAAGCTATTAGGTAAGGTAAAAAGAAAAGAGGAAATGAAGGACTTAAATTCTTACTGGAGCAACTATGCTTCACTAAGAGGAAAGTCAGAAAAGAGAGTGTGAAAATGGTAGCAGAAAAATATCTTTGCATGGAAGACTAGAGTTTCAAGAAGGAATGCTGCTCATAATCAAGGATTTATCTGTGAGTCTAGGAAATAGAAAAATATATAAACCTCACTGTTAGTCAATTTCTACAACTATGTACAAGGACACTGAAGCGAAAGTCTGTTTTACTGGCATCAAAGGAGGCAAAAGAGATTTAAAACTGAGTTAAGAATGCAATTTAGAAATGAGTAAGGTTGAAGTGTTATTGAGAGGAGACAGTGTGACCACAGGGAAGTATGAGTAGGGTAAAACTCAAAGTAGATAGGGCACCTGATTGGCAGAAAGGTTAAAAAGCTTACAGAGAAGGAAAGGGAGACCAATGGCAGCTCACTCCATTTATTTTTTTAGGTATTTGATATTTAGAAATTGATATTTAGAAAGACAGTTTTACCTCTTTTAGTTGGGACTCTCTAGAAATGAAAGTTTAGAGTTTACACAGGGAGGGACAGGGAGATGAAAGCAGTACTCATGGTAGTGAGGTAGGCATAGGAGGTATACTGCACCATACACATCATGAGAAGAAAGGCAAGGTTCAAGTTCCAAAGCGGAGATGATGTAATTTCCTATCTTCATGAGCGGCAGTCATTGTTAGCAGAAATTGATCTGTGGAAGACATTTTGTGGGTTTCTGCCTCCTTGATGTCAATGGCTTATGAATGTTTCTGACATTTTATTTTTCCTTTCTTTCCCTCTTTCCTACTGCCCCATATAAAAAGGTGACCTGTCAAAAACTGAAAATGATTTCATATGTACAAGGCAAAGGAACCTTTAAACGACCTTAGAGGTTTACATAAGGTAGTCAGTGTTCCAGGACGATCAGTAAGTTTGCCGTTGACAGATATCACTTGATGGAGTGGAAATCAATTTCATCAGATGTTTTTATGGATTATAGTGGCCTTGGCTAATTACAAAAGATTGTCTTCCTAGATCCCACAGTTTTCAGAGCTGACTTTGAGCAGGCATACACAGGATTAAGCCACAGTCTTGACAGTTTTCCTTAATTATCTGTCGCAAGGGCAACTCTTGGTTCATCTTGACACTTATGTCAAAAACAGGCTGAACTTTCATTTCTTAGGCCACATGCCCCTTTTTTAAAATAGTTATCTGTATTTAGGTGATGAGGCTGATCATATTTGTCATTTACATCGGCTTAGAAAAATGGAAGAGACTGCAAACACAAAGAAATAGAAATAAAGTTTTTAAAGTTCTAAGTCAAGCATATAATGTGATCATTGAAAAAAAGAAAATAATGTTGTACACATTCAATCTCAGAACTTTAGGTGGAAAACAGAGTTATAACATAATTTTTTAAGTGGTGTTACAATGTCATAAAACAGAAAAAAGCAGAAACAATTATGCTTTATGTATAGATCAGCAACTGTTCTTACTAGCCTGGTTATGAATATGTCTTACAAGAATTTAGATTCACATCAAGGAACTAAATAGTTTCATTTTTTAGAAAACTCAGCAAATGTCTTCAGAGAGATTTTGTCCAAGGAAAAATTGAAATAAATGTTTTGCTTTGCTCAAAATAAAAGTTGGTGTATTTTTCATGACGATACCAAAGGGAAACAATTTCTTGGGAATATAATTTACTACTAAGATGAGGTTGTAACCAAGGTATGATTGAATGTGAGAAATCAGTGTCCATGAAACAAAAGGTAACTTTCACATGTGTAAGAAAGCCTCAGGGAGACAGTTTTCTGTGGAAATAATAAGCTAGAGAAGTAAAGAGTTAGTGAAAGACCTCAAGGAATTCTGTCTTTATTTTTATTGCCTTAATAAGGTCCAAGGACTTGAAAGTAGGTTTTTGGAGTAAGAGTTAAAAATCACTGATCTTAAGATTTATGTACAAAGATTTGTATACAAAGGATCCAAATTGTTTTTCTGGATCCCATAGGCACTAAGATATGTTACTGAGTGGAGAAGAAAATGTCTGGATCTATAAATCCAGCATATGCCTGGTAACATGAGAGGTTTGTCCTGTGTCTATGGATTGCTGAGAGTAACTTCTGAATGTGTTAAAGAGAGGAAAATAATGACCATATGTGAACATGAAAAGTCACTCATAATGACAGGCTGTTTTTATATATGTGGACTGATAGGTAAATTTTGCTGACATAGTAGAGAGGTTATGTAGAAATTTATAATATTTTTCATTCAACAAAGTTTCTAAAGCATGATATGCAAAGGACTATTTTAGTAACAAAGATTCAATAGAAAGTGATCAGAAAAAATTAGTCAAAATGCCACTGAAATGTTGAAATAGTGTGACTTCTTCCAAATATGGATACACTGTGACTCTTTCATACTACAGTAACAGTTTTGTGGTGTCTGGAGACTATTACACCACAGTAACAAAATATTAAATACCAAAAATAGTCCAAACTTAATGTGTACTTTAGTGAAAAAAAATCATTCTGAAGATTTTGTTCACTGAAGATAAGAAATTTTACCCACACAATCTTTCAAAATGTAGCTAATTTTAACATTTTTTATTTTTGTTCAGATAATTATTCATAGAATTGTAAACAGAGTTACAATTGAAGTCAACAATACTAGGAAGCACGTAACAGTATTTAAAATATTATGTTATAGTATAAACCTACTTGGAAAAGAGAATGGCTTCATTGAGCCTCTATCCCTTTGGATCATTTCTTCAGATGCTGAAGAAATAAAACAGATGACACGTAGAAGAAACTGCAACCACTGGCCCATAAAACTGCTGTCCACCCATCAAACACCAAGAACAATTATGATCCCAACTCGTATCATAGACCTATCAAGTTATAATTTGTATATATCTATTTTACAAACTGCATCATTTAACCTCACTCAGGAAGATGTTAGGAAGATTAAGTAACTAGATAATTTCACAAAGTGCTTAGACAATAAAAGGTAAAGGGATAAATGTCAAGGATTATTGCTTTAAACCCTCTGCCAATACTAAAAGACCAAAGTTAATGTTTTGTTTCGGCTTTCACCATCTAAGTAGCTGGAGTTCATTAGTTCCAAGAATGGGGGCAATGGGAGGTAAGAAATATCTCTGTGGGAGAAAGAAAATAGATTCATATTCCAAGGGAAGTCAAAGTTGTTTATTTAGAGCAGTGCTTCACTTACACAGTGCTGTGGAACAATTTTCCGTGATCCTCATATGCTTCTTCACGTCTTACTAATAGAGGCTCTTTGTTTTGGATTATATTTTCAAGATTGTTCATATACCAAGCAATCTTGGATGATACTCTGTCTCTCTCCACAGCCAAGGGTAATTGGCTTGTAGTCCACGACAATAAAAATTGTATCTCTGAAACACAGATGATTATATTTACTGTCCATTTTATTTATTTTTTTGAAGGTAGTAAAATACAACAAAACAAGACAGAACAAAGCCAATCAAGACAGTGCAGTGAAATTGGTACAGAACTTCAGAGCAAGATACCAGTATAACAGTAATAGGTACCATAGCATATCTCTTTATCTTCACAAAATTTGTCCATTCAATCAGGTATAGAAAAATCAAACCAAAACCAGAATGTTAGAAAACCCATCAAAACAGAATATTTGAATAGAGCAAACAATTGATCAGAACAAAGCAAAACAATGAAAACAATATTTGCCTTCAAAGAGACCCTAGAAGGAAATCCCCCATCTTGCCTATATTGCATAGGATCATCCTCCCAAGAGATGCTCAGATCTCTAGCTTCAGGTCAGGAGGGATGTTTGATTCTCAGCCCGTGATCTGGTCTGGTAGGATCATGAGTGACACTGACTTGTTCTCTTCCTGGGTCCCCACTGGTTACTTGCACATGGGCTTATCAAGAGGGAGGGCTTGTTGATTTCTTGTTCAGCCCCCACTGTTCCATCACAGCTGGATCATGTATAGATCAAGGCTAACTTGTTTTCCTAGCTTATCAGCTGCTCGCTCATGCCGCCACTGACCTTACTGTCTATTTTAGCTTTAGATTTGTTATATTTGGGCTTTCTCAAAATGTAACTTATCTAGCTCTCTTTGTGTCCTTAGGCTGTCATGTTGTGGGAAGTAAGGTCTATGGAACTAGTGCAAAAAACAATAAATATGACAGTGTGCACACCCTGATGGTTCTAAGATTCAGGTTTTTTTGGTTGGTTGGTTGGTTGGTTGGTTGGTTGGTTGGTTGGTTAGTTGATTGGTAGGATTTTTGTCTCTGACAAAGGAACCTCCTGTCTCCAGCTAGCACTCATGAAACTGGGTCAGGATAAATGGTCAACTCCATAGTCAAAGTGTTAAACCCTTGATATTTCTTTATTTATAGGCAGGTACATACACATAAGAGTGAGAAAGTTAATAATGATTCGAATGAAATTGTCTACAGAGATGCCAATTTACCCTCTTCGCACTCTAGAACACACATTCATTGAAATACTACATAGGTAGAATTAATAATTTCATACTTACTAAGAATACCGTGATATATTTGTGTGTGAGAATGAATTCTCAGGCACTGGAAAGGAAATTTGTTCTAGTATTTTTTTTAACTGTTTTACTTTCTAGTCACAAATCAGTTAACACACATAGCTAAATGCCAAATTCTGAGGCTAACTAGCAAATATGGAATCTACTGGTAAAGTTCATCAGCATAACAGAAGTTTTCACCACTTGATGGAAGAAAAATGTGCATTTGTGTGTGATGACTGCATGAGTAATAATAATAATAATAATTATATATATATATTTTTTTCAATGATTTCTGGATTTTAAATTATTTTCACCATTGTCCTTAGACCCCTCTGAAGAAGCAATTGTAAGTCCAGGGAAATGACTTTAGAAGCTGAAGGCGACAGAGTATAGTCATAGCATTATTCCATGTGAGGTGGAGGATGAGCTCACCAAGGTCTGACTCGGTCACACCGTTCTCATGCTATGCATTCATTTTCCTTCTCAACTTTGCAGTTACCCACTGAGTGATTGCTGCTCTGACCCATTTCTCTTTCACCCTGAGGCTGATAGACTGTGCTTCTCAAAGCTCATTCTCTGATTTCTGATTTATGACTCTGACAGCACTTCACTGAATGAGGGTTTGTGGAAAATTATGTCATTACACAAATTATACAAATTGCCATTAACTGATGTAATGTACTATGAAGAACTTGAGGCATCAGGAAAAAATCATTTGAATTTTCCTTCTACATGTTTGCAATATATTAGAGCTTAATTTTTCAATTCAAGTAATAAAAATATATACCATTAGAAGAAATAATGTTTTGTTTACCACATCCATCAGATTTAGACTTAGTTTCATTTTTTTCTTATTTTCTTTTAAATATCTGTTATTACTGTTTTGAAAATAAACTAGTAAAACTCTGAAGGTTTGATCTACCACTATAGCTAGCAAAAAGAAGAAAGGATTAAAGGCTGAATATTATTTTTAAAATGTTATTCAAGATGATTGAGTACTGAATAAAAAATAGTATTAAGCAGAACCTTCTTGGATGATGTTGTCAATGACTAAGTTCAAACTCAGATATTTTTCTTCACTTTAAGGTCCTGTCCTTCTTGGTACTAGTTGTGATGGTTGACTTCCGGGACAGATATGTAAAATTGGATTCTGGGTCTGTCTGGTTATTTTTTGTTTGTTTGTAACATATAAACGACAGCAAATATTTGTTGAGAAAATTCCCAGAACATCCCAGGATCTCTTCAGGGTGCTCTTCTTTATGATTATCAACAATCAACCTCCTCTGAATATCTACTTATTAATAATAAAGATCTCAAAGTTTAGGGGATTTAAGAGAACAACAAAAATGAAGTAAAGATAGAGTTTTGGAGAAAAGAATAGAGATAAAAAATTTTACTATATGAAGTATAGTATATAGTATATGTAGTATATGAAGTATAGTATACTATATGATCCCTTTCTTACCTAGTTCAACTTGTCTGCCTCTTAATCCATCTTCACAACATGCTCAGTCGTGCCTCTCCCACTTACTTTCAAAGTTTTATTCCATTTGTTTAGAAGCTATACTTTTCCACAGTCTAGCCTTATCATATATTAGAAGTTTGCACTTCTACTGTTTTCCCAAAACAAGGTTTTTATTCCAGATGGGCTTGTTAACTAAGTTCACAGGTGAGAAGTGCTCTCAATTGTCTCTCACCAGTACACTCTTTGTCTGATTGCCAATGTCCTAGACACAAAACACATGAAGTATTCTGAGTGTGGGCAGAAAAATCAGACTATGCCATTACCATTGTACACCCGATGAGATCCTCCTCTCTCTCTCTGTCTCTCTCTGTCTCTCTCTGTCTCTCTCTCTCTCTCTCTCTCTCTCTCTCTCTCTCTCTGTCTCTCTCTCTCTCTCTCTCTCTCTCTCTCTCTCTCTCTCTCTCTCTGATCCTTTTCTAAATGCAGGATTAATTAATTAGAAAGAAAAGATTAGTGCACCTAGGTGGGATAGGGAGAAGAGTTGACGACAGAAAAAAAAAAGCAAAACAAACAAACAAAAAGTCTGGGAAATAATAAAAACCAAACTCACAATATCTATGTGAATTTAACCAGCACATTTGGATTATTATCATGAATTTTCCTTACAATTACACTTGTAAATGCAACTGATGAATTAATAATACCAATATTGAGTAGAGAAAAGAACTGAATATACATTTAGTTTGAATGTCTGTGCCTGTCTTGAGGAGTGTAAATGATTTCCTCAATAATCAGCAATACTGAGGTAATATAGAGTATGGATAGAGAAGGGCTTAGAAATTTAAATATTTCAGAATGAAGTTAGAGTACATAAATTGGTGTTGCTATGTAAACCTTAGACATAATGGTGATTGTCAGTATTTTATGCTGTTAGTAACAAATTCTCTAAAATTCCCAAGGAAGTTCACTAGTTTTAATTAGTTTGTGTGCATATGATTTCTGAGGGAAACAAATTGATGAATAGAAATTTGGGTTGCTACTAATTTCCTCTACATAATAGTGCATGGATATCCTCAAGAAGGTCAGGTTTTGCTTTTCCTGATGTTAAATCCCACCACCAACCCAATTTAAGGAGTATAGGAATGAATTATAAAATAATCAAAAGTGATGGATATACACCTGGCCATAGGTACAGAACAAAGACACATCAGATTGTGGTCAAGGAGATAGCTCAGAGGTAAGTGCAACAACCTGAGTTTGATTCCCAGGACCAACAACAACAACAACAAAAAAAAAAAAAAAAAAAGCAAAGAAAGAAATATGTAAGTGTGATATTTTATTTTATTTTATTTGCTTCTTTTTCTCCCTTTTCTGTAGTCTAGAAATTTCAACATCAACATTTTTGTTATTTTAGGCCTTAGAATTCTGTTTTGTGGGCCTTTTGTTTGTATGATAATGCTCCTAAATATCCCTGGTTTCAACTCACTAGTTGCCAATAGAAATCTTGACATACCTCTAAACTGTGAAACAAATTTCGCCAGACATTGCAAAATATCCTTTTACAAGCAAAATTCACCCAGTGTAAAAACTTGGTTTTATTATGATAATTTGCAACCGATAATACACAATTGCTAATATAATCATGTCAATTCATTTTCCAACTCTTAACCACCCTTCTTTTTTGTAAATGAAGTTCTTCAATCTTTTTTCCAGCATTAGGAGCAGATGAGTTTAAGGGCAATATTTCATGAACGTGTCAGGTACATTTTCTCCTCACAATCTAAAGGCTCAGTGGAGACCTTCTTATGAAATACTTTTCGATGTATGTAAAAATTGTTCTGCAGAGTATTATTTTTCTGTGACTCGGAGTTCCACTAGAAAGAAATGAGTAGTAAATGACCTCTGTATCTACAGCTGTGTGGAACATGACAATGATAAATTCAATATGGGAACACTGAAGGAATTTAGAACATACAAAGCAATGTTCTGAATCTTTGATTCAAAATCATGCAAAGAAACATCATACAAAGAAAAGAATCATATGAAGTAGAAAAGAGGAGGGTTCTGTCAAATTCTACCTAACTTCTTAGGATACTGTAAACCATTATCCATTTAAATTTAAAATTCCTTACAGTTGCTGTTGGTATCATATTTTTAAGGTTTTCTACTCTCCAAAACAAGAGCTGAATCTTTGGATTACACAGATATAAGTGAGACTGTTTACTCAACTGAGAGTATAGGGTTCTCTTCACACACTTGTGTATCACCAAAGCCTAACTTGCGTAATAGACACAAAATAAGAAGGAAAACACAACATAATGTCCATCATTAAGAAGTTTAAATCCACATGGACTAATAAGATTAACCCAAAAGATTCAATACAAAGTGATTATATGACAGTTTATATATTTAAGTACTAAATTGTTCTTAGGCATCATGGGAGGCCTTTAGAAGAAGGAAATGATGTTAGGTGAAAATCAGAGTTTGTACATCTCAGCATTCTCTGCTTGAGAATAGCCCTAAATATAGACTTGGAAAATAACCAAATATTATCTGCATTGAATAAACAAAGGTAAGTCATGATACTATAATTCATACACATATACGTGATAATGGGTAAGAGAGAAAGAGAGAGAGGGTGTGTATGTGGAGAGAGAGACAGACAGACAGATATAAGCTTCTATAGGACAGGGAGCTTGCACATTTCCTAGATTTCACTAGTAATGGTAAAATAATTTTAATTTTTCTACTTATCTTTAATACTTTCTGCAAGTTTTGCTTCACATATGTTACACATTTTTAATATACTATCTTGAATAAGAATGTCTTTTATTTTACATGTACATGTTTTTTGAACTACTTGTGAGAGTCTCTACTTTTTCAAGTTGTGGAGATCTGGTCTAGTGGCCAGCAAAAGAAAAAACTCATTGATGTAGGAATCATTGAAGAAAATCACTTATATGGAACCTTTCTCTCAGAACTCTCTGGGTCTCACATAATAATACCTACTGGTGACCAAACGTGCTCATTAGAGGAAGCCCCTTCTTTTCTTCTTTCTTCTCTAGTGGCACACAGAATTAGCCTTTGATAGCACTAAAAATATAGAAATTGACCTTTAATTTATATTGATTACTAAGACATATATTTCATAGCTCTTCTAATGTTTCAACTTTTCATGTCTTTTCCAAAAGAGTTTGATTAACAGAAGCCACACAAGGCTAAACTTTGATGTCAAACAAGTGCTCCTCCCAGTCTGAAGCAATCACCAATTTGGGAGTTCTTTTGAAAATACTGGTAGTGTCTTTCAACCTTTGTGTCTATGGAATACTCTGGCCCAAGGCAGAGATGGCAGCTAATGTATCTCATTAGGTAGCCACAAAGATGAATCATTCTCTCTCATACAACACTAAAAAAGAATTACCTTTGCTGTTCAAATGACTTTAATGTTCAAATGAAATAGTTATGGAGGATAATTGTAGTTGGGTCAAAGGGTTATATTTGTGTATGAAACAATTAAGAATGTATTAAATGGAATTGGACTATATATTCTTCTATGGAATGTAATATGAATCACTATTTCTATAGATCCTGCATCTTTTCTTATTTTGTCATATTGCTCCAAGACTACTAGTACTGAGAACAAATTGCACCCTTTTTAGAGTCTTTATCTCCTTTTTGTTAAAATGGAAGGTTAACTTAGTCCCTAGAATTCTAAGGACATGTGAGTACAAATGTAAGCCCTGTTTTCATCTGTTGTATGTGCAGAGATGTGATGGGCACAGTAATATTATCATTTCAGATAGTGTTGGAAGTGTTAATATAATATTTGGATCATCTTCTTAATAATTATAATTTTTATGATCATCTTACCTTCTCAGTTAAATATAGGGAAAATTGATATATCTTTTATGACATTTAGTGTCATAAATCATGGATACATAGGTTTTATGAAGCTCAATAGAATACTTGAATTCATAAAAGGATGTCTCTAAACTCTAGAAAAAGAAATAAAACCAACAGTATTTATTTAGTATTTTACTATGCTTGAGGGATAAAACATACTCTTTGTATGGGGAAGGAAGCAGAAGACAATTATAGATCAGTAATTATTCTCAAGTGTGTGACTGTACTTTCTGCTAAGGATATTGCAGGTTGAGTATCTATGACACAAAAATCAGACATTTTACAATCTTAAATTATAAAAATTTTTGAACTGACATGATGTCATAAGTGGAAAATACTGTACCATGAAACTTTGTTGCTTGTTGCATGCAGAAAATTACTTAAAATATTGTATTAAATTAATTACAACCTATATGTAGAATATATAAATGACATTCATTCCTATCATCAAGATATCTCAGTACATTCGTCCAAAATCTGGATTTTTCTCATGTTTCATTGATGTGTCCCAGTTTTCTCTGCTTCCAGCAGCAACTACATCTAACAGGAATTTTCAAATTCCCTCATGGAAAATAACACTTTCTTAAACTCAACTTTTAGATTCCCTAGTCAGTAGTTTACTTGGAGCAATCATAGAACTATGTGATATTTTTAATGTAATTATTTCTTTGCAAATAAATAAGGAATAGGGTAGAATTGTGAAAGCTGTGATTTTTTTCTTAGCTTTTATGTTAAATCCTACTAAAATATTGAGATTTTAATTTATTTGCTATGTTTACCCCCTTTGTTATATTTGATAGGCTAAAATTTATGTACTGACATTTCAAAGATTTTTCCTCGAACATGCACTGGGCTTAATATCTGAATTTAGTCTCATTTTCTGCACTACTGAGCCATGTTAATGCAAGTAATTTCTCTTTTGTATTTCAGTTATTTTACATATAAATTATGTACACTGAAATGTATATACCATCCACTTTTACTGTTAAAATGCTAACAGTCTTCCACTCACTCGTTCATTCATCATGGTACAATATTAACTATGACTAATTTCCTGTTTATCTTTGATACGCTTTTATTTTTTTATGAAAACAAAGCTTTTCCTTGATTTTTATGAAGGTAATTTTGAAGAAATAAATGGATATATTTTTGAGAACATATAGCTTAGCAATTTAATAATATAGATAAAAGAAGAAGGAAAAAAGGAGAAAAATAGGAAGAAGAGGAGGAAGAGGAGTGGAATAGGGAAGTGGGGAGGAGAAAGGCAGAGCAAAAGGAGGAAGAAGAAGAGAAAGAGGAAGAAGATGAAGATGAGCAGGAGGAGGGAAAGGGGAGCGAGAGGGGCAAGAGGAAAAGGAAGAAGTAGAAGAGAAAGAGGACGGAGGAGGAGGAAGGAGAGAAGGAAAGAAAAAGAAACAACAGTGCAATATATATCTGGTCAAATAAAAATGCAAGAGCCAAAAACTAACTCATCTCAGGAGACTTGTCCCCATAGTTAATTTTCCCCATGGTTATCAACACTTCTGAGACCCTGAATCCCAGCGTCTCCCTTTCTGACCACTCTCTTCCCAGCTCACGGACTCTGGTCCTTTGCAGTCAGTTGATATCACAACTTTTCCAGTTTTTACTTTACAACCCATCTTTATCTCTCACCTCAGTGCATGTATCTTTTGCTTGGTTCAGCAATACTGTCACACACTTCCCGATGCCTTTTACACTCTTTTCTCTTGGCAATGAGTTTTGCTTAATATTACACTTTGGTAGTAAATTCCTTTCTCATTGTGGAAAACTAGTCTTTTTGCATTCTACTTTCTTTCCAGATAATCAAAGCTTGCTGTTCAGTCTTTCACTCATACTTCATTATATGATTTTTTTTTTCATTAACAAAATACACAAGCCAGGCATGGTGGTGCACACTTGCAATCCCAGCACTCGGGAGACTGAGGCAGGAGGATTTGCCATGAGTTCAAGGCCAGCCTGAGCTATGCGGCAAAACTCTGTCTAAAAAAAAAAAGTGATCTGTTATTTTTCATACACCTCTATTTAGTTTAATTTTCCTTCTCATTTATTATAATGACTCTGATTTTCCTGCCTATACTTAAAACAAGTTCTTCCAAATGTGTCACGAATCTTCATCACCTTCCTAGTACTCAGGCCAAATATTTACCAAATATTTACCCTTCACTATCACGCTCATGGTCAATTGGTACCATAAAACACTTTTTTATATCACTCTCTTCTCTCTGCCCCACTTCTCTGCTTCTCCTCAGTGCAAACTATTAAAATACTTTCTGTATTCATGATTTTAATTTTGTCACCTCCCATTTTCTCTCAACTTGGTATCATTTGACTTAATTCTCAGTTCTGCAAAGAGCTTTCTGTAAAGTCACAAATGACTCCCTTTGTGACCTATCCAAGTTGTAGCCACTGGTCTTCACTGAAATTACCTTGTAATAACATTTGATGTAGCTGAAGATTCCTTGCTTTCAAAATACAGTTTCCATTAAAATTTTAGAGAGTATACAGTTTTTTTCCCTCTTACATCAGAATGTATTTCTTCTGCATCTCAATACCTAACTTGTCTTCTGCTATCAAAATTTCAAGATAACCCAAGTTTAAAGCTTGATCTTCTATATCTGCAATCAGATATGATTAACATTGATTATCAACTTGATTGGTTTGAAAGTCATCTTTGTATTGAATAAAGCACAGGTTTATGTATTCCTGTGTGGATCATGGAACATGACATGGGGATTATACCTGGTCACTGGCCCCTTTCCTTTGGCTCCTCGCTTGTATCCTGCTCCTTTGCTTCCATGCAGAGAACAGTTTTATTCCCCCATACCCTTCAACCATGATGCATGTGCCTTGGAGTCAATCATGGACTGAAACTTTCAAAACTATGAGCCCATTAAATTGCTATTCCTTTAAATTGCAGGTGTCATGAATTTTGTTCAGCCATGGGGAAGATACACTAGGTGAGGTAATCTACCCCCATCAATGTAAATATTGTTTCTGTAACGTTCAGCCCTCAAAAATATATTTCCAGCTCAGTTGTTTCTTTGAGCTTTAAACTCTTATGTTCAATAAATACCTGGGATTTAGTTTTGCATTTATATGGATCTCTCAAAATCAGTATGTCTGATTAGGATTCCATAGTAACATTTTTATGTCAGTGATCCTTAACTGATTATGAGACACTCCTATCCAGCCTGTTGATTGAGCTCAGGACTGGAATCCATCATCACTTCTCCATTCATCAATGTCTAATAAATCCTACCTTTAAAATATACCCAAAATCGATTCACTCACTTCATATGCATTGTTGTAATTCTAGCCCAAGTCCTACCACCTGTCAGCTGAGCTACCGGAATTTCCTTCCAGTTAGTTTCTCTTGCTCATTTCTTTAGTCCATTCTGCGCCATGTTTACACCATACAGTGTATTTTGTGAATATTATCTTGTGAAGTATCCTGTGAGTATATCTTTTAAAGTATATAAGTGATCATATCAACTCTCCTCTTACCTACTCCTACTAGCAGATGCACACATTTGAAGTCTTCTAATAACTTACTATTTCACTTAGAACAATTTATTTTAAAAATTTCTTCTGTAGACTACACAGCACATAAAGTCTCACATGGCCTGGAAAACATCCATACATTGACATTATCCTCCATTAACATTGTTTTACCACTTTCTCTTCAGGCTTTCTTTTTGTGCCTAAAGCAGATATTTCCGGTTCTTTTAATTTACTGTCTTCTTCCCTCCCTCGGCCCTATAACCCTTACCTAGAATATTCTTCACTTGGCTCTGCATGGTGGTCTCATTTTGTAATTCTGATTTAGTTGCATTGCAATCAGCATCTTTCCTGATGAGGACTCTGACTAGTTGACACAGGGTAGGTAACCCCACCGTGATTACTGTATAGTCTCCTTACCTTATCCCTTCATCAATTTACCTCCTGTAAGTTTGCATTTCATCACTCATCTTTTCTAACTAGAATGCAAGTTCTGGCCTCGAATAGACTATGTCGTTTCTGTTACTTTATTTCTAGGATTAAAAAAAAATAGTTCAACACACATAGACAAGATAGATAATGAGCAGCTTCCTGTGAAAATGTGCAAAATTAAGAGGTCAGGAAGACTCAGATGTGGCAGAATGCTATATTAATCCATTTATTTTATTGTTTAATTTAATCATTTTTTGTATGTTGTGGATTGAACTCAAAACTTCCTGCTTGCTAGGCATGAGTTCTCCCACTGTAACTTTTAAACAGACAGGACTAGGTAACAAGGCATGAAAGCCTAGCACTCTCTGTGGAAATCAAGCTTTTCAGTGTGGTCTCAAGAGGAAGTATATAAATTTAATAGAATACATTGGATAAGAAAGTGTGGATTGTTTTTCAAAGTTATCATGTGACATACTAAGGCATTTTCTCTTTATCCTCGGATAATGAGAAGCACATATAACTTTTACTCAGAGTTGTGACCTGATAAATTTTAAGCATTAATGAAGCTTGGGTGTAGCTCAGTGGTATAGTGCTTGGCTGGCATACACGAAGCCCACAGTTTAATCTATAGCTCTGCTAAAAGGAAAAAAGAGCTTAAGAAAACAAAGTAAACTAGGTTAATACTCACAAGATACACTGCAGTCTGAGGAACCAGCTTTCTGCTAGGAAACTGCAGTTGAGTGAAAGAGGCCTATGGGAAAACAGGGTGAGGAAGATGGAGGATCAGCCTCTACCTCAAGGACTGATTTTAGTGACAAAATTTTCCTGTGTCAGTTTATTATTATTCCCATATAATGATTTTGAGTTATGATTCTATGAGCCTATATTAGCTAAGATTCTGAGGAACAGAACAAAGAGAACACATGTAAAACAATGGAAGTGGATTATTAAATGGATTATGTGATGACAAAGCTTGGATTATCCCACAGTGGCTGCCTATATGTTGGAGAGATAGTTAAACCAGTAGTTTCTAGGTCTAAGAAGTAGAAAGTCTCAGAACAACAGAGAGGCCACTGGTGCAGTCCTAGTCCAAGACCAAAAGCCTGAAACCATCATCCATGTGAGTCCGTGATGAACGTTGAAAAGCCTGCAGACTGATGTCCATAGGTGATAGCAGCAGGAAAACATACGTGCATTTGACAGGAAAATGACAATGCGAGCTAACCTCATAGTTCTACTTCTTTGTGCAACCTGGGTGCCCAGTCTTTTGGATCTTCTGCCCACTTTTGAGGCAAATCTTCCCACATACTAACTATCCTAGACACACGCAGTACCCTATACCAACTCTCTTACAACCTTCAATTCAGTCAAATTGACAACCAGAATGAACCATCATAGAGCCACGTAGGTGTTACATAAGCCCTAGAAGTTGAAGATAATTATAAACATCAAGCTAAAACTTTGAGCTAGTACTTAACACTCATTTTAATGCATTTGTTTCAAATGTCTTGCTAAAATCTGAAAGCGTTCAGCACAATGTTCTAGTTGTTTCAAAATTAGAGAATACATGTAAATTTAGACATATACCATGTATTCTACATACACCAGTATGAGTTTGTATGTATGTATATATAACACCTGAGGTTGCATATCACCTATATGCATCCATACACTAATTGATATGAATGCATTAATGTCTATGTAATTTTATTAAGACATATAATAGCTTTATGTCACAGAAAATATGCATAGATAGATCAAATAAAAGTAATGTTAAAATGTTCATTTTCATCAAAAAATTTAAATAATTTGAATTTTAAATGAGATAAAAGAACTTGCCTTTCCAAGTTGATGCAGAAGAAACAAACTAAATCTGCAGGGGACTGGACTGCTGGAGAATAAGGGCATGAAGGAGGGAAGGTGTGCAGGTCAGAGTTGCCTGGACCTGGTGCTAGTTGTACAATGAGGAGCTCTGAAAACTTGTCTCTGCTGATTGAAAAACAAAATGGATTCTGCTATGTGAATGATCGACAAGACAATCTTGCTGTTGATTGTAATCCCAAGTGAGGATTCCTACTTCGAGGAAATACAGCAGATATTGTAACGACACCAGTATTCCAGAGGAAGAGCTGGCAAACCTCGGCCCACTGCATATTCTGTGGACTGAGGTTTGCCAGCCCACAGAGCCCCTGGAGACAGGTTCTGTGTCTGCAAAGAAGATTCAGCCCACAAGTACTGATGAAAGTAGCACATTTACTCAAAGAAAGGAGAAAATACTAGCAAGATTAGTACCTTATCTCTCTAGATACCCAGCACATAATGATGATCATAGGAACACTTCTTATGCTGTGGATGAAATATCATGCTGTTTCCCAAGGGAACAGCTATCCAGTAACTATGGGCCTGGCTAGTTTCTTTATGATGCACGTGCTTATGTTATAGGTTCATGTTGAGCTAGTTAGAAATATTATAGGCCCTAGAAGAAACCAGTGCAGAAGCCCAGATACCTTGCAGCTGTGGGGGAGACAGGCACCTTCTGCTGTGGGTCAGGCTCAAAACAAAAGATCAGACAATACACTCACATCCTAATGACTAATATTCTAAATAGGTCTCTGTCACCCTAAGAAAGCCACCAGTCACCACCCCCAACCTGCTACAGGAAGAGTCACTACTCTTTATACATGCCTGCTTGCAAAGTGATTGGCTTCCCCATTTGCCCCAGATTTAATCATTTTACCTGTGCAATTAATCTTATTCATTGACCATAATTTTGTCACACCTCATATCTGCCTGCCTTGCAAATTCCCATTTCTCCCCACCATAGACCCACCTCACCTCCTGGTTTTGTTCTATAAAAGTCCCTAGAAAAGACAGTCTTTGGCAACCCACTCAGGACCCCTTTTGTCTCTCTCTGACAGAAGCTTCCTTTCTCTCAATAAATACATTCTACTCTCATCCTCTGTTCCTAAAATTCATTGTTTGATTTTAGAGAACACGAACTTGTACTGGATATCTAGTAGGCTGGGAGTTTCATTCCCCTATATCACTTACACAGCAAAAAGAAGTTTATTGCCTGCCCAGAGCAGTGGAAACTTTCTTCCTAAGAAGGAAAAAATTCTGTTGTAGGTGATACTGCTTCCATTTAGAGAAATGTTCTAGGCCCAGAGCATTGTTTAAACAAATCTCAAATGGATTTAAGTATCTTAGTGACTGCTCGCTCAACAACCAAAAAACTTACCATGAAAAATCCATCATTTGTGGCTTCTGTGTGTGTTAAAGTTGCACTTGCAATACGAACCTATTGCATTTATTTTCTCAACTACTTACTTACAAATTGCAGAGACTGCAGTCCATGGACTACTAAAGAGGGGAACACTGGGTAACTGATGAGATTTCCTCATTGGATTTTAGGTAGAATCACATGGTTAAATAACATGAGAGAGATTAATTAAACATATTAAAATCATCATACATTCTTTTCCTAAGCAGGCTATGATGAGATGCCCATTCAACAGGCAGAAGGAAGAGGAGGACTCACATAATCTGAAAATTGGAGCATGCAAGAAGAGTACCAGCTATATATATATTCAGAGTGTGACATATTATCCTGGTAGTTTTAAATTGTTATTCAATCACAAAATGGGAAAATCAACTTTAAACGCTTTCTAAACTAAGGATACATAAAATGTCTGCTTTTCAGCAATTGGCAAATAACTCTCCCCACTAAACGCCTTTAGCAAAAGATCAACTTAGCATATAGACGATCTCCCAGTGAATTTGCCACTTAGTTAATGATAGGTTGGGAACAAATACTCATGCCAGGGAAACTGCCTCAAATGTGAAACTCCCACTTCCACTCTATTAATTCTTTACTTCGACAAACAGAAGTGAAAAGCAGAGAGAATAATATCTGAGAAGACAGTGAGGAGCAAGAAACAAAGAATAGTGCCTCTCTTTATCCCCGGGTCTTGCCACAGCCTCTCTCATTTCCTGGACATTGTTATCCAAGAAGCCAGGTAGAGTAGTGCAGGCAAATACAAGATTATCTCAGACAATGAGCAGTAGTGCATCAGAGTTAATCTATGTGCAATGGATCGATAGCATGATCTTTGTGATAGAGAAGTGGCCAAATCAAATGGGCTTTCTGTTTGCTTTGTTAGTTAGGCTTTGTGCTCTATTTTTACAATTTTACTTTGTCTTGCTTCTTAAAGGTGTTCATGCAAGTTAAAAAGCATCCTATTCTACTTTGGGCTAAATACCCCTGGGCCTAATAAAGGCAAGTCAGTGCTAATTTGTAACCTTGCTTTTTTATACACAAAAGCACAGTTTGAGATAGACTGAGTTATACAAACCTTGTTAAGTGTCAAATAGGAACTGATATTTTTGTATTCAGTGGAGATGGATTTGGACCTGGAAAATATTTCTATTTTAACTCTTAGAATCATCCAACTCTCCTTGGGTTACTACATTAAAAAGAAGAGCCATGTTTATATCTGGCACTCAATCTCCAAGTAAATGTTAAAATCTATCTAAACAAAGCAAATTTAATTTAGACATTATCTCATTCACCTTTAACAGAATCCAATGGAAGGAAAAAAAAAAAAAACAGTACAAGTCACTATATGTTTCTTTACACCTAGGACCTTAGAATTCATAGCCTTCTTAGTTTCCTTTTGTCTCCACCAAAGTCCATCAAAGCAGTTTGCTCTATAATGATCTATTTACATTTTTAGGGTACAAACTTCAAAGGAGTTAGAATCATGGCTTAGAAGTAATAAAATTTTGCATTTCTGCATGCATACTACTCTAAACTTTCCTTGAGAAATAATAACCAGTTGGCATCAGGAGGTAAAGGGAAATAAAATAGCTAATACTCTAATAATAATATAGATTGCTTTTTCGAATAAAAATGAAATATCTCTAAGAGATCTTCTTGACCTTAAATTCTACAAGAAAGAAAAGTCTTTTTTTATTAAGTCACTGGGTTAGGAGACAAAAGATTGCATTCTGACTTCTGATTATATATATATATATTATATATTCTGTATTCACCAGCAAAATGCTAAGATTTCTTCAAGGAAGAGATTTAGTCATGACTTTTAGTAATCCAATTAAATCTTGAAGAATCTTTAATTATTGAAACAGCAGAACATTCTAAACATAATATTTAGTGATATTTCTTTCTTATCAGACATTACCTAGAGCAGTTGTTCTCCAAATGTGGTCTCCTGAGTGATACCTGCATAAGATGGGCTCTTATGGGAAGTATACATTCTTCGGCCTTAATTCCATCCTAGTGAATCATGACTTTCAGGAGTGGAGTTTAGCAGCTTGTGATGTAAGCAAACATCCCATGAAATCTGGTGCATACCCCAGTATAAGAATGACCAGACACCGTGTAAGGACATTCAAGAACAAAAGAGGTAGTCAAATCAACCAGGCTTTCTGTTTGGTTGTTATTTAGGTTTTGAAGCTCCATTTGATAAATTACATTGTCTTAAAAGTGTTCCTGTAAGTAAAAGTCCATGCATTCCAGTCAAAGATAAATACCACAGGGACTACTAAAGGCTTTCCAAGACTATTTATGGTACTATTTAAGACATACATTCTCAACATTAGTAATGTTATTCCCAAGGAACAAAATTTATTTTTAAGAATACAGAAGAAAGTTGGGTATTACAATCACTAGTGGCACAGACACACAGTATATCCATGATGTTAAAATTTCACAAAGAAGATAAATAGGGAAACAATTCTAAAACATGTCCTTACTGAATCAGTTCTGAAGGGGGAGTTACGGCAAAGCTTGCTAACCTTGTCTCCAGCCGATTCCACATACAAAGTACTAGATCTGGTATCATCAAATAGCTTCTTTCATATCTTAGAGATAGGAGAATCATTCCAAAGTAAAGAGATCTTGACATTACATATGTAAAGAATAAAAATCACAAATAAGAAAAGATCATATAAGGGCAAATCCCTTTAGATTTTATACACTTTGATGTTATTTTAAGGACTATTTTGTGTTTTAATTATCATCATTTTAAATTAAGAAATTAGCTAACTAGAAAACTAATCAATCCAGTCATCCATTTCAAAAGATTTATTGAGTACCTAATATGTGATTGAAAAATTCCAGATATTAATCAGCAGTGATAAAAATAGACAAAAGTTCCTATGTTTCTACAAGCCACAATCTAATAGGAAGATACATTTAAAAAGAAAAACAATAATAATACACACACTTTAAAATGGTGACTTGTTAAGGAAAAAAAGAAGGGTTAGTCTTTGGTGTGTATGTGGAAGGTAGGTCAAGAAAGCACCCTGGGATGTTTCTGTAGTGTAGCTAGTTAGGTTGCCATGGTAGCTGGACATTGTGGTACATATCTATAATCCCAGAATTCTGAAAACCTGAGGCAGGAGGATCTCAAAGGTCATAATGTGCCTCTGTATTAAGGCCCTGAGTATAATTCGTAGAACTGAAGAAAAAGAAGAAGAAGAAGAAGAAGAAGAAGAAGAAGAAGAAGAAGAAGAAGAAGAAGAAGAAGAAGAAATAATAGTAGTAGTGGTTGTGGTGGAAAGGAAATAAGGGCACTGTGCAAGAGGAAAGTGTTTTAGACTCAAGACAGCAAAGGCGAGCTACTGACAAGAATTTTGTAATAAATCACATGCAGGGTTTTTGAGGGATAAGGAAAAAAAGTCTAATAACAGGGATGACAGTGCTGGTTTTACAGAAAGGAAATGACAGATAAGATTAAAAACATATGTTGAAATACAACCTTAGAATGTTTCTAAACCCAAATAATTTTTGATTTCTCTGTGTAACTGGAAGTGTTCAAAGCACGATTCACATGTTGTGTTGACCATATAAACAAAGAGTAGTAGGTAAATCATACTACAGAGAAGAGCATGCAGGGAGAGGAGTCAAATGCCCGTAACAGTTTGTTAGCTACAACCCCTTAGTGAGTGGGATCCAAGTCTATAGAACAACTAATTTCTGTAGTTCTATCAACTAGAAATTTGATAAGGTTTTGGGTTTATGATAATTATTTGTCACTAAATTCATCTGCACACAAATAAGAACTAAAACTAGTATTGTGAGGCTGTGAAAAACAATGAGGCAGGATATTTTACAGTTCAACTACTGAAAAGATTCAATGACTACCTGTGGGAAATGAAGAAATAAAATTCCAATGACTTGAGCCTGATAAATCGCTTTTAAAACACAGTATTATATTAACAGAAATTGTGATGCTTGCAGGCAGATGGGGTACAAATTAATTTCAGTTTACTTTAACATTGGCATTATGTTAGAATATCTGAACAGGAAGTCTATGGATGTGGTTGTAAAGGAAGTCCTAGAGGAAGAGAAAATTTTGGAATTATTTGTCATCACACACATGGTGGTTGATACTATAACCAATTCTTTCACTCTAGGACCTTGTCCTGAGGGTGACTAAAAAAAAGGTGAAGTATACAGGACAGCAATGGGGCATGGTACTGGGTGTGGTTTGTTAGAAGAAATAAAGAAAAGCTCTTGCTAGTGGATGATGGCTCTAATGAAAGAAGCCAAAACAGCACTTGAATCTCTGGGTTTATATGCAGATTTTCATTTGTAAAAGGGGCAGATGGGCACATAAAAATGAAGGTGCAAGCTGTTGCCAGGCTTCTTGTCATCAGCAGATTTTATGGATCTTTGTCTTTTGTGCTACTATTTGGCTTTTGTCCCTCATGCTCCAGTTTCTCAAAGTTTATCTCAGTTTGAATGAATGCTGGCCTTCAGTTCACTCAGGTCCTTGCCTTTTGTCCCCCTATCTCCTTGTCTCAATATTATGCAGCTGGATCATACATGGGAAGTTGAAAATTATCCTTCAATTACTTGTGAAAAGTCACTGCTCCTGCTTAAAGTCAATTGCATCTATAAAAATTATACCTTACTAACTTAACATTTAGAATTAGGATTCCTCATAAATGTAGAAAATGGAGTACCACATCATTATGGCCTAATTCATATGTAGAAGACAGAAATTTAAATGTTACTTCCCTACAATTAAAGCTAAAAAGAGAGCTGATAGAGTGTAAATCCAAGAGACAAAGGAGAGGTAAACTTGCTCACTGTCCTTTGTTTACAAGCAAATCATCAGTGATGTATGTGAAAGCAGCATCAATGATAGTGTAGGGAAGTACAGACCTTAGGAGCGATGGAGTGTATGGCAGGATGTGAGGACCACATTATTCATTTTACTATAGATAGTGTAATTGGGCGATGAGATCTACCCCCTCCTCTCACCATGAGCCACACCTTCACTTGAGGCAGGAGATAAGGGCACGTCAGACTGACTGGGAAACCAGGTGCGATCTGTTTGTGGGAAGTGACTGAGCAGGACATGGACCATACAGTCTGGGCTAGAGCAACACCAGCCCCAAAGACACGGTCTGTGCCAGGTTTTCACAGCCTCTTCTCAGAGAGGTCAGCTTCCACCTGGCCCCAGCTTTCCTTTTAGCATGTGCCTCATTTTTCTTTTCTTAATGTCCCATTGTCCCCTCTCAGAACCCTGCTGTCTGTGTGGATTATGATATCTGCTAATTACAAAGTCCCAGGACACATGCTTTAGAACAGTTCCCAAAGCCCTGCAAGTGGAACTAACCAGAGAGTGCTATTCTCAGTTCTTCTCGCAAGAACTTGAGCAAATTTTTGACAGGACACGTAAACCTTATGTGAGTTTGAGTGAGAAATAGAAAAAATGAGACACAGTGGGCCGGGGATTTAGCTCAGTGTCACAAGCTTCTGCCTGGCAAATGCAAGGTCCTGAGTTTGATCCCTGGTACCAAAAAAAATAAAAGGACAGACATGGACAGTAGACTTCTTTTCCTATATTTCCTTGATCCTTCCATAATGATGTGGCACTCCCATTTTCTACATTTATGAGGAATCCTAATTCTAAATGTAGAGACTGTTTCTTTTCCTAACTTTAATAAATGTAAAATCTTACTATCTTTCTTTGTTCAAGAAAGAAAAAACCTGAAAACACCTCTACAGGGAGATTCTATTACCCTCAAACTCAGAAACACACTTGCTGGAACCCAGGCAATATCCTAGGGCTTAGCGTAAGGTGTGCAAGATAAGGGAAGCCAAGACCCCGAGCCTGCTGGGGAAAATTCTGAGAAGTCCAAACCAAGGGGCAAGCACTCTAGATTTCCCTTCCTGCCTTACAGTAATCTTTCCCTGGAGCTTATTTAAAGTTCACACATTCGGATTGTACCTGATACACACAAGTATAGCAGAGTGAATTATAGGAAGCCCCTTGTGGGATAAACTCAGTACACATGATTCAGCAGCCTGTCAGTCAGGCTGTCAATCATACTCTGTAGGACCCTGATAGGAAGTGCATTAACACAGCAGGACATTAAAACACCTACACTTTTTACTCTCAGCACCCCTGCTATTTTCTTTTTGCTTGCAAAACTCACTCCCTCTGAGCATATTTTGCTTTAGTAAACATTGCAATTATTTACTTGCCATCTTGTGCTTCATCCAATTCTTTATTTTTTTTGCACAAAAGAACATGAGAAAGCTTCCCCAGACCAGACCACATAACCCACAGTCACAACTGGACTTGCATTGATCTACTTTTCTGGTGCCTTAAAAAGACATGAGTATGTATCTATCTGTGCAATGGATACACACATAAGTGTATAGTCATACACATAAGATAGAAGAAATAATGACTAAGCAAATGCAGTGTCCCATTTACAATACAAGACATCTACCTCTCTGCCCTCGATGTCCCTACAGACCAAGATTGGGCTTCATCACTATCAAAGAGTAAGCTTTTCCTCACTTCACCTCTCTACCTTCTTGTGAATTTTTACATATCCTTTACTTTATACCCCAATTGTGAGGAATAAAATGTTTGCATTTGACTGAGAAAAGACAGAAAGTGCTTTGAAAGCCATTTTTTTAAAATTTTAAAGTGAATAAGACAAAACAACAGAACAAAGACGATCAAAACAAAACAATGCAAGTAACACAGGATTTCAAAACAACAGGGAATCAACAGTGGCTACTGATAAGATTATATCCAAAAGATGAGAAGTATAAAACAAAAGAGGCCTTTATTCTGAGAACACGGAGAGAGAAAACCAAAACGCCTGACCACTGGAGTCCGGCTTTCTCTCTGGCGGATACGTGGCATGGCGGGTATGTAAGTAGCCTCAGTTTGGGGTGGAACCTAAAGGGGCATCAGGGATGCAAAGGTAGCCCATTGGTCCTTGTTTGGCGCCATAGGTAAATTCCCAAGGGCAGGGAAGATGGAGCCACAGGTAAATTCCTAGGGGTGGGGGAGATAGGAGCTCCTTGGTTCCGCCTCTAAGGCTTCACCGGCTACAGTGTCCTGTCTGGGCCAAAACCCTTTCAGCTACCATAATGTCTCTTGTTTTGTTTGAAATAGTTGTCCATATTTTCACAATGAATTCACACATACACACACACACAAAAAAAAAGTATAGGGGCTGGGGATTTAGCTCAGCGGCATAAGCGCCTGCCTTGTAAAGCAGGCAGTCGTGAATTCGATCCCCGGTACTGATAAAAAGGAAAAAGACAAAAAAAAAAAAAGTATAAAACTGATCAAAACAAAAGAATGAAAACATTACAGATCTTCAAAACCAGACAACAGGAAAATCAATAATGGCTACCATAATGTCTCCTGTTCTCTTTTAAAAAGCTGTCCATGAAAACCATTTTTTTAAATAAAAAGTTTTCCATAATCCTTCAATATGTCAAGGAATTCAGCATGTGAGCAATTTTTAATTTGGGGGGGGGCAGGAATAGGAGAAAGAATTTAAATTGCCTGTGATATTTCAAGATATTTGTGAAAAAAGTATAACTTTGGGTATATCTATAAGCCTTATGGTGACTAGTCCTTTTTGAGGTCAGAAAGAGCCATAGGCAAAATTATGCTGCCCTGAAGGTTCCCTTTTGATGGCCTCAGGCCCAATTGTCAGTTTTCCCTTCCTTCTCCTTGTACTCCTCTTTCCTCTTTTTACCCTCAGGTGGTTGTATGCTCCCAGCTGCTCTTAAGCACCTCCGGGGGATGCTTCCCTGATAAAGGCTTAAAGTATTAGCTCCTAAAGGGTATTTACATTTCACAAAGCAACTCAAGGTGATTAAACACAGATATAACCTGGCAATATAGAAAGATTTAATCTCATGACATTGATGAGGAAGAGATTCGAGAGTGGGAATTTTTTAGGATCCCTGAAATCACACCTTCAGAGCGGACAAATCTTCCTGGAGGGTTTGTTAGAAATACAATTTTGTTTTTAGAAAATGAAAGTTTATTTACACCTGACCTTGAAAATGATTGTAGTCACCTTTCAATAATTAATTCTAAACAGCTCAGCTGAATGTAACTAGATAGCAATATCTGACCTGGAAATATCTGTTAAGAAATTATTATTCTTTCTTTCTATAAGAAAAAACCACTTCATATTCTGTCAAAGACTTGGACTCATTTCAGTAGTGTCAGCACTAAAATATCCACAACAGAGTCAGTGGTATCTCTTGTTTTATCCTTTAAGAAGTTTCTGGCTTTTTAGATATGTGCGGACTTAATTTCCATAGTGGATATTTGCTTCATCAGTAAGAGCCAATCATGTAAAAAGTTGATGCAGCTTTAACTGAAGACTTTAGCATAAAAAATTAATATAAAATACTCATACTGCCCTCAAAAGTTTCAGAGGAAATAAAATTTTCACTTCAGACTTATTTTAGACAGCAGAGGACAGAGAAATATTTGTTTGAAAATAACTTACTAATTTACTGTTAATTTATGTACATCAATAACCTTGCCTGGATCCGGGTTTTACCTATTTTTTAAAAAATGTCTCATTATAAAAATAAATGTTGAATTTGATTCAATATTGAGCTTGATTCAATGTTCTTCAAAACTTTTTTCTACCTCTTTAGATGTCATTTCTCTGAACTCCTGTTCCTACAATTCAGTCTTAAAACATGAAAAGAGCATTTAATCCTGGTGATTGTTGCAGTCAGGGGTTGTGCAGAGAAAAATTAGAATCAAAACATAATATTATTTTTATAATGGTCACCAGGAGTTAACACAAGAAAAAGCAGGAAATCTTTCTGCAATACCAAAGACATAGAATATTTATTCAAGGGCCTAAATCCCACAGTAATGTCTCACATGAGTCCAGGTGAAAACCCAGAGCTCATGACAATGCCTCCCACGAGTCCAACTGGAGGTCCAGAGCCCACAAGAAGGACTCACGCCAGTCTCTTTACGGATCCGTGCCAGGAAGGCCCAAAGGTCAGCAGTGGAAGCCAAAAAGTCTATGCCAGTGGGATGAAGGAGCGGTGCTGATGGGATGAGGATTCTGCGCCAAACCTGAAGTCACACTCACAAAAAGACCAGGACTGTCCTGAAAAGCACCACAGCCATCATCAGTGACATGGAGGCCCTAAGCTCCTCCTATGACAAGCACAGTCAAGTATCTGCCAGGAAGCCAGGGTGATGAGCTCATACTGAAGACCAAGTGGCACATGTCTTCCCCTCCGGAGCCAGGAAGCAATGCTTGATGTGAGGACCAGAGCTTCTCCAGGAGAATCTAATGGCTCAAACATCAACTCGTAGGAGAACCCACGATGCCTCAACGTAGTAACATATTAACGCCTTCCTTCTCCTTCTCTACCTCTCTATTTATGCTGGCAACTTTCCTCAGGTGGGACATCTATGCTCAGGGTCATGCTGATGTAATCTAGCTGGCGTTAAGTTGACCACCAGTTCTTAATCCATAACAGTGATCATGTATGATTCTATCTTTTACCTGCTGGTCTTGTTGTTTAAGTAGTAGCTGTGTTCCCAGAACAGTCAGCTTAATCTCACACTGTTCTAAACCTGCATCAGAAAGAATCAAAAAATTTCTGAGTTTCTAAGGTAAGGTGTGTGAAGTGTCAAAATTGTGGTCCCAAATTTAATCCTCACTTTGCAGTGGACTTCTTCTAACTCAGACTTTGCTATATACAGTACAGAGAAACAGAACAGAACACAGATCATATATTGTGACAGGGTAAATTTATTGTGCCATGTCACCTGGCTTCAGTGATTTTATTGTTATGACCGCTCTTCTCCTAAGCACATTGTGCCCTCAAGGTTTCAACTTCTCTGGCCCTCTACTCCTGTGACAACCCACAGATGTGACAGAAGAGTTGGACTTAGGCCTTAGCAGATGTGAATGATTAGAAAACCCTAGTTAATTGCATCAGTTTAAAGGAACAATGTTTCCAGTATAATATATCAGTGGTGGATGTTGGAATAATTCTTGTCAGGTTGATTCTTGTCTTGAATGCTAAAGCATGGGAGAAATGAACACTGCTTAGCTTAAATGACTTAGTAGCTGAAAGATAAAAAATGTGGCCAGTGTATGTCAGCTAAATACGTATTTGTATCTTTTTGTTATAATTTCATATGTGTATGCAGCCCTTGAGTTCTTTTTGACATTTACCTCTTAAACTTCTTGTCCCTACTGGCTATGCACTTTGGTCAAACTAGCTAATCCCTGCTTCCTGTAACTGGCATTATCACTGTTTAAAAATCAGTTCTTCTTTTACTTAACATTTGAAACAGCTTAAAGTTATGAAACAGCTTAACTTTTCTGAACTTTCATTTTCAAAACATTGTGTTTGTACCAACCTCTTTAGAGACTGAGATTTCAATGAAATCCTGATTGTAAAACAATTAACTAAGTTATTCATAAGTTGAAATTATTACATTTTTTATTGTATCTTTTCTCTTCATCCTGTAGCCTTGAAAAATATTTTTGTAAAACTAAAACAGAAATGAATCAATCTAGACTAACTTGTTTTAATTAATTAGCTTTGAATATAGAAAATAACACCAGTGATAGAGAAGAAAACAAAAATATTCTGACAATGACAACAAAAATAACAACAAAAAGAACCCTAGGCATAGCCAACTAACTGTAGATATTTTTGTAGGTCTCTCACAAATTCTATGGAGCAAGCTGACAAAGAGGTGACCATCTTTATTACTTCTAGATCAATATTCATTCACAAAAGAATCTTTAATAATTAAAAGTGTTATAGACATGGCTGCTTTATTTTGCAATAATTTGTGCCTTTATATTTTTACAAAACTCAATCAAGTTTTCAGCTTTTATTCCTTAAAATCTTGTTCTTTCCCCATTAGTCTGTTAATAATCATTACTTTCTTGGCATCCCCATTTTGTCAGGTTATTATGCATTCCTCAGCATTGTGAAAAATGAAAAGTGGAAAAATCACATATTTTTCAGCTGACTTAACACTGCATAAAGTGCTGAAATTATTAATTGAACATCTTGATTATAAATTAGGTGGAAATAATGTTGAAGAAGCAGCCCCTAGTCATACAGGATTATTATTAGGGGTACACACTGAATGATTTGAATTTCACTCTGCTAATAGTAAATATAGTTAATACCAATGAATACAAGTTCCTTAGATTTTGTCTCAATATCAATGAAATCAAGCAAACTGTTGTCTCTGTAATTTTGAGGTTAACATCCTGAAACTACAACTGCTGCTTTTCTGTCCCCTTTAACTGCTTGAGAACTACACAGAGTTGAGAGCCAAACTAATAGATAGGTCCCATCTCGATATATTTAACCCCAAATCACAACTTTTTAAAACCTCAGTAAAATTCACTTCCCTAATTTCAAAGGAACGATCTTCCAAAATGAAGCTGGCTGGGTGTTCACCTTTAAAGAGTACCGTGAAAAGTATGCTCATCTTGAGAAGCTAAACATCATCCACATTTTAGCAACTTTTTAAATTACTGAAGATAATAAACCAACTTCAACTTCAGAGTGAAATTTAGTAGCATATCAACATTTAATGCTTAATTACAAGCTACTTTTATCTATTCTTTGAAGCAAGCCTGGAAAGATCTTTATCTAATACTGTTTTGCATACTATTTGAGATAGGATTGGTTGGGGTAACAAATCTCAAAATTTCAATCACTTTAACCATAAACTTTTAGTTCTTGCTTTCATACCATTTCGGTATGGGTATCCAGATTGCTAAGTGAGCTCATTTCCACATAGTCAGTCAGGCACACCATGATGGCTAGTTTTATGTTTCAGCTTGGCTAGGCTATAATCATACCTAATAATTCAGTCAGAAACTAATCTAGATGCTGCTGTAAGATCCTTTGTAGATGTGCTTAACATCCAAGATCAGATAAGTAGATGACCTTGTCTACCAAAGTATGGGAAAGCTTCATCCAATCAAGGGAAAGACCATAGGGGAAAACGGAGATTTCTGAGAAAAAGAGAAATTCTGCTGCAAAACAATTTCAGTGCTTGCCTGAGTATCCAGCCTGACCACTTTCCATACAAATATGTATCAGGTACCACAATGCATGACCTCATTCTGTGAAATACAGTCTTATATTCTACTAGTGCTATTTCTCCGAAAAACCCTTACTGATACAGGCCTCCACCAAACTTCTGTCATTTGGTTGTTCGGCCATTGTCCTCTTCATCTTTTTTGTTTTGCCTGTGAAACAGAGTACTGACATAGTATGGCATGTAGTATTATTGGGGTTGAGAAATGCAGAGCGGAGATCACTTCAGCTCACAGGAACAAAGTTTGAGGAAAGGAGCATGTGGAGGAGGAAGAGCAAACAGGGGCCTATCAGGTTGGGAGAGGGGACACAGTACTTTGGAATCTGTGATGTATTCTTATATGCTTACGCTTTGTGCTAAAGCATTATAATGGTGCAGAACCATCACTGCAGACAGTGCTGCCTTGTCCTCAGGCATGTGTGAACAGCCATCAAAAAGTTGGCTGCAGTGATCGGGAATTTAGACTAAGTAAGAATGGAGAGAAACGGAACTAGAGAAGTGTAGTCAATTACAATTCTAAGATATTTTTCTCTTCAGAGGATGAAGAGATAATATATAGCCTGATGGAAAGATTGATGTGATCAGCTCCTTAGATTGGACATGCAAGTTTACTTTATTTAAATTGCATAGCATGATAGAGAAACATGAATGAGAAACATTATGAAGATTGCAATAATGGTTTAAGACAGAGCTAAATGCCTGCATTTTGTTAGTCGTTATTAAAAGAAAAGTGGAGTCCTATTGTGGCCAAGGCATTGGTGACACCTAATGTCTCAATGATATAGGAAACAGGAAAGAAAATATTCAAAAATATTTCCTAAATTCCAAATTCTTGTGATGGAAGTTTGGTGTAGCTTAGTTAAAATTAGAAATGCTTTACCCTCAAGGATGCACCAAACTTTCCTGCAAAGATGACTATGACACCAGACTTCTCTTGTGGCACAGAGTGCTGTGGGGGCCAGATGAGGGAGTGACCCTTAAAGATACGCCCAATTTCTTTTGCCATCTTCAGAACTCTTGTACAACTATCCTTTACTTTATCATTCCAGAAAGACATTTAATGTTCATTAAGGAGATATAAATAGGTTGCTCCTTTATCAACCCAGCAACTGGGTCAATTTCACACTGAGTCATTAAATGTCTTAAGAATGGGTAATCTATCATGTTTTAATGACAACTTTAAAATGGTATTTCAAAACCAAAAGATTTATATGCCATTAAGAGATGATTGTAATGTACTAATACAAGATTTGACTCACTCATTGAGACCTGTGTTTTACAGAAGACGACTGGGGGCAGGGTGGTAGCTACCTTACAATAATGTATACAGCTGACCATTTGGGATATTTGTTTTAAAGCAGAACTCATGTAGTTTGTGTCTTGAAAGAGACTACTATGGTGAAACTTGATCAATATTTCAGTGAGACATTTTAACCCAGAAATGTGGAGTCCAGAAGAACCAAAAAACAGTCAAAAACCAAAAATCCAAAGCAATAAGTTCATTGCTAAAAAGCAAATGATATAAATGATGATAAAATAGTTTCAGTTCCATTAATAAGGTAACCTGTGTCACAGGAACAATGCTGGTATCATCGCTTTTCCTCTATAAGCAAATACAATGGATGCACAGAAATATTTTTATTACTGTCCATCCTTACCCTGTTCCTGAATACTTCGCTGATAGTCACAGGGATCATTTTCAGAAACGTCACCCTTTGTGTATGTTCTGGTGATAGGAGTTCCATAGAATCTCATAGCATTTGGGCAAATAACTTTCATAACAAACAAAAATTTCCCCTACATTGACTATTCTTAACATTATGACTTTTACTTATGCAACTATCTTATTTTTTTTCTAATACTTTGTCATTGTATGTTACAGTTGCACATAACTCCCTTATCTTCCTGTAGTGAGATTTTTTCTCAGTTTTTTTTTTTTTTTTTTTTTAGGAAAAAATAGCCTTATTTTATCTTTTAATGTGTGTGGGTCCTCTAAAAGTTTTTTTGAATTGATACATTTTGTATGCTTTCTCAATCACTTCTCATTGCTGAGCTATAATGCCCTGCACTCACAATTTAAAGAGGAGAGGTTTATCTTGATGCATAGATTGTAAAGGTTTCAGTCCATAGTCAGGTAGCTTCAAACCACAGCAGTAGAGAAGAGGTATGTGGGAGAGAAGTAGCCACTTACGGCATGATGTGGAAAGCAGAGAGAGATTAAGGGAGCAAGGAGGGAACTATACCTTTCAAACAATGCCCTCAGTGGCCCACCTCCTCCCACCAGGCTTCCCCTGGTGAATGACCCTGAGAAACAAACTTATAAATAGACTAGTTGTCTGACAGTACCATGCCCCTATGATATAATCACCTCACACAAGTCCCATCTGTGAGTGCATGAAGCTTCGGGGGACACCTATATATATACCACAACACTCTCCAAATCCCCTTTGAGCTAATCGTTGTGTCAGTCATTAGTGTTCTTCTTCCTCCTCCTCCCGCCACTGCTTCACCTTCATTTTCCTCCTTCCTCCTTCTTTTCCTTCCTCCTCCCCTCTTCTCCTCCTTCTCTTTATCTTTCTCCTCCTCCTTATTGATTACCTCCTCCTCCCCTTTGTACCTCAAAGCTGAGACAGCATTTTTTTCTTTTTAAAAAATTTTTGGACTCTGTGACTTAATTATCAAATGGTTTTGGTGTCATTGGTGTCATGTTATCTAACAGTAAAATGCTGGTCCATGAGGTCAGACAATCTATGATCTTTCAGAAGATGGGGCCCTGTTTATCATGGGAGCTGTAGGGTTGTGTCACCACTGCCGGTGTCACACCAGTGTATCCTGAAGCAGGACTCTCTCAGCGCGCATAGCTCAATGTCTCTTCCCCACAAAGAACACTGGCAAGGAGAGAGGGTGTTTCCAATGTGCAGTTTAGAAGTCTGTCTTTTCCAGTGCCTTGATTTTGTCATCAATAAAGTCCGTCTTTTCCAGTGCCTTGATTTTGTCATCAATAAAGTAAAGGGAATAAATGGAAAAAATCTGTAAGCTATTATAAAATGCAAACTTCTTATATTATGTAAGTAACTAATCTCTGTCGTTTATTTCCCTTCTGAAGAACTCCTGTATCTTATTCGGATCTGAAATAATATATAAAGTAACTGTGTTTCATCTTTAAAGCTTTTGGCTTATATTTAAATTTATATTCATATGTAATAAAATATTAATATCTTAAAAATCTTTAACTTTTTCTTTTCTTTTGGCTTCTATGTGCAAATTACTGTAAGAAGTTAATTAGTATTTCACGAAATGTGTTATGCTGTACTGAGGTAGTTGCAACTTAGTATTTGTAAGTTATAACTAGAACAGGACGAGATTTACAATTTAGAAACCAACTAGCAATAAGAAATTGCACGACTAATTTAATTTAAACTTTAATTTCATCACCTTTAAAATAGTCTTCTGTCAAAGAGTATTGTAGGTGCAGCATTTAGTAAGTCTGTGAATTATATGTCATACTTACATAATTAATGATACTGCCTAAAAATTTAATACCATTTTCATTGCAACATTTTTCTGTATGTTATATTACCTTGTTCCTAAACTTCATAGGAAGAGAATTATTATTATTTTTCTTATACAATGTCCTTGGGCCACAGAAGGGAAATGAATGTTTCAGGCTCACAACTATCCTGTGATTACAGTCCGTGTAATTCCTTATCTTTTTCTTTGTTTTTTTTATCTGATTTGTTTCCATAAATTAGAACATAAGTGCTATAAATTAACTTAGTGAAGTGGACTCTGGTTATTTATGTCTAATTCATAGTTCTGATTTATAATCAACTAATTTTATATCAGAATTAAGTAGGATATCCTGTGCTTGGACTGTAACTAGAGATGTAAAGGAACAACAAAAAAAAGAAAAGTCAACAAAATTCTGGGCCCAGAGTAATCACTGACTTTGATGGTCATTTTCTCTTTATGACCACATGACAAGAAAAGAAGTAGAATCTTTGTGCTCCAAGATAAAGAATTTTAAAAGATAACTTCTTATTGTGTGCACTTAATTAAGCAAAAATCTTTGACCCTGAAGAACAATAAGAACAAAGCCAAAGTGCAGAATAATAGCTAATTGCCCAGCTAATATTAACAGTGTAATAACTGATGGAAGTTACAGAACTTAACCTTTTACTCTTTCCAGTAATACTTTATACGTCTTTACTCTTAAATTTAACAATAATGCCAGATATTAATAGAAAGACACAATAGGAAATCCAGCTAAATTGGCAAAACACTCAAGAGGCAGTTCATAAAAGGTGATATTCAAACGGCCACAGAATCTAAAACTTTCACTTTAATAGACATTTTAGAAAAGAAAAATGAAGCCAAGTGGAAAATGCCAACAAAGTAAGTCTGAACTACCAAGTATAGTCAAAATGTGGGTGAATTTAGAACTCTCATATATTGTTGGTGGAAATGTAAGTTGGCACAACTTTTATAGAAAATCCATTAGCAATGCTGAGTAAACCTGTATTCAGGCAGATTTTAATGGCATAAATTTCACTCCAGGATATATATCACCAAACAATGAATACATGTAGTCAACAAATGCTAAATAAAAAGTTGTTATAATATTAATAATCGTCAAAACTAGAAATAGGGGCTGAGCATTTAGCTCAGCAGCTCCAGTTCTTGTCTGACAAGCGTGGATGGAGTCGTGAGTTCAATCCCCAGTACCAAAAAAAAAAGAAAAACCCTATAAATAATAAAATTAAACATCAATAGCTAAATTATGATATAATAACAAAACAGAGAATTATATATAAAGCTCTAGAGAACTCCATGTAACATTATAAGTAATTATAAGTAATTTTTCAAAACAAAATATTGAGCAAAGTCAGCCACAAGAATCATATAGTACATGATTCCACGATATAAAGGCCAGAAATAAGCAAAATTTGATACGTGCTACTTAAAGTCAAACTAATAGTTATTCTTGAAAGGAAAAGAGCTACCAAAGGGGTAAAGGGAAGAAGCACTCAAATTAACAGTGACATTCAGGTTTTTTGTTATTTGGGTACAGATTTTATGGCATACTTAAAACAAAAATGCATCAAGCTGGAGGTAACTTGTCTATTTTTATCTATATATATATACTTCAATAAAAGGCATATATTAATTTGTACACACATGTGTGCACACGTGCACATGAGTGGGTATTCTCAGGAACTGAAAACCACACATTACTGGGCATTCATATTGCCAGCATCAACTGAAAATGGCCATCAGCACCGGTCAAATTTCTTTGTGTCCAGTATGAATTGAAATATGATTAGATCAATGGAGATGTGATCCATAGAGCCACTTCGAAGTCACTGCCAGAGTTGCTCATATCCTTCCCAGCAAATGTTTATTTTTTAAGGGTTAAGATTTTGAATATTGTTTTGTTTCTGTGAAACATTTAACCCATTGCTTTCCTTACCACTTCTAACTCTTTTTTCTTCATCATATATCATTCCCATCATGTAAAAAGCAGCATTTGCAATGTAATTGTGTAAAATTAGAAGTTTAGGTTTGTGTTAAGAAAATGTAGTGTTAATAAGTAAAACAATATAATGCAGAGCATAGGCAAAATCAATTTTGAAGGAAAAATGTACAGTATTAAAAAGAAAGATAGCTAATTACTACATGCTTTCCGTTGGAAGTGCATAACATCATTTAACTAGTATCACTGGAGAAGATATCAAACCTTTTGATTTAAAAAACTGGACAATTTTAGGAAATAGAGAAAGTGCAGAAATCTGAAAACATAATATCAGAAATATGATCTGAAAAAATTTAGACTGGTACATACTGCAGGCCAGATATTTGTTTTGCTGTTGCTTTTGTTAAAGAAACAATTTTAAAGTTAAAGAATAATCAATACATTGAAAGAGAATTAAAGACATATCAACAATGTTAGTATTGGACCTTTCTTAAACTGCAATGAAATAAATACAGTTTTAAGTATCTTAAAATAATTAATATGTAAAACTTTGCAATATACAACCACAGGACAAACAGTGCTACTTTTTTACATAACAAAGATGTATGGTAATTTTGTTTCTGAGTTTCCTCACTTTATATACATAAATGCTTAAATATATGAAGATAAAGTATATAATGTTTGGAACCTACAATAAAATAATATGGGATGAGAGGAAAGAAGAAGAATGATAGAGATGAAAGAAAATTAGAAAGGAGTTGATTATATTTTAACATAGAGAAGTGTTCATGTTGATTCATTACACTATATCTATACTGGCGATAATGTTTGAAAATTTCCATGATAAAGCAAAGGAATACTAAACACAGAAAAAAAAAACTATCTCTGACTGCATTTGAATTTTTATATAGTTGTGTGCAAAAATAATTAGTGGCAAATGTTTGAAGGTAGATACTATTAGACTATAGAGCAAATGCAAAATGTGAACCTTTGATTTAGAAACATTACATTATAAAAGTTATTATTCATAAAAGCCAAAAGGTGAGGAAAGGGCACACGAACATTCCGTTGTTCACAAAAACCAAGAACAAAACAACACATTTTTCACTTTATGCCTTTGTGAATTAGCCACAGAATCAAGTTGTAGGAGAGGCACTTTAATTTGATACCTTTTGTGCTTTGGGGATACTTTTTACTGGGTTAAAATTGCTGCTGTTAGAAAAATCAGTGTCAACCATGAAGTTATGTTGACCCTCTGGGCAGAGGTGAGATGAGAGGGTCAGGCTGAGAAATGAAGACAAGAGGGGAAACGTGCAGAAAGGAGAGCAAAATGTCAAAGAAAACTTTCTTTTTTTAATGAGCTGGATTTTCTTCCTTGTACCCAGGAAGGCTTGCTATGCTTTGTCTCAGGAGACAGCAGAGACGCACCTCTGGCTGCCCTCTGCTAGTATTCTGATCATCAGTGTCAACAGAGGAGCCCTGCTCACCTTCGGCAGCAGCAGAGAAATTGAGAGCCTTTCCAGATCTACCCAATTACATTTTATGGAGCCAGGCCCCTGAGAAAGCAAAAGATTCGCACTTTGTCCTTTCACAGTTTGCAAAGATTCACTCTCTCCCAGATACTTTGGCCCCTCACAAAGGACTTTTTACACGATTGTTTTGAAAATCAGAATATTTTGTCTCTGGTTCCCGATACCTCACTTTCCCTCACAGATTTTGAGTTCCTTAATTTGTAAATTAGAGACTTGAAATAGGTGCTCTTGAAGTTTTTGTTGAACTGCACTAACGTTTAAATTTGCATTTACATGTTATCACTGAGAAGTGGGGTTGCACGTCTTCATATTGTCTTCTTTTGATAATGGAAGCAAAGGGAAATTTACAGAGGTAAACCTTAGAATAATTGTCATGTTTAAGTTAACATAAGATTTGTTTAGATGCTTTTATGGTTGGTTTGTTTTTATGTTCAGCTTTGTTTTATTTTGTTTCATTTCATTTCAAAGATTGTTAAGGTTTGGTTGAAAAAGTCCCTCAAAATGCTCATGTGTGCAGTGATAGGGTCTGGGAAGTTGATTATATCATGGGACACTAACCTTATCGATGGATTAATCACCTGGGGAGTGAACTGAAAGTGTGTGATATCATCCCCCCATCCTCCCCATCCCCCCCATCCCCCCAAAACCCGCCCACCCCTGTCTTACTGGCTCTCTTCCGGTTTGCTTTGCTTCCCAGCTACTATGAAGTGAGCAGGCTTGCTTGGCTCTGCCAGTCCAGCATCTACCTCAGAGCCGGCTAAGCAGGAATTGAAACATCTGAAATCATCAACTAAAATACACCATTCATCCTTTAAATTGTATGTTAGGTACTTTGTCCCACCAATGGAAATTAACTAACACTGTGAGTATCCTAACTATTAAACATTACAGGAGAACAAAAGGCAATTCTCCTCAGAGGGTAATACATGATCTCAAATCACCCTACTTTGTGGCTACATAAATAACTTTTCCCTATTTTTTAACAGTACATATGCCAAGATGTCTCATTCTTTGAAAATCATTTTCATATGCACAGAACTGTAGACTCAACCAACAAGTTTAATCACGATTTCCTCTAATACAGTTCTGGCTCCCTATTTTCTAGCGAAAAAATTACATCTTCTATAATTCTTTTTGCCTTTCTTACATGGAAATTTCCAATCTTCATTATACAGTTGTTTAAATATACTTCACTAACTTTGAATTCAAAAACTATAGCATTACAATTCCTTTTATCACATAATCTTCATAGCAAAATCACTCTTCCTCTTAACACTTCATAATCCTTACTCGCTCAAGTCCTTATAGACTTTCCAAGTCCCAAAGATAGTTTTGCATGACATGCATAAAATAAGAGGCAACTGGTTCTGGACCCCCTCTAAGATGTGGGTCCTATGCCAGGGGTATGATATCTCAGTTGTTTTAGCTTGTAATTGAGTTAAATGATTATGCTCAAAAAAAAAAAGATTATACTTGTACTAGTCAAAGGCCAATTTTTATTGTAGTAGGCTTGGATGGGTAGAAATTTCTAGACTATGTCTACATTTTGTCAGAATTAGTTTTGACCCTTGAATTCAGAGCCATTGTTTAGCCAGCAGGTTAAAAGCCTGCTCTATTCTCTCACAGTAATTTTTTTTTTCCATATGATCTAGCCAAATTCTTCAAGTCAACATTTGTGATTTAGATCTTAAAGTCCCCTAGAAGTCTCATATGCTTGGAGGTAGCACTTTTGGATGGTGAATGGATCCTAGGGACACTATATTTGCCAGGGTATTAATCCACTTATGAGTTCATAACTGAATAGTTATGACATGTAGCATGGTGAGAGCACTCTGGTCAGTGCAGGTGTGACCAGTAAGAGTGTGTCTTGAAGTCATGCCTTGTCTATTTTATTCTTAGCCACCATGGGCTCAACAGCTATCCTCCACCACATCATTTCACCAAGGAGTTTCTGCCTAGAAGCCATCCTACCATGCATGGACCAAACCCTCTGAAACCTTGAGCCAAAGCTCTTCCCCTCTAATCTGCACATGTGAGGTATTTTGACCTAACAACAGGCAAGTGATTAATCAGCTTCTCTGACAAGTTTTTGAATATCAATTCCTAAATGGGAGAAGATAAAATTTGGTTCCATTCCTTTACCCATAAATATCTCAAATAGAAACATAATTCTACCTTTTCCTATTAGCTCTGTACAGCAGTTTGGGAGGTCAAATCAGGAACACACACATGCACACACACAGAGTTAAGATCCCACTATATTTTATATCTTTGCAAAGATACTTATTGTGAGTTTGCTTATGTTTGGAAAGGTGCACATGCACATGTGTGTGTGTGTGTGTGTGTGTGTGTGTGTGTGTGTGATATTTATGTTTTCTTTCTGGTAAACAAGATGTGCTCAAAGTTGAGAAAATATAAAAATTTTTGGTATAGTGTTTAAAAATTATATTTTATACAGTCATTATTATAATATACAGTCATTTGTGTAATTATTGGTAACTGTTTGTCCTTTCAGTAGATTAACAGCTGCATACACACAGGAAAAAGTACTCTTTCTTGTTCACTAGCAGGATGAGCAGAAATTTGATGTATGCTAAGAATGTGTTCTTAAATGAGTTAATGAAGAGCATGCAGATCCCCAAAGAGTTCTAGAAATATAAGCTGTGCATCCAAAAGATGAGAGTTAATAAGTAGAAGGAATATTTTCACAAAATATTAGAAGTGACTGACTAGAGCATAGGGTGGGAAAAAGATGGGACAGACAAAATAAAATTGTGGAGAGAAAAGTATTGTTAAGATACTTTGAACCCTCATTATGAAGTTGAGTTTTATTCTAAAAATCATTGGGGAAATTTTATCGTGCCAAAAGTAAAATGAAATGAGTCTTAGATTTCTCTAGCTTTGATAAAGAATTAGGAATAATCAAAATTTGACTCAACTTTAGTAATCTAGACAATCAATCACAAAATAATTGTAAAAAAGAAAAGCAATAATGAAAGAATAATAGAGAAACAAAATTTCTAGTTAGCAGATAGAACTGGAAAAATCTTATAACTTTAGTAGGTGCAGGTGCGAGTAAAAGGTGAGTCAGGTTTAGAGTTAAGATTTTTGTTTAAACAACTGACAGGGTGATGGTACGGTGTAGATCCACTGTTGACTGCCTACTCACTGATGTAAGTCCAGTGAGGTGATGTCAAACACACAAATCACATCAAGATAGTTTTTCAATTGTGAATAGACAGCAAAAAGCAATAGGAGCCTGGATTCTTTGTAGCTGGGTGTCCTAAAGCTAGGAAAATGACCCACAACGAATTGTATCTTTTTCACACATACCTCATTTACACAGCAGCTGGGAACTCTAAAAAGTCTCCCCATCTTGTGATGATGTGAATCACAATACAAGTGATGAAGGATATACTGTTTCTAGAGGAGAGGGAGAACAGGATGGAGAATTCGGGACACACACTTCTGTCTGAGAATGGTATATCTTCAGCACATTCATGAGCTCTTCTTAGAACAGAAAAGAAAGGAGACAGAATTACCTCAGCATGCAACCCTGTTTGTAGTACGTTCATGGTAGCAAAAGTGGAAACACATGAGGAAAGGAGAATGGTTACACTGAACTTCAGACCTTTTCAGATGTGAAAGTAGTTGGTTCTATATTTCCAAGAAAGAGATCTACCATAGAATACAGATTTTTGTAACCCTGACTATACGGCTCAGAAATGGTAAAGAAGATTTCATTTTGTGTTTCAGCTCTTCAACACTATAAAACATTCCTGGAATGCTGAGTTACAAAAGGACTGTGAAGCAATATGCATTCATAGTAAGGGACAAAATAAGATGTTAATTGATTAGAGAAGTTTGGCATGTAGATAGAGCTGTAGGAATGGAAGCATAGTTGTAGCATTCATTTTCCTTATCTGTATGGTAATTAATGTCAAGGGTATTTATGGACTGATCACATATCTTAAATGACAATGCAAATCAGTTAGGACATATTTCTCAAGTACACCAATATTATAGAAGCATAATGAAGAATGTACCAGGAAGGAGCTCTTTTATTAAATTTATCATTGCTACAACTGGAGGGAAATTAGGGCAGGCAAAGATCAAAATGCTAAGAAAAGCGCTTGGTGTTTCTTGTCTTTAACATCTTTTGTATCAATCACATCCCACTATCTCTTCACGTACAATCTTAAGATTTTTAACGTAACACATAAGTATTAAATAAAAATAAAACTCAAGTGACAAATAAAAATCATATACATAAATTTAAAATTTCTTGTAGCTGAATTATTATTTTTAATAAATGAAATTAATGTTGTATCTTATCTGCAAATATCACTTAAAATACAACCATTGTGAAACTACTAGTGAAATACATTGCATTTGTTTTTTGTGCTGTGGCTCCAAAAATCGATTGGGAAATTTACCCTTACAGCATATTTCCGTTCATAGTTGCTACAATTTACTTGTTCAGTAGCCACATGTGACTCATGAATACTGCACAGGACAGGTCCCAGACTTTATTTTTTCAGGTGTTTCAGTAGCCTTCTGGTATTCCAATTCTTCCTTATATGCCTTGTTGTTAACACTGGCTCTATTTTGCCACATGATTGGCTACCACAGTTTACTCTTAGGAACCATTTGTTTGTCTTCCTTCTTTGTCTTTCTCCATATCAATTCATTCACCATATATTGATTGGCTCTTGTATTTCATGTTCTCTAGCATTTTGTCAGTTCTCTGGCTACACCAAATAATACAGTAATCACAGTGCTATTGTAAATATCACAGACATGGTATGAGAGAACAGAGAAAGGAAAGTATCATTTATTTGTTATGGTCAATTGATATTTTTTCAGAGCAGACATCGGATTGAATGCAATGGGTAAATGAGGCTTTCCACTGATTAGGACAATATTTTTATCAGGGCTATTTTCAATAGCTAGGTTTTTCCAAATTTATGGCCTGCAATTGGAAGCCCTGGAAAGCCTCATTCATTTAGACGAGACAGGATTATATTTTGCTTCTAAACTGAAGAAACTGTTTGAAAACTTGGACTGTGTATTTACGGGTTGCTTTGCCAACCTGTAGTGGCAATATCTTTTGAGACACTCAGCGGGGTTGACTTTGTCAAACGTAACAAAGAATATTTCAAATACTAGGGGTTTGGCAAAATCTTCAGTGCAGTTTGCCAGGTGTTGTTCCATCAATTTTTAACACCCATTTATTTAAGAGACATTTAATCCATACTTATTTCTTTCTGCTTTACTTCTTAACTCATCAAAATGTTATATTTCAAGACTTTTTTGAAGTGCATGATACCTTTGGGCTTTTCTGCCCCTTCTTCAAAACAGGAAGTTATGATAGCCAAAGGATAAAGGAGTGGAGAAAACCCTGGAATTTTGAGAAGGATGTTGGTTCTGATTGTACAAGCTTTAAGGGTTGAACATAATGGAAATTATTATTGAGGAAGGAAGGAAAACATTTGTGTGCAGCCTTTTCATATAACCACAGATTCAATTAAAAAAAAAAACCTGTGGGTTATTTAATCCCACCTCTGTAACTGTTCTTAATGTTATTATCATCACTTGACTTGAATACCTCTGGTAACAAGAAACTCAGTGGCTGCTAAAGGTGACACACTGTTTAAAAAATAATCAAATGGCTGTAATTTGACTTCTTCTGGACATAACTTCTATCCTTTGGCTTGATATGCATTCCACAGCCACATAGAATCCATGTTTCCTTTACTATGTGCCAGTCTTTCAAATAGCTGAGGAAAGCCAAGTTGGCTCCTTGATTCTGATGTTCTCATGCTCTTTAATATAAGATACCATAACCTTAACTTACTCACATGGAAAAGTTTTATTTCTATGTAATAACCAACTCAATACTTTCCAAGAACCAATTTTTTTCAGTATTACTTTTTAATTTTGCTGTCAACATTAACTGATCTACATGTTGCACTAATCTAAGGAATTAAAAGAATGCAAGTTTATTCCTAGCAATCTTATATATTCTATCCATGAGGTCTCAGTTCTCGTACATATCTTTATTATCATTCTATCCATTTCTCCCATAAAAATGAAACACATACACATATAAAAGAAAAAGACAAGAATCATTTACACAGCATATGAAGTTGCTGTCTCTAGGATTTTAAATTTTGATGTATCACTGAATATATGTATTATATATTCTGAGCTTATAAGAGAAGTTCATATATATATATAAAACTTAATATAAATATAAATATATATCTTCTTCATACACTTATACTTGAGCTATTAATATCTTGAATTCACTGAATGATTACTACAATTCACTGCTTATCATAAAAGAATTTGAAGCAAATCAGCCCGAAGGTGTTTAAAATTTTTAAAGGAAAGGGTAGTAAGGTTAGAGGAATCTATGCTTTTCATCAGGATGAGTTTTATCAGATTTTTCTGAGGCTATGTAGACTTCTCAAACACATCTTTGATTTCTTTATCTGACTATATGGAAATGAGATTCTAAGGTTATAGTGTTTAAATGAAGGAATATATCCTTCATCCTGATCCACTGAAATCCACAGCTAAAACAATGTTTAACAACCAAAAATATACACAAGAATTTTTTAATTTTCTCAGTTGGAAATCTTTCTTTCCTCCATGGGTTTGTAGCACTGTTTAAATTATAGTTCTCATATAAATCAAATGTGGTTTAGAATGAGAAATATTTTCTCACATGGAAAACAATACTTTAAAAATTCCAAATGCTAGCATTAATAGCTAGGTAAAATTGTACTGGTTATGTTAGTCTTATCTCAGGTTTTTTTTTTTTTTGAAAATATTAAAATCTGCGTCTCAGGATCCTATGTATGTGTGTGTGTGTGTGTGTGTGTGTGTGAGAGAGAGAGAGAGAGAGAGAGAGAGAGAGAGAGAGAGAGAGAAAGAAAGAGAGATGATGGAGAGACAAACAGAGCAAGACAGATGAACAAACAATCAAAAACAAAAACAAGGTGTCAGACACATGAAGGGAGGATTATTAAGAAAACTTCATGTCAATACTTATCTTTCAAATATTTAATTAACATTAATGTCTGATGTGTAGTTAGTTTTTAATAGTAAACATTTGTATTTTCTCCTTCAAACAGCAGTGGGTAGTTTTAGTAAGTTTAGTATGCCTCACTGCTTGCCTAGAAATTTGCAGTTAGTAACCTACCCAAACATCACCACTTGGCTGTAACGTTTCCAAAAAGAAAAAAGTATGAAACTGATCAAAGTTCCCAGTTACCAAAACTAGGATAGATTTCCCATCCCCAGAATGTACCCTCCATATATCCACAAACATTCTGAACCTCTGCAAGTTGATGGGGAAAAGACAACCAGGTACCCTTAGTGATTCCAAATAAGACTCAGAATCATCACTTAACCATGAGAACCAATGTTATATGCTATTATAAATCTCTAGAGCCCAGTACATCACTGTAATAATAACATATTTATTTAAAAGCACTTTTTGTATTTTTGAAAATTGTAATAGATATAGCAAGAACATGAGAAGAACATTGGCTGATCATTGGTGAAGAGAAAGTTGACAAATTTTCGATGAAGCATTTATCTTTCAATGAAAGCAAAAACAGTCTATTAAAAATCAAGACCACTGGGGGCTGGGGGTTTAGCTCAGCGGCATAAGCGCCTGCCTTGAAAGCAGGCAGTCGTGAGTTCGATCCCTGGTACCGATAAAAAGACAAAAAAAAAAAAAAAAAAAAAAAATCAAACCACGGAATTGACATAATAAGGTATACAAAGCAGATAATATATACAATATCTTATTGACATGAGTTAAGAATAACCAATTGAAAAATATAAGAAAATTATGCTTATAACTATACTCAAAAGCCAGAACTAGTAAAAATATTCTAAAGAAATCAAGTAGACATCTGAAAACATACAGAACTTGAATAAGAGTATATTCTTTAACACAGTATTTCAATGGTACGTGCATTTTTTAGTCAATGTTAAAATACAATGCAATTTTAGACACAATTATAACAGGATTATCTTGGAAGTTGATTGGGTAATTATAAAATTCATATGTGAGAATTAATGGGTCACGATACCTTGAGTAGAAGAAGCAGAATGAGAAGAAACTTCAGTTGCTACTTTATTGAGAGGTGTTATACAATAATGGGACTGTACATATTTACTTGTGTTGAGGAAAAACTAGCCAAAGATGTGCCTTAGAGTTACAGTACAAGGAACAAGAAGAATACAAATGAGGACATTTTCTTGAGGAGAAATTGACTTCCTGTAGTGAGTATACCAGACAAATGCCACCACGGTGAGGAGAGCAAAGAGATAAAATCCAAGATCTAGAGGAGGGAAATGAGACAGAAAAAACAAATTCTCAAAGACATCTTTAATCAAACTGACTAAGCTTTGAACTGATAATTTTAGCTTTGTACACTATTTCTGAATCAGAATGAGGGTCTTGGTATGACATGGAATATGTTGCCTACTGAAGGGCAGAGCTGATAAATTACAGAAAAATAAAGAAAACATTTACCCATTCTCATTCATAACCATACATGACGATGCATGCCTTTTATGCATCATAAGCAATTTTTCTATAAGAATAAATCACTTTCATGAAAATATGATAACTACTACATGAAAAATAATTCCAGATGCTTCAACCAAAAAAAAGGCAAATCTAATTAGGAATTTTAGACTTTCACAAATGGAGAGATGGGGAAATACCTGTTATGCTCATAAATGGTATCAAAGAGAGATAAATCAGCACTTGTCAAGCTTTTGAAAAACTGCTCACTTCGTTGTCACGTCTGAGTAAATGAATTAGAAGACTGGATGAAAGGAGGAATGGTTCCACACACAGCTTCTCTGGAACATGCATTTATTTATTAGACTATCAGAGAGAGCTAATCTCAGTGGATTCACTTAGTAGTAGACATTATTGCAGAGCAGAAAGCTTACATAATCCATTATGAGTTAGAATTTTTTATCAAACCACCTAATTAAAAGTTTTTCTTTCTTAAACTGCTTAATGAGTAGCTGCATCATGACTCCTGGAGTGAGTCAGGGTTTTTCAAGGGTTTAAGGATGAAGAAAGCAAATGCCTAGCATGATATCTCATTAACCATCATGTAGTTCCATAGGGGTCAAAGTAGCATAAACGTTGTTTTCTATTGTGTAACCTCTTAGAGGAAGCTGCTCTTTTTTTTCTTATTTTCTTACTCAGACATAGATGTTTAAATTTACTTTCCTCTGGAATTATTATTCCTTTCTCTCATCCCTTTCCCTATGGAAAATCACTTCAATGGCTAAAGTGCACTTTCATTTTGATAAATGTTCGTGAACAATCTGTGTTTTTTACGTAGGAAAATAAGTTAATTTGTGTACATTATACACTTCTATATATTGCAGTCTGTTATACATGTCACCAGGTATCCATGCTGCATTATAACCATCCAGTTTATTGCAGGTACCTGGAGTCACCTCTGGAGCACTGTATTTGACCTACTCACTCCCCAAACTATGGAAGCTCTCCTAAATTCTGCTAATGCTTGCATGCCTCTTTTTGAATGGTGCAAAATCTCTTTGGAATACATATACATGGAGCAAATAGTTAAGTCACAGAGGGTATGGTTCAATGATGAATTTCTCCTGGGGTGCTGATCAAATTACTTATACCTGTATATATTCCTACACTAATATCAACTTACCTATGCTCTTATTTGGCACAATCCAATACATTATCTCTACACAGATGAAAGTGATGCTCTAGTTGTGCCTTTCTGATTGTTAATAAATTTGAGGCCAAAGGACTGAGTGACTTCATCCCTATGGCACTTCTGGTGGTTGTAGCTCCCGTGGTGTCTGTCTTAGGCCCACTCTACTCCTTCCTTTCATGTTTCCTCAAATGATTCACTTCATTTTTTATTTTGAGTTGTATATAAACATCTCATTTAATACTTAAGTGATAATTTTCTATTATCTTTGTTATTTATATCTAATTTACGTTGTGCCTGGAGCATATACTTCATGTTATTTTTAAAGTTTTAGACTCTGAGAGTTATTTTATTGAAAATGATATTGACTCAGGAAGTGGTGCATGTGCATTGGAAAAGAATTTTGCCATTTTGGAAGGAAGCATTCTAAAATTGTCAATTAGATCAACTTAGTTATTTAACTTTCCTGTCCTTGCTAATTTTCTGATCACTAGAATTCATTCCACAGCTCACTAAACTGCATTCATATTTTTAGCTTTTTTCCATTTTTATTTATTTTTGGAAAGTTTATATTGTTATGTCCTCAAATTTACCATTTTTATTTCTGCTGCTTTGTCTATTCCATTGGGTTATCCCAAACTATATACTTCATGTTTAATTTCATTACTAGAAATGAATTGCAATTGTAATTCATTGTAATTTTCATTTCTAGGAGTTGAATTTGTTTTTGCATCTTACATTCTCTACATAATATATGCAGTCTTTTCTCTACCTTTTTGAATATATGAAGTAGCATTATAAAGAACTATCCTTTTACACTAATTCTATCATCTATTTAATTTCTGACTCAATTTTGATGGTTGATGTTATTTTGTTCCTGTGTATTTTTTTTCTTCTTCCTCAGAAGTCCAATATATTTTTCTTAATTCTATGCTAGAAATGTTGAATTTAAACTTACTGGTTCAGAGACTTTTTAATATTACAAATATTACTTTATATTTGGGAAATGTAGTTATTTAAAGACAGTCAAATCATCTTTGAACAAATTTTTAAAATTTTGTTTTGCAAGATCAACACATTTCAATCTTCTCTCAACACTAAAGGAAGTACAAGATATTATTAAGCTCACCATTGCGACTAGAGCACTGTCACCATTAGCCATATGTTTTTGTTCCACTTACCTTTTCTATGATAATTTTTATGGCCTGTTGTAATTTCTTTCACATATTTTAGATCAGTACATACATGATCAATCTAGCAGAATTCTCTTCATATTTTCAATATTTTCTGTATATGACTTTACTTTCTCAAGTAATACACTCTCCAGATTCTAACTCTGTTGGTCACTCTGTGTTCTCATGTATGTTTCCTTAATTTTTCTGCATTGCCTTAGAACTACTATCATAGTTTTTTTTCTTTTTATTTTGTTATTTATGCAATCTCTCTTACTATTTTTATTGGAAGTAAATAATCTGAGTTGAATTTTTATAGAAAAGCATTTTAAGTACTAATGGAACACTTCCATTAAGTTGTTTTTGGGACAGCATAAAGGCTACTAAGTATGACACATCTCCTACAAACAAAATTGCAATGTAATCACCCTTATCTGACTAGGGCAAGGATGAAGACAATTATTGGCCTTAAATTATGTTCTACTTATAGTCTTCAATAGTTATAATCATAAACTGATTGTGGAATAGCCTTTGTTTAATTTGTTTGGTAACTAATTCAGATTCATTGTACTACAACCAGTTAGGAATCTGTTACAGTCAATGCATTTACTTGGATGTACGTATTAGCTCTCTTGTGATCGATTTTTCACATATGAAGAATGATGATTTGTCTTGTTGCTTCTTATTTTATTTTTCTATCTAACTTCATATTTGCTCCCTATGTATGGTGAATTTCTAGATGAATAAATGATACTCTAGTAATATTTAAGTCTTCACTTTAAAAAAAAATAAAACCTATAACACAAGTTAATAGTCCAGATTGTGGAATATAATCCTTCATCCTTTACCACAGAGTTGTGCACAGAGGTAGTTACTTTCAGCATGGACCTCTAATGCACAAGAAGTGGAAGAAGATGCTAGGCTAATTCTCTTTAAGCAAAGGGACTTTGTTATATCTGTAATTTATTTTAGATGCAATCTTGTAGGAGAGTGATTTGTGTGATTTGTAAGGGCTGTGTTTCTTATGAATGAAAGACATTCTACTCATCTGAAATAAGAGGTGTTGTCCTTTGAATCACCACCCTGTGTTCTGCCTCCAGAAGGCTGGTTGTACTTCTACAAGGAAAAGAGATGAGAAGGAGGCTATCACTTGAGTATAAAGCCTCCATCAGAAGTGTGGCAAAGAAGCCAGGGGAATTCTACAAGGCCACCTGTTCTATTTTCCTTTTGTTCTTTTTATTTATTTGTAGAGAGACTCGGGTGAAAATAATACTCAGTGGAAAGTAAAATGAGACGGAGTATTAAAAAAAGGTATCTGAGTCTCCCTGTTATTCAGGTATAAAGATTAGAAATGATCTAATAGAAGAGGTGACAAAACTCTTATGTATATAATTGTCCCTTTAATTTCTTTTTGTTCTACTTATGTTTTTATTATTTAAAAAGGTAAGGAACTCAGGTTCACTTGAATTTCCTTGACTGGAATGGACCATTCTTCAGTTCCTAAGGTACTTCTTATCTGCTTCATACTACATATAAAACCAGTTATTTTCACAGTTGCTCAAATTATTGAGTTCTTTTTTAAAATATCAAATTATAGGGGCTGGGGATTTAGCCCAGCGGCATAAGCACCTTCCTTGCAAGCAGGCGGTCGTGAGTTTGATCCCCAGTACCGATAAAAAAAATCAAATTACATTAAACTATATTAAATTATCTAGTCAATTATAGATAACTATACAAAATCTTTTATAAAAGTTTAAAGAGTGAGTTTTCAGTGTAAATCAATAAGAAAAGTTATATACCTTCTACAGATAAACAAAGGTTATTATATTAAATATACTAAATATATTTCTACACTATACTTCTATGTAAGTCCTTTCACTGTTACATACTTTAGATAAAATGCAATGATTGTATGAAAATATTTTTCTTAAAATTTTCTACTAAAATTATTTACTTTTCTTAAACCACCAATCATTTCCTAAATATCATTTGCTATGCACTGTTGAAAGAGTAATTCAAAATAATGAGGGCAAAAAGTCTCATAGCTTTCCTCTGTGGATACCTTGAGAATGCCTCTGGTGCTGCATTTAATCTTCTTGAGTTGTTTTAAGAATTTTGAAAACTAGTATGCATCCTTTTTGTCATATCTGCAACTTATTTTAGATTAAAATATCAAAACTTGTATTACTTAGTGAATAACATCTACCTTCAAACATACTTCCAACCCTGTCTTCCATGGTTTTGCAAGTACTTTTTGTGTGTATCCTTTTTCTCCCCACCACAAGTACAGATATTTAGCAGTAAGTACAAATTGCATATGGCACTGTTCCATATTATATTAATGGGAGAGTTTATTTAGTGCAATCCATGTTGGGAGATGAAGTTTAGCATTGTTAATGTCAAAATTAAGAATAAAACTAGTGTTTCCTTATGAACACCCAGTATGAAATTTCAGTGGAAAATAAATCCAGATCTTTTCCACTATTTCTGGCATTTTACAGTTACCTTGAATGGAGAACCCTTCTGATATTTATTCTACCTTATGTAGAAGCCAAAGCTCAACCCACTCATTTTCCCAGAATCAGGTAACAGGAAATTAAAAAAAAAAAAATAGGAGCCTATAAAGTTAATTAGTTCTATGGAAAGGAATATACTCAATATCTGGAGAAAGAAGGAAATATGTTCAGCAGATAAACACTGTTACCAAGAGAAGCTGCTGGAGGCTAAGAAGAAAGAGATCGAGTGCTGAAAATGGCGGCGAGCTAGGGGATCGAGCGAAGAGTCTCTCCAGAGAATTCAAACTCAAAGCTAAAAAAAGACAGCATGGAGAGGACCAGACAAATCAATAGCGATTATTATTAACCAAGACAGTACAGCTGGAGGATTTAAAGTCGTGCTGAGACCGGAGGCTGCAAATCCCGCGCCCTTAAATCAACAAACAGACTTGTGGACCCAGCACGAAAAGCTGAGTTGCTTTTGGGGACCGCGGGAAACTGAGATCCAGATCGAGACTCCAAGTAGCAGCCAGTTCTGCACCGCTGCACCAGAGCGGATGTACAAAGCTCTGGTGATTCAAATCTAAACGGTGCACAGAAATCTGACCGGTCAGCGCTGAGCCGCGAGTGGGGGAAAAGTGGACAGCTTGGTGTGTGGCGGTCCCGGAACGAGGACTTGCCCCGGACTCTGGTGAGTACAGAAAACCCCGCGGCTGCTGGGTTTGGCCAGAGAACAGCTGGCCCGCCACCACGGGGAAATCAATAACACAGAGTCTGGTGCAGACATATTAGCCTGGCGGCAAAAACCGCAGCTTGGTGACATCACCAGGTCCCCCTGTAGGGAGGGCTGGTGGAAGACATCTTGAGTCCTGGCAGAGCCTGATTACTTGCTGGCTTCAGCTCCACACAGAGAACTTAGTGGGAGCCATCTTGGTTTTGGGCAGATCTGCTTTTCTGGTGCTCCTATCACAGAGAGGTTTGGAAGAGAACGGCTGGGACCTGGGCAGAATCCTGTGCCATTACTCAGCTGCTTCTGATTCAAAGAGAACTGGCAGGAGCTACTGGGGCTAAACCAAGCCTCTGCTTGGGGCCCAATAAGCAGATACAAAATAGTCACAACTCAGTGACAACCAGAAAGTACAGCCTAATTTATGAACTAACTGACACAGAGGCTAGAGACTAGACTGTACCGCCCCTACATCCCAGCCTACCCCAGATAACAGCAAATTGGGGAGGACAGCAAAAACTCAAGCCAGCACGCTTCTGAAAGGCCCTAAGCAATTCAGAGAGGGCCAGAGAACTCCAGGACAGTCTGAAAGAAACCAGAAACATGACAAGAGATAAAAATAAAAAAAAATCTCCAGCTGTTCAACAGGAGAAATTAAACCCAAGAGAACTAAACACTGAAGAGAACAAGCACAGTAACCATCCTCTACTCGACACAGCATCAGCCGAAATTAAAAAGTACTTACATGATCTCATAGAGGAATTTAAAGATGTACTCCTGATCCAAGTGAGGCAAGATATAAAGAGATTAATTAAAGAAATGACAAGCCCCGCCCAAGAGAACACAGATGGAAGAACTGAGGAAATCAGAAAAGAAAGAGAAGCATCTGAAGAAGAATTTAAGCATAACTTAGAATACATGAAACAGATCCAAAGAGAATATCAGGAAACTAAGAACTCCATTGAATATTGGCAAAATGCCTTGACAGAAACTAAAGACAACCTTCTGAAACTTGAAGAGAGATTTAGGGCTTATGAACGTGAAAGAAAAAGCCTCTTAAAAATAACAAGGAACCAGAAAGAAGCAATTCTAAAACTGGAAGATGATAAAAAGATACATAACCTAAGGATAAAGAATGTGAGTGAGGAAGCAGGAACATCCAAAAATGAAATACAAAAAATATTCACAGAGATATTAAAGCAAAATTTCCCACATATAGCAAAAAGAAATGATATCCAGATAAAAGAAGCATACAGAACGCCAGCTACCTACAACCAAAACAGATCTATGCCTAGGCATATAATAATCGAGATCCCAGAAATCCACCAAAAAAACAGAATATTAAAAGCAGCCAGAGAAAGGATGCAGGTTACCTATAACGGGAAATCTATCAAAATAACAGCAGACTTATCAACACAAACTCTTAAGTCAAGAAGGGAGTGGGGAGAAATATTCCAAGTCCTGAAGGAAAAAAATATGCAACCTAAGTTCATATATCCGTCAAAACTCTCTCTAAAAATTAATGAAGAAATAAGATACTTTCAAGACAAGGAGGAACTGTGGGAGTTCGTGGCCACCAATCCAACCCTACAGAGAGCGCTGAAGGACATTACAGAGAAAGAGAGGAAGAGATATCAGGATTACAGCTACAGTGGCAGAGAAGCCTCAGTGAACGGGGCAGACCATGGAATGAGGGAATAAGGTGGACAAATTATAGCAGAAAAGTGGAGTAGCAGACATGAGGCAGAGACGGTAAGCTAGTCTTTAGTAGAGACAGCTCTGAAACTATATTTAAAAAAAAAAAAGCAGAGGTCATTGCTAATGGTGTATAACGATTTAAAAGACACAGTAGTCCTAGTGCCATATTTAGATTGAATTAAATTTGTTCTGGTCTGTCCACTCATATCAGATTTGAGGACACAGACCTCTAGAACCAAAAATAGCAGGTTATACCACGGTAACTATCCTTACTTTCCTATTGACTTAGGCTGAAATTCTGTATTACTTACATTGTCTTACTATGACTGATCTTAATTGTATCTGAATCATAAGACTATTGGTTGCCCTTGACTGATCCTATTTGAAATCGGTATGCGTGTTAGAATCAACCCTAAAAGTAGAGGAAACTACTCTGAGCATGACAAGATGTAAAGGATATCCATACTGGTATGAATCAGTAACAGCTCTCAAATACTACAATGCAGTCAAAGATAAGTTTTTATAAAAATAGGTGATAGTATGTTTAACTATAATAAGCCAGTGTTGTCGACAAATCTATTGAAAATAACAAGAGAAAACATAGTAGCTACGGAAGATCATTTATATTATAGTTTTATAAGTCCTATCCATTGCATGTTTATCTAGGAAATTGTTTCGTTGTCTTGTTATGACTTGGTTTTCCCTATAATACAGAGAGGATAGGAACAAATACTCTGAGGAAGAGACCTGAAAAACCCGAGGCTTATTTTGTAGCATTATAATATAAATTCTAGCAATCTATTGCTTGCTGATTAAAATGACTCTGGACTGGTTTCTTCAGCTCAACTTCAGCATATGCAGAGATGGGGACGGCTATCACAAAGAGAATGAGAGATGCGATGGTAGTTGGAAATGTCTTCCCTAATTTGGAACTTGAGGACCTAAAAAGACTCCATCATCCTGTAATGATTTGATTAGTTCTATAATATGCAATAAGTATAGAAAGTGGGTGAAGTTAGGGACAACTATTTGTAAGAAGCTAGAGACAGTTAAATAAGGTAGATCTCCAGTGGACTTGCTTTGAAATCTGTATTTCTTTAAATTGTTTTTTATTTTTTTTTTAAAATGTTCTGTTCTGTTTTGATATGGTTAACCTTATCCTCTTAGAGATGTAAAACAAATAGGTGGGACTGATAATCATATTACGGAGCTTTTGTTCGGCCATAAAGCAGAATGGTTTGTAGGGTCATTTTTTTGAATGTCATTCTATATACTTTAATTCTATAACCTGAACAGCCATTTCGAAGATGACAATTTGTAACTTATCAACTGGCAATTTCTTACCTTTTGTTTGTCTGTAATTTAGTATTATTTCTACCCTTTTTTTTTAATCTCCATGTATTTTTTTTTTTTTCGTTTCCTTTTCTTTAAATAAAAAAAAAAAAAAAAAAAAAAAAAAAAAAAAAAAAAAAAAGAAGAAGAAGAAAGAGATCTACAGGCAAGGAGCCGGTGCTCATGTGCAACATTTTGCAGGTCTACATTCTTCAGACCTTTATCAGTGGCCTTCTACATGGGAAAAAATGATTCTAGAGAATGTGAAGGGTATTTAAGCAATTGTGGAGAAAAGATCTACAAAGCAAAACAAGAAATTCACACAAAGTCTACAGTGTGTAAATTTAGACCAGAGTCAGCACTGTGAAGCATTAAAGAAAACTGTGTATCGTCTGCCCACAGATCGACAGTGACTAATTAAGCTCATAGTGGCACATCATAAGGAATACATGATGCTTTTGGCCTTGGGAATACTTCTTTTGATGTGCAAGTTGGACATTAAAGTAATATTTAATAAAAAAGTAGAATGATGGAGAGAAAATGAAAATTATTTTTATTACCTCTGACTTGAGTGATCATTATCATACATTTCTGTATGCAATTCTAGTCTGTTTTCATACTTTTGAAATATAAATATATGCATAAACATTCACTTAAAATGCAATGTATACCTCAAAACATATAATTTCTATCTTAACATACACTGTTGGGAAAACTGAATTTTCACTTAATATTTAGAGAGCTATCTAGCTATGTTCATAGGTATACATTAGTATTTGTTTTTAAAAGTGCCACATGAATTTATGGGCTTTTAGACCATTTTTAGAGATGAAAAGAAATTATTCTGATCTTTACAAAGAAAAACAGGTTAATTAGAAAGTCATGCATTTATAAGAATCCTCTGGCAAAACAAATATAGGGAGCAACCAACCATCCCAAAAGCTGAAAAAAATTGGCATCTTCAAGGACAATAGTCATGTTAGGGGAATTTTTAACTGAACAAAAGCAGTAGACATTGGAAAAAGTTTAGCAAGAAGAGTTGACAATTTGGGAAAGGACAAATATGAGTTGCCAAGGCAACGTAAAACCCTTAGAAATCTTACAGGACTGCATCCTCTTTTATGTGTTCTATCCGCAAATGCCATCAGACAGAAACTTTGTAAAGACCCTAAAAAATACTCTTGCGACCCAGACATAAAGGAAGTCAATAGCAGACATGCAGAAAGAGCAAGAATTTCTGCCTGGCTACTTCTCCGTTTCCTCCACTATGGAACAAAAAGCCTTCAACCGTGAGGAACAGGACTGCAAGAACTTCTACCTCTAGCACACTGCAGCAAATTCATTGTGCTTGTGAGCAAAAGATAGGATGGGGAGAGGTGGGAAGGATGAAAGTGCAGGGAATTGTGAGCTGGACCCACAACTGAGAGAAGAGCGAGGCGACTTAGAAAGCCACACCCCTGAGATCCAGAGAAGCAGTGCTTCCCTAGTAGAGGTTTAATCAGGACACAGAGAACACAGGTCAGTATCCTGCCACCAGGTGAGCAACCTTCAAACAGGGACCAGCAGAACACTCTTGGAAGAAGGACAAGAGAGGACAAAGAATGAACAAAGAGAATCACTCTGAGGCACAGCACAAAAGGAACACCTAAAATCCAAAGAAGAATAGACGTTCAGATAAACCAACGCCCAATCAGTTGAAGTTTGTCATTGTAGAGCAAAGAGAGAGACAGCATCAAAATCTTCAAACCAGCCCAGTTTCTGGTTAGCTGACCACAAAGTCTACAATGAAAGACTAGTAGTCTGTACCCATTTCTAAACTTAAAAATTATTTTGCCTCAGTTTTTAGTGATTTATGTAATATAGTCAGCTTTTCAAAAGAATTAGAAGAGAAAAACATACATACTGAATTATCATAAATAAATTTAGATATTAACAAAGATGTTGAAATTCCTTGATAGGAAATTTAAATTAACTGTGATACTGTGTTATGGGCTCTGGTGAAAATGAAAGATAATATGTAAATCATATAGGTAATATCAGTGCAAGTGATAAAATTCATGGGAATAAAAAACTCGAAGTGCTAGAACTTAAAAAACAGTGGTAGAACTTAAGCATACCTTCAATCAGAATGTTAGATTGAACAAAACCAAAGAATGAATAAACAAATGTAAAGACAGAACAGTCAGCATTATCCAAATTAAAATGTAAAAAAAAAAAAAAAAAAAAAAAAGAATTGAATCTTTTTAAACAGGGAAAATATGGACAATATGATGCCCTATTGATACTGTAATACACATGCTTTTAGATTTTAAGAAACAAAGAGAAAAGATATTATAAACATTTTAAGAATCATAATAAAATTTTCCAAATGAATGATAAACAATAAAACATAGATACCAGAGTCTCAAAGATCACCAGTTCGGATAAATAACCCCTTGGTTTTCAAAAATCACCTAGTCATATCTTAATAAAATCACTGAAAAATACAAAGGAACATCTTAAAAACAATCAAAGGGGAAAATTTGTCATATTTTCAAAGTAACAAGTCAAAATTATAGCTAACTTCATATCAAATATAAAACAAGAGCGAAAAGAGTAATGTTCTAGCTAGCAACATATTTTTTATCTCTGTTTCAAAGTGACATCATTTCCTGATTTGTAAGAATCTCAAAGAACTCTTTAAATATCTTTCTTTTGTTAAGTGGTATAATGCATTAGAACTAGAAAACCATTCAATGTAAGAGTAAATTATTTGGGGCCTCCCATTGCTACAACAAGCAGAAACACCAAAACAACACCCAGGATTTTGAGGCAGATTTATTTACATCGATGGACACTGATGGGATCATTCCTAAAATCATATATACCTCTTTTTTGACCTACATATTTTTTCTTTCTTCCACTTTTTTCTTAACAAATAATACAAGAATTTTATCCATTTATGAAGCAAAAATCTTATTGAAATCCATGATGTTTAGATCTCTTACCCTTAAAATCTGAGAATTTTGTTGCAAATTGAATCACCATCATTTTCTCTAAATTGTATGTATCTCTATCCTGAACTACAATGAGTTCCTGATTCCCAGCTAGCTTGTCTTGGGCCACTGTTTCACCTACAGTGCATTCTACTCAGAGAACTCAAATGTACTTTCAAAAATCTAAGGAAGATTACATTGTGATTCTACTTCAGGCCTAAATGGTTTCCTACCACTCTTAATGCTACTCCTTTCTAGAACTAACAGTGGCTAAATGAGTCAGTCTCAAACTGTTTTTTAATCCTTCTTGTTTGCATCCACATTTCTCTGGTTTTGTAGTTTTCACCTCGTTTTCTTCTCTTGTTTCCTATTCAATGAACTTTCTTTATCTTTTGATGAACATTTGTCACTCACAGTAAGGATTCCTTACTTGTTGATAATGGCCATAATAAGTGGGAAAGGAAATCATATCCTTCTAAATTAATCAACTTAGAAGTTTAAGATTAATGCAGCATACTAAAACCAAATCAGAATGTTCAGAGAGCCCAATTCGACAAAAACGAATGAGCAAACAAAACACCCAGGAGATAAATGAAATAAGTAAATGAAACTTCCCAAAAGCACCAAAAGTGGCACCACAAATGAAATTCTCAAATTCTTTAAAGAATAATTAAGACTAATCATTCTCAAATTTATCCAAGTTCCAGACTTTGAACATGGCAAAGATTTCTTGGATATGATGAAAAAACACAAGAAAGAAAAGTAGATTAATATAAACATAGTGAAGGAAAGAGTTTCTCCACAAAGGAAAAAAAATTGAAAAAGCATTCTATGTGATGGGAGAAAATATTTGTAGATCATATGCTTGATAAAGAGTTAAAATCTTCAAATGACAGGAAACACAAAATTCAGGTACAAAAATAAATAACTCCAAGTAAAAAATAAGAAACAGTGGATAGATACTGCTTCAAAGAGGACATAATGTCCAAATGATATATAAAACATATTCATTCATCATTGTTAATCACCAGGGACTTACAGATATAAACCACAATGTGAAATACTAGCCAGAGCTATTAGACAATAGATAGAAATAAAAGGAGTAAGAATAGGAAATGAGAAAGTTAAATTATCATTAATTGCAGACAACATGATGCTCTACATAGAAGACCCCAAAACTCCATTGAAAGGCTCTTAGATATAATAAATAGATTCAGTAATGTAGTTGGATACAAAGTCAACACTCAAAAATCAATAGCTTTCCTGTACATCAACAACAAAATAACAGAAGAGAGAAATAACAGAAGCCACAACCTTCACAGTACCATCCAAAAAATTAAATATTTAGGAATCAATTTAATGAAAGAAGTAAAAGATCTATTCAGGGAAAATTATAATACTCTGAAAAAGTAATGGAAGAGGACCTCAGAAATTGGAAAGACACCCCTAATTCATGGATAGGAAGAATAAAAATGGACATTCTCCCAAAATTGTTATACATATTTAATGCAATCAAAGCACCAGTAGCATATCTCATAGATCAAGAGAAATCACATCTAAGATTCATTTGGAATCAGAAGAGACCTAGAATAGCAAAGGCAATTCTAAGCAGAAAAATGCAAGGCAGGAGGCATCACAATCCCTGACTTGAAGTTATACTACAAAGCTACTGTAATAAAATCAACATGGTACTGGAATAAAAACAGACCTGAAGATCAATGGAATAGGTTAGAAGATACAACTACAACTACAAACACACTCACAGCCACCTTATCTTTGATAAAAAGACCAAACACATTCACTGGAAGAACGATAATCTCTTTAATAAATGGTGCTGGAAAAATTGGCTCCCCATATGCCAAAAACTAAAACAAGACCCAAGCCTATCATCATATACTAAACTTAAGTCTAAATGGATCAAAGATCTAAATATTAAAACAGAAACACTAAATCTGTTGGAAGACAAAGTAGGTAAAATTTTTGAAGACATAGGGGTAGGTAGAGAATTCATGAACAAGAGTCAAACCTCATGGGAAATACTCCCCAGAATCAATAGTTGGGATCACATCTTATTAAAGAGTTTCTGCATGTCAAAAGAAATCTCCAGCAGAGTGAAAAAAAAAAGCCCACAAATTGGGGAAAAAATCTTAGTGAACTCTCCCTCAGATAAAGGACTTCTGTCTAGAATATATAAAGAATTTTTAAAAATCAGACACCCTAAATTCAAAGATCCAGTCCAAAAATGGGCATCTGAGATGAATACACAATTCTCAGATGAAGAAATACAAATGGCAAAGAAATACATGAAAAAATGCTCAGCATCATTAGTCATTAGGGAAACGCAAATTAAAACCACACTTAGATTCCATCTCACTTCAGAAAGAATAGCCAGGATAAAGAAAACTACCAGCAACAAATGCTAGAGAGGCTGCGGGGTGGGCGGAGGGGGAATTCTTATGCTCTGTTCCTGGGAGTGTAGACTGGTGCAATCACTGTGGAGGTCAGGCTGGTGATTGCTCAAAAGTTGGGATTGGAGGTCCCATTTGACCTAGCTATTCCATTTCTGGGCATATTCTCTTAAGAACTGAAAACATCATACCACAGTGATATATGTGCACCCATGTTTATAGCAGCACAATTTGTAATAGCTAGACCTTGGAAACAACCTACGCATCCATCAGGTGAGAAATGGATAAAAAGATGGGTATTTTTATACAATGGAGTACTACCCAGCTATAAAGAATAATCACACTGAGATATTTATAATTGGATGCAACTTGAAACCATACTTATAAGTGAAATAAATCAAATGCACATGTATAAATACTGAATAGTCTCCCTAGTGTAAGAAATGGCAAGAGTACATAGGATTTTATGGTATCATGGTTCCCCATTATATTGCTTTGAAGTCTTATATTTTCATTCATTGATTGGAATGGTTTGATTTTGTTTTGTTTAATATTATTTTGTGTGATGATATGAACAACTACTTTGAAGAAAACAAGACATTATGACAGACATTGCTGATTTAGTATCATCCTGCTTTGCAGTTCTACCATGCTTTTGTTCTTCTGTTTCCTTTGGTGCTATCATGTTGTATCTTATTGAATTTTAATATGTGTGGTAGTATAAACAAAATTTTTAAGGAAAATGAGACATTATAGTAGCTATTGTTCATTTTCTGTTATTTGGTTTTGAATGTCCTGTAGTACTTTAATCCTCTTGAATGGTTTTACTGTTTTGTTATATTTGGTATTGTGTTTGCAGTTATGCTCAACTATTTCAAAGAAAAGATTATGGTAGCTACTATTAATATCTGGTTGTCTTGTTGTGAAGTGCTGTGTTGCTTGCATTGTTCTGTTCTGATTTGTTTTGTTGAGTCCTCTTTTGTTTTATTCTTTTAAAATAAAAAAACGGTTCTGGAGATTTAAATTTATGTTATTGGAGATTATCTCTCTTGTGTAACTTAGGCATTTTTAAATATTAACATCTATCTTCAGATTGCTTTGTCATATTTTATCAGTTTTGTGGAGTTGTATTCTTGTTTGCATTTTCCATACATACTTTCCAATTTCTATTTTCATTCCTTCTTTGACTTAGTGTTTAACAATATGTTATTTCATTTCTGTTTGTGAATTCCTTCCATTTATCTATTATTGATTTATAGCTTCATTCCATTTTGATAAAAAATTTAGATGGAAATTTTTCATTCTACTTAAAATATTAAGCTTTGATGTATGCCCTATTGATCTATCCTAGTGAATATTTTGGGTTTGCTTGAAAAAATAAGTATGGGAGAAATGGATGGAATGTTCTGTAGAGTGTTATATAGGCTTTGACTAGTATTGAATTGTTTATTATTTCTCATTTATATCTTTCAATAACTGATAATAGATGTTTTGATGTTGTGTGCAACTGGACTTACATTTGTTATGTATTTCTTTTTATTCAATCCATTCTTCATTGTGTGATATTCTTTAGTGTTTGGTGGTGGGTTTTGACTTAAGTTTCTTTGACCTAAGCATTTTTATGTCTGATTTCTTGGATATTATTTGATTATAATATCTTTTCCATTCACTCTTGTTCAACCTATGGTGCATCTCTCATAGATAGCATAGATTTGCCTCATGTTTTTCATTTTGCTTTAATCCACTCAACAGTTCTACAAATTCTGACTGGAAAATAGTCTTTTGCACATACAATAATTATTGACAGAAATTACTATAGTATAGTCATTTTGTTAATTGTTTTATGTCTGCTTTGGAGTTTCATGTGTCTTTTGCTTTCTTTGTAACTTTTTTACTTTAAAAAGCAAAACAAAAAAGGATAGAAACAGTACAGAATTTCAAAAAAATAAGAATTCAACACTAGTTAATATGTTGCATACTGTTATGTTCAAAGTAGTTGTTCAGGTTACAAGATCTAGGCATAAGAATGATGAAACAAACAATGGCAGCACAAAATGTTCCTTTTGATGAACTAACAGGTTTCATAATATAGTGATATTTTAAGTACTAATATGTTTTTATTCTTTTTATCTTTTGGTATTTACTATTATATATATATATATATATATATATATATATATATATATATATATATATAGTGAACCTCCTATCACATAGTTAATACTTTTTGCTTATTTTGTTTCATAAAAAGACTATATCTCTTCCAGACACACACTATATAATTGATGTCAAATTTTACTTCTTTCAAATAGTTTTCACCAACTATTTGTGATTATAGTTTTACATTTCTGTTAATTTACATAGTGATTTACTATATAAGTGTGATTTATACACTATTATTACAGTATAATAATATTTTGTAATTTGCTTTGCTCTTAACAGTTAGATTTGTATTTTCATATACTTTTCTTTTGTTGTTCAGAAACTTTTGTCTTCAGCCCTAAGAATTACTTTTAGGCTTTTTTTTTCCCAAGACATATCAAGTAATGAAGAATTCCTACACTTTTGCTTGCTTTTGAAAATCTTTTTTATCCTTCAATCTCAAAAGTTTGTTCTGCTGACTAAATTATTATTAGTTGGAAATTTCATTTAGTTTTCTGTTAGTAATTCATATCATGCTTTATTTCCTGGGCTACAGTCTATCTGTTGAGAAATACACTGAGAGTCTCAGAGAGATGCATCATTTTTAATAGGTGGTTTTCTCTGGTGTGAGAAACTGAAAGTGTAAATAAGAACAAAAATGTGTAATAGATATTGTGAAATAGGAAGTAATTATTTGACAAGAAACAGACATAGTAACAGTGGAAGGGAAATGAAAAGAATGTTTTTAAAAAAGGACAAAATGGAAATAAATTTTTAAAATAAGCAAGAGAAGAGGGGTTCCCGAGAGGGGAGGAAAACGAGGGAGGGAAAAATGGAACTAACAGACTCCATGCACAGGTACAAATTCCTTATGATGAAGGTGACCATTCTGCATATCTAAATGGTACCAATAAACCTAATCACAAAAAAGTAAAATAAATTAAATTTTAGAAAACAAGTACTTTTGTCTCTTGCTGCTGGCATATTTAATCTTTAACAATTTTATTGTATTATACTTCAGAGAACCACTTAGGATTCAACCTATTTGAAAATCTCCAGCCTTCATGAATCTGGACATACATTTTCCTTTCAAAATTTGAGAAATGTTCAAATATTACTTTTACATGTATTCTCTGCCTCTTATTTCCTATTTTCTTCATCATTTTGAATCATTTTGTAGTGTTCCTTAAGTGTTATGCACTTTTTCTCACTCCTTTATTTTTTTTTTTTTTGTTCCTCTAACTGGATACTTATAAGTCAACTGTTTTCAATATTACTAAACCTTTCTTTTTCTTAATGAAGACTGTTTGAAGCTATTTAATTTTTTAATTCACCCTTGATATATTTCAACCCAAAGACATATTTTTCAATGATTTTTTACTTTTATTGTTCTTTTTATTTTGTCCTTGTATTATTATTTTTTTCTCATGTGATTGTTGATACATGGCTACTGGGAATAAACTCAGGGCCTTGTACATGTTAAGCAATTGCTCCAGTATTGAGTTCTATTCTATGTCTTATGCATAATTTTTAAAATTTGGTTTTTGTGTATATGTTTTCTTGTGCTTTACTAAAATTTCTTGAGATGATAATAATTTTGAGCCTTTTCCAGAGTTTAAGTCTCTGTCTCTTTAGAGTTGATTACCAGACCTTCATTGTTTTCATGGTGTCATGTTTGACTGATTCTTCATGGTTCTTGGATCACTGAGTTGTGTCTGCATTTAAAGAAACATTCCTGCTGGAAAAGTCCTATTTCACCATCATTTTGACATCAAACCTTCCATCTCAATCCCTTTCATTTTCATCACATCACTAATCACTCTGCGCCACTGTGTAGTGTTAATTCTCTTACTACTGCTCTCCTAATTACTTGAATACAAACTTTGTGAAATAAATTTTTTGTCTTTCCAATGTAAACCCAATGGTTCTGAAAGTTCTAGGAAAGTTTCCATATGCCAGAAAACTTAATATAATACTACTAATGAAAAAGGATGAGATTGGTGTCAGATAGGAATCAGATGAAAGGTACTTTGATTTTACTAAATGAAAATATGCAGCCACAGAAATTAGGAATTTACTAGCAAGTCACATAATCAGATTTGTGTTATAGGAAGAATCAGTCAGCTACTATATTAAAATAACTGGGGAAGAAGAGAGACAGAAAGAAAATGGGTACCGGCTGTCAGAAGTCTATCTTAAATATGAGCATGTCCTACACTAACAAAGTAACAGTTGCAATAAAATTAATGGAAATATCAAGACATGTTTCAGAAATAAAATAAACAGAATACGGATTTTTAGTTCATTTGTGTTTGCTCGTAAATTCTAAACTGAGAAATGAAAAAAATGTGTTGATTTCCAGTTGAAAAGATAAATCACTAAAAAAGTCATGTTCTAGATTTCTAGCTCAGTCATCAAGAACAAAATTAATTGTCAATTTAAATTTGATAAAAATATAATCTAGAGTTAATAAGACAATACTTTTCCTAAATTCATGAATATAAGGATAATTGTTTTATCATTTTAAATAGACGTTTTCCTGGTATATCTAATAGGTCAATGAATTGCCCTCTCCCCAAATTCTCCAATATTCTCACCTGTATGTCCTGTAGCAAAAAAAAAAAAAAATATATATATATATATATATATATATATATATATATATATCACCAAACTCTTGAAGTTTAAACAAATAAATATCATCCACACATGTGGAGAGAGCTGTTTGAATATTATTATACTATTATGACATGCAATGTAATTATAACAATTCAATGTCCAAAGATGAAATAGTATGTTTTTTGGTTTGGTTTGATGAAAATTAGTGTGAACTGTGAGGTTACCTAAATTTGTCTCTAGTGTGCAGCTGAGTAAACTGCTGTGCTGAACTGCTTTTCTGTAAATTATAGTGGGGAGATTTCACTGGAATTATAAACTCCTAATTTCTATTCACTTCCCCTTTTCAAGAAAGATCATAGAAAAATAAAACCCAGAAAAATCACTGTTTTTGTGAACATATGTAAATTGTGTTATCCCTGTGGGGAGTTAGTTTATATTTTGAAGCTGATTTCATTATTTTATAAATTGAAATTTGAACTCTACTCAGCACTGAGTTGCTTTTTCCTTCATCCACAATAGCACCCAGCTCCTACTACGATTGCTGTGGAGGTTGTAAGGCCCAGTGCAAAATATGTAATGTCCTGTTTATGGGTTAGAATTCCAAGATGACAAGAGTTAAATACTGAACTAGGTTCGGACCTTTCTGAGAATGAAGTCCTATGTGAGATTGGATCCGATGTGAACACTATGAGCCAGCTTTGATCCACACTGAAATAAGCCCATCTCATGAACTCTTGAAGAATGACTTTGATTGTTATTTGTAAATGTTTGACAGCTCAGATAAATTTTCACTTCAGTTTCAATATTTCATCTTACAACTCTACTTCCTCAGCTAGTGTGTTTTTGGAACACAATCTAACGGAATACAGTTGATCAAAAAGCTAGTCATTTTTCCTGTACCCCGATATAAACTTTACAAAATATCACTCCTGAATATTAAACTTTACTATATTCTTATTCTCATCTCTTTAACAAGGCTCAGGAACAAATTTGTCACTAACATACACACAGCCTTCTTCAAGTAATATGAAAAATTTTGATAATGTCTGCTGACAGTGGGCATAAGCAGTCATTACAGCTAAAACATCTGTCAATTAAAGAAAAAGCTATGGGGAATGTTGACGGTGTGATAAGCCATAGTAAGTAGTACTGAACATTCGGAACAATGTAATCAAAATGACTAATTTAGCAGTCCTTGGTTTAACAAAGTTGATGAGCTTATGGTTGCTGAGGCATCTCAAAGCCAAGGAAGAGGCCTATGAAGACATCTTGCATAATCGCCTCTTGCTGCATTTCTTCAGTTTAGGTTCTGCCTCTCTTTGCTTTCAGGGCTACTCTAAGACCATGGGAGACCCAGAGGTTTCTATTATTCTCTAACCCTAACCCTACAAAGCTTTTTATTAATTCTATTTTTTTAAACCTTGACATACTTTTTCATGCATCCTATCTTCAATTATAAACCACATGATCACTTACAGAACACACACATAGGTATGTGTGGGCATGTGCGCACACACAAACACACACACACACACACACACACACACACACACACACACACACACACCAATATTGCACTAAGTTTCCAGTCTAAGCAAAATCTAGTGCATGAATAGTCAAAAGACCATGATAAAACTAAAGTACAAATATAATTAATATTAGGGATATACAAAGAGAAAAAGAGAGATACATACAGAGAGAGAGAGAGAGAGAGAGAGAGAGAGAGAGAGAGAGAGAGATCAATTACATAAGTACAGTATAGATGTATAGAGTAGTAGGATTATATAGTGTTTGTTTAGCATGAGATAAAACAGAGGAAATCAAGTTATAGAATTGTCTTTCTGCTCCTTTATTTTTGAAATTTTAAATAGAAGTTTTGTCCACTGTTATTTTTCTCTAACAAGTTACATTTAACAAAAGTATAATTGCCTGTAAAGCCAGACCTTATGCAGTGCGGGATGAAGGGAGAATGTGTCCATTACTCAGAATCTTTGGGCATATCTGATTTTTAGGTAAATTAATCACAACTTCTGCTGAACAGAACTTACTCACTACATGATAGTTTCCTCTTCTCTCTTTTTCCTTCTTTCAAATTTTATTACCTTCATTCTATTTTTATTCTATTCTATTGCTTGTCTTACAGTCTCAAAAGTAAGCTTCTTTGGTTTATGATGAAAATTACTAATTTTGTAAACAAAATTTCTTTTTTTTTTAATCAGTACCAGGGGTTGAACTCATGACTGCCTGCTTGCAAGGCAGGTGCTCATGCCACTGAGCTAAATCCCCAGCCCCTAAACAAAATTTCTAAAACAATGACTTGAATTTGTGGGTATTTACCCCATATAGCAGTAGGTCAAAAACTTAGTTTCACTCTAAAGTACATCAATCATCAATGATTCATAAGATAGCTATCATACATGCTAGTATTAGGTATATTTCTTAAGATAATTTACTGCATAAAGCAAATATTTAATCCAATTAATGTCATATTTCCTTAAATAAATTTGCTTGACACAATTACTGTAATTTTCTTTTACCTTTATTTACTCTAAATACCTTTTATATGAACTTGGATCTTTCAAATAATATGTATGCATCTATGTACAAGTGTGTATGTGTATACACATGCTTATTGAAGCTTATAGTTTATATATATATATATATATACATGATAGATAACTGTACTACTAATTTCTGTCAGTTTATCAAAAAGAACAGGTTGTTTTCATTGTTTGATCATTTTTACACCTACATTTTATAATCTGAACAAATACTCTGAAGATAACAATATGCAATATGTTAACAAATTTTAATTTCCTATTAAATTTTTTTGTACCAAAGATCAAACTCACCATTTCATACTTACCAGACAAGCCCTTGAACCACTGAGCTAAATCTCTGGCCCAATTATATTATTATTATTATTATTATTATTATTATTATTATTATTTTGGTGCTGGGAGTTGAACTCATGACCTTGTGCTTGCTTGGCAGCTGCTTATGCCACTGAGCTAAACCCCTGGCTTAATTTCCTATTAATTTGTTTTGAAATCCTGTATCATTTTTATCCTGTTTTGTTTTTAAATTTAAAAAATAAGTGAATATTAAAATTTACTTTAAAATGCAACCACAAATACAGTTATTATATCCATGTACATACATTTAAAAAATCCTCCAAAGAATTATTTGTTTCACTTAAATCTAACCATAAGGCATTATTAAATTTGTAGTTTTTGACAGTAAAGGGTAAAGCTCATTTCTATTTCTAGAAACTATAAAGGTGGAGGAGGTACAGTAGTTATTTCTCAAAATTTCTGGGGAGATAAAATATAGTTGAGAAATAATTGTCTTATTTTTCTCATTGCTGAGATCCTGTTTCTGACACCAACAAATTAAAGGAAGAAATGCTTATTGAAGCTTACAGTTTATAGAGGTTTCAGTCCATTGTGGGCTGGATTCAAAGCAGGGCAGCAGGTACAGGGACATGGCAGAGAAAAAACAGTCTATGGCAAGGCATTAGGGAAATAGCAAGTAGCAAGCAATCAGCAACAATAAGCAAGCAGCCTACTTTCCACCTTTTGCTTTTTTTCTATTCAGCCACATGCATGGTGTGGCTTCCATTATCCACATCCACAACAAGGTTAAACCAATTTAGTTACCACACACCTTTAATCCCAGGACCTCACTGTCTAGATCCAGCCACCTTTTAATAGCACCAACAAGGAGCACACAAGACTTCTAGGGGACATCTAGATTCAAGCTACCAATATCAGTTAAATAAGGAAGGGTTGAAAAGCTCATGTTGCCTTCATTAAATTTAAGATAATGTTCTAAAATGAACCTTTTTTTTTATAAGAGATTTATCAATTACTTGTTTTTCGCTTTAAAAAAGATACACATATAAAAACTTTCAGTTGCTTGCATATCCAACACTTCTGGAAGCTATGTTTTGCCTGTAGATTAAAGAGGCAACTAAAATATTTGTTTTTCATGGTTTAGGGAAATTTTCTTCTACCAATCTTATCAATTATCAAAACACAATGTGAATGTTAATCCTGAAAATACAGGTTCGTTGTGTTAAGAAATGCCTGACAGGTTAGTAGAGCATTCTCCTGGGTATTTCTGCATGATTTATGGAAGCATGATCTTGTGTACTGTGTGTGATCTCTTTCCCATTCCTCTCTGGTCCTTTGCCTACTCTGCTTCGCCATCACCATGAATTATGAAGATTTTTTCTGCAATGCTCTCTTGCTATGGTGTTTTCTATAGGAACCTGCCAGTCTTATACTGAAATAATGAAGCATAATTGCATCTTTCTTCATTTATATTGTCTGCTATTGTGTCTCAGTAATGGAAAAGTAAACTCATACAGAAAAATTAGTACCAGAGAAATAGGATCATGGTTGTGACTAAGCATATAAAAGTCTTTGGAACTAGCTTTCTGAAAATTGTGAGAAGTCTTGGAGATGCAGGCTGGAGAAGACTTAGAGTAATGTAAACAGATTCAGATGAGTGATTCTGGTCAGAGCTCAGAAGACCAGAATGCTGATAGGAATATGGGACATAAAAACCAGGCCCAGGAATTTCAGTAGAGCACATTGGTATTTGGACTAGAGGCCATGTCTGTTACAATGTGGCAGAAACTTTGTCTACATTTTGCCAATGTCCTGAAATTTTGTTGGAGAGTGAGATTAAGGTTGGTAGACTAACTAATGTGGCAGAGAAAATCTCAAGACATTACAAAATTCAGGCTAACTCATAGATACTTCTGGGGGATTTTAGTAAGATTCAGGGTAAAAGACAGAGCAGAAAAATTTTTAAAAACTCAAATTTTGGCCTAGAATGTGCAAAGCTGGGGCCAAAAGAAGTGTGATTGCTAAAGAACTGTGATTGTTAAAGTTAGTTTGTACAGAAACTAGAAAGAAGATGCCTTGAGGGGATCTCAAGAATCTGCAAAACTACATCTATCACAAGCTAAAGAATCCAAAGTCTAAATCTTTAATTTCAGAACAGCATCCTGGGATGCCTGCTTGTTACTATCTTCTCAGGAAAATAATTTTCCATGTACTAGTTAGGGTTCTCTAGGGAAACAAAATCAATATAAAATATATGTGCAATTATTTATCAGGTAGGTTTACAAGATCAGAATTGGAACAATCTATAACAGTCATGTGCATACAGGAAAACCAAAGGCACAAGTAGCTACTTAGTCCAACAATTATGGAAGCCAGAGAACAAGAAGAATCAAGGATGCAACATCAGTCAAATAGCAAAGGCCTAGAAGATGACTGGAGAGTCACCAGTGCAGATCTGTTTTAGAAGACTAGAGAAACTGGACACTGGTTTCTAAAGGCAATGGTGAAAATTACAGATCTTCCCAAATGGGCATTCTTCCACTTTCTTTCAGATTTTTTATACTATCTTAGCCACAAACCTATTAATTGCTACTATCCACAGCAGAAGTGCATCTTTCTCCCTAAGTTTGCTGGCCTGATGCCTATCACACCTGGACACAACCGGAACTATGCTTTGCTAGGCTGTTCTTGCTCAAATAAAGCTGGTATATAATAATTAAATGTTATATACAGGATTTACTTCATTGAATCATCAATTCAAGGACTCAGAGATTGTTGTAGCAACTGTGCAAGGAAATCTACTAATGCTCTAGTTGGTAGCCAACTTTGGTATTGTCCACACAATACTGGTTTTACTGGTGCAGAATGCAAAAAGGGTTTCACTTAGATTTCAATGGAAAGTCTGGGAAAGCCTTGTAAGGAAGCACTGATTGAGCAGTGAGTGAAGCTGTGAGAATAAAGACAAAGTTGAAGTAGAAACCCAAGGAATTAGGAAGGCAGGAATGTGGACTCTCAGCCAAAGAGTTGAGCCAACCCCATGTGGGCTCCAGCAAAGACAGGGCTGAAATAGCCTAGATCCGGTAAAGGCCACATCTCAGCACCATGTGCCCTGGCTGTTAGACATGGAGCATTGGTAGTTACATGGAGCTTATTGTTTGTCCTTCTGCATTTGGTTTTCTTTTAGTCCAATTATTCTCAAGCTCTCTATTTCTCCCTTCTGGAATGTGAATGTTTATACTTTGCCACTGTAATTTGGGATTATATAAATTGCTTTTAATTTTTATAGAGTTCACAGCTAAGAGTTTGCCTTGAGTCTCAGAAAACACTTGAACTTCTGAAAAATTTTGGAAATCTTGAGTCTTTGAAAAAGAGATTATCAAATTTCTGGTTATACCTTGCATATTAGTATTATGTTAAACTGCATTATTGCCTTCATGCGGAGATAAGTATGATTTAAGGAAGTGTTTGATTGTGAAGTTGACAAGGGGTGGCTCATGATCACTGAGTCTAATACATTCACTTCATTAGGTTAAGAAATAGCTAACAGTGTAGCAAAGCACATGCCCGGGTATTTCTGTCTAGGTCATGGAGCCGTCGTCTTGCCCTGCTCCGCTTCTGGCTGCTGTAGACCAGGCAACTTTGCTCTGTCATTTTCTTACATCATCATATTTCTATCTTGGAGCCTATCAAATATGTACTGAATCTCCTAAAATCAGGAGCTAAATTAAACATTTCCTCCATCTAGCAACGGATGTCAGCTACTGTGTCTAATAAGTAGGACGGTTTTTTGCGTGTGGTGGCACCTGCTGTAATCCCAGCACTCCAGAGGCTGAGGCAGGAGGATTACCATGAATTTGAAGCCAACCTGGACTACACCAGGAGTTCAAGGGCAGCCTGAGATACATAGCAAGACCATGTCTGACGAAAAATAAAAAGAAATAGGAAGACTAATATATAAAACTTTATAATTTAATTCAGCTGATTAACTGAAATAATTTATGTATGAGTACATCACTGTATACAACTTTTTTTACCAAAACAAGAATGAAGGCTAGGGATTTAGTTCAATGGCACAAGTGCCTACCTGGCAAGAGTGAAGTCATGAGTTCAATCCCTGGTATCCCCACCAAAAAAAAAAAATAATAATAATAATCATACTTAAAGCTAACTCTGATGTTATGGATTAATATTTCAGGTCATGCTTTGTACAAGTAGTTGTAACTCCCATATAACTTCCTCACATTTTTTAGACTTCCTCATATATAATCCTTAAGTTTTTGCCTTCCAATAGATTTTTGATTAGGCTATTTCTAAGACTATACACATTTGAAGAATACAGAATCAAAAGACTCAATAAAATGTGGTGACACAATCCTGGAATAATAATGATAATAATTAATAATAATAAAACCAGGGCATTATGTAGTTTTTCTGATATTTGGGCTCTATTGCTGATTACAAAATGTGATCATAATCAGCTCACTGGTTGAATGTTAGAGGGTCTTAAATGAGGAAATTACATGCAGGTGTTCTTACCAACTGTCTGTCTCATATAAATTGTCTCCTAGAGGTCATTGCTAACATATAAAGAGACGCCAGGCATGGTGGCTCCTGCCTGTAATCTCAGTACTCAGGAGGATCATCACAAGTTTGAGGCCAGCCTGGGCTACATAGTGAGTCTAGGCCAGTCTGAACTACATAGTGAGGCCCTGTCTCAAAATTAATAAAATAAAGAAAGGCAAAATGGCTGCTTGTCAAAATCCTCCTTAAACACATCAGCACATATCAATTCAGTTTGTTGTTATTCTTTTAAATACTTGTTTTTCAATACTAAGGATTAGGCCTTCACATAAGCTAAACAAGTATACACTGAGCCCAGTCTGACCTCTTAAAGTGGAAACATCCCTAAACTGGAGTCATTCATAAAATAGTGAATCAATCATAAAAAACAATCAGAATCCACAAAGCCTAGATTTTAATTCTGACATTAGTTTTAAGACAGCGAGTTAGAGACTGCCTTTGTCTCAGTTTCCTCATCTATAAAATATTAGTGGTATTTTCACCTATCTCATAAGTTAGCTGGAAAGAATTAATACATTAATGTAATAAAAATTCCAGCCAATCATTGTGATGCAGGCCTATAATTCCAGCATTTGGGAGGCTGAAGCAGGAGGATCACTGTGAGTTCTAGACCAACCTGGGGTACAAAGTGAGTTCAAGGCAAAGAGAAACTGCATAGTGAAACCCCATTTTAAAAGACAAAAAAAAAAAAAAATATCCAAACAGGGATCAGCACATATTATGTCTCTGGCCTGGTCACTGTTACTCTTATAAATTAGCAAATTAGCATGAAACAAATTCCATCTGAATGAAGCCATGATAGTTTAAAATCAGAAAATCGCAGCTAGTGTCAGTCACACAGTTTATAGTCTGCACTATGTGATGAGGAGGGCAATGAATGAGACTTTTATACATTCCTGGTTATCTTGTGCCATGCATAATTTACTTAATTCCTGTAGAAATATCAAAATGGTAATATCAAACACAAGAGTGAGTATTTTTAACTGGGAGTAAAGATAATATAAAATTTGAAGTTAGGATGATCTGCTTTTGAATTTTTAAATCTTTCTCCCTCCAAGGGAGATAAATTAAATAAAGGGCAGAGCTGGACATGCTGGTATGCCTCTAGTCACAGCTTCCCAGGGGAGTGAGACAGGAACATCACTTGAGTATAAGAGTTCAAGACCTACCTGTGCAACACAGTGAGACCCAATATCCAAAAGGAAAAAAAAAAAGCAAGCAAGAAAGAAAAGGGGAACAAAGCAAGCTGAGATGAAAGATTAAGTAGCACTTACTAACTTTGTTCTGTGGACATTTCTCTTAAATTGGTACCGTCTTAAGAAACAGGAACAATAAAAATAAAAATATGTCTACACTGATAAGAGAAATCACCAAAAATGTCAAATGACACAACGAAAATGAGCTAATGAATGTAACATGCCAGGGATTTTAATAACTTTGTCATCGTTATAGTGAAGTGGTCATCAATATTCATACTCCAAATTTCATGGGAGCAGAAAATGTTGTTTCATGTTGATAAAACTGTGTGGTGATCCCATAATTAAAAGTAAAACATAGCTTCCAAAAGATAATAACATAACATATAAATTTTGTAGGAATGGCTTAAGGAAGTATCTTATGCAAACTTAAAATTTTTTCACACATGACTTATGCCCCAAAGAAACTTCACTTTTCTCCTCATTCTTTTTCAAAATATTTTCCTTCTCAATTTTTTTTCAACTCCACACCAAGTTTACTTTTTCTCCTCCCTATTCTTGCTAAATTAAATCAACATAGCTTTTTTCAGCATTTTCCATTTGCTTTTCCAGAATTCTCTTTAGAAGTTTAAAAGGAAAATCTATGAATACAGGGGCCTATTCAGAACAAACTGTAAAATAAATGGAGGTTTAGAAATTTAAATTCTATTCAGTGAAGACATTTTTGATAATTGTTCTTGGATATTTGCAAGTGAATTAATAATAAATGTCTATTCCAAAAGAATAAATGCTAATATTAGTCAATCACTGAGATTATCTCATTTAAAAAATTTCTGCAATCACACATCTGACATTCGATAGCTGAATTCATTTGAATTCAAGTTCAAGGCCAAGTGATTCTTTCCCAGCTTCTTCAGTTTTCTTGTCTCTTTTCTACTCATCTCAGTCTTAACTTTTTCTCTCAGATATTTTGCAGTTTTCAGTTTTCTTTTCACAAACTCTAAAATCACAAACATATTTAATTTCTCAAGAATGGTTATTTGTCTTCTCCTTGTAGGTCTGTTTAGAGAAAATTATTCTAAAGTGCTCCTTATATGATAGTTTTCTTTTTAAATACAGTAGCCACAGATTTATTATTTTTGAGACTGTTGTGAGCACCTGAAAACTAAGCTTTTCACTTAGCACTCCACTAAAAATATATTTTAAGGAAAAAAAAAAACTATTATAGAGTTTAGTGTAAAATTTATCTATGTCTAATTTGCTTCATTGTAATGCATGATACTTTTCATTTCTGGAACAATATATTGCATTGGAAAGACACTTTGATAACCTTGCCCCAAATTCAAGCATTAGCAGAAAGATGAGTGTGTTAATCAAGTTTCCATTGCTGTCTCAAGGAGCTGCAACAAACAATTTAAAGTCAGAGAGGTCTGTTTTGACTCAGATTTCGTATTTTTCAGGCAGTGGTCAGCTGGCTCTGTGCTTTTAGGCAAATGACAAAAACAAATCATCATGACTGAATGACATAGTGGATCACAACTGCTCATTTGATGGCATCCATGAAATAGAGCAAGACAGCATCTGAGAGATAGCTCCCAGGATATCACAGTCTGCATTGTCACGTGTCCGCAATCCACTCTCTTTGTATATGTGGCATCTTCAAATTACCCAACTCCTTCCAATAATGTCATGAGATTATGATCATTAGAGAGTTAATCCACTGATGAAGTTACAGCCTTCACAATCAAAGTACGTCTCCAATGTCCCACCTATTGCATATGAGATTTTGAAAGGAGCATTTTAAATATTAATCAGCATTGGTGTGGTGTAGCAATGTGGACAGACAGCCTCAAAGCACCGCAACAGGACCCATAGCAAATTCTAACAGGAACATTCTTACTTTGTGCAAACCATTAGGGCCAGCAATGGAGTGGAAGAATATTTCAGTTCCCTAATTACTAGCCTATGGTCATTTTCTAACCATACTCCCCCAGGTTCCTCACATTTAATTCTTTGCTAGAATTTAGTTACAGAAGCCTGGATGCTTAGTTCATCTTGAATGTTTGTTTTCATTTAATTTTCAGCCAAGATGTTAGACATTGATTTCTGCTTGCATTTTATTTAAAGTGAGTTTGTGATTGTGGATAGGAAAACCAGAGCTAAAATCTTTGCCCTGAGCACAAACTAAAGTCAAATCAAAGCATTGCTGAGAGTGTGAGTTGTTCAGTTAAATTTTCTTTTTAAAAAATCATCAAGCAATTGCTCTGCTGAAATGGATCAGACATGGAGGCAGAAATCAGACGAGGAACTCTCAGTGTGCCAACTTCCACAGTATAATTTTCACATCAAAGAACTTCAAAATAGGATTTTTCCAAGTATTTTAACTTCAGCTCTCTGACTCAAATCTTTTCTAGAAGTAAGCAGGTTGTAAATGGTAACTACATAAATAAATCTCACGGTCATACTTAGAAATTAGGCAGTTCAGGGTTTGCCCACCCCAACCCCAGCACCTCTTGCTTTTTTAGGGTCAGGGTTCTTGTAACATCATAATTCTTTCTCTTCGTGGCACTGGTGAGTACATGTGAGTATTCACACAAAGGAAGAACTTCCTGGGAGAACAGAGTGCCATCCTAGGGGCTGGATAATTCAGATTTGTTATATACTCTGGGTGATTCAAAATTTATATAGAGCTACTTCCATTGCCACTATCTATGTAACAATATAAACACTTTAATTTTTCATATATCAAATTTCTCATATATCCTTGATGGACCGGAGATTAAATCTTTTCTAATGTGTTATGTATGTAAGTGTACATGATCTCATCGTGTATTTGCCTACAAATAAACACAAAAATAAATCTATATACTTAGAAGAAAAAAAAAAAGAAAACTTTAATTCATCTGTGATTTGTAACTCCTAATAGCTATCTTGAATATCTTAAGTTTCGCAGAGGAATCTTACATTATATACCGTATTTATTCAAAGTAAGCTTCTCAGAAACTTGCCTCGGCCCTTGCCTTTCCTGCTTTTGTATTCCCTCTGCTTTCACTTTTTCTTTTAAATTCAGATCAAAATCTTTGTATTCCAAGACATCTGTTATTCACAATGAATTTAAAATTGACTTTCTTCAAACTTCTCAGGTACATTTATGCTGCTTTTACCTATTTTGTCTATAGAAAAGAGGAAAGCTCTTTGATCATATTAGTAATGTTCTCATTCACATATTTCACAAATGCAAAAATATTCTGTGTGTATAATTTACACAAAAACAACTTTGTGTGAAATTGTAGTTGAGTATTTGTGATATTCATTAGAAAAGGTTGTAATTATTTAGTACAATTAGTTTGGTTTAATTTCTCTTCTTCATTATGATGATTTGAAGGATGTAAAACCTTAACAACACTGATGTTCAGCAAATGTTTATGGACAATATTTCAAACTTATCATCTTATAAAATAAATGTGGTACAGCTATATTTTAGTTTGCAATTTTGTGGAAACTGTGGTACAGATTCATAAGATTAATCATTGTAGAATTTGAACCAAAGGCTTGGTAGAAATCCCAAATAATATTTATGGAAATTTCGTACCACACAAAGGTATTTTTCTTTATGTTTTACTCTGCAGATACTGCAAAATATTTCTCAGTAATTATAGTAAAAAAGCAGAAGCACGGACATAGGTCCTGAATTGTATAAAGACATGCACCATTTGGAATTTATTTTTCTTAAATTTCTCCCCAGTCTGGTTTCAATATGCTACACTCACTCATTTCTTCATCAAAACTGCTTTAGAATAGTTTTATATACAATCTCCTCCCACTCTGGAAAAGTGACTACACTTTAATGCTTGATTAAGGTAGCCCTACATCAATTTATTCAAAGGCACAGAAATACGGAACTAGAATAGGCCATAAAGATAAAACACATTATTAAATGGCATTATTGTCATTGTTATTATTCTCTCATCAAAAAAGAAGATGAAGAGCTGAATTGCACACCATATGGTAATTGCTTGGAAGATAACTGCAACTTACGGTCACACCTTGAACATCCAGCAACATTGTTTGCTGCATTTCAGGTGCCAATGTGGCAGAGGGCCAGACTAGGAAAGATGAACTGGCAGAGAGAGAATGACAGACATTAGGCATAAGTACTTTTCATGTCAAGCCTTTGGCATGCTCATTGTGGAAAAAATCTGTTCTCAGAAATGCCTTCCAAAATGTACAAGTTATGCTATGAAGGTGCATGATAACTTCTGATATCCAGGGATATGTTAATGTGGACCATCCTGGGAGATGCCAACTCATAGCCTGGATAATGGGTGATTCCAGATGTCTGTTCAGCCACTTATAGGCCACCAGAGAAATTCAGAAACTAAAAAATAAAATTTTAAAAAAATCTTCTGCAGTGTTTTTGTTGCATGATGACTTCTTTTTTCAAATGTGAACCTTTAGTATTTTAGTATACACTACCCTCTGTTTTAACAATCTATATTTAAATCTGTGATTTAAATTATTAAGCATTCTAAAAGTTAGAGGATGAAATTTTTCAAAGGTGTGAGAGGTGAGATCTCTACTTTAGATTGTTTAAAAACTACGTTACATTTTAACAGTAATATTCAATTTCCTGTGCCATTTTATATATTACTTACTGATTTTTTCCTTTCATTTTCTTTCTTGATAAACATTTCAAGGAATCAAAGAACTGAGTTGCAAAATCACTCATACTGGATAGTGAGTTTTCTTTTAGAAACCAGTTTTGTAGCTCCAACTTTGGTTTTTCAAAAATTATTTTATATTCAGAAGTTTGAAAAATTATGTACACATTATAAGTTGTAGAATATATTTATGGGCTCATGCCATGTCTGATTGATTGCTAGAAAAAATGATAAGAATGATTCTCCTATATTTCAAAAATAAAAAGATTTGACTCTGTAAATCTACTCAAAAGCATAAAACATACCTACAACACAATTATTTCTCCAGCTGATGTCTTTGACATAGTTCACAAGCCTTCCTTAAAAGAATTGGGAAATCAAACCCTGCTACACAACGAACTAGACTTTCAAGATGTAATAGAACCTGAAATGCAAAATGATTTGGAATTTATTCAGAACAGTAGATATTTTGATCCAAGAGCACAGCTGAATATTCATGGTGCGTTTTTATTTATCCAAACTTATCCTTGAGAAAACACAATTTTGGAATGAGCACCATAATATCTTGGACAGCTAAATAATCTTATGTGTAAATGTTTGCTGCAGTCATAGCTGTTGCTGTGTTACATGTGCACAAATATACACAGAGCTGTGCAACATGAGACGCATATGCACACCTAATGCATGTATTTTATGAATCTTTCCCTATATTTCGGTTATGAAAGCTTTCTTTGTAAAGAAAAAAAATCTCTGTAGAGGTGATTTTTATTGACTTTCAGTAGGAACTCTGCACTATCCTGAGCATTGTCAATGCTAGGGAAAATATAAAAGATGATTCTGAAGGATTGTACATACTGAGTGCAAAAAACATTGTAACCTCATATAATCCTCATGTAGGGCCCTTAAGAAATCTGGAAAAATATAGTAGCAGAAAGGTCACTCTTACCTTCTCCAGACTTTCTGTGTGGAGTTGTCATAACCTGCTTCCCTTGAAGTTTAGACCCTTGTTCTAGGGGGATTCTTATCTATGTCTAGAGATCAAGAAAAGTCTAAGCAGTCAGGCCTTACAGGATTTTACTCCCTGCCCCTCCAAAGGTTAATAGCATTTAATTATACTCTTGTATAATTTTTCTTCTATAGGATTTTCTATTCTTCATGCAACTTCACCACAAAAATAGACAATGTTGCATGATTCTTTGGGTCTACATTTCTGAACACTCTTATGTCGTGTAAATCTTTGGAAAAATAAATGTATTTTTTTCCTCCTGAAAACTTGTTTATTTCTTATGTAAGTATCAATTATAATCCTTGTGATGGATGAAGAAACTCTACTACTTTCCCCTCACTTCCTCATACCTCTACGTGCAATTTAGCTAGGAGAATCAAGATCTACAAATAACACAGACAATATTGGAATGCATGCTAGATAGGGCACTGCAGGTATATTAATAAGAGAGTAATATATTCATTAATAACGGTGCATGTACATAAATAATTCCTGAAAAATTACTTACACTAGACAGAACTTGCTGCAAAAGCCACTCAGTAGCTATTTAATCAGCAAAGAGAAGTCCATAGATATAATGGACCAGGACCTCTACAAGGACCTTTACTATTTTGAGCTTTGCTATGGACTAAATCATGACACTACAGCATTCATATGTGGAATCCATAGCCAACAATGTGACTGCACTTACACACAAACCTATAACCAGTTGTTAAGATGAAATGAGTTCAAATTGTGGGACCCTGACACCATATTATAAATGACCTTATAAGAAGAGAATCAGCAAGCTTTCTCTCTGCTCCTTCCACTATCTGAGGACCTAGTGGGAAGACAGTCACATACAAACTAGAAAGAGAGCCCTCATTGGGAACTAAGTCTGTCAGCATCTTTATCAGACAACTTCTACCTGGAGATCTGAGAGATAATAAATTTCTGTTGTGTGAGATAGTCTTTGACGTATTGTTACGGAAGCCTGTATAGACTAAGAGAAGCGTCACTGGGGAGACTAAAACAGAGTATACATTGCATCAGCTAAACTTCTCTTTCCCTGCTCTATTCTAGCCACATATACCCTTCACTTTTCTTTAGATCTCTGAGGCAAATTTAACACACAGCTTTTAAGTTTTTTGTTTTATTTCATTTTTGTGTTAACTTTTACTAGTATAGTAATAGCTCAGTTCACGAATGCTTCAGTTGCATGCAGTTCAATTCAGAAACAGAAGCAAAACTTTGCTGTTTGGGGACTCCACATGGGATGAGGAACATGGCCATGGCCATCTTTCCAACAGGAACATGAATACAGCATCTTCCCCAGAATTGTGAAATGACATAAGTTCATGATCTGAGGTACCAATGCACATATTTATAGTACGTAATTATTACATTCTTCTTGGAGTATTGGAACATGTGCATAACACAGCTTAATAATTTTCATTAATTTTCTCTGTTCCTTTTCTTCCCTTTTATATCTCCTGTCTTCTTTCTCATTTGCAAAAGACCTGCCTTCTGTTTCATATTATCCTGTCTTTATTTTGTTCTTTATTTATACTTTGGGTTTCTCATATAAAAAAAATCTATGATATTTATTTTTTATGTGTCTGATTTGACTTAACATTATGGTCTCAAGGTGCATTTTTCCCACAAATGATTCAAATTTATTCTTCTTTCTGGCAGAGTAACACTCTATTGTATACAAATACATTTTTCTTTATTCATTTCTCTGCTATTGGCCATATAGATTGCTTCTAAGTTTTAGATATTATGAACTGTATTGCTATAAATATGGGTATGCATCTATTTATGGTCTCTGATTACTGGAAGAGTTTACTCCCTCAATTTCTTTAGATCATTTTGCAAATTATTAAAACAGAATACCCAAGATAGCTAATTGAAGATGAATTTTATTGAGTTCAGTTTAGGTGGCTTATAGTCCAAGATAGCATAGTCCCATTGGTTTGATTTCTGACAAGCAGATGGTAACAAATCACACTTGAAATGCATACTGGAACAAAAGACCACATCTTTCATAGCAGCAGAATTAAAAAGGGCAAGTGGGAATAAATTTGCTTAGTTTACAAAAATCCTCCTGTGAGATCTTAAAGGGTCACCTCTGAACAACTTCCTGCCCATACTGGATACTTACTATTTTTTCTTTATTCCCTTCCTGAACAGGTTGCAAGTTTTCTAGATCTTTCTGCTTCTTTATGGTCGCTGTAAATTTAATAAGAAAAATGCCAATAGCACTCATAGTACAGCCTTGAGCGCTTTGCTGTTTTGAAATTTGCTGTCACATAAACTAGTCCATCTCCTTTAAGGTTAATCTTCTGTAGTTTTAGGAAATGAAACAAAAAAAGCTAAATTCATTACTACAGTATAGCAATAGTGGTCTTTAGTGCTGTTTGAATTAGAAACCTCATTTGTATTTGAGATCTTATCAGCATGGCCTTTATTGATCACATTTATGTAAGCCTTTTGGTCATCTGATCCCTTACCAGAATTCCCAGAGTACTGTGCTTACCCTTTCTACCTGGTCCCCAAACTCTTCTAATCTTTTCTTAAAAACCAATTCTAAATTCTCCTCCATGTCTTCTGACTTATGTGAATTAATGAACTCAATCTTTGGCAATAATTTTCTACATTAGTTGTGTTTGCATTGTTACAATGAAATGATGAGATACCTAACTTTCTAAGACAAATGTTTTATTAAGTTTATAGTTTCAGAGGCTTAAGGGATGGCATCTGCATTGGCTCTGGCTCTCAGCAATGGTCACGTCATGGTAAAGCTGCATGGCTGTCAGATAATTTACATTAATAATAAACATGAAGACAGAGGTAGACTGGAATACCACAATCCCTTCTGTGTGTACACCCCTAGAAACCTAAGGGTCTAACACCAGGGCTTCCTACGTACAAAGGTCTTACTACCTCCTGATTACACCACCTTGGGGACCAACTCCTATAGTGAATCTTTAGGGGGCATTATCACAAATTTAAATTCCATTTGAGGTACTTTCCTAGTGATAATTTCACCAACCATCTTGAATTACAAATTCCTTCAATACTACCTCCCTATTATTTTTGCTTTTCTCCTATACATTCATACCCAATTTATATACTATACTATACATTACTAGTTTTTATCAGCTCTTTCTTCCCTGAAACAAAAGTATCAAAACATCAGTATTGTTTTATTAACACTATACTCTCTGTGTCTCACAGATCCTCAATAAGTGTGAGTCATTTTGAATATAATTTTATCAGAGAATTTATAAAAATTCGTAAGAAGTAAGAAGAGGCTAGTCAGAGTTAGAACCAAGGCAAAGGGAAGATGGAGTTGGAGTACATAGTTAATTCCTTGATTTAACAGTTATTCCATGAGTACTAACTATGTGACTGGTACTGGGATTAGTGACTTCAGAAGCTCACAGTTCCAAAAGCAAGAGGAAAGAGGGGTAACAGAAAAAGAAACGCTACTTATTGATGCATTGAGAATAAATGTGTGGTAGATAATGTTATTATCTCCTCTGATTCACTTTAACCATGAAAATCAACTAAAATTCATCTTTTTCTATTATTGTCACAAACTGATAATTGTACTGAATGATATATTTGAATTAGAATGGCAATATAGAAGGAAAAAACAAAGAATGAAAACAAAATTATTTTTAGAACACCTAGTAGGTTGAAATATTGTTCCTGATGTGCATAGAAAACCACAGTTAAATCTACAGGAAAATGAACCATTGTAAGAGGAATGAGGGAAGAGCAGCCTAAATTTCATATATTAAAAAACAATCAAAATCACAGTAAGTCACAGAAATCAAGAACAAACTGAACATCAAAAATATCATCAGTATTTATTGCTTTCTCAAAATGCCTCTCAGGAAAGACAACTTCCAATGTAGAAAGCAACTTCATGAATGAGAAACAGATGCTTCCAGAATTTCATTTCATATATTTTGCAGGGATAAATTAGGATTAGCATAAACACCATACACATTCCTTCTCCATGATGTATATTTGCCATTATTATTTCAATCCTTGTCCTTCTGGAAATAGAAAGGTTTATGGAAATATAGTAGGAATAAAAGATGCTTAATGGGGCACACTACCGCAAACATTATTGATCAATTTTGTTTTACTTGTAAGAATGATTGAATGTGCAAGTAATTGAGATGTCATTTTGTAGCTTGAACGTTTTATTTTCAGGAATGTGTACTTTCTCTGAAAGAATTTATTTGAGAGAAAATAAAGAACTAGAGATGATGCATTGAGCTGGAAAAACATACCATTTGACAGGAAGATTTGTCTGGGTCACCCTCTTGATTTCATGGCACCATTTTGTATTATCAATGGTGAAATTTTGCCAGCTCAAGGCTAAAGTAAAGATTCTGTTCCAGTATTTCCAATTTTCTCTTCCTTCCTACATTTTTTTATTACATCGAATCACTGCCTCCTTCCTTTTCTTGTATTTTGTAACTGCTTCCTCAGAACTTGTACTAAAATGATTCAATAAACTCATTTGCCTTGAGGTGCAAATGTGATGAACACTACTTAAACTGTGAACACTATGTACTTACATTTCTTGGCAAATATACTTGCAGCCCATCTCAAGTAGCAATACACTTTAAGAGAAGACAATGAAAATGGAAAAATAGGGATGTTGTGGTAGCAGGCAAAGTTAAGCAGAGAAAAATACACCTCAGCTTCTGCAAATGATGGGCTAGTGGAGGTTTACTGCTTGTTTCTGCTGAAATAAAATTATTTGAAGATACTAAACCATGTAAGAAGGTATCCAGTCTATGGTTCTGTAAGATTTTAAAGTTCCAAAAACTTCAACTTTGTTTAAAATAAGGGAATATTTATTAAGTACAGGTAAGAAAAAATCAAAATTGAAAACATCCAAATTTACATTGAGACCAAATAGGCAATCATCAGTTATGTAGTTTAAAAGAATTCTTATTCATAAATACCTTCCGTCCGTTTACCAAATACCTATTATTTCATCAGAAATTGGTTCATTAAGGTTACCCTGCTGCTTCTAGCTAAACTGAAGACTTACCTGAAATATGAAATTCTATAGGTCTAATCAAAGCCTAATACTTTATGTGATTAAAGTTTAGTTCTTTTCCAACGTAAGGCAGTAATTTCAGCTTCCCCCCCTAGGAAACCCACAGATGATGTGTGGAGGAAGGAAAAAGTAATGAAATGCTTGAGACAAGTGACACCTTGAATTTAGCTTTGTTATTCTGTTCATTTAAGTAAGGGCATGCAGAGGGAAAATTGCCAGGAATAAACAAAAGATTCTAACCAAAGGACAACTGGAATTTTTTGTTAAGACTTTAATAGGGTCCAATATTTAATTAAAATGGCATTATCTCTGAGTTCAAGTATGTTTCCATAAAAAAGCCAATAAGTTACTTGATATGTATTTATATATATATTGATCAGTTACAATAACAATTAAAAACTAACCTTGAGCTTTCATGTCAGGAGCTCAGCATTCAAGTGCTGTTTTTGCTTTAAAGGCAGTGAGTGAATCACATAACTCCTTTGAAAGTTTTTTTTTTTTAAATAATCATTTCCAATCAGGTAATATATATGAGTTAAATAAAATCTACATTGTTGTAATCTGTAAATGAAATGTAGTCAAGAGCCGTTTTATATAAAATACTTACTACTTATTTTGCCTTCTGTTAATTCTCAAAATCCATTGTCATTATTACCCAGGGATGATGTATGTGAGTATAAACTTAACTCTTCTTATAGTGAGGCAAGAGGTGGATGAAATCATTGAGTACAAGTTTAAGTGGTTATATAACTTTCTTTGAGCTACTCATCAGTAAAGGGTTTTCAGTGATTTAGATATTGTTTCCTAAGCAATGACAAGAATTGTAATTTACTCTAGCAAAGAACAGATTGAAGATGTTTCCAAAGGGGAAAAAAAAGAACACTGAAGATTTGGAATGGAGATTCATATAAGAAACACTGAGCAAAGATGAACAATACTCCTTAGAATGACTTGAAGATGCGTTTATGGATTTTAGTTGTATCTCATAAGGAAAGAAAATATATTGGCAAAGACTCATGATATAAACACGAAGTTGGTTAAAACAGAAGCAAAGAACAACCAAAGAATCCACTATGGAAGCTAATATAATTGTCAAAGGATGACATAGTAACAGTTTCAATTTTAATATGAGTGATATTAAGGGAAGTCAGATCTGTGAGCAAGAAAGAATAACAATGAAAGAGAAAAAGGGAGAGTTAATTAAATATATATTGAATGGGGAAAATGATGTTAGGACTGAATAACTCTAGCAAATAACGGATGATAGGACTGAAGAAATTGAATATTTTAAATCAACATTGAATTTGGTCATGGCAAAGATATCTACTGCAGTTTCTCATTAGGTAGATGATACAGGGAATTTAAGAAAGTCTAAACTTTTGCTTAAGTAGCAGTACAACAATATTAGGTAGTTTTGTTTTTCATTTCAGTTCACGATTTTCTATACTTTATGCTAAAATTGAAAATAAGAATCACTTTTAACTGAAATGAGGTCATATAAGGACACTGGTAATGAGTTTACATTATATATGCTTATATCAATGAAACAATATTTAAGTGGAAATTGCTTGCAAGCAGAGAAAATTGAGAGATTAAAACTCAGAAGAAATTAGCAATAAGAATATGTAATTCAGTTTAATTTAATTATGTTTCAGATTTTGACTCTCAAAATATTCTCATGGGCATTTTAGGAAAATATGAACCTGACCAAAGTAATGTAAGGGGAGCATAGAAGACAATTTGTGGGCATGTTCATATTCCTCTTAAAACTATTCAGTTTCTTCCCTTAGTTAAAAAGATAGAGTTCAGATTTATTAAACTGACTTAGATAACTATTCTTTATCTTACCTTTCCTACCAATCTGCACTTATCTCTTAGTTCTTTACAGTACAAACACTATTAACCAAATGCCGGAAACTGTTGAGCTCTATATTTTAGGTATTATTTTTGAGATATTTTTAAACTTTTGATTGATATGTTGAATGAGCTGAGGAAAAGTATTGAGTAGGGTAAATATCAGAAGAGATTTTTCACCAATAAAAGATGAAAAATCATGTGATATGAATATGAAATTCTTCTTCATTTAACCACGACTCAATATTAACTAATATTCTTTGTTTTGTTTCTATGGTTAATTTTAATGAAGGAAGCAGAAACAACACTAGGAAGGCAATGAATAGCCACCTGCCATTTACAATTCATTTCATTTTGAAAGTGGTAAAGAGCCATACCCTATTTTCAAAAGATTATTTTTTATTTCTCCAAACGAACTATGAGCCTACAGAGTGTATGCCATAGACTTGCTTGGTTCTGTCTTCAAAATTTAACTATGGTACCGACAAAGATGTTTTCAAAATACTGTGAAACCTTGATTGTCAAATGGCTGCAAGCTCTAACTTTCTGCTACTCAAACAATAATGAAAAAATATGCTCAATATTCATAACTTGTTCAATAGTAGAAGTGAAAATCAGTTTGAAAAAACCTGTATGCACTGAGAGTGACACCCAGATCTCATCTTGCTATAGATACACAGAGATGCTTCTTCAGTCTAAGCATTATTTATGCCGAGAAAGCATACAGTGCTTGTGTTAAAACGTTCATCATTGTGCTTCTTTCTTATAGTATTTTGGTTGCATAAACACCACTCCAAAGAAAATTACTGACACCTGTAGTCAAAATAAGAGGACAATTGTTAGACCTATTCTAGAGTTAAAAGAAAAGAAATTAGTGCAGTTTTGTTAAAGTCCTGGAAAAATGAATTTATAAGTGAAATTTTGGGGCCTCAGAACAAATGATTTAGTTTTTCCATTATCTCTTATGGAAGAGTATGTTCAACACTCAACCTTTTTAATGTTCAGATACAAATTTAGAACTAATTGATTTTGACAACTGCTGCATTTTTCAATGTTGGATGAGAAATATTATTTCTGTATTCCAAAATTTGCAATAATTTTTGGGCAGGAAATCTGTATAGAATCCTTCTGTGTCATATTCTCTTCAGGACTTGGACTTGTTACACCTGGAAAACAACTTAGCAAAGAGCAAAGGCAGAAAAGCTCTGGAATTAAGAAAAGTCTGACTGGAAAACTAGAAATCACAGAGAATCTGAAGACAACATAGGGAAAGACAAGATGGAGGCTGGAATGCTAACCTTTGATTCTGGGAAAGGAACCTGTCTATAAACAAGAAGTAAGCCCAACGTGGGTCAGCAGCCTCGGGGAGAAACAAATCAGAGTCTAGTCTGAGAAGAGCCTTAAGTTATTGTACACTGAAAAAACAATGTGGAGTTTTATTCTGAAAGTAACTGCTTCTTCATGGAAGCCTAGGAATAGAGAAGAAATCCATCAACAGCACCTGCCATACTGATAGTGTTGAAACAGCAGCCATTTTGGGAAGGATTTAATTGTTTATGACTGAGCTCTTATAAGAAGCAAAGATTACAGAACTATACTTCCGGATTTCTAGGGTCAGGCAACCACATTGACTGAATCAAAGACAGCCACAAGAGGTAGATACAGATATGGTGTTAAATATAGACCCTCTGAGAAGTTTAAACTCAGGGCCCAAAGGATACAAGAATATCATCCTCTGAAGTAAAAAGTCAACTTGGTCATGTGGTTTTCAGAGAGGGCTAGATCTCAAGGTACCTGCACTGAATTCAATGGGTTGCTAGATCCCACCCAAGGCCCCACTCCACTGCATGCCTCCAGCCCAGAGCTTAGTTGCTTTATCCATTTGTCAAGGTCTTCAGGGTAATGCCGTAGGTTGGAAAGTTATCATAGACTAAGGCATATGGATAGAGCAGTTCTGAAGTTGTGTGTGTGAGTCACCACACACACACACACACACACACACCTATATTTGGCTGAGAAAGCAGAGGAAATTAAAATTGATGAAGTGTAGCCCTGGTATGGGCACTATTTACTGACATTTACTTACATCAGAAAATGTAAGTGGGACTTGGCATTCACACACACACACAAAAATTAAGTCCTAAATTAAATAATTTAGGAGTTAGTAGGGACTATCATTCATCCATGTCTTGCTGATTTTAATATTCAGGCCCTAGGGCTGAGGGGCAGGGAACACTTTTCAAATTCATGAGAAATATTTGGGGTTCATTTCTCTTTTTCGCTGTTTTGGTTTATTTGGGGGGGATTGGTTGTTTTGTTTTTTCCATTTCTTTGACTCTTTTTTTTTTCTCTTGCTTGTAGTTTTCTATTACTTTATCTCTTTCTATGTATTTTCCTTTATTTCATAATTAAATGCTTTATTTTTCCTTCCTCCTTGTATTCCTTTTATTTTGTACATTTATTGTTTCTCATTTCTCACTTCCCCACACTCACCATTTTATTAATACTAATATTGTCTAATAATTTGTAGATATTTAATGATGCTATTCTATTTTAAGCTCTTTTCTAGTATAAGTAGTGATACAATTGCTGTACCTAATGGATAAATACTGTATATTAATTGCATCTAGCTTACTGCAGATATAATTTCTATTCTTAATGGTGATGCAATGGCAGTTTTTACTGGTTGTTATGATATGTCAATATCTGGTACAATTTTGGCTCTATAATTGCTGCTTTCTTTGATATTGCCAGTGATAGCTTAATTGTTAATGTTAATTGACTTTTTACTATTTGCAAATCTCTGATTTGTCTGTGTCATCAACATTATGGTGTTTAATTTCTGGAGAACTGGATGCTAGGCCAATTTCACTGAATTCTTCCTTCCTCAAATTAGTAGAGTTGGTCAAATCTTAGGCTAGAAGCAAAAGCCTAACGTTTATCAGGTCTAAAGTAGATCTCTGGAAAGAGGACACTAAATAAAGAGATTTCCATCCTAGTAACAACATTCTTCAACATTAGTCAAAGTCAACATGCAACAGCACACAGAAAAAAAAAAAGGAAGGAAGGAGAAGGAAAGAGAGAAAGAGAACTAAGAAAGAAAGAAAGAAAGAAAGAAAGAAAGAAAGAAAGAAAGAAAGAAAGAAAGAAAGAAGCAAAAATGTAAATCACTGCCAGTTCCTCCAAAGCTGCTCTATAAGGTATCAATGGGAAAGAAATCAACAATATATCAGGTGAGTTATACAAAATGATAAAACAAAACAAAAAACAGGATGGCCATGAAAGTGCTAAGTGATGTAAAAAATGACAACTAAAAAGACAATGGGCTTAGCAAAATGACCAGTGAACTTACAAATAAAAATTGTACATAATGGAGATTAACTGGAATCAGTGAAAAGTCAGATGGCGGCAGGAATGACATAAAAATTGTTTACCAAAAATCATAGCAGAGTGCTTTCCAAATATGAGGAGAAAATTTATTGTACAGACAAGAAAGGAATATAAACCTCAAAATAGCTGCAATCAGAAAAGAACTTCTTCATGACATTTCATAGTCAAATTTCAGAGGTCCAAAACAAAGACAGACTCTTAATGGATACTGCAGAAAAGCAACAAGTCACATGTAAACCCATTAGAATTACAGCACACATTTCTCCACTAAACATATAGGTCAGGAGAGTTTGGAGTGAGGAATTTCAAGTCGGCAGAGACAACAATATCCAATTAAGACTAAGATAACCAGCTAAACTATCTTTAAAAGTTGATACAAAAATAAAGTTGTCCATAGCAAAGAACACCTTAAGAAATTCATGGCTACCAAAATAGCACTGAAAACATTCTCAATGATGTGACATAAAGGGATAATGTGGCCAACAATGCCAAAAATTCTAATGAAATTAGTATATTGGTTACAGAGATCATTTAAGCATTAGAAGGAAAAAGGTATCAGTAAAAGGAAAATAATGCAATAACAAATAAATCAACACACTTCATATATAGCACTGAATGGATTAGAGTCACTGATCAAAAGACACACATTAACCAAGTGGATCATAAAACAAAACTCATACAGGAAACACATTAATTCAAAATGAGATTCACAGACAAAATCAAAGAATAGAAGTGATGTTCTATGCACAAGAGACTCCAAAATAAGTAACAATAGCTACCCTGTTTTCAGATAAAGTGAATTTCAAGTCAAAACTGATTAGAAGGGATAAAAATGGTCCCTACATATTGATTAAGTGAATCAATCAACAGGAAAGGATAACGAATATAAAATATATCCACTAAGTAATGACTGTCTTTTTTTATTGTTTTGTTGTTAACATTAAAATACCCAACACCTAAAGTTAAAGGAGAAAAGATTTATTTAGCTCACAGTTTGTAGAAGTTTTACTTGACAATTGGCTGGCTCAAAATCAGGATGGCAAGGCAGACAAGCATCAAAGAGGAGAAACAATTTGTGATGGGCAGAAGGCAACAAAGCAAACAGGCGACTTTAGCAGGTTTTTTTAGGAAACAGACAGGTTTTTTTTGTAAATATGAACAAAAGATTGAGAAAGAAAGGAGAGATAATAAAAATAAAGATGTGTTGCGTACACATAGCAACTCCCCATGATAAATGTAATCGTAATATATTGCAAACGTGTACTAATAATAAAAGTAAATATTTTCCCAATCATTTGAGCAATTTAAAGAATCAAATATTCAAGATACCATGATTTTGATAATTTGATGACCCATTGTCTCCAGATTTTATATGAATACTGTCTTCACCAATTGTGTTTTGTATTTGTTAGATTTTTGTGCTCTGTTCCAAGATCCAGCTTATATTTATGGCTATTATAATTTTTCATGAATTTTTATATAGTTTTAAATCTGTATAATACAAATTGTATGCCTATGTGCTATTTTTATATTTTATCTTTTCACACAGTTGGGTGTTGCATGAAGTCTGTCTCTCTGCCCTTTACCTTTTGTAAATGCACATCATGGCACATCGACTGGAATGAATAGCAGCCTCTCATTGAATATGAGAATTAAAGCAACAATGTGATCAGTTATTAGAGCAACTAGTGTCAATAAGTTGGGTAGGAGAGAATCAGAGGATCAACTAACCGCAATTTAGAGAAATTTTCCTTGATGTTAAACATGTACTCACCTATAGGTAAGCAATTAGTCACTGAAAACACAAGTATGAAATGGCACATCTCCATTAACTTAATAGTTAGCAAAAATTAAACAAGAAATTTAGGAATACTTTGAGAGTTTTGGACACATGTTAGTTATTATAAATGAGTAGACACTAGATGAAAAAATAGTTTAAAAAAAGAAGAACACAGACACAGAGCCAGAGAAAAAGGCTGTAAGATGAGTTCTGTGTAAAACAATTTTTATATTTTTAAATTTTTTAACAGTCAATTAGTAAGAAAAAACTCTCTGAAATTCCACAAACTTTCAGTTCATTTGATGGAAAGACAAAGTAATGAAAGTGTAAGAGATTACTTTCAAAAATAACACCTCAGAAGTTTTTGAATTATCACTTTTTATCTTCATAGCCACATAAAAAATACTGTTCCTTTTCCCCAGTTACTTAATTATAGCTTTAGAAATGACAAAAATGGATATAGGAGGAAAATGGCAAAGTTGAGTTTATCTTTCTTGGGTTTTAATTTGCCACAAGAAATTTGTTCCTTAAATTATCACTGAACTTCAGATTTTATCTATGCTTTCTTACTGATTTTCTTTTAAAAATTTATTCAATAATTCTAGATGTTTTTTAAATCAACATTATAAATCATCTAGTCTGGAAGCAGTAGAAGAGGTTCTCCTTGGTGACATTTTATAATACCTTAAACTGTATAGGATTCTGATGCTAAAAGTCACAGGAACAACACCCAAAGCCTCAGATATAACTTACCTTTTAGACAGTGGAATAAGTGACATCAAGAGAAAATTTTTCATTGTCTGTAGGCAGCAACTTCTTCAATAGCTTAGCCAGAATTAGATCTTATTTTCAGACCCGTTCCCCATAAGCAGCAATGCTACTTAGGCCTCATACATTTTCTAACTTTAATTGTTTTATGACAGAAAAACCTTTGTAAATTGTAGCCTGTTGAACCCTCCCCAGACCCCAGGAAGCACACCCAGTCTGGTGTAACTACTTGACTTTACTGTCCTTCCAATTTAGAATTTCGTATTCTCTTGGTCTTGAAATGCCCAGGGGTCTTGCTCCAACTCCTGAATGTTTAAGACATTTTAATGGTCACAAGTATCATCTATATTTAATGGTCTATATTATCTGAATTCACGCATCATTTATAAACTTTGTCCCATCAGGTAGCATTTTTGTTTTTTTATTTTTCCTTAAGTCAATAGCAGGCACTATAGTAGTGAGACTAAAATTGTTGACTTCTGCATACTAAAGGTCATAAAGAATTCCCAGTCATCTTTCATAGTAGATATTTGGAAATTCTCTACTTTTCTAACTTGAAATGCAAAGTATTTAAAGATAATGTGATATTTATGTCTTGAGGGTGGAGTTTAGGTACATTTAATAGTTTTTAAATGGCTTAGTTTTTTTTTTTAACTAGAAGAGAAAGCTCACTTAAATTTCTCAAATAATAAGGTTTTCATTCAATAGTTCAAAGAGGACGATATTCATTTCAAGGGCTTTATTCAAGGTATTTGCATTTACATGATGCAGTGTTATTACCAACAACACCTTATGAGCAATCCCAAATGAAAAATAACTTTTCTTAACAGGAATAAAAGGTGACATAGAACTGCTAATGCCAACTTTCTGAAGCATGGATGACTAGTGGTCTATGTTAGCAAAATATGCTGGGCTTGCAAATATTATTCTGGCTTTCTTTTCTTTTACATTTCTATCTATAAATGTATGTAATTTTCTTGGTAAAGCAGACCAAAGAGTGTTTCTTGAACAAATTCCCATCCCTTCAGAAATGCATCCAGTTCTCTAGGAGTTTAGTTGAGGTCAGATGAGGTGCAAGATTGGTTTAGTTTACTGATCAAAATAAATAAATAAAGCAAGTCCATCAATTCGGCTTGATGTCCAATTTGTTATACATCATGGTTATGTGAACAGAAAAGTCATAATTTAAAGACTCCAATATGTACCACTGGCCAAAATGGATAAAAGACTCAGCAGAAAAAGAAAAAGAAATTTGCCGTACAAGCAATATTTTGTTTCCTTTTTCTGTACTGAAAACAGTTCATTGCTATTTGGTACAAAGTAAAAAACGATCTTGAAAACTGTGTTCCAAACTCAAGAGTAAGAATTAAAGGTACATAGTACAGAAAATACTAAATAAATTTGTTTATTGCAAACAGTAAAGAAATATTAGGGTGAGCTACTATTGACACTGTAAGTGGGCAATTGATAGAGAAAAGGAAACATTTCCTATGGTAATTATAAAAGGAGTTTCACAGAGCACAGTTGAAATTTGCCAATTCAAGCTTAGAAATTAGTAATGAAGTCAGATTAAAATATGTCCAAAGCTCATTACCTATTTACGCTAAAGCTCACTCAGTATCATTTGTTATGTTTGTTCTGGTCCTGAAAACATTAGTAGAAGTATTCATAGCTGTGCATGGATGTTTACGGGTGGTATTGAGGTAAGAGAGACCATTTTTCTTTTCACTGCTATATTACTTTAAAATAATTTCTTATTTTTCACTTTGGTTAACTCTTCCTTGACATGTATTACTCTGACTGCAATTAGTATATTTACCGTTACAAAGTCACTACCCTTGTAGTTCCCATCTCTCCCTCCCTTATCAAACTAGTTACTTTTTACTTAAGAAAACAGTGCAAATTTGGTACAGATGTGCATCATATTAGTGTAATAATTTTTAAATTATGATTTTTAGTTAATTTGCTATGAACAAGAGAAATACATGTATAAATTTTGCAATATTATAGAATTATAGGTATACTTACAAAATTTGCATGCTTATAGAATTATAGGCATTGAGCTTTTTTTTAATAGTTCAAGTTATCAGTTCTGAAATGTATAGAAAAGTTAGGAAAGGAGAATTTCCTATCTGGTGATTGTGGACTAGATAGTCTAGAGCATTATAATAAGAAATCAGAGACAAAACTAACATATGTATATTATGTATAAACTAATATGCATATATATGAACTAATTACATGTGTTGGGGTCTATGTGTCTCTCTGAATGTGTGTGTTGCATTTAAAGCACCAGAAACCTAACAAACTCATGAGAAGTTCCCAGAGTGTCACAAAGGAAGAATGAATGTGGCTTAAGAACTTTATTCCAGTACTTGTATCTGTTTTTCCTATGGGAGATTGTTAAATCCAAAGTGGAATGTGGAGCACTATTGTTATCCAAGAGATGTTAAATTTATAGATGAGTACAGGGAATTACCAAGAGAGTATAATAACTATTTTTGAATTGAGATCCTATAAAGGGGCAGCATCAGAGAAATAAGGATGATCCTAAAGAATGTAAAGGTATTGTACTTCCAGACTGGGGACCTCATGTATCTCACCTCCACACACCAAACAGTGATTTCTATCACTTCCTGGTACCTAAACAGAACAAAGGTAGATTATCTTTGGAACAAAATGCAACAGTCTAATTCAAAAATGTATTTCCAAATACTTTGTCTGGTCATGTCCAACATACAAATAAACAATAATGATACTCACTTGAAGATTTAAGTATGAAATACAATTTAAAAGCTAAAAAAGCCAGGCCTGGTAGTGCACCTTCATGTAATCCCTGCATTTGGGAGTCTGAGGTGGGAGGATTGCTTCCAGTTTGACACTAATCTGGGCAACAGAGTACGTTTAAGGCCAGCCTGAAAAGCTATTTGTCTCAAAAAAGACAAATAATAATAATAAATTCATTCATTCATTAAAATAACAATTAAGAAAGTCTCTGCACATTGTAGTCACTAGTTATGGCCTTTAGAATGTGTTTTTTGAGATAATTAATAAAATAATGGATATTAAAAAATACTTGGAGGCATATGCCACTGGGCATATAGCTCAGTGGCGCAACACACCTGGCTGGCAAATATGAGGTCCTCCCAGGATCAAATAATAATAATAATAATAATAATAATAGTAATAATAATAATAATAATATTAATAATAATAATTGGAGAGAAAAAACTGAAATTCTATAGCTAAGAAATAAAAAAGCATAAGTTTAAGAAATGAGTTTAACAAATATTAAATTGAATAGAAATGAGTAATTCAGTGAACTAGAAGATAATATCTAAAATGGAAAGTAAAGAGAAAACCAGATCAAAAACATAGTACAAGGTGAATATAGAATGCCAGATAAGAAAATCTTATTTATATGTATTTGGAATCCTAGCACAAACAGAGAAAATGAGATAAAGTCATATCTGAAAATATAATAACTACTAATTTTTAAAATCATGAAAAACAGATAAAACTCTTAACCAAGATAAAAATCCATAGTGAAGCTCATCAATTTGTATTGAAAAAAACCTAAAACCACACACAAAGTATTAAAACAAACAGGAAGAATAAAAAAGGACTTTCAAAGAGCATCAACTTGGCTACTGAATTCAGCACAAAGAATGCCAAATATAATAAAATTCCATAAGGCACTCAAAGAAATAATTTTCAATCTACCATTCGAAATTCAGCAAAACTTATTCTTCCAGAAATTAAAATATGAATAAATATCCCTTAAAAATAAAAGAATATGATCATCAGAACTATAGTAAAAAATATATACTGAAGGACGTTCTTTGCGAAGAAGAAAAATCATTTCAAAGTACCAAGAGAAACCAAGAAAAAACCAAGAAAAACAACAGAACTAGGAATTAATGCTGAATATTTGCTGCATAAAACAACAATAAGCACTTTTGAGTTTAAAATATACTTTGATAATGTTTATGGTTTATGATTTCAGAATGTATTCTTCTGTATACATGGATTAATTCTAAAAGTAAAACATATTTTAGTTCCTAAGACCAATCTCATTAGAATTAAAATAATTGAGATCATGCACAATTCATTCTTTGACTATAATGTAAGTTACTGAAAGACTGATAACAAAAACTAGAATCATTATTACATTTGGAAATTAAGAAATGTGCTTCTTAATCCAAAGTTCTAGTGAATAAATTAAAATGAAAATTATAATACATTTGCATTTTAATGATAAAGAAAATTGTAAGACTCAAATATTATGGATGCAGTAAAAATGTGCTTAAGAGACATTCATTAGCATGAATATATGACTATATAGAAAATACATTCCTAGTTCTAGGAAATAAGACTAAGAATACAATATAAGAAAAATTTTAAAAGGTTCCAAGGAAAAGAGAATAAATAGAATAAATATAGATTAAACATGTCTTAGCATATTAACGACAAAGCCAGTAAGATGACAAAACTAGTCCCAAGAGTAGTTGCGGAGCTGGGTATTATAGGTACTTAAAATATGAATGTTACAAATAAAATTACCACTTAAATATAAAATTTGTTGTTGTTTAATCAGGTAATAATATTCAATGTTATCTTTTCTATTTGTACAGAACCTACCAATAAATTTGTATCTTAGAATTTTTAGTTTTTCCTTAAAAGATAAAAAGCAAAGTTTCATGCAGGCAAATTCTCCTAGAAATAAACCAGGGATAAGCCTATTAATTAATGTCCTCATGAAAATAGAAAGTTCTTTTCTGCTTTGCCTTATTTCCAAGCTTTGAATAAGCTTCTTGACTCAAGTATTTATGAAATATAAATTTTATGACATTTGCAACAAAACATGTAGGTCCAGCTTCAAAGAATTTTCTACCTCATCTGAAAATCAAAGCTAGAGTCTATTACAGGAAAATATGACTGTATTTAATATGCATTTCACAGTTAAATTTTCAGTTGCAATGAAAAGAAGCAGGGAGTCTTAACAAGCAGAGGGGATTTATAACTCTTCAGAGTTCTATACAGATGAATCAACAAGACCAAAAACAAAGTACTCATAAACCTAAAATCATCTTCTAAAACTTCTGCCACAATATTTGGACCACTGATCTAAAATTCTAAGCCTCAATGAATGGAGAAAGCTTATAATTCATTTTCATGATGTTGACATAGATTTTGGATTGCAGGATATGTCTAATTACATGTAGACCAAACTACAAAGTTTTTACATGAGTCCCTTTTGACTTCTTTATCACTTGGCCTCTGCACCTTAACTTTTACTATATATCTAGTCCTCCCTTAGTACATATCAGGAAATATACTAAGTGATTTACATGTGTTTAGCTAATCTTTCAAATAATTCTATAGGTAGACATTATTTTCTACTGCACATTTTATAAATGATGAAATTTATGCGGAGCATGGTAAACAAATGTGTAGTAAGTTAACTATCTCATAAAAGAGGAAAAATAGGAGTTTAGCTTAGAAATTTTTATTTCTGTAGTTTTAATTATCTTATGTGGCTTTGAATGGCATCACAGGCAGGGTAGTGTGCACTAGCTTATCCAACTTGCAAGGCACATGTCTAGCTGCCTGGGCCACACTGATTGAATGGGAATTGTCTTGGGCTTCATATAAAATAATAAAAGATATACTTCATGTGTACAAGTAACAAGGCTTCATTTTTGCAAAAAAAAAAAAAATAGCTTCTGTTTAATTGGGCAACTTCAACCCATGGGCAAGAGGTCAAAAATACTAGGATACTGTTTTCAGTATCCTAGTACTGAACACAGAGTAAAATGAAGATTTAAACCAGTGTGGTGCTTACATGCACAAATAAAAAGAAACAGAGTAATTTTAACCATGTGTTCAAAGAAAAGTAAATCAGAAAACAGACTCACTGAACTATCTGTTCAGCCAAGTTTTAAATTTCAGAGTAGTTTAGAGAAGAAATAATACTTTAGAAAAACAATCATTCTAATCGGATGTTGAATATTGACTGATAATTATGTTGGAATCTCTCAATTAAGTTAAATGTAGTTATTTAATGAAAAGCTGAGTAAAAGTTATATCATTCTTATATTTAATGGAGGACATAGAAAAGAAGATTCTCTAGCCTTTCTCCCTGAAGCCAAGTTGCATAAGAAATGAAATTGGTGCTTTTTAAAATCTGTACCCTAACATGGACCTGCTAGGATTTCAACTTGACCCTCAGTCTATATTAACATAGCTATATGGAAAGGTCTCCACAGATGTTATAAAAGGCAATGTTAAGACAGAAATGCTATAAATGAATATTTCCTGGAATTTTTTATTAAAACCATCAACCTTTGATGTGCCCCTTGGTTATGTACTGCCTAAGTAAGCACAGTGATGTATCCCTAGGAAGACGCGTGGCTATTAAACTTGTTTGAAAGAAGTGAGTGATCTCAAGAATCATTTTTTTTAAATTAGGAAGTCATTCTAGTTACTGTTGCCATATACCAAACCCTTCCAATGATGATTATGTAATTCACCATTTTATAGTGCACACAAATTAAGTGAGAGATCAAGAGGACTGATTTGTATCTTTGCCCCATTATGTGGATTCCTCTGTGACTAAGGGCTGAAATCATTGGATAGTTCCTTACTTGCATATGTAGTGATTAATCCTGGCTGTTAACAAAGATGCTGGCTGAAAGCTGAAACTCCTACTTTTGGTTTCCCTGTATAAATTGTAGGTATGTTATTTGACTTCCCTAAAACTGGGATTACAATACACAGTCTCTGCAATTTAAAAGAGAGGTGATTTTTGGCTCACAGTTTCAGTGGATTTGTTCCATGGTAAGCTGACTCCAAGATAGAAACAGAATGACCAAATGGCATGAAGGAGAAAGGCTGTTCACCATATGATGGCCAGGAATCACCTATGCAAAGTAGGAACCAGGAACTAGTGTACTTTTCAAGTCATGACCCCAGTGCTCTCACCTTCTGACCAGATTTCACCTACGGACATGAGACTTTGAGGGAGAGGGGGAGATTTTACCTCTAACTGACGATATCCCACTCTTGTCCCTCCAAAAGCATATGTCCATCTCATTATGCAAAATGCACTTAGTTCATCTCTAAGAGTTACTAAATTCTTAGTTGTTCCACCATTGCTGAAAAGCTGAAGTTCAAAATCTCCTGTGGGAACCAAAACCCATCTAAAAAATCAAAAAGAAAATTAAATGCTTCCAGCATATAATGGTTCAGGATGTGCATTCCTATTGCAAAGGGAAGGAATAAAGAAATCAATAGTGAAACCAAAGTAAAACCAAATCTCAGCATTGCAAATATTAAATCTAATAGCTATGTGGCAAGCAGCCAATGCAAATTAGGAGGCAATTACATGATGTATAAGGGCTTTGACAGGGCTTTCTTACTGCCTTGGCAGTGATTTTCACTTGTAACATATATTATTTGGTCAAAAATTAGTGCATATTTTAGAGGTTGTTGGTTCTTCCTCATACTCAAGGAGTTCTGAATTTGAAGGATGTGCAAGGGTAAACTAGAAATTTTGGAGTGATTCCAGAGAAGAGGAAATCCTGTAGAGAGACCTGAAGCAGAGAGTGAGAGGAAGGCAGAAAAGAAGCAAGAAGAGTCCATGTCATTGGTCACAAAAAGAAGAAGTTATGCCCTTGTAGCTAAACCTAGAATATTTATCAGGAACCAATGGTTAAAGCCTGATTTTATGATTTAGGAACAGAGGTGTAGGAACAGAGTGAGTGGTATGGTTTGAAAATATTGCTTTAAGAGAATAGATAATAGATCAGAATGAGAGAACAATATGGAAATAGCATACTCAATTAAGGAGATTTTGCAGTAATCCACTGAGAAACAACGGCACCACAAAGGGTAAGTCAGTGGAAGTGGGCAGATTCAAAGTTAATCCATTATCCTGGCCATAAAGAGTCAGGGACAGTTTCCATGTGGATATGAAAATTGGATGAAATCCCGAGTAGATTACAAACAGAAATCACTTGGGAGTCAATTGAATAAGGAATATTCAAATAAGAAAAATAGTAGAAGCAAGCAGCTCTCCTCCTTGGTAAGTGGCTATGGTGTGGCCAGCTACGGCCCCTCCAGGTGGAGAACCACCAGTGTCTCCTGAGATCCACACCATGTTGGAACTTAGGACCCTGGGAAACCAAGCAAGCGGCTCCACACCATGTTGGAATTTAGGACCCTGGGAAACCAAGCAAGCAGCTCCACACCACGTTGGAACTTAGGACCCTAGGAAACCAAGCAAGGAGCTCCCCTCCCTGGTAAGCAGCTGTGGTATGGCAGACTGTGGCCCTTCCAGGGGGAGAACCACCAGTGTCTCCTGAGATCCACACCATGTTGGATCTTAGGATGCTGGGAAACCAAGAAGCCAGCCTGCCTCCCTGCTATGCCATAGTGAACCTATTTGTGCACCACCTAGAGTCAAACATCCCACTTTCCCTAGCCCCTTTCCCCTGTCCTCCCATTAGCAAATGGTAACCAGAGATCTGAGCATCTCCTGGGAGGTTGACCATAGCAAATTAGGGGGATTTCCTTCTACCATCTCTTTTTAAGGCAAATATTTTTATTACTGTTTTGCTTTATTCTGATTAATGGTACTGCTCTATTCAATATTTTGTTTCAATAAGTTCTATAATATTCTGTATTTCATTTTATTTTGATATATGTGATTGAAAGAACAACTATTGTAAAGATAACAATACCTATTACTGTTATCCTGGTAACCTGCTGTGAAGTTCTGTACCAATTTCACTACACCATCTCAGTTGGCTTTATTCTGCCTTGTTCTGTTGTATTTTACTACCTTCAAAATAAAAAAAAAAAAAAGAAAAAATAGTATAAAAATGCACATTAGATAAAACAGAATAAAATCCAACCAAACAATACAATGAGAATTACACAGGGTTTCAAAACAAGATAATAGGGTCTTTTTTTATTCTGTTTGATTTTACTATGTCTCAAGGTATGGGCAGTTATTTTAAAGACAACAAGAGACATTGTGGTAACCATTGTTGATTTCCTGTAATCTGGTTTTGAAATCCTGTGTCACTTATGCTGTCTTGTTTTGATTGGCTTTATTCTGTTTTATTTTGCTTGGTTTTAAAAATACACATTGGAATGTGCTAAGGTCATATGCTGAAGTTAATAAACAGAAGTGTTTGGTTGTGTTCTTGTGACTTGAAAGGTCTTCAATATTATCTTAAATAGATGAAGACAGGCCTTAGTCATTAACCTAAAAAGACTCCAAGACTAATTTAGTTTAGTCTAGTGATCTTATTCTGGTATTGTACTGGAACAAATAAATTGCTATTCTATAACTAAACAAAATGGACTTTAATTCTCAGCTATGTTATTTATCAGAGCTGTGATCTTATAGAGGCTATATAACCTTCTTAATCTTTATCTAGCAAATCCAAACTTTATCAAAAATATATAGAAAATAATAATGCCTACCTCACAGAATTGTATGAAAGACTAAACGAGATCATGTGTTTTTCATGGAGTGTCACACATGTATTACATTCCCCTAAATGTTAACTATTCTTATTGTTTCTGTAAGTACACTTGCTGCTGTTTTTTACCTTACACCATTTCCCTGAAGAACTTATCATATGCACAGAAAATATATTTTATTATTATCAGGAGACAGAGTTTCAGCTGGAGACTGTGGTAAACATGGTAGTTGACCTGCTGCCCAGTAGGTCTCAAGCCCACCATGGGCAGCCACAGGGGATTCATAACTTTGAATTCTTTTCCACAATCCCAACCATATAGTGACGCAACTTCCCTCCTTCAGTTTATTCAATGAACTACCTGGACCCGATAATCCTCATGGTCATTATTTCAATTGCACAAGTATAAATTAAATATCTGTGTGACCTAAGTATTACAGTGATGCAATTCTTGATTCTTACTCTCTGAGGAACAGGAATAGAAATGTTTAAGTTCTGTTGCCAGGAAACTGAGGTCAGTCAGGGATGAGAGATGCCCTGCGTTGTGTGGTGATCTTGGCTCTTGGATTTTCTCAGAGAAGATTTGCAGGGAAGTCTACCTATGGGACTTAGATTCAGCAAATACAAGTTGCTAAAGCACTTTATTGAGCAAAAAAAGAGTAGTTTTATGAGAGGCAATAATAAACTTGGGAGAGTCCAAGCAAGCAGGGTCTACAGGAAGCGTCTCCCTGAGTTTTAAGCTGATTATCTTTAGAGGCCCCAGACCCAAGACTCCTCTTTCAAATTGGGAGGTCACAAGGGCATAAAGTGCTTTATTCAGAAGGCCTGGAGCTCATAACTCAGGAAATCTAGACTATTTTTGATTCCACTCAGGACCACATTGCCAGTTTCTGGAATTTAGCTCCTTTCTGGCTAACTACAGACTCTATCGAACCATAATCGTATTTATTCATGTTAAAAAAAAAAAAAAAAAACAGAAAAAAGAATATAAAAAGCAGGGTGTGTGATCTTCATGTGATCCTTTGCAGTACTTTGAAAATACCCAGGCCCCCGCCCCGTGAGTGGGTACCAATTTAGGACAGTTGAATTTTAAGACTTATGTGGTAAACAGGGAGATTAGCTGGCAAAGAAAGACACTGTGTTTCTTTCCTGCTCAGCTGAGGATGTGTTCAGGGAAATATGTTTGCCTTTGTCTCCAGTGGCTGTTTCTTACCGAAAACAATTGAGACTCTAAGAAAGAGTCTACAAATGACTTTCCAGGTCATAGTGTAATAATTTCAAAAATCTCTGCCTGAAAATATCCTTGTATACATATACGTATAGTATATATTATGCTTATTATATTAAGGTTGCTCTAAAGTCTATGAGTGTCACTTCCTTTTTTTTTTCCTTTTTACTAAATTTTTCTTAAGCTTGTTTAGGCAGTGCAACATGGACCTGATCCTTTCCACAAAGATGGTTGCCTCTAGCACCTCATACAGAAAAATTCAATTAAATTAAATTCTAATTTTCAAGTACATCTCATAGTTTATTCAAAGTGTAAAATACTTCATACTATGAACTTTTAGACTTCAGGCAGAGCACATTAATGTTATTTTGCTTTAATAATCTGTTTCTGAATCTTGATATTTTGTTTTGCTTTTTTAGAAAGGCTTGGGGGCAGGGAACATATAAGTACTATGACCATGTTTAGCTTTTTTTAGACAGTGTAACAAGACCTGCAGATCCAAAACACAGTCCTAGAAAGGACTAATCTCCCTTCACTTTCTGTTTATAGCTTTCACCCTAAGAGTACAGGATCAGATTTAAACTCTGCCACTTTAAATCAGCTTTGAATCTTGCATCTAACTCTTCTCCTGGGTTTTAGTGCCATATTGCAATGTTAAAGTGTAAAACTCTGCATCTGCCGAGGCATTTGGCTGGAAAAGCAAGTATGTCAATGGCCGTCCCTCGCTGCCACCACACATATGGAATTTCTGTGTTCAGCTCTGCCATCTGGTCGTTAGGCCTAGATTCACTTTTCATTGAATAAGGACCATCTACCATATCGGCATCTCTTACAATATGCTATCCTCTCCATCGTGTTATTTTGCAGGTTTTCTAATGGCATTTCCTTTTCCTCACAACCTTTTTCTTTCAGCAAATATTCTACAAAGAGCAACTTTCAGTGACATTTGGGAAAAAAATTTAAAGAGAAAAACATACAATGTTGTAGTTATAATTTGAATAAGAACAATTAAAATTTCAAATCATTATAAGCACAAAGCTAAGAGATTCACAGTGAAACAATGTTGTGTGTCGTGCTTTGAAAATTTCCCAGATAACCTGAATACATACCTTAACCAATACTGCCTGCTTTACATTATGAAAAAAAGGCGTGTTTATTGTGCCTGCTATTGTATTTCCCTATTTATAAAATTGTTATTTTGAAACTGAAAGACATTCCCTTTTCTGTTACATGGAAGAAGTCCCAGGATATTTTTCAAACACTATTCTTATATATACTCTCCACCACTAAACAATCCTCACATAAGGAAGATGCAAACACCTGCCTAATTAATTCATTTCCTCAAACTTCTCATCTTATTGAGAGGAAAGAATAAAATTACAGCCATAAAATAAGCATTGACTTAAAAGTTTAAAGGAAAACGTTCAGAAGTCAATATGATTATTTGGATACTCAGGAATAGAATTTACCTGAAACTTCATTAGCTTGAAATAAAACAAAAGTAATTTAAAAATCTGTAGTCAGATTCTATGAAACCAAAGATGGCAGTTAAGGACTGGGTTCAGGAAGAGTTGTATATAATTGAAGCTGATTTTTTTCCTTACTGAGAATTGAACCCAAGGCCTTTTGCAGTGAGCTACATCAGTGTAATCATTAATTGTGATGTCAGCTTGAATGGATTAAGAAATCCCTAGTAGATTAGTGGAGCACAGTCCTGGGCATGTCTGGATGATTGACATGTAAGTTGAGAACAGAGAGGAAGACTCATGCTGGATGTGAGTGGCACACCGATTTGTTTGTTGCCTGGACAGAATAAAAAGGAAGGAAAAGAAGAAACACCCCCGCTCTTTTGTTCCTCAGAACAGCTCCAGTCTTTGTCACCATCTTTGGCTGTCTGACTCCAACTCTGTCGGCCCACCATCACAGACTCTTCAATTTTCCAGTGGGGACTTGCACCAGAGACGGCAGTGAGCTCCAGGCCTCTGATTTGCATCTCTCAGCTCCCCAGTGCACTGATGGCACTTTTGCATTCTTCCACCTCTCATTCTTTTTTTTTTTTTTTTTTTTTTTTGTCTTTTTCATTTTATTGGTACCGGGGATCGAACTCACGACTGCCTGCTTGCAAGGCAGGTGCTTATGCCACTGAGCTAAGTCCCCAGCCCCCCCCCACCTCTCATTCTTTAAGCAGCTATTGTGTGCCTACATTCTAAGTCATACCGAGGTCTGATTCTCTAGTGAGCCTTGCCTGACCCAATTGCCTGTCATGTGTATGTATGTATGTGTGTGTGTATGTGTTTTGAGACAGACTCTCTCCAACTCACTAAGTTTCTCAGGCAGGACTCAAAGTTGTGATCTCAGCTTCGCAGAGGATAGGAATTATAAGCATATCTACCATGCCTGACTGAACCTTATATTTTATATTCAGAAATATTTCTAAAATTCCTGCACAACTTTACCATACTTTTCAACCACTAATCGCACTCCTATCAGAATTTAATCAACAGGATTCATTCTAAAAGGAATCTCTTTGGGCATCTGCTTAAGTCAGTTGCACATATAGTCACTACAAAAATATAAAATCTAGGTAGAAGTTAAGACTCTGCTTCTCTAGCAATTGTCTAGTTAACACTAGGTGTTTGCCTGAATAGGATACCTAACTTAACAAAAATGTAATGTTCATGCTCTTCCAAAAGAACTTCATTAGGCTTGGAAGTGTGCAAATTTCATTCAGTAAGAATCTCCTAGGTGTTAAGCATGGTACAGTGTCCATTTTTTCACCATGGAAACTCAGAAGTTCTGGGCAATAACACTTATTTTTCCCACTATATAGATATGAACTTAGAAAATAATTGTTGAAGGTAGTATTTAGATCATGTCTGTCAGCCTCAAATTCTGAACTATTTACCCAACTCTGCTTGTCTTTGCTGAGTCACAAGGAAGAGTTGGATATGTAAGATTCTACTTTACTCACCACTCTTTTCACCTTAAAAATCCCCCTGTGTCTCTGAAATATTTACGCATATCTGAAACCCAGGATACTTTCTATTTATAGTCATGTTTACTGAAATAAAACAAATGGGCCCACATAAGGCAAATTTACCCACAAGGAAGGAGATACAGTGGAGTATAATTATTAATAAACAAATATTCTGAAGTCACAGAAGCTAAGTTAAAATGCATTCCTTTTCCACTTATTGGCTGGGTGACTTTGGCCAAGGTTACTCTTGGCCCTGAGTCTCAATTTTCTCATCTGTATTGAGTGACTATCATAAAAATGCAGGGAATTATTGTGATAATTACTTTTAAATGCAGAATTCTTAGGACCATGCTAATGTATATTAAAGCTTAATAAGAAATCATTTTTATTATTGTTAATAGGGAATAACCTTATAGAAGGACACACAACACTGGTTCTCAACTTTTTGCACATTGTAATTAGTTGAGAAGCTTTTTAAATTTCTGGTATTGGGACTCACTACCAGTGTTTTTGTTTAAATTATAAAGTGTGGATACTTAATTCAGTACCAATAGGTTTAAAAATGATCCCAATATTTTTAGATCATAATGTTCAAGATTAATTCCAGATCAATTAAATAAGCTCCCTAGATGACTATAGTCTGAAGAAACGTTTGAGAATCACTGTTTCAGATAAATACACCACTAATTTTTATACTCTAGACCCACATTGAATCATTGTAGGGGATAAAATATGTTGATTATCGAGTCTGATTCTAGATTAACTGGTGTCTAATTTATAGTGGTAAGACCCAACAATATGCTATTGTTAAAGTTTGCTTCAAGTCATTGCAAAAATTAAAATCAGCTGAGATTAAGATCCAATATTTCAGTATCCCTACAACATTAGTGTGACTCACAATAACCTGGAATAATTGTTGAAGTACTGTTAGGATCCCAATTTTCAGAATTTCTGTATTAATTTTAGATGGTGACATTTAATTTTAATTTCTCACAAGTTCTCCGATGATGTTGCTGAAGACAAGCCCGTCAAATAAAATAGTAAATGATGAATGTGACAGATATGCTTTGAAATGGGAAAGCTGGATGGGTAATAGACTATATTATTACCAAGTACTTCTCACAAAACATTTATTACTTACAATGGATAAAAGAATATCTTGGAAAATCTGTCTGACATCACCTTAATCAAGTAATCTAAGTGAACATCATCAGTTATGAGAAATATAAAAATTATACTCCATTTTCTTGGGGTGCAATGAGAAATTGGTCAAACTACAGGAATTTTTCTGCTGAAGAAACAGAACTTGTGTCCAATCAGAGGTAACATGGCACAAAACTAAACTTGGGACTGTTTCTGAAAAGTATAAAAAGACTAAAAATATTTTTACTTTTAGTTAAAGCAGCCTAAAAATATTACAACCTATAAGATCATGATTATGAATCAATTCTTTGGTAGACAGGGTCTTATGGAACACTTGAAAGAACGTAAATGGATCTGAAAAGTATGTGGCAGAAATGTATCAATATTAATTTATGATTGGGAGTGTTGTGTGTGGAATTATTCTTTTATAGTCTGAGATTCAAGTACAAACAGAGCACACCAAAATATTGGGGAAGCTGAACCAGGAGGTTCTCCTTTAGAAAACCAAAGGACAGGTTTAGAAAACCAAAATCCGCATTTTCCTTTTTTGTATGGGAATCAAACGTTCCCAAAATCATGACATTTTGTGAAAAATTTACTTAATGTATCTAACTTTACACAGGACTTTCTTAGAAAGCAAACTAGAATTAAGGCTGGAAAAATACAAGTTTGCTTTCTCAGCAGAGATAAAACAAATTACTTTTTGAAGAATCCTAGATAAAACTGATTTGTACTATTTTTTAAACATCCCTCAACTTAATCTTCAGCAACTGTCATGGCCTCTGGCTCTCATCTGTGTCTCCTATCTTCCCACACTTCAGTTTGAAACAGGGTCTTATATGGGCTTTATTGGGATGTTTTTCTATTTCTCCTCATATTTCTTCGCAATTTCATCAAGTATGTAATCTTTGCATATTTCTCCAGACTCTTTCTCAGATCTCTTTCCCTTTTCCCAATACATTTGTACTTTTTGCCTATCTCCTACCTGTCACAACTCTTTGGTGTGATTCTCTTGATAGTTCTACCCTGTCACTCTCTTTTATCTCACCCAGTAAAACCATTAAGTTCTTTCTGGTCTATTTGCTTTCATCCGTGTTCTGATTTTCACCACCGATAGCTATTTTCTCACCTAATGAATCTCATTTTTACTAGTATCATTTTCTTTATTCATTTTAACCAAATAATATTTAAATTTATTCATAATCTTATGAGTACTGTCATTTTTATTCATTCATTCTTTATCATTTGTTCATTCATTCACCAAACACATTTTACACAATTTGAAAGTGATTTAACACCACATTCTGCACTACAAAAGAACAAACAAGATACAACTTGGACCTTAACCTTACACACCGTATGATCCAATTGTGATTCTTCAATGCAGTGATTCTTTTCCTATAACTATATGGTAATCATATGTACTCTGCCTGACAAAGGGATCCTACATATTTAAGTAGACATAAAAATATGGTTATGAGCTTTCTGATCATAGAATGAAAGCATCTATACCAATTCACCTACAAATGAAAGATCACAAATATTCAGATACTAATACTAAGCCTCTGCTGTGATTCCAGTAAAGAAAAAATGTCAAATGGTTGAGTCAAAATACAATGTTAGAACTACATAATTTGTCTTAGTGATTAGCTAATGTTTTGAACATATAAATATATTAACATACAATGTATGCCCCTAAAGCAAGGAATTATTAAATAAGTGTGTAAACTAAAGGTTGATATAATCTAACTTACATGCTGAATGGTTTTAAAAGAGAAATAGACTGAGGGTATGTTGTGGATGACTCTGGCAAGCTTTCTGGAGAGAAAGAGATAAGCCTATAAAAGGCAGCCACTCTGGAGAGAAGAGAATCCGTTCACTGAAAATATTCAGTAGATCCTTCAGTGCCCCCAGATACAGCCCTTGTTCCTGTTATCACAACTTGGGCTGTTTTGTTGAATCTTTCTTCCCATTCATAACTTTAAAATTGAGTATTGAACACTCAGACAGCTTGAGAAGGACCTGACTGAAAAGCCCAAGTCTAGATACAAAGTTCAAAAATGAAGCCTTAATGTTACTGAGACCAAGGATGTAGGATGAGTCTCTAAACTAAATCTGAAGAAAAGCAGAAGAGACCACAAAGAATGCAGGAGGAGCATTGGAATTCATGATTTGTTAGATAGACTCAGAAAGTAAAATCCAAATGAGTGTCATGTTTTGAGTTTGGACTGACAATTTCTATTTCAGTTTCCTGAAATTGTGATAGGAAACAAATTAGGAAGAGTCAGTCTGTGAGAGATGAAAGAATTAATTTTCTTCTGAACATTTGTATTTTAGCCATCTATGGATATTCAAATGAATATGTTCAGCTGGAAAGCAGATGTATGTGACAGAAGCCAAGATGATGTCTGCCTGGGAGATTTAGATTTAGAAATCATTATGCTATCAGTGCATGTTAAAACCATGACACTAGGTAGAATTTTCAAAGAAAAATGTATAGAAATAAAAACTATATTGGATTGGAAACAATTCATAGGGAAACCTATGTGTAAGAATCATGTAAAATGAATAAAAAAAAAAAAAAAACAGCCAAAAATGACACGGACCAGCCAGGGGTTCTAGGGAAAGCCTGTCTTTCTCTTTCTCTCTTTATTTCTCACCATAGCTAAAATAATCTCTATAAAACAGACACAAAATCAGATTGTTCCTTTGTCTTCTAAGGTTTTCCAGGGGTTTTGTAATAAAACCCGCTCCCAAAGACATAAGATCTTTCATAATCTGGCCTCTCCTCTTTCTCATTGTATGCCAGCTCCTGTCTTCAACACACAAACAGACAGAATGTTCTGATTCTACATCCTCAGGGGCTTCATCCATATTCAGCTGCTAAATGAGATCAGCTTATTGTCCTTCACAGAGTAGTATCACTACAGTTATTTAGGTTCAGCCCACCCTTCCCTTTTCAGAGAGAACTTTTCAGAATCACCAGACTCACCCTGTCTTGTTAGTATCTCATTCATCTCATCCTTTCCACAGAATTCACCAAAAGTAAGAATCAAATACCAGTTTGTAAATTTCTTTGCCATACTGTTTTCTTTCACTTGAATTTGGATAATAATCTTGCTTTTCCTCTGTCATTTCACTATTCACACTTCTTGGTAGAGTGTTTAAAACATGGTTTTAGTCCAGTACAGCTATGTTAGTTAAGAGAAGTAGAGTCTGAGTCAAGAGATGTAGATAGTTTCAACAATAAAGGAATAAGTATCAATATTATTAGATGTGGAAAAAGCCAGCAAATAATATACAAAGTTTTGAGAAATTTCCACTCCATTATGCTTCATCAAGCCATGTGATATTTGCCTAAAGAGCTCAAGAGTGAAGAGTGCACCTAAACTGGATTGCAATTGATTTGTGATTCTCTGAAGGGAGGTAGAATGCATTGGGAACAGGGAATATTGATGTCTATGTCCAAATACATAAACAACACACAAAGGGGAGAGAGAAAGAGGAAAGGGAAAAAGGATTACAACAAATGTGAAGATTTGTTGGTTTTGTTTTCTCTTAACATAGAAAAGACTGATACTGCTGACTGAGAAGGAAAAAAAAGTTGACAGGGAAAAAATGGAGACATGCAAGAGACAATTTTAGAACAAATTTCAAAAAACTCAAATAAATGATTCAAAAGCATAGATGGAGAGTTATTCTTTAGAGGAGGAAAGATTTACCCTCTAAAACAGACAGAAAATGAGAAAGGAAAAAAGAAGGAAAAGAGGGGATATAGGTATGGTTGTATAGGACTGGGTAGATTTCAATGTTATGAAGTTAAGATGGGGAATTAAGGAGGCTATAAATATGAGGTGTTAGAAAACAAGACTTCCTTAGTGATAGTGAAGATATGCCTTGGTGACCCTAAATCTAAGACTACAAATCAATATGACTAACACCATCAGAAGTACATGCAGAAGTATATCGAGTATGCAGGACTGACCTTGAAATAAGTTTGCCAGTGATTCTTCCTTACAATTATAAATAGACAAGGATGCAAGTGAGCATAATTTAGCTGAACAGCCCCAGAATGAAAACGGGGTAGCAAAAACCACGATGCCAGGAGACAGGAAAAGAAGGAAATAAATGGAGGCCTGAGGGAATGAAGTCTCTTCTGGACTCTCTAAAGTCTAGAAGAGGTACATAGCTGGTGTGAGGGTTAAGTCTGCAAACCCAGCAGTTTGGGAGGCTGAGGCAGAAGTCTTATCCTCTTTTGAGCAGTTTAGTGACCTGGCAAAAACCTGTCCAAAACCAAAATCAAAACCAAAACCAAAATAAAGCACATGCCAAAAAGCAAAACAACAACAGGAAACCATTAAAGATGAATGTTCAGGGAGGAGGCCCTGAATTCAGTCATCAGTACCCAAAAAAATGCTCCTTCAGACCATAAGAAAAGTAGAGAAAAGGGTTTATTGTAGAGTCAGTTACTGGAACTTGTGATTTCCAAAACACAAAAGACAGATGGCAGTGATAACATATAGGGGAATGGTCAGATGTGCTTGGAAAGAAGAACTCATGTATGAAAGCAGAAAGAGATACAACTGGACATCATACACTTGAGAGGAAAAGGAATTTTCCAAACTATTCTCTCTGTCACAAGTGTTTTCACTAATCATATTCCCATAGTTTTGCTCATTATATTTTTCCAACTCATAACACTGTTACGGAAATCTATGATTTTTTTGCAATCTTTGAATCTCATCTCAAGTCTTCTAAAATTTGGTGCAGTATAATTTCAATAACTTTTCATCATTCTTCTACCTTCTTTCTTTCCTCTCTCTTTTTCATCATCATCTCTGTTTTGTCCCTCTCTCCTCTCTTCTCTATCCATACACACATGCACATTCTCTCTGTCTCTCGCTGTCTCTGTCTCCTCCCTACATCCATACACACATACACATAGTTACTTTTTACTCCTTGCTGAGACAAAATACCTGATGACCAAAGCTGGGGAAGAAAAGGTTTATTTGTTTCAGTTTTTGGAGGTTTCAGTCCATACTCAGTTGGCTCCAAGGCAGAGTGGCATGGTGGGGCCCTATGTGTGTGTAGCACTGACACCATCAATGCAAACTCTAGACAATGAACCAATCATAAATGCACAATGCAAATACATGAGGTGTGGGGGCCACAGACATAAACCACGACAACATACAATTTTTGTTTTTAACAAATATATTTTGAATGCCTGCCCTGTTGCAGGCACTAAGAGGTATTAAGGAATACATCCTTGTTGTGAAGAAGGAAGACACATACAATCCCCAAAGAAAAGTAAAAATATACAAAAACGGTTATATTGACATTCAAAGTAGCATATGGCATTGAATTCCAGAAAAAGGTCTGATTAGTACTGAAAGATTAGAGAACTTGGTTAGGTCTGGGTTTCTATGTATTCTAGGACTAATTTTCCTGACTATGGATATTAAGATAGAAAATTATAAAAAAATTTCCTGTATTTATTTTAAATAAAATTAATGCTTCTAGGGGTTTAAACATTAGTGACTTTCCTTAAAAATATTAAAATCATTCCCTGAGAATCCCAGCCTTTTTATTCTTACTAGTCACTGCTGGTAGTTACTGTGAGTGCCATTAGACTTCATTTCTCCATGCACTATATAGAAGTAATACTCTCTGACACATGTTCCATGTAGACTTAAGATATGCCATTAAAAATAGCACATACGAAAGGGATTTTAAAAGTGTAAGCTTTTAAATAAACATTAAAAATGGTGATAATCGTAAAACAATTGTGACTATAATTCATACTGCTGTCATCAACGAACACATCTCAAAACCATACAGCATAGCGGTGGGTTTGTTCACAGTAGTTCTCATTAAACATCCCAGCTTTCACTGGTCATTGAGTACGTACAGCACTCTTTTGGAAACAAAAGCAAAAGCAAATTCTACTAGATTATAAAAAAATGTTCAAAGATCAAGATAATTGAATTATTTTTACTGAAGTAAACATTTTTATTAGAGGTTATTACCATGAGAGGTTAATGGTAGAACTGTACTTGGAAAAATGGTGAAGAGGGTTTCGTTTTAACTAAAAAAATTTTTTTGATCTACTAATTATTGAATTAAAAGTCAACACATTTATCTCACACAGGGAGGCAGCCAAAGCATAAGTAGTTTTTAGAGGAAATAGCATGAATAGACAAAGACCTTAATCTCAAAGAATTATACTTTATTCAGTATTTAAAATATTTATTCATTAAACTTTCACCAAATGCTTATAACTCAGTGGGAATAATGCAATAAACAGCACTACTAGAGAACATGAAATAACATGAGTGAGCTTATATTTCAGGATTCGTGCTTTGTTTAAGAAATGCAGAAGAGGGGGTATCTTTGAGTCTGAGTTTTCCGTGGACCTCCACATAACAAAACGTATAATCAATTATACAGAATTAACATAATTTAAGTAGACAAAAGAAAAAATTAACATCCATTCTAAATTTAAAAAGTATAAAGAAATGCTTACATGTAACATACATATAAATCTATTGCCTTGCTAATTGCTACACTGCACAGTGTTATGTAGTAATAATAAGAATGAATGCTGAATCAATTCATGAAAAATGCCAAATGTTAGACCATCATGGAATATCTTCGACCCTAAAAGTTTTGCTAGAGATCCTATATTACTTGAACATTCTATTAACTTTCTATTTTAATAATGCTACATTTAATATATTTCAAGCCTTTTTTAACAGATTTCCTTATTTGGTTTCAAATTCCCAAGTTTCTGTAAACTAAATTTTAAATTACATATTAAAAATGTGACTGGATTTCAATATTTAACTAGATGTGATGTCATATATAGAAGGATGCAAATACAAATTTCCAGAAATATACAATCAAATTTTAAAAGATGTTGTGCATTCTTTCTAACAGATCTAATTTTACCTTCCCATATGGCATTATTAAATTGACTTAAGTGAACCTAATATCTGAAAAATTTTAAATTATTGCTTTTCAGGGACTGTGCTCATTTGTTAGAAAACCTATTTGTCTGCAATATTTTTTTCTCAGTATACATTTGTAAAATCTATTTATCATTTTTCACCTTTCTATTCCTTTTATTAGCATCATCTCACACTGTTCTTTTCATTTTTCTACACGGTTGTTCCTGGATTTGATTTTCTGACACATGCCATTATTATATTTGGTTAAATTTTCAAAACATAATCTCTACACCAACAGTTTTCTAATTATTTTTCTTGGCAAGAAAGCATTTGTTTGACGAAAATTATGTGCTTAAAGCTAAACTACAAAGCAAGTAAATGGAGCTGTTTTGTTAAGGTGGGTGTCAGAGGCTCAGCATTCTTTGTCTGCTTGCTGTGGTTTTCACCTCCCCCTAGCATCCCCTAGACAACTCCAAAGAGTTTTAGGCTTTTGTTACCCACAGCTTGAAATCAGCTGTTAGGAATGTCAGCTTCCTTTAGTCAGTTGCCTCAATTTTATTATTTATCACTGAGCAAAGGGTGATAATCTTTCATTATGGAACATAATCTATGTGTTTTCATTTCCCCCAGGATTAAAACTGGGAAAATGGAGGAAATCAACACATACACATACTCTCTCTCCCCGCCCCCATATGTCTCTCTCTCTGTAGGGATTTTGGTGGGCTTCCTCCTATAAAATCAAAATGAAAATATCAACATACAGTAGAGGTTCCCCTATTTAATGTAGTTGAGACCGATACCTAGTCAAATAGCAGAAAAAGCTGAGGTAGTCTAGGAGTCCTGTTGTTCCTTGATTTGTTATATCACTCAAGTAAAAAAGCTTTAGCTATTATTCCATCACATGTATTGTGTAGGCTCCCTTTGAAAAACAAAATACTGGACATAATTACTTAAAATAATTTAAATGTGCAGAAAAAAAGTTAACATGATGTATAAAGAATTCTGTAAAAGTCTTGTCCTCCCCATGGCTCCCACAATTTTCCCAAATAACACATTGTTATATTTTGGGTCTAAAACGTCCCCCAAGACTCAGGTGTTCAGAAGTGGGGCTTTTGGTAAAGTAACTGTATCTTTGGGGTGTTATTCTCATCAGAAGATCAATCTGCTGAGGATTTCACAGAAGCATGTGCTGATAAGAGGAGGGACCCTATTGGAGGAGGAAGCTGGGTGCAGGAGGTGCATTACTGCAGGCAGGTTTGGCTTCTGAGGATGAGTCTCCTACACAGATACTTCACTATCTGTCTCTGCTTTTGACTGAAATCTGCTGAGTAGTTTTCTTTTCCATGTCTCTCTTCCATGTTGTTTCTGCCTTGACACCAGCCAACCACACACTGAAACTTCGGAAACTCTGAGCCACAATAAACTTTCCTTCCTTTAAGTTTCAGGGGGTCAGTTATTTTGCTCCACAAATGGGAGAGCTGAGTAATACATGTATGCTATAAATATTTTTGGTAACTGAAGAACCACTCTTTGACGTTTTGCTAATAACCAACGTCTATAATTTACACAAAAGTTCACCTTTTGTGTTGTAAATTTCTGTATGTTTTGACAAATATACATCAGCATGCATCCACCATTAACATATCATCCAGAATTGTTTCACTTTCCAAAGAAATCACTGAAGTTTTTCCTGTTGGAAATGATCCCCCTGGCTCAGTTTGTCGATGCAGCTAATAAAACACTCAGACATCAAGGTATCTTGACAAAGCTTTTTATTTTTGCAAAAGGGCACAGGCTTTAGGTAGCAGACACACAGGGCAAAGGAGAGTAGCCTCTTTTATCGCTAATGCAAAAAAAAACCAGCTGATCTCTTTCCCATTGGCTGGGTTGGAGGATCACAATTTGTCTCGATTGGCTAACTCAGACAACAGGTAGCAAGAAGAATCTGAGTGTTGCAGAGGGGGTTGTGGAAAACAGAAAAAATAGTCTCAGGATTGGAACTGAATGGATATGTTTCGTAATTTAATATGTTCAGGAAGAGGTATTGAGGATGGGCTAGAGTCCAAAATGGAGTCACTTCTATTTGATAGAAAAGACAAAACTTACTGTTCCCACCTAATGATTCTCCCCACCCACTCCAACCTCTAACAGTACTGATCTTTCTACTCTCTCTTTAGTGTTGTCTTCCTTAAAATGATATATATAGTATTCTAAATGATCACTACATTGGCTTTGCTTACCTAGTCACATAGCTGTCAATTTCTTCTATGCTTTTACATAGCTTTATAGCTCACTTCTTGTTCCTCTGAATTAGTTTAAATGCTTGTGGATTTGTATGGATGTACTATGGCTATTTATATGCTATTGGTTGCTGTGATTTCACACTTAATCTTAATTTATAATCCATAGATTTGCATGTTAAAAATTGTAATTTTCTAATACTAATACAAAATATTCTATTTAAAAATAAAATAATGAAGATAACAATATGCACTATGTTAGCTATCATTATTTCTTATCATCTTGTGAAATTTAATTTACTTTTTTTCCATAAAAAATAAAATAAGAATCTCAATTTGCCTTTAACTTCCACTTTTATTTTGGATGCAAACACACATTTTAACAAGAATTTCAAGCTAATAAATAATGAATGCTTGCTCTTTTATTTTCTCCTGTCCCTAAGAATAATGAGTTACTAGTGTACCTCATAAATACAATTTTCATTTATTCACACAAACAATAATAAAATAATTACTACTTTCTTGTCTTTAAGCTATGAATAGAAATATTTGAAAAATTAAACATACTTGTTTAATTTTTCAAAATTTTTCCAAATATGAAAAATTAAGAATGCTTCTAATCCTGTTCAGGAATTTCTGTCATTGTCAGGAAAGTGATAAAGATGACAACATTCATTTTAATATGCAAGACATATTTCTTACCCTTCTATGTTCTTATTCTTGGTTTGAGTCTTTTTAAAATAGTTGATTAAATTATTTGTGAGGATACATAACTAAACTTACTATATTTTCACTTTTTGAAAAGAAATAATTTGGTTTTAGTGTTTTATATATTTCATAACTATGACTATTATAGATTTTTATAATATTTCAATTTCATCTTTCTTTCATTTTTAAAATGCCCCTCTTAGGATTTTTACCTTTCCAATTTGATCCTGTATGACGCTAAATCCTTATCACATAATTCAGAATTTTAAAGCTGTGTTTGTGTCTCTTCTTTGGAAGCAGACTTTTAGAATCATAAAATAGAGAAAAAGAAATATTATGTCCACTTTCAGTGCATGATGAACTCTTTATTTCCTTTGTATCTTAACTCAGTTGGTTTCTTTCTTTGCAAAAAATTCAGCTTGCTAATAACATCATCTTCACACGGTATGCCTTGGAGTTTAAATGCTTGTGGCATAATCAGCACTGACGGACGACATACGTCCTCTACACCTCCTGCCCATACTCACAGGACATCTCACTAATTCATCACCATCCAATCAATGATGGCCCCTGCTGAGAGGGGAGAGAAAAGAATGACTTTTTCACATAAATATTTGAAATTGGCCTAATTATATTGTCCCAGCCTAGGATGCGGTGGTAAAAATGCATTTAGGTGAGCACAGACATACGCAGGTGGAGAAGTAGTTAGGCAGATTAAATAAAAGTGTTCCACTGAAGTGTTTAACTGCAGGAGCCATCATCTTCCTATATTCCAACTGCATAAAATGAACGCTATTAAAGAAGGATGATATTAGAAAAAAATCAAATGGCGTAGAGCTTTGCACCTTTCCGCTAGACAGACAGTATTCTTCCTCTCAATCTTCCTTTTCTTTTATTCTTCTCCACTTTTCTGCTTGCTTTTCCTTTTTCCTTCTTATGGAAAATTCTTTGTCTTCCTCTCACTATTTTTTTGCCTTCTTTTCTTCTTTATTTTTTATTTCTATTTTTCCTCGGGTTTGGTAGAAACATAATCAGGGTAGTGATTTTAAATAATGGATCTGCCAGCACTAAGAAGCAGGGACATCAAGAGGACTAGCCTGAATATGTAGAAGATGGTTAGGAAAATATGATTTTTCAAGGCAAAAATGATGAGGTTCTGAAATAGTCATGAGACAGGTAAAGGAAAGAAGGATGTAAGAAATCCTTTAAAGATAGAATAGACAATTTCACTGTTGTGGGGAAATGCAACACACCCTCAGAACACTTAGAAAATCGTTTGCACATTGTAACTGAATTTTTCAACTGTAAATCGGTCATTGCAATGTGAACTTTAGCAATTTGCCCTTTATATGCATAACAATATCATAAGTAAATCAGGGAGAAACTAATGAGAAAATATATATCAAAGAGCCAACTAAGCTCTATGCACAAAATCAACAACAGTTTGTAATTCATTTCAATCATATACTGAGTAATTGCATATTATGCAATACAAAACCAACTGTACTTTCTCTTGTAAAATTTAGCTGAGTCCTGAATTTTGGCTATTTGTGAATGCAACTTCTACATAAACCTATAGTCAGTTTTCATGTCTAAATGTGCTAAAATATGCACTTTAGGGAAAGAAAAGAACACTTCTCTCCCCTGACCTCTTTGGAAAAATAATACCATTGGGCATCACGCCTTGGAAACCCACATGGCATGGTTAATGAAAAGCCAGGAGTTTGGAGAGAATATTGAATTTGAAAGTCTCTGAGAGTGTTCCCCAAATGGGTTGTTAAGTCCCTGTGACAGAGAACATTAGTGCTAGATGATGACAGTCATTCGATTCTAAACACAAACCATATTGTCTGTGATTAAAGGCAGATGCCGGAGGAGGGCATCCAGGGCATTGTGGCCAGAGCTGCATTAGAACTGTCCCTTGGCGATTTCAAGGCTGTGACCAAAAGTAATAATGATAATCATAATAAAACAAGACAAAAATTTGACTTTGTCTCCATGTTGAAGGGTAGACGTTTATAACTTTTGAAGGTTTATGGTCCAAATTTGGGGAAGAAAGCAAACACAGATACATAAATATTTTTTTCCTTCCACAAATATGAAAGTAAATAAATGAATCTTCAGCTACAACAAGAATATACCCACAGGAGTTCTTTAGAGCATATACCTGGGTAGGATGTTTGCCTATGGAGCTTTGTAGTCCTTACTTGTCTATTTAGTTTGTTAGAAAGGGCTGGAGAAATGACAAGTGATTAACCTGTCCTTGTCTCTGTAATACTTTAATCCAGAAATATAGAACTATTTTCTCTATTGATTTTTTTCCATCTACATTTATGGCATTTTTTGGTGAGACACTCTCTTCTCCATAATTATCATAACAGCTTTATTGTATCATTTGTGGAAAATATCACATTAGATTTGTTAGGAATAATTATATATGCCCTGAATTTCTCTCTATAGTTCATAAATCATTTGGATGAAAGGCTATATTTATCTAACATTAATTGAATACTTACATGTATGGAATTTTCTGAAAGCATTATACATGTTATCCCACTCAGTACAGCTACTATATAAGATAGATATGTAATTTTCCTAAACTTATAATGGGGGCAAATGAAGCAGAAAAAGGTAAACTAACTTGCCCAAAGACACATAGTTAGTAATTAGCAGATCTGAGCTCTGAAGCCAGTAATTCTGATTTAATATCCCCTGCATTCTTACGAGACGCCCGGGGAACAGAAGACAAAGCTTAAGGCCTTTCCAAAGTGCACAACCTAATTATACCATACTTCCTCAAAATATCTTTGAGCCCAGAGGGCCTCACCTTCAGTTTAAGGGTGAACCAGATGTGGATGTTTCTCATTTGCCACTCAGCACACCCACAGGGCTGCAGAAGAACGTGCCTTGTCTCTGGGAAGATCAAAAGACTAATTAGATTGCAGAAAGTTCATAATCACAAGGAGCAAGGCTTATACTGCGTCAAATGCCAGTCGCCCAAGTGATGTTAGTAAATTTAAACCATCAACTTAGTAGAAGTACTTCCAGACTGATGACCACAGCATGTGTCTACCAAAGCCAGGGGAAGGTGCTTCCTAGTAGACTACAATATCATCATTGGCTTCAGATAATTCGGTAATTCCCAAGGGCACTGATCTTAACACACCCAAGGAAGCAAGAAATTATAATTGAGGACAAGGAGAAACAATAGTCAGAAAAGTATTCAGATAAAAATTAGGCAATTTATAAGTGAAGTTTTATCGAAATGGAAGATAGATGGAGAAAGCTTAATTTTATCTCCTATTTAAGAAAAAAAAAAAGAAATCATGAAATAAATATTTGAAGAGAGAATGGCAGAGTTTTCTAGAACTGACCAAGACTGAAGCTAAAGGTATCAGAAACCATATAATTTCTACCTAGGAGAAATAAAAATTATACCTATTCACCTTATGGTGAGACTATAGAATAAAAGTTATCATCATCAGATCTTTGGAATAGTCAAGGGGAAAAAAATAGATTGTGGCAAAGTAGTGGGCTTCATAATGATAGAGCTTTGCAAACAATAGAAGCAAGAAGAATTTTGAATAATATATCTTCAACAGGATTAAAAGTTTCACTTTAGAATTATATTTGAATTATAACATTCAAATATCAAATTGAAGCATATTTATTTTCATATTGAAGGAAAAAATATCAGGAAACCAGTCACTAACAGAAAAGGAAATAATAAAATATTACTCCAGTCATGAGTTTGTTTATTCTCAAAAAATGCATTAAGAACCTGACCATAGTGGCACACACTTATAATTCTAGTGCCCTGGGAGGCTTACCTTGCAAATCTGAGTCCAGTCAGAGCAATTTAGTAAGACCATGTTTCAAAGTCTACACATAAATAAATAAAAAAGATGAAGATGTAGCTAAATGCAAGGACTCGGAGTCTAATCCCCAATACCAGAAATACAAAAGAGAACTATGAGGTATGAGGAGACACAGGAGTCGGGATGAGGGGTCAGAGGAGCAGGGGAAAGAGAAACAGAAACAGAAACAAAGAGAAAAAGAAAGAGATAGACAAAAAAAAGAAGAGAAGGAAGGAAATAAAGAGCAAGCTAAGAATAATATTTGAAGAATCTTGAAAAGATTATTATAAAAAGAACATTGTTGAGGAACTTAAAACAACAAAATTAAAGTATGATAAATTAGGAGATAAATTTGCATAATAATCAAAGTTCTAATTTGAAAGAAGGAAACAAATTTTAATAACATTTGCCTGAAATAAATTAGGTACACATGTCATAGTTTTTAGAATAACCCCTTTAAAAACTGATGCAGAATGAGCTTTCTGTGAGCCTGCTTTAGCAGTGTCAGTAGAGTGGGTGTTACTGCATGATGGGCAGGAAGGAATCTGAAAAATAAATATTTTACTTGTAGCTCTGTTTAAGCTCATGAGAATGAACTGGGCTAATTACATGAATACAAATTAAGATGCAGCAACAAATTTAAGTTTCTTTTGTAAAATTAACAAAATAACTCCAATAATGGTAAAGGATAGTTTATACCTGGAAGACCCCCAAAGCCTCATGCACTCCTAAGAGGAGCTGTTGTAGGAGAAACGTGAGAATCACTAAATGCCATGTGAGGAAGTGGGGTCCAGTTGGAACAGGTGGGAGGTGGGGACCTGACCTGTTAGTATCTCCTTCCCTGGGAGAAAGTTCTTTCCTTTACATTACCACGAAGTGAGAAACTTTCCAATTACAGATCCTGGTTCACCACACTTTCTTGCCTTGGAGCCAGCCAGACAAGAACTAAACATTTGAGCTAAAATAAATCTCTCCCCCATTAAGTTGGGTACTGTCTCAGTGACAAAGTGAGGAGATTTTAGCCCACTCTCCCTTCATGACTGATGGGAATGCTAAGACTCCTCCTCTGCGGTTTCCTGATACTCTGTGTACTCAAATTTAAGGCCCATTTTCTGCTAATAACAAATACCAGCACAATCACCTTTAAAATAGTAAGCATTTAGGATAAAATAGGGTAATTTTCTTTTCCCATTCTAAATATTAAAAAAATAGAAAATGGAGGAATAAATGAAGATGTGATGTAAAGCATTTTAATATTAGGCTGACAATAACTTCATAAGACAGGAAGCATTTTCCCTTGTACTTACTAAAAAAGTTCATAATATAATAAGTTTATTTCTTCCTCAAAGGCTTACTAAAATACTGGTATTGAAGATCTTGTCCTATTTTTACTTTAATAAAAACTTACTTGGTCATGATGTTTTTGATTCATTGCAGTATGTTTGCTAATAATTTGTTGGGGATATTAGCAACTATGTACATTAAAGAGATTTCCCTCTAGTGTTTGTTTGTTTGTTTGCCTGTTTGTTTTAGTAGGGTCCATGCCTAGTTTTATAGGTGAAGGTAATATTACCTTCCAGAAATTATTGGTAGTACTTTTTTGCTTTCAATTTTATTAAATAATTTGAGGAGTATTCACATTATATCCTCCTTAAAATTCTTGTAGAATTCAGCAGTGAACCCATCAGTCCCTGGGCTTTTTTTAGTTGACAGATTTCTTTTATTATTGCCTCAATTTTATTGTCTATTATTGTATTTTTAGGAATATGCCCATTTCTTCAAGATGCTGTACATTTTTTGGTAGCAGGCACAATTGATCTGCATTTTGGCAGTATCCATGGTGCTTTTAGCCTTTTCACTTCTAACTACATTAATGTGGGTCTTTCCTATTTCTTTACATGGTAAGTTTTGTTAAGTATGGATCTTTTTTTTATTCTTTCAAGTAATCATCTATTCAATTCATTGATTCTTTGTAACATTTTTAGCTTCAATTTCATTAATTACCACTATAATCCCTACAGTTTCCCTCCTTGCACTAGTTTGGGTTTGAACTGTACTTGTTCATCTACATTCCTGAGGTATACTATTGGAGTATTTATCTGTGTTTGTTCTGTTTAGCTAACATGAGATTTCACAGCAATATATTCCCCTCTTAAAATTGTTTTAATTTTGTCTCATAGTTTTTGGTACACTACACTGGCTTTATTGTTTGATCTTAAGAATTGTTCAGGGACTGAGGCTTTAGCTAGCAGGCATAAGTGCCTGCTTGGCCAATGCAAAGTCGTAAGTTCGATTCCCAGCACCACAAAAAAAATAAAAAATTAATTGTTCAATTATTTCCTTCATTTCTTCTGCCCATTGAGTGTTCAGTGGGGTGCTTTTTGATGCCAAGGTGGTTTTAAAATTTCTGTGTTCTATGTGATTAATTTCCAGTTTGAGTGTGATATGAATTGATAGTATATTTTGTTTTTAAAAGCATGCTTTGTGGACCAGTATGTGGTCTATCATTGAAAAAGTTCCGTGTACTGCTGAGAAGATTATGTATTTTGCTGTAGTACAGAACATCACGTAGACATTGATTAGGCCAACTTGTTTGAAGATGTGGTCTGACTCTAATTTTTTTATTGTTTTGTTGTTTTGTTCTCTCTCTCTTTATGAAAGGAAGGTAATTCAGGTCATTTGTTATTGTTGTATTGGTGTTTATTTGATCCTTTATGTCCTAGATTGCTTCTTTTATTAAGTTAGATTCATAAAACCAATATTGAGTGCATATATACTAATAATTATTATATTTCCCTACTGAATTATTCCATTTAATAAAATGTATTGAGCTTTTCTTTCTTCTGGTCAGTTTTAGTTTGAAGTTTACAATGCTTGAGAAAAAAACTTCTACCACTGTTTGTTTTCCATCCTTTGACTTTTAGACTATCCATTTCTTTATGAATTATATGAATCTCTTAACTGATCTTTGATTTTTTGATCTTTTTTTATTTTATAGAGAATAAAACTAAACACAATAAAAAAGAATATAGTCAATCAAACAAAATAGTTAACACAATACAAGACTTCAAAAAATATACTAGGAAATCATAGATGCTTATTGAGGTTTTTCCAATATAACCAATGAAAACTTAAATACGTCCCAGATTTATGTGAACTGTTGCAATTGTTCAGTTCACCAGTATTCACCAGGTTTTTGTTTTGTTTAATCCAATAGCTCAAGTAAATACTTAAGATACTTTTTTTTCAATTTACCTCCCATATTTACAATATTCTGTCTAATATTCAAATGAATTTTTTTCTTCATAAACTCTGACCCTGCTATACTAAATTCAATGATATTGCATTATTCACTTGATGTTCTCTTTGTACGAACTACTGGAAAAGGACTCCACCCAGAAAGCTGAGGTGATCATACTCTATAGCTCTCCTTACCCTAACCCTAATTCTAATTCTTAATTGCTTTGTTTCCTTCAACATCTTAGAGTTTTGAACTTCCTGCTGTCCAGTGCCAGCAAAGCAGTTACTCCACAGATTCCTTCTACTTCTCTTAATTGTTTAAAGTACAAGGACAAAATGATACCATTTCTTCTTTCACAATAACAATAACATTTTCATTGTACTCAACATTTTTATGATTCATGTAACATGCATAAATTTAGTCTTTTTTGGACCAGATTGAAATCTGCCTATTAGTAAATTGCATAAATTATTTTATAATCATCTTGTACACCTATATCTAATTGGATATATACTTTTATCCAATCTGGTATAGTGAGAATTACTAAACAATTCAATTAATAACCAAATAAATATTTTATGGAACACATTTGGCCTATGATCATAAGTATAATTTATTCTATAGCTACACTATGTGCTGGGCATTACATTAAACATTTCTCATTAATTAACCTGTTCATTTCATACAGTTACCCTGTAATATGTTTATTCTTACACTATAGGAGTTAGAAAATGACAGTCCTTAGACCAAACTGGATTCATTTCTGCTTTTGTACTTAACATTTTATTGGAACACATTCTTACTTTGTTGTTTACATATTGCTTTTGTTTGCAATCATATTACAATGATGCAGCTGATACTGTATAATCTCTAAAATCTCTTTAATAAAAAGGACATAGTAAAATAAATAAATTAATAAATAATAAAAAGCAAATAACATTTTACTATCTGGCATTTTACAGAGAAAGTTTCCCATAAAAGGAAAATGAGGCCTAGAGAGATAATTTAATTTGAAGAAATTCATATTAACTATAGCTCTGTCCAGTAGTAAAAGTCATCTCATAATTCCTATGCCCCGTGGTTTAAGATAAATTAATTCTCTTTGGACTTTAGTACAAGATTATTGAAAAGTTAAAATCAAGGAAGTGCTAACTATTGAAATAACAGATTAAAGTGTTCTCTTTATTAAATAATGTTTAAACATTTCTTTCCACTTTTGTGTGTGTGCATGTGTGTGTGTGTGTGTGTGTGTGTGTGTGTGTGTGTTTGTGTGTATGTGTGTGTGTGTGTGTGACGGGTTCCTTATAGCTTCATCTCTAATCCTTTCTGAGAATCCTTTTGGACTATAGAAATAAAAGTTCACTTAAGTTTTGCCGTCACTGAGTTCAATCTAACCCTTAACTGAAAGCTGAGTTACATGTGCATGATTCCACTTTAGGAGTCTGAATTCATGCACTGTTTTATCTGTGTGCCTACAGTGCACACTGAAGCTCATGGATACAGCCTGTTAAGAAACTTAGAAAGAGATGGACAGATACTTAAGCATCAGGCAAGAAATATTGATCAAGCAACTTCAATAACTCAGGATTACTAAGGAAACTAAGCATTGTGTCTCTCTTCTTGAAACTTCGTAATGTCTAGAAAAGAAAGCTACCAAAAATATAAGCTAATCAGGGCATTAGGACCCAAAGGGAGCTGATTCACCTTCCCTCATTCTCTGCAATTCCATGATATGATAAATGCTTTAAAGTCTCTTTCATCCCATCCCAACTTATCCCTAAGTTCTAGCCCTAAATGAAAACGTCCTTAAAATATGTCTTCTTTGGGCATAGTGACGATAAATTTCATTTCCTTTCCCAAGAGTGAGTCTGCCTTCTACAACATAAATCAAGCTTGCTTCACCTACTTCTCCAATTCTCTACTTCACCAAATTCTACAATCAGCAGAATTTAAGTTTAGAAACATATGAGCAAGCAAAAATGAATTTTGCTTTAGTGTGTAAAAGCAGATAAAATTACTTTTCTGTTTGTAACTAAATAGTAATAGTGCACTGATTACTATAAAGGAAAAGCAGATAGTTTCTGAATTACTAATAGGTAGATTTCAATCTGGTCCAAAAAAGACTAAAAAATAAAATTTAATAAAATTAAAAATTAATTTTAAAACTTTAGTTCCATAGTCAGAAAATACCTATTATAATAATTGGTGTTAGTTGAATTGAGAAAGAAAATTTGGAATTTGAGTAAGACAATTAAGACTGAGATTAAATGTTTCAATGTGAGTGTTCTATATAGTATAGAATACACTTGTTAATATCAAAAGAGTAATATAGAGGAAAAAAGAAAGTTTAAGGGGAAAATGTGTGAAATTCCAATGCACAACATTCGTGTAAAACAGGAGAAACAGAAGAGGAACAACCAGCAAACATCTAATAGACATAAAGGAATAGAAATAAACACATAGAAACCAAATAGAACAGTAAACTTAGGAAGGAGCCAACTGTATGCAGAAACAGATGCAGACCTCAATCATCAATCATACGTGCTAGTGTGCTTGCATTCTTTCCATTTTATTCTAGATTTTTAATCCCAAAATATAGGGTTTTAAGGAAAACTAGAAAAGACAGTTTTTGTGCATTTTGACTTTATATACTACTAATTATTAGAAAGACAAAAACTATGCTTTGTAAAGAAGGCACTTGAATAGGTTAAGAAATGCCATCCAAGTGAGCAATTCCCTAAGAAAGTGAAATAAAAGTTTGAGGCTATCAATCCAAGAGAAAGCTTAGCTGTTATAGATACAATATGTAGTAAAACAAAATTTTCTTTTAGTTCATAGTGGTAATTTTGAAAATGAAAAAAAACCTTGTTAATATATTGAATAGAAGAATAAAGATAAGATGTGAATTGGTAATTCAGATTTTATCAACACAAAATACAAACTGTTTAATCTCTGTTTTTATAATGCATAACTAATGGCTCTTATATATGTGCTTGATAAGAATTCCAGACATTACATTTAAATTGGCCCATAGACAATAAAGTCCATCAAGCTCCTTTTAATGATACTTACAAAAAAATTCTCCTTATGAACAAACAATTTATAAATAAGTAATTTATGAAAAATCTATTAGAATGTGATTACATTGCATTTCTGATAAAGAATTTTTGTTCATTAACTAACATCTATGTAAATATGCATGATAAACTGTGATAAGTGATGTCTATATATGATAAACTATTTTCAATGTTTGACCCATTCACTGGTATAAACTGATGATAAATGTCAAATATTTAAAAAATAATTGAACTGAAAAAAGAGACTTGCAAAAATTCTATATATTATTTTATTTGCTTCGGTAAATTGTGATGATGTATCTAGGTCTAACTTCCTTATGAGGTTTTAAGGTGCTGTCAAATATTTTCCGTTTAGTGGTTCAAGAGCTGGAGTTATTCTCTGCTTGTTAACCCTGAAATAGAATGTACACCTGGTAGATAAAGAGAGAAAAACAAGGGTGCACTACACTGTAGTCTGGCTGAGCAAATCTGCAAATAGATTTTTCATCTTATTTCCCTGAACAGTGCACAAATCAACAATTACCTAAAGCTATACTAAGGGAGAGGTGTGTTGAACTCCTGGCCAAACTTTGTAAATTCTTCACACTTCACCAAAAGAAAAGGCATTCTGCTCTCTCATTCCTCCCTTCCAAGAGTCTTGTCTTAAAGAAATATTTTATATTTCATTCAGTGAATCTGTCCCTTCTTCAAAGATATGTATCATCCCTTGCTGAAAATAAAATAGATGTTCAAATGTCTTCCATGACAAGACTCATCGTTTAATGTCTTCTCGTGTTTTCTGATTTCTGTATTTTCAGATGTCACCTGTACATTTTGTTTAGCATCTGTTGGTTTCAAAGAAAAGTTCTATTGCCTCTTCCCTACATTTGTTATCTCTCCGAGGGCTGAACAGGGAGGTAGTAAATTTTATTTCTTAAAAGAAGAATATTTTATTCACTGATTTTGAAACTGTCTTATCTTTTTCTCTAGGTGGTGACAAAATATAACATAAAATTGGTATTTCATAATTGCTGACAACTGGCTTATAAAAGAAAATAACTGACAACTCCTCATTTATTCTTGTTGTTCTATAAGCAGCTTATCTAGAATCTGGTGAATTAAGCAAGAGCATGCATTGTAAGTCTACTACTTGCTCTCCAGACTCATTCATTGCATTAAAGTAAGTTTTAGGTAAGAAATATATTTGATTTTATTCTTGAGAAATGAAGGTAGACACATAGCAGAAAGAGAATATTTAAAAAGAAACAGCACAAAGATTCTCAGAAAGATTTAAAATGTGGTTCAATTTCATGATGATGACAGCAGGTTGTGATTTTATCACTGAGCATTTAGCATGAGTTTAGATAACAGAACTTGCAAAGTCAAGTCTGCTTTGAGTTTGACATCAAATAGGGTGACTAATCATTTATAAGCAATGACATGACAGTAAAGTTATGTTTAAAAGAGGAGATTTTTGCCTTTTCCTTTTGAAGTGGAAAGTTTATTAACTGTGTTTTATGTTTTAATTATTTAGTAGTCACTTACTTCATGATTGATTGCATGATTGTCTCAGATATCTACTTGATTCCACTGTGTGATTTCCCATCAAAATCTGCAGTGCAGATCAGTGGGGTATCCTTGATAGAGCTTCTATGGATACCACTTACAGATTCCTCCCAGCAGCCTTTATCTTTGTTGCCAAGAAAAATCTCAGCCAGCTCCCAACAGCAGTCACAGCACAAAGTCAGAAAGGTGCCCAGTGTTGGTAAGAGAAGGTGCAGATTCCCGAGTCACATTACTACTACAGCATAAATTTCTGTGCCTATTCTGAGATGAGTTGATCAGTTGAAGACCAATCTTTCTGAACTTCTCTTCTTTCTCTCTTTTTTCTTCACAACAGTGCATGTGGTAAGACCCTGAAGGAGCAATAAAACACTTGGATGAGCCTGTTGTAGATTAAATATAGACTCCCTGTGGCAACTTTTATCCCCTCCCTTCCCTCTTGCCTGCAAAGATGCAGACATGGGATTATTGCTACAGCTCTGCTTCCTGGTCTAATCAGTGAAGCTAGAGAAGGTCTGCATGTAGAAGAATTTTCAGTTCTAAGAATAAAAATTTTAGATGTGAGAAAGAATGCTATTCTAAAACTTATAGTGCTATTAAGTCCTAACTCTCATGAAAGACAAAAAAATAACTTTAAAACTTTGATCCATTGTCTACTTTGGGTAAAATTCAAGCTAAGAATTATAGGATCTATCTAATTTTTAAAAAAAAGGAGATTTAAAAAAAAATAAAATTGCCCCCTAATTGACGTGTTTTGAAATATTTTTCTTTTTTTTTTCCTCTTTGAAATTAAAATGGATTTGGAAAAAAAAAACCTTAAAAATAAAGACAAGCTTTCAAAGACATCAATTCTCTACCAGAATCTTTTCTGTTTAAACAAAACTAGATCTGAGTTACAATCATACTCAGAAGCTACAAATATAACAGGGAGATGTAACATTCATCACTGGTTCCTCTTCAAGAGTGCTTGGTTGAGCTCTGCTGACAGACAAATTTTTATTATTTCATTTTATTTTTTAAAAAAATTTTATGACAAATTTTTAGTTAGTTGCGGTGTAAAGTCATAACAGAGATAACAAACATGCCAAAGGAGCTGCGGAGCACACTGTCTATTCTTACACAAACTAGTATCTATCCTCTTATGGAGTATTTCCTAGCCCCTTTCTTTAGGCTTTGGAGGTTTGACCCCACTATATTACACATTCTCTTGTCCTTTGATAAGGTTATATTAGGCTGCATGAAGTGATGGCAGTACTCTCTGCAATAAACTTGGAAAGATTATATAAATAAAAAAATTCTCATTTTTTTCTAGTTCATGTTAGGCAGTCATCAGACATGTATTAGGAATCTCAATGTGCTAAATAATATGCTGGGGGTTCAGGCTTGGTCTTGTATTCTTGCATACCTCATATTTGAAAATGTAGCTACTCATACTTTATATTCAAAATGTAAGTGTTATATGCATACTTACTAAATTGGAATAAATCCAATCTACATGAAATAAAGTATGCCAACATCAAGGGCTAAGAGAAAAACTAGGCTATGAAGATTGTTCAGGTTCTTACCTGCACAACTTTTTAAAAATGTAGGAGAGCAGACATCAGTCGAAATGTGGAGAACAGAGGTAGATAATACAGAGGGGGCTCCAACAAACAAATGGTTGACCAGTGCATAATCCTGTATAACAACATACAGAACACAAGTTTACTTAAGTAGGTGAAGGAATGATTTGAAAATTCCCTACTAGAGCGCTTTGGAATTGGATCTCTGCTCATTAGAATATGTACAAAAGGGCACTTGAGTTTCTTAGGGTTATTTCTCAAAACAATTTTTTCTCACTTTTATACTATTTGTCTTGATATTGTCAAGTGAAACCTCTTCTGCCTTGCTATGATTAGAATCCATTGATAAAAATGTGCATCATGTATCTTGGCAAGTTTCTCACTGAATTTGGAAGCCCATTGGTTTTAATAAAAATATACACATTTAAGTATTTTTAGTTTAGTGAACAACATTCATGAGAAATGAAATGTTTTGTGCATTTAGTAAAAGACATTAACGTGGAAGGGATTCTTTATGACCTTGCTTTGTACCTGGAGACTACCATGAGAAGGTTGATCTCTGGGTGACTAAACATTGTGCACACTCATATTAATGGTCATATTAAAACAGCACAGAAGAACTATTCATTTAAATGTTTAGTTGATGTTTAAAAACTGTTACATTATTTTTCCTCTTCTTGTCTTTTAGTTAAACACTTTTTTTCCCCTTCCAGATAACGTGGTCTCTATATCTTCTTAAATCATAATTGTGACAATTAATTTTAAGAACAAGATGAACCAAGATAATCCTGTTAGGAATTTTAGATCAAACCTGAGAGACCTGATAAGAAATTTGGATTTATATCTTTCATATGTCTGAACAATTTGTTTGTTTGGTTTATTTATAACATACTATCCTGGAAATTGAAAAATCAGAAATTCATTACTGATTTTGAGACCTCTTCTGACTTCCAGTTTATAGGTTAAGTAGATAGGAATAACATATATAAAATGAGACAGACTTTAAAGCTGGAGACAAAGTAACTTTATTTGCTGTACTCAAATGCTGTGCTTCCTGGGTCAAATAAATCTCAAACATGAATTAGTATATGACTTCTAAGTATATGATACTCTAAAGACATGGAAAGCATTGGAAATACAGATAATTCTAGCTTACAGAAATGATACATATAAACAAAGAAAAATTTATGACTTACTCTGAAGCTACCTGAATCAAGTTTTCAAGCTCTAAAAAAAGACTATTTACATATTTTTATGATGTTCTGGTACAACATGTCAGAGTCTGAATATCAGCAAAGGAAGTCTTCCACAAGACTCAATTCTTATGGATTGAAATTCAGCAAAAGGAGGAAATGTCATTTTTTCTTTTAATGCACGTATAGTGACAGTAATTCCTAAAGCTTCCTCTACTTGTTACTACTGAAGATTCTTGAGAAAAGTTAAAAAGTTTAAGACATCAGATTGGTAATCTCTGAATGAATTTGCTCTTAAAAAACTTTTAGCAGTTTTCTCTCTTTCCTTCTTGCTTTCATGACCATATATATCATACTATAATATTCACCATAATTCAGTGATTTCTGTGCATTCAGAGTTATGTATGTTATCCACATTACATATTTTAGAACATTTTCACTGTCCCCCAAAAGAACATCTGAGTATTTTATCAGTCACTCCTAATTCTCCCTGGTCTCCAGCTCTTGGCATCTGCTAATCCACTAAATTTGTGGATTTTCCATTCTGGCCATTTTATATGAATGCAATTAAATAGGATGTGGTCTTTTGTGTCTGACTTCTTTCATTTAGCCTAATGTTTTAAGGATCTATCCACAGTGTAGTATGAATTTGTATTGCTATTCACAGCTGAATAATATCACTTTGCATGTTCATTACACCTTCTATTCTTTCACCAGTGGATGAGTATTTAGATTATTTTCATTTTTAGCTATTATAAATAATATGAATATGAAAAAGTAGGATGTAAGTTACTGTTCAGGCACAGGTTTTCATTTTCTAGTACTTAGAATTTCGTCTTGCACATCATGCCTGCCCAATGTTCTGATATACCTACTCTTAATTAATTTGGGCATTCCACATTTTCCCTTTCTTTTATAATCTGGAAATTATACTAAAGAGAAAAAGAGAAAAGAGAGGAAATCCTGTTCATGGAGATTAGAAGTCAAATGGATCATATCTGTGCTGTCTCTTACTACAAAAGTTGCCAAGTAATCACCAAAATCTCCATGATTCCTACACTTAAAATTCAACAATTAAGTCTATGAGTCTGCCTCATAAACGTCTCCTGCTTCTTTCCACATTCAGGTGACCTTCTTGACCCTGTAGTCATTCTGGACTTTTATAAAATATTTTAGTTGTTTCTCTATCACTACACTTCCACACTCCTCTGTGGTTTTCTATATTGCTTGTAGAGTCACCTCCCTGAAGTATTTCCAATAATTTACTTTGATCAAAGAAAACTATTGTAGTTCCTTGCGTTAGCATATGAGGTTTTATGCTTTCCATCACTAAATAGTTTCTGTATCACCCCAAGATACTAAGAACCAATCAACTTCAAGGAAATTATCATTGATGATAAAACTCTTTCTAAGGATTTCTTTGTTTTCATCAACACATCACACTCCTTTTCTACCCCTACCATAATCTTTCCTCCAACACCATCTCCATTCTTTCCCTACACCTGGTAATAAAATACCTCCTCTGCCAATCTTTCTTTGTGTTGTAATGGGAATAGAGACCATCATCCTCTAGGTTACTGTGGCATTGTGACCATGTTTCCATTAGAACTTGGACATACTACATGCATTTTCATATCCCAACACATAATCCAGTGTCTAGTAGATAGACTGTTCACTGAGGTTCAAAGAGATAAATAGAAGAAGCAGAAGAAGAGAAGGAGACAGAAAGATAGACAGAGAGAGCCAGAGCCAGGGCCAGAGCAAAGCCAGAGATATAGAGAAGTTATAGATGTCAATAAATTATAATAAGTGATTGGTTTACATGAATATGGGAAGGTGTTTGAGTGTCCAGTCTTCACAAGACTACCATAACTAATACTGATGTCCAAAGTAGACAGAAAAATAAGTTGAGAATAGAGGAACCTGTACCCTGGAACATAATGAGGATTAACTGGTCTCCATGAGGAGTACTATATATCTGTCTACACATCCTGCCTACGACCTTAGTGAAGAAGGAAACTTGCAGAAATCAGGATTTTAAGGTATCCTGCTGAACACATGTTGTTTGTTAGAAGTGAGCCTTAGATTCTGTGGATACTCAGCAAAAAAGGCTTGAGTGTCTGACAGTGTGAATCAAGAGGAAACTTGGGAGACTGTACCTGCCTCCAGATATCTTCTAGGTCACAGTGATCATGCCTACTCTATGCAGAATACATTTACACTTTCACTTCACTGTACAATCATAGTTTCAACTCAATTGCCATAAGACTTGTGCAGTGGATGGGTGAGACACAATCTGGTTGTGTCTCTGTGGTGTTGAGGGTATAATTTTGAATGTTTACCTGGCACCTGGCCCCTTTCTCTCTGGTGCTGTTGTCCTGCTCTGTTTCCCTTTCAAAATGAACTGAGCAGCCTTATGCTGTTACATACTTTTGCCATGGTGCTCATGCTTTGGAGGATGCTTGCTAGGCGCTGGATTGCCTAGAAACCATAAGCCAAGTCTCTCCTCCTTTAAACTGTGGGTGTCATATGTGGTGCTCCAGAAGCAAGAAATCTGGCTAATATAAATTTACTTAAAGTTCAGCATTGTATACTTTAAATCAGATTCATATCAACCTAAGACTTATTCGACATAGTATTTGTCATATAATGTCTTGTCTCTGTCTAAAATTGAGATGAACATGATCAGATATAGAAACCTCTAAATTTTCTAGATGAGGTTTATGAGTATCTTTGATTATCTCATCTACTGACTTTTAATTCTTAAAAGACAGAACCTTTTATTTTTAATGGGCTTTATTCTATCATTTGTAAGTAATAATGATTTGCAGATAATATTGGTTAATTAAGAATCACACCTAAATAGTTGATTTGATGATCATAGTCAAAAGACACAGTTGACTTGGAAATTATGCATGCACTTTATCAATAATTTTTTTACTTTAGTAATCTGTTATATTTTTCTTAATTGTATTGATGTCTACAGTTAAGTGAATATTTTCTCCAAAATTCAAATCTCAATCAATAAATTAAATAAATCAAAAACATCATTCTTAGTTGACTCCTTAGAAATGCTCTATTTTAGTATGTGTTTTTATTTAAAGATTTTGTGCTTCTTGCTAAAAGCAGGTATCTAATTAGTAAAATTTTATATCAGAAATATCATCTACAAGTGTGCCTTCTACTAATTAGCTTACAAGTCAGGGCCTTTAAGTCAACAATTACAAATTAAGCATCTCATGTAGTCATGATTTGCATTCTTCAATTCTTTAATCATTCTTTGATTCAAAATATATTATTGAAAGTCAGCTTTGTTCCAGGTCTTGTGGTGGGTACCAGGGATATGCCAGTAAATTATCAGATAAACTCCTCCTTCAGGGAGTTATCACCATAGTAAACCAAAAACAGTCAATGAAAGAACAAATGAGAGCTTTTCAAATTATGAATAAAATAGCCAAAAAGAGAAAGAAATGAATGAGCGATAATTTCAAAGGTGATGACTGAAGAGTACCACCTAAATAAGAAATGATAGTAAGTCTCAAAAAAGCCTCAAAGATTATAAAAACATAATCATATGCTAAGTATGACTTACAGAGCAAAGGGCAAAAATAAAAGGTACAGTACTCTGGGGCAAAAAAGTGGCTTCATTTGTTAGTGAGACAATAGAAGACTAATGGAAGGTAAGGGGCATATTGACTGCTAGTAGCTCAGTGCAAGAGGTGGGCAGGCACCAGCTGTAGGTAACTTTGGTTCATTATGAAGGTTCTACTTTTTATCCTCAGGCAAAATAAGTTATTTTAAGGTTTGTAGCACAAGATCTGAGTGATCTTATTAACATTTTCATAGCACTATTTCTCTAACACGAGGAAGAGCAAATAAGCATGAATGGATGAATGGAGACCTTGAGAAAACTGCTCTACACATCCTAGTTAGAAAAGATGCAACCTAATGAAAGAAGAGAAGAACACAAAGTTCTCATGTCTGTGGACAGGGTTTCCCAGCAAAAATTAAAGAGGGAAGTTAGAGACAGGTTTTAGATTGCTTTCTAGGGCTGGGGATTTAGCTCAGCAATATAAGCACCTGCCTAGCACGAGCAATGCCATCCCTGGTACCAAGAAAAAGCAAAACAAAAATCAAATAAACCCCAGAAAATAGATCGCTTTCATAGGTTATTGCTGTTAGTTGTATGTTTTATCTTGTGAAAAAGAGTTGCTGGGGTGTCAAGTCCTGGGAAAAGAGTCCAATTTAAACATGCTGCATTCAGGAAATATGTGAGAAATGCACAGTGAAAAGTCAGGGGGCACTTAGAAATGCAGGCTTTGATGGGTATTATGAGAGAAAAGTGGGCTACAGACTTAGAAACAACCTACATATAAAGAGTGCTAAATATCTTAAGGATGAAATAAAAATATCTCTGTGAACTGCCTTTTCTCAGAGAGATATCTTCTTAATTTTTCATAATATTACACAAAAAAGAATCTGAGCAGCATATCATAGTGTGTGAACTGAGGCTACCAATAATAAAACCAAATTCACTACCTTCCTTTACATTATATAATTATGTTTAGAATCATATGAGGTGATTTCCATGAAAACAGATTTTTGAGTCAGGGATTTGCATGCAGGTTGATTGGGATGTGCTTTTGGGGTTAATCCCTGTAAGGGAGTTAAGGAAACAAAATTGGGGAGAGGGAGAAGCCAAACTCTGGTGTGGTATAATTCAGTCATTGGAGAATCCTGTGAATAACAGGAATAGTCCTTTCAGAGTTTTCCAAACTGTGCCAAGAAGGCCCAGTTTTTACACTTCCATATCAATTATTTATTGGATGAAACTGATCTGTGGTAAGACTATATAATCTTAGGCAAGGTATTTCCCCTTGTAGATGGAAGACTTTTAAGCAGAGACTCTACTGAGAGCCTTCAGTAGGGAACACACCTTAGAGAAAATGACTGGTGACCTCACTACGTGCAAGCAGGAAGGTTTCAACAGGAGAAACAATACCATGACCAAGATGATAAAAATTGAATACAAAACACCAGAAAAGATAATAAATATTGAACTTGGATTAACCTTTATAACATGTTTTTACATTTTTAGTGGAAATCTTGAGAACGCCTCTGTGGATGTATCTTTTTATATTGGCTTATATACTTACAATTGTTACATGTAATTGCTTTTTAGTGATGATCTCTTTAAACGATACACAGTCATCTTTAGTGACAAACTTCAAACAATGATGAAATGTTAAATCACATTTTTACAAGCGTGCAAACAGTTTCAAGAGTTGAAATGTGACTTGAGAGAACATGGCGGACAGACAACAGCAACTACTGAACGCTCTCTAAAGGCTCGGCTCAGAGGCCAGGAATGATGCGGACTAAGGAGATACAAACCAGTAGAGATATGCTCTGCTGACTCAGGAACGAACTGGGCTGAGAGAATCCAACTTGGAATACAGTCCTGGCGCTAAAATAGGAACAGAAAAATCTCGGTGTGGAGGCTTGACTCTGCGCCATTGGAAACCGCGGTTTGGATTTCCCGCCCCCCGGCGGCCGGCGCCTCCACAGCGGCTCGGCAAGGAGAGACGCGACCGCCGAGCTCTGGGAACGGGAGTCTGGGAACGGAGTTCCCGCGCCATCGGGAACCGCGGTTTGGATTTCCCGCCGCCCGGCGGCCGGCTACCTCCATAGCGGCTCGGCAAGGAGAGACACGACCGCTGAGCTCTGGGAACGGGAGTCTGGGAACGGAGTCGGAAACGCGACGGACAGGGAGGAAGGCTGACTGGTGGCGAGGTGAGCGAGGAACTGACTCCCTACCGCAGTTTGACTCCAGCGGAGGTTTTTCTGGGCGCGGGCAGTCCTGTAAGAGCAGGGCGCGGTGGCAACTGCAGCCGCACGTTTCCCTCTCGGACGGGATTGGTGAAAGGTGCCTGGCCGGAGGGACGCTGCTGGCGGACTCCCTGGGCTGGCCTAACCCAGATCCCAGAGCCTGACGGTGGCCCGGAGGAGCGACCGACTCCCGCGTAGGCTGCCTCCTCCGCAACTCCCTGGGGCGCAGCGGTGAGTGGGAACAACTAACCAACGCAATTTGATCAAGCTGTGGCTGACAGGCAGGGAAGCCGGGCCTCCTGTGTAAGATCACATTTTATAAGGAACAGAAAATATGGGGAAGGGAAGCAACAAAAAAGGCTCCACGACCCCCAATCCTGAGAATCAGGCAATAGTGGACACTGCACCAATATACATTAAGTGCCATTTAGAGAGCCTCATAGACCAATTCAGGAATGAAGTTATCAATGACCTGAAGCTAGAAGTATGCAGAATAGTTAGAGAAATGCTAAGCACCACCCAGGAAAAAGCAGATGGTGGAATGGAAGAACAGAAAAAGAGGGGAGAACTGCTTGATGGAGAAAACAGAGAAAGCATTGAGTATGTGAAGCAGGTGCAAAGGGACTATCAAGAAATCAAGAAGTCTACCCAAGACTGGCATAACAGCTTGAAAGAAACTAAAGACAGACTATCTGAATTGGAGGGCAGACTTGAAACATGGGAGAATGAAATGAAAAACTTCTTAAAAATAGCAAAGAAACACACAGCAATAATACAAAGACAAGAAGATGATAAGAGGAGCCATAACTTAAGGATTAAGAACATAAAAGAAGAAGTAGGGACACAAACAAGTGAACTACAAAAGCTACTCACAGAAATAATCCAGGAGAATTTTCCTAATTTAGCAAAAGGTAAAGATACTCAAATGTATGAGGCAAAAAGGACCCCAGCTACCTACAACCCTAACAGAGAAACACCCAGGCATATAATAATAAAAATTCCAGAAATTCAATACAAGAACAGAATATTAAAAGCTGTAAGAGACAAGAAACAGATCACTTACAAGGGAAGACCCATCAGAATTACAGCAGATTTCTCTTCACAAACCATCAAATCACGAAGAGCATGGGGAGAAATAATTCAAGCTTTGAAAGATAATAATCTACAGCCAAGATTGAGATATCCTGCACAACTGTCCCTGGAAATTGATGGAAAAACGAGGTGCTTCCAAGATAAAGAGGAACTGGGGGAATTTGCAACCACCAATTCAACCCTACAGAAAGTATTGCAGGATATTCTAAAAAAAGAAAAATACAAAGAACCCAGAAATAGGGGCGGGGAGGCCACAACGAATGGAGCAGAGAACAAAATGAAGAAGACAAACTGACAGCTACTGACAGAAAAAGAGCTCAACAGAAATGAGACAGAGAAGATTGGATGATAGGAACAGCTTTTTTTGGAGAAAATGACATCTTAATAGGTAATGCTGATTTAGTACCATCTTGTTTTGAAGTCTCATCTAGCTTTTGTTCTTCTGTCTCAAATGGTCTAAACAGGTTATATCTTATTGGATTTTGCTATGTACGATAGTATAAGAAAAAACCTTTTAAAGACAAGGAGATTATACAGAGACCATTGTTCATTTTCTGTTAGTCGATTTTAAATACTCTATAATGCTGTCATTCTCTTAAATGGATTTACATTGTTTTGATATACTTAATGCTACAGTATATGAAGTTGTACTCAAGGACTTCAGGGAAGGAGTCAATATGGTAACTATTTTTGGGTCAGGATTAGCTGGTGGTGAAACACTATTCTGCTTAAATGGTTATGTTTTGATCTGCCCTGTTTCGCTGTTATGCCCTCTTTTTTCTCAATCTCCACTCCATTATTTACTTTTTTATTTTTATCCATTTAATTAAAGGGAAAAATATAGCAGGATATAATATAGTAACCCACTTTGACTTTCTATTATCTCGATTTGAAGCCCTGTATTACTCTCACCATCTTGTTTTTGACTGAGGTTCCTATATTCTGTTTTGCTAGATAGTATCAGGTTCGAAAGTTTAGGCATCAGCTGAGAAGATAATGAGATTCATTATAACGCCCATTCTCGTTGACTTTTATCTACTTTTGAAGACCTACAATATCTCCAATGTTTTGGTTTTGTCGGTTTTATTCTTTACGGTTTTGTTCAATTGTATTACAACTAATGATATAGGCAATTCTATTAGAAATAGCGGGAGGCATTATGGTAACCATTGTTGATCACCTTGTATTATGTTCTTATATTATCTATTATGTCCACCCTTTTGACTTGACCAATTCTGTTCTGTTATGTCACATTTGGTTTTACTCTCTTCCAAAAAAGCAACAAGAACCATGGGAGCAATGAAACCCAAAATGTGTAATAGTCACTGTACAAAAGAGAGGAAAAGAAAGTGCTCTAAACTATATAACTGCATGTATATTTAAATGTATAAGATAGAAAATGATATCACAGAGTTTTATTGGATCATTGAACAGAACTGTTTGCAGTATCATTGCTGGAATGTCCACTCTACAAGCTTTAATTTTGTGACTTGAACAATTATTTCTAAGATGGCAATATGTAATCCATTAACTAGTGATTTCCTACTGCGCATTTTTTATTCTGTAAATCTGTATAACTTGTACCCCTTCACTGTTTTTTTTTCTTTCTTTTCTTTTCTCCTTAAATAAAAATTTAAAAAAAAGAGTTGAAATGTACTTAAATATCATAAAATAGTTATTTTCTCACTGACAAAAGCTTAGCCAAGGCCCTGTAATTTGTGAGAGCTTGCTAAGTTGGCACAGTGAATCTAATAAGCTTACTGTATGTGATCTACTATAGGTTCTGTTATGTTGATTTTTTTACTGAGTCTAGAGTCAGCACTATTTTCCTTTCAGCAGTGTTCTAGGTACCTGGAAAAAAATGACTGAAAAGCAGTACTTCTAGTGAGTTCAAGGTATGTCAGAAGAGAAAAGTGTCATCAAAACTCATAGAAATAAATGTGTCAAGAAGAAACAGACTTCCTTGAAATATTTCCACATGAAAAAACATTACATGAGATTTCACCTGCTTAGACACTATTACTATTAGCAATTAGTTGCTTTGTCCTATCTGAAAATGTAAATAAGATAATCAAATTTCCTCTTATTGCTTTTGTTGCCAAGAATCTAATTGATTGACTCTCCATGGCATGTCTGACATTGACTTTAACCTGTAAGGTAAATAAGGTGACACATCACACTTTTCCTTAGTACTGTTTCCTGTGTATTTCTATTTACTTTGACTATATTTTGTTTGTATTTTTAAGGGGACCCTAGACTACCCACATATTTGGTGATGCACTGGAAGGATCATAGGAAAGTAGGGGAAACTGCAGTCTTCACTACGATTTATTACAACAAAAGCTACACAGACAGCTGAGGATTTAGCTCAACGATATGAGCACCTGCCTGATGAGCGCAAGGTCATAAGTTTGATCCCTGGTACAAAAAAGAAAAAAAAAATCTACACAGAAAGATCAGCAGGAGAGGAGACATATCAGCTCTTTTGCATGCATGCTCAATCCTCTTCAGTGCTGACTCATAGAGTACCTTCCTTGAATGCCCTGTATTTAAATCCACACTGTAATTCAGTCCAAACTTTCTTGTTCATAAATTATCCTTTCTCTCAGGCAATGTAGACAGGAAAGGAGTCTGCTTAGTCCTCTACCGTGTAGCCAGCACCTATAGCAGAACATGATACTTAGTAAGCATTTAATAAGCCCTTTATGATCTCTTGTGAAGAAATTAATGGATGAGAGTCACTGAGTGTCTTTGAAAATAGTCCAAATTAAATAATGCAGAAAAAGATTTTGTTTGGTTTGCCTCTTCATTTTTAGTTGTTTTAATACTTATGAGATTACCAAATCATTTCTTTCTCATTAAATTTCATTTTAATAGGTCTCAAAATTGTGACAAATTTTTGGTCAAGTTGTTTCCATTTAAAAGTGATTTTAAAAACTAATAACTTAAAAACTGCCACACACACACACACACAAAAAAAAAAAAAAAATGGTCCACAAGACATTCACCTTTCCTTCTGAAGGTTTTACGATGTATTGTTATCATTGACCAGCCTTTCACTATTAAAATTAAATGGCCAATTGGGAGAAGCAGTTCTGAGGCCTGTCTTCCACCATTGATTAAGAATGGTGTGGCAGGTGTTAGGTGTAATATTCATTTAGCCTTATGAGCTTTCTGGGCAGACTTGGTGACCTTGCCAGCTCCAGCTGCTTTCTTATCCACTGCTTTGATGACACCCATAGCAGCTGTGTGTCTCATATCACGAACAGCGAAACAACCCAGATGTGGATAATCAGAGAAGCTCTCAACACACATGGGCTTGCCTGGAACCATGTCAATGATGGCAGCATCACCAGCTTTCAAAAATTTGGGCCCATCTTCCGGCTTCTTACCAGACCGGTAATCAATTTTTTCTTTCAGCTCAGCAAACTTGCAAGCAATGTGAGCTGTGTGACAGTCCAGTACAGAGGCATAGTCAGCACCGATCTGGCCAGGATGGTTCAGGATAATCACCTGAGCAGTGAAACCAGCTGCTTCCATCAGTGGGTCATTTGTGCTATCTCCAGCAACATTGCCATGACAAACATCTTTGACAAACAAACTTGACGTTGAAACCCACATTGTCTCCTGGAAGAGCTTTTCTCAAAGCTTCATAGTGCATTTCAACAGACTTTACTTCAGTTGTTACATTGACTGGAGCAAAGGTCGCCACCATGCCAGGTTTAAGAATACCTGTCTCCGCTTGGCCCATGGAGACAGTATCAATACCACCAATTTTATAGATATCCTAGAGGGGCAGCCTCAAAGGCGAGTGGGTGGAAGGATGCAATCCAAAGCTTTAAGCAGTATGGTTCCACTAGCACTGCCATCTTTACCAGTGACCTTCCATCCCTTGAACTAAGGCATATTAGCGCTTGGCTCCAATATGTTGTCATCATTCCAACCAGAAATTGGCACAAAATTTACAGTGTCATGGTTGTAGCCGATTTTCTTAATGTAGGTGCTGACTTGCTTAACAATTTTCTTGTTTCTCCTCTGGCTGGAGGGTGGCTCAGTGGAATCCATTTTGTTAATACCAACAATTAGTTGTTTGACACCCAGAATACAAGCCAGAAGATCATGCTCACAGGTCTATCCATTCTTGGAGATACCAGCTTCGAATTCACCAACACCAGCAGCAACAATCAGGACAGCACAGTCAGCCTGGGATGTGCCTGTAATCATGTTTTTGATAAAGTCTCTGTGTCCAGGGGCATTAAAGATAGTCATGTAGTACTTGCTGGTCTCAGATTTCCACAGGGAGATGTCGATGGTGATACCACGCTCACGCTTGGCTTTCAGTTTATCCAACACCCAGGCATATTTAAAGGAACCCTTTCCTACCTCAGCAGCCTCCTTCTCAAATTTTTCAATGGTTCTTTTGTCAATGCCACCACACTTGTAGATCAGATGCCAGTAGTGGTGGACTTGCCAGAATCCACATGTCCAGTGACAATGATATTAATGTGAGTCTTTTCCTTTCCTATGTTGCCTTGATTTAGTGGTGGTTTTCACTACCCCTATGCTCTTACAGCAAATCCATTGTGAAAGAGTGAGATTACCAAATTATTTTATGGAATCAGATACCTGGGAAAAAAGAAATTTGGTGAAAGTAAATTTATTTATCAAAAATATGGGAAAACAAATTTTATTTCATTAGATTAGAGCTCAGCTTTGAAAAACTTGATTTTCATTTTAAAATACATTAGTTGTAACTAAAACATCTCTTATTTCTCTGTTTTGGAAGGAAGCCTGAAATAGCCTAGAGGTTAGAAATATAATGAAAAATTCTGAATATGTAGTTGATCATTATTTTAATAATACAGGCCAAAGTATAATACAGTAGTTACACCAACTCTTGGATTGCAATGATGAATATACATACAACACTGAGATCCCAAGAAATAACAATTCTACTTTATCTTGCAGGTGTCCAACCCACTGGAGTCTAGAAGACCCCTTTCTTAAAGATGAGTCACAGTCCCCAAGTGACTAACATATTTATTCAGAAAACAATGTATTTATTCAGAAAATAATATTTTTCCTTATTAGTAGTCGTTCAGACACCAGCCCACTGAAAAAAGATCAATTGAACACATTATGAACTTTAACCATGAAGTCATAATAGACTCATACCTAGGTATGGCAGCACATATATTGCTCTGCAGGATTCAGAGTATTCTTAACTCTCTGTTTTACATAAATATACTTTACCCTAGATTATGTTTCCCTATGTTTAATGATAAAAAAGCATTTCTCCCATCTTAAAACCTCCAGAGGATTTCCTAACACACGGGCTCCAACCCAACTACTCCAGAAAGTAAAACTGGGAACAATCCCCAAAACGTGTTTGTGCACTATGATCAAACAGTTTTAAACAACAGTAGTTGCTCAAACGGACATTGGAGGAGTAACTGCTTACTGAGAGAATGGGGCTCATATAGTAAAGATCCAAACACCACAGTAACACTTTAGGGGAGGATATAGCAAATTTTTCTTTATTAGAAGAGACCGGGAATGACATCTATAAAAATCTTTAAATCTGATATGAAGTGAAAAATACAGTATACAGGAATCACTTTCTCTCTTCTCTCACCATTCACTAATACAACCTCTCAGTTCCCTAATTTCCCTCTTTCTTGGTTAAAGGATTGAGACCATTAAAAATACCTGTGGTGGAAAATTGAAATGGTGCTGAGCAAAGGAAGACATGTGCTTAATTACTGTGAGAAGGGGGGGTAGGCAGTAAACGATTCTTGTGTCAATTTGAAGACATCAGCACTCATATTTCTCACATGATATGGACTGTGACCTGATTGCACAGTTATTCAATTAAGCCAAGTAGAAGTCCATTTTTTTCTCTTTTCACATCTGCAAACTCAGCAATACTTTTTAATTTATTACAATCACTATTACTATCACTAGTCTAAATCCAAAAGTTAAATAAAAGTGGCTGATATAATAATCCTATGTTGAAAACTTTGTTGAGAGTATGGACAAAACTGGATAGCAAAGAACCTAATCCTCTCCTAGCACTATCATTAGGAAAATAACTTGCCTCCTTCAGACCTTAGCCATATATCTATACAACAGGGAAGTGGGATCATATGGGATTGAAATTTCCAATTATATTGATTCATTCTACAAATTTCACTGTATCATGGGAGCTTAATTTTATGCATATCTATCTTGAACAGAAAATTCTGGATCTGTAACACTCTTATCTCTTCACATTCTAGTAATGTGAGCATTAGGAATTCTGTCAAAATTAAGTGTTGATAACCCATCCTTATCAATGAGGACCATGGCTGTCTTTAAGAGCTAACCTGATAACTTTTGTTCATATGAGTTTTGGAATACAAAAATGCTCCAATATCTTCAGGATATTAGAATCTTAAGAAAAATTCTGTCATCACATTTTTGCTATACTTCACAAGTGAGAAAATTGATGTCAAAAGACAACTTATAGGCAATACTGATTATTCATATCACCACCATACAAAGGATTGGTTGGTACAAAAATAACAAAGCAGTAAATGAATCCTTACTTGATCATTCTTATTGTGAGTTTGAGAAGAGAGCTGACAAGACTTCCTGTTGGAACAAATATATTTTGTTTTAGAGTAGGAATTTTGGAACAAATTGAGAGTAACTGGTGTATAACTTTAGTGGATATGCTCATTGACTTTTCAAATCCTTTCTGCCTGAGAAGTATATAAATGAAGAACTACCCATTAGTCGCTGAAAATGAAAGTAAAAATAAATCTTAGATACTATCTCCAAAATCAGTGCTCATGTCTACCCCTTTATGAGTTCTTTACCAAATTTGGAGATGTAACAGTTTATCTGTGTGGCAGCATCCCATTCAGAAAGAAAGTATCTCTCTATTCTTGGTGACACAATTAATTTTGGCCCAAGAGCAATTTCTCTGTTCTAAATAGAACTCTGTGTTTGAGACTCAAGTTCTAAATAAAAGATTCTATTAACTTCAACTGTGCCCAATTTGAGAATGTTTAGTACCAGTTTAAACAATTAGAGAAAACACTGCCCAAGAAAGAGTTCCTACTTATGGTGCCAATAGAGCATTTAAAATAGCTATGGAAAGCTAAATGCCTGGTATAAGTTGCAAATACTCAGCAGCAGTTTTAAGCAGGCCCCTGGTGTTCAGTTAAATTATGCCATGCAGCGAAATCCAATCACCACCTCTGAACAGGCCTCTGTACCACCAAAGCTTGATGCTCATATGCTCCATTAGATGTGGAAGAGGAACCTTTATCCTCTGGCACTTACCTGCAAAATGTGGCTGCTTCCCACACACTGGGAAGCATATTTTCACCAGTTGCCAAGTGTATACTACCTCTTTCTGTCTTGTATTCTTGTACTGAATTCTGAGACAGACATAACTTTATTTCACCCAATTACTCTGGACTGTTAAGTGTCTGGATATCTATGGAATTTGTTTTATTTTGTTTTGTTTTGTTCCTTGCCTTCCATTATAGTCATTTGCCTCCCATTTCTCCATTAGAAAATCACTGAGAAGCTGGAGAGAGCCCATCTGTGCATTTCAGGGGGTGAAATGCAACAGCCCAGGGACAGGTGGAGCAGGCAGCAGGAAGGTGACCCCGGGTGCGCAGCAGGTGGATTGAGCAGTGCAGGAAAACAGCAGGCAGCAAGCATTATGAAGGGCAGAAAGGCCCAGGCTGCTTAGGTCCAGGCAGCAAATCAAGCAGAAGTGACCAGGTAGAAAGGGTGACAGGAGGGCAAACCAGGCATGTGACCAGTGGGAAGGAAGAAACAGAAGGCAATTAGCAGGGAGAAGAGGGCAGATGGAGGGCATCTACCAACAATTATCAGGGGAAAGGGTAGCAGGAGGGTAATAATAGAAGGCAGTTCTGCAGGTTAGAGGACATCACGTAGGTGACCATACAACAGTGGCTCAAAAATCAGACATGCCTTACCTGGGAAAAGGCATTCAGCAAACAATCTCAACAGCCCTGGTGTGGCCCCGAGTATTTGGTGGAGCCAGAGGCAACCAAGAGTGATGACCTTAACATTGTGTGGCATCTTGGTTCTACATTCTGGTCAGAAGTCCCTACCTCTCTAGACTTTTAGCAGAAAATTTTGTACTGCATGCCAAGATTCTTTGCCTACAAGGCTTTAGAAAAAGACTGCTTGGTAATGATAGGAAATAGCAAGCACTCCAGGGAGAACCCTCTTCTGGACTGTATGCTTCTATTTTCATGTAATGTCCTTACAATGAAAGATGAAAGAGCTCTCTGGGAGTCCTTACAGAATGGCATGAAACAGTACTCATGAGGGCTCCTCCTTCATTGGTAAGGATCTACCAAAAACCATATTTCTATTGCAGTAAATTTGAAGATTAAGACTTTAACATATGAATGAAGAGTGAGGAAACAGGAAATTCTGTGTTTTGGATTCCTTTTCATAGGTCAGAATCTCTGAAAGGCATTCATTATAATATCTAATCTCAAACAATTCCAACTCTCTTTTAATGTTAGTTTTTTAAAAATTTCTTAGTGCACTTCTGCATAACATAATGATTAATTGATGATGGGGAACAGAATCTTAATTAGTTTCATGTTTTTGTATTCCCCATCTTTATTTCTTGTTCTTCTTCCCATTTGAAAAAAAATCTGTCTTCTTGCTCTTCCTATCATGCATAATTTATTGTCTTTTATTTAAGGTATAGAAAATAGAGATGGAGAGATACTATGAAACTGGCCCAAGATCACACAGCAGGTAAGTGTGAGCAGTAACTTTAACACTTAGATTCTTCCATTTCCTATGGCTCAGTGGATCTCAAAGTTGGCAAGCTTTTTTTTTTTTTTAAATTTTGATGACAACTATCAATGTATCTTTATCCTTAAAGCTAAGAATTTGATGTTTGCTAAATACAAATTCCTTCAAGACAGGTACTCTGTAACAGCAATTCTCAGATTTGAGTAATGAACAAACCACAAAAAAGACAGAAAATTCTTAAATATCTTAAATTTTCAGAGGCTGGTCTTTAGAAGGTAGCACAGGAAATTCTAGCAAGTCTTCTGCATCTCAGGATAAAAATTAGATTCTCAGAATATCAACACCTCTAGTCTTTCTGTTGCGTGCACTCAGGAACCCTTAATATTATTTAGGAAGCTTTCAGAGACAACTCATAGAATGCTTGGTGCATATTGGTATAAACTATTAGACATTTGCTTTGCATATCTAGAAATTTAGAAATAGAAAAGTCTACACAGCTTTTTTGCCCTGTTTTCTTTCAAGATTTTGACTAAGCAAAAGAAGGACCCTGGTATCTCTAGTAATTAATTCAGTAATGATCTGTGTTGATGAAAAATCAAGTGTTATATTTAGTGCTTCCTTCCTAAGAGGGAAAGAAAAGACTGAAAATCCACCTAACCCAAACCAGCCTTCTCAAGCAATTTATAGACCAAAGGTCACCTTCAGATTAATAATCAGTTACCTGATGAATGAGGTTATCATATAGAGAGTACCATTAGGATGGACCCTTCCTGTGAGTTTTGGGATGAAAAAAGTATGTACTTGAACATAATGAGGATAGGCTTCTTTTAAATACAATAAAAAAGACAGCTGTGAGATAGGAAAGTAACTCTGTCCTCCAGCCTCCGATTGATAATTCTTGAAGAGCAAAATGTTGACTATGCATGATCACTGGGCAAGTTTGATAGGGAAAACAAATGAAGGCACTAGCTTTGGAATTATTTTGAGAATCATTGTTTGTGTCATAGTGAGAGAATGATTTTAAACAAATCATTTAATTCTTTGAGCACTGACTTCCTCATTTTTGAAGTAAAGACTAATACACAACCCCTTTAATTCACAGGGCTGTTATGAGAAATATGTATATAAATACTTTGTATATGACAAGAAACTATAAGGCACTATTATTAATAATCAAAATTTAATCAACCGGGGTATTCTGTCAGAGGGGAAACAGTTATTATTTATATGTACTAAATACAAGTATAAGCTCTCGAGAATATGAAAAAAGGTAGCCTGCCATATATTGTGTAACTCACTAACAAATAAAAATATCAAATGTTTAATAGTATATACCATTTAAAAATAACATAAAATAATTGAAATCATGTCAAGAAAATTGTATATGCACTTTAATTTGCATATCCAACTACATGTTCATTCTCAATTAATCACATCATTTTACATATTTTAATGATGGATACAGTACTAGAAAAAGGGCATAGTTAGCAAAGATCAAAATCATTTAATTCAGACCAAAAAAAAAGGGGGGGGGTTGGGGATTTAGCTCAGCGGCATAAGCACCTGCCTTGCAAGCAGGCAGTTATGAGTTCAATCCCCAGTACCGATAAAAAAGAAAAAGACCGAAAAAAAAAAAGTAAAAAAAAAATCATTTAATTCAGAACATATAGTTCAGAGTCTCATAACTTGTTTTTGAATGAATGAATAAATGAAAGACTAACTTATAATTTCAGATAAAAGTATCATGAATAACTCTTAGGATTGGAAATAAACACAACTGAAAAAAGATTATTCTGCATGGTACTTATGGATAACAAAAATGCAAGTAATGGAGATCAAGAAATAATAATATATAATAATAATATATCACAAAAGATAACAGACTTGTAGTTTTAGCTTGGCATGATATCAGAACTTGTCATTCCCTTCTAATAAGTAAAAAGTTTGCGGGCATAGCAATAGAAACTTCCAAAACTGAAAAATAGATAGAAAAGGAATTAGCTACTATTGCTAGAAAATTATAAAAGAATATCCATAATGGCAATTCCAAAAAAGACTAACACATTTGAACAACAAAGACCAAAAATTTTCCAGAATTGATGTCAAATACCAAACTATCCACAGAATAAAATGTTAATGACAAAAGGGTATATCTAAGCTATCCCATTCAAACTCCTGAAAAATCAAATATGAAGAAAAAATCTTGAAAGATGTCAAAGAACAAAATGTCTCATCTGTAAAAATGTCAAATATGTAAAAGCATCTGGGAGCCAGGTGGAAAGAGAAAGGAAGGGCATTTGTGACCTCAGAATGTGTCCGTCACAAAATATAGTCTGTGTTATTCAGAAAACAGTTGCATGAGAAATAAAACTTGGTGAAAAGCAAAAGCAAAGTTACATTCTTTGAAAGAATAAACCAAATGAACATATATTTACCTAATTTTGTCAAAACAGAAAAAAAAAGAAAAAGAAAAACAAGACTGAAATCACCTACAAGTAGAAATGAAAAAGATGAAATCACAACAGAAACTGCCAAAATCCAATTTACTACAATATTACTTCAGTTCATGAACAGAAGTATTGGCCAAAAGTTTGCTTCTGTTCACAAACTGCATTTAGGATACCAATATGACTGTGCAATCTTCCCTTAAATCATAAACCAAATTAAGTTCATGAACCAAGGTAGCACTATACATAGACACAAAAAATTTCAAGAAGATATTGGCAAACTGACAGTAACAATTCATCAAAAATGTCATATATTACCAAGAAAAATTTCTTCCAGGATACAAGGATGGGTCAACATACACAAATCAATAAATATAATACACTACATAAACAGAAATAAGGACTAAAACCACATGAACATCTGAACACTCAAAAGTCCTTGACAAAATTCATCATCCATTCATGTTAAAATCCCTGAAGAAAACAGGTATAATGTGTCCTAGTTACTTTTCTTTTGTTGCCCAACATCCAAAATTAAGGAAGGAAAGATTTATTTTATGAGAGTTTCAGTTTATGGAGGTTTCAGTTAGTAATCAGCTGGCTCCAAGATAGCATGGCATGGCGCAGGGGCAATAATTCAAGATGGCAGAAGACGGCAGAAACAGCAAAAGTTGAAGTGTGGGAGGACAATCCTCTTCTCCCTTCTATACTGAGCAGGCTACCACTCCCTCAGGGCGATGTAGCACTCACACAACCTCTGTAACCTCTTATTGCACAGGCTGAGAATGTTTACAAAGTAAGGACCCTGGCTCCCTGCTGAATGACTTGGTTAAACTTCTAAACTTCTCAAAATGACACATTGTATGCACCATTACCGACAGATGTTATATAAATATTTCATTTATGTCAGACCAATCACTAATGAAGGATGTGAAAAATCTCTACAGTAAAACTGCTGTACTCTGAAAAAGGAGATTGAAGAGGACATCAGAAAATGAAAAGGGATCCTCTGTTCCTAATCAGAATCAATAAAGTCAAAATGATCATTGTTCCAAAGTTAATATGCAGAGTTACTGCAGTCTTAATCAAAATACCAATAGCATACTTCACAGAACTACAGAAAAAAAAATTCCTAAAATTCATATGAAACAAGAAAAGCACAGAAAACCTTAAAAGAGTAAATCAAGAGGTATCATCTCATACTTCAAGTTATATTACAAAACTACAATGATAAAAACTATATGGTGTTGACAAAAAGACATATGTATCGGTGAAGCAGTACAGAGGATTAAGAAGTGACTCCAGGCTCATTCTGTGAGCTAATCTTTGACAAAGGAGCCAAAAACATAAGCTGGAGGAAAGATGACCTATTTAAGAAATGTGCTATCCACACCCAGGAGTTTGAATCTAAGCCAATATCTTCACCATGTAATAAATTAAAATTTTAAAAAATAAATCAAAGATATAAATATGAAAATAGAAACATTCTGGAGCCAGGGATAGAACTCAGCAGCATGGTGTCTGCCTCGCAAGCATGAGATAGTGAGTTAAATTCCCAATATTAAAAAAAAAGAAAGAAAGAAAAAGAAAATAGAAATATCCTTCTGGAAGATAAAGTAAGTAAAATTCATGAAGGCATAGGCATAGGCAAGAACTTCCTGAAAAGAACTTCAATTTCACAAAAAATACTCAAGAACCCACAAATGTGATCATATTAAATTAGAAATTTATGCACAGCAAAGGAAACAATCAACAGAGAGAAGTAGCAAAATAAAAGGTAAAATCAAAAGAATGGGCAACTTAAATGAATGGATATTTCCTGGAAGAACAAATGCAAATGGCCAATAAATACAGGAAAAAAGTTTCAGTGTTGCTTCTGGCATAGTTACCTTTCCATTACTAGGACAAAATACCTGACACCTATAAGATAAAGGAGGAAATGTTTATTTTAGCTATAAGTGTGTACAGGTTTCAATACACAATCAGCAGGCTTCAAAGCATAGAAGCATGCCAAAGATAGATGGTTCATGGCAGGACAGATAAAATCACCAAACTGAGCATATCTTTCCTTTTTATCTCGTCCAGGCTAAGAGCCTGTTGGATACTCACACTCAGGGTGAACCCTTCACATCATCTACACTTAGATAATTCTAAACATAATTGTTGAACCAACCTATGGATCAATTTTAATTATCACACATCCATAGATCACATTCAGAAATCCTAGATCCAGCCACCTCCAAAATTTCCCACCTAAAACCATACAAGGCACACAAAAAATGAATATTATCAAAATATCAAATATTAATAACTAATGTTGAAGCTGAGGACACACAAGAACCTTCTACATTGTTGGTAGAATTGTGAACTAGTTCAACCATTATAGAATTCACTACAAAACTCCCCAAGAAAGTACAAATAAAATTTTCATTTAACTCAGCTATTCACCCTATGAATAAAGATATTATATTACAGTGATACATGCATACCTATGTTTATAACAGCACACTTCATGAACGCTAATCTTGAAAGTGGCCATTATGCCCATTGATGGACGAATGGATTAAAAAATGTGGCATTTGTATATAATAGAGTACTACTCGGCCATAAAATGTAATCTTAAGTCTTTTGTAGGGCAACGGATATACTTTGAGATGATAAATCAGACAGATGCTTAAATGTTGTGGGATTTCTCCTACATGAGAAACACAACTAACAAAAAAAGAGCAAAACAAAGACAGTAGAAAATATGGGATGTCTGTTGCAGACAAAAGATGAGAACTAAGAGGTAGAAGAATGAGGAATTGTGTGAAGGGAAGGGAAATAAATAGGAATTAAGATGTATTATGTATGTGTACAAACTCCCTATGAGAAATTGTAATTATTATTTACTATAAACATGTTCCAATGAAAAAATACCAAAAAAAGCATCTCAATTCTCACAAATCATATAGTCATGAAAGGAATAAAGTAAAACATTTTAGATTTTGAGAGAGAAAACTCTATCAACCTAAAATTCTGTACTCTAATGTGAACAAATCATGGCAAACTGAAAGCCTCTAAGATAACTAAAAACTTTGCATGCCTCTATCACAAAGGAACAGATAGAAAAAGCTAACTGTTTCAGAAAGAAAGAGGATAAGAGACTACAACTCAGTCCGTTCCATGAAGCTACAATTACCTTGATAGATAAACTACAGAAAGACTGCCAGGTTTGGCTCACAAACTCTAAAGAGGGATCAATGAAAAATGGGAGAGACAGAACGTCTTTGTCCGAGAAGGATCAGGGGAATTCACTGAATTAAATTCCTATACTGACTCAAATGCCTAGATTTCTTAAGGAAAAATAAAGGAGAAAACATTCTGCTGAGCACAGATGTTTTCAGGTTAGCAAGGCATGGTGATGGTTTGGCTGAATCATTAACTTTTATCTGATTGTCCCATTGGGAGCCTCTCTGTTTTCCCCATAAGGTCCATCTCTGCTCAGCTGGCAAAACATTCCATCTTCAAGATGTTCTTGCTCCTTGGAATTGGCGGCCTTCTGCCTCCTAAGTCAACCTGAGCAGACATTGATCCACTGAGTGCTGTACAGAATTCCATAAAAGACATCAAAAGAAAATAGAATAACAGACAAATTCATAGATGAAATACTTTCCATAAAATACTAGTAAAGCATATCTTGCAATAGATAAACAGAATTATACATCATGATTCTGATAGCTTTATGTTGAAAGGCAATATTACCATTTAATATTGAAAATCAATTAATATAATGACCTATATTAGTAAAAGAAAAATTCATGTGATAGTTTTAGTAAATTTAAACCAATAGCTGACAAAATAAATAGTATTCATGATTAAAACTTTAAAGAAAGTAAGGAAAAATTAGAATTTCCTCAACCTGATTAAACTGATCTTTCAAAAACACATAGATAACATTCTGTTTATTGGTGCAAGACTGATTCCATGAGTTAAATGTATTCCCCAAGTGTATGTATTAGAAATGAGTCCCCAGAGCAGTAGTGCTTATAGGCTGAGTCAAATAACAGGTCAGTAGGCTGTTGTCCTTATTTGAGAATTAGATGAGTTACCTGGATATTAAAATGTGGCAGAGCCACTCTTCTTTCTCTTTCATTCATGATCACTGGCTCTTTCTGTTATGCAATCTACAAGGGTCCATATCAGATGCAGGCATCTTTGACTCATCAACTTCTAAAACTCTAAGCTAAAACAACTGCAAATTACCAACTCTTTCATAGGCTTTTAGACCAATAAAAAATGGACAAAGAAAACTGAATTCTTCCCCACTGAGATCAGAAACAAGACCTAGATATGTGGTATCACTGCTTCTATACATAATTTCCTTGAAACATTTACTAAATATCTCATAGTCAGACAAACGAAATAAAAGAGATCAATATTAAACAAGAAAAAGCAAGTTTGTCTTTATTTGTTGTTGACAGAATTGTTTATCTGAAAAAGATCCTGCAGAATTTATAAAAATAAACCCACAGCACTGCTATGTGAATTTGTCAATTTTTTTAGGGTAACAGAGCAGTAACAAAAATCTCAACTGCTTTTATATTCATGATTAATAAAACAGAAGTGTACTGTTGAAAATTAACTTTAAAAAAATGCTTATGACAGCATTCAAAATATGTAAAATTGAAGAAGTATGACATTAGATATGAATGACTTACAAAATAATAATTACATTGCTCAAAAAATTTAAATAGTTCCTAAATAAGTGCAAAAATATACCATATTCATTAATTGAAGTATTTAATATTAAAATGTTAGTTCTCTCTAAATTCATTTATAAGATCTATACAATCCCAGTGAAACTCTCAGTAGGCTTTCTTTTTAGAAATGGAATTTATAAGAGAAAAAAAAAAAGGGGGGGCCTGGGGATTTAGTGCAGTGGCATAAGCACCTGCCTTGCAAGCAGGCAGTCGTGAGTTTGATCCCTGGTACCGATAAAAAGAAAAAAGACAAAAAAAAAAAAAAAAAAAAAAAAAAAAGAGAGAGAAAGAAATGGAGTTTATACTAAACTTCTTTTATAAGTACAAAAATTAGAATAATCTAAACAATTTTGAAATTAGAAATCAAACTGAGGAACTTCTATTAATGTACTTAAATTTATAAAGTTAAAGTTTTTAAAAAATGATTGGTTGGCAAAACAAAATATAAATCACTAAAAAAGAATCAGCATCTAAGAATAAACTGCCAGATATAGATAATGCTGAATTTTACAAAAAATGGAAAGGCAGTATAGAAATGATAGTGATTCAAAAAGGGCTTTATCACCTAAATAACAACACCAAACACTTTTTATCAATATTTCTCTCCATATTAAAAAATTAACCATGAATAAATCTACATGTAAGAAATAACTACACAATATTTATATGACAGATTATGAAAAAATGTTATGACCCTATTTTAGGTAAAGAGTTATTAGATGCAGCACCAAAAATCTAACTCATTTAAAAAATGACAAATTTCACCTCTGTAACATGAAGATGCTCTGTTCCTTGAAAGGCAACGTAAGGAAAAAATACAAGACTACAAGAAGTTTTTGTAAATCAATATTTGATTTTAAAAAATTATTTTCAGCATATACTAAGAATAGCCAGAATTCAGTAATGAGAAAACAAATTGAAAAGCTCAGCAGTACATTTTGGCAAATACTCAAGAAATACTCAAGATTTAAATAAACACATAAAAAGATTTCAGCACCATTATTCATTGGGGAAATGAGTATCACAATTAGATACTCCTTCATTAGTTAGCATAGCTAAACTTGAGAAGACTGACCAGTTAAGTGACACTAGAATTTAAATCATCTGAAACTTTATAAATGCAGATAAATATCAAGCTGATATAATCACTTTGGGAAAGAATTTTGAAATTTCTTAGAAAGCTGAGTACCTGCCATGCAATCCAGTTACTACAGTAGTAAATATTTATTGAAGAGAAATAAGATATATTATAGAAAGATGTATGCATGAATGTTCATGGTGGATTTATTTGTAATAGCCCCAAACTAAACCAACCCTAACATTCATTTGTTAAGTGAAGAAATAATCAAATTGTGGCATAGCTATATATTGAAATGCTAATGTAAAATAAATGAAGTCTTAATACATTTAAAGATGTTGGCGGATCTCAAAATACTGCTGATAAGTGAAAGAAGTAAAAACAGTCAATCAAATAAATATACAAAAGGGCATGATTCTACTTATACACAATATTTGAGAATGGAAACTAATCTATAGTGACAAAGCAGACTAGTTTTTCCTTCCTAGGTGTGGGAAGTTAGAGATGTGAAGTAAGGACTGGAAAGTGTTATAGGCTGGGTGGGGGGTTTCCACATATGTTTAACTGTATTGCTGTGATGGGTTTACAGATATACACATATTAGTACCTACCAATTTTTGCAGTTTAAATATATACAGTTTATTGTATGAGAATTACACTACCATAAAAGCTGTATATAAAAATGAAAAGGGAATTAACTGCTTCATTTTACAGGAAAAGGGAGAATATGTATGCTCTGTGTTCAACATAAACACGTACATAGGTCTTTCAGCTCTCTGCTTAGACTTTTCTAATTGTAACTGGAAAAATCCAGTTGACTACAAAACTTTATTTTTATAGTATTTTATTTTTTTAATTTGTATTTTAAAGGGGGTAAAATTAAACACAGCAAAACAGAACAAAATAGGACATAAGAAAACAATGTAAGAGATATAAATTTCAAAGCTAGACGACTGAGATCTTCACTAGCATATTGTCTGTTGTTTTCTTCCAATAGTTTTCCATGTTCTCACATATAGAGAATTCATACAAAACAACATAGTATAAAACTGATCCGAACAGAATGAGGAAGGTGTTGTAGGTCTTCAAAACCAGACAACAAGGAAGGCACTAATGGCTGTTGCAGAGTCTCTCGTTCTCTTCAAAATAGTTGTCTGTACTTTCATGTATATTGAAGTTCAACAAAACAGGCAGCGGGAGAGGGATTTCTTGGTTTCCTGGTGCTCCAGGTGCCAGCATGGCATGGGTTCCAGTAAACACTGGAGGCTCCCGCCTGGGCTCTGGAACCTGCCACACTCATAGCCGCTCTCAGTGTGCGTGGAGGGGCTTGCTTAAGCTCGTATGCGTATGCGTTCCAGAGCTCCACCATGCAGTTGCATTTTACATACTGAAACTTTACTTAACTTCAAAGTTGAGTAAAACAAGAATGTAAGTTAATATTCATCTACAATATATCAAAATGTTTGGATAAGAAAAGTATTTTGATATAATTAATATAATAGGTAACCATTTCCAATTCAGATAGTATAAATTTATACTTCTAGGAAGGAGGGACATCTCTCATCAATTACTTGGGATTTTAATGACTTTTGACAGTGTTTATTAGACCTGTAAGTCTCAGTTTTTAAAATTAGCAAAAATCAATTGAGGGAAATATCTACACACAGCCAGGATGCTGAAGAATAATGAATTGCTTGATAATTTATTACTGTGTTTTACAGAAACATAAGATTATTATTACTATTAAATGTTATTAGCTAGAGTATGCTGTTAGACTGAAGATTACTTAATGGACCACTTTGCATAATGCTAACTGTAAAGAGTACATAAATTTGTATATACATTAGTATCAATTGTGATATGAAGAAATACTTTTGAAAGATTGCCAACATTATGCCTTTCATAAGGTTAGTAAATTTCAATTTATATTCAAATCCATGTTAGCTCTCCACAGTCAACTCTTTTCTATACCGATTTAAGTTCTTTGGATTGACTGAAACTAATTCATTTGTCCTTTTCATTATAAAGATAATAAATACAATATTAAGAAATATCCCATATCTCTAGTTCAATTGTGTTAGTTTTACTTGTTAAAATAAAACTAGTTACAGAATTAAGGAGGTGAAAGTTAGAATTTGGAAAATTAGGAAATTATGTATACTCAAACATTGTTCTGTAAATGGATCTGGGCACTCAGATGTTAGGTGTGGGAACAAAGCAAGAAAGAGAGAGATGGACAGAGAGAGAGGAAGAGAGGGAGAAAAAAGAAAGAAATATAGAAAAATGTCATGAACAGTGAATTTTATTTTCATTTCAGAACACATATGATCGTGTATGAGATCAGCATGAAACAAGAGGTGCAGACCTTGCTTCCAATCCACAGAAACATGATCCTATTCATATCCATGTTTATAATGCCGAAAAGAATTTGCTAATTTATCAGCTACTTAGAGAAAACTGTTATGTCTGTCAACAAGAATCAGTCATTTGAACACCAAGGCAACTGCTCAGATCACTAACCTCTTCTTTTCATGATTTTCAATTCTGTAAATTAGTAAAATTCTGTAAATTAGACCACTATAATGAATGCTGATACATATGTCATCCTCTGGCACCATTAACTGTTGGTACCTTGAATCACATTTTCATATCCTCTCTTGTTCTCACTCCTCTCCAAATTCATTAAATAAGTTGCACACATTTTAAAATCTTTATATATGTTCTGAACGAGAGGGATTCACGTTAGCTCTTTTACTCACGCAGTACATCATCCTTTGAAAGAGATGAATGAAGCTATAGCTTTTGTGTGAGCAGGTGATGCAGGAAACATTAAGGCGTGCCGTAATGGGTCCACTGTGTGGATGTGTACAGAGGCTTTTCTTAGTCTTTGCTTCCTTGATGAGATCCAAGAGTATTATGTAATTTATTTTCTAAACCAAGAAACTTCTGAGGGTGGAAGGCAGGAAGCTAAGAATCACTCCAGGATAGTAGGCTCAGATATGATGGACCTACTGGTCATTCTTTCTTGAGTGTTCAATGTAGATACCATTGTGAGGAGTAACCCAGACACTAACTTTATTTTAATTGGATCTACACAGTTCAATATGACAATAGGCTTCTCTGTTACCCTATGACTCTGGAGCATAACCATTGTGTTAAAATAATATTTTGGTCTTGAAAAAAAAAAACACAAAGAACTGATTTAACAATAATAAACATGCGATGCAAATTAAATACAGTAATTGCATCAGTAATGGTCAAGGGTGATGTAGTCTCTGGTAAGTCAACGAGTTGAAATTCCTGGTATCCAAATTGACCACTGTTGCCCAGGTTCCCAGTCTTTTGTTATAAGTGCTTTAGTGACTAGCTTGAGAAGGGATCGAAGTTCAGGGGAAACTCACATGTCTTTATTTATAAAGCAGGCTTCTCCAAAGAAATATTTATGTAAATCCAGGGTAATTTTTTTTTTCTGCTTGTTCAGTTCAGTTCAGTTTTCCCATCTGAATACAAATTTGCAAGTCAAAATGGCTATTTCCTCTTGGCATGTGTCTAGTATGGGTACATTCTATAAATCATTCCTCCTCCAGCATTACATAAATTGTCACACAACAAAGTGTCAGCAGAAAGGATAGATAAAATAGTGTAAAAGTGATAGGTATTTAAAAATAATCTGAATCTTTACAGACTCCACCTCACATCAGTATAAACTCTTCTTTAAGCAAAAGAGTTTCTGGGAAATGTGAGGACACATCACCAATAAAAGGATCATAACCTACAGAGTGAATCCTCTCTGATTTATGTTGTTCCCCTAGCTACTATATAGACAGATTGGTCACAAGTTTAGTGAAATCCATGCTTAGATGAGTTAAAGGACATAAAGGCTATTTTCAAAGAAGTTGAGAATCAAATTATTAAGAAAAACAAAATTAAAGATGACTGATATGACACTTTCTGATACATAAGAAGCCATCTGAGAGACACAACTTGTTTCTGAGTTTCTCAGGATGAATTCAAAGAAAAGGTGACTATATATCTTAGATTTGACCAGAGAATAACAGTTCAGTAAGTAATAGCAATGGCTAAACTTCAAAAGAAGGAACAAAACATTTAGAGGTATGAAGCCCCAAAGCCAGTGGAATTCACACAATAGTTTGAGAGTACCCATAATTTTGGATATGATGTTTTAACTTTCAAAGCACTTTTATTTGTATCATCATATTTAAATCATTTTACCCAATTTTGAAAATAAGCTGGGCAAAATCATTTCCTAATCATAAAAGAGGAGATTTAAATATGGAGAAAATTTAACATATTTTTAACTTTAAATGGCATATTTGGGTCTAGTGGAGTGATGTTTAATTGTGTTAACTTCCACGCATTTTAATTTTAAAAATGTCAAAAAGTGAAGTTCAGAGAAATCAGCACAAAAGAACAATTCTGAACTCAAACCAACTATTTCAGGATTAATATTTCAGACTTCTTCTTACTGATTAAAAATGAAAATAAAAATGGAACAGTGGCCAGGTGTGGTGGCACACTCTTGTAATCACAAAAGTCAGGAGGCTGAGGTAGGTAAATCGCTGCAAATTCGAGACCAGCCTGGGCTACAAAGTGAGCTCAAGACCAGCCTGAACTGCATAGTGAGTATCAAAAAGACAAAAAATAAAAAATTATTTCTAAAAAAGTGGAAGAGTGAAGTCATTCAAAAGCCCAAACTATAGGAATAAAGTTGTGATTTCCAAATAGAAGACTTGGCTATTGTGAGATATAGGTGCTATTTCAGGGAACAGAAAAACACGTGGGTATTCATGGACAGATTCCTAAGGCTTCTGGTTTAGTCATCAGTGGCTAGAAAGTCTTTGTGTCTTCTTTCTCTTAAATTTTCATGTGCGTGTGCGTGTGTGTGCATGTGTGTGTGTTGTTCTTCCTCTCTACTTGCCTTTGCCGTCCTTTAGCCTTATTTCATGAATGCTGCCTGGAACTTTTGGTCATCTTTCCTCGATACAAACCTCCCCAGCAATTGCCTGTGAAGCGTATACTACACAGCACAGCTCTGTGTGTACTGAGCCAGACTCTTGTGTCCCTGCTGAGACTAGGCCAAGGCAGAATAAAATGGGACCTTTGGTTGTGCCCAGAACAGGCTGCTTCTCAGGACAGCATCCTGCCTTGTTTTTGCTCCCTTTACACCAATTTTATAGTCAAGTCACTCTTCAAATTCTCTGCCTTCTATCTCCCTGGGATAGTTATTTTACATTTTAAATAATTTGGAAGGTAGACAAATGCACTTTGAAGACACTTGCTCCGTATTTTCACACTCTTTCCAAAGTGAAAGACAGCACATCAATTTACAGCGTGTGGAGGCCTGAGATCTTGGCTCCCTGAGTCTACTTTTCTCTCACACAGAGGCTGCAGTTGAATTTTCATCCAGCATCAGGTTTGACTGCAAGCTGAGAGAGCACAGGTGTTTGGAGGCTGCAAGGTCCCATTTTTCACAGACAGGGAATGAGCAATGTCTCAGGTGCCCTGGCACCCTCTTCCATGCCCCTCCCAGCACTGAAGGAACCCATAGGCCTGATCTTATTACATTTTGGCTCCTTTCTCAACATCCTTCTCGCTTAGGCCAGTCACCCGCCAAGTCTCTCACCATTTGGCTTTGCTCTGAGACATTGGCTGAAACTTAACTATAGGATATTTGTGCTTTGTCTCTTAATCACTGTAAAGGGGAAGGCTGTTGTCCTGGTGCCACTTGGAACTGCAGCTCTGGCATACGTACTCCAGAAGTCTGTATTGCAAATGGCGCTTCTTGGTTCTGTGATCCAGATATTTTGGAAATGATAAGGATCAACTGTATTTCTCAAAATAGTTTTAGAGACTTCAAAACATATTTTTAAGCTAGAAAAATAATATGACTGGATAAGAGTATGCAGTGAGCCAAAATCAGTTGTCATCACAATGATGATCTACTAGGATGTTTCCATTTGCTCACAGAGACTGTGAATATTTCCCTACATGCTTTCCCAATCACTGTAAATCTTTGAAAAGACTGACTCCTTTCTCCAAATATGTGGTTTATTTTATAATTACTTACACAGTGAAGATAGTGGAATTTTCTTAGCTATGTTCTTGTTGCTGAGACTCAATACCTACCACCCAGAATTTAAATGAAAAGAGGTTGTACGTTGGCTCATAATTTTGAAGTTTCAATCCATGGTCAGCTGGCTCCAAGGCAAAAATGACATAGAGAAAGCATCTGTGGGAGGAAAACTGCCTACATCATGGCAGCCACAACAGCAGAGAGTGAGGAGTGGATTCAGAGAGGGAGCCACTATTCCACATCCCACCCCCACAGTGACCTGGCTGTATGACCAAGCCCCACCTTCTAATAGCACAGTGAGTCACGAGATCACCTCTGATGAGCACAGTGCCCTGCTGATCCAACCACTTTCTAAAATCCCCACTTCTGAACACATGAGACTTTGGAGGGCATGCCATATCTAAACCTTAGCAAACACAACTTAGAATTTGAGCCTAGCAATTATCAGCTGGACTCTGGACTCAAGTTCAAGGGATGTCAAAACTTTCAGTCACTATCCTATGCTACTGTGATTGATATGTAGCCTTTTCTCCTTGTCCAGAAGTTATCCATCCTGTCTCCTCCAAATATAAATATCTTATTAAATATCCATGGCTCATATTTCTTTATGAGACATAATTTAAAGAAATCTCTTCTTGATCCAAAAACATTTATTTACTCAATCATTCTATATTGAGTAGATTCCGTTGGAGCCACTGTGCTGGGAATAAAATGAGGTATAAATGTATTTCTGTCTTCAGGAAGATTATTGTACATTTGCAAAGACAAATGCATAAACATTAGGGGATATTAAGTGTTTGGTGAACATCTTTCCATTGTACAAGGCCTCACAGGGAAGGAGTATAACAGAGAGACTGGAAAGGAGAGGCAAGTAAGGAAAGCATTCCTGGAAGAAGAGAAACAGATTGTATGAGAAGAAAAAGATGTTCTAAGCCATGGGTTTGCATGGGAGGTGAACAGAGAGAATAAAAATCACCGCAACTGCTACAGAATTCAGTGAGCTATTTGCCTTCCAGTACACTTAGTGTAACACTTACTCGACTTAGTCACTTTGTTTCTTCCATAGATGATTTTGTGTATACTCTCCTCCCCCATAGGTAGATATTTCTGCAAAGGAAGAAAAGTGGAAGTCTCCTGATGTCACTCTTCCCTAGATTCCTAACACATCACAGGAGTCAGTTACTGCAGATAATGGTGGTGGCCATATAAGGTAGAAGAAAATGTAGAAAGGGAGAAAAAACCACGGAGGTAATGTAATACTAGTATGCATGATAAGAGTAATATTTGGAAACAGATGCTAAACTTCAAAGTATTATTCTCTTCTGTTTTTAACTTCAGGGTAAAAATGCAAGAACCACACGAGATATGGAAAAGTTACATCCTCCTGAGACTGCTATTACACCTTCCATACAGTTCTGAGCATGGTCACTTGGCACTGGCTCTGAAACCTTGGTGGAACAGGAATTATCAGTTTTCTCCAAGCCTCTAGCCCATGATTTGCTTTAGCAGAAAGCCAATTTTCCTACGGGAAATAGCAAAGTGAGCAAAAGTCAAGAAATACCACTTGGGATTAAGGGTTGATAATAGCATAAAGCATACAATATAAAGAGATAGAACTGAAAAAAGGTGATACTTGTGTTTACTATTTTTTGCTTTGTTGTTTTGTTTTGTTTTTTCATTTTGTTATTTGTTTGTTGTCTTTTTGAGAAAGCATTTCATTATGCAATTTGGGCTGGCCTTGAACTTAATTTGTAACCCAGACTGGCTTTGAAATCACAGCGATTGTTCTGCCTCAGCTTTCTGAGTGCTGGAATGATGGACATGCACCACCAAAACTGGCTGTAACTATTTATTTGAATACTACTCTGAAAACAAATTCAAGAAATTGCTAATAATAAGGCTTAAATGCTAGATGAGAGAAAACTACACACAGATAACTTCTCAAGATCTTACTGGTAAAAAAGATGCTATAAGTTGTAGAATGTTGGTGTCCCTTTTGAGCCATGAGTGTGTAGAAATTCCATACTCTTGGAACTGGGAATGACAATCAAAAATATATGTTTCTTTTTTCTGTAAAAATAGTGTCAATTCTCAAATATGCTCATCTCTAGGGGCACTTAATCCCATTCTTCCATTATTGTTAATCATAATAACAGGAATAAAAGAATTAAACTTTATTTGTTTAACTTGTTCAGGACACTATCGAGAGAGACACTCAGCTGTATGTAGAGCCCTATAAAAACCTTGATATCACTTTTCTTCTGGTCCAGAGACTAACCTACCTATAAAGCCCAAACTAAAGCTGCATTCCCATTTCAATTTCTCTCTATTCATTTAGTACACCAGGCTGCCTTACATGTTTATAAAACTTGTTGTCCATTAATTTTTACTTTCAGTATTTCTAAATTGAGCTAACCTCATCACAATTAAAGAATAAGCTCCAAAAAACCAACTAAATCCATGTGAAATATTAGGATAAGATATGAGATTTGATGGAACATTTTCAAATCATACTGTTGTTGTTTAGATCTGAAAGGTCCTCCACCTCCTGTGTGTTACAGGCTCAGTTCCCATCCTTTTGTACTATTGGGAAGAGACCATCTTTATCTAGTGGGATGTCTTCTGTCACTGGGGAATGCTCTGGAAGGGGATAATGGAACCCTGGCTCTTGTTTTCTCTTTTACTCTTTGTTAACAAAAGATGCAATGTGACTTAGTATAATATGCTTCTGAAATGATAAGCTATAGCACACACAGAGCAACTGGGCCACGTGATTATGAACTGAATCTTCAAAATTTGTGAGCTAAAGAAATAGTTTTAAATGGAGTTATTATCTTCAATATTTGATACAAGGTCAGGAATCTAACTAACATATCAAATAAATGCTGATAGGCCTATCCATATACATTTTTTAATTTATCATACTGGCTTAGAGACCAGAATGTATTAGAAAGGTAACAATAAGTTTTCAGTCTCCACTGTAGTTAACACTGCACAGTACAATTGTCTACAATGAATATTCTCGGCTATGTGAAACTTACATCAAGAAAACCTCATTTAAAAATACATCGGTTTATAGACAAGTAACAATGTCATATCATAGAGAAGCAAATTGTTGATGTATGACATAACTATGATCCTCAAGAAAATTATGCTAAGTGAAAAAACTCCAATATCATAATGATACAATGCATGATTCTACCTGTATAACATTCATGAAATAATATAAGTATAGACAGAGATTAGATTTATCAGTTATGAAGTGGAAACTCTATCTGTATGTGCACGCACACATACAAATAATACACACATATATGTATAAATAATGAGACATAAATTAGTACTGTGAATTGTATCCGTGCCAATTCTTCCTCTTCTCTTTTGCTCTAATATTGTTTTATAGGTAGAGAACATGTTAACATTACGAGAAGATGGATGAATTGACCACAATATCTCTTTGCAAAATTATTGACAAATTTCTATGAATGTTGACTTCACGTTCTTAGGGATTTCTTTGTGATTTTAATATTTAATAAAGAATTTAAAAGCAAATCAGTCATGTAAATGAGTAAGTAAATTATTGACTGTTATTGTCTGCCTGGGTCTGTGGGTTCTTTATAGTGAAGATGATATCAATTCTTGTGACTTGGGCCCTTCGGGCATCTGCTATAAAAGCAGAATATATTTGTGTACAATATTTTAGTTACAATATTTCTAGAATCTAGATTGTTCTTGCATAGATATTAACTCATCAGATGATCCACCAGCTGATTTTACAGTCAAAGAACTTGAACTTCACAGAGCTTGACATAAGTACCCTTAAAAACTTGATATAGTATCAGTTCATTTATTTTCAATCATATTCTCTTCTAATTAATATATTTAAACCAAAACATTTTTCTCCTAGTTTTGGTTCTATTAATATTATTTTTAATATTATGATAGTATTGAAGTGCTTCAAAATTGTCATGATTTCATCTTGAACTAATTATTTTTCCTTCATATGATTATTTACTTCTAACACATACCTTTTTAATACTTGCCTCCTTAAAGATATATTTTCATTTCTGATATGAACAAACTATAAGGTTCATATAAAGTTGAATCTTGCTTACTCATAGTGGCATGTAATCATTTTTGGTAAATATTACATATTTAAGTAAAATGTGTGTCTCTAGAATTAAATTATGTCAAGTTAAAATTGTAAATCTTAGATCATATCTTCTTACTCATTTTGTGTCTTATTGTACTATTAGTTTCTGGGTAAATTCTCCCAATATAAGTATAAATTTGTTGTTATTCCCATTTTTTTTTGCTTTATAGATTCAAGACTGTGTATGCATCTGCATATTACATTATGACTGTTACATCCACATTGTGCTATTTTCTTAGTATGAAATTTTCTTCTTGTCCTCTTTCAATGATACTATTTGAAATTCAATTTAGTCTTTCACTGACATTTTACCCAGGCATGATTTGATTATTTCCAAACATACAGTGCTATTAAGTTTTATTGATTTTAAAAGAAGACTAAAGTTTTTGTTTGATGCTTCTTTTACAACCTATAATGATAAAATATAGCCCATGTACGCTAATAACAAGTTTAAATTTATTTGTAAGTATTTAGATCATTTTTAACAACCTACTTATTTTCCAATGATGGGGAAGTTAATATTTTCTCCTTTTTAAAAACATTATCATCAACATCTCTTAAAATATTGCATAATTTCTCTTATAAGAGAAATTCAACATATAAATAAATGAAGAGCAATATAGAAAACAAATAATAGTGAAGAAGGTAATAGGTCTTTTGTAAAAAGAACAGAGACCAACAAGATGGAAGGAGAAAGGAGGATGAGAAGTGACAAGAGGTTAAAAAAAAGAATCGAAAGTGTGTTTATCAACTCCGTAAGATAAGTTGTTATGGTTTGATAACTAGTGGTCAACTTAATGCCAGCTGGATTACATCAGCATGCATTGAGAGAAGATGTTCCACCTGAGAAGAGTTGCCAGGATAAATAGGTGGAGAAGAAGAGAGGTGTTGGAGAGGGATTGAGGCGTTATGGAGGCATTGTTGGTTCTCCTACGAGTCACTGTCTCAGCTATTGGTTCTCCTGGAGAAGCTTTGGTCTTCACATCGAGCATTGCTTCCTGGCTCCAGAGGGGAAGACATGTGCTGCCTGGTCTCCAGGATGAACTTGTCACTCTGCTTCCTGGCACGTACCCGACTGTGCTTATCGTCGGAGGAGCTCGGGGCCTCCATGTCACTGAGGACAGCGGTGGTTCCTTTCAGGACAGCCCCACTCTTTGTTGTGAGTGTGATTTCTCAGCTCCAGTGTAGAACCCTCATCCCACTAGCACAGCTCCTTCATCCTGCTGGCATAGACTTTCTGGCTTCCATCGCTGACCCTTGGGTCTTCCCGGCACGAATCTGTAAAAGGGACTGGCATGAGTCCTTCTTGTGGACTCTGGACTTCCAGTTGGACTCATGGAGGCGTTGTTCTGAGCTCTGGGTTTTTATCTCAACTCATTTGGGACATTGCCATGGGGTTTAGACTCTTGACTAAATAATCTATGTCGTTGGTGTTGCGGATAGATTTCCTGCATTCTTCTGTATTAACTTCCGGTGACCATTATAAAAATATTATAAACTCCATGTCCTGATCTGAATTGTTCTCTGTGTACAACTCCAGACTACAACATAAGTGTGATTATTATGCACTGTAAACATGTATTAATTAAAATTAAAATTTAAAAATAAGTATTTTTTCTTTCCTATTCTTTTCAAGTTTATTTTGGTTTTTCTTTTTCTGGATTTCCTATTAGAAGCATATTAGGTTTGTCCATCTGTTCCTGTCTTTCATGTGCATTTGAATGCATGTTTTTATGAATATTGTGTTTGCATGTCTTATTGTCCTTGTGTTATCTTTTGGGAAAGTTTTGCTCATCCACCTTCTTTGACTAGGCCAAATTTGCTGTTTAACACTGTAACAATTCCCCTATCTAATGAATGGTGTACTTTGCTGATTATATTTTATCATTTCTAAGATTTCTAAGTAGTTACTGAAAGGTTTTTGCCCTAGTATAAATTACTGTACAATTATGGCAATGGTCTAACATGGCAGAAGGCCAAAGCAGGAGTGCTTACCACTTCCTCCTTCTTCTTCGGCCCTAATTGGAACTCCCTTTCCTGTTTGCACGTGAAGAAAATTCCAATCAATTTCTCACATGTCGTCAATGTTTGCCCATGTGCCATTTCCGATCAGAGGTCATATAACCCTCTGCCTCTCTGTATCTGATAGAAGGAGGCAGCCCAGCAGCCATAATTTGTGTGCTCCTTTTCCACATCCTCAATAAACCTGTTCTTCTTGTTTTGTTTTAACTTTTTGCTTCTCTATTGTGCCAGAAAACTCTTAACAGTTACTTCCTTACCTGTATTCACATGCATATGGATACCTCTTCTACTTTTTTTCTCCTAGTATTTTAAATAAAATTATGTTAAAATTCCTTTCAGATTTATTGGTTGTCTACTGTCACAGGTATTTATGCTTTTTTAAAACTGCTAAATGGTTCTATAATATTCACTGAATTTCACTATCTAACAATTTCACATTTTTTCCTGTAATCTTATCTATATTGAGGATCATCACCGATCCCCAACATTGGAGAGGCATTTCTATAATCTTATGGAGATGCCTCATGGTTTTACCTCTCTAAACTCTGAGTTCAAGCAATTTCATCTTGGAATTTAGATTAATTCATTAGGGCTCATAGTTTATGTTTTATCCATATAAGACACCTCACCTCTAAGAAAAATATGTATCTGATCTGGAATTATAATCTGCAGTTACTGACTTGGTTTTCATCCATGACATGTTTCATATATCTTTATTGTGACTTTATTCTGGACTAATAGTCAAAAATTCTGAGCCAAGTTACAGAGAAGCAGCATTTTGGCTTTTGCATTCATTTTGAAGGGTGCTGCAAAATAATTCTTCTATATCACTATCATCTCTACAAAGACATACATTTTGTAGACCCTAAAAGGCTGGCATTTGTTCCTGGTTCCCATATAGGAAGTTTATCACAATATAAACTCTCTATGATAAGATTTCCATTGTTGTTGTGGACATGATTATTTACAGTTCTTTGTTTTCAGGTTTTCTATGTACAATTTATATTTACTTAACGTATTTTACCAATATTTCTCTGAGTGATATTGGTGGGCAGAGTCCAGTATACGTTTTGTAGAACTAAGTTACTTTTTAATTGTAACTATACCATTGTTCAAAAAGCCTAGGTTTCTTGGAAACAAAACAAAACAAAATCACCAAATATTCTTCTTTGAAATAAAAATATTTCCACAATCTTTCCTATTTTTGCAGTTGCTATTTTCTTTTGTATACACCATGACACTAGTTAAATGGCTGCTTCTTTCCATTTACTAAGTCATAATTTTAATACAGCTTTCTGATTTTACATGTTTTCCAAATGACAAAATTTTCTATTGTCCCAGTCAAAAAAAGATATTGCACATGAAGCAAATATTTGGGTGATATCTTTATCACCCAAATGCAAATGTTCCCAAGGACTCGAGAAGTGGAGGGAAATACAGTTTATCTCATTACTGGAAGTTCCTAACTTACAGAAGTATCTTGTCAACTTGTAAAATTTTGTCTGGTACAGAAACAATAATCTCAATTTCATGTAACAAATGATTCCAATGATTTCTGGCTCACTGAATGCTTAATGGGTTATACATAACTCAGCAATATCATCCTAACATTTATTTGCTAACTTCCTCTAAATCTCTATTATTACCAGGAGCTGTACTAGGAGGCTCTAACATTTTTCTTGCTTCACATTAATTAATAATGCTAAGTTCGTTTTACAGTTGCCTGAAAGACATCATTTTACATTTTTAAAAAGTATAGCATCCCCATCTTGCCAAGTGTCATTGGACTTTCCCTTATATTTTATACTTATGGACAAGTTGGGAGGGCAATGATCATAACTAATTTTCTCGAGCCTTGCTGTACTTTTTCGAGACTAGATCCATTGTCTGAGGGTATGTCATCTCCAACTACCATTGATTATCTTCTTATGGAACAGCATATTAGTTTCCTACTACTGGTATTGCAAGCTACTGCAAAATTAGTTGCTAAAATATATAGATTTATTACCTCAAAGATCTGTTATTTAGAAGTTGGAGGAAATGCATGAGACTTATTCTCACTCATCCTGTGTCATGCACAGCATTCCTATAACAAAAGATGGTTTCTAAAATAAATAGCTGGTAAATGTGTTTAATCAAAATTTTATGTGGCCCAGATCCCTTGGGAAATGAAGACTCGATGACCCAGGGAAATTTGATTATTTCTAGCCTTAGGTTTAATGAAGAACTAATAGCCATTCAGGGGTGTGATTTGATGAAAGAACATGACTTATTATAGTAAACTGAGGCTAAGAACACAGTTGTGTCTGTCCAGATTCTTCTTAACCTCTCTGTGCAATGTTTTTCCTCTTTATACTGGGTAGGATCCTTCTGGAATGGAGAACTACAAAGAAGATAAGACAAGATAGCAAGCAACCTTACTATGTTTTATGGATTTCTTTGTAGAATTCTAGTTTCTCTGAGTCACTAAGAAGAGGATTGTTGATTCCTATGACTGATTTGAAAAGTGGAAAAAAGGAGCAGGAAAGAGGAGGACAAGAGAAGTTCAGAGAGAAACTTTTGTTCTGACACTTTACAATGTCTTTTATTTCAAGGCACTCAGTATGGCAAAGTGCTGTAACTTGGCATTTCATTTTCTGAGCCCTATAATAGACCAGTGTGCACCTCACTAGAGAAAAAAATCAAGCTGCCAGTGAGGATGCTGTCTCTTTGGAAAGACATGAAGGGTGAACACTTATGCTTCTCTTTTCATTTTCTAGAAGCCACCCACATTCCTTAGCTGGTGTCTCTTCTGTCATGTTCAAAATCAGTAGCACTGTACCTTTCTGCCCATTCTGCAAGAGACATCTCACTTTGACTCACTTCTTCTGTCTCTCTTTTTATATTTACTTATTTATTTATTTCTTGATTTAGAGATTTAACTTTGCATTGTGATATTCCCCAAATCCATTGCTACTAATACTATTTTTTCAAATTTTGAGACAGAAAATCTCACTAATCAGAAAGCTGCCTGAGCTGTGCTTGAACTTCAGATCTTCTTGCCTCAGTTTTCCAAAATACTCAGATTGCAGTCCTGTGGCACCATGCTCAGCTCCTCTCTTTTACTTTAAAAAATCTTTATTGTTACACTGAATCCACTTGGTTTGCCCAGATTATCTTAACATTTTAAAAGTAATGGCTTAGCTATTGTAGTTTTATTTATGACCCTAATTCTTTGGCACGTAGACATCTTTACAGATATCAGGGCTCTCAACATAGATATCTTTTTTTTTTTTTTTTTTTGGTCTTTTTCTTTTTTATTGGTACTGGAGATCGAACTCACGACTGCCTGCTTGCAAGGCAGGTGCTTATGCCACTGAGCTAAATCCCCAGCCCCCAACATAGATATCTTTAGGGGCCATGATTTTACCTACCACAGATAGTAATTATTTTATTACACATAATGGAGATTTCTTTTTACAAGCAATATTTTTGAAACATTAGAATTTTGAAGTAATTCTGGGCGAATTGCGTGTTAAATTTTAACAAAATGTACTACTAATTTTATACAAAGTGAATAACATGTCATTCAACTTAGCTTCAATGTAAAGCATTATACTCTTTCAGATGGACTTAAAAAGAGTGACAAATTGAAGAAAACAGCCACCGCATTAGAATGAGAAGTGCAGATGATGAGCACATTTTCCCTATGACCAGCATTCCAGCATCTGCTGTAAGGAAAAACTGGGAGGTTTTGAAAATAGGTATAAAGTGGTACCTCGATTCATGAACTTAATTCTTTTCATGATTGCATGTTTTCAACCAGAATCATCGAAAGAAATTCATTAACTGAGGCACTACATAATGAATACTGGATATTCTACCAGTGGAGAGAGGGCCATACTCTTGCCAACTTTTCAGGGTTGTCTAAATCTGTATGAGTTCTCTCTTTTCATCACATTCTAAGCTTATAATCTTCCAGGTTCTACAAAACTGATAGCAATGCAAAAGCCTTTTTGTCTAATGGAAACACAAAAGATGATTTTTCACTTCTGTCAAAAACCAGATCTGGATGACAGATAATGTGATAAAAATTATTTTACTCAAGAAATATGAAATATAAGAAAGAGACATCAGTAAAAACAGGGCCCAATTCCTAATACCACACAGAAACCTGGGGATGTAATGTAATGTAAGAGACTTTAAATTTTCCTTCTATTCACTAAACTTTCACTAATTTCAGTTTTTGGAATAAAATGACAATAGACAGATTAATAGAAGAAAAAGATATACAAATTTATTACAGGAATATAAACTGGAGTCTCTCAAAACATAAAACTGGAATAAAGGCCAGATGGTTGCAGTATATGTAATATCCTACTAATGAAATAGAATAGAAGCCATTTTGAGAACTAGAGACAGAGGGATTCTCAGGCTGCTCTTAATCCATGGCTTACTACCCATTAAAGAGGAAGCCATGCCTTTCCACATCCTCCCTTGTTAACAATGTTTGAAATTCATCATTTCTTCTTCTCCTACTCTTAGCAAAGACTAGATGCAGAAGGCACATCAGGATGTCTGCAAATGTGAGAATGACCCCTAATCATATCCTATCAGAGGGAAATCCCCTAAAACATGAGAAAGATCTCAAAAAAATACCTTACTCATGAAGCAGTAGGAAGGTACCAGATCCTAGTCCACCCTAGATGTGTTCTTAAAACTAAGAACTCTCATTTTTGTTGGATCGTTGAATAGAACTACTTGCAGTCCCACTGTTTGAATGTCCATTTTGCTTTAATTTTGTAACTTGAACAAGTATTTCTAAGATGACAGTATGTAATTTATCAACTAGTGATTTCTTAGTGTTTTTAAAAAATTTCTGTAGTATTTCAACACTTTTTTCTGCTTTGCTTTTTTCTCTTTAAATAAAATTTAAATAAATAACTAGGAATTCTCATTTTAATGGACCAATCTGATCTTTGTCAGAGCCATGATCCCTTCAACTCCTCAAGCTGAGTTCGTTCCCACATTCCCTTTCTTTCCAATTTAAGTGTTTGCCTGTGATTTGCCTCTGTTTTAACTTTTCTGATCACTGAAGCAAGTTACAAGTATCTTGTATCATCAGGTAGTTAAGAGTTACTGACATGCAAAGCCTAAAGCTGCCAGCATCAAGGGAATATTTTGACAATTCGAGATTTCCATTTAAATTGAGGAAAAGAACCCTTACCTGACAGTTGTTACTAAGTTACAAAAAAAAAAACCCCAATAGGTGCTTGACATTTCTCAGGGAGATGATGACAGGGTAGGACTGGAGAGGGTGAAGTGTGTGTGACAAACAAGGCTGTCTGGTTATGCAAAGAAAGTCTCTGAGGTAGCATCCCTCAGGAGAATAAGTGATATGTTGTGTAAAGACTCTCTAAATGAGACAAATGTCATATGGTCTTCTTTGTTATAAAATGAATTAACCTTCTCTAGGTGGAATTCCAAGAAAATAGTTCATGAAAATTGCGTTTTACTTTAAGAACTGCTTTTAATCAGTTAAAATACATTAATGAAATGACCTTCATATACTTCAGTAAGGGAAAATGTAAGAAAGATGGAGTCAGTGGAAGATCAGAAAGACCCTGGCTCTGCTACATTTCTTTAGACAAAAGTATTAAGCACATAAAAGTAGCATAATTTGGTGTGTTGTTTTCTACTCTGGTTTGAAGTTGAAATTTTTCTATGAATAAAAGCTTTTTTCCCAGCTTAGTACTATTGGGAAGTATGTAAACTCCATGAAGTGACAATTAAGAGAGGTTTTAACTCACTGGGAAATGAAAATGATTGTGAGACCTTGGCCGGTTCTTTCTCTTTCTTTCCTGTCCTGCCCATAAGATGATGGGGCTTTACTTTCCCTTGGGCTGACACCATGATGCACAGCCTCACTGCAGACCCAAAAGCAGTGGGGCCAACTAACCATAGATTCAAACTTCCAAACCTCTGAACCAAAAGAACCCCTCCCTATTTATAGATTGTTCAGGTATCTTCTTTCTATGATGGGAACCTTACTAACATCTTTTCTGAGCCCCCAAAATAAGCAAGGAGCTGGGCCAATGTTGATAGATGGAATATTGCTAAGAGGAAATGTCAGAGGTAAGAGGAGATTCAAACTAAACAAACTAGATGAGAATCTTACTAAAGGTAGACTAGAATTTTTGTTAAAACTGAGTAATGCAGGCCCAACGTGTTGAGCTTAGCAAGAAAGAAAATCTAAGGAAAATTGACAAATTTTGGTCAAAGAATGAATTTTTGTTCTTTCTCACAGAGAATATGTCTCACAATCCTACACACATTAGGAAATTATTTCATCATTCCCAAATACCTACATTAATTATTCTCCAGATGTTCTTTATCCTAGTTTTAACGTCTTACCAGAACTGCTGTTAAGGACAGATAAGTTGGACAGCAGGTAACATGCAGTCAATGAGGGACTAGGCTCTCAAGGAAGTCAGCTAAATAAATAAATAAATAAATAAATAAATAAATAAATAAAGGCCTCAGAATTGTGGCTGTAGTTGCGTCTGAAGACTTGGCTTCAAAATAAAGATGAAATGGCTACAAAGAAAAAATCTACATATCTCCCTAAGGGACAGGCAATAACTTGGAATTATATAATAATTAGCACCATTAAGTCCAGGAAGTCCTCATCAACCATCCAGGTGGGTGACCAGAGCATCCAGATCCATCTCTTCCCAAAAATGCCTTTGTTCTTTCTGTATACTTTTGATACCCAGGATCCATTTTCCTGTTAGATCAGTATTAGATAAGCAGATAAACATGCAATCATATAGGTTTATTATAGTTTGACTCATGTTGTACATATTGCAACTTTGCTGGATAAATAACCCTGACAAATGACCTTGATGGTAACTTCTGAGACCCTCCTGTCTTTCAGGTACTATCGCACAACAACTCTTTTTTACTCTAAAACTTCTTTGTCCTTCGCAATTCATTCATCCCTTTCAGGGAACAAAAACTCAGCACATCTGACATCTAACAGGTTGGGAATTATATTTCTATATCACTATCATTAAGTAATAAATTGAATAAAATCGTAGAAATAAATTCATCTTGTATTTCCGTGTTGACATTTCATTTTCAAAAATGGCTGTTTAGCCCAGATAAAGATTGAGGGTATGATACCTATGTGGCCCTTCCCCCTATTGTATAAAAAAGAAATATATACATTACATAATAATTGTTCACTTAACTTTCTATTATGATAGAGAGATAAGTAATTTAGAAATATATGCAGTTAGACAGGGCTGGACCATCAAAGATCAGTGGAGAACACAACTGTGGGTGAAGGCACAATTGTTGAATGAAAGTCAGGCCTCAGAACAAAAAAGGAATGACTGCCCCATATATTTCCCCTAGGGATGCACAACAGTGATTAATATTCTAAATAATAATCAATTGTTTCCGGAAGAACATGGCAGATAGCAGCAGCTATGGAGGCTCTCTAAGATACCCTGCTTAAAATCCAGGAATGGTGCAGTACGAGGAGTCCTAAGAAAGGGGAGATACACCTGCCAACCCATAAACTAAGCTAAGAGAAACCAACTTGAAATACAATCCTGGTGCTATAACAGGAACAGATAAAATCTCACTGCGAAAGCTAGAACCCACGCCACTGGAAGCCACAATTAGAACTTCCTGCTGCCACTACTACGTACAAATCTGCAAGGCAGGGAAAGAGACATGCAAAAGCTCTGAGAGTGGGAATCTGTGAATGGAGTTGAGAGCGGGACTAGCAGGGAGCCCTACATCAACACCTACACCTGGAGGGGTGGGCCCAGCAGAGGCTGCCCAGGTCTGTGTCTCCCTAGTACACTGCAGTGGGCAGGAACACCTAGCTGGCACAATTCAAACAAACGGTAACCAAAAAAGAAAAAAATTGGGCCTCCTACATTTGCTTGTATGGAAAGAATAAAGAGTATGGAAAGAGAAAGCAACAAGAAAGGGTCCTCAGTCCCCAATCTTGAGAACACTGATCCAGGAAAGGGAAATGCAAAGGAAGACAGAAAACATGCAATATCAGACACGGCACCAATAGACATAAAGCGATATCTCCAGAGCCTCATAGATGAGTTTAAAAATGAAGTATTTAATGAAATAAAGCAAGATATAAGAAGAATAGTTAGAGATATGCTAAGCACCGCCCAAGAAAAAACAGATGGTGGAATGGAAGAACAGAAAAAAAAAGGGAGAATTGTTTGAAAATAGAGAAAACGTAGAATACGTGAAGCAGGTTCAAAGAGATTACCAGGAAACTAAAAACTCTATTGAAAACTGGCATAACAGCTTGAAAGAAACTAAGGCTAGATTATCTGAATTGGAGGTCAGGTTTGTTATATGGGAGCATGAAATGAAAAACTTCTTAAAAATAAGAAAACAAACAGCAATAATACAAAGGCTAGAAGACGATAAGAGGATATATAACTTAAGAATTAAGAACATAAAAGAAGAAGTAGGGACACAAACAAATGGGCTACAAAAGCTATTCACAGAAATAATCCAAGAGAATTTCCCTAATTTAGCAAAAGTTAAAGATACTCAGATGTATGAGGCATACAGGACCCCAGCCATCTACAACCCAAACAGAGCTATACCCAAACATATAACAATCAAAATTCCAGAAATCCAATATAAGAATAGAATACTAAAAGTCGTCAGACACAAGAAACAGATCACTTACAAGGGAACACTCACCAGAATTACAGCAGACTTCTTGGCACAAACCATCAAATCATGAAGAGCGTGGGGGGAAATAATTCAAGCTTTGAAAGATAACAACCTCCAGCCAAGATTGATATATCCTTCACAACTGTCCCTAGAAACTGATGGAAAACCAAGTGCTTCCAGGATAAAGAGGAACAAGGGGAATATGCAACCACCAATTCAACTCTACAGAGAATACTGCAGGATATTCTAAAAAAGGAAAACACCAAGACTTCAGAAACAGTTGCAGAGAGGACACAATGAATGGGGCAGAAAGCGAAATGAAGACAAACTGACAACAAACGATTGAAAAAAGCTCAACAGAAATGAGGCAGAGAAGATTGGATGGTAGGAACAGCTATTTTGGAAAAAACAAGACATCATAATAGCTAGTGCTGATTTGGTATTATCTTGCTTTGAAGTCCCAACGAGCTTTTATTCTTCTGCCTCCATCGGTCTTAACAGGTTGTATCTTACTGGATTTTATTATATGTGATAATATAAGCAAAAACTTTTATAGACACGGAGATTATACAGAAACCATTGTTCGTTTTCTGATAGTTTGTTCTAAATACCCTGTAATACTGTCATTCTCTTGAGTGGTTTTACATTGTCTTGATACATTTGGTGCTACAGTATACGAAGCTATATTCAAAGATTTCAAAGAAAGAGACACGGTGCTAACTACTTTTATGTCAGGATATCTTGTGGTTTAAACACTATTTTGCTTAAATGGTTATGCTTTGATCTGCATTGTTTTGTTGTTATGCCCTCTTTTATCTCAGTCTCCTTGTTTTTAATTATTTACTTTTTTATTTTTATCTTTTTAATTAAGGGAAAAAATTTTAAAAATTAGCAGGATACATTATAGTAACACATTTGATTTCCTATTAACTTGATTTGAAACCCTGTATGCCCTCACCATCTTGCTTTGACTGATTTTCCTCTATTCTGCTTTGCTTGATAGAACCAAGTTCAAAAGTATAAGCAACAACTGTAAAGACAATAAGATTCATTATGATGCCCATTCTGTTGACTATTATCTTCTTTTAAAGTCCTGTGATGTCTCCAATATTTTGGTTTTATTCTTTACTGTTTTGTTCAATTTTATTTTAACTGATGATATAGGCAATTCTTTTTAAGATAGCAAGAGGCAGTATGGTAACCATTGTTGATCACCTAATATTTTGTTTTTACATTATCTGTTATGACCATCCTTTTGATTTGACTGACTCTGTTCTGTTATGTCACATTTGGTTTTACTCTCTTCAAGAAAAAGTAATAAGAACTGTGGGGGTAATAAAACTCAAAATATGTAATTGTCATTGTACAAAAGAAAGGAAAAGAAAATGCTCTAAAGAATATAACTGCATATATATTTAAGTGTATAAGATAGATAATCATATTATTGAGTTTTGTTGGATCATTGAACAAAACTGTTTCCATTCTCACTGTTTGAAAGTCCACTTTGTATGCTTTAATTCTGTAACTTGAACAACTATTTCTAAGATAACAATACGTAATCTATTAACTAGTGATTTCCTATTGTTTATTTTTTCTGAAATTCTGTATAACTTGTAACCTTTTTCTGTTTTTTTTTCTTTTTTCCTTAAATAAAATAATAATATAATAAATCATCTTAAATAGAGGACCAAAACCTCCTTAACTTATCCCTTCTAGGAAAGTCTTTGTCTACATCATATAGGCTAACTATATGACTTGTTTCTCCATTTGATCTCCAATTAATCAATATTACCTAAGCAACTGTATTTGTTGTAATCTTATTGATTGACCTCAGTTTTGTCCCACCTCATATCCACCTTCCCATTAGATGAATATTACCAGAGCAGCTATGCATATAATCTTATCACTTGCAATAGTTTTGCTCTAGCTTAAACTGTCTTACCATGTGTCTTTGTTCAACAAAACACTCCTGAGATGTTTCATTGACAGGCAACCCACTTTCTGAGCTTCTTTCTGTCTCTCTTAAACAGAAGCTATCTTTCTGTCAATAAATTCTTCCTACTCTTAACCTCCATACTTCCTCAAATTCATTATTTAACTTTGGAGAACAAGATCTTGGTATTTTGGACATCTAGCAGGTTGAGAATTACAATTTTTCTCTTGTATTCTTTTTTATTTTTTTTATTTTTAAAGAGAATAAAACAAAGCAACACGAAATAAAACAGAGCAAAACAGACCAGAGCAAAACAACTCAAATAACACAGGATTTCAGAGCAAGAGAACAGGAACTCAATAGTGGCTATCAAAATGTCTCATGTTTTCTTTGAAATAGTCAACACCTTCATACACAGTAAGTTAATACAAAACAAAATAGTACAAAAGCAATCAAAACAAAAGAATGAGAGCCTTATGGGCCTTCAAAATAAGACAAAGGAAATCAACAACAGCTACCACAATGTCTCTTATTTTTTTCAAAGTAGCTGTCCATACTTTCATACATAGTAAAATCAAATAATTGAAAACAGACTAAAACCAATAAAAACCAAGAATAGAAGCATTATTAGACTTCAAAACAATAGGAAATTGGCAACAATTACCATGAAGCCTCCTTTTCTTGAATGTAGTTGTTCATACCATCATACATAATAAAATCAATTCTTATAAACACTTTAGCTGAATTCCTAGGCATATACATGTACATTTATCCTTTCTGTGTTAGGGAGAAAAACAAAAACAAAACAAAGTCTAAGAAAAACAAGAATTAAATAAACAACTATAACAAAGATCCCAAAACAATAAAATGTATTCTTTCAAAACAAGGTGGTAGGAACATAACAAATTTTGTTGTTTTGCATAGTTATCTTCAAAAGTCTTACTCAGATTATTAGATATGACATGCAAAATTGATATAATCCTATGGATATTAATTGTTTTGTTCCAAGAACTGATAGAACTAGTAGCATAATCATCTTAGGTATCTTAAGTGTATATATATACAAATTTATATCTTCTTTTCCCTTCCTTATTTTCTCCATTTCCCTGAGTTATTTTTTCCCCTTTGAGCCTTATCCTTACACAATATTTACTGAACATTTTGTGTCATATTTACTCTTTCAGTTTCTTACACTAGGGAGGCAATCACCGTGAGTTTGATTTATTTCACTTATAAGTATGGTCTCACATTGCTTTCAATTAACCTATAAAAGCCTCAGTGTGATCTTTGTTTACAGCTGAGTAGTACCCTATCATATAAAAACATCACATCTTATTTATCCATCCCTCAGTTGATGAGCATTTGGGTTGTTTCCAAGATTTAGCTACTACAAATTGTGCTGCTGTAACTATGGGTACACATATATCACTGTGGTTTTTAGTTCTTCTGGGAACATGCCCAGAAGTGGAACAGCTAGATCAAATGGAACCCCCAATCCTAGCTTTTTGATGAACCTTCACACTGATTTCCTCAGTAGTTGCACTAGTCTACAGTCCCACCAACAGTGCAGAAGAGTTCCTTCTTCCCCACAGCCTCTCCAGATTTTGTTATTGGTGGTTTCCTTGATCCTGGCCATTCTTTCAGGAATTAAATGGAATCTCAGTGCTGTTTTAATTTGCATTTCTCCAGTGCCCAATGATGTTGAACATTTTTTTTCATTTATTTATTTGCCATTTTTATTTCTTCATCTGAGAAGTGTGTATTCATCTCACATTCCCATTTTGAAGTGAGTCTTTGAATTTTAAGGTCTGATTCTTTTTTAGTTCTTTATATGTTCTAGACAGAAGTTCTTTGTCTGAGGGACAGTTGACTAAGATTTTTTTCCCAATTAGTGTGTTTTCTTTTCACTATGCTAGAGATTTCTTTTGACATACAAAACCTTTGTAATAAAATTAGATCATAGTTGTTGATTCTGGAAAGTATTTGCTGACAGTTTGATTTTTGTTCATGAATTCTCTGCTGATCCTATGTCTTCAAGTTTTCTACCTACTTTGTCTTCCAGCATATTTAGTGTGTTTCTGTTTTAATATTTACATCTTTGATCCATTTTGACTTTAGTTTGGTGCATTGTTATAGGTATAGTTTTAGTTTACAGCATATGGAAAGCCAGTTTTTCTAGCACCACTTATTAAAGAGGCTTTCTTCCTGTGAACATGTTTGAACACTTTATCAAAGATATGGTAGCTGAATATATTTGTAGTTGTGGTTGTGTCTTCTAATCTATTCCATTGAGTTTCAGGTCTGTTTTGACTCCAGTACCATGCTAATTTTATCATAGTATCTTTGGAGTATAACTTCAAGTCAGGGATTGTGATGCCTGCTTCCCTTTATTGCCTAGAATTGCCTTTGTTATTCTAGGTCTCTTCTGGTTCCAGATGAAATCATTCCTGTAGATCTGTGAAGTATGCTAATAGTATTTTGATTGGAATTGCATTAAATCTGTATAACAATTTTGCGAGAATGGCCATTTTCACAATGTTTGTTCTTCCCATCCACGAACAAGGAATGTTTTTCCATTTTATGAGGTCCTTTTCCATTTCTCTTATCAGAGTACTATAATTTTCACTGAGTAGACTTTTACTTCCTTTGTTAGATTTATTTCTAAGTACTTCACTTGGGGGGATGCTATTGTGAAGGGTGTGGTTTCTCTTATTTCTCTCTCAGTGAGTCTGTTGTTTGTATACAGGAAAGCATTTGATTTTTGAGGGTTGACTTTGTATCCAGCTACAATATTGAATTTGGTGATTACATCTGGAAGTCTTTCAATGGAGTTTTGGGGGTCTTCTATGGAGAATATCATGTCATCTACAAATAATAATAATTTAACTTCTTCTTTTCCTATCCTTATTCCTTTTATTTCTCTCTCTTATCTAATTACCCTGGCTAATATTTCCAGCACTACATTGAATAGGAATGGTGACAGTGGACAGTCTTTTATTTTAATTTTATTTAAAGAAAGACAAAACAAACAGAAAACGGGTAGAAATACGACATACTTTCAAAGAAAATATCAACCATAATAGATCACTAGTTGATGTTTATATATTGTCCTCTTACAAATAATTGTTCAAGATACAAAAGTGGAACATGTAAATGGGAATTCAAACAGTGAGACTGCAAATAGTTCTGTTCAACTATCTAATAAAAACTTAGTAATATGGTTATCAACCCTATACACTAAAACATACACACATTTATCCGCATCTTCATTTATGTTGAGATTAAACAAACCAAAGCAGACTAAAATCATTCTGAACGAAGAATAATATATTGCTAGATTTCATATCATGACACTCCAGAATCAGCACTGGGTACTGTAGTGCCTTTTTTTCTTCAAGTCTTTGTTCATTTCATCATGTGTCATAAGATCAGTCCTCGTAAACTGTTTATAGGTTTTATGCAAGCATGAGTCTTAACATGTATTTCTATCCTTTCTATATTAGAGGGAGAAATAGAACAAAGCAGGACAGAACAAAACATATTCCTATAGACACATAAGACTAAAAAGACATATAAAACTTCTGTACAAGGAGTTCTACCATGTTTACTGTGTAGTCTCTTGTTATCATCAATAGAATTGGCTATATCATCAGATATAGTATAATTGAATATATCAGTACATAACAGTATTAATAGAAATACAACTTTGTAGACAGTATAGAACTACAAAAACAGGTAGTAATCAAACCAGAATGGGTATTGGGGTGAATCATTGTTATTTTCAGTATAGTTGTCTATATTCTGGACTTGAGACTATCAACCTTAACAGTTTTGAATAAAATCTGTCAGTAACAAACAGCAATCAAACAAATCAGATTTAACTAAGATCAGTCATGATATAGCAGTATAAGTTATATAGGGATCCAGATTAAATTAGTAGGAAATTAAAGATCATTACTGTGCTATATTATGATATTTTTTAAAACTATTCCTCCCCTTCACTCCCCCAGGGTGTACTGTGCATTTTGGGTCTCCCCAACACTCTCAGTTTTATATTGTGGGGGGAACCTGCCATTTACCTAAGTGGTTCCTTACCTTCTCACTCCTGGACTTGATCTCTAGTTGTATTTCTTTACCTAATAAAGCCTGTCTTTCCAACCTGTTCATAAATACTGGCCCAGCTGCCCCTATTACTCTCTGGTTCCCTATCACATAGAGTTCTGTTTTCTCATATTTGATTTTAAGTTCCTTCTTCAGGTTAATTATATTTCCTATAAAGAGCATCTCAGTGGACCCTACTTCTTGATCCACTCTACCTATGATTGTCTCTTTTTTTTTCCTTAAGTTAGTGTATCTAGGCCATCTATATTAGAAATTATATCCAACTTTCTCTGCCTCATTTCTGTTGTGCTCTTGTTCTGTCATTAGTTGTCTGTTTGTCTTCTTCTTTTTGCTTTCTGCTCCATTCATTGAAGCCTCTCTGCCACTGTTCCTGGAATCCTGGTACTTTTCTCTCTCTTTAGAATGCCCTGCAGTATTCTGTTTAGAGTTGGATTGCTGGTTGCAAATTCCCACAGTTCCTGTATATCTTGGAAGCATCTTGTTTCTCCATTAATTTCTAGAGACAGTTTTTCAGGGTACATCAATCTGGGCTGGAGGTTATTTTCTTTTAGGGCTTGGAATACTTCACTCCACTCTCTTCTAGATTTGATGGTTTGTGCCAAGAAGTCTGCCATAATTCTGATGGGCTATTCCTTGTAAGTAATCTGTTTCTTGTCTCTGACAGGTTTTAATATTCTGTTCTTATATTGGATTTCTGGGATCTTGATTATTATATGCCTGCATATAGTTCTGTTTTGGTTGTAGGTGGCTGGAGTTCTGTATGCCTCATACATCTGAATATCATTTACTTTCCTAAGTTTGGGAAGTTTTCCTTAATTATTTCTGTGAATAGCCTTTGTAGTTCCTTTGTTTGTTCCCCTGCTTCTTCATTCACATTCTTTATTCTTAAGTTATAGATCCACTTGTCATCTTCTAGCCTTTTTATTGTTACTGCTTGTGTCCTTTTTATTTTTAAGATATTTTTCCTTTCATGATCCCACATTGCAAACGTGTCCTCCAGTCTGGATATTCTATCCTTAGTTTCTTTCAAGCAGTTTTGTCAGCTTTCAATGGAGATATTAATTTCCTGGTAATCTCTTTGAACCTGCTTCATATATTCTATGTTTTCTTTGTATTCTTCATCAAACAGTTCTCCCCTTTTTTTGTTTTCTTCCATTCTTCCATCCTTGTTGTCTTGAGAGGTGCTTAGCATTTCTTTTATTAATCTATTTATATCTTGCTTTATTTGGTTAAATATTTCACTTTTGATCTGGTCTATGAAGTCCCAAAGATAACGCTTTATGTTTTTTGTCCTCAATCTCCTTTGCATTTACCTTTCCTGGATCAATGTTCTCAGGGTTGGGGGCTGGGGACCCTTTCTTCTCATATTTTTTTTTCCTTCCATATATGTGTATATAGGAGGCCCCAGTTTCTTTCTTTGTTGTTTACAGCTCATCTGAAGCATACTGACTAGGTTCTTCTGCCCATTGCAATGTACTATGGAGGTACAAACAGGGGCACCATATGCTTGGCCCTCCCCTCTGGATCAGTCAACCTGCTGAGGGATTCACTGTATTAGGATAAACTGCCAGGTATAGGGACTTGGTTTGGGCTAACTTATTGGGTCTCAGCCCAGGGCGTGACCCAGGCCAAGCACACCCCACCAATCCCACTTGAGAAAGGAGCAGCTGACTGAAGTTACTGCTGCTCCTTTTTCTTGCCAGTCTGCCTGGCTCCAGAATGTCGTCTGTAGGAGCTCCTTTATCTGTGGATTAGTTTTATTCCTGTCACTCACCGCAGACTGATGCAAGTTCCCTGCCAGCTCAGCTCTCAGTTCGGCTTGCCAACCCCTGACCTCAGTGTGAGTGCTTCTCCAGTGAGTTGAAGCAGCAGGCTTTCTGTAGCTTGGTAAGTCTCAGCTGCATGAGTTCAAGTGCTGCAGCGGGAGCACTGAGCCTTTATCTGTTCCAATAGTAGCACCAGAACTGTATGTTTAATTGGTTTCTCTCAGCTTAGTTTTTCCTGGGTCAGGAGGATTCATCTCACTCTGTTCAGTACTCCCCATACTATATTATTTTTGGCATCTAAGTTGATTATCTCAGGGAGCCTCTGTAGCCTGCTGTTATCTATCCATCATCTTTACTGGAACCCTGATAGTGGACAGTCTTGTCTTCCTGATTTTAGAGTGAAAGCTTTCAGTTTATGACCATTATAATGTGATGCTGGAGGTTGGTTTGTCATAGATAGCTTTTATCAGATTAAGGTGGAGACCATCTACTCCAATTTTCCATAGTGTTGCTATCATGAATGAGTGTTTGATTTTATCAAAACATTTTTCTGTATCTATTGAAATATCATATGATTCTTATCTTTGTTTCTACTGATATGATATATTACACTTATTGATTTTCTTGTTGAATCATCCCAGCATTCCTGGGGTGAATACCACTTGGTCATGGTATATAATCTTCTTGATGACTTGCATTCTCTTTGTTAGTATTTTGCTGAGGATTTTTGTATCTATGTTCATTAAGGAAATTGGCCTATAGTTCTCTTCTTTGGTTGGATCTTTCTTTGGTTTTGGTATTAGAGTAATACATGCTTTTAGAAGAATTGCTTTCCTTTCAATTTCATTGAAGAGTTTGAGGAGTATTGGCATTAAATCTTCTAGAATTTATTGTAGAATTCAGCTGTTAATTCATTAGGATCTGAGATATTTTTTGCTAACGTTCTAATTACATTTTCAATTTCATTAATTGAAATTGGGTTATTCAGCAGTTTCACATCTTGATTCAGCTTTGGTAATTCTCCAGTGAGTTGAAGCAGCAAGCTTTCAGTTTTCATATGTTTCTAGAAATCTCCATTTTTTCTGTGTTATCAAATCTATGATAGTTATGGTTTTGGAAGTAGGTATTAAAAATCTTCTATATTTCCACAGAGTATGTAGTGATTTCATCCTTTCTTCCCTTACTGCATGAATTGGAGTACTTTTCTTTCTTTTTTTAAATAAGATTGGCTGGTGGATTATCAATTTGATTTATTGATTCAAAGATCCATTTCTTTGAATAGTTAATTCTTTCAATTGTTGTTTTAGTCTCTATTGCATTGCTTTTCAATATTATGTTTATAATTTCTTCCCTTCTTTTGACTTTGGGCTTGATTTGCTCTTCTTTTTCTAGATGCTTGAGGGGCAGCATCAGGTTGTTTATTTGTATTTGTTCTGTTTTCTTGATGTGGGAATTCATCACAATAAATTTCCTTCTCAGAACTGCTTTCATTTCATCCTATAGGTTTCAGTCAGTTGTATTTGTATTATTGTGTACTTATAGATATTATTTGATTTCTTCTGTGACCTATTGATCGTTCAAGTGTGTATTCTTTAATTTCCATGTGTTTATGAAGTTTTTGCAGTTTCTTTTGTCATTAATGTCCTGCTTTACAGCATTCTGATCAGATAACATGCATAGGATAATTTCAATTCTTTTGCATTTACTTAAGCATGTTCTAGGGGCTATTTTAAAGGATGTCCCATGTGAAGCTGAGAAGAATGTACATTCTGTTGTTTTTCAGTTGGAACACTCTGTACATGTCTACTAAGTTGATTTGTTCACAAGTTTGATTGAGTTTTGTTCTTTGCTGATTTTCTGTCTAGTTGATCTGTCTCTTTGTGTCAATGGGGTGTTAAGGCTTCACATTATAATTGTGGTATTGCTTATTTAACTTACAGTTTTATTAATATTTGTTTTATATAGCTGGATGCTTCCATATCTGGTGCATGTATATTTAAGATTGTTATCTCTCTCTTTTGAAGTTTTCTCCTAACCTGTATGTAGTGAACTTCTTTATCTCTTCTGATCATTCTTGGTTTGAAGCTCATGTATCTGCAAACAGAATTGCTAGCTACCCCTGCTTTTTTCTGGGTTCCTGTTGCATGAAGTATTGTTTTCCATCCTTTGACTTTCAATCTATGCATTTCTTTTGATTAGCTAGGCTTCTTGTATACATATGGTTGGATATTGTTTCTTGATCCCTTCTGCCTATTTCTTTTAATTGATGAATTGAGGCCATTTACATTGATTGTTATAAACAACATATATTGGTTTATTTTTTGTTGCTGGTCTTGAAGTCATAGTTATTCTTATGTCTACCTAGAATATCTTTCAGTATTTTTGCAGGGTTCGTTTTTACAGTCATGAAGTTCTTCAGCTATTCTTTGTTGTATAAGTATCTTATTTCTGCATTGATTTTGAAGAATAGTTTTGTATAGTACATCAATACAGACTGGAAGGCATTATCCTTTAGGATTTGAAGTATTTCACTCCATGCTCTTCTTCATTTCATTGTTTGTGTTGAGAATCTGCTTTGATTCCAGTGGGTTTCCTTTATAAGTGATTTTTTCCTCTAACAGTATTTAATATTCTGTTCTTATGTGGAATTTCTGAGATGTTGATTATTACATGTTGATTATTATATGCGTATAGTTATATTTTGGTTATGGCTACTTGGAATTCAATATGCTTTATGTATCTGTATGTCAGTTTCCTTTCCCAATTTTGGAAAATTTTGAGCTAGTATTTCCAGTAAATAGTCTTTTTATATAATTTGTGTTGTCATCTTCTTTTTCTTTTGCACTTATTAATATTGTGTTATTTTTCTTTGCATCATCTTGCAACTGTTGAATTATCTCCTGATTTCTTGTTATTTTTAAAAGATCTTTCCTCTTCACTAACTGCAATCTTATTTTTGAGGTCTGAAAGCCCATCTTTGCATTCATTAAAGCAATTTTGCCGGCTTTTGGTGGAATTATTAATTTCCTGGGTATCTCTTTAAATCTGTTTCATGCATTCTCGTTCATTCTTATATTGTTCATTCAAGGTTTCAATCATTTTGTTGTGTCCCACTATTTTTTAAACTATGTTTTCTTTAGATGTGTTCAGCATTTCTTTCATTATATTTATCATTTCTTGTTTTTCCTGGGAGATAATTTCTGATCTGAGTTCCTTTATAGCTTCAAGAATTTGCTTCTTTACTTCAGTTACTATCATTTTGTAAGTTTCAGGTATATGGCTCACATTTTCTTCTATGTCCATGTATCCTAGGCATGTTTGGGATAGGCTGGAGGTTTGTGACTGCACGTTGCTCTTTTGTCATTTTTCTGTATTCCCCTGGGGCAGTTAAATGCAAAGTCTCAGTTTTTCCTTGAATTAAAGATGACCATCTGTACTGCAGGGAGCTTCCACAATTGAGCGGGGGATGATAGTCAGTCCTTACTGGGTCCCTAGTGGCACTCAAAGGCTCCCCAAATTGGGGGTTGGGTTTGCAGAGTGGACATTCAGCATACCCTACCTGGCTCACTGAAGCTCTCTGACTGCTTAAGGCCACTGGGCAGGGATCTACTAGGTTCTGAGTTTGTACTTAGGCTGAATGGTATGTGGAGTACACTAGGCAGATTTTCAGCTCATGCCACATAGCACCTCAATATTCTCTGGCTTGCTGAGGCAGTATTTGCGACCCTACTAGGTCCTGAGCAACATACTGACTATATACAGCTAGGTATAGTTTGCTGTGGATGCCTTTAGCTAGCACTACTCAACACATGGTGGCTCCAGGCTACCTGGGTGTTGCTGGGCAAGGCCTAACCAGAACCCAAGTGACAACTCAATGGTCCCATACTGTTTGGGATACTGAGCGGGGCCCTACCAAGTTCCAAGCAAAGTTCTGCAGCTGCACAGCTAGGTAGAGTCCACTATCTTCCTTTATATTCTTTGGAGGCCCATATTGATGGGTTCTGCTCATACAGGATTCTGCCAGACTTAACATGGCTCCTGCCCAATATGGCACCAGACCCTAAAATGATAGTGCGTCCCCTCTAACACTAACTTCTGTGCCCCTCCAAGCCCAAAATAAACTTCCTACTCTTTTTTCAAACACACAAAAAATCCTCCAATCTTCTCCCAACAACATGAACCAGTCTTCCAGTCTCCACCCTCAGCCCAACACCATGAAAGCCAAGCTTCTCCTGTTTAAGAGTCCTCAAAATCTACAGATCTCTCATGCAAACAATAAAGGATTTTTCTTAACTCTGTCTGTGTCTCCAAACTGTTCCAAAAAAAAAAAAAAAACGTAGCACATATATCATCCCCCTGATATCTGAGTTAGTTAGAAATATGATAGGCAATCAGAAGTGCCTGGACCCTTAAAGGAGTCAGAGCAGAAGTCCGGACACCTTGCAGCCTTGGAAGACAGATATTCTTATTGTGGGCCAGATAACAAGACAAAAGGCAAAACAAATACAATCACATCCTAAGGATTGGTAGTCCAAATAGTTCTCTATCACCTTAAGGAAGTCAGGTGTCAGCATCCAACCACCTGTAGGAAGAGACACTCCTGTTAAGTATCCCTGCTTACTATGTGACTCGCTTCCCCATTTGTTCCCAATTTAATCAATTTTACCTAAGCAATTAATCTTATTGGTTGACCACAGTTCCGCCCCAACTCTTGCCCATCTGGTGAGTTCCCATTTTTCCCCGATGTTGGACCCATCCAAGCTCATGATTTTACTCTATAAAATCCATAGAAAAGGCAAGAGTCCCTGGCAACCTGCTCAAGACCCCTTCTGTCTCTCAGACAGAAGCTTTCTTTCCTTCTTTCCAGAAACTAGTGTGTTCTGCTGTTAACTTCCATTTGAAAGGGTTTTGGCCCAGATAGGACACTGTAGCCAGGAAAGCCACAACCGGAAGCAGGAAGCCCCAATCTCCCCCGCCCCTAGGAAGTTACCTGTGATGCCATCTTCCCGCCCCTAGAAATTTACATATGGCGCCAAACCCAGGACCAATGGGCTACCTGTGCATCCCTAATGCCCGCCTTAGGTTCCACCCCAAACCGAGGCTATTTACATGCCCCCACACCACATGTCCGCCTGAGAGATTGCCGGACGCCAGCGGTGGGGGTGCTGGTAATCTCTCTCCGTATTCTCAGAATAAAGGCCGCTTTTTATTTTATACTTCTCATCTTTTGGAAATATTTTTCATCTTTTGGAAATAATCCTAGCACCATTGTTCCTAAAATTCATTCTTTGATTTTAGAGAACATGAACTCACTGGACATATTGTAGGTTGGGAATTTCATTCTCGTATATCAGTATCACTGTCATTTCTTAAGATTGCTTGATTTCTGATAAATATTTTGGTTTTCACTGTACCTAGATACAGAAATTCCTAACTGACTTGCACAACAAAGTTTTGGGTGATAACTATGGATCATACGTGACATGACTATCCATGGACAGGTTGTCCAATAAATTTAAAACAAGACCCTCTTTTCAAGGCAAATTTTCTGGAAGGAAGATTAACCACAGAAAGAGTAAAGTCAATCTGTAAAAAGGAAAAGCAGGACACAAAATTTTTTCCAAAAACTTGACATACATATCTGCAAAAGTGGAAAGATTTTATTCTTATCAAGAGACGTAGGTAAAAAATAAAGAAAGTAAAAGAATACATGTTGATGATAATGGTGATTTTGTTTGAGACTATGGATGATTTCTTCTGCATTAAAATTTTTGTTGGAATTTTGCTTAGGTCATGGAATATATGGCTATGTACTTTCCTTTTGGCTTTGATAGCAATAAATTCAGTCTTTACATTAACATGTTTTTGTCTCAGAAACTGGTGGAATGCAAGACAATTGAAAGTCACACAAGGTAAGGCCATTTTGGTTGCCTAGAAGCAAGTTAAGCAGGGGAGCCAGTGGTTCTGTTTCCCTTTAATTATGCTTGTTATTTTTTGTTTTTCCTTTTGGAATCTGTTTTGGATTGTAGAACCTTGAATTGGCAGCTCAAAATTAGCAATTCAAATTCTAAAATGAGCTTTTTAATGCTAAATACTTGTGGATATCATTTTAGAAGATTGTCAAGTTACACAATGTAGATTTTTCATACATGCAGCAAAATGACTCTGCAGATATAACTCAGTTAAGATCTAAGTCATGATATTCATCTTGTGCTCATGCATACAATCCATAACTAGCAAAGTATTTTGTAAATTCAGCATTTAATTATCTCTCACCCATTAAAAGGAAGAAAAGCAAACATTCTTTCCCTCCCCAACACTATTATTCACGCCTGAAGCTAAGCAAAGAGAAAAGCAAAAGCCTTTTAGAATTACAAATAGAACCTTTAAATTGTAGAAATTTGCTAATTTCATTTATAAAAGCACTGCCTAACTTCTGCTTTCTCTCTGTTGTTATTCAAATCTCTGTCCTTAACCAAAGAGAAAGAGAATAATCCTACTAGGAATTTAGTGAGTTTTCTTTTAGAGATTTGACATAAATTCTGCATATTTGAATATGCAAATGTAAAAGAACAGATTGTCAAGAAATGAAAAATGGTTGTATGTTTAGCCATAGGAAATTAGTCCAGCTTAATAGGACTGACAAAGAGTTATGGAGTGCCCACTTGCAAAACTCAAGCAGAGAAGAAAGTGTGTGTAATTTGCTTACCTAACAAGCAGAGATTCTGAAAAGAGAGTTAGAATATAAAGATCTAGATTCTCCTCAAACCAGCTGTAGTATTTTAAAAGGCCTCATTCACTTCTTTGTCAAATAGAGGTTTTCTTAAGAAAATTCTGAGATTATTTTCACCTTGAAAATTCAAAACCACTTTTTTGGCATGTCCAGTAGGGTCACATCTGTTCAGAAAGTCTCTCCTGCTGTGACTGAGCATGCATAAGTCACATTTTTTTTTTTACAGTTTACAAATAAATGCAGAAAATGTTCACCCACATTCCCTTTGGCCATCATTTATGTATTTAAATGCTGTATCATTCACTACTTTTAAGCTTCCAATGAGTTTAGCTTTAAAAAAAAAAAAAAGAAATTTTGACATACGCATGGATATCTATTTGGCCACTAACTAGTGAAAGTTTTTACTATAATTTTCTCTTTTTTTGATAAGGCTCAGCCACCTTATATTTGGAGTTTGAGAAATTGAAAATTAGTTTCCTTTTTGGATTTACAGTAATCATTTGGGCAGATTGTCAATATCAATTTCCAGCCTACATGACTCTTCATACCACTCTAAGAATTAGGTCAAAACTGTCCTTGGATATAAATTTGGCAGAATAAGCCAAGATTTTTTTTTAACAAAAGCCAATTGGAGGTGCACTGGAGGAATGGAAGAATTGATAGAGTTATTTCCAAAAGATGAAAAATATTAACAAAAGATGAGAAATATAAAATAAAAAGCGGCCTTTATTCTGAGAACATGGAGAGAGATGACCGGCAACCCCCACCGCTGGCGTCCGGCGATCTCTCCGGCGGACACGTGGCATGGGGGCCTGTAAATAGCCTCGGTTTGGGGTGGAACCTAAGGCGGGCATTAGGGATACACAGGTAGCCCATTGGTCCTAGGTTTGGCGCCATATGTAAATTCCCAGGGGTGGGAAGATGGCGTCACAGGTAACTTCCTAGGGGCAGGGCAAGATGGGGCTTCCTGCTTCCGGCTGTGGCTTTCCTGGCTACAGTGTCCTGTCTGGGCCAAAACCTTTCATATCCCGTCTTATGGTTATTATTATGAAAAGGGGCGAAGATTTCTCTCTTTAACTACTTCCTGCTGGCAAAGGGCGCTGTACTGGAGCCTAGGGGAGTCGACGGGATGAAGGTTGATGCCCAGGTAGACGCTGCTGCCAGGTGTTTTAGCCAGGACAACTTCACTGGTGAATGCACGTATGTCAGACTGGAAAAACAAAGAGACAAGACATTATGAGGAGACATGGCACTGTCATATTTAAGGACCCAGGTGAGGTAGAAGGAAAGGTGCCTTTGATTTAGACATATCATTCTATCAGGACCATGTTGAGGTAGAAACATTTCCATGGTGAGGCAGAATTCTGAAAATTAAACGTGGGGTTAGGAGGAGTGGAGTTATGAGAGGTGATTACTCCCCCATCTGAAAGCATAAAAGTTAAGACGGTAGGTTGATGAGGCTTGTCTCTGGTATGCATGATGTTGGAGTCTGTAGGCAATACTGTTAAAGAGTCCTGCTGTAAAAATGATCATTAATAAAATGTAAGAAATTAGGAACCAAAGTGGATAACAAAACATGACTTAGCTTGTTAACTGTGGCTGCGAGGCCTTCGTGAAACGGAGATTGGGTAGGCGACAGAAGATGAGTTGACCACTCAGAATGATCAGATTTAGGGCTGGGAGGGCACCTCTTAGCCTGAGTGATGTGAAACCAGGATGGCAGTCTAGCAACTTTGATTTAGGCATGGGTCACTGTAACCTGGTTGTAGTCCTTGGAATGATTTGCTGTAACAGAACTTTAGCAAGTATGAGAAAGGCTTTTATGTATCCTGAAAAAGTATAAACCAAGTGAGAAGACTAAAATGTATCTGTCAGTCTTGACCAGGGTTGTCTGACAAATTGCTGAACAAGAAAGGAAGGGGGTGGTCTATATCACTGAGGAAGGGTCTACCAGCAACAACAGGTGGAAGATGTAGAGGCCTCAGTGTGTCTAAGTCAGCCTGTATAAAAGGCATTTTAAGATTTAGGACTGGGACCTGCACGAAATAGGCCCTGTTTGTAATGTAAATGGCATAGGTTGACCATCAATACCCCCAGAGATTGAGGACTTAATATAGCAGCCTGAATACTCAGGAAGAACTCTGTATATATGGCCTCTATGTCCACAAATATAGAGAATGTCTTACCTGAGACTTTAGTGCGACTTGGAATCTGAGACGGACACCTTAAAGGGGGCTGTTGTTGCCCTGAACCCCCTCAGCCTCCAGCAGCGATTTTCTGTCGGTGACGAATCTGGCAGTGTCGACATTTCCTGTGAGGGCTATTACTTAGGATGACTTACCCACTCTCTGGTGGCTAGGACAGTCCAGTAGCCCTGGAGTAAGGTCGCAAAGAATGCCAGGATGGGGCATTTTCTTGCCCAGTATCTTCTGCTGCATTTGAGCGTGGTCCATGGAGGGCCAGGCAGCTCCGCCTTGTGTAGGTTTACCTGTCTCAGAACTCCAAATGTCACAAGTGTTAAAAATATAAAAAACCATATTAAGATCTCTATAAGGTTTGAAGGTCAAGTTTTGCCTTTTTGTTTGGGATTTGGACTACAGTAGAATTAAGTAAGTATGCAGGAATTTAATATTGGCATTTTGGATTAGAGAGCAGGCTTTATCTGGATGGCATACTGCTTTTTTTATAGGGTGACACGTAGAATTAACAAAAAAAGCTTTAGTCTGCCAAACAAGGCTTTAATGGAAACATTTTGCAGTAAAGGTTTAGCAATCTTATGAATAAATCAATCAAAACTGATCTAATACTGTCAAATTCTGAACACATTTAGTTTTTTTTTTAAACCTGTTATTTGCAGTAGTATGAACCAAGACAAATAAAATAAAACTTTAAGAAAACCCTTGTCTTGAAATACAGCTAGTGGTTCCCAGCAAAAAGGAATTTATTACCTTAGTTGTTAAACAGGAGATTGGTGAAGGCTTTGATTGATAAACAAGGCTGGTAAAATTATCAGGTGGCCAAAAACCTTGATTAAATGGTTTGAGAATTGTAATAAAAAAGCATCTTTTGAGTGGAGCCAAATTGTAAAAAAAGCATGCCTGAGCAGAGCCGCTGAGCTGCTGTTTCGCGGAGCTCCGGCAGAGCACACCCAATGGGTGGGGCAAGCACTGGGATGTAGTGCGCAGGAGCGGGCTCAGACTGCCCCCGGAAACGTGTAAGATGGCAGCGGCGGCGACGACGGCGCACAGGGGAGGGAGGGGCTGGGAGGCGGCCCGACATAGCGCGCGAAGCTGGAACTGCTTGCAGGGCGCAAGGATTAGAAAGCCAATTTAGGAACACAGCTGGGTTTTGATTAGCCTCCTGGACCTGTTTTAAAAGTTTGTTATAGTTAGTATGTTTGACCTGCTCTGGCACAGCTATAGGCCCAGAGTCATTATAAACGTCCTTAAAATGTAAATCATAACAATTAGTAATGAATTTAAATCGCCTGATATAATTCTGTGGGTCAACAGAAAAGCTACCTAATTTATGGGTAATCTGAGATAGATCAGAAAGGGAAAAAGGCACATGGATGTTAACAAGTCCCTCGGGGCCAGCTTGCTCCCGAAGCAGTAGCAGAGCCTGAGGAGTTTCTGGAGCAGAGGGCCACTGAGCAGCCATCCTTCCGGTAGGCGCATGTGAGCAATCATCTGTAGAGCGGCTACAGAGCTGCTGCCGGTCACCCTGGGAAACACGAGCAGATGGCGTCTCACTGTGTGCCTTGCAGCTAGAGGACTGCTGTCGGCAGCACAATGAAGCATCATGTGCACTGCAACAGGGCGGCTGTTGTAGTTCACAAGAGGAGCCACAAGGAGACGCCTGTTGACAGTGAGGGCCCTGTAAACATGGCGGCGCCCTGTCACGTGACCCAAAACATGGTGGCGCCTGGGAACATGGCGGCGCCCTGTCGCGTGACCCGAAACATGGCGGCGCCCTGTCGCCATGTGGCCCTCCGGAACATGGCGGCGCCATGCCACGTGGCAGAGGGTTGCAACATGGCGACTGTTCCCCGCACAAGCTGGAACAATCACGCGACCTGCTGGAAGGACATGGCGAGCGAGACCTAGTATGGTGGGCAGGCGGTGAGAATGCTGTAGGGGATACAGAATTCTCAGGAGAGGAAGTCGGAGACTGTGAGGAAGCGCTAACAGAGGGATTAAAGCTGCTGGGAGAGTTATGGGTCCCAGGAGAAGGCGGGGGAGCGGATGGATCATCGGGAGATAACTGCGACACAGAGGGATTAGAGCTGCTGGGAGAACTATGGGTCCTGGAAGGCGGAGAGGGAGACGATCGTACAGTGGGAGGTATCTGCAATGGAGAGGAATTAGAGCTGCTGAGAGAATCAGTCACAGGGGGAGGAGAAAGCGGTCCGGCGGGAGGTAACGGCAGGGAACGAATTTGGTGGTAGGCAGGCGGCGGCTGGGAAAACAATGGAGGGCAGGACGGAAAAGTTTGTGGCGCAGTAGACTTAGCTAAAAGTATCTCAGCGGGAGCACAAGACTTAATGAGAGATGGGCGTGTTCTCAGAATAAGAAAGGCTTGGACATAAGGGAGTTCTAATAACTTGTTGCCAGCTTGACAAAAATCATACAAGTTCCTGAGAATGCAGGGGTCAAATGTTCCTTGCCGAGGCCAAGGCTTGCCGATAAGCGGGTAGGTTGGCCAGACCTCCTGGCAATAAAAAGTTAGTTGTTTAGTTTTTATGGTACCTTTAATTTTTAGAGTACGTAAATTGGAAATTAGGCATTTTAAAGGCGTCTTTTGGGAGTTAGAAAATACGTTCCCCATGACTGATTCAGGCAAGAAAAAAAACCGGAGGTCCAGAAAAAAGTCGTCACTTATTTGTGGTACCACGCGGCGGCTAAGGTTCCAAACCGTAAACTCCAGTCGTCACTGAGAGATTTACAAATGGAGTCTACGTGGGATCAGTAACAGTTTTGCCCGTGAAAGCGCAAGGCTTTAAGGGAAGTGAGGCATTCTTTCAGTGTGGGCGGTCCCAAAAATCTCTACTTTGGGCTATCCGAACCCAAAGAACGTGAGAGATTTTGTGGGCGCAGGTTTGCCCAGAAAGAACCCTGCCCTGGGCGGTCCTAAGGACGTGAAAATGCACAGACCCACGCAGACGGGGAGAACATTCCACTGGGGCTGCCCAGTGCGAAAAGTTCCCCGGGGAGTGCTCACCTGAAATCAGTCTGGCCGATGCGGAGTGCAGGCGGCTGGCGACAGGAACGTCTCGGGAGAGGAAAAAGCTCGAGATTAATCCAGGATGTTATCTGGTTATTGGCTAGAAGACTCTGGGTATGTGGCCCAAGAGTCAGTTGCCTGCCAATCGAGTCACAGCAACAAATGATAGAGTTATTTCCAAAAGATGAAAAATATTAACAAAAGATGAGAAATATAAAATAAAAAGCGGCCTTTATTCTGAGAACACGGAGAGAGATGACCGGCACCCCCACCGCTGGCGTCCGGCGATCTCTCCGGCGGACACGTGGCGTGGGGGCCTGTAAATAGCCTCGGTTTGGGGTGGAACCTAAGGCGGGCATTAGGGATACACAGGTAGCCCATTGGTCCTAGGTTTGGCGCCATATGTAAATTCCCAGGGGTGGGAAGATGGCGTCACAGGTAACTTCCTAGGGGCAGGGCAAGATGGGGCTTCCTGCTTCCGGCTGTGGCTTTCCTGGCTACAGTGTCCTGTCTGGGCCAAAACCTTTCAAGAATAAAAATAACAATTTATCTGGTGTCCAGATTAAAGGTTTAAAATATCTTTATATATTCCTAATGTCACTGATTCTTACCCAACAGTGTAGCTCCAGCCCTGTTTAGCAAAATGACAGTGTCTTTCATCATACTCTACTTCTTTATTTCATCATTTTGATATGAGGGAATGAAACTCTCAACCTATTAGATACCTGAAATGCCAAGTACATGTTCTCTAACATTGAAGAATGAATGTGCTGTACACTAACAAAAAGAGCTTTGTCATCCTGTACTGTTTGCCAATGCCCAAGTTATATGACCAAATTACCTGTTAATTCCCTTGGCAAATGCAACTGTTTTCTACAACATGACACCCTGGGGCACCGACCACATTGTTGTAAAATAACTGTAGTGCCCTCATACTGTTCTATATGCATCGATATGTTAACCATTGTTCCCCTCTGCAAAGGACAGATGTTATCTAAAATTAAGTGCCGAAAAATTAGCTGACCAAGAACTGTAAATTCCTGGGAATCTTCTCTGTCCTCAAGAAAAGGGAAACAAAGTTCTTCCGCATTCCTTAGCTGACGGAAGATTATAAATTCCTGCAAAACTTCTCTGTCCTCAAGCAAGGGGAAACAAATGCCTTCTTAATTGTACTTTCTATATAAGTCTGTCAAAATTTTAAGCAAATTACACAATTTTGCAAATTCCAACTGCACTGTGTCACTGGTTCTGTGCCAGGATAAATAAAAGCGTTCCTTTTTCTTTAAAAAAGGCATCTTGCCCCATTTTTGGACACCATTTTGGGGGCTTGTTTTTGGGGTACAACACTAGGAATAACAAGGATAAGAGAAGAAAGAATTTATTGGAATAAAGAAAGCATTTGTCAGGGGCTGGGGATTTAGCTCAGTGGCATAAGCGTCTGCCTTGTAAGCAGGCAGTCGTAAGTTCGATCCCTTACTGATAAAAAGGAAAAAGACACACACACACACACAAAAAAAAACAACAAATTATTTGTCTGACAGGGACAGGAGGGGGACCAGTTGTTGCCCACCAACCCCATTTCTCAAGAATATTTTATTGAGCAAAATCATGAGGTAAGGGGAGCTTAATGTGGGACAAAAGTATAATCAATCAATAAGATTACAAGTATAGTTGCTTAGGTGACAGATTCCATTCATATGGGACTCTGTCAGACTTAACATGGCACCTACCCAATGTGATGCTGGGCCCTAGAATGACAGCAGTCCTTCCAATACCAACTTCCATGTTCTTCAACCAAATAAACTTCTGGCTCTTCTTTCATGCACACAAGCCAAAGTTCCTTCAGTCCTCTCCTGACAGCACCATCCAGTGTCCAGCCCCAGTCCAACACTGTAAAAGCTATACCCCAGCTTCCCATTTGATGGTCCTTGCAATCATTTGGAGCCCTCACAGGCTGGCAATAAAGACTCCTTTTTTAAAATTTCTGTCTTGTCTCTGAATTGCACTATAAAAACCTAACATTACATAATATTGATTCAATGGAAAATCATAGGATGGGTGTGAAGTGGAACGAAATGATTGTCAACCAATAATTATATAGCAAGTATAGTCACTGGGGACTATAGTCACTGGGGACTACTGATTAAATGGGGAAACAAGTCATGTAGCAGGTGCACATGGGCAGAAAAGGACTTTCCTGGAAGAGGTGGATTGAAAAGGTCTGGTCCTCCACTCCAAGGTGATTGATGCCTAATTAGAATGTCAATCACTGGTGTTCATCCCTCGTATATGGGTAGTAGTTCTTCTCTTTCTTGAGGCTTGGGCTTCAGTAATACTCTTTCAACCACAGTTGCCTTCTGCATTGACTCATCGAGGGCCCTGCCCTGTCTGACTGCCTATCATATTTCTACCAGTTTAGTCATTCTGGTAAGATCTTGAATATGTTTTTCATAGGATGGCCTAGACCTGACATCAGCCTGATGAGTGGGAGATGCAAAAAGATAGCCACCATCAAGTCAGGTGCCACTGTTAACTCTTTCAGTGGCCTATTCTAAGCTTTGCGTGTATATCTGTTTTCCTAAATACTCCAAACTCACTCTAAAGAGCATGTTTCTCTTCTGTGCTCACTTTAAGAAATGTAAACTCTCTTTACCTTTTTGCATTCATCTTGACCAATCTGTTCAGAACTGAAAAAGAACCTAGCAGCCACCTCCAGAAGGAGACTCTAGCACTCCAAAACCCTAGTGACAAAAGTCAGTATTTGCTTGTTGCTTACAATAACCCAGACACTCTTCTAAGTACTCCATGTACCATGTAAGGGTTCAATATATTCTACTCTCATATCAAACTTATTTTGGTCTGAAGGCATTTTTTTTTTAAAAAGCAGCCATAGAGCTCAGTAGGAAGGCAGCAGCCAGATCTGCCCAAGCATGCACTCCAGTAGCCATTGGAAGACACTGCCTGCAGGTAGCCAGCATGCAGTGGGAAAAACAGAAGCTGGCCCTGCACAACATACCCAGTGGCCACCTTTGGTACCTATAGCTAGCACTGGCCTGGAAAATCCCGGAGAACCAAGCAGTCATGCTCTGGAGAAATTGTAGCCAACACTGAATGTACCTAGGACCCACCTACCTGTGTGTTTGGAGGAACCCAAGAAAATTTCCAGGCAAAGAAGAAAGAGGCACACCCTGGAACCCAACCCAAGCAGAGCATGTCCAGGAGATGAAAACATGGGAGAAATCTAGAGTCACACAACCAAAGTTTCTGAAGTGATGGCAACAGAAGTAAAAAGATAACTTCATGAGGCTTTAAAAGAAATTAGAAATACTATCTCATATAAAAGAAGAAGTGAAAAACATAATAAAAGAATTGCTAAGCCTCTCTAAAGAAGACATGGCAGAAAAATAGCATGACGGAGACAAGCCAGTGCATGTTGGCCGTAGCCATTAATCTAGATGGCCTCCATTCACTGATAAAAAGAAACACGGGCAGAGTGGATCAGGAGACAAGATCCATCAATATGCTTTATTAAAGTAACACATTTAACTCAAAAGAAAATTCATAGACTAAAAGTTGAAGGAGAGAAAGTAATGGTTTTTGTGACAAGAAATCAGAAAAAAAAGTAGGGGTAACTTGCCCATCGGTTACAGAAGGAATAAGAAGGAAGTAGCATTTCTTTAACAATGGAAAGCTACTCAACTATAAAGAAAGATAACCTCCAGGCTCTTGTAGGTAAATGGACACAACCTGAGACCATGCTCATGAAATATTTCAAAGTCACATGGGTGAACAACATGTTGTCTCCCTAGTATAAACAACTAGAGAAGTTAGTGGAATCCAAAATACACAATAGAAGTTGTGAAGGTGAAAGGGGAGGAGATGTCTAGAGGGGGAAAGCAGTGGCCATTGTTAATCTATATCCTATTTTGAAACGCTGTATTCTTTTAATTGTTCTGTTTAATCTAGTTTTATTCTATTTTGTTTTGATTTTTTTCATATTTGATGTCATGGACAGATATTTCAAAAATAATAATGTATATTATTATAGCCATTATTGATTCCCTATTATCTTGTTTTGAAACCCTATATTGCTTTGTGGTTTTTTTGATTGATTTTATTCTATTTCATTTTGTTTGATTTTATTATGTCTGATGATAAAAGCAGCTACTTTGAAGATAACGAGATGCATTATGGTAGCCACTGTTATATTCCTATTGTCTTATTTTGAAGTCCTGTATTGCTTTCATTGTTTTGCTTTGTTTGGTTTTATTCTGTTCTGCTTTGTTTGATTTTATTATGCCTGATGATATGGGCAGTTATTTTAAAGATAATAAGAGCATTTTGGTAGTCATTATTGATTTCCTTTTTTCTTGTTTTGAAGCCTTGTATCACATTCGTTGTCTTGTTTAGACTCCTACTTTTTTTTTTATTTTGTTGTTTCTAATGGTATAAAGAGCTACTTTGTTCAATTATTTACTTTCTTTATTTTTTATTTACTTATTTATTTTTTTGGTACTGGGGATCGAAAATACAACCCTGCAATTGCAAGGGAGGCATTTGTGCTGCTGAGCTAAATCTCTGGCTAAAGAGCTACTTTGAAGATAACAAGAAGCATTATAGGAGCCACTGTTGTGTTCCTATTGTCTTGCTTTGAATTCTTCAATTGCTTTCATTATTTTGTTTTGATTGGTTTTATTCTGTACTGTTTTGTTTGATTTTATTGTGCATGATGGTATGGAAAGATAGCAAGAGACATCATGGTAACCATTGTTGGTTTCCTTTTATCTTGTTTTGAAGTCTTATATCACATTCATTGTTTTGTTTTGATTATTTGTATTCTGTATTATTTCTTTAAATTTTATTCTCTTCAAAATTTAAAAAAAATAAAAAAGCAGCCATAAAAGGAGTTCCCTGCCAACTCATTTCAGCCTGAATACAGATAATCAGTTCCTCTTATGAAAATATCTCCCTGCCTCAACTCTACCAAATCCTTACAAAAAGATTTTTCAGAAGAGAGGAGATGGTGCTTAGATAGGATTTTGTGATCCTCAGATCCTTGTTAAGATGACCCTTCATTAGTTTCTGCCACATATTTATCCTCCCAGGTTGCCACTTTTTTTTCTTTCTCTTTTTACTTTTCTACAAATTTACTATTCCTTCTAAAGTAATATTCAAATTCAAATTCTAACGATCCTTTTTGACATTAGAGTTTGAGATCAGAGGAATAGCTCTGGGATTATCAGTTCAGGTTGTTAATGGGCGGGACCCAAGATGTTCTCAAAGATGAAATAAGGAATTAAACCCATCCTTTTATAGAATAAGTTTGCTGATTTGCTGACAATCATTAAGGAAAAATAATTTTCAATATAGAAAGGAAAGTTTTCTTTAGCAGAGATTTAGGACCCAAACAACAGTGACATACAGGCTCTCAAAAAAAAAAATGGGAAGCATTATTTCCTGGAACAGGGAACATCTATGTTTTTTGTGACATGGTGGAATTTCCAGGAAAAAGTGGCTCATGTCCCAGAAGGGTACTAGCTCGTTCTACAGATACGGATGCAATTTTGTTTATTTGTGTTTTATTGTTGTTGTTGTCTTTAAACATTTTTTGGATTCTCTCAACTTGTTTCTTTATCTTAAGATTAGATTTCTGCTCTTTATTTTCTCAGGTTAGCCAATTATGGACTTCCTACATTCCTCAGAAATTTGGGATGTGACGGGTTCGGTAGGGAAGGAACCCATATTTTAAAAAGAGATTGTTGATATATGTCACTTTAGGTAAGTTTGGCTGGGTCCTGGAAGTTACAGTGTTGGTAACTGTACAAATTTAGTTACGGTTTCTTTACCTCCTTTCTGCCTGTGTTTTATTTTTTCTATCTCATATCAAGGTCATGTGCCACCTGTGGAAAGAAACAGTTCCAATGACAAAAGAGAAGGAATGGGAAAGTAGGATGGGAATTTATTTCCAGTTTCGCCACACCAGGATAGTAACTAGTCCAGAAAATTCTCCTTCTAATAAATGGAACTTTATAAGTACATAGAAGGAGAAAAACCATGGGGAAACAAGAGGTATGCATGTGAATAATAATTTTGAGCAGCCTGTGAGATTCTGAGAGATAAAAAGCTAGCATGTGCATGTTGGAAGCCTGGTATTGCAAATCCCACTGGTGCTAGGGGTATACAGATTAAGGGATAGTGGAAACTCCCAGCATGAGACAAAAGTGCAAAAGAAAATATAAAATAAATGAAAACACATTAAAAAAATGAAAAGAGTCAGGACAATAGCTAGGTGATTTAAATTAGGAACCCCTGCTAATCTTTAAGTCACTCTCACTATTTCTCCCACATGAAGGTGTATTATATATGCCCAAAAATTTCATTTGCTTTTCAATCATTAATCCTTCTTTATGTTGTCTAATTTGAAAAGCTCAGTCAAAGAAATAGGTGGATAAAGAAAAAAAACTATTCTCTCATTATTTGTGTGTATGCGGTGGGTAGGAGTCTTTTGTACTGTCCCACAAGAGTTAGATAACTAGGTCTATGAAATGAACTAACACAGGAGAGACCAACAGGAGAAACAGTAAACAAAATTCATTAAGTGGCTAGGAGCACCGTATTAAAGAAAAGTGAGTAAGCCAATACTCATTGAGTTCTGAAAGCTTTTGTACCCTAGTGATAGGAAACAGATGGGCAGGATGTGGTGACTAAGAGGAAAGTAAATGATTTCGGGGGAAACTGACTGGCCCTCAAAGGAAGAACAGGTGGCAGCCAGTGATAAAGTTTGTCTGGTTGTGGTGCTGACCTAGGTGTCCTCTGAAATACCAGTTCAGTCTTCTTGGTTGATAGGAAGGGGATTCTTGGCAATTGAGAGAGTCTTCTAACTTTAGCTAAATGAAGAAAATTCAGAGTAAACTCCTCCTACATTTGGTATTCCCCCAGCGTCCTCATTGTAGGGTGATATTTTCTGAATTTGTTAAGACACACTCATAAACATAATCAAAAAAGGTCCTATTGCTGGTCACAGGCTCACAAGCCTGTGAACTCAGCACCTGGAAAACTGAATTGGGAGGATCACAAGTTCAAGGCTAGTCTGGAGTATATGTGCAAAACTGAAAGATAAGATTCTGTCTCACACACACACAACACACACTTTTTATTCCAATTTCACATATAAAGCTACAACACAGAAGGTCTCCATTACCCAAGGTTAGTGGCTTTGTAAGTTATGGGTCTGTGGCTTGGCTCCAGATATCACCAGATGGCTGAGTCCTTAGACTTCGTTTTGCTTTCTGTCATAGTATTAGAGGCTAGAGACCTTACATGTAGAATATATTCTCATAAGACAGGCAATATGTACCAAGGATATATGATTAGTAAGTTGGTAAATTTCTCCAGGCCACACATTTTCTTTGACTGAGAATTTGCTGCGGCAAACAGTTATAGTGTGAATGACAAGCTGCAAAATATGGATTACTAACATTTCTCCAAGGTAAGTGTGAATTTTTTCCTGTGTGGTTAAAGTAGTTGTGTAACATAAACTAATGTATTTTCCATACAACTGCATCTTCTCCATGTATAATAAATTCTTATTTCTCCCTTCCAAATGCATATACAGGTTGAATAGGACTTTTGTATTGAAATGAAAATGCTAGCTATATTGCTCTCAACAATAGGATATGTCTAATGTAATGTCTGTATAATGCTTTGCAAGAACATAAAAGATTCTTCCTCACAATATGCAGACTAGTTACCTTCCAATTCTATGAAGAGGAGCAGGAAGGGGAAATTAGAGTGAGCTGTGTTGTGACAAAAAGAAACACTGTACACATCAAGGAATGTGAGAGTTAATGGATAGAAATGGATTAGGAGAAGAATTTGAGTTCATGTGGTTGAGTTTAGTTCTTCCAAAAAGCCTGTTAGATTTGACTAGAAGGGAAAACACTTGGAATAACATTTCACCTTCTCTTATTTGGTGAATCTCTGAGCAAACTGATGCTGTGAACTTTCCTTCCACTGGTCTAGCACGCTTGGACTGGATTCCACTGTAGCTCAGTATAACTGATCAGAGCAAAATAAATACACTTATTTATTTGAGGAGAGGAAACAAAAGCTAATGTCTTCATTCAGTCCTTTATCCAGACATATGGATAGTTTTTTACCTGGTTGGAAATTATAGAAAGGCAAGATTTACCATTCCAAAATATGAATGTAAGGGACCAGAATATGCTACCCCTAATATGCCTCTCTTTCAAAAGATTATTTTGGGTTGACATTTTTAAGAACCATCTGCAAGAAGAGAAGCTTTGAATATAGCATAAGTTATACTTTTGTAAGGAAAAAATTACGTTTATAAAGTAAATTTCCATTTTAAGAGGATCTCCTATACACAAGAGAAGAATGACTATAAATCACAAGAAACTCTTATAAGCAGAGAAAGCAACAATTTAAATATGCATAACAAAGTTAAATGATGCTTACTATACTTTTTCTGGTCCTCTTCTTTTAACTAACTTCCACACCCTTCTTTCTTAAAATTGAAAATGATCATTAAACTGAATCTAAGCCAACTCTCTGGTTATTCATCCCATATATGAGATAATATATGTTTTTAAAAGTCTGTTTGTTCGTCTCTCACTTAACTGTCTTTTGTTACTAAAGCTCCACCTGAAAATTTAGAAGGAAAGAAAAAAATATTTTCCCTCTTCTACAAACCTATAGCCAAACACAACAGCAAAAAAAGTATTAATGAGCTGTTACAGAAATGAATTTCTAAACTGAAATGCTTACCAAACATGGAAGCTGGATTTCTCTTATAAAAGTCTATGAATATTTAACAGAAGCCCTCAGCTCTTATGTATTCATGTATATTTCCATACATAATTTAGCCAGGCAGGTTCTGGGACACTAAAAAGAAAAAGAACTAATTAGTATTCATCTAAATTGGAGGAAAAATGTAAAGGAAACTTTAAATAACTCCAGGATGGTGTTGCCTTTAAGGAACAAATTGAGATAGACTATTTAAAATAGTAAAATAAGTTGCAAATATGGTACTCTAAAATACTTATTTGTGTTAGAGACACTACAAGAAATCCAAGTATATTCACCTGCCATGTAAGAGTTGCATTTTATATTTGTTTGCTTTTCTCATTTTGGGCAGTGTCTTTGTAACCTTTTGAACTCTTGTAAATTTAATGTTTACTGTAGAAATATTGGGAAAATTTCACTTTACAGGAAAGTAACTTCAAATGTTCCAAGATGTGCCAAATTTACATCTCACTGCACTAAAGAAGAGACCTGAGGATAAAGGAAGAGCAGGACAGTTGTTATGGATTAAGAACTTAACACCAGCTGGATTACATCAGCATGGCATTGGGTGAAGATGCTCCACCTGAGAAAAGTTGCCAAGATAAATAGGTGGAAATGAAGGGAGGTGCTGAGGGTGGAGGCGTTAAGGAGGCATTGTGGGTTCTCCTACAAGTTGCTGTCTGAGCTGTTGGTTCTCCTGGAGAAGCTTTGGTCCTCACATAGAACATTGCTTCCTGGCTCCGGAGGGGAAGCCATGTGCTGCTTGGTCTCCAGGATGAACTCTTCATGCTGCTTCCTGCTGCGTACCTGACTGTGCTTGTCATCAGAGGAGCTCGGGGCCTCCGTGTTGCTGAGGACGGCTGTGGTGCCTTCAGGATAGCCCTGGTCTTTGTTGTGAGTGTGACTTCTCAGCGCCAGCATAAGAACCCTCATCCCACTAGCACACCTCCTTCATCCTGCTGGCATAGACTTTCTGGCTTCCACCACTGACTCTTGGGTCTTTCCGGCACGGATCCATAAAAGAGACTGGCATGAGTCCTTCTTGTGGGCTCTGGACCTCCAGTTGGACTCATGGGAGGCATTATCCTGCGCTCTGGGTTTTTATCTGGACTCATGTGGACATTGCCGTGGGGTTTAGGCTCTTGACTAAATAATCTATGTCTCTGGTGTTGCAGATAGATTTCCTGCATTTTCCTGTGTTAACTTCTGGTGACCATTATAAAAATATTATAAACCCCATGTCCTAATCCTAATTGTTCTCTGTGTACAACCCCTGACTACAACAACAGTTTTATTGAGAGAAGCTCCTGAGGGGCAGGAGGGCTTCTGAAAATGGGTTGTCATTAAGACTCTTCTAAGAGGTTTTAATACAGTAAAATCACAGCACGATGACCTTGGGTCAAACTAGAATCAACCTATAGAATTATAGACTAGGTAAAAATATTATAGGGGGTCAGACAAGGCCAAGCCCTTGGGGATGATACAGAGGGAAAAAAAAAAAAAAAACCAAAAAAACCCCAAAACGTTATAACTGTGGCCAGAGGTGGATCTGTTAGAGGCCAGGCTTCAAGATAAAGAAAAAATGACCAAACCTGCATGCCTCCCTGAGAGACAAATAATAAATTAACATCAGTCACCTCAGTGGGTAACCAAGACCACTTGATTCATCTCTTCCTAGAAAGGCCCTTGTTCTTTCCACATATACTTGTTACATGACCTGATCTTCATTGGGTCAGTGTTACCTAAGCTGCTAAACTCATAGTCTTGTTAGTTGTTCTTAGTTTTGTCCCATACTGTACCCAAATCACAATTTTGTTCTATAAAGTGAGATCCATGACAACACACTTTTCAGGCCCTTTCTGTCTCTCCAGAGCTGTCTCTCTCTCTCACACAGTAAATATTTTCTACACCAAACCTCTGTTATTTCTTCAAATTCATTCTTTGGTTTTGGGGAACACCAGTTCAGTGTATTTGACATCTAACAGTTTGGGAATTATTATTTATTTGCCCTATAATCAATAGGATTATGAGACAGGCATTTAGCTATTACGTATCTAAGAGAAAAACAAGGATAGTAGCAAGGATACACAGCACAGAGAAGAACACAGGCAATCGTGAAGGGGTGGAAGTGAGGGTCAGGACGTTCTTGTCATCTGCCTCTGTGTTTGTGAATGCTGGGTCTGTGTGTATGCTCTGTTGTTCAGGCTTGCTGGACCGCACTGTGGTTCACAGCACAGTTCTGAGCTGCTGTTTATCTCTGGGAAGGCTTGCAGCAGACTTCTTTCTTTTTTGATTTATTTTATGTCTGTGTTTCTCCTCACAACCATTCTGCAGACTTGCTCTTAGATTTTTCCACGATACTAGGAAATACCTTTGTGATTTGACATTAGGCTATCTACCTCTTTTCTAAGATTTTGTCTTTTTCTAGAATGATATCAGAACTGAGACAATAATATCTCAGTGTATGACACTTTGGCATGTAGAGGACTTTGGGCTTCAAAGAAACAGTCTCAGAAACAAGATCTTTCTGGCATTTTCCTTTTCTTTGTCTCTTGACCCTCATTCTTCCCTAAAGCAAATTACAGAAACTAAAATTTTCCTCAGTGTGTCCTAGGACCAGAACCATTTTTCCCTAAAACCAGTCATAATGCTAGAATTATTAATATAGTTTCCCTTGATTTTTAAAGATCTTGCCAGAAGAAATTCTTCAAGATAGAAATGGTGGTACACATCTACGTTTTCAGCACAAATGATGAAGCAGGAGATAGCATGTTTGAGGTTGGCCCAGTCTTAATAGTTGCACATTGTTTCAAAAAATTTCCCAGCAAACAGCAAGAAATTCTCTGATCTTCTTTTGTCCAGAGGGCTCATGCTCCAATACCCAGGAGGAAAGCACACTAAACAGGAGGTTTGAGAAGAATTGGGACAAGTGTTGAGGTTCATTTTCTGTGATTTGGTATATCATGATGGGGAAGCATAACAAGAGAGCAGCCATGAGCAAAAATCAAATATGTCTGAGAGCCCCAAAGGATGTGCCCGGCTTGGTTTGCAAAAACCCATTCTAGTTTCCCCTAGAGGGTGAACTACCAAAGATAAGCATTAATTTATTCATGAGTGTATGACCCAAATACCTCTTACAGGCCCTTTACCACCTCTCAACACTATGACCCTGGGGATATGAGCTTGAGGTGAATTTTGGAGAAGATAAACCAGAGTCAAATCCTAGCACTGGATTTTCTTACATCGGTTTATTAACCCTTATATCTACAGTTGCACGATCTTCATCAAAGCTGCTATAAACATAGAGTTTCCTCTGTATCTGTAGGTCTTCATTGTATTTTCAGGTAAAACTTTGATTAAATAAATTTATTGCATCTTTCTTTTTGTAGATTATTTCTTATGCTCTTCATGAGACTTCAGGAAGGTACCACAGCCTCCTGGCTGTCACAGTAACATCCTTTTCTCAATTTCCTTTTATCAGCTTTTCAGAAATTTTAAAATGACAAATAAATAAATAAGCCAGACAGAAAATTTAATCTCAACCCACCTAAAAGAAATTATTGGCAGTCTGGCATAAGTGATAAAGAAGACATATTTCTTGCACTATATATCTGACCAGCGTACTCTACACTCCATGCTGTCATAATCACTCCCTGGTTTGGGAAAGATCAAAAATATTTTTAAGAGACAATTCTTAAATATCAGTGTTAAGCCACCTTTAGTTTTAAACTACTAAACAGACGGAATTCATAATTTGGAAGTAAGGTGGACAATAATGTGTAAAATCATGTCGTTGGCACTGGCAGGTTATTTTCCTCATGTGTTCTCCTTTTTTTCCCTCAGGACAATGCTTTGAGTGTCTATAATAGGAAGAATAAATAATGGTAGAAAGTCTCAAATTCTGTAATATTCATCAGTAAGGGAATAAATGGTAATAAACTTTTCATTGGAATAGAATGAAATAAAGGAGGCCATTTGGGGCAATTTATTCAGATCAGGCAGAGAAAGCCGGCCCAATGGAAACCCATGGCTGCAGAAGGGGGTCTAGTGTTTTCCATAGGCAATGTCCTAGAAAGTGGCCAACCACGTGACTCAGTTGCTTCACTAATGTCACATCCAATGACCAGGAGTTAGCTAAAAGGTATTGTGAATAAATATAAAAAGTCAATAAACCTGTATTTTATAGCAATTTTTTTTCATCTCTTCATAATCTCATTAGGTTGCATATGATCACATTGTGGTATCTCATAGTACTTCATCTTAAATAATGCATGTGAACTTGTAGAACTTTAATCCTCATAGGACTTAATTTTAAAGTTAGCCACTCATTGTGTTTGCCATTAATAAGATAGGAGTGCTTAAGAACCCAATTTAAAAATTTAAAAGCCCATTTTAGTGTAAGATATTTTTATCATTGCCTGGGCATTCTTCATTGTGAAATTAGTTTTCCAATGAGAAGTTTGTGCTCCTGAAATTTCTTAATGCTGCAAGTATTTAATTAGGAAATTATTATTTTTTGTAAGGAATGAAATCCTCATAAATCAACCTGTTTTAAGTAAAGTATTTTTAAAGGGCAGAAGAGAAACTCATGCACAAGCAAAAACAAGAAATGAAATATAAGTAGGCCAAACAAGCAGCAAAAGTAGAAAAAAATATACTTAAATAGGAAAAATAACTTTCACTTAGTTCTTGGTTCTTAGTTTCACTTAGTTCTTTTCTGACCACTTCCTCCCCAATTCCTCAAATCACGTAAAGGTTTTACTTAAGCAATCAATTATGTTGCTATTATTTTATTAAAATAATAAATGTCACATAAACAAGAGGAAACTACTTGTGAAACAAACACGAGCCATATGTCAATGCTGGAGGCTGAGATGCTAATAGGGCAGGAAAGAAGTTCTCATGAGCACTGAGATGTCAAGACTATTGCTTGACTATTAATGTCCCATGGCACAACTAGACCCAAAGGAGATGATTAATGTAGTGGATAGGCTAGTGTAAGAAAGATAGATATATTTGGAAGTTCTACCATTCATCTCTACCTGCCTTTTCAAGATTCAGATACTTTAAGCAGATAGAGTTGGCTCCATCTCTTTCCAGCCTAAGGTGTTGTACTCATGACTCTGCATGTTTTCCTTTCTTCCTTGCCCTCCTTTATTTTTCAAACTGAAGAAGAAGGATTTAAAGTGCAAAAAAGATAAATGTTATGTGAGTATTATAACTTCACTTCTACAGTTTTCAATTGTTTAGGATCTTAGATTAACCCTTTTGCTATACTAAACAATAATAAAAATATGTATTCAAAATAATAATTATCCAAGAAAGATATCAAGAACTCAGGCTCTCACGGAGTTGTCTGGAATTTTATTGTAAGGCTGTGCTATTCTCTACTCCCTTTGTCTCTCTATACTTTCTTCTACCTTTAGTACATGTTGGTGGCATTTTCACTAGCTGAGATTCTACCATTTTTAAGGACTTTCTGTATGAACACATAATATGTGATAGCATTCTTTAGTTTACTTTCTTGTGGTAGAATCTGAATGGAACTTTTTTGATATCTATGATCAGTGAGAAATTATCTAAATATTTCTTTCAGTAATGTGATGCAGAGTCTTGATTCATTCGATGGCAGAGGACCTGAAAGCAGATCCTGGGAAAGCATACCTTTGAGTTCTTTGCTCCATTGCACAGTATCTTGCACCAAGTATCTTGTTTAAGGTCATATGGATTGTAAAATTTTGATAGAGTCAGACAGCATAGTGTCTCCAAATATATCCAGGCTCCTTACCTTCTTCTGTAAACTATATTACTCTTCTTAAAACTTTTCTCTCAAATCCTATGTTTTTCTTTTCCCATTTGTGCTTGATAATCCAGTTGCAGGAAATTTCTTTAACATCTGTAGTAGGCTGTGTACTCTCTTAATGTTGAACCATGCCACATGATATTGCCTCTGTATCTTATTTTTCCTCAAAATTTTTCACTTGAATAACACTTGTTCATTCTTGGGTCTGCATATCATTTTCTTGATTATGTCATTTTTAGTTCAGGAAATACGCAATGTAGGTGTTTCTCTCATATACTTTCATTCTTTCTCACAAGTTCCTCACTGAACCATTAACTCACCTTTATTTTCTTTGTATCAGCATAGTAATCACTTAATTTTATTTTATATCACCACTCAATTATGTCCATTTATTTTAAACAGTATCCCTTTTGTATACCAAGAACATGGGCATAAGTATACAGCAGGTACTAAAATTACTGATTTATTAATCAATAAGTGAAATAATATGACCAAAAAAGCAGAAGATATGTTCCCTTCCTGAAGGACTTCAGTTGATCTTGCATATGTGTGTGCGTTGGACAGCACTTCAACCTTTAAACAAAGTTATCTGAGCAATTTGTCCTCACTGTAAGAAAAATATCACAGTCAGAAATTAGTAAGTGATGTTAGGCATATTATACCAATGAGTAATTTAGATATTTTGTAAATATATAAAGTTGTGGGAATCAAAAATTTTACTCCATTGGTCAAAGATTCCTTAATATTCAGCAATACTTCTATTTGTGAAGTTTGAGCATATTTGTACTAGTTAACCTTATAGTAATATTTCTAGAGCAGTGGACAAATACTGTATACAATAGGCCTCACTTTTGCTAGGATAGTCTGCACAACAGCCCAGACTTACTGGCCTTCTCCAGCTGACGTGTAAATATGACTGAGTATTTTTCTCACATTTTTCTCTGCCTTACTGCCCACTCATCAAAGCTTAGTCATACAGGTCATACAAGTCTTCATCTACCTGCCAAACATATGAAAGAATTCATGGACTATTTTAATTTCTGATTTCTAAGCATTCTACTCCAGGGAGGTAGGGAACAAGTATAAGTTTCCCTTCAGGCACCTTTCCCAAAGGAATAAACTGTCAGCTTTTCTTCAAATTAAACATGACTTGATGTTTAAAGTGCTTCAATACATCCAATTCCTGGAAGGCACTGGAGCCTCTATCTGAAGATAGTCTTTCTTAGAAAGCATTCAGGCACAACAGGAAAAACAACAAATGATAAAATATATAACTCGGCCACTGTTTTTGACACCTTGCATTGTATTATTGCCATTTTTTCCCTAAGTAACATGCAGACAAAAATTAACCATAATAGAGCAAACAGAATTACAAGGAGTAAATTGACTAACTCTTGGAAAATAAATTTATAATTTTGGAAAAAGTCTATATGGATAATAAACGTGTTTGAATAACTGACCTCATCAATTATATTGTTATTTCTAAGCAGCAAATGCTACATTCAACAGCTTCCTGTCTCTTAACACCTTCTCTGAGCCTCAGAGCAGCAGGAAGGGCATGCAGGGTATGCAGGACAGTTCAGTGCCATGACTGTCTACCCCGCTGATGATCTAGCTGCTACTGCTTCTTCTCAAAGATTCCCTGGCTTTGAGGTAACATGGAAATGTGCTCTCCACCAACTACCTGACAGGGGTGCCCAGATGCTGGCACCGGGTCTGACCGTCTGCCATGACCATGACATACATTTTCTCTTTTATTCTCTTCTCAGTTTCTTACATCAATATAATCCAGTTTCTTGTCTCCAGATTAAGCCCAGTTCATTTGTTTTTCCTGGGCCACACACAGCAGAACTGAGCTGCTCTGAACATCTGCAGCAAACAGCAGAGTCAGTGCTGCCCATTATTGTCAACTGCAGGGTCACTGCCACCTATTTTTTGGAAATACGGTTCTCATTTATTTCCCCCTGATAAGAAAACTTCTTAACTTTGTAAGTCACTGTTTTGTCACCAGTTTTGCCTTTACTGAGTCACTTTGTCAGTTTACCTCTTGAATTTTTTTTCTCCCTGAGGCTATAGTGATGACTAATATCTGGGTCATAAAAGAGCTCAAATATAAATACAGCTTCAGAATTACACTGGAACTACTATCCTTGGTGCCAGGAGACCTGTTGTTAAGCTTGTTCCATCAGACTTTCATCACTCTTACAACTTTAGGGCTTTTCTTCCTTTTCTCTTTGCTTTTTCAAGGAAAACTGAGTTTCCATTATATGACTCTACTCTGTTCATATCATGTCTTTGCAAAGTTAAAGATGTAGCACCTGGGGCCCATAAAAGTCAAGGAATATGAATTTTTCACATGAAATTTTCAAAACATACAGTAAGCTTTGATTTCACTCCCTAAATGCCTAAGATGGCACATCTGTAGCATCCTCATAATTAAGAAAACTATCTAAAGAGTCACTGAGGATAAAGCATAGATTTAGAGAACAGAGTCTTACTCTTTCTCAAATCACTTTATTTTCTCTACTTAAGTCCTTCTATTCTAAGCCGTCTGGTGCTTTCAAATGTGAGACTTCTCTGTCAACACCTACCTGCCTATTTTCCCTTGCTCTCTATATGTTGGACAGTCAACTGGACTCATACTGACCTCTGAGTAAGTGGTAAGGGTCACTGTAAGAGAGGCATTTTTTTTTTTTTTTGGTAGAAAACTGTAGAGTTGATAAAAACTTTTGTACTTAGATTGCCATTCTTAAAATCAGCGGCTTGTTATTTCTGAATTTTCTGTCCATTTCCTCTTTCTTTCTTTCATCCTTTCCTCATTTTCTCCTTTTTAAAGATTAAACACTGGCACCATTAGTGGCTTTCTGCAAATGGCTTGAAAATAAAAGAATGATAACCTTGTAAGCTGCCACAAGCACATCCCATTTCTGAAGGCACATGACTATTATAAAACTCCAATTTCCATTCTTTCTTTCTTTTTTAAACAAGCACATTAGAGCAATTTAAGATCATATTCTTGGTATATTTGGTGGAAAAAAAGGTTTAGAATTTATATTGTAGGAGCTGGGCTTAATACTGAGGAAAACAGGGGCTTCTATTCTCAGAAAAAACACAGATCATGACCAACTTGTTAAACTACATTTTTACTTCATTTGAGGTTTAGTTTAACTCAATTAGAAGGTCTATATCCCTTAATATGTGATATTCCAAGCCAAGTTTTAATGTATGTTTCCTTCCTATTACAGGTCTTAATGAAATCTAATTAAAATTTTAATTATTTAATGTGGGAATTAATTTCATTTGATATTGACTTTTAGGGTTTCCATATTTCCTCCAACTTCACTGAAATGATAAAAAATTATTAATTTGGTGAACACCAAACTGATAGAGCACATAGCATCTAGAACTCTGAAGTCTGTGATAAGCGATCTGGAACACACTGTTCTCAAATAATGTTACTTAGTTTTCTTATTTCAGGATAGGATCACTTGTAACAGTAAGCAGTATCTATTTATGAAATAAAAAGAATATGACCAATGAAAAGATCTCCTAACCTAAGACCTAGAGCCTGAGACTTGAACCTGTCTCAACACCTGAGGAGGTAGTGACCATCAGCAACTCATTTAATCATTTATATGGCAGTTCTCTTTAGTGTACAGCAAAGAGCTTCATATACTGATCTTGAAAGATTTCTTTAATCTTTGTCATTATGTGATTAGCTAATTTTCAAATTTTTGTTAAAGATGTTTCATCTTAATTTTTTTGTATAGTGAATGAGCACATTATTTCCAAAAGAATTGGTAGAGATAGTCTTTGGGTTCCAGTTTTATAAATAGTAAAACTGACACAGTGTTCACTCATCAGAGTCACAAAATTTAACATGTAACTGCTTTTAAGATCAAGATCTCTGGACTTTTTTGTATTAAGGTACAAGTATCCAAAAAGCTAATTTAGACAATGAGATATTTTTGGCAGATAATAGTCCCAATTGTTGTTATTTGTGTTTCATTTTTGAAAAATCAATATTGTGATATTTCTCTAGATATTTTACCAGGTTATTGTTAGATTCAAATGACTTGATAATCCTAGAAAACATTTAAAAAGGTATAAAATGTATTTTAAACATATTGACCAGCTAAACACTGATGTTGAGAGAACACCATTTTTAGCTAAGTTGTTTGTTTAACTCATCATGATAACTGGATAATTGGATATTCTTTTTTGATTTGATATATGGCAGAAGAAGGTAAAAAAAAATGGGTATCTATGATATAATAAATGTTGGTTTAGACTACAGAAAAGGTTAGGTAGCTAAATTTGGGGAATAAAGGCCATGAAAGCCAAAGAAACTGGCACTGCCTATTAATGAAAAAAATAAATAATTTTTGTGTTTTAGGGTGGGTTAGGTGGGATGTGAACTATTGGATTTAATCACAAGATATCATTGTTAGTATTGACAAGCGTAGTTCAGTGAAGTTATTAGGAAACAGAGACGGTTTAGATATTTGAGAGGTAAATATAAAATGGGGAAATAGAGATTGTGGATATAGACCTTTTATTTAAAACGTGGTACGGGCTTCACTGTACTAAATACACATAAATCAGTAAGCAGCTGACTGTGGATGAAATATAGGTTAAAATTAACCTACCAGAATGATTATAGAAACAAGAAAGTTTGTATCGAAACTTCTTTCATTTAACAAGTACATCAATATGAAATTTAATTCCTTTTGTTGATAAATTTATGATTTAAAAATCTAACAAATAAATTATAAAAGGAAATACTACAGTAATAAAGGGTGCTCTAAAATAAAGTGTGATCAGAATATTTATGTAAGTAAATCTATAGTTAGTTACTTCAAATGTATTCCGGGTCTTCCAGTCATAAGGCAAAGTGAGCAATTCCATATTATACATAGATCTCATTTGAAAATAAAAGATTTGTTTTTCCAGTTTTTCACTGTACCCAGAGAACAACTTGAAAAGAATAAGCCTAATATAGAGGCTGGGCAACATAAATAGCACAAGGTTAGAGGTCTCACCTAAAGTTAAGTGTATTACATGTAGTGGTCTCCCTTGACTAGGGAAGCCACAAGGTATGGCTAAATTATGCAATTATGAAGACAATTTTGGGAGTCTTTATAGGGAATGAATTGGATAGGAGAAGCAGGGTAAAGTGATTTTTGATATGCATATTTATGCTGTTGACTCTGCCAAATACAGGGCTGGAGTTTATTGAAGAAACTGATAGAAAACAATGATTCTGCAATTCTTTGAGGGGTAAAAGCTACAAGTTGAAAAAGTATTAGGTACCCTCCCCCCAAAAAAAAGCTTTATGTGTTTTTGAGACAAGCTTTCATTATACAATTCGGGCAGGACTTAAACTGGTTTTGTAGCCCAGTCTGACCTCAAACTCACAGCAATGCTCTTGTCTCAGCCTCCTGAGGGCTGGGATTGCAGATGTGCACCACCATACCCAGCTTTAGATGACAAAATTAAGATCCATAGAAATATTGTATAAGGTAAAAAAAATTTAACAGGCCTATTGTTAATGCTTAGAAATTGAGCTAATACCTTGTTGCAAAAGTCTAAGAATGCGGAAAGACTGTATAGGAGATTTATATGTAACAATGGAATAAAAAGTACTTTAAAAGGGCTGAGGATTTAGCTCAGTGGCATAAGCACCTGCCTTGCAAGCAGGCAGTCGTGAGTTCCATCCCTGCTACCGATAAAAAAAAAAGTACATTAAAAATGGAATCCTCTGTGCAAAAAAAAAAAAATTATGAAACATCTACAGAATCATAAAGCAAAAACTTGCACATTAACATCCAACACTAAAAAATTAATTGCACTTTATACTGTACTTCGCAGAATTTGATTTCAAGTCTTCACAAAATTCTAAGCTCCAAATTTTAAAAGAAGTAGTCTAAAAATGTGTTCAAATGATGTTGAAGAAAGGAATTAAATTCATGAGGTAGGAAATTTCACTAAAGGAAACAGATAAATTTGAAATAAGGGAGACTCTGGATATGTTGTGATGTAAAGATTAGCTGGTTTCTAAGAGGTGAAGAAAGGTTCACTTATTCCTTTTGGACACAAGTTTAATGAATAAAAAGAAAAAAAGGGAGATTTTTAGCTCTGCATAAGGTAGCTGTTCAAAGATACATAGATAGAGCCAGACTTTTGACAGCTGGGCTTGTGAAGTTTTGATTTCATGATGGTACAAAAATACTTATTCATTAAAAAACTGTGTTTCAAATTTTGAATTTTTGATTCCCCCTGAGCTAGTAATGTGTGGTATGATGCAGTCCTCTATTATAGTGAGCTCCTGGATAACCACATGATCGTGACGGCAGATTTCTCAAAGTCTGTGATGTTATGTGCTGCTAAGTTACTGTGCTTAGCACATTAAGCTACAGTGCATTAAACTTTTAAAAAATTATTTTGAGACAGGGCCCCTCTATGTAGTTCAGGATAGTCTTGAACTTGCTGTGTAGTCCTATCTAGCTTCGAACTCACAGTGATCTTCCTGCCTCAGCTTCCCAACTGATGAGATTACAGGTATGAGCCACTATATCCAGTTTTTTTATTTTTTATTTTTATTTTTATTTAAAGAAAGACAAAAACAAAATAGAAAATGGGCAGAAATAATACATACTTTTAAAGAAAAGAAATAAACAATAGTAAATCACTAGTTGATGTATACATATTGTGCCCCCACAAATAGTTGTTCAAGATACACAAGTGGAACATATAAATGGGAATTCAACCAGGGAGACTACAAACAGTCCTGTTCTACTATGCAACAAACACTAAGTATTATAGCTATCATTCCTATCCACTTAGACATGTATGCATTTATCCATACCTTCATGTGGACTTATTAGAATTACAACTTACTAGATTAAAATCCTTCTGAACAAAGATTAATAATATTTCTGGATTTCACATCATAACACTCCAGAATCAGCTCTGGGTACTGCAGTGCGCCTTTCATTCCTTCAAAGTATTTGTTCATGTCATCATGTGTCATTAGACCAGTTCTCATAAACTGTTCATAGGTTTGTGCAAGCATGAGTCTTAACATGTATTTCTATCCTTTCTATATTAGAGGGAGAAACAGAGCAAAGCAGGACAGAACTAAACTTTTTCCTATAGACACATAAAACTAAAAAGACATATAAATCTGCTGTATAAGGAGTTCTACCATGGTCACTGTGCTGTTTCTTGTTATCATCAACAGAATTGGCTACATCATCAGATAAAGTATAATTGGACATATCAGTACATAACAGGATTAACACAAACACAACTTTGTAGATAGTGTAGAGCTACAAAAACAGGTAGTAATCAAATCATAATGGATATCGTGGTGAATCATTGTCATTTTCAGTATAGTTGTCTGTACTCCTCAACATGATACCAGCAACCTAACAATTTTGAATAAAATCTGTCAATAATAAGCAGCAATAAAACAAGTCAGATTTAACTAAGATCAGTCATGATACAACAGTATAAGTCATACAGGGATACCGATTGAACTAATAGGAAATTAAAGATGACACTTTGCTATGTTCTGACATCTTCAGGACAGCTTCTGTGCCCTCAGATCCAGTGCTTGTATACAAACTAGGATGGAAAAAGTTCCAACCAAGCAGAGTGGTGTGAGTAATAGGGATTTTAATTCCTGAAACACTATTAGCTATATCTTCTGCTGTTTTTTTTTTTTGAAAACCATTTCTCCTCTTTATTCCCCCAACACTCACAGTTTTGTATTGGGAGGGGGCAACCTGCTATTTACCTATGTGTTTCTGAACTTTTTCACTCCTAGGCTGGATTTCTAGTTACATTTCTTCATTTATTAAAGCCTGTCTGTTCAACCTATCCATAAATACTGGTCTAGTCACCCCTATTACTCTCTGGTTCCCTGTCACATCGAGTTCTGTTTTCTCATGTTTGATTTGGGTCCATATAACCTCCTTCAAGCTAATTATATTTCCTGTAAAGAGCCTGTTAGGGGACCCATAACTCTTGATCCACTCTGCCTGAGATTCTCTCCTTTTTCCCTTAAGTTAGTGTATCTAGGCTATCTATATTAGAAATTATATCCAACTTTGTTTGCCTCATTTCTGTTGAGCTCTTTTTCTGTCTTTAGTAGTCTATCTGTCTTCTTCATTTTGCTTTCTGCTCCATTCATTGTGGCTTCTCTCCCACTGTTTCTGGAATCCTCTCTCTTTAGAATGTCCTGCAGTATTCTCGGTAGTGTTGGATTGGTGGTTGTGAATTCCCCCAGTTCCTCTTTATCTTGGAAGCATCTTGTTTCTCCATTAATTTCTAGGGACAATTGTTCAGGATATATCAACCTTGGCTGGAGGTTATTGTCTTTCAAAGCTTGGATTATTTTGCCCCACGCTCTTTGAGATTTGATGGTGTGTGCCAAGAAGTCTGCCATAATTCTGATGGGCTTTCCCTTGTAAGTGATCTGTTTCTTCTCTCTGACAGCTTTTAATATTCTGTTCTTATATTAGATTTCTGGAATCTTGATTATTATATGCCTGGGTGTAGTTCTGTTTTGATTGTAGGTGGCTGGAGTTCTGTATGCCTCATACATCTGAGCATCCTTAGCTTTTCCTATGTTTGCAAAGTTTTCCTTGATTATTTCTGTGAATAGCTTTTGCAGTTCCTTTGTTTGTACCCCTGCTTCTTCATTTACATTCTTTATTAAGTTATAGATTCTCTTGTCATCTTCTAGCCTTTGTGTTGTTACTGCTTGTTTCCTTGTTATATTTAATAAGTTTTTCCTTTCATGTTCCCACATTAAAAAACCTGTCCTCCAGTTCAGATAATCTATCCTTAGTTTCTTTCAAGATATTATGCCAGCTTTCAATGGAGTTTTTAGTTTCCTGGTAATCTTTTTGAACCTGCTTCATGTATTCTGTGTTTTCTCTATTTTCTCCATCAAACAATTCTCCCTCTTTTTTTGTTCTTCCATTCTACCATCTGTTTTTTCTTGAGAGGCACTTAGCATTTCTTTAACTATTCTATTTATATCTTGCTTTACTTGGTTAAATATTTCACTTTTGAATTTATCCATGAGGTCCTGAAGATATTGCTTTATGTCTATTGGTGCCGTACCTGATATTGCACGTTTTCTGTCCTCATTCTCCTTTGCATTTACCTTTTCTGGATCAGTCTTCTCAGGATTGGGGACTGAGGACCCTTTCTTGTTGTCTCCTCTTCTCATATTTTTTTTCTCTTCCATACAGATGTATATAGGAGGGCCAGTTTCTTTCTTTGTCAGTTTCAGTTTGTCTGAAGTGCGCTGACTATTCCCATCCACTGCAGTGTACTAGGAGGTACAGACCTGGGCAGCCTATCCTGTGCCCACCCCTCCAAGTCAACCTACTGAAGGCTTCACTACATTAGGATGTACTACCAGGTGCAGGGGCTTGATTTGGGCTAGCCTTTTGGGCCTCAGTCTGTGGCGTCACCCAGGTCAAGCACTCCCCACCAATCCTGCTTAAAGGAGAACATGTGACTGAAGTCACTCAGCGCCCTGTTCTGGCTAGTCTGCCTGGTCCCAGAATGTCCTCTGTTGGAGCATCTTTGTCTATGGAAGGGTCCCTGTTCCTCTCACTCTCTGCAGGTTGATGCAGGATTCCCTGTTAGCTCTGCTCTCAATTCAGTTTGCCAGTTCCCTCTCTCAGAGCGTTTGCATCTCTAGTAAGTTGAAACCAATTCAGGCACGACAGTGGCAGCGAGTTCAATCCGCAAGTTCTGGCAGCCGCACCAAGACTTTAACTGTTCCAATTGTAGCACCGGGATTGCATTTTTCAATTGGTTTCTCTCAGCTTAGTTCGTTCCTGGGTCAGCAGGGTATATCTCACTCTGCTTAGGACTCCCCACACTGCACCATTCCTAGAACCTAAGCTGGCTATCTCAGAAAGCTTCTGTAACTGCTGTTATCTACCCACCTTCTTTTCTCGATCCCAGTATATCCAGTTTAAATACACTTGTGTCTTACACTAATTTTAGTTCATGACTGTTTTATCCATATATAACCCCTCATAATTTGAAAAGTATCCATGAGGTTAGATGTGCAGACTTTGGGGGAAGGAATTTTCTTTGTTCAGAGGCCAGTTTCTACATGGTAGAAAATGTTCAAGTGTCAAAAAGTGATTGGACTTGAAAACCATTATGATACAAACCAGTTCTTTCTAATTATGATTTTTCTTTTTTTTTTTTAAGGAAATAAAGAGGAAGAGACTGAAATTTCTAAAATCTCCAAAATTGCTAGCTGAATTTGAAAATTTATACACTTAAAACTTTCCAAGAAGGAGATAACTTAAACTTCTACCCCAACCTATGTAATTTTTTTAAAGGCAAAATATGTACACACAGAAATGCCTCAGCAGTGCCAATGTCAATGTCTTTCTTAAAGCAAAATGGCTCCAAATATAATATTATTTTGCTCTGGATAATATATGCCAATATGAGGAAAGAAACGTGATAATTATAGCATCCATTTTTGGACATTGCAAATTTTGTTACTCCTGCTTTGATCACCGGATACACTGTTCTTTCGTTTTGTCTCAGCAAGCCTTGGCTTTCTTTAGGGCAGCACCTGGGTAGTGCAATCACTGATCTCAGCTCTCAGAGGATTCATGCTGAGAAGCTGGTTGGATTTTACTTTAAACTTGTTTGCACAAAGCTGCTGTATACAGATGTCTACCTCTATCAAGTTTATCTCCCAAACACAGCACAATATAATTTATCTTTATAGAGAATTCTTCATAATAAGGGATCACAAATGGCTTCTGAGGGAGTGTCAATCATAGAATAAAGAGGAACAGAGGGACTGAAGGAGAGTTGTAAAGTAAGAAAGTGACACACAAGAGGTGAATATTCCAGGGAAAGCAAGGATTCCTCAGGCCAAGGGAAAGGACACTATGTGGAATCAGAAATGCTGATGGATGGGGGGGGCAATATGTTGAGGTGCCAAGAGTACAGGCATCAGAAGACAGAAAGTAATGAGAAGCACCTGTGAAGTATTCTGAGCTGTACCCCTGAGCTGTATCCTCGGCCCTTTACTGTTACTAGTTTCCCTTAAGCCTGCATTGACAAACCTGGAGTGGAGAATAGAGCCAAAATTCTGGATTATTGATAGCATTCTCTGTAAAAGATTTTTTTTATCACATACAATTGAAAAGCTCTGAACTGAAGATAACCTAAATGACTATTAAATATATAAATACTGACTTTTATCCTAGTCCCACTCTTAGTAGATTTTCTAAAGGAGAGAATTTGGAGAACTGGAATTTTCACCATTACTCAGAGAATTTTATGAGCAGTCCAATCTGAGAAACAATGAAGGGAGGAACATGTTTGGTAGCAAGAAAAGAACTAGTGGACTAGAGTTTGTTCCTAGAAGCTCTTACTTCTTTCTCTTGAGTAAGTTCCACTGACATTGATTGGTCTCATCACACAGCAATGTCATTAGGGGACTAAGTTTGGGTGACTTTTCCATCTATCTTCGATTATGGATTTTTGTCTCATACATTTTGACTCAATTTATTGAAAAATGATCATCCTGATCTAGATTCCAACCCTCATTCAAGGTAGAAAAGAGAAAGTAAAGAACTCTATTCAGTTTAATCTGCTAAAGTTTCCTTTTAAGTAAACTAAAATAGAGATCAAGTCTGCAAAATCTGTGAGCAGACAAAGCTAGTTATCACTCAAAATAGTTATCTTAACTGTTAGCATTTTCTGCACCATAAAAGAGCAAAATATAAAAGTAAAAAGTAGCTTTTATTCCAAGAATGTGGAGAGGAGTCCACAACCATAGGCAGTCTTGCTTCCTCTGACCAGAAGGAGGAGTATGGAAGATATATATAACCCCTGACCAGGGGTTGTGCTTAGGACGGGCATTGGTGACACATGAGGAGCTGATTGGAACTTTGTTTTCACACACTGAGAAAAGAAAAAGAAAATGGTAATAGGGGAAGGAGGAAGTGATCTCAGGGTAAATATCCCCTGATTCAGCCTCCCACCACCCTAATGTCCTAGGGCAAAATTCTTTGACTTTCTTGGTTTGCAAATATAAATGAAACTTAGCTTGGGCTATTTTTTACAAATGCTTGTATTGAAGGAAAATGAAATTTAAGGCTAACTAATCAGAAGTATCTATAATTATATAATTAGGAAGTTTTCTAGAAAAATAGACCAATTGAAGTAGCTGTATAAGTGTAACCAAATATGACCTTTAATTTATTTCTATTTTCATAATCTTTTGTTCTCTTGGAAGAGCCCCTGAACTACTTTTTGTTTGAAGCTGCTGGATTCATTCACTATTTGTTCAAATAAACGCTAAATTTTTATCATGCCTCAGTTTACCTTGTAATAGTCTCCAAAAGCCACTCCAGCAGGGTTTCATTTAAGCTATGTTGGGCAGCACTGTGTCATAGAAGATAAACTAAGGAGGCTGAGGAAGCCAATGACCAAACTTTCTTGATAGAGAAAAGCAAAGGGGAAGGAAATAGCATCGAGTCATGCAACTTGTGGTGCCTGCTACACAGATGTAAATCCTTTTTAGGTTTTTATGGATGAAGTATTATAGTGCTGCTAGGGGATTTCCTTTGCTTGCAGCACGAAAACTTGAAAATTATACTCCGTCCGATCTTACTTCAGTAAATTATCCCCTCTACTACTTTAATACCACATGCATCCTATAAACATTTCCAAAAGTATTCTATAAGATCTGAGTTTGTTTGTGAATACATTGTAGCTATTTTACAATACAGATTCCTGAATTCTATGCCTTCTATTAAAATGTTCACAGAAAAGAACATGTATTTTTGACATACAATTTTGAATTTTGCAAACCTTTCAATGAGCAGCTAATGTCAAAATTTTTTCCAGAGAGGGCAGGAACTAACCAGCTTCCTCTCTGCTTGCATGAATCGAGTGGGGAGGCAGAGGTGGAGAAAGGGAAGTAAATGAAACAAAAATGTGTTACGTGGAAACCAATTTCCCACAATGAGTGTGATCGGTATGTAGTAAAAACCTCTAGTAGTAAAAATAAACTTAAAAAAAGAATAGCATACACTTTAATCAGTGAAATTCAAAACCTCAGAAACACTGACAAGGAGTAGTGGATTACTGCTTTATGTGGAGGACCACTTGGACAACTCTCCTCGAAAAAAGAGCAATTATCTCCACTTTGGCTAAACCTAGCCCTAGACCCATGTACTGATATATACAGAGCTTGCTAGGTTATTTCCTGTTCACTTTACTCCAAGAAATGTAAACAGGGCTAGCTGAGGTATTGCTGAATAATATTTGAAACTAGATGACAATCTCTGTTTCCTCACACCAGTTGAACCAGGCAGGATGGCAGAGCCAACCCTCCAGGGGTAGAGCCTCGAAATAAGAGACTGTGACTTCCCAGAGCAGAAAAGGTTGCACATCACAACAAGTAATCTGGTAAATTAGAGGATAAACAGGTGGCAACTAAAGGCTGGGAACCTAAGCTATACACATGTTTTAAAAGGGATGATTCACGTCCTTGGTAGGATTTCTTGAGATGTCATCATGTATACATCTTAAAACTTACAAATGTTGATTTTTGTAAAATTTTTTTGTCTTTTTGAAACAGGGTCTTGCTATACATTTCAGGCTAGCCTTGAGCTCACTTTGTAGCCTAGGAAGGTCTCAAACTTGCAACAATCCTTTTGCCTCAGTCTCCCAAGTTGAGATTATAGGCGTGTGCTACAATGCCCCGCTTGATTTTTGTAATTTTCTGTTCAATAGTTGTGGACCTTAACTAACCACAAATAACTGAAACTATGCAAAATGATTAGGAAGAACTACTGTTAATGCTTTCCCAAAGCATTTGTGACAGTTTCTATGACATGTTTAGTAAAGTATAAGTCAAAGTAAACCATAGAAGTGCATGGTGGACCAAAGCAGATGCCTGAATGTGTTGTTTTCTTTACAAGATGACCAAGATTTAATGCTGATAATTCTGAAACTTGAAGTTTTTATAAAAGATGATACCATATTTTCTGTCAGTGTATAATTGAAATAAAGATACGATTTTACTTAAATCTTAGCTTCAATCATATAGAATTTGTCATGCTAATTTTCTTTCTTAAAATAGATATTTAAAATCAAAGTTTAAGGACATTTTCTTCACCTCCATCTAAGTCTGAACTTAAGACAGGTTGGAGAACACTGGGAATTTATGAAGAGTGAATGGGCAGATGTGTCACAAAAGTTGACATGAATTTTTGATACATTATAGAATTTCTTATTTTTTTATTCCTGAAAAGTGTAATGATTATACAAAGGAAAGATGTTTGAAAACATATTAAATATAGCACTACTTTCTGGAATGTTTCTTTTGCAATATTTGTTCAGGTAAGTATTAATGAATCAAATTATAAGCCTTTATTTTGACTGGATTTTAACTAAAAATTAAAATATAAAGGACAGAGAATCCCAAAAGTACAGATACAGTTCTACAGCTAGGAAAAGTCTAATTCTCAATGGTCCATTTGATCTTTATTTTATTACATTTATCGTATGTTTCTTTGATGTGCATTCTTTCATTTCTGTGCGCAGATGTAGCCATATGCATAGGTATGTGGAGAGGAGCAACAGAGATTGAAGGAGACATGGAGAGTATTTGGCTTCTTCATCCAACAGAAATAGTAGACCTTTAAAACAATTATATATTTATTATATTTATGACATAAAAAACATCAATTGCTGTGTTTTGTAAACAGAGAATAATAGCTTTAATATTTCTGACTCTTATGAAAGATTAGATGATCAAATGTGTTAAATTTAGCTGATTCAAAACTCCATGAATAAGGTCTGCATATGTACCTAAAAAATAGTTATATAGTCTTAGTTACTACTTTTGTTGCTGAGATAAAATATCTGAATCCCAAAGTTAAAGGAGGAAACCTTTATTGTATCTCATAGTTTGTAGATTTCAACTCATCGTTGGCCATCAGCAAGCCAGGGTGGATCTGCAGAGAAAAACAGTTCATGGCAGGTAGAAGGCAGCAAGGCACCAAGCAGCAAAACAGTGAAGCAGCAAGCAGCAACAGCAGCTCTCTTTCTGTTCCTTACATTCCATCCAGACTACTTGCCCTTAAGGCTGTGACACTCACATTCAGGATGAGGCACACTTAGTCCTGGCATTGAGCCCTGAGTCAGTCCCAGCATCACTTCCTTACTGTCAGCATTGCACATTCTTGGTCCAGCCACCTTCGAAATGCCTTAATTGTGATCACTTGAGGTTTTGTCGGGACATCTAGACACAAGCCATTGGGAGCTCAGCTCTAAAGTCTAGTTTGGCTAAATCCTTCATGTACTGCACTTTTTTCTTTTTTTCAATAAATACAAAATTAATGGATTTAAGTCATGCAGTCTTATGTCATACATGCATTCTTTTCCTTCTAGTCCTTTTATCTTTCTTTTTTTCTTCCTCACTTTCGCTATCCCTCTTTTCTTCTTTCTTCTTTTTAAAATAGTTTTGTGTGCGTATGTGTGCGCGCGCGTGTATGTAGGAACATTTGAATGACTCTACTTGAATATAGAGCAGTTTATCTCCATTTTGGCTAAACCTGGTCCTATTTTCAAGTCCCGATAAGTACAGAACTAGCTAAGCTATTTCCTTTTCCCTTCAGTAGGTTCCAAGCAATGTAACTAGGGCTAGCTGAGGTGCTGATGCACAGTCTTTGAATTTTTGAATGACAGTCCTTGTTTCCCCACTCTGTGACTCCCATGAACCTTGGTTGAGCTGACAGGATACAGAGCCACCCTTCCAGGACTGTCAACTGGGTTTCAGTCTTGAGATAAGAGGCTATAACTTCCCAGAGCAGAAAAGTTTACATGTCACAGCTGAAGCACCAGACCCAAAACATTAAATGCTACCTCAATTGTGTTATACAGATAGGTCTTTCTGCACAGCCTTCTCTCTGAATGTTGCAGAGGTGCCTTCAAGTCTCCTAGCTAGCCCAGCTCACAATACTCAAATTATTCCTGCCATTCTTGCAGTCACTCACCTTCTAGCCACTCCCTTCTTCATGAATTAATACAATCTGGGTTAGGCCCTGGATCAACATCTTTGTTCCAATAAAACTTCATCCCTGCCAGACTCAGGACTTCTTGGCCTCCCATAATTATAAATATGTCTTAGTATTTTTATTCTCACCATAGTTTGCACTGGAAGTGGTAGAGTGAAATTAATCCCTAGAATTCCGGTAACTTTTCCTAGGATGACAAATATAAACTTCCCGGATTGCCATGCGGATGACATGAGGGATCACTACAGTTTTTTAAAAGATAACTAGGTACAGAAATCTTGAATGAGAGTATCTAGGTAATAGTATCTATTAGTATCTACCAATTCTTTCTTTTCTCTTTTACTGGAAAGTGATCTTGCTGGCATTATGTTTAGCTCAAGATCAATAAGACCCAGTAGTATAAATATTTTCCTAAAGAGAGGGTATGGATTATTAATGTAAATTCTTCTTGAATGGTAACTGAAACTGGAATACATAAAGGCAGTGCCTAAGCAAGAATTCAATTTATTGATCGGCAGCAGCAGGACTCTCCCTAGGTGGAAAGTGACTTTGGCAGAATCTTTCTCTGTAGGAAGTCCAGAGCTAGGATCAAACTGCATTAAGGCAGGTTAAACCTGTTCCATCTCAAATCATATCACCTCACTTTTTCCATGATTTTCATCCTTGGATTAATAAATTACATCTTTATTGCACCCATACTCTTTTTCACCTCTGCAACCCATCTGCAATATTGTTCAGTGTACTGAAAAGATGTCTTCATGAATGTGCTTATATTTTTGCTTTGTTGTATAGATGTATACTACTGGTAGACATTAAGGACATTTTCCATTTTCTCTGTTACAAATAATACATATGAAAATTTCTTGTACATATATTTGTGGGTTTGCAGATAAATTCCTAAAGCAAAATGGTTTATGTATTTACAACATATTTTCTATTTTAAAATGAAGTATTGCTGTTTCATATTTTGATATATACTTTATGTTTGATCAGCTAGTATATCATATTTTAAAAAGACAGTTTCCAGAATCTTTTTAATTTTTTTCTTCTATTGCAGTAAGCAGTATGTAGTTAACAATTTTGCATTTAATAAAAATTACATAAGCAAGCTGAAATCACCAACAATATTATTAAATATTCAACATTAATGTCCACCACTTATTTGCATTTTAAGTGCATATGTGATATATCTCTAAGCCCAATTAATCAGCTGACATTTTTAATGTTTTCAGTATATGTGTTGCTGAAGTAAGCACTAGTTAATGTTGATTTTAGCTAAAATGTGAAATTTCTACATATTAGCACATATCCAGACAAACAGAGAAACATGCTTAGCACCATGCAAATTAATGCAAGGTCATAGGCAAGACCCACAAAATAATTAAACCAGGTTAAGGGAACCATGCTTTGGGAGATGAAGAATTTTAATTAAAGCTGTTATTGAGTTCAAATGAGGGGGTTCTGTCTGTAATTAGTGGGTAATATCTTTCTGCATTAATCAACGTCACCAAAACTGCCTAAATTAACACTTTGCTTTTCCTATATTGCTTCAGGTTTGTGGGGTTAGTGAGGAGTAAGTTATACAAAAAAAAGTAATTAAGATTAGAAAGACACTTTAAAAATCTTGCTTTATCTAATCTAATCATGGGCTCCATACTTGATCGCAATGAATTAACACATATTTATTGATTCGTACTACGAAGAGTAACTGTTAGAAAGACAAAGAAAGTCCAGTCAACTATAAGGACACAATGATGTATTAGGCAATGAATTAGTTATTTTGTAACCATTGTTGTATTTTTTTCTGGAAAAACTTTTTATAGTTGAAAATACAGTTTTTTTTTTTCCCCCCAAAGGAAATAAGTGACCAAAGTTCTTTGCAATATATTGCAATGCAGACAGTGAAAGTGAGGTTGGGAAAAACAGATTAGATTTGCAAAAGTAAGGGACTCTTCCAATGAGACTTGGTTTCATCTCACTCATTTGCTGGTACAGAGCAAAAACTGTAGTCCTCTCACCTCATCTTACGCTCCAGAGCAGACCAGCACACATCCTCTGAAAGCATTAGCTAACTTTCCAAGGTAGGTGTACTCTATTTATGTCACCAGACAGGTAAGAAGTACCTTCCTTGGCTAACACTGAATAGGTGGAGAAAGAATAAGAGATTTACTCTTACAGAAGCCTCTGAATATTGGATCACAAGGAAGCAGAAGTAGGTCTCTAAAAGATTTTAAATTGAAATTCTATGTACTTCAAAATTAGTATGCTTCTTGTATACCCTTCCCTACCCATAGGACCGCAATGTCCTCCAATGGGAAAGAAATACATGCACGGGTTTTATATTAGTCTTGTTACATAGACACACTTGCTTGTGGCCTTTAGCTCAGTTTCCAGCCTGGGTCCAATTTTACAAATTGTATCAGATGAATTGTGTGGGAGAAACAAAGACAAATGCTGGAATATTACAGCAGGTTGGAGTTTCAAAATCACCTCACTGACAATCTGCTCTTCAAGCCTTTGTCTTAGGAAGCAACATAGCTCTTCACTTTACATGCTGAAACAGGTCCCAGGAGCAAAGTCATGGCCCATCTCTTCCTTCTCATTTTCTTCCTTCTTCCCTCTTCCCTCCATTCCTCCATTTTTTCCTCCCTTTCTTTTATTCTTCCTCTTCTATCCTTCCCTCCTATTCTGCCCTCCATTTCCCTCCTTTCTTTCTCTCTTCCAGTAGTTATTAATGTTGTGTCTCTGGTGTGATGAACTTGAGAGTGAAAATACCTCTAAAAACTGCAGTTGTATAAAAAGCCTTCATAATTTCTCACACATCTTTGTAGTTCTCTTTGTAGTTTCTCTTTCTTCATAACCATTCCACTTTTGTTGTTTAATGAAAACACAGGTTTCCTTTGAATGCTGATAAATTGTTTGAAACCCTGTTAAGATGACTGTATAAAAGGATTAACTTTGGCCTGTTTTCCTTTGTGTATTAATGCTTCATATGGCTAAAATGAAATTCCAACCTGAGAAAAATCCCAATTGCTTTGCTTGTTATTTTGGGAGATTTTTATTAAAGATTGCCTTGGTTGTGTCAATGATATAGTTATACAGCACTTTATGAAGACCATTTTGGGGACAAATTTTGGACATATATATTAGAAATTTTTTCAATTGTGGCATCTTTTTCTTCACTGGCACTATCTCCTGCTTCACTAAGGTAATATTTCTTCTTCTTTGCCTAGAAAAACTGCTTCTATTTCCAAAAGCAAGTTTGAAATTCTATTAAGCTTAAATTGCTTAGTTATTGTAGAATGCTCACACACACACACACACACACACACACACACACACACACATACACACACATTTTGGGAAAAATGAAGACCAAGTGGTAAAAAGACATAATACATTAAAAAGGAATATAATTTAAGAAGAAAACAACCTAAGAACAGAAGTGGCAAAGAACAAAAGTACATTAATGCATAGTCAGCTTTTGAATTGAGAATTATGAAAGAGCAAATAGCTTCTGAAGCAAATACACACGACACTGCTATAGATTTCCAGATAATTAGGCATGAGAAATAGTAAATGATATATTCACCTACTGCATTTATGTTCTTTTAAGGTACCAGGAATTTTTTAGTAGATGCTTTGAGGCATTCAAATGGACTGAGGATAAATTGAGAGTGGAGCTGAGAATCTTCTGAGAGTTTTCAGCGAAGCACAGGTCAAGTAATTTGACTATGGCACTTGGCCTCCTAAATTGTACTGAGTACTAAACACAGGTACAGATCTTTTAAAGGGCCTGGATCTTTCTTCCTTTCATTGAAACATGGAGTAAGGACTGAGAGATTTGTCTCACTGCCCGTTAGGGATGGACTGATGGTAGAGAACCGGACACTGGCTGGACTCATAGCCTGGGGCTCACTGCAAGCTTCATTGTGTACCTTCTTTATACATGGGAGTTCAAGATGCAGAATTCCCTTCCTTTCATGGAATCATCATTAGAATTTTTTGCCCCCTCTTGTACCACAAGAATTGTTACTTATGCAAACTCTCCCTTTATTTGGTGACCTTCTGAATAGATACTCAGTAGCATACTACAAAATAAAAACAATAAATGACCTATAACTTTATGAAATGTCCATTATTGTTAACATGATGTCTCTTTCTTGAAGCAGCATCTATGACTTCAACAATATATTATGTTATCTCCAGTGGAAAAAAAGAGAAGCAAAAAATCTAGTGTCCATGAAGTTCCAGATTAAAGCAATTCATTTGTTCAAAATATCTCTATTGCAATTCTTCAGTTTACTTGACATTATGATAGAAGTTGACAGAAAAAGAAAATGGAGCAAAATTTAGGTATAGTCCCTACTCTTCTGTAATGTGAGACCAGACATTAGGCAGAGTGCTAAGATGTTACTGTACGAGGATGCTAAAACATTTAATTTTGATTATAAAGTGAAAGAAATCTATTTAAGTTAATGTATCTTGATCTGAGCCCAAAAATCCAAGTAGTACACATGCAGATGAAGAGCAGGAAGAAAGTGATCTGGGTGAAGAAAGAACAGTTGTAGAACCTTAAGAATCTTTGGACATTTTAAGGAACTTTCAAGAAACCTGGTATGGTTACAGCTCTTGGCAGTAGATATGTACCAATTTCATCATCTATCTTTCTTTTATTTATTTATTTATTTATTTATTTATTTATTTATTTAAAGAAAAGGAAACGAAAAAAAAAATACATGGAGATTAAAGAAAAAATGGGTAGAAAAATAATACTAAATTACAGACAAACAAAAGGTAAGAAATTGCCAGTTGATAAGTTACAAATTGTCTTCTTCGAAATGGCTGTTCAGGTTATAGAATTAAAGTATTTAGAATGACATTCAAAAAAGTGACCCTACAAACCATTCTGCTCTATGGCCGAACAAAAGCTCCGTAATATGATTATCAGTCCCACCTATTTGTTTTACATCTCTAAGAGGATAAGGTTAACCATATCAAAACAGAACAGAACATTTTTAAAAAAAAATAAAAAACAATTTAAAGAAATACAGATTTCAAAGCAAGTCCACTGGAGATCTACCTTATCTAACTGTCTCTAGCTTCTTACAAATAGTTGTCCCTAACTTCACCCACTTTCTATACTTATTGCATATTATAGAACTAATCAAATCATTACAGGATGATGGAGTCTTTTTAGGTCCTCAAGTTCCAAATTAGGGAAGACATTTCCAACTACCATCGCATCTCTCATTCTCTTTGTGATAGCCGTCCCCATCTCTGCATATGCTGAAGTTGAGCTGAAGAAACCAGTCCAGAGTCATTTTAATCAGCAAGCAATAGATTGCTAGAATTTATATTATAATGCTACAAAATAAGCCTCGGGTTTTTCAGGTCTCTTCCTCAGAGTATTTGTTCCTATCCTCTCTGTATTATAGGGAAAACCAAGTCATAACAAGACAGCGAAACAATTTCCTAGATAAACATGCAATGGATAAGACTTACAAAACTATAATATAAATGATCTTCCGTAGCTACTATGTTTTCTCTTGTTATTTTCAATAGATTTGTCGACAACACTGGCTTATTATAGTTAAATATACTATCACCTATTTTTATAAAAACTTATCTTTGACTGCATTGTAGTATTTGAGAGCTGTTATTGATTCATACCAGTATGGATATCCTTTACATCCTGTCATGCTCAGAGTAGTTTCCTCTACTTTTAGGGTTGATTCTAACACGCATACGGATTTCAAATAGGATCCAGAGGTCATTGCTAATGGTGTATAACGATTTAAAAGACACAGTAGTCCTAGTGCCATATTTAGATTGAATTAAATTTGTTCTGGTCTGTCCATTCATCATCTATCTTTCTTTCTTTCTTTTTTTTTTTTTTTTTTATTTAAGAGGAAAAAGAGAAAAACACAAAACAAACCAAAGCGGCGTAAGGGTACACGCAATACTGAACTACAAAACAAAACAAAACAAAACAAAACAAAACAAAAAACCATAACAGTAAGAAATTACCTGCTAGTAGATTACACACTATTTTCTTGAAAATAGTTCCTCAAATCACAGTATCAAAGAACACAAGGTGGACATTCAAACAGGGAGACTGCAAACAGCTGTGTTCAATGTTCCAAAAACATTGATAAAGTCAGCTATTTAACACCCCCAAACACACTTGCTGTTATATCCGTTAGAGCTCCTTTTCTTTTTTTTTTTTTTCCCTCTCTTTTTTACAACAAAATTTACACATCTTGGATTTTATTACTCCTTAGTGCTTATTACTTTCTTTGGGGGGGGGAAGAATACAGTCAAATATGGCAAAACAAAGCTGTCAGTCAATACCAAGGATAGACGTAGCACATGGTGTAGAACAGAGTACAAGTTTATCAACAATGGTTATCAACGTTGTCTCTTGTTTCCTTAAAAAGAATTGTCTATCTTATTAGATATTATAAAGTTGGACAAAACAGTAGAGAACAAGACCAATAAAACTTAGGCATTGTAAACATTACAGGACTTCCAAAGAAGACAATAGTCAAACCAGAATGGGTATCTTAGTGAATCTTATTGTCTTCAAAGTAGTTGCCTATGTCTTCAAACTTGATACTATCATATAGAATGGAACAGAGTCTAATCAGTCAAAACAAGATCGTGGGAGTACTACAGGACTTCAAAACAAGTTAATAGGAAATCAAAAAGAGTTACTATTTATATATCCTAATTTTTTTGAATTTTTTCTTTAATTAAGACAAACATAAGAAATGACTAAATAATTTTTTTTTGAAACAATAAGGGGGAGATTGAGATAAAACAGGACATAACAATATAACAATAGAGGTCACAGCATGACTGTTTCAATAACCTAGTACTTCACCACCTTATAACCTGACTTAATAGTAGTTACCATAGTGTCTTTTTCCTTGAAATATTTGGGTAAAACTTCATATACTCTAGCTTCAAATATTTTCATATCAAGAAGCCCAGAATAAAGCCTTTCTAATTAATGAGTGAAAACTTTATAAGGCTTCAAGGCCACCTAATGGGGAATCATGATTACCACATATTTTTATATATTTGAATCATTACTTACATTAGGGAAACTATTCGGTATTCACACATGCGAGATTGATTTATTTCACTTATGAGTATGGTCTCAAGCTGTGCCCATTTATTGATAAATATCTCAATGTGATCCTTCTTTATAGCTGAATAATACTCCATTGTATAGAAATACCACAACTTTTTTATCCATTCCTCAGTTGATGGGCACTTGGGTTGTTTCCAAGATCTGGCGATTACAAATTGTGCTGCTATAAACATAGGTGCACATATATCACTGTGGTATGATGCTTTCAGTTCTTCTGGGAATATGCCTAGAAGTGGAATAGCTGGAATAAATGGGATTTCCAGTCCCAACTTTTTGAGAAATCTCCAGACAGATCTCCACAAAGGCTGTACCAGTCTACACTCCCACCAGCAGTGCAGGAGAGTTCCTTTTTCCCCACAGCCTCTCCAGCATTTGTTGTCGGTTTTCTTGATCCTGGCCATTCTTTCAGGAGTGAGATGGTATCTCAGTGTGGTTTTAATTTGCATTTCTCTAATGACCAATGATGATGAGCATTTTTTCATGTATTTATTTGCCATTTGCATTTCTTCATCTGAGAATTGCATATTCATCTCAGATGCCCATTTTTGGATTGGATCTTTGAATTTCGGAGGTCTGAGTTTCTTTAATTCTTTGTATGTTTTAGACAAGAGGCCCTTGTCTGAGAGAGAGTTCACTAAAATCTTTTCCCAGTTTGTGGGTTTTCTTTTCACTATGCTGGAGATTTCTTTTGACATGCAGAAACTTTTTAATAAGAAGTGGTCCCAGTTATTGATTCTGGGAAGTATTTCCCGTGCGGTTTGAGTCCTGTTCATGAATTCTTTACCTACTCCTATGTCTCCAAGGTTTCTACCTATTTTGTCTTCCAATAGATTTAGTGTTTCTGTTTTAATATTCAGATCTTTGACCCATTTACATTTTAATTTAGTACATGGTGATAGACATGGGTCTAGCTTTAGTTTTCGGCAAATGGAGAGCCAGTTTTTCCAGCACCATTTATTAAAGAGACTGTCGTTCTTCCAGTGAACCTGCTTGGCTCCTTTATCAAAAATATATCATCTATCTTTCTTGTGATGAGTTATGCAATCTTTCCCTGATGTTCACAGTGAGAGATCTTGACTCTCAACTTTTTTTGTTTTGTTTTGTTTTTTGTTTTTTGTTTTTTTTTTTGGTCTTTTTCTTTTTTTTTATTGGTACCAGGGACCGAACTCACGACTGCCTGCTTGCAAGGCAGGTGCTTATGCCGCTGAGCTAAATCCCCAGCCCCCAACTTTTTTTTTTTTTTAACTAAAAAAGTGGTGCTTGTGGCAGGATAGAGAAAACAGCAAAATAAAGCCTTGGTGGAAGAAATAGACTCCAAATTTGCCTACTTCTCACTGTTACCAGGGGAAATGGAAAGAACTAGAGGTAGCACGAAGGAGCAGGAGACGTGTCTCCAGGTTCTATTTACTTATTTGCAGTTCTAGGATTTGCACAGGGCTTTATCATTGAGCTACATCCCCAATCACTTTTGTAAATTTTGAAACATGGTCTAAGTCCCTAAGTTACTAAGGCTGGACTTGAACTCATAATTTTCTTGCTTTCACCTCCCAGAGTCCTGGGATTATAGGAGTTCACCATCGTGCTCAGCTGGTTTGGGATTTGTAATCTTTATTTCATTCCTTTTTAGTTCTGAGACAAGTTAGTAACAATGCTATTTTTTTGTGTGTTCTTTTCCATAAGTTGGGGGATAATCCAGGGTATTTTTCAAGCTTTGTAAGACAGACGTATTGTAGGTAACTTTAAAATATCTAAACTGATGAGTTGATGCAAAGATAAGGGATTTAGCCTACAGTTTTCTTTTTTTCTTTTATTTTTTTTGAGGGGGTGGGGTTGGTGTTGGAGACTGGCTTTTTCACATCTAGCATTCAGATTAAAATACTTAGCATTACCTATTTCAGTGTTCAAGTCACTCTTGCAGCAAAATTCTGTTGCTCCACATCTGCTACTGAAACAAAATGCTCTTGTTATGTGATACTTGTGTGGTAGTGTGTGCATGGCATGAGAGTGTGGAACTTTGTATGTATGTGTGTGTTTATGGTAGGCGTGATGTAACTGCGTGGTATACTTGTGTGATGTGATCCTACGTAGTTCGTGGTGCTGGAAGAGGTACACAGGTTGAAAGCCATGAATGATGATCTGAAAATATCAGCCTACTTCATCCCAATTTCCCCAGGAAATCCTGGTGATGACACATTGCTAAGCCCACAGAAATTGGTAGCTTCAGAATAAACACAAGTCTTTTGCTTTCTAAGAGGTATGCCGGGAAAAAAACAGAACATTTCAGACCAAAAAAAGCCAAATTTGGAATGAACAGGAGGATTTTAGAGCCCAGGTCAAGTAGAGCTTTGAGAAAGTGATTGTGATCAAAGCCGAAGTAGGAATCAGTCTATTCCAAACACACAGAGGCTCAGAGGAACGAAGGCCGCTGGCATGGCTTCCCTGATATTTCCAAGCACACTCAAGAGGACACATATTATTGCACAGTTTGGCTTTGTCACCAGATAACAGTCATGGAAAAGGTTGGCAAGAGATAATTTTAAATGTCAAATAGAGTTACAGAATCTCAGATTTAAAATCTAAAGATGAAAATCACCGGTGAAAATGTTCTGATGAAAAGGTCTTGATTGGTGATTAAAAAGTAGAAAGATATTTTTTCTGGACATAGTGGCTGAAGGTGAGAGAGGACAAAAAGAAGCACTGCATTGTCGATATAGGACAGTGCCCAGATTCATTTACTCCTCTAGGTTTTAGAGTTATACCACCAAAAACCCATAAGACATCCATAGGGATTAAAAATTATGCTGCAGACCTAAGCAATAGATATAGATCCAAAATCCAAAACAAAAAAATTAGAATCACACATATTTCATGATATCTATTAAATATAACCTCACGAGCAGGTGTATCTTAGCTCATATAAATGTGCTGTTTGATGTAAGTATTTGGTAGCATGAATGTTGAGACTCTTAAAAAACAGGAGGGCTCCAGACACAAGCAGATCTTAAAACTGACTTTTTTAAAAAGACATAGACAAGGTATTGAAAGAACACTGCTGGCTTCTATGTTTTTTTTTTTAATGGGAAAAAAATAATGCAGTTTCTAAATTGTGCTCTTCAGAAACCTGGACATCACAAAACCATAAGGTAGAAGACTAGCAAGAATTTTAGAAGTTTAGAGGGAGATAAAAATTCAAATTTTGGAATAAATTAGCCAGAATAAGCAGTACTGAAGATCATTTATAATGAGCAAGGATACAGAAAGCATACATAAGAGTTTAGTTATGTATCATTTATGTTAACACATTGCTTAGCATCTGTTTATGTTTTGTGGCTTAATCTAGGTTTTTGTTTCCTTTGATTGAAAGAAAAGTCAATAAAGCAGAAATGCTCATTATTAACTCTGTGAGTTGATTGAATGGTAGGAATCCAAGGTGTTTGGATTGTAATCAAGTATTTCTGTGGGACCTGTTGACAAGTTATCTAATAACAGGCACAGTAATTTGGGTTGAAGTCCATATAATTTTGTGGAGTAACAACAATCATTACACATGTTTTAGAAAAAAAGCAATGTGTCAGTAGAGTTCTTACAGCTCCATGTATCAGTTGACACAATACAACTTCCTGTTATACCATGAATCTTGATTTGTCAAGAATTTTTTTTCTTCTCCAACCTACCACAGGTAGGTGCCCTAAAAGGCAGATAAAAACAGTTACATGAGTCAATTATTTCACCATCATCATTGTGAATAACCACATTGTTACCTGAATGAAAATTATTACCTGAAGGAAAATTTTATATGTTTAACTGAACATCCAATTTATACTACTGGATTTATTTACATAAAAAGCAGTAGGATTTTGCAAATAAGTAAAAGGAAATAAAGGAAGGAAGGAAGGAAAGAAGGAAGGTAACAGATCACAGCTAACTTAGTTGGAAGCAGTCTACAGGACTTACCCGGCCAAATGCTGTTATTTTAATAAGTGTTTTGCTATGAACATGGAAATTACAAACCACAGAAGAAATCTTTGATTAAATGTTTGGAATTGCACTGAAACCAACATTCAGGGATCTAAGAGTACCAAATACATATACATACATACATCTTCAATTTTAGTATGTTTTCACAGATATTCAAGATTTGATCATTATATATATTCTCTACCTTACACACAGTAGATATTTTCACTTGAATTTGGTAAATTTCACTTATTCCTCAAACATTGTGTTTGAGGAATAAGATTGTTCCCACACAGCTTACTTTAGGGAAAAGTCAAGTCTCCATTCCCAGCCCTAGCTATTCCCAATATGTCCACAGGTACTAAGAGCTGAATACATCAATATTTTCCCTAGCTGGCTTTATGTGTTACAAAGGGGAAAAAAACTGAATTAAAATTCACTATGACATTGCTGACTTAAACATAATAAAGTAGATCTCTTCATTATAGGATTACATAAAACCTTAAATATGCTGAAATATCATTTCTAAAAGCCATATGCAGTATATCTGATTGCACAAGACATATTAACTAGAGATCTCATTGTAGGTACTCAGAACAACATATTTGGGAAACATATTCCTCCACAAATCCATGAAATTACCAAGTGTGGAAGAAAAGAGGATCTTATCATGCGTCTTATCATACATTAATGTTTGATACTATTATTAATGACAATACACAAGCATTTCGAATCTTAAAATCATTGCTAAGAAATCTGCAAAGTCGAGTAAGGGATGCCTAATGTAGTTTACTCAAGAAAGTCTGGTTAGTGGTTCAGACAGATGCTTACTGAAATAACAGCCAGTGAGCTGTGACTAGAACATTATGAAATGTTTTGCACATAAGATGATTCCTTATGCATGGAAAGTCAGTATCTGTTGTGAGTGGTTATTGTCTGCTGTTTAGTTTGAAGGCTTGGGAATTACAGTCGTTCACTGTGACTGAGACATTGACTCTTCAATGAAAAAGCAGGGGCAAAGTTTACACAAACTTAAATGTCTTGCATCTGGCTTTGTACCAGGTTTGGTTTAAAAGTACAGTTTATTTCCTACAAGCAGGGGTCTCCTCTAAAAAGTAGTCCTTGCTGCAAAGAAAAGTGGATTTCTCTTTAAAAGTGAAAAATACATTGTAGCATTACACAAAGAAGTCTTAATATTTAATTCTGCAATATGTAGAGATAAGTTAGAAAATAAAATACTGTTAGCTGACTAATGTTGAACTTCTATTAAGACAATATTGATTTATATTTACATTTGATACTCATGTCAATGGAATGTATTTTATTCTTTTTCTTTTCCTCATAAAATAGAGTCATTTCTCTTGACACAATTTTTACCGAGTATATGTTTGCAGTACATAATGAATATATTCATTGTGGGATATTGGTATATATACCTATTATATCCTGACCTTTCAACTTACCGTTCCTCTCTCCTAAATAGGATATGTTTTAGACTAGAAGCCCTGAGAAGGCAGAGGTTGTGGGCTTTTCCTGACATCACATCAAAATATTAAGTTCAATTAATTTGCTAATGTGAACTACTAAAGGGCCACTTGAGCCCTTTGGTCCCGCCAAATGAATGGCTTAGCCTTTTAGCCACCAGTTAGCACTATGAGGAATTTCTATGTTTTTCAGGAAGCAATTGCATAGATTTTCACGATGTTCCAATTAAACCTCCCAAATTTTCATTCACAGGGATTTTTTTCCTTATCTTCCTATACCCTTTAGCAAATTCTTCTCTTTTCATTTGTGCATTTGTTTCTTTTTTAAATTTCCTCTCTTCTCTCTCTCTCTCTCTTTCCCTCTCTCTGTGTCTCTCTGTCTCTGTCTCTGTCTCTGTCTCTCTTTTTCCCTGCTTATTCTAATCTTTCTATTTGTCTATGTTTCTATGTGTCTGTATCTGCATCCTTGTCTCTCCCTACTGTCCTACTTCCCAAATTTTGCTGATGGTTAACAGGAAATTGGGATGACTAATCTTCATCATCAAGTTGGCCAATGCCTAGGAAATGAATAAACACTTCGGGTCATGAGTTAAAGGAATAACCTGAGAGAGTACATCTGGTTATTCTCCTGTGCTCTGTCTCCCAGCTGCCATGATGCAAGCATTTTTCTCCTCCTAGGCTCTTCTGCTTTACTCTTTCTGCCATGCAGCCAGCCAACCTCTAAAACCTCTGAAACTGTGAGCCAAATTAAACCTTTCCTTATAATCATGTGTGTCAGGAATTTTGTCCCAGCAATGCATAAGCAAATTCACATATCATCTTGGATTAATTATGTGAGACATATACTTAAGAAAGCAGTAAGAAATAAAAACAAAATTAAGTAAAAATCACACATTGTGATTATAAAACCATTTTTAATGTAGCAGCTGTATACCTTTATAACCACCTTGTGACGATATCCTATTGTTCTTACTTTGAGTTATTCAGTGAAGAAAAGCCTTAGCTCTCACCATCACTAAATGTCAGAAGATATTCTGCTGTACCAAGTCATTTATAGAATAGTAAAATAAATCACAGAAGCAAAGTAATTGAGTGTGGAAGAACTTGTGGGCACTTCCGGGAGAACATGGCGGACAGATAACAGCAACTACCAGAGGCTCTCTGAAAGACTCGGCTCAGAAGCCAGGAATGGTGTGGACTAAGGAGATATAAGCAGGTGGAGATATGCTCTGCTGACTCAGGAACGAACTGGGCTGAGAGAAACCAACTAGGAATGCAGTCCTGGTGCTAAAACAGGAACAGAAAAGCCTCGGTGTGGAGGCTGGACCCCACGCCATTGGAAGCCGCGATTTGGGTTTCCTGCCGCGCGGCCGGCGACTGCATCTACAGCGGCTCGGCAAGGCGCGCGGAAGCTCTGAGAACGGGAGTCTGCGAACGGAGTTGAAAACTGGACGGGCAGGGAGGCGTGCACTGACTTGTGGTGAGGTGAGTGAGAGAAACTGACACTCTACAACAGTTTGACTCCAGCGGAGGACTTTCTGGGCCCCGGCAGTCCTGCGGGAGCAGGGCGCAGTGGCGACTCCAGCCACACATCCCCCTCTTGGGCGGGATTGGTGAAAAGTGCCTGGCCTGTGTGACGTTGCTGGCGGACCTGGTGGGCTGGCCCAACCCAGATCCCAGAGCCTGACGGTGGCCCAGAGAGGCCACCCCCGTGTAGGCTGCCTGATCTGCAACTTCCTGGTGTGCTGTGGTGGGTGGGAACATTTAACCGGAGCAATTCGATCAGGCTGTAGCTGACAGGGAGAGAAGCTGGGTCTCCTATATAAGCTTGAATATATAAGGAACAGAGAATATGGGAAGAGGCAGCAACAAGAAAGGCTCCTCGGCCCCCAATCCTGAGAAACAGGCAATATCGGACACCGCACCAATAGACATAAAGCGCCATATAGAGAGCCTCATAGACCAATTCAGGAATGAAGTTATCAACGACCTGAAGCTAGAAGTATGCAGAATAGTTAGAGAAATGCTAAGCACCACCCAAGAAAAAACAGATGGTGGAATGGAAGAACAGAAAAAGAGGGGAGAATTGTTTGATGGAGAAAACAGAGAAAGCATAGAATACGTGAAGCAGGTTCAAAGGGACTATCAAGAAACTAAGAAGTCTATCGAAGACTGGCATAACAGCTTGAAAGAAACTAAGGACAGACTATCTGAACTGGAGGGCAGACTTGTAATATGGGAGAATGAAATGAAAAACTTCTTAAAAATAACAAAGAAACAAACAGCAAGAATACAAAGACAGGAAGATGATAAGAGGAGCCATAACTTAAGGATTAAGAACATAAAAGAAGAAGTAGGGACACAAACAAGTGAACTACAAAAGCTACTCACAGAAATAATCCAGGAGAATTTTCCTAATTTAGCAAAAGGTAAAGATACTCAGATGTATGAGGCATACAGGACCCCAGCTATCTACAACCCAAACAGAGCAACACCCAGGCATATAATAATCAAAATTCCAGAAATTCAATACAAGAACAGAATATTAAAAGCTGTCAGAGACAAGAAACAGACCACTTATAAGGGAACACCCATCAGAATTACAGCAGATTTCTCTGCACAAACCATCAAATCACGAAGAGCATGGGGGGAAATAATTCAAGCTTTGAAAGATAATAATCTCCAGCCAAGATTGAGATATCCTGCACAACTGTCCCTGGAAATTGATGGAAAAACAATGTGCTTCCAGGATAAAGAGGAACTGGGAGAGTTTGCAGCCACCAATTCAACTCTACAGAGAGTATTGCAGGATATTCTAAAAAAAGAAAAATACAAAGAACCCAGAAATAGTGGCGGGGAGGCCACAACGAATGGAGCAGAGAACAAAATGAAGAAGACAAACTGACAGCTACTGACAGAAAAAGAGCTCAACAGAAATGAGGCAGAGAAGATTGGATGATAGGAACAGCTATTTTGGAGAAAATGACATCTTAATAGGTAATACTGATTTAGTATCATCTTGTTTTGAAGTCTCATCTAGCTTTTGTTCTTCTGTCTCCAATGGTCTAAACAGGTTGTATCTTATTGGATTTTGTTATGTACAATAGTATAAGCAAAAACCTTTTAAAGACAAGGAGATTATACAGAAACCATTGTTCATTTTCTGTTAGTTGATTCTAAATACTCTGTAATGCTGTCATTCTCTTAAATGGTTTTACATTGTTTTGATATACTTAATGCTACAGTATACGAAGTTGTACTCAAGGATTTCAAGGAAAGAGACAATATGGTAACTACTTTTGGGTCAGGATTATCTGGTGGTGAAACACTATTCTGCTTAAATGGTTATGTATTGATCTGCGCTGTTTCGTTGTTATGCCCTCTTTTATCTCAATCTCCACTCCATTATTTACTTTATCTTTATCCTTTTAATTAAAGGAAAAAAATAGCAGGATATATTATAGTAACCCACTTTGACTTTCCATTACCTCAATTTAAAGCCCTGTATTACTCTCACCATCTGGTTTTTAACTGATGTTCCCCTATTCTGTTTTGCTGGATAGTATCAGGTTCGAAAGTTTAGGCATCAGCTGAGAAGATAATGAGATTCATTATAACGCCCATTCTCGTTGACTTTTGTCTACTTTTGAAGACCTACAATGTCTCCAATGTTTTGGTTTTGTCGTTTTTATTCTTTACTGTTTTGTTCAATTGTATTATAACTAACGATATAGGCAATTCTATTAGAGATAGCGGGAGGCATTATGATAACCATTGTTGATCACCTTGTATCATGTTTTTACATTGTCTATTATGTCCACCCTTTTGACTTGACCGATTCTGTTCTGTTATGTCACATTTGGTTTTACTCTCTTCCAAAAAAGTAATAAGAACCGTGGGAGCAATGAAACCCAAAATGTGTAATAGTCATGGTACAAAAGAGAGGAAAAGAAAGTGCTCTAAACTATATAACTGCATGTATATTTAAGTGTATAAGATAGAAAATGATATCACAGAGTTTTATTGGATCATTGAACAGAACTGTTTGCAGTATCATTGATGGAATGTCCACTCTACAAGCTTTAATTTTGTGACTTGAACAATTATTTCTAGGATGACAATATGTAATCCATTAACTAGTGATTTCCTACTGTTCATTTTTTTCTGTAAATCTGTATAACTTGTACCCTTTCTCTGCTTTTTTTTCTTTTCTCCTTAAATAAAATTAAAAAAAAGAAAAAAAAATTAAAAAAAAAAAAAAAAAAAAAAGAACTTGTGGGCATCCACTCCATGATCCACGGTGAAATGTTTAAGGGCATGACTTTCAGAAATTTGTTTAAAACTCATCCTGCTTTTTCCTAACTTTTTCCCTTTCAAGAAAGTTGTACTTTATTGCATTGGTTTTATCTATCATATATATTTCAGGAATTCTTGGGTTGCCTAAATGAATATAGCTCCTGACATATATGAGTAACGAGAACTTACAAGAGTTAACTGCTATATTTATTTTTATTGTTGTTCATAATATTAATAATCACTGTTATTAATAATCCAATAGTAAAAACAGAAGTATTTGGCATAAGAGAAAAATGAGGTGAGATGTTAAGTGGATTTTTAATGTCCTACGGAAGAGATAAAACATGGTAACTCAAAATCTATGAGTCACTCCCAACTCACACATGAGGATTATCCATTGGAATTTCTCAGGTCTATCACAAATTCTTTATGTTCAGGGTTTTAGCTGACTCATGCATTGTGCTGGCTCCTGAGCTACTGATGTTTTGTCAAATGATAGGACTTGCTCTCTGCTTCATTCATACAAATGAATGAAGAGCACTTTTGAGTTGCACAAATGTCATGGGATGAAGAAAGCAAAGAATAAGTAACTGACAGCGGTCTACTTAAAAATTTAAAACACATAGTACTTAAAATGTTGAGAACAGGAAATGATTATGATTTCTAAAAAGGTTGAAAGTTTTAGGGGAGTTGAAAAATGTGTTAAGACTGGGAAGAGAAACAGATGTAATAACTTTTAGAGGCCAGACCCAATAAAACAATGGTAATGAATATGACAAAATGAAATATATTTACTTCATATAACCAATATGAAAAGTTTATGCTTTTATATTTCAAAAATTGAATATATATAATTTATATTTGCATGTAACCTTTTTGTTTAGTTTGTGATGTTTACATTAGATTGTTCATTTTTACTTGTTATATTTTGCTGCTAATATCTGAAAACTTGCCAGTAAAGATAGTATCTTTAATTCAGGTAACTGCCAGAGTCGCACAGTTATATTGACTTAAGTCAATTTAGTCTTGTCAAATATTATTTTTATCTTTTAATATGTTGATAAAATAAAGTAACAAATAGTCAATAAATGTATCAAAAAATTAACTAAGCAAGTCTATGACTTCATTAATTGCATTTCCATTTTGTGCTACAAAAATCTTTACTTACAAGAAGCAGATGGATAGAAATATAAAGATTAAGAATTTCTGCTATTACCTTGGATTCTATGTAGTTTTCACAAGTTGACAGTAAGATATAAATATGAGTAAGGAAGTAAATTTACATTAGACAAAGATCAAAGATATAGAGTGCATCGGAGAAAGCTAACTTAAAGGAAAATTAATAAAAAACAATATTTTTGTAAGTCTTAAATTTGGCAAGTCCAAAGAATTAAACATTTGTCTTCCAACTTCCAATGAAGTACCAATGGTACTTCATTATAGTGAATATCCAAAATATTCAAATTGCTTATTTTTGTGATAATTTCTATTCTGAAACCGTATTTGGTCTTGGCCAAGTTGCAGGGGAAAAAATGGAAACACATAAAATAGCTAAACATCCATTTAAGTAAGTGAAGTTTGAATTCAAGTGAATGGATTTATGAGTAAAGTAACTTCAACAATGCAAAGAAATATCCAGATATAATTAATTATGCACTTCTTCCCAACTTCAAGTTTGTTATAACTAGACTTTACAATGCATCCTGCTTTTCTGATGGAGCTGAGCAGTAATACATGCACAATAGGAAATGCTAAAAAAATTAAGTAGCAGTGCTTCAGAGTACAAGTTCAGAAGAGTTGAGTTGGTGCATAGAGATCTTTATCACCTTCAGTCTTAACAAAAAAACCTCTTCCATTAACTGTTATTTTTAAAATAACAATAATCATAAGCAGATAATATTTGAACAATTAACTAACAAGCACTTTTTACAAAGGGTACATATTTGATGAATAGTCAGGAGAAAAAGCATTTGTTATGTAGTGATATTAATTGCAGATTATTTGTTGTGGTCAAATCAACCAAATCCTATTATTTATATCATTCCCCTTGGGATATAAGAATGACTTTGTTATGCAAAATGTCTCTGTACCGCAATCAAATTTTACATTGTACTCTACATAGCTAGCAGCACAAAAACTGTGCTCTGACCTGCACTGAAAACATGAGAAACAATATTTAATGCTTCTCTCATGCTTTGAGAGAAAAGGAAAGGTACTAGCAGATGTGTGAACCAAGAGAAAATCAAATTCCACCTTACAGTTAACCTTGGAAAACCAACCTATATAGTATACTGTAGAATAGTCCTTTTTCAATCTATGGCTTCATGTTCCACAATTTCAGTTGCCTACAGTTAACAACAATTCAAAAATACTAAATGGAAAATTCATAAATTTTCAATAATGTGCACCACTGTGCTTAGATTGTAATAAATTCTATGCCTTCTGATCCCTGCCAGCTGAAACACAAATATCTCATTTATTGTTCATGGTTTCCAATGCTACTCACCTACTAGTTATTTGTCACTCATTTGCCATCTCAGTTATCAAACTGACTGTCTTGATATCACAGTGCTTGCATTCAAATAAATCATATTTTATTTAATAACGGTCCCAAAGCACACAAGTAGAGATTCTGAAAATTTTATTGTAGTGCACTTTAGTAATTTTTAAATATCATTATTGTTATTTATCTTGAGCTGTACCTAATTTATAAATTAAACTTTCTAATAGTTATGTTGATTTAGGAAAATATTTATCACATATGTTGATCTTACTTCAGATGTTTTAAGATGCCCAGTAGATGCTTGAAACCAAGAATAGTATACAGCTTTGGTACGATTTTTCTTTTCAGGCATCCAGTAGGCATTAAAACATTGAAAGTATGATCAACATATCTGATAAATGTTTAAATGTTAAAAATTATTACTCTAAAAGACACATTACCGTTAACCCCTAGCAAAATAGTCACCTTTCTTTGAACTTATCCCATTGCTTTTGTGACTCTCTGAGTTAGTTCTTGATGTCCTCTTTCGTGATTATCTATATAAAATAAGTTCAAAAATTCATCAAGTACTGTGTCTAGCCATCCAAATGAAAGGCTCATGAAATCACTGTAGTATGTCCTCACCCACCTTATTCATCAGATCTGACAACATGCAACTTCTTTTTCTTCCACAAAGTTTAAAAGACCATGAATTAATTCAGGACACTGAGGCTGCCCTGAATTTCTCAGGGTTAAAGACACTAATCTAAGCAACTCTCTTGAAGGTAACAATGTACAATGTTACAACCCATTGTCAAATTCCTAACATCTTGTTTTTAGTTTCTTGTTGTTTGTTTGTCTATATTGTTTTTTTCTTTTTCTTTTCTGTGTCCAATCTTTAAAAAAAGACACTAATGACAAGGAACATCCAGAAACTGAGAACAATGGAATAAGTGTTTTGAAGTGAGGGGAAAGTATTTTGAGTAAGACCAAAGACAATTCATCATTTATTGTAAATTAAAGGAAAAAGAAAAAAAAAAAAAAAACCCTGAACATTCACTGTATGTTTTTATCACATCTCATATGCCCAGAAATAAGAGTATTACTTTATTTCAATTTCTGCATCTATATAAAGTAGACAACAACTCCTTAAACTCCTCGCTCAAAAGACTTCCTAAAGTTACTGTAAACAGCAAAAGCAGTGAATAAAAATATTCCATCCCAAAGTAGAGAGTGATTGATATGTGTTAGGAGTTAAGGTATTTCTTTTATGGAGCAAGGACATGGAAGGAACAAGGGTAATGACCCTATTGCTCATCAGAGCTGATATTAAAAGTGCTTATGAGACACAGCTGGATTATAGATGACTGGATGCTGGAAAAGCTCGATCAGTTGGTGTCATCAGTATCCCAGCTATTTTCTCTCTCTCTCTCTCTCTCTCTCTCTCTCTCTCTCTCTCTCTCTCTCTCTCTCTCTCTTTCTCTCTCCCTCTCCCCCATCATATCCAGCTTATCCAGGACATCCTTCTGAACTTTCCCTGAATAATCAGTCTCTCTACCTACCATCCTTTGGGTAGGGGGGTCATCTCCTTCAGTGTCCGCCAGATGAGAGAGCTTATTACATTACCCTTATTAAATTTCCTTTTGCTCTTCAACTCTCATTGCCCATGCTGTCTCATTTCTATTGGGCTTATAACATTTAATTTCTTCTTTCCTCTGCTATTATTGAGTTCAATTTTCATCCTGATTGTGAAGCTACAGGATGTTTCTTCCATTCCAATGAGAGCTCTCTCTGGAGGCTTTTAGAGTGACAACCACACTTATTAATATTATTACCAATTAATCATTTTAAGCACAATATTTCAAACACTCTTGTTTGAATTTTTCAAGCATATACAGCTCCTGCCTTAAATAATAGCTTCATTGTTTTATTATTTTATTTCATTTTATTTATTATTCCCTTGGCTATATCTTTCAATATCTTCCTGTATATGTGACATATAGTACTGAACACTAGAGTAGATTGAACTACAGGTTAGTTCCTTTTGGAAACTTGAAATCATTCTCTGGCATCTTTTAAATAAAGCTCAAGATTCTTGAGCTAGCTTTCAAGCTTCACAAGAATCTTTGCTATAAAATTATAAGAATTTCTCAGGGTTAGCTCTACTCTTCCAAGTCTATGTTTTTACGCCCTATACTGCCTATTTACTAATTTAGTTAGAATAATATTGTAGGTTGACTTATAGCAACTTTAATACCTTTTCACATATTGTTTTCCAAAATTTTCATGCTTTTCTCTCTTCTCCTAATATGATACTCTTAAGGGAGAGTACTTTCAAGCATCATCTTCACAAAGCTGTCCTCTGAATGTATTCGCCTTTCAGTTTCAGTCCCTTTTCATTTACTATTTTATTGTTTAATTTGTCCATCTGTATTGTTTCCCTCATTACCTTTTTAAAATCCAGACAAATTCTCTGAAGATAGAAACTCTGCTGTGAACTAGCATTTTCTTCTTTGTGGTCAGTATCACAGAGAGGGCAGATAATAGGTACAAAGAGCCTGGCACTTACCAGTGTGCAATGAAATGTAACCACCAACTATTGTGCAGCACTCACCTTTCAAGCTGGTATTGCATCCTCAGCCATGACCCCAAAACCCCTTCATGTTGGCTGATTTTCTTTAAAACACTTGCACACAGTTAATAGGCATGGGAATGTTGAGAGCAGGAGCCAACCTCATATCCAAGAATTTTTCAAGAACGAAAGTTAAAAATCCTATTAGCCCATTGAAATTGAAGACAGCATTTTGTGTAGATTTGACTTTGCTCTTTTCATCCATTGCCCCTCCCTATTCTCAGGAATTCATAGCTTTGAATATACTCAAAGGACTCCAGGACTTCCTGCATGTAATCTTTCCTGCATGTATAGTAAACCTTTGAGGGGACAGCCAAAGTCACTCACTGCACAAATGGGTAAGGAGATTGACAGGCATAAAAATAGATTGGGAAAAACTATCTCCGTTTTCTGTCTAGTGTTTTCTTTATTTCTTGGAGTTTTAAAACTGTTATATCAGTGAATGCCCACTCAGGTCTCTTACAACAGTTTTCTACAGTAGCTTAGGCAGAGCAGTTCGTGTTTGCTGGCCCATACTTCTCCCTTGTAGGGTTAAATCTTTGTCTCACTCCAGGCCACTGGCCAAAGCTTATTAGTAGCACTTTGCCCTAGGCTGTCAGGCTGTGTACCAGTGGGGTGGAATGCCTGAAGCAAACCCAGAATTCAGGAGTTTCAGGAGGAGCAGCCCTTGGGAGGTTAAGAAAGAGGTCTCTGATTTCCCCTTTAGCAATAACGCTGTTTTCCCCAAAACCCTTCCGGGAGTGTAAGGATCCAGGCTCAGCTTGACTTAGTACCTCAAAGCAAGCCTGCAAACCAAGTCCACAATAATTGTCTTTCTTTCTTGTCTTAGTAAAAGAAAGTCTCACTTCACTTCTGTTTTTTTTTTTTTTTTTTTTTTTTTCTTTCCCTGGATTATAGTTCTCATTCTGCTCCTATCCTTTTGCACTAATGCAGCCCAGAATTGCTTTTTTGTCACACCTCTGATGTTCTTGTTTTGCTTGACTTCCCTCTGGGTTAACGCAGGGTGGAAAAGGAAGCAGACTATTATGTTAAGATAGTTCTGTCTCTCTCTAGCCCCTGCTCTCAAGAAGCCTCTTTTACAGAGCTTTTAGATACTCAAACAATTCCTTTGAGGATAAATGGATGTGAAACACAGCTTTAGACTATAAGACATGGAAATAGAGACAAAGGAAAGTTTGCAAAATATGTCCTGTTCAACTTAGAAGTGGGCTTCATCTCCCCTTATTCATGACTAGCCTCCATTTTACTTCTATTTCAAGAACTAACCTGCCCCCAACTCTGGAAATTTTAGGTTTCATGCAAGATCTAACTAACTTTCACATTTTGATGCTAGCAAGAATACAGCATAGAATTCTAATAAAACATGCCATTTTGAGTCAGCTGGTTCATGACTCCCTATGGGAGTCAGTAAGTTGAAAATGATCCTTAAGTCTGGGTCCTCTAAATTCTCCATCATCCACTGCTATATGTAGAACTTTAATTCAGAATCTTTTTTGTCTAAATCCAAAGTTGAGAATGCCAAGAGTTACAGAAAAGGACTATCTGTCAGATGAGTTTTGTTTTTATCTGAGACTGTTAAAGATCAGCTGAATTTCAAACTGCTGCTACTTGCTTTCCCTGGCACTTTATCTCTTTGCAGTTGATGCCTGGAAGAGAGGAGGGACTCCAGGGCTCATATTGGTACCTTGGTATTGTAGTTTTAGGTATTTCTAGACATTTAGTCCTTAAGTGATATTTTCTTCATCAGAAAATACGGAGCAATTTAAAATATGCACACGTTTGAGCTTAGAAGACAAAGAAAAATTTTATAACAAATACTGTTTTTAAAAATCTGTTATTTTTGGATTTGCTTGAATTAATATAAAATGAATATGAGCTGATCAAAATAATCAAATTGACTAGTACAGGTATCTCAAAAAACAATGTTTTTATCCTAAAATTTCTGTAAAGTTTTACTATGATTTTGTGCTGGTTCACTGAAGGAATTCCAATATCTGTAGTTAGTCTTCACATCAGAGTTATCTATGTGTATGAAACAATAAACTATGGGAATAAATGGGTGGAGTATTTGCTTCTCTAGAGTCAAATCACTTCTAAGGGGTTAGGTGTCCTAAATTCAATTTCATCAAATTTCTGTACTATACATAAACATGTATCAGATGATTTATGATCAAACCTTTAAAGGCTAGAGCTTCTTGATTAATAATTATTTTATTCTGTTAAACGAGCAAAGATAAACAAACCACACGATTTAGAAACTGTCAAGAAGTGACAGTTTCTACCTGAAGTCTGTGCACTGTTTTGTAGGAGCACAAAATTTCCAATGTAATAAATTAGGGTATGATTAAACATATTGTCAAAATGACATTCCTAACATTTAGAGACACATCTTTGTTAATTTTTAAGCTATTTCTTTTTTTAAAGTTTTTTATTTTCTTGGTTATTTCTTTATGTCTTTTTAAAATTTCATTTGGCACTAGAATGAGGCAAGAATGTAAATAAGCAATTGACCCAAATCCAGGTGTAATGTGCAATGTTTCTGGCTATAAAACTCCAAGAATTACTGAGATAAACTTCAAACCACTGTGACAATGTGGTGATTTGTGATTTTTCTTAAAGTGAATTTTAGAGTAAAAGGTACAATAATAGCATAGTGTTCAAACCACTGTGACAATGTGGTGATTTGTGATTTTTCTTAAAGTGAATTTTAGAGTAAAAGGTACAATAATAGCATAGTGTTAAGTTTTTAGGTTTGTATCATTCTGTTCTTATCTAAGGATCTTCCAAATTTCTACAGGTTACAAACTTCAATGCTGCTCTTCAAACCAAAGTGTTCCTATCATTCCACCAGCATCTTTTTTTCTCCTTTCCAAACCTCCATCTTTAAAATAAATCATCAGGTTTTTTTTCCCATTTCGTCCTTTTGACTAAATATGAAGCAATGTTGGGGAGTTAATAATGAAAACATTTAGAAGAGTTGCAACCCTGTGCAGCTGAGAATAATAATCATAAAACTATAGAGTAACTGATAACTTCTCATCCAACCTGTGCTAAAAAGAATATTTTCAGAACCACAAATTGGTGATGAAGAACCAAAAAGTTCTTTTCTACCTAGGTTTAGTGAGACTCACTGAGCTGATGAGCCTGCAATACTTGGATGTGACTCTACAAACACATGAGAAGAGGAGGTAGCCACTACCCAAACCACCCTCCACCCAGGGAACTCATTAAATCTGCGGCAGCCTCTTACAGCTTCTCCTCTTCTTCATTGTCTACCATCATGGACTCATTTTCACATAAAAGCCAGGTGCTAACCCTTAATAGCAAGTTGAAATTATAAAACTCAGAAATTTGAGTTTTGCCACTTTCTATTTCTACAATTCCATTTTTCCCTGTCTTTGTGAGGTTTATCTAATGTATAAATAGCCTGACTCTTAAGATGTGCTCAACATTTGGTGACACACAGTATTGTGGTAGATAAAAGTAGGACTAACACTCCATCCTTTGTTACATGGCAATGAAAGCCATGCGTTACTTATTAATGTTTCTGGTGCCCATTGTGAAGCAGAGATGACCTGAGAGGGCGTAATGCCTGGAGGGAGAGAGCAGGAGAAGTTATAGGAGACTGAAGGGGACAGCACTGACCCAGGGGGTTCCAGAACCTGATCATATCAGCAAGAGCACTTGCCATAGCAGTAGACTGACTTACTATTACTGGTGGAGAACTGGGAAAGAGTGCAACACATCAAGAATAAAGGGTAAGACAAGGTGATGCTAAAAAGGAAAGAATGAGAGATGAAGGCTGAAGCTGAAATGATCAAAAGCAAGTGGGAATCAGGCACAAAAAAATGGGTCAAGACCAACAGTTTGGAGCTAAGGCTATGAACAGCAACAGAGCACCTGAATTCTCCTTTTATGTGGCACCCCATGTGTGGCCCTGGTGTGAGAATGGAGGCTTACAGAAAACATTAAGGACTGAAAAGCAAAGCAAGTTTTTGTGTGCTTAAAAAACAGACCTTATTATGGAACATATAACCATTACCAACATTAGAGAACATTACACTATTTTGCCTAAATAATTTATTAACAGATATATATATGGATAAATATTTTATATATGGATAAACAATTCAAGTTTCTTTTTTATCTGTGTTTTTCATTTGTAGTAATTGCCCCATTAAGGTTTGAGTAATTGCCCTCTAATTAGAAGTCATATCCCGGAGATTGGTCTCAAACTGAGTCATGCTTTTCCAGAATCAGGATTATTATCTCATTCTGCATTGTATTCCTTATATCAGTGCTTTGTGCTCTGTTCTTTATAATTTAGGTTGCTACTTGACTGATGTATCATACACCTTAGGTTTTTCCCACTTTGTAGTTTGTTTAATTCTCTGAATGATTCTCCACTGAAAATCTGGCAAACTAATTTCTTGTCAAGAGCCATGAGTAGTAAGTTCATAAAGCCCTGAGGAGCCATTTTAGACATTTCCCAGTTAGTGGATGCCACCCACTTCTTAACTCCAGCCTTCTGAAAAATGCTAGATTCATACTGGTACCTTATGTATCATCACCAAATATCCATATATGACTCTGAAATTCTTCCTTAGGTAAACCTTCTCTTTCTCTCTCTCATTTCAGAATAAGGAATGTCACACTGAGTTGTACCTCTACCCCTACCTCTTCTGAGATGGGTTACACATGAACTTGGGATTCTGCTGCGAGACTACCTCTTTCCATTGATCTATTTAATTAGGAAGTAAAAAATCACAATGTAAGTATTTTCCACATTAAAAATCAAACTGTGGGGCTGGGGATTTAGCTCAGCGGCATAAGCACCTGTCTTGCAAGTAGGCAGTTGTGAGTTCGATCCCCAGTACCCATAAAAATAGAAAAAAGACAAAAAAGATTAAAATTTTTAAAAATCAAACTGTACACTCCCCCATTAGTAGCCAACACAGGTGAAGAGAAGCAGCCAGTGCAGTATCCATGTGTACACTGGTTATCATCAGGACTTTTCAGTGGGTAGCCAGTGCAAATCAGGAGAACCAGCCAACCACACCATGGACAAGCTGCAAGTGTTTAGAGAAGACTACTCTTCATCCCACTGCCTCCTGAGGAACCTGGGTTAGGACAAAACAAGATGCCTAATCCATCCCCATATACTGTGGATAGGTAGCCAACATTGTAAGTGCCTGGAAACCACAATCCACTTCTCCAGAAGAACACAGGAAAATGTCAAGATGAAGGAGCAAAACGTAATCTCTGGGCTCCAGCCCAAACAGAACACGTCAAGGAGACATGACATGAAAGAAAAAGGAAGTCACACACTTGAAATTTCTGGGAAGATGGCAACTAAAGTAAAGTAAAGAGTTCATGAGGCTGAAAAAGACATCAGATCAGAAATAAAATCTTAGGTAAAACAAGAAATGATAAACATAATAAAAGTGTTGCTGAGTGTATCTAAAGAAGACATAGATAAAAGAAGAGCACAGGAGAATGAAAGAAATCTTGTTTGAACAATAAGGAGAAGAATTGGAATGCATGAAACAGATTCAAAGATATATCCAGGAATTTAAAAATTCCATTGAAACCTGGCAAAACTACTTGAATGAAACTGAAGATAGGTTTTCAGACCTTGAAGACAGAATGGAAGCTAGGGGTCACAAAATGCAAGATCTCTTAAAAATAGCAACGAACCAGGAAATAACAATTCAACAGCTGCAAGACAGCACAAAGAAAAATAATTTGAGAATGATAGGTGTCAACAAAAAAGCAAGAGTCAACACAAATGACGTAAAGAGTCTATTTAGAGAAATAATAGCTGAGAACTTCCCAAGCATGGGAAAAGGATCTGACATACAGATAAATGAGGCATTTAAAACTCCAACTAGCCATAACAAAATCTATACCCAGACATAATAAATCAAGATTCCAGAAATTCAGTGCAAGAACAGATATTAAAGGTTGTTAGAGAAGACAAACAGATCACCTATTAAGGAAAACCCATCAGAATCATGACAGATTTCTCAATACAAACCATCAAGTTAAAAAGAGCTTGGAGTGAAGCATTTCAAGTCCTAAAAGAAATCAACTTCAAACCCAGATTGATGTATCCTGGAAAATTATCTTTCAAAATTAATGGAAAAATAAGATATTTCCATGACAAAGAACAACTGAAAGAATTCATCACCACCAAATCAACACTACAGAGAATATTGAAGGGTATTCTAGAGATAAAAATAACCATGGTCTCAGGAATAGCAGCAAAGTGGGATCAACAAGCATGGCAGATCATTGATTGGAGGGGAAAAGCAGAGAAACAATGGCAGGAGAAAATGCATGACAGATACGAACCAGTGCATGTTGGCTATAATCATTAATGTAGATTCACAAATAAAAAGAAACAGGCAGAGTGGATTAAGAACAAAATTCATCAATATGTGATATACAAGAAACACACTGTCTTGAAAGGAAACTCATAGGTTGAAAGTCAGAGGGGAGAAAATAATGCTCCACATAACAAAGAACCAGAAAAATGCAGAATAGCTTGCTCATCAACTGCACAACAGATAAGAAAGTTATGTCATTTTTATACAATGGAAAGCTACTCAGCCATAAAGAAGGATAATCACAAGACTCTTTTAGGGCAACTTGTGATCACGCTCTTGGGTGAAATGGTTGGACTCACATAGGTGAACATCATGTTGTCTCCCTAGTATCAAAAGCTGAAGGAGTTAGCTAGCCATTGTTAATTCCCTATTATTTCATTTTAAAGTCCTGTATTATTTTGTTTTGTTTTGACTGGTCTTATTCTGTTTTGTTTGTTTTAATTGTATTATATCTGGTGGCATGGACAGCTGTTTTGAAATAATGTTATATTTTTATGGTAGCCATTGTTGATTCTCTATTATCTTGTTTTGAAATCCAGTTTCACTTTCACTGTTTTATCTTAATTAGTTTTATTCTGTTCTGATTGGATTTTGTCAGGTCTGACGGTATGGGCTGTTAGGGACCACTACCCAGCAGCTCTGAGGAGGATTTAAATTTTACTAATTGGCTTTCTATGCTTATTCATGAGTCTGTCCCAGGCCTCGGCCCCTTGCCTGGTGATGGGAGCTGATTCATAGTAAATGAACCTCTATGAATCACTGGTGCTGGCTAAGGCCTGTAGTGGCCTGTGAGGCCAGAGATACCTTAAAGGGCAAGATAGAGACTGCAGCTGCAGGCATCTCACTCCTGCTGTCTCAATCCTACCATAAATGTTATCTTGGAGGTGCTCCTAAATTGGCTTAACTTACTACTTGAGGAAGTCTTTGAAGTGACCCCCCCCCAGGTCTTGCTCATTTCCTGTGCTTTCCTCACTTTCTCTGACTTTTGTCTTAGTCCTAATAAAAGTGGGCTAATCCAGAGAATGCTTTGTCATTGCCTTCAGAGAGCTCAACTAAAGGGTTTTGAGCCCCCAATCCCTAAAAATTACACAATTTGTATGATTTTATTTTTTTTTTAATTTAATCTCACCATACACTCTTTTGGAAGATCAAGGATCTAGGTCAGGACCCTATAATAGTAGCTAATTTGAAGATAACAAGAGGCATTATGATAGCTACTGTTGGTTTCCTATTATCTTATTTTGAAATCCTGTATCACATTCACTGTTTTGCTTTCATTGATTCTTTTCTGATATATTTGTTTTGATTTTAATATGTCTGATGATATGGACAGCTAATCTGAAGATAACAAGAAGCATTATGGAAGTCATTTTTTCTTTCCTATTATCTTGTTTTGAAATCCTGTATAATTTTTGCTGTTTTGATTTGATTTGTTCTATTTTATTTTGCTTGGTTTTATTCCCTTAAAAAAGTCAAACTACAAAATGGTCTTTATTAAAGATTCTCTACATTATGAAGAGCTACAATTAATGCTGTTTATGGGGACAGGTGTGAGGTTTGCTATACTTATTCAAGCAGTGTATCACCAACACAAGAATATACAGTCTCCAGTGCACTAAATTGAATTGGCCATGTAAAACTACTTCACAACATCTCTCTTTGGCAGGAAGATAATATGTATGCATGAAAGATTAAATAATATGAGAAGCAGAATGTGCATTGTAATAGTATATGACTAGTTAGCCAGAGAGCTCTATAAGCAATAAGTCTTATAATTTAGAGGAGAGATGATAGATCAAGACAGAGTTGGTGTGGAAAGGCTCAAAGGAATGGATAGTTCAGGGAAAGGTCTTTAAAAATGCTTAGAATTTTAACATGGAAAAACATTTGGAGAAGGAAGAAAAAGAACTTTGAGGAAGAGAAAAGTGTGTTTGAGGCAATGATGAGCTACAAATTTTTCTATGAAAGGGGCTGTTAGAGATGCTGCATGCCTTCTGACTTCTACTTTCATAAAAAAAAATTTAGAAATATTGAAGAATGTTCTCCATGAAGAAAGAGTGCAACCTGTATCTGATGTTTGTAATCAGAGCCATCCTTGTTAAACAAATATGTTGGTCTTAAGTAGACAAACCATCAGCTTTTTCTAGTACTCCCTGAGTTCTTTGTGTTCCCGCCCCTGAAAATTCCTGCTCCGGTATCTCTGCTTGCCAAGAAACAATTACTATTCTATCTTTTTGAAGATTCTTTGTTTTATCTGATGATTAATTTAACTCTAGCGGTCAATAGCAAAAACAAATTCTGAACATTTCCAACTATTAAAAGGTATTTTTTAAAGAAAAAAATAAGAAATGATGCCTGTTTTCTAAAGAGATCTTAAAATTGATATATTTCATAGGAACCATTTCATAAGAAATCAACTATCATTTTAAATGATATACATAATATGATTAAAGCAAAATACTTACCTTTTCATTTAGGTTATAACTAAAAGTAAATGCCAGATGTAATGAAAAAAGAAACACAAATGAATCTATCTAAGAATAAGAGATTTTGAATTATTTACAGCAATTTTATTGATTGAATCATTAAATAATAATATTTAGACTATGCTATGAAAGTCAGACTATGGTTTATTTGGTAGCAAAACAGGAGTGTAATGTTTCAAAGGCAAAGAAAGGTAAAGTTTTATTCCTAGAAATCCCTTCACAGATGGAGAGTAATGTTCAAGGAATAGCTCAAATTACCAATAGGCAACTTAGGATGTAAAAATAATATCACCTAATTATGTGTTGGGTTATGAAGTTGGAGACATGGCATGTCATAATAAACAATAGTTTTCTGTCCTTTGCACAGAAATAAGTTTCTAAATCAATTTTTTAGCAGTGATCATTAATAACTTCACCAATTTTGTCTGCAAGAAATACCATGATCAGGCTGTCTATAGTGAATAAGAAGATATAGAAGATGTGTATGATACAGGCTTACACACAAATGGTTTCCCCTCTGGAGAGAATGTAACCATTGCCAGAGGTCAGACAGAGGACAAAACCTTGGGAGAAATAACTTCATCTTCTCTGGTTTCCTTCTAGCATCTTCTGAGACTCAAATTCAACTGGAAGGGAACAGAACAAACAAAACTCTAGCAGCCAGTATTCTGTGCTACAGAACAAGGAAATGGAATGGAGGAAATGGATCTTAAGGTTTATTAGGGAAATGATATTGCAGCCATGGAGAATATGAGTAAGTCATCTCTCAGTCAGCCATCTAGTCTGAAAAATAGCACCCTGCAAGTCCAAGATAGTGTCTTACAAGCTGAAAAGCTAGTCTTAAACAAGCAACCAATACATCATACCATCATCTCCAACACCAAATAACTTATATTCAGGAATTTGCCTTCAATTGCAGCACCTCTGAACTCAGTGAGCTCGAAGGATTGCATTACCGCTCATAAATAACATCTGTCTTATGTAAGTGAAGATTGCATGTTCCTATTCTAGATCAGGTGTAGTCATATGATTTTTCTTTGGCCAGTGAAATGTGGTCAGAAGAAACGTGCATAACCTGCAAGTTACTGTATAAAAATCAGTGAATAATTCAATATATTCTCTTTTTCTTTAGTCATATGACCAACACTATGTAGATGTAGGCTGCTTTGTCAGTCTGAATAACTCTAATGAAAATTATTTGGATAAAGAGGAACAACCTATCAATAATAGCATAAAAACTAAATCATCCCTTATCAGTGATTAAGAATTTGGTGTTATTTATTATTGCATAAGTCTATCCAAGTTGATAGAGAAACACTGAAGAAGATATCTGTGATTTTATTGAATTGCAAGCTGAAACTTTCCTTGAGCTCTTTTGGGTACCATAGCTAATCAGCTATGCCCAGGGGAAAGTGGATTGGCGCTATTTATGCAAGAAAGGTGAGGAGTGGATGGGTAAGTTTGCAATCCAGAAGATTCATTGCAAATATTCTTGACAGTGTCCTGATGTCAACTCATGGAGAACTTTAGCAAACTAATATAGGTAAAACCACCAAAAACTCCAGGTGTGTGAGATGAAAATTTCACTTATGTCACCAAGTAAAGATTTCTGACCAGATAAGATTCAGTATCAAAATTAAAAAATTCCATTAGAAGAAAATAAAATTACAATTGACAGTTTTGATCTTATGACCAGTTAAAGAGGCAAGGAATAATAATGTTGCTTATTTTATGTTAGTGGATAATTTCTTTTTGTTTTTTTATCAGTAACCATTTTTTCCTGCTACCTTATACTGAAGCATCCTAGTGGTAGTTAATGTTACTAATGAGGAAAAATAGGGAGGTTGTTCCAAACAGTGAGGTAAAGCACAGAGGGTCCCAAGATTTTAACCTTCCTTATAATGGAAATGAGTAATTTTTCATTTATGCTAAGGATAAAAACAAATGCTCAAAGTCAAAATGAAGATACTATTCTGGTTATTCTTGGATCTCTATCCATTGTCTACCTTGCTCAGACTTCTATGGTGTAAAAAGTTGCTACTTGAGACTGTAATATCCTACTGTGTTTCAGATTGGTTTTCAGTTAAGTAAATAAACACAAACAGGAAATCAAAAGATGAGGCTAGTGTCCGGACCCTTCTCTAGTCCCTTCTGTTTCGTCACCATGTCTCTTGCACTATCTTTATGAGTAACTAAATTTCTTTCTAGGGAACCTGTTTTCTATCACTGTAGCTCTTACTTTGTTCCCAAGTACCATTTCCTACCTCTGCTTCTTTAGGTGAAGAGATGGAATCAGCTTCCAGTACTTAGTCTGTGGATGCTTCAGCATGCCTTCTGGATCCCTTTACTCCTGACATACTTTTTTCCCATAAGTATCTGTTTCATTCCAATGTCATTCTTTGAATTTTTCACCTGTTAACGTTCCTCTAGTCCTTTATGTTTACTTAACATTTCATATATGCATCTACCTTTATGTTTCAAATGCAGAACCCCAAACACTTACGCGCCTTAACAAGTACAAAGATTTTATCTTACTTGTCATTGAAGAGTTGAGTTCTTCTTAAGGTTTTGCTATTATGCTATTGTAAAGAGGTAAACATAGAGCCTGGAAATTTACATTAATATACTCATTTTTCAACTGAAAAATTTCAGCTTTACATTATGTCCCTAATTATGTGCTCAGTCTTCAAAATTCTGATAAGATTAAATTGTTTTTTAATACAATTTACTAATTTTAGAAAATAGAATATTTGGCAACTGGCTGACATCAAAGATATTATTTTTAATTGATTCTTGACTCTTCCATATATCATATCCCATCAAAATCTAGCCTAAATCAGAAGCATAACCCAAATTTAAAGTATAATTTGTTAATTCAAATAGGGTGATCAATTAACAGGCAATTCAGTAGATTATTTGTGTCAATTACATTCTCAGAATTTTCTTGGTGCTAAATGTTAAAAAGAGGAAGAAGGGTTTCTACCCAAGGGGCACTAACAATCACATTGAACAAGGCCAATACACATGAAACAATTAGTTAATAGTACAAGATGGTATAAGAAAGCATTCTTAATGGGGTGATACAGACTTTAAGAGCCTTGGGAGCTCAGAGTAGAGGGAAATCAATAAAGCATAGAGTATTCCAGGAAGGCATTAGCTTGAGGGAGCTTGCAGTTTATATTTTAGAGTGGAGAGTTTTAGGGCTCTGTTTATCCTGAGGCATTGGCAGTATCTTTCAAAATATATGCCACTCACAGGATAGAACAGGCAATAACATACAACCCTGTCTAGTAGCTGACCATTTCTTATAATACACAGTGTCCAAACATTAAAGTTTGACTTCATACCTGGCGTCTGTACTAGCCTCTGAACCCTAATCACAAAAATATTACTAGATAAGAAATTGTGATCAGTCTTATTTTGTGTTCTGTGTACATAATAAAAACAAATAGTAGTGGTCATTTTATAGCTTAGTACTATAAATCTCATACTGAAATTCTGGCAGAATTTTCACTACAACATTTAAAAAATTTGTGTAGAGGGCTAAATTGCTAAAATCAGTAATAAAAATTAACCATTTGTTCTATAAAATAACTCAAGAAGAATCTTCTTTCTGGATTTACGTGAACTTTTGGAGACATCTTTTTTGTTATGCAATAGAACAGCACTCAGTCTTGTAAAGCAGAAGATGATTTGTCTATATTCATAGCTTCTAAGAACAGTGATCTGATCAATACTTGCAGAGAAAAGAATTCAGATCACAATTAATTATCAAGTGTCATCAAACTGTGATCTAATGAGACTTGTCAAGTCCCACCACCTATTTGTGTCACCTTCCCGAATTCATATAGTAAAACCTAACCACCAAGTTAACTGAATTAGGAGGTTAAGAAATTAGGCCTTGTGTGAAGTGATTAAGTCATGAGGTCTTAATGCCTTTGTAAAAGAGGTCTGAGATAGGTTGTTTGTTCTGTCTGTCATGTAAAAATGAAATAGGGATGTGCCATGTGTGAAGTGAGAGCCCTTAGAAGAAACAGCACTGAAGATGGTAACATCTTAATTTTCAACTCCCCAGCTTCCAGAACTGGGAGAAATAAATCTCCATTGTTTGTAAATTACTGAGTCTGAGGTATTTTCTTATAATAATTCAGAAAACTAAGTGTTAACTGAAACTTACCCTCTTTTTTTGCAGTTTTTGATTGGGAAGCAGTGACACTTCTTAAAAACCATTTCACATAGGTATATGTATACCAAATGTCATTAATCAGTTCCATCATTCTTTAATGATGCTGTAATCTTTGGGCTCATTCTATGCTTCAATACCCACTCTTTGTCATTGTCAGTGTCAAAGTGGTTGGTAGGACAGAATGGGTAACATGTGAAAGTGAACGGGTGAGGGGTTTGTTAGACAAAGCAAGAGGGGAAATGACAGTACAGTTTCTTTACCAGGTGAGGTGGGATCTGTGAATAAAGCATGCAAACAGTAGAGGAAAGGCCCATGCTGGAGTCTTCCATCCTACACTAGGTGCAGTGTGGCCAGCAGGTTGACCACTGCACACAGTGAAAAGAGGATATTGTGGAAAAGGCATTGTGGTCCTCAGCAGCGGGGATGTGTTTGGAACCTCAGGCATGTATATTTCTTTCAAAAAACCTAGTACAGAAAATAGTCTAAAAGAGTGATGTTAAGAGCCCGCAGCCAGAAAGAGTGTATAACAAAACAAAACTTAAATCCCCAGTAACATTTCTTTTTTTGTGACATGCTTCTCTTCACCTTAAAATTACCCTATTAATTCTCCAAGAGTATGATTATTGTTCCTGTAAAGTTGCTGATAAGTGCTTCAATGAAGAGAAAGGAAAACACCAGAGCCTCTCTATAGCACTCCCTGCTGTGCTCTTGACTATACAATGGACTTCCTTAACACAAAACCAAGGAAGGTTATTACTGAAAGCATACCTTCCCCCAAGAAAGCAACACTTGATTAAGTCCTGTTTCACCTATAGTGTCATTTTAAGTCACAAGATCTGCAGTGATGAAATGAAGCTCCAGAAAATAGATTGTCTCTTGCTTATTTCAAATTGTTCTACATCTGAGAAAAGACATTTAATCAAGTCCGAGAAGAATTTGGGGGTGGAAAAATGTATTCTGAAGTGTAAAAATATAGACTTTCTTTGGAGATTGTGATAAGGTATATTAAAACTACAGCTATAAAAAGGAAAGTAACTATTCTGACTGGTTAGCTGTACTTTCTCTATAGAGAAAGGATATTTGACCAGTGACAATGTCCTTCTGTATGTAGGCACAAACAGCAATATATAAATAGGCCATATGTATAGATACGTGTATATATGCAGTATAACTTAAGGAATGTTATACAAAATTATATATATATATATATATATATATATATATAAAATTATATATATATGTATACCTAAATATATGCATATATAAGTACATACATATACATATATGCAGAGATGAAATTTATAAAATAAGAATGAGTGATTAAATATGAAGGCCATCAATGTTACTAGAGATTATCTAGTCCAACATGACTCACTTTGAAGATGAATACAGGAAAGTCCAAATAATAACTTCTGTAAATCACCAAGTCCCTGGACCTCCAGGCAATGCCTTGTCTCACAGTGTATCTTAAAAGAGTTTTTGGTGTGATGAAACAGAGACTATAAAGTAAAAATAGCCTTTATTCCAAGGATGTGGAGAGAAGTCCATGACCACCAGCACCTTGGCTCTCTCTGCTGGAACGTGGGGTATGGGATGTACATATAACTTCTGACCAGGGGCAATGCTTAGGGCCAGCATTGATGACGTGTGAGCAGCTGATTGGGACCCTTTTTGTGGCCCTGCCCTCTGGTGGCTGTAACTTATTTTAGGGCAAAATCCTTTCATTCCCATCTTTTTATTGTTAGGAAAAGGGTGAAGTTTCTCTCTTATTACTTCCTGCTGAAAGGGGGGCACCATATTGGGGTTTAGGAAGGTTGACAGGATGATGGTTGATGCCGATGTAGAAGCTGGTGCCAGGTGTTTTACCCAGGACAACTTTATCATTGGTGAATGCTCACATGTTAGACTGGAAAAACAAAGAGACAAGGTGCTATAAGGAGGAAGGCCACTATCATATTTAAGGACCCAAGTGAGGTAGAAGGAAAGGTGACTTTGATTTAACTATGCTATTCCATCAGGACCATGGGGAGGTAGAATCATTACCATGGTGAGCTAGAATTCTGAAAAATAAGTGTGGGGCTAGGAGGAGTGAAGTTATAAGACGTAATTATTTTTTTTTTATCCTAAAGTGTAAAAGTTAAAAGTGTAGGTATGTAGGACTTGTCTCTGGTCCAAGAGTTGAGCTGGAAAGAAAAAGAGGGGTGGGGAGAGCCATGGCTGTGTCACTATAAGGGAGATAAGAGCCTAGGCCCTCAGGGATCTCATGTTTGACTAAACAGCTGAGGGTAGAGAGAACTAAGACAGAAGAACATGAAGACAATCTTACACATGATGTGGGAGTCTATAGGAAAGACTGACAGAGTCTTGCTGTAAGAAAGATAATTAATAGAATGTAAGGAAATGGGAACCAAACTGGATAACAAAACATGACTTAGCCTGAGAGTTGCGGCTATGAAGCCTTAGTGAGACAGAGATAGGTGAGTGGTAGAAGATGAGATGACCACTCAGAATGGTTAGATTTGGGGCTGGGAGGGCACCGCTTAGCTTGAGTGATGTGGAACCAGGATGGCAGTCCAGCAACTTTGACCACTATTGGGATTGCCAAGACCAGGTAGGGGCTACTCCATCTTGATTGTACTCCTTGGGATGATTTCCTGTAACTGGAATTTAGTAAGTATATCAGCAGTCACCCTGGTTGTGGGAAAGGCTTTTATCTATCCTGAAAAAAAGTATAAACAAAGGTGAGGAGATATTTGAGAGTTCTGTGGCAGGGCATGCGTGTAAAATCTACCTGCCAGTCCTGACCAGGGTTGTGTGCACGAAATTGATGAATAGGAAAGGAAAGGGGTGCTATGTGTAACTGAGGAGAGGTTTTACTATAGAGATGACAGGTGTAAGTTGTTGAGAGCTCAGAGTTTCTGGGTCAGTTTGCATAAACACAAAGAAATAAAGAAGGCATTTTTAAGATCTATGACAGTAAAGTGAGTGGGGGAGGGAGGGATATGAGAGAGCATGGTACAAGGGTTTGGCACCACTGGGTGGATTGGGATAATGTCATTGTTGATTACTCTAAGGTCCTGCACTAGATGATAGGACCCATCACGTTTGAATACTGGCAGAATGGGAATAGTATAAGCTGAAAGGGTAGGTTTAAGAAAACCATTGTCTAAAAGGTGCTTAATTATAGGTTTAAGTCCTTGTAAATGTTTGGGAGCTATGGGATATTGGGGAATGTAATGAAAAATTGAAGGCTTCCTAGATGAATTAAAATAGGCATGGCAGGTAGTGTAGGTAGGATTGCAGGTATCTCAAACTATGAGATTGACCAGAGAAGAAGGGAGTCTGAAACCTGCATGGAATAGGCCCTGTCTACAAAGGCTGCATAGGTTGGCCATCAACACCCACTATATAGAGACGGACTTAATACAGCAGCCTGAAAACTTAGGAAGAACACTATATATGGCCTCTATGTCCACATAGAGACCTCCAGTGGGACTTGGGGCTCTGATATCTTAATTGAGGACTGTGGGCCCAGAGCCCCATCAATCTTCAGCAGCAAGTCTGAATAGATCAATCAGTGATGAATCTGGTGGGGATGAGATCTCCTATGAGGGCAAGGAGTTAGAGGATGGCTTGCTTACCTGCTCTCTGGTGGCTAGGACAGTCGCTTTTCCAATGGCCCTTGAGATTGCAATAGGGGCAAAGCCCCAGAAGAATGCTGGGGTTGGGGCACTCTCATGCCTAATGTCCTTCTTTGTTGCACTTGAAGCATGGTCCGAGAGGGGCTCAGGCAGCTCCACCCTGTCTTGGTTTACCTGTCTCGGGGCTCCAAGTATCACTGCTAAAAGAACAGATTGTTATCTTTCCTTTTGATTTTTATCTCTGTTGTTGAAAACATGAAAAGCCATATTAAGAAGGTCTCCTTCTGGGACCTGAGAGCCAAGTTTACCTTTTGTCTAGGGATCTGGCCCACAGTGGAAACTACCTGTCTCCTCCATAGTCACTAAAGTCTCTAAGACAAAGGCAAAAAATCAATTAAGTGTGCAGGAGTCAAATAATACAAACAACAGGGTATTTATGATTATATCTTTAGTAATGGCTTTCCATAAGGAGGGTAAGGATAATGTCTAGGGAATTTTAGAAGCTGACATGTCATTTATTTGTCATTACACATATTTAAGCTATACAATTGTATAAGTATCACTTGTGCTATTAAAATGTCTACTGTCATCTGATTTTTGGAGGATGGCCTGTTTTATTAATTTTACCTTTTTATGTAGGACAGAGATCAGATGTGGTGTCATTTAACACCAGTTGAGTATAGTTAATTATGACTCCAATATGTATCTTTTTAGATCTTTTTAGAGAAGATCTGATAGATCCCAAAAAAAGGAATTTAAAAAGAATTTATAATTATCTCTTAATTTTAGTTGTTGAACATCCAGAAGATTGATAAGAGTACAGTAGTAGCACAGTAGTAGAGACAGTAAGCTTAACATAGAATATTAAATGGAACTATTATTTTCTACTAACCATGGGTGTTTTAACATTTGAGTACTGAAGAAATTTATGACACTGTTTGGACTGTTTACTATTTAAGCATCTCTAAGTATAACATATACATTACATAAATTTTTTGTTTAAAATTATTATTTGACTGGTGACCTTGTGTTGGTCTGACCTGAATCCCCTGGTTGGAGCACAAGAAAAAGGCAGACATCTGGATCTGAAAGAAAACACTTGTCATCATAAAAAATCCCAGTTTTATATTTGAAGACATGAATATACCATCAGATCAGCAACAATGAATTGTCTTAGTCATATGAACTTTAGTTGAGGTGTCTCCCATAAGGCCATGGAGATTATTGAGGCCTCCAATCAATGAGCAAGAGTGGTTAATGTTACTAGGTGGCCTCTTTCTTGTTTACCAATTAAAGTCCTGTCTACTGTCTCCTCACCCCAAAGGATTTTGTTTAACCAATTTTAGCATTATTTTGACTAGCTGGCAACTTAGGTGGTTATAGATTTTTAATCTATAACCCAAATAAACCTTGATTAAATAATCTGAAAATGTAAAAGAGGAGGAAAAAATTGTTGAGCTCAAATAAAAAGAAACAGCTCTTTACAGAGCAGGCAAATGGACAAACAGACAACAGATAGACTAGCAAACATCTTATAAAATCAGAGTGCATATTTGGCCAATTTGAGCTATAATAAATAGACTAGTATGAACCTTTTTGTAGGTCAATTAATAGAGATCTCTTGAAATAAGAATACCAGAAAAGGAACCTAATATATGGCTAATCTGGGATAGGTCAGAGAGGAAAAAGGAACGTGAATGGCTAATCCCTCAGGGCCATCCTGTTCCTGAAGCTGGAGTAGAGATCGAGACTGAGAAGGCTGTGGAGTAGGTGGCCACTGAGTGGCCTTCCATCTGGCAGGCATGTGTGGGCAATTACCCATTGATTGGCTATAAAATGGCCTCTCATCACCATATGACAAGGGAACACAGGCTGTTGAGTTAGTTGTGACCCACAGCAGGAGGGCTGTGGTGGATCACACAAGGGCCCATAAGGGGGTGGCCATTGGCCCTGAGACTCATCCCAAGATGTGGGGATCCTGTCATGTGGCAAGATGGTAGCTGTCCTCCATGCGAGCTGCAGTAGGATGGCTGCTGACAACTATGTGGCCTGCCAGAAGGTTAGAACACATGAGACAGGCAGAGAAAATGGTGATGCAGGGGAAGGGGACAAAGAGCCTTCCAACAGAACAGATGGTTTGGGTTTGGGTGGGGGGAATGAGAAGTTGGACACTCGGGAGAGATGTTAAGGGAAGGATTAGAGACCACTGTGACAGAGGAAGGAGGAAATGGTGGCGCAGGGTACGGTATAGAAACCTTTGGCTGTAAAAGCTGCGGGATTTAGTATAAGAGATACAGGGGAATAGCTGTAAAGACAGGAGCATATCATCTAAAGGGGTCTGGTGGGGAGAGAGAGATCCTGGTGAGCCAGAAGTATTTGGACCATTGTACAAGACAGAGTGAGAGAAGGACATGTCCTAAAAGTGAAAAGGGCCTAAAAATAAAGGATTTATGCCAATTTGCCACCATTGTGACAAAAGCATAAATAAAAGATCAGCTTTTTGGTTTTTATAGCCTTCTAGAGGCCAAGAGCAACAAGGTTATGAACCAGGCACCCCAGATGCATATGTTTTTCAGGGGACAGGAAGTGGTCCACATGACCAAATTATAAGTGAGCTGAGAGAACAACTTCACCTTGGGATGTAAGAGCTTTAGCTCTTGCCCAAAGAATGCGGGAGGTGTCCTGAGTCACATTTAACAGAAGAAATCATCCCCTATTTTGAAAATGTGACACAGAAAGTCCCAACACCCATTCTCCTTGGCCAGGTCACTAAAAAGTGTGAGGTGGGGTCCCAGGGAACAAAAATAACAGTTTTGCTGCAAGCTGTACAGCCTGAAGAGCGTGAAAATTGGTATCCCTGTTCAGGGATGGCCAGACGGGTTCTCTGTAGCAAGCTTGAGAAGTAATGGAAACAGAAAAGGCCGGATGGCGCTCACCTGTGTTCAGTGAGGAAGGTCGCTGTTGCATGTGGATTAGCAGCAGCAAGTAAGCAGTTCCCGAGGAAGAAAAAGGTGGTTCGTAGGCAGGGGGGCTCAAACTAGGAGGGGCTCCCAGGAGTGAGTCACACTGCCAGGTGAGTCACGGCACCATTATGAAAGAGTTTTCAGCGTGATGAAAGAGAGAATATAAAGTAAAAATAGCCTTATTCCGAGGACACAGAGAGAAGTCCATGACTACGAATGGATTGGCTTTCTCTGCTGGAACATCGGGTATGAGATACACATATAACCTCTGACTGGGGGCTGTGCTTAGGGCGGGCATTGATGATGTGCGAGCAGCCGATTGGGACCCTTTTCTCACCCCTGATCTCTGGTGGCTGTAACTTATTTTAGGGCAAAATCCTTTCATATCTGTCTTGTCTTTGTTATTCTGATCAGAGCAATAAGCCATTTCTTTTCCCCCAATTTCTCTTTGAAATTATAGAATTGGTATGTAGAATTATATTCCTAGACAGTTTAAGTCAAATAAATATAATCAGTTGTCTCTTCTCTGTTTTCTTATAGTTTCTTTAGTCATCCAGCCTTTTTTGGTCTTAGCTGCCAATGATTGCACTGCACAGTTGTTTGTTAGATATCCTTAAATAATAGACAATGATTATCCGAGAATTTTTTATTTTGTTTTGTGGTACTGGGAGTTGAACCTAGATCCTTTATATACTGAGTGATTCCTAAGCATTTTTATTTTTTTGAGACAAAATCTGTTGTAGTCAGGGGTTTCAAGAATTACAATTACATACAGGATACAAAATTTATAGTATTACTTATAATGGTCATCCAAAGAGTCAAATACAAAGAAGATGCAAGACATCTGTCCACAATACTAAAGATTTAAAAAATACAGTCAATGGCCGGGTCTCGTGGCAATAAAATGCATCAGTTTAGCTAAAAACCCAGAACCCATGGAACTCTGTTCCATGGATCTGGCTGGCAAAGCCCAAAAGTCAGCAGTGGAAGCTAGAAAGTCTATGCCAGCAGAGTGAAGGATCTGTGCCAGCAGGCTGAGGATTCTGTACTGAAGCCAAGAAGTGACTCTCAAAATAAGGACTTGGGCTCCCCTGAAAAGTACCACAGTCATCCTCAGAGACAATGAGGTCCCAAGCTCCTCCAATGAGGAAAACAGCCAAGTACATATCAGGAAGGCAGAGTGACAAACTTCTGGAGATTAAACAGCACATATCTTCCCCTCTGGAGCCAGGAAGCGATGCTCACAGTAAGGACCAAAGCTTCCCCAAAGTGAACTGCAGCCATTCTCAGCAATAAGGTCCTGAGCTCCTCCAGTCATAACAACTGAGTTCATATCAGGGGCACCAGCATGACAAGCTCCCAGAATCAACAACTCCAAACAAGTTAGGAGAACCCAAACACTAATCTTCCTCTCCAGGTCTCCTTTTTATGCTGGCAACAGTCTTTAGGTGGGCCATCCATGCTCAGCTTCATGCTGATTCAGTTCAGCTGGTGTTTAAGTTGACCACCAGTCACCAGTCCACTACGAGACCTAGATCAGTAAATTGGCCAGAATGGCTTGAATTTGCTATCATCCTGCCTCATTCTTCCAGGGCGCTGGGATTACAGGAACACATCACCACACTTAGCTTATTTTTCCTTTAACAGTTTGCTCTTCACACTAGGTTTTTTTGGGGAGAACTGATAGCCGTCCCAGTAAAGTTGCCATCATTAAAACCTAGTATTTTTTATTGTTAAATGACCCTAACAGACACTTCCAAAATGTCTCCAGGTAAATGAGCACAAGTGTTCCTCTCCCACTTTACCTCTATCCTTTTAAAAGTTATTGTTTTTATAATCATATCTCGACTTTAATCAAACTTCCTGTTATATAAAGCATGAATCTACTAATTTCACTAACTTAAGCTTATTTCTTAAATATTTCAAATGATCTCCTTTTATAAGGAAACAAATCTCGGTATTATGAAACCATTTTTATTTCTCATTATATCTGTGAACAGATTAGTGACCTTTATTTTCAGAAATACATTATGTTGTTTCTAAATATAACTAAGATTATTGAACTCAGACATTTGTTTCTTTGGTGCCAGCTTATAGCTAATAATTATGTCCTGGCAGTTGTTGATTTGCAGAAAGGTAGCAACCCAAATTTTCCTTAATGTTCTTTGAATGGTAGACAATTTAATTAGATTATTATAGCAAAAATGACATATCAAATTTGTCTTTTGTCTGAAGTTATTTTTGCTCAGTTCTCTTGCTAAGGATTGGAAAGAAGTATGACCCAAAATTAAATGAAAATCCTGCTTTTCATGTAGGGTTAGTTGATTGAAATATCCTTCCTGAACACTGAATGTTTAAGCTCCTCTCTGTATTTCTAAGCTGAAATACCAAAGCATCACTTTGTGTGTTTTCTGAAATCAAGCTGGATCTTCTGAATGACACACTGAATGGAAATATATTTGATAAATCATTGATTTTTGCCTAGAGAGAGAGAGAGAGAGAGAGAGAGAGAGAGAGACTTTAGTAAGAAAAAACCAGGTTCTTATAAAAATTCAAAAGCAAATCCTAAAGGATATGGATAAATACAGGAAGGAATTAGTGATTTAAATGAAAGAAAATAGGATACTTAGTAAGAAGGTATGGAGACAAACTTCTAACGTGTCCTAGCCTGGCAGAGGATCTTAAGATCACAAGGACAAACTCAAAACTATGAGAATATCTGAGTGTTACCATAACCCTGCCTAATCAGGCGACCTATCCATGCTGCTGGTTACAGGAAAGCAGTGCTCCTACCTGGACATCTGGCTACCAAGACCAAAGTGACCTTCACCCCTATTATCATGTGATGCCTTCCATGTCCATGTGAACCACCCTCAAGGAGTGAGGACGTGCCTTTAAATATACAGTTCTCCCTGCTCTGAGTGTCTGTCTTCTGGCTTTAGGACTTCAGTCTGCCTGTGTGGGAGACCTCAGCCAGAGGCTCAGCTGCTGCTGCATGGTGTCCACAAACACACAGTGTGTCCAGCTGCCTGATGGGGATCTGCTAATTGGAGAAGTCTGCTCTGGTCCCCTGTCACCAGTTGGCAGACGGAATGGTCTGAGCCAAAGCTGATTTCCAGAATCAAGCATTCACTTATCTCAGTGATAAAAGGGTCTTTGCAGGGAGAGGTATAAAGAAAGCAGAGGGTAGCTGCACTGTGGTGGGGACAGTCTAATACCTCAGCATCAAGGACGCGCCTCACGCAGGGGCTTGGCACTTTATTTCTCTCTGCAAAGTTTAATTAGTCACTAATTACAAACAACTCTCTTTTATTATGGATGCATTTGGCCAGTGCTGTAATATTTTTAAAAACATGTTCTCATCTCAACCAACTTCCAAATACTAGCATATCAATGTCAGAAACTGCAGTCAAGCACAACCTGTCCCCAAATCTCAGCCCCTTGAAACCCGATGGCTCATTAATAACTTAAAAAGGATGATGACACTGATACTATTTATAGGGCCCTGCCACGCAGGACTGCCAGCATTAAAGAAATTAACATGGAGAAATTGTCAAGTGGAAAACATTAGTGTTTATCAACAGATCAATCAAACTTCAACAACTGTAAACGGTGCTTTTAGCTTAGTGAAACATATTGACAATGACAGTCCCTTCCCCACCTTGCTGGGAAGCCCTCCTTTCTTGTTTTGGCCCCAAACCAACAGACTGTCATCCCCTTGACACTGTGGCAGTGGTCTCTCTGTAGCCTTTTAGGGTAGCATTGACTTGTCGGTGTCCCACATCCAGGGGCAAAGTGGAATGACTGGGGAGTGGTCTCCGTTGTGAATTAATTAGCTTTGATTGTCAGTTTGTAAAGTATCAAACTGACTGAAATAAACATCAAGGTTAGTGGCTCCAGGAACCGAATTTTAGTTTCTTTATGAAAGGGAGACTATGATTTCAGGAGTTTTTCTTGGTTCTCTCATCCTTTTAAAGCAGTGCTCGGCTCTCATTGTTGTATATTTAGAGATGGTTCTATTTTCATTTCTGGGCTGCATCAGCGATGATGACATGGCTTCGGAACCTGAACAAAGCTGGAGAGCTCTGATAGGCTGCCGGTGATGTCATCCCTGTGCCTCTAATGCCCAGGAAAAGCACCAGGGACTGACTGTTTTCCTGACTTTCTTTCCTTTCTTTCTGTCATGTTTTCTCCCCACCCCATCTGCTTTTTGTTGTTGTTTTGCCAATATAAAATCTGACTTTCATACTAACAGTGCGTTTGGAGTTTCATATCCTAGCAACGTTATCACTAAAGGTAGCTGGTGACCGCTCCATACAGACCAGTCCTGCTTTGGCTTGATGCAGTCCCCGCTCTCATGAAGAGGATTGTGTGCTGCTTCACACTGAATACTGCTGCTCTGAAATTTCTTGTCATTGTAGCAAACCTTTTCACATGTTTCCTTTTTGGAACTCAGATGACCGTCACCTGTTAAATTCCACTTCTCACACAAATCCTAACCAGAAGAACCGAGAAGTGGTGGGGGCGTGAACACCAAAAGCAACAGGAAATACAGCAAGGGCACCTGGCTTCAAAATTACAGTAGCCCTGACTCATGCCAAGGGATTCTTCTTGCTTACCTATTGCATAGCCTCACCCACTGCTACCTTGTCTTTGTTTTATGCATCTATTCTGCAGGATTGGAGAAATGATGCTTTTACTGGAGTTAATGAAAGGAATTCTCTGTGGCCCTGATAGATGGCTTTATTTTTGTATTCAGTATCAAATAAATTCTGTGCTCTTTTAAAACACAATAGCAGTCCTGCAGTTTTAATTCTGACATCCTAGGTAAAACTCTAAGTCTCAAGTTTCTATTCTGTGAAGTAGAACAATAACACGCACCCCACTGATGTGCTGTAAGCATCACATTCACTACTGTACATGAGACAGGTAGTGCCTGATTAGGGTAACACTAAACTCTCCTTCTCACCATTAAGAGTCCGTATTTTGTGAAACAGGTAAATAAAGATAACCGGGTAAGAGGGAAACAAAAAGGAAAAAAGGAAAGTTGAGAACTGTTAAACAATCTCTGGGCAGATCAAGGTCACCTAGCACATTCCAAAATCTAAAGTCATTTTTCTTCCTTATGTTGCCAGAATTGGTTTTCATTCAGATATAAACACTACGATGCTAGAATGTGATGAGAGGTGGAGGGACATGAAAATTAAATTTGCAAACCAAAATCTGGAATTTAAGAAAAACAAAACCACAAAAATGGCAGAGAACAGATGTGTCTCTTCTTGAATTCTTCCTCCAGGATTTCCAGAAATTTAACAGATCAGTGAATCTCAAAAAGGAAAAATCATAAGTGTAAAAGATTCTCAAAAAATTTTTTGAGCTTTGTGAAAATGACATAATCATGCATATGTAACATCAGCCTTGCCATTAAGACTTCATTATGACTTTAATCAAGAGTATGGGCCTAGCGTGGTTGCTGCCATGGGTTCAATTCCCAGAATCAAAAAGAAAAGAAGAAAAGAAAAGTTTACAATGTGCTTACATCTAAACCTAAGATGATGGAAAATTATTTAGTACTTAAAAATAGAATAAGAGAAGACATATCAAAAGGTAGAGTGTAAATAAATGTCAAATACAATGCATGTCTCATTATTTTATGGGAATTTCAAAAGGAAGATTTTATGTTTAAATGGACAAGAAAAGTTTGATAAAAGTGTGACCTACCCTCTGAGCCGAGGAGGATATATAAAATAATGAGAAGAGGGTATGCATGAGAGAGAGAGAGAGAGGAACAGCCAGTTCAGGAAGCAGGCAGTAGAGTTTGAGTGCTGGTGTGGAAGGAATTGCACTGGAAAGCATTGAGTTCCCACTGGAGACAGCTAGCCAGACAACGTAAAGCTGTCACTGCATGTGTTACATGGAAGAAGAGGCAGATGTTTGTCCTTAAACTCACTTTACTCATGGATTGAGTGTTCTCTGAGCAGAGCACATACTGCTTTCATGCTCCTACCCTCTCTGAGATAGCTAACATTGTATTTCTTCTTTTGAGTCTCCTCCTTCCAGAGAATGTGGTCTGCTCAGATTCCAGTCAGACTCATCAACTAATCATAATTTTTTAACATTGTGTCTTTCAACATTTTTGATAACGACAAATTCTTTTTTTTTTATTTTAAAGAGGATAAAACAAACCATAACAAAACAAACAAAGCAGACAAGAAGAAATAATGTGACACAGATTTCAAAGCAAGATAACAGGAAATCTACAGTGGCTACCATAATGTCTCTTGTTTTCTTCAAAATAGCTGTCCATACCTTCATGTATGTTGAAGATAATGACAAATTCTTATTTGGGTCTTATTTCTTGAGAATGAAAGATGTCCTTGTATTTAAGTGTTTCAGGATCTTATTTTTATGCAAGAAAAGTGTTATTTTAAAAGTGAAAAGCTCACTGAATTTATTAGGTATTTATCATGTATGTATAATGCTGAAATAATGAGTAATTTTTCTCTTTTAGTTGACTTGGTCCCAAACTTCACCATAGTTTTTTCAGACCTGTACTCTGCTACTTTATCGAGTTTATTTTAATACAGTATGCTACTTCTAACATGAGCTCACTTTACCAAGTACAGCAAAAATTTTAAAAGTCAAGTCAGGTTGCATTAAAAAAAAAACTATTGGTAACCAAAATGACATCATGATGATTACAACATGTGTATAGCACTAAATCACCTGATCCAAGTCTTCCTGCCCTATAATTCTTGGGAAATCTTGTGACTCATTCTGAAATTTTCATTATTTAGACCATGCCTAGAACTTATTCTTTGTTTCTTTTCATTTGAATTTTATCCTGCTCCTGTAATCTCCACTCGTCCTACTATATTAACTGGATGTTAAGAAAGTTTTAACTCTGTAACTTAATAGTACATCACTCCACTTGAAGGGACATACTATAAATTGCAGGTACATTCTGAGTCCCTGGAGAACTACTGGCTGCCACCAAATAAAGTCAGCTTTAGTTGACTGTTCCTGTCACATTACAAAGAGATTTTGCATACTCAATTAGCTGAGTATAATATTTCCACTGACATGTTATATGTTTTCAAGAAGAAATGTTCATGCTCATTAGAGAAAAAGTGTCATGATTTTAGGGGCAATATCTTCAAGCATTCTTTGTTTTCTTAGAATCACAAGAATGTTCTGGCCTGAAAAAGAAGGAAGATTTTACATATGAAAGTATTTACAAACCACAAAGTCTACTTTATTTTATAGAGATCTGAATATACTTAAATGAAAAACTATTTCTAGTTTACTAAAGAAATTTATTCTCTTTCAAGCCTGTGTCTTAATATAGCCATTTTTCTAGTTGTAAAATTTTTATTCACTCTTTCCTTTTAAAAGTTATTTTTTCAAAACTTACTTATTAAGTGAATGATATGTGGCAAGTATTGCTCACCATGGAAGATGCATTTCATGAATAAAACCGACTGTTTTCAGCTCTGCTGGACTGTCTGAAGGACCAAACAGTGCAGGGATAAAAGGGAGAGAATTTGTGACTATGGTGGTCAGCAGAAGTGTCTGCCAAAAAGTGACACATCGACTCACACAGTAAGGCTGGAAATGTGTCATTCTTGGGAAAAGCAAGGGAACTAGCATGTTCAGACCCTGTAAATTGGAAAAAAAATTCAGCAAATGTATTAGTAGGAAGCTTGAGTGATACAGCAGAGTAAGCACGGAACAGAAAAGGACAAGGTAGGTGGATTTGTTGAGGGAACAAGGCCTTTTCAGCCACTGTTTGTCAGTGAAATACTGTTAAAGTGAGGCGGGAAAACACAGAATTTTAAGGAGGAATGCAAAATGACCAGGCGATAATTTTTAAAAGAATATTCTGACTGTTGAATGATGATTGGGTTGGAGAGCTTAAAACACAAAAGGGAGAACAGAAATTTTGAGAGATGTTCTCTTGCAACAGGATTAGAGCAACCAAAATTTGCAAAACATATTTATTCAAGGTACATTATAGGATATACACAGAAGGGTATGTCTGTGTATGTTCATCCATTCCAGATAGGTAAGGTGAGGTATGAGAGCAGGAAAAATCAAGTTTAGTCGTGGCTGTCTGGCGGTACCCTTTCAAGAAGAGATGTGAGGGGAGACGGTTTTGGGAAAAAGACAGCTAAGAATGTAGTTTGGATTGTCTTAATTTTGAGACATCCATAAGCCATTCAAGTGATAATATGTCATGAGAAGTAACTATACAAACAGGGAGTTGAAAGGAGATGCCAGAGCTAAATTGAAATGTAGAAGTCATTGATGTGTGGATAGCATTTGATATCATAGTAAGAGATTATCCCAGGACAAACTCCAGAACACAAATACCCAGAACTAAGACTTGATGCCAGGGAAAGAAAGCAGGAAATGAAGGTAACCACAACTGATCTGAAAAGTACAAAGAGACTTGAGAGTGCATCATCTCATAAAAGTCAAAGAAAGAAGATGCTTTGAGAAAGAAAACAGTTAACTTGAAAGAGAGCTATCTCTAGGAATATAACTAGAACATCCTCATGGGCCCAAGGCACTGTGTGTATGGCGGGGTTGGCTTAGTGGGTGTGTATGACAGTCTGCAGTAACTCAGAGCCCAACAAGATAATATGACTTGGTATCATCTTTGTTTTAAAGTCACACTGGAAATATTTCCCAAATACATGTCATTACTTTTCTGTGGTTATATAATAATCCACATGTTGGGTATGTTAGTAAATTTTGTGAAGGAAAAAAAAAAAAACCCTCAAAGTGGTTATTTAATCGAATTTTCAGCCATTTGTACTTGATAATTTCTTTGTGTGTCTAAATATGTACTCAGGCACAGGCTAGAGCTGATGCACTCAACAAACAAACAAACAGAAACCACTCAATGAAGAGGAACAAAACATCCTGTTCCTGAAAGGCTGAGGAAGATCTGTACTTACTTATTTTATTTTTCCATTATTCAGCTTTTGAACTTCATTACTCGAATTCGGCAGATAATCATTTAAGTCTCCACAATAGTCTCCCCATGGGGTCCCAGTGTGAAGCTAGAGATCCTAAAATGGGCAAAATCTGAACCCCTGAGGAAATTTCATTTCTTCCTATCATCAGACTTGAGACATTCACAGGACTAGAGATTTATCTTTGTCTACCAGAGCCTCTCATCATGTCAGGACTCTCCCACCTCAACAAACAGGCAGCATTTTAACAGTTGGACATAAACTCCATATATGTTTGGAATATTTGAAACATAAAAGCAATTGAATACTCCTCCCAATTCACACACAGATGCACATATAACACATCATCCCTTAAGACATGCCATCTACTTCTAATAAAAAATTTGCCAACAAGAAAGCTATGAAGGCAATGCACATTGTCTGCATAAAAGCCTTCTTTTGACGAGAAAATGACTGTTAATGAGAACATGTTCGTTTCTGGCATCAAGCTTGAAGAGACACAGGTCATAAATCTCTTTGATCTTCTTGCTAAAGCTGGAATCAAGCACAGAAGCAAGTTCATTCATTTAAAAAAATGCTTTTGATTGAAATGATTTCATTTAGTTACAAGTAATTTATCATGTTTTTCTTTCCTCTCCTAGGTTTGTTTTCCATTCTCGGTCATCCCAGTTAAATCTTCGCTAGGACTCCAGTTAGATGTTACTTTCAGGTTTCCTATTTGAAGGAGGTCAGAAAAAACTTCTGAGAGAAATGTGTATGTGGGGGAGTATAGTTTGGGGTGAGACAAACAATAAGAATTCATAAATTTTGAACAAAAACTGTCCCGACGCTCTGCCTGTAAGCACACTCTGCTTGTTTTAGATGTATCAATACTGCCCTCTCTTGCTTATTCTCGGATTTCATTGAAACTTGGTTACAAGGCACAGTCTTGCAAATTGAACACTTCTCTTTCTCATTCCTTCCAACAAGTCACCATCTAAAACCATGTGTGAAGTCCCTATATGGCTTCCTTCCAATTAGATTTATTCCCCCTTTAATGCAACATGTTTCCTTCTGTTATTTCTGTTCCCTGCCTCCCGGGCTGTGTTCACTCCCACCTTAGTCGGAAGCACCTCACAGCAGCAGGAAAAATGAGCTTCTCACCCACAATATCCCTTTGGAGCTGTAATGCAAATGGCCCTCGCAGGAGAACTGCCAGGTCTCTTCCCTATAAAGAGGGCTAATTCTATTTCTAGTGCCTTTGGAGAATGCATTTGATAACTGCCAGCCTGATTGCAAGGTGAAATTTGGAGTCTTTTATCAGTTATCTCCACCAAACTTTCTCACTATCTGGAGCCTCTGTGCTTTCTCAGTGAAAACAAAGACAACAGGCAGAGGTTGAGGTGGGAAAAAAAAAAAAAAAGACAGTAAGTGCCTGCAATGCTTTTTGCTGTGCTCAGAAGGCCAGAAATGGCTGAAACCCCCTGTTGAGGACCTCTCTTGAGTTTTCAAAACAAAATTTGACAGAAAGATTTTTTTCTAATTATCTGAAAAATCCAAAGAAAGTAAGTATTCAGGTACTGATTGAAATAGTTAATAATTCCTCTTGCTTTCCACCCCTGATTACCATTTTGATTCTGTTCAAATGAGTTAGAGTCACGGGATACAAGGAAGGCTTAAAAACAAGATGATCTTGAAATTATACATTCTTAAGGTTTTTACATGCAAGATTTTGGAACCATCAGTGTCACTCACTCAAGGGTTGTGAACTATTCTTGCAGGGTTTCTGAATATACTAATCGGAGAGAGATGAAAATGAGGCTAAGAAAAGTAGAAGAAAGCCTCCAACTGTTTCTGCTTTGCAGGTCAGATATGTTATTTGAATTCATGGGGAGGGTATCAAAGAAAAGGTTTCCAACTTTCTCCACCCGTAACACCTGTGGGTGAAAAAGATGAAATGGATCTCATTTCCCTTAACTTTTCCAATTAGTTTCTGCCAAATATCTAAAGCAAAGAGTAAAGGGGAACACTGATAATTGAACTTTGTGATGTGTGTGGGGATAGACAGCTTCCTGTATCTATTATGCTGGGGGCTGTAGGAGTGAGTATAGGGAGGTTAGGTAGCCCTGGTTGGTTTAGATTTCACATTTCTTCTTTGGATAAGAGCACAACCAAAAGACTGAGCTTCTGTGTAACACTTAGAGCAATTGGCTCCTGTGTGTAGCAGAATGCAAGAGAGCTCTGAGAGAATAAGAGACAGGAATGGACACTTGGAGAGGGAGAAGAGGGAAAATTTAACTCACCTGGCTGATGGAGTAAAGCAGGTTTTAGATTTCTCAACCGCTAAGAAACAGCAAGAAGCCACACAAAGGTTTCATTGGTTGACTAATTGCTGGAAAGAGATTGGTGAAAAGAAAGGCAAGTGTTTACTTGATTAGCAGGCAAAACGGAGAAGGATGTTTGCATTACTTCAATTTTCATTTTCTATCAGTGTTTGCCCCCTTTTCTGGCCCATCACTCTCATATTTTAATCCCTATGGATATCCTGGTTTTTCTCCCTCTTACTTATCCAAACATGCTCTTGGAGAAACCTCCAACATTGACCACTCAACTGAGATATTTTGCTATGATCATTGTCAATATATACCTGTTTCACCTCCAGGGATTTGGAAATGGAGAGGAAGACAAAGTTTTTTTCCCCAAATATCTGCTATATTATTTGCTTCTACACAGCATAGACTTTTAGGACCAAAGTGGCCAACAGTGTAGCTGAAAAGATATTGTTTGCTTGTTGTAATCAAACAATGACTGAACCTGAAGTCATCAGTTATATATTCAAATCCTGTCCTTCTATAGCATGGTGTCTGGATGACCTTGGCCAAGTCACTTAACCTCTCTGAGTCTAGCTTCCTGTTCTATAAAATGGGGAACATAATTCTTCCCTTGCCTACTTCACAATGTTGCTGTGAAGATCAAATGAGGTACTGTATGTGAAAGTTCTTTGAAACACTACAAAACACTACACAGATGCAAGCTATTGTTATAAAGCTGAATCCTGGTGAGTCTCTGTGGTTTTTGAGCCATATGTGTGCATGCTGGGTCTGCTCTATCATTATTTCTAAATATGGCTGGTCTGTTGGCTTCTGAAGTTTCCACATGAAATACAGTCTGTGTATTTGCTGGAAGCTTCTTCTGTATGTCCTCAAATAATGGCCCATTAAGTGTTATATTCCAAAACAGCAGAACCAGCATTTCTGACCTTGTACCTGTGACCTGCAGAAGTACTATTGTATCTCAGAGATAAACGTACCTGAACTGCAAGGTGCTTAAAAGATATATTTAGTGCGTAGGCATTTCATTTGTCACTGAGCAATTTTACAGTGTCTGATATGAGCTGAAGATTTTATGATCTATAATCAAAGGCTTTTGCTGACACCTCTCCTTAATTTGGATTTGTGACAGTATTAAAAATGGGACTTTCATCTTTGGATCCATTTCACTTACTTGGATGAAACAGCAATGTATGCTTTTAAGTGCAAGTCACTTAAAATTTTCAGACTGTCCTTAGTAACACAGGAACTCTTGACACAAATTTGTACTATTGACTTAAGAAAAAGTGTTTTACTTTCTGCCCCCTTTCAATCTTCTTTGTGCTAGGCTGTTTGCAGTCCTTAAACCCAATATGCTAGTGTCTCATAAGCAAGGGTAGAAGGCATAGTTCCATTGTAACTGTATATCGATGGTCTATAATTTAAATACCTATGGCATAATGGAGAAAGAATGCTAGGATGTAGGACTAGTCAAGAACTTTCAAAATATTTCATTAACTTTTGTTCTGAGACAAGTTAATGTTAAATTGCTAAATAGCCCAAGTAGGGCTTGAACTTGCAGTTCTTCTGCCCCGGACTTCCAAAGTAGAGGAATTACAGGCATGTACCATCATGACTCTCCTTCTTTAGAGTTTCATTTAACTTATGTAAAACCTGAATCTCAATGGATTTATGGTTATACCAAATTTCATTCTTCTATGATTAGCAAACTGAATTTTAAAAAATCAATAGCTAGTAAAGTATCCTTTCTAGAGCACCAGATAATTATTTTCTATTATAAGTACCATACACATCTCTTCATACATTTATAAATTCATACATATGATTTGACCAAAGGAATTCTGCTATCTGTGGCTATATTGCCATTTCTTGTTCCACTGGAAATGTCATGAAATAATAAAGTGTCCCTTTTTCTACAAAGGTTTTTTAAAAAATTAAATCCACATAAGGGATCTACATATATATACAGGTTGCAGTTTGTGCAAAGACTGCATGTAGCTACAAATAGATGAAAATCAACAAACTTAAGTCACAAAACCCATTCTTACTTTCTTCTTATATTTTATTGCTTTTGTTGAACAAAAATGTAGAATCTAGTAATATGACTAATTTTATGTCCATCTCCCAACCTTTTAGGATTCTTCTGCATGTTCTAAATCTTGAAAGCCTCTAGAAAATGTCCATCGTGCTTGGTCTCAGTAGAAAAGTGATCCTTTCTCTCCATTGTCTAACCTCCAGGATCTCTGGTCTCACTTTCCTGGTTACAAATCTGTGCTGTTGGTTCCCTCTCTAGAGTAGCTCAAGCTTAGTCCTGAACAGATATCCCTTACCTACCTTCAAAGAATGTGAAAGTGTGTTATACAAGAATACCTAGGAGGTAAAGATTATTAGGGCTGCTTTGGAGTCTCGCTGCCATAACCTATAAAGTAACATACATACATGGGGATCAGACTCATAAAATATTTGGGGATCTTATACTACAAACAAAAATAAAAAGTTGCATTGTTTTAAAATAATTGGTGATATTTGATATTACACAGGTCATTACATCTTCATATCTAATTAAATTGTTTCTTTGGCTTTATATTATTCTTATGATTTGTCTGAAAACACCCTAGATAAGAAAAGATGGCAAATAGAGAAAGAGAAAAATTTCAGGCACACTGAGATCCATCCTACACCTGAGTTACCCCTACAGACAACAATAAACCACCAGTGTGTGCTTCATCAGCAGATAACTCCTCAAGGGCTTCATACTCTGCTTCTCCAAACAAATTTCATCTACTGATATGCATATATGTCATCTACTGATATCCCTATTTCCTGGGATCAGTGGTGGCCTTCCCTGAGTATTGGCCAGTCATGCTATGGAACTATATTCTCAAAGTTTTCCCATTGTTTCTTCATGGAAATATCTGTTCTATTGCTTTGGTATTAATAATTATTTTCTTAATGATTATTGTATAGTACAGATCATCTCTAGTCCAACAGTATAAATAGTGTCTTTATCTTCAACTAAACACTCCTGGCCTTTACGTGTTTGCATTCCTATCAGAATTCTGGTTCTCCATTTAAAAATAAGAACATGTCTGAGATTTATTGTTTTAACCTCTTGTTTACCTATTTCCAAGTGTTAATTTTGTGCTAGTGCCAAGAAAAATTCCAAATAGTGGGACAAGGAGCCTTGATACAAATGGTACCTTTGGACCTATGGTTCTGGTTCTTACTGGGAACTAGATAGGAATGTGGACTCTTAAGCCATCCCAGGCCTCTAATGTCAGAATTTATAGTTTTTACAAGAACGCCAGCTGATTTTTATGCACATGAAAGTGAATAAATATTGAATAAAAAAATAAGATGGAGCCATAGACTTTTAAGAAAGAAGAATAAAATAAAATAATTACATTTTTAAAATTAGGTCATATTAAAAAATTTATTTACATACTTAATAACTATTGCTAAAATACGATTTCACTATAAGTGGATTAATTCTCAACACTGATTTATCCATTTGAAGGAAAATTTAATTATTGATTCTTAAAATGCTCAAGAGTCCTTCATTCTGATTTTCTTTTCAAACTATGAATTAGTTTATAGTTCAGCAGTAAAAGAGAGTTACCTTAAACAAGAAATATAGCATTTTAGACCCCAAGAATAGCTTAGCTAGAAAGCCTAGGTGTGTATAATACAAATCTATCAGAAGTGGCATTTACTTTAATGCCCAGTGATGGTAACCACCATATCATATTTGGTAAATATTTTCTTCTGACTGATACAAGATGAAAAAGCAAACTCATCTGGCTTTTAACAATGAGGCTTAGTCTGGTTACATATTCTGAAATACAGCTGGTTAAATAAAATATTCATGTTATCTTTCAAAACACAGACTGGAAATGTACCCAATGCCCACTGGGAAGTATCAAAGAAGATAAATTATTGGGAAAAGCAGATTTTAGCCCTCTTCTTTTCTCTGGTCTCTATGCTTTCCAAATCAAGGCTCTCTTTTCCCTTTTCTTCCCCTGTGGGAGCATTTTAAGAAGATAAATACAGATTTATCATTCTTAGCCCAAATGAATGCTTTCAAAATAAGTTGTGGTGCTGCCTGCCAGCAGTAGGCACCCCTGCGCTCACTAGTAAAATTCTGCCAAACCCTCAGTCCTCATGGGCACCTTTGCACTCTAATTGCCAAAAACGAAGAGAAAAAAGGCTCACATCAAGTATGTGGCACCCAAGGGATAGAAAAGCAAAGAATATGTGCATGAACGGTAACATTTTTCAAAGCAGAAGCATAATTTCTTGGGGCAATGATAGGTGAATGGATTTTTGTGCAGATATTCTCTCATCACTGTAACATTAATAACATTATGTCCCAGATAGAAGCTTTCACACATGGAACCTTAAAACGGCCCTCATGGTGATACTCAGACAACAATCCTAGGGTCAGACACAGGCTAATTAAGATAGGTGACCTTACAAGCCGTACCCCATGCAGCTTCCCTGTTGAGCCACAGTAAGCAGCTGATGACAGAAATCGTGGCTGCAGGGTTGTGAAGCATGGTCACCTGGCATGACCTAGGAAGCACCTAAAGATGCTTCCCACAACAACCAGTCCTTCAGGAGAAAGTCACTGATACCATTTCTTTCTTCCTCCTCCATCCTTTAATCTTTACCAATAGTATGTCTTCCCTTTGTAAAATGATCCAAAATTTCCAAGTATTACTCCACTCTTTGGGTTTTTTGTTTGTTTGTTTGTTTAAAGGAACCTAAAATATCCTCTCAACTTTTGTCTAACATGTTTTCCTCTAGGATGTCTAAAAGAAAAAGTAATATTTGCAAGCCTTTCGCTGTAATTCTTTGGTTGACTTTGAAAAGCCATAAAAATAGCAGAATATCCAATGAATACAAAGGATCCATCTGATAATCAATCTTTATGCACAGACCAACAGCATATTTTTTCAAATGAGATGGTTTTGCTACTTAGGAAGTTCATGCAGAATTTCAGAGTGTTTGGAGGACTGTGTTGGTAACTGCCACCACCAGAGACAAAGCTGCCTATCAAAATGTTCCCTCTTTTTATGCTGAATGGAGCACTGAGATTCATTCTTTAAATGTGTTGTTTTATTCTTCTATAGATTTTATTGTGATAAATGTCTCACTAATGAAAATGCAATGACTCCACCTTCAAAAAGCACTAAAAATAGCTCAGTAATGCTTGTAAGCAAATGCATGAATGAATGAAAGATTCTGCGACTATGTTAGGAATGCAGAGTTGTAGAAGTTTCCTGAAGGAAAAAAGTAAGATCTAATTTAAGATGTAGTTGAGATTGCAAAACAATATTGCATTAAATTTATATTTAGTCTATGTCAAATCTGAAATAATGAAGTGTACCATAGAGATAACAGTGCAGAAATCGCAGTGTAGCTCACTATGTTTTCCTTCTGAAATGTGAGCTGCCATTGATAGACGTGTAAAATTCCTTGTAAATCATACTAATTATACAATCCCATTTTAATCTTTATTACTGAGGAGTGCGTATTAACAAAAGAAAAAAAGCAGCTTAACATACTATGTCACTGTAATATTTACAAACATCAACACAGCATTTGCTTCACAAATCTAAGATACAAGAAGATACCATTAGTTTGTTTTGTTTTGTTTTTTGGATGAAGCAACTCTCTGAAATCATATTTTCTTGAAGCTTTTTAAAGGAAGGTTATATTTCTATCATCTATCCTTGCTTTGACTTAGGACACAATATCAAAAGTTTGATGGAGACTGCAATTTGATACATTAATCCTTCAGGCAACTTTAGAGCATGCATCATCTAGAGTAGGAAAATCCCAGAAATGGTATCTAGATTCAAGAAACATGTGCACAAAGGAAGGTGGGTACATTCCTGAGCAGAACCCTTTCTAAAGTTTGTGTGATCAATAGGGTTGTAGGGTTGTGCTCAGTTAAGCATTTCTAATTATATCATTAGTGTGAAAGAAACCCATCTCATTCTGATCCATCCAGCTCCCCTAAACCCATTCTAAATCTGTCCATATCCAGGTCCTCAAATAATGATTACATTGGAAATAGTAATAAATTTAAAAATGTATTTGTTTGCATTTATTTCTTTAAAATAGCAGCTTTGAAGTTATACTCTATTGTTCAGGAAATACAAAAAGTATCTACATCCTTGACATCTGGTAAAACTAGAACTACATAATGTTTTATAGGCGTATGTGTGTGTGCTGAATTCTGTGTGTGTGTGTGTGTGTGCGTGCACACACGCGCATGCTTTAAATTCTGTCTCCTTAACAATGGTGCCTCTGTAATGATTTAATGATGGGTGCTCATGGTTAGGGGTGGCCTCTCTCCTGCAACAGTGTGAATAAAGCAACAGGGCATCTGAAATATCCGGACATATAAATCTCTGAACAACAAGGGTCATTTGGGTTTCCCATTGCTTAGAAAGCACCATTTATATTTCTCATATGCTTTATTTATTTGTCTGAGTATTTCACTGGGCTTTTTTCTATTCCCTTTACTTTTCAGGGCATTGACCCATCTCTTTCATAAAAGCATAAAGAATGAGATCAGAGATTAAAAAATAATAATAATTCAACATTAGGCCTTTCACTTCTTCTCTATATTTGGTGAAAATTTAGTGACATTTGAAATCTGGCTCTATCTCTTATATCTGAGTGGGTGTTAGGAACTTACCCTTTTATTTCCCCATCCACTACAAATTCTGTCTTTGCTGAGGGAGGATTAGCTAAGAATAGGGCAAAAGCATTTTCCTCTACTTCAGAAACAGCCCTTGGAGGGTGTCCTGGGAGAGTTTCCTGAAGACTGCCTGGTTCCCAGTTGGCTCTTGGTAAGAAATATGTGTTTAGTAAATCAGAGTATGATTATCTTCTCTATTCTTGCCACCCTGAGGGTCAAGCATATTTCGTAAAGTTTACCTTTGCTTCATTGCACCTCACTGTGCCTACCTTTTAACACCTCATCTACTGAGATTTTACTTATTTGATCATTATCCAGGATGCCTGGAAGTATATATCTGTGAAAGTATTCTTCACATTTGTGCCCCCAATGAATGAATTTTAGTCAAGAGGCCACAATGCCCTTGGTGTTGCTTTTCCATAGAGTCCTGTAAACTAATATTTGCTACTGGCATGCCCTTTGTGAAGGCCTTCAGCCATCTGAGCCTCAGTTTCTTCATGTGTAACATGGGGATAATAACATCCCTGTTGTGTGGTTGCTGACATGATTTTATTCGATTTGATATTCTAACAGGTTAAAGATCTAACATGCACCTGACATAGACTCTCAAAAACATAAGGTTCCTTCCTTCAGTCATGTTTTCCCTTTTCTCAAGCCTCATTGCTCTGCACTTTTGCCATGGCACCAAGCATGGAAATTCACATAAATCTGGGAAATTCTTTGGAATTAATGGAAAGTGTTAATATTTCTCACATGTGACTAATGATACCTCTTGAACCAAATCTGAACTCTTAAAATCCTTTGGAGCTGTCTCCCTCTTTGTCCATTATGACAGCAGCTCATATCAGAGCATCTGTCAAAACTTGCTGTGGGGCCCATTTGGCAGTCATTTTTTCTCTCATTCATTTAATGCTGTCAATTAAGGGGCAGCCATAATCAAAGAAGCGGGAGTATAAATGAAGATACTAAACCAAGTGAGTTTAAAGAAGAAAAGTCTGCTTTGATGGTTGTCCAATGTCTGGGAGATGTGACTTCTATCATTACGAGAGGTACTCTGGCACTGAACTGGTGGTTCATGTTATCTATCATGAGTCCCTGGAATGTAATTTTGTTAGTGGTAGTTCTGTAAGGACCATGCAGGACCATGGGATTAACTGTAACTAGGTCATAAGACACAGATCCCAAGGATAGTCTGGCAAATACATATGTGCAAATGGATTTCTCTGCTCATGGTGTATTAGATCAATCTTGTCCGTAAGACTTTCACAGTCTGCCATTTTGTTGAGAAATGGTTTTACGAAACATCCATCTTCATTGGTCTCTAAAACAACTTCTTCCCCTTCTCTGAGTCCACTAGTCTACAGAATGGAGAGAATGAGAGCAATGACCTAAAAAGCTTTGCCACCTGAGGTATCTGGGTACATTAACAGATTAGTGAGAGAAAGAAACAGTCACATTAGATTCATCTCACATCAATTGTATTGCACAGCATTGATAGAAGCAGTAAAGAGAGGAAAAGTTGCCAGTGTCTGCCAGCTGCAGGCTGCATGAGACACCAGCTAAAATCTGAGGCTTATGACTCCTACCTGGAGGGTCTAGGAGGTACCCATACTACGTCTACCTCTTTTTCACCAAGCCCCACATTAATAGCATCCATTAGCATTAATTTAAATGGCACAATAATACTGTTCCACCCTGAATAATCAAAGAGCAGAAGGAATATGGCACCCGGAAGTCAGAGCTTGAAGAATTAATAAATTTGTTTCAAAATGACAGTTTCGAGGCGCCTGAGCCTGCACTGCAGAGTTGAAGGCAGACAGCTCCAGATGGCAAAAGCTGCCGAGGAGATGTCTTCAGGATCAGCAGCATCTGAGAGGAATGAACAGAATGCAGGCCAGGTTTGGATCAGGGGAAAAGCCCTAGAGACCTGCGATGAGATTCATTTTCTGAAACAGCTATAAAAGAATAAGAAATAAGGAAAGGACTGAGTTAGTTCAAGTATCCTTGTAACAGAATGAGGTTGTTTTATTTCTGTATCTGAAATCCAGTCCCTTTCAAAGCATTTCTCTTACTCCACTTTACTTTAGCCCTAAATTCCCAAGTCCTATTTCATAGTGCACCCAAACTGCATAAATAAAACCACTTTGGAAATTCCATCTCTGGCCATCTCAGGGCATATATGATTGGCAGGGTTTCACAGAATTTCAGTCTTTCATATTTTTAACTACCCACCACGAACTCACATTTAAATGTCACCAGTGGCAAAGCCAAGAAGAAATTTAAAAGCATTCCTGTATTCAGGCACATTAGTCCATTCATGAATGTACACACACACACACACACACACACACACACACACACACACGGTGTTTCTGAAAACAAACTTGCCAATTTACAAATAGGATATCAGAATCCATTAGGACAAAGGTTGGCCTATGGTTTAAAAGAGTAAATAATTGGTTTCTGTCCCATGTCATGTTTTAATTAAAGATAGCAATGCAATCTACAACATATCTGGAAATTATTAGAAACCTGTTTTTCTAGAGGCAAAAAAGATCAATACCTTTTTGTCTCTGTGGTATAAAACATCTCAGGTTACTCTGTCCCTGTTTATTCCAGCAACTCACAGTTGAAAGTAAACATTACAGTGACAAGATTGAAATTATATTTTGAGAGCAAATGAGGACTTTGTGAAATTAGCTAAATTGTTTGTTTCAATAAGACTAGATGTGCCAGTCTAAAGGGCTTTGCTATAGGAACAGAGACAAAAGAACAGGAAATGATTCCAGGGGAGGGGATCTTCTGGTTTTTCTAGCAAACCGGCCAAAGCTACCAAACAAAGCCAAGAGCTAAGGGTTCATGGGAAAAGATAGAGATCACTCACCCTAGTTGGATGGAATTAAAATAACTCAGCAAGATCTACCATAAAATGGATCCTGAGGTGACACTGGGTGCCTTCAGGTGGTATGGCCGTTGATCTAAACTGGGTTCTCAACATTTAAAGCTGCTTCTTAGGATATTTAAAGAAAAAATATCATATTAGGGCCATAAATGATAGATGAAGCGTCGGTGGAAAATATTGAAAGGAGGCACCACACGCAGAGATGGAGGCTTTCTTTCCATGAGTCCAAATGAGCGTTTATCGAAGTCTTTCCCACTGAAATGTAACCACCCTGATAACATTTCCACTCACTAAACAGAAGTGTAGAAATGGAGAAAATAGAATGACCCTCCAATCATTATCTATAGGACATTATGCTGATAAATGGTGGTATTAATGAACCCAAATGAATTTGAATCCTTTCTCCCTGCAGTTATTTTGATAATACTAGAATCTACTAAAGTGCATGGAATTAACAATTAAGGGGGGTTAAACAGGCACTTAATACTTGTTCTATTTTGCACAATTTGGCAGTAATGCATCTGCTGTAATCAGGATTTTTATTTCTCTTTGGGAAAAAAAGGGAAATGTTTATGTTTGGGAAGCAATGCCTCTAGGATTTGCGGTTCCTCCGTGCATCCAGGGCTCCTATGTGTTTGCATTTGTGCGTGCCTTTGTGGCGCACGTATTGGTTGGCCCCGCTGGCAGGGCTGATTTGTCCGGCTTTCTCCTTTTGCAACAGCGCCACCTTTGGGCTTCTAAAGGGAAAAGTCTTTTTTTTTTTTTTTTTTTTAAGACCGAAAAAGTGCAACTATCTGAAAAATGCACTCATCCTCAACCTTTTGTTCAATGAAACTAAAAAGAAAATATATTTTCTTATTAGAAAGAGAGATCTGGAAAAATAGGAAGCCTATAGGGAGAAAAGAATTTCAAAGAAGGTAAGAATCAGCAGGAACAAAGGAAAAAAAAAAGAAAAGGGAAAGAACAAGAGAAAGAAAGAAGGATGAGAGAAAAAAGTAGCAGTTTATGGGACAGCTCATCCTTGGATTTCAGACTTGAAGACTCTGACTACTCTGGACATCCAGGATTTCTCCTGTTTCAGCTTTTCTGAGCAGTGCCATCTCCCTGTCACCTATAAATACAGTACCATGTAATGAAGGAGAGAGCCTTACAGAGAATTTGGATTTCTGTTGACTCTATCCTTTTAAAAATAAGAATTATATGTAATGCATGCACCTGCTAAGGTTCCTGATGATTTTCTGAAACCTCAGTATCTTTCCATTGTTTCTAGAGTTGTTATACCCTCACTCTCAGAAAACATAACCTTAGCTAACCAAGGACGGGAGATGAACTTGAGTTCTGCTATTCTGCTATTCTGCTGTCTACTAAATTTCCATTTTGTATGTATGACAGTCAGTTGGCCAATTATCCCAGAAATATACTCTCCATAGTTTAGTGGCCAAGACTGGAAAGCTACTAAACCCTTGACTAGTAACAATGGTTTGGACTGGGTTTTCATGTTTGTTTGTTTTGATGCTGGGAATCTAATACAGAGTCTCATACATGCCAGGCAAGCAAGCTCTCTACCACTGACCCAGCCCCAACCCCAGCTATGTTCAAATGTTTTAAATCAGGAAAAAATATCTGCTTATAATTCTTGTCCTGTAGAAATGTAGGTTTTTATTATCTAAACTATGGGCATGTGACAAAAAAAGAAATGAAAGGAACAGTGTTACAAGTAGGATGGAAAAAGATATTTTGAGCATCCTAGAGGACAGCCCGGCTGAAAGAAAGTAAGTTAATGTTCTCTGCACCTCTCCGTTACATGACTGATGGTGTGGTGGCTAGAAGACAGTGAGCTCACAATCCGAGTCAACTCTATTGCCTCCCAGAAGGTGGGCTGACTGGAAGACAGGGAGTTTGCCTCTGTGCCCCTCCATCACATCCACATGGTGGGGCTGGCTAGAAGAGTGTAAGACTGATGGGAACCCCAAGACCCAGGACAACAGCCTGGTGCACAGACATGCACACACTTTTGGAGGACAAAGTAATCAGCAACGTCAGTAACATGAAAGAGTCTGAAGCAGCAGTGAAGAAGGCAGCAGTTGGACTCTGGAGAGCTCCACGGACAGAAGCCCTGCCCCAGTCCCCAAATCCAGAGATCAAGATTGGCTACGTACTCAGCGCATCTCTCAGATGTAACATGGACATTATCACAGAACTGTAAACACCAGAAGAAGGCAGGTTCTTGGGATAGCTATAAAGAATCCACATCTGGAGGACATCCTGAGGAATAGACATCTCCTTTCCTCATTGAGAGAGGCCTCAATGCTAGTGGTAGTGCTACATATGGAAGGTTGGAAGGTATCAACATAGAAGACAAAATAAAAGAAAAAAGAAAGGGGTGAGAATGGCAAGATGCAGAAATGGGTGTGGTCCCGGATCTCCAATCTGCCCAGCAAAGGCCTGGAATTCAATGAGACAGATGAAGTTGGAAATCAAACACTGGAAATTTCTGAAATGATAACAACAGAAGTGAAAAAATAAGTGGAAAAGGCTCTAGAGAAAATAATCTCTCAGGTACAAAAAAATGATGCTTAAGATCAATATATTAGAGAAGATCAAAGATATTAGAGAAGACACAAATAAAAGAACAGATAAGCTTAGAAAAAAGATCAAAACAAAAAATGGCCAACATAGGAGATAAATGGAATCCATGAAACAGACCCAAAAAGATTCAGGAGAATAAAACCTCCAATGAAACGACATGTAACAGACTGAATGAAGGAAAGGATAAAATTTCAGATCTTGATCAGAATTTCAGATAGTAATAATGAAGTGAAAGATATCTTAAATATAGCAAGAGTCATGAGAAAGCAATCCAACAGCTATAAGACAAAGCAAAGAAGAATAACACAAGATACACCGGGGTCAGTGAGAAAGCTGGAGACAGCACAAATGCCATAATCATAAAAATATATGCACTCAATTATATAGGACACTTATTGGCAGACATAGGAAATCAAATTAGCAATAACAGAGTTGTAACAGGGTACCTCAATACCCATTGTCACAGAGATACAGATCAACTAGACAAGAAAACAATCATCAAAGAAATATCAGAGTCTAACCAAACCTATGAAAAAGTGGATTTAGTAGAAGAAGCCAAGCCCTGAGACCCCACTGCTATTGGGGTGCTATTAAACCACCATCCCAAGCCTCAGAGGAGCCCGGGTGTCTAGTCCAATACAGAAAATTCCTGGGATGCAGCAAAGGGATGATTCAGAAAAACACAGGAAAAAATAAAGATGAAGGAGCAAAATACAATCTCAGACCTCCCGCCCACAAAGAATAAGTTCAGGAGACACAGACATAGTACAAATTAGAAGTTATACATCTAAAATTTTTGAAAAGTAAACAACTGAAGTAAAGAAGCAACTTAGTTCTTGTATTTTCTGGTTCATTTTACATGCCTGTGTCTGATGATCTGGACAGTTATTTTAAAGTTAACAAGTGGTATTATGATAGCCACTGTAAATTTCCTATTATTTTACTTTGAAGTCCTGTATCATTTTCATTGTTTTTTTTTGTTTAGTTTTATATCATTTTGTTTGTTAGATTCTTTTATGAGGGTGCAGACAGCTATCTTTAAGGTAACAAGATATATTGTGGTAGCCATTATTGATTTCCTATTAACTTGTTTTAAAGTCCTGACCACTTTCATTGCTTTGTTTTGATTGGCTTTATTCTGTTTTATTTTGTTTGGTTTTATTCTCTTTAAAATCAAATCAAATCAAGATATTTTGAAACCTCAGAAGCCAGGTAAGTACATGCTCTTATGTTTAGAGCGTTTAGTACTGAGTTTCATGGCTTCAAATCCACTTACACCTCATTCTCCTGACTTCTTGCAATGGCTTCTCTGAAAATCACACTGCATCCTTTACCCAGATCCAAAGTCCAAAAGTCTCTTCTTCAGTAAGTCATTCCCTTAGCAAAACTTTTTAAGCTCCTCTTACTGCTCACAGGATAAAATTTATATTTCTCAATCTGTGAGCCAAAGTATTTGCAAATTTGTTGGGAAAAATCTCCTTTTGATGATCCCATACAAAGCCTCTCTTTAGTCAGGGTCACTAAACACTCTGTGCGTCATCCTTCAGACCACATTAACCATCTACTCCATGCTCTGCCCCTTTAGTTTCTCTTGCACTCTAATTGGTGGGAGGGTTACTCTGTCATGACAAACACTTTATGAATGGGATAAATCCTTTCATAAAAACATCTTATACAGTGCGATTAAATAATAATATTTAATAATTAAATATTAAATAATTGTTAATAATCTTTAACAATTCTCTTCCTGTACACATTGGGTATCTGATGTTTTCGTGTGTATGCTATGTCTATTTGCATTCTTTATGAGAGAATTAAGGTAATGTTTTGTGAATGTGTAACGTACTGAATTTTTTAAAAAGACATTGATTGAAGGCACAGTAAGATCGTCCCAGCTTGTGCACCCAAATAAAAACTTACTTTTAACTGGCATTTATTTTGCATAGTTTGGGAGTGTCTGATTTGTAGAAAAATGTGTATTTTTAAATTTATATCTTTACTGTTTACTCCTTCTTTATTGAGAAATAAGTAAGATCTTTATATTACTTCTTGGCTTATACTTCCAGCTATGTTTACATGTTTTATATTAATTTTAAGTATCTATAAATCTTACATAAATTGAAAACAGAAAAAGAAGCCTGCTTATATTGGTGCATAATTTTTCATATTCCTTGTTTTATTGGAAGTGAACTAAGTTCTAAGAACTCCTGTGCCTCTAACAATCACTTACCCAGAAATATACCCATATATACTTATCTCTCTCTATTATGCATATATACATTTTATTATTTTTGAGTTGGCTAAAGAATAATAGGTGCTCAAAAATCATCATTTTATATAATCTCCACTTAGAACCATCCTATACTTCATTTTATATCTAACGTAATATTCTTTCCTTAGCTCTTGAGCACTGAATTATTTCTCAAGTAAGGCCCTTATGTTTCTATTGAACATACAAGTGATTACAATAGTTTGTACGAACAGTTGTCTACAATGTTCATCTTATACAAAATACAGTGGTGATTGCAGAAGAAATCTTGGATGTGATCTTCACCTTCAAATTGTAATCAAGGCCATCCATCAGACTCTTAAGAGTTTGTACCTATCTTGCGATAGTGGTTTGCAAGTGACAAAGTATTGGAAAACCTTTAGCTAGGCCTCAGTTGCTTACGGGGGTAGATGATTCAATTCTAAAATTGAAGAGACATGCCCAACTTATGGAGGGCTTCTGACATTCATTTGCTGAGATATAGTTTAAGCAAAATGGTCCTTTCTGTCACATGACATTTCAAAAAATATGAATTCTAAAATTCTGGAAAAGTACTAGACTTATGAAGCCCATATCCTTATCCTCTTATTTTATAATTTACTTGTAAACAATTAAATCTCCTTCTGGATTGGATTACTCACTCTTCTGTTTTATAAAAATCATTTCTTGTGTCTTTACTAGCTCAGTCCAAAAGATAGAGTGCGTCATACATTTCTAGACACATTGCTTTATCTAGAATATAATCTAGTACATAATGGCGATCAATAAATGCTTGTTAAATTGCTCTAGTGAATTGTCAGCTTGAGAGAAAGTTATATCCTGATTATACTTTCATCACTTAAATGCTTAAAACACTGCTTTGCAAATATAGGGAATTCAACAATTACTTTTTATTTTAAAACAAGAGTGAAAACATGAGCTAATCTCTAAAAGATGAATGCTTTGTTAGACTAGAACATACCTCCTTTCCAACTTTGGGGCTCAGATGCAGAAGCTGTATCATTAGTTGCTATGAGAAATATGTCAGACAACAGACATTTATCTTTTTCTTCATCAGAGTAGTGTATCTCAAAAAAATTCTTTTAAAGAAAGGAGTTGTCATTTGTTATTGTGGCATTTCTTGTTTGGTTTCACGTTCTATTTCTCAGTACTGAATTCAGCCTTGCACTGTTTCTCTGGTAACATGTGCTATTCTAGCAGGCACTAAATGCCTGTCAATGAGGCAGTTTATAAGAGACTGAGGAATAATTGTACAAGGCCTTGCACCTTAATGCTTTTAAAATGCCCTCTGCTTTATTTTTAAATATGACCAAGGAAGTTTGATATCATAAAAGACTAAGTATCCAAGACAAACTCATTTCCAATCAGAGCCAGTCAGACCCCCTACTGTTCACATTATATATTCATCCTGTGGGCCTCTTGGAATTCAACAATTGTTTCTTGGTGCAGTTTTATCACTCTCCTTTCTCCAGTCTATTTATTTCATGATTATTCAGCACATGTAAATAAATATGTCATTATCCTTTGTGGTTTCAGAGTAGCAACAAGAAAAATGAAAATTGATGCAAACGTCAAGATGTAGGGCTGCAAATTGTATCTTTTGTACCTAGAAATACAGAAAATCTATCTTTTTTTATATTGTGAAGTGTGAGAATTTGGCTATGTGTCCAAAGTGGTATATTTTATTGGGTAAGGTTCTCCAGAGATATAGCACAACGCACACACACACACACACACACACACACACACACACACGTTATGAGGAGTTGACTTACACAATTAAAAATCCTGAGAAGTCACAACATTCAGCTGGCAAGTGGGGACCAAGGTGAATCAATCATGGGAGTGCTAGGCTTAATCCAAGAGCAGATGTTTCATTTTGAGACCATAGATAGCTAAATGTCACTGTTCCAGCTCAAGCAGTTATGTAAGAGATATTCATTTTACTCAGCATTTTCTTCTGTAGAATCTTGAACTGACTAAATGAAACTCACTCTAGGCAGGGAAGGAAATCTACTCAGTCTATGGATTTGAATGTAATCTCATCCAGAAGCAACTTTATAGACAGACACAGAACAATGTGGGATCAAATGTCTGGACATCCCCTGAATCAGTCAATTTGACACATAAAAGCAGTCATCATATTAAGAAGGCTTCAGAATATGGCTGGTTCTTGAATACATGTCTATGAATACATTTTGAAATTTCTTAACCATGTGTTATGTCACTGAATGCATTTGTTTCATTGACTAACAAAGAGTAATTATTTGTCTGGTTCTTAGCAAGCACTGAACTACATATATGACCTCATTAATTTCCCAAGACAATCAAGAAGGATGCATATTAATAAAATTAGGCTCTTAGAAATTGACTCTAAGAAAGGTAAAATGAATTGTCTCATCACCAAATTGTTAGTTCACATGATAAGATTAAAATACAGTTTTATTAGACACTGATGTTTTCAGTTTTTATTTTGTTTTATAGAATATACTTAAAAATCATGATATTCCAAAAATCTGCATTATATGTAGAATGTGAAGATTTAAATATACAGTCCTCTTTTGAGAAATAACCTTGAGCCAAAAAAGTTAATTTGAAAGAAAATACCAATAGAAAAAGTGATGCTTCATCTTTTTTTGCATGTAGAAAAATTAGAGGAGACATAGCCAATGTATAAATATTAGAATGCAGTATACTGAATTAAATATAAGCATTCTAGATTATTGCTTTTCTCTCTTAGAAATAAAATATTCTCAGCTAAAACATTCACCATTAATTCCCAAAAGAATTACTGAGTCAACTCTAATTATTGCCCCCTATGGAAGTAACAATTAAACAGCTATGCTATGATTACAATTATTGACATTTTACATGCTGATACAATATACCCAGCTACCTTTTTGATTTTTGAAAAAAATAATTTTTAAAATACACATATAAAGAGGTTTTTTTGTGTTTTGGACTTTTATATACTATAGTAAATCAATAGTAGAAGAAAAAAAGAAAAGAAAAATAACACAACAACCTATTTTCCTTATGTGCTAATTACTTCACATGCCATATTTTTCATTAAAGCAATTGATATAAGTCCTCTTTGAAGTACAGCGGGTTATTTATGAATAGCTTATTTACCATGTATCTCTAGCCTTAGGTCATACAACTAATTTAATTTTAAAATCAAATGGACACTCTTGCTTTTAGCCATAAGGGTACCAGACTCACTTTCTCACCTACATAATTGGGCAGGAAATAAGAAACATGCTGATTCAAATACAGCATAAGAAACAATACAAAACTAAAATCTCAAAAAAAAAAAAAAGCAAACAAAGAAATTGAATATCATAACTGCTTAGTGTTTTTGTCTAGGCACATTTTCCAGACAACAGCAAGTAAGGAGTTCAAACACAGGATGATGATCTTGCAAAGTGAAGAACATATATCAGAATATCAGGCTATGAAAGTCGCTGAAATTTTCAAGGCATGGTGTCAAGAATGAAAGGGCCCTGAAAATCTCCACAGTGCCCATTTCAGTCTTTGATAAAATGCTAATCAGAGTATGTGCAGGATAAGATAAGCCTCTACAAATGAGGCAAAAGCAACTATCAAGGGGAAAAATTACTGTGGGTAGCTGTGACCAAAGCAATTCCTGGAGCTCACACAAGACCAGGAGATTTGAGCTGTGATATTCAGAATGGAAGAAAATTACTAAGTAACTAAAATATTCAGTAGAGAACCCAGAAAGACAAACGTTGGGAGAAGAGGTTAGATCTTAGAATAAAATCTACTCAAGTTCACTCCGTTATAAACTCTGCAAAGAAGCAAGCTGATCTACAATTAATCTAATTTTGTGCTTGAGTGAAACTTGCCGTTTTTCAAAGAAAAACAGCAAAGTCAAAATAATAACATGGAAAACATAATACCCAATATACAATCAAAACTTCCTAGACATGTGAAAAACCAAGGGAATATAATTTATATTGAAAAGGGGCTATTGTGGGGTGAGCCAACAGAACAAAACAAACAAAACAAGACAAAACAACAGACAACAACAAAAAGCATATCGTGAATGATGGAACAGGCATACTAAGATTTTTAAAATATCTATTGCAATTATAGTTAAGATTTAAAAGAAAAAATAAATAATAGAAGAGGAAATGAGATAGCTCAATAAATATAAATTATGTATAAAGAACCAAATAGAAATTATAGATTTCAGAAACATGATATCTGAATGCATATATAAATATAAATATTATTTAGTTCATGACATAGTATAAATTACAGAAGGATAAATAAACTTGGAACTAAGGTAATATAAATAATTCAAACTTTTTCATAAACAAGAGGAAAAATAAATAATCTTCATTTTATGTGTGGCTAACATAGCTCTGGCAATAAATTCAGGTAAGAATGTTATAAGAAAAGAAAATTACAGACTTGTACCCCTCCTAAATCTATACTAAAATTACTAAAAGTGTATCATAAAATTGAACCCAGTGATATTTAATAAAGGTAATACACAATGACTAAATGCAGCTAGAATTGTACTAACTCAAGGCTTGATCAGAATTTAAAATCACACCAAAATTATATATTATATTAAAAAAAGAGGAAAGGACCAGGGACATAGCTCAGGGGTCTGGAGCTGTATTTCAGTGGGACAGTACCTACCTGGCATGTGCTAGGTTCTGAGTTCGATTCCTAAAACCAAAATAAGAGATGATATGATCAACTGAAGAGAAGCAGAGATGCATTTGAAAAAAACCAACAATCATGTATAATTTTAAAAATACTTTAAAATCATGAATATAAAAAAAATCCTAAGTTGACAGATGGCATCTGTGTAAAACCTGCAGCTAACTTCACATTTAATAGCACAAGACTGGATGCTTTAAATGATCAAAACACAAAAGAAATTCAGTCTCAGTACTTCTATTTTTAATTTCCTAAAATCCTTAGAATGTTGAATAAAATACAACCATAAATAGAAGCAAACAGTCTTGTGGAAAGATGAAATAATACTGTACTCACAATTGGCAATGTATGTTGAAGATCCTAGAAACAACAAACATTACTATAAATATGAAATTAATTGAATATAAGTGAAGCAAATTTAATGTATAAAATTCTATTGTAATTGTATTTTAAAAATTAGGAAAATATATTCTTTTTATTTTAGAGAGAAAAAACAAAATATTCAACACAAACTATTAAAAGCAACAACAAAAACAAAATGAAAACAACAGCAACAGTAACTATGAAAAACAATGGCTGTATAGGATTTCACAACAAGATGATAGAAATTTAGCAAAGGTTACTATATTACAGACTGTTATCCTCAAAGTAATTGCTCAGACTACCAAATACAGGGATACAAGATGGATCAAACAATATAATTTTCCTTTGAGCAGTTTCTTCCCCTTTTACTATAGCTGTTATAACTTTTGGATCTTATTTACTCTTTCAGGTTTTTACACTAGTGAGGTAATATTGTGTTTACACATGAAACTCTGATTTATTTCACTTAGGAGTATGGTTTCTAGTTATATCAATTTACCTATAAAAGTCTCAAGCTTATCATTCTTTATGGCTGAGTAGTATTCGATTATATAAAAATATCACATCCTTTTTTATCCATTCTTTTAAGATTTTTCTTCTGCATAATTTATTTTATGTGTTCAAAGCTAACCCAAATAAAGGTCACAAAAACTTAGCAGAAAATGAAAAAGTCTATCTATCTAAAGCTAAAAGGAAAATGCAAATGGCCTAATGTGGCCAAAGTAATCTGCAAAAAGAATAAATCTGGATTTATGATACCTGATACGTGGCTCAATCATAAGGCTACATTAACCTAAGTAATACAATATTATATAAAGAAAAACTAATGGAGCAGAATGGTCAACCTAGAAATAAATCCACTATTATTTGTCATTTAATTGCAAAATATTTGTGTAAAGTACAACTAAAACAATTTTTTTTTAAATTTCTGGTAAAACTGTATAATTGAGAGAGAGACAGAGAGAGAGAGAGAATGAGAGAGACAACTTCATCCTTTACCTCAAAACATACAAAAATCTCTAGATGGCTCATAATCCTAAATCTTTAAAATTTTTATTAGTACATGTTTATAGTACATGTGTGCATTCACCCTGGGGAATTTGTGTATGAGCATAACTCAGCTGAATTCTTCTGTACATCCTCTATCTCTTGGTTTTCTTCTCTCCTTGCTTCCTACTATCTGTTTTTTTTTTTTACATTGCTTTTTAATTTACTTACACTTTGAGTTTTTCCCATAAAAGAAACCATGTGACAGTTAAGCTCATGTTTCTAATTTATTCATTTAACAATATGATCTCAAATGCATCTTTTTTCCTACAAATAATTCCTACTTATCATTCTTCATAGCAATGGTTCGCTATTTGATATAAATATCACATTGTCTTGATCCATTTATCATTGATCAAGGCTGCTTTCAAGATTTAGCTATTATAAATTGTGCTACAATAAACATGGGAGTGCATATATTACCATAATACAGTGTCATTAATTCTTGGGAATTGAATGTCGTGGGAAGATACCTAGAAGGGGAATAGTTTGGTCCATAGAATTCTATTAGTAGGGAAACCAGGAGCTCACAGTTAGTTATTTCTTAGTACTTAGTATGGTGTGTTAACCATAACTTAACACACATTGCTTTACCAACATTAAAACTATTATTTATGAAGAAACTTTAAGAAACAAAAATTAAGCCATATAACCACAAACTGAGAACAGAGCTTTGTAATATGTCTTTCTCAAAGTGCTTGTTTATAATACAAACAAATGTAGCAAATTCAACATAAAAATACCTTCTAGATGGCAGCCGTTATTTCTGAAGTGAGAGGGAATTTCAGTGTTGTTTTGTTTTGCATTCCTCGAATGATCAGTGATGTTGATCATTTTTTATGTATTTATTTGCCATTTGTATTTCTTCATCTGATAAGTGTGTGTTTATCTCAGATGCCCATTTTTGGAGTATGTCTTTGAATTGAAGGGATCTGATGTCTTTCAGTCCTTTGACCGCTTAATCATTTTTTTCATACCTAAATTTTGTAACCTGAACAACTACTTCTAACATAATGATATCATGTATAATATTAATTTCCTACTATTTTTTAATTTCTGTATCATTTCTACCATTTTGTTTTGTTTTATAATGCAAAGTGCCTTGTAAATACGTAACTTTAAAGTGTATGAAAGACCTTAACAAACACTTCACAAATGAAGAAATACCAAAAGTGTTTTCTAGAAGAAATGATAATGCATGTCCACATAACAGCTTTTTTCATTAAAAGCTAAAAATTATAAACTATCTAAATGTATAACAAAATAGACTAGAATATATCCTACTCTCGTAAAATTATGCAACTATTAAAAAGTGGTATTACTGATACATGAAACTAAATAGAGGATTCTCCAAAACTGTGTATTTTATGAAGGATAAGATACCAAAGGATACAGTTTGATTCCACTTGAAAGAAGCATACCAATAAGCAAAATCAACATTTGGAAAGAGAAATTGTATAAGTAGCTGATTTTGAGGAAAGATGAAGGTTGACAGCAAAGGAAAACTTTCTGAAGATGATGGAAAGTTTTATTTCTTGAGAGAGGCATGAAATACACTGGCACAGACATTCGTCAAAACTTATGAAACCACACTTTTTAGATCTGTTCATTTCACTGCCCATAAATCATACCTCAATTGAATACTCTTGACTTCCCCCACATAATCCAATGAAGAGCACAATGTCTGGTACACAGTAGGCACTCAATAAATATATGTTGGATGATATTATTCCTGGGAAGAAATCACAGATAATGATTTTTTCTTGCAAAGAACTACAGCCAATATTGAGGAAACAACTCAAAGAGAATGTCAGTTGCATCATCTTTGTTCATAATGGATGGGAAAATTATTTTTTCAATATTGATTTCTTTTCCAAGTGAAACTAAAACAGACTGATTTGTTCAATCTGTGGAGCGAGTTAGGTAATGTTAAAGTGGCTCACTGGGACCTTAGAGCTGAAGCAAACAAAGATCTGTCTGTCTGACCTCTACCTTTATCAAACCCAAGCCAAAGACTGTTGCTGCATTTCTCAAAGTCCATTTGACAGACAGGAACTGTCAGCAACAGTGATACTTAGCAGAAATTCATTAACCTTCAGACCTTTTCCATTTGGGAAAATATTTTCTCAGTCTATTGAAAGCATACTCATTTCTCTAAGAACAACCTCACACGCACTTCCTCTTTGAAGTCTTTTCAAGCTTTGCAGCCTGAAATGATCTCTGCATCTCTAGATCTTATGGCAATTTCCTAGTGCTTCTATTATAAAACCCATCACCTTCCACATTATATTACAGCAATTTGGGTACCTGTTTTATCTTCTCTTGGATTGCAAACTGTTTTAGAGAAGAGATCTTGTTATTCATTTTAAGTTTCCATAGAACATATCACACTGTGCTCTTCTATCAATATTTGTCAATAAGTGCATGAATAAATAGAAAAATGGAGAAATGTTTAGATCAGTGATGAGACAGTGAAAAAAAAACCCTGCAATTACAAACAGAAGAAAGTGATTTCTGCAGAGTATTTTTCAGTGATTATATTATTCTTTTAAAAGTGTTTATTGAGCATTATCACTTGGTATATATGAGGGGTGCAACCTGAATTACACAGGGACCTTGCTGCTACAAGGTCACAAACAAGAGCATGGAGGTGGATATGTAGGTAACTATCTCCAAAGGAAAGTTATAACAACTATAATGGAAGAGAGTTCATGGGAGAATGACAGCACAAAGGAAAAGGAATCATCTTAAATGGCAGTTTAGAGAATGAGTGGAGCAAATTCCAGGTAACTTTTCAGACTATTAGTAACAACTAACCTATCAGGAGTTTGCTAGGCCCTATTTCATTCCTCTAATCCTTTCAATAGCCATATAAAGTATTATTGTTATTATATTTCATAGATGAAAAAATAAAGACATTGAAATTCAGTGCTTTATCCAAGATCACTACAGCTACCTGCAGTGGAATCTGGATTTTGATGCATGCTATTCAAATCTCATCTACAGCTCAAATCAAAGTGTTCTGGGTCTTGAAAAATGGAGCAGGCTCCCTTTGTCAGGTCTAAGTAAAAATGTTCATATGCAATTAGACTGGTTATAAGCCGTCAAAGCTTTTCATCATTTCACTCAATTTGAATTACTGAATCATGCTGCCTTTTTAGCAGGAGAATTTATCACAGACATAACAGAACTCCTCAGAATATCCAAGCAAATATTCGATATTGAAACCTCAGAAAAGACAGGAAGTATGAATATCAGATTAATAGGTCCAGAAGGTAAAGATAATAAGTCTTCTCTCTTGGGTCAAATGCAAATTCCTGGATCAAATAATTTTAAGAGCAAGGCCATACTGAAAGAGTGCTACCACTTACACAATTACATTGGGTATCTTTTACATGGCAAACCACACACAGGAAATGTGAAAGATGGAGCTATACAGTGTGGATAATTATATAATAGTTCAGTGGTAGCCAGTGGTAGTTTGATATGAAAAGTGAGATGAGATAATTTCCAAAACAAAGGGAAGATGTGACCAGGAAAAAAGTCAAAAAACAAGATGGCTACCTGCTTGAGGAACCGGGAATTCTCATGTACAAAGGAAGCTTAGATATTTCAGAACACGAGGTCATTGCTTTCTGTTGTTTGTTCCTGAAGCAAGAGCACTGAAGTCTTTCCAAAAATCAAGCGCCTGTTGTAAAATTTCTTTTACTTTTTGCCAAAAGTTATTTTACAATAATTTTACCTGAATTAATATGCATCTCTTAGAAATCTTACATTCTCAACCATTTTGCACCAGGTTATAATGGATTCAGTAATTAAATCGTCCATGATTTCACTAAACTGGTAGAAGAATCAAGGCAAAGTACTTTAAACCTACAAAAAGATCATTAGCCTACACTAATGATGCTGATTTTTTCTTAGCTACCTTACTGGTTCTGTCTTGAGGAAAAGGGGAGTCTACCCAGAGAAAACAAAATAAAAGTTTTATACTACCATGTATTTATTAAACACTACATCCTACATATGTGTAATCGTATTGAATCTTCCAATTTCCACACAGGTTTTCTTCCTTTCATTTTAAAAATGGGAAATCAATCTCACCATGATTAAGCAATTTGTTAAATTTTACTGCTAGAAAATGGCACAAATAAAACCTACATCTGTAATTGTGTTTTCAATGTTAGGTTCACCAAAAAAGAAAGGAGACTAATTTCCCAACCCTGTAGCTGCAACTACAGCAGTGGGCACCCCAGGTTTTTTGAGATGGTTAGCGCATTTACCGGGACCCAAATTCACCGCTATAATCACTCCCCTTCAAAACTGGCACTTCTTTCGCTTCAACGATATTTAGCACATTCTAATTTCATATTAAACTGAACTTTTCATACTTTCTAAGCTCCGTTACTAAATGTGGTGTGTTTTTTGTGAAGTAGAATTATTGTTTACTAATGACAGAATTTATGACATTGATGGCATTTGCCAACACTTCTGTTGTTACCTTCCTGAGTTTCTTTATAGTTTTATGGAAGACATGCTCCTATGCTTGAGTATAATCAGAGTTCATAACAACTCAGATGAAAACTGTCTTCTTCAATGGGAAAATGGAAATAGTCTTGAAAACCAAGACAGAAGAATAAAGTCCAGCCAAGAAGGTGGCAGGCCTGTACCCACATTATTGGTTTATTATTAATTTAAAATATGATGCTGTGTGTATAACATAGTTTTTCTGGGATTCTTTTTCTTTATTATCAATTACAACTCTTGTACTATTTCCCAGAAGAAACAAATGTTTGAATAAGTTAATATTTATGCAAGCACCCTAACAAAATAAAAAAAATATACTGTTGTATATGGCTGTCCTTTAGCCTGAAGGTCATTTAAACAGTATCTACTAATTCTTCACATTTTTCAAAATAGAAAAGTCAGGCAGAAGAAAGTTAAAAATAGAAGACATATTTTCAAACATACCAGTAGGAAAATTGGAGACTGGAGAGAGTCCTAGGGGACAAATAGCCAAGTGGGATTTACTCTAAAACACGCTAAGGCAAGTCTTGGTTTTCTAAGACAATAAAAATAAAACTTTAAGAATCTACTAACTTTAGGTGATAATACCTGAAATTTATAAATGCCCAAATGACAAGACTCACCCGTCTATTAACCTTTGTCACATTTTGCACCCTCGCTGGCATTTGGCAATATCCTCTTATCCTCCTCCTTTCAGTGTAGGTCTCAAGGATGTACAGCTATATTAGAGAATGTGAAGCCCGAAAAATCAAAGATCAGAGGAAGAATATTTTTGACCTGCTAATTGCATTCTGAACTGAAGGACTCATTGGCACTTTGGACATTATGTTTTGCACAAATGTTCCCACGTCTTGAAGAATCCTTCCTTACGTCTTTGTTAGGAGGACCATATATATTTCCAGATTTCATTTGAGGAAAGCGTGTGTTCATTCGTGGTAGGAGAAAAGCTAATTATTCGAGACAGACTGACACTGATCGAAACATAAAACCAGAGCTCAACGAAGGCAAGAGACAGAGGAAACTCAAACCAAGCAGAGAAAAATTAAAAAAAAAAAAAATGACTCTACTGCTCACAAAGATAAGAGCAGAAATTGAAACCATATTCTTGGTTAGAAATTGAAACCAATATTCTTGATAAGAAACCATATTCTTGGTAAGAAATTAAAACCATATTCTAGAAAGTTCTTCTTAAGCATGTGTTTAGGGAAAAGAAACAGGGAAGAGGAAATTGTCTCTGGAGAGACAACCCATAGTTTTTTCAGAGCCAAAACTTTACAACCATTTGGCTAAAGGATGTTAAGTTTGTCTCAAACTGCATCATCTGACTGGAAAACTGTTTGACCTTCGCTAGTCTGTCAGTCATTCTTTTGCTTGAGTGGCTGAATGAAGAGTATGTTATCCTGTCATAGTAAAAATCCGGAGAAGGGTAAAAAAAAAAAATCAATCTTTACTCAAAAAGGCTTACTTTTCGTTGGAATCTAACTGACACAAAAACTTTTTGCTAGGTTTCTGTTTGCTGATAGTTATTAAATATTCCCATCTTTGACTTCACAGCCAAATGCCCCTAAAGTACGACAATATTTTACACTTTTAAAAGACAGATTTGGAATTGTGCTCATGCTAAATGCCTCTGATCACAGATATGTGTCTGCCTGGGTTTTCTGGCCCTTTCTCTTTACAAAGTCTATTCAACAAATGCAAGAAACTATTAAAATTTTAAAAAACAATATAATGTATAATGTGTAATGCATTTATATTTGTAATCCTGTCAGTGGTTAATGAGCTATCTTTAACAAAATCTGGAATTCAGAATAATTTAAGCTTTTATAAACTCATAAAACTTTCAGTTATTTACTAAAAATCTTAAAACATGAATTCAAAACTTGAGGAAAAACAATGACAATAAGAAAGCAAGGGACGTAGGTGATAAGATCTATTATTATTTGCCACAAATTATTCAAGCATTGAGATCTTGATTGCTTATATTATTTTTGCTTGTATATTTCCTTGCTTCCTTGATTCTGTTTGTGCCTGATCACCTCCCTGAAGTTACAAGGCAATGAAACCACAAGATTTTCTTTTCTAAGACAATGCAAAAAATATGGGGACTCTTTGTCCTTAGAAAAGACTGAGTGGCAATTGTCCCATGTGCCTTTCAATAACTAGTGAGATTAACCCCAGAAGAACCTCTTGCAGCTGGGACATTGATTGTTCTTTCTCATCTGGACCAGAATCTATTTGAGGAGACTGAGTTCCACCTTTCAAATGGAAAGGGATGAGGTAGAGGTCAGAAGTTATACAGTCTGATTTTTCTTCTTTAGAATTCCTTTGCTCAGGATAGGCCTCTCTACACACAGTCTAGCTGGGAATTGGGGCCATCACCCAGAGACGTCAGACCCTAAGAATCGTTTATTTAGAGATTTATATACTGTAACTTAGAAAGTTTTGCTTTTTTTTTTTTTTTTTTTTTCTTGTTTCAAATTACCTGAAAATTACTTTGGGTCTTCCTCCATTGTTCAGAATATAATCTCGTATTTTCCACAAAACTGAACGTCTGATACTGAGCAGCAAAAATGGACAGCGTATCTTGACAAATACTAAACACAGATTAAATGAAATTAAGAGCATAAAGATCTCAAAATAAGTTTTTCTGTTTTGTTGTCTTACTTTGTACCACTTAAGGGCCTCCATTTTTTAATACAAGTATATATATTTGACTCTTCAAACAGACAGAATGTGTCTTTTTGGTTATCTATTTTTTGTCAATATTCATATATAAAATCTTTAAAATGAGCCAAAGAAGATTTTAGAGCTCTTTTTTGACTTAGGAAGATATAGTGATGAAAAATTAAAAATACAAACATGTACAACACAAACAGTTGGATTTAGAAGAGTTGAGTTTTGGTCTGTACTGGGAAGGAACTGGCGTGAGAAATAAAAACGAAGGCATATGTATATATGCAAACTTTTTTCTTAACTAAATTGGCCACATACTTAAATTATTGTTATGACTTTTTTTAGTCCTCAGAGGTAGATTTGCATTTATCAAGTTAAATTTTGTCTAAATCTTATTCTTATACATATTACACCCCGTCCCTCATCTTCATTACCACCTTTTTAAAAGTCGATATTTATCAATTTAGGAGAATCTGAGACACAGCTTAGAACTGTTCCATCTTGCTCTGCAGTCAGTACTGTTTCAAAGTACTGTGCTACCTCTGTATGACCAATGAGTCTGCAATGCAAGTGATCCTCGGTGTTTATTAAACATTTTATGCTGGCCGGGTTGATTATATACCCTGGGGAGTAGGGAAATTATATCTGAGTAGATTGATTAGGGTTAGTTAAAGAAAGTCTTGAGTATCAGAATAGTATGTGCTTGCTTTGGTAGCACATATTTTATGCTAAAATTAAACTGATACATAGAAGGCTAGAGTGGCCCATGCTCAAGGATGATGTGCCAAAAAAGTGAAGATTCACTATGAATTTCATTGTGTCCATGTATATGCAGGTATCCTACACTCAACCAAAAGTGTAATAGGTACTTGTCAATAAACATTTCATTAAATGACAAAAAAATTCAGTTATAAGTCAACATACTGAGCTAATTAAAATTAAACAGACATAATCAGTTCTATTCATAGACTACATTGATCAACTTCATTGCCAGTGGTAGGAATTGAACAAAAGTTTATATTATTTACAGACATGCATTGGACAATTACTAAATATCAACTATTTGCAATAAGTTGATGCTGAGCACCTGTTATTCACAAAAAATATACATTGAGCATGCTTTATTAAGTAATACAATAAAATCTTTGTAGATACACAAAGTTTAAATAATTCTTCTCATTGAAAATGTGTATAATCTTGCTCCAGAGATTGCACATAGTTATTAGAATGATTTACAAATAATAAATAACAAAAGTCAACTAGTAAAAATGTAAGAATTTACATGATTATGTAGCAAGTAATGTTTCAGGTAATAGTATATAGTTCAACATCTACAGAGAATTACCTCTCATGTTTTTAGTTAAAATTTAGTATATCTGTTATGAATGTTAGAATGTTAAAAGTATAAGTTCTGCAGACTTATGTGCAAATTGGATGCTTATTGCATATCTTTCGATATATTAAAATTGCATTAAATCAAATCTGAAAAATTAATACATCTGTTTGGTGAGTTTCAAGTAAAGAGATGATTTGTGGTAATTAAAGACACGATCGAGTCCTATCCTGTGACTTGGTAACCAAAAACAAAAACTTGAGAGGAAAAATTTGTCATAAAGCCAATCTCATGGTCTTTTCTTGGAGGTCTTTTGTCATCTTCCTCCTCAGTGCCATATTTTTCAAAGACATATTGTTCTTATCTGCTGGAGACATTCCTAATGATATTTGGACCCATTATATAGTCATGAATGAATTGTGCATGGTACGTACTTCTGTCTCTGGTTTCTCCTTCAAAATCAGTACGATTTTTATTAAAATCATCCCTCCTTGGATCTCACTGGATCGTTCTATTAGTCATGTGTCATTCAATGGATTCTGCATCTTTCCATGAATCCATTACATGTGGCTATAAACCAGTTCTCCATTCTTCTGATCAGTACAGCCAACACTGTACTTGGGGAGGGGGAATAACCATTGCAAAGAAAACATGTCATCAGTGAAGAGACCGCTGCTGGACTACTCCTCCTCAGTATTAAAAAATAAAAAAGCAGGTATCTAAGCCATGCTCAGCTTTCCATATTGAGTGATAAAGTGGCTGTGCATTATAAAGTATCTTTATGATACACTCACACTCCTAAATGGTCTGTGAAAATGTACTTTCCCACAGGCAAAAGTCCTTCCATCTGTGGCTATTGTATCAGATACACATTTGAGTGTAAATGCTCTCCCTCTGTGTTAGCAACTTCGATTTTTGGTTGCCATTTATCTCTGTCCTGTAAGTTTGATAATTTTTAACAGTTTTGAAGGATCAGGAGAAAAGCAATAAAATTGCTGGGAAAGGAGGAGCTTACTTTGGAGGTCCAACAACAGAAACAAGAAGTGTTCATAGGAGCATACCATAGCTCTCAGGGGAGGGGGTTATTTTTAAAAGGGTATCTTGTAATCTGAAAAACTACTTTGAGGATAATAATATACAAAATAGCAGTCAGGGTTGATCTCCTATTATTTTGTGTTGAAATTCTGTATCATTGGTCTTTTCCTCTGTTCTGCTTTTTAAAATAAATAAATGAAAAAGGAACTGTTTAGTATTGCAAAAATTTAATATTATTTTTGAATTCCATAGTTTCCCCAATGACCAAGCCACAAAATTGTCTAAGAGATCTGAGACTTTAAACAGTTTAGACTGAGTTGAATAATTGAACCAGTTTCATTCTAGTCTATCTTTTTAAAAGTTAAGAAAGTTCTAGATGTTATTTCTAGATGTTAGATATTCTTCCATCATTAATTCTATCAACAAGACAAATCAGTTCCTTTCAGGGCAGGTGAAATTCAGTTAAGACTATGGTACTGCTATGCATGAGTGTTGGTTAAAGGATTCAAAGCTAAATTTGACTCTAATTCATTATGTAAATCTTGAAATATTTTTAAAGATGTACTCAGTTTTTTCCTTCTGTTGTAATCTATATGATAATGCCATAAAAATCCCATCAAACATTTTTATCCTGCTCCATTCTTTGGTGTTTTATAAACTGATAGTACCTGCTTTAGGATAGTTTTCTCCGACTATCTACAAAATACATATTCAAGGTGGATGAAGCACATGTCCCTTAAATGGTCAGCTAACAATAACTGTGACTATGTTCATTCATGATAGTATAAGCATATAAAAGCACATCATTTAACTTAGTAATTCAAAATTCACCAACAATTTATTAAATTAATTTTTGCATAATACTGACTTAAAAGGAATAGACATTATCATTAAAAGGAGTGAAGTTTAATGCAGGTTGTGAACTTTATCACAAGAACTTTACAAAATTCTCTTAATTTAAGAATCTCAATGACATATTTAATAGAAATTGTTGTTTTAAGATGAGACTGAGATTTAATAACTTTCACTAAGACCACACAGATACCAACTGTTACAACTAATATTCAAATAGATTCATGACTCTGAAACAATTTATGCTCTACTGTATCCTTCTCTAAATCACCTTCTTATCACACTCGGAGCAGACTTGAGAGCCACCTCTGATATGATGAAGATGTAAAAGTCGTTACATGGTCACCTGAAGCCTCATCCTTCCAGCCTTTGGTTTTTGCTTGAACAATTTCAGTTTCAACACTCTTGTGATAAAAGAGGGCCACTTCCATTTTAATCCAATGTCAGGAAAGAGGAATTGGTCAGAGCTTAGTCACAGGGGAAGCTCAGTAACTTCCACAAATAAACGTAGCTTCTAGACTTCTTGGAAGGAACTCATAGCTAGACTTGTTCTTCCACACCTGCTTTGTTCAGCCCTCATTTTCCATTACCACACCCAGGTTCAGTACTTGAGCCTCATCTGCATTGGATCCAATTGTTTCAGTCTCCCAGTTTATTATCAATCCTTTATAATATCTCCTTGCCAGGAAATTTACCTTGTGTAACTAGGATAGATATGTCTGTTTAGGTCACATTAGCCTATGCAAACAGGACAGAACATCTCACTTAGGGAGTCTCAATCACCAAGGAATGTAGTCGCCTCCCTAGTGTTCTTTATCCTTTTTGTTCTGATTATTAAGCCTGGATTTGGTTGCAGCTTTCTATAACATAAAATAATGTGAGAGTCAAACCCTAAGAGGTTTTAGTTTTCACACCTCTAGCTATAAAATGTGATTATTCTATGACAGGAAGAATCTCTATAACTCTAGCATGTTTATGTCTGATTATATTACTCATCAAGTAGAAAAATTCACTTTGCAAAAGAGAAATTTCTTGCAGATAAAGACTATATCTATCTTTTGATGTAACTCAGAAACATTTAGAAGGAATGGTATATGTTAAGTGATCAAAAATTATTTGTTTAGTTTGAATTAATAGGGTGACTCAGTAATGAAAGAAAAAAATGGCATATATATTTGCTGAACTGTTTTTTCTTCCTCCTCCAAGCATACCTTGTCCCCCTGCTTATGATATCCCTAAACTGTTTCTGATTCTTGCAATCAGGCCTTGTTAAATCACATCAAACAAGTCTCACTTCCCAGTGAGATAGTTAAACTGGATAGTCACCTTGATTGGCTTAAGAATTTCCAAGGTGATCAGTAAAACACACTTCTGGGTGTAACTAGGTAGACCATGGAGGTGCAAATTGGTTGAAATCTAGTGTTGTTCCCCTGTTCTACTTCTCCTCACCAAGAAATGAGCAGCTGGGCTGAATCTTCAGAAACAATGGACCAAAATAAACCTACGCTCCTTTAAATTGTAAGTGTCAGATATTTTTCCCAACAATGGTGAAGTTCATCAATATACCTAGGATACTTGAACAAGGTATCTATGGATGGAGTTATAAAATAACAACAAATTATCATGTTCACCTGTCACTTCTCTCTATCTCCTGGGAAAGTGAATTTGTTATATTATGCAAAAGCATGGTGAAAAATATCCACATCGTACATTTCCTTTTCCTGATTCTCATTTTATGTGTGTGTATTTGTATATTATTGTTTTTCTACTTAAAACCCTCATACATGTTGACACACTTCAGTTTTGCTCAAAGTGTAAACTCGGATAAAATTTTAGCTAGAAAAGGCATGAACATCACTGGAGTGTACATCCATCAGCAACAGTATTGGTAAAAACACACATTTAGATTTCTATGATAGAGTTTGAATCAGATTTTCAGTGACTGAGAAGTTTTCTTAAAATGTGTACGATATGCCTGCATTTTTTGGACATTTATAAAGAAGGTTATTCTACGCCTGAGCTCTTTGGTTATCTGACTACTAGAGAATATGATGCAGAGACCACTTACTGCAAGTAAAATGTTTTTTATAGCATTCTTTGTTATGTATTATAGCTCCAGAAGAAATGGAAGCCAAAACTGTCAGATATATTAGGTTCCCAATGTCGTATTTGACACAAGGGGGAGGCAACTGGTAGTTTGCATACTCTCTATTAAACCCAAGATTAATTATTTTTAGAACATTCATGTAAAATTAAGATCATTAAATATATTTTGTTATTCCAGCAGCATAAAAATGCATACAATAAGTGTATATAAAATATATTGATAATAACTCAATAAAATAAATGGTGACATGAAACCAGCACTGCTCACCCTGCTTTTAAAATAACCTTTAGGCATTTGGGATTTTTATTCGTAACAATTTGGTGGCAAACTACTCAGTGTCAAAGAACAGTTTAAAAACTAAAAGGAAAAACCTGACGTTAATAATTTTGTAGAGTATAATGAGAACATTATATATCACTGCAGAGACCACTGTATCTAGATTGTGAAACTTAAGCATTTTGGTCTTATAGTATTGTAAGATATGCTGGTAAGAACAAAAGAGATCCCACACACATAGATAATTGGAAAAGTAAGAAGGTGGCTTTCTATCATGCAATGGGAATAAAGGGTTGGACGGTCCAAAGAAGGGTGGCAGATCACTTAAATTCATTAATCATAATGCCCCAGTTTTATTTTTCTTTAACTTCAAAGACTTTTATTTTCATTTTAATCTCGGATTATTTTGATAAATATAATGCCTCCCTCTTAATCCATTTCAGAATCATAAACAACTTAAATATACAAAGATCTTAGAAAATCATGTCAAAATGAACTATAGATAGAATTATCCATGACTTTAAAGGAAAGCTTAAATCGTGGTGCAGCTATTTCTTCCAGAAATTTTTGAACAGCATCTTTGGATCTCAGTTTCTCAGTAATGATGATAATAAAGCAAATGTGAATAGTGGTCTTGTGATGCATGGATCAATTAATCACTAATAAGTTACTAGTTCTTGTCATATCTAAATAATTTTCATTGGAAGTCTTAGATATGCATTGCTTGGAAATCCACTGCTATCTGTTACTGATTCTGACAAATAATATAAAAGGAAAAAGAGAACTATAGGATTTTATTAATAGCCAAAGTGTAGCAACGGTGGATTTGGGCTGAATCATTGCACAGAATATGATCATGGATGTTTGTATGTGAGTGGAGAAGACACACTTGAAAGCCAACATGTTTGGAATGGTCCTATTTAATTTAGTCTTTTTTGTTAATTTATAGGGTTTTGCTTTTGTTTTCACTTTGTTCTCTATCATTTTAATCATAGTAAAGTCTCAGATGAGGGGTGCTGTGTGGTACACATATTAAAGTTAGGTAACTCCTGATCTCCAGATTTGAAGGGAAAAGACAAGCCCTTTTGATTCCAGGTTATCTAAATATGTCTCTAAAATCATGAAAATTTGTGAAAGAATCAATAATTCCTTGTATCTGAAGACTATGTGAAATTTTTCAATACATTATTTACATTTAATATTTCATCTAGGATTTCTCAGAGCCTTATGAGTATATATACTATGAGTATTGACTCCTAATGAGGAAAAAAAGAAACTTAAACCTAGGAAATGCAGGAATATAGAAAGTTAAGGCCTCAGACACTGATCTTCCACATGCTTGAATGAAACACAGAGTGATGTGTCATGTTACAAGAGAAATTTTGAGTGTTGCAGAGCAATCTATATTAGAATGTCATAAAATAACTATCAAAATGTTTTAAAAATAGAAATCTAAAGTGGAATAAAAACCTGGGACCACTAACACAAGACTCTAGCAAAACTACTCCATCTAAGAGAGACAAGAGGTACCTTGGCTAGGCTTCATATTAAAAATAACTTTAAATTCAGATTTGTGTTATTAACTAAGAACACTTTAATACATAGATTTACCAGCAGGAGAAAAGCATTTTGTATCCTGCGTGGCATTCTTAAATAAATTAAAGTGCTTCCTATCCTAGAAGTTATCCCGCAGAGGACCAAAAATGTAGTAAAAAAGAAGGAGAAGAGGAGATGAAAAGGAAATGGAAGAGGAAGAGAACAAGGAGAGAGAAAGAGTAGCCTGCTTGCAGCTTAGTTTTGTGAATTCAAGAAGTGTGTGTTTGAAAAATGAAGGTGCATAAGTTAGTGTAGCTCCAGGGTGCCAGCTTCCCTGGTGTTAGCATAGCTGACACACTGACAGTTTATATGGAATTTATGTGCCTATTTCCTCTGCTTTTTATGGGAAAACATGTTGTTACCTTACAGCTGCCCACATCACATGCCGCCAATCCGCCTCTGAGCCATAGAGCACCTTTCTCAAGGAAACATACATACATCAAGGGCTTATGTATTTTTTACAATGTTGTAAGGGGAAAATAATAAAATATGGGTTATTGTGTACACCATTGCACAGTTTAATTTTTTTTTATTTCGCTGGTTTAATTGACTCTGACCATTTTTATTACCCTTTTTCCCACCTCATCTCGCCATTTTATTTGTTTCTGGGTTTGTGTACAATTGGATCGCATCTGGAAAAGGACGGGAGCTGTAACCACAACTTAAAAGCCAATTGCGGAGCTTTAAAAAGTAAATAAAGCATTTAAGCTGCCACATCAGTAGGAAGATATATGCAGATGCAAACAGAAGGAAATGTACATTTTAAAGTAAAATGCTAAAAACTCGGCTCCTCTTTTCAGTCACCTGCAGAAGCTCTGGATCTAGCTGGTGCGATCCAGCTGGTGGCAGCAGCACAGGATGCTGCTCAGCAGGGGCCTCCTCAGCCTTCTCTATGGGGCTTATGTAGGCCAGAGGTCTGAATATAGCTCAGAAGCCAGTTGTCCATGGCCAAAGGACTGGCGGTCTTTTCACTCACCTCCTTCTCTTTGAGCTTCTCTTGTGCCCACACTTCTGATGGCTGGCATCCACCAGCATGATCACCTTCCTGTGGCCTTGCACTGTTCCTCTAGGAAGCATTCCATTTCCTCCTGAGTCTCTGCTCCTATTCTTCCAATCAGGTATCAGGGAGGGGGGGGGAAGGAAAAGGAAAACAAAAGACTATGCTAATTTACATTTCACGGTTAGTTATGCTTGCACATAAGATCTTATTGATACAAACCAATCCTCAGCTGGGAAATGGAAAATGTAATGCAATGACAGGAAAAAATAGGGACAGACTGATGAATCCAAAGAACAGCAGACCCTTTTTGTTGTTGTTGTTGCAAGACAAAAACTGCCTCTTGGTCCTTAATAGGCAATAAATAGAAGTAACTAACATTCAGTCTACATTTTGATGAACTCCCCACAAATTCATTTGCCTAACTCCTGGGAAGTTAAAAACAAGATAATGACTGTAAAAATAGCCTTCAAATACATAGATTAAATTGTGAATGATGTGAAGAATTATCTCATTTTTCCTTTGAACATTTGTGAGTCTGTTTGTGCACATATGTGCATGTGTGGGTACATTTTGTACATCTTTGCTTGATATAATTGTTTTAGTGAAAGTCTAGAAAATACTATGTTGGCTAATTCATTGCACAGGTTGAGATTTAGCTCTAAACTTTGTTCCTCTCCACCAAAACACTGCTCAGAAAAATCAAGTTGTTTGTATATAGATAAAAATATCATATTCTAACTTATTGGCACTGGATGGATCAAACTGTAGTCATGAGAGGCGCCTGATCAATTCTGGTTAATTATGGAAAAATTAATGAAGTCTTCATTGTAGTGTTCTTCTCCCTGTGATGTGTTATCCCACAAAATGACACATCATTGTCCTTTAGTTTGTCGTGGCAAAACTAAGGCAGGGCTGGTATATTTACATATTTATAATGGATCTAACAAAATATTCAAATACTTACATTTCCATGAACTATGTTGCCTGCTTTAGTAGATACAGATGATACATCATTGCTTTCACCTCTGCCTAGGGTTAGTCTTCTCTCAACCTTCCAACCTCCCCATGACATAGGTTTTCATTAACCCTATTGGCTAGGAATTCTCCAAGTCTAAGTCAAGGAAAGTGAAGAAATCTAAATGAGGTTATAATAAATGAATGAGAATCTATCACACAAGAGAGAAATTTGGCATTGTGTTATTCTGCTGTGTAAAATCATGACCAGTGAATGTGACGGGAAGATTCTCATGCTGGTACACAGAAGAATTTTCTGATGAGCAGCTTTCGGTGGCAATGGAATGCAATCCCTAAAGAACAAGCAATCAGGAGTCCTTAGGAGAATAATGAGATCACAGGTGAGGGCTGGAGTGGTTCCCAAAGTTATCTGTAGTGTAGTTCACCCTGTTTATCGGAAGCACAATCCCTCTGACATTTTCTCAGTTTAATGCAAAGATTCTTTCAGAAAAGTAGTTTCAAAGGAAGAGGTTTCACACAGGTGTAACTCCCTGGACTATAAACAGTGATGGTATTTGCAAAATTCCAGGTGTGGATGAATGTCAAAGGTGGAAAGAGATGGAGAAAGGATTCGAGCAGCTGCAACACATAAGTCTTTGTGATATCAGAAACAGCAGGGTGGTATTTGTTTCCTCTTGCATTTATTTAGATAATGTTTGGGATAAGTTCTCAGTTTGGTTTTATCTGTTATTGGTTTTAGATTTCATGAATGCTTATCCTACTTATAAAAGAGTTGTGTATGACCTAGATTATAGGTCTCATAGGATTGTTTCCAAGGGATAAAGAGAGGCGTGCATTTTCCTTGCCCTTTAGGGTTTTCTCCAGAACAGGAATGTATACAAGAAGAAGTATGTCATGCACAATCTGCTCTCATTTCAACATACATTTATTTAAAGTGAAAAGAGAAAATGATTAGAAATTATATGTGCCAAAATTTGTACAATTGGTGTTGTCTAACACTGACACACAAATAAAGCAGGAAACAACTTCAACTTCCTGAAGTGGACAATATGATAAACAAAAAGATGTCCCATGGCATGTCTGTGTGTATATGTATGTTGTGTGCTTGCATGTGTATGCTGTCATTGAAAGTCTTCATCATGCACCAATCTTGCTAACCTTTTTCCTAAATCCTTGAAACTAAACTACAAAATAAAAGTAATTTTTTAAAAAACCCAAAGTGGCTAGCCTTAAAAAGTTTTTAGTCCATCTATGTCATTGTATTGATGGGATGCTTGAAGGCATAAATTTTGAGCGGGATCCAATATCTAGCCCACAGTGCACAGCTTGCTAATAGCAGAACCAGGACTGGGCAGTAGCCCACTGCTGCTTCTTTCATGACGCCCCATAGATGAACCATTGGTGCTTTCCAGTGAATTGAGCAGATTGATGGTTTAATCAAAACCCACTAGTAAAGCTAATTTTGGACATCTACAATAGCAAACTAGGAATTTTAAAATAATAGGACAGTAACTTGAAAGTTACTCATCTTAGGTACTTTAGAGTACTGTTTACATAAAGTGCAGTGAGCTACTGATAAGACAAATTAATATGTGCAAAAAAAAAACAAATACAATTGTTGTACCTCTGCTGTCATTCTCATTCTATATATTTTCATGTACTAAATTTATGTGATCCTTAATAACAGAATGATGCAATTAACATAAATATATTCTGTATGGAAATACAGTATATGTTCATGTGTCTAACATCACAGAAATGGTACCTGCAAAAACACTTCAAACAATATCATTACAATACTAAACGATATAATTTCTTAGCCTCTCAGCTCTTTTGTTTTCCTGCAGAAACAGTGCATTGTAGATGGTTACCTATGCTATGTGACTTAAAAAGAGAAAACAGTTCTAGATTAACTTATTGGCACTTTGGAAAATTCATACACATTTAAAAGTAAGGCACATGGGACAGATAATTTTTTGAAATGTGACTGACAGCAGCACTAGAAAAATATAGGTCCTTTAAGAATTTATGCTAGAGTAGAAAAGTTATGCTACCAAGAAATATCATGAATGGAAGAAAGTACCAAGGTCCAAGAAAGAAAGAAAGAAAGAAAGAAAGAAAGAAAGAAAGAAAGAAAGAAAGAAAAAGAAAAATGAATTAAGAAGCAATGGATTGGTAAATGTAAACAATACATATGGGTATATTGCATTTGTCCTTAATCTACATCATAGCATACATGCTTGGATAACTACCTCAAAATTACATTCCCATGTGCATCGTTGGATTACTAGAATTAAAAATGTGGCACATGCCATCTTTTTTATTCTTTATTAACTAAAATCTCAGTTTAAATTGAGCATGTCTTTGGTCTTTTTTAAATTAAATTCCCTCTTCTGTGATTCAGGTCCTAAGTCAATCATCTCAGGATTGGTACAGTAAGTTGGATATTCTAGCTCAAATGTCCTCTTTATTACTCACTAGAAGCATGTCAAGCTCACCCACAGTCTAACCTAAACATATGTTTCTAATCTACTGCATTTGTTTGGCAAATCCAATCGAATGGATCCACTGTTTAGATTCAGAATATGCTTCATCTTCCTTCTCCTGAAACTTATTCATTGTCATATTCTCTGTTTAGAAACCTCTTCTCTGTCCTTAGTCAAAACTCTTATCCTTCTCAAGGCCAGTTCTAGTGCTACCTCCTTCAGAAAGATTATTTTATTGTGACCACCAGAAAAAATAATTTATTGTAAATTCTAAGGAGCATTTAATGTATATTGCCAATTAAAGGTCAAAATAAATCAGTTTTTTGCATGCAATGTAAGAATTTTCAGTGGTGAATCAGTGTCTGTCATCTAATCCCCTACCCTCCTGTCCACCTTTTTCTTGAGCCCAATCCACAGTATTTCCTACTCTAACCTTGTGTCTAGAACTGCCCAGAATTAGGTTTCAGATACAGAGATGCTATAAACAAGGCTGTGTTAAATGAGTAGAGAGTAAAATAGTCTGTGATGTTTCTACTTGCTAGAATTCTGACTACAACTCTTTCTGAACCCTCTTATACTCATAACTAGATTCTCGCTGTCATTTCTCAGAAAGTCACAACTTCCCATAGAGCTGTGCTATTGTTGAAGCATCCTTTCCACAACATCCACCTGACCCACCCTCTCAGTAGAAGCCTGTCCCAACTCTAAAGTCATCTTATTAGAAAGGTCTTCACTGACTACCTATAGAAAAGAGTAGTTTTCCTCACCCACTTGCCATCACCTGACTTTTATTCATTATTTGTTTATGGTCTATTTCTCGCTCAGTAAGAGCGCATACCCATAAGAACAGAGGTTGTTATTCTTTGAGAATATGATCATCATCTAGAAGGAATTTAATAAATACCTGTTCAGTAAATAAGAGTAAAGTTTTAGTAGCTTTTTATGAAAAGCAAGACACAAATTAAAGAGAATAAAGAAAATATCACTATGTCATAATCAAGGTAATTGTTTTGTGTTGTTTTTGAGATGTAGTCCTGATATGTAGTTCAGGTTGGCCTTGAATTCACTAGGCAGCCCATGCTGACCTCAAACTAATGGTGATCCTCTGACCTCAGCATCCCAAATGCTGGGATTACAGGTGTGCACCTCCACACCACTGCTCAAAGTAATTTTAAATAAAAACTACGGGGAAAATTCGTGTGTTATAACTTAGAAAGACTTCCTGAAATTGGTAGTAGATGCAGGTAAAGAAGCAAAGATCATTGACCCAAAGCCAAGTATGATATATGCTCTAGATTCTCAGCCATTTTATTTGGTTGAGGGACCGCTATTTTACACTAAAACAAAACTTACGTACTTTACAGTTCAGTGAGATTACAAAAGGTTTTGTTTCCACGTAGAAGAGCCACACTTTAAAGTTTCAGTTCTCACTGCTGCATCTTCTACTAAGACTGATAGGTTTTGCACTCCCATGAATGGACTGGATGTTGAAGCTGGTGAATTTTGGAATTTATTCTCACTGCTGCAGCATCCCCACCACCCATCTCCTGTCCTCCTTCACTTTTTCTTGTGCCCAGTGAATTCAAGGAGCAAGCCCTGTGCTACTCACTTTTGCACCAGGGGAGGCTTGAAAAGTCTCCTTTTAATTTCTTCATATAGAAGAAAGAAAGGGAGGAGAGAGGGAAGAGAAAAATGAGGAGAAAAAGAAGAGAGAAAGAGGAAGAGAGGATAGGGAGGGGGGAAAGTGGAAATAATAATCCCCTGTCTAGATTACATTTTTGCCCTCAGCTCCACTTTAAGTGAAAAGGAGAATGAGTGAAATTTTAATGAAGATTCTGTTTATTCATTTATTTTTAAAAAGTAGAAAATGGTGGCCCTCAAACAGCTTTCAGGATAATTAAACCAACGATGAAATGTATTGATCTACTCCAAATTTCCTCACAGGAGTGATTAATTGTATTTTGGATTTGAGAAATTCCAAAGGAGATTGCAAACTTAGGCTATGTCTAGCATGTTTTTCTGGGTTTATGATTGTTGTTTTCTTCTGCCTTCCTGCCGTTATTAAGATTGTAGCTCCGGATACACAAAGGCAGGAAAAATCTGTCCAGTTCTTAAAAAGATTTAAAGAATGACCTCCACCATGTCACTGCACATCAGTAGATACTTTACAATGTGCTGAAGACACCAGTCAATAATTTAGGAGAAAGCAATCAATATACAGACATGACATAGCTCACAATTTGAGTATGTTATGGAAATTGTGATGGCTCCTCTCCTCTCATGTGGTGATGTGACATGATTGGAGGTTTTGCTTCTTCTGATATTAATGGTTTAATTTAACATGACTATCGTCTCAAGAATCCTGAGAGAAAAGATAATATTTTTCTTTCTCTGGAAGACTGTTTTCCCTGACTAGAAGTAAGTATCAAGTTACACCTCAAAACAGGCAAAGAGCATATCTTACTATGTGCTATAAGCATCACCTATTATGGTTAATTACTCTAATAGTGCCAGGCACTGAGAAAGGACCAGATTCGATCTTGCCATGATCCTCTGCAGGAGATCCTACTATAATTGCTACATGTACTTGACACAAAGGATTGGAAGGCTTAGGAGATTGGGCTCGACCAGAAAGAAAAGAGATAGAGTTTGTAGCCCAGTAGAGCATTCGAAAGTCTATTCTCTCAAAAGCAAACCGCTTCATTACTTGCAATCCTGCCAAAATTGCACACCATTTCTCAGGTCATCAAACATTCTGTAGTGGAGAACCTGGCATGTTAACCTGTGAGGTAATTCTGAAGTGGAGGAACTGGAAGGGAAATTCCATAGCACCTGGCATTAGAAATATGCAGTTCAAATTCAGATACAGTTACACAGCTAGTTAGCTGAATAAAACCTAGGCTGAAGATCCAAGTCTCTAGTCACATATTTATATATTTTTCCTAAAATGAATTAATTACTAGTAGCTTTGAGCTAGGTAAACTATGAACATTTATTTTCACAATGTGCTACTTAACCACACTATAGTTAACTAATAGGTATTCCTTATTATGACTAAATATTAAATAATATGTTATAATAATAATGCCAGGCAGAGTTGAGAGATTATCTTCAGTGTTATTTTCAAACTTAATCACTCACAACTCACCACTCACACTATGTCTAGTATTCTTTGACCATAATCCCATCAAAAAGCAAACAATTGATCTTGTCAGTAAAGGGACTCACTATCCAGTCCAAACTAATTTTTAATCAGGTATGTGCCATAATACTAGTCAATGTTGACATATAATAGTTTTTTTGCTTTTCACTATCTAAGACAGATTTAAAATGTCTGAAGACAGCCCAAGCATTTTCCCGTGTTGCTATGACTGTGATGGTTCTTCTTTTTCATCTCTCCATTTAAACCCTGGGAAAGAGGACTATTCCAAAAACTTGTTTGTTCTCACCAAAACTGCTCCTTCATTGGTTCCTTGTGCCAAAGGCCATTTCCAGGAGCAAACTGAATGAATCCTTCCATAAAGAAATTCATTTACACTCCATCAGCCCCCAATTAGCCTCATTTTTGTGCACCTGAAATGAGGTCAAATAAGCAGTGTGGGTAACAGGTAATAAGAAAACAGGAACTGGCAGGAGAATAAGGGTAAACTCTCCTCTCATTATCTTAGTGTAAGATGCTGTGTTGGCAGGGGGCGGAGCTACTATGTGCCATTAGACCCTTCTGGCTTTTGCTCTCTCTTCATGAGGTTCCCTAGAGTGACTTGCATATCCTTATCTCTGGCTCCTGCTATGGACGCCTACACTGCAAACCAAGGTTGAATTGTAGCCTGTAAATACCCTATGTGGGCTGCCCTAAGCTGCCTTGAGCTGTGCATAGCTGCTATGTTCCTCATAACGTGACTCAAACACACAGGGCCAAATCAATTGGCCTGACTCTTCTATCTATAGCAGGAAATGCATTCTTTCTCTTCAGCCTGCACATAACAAAAGCCAATACCCTCAGCATGGCTCCTCTGCTGTCAGGAGATGGCCACACTGCTGGGTGAAGCCAGTGACAGCCTCTCCCAGAGCTGAGGGCTTTTCCACTTGTTTTCTTTTTTAATTTGTCGACCTATGCTGCCTCTCTGTCTCTTGAAAAGGACAGAAGAAGTCGGAGCCCAGGGAGCTTCCCAGGGGTAGTCCTGCCAGGAACTGAAAGGACCAATTAGCAGGGTCTCCTATCTGGGATCTTGCTTCCTCTGGATGCCTTGCTGGGGATTCATAAATTACCCACGCTGAGGCAGGCGCCGAGACCCTGGGCACCTGCTCACAGCTCCTCAGACTCCACAAACTGAGCAGGAGCTTCCCTCTGAGAGGGCCTGCGGGACTTTCACGAAACTTACCTCAGTGGGAAATCAGTGGTTAACTAGGTCATAGGAAGCTGATGAAATCTCTAAGGGAAGTGAATCTGCTAGGGACTGGCTTTCTTTAGGAAAAAAAAAAAAGTTTTTGCAGTTTATTCAAAGGAGAAGGATTGGAAGAAGCCTCAAAAAGACCCAAATGTTTCTGAAAGAGAAGCAAAGGAAAACATGAATGGAGTGGAAAGGGAGGAAGAAGGAAGAAAGGAAAGTAGGGAGAGAAGGAGAGAGAGAGAGAAGAGAATGGAGGGTATGAAAGAAAAAAACATGTATATGTTTCATCTATTGGTTGCTTCCCAGAATGAGCACAAATATTTGGGGTACTGGACATATATTAATCAATGACTGTTCTGATGCCCATGTAAAGACCTGATGTAGCATGCAATTAGATGCATATGTTTATAGAAAAAAAATCTCCTGGGTCATTTCTTAGACTGTTATGAACATGAAGTTAGTTACAGTTTTTTTTGTTTTGTTTTGTTTTGTTTTGTTTTGCCATGAATTCAGTTCCTTTTCCAAACTGATACATTAGTTTAAACTTTCTCATTTCATGCAAGAGGTTGGACATTATCTTTTTTTTTCACAATGTCCTTTGTGGACATACCAATTAGCTTTCTTTGGCTGTGTACCTCAAATTCACTATATCTCTGCCTCCCTCACCCCTGCTTCTTTGCTTGTGCTCCCTCTCCTGCAGGTCAGCGTCCACCCTTTGAGGCATCTGGACATCTCCTACCATTCCTCCCAGTCACAAGTCACATTTTGTCAGGCTCGTGCTGGTGATGGCCTCCACCTGCTGGGTCCATCCTCAATCTGAACACTTGTGCCCAGACCTTCATTTCTTCTGGCTGGGATGGCTAATTCTGTTGCTAATTGGTCTTCCTGCTATGAACTTGTACTACTGTCTGTCCATACGATTGCTGCCGGCAGAAGTCTTTTCTAACAAGGCTTCAGAAAATTAACAAAGCATATGAATGACCACTTGGTCATTCAAGTTGCTCACTATCCAGCCCAGATTTTCCATTATGCCTATATTTCTCCATTTACTTCCATACCTGCTGATGTCAGGCACAATGGACACACACTACTCTCATGCTCTGGCCACTCCCTGCACTTCCTTCAGGTCTTCATTATTCCACGCCTACAGGAAGTGCCAAAACATTGTGTTGTCCAAGAGAATTCCCCATAATTCTTGGGTTCAAATGAACTTTACAACCCTTTTCTTTTACTGTGTTTTAGTTGTAACTATGCTATAGACCTATTCTGCCTAGAAGAGAAGCAACTCGTCACATGTTAGTATTGAACGCATGTAATGAGGCTAGTCCCAGTGGAAATATGGCATAGTTGTAAAAGGCACCTGAGTCTTCAAGATATAGCATTAAAAAGTAAAATATCATGGCACACATCAGTAACACTGACACATGGTTGGCTAAGAGAGGAGAATCCCAAGTTCAAGGCCAGATATCCTGCATAACATAGCAGGATCCTGCCTTAAAATAAAAAATAACAAGAAAGGTTTGGGAATGTAGCTCAGTGGAGGACTCTAGGTTCAGTACCCAGTGTTTCAAAATAAAGAAGAAAATTTTAAATATATGATTAATCTTTTATATCAACTATATCAAAATAATATTTTGAATATATTTGGGTAAATGAAAATAAAATATATTACAATGACTCCCTTTTCATTTTAATCTTTCAAAATAGCTACTTGAAAAAAATTTAAATGCCATGATTTACATGTGTTTCTGTTGGACACTGAGGTAGAATGGATATTTCTTAGAGTCTAGGGAAGTTAGGCAGGGGTAACTGTTCCACCTACAGAAGTTGAATATTGCAAGAATTTAATCATGCTTAGTTAAATTAAGTTTAAGATCGAAGTGGTGACTTTGGCTTTCATATTGCCCCTTAATAAAGTGACATGTTGCTTGTGGTTTTTTCTGTTGGTTTCTAAATATTGAAGTCTTTGGAGCTTGCTGTTGCTGTTGATGATGTACAAAAGTTCTTTATATATTCTTTATATATTACACACACACACACACACACACACACACACACACACACACATATATATATATATATATATATATATATATATATATATATGTATGAGATGCAAACATCTCTTCCCTGTGTACTTGAAACGTATTTGGAAAAACATTTTGCATTGAATAGCAAATGTAATTTTAATACATTTGAGTATGTTAAAACTTATAATTTGTGATTATTTAAAGGTCTGCTTATTTAAAGGTCACCTACTTGAAGTCATATAATATCTCTATTCTTTTCATACACTAAACATTTATTTCCATACTTAATTTTTTATTAGAAATAAAACATTGTTTTGAAAAGGAGATTCTTTTTTAAAAATTTACCACTGTAATACCAAGTTCATGATATAACAAATTTAATAGTATCTATGTAGTATATATCTTGGATACTTTTCTCTCATTGCTGACACAAAATGCCTTCCACCCAAACTCAAGGAGGGAAAGGTTTATTTAGCTCTCAGATCGTGGAGGTTTCAGTCCATAAATGGCTGATTCCAAAGCAGTGGCACAGCACAGAGGAAACACTTCAAGTTGACAGAAGAACGCAAAAGCAGCAAGTGCAAAAGAGGGAAAGGGGAACAGGCCTCTTTTCCTCCCTTACATTGTACGCACGTTTTCCACCAAACTCATCTTTGTGCCCTCCTCTTGCACAAGCTCAGTATATTTTCAAATAAGGAAGCTGGTTCCCTGCTGAGTCCTTAGATTTCTAAACTTCTCCAGTTGACACAACATATGAACCATAACAATCCACCCCTTGTCAACTTGGCACCCAGACACATTTCTTTAAATCAGACTCTAGACACAAAACCATGCTAACATGCTATAACTATCCTGTGTTCAGACAGAAATGTACTAGTCCCTTCACCAGAATACAATATAAGTTTTCCTTTGGTGGTATTTATTCTTATCATTTCACAATTGGAACATTATAACACAGTATAAAATCTATCAACATTATATTACATTAGAACCATAACATTCCCTTATGCATAAGACATTCAGTCTACCTGCAAGAGTTACCAAAGTCCTAACAGTTTCAACACAGTTGAAAAGTCCAAGACCCAAGTCTCTGAGATGTAAGGGATATTCCAAAAATTACAAATGGGATACAAAGGATTGGGACAAAAGCAAGTCCAAAATCCACCAGGGAAAACATTAAGTGCTATAGTTCAATGTCTGGCATCTGAAGCAGTCTGTGGCAAATTGTGAGACGAAGGAGGTTGTGTGGTTCCAGCCCTAAGCCTCTTCTGGTGGTTATAGCTTCTAACACTACTTTCTTAGGCCTATTTGGCTCCCTCCTTCCAGTTTTCTTAGATGATCCTCATTCTTGACCTTTCCAAACTTCACACATTAACCTCTCATGGACACACTGTCGGGCCTCCCAAGCCTTCTGAAATTGAGGTGGAAGTCTTTTAAACCCCAAAACACTTGCATTCTGTAGACATTTAAACTATGTGGTCGGTTGATGGTGCCAAGGTCTTCTTCCAGCTGGAGTAGTAGCCAGGCTTTCCTCTCTCTTGGCTGTGGAGGTTGAGTGCCCGAACCACTGGACACTCAAAATCTAATTCTGAGGAAAAAATTTTCTATGCAGCCACCATTCTGCAACATGATATTCTGTTGCTTTCTCCTCAAATCAGTCTTTCACTTTTACAGCTTTGAGGCTGCAAAGGTTGGAGCCTTGCTGCTTTTCGTGATGCCTTTAGACCATCTTTTGTAATATCTTGTTCATGGAGCAGGGCAAAGGAAACAACTATTTTTCACAAAGCATAAGGGAAGGGTCAAATAAAAAGCAAGTTAAAACATGGTAAAGAGAGCCTTTCTTTGAAAAAGGAATGACATTCTAGAGAAGGGCAATTGCAGTAAGATGAGAGGGATTATTGCAATATGGAGAATTTTTCCTACCATTAGATTTGCCAAAGTGCTACACCAAAGAATTTGTCTTTTGTAGGAGGATTTTTTAAAAGGGCTAGAAACAATAAAGTGTGGAAAATGGGATGCAATGTGGTGGAACAGTGTTTATTTAGCACACCTGAGGCGTTGGGCTCAATTTACAGTAAGAGAAGGAGAGTGAATCTGGCCTTGCACCAGTATGTCACTGGTTACTTTTAAATGTCTGGACCTTATAAACTTGAATTGTCATGCAACCGACAAGCAAATAAGCAAACAAAAGGAATACAGAACATGATCAGGGATGAATATATAAGACAGCATGAGAGAAAGAAACAAAGGCAGCTACTTTAGGTAGACTTAAAGAGCTGATGTTTAGGTAAGATAAAAGTGTCAGGATGAGCAGATGAGAATCAGGTAGGGATTAATGCTCCAAACGACTAACAGGCACCAAAGTCCCAGGAAGGGAGGGAAAGTTTGACATTTAACAGGACAGATAAGTGCAGTGCCCCAAGCAAATAGCAGGACTACAGCCTTGAAGCACAGAGAAGCGTCACACAAAATCTATGTTCACCAGAAGTAATAAAATATTTTTACATGAAAAGACTATAGAATATACAATCATCTTCTAAAATGCTTCTAGCTGCCAGAGAGGTGACAGATTGTAGAAGACAAAAATGAAAGTGGAGAGTTGTAAAGGGGACAGATGACAGTGGTCTGAATAACAATTATACACTGATATCTACATCACATTGTTTTAATTGATCTACCTTTGTATTACTTTAATCTCTAATGTTTAAGTCTCTTATGACTTTAAAATATCTTGAGCATTTTCCATATTTTATATTTGAACAGAAATTTTATGCTTATTTTCCTAGAGTTCATACCTACAAAGTCCACAGAGATTTAGAGCAGAATTACATTTTAAAATTAACTTGTAGAGAATCAGCATGTATCTAATTTTGAATGACTTCTCTCAATTTGCAGTAATATATATGTCTTAGTTTATTGCTATTTAAAACATATTTCTCAGTAATGTGGTATAGTTTCTTACGTAGATACTGGAAAAGTATTTTTATTTAGATTTATTACCAAATGTTTACATTATGTGTAATTTGTACAAATTATGTTTGCTTTTTTATTTTCTAGTAATAAAATGTGGTATGAAGAAATGGATAGATTTTTTGTATATTTTTATTTTTAATAATTTTCAGATTAGTTTTATTGAGTTTTCCAAATGGACAGTCCTTCATCTTTCAATACTGGTAATTTGTTCTAATTTTTTTTCATTATTTTACCATAAATTTTAATCTATCTACTTTTATTGTATTTTTACTTCAAAATGCTTTTTTAATGATAGCAGCAACAGACATAATTATATATGATCATGACTTGGTTTGAAACAAATATATTTATGAAATAATTTGTTTTCTTTTCACTAAGCATGCTTTTCCTAATATCAAATTTAGGCTATTTATAATTTGTGTCACTTAGAGGTAAATTTGATTTATAGTTTTCTTTATTCTTACATTTATCTGATTTAAAATTTAAATTACATTAGCATTCTAAAATGAATTCAGAGACTTTTCACCTAATATAAGAAAAGTATCTTTTCTGTAGAAATTAGAAATAACTCACTCAGTGAAACATTTAGGTAAAATAACATTTAAAAATGATTCTTGGCTAGTTTTTAAGATTTCTTTTACGGTTTTCAACTATTAAGATTTCCATTTCTTCATAGGTCTGTTATTTGTTATAATTTTCTGAAAATTATCAGATCTGTTTATACATTCAAATATTACTGCATTTTTAATTTCTATTTTACCTATGTATATATTTCTTTTACTAATTTTTAATATTTTTGCTCTTAAATTTTTATTAACTATGCCTGTTTCAATTTGTCTCTAATAATTGTTTCTTTTCCAAAAAGCTGCACTTGCACAGTAATTTTAATATGTTTATGTTTTTATTTAATAAATCTTTTCATTTTGCTTACAGTGTGTTCTTCCCTAAAATCTCAAGGGTGTATAATGAGACTTAAGAAACGTGTTAAACAGCTTTCTGTCACTGGAACACATTTCTGTGAAAATGAACTTGTGAAGAGGAAAAGTTCATTTTGGCCTATGTTTCTGCACATTTTAGTTCCTAATTGGTTTGATTCACTGATTTGGGCTTGTAGCAAAGCAGCATAACATGGTAGGAGCACACGGCACAATAGAGCCCCTCACCTCACTGTCAGAAAGTGAAAAAGAAGAGGAGGAAGAGACTGGTTCCCAGAATTCCCTTCAGAACTCCTCCTCACCCCTCCAACTACCTAAACATCTACCTCTAGGTTACAACCCCTAAAGTTTCTAATATTTCACAGTAGTGAAAGCAAAAGCAGGCAATACACCTGAGCTTTTGGGGAAATGTTAAAATCCAAACTGTAACAGTTATTTAGAGAAATATTTTATAATTGTTTTTATGGTCACAGTTATTTAGAGAAATATTTTATAATTGTTTTTATGGTTGCAGTTTATGATTTGTTTTTAACTTTTGTCATTTGAGGGAAGTGTGTGTGTGTGTGTGTCTTTTCTTTCTGGAATCTTACAATAAAATCTAGATGATTTCCTTTTTCTTTCTAACCAAATGGAGCAAACGTCCACTAAACAAATCTATAAATTTACTTCCTTCATCTATTAAAGATTAAGGAAATTATATTAAAATTTCTAAATCCACTTTTCCCCCTTGCATTCTTCTTTGAAGATAGAACGATCATCTCACATTGAGCTGTATCTTTTATTTTATAAAGATAATCTTTGTCACACGAGATGACTCTTCCACATTTTTGCATGCTGGTTACTTTCAGAGATCACTGCTTCTTTTTTCTGCTCTTGCTCCTTCCCTTCCTCTTTCCTCCTTTCCCTCCTTTCTTGCTTCCTTCCCTCCTTTTTTCCTTCTTCCATTCCTTTATTTCTTCCATCTTTCCTTCATTTCATTTATTTTATTTTCCTTCTGTATTTACAGATTAATTTTCTATCTCTTTAATAAATTTTCATTTAAATATGATCTTATCAAAACATTTTACCCTAATGTTAAAGTGAAAATCTAATAAATAATCTAAATTTCTTACTCTGTTGGCATAATAGTTGGTTTTAATTTACATTATTCTTCTTTTAGATTGTTTGTTATGCATCCTTTTGATAGTATTAATTTTCTATCCCTAGTTAAATCAACTCCAACTAACCACATACCTATTGTTTTCACTCTACTATTTTGAAAGTGCAGATCAAATTCTATATTACAGTCAATTCTATTTTGTTTTAGAAAATAAATATGCAATTTAATCTATGCTTTCAATGATCAATTTATTTTACTGATATTGATTGATATGTTTTATTTTAATATGCATGCAGCACATGAGATTTACCAAAAAATATTTCATGAAAGAATTAGGAAGGAAAGCCTCCTTCCTGTAATATTCAGTGATACTAAAAAGTGAAAGAACCTGAAAAATAGTGACCTGTTACAGATTATATATTTAAGCAGTGGGAAAGAGGAATAAATTTTTAAAAATAGCCTTAGGAATTCAAGAAAACAGTAGATTAAAAAGGCTAATATTTCAACTAGAAGGAGAAATGATAGATTATACAATAAATGATTTAGAAGATAATTATACATTTGGAGACAATAAAGTTAAGTCTAAACTCTGTTCCAAAAACATTATATTCTTTTTTATTTCTTTTATTTTAAAGAGAATAGACAAAACAAAACAAAATAGAACAGAACAAAGCAGATCAGAACAACACAGGATTTCAAAACAAGAGAACAGGAAATCAACAACAGCTACCATAATGCCTCTTGTTTCTTTCAAATAGTTGTCTGTATCTTCATGCACAATGAATTTAAACAAGACAAAATAGGATAAAACTAATGAAAATAAAAGAATGAAAACATTATAAGCCTTCAAGACCAGATAATAGGAAAATCAAAAATGGCTACCACAGTGTCTCTTATTCTCCTCAAAATGGCTGTCCATACTTTTACAGATATTGAAACTGAATAATACAAAACAGACTAAAACCAATCAAAACAAAGAATAAAAGCATTACTGGAATTCACAACAAGAGATAGGAAATCAGCAATAGCTACTATAATATCTCGTTTTCTTTAAAGTAGCTGTTCATACCATCACATGCAATAAAATCTATTCTTATAAATTCTTTAGGACAAGTTCTAGACATGTATAAGCCTACACATATACATGTATCCTTGCTGCATTAGAAGGGACCAAAACCAAAACAAATTACAAGAAAAACAAGAAACAAAGAGACAATAACAATGACAAAGGAACCAAAATAATGGCAATATAGGCCCTCAAAACAAGATTGTTTTGCATAACTAAGATTGTTATTTTGCATAGTTATCTTCAAAAGAGTTACTCAGATTGCCAGATATAAACATGCAAAATTGATCCAATAATATTATATTCTAGTGGCAAAGAAAAGCTGTTATTACTAAGGAAACAGAAGAAACCGAAAGAGGTAGAGCAGAGACTAGGATGTTGTGGTAGAAAATTTCATTATAATTTTGTCAAAATATTTTGAGAAGAAATATTGAAGAATTAGGATATTTAACAGAAGTCAACCTTAAAAAATTTAGGAAAATTCTCTCTCTCCGAGGATTCATTTCTATAAAGGCCCTGGGGTAGAAATGAGCGTGTCTGATGTGCACAAAAGCCAGTATTGCTGTAGCTCAGGAAAAATCTTGATGACAAGAAGTTGACATCAAATTAAAACAAGAAGCATTATTTTAGAATCATCAGCAAAATTCATTCAATGGCTCCTACACAGTTTGGGGACTGTGTAGCGAAACAACTGTCATAGATTCTTAACATTTTCATTACGGGGTTGGTAAAATTCTTTGGGAGAGCAACTGGTTGTGGCCATCAAAATGTGAAAATATGCGTCTCTTATCCAAGTATCCTTATTTTCACATTTTTCTACAGAAAAACTCACACAAATAAGCAACAACAACAGCAACATACCTAATATGTGCTATGCAAATACTAATTTGTATAGCAAAAGGGGGCAAACACGCTATGATATAGATTGTACAACGAAATTCAAATAATCAGAGAGATGTATATATGCATATTAGCCTAGAATTCTTACAATATACTTTGTTTCAAATCCTTTAAAATGATTTTTACAGTGTATTTTAAGTTGAAGAACATTACAAGAGGGTCAATTGTTATTAAAATATAGTTTATTTTGTGTTCTCTGGAGTGTTATATATTTAGTATGAATTTGTGGAACAAGGCAAATCTGGGAATTCAACACCAACATGTGCTATGATAGCGTACAACTTTTCTAATTTTCTTCTCAGATGCTAAAGTAGGTGACCAATTGCTGTGTATTTCCACTGTCAGTTTACTTCCTAACAACTGGGAATGTGTAGGAAGGATACATCCAGTTAGAGAAAGTCTCCATTGTACCCAGATTTTTTATTTAAATTTTTGTAACTGAATTTCATTATAATATTTGTCTAATTATAGTATTAGTATCAAAAAATAATACTTTAGCGAGAATGTAAACATCACCCCACCCCCAATCTCAGAAATGGGTTTCTCCATTCCTCTTTCTAGTAAATGAAAACTATTTTAAAAATTTTAGAAAAGTGGATCATTTATCTGTGTTTAAGAGTGCTTGTGCTTTAGTGATAAGAAAATCAGTGTTATTTTATGTGCTTTGAATTAACTTTTGGACCCTAGAATGTCATTTCTTTTAGTGGGTATTGGCAGTGAACATTCCGAATGGTAAGTAACTAGAGCACGGGAAACAAAACATTTTATTTAGAACATGAACTTTCAACTTCTCCGAATGTACAACTCTCATCCTTATTCTTGGATCATTTTCCTCAATTCAACAAATCGAAGTGTGGTGTGATCACATTATTCATATCAGATGATCTTCACTTCCTACCTTGCAACTGGTTTTACTGACCCATGCTAAAAGGGACAAAATTGGTAGCAATCTGTCCTTTGACACAATGTTAGCTTTAGCAAACAGAAGATGTCGCACCCTGGTACCAGACCCTGGTATCAACAGTTCAAATCTCAAATTTGCTGCTATTTCATTTTGAAAAGTCAAAGATACTTTCTTTTATATATTTATAAAACATTGACTTTTTGTAACATATTTTCCTCTGCTTCTTAGTATATCTATTGCAGGTTGTCAAATTTGTCTTCCAGTAATACTTTTTTCACACATTGTCATTCCCATATTTTTGTCCATAAATTTATAATCACTAAAATTTTCATCTTTTTCTCCTCTACTTAAATGAATCCTTCCTGTCTTTCAAGGTCCTTTTCCATGTCTCTTGTTAGAGGTAGCTGAGCTAGTTAGAAATATGATAGGCAGTCAGATGGCTAGGCCCTCAGAGAAGCTGGCACACAGGATAAGAAATCTGGTGACCTTGGAGGAGACACACTTTTCTTGCTGTGGGCCATATCTCTGGACAGAAGGCAAAACAAATGCAACCACACCCTTAAATATAATCCTTAGGGATTAAATCTGGATCACTTTGAGAAGCCTGGAGTCTTCATCTCAGTCCCCTATAGGAAGAGTCACTGATCTCTAAGAATGCCCATTTTCTACATGATTTGCCACCTTATTTGTTCTCAATTTAATCAGTTTTATCTGAGCTATTAATCTTATTGGTTGGCCATAGCTCCGTCCCACCTCATGCCCATCTGCTTTGTGAGTTCCTAGTTTTCCCCAGTTTTAGAGCCACCTTACCTCATAATTTTACTCTATAAAAATCCCAAGAAAATACAGAATCTTTGGCAACCCACTTGGGACCCCCTTCTGTCTCTCTCTCAGACGGAAGCTTGCTTTCTCTCAATGAATAGCTCTGCTCTTATCCTTCATTTTTCCTAAAACTCATTCTTTGATTTTAGAGAACACGAACTCATCCTGGACATATAGTAGGTTGGAGTGTCATTCCCCTATATCAAACTGATTACTTAGTTGATTACAGGAAATGGTGACTCCTCAAGTATGGATTTTCAATACTTGAGGAATATTTTCAAAATTGGTTTATGGATTCTGTAGATCCAATTTAGATATTTCTATTTGTTTATGTCTTTATTCCTTTTTGTTTATTAGTTCACCTTGCACCTACCTTGGAATAATTCTATAGGAGACATCTATTTATATTTGTGTCTTGTAACTTCTCATGAGTGAAAAACATAGTTCTTTTCTGCCCATCTCCGCCTATCAAGTGTGCTCACCAGGTAATTTCAATCATGCCATCCCTTACTTGACCACACTGTTACTATCATATTCCCTTGTGCTTGAAATATGCCTAGAAGCAGAATAGCTGGATCAAATGGGACCTTCAATCCCAGCTTTTTGAGAAATCGCCAGACTGACCTCCACAATGGTTACACCAGTCTACACTCCCACCAACAGTGCAGGAGAGTTTCTTTTTCCCCACAGCCTCTCCAGCATTTGTTGTTGGTAGTTTTCTTCATCCTGGTCATTCTTTCTGGATATCCCCTTGTTCTTAACCACACTTTGGCTGCACAGGTTAAGGACACATGTGAACCAGAAAGAATGGTGTTAGTTAAGAATCTGATTATATTATAAATCAAATAAAATTCTCTAATGTTACTTTTCATAAAAGACATGTCTCTCTAACTTACCTACTCATGATTAATTATACTCCTTCATTTTAATCTTATCTCCCCATCATTTCAACTGCATAAATTCTGGGTTTATATTTTTAGGTTAATTATTTTTATTCCAATGAGCCTTCTTTTCAATAATTATCTAATTAATGTAGACAGAGGTCATCTACAACTCACCTAGACAATTCTATCCAGATTACATTGCTTGAAAATCCTACCAACAACTTTATACTCTATATATATATATTTAAATTATTTTTCAGGTAAATATCAATCATTCATTCTTGGGCAATATTCATAGTTACTGAAATTTTCAGTATTTTCTGTTATAAGCAGGAACAATGCCAGGTGCAGTAGCACACGTCTGTAATTCCAGCAGTCAGGAGGTTGAGGCAGGAGGATCATTGTTCAAGACCAACCTGAGCTACAAAGTGAGCTCAAGGCCAGCCTGAACTGCATAGTGAGACCCTGTCTCAAAAAGACAAAAACAAAATATATAAATAATCAGGAACAAAAAGAATTACACTTTTGCCCTAGGAAGCTCAGAAATATTGCTTCAATTATCTCCTAAAGGTTCTTTATCCTTCAATAGAATCATCTAGATTTCTACCTATTTTCTGAAAGGAAAAGATGATGTAAATTTTTCTTTTATTATGATCAACTTATTTTATTCCTCATTATTAAATTGTACTCTAAATCTTGTAGGAGAAGCAAAAACTGATTATAAAGTCAAACTTGCTCTATAAACTAATTTGACTTTAGCTAACCAGCTATTTATCCACAATGTTAATTTTGAAATTCCATTAACTTAATATGACTCCAAGGGATTACTATCAAGGCAATATATGTTGATAGTAAAAACTGTAAGAGCTCATTTCAATAAATAAAATTTGTGGTATGATATTACATTACCATCAGCCTCAGATACATAATGGGAGAAAGGGTATAGAGAAGAAAGAGAAAGTAAAATTACAATTTTAAAAACCCCAACAAATTAACAGCAAGACATGTTGAAAAGTTTGTGTTATTAGGTATATACCGAAGCTATCACAAACACCGCAAACGTACTATGGAGACAATGTACTGTGAACAAGAGAGGTGAACTTTTTAGTTGCCATGGAGCAACTGACAAAAAAAAATTCTAAGAGAGGCAGGTAACAGAAAAGACTTTGTCATTAGGTACTTGGGCACCAGCTTGAAAAGTAGGTAGAACTAGCCAAATGCAGAGGAAGGCTTAAAATCCAAGGAAAAGGAAAATTAATTTCCTAAAAAGAGCTGTAGCCACTGTGACTAAAGGTAATAAGGAGAAATGTGATACTGAATCCAGCAGCAATGACTCAGATGTAATCAACTGAAAGGTGAAAGCAGCTCCTGCGTGGCTTTGATGGCCTGAAGAGTGGACTTTGCATTTGAGCTTGGGGACCCTTCTTTAGGAGTGGCACTAAAATACAAAATCTTTCGGAGGTAAAGAGAGTATAGGAAAAAAGGAAGGGGGTGGAGACTTAACAAAGGGTGGAGATTATGACTTAATAATCTTGAATTTTCTGAGAATGAAGTAGACAGAACAGGGAGCATCAGGTTTCTACTTTTGAATGAGAGAACTAGGGATTTTGCTTTACTGATTTCTTTCAGTCAGACTGTTTATCTTGACATTTTACAAACAGTGTTATTGTTTTCAGTGAGAATTAGAGGTTAAGATCTACTGCTAAGGAAGGCTTTCTTTTTTTTTTTCTTTCTTAATGTGTCTTTCAATCTATATATATGAAGGTAATTTTAAAGTTGCAAATAATTCTTTGAAATTTTAAGACAGAGTTAAGTCAATAATAACATGGAACCTAACATCTACGATGTTTACTGTGTATCAGCTAATATCATAAGCTCTTTTCTGGTAAATTCTTATGAAATTAACAAAAAAGTCTCTATGAAGCTTTTCAATATTCCAACTATGCAGAGTAAATTTGTATAAGATCTCTGAGGTAGGAAATGGCAGAATGAGGAAGGCAGTTTCATCTGGCGGCCTTAAAACCATGTAACTGTAAGGAAATGTGGCTATAAAGTAATAGTAAAGGAAATCTAAGACAAACAAACCTTAGCACACATGCACTCTACCAATCAGGGTCAATGACATAATAATTAGAATGCTATAGTCCTCAAAGATTGTTTGGACCACTGTATTGTTGGATGGAGTTATCATCACTTCATAAGAGAAACTGAGGCACAGTGAGACCATATGATAGAATATTCTAGACACACAGGGCTTAAACTTGAACTTTTTTCAGAATTTCAATATTTTTCCACTTTATTTAACATACACACAATTATCAGTGAGTAACATAAAAAATGTAAAATAGCCCCAAAGAGAAAATAGTCACCAGCAATCAAAACCCAGAGAAATGTCAAAATTAACAAATAGCACCTGCAGAACATGAATAAATTAGGTACTTATGATGCTTTATTATTTTAAATGATGGCACCACTAGCTGAGCTGGGAAGACTTCTTTTTTTTGTTCCTGGTTATTGTGTCTTTAAAAATATGAATTCCATCTTGACTGCCTCTTTAAAAAAGATTAATTCATAGCATTTCCCATTTAATTGCTTTATCTGTTTTGGTCCATTAGATTCTATTGGAGAATATAGCTTTTATGATAAATTAAATTCTAAGGTTTTATTTTGACATCTAAGTTAATTTTTAATTCTGGAAAAAAGTTCTGCCCTGCAGAATTTAGTTCTTTCAGAAGTGCAGAAGCAAATGCATTTTAAAGCGTTGTCTGTTTTCTGCAAAACAGGTACTGCACAGCCACCCCAAGTGAATGTATTCTTGTTTTGTTTTTTGTTTTTTATTTTCTGAAGCCTGAGCCACACTCATGAAAGACCTCTTCAAGGCTATCTGTGTATCAGCTTTGCCTACAATTTACAAAGACAAGTTTCATCAGAGAAAGATGCTCTGTTGGTGCACATCTGCCTACCAGGATGGAATTGAATTGCAATTCTGTCTTGAATAAAGCAAAGCATTTGAAATTTCCATATGGGGCAATCTTTATGAATTATTCTGGGTGTGACCAGTAAATTCTGAGTTCTCTTATGGCTTGTATCTGTGTGTTCTCTAAATTCCTCATGTGGTCATAGGTGGGGAGTTTCAAAATAAACTGGATTAGGGTGTGTGTGGATGTGGTGTGATGCCAGGATCAAAGGTGCTCGACCCTAGGTGTGGGTGGCCCTAGTCAAAAAGTTTACAGCCTGATGGAGTATAATTCCAGAGAGGAAAGGCAGGCCTGCTACTGTTTCTGCTGCTACTTGCTGCTTGCTGCCTTCTACCTGCCACACCATGAACTATTTCTCTTGTGTGATGCCCCTCTGCATGCTGCTTCCATTACTTTGGAATCATCTGACTAGACTGAAACCTCTATAAACTGAACCGAAATAAATCTCTCCTTTAACTTTGGGTGTCGGGTATTTTGTCTCACTAAAGAAAAGTAACTAATACAGTCTCTAAGAATTACGATAAAAATGGTAAAATAGGATTTAGAGTTTAGACAAATATAAATGGAGCAGGGATAGTGAAGACTGGAATGCTTCTAGATACAAGGTTAAGAAATAGTCCCTGATGCCTTTGCCCTCAAGCAATGGGGTGGTTGGCTAAAAAAAAATTGATTCAGTTCTTAAATTTATGTAATGGTACCACAGCTGTCCCATTTTATCATATGAGAGCTCAAAGATGAGTCAGAGAAGTCATCCCATCTGGCTCCCAGGACCTGCACCAGTACTGACCTTCCTCTCTCAACCTCTAAATTTGGAGCAGTGCTGAGGGGTGATCCTGAGAAACAGAATTTGTGGCTTTTCTTCACGAGAGACATTAGAAGTTTCAGGTGCGGGTGCCCAGAAGATGACAATCTAGTCTCTTTCTACCAGAGAAACAACAAAATAAGTCTTTATGTTATGGATTGATAACTCTTCCAAGACAGTTTAGGGAATCTTGTTACACTGAAAATGAACCTAACTTGTAAGAGTTACTTTTGAGACTTGTGCTAGATAGCTACTAACGTAGCAGTAACTATGAATAAGGTAATCTTTAGTCAGTCGTAAAATCAAACCACAGTCTGTTATAAAGTTGAACATTTTGAATTTGGCATAATTTTAGAAGAAATGCAAAGTAGTGTTTTTTTGGGATTATGTAACTTAAAGGTGACTCCAAGTCTTTTAAAATCTTTTTACTGGCAAGGGATTTAGCTCAGCGGCTCAAGCACCTGCCGGACATACTCGAGGTCATGCTGGATCTGATTTCTAAAGTTCAAATTGTGCTACTAGGGACATCACAGAGTGTAAAGATATTCTATGGTGGTTATTAGAAAAAGGAGTATGAATTGTCAGTATATGGTATAACAGGCATGCAAAACTTCAGCAAGTGTAAATGTTTACTAATGACATATTATCTGTGTTACAATTTCATGGAGTTTTGGGAGCTGGTCTTTTGTTATCTTTTTAAAATCTCTTTCACTACCTTCTCTGTTTCAGCACTATAAATACAACAGCCTTCTCAATGGTCCTAGAGGTTGCAAGGTACTTTTCTACTTCAAGATATATGCCGTGTCCTCTGCTAAGAGAGTTCATCTTCAAAACAAAACAGGCTGACACACATGTGTTCTTTCTCTCCTTTGTCCCTCTTACCACCTCGATTCAGTCTCAAATTGTGACATGATGCACACAGCATTTTATTTTTAAAGGATTTTCTGACTCATAAAACAAGCTTTATAAATATTTGATTAGTGAATTAATATTGGTTTTCAATTAACATAATGTTCAGGCAGAAAAAAATTTTTCATATGCTGCTGATAAAATTCTTACTCCTGGCCATACATGGTTGCATAGTGCTAAAAACCAGCGACAAATGAATAGTTAGATAGGGACTTCAACTACTCTGTCTCATGAACAATGCCCAAGAAATTCCAAGTCAATAATCTAACTTTACAACATAAGAAGAGAAGAACAAATAAAACCAAGCAAACCAGGAAACAGAGAACTTTAAAAGACTATATCATACACATGAAAAAGAGAACAAAAGACAATAGTTTAAATCACAAAACCAAAAGTAATTCACTGAAAACATCAATTTAGTTGACAAAATTTTAACTAAATGAACTAAGTACCAATGGAAAGAAGACATATTACTAATATCAAAATAAAGGATGCAAATCTTATGCAAATACAAAGGCTTATGAGAGTACTATAAACAATTAGAAGCCAAAAAAATGGATCATTTAAAAGAAATCAACAAATTCCTAGAAATGTAAGACACATATTAATTCTAAATCATGAAGACATAGAAAATGTGAATAGACCAATAACATGCAACGTGATTGAGTCATTAGTCAAAAAAATCTTAACTAAGAAAAGTCCAGGAACTAATGGTTTTATTGGTGATTTCTACTAAGCATTTTAAAAAGTAACCACCAACATAAACACTTCTCTTTTTTTTTACAAACTGAAAAGGAAATATTTCCTAAGTAATTCTACAAGACCAACAGTGTTATCATTTCAGTCACATAAAGTATAAGAAAACTGCAAAAAAATATTTATTATGAAAAGTGATACAAAAGTTTTGTTTAATAAAATTCTAGCAAGTTAACTGAGCAGAATATTAAAAGAATTAGACATCATTATCAAATGAGATTGATTCCTGGAATTCAAGGATAATTCAAAATTCAAAACCCTTTCTCTACTCACAGATGAAATTTTTAATATATAAAACCTCTGTAGATTGCACACACACACACATATATACATTAAAAGCTAGTATATTAATTCAGTCAAGTAATAAAAAGAAAGTCAACACACGAGCAACAGTTGTATTTTCATACAGCAACAATGAACAATGTGAAAAAATTAAAACAATTTCATCTTTACTTATATCTTAAAATTAAAATATTTAGGAATTAATCAATTAAGTAAAAGACTTACACAATCAAAACTATGAAACATTACCCAAAGAAACTGTATGAGACCTAAATAGGTGGAGACATAGCCCATATATATCAGTGACATTATTTAATATTGTTAAGAAGTCAGTAGTATCCAATGTGACCTACCCATTTGTTGTAAACCCTGATAGAATCTCAATGACACTTCCCGGAAATGGAAAAACTGATTCTAAAATTCACATAGACTATTAAGAGATTCCAAATAGCCAACACATTCTTTAAAAAAAAAGAATAAACCAGGAGGACTAACACTTCTTAACTCCAAAAACTATAAAGCTGAAACAATCAAAACCAAGGTTTTAACAAAAAGATAGGAGTAGAACAGGTAGCCTAGAGAAACATTCATATATATTCAAACAATTTTTGACAGAAAAGCCAAACATATTAAATAAATAAAGTACAGTCTTTGAAATACATGATACTGGGAAGATTAGATAACTACATACTTAGAACATTAACTCATACTACATATACAAAGGCCAAAAGATAAGACTCTATAAAATTTCTACAAGAAAAACACAGGCAAAACCTCAGTGATGCTACATTTGACAATGATGACAGCTATGACACAGAAGACACAAACAGCAGAAGAAAAAAGTAAAAAAATTAGACTGTGAAAACATTTAAAATTCATCAACAAAGAAACAATCTAATTCAACACTAGGAAAATTACTTAAATAGACATTACTTAAACAGACGTTATACCAAGCACAATATACAAGCAGCCAATATAGATATAAAAGATACTCAACATCATTAATCATTAGGAAAATAGAAATTAAAACTATAATGAAATATAACTGCACATGTATCAAAAAGGATACTATTAGAAAATCAATAAAGCAAATAGAAAATAACACTTGTTGCCAAAGTGTTAAAAGTATTAAGAGCCTTTATGCTTTACTGTTTGAAATGCAAAATGTCACAACCACTATAGAAAATAATATGACAGTTCCCCAGAAAACATACAGAATTATCATATGATTCAGAAATTCCACTTCTGCATATTTACTTAAAGGAATTAAAAGAAAAGTTTTCAAGGAGTTATTTATAAATGCATGGATATAGCAGCATTACTCACAATATGGGAAAGGTAGAGATAATTATACATCTACAGATGAAAGGATAAATATGATGTTCTATATTATATTTAGTAAAAATTTGTTGCCTTTAAAAAGGAAAGAAATTCTGACACATGCTACAACATAGATGAACCTTAAAATAAACCACTTACCCAAAGGCAAATAATTCATCAAATCACTTGCATGACTATATATTCTAGTCAAAATTATAAACACAGAGAGCAGAATGCTAGTTGCCAGGACTGAGGTGAAAGGGAAAAAGCAAGATTATTTTTTAATGGGTACTGATTTTCAATTTTACAAGATGTAAAGAGTTAGACAGATGTTGATTAAACTTATAAACCCTGTAAATGCATTTGATATTGAAGTATACACTTAAAATTGATAAAGATGGCAAATTTTATGTTATGTATAATGTCCCATAATTTATAAAAAGGACAACAAGAAAAGGAAAAGTAGAAATTTCCTATTACACTTGTAAAATCATCAAGGTTTTAGCTGCCTACCTGTGATTTCATTTGTACCTCGGTTCACGAATTTAATTCTTTCCATGTTTCTGACCACAAACCAAACTGGATGAGAACTGAATCAATTTCCCCATAAGGTCAATATTGAACCCACTGAATTTGATTTGGTTCCCATCCAATTCAGTTTCTGACTAAAATGTGTAAAGGATTAAGCTCATGACCCAAGGTACCATTGTAATGAAATTGCAATATTTTAGAAAAATTTGCATGATAATCATGAGGCTCAGTGAAAGAGAACAAGGATGCAGAAACAATTTCAAGAACCAGTCAATTGTCTGTTTTTTGACAAAGGGGCAGAAGCATATCTGATAGTATCCCATAATGTGTTGGTTACTCCTACAGAGGCAAAAATCACATTCTTCAAAATTCTAGCGGCATTCGTGATTGGAAAAAGACAGGGTTTTCGTGGAAATTAGATATTTACAAGAAACTATAATTCACCCTAAAGATGAAGCACATTATCCTCTAGGCAACGGGGACCATGAAATACATTTAAGTATTGGGGAGACTTCATCAGCTTTACATTTTAGAAAAGAAACACAGAACTATTTAGGCCAGAAGAAGAAACAAGTAGGACATATAGTAGGTAGCGTGGTATTGCTTAACTAAGAAGTTTTACTTTCTTTTTCTTCTCAAAGTGCTCAATCCAGAACACTGTAAGCAATAAAATCATTGAAAGTAATGAAAATTCAGGAAATACGAAACCATGCACAGAGTGGCATGACAGTCTTCAAGCAAGGAGCATTCTTAGGTGACGGAGCATGTAGATTGGTTTGTTGTAAGCAGAGCTACCCTTAGAACAGGGATGTGACTAGTTTAAACCATTTAGCTGTGATTAGAGTGGTGACATAAGGAAATTGTTTTCTTTCAGATACTCAGAAGAAGGGGGGCTATGAACACCGAAGCTATGCACCATGGATAACTAATACACAAAATGATGGTGGAAGAGTGTTGGAGGTAACATGTAAGAATTTAAAAACTTAATTTTCCTAAATCTCTTTTAAATTTTGCAATACATGGCCGAGAATAAGTAAAGCAAAATTTCATTCAAAACCTGCCTACTGTACCGTGCTAAATATAATAATTTTTGGTGTTAATTTTGCCAAAGAAATATCTAAATTTACTTATCAGTGGATTCATTGCCAAAAAGTATAGTGAGATATCTTTTTAACCAATAACGTATTAAATATTATTATATTATTTTCTGATAAATTAGAATAGTAAAGATGTTTATACAGTAGATGGAAAGACAAAAGTTAAACATATGGAAAAACAACTCGTATAAATAAACTGGAGATGTCTGATAAAGTGTGGAGTACAATGCAGAGGCACCGACATGACTGCTGAGAACTGTGAAGCTGTCATGGAAGAGAGGGGCTGCAAAAACAGAGGAATGGGGCAAAAGAATAATCAAAATAATTAAAATACATAACTGGGGTGAAAACAGGTGAATCAGATATGGTCCCAATTCCCAATTTACTGCTCTGCAGAGAAACTTTTAATCTCAGATTCTGGATCTTTTATATGTGACTAACAATGCTTATCTTATAGGACTAATATGAGTTCCTGAAATTGGGTTCACTATTTATTCAGATTTTTCCAACTACTCATCCACTTATCATTGAAATGAAATTTTAAAGTATTCATCACAAGGAATATCAAAATTATGAGATGTGTATTTTAAGTCATTTTAAGGTGAATTCAGATCATTTCAGCTTCCTAAAGGCACTGGGCTGTCTTCTCACCCTATCGGATTGCATGCTGCCTTATCAGGAAACATATTTCATTCAGTAATATGTCCACCTCTTGCACACAAATTGGAAGGACAGAAACCTACTCTCACTACTCCAAAAACAATACCATTACCTAGCGTTCTGGTCAAGAGTAAGTCCCATTCATTCCTCTCCACCTACTTTTCCTTCTAATAATTCTTGAGTGTGTTCTTGAGAAATCCACAGAGGTTAATGCCATGAAAGCTGAAATGATTGAAATAGGTATGGTACTGAATCTTCTGTTATAAATCATGAGTATTTAACTCAGTGAAAATTATTGACACATCATTGGCATGTCTACTGCTAATGCGTTTTCTTCTTCCATTTGAATAGTTCATTTTCTATATTTAAATTTTTATAAACATTTCCAACGATGGTTGTCTTATTTTTCAAAAAGTCTCTTCTATATGAGTTCCTGAATTAGGAAAAAAGCATTCATTTTTTATCTGTCTTTTGCACACTACTTCGTTCACTTACTAATTCATTCATTTTCTCTTTCTTTGCTACTTCAATCGCAGCCCTCCAGCCCTCATGCTGTATGCCCTACTTCTGTCCCTTTTGCTGATGTTGGTGTTGTTTCATTTTCTGTGGCAGTTTGATCTCTCTCTGGTCGTTCCCAGTCATTGTAGGAAGGATGACAGCTGAGCTGGGATTGAATCAAATTCTAGTGACAAGCCCTGTTCTCAGTTAGAAAAACTGCAAGTAGAGGCAGACAGATGCAGGAAGCAAGCAATGCCATCAGCTCTCTCATTAGCAAGGTGGCAGCCATTGCTGCACTCACAGCTAATTCTTTTAAATGGAAGTCAGGTTTTAAGATTCATTTAGCTTGATTTATTCAGAAGTGTTTAAGGTAGAGCTGAGTTTATTACTCAGATGTGTTGGAGGTCCTTACAGCATTGCATAATGTTCTATCAGTTGCAATGCCAAGTACACCCAGGTGACATGGGTATCTGGTGACAGAAGTAGGAGGTCCTTTTGGCAATGCAGAGATGAGGAGTGAAGGTTTGCTGTAGAAATTTGCTTCCGTAATACTCAGAGGGGGTTAAAGTTTATGAGGATTTTAAATCTTTCTTTTTGGCTTGAATTATCTATTTTTTTCTTTCATTTTGCCCATCCCTGTCTCCAAAGAAAGCAATAAGCCTGTCAAAGGAGGAATTAATTAAGCAAATCAATCAGTCAGTTTTATTAAGGAATTACAAAACCCAAGTGGAACATTAATTATTCAGATAATGGGACATCTCTGAGCCTTTCTTTTCAATTATTGATAAGCTGCTATCTATCATTCAGACTGCTTTCGTACTGATTTAGTTGTGAATGAAGCCAGGTCATTCAGCCAGAGCATATGCTGGTTATGAGCACTGTCAGGAGGCTGGTGTGAAGGAGGAGATTCTGCATCCACCTACTGTGAGTCAAGCAGTAAGCATCACAACAAAGACGGGGCCGCACATCCGACAGCTTGTCTCTCTGCATCTGACTAAAAAGGGACAGTGAAAGAATGGAGCTGGACACTTCTTTCCTGCTATCACATTTAGATGTCTTGTTGACCACATAACACTGACCATTAAAATGTACGTGATGGTGTACTCAGAAGGCTGAGGCTGGAGGATCCTGGGTTTTAGGCCAAACTACCCTACATAGCAAGACTTGCTCTGAAAATAATGAGGGAAACAGGCAAACAAACTATGAAACAACATGGCAATTGTAACAAAGTCATGCCCAAGTGCTCTTAAGTACACATATGGATACCTTAGTTTTTTTCTCCCTAATATCAGGGAGAAAAGCATTCTTCACCCTCACAATTGTATGTAGCATCATTGGTTTTAGTATTTCTTGGCATATTGATATGAATAGGTCTATACAGAAGAAGAATTTGAAGTTCTTTTCAACTTTCTTTTGATTTTGTCAGAAGTTCAATTATTATTCATTCATTCATCAAAGATTTATTGAGTAGCTGTGAGACACTAAATCCTGACCCAGAAAAGACTGCAACTTTAAGATAAATGTAATACTGTAATAAAGGCATAAATATTATATTTCATATATAGTATATATGGAGACACATACTATACATGCACACAATATCAATCAGAAGGAAGTTAAAGAGAACCAAATGTTTCAGTATGACACAGAAGAACATAGCAATAAGTGTAATAAACAGGTCATTTTTCCCTCATAAGTCACAGAGAAAAATGTGTAAGACCCACAAGGTCCATCAAAACCTCAAAGAAACACCTGTGGAATAAAGTGGATATGTGGCTGTCACCTGGGGAAAGGGATGTGGTGCTGAGTTTAGATGTTAGAAGGTTTGAGAATATTAGTGACTCTTTATGACACTAATGGTTTGGTTTAGGGCTCACTGGCCACAGAAAGATACATTTTTTAAACTTTATGTGCTCAAGCCAAGTCCTGAGACATTAACAATATATCTCAATACTTAGAAAATTCAGGAGTCAGCAGGAGTTTATTGGAGACTGTTAAACAACTTTGCAAAACTATATACTTTTAAGTTATATCTCCTTCCCTTGAATCTTACAGCACTTTATATTATTTATATACCACTTAGCATGTCCTGTGATATTCAAAGGTTTTAAGCATGATGTCATATTAAAAACTTCACAAGCCAACACCCAAAATATGAGCCATTAGAGAAGATGTTGACAAATTTAACTTCATAAATTAAAAATTATTTGCTTATTAAAATGAAAGGAACAATAAAAGGAAAATGTTGATAGAAAGTATTTTCAACCTGCGCATCAATATGAGTTGCATCTAAAGTATATGAGCAAGAGCTTTGAAGAAACACTTCACCAAAGAAGACATATAAATGACAAATAAGCATATGAAAAGAGGCTCAGTATTATTAATCATTAGGAAAATGCAAGTGAGAATCATAATGAGATACTATATATCTATTAAAATGGATACCATTTTATATCTAAAAAATGTGAAGATCATCCATAATTCCCATTCATCACTACTGGAAATGTAAAAAGCACAATTTCAGAAAACAACTTGAAAAGTTTCTTATAAACTGAAATCCACCCATACTTCCCTATATCCCAGCAATTTTACTCATAGGTTTTATTTATGTAGAAATTTTAACATAAATAGCCATAGGAGCTTTAATTATGGTTGACCAAAACTGAAAACAATCCAAATGTCCTTTGACAAATAAATAAATAAGACAATATGGTACATCCATTCAGTTGAATACTGCTAATTAATAAGGAGGATTGAGCTACTGACACACACAGTGAGATAGATGAAACTCAGGTGCTCATAAACATGAATGGCAAAAAATAATGGGATGTATACATATAATCAAATATCATTCACTTCTAAAAACAATGAATTATGTCAACTGCAGGAGAATGAATGGCACTTGAGGCCATAGTGCTAATCAAAATGAGCTGGACACATATAGTTCAATAATGCGTGGTTTCTCTTATTTGAGAAAATTGAAATATAAATAAGTGACTGGATTGAAGAAGGAGAAAGCATATAAAATAAGAAAGTAGACTTTTGAAGATGAGAAAGATGGTCAGAGTGATGGGGGAAGTAAGGACAGTTAATAACAGGTATCCAAACTCACCTGGGTATGTTATATGCATGTACCAACAGCCCAAAGCAAATATCACTATTCTCTATGGCAGATATATGACAATGAAAGAAAAGAATTTGCCCAGGCAGAATAATTTTGAAAGAATAAGGCCACACCATGGGAGACAAAGGAAAAAACAATCCAAAGAAAAGTGAGAAATGAAAGGGTTCTGATTTCTAGTTTGAGCACTTAGGCAGAGAATAAAGATAAATGGTTTTGGTTGCCATTGTCACTGTCACCATAGTGCCTCCAAGTAATTTTGTATTATCTGCCTATTAGCTTTGGAATTTTAATAATTGTCTCTAGACTTTTAAGTTAACTTTGCTGTTAAATATTGTTGTTGTAACAAAATAACTAAGGAATAAAACATAGGAGGAAAGGTTAATTTGACTCCTGATTTCAGAGGTTTCAGTATGATTCCATTGCTTTTAGTCCTGTGAGGAGGCAAAAGGATCACGGATGAAAGAGCATGGAAGAGGTAAGATGTTCAACTCATGACAGCCAAAGAGGAGAGAGAGAGAGAGAGAGAGAGAGAGAGAGAGAGAGAGAGAGAGAGAGACAGAGAGAGACAGAGAGAGACAGAGAGAGACAGAGACAGAGAGACAGAGACAGAGAGAGACAGAGATATCAGGATCACATTTCATGACTCATGCCCTTCAACTAGACTTTACCTCCAAAGTTCCCTTCACCTACCAATAATGTTATTAATCTATGAATCAATCAATGAATCAATCCACTTATTAAGTTAAAGTCCTTATGATTTAATCACCTTTAAAAAAAAGGTCCACATCTAAACAATGCTATATTGAGAACTGTTATGGTTTATATCTGAATATCCCCCCAAAGCCTCATGCAGTCATGGGGGTGGTCCACTGCTGGAATTATGAGTGTGAGTGATACACCAACCCTAGGCTGAACAGCCTGTATACAATATCAGGGACAGACAGACTCTTTTTCTCCGCATTGCTGCCTTTTTTGCTCTTGTTTTTGCTGTTTTCTACTGCCATGAACTAATCTGCTATGTGCCACTCTACAGTGAAGCTAGTTGATTATGGACTGAAACTTTCACAAACTGTGAGCTAAATAAACTCTTCCTTCCTTAAGTTGGGGCATCAGGTGTTTTGTCTCAGCAACAAGGGAAAAGTAACCAAAACATGAATCAGGACTTCAAAAACATGACCTTGGAGGACACATCACACCCAGACTTTACACTTATTACATTTAATGAGATTGATAATGTGGAAATTCAACAAGTTTGAGTTCAAACACAGGCTCTGCTGTTTCCTAGCACCGTGTCTTTCTTCATGATACTCAGTCTCTCCTTGTCTCAGTTTTCGTATCTATAACTGGTTGTTTTATTCTGTTCCTGAACTCGTGAAAAATTTTTGCAGAATTGGCTAATTTAAAAACCACAGAAATATACTGCTTATATTTTGGAGATTAGAAAGTCCAATATCAAGGTGCCAGCATGTTTGCCTATATATATATATATATATATAGATAGATAGATAGATAGATAGATATAGCTTCATTGTGACTTTTTGTGATGCTTTGATCTTTGTGTAAGTTTTGATTCCCGACAATTATTTTCCTAAATGTTTGATTCACTTTGCCCACCATGATTTTGTTGCATATTGAAGATATGGACAATTTTATATTCATATGTACCATATCGTTTAGCCTAGTATATGTAGTTAAAAGCATTTTAAATTGGAAAGGACATGGAAATTCAAGTTGGGATTCTTGTTTTAATCCTTGACTCACCTACCAGCTCTTTCTATGATCTTAGGCTCCAATAGCCACACAGAAGTTTGACACAGGCCTTTAGCTTTCAAGCAGTTCCTGTGGAGTACCTGGACTCATATCCAAGTAATTTTACCAACAATTTCATGGTATTTCCTGATTTATTTTCATAGAACTTTTAGGCCTTCTCATCATAGTTTGAAAACTGCCAAGAAACCATGGAATTGACTTAACAAAATTAATTTATTTTCCTATCATTTCATTTATTCTACAAATACTTTCAAAGACTAAGTGCCAAGCTTGGTAAGAAAGTTACCTGAAATGATAGTAGAGGTAGAAGACAGTAGTTTCCTTGCCGTAAGAAATGTCATAATTTCCAAGTTCTTCAAATGAAAACAAAGACTCTCCCCTACTGCTAAACACACACATGTATGTACACACACACATGTGCACATGTATGTGTACTCCACCATAACTGGCAGGCTTCAAACCATCTTCCATCTCTGCACTGCTTGATCATTAAAAGGGTGCCACTGCAGCATCACCAACGCCAGACCTCAGCTGCTCAGTCAGTCTCAATTTGTTTCAGCTGTATTATTTCTCCTACCAACCATTTCAGACCACATCTAAGCCGTCCCTCTGTTGTTACTCCATCTCATTTATTTTTTAGTATGTTCTCAACATTTTCTCCAGATTCTCATTAAGCACTGGGCTAATTAACCTCCTGTTTCTGAACAGGAAGGCTGTGCAGAGCTGCCTGGCCCTGCAGGAGGGCTCCCATTCAGTGGCAGGAGATCCGCACAATTTCATTCTGCTCACACACCTGCAGCAGCTCACAACTGGACCAGCACCTACTTAGAAAGGTTGTTTTTGGGGTTTTCTTGTAAAGTTGCTGCTCTTTGTACAAATGAGGATACATCATGGCACCAGCCTTTCTCACTCACTGACAATACTAGAAATTGAAATCTCTCAATCCATGGAAACCAAAGCTCTCTGATAACTCTGCAGACATATTTTCCATGCTGCAGACTCAGTAGGCACTTAGCAGCTTCTCTACAAGATGCTCTGGTTCATGACTAAGAGCAGCTGATGCAGCCAGCACCACAGACAGCTGTGCACAGAATCAAGAGCAAGGGATCAGAGCTGTCCTAGAAATCAGAAGTATCCAAATGGCACCTTATCTCCATGGCTTTTTCCTCCTTGTTTTCATATCAAAGTCAAAGCAGTTCAATCTCTTCTCCTAGTTTCTTAGCAGAACAATTATTTTGGATCACAGTTATTGAAACAAGTGCTCAGTTATGCTTCCTTTTATAGGAAGAAATGTAGTAAAATATTTCCATGTAGCTAAGGCAGGAATCTAATATCTGTCAACCTCTGTCTGAGTCTGTCATTAAGGTCATCAATGGGCCACTCTTTCATCTCTGTCTCCTGTAGGCAAACATTGTACAGCAATAGAATTATTCATTATTAGATGCTCTCTTAAGTTTCTGCCTTTGATTTAAATGACATCTATAAGTCACTTTATCGTTAACAAAACTCTTTCAAGCCCACCCTTGTATTTATTTCTAAACCAGATAAAAGTGTCACCGTCATCTGAAATTTAAAAGACTTTCCCAAAACCACCTTAGTGAAAAACAAGAAAACCCAAGGGGAAAATATGAGAGCAACTTCACCACCTAGGAGTGCCCAAGAAAGACTCCTAAGGTGCTGGGGTTAGCGATGCTGTTTACTCCCTCTCTGTGCAGTCCTCTCTTGCTCACCATCTCTCCTCTGTGTCCCTGTGCCCTATACATTGTCTCCCATCTGTGTGCCACTGCTCTTCCTGAGAGCGTGACACAGAAATGTTCAATCCGTTTCTGCATCTAGAAATTTTCTTAGTCTCCTCAGTTGGATAAACATCAAAACTATTTTTCAACTGGCTCCTGACAAATGGAGAGAAGGTAAACCTTGATTTTCATTTGGTTGAATTGACACTTGAAAGTGGTATGCATTGAAATTAATTTTATTTCTGTTTTACAAATTTTGCTCTTATTGTAAGTACAAAAATAAAGTTGTTATGATGATCAGAAGTATTTTTTGCTTGCTTTTCTAGTTTTTGTATTTCTCTTTTTTCTTTTCATTTTAAACAGAAAAAATAAAGCAAAATTTCAAAACATGATGATAGGAGAGTAACAATGCTTAACACATTGCATATTATTATCTTTAAGTTAATTTCACAGAGTACAAAATATAGGCATTTAATTGTCCAAACAATATTAGTACAAACTGTTCAGTGAACTAAGGGAAATTAGTAGTATAACTATCTTAACTATTATATATGTATACATATATTTTTAATGTATTTCAATATTATACATATTTTAATATATATAATATTTATATATGTATAATATGTATTTTAATATTATACATATTACATACGTATACACATTTACATATTACATATTATACATATTTACATATTTATATATGTATAATATGTATTTTAATATTATACATATTATAATGTATACATATATTTTTTTTTATTATCCCTTCCTTCTTTTCGTCTTTCCCTCATTCTACTTTCTCTATGTTTTGTTTCTTCTTCTTCTTTTTTTTGTGTGTGTGTTGGGAATCAAACTCAGGATTTTGTGCTTGCCATTTTGAGTCTTATTTACTCTTTCAGTTTCTCACACTAGGGAGACAATACAATGTCTGCACTTGTGTGTCTGTTTGATCTCACCTGTGAGTATAGTCTCAGATTGCTACCATTTACTTATGAAAGTCTTCAGTTTATGGCATTGGAGACTAAGAAAACAGTACAAAGAATCAATGAATCAAAGAGTTGGTTCTTTGTAGTCAAACTTGTAATGAAGAAAAGCAAGCACAAATCTCATTTCTCAAGTGGTCAGCCTCTTTTAAGAGTGCCAGGAGCAGAAAAAAGGAAATAAAGTTACATACCATGAAGCAGTGGAGTGGAGACTCAAGGTCAGTTTTCTGATTCTCTATCCCTCCTGTACGACTCTGTGGAGGTCACTAAATCAAACCTGACCTCACTCATCTTATGAGTCAATTGAGAAGAAGAGCTAACATGATTTCAGAATGTCCTTCCAGGAATGAAATTACAGTTTTACTTCATAAGGTAGAGAAAGACAGAAGAGAAAGTTATTTTTCCTATTTAACCAAAGTTCCCTCACTTTGTACTTTTTGATACTAACTAGACAGCTCCCCTCACCCTTTTCTTATACAACAGTATCTCACATAGTTGCAGCAACATCCCCTTTCCCTGAAGTTTCCTCCTGGCCAATTAATTTTTTCATCTGCGTACATGACTGTCCATTAAAATGTACCATGATGTTTTTAGTTGGATACTCTTTAGAGAAAGCATAATTATAATCTATGGACTGCTTTACTTCCTTTGTAACATTAATTTCCATTCAGGAGATTAGATTATTTTCCCCCCAGTGACATTAGGAGCACAGGTAAGTATCATCCATCTCTCTGGGCTGTGCAGTCTTTGACCTTCTGGGGTCCCAAAACCCTTTTACCCTGGATACTTTCTGCAGACCTTTGAGCAGGACTACAGGAGACAACAACTCTACTTATGTGTCAGTGTTGATATGATTTGCTTCTTAGGTATTTAGTTGCTAAAACAATGTGAATTTTTTTAATCTAATTACAGATGAATAATTAGAGTCCCACCTTGTCCAACCTTCCTGGATGACTAATGAGGAAGATATCATTTAACCTTATACCCAAATCCAGGCCTAGGCTCCAATCACTATACTACAGAGAGGAATGAGGTCATGATGAAACATTGAAACAAATTCAAAGACAGAGCAATAATCTCTGACTTTTTGTTAAGCTAAACAATCAAAAAGTTCCCAATGTTAGTCCAATTCTGTTTAAAAAGGGTTAATCAGACGATGTTTAGTAAAAAGGCAAACCAAAAGTGTTTTCAGGAATAAGATCAAAAGGAAGAAGCTCCAAAAAGCTTTGAGAAGATCAACCCTGTAGGCCTGAGCTCCCATCTGAACAGGGCGGAACACAGATATGGAGCAACCATATTGAACCATACTCTGGGCTTCATCCAGCCCTTCTGGCTCCTCCTTCTCAAGCCCATTTTACATTTCCTGACTTCTAACTGCTCAAGTGGCAAGTTCTAAGTACTCAAGTTGAAGCTCTCTTGTATTCATGGTCCCTCGCAACATATTGTGCATCCTGAGCAGAAATCAGTCTGATCTAGAATGAGACAAAACTTAGGAGTCTTATACCCCAGGCCAAGATAGCAGTAACCAATACCTCATGTTTTATTTTTTTGCTACTGAAAGACCAACTAAATTTTTGTCTTTTATTAAAATAAAACTATGTGTGAGAAAGTAAAATTAACTAAATTTTCAGTTATCAATATGCTGGTATGAATTTATTTGCCTGAACTCTCCTTGAAATAAGTGAGTGTGGTAGTAGAAAACTCAGCCCAGATACAATGTGATCTCAGATGCTCATCTCTCAGTGAGCTGCCCTCAGAAAACCAAAGTTCAGGATGAGGGGAAAATGACTGGAAGAAAAATAGATTGTGGGGCCAGCAAAGGCACTGCAATGTTAACTCTCTCAAGGATCTCTGAGCAGACACTCGGCTAATCACTGTCAGGATCCTGTCTCACTTGATCTTCACAAATACCCTGATGGTATTTTACTGTCCTCATCTCTATGTAACATGTGTTGGTAGAAACGTTCTCAGAATAGTTCATCAATTGGATGTCAAGTTGGTAAAGCAATAAATGATACAAAACTTTAAAATTTTCTCCAAAACTCTAGTTTTTTTATACCTATCAACTTGACTCTCTAAAATGAGCCCTGCAGGCATCTCAGAATGATATTTCAATAGGCTGCAAGCTACCAGAAGGTATTAGGTTCTACTAAGCAACCTATAAACATCTGCTGCAACAATACTCATGGCAGAAGGACCAGGAGTGTGTCATGAAGACAGAATAGCTGTTGATAAGGGTTGCGTCCTTTTCATTCCTCTTTATTCTAAGTGCACACTATCTCTCCACCCCAGCTATTCTCCAAAGTTTTTATAGCATCTCAAATATTTAGTCTCAAGTTTTTATGCTACTCTTCTTCCTTACTTCTTTCTTTTCCATATGTAATTTTTAAAGATTGTGTGCGTGTGTGTGTGTGTGTGTGTCTGTGTGTGTGTGTGTGTATTGTTCTGGGGACTGAACCCAGGTCCTTCCTTCTGAGCTACATCCCAGACCATTTTTACCTTTTATTTTGAGAAAGTGCCTTGTTAAGTTGCTAAACTTCCCAGGTTCGGTTGAAATTTGCAAGCCTCCTGCCTCAGGCTCCCAGAATAGTGAATTTATAGGTAAGCACCACCATGCCTGGCTTGCTTTCTTACTTCTAAATCCATGCAGAAGACCCATATCCATAACTGAGTGAACTTTTATTTTGTTTCTTTTGTTTTCTTTCTTTCTTTCAAATGTTTGTATTTTTGTTTGTTTTTGCTTTTTCTTTCAGAGCAGCTAGCCACTATTAGAATCATCTTGAAACTACATCTGGAGCTTTGGTCTGTCTCTAAGGGAGGGAGCACCTTATAATATCCAGACTGACTTCAAAGATTGAGCTTGAATATGATATTTAAACTTTTTTCAGTACAGTTACTTCAGTTCTAAAATAAAGGCAAAAGTAACATAATTTCTATAAAGAGACCAAAATATATACTGGAGGAAAGATGACCTCTTGACAAATAGTACAAGGAAAACTGGTTATCCACATGCAGAATGTTGAATCTAAATCTCTCACCAAGTGCAAAGTTAAAATCAAAATGGATAAGAAACAACCTGCTAGAAGATAGAGTAGGTAGAACTCTTGAAGTTATGTGTATAGGCAAGGGGTTTTCTGAACAAAACTTCAATTAGACTAGAAATGACATCAAGAATCAACAAATGGGCTTTTAAATTAAAAGATTACTGCAGAGCAAAGGAAAAAATAAACAATGATAAGACAACCTCCAGAATGGAAAAAAAATTGTCAGTTATTCCTCAGAGAATTATATCTACAATATGTGCAGAACACACAAAAATTAGATTCCTTAAAATAAAAGACCAAATAAAAATGGAATATGTATTTCTCAGAATGAGAAGTAAAAATGGTCAATAAATACATGAAAATGTTCATTTATCAGAAAAATGCAAATTAAAACAATACTGTGATTTCATCTTACTTTAGAAAGAATGGCGATCAAAGAAATTAAACAATGAATTCTGGCAAGGCTGTAGGGGAAAATGATTGCTGGGGATGTAAACTAGCACAACCATTATGAAAACAGTATGGAAATTCCTAAATTTCTAAAACTAAAAATTCCACTTGATTCAACTATTCTCCTTATAGATTTCTTTCAAAAAGTTATTGACATGTTACAGTGAGCCATTTACAACCTTGTTTAAAGCAACACAATTCATAATAGCTGAATTGAAAGTAACGTGTATGTCCATTAACACATGAGAGGATAAAGAAAATGTGATATTTGTACAGAACTGAGTACTCTTTTGCTACAGAAAAAGGATGATCTCGAATCATATATAAGAAAATAAAAGTTTCTTGACTCCATAAGTGAAATAAACACATACAATCCTAAATATTGTGTTTTCTTTTATACAAGAAACCCAAAATATAAATAAATCAAGAAGAAAATAAAATACAGATAGTAGAAGATAGGAAGATAGATCTTTTTTAAGTAGGAAAGGAACAAAGACATGAAGGACAGGGAGGATGAAGGAAGAAGGAACTTAAAAAGTGGATGCTTCATGCATATTTATCTACTGCCCACACTAAATGTATTTATTATATACAATAACATGTAGAAATAAAAATATGTGCAATAATATCAAATTCATAAAGTTGAGGATTAGACATAAAAATGCTTCATAGAGAGATTTCTATAGCATATAGAGATTTCTATGCTCAATTAACATCGGTGAGTAATATCATTCACACCTTCTCAACTTTCTTTCTTGTCATATGATTCTCTGTCTCTTAGAAAGAAGGAAAGACTTCTATTTTTAGAGTTTCATAAAGATATTCACAAGTCCCTTGTCCCAGTCTGTAATAATGTAAAATCAAATGAATAGATAAATAAAACCTGAAAGTCATATGAGCTGCCTGCCTGACATTTGTGGGAAGAAAAATCTCACCAATAATTCATAACGTCTTCAGCATTATGAAGAAAGGCAGAATTCTCCTCTCAGCTACAGGCCAAACTGAAGGGAGTCATAGTTACCAAATAGATAGACCAATTCAAAAAATAAGTCAAAGGAAACAATTCTGGACTCCATAAAGGCGTTTACTGAAATGATGTTAACTCAATCTGAAACATTAGATTACATTTAAACCTTGAGACACTAATCTCGATCAACTCAGCTAAGCTGTATTGACTAAGATATGAGTGAAACCATTAAATACACACTACTTTACACATTCACTATGCATACAATCAGGAAAGGAGAGTTTCAGTACAATTTCAGTGAAGATATTAATCTAGACAGTTACTTCCAATGTTATATATGTTATCTGACACATGTGTCCCTTGGGAATGAAGGCAATCTGATAATATCATTCCAGTAGGGTGTTAAGGGCATCATGCGTTAGTGCTACCAGAAGAAATTGCCTTTTAAATGAAAAGCCTGGACAGGTCAGTGGTTAATCAAAAGCAGTGAAGATTGATCAACTCTCAGGTATCGGTAGGTGAGTTATTTGAAGGTAAGTAAGTAGTTGACATCCATCAAATCACATCAGTCTAATGACTACTTGGATATGCATGAAAGTGTGTTAGAAGTCACTTGTTCACTTATGAAAATATTCTTTGGTGAGAACTTACCATTTGCCAGTTAAAAGTGATATAGCAATAAACAAGGCAAGATGGATAAAAATTCATCAATAAAAAATTATTGTCAGTACCAAGTGTAAGGCCAGTGTACAGTCAGGACCGGAAGGAACTTGAGGACTTAAAGAAAGTTTCCTGAAAGGTTTTCTACTAACTTTTAGTAGAAATTGTGGACAAAAGGTGTTTGTCAGGACAGGAAAAATCACTTTGAGAAAACAGACTAACACAGGAAAAGGCCCTAAGATAAGTCAAGTGTGCCATGCATAAAACATTAAGAGGAGGTCAGTATGAATAGGACACAGAGGGTTTGCTTTTGAGGTAGGACACACAGACAAAGCCTTTGAGTTCAATTGAAAGTATGGCCAGTGGCAGCCACAAGAATATTTAAACCAAAGGCTGTTTCTGATTATACACGTTCCTTTAGAAAGAGACCTCTAGCTTCAGTGAGATGAGTAGCATGTGAAGGAAGAGGAGAGTAAGTGAGGAGCCACCTGCAAGCTGTAACAGGGGGCAATAGTTCAGAGCAGAACCGGACAGGAAGATTTTATTTTATTTTTATTTTTTATTTTAAAGAGGGTAAGGCTAAACATAACAAAACAGATCATAAGGAAACAATTTTAGGAAGCAAGGATTTCAAAGCAAGTCCACTGGAGATCTTCACTATGTATCATATTGTCTCTAGTTTTCTTCCAAATAGTTGTCCCCATCTTCACACACAGTGAATTCATACTGAACATTATAGTACTAATCTAATCAGAACAGGATGATGGAGGCTTTTTAGGTCTTCAGACCTGACATTAGGGAAGTCAACAATGGCTGCCATAATGTCTCTCATTCTCTTTGAGGTAGCTGGACAGGAGGATTTTAGAGATAACTCCAATGCAAGAATTCTTCATATGCTGCATTAAAGAGAAAAAGAAAGAAAAAAGAACACATTGTATTTGATTCTGTGCAGAATAAAAAGGTGAAGATGTTAGGAATAGCCTTGGTTCTCTGACTTACTCAAAAGACACGATAGCAAGGGGAAAAAACTCCATTTTACTAATGAATTTAGATGCAAAGATCCTAAACAAAATATTACCCATGTGCATGTGTGTGTGTGTGTGTGTGTGTGTGTGTACAAGATGGTAGACGATGTAAGACAATACACCCACATTCGTTTCCCTCAAATTTAAGCAACTTGACTTTGTTTTGGAGAACATAACTCATGAAATCAAAGCAAAGGGACTTATGGAATAGAAAAGAATATTCAAACTCTCATTAATGCAAATTATATGAGATTGTATACAAAAATTTAGAAAAACTCTGAATACATTTTAGAATCATGGTATAGTTTAGAAAGTAGACAAGATAAACCAAAATAAAAAGCAGTTGAATTTCATACTCTAGAACATGTACCTATAAAAAAAGATAAGATCTTAAATAAACATCATGTAACTAGGAAAGTAATAACAAAGGCAAGTACAACTTATATTGAAGAAGTTATAACAGTATATTTATTTATAGTCATTAAACTTGACCCATCCCTATGGAGATATACTGTGTTCAAACAAGGAAAAACTAATACTGTAAAAATAAATTTTATCTTATTTATCTATAAATTGAGTAAACAGAAGCTTAAAATATATATGGAGGGGCCACAAGTTACAAAGATTCTCTTGAGCACGAATGAGAGGACCCTGGTCTTCTTGCTTGGCAAATCGTATTACACAGATTTCTAAATCAAGTCCAAAATGTACTGGCATGGGCAGAAACCAATTTTAAAAACAAATGGAACACCAATCTCCAAACTAATTCATGCACATATGAAAAAAGTGGCTGGGCATATCAGTGGACAGGTGTCGTAATATTTGTCAAATGAAATCATAAAAATTTGCAAACATGTGCAAAAAATTGAATATGTATTCCCCACATGATATTACACACAAAAAATCAGTTTCTGATTAATGTATGTTTGAAAGTATACTCAGATATATAAGGGTATAGTTCAGTGCCAGAAAACTTGTCTAACAAATATAAGGGCAAGATTATTTGATTCTGCAACAACTTCACACAAACACATATGTGCACACACACATGCATGCACAAACACACACAAATAATACAAGCACATTCTGAAGAAACTTATGCATTATAGGATAAACTGTTGCAATGGAAATTATAAAAGGTTTACTACAGAATGATAAAACATGATGAAACCAAGTTTGGGAGCTACAGGTAACATAAGCTGATGCTAAGTTTAGTATTATAGAAAATAATTTGGAGAAAAGAAAAAAAGATTGAAAATAATTTCAGTGTTCAAATAAGTAGCCATAGGAAAAAAATCTCTATATGTTAAAAGATAAAGGTAGGTAAATAATAAAATAAAACAAAAATAGTAGGCAAAAATTAATGAAACTGAAGGTAATTTCAAAAGAAATCTTTAGCAAGTCTTATAAAAAGAAAAAAATAAGAAAGAAAATGTGAATGGGGACATATGAGTAAAATATTAAATTAAGAAGAGAATAAAATACAGATATAACAAATACTTAAAGAATAAAAATTAAATACATTACACAATTATATACTATCTAATTAAGATAAAATATATGATGTCTTAAAATATTATTTAAATTATCAAAGCATCTTTAAAAAAGTATTAATAGGTACATCATAAATTTCTTCTCTTTCAAAAGAAAACTAGTCACAGATAAATCTATAGTCAAGTTTTCCAGACTCTTGAATTCACAAATAATTCCGATATTCAACTGAATTTTATTAGACTAGGAAATGTGTAAGTCTGAAAGGTCATGTTTTTATAGTAGACCTCAGTTCTTAAACTAGTAAGAGAAAATATTTTTAAAAATTCAAGCCAAATGTATTGATGAACATATTGCCTGAATTTCCTGAAACCAGTTGGCAAACCAATTTCAGGATCATGTTCATGCACTCCTTTCCCCAGGAATGCAATGGTTATTTAAATGAGAAAACTTACTAACATAATCCTAATGTATTTCAGCATACTGACAATTTAAAAAGATATGAAAAATATGAATTTTATAAAAGCATACACTTTTCCTATCGGTAAAGTGTATGCTGTGTAGTTCTCTATTGCAGCAGTATGACATAGATCTCATTGGGATGAATCAAGTTGTGAGCGAGGATGTATTCCTTTTGGAAGATTCAGGGGGAGTCTAATTCCTTAGATTTTTTTCTTTGTAGAGGGTGCTCTCATTCCTTGATTTCTTCTTCTAGCCTCAAAGCTAAGCTTGGCTGATCACTCTACATCCTCCTCACACTCAATCACTTCTTTGTTTCTCCCTTAATCTGCTGAGGACCTTTGTGATTTCATTGGCCCCCATCTTGATAATCCAATATAATGTTCCTCTTTTAGGGTCAATTTAAGGTTAGCCATCTTAATTTCACTTGTAACATTAATTATCTTTTGCCATGAATAGTACAATACTCACAGGAATTGGATATTAGGCTGGGAACATCTTTGACTGTTTTTATTCTGTCTACCACAGTACATATGACCGAACTAGCTCAAACATCTCATTTAGGTAGAATAGCACAGTGTTTACCTTTCTGTGACTACCTTACTTCATTTACTATAATGTCTTCAAAGTTCACCCTCTTGCGTTTGTATTAGATGTGCATGAGAGTCAGTTTTTGTCCCAACTGTGAATAAACAACGTACCATCAAAAAGGTTGTAAATAAAAGTTTTTGATGATATCAGAAGTATAAGAAACAGTGGTCAAGAATGGTATGGAAACACAAGAATAACATCAGCGTCCTAAATTCGTCTACTTTTCTGCCCCACAATCCTTGCAAAATTGACTGATCCTCCTATGAGCATCGTGTCTTCATTCCAGGGAGGAAGAAACAAGTGGAAGAGGGTAGGGCTATACCACTATCAGGAGGAAAAAGGTTTTCCCAGAGATGTGTAGTTTGTAATATCATTATCCAGAACTTGTTTTTAGCTTCAATGAGGTTTTAGAAAAGAAACTTTAAAAAAATCATCTGGACACATTGCTGCCCTGTACAAAGTCTGAGGCTGATTTGAAGAGAGGTAGTAAATACAGTGTAGATAACCAGCAATACCAGTAACAGGATAGTATCATTATACTTAATGGTGATACCATAGAAATTCAAAATTTTAAAAAAGAGCTGTTCATCATCATGGCTTTTATGTACTTTATTGGCGTTTCCAATCTGTTCAACAATAACAAAAGAACAGTAGGTATAGAAAAAGAAAATAAGAGAAAACCACAGAAGATGAAATTATTGGGAGTGGTACACTACAACTTCAATTTTCCAAAGGTTTTGAAGTACATATAAAATAACCAGTCATAAGCATTCCTTAAGCAATTGAATGTGTGGTCATACATTTCAGAGGGTAAGAATGGAGATTTGAATTTTAGAAAAGAAATGAAAACTCTTCATGGCTGAATATAATTGCCAAGTGATGGAGCACAAAGTTGAGAAAGTGGAGGAGGACTTTAAATTGACCACTGAAGAATTATAATTATGTATGAAACTAAAAAAGAATGTCTACAGAAATAGAAGAAAATGAAAAATGTTGATGTTGGCAAAAGAGGATTTTAAAGAAAGAAGCTGAAAGCATTTGATTCACTGAGAAGTCAGGAAAAAGAATGAAAAATGCTATGCTATGACGGAGTTAGTGACCAGGGTATACAGTGTTTCAAATCATGGGACTTCTGATACAAGCATGAGCAGAGGGACCTCGGGAACTTGAGGAATCACCATAGCCAAGATCTGGAAATAATCTAAATGTCTGTAGACAGATAAATAGTTTTAAAAGACTCAATCCATACAATTAAATGCTATTCAGATTTGTTAAAGGAAGAAATCCTGCTCACACACGAACTTTCAGAACCTTGTCCTATTTGAAATAAGCCAGGTACAGAAAGATGAAACTGCACTGTCCCATATACATGAGTATCTAAAGTAGTTAAATGTACAGAGTCAAAGAATGGAGTGGTAGGTGCCAGCACCTGGGTGATAGGAAAATGGAAAGTTACTACTAAATAACAGACATACAATTTCAGTCAACCAAGATGAATATACTCTATTGATCTTCTGTACAATATTGTACCAATAGTCAACAAACATATAACACTTAAAATTGTGCTGAGTACAGGTCTCATGAAGTGTTCTTACTAAAATAAAATAATATTAATTAGAAATAAATAAGATCAAGTAACATGAATTTTCTTTAAATTTTTGAAGATATAGAGATAAAGAGGATAGGATAGAGTATGGATGCAAAGAGTTGAGACTCTTAATTCTATCTATGAAAGATCAGTGCTTATGAACTGATAACTGGAAATATCCTGTAAAAAGATCTGACCCAATTGTATGGTGATTTGAGGAACTCTGGAAGATCATTATATAAAATAACAACCCTGGTTATGCTCATACCACCTTTTTTTGAAGGCCTTTATTGTCAATGTTCTGGGCTCTTTGCTATTGTTGTTTATATGTCTTTTTCATTTCGTGTTTTTCTAGGAATTTGTTTTGTTTTGTCTTGTTTTGATTTGTTTTTCCCTCTAATACAGAAAGGATAGGTATATATGTAGAGACTCATGCATGCATAGAACTTCTAAACAGTTTATGAGAATCGATTATATAATGCACAATGAAATGAACAGCTACTTTGAAGAAAAAGACACTAAGATGGCTGAGGATTTTCCTCAGTGGCATAAGTGCCTGCCTTGCAAATGCAAAGTCATGAGTTCAATCCCTGGTACCAAAAAAAAAAAAAAAAAAAAAAAAAGAGAGAGAGACACTAAGATATCCAGTGCTGATTCGTAGTGTCATGATGTGAAATCCAGCAATACTATTATTCTTTGTTCAGAGTGATTTTAATCTGTTTTGTTTTAAGTTCAACATATGTGAAAGTATGGGCAGCTATGTTGAAGAGAATGAGAGACATTATGGCAGCCATAGCTGACTTCCCTATTGTCTGGTCTTGAAGACCTAAAATGCCTTCATCATCCTGTTCTGATCATCTTTATTTTGTTTTGTATAAATTCATTGTATGAGAAGATATGGACAACTATTTGGAAGAAAACAAGAGACAATGTGATAGACAGTGAAGATCTCTGGTTGTCTTGCTTTGAAATCTGTGTCTCTCTTACATTGTTTTCTTATCATCTGTTTTTTTTTCTGTTTAATTTTACCCTCTTTAAAATAAAATTAAAAAATAAAAATAATGCTCTATTGTCAAATTGATATACATGCTTTCTAGACTTTTTCTTAGCTAATATTTTTATAATTTTCAATTATACGAAGTCTATTGTAATTTTTTTAAGACATTCACTCAGACATAGACTATAAAAGTTTAAAATGTTTAGAATTACCAACAATGTTGAGTTTCAATTAAATGGAGTAAAGTTAAATAAAGTAAAAGTAGTTTTAATGAATTTAAATAAATCTGATCCAAGATCCAACAAAGGGAAATATGGTCAAACATGAAGTGCCCAAAGTATCTAGAAGGAAATGAGCATCACAAGACAAAGAATGATTTTCATTTTTTAAGGAATCATGAAGAGAAAAAGAAAGAATATAGGGAGAAAGAAAAACAAATGAGTTTCCATGTGATAGCCTAAATTTTCTCTGTGAAACAAAGGAGGAAATCATATGCTAAGATTTGGAAGGGAAGACAGGGAGAGCTTGAAGATGTGAAAATGAAATAAGTCTAAAACAGTCATTGAAAAAGTTGACAAGAATTTGACCACATAAACAAAGAATTATCAGATACTAACATTATCAAGATTTGACTGAGGTTGGCAATAATATATTTAGGGTGGAATCATAGTGTTACGTGATTTTTTCAGGGAAATATGCTATTTCCAAGAAATAGTTTCATAGAAGTTTTGAGTTTGTCCCAGTTAAAAGAAATTATGGCCAACGGGGTAAAAACAACATTTGTGTAAGGTTTAACTATAATAATAGATCAAGCTAAGCTGAATACAAAAGTGGATACAAGCAAAATAAAAGCTCATGGACACTAATATAAATAGATGACAAATAGTAGACCTGATTATTTTTATGTAGTTCTTTCAACAAAATAAATAAATAAACTTGAATATAGGAATATGAGGCTAAAGAGTAGTAAATTTGGTGATTTTTTAAAGTAAAGTTATTTCATGTTCAAGACAAGCAGCTAGAAATAATATTTATTACAGAGCTGGAAACTATGAAATAAAACTGATTATAAACACTGTGGCAGAAAAAAGACTGAAAGGTGAAAGCAAGACCGTGAAAAGAGTAAGGACAACAGGGTATAGTTTTCAGTGGATATTAGAGCAAGGTCATCTTATTCTTTGCATATTGACCAATGGCAAGACTGAGCATTAAGGTAATGCCCAAATCCAGAGCCCCTGCTGCAGCACAGCATAGGACATTCTACTATATTCACAGTGTTCCACAAATCACCAAATAACATTCCCGCTTGGATGACTTGATGCATCTCAATGAAATCAGCAGCGTTCACAGAAAAAGTCAGAGAACACCAACAATGTTAAATGAGAATAGAACCACATAACAAAAGGCTCTAAATTTGGCTCCAAAGCTTGTCTTTGTCATTTGAGGAGTCTGGGCACAGTGGTTTCCTTCTTTCTCCCTACCTCCAGACGTGGAAACACTTGACTTGGTTACTTGGATTAGGCTCTGTAGACCTTCCTTTTCTCACCTTCCACAAGCCTAGAAGACCTCAGTGTTCCATACTCTACCATCTGCTGCGCTCAGAGACAACAAATGATGACAAGCCATTGGATTCTCATTCTGCTTGGGTCTTGCTGGTGCCTGGTGACTAATCAGTCAAAACAATGTATGCACAGGCACATGTGGTTAGAGGTAAGACAGAGCACTGTCACGTCCTGGAAACCAAGTCTTAACTCAGGTTATCAGACTTTAGTCTAAAGAAACGATTCGTGGTATGAATTTCAAGTGTTCTGTGTGGTAGTGTTGAGAAACCTATTTCAGAAAGACTATTAAATATCTTAAGTTCATTCTTTCATTTACCTGACATCTGAGTCAATTATATTCCAGACACTTCCCTACATTTTGGCCATAAGAATGGCTAAACCAGTGCCCCACACTTCAAATAATTTATACTCTGAAAATAAAGTGTTTACATGTTTATTTAAACAAAAATATAAGGTAATAGATACCATGACAGAAATCTGTGAATACACAAAAGAGGCATAAAAAAGAAAGTAGTAATCCCAATTCCTTTATTTCTTCTGGGAATTTGTTCCAATAATGACCTCTTCTATTTCTTTTATGTTCCTTCTCTACTGGTCCTTTCTACTCATCCTATAATGCATTTTGCTTATACTGAAAAACTGAGAGGGGGCCTGGGATTTAGCTCAGCGGCATAAGCACCTGCCTTGTAAGCAGGAGGTCATGAGTTCGATCCCCAGTACCGATAAAAAAAAATTTTTTTTAAATAAAAAAAGAAAAACTGAAGCAAAATAAATCCTATCATTAACATAAACATTCTTCCATTTCTCTATTTTTCTTTTGGTATTCCTGACTGACATCTTCTTACATAAAGTTGCATATTGCAGTCACTTCAGGCGGCTTTAAAAAATAAAGATGCCTGGTCCCTAATCCTCATGAAGATTCTGATTTAATTGATTTGGAAGTGAACATGAGGATTTGTTATTTATTAGTACATGTTTTCAGTACATAATGATTACAAGCATCATAGGGAGTTTGTAACTGAGGTACAACATTAATTCTTTTTTTCTCTCCTTCTACTCTCTGTGCCCTCCAACTCTCCTTCCCTCCGCGCTTTCCAAACCTCTATTTTCATTTTTTCTCAACTTTTAAAAAAATCTATTTTCCTTTCCTTCCCTCATCCTTCCCAACCCCTTGTTCTTCTCATTTGAAAAATATCTCCTTGCTTCCTAATATCTAACCTGCCTGTCTATCTACCTAATATCTATCCTCATTTGTACCCTTGAGTTTCTCATATAAAGAAACTGCAATATTTAATTTATCCATCTAATTTATTTCACTTGATGTTATAGTCTTGAGTTGCATTTACTTACCTAAAAATGTCACAAGTTTACTCTTTCTGGATTTTTTGAGTCATCTCAAGTGTATTCAATTTTTAACCAATAATGAAATGCTCTGTTTCAAAGGATAGCAAGACAGTGTATTCTGTATACAGAATGACATATTAAGCACTCAATAAGTGGTAGCTATTATTTTATTAATCAATGACCATCAGTGTGCTTTTTGTGCTTAGATATCACAATACATTTAACAAAAGCCTGGGTAGACAGATTTCCCTGGCTGAATCGAAAATGGCTTAGTAATTACTGGCTGCTCCAAATCTGTTTCATACTCAAAATGTTGACAGCTAAAAAGACAAGACTTCTGGCATTCAGTTCCTCCATCTATAAAATGGGGGAAATCAATTTTTCTGAAATCACTGGATTGGTGAGGGGAGTAATTAATTCACCTTTGTAACATGCTCTGCAGAGGGGGAAAGAACTACAAAAGTTAAGGACCATAACCTCCTGGAAGCAGAGAAGTTTATAACCAGATTAGTCAGTGAAACCTGCAGTTTGAAATCTAGCCCTTGCTTCCAACCTGTAGATATAGACTGTTACTAAACTCACGGACTTACATTAAGTCCCTGGTAAAATCACTACAGAGTAGTTACTGTTGAAAACGTCCATGACATTTGCTCTTTATCATCCAAGTTTTGCATATTCCCAGAATGATACTTTTCATATTTTCTCCAAGGAAAGTGAGTAGTGAATTGAGAAGTAGGAAAAAGGGAGCCCCACCCCCTGAAGCTATTAGTTGGATGATGTTTCTTAATAGTTAGATTGGGTCTTTACCTATTTTCCCAGAGTACTCCCTAGTGGCTGCTTTCTAACCCCCACATTAGTAATATTTAATGTTTCCTAATTTTGCATTGATCTCTAAAGTCTTCATAAGGACAGTGAAATACAAAGGATGGCACCTGGCATTTGCACAGAGTGAAGCAAGAGAACATTAGAAACGAGAAAGCCGAGCAGGAGTCTGCTTCCTTTCTTTTGGCAAAAAACCTGCTATAGAAACTAATGTAGATGAGGGGGCACTGAGCCATATATAAGTGAGTAATTATCTACTGTTACAGGCCTGATTATCTCTCCAAATGTTTGCTAAAATTCTGTTGGGCAACCATCTGGACCTAGAGATTTACCCGTGGATAAAGATTGGATCGTTGTTTTATCTTGAGATAGGAAAATTTCTTTCTCTAATTCTTTTCTGTCATCTTCTGTTAAATAATTTAACTGAACATCTCTTAGATAGCTCTCTGTGAGTCCTCAGAGTAAGTGGATTCTGTGTGATATACTCATATAAAATATTCTTTGAAAGTTTTTTTTTTCCTTTCTCCCCCAGCAGAGAATCCAAGGACAGTTTGCCATCTGTTGTAAGAATTTCATTAATGCACCTATTTTCTCTACTTCTTTGCAAGAGCGGTCAGTCCAAGTAATTTGTAGCCTTCTCCTATTATGGGCAGGATTTGCTGCCCAGAAACCTCACCCTGTCACCACTAAGTCCCTGCTCACTCATTATGGCTTTCTCTCAGGTGGCTTTGTTATCTCGGAACAACAAAGCCTGTGTCCCAAAGCCTGGCTGGGTATCAATAATTTAACAACATGTCATAGGCAACAGTGAACCATGCTGGTAGGGTTGAAATATTCCTAGGGCTCACCATCTATTATGCTTGGCTTTCTTAGTGTGTAGTGAATGGAGTACAGGTGGGCCCAGCATTTTCCCAATTCAGAAACTTACACGATAAGATAATGGCACAGGGGAAAGGTGATTTGCATTACAAAAGGGTTCCATGCTATTCCAGAGCGTTGTTTGGGATGTTCTTTAAATTAAGAGCTCTTCTACAGTATTTAAAGGTTTATAAGTTTAATTCATTTAGTCCCTCCAGGAAAACACTCCCAAAGAAGAACTGCCTTATTCAGACATTGTGACCCTCTTTCAGACTTGACTAGTCAAAATTCTGTTCAAAATATTTGAAACATAACAGCAAAGAAACAGAATTTTTCCTTCATATTTTCTCCCAGTTCAGACTTCATCTCAAGCAGGTGCACTCAATATGAAGCTCCGAGTCAAATCTATCTGATCTGACCCGACTGACCCCAAGAACTGACTTTCTCATGTAATAACATGAACTGATTCGTCTCCACAGAGGAAACCTGTCCAGAAAAATGTCCAGAAACCCAAAGTGTTAGTAGATAGTGTAAAATATCCTGTTCCACTGATTGCATTTGGGAGATGGGGAATGGTTTTACAGTAAAGACCCACAGCACACAACTAGATAGGTACAGGTCCTCCCTGGCTGCCCTCCCCAACATGGTGCCCCGTTTCCACCTCCAGTCTCCTTCCTACTGAAACTGCCCTCATGTCGTTCTACTAAATTATAGAAAGAATTCTGTCCTGCTTAATCCAGCTTCTACCTCCCTCCCGCTTGATCATCTCTCTGCTCTAAGAAGAAAGAGCCCTCCAATTATCAGAAACCTCTTTTTTATACCACATACCTTTTCTTTCTTTTTAAACAAATAGATTTTCTAAAATCTGATTTAGACTGCACTGGCTTTGTTAGGGAAATTTACTCCCTTTGAAACTGGGATGATCTGAAATATCAAATAGAAATGCCCTAAGTTTGAAACATGACATAGAGTTAATCAATATAAAAATGCAGAACAGTTTGAACAGGGAACAAATAGGATATGTCCATAAAAATTATAGGATCATTGCAAAGAATTATTTCTTACATTTTTCTGAATCAGCAGTGCCATTTGGCTTAAAACAAGGGAGAGTAAATGCGGGCTCCAATTCCCGTCTCACAATGGATGAGTGTTGGCTCTCTGATCATAAGGGTTATCACCCCTAAAGCAGTGTCATTCGCTGATGGATTGTTTTTAAAAGGGTTTGGAACTTAACTGAACCATGTGAGGGGTCAAGGCCCAGATGTCAGGTTTAAAAGAACCTGTGCTAGAGTTGTAGCTCAGTGTTAGAGATCTTGCCTAGCACAAGACCCTGGACTCAATCTCCAGCATTCAAAACAAAACAAAACAAAACAAGACAAGACAAATCAAAACAACTGCTTTTGTTCCTTGGATTTATCTGGAACTTCCCTCGGTCACTATCATTTTGGTCCAGGGCCACCTTGCTGTCAGGTAGAACAGTTTTCTTACTGTCCTCTTTTTCCTTTTCCCTTCTTAGGTCTCTTGGATGCTCTCGCCCCAGAAATCTGCTGAAGATATTTCATCCTTCTCATTAATATTTCTGCTCAAAAAGACCCATGGTTCCTTGTTTTACAGAATCAGTTAAAATAAGAGAGATGCCATATGTATTATCCAAATCAGGACATAACTGAGTACACAAAAAGGCACTTTGAATATTTAGGTCAAGACCATATACATAAATGGAGAATGGAGAATGCCTCAGGTAAACAGAAGTAAATGGTCCCCTTAGATAAAAGCTCTTTATTTTTTTTTCTGTAATTTTATGCACACAATTACATCCAATTCTACATATCAATCTAACCTTATTCTAAATTTTGGAATACTACTGTTGCTACAAAAAATAACAGTAATGAGAAATACAGCGCTAGCAATTACTCATTTTTTTTCCATATAGCAAGCCCTGTATCTCACTAACACTGTTTTTGTTTTACTGTTCACAATTTTCTTGTGCAATCAGCACATCATTATTGTCATTTTAGAAATGTGGAAGCTGCCACAAAGCAAGACATTTAAATACTTGGCCAAAGTTGCTCAACTAAAAAGCACAGAACTAAAATTTAATCGCAGGATTGTTTGATTCAGGCCTTACTATGGATTTGGCCAAAATCATCACATTTCATTTCTGAGATACATGAAAAATATTCAGAATTCTGAGTGATGGAATATGATCCTATTGTGAGTATTGCCTCAGCTGTATTGCTGAGTAGCATCTGCGAAAGCCATTATTAATATTACCCTGCTTCTTCCAAATTCTGCCTCTTTGCTTATGATGTTATCTCTAAATTTATCAACTTCCTAGTTCTCCATGTCTATCCATAGCAGATCCATCTGGCAAAGCCCAGCTCAATTTCACAGCTTCTGTGAAACCCCAGCTCGATATTCAATTGACATCAATCCCTCTGATCTGTATCTCTCTAGCCTAATTATCCAAAGTGTACTATACCAATTAGCACTAGATTGTAAGTTTTCTTTTCAGTTCACTCGTTGTTTCCTGTTTATTCTACCCTGTCAACCTTGGCACAAACCCATCAAAGACAGACAACTCTTAAACATAATGTAACTTGATATTTGTTCTCATTAATATGATCTGAGTTTTTGCTTGAGTAAATGTAGAAAACAAGAGATTAATTCATCCACAATTCCATATCCAAAATTATTCCTTAGAATAATTCAAAATTTTAATATTGTTTTATGATTTAAAAATAGGAAGGAAGAGGAAGTAATCTACATTGTATACAGGTACAAGTTCCCTATGATGAATGTGATCGTTAAGTATATCTAAATCATAGCATTAAACTCAATAAAAATTAAAGCAAATAATAATAGGAAGAAAGCCTAAAGATGGAGGGGAAGAAAAGAGAATATGTTATGTAGCTGTCCCAACACCCTAGGAGGAATGCAGTCATAATGGGCTGTACACATGGATTAGCACAAATTCAAAAAATCAGAAATGAGACATTTTTGTAGCATTATCAAGTGATTCTTAAATCAAGACTTATTTTAAATGAAGGGGGACAGAGTGGAACGGTGGTGTTCAGGTAGATACTATTGTCTTATAAGTAAATATTTCCAGCTGGTAAAGTGGTCTCAACCTGTGGAGGGGAAAAGTAACCTTTCATACATCGCTCGCACCATGATAGGAAACACACATTATCCTGCCACCTGGACAAGAAAAGGCAGGAGCAGTGGCAGCTGCTTCATTGTTTCATGCTCAGGAAAAGCTGGTTTGAGGAGACTAAGGAGAAAGCCAGCCCCAGAAAGTGGTTTTGATTGTACTGCCCTAGCTGTGAGGCGTTGAAATTCTCTAGGCAGCTAAAGGATGTGCTTGCCATCAACTTTGCTCTGGTTCCACTGTTTTTTTTAACTATTAAATGTTTGTGACTTCTCTTGAGAGGGCATAGTTTAATAGGTACTGGATCCACTACTTCCTAAACATCTTCAGAAGGTCATGAGGGGAAATGACCAGAGAAATGTAATTGGAGACACTCAAGAATACCACCAATGCAGGATATTATGGTGACTAACAGACAAAAAGATTCCTACATTGGTAAAAATCTTGCGATCTATTTGATAAGCACTTCTCTGAGTTACTCTTTAGGGCCAACTCAGTGAGAAACTTAAAAATATAGCCAAGTTAATTTTTCCATTCCCCTTGCCTTAAAATCTTGGGACATTTACAATATCTAAGTTTTTATGTTCTTTGTGAGTCTTTCTCTAGCTCTCTGTCACTTTTCATAATAATCAAGTGGTAAAAAACACATAGATATACAATAAACACTTTTATTGGTTACTACTTTGATCCTCAGAAATTGTACCTTGAGTTTATTGTTTTTTTTTATTTTTATTAGTACACAATTGCAGTACATAATGATTATGCTCTTTGGTACATGTACATAACACATTTCAATTCTTTTATTCCTCTTCCTTTCATCCCCTTTTATTTTTTCAGAATCCAATTTATTTCCCTATCTTATAAGATTTTATAAAGTTAATTATCACATATGCAGATTAAAAATTAAAGAACATATGAACCATGAAGGACAATTCTAATAAGTCAAGGTATACTTTGAGTTATATTGCACTGGATTATAATACCTTTTTTCTCTCTTTTTTCCTACTATCTTTTATGCTACTTTCATCATGACTTTAGAGAGTCAAAGGAACCATCCTGAAGTTGTTGACAAATTTTCCCAGAGACACACTGTTAGATCAATAACAGAACTGGTGTATAAAGCCAGCCTGGTTCACCTGAGTCATGTGTCGCTGCAGCCACATCACAAAGTATGCCCATTCGTTCATGCGGTTATCTTGATAGGAAGATTTTTAGAAATTAGTTGACTCTGAAATTACTACAAGCATAACTGAGCCCTCTCCCAAGATTGTTTACATTAACAATCACTGAAGAAACTCAGAATAAAACACCACGTTTGTCTAGTGGAATATTATTTCTGTGGTAGGTGCGACTTTTTCTGTTTGTGAGAAGCCAAGTTTCTTAATTAGCCTGAGAATTATTCTAGAACAATTTTAACCTCTGTTTTTCACAGAAGTAAAGTGGTAGGAACTCTCTATAGCTGCTCAAAAACTCAAGAGATTGAATTTACTCTATCTCTGTATTTGCATTCAAATCCTGATTTTATGAGTTCATTGTATGGCTTTATTTCACACAGACACCAACCACTCCTTTAATTTGATAAGTAAAAGAGTACGGCCCAAGACACACGCTTCTCTTCATATAATCTCTGACTAATTCTAACCCAGTTAGCCATCCTCTTTTTAAATTTACTACAGTGAAGTAACTCATAGATCCTAGCTAAGTCTTACATGTTCTTATTATATGTTTGTGCATTATTTTATCTCAAAATATGAAATAGGAAATTCTTTAAGGTGATAATATATAAATCCCCATCTGTGAGTGACTGGCATATACAATATGTTTAAATACAGAGACACACATGCCCACACAATATTTACATCTTATTTAACCTTAAAAATACTTTTGCTTTCGAAAAACCTGAGTTTTTTGTTAGTTCAGTTAAAGTGTATATGCTTAGTACAATTAAAATATTAACTAGACAATCCTGTTTGTAATGAGAAACAGCAGATGTTGGAGGGAGTGTCTCAGGTGTATCCTCTTCCATAAAACAAGCTGTCTATGTAAGCAGAGAAGTTCCTTGGGGGTGGGGGGCTAATTCTGTCAGCAAATTACTCAGAGTTACTCAACAGATTTAAGGACTGTAGACCAAGGAAAGTGACTGTCCTCCCATGGGCCACCATCACCTGTGAGACCAGCGGAGCTTGTCTCATTAGCATTGCACGTGTCATTCTACTCAGAAGGCATCCGTCGGAATGGTGCAACTGAGTATCCTGATGGCTAGACTGGTTCTTTAGGTTATAATGGGTTCTTCCAGCTAAAATTGATTCATTTAGGCAAACAGAAAAATGATTATTTAAACTTTATATGGGTACAATATTTCAATTCTTATAAATTTACTGCCTATTTTTTGATATAAAATGATACTGAAGATCATTTTATGCCAGTTACAAGTTCTTGTTCATATAGGAATGTGTTCATTTGTGATCTAGGGTAACACAGCCATTAGTAATCTCTGGAAAACTGAGCTACTACACCTGCTAACTTTACCTGTTTTCATATCTATTTATGAACCCAAGTATGATATTCTGGATTTCTTTCATCACTAGAAAGCACTTAAAGAAGAGGAAAGGTTTATAACTAGACTTTTAAGGCAAGTTTTACAGTAAAAATAGATGAAAGAAAGAGAGGTGTAATTTTGCCCTGTTAGTATGAAAATTCTCATCTAAGAACTATCAATAACATAACTAAATGTGTCGGCATTTTAAAATTTATGAAAAAAATAAAATATGCAACTCGGTACCTTTCTTTATGCTTCCTGAAGTATTTCCAACCATTATTGTTTTGCATATATATATATATATGTATATGTGTATATATATATATATATATATATATATATATATATAATTTTAAATTCAGGGAAGAAATAAGCATATCTTCCTACATACTGAATGATTATTTTATAATATTTCAGTGATGGTGGATCTTCCAAAATAATCATCTCTCCTATCCATGTGTTCTGCATCCTAGGTTTGAACAAACTGTGAATAGAAATTCCTAGCCAAATAATTGTGTCTGTATACACAAAAGTATTTCCTTCTCATAATTTCCTAAACAATACAATATGTGAGATATGTACAATATATGAGCTAACCTATATAAGTTAGCACTGATGCAAAGCCTTTGGGGAGATCTTCATAGGTTATATTAAATAATTTTTTATAAAGGATTTGAGAATCTATGAGTTTTGGTATCTACAAATAGCCTGGGAGCCTAAGCTCCACTGGAACTATGGGATGACTAAAATCTGCTGTGTATTCACTTATGGCAAAAAGTAAAAAACCAGATACTTTCTAATTATTAAAAATGGTATTGGACCAGCAAATCCTTATGGGGAGAAAAGCATTTATATAGAATATACAGAGTCTGCCCAGTAATGTGCACAGACTTCAGGGAAAGAAAAATAATATGAAGTTTTTTCAATGGATGGTATTACCCTCCTACGGGGTACCTTGAGGATGTGGTATAGCACAGAGAACCCACTACACTGTTGGCCTTTAGAGAAGAAATTGAAAGTGTATGTGCAACGATCTCAATAATCAAGGTTACTCAAACATAGGTGTGCAGTACTAGCAAATATCTGAAAGCCAGTGGTCACCACTTTGAGCACCTGTTGTAATTGCAGAGGCCAAAGGTAACTTGAATTACTCTCACGATGTCACAATAAATTTAGCATTACAGTTTTTCTTTTCCTGAAGTATATATACATTTTTGGGTGAACTCTGTGTTTTATGGAGCTTCTATTTCTTTCTAACCTCAAACACTTTATTATTTTTTGCAAGTGATTGGAAAAAGAAATGACTATTCTTTTTATGCCAGTGTTTCTTTCCTCTCACTCCCTACTCTGCCACTGACCTTATATTTAATGTCAGAGAGAAAAAAGAGAAACAAGGAAGAACAGCAATTCTCACTTCCGTCCTTCAAAACTCACCGTGTCCCTGCATTCCCATCTTAAAATGATTTTCTTCTGTTTTAGTGAATGAATCTGTCCTACTTACATTGAAAACTAAGCATTTTTCTTCCAGAATGTACCCTAAAATCTCTAAGATACTCAAAAATCTCTGTCGCTACAGTGTTACTTTTCTCTTGCTGCCACTTCTCAGTCATTCTGCGCCACTTGTCATCCCCAGTCCGTATAATGGATGAAACATCACTGGAGTTGACATGTTCTACCTTCCCCATTGTCTTCATACAAGCCTCTATTGCCTGTTGTAGGAAAACTCCTAAGAAGAGTAAACATTTCAATCACACTTTTCTATTTCCCGATTCCAGTTCAGTTTGGAAGACATTCCAAGCAAGCTTTACCCCACCACTTCACTCTCCTAAGGCACTGCTCTGGTAAAGTCCCCCAGACCTCCAAATCGCTGAACCTATCATTCAGTTCTCAGTTCTAATCTTTCTAATCTCTGGAACCGTCTTTTGTAGAGCTAATCACTCCCTCCTCTGACACACCTTCTTCACTTGATCTTAGGGAAACCTTGTCTTCAGGTTTACCTCCGGCCCCACTCACTGCCTGCTCTCCCAGTTCCACTGGCTGGTTTGTTCATCATCTTCCCAATCTAGGATTAGGTCCTTTTCCTCCTTGTCCTCTCCTTTTCTTCCTCTCTCTTCTTTTCCCTTTTGTTCTCTACAATCACTGTCTGCCTTGCACTGTCCATCTAGTTCTTGGCTTTAAGCACCAATTCTTCATGAAAACGTTCACACTCACATGTCCAGTGCAGGCCTTTTCCTTCCATTCTGGATCTAAGTGGTTAAAAAATATCAAGCTAAACATAGTAGAATACAAAACCCCTGAGTCCTGCTTTTGCTGTTTTACACTGTCTAAATCTGTCGTAAGCAGCCCCAGAATCCATGACGGTCATTCTTGATTGACACCCTTATGTCGCATCACAGTTCCTAAATATATTTTGTAATTATTTGTTGCTTTTCTTCTTTCTAGCCCATCGCCCTAATTAGATCATGATGTTTCTTCTAGTTCATTCACCACTGTATCCCTGAAGAAGAAATAATACCTGTCACCCGAGAGTACATACTAGCTTTTTAAAAATGAATTAGTTAATGCAGTTCCTTCTCATCTCTGAACAGTTTTATTTCACCAATTGTAATTTAACATCATTCTGCTTATAATTTCTTAGGAATATTCACTTTCAGTGTACAACACTTCCGAAGTCAAATCTTTTCTGGAATCCTCAGGCAAAGATTTTTATACAGGATCCTACACATGGTACTTATGACTGAGAAGTTTGTTTATTTGTCTGTTAGATTTTTGCTTTGGAGGATTTTCTACTAAACTGAATTTCTAAAAGGAACTATAATGAGAAAAAATATAAAAAGGGAGAATTTTCCTTCTTTCTTGTTACTTATATACTAATTTATTTAATAGTCATAATAGCATGATACTGTCATTACAGTCTTCAGTTTATAAAGTAGGGAAACCAATTCTTGAAAAACAAGTAAAGAGTTTTTCAAATAAAATATTAACAAAGAAAACTTTCACATCTTAATTTGTCTCTAATTCTTTCCATGGTTCCATTGTTTATTTCAACATGTATTCAATAAATAAGTGGATAATGAGTAAGTGAACTTTTTTAGGCTACAATTAGGGTTCTTTTGTTTTTGTTTTTTGCTGTTTATTTCTTCTCTTCAATATTAAAAATGGGAAATGTACTGATAACAGAAAAAAGTTTTATTTTGCTTGCACTTTTAGCAAGAATTCCTAATTCACATCTGTGGAAATTCCTTCATCTGTTGATCAATTTCTTTTTCTTCAGATGATGAGACACATTGCTAATTTTCAAAGTGAATCAGGGTGATAACTCCATCTGTATGGAATATAGCAGAGTTCTTTTTTAAAAATTATTATGTTCTTTAACATACCTTGGAGCCGACAAAGTAACTTCCTAAGTTTGAGATATTTAAAGAGTAATTCCCAATGGCATGAATCTTTTCCTTCAAAAAGCATATTTTGAACCAATTTATTGGAAATAGGAGATTATATTTCTTCTTCACAAGAGTTAAAAGCATATTAGTGATAAAATCATGTGTGTATGCCACAACTTATTGGAAAAAAATAGAACTGCTTTGAAAGTGAAAAAAGTCAGATACATGATGTGTAAAATTTATAAAAAGAGCTGGGCAGGGTGGTGTATGCCTATAATCCCAGCACTTGGGAGGCTGAGGTAGGAGGATCACCGTGAGTCCGAGGCCAGCCTGGGTTCCATAGTGAGTCTAAGGCCAGCCTGAACTGTATAGTGCAACCTTATCTTAAATGAAAGACAAAAAAATTATAAAAGGTAAACTGCCCATTTAAAGCATGTAAGGAGAGCATACATAATTGACATACCATCCTAATATTCTGCTACATAAATATTTTCAATCAAATTTTCATCACTCGTGTTTTATGAAAATGTCTGGCCACTCTGTCTCTCCATATTTCTATTGGATTTTCCTTGGTCCATCCAGTTATTCTTAAATTTTCTTGGTGATCCATTCTAATTCTAATTCTTTTCATTTACAATCATCATGTGAAGGTCATGTACACAGAGCAACTCCCCATGAACAATGCCATCATTATGTACTACAAATAAGTACTAATAAAAAGTTTTTAAAAATCATTTGTGTTATCCTAACAAATTTGGACTTTCTGCAATAGAAAGATTGAAATTATTTGGGAACAGATGTTACTTGCTAGTGAAAGTACATCACAGTTCTCTCTTCTGTAAGTTTTGAATCATTTTGGGAAAAAGATACAGGGATCAAGAAGATGAACCAATGTGTACTTTATACATGATAAAAATTGGGCCAGAAAATGTGGCTCTGATGGATGAACATAATCAGGTTTTTTAGTATTTTCCTTTCTACTCAAGACGGCCCACGCTAGGAAGAATTTGTGTCTTCAGGATTCCACTACTTGCTATTACTGACCCTCACAATGTCTTATTTATTCATTCACCTATACACCATGTATTTATTGAGCACCTACTCTGTGCGAGATTCCAGGTGGTACAGTGAAGCAAATAATATAATTCCACTTCATGTTTCTCCCTGCAAGATAGCAGAAGCTGCTGAGATGATTCCAAACATCAGTTTGATCTTAAAAATGACAAAGAAGAAGGTCTGAGGCAAAGGGACTTTTGCAAGTTTCATCAATCATCAAATCATCGCCTTCCTCTTCAAGGCGAACGTGAACAGGAGGATGTGGAAGAAACAGCTGGCAAGTTCTTAACATGCTACTCATTTCAGGGAGTCTGTCTTGTCTTCACGAGGGTGGAAGAGTAGGTAAGCTTTGTGATTTGGGCAGAGCGTTCCTCTGGCAGAATGAAGGAAAATATAGGGAAGAATGTTTTGATAGATGTTTAAAAAATCTTCTAAAATGTATTTGGGCACATCGTCTTTATTCTGGGTGAACAATGACTACAACATGAAGTAACTTCTGTCTAAAATTTAGTGTCATGATAAAGATTCATAAAAACAGCATCTGTCCCCAATTTCCTTTGCATGATTGCCGCTGTGATAGAGTAGAAATTTTTCTAGGATTGTTAGAGAATGAGAATATATTATTATATTAACAGGCCACATCTTTACATTGCAATCACTTAAAAATATGACAGGGACAGTGAACAGAATTTACAGTGAGATTGTTAGCAGTGCTTAATTCCTTCCACGCTTTACGATTTTTTATTGAAAATTAGTGTAACTGCCAGAGACCCTGCAATTTTACTTATTCACAATAGATGCAGTTGTTTTTTTATGGCATCGCTCTTGTGTATCTTAAATTATAAAAGTATTTTTAGTAACTTTCTAAATCACTACTACAGCTTGGTATCATGTTTATAAAACATAAAAAAAAATTTACTATATATAAATACTTTTTATTTTGGGTAAAGTTTTTAAAATAATTGACTGAACTATTTAAAATTCACAGTAAAATAGCAGAAAATACTATCAAGTCCCCACCACTTCTTTTAATTCTCAAATTATTTATTAATATAAATTTAATTTAATTTAATTGATAAATCAATATTGGTAAACTGTTACTTAGTCCATAGATAACATAAAAGTCTACTCTTTTACACTGCACATTCAGTGGGTTTTGACCAATGTATAATGTAATGTATCCACCATATTAATAGCATAAATACCTTTTAACTACCTTTAATGGTCCCTTTGCTCCATGTTTGTCTTTTTTCCCTCTAAAAACTGGCAACGACGGATCTGTTTTCTGTGTCTGTAGTTTTGCCTTTTCCTCAGTGTCATAAAGTCATCATTCTGTGGTATGTAGCATTTTCATTGATTTCTTTCAATTAGCAATGTGCATTTGTTTCTTCTATGTCTTCTCATGGGTTTGGTAGGTCATTTCTTTTCAATATTTCATAGTACAAATATCTACAGGTTTTAGTTCATTTACCTATGGATATACACCAGAGTTGCTTCCCAGTTTCAAAAATTATAAATTATGTATCAGTGTGCAAGTTTTGTCTAGATTTCTTTCAACTTTTTCAAGAAAATGCATGTACTTTTCAAATTCACAATTCTCATCTTACAAGTAAAGAAACTGAGGCACAAGGAGTTTCAATCCCACATGAGTTGTTATGAAAACACAAGGCGGTAGAGCCCTGTTTTCTGGACGCTGAGCCCTGTGTACTCTCTTTTACAGCTGCCTTCACAACTCTGGTCATTAGTCTGTGGCTGGGACTGTGATGGTGTCATGTCAGTGGGGCTGGAGCAACAAATTTAATGGCACAGCTGGGATAACTTAAAAGCCTGCCCTTGGCTGGGTCATAAGGGGAGGTTAATACAATGGTGTCATTACAGTCTTTCGCCCGCCTCCCGAAAGCACAGCATAGTTCAAGAGAATCAAAAAGGTTCCACTGGGGGTTGACTCAGGTCTGAATGAGCAGCCAAGGTCAGAATGGAAATGTGGAACAGACAGGGAACTGTTGAGTCCAATGCAAAGTTCAAAACTATTCAGTGAATCCCGCATGACTCAAAGTCTATCTTTGCCTGCCAATTAAAGAAAGGCACATTCCTCGTTTAGAGTTTAAATCAAGGCAGCATACTACTTCTTGGACTAAAGACTTGATGATTGAATGTAACTTGTTTCTAAATCAGTCCTTTTCAAAGTAATGTGTTTGAAACAAAGATGCATTATCTGCTCGAACTATTTTTTTCTAAAACGTCTCTTTGCTACTAAATATGACATTTCAAGGTCCCATCACACAAACCTTGCAACCCCCTACTGTGCACTATACCTTTAATTTCATAATATATGCAGTTTTAAATTCAACATTTATTTTTAACACCTATATTTTAATGAAACATGAAATATAAAATGGAACTCTAGTCTGCCTTGTATGAGCATGAAGAAAAATCCTAATTACCTGTTTCAAAAGTGTGAAGCGCTTTCTAATTTTCCACCAGCCAGTTTCCTTAGACAGCACTCAGTATTATAACTATTTATGCCAATTGTGCTATTTCATGCATAAAATTACCGCATTATTGTTGGAATAGATGCCAGAGAGATATCTAAGCAGGGTGCAATCACTTCACTTTCTATCAAATTGGGCTCCTGAAAGGTATCATAAATTTTATTAGAAGGCAAGGGGCTAATGGCAGCCAATCAGTGTTAATGCTGACAAAATTGCTGTATTTTACATTACAAAAACTAGATGATATTTTTGTCAGAGGACCACCTTTTGTTTTATTAAAAATGCATCATGAAAACTATATTGTAATCACACAAGATGCTTAGGAAAGCTGCCTGCCTTCTTCAGAATGCGGGGATGACACCCCTCTCAGGGTGTCCTGGTAGCGGTTGTGAGGCAGGCTTTGCTCTTCACCACCTGATTAACGGTGGCATAAAATGAAGCAATGCAAACTGCATACCCCTCTCTATGGGCACCGTAATTCAATTGCATGAAGCTTTACTCTCCCAGGACCCACTCTTTGGGAAACAAATATTAATGTTCCACTGTCCTCAGGCCCTTTATTGTGCTATAAAAAAATTGTTTTCGATTAACCTGCCAATTGAATCTGGAGAGCTGGGTGGTTTTTAAGACTCCCTTGCTTCTTCCTGAGGCACCACAGTAAAGAGTGGCAGATTATGAGGATACTGGAAAAGGCAGAAGAAAGTTTTGTGCGGAGTTCTGGTCTTGTGAAATGATACTGAGTTGTATTTTAGCATAAGGAACAATATGTTTTGGGAGGAGAAAGCTGACATGTGTGATCCTGGGCAAAGCATTTAGTCACCCCAGGATCTGAGTGTCCTTTGTTTCTCAAAGAATGGTGTAAATTGCAAGATCTCTAAGGCTCTACGGCACCTTCCAGCTCTAAAAGTCCAATATATTTTATGTACTAGACACACACATGCACACACACACACACACACACACACACACACAGTGAGATGGAGAAATAATTTCTCTTTGCTTTTGTCCTCATTCGCCCCTCTTTATGTGAACTGGTATCGAAGAGAAATACTATTGTTAGCAGAACTGAAAAACGGGTGAGTTGGGTTTCTTGTCCTTTTGTTGCTAGTTTCTTTTTATTTTAAAGAAAAGAAGAAGAAAAATAGAAACAAAATAAAACTGAGTTTCAAATCAGTCTAATAGGAAAGTAATAATAAGCAGTACATTGTGCACTGTTATCTTGATAATAGTTTTTCAGCATACTAGATATAGCCATGAAATAATATCCAGGCAATATTAGCACAAATCTTTCTTTTCAATGAACTAAAACACTATTTTAACTATCTTGTGTATGCGTGTATATGCACACATGTTTTTTTCTTTTTTGGCTTTTTCTCTTTATTCCTTTCCATTTTCCCTAATTAGTTTATCTATTTTTTTTCTTTAAGAGTTTCTTCTCAATTCATAATATCTACTGTATGTTTTCAATCTTATTTACCTGTTCAGCTCCTCACATGAGTGAAACAACGTGATGTTTACACCTATGGGCCTGATTTATTTCCCTTATGAGTATGGTCTCAAGTTGCATCTATTTACCTGTAAAAGTCTTGATGTTGATGTTTTATTCTGGGAGAAAGTTTTAGGATAGTGTAGCTCTCTGTGTAAACAACAACTACAGACAATAAAAATAACAAGTTACTTAATACTGTCTCAAACAGGCAGAAAAGTGGCACAAATAAGTTTGATATTTTCTAAATTTGAACATCCATATGAAGAATAAGGTAGAGCTAAATGTATTTCTTGTATACAGCGTACTGATAGATCTTGTCTCTTGATCCCACTTTCATTCTTTTGTTTTGATTGATTTTATTCTGTTTTCTTTTGTTTGATTTTATTATATCTGATAATAGGGATAGCTATTTTGAAGAAAACAAAAGACATTATGATAGCTATTGTTGATTTCCTACTATCTGCTTTTGAAGTCCTGTATCACTTTCAGTGTTCTATTCTAATTAGGTTTATTCCATTTGATTTTGTTTGATTTTATTATCTTTAAAATAAAATTTTAAAAAGGCTAAGGTAGACTTGTGTGTTGTTGTACATAACTAGTTAGAAACACAAGGGAAAAGACTAATTTTCCACTTTTTTGTATAATCTTATTGCTCAGCACTAAGCAGTCATTCAAAAGTTACTTTGGAACTTTGGTTGTTGTTAAGTGTTTCAGTGCAAGGACCCACTGATGAGCACAAGAAGTCTAAGGAAGTTGTTCTCCAGAAGAAGTGAATTTGTTGCTGTTCTTAATGTAGAGTTGAGTCCAGGGTCATGTACATGCTAAGTCAGCCTGTGCTCTACTACTGAGTTACACTTGCTCTTTATTTAAAAGTAAGGTGTGTACATTAGATGCATTAGATACCAGGAAGGCATGTGTATAAAACTACATCTCCAATTTCTGTTCCCATTTGACTGTCACCATAAAACCAGTTTCAAAGCTGCATATTGTCTACTTCATTTTAGATTAACAGTGATATCTACTCATAGAACTAGTCATGGGCAATTTAGTTCCTTGATGTTACGTCCCACTGGTTGGACTTGAATGACTAAATGTAGTATTACAAGTATTCCTTAAGCCTTGGGTATGTACCTTAACAAAATGTATATGTTTATGCAAGTAAATATATATATGTTTATATAAAACAAATTATACATATTGTATACAATAACAAATTAACATGTTTCTGTAGCTTGTGACTATGCTTTTGTACTAATCAGAAAGGGCTGCCATACATGGTTGACTGTGGTACCCAAGGTTAAGGCAAGCTGGTGAATAGGGACTCACTACACTGTGCACACTGTGTCTGAAACAGTCATCAACAGGTGCTACCACTTCATTGTTTGGAAGACATAATCTATTCTCCTAGCCGTGCAGCCCATAGGGAAGACATGTTTTCCAGTTCATAAGAAGGGGACATAAACACACATGGTATTAAAAACAAATAACTTTTAAAATTCAATAAGAATTCCTTAATGCTGAATCTCAGTTAATCTTTAATTCAATCAGTTTCTATATAGCAACAGCAACTGCAATCTGAAAACTTTCACATCTTTTGAAAACAGATTCTTCAGATCCTGTATCCCACTGCTAACAAAGGAAACAGTACCATATTTCCATTCTCCAGCAAAGCAATTATTATTTGAATTTATTGAAGTAAGGATGTAGTTTGGAAGAAACTCACACAGCAAAGCTCAGAAATTAATGAAACTCTGAGTTAAGAGAACAATAGGAATCCAGGCATGTACTCACCAGCTAGCAGACTGGCACACAGTTCTCATTATATACATGTGGTTGTCCCATTCTCAGGAGATATTTTAAGGACCTAAGGAATTGTTCCATTAGGACGTCTTTAATTATTCCCACAGTTACTGTCACCTTTACACCCAGCCTCAGTAGTTTAAAAATAGTGCACAAATGATCGAAATGCATTAATTACAGCTGAGGTATTATATTATTCAACCAGAGTACAAGCATAATTCAAGGTTATGAATTCCTAACTATGGGTATGGCTGAATCGTCTCGTCTCTAAGGACCTACAGTGAGTTGCTTAATACGTTCTGTGATGCATCTTTTAAAATGAGCTAGGTATTGTTTGGGGCAATTCTAAGAGCTTAGGGCATGTTTGAAGCTACATATTGTTATTTATACGATTTTTATGCATTCACTCAAAATAGGCAGGTAATGAAAGTAAAACGTCTATAACTACTGTATTCACCTTGCAAGTGACATGTACTTAAGTCAGAAATATAGCCTGCTCCTAAGCTTGGCCACAGTCTCTCATATTATTGTCTAACTCATCTACTCCTAAAATGATCATCCTGTATCCAAGTCCTAGGCTAACTTCTGTTACAATAAACCTATTTGAAATTTAATACTTATTTTTAAGCCACATCAGAATTTATCTGAGGTCAAAACAGAAATTTTCAAATGTCAAGTAATCAAGTAGACTTGGCCTTTCAGTTGTTTAAAATATAGTCGGGAGATTGAAATTAACCCCATTGGAATCTAAACAACATAGAACATTAGACAAAGAATTCAGCTGTAGAGTTGTCAGAAGCTGACACATGACTGAGAGAAAATAAGTGAATCTATGATAACTGGTAGAAGTGAAAGAAAGTGGGAAGTTGGAAGAATAAATAAGAGCCAAAATGTACAATATGTATTGTAAAATATAAAGGAATGAGAAACTGGGATAGAGGAAAGGAGAAAAGAAGAGAGGGAAAAGCAAAATATAATATATATGTGTATATATATATATATATATATAGTAATTAAGATATTTATATTGCCGATTTCTTTTAGTTCACTGAAAAGTTTGTACTAATATTGTTTGGGCAATTAAATGCCTATATCTTGTGCTTTGAGTAGCTAATTTAAAGAGAACAATATGCAATGTATTACATTGTTCATCTCCTATTATCTTGTTTTTAAAATTTAATTTTTTCATTAAAATTACATTTAATTAAGTGAAAGAAAAAAGTCTTACTCTGGGCTATCATCACTTGGTGAAATGGAGATGCCCTGGTTCCCAGTTGGAAGTACATATCCTCAGTAATGTCTCACTTGATCAGCATCTAAACATGTATCTTTTCACCAAATAAAATAACTGGTCAGATCATATTATAGGTCATTTAACTTTTTTATAGTCACCCTACAGAGAATTCACCTGTGGACCAGGTGATACCCTGATTCAAGTTGTGAATAAGACATGAGGCCAAGTGAAAAGATATGTTTTTGTTTGTTTTTAATTTTTAAAATTTTTGATGAATGTATGTTCCTGTACATAGAATTAACACTCATCATAGAGAGTTGGTACATGTACATAACACATAGCTAAGTGTGAAGAATCAGTAAGGGCCTTAATTTCTATTTCTTGGTGGTAGTTGTTTCTGATAATATTTTAAGTTTAAGATTTGAAGGCTCAATATCAAATATTTGAATCTCTTCAAAGTAGAAGGTTAAGAGAAAAGAAAAGAAAATATATTACAAGTAAATAAAATGATAGAACTGTGGTAAATTTAGTTATTTCTACAAAGACAGGGATTTTTTTATTGGTACTGGGGATTGAACTCACAACCACACACTTGCAAGGCAGGCACTTATGCCACTGAGTTAAATCCCCAGCCCCAAGAAAAGGAATTTTTTTAAAAAAGCTTTAGTGAAAAATAATCATATGCTGAAAGTGGATTTTCAGATGCAGTACAGAAACATGGACAGATTATGTTCATGTGGATGATGACACACCTGGTATCTTATAGTCTGTGGCTAGTATTTCTATAAAATTATTTTGTGATCACATGAAACCTCATTCATAAAAATAACATAATATTTGAATCCTCAATGGGCCAAAACTATCCCGATTCCCTTTACGCACTGATTACATGACACCTTAGAAACATTCTCATAGCTGGTATGCCTTAATATCCTGATTGATTTATAACCTTGAAATCTATTTACATCCATTTATATCTTTTATACAAAATCAGGTATTCTGAGTTGTAACTGATGTTGAATCTATGAAGTTGAAAGCAGAAGAGTTTAGGTCACAGAAACCTTTTTGGAGACACAATGCAATGCGAGAGATCAGCAAAGCAATAAAAGGGTCTGAATATCCCTTCTCTATATATGAAATTCAGTTAAAAATATAACACCGAGATTTTTTAATAAAGGGATAGAAGTTTTCAGCTTTTGTCCTTGAAGAGTCTAGTGTCAGTTGGATCTTTACAATACAGACTTTGCGGGAAGGGTTGTGGAGGATATGGAAAAGAAGCATTAATAAATCTCTAAAATTTGACAAGTGACAGATCTTTCCTGGTTAACTGGCTATGCAAAGATTTTAGTAAATTTTATGTCATTCCAAATTTTTCTTATTCATAAGAATTTCATCATACTAACTGACACAAAAGAGGCAATCCTCTGTTTGCTTGGCACTGCATTTTAAAATGTACAGTCAGAGTACATGATGTATTCGTGTTCCCCAAAACAAAGTTGTATAGTCCACTGTAAATTAGGAAAGAGGCCGTGCAGAATTACTTTCTGAATAGAAGAATACTGAATATTATTGATAAAAACAATAGCACACATACATAAGAGCTGTTTCTAGTTACAGTACTTAAAGTTGAGCAGTACATGAATTGCTGTAATTACTTAGCCCCCTTTTCCTCTCTTTCTTTCTGGAACTTCACTTCTCTCTGTGGGACACTTTCATCGCTCTCTCCCTCTCTTCCACCGTTCTTTATGATCTGCCTTCTTTTTTTCCTTCATGGTCCCACATTCCTAACTCAGGAACCACTTCTTCCTCAGAATTTACATATCTTCATGATTTTCTTATCTCAGGAGGAGAAAACGACTTAGCATACTTTTTTCTGACCTACTTGTACAAAACTCCAGATAAAACCAAGACAATCAAGGGAATGTGAGGAAAAATTTGCACTAAAGTAGAATAACTAGATCAGATATTAGAAAAAAATGCTCAAACTGTAGAGTTACTTTAAAGAATTACTGTCAGTGTAGCAGAGAATAAAGGAACTGGTTTTAAGCAATTTTGACCAATGAGGGAAGCTGAGTGCTTCTAAACACACACAACTGGGGCTGGGGATTTAGCTCAGCGGCATAAGCGCCTGCCTTGCAAGTGTGTGATCATGAGTTCGATCGCTGGTACCGATAAAGAAAAAGAAAAATAAATAAATAAATAAATAAAAACACACAATTATCTCATAGGTTGCATTGTCAGCTCTAAGACTGAGTGGCTGGCTTGAATTCTGCCTCTAATGTATCGGTGCTGTGTTCTAAACCTACTTATTTATCTCCTGTAACATTTGTTCATTAGCAAGACAAACAGGAAATAACAATATGGTATCTGAACTAAGATAATATACATAAGGTGGTAAATATTTAGCAGTTTCTGGTATTTACTATATGCTCAAACATGCTAGTCATTATCAGCAAAGCTACAGATTTTCTTACTTTTATTGGTTATAACAATAATCATTTCTTGATTAAAAATTAATTTCCTTAAAAGCAATTACCCATTTAAAGTTCTATTTTCTTTACTTGCATAAAAGTTTACCCAGTTTTTGCTTTAACTTTATTTGCATAAAATGTGTTTAGGTACAAAGTTTAATAAGCCATAGTATCTCAAAATTCTTAAGAAGAAAACAGTACTTAACCTCACGTATTCAGACTTAAATTCTCATTTCTAGAAGTAATTATAGTTTCATTTTGTGTTTTTATATTTTCCTGAAATTTTGCCCTTCCTGTTCCTAGATAACTTGCTCACTCTATTTTTTCCAGTTTCTGCTATTATCTTTTGAATTCATGCTAAAGAAGATGAGACTTTGGCTCCTTTCATCACTAGCCCACAGTTTTAGAGAGGATTCAAACTTCCACACACTTCCCTCATCATGACATCAAAAGTCCTAGTGAATAGTCAGTGCTTGTATAATATACCTCAACACACAGTTACAGATGAGGTCCTTTAGCATTTGAGTAAACTGTTTTTCTTGCAGAGATTTAAGCATACGCAAGAGTTAATATTTGAATGATAATCTTCAATTGCTTAATGTTCAGTGCACCTTTTGGTAAACCATGTGAAATTTTTCAACAGCAGTTGAACCCTTCTGTTACTGTGTTTAAACATATGAAGTGCTCTATGGGCTCCATTTTGTAATTTGACACAGCACTCCCAAGGCTGCCTCTCATCCTGATCTAGTTGGAGCTGATTGCTGCTTGGGTCTTTCATAAAAGTGTTACGTTAATATTTCTGTTCAGTGTGAGTCATGGGAATTCTATTTATTTCTGTCTTGTATTGGATCTTTTATGTCTTTTGGTGTTGTTTTGTTTCTTCTCTTAATTGATGTCAACTATAATTTTCATGAACATATTTATACAATAAGTTTTTGGAAAAAAACCAAAATTTCAGGTTTTATTGTGTAATTTTTCATGTCTGAAAGTGTTTTAGGGATTAACCAACTCTTTTTTATCTTTAACTTTCAAAATGACTGCTTAGCAGCCTGATGCCATTCTGATTCTTGGTCCGTTATATATAAAAAGTCTTTTACTTCCGATGTCTAAAGCTTCAGAACTTGTCTTATTTTTGACTTGGGCATCTTTTTATCTACTGTAATGAGGTCTCCTTGGACCTATTCAACCCAAAGTTAAATTATATCTTTGATAATTCCTTCCATCTTCTCTTTTCTCTCTTTATGGAACGCCAATTAGCTTAAATCTTCTAGACTGACTTAAAATGTTTTTCAGACACAAAAAAACTGAAAGAATTTATCACCACCAAGTTTTATTATAAGGAATTTTACAGAATCTTCTCAAGGGTGAAGGAAAATATCAAACAGAAGTACAAATTTATCCACTAAGTTAAATAACATCAATTAAGGTGCATGGGAGAGTATCAGTATGAAAGCTTCTTCTCTTTACTTAAATATCTTTAGAATATGGTTTACTATTTAAATAAAAATAATAATAGAAAGTAACATAAAAACTAGGTTCTTGCACAAATACAAAAACTAAAAGATTTTTAACACAAAGTAAAATATGTGACCTTGCACAAAACTTGAAGGGAGAAAAAGAGAATTGCTTTATCATTTTCTTGTACTATACATGAGTCAATACAATAGCACTTAGAGTAAGATTCTGATCAGTTAAAGTATTTATTATGAATTCCAACAAAAATAGGCAAAAAGATCATAAATGATACACTAACAATGATAATAAAATGAATTATAATAAAAATAATTCATGCAAATAAAACAGATAAAGAGTGAAAAGGGGGGAAAGAATAAGACAAATAAAAAACAAAGGTAAATTAGAGATCAATTATACCATTATATATAAATGTTCTGAACTTCTCAATTACCAATCAGAAATTGTGATAGATTTTTTTAAAGACCTATGTATATACCCTCAACAAATTCATTCTTAATAAAAGATAAAAAATAAGTTTAAAAATGGAAAAAGATATACTATACTAACACGAATCAAAATAAATCTAAAGTGGCTTTATTAATATCAAGAAAAATGCATATGAGAATAAAACTATTTATATAGCTTTGAAGAAAAATCAATAATTAAAAAGCCATATCATCAAAAGATATAGAAATTCTAATTTGTCTGTACCTAAGAACAGAGCTTCAAAATTCATGAAGAAGAAACTGGTACAATTGCAAGGAGAAATACAGTAATCTGCACATAGTCAAAATTTCAATACTTTCATGTTGTAATTGGACAAAAATTTTGCAAGTATATAGAAGGCTGAGGAAGAACCAGTGTACTCAGCAAAATGACATTTAGAGTACATTCTTTTAAATAAAAGATTAAATGTGAGCTTCAAATGTCTATGAAGCATTTACTAAACTGTAAAATATTCTGGGCTACAGAACAAGTTTAAATGAATTGTGAAAGAATTTACTATGAAGTGAAATGAAATTTTAAAAATAATATTTTCAAGAAAATCTTTTGAAACATTTGAGGCTGAACAATATACTTTTAAATAGTCCGTGTTTCAGAAAAAAAAATGAAATTAGAAAGTATTTTGAATGGAATAAAAAGGAAAATTAATGAGAATTTTTGGGATGCTACTAAAGCTATGCCAAGATGAAAATTTAGAGCACTGAATGCCTACATGAGAAAGGAGAAAAATCTCAGAACACTAATCTCATCCCTTTACCTTATGAGACTTGGAAAATGAATAGAAAATGAAATGCAGATTAGAATAAAGGTTATAATAAACATAAAAGTGAAAAGTAGTTAAATAGAACAGTAGAGAAATAAATAAGAAGTCATATTTTAACTTTAAAGTCAATAAAAGCATTTAACTTCCTCCCCAAATCATCAGGAAAAATATTATAACTATAAATGTTAGGAATGAGAAAAGTAATTTCAGAGGAGTTTCTACTCACAGAAACATGGCAGATTACGTGGGGACAGTAGTACAGATACAAAAACACTGGAATTTTGATATCATAGGTATATTGATAAAACAATTTTAGCAAATAAAATCAATCTCTCCATGTATATTTGCATTTCCATTTATCTTTTAATTCTTCTATCTTTTCTGTTAGCACAAATCTCTCTAGAAATAGCTTTCCAAGTTCCTTTTATCTATTTCTTCTCTATTTTGGTTTCTGCCTTTTATTTTAAAATTTTCTTCAAATTTTGTGTCTCTGACTATCTAGCAGAAACGGACATTGAGAAATGATAAGTTTGGATTTAGACTGTCCTGGACTCTGCTTCTTTTTGGAGAATAGGTGCTAACGTGCAGAAGGCAACATTTCAATCTTACATCTGGAACATGTGGGAATAACTGCTATTGCTGTAGAAAAATACAGAGAAAAATATTGATGTTATTGTTCACAACAAGATAGTACTTTCTTGGAATATGTTACAAATGAGGTCATGGGATAAAGTATAGCATTTTAATTTTTCAAAGTAATTCCATAGAGTTTTACAAAAATTTGTTACTGCTGCATACTAAAGGTATAGTAAATCATATATTAATGTTTATCATTTCAATACTTTCAAAACAATCATCTTAGGGATACAGTTCTTAATCGTATGGTCAGATGGTTAGAAAAACTTTTGTAGCATTTTCACTTGAACCTAAAAGTTCTCATGCATATTTTCAATGTTCTAAGAAAGGAGTGTTTTGAAGAAATAGGTAAAAGAAGAATTAGTTTGACATGGAACATCATTGAGCTGAGTACATAATTGTGACGTCAACACAGGCATCCTTCATAAATAGTAGGATTTGAACATTACCTGTGAAAACAGTTTCAAATGGGAAATTACAAATGCTCTTTGAATGCTGACAGTCTTATTAGAATAAATGTATTTACTACAAAAATGACTACTTTGAAAGACAGCTCTCATTGGGATGCAAAATTTAGGTGTATTGCCATGGAGAGAGTAATTAGGAGGCCCAATTTATTTCTTTACAGACATACTTTAGGGAAGTATACCAGGTTAGGTCAAAAAGTTGCCCCATTACCCACCTGCAAACACCTATTAATGCTGGGTTGCCTCCAGAGAATGCAGGCTGATGACAGCAGAAGGCAAGAAGGCTCTTGCTTTGATAAATACCCTAAGGGTCTGCAAAATGGCAGTGCTGGGAGGCATGTGCCAAATCATGTTTGGCTTTGGCCCCATAACGTGTGAGTCTGTCAAAGACTCATCACATCAATTGGTGGAAAATGGATTACTGTCATTCTTCAAGGCACGGCACATCATTCCCCATTGATTGGCATGCCAAATCCTTCACAAAGTAATGAGTCAGGGACGATTCAAATCATCATCCAACTGTCAGCTTGATTGCATAGCCCTCTATCAATGGGATTAAACTGGTGTGGCATCCAAAATGTAATGAAACGCATTACTTCACTTGAAAAGTTGACAGGAAGACAGGAATGCTGGACCCAGGAGGCCTAGGCATACAAGAAAAAAAAAAAAGAGTGGGGGGAGTGAATTGATGGATGATATGAATATACGTTTTATGCCTCACAGGAGATGCTATGATTAAAAGGAATTACATTCCTCTTCAAAGAGAATTAAACCTGAAAGTGACATTGTGGAAATCATCTGACCTCGTCTTTAGCATAAAGAAAGAAACTGAAGTAAAGGAAGGAAAGTAAGTTACTAACGCTAGTTAACATGACCAAAACATGAGTAAAATACAAATCATATTCTTGTAGGGCAAAGAAACCTAATTTTCAATACTGATTTTACGTTTGTTAACTATGTCATCATGGGCAAGTCATTCAGCCGCTACCTCCTCTTCTGACAAATGGGGATAGTTATAAGATATATATCACATATATCAATTTTCATATGTATATGTAATATCTTATTGGATCATAGCTCATGTATATCAGATTAAGAAAGCAAGCTTATATTTATATAGTTATTTTATAATAACTATAACGTAGTTGCTTTGTTCCTTATCAAAACCCAAGAAAATTAGAGTTTGCTAAGAAAATTATGCTTTTGTGTGGCTTAGTTTGTATGCAATGTACCCACAAATATGCAAAGATGCCTATTGGAAAGAATCAAAAGTAATTTTTATTTTTCTCATGCCTTGGTGACCCTCAGAATTTTATCTCAGAAAATAGCCATATTTTGCACATTCAAAACTCGCATACATTATTAGTATATGAGTTAGTTAATACAGTTTAGAACAGGAACAAATCCTGAAGAGATCATATATCTGGTAAATGGCTAGGATTTTGTTAGTATGTCTCCAGAACCATGAACCTGAAAGTCCTTGTGGTGAAATGTTCCATGTGTCAACAGCAGACAGCATTTTTTCCAGGGTTTTCTCAGCAACCACCCGGAGACCACGTTCGGGAACCTGTACACTGCTATTTTGTTTTATGGTCCAATAGGTTATGTTGCAAGAATCTTGCCTTGCATATAAGTAGTTAATTTATTATACAAAACTTGCCTGTAAGTTGCTCCAAAACATTTATTAAAACACATTAAGCTGACTAAAAGTATATTACTTTGGATTTTAGAAAATCCTTCAGTTCAGTGGACAGGAGTGTGGAAGCTCTATTAGTTAAAAATCATTTAACAACCTAGAAAATCAAATTTTTGCACTGTTATTGGAACTAGAAAGAAGAGGCACCATATTATAATCTAAAAATATTCTTGTAGTTGGGCATCAGGACCGGGGCTGAAAACGTGAATTTAAGTGAACTACTTAAGTATGTGTTCCACTGTTAGAAGTTTCACCATATTTTCTAACAGATACTGTAGATGTGGATGCTATGCAAAGTTTTGGTAATCATTGCCTTAGAGTTGTATTTATAATTCAGAGTTCATCCAAAGAAGACAAAGAAACCTATCAAAGAAGTTCAGAAAATCTTACAAGCTGTGTCCTCTTTTGCTCTAGTTCTTACAAACACATTAAAGGCCTTAAGCAATCTTGTGATAAAGAAACCAGTTGAACTTTATTCTCTGCAGCATTTCAATTGCTTCTTTGAGAAAGGAAGTTCTTTCTTTTGTAACGTCCACCATGGTGACTAGAATAGGACTTGGCATGTAAGAAGAGTTCAAGAAACACATCTTGTAAGAATGTCAGGAATAGAGTTCCCAGTGTATTAATGTCTTAAGTTTGTTCTACAGAAAAAGCTGATCTGACAGTTACATATTGTGCTGTGGTAGATACTAAGGAAAGAATGGAAAATGAGTGACATAGGCATTGGCTGCTGAAGAGCTTAGACTTTGTGGGTCAAGGTAGAAATATTCCTAAATAACAAAAGGGGAAGCAGTATCACACATATTGAGAGCGCTGCCTGAAACAGAAGTGGGTTCCGGTTTTGACATTGTCACTTACTAACTGGATGATCTTAGCCAAGTTATTTAATCTAACAGTTTAAACATCTGACTTGAAAATGGAGTTAAAATTATCATCTATGTCACATGAAAATTATTTTATATGATGTGTAGAAAGAAAGAGAAACATACCTTGTTTCTATTCCTAATACCAAACAATGGAGAAAGAGTCATCACTCAAGTGTTTAAGTGAATTAATGATGACATAGTTAATTACATATTTATGATTTTTACCTAGCATAGTACCTCTCGTGGGGTAGCTGCCTAAGAAAGTATTTTCAAATAAATAAATGCATCAGAATATGCAACACTTTCATCTTTTAATACATAATTTCAATACTTTGTTTTACAATTGTAGTCACACAAATTTGTTAAGCTACTGATCGCAGTATTCTCTGGTGGTATTTGAAAAGCTCATATTCACAGACTCTAAAGGCAAGATAGACTGTATCTGAGGACATTCGACACTCACTCCTATTCCAGGGCAATAACCATCAACATAAGAGACAAAACAGTTCTTGCAAATAGCAAGATTTACTGCCTAGAATGTCTCTGTTGCAACTTAGCATGGCTGCTCATTTTGGGGGGCTTTTGCCTTAGATGTATCTTCCGACTTCCTGCACCGCCCCCTGAATTAAGGACCCCAAAAATACAGACAGTCTAGAGAAGTCCATCTTAGCTCTTAGAGAGTTCTGACTTTCCTGGACTCTCCAAAAATCCATACTGAATTTTGTCTTGTTTAATAATTTTCTGGCTCATCTATAAGTTTGAGAGTTTGGCCAGCTCCCAAATCAAATTAATATTTATAAAAATATACCCATTTCTATAAGCTCTTGTGTTGACTTTGCAATATGTCATCTTATCCAGGCTGACCTATATTCAGCATGATTCTCTTCCTTGTACATTTTCGGTTAGAGTTTGCCAAGTGGGGAAAACTTTTGCGTACTTGTAGTATGAAGACTTCCTTTGTTCATTTAATTTCTAGCTCCACTCTTACTGTTGAATAACTGACAGACTTGCAGTTGCTGCATATTCCTCTGAATTCTCTTTCAATTACTCTTGTTTCTGAGTCGGTGTGTGTTTAGAGCCCTGATCAGGAATATCGATTGATCTTAAATCCAGGAAATCACATGAGTTTCAGTCCATCCCTGTGGGTTCACCATCAACTTGTATATAATTATTTTCTGAATATGCTGTGTTTTCCCTTTTATAAACAGAATATAAGGACACTTCTTTTATTCTTATGAGTATGACTGGACCTTAGAGCACTTCTTCCCAGTATTGTTTCTCAACTAAAAGGACAGCAAAGCAGTGTGATGCTCAGCCAGAGATGTGGCTTCTGTCCTTACTTTCAACGTACAAGTCCTTGGGACAAAAATGAATCTGTCCTTCTGTAAGTGTCAGATTTGGCTTTATTCAGTGGACGATGGCCATACTTCTCCTGGTTATTTTATGTAACTTGTAGAGATGGAAGGCAGGACTCCTTGAAAAAATACACAGATCAATAGTACTTACAAACATGAAGCTATATCTGAAGCATTGCTATTATCATTTTCAATCTAATCTATCATTTATTAAGAATTTATTTTACATCACCAATATTCAGAGAGTACACTTTTTGTTTTATCATTTTCTCCCTACAGAAGAGGTTTTATTGTTCCTCTTAGGAGAAAATAAGTTAGAACTTAGATAACTACCCCAGTTTATGATCGGCCCCATCAAACAAGACTGCCCAAGTACCTGAGCATACTTTTAAACGATGTAAAACGCATTGATAAATTGGACAGACATTTTTGTCTGCAATGCTATGCTTTAGGAAGCTGTTTGTAAAAACATTTAATTAAATTTAAAATGATGTAATACAGAGAAAATTACTACATATCACATGAGAGTCAATTCAACTCTAGGCAAAGGAAATTGCCAAGTTCCTGGGTTGACATCAAAGATGTTTCAGACCTAGGAGAGGTTGCTATGATTGACAGTGCTTCACAGAACGCTCCCTGAGGCACCAACTGTCTATCAATCAAAAACTTTCAGTTGATAGCTAAGAACATCTATTTAATTTCAAGCAGTATTATTTTAATCAGGGAAATGTGAAATTAACATTTAAATATGATAAATAGTATATGTGTATTAAAGCAATTGATATGTCATTAAAAGTTTTTCTAAAATTTTCTTTGAAATGTAGTAAAAGTTCAACAGAATAAGCCACAACAAAGCCAGTCGAGATTGACATTGGTACAGAACTTCACAGCAGGATACTGGGGTAGTAGTAACAGGTACTACAGTATATCTCATTATCTTCACAATAGTTGTCCAGTCAATCAGGTATAGCAAAATCAAACCAATAACAGAACATTATAAAAACAATTGAAGGAGAATATTGAATAGAGCATATTGAATAGAGCAAAATAAAATATAACAGTGAAAATAACCTTTGCCTTCAAACCGAAGATAGAAGGAAATACCCCATATATACTATATTGCATATGGTCATCCTCCCAAGAGATGCTCAGAACTCTGTTCAGAACTCTGTCCCCAGTTGTTGACAGGGAGCGGGGTGGGGAGAATGTTTTGATTCTCAGCCCCAGCTTAGTAGGCTCACTGGAACAGCTGACTGATTCTTCCCCCGGCCCACGCCAGGGGTACTTACCAAGAGGGCAGGCAAATTGCATTCTTGTACAGCTGCGTAAGTCCCAACATGCTAAAAAATCTTTTTTGTCTTTAAAAGTTAATAATGACATTAAGATTTTTTTGCTCTGGTTTTAGAAATTAATACACCATTTGGTCAAAACTGTTTCAAAAATACTTAGAATCAGTATGTATAGGAGAATTACACTTCTGTACATTTATGTACAGAAGAAACTGTACATAAATGTCTATTCTATGTGAATGGTTATGTGTAATGTGTATATACATTCAAAAAATGTGTTTTGTGTCATGTGTTTATGTGTTTACCTGGAAAAGCTTTGCAAATATGGATTTCAATGTCCATTGTAAGATAAGGCTGAGGAAATTTGATACATGTATTTAAGCTGTTTTTAATTTCAGATCTTGCAAATCAGAGGTAAGCATACAGGTAGATAAAACTTTCTACGTATTCCCTAAAAGGAAATGAACAAAGTAGCTAATTGCAAGCAGGTAAGCATGATAAAAGATCTACTGCATGTCAGAACTTAAAGTTTTAGATTTTAGAAAATATAAGTTATCTAAAATGTCAGTAAGCTTCACAAATGGTGAATTTGAAGAAAGAACAAGAATCTTTGATGATAGGAAGAAAAGGACATCAAAAGGAGTAAGCTGAAACCATTAATTTTTTAAAGTATTTGAATGGCTACATTTTATTTCCATAGTAAAATGAAATGGCAATTCTGGAATAACTAGTACATAAAATACTGAAAAGTAATTGCAGTTACCAGAACAATGAATCTGTAGTCTATAAATATAACTAAATGACTTGAATTGGAAGCCTACATAACAAGAGAAACCAAAATAAGGTGGTATGCAAAAAATAAAAAGAAAGAAAGAAAAAGAAAAGAGGAAGAAAAAACATTAAGTTTATTTAAAAATCTACAACATATTATATACAGCACATTTAGTCTTCTACGTAATTCCTTAGAGTTCATAGATTAATGGAAAAAGGTAGAAGAAAGCATTTAAATATACAGGAAATTGGATCCATTTTAGAAAAAGAAATCTAGGGTAAGATGGAAAAAAATTGATTCCAAAATACAAATAATATGTTTTGTAAATGTTTCTAATAAAGAAGTAAGTTTTAGTAGGAGTGTTTGGCTTTCGGTAAGTATGTACATGTTCTAAATTACCCAACATTGGTCATTGTGGTTATAAATAACAGGACAGACCCAAGTTAAATTGTAGTAGCATAAACAATGAAGCAATTATCAAGGAGCTAATTACTAAAGACAGATGAATGGAAAGCTCACATCCTGATCTACGACTGAATTCTCAGAATCAAGAAACATGTCTGGGAATATGCTGCCTGCATTGTGAAAATTTTAAACTTGCTCTTTTCCTCTCTTTTATAATGCAATACCTTTTCTTCTCTATGGGGGAATTTCCTTTGATTGTGTACAAGCATTGCCTCTTACCAAACCAAAATGGGATATATTTTAGGTCTTGAAAGCATAGAGCCAGTCCTGAGTCAGGTTTCTTCTGAAAACAAGCTTTCCACTTGAGTGTCTGAATTCTAATTCAAGGTAAGATTAGTTGTGGAAAGCAATATAGCCCATAGTGCTAGTCTGAGACCTGATGAGAAAATAAAATATCAATTCCCATTTCACTTTTTCTGCTTATCCCTCTTTATTTCCGGCCTCTTTCTAAACTCCTACAGCTTTGCCCTCCAAAACTGGTCAGCAGTTTTCTCATGTCAGAAAAAATATAGTGCAATATTCTTTGAAATAATCATGGCCAAACTCTCAAGTAAAATTTAAGGTTTTTTTGTAATTATAAAATACAGTTGTCCTGGTGCAAGTATGGCACGCATCACCAGCAGAAACCTGAGTTTTAACAGGAGAACTAGGTGTCTACATCCTCCATGGAATCTTCATATTTGAACTGAGTCACAAAACCCCTGGTTCTTCAGTGAGGCCTCTGCTCTCCCAGGCACAGTGTACAACAGAAGTGCAGAGCGTCCTTGCTGCCATGGTGCAAGAGAAAGGTGCAGTGACCGTGACCAAGCCCCAGACTTCAATGTGCCAACCTATTTTTACACTGAATCATAAGGCACTGGTAGGAGGCATCAATTAAATGCATAGAACTTCTGTCAAACTCAGTGCTTCCACGCTGGAATCTGCCTGAGTCTTCTGAGGCTTTCCAACTTCCCCCTCTGTAGCTTGTCTTTTGATGTATCTCACACTTTTCCTTCTAGTGATAGAAGTATATCAGAATAACTGTTTTCAAGCTAAGTGGTATGGGTAATAATGGCTTAATAAACCATACCTTGATAATAATCTCAAGACCAATACAAGAAAAAAAAAGAAATAATATATTAGTTTTGTTTTCTGATAACATTTTAGAATAGAGACAAGTGCAAACCACATCATGTAGTCAGACACTTATTTCACTTGTGCTTAAAGCTGGGCCAAGTTTCATATTCACAAATAATTGGAGTATACTGTTCAAAGTCACTTTGTATGTTTACAGCTCTCAAAAAAGTCTCCCTTTCCTTTGCCTGATGGATAAGAAATGGCCTGCTACATTTTTCTTAACTAAGGGTCTCACACATTGGCAATTTTGTCAACCTAGATGTAAACACCACTGCCACGTCCGAATCATAATAAATTTTGTTTACTGTAGTTAGACATTGGGTTTGCTTACATTTTAGTTAAAACAGCTGAAGATTTATCCTTCTGTCAGAGCTGCTGGAAAATTGAGAGTCTTGTGCAAGTTGTAAGCTTTCTGCTTAATCTTCTGGAAACTTTTCCAATTTTCCTTTAATAACACCAGGAGTCCAGTGGTGTGCCACTTATGGATGGAGGGGGAGGAGTTTTTCATCCCTAGTCTTACTCCTTACTCAGCTGACAGGCTTCGCAAAAATGAAATGCAGTAATGTACATTAGCACTAACTTATAAACCAGGCTGTCACCATCAGGTGAAATTGATCACAAATTACTGATTACTGAATCAAGAAAGTCATCAGTTATATTGTACTTGATTACTTTCTCATAAGAAGAATATATTACTGAATGTGGTGAGATTACTCATGCATAAGAATGTAAAAGTGACACCCCAGCAACCCACACTCAGGAGGGAAGGAGAATTGTGCTGAGGAAGGAGAATATAAGTTCTATATAAAAACTGTTTTAAACTGGTTATTATATTATAGCCAAGGCTGTGATATGGACTTGAATAATTCTCGACTGTTTTCTGGGTTTAATGCATGCTAATCACAGTCTTCTTCCTAGGAAAACCCTGGGAAGGTTTTGAACCCTAAGAAGCTGATGATCTCTGTCATCAGCTACCCTTCCTGATAGGAAAAGCTCTGATACTCATAAAATTTGGCTAATATAACTAATACAAGTCTTACAAAGACAAGTTAAGATACAAAACATGATTTTCTTGATAGTTCGTTTTTTCCCTTGACACCCTGTTTGAGTTTTTTGTTTGTTTGTTTGTTTGTCTAGTGTCTCCTGTGTTGTACTGTAAAACCCACTGGCAATTCTGATTCTAAAGAGTCCTTCTTTCAGTAGAAGTCCATTGCCAGGCTGGGAGTGCTTACACAAATCCTAAGCAAAAAGTGAGAGAGATAGCAGAATTCACACATGTCTAAGCAGCTCACCAAGAATATGGAGTTTAAGCATTCTTTTAGGATAAAGAGAGCAGTTATCTCTATATAAGCAGCTGTATCATTGCCAGACAGAGAGCAGCTGATCAAAATTTCCATTCTGGAAAAAAACAAAAGGTGAGCATATAGACAATAAAATAAGGTGAGCATTTCCTATATTTATACCTATGTTCTATTCAAATCATGATTTTCCAAATTGAGAGTTTAGACAGTCTCTGGGATAAGCATCCAAGCAGAAAAAAAAAAAGATATCAAAGGAAAAATAGGAACATCTTCCTGGATTTTGTTGATTTTAAACTGAATGGGTATACTCATAGTCTAAAATTGTTTAGACCAATCTTTTTTTTTTTTTCAAGTTCAGAAAGCATATGCTTTCCTGTTCAGGAAGTGACTTCAAGTATTTTCCTTTTGTGCTCTGTGTCATTCAGTCACATCATCTTTACCAGACTATCAACCCAGGTACCTTTATGTGAACACAGTTTTCTCTACTGAGATATGATATTATACTAAGAGCACTCACACTGCTCCTACTCTTAGAACTGCAATTGATATTTAGTTCTTTGGCTTCACCTGAACTCACCAACATCTGGAAACTGCATGGAGGGGAGAGCATTGAGAAACCTGTCTTCCTTAGTGTGAGCTTTGATGCTTCCATAATTATTTTATTTTTTATTTTAAAGAGAAAAATTAAGAAACAAGAAAAAAATAAACAATAAAAGCAAAACAACAACAGTAACAAAAACAATAACTACATAGATTTTCAAACCAATATGATAGAAACTTAACAATGGTTGACATACTGAAAGCTATTATCTTTGAAATACTCAGGCTACCAGATACAGGAATAAACCAAGCAGTAAGATAGACCACAACACTGGATTTCAAAAACAAGACAGAAGAAATTCCCCACAGTGCACACTGCCATGCTCCACGAAGATGCCCAGACAATCAACCCCAGACCTGCAAAGTCAATCAGACAATACAAGCATCTAGCTATTCATTTCAGCTCAGTTGCTAGTACCTCACCCTGAGTTCCTCTGAATCAACCAGTTGCTTATGGTAGAGAGGTGGGAAGCTCTTCTGGTTTCCCAGCCTGCAACTCGGCTAGCTCACAGAAAGATATGGTTTATCTTCTTGCTGAATCTATTCCCATTCCCCATGATGAACCCTGATTCACGTTTCAATAATTATTAATCAAAATATTGACAATTTTTGTTCAGATTCCATCAGTTCCTCCCAGAAAACATAACTTTATCCTCAGCATTCCTAATTGATGGTCAAATTTCCTTTATCAAATATATGGACTCAAATCACAAATGTTCCTAGTCAAATAAACTTGCAGCCCATGATATTGATCAAATTTTATTGTTTTGAATATGAATACCACTGTAAGCAAGCTGAAGCTATCATTCAGTTCCTGGATGTGGATATATTTGACAGGTCAGTTTTTCCTATACACTGCAGGGCTAGCATTATATTCTTACAAATAATCATGCTGTACTCTATCCTCACTTAAGAAACAACATCCAGAACACCTCGTAATTTAGTAACATTAATATTAGTGATATTTTGAGGAAATGTCTTTCCTCAAAAAGGAAACAATTTTACTTCAGATCATTTGTCGTATGTTATATAATATATAGATATATGCAAAAAATAAATCATAACATTGATGCTTATCTAATTGTTAACAGAGTATTTTAAAAGAAAAGTCATAGTATTTTGGATATTGAGTCATTTCCTTGTAATTCATTATAATTGTGTTCTGGATACGCTCATGGAAAAAGACTTTAGCCCCAACTATTTCATCCTCGAAACTGGTTGTTTATAACAATAGGATATTTAATGCTATAGGACAGGAAACAAATGTCATGCAATGCATTTTTTTTGCCTGAGCTTTATTCTTCAGTAAGAGCTGACAAATATTGGCATTATATGTCACTAAGAAGTAAAAGATCATGCTCTGACCTTCAAGAAGCCTTACAATATGTACATTATGTTGATGTGCCCTTTGTTTTTTCTACTTTGGTTTGCTTTGGCAGCTCCTGCAATTTTGGGATGATCAGGATTGTTTTACCAAGTTTCCAATAGCATCATTTTAGCCAAAGAATTAAATAAAGGTGAAGACTACTTCTTCCAATATTTATTGATTTCACTTGGACACAGCTGGAAGTCAGGACATGTTAAGAAAGGAATAGGACACAAGTGGCTCATGTTCATTTAGGATCATTTGGAGACCAAAGTGACTTCACCAAAGCAAGTGTAAACTTTTCAAATCACAGTCTGAGCTTAAATGAAAATCTTTTAGAAAAGAATGTACCTGAGAAGGTCAACATTATTGCTTCTTCCTTTTGAAATGGCATCCATTCAGATGTCAAAATGTCCCTAATCACAGGCTTTCTCCTTCTTCCATTGCTATAGTTGTCTTCTCTTTATTTAAACTCTTAACTCTCCTAAAACCATACTGTGTGTTTTTCCATTTTATTATATGTTCCTTGCTTATCTCAATGGTATTGCCTCCTCCAATGGAAGCAACTTAAGATGAATGGCCGTGTCTCCTCCTTCTGGGTACATGGCATGACACAGGTTATACCCTTTAAAACAACTTTGATGAATTTGTTGCCTAATTATAAAGTAGATTTAAAATCAGATAGATAACAGGTAAAACATTAGCATTGCTAGGTTCCTACTTTCTTTTATGAAGTCAGAAAACTTTTTCCTGTAATATTAATCATGGTTTTGAATTTTCAAATAAATTTTATATTTGCTATCATTTATCATCACCACCTTCAAAGACAGCAGAACTCATGTTGTGTGTGAATGTGAGCAAACATTTACACTAAGAGTGAATGACAGAGTATAGAACTCAAAGTTCATGTTTTTGAATGGATGTTATTGAGTTAAAAAGCACCAGCCTAATTTACTGAACAATGAAAGAAAATAAAACTTCTGATTCTGTCAGAGAACAACATCATTAAGACACTAAAACGCGACTGAAAACAAGAGATGCTGTGAAGTCAGGTAGACCACAGAAAATGCTCTTTTTACATTTATAAAGTATCAAATCAAAGTTTACATACAAATACAAGTAGAAATTCTGAAAGAAAATTCAGGAGGTGGAAGTAAGATAATCTTGATCTTGCACATACACTCTCAGGGAAATGAAAGAGCTGATTTTAAACATCCCTTCAATGTTAATTCTTATGATTATCCTTTTCTCATATTGATAATAAATTTGTCAATGTAATTCAACCCTATGACTTGTGTCTACCCTATTTGAGTTTTGCCCAGAATGATATTTTAGGCATTCCTTAATTTATGGCACTTGGCCTTTTGATTTTTCAGCTTTATAATTGTGCAAAGCTAATATGCATTAAATAAAATTCATGCTTTAAATTTTGCATTTAGATCATTCTTGAGCCAGAGATACGTGGCAAAAGATTCTCTTGTGATGCTGGGCATTGGTAGTCAGCTGCAACTGCCAGCCAGCCACGTTATCAGGAAAGTTACCAAAACATTCAATGTCCAGTACTTTTTGCTAAATTGTGATGTTCTGTGATGTTCTCAACTCACAATAGACTTATCAGGAGGTGAGACATAGTAAATGAAGGAGAATATATATTTGAATAGGTATTTAAATTGAGACAGTATTTATTATTGGTTCCTAGTATTCTATACCTGGCTTATAATTTAATTGCTTGACTGATCTATTTATTAATACTTAAAGAACTCACTAGTGATTATATTTGTTTAAGAACTCAAAATTTGTTACCTGGAGACATGTGCTAATTTCAGTCTAGCACTACTAGAAAAACTTCTCCACTATTTATTAAATTTTGAGAATATATTGGTCAGCCGATATTTATTAAGAAAATATCAAATGGTCTAAAACAATATATGAGGCAAGATAGCAATATAGAAGTGCAAGCAATGGACTCATATGTTCAACAATCTCAGTAGGAAGCACAATGTGTAAAAATGAACAAGTAACTGATAATAATAAATAACAAACTCTTGGCATATTTAAGGATATACTCTTAAATGTTTAACAACTGACTCTTAGGGGCAAAAGCAACCATTGGTGTGTCATTTGCCTTCTCTTGTGGTGTTAATCCCCCTCAATAACCAATTCCAACACAGCAACATGGGAACACAGAGTTGGGACGCGATACTCAAAATAAATTCTGGCAAGTGGGTCCCACAGATTGCAGGAAACAGCTATAGAAGTTTAGATAAAACAAAGATCTCCAGAACCGAAGTGGCCAAGCATGTTCTATAGAGTGATATTTTCATGTGCTGAAGGGCAACAGGAAGGGTAGTGAAGTGTTGATGTGAACACACACCTCACAGGAGAGATGATATGAGCACTAATCCAGGAATCCAGCCACCAGCATGGGCTTAGAGAATAGAAACGCATCTAACAGGAGTGGAACATTTGTTCAGAATGATTTTACAGGGTAGAAAAGTACTCTTCACTGCGTTGAATTTTATGTTATTTGCCTTCCCTAAGACACAATAATGTCAGTGTCTATAAAGAAAAATAAAAAGATAACAAATATTAAAATTATTTTCTTCATAAATCAATTTGAGATTCCAAATGATGTTACTAAAATTGTTTTTAATGTGGAAATTACTTCAAATATTTTTACATTAAACTCTCCATATCATAGGACATTTCTGAAACACAAAATGACTCCTGGAACAGAAAGTTTAAATCTCTCTTCAGTGAAACCAGATTAAAGTGTTGCCATAGTTTTATATAGTTTCAATACGATATTGGAACATTGAAAATAATTTTTTCATTTCCCAACAAATGAACCCATGGTTTGCTCTAGGAAACTTTGACTTTGATCCTTCTTCATAACAGAATCTCCTGTGGCAGCATTATTCTAAAATATTTCCATTCTTATCAGAATCCCTGAAGATAAGGCTTTATTTTGATAATTTATGTGGCCGGATATCCAACAGCTACCAAGATATCTACCAACATCTGCTGTTTCATTTGTTCAGTTCATCCCATCTGGCTCGCTTTCAACAGGACTCAAATCAAGGCTGAACAAAATCACAGGACTTCCAAAAGCATTATTTTTGGAAACATTAAGTATTCTCTCTCCATTGTTAATGTCATAGACTAGGTTGTCTATTGCCCTGCAGACAACTCTGAAACTATTCAGCTTAAACTTTTCAACCCTGTTCCTTCCACTAAGTATTAAAAGTTCTAAAATGCATGCTTTGTGTTCATCTGCACTAGCTTTTGTTTGACTTAGAAATGTGAAATGTGACAATAAATATTAATTTATTAGTACTAGTGGTCACTAAAATATATTTTAATCAGGAACTTTATATAGATAGCATTTCAAACTTCTTTTTAGGGGTCCTTGAATCTATCTTTTTTTTTACATGTAACAAATATCTAATGATATCCTTTCTTTGTACTTCCCATTCTAATTTGTTGCTTCATATCTTCTGCTTCTATCTATACTCACATTGAAAAACAAGCAGCATAGTAAATATGGCACAAACCAAGTAACACAGAATGCCACTGTACCTTTGACTCATCTTTGAACTTTTCCTGGGTTGATGCCAATTCTTTGAGGCTCTGTAACAAGTGTTTACTTCACATGTAGGACATACCTAACATTTTGCCATTTAAGTGAAAACAAGATGTAGAAAGTTAGATGTAGAAAATAAGATATCTTATTTTAAAATGAGGAATAACAAAAGAAAGGTAAATTATCTTCTCAGATCCATGCAGTAAATTATGGCAAAACAAAGATAAAAATGGGAATATTTGACTCAAAATATTATGATTTGTATCTGAATGCCATGGGAGCAGGTTTCATTGATTCATGGTCCAATGCTGGGATTATGGGTATGAGTGCTACATGAAACCCGGGGTGGGTGACATACATACCATATAGGAGAGAGTCTTTCCATGCTCCTTCCTTTTCACTTCTGTTGCTTTTGCTGTGTCTCACTGCCCTGATGTATTGTTCCTCTGCCCTGACACCGTGCTATGTAGCTTGCTGTTTATGAACTGAAACCTCCACAAACTATGAGCTAAATAAGATTTTCCTTCCTCAGTTGTGGGTGTTGCATGTTTTGTCTCCTCAAGGAAGAAAAAGTAACTAGAAGACTCAACAAAACACAGTCTTCCAAGAACTTTCCTACATACCAGCAGTATGACTCAGTATATACCTGTTAAAGCAGAATACAAATGTGTTTTCTGTTTCAGACAAAAGTAACACTAGCAGATCAGAAATAACTTTGCAAAAATTAATTATTTTTTCTGCATTATTTTCAACAAAATCATGATGAAAAGAAATAAATATAAAGTTTGGAAAGAATAGTGATGTAGTTAGTTGTTTTATTTTTTCTTTATAAATACTAACTAGAGAAAAGTTAGTTCCACAGTGTCTCCAGTCAATGTTGAAAGTTAAGGCAATTGATTACCCTGCTATTCCTACAAAACCTTTCATTGTCTCACAAGGATTTAAGAAGTACTATTTTCTATGAATTTTAAAGAGAATTCATGGACCTAGTCTCTTCTGATTTTTTTTTGTACCAACTGTCTAAGACTACCAGTCATTCTGTATGTGTGCTGATATATAAGAGATTAAAAATGACAAGCCTAGAATCAGTAGAATCAAGCTAACTGCGGACCTCGTTTCTAATTCTCATCCTAGAATCTTACTAATATCACCTGGAATGTTTTATCCAGTTTGATTCAAACCCATTTCCAAGGTGTACAAATGTCCTTTCTCAGGTTGTTCCTCACAGAAGCCATCCAGAATCCCAGTTGGCACCCAACCCCTTCCTGGAACATGTGTGGTCCTGTATCATGTGAAAGCTTGAGAATGCAGGAGAAAGTGTCCAGGCTGTTATCATGCAGCTGTCTGCAGCACTGAATAGAGCTGGGGATGGAAAGAGACGGCACAGGTGGAGGGCCAACAGCTAGCACCACGGCCAGATCTCCCCAAACCATCACATGCTGCATGGGTCCCAGAAGTTTGTGAATTCAAACCTAATGATCTGAGTCATTAATACATTTAACAGTTTCTTTTACTGATTTGTAATTTTTGAATATCTAGATTTGTGCCATGAAAGCTTCCTTCAGTGTTTCACATCAATTCTGTACTTGTTAGATGAAGGCTTGCTATCTCCTTAGTGGATATGGATGTGCCCCACAAAGGAATTTCAGGTGCTTTGATCAATGTAACCAAGGACAGACTAAAATTCCATTTCAAAATAATAATTGGTTGAGACTTTTATGACATAAGTAGGCAAAATTAAAGTGTATGATTACAGAGTATTTTATGTCCCGTTTTCTTTTCCAATTTTGCTGTCAATACTGATTCTTCTGTTGACAGGATGTCAAACCTCTACTTCATTTATTATACAGAAGCTGTAAAATAGAATAATTCTTTAGGATCTTTTAACAATGTCCATTCCTTAAACTGAGCAAATTTAGCCCAGCTCTCCATTTCTCTTTATAGAGCAATGGTATTTTTATTGAAATGAGAAATCTGCATGCCCATTTCAAAGTGCTAATTCTTGCTCAAAATAGCTTTGGCATAGTATTGTGCAAGATTCCTCCCCAAATCAGGAATTGCTGAATTAACATATCCAGTGAGGAAAATTTAGAGGTTGTGCCCAGTAGCTTTACTATGGCTGCCAGAGAAGTCCCTCTCACCATTCAAGAGTAATTTCATCTTTGGTTTGAGCAGAACTTTTGTAACTTAATGGGCAATAATTTCCTCCTGTCAGAAATTTCATCTTCTGCCTGCCCCTCATCTGGCCTGTGTCACATAAAGAGGAGGGAATGTAATTTTCCACCCACCTGTAGAAAACAGCTACGTTTTATTTCCTATGCGATTCTTAATACACTGCCCATGAAAGGAATTCATTATCCACAGATGAAGTAATTATCCTCAAGTAGAGTAGAGTTGAAGCACATAAACTTTAAGTCTGACAGAGATGAGTTTGAAGCCGGGCTCCCCCAACCCTTACATGCTATATGATCCCTGGCAAATTGCTTAATGTCTGAAAGATTCAGGTTTCTCATCTGTAAAGCAGAAATAATACATCTATCTTACAGAGTAATTGTGAGGATTAGATAAAACAATATGTATAAAGTTTCTGGCACCTGGTGGGCACTCAATAATTACTATTATTACTCAAGCATCTAAATAATAAGCACCACACTGCTATTAATTTTTTACTGAATCCATCATTTCTATATGAATCATTTCTATGTGACTTCTTTTATCTTCTATAAAGCATTTCCACTTATTTGTCTCATAATTATCTCAATTTAGCCTATGTGACTCCAACATCATCAGATTTTGAAAACTAATCCCCAAATTTCCTGCAAGGAAAAAAAGATGTGAATAGTCCTTTTTTTGTTTTTAAAGCAACAGTATTCTTACATTGATACTGCTACATGTGAAACTAAAAGGGAAAATGGTTCCCTCCCACCGTTGCCAAATTCCTTACATAGCTAAGCAAGTTTATGTAATCTACTATGTTTCTTCAACATCATTTTTGACTTGGCTTGCAACATCACTAAGTCCTAACTTCTGTACTTTGCAAGTACCTTGCATTTCTTTTACCAGTCCTTAATTTCACTAATGTTTCTTTAGGTCTTTATCACTGTGCACTAATCTAAACATCTGCCTGACACCCTGATGCCTCCCATTTTGTATCTTCCTTTCCCAGATCATTCTCCTGTACAGGTTTTATTGTCTTCTGCATTCAGTCAGTAAGTAAACAAATCACCTGAGGTTTATAGAACCTCTGATATTTATCTCTGCCTTCCTTTATCTTGTATTTTATATAATATCATAATATAGTGATCTTTGCATAAATTAGAGTATTTTCCCTGCCTCTCAGGCTTTGTTTCCAGTGGTCCCTCCTGCTGTACTCTGGTATCTATTTTCCCCAAATTCTTATGCTGAAGATCTAAGCTACATTACTTCTGAATGTAACTGTAATTAGAGTTCGGATACTTATAGAAGCAGTCAAGTTAAAATGAGGAGGGATGATAGATACTGGGAAGAAGAAAGAAAATGTTCAAGTGGGTAGAGAAAGAAGAAAAGGAGAAGGGGGTAGAGAGCAGAGGGAAGAGGGATTCAAAAATAAAAAAGAATGGAAGAAAAACAATAGAAGCAAAGTTCTATAAAGAGAGAAGGAAAGAAGTAATAAAAAGAAGGGAAAGGAATGGGGAAAAATTAAGATATATACAAGTACAAATCCTTTATGATAAATGGACTCATTGTGTTAAAATTATACCAATAAAATTAATTTAAATAAATAAACAAAACAAGGTAAGTAAGATAAATCCTAATCCAGTAAAACTGATGAATTTATGCAAAGGGACAGTCAGAAACAAACACCTTCCAGGTGAGCATCGCGAGCTCCGAAGATCACAGGTGAAGATCACCGTGAAGTACAGGGGACATATGGGACGGAATTTTTTAAAGGTTTCAGAAATAAACAATCCTGTCAACTTCTTGGTCTTTGATTGGTAACCTTCAGAAGTGTCAGTGTCAATTTCTATTATTGAAGTCAGTCTATCTGTTGTAGCTTGTTATGGCAACACTATGCAATTTCACACCACTCCTTGGAACAATCAATCACCCTGCATCTATGTCAGTCCTGTTAGGGGAGAACTCTACTAAAAGCGTGATCATCATAAGAAGTCCTTCTAGGCCACATGAGATGACAATGTCTTCTCATCTCTGGCTTTTCCCAGTGCCTAACAATTCTTCCTCAACTGTGACATTCAATTATAGAGGCATCCTGTACAACAACTAGACAACTTTATTTATGCAATTTTTTTTACACAAGATCTTAATGTGTGGTTCAGGTTGTGCTTGAATTCACTATGTAGCCAGGCTCAGCTTGAACTCACAGTGATTCTCCTGCATCAGCCTCCAGAATGCAGGGATTACAGGCATGTGTTACTATGCCCTACACTCCTTTTTCTATGCTTTCCAAAACCTTAAATATTACATTTAACTCAAAGAATTGAGAATTCTTGTCTTCAGAAAGTCGACTGTGACTCCTCCTCAAAACATTTGGATCATTTCTTTTCCGTTTGCAAGTGGTAGATGTTTTTCATGATCAATTGGACATACAGGTGGGAGAAATACCTCCTAGAGTATATTTTCCTTTCTTGAAAAAGGGAATAGATGTAGCTGATATATCTTTTTCTCTCCCGTCCTCTCGTGTTCAGTAGCACAATCATTCCTGGAAGAACAATAACTATCTTATGACACAGAAGCATGAAATCTGAGAATAAACCACATGCAAAACTGCATGCAAAAAGTGCGCAGCACAAAGTATGTGTTACAGATGATATAAATGACAGCCAAATAAATGTCAATAAATATGGATCTCCAGACTTATTACATGAGGAAAGTTATAATTTACTGGTTTCAACCACTAAAGTGAGTGTATATCCAACTGAAGGTAGGTTATAAGCCTATATTTTACATAAAGTACTGTATATGCCTTTCTTTTCAATGGTGGCTGGAATTTTTCCTCCTGGTATTAATAAATAATTCTCAGTGTTCGTTATGTCATGTTATATTCCTCATGAACTTGTTAACACCTGACAAAGTGGACTTCATTATTTTGTCAAATCCTGAGAAAACATGGATAATGTAGAATTAAGATATTTATTTATGATCTCAGCTTTGGCATTCAGAAGTGGTATCCCCAAATATTTCAACTCCCATTATTCACAATGATAGTATTGTATTTATTTACCCTTATAAAATCAGCATGAATTTAGGACTTCCATAAGGAAATAAATGGAAGATGTGTATCATTCCCAGGTGGGAACTTTAAAAACTACTACAAGGTTTATAACAATCTCTTTTATCTGTACTGGCATCTGGCAGTGCCCCAAAGGGCTGAAGTCCAGTAGCTGGGTTCCGGGAGTAAAATGGTATGCACAAAGCTCTTGGCTGACCCCTGGTGGAAATTTAACATGAGTGAAAAACTACCCTTGTTTTAGAAGAAGCTTTGGCTTAACACAGAAAAATCTAGTCCAACTAGTGTACAAAAGTATCTTATCTTTTAAAACAAGATCTCAGAATGGTTTGAACACTAAAACTTTGTATGGCTACCATTTTGGCTTCAGCGATCTGTGATTTAAGTCTTTTTCTATGTCTTTTATTAACATTCATATACTTTTATAATACTATGTGGCTCTCAGAACAGTTATGAATAATTTTATGATTTTATTAACCCAGGTCCTGCCCTCGAGGCACATGCAAGATCTATGGTGTATTGAGTTTCTCTTTACATATTCAACCCATGTACAAACCATGTAAAGCAAAAACGACATTAAAAGAAAAATTACCAAACACATTTGGAAATTGAAGACTTAAGGAAGGATGAAAAGGGGAACACAATTTATTTTTCAACAATTTCAGCCTCCATTTCCATAAAACCTTTCCTTTTTATGTGCCACTGTAAGTGTTATTAATACTCACATCTGAGTTCAGAGCGCCTGGTAACAGAATCGCAAGGTCAGCAAGGTTTGTGTTAGTTACTGCCTCAAGCCTTGGAAGTAGTAACTGCTTCTCTACTTCCATGGAACTGCTTTCTCCAGTCTGCCTCTCTCAATTCCAGTCATTTTTTCGTAGTTTCTCTGGATCTTGCTTTTGCAAAATCTGACCCAGGAACAAGGGCTATGCATGGTTTAAAATACATGATAATGACAGATAATTTGCATTCTGAGTCTTTTCTGCAGTCACGACTTGATGGATTCTGTCCTCACTGCAATGTTCTAAATGACTGCTGATCTGGTAGAGAGAATATCTTGACTGTTGTTGGGGAAACTTGTTTCTTATCTCTGAAATCACTCACCGAAATTTCTTCATCCAACAGGCAGAGACCTTATCTGCAATTTTGCACTTTTAACTACCATAGTTAGTGAAGATTCCAACATTTCGTTTGAGAAATTCTGTAAGTAAACAATTTGTAAGTTTTAAATTCCTGCATTATGCATGTTTTAAAATTTTTACTGGTTATCAATATTATTCTGTCACTAGGCTTAATTTATAAACTAAAATTTATCATAAATCAGTGCATATATGAAAAATATATGCACATATATATTTTTCACTACTATCCATGACATCATTTATCTACGAGGCTCTTGGATCTATTATTTGCAGATAATGGGGACTATTCTCAAATCCAAGAACTAATCAGACCTGAGCCTGCTGGTTTCCCAAATCAGATGCGTTTAGGCACCAGGTTGGGGGGGGCGCTATTCTATTAAATAAGAAGGATTTTTTTCATACTACACTAACCAATGACAACCACAAAAGCAATTCCTAACAGCATTTCCTGTTGCCTACTATGTGCCAAGCTCTCTCCTGGGCATCCCATGAATTAATCCATTTAGTACTGCCAACAACGCTGTGACACAAATCACATTAATTTCCTAATTTTGACCGTCACTTAAGTAAAGACCCCCAAGGTTATATAAATCTGTTGTTCAGATTTGGGTACCTGGCCCCAGGGCCTACCCACTTAACTTCTCCTTTGTAGGGTTATTTTATGTAGAGTTCAGAGAACTCCAGGTTCCCTTTGAACATTATCCAAGAGACTTAGACTGTGTGTATCTAGAAGATGAAATGATCCCTAATGAGTTCCTTGTTTCCTTGCTGCCTCCACTGACATAAATTTTTCAGGCTAGAATGTGTAGATCTGATTGTGTTCTACCCTCACCGCAGGCCATGTTGGTGTCTTGTTTTGTTTCCACATCTTGTGCTCCATTAAACTGGAAAATAAATTCAGCTCTCACCTTCACATTGACTGGTCAGTTTCTTCACTGCTTTTCGGGTATCTGCCTCTTTCTCATTTAAAAGCCTGTTTTCCTGTTTTCACAGTGATTTTCCCAGAAATGGATCAAAATACTGCAATTTAAGAATAATGACTTGTATCTGTGAGTGGATCACACCTGTCAGAAGTTTCTTTCCTTCCCCCCACCCTTTTTTTTGTTGTTGTTCATAGCAATCATCATGTAATTCTCAAGATACTTAATCTTGAAGTTGGCAATGATACCTTGAGATTATTTTTGTACAAGTCCAGCATGATTCAGAGAGACTGCTATGTTTTTTCTTAGGCCCCCCAGTGGTACTTTAACAGGGCTAGGCATACCCTAAGAAGTCAATAAATGTTATTGACTGACTTCTTAAGTTGTTTTGCATGATTTTTCATGTAGTTTTTTCCCCCTCTTTAATTATAGAATTCAAGTTTATTTCAGGGAGAGTTAATGCTGCATTGGTCTGAATCATTTGCAATTTATTTTTTTAAAGAAATTATTTGATGCCTAAGAGCTTTAAAAAAAAACAGGAGCCACTTCCTTTTAAACAATGAAATCACGTTTCACTGACATAATTGAACTGGAATACAGACAGGCTGAAGTTTAGCTCTAAACTCAGAACCCATGAAGGTCAATTGAAAAAATGCAGTCGCCCATCCCAGTCTTAAGTGGCACTTTTTTTCAAACTGTGTCACAAACATGCATACAAAACAAGAACTAAGTGTTATAAATTATAACCTAAAGCTTTCCAACCATGCCAGTGAAGGGAGAAACAAATGCAACTCGAAGTACTTCAATTTTACTTTCTTCTTCCTTAGTATGTAGGAGGATGAAGGGAAATCAAGTAGGCTGAAGGTAGAGGCTTCAGTGTGACAAACAGGAGGAAAAAATTTGCTTCACTATGCTTTGATTTTATTTCAGGGTACTATCAGTTTGGCAACAGCCTGAACAAACAAAATCTGTCTTTTTAAGAAATGTCTATTCTCATAACTACCCAATAAATCAACCAGGATAAAAGGTGTGTCCTGCTCACAGACCAGTGCACCGCAATTACATCAGATTCTCTCACCTTGTACCTTTTGTTCAGCTGCCCGTGTTTCCCTCATCCTTACTATTGACACTCCCATCCTTGTTTCCTCCCACACTGCACTAAGAGGTTGATTTGTCCCTTAGGATTCCGCGGAAGGAAACCGTGTTCATTCTTTGACTCTTCCCACTCTTAGTGGAAAAACCACCCCCTAAATTTACCTTATCTGTATTTGGCTTGCCTATAGTAACTCCCAAAGAATTTTCCTGTTGCTCTGCACCAGGAGATGTTGACAGATCAAAACAGAGAGCAGAGAACACACTCAAGGCAGGAGTTGCCACTGGCAGAAAATGACTCCATGGTACACAGTGCTACCCCTATGGCTCTTATTTAAATTACAAATTCTCTGTTAACACTTTCTTCTCCTTCTCCCTCTCATTCTGTTTCTCTTTGTATCTGTCTCAGTCAGAGAAGCTGATTTTTTTCTTTCACTTTCATACAAGCCTTCCAAGTCTTTCTATCATATCTCATATAAAAAAGAAAGATGCTTCTCTTTTTCTCTCTTCCTCAGTTCATTATGTGCATAATATCATTGTGTATAATGAAAAAAATTGAAATTAAATGTCCTGTTATGAAAAAAATGGGCATAGACCAAAATAAAGAGACAGAACTTGTCACATGACCCTTATCTCAGTTTGTGTGACCCCTAACCCCAATGCTTCATTAGTCTATGCCACTGGCTCAGCCTCTGTGCTTCAGTGTTCCCTCCAGTTTGACAATTTAAGTCTAACATCCGCCTGCTTTCATCCTAGATTGTCTCTGGTTCCAACTTTAGATTCATCCAAATTATTCACTGTAACCTTCACCTGTGCAGTCTCCAGAAATATTTGCTCTTTTTAGAACTTGAATCACATTTCTCTCAGCAATTCCTTTTGGGATACCCTTGCACCACATTTCAATTACGAAAACTCTGTCTTAAATCACATCTCTTCTTCGGAAGTTGCACCCAAGGCCCCAATCACTCACATCAAAATACTCCCTCCATGCAGTGGGTCGTCCTGCATGATGTCCCTGCATGACAGCTTCACTATGTGCCTTTCTGGATCTCATTCAAAGGGATTTAATTTGATTGTAATACAGCTTCCTCACCAGGTTCTAAATTCCTTGTGGAAAGAATGCAGCTTCATTTATCTAAATACTCAGCAAAATTCAGGAAGTTGCCTTGCCTGGCAGCAAGTATGAAACTGAACACACTTGTTTATTACTTTGAATGTCCTGGCCTGACTTGACCTAATTTATATTCTGTAATCCATAAAGCCAAAGGGAAAATAAGTTGTTTTGTTAAATGAAATATATGCCATGAAAGTGAAATAATTTAGTTCGTAGGAGAAATGTAATCCTGATGTTGCCTCTAAGTCAGTTACCTGCATGGAAAGACCACTATTCTATAATTACCAGTAAATTAGATCAGAACTGCCTGGAAATTACTACTGTTACTGTTACTACCTGTTGCCTTAGCATAGTAAAATCAGCATTTTTATGAATTAGGGGCATATAATGATTTTTGGGAGGTTACACAAAGAAAAGAATAAAATAAAAAAGAAAAGAAATAGTCTCCATCAACAAATGATGTCTCCAAAGTAACATCAATATAATGTAACTAAAAGTCGAGGAGAAATCTTTTCATCCTGAATGAACTTAAATTCTTTGTATCTTTACTGTTTGAAACATCTTATCAAACTTAGCAGCTATTTCCTACAGGCCTTTACAAGCACATAATAGATGTGAAATCTGAAAGTTCTGCTCATTGAGTTATTATAATGTATTTCATGCTGAGTTGTTGTGTAGATCTGTGTGTAAGGATGAATATATGCATACACACATGCATAATACTGAACTCTAGAAAGAATATAGATGGCAAAGAAGAAAGCCAGGTCTGGCTGTGCATCTGAACCTGTTACATTGATGGAGCACATTGTCTTCCTAAGTGGGGACTTCATTATCTTCATAACCAAGATAATGCCTATATTTCTTTCGGGGTTTTAGACCCTTGAATTGTTTTTAAGTGTACCCCGATACTAATATAGACATCTAAAAACATTATGCCTGGCCAACTCTGTGATAAGTTTCATAGATAGATGATCTTTACCAGTGAAGTTTGCTAACAAGGTCTAGAGAATGGACATGTTTATACAGGATCTTTGTTGTCTAACATATAACAAATTCAGAGGTTATTATCTCCAGTTCTAAAATTAATCAGTTCCCATTGTTCTTGGCTATAAGCTTAAATGGAAGAATGTTTTAACTATAGCAGTGCCTTAATTTAATCTTCTATCCGGTACTGCCATACAATCTTATTTTGTCTTGTTTCAGTTTGGTTTCACACATGAAAAAAGAAAGCCTTTGCAAAATGTGTGCAAATTGTTAAATGTCAGCTGAATGTCATTTTCCAAGTTTGGAACTCAAATAGAGCTCTCTGAAAATTGGTTGTCATCCGCTGGGAGTTAAAGGAAAGATCTTTGAAAAGGTCCTGGGAGGCTTCATTTCCAGGGGTTTCTAAGGTCCCACATGGGCTGACTGCTTCTCCATGCAAGTCATTTCCGCCATGGTATGCAAAGTCATTGTCCTTCCTACCTCCAAACCTGTGACTGTGCCATTGCACTGGTCCATGGGCAGCCCCTCCCTGCTTTCTGTTTAGCCAAATGTGGTTGTCTTGCAAAGATGCCATTAACAACCTTCTCCCATGAAGTGTGGACACCTCAGTTATACATAGTCTTTCCACTTGCTGAAGACTGAGTATATTTAAACTATCCAATAACTGCTCCTGGCTAACACTAGTGCTGCTAGAGCCGATATTTGCTTACATCAGGCAGTATTCTTTTCTCTTGCCTTGCAACTTGGTTGCAAACTCTTCAAGATAGAAAACTATCACTCACAACACTCAGCTCAGCGCTGTTTAGACAAGAAGTGTTCCTATATATATTTGTTCTACTTCATCCTCTATTCCTCAACATGCAGAGGAATTTGAATGACCTTTTAGTTTTTGCATTTAAAATGGAGCTATAGAAAAAGAAACTGGAAGAAATTATGACAACCAGAAAGCTAAGAATATTTAATTACATGAGTATTTTAGTACAAATATCTAAGCCAGAATTATCTAGACCACTAGATAACTGTCCCCATCAACTAATTAAACTATTTCCTATTGACAGCATTTATTCACCCTTGGTAGTTCCTCACAAATTAGACACAACTACCAACCCTTGATGGGAAACTTACAATCGCAAATGTCCAGACTGAGGTGTGACCTGCCCAAGGATAGACATAAGTATCTGATGGCACTACAACCTCTTGAAATTCCAGGCATTTGTCTTACTGCCAGATTGACCTTCTCTTGAGAAATATGGTTATTTTTCTCTCATCGAAGTGGCATAATCGGTGTGTTGACTCTTGTTTTCCTCCAGGTAAGTGGGACAGAGACAGATGAAGACAAATACAGGAGGAGCTTTGATGAATCTATGCAGTGTTTTTATTGCTGATGCAGAGAGATTCCATACATTTCCAGAAATGCAACATTTAAGACGAAAAGGGGTGGGGTCAGCACTGAAGGAAGGGTATCACAGAAGTTGGTGTACTTCATCAGGAGCTGGGCAGACACACTCACTGCAGACGAACCTCGTCACATAAGAAAAATCAGATGACATCGAATAGAGCTTAATGTTTTCATTAAAGTGAGAAGAGATTTTTACTTGCCTAAGAAAAATGTCTTAACTAAAAAATAGATTTTTCAAAGACCACAGACAACAGCAAGGTAAAATGTGTCTGATTTATGGCAGGTTTAAAAGGTCTTCTTCCCCTATGTGAGTCTAGAGCCACTGGAGGTGCCACAGTGGGATGATAAATGAAGAAATAACTCAACAGTAAAGCAACAAGGGAGTGGGCTCTGGGATGGTGACAGCTGTGCCACTGGGCCTCAGGGTAGAATCCAAATTTTGAGGGCGAGGAACTCTGTTATGGGATGGAAGAGACAGACAAAGAAAAACAACAGACACCAAAAATCAGAAAAATGGAATTTTCACTGCGTACTCACCACTGATCACCTGCACGACCTTCAGGATATCACCTCACCTTGCTCTGCTTCTGCTTTGCATCTCTGAATGTGAATAACAACAGCTTATTCCCCCTCCTCACTGGGATATTACAAAGAATAAAACATAGAGTGATAATAGATGATCTAGTGCTTTGAAGAGCTCAAAGCACCATACAAATGCAAGGCATTCATTATGTTCTGAAGGTATCATTTCAGTGACAAAGATAAAAAGAAGGAACATATTATTAAATTACATATTTGAAAAGATAAGAGGTATATTGGGAGAGCTGCTTTCAGGAGATATTTCAAAAACTGGCATTCTGTCTTCCCGACACCAGCCAATCCTTACACAAACACATAGACCTGGAATGAGAGAGAATAGATGATGGTGTACAGGGGGTGAACACGTGTGCAGGTAAATTGCAAATATGTACTGACAAAACTGTTAACTTACATAATGAGATCACAAATTAAAAAGCATACAAAAGACCCAATATTACAAAGAAGTCATAGAAAACAGAAGTTCAGTGCAAATTCTGAGCTACAAGATGAAAGGACATTTATTAACCAACGCTTATCCTGCCAAAGACAGAGGGCTGTGGGCCGATAGGTAATACAGAGACAAACATTCGCAGGGGTCAGTTGTGCTAATGGTGTGAGTAATAATTTCAGAAAATAGCTAAGCTTCTGGTCCAAAAAAAATCATCTAATAAATTATTAGTATGTTTTGTGTTTGTTAAGGTTTGCACATCTGTCACTGGGGAGGCAAGGAAAAGTTAGGAAACTGTGCCCTTGTAGATTAGCAAGAGAAGATGAAAATATCAGTAACAACAAAGTGATCGCTAAATACAAACATAGCTTACTATTGTTGCAGGCAGCTGAGCTAGTTAGAAATATAACAGGCAGTGAGATAGGGCTAAGTCCTCCATAGAGCCAGTGCAAGCACCTGGCAGCTGCCTGGGAGGCTGATGCCTCCTGCTGTGGGCCAGGCCTCAAGATAAAAGATCGAACAAATCGTACAAATGCACCCGTTTCCTGGGATTGTTAACCCCAAATAGTTTCTTTTTTTTTTTTTTTTTTTTTTTTTTAAGAGGAAAAAGAGAAAAACACAAAACAGAACAAAGCAGTGTAAGGTTACACATAATACATAACTACAAAAAAAAACATAACAGTAAGAAATCACCTGTTAATAGATTACATAATATCATCTTGGAAATAGTTGCTCAAATCACAGTATCAAAGAATACAAAGTAGACATTCAAACGGAGAGACTGCAAACAGCTGTGTTCAATGATCCAAAAACATTAATATAGTCAGCTATTTAACATCCCTAAACACACTTGTTGTTATATCCGTTAGAGCTCTTTTTTTTTTTTCCCCTCCCTCTCTTTTTTATAACAAAATTTATACATTTTGGATTTTATTACTCCTCAGTTCTCGTTACTCTCTTGGGGGGGAGAGAATAAAGTCAAATATGGCAAAACAAAGCTGTAAGTCCAAACCAAGGATAGACATAGCACATGATGTAGAACAGAGTACAAGGTCATCAACAATGGTTATCAACATTGTCTCTTGTTTCCTTAAAAGGAATTGTCCATCTCATTAGATATTATAAAGCCGGACAAAACAGTGGAGAACAAGACCAATAAAACTTAGGCATTGTGAACATTACAGGACTTCCAAAGGAGACAATAGTCAAACCAGAATGGGCATCTTTGTGAATCTTATTGCCTTCAAATTAGTTGCCTATACCTTCAAACTTGCTACTATCGCACAGTATGGAACAGAGTCTAATCAGTCAAAACAAGATCTTGGGAGTATTACAGGACTTCAAAACAAGTTAATAGGAGATCAAAAAGAGTTACTACTATATATCCTAATTTTTTAAGTTTTTCCCTTAATTAAAATAAACATAAGAAATAGCTGAATAATTTTTTTTAAAGAATAGTAGTTACCATAGTGTCTGTCTTTTTCCTTAAAATATTTGGATAAAACTTCATATACTATAGCTTCAAATATTTCCATATCAAAAAGCCCAGAGTAAAGCCTTTCTAATTAATAAGTGAAAATTTTATAAGGCTTCAAGGCCACATAATGGGGAATCATGATTATCACATATTTTTATATATTTGAATCATTACTTACATTAGGGAAACTATTCGGTATTCATACATGCGAGATTGATTTATTTCACTTATGAGTATGGTCTCAAGCTGCGCCCATTTATTGATAAATATCTCAATGCGATCCTTCTTTATAGCTGAATAATACTCCATTGTATAGAAATACCACAACTTTTTTATCCATTCCTCAGTTGATGGACACTTGGGTTGTTTCCAAGATCTGGCGATTACAAATTGTGCTGCTATAAACATAGGTGCACATATATCCCTGTGGTATGATGCTTTCAGTTCTTCTGGGAATATGCCTAGAAGTGGAATAGCTGGAATAAATGGGATTTCCAATCCCAACTTTTTGAGAAACCTCCAGACAGATCTCCACAAAGGCTGTACCAGTCTACACTCCCACCAACAGTGCAGGAGAGTTCCTTTTTCACCACAGCCTCTCCAGCATTTGTTGTTGTTGGTTTTCTTGATCCTGGCCATTCTTTCAGGAGTGAGATGGTATCTCAGTGTGGTTTTAATTTGCATTTCTCTAATGACCAATGATGATGAGCATTTTTTCATGTATTTATTTGCCATTTGCATTTCTTCATCTGAGAATTGCGTATTCATCTCAGATGCCCATTTTTGGATTGGATCTTTGAATTTTGAAGGTCTGAGTTTTTTTAATTCTTTATATGTTTTAGACAAGAGTCCCTTGTCTGAGAGAGAGTTCACTAAAATCTTTTCCCAGTTTGTGGGTTTTCTTTTCACTATGCTGGAGATTTCTTTTGACATGCAAAAACTTTTTAATAAGAAGTGGTCCCAGTTATTGATTCTGGGAAGTATTTCCCGTGCAGTTTGAGTCCTATTCATGAATTCTCTACCTACTCCTATGTCTCCAAGGTTTCTACCCAATTTGTCTTCCAATAGATTTAGCGTTTCTGTTTTAATATTCAGATCTTTGACCCATTTAGATTTTAATTTACTATTGATCTTATTGGCTAACTATAGTTATGTCCCACCTTATGCCTATCTGCCTTGTGAGCTCCCAGCCTTCCTCCACCTTGAACCCATGGTTTTACTCTGTAAAAGTCCCTGGAAAAGACAGTCTTTGACAACCCGCTCGGGACCCCTTCTGTCTCTCTCAAACAGAAGCTTTCTTTCTTTCAATAAATATATTCTACTCTTACCTCCATTGTTCCTAAAATTCATTCTTTGGTTTAAGAGAACATGAACTTGCAGACACAGTGGGTTTGGCATTTCATCCCCCTACATCATTATGAATATTTCAGTTGGTTAGAAAAGAAAATAAGAAGGTATGTTCCATTCTATCTAAAATTTCTGGACTCAGACTCTAAAATTCTAAATGAATTAAATAACATTCAGAGATTTTCTCCTTTCTGCTCAGTGTAAAAGAATGGAAAGTAACTGTGGAAAGGAGAATACGATTTACTTTGTATTCAAGTAATACCAGGCCAGCTAGGAGTGTGAGTTCATACTAAACACTCAAAAAATAAAGGTTAGACTCTAAACACTGAAACCTGAAGTCTTCATGCTAGACTTTCAAACACTGGCAAGCAGGCTTATACTTTTCTCTAACCCACAACACTCATTTGGAAAAATGTAGAAGACAGTTTTGGGGGCAAATTCACAAATTTAAAGGAAAATATAGAAATTAGTATCAGGGCAAAAGAAGAGAGGAGAGTTGATTGAGATTTGGGTGGTTGGGGCTCTGGAACTACTCTGGACCTGACACTGGAACTGATCTCTAAGAAATCTCACATATACAGAGAGACTCCTAGCAGCTCAAGCATGCTGTGGTAGTCTAGCACTGCCAGACAGCAGTGGACAGCCTTTAATGGGAAAGATAAAAACCAATACAAATGCTCAAATAGAAACAAGAAATGGCAATAGAAAATGTGAATACAATTTTCGGGGAGAAAAATATGATTCAAAAACATAATTAATATCCTCTAAATTTAGCAAAACTCTTCTAAACTTCAAATAAAAACAAAAATTATCAAAATTGGGGGCACATATCAAAGGAAAGAAGATAAAATAATGGGCCTAGTGTACTCACAACTTAGCTTTTAAAATTAGCATTTTCTGGTCAGTTTTTTTTTTTAAGTTCTAAGTCATCATTCTCCAGCTCAAAGCATTTTGAAGTAAGACCTAGACAAATGGAATGTAATCCATAAATATTTTCTGATATATTTTTAACCATTATCACACACCCTTATAAAATAATGCTATTATTTTATATCATTTAAATTGTTCAAATCACTGTTTGCTTCATTGTAATTTATTTAGTTAGACTCAAATTGTGATATTTCGTTTGCCACAAATTTACCTAAAAATCATTTAATCTGTAGAGCTCCTTATTTCCCTTTCTCTCCCTTTTTATCTTTCTTGCAACTTATTTTTGAAGATACTGATTCATTTCCTTGTAGATTATTTCACAATTGATACTTTGTAATTTTATGGCATGATTGAACTTATTTCTCTACTCCTAATAATTTATTGGATTGGAAATTAGATGTAGAGGCTTAGCAAAACAAGCAGTGAATATTTTAAAAGGAGTTTTCTTGGGGCTGGGGATTTAGCTCAGCGGCAAAAGCACCTGCCTTGCAAGCAGGCAATCGTGAGTTCAATCCCCGGTACTGATAAAAAAGAAAAAATAAATAAATAAATAAAAGGAGTTTTCTGTAGTTTATGATATGTTTCCATGAAAAAGGATATGATATCTGATTGTCAACTTTCTATAACATTTTAAACCTCACTAGTTTTTGCTTACTCATGAGAGCTAAACTATTATTTCCTTGAGGTTTATTAAATACCTTAATACTATAATTTCTTACTCATTTTATTAGCTGGAATAATTTGATAAAAATTAGCTTATCAAATATTCTATTTTTCTGAGATATTTTTGTATAGGAAAGGTATAGTAAGTGCTTTACCTTTATTTATCACAATTTTTACAATACTGTGTGAATTTTGGCATCCTACAAAGGAAATGAGGTTTTCCCCCTATAAAACTCATTGATTTGTTCTAAACTATTACAATTGCCATTTTTATTGGTACACAAATCCTCTTCAAACTGCTTCCTGAACTCTTTTGACATAATCTAGAATTCCTTGTCAAATTTTATACTTTTAGATATGCAAAGGTTTCTCAGGTTTACTTTATACATTTCCAGCACTAGATCTGGATTCTTTTTTGTCCTTTAAAGCCCTCTGGTTGTTTTTAGTGTGCAATGGAATTCTGACATTTGTTTGTTTGTTTGTTTGGTTGGTTGGTTGGTTGTTTTTAGCAGCTGTCTTAGTTATATTTACTTTTCTCTTATTCTAGGACAAAATACCCAACATACAAAATGAAAGAATGCAAGAAAGGTTTATTTAGCTTACTGTTTGCAGAGGTTTCAGTCCACAATCAGCTGGTTGCAAGGCAGGCTGGCATGGCACTGGGGCAACACTTCAAGGCAGCAGCCAGATCAAAACAGGGAAAACAAACCTCTTCTCCTCCCTTATATTGTGCACAGCACCACCACCCACTACTGTCCCCACTTCCAAGTGAGTGTAGCACTCACAACCTCCCAGGGCCCTCCTCTTGCACAGGATGAAGATATTTACAAAGTAAGAACCCTGGCTCCCCACTGAGTTTCTCAGTTAAACTTCCAAACAGCTCAAGTAGACATAATGTACCAACCATAACAGCAACATTTAAAACTATTTTTTATCCAGAATGTGTGGTTGTTTGAGACATCTAAGTAATCTAATTCACCTTCACACACAATCATCTCAGATTCTGTACAAATTCATGCCTTGGTACATTTCCCCTGATGGCACATGTCACAAATTCTGTGAAGACTTCACTTTAAATTCATCTTCTCCACAAATAATTTTCAGGGTGCAAAGAAACCGGTGTTGAGTCAATAAAAATGGTATACAGAAAAGAAAAACTTAGTAAAGAAGAAAAGCTTATTAAAAAGAAATGTAAAGTGGTGAGAAATAGATTTGGAAATATTTAAGTGTTAGTGCAAAATAAAAAATTTAGAATTGTCAATACCAAAGTACAAATATCTAAAATGAACAAAAAATTCTGAAGATAAATAATTATATTAAAAAGATTTTTAAATCCCAGAAATGAAGATTATACATTTCTTGGAAATAAATAAAAGGATTCATTGAATACTGGCATGATTAACAATAGTCGCAAAACAACAGCTATAAACAAACAAACAAATAAAACAAAAACCCAGCGGTATGTCTTCATAAAATGTTACAACTCCATGGACAAAGTGATGCTCCCAAATGTCTCTACTGTACACTTGTACAAATGTACTAACTTTATATAAAAGGCCAGGAATTATAAAGCCATTCATTTATCTTCTCCGAGTTAACATTTCTTTGCCAAATTCTTTTTTTTTTCTTTTTCTTTTAATACAGAGTTTTGTGAAGAGTCCCAGTCAGCCTGGAACTGACTATGTAGTCCAGGCTGCCTTTTCCACCTTAGTCTCCAGAGTGCTGGGTTATACGTGTGCACCACCACACTCAGCTTCCTTTGCTATTTTTTAAGAGATATAATTCTCAATCCATAATAAAATACTGGTCAAGTACGAGAAATACAATAAGAAAAATTTCAAACACTGGAATTATCACAGAGAGAGATACAGGATGACACAAACAAGGAAAACTGTGATCCCAACGTTCGAAATTCTACCAAACAAGTATCACCAAGTACAGAGAAAGAGAAGGAAAGGGGGCAAATAGAGGAGAAAGGCAAGTGCCTCTGCTGCTTTTCTCTCATTGCTGAGAAAAAATACCTAACACCAAAATCAAGGAAGAAAAGGTTTATTTAGCTTATAGGGTTTGTGGAGGTTTCAGTCCATAATCAGCTGGCTCCAAGAGTGGGTGAAATGGCACAGGTAGGACACTTCAAGACAGCAGTGAGCAAAACCAGCCAGCGTAAAAGAGAGAAGAACGTTTTCTTTCTCATATTGTACATGGGCTACCCCCTCTCCATGGCAGTTGTAGCACTCACAAAATCTCCTTGCCCTCTTGCACAGATTGAGAATATTTACAAAGTAAAACCTTGGTACTCTACTGAGCCTTTTTGTTAAACTTCTAAACTTCTCAAGTTGACACAATGTATTAACTATAACAATGAACCCCTTGTCAATTTGGCAAGCAGACACAGTTCTTTAAACAAGTCTCCAGATACAAAGGCATGCTTATTTTAATCATTTCACAATTTGAATATTATAACATAATCTTTAAGACCTAACATTAAGTCTATCAATATTATATTATATTAAAATTTTAATATTTTGCCCTTGCCCCCCCCCAAAGACTCATGCAAATCCCTTTATGCAAAAGTTGACAAAACCCTAACAATTTCAGCATCACTGAAAAATCCAAAGCCCAAATATCCTCCAGGATGTAGGACAAAGTCTTAGCTGCAAGCCACTGTATAAATGAAAACAAAGTTAATCATTTCCAACATGCAAAGGCACAAGATAACATTCACATTCTAAAAGATACAAACAGAGATACAGAACATTGGCACCAAAACAAGTTTAAAATCCAGCAGAGCAAATTTACTATAGTTCCACATCCAGCATCTGAAGCAGTCTGTGGCAAATTGTGAGCTCCGAAGGACTTGTGCAGTTCCACCTGTATGGTACTTCTGGTGGATGTAGCTCCACAGCTTCTCTCTTAGGCCTGATTTGCCTCTCCCTGCAACTTTCCTTAGACAAGTCACATTTCTGGCTTTTCCAAACTTCTGGGGTCTCCAGCACGCCTTTGGCTTCACATTCACAGCTTCACACACTCTCCTCTCATGGGCAAACTGCCTGCCTTCCTTGGCCTTCTGAAATTTTGGGGAAAGCCTTTTTAACCCCAGAACTCTTATATGCTGTATGCATGAAAACCAACACCATGAGCATGATGCTAAGGTATGTTGCCAGTCAGAGCAGTGGCCAAGTTTTCTTCTCTCTTGGCTATAGGAGTTGAGTGTCTGGATTGCTAGGCATTCTGAGTCTAATTCTGAGGAACAAATTTCATATACTGCTGTCATTCTGGAACATCATACTCTGAAGTTTTTTCCTCCAAGCAAAGTATTTCACTTTTGCTTGTTTGAAGCTGTAAAGTTTCAAGACTTGCTGCTCTTTTTGATGCCTTCAGGCCTATTTTCTATTCTCCTATTCCTTCTCAACAACTGAGGTTTTCTCAGCTGTATCTTTGCAGTCCACAACTTTCTTTGGCCTTCCTTTCTGGTCAAACTCACAATGTTTTAAATCATCATGCTGGGCTCTTTGCTCTTGATTCACAAGGTAAGTCTGGCTAAAAGCTCCCAACAATAGCCATGCCACAGTTTCAACATTTGACTGCTTTGAAATTTCTTCTGCCAGATTAATCAGTTTGCTGCCCTTCATCTTAGTCTCAGGCAGTCTCTGAATACAAGCAAAATGCAGACAAACTTTCTGTCAAGCCACAACACACATCCTCTGGAGTTCAGGAACCAATGCAATCCTTCCCAGTATAAACCACCAGAGCCTGGTCATTACTGGTTTTCTGGTCTCCTGAACTCTGACCAGAATCTCTTGTACAGAACACCCTATGCTGTTCCAGGAATACTTTCTCAGATCACATCTCCAAGTATTTCCAAACTCTTCCCACAAGCTGTTTCCAAAGGCCCTTGAACCACATGGTCAGGTATAGTTGCAGCAGTGACCCTCGCTCCTGGTACCAAATTCTGTCTCAGTTACTTTTCTCTCATTGCTGAGAAAAAATACTGAACACCAAAGTTCAGGGAGGAAAATTAGCTTACATTTTGTGGAGGTTTCAGTCCATAATCAGCTGGCTCCAAGAGTAGGTGGAATGGCACAAGGACAACACTTCAAGACAGCAGTGAGCAAAAGCAGCCAGCGGAGAAGAGGGAAGAGCAAGCCTCTTTTCCTTCCTTATACTGCACATGGGCTACCCCCTCTCCAGGGTAGTTGTAGCACTCACAAAATCTCCTTGCCCTCTTCTTGCACAGATTGAGGATATTTACAAAGTAAAACCTTGGCTCTCTGCTGAATCTCTTTGTTAAATTTCTAAACTTCTCAAGTTGACACAATGTATCAACCATCACAGCAGGAAATAGTGAAGACTGCTTACCTGACTCACTTGAATCACTGCAAGGTTTCTATAACTGTCAGTTTACTTAGGGATGATTTACTGATTGATTACTACATAAGAAATCTTAGCAAGTAAGAAGTGAAAAAATAATTTCAAATCCAAACAAATTAAACTCAAAAGAAAATTTTGAAAAGGGACAAATAGTTCGGCTATAAGCAACGATTACATAGTCAGAACAAAATAAATATTACATAATTATTCCAAAATCGTGCCGTGCTTATCCTGAGACAGTAGGAAAGGAAAAATATTTAGAATGAAGTATATATGGAAAGGATGGTGCATATAATAGATCTAAATTCAACTTTCAAATAGAAATTGTAAGATTTAGAAGCAGCCTTTCTTATTGATGGTCATATATTCTGTGAACCTTATTAATGCCTAAAACCATGGATAATACTGAACCGTATTTATATTATATTTTTTTCTTTTGCACACTTAAATGCACAGATTCAATCTTTTTTCCTCTTAACTAAGAATTTGTCATACATTGTGGGCTTAACTTACTGTTTGAGGTGTGACAGAGAAACTAGAACAAATTTCTTTCTCCACTTTTTCACAGATAGAAGAGTTGGCATTTTTTTACAGAAATCTTAGTACTATCAACATAGATTTATACATAATGGTTATGTACATCAGTTAGAATTCATACATATACATATACATAACACATCTTTTTAAACTTCTCTTCCACTTCACCTTCTTATTAATTGTTTATTGCTATTATTTTCCATTTGATATTTTTAGAATACAGTTGGGCACAGGTAACTGAAACCATATAAATCAAACCACACATAAGGACAGACTATTGTGCATTCAACTAGAAATTCTAAAATGAACAGTAAATGACACTATTGAAAGAGTTAAAATTGTCTTGAGGAAACAGTAATTAGAGATGCAGGGTTGTTTCTAATATAGTTTAAAAATCTATTTGACTTTTTAAACTAGAGAAATGTGATTCTTTGCTGAAAATTATTTACTAAAATACAATTCTTTAAAAAAGATAAATAAGATGTCAAAGCAGAACATTAAGCAAATGGGATATACTGACTAATGATAATTTATATATGGCAGAAACATGTTTTATGCATCTTTCAGGAGTTAAGCAAGTAACAATGTGGGCAAAGCTGTGCATGCACCTAGAGTTTGTCATAGCTGGGCTGATGTAGGCAGTTTCACTCCCAAAACACAGGAACTGAAACTTGATGTTGACTTGGTTTCTGTGGGGCTCTCTTGATCTTTCCAGAGGATGGTTTACTGGCCAGGAGAGGTTACCCATGGGTTCCTATGCCCTCACAGAACTGCTGATGGTGTTAAACCAGGGAGAAGGGCAGTATTCACTTAGCAACACTGGATATGCTGATATGGATAAAGAGCAGGCAAATTGGAGAAATCAGCAAGCATTTGGCTCATGGCTCTGAAGGAAAACAGATACAAAAAACTTCATTTCATCCAAAATTTAAATACTTCCCCTTGTATTATATCTTTGTCTCAACTTCCTCTCAAATGGCAACATGCAACCTAATATTAACTCTATGACAACAAGAGTGTCAATACCATAAAATCTCTTTTCCTTAAAAGTTACTATACCATTCATGCATAGCCAAAAGCTCTTACTTGAGGCATATTCTTCTAACTCAACACTTTCAATATAATCTATTTTTGCCTGCAAAACACAACATGAATACATTCTCCAAATATTCATGAGCATACGTATGACTTTTTAAATATAAAATTGCTATATATATGTATGTATGTATATATATATATATATAATTTGAATTCATACCTTCCTCCTACTTTAGTATGAAGATATGCCCCCTAAAGTTATCCCTTATAACTACAGCACTATTTTCTTGTTTTGTAGTTGTCTTTAAATTTTTCTAGTGTTCCTATAAAATGAAGATAATTTCTTTTATCTGCCTCTTTCTCAACTTCTAAGAATTGTCCTTCCAAATGTCTATGGAAAGTCTTTACAAAAATTATCACCAGCTTAAAGTTTATCAGTAATAATGGCACTGACATTATTACATATATTATATATATATATAATAATAATATATTAATCTACATAAGTAGAGAGATTTCAGGAACATGATGGAAGGACATTTTGAAGACTTCTTCAAGCCAACAAAATATTTATGTCCAGCATATCTGAATTTTCTAAGAAAGGATATTATTCTTTGGACTTAGAGAAGGAAAACTTCTATAAAACACAAACTTTCATGTCCAAAAAAGGGGAAATAATAGTCTTAGACTGTACCTAAAATAATTGACTGGTGGAAGATGAAATAAGTATAATTATTGTAGGTAACAAAGGTAGCCAGGAACTGGTGGCAGGAATGAAATTTCAACAAAAGGATGCTTAGGATGTCAACCATTACCTCATTCAAAATCTGGTCCAGTATTAACCACAACAAAAGGGAATTTGATTTTTAACAAGAGTAGGATCATGTGCAGAAATACAGCTGCTGACATAACATCTGTCATGCTGATATCTAAAGACCAGTGTCCTGGGTTCAATTCTGTTGTGACTTTCTTAGGTTTCATCTCACAAGGACATCTGTGCTGACACATTTTCTCAATCCTCCTTTACACATGACCAGACTGAGGCTCAGCAACACAGAAGGCTAAAGAAATCGAATCTATCTATTCACATATGGTGAGTGACTGGCAGGGCTCAATGGACCCTTTGCATAGCTGTTTATAATCTATCACTGTGAACAGCACTATAAAAACTATTTTTTTGAGCTCCTACCATATGGTAGGCATAGTACATTCAATGAATTGTTTAAACTCAAATCTTGCCAGGTTAGTTATTTTCTCCATTTTATAGGAGTGGTAACTGAGGCTCAGTATCTTCCAGCTAATAAATGACACAAATGCAAGATTCACAGTGAGTTCTTCTTAGTTCTAAACCTTATGCTGCTCCTACTGTTTTAAGCTGCTTCTCAAAATGAAGCAAAATTTCTGACCTTGATGAAACACAAGCAGAGAACATCATTGGGAAAAATAAGGAAGCCTCAGTAGCCCACAATTTAAACCAACTGGTAACTACATAAACCACTTTACATGTAACAATAGCCCTGATGAAGAGGGTGCCTAGCCATGTACATGTGTAAGTTTACCTAACACAGATTCATGAATACATTGCATATGTTCAACTTTATAGTTCACCTAACTTAAAATAATTTGAAGATGTTTCATATCATATCCAAACCAATTCTGCCTTCCCCTAACATTTGTTTTTTTTCAACCCTACAGCATTTCTTTATATACAGATCAGTTGGGCTACCTATGTTGGGTAGTTCTCTGTTTAAACCCTTACACTTTGAATGTGGTATAGAACTTAATACTGAAAATTTAGAGCTAAATCATACATAAAGAGAAAATAAACAATGGTAACCTAAAAAAAGAACATAGATATACCAATACGAGTTTTCCTTTAAAGTCTCAATTAGTAGGGAAATTTTTAGAACTCAGATTTAACAATTTATTTTCTTCTTCAATCCAAGATAAAGAAGAGCCTGCCCTTCTACTGCACCTGAATTTTCATTTTGCTGGCACTCTGCTTGATGTACATTAATAAATAGCCCAAAGTAGTCAACTCAGAGATTTCCAGGAAAAATTGGCAGGACTCAAAGTCCAGAGTTTTAGATGAGCAAGAAGAATATTAGACTTTCTAGGGTGTTATCCACTCAGTCAAAACACTGTACCATTCATCCGTCATTACACACTTCCTCATTCCAAAATGGCTGCTTGCCATGACAGTCAGCCACAAGCTGCCCTGCAATCGTTCCCGTACACATTGCGCCTCTGGCAGCAGGACTGCTGTTCTTGTGTAAGGCAGTTATTGGTCTTGTATTTATGATAATTTATCTAATGTCTTGCTGAAATTCTATTTCCTGTGAGAGTATGTAAGAAACTCATAGAATCTTTTCTGTACTTGGCAAAAATTAAAAGCTTTGAAATTTCTTGGCCTCTTTCAAGAAGGAAGCTTAAGGTAAATCCATTCCTCATATCTCCTAACGGGACTGGCACCAGCTTCAGGGCAGAAAGCATTCCTGATGCCAAGTTTGGCATACTGAATTATTATTTGCTGCAATCTCTTGCATAAAATGTGTACAATTGCTTTTGGAACTGGGTCATAGTCTCACAGGCCTAGGCCACTCCTCTTTAGCAACCAACTCTGCTGTCCCATTCACCAGCAATATTATATCCCTAACATCCTCTTGTTGACAAATCGTGTTGTGCCAGAACGTTTTAAATACAGGAAATGAAGGAAAGAAGAGGGGAGATGTCTCAGTAGAAATGATGACAGTGATAAAACTTTCCAAATAGTTATGCTTGCTCCATATTAAAAATAGGTTAACTAAAGTTAATAGAGAACAAATATTCTGGGCAAAGTCTGAAAAATTGAAAGGTGACATATTTGCTATCAGGTCTCACAGGCTCGAAAGATCACGCTATATTCATTTATTATGGGAAATAAGGGAGAAAACATATTTTATTTTGGGCAAACATCAAGTTGAAAAATCTACATTTTTCTATAATTGCTAGAAATACAATTAAAATGGATTTAAAAGACATTCCTCCCTCTGCTGCCAAATTATGTTGAAACAAATGCAGTCATACACACAGATACAAAAACCTGGTTAGGTACCAGGTTAGAGAAAGAAAAGCAGAATGAAATACCCATTTTGTTTAACCAATATAACTGAAACCAGCATTAAGATGAACATGTGCGAGAAAAACAATGCTTATTGCAGGATCAATTTATAAAGATATATATGCACAGAATCAAAAAATTGGCAGCAAACCTATTTCCAGAACATGGAAAGTTGTTCTCTTAGTTGCAAGGACATATTTCTAGCCATAGTACTAAAAATGAGCATTGTGAAACTTCTATTCAATATGATCCAAGAAAAATATAACACAACCCAAAAATGTAAGGCACATATGTCATTTTACATTTTGTAGTAGACGCAATAAAAAAGTTTAAAGAACACAGCATAACTAATTTTTAAAATATAGTTTTATCAATTTAATGTATTCAAAATATGATCATTTTAACATATAATTCAGTTTTAAAATGAGATACATTACATTTTAAGTAAATGTAGCATGTACATACTTTATACTGAAAATACTTCTCACCACAGACTAACCACAGTCCAAATTCTCAGCAGGGGCAGGAAGTTAACATCTCCTAAGTTGAGGAGCATCACTTTATACCAGGACCTTCAAATAAAAGCTAGAATAAATGCATGTATACACTTCAGAAGAGCATTTAGTTTTCTCCTTGTAGGTCTTACGGCTTCATAAATAAAAGATCCAGAATCACTAGAAAGCTAGGGAGTCAGAGGTACTGGGAGCAGATGGTTATAGGGAGGCTACAGAAAATGTACCGGTGACGCAGTTGGTATCTAAAAGGACACAGGTGATTCATTTTCAGGTAGACTGTTGACACAGTTGAGTAATCTGAAGGAAAAAATGAGAAGTTTCAGGGCCAGGGCTTCTGAATTCTGTGCAAATTTTCACATACCTGAGAGAAGCAGTGAGCCAGGTTGGGGAATCATGAAGAGCCTGCCATGACAATACATCTCCAAGGACAATGAAGCAAGAGCTCACCACACATATCTGAGACCAAACCCTAGAACCCAGAGGAGATCTGGCCACTGCTAGGGTTGGTAAAGTGGGAACAATAGCTATAGCCCTACTTTGGATGATGAATATTTCTTTCCAGAAAACAAAGCAAAACAATTAACAACGATGACAACAACAAAACCCCAAAACTGCACAAGAACAATAAAAGCAACAAATGAAGAAGTCTATAAACTAGCATAAAAAATTAATGCCAAGAGCATCGATTATTTTACAAATTGCGTTGAGAATGGGATGTACAATAACTATAGGCATCACAGTGTTAATGCCTTTTACAAAAAATAAAATGACCTAAAGCTAGAAGAAAATAGAAAATTTCAGTATCTTTCAAGATTAAGAAAGATCTTTCTTTGGGGAGGTCTCATTGGTAAGTTCAGCCTGGCCTTCAACCTGTAGCAATCCTTCTGCCTCCGACTCCTTAGTGCTGGGCTTACAGGTGTGTGTCACCACACTCAGCACGAAAGACTTTCCTAAGCATGAAATTTACAGATATGAGAAAAATCAATGGGTTTGTAGTTCAAATGGAACATTTCTGAATTTACCAAACATGATAAGTTAAATTAACAAATAAACAAGACATCTAAAAAATGTTCTTTAAAGATCAATAATGATGCATTAAAAACAATGAAAAGTACATATATACATTTCACCAAAGAAAACAATAGAAAATCAAACGAAGGACATGAATAGACAATAATCCAGCAGAATTTAAATAATTTAAAACTGAACTGCAATATTCAATCTTGCCAGTAACAACAAAATAAAATAACACAAAAAAGCTTTGCGTGTCATATCTACCTATAGGATGGCTATTTATCATAGCATTATATGAAAACCAAAAATTTTAAAATGGGAGTATGCCATGCATAATGCAGATACTTAGAATGTTTACTGATATATTTTCAATATAAAATGAATAGGAAGAAAATTGAATGTAGAAGTATTTATTTGATTTTATAATGTAAAAACTGGAGTGTAATTTAACTATAGATATAATTTGTTTGCTAAAAATACACATTCTGGGGCTGGGGATTTAGCTCAGCGGCATAAATGCCTGCCTTGTAAGCGCATGGTTGTGAGTTCAACCCCTGATACCAAAAAAAAAAAAAAAAAAAAAAAAGGATAAAAATATGCATTCTTTAGTAGAATAATTATATACATATATTTTATTAAAAATGCTTATAGATGTGTTTACATGTTTAAAATTAGTTATAAGTGTACAAACATGAATATATAGAAACAAACACATTTAGCAACACATATCCAGAAGAACCTTAAATAAATTTATATTTCAACTCTTCTTAAATGGATATATTATTTTTATTAAGCTATTACTGAGAAAATAATTGTAAATACTAGATATATACTAACATAATAATGGAGGTAAACATTTAATATGGAACGAGAGTGATCAAGCTATTTGCAGAAGTGACTGATGTTCTCTTGGTGAGGATCTCAAATTAGGAGAGAATTTTTGATTCAAATGAAAAAAATTAGCAACATTCAGGGACAGGTTACACATTAAGAGTATACTGGTATAACAACCTTGAAGAGGAAAAGCAGTGTAAGTTGGAATTACTGAGTTTCCTTGTCGGAAGTTAAACTTGCTCAAGTCCTTGAGTATTTTGTGAAAAACTCAGAAGGTCAAAGGTTTGTGGTTGTAGAACATCACTGCAAAGGCAAAACCATAAAGCAGCTTGTGTTCAGAGAGCTTCTTGCATACGTGTGCAGGGAATTTATCTTCTCCACAAGGGCTTTTCCTTGTACAAAGCAGTCTAAGCCATCTGGTTTCCAGTCTGGATGTCTTTGGGTCTAAGACAAGAGGTAGAATAGAAATCATTATCAGCCTCCTGGATTTGTCATTTAGGGGCACTGGTATCACTCACTAAGCTGAGTCTTGTATAGAATAAAACTTCTAAGGATAAAATCAGCAATAATTTTAGTTTAGTTAATTTAACTCATCCTTTTCTTATGTCTTGGCTAAAATCACAGACTATTCAGCCAAAGTCTTAGGCTAAAAATTCCTTATAACTGCACTCTTGCTGGACAAAAACTGAGATCAATCTCTCTCTCAATCTATCTCTCAACTTTTAAGAATGTAACTTTATTGTAACAGGCACTCCAGCTCACTTTGTTTCAATCTTTATTTTCACATGGCATGTCTCTGTTTTCAGCCCTCACTGTCTTCTAGTTGAGCTTTGCTCTCATGTCCAATCCATTCTTTGTCTTGGAGATCACTTTTTCTTTGTACAGAGGTCTTCTGTCCACTTTTGTTGCCTCCTGTGAGGAGCCTATGCTGCAACACAGAGAGCATCCCACCTCCGTTAGGGTACAAAGTTACCCAGAGGAAAAAATCTTCAGAGAACCATGTCACCCCAAAAGCCAACACCTTTTATTTTCAATACATCCCACACCTACATCTTGTTATTTCACCATTCACCAGACAACAGGCCCCCTCTATATTATGTTGTTACAAAACTTTTTCACAGGAAACAATTCTCTTTCAATTAGTTGCAAAGCAGATTTCAGAGGGAGTGCTCAGCCAACACCAGGGACCTGCTCTGGGTTCTCAACCCTTGTAACTTGTTGATTCCTCTGGTGAACTTCAATCTCCTCCTGAAGGTGAAATCTGTCTTTAGAGTCCACTGAGCATTTCAGTCCCTTGAAAGTTCTTATGGTGTCTATAAAAATGTCTGCTCTTAACCTTTCCTGTGTTATAAAAAGCACAGCCACGTTCCTCATAACTATTTGATGTTTTATATAAAAACCTTTATAAAATTTTTTTAAATCTCCCCAGATAGTCTCAAAAAGAAAAGTTGCCCTGCGTTGTCTTAAAACAGCGTACTTATTTAATATGGACATTTAGAGTCAGTGCTCTAAATTCTGGACAGCCCACGCTTGCATTGAAGCGCATGGTTAAAAATCTGCCCATTGCTAAAATATCCCTTCTACTCCTTGGGGAGATAATGTCAAGAGTAAAAGCCAGAAAGAGGAAATTCTGGCTGGCATCCAAAAACAGTTGTAGAAAAGAAGATTCTCTCTCCGACAGCATTCTGACACGCTTTCTTCAGTTTTGCCATGAAGTTGAAATCTTTCCTCGGGAGAGATGAGTGTATATATAAGGACAGCACACGCGTGGTGGGCTCAGGAATTTCAAACAGGGCACAGGCTGACATGAAGGAAGGGAGGGGAGAGGAATAGACTCCTGAAGTTCCGGAAAAGGCTGTCAGAAGTAAAGCCATTTCAACAGGTTTGTCTTTGAAATCTTTCCACTGCCAAATTCCCCCGAGTGGTTTTAAAATAATTTGGACTCAATCCTTGTATGATTTTATAGGAGGGTGCTTGTTTGCTTGATTTCTGAAAGTTTGGCTCTGTCATATACATAATAGTATGTGTGAGCCACATGATAAAAACAATTTTGCATTTTTGCAATCAATGATTAGCACACAGCACATTAGTATCCGAAGAGCAGCTGAAACCTGCAGTCGCAATTTTAAAAATGTGGCTGGAAGGGCATAGTGGGAAGCAGTAATGAGGACAAGTATCTTAAAATCTCTTCGAATATCAGATGGCATTGGCTGCATCACAGACACAGAGAAACAGGTCTCTGTCAGCTTGCAGACTAACAAAGTCTGTGGTGGTGGTGGTGACTGTGGCAGCCTGTGTGTGCACATACCAACACACACGAGCAGGTAGACCTCTGAGGCCCCATTAAGAACATAAAACTGTAAGAAAAGATACACATGTGTACTTTCTGTACTCAAAGTCTATGTGTTTATAATGCACAGAATAAAACTTGGCAACTGTCTAATCTCGTTAATGGCTTTTATATAAACAACACAAAAATGTGTATTAGACCTGGGCCAGCAGTATGAATTTAATAATGTTATCTTTACTTGACATTTTCTTATATTTTTACCTATAAAATGGAGGAGAGACTCTAAAGTTTCTTCTAAATAATTGTTAATAAGTAAGCAAAGAAGTGAAACAAGTGTACTTGCTAAGGAAATTAAAAGGTAATTTCTAAATGAGTAAATATAATTATTAAAAGCCACAGTGGAAACACAAATATAATTTTCTTATTTAGCTATACAATGAATTTTTACTTTGATCTTAGTTCTACTGCAAGCTAGTCGTTTATCTTCTTTATAACCAACAGTTCCTCTAAGTGGCAACTGTTCTCATTGGTAAAATAATAATATTGATTTCTCAGTATTACGTGACTTCAAATGGTATAATGACTATATCTTTTGGTGACTGTAAAATGTTGCACACATGTTGATCACCATGACTGATAATAATTAGATTTTGATCAGTCGCTAACGCACTAATTTCATGGTTAAAAATAGTAAAGCTAAAAGAGGTATTGGAAATTATTTTATCCAAGCTTCCTTACTTTTAAGACTCAGAGATTTTGTGGCATGCTCAAAGCTAAACATCAGCAGGCATGGAATACAGTAGAGGATTGCAGATACATCTGGAATACAGGCTATTGCAAGTTTGCTAAATGTTTCCTTCAATAAGATTTTCTGACTTTTTGTAAAAAATTAGGTTAACAACCCTGGCCTTAAAGAAAATTTCTGTAAACTGAATTTCCTATCTACCCATTAGTCCTTATAATGTAATTTTTAAAAATAATCCTATGGAAACAGCAACCAGAGACATCTTTTAAAGCTATAAATCCAATCATCTTACTCCCTTGCCTATACCTTTCTATTGATCCTCTCAAGCCTTTGTTACAGAAACCCTTCACTGTTACTTGCAAGACAAATATGCTGTACTTCCTTTTAGCTTAGACAAACGTATTCCTTTTAAAATATCTTCTTCTTTAATTTTCCTTTGGCCACACCTACCTTTTTTCCCTTTCTTTTCTGGAGAGGTTTCAGTAGAAGGAATGCTATTGAATCATCTGCATTCATCATTTCCAGCCATCAGGATTGTTTGGATCTCCTGATCTTTATTTAGTCACAGGTACAGAAGGGTGGAAAATTGCATTCCCCGTGTTCTACCATGCACAAATACATCTTGTGAAGATCCTGAATGACAGATGAAGCCAAGTAGTCACAGAGACTGATTGTGAAAAACTGGAACATAGAACATTTTCGCTTTCTATATCTTTTACATTACCTTTTGGGGTTTCCTATTCCACTCACCATTTTCAAATAACAGCAGGTGTTCAGATGTGCCAAACAGGGAGGGAAGAGTAGATTAATAAGACTATAACCAGAAAGATTTTTCTAGCTAGAATATATAAAGTCCCCTGGTAACTGTTCCACAAGATTGCATTTATTTTTTTACTACAGATGATCTTGTAATGAAATGATAAAAGAGATACCACAGATTATAAATTTAATACTTTTCTCCCAATATTTTTAGCACCTCTATGCCAGTTGCATTATGATCTTCTTCTAACCAGGATCAAATTATCAAGTAAAAGAGACATTACACCACAAAGGACAAGTGTTTACAGTTCTAGTGTAAGAGCCCAACCTCGGTGGATTAGGGTGTTCCCACGGACTTTTTCACCTTTTAATTCTGAGTCCTGTCTGCTAGAATCAGGCACTGTTCCTTGTTTTGCTTCTTTTTTTTTTTTTTTTTTTTTTTTTTTTTTTTTTTTTTAAGGAGAAAAGAAAAAAAAAAAAAGCAGGGAAAGGGTACAAGTTATACAGATTTACTGTCCCTGGAAATTGATGGAAAAACAAGGTGCTTCCAGGATAAAGAGGAACTGGGGGAATTTGCAACCACCAATTCAACTCTACAGAAAGTATTGCAGGATATTCTAAAAAAAGAAAAATACAAAGAACCCAGAAATAGTGGCGGGGAGGCCACAACAAATGGAGCCTTGTTTTGCTTCTGTCCATATTTTAGTACTGACTATGGTACATCAGTGGTGCTCATCAAGTATCTGATAGACATGAGAGCCAATAGATTATTGGATTCATTTGTACCTTAGTATACACAAAGTATTTTGTGTGTGTGTGTGTGTGTGTGTGTGTGTGTGCAGAGAGAGAGAGAGAGAAAGAGAGAGAGAGAGACAGAGAGAGATAGAGAGAGAGAGAGAGAGAGAGAGAGAGACAGAGACAGAGACAGAGAGAGAGACAGAGAGACACAGAGAGAGAGAATTTTTTCCTAAACTATAAATGTTCTTCATGCTAGAGGAAATGTAATTGAAACAGATACTTACACGTGTGATCCTGGGATTCAATCATAGATCATTGCCCAAAAACTCTTTTTATCTCAAGCAATAATTAATAGCTACAGACTTAAGACTATTTTTAAAATGTGAAATCATAGATTTACTTTCCACAACTAAGACCAATAAATGATATCAACTATATAACATATTAAATTACTTCTCAATTCTCTATTATTTGACAGAATTATTCCACAGAGTAATCTTTAAACTGAATTATTGTTTGTTGGTTATTTGGCTTTGCTTTTATATTCTTCAGCCTAATACCATATTAGAATGTCTGATGCTTTTATGTACACCTCATTGAATTGCTATTTTTTTCTAACTTTGACTTCAGTTGTATGTTAAGAAGTCAAGCAAAGCACTAGACTAGGTCAACTGTTTTACTGCACACTGATACATATAACAGTGTACTGCTTCTTGATATAACACATCAACAGATCCGTTTGAAAATATTTTCTTTAAGATATTAAATATAGTCTGTATCATGACACTCATTTTGGAAAAACATTCCTACTCATCACTGTTTATTGTTTTTCCAGAACTACATAATCACAAAGGTGGTTAGGCTGTTGATTTACGTTAAAGCTAAATTTCTCTCACCACTCACATCTCTCCAATCTCCATTTTGTGAGTCAAGCTCTCTGTCCTTATCATTTTAACACTGCACCCAGGCTTGGGGACCCTAGAAGAACTCATCACTTCCTGGAGAAGCGTATCCATATCTTGCAGAAGCAGAAATGGGATAGAGGGCTCATTATCAGGGAAGAAGGGAGGGAGCATAACATTTAGAAAAGCTTCTGTGGCAGGCTCCGTGCAAATCAGAGATTTGTGGAAATGATCACATTCCTACAGCCTGCCTTCTCTCCACAGCATGTTCTGCTCATTAACTCATTAATCTTTGCACCATCCCTGCAGCGAAGGTAACTATTATTAGCTTGGGTCGTAGATGGAGAAATAGAACTAAAGTAGAGTGAAGTACAGCAGCTTGCCCAGGATCACAGTGGGAGATGTTGTTGGGAGTGGGATCTGAGCCCAGAAGTCTTGTCTCCCCAGTGCCTGCTCCGACTCCGAGACGCCTCCCACGCTGCCCATTAGCATAATGGTGAAGGGAAGCTGTCATTTTATTTCTTGGAGTTGCGTTCACCTGAGCTACTGAACTCTCCTGAACACACATACAGTTGAGTTGTTCTAACATTTACATTGCCAAATGTCTGCATAATTCCTCTCTTTCCTTTCCTAGCTGTCAGCAGCTGCCCTGCCTGACAGAATGCATCTTCTTGGTCAGGAAAATATATTTTGGGATAAAAATACACTGCTACTTTTCAACCCAGTGTTACAAAAGAGGTTTCACCCAGTGAAACAATACATTTTTTCCAAAAAGAGGCATATTATTATTATGCACTTGCCATACCTGTGCATCCCACCCTAAAGTGCAAATGATATTTTAGTTTGTTACCATAAAACTGCAGATGAAAATGATCTGACACTGGACATGATTAGCGATCCTCATTTAACAGGACACCTATGGAAAGATGAGGTTGAAGACTAAGTAGGGGTGAAGTTCTGCCATGATTTTCTCAATATGCTGGATTCATGGTTCTCTCAAAGGTACGAGGAGTCTCACAGCTGTAGTTCTATAGGTGGAGAAATACAAACACAGAGAAGTGAGCTGGCCCAGGTCACGCCACTCTGAGCTATGGCTTGGACCATACCCTAGCTCACTCTAAATCATGTTGAATCTACACATGGGAATAACACTGTATTAATGATTTTTACTCTTATTTCAGTTTACTTACCAAGCAGTATCTTCACTTTTGAAAGAAGGATGGGTTTTATATTAAAAACATTATATTCTGATCAACAGCAGATGATTGCCGTGGTTTCTTGGAATCTCACCCTTATGTACTGAGTTGGCTATCAAGTCAGACTGTGAAAACCTACTCTTGAGGGAGTCATTCAATTCCCTAGGAGCAAGGTATTCCACATGAGCTGCAGTGGGTGGATGTAGGGGTGAGGCGGGGGAGTTTACTGTTAGGGTCTATTTGAATCAAAGTATCCCAGTAGACAAATGTACTAATTACAAAGTATCCAAATAGACAAATGTACTAATTAGCAAACTTGGGCTAGGGACACGATGGTTTATCTCTCCAGTTGTAGAGGCTCATGGTATCACTGAGTCTTGTTAAATCCCTCAGCCAGCTAGTGATCACAGATCTGTCTCCTACAATAACCTATGCTTGCCATACATCCGCCATCCCATTCTAAACTTCTTACTTTCTCCGCCTTCTCATTCTGCTTCACTGATAAGCCCAATTTGAAAGGAAGGCTAATCAATGCCTGTAGAAAAATTGCTTTTAACTCCACATTTACACTTTGGTAAAACAAAACAAAACAATACAAAGCAAAACAACAAAAACTTAGCAAATGAAGTTTTTTCAGGCTTTTCAGTTAAACACAATTCAGGACTATTTATCTTCCTATCTGTACTGTTGAACATTTAAATATGAAAGAAACACCAATGTAGCCACTATTGTTAAGAAGTTTTCCCCAGCTTCTCAAATGCTCCCATTCCAACTCTTTCCTTTTCTGATAAAATAACCATTATCCTGACATACAGAGTAACCTCTCCTTTTTGCTGTTGAAAAAGTCAATGTTGAATGTCAGATTACTTTCCTACTTCTGTTTGATTGACTTTGCAGGCCTGGGCCAGTGGTCTGGGTACCAATTTAGAGGATAACAATATGTAATATAGTAAACATTGTGGATTTCCTACTAGCCTATTACTGTTTGATTTTGTTTCATTTTACTGTTCTGGTTTCCTTCTTTTTTTTAAAATAAAAAAAGTCAACACTAAAAACTGTAGTGAAATGTTAAAAAAAATCACACTGTAAAAGTATGATAATGTAAAAAGTACCATTTAAAAAAATTCAAAGAAATTAATGATTTTAGCAATCTAAAGTTAACAGTATCTTTGAGCCTAAAACACTTCAATGACTTTCCATTATTCTAAATATATTAAATATTTCATTGCCCTCATTCAGCATCTAGCATTGATCAGAGAGGTTCGGCTTGACTTTAGTATCTCTCCTCCTTGGCTCTCTAACTTCCAAATAGCTAACCAGCCTGCTTCTAAGCAGAGCAAGCTTACTCTTGTCTTTAGGCCTTTTCTAAGACACTCTCCTATGAATTTCACATTGTTGAAACCTTGTCACTCTGATCTAACTTAGTGTTTCTTTCCCAGACAGTTCCCTCCTCCTCACCCCATCTAATTAGCAAAAATGCACTTTGCTCTGTTTCATGATATTTATTATTAACATTTTGCTATTGACTTATTTATGTGTTTCATTATGTCTGTTCCCTTAACAGTATAATTTGCATGGTGCAAAGGACCACCTCACTCTGCTCTGATAGTGTCTCTAGCAACCAAAAAATGCATAGCACACAGCAGATGCTGAATAAATAGTAATTGACTGCATTGGCCAAAAAGTACATTGTTTTCTGCCTTGGCAGGTATCATGCACCAATGTTTCATAGCAGAGTTCTAAACTGGTGTTTCAGAGCTGGTTAGTGGAAAGAAACAAACAACGAAGAGAAGGAAGAGAACCCAGACCCAAGAAATCTTGCTCCAGAGGCTGTGACATTGGCTCTCCTCTTATTGCTGAAATTCATGTATAGAGACTGATCAATGTTACCTGCTTCTTAAGACTTTCCACTCTACTTCATCTTCCTGATCATGGAAAGAAGCTTTCAATTAAACCATCCCCTACCAGTTCACACCAACCCCCCTCAAACACCAACAACAGGGGAGAAAAACACAGAGCTAAGGAGCAGAAAAGGAATTGGAAACTCAGCTGCAATGACCTGGGGTTCTTAGAGGTTCATGTTTTCTGTATCCAGACCTAACTCACGCTATAGCCATCACCCAGTGGTGTTATCGATGGGCCACAGGTCCCATTCAGGGTCAGGTGACCTTGTGAAGCAGAAATAATATGTCACAAAGATACAGTGTAACAAAAGATCTGTGCAAAGCTTGAGTGCCAAGCCAGCTTTTCTAAATAACATTCTGATTGCATTCGATGCCTCAGCAACCCCACTATTCTTGCTGCCCAGGCACTCTGCAGCCAATATATGCACTAGATGATGAAAAGCCCAGGGACCCGTTGGGCAAAAGCCAAGTCACATATCAGCAACATCAGCATAAGGGCACACAAACAATCCTGTTAAATATTTAGATGTGTAGGGTTTCAAGCATGACACATATTCATCTAAAAATGTACTTCTGTTAGCCAGAAAACTTGAGGTCAGAAACCAGTATCAGGTTATGCTTGTTAAGGTGGAATGAGTTTGAGAGGGATTTGTTGCATATTGACCCACAGGATTTAAATCATCACCATCAAATGGCCTGATACTGGCCTCACTGAATCGTAGCATTAATCCCATACATATACATTTTGTAATTACAGTAGCAGTATAGTAGTTGTTGTTGTAAATTGCTTTCATAAGCATTTTGTTGTTTTATGCCCAGATCAAAAATTCAAGAGGATACATTTATTAGGAATTATTTTTTGTGCATCCATTCTGGACAAAAATCTAGATTATACACTGAGAAACAGAAAGAATGGCCTTCAACTGGAAAAAAGCAGGCACATGTGGAAATGGACAGATACTATCTTTTGAGAGAAGCTATAATGGAATGAGCATCAGGTGCATATCTAAGATAAAAGTAGAGTTTAACAGCCTGAACAAGGATAAGAAGTATACACCTCTTATCATCAAGGAACAGTCCCAGGTTTGAAATTTAAAACTTACCACACACAGTTGTTCAGAGCACAAATGAAGAGACAGGGCATTCTAAGAAAAATGATTTTAAGTATATTGTTAGATATGAAAGACCAGTGAGTGATCTAAAATATGGAGAAGTAAAAATTTAGAGGAAGTACTCTGGTGGGTTTTATAAAGGGATTTGAACTTCAGCTAATATTTGAGGGAAGGATTATATTGATTAAAATGTAAATGTATCTGTGCATGTGAAAATGTATTATTTTTCAATCAATGATTTATTTTTCACATAGAGAATGATTTACATTCTCAAGGACTACAAAATTAACCAATTAGACCCCCAAATTAGTAAGTCCTCCCCTCATGCAAAATTCTGCCTCCAAATGAAGGACATTATCTATTTGTCCATTTACTCAAACACGGATTCAATATATGGAGATAGAATGTTTTAAAAATATCAGAAAACTGACTGTGTGAAAGAAGATGGTCCAGGTGGGGAGACCAAGTGCTGGTGGCTTTCAGGAAGTGAATAGATCGTGCGGTCATTAAACTTATAAATGTACTGACCCATAAGCGAATGGGTTATTAGGAAGTGGGACCCAGACAAAGGGAACAGATCAGAAGGGCATGGTTCTTTCTTCTTTTTTTTCATTTCTTCTTCTTTCTCTGTCTATCTCTGTCTCTCTCGCTCTGTCTCTGTCTGTATATTTGCCTCTCCCTCCTCTCACCATCCCCCCTCTTTCTTACTTCCCTAATTTGAGCAGGTTTTCTCCTACCATCCTTCCACCAGAATGTTCTTTACTTCAACCCCAAAGTGATGGAATCAGAAACCTTGGACTATGGACTAACATCTTTGACTCTAAAACCATTCCTTCCTTAAGTTGTTTTCTTTGGGTATTTTATCACATTAATGAAAAGCTGACTAATGAGGTAGAAAGGAGAAGCTTCTTGGACCACACGTGCTATTCCTAAAAAGAGCTTCTCAGCTGATTTAGAGCATCTGAGTACTTAGCAAGGGACATTATGGACTAAGGGCATTTCCCATAGAAGATACAGAAGAGGAGAAAGAGGAGACAATTCAGCAGACCACCTTCAACTAGTAGTGAGGGTCACGTAAGACATACAGAATAGCAGTGTACTTATCTCTCTGCCTTAATGGAGTAGAAAGGAAGAAATATCACGATGAACATATCCACCAAGAGAGAACATTTCTGGAGTTCAGAAGGAATCATTACTGCAGAGCAAAGGAAGTTTGACCATAGGACAGGGACCATAACAGTAGGACAGAAATTTGGGAGAGCAAAGTAAGCCCCTGGGTACAGTAAATTATTACTCTTTTGTAATGTGACATTTTGCTTCTCTACTGTTGTGCTCTTTTCAATAGACCTATCATGAATCTGATGAAACAGGAGAATCAGATTGCTTACGCAAAATAAAAATGTTAACAAGGAAAAAATCTTAAATATGCCCTTTATCTTACTTAATTCTTAGTAGACATAAAACCAGTTGATTTTGAAGGTCACATATCTGGGTAATACATTATGAGTTTCTCAGTAGCTTTGTTGCTGATAACATCTTTGACATGTGGGACCTGGTAACAGTTGCCTAGACCCACAAAGTGGGGATGTTTCATACTGGATAATGGTGCCAACTACACAAAAATTCAGAATTCCTCTAGGACAAGTTGCTCATAAACACCTTGTGGTCCAAGCCTGTCACAAGAAAGGACATTCTTTGGAATTGTGCCCCCAATCAATGAAAATTACTGGGTTATAGCCCACACCTGGTTTTACAGTTTGAATCTAAAATGTACCCTAAAAGATCTTGGCGTTTGGATGGTGATTTGATCATATGGGCTTTAATTTCATCTTATATAAATGAATAAATATACTACTGAGATCATAATTTTATGGCAGTTGTCAGCCTGCCAAGGGGACGAAGGGAGATTTTCAAGAGTGGAGTCCCAAGGTTAAAGAATGCATGTGTGCAAGATATCAGCAACAACAGCAGGCAATATGGAGCAGAACAGAACACAAGAGGGCAAGAGGAAGAGCGGCCTACATCTTTATCGTCTAATTCTTATTTAGATTGTTATCTCATATTTACATTCTTTTTACATAGGGCCATAACCAGCACATGTGTTGACCTGTGCTAAGTCATGGTTACATAATTGTATCCCACTGTGTGCCTGTACTGGACAAGTGGGGTCACATTCTTAGGTGTCCTTAGATGCCCTTGAGCTTTGAAGCAATCTAGGTGGTTCCCTACAGCATTCCGGGAGACAACTGAAACAGATGGTGGCAACTAGCTAAAAGGAATGAATCATGGGAGTGTGAGGTGACCTTTGGGAGCGTACCTGATCCCTAGCCCCTTCTCATCTAGTATATTTTTCTCTCAGCTTTCTAGCTGCCATGAGGTGAGCAGCTTTTGTCTACAAAGGCCCTTCTACCATGACATTCTGCCTCACCTTATGCCCACAGCAGTGGATCCAGTCAGCCATGGACTAAAACTTCTAAGCTATGAGCCAAAGAAAACTTTTTGTGCTTTAAATTATTTGTGTCAGGTATTTTGTCACCACAATGGAAAGCTGACTAACACAACTGTAAATCAATATAAACTTGCTGATGTCTTTTTTCTGCAAGGAGCTTGTTCCCGCTCTTGATCTTTGCTGACTCCTTTCAGCTGAAGCCTTCATTCAGCTGGAGTACCCTAATCCCTTTGCAAGCTTTGTCTGTTAATAGTGGGGGTGCTTGCACTTTGGTACAATCTCATTCCTATTATTGCCATGCCAAAATATCCTGATGTGCAGTATCACATCCTAACACCAATGTTTATCATGACGACTGTGCTTGCAACAAGATCCTCATGGACCCTGAAGCTGTGAGCAGAGCAGGTTTCTGGGCAGTCCCTGTTCTGGTTAACGAGAACTCCTTTGGAATATCTGAAATAGGCTGACCCTTCGATGCCCTTCCAAGTCACACATTTGGTCACATTCACCACGGCTGAGGACACACTGCTACCCAGGCTCTACCAAAGTCAAAGAAGACTATAAAATATCTGAGAATTGACCATCATGAAATTGAGCTTGATAGGAAGTCTCATTTTAAGTACACGTATTCAGAATTCTGTGTTACACTTTTATCTTCTGCCCTGTTTTCTTTAATGAATCTTGAATATAGTTGAAGGCTTGGTCAAAATTATTAGGGGCAAATATCTTAGATTTCACTGAACTCATTTTGTTCAAAGTAAGTAAAAGAGTTAATGCCAATCTAAAGCAATACTTTGAAGAAAATGAAAACTATTTATAGCTCTACCTAAACACCAGGGACAATTATTCACGAGGTCTTTCTTTGAAAAGAAATCCTCAGATAATCTCATCTCTTATTTATAAGACATCCAGAATTAAGAAGGGTCACGTAAATACAAAAGGCACTTTTATTGTGCCCTATAAAAATGTTAAAGAACAAAGCTGCCACACAGATGATAAAAGCAAAGGAAACAAAATTAAGAAAAGTCTGGAACACGGATTCAGCAACATGTCACCGGAGAAATCCTGCATCAAGAATGTGAGGTATTGGACTCAGTGAGACTCACCGCTTCCCAGTCATTTTCTTTATTCTTTCTGCTGTTAAATGTGAGAAGCCAGCACCACCAGCACACCCGTGCAGTCTACTTCACGGGACTGCTGTGTGCTCAGGAAGGTCATCTGACACAATCAATTCCTAAGTCATTGTAAGAAACCAGAAAAACAAATTTAGGCAGTGAGTAATATACAAAGAGTCAAAAACATAGCTGTGGAGGAGTATGGTCTTGGGGTCAGAGAAACTAGAACTCAGAAACAGCTTGCCACACAGATAAGCAATGGGTTTCTCAATTCTCATTAAATGAGGGTACCTTGGATAGGCCTAGCCAATGTAAAAAGTATTTACTTTCTTCTATAAGGAAGTAAATAAAATGTTTATTTCCTTTTGCTTCAAAACAACCCAATTTTTCTTTGATGTAGGTTTGCACTTACTAAAAATCCTCACTTAAAACCAAGTAGTCCATCCCACTCTCAATGGGATTTCTAATGAACTGCCTCCAAGACAACAGAACACCGCCACTGGTGCTTTAGATGAAAGATGTTAGAAGGAGAGAGAAGGAGTCACTAAAAGTCAGTACTAATGGTTATTTTTTTGCATGAATTTGAGTGTGGATATGTGCGTGCATGCGTGTGTGTGTGTGTGTGTGTGTGTGTGTGTGTGTGTGTTTCACAGCGCTCAGGAGAGTGTGTGCAGATGAAAATTATCTGGAATGCGGACGATCGACACACAGCAGTGTCAGTGGTTGGAGGGAGGAAGGGCCCTCACTACACACTCGGTGTAGCTCTGACTATGCTATTGGGCCGAGACTCTAGGTGCTAACAGAGACACACAGGATACCTACTGACTGAGAAATGGGGCTGGGCTAGTTAAAGAGAAAGACAAAACACAGAATCGTGTGTCATTGTGGTCTACATGTAAAAAAGCATTCTAAACTTGTCATTGTAGCAAATAATATTCCCCTTTTTCTCAAACTGGCTTTCATCTTTTCCTGTTTGAGATCTTTCTGTAAATGGATTATTCAGGCTGGACAAAAGCAAGGAAATAAACATCCTACTGTTTTCAAATTACAACTATGGCTGTTAGTAGTCCTTGATCAGTCCCACCAGGCTTCTGTGACTGTGTTCCATAAACTTCCTTTCCACCAAAAATCTTTAAAGTACAGGATGTGCTGAGATATAGATAGACAGACAGATAGACAGACAGACAGACAGACAGACAAATAAGCAGACAGATGGAGAATAGATAGGTGATAGATAAATGCATATATTCAAAACTTCATTTATAAGCATAGAAATATGCTAAATAAATTTGAGATTAAGTTCTCCCTGCCAAACACAAAAAGAGAAGAAATTCTAAGAAGTAGTGTGACAATATGGTTAAAAATATTGAATCCAGCTGAAGTCCTTTCTTCTGCTTTTGTCTCTCAAGCACTGGGGCAGGATATGGCTGTTGATTCTGTCAACTGGAAAATTCTTCCTAAAGGGCAAAATGCAACATTATGTATCACAGTCAACCAAAGGGGAAAAGTAAAGTAGAAAATTGCCCTCCAAGCTGATAAAATCCCATCTGCCTCCCTTGGCAAGGCAGCGCCATTCTTCACAGCCTCCCATCCTGAAGACATTTAGAGGGTCATAATTTCCACTTCCTCTTTCTTTTATTCTTCTTTCCTGTTCTTGGTGAGGGGAGGCAGGTCTGAAAGGAACTGGTTGCTGAAGACTGAGAGAAGATGGCCTGAACTAATTCATCTTGTGACCTTTCCGTGCCTTCACAGTAAGGTGATTTAATAGCACTTAATCTGTCAAAAATCTGAAGCTTTGTAATAACTGTATATTAAGCCAGTTTTTATGGAGCATTAGCCAAAGTCCTTCCAGTTTACAAAGAAAGAAGAAAGAAAAAAGAGTGAACACTTGCCATGTTTATCCTCATTACGCTCCCTGGGACTCCCTAATGTACTCTCCTGCTGGAGAGCAAGGGACCCACAGGGAAGATATGGCCCTTCCCTGTTGGGCAGTGGTGGCGAACCTATGCATGCACATTGCAGCAGGCTCTTTCCAACCTGAAAGTTCTAAAAGGCTCAGGATCAATGTTGTAGGGTATCCCGAGGAGGACCAGACCACAACTGACTTGAATGGAGCAGTGTCGGCTGGGTCATGTGACTGCTTCTGAATTTAGATTTCTGAAATCCACTGATAGAAGTATAGGCAAACCCTTCACAATTGGGCCCTGTTACTGTTTTGAATCTGAAGTACTTTACTGAAAAGTAAAAGAATTAGGATTGGTTTGATTTTGTGTGTGTGTGTGTGTGTGTGTGTGTGTGTGTGTGTGTCTGTGTGTGTGCTAACAATAACCAATCCACTGACAACAGCTAGCTCTTTATTAATTCAGTTATGACAGCATCTTCCTGAAGCTTGTGTCAAATCCTACAAGGTAAAGGTTTAAATCTCACAATATTGTTCCCACTGCAGACAGTATCCGCAAATGAGATCCTCAACTGGTCTGCATCTGACTACAAATTAGGGTGCTTTTCATGACCTTTGTAATTTCAATAGTACACTAATGACCCACAGAAGTCAGAGAAGTACTTTACTTGCCTGTGTTGATTTATTGTTAAAAAAAAAAGTACAACTCAGAAACAAACAGTTGAAAAAGAAATACAGGGCAAGAAATACAGGTAGAAAGCCCAGAGCTTCTATACTCTCTCTAAGCATCACCCTCTCTCTACAATATGTATATCAACCTAGAAGTTCTTAGAATCTCATCACTGAAGAGTTTTTATAATGCTTTCTCCAATTCCTTTCTCTTCCCAGGAATTCTTGCACATGTTGATCTTTCTGGTGGCCAGCATCATCCTATAGCTGCCCAGAAGCCCACCCTACATAAAGTCAGATGAATTGAAAAGGCATCATGATTGATAACAAGAGGGATTTAGGTGGTTTGTGTCAGGAACCAGGTAAAAAGGCAAAATATATTTCTAATTATATGGCACTTGGACAAAGTCTGTGTAGTCCATAAATTTCAGGTTAAAAATTTTATCTTGAATAGATCTTAAACTTCACTATTTAAAACAATATATTTACATCTTCCTCACCATCTTGCTGTCATGTCTCTCATCATAAAGCTGGATCCTTCTTATTCATACCTATTTAATATCCCATCCGCATCAACTGTTCCCCAAAGTTCATTTCCACCTCACCTCCTAACTAATGTTTTCTGTGCTAACCTTCCAATCCTCCATTTCCTGTTCTGAATTCCTATGTCAGTTGCCATCTATAACATAAGCTTGGTTAGTAAGGATTGCTTCATTTGAACGATAACATTTATACTGTTTGGTATCAGGTAAGTAATAGATGGCACATTTGAATCAGGGTAAACTGCAAGATTTAGTATAAGAGCCACTCTAAAAAGTAGTGATAGGTTTTAGGGGAACCAAAAAACCAGCAAGAGGCCAATGGTCTTATTCTTACTCTTAAATTTCAAGAGATTGAGGAAGGAACAGTTGCCAAAACGAGCCCGAGAGTTTTGACTGAGCCCCCTTCCTCTAAAAGAGATATGACTAGTGATAGAGAGAAAAAAATCAGCTCCAGATGATACCACCAAGGTGAGTGGGTGAATAAATAGATAAAACTCACTTACTGACCTCCTGCTAGAGTTCTTCAATGTCTGATTCCAACCAGAAGCCACAGGAAAGTGAGTCCAATGATGGTCATACAGGTCAGTCCTTGGGAGAAAGAATATGGAGGGCTGCTTAAGAGAGTCACAAGATATGGATCACAATGCCTATTATATATTTCCCCCAAACAGAGACCCTCATCTATGGTTGCTATGAGCAGTGCCATCTTCTGTCTGCTTGGAATAGTGAAAAGTATCTTTTAAGTGCTAGCTTTGTAGGACCATTGTTAAACGTTTTTTAGCTACTGTAATATATAACAGATGAATAAATTTAACAAGAGGAAAAAAGTTTATTTTAGATCACAATTTTAGAGGCTTCAATCCATGACTATGGCCTCGTTGCTTTGGGCCTGCGATAGTGCAGTACTTCATGGCAGGAACACATAATGTAGGTTGTTAGCCTCATACAAGGAGAGAAAAAAAGGGTGGAAGATGAGGGCTATAAGTTCAATGTCCCTTTTGAAAACAAGTCGACGAGCACAAGAAGATCTCACAACAGACTCACATCTCAAAGTTTACATTCTCATCACATCTCAATAGGACCAAGTTGGAGACTAATGCACGAGCATTTAAGAAACAGATATCTTAAGATTTTTCTATAAACCAGGTGCTGTGATGTACACCTATAATCCCAGCACTCAGGAGGCTGAGGCAGGTGCACCACTGTAAGTTCAGAGCCAACCTGGGCTATAAAATGAGTTCAAGGCCATTCTGAACTATACAGTGAAACCCTGCCTCAAGCCTTGCCCCCATCAAATATGACTATAGCAGCCATTATCTGGATCTCTCTATTGATGACATTAGCAAAAGAGTAAAGGAAGTAAGGCTCTATAGATGATTTAAATAACCAAACCTAGTGGATGTGGACGTATATTTGTTGTGTCTTCTATGATCTGATTCACTCTTCTTTGTTTCTATATAGCTTCCTTCCTGGTTTTTATTCCATCTCACTGTGACATTTTAGACTCTTACAAACTTCTCCATGAATACCTTTGACTTCACTTCTCTTTATGCTACTTTTAAAGAGTGTTCGATGGTGATTTTAAACGCTACCCATAGGTTTATGCCATGGACCTTGGTTTGTTTTTGCTATCTCAAACCAGACTATTTTTGGTAAATTAAAAGGTCATACATAAAATCCGACATAGCAGCTCTCTTACTGAATGGCTTACATAAATCTCAAAACTCATTATCTTTGTAAAATAATTCCTCCTTCATTATTAAGTCCTTACTCATTGAATATTATCTCCACCCACTGACTTACTCAAACCCAAAACAGGATCCTATTGATACTTTTTCCCTCTTTATTCCCCATGTGTAATCCTGCGACAACTGAAACTTTCCTTTGCCCCAAAATAAGCACAGCCACAATGTTTAAAGAGCCAGCATCTCTTGTTCAAATACTCTCAGAAGTTCCTGCTTTATCTTGTGTTCTAATCATCGTTTGCTGTTCTAATCCCAGTACTTGAAATAAAAATATCAATCTGACTGGATTAAAAGACTTCTACAGGGACGCTTGGATCAAGGAGCCTGTTGCAGTAAGCATTTAAAAGGAAAACGATTTAATACGAAACACATAATTTATAAGATTATTTTACAATATTCACCCAAAGAGTCAATTGAAAAAGAGTTTGCAAGATCTGTTGACACCCCGGAGACTCAAAGAATCCAGCTGGAGACCATCAGCCCATGGCAATGTCCTCCACAAATCCAACTGGGAACCTAGAGTCCATGATAATATCTCATCAAGTCTGTATCAATGATCTGCACTAGAAAGGCCCAAAGGTCAGTGGTGGAGGCTAGGAGGTCTTCATTTGTGGGATAAAGGATCTGTACCACCAGGCTGAGGGATCTGTACCAGAGCCAGGAAGTCACACTCAAAGTAAGGACTACAGCTCCCCCAAAAAGAACCATAGCCATCCTCAATGGCAGTGAGTACTTGTGCTTCTCCAGGGATAACAACTGAGTTCATATCAGGAAAGCCAACATGAAGAACTTCTTCAGGACGATCCACAGCACACCATCTTCTTCTCTAGTTCTCTTTTATGCTGTTGGCAATAATCCTCAGGTGAGCCATTCACACCTAGCACCAGGCTGATTCAGTTCAGCCAGCTGTTACAAGTTGACAATTAGTTAATCCACCACAGAAACCCTATACTCATCAGTAGATTTATTCACAAATGTTCACAACTGTGTAAGCTATTAGGAGGTGAGATTCAGTGAGAGGAGATGCATAACTGGGTTGTACTTTAGGAGGGCATAGCTCTCTCTGGCCCCCATCCCTGTGCTCTGGCTTCTTTGTGAACTGAGCAACTTTGCTACAAAATGCCTTCCTGGCATAATGTTCCTGTCTTTGACCCAGCCACAATAGACTGAAACCATAAGCAAAATAAAGCATTTCCTTCTTTAAGTTGTGCATGGAGGATATTTTCTTCCAGCAATGGAAAAAAATCACCAATACACCTTCCACACTGTTACCAGAATGAGCATTTGAAAATGCTAACCAATCCTGCATTCTTCTTAAAGCCCTTCTCCAATTTCACCACATTTAGAATAAAATCCAAATTCTACCTTGAATTGTAAGACATTCTATGGTCCTCCCCTGCCTCCTGCTCCAAACTGGCAGCATAACTACAGTGCACTCTCCTCAGTCACTCCTTGACCTAGTAGCTTCTTCTTCCCTGAAAAATATTAGCACAGGGGCTCTTCTTTCTTGTCTTTCCCAGAGAAGCTCCTGGTGGCCCTTTCACTTAGCTCAGGCATTGGTTCAAATGGCACTTCCTTAGAGAAGACTTTTCTGATTATTTCATGTAAAATAATTTCTCTGCTGGTTATTCTCAAATCTCTTGCAGTTTTCTCTCTCAGATATGTCTCATTTCTAAAATTACATTGTTTAGAGTCTTCACTAGAGTGAAAATTCCTTGAAACCCATTGGTTTTACTGCCGAAAGAAACAAAAAGGCTAGTCCATGTTAGCTTAAAAAAAAAAAGACAACAATATTTTTGTCCTCTTCCCCAAACTCAGGCAGGGAGGATTAAGTGGGATGAGAAGAACCTAGAGTTGGGGGACATGAACCATAAAATTTTCTCCTAAAATGAATGGGTGAATGCTTTGTATAATGGTCAACTTTATGGTTTCTAGAACTTTATTTGGAATTTAAAAGTTATCAAGTAAAAATTTATTGAAAGAATAAGTGTAAAAATTAGATGAGAAGAAATGAAGGAAAAATATAGCTTTTTTTTTTTTTCATATGATAACAAACAACATCAAGATAAAGAACCAAGAACAGCTCCGGTCCATCTCATGTTAAAGGGCTTCTCTTTTATGTTAAATATTCTCCCCTCTGGTGTTGCTCATTTCTTTACAGTTTTAGCCTTTGCACAAAATTCAAAGAAACAAAAAGGCATAATGTAAGCCCTCAGAGAAGCTTGGTTAAAGAGCGAGAAACAGAGGTAAGCAGTGGATGTGATTTAAGATGGGTACTCCAGACTTCATAAATTTCTTCAGTCAGCATTAGAGCTGCTTAATATTTTATATGGCATTGCTTGCCTAGGTGTGACATCCAGAAAACCTCATAAATGTATAAGCTTTCTTTTTTGATTTGTTTTTTCTTCTGGCATTTAGAGATGGATTTTGTCCATATCCCTTGTATTTTCCCCTCTCTCTTCTTTTGGCTCACCCCAAATCTAAATATCTGCAGTTTTCTGGATTATATTTTAAAAATGCATGCTAGGCGATCTTCCTTTCTTTAAAATAATATTTGAAGATGACATTATATATTTTTTGTCATATGAACAAAGAAAGCCTGATAAGCCTTTTATTCATTCATTCAATCAATCAATCATTCCTATATTAGTATCTACTACACTGAATTTACTGAAATATAAACAAAGATAAATAAAATCAGGTCTCTCTGTATGCTAGGTAAGACTTTTTAGGCCCTCACTTCCACTCAAGGAGACTTCAAAGGAAGGAGTGTCAGGAGAATGATGTCTTGGGAGAGCTCCCCATGTTCAACCTGGTTATGAGCACTTTGAGACCCATGCCTTCTCTCATTCAGAAGTTTAAAGATGAGAGACATAAGTGAGATAGAGAATGTGATGATGATTTTGACTTGCTTGTGGTACATGCAGCAGAATTTGGTTCCTAGGATTACTGCTACAGGAGGATTATATCAGCCTTTCAATAATAAGACAAAATATATGAGGTAGTGAACTTAAAAAGAGTAAAGATTTATTTTGGCTTATAGTTCAGAAGGTTCTAGACTGAGACCTGGTGGTCCTACTGCATTGGGCTTGTGAGGAGGGCACAGAATGGCAATAGTGAGGTATCTGCAGTGGAGCTGGATATTCACCTCATGAACCAGGAAGGAAGGGAGAGACAGGAGGAGAGAGAGAGAAGAGAATACAGAGTTCCATAAACCACTCTGAGAGTATATCTGTAAGAACTAAGGATCCTCCAGAAGGCTCTACCTCTCATAGGTTCTACCTCTCTTGGGTTCTATTCCTGCCCAGTAGCGCCATCCTGAGAACCAAGTCCTTAATAAATGAACTTTTAGAGGAGTGTTATCATTCAAATTATAGAGGTCACAGACTTTAAATACTGGCAAAGGAGGAGTCATTTCTTAGTAAGATATGGGTTGGTCAAAGCTAAGATCTGACCAGAGTGGTACTAGATGAATGTAATACTACTATTACTAAAACAAAAATAGACAATATTCTGTGACAGAGCCATTCGATAGAAAGATCAAGTGTGGCACTGGACCTTGCTATATAAAAACCACATGCAGTTTCACTAGAAGAGACCAATAGCCCCTTCAAGAATTAGAATAAACTATAGACATACTGCTGTGGTCTCCACACCTCTTTGCATGCAATTAATTTTTCAAGGAAATTTCTGCACCTCTAATCCATTATCCTATCTCTAAAACAAAAAGAGCAAGATTAAGAATTGAGCAAAAACTGAGAACTGGAGATTATCCTCTGTGTCATAGAAAGTCCTTCAGTATCCCAATTGAAGTCTACATACCGGGAAGTGAAAAGGGAAAAACAAACCGGAGTTTCAAACTTAACCAGATCCTGGGTAGTAGAGAATACAAATAAAAGCAATACTGAGATCCCACGTTACTCCAGAGAGAATGGCCATCACCGAGAAAGGCTACAGGGAAAAGGGAATTCTTTTTTTACATTGTCGTGGGAGTCAACTGGTAAGGGCACTATAGAAATCAATACGAGATTCCTCAAAAAACTAAAACTACAAATTAAATTCAGTTCAGCTATTTTCCAGTTAGGTAGCTTCTCAAAATATATTGCAGTGCCACACACAGAAACATATTCATAGTAGCACATCTCATAATAACTGTATCTTGGAAACAGCCTATATATCTATCAACAGGTGAATAGATAAAGATAATATGGTATGTATACACAATACTATTCTGCAATAAGGAAGAATAAGTGTAAACAATCTGCAGGAAAATGGAAGCACTTTGAAGTCATAATATTAAGTGAAATAAATCAGAAACACAAGCTTAAATATTCCATGGTTTCTCTTACATAAGAAACTCAAAGTATAAGTAAATTAAAGAGTAAAATAGATAAATATTAGGAAACAATAAGAGATATCTATGAAAAAGAGAAGGGGGCACAAAAATGGAGGAGGGTACCAGGTGAGGGAAAAAAATAAAATAAGAATTAACATGTGGTATGCACATGTATCAGCACTCCCCAAGGAAGGCAGCTTCATTATATACTGCAAACATGCAGTATAAAACCTTTCTAAAAGCAACTAGAGCAACTTGAAGTGAAGATGAAGTTTTGGGATCTACTATACAACAAGAAGAGAACTGAGAAACAGAAGAGTTGAAAGAAGTAGCACTGATTGCAGTGAACACCAAATTAAAACACTGGGGTCACCAAACAGAAAACCTTGAAACCCCTGCAGCCCGGTCAAGGTTAGACTGGGACAGTCTTTCAGCCTGGCTTTCATTTCTCCTACAGACCTTGTGGTGCTGAGAGCTGCCTTGTACGTGGGGAACAATTGCATTATCATAAACTTCCAATTAAAAGGCCTCCTAGGTAGGCTACTCTGATCTCTTTAAAAGAGTTGCTGATGTTGGCCAAGTTCTACCCTGATCTGCATATCCAGTCACTCAGCAGTCCAGAGTTGCAGAAAGAAATTTGGAGAAGCAGTATTGGTCAGTGAGTTTGGTACCTGCAGATTGCTCACAGACATAGCTTCTGATGTGGAAATTTGAGAAACTGGTGAGTAGACCACTGCCGGTTTTGCTAGAAAAACAAACTTTCTTCTTTCTGAAGTCACAGTTTCAATGTGGAATATTCAAAAGCATGGGGCACTTTTGATTCAGGTGTCCCTAGAAAAATATCTAGAAGATCAGAAGGAAGCCAGCCTAGCTCTTACATAATTGGTGTTACCTCTATGAATCATTTTCATAGTAAGGGAAAGACAATATTGTCACTACAACTCCACTAAAATAATGACAGGATAAACACAATTAAACAACGGTTCTCTTCCAATTTCAGGATATTTTGTTCTAAAACCTCAATTCTAGTGTTTCATGACAAGAGTTCTGGTTTAGAAATGTCTAAACACATTCACATGAATGACACATTTTCAATAAAGACATCAGAGCAATGTATGAAATGAGCATGAAGTAGTGAAGAATGAACAATAGCTCACATATGCCCCAGAAACAACAAACTGTCCAAATTTACACCAAATAGCTGGGGATTTAGCTCAGCGGCATAAGCGCCTGTCTTGAAAGCAGGCAGTCGTGAGTTCAATCCCCGGTACTGATAAAAAGGAAAAAGACAAAAAAAAAAAAAAAAAAAAAAATTTACACCAAATAGTAGAATCTAGTGCTAAATGTAAGGGTTAATACCAGTATTTTCTTCATTGTTATTTAAGTCAAGTCACAGCTGATGCAATAGTTAACCTAAAAGATCCAAGAACTATCAAATTTCAGCCTTTATTAAATGTGTGCATGAATGATATAAATCTTCAGTGAGCCCAGGGTCACTTTGATCCTTTTAGTGGCTCATAAAGCAGCATGTATCCTCCTGCGGACAAAGGAGACAGACAGGAAATCCTAGGGAAGAGCAGCAGAACAATCTTTGAAGGGAGGAAAGGAATGTAGTTGAGTGTCAGGTTGCCTCAGACACTGAGCCTAGCTTTCTCTGCACTCAGTTTGGAAAAGAAAGACAATAGAAACTGGGAATTTTATAAATTGAACTCATCTTCTGATCCTTCTCTATTGCTATCTACAGGTTGTGGATATAAAATCTAATGTTCAGCATGGCATCTGGAGGAAATCAAATTGAGTTGAATGAAGTTTAAGTGTCCCTTGAAAGATCCTCAACCTAAGGTCAGAAACCTAATTATTGTCACCACAAGGGACTGACTAGAGCAAGCACAGGGCCCTAAGCTATTTGGAAGTGATTTAGCAAAAAATATGGTTTTCTCATTTATCTCTAAGTAATTTGTTTGAGTGCTCTTTTCTTTCCAAAACCTGAAGCAGCTGTATTTTGTCTTTTTGAAGAGAAGGATGATTGTAACAAAACTTGGAGGTCCGTACTGGGTCAGGTTATGAGTTTTCTGAGGACAGTGTGTAACACACATCAGGAAATAAAGGTCAAACTGTTACATAGGCTGCTGGGCCACTCTCTCATTGCCTGTATGTTAATATGCAGTAAACAAGCCAGTTTTTCCCCATGGGAATGGAGGAAAAATGATGAGAATTTAGAATTTCAGAATGTATTTTTGTAAAGAAAAAATAGTCTATGAGGTCAGGGCATAAATATTATTGTTGTTATTATTCTAGTACCCACCAAATAACACAGCTGATGGCATGTTTTCTCAGTAAACTCCCTCTGGGGATTCCAGCTAGGGTTTGACAGGTGAAAGGCCACACTTTGCATTAGATAACCCCCAAGCAAGGTTTGGAAGCATGAGTTTTTAATAAGATGTGCCTTTTTTCAATCTAAATTTTCAGTGTATTGACATAGTTACTCATATTGCAATTTCAGAATAAATGCCACTGGCATCACTCTACCTAGTGAATTTCCGTCTACTAATCTTTAAGAGAGATGATAGTAAGTAGCATATTATCACAAAGGCAGATTCCTTGGAAGGTAGGGTAAAAAGTTATACACTTCTGGCAAACACTTTTAACATGCAAGACGAAACGATATGTTACTAGATTTTCAAACATCTAAATCAAAGTTATTATTTATTTTTACTTCCATCATTGACTTATATACAAATTTTTAAAAATTCTTTTAACATACTAAATGGTCTCAGGTGGCCACATAGAACTAACACAAAAGTATGAAAAAAGATGGAAAGGTTTTCTCAGGGTGATGCCCACCAGGTAATATGAAAAAGCAGCGTTGTGGTAACACATAAAATTGCCATCATACATTTACTGGAAAGGGAGAAGTCCATAAACCATCTATTTCACTTTATACATTTTAATTTTTATTATGAATAAATACTCAGTGAAGTATACAGGATTCATCAGTAATCAATAATTCATCACAAATGAATGTGAAACTTGTTCCAGGTCAAGAATTCTCTTTCTAACACCTTAATTTCTCTACTCTGTAGCTCCAGTGACCACTATCCAGATTTTGTACAGATATTGATGTTTGTGCATTTCCTTATAGTTTTTCCCCCTTGCTTTGGTTACTTTTCCTTCATTGTTGGTACAAAATACTCAATACCCAAAGTGGGAAAGGTTCTATTTGGCTCACAGTTTGTGAAGGTTTTGGTTAATAATCAGCTGGCTCCAAGGCAAGGCACCTGGTGGAGGGGCGAAGACAGTGAAACAGAAAGAACAAAAAAAGGAAAGCAAATCTCTTTTTCTCCCTTATATTATAAGCAAGCTACTCTCTCTCAGAGCACTTACAGCATTCACACCGTGTCTATGCAGTCCTCTGCAGAGGATGAGGATGTTTACAAAGTGAGGACCCTGGCCTCCTCCTGAGTTGCTTAGTTAAACTTCTAAATGTCTCAAGTTGACACAATGTATCAACAAATAAACACCTGGATAATATCTCTGAATCCTGCAGTTGGTATCATTTATGTTTAAAATTCACAGAACTGAATTTACACTACATGTGTGCCCCTGTGTCTGGCTTACATTCAGCAAAACTAGAGATTTTAATGGGAGTCAATGGCATACCTGTTAGTGCTTATGTCCCTACAGTTAGCTACTTGGTCCCTATCCTTTTCAGAGGTCAAACTGGCATGGCCCTGCATCCCACACACCAAGCCAGGTGCTCACCATAAACCACACTATAGCCACTAAACTACATAGTGTGGCCCAAAGCTCATGCCTACAAAACACTTATTAGACAGGAAGAAATAAGTCGAGTTTAAGTGATCTAAGATTTGTGCACTTTCTGTGAAAATTGTAAACTAAACAAGTAGACAACTTGAATAATGTGATTCTGTGAAACCTTTAAAAATTCCAGCAATGGAGCAGGCAAATACCTTGCTGCAGTGTAGGGAGGCTGTGACCATGAATGATCCTGACTACAGAGGAGTGGTCTGTTAAACTGGAAAGAAGGGAAGAGAGGCTACAAGCAGGTGCCTTTCTCTGTTGTCCAGTCAAGGTGATGTTTTCTGTTTGCTTGTATCTCAAGTTCACAATGTGAGATTCTGGGAGAAAACATAGTAGGATAAGCTGAGTATGTGTTCTGGTAATGCTGATCTGAGTTGAGGCAGAGGGCAAAAAAAAAGGAAGGAGATTAAAAGGTTACAAGTTATACGTGGCTGTCTCCAAACCAGCAGGTTACCCTTGAAATCTCTGAGCAATAGTGAAAGTTGACAAAGGAGCTAACAGAATTCTTAGCCCCATGCACCTAAATCACTGCTTCCTGCTGAAAGTTGTGGAATGTCAGGATAAACATTATGAAGTAAATATTGTGCACAATGGGGAGGGAATTAGCTGTGCCATTCCCATTAATGCTAATGAGACTTCAGTGGTTAATTTCCCATGCCTTGTGCTGAATATTTGCCCCAATTAGTTATGTCAAGCTTGTGCCACACTGACCAAGCTTTCACTTTTGGGAGCGGGCCGTCAAGGGAGGTGGGTAATTGTCCTCATCATTTCTTTCAATTTCAGATAGTGACGGCGAGGCTGAAGTCATTGTATTTTTTTATTTCTTCAGATTATCAGCCTCTGAGACACTAGCACTTTGCCAAAACTTTTGAAACACACAGCTCCTTGGAAATCATTGTTTTCATTAGGAAGCTACCTGCTGGGGCATTCTCTTAGAGGAGACGAGTTTATTTTAGTTTATTTATTTTACTCCAAAGAATAATTTCATCTCTATTCTCATTAGACCTACAGTTTGGTTTAACATCCCTATTACTTCCATGATGATGCTCCAGATAATAGGAAATTAGAGGAGATGTAGAAGTGATTTTTACAGGAGTATGATCAGATGGATCAGTCCATAATAAGCTTTTAATCTTGTGTATAAGATAGTTTTCTCTTTTGTTCCAAATAAGTGTGTATATATCTCATTTATGGAACTTCTTTTACGTCTGCATTATGTATTATATGTATATTTCTCTTGTTTTTCCTAAAGATTATAAACTCCCAAAGGTTGGAGCAGTGTTTTATGTACCTTTATCTTTCCTAATATCTTTCCTTATAATAAAACATTAGACATTTGATTGACATTTTTGAATTGATAAACAAATACAATGCACAATAGATAATGTTATGAAGTAATGTAAAATAGTTTTAAATATCCAACTGGAATTCTCTTCAAGTCTAATCTTAGAATATTTACAACCATGCCAAACATATTTTCAGACTCTCAAAATATTTGTTTTTATTGTATGAGATTTGTTTTGAGAATAATTTCCTTAAAGAAAATAATGGTCTGTTTAAAGTATGAACTGGTATTAATAAGACAGAAGAGAAAATTTTTTGCAGCAAGCTTTTAGAAAAGATACATGGAAATAAGGCTAAATATCCACTTTTAAGATGGACTCAGGCAGGTTTCTAGAGGTGTTTAAGGAGGCTTCCTACATCTCTAACAGGAACTACAAAGTCCTGTTCTTAAACAAAGAGAGTCAGGACTATGAAAACTTGAGTTTTGAGACAGAGTTGACAAATAGGTCTCAAGGTTTCTCATCTTTGAAACATCTCTGCTAATTCTTATACTTGAGGAAAGAACTCAAGCCTCTAGGATGTAACAACACAACTGTTTGTAAATGGAACCAACTTTTACATTGTGATTGAAAAGAATACACAAGAAACTACAAACTGTTCCTCATTATTCATATTATCAAAAACAAAACACAAAGTAGGTAAACATTCCATTGAAACCTGAAAAAGGTATGAAGAAGCAAAAAAAAGATAAACAAAACCAACACTAAAGAATATAATATCTCTCCTTATAAATATATGTTTTTTAAATGCAATAATCAGTAGACTCTTGATAAATATGAATTGAATATGTGAATGAATAATCCCCAAACAAACCAGAACTAGACTGGTCTTGGAAGTTATGTTTTCAAAACTTTATAGGTTCAGCAAATTAACCTTCCGAGGAGCAATTTATATCTATGAGTAAAGAGGTGTAACCAGGTCTTAGCCATCAGACCCTCCTTTCATACTTCATAAGATAGTCCATATGTGTTTCTGCTCTTGCCTGTAGTATGCTCATGTCTTCTATGTGCCAAATGATACTCTAAGCATTTGTAGGTATTTAGTAGTTTAATACTCCAATAATCCTATTACAGAAGTAATAACACCATCATTTTATAAATGTAGACCTTGAATTATAGAGAATTTTGGCATGTAAGTCAGCTTTCTCATCAATGGAATATAATAACTGAAACACACAAACTTAAACTATCAGAGGCTTAATTTAGCTCACAGTTTCAGGAGATTCAGTCCACAGTTATCTAGTTCCAAAGCAGAGACATCATGTGAGAGAAAGGAGTGGTGCAACGATACCTAATTTGTGGCATACTTCTGGGAATCAGAGCAGAGAACAGAACAGGAGAGAAAGGAGCGAGGCACTAGACATGGACCCCACGATCCTCTATGAGTCACACAGACAGGCCCAGAAACAGGCTTTACTAATCCCTTGGCAGCTCCCAAGCCAATTGTGTTGACAATACCTGTTAGCCATCTTCCCTGGTAACACATCCCAAAGTCACCAATCATTAAAAAGGTCAGGATTCCAACCAAGGAAGTCTGACTTCACAGTTTGCTTGCTCTTTCCTCCCCTTCCCCTCCCCTTCCCCTCCCCTCCCCTCCCCTCCCCTCTCCTCCCCTCCCCTCTCCTCCCTTCCTCTCCCCTCCCCTCCCCTTCTATCCTCTCCTCTCCTCTTCTCCTGTTTTTAATAAAACATATTTAACCTACTGAATGGATTTAATTTTGCCTGCTTCCAAGATTCAGGCATTGAAATTCTAACCCCTAGTACCTTAGGGTATGACTACATTAGAAGATAAAAATCTTATAGAAGTAACTGAGTTAAAGTGAGATTAAGCTGTGCCCTAATCCAATGTGTGTAGTGCCTCACAAGAAGGAAAGTTTGGAGTCGAACAAGTACAGATGAAAGATGATGTAAAGATGTGGGAGAAAGATAATTATCCATGCAGCAGGGAAACAGACATGGAATAAATAGCTCCTTTGTAACCTCAGAAAGAACCAAAAAATCAATGTTATCAGTATGTTGACTTTGGACTTCCAGCCTCCAAAAGTGTTAGAAAATACATTTCTGTTATTCAAACTGCTATTTGTATTATTTTGTTATAATTCTCTTACCAAACTAATTCACATTTCATGCACTTTTACCTATTTAACATATGTAATTCAGCGACTTTTATATATTCATACAGTTCTGCAGCCATCACCAAAATCAATTTTAAGCTATAACCGAACTCCCATTACCCCACAGCCAATAGCTGTTCCTTCCCATATCAGCCCCTGAAAAATAATAATTTACTTTTTGTCTATATAAACATCTATTCTAAACATTTCATAAAAATAAAATTATGCAACATGTGGCCCTTGTGTCTGGTCTCTTTCTTTCAGAGTTATTTAAAAATATTTTCTTACCCTTATATACTATATTAAAATGTTACCTCTTTATACTAATTAATCTGTAACAATTACATTTCTAACAATTACTGCTAATTTACAGGAATATTCAATGGCACTCTAAAATAAACATTTAAATAAGTCACTAAGGTGTATAACTATATGGAAGAGTGAATGGTGCTGAACTCCAGTGAATAAAATGCACCAAAAAGTATGTTACATAAAAATTTATCAAAAGACACTGCAATTTTTTTCAATAAATCATGGAAATAGTCTTATCTGCATTTCTGGATCCCTTAAATGCCTCCAAAGAGTTTCAGGAGTTCTCTGTCTGTTCAGTGAATATTAGTGATACTAATAAATATATACAAAGGTACCACAACTCACCATTTACTTATAATTTTAAAAAGTTATTTCCCTAGAGCCTATTGGGCAACTTTGTTTCTACAGTGCTTCTGTCCATCACCTGAAGGTTAGCGAGCATTGTGACTCAAAGGGATTAAAGCTAAACTGTCAGCTCGGTGGGCAGTTCTGGCCGAGAAGGAAGGCTGAAAAAAATGACCCAGAGAAATTGAGGAGTCTCTATAGTGTGCATTCAATCAGGGAAGGCTTCAGGGAGAAGGTAGATTAAATTCAAGTCTCTTTGAAAAGATCAGAATTTTTTCAGTCGCACATAACAGAAGTTTAATTGAAAAATAGGAATTTATTAGCTGACAAAAACTCCAGGAATCGCACTGATTTTAAGCATGTCTGTATCCATGTGCTCGATGTCTTCTCTAGGCTTATTCTTCTTCTCTTGTGTTCTTTCCAGCCCAGATAGCAACTCATTTTTCAGGTTTTATTTTCCCTCAGGCAGCTGTCTTTATGCGGCACCTCTCTATCTGAGCAAGCAGAGTTCTTGCTGTTTCTGATTCTCGAGGCGTTCCTCTTCTGTTTCCACCTAGCTCATCTCCTGGAGGGATCGCCATGGCTCTACATGGCTCCAAGCTCACTCACAGGCAAAGTGCTATGGAGGGAGGCTGGGAGACCGCAGTCTAGTCAAATGTCCATTCCTGAGGCCAGAAGTGGCAAATGATGACATCTTTCTCATAGTCAATGGAATGAGGAAGAAGAAATTACCTAACAGGAGTGCTAGGTGGCTACTAATACAAGAATTCATGTATCTTAACTGAAAAGCATGATTTGGGACACAGAAGTGCTAGAAAGCTAAGAAAGGAAAAATATAGGAATAAAGGTATTTAGGGGGCATAAGCATTGTAGGAGTGTTTCTGGAGGAGGGTATGAAGGTTATAGTATACTGAATAGAAAGCCAAAAGTCTAAGTATGGATATTTTAATATTTGTCCCTCCCTTTAACTTTATCCTGTTTTTTATTTTATTTTATTTTATTTTATTTTTACAAAGTGAAATAAGTATATCTTTGTGGAAAAATAAAAGCAAACCAAGATGATTTGATGCAAGATATAATGTCCACATGTGTGGCCTGCAACCTAATTGTGGAGACAAGGTAAACACATCAAAAGCTGCCTGTTGATGAATGCTAACATATTAACACATAACCAAGTCCAGTACTCCAAAATCAATTTGCTCTAACAGTGCATCCCCTAGGCTTGGGGGCTGACCTTACAGTACAAAGAAGCCAGGTTCGTGAACCTCCTGTCGGGGCCCTGCTGGACCAAGGTTGGCCTCAGATTCCAGTCTCCTCCTCGACCGGTGAAGGTCACATGGTAGTTCAAAAGGAATCCTGGTGACATAAATTATGTAAAACAACCACCTCAGGGTGTTAAACTGAACTGAAGTCTGAATTTAACTGCCCAGCAAATCACTGAAAAGGGACTATAGCAATATCTTTAATAGATGATATAAATACTTAGGGCATAAAACTGCCCATTCTACTTATTTACATTACAACAATACGCTCCTTCCACCAGACCTGATTAGGACAGATAAATAGGCTTTCAGGCTTCTGTTTCCTGGACTTCTGCATTTTTCCCAAGTTGTACACCTTCTTCCACACCAATTTTTTATGTTGGGGTTCAACTGAGACTCATTCCTGGAAAACCAGGAGTAGCAGACAAAACCCACTGTTTTGTACAGAATTCTTACATTACTAAGACTCATAAATTCCAATGTTGGCCACCATTTCAGGATAATATAAAATCTGTCGAAATTTAGCCTGAGTCTAAATCATCCTTTAAGCTCCATATCCCCATTGTCCAACCCAATCCCTACCTCTTTCAATGATCCCAGGAGCACATGAATCTCTCAACCTTCCTATTCTGATCATAATGACTGCCCTGTGTTGTCATTTCCCATGTCTGCATCTTTTTTTCCCAAGTCAAATAAATGAAGGTTTCCTAAATCAAAGGCCACAATTTATTTTTATTATTCAATAGTGTGGCAAAATGTCCTGAAAGACAGCAAAGACAGTAGTAAAAGTAATTGTGGGCAAGGAGCAAATTGGAGTGTTTTAAGACATACAGATGAAAGCTTATAACTAAACCTGCCTTTAGCTTTTCCTAGCCTCAGTTTCTTTTTGTGTGAAGTAGGAGTAACACCATTTAACTCTAAGTTTGAAGAACTGATATGAAATAGTACATGCTAAGTTTTTTTTTTTTTTTTTTTTTTTTTTTTTTTTTATTCTACCTGCTTTGTTGATCGTTTCTTCATTCCCTTCCATGTACTTTCTGGATACTTAGTTGATGAGAGGTTTGCATGCTATCCTAAAACCTAGGATTACACCACGCATTCTTTCTGCCTTTAACTTCTAGGATGCTTCACACAGATTGTCTGATTGAAAGAAAGTTTAAATGTACAAAAACAAAGCAACAATAAGATATTCCTAGGAAGGGGACAAAACTGAGTTATTTGGATTTCTCCAGATAGAGGCTTTCTAGAGTAAATAAAATTTTAATGAAATCCAAATGGTTGTAGTTGCAAATTTCTAATGAGATCCAAATGGTTGCGGTAATTAGGAACAGCTTACAGGGTTTTGGATAAAATTATTTTCCTATAATATATGATCTATCAGCTGAAATGTGTAAAATATTATTAATTCCACAGGGAACACTTCGCATGCTTATTCATGATGTTTCTTGAGTTTTTGTGATTTCTGCTCATCTGTGACCACAGAGGTAAACACTTCTGTGGATACTCCTGCCTTGTTTGGGGCTTCCTATAAAAATGACCTTGTTTCTAACTAAATTTCAACTTCCTTTCACAGTGAAACTTTTTCCATCTTATAAGAAAAAAGCCAGAAACCTAATGCAGACTTGAGAATACAGACAGCATGCAACACATTATTTTTGTCAGACTTACTAAATTTCATCCATTCTGAGTATCACCACGAAATCCAGCTACATCTCAAAAGCCGACAGTCTTTCAGTAAGGAAACACGTGACAGAGCACCAATAAAAACAGCAATTCCTTTTCTAAACTCTTCTAGGAGGTGAAACCGTGTTGCACAGTGAAGCATAACAATTTGAAATTCTGAAATATAAAGCAAGACTGCACGCGGAAGTGAGGCTCGTCCCCCACACTGTGGCATCTGGTTACTAACAGAGGACTAATTCCTGTCCTTGGATGCTCCAGTACACCTTCTATTACACTAATTTAAGTGAAAAGCCCAAGGGGAGAACCTGACCCTAACCATTTATCTGGTGATATAGCCATATTAGATCCTTTCAAATCCTTTAATTTGCAAAAAGTCCCCAAGTTGGTGAACCAAACAAATAGCAGTCCTTTCCTCATGCTGTGTAACTTGGATGATATTTATGGACAGGGGAAAATTCTATGTTCAGCAATTTCTTAATCAACTAAAAACAAATGGAGAAAGCAAATCCATGAAATAGGAAAGGGCAAGACCATCAAGCTATCATTTAAAAACCGACAAAGAAACATTACCTTAGTTATGCTGTTGAGCACCCCCCCACCCCATTTAAATGCACTTATCAGAAATCTTACAGAATTTGGAATTTGGGAAAAAGGACTAAGAATGTCAGAGCTGGAACCCTCGGCTGGCAGCTCTGCAGAAGAAGCCCCTGTAAATCTCACAGGGCCTACTTTTTGCCCCTGACATGAATTACACATCTCATGGAGCTCATTCTGTTTAATGTGATAAAACTTATCATCAGCTGTTCCTGAAACTCTTACAAATTCAAACTCTTACAAACCTTTTTAAAGTATTTACTGAGTGCATGCCAATGTCTGCAAGAAGTGTTGTAGAACCCACAACAGAAGCAGGTTTGGCTCTTATCTGCAAACCATGAACTATTTCAGAAGATTGCTTTGTTTTGGACTTTGCTTGTGATTGTGGATGACAAATCTTCACCTGAATATCTACCTGCCTTTCCCTTTCTCCTTCAGCAGGGTGGCAGCTATGATGTTCCAGACAGATGAACCATATACTGTCATTGTCTTCCTGCGGCTCTTCTAAAACCCTATTTTACATCATAGAATTCTCACTGTCAGGAAAATCTTCCTAAAATATAACTTAACTGCCTCCATGCGGAACCTCAAATTGTGTCTTCTCATCTCTTTATTCATAGGAAAGAGAATAACCTGTTTCATTTTATGACTGTGTTTGTACTCACAGACTCAGAAAAGTACTTCTGTTTCCAAAGAATATAACTGCAAAATTTTTGTACACAGCAAGGGAGAGTGTTAAAAAATATCAGCACACAAAAGAGTGTGGAGAATTGCTCCATCTTGATTCCATTTCCGCTGTCCTTTATCTGGGTCCTGTGCCCTAAAGTTTTGGGTTGTATGCACAATGTTTCTCACTGACAACATGCCAGTGGTGGAAGTAGTTTACCCCCTCAGATCCTGAGTTAATTATTTTTCTCTTTTTCTATTTCACAGAGTTCGCAAAGAATCCTTAGCCAGTAAACAAAAACAGTGAGGGATCTAGCATAGAAAGGAAAGCAACCATAAATGAAACAAAGCTGTCAATGTCACGTTGACAATAGTTTTAAACTTCTTTGAGACTTATTTAAATTTGTGTTAAGTTTAGATTGGTCTAAACTGGGACCTATTTATTTAACTTATTTTCTCTTGTTGACCTTTAAAGCCCCGCTCTAGCATTAACCTCCTTCACTTTCTACTTCTCCGATGTGGTATGCTTGTGAATCAGTATATTAACTTAAAAGTTTCGGTAGCGCCAAGATTCCTGAGTTGTCCATGGAGAAATGAATGTTATCTTCTCTTATCCTACAATAATCAAACAGGACTAGGCCCATTATTCAAAATTTCCATGGACAGAGTGCTTACTATTATTGATCTGTTTGTCTTTGCAGAAGTTCAGAGGCAAGGATGCAAAGAATTCTCATAGCCAAACTAAGGTTATGAATGCTCAGCTAGATTTTTTCTGAAACCTCCAGATCAAGAAAGCATATAAGAATGGAACACAGTCTCTCAATGGGACTTATATCTAAGCAGCTATACATGATCAGAGCATCTAGGCAGTTGCATTGTAAAAGATCCTAGAAGCAAGAAATAGAACTCAGCCAAAATGACTATGTGGGGCTAGAAATTTTTTTCAGGGGAATTTAAGTACTAAACAATGGTTAAGTAAAAGAATGTCACTCCTCAGAATATAAAGATCAATCTTGGCAATATGGAAAGGACCTTCATCATAAAATTTGGATTGTTTGTTTACTTCCTTAGTCTAATGGGAGAAGATCTAATAAATAGAAAAACTTCAATGAGAGAAATGAAAGCTAGTTCAACTATGGTCATAGACTTAGGTGAAGAGGGGCCAGTAAATCCGGCTCATCATATTAATCAGATACTCATTTGCACCATCCTGGGTCCTATTCTCCAAGTTGGCTGCAGAGTCTCCTATGACCTTGAAATTTCTATGACTTAGCCAATCAGCTAAGGATTCTTTTGCTCTGTTTGGAAATTACAAATCTGTAAACTATAGCTCTACTAGTGCTCTGGGCTGTGAGGAACAGTGACCTATGGTCTTTAGTTTAACAGATTTTGGCAGCTCCAAGTTTGTCTACCATCTCTTCAACAGCTGGCTTCATAACCTCTTTTAGTAACTTTTTGATGCTTTTATAGCAGCTTCTATTTCCTCTTTAGTGTTTTTCTTGGATCTCCACCAGTCTCTGCCAAGAGCACGGGTTTCTACCACTAGTTAACAGCAGTCACTGCCAGTTATGCGCTCTGGTTTTGGTAATGCTTGAGGACTAGAAGCACCTACTACTACTAACTCTTATAATGTCACCTGCTCTGCCCATAATAATTAAAATAAGAATCTTGAGTAGATTAGCAGGCCCACCAGAGCAAGCTTTATTATTTGATAATGAACAGTATCAATCTACTCAAGGAGCCCTCCTTGACTGAACAGAGGATTATGAGAGAACATTGCTTATACAGAGCAGCAATGGGCTGCACATGCAGTTTTGTACATTTCAAGGACATGCTTGAGAACTTCCAAAGGAAGAACATACGGAATGGAATCATTTGGAGGTTACAGGGCAAAGTCATCAAGAGTGACCACCAGGAGGAAACATCTAAGATTGGCCTGTTGTGGACAAGGCAGATCTCTCCTGGAGATCTGAAAACATCAAGGACACCTATAGCTGCTGTACTTACATTTCAGCAGAATTTAAGGAAAAGTGTCAATTTGACTCACAGCTACATGATTTCATGAACCTGGCAAGGTTAAAACTGTGACTACTGCTCTCTTCCAGGGAACTCCAAGAGGCAAGGCAATGTCAATCACATGCTCCTGAGATTTAGGAATTTCAGAGATATCAACCATAGGCTTCTATCCCTCCCTAGTCTTTGCCCTGTTATGTATAAGTTTCTGTCTTCTCCCCAGAAAAGCAGAAGGACCTGTATGTTAGAAGGTTTGAAGTGAAGGTTTGAAGCCTGTCATTGGAGCTTCTGTCAGATTAGCATGGAAAGTAACCACTGAAATAACCCCAGAGGTGTTATTTCAAGAGGTGTTATTTCCAAGCCTCATCACCCTTGACCAACACTGAGGACACTAAAAGCGAGTGGTAGCAGCACACCAATAGCCTGTCAGCTCACAGTCTTTCCTGGCTGTCACAGAGAAAAAGGAAGAGTTGGGTTTTATTTTTGTTGTTGTCATTTGTATCTCAGAACCATGATTGAAGGAGACTTGGCGACCAGGGTTAAATATAACAATTTATTACCCATCTCATTTTAGACGTCTATGGCCAGAGATTATCTCCAAGGCAAAATGTGCCAAGGAAAGCTATGCATTAAATCATGAAATCGTGACAGACTTCTAAAGTTCCAGAAGAGCCACAGAAGAATGATTTAGAACAAAGCTTAAAGTAGTATTGAAAGAGCCATTGAGAGCTGTTGTGAACAGCAGTTAAGAGTTGCTGTGTTACAGATAGTGGTGCCTAAGTCCCAGAGACAGTCACTGGATAAGGAAGGGTAGGAGGAGAGAAAAAAAATCAGAATCCTACTAGATAGTGGAGCCAGGAACTTCCCATAATGCTACACTTCCTCCTCTCAACAAGGCTTCCCAACATTTACAGAAACTTGAAAATCAATTAGTGCATTGGTTTTTGAGAAGATATTGTAACTTGTCCAGAGTAATAAAATCAGCATTGCACAGCATTACTTCCCTCTATGAAGAGCTTGAATAAATAAGACATTTATAAAAATGAGTGGAAAATCTGAAATGAATATCCCAAGAACCATGAAAAAATCAGCTAAGAGAAATTGAATTTTCTTTCGAGTCTCAAAGAGAGAGGCAGCAGTTAAGGATTTTATACACAATTTATATGGAAAATTGTCCCGTTCACTCAGGTATACACCATATCAGTTTTTGGGGAAGATTAAGCAAGCTGTCTTTTCTTTAATTGAAATCAAATGTAGGTATGAAAGAAAATGAATTCTGACTGGAAGAATGCAATGAATCACACAGCCAAAGGTTTTCTCGAGTTTTGTCTTATTTTCAAACCAAAAAACTTTGACCTTTTCGTGCACTTGTATAAGAAAATAGATAAAAATAAAATCATACTTAGTGCCGAAGCTTCCTAGTCTCATTTTCTCCCCATTTTAAGGAAAGCCAGGCCTTAACATTTATGGAACATTCCTTAGTAGATATCTATAACTTGAACATCAGTAAAGAACTCTGTAGGCTGATTGTCATTGGTTCTTAATATGCTAACATAAAAAATTCAGTCCTTGTAATTTTTTATGTAGATAAAACTCTTTAAGTTTCAAATACCGCCCCCCAGGGCAATACATTAATTCCACCAAGGCATTGATGATTTCCTTTAAGTCTCAAATTAAGAGGATTCAAGGAATTAGGCAAGTAAAAGGAAAAAGACTTTTAAGGAAAACCATACTTCAATGATATCATCATATTGCTAATAGGACTCCATGCGAATAGGATTAATATCGGTGATTTTTTTTTAGTAACCATGAGTCATTACCATGGCTCCTGTTTGTCTTGAGAGCCCTCCCAACACCCCTCCTCTCCTTCCAAGGAGCATCATTCTGATACTTCTTAAACCACTCTGAATTCCTCCAGGAAGAGTGGCGTGCAGGCATTAACCTAAATACCATTCACATGTTGTGTGCTCTTTAGCCATTATTTCCTGAGTTTTCAGTCTTGAGTCCCAGTGGAACTGAAGTGTTAATGGACCTCTTCATTTTTGGAATCCAACAGCATCTTCAGGAAAATTTGTTTTTCCAAGTAAGTTCAATGTTAATACAAAAATAAAATAAAATAAAATAAATAAAATGATGCAGTATGTCACATTTTCCAAAACCCATTTACCTATACATTTGATTATATAAGTAATTTAAACAAATTAAGCAAGGAGATAGGGTATTATTTTTCCAGGTTTCTAAGGGGGAAAATAGCTACTGAGTTTAAGGTAGTATAGAAAAAATAAAGATAAGTAGAAATAAGTTATGGAAAGTTGTAATTTTAAAATTGTACTTAAAACAATTGTATCTTCAGGACAAACCAAGGTTACAACGGTATTTTTTGAACCTTAAGCTTGTTTTTCCCCTTCCAGGAAACTCATCCCCCAAATTCATGAGTGTTAAAGACACAATAAGCCCATATAGTGAGCTCATGATTTCACTTGTAAATTGAGCCTAGACTTTTCTTCCAACACTATAGATCTGCAAAAACTACAGACTTTGTCTGCAAAGAAATAGCACAGGTAAATAGGTACGTATCTCTAAACTTCAAATACGTATAAATGGCTTGTATTGTAACTGTTTACTAATCAGTAACTGACAGGCTTTAGGAATACTCATCCTAAATCATCTATTGGGGACAGTCCCAAGACCGCACAAAATCCTTTACCCTCAGACCGTAATGTGTCTCACTCTGTAAATATTCCCATTGCCTTCTGAGTATGTACTTCTTTCTAGCTAAATAAATCTGTGGTGCCTTTAACTGACACATATTGAAATTCTTTTTCTGTGACAAAACTCAGCCAACCTACAACCTGCTCTGTGGGTATGGTGAATTGAGATCCCTATTTCTTCTTTGAAAAACCTTCTTGTATCCTATCTGGTAGCAAAATGACAGCCACTAATAACTAACTTTTGTAAGAAACTACTCCATGTGAAGCATTCTTTTAGGTACTCTTTTAAGCACATCATAAAAATACGAGGTATTTCAATTCTTTCTAGAGTACCATGAGATGCTACAGCACTGTGGATTTTATGAAGGCAGAAATTGTGGCTTTAAGAATATAAGTTACTTTCTCAGCATCACACAAGGAATAAGTGTCAAAAATTATGATTTGAAAACAATTCTGTCTAAAAAGAACTCAAAATGTTCTTACACGTTGCTACACCGAGCAAGTCAAAAGTATGGAAACTTTTTCTTTCCTCAAGGTCAAACATCCTAGGTGGCAGAGATCTAACAGCTCATCAAATACGCTTTCAACATTGCTTGATATTTATGAAAATACAGACAACTTGATGAAAAAGCACAATGTTATGACACACCGTTTTATGCCTAAAACTTTAATAATCCCTGGATCCTTACTGGAGGATTCTGCTTTGCAATGGAAATTTCCTACAGATCTCTTGGATGGTTTCCTATGGATCTCTTAGATCTCCACAAAAAAAGTAAAATGGATTAAATGGTCCATATTAAGCTCATGGTAATTTTAGCCTTTCCATCTTCTGGCAAAAGAACATACAGTGAGAGTACAGGGTAAATTCCAGTCTAAGGTTGCAACTTTGATCCTCCTATGTTAGTACAGTGAGTCACTCTAAGACTTTCAGAGAATTCTTTCTTCTGATAACCTCTTAGAATATGGCAATGAGTGATTATTTTAACAAAGTAAATACAAGTCAACAAATTTATGAAATTTATTTACTCAACATTCACAATTATGCTTCCCAAAATAGTTTTGCATCAGCTAATACAATACAACCAATCCTTGGTTAAGGAAGAAAAAATTGTATTAATTTCATATTTCTTAATTTTATAAAAGGAAATCAGCATATTTAACTAAATTTCCAGGTAAAAATCTGGCCATAACCTATGTTCTATTTTAAAAGACGGTGGAAGGAAAAAGATTAGTTTAAGTTCAGTTATCTCCCTTCCTTATTTGTTACATTCTGTTTTGTGTTTTGATTTGTGCATATCAAAGATTTTTTTGGTTCAGGTAAACCACAAATTGTTGAATACTGATCTAAGTTTTCTATAATTTAGCCTGTGATTGTACCAAAAATAAATTCATCTTTCTAGCACCAACCTGAAGAAATAATCAATTTCATTAAATTATCCTCCCAATTTAAGCATTAAATTTAAAATTGTAACTATAGAGGTTCTTTGTGAACTCTTTTATGGAACTGATTACTTTTTCTTTACTTAAGTGTTTATATTTTTTTCAATAGCAATATTTAAGAAAATATACATTCTATAGATGTAATGATAATGGCAGTAGTTCTCAGGGCCTAAGAGTAGTTTTCAACGTATAACACTAAGATCACTCACACAAAAGAGTCCAGAAGAGGAAGCATGCTCACTGAAGACAGATACCTTGACTTTCCTTCAGACTTACTGAGCTAACTGCTCTGGAGACAACCTAAAGTCAAGAGAGTATAAATGATTCCAGAAGGGATTCTCATAAAAATTTGGGAATCACCAGCCAACTTCTCAACACATGAGGGAAATGAGGTGTCTGTGGAGAACAGAGGCAAGAGTTGGAGTTGGAGTCTACTGCAACAGCCACAGTAGAATAGGCTAAGAAAAGCCTACAGAAAGGGTATCTTAAATTGTTTTGGCTCCTATGTAACATGACCAGCCCAGGAATCTGGTCATAAATCCATGTGGAAGAAGACTCCCTCTCAGATAGGAAGAACAGTGAAGCTGGTGTCTCAGGGGAAGAGATTTTAAAAAGAAGAGAGTCAGGGTTAGATGCTGTTCAGGTTGCTTCTTTTTGGAACCTTTCCCCACAGAAGAAGTGAGCTGAATGATTCCAGGAGAATAATTCTGAGGTCAGGAAGATTATTTTCTGCTATAGTTTGTATCTGAATGCCCCCCAAAAGCCTCATGCAGTCATGAGGTCAGGCTTCTAGAATTTGAGACTGATTCATGGTCCAGAGCTGGGATTATGAGTGTGAGTGCTACACTCAGGTGAGGGTGTGTAGCCTTCATACAATATGAGGAACAGAAAGTCTTCTTTCCATGCTCCCCCCATTTTGCTCTTGTTGCTTTTACTATTTGGCTGCCATGAACTGTTGCTCCTCCGCCATGTGCCACTCTGCCTTGAAACCAGCTCAGATTGGACTGAAACCTCCTCAAATTGTGAGCTAAATAAACCTTTCCTTCCTTCATTTTGGGTGTCCGGTATTTTGTCTCAGCAATGGGAGAAAAGTAACCAAGACATTCTTTTTCAGTTGAAATTGTGAAGGGAGATAACCTGTCAGGGTTCCTGAATAACCTACATTGTGTGTGATGAATGTACTCGGTGCACTGTGGAATCATCAGAGGGAGATTTGAGCAAGGTTATCCTGGGTTCCTTCTGTATACCGAGCAGCACAGCAGACAACAGGTTCAAGAGCAGTGGCACCCTTGCCTCATTATAGTTTCACCCTTCCTCTCCTCTATAGTAGAAATGCAGACATCCAGTTTCTAGCATCTACTTTTTCATTGTAGAAATAAGGGATCCTCAGAGAAAAATTTCTGATCTTGTACCTAATCTTTATTTTGCTGTAAGCCACTGATTATATTTCATAGTATGAAGAACAGGACTTTGCATTGACTCTAAGAGTTTACAATATAACCTACTAAATCCCTGGGTTTCCTGCTCAGTGCCTCTTCACAAGCACAATAAATTGGCTCACAATGCACTAACACTTTGGTTTACTGTATGTACCAGTTGTTATCTGCTGGAAACTGATAAAATAATCAATAGAGGATTTTTTTGCATTTGTTTCTAGGGAGCTAATGATGTTCTCAGAGTTATGGGGAAGGTCTAGCAGTCTCCAAGGGAAGAAGAAAAACTTGTTCTTGTTCAAGCAAAGTCCTTGAGAATGACCACTCCTTGTGCTTGGAGAACTTGGATAAACTTTTCCCCCAATCATTTCACATCTGTAAAATGGGAAGGTTAATATTTGACCCATTTCCCCCAAAAGGAAGTAGTTCAAATATAATATTAGAGCCCTAGAGAGCAGAAGCACCTCTAATCATGTAGATACCTTACCACCAGATCTTCACCGTTCTCCAACACGGTGTGTTACACTTACCCGTCTCAGGTAACCCCAAATAATCGTTGTCTCCACAGCACCAATATAGAATCTGCACATATCCCAGAGGCTCATCTGTTATTAATCCCTTACTGACTGAATGCATACAAATAAAATAAACTAATACATAGATTAATAAAGGTATTAAGCTAATTAAAGCTCTACACTAAAATTACTAATCTTCTGTACAAATGTCCATAAGAATGTCCCTAATCCTTGAAATGAACACATGAAGGAAGATTGAAGAATGGCTACAGAATTGGAAAAACAATGCTGCCAAACAACATTCTCTCTTCCTGCCACCCACTACCCAGCAAAGGCAAGCACATTTCTAAACTCTAGCACTATTTATTAGCTTAGCCAAATTTGCAACTTTGTATATCTAAAGGATTATAATGAATGTTGGTGCCTTGTTTTTTTCCTTAACATTTATGCATTCTCATTTTTGGTATAATTACTCCATTGTGTGAATGAGTCATAATGTATTTAACTACACTACTGTTGATGCATATTTGTCTGATTTCTCATTTGAGGCTATTAATTATAGTGCTGCTCTGAGCATCTTGTGCATGTCTTTGCGAATGCAGGTTGAACAATCCTAATACAAAAATCAAAAATTCAGATGGTCCCAAGATCTGAAGTTTTTGAACACCACCACAACACAAGTGGAAAATTTTACATGTAATGATCCAGGTGTAGTGGCTCATGCCTATAATCCCAGCACTTGGGAGTCTGAGGCAGGAGGGTCGTTGCGAGTTCGAGACCAGCTTGGGGTACAAAGTGAGCTCAAGGCCAGCCTGAATTTGATAGAGAGACACTGTTTCAAAAAGACAAAAAAAAAAAAAAAAAAGAAAAAGAAATTTAAAAATTTTTACATGTAATCTCACATGAAGAGTCACAGTGCAAACACAGGTGGCTGAAAAAACTATGTAAAATTACCTTCGGTATATGTATAGCACATATAAATACAAGTGAATATTATGTTTGGACTTAGATCCCAATAGCAAGATATATCATTAGGCATATGCAAATGTCCTGAAGTCTGAAAAATATGAAATGCAAAACACTGCTTAGCTCAAGCATTTCAGTTACGTGATATTCAGCCTGCATATATTTAGCTTTCTGTGACATTTCTACAGTACAAGTTTTGTGAATCATCAATGTATCTCAGTCCTGTCAACTCTACCTTCAAACACTTCTAGATCTGCACACTTCCGCCTTCTCGGCTCCCAATCCGGTCTCTACCACTTTGTCTCCATGTGAAGCGTGGCACTGTACCCTGAACCATCTTGACTTTCACAATTCATGCTATAAAAAGCAGAGATAGTTGTCTTTAAAAATGTAACTAACTTCACCCCCCCCACACACACACAATTTTAATGGTTTTCTCTTTAAAAATACATACCACTTGCCATGTTCTCCACGCTTGGCCTCTGCCTGCATCTCTGTGTTTGCTATTCTCTTCCCCTGGATCATTCTGCCACACACTGATTTTTTCTGCAGCCCCCAACTGTGTTAAACATTATCCTTTTTCCTGAAATTCTCCTGGCCCAGAATCTTTACATACCTGAGGCGTTTTCTTCTCAATGTCCCTTCCTCAGAGGGAACTTCCCTAGGCCCACTAATCTAAAAGAGCAACTCCTTCAGGTCATTTCTATTTGGTTAGTTGGAGCTCACTTCACTAGCTAATCATTGCTCACTATTTCTTGCCTATACAGGTTTTATTGAGATGTAATACACATACCATGACGTTCATCCCTTTGAAGTGTTCAACACATTGCTTTTCTGTTAGTATACTCAAAAAGTTATGAACAGGTCATTATCTAATATAAGAACATTGTCATGCCCCCAAAAGAAACCGTTTGTTTATTAGCAGTAAGTTTTCACTCACTTTCCACTCAGCCCCCAGCAAACACTAACCTAATTTCTTCTCTGTGACTATTCTGGACATTTAATTTAAATGGCATTATCCAATATGTACCTTTGTGTCCAACTTCTTTCACTTAGCATAACATTTTCAGGGTTCAGTGAATTGTAGTATGCATTATTATTTCATCAATTTCTTTACCAATATTATTCCATTGTACAGATACATTACATTTTGTTCATTCATTTATCAGTGAATAGCCATTTGGGTTGTTTTCAGTTTTTCAGCTATGAATGCTTGTGTACACATTTTTGTGTGCATACATGGTTTTATTTCTTTTGCAGCTATATACCCAAGAGTGGATAACTGTCTTTGATGTTAGGATGTCAGCTCATCCCTGTGAAAGTGGGCCCTGCTGGCACCAGCACTTGATAAATAGTCCCTTTTTGTTAGTTATCTTTAGATCTCAAAGTAGGCTTCACCAGAGCCAATTACTTTTCATATTTTATTCTACAAATCTGGTGTTCTTCAGGCTTCAACCACCTAACAAAAATCTCTTAGTGCAAGGCTGGTTTCTTGTGCTAGTTTTTGCATCAAGCAGTATGCACCAAGAATCATGTATTGTTAGAGATAAATACACAGTACAGTTTGGATTATATAGAATCAAAATGCAAAAAAAAGAAAATGCAACTATCATCACTTCTACATATGAATCATCTTACGGAGACCCCAGTAAAATTCTCTATGGGACAAATAAAGAAATTACTGGAGGCCAAGTAAGGCACATCATTTCAATGTGCTGAGACAGTTAAGAAATTAAATGAAGCAAATGATTTTAAATATTTGGACTGCTGCTTACATCAAAACTGGAGTCAAATGTTTTTTATCTCCATAGCTATGGGAATTTATCTCAAAATCCTCTTAGAATCACATTTATCTCTCAGCAAGGTTGTTTAAGACCATCAAAGCACAAGAACTGCCCCAGTGGAGCCAGACCAATGGCCCATCCAGCCCAGGATCTTGCCTCTGAGAGTAGCCAGTGTGGAACAGTAAGGGAAAAAAGGTAAAAGTACTTACTGAAATGCACCTAATTGTGCAGTGTCAGGGCAGGGGGCTTGGAGCAATCTCTTCTGAGCCCAGCTGGTGACCAGCTTCTGCCCCGAAGCAAAAGTCCAAACGGCCCTTGTAAGTCTTAGCCTGGCAAATGTAACTGTCGGCTCCATTTCAGAGCATGATTTCCTTCCCCTGGTGTCTTTAGAAAAGAAGGTTGGATATTTACCACCCAACAAGTTTGCTGCTCTCACATTATGGTAGGCCATTAGAGTTAATCCATTTGCAAAGGGGAAAGATCTTCAGGGAACTGGGGAGTTTAAGTTGAAAACCAAGATAATTTGCTGCCATTTCCTCCAAAATGTTTATTTTAGTTTTATGCTGTCTTTATTTTTTCATGGGAAATACCCTTTGCATTCTGCCTCCCTGAATATCTTCTCTTAAACAAAACTGACATCTTCAGCTAAATATGTTTTCTTTCCCCATCATAAACAGGCCAGCCAGAATCATAAGCATAGCATTGAAGTTTTGGAACAGAATGATCTCTCCATACTTCTTACCTGAAACAATGCCTATAATTCTGGGGTACTGGCAAAGGAAAACAAATTATTCATTCATTTATTCTTTCATTAAGAATTTAGTACTAAAAGCTAGGCTGGATCCTGGGAGGATGATGGTTAAGTAAGACAAATCCTGTGTTTATGGCCATGGAGTTTCTATTTCAATGCAATGACAAGGGAAAAAATGCAAGAGGTATGTGTGTGTGTGTGTGTGTGTGTGTGTGTAATTGTGTAATTTGCATAGTGGAAATGAAATGTGTTTTGAAACAGAAATTGGTTTGCCAGATTCAAGTGAGGGCTATAACTCACTTTAGAAGTTTCAACGAAGATCAAAGATACAACAAAGGATAAGAGATAATCTCCACCAGAGTATAGTATATGCCAAGGCTCTGAGGCACCAATAAAGCTGATATCATTCACAATTGAGCAATAACCCATTTAAGAAGACTGCAGTCTAGGAAAAAGTACAATGCAAGAGGAGCACTAAGTGTTTAGGTAAGGCCTATCATCCACAGCGTACATGCCACGGGAGAAAACTTGAATCTTATTTTCAAGAAAGGTACACAACTCCTGAGGTCCTTATTCAATCAATTCACTATCACTGGACAAATTTTACCATACACACAGGTTTATCTAGGATCAGGTAACCACACTGGGTAGAGATAGGCACCAAACTATAAATGCAACCCTTGTGAGACTTAGAATGTGGTTCCATCAAGGGATGATTGCAAAGATAAGGGTGAGATAGTAGATCCATCCAACTAACCATTCCTTTTGGGATCCTGATCCTGATCTGTGACACAGCTTGATGCACTTCTGCTCAATCTGATTCCCAGGCCTAACCAGTCTCTGGCGTTCAAGTTGCGTCTCACTTCCTGTCTCTGATGTGTTTGGTGAGGATATTGCTTTACTGCATTTTTTCCTTTAACCTATTAGCCACTTAACTTAGGGTGTCTAATCTTGGAAGGTAAGTCCTTCTGACTCCCTGAAATCTACTTCTCTCTAGAGTAATCAGTTTTACCACGAAGAACACATTAATTCGGGCTTTGGATTTGACAGGGAAGTAAAAGCTGTATTACAATGAAATCCAAAGTAAAGTGAAAACAAAGATGAAGGCTGAAGATGCAGGGTCAGAAGCAATCAGCATGCAAAGCCCGCAACAGTAGAGGGTGAGTGCTAACTAAGTGCTGTGGCCACACACTTTACACACATTGAGTGATTTAATCCTTCTGAAATTCGGTGAAAAACTTTTAAATCTCTGTTTTATACAAGAGAGAAGATGTAAAATGTTAAAGCTAGAAAGATGTTGTGCCCAGGGTTTGACCTTAGAGTGATATGAGAGCCGTTCTCTATTTATACCACAGATGTAGAGAAAGATCCCAGGACAGGGAGCTAGGAAATTTCAGTTCCAAGAGCAGTGTGGCTGCTCGCTTGCCACATGAATGCAGTGCATATTCCCCAAGGTTTTGTGTAAAGGACATTAAAACTTCCAACATCTCCACTTCTAGAGGCTGTCTCTTCATAGAACTTACGCAGCTCCTGTGAGAAGCCATAGGCTGTCTCTATGTACAAAGAAGAAAAAGACAAAATTCACACACATGCATCTTACAATCAAATATTTAGTGACCTCCTCCTATTGCTGGACACTTCATTAGACTCGGGGGGTAGTGGGAAGGATGAAGGGAGAGAGATCAGTGATTTATGAGACACCACACCTGACTTGAATAACTTGCAAAGCTGTTGCCATGAGTAATGATATAAAATAGGATGAGGGATGTAAGCCAGGTGAGCTATGAGAGATCAAAAGAGACAGAAATTAATGGTACCCAGGGTAGGCAATAGAAATAGGAACAGGAATGGGTTTGGAAAACTGAGTGGGAAATAAAATACATGGCAAGAAAAGCAGATGTTAAGTTTTCTGAATGAAAACTTTTAAAAATAATATATTTGTTAATGTTTACATCATTGCTATTAGGTGACTGACACCCATAAAAGAAAAATTCAAAGTACACGCAAACACACACACACACACACACACACACACACACACACACACACAGAGTGAGAGAGAGAGAGAGAGAGAGAGAGAGAGAGAGAGAGAGAGCCCATATTGGCTTATTGCTCATTTGAATTATTGAGCTCTGCACTACTGCATACACATGTATACAGCAGGACGTGAGACTTGGAATTAATGCAGGAAACAAAGGGAGATGAAGACACTTCAGGAATTTAATCTTATATGTTGTCACACTGGAAGAATTAAGGTCTTTAAGCAGTTATCTTCTTGTTACCAAAAGCTCCAATTCTTGAAAGTTCCTCTTGAAGAATTAGATTGAAATATTATGGTGGCTGTTTCTCTCCTCACCAGAGAAGTGTTAAAATACCCAGAGTACTTTGTCAAATGTAGTTTTCAATGCTGCACCAAAGGCCAGACAAGATGAGTCTGGGTATATAAAGTAGATGTCTAGAAAATGCCAAGACCACCGTCCTATGCTTTGTAGAGTAGCAGTAAAGATGTTCTTTAGTAGTCCGATGAGCCACAAAAAATGGAAAGTTGGAATTTATATTTGCAGAAGTGCTTCTTAAAAGACAACTACTTGGAAATAGTTAATATTTTAAATCTAAGGTACACAGATGAAGGGAATGCCCACATCCATAGAGAGTCATGTTCTCATCATCTCTCTATTGTTCAATGTCTCCCTACAAGTATCACTTTATAGTGTTTTCCTTCTGTGTTCAATCATACAAAAATTATATATCAGATGCTTTTTGTAAAGTGTAAGGGTCAAATACAATTTCTGTTTTATGGAAACTAGTCAATGGTAGAGAATAAAATAAAATATTTACATAATGATATCAGTGATTTATTCATCAAATGAATGGTTATAAATAAAGATTTCTCTATATCAAAGCTCAAGCAACATTAGCCCATACATCTCACCCAAAGATTAAGTTTTGTTTCTTCTGCATTAAGTTTACAAAGATCATCTCAATAGACACTGAAAAAACTTTCTGAAAAATCCAATGTTCATAGATGATTAAAAAATTCTAGAGAAAATTGGAATAGGTGGTCCCTAAATCAATCTGATAAAAGCCATCTATGGTAAACCAACAGCCAACATCACACTAAACTGACAAAAACTCAAAGTTTTCACTCTACAATTAGGAACAGGACAAGGATGTCTACTGTTCACCACTCTATTCAGTATAGTTCTGTAAACATTAGTCAGAATAATTAGACAAGAGAGAAATACAAGGACTAAGTATAAGAAAGCAAGAAGTTAAATTATTATTGTTTGCAGATAACGTGATATTCCACATAGAATACTCCCAAACACTCCACCAAAAGACTACTAGCACTAATAAGCAAATTCAGCAGTATGGCTAGATACAAAGTCAGCACTTAAAACTCAGTAGCACTTCTATACAAAAACAACAAACTCACTGAGAGAGAAATTAGGGAAATAACACCTTTCACAATAGCATCCAATAATGAAATACTTAGGAATCAATCTAACAAAGTATGTAGAAGACCTGCTTATTGAAAATTACAGTACTCTGAGAAAAGAGATTGATGAAGATATCAGAAAATGGATAGGAACCAACATTGTGAAAATAGCCATACTCTCAGAACTGTTACACAGGTTTAAAGCAGTCCCAATCAAGGCATCATTAGCATGTCTCACAGATCTATAGAAAACATTGCTACAAAGAAAAGGCAGGAGGCAATCACAATCCCTGACTGGAAATTATACTACAAAGCTATTATGATAAAATCAGCATGGTACTGGCAAAAAAAAAAAACAGACCTGACAATCAGTGAAACAGATTAGAAGATGCAGACAGAACTACAAAGACACTCAGCTACCTTATCTTTGACAAAGGGACCAAACATGTTCACTGGAAGAAAGATAGTCTCTTCAATAAATGGTGCTGGGAAAACTGGTTTTCCACATGCCAAAGACTAAACCTAGACACATGTCTATCACTGTGCACTAAACTCAAGTTAAAGTGAGTCAAAATCTACATATTAAAACAAAAGCACTAAATCTACTGAAGACGAGCTAGGTAGAAATCTTGAAAACATAGAGGCAGGCTGAGAGTTCATGAACAAAATGCAAACTGCATAGGAAGTATTTCAAAGAATCAACAACTGGAACCTCATCCTATTAAAAAGTTTTTGCACATCAAAGGAAATCACCAACAGAGTGGAAATACAACCCACAGTGTAGGAAAAAATTTTTAGCCAACTGTCACTCAAACAACGGACTTCTATCTAGAACATATAAAGAACTGAAAAACGTAGGTTCCCCCAAATTCAAAGACCCAATTCAAAAATCAGCATCTGAGTTGCATCTCAGATGAAGAAATATATTGGCAGATTATATATGAGAAAATGATAAATATATATGGCAAATAAATATATGAGAAAACGTTTAACTTCATTGGTCATTGGAGAACTGCAAATTAAAACAACACTGAGATTCCATCTCACGCCAGAAAGAATGGCTGCCATCAAGAAAGTAATCAATAACAAATGCTGGCGAGGCTGTGGGGAAAACAAAACCCTTTTCCACTGTTGGTGGAAGTGTACACTGGTATAACCATTATGGAAATCAGTATGGAGATTTCTCAAAAAAAAACTGGGATTAGGGGTCCTATTCCATCCAGCAATTCTCATTCTGGACATTTTCCCAGAATAATTAAAAACATCATGCTATAGTGCTATATGTGCACACAATTTGTAATAGTTCATTCTTGGAAACAACCCAAATGCCCATGAACCGCAGAATGGATAAAAAAGATGTAGAATGTTTGTACAATGGAGTACTGCTCAACTAAAAAGAAGGATAAACTCAAAGCTTTCATAGGTAATTGGATACAACCTGAGACCATACTCACAAGTGAAATAAATCATACTCACATGTATAAGCATTTCATTGTCTCCCTAGTGTATAAAATTGAAAGAATAAATAAGATCCAACATGTGCAATAGATATGGTGAACATGAAAGGATAAGAAATTGCACAGGCCTGGAGTGTAGCTCACTGTAGTGTCCCATGTAGCTCAGTGTCAGTCAGAAGGCCAAAGGGTTCGTGCTAGAGGCTGAAGGAGTCTGTGCTGGAAGCCAGATGATGTTCAAGCTGGAGATGAAGACTGGAGCTCCTCTAAAGAACAGAAGTGAGCCTTCCTTCTGCGTGTCTCTTTCATTTCATTCAGGCAGCAAATGCATTGGCTGCTGTGATTCACACCCAGAGTGGGTCTTCTGTTTCAGTAAAAACCTTCAGCCACACCCAGTGCTATGCTGATCCAATTTAATTGAGTGTTTTTTACTTGAATTGACAGAATCAGTTAAGGACCACAGAGAGAGTCACTGAAGATTGCAAGATGGCATATTCCAATTGAGATATTGAGCTTCTCTTTAAAGCACTGGAAGCTCTGGCACCACCCTAGCGTGTGCCTTATTGAGTATAATGAGGCAGCTCCCTGGCCGTGGTACCTCCGTGGCCACACTTGTGGTGTCCTATCAGCCACTGTCCCTACTACTTCCTCACGCCGCCTGATTCTCCTTCCTTACACATTCTTGTCTCTCATCTGTAGCACTTGTGCCTGCCTACCTGACTACACAAACCAAGAGAAAAGCAAGGTATTATGTAGTGCACTAAGTCATGCCCGCCCAAGAATCTAAGTGTTCAAAGAAAAACAGGCATTTTGTATTAGTACTTTTGATCAATGCCAAGAAAGACTTTGAAATCTCCATTCTCAAATAAGAAAATGTCTGTTTCACTTAACCTTTCTTCCTTCTAGAGTCCAGTCAAGCAAAATTCACTGATAGTCAAAGAATAAAATTAGCTCTGTTTAAAGCCAGAAACTTTAAAAATTCAGTAAAGAGGCAGAAATGATTGGGGAAATACGCCCTGTGCTTTGCTAGCCTCTGGACACTTGCATAGTAGTGAGGTGCACAGGCGTTTTTGGAAGGAGATGGCATTCATCCATCAGGAAAGTAAGCAGTTAGGTAGAAAATGCTAATTCCAAGACCTGGCGCCCTAAAGACATTTATATTCACAGTGAGAAAAACGGTCAGCGGGTGGATGCCCCTCTGTCAAGCCCTGGAAAGAAACTGGGGATCAGGAAGCCTCAAGGTTTTGAACTCTAAGACATAAGGATTCTATTTACTTTTGACAAAGTGCAATCTAATTGTAGTTTGACGACCTCAAAGGGGACTCTTCGATGATTAAATTTTGAAGTCAAGAACCATGTATCTACCTTTTTCTTTTCATTTCCCAACCATAAAACTTAATGAGGGAAATGCAGGCCCTCGTGGAAGATTAGGATTAAAAAAAAAAAAATCCTTACAAATAAAGAAGAAAAGCCCAGATGGTCCGATCAGGACTTTTTAAAGTTGGCTGCAGCCAGTGTTGCTGAGGCCCAGCCATTATTTTTTAATCTCTCATTGACAAGACGAAGCTTCCCTGCAGACTGGGATTTGGGACTTGTTATCTCCATTTTATTGGCCTCTTTGCCAAGAATAGCAGGGCCGATAAAACGCAGACTTCAGTCAGCAGGGAAAGAGGAACGGAAACTGAGGCCTTGGGGACAGCGCAGAGCGCCGCTCCTGTTCCCTGCGGAGGCAGCAGAGCTGCTTATTTAGTAGCTGCCAGTGAAAAAGAACGAAAGGAAAAAGGAGGCGGGTGGACCAGGAAAAGGAAGATAAGAATGCAAAGAGGGAGAAAGGGAAAAGCATAGGGAAAAAGAAAAGAAAAGGAGAGATGTATCAGAAAAGAAAGGCAAGCGAGGAAGGGAAGAAGGAGAAAGGAAGGGAGTGAAGGGGGGGGAGGGAAAATGAAACAATTTTTAAAATGGATCAAAACTCTATTACACCTTCTGCTGCTTGTCTCAAAAAGCAAAAAAGTATTGAACAGCATTGTGAGATAATTCTTTCTCCCTTTGATGTATGATTTGGATGGAGTAATATGAGGAAGCTTATTCTACTCTTATAATGATAAGACGTTGTGAGATTAATCCCTAGGCAATCTCTTAAACTAGCCCTCCCGGCCTGGTGTCACACACCTGCGATCCCAGCACTCTGGATGCTTAGGCAGGGGATCGCCACAAGCAGGAGGCCAGCCTGGACTACATCGTGAGACTGTGTCTCAACAGCAAACCAAACCAAAGCAAGTCAAACCAAACAACGATCAACCAAACAACAACAACAGAATCCTAGTACTAGACTTGCGTCACCAGTTGTGAGATAATGGAGAATGGCCATAAAAACTGATTTTCTGTGCTCAATCAGAATTTGTACAAGATATTGCTATTGCTGTTGCTCTTCTGACTGCTTCTTTGGGACTTTTTTCATTTCCCCAGGCAATGAACCTGGAATCTTCTTCTAGTCCAGGTGCCTAAGCCTTATCAAATATAGGTTGCACAGTGAGTCCTTACTTGGTTTGGAATCAGTTAAAAAATGTTCCTCAAGGAAAAAGTTGACACACACACACACAATCAATTACAATAATATTCTAAATCACTCACCAGAGTTCTACTATTCTGTTGAACCAATGTATTTGCTGAAGTATTCCTAAAAACTATGAATCCGTTTACTCAGTGGTATGCTTTGGGTCTAGGTGCTACACACACACACACACACACACACACACACACACACACCACCAGCCTCATGCAATAATGGATGTAGCTGCATGTAGGTTCGTGATTGGTTCATTGTCTAGCACTGGGATTGGTGGGTGTGTGCTGCACCCACCCAGGGGTGGAGCCGGCATTCAGTGTAAGGAGTGGAAGAAGGCCTGTCTTCTCTTTTTGCTGTATTTATGGTTGCTGTTGTGGCAGCCATAAACAGCTACCGAGACATGCCATTTTCCTTGGAACCAACTGAATATAGACTGAAACTCTCAAAACTGTAAGGAATAAACCTTCCCTTGCTTCACTTTGGGGTCAGGTATTTTGTCTCAACAGCAAGAAAAAAGCAACTAAGACATTCAGCTACCTCATCTCTTGGCCTTCCCTCTATCACTTGCTCCTCTGTTTGCTTTCCTCATGAACCTTCATAGGTTGCATAGTACCCCACTGTGTTTTCTTCTTTGCAAACACCCCTTGGCCCATTGTTTCTTTTCCCTGCCTTCACATTTTTGGATCAGACCTCCCTCCCTAGATGGACCTAGTGCTCTTTCCCCTTCTTAGTGCTCACTTACACATTGTAGGTCCAATCACTATGTAAACGAAAGGATTTTGCCCCAGATGGGACCGAACTATAGCCGGTGGGAGGCTGGGAGGCGGAACCAAGGGGCTCTATCTTAGGTCACCTTTCCCGCCCCTAGGCAATTTGCCTGTGGCGTGAAATGAATACCAATGGGCTACATGTGCATCACTAATGTCCCTTAGGCATCACCCCAAACCTAAGCTACATGTATGCCCCCACACCACATGTTTGGCAGAGAAAATGCCAGACCCCAGCAGTCATGCAGTCTCTCTCCACATTCTTAAAATAAAGGCCACTTTTATTTCATTTATTCATTTATTTATTTCATTTATTTTAGCCCTCCTGAAAATTCTATCAGATGGTTCCCTTTCACACCGAAAATTCTATCAGTAATCATAATAACAAACTACAAAAGGCAACTGGTTTTACTTGGTAATCTCAGAGCATTTTTCTGTAATATTCAACCATTCATTCTTATAAAAGACTATTTCAATGCTCTTTTATTTTTAATCTGCCCTTTCTACTTAAGGCTAATAATTGTTTCCTATATTTTATTAAGCAAATCCAGAGTCCTTACTGCAGTTCCACGTTACCATGCTTAAATTCTTTAATGTACCTGTAGGCATATCCTCCTCCCTATTTTCACCATTGACTCACAGAATTAACTATCTATTCTTCACTAATGAAACTCCTCACCTGTACACACAATCCCCCACCATCATGAAATTTCTTTTCATTAAATTATTCACACTTGCATATAAATGTGATATCTTATGTATTAAAAATAAATAAAATAAAAATTGGCTTTCCAGGACCTTGCAGTTTCCTACAAACTACAAGAATAACTTCTTCATTTCCATTTATTCAACCTGATCATGGGATTGTCCACCATACTATCTTTAACGCTTTTCATTTTGTTGTCCACTCCCACTTGACTTCACTCCCTTGTTCCACTGAAACTGGTCCATATGACTGCAGTACTACATGCAGCTCCTTGGTGCTGTGCTCTTGTCCCTCTTGACCTTAGGGACACCATCCACCCCTTGTTTTCCTCCTCTTCCCTGATGTGTCCTTCTTAGTCATTTCTATGGACTCCTCCTCCTCTCCCTGAGCCTGGCTGTTAGTGTCTTTTGGGGGCTTTACCTCTTCTCCACTTCTTTTTAGATCCTCCTCTTTTAGTCACACAGTTTTAACTCACATTGGCAATTTTATACTATCCAAGTCCATATCCTCAATCTACACTTTTCCGAACTTTAAGGGGCTGTGTTTAAGAAACTTACACTGGTCTGTGGACCAGCTATGGAAGCATAGTCCTGGTTATTTTTCTTCAAATCACAAACTCTTCTTTCTATAAAAAAGAAGTGGTAGCTATAGGATTATCTAAAACAGGTACTTGTATACTAACTTTAAAATGTATTTTATGATACTTCCCAAAAGGAAAGAAAGGGGCTTGAAAAAAGTTTAAAATACAAAAGTTGAGTTTTTGAAAATGAAAATTAGGGACTAAGTAGGTGGAAGAAACATTTTTTCAGTTGAGTTAAAGCTTCCCAAAGATATCAAAATCCTGTTCATCCTAATGACTTGTTGTTTCAAATTGTTAGTCTGTTTCATCAGCCCCCACAATGGCTCCATTGTTCAGAGACCACAGCTCAGACAACCATGAAGAGTAGTAATGAACCGCAATAAATTAGAACAACCATATTCCCAAGATGCTTCAGAGAGCCCAGTTGAGAGGGTACCTGCAAAGATGGAAATGTGCCCCCCCTGCATTGTGCTGCAGTAAACTGATATATCATTTAGGCTATTTTGGAAGTATTCCATGAACCAAATTCCTGTGTGACAATTGAAGTTTGCATCCATCTGGGTAAGAGTCTTACTCAATGGTGCTTGAAGAGATCTCATGGTAACCTTCCCACTCTCCTAGTAAAAGCGTGGGTGACTTCCTCTATGTGCCTCCCTTACTTTCCCCAAAACAGCTCTACTTATCTATAATGACCTTCTGTAAATCATTTCTCTTTCAAAAATTCTTAACAGTCATTTTGACTTGATGTAATCTCAATAAAAATATGGCAAATGGCACATGAAATTTGCTTTGGTACCATTCTAAGAGCACATTTGCTCCTTTATTTAACAAATATTTATTGAACACCTATTTTCTGTCAGGCATACAATTACATCATGATTTATTTTCAAAGAAACTGAATGCCAGAGAGATTATTCTTTATTCACTACACATGTATGTATTCATATTTGTATTAGTATACATGGGTGGAAAAGATGAATTTCAAACCCCGTGTAATTTATGAAGTGTATGAATGAAGTATATGTTCACATAATTATTCAGAAAGTTACACATTAGCATCTTTAATTAAAAGCATCTGCCTTGACAACGAAAATGTGTTTGTATGGCCACTTACAGTTCAGTTCATACTCTTGCATTTTATGTTTTATAAAGAAAACCAATTCAGCAAATATTATGCGTTAGTAGGACTACATTTGCAGGATCATAAATACTAAACAAATGTTAAATTTTAGCATTAAGGTATGGATTGTTGTTTTTCATACTGTGGATCATAGCTGTATTATTTGGTGATTAACTGATTCTGTCTCTCTCTGTTTCTCCCTCTCTCTCTCTTACACACACACACACACACACACACACACACACACACACACACACTATTTGCCTATTACTTTCCCACAGATAACCAGAGGATATATATTTGCCGTCAAGATAGCTCATGCCTTCAGTAGCTCAGCAAGGCAGTTTACGTGATGCCTGTGATTCCATTTGTCACAGGAGCTTTTATGAGGGAACAGAAGATATAACTTTGCCTCATTTTTCATTTCCTGTTATCTCTCCGATTTTGGTCTTCAGCTGTTCTGTTTTCCTGTACCTCAACCGGAGCCGACATTATCAGAACACCACCTGCTACCACCACTGCAGCTGAGGCTCCGTCAGCAGTTCCAGGAGGGAGACGCTCCCTTCCAGAGCAGCTGGGAGTTCCCTCTGGGCCCCAGCAAACCAAATCCATGGCCAGATCTCTGAATGCAGAGCACAGTGAAGCTGCTCCACTGCTAACCAGTTCCAAGCAGGAACATTCCTGGGTTTTTAATTTTACGGAGCACTTTCCCATCTATATTTCATTAAGTCTTCAGAGCAGCCTGAAAGATTATAGGGCTGGTACACTTATGACCATTAGCAGGTGTATGGAGGGCATGTTTTATGCATCCCCTGAAGTTGGAAATGCTTAAACTTCGGGATGCAACTCAGAGATAAGTGAAGGAGTCAGAGCTAATGATGGGGAACTCAGGCTAAAATGTACAAGGAAATGTACACAGTGGAAATTGGAAGGAAAGAACAATGAACTGCTGTGATGTAAATCCAATATGTAACGGTTCAAATTAACAATGAAAAGAAAAGGATTTGTCATGATGGAAAGGGAGCTGAAAATATAGCTCAGCAGCACAACTCCTGCCTGGCAAGCATGAAGTCCTGAGTTCAATTCCCAATACCCCCCCCCAAAAAAATAATAGAAATGGAGAGAAAATAAAAGACTTTGAGATGACCTGAATCACACATTGTGAGGAAGGAGACGAAGGTGATGGCTTTGGACTGGCCTTGCTTATATTTTCTTAAGTCTTCCACAGAAATAATCCTTCCCATTGTGCCTTCCCTGAAGCACAAGGAACTCTACATATTCATGATATACTATTGATCCCTTGCAACTGCTCCTTCCATCCAAAGTCATCCTTGAGTTTTTCTGAGAATTTCTGTTAAGTTCAAAACTAAACTTGGGTGACTTGGAGCAGTATTTCCTCAAGTGTGCAATGCTGCAGATAATTTTAGGTGGTGCACCAGTTTGGCAAATAAAATTGAATCACATAGAGAGAAAGTGATTCCCTTTTCAATTCCGTTTTGATCCTTCTGATGACACCAAAGATACATTCTCAGTCTGGAATTGTACATCCTTAATACCTCTCTGACACTTCTCTCTCAGTCTCTCTCTCTCTGTCTCTCTCTCTGTCTCTCTCTCTCTCTCTCTCTCTCTCTCTCTCTCTCTCTCCTCTATGTGTCTCTCAGCCAAGAAAGTGCATGAAGCTCAGAACCTTTGACAAGCAATACTATGTTTCTGAGAATTAATAATGTTTAGTTATAGTATATTTATTTTCATTCTTATTGCCTCTGATGGAAAACAATATTGGTCATGTACTTAAGAGAGCAAATAGGTCTAAAGAAAAGTTAAGGAACTGATAGTACAATAACATGTGACAATAGACGCAGAAACAATATTGACAGTGATACACAAATGACTGACAGCCAGCACAGCCCTGGTCACACTCCCATTCCCAACATTTGCATTTGCCTCTAGAATTCCTCTCTCACTTCTCTGGCCTTTATGCTACCCTTTTGCCCAAAATAACCATTCAGTTGGAGTGCACCTTGATTGACTTGACAGTAAGTACAAACCCTCTGGTGTTCATGCATTTCGTGGTGGTGCTACAAGTCTCACTAAAAGCTCGGATATACACAAGGGAATGAGAAGTTTAGCAGAGCGAGCAGCCTTTGCCTTCTGCAGGGGAGACACCATGGGGTAGTGGAGGAAGCACTTCAGGACAGAATGGGACTCCTTTTCCCCATTCTCCTGCCTCCTGTTGCAGGAGGGAAGAGAGACAGCCCACAGCCCATGTATTTGTATATGCTTTCTTAAAATGAAATGGCATCTTCTTTTATTTCCCTTATTCTCACCTAACAACACCAGCATATTGTATTCCCCACACCGAAATCTGTGTGAATAAATCTTCGCAGGCACAGTGCGGCCTTGTTGGGTTTGGTTGTTGTTTCTGAATAGAATATAAGGGGACATAAAATGTAAGTGAATCAAGCCCTCAGCTAGCATTTAATTGATAAGAACTAAAGCTAATATTAGATAACAAATAAATGGTCTGTTGCACAGGCATTTAATTAAACACCAAATTAATGCAGTAATGACCTACTGGAACTAACAGCCAGAATGCTTTACTGCACTCCAGCATCTGGACACTTTCACCTTCCCGTCCCCCTCCTCCTTCCCTCGCCTCACGGACAGATACATTATAAAGAAATACATCCACTCATATCCTATGTCCTCATGTGTTCCTGTCCCAACTCATCACACACAATAATCTCCTTTGCCCAAGGAAGCTTGACTGTTTAGCTGAATCTCCACACAGTCGTCCTCATCATATGTTCCAAGCCTCAGCACTCGGAACAATTTGAAACCCAATCTTGTAACCCTTGGTTGATTACATGCTGCTGTGAAGATTAATTGCAGACAGTGTTTTAGATAATGGTTTCAGGGACAAGCATGCAAAATCATGAAGAGGATCTGAGGAATCGATACATGGCTTTGTCTGCGCCTAACCAGGGGCTTTCAGTCATACGACAAAACACATAATAAATGTAGGAAAGAAATTGACTCTGCTTAGATTTGCTCTACTCACATGCTCATATGGGCTATGCTTGTGCTGTTATCTTTCTCTTGCTTCTTGTCCATTGTTGAGAAATAAACCCTGAGGCCACTGTGAAACACTGTGTGCATTCAGAAGCCTGATATGCCTGTAGATGTTACCTTTCTCCCTGTGGTCTAGGACAGACACCTCAAAATCTCATGCTGGACCCAATGTCCTCTGTTTGTGTAGGCACAAGTGTGACTCTACAGGAGAAACACTCCCCAGGCACCAGCAGCTTTCTAGTTAGTGTCATTCCCATGGGGCCTAAAAGCTGGAAGTGAGTCACTTTTCTGGGACACTGCTGCAGGATTTGGGGGAAGGGTGCTAAATAATTTCACTCCTTCCCCTCTGAGAATTGAAAACATAAGACTGTAGTGTCTGGAATGCACTGCACATTGAGTTATGTTGGGTTTTCATCCACAATCCCTGAGTTGAGTGATCCCTATAGAGTAAGATCTTTTAATTAGCAAGAAGTAATGTTTCCCCAAACCAGCAACTATACCTTTCTCTGACACAGTTAAACCCTGTTGGCTCTGGAAAAGGAAGCACAGATGAAAAATCTCTTAAGTATATCTATTTATGTGCATATGCTTATCATATAGCATTATGAGACATAGCTGAGGCTGAGTATAAACTTGGATTCACAAGTGTTTCACTTTGTTTTGTTTTTTGTCTTGTTTGGTTTGGTTTGGTGGTACTAGAATTGAACCCAGGGTTTTTTCACTGAGCTATAACCCCATTCATTTGTTCATTCATTATTTATTGTGAGACAGGGTCTCACTAAGTCTCTAAAATTACCCAGCTTGGGTTCAAACTGATGATCCTTCTCCCCTGACCTCCCAACTTCCTGGGATCTTATGTCATTGTGTCTGGTTTCAGAGCGAGAATTTTTTCCTGAAAGATTCTTCTATCAACTCTCCCACACTCTATTATGATTTCACATAAGCCAACGTATCTCTTCCCATTCTATCTTGATGCAATTTCCATGTCAGTCTCCATTTGAGATTCTCATTACCTCATCCTCCATAGCCCTTCACACATGCTAGAATACTACCACTTCCCAAAGTCATTAATAATGTCAACAAATACTTTAAACAACTTGTTTCCTTTTACATGGAGATTGAGAGAAAATTTCTAGTGGTAAAGTCTCTCAAAAAAGTCACAGGATGATGTCAGAGGCCTGGGATAAAAATATCCCAGCATCTTCTAACATCACACATGTTATTCTTTTTATGTGAGTTTATCCTAAGTGGGTGAGAAAGACACAAAATCATATCATATCCTGTAACTACTGTCTCCAGTGGCATGTATGAAATCTTCTAGTTGATCAAGAAATAATGACAATTTTATCAAGGAATTTTCACATGTCAAGAGCTACTAAAACTTTAAGGAAAATTTTTTTTTCCAAAAAATAACATTAGGTATACTCCTTCTGCACATTTGCTAGCATCTTGTTCTTTCATTAGTACATTAGGCAAAGGATGGCTCTTGCCATAAAATAATTGAGTAAATTTGTTTATTCTAGTTAGTTTGATTTCTCAAATCATATTTCACATCAGTTGTTCATACTTCTGTAAGGATAAATGGGGAACATATGTATACTCTTCTTTAAATGAATATCTGAAGCCCAGCAATGTCTCAAAACTAGCAACTTAAGACTAGATTAGAGAGGATATTTGACTTCTAGCACAAGGGAGAGCTTTCTGGTCCCCTGCCTTGATATTCTGCTATGTATACTGTAGAAAGAAAGCATCCAGGATAATGCAATCACGTAATAAATTTCAAAAATAAATACATACCAAGGTATTAAATTGTCTCCTCCAATTTTTGCTCCTCAGTCATATGTTTTATCCCAGGATAGCAAATTGTTTACAAGCAATTACAGTAATTAAGCATAAATACACCCTAGTGAGGCAAATATTATTATCCACTTTTTAACAGATGGGAAAGCAGAAGTGGAAAGAGATCCAAAATGACCTGCACAAGGCCAAACAGGGTGTCTGTTGCAGAGGGGGAGGGCTTGGAGCCTCACACACCCCAGCTTTGTCCTTAGGCTTCTGGAAGATCGATGCATTTTGACATTTTTTTAAAAAGATAAAAGAATATAAAGGATGAAGTTAGATGATGACAATGCCAGGGAGAGAGATGCCAGAAGTAGCAATTACTAAAAGGGACACAGTTTAAGAGATGTGATGTGACATAGACCCATGTCTCAGAGGTGTCTCAGTCAAGGTCCAGGATCATTCTAGGACTCCCTCAATTTAGCAGCAGAGGTCACAGAAGGAGAATGAGAGATTTTCCTCTAAGTAATAAGATGGCCAATTTTTTTTTCCAGATTTGCATCTTCAGAATGAGCCTGATCCTATAAAATGAAGACTACTGGAACCACAGAGCACAACGTGCTTGCGAGGATGACGCAGTTGCCCTTTCTGAAGGGCTTTGGAATTTGTGAGTCAAATGCACAGTTGCATTAACATTAGGAAAATTACATCCAGGGAAAAACAGTGAAAGACAAGTAGGCTAACTTTTCATGCTGCGTCTTTCTGCCCATTATCGCATTTGACAAACAGTTTGAATTCAAGCAGAAAGTGTACAGCCAAATAGAAAAAGACAGCAATGAAACAATGGTATTAAGAGTTAACAAAACACATTTGAAATGAGAAGTCGGCAGGAGAGGTTCATGTCACATTCCTGAAATCCAAAACAGTGAAGCCAATACAAATTCTTATTTGATTTTTTTTCTGTTGAAACATTTGGGAAATTTTTTATCCTATTTGTCATCACTTATCAATGTAAGATGGATGCAGCCTGCAATAAAACAAGAGGGATTTGAAAGCCTTCCTCCGACAGCTTTATGAAGCTGTATGAAGAGGACAGAAAAGTATCTAGACACCCATTTCTGCAGACAATTATTTATAGCACTGGTTATTTCTATGAACACTTATACAGCCACTATATACTAACCACAAAACAGGGAGGAAAAAAGAAAGGGAATGAGACAGAAGAAAGAAACAGACACAGGAGCACACCCAGAGGCAGAGAGAGAGGGGGAAAGAGAGAGAACTTTATTTCCAAGATAACTGGCTTGCATATGCATGTCTCAAGAATGCTTTGAAAATGTATGTCTTTCATTTTCAATTTTCTCAGAAGATGCAAGAAAACATGCAGCAGGGTGTGTTCCCTCTTGGAGAATTCTTCATATAAATGAATTTTAGTCAACATTGGATCAAGATGGACAATTATTAGGTATAATGTGGTCATTTTAGGTGGTTTATTAGTTTCTGAAAATATCTTGAGAAAAAAACCAGGTATCAGATGGAATACAGAATTCTAAGATGTTTACTTCATGACACTTTTTTCTTTTCTCTTTCTTTTTTTTTTTCTTTTTTAACTGGGTATCAAACTCATGACCTTGCCAGGCAGGCACATTATGGTGCTGACCTAAATCCCCAGCCGCTTCATGACAGTTTTTAAAAACACTTGAAGCTTATGTTTCTGTTTCATTGGTGGAGGGAACAATCTTTTGTGTCTTTCACCATTCATTAGATATGTCCACACGCTACTGAAAGAATGAACTGACCTGCAAGTAAGGAAAAGCACAGAGAGAGAAAGAAGGTGGTTAAGATATGCAGACTGAGACCAATTAACAGAATTTCTGAATAAATCTTTAGATGTTACAAGGAAATGACTACAAAGATCAAAGTGTGAGTAACTACAGCAAGGGAGTCTGGCCAGAATAATAGAAGCTGTTGGTTCTTTTATTTCTAGAATTTTGCTCGTTTGCAATTAGGAATTCCTAAATTCAACAGTGTGCATTCAAGTTAGGTGAAGCCACCAACCAGAATGAAGAACTGAATGAATAAACCGTGAATGAATTGCAAGTAGACTTGTATTTGTTCTATTTGAACAAATTAGGAAAGTTAGAAAATCTGAATCCTGAAGAATCCTGGATCTTAGAATGTCTGTCACAGACATCACCCTCCTGTGCGACATATCATTTGGCACTTGGTAGTGTCCACCATGCCACACTGTCCAACACCTTAGCAAGCAGGACTGTGAGGCCAAAATTGGCCCTAATTTACGAATCTTGGTTTGGATTGACTTTGACATCCACATTGAGTTGTGTGCAACAAATCACTTCTGGGTTAAAAGTTTTCTCTTCCATCTAAAACACTGTGCACATGTCTAGATCACAGGCTTGCTTTCACCTTTGAACACAAGTCATCGATGAGTAATGATGCTCCTATCTTCCACCTTCCTGGAAACAAGCAGAATTCTTCAGAAGCAATTACTAATCCTGGGGGTCAGTAGATAAGCTATAGCTCCTATCGCTGATTTGGGTTTCAACAATAAGAGCAGACAATCCTCTTCTGCAATACCAATCATCTGTTGCTTGCTTCATAGAGAAACTGAGTAAAACGAGAACTTAATGACCTCCCCAGCTGGTAAATCTCTGAATTTTCAATGACATCTGAGCAAAGTCACATCTGTACACTGCAGGTTTCTCAGGTCCAGATTCTACTTCATGTGTCAGCGAATCAGGTTTACAGGATCTCCAAATTCTTGTACTTTCTCCAGATTTTTGAAATATTTTAAATTCATTAGGAACACAGAGTGACATGATATATTTTGGACAAATGAAAGAAAATTCTGACCGTAAATTATTGAACGGTTCTTCCAAACCTCTAACTTTGACATCTAGGAAAGTGAGTGACTTAGGACTCACTCGTTTGCAATTAGGAATTCCTAAATTATGAAGTATTAATCCATTTATTTCCAAGCCAGCTGTCACATCATCCTTTGTTAGTCAATATCTTAAATTTCTTCTATATACTTCCTACCCTCATCAGCAATGGCAGGGTGTTAGGCAATTAAAAATAAATTTATGTTAAGATAGCAATAAATTTTGTTTGTTTTGAGGTATAAGAGGGAAAATTATTTGTTATTGTTATTTTACTTGTTTCATAGTCCATTGTATTTCTATCTTCCAAATATGAGGTGCACTTATAATTTTAGTTTCTTTTGTAAATCTACCAGTTCCTCCACTAAGCACATCTATTCCTTATGTCTCAACAGTGATGAAAAATATGTCAAGATGGTCTTTAGCAATTAGCCAAAGCAATTGAATGACTTGAGAATACCACCACTTTTTCACATACAGTACTAGTTCTGGCCAGGACATATTATGAGTCACAAGAGCTTATGGCCTAGAAGGATGGATTTTTTAACCTAAATAGATTCATAACTAATGGTGTCATGTTCATATACTTCAATGAAGAAATGGAGCCAAAGCTGTCCAGTACAGACAGTGTTGGTCCTAATAAAATATGACTCCAACCCTGACGTCCTCCACTGGACGTTGAATGGATTTGTGCTTTAATAAGCCATCTCTGCCTCTCATGATTTGACTCTCAGTGCTTCTCCAATCTCAGAGCAGAAAGTTTTTTGACACTACCTTTGTGTGGCAGCAACAGCAAACTGCATGCAATCCACTGTTCCTCCAACAGCCCTAGCCACTCACTAAGCCCTATACTTAGGATGCTGCTTCTCACATCCATAAGCATCCCCAGTAACCATGCATATTATGCTATGTCTCGTATTTTGGATGTGCTGAACTTTACTTTCAGTCCATAATGCTCTACATTCATTCTGTATAGGTAGTAATAGTGTACAGTGTGTATTTTACTGATCTAAAGTTTTTATAAACAAATTAAAACATACTGTCATGAGATTTGCATTGAGATACACTGCAAAACTACTTTTTGTGTAACATTTCTATAGCTTTATAATTAAAGAAGCTAATGTTTAGCAAAAGATGAGCTAAATATTAACTCTAAATAAGAGTTTTTAGCTTAAAGCTTTCAGCAAATGTTAATTGAAAGTAAAACAATTATATTCAAAAGACAAGTCATTAAAATTATTTTTTCATATGATCCATACACATCAGTAAACTAACTGCAGAACACAGAGCCACAAGCCATAGTATATGCTCTTAATAAGTTCACAGCTGACCTGAGATAAAATCCTGTGGTCACATTATAGAGTGGTAAGCAGGAAGTGTCAAATGGATGATGTACAAACAGCGGGTTCAATGGGAGCTGCTGGAACTGCTTTCTGGAACCACTGTTTGTGGCGGTCAGGGTGGGGGAAACAAGTTTCGGGTGTTAGACAGTGGTGATGGTGAGTATAGAGAACAAAAAAGACTGTCCCTGTTTGTTTCATACAGTGACTCCATGTGTTCACATAAGGTGAACCACTACCTCTGAAGATGATTTGTGATTCCACCTCACCCAGCTTTGACTTTGAAATTCACTTTCCCGTGGGTACAGGACTGTTCGGCAATGTTACCCAACTGCTTTCTTATTAACTGATGACTCCGCTGCATTAAGAACCAATGAGAGTAACGTTTACTTCTTTTTTTCTTTAAGGATTTAGCAGTCTTGAAATAGCAACTCATGGAGTGGGAAAAGCCAGTGAACTGCCCTTTGTGTTTTTTCTTCTCTGCTTATGTTACTTGTTTTTGCATTAATTTTCACCAAATTAACGTACCTTAAAATATATATTGCTGCTAGCCACAAATTTCAAGTCTGTTTCTTTCCTTGTTTGCCACCTGGTTTCAACCTCCACTTTTGCAAATCTCCAAGGTAAGCTGAAACAAACATATGTTCGAAGCAAACACAGCAATGTCTATGTGGAGGGAAAGACAGGTGATAATTTTTTTTTTTTTTATCAGTACCGGGGATCGAACTCATGACCACCTGCTTGCAAGGCAGACACTTATGCCGCTGAGCTAAATTCCCAGCCCCTGAAGTGACAAATTTTTGTCAATAACTATGAAAGCTTAACTTAGAATCAGGACCCTTCAGTGATATACTATCCAAATTTAAGTAAATAAAATACCTCATCGTTTTTCTGGAAATATTGAAATCCAATAATCTTTAAGCACAATAGAAACACAAATTGTATATGCAGTTAGTGAAGTAAGTATCTGTGTTTTAAATTATAGTCTAATCCATGACTTTATCTTCTATAACAAAGACTGAAAACTATTATCTGTAAAGTTATACATTATCACTTAGCATCTAAAGTTCAAATGATTTTAGCTTTTCATATTATACTTAATTCTCTGAGACCCTTTAAAATATTATATTTTAAGAGATACACTTAAAAATGTTTTCCTAATGTTTATAGTAGCTAGGTACAAGAATACAACTCTTACAATATTCTTTCCATTTTTCCATTTTCCATCTTCCAGTAGTTCACATCTCTGCTTCTTAAGATTCCTCTGCAGTACACACTAGAAAGACGTTCTTGAACTTGTCCACAGCTATTTCTAATTTGTCTGATCTTCGTCAGTCAGTTTAAAGGAGCATAAAATGTCATCTGCCTCATCCGTCACTGTGTGTGTGTGTTAATGTATTTATCTGATTCACTTCCCCTGACTTGTCTGAGCTTGATGCGGTTCTGAATCTTTCCCATCTCCTAATTTATTTCAGTCACACCGTGTGTATACTGGAGCTGAATTTCTCAGGTAGCCTCATCTGAAAAGGTGCCATGCTCTAGCAATTTCATAAGCAATTATCATTCTAATAGCTTGCAAATCCTACTTTGTAAATTCACTTTTGGTGTTGTGCCAGACAGAGGTCCATTTCAAGTATTTTCAGAAGCCTTATCAACATAGAAGCTGTTGTCTGACTCTTTTGGGGATGCCTAGAGATAGTTCATGATACTGTATTATCAACTGAATCTCACATGGACACCAGTACTGACATGTGAGGACTGTGTGGCCATAATTACCACTACTGAAAAATTTAGGTTGAACTCTTGCCCTAGTCAATGTAGTGCAATAAAATGGCCAAAGGCACTGTGTTCTCAGATAAAGCCAGTGTGTCTCAGTACAGTTTTAGAAGAACTTTCTTTTTGGTAACCACCAACATCACCATTACCTTGATTGCTTCACCGAAGTCAAACATTTATCAGAAGTTTATTATATTAATAGTGCTATGTGTGGTCTTAAGCATATGCAAGGTGATCTGATGAAATAGGTAAACATTGATGTAAGGTATTGTTTCTTAGGTGAATAAATAGATATTAAGTGTCACAGGAGTTCAGAGCCAAAATGGAGCATTCAGAAAAGTCACCAAGATACTAGGCATCGGAGGGAAGATTATCTGGGCCTGGAAGAGCAGGTAGGCAATACTCAGAGGAAGCAGGAAGAGCCGGGCAGTGAGTGGGCAGTCACGGTGTGTGGAGAATAATCAATAGCCACATCAGTCAATAAAAAGTGAGCATGAAAGGCACAATAACAATTATGACTATGTGAGACATTAGATTATAGATGATTTTAAATTCTTCAGTGTGAACTTTCAATGTATACAGAAGAAGTGAAAAGGAGTCAAAATGCTCAAACCAGATACTTGGACCTGAGACCATTTCCCTGGTGTGAAATCCTTCTTATCAGGTAACTCAATCCATATTTAGCAATTCAGCAAATAATTCTACTGCATGTTAGGAACTTTTCTAGTGCCTCACACACAGCAAGAACTGAGAGATAAAATTTCTTATTATAGATTAAATTAATTTTACTGGAGCTTCTATAACAAATGACACTGAAGGGGTAGCTGATGCAACAGAAATATATATTTTACAGTTCTAGAGGCTGATGCTCCAGATCCAGGTCACAGCGTTGATTTCCAATGATATGTCTATTGTGGACTTGCAGGTGGCCACCTCCTGGCTGCCTCTTCACCTGTGACCCAACATATGCTGCTCCTCTGTGGTCTCCTCCACTTTTATAAGGTGTCATTTATATGACTTAGGGTCAGCTAGCAGCCCCATCTTAACTTAATCATCTATATAAAACTTGTCCAAACAGAGTTACTTTTGAGTACTGAGGTTTGTAATTTCAACACATGAGTTGGTGGGGGCAAAATTAACACATAACATAGAGCCAACACTGTAATAGTGAAAAAATCTTCATATCTTCAGAAAAATAAACTTCTTAGGGGTCTTTGCCTGGTTCCCCATCACGCTGGATAGTTCTGTAACTCCAGTTTCATATATGTAAGCTTATAGTTGCTTACATATATAAAATTCTTTTCTCTTTTCCTTGCATCATAATGACCAAGCAAAATTCAGGAGAAAAGGATGAACCATGTCTTCCATAATATTCCTGTTGTGACTTATATTTCCTTCAAGGGTTCTGTCACTATCCACTTTATCCTGCTTTCTCTTAAGAAGGACGAGGACAAAGGACTAACAGAGTGAGATCTGGCTTTGGATCTACTTTCCTACAGATGTCACTGATCACAAGGCTCAAGTAAGAATATAAAGAGTTAGAAATGCTTTGAAAGGAAATAGACTGCAAGAATCCTGAATTTCTCAGTTTCAGCAGTCTGTGGGTAAAATGAGGTCACATCAATATTAATAATCAAGCATTCCCCCAACCCTGGCCTACAGGCATGTCTGCAGAACTGCAGATTCTCATTCCTCATTGCCCTGGTTCACACCCAGGTGATCACCTCTTAGTTATTTCTGGAGGTCACAGGTTGAGTCTCACCTCATGTTCCTTCAGGAATAAATGTACATCTCTTCTTCCCTTCTACATTCTTACTGAAGTTCACCTTTCAGGACCTTTGGAGGCAATTCTTGCCTACCCACTTTCACAACTGATAATAGCTTCTAAGAGTGGTATTTCTTAGCCAGTCTCCACCACTCCCAGTTCTTGGCCGTGTTTGACCTAGCTTTCCTTTGAAAACTTGGAAACAATGTCCTCTCTTCTTTGTCTTGCTCTTAGTCACCAAGACACATAGCCCTGAGGCTGTCCCAAGTCTCACACAACTCACATGAAAGTGATCCCTGGAGATGGAGAAAATGGTGCTTTCTGCTCCAAAACCTTCCTCAGTTCCAAAATTCAAGCCCTTGATCTTAACAACTCATGAAAATATATGGCTCAGTAAAAAAACCCCAAAAGTGTAATTGTTATTGTAAAAAAGAGAGGAAAGGAAGGTCTAAGGGATATAACTACATGTATGTTTGAGTGTGTAGAATGGAAAACCATACTACTGAGCTTTTGTTGGATCATTGAATGAAACTGTCTGCAATCTCACTGTATGAATGTCCACTTTATATGCTTTAATTTTATAATTTGGACAACTGTTTCTAAGATGACAAAGTGTAACCTATTAACTAGTGATTTCTTACTGTATATTTTTTCTTGAAATTCTGTATTATTTGTACCCTGTTACTGCTTTGGTTTTTTTAATTTCCTTTCTTTTTTCTCTTTAAATAAAAAAAAATACATGGCTCCACAAAGAAGAAATCTGAGCTGGAGAGCAGGTATATGTTGCCTTAATACAATCAAACTTCATTTGGGCTGCGTGATGATAAAAATATAAGAAATTAAATTCTCATCACTTGTAATAATATGACAGTTTTCATATTATGAATTCTATTGTCTTGACATTGGTGAAGTCTGTGAAATATTTTTGTAAAGTTAAATAATATTTATTCTAAGTAGTTTTCTATGATCAAAATTAACTTAATGTATGTTATTCGTCAAATATTTGAAGTCTACAATGTTCAAGGCATTTTGCAAAAGTATGTTGTTGGTAAGTATTCTGGGTAACAAAATTTTTGTTACTTTCTCATCACTAGAATAAAACACCCAACACTCACAACTTCCAAGGGAAGAGATTTATCTTGGTTCATGGTTTTAGTCCATGGTTGGCTATTTCAAAGCCAGAAACTGGATGGCATAGGGCCACGGGAAAGAAAAAAAGGGTACAATCCGTGGCAGTCAAGAAACAGACTGAAAAGCAAGGGTTGGAAACAAAAATATTTACTTCTAGCTCATATCCCTAGTGACTCAACTCCAACCATGGCCCACTTTCTAACAGCACACTTAGCTACTCAGTGAATCCACTGATGAGCATAGCACCGCCATATTACAACAACATTTCATATACATAAGAACTTTCAGAAGTACAATAGGTCTCAACCATAACAACAATCTCTCTTACATGTAAAATAAGTATCGTTTTCCATTTTTAAGGAGTTGATGGCAACTGATTCTGCATTTTTTCTATAAAATTCTGTCTTTTGCCTAAAATTGTTAGGAACAAAGATAAATGAGATGTGTAAACCCTGTTTCAAGTTTCAACAAATCAAATATCTTAACTGAAAGATAAAGTAACAGATACTCAACTAGGATCTCTTTTGCACGTCAACTAAGCAAATCAGTAAATTAAGGAACTAATCACTTGCTTTTATTTGTTACATGAACATATTTAAGAAAAATGCATCTACTCAAGCTGTTCCAAAAAGAGGAAGCTAGGGAAACAAGCTATCAAGCAGTAGATATCATGTGCGTTCCTGACTGACCATTCTCCTTTCCAGTACTTGCTGGGTACAGCACAAGCACTTGATTTTTCAAAATGTCTCCATATGTAAGACATCAGACTGACTTCTGTGTAAAACTATGTGTAAGAGTCATTTTATGCCTCCAAAATAAATTTTTCCAAAAGGTTAATAGTGACACAGGAGAAGATTCAAATGAGTAAACCCCACTCCATGTGTGATAAGGAATCTATTATTTTTCCAGAGCTCCACTGGATAAACTATTGTTAGTCCTTTAATAATTCATACAGTAATGGTTATTATCTGAGGTTAATGGGAAAATGACAGATTGGTGACTTCTGCAGATGAATAATAATGAAAAGTTTCCTTTGTACAAATTCAGAGTTTACACTTGTATGTCTTTTATTTCCTGCTTCATTTTAATCTTTCATAATCTTAGATAAATTATATAGAAGTATAATTGTGTTCATCTGAAAATTGTGGGATGACACTTAGAAAAGATGATTGCTTTACCCAAAGAAATTAGATCCACAGAAGTTACAGATAAAGTTTCATAACTTATACTATATTCTATGATTTTTTTGTTGTTTGTTTGTTTGTTTGTCTATACAGGGTCTCATTTTGTAGTTTAGAAAGACTTTGAACTCACTATGTAGTCCAGGCTTGCCTTGAACTCCTGGAAATCCTCCTGCCTCAGCCTCCCAAGTGCTGGTACTACAGGCATATACCACCATGCCATACTAAGTTCTACTGTTGTTCTATACTACCAACATTATCTCATCTCTGTAAGCCATACTTATACCTTTCATTCCATCCAAGATTTTCTATGCTTTTAACTTTATACAGCTTACAACCATAAGCTATTACAAGAACAGTTACCAATGAGTTATTTGCAAAATTTTTATGACAGCAGCCACCCTTAAATAGTAGTCTTCTAAATTTTGTGCAATTAAACATCTATAAGTTTTCTCTAACTTCTAATAAAAGTTAATTAAATATCATTGACAGGCAAGAAGCATAGTTCAAATTTCCAACAACTTATGATTCTTAATATGTATTGTATATTCACAAAATTATTAGATAGTCAAAGAAGCAGAAAAATTAAACTCATCACCAAGGGAGAAAAATTAAGGCTGAAGATGTAATTCAGCAGTAGAGTACTTCTGTACCATTCGTGAGGCACTAATTCAATCATCAGCAGAAAGAAAGACAGTTAAAGATCCCAAAATATCCCACATGTTGAAATTAGCAGCCAAAAGCTGTAGAAGCAGCTTTTAAATGCCTATTAAAAATTCTTTAAAACCTGTCATCATAAGTTAATAGATGAAGAATGGGGAAAACAAATAGAAATTCTACGACTGAAAATACACACTGAAATGGTAAAGAACTGGATGGGTTGGATAGTGCAGAAGAAAGGGTTAGAAAAACTAAAGGTCTGTCACTAGAAATTATCAGGCCTAAATATCACATAAAAATTAAATAAGTGAACCAACTCAGAGAGCAATGTCAAGAGATTTAACATACATGTAACTAAAGTTGCTAAGAAAGGAGAAACAACATTTAGAAACATACTTGAAGAAATAATGGCAAGATTGGTGAAAAACTTTCAATTATAGATCTTAAAAACTATATGAATTCTAAACAAATAATATATATATATTTTAAACTTGTAGCTAGGAATATCAGAATCAAACTGCTGGAAACTGAAAATAATCATAGAAGCATCCAATGGAAAAAAAAGACATCACATACGGTGGAACAGCAACACAAAATGAAGGTAAAATTATTAGTAAGCACAATGAAACCCCAAAGACAAAGAAATTACATCTTTAAAGTGCTTTAGAAACAAAACAAAATAATCAACTCAGAATCCAATATTCACTGAAAAATCCATTAAAATAAGGATAAAGACATTTATAGACACATCAACCTGAAAGAATTTGTTGTATTCACAGTTGAATGGCAAGAAATACAAGTTACTCATCTTAAAGAGAAATGACATCACATGGAAACTCAGATTTGAAAGAAGTAGAAATAAGAAATATGTAACTAAGTATAAAATGTTATCTTCTTTTTTTTCTTCTACTTTTTTAAAGAAAACTGACTACTTAAAGAAAAAAATAGTAATAGTTTACTCCAGGTTTTAAACAGTGTGCAGATATCAAATATTTGAAGATAAAAGTACTTTTGTGGGGAGGTGTCTTGGTTAATTTTCTGTCATTGCTGAGACAAAATACTTGATACCCAAAATGAAGGAAGAAAAGGTTTATTGAGCTTACATTTTGGGAGGATTTCAGTGCACACTCAGAACACTCCAAGGCAGGGTGGTGTGGCTGAGGAGCAACTGTTTATAGCAGCTGCAAGCAACAAGAGAGAAAAGGGCAGAAAGTGAAAAGTATGCCTCCTTCTCTCCCATATATTGTATGCCAGCTACCCATCCTTGGCAGGTGCAGCACTCGCAACATCAATGTTCAATGCTAGATAACTAACTAATCACCAAGGCCAGACTCAGCCGCTTCGCTTCAAAAAGCCCATCCCGCCCATGACCACATAAGGCTTTGGGGGACATTTAAACACAAACCATAAACAGGAACAGATAGTAAATGAAACTGTGTCTGTAAGGTTCCCAGGTATTACTTACAGTAGTTAAAATACTAGTTCTAAATTGACTGGGACAAATTAAGGGAATAAAAGTCACCACCAGTAATTTAAAAACACAAAAGGACATAGGTGAAGAAGCTGAAAAAGAAATACTAGAAGTATGTAGAACTGAAAGGAAACAAGCAATAAGGAGAAACAACAATAACAATAGATTAAAAATAGAGAGATTGTACAGTCAAACCAAATCAACACTTTGAATATAATTGGATCTTCATGTGTATGATTAATTTTTCAACGAGGGTCAAAGACAACACTGTGGAATCTTGCAAATAAATGGTTACTGGAACAACTGGATATCTGTATGTCAAATGGTGGCACATGCCTGAAACCTCAGAAATCTAAGAGGATACACACCCGGTATAAAGTATTTCCAAGAATCAAGTACATCATTGATATACACCTATTATAGTGCCTGTTATATATACCTACTAAATTATGCATATCTATTATATTACTTTATTACATACCTAAATACTTATCACAAGAAAAATTAACTCATATCTGTATAAATAGCTGCACATAAGTGTGTATAGTAGTTTCACTTGTAGTAATCAAAATTTAGAAATGACTCAAATGCCCATCAGCAGATGAATGTATTAAAATTCTTTTTTTATTATTAAAATTTGCTTATTTATGTATTTGTTTATTTTAAGCAGAAAAACAGAAAAATCAAGAAGCAAGAAAACAAACAAAAAGACACCAAAAAAGCAAAATGACAACAACAATAAAATAATGACATAGGGTTTCAAATCAAGATATTAGGAATTTAACAATGGTTATTACACTGCATATTGTTATCTTCAAAATAGTTGTTCAGGTTACCAGATACAGGAATGCAAAATTGATCAAACAATATAATTTCCTTTTAAGTACTTTCTTTCCCTTTTACTATTATATCTATCATAATTTTTGGATCTTACTTACTCTTAATGGCTTATACTAGTGAGACAATATAGTGTTTATACATGGTAGAATGATTTACTTCACTTATGAGTATGGTTCCTAGTTGCAACCATTTATATATGAAATCTTTGAGTTTATTGTTCTTTATGGCTGAGGAGTATTTCACTGTATAAAAATACCACATATTTTTTAATCAATTCTGCAGTTGATGAGCATTTCAGTTGTTTCCAAGTTCTGTCTATTACAAATTGTGTAGCTATAAACATAGGTGCACATATATCACTGATATTTTCAATTTTTCTGAGAAAATACCCAGAAGAGGAATAGCTGGGTTAACTGGACCTACTAATTTTAGTTCTCTGAGAAATCTCCACATTAATTTCCACAGTGGTTGTACCCTTGTACACTGCTACTAATAGTGGAGGAGAGTTTCTTTTTCCCCACAACCTCACCAGCATTTGTTACTGGTTGACTTCTTGATGTTAGCCATTGTTTCTGGAGTAAGAAGAAATCTTAATTTTTTTAATTTGCATTTCTCCAATTATCAATAATGTTGAACATTTTTCATGTATTTATTTGCCATTTGCATTTCTTCATCTGGTAATTATCTGAGATATCCATTTTTAGATTGATTGGGTCTTTGAATTTAGGGAGTTTGATTATTTTCAATACATTTTATGTTCTAGACAGAAGTACTTTGTCTGAGGGACAGGTGGAAAAAGTCTTTTCCCAATCTATTTTTTCACTCTGTTGGTAATTTCTTTCTAAGCAAAGGAATCCTATACCAAAATAAAAGAGAATGGACTATATACACATAATATAAACTCCAATTATGCAGAGTGAAAAACAAAGAAAAAGATACAGGTTAGAGTAGAACACTATCCAGGACAGATCCTTTGAAGACTGATAGATCTTTTTTTTTTTTTTTTTAAGTACGGAGTAAGAAGATGGGTTCATGAATGTATGCATATAAAATGATTATCAAATTATACACTGTAAATATATGCAATTGATTTTGTGTGAATTATACCTTAGTGAAAATGTTTCTAAATGTGGAACAAAACAATGTTTATTTTTTATAACATAAAAGCAAAAAAGGTAAGCAATAGAAATGTCCATTAACAGTATATAAATTCAAATTTATTTTAAGTTGGATACCATACAGTAACAAAAAGAATACCTACATGCAACAACATGGATGAAACTCCATACTTCTGAATAAAAACCAAATTATAGAATCATGAACACTATTATTATAAATATAAAACCTGAAGGTATAGGTAATTAAATAATACGTTTAAGAAATCCATGATGGATATAAAAAATCTAGAAAAGTAAAAGGGAAATAACTCTATAATTCAAATTAGTGAGCTTTCTGGGCAGATATAATGATATTGGAAGGAGGCAAAGCACCTAGAGAGCTTCAAAGCATAATTTTAATGTTTTATTTCTCAAAGTTAATGTGATCGAACTGAATATTTCTTAAAATACTGTGCTTTATACTACAGACATGTTTTATAAGTGTTTGTGTAAGTATCCATTTTTTATCTAATCAAGATTTAATTGAAGATGTTGAGAAGTCTTAGAATGTACATTTTGCTTAAAAGACAGAAACTTTCCAACAACATAAACAAAGAATTCCTGGCATATTCTGTCTAGGAATGGTGCCCTTAAAATACAAATCTCAGGGGTCCTAAGTAGTAAAATCATGAGAATTTTGGGAAAACCATGTTTGTATCAAAATAGTCTTGAAGCTAAGGAGCATTATCAATAACAGAGAGAACCATTTTACAATAACTAGAAAATTAGTTCATCCAAATACCGGCAAACAATATGAAATAATTACATGCAAACCCCAGGGTACACTGATAGAATAATGAAGGGTGCGAGAGGATTATGTTCTCTTTATTGTCTCTGGGAGTAGTAGGAAGGATCATATTTCTGTGTATTTCTTGTACCCATCTTGAAGGAATAAATGTCTTTCCTTCAAATTTCTTCCGCATCATATTATTAAACTTTTATGCTATTAAAAACAAAGAGATAAAATGTTTAAAAGCCCAGCACAAGTAGAAAATAAAAATGTGAAATGATTAATAATCAATGTTATAATTATTAACATTCAATAATTTAGTATAATACCATAACATTTGCCCAAATTCTAAGATAAGTTGTGCAGAGGGTGAACTTTTTGTGTATTCTGTCATCTGAGACTTGCTCTTTTTCTTGGAAATCTTTTTTCTATTTGATTTTATGTTTGCACTTAAATCAAGAATACAAATATTGAGCTCAGAAATAAATTGATACATGGTTGAAGCTATATGTGATCAGAAAAATCGAAATCATTTTTCTTTACAGACAAAAGTATTGAAATGAATTGCCATCCTGGCTAAGTGGAAGCATTACAGTGACATGAGTAATATTCTAAAGTTACTGCAAAAGGCCACAGTGTTTGCTGATTACTCTATGGTACATGTGTCAAAAACAGGACTTAGGAACAGATTTCATCTTCCAAAATTATTCCCACTGATGAGAAGAACCTGGTATCTTGATGATTGTGGGAGAATAAAAAAGCAAAATAACTCAGTCCACTGACATGGGCTGGGGACCAATTCAGTGGTTTCTGTCCACCCCGACTTCTCTCTTAATTTACTTGCTGAATTACATCATGCATGGATTTATCTTCTTCAGGTGTTCAGAACTGAAATAGATTTTTCCCAGTTCTAGTCTGTCAAGAAATATGCACAGATCCACGGACCCCAGAATTTGGTCACAGAGCAATCCCCAAATCTGCATAAACTTCCTTCTCATGAATTATATCCATAACAATCTGAATGAAGAGCTGAAGACAGTATTAAAACATTAACATTACTTCCAAGATGAAAAATATATTTACTCAGACATTGTATAACCATTATCCAAATATTTTAACAGTTGATGGGTATATGCACATATGTGAGCATGTATGTGATTTTCATAAACCACATGAAAAATACATGACAATATTCACTGATAGTGCACATGTGTACTTAGGTATGGAGAGAAAATTTAGCCAAAAAAAAGTTTTCACCATCCAACAAACACTTATTCATTAAACATTATTGAACATCTATTATATATCAAGTCATGAATTAGATGCTATGCAAGGTATGAAGATTAATTAGTCATAGGCTTCCTTAAGCAGCTAATTATCTAGGGTCAGCGATAAACTGAGGACTCAAAATTTTACTTCCAAGAAGAAAGTGATATATGCTTCTGGCAGGCAGATAAAAACAGTTAAGGGAGTCTTAGAAAGGAGACACTAACTCTGAGAGAGCACACAATGGAGGGAAGACATCAAGGAATGCTTTACAGATGAGACACGTTTTTGAAGTGGGCAAGATGATCTGATTAAATTTCAGTAGAGGCAGTTCATAGAGACATTTCCATTAAAACAAACTGCATGCACAGTGTTGCAGAAATCAGAGTGAAGTACATTGTCAAAGATGTGAATTTATCCAATTTGAGAAGTGCTCAAATTTACAGAATGTGCTAGGAGAAAATGTCTGGGGAAAATGGATTTAGAACAATGGGTAGTGGGTAAGGGAAAGCCATTCAAGGAATCTGAGTAGGAAGGGAATGTGTATCGAGATGTGAACTCATGCTTATTTCTGTAGACTTGATAATCAATAGAGAACTATGTACTTAGTAGTTATTCAATTAACAATAACAATGTTTATAGCCTGCATTAGTTACTTTTCTCTGCTGGCTGAGATAAAATACCTGACATCCAAAGTTAAAGGAAGAAAAGCTTTATTTATCTCACAGTCTAAGGAGGTTTCGGTCCACAAGCAGCAGGCTTCAAGCACGGTAGCACATGGCAAAGGGGCAACAGTTCGTGTTAATGGAAGAGAGCAAAGGAAACCAGAGAGACAGAGAGATAGAGAGAGACAGATTCTGTCCCTTATATTGCATGCAGGCTACCTGTCCTTGGGCTGGTATAGCGCTCACAGTCTTAATTCCACCACAGGATCATGAATCAGTCACTCACTAGATTCAGTCCCCTTCCAAACTCCCCCCAAGCCCATGCAGCTTTGCGAGGACATCCAGACACAAACCATAGCATAGTCTATATTTAGTAAGCACTTATTATGATCCTAGTCCTGTTCTAATTATTTTGCATGTAGAAGTTCATTTAGTTCTCACAGCAGCATTGCTGTGTGTAGTTTTTTTTTTTAATTTTTAAGTTTTTAATTTCACATGATGGTTATACTTCTTTATTGGCCAGGATAGGACATTTAATACGCATACACCAAAGGGTAAAGATCAGATCAGGACTGGCAAATCCATCAACTAAGGCATTTATTGTTACTTTGTATGGAGAACAATCAAAATCCTCTCGGAAACTTTAAAATAAAAAATCATTCAATTTTTGCTCCCCATACATATTCTATTATGCAATAGACTGATAGGAAATAATGCTTTTATCCAACTGTGATCCTCTACATCCTATCCACCAACATTTCTCAGGCTCTGGTTACCAGTCTACTACACCCTGAGATCCACTTTTTAACTTCTGTGTTTGAGAGAAGGACCCACTTCTCTTGTCCAGATTGTTAACATAACTCTCATATCTGTAAGACATATCTCTGTCTTGCAGTTAAACTAAACTAACTGAGATGTGTCACTGAGGTTAGACCTAAGCAAAGTCACACAGCTTACCTTGCACACAGAGCAAAGATTTAGGCCAATGTCTCAACTGGTTTTCTCTAATTGTAAACAAATAAATATCTGTTAAATGACCACCTTCACACCCTGAAAAACAAAGCACTGTATTCTTTGATTTCATGACTGACAGATGAAAGTAGACATGATCTTCTGGACTCAGTCACAACCTTGGATACTCTATGACCAAAAAAAGAAACTGTTGGCTTTACACAAGTTCCCCTATCACCAAGAGAGCATGGCCCTTGTAAGTCTGTTTTGCTATTGAATTATGAAGTTGTTCAGCGACAGCTCCCTGCCCCTATTGCCAGGCAGCAGTGCATGATAGTCGGTCATCTGCTACAAGCTGGCTGCAGTATCCTGTGCTGGACACTACATGACTACAAGAAAGACATGCAAAAACTGTAGCTGGCTCTTGTGCAGAAAGAACATGCAGCAGAATCTCTGGGTCCTCAGGATGTGTAATATTTCCTCCTGGAAATTCTTCCTGCCATTACATCAAGAAGTTCTACAGTTGGCAGAAGAATGAAAGAAGAGAAGGGAGCAGTGAAGGACTTGAGGTTGTTCTACTCAAACATAAGCAAAGCAGTTAGCAGCTCATCATAATGATGCAGACAGCTTATAGCTCCAAAAATGATTTTTGTCTTTGAGGCAAAGGCAAATGATTTAAATCTCTCCTAGATTTCACAGCCTTGAAGCAGGTTGTAGGGGCACTAGCATGTGATTTCTGGAATCTGGGACCCTGTGGCAGGAGGATTACAAATATGAACTCAAGATGGACAACTTAGCAATTTAGTGAGACCCTATTTCAAAGAAAAAGTAACGTACAAAGTGTAGGGGATGGAGCTCAGTGTGAAGTCCCTGGTTTGTATCTCCAGCAGTGAAGAAGGAAAAAAAAGACTTAAAACTTGGGATTTCTGAAAACAAAGACTTCAATCAGGCCATGCTTGAAAATATTTCCTGTGATTTTTATGACCTATTCAAGGACATCTTTTTTGGTAATGAAAAGAACACAAGATGCTATGAGGAAGGGGAAAGCGTGAACTGTGACATTAAATCAAAACCCACTTTGCCCAGAGTGGCTGAGGGGCCAGAACCAGGGATCCTGGTGCTCTGAACCTATTTGTTTTCAGATTAAACACAGGAACAATAACATTTACATACCTCATGGTGGTAAAATAGTGAGATAATATAAGAAAAGGATATACAAACACTAAAATATTCAATGAATTTGGGTGCATGTGTGTGTGTATGTGTTTCTAACAGCACTCCCAATGCATTTCAAGTTAGACTATTGCTTAAAATGTGTCTCCCTCAGATTTCCTCAGAATGCAGAGCTGAGTTATTAAGATTCAATATAATTCCAGGACATCTCCCCGCTCTGTAGCATACCTGCCAGTGGAATGTTTTAAATGTCCTCAGCTTTCACAGAGGCAAAAAATTGAAAGGCCCATCCCTTCCTCAATCTTGCTTCCTCTGTTTCTGGCCCATTAGAAAAGAAGAGACTAGCATAAGCATGTATTAGAGAAGAAACATTAACAAAGTTTTAGAATCAATTTGAATGAAAGCAGGCAGGATGGGATGATACTTCAATGTGATTTGTAAGTTCCTTTACTGTTTATGTATTAGTTTCTTATCACTGATGTAACCAAGTACAAACAGCATAACAGTTTAAATTCTCCAGGTTCATCATTTTACAGTTCTGAAGGTCAGAAGTCCCACTGAGCTACTCAGGTGCACTCAGGAGTGTGTTCCTTCTGCATTCTGTGCAAGACTCTGCCCTTCATCGTCTCCACCTTCCAGAGACTTCTCATTTTCCTTGTCTGTTGACCATGATTCATCTTTAAAGTCAGCAATTGCATCAACCTGACCTTTGCTTCTATAACTCTTTACTTTCTTTTTCCTCACAGAGGTAGCCTTGTAATTATAGTGTATCTGCCCAGATAATCCAGGATGATCTCCTCATCTCAAGATTCTTAACTTAATCACATCTGCAAAGTGCAATGCCCATCTTGCTCTGTAAGATAACCTATCCACACATGCCAAGGATTAGCTAGTTTTCTCAAGACTGGCACTTAACAAATATCTGTTAAGTAAACAGACACATGGGCATCATGGAAGGCTATAATTTACAGTTTTGTTTTGCTTTGCTTTTTTTTTTTTTTTTTTTTTTTTTTTTTTGCTTTGATTTGTTTGGGTTTGGTTTGGTTTGCTAACCCACATCTCGCCTCTCCCCAAGCCAGCGTTATCACTGAACCTTAGAAATATATTAGCCTTTGAAATAATCTCACCATTAGCTTTGCTCACCTCATGAGGGAGGAATTCTGAAGATTCTTAGGAATGGAATAATATTGATTCAACATACACCCTTGCAGTTTTGTCATTTTCTTTATACCTTGTTTTGAGCACTCACCCTGGATTTCTAAAAGCAGCCCAAATTCAGGTAAACACATTACCTATTTTGAATTGCTCAGTTTGAGAATGTAAGGACTACAAAGGGCAGAAATAATAGTGACCTTCTCCTTCTTGAAAATCAGACTTGTGTTCAACACTTGGGCTTAATGCACACAGGTTGCTTAATAAAACAGAGGCTTACATTTCCTTTAAACATATTGTTATAACCACAGCAGAAGAAAAATGGTGCTGAAGAAAAGATTTTTATTATCTTTTATTTTACCCTCTAAAATCTAATTCAGAGCATGAGGAGAAATGCTCGCACAGAGCCAAATTTCATGTTCATTAATGTAATTGGACATTAGTGCCATAGCCACGTCCTCCCACTCAGCAGCAAAAATGACCCTCTTCCCTTATTATCATCAATAACACCACAGTGATGGCCTGGCTGGGACTGACCAGATTGTAACTAAGCTCTCGATCCCTTGGGCAATGGGGTGATTTTTATTTACAGTGACAAGATGATCTTTACACTTGTTTCTCTTTGGACTGTATACACACAGCTCTATCCGTAAGCCAAAACACAGCCACACAGGCTCTTTTGCTCTGCACTTTACTTAAATGACGAGGTGTCAGCATTAATTTCTTGACCATTGGAAAGTTTCATCTCTCTTGCCCTAGGGATGTTTTCTTGACCTCTTCAGTTCTGTGATTGGGAACAGTTTGGTCTTTTCTCATAAGCTCCAAACATTTCCTTTCTTTTCCATTGCAATTATTATCTCCTGTGACATTTACAAGGACCAGTTCTGCTGTAACGAGAGCTATAAACATACAAGGAGCTTTGGTGACCCAAAATTCTTTTCTGCTTGAACATGCCAGTTAATAACACAAAGCTTTCAGCATGAATTTGTGATTTGGACCTTCTGAATAAATTCCCTGCTTCAAAAGTAGTCTTTGTAGGACTCAAAATACATTTGGAAAAAAATTATAATCAAGCATAATTATGTAAATAAAACGTTGAATTTTCTGTAAACAAAACATTTAATTGCTCAACTCTACAATTCTTCTGTAATTATTATTATTTTATGGTAAATGAAAGAGGTTCATAAATGGCTATGAAAGGGTTTTGGACATCAAGGCAATGGTGAGAATATCTGTGGGCTAGGAGTGAGCAGTCTCCAGCCACCTGTGAGTTCTGCCAAGTCAAGTCACATTTGCCAAGTCATCCTTTACCTGTGAACTTCATTTCCTTCCTGGAAAAGGAATTTTCTTTGCCTAATTGGCAAAGTAACCATAGGACAAATCACAAGCTCTGATATTCCAGAAATAAATAAGTGACAACTGGCATCTTTGTACATTTGTTAGTATCTTCTGTGGCTGTATGACTTTAACATTAATAGGTGAAGAATTCCACAATGGAATCCCCCTTTTGTGTAGTACTGCTGATGTCCTAACTGTAGACAATAACTAGAATCAGCAAGTGCTTGCCTAATCTATCTTCCAGAGGCACAGAGGTCTTGAAGGGAAGTAACAAAACAGTAGCTGGTCTCAGATTTACAAAACGTGCTATCCAAGGGGCAATGACTTGCGTTAACTATTAGATGACTTTAATATTGAGGATATTTTTGTCTTAAAAGGTTTGTCTTTATGCAGAAACTTTAGTGCCACTTAAGCACTGTTTGTCAAGAGTTATATAATGTTCTGTTTTCAAGACATCACTGAATTGCCATACCGCTGCTTTTACCTATTAGGGTCTCTTGAAGTTAAAACAGAATTTCACCCATAACATCTAAGGACCATGCATTCAATGAGACTTTGCTGAGTTACATGGTCCCTACTTCTGAGCATTAGTATCTGTTGTGTTGCCATTCCACAGGCGATATCGATCCTGTCCCTTATGCAAGGGTCGATGACCTCATGACTGCCTCCAACCTGACCCCAAGCATCTAAAAACAGCATATTCTTGGCAATAAGAGAGCAAGCATCATCTTGTTAAACTTTTAAAATCCCACACTGCAAAAATTATTCTGAATTGAGTGATAAGAGCGCTAAGAACAGAAAACATGCTCTGTTTTTTCTACTTTGGCATGAGTAAGAGGTTGATGAGTATTCTATGGGTGCTTGTCACTTCCAACATACAGAGAAACAATGTTAGATAAAACTTTGGCCATATTATTGTCACTGTGGGATCCCTGAACCAACTGCATCTACATATTCTTAGACCTTGTTAGAAACAAACTCCTGGGTCTTATTCCAAATTTGCTGAATCAGTTTCCTCCAAACTGAACATCCTGAAGAAATTCTAAAGTTGTCACTCAAATATCTCCTTTTACAATCCTTCTAAATGATTCTGTTGTCCACTGTGGTTCAAGTATCAGTGTCACAAATCCTTAAATCTTAGAAATTATGGGTGGACTCACCCCACTAAACTACACATGGTAAAACTTTGTTCACATCTATAATTGTAGCACTATAGGAGGCCAAGGCAAGAGGATAGGAAATTCCAGCCTAGTCTGGGTAACTTAGGAACTTAGTGAGATGACTCTGTTTAAAATATATATATATAATTTTATGTATAGCTAAATATCTCAATATAAAGGCCCTAGATTCAATTCCCAGTATCATAAAAAAATGCTGCTATTTATAATGGAAACATTAAATGAAATAATTTAAATTTGTATTTGTTATTTATTGTTCATCTTTGTGGGAAAGTTTTATTGAGAAGATTTCAATATTTGTCAATGAAGTCTGCACCAGCTAGTATAATGTACATAGAAAATGCTATTAAAAGTGTTTTAAAGAAAATATTCATTGATTTTTACAAATAAAAAAGCATGCAGGACATTATCATCTTACTATAAATTAGTATTTACTCACTTTGCTGAAATGTGGCTACAGATACCAGGATTTGAGGCCATTCTGTGGGGACTCAACTGACTTGACTGGAGCAGTACTTACTCCTCCTTCTCTTAGTAATGCTGGAATTTTCTCCAAACTGAGCATCCTGAAGAAAAGACAGTATAAATGCTTGCTCATGAAAAATCCTAGTATATGAAAAAGAAATGCATTATAAGTTTCCATTCTGGATTTACTTTCATCAAGAGCTGCATATAACCTGTATCTCTTTATTTCTAAATTTTTCTTTATTATTTTGAAGTACAGATGATCTGGTTTCTACCTGGAAATTTTCATTTATTTATCTGTTGGACTTGTGATTTTGAGTAATGAATATACTTAGAAACAGAAAAAGACCCTGAGAATGTGTGGTTTGGAAATCATGTGTATGTCTGTGCCTGGGCAAACATTATGGAGAGACAGAGTGAAGAGAAAGATTTATTCTCCTAAAATACATCACCAAGATTTCTCAGGGTTAATTACTTGTTTTGAGAAATTAGCTTCAATCTGTCACTGGCTTACTGACAAGCAGTGATTTCCTCTGGTAGACATCAGGAAGCAATTGCTTTCAGCTGCTTACCTGTGATTCCAGTACGTGTAGGCATGTGCACACCACAGAAGCATGAGTTTTTACTAAAAGTTATGCAAATGCATAGGCAGAGAAAAACACAGATGCTCAAAAGATTTGAGGCATTACTAGTAAAAGTAAGTCAGTAAATCAATTCAAAGTAGTCAAATACTTCATTTCCCCCCAAAGTTAGGCTGACACCAGTCACACTATTCCCTGGTGCTCACTACCGTAACAGGGAGCTAAGCCAGGGTAAAAGGAAGAAGGAACAAACAAAGAAACAAGAGAGAAAGGAAGGAAGGAAAGAAGGAAGCAGGAAAAAAAAGAAGGAAGGGAGAGAGGAGAGGGGGAGAAAGAGGGAGGGAAGGAAAAGACTTCAGGAACCTAAAAATTAATGAAATCATATGGAAACATATATAATACAAAAATTTTAAAAACAGGTTTTCGGAGTTGCATACACTGGTAAATTTTCCTAGATAGGTAAGATTTGAATGGACTGTAAAGGACAAAGAGATGACAGAAGAAAGAAAATGTTTCCTACCACACAATGACTTTCTAAAATTTCATTCTGGTCTGATTAGACCAGAAAGTGAGGAGAGCAGATGCCGACCTCTTTAATTTGAAGCATCCTGACTCTTTAGCTCCTATCAGTGAACAGATAAATTATATCACCACTTATCCTAATCTCTCAGTGAGTTTTGATACTGCAAAAAGGACATTTTTACTACAGGCGAATTAATCTGGTGCTTCCTTAAAAATAATGGATTTCTATTGATATATTTAAAGCGTCTGTCAATCCCTGCGCAAACTGCCAAATCATGTGTTAAATTTAAAAATAGAGCTGAACACTTAAAACTCATCAGACTGTAATAAATGAGCTTAGATTTGTAGAAAGAAATATGAATGAATGTAAGGCATAGGAACTAAGTTAAATTGATTTCTCTAAGTCTGTGAAATTTAGGCAGACTCTACGCATCTTATAGAATATAAGCCATACACTCCTTTCTACAGGTGAGGTCAAGACTGGCACCTTCCATAGGCATTTAGAAAATTATCTTTCCTTAATAACTAATAAACCAAAATCTCAAGAAATTAAATGAAATTGTTTCTTTTCTATCATAGTAGAGATCTATGACTTTCTACTACAAAGGAGCAGACCTTTCATTGTTTTTAAGATCTTTTGGAATATAACTTAGCAAATTAGACTTCTGTATCATTTGCCATGTAATTTTATGTGCAAGTTGATTAATATTATATTTCGTTTGTCAGTCCCAAATCCATGTGAATTCACTACTGCTTTGTTACCTGGTAAATAAGATAGTAAAATTGTTAGGATTTAATATAGAATGTTGGTTCTAAATGAATTCTTATTACTTTATAATTAATTGGTAATATTGGATGACAAAACTTATCTGTCAGACAAACTATCAAATAACTATCAAATACTCATTCTGTACATATCAAGAAATTCTTAGTCTTCAACCTCGTGGAATTTAACATCGAATATTGAGAAGAGATAAGAATCTAGGAGACATATTAAAAATAAACACAGCATTCAGTAATAATCCATTATTTAAAAGCTACAAATTATATCATATATTAAGAATTAAATAACCAAAAAAAGCTTTAAAAATAAACCTTTAAGAACAGCAAGCACTCAATACAAACGTTTTAAACAATAATACTATACAAAGATAATAGTGCAAAAGAGATACTACTTCTGTAAGTAACCTAAAATGGTTCAGTGAAGGCTCAGTAAGTAAAAATGATTTACACTTAAAAAAGTGCTTTTTGGATTGTATTGGCACAGATTTTTGAGACACACATACACACACATATAACTTCGGGGGGAAATGAAGTGTGTGTGTGTGTGTGTGTGTGTTGACAAGGAGGAGTTTTGCCCAGTTGGCTTTCTGAATATTTTTCTCATTACTGAAATAAGAAAAAGAAATAATATGAACTTTGAAACTCTTGGTTCTAAAATTTTATATCTGTGTCCACAGTAAACTTAGTATAACAGTTACGTAGACGGAATGCTCGTGAGATTTCAGAAGGAATAATGAAACAGATTACTTAGGGGAGCTAACAGAGCTTGTACTACACCTGTGAGCAATAGCAACCCCTAAGGAGAGAATTAACAGACAGTATTGCACTTTGAAATGTTCTACTCATTTACGTAACATTTGATTTTCATTTATCAGCAGCTTATTAGATAACTTCCACTCTTTCCTTTAAACAATGATATACTCCTAATTTCCAGATGCATCAGTTGCTTCCTCTGGGAAGCAGATCATTACACAAAGTTAAGAGTACAAGTGATTTACTGGGACTAACATCTGTGAAAGATGAAAAGAGAGGCCAGAATGAGTCAGGGAAACGCTTTAAATTACCCTGCAAAAAGAAAAGGAAATCTGTAAAGGAAAAATAGTAGAAACAGATTAGGGCAAAGAGAGTCTCACATTAATGATAAGGATCCCACACATTGTCAGCCAGTCCCAGAGGAACTCAGGGTAATGAGGGCTCAGTAGAGGAGTTCCACAGAACGCAGAAGTAGCCAGGTCCTAGGCTTCCCACTGAGTTTAATTTTTGGCTGTGAAGATTGGCCTTGGTTCAAAAAGCTGGTGCCATGTGCAGGCTGAGGAGAGCCACATGCCAGCCCCTTCCAGAGTGTGGGCAGGGAGACAAGAAGAGCCAACATCCCTCGCCCCCATCCTGCAGTAAGTGACCAGCTGATCCGGAAAAACCTGGGCTGTAATCATAGCTACTGAGGTAAAATGCAACTCAGTGCTTGGAGTGTTTAGTGTTTTACTGACTTTGCAGGCCTAAAGCCAGTAGTCTGATCACCTATTCAGATAACAATATACAATGTAGCACATATGGAGATCTCCTTCTGAAGCTGGTGGCTATTGTCAATTCCCTATTATCTTGTTTTGAAACCTGGTACCATTACCATTATTTTGTTTGGTTGGGTTTTGTTGCTTTCATCTTACTTGATTTTGTTGTATCTGATGACACAGGCAGCTATTTCAAAGATAAGATATATTATGGTAGCCATTTTGAATTTATTATTATCTTGTTTTGAAGTCCTGCACTGCATTAATTGTTTTATTAGTTCTAATCTGATTCTGTTTTGTTTGATTTTACTATGTCTGAAAGTAGGGGCAGGTATTTTGAGACAACAAGAGGCATTATGATAACCGTTGTTGATTTCCTATTATCTTGTTTTGAAATCCTGCTGTCTTGTTTTGATTGGCTTTATTGTATTTTGCTTGGTTTTATTCTCTCTCAAAATTTTAAAAACTTGTGGCAAATACTGATGATGCTGCAGGTGACAGGTATTTTGAACTGCACACCTCACAGCGAAGTGGTCTATTGTCTTGAAGTAGACTCTGAGGGTTGTACCACCACAATATCCACCACCTCAACTCCCAAACTCCTCACACAGTGTCTCTATTCTGCATCCTTCTCTCTCTCTCTCTCTCTCTCTCTCTCTCTCTCTCTCTCTCTCTCTCTCTCTGTGTGTGTGTGTGTGTGTGTGTGTGTGTGTGTGTGTTTTGTTTGGGGCTTTTTATTTGTGTGTGTGTTTGAGTTTGCTCATCCTCCTCCCAGAAAGTCATGAGGCAAGGCAGATAACATTAAAATACAACCGCTGTTAATAAAAAGATGAAGCATCAAAGAAGAAAACAATCCTATGGAGGAATCTCTTTCCCTTGTTCCTAAACCATTCTTGTAAAATTTTGCCGTATTGTTGGGAAGTGTTAGCCGGATTCTTAAAAGTAACATAAAGTATAGCAGATCTGAAAAAAGACCTTTAAATTAGTTATATTATGACATTTGTCCTTTCCACTCACATCTATATAAATAAAACCTTCTGTGCCCAGGAAAAATTCTATCACTTTCAAAATACCTATTACATTCAAATTTTTACTTGTGTGATTGACAAAATTCTCTTCCACTTGTAAAGAAAAGAAAAATATCCCAAATGTACATTCCTAACATTACACAAAGAATTTAACTTAAATCATTCAAATTTGGGGAATTTTTAGATATTGCCATAAAGATTAATGAGATCATACAGTATTCTTGCTCCTGTATTCAGCATGTATGATTTGTACATTCACACTGTTTTGTGCATCAAATTTTTCCCTTCTTGTTATTAATTAATTTTCCATTGTAAGCCTATACCTCAATTTCTTCACCCATTCATGTATTTAAATATATTTTATTTGTCAGTATTTGGCTATCACAATTAACACTGATATGAGCTTCTATCTACAAGACTTTTCACGAAGATACTTTTAATAGCTTTCAGGTGAAGGTGAGGAGTTGAGCGCCGGATCCTACAAAAGACATCTGCTTACCTTCCTAAGAATCTGAAAAACTGTTTCTAAAATGCTTATATATTTTACATTCTTGCCAGCAGTGTACATGAGTTCAAGTTTTTCCACATCCTTCTTCATTTGGTGTGATTATCCTTTATTAATTTTAGCTGTGTTAGTATTTAACAATATCCCACTGTGGTTTTAATTTGCACTTCCATAATGACTAATAAATATTGCTCATTTTCCATATATTTCTTTAACATTAAATTATTTTCTTTGATTAGGTAACTATTCATATCTTGAGCTGATTTTAAATTTTTTAAAAAATAATTAACTGTTGAAAGTTTCCTGTGTATCTTGGATATAAGTTTTTTTTGCATGAATAATTTGCAAATATTCTTTCCCAGATCAAACTTTTAGTGAAAAATCTATGAGACATTTATCTAATTCAAGGTCACAAAGATTTTTTACTGTTTTCTGTTAGAAGATTTATAGTCTTAGGTGAAACTATTAAAAAAAAAGATCCATTTGAATTGATTTATGTATAAGGTAATATATACAAAAATTTTCTTTGTTGTTTTAATTTTACTTCTTTTTGCATACAGATTTCCAAATATATTAATACCATTTGATGAGGAAGTATACCTGTTTTTCTTTTAAATTGTCTTTGTGATTTCATTGAAAATCACCTTTTTATAGTTTTTTGAGTTTATCTCTAGAATCTATATTCTGTTTTATTAAACTTCTTATTGGTCATTACTTCATATTACCATGTCTTGATTAATTAAACCTCCTAAGAAGTCTTAAAATCAGAGTGCAAGGCTTCCAAGTTGATTCTTTTTCAGGAACTTTTTTTTTTACTAATCTGCATAAAACATCCAAAATTAAATGAGGAAATTTCAAAAAGTTGCAGGAAAAATGCTACTAAAATTATGAAAATTTTTGGAGTTCTACAGCTGAAAATTTTAAGTTATCTCTCTGGAATAGTAACAAAAGTTAGTACTTCAAAGGAACTCAATATGCTAATATAAGGTACAATCAAAGTACATGATGAATGTTAAATCAAACTTCATTACAGTGCACTCCCCTGCACTTTAAACTCACTTATCTCATTGTTCTTGCCACTTTCTGGAAATCCACTTTAGTTAGTGTCTTTGTGAGGATGTGGTGAGAAATACAGGTCTTCTGCCAAGTGTCATCCAATGGAAAGGCAGGCTTGTGCAAACATTATAGTGTATCCTCATCTACCTTATTCAGCAGAGCTGACACTCAACCATGCGACTTCTGTCCCTTCCCCAAAATCAAAATCACCATCAAAAGGAAATGTCTCAGGACACTGAAAGCCGTGATAGTGGAACTAAAGACTCTCAGCAAACAGGAATTCCAGAACTACTTCAAAAAGTGGCAAAAAGAAGCAGTAAGTACATCCCAAGGTAGAGCCCGTATTTTGAGGAGGATTAATGACAGTGTGTCTTTTGCTGTGGTTGTATTTAGACTTTCATTGTATTTCGTGATCACATGTCACCCACACTGTGTGGGACTCACTAAGGGAAATGTCCATCTAGCAGCAGTTTAGAAAAGTCTTCAATTACACATGCTTTGATCATCTAGTGAGAAGTTTCCCACAAAAACAGTAGACATTAGGCCAATAGATCACAGTGTTGCTGTTTCTAGAGGCATAGAAAGGTGTCTAGTTGAATCTTTTCAGTAATTGGGAAATATTAAGCTGAATAGAAAAGTTATCTTTTCTACTCAGCAGAGGTAGTAAACAGAGAACCCATAAATGTAGACTAAGGAAACAGAGCGTAGAAAGTTTAGATATATGTTACCCAGAACAGAAAAAGTATTCTACAGTGAATGCAAAGGCATATAGAATAGACCTCCATGCAAACTATATAGAATAGTCCTGCTGCATGATTGCTGTTAAAGAGAAAACTTGAAATATATATACACATACACACACGCACACACACACACACACATATATATATAGAGAGAGAGACAGACAGACAGACAGACAGAAACAGTGATAGAGACAGAGACAGAGAATTTAAATAGCCACCTTGAACAAGAAATGGATACAAAATGGCAAAATATGACTGCTGTCAGAATGAAAGTGGTGGTACAACTACTGTCAAAGTTCAAAGGAAGAACTCATGCTGCCCTGGGTGGGTGAAAAAATACTTTTTACCTGAATACCAGAAGACTATCTATGTGCATCCATGCCCACACTTAGTATGCTCATGGTCTCTACTTGAGTTTACCACGGACAGGTCTCTCCATGTTTGAAACTAGCTATTTTGTGTCATGGCTCCACTTGTTTGTCATTTTTCCAGACTTACCACCCTGACTTTTCACTACAGAAGCAGGTCTTCTCCAGACACCTGTTCTTGTGGCTGTAGCTTCTCTCTTTCATCATGAGCGTAGCAAGTGCATTTTGTTTACATGAACTTTCCCGTTTCTTTCTGCTCATCTCTCTTGCCTTCTTATCCATCTATAATGCAGAGAGGATGATTGCCCATTCAGGTATGTAATTGGCTACATTCTTCATGCATGAGTTAGTGGCAGCTAATTGAGAGGAATTCTACATTGACCATGACCTCATAGAAACAGGAGAATTTCCCTAGTCTTTTTCGAGCTCTGAACAGTTATGTAAGGTAAAAACAACAAGGGAAGATTAAATACACCATGAAATGTGTAATGTTAGAAAGTTGGTACAAAATGGAATGGGAGCAACCAAAACTTCAAGCTTAACTGAGTCAGACAGATGATACTAAACACATGGAAAGAGACTATTGCAGGTCATGAAAAAGGGGAAAGGGGCATGCCCAGCCTAAAAGCATTCCATTTTAGTTTTAAAGTATAATCCTAGTGAAAACAACTCTAGTGCTCATATGTCAGGACAAAATTGGAAACAAATAGGCCGTGAATCTGGTCAGAACCTTTTATCATTCATTTTTTCAATCACCAAGCATTTATTAAGAATTATGTGAAGCACTAAGGATATAATGTTAAATAAAACCCATTTCCTAAGTATATATAGCTTATAATATATTTATGGGCTGAAACATCTGTGAGAAAGTAAAGTAAGACTCCCAGATGAAATGGCACTTGATGAAGTTTTATGTACCTGGTACTTGAATCAGAGTTTAGAATTTAAGAGCAGGTGTGAGACTGGCATTTTAGACAACAGGCTGTGATAACATTGTCCTATTTCTGGCAAAATCCCCTGCCTTGCTGTTTTGTTGTAGAAATGTTTTAAGCAATAAAAATTCTGATCCAATATATACCTGAGGTTCAACGGGAACTATAGCAACAAGTACCAAACTTTATCTTTTTCACAATTTCTTTTATGGGTAGCCTCATATCCTCTTAGAAATGTGAATATTGAGGATGCAAGATGTTTTTTCCTTTGACAGCTTCCACAAGCCAAGCAAGACAAAGATCAGTGATACACTGGATATTTCTGTCTATAAAGAAGCAGAACAGAAACTCGGCACAGTCTGAAAGCAATATAAGTAAATTGCATCTATTGTTTTCTATTCTCTTCCTGTGGTCATGTGGAATGTCTCTAGATTAGCCTCACTGAGAACTGCAGCACAGAAATGGGTCCGAACCTGATGTTGACTCAGTATGTGGGCCTGTCGGATGAGGTGAATTTGCCTAGGGACTTATTTTGGCCCTGGAGAAGTTCAATATACACAAAGGAATCTGCTGTCCTCAACATGCTCAGAAGAAATTAAGAAAATATAACTCTCTTTCCCCTTGTCTGTCTCTTTTCCTTGTAGATTTTGAGCAAACATTTTACTCTTGCCCTTCACTGAAGTAAAGGCTGGGCAATTTTACTGCCCTCTGCCAAGCCTTCATTTTGATGTGGGGCGAGGGAGCAGATAGACAAAAACAGAGCATGGCATATTAGCATTTCCAGCCTACCACATCGAAATCTCAGCATTTTCAATATATATTTAAAATAATGGAGCAAGACAAGCTGCTGCCTTCCCTCAAAATTGCCAACGTATTCTCCAAGATCTCCTGCATTTTGCATTGTGTCAGTCTATGTCAGAGGTTTCAGGAAAGGTAATATAGAAGATGAATGAAAGTCTATCATTGCAGTGCCAAGATGAAAAAGTGACAGCTCATAATGAAAAGAAAAATAGTTTCCATTTTGGGCCTCTGTAAGTAAGAAAGTGACAGAGTCTTGGGAACTGTGAGCCTGAAAAATGGTCCCTTTGACAGACACGCCTGTAAGTGAAAAGGCCCCGGATATAATACCCTCTATAATAGAGGGAATAATGATTATTTTAGACATTGCATGATTTTGAATAAATCCTTGACTACTCCCCAGAAAATGGAGTTGAAAGGAATCTACAAAGAGTGGTGGGTTAATTTAAGGAATATATGAACACATTTTTTTTAGCCTTTTAAACTAACTTGGTTAAATTTATTTCTGTCAGCACTGACCAAAGGCCAATAGTATTAATAAAAAGAGAATTGCCTAAGCAGTGATAAGAAAACATATCTCTCTAAAATCTTCCTTCACGGTTTATTTCTTTGTGGCTTGATTGCATAGAATTAAGTTCTAGATTGGGTATCATAATTCAGTGTTTTCAAACTAATTAAATTGAATGAAATACAAGCTGAGACAACAACACAAGATACTGTCAATTTTTTAAAATTCAATATCAAATTTCAAGATGTTTGGGATTATCTGAGAAATAATTTCTGCTTTTAATAGTTGATATTGCTTATTTAATAGTTAATAGTCACCTTAGGTATTAGCCCATTTGCAATGTTTACCGTTGCTTATACTCTGTGTAATTTCTTCATCCACCTCGACCCAGAGATGACCAGAAACACAGTCCCCACTCGTTTAATGCTAGATCAGGGGTTCTTTCCTTACACAGTTGCTCGACTGAGAACACATGCTACTGTATTGATTTTCTTAAACGAGGCTATACAAAATCTATGATGGAATTGAGACTCCTAGGGTTTCCACTCTCTTGGTTTCAACCAAAAGCTAAAAGAAATAAATGATCACTAAAAGAAGTGATTGCTACCCATTGAGAGATCAAGAGAGAAGCCTGGAGGAGAATGCCAATTTATTTATCACAGAGTGAGAGCTGGAAGGGACTGTCAAGGGGCGCACTGGGCTCTGATCGCTCCCAGTGGCAGGTGCTGGAAGCACCCCCCAGACCCGTTCCATTCACGGTGACGCTGTCAGTGCGCTTCCTGATTTCAAGTCACTCTCAATCTGCCCCCCGCCCACCACCATAGGGGTACTTTGTCCTGTCTGACCCTCTAAAAATAAAGGACAAAGATCTATCCTTGCTCTAAATGGTAGCTTGAACATTTTTATTAGCTATCTTCCCCTACTCTACAAGCTTCTTATCCGTCTTTCTCCCAAAAACAAATTCATATCATAAAGAAGAGCAACTAGTGAGCCACATTCCTCTCCTTTCTCCAAATTCTCCCAGGATGTCGCTCCCCAGCCCTTCTCCTGCTGCACAGTGATGTGTACACGTCCATGTGTGGCCTGTGACCACAAAGGGGAGGATGGAGGATGTAGATTTACATCTGCACCAGCCTTTTAGAGTTCTTATGAGTTCAACCCAACCTTTGTACTTTCTGAGCTTTATATAGCTCAAGTGGGAATCATTTTGGTTCAATTGTAAAAATCAAGTCAGTTCAGTTCTATAAAATTCTTGAATAGCTGTTGGGTGTTTTTAATAAGTAATAGTCCTGTTTTTCTCAATTTAGGTAACCTTGATTCCTGAATAAATGGGTACTCAAAATATTTTGAAAGGTAAGAAGGGGAAAAGACTCAAGAAAAAGGAAAATTTCAACACATTTTACAAGAGAGTTATGGAATTACAATAGGAATGGGAATGTCCAAAATGTCATCTTCTCAGCTTTTTAAATTTTATTTTTAAACACACTATGTCCCTAACTTACAGAGACATTGGGTGCTGGAAAACAGTGCCTGGAGCAGTTATTGCAATGTACCTTCCCATAGAATATTCCAGAGCAAAAATCAAAATAAGGACAATAATGAACACCACTGAAGAAAGCGTGTTTTAGTATAACCAATCTTAGACAAATAGAGACTAAAATTCTGGGTGAGTACAAAGAAGTGGGTCTTGATACTAAGATCTATTAGTCAGGGACAGTCTGTCCAACTAAGTGCAGGCAGCTTCCACTCCCAAAATAAAAATCCGTAACAGACAAAAGGCAAGGCAAGAGACTGCATTATGCTGGGAACAATGCAACTCTGAAAAGATAGTGAAGAGATGCCCTGATAGATCTTCCATCGCTCACATTTGTTCAGCAAGGACAAACAGTACAAAGAGAATCAGCATTTTCTTGAGGTGCTGGGAAAAGAAAAATAATTTCCTGAATGAAGATTATTGCTAATCAAAAGCAGTGTTTTGTGAACTTCTGAGGGCATCAGCATGCAAAGGCACTGAACACTATTTTGAAAAGGAAAAGAGAACAAAATATTTCTCATGGTTTCTGCTACGTATTATCCCGTTTGCTTCCTGTTGTTTGCTGATCTCCAGTCTTGTAAGTTTGTTCCATATATCCTCATTTTGAACTCTGCTCTCTTTTGGTTTGAAACAAGCCCCACGTTAGTACCGTATTTGCACCACACACACACATTCACTGAAACATGCATGAACTGCTTTTCTATTTGTCAAGATTCAAATCACCTGCAAGATGTGACTCAGGCTTACATATCACCCTCTCTGCGTAAATCTCACCCAAGCTCACTGAATTCACAGAGTCCAGATAGCCAGTCCTATTGAACTTGGCAAGCAGGGGGATGGGGAATGGGAGAGAGAGATGGAGGCAGAGACACAGTGAGACAGAAACAGAGAGGAAGAGGGTGAGAGGATTGGAAGGAACAAAAACACCATAAAAAAAGATTTGCATCAAGAGAGATGATGTCTGACTAGGGAAGAAGATAGGGTTTCAGCAGCACCTTGAAGCAAGCATCTGACTTAAGATAAGCAAAGAGGAAAGAGAAGCAATTTCCTCACTTTCTACTAGGGCATCCTGCCCACAGACAAGGGAATTTTCTTACTGATTCAATCAAGATAGATTCCATATTTAGCAGCCTTTTGGTGTGATGAATCATACCTGGCCAAGGCTTTCAAAACCCACGTAGAAAACTGATGAAATAGAACGATGTAAACTTAGACAATGAAAATCCAAAATAAGATTTTTCAGATCATATTGACAACTAGCAGGTAAAGTGTTTTGATATGGTATGGCAAAAAAAAAAAAAAAAAGATCTAAATGTGATTGTCCTTGAGTTGCACAATTCTGTCAACAGGTTGGTTTTTATTGAATCTTATATTTTAAGTTTATAAATTATGTGGTATGCAGATTATTGGTTTAATAAAGTTGTCTAATTTGAAAAAAAGATTTTGCAGCTCTACCAATTATAAATTTATTTCATTTGTGCTGCAGTGTACCTTTGTTGGTTTTCCTTGGTGATACTGCAAAGGACTCCAGGGCAGGAGGGAGTGAGCCTTAGCCTCAAATTCCAGCCTCTAAGCTTTCAAGCGTCTTTTTGGTCCCTTTCCTTCAGTGTAGCTGTCACTTTCTGTAGCTGCTACCGCTATTTTCTCTCTTTTATATATTAACCATTTTTTACCTACTTCCCATTTCTTCAAATTACATTTGCCCTGTTTAAGTTACAGATACAATTTCTTTCCCCCATTTGGATTCTGGCCAGTAGGAGTGACTTGCTTTTTCCTAGGGAGAACATTTGTCTTTTAACCTGTGAAATGGTGATAACCATAGAGTTAGTGCTGGAGGTAGAGAAGGGGAGAGAGAAAATCTTTAGCTGTCAGTGTAAACTCTTTGAGCATCCAACTGACTTATTATATCCACCGTATTGATGGTTCTTGTTATCGTATCATTCATGTTTGATCTCATAACCATTACTTCTTTCTCTCTGCTTTGTGTCACAGAGGCTGATTCACTTCCTCTTGCCAATGAGTTTGTGGTTAATCAAGTCAATGGATAACACTGTAGAAGAAAAAATAACAGGAAAATGTAGAAAGTAGAAGCCCCCCCTCTTTGGGTACTATGAAGTTCTCAGTGTAGTTCCAAGCATTCTGGGAATTTTGGTTCTTAGACTCTGATTACACCACTGCCTTTGATCCCTCCAGTTCTATGTGAAGGAGAATCCTACCATCCTCACCAGCATCTGACTCTGCAGTTTTATCAACAAAGTGTTAAGTAGCAAACTAAAACAAATTCCTACTATTGAACTACCTGCTTTCTAGAGGCTGCTTTTCTAGTTGGAGTCTAATCAATATATCTTTAGAAGCACTCACCTAATTTTTATCAGTTCATGTATTTAAATGTTCTCTAGCATTTAAATATTATCTATCTCCGAGTTAGTTTTCCTAGATAGCATCAAGGCTGCTTCAGAAAGAATGTAACTTAATTCTTTCTGTCAGTTTTCCTTGTGCTGCCTGGTTCTTTTCAACAGTGATCATGAAAGTGAATAAGTAATAATGCCAACCAGAGTTTCTTCATGAAATTCTACATCCCCAAATAGCACCCCCACGTCCTCAAGAAAGGAATAAAATCTCCTTTAAGGCAAATTTTTGTGCTAGCAATTTTAAATAATTAAGCAAATAATTTCTTCCTCTGACTGGTGAATCACTGGTCTAAATCTTCACCTCAGATATAAATGAGAGTCAAAGCAGGAGAAACAAGAAAAAGGAAGAAAGGAGGAGGAAGAGGGCAGTAATAGCAACTATAATTAACGGAGTGATACTGATACATTTTTTACCTTTAATTCCTGTATTCTGTGAGTTGGATGCAAATCTTATCCCCATTTCCCAGGTAAGATAACTGAGATCCAGAAAAATTAAATAACACTCAAATCCATCCACATGTCAGTGTCATGGAACTAGGGTTTAAATATCCATTTGCCCGATCTTACAGCCAAATTGACATGGCTTGAGAGAGAAGCAGAGAGAAGAAAAAGCCTGGGATTTGAGCTAGAAAGACAGAGTGAAGACTTTTACAGGCCACCACAAGAGTCCTGGAAATGGGCAGACTTGATCTAGAAGGTAGAATTCAGATGGAATGGGACGAGGCAAAGAGGAAACTCTGCCTACTTCTTGTCCTGGTCTGGCTTCAGACAGTGGACAGAGAAGGGACACACTGGTTGCACAAAATTACTCTGAATAGGAAAAGTGGCCACATGTGAGAAATGAGGTTGAACCCCACAATGGCATCTAAGGACCACAGTGTCTTTTAGCATATACCATCCCTCTAATAGGTAGGTGATTCCTTTGGCTCCGCGCTGAAGAGGAGTCTTCAGTTTGGGGTACCTTATTAAGATGTTTTCAGACCCTGGAGAGTTCAGAGAGGAGCAGGGAGATGATTACAGGGGCTGGAGTGGATGATTTATGAGGCAAGATGCAAGACTTGTGCCGTTACTACTTGGATAAATGATAGCTAAGGGAGGCATAATGGTGTCTATAAATATTTGTAGGGTGGAAGCCGTGAGAAGGAATCCGTGTGCTGCTGGAGGAATAAGATACCCTCTGCTTCCCTTTGCTGAATTGTCAAGAGAAACTTTCTGACAGTGGTGTCATCAGAACCACAAAAAAATGAGTCACCAGGGAAAGGGTGATAGTGACAGGCCAGGATGGTGTAAGACTGAGCTCCAGAGAAACCACGAAGGGTACTGAAGGACGTTCCTGCTGGCCTTTTGGATGGAGGGGAGATGCCCGCATGGACTCTCTGTAGGAATCCAGGCTCACCCTTCCCCAGGCTTTACTCCCATCCTATTTGCAATTGTCAGTCATGTTTGTTGTGCCTTTGTTCAAACTTTGCCCTTACTGTGAAATCCTCCCTTCTGAAGCTGCACATTCCATGTCTACAGCTAATGATGCCACCCAGAGCAAGGTGCTGAGATAAGGATGCGAATATAAAGGCAAGCAGATAATCATCTCCACGCTGCTGGCTCGCTAGCTATGTGCAGAGCTGAGCAGGAATCTGACCCAAAATTTTAAGATAATAAAGGAGAAAACATACCGAAGGCCAAAATGGCGAGGATTAGAACCATAGTATTCTGCCTTTTTGGTGCCTGTGTTTATTTCTCCCATCCTACTTTAATGTAAGCCATGAAAATAGCAGTAGGTAAGAAGTCTACCACCTTTTATGTTCAGGGAAATAAAAGAATCATCCTTCCCCCACATAATTTTAAAAAACCTAGCCTCTCTTCTCACAACTTCCTGTAGTATCTAAGGACAACACCTTGATTAATCTGTGACAAAACCAAGCAGAGAACTTTCTCCTTTTACTTGACCCTCCAACACTCTGTTTTTTTGGTCTTATAATTTAGTTACTGAAATGGGAAACTTCCCTCCCAAAATTAATACATTTGCTCTTTGTTGGATGAGACTTCTACTTGCAAATCATACCACGCATACTAGTACACTCCTTTCCTACCAAAAAAAAAAAAAAAAACAAAACATGGCGAAGACATGCTCCTAGCAGTCTGGCAGCCTGACCCAGAAAGAGCACACATTTGAGCCTAGCCTGGGAAACTTGGTGGTTTAGATAGCTTCTGACTCAAAGTTCTCAAAAGGCAGAGGAGATGGTGGAATGTGGTTTGGTGCAAAAGTCCTGGGCTCAACCCCTAGTACTGACAGTGAAATGTGTAAGTAAAACTACTTTAACAGACATTATGACCTTAGGATCTGGAATGCTGTCGCTTTTGCAATGCCATGAATAAAATCAGTTTCCTTCTTTGTTTGGTATTTGTGCTTGAGAAGAATATCTTAGAGAGTAAATTTCAGTTAGGGAAAGAGATGGGACATTTAGAAATGAATTTAATGGGAAGAAAGGTCCTTGTACAAACCTGGAACTGAGTGAGGAGCGAGGATGGTGGTACAGAAAAGACATGACTACACTGCCCATATTTTAAAGGGCATGACCCTAGCCACGTATCATTTCTATTTAGTTTATAAAAAATAATAACTGGCTTATGAAATAGATCACATAATCCAAACTCCTGGCACCTGAAAAATGCTTAATAGCTGTGTGGTAACCTCAGGAGAGCGCTTAGCATGCAAGGGGTCAGTAAGAGGTATATCTTAAATGGTTGAGACACTAATGTTCTAACATCACTTCCCAAACTCAAGTAAATTACATAGCAAATTGTGTTGTCAGGTGGATTAAAACCCAATCAGAGACTGATCTGGTGAGAGTCCCAACCTGGCTTAGGGTGGGCCACTGTGGTTTAAGCTTCTTGAAATATAAACAAGCACAGAGCACACGTCACTGGAGGGCACTGGGCCACATTAAAGTTAGCAAGATTGTGCCTCTGACAAGTGAGCAGGACTAAGCTGATGTGCAGACCCCTGGGCTCACCCTGGATCCTGGACATTGGGAGACTGACCATGTGTGTGTCCAGTGTCAGCCAACTTATGGCCACTTACGCAAGTTGCCGTGAATATGGACAATTGGTTACAAGGGATAAAAATGTATTCCTAAGCCAGCTGTACTAGGTGTAATATATTTTTCATATATTTAATAGAACAGGAATTTTAACCAAAATTTACGGGCATTACTAGTATTCTGTGAAGGAAGCAGAAACCTGGTGGAGAGAGATAGCAAGTATGGGAATCATATTATTTTTATCATAAGATTAGGGCACTCTGTGTTTTCCATCCCCAAGGCTCCTTTCTCCTCCTCTCAGCCTAGGAAAACAAGAGATTATAGATGGAGGCTCCCACAATATAGCTCCTGCTCTGTTAACCCTTCCTCCATTGCTACCCTGGCATCGGAAATCGCATTATTTAATGCTAATGTATTGTTTTTCCACTGCCTGGCTCTGAGAGATCCAGATTCTTGGCGCCACAGATTCAAGCATCAGCCAAAGCAATAAAGAGGAGACAATTCTTCATTATCATCCCTGGAAGCTACTCAATGACAATGAGGGAACTGTGGCTTGGATCTGTGAGTGTTTTTAATACATATTCAGAAAGCATATCTCAAGTTGTGGATTTAGTGACAATCAATTTTACCTATTCTGATCATCCCTCTCTCCTGCTTTGCTTTAAAAACTAGCACTCCCAGGAGATATACTCAGATGATAAATTTGCAGACAATGACCTCATTGCTTAGTTTTCTTTTCTTCTTTAATTTACCATACCCCTTGTGTTCCTTTCTGCTGACATCTCTGTCTCAACTGTTACTTTTGTTCAAATGTAAAGAAAAACTTGCTATGAATCAGCCTCTTACCCTCACCATAGCCTTACCAAATTGTGTAAATATGGCTAATTCCATCTTGTAGTTCACTGTATCCACGGGTTGCAAAAGTGGCCCTGATGTCTTTTAGCTTCTCTGTTCATTAAATAAAATTCCTTATATTTCCTGTATGTCCTTTACTCCATGGCTGTAAAATCAAATAGAGCACTGAATAAGAACTATTATTTTATTACTCTATCCAAGATAAAGTACAACAAAGTAATATCCAAGTTTCTGGTAGTAAAGTAATCTTTGTGAATCACACACTTGTATATGGACCTCAAAGTTCACTTTTTAAGTAGTATTTAGCAATTGCACAACACCATTTGCTGAGCTTCTTTACAGCTGGCCAAACACAACTGAGCTGACTATTCCCCTAAACACTGTGGACAAGTGACTAGTATAGCTCAAAGGAAATAGGGGTCAGTCCTTGGAAAGCCAAGGACAGTTCTGCGAAAGAAGTCTGATGTTTATAGCAAAATCCACATAAACTTTCCCTGTGGCAAGAATAGGCAAAGATATCTTCTTTATGCCTTAGGTGGGATAGAGATGACATCCAGTGGATAGCCCATCCTCCCTTCCCTGTTCCACATCATATTCTGCTCTTTGTGTATTTCAATTAGGATTTAGAGTCATGAAATTTATTCCCTGGCTTAGAAGACTGCAGGAAGTCAGCCCAAGTTCCTTTCATCCTGGCTCTGATACTGAAAACTGTACCTCTTGGAACTTGTAAGCGTATCACAGATGCTGAGCAGGTGAGCTTTAAAAAATGGGGTTCCATCTGAATAATCTGTCAAGCTACAGACGACAAAAAGCTATTTCTGACTCCAGCCGGAATGAGTGATTACTTTGATAACAAATTAAAACAAGCTTGGAAATTGGAAATTACCAGAATTAAGCTATCTCCAATGAATGACGGAGCTCCTCCTTCTAGTACATTTTCTTCTATATTAGCCATAAACATGAGCTCTTCATTAATAGAAATTGGTTCTTTGCTACTGGTCACAAGGGGACTCTGTTGGATGTGTGGCACTAACTTCCAACCTGATCAAGAAGACAACTTGTTCTTAATGTGAGTGCTTCCTTGGGAACTTAAAAATTCTTTATATCCCCCTTTGGCTTCTTCTGTACGAAGCCAATTGTAATGTTCAACTTTAAAATGTTCAAATATTTTCTCTGTATGGGATGTTTATGACACCAAATAATTTTTGGATGATTACTGTTTTTAATAACCATCTAATTACAGTATGAATCAGAAATGTCCTTCTGGCTTATAGAAGACACAAGGGACAGAGGTAAGAAGCAAAATATTCCTGTTTCAAACCACTTGCTCACAACTTCAAAGCTGCCTATTCAGGAGGCACAGAAGTGTTATTCAATCACAGGCTCAAACCACATGAATAGAAAATGAGCTGAGTGTTGTGGCACATGCCTATAATTCCAGCACTCAGGGGCCTGAGGCAGGACAGTTGTTACAAGTTCGAGACCAGCCTGGGCTACAAAGTGAATTCAAGGCCAACCTGAACTGCATAACAAAACTCGGTCTCAAAAAGACAAAAAAAAAAAAAAAAAAAAAAAAAAAAGAAGAAGAAGAAACAGCCTCCCTATTAACTGATTATTCAAAGCATTTGAAAGAAAATGGGCATCTTGTGACCTCCCAAATTCCTGTATATACTGAGTACTTCATTGTGTTGTCTTTCTATGTTATCACTTTATACAAGAGAAAATGTTGACATTTGGTAGAAATTTTATTCAGACATTTCCTGTTATTGCATTTTATCCTTGTCCTACCCATACCAAGTTTCAGTTTTAGTATGCAACATTTGTCACCTATTTGTTAGCATGTTTTGTTTATGTCACAATGAGAATCTTCTGTTGTCCCTTCCATCATTTCCTCTTTGATGTAATTTTTCATGGGCGATATGGAAATGTTAATGATGCCTGGTCTAGCTATCCCTCATCCACCTTTCTAGCTAGAATATCTGTGTATTTATGTCTACATGTATATGCAAGTGTGTATGTTGTGTGCTTGTGTGTAAGAAATATTGAAAAATGGCCAGTGAGATTTTCCATAATATTGAGTGTTTCATTAGTGGAATTGCACTGATACTCTTTGCATTTGATGAGATGGTAATTTTCCTGCTTCTCTTTTCATACTGAGCTTGATGGACAGGCCCTTCTTTAATGTACAAATAATCTTTATGACCCTTGTAAGCAGGTCTGATGATACTCAGCTGAGTAATGTACCAGAACTGAAATTTCCATCTACTTGATGTTTTGCACAGGGGTTTTGATGAAGTCACTGTCACCTGCTATTAACTTAATATCAAGTCTTAATAGGTCCTTTTCTCACCATCTCCACGCTGTTGGGGTCCAAATTAATTACTAAGTAAAAATTCTGCCACATAAATCCTCACTTCCCAGTGAGAGAAAAGAAATTTCTAACTTCATTTAAAGACTCAGACAGCATTGTGTGAAAGGTTTGCCTTCAAGACACATCTAAGAAGTCTCTGCATAAATGAAAAAACTAGAAGTCCCTGCAAAGTGGGGGTCCCTTCCTTCCTCTTGCATAAATCCTCTATATTTTTTTCTCAGCGTCTTTACAGTCACTCTCAAAAACCCTTGGATTCTTCTCTTAGTGCTCCGTGGTACTGAACTACGGGTAGGAATAATAAAATGTTCCCCCAAAGTAAGCTGCTCTTAAAGTATTCAGTGTTTCAAAAAGTATCAAATGGATGAAGGATGAGATGAGCGAAGCCTCCTCTAATCCTAATATTCTGTAAAATATTACAAACTAATAAAAATAAGAATTTTCATAAGAAAGCCTACTTAATGATTATCTGATATTACATAAAATTCTACCGTGAGAAATAAATTTGCTACTAAGTGATAATATCATAGAAGATCAAGGGAGGTGCAGGAGAACACAAGGGGATTATAAAAAGGAAACCTAATCTCCATAAGACACACACAACTTCAGGTAAGTTTGTATCAGTGGGAGCAAAGACAGTGTGTTAAGTGTGGTTAGAGGAACCTGCATTCATGAGTACACAATACAGTCTGAGAAGTTAGTGGAAGCTCTTCTCAAATTAAAAGTAACTTTGCTTAAGTCACAACTCTGGCACTTCAGATCTCCAAGGACAACAGAAGAAATATGGGAAGGAATAAAATTAGAGTTTGTAAATTGCACAATTATGAGAGGAAGACAATAATTTAAAATCTCAGAAATAAAGATCCTGTTAACATGTAGAATCCTTAAATTTAATTACTTATTAAATGCTTTACAAAACGTAAATTACTTGATTCAGCCTGTCTCTGAAATCAAACACTGCACGTTTGGAGCTTTCCATGTGTCTTTCCATGGAAACCTTTTACTACTGGTATTCATCTTGTGTCCATCTTTGTTATTCCAACTGACCACACGTGCAGCTCTTGTTTGCATGAAGTTTCATTATCAGTTCCTGTAGCCGACTGACCAAGTCAGGAAAAGTCAAGAAGCCCCCACAGTTTGTGTTCCCCAGGAGGGTCTTAGCTGACAACCGACTACCAGGGCTACAGCAGTGTGAAATTCTCGCTCCCTTGCCTCACCTTGACTGGACACAGAGGTACAATGTAAAATCCAGGATTTTCCAGAATCAGGATGAAGGATCCTCTCTAGTTCCTTGCCTGAAATTTCAGCCTTGGTTGGTTTCATTCCTTTTTCTGACGTATTTCTGCATTTTCTTATTATACTCCCTTTAACGAGCCCCTTGACCAAAATTCATGATTTCAGGGCTCCTCTGGGGAGCTGAACTATTAAGCACTGTTGCTGACTATATCTTCTAAAAATGCATGAAGACTCCAATTTATTGTGGCCGATCCCAAATACATCTTCACGTCCTATCATTTGCTCTTATCTTGTCTTTCAAAAAACTCTTTTCTTTCAGAGCTCTCATAGTTACCCATGCACAAAGATTTAGGACTATTATTTAAAGGTTTCTTTTCTACCCAATGACTTATAAATATTTACACATTACAGTTTACAAAATCTTTTCATTAATTTAATATTATTTGATTCTCAAGCTAAATCCTAGAGAGTCAAATTTGACCATCTCAGTCTTAGAGTAAGCTTTAAAGGTCAAAGAAATCTAAACAGTAAGTGAACTCAGTAATTGGGATGAGTACTGGCACTTTGACTTTGATTGACTACGTCCCTACAAAGCCAGATGTCCTTCTTTCAGGATGTCTTTCAGATGCCTTCTTCTTTTTTCTGTTTCTCCTGTATGACCTTGATTTAAGACCCTGCTCTCTTTTCTCAGGTATAGCAATTTTCTTCTAAATTGTTTTCTGCCTCTATTTCTCCTTGATTTATACTTGCATGTCCCTGCTCAATTACATCTTTTTCTCACTTCTTCATGATCTGGATGTTACAGATATTTCTAGTTCTTAACTCTTTCCCATCCTTAATGTCTTATGCTGGGTTTTATTTGTTACTGAATCGTGGCCTAGCTTTACTGAATAGTACCGAAATGGATATCCTGTGATCAGGTGGTACTGTATCAAGCAGTTAGCGTGTGTGTTGTTAACATAACACTCCAGGAATGAAACATAATAGAACTCATGAGATTGGAGAGATGGTCACGCGAGGCAGTGGAAAAACTTAGTGGAAGCTTAGTATAAGTATAAGCATAAGCATAAGCATAAGTATAACGACTACTTCTATATATCTTAAAGTCAGATTGCATACCAAATGACATTATTGCATCAGAGGAAGAAGTTGGAAAACTTAAACTTAGTAGTGTATGTTGGAAAAGTGATTAGACTCTACGATCAGTAGCATGTCCACAGAAGTGATGAAGCCAGCACTAGATCTGAACCTAAAATCTATCCTAGGCAATTCTCCAGCTGTTTCCCTCTACAGAGATTCAGGTGCCCTGAACCTTGACACGAAAGGATCCTAGATACTAAGATGCAGTGCTGGAGGCCAGCTTCTAAGAAAGAAGGGCCAAGATCCATATTGATTCTGTAATAAAAGGAAAGTAATTTGTTATTGTGTTAATCCCTGAGACATTGGGTTTTACTTTTATGTCTAATATTCCCTACAGTGTCAAGTTTGATAGCCCATGATGACTACCCTTCCCATCCTAGCACCTAGCAAGCACTATGCATATAAGTAAATGCTCAAAGCTTATTAAATCTAACATAAATAAAAACTGACAGTGAATGGATTTTCATGAATAAAAAGTATACAGCCATTCATGGATACTAGTATTCAATGACTCTACAAATAATACAAGAAATAAAAATCAAGGAACGAAATGGTGATTATGTTTACTATCTCAAAATAATTATTCTTAATAGCTAAGAGTTGAATTATTCAATTATAACAATGTGAATAAAAACAATAATTAGTTGTGACACTTTCAGAAAATACTCATCATAATGCTCCCAAATTGTTTTTATTTATGTAAATCATTAAGTACGTAGTTGAAATACATAGCTACATTCTTTAAAATAATTTTTTTCTTAGTTAATGCAATAATAATAGTCTGGTGATTTTTTATTTCCTCAGGGGGTAAGAATTATTAGTCAACAATTTCAGCGAATAGCTCAGAGCAAGGGAAGTCAGACATACTGGTGTTTGTGTCATCTGCAACATTCAAGATGATGTTAACAAAATTACTTTTCCAGTTGCTCAGGACTGCGGTGTCAGGTTCTTGAGGCCTGGGCAGTTGTATCACTCAAGGTGAGTTCCCTAAACGTGACAAAATGTGATGGAGTAACAGTAACAGTGCTACAAAGCAGCAGAAACCATGGATCAAAAATGTTTACAAAGTGACTTTCAGAAACATAACCTTCCCCATCCTAGTGGCCTCCTGCACTGCCAACTATCTCAGTGGAATGACTCAGTCGTCTCCCCAAGACCCATTGCTGAGGACTCAAGGATCATTTGTGATTGTTCTAAACCAAACCAAATGTACTAGGGCACCATAATTTAATTCTTCTACCCTAAACTGGATATCTGTTTCATTAACAACCATCTAAGGAGATCGTGGCTCTGTGTCAGTAAGATTTATTTTAGCTTCTTTTCATGCTTTTCTGGTCTGGCCCTCATAAACCCACCCACCTTTTGTGTCCACTCCTCCCAAGTCTCCCAACAGTGTTAGCTCCGAGAATGGTGCTCCGGCAACCGAGCAGGGAGTTGCCCAGCACTAACTTTGGCCCTAGAGTTCTATTCAGACCTCCATGTAGACCTCCAACATGGAATATTTTCACGCCTATAGCTCACTTCTGCTTTCTTTTGAAGTTTATAAAACAGACACCTGTCAAAGTTAGCTGAGAAGATGAAAACTGAGGAGTCCACGTTTGGACTGCCTTCCTCAGTGCGCCAAAATAGGTTCAGTATGACATGAAGGATCTCTGCTGCTTTAAGTTATTCTCCTGCATCCAAAGGCAGGAAATTACAAGTCTTAATGTCTTTTCTACCTTTCTCCACTCATCGTCGACCTCAACCCCTGCCCATCCAAGATGTCATGGTTCTTACGTAAATAATATGAGGTAAGTGAAAAGTGCAGAGACCGTCTCCAATATTAATTGCTGGAGATATTAAAACTCACAATTTATCTTAATAGAAAGCAGAGAGGTGCTACACCTACTGCAGTGCACGTTATTATTCAATAATTAGATGAAATAAAGAAATGGGTGTTAGAATTTTTGAAAGCTATGCTCATAAATGTTGAGTGTACCATATATAAGGTAATAAGCCTAAAGGATTAACCTCAGTGAATGGGTATAGCACACTTCTGAAGCTCATATAGTCTCAGACTTTCTGTGCTTTGATTCCCGCCTATAAAAGATGCTTTTGTGCATTGTATCCTTTTGCTTTTACAAATCATTTATGAGAACTTCTATGTGAATATAAGCATAGTAGCATTCACAGCAAATCTAAATTTTAAAGAATGAGAAAGAGGAGAAAAGAATCTCTTGTATTTTCTTCCTTCCTAGCTAAGAATCTCATTCACAGCACTAGGGACAAGAATTCCACTTTCGTAATGATTGTTCTAAGAAAGGTATGGTCAATTATTAGCATGGCACTAAAGAAAAGGGTCAGGAAGAGATACAGAAACTTCTGTTTCTTAATTCCTGCTGTACATCACAACGAAAAAGTTCTCTCTGCAGCTATAACGTGCTCTCTGTCTTTTCTTGTTCAGTATAAACTAGCGTATATACTGTTACCGTGGGTGCTGTGGGTAGATTGCTCACCATCTCACTGTACAGAGAAACCTGTGGAATAGACAACATTTCCCACTTATCTTTGTTTCTTGGTTTTTGTGCCTGAATTGTTTCAATTCGTGTTGCATCTTTTGGGGAATTCTTCCTCCCTTCCCTCACATGACTTCCTGCTTATAGATCCATCCACAGGCATCCTTCTACAAGAAGATGTGAGGTGTCGGAGAAAAGAGGATCCACATACCTTGGCTTCTTTGTTTCCGTATAATAGGGACCTATTGAAAGCAGCTAAAGGGCATTGTGAGCTGTCCTTGACTCTCCAGAGCACAAATAGCATTTATCTCTGGGCAGCGGGCAGCGCCAACGTGGGTTTTTGTCAACCTGTCAATTTTTTTTTTCTTAAACAGAAAGCAGAGTTCAGTAAATAAAGATAAATGATTGTGCTCCTTCTCTGCAGACCCTGGAGCTAAACTGAACAGGCCTCTTATGGTTTGGCCCTGCTTCATTGACTGTTCAGACAGCCCAGTAATACGACAGATGTACCCAGCCGTTCCCTCTTCCCCGCTGTCCATTAGATTATGTTCATTTTGTCTGAGATGCCATTAGAAGTCTCAAGGTCAAAAAAGTCATAGGAAAGGAAAGAGGATGACTAATTTTTCCTTGCAGCCCTTCAATGCCCGAAGATCCTCCAGACAGGTGGGCTTCTGCTTTGTGAGGGGCACAAAGAGGGGGGAATCATGCAATTTACTTGAAATAAATTGCAGGTGGGCAATTAACCCAGACACACTTCTGGCAACCAGCACGGCTTGGCCCTGGAATTTTTATTTGAATCAGGGGAGAATATTATTTGGGATATTTTTCTAAATGACAAATAAATGATTTACCTGCAGCAATGTGCTGAGAAAGAGCTGTGAAGCATAGGAAGCATATCTTTCTTCCTTTCTTTCTTTCTCTTCTTTTTTTCCCCTTCTTTCCTTTTCTCTTTCTTTTTCTTTCTTCATTTAACAATGAAAAAGGTAACCATGTTTATGCCTTAAATTGCGTACCCCCTGGGATTTCTTGAGGATATCATGCAAATAGAGAATTTGTCCCTGCTTAGCATCTGTGATTATGCATGTAATGGTCCTTGAATTTATATAGTGCGTTACTCCTGAGCTCAGAGCACTTAACGCACATGGTCACATCATTAACAGTTAGAATCACAGAATGTGGAAGCTGGAAGGGACTGTGTGGATCACCTGCTTCAGCTCCTCCATGGACTGAAAAGTACACCAAGCTGTTCTCTTTACTTTACGTGTACATGTAAGGTGGGGGGATTATCCTTCTGAATGACGGCAGGAGTTAGGTTTTCTTCATCTCTGAAAGCCCCCAGAGCACTTGTCTGGTACAAGTGACAGAGTGGACAGCAGCTGTTACAATTATAGAACTGGGGAGTTAGAAACCTAAAGATCATCGGATCTCTCTGGAAATCTAAATTTCTGTCTACATATCAAGAAAGGAGAAGCACAGAAAGGAAGTTATGTAAGAGTGCTTCATATTTTCATTACTATTTTACAGAGATCCATTCTCACTTAATTTTAAATATTTTTGAAATATGATATGAGTTCACTGCTTGAAGAAAAAAATTTCTGTTGCTTATGGAAAAAAACTAAAGCAAACCTTCATATAGCATCCTAGGGAGATTGTCATCAAATATTGAGCAAGTGTGAGTAAAATAGCAGAATTTAATTCCCACCCCACCGAACCTTATTGAGTTGGGACCATGCAAGCCAAAAGTATGACAGATCAGTGCAGCAACCATATGTGTATCGGGGTGATGCTTTTGCTTCTATATGACTGGATGAAAGTGTTTTTCGAGTAACTTGTACTTATTGCACTAAATTAAAGGCTATGCCAGAAATCAAAAGTACAAACTCTTTATAAGCCAGTGAATTTATATGAAGCACCTTCATAAAATAATAAATAACTATACTTTTCAGCCTACAAATCAGTATGCATGGATCAGAACATCCGAGAATTTAAAAAGATAAATTAGATGAAAGGAAGAAAATAAAATATAAATTTATTGGGAATTAAAAGGAAACTTGGAGACCATCTCTATGGCAGATCAATAAACTGAAGAATAGTAAAATAATGTAACTTGCCCATGACCGCCCAAATCAGAAAACAACATGACTGACACTGTTCCATTCTCTCTTCTCCTTCACTTTTGCATCAAACGTTGGCTTCTCTAGACTATAAAGAACAAGACCCTGTGAAGAAGGCAGGATGTAAATCAGGCAAGGAGAGCGACAGAGAGGCACATCACAGGGTTCAGTGGACCTCGGGCTAGTCGGCTCGGCTGTGAAGGGAATATCATGGAGAACAGCTCCACTAATGACCAGCCACTGAGCAATGTCTTGGTGTAGGACACTGCTAGGTGCTGTGAAAGTGACCAAAAACAAAGAGTTGAGAAAGCAGCTCCTGCTCTTCAAGAACCCATTCCATAGCAAGTAGACAAGAAGTACCGAGAGATGCTACAACTCAAGGTAAAGTGAGCTCCATGAGAGAGTGGCCATCATAATGTTTCAAAGGCTGAGAGCAACTACATATTAAAAAAACACTTTACTTCTTGTGTTCCATATTCATATCTATGCTATATGGATATTTTACACTGTCCTCAATTTTAAAAATGAGAATTTTTTGAATTCATCACTCTCTTTCCCTGTGTGTTGAATCCTTTAACCCTTTTTGGGGATCCCATCTCAGCCACACTCCCCAGATGCCCATCTGAGTAATTAGTGAAAGTATAGTTCACATCATCTACCCAGTTACTTAAGCTAAAAACCTGGGAGTCATCCTTGATTCTTCCCTGTCCTTTGCTCCTTACATCCAACCAGTTCTCATGGTTTGGTTTCATCTCATGAATAGTTCTAAAAGCTCAGGACTCAGTCCAAATGAACTTGTTCAAGACTTGGTCATCTTTCCCCTGGAATCTGGTATGAATGCCATGCCCCACACTAACAAGTCTGTCTGCTTCCTGGTATCTCCCCTTTCAGTCCAAACTTTTCATTAGAACTTAAATGCTTACTCTTTAACGCACATCTAATTTTATCTTTTTCTTATTTCTGCTCTTAAGATTAACTGCAAAGCCATTTACATGCTACAAAGTTCTCCCCTATATTTTCCCTACTCACTTTTCCAATTTCATCTCCCACTAATTTTCTTTCCTGTTACATCTTCCTGTCTATGTCATTAATACTGAGCTTTGCTGGATTGCTTGATATTGCCATGTTTTCTCCTCTTCACCTACAGCATTTTCCTATCAGAATCACCTTTATATTCTCCCATGCTAAGTAAACAGACATATACACAAATAAAGCACAGAAATATATATATATATATATATATATATATATATATATATATATATACATTCACGTAGCTTCTTCCAGATTCATCTTAAAATTTCCCCTTAAATCTCAATTACTCCAGAGTTTTCCTGATCCACCAAGATAACTAGATACGGACTTTCTCCATTGCAACTTATTTGTTTTACCATAGTATCATTATACTTGATAGTTATTTCTTTAAATACAAATGTAAATGGACAGAAGGTCTAAATTTTATCCTGCTTTATCACTAGTGTTCAGCACAAAGTGTGTACATTTTACTTATTAAATATTAAATGGATGAGTAAACGGGTGCTTGGTTATATACAGAACATTTAATCTCAGGTAAGTAAGCCTCTAACATAGAGAAAAGGACACTTTTTAAGTGAAAATTAAGTATACTGGGAGCAATTTAAAAGAGCTTTGTCCCAGCAGGCTGGTACCATGGCTGGATCAGCCTATAGCTGAGATAGTCATTTTCCTGAGCATTAAATTCATTCACAATTGTTAATGGAACTGAAAAAAATAATTACAATGGTAACAAATTAGGGTCTGTTACACTAACTAACTTTTCTCTATTAACACAGAATTTACTTTGAAGAGCAGAAAGAGCCAAGTGAGCAGATTTCATAATTACGGGACTTTATTTTCACTTTGCTCTAACTTTGCCAGTGAAATAGAACATAAAGAAAGCCTTTTGCCAATGGATAATTACACACCACATCTCAGGATTATGAGATACGGTGTAACCTTTTCTCCTTCTTTTCTAATGTGACTGTCATCAAAGTATAATTCCTGCCCTTATAGAGGCAAAAAAGCATTTCGAGCCACTCTTCATATCTAATGGCATGATTTCATGTTTATTAACATATACCCATAAAATTTACAATTTTTGAAGCACCTGAAAAGATCATACAGATCAGATAATCCAAACTTCTAGTTTAAAAAGCTGAAACTAAGGTCAAGAAAAGTTAAATGCCTCTTTCTAACATGAAATTTTGGAATAAGAGAAATTTACACCAAATCAACAATAATACCTTTATAGAGATATGAAATAAAGCATCACCTTAGGTGCAAAAAGAGACAATAGAGTTGAGACAGGTGCTGAAGCAACTACAAACCAAAACAAATTGAACAAGTTTGCAGGTTTAGCTCAGATGGTTTGAGATAAGCCATGTATTTGACAGGTATTCCCTGCACACACAGAAAGGGAAAATACCCTAACCTCTGATCAGATTTTGGAATCACACTGATTTGTCTATGACTCTAAATGCATCCCAGCTCCAGACTGAAGCATGTTGGTGAATGGTCCAGTTCCTTATGATGCTCACCAGCACTGTGTGTTTGAACAACTTTAGCAACTGTATATATTCTCATGATTAAATGTTAAGAATTTAATCACATCTGTAGACAAAGTTTACTACAATGAAAAACTTTTACATACTTTCTCCACATCTTATCTCAAAATTAAGAACAACTTTGAGTCATTTCAAGTCAGTAGACTCAAAACTTTATCTCTCAGGCTTTTGATTTGTAATGATGTCTACCAGGCTTACTGTGAGCAAAGAATGCAGTTCAATGGCTGAAGTTAAACAGATCAAACAATAACTTCACTATCTTTTATCTTTTCTACATGTTACTCTTAACCATGTCCATTTGAAAACTTTTCCAGGGGTAAAATGTGACCTCATGTATTAGCTAAACTCAGAAAATCAAATTCCAAAACAAAGTACACTATCATGGTCTATCAGTTCATGAACACTTTTGTTTGGGAACAATTTGATTCTCAAACAGAAGCATTTGGCAAAATTTTTACTTCTGCATAAGGCGATGAACATGTAACAATCTTTCCTGCACAAACACAAACATAGGCATCTTTTCCAGAATTGTAGAATGAGATGTTTGTTAACTGAAGTACTACCATATCAGAAAATTCATTAAGAAAATGAAAGAACCATAAAAATGTCTGAATCATTCACTTATATGTCTTTACAAGTAAGATATTTGGGATCTTCTTCATGAACACACTAAAAATAAAAATTCGTCTTAAAGTTTGAAGTAAACTTACATATTGGTAAAGTCAATGACCAAACTTTTAGTCTTTACCCCAAACGTTCCCACCAGCTGCACGTGACACAACCAACCACTTCCTTTTTCCAGAAGTCTTCTTTCTTTGGGTCGTTGTTTCATGTCAAACTAGCTGTTCTGAGGGTGGGGATTTAGCTCAATGGCATAAGTGCCTGCTTTTGCAAGTGCGTGGTCATGAGTATGATCCCTGGTATCAATAAAAAAAAAAGATTAAACCAAACTAACTGCTATTTTTCATAGTCATCTTCTAATTTCTCTTCATTTTGCCAGATGAAATATTGGACTACTACAGGGCTGAAAGTTTGGATTTCTTAGTTATCTATGTATAGTCTTGAGTGGTGTTAGCCAAGTTTGTGCCTTTAATTATTATCTAAATGCTGGTGACTTACATCCTTGACCTTTGGCACTAAATTTCACAAACATATAATCAACTACCTTTTCAGTGTCTACAACTGCATATCTAATAGACAGTAGAATTTAACCTGTATAACTCTCTTGATTTTACCTCAAATCTGTTTCTCCTACTCCCTTATCCATCTTGGTAATGAGTTGTCTACTTTTCTTCCTACTTCAGTTTAAAAGCTTGAAATTATCCTTGATTCTTCTACTGAACTCAAAAGTTACCTCTTATTCCAGAGGAAAATTCTACACTCAAAATAGTATCAGACCATAACCCATTTTCTTCCTAATGAAAGCTACCATCATCCCCAGCAAGAAGCCAGCAATCACTTTTTTCTCACTAATTTTGTCATTAAGGATTCCACTTTTAATATTTAAATTTGATCATAACTCTCCTGAACTCAGATTCTCCTGGTGTTTCCCATTCTCAAGGTACAGGGCAAGTTTCCCATGACCTACAAGATTTTATAACTTAACTCTCAACTGTCTCACTGAAAGCATGCCCTGACCTGGCCCTCCTCATCCTGCTCAAGTCATTAAGACTTTCTGCCATCTAAAATGTATGCTATCATTTATGCTTCAAAATCTTCCCTTTGCTATTTTTCTGTCCAAGAAGTTCCACCCCATATGCATTCCCCTTTTCCTTCATGTTTCCACTAATCTTCTCCCTTTCATTCTCATATTTCTGGAAATTTGTTTAAAGCCATAGCACTTGTCACCATCTAGCGCATTCTTACTTATCTTCCATCACTAACCCTATTAGAAGGCAAACTCTCTATAAGTGAGACATATATCTAGTTCACTATTAATGCTGGCTGGAGTAGTTTCTGATATATTTAAGGCAAAAGATAAAAATGTTATGTTTATATGAATGAACAAATGATATTAAGTGTTCATGTAAGCCTAAAAGAGCACAGTTATTTTATAGTAAATGCTGCAAAGACAAAAAAGGAATCAGGACTCTGTTTCTTAGTCTAGAGACCAGATACCTTTAAAATTTGAGCAAAATTGGGCAAGTTATCCATCCAGCTGAAGAAAAATCCTTAACTGGACATGGTGGTACACGCCTGTAATCCCAGCACTTGGGAGGCTGAAACAGGAGCACTGCTGCAGTTATGAGGCCAGCCTGGGCTACAAAGTGAATTCAAGGCCAGTCTGCACTATATGGTGAAATGCTTTTCAAAAAGACAAAAAAGAAAAAGAGAGAGAGAGAGAGAGAGAGAGAGAGAGAGAGAGAGAGAGAGAGAGAGAGAAAGAAAGAAAGAAAGAAAGAAAAGAAAGAAAGAAAGAAAGAAAGAAAGAAAGAAAGAAAGATTCCCTTCCCTATACTCAGTGGCATTTCATCTCTAAATATTAGAAATGTGAATGGGGTTACTATATCACTGATAAATCCATGAAAACAAAAATTAATAATTTGGCTTAACACAGATATGTCAAAATAAAAAAGTAAAAGTCACACTCCAAATAAATGAAATCTTCAGCACTTGCTACACACATGACTTTCCAGCCAAAAAAAAATGAACCAAAACCCAAAGTTTTCCCTATTTTTCCTGTACTAATGCACTGTCTCAGCCTTTGTGAAAGTGATCATCATGTGAAGCAATTGCTTATTCTTTTACATGATTGCAATATAAATGTGGTGATCTTGTTTAATTTTAGAGTTGGCTGATACTATAATATAGCTCGTTTATTTTTTTCTTTTTAAAAAACTGTTTTCTTTTAAATTTGGTGAGCTACTTCTGAAATCATTGTTGCTAATAAACATTTCTCTTTTCTGAGTCAACCTATGACTAACTTTTCACTGATGGTAATATGCCTATCAACCCCTGAAACCCAGCACATAACAAAGCACCTAATAATATAACTCTCTGACAATGTTTATTGTAATTTTATGCATTTGCTCTATGACATCATGTTGCCTTTCACATATAAGATACATAATAAGTATTTGTTATTTTACATTCATCTTGATAGTAAAGTTCTGGGTTAGTAACTAAAGGAATTCTTTTCATATCTGGAGTTGCTTTTTAGCCAGAAAATCTTAAGAGGTTGATCTCTCTTTTTTTTAATCTCTTTATATTGAGTCTCTATGTATATGAAAAATTTTGATGTCGATCTCCATTTACAAGGCTGCTGTGAGGAGTAACACAGGTCACTCTAGTGACCTCATACCTTGTACACTGCCAACAATTTTGGCATCAGTGGAAACTGAATTAATCTTTTCTTAAGAATGGTGTCTCTGTACTCTGAGTTTTCAACTCTAGCAGTGACAGAATCACCTTGAAAAGACTTAAAAATTAGTGATCCTCAAGTTTCACCCCAGATTAATTTTCCTCTTACAGAAAAAAAAATCTGCTCACAAGGGACTTTACAAAACTGTCCAAATGATTCCAGTGTACAAAAATGTTTAGCAAACATATCCTGGAATGTTTACCTAAATTCAGAACCCAGCTACACACACACACACACACACACACACACACACACACACACACACACTTACTTGCTATGTGACGTTCAGCAGGTGAATTAATCCCTCTTAATTTAAGTCTTAATTTAATTTGTTTATGCAATGAGTTTGTAGTGGTTCCTTTCATTGTCATGAAAATTCAAACAGGTAATCTGTGGAAAGCACATAAATACTATTTAAGACAGACAGCCCAGTAAATGAGAGATAAGATTATTAATAAAAATCAAATCTACTTCATTTTTAATGTCAGAGTCTGTGTCTTGTGACCATTTCTTAGCACAGATTAGATGAGTATTACCTGCGTTCATGCTAATAGACCTGTTAGTTCCTTTTTCAGCCACGTTACTATGCAAAACCACAAAGATTGGAATCTCAGCCTAAACCAATATTCACGCACAGACTGCAAAAACTCAACTGGCAATCATTTAGCACAACATATCCACTGGGGGGAGGGCAGTAATATCACAAAAGGAAGTGAATTATCATGCAACCTAGGAGCTTACCCATGGCTGTCCTTAGTGGAGAGCAAGTGGCAAGGGAAGAATTGTTTGAATATATATTTGAATTATGAAAAGTAGGAAGATATTTGGAGAAATTTCAGTCTTCCAGATGAGAGAAATTTCAACTATGGGGTCAGGAAATCTAACAACTTACTGTTATCTCTTCAACATAAAAACTGAGCTTCCTATTACATAGAGTATTAACAAGATGATATAAAAATCAATCATAATCTATGCTTCAATCTTCAGAGGAAAACTTATCAAGAAGGATGCAATATATAATCTACAAATGATGATTTCTTCATTATATTGGCACTTTACAAATTCAAACAGGAACATTTACCTCATATCGTTTGTTTTCCTTTGACAGTTACAGGAAGAAAAATGCCACATAATTACGTTTTTATTATATTCCACAATTTTCATTTGGTATTCAGTATGAAGACTAACATAAGGATACAGAAAATAATTTTTCTTCACCTATGTGTTATAGTTTACTTTTATCATCCATTGACTAGAAATTCAGTAGACTACTTATAGACTGCTTTTTAATCCATGAAATTTGCATTCTTCTACTTCCCAACCTGATTACATAAATACCAGGAAACAGATTTCAAAAAATGATTTGTACTAACAGTAAGTTAACATACGGTGAATTGTTTTATTTTCTGGCATTTTTTATTGAAAAAAAATGATGCTTGCTACATTATCGTAATGATGATGATTATTCACAACATATTTAATAAAGTGCTTTAGATTTGACTATTTCTATTAAATTAACCAGATGGTGATAGTGCATAATTTTACCCAGAAATGTACATTAATTATTAACAATAAATGGAGGGCAAAACAACAGACTTCAGTAATATAACTGCACATCTGCAAAAGAGATTGTGGGTGATTTGAAAATGCTAATTCCATGATTAATCTTCCATTTGGCTACTGAGCAACGGAAGTGATAAAAAAGAATGCTAAGATGCATGATAACACATGCAGACTTCAAATCACATTCTGACTTCAGACAGCAGGAGGACATTCTGGTAGCCAGGAGGAACTTCTCACCAAAATGTGTATGCTTTTGTCACAAACTAATTCTGAAGAAGATGAATTCTGTTGTCTTTACCTGACGTATTTGTCCCTGGGAAAATATAGCATATTATTTTCTTCCCTCTTTGCAAATTCTTCAAACCCATCCTTCTCCCATTACAGAATCACCATTTTCACATAGCCTTTCCACAATGAAAGTAAAACTGTCCTCTACTTTTACAAAACCATGGTGTTTCACATCTGGAATAAAACATGTAATTGTAGGCACTTTATCTCAAGATAAAAATATTTGGAAAAGTTTCAGCTAATCAACGGGACTGATTAAGGACTTTCTGTGTAAGAGCAGTCTGGAAGTAAAGGACCTTTCAGTGCACAAAGACAAGAGAAACTAAAAACTCTTTAACATTAAAAATGATTTACAGGTGGAATTCATATTATGTGAACAAATCTCATATATCAAGTACAAAAATAATCAAGTAGAGTTCCTATTTTTTAGCCTTTGAGCTGGACATGACAGATCTGATAGCTTAAAAAGTAGACTGGGGCATATTAAAGAAAATCTACATTACAGAACGTACTCATCTTTATAGCTCAAGAAAGAATACAAATAAAAACTACATTTTAAGAATATTATTCTTAATTGTCAGAGGATACATTTATAATGAGTTATGTGAACTATCTTAAGAAAATATTTGGCTAAAGATAAAAATTTATTTTTATGAAAAATAAGTGAACATATCAACAGTCAGTAGTAAGAAAATTCAGTAAAGTACCAATATTTTCTACTAACCAATTATAGTAAAATTGGAAAACTTTAGCTAGACTCACAAAGATAAAATGAAAGCTCAAATTGCTAAAATCAAGAATAAAGGAGAGAACATTACTACCATCACATAAAAAGCATTCAATGTTCATTAAAAATATACAATGTGTAATTTTATAATAATAAATTGATAACCTAAATAAAATGAACAAATTCATAGAAATAAACTGCTATAATACTTAAGAAACAGAAAAGTTTGGTAGACCTACAACTAGATAAGAGATTGAATTAATAACAATAAAACACTTTCAATAAAGAAAAAGTCATTACTTTTTACTAGTAGAGACTATAAAACATTTAAGATTAAACAAAAATATCTTAAAAGTAAAATAAAAGAGAAACTATACAGATTAATTCTACAAGGATACCCAAATCAAACAAAGACATCCCATGAGAAGCAGACTACAGATCAATATCGATTATACACAGAAATAAAAAACTTTTTCAATGCAATAATGTCAAACCAAATACATTCATGCATAAAGAACTTGCACACTATTAAAAAGTATGACTTATCCTTGGAATGCAAGGTCAGTTCATCTTACGAAAATCAGCTAATATTAACTATCATACTAATAAAAAACAAAACCCACATGATAATCTCCATAGATGTAGAAAAAGGATTTGGCAAAATCCAATACACATTTTATAAAGAGAACCAAAATAATTTGGATGAAGAACAATCAAAATAATTTTTGACAAAGAACAAACTTTTGAAGGTACACATCTTCATTTTAAATCTAATTTGTAGATAAATATAAAACTAAAGTACTTGCAAAATGATTGACATTTATTTAGAGCAACTGAAAAGAATGTAGTGTCCAGGAATAAACTCTGATATTTATGGTCAATTATTTTTAGAAAAAATGGTTCTTTCAATAAAAGCAACAACAACAAAATGAAGCTAGAGCTTTACCTTATATCTTTTACAAAATTTGGTTTAAAGTGGATCATATATAAAAATGTAAGCTCTATACTACAAGCAAAAGAAAACACAAGAGTAAATTTTTGTGCAATTGTTTCTTTGATATGACACCAAAAGCATGAACAACAAGGCAAAATAAAATAGCAAAAACAGATAAATTATGTTTCATCAATATAGAAAATTTCTGTGCTTCAATAGACAAGAACATGAAATGATAACTCAAAGATTCAGAAAAAAACATTTGCTAATCCTATATCTGATATTTTCCTAGTATCTGGAACATATAAATGACACTTTAAACTCAATACATAACCAAAACATTAAAAATTTGGCAACATATTCTAAAAGATGTTTCTTCAAGTAGATGCACAAATGATCAATAAACACAGAAAGAATTGCAAAATACCAGTAGTCCTTAGAAAAATGTCAACCGAAAATGCCACAATGAAATGCCACAATAAAATACGTCTTCACTAGAATAGCTATAACAGAGAGAGAGAGAGAGAGAGAGAGAGACAGAGACAGAGACAGAGACAGAGACAGAGACAGAGACAGAGACAGAAACAAAGAGTCAAAGAGAGAGAGGGAGAGACTAAAGCAAAATTAGTGTCAATGTCGATATAGACAAATAGGAACCCTTATTCACTGGCAGTGGAAATGAAGAATAGTGTGGTTACTTTAGAAAACAGTTTGACAGCTACTCAAAAAAGTAAACTTAACAGTTATAATACAGCCCTGCAACTCCATTCCTAGTTACATATGAAAAAGAATTAAAAGTATTTTCATGCAAAAATATACATATAGAATTCTTAATAGCATTATTCATAATAGTCTACAGTAGAAACAACTGAAGTGCTTAGGAATTGAAGAATAAATAAACAAAATGTGATACATCCACCCAATTAAATATGTTTGTCAATAAAATGAAAGTTTTACTACATGTCACAATATGGATGGGCCTTGGAAGAACTATGCTTTTAAACAAAATAAATATAATTCAAGCTAAAACTTCACTTAATGTATAGGCTCTACTTCTATGAAAGATCCACAATAGGCAAATTCATTGAGATAGAAAATAGGGCATCAGCACATGCTACAGAAAAAGGGCAAAACTGGTGGTTACAAATGAATAAAGGGTGCGTTAGTTACTTTTGTCTCATTGCTGAGACAAAATACTCAACACCCAAAGTTAAAGGAGGAAAGTTTTATGTAGCTCACAGTTTATGGAGGTTTCAGTTCATAATCAGCTGGCTCCAAGGCAGATAGACATAGCACGGGCAACTCTTCATGGCAACAGAAAACAGCAAAATCAACAAAAGCCAAGAAGAGGGAGGAGCGAGCTTCTTTTCTTCCTTTATTTTGTTGCAGACTATCTGCCCTTGAGTGGGTATGATATTTACAAAGTAAGGATCCCAGTCTTCTGCAAGTTACTCAGTTAAACTTCTAAACTTCTTAAGTTGACATATTGAATAACATCCTGGAGGTAAGGACATGTCCTCTATACACTAGGATGTGGAACTGTTGGGTTACTTAATTAAGCTTCTAGACTCTTGAGTTGACTCAATGTATCAACCATTACAAAGGGTTTCTTTGTTGAGCGGTGGTGATGAAAAGTATTTGTAAGTACTGGTGGTGATAACTGCATGATGATGGTAATGTCTAAAATCACTGAGGTATTCACTTTGAAGAGTGCTTTTGATGATGTGTGAGTTGTATTTCAATTTTTTGAAAAGTTGCATATTACTTACACAGGTGTCTTAGTCACTTTCTCAACTGGGACACAGTATGTGACACCCACAATTTAAAAGATGTGAGTTTGTTTGGGATCACAGTTACAGTCCATATGCAGCTGTCTCCAGGGCAAAAATGGCAGGGCAGAGGGACACAGCAGAAGAAAAGATGCTCCAGGCAACAGTGGCCAGGAAGCAGAGAGAAAGGAGGAGCCAGGAAAAAAGATACACCCTTCTGGATCATGGCCCAAGTGACCTGCCTCTTCCAAACAGACCCTACCTCTTAACAAGAAGTTCACTGTGGATCCCATGATTCAGTCACCTCCCAAAAGCTCTATCTGTGAGCCCTACCTACTGGGGACATTCTCAGTCTAGATCACAACTGGTTTATAACTTTATTCATGGGTACAACCAGAATCTGGGGCTTCTTTCAGATTAGTTGTTCCTCCCACCTCCTTAACTAGGCAACTTGGAAAACAAGAGTTTTATTCAACATCAAGCTTTCTGATATTCCCTGTCTTTTGAGATGTCTGCCAGTCATTATACTGTAAAGAATGACAACGATAGTACCTAATATTAGCCATTTGCTTTACATTACAGACATCACATGATAAAATCCCTCTAATAATGATTGAACAATTATACACATAAAATATTGCATGAGTTAAGTCATTAAGATTTTAGAACATATTACAATTATATTCTTTTTCCTTCTTACAAATTTTAAGTGTTCCAAGGAGGAAAGGTCCATATTGTGTTCTAAGCTGTCATAGTACACCTTGTCAAATTCATTTGCTCTTATATTAAAATAAAGTTGTTTCTGCATCCTTTTCAGGTTTGTCCTAGGGTACTTTGCACAATGACTTGTAACAGATAGCTTTAGAACAGAAAGAGTAATGAGTGAGGGGGCAAAAGCTACAGTTAACCCCAAATGTCTTTTAGATAACCTATATCTCTCAATCTGGTTAAGGCGCAGTAGCTACTCCTCTCATCCTTCATCCTTAACTCAATCCCACTCTCCCTGCTGCTTTAGACCACTAGACAAAGTTCTTTATTGCTTATTGCTGGAGGCTTTGGACCAGAAGCAGAGGAGTCAAGCTATACATCACCTAGGACATACCAGGTTATACTGTAATATTGGACAACCTTAAAACCTCGGAGGCCTTTAAAACAAGGTTTATTTCTCATGTATGCTACCTGTACATTAGGGGCATCAGTAGTCTCTGATCATTGTAGTCATTCAAGGATGTAGGCTGCTGATAAGGACACCATCTCTACCTATCCTCTCGTGATTAATTTCAGGAGCAGTTAAAAATAATAGCCAAGCTTGCACTGATTGTTCAACGGTTTCCCAAATAATGACAAAGGATATTTTGGCCCAGGTTCCATGGTTAAATCAATTTATGTGGGCAATTCAGTTTCAAGGAGAAAAGCAGATATTAATGAAAATGATAACATGGATACTATACTACCCTGAAGCTTATATGATATTTCTTTTCAGTTCTGTTTTGCCCAATAGCTAGCCTGGCAGTGATGGCAAACTTTTTAGAGTTTTCAATGATATGAACAGCCTGCTGTGGCATATATGTCATAGGTTTGCCACCACTTTCCTGGAGAAAAAGTTTTAGCTGCTGTCCTTTTCTTTGTGATCAGCAGGGTTTTTTTGTAATGATGCAAATGAAAAGGAAAGTTTCCACTTACCAGGTACGGGGCAAAGGGAAGCACCGACTGCCTTTTAAACCATTCATTTAAAAATAATTTTCTATTTATACTGTAGTTCATATACCTCTCAAGCTCCATACCAAAAACTTTATAGTTTGTCACCAAATGAGTTTCAATAATGGTTAATTTTTAAAATTTCCCTAATCAGGATAATCAAGAATTGTCTACTTTAATAGGCTCTTTTGGAATTGAGGATAAAGAACTGCCATAATGCTTGGAAAAGTCCTCACAGTATGTCATACTCTAAATTATCAAGACACTAAGTACCAGAAGCAAGAAAAGAAATGTGTAGGGAAGACTTCTATCTAACCCATTAGGGAAATTAGTTGACAGAGGTATTGGTTCTCTGAGGACATACAGAAACTCAGTAAGTTATGTTCTAAACGGAAAAAGAAACTCAACTTGATTTGGCCAGGGACTTATGGTCCCATCTATCTATCCACCCAACCAACTCTTCATTCACTGTTTCATTAGTACGTAGGCACTCAACTAGGAAAGCACATTTAGTAAAGAGTCAAAAGTTGGGGCTGGGGATTTAGCTCAGCGGCATAAGCGCCTGCCTTGCAAGTAGGCAGTCGTGAGTTCGATCCCTGGTACCGATAAAAAGGAAAAAGACAAAAAAAAAAAAAAAAAAAAAGTCAAAAGTTGAGGAAATAAAAATAAATGTTATACAACTAATCTAGGCAGATTTGAAGCTCAGCAGGTGATAAATTACAAGACCATGTTGATAATTCTTTTTATACATTAGCTTGGTTAACTTTCACAGACGTTATATTTTACATATAAGGAACATGACAATTAAAGAAATTAAGTAAATCACCCATGGAGAATCAATCTGTAAAAGACAGAAGGTAAATTCAAACCTTGATAACAACCATGTTATTATTTCATGATAGGCACAAAATTCTAAGCAGAGTGTACAACCCCAACCAACCTAGAACATGACACAGAGCAATAATCCCAAAAGAGAAAAAGTGATGAGATAAGATGAGATCATCAACCCATGAGGTACCTCAGAGAGAAGCACACTAGAGATCAGCTACCACGCACTGCTCAGCTAAAGACCCCAGTTCTGGCCTCTCCATAACCAGATCTTCTCAAAAGCTGAGTAAAGGTGGGTTTTTTGTGTTTCTTTCTTTCTTTGTTTTGAGACTGGTTCTTATGATGCTCTCCAGGCTGTCCTTGAACTTGAGGTCCTTTCACTTGAACACAATTACCCAAATAGCTAGTGTTCACAGGAGTGCACCACCACGCCCCACTGATAGAAGTGATCAAGTGATATTAATGACACAGGGCATCATTAATCCCAGCTGAGAGCAGTTGTTAAGGTGACTCCCTAGAAACAAAGCCTGACATAAAATTTACTATAGGTATATAGAGCATGTTCGCATATTCTTACCAAAAAAATTGAGATTTTTTTGCTGAAATGGCTTTTAGTATTCAGAGATATCTATTTCTTCCTCCAATATATAAGTAATACCTATTAGACCTGACATGAAAGTGTTTATACAAATGTACTTTAATTCATTTACTTGGTACAATAAACATTACTTTGATTTGATAACTCGTAATGACAGCAGACATCAGTGACACAGACAAACCATTGGGTTGAGAACAGAAATATCAACATAGGCACAATCTCCTAATTTTCTCATCTTTTGTGTACATTAGTTGGCTAATGGACTCAAGCCAGGATATCTACATATACAAAACAAAGTGGATAATTGAGCAATTATCAGATGAATTTAAACACTAAAGAAAGTGACTTTGGATAATTAAGATTTTGTTCTAAACTGCTGGAGCATCTTTCTTTGGGGAAAAGTTACGGAGATGGTAGTTGAAGTAGGTTGTGGACTTTCCTTTACCCATTGCATATTAATTAGCAGACAGGGTTAGTAAAAGGACATAATCTTTGTGTTGTGGACTATAAACATATGTTTCTGGGTTTTTTTTTCTTTTTTTATTTAAAGGACAAAAAACAAAACAGTATAAGGGTACAAATAATACAGAATTACCAAAAAAAAGGGAAAAAAATCACTAGTTAATACATTACATATTGTCATCTTAGAAATAGTTGTTCAAGTTACAAGATTAAAGCATACAAAGTGGACATTCAAACAGTGAGACTGCAAACAGTTGTGTTCAATGATCCAACAAAAACTCAGTAATATGGTCATCTATCTTAACACACCTAAACACACTTGCAGTTGTATCCTTTAGAGCACTTTTTTTCCCTCTCTTTTTTACAACCAAATTTACACATTTGGGGTTTTATTACTCACATAGTTCTTATTACTTTGGGGAGGGGGGAGGGAACAAAACCAAATACGACAAAACAAAGCAGTCAGTCAAAACAAAGAATAAATATAGCACGTGATGTAAAAACAGAATAAAAGGTTATCAACGATGGCTAACATAATGCCTCTTGCTTCCTTAAAAAAAATTGCCTATATCACTAGGTATAATAAAATTGAACAAAACAGTACAGAACAAGACCAATAAAATCTAAACATTGGAAACATTACAGGACTTCAAAAGAAGATAATAGTCAAACCAGAATGGGCATCATAGTGAATCTTATTGCCTTCAAAGTAGTTGCCTATACCCTCAAACTTGGTGCTATCAAAAGCTATCAATGAGAAGGGAACAGAGTCTAATCAGAGTAATACATGGCTTCAAATTAGGTTAATAGGAAATAAAAAAAGTTACTATAATATATCCTGCTAATTTTTCCCTTAATCAAAAAAATAATAATAAAATAAATTTTTTATGAATAAGGGGGAGATTGAAATAAAAGAGGACATAACAACATAACAAGTCAAAACATGACAATTTCAGCAACCTAATGCTTTACCACAAGATAACCCGACTTAATAGTAGTTACCATAGTGTCTCTTTCCTTGAAATATTTGAATATAACTTCATATACTATAGCATCAAACATATCAAGACAGTGTAAAACCATTCAAGTGGATGAAAGTATTACAGGGTATTTAGAACCAGCTAACAGAAAACGAACAATGGTTTCTATATTATCTCTTTGCCTATAAAAATTTTTGTTTTTTACTATCACATATAATAAAATCCAGTAAGATAAAACGTGATAAAACCAATGGAGACAGAAGAGCAACAGTTTGGTGGGACTTAAACCAAGATGATATTAAATCAGCATTAGCTATTATGATGTCTTGTTTTCTTCAAAATAGCTGTTCATTTCATCACAGGCAATAATATCAAGCAGCCCAGAATAAAGCCATTCCAATTAATGAGTGAAAACTTTATAAGGCTTCAAAGCCACATAATGGGGGAATCATGATTACCACATACTTTTATATATTTAAGAGTGTCCTTTTGCTGCCCTTAGGAAAAGAATAGAAATGACATAGCAAAATCTTAGTGTCAACCCTTTATGCAATTTTAATGTCATGGTTTAAGAAAATCTAGACCTTCTCCTTTCCTAATATGATCAGGGGTCCAAGCTTTGTGCTTACCATGTTACCTCATAAAATAGTTTTAAAGTTTACCACACCAGCATTCTTGTTTGGGAAAGCATCAAACCTTGTAATGACTGGATATTTAGGGATGAGGAAGGGAGTTGTTACATATAAGCCTTGCCATATGCCATTGGTTTCCATGACAGTTGAAAGGCAGCTAACTGCTTTGCAAGGCATCAGATTAGGACAGGTTAGCCATTTATCCACCAATGTTATTGCATATGTCTGATAGATGAGAAAACTGAGACGTGAAATGAGTAGCCAGCTCAAAGATAAATTAATAATCTGGTAGATCCAAGGCCAAACCCCATGACTGTTTGACTCTAAAATTGTTATATTCCAATGACCTCAACACACCCCCAAAAGCGTATTCCCATGAAATGAAAATGAATTTTAAATTTATTTCCTGGCTTGAGGATGTTTTCATAGTCATATGGAATAAAACAACAAGTGTAGTACAGTTTAATAGGCCTTAGTCATATCACAGGATATTTCCAGCCAGGAACAGTCCATTGAACCATAAAGGTTCAGTCTAGCAGTGTAGCAGAGACTGATCCTCCAAACTCAAAACAAGAATTAAGAGTTAAAACCAGAAAAATGTATTTTAAAATGTTTCATTTCTTGTAAGAGATATTGTCTGTGTTAATCAGATTTTTTGAAGTGCACATACTAAGTCAAGTTTTTAAACTGATCAAAATTAAATTTAATCATATTTTCCTAAGTAGGAAGCAAATAAACATAGGAAATTGTATAATTAAACCTTAAATGCAAAGGAAACTTATGCTTCCCATTCAAAATGCATTTTTCAAACAAATTTAACTCTGCTGGATATGGCTTCCATCCAGAGTCATTATTTTTCAAAGTTTGTATATCTTTACAAAACTGTTAGCCAAATCTACATTAAAAATATGCAATTTAGTATTTTGTTTCTGTATATATTTAATAAAGAATTTTTGTGTTTTCAACAACTAATAAGTAATTATATAACTAAAGTATATAGGAAGTTGAGGAAGAAATTTACTGACTTATATGACTTCCCAGTAAACAACACTTAAAATGGTATATCTGAATGTCTCACACCAAGTATAACAATTAACAAAACACAAAATACTTGCTTTAAATTGAGGAATGAAGAATTTGGATTGCTTCTGCTGATACAGAACACTTCATGTGAACTGAAATGTTATGTTATTCTACATTAACGTCTGTTTCCCAGAGGCTCAGACCTTCACTCCTTGTGTGAAATATAGACAATGAATTCAAAAAAAAAATTAAAATATCCCTATTTAAAAAGCAAAGCAAGAAATGAATCACACATAAATTTCTAAAATGAGAGGGAATTATATGTCATATGTAATATCAAGTGGCAATACCAGGACACTAGACTGGGCAAGAATTACCATGAAAAATTGCCTGGTTTAAATAGCAATTAAGGATTTAATGGGGGAAAGTAATCAGGAATATGGGTGATCTAGCCAGTAAAAAAACATTAAGTGGGTAATACAGTACTCAAAATATATCCTGTGAATATTCATGAGTTTATCTTTCTGTGAGTTATCTACATGGTGACATTTTCCAGTAGGAAAACATTTGAATAAAAAAAAATAGCTCTTGAACTTTTGAATATTATAGAATTCTGCATTGCAAAAGCAATAGAGTTAAGTACTATGAATAAATGACAGGGACAGTTAGATAAAACGTTGGACAATGGAATTCTGCAAATTAAAATGATGATTTACTGCTTCTAGAAAATTCATGCTTTTTTATCTTCATCACAATACACAGAAAACACCTGAAAATGGCTGCTTAAAAAAATAAAAATATCTTTCTGGCCTACCTGTCAACATTTTTTGAATATGTTTACTCACTTAAGATAATTGCTTTCATTAAATATGGAACAGAAAGTATTAAAGAAGTTTCTGATAGGAAAGAAATTCATGTCCAAATTAAGAAAAATATGGTATTTGCTCTTGTGAAGCTACCTGGAGGGAAATAAACAAATAACAGTAACAGACCAGGAGCATCAACAAAAATTCACTTAGGAAATAAAGGATCAACATCATAAGATGACATAATTGCAGAGCCCCCAGTGGATATGGAAATCAGAAGAGCTAAAATGCTTGTGAGCAAGAGAAATGTTGCCTGCACTTCACTCTTGCAAAAGAACCTGCTGAGAAAATGCATCAAGTTTGACCTGAATTAGCCAGACAGGCTGTCGAAAGCTATGTCTGCGCATCACCAAATGGCATGAGAAAATTACATAAATACATATGTAGTTTGTTGCCACAGAACTTCCTTGTGAACATACTGTCAACACAAATTTCTTTTTACATCTTGGCTCAAAACATGACAGTCAGCCAAATTGAGTGGTTTTGCTTCAAAATTTACCTCACCGGCATTTCAGGGTCTGCAGGAAGGTGGTCACCCGAATTGGGGAGAGGTCCCAAACTCACCATCTCCTTCTGGGGCTTCTCTCTATAGAAGTGACAATGACCACTTCCAGCTAAATTTCGTTTCTGTTTTTAGAATCACAATCATGAACACATTCAGCATTCCTGATTTCAACAAAGGAGCATCCTTCTAGCATCATAATGAAAAGTCTTAATTATATCCCATGAAATTCTGTCCTCTTCATCAACTAAAAGAAGCCCAACTTTTCCCCCTTCTAAGATAATTGCATTTTGGGTTCACTCCAAGTTTTGTACAGTTTCCTGAAAAAAAAGTAAAAGAAAGCATGTGTTCCCTTTTTACTTTTTTTATATATAAGTTTGAGAGTTGCAGAAGTTAATGTGAAGATGAATTTCACTTAAAGGTACTGAGACTTAACAAGAACTCCAAACATTCTTCATTTCCACCAAAAGTAAAATTCTTGGTCGGTTTGCTTCCTGGGGAAAAAAGTTCATGATCACTAGGGAGACGGATACTTATAATTAATACACCCTGTGAATGTCAGGCTCAGCATAACTTTTCCCTCTGCACTTGTCATGGTGTCGCTTTCATCCTTGAGGGATCCATCAATTCACACAGAAGCATCAGGAGGCCAGAAAGAAAGTTTGTCTTCATTTCTACCTGCTTTCCAAGGTTAACTACCTTCAGATCACATTCAGACTAAAATAGGGAACTCAGGACTTTTTTTCCTGGAGTTTGAGTTCTTAAGTGCAAGAATGAAAAGAAAGAAAAATTAAGCTAAAATGAGTGTGATGCATATTCATAAAGGCCAAAGCAATATTCAAGTCATTGCAGTGTTGGTGACCTTGAGCTGTATCAACTGACTGACTTTGATTTGCACAGGATCTAAAAAAATGTACATCAAAGACACCGAAATACCTGCAAATATAACAATACATCTACACGTTTTTGACAAAAACATCTCTTCATCATAAAAGGAAAAAGGTGTTTAGAACAATAAAATAAAATGCCTATGTCACAACACTGAAGAACTTAGGTTAAAGGATGAAGATCCATACTGGTGATCAGAGGATTTAAACACAAAATAAAAGCTAAGCAGAAGCTTATCTTCTCCTTGCTATCTGATACCTTTTTGATTTATTAATCATTATTTTCAGATATTTCCTTATTTGTATATAGCATTAAAAATTCTTTACACTAATTTTTATAATATTTTGGTGGACTCAGTTTAGGCTGAAATTTATCTTTCTTGAAACACTTTTATTTAACTATAATCTCATGGTTCTCTTTAGTGTTTGCTATTTAATCATGTGTTCCTTGTTTCTTCTGTCCCTTTAACATTAGCCTTCATCTGACTTTGAACCAGTCTGGACATATTTTCTCTAAATGACAATCCTGCTCATATTATATAATCTGACATTTATTTTTCATCTCATTTTTAGCCACATGATTCCTTCAAAAGCAATCTACTTATGCTTCTTCATAGCAATATTGGGACACTTCCACTTTCTTCTATATTTTGTCCATTTTTTCTATCCTTTTATCTGACCCTGTTTCCTCCTGTTGTAGATATTCTGCCATTAGCTACAATGGCCACAGCTGTTCTTCCTGAGTGCACCCTTGCCCTTGATTCTTCCCCTTAGCACTTTTGTAAAATACTAGTTTTAACTGAATGTCCCACTGCCTCTCAAAATTCATCTATGCAAAACCTAAGTAACCAGCTCTGCCTAAATTAGTTCTTCTATAGCACCAGTTTTGTTACTGGAACCAACTGTTCCTCAAAATCAGGCTACAAATACTGTCAAACAGACAGAAAACTGGCTATAGTCTAATATACCTACAGAGTCTATCATTTCTATTTTGTTTCTCCTTTCCAACTGAATGTTAAAACAAAAAACCTGTGGGGTTCACAGTCCAAGAGTAGCCCATTCCAACTTGCAGTCTTTGCTTTTGGTTGGTTGGTTGCCTTTGTTGTACAAGGAACCTAAATCTGTTCAATAAGTGCTATCAATCCATTAAGTGACAGAAAAAAGATCTAGCATTGTTGAGTGTCTACAGGAAAATGAACCTGTTCCCAGAATTTTTCTTTCAATTCTTTATAACCCCAGGGATACAAGCGAATGTCAGTAATCATGAAAAATATTTATGTGGGTTTCATATGGGTCCATGTGCCTCTGATGCCCTCTGACCTTGGTTCTGTCCTGGCCCAGTGGGTATTTCACATTTAGTATTGTGTTTCAATCTTCTTTCTTATGAATGTCAGGATGGTGCAGTCACTTTGTCCCAAGCTTCTCATCACTTTCTTTACAAAAATAATCCAGAGTAGCAGTTTTGATTAAAAAAATCACTGACATGCTATTTTGAACACAAAGCTTTAGTAAAGAGTTCTACTACATATATGTGAAGCCCATCCCTACCATATAAATTCTGTGATATATATGTGAAAAGCATTGTCTCCTTCTAGCTGCATAAGTTTTGCAGCATATTCCTGCTATATTCCTAATTTTTATTTTTGAATATTACCTTTGTTTCTGTTTTTTGCACTGCAAGGGATTGTCTAACAGTGAGTTATATCTTCAGATCTTTTTCATTTTATAATCTGAAATAAGATTTCACTAAGTTTCTCAGACTGGACTGCAAGTTGTGATCCTCCTGTCACAGCCTTGTTAGTAGCTTGGATTAGCTATACCACAAATTGTGTGTCTGGTTCATTTTTATTTTTTAATTTGAATATGTCACTCCATACCTCCCATTTACTTTCTTTGATTTCTCCAGTTATATACATTTTGAAGCAATAAAACTTGTTTTGTTCTACAACAATCCAAATGTCTTAAGAACAAATGATGGCCTTTTATTCATATGTCTTGTACTGCTAAGTCTTAACAGAGATTTTAGCAACCATATGTTGGGTGCATGTGTTTAAATATCATCTTCACTCTTTTCCATCCAAAGTAATTTTTTTACTTGCAGTCCCTTACATTGTCTCAAGATTCCTCTGGTCTCTTTCACCAGTCTTTAATTTCCTTCATCAGTGACTTCTGACAATTTAGTTAAATGATACTTTAGTGTCTGTATTGAACCATAGTTCAGAATGGTAGTCTCCTTTTAATGTTTCTTGAAAGAAGGTACAAACTTCCTTGCAAGAGATGAAACTGGTATCAAATTTAGGGTAAAGCAGATATTCTTAATAGATGCTTTGCACATTCCTGCAACTGTCCTTGCAGCTTCCACTATTTATTGGAGTGTCAGATGAGTTATAGGTTCTCGTTAGGCCCCTTGCAAACACCACCTATAAATTCCATGAAAATTCTCCTATTTTGGGGTTTGGGGATATAAACACTGAGGAATAAAAGGAGGAAGTTGTTCAGTAGATGTAATTTCTGGCTCCCTCTCCTCCTTTTAAGCTGAGATAACATAGTTTACCAGGCTCTCAGGGCACTGCATTTAGTCAGAGTATTTATTTCAAGTTGTCAGAGACAAGAGGCTAAAGAAGAGATTAAATTTATAGCACAAAAACATGTTTTTACATAATCTAACTAGAAATACCTTGAAAGCAGACACATACCGCTGAAAACAACAACCACACAAAAAATCCATAAACGGAGTATGTGAAGTTCTACTTCCAGCCCCTACATTTTTGCAAAGTAAATAGAACTGTGGGCCCGTTTCAGCGAGGCATCTTCCGTACGTTATTGGGAACCAAGGGAAGTTCTGGAAGAGTTCAACCCCTCAAAGGTGTGAAGGAATCAGCGGGCTTTAAAGTAAATGCACACTTTAAATCTAGGAGATCATGCAAGCAAGACACTAGCACCCATCTTCATAAGGAAGAAATGAGTTTAATCCTCAGGCAAGGGTGACTTCCCAAGAGGCATCTGATGCAGTCCTATATGCTCTCTGCCTCATTGCCTTGGACCCGGGAAAGCACATGGCTTCATAAGGCTGATGACATTGTTGTCTAGCCACATTCTCATTACAGGAAAATGATGACAGGAATTTTGTATCCCCATAAATTTTGTATACAACTCCTCTTTGTCATCAAGGCAGTTTATATCACTCTTGGTGATGTCAAATAGCGCACATGTCAAACATAAAGTTACCTCAGTTCAGAGAATTAAGAGACAGGTAATCTGATACAAACACATTTTAAAAAGTACTATTTCCTGATAAAATTTATTAAACACTTTCTTCATGGCACACTTTGAACTAAATACTTTTTATCACTTAACTCTCCCATTACATAATTTACTAATGAATCTGGACAACAAATTAGAAGATACCACATGAAGTTGTTATGCAGGTAGTAAGTAGTATTACAGACACTATACCCAGAATGATTCACAAGTTAACCCTTCTTAGATATCCTCAGCAAGATATTGACTGCTAAACAAGTAGGGGAAAATGATTAAGTCTATGGAGAACAGGGTAAGATTTGGAGCACCTCAACATGGACCTAAGGAAGCGCTTTGAATAAATAGAATGAGGCAAGATTCTAGAAAGAGATTTCAGCGTAACCAAATAAATGCAGAACTTCATAGATTTCTAATTTCTCATAGAATCATCCAAAGGAATTGATGTAACAATTTTCTTCACAGCTCAGCTTTTATTCATGACCTGATCAACCTGAAATAGACTATAGCCTCAGTGCAAAGGAAATAAGACCTTTGGTGGGTTATTTAAGTAGACCAACCTTCAGTATCTTCATTTACCAAGTGAGAATGATCACAGCAAATAATGACCACAAGAATGATTAAGTGAAATAATTTGCACAGTGCAATTAACTGCAATGTTTGAATACACCAGCCACTTCATAAATGTTTGTTCTTATCACGGCTAAACTCTGTAAGTCACTCTTTTGAGAATCAAAAACAAACAAATAAGATATTTGTATTCACCCTTAGATTGTAAAAATCCAGAATATTGATGTGGTTGCTTTTTTACAGATATAATATAGAAGAGTTAGCTTGTCCTTTCCATTAATTCTTACAGTTATTTCAATCCAGCAAGGCTGATTCCTTTCTTTGCTCTTCGTAGCTCTCCATAGTATCAAACATGCTGATGTGTTCCATCTGTAAACTAAAAGACATTTTGTAATCACTAAGCAAGCTGGGGTAACTGATGAAAGTAGAAAGCATGGTGTATGAAAGAAGAGAAGGTTTGATGTTGGAGATGGTGGTACTCAGGGAGCAATTCAGGGAATGGGTTGGTGTAAGCCTTGTGTAGACTGAGCTGGTAATATTAGCATAGGCAAAGAACCCAGGGGAGAAAAGATAGAGTTACACCAATTTAATTATCTCAATTAAATTAGGATGTCATTTATGTCTGTAGTCCTTGTCCAATAAAGCAACTTTAAAAGTCAGTTAGACATGACTGTAAACCCAGCACTTGGGAGGCTGAGGCAGGAGGATTGCTACAAGTGTGAGACCAGCCTGGCCAGTATGAACTGCATAAGAAGACTGTCTCAAAAAGACAAAAAGAAAAAATAGTTTGCGGTAACTCGTCTTCCATTTCCGTATATCGCCTCCTTTCTCAGATGAACTCATGGCCACGCTTCTCTGACTCTTACTAGCTGCTACTCCTTAGTACAGAGCCTTATCTGTTCAACTGGGTGTGCCTTGCTCAGTGAGGTACTCAAAATCACTTTAGCTTTATTCTGATCTACCTTTTTCCCTTGTCCCACATTATTTTTTCAGCTTTATTGAAGCATAATTGCAAAATGAAAATTTCATGTACTCAAGGTGTACAATGTGACAACTTGATACATATTTTTAGTAGTTATCATGATCAAATTAATCCTTTCTGTGACCACACAGTTACCATTGTGTGTGTGTGTGTGTGTGTGTGTGTGTGTGGTCAGTCAAAGGGTAAAAAATCATCCATATTTCTACCTGTACTCCTTAGTGTTGCTGGTGTTTTTGTACATCAGAATAAAAGTAGGATAATTGATAAAAATTAAATGTATCTGAGGCATGAATGAAGGTTATCTTAATGCTTTTACTGTGATTATTTCTTTTAAAAGGGGTGCTTAAAAATATCTTCAGTGTTCTGAAATACAGGGTATATTTATAATCCAAATTAAACCCTAAGTCAGTGGAAACCAAGTTCTTTTATTGAATGGTCAGGAATTTCAGGCAGTTGAGAGACAGAGAGAGAATGACAGATGGGGGCGGGGGAAACGCATGGTTTTTCTGGCAGTGTGGACAAGTATCCATTCTTGTATCACATTTGACATAGACTTTTCTTGTTTATTGGAGTAATCCCTGTACTTTAAGTAATCTTAATGTCATACATGCATTTAGAACTAAGAGGAATTATGATCTGACAATATTTGCCAATGATTTTTGAATTGTACTTTCTGGAAAGATGCTGATCATTCCAGGAAAATTTCAGCACTGAAGCAGCACAAGGCCTTCAAATTATTTGACATCCAGATAACCAGGTGGACAGAAACATTCTGACTTTTCATCTCAGCTAGGGACTTACAGGCCCCCTGATGAAAAGGACTCAAGCCATGGCATTGAGGACTGCTCGATAAAGATGTTTGCTCAGTATGTGGCAGCAGTTAAAAAGCAAATAGGCTTCCAGGATATAACAAAAAGGGTTGGAAGATACAGCGGCACAATGAACAATGAAGGCCTTTTCTTCAGAGAGCCTGGATGCCTGCCATCTGACTACCTGAAAGCTACAAGGCAGGTTGAAAGAATCCCAAGCAATGCATCTGAGACAGCTCGAAGTGAGGATGATCTAGTCTGAATGTCTGGGAAGGGGAATTACTGGCAGTCAGGTGGAGGGATTCACAATTATGAAAGCCATGGTGCAAGCTGATCAGATTCGCCTTTCTACTAGACTTCATGCTTCAAAACAATCAGAACTTCATTTTATTAAAGTGCTCATCGCTGTCAGTTAAGAAGATGGGAGTCAGTTTGACAGCTCTGCCTCAAAGTCATTGTTAGGGATTCTGGCAGGGCTCGCAGGCCACCTGACCTAGGCAGGGCCCTTGCTTATGCAGCCTCTTAGTACAGCCTGGAAGCTAAAATACATTGCAAAGGCAAGTCAGGCTGATTTCTAGATTAAATTCTCCTGTCCACTGCTGTGTGCTTCACCGAATGTGGTAAGCTGTGCGTGAACTTGAGCAAAGGGCTGTTGAGCAAATAAAGGCGGATAAAGAATGTTAAAAGGACTAAAAAAAATTATAAATTGCAAACTGTCAGACCATCTACCGCCCTAGCCAAGCCCAAATGGCTTCATTTTCCTTTTCTAGCCTGGCCAGTCTGCTCGAGTCTTTCCCACTGGTGTTTTTTGGGAAACGGTCCAGACCATTATGAACAGATCCAACAATGTGCAGTGATCTTAAAGCTTGCAGAAAAGTTTGAGACTACTTAAATTACACCTCATTTATCTTTACCAGGAGAGTTTGTAGTTCTATCAAAAGTATCTTTTGGTCCCTCGTGAACTAACTTGCAGAAGTGTTATAGTTTGGGAAAGATTCAGAGGTATAACTCATAATAAATGTTCAAAATTCAGTACACCCTTTCAGTTGAATTTTTTGTCTCTTTTCATTTTGACTGTAACATTCTCCCCTTCACAACACACACTATTCCTCCTTTGGTGTCTTTTCTACTATACATGAAGTCTTGCCCCTAACCTTGACCTTCACCTAAACACGGAGAAATCTTTTCCTACTCAACCAAGGCATTTGCTAAATACAGCTAGTTCAGCTTTTCTGCCTCTCAATATTCCTGCAAATGTCTTTCCCCTTCCTATTGGAATTAAACTAAAACAACAGTTTTTGGAAATTGCTAGAATCTTCAAGAATCCATGAGCCAGGGTACATAGTGTTGAGGCAAAAACTTTGACTCTTGAACCAGATGTCATACATTACACAAAACTCCACCTTTGATTTCTTTGTAATTTTTGGAGAGTTCCCTCTGCTCATCCTTTGTTTGCTCGGTTGTGAAATGAGGATTAGGTCTGACCCAGGGAATTCTGTTAATTATCATAGCACACATGACATGATACATGTGAGGGCTACTTCACATAACACACTAGGTTGAGTAATTAATCCTTTTCCGCTTCTCTTCCTTTGTTTTACTCCTTACCTAACTTCCATCTACTTGCCTCATTTCTTTCCTTTCTTCCTTCTCTATCAGTTTATCTGCCACCATTTCCCACCTGTGCACTCCATTCTGGCCAGGAAGCTCTATCACCAGACCGTACACGTACAAGGCCCTGTCCTGTGGACACCTTGCTTTCCTGATCCTGGTTGTGTCTGCAACTGCCTCTCCATGCCCCTAATCATCATCCGATTACTGTCTGCTCTCAAGATTCTGCTCCAGTCTCACTTCACCACCCATCCTTGTCTGATGCTGCTATCCAGAACTTACCTCTTGTTTTCATCAATTTTTACTGTACATACTGGGTTTTCAATATTTTTAGACTTTACTCATATTCTTAGTCCTTAGCATGCTTATACATCTTTTGCATATCATATTTGTAGACATAGTGTAGGTTTTAAAGTACATTAAATGATCGATGACTAAATACCGGCCCAATTCTTTGCACTTTGGTACTAATTCTGTGTGTCAGTAGCTCCCTTTGTATTTCCAGATGGAGAAACTGTGTCATTCTCCTATAAAACCTTTGTTTTATAGGTCTACCATTGCCGCGTCAATAGTTCATAATTATCTAGATAGCTGAAATGATTTTAGAAGAGTATTTTTCAAAACTTCTTTTGAATACAATGTGGCCATTGTCTGCCGAGCTTTTATCATACTATAATATTCAGTGGTATACTGATAAATTTTAACAATACTCTTTCTGGAGACAGGGACCTGGTCAAAGCCTAACTGACAGTGTTTGTTAACATCCATGTTGTACAGCTCCATTGTAGCTGATTTCAAGCTTCAGAACTGACAGAGTAAAGTTCAAAGTTGGGAAGAAATGTGCATATTGAACTTCTTCTGTCAGTGCACAGCAACCCCAGATCATTGCTCAATACCTTACTATCTTTAATATGGGATGTTTTCTCAGTTTTAGGACACCTTGTGATCTTGTATCTCCAGGCAGTCTGAAAATAGATTCATTGTGTAAATAGCATTATAATTGACAGAGAAACCCAAAGCCATCTAGGGGTGGATTTGAACTTTTCACTTTAGGAAGTTTTTCTCTAGAATTTTTTTTTAGGTTGCTCTGTGACTAACACATTCCTCCTTCAGCATTAAAAATAGAATTCATCACTCACTCCTCATCTCCAGAAAGAGCATATTTCCACAACACTGACATTGTTTTGTTAGGTCTCTAATAGATTGTGCCACTTTTAGGAAGATGTTTAAAGCAGAATTCACTGATTGTTTCCTTCCATGTGAACTAGCATTTGGCATAGAGTAGTACCCTCATAAACTTGCACAAGCAAACACTGCAATTTTTATCCCATGCATCATTCTTAAATACTTACAATTTTTCCACTTTGGCTGATTTCAAGCTTTCCACAGGGCATGAACCAGCTAATGCTTCTGAACATTTGCTAGTTGCTTTTCATAAGTCTCTAAGACAAAATCCAGCTTGCAACTGATTGTTTAAAACTACACATTACTAACCTCAATTTCATCTATGTTGATAACTCATGGTGTTATTCTTGAGTAGGGGAAGTTTTGCTTTATTTGTCATAGTTCACTCAAGCACATATTTCTGAGGCATGATCAGCTCAGAAAATCTACTTGAATTATGTTCAAGGGTCCAAAATTCCAATCTGAATCTCCCACAATTAGCTACGGACATTTACATTTCACCTCTAATATTCTTTGGTCAAAACTTCCCTTTCTGAGCAAAAAGGACTACAGCACACCTGAGGTGCTCTTCCACTCTGAGGTTCATCTTTCCAGTAGTCTAAAGATACAGCAGGCAAGTAACTATCTACAATTTTCAAAATGGCAAAATGTCTTCAAAAATATGTGAAACTCTCCAAAAGAGTTAATTGAATAACAAAGTGTCAGTATAAATTCATTCATCAGTTCGTTATGCAGAAAACATCTCTAAGTAGCATTTTTCTCTCTGCTTGCATCTGCAATCATCTTCACACTTCATTCCCCATTAGAACTGTTGTTCTGTTTCTTCCTCTGACACACCATGGCAAAGCAAGTTTTGGGGAGAGGCGTTTTAATCAGGTTCAGAAGGTCAAGCCATCAGGCTCCAGCCCAAAGATGAATCACAATGGTGCCAAAAGATGGAATCATTACCTGTATCCTATCCTAAGTTTATTATTGTTATATATCTGAGTCTCCTTTTTTATGCCCTTTTATTATTTAATATAGTGTACACCATCGTTTTACACAATTCGAGGTTGAAACACTAGCTGCCTCTAGCAATTATTGAGAGATGATACACTTGTTTTTAACATCCTTAACATAAATTTATGTGACCTCTGCTTACCACAGAGTCCACAGCAACTGTAACCTAATGCAAATCAAGAATTCAGCTCAGGCATCTAACCTCATACTGTTCTCATGTCAAATGTGAGCATAAGCAGCAGGAAACTGGCCTGCTCTTTCTAATTACAATTATGATAAGAGTTTAGCACGAGTCTACTTAAAATCATAAACCCTTTCGATGAAAGACTGGTGTTTTTATCTCATTTGTATATTCATATGACTAGGTTTGTTTGACTGCTCAGGAGAAAAAGTGCCTCTCACTGTCCAATATATTCTTATTTAGGATTCTATGAGGAGTAACCCATGTGCAATCACACATTGTCTAGTTCTCATGCAAATGACACAAGCACGAAAATCAAAATGATGGGAAAAGCATTTTTTCCCTCCTCTAAAACTCATCTTTCCATTCGAAGAAGACCACACATCTTGGGTTAAAATAAAAATTCTTTAATTGGGTGAGATTTCTATGCAAAATCTAATGCCATTTGGACCAGCTGACAAATGCAATTCTCCCTCTCACCAGGGAACCACATTTTCTCAACCATGCTGGGCCCTTCTTCCCTAGAACTGGCAGAGACAAAAAGTACTCCAATTAGTGAAAGGCTGATTTCCCCACCACTCTTCTCTTCCCGTGTGCCAGTGAGGGATTAGTGAGGGTAGGCATAGGAAATCGCTCCAAGTCATTGATGGAAGAACCAGCTGATTGATTGATATTGGGCTGAGGCAATCTTCCTGTGCACCCATTGGTTTGCCACTCATCCGGAAGCCAGGAGCACGGAAAGTGAGCCAAGCCTGTCAGATGTGCCACTGAGAAAACGGTTCTCTGCAGAATATTTTTGGATGCCAGATGCCAATCACTCATGGGACTTTGCTACTGATAAGAATTTCAGATGTGGACTTTAATTATAGTCAAGCAGAAAAAAAAATTGATGGAGAGAGCAAAAGCAGCTTTATTTTTAGCAAACCCAGCTCTTGGCCACCGCAAACCCTATGAATCTATTTTAGGATCTTGTCATTGTTGTTTGGTGGGTTTCATCAATGCTGTTAAAAAGTATCAGGTTGACAGCTTTAAGAAGTTGAAGGCTCTTGCTCTAGGAAAAGAAAGACACAATGGCTGTACTCCAGAGAAGCTGGGCTCTGATACCCTAGCACTAACCTTACTCCGCCATCTCTGGCAGATGCATAAAAGCTCAGATTCCAACAATAATTGTGTTGTTTGTCTTTAAACATTTAGAGAAAGGGAGATAAAAGAGGAAAATGAGAGAAAGAAAGAGAAGGACAGGGAGCAACTGGTCAAAGAGTCTACAACTGCATGAGAAAACTAAAAAAATTAAGACAGAGGAGCTCCAATTGTATTAATATTCAGTCTTTGTATTGAGTGTTTTATGGGCCAGTAATTTCTGGTAAAACAAGTCATTAGTAGTGAAAGAAATCAGTAAAGTATTAACATTTATTGAGCACAAACTTCATCCTAAGTAATGATTTTCTTTGAGGGTTTCACATACGAAATTGATCAGCAGTTCATCAACAGGAGGAAACGTATAGCATACATACTTCTGTTACATCTTCATGGAAATACTGAATTTGGAGACACAGTGACCAATGTGGTGGTGGTATTTTAAATGTTGCTTTAAAAGATGGGTTCAATATACTCCAACTCCACCTTCCACACAAGCATCCTAACTTAGGAGTTAGAAAAGAACATTTTTAGTTCATGGGGAAGCCATCAGAAGGGAAAGACTTTTGTGTTGTCATTTTGGCTTTTATGACTTTTTTATTTTGCTCTGTTATGGGCTGGATTTAAAACATCTGCTTAAGGCTTATGTATTCAGACATAGGAAAGTGATTATATCATAAAGATGCTAACCTCATCTACGGATTAACCTATCCCTAAGTTCATAGAAGAATGAGCTGTGTACTGGTCAGCTTTCACTTCACTGTAGTAAAACACCTGACACCCACAATTTAAAAGAGAAGAGGTTTGATTTCAGCTCACCGCTTCAAAGGGTTCAGTCAAGTTTGGATTGCTACAAAGCAGAAACATCATGGAAGAAACAGGTGGGGAAGAAAAGCTGCAGCTGGAGAGCAGATCACAGGGGAAGAATGCCAGAGAGAGATAGACCCTCCAAAGGCACACCTGCTTCCTCCATGACTTATCTTCGAGGAGCAGCCTCAGCTGTAAACTTTACTGGATTAAGCTACCGAAGTGCATAGCATCCCCAGGATCCAGTCACCTCTATCAGAGTCTCTTAATCCAGTTAGGATGACAAATTTAACCAGCCCAGGCTGTTAACAGAGGCAGTGCCTAGTTGGGGAAGTGGATCACTAGGTTAATAGCCTGGAAGGGCAGACCTTGTCCTTGGCTGAGTCACACTCTCTCCTCTCAGCTGTTGTGAAGTTAGTGTCCCAGCTTCATCTCTTCTGGTGTGATGCTCCACCTTACTTTAGACCTAAAAACAATGTAGCAGGTCACATGGGCTGACACCTATGACACCATGAACCAAAATAAACCTTTGCCTTTTTTCAAGTTGTTATTCTTAGACATTTTGTTGCAGTGACAGAGAGCTAAAATGAGCAACAAATAGTGTATTAAGAGGCTAGAATAGTAATCTAATTTCATTACTTTAAAACAGAAAATCCATTTGATACAGGATAAGAACCACTCAAGATACATGGAAAAGATCTATAAAACTTTCTTCATGGAATTTACTGTAAGTTATTTAGGTTTAGCTTTTTTTGGAAAAAGATTTATCATGTATCCAAGGAATATAATAGGCTGATTAGATACATATTTTGTAATGATTGCCATGATCAAATTAATTAATTTTTTCCATAAATTAGGTCCCCAGAATTTTCTCATCTTGTGACTAGAAATTTTTTACCCTTTGACCAACATCTCTCCAATTCGCCCATTTCTAATAAACTTGAGGTCATAGAAACAATGAGAAATATGATGATTTCCAGAAAGTAATGAATGGCTACTTGTGAACTGGCAACCAATAAAAGCACTCCTTTACTACCTGCAATTCCCTAAGCTTTGAAGCTTCCATTTTTTGGTTAACATTAAAAGACAGTCAGCTAAAGATACCCCATTGGGAGGAGATTGTTTGTTTGCTTGTTTGTTTATTGCACTCAATTTACTATCCCTACACAAACTCTCATCTAAAGAAATTGTGGTCACTATAGGTCATTAATATTTATTTTAAAAAATGCATGGATGATATATTATTTTTTAAAGAAAATCATAATCTGATAAATGCTGAGCCCTTGGGGAACTTTAAAATGGAGAAAAAAATGAATTTAGCGTAGCCTTCAAATTAGATGCTGAGATACAGACAACTCATTCCATGTTTACTATTTATTTCAATCCAAAACCTATACATCAGACATGAACTCTATTTGATATCTGTGCTACATTATTCTGAGATGTAAAATAGATACAATATATAGTACTTTCCTGCTCCCATAATGTATAAGATAAAAATTTACTACAGATACAATTACATATAATCAAATACCAAAATGAGAACTTTAGATAATATATAGTATATGAGAACAGACCAAAGATATCAGGGTGAGCTGAAGTGATTACTAAAGAACTCAAAAACTTCATGGAGATAAAAGTTATTTGATTAATAGCATAATAATAAATACACTGAAAAAATTTACTCAAATAATAAACTTTTAGGCCTGAATTGTCCACTGCATGATGCTAATCTGGTCAGAAAAAATGGAATATTGCTGATAGATTTGGCATAACCACAGACTAACTATTAGCCTTAATTTGAAGACATTTCCCCATACTGTAATGACAGTGGGAAAAATTAGTCTCAGTGCTACGCAAGTAATAGATGCAGGTCCCTTTTGTGAATGGACAGCATGATCTGAGGTAATCATAAAGGAGAGTCCTAGTTCCATTGGCTCGCCTCATAGTGACACCTGAGATAATTCCTGTTCTCATAAGATATCTCTACGAAGCAAGTAAAACCACTGCCATCTGTTCACAGCAGCAAGCGATAGCTCACAGCAGTGAGCTAATAACCTGTCTTAATCAATCTATCACAGGTAGTCACCTTGAGATGGACAAGAAAATCTTCATGAGTTATACAGAATTCAAAGACGATCCAGACCAGAGCCTACCCTCCCAGAGCTTATAATAGACTAGAGAAGCAAGATGTGTGCCGACAGAAGATAATAAAAACAACACAGTAAATAGCAAATGCCAAGTGAACACTCACATAAGGTAAGATGAGGAAGGGGGACCTGTTGGCAACAGAGTTTCCTTTTGCCTTATCTTTAAAACTGCCAGTCTGTATCAAATCCTTTCTTGCATAGCAGTCAGAAAAGGGCCATATGTAGATGGAAATCCATTTACTGGTTATTGTCCAAATTTGTTTTTAGCTTACTTGCCTTCTTAGCTGGCCTTGTGAGCCGGCTCTCAATATTTCTACTTCCCTGACTCGCTAACTTGTTCAAATTCTCTGCTCTGATTTAATGAAATTGTTTCCTTCTTGAATTTCTACTCTTCACTCTCCCTGGGGTTTCGCATCTTTCATAGCCTCAGTTAAGAAATTATCACTTCCTTGCCTAACAGTCTAGATGCCAGGTCAGCTCCTGACTACTCCCAACAAACAAAAGTAGTGTTAGAATAAAGAAAAAAAACAAAATTAATATGTACAGGTCCCAAGATGACCAAACTCAACTCAAAGTTAAGCCATTAAAAGCTCAGAGTGAGAGGTAGAGATGACAGTGTTCATCTAATGTAATGATTTCAAAGAAGTTGTAGTTGTCAGGAAAACTTATTTTTAAAGCTCTTTAACGCTGGTTGCTAAGAATTTGTTAAGTTAGTGCTCAAGACTTGGTCATTCAGCCACCCACTCTGCTTCAATTCATCTAAGACCAGTTATCCCACGCTTGAGTTAGTGAAGACAGTGTCTACATCATCAGGCTGTTTCATTCTCTGCCTTTGGCATATTGACTCAGGAGATTCACTGATTCCTGCTTAATCCAGAAAAAACTGCACGGAGTCCTCTTCAGAGAATTGTAGCTTCCAATGGAAGATTTTGTGCCCTGGGTTCTAAGTCTTGAGAAGAAAACAGCATGAAACAAGAATATTTATCTCCATATTTTCCTTCCTTTATAACTGAATTATTTAATTCCTAATGGTCACAAACTTTCAAGAATTGCTGTAAGCATTCACAGAAGGAGTGAGAGGGCAAGATAGGAAAAGTCAATGAGTTGTTGGAATTTGCTTTTAGGAAAATGGAATCAGTGCACCCTCTTGAGTCTCCACATCTGAAGAAATGGTGGCAACTCAGTTACGGGTGATGACGGAGGGACTTCCTCTATTATTGTCTTATGACCACTCAGAATATAACTGAAGTGCTCAAATCCAAGCAGACACACGTGGGGAACAGTTCTAACATGCACAGGCACAGCTATAGTGCAGAGGTTATCAGCAGGGTTAATACGCTGACCTGGTACCTTAAATAACACCATCAGCTTCTGTCTCCTAAAAACAAAGTCTCCAAATGCAATTATTGGGCTATTTTGCCATAATATGTGGACCTTGAAGATAAAATAAAATAAAATATATGATCTATTATTACTTCATATAATTTCTATTTCAATGGCTTATAATATGTCCTTTCCAATTAAAACGTAATCATTAAATGAGATAACAAAGGTTAAATGTTCAGTGTATGGCCTGGAGTGTGCTGAATTTTCTTAAGTGTTGAGTGTATTATTATTATTATTATTATTACTACTATTATTATATTCAATTGACTGCTTCTAGATATATCTTTAGGAAACACAGCTCAAGCTTAACCTACTCTCCCATTGCCTTCCAGAAAAAAAATTTCCAACTTCTTAGATGAAAATTCAGATTTGAACCAACACTTAGTAAAGGTTTCTTTTGTGTAAGGAAGAGCTGTGGAAAGATCTGAATAAAGAGGGCTGTGAGTTGCAACAGTCAAGCAAGCGTCTGGCACAGTTTAACAACAGAAAAATGCTGTCCACACTTAATGTGTGTTAGCAGCATGGACCTCAATTTTGAGTCATTATTATTGTTATTATTTTTTTAAAAAAAATATAAACCCCCTCCTTTTCATTTGCACACAGAAATCAAGTAGATGAGCGACTGTTTGGAGAATCGAGCACACTCAGAGCAGTAGAATCAACAATGCAGTATGGCACCCCACAAACAGAAAGAGACACATGGTAGTGTTGAGCATTTGTAGAGTATGTTATGAAAGAGTCAAGGAGCACCCCTGAAGCTTTGTTTTGCCTGAAAGCAATTTTGAACATTTTTACATGTTGTGCAATGGATAATTCCCACCTATGAGACACGGACCTCAATATAAAGAAATTTCCACTCAGTGTAATTTTATCATGCAACAAGGACACAGAAAAGAATCAGCAAATTTGAATATTAAAAAATTCAGACTGAATCTAAAGGTACTAAAAATTGAGTATCAGAACCACATTATATCCAATGTATAGATCTTAATTTTTCTCTAGTTAAATAAATAGCAGATTAAGAGAGCTCTTATGTGGAACTGGGGAATAGCTTAGCAGGAAAGCTTTTACCCCACATATGCAAGGCCCTGGGTTTGATCTCCAGCACCATGAAGAGAGAGAGAGAGAGAGAGAGAGAGAGAAAGAGACAGACAGACAGACAGACAGATAGACAGAAAGACAGACAGAGACAGAGAGAGAGACAGAGACAGAGAGAGAGGGAGAAAGAAAGGGAGAGGGAAAGAGAGCTCACATTACCATGTTATATACTTTGTTAGTCCTGGACAAACTTATGTGTATTCTTAGGAATTTCCTATACAACTTTCTCAAGAGAAAGGAGCTATCTAAAGTGGTAAGATCCTTCTTTATGACTACAGCCAAGGTAAGCAGATGGGAACACCTACTACAAAAGGCTATCTTCACAGTGTGGGAGCACAAACCACAGATTTGAACACAAGCATTTATTTCCTGTCCATAGCATTCTAACATCCTACTCTACATTCCTCATCAAGTCTATAAAAATAAACTCAATTCTCCTCCTCTCAGGTTTAGGCCAAAGATGCTCAGGTCTGTAACATGTTCCCATAGTCTTCATTGATCACTGACATTGAACCTCCCCATTAATACACAATTATTACATTTGCACAACGTATTCCCAGGTCATTCTAAGCTAAAGAGCCCATCTCTCCCCTTACCATTGTGGACTAGCTAGAAGAATAACCTTGTTGTTTTTGTTATTTCACATTTTCCCTTTCCACCAAACTTTCCATAAAATGTTTTTTAAAAGTCTTTTTATCACTTATAGCTTATACTACATTTTGATCATATTCTTTGATACACACACATATATGTATATGTATATATGTGTATATATATATATATATATATATATATATATATGGTTTTCCAGAATTATGTACTGTCTTTGAGAACAAGAATCATTATTTAAGATTTTCTGCAATAATCCAGCTAAGAAGAGTTGGGTTCTCATTAGATTAATTTGTTGAGATTTCTACTGAAATTTTTGAACCAAAATAGAGCAGCCTAAAGCAAGTCACCCCATCACAGAGGTAATAAAGCGTACATGTTCATAAAAGAAATGTCTCCTTCAACCTAAATTTCCAAAGGCAATGTCATTGATGATATACTATATGGGCAGACACGGTGCCTGCCTCACCTGTAGCCCTACCTAAAGGGAAATTCAGCCCCCAAGCCCATGAATTAAATAACCTGAAGTTGGTATAACTCATATCAAATGATTCATCACTACTCCCCAACCCTTTAAGTTATAAACAAGTGGCTGTTCTTGGATGAGATCTAAACCATAGAGGAATCAGTTTATGATTTTACCAGTCACAAATGGAAGAATTCCTAATTCAGAATTTAGCTCCTTCACAGAAGCTGCTAAAGAGAGCATTGGGCACTTATTAGGCAAAACCCAAGCTGAAAGTTTGCCTAGAAAATCCGTAAAGTAAAATAGGGTCATGTAAAGTAGAACAAGCTGAAATTTTAAAGAATAGGTACTGAGAGCTCAATCAGTACTAAGAGAACAGCACTATTATACAAAAGGACCTAAATACATCACGTTAAGGACAAAGAGGTAACCTAGCAATCTGAAAACTGCTAGCAAATTTCTATGACTATCTTCAAACTTCAAACCCAAAAGGGTGCTACATATATGAATCTTCTTGGATGTGCATGAAATTGCATGTCTCTTTGAACCCCAAAAGTCTGATTAGCATGGCAGAATTTCCTTACCAGCCATGAGAGAGGGCTCGGTTACCTTCAAAACTTAATTCAAATTCCTGGATAAAAACACAAGGCTTAGACATCGTTGATGGTGTTCCCAAATTCTGTTTCTTTGCCTTTGTTCATTGCTATTGTTCCCTATTCTTCATATTCATAAAAGTTCCATATAAGATTTCCGAGACTCATTTACATATAAAATATAAGTGGCTTACAAACAGCACCAACTATTGGCATTTTAACAGAAAATGTGTTACAGTAAAAGAAGAAAGTGTTAATGATACAGTGGTGGGTTCACGCCAGAGCTCTTGTTGGGGTGATCTGCGATAAGCATCGCAGATGTGCCTGGGTTTAGTAAAGAGTCCACTTGGGAACAGTGCTTATGAAAGAGATGAGAGGCAAACAGACTTGGCTGGAGGGAGAAGTTGAGTCTTTAAAGTCTCGACACAGTTTCAGCCGCCCCTTCTGGGAGTTCTGAAAATAAGATGGACCTCCAGAGACCGGTGTGAGCTAGAGTGAGAAGGCTAGCCTTTGTGTCTCCCAATGGTGCTAGACACAGTGGGGAGGGGCAATCCTAACAGGCATTGCCAACTGCGACATTGTGCACCAGCCAGGGTGAACAATGTTTTGTTCTTAAAGGAGGATCTAAGCATGATCCTGTCCAGCAAATACATAATGCAAGCAAGTAGTGCCTTTCAGCAAGTATAAAGTCTTTTATGGAGAAGAACTATGAGATGATGCATTTACTCTGATTCTAAATATGTATATAATACATCTGAACTTACTGCCTACACCGTAACCCAGATATGTAAGATAGACATAAGTAGGAAAAATGGAAAAAGCATTAGAACTGTTGTGGTTTCTAAGATCTTACTCCTGATTAGCGCCTTAGCTTTCACTTTCTAAATTATATCACCTGTATATGGGTGTGTGTATGTGAGAGCGTATGTGTATGCGGGTATGTGTGTTCTTTTTCTTTTAATGGTTTTAACTCTAATTAGTAAAAGAACCACAAAAATAATCTTTTAGAAAGAAAATCAAATGAAATGCTCCCCCATTTTAGGGTAGGAGTTAAATTCTGTTTCATTTCGCTTTTAATGTCTAGGTTCTCATTGTCTTATCTGACCTTGTTAGGCAAATCCTACCACTGTGCAGTTGAGGTTCTGAGACAGGGGACCTGCCTTCTCTACATAGCATTTACTCACCCCACAAAGCTTATCTGGTGGCTCCAAGGAAGAAATGGCTTTTGCTGGGCTCTTCAATAATATGATTTGCATGCTTGAAATGAGATCGCCAAAGTAATTGTAGAATATTGCTTGCCATTACCATCATTAAAAACAGGCAGATGTAGGAGCACTCCCAGGGAAAATTTTCCTGCTGGGTTTTCATGGAGATAAGTGCACAAAATCCACTTTTGAAAAGATGTTGAATGGAATGAATTTGCCATTCACTGGCTGTCTGATGATGATTTGCTTGTTAATTGGAAGTTTAGGCTTTAAAGAAGCCTTAACAAATTTGATTGCTAAATTCAGGAGGTTTACTCCCTCTTTGCAAGCCATATTCAGGGGCATAAATCCTACATTGTGTATGTATGTCTATGTACTCATTTAGAATCTCTGTGAAAAGAAACCAATCCCTAACCCTTTTGTCAGTAGCACTTTCTGAAGTGACTTTAGCAGCAAACAAGGATAAAGCATTTGTCCCTTTTAAAGTTTCTAGACTCCGACTTTTGTGAATGTGTCTGAGTGAGATAGTGGTGAGCTCAGCAGACCTAAAGGTCATCTCAGTGTGTGTGTCTGATGATTGTCCCATGCTATGCTGTGAACAACTGCTCAGCTGGACCCCACTTTTGGACATCACTTCATTTTCATTTCAAATCAGCTTCCCACCTACTAATGAAGTCAAGTAAAGCTTACAAAGAAAAACAAATAAACAAAAAATGCCAGAGCATTTGTTTGGAAATCCTGCTGTTTTCTTCTCCAGTCAGACAGTCCCTCTGAGTGCCCTCTGATCTAAACAGTGCCAACTGGTTAACAAGGTCATACAGCCTCCTAAGAAGGATTTTACTTTATTTTTAATGACTACATTTGCAAATCTAAAAATGACTTTATCCATTCTTGTCATTACCTATAGAGATTAGTTTGTTCTAAGTGACAATAAGTTTATCACCAGCCAAGGAGAATAACAATTCTCATGTGGAAGTGCATGTGCAGTTATGTAAACAATACAGATAAGAGCTGCTAGGAGGTGTCACGCCACATTTCTCAGATCTGAGGGTTCAAGGGAAAAGTAGCTAGACAGTCTTTTCCTCATCATTTCCAGAGATATCATAGAATATGCACCAACAGCAAACCTGTGCTGAGCATCATTTATACAGCAAATGGTGTTAGCATAAAATTGCACATAGTATAAATATACATTGCAATCAAAAGAAGAACCTTAGAAATAGTAACAGTGTTTTAAACAGTAAATTAAACGCCTCTCCATGCTTCTTAGTCCTCTGAGTCTCTTGTCAGAAGAGGGTGAAAACTCACTTTTCCAAGATTTTAAAACTTTAGATTGTACGGACCACTGAGGTTTCATTTATTTATTTAACAGTATTTGTTCAATGTCTTCACAGGTAGAAACAGCCTCTGTTTCATGGCATTGGCAGGGAGGAATTATAGCTGGGCAACTCTAACAATAAAGCATAACAAGAACATCCAACCTAGTCTAAGGTCTAAAGGTCTAAGTAAACTAGGTCAAACTTCTTTAAAAATGTGTCCATTAACTGGACAACTAAGAATCACCAAGTGTGAGCTGAAAGGAAAGGGGCGTCAGGATGACTTTGGCAGAGAAACAGCATGGCAGAGGCTCACATGGGAGAGAAACACAGAACTGGTAAACAGGAAGGAAGCTGGCTTTGGAAAGCAGACCTGCTAGTTCATGAAGGGTGTTGCATCACTGACTTGGTGCAGAGTGATGCTCAACAAATACAAGTCAAATTAATGCATGCATCAATTAATGCAATATCTAAAAATATACAATGTTATGTAGACCACGAAAGAATGTATACTTTGCTCCAAATTTAAGAAGATAACCAGTTCCTCTACACACTATTCCCATAACGCTAAGAAAAGGGGGATCTAAACAAAGCCTATGAGTTAAAATATACATTAACACCAGAGGTCTCATTGGAAATCAGAAATCCGAGAGCACAGTGAAGTTTTGCTGGGAAGAGAGTCAGTGCCCAGTGGCAAGGGGCACAGGCTTTGCCTCTGATTCGCCCTTAGTCCATCAGAGTGCAGCTCCTCCTCGTGATGCCCAAGCTAGCTGCTCAGGCAAAACAAACATGTCTTTTCTGGTTAGTATATGGGAAATTAAAACAGACAAAAACCCTACCTAAAATATCTGAAGGAAGTAAGTCGGTTTTTAAGCACAGTTTTTAAAGGAAAATAACATTTTCCCAAGATACTTGGGGTGAAGAGAAAAACACAAGAGACAGATAAGAAAAAAAAGGAAAAGATTCATTTCCTTCTTTCATCTATTCCACTTTGTGCCTCTTAACTAACCACTTCTCCCTCCACAGCTCTCTGAATCACACCGTTAGCCCTAAAACAAGGAATGACCCAAGGCAGAGCAATGCAACGTATCATAATTGTGTGGCTTGGATATGAAACAATAAATCTTCTATATCGTATGGTATGAAAATCATGCTTATGAGATCCTTTGGGACACAATAGTGGGGACAAGTCTCATGCTCCTTGACAGCAAAGCCACTTCTGTCCCATTACCATAACTGAATTTAGTCATAATACTTATTTTGAATTTCAAAGTGTAGGAAAAGGGTGCATATGGACTTTTCTGTTTGTAAAAGAAAAACATACATAATCTCACAAAGGCTGAGAAACTACACACAAAGCAAGCCACAGAGCCTTGGATCTTTCTGGATTTCTTTCCATGTAAGACTTTTAAGTAGCTATCAATAGCTGCATGTGCATGTGCATGTGCATGCATGTATGCACACAAACACACACACACACACTGCACAATCGTATCACTTACTTAGGTAATGTTTTTCTCATAGTCTGTTTCATTTACTTCTATATGAGCTAGATGTTCTCCTATATCATATGACATAAGGTAAAACAAAGTGTTTCCTCACCTCTGAGAGGAATTAAACAGAGCAAGGAAAGCTAGCAGAGAGTTACAAAGTTTCATCCAAGGTCAGCTTTGCCTGTTAGCGGTAGAACTGGAAATAAAAGCCAGGACTCCCCTTCTTCTTCCTGTCCTGTGCCCATTGGACCAAAATGCTCTCAATCAATAGGCAGCCAGTTATGACGGATTCACATTCCACCCAGTGTCAATAAAAACAAAAATCAAGTTTTAATCAAAACACATAACCAAGATCTACATTTCTCTTTGTCTCAATAAATCTTCCCCCAAAGGAAGCGGGCTAAAATTCTTTACATTTAAAAAATGAGCTCCGCTGGGACTCCAAATTCCAGTTCGATTTTTGAACCGAGGCATTTTTTTTCTTTACCATGCACTTGGTGCTGTAGTGTGATAAGAGCCCCATGCAGACCATAAAACTAATTTATCATCTGTAAGGTGTACAAAGAAAATGGTAGCTGCCTACTTGTCTGCTTGACATATGAGGTCATTTTTGCCGCTAGCTTTCTAATACTGAGCAATTTTATCAGCTATTTATATACATTAATTGTGGGTACCCATATGCTCAATGTTGTATTTAATAATGCATTGCATTGAATATGCATTCCTTAAGTTTTAGCATGCAGTGAGCATCTCGCATTTAACTATTTGGTTTGCCTATTAAAGGCCATTATTCAGTTATGCCATGTTACCTTCTCTTTCAACTGAATTTATGTTTCTTTAAATCTGACTCACCCTGCTGAAACCCACTGAAGTGGACAAGGCCACCTCACACGTCCCAAGGGCTCCAAGCAAAAACAAGCAGAGAAAGTGCCATGGTCCACTTAATAATACTCAAGCAAAAGGATTATTTGATGAATCCCTTTCCCCAAAGGACAGCAGCATATTCACGCTTCGCAGTGTAAATATAAATACAGTTCTCAGGCAACAGAGACACAGGATGCTAGATAACGTGTGAAAAATACCGCAGCAAACAGCTATGCCACAGTGATTTCTTAACTAGCAAGGGGGAATCAGTTCAAACTTCTGAAGCAATCCCAACCCCCTAGTTCACAAGCCTTCCTTATTTTGTCCCCCAGAAAAGAAAACAAAGTCCAACTCAGCAGAACTCTTGGCCACTGATTACTCTAGCCGTGCCTCCTTGTTATGAATGGTCATTTCTGATAAGGAGAAAAGAAACCTACACCATCACCCACTCCAGGAGCTAGCCCCAGACACACACACACACACACACACACACACACACACACACACACACAGTCACATGTCACAAGTGTTAACATCTGCATCATAAAATTAACTGCTGTAGGACAAGATTTTAAATGGCCCTGATCAAAGGCAAACAATTTCTTTGGGTATAATAATCTATAAAGTATTATCCCTTGAATTTCTTGGCTCAGAATAAATTTTCAAAAAAGCTTTTGTTACCCAGCAGAACAAAGGAAAGGTATGGTTTTGATCCCAGAAAAAAAAAAAATCACGAAAGCCAGTACTAAGTAAAATGAAGCAAATGTGGTACCAACATAGACAAAGCCAGCCTAGGATGCCTGATTGCGAGCTAGGAAAGTGACAAAGACAAAGGAAGGTGTTGAACTTGTAGTCTGGGCAGGAAGATAGTGATGTTCCGTTCTCGCCCGGGTCTGTGATCTCTGTGGCGTGCAGCATATAAAACAGCACTGAAATATGTTCAGAGGGCTTCTAAAACTGGATAGCTTAAAACTACTCAAACAATAAGTATTATTGCGGTCCCTTCCAAATCCTACCTTGAACTATAGTTCAAGGTATGAATCCTGAATATTTGCCAGATGCATCTGCTATATGAATGGGAGAATGCACATATAAATTCTAAAATTGCTTTCCATTTTTGGTAGAACTCTGCACTTACAGCTTTTGTGCAAAATTTTAAAAAAATACAGAGCAAGCTGGAATGAATGTCTTGTACACCCTTCTAGTTACTCAGCACCCAGCAGGGATGTGTAAGTTCAATCAGCCTTACCAGATATTCCAATATTGAACATTTTGCTTGAATTAATAATTGTTAAAATTCTTTTGACTACACAAACACTGGTCCAAAATGCCTGATGAAAAGATTATCTGTATCACTGCATCAAATTTTTTCAGTGTACTCTTATCTATCTCTGAGCTCTCATCACACAGTCTTTTATTTGAAATCTTTCCTACTCTTCAAGGAAATGGCCTAGTGCCATCATTTTCAATGTTTGTCCCATGAAGTTCTTGTTCTCCATTCTGGTAAAAATTTCCCTAAAGATGTGGTCATCTGGATTTCTACTCAGAAAACAGTTTCCACCTTCTTAACAATATTATTTACCACTAAGAGAGCATGTTCTATCGAGATTTCTTACCTTTTCAATCAAGTCTACAAAAACTGTGCAACCTTTCTTCACAATCATGTGTCCTGACCACCTACCTAGAATAATGAGCTATTGCCAAATTTAGCAAAGATTTTTACATCGGAGGTGTTCAATATGTGCATTTAAAGCCAACTCTAGACCATGCTTCATTCTTTGGTGAAAGATTTCCATCAGACATATAGACTCTCCAGAAGTAAAATTCCTCCAAAAATTTAAGTGCTCAGTCAAGTATCTCCACCAAACAGGAGCATTAAAAATAATAATCTACTTTCTTATACTTTTGAAACGATTGCCAAGACCATTCATTGGTGAAAGTATAATCTTTTTAACAAATCATGCCAACATTGCAACACCAGTACTGTATGATAGTTTGTTTTCCCAAACCATCCCAGCACAGGATATGACCACATTTCTTGAAATTCTAAAAAAAAAAAAAACTGAAACTTGACACAGTGCCTTTTAGGCACCATGTTGTTTTCTATAATTCTGAATGACATGAATCTACATCCATTTGCATTATTTTCTGTGAATAAATTATTTTTGCTCTTTAAAAATCATTTCAGGAAAATGTACTATTCATTTCTAAAAGAATGAAATTCATCCATTTTGTGTATGACAGCATATACAAAATTAGCTCAAACTGATCAAAATCAAAAGGTAAGACATAAAATTATAAAACTCACAGAGGAAGGCATCAGGTAAATTTTTCATGACACTAGATTAGCAATGATTTCTTAGATATGATCTTAAATCACAAACAAGAAAAGAAAAAATAAATCAAGCTCCATCAAAAATGAATGTTTCCATGCAACAATAGACACTATCAATACAGTGAAAAAGCAACCCACAAAATGAAAGAAAGTATATGTAATCATGTATCTCATAGATATTGATATCTAAAAAACTTCTAAACTGAGTATGATGGCAGACACTTGTAATTCTAGCTCTGAGGCTGAGGCAGGTAGATTGTAACTTTTAGCCCAGCCTGGACAACTTAGCAAGATGCAGGCTCGAAATAACAAATAAAAGTGGGCTGGGAATGTAATTCATTGTGGAGGTTCTAAGTTCAGTCTCCAGTACTGAAAAAAAAAATCCAGTGTCTTAGACTCAAAAACTTCACCAACAATAAAACTAACAACCAAATAAGACTTGCACAAAGGACCAGAGGAGTCAGTTCTTCAAAGAAAATATACATATCCTTAAGGAACATGAAAAGATGACTAACATCATGAGTTACTTGGAAAATAAAAATGAACACACAATCAGATAACGTTTCACATTCATTAGGATGGTTACTGCAAGAAAGAAAAAGAAGGGGGGCAAAAACTAAGTATGGGGTAAGAATGTGGAGAAACAGGGATCTTTATGCACTGCTGTTAGGAATTTAAAATGATGCAAACACTGTGGAAAACTATATGGTAGTTTCTTTGGAAATGAAAATGAATTACCATATGGTCCAGCAATTTCAATTCTGGGAATATGCACAAAACACAGAATTTGGAAGCAGTAACTCAATGATTGAGGCATTTACAACTCATCTTCTTTCTGGTCCCCTGTCACATAAAGCATTGTTCTCTGTTCTTTGACTTTCAATCTATGAACCCTCCTTTGAGTTAAATCTGTTTCTTGTATAAAGCATATTGATGGATTTTGTCTCCTGATCCACTCTGCCTGTGTTTTTCTGTTGGTGAATTGAGGCCATCTACATTAACAGATATGGCCAACATGCACCACCTCATCTCTGCCATGATATTTTCCTGCCATTGGCTGCCTATGTTCAGTGATCTCTCTATGCCACTGTTTCTGGAACCATGATCTTTTTTGTCTCTCTCTAGAATGTCCTTCAGCATCCTTTGTAGGGTTGATTTGGTGGTCATGAATTCCTTCACTTCTTCTTTGTCATGGAAGTATCTTGTTTCTCCATTAATTCTGAGAGATGGTTTCTCAGGGTGCACCAGTCTGGAAGTTTTCTTTCAGGACTTAAAATATTTCCTTGACTCCAAGCTTTTCTTGACTTGATGGTTTGTGTTGAGAACTCTGCTGTAATTCTTATGGGTTTTCCTTTACAGATGATCTGTTTCTTTTCCCTAACAGCTTTTAATATTCTGTTCTTGTGTTGAATTTCTTGGATCTTGATTATTATATGTCTGGATGTAGCTTTAGTTTGATTATGGCTAGCGGGAGTTCTAAATGCCTCACTTATCTGCGTGTCAGTTTTCTGATTTTATTTCTGTAAATAGACTTTTAATGTCATTTGTGTTGATCCCTGCTTTTTCACTTACTGCGCCGCGCGGCCCCTGAACCCCCGACCGGCAGGGGAACTGACTCACACGACACACCAGAATGCAGAGACAGAGGTCGCCTTTATTGACTCTCCACACAGGTCGTCCCCGGAACGTTCCTCCCTGATCGGACTCTCCAGTGGGGCTCTCTCTGTTGAGTAACCCCGCGTAGTCCTCCACTCTCTATGGTCTGCGTGTCTTCTCTTCTTCTCTACCTCCTGCTCTGTCCTTATATCTATAGTCCTGTCCTATAGGGTAACAAGGCGTGGCAAAGTCTGATTGGGGGACATCAGCTGTAGCTAGGCAGAAGCTGTGGGTAAGAATACGGAAGTAGGAAACGGGCGCCATCTTGGCATCATTCGATGGGAGGGGTAATCTACTGAAGGCTTCGCTCTTTCCTACAGGCCTCATCTGCTTAGGCAGGTCCTCTGGCTCGGCTCCCGACATTTCCCCCTTTTTTCTTTATTAAAGGCGGTGGATCTAAGGGTCCCTCCAAGGTATGATGTTGTTAGATACCTGGGAGTGGGCCTACTTTGTAGGCCACGGCATGAGAGAATGTAGAGGTCTATACCCCGCTGTGCATCACCTCATTTCGATGCATATCCTCGCGCTAGGACCATGCTTGAGGTGAGTGGTTCATTTTTTCGCAGGGCCAGGCTTTTGTGAACCGAACCTGGATGCATATAGACATTCATTCCTGCCTTCCCCCCAGCTTTGGGGCGGGTGGCACTGCAGTACCCTTGGTCTCGCATCTCAATGCCAACAACTTAGCTCCATGAGAGGACCCTAATAGAGTGGGGTCTGTCTTAGGTTGGTCGGGAGAGCCCCTCCCGCCTTACCCGTCATTGACTCCATCACTCATCTCCTCGGGGAAGAAGGATGCCATCCAGAGGCACCTGTCTTTCTCGGTCCCCAACTGATGCTTTCCTCAGTAAACATGATCCAGTTGGGCAGCGAGGAAGCATTTGGGGGCTTAAAGGTGGAGAAAACCACCATATCATTAGAGAGGGGCACAGTGATATTGAACTCATGGGAAGTAATCGGGGCATCAGGAAGGCATGGCAATCTAGCTGTACAGTTGTGGGCATAGGTTCGCGGGAGGGTTGGAGATGTAACTGAAACAATGGACAGGGCTGGGGGATGTAGCCCCCCATACTATTTCAGCATAAGCACCGTTAATCAGCAGTAGTACCGCCAGGCATATTTTATGCCAGTTGACAGGGCGCGGTGCATGAGCAAACAAGAAGGCGCTCCGTCCCAGGCAGACCCCAAAGAGGAATACCAGAGTATACATTACCACACCCAGCAGTAGGTGGTTCGGTGCCTTGGCTAGGGTGTCATTGTTCTCCTTCTGCGTTGTCAAGTTGGTCCTTGGCATTATGGTCCCCTTCTCCTTTTTCTTCCTTTGTGGGGCTTGGAGTCTTTCTTATCAATCGCTCCGGTACCCACAGTGGTTCCTTTTCCTGTGGGGACACACAAACCGCGCCTCGGTTCCAGCTGACCACTGGATCCGGGCCCATCCACTGTCCCGTTAGGACATCCTTCCACTTTACCCATCCTTTGTTGGCGGGAGAAGGGCTACAATGCTCCATCGCCGGGGAGCGATCATTGCAGTTTTGATTCAAAAAATTATATGTAAACAGTGCCATGGATAGTCTTGCTTTTGGGGTCAGGCTGTGGCCTATTCCCCCTTTTTGTTTTGTTAAGATGTTTTTGAGGGTTTTATGGGCTCTCTCAATGATGCCCTGTCCTTGTGGGTTATAGGGGATTCCATGTTTTAACTGGACTTGCATGGTTTCACAAAATTTTGCAAAAGATTTCCCAGTGTATGCTGGGCCATTGTCTGTTTTGAGATGTCTGGGTTTTCCCCAGGCTGCCCATGCTGCCAGGCAGTGGTTAATCACATTAGACACCTTTTCCCCTGTTTCCGCTGACGCAAAGATTATATGAGAGCAGGTGTCTATGGAGACATGAACATACTTTAGAGAACCAAACTCTGCCACATGAGTGACATCCATCTGCCAAATGTCGCCGGGGGTCAACCCCCTAGGGTTAACTCCGACTGACACTACAGGTGAATGGGTGTCACATGAGCCACAGAGTCGCACAATGTCGCGTGCATCTGCTCTGGGGATATGGAATGTATTGGCAAGAGTCCTGGCATTAACATGAAATTTGTCATGAAATTGACGGGCTTGTTCCAGTGGGGACAGTATATTGAGAATCCATAGCGGGCGAGTAGCCGCATCCGTGGCCGCATTGCTCTGCACCATGGGCCCCGGTAGGTGCGTATGTGCTCTTATATGAGTGATAAACACTTTATGGTGTCTACTCGTGAGCAATGCCTGGATAGATAAGAACAAGTTTGTTACTTTAGAGGTTGGCTTGATTGGGCCCGCAGTTTCCAGGACCTGTAGGGCATTAACAACGTATTTCGAATCAGAAACAATATTGAGGGCCTCTGAAAATTTTTGGAGAACTGTTTGTACAATCAACAACTCTACCACCTGTGGTTGATCTGGTTCAAACTGTATGGTAACCGGAGACTTACCTGAGACTACATAGGCCCCTATCCCGGTTTTCGACCCATCAGTATAGATAGTTGTTGCATGAGCAAGAGGTGCGGAGGCGGTGATCTTTGGGAATATCACCGGATGTTGAGTAACAAACTGTAGTATGGGGTCCTTAGGAAATTGATTATCTATATCCCCGGGGAACACGCATCTCAAGATGGTCCAAGTATCCAGGCAGGCGGTCAGGGTCTTTATCTGAGAAGCAGTATAGGGCACCCGAATGGCATAAGGCGGGGAACCAAGATGTTGGATCGCTCTACTGTGCGCCTCCAATGCCAGAGAAGCAACTGATTCCGGGTAGTGTTCAATGACCTTGGCAGGTGAGACCTTAGGGTGCACCCACAGGAGTGGTCCCTTTTGCCAAATCACCGCCGTGGGCTGACATCTGGTCTGCAGCAAGCAGATTTCGAAAGGCTGTCCTGGGTCAATCCTCTGTAAAGTAGCTTTACTTATGGCCTTTTCAACCCTCTCTAAGGCAACCCTGGCCTCTGGGGTGAACTCTCTGGGGGAGGCAATGTCCGGGTCCCCCTTCAAGAGATCAAACAGAGGCTTTAAGTCAGAATTGGAGACATGTAAGTAAGGTCTGACCCAGTTTATATCTCCTAATAACTTCTGCATGTCATTTAAAGTGGTGAGATTATCCGTTCTGATGGTTACCTTCAGTGGAGAAACCAGAGTAGAGGACAGTTTGGCACCCAAGTAGGTCACCACTTCTCCCCCTTGAATCTTGTCAGGGGCAATGTTCAAGTTAGCCTTTCTCAGGGCCTTGACCAGTTGGCCTAACATATCTTCTAACATTTTTGTTTCCTTTGCACTGATAAGCAGGTCATCCATATAATGAACGCATCTAATCTTGGGGAAGGCTTTTCGTATAGGGGTCAGCAAGGAATCCAAATAGATTTGACACATAGAGGGACTGTTGGCCATACCCTGAGGTAGGACCACCCATTCGTATCTGAGATCAGGGCTCTCCTGGTTAACCGTGGGCAGGGTGAAGGCAAATCGATGGGTGTCTTCCGGATGCAGGGGAATAGAGAAAAAACAATCCTTAAGGTCTATGACATAGACTGGCCAATGTCTTGGGATCGCTGAGAGTGCCGGAAGCCCCCTTTGAACTGCCCCTAAGGGTTGCATCTGCGCATTGATCGCTCTCAAATCATGGAGCAGCCTCCATCTGCCTGATTTCTTCCTGATGACAAAAATGGGGGTATTCCATGGGGAAGTCGACGGCTTTAAGTGTCCAGCTTGAAGCTGGGTTTTTATTATTTCCGTTAGTGCTGAGAGCTTCTCCTTGGGCAGGGGCCACTGAGGTACCCAAACTGGACTTGGGGACTTCCAAGTGATTTTAATCGGGGTGGGTAGGAGAACTTCTTCAGTGGCCCCTAGAAAAAACCCAGGCCATGTCTGCCTTCCTTCTTCTCCATAGGTACAGGGGAAGTCTGGCCCTGTAGGGCAGAGCCCAAGCCCTTGCCGGGGATATACCCTTGATTCTTAAGCATGCCCTTGGCCTGAGGAGAACAATTGGATGTAAGGGTAACGTCCATCTGGGTAAGGATGTCTCTCCCCCACAGAGACACTGGCAGTTGTAGGACAAAAGGCTGGAAATGACCCTGGTGGCCTTCCTCATCACACCAAGGCAGGGTTATGGTGCTAACCTGAGGAGCTGTCACCATCCCTAACCCTTGAAGTGTGTTGTCTGCTGTATTTGTGGGCCAACTAGAGGGCCAGTCCTTCTTAGAGATGATAGACCGATCGGCCCCAGTGTCCAAAAGCCCTGTAATTTTTCTCCCATTTATTCTCAATGATAACATGGGTCTTTTGTCAAGTGTCAAATGCAGCCCTTCGAAAATCCCCGACCCCGCGCCTGGTCCCCTACCGCCCCTGATCCTCTGCTGAGAGGGGAATTTTCCGTGAAGGCTGGGGAGCAACAAAAGCTGCGCTATCTTATCTCCCTCGTTAATGACCAGAGTTCCGTTAGGGGATCGGACCAGAATTTTTATGCGGCCTGTGTAGTCAGAATCAATGACTCCGGGGACAACAATGAGACCTTGCAGGGCAGCTGAAGCTCTACCCAACACCAGTCCAACTGTCCCCTCAGGCAGCGGTCCACAACACGGGGTTTCTACGATTTGGGTACCCAATTCAGGCGTTAGTATAAGTCTGGTGGTGGCACAGAGGTCCAGTCCTCCCGAGCCGAGCGTGGCTCTTGTGAGGTTTGGCTGTCTCGAGGGGACATTCTCAGGGTCCGGGGGCCCACTCCTTGGAGGGGCCCCCTCTGGCCGTTTTTTGTCTCTGATAGCTGTCTGCCACTCAAGCGGTTTCCGTCACTATCAAAGATGGAACGACAGTCCTCAGCACGGTGAGCTCCTTTCCGGCAGCGCCTGCAAATCTCCCCTCCCCCTTGGACGGATCCGCCGGAGCGATTCCTTTGGGGGCACTCACGCTTCAGATGCCCTAGCTTTCCGCAAGTGAAGCAGGCGCCTCCTTGGGGCCTCTCTCTGGCCTTTATTTTGTTATTGGTAGCCGCTGCGAGCAGGGCAGCCACACCTGCGTTGGAAAGGGGGCCCCCTATCTCCCTGCAAATTCTTATCCAGGTGTTTAAGTCCTTGTTCTTATGTGGTGCGATTGCTGCCCTGCATTCTTTAGTACATTGTTCGAAAATCAGTTGCTTGACCAGTGGTAGAGCTGTCTCCTTACTAGGGAAAATCTTTTCTGCTGCATCTTGCATTCTAGCCACAAAATCTACAAATGGTTCTGCGGTGCCTTGAACTACCTTAGAGAGGCATGCGGATGCGGTCCCAGAGCCGCTTACCTGTTTCCAGGCTCGCATTCCAATAGTATTGATCTGCTCGTAGACTGCACTGGGGTACTGCGTTTGATCTTCAGCATATTGCCCCTCCCCTGTTAACATGTCTCTGCTCCATCCCCTATGACCCCCGGCAGCATTCCTCTCTGCCTGTTCTGCTGCGTACTCAGCATACCAAGCCCTCCAATCCAGATAGCTGCCAGCTGGAAGGCAGGCCTTAGCCAATTGGGCCCAATCCCCAGGCGTAAGGGGAATAGAGCAGAGATTCTCTAGTATTGCCACCGTGTATGGAGCTTCGGGGCCAAAAGTCGTGACCGCGCTTTTCAACTCTTTTATCTGCTTAAGGTCAAAAGGCTCCCACACATTCCTACCCTGGCCTGGGGCAACTTGTATGGGGCACACTCCATAGGGGCCCACGTCTATCCCTGGTTCCGGCATCCTTGGTCCCGCCCACCATTTAGAACGCCAGAGCGAGCCATGGAAGTATCTTGAACCCCGAGGCGGCTCAGCATAGGACGGTGGCGATGGGCGGGGACCGATAGTAGCCGCCAGTCTCCTAACCTCACTCTGCGCCCCCTGGTGGCACAGTTCCTCACGGCGCACCGCCTCCGGAAATAGGTCCCAAGGTGGGGCCGAAGGTAATTTCTCCTGTCGCCAGCAGGGGTCAGCAGAGGGTTTCTCTTTTTCTCCCTCCGCGTCCCCCATTGAGATGGCGCGGAGCTCGCGTCGGAGACCCCCGTAGATGCTTTTCCTGGACTGTGCTTCTTCATAATAGGAATCAGACGAGTCCGATTCCTCCCCCCTGGGGTCTTCCTCCCGAAGGGAACCTTCCCTAGAGTTTTCAGCTTTCGCCCGTTCGAAAGCTTCTCTCACCTCTTCGATACCTGCACCATGGACAGCGGGCGGGAAACCCTCATTTTCCTTCTCTAAGCAGGTATGTATCATCTCCCACAAGGGGCGAACGGAAGGGGATAAGTCCCCGCCGAGCTCGGCAGAGGCCAGATCCCCCCCCAACCTCTCCCATGAAGGCAAAGTCAAACGTCCCGTGGGTAGGAACCACGGGGCTATCCGGTCAATCTCGGCAATAAACAGCTCGAGAGTGGCACGACTTACCCCAAGATCTTTTGTTTTTAACAGTCTCTTAAGGGCCTTGGCTAAATCCCCAGCCTCTTTGCTCGGTAATTGGCCCATATTCTATCAAAAGATACCCTCGGGTGGCTAAGATCTGCTCACCTCGATACCTGGCGTATGTACACCAGGGGAGTTAAGAAACTTGCCCTGTAGGTGCGCGCCACCCAGGGCCCAGGCGTACTCCCAACTTACCTGGCCGACGACCTCTGCCGCGTGGTAAGCCAAAAGCGGTCTGTCTCTGCAGTACGGGGGTGATCAGCTCCCCGTACGGGCCACCAAAATGCGCCGCGCGGCCCCTGAACCCCCGACCGGCAGGGGAACTGACTCACACGACACACCAGAATGCAGAGACAGAGGTCGCCTTTATTGACTCTCCACACAGGTCGTCCCCGGAACGTTCCTCCCTGATCGGACTCTCCAGTGGGGCTCTCTCTGTTGAGTAACCCCGCGTAGTCCTCCACTCTCTATGGTCTGCGTGTCTTCTCTTCTTCTCTACCTCCTGCTCTGTCCTTATATCTATAGTCCTGTCCTATAGGGTAACAAGGCGTGGCAAAGTCTGATTGGGGGACATCAGCTGTAGCTAGGCAGAAGCTGTGGGTAAGAATACGGAAGTAGGAAACGGGCGCCATCTTGGCATCATTCGATGGGAGGGGTAATCTACTGAAGGCTTCGCTCTTTCCTACAGGCCTCATCTGCTTAGGCAGGTCCTCTGGCTCGGCTCCCGACAACTTACACCTATTATTCTTAAATTATATTTCTTTGAGTTGTATTGCAGCTGTTGATTCTGGTTCCTTGTTATTCTTAAGAGATTTTTCCTTTCACAATCACAAGCTACAAACCTGTCTTTAAGGTCTGAAAGTCTATCTTTAGTTTCTTTCAAGTGATCTTGCCAGCTTTCAGTGGAGTTTTTAATTTCCTGAATATCTCTTTGAATCTGTTTAATGTGTTCTAAATCTTTTTTATATTATTCATTCAAGGTTTTCCTTTTTCCTATGCTCCTGTATTTTTTATCTGCTATCTTTAGATGTGTTTAGCAATTCTTTTATTATGTTTTTCATTTCTTCTTTTACCTGAGATAGTATTTCTGTTCTAATTTCTTTTGTAGCCTCATGAAGTTGTCTTTTTACTGCAGTTGCCATCACTTCAGAAACTTCAGGTGTGCATCTCCTGATCTCTTCCATGTTTATATCTCCTGGACAAACTCTGCTTGGGTTGGAGGCTTGAGACTGCTTTTGCTTCTTCATCATGGCACGTCTTCCAGACAAGTGGGTAGTGGGGTCCCAAGCAATTTCTGCACTGACTACACTTTCTCTGAAGCAAGACTGTTCAGGTCTTTTAGCCAGTGCTGGCTCTGGGTATCAGTGTCCACTGGGTGCACTGATGCAGGGCTGTCTGCTCCTTTTCTCATCCTGTTCTGGCTTCCCGATGTTTGTTGGGGTGTTTCAGGGGCAGGGCTGGTTGCTGCCTCCAGACTGATCTGATTACTGGGGGAGAACCTCCTTAATGGCGGCTGGAATGCACATGGGATGGGGCTCAGTCTGAGCACTTTCCACCAGTCTGTTCCCACCTAGGAGCTGCTGGGGGAAGCCAGCAGCAGTTCTGGCTCCTGGGCAATCACTTTCTCCTGCAGGAGAACTAAACCCTCTGCACTCAGAGGCCAGCCAGGGCAGCCCTCCATGTCTGCCGCTCCCCTGCACTGCAGTATCTCTCTGCAGGGGCCTCCAGGGCCACCAGCCACCACTGTTACTGCGACCATGCACCCCCAGGTTCTAACAGCTCCTCTTGCACAGTGGGTATAGCTCCAGGTGAGGGCGCCACCAGCTACTGCCTGCTTCTTCATTTAAGGTTTTCTTTTTTTACTTTTCCTGTGGGCTTCAATTCTCACTTTAGATTGTTCCTGGGTCCAGGGGGCCCACTTCCTTCCTTCTTGTCTTCCGCATGATGCTACATTCCAGCATCTGAAAGGTGATTCTCAGAGAGGCTGTTTACTCTGCTGGTCACTGTTCCGCCATCTTCCTGGAAACTAGTTGGCATTTTATTATAAGAAAATCCATTTCTTTTCCACTATTTTCCAAGAAGCCACAGCTGTCTATCACGGTCGCCACGACAGCAGAGGTGTTCCCTATAACTATAATTTTAAAAAAGGATAAAAAGATTATCTAGGAAATAACTGAAGTCCTTAGTTATAGATCTATTCCTGTATCTTGACAGGAAATATGAAGGTAGCAATAATTACTTATCATGTGAACTTCAAGTCACTTTTTGTGATCAGAGGACCTTGTAAATCCCATTTTTCAGACAAAAATACTAAACTAGACAAACATTAAGTAATTTACTCAAGGTCCAATGTAATATTTGATCCCTATTCTAGCATCATTCCTAGAAAGCTAGTAGAAATATCACCAAGGATATAAGGACTAACTGTTTTTCTGTCTTTTTCTGTCTTTTTTGTCTCTTTTTCTGTCTTTTCAAGCCACCATCCATAATAGCATTATCCCCACCCTCGTTCAATTCCACATTTCCCCCTTCCTTCACTTCCAGTGAGCTGTTGCACTGAGATATGTGATCTCTTATCCAATTGGATTGTCTTTGCCCCATTCTCCTTTTAGACGTCCTTCAAAATTCTGCCACTGGGGCCATTTCCTGTGATTATTGCTTCCACGGACTGAGGAAAGTTGTTACTCAGTAAATGCTCATGGTTCAGTTGATTGGGCCTGTGATACCTCTTGCCCATCTCCTTCCAGAAGGAATGGAAAAATAGATATATGTGTGCCTCAAAACTGCTACTCCCCTCTCTAATTTGTCACTGCTATATACATCCAGTGCCACAAAGAGCCATATTGGTACCTGTTGTAAAAGAAAAATCAGTAATATTGGTCCTGTCTTACTTTAAAATTTGATATTTTGTTCATGATGGGATCTTATATTTATTTTGATTTTTGTATATTGTACTAAAATATTATTTCTAATTATTAAATCTTTATCTTCACTCAATTCATCATAATCTCAGCCTTAAACTCACCTCTCTTTGAAACCAAAAGAAGAACATAGAAAGAAGGAAAGAAAGAAATATCAGAAAATCACCTTTCCTGAATCAGGTGATACAGTAAAGTGAAGTCAGGTGCCAGTCAAGTGTTCTGCAGATAAAAGACGTGAGAGGGCTCTGCTGTAACCCTAGGTAGAAAAGAGTGCAACATCAATGCCTTTCATGTCCCTTTTGACAAGATCTTCTCAACCCAAAATCGAAAGTTTATATTTAAACACCATAAATTGCATATCTCTGAAAAATGAAGTCCATAAAGGCTACCTTTCTGCATTTTTGTTCTCTTTAAAGAAGGTATTAGCACAATTTGGACTGTCTTTTTAAAAGATTTTTATTGTTTTGTGATAGGTAACAGGAAGCTATCAACTATATATATATAGCCAACAGGTCAGAAAAAAAAGCAGTGTGGTTTGACTGTTAAGTATGTCAGTTCTGTTTCTGACTGACCAAAGCTTGCATGTGCATGAGTGTCTACGCTTCTGTGTTTGTTTGTGTATGTGTGCCTACATCTTTATGTGCTGTGCATCTCTTACCCCACACCTCATTTTTCAGCTCACAGTCAAACCATTTGAAGTAGTTTTTGTCTTGAAACACTATGGCACTTTTCTCTTTTACTGAGCTATCTGTCAGGAGACCTTGCAGGACATTCTCCCACTGGACACAATGGGGATGAGGAAGTCTGCTACCCCCTTTCCAAGGAATGCTGGTGGAGTCAGCTTGAGAATGCTGTGGTCAGATCTCAATGTACAGAACTGTTGAGAGAGGAAAAACTGTCTCTTCGTTCCTCAGGCAAGTCAAATGCCAACGCAGTGCAGGCTCAGTGGGAGAGGGGAGATAATGAGATATTTTGAAAAGCAGACATTGTCAGAAAGATAGAAATTGGGAAAAGGACTGAGGTGGTGAGTGATTATTTCTCAAAGGAGCAATGGAACACAAAATGGGTCTCAGTTTGGGTTAAGCAAGGAAGAGGAGAAAAGGAAGTATATTATGAATTATTTACCGCAAAATATAGCTTAGCTTTGATCCCACTCCTAATTGTGAAGTTGTCATGGTGTGCATGAGCTGAAAAGAAAGAGTTGCCAGCTTTCTGACTGTGTATTCCCATGGACACATACATACCCTGGTGTTCCTTAAAGGTCACGCACAGGCCAAGTTTAGATTCACTTATGAAGTATAAAATTCAACAGGTACAGAGAATGTGGTCTACTGCTGAATATTTTCTTTTCTCTGGGCTAAAGAGTCTAAAATGAAATTTTTGGAGATGCACTAATTTTAGTTACTCATTGTCTTTTCACTTTGTCTTGGTATTTACACTAAAAATGCTCAAAACAGAGGTAATATTTATTAAGAGAACACCAAAGGGAACCCAAAAGACTATGTAAGTTTTTAATGACCATACATCCTGGCTTGCTCAAAGACTACAAATCTTTTTTCCTAAAACAATAGCAATGTTTTTCATTCCATGTTACCTATTTTGTAATTTTGCCTTAGTCTTGATCTGATCTAAAACAGTCTGCAGCTGGCTTATAGTCTTTTGCTCATCACTTGTGGAATATGATAAGCATCTCTTACATTTGGATACAGCCACTCTATAAATTAAAAATCAACCAAGAGAAGCATGCAACAGTTAAGCAATGCACTATGATGCAGAAAACTGAACCTATTATCTACTAAGAAACAAATCCTAAGAGGTACAAAAGGGCAAAATGACCACTACTGCTGCCAGTAGAAAGCAAATTAGGAAAGGAAATAACAGCAATGAAAAGAATCTGGATAATTCACAGCCTGGGTAATTATCCCACAAAGAATGGATACTTACTATTGAAATTTATTCAGAGGCATAAATTGAACAGATCTCTAAGCAAAATTTCATTTCCTTTACATACTTCCTTGATACTTAGTTAGGCTAGGTACAATGGGGAATTCTTCTATAATACCCTACACTTTTTGTCTCTTACCCCTTGCCAAACTCTCATGTGGTCATCCTTAAATCAGCCATTTTTCAGCTAGACCATAAACCCCATATGATAAAAATAACTGCTGTATATTATGTCAGGCAGTAGTCAAAGTATTTTGTATTAATTCAATGAATCCCAAGATCTCCCCACAGTGGAGAGATGCCTCTGCATTTTGGGTCAAATAGTTTCCAAGAAGGTCCAAGTAGTATTTAATCTCACTTTGCTTTCAAACAATATATTGACTGCCTTGGATAGTAGAAATCAGGCTGCCCTGTTCTTTACCACTGTCTTCCAGAGCCTTACCACAGTACTTGCACCATATTTAAAGATCAAAAGTAATTACAAGATAGTTAAATCATGAATATCTTTTCCATACTAGCCACTAGACATGGCACTAATCACAAAGGGCTATATATATGACAGTTCCTGGCTTCAAGGAGCTCACATTCCATACAGTTCCAATGAGAAGAGTAAAATCTAGTCAGTAAGGTAAAGACTTTGGCTGATACTTTAGGCATTTGAGCACACCACATTTTTTTTAAAAGATCAACAACATTGTTTTTGCCTTTAAAATGTAAGTTATAATTGACCTTAAATTTAGTATGATGTTTTACAGAAGTATCATGTTAGAGGGAACTACAAGAGAATCATAAGAGATGTGCTAACTCAAAAGTCATGCGATATTTTAATGATGTCACAACATAATTATAATGTTTTTGATTCCTCTTGAAGGTATCAGATCGTCTTTAAAGGAATGTGATCTACTGCCAAATATCTTCTTCACTCTTAGCCAGAGATTCTGAAATTCCATCACTAGAGATACATTAATTTTGCTCATCTTTTTATTTAATCTTTCTATTTACAAACAAACAGTGATCAAAATTGAGGTAATATTTATTAAGGGAGCATCACAATGAGAGAAGCAGGTCAGTGAACAGGTATTTTTATAGACAAAAGTTGGTAGGATATTCTGGGGTAAATGTGAAATAAAGCGGGAAATTAATGATATGTTACAACAGAACATGTTATGATATGTCAACATCTTTAAAATATGGTACATTTTCAAGTTTTTGAATCCTTGAGCTGAAATGAATAACCAAAATGTAGGCATAATAACATTTCAAAAAATGGACAAAATCACATGTAAAAACATGATAATGATGTATTTAGAGAACTTTGAGAAAATGTCTGGCAGTAGTCAATAATAAAGAGTTGTGGGGATAAGAAATGAAGGGATGAAACAATGATATTGAGCTTAAATGAATTAGAAATAAGAAGCCTCCAATTAGAACTTGTCTCTAAGAAAGTATTCCATATTATAGGAGATGATTATTCTTTAATCATTAACATAGGGACTTTTCCAGTTATAAACATGCGTAGAACTACATACCATGCCTTAAATACACTTCTATTTGAAACTTCTGTGGAAGATGAATTCTCAACATTTAAAGAGACCTTTTAGTTCTCCAGTCTCCAGCAACATGTCAACTCCATCTCCACCACACTGACACCGTGATGACTGACGTTGGTTTTGATTTGACATTTCAGCTGTTGAAATACACAGGCACACTCACTCACACTCATGCACGCAGAGCCTTCAACTGGAGATTTGATTGGCATCAGTCATTTCATAACCTGTCTCTTGGGGATCGGACCAATGGACCTTTTTAAAGCTTGCCTTATTGAACTGACCCCTGTGATCTCGAAGCATGATTCATACTTGCTAATCTTCTTGGGAGCCTTCTTTACTCTTAACAAGCCTGTCATTTCTTCCTTCTCAGAAATATTTTTCCCTAGGTACAAGATGATTTAAAATGTTATTTTTGAATCTGTTCTTAACTTTTGAGAGAATTGGATAAATGCACCAAAGAAGTTACTCTTCAAGCTGATTAGTAAACGACCAGAAAGAATACAGACATCATTATCTTTGTGCATTACTTTTAAAAGCGTGCTAGGTTTTAATTCACCTTAACAAATAAAATACCATAAAACACTAGATTTGCTTATGCCGCTGAGCTAACCCCCCAGCCCCTATTTCTACTTCTTAAAAGCTCTTTTTCAGTTAATACTGAAAGTCTGTAACTTAATTCTCCCAAGTGCTAGTTGTGTTTTGGTTTTGCTTACTTGTTGTAATCCTGAACCAAACAAAGTTGGATCTCTCACCTAAATGATAGCTCAGGGCGGAATCTGAATAACTACAATTACAAAGATTTATGTTTTTCCTCATACCCAACCCAGGAAAATGTATCCTCACACTTATTCTTTACCACCTTTTTCATTCTTTATGGATGCTGAAAGATTCACACTGTGTGCCATTCTTTGGCCATAGTTACAGTTCCTAAAAAGAAACCTTAAAATATTTCATTTCTTACTATCTTCACATCTTCATAGAACCTTAACACCCTCTTTATCACCATATGCCTTCCTTTTTCAGTTTGAAAATCAATAAACTGAAGCAAAACATTCCAGAGCAAAAAAAAAAAGAATTGGCATTTATTGGAGCTATGTGTCAGACACTGCACTAAGGGAAAGACAGGGATGGGATCAATACAATAAACTCAAGAAACTCACACTATCGATGAACAGATACAACCTTAAAATATATATATGAATACAGTGGAAAACTATGTGATGTAGGTTATTCTTTCTTGTGAATTAAAATCATACACAAGGACAGTATGATTTCCAGTGCAAAGGTGTGAGAAAGAAATGTTCTCTGTCACGTGTAAGCAGAAGAGGCAACCTATGAAAAAAGTAACATAAAAAATAAAAAATCACATTTTAAATAGTAGCTACTCTATATAACATAATTGCTACATTACTTATACATTATAATATTGTCCTTTCTCTTCCTAAGTCAAACCTCTAACCCCTCATTTTTATCATTTACCATATAAAACTCCATGGAATACTTTCTGCACAGAAAGCAAAAGCCACTCATGTATTCTTGCTACTTAAGAGGTAAAATATTATATTCATTTCCAAACTATCTTTACCTTTAGCTACTGTATCTCTGCTTATGATGTAGATTCTAAATTATTGGAAAAGTTTAGTTTCAAATAGTTTCTATTTTGGCTTTTATTTCAACATTTTACTATTTTATATATGTATAGGGTAAAGTGTAACAATTTGATACATATATGTAATGTAAATGATCACATCAAGCTATTAACACTTTATCTCATCATTTATCATATTTTTGTGTTGAGACTTCATCTTTTTAATCTCTAAATCACAGCCTATGCCATACCCCATTCTTAGGAAAAACTGCCTGACACTGAGACACTAAAACTAAGGATAAACATCCCAGACACACGAGTAGCCTTAAGGATGAATATCCACTATGTGCTGGGCAATGAGATTGCATCTTTTCAAACTTTAGACAAGAGTTAATTGGAAGACAATTAGCTCTGAAATTGAATAACCATAAAAGCAAATGGTAGTTACGTGCAGAAGAAACTGAAGGGTGTTATGGCTTGTGTCTAGATGTCTCCCCAAAGCCTCATGCAGTTCTGGAGGGAGGGGTGTTTTCTCAGAGGTGGCTAAATCTAAGGTGTGTGATGCTGGGACCAATGATATGTGATTGGCAGGCCGGTCCACTGATTGCTTTGTCATAGCTCTGCCTAAAAGTAAGGGTGTGAGTGCTACACCAGCCTAGGGTAGGTTGCCTACATATAATACAATCAATGAATAGAGTCTCACCTTCCTCCTTCTTGCTTTTGCTACCTTGGGGGTTCCATGAACTGTTCTCTGAACTGCCCTTCTGCAAACCACCCTGCCTTGGATTCAGCAGATTATGGACTGAAACCTCTACAGACTGTGAATTAAATAAACTTTTTCTCCTTTAATCTTAGGTGTCATGTCTTTTGTCTCAGCAAGGAGAAAAGTAAGACAAAGCATGTAGGTAGCCCTTCAATTATCAGAATAACCACCTCAGACAAAAAGCATAATTACTCCAAAATACAGAAGATATAAGCTGAGGCCATAGGGCCCCAGCAACAATTGAACAGGTTCTGAGCACAGCTTGTTGCACATTATAGGCAGAGCTGATTTTTGTGAACTTCAGTAGCTGAAGTAATTCTTACTACATCCATTCAATAAACTCCTCTTCTATTTGGACTAAGTGTAGTGTGAGCGTCTGTTGCTTATATCAAGTAGCTCTAAGAATCACCTGTAGTCTCTTACATTTCTCTTAGAATCCAGCTTTATAAAAATTATTCTACGCCAACAAAACTACAAAATTTTTGAGCAGGAAAAAGACATATGGATAAGATAAAACAAACAATAATACTTTTTTAAAATTTTTATTTAGTGCTTAAAGTTAAATGACTAAGGCAGGAAAGTTGTATGTCAAAATTTCCAAGAGAGTTATCATGAACCAGAAGAGATATGAATTTTTTTTCCAGCTGGAGATTGAACACATAAGTTTACTAGTTTCCTGGTAAATTTTTTCAGACTTTTACCTTTTCAAGAAAAAAGACAGTGTACTCATAAATGCTCATCAGGAAGAAAATATATTCTAATAAAAAGTAGACAGAAGAATCAGAGTCCAGGGATGCAATCTTATTCCCTATCTTTAAAAACTGGGGAAAACACATGCAAAGCCTCCACTCACAGGTTGAAATGAAAATCAGTCATGAATATGAAGGGATTTTGCAAAATTCAAATAAGCTTTATGAATGTAGGATACTGCTAAATGCCAGTTGCATATTTTTTTCTTGCATATCTGAAAAGAATATAAATAAAATAATATGGCTCTCTTATCTTTCTCTTCCCCACTTCCCTTTAAAAGTTTCAAAAGTAGTTATTAAAATTTCACATGAATCCAGAGTTTGCTCATCCATAATGTCTTTATTGTTTCCTGGCTCTTTGAATGTCAATGAGTATAAATCTCAAAATTACTCCTGTCAATTATGAAGGTCCTTATCTTAGCATTGATTTTTACATGCAAAAATCAATAGCAGGATATGGCCCAATAATTAATATTGGGAAACTGAATTGCTTTTTTCCCAGGCATTTAGCTTTCACCAAGAAATATTTCTCTTCTACTAATACTGGGGTTTTATATTTATCCCAATTTGATTACGTTTTTAACACAAATTTTCTCACATAATAACACTAAGTATTTTTAACATCATATAGAATTTAGTACTTAATACACTTTTGTAAATAAGGCTGTGCTTGGATATTTAGAAACAAAGCATCTTCTACAAAAATATTTTAAATATTGTATTTAAATATTATAATAAATTCTTAGGCTATTTCCATGTGTTTTTCCTCATGCAGTCCCTAACCCTGGTGTGATATTGCTCAACAAATATTTTTCAGTAACTGTTAGTATGTGCTCAGCATCGTGCAAGCCACTGAGAAAACAAAAATGAGCTCAAACATTGTTCTTTCTTTTAATAACTCTGTGAACAATTATGTGGAAAGAGACTAGCATGGTGGACACTTTCTGATCTACAAAATAAAAAATGTAAGCACAGCATGCAGTGCAAGCAGAAAGACTTGAGAGTTACTGTGCGTTTCTCTTCTCCACGGTGTTCAGTGGGATCTTGAACTTGCTGTGATGCATGTATTTCACATCATGGGAATAAGAAAATCCTACAGATCAGGTCCCTTCCAATCCTTTAGAGAACCACTTGTTAAGCACTGGCTCACACCTCTGCCCTGAACCTGTTCTATGGTACTAAGGACAGGTGGAGGCTAAATGGGGAGGCTGACCTTAAAACTTTTTTGCAACCTGGATACCCTAGTGCAAATGGAAAAAAACAGGGGCGGGGAGCTGTTATAAATTTAACTTGTGTTCCTGCATAGTCATTTAACAATTGTGAGATGTGGACAGTTGTTCCAAAGACATTAACTGTGTCAATATTTCTTTTCAGAACTAGAGATTGAACTCAGTGGCTTGGCAGTCAGCTACATTCCCAGCCTTCTTTTATTTTTTGACTCAGGGTCTTAGCAAGTTAGTGAGACTGGCATAGAGTGAAATCTGCAATCCTCCCTCAGCCACTCAGAATAGTGGAATTACAGGTGTGTGCTGCTATACCCATAATATTAATATTAATTATTTTTATTATTTTATGAAAAGATAAAATATTTTCATAGCTAAGAGAATAACAATAGCTATTACACTGTGCATCACTATCTTCAAAGTACTTACTCAGTGAAGACATAAATCAAAGAGATTCTTACAAAAAGAAACACAGCAAAACTTTCTTTTCAATGAGTTAATCAAATTAATTAAGAAAAACTTTTAGTATAAATGAAACAGATTAGCATATATATTGAAATATTTTTGAAACAATGAAATATGTAATTTGAAGTATTTAAAGTTCTTCCTATTTCTCTTCCATTTTATTCTTTATTTGCATATATATATACATATACATACAAATATATATTATTTCTTATGCAAGATAAACTGTGATAATGAGCTTGGAAGTTTGACTTATTTCACTGATAGTTAATCACACTGGCCAAGAGCCAACATCAACTGGACATTTGACTGAATAAAAAGTGCAAAAAGTATGCATCATCCAGATAATTTTTCTTATTCAGTTAACCTCACTTACAGCATTGTCAGGGGATATGGCCAATTATCTCTTAGTGCTTTTCAGGCTTCATGTTATGATGGAAGGTTGAAATGTGTAGGGACTTGTCAAAATAAACCTTAGTAATATTATTTGGTCTTCGAATAGGTACGGTCAGGTAGTTCAATAACTGACTGATTGTTCAAATTCATATGAAATCCCAATTAGGATACAAAGTCAAATGCAGATCAATAGATGATTAAGCCCTGTATTTTCCGTAGGTCAAAAGTCACAAGTTTTCTGCACAGCCTAACAGTGAGCCATAATAAAAATATTTACCATAGCAATCTGGTTCCTGTTCTGTGGGAAGCTTGAGGCTGTGATCATGTTCATGCTCCCAAGTTTTTTATTATTTTTTATAGTATTATAGACTGTATGATCAATGTAGAAAACCTCAGAATGATATTTAAAAAGAAGTAAATAAAAGTATAAGCATGTCATCTATGGACAATCCCAATTAACATTATAATGTACTTCCTTTTACACCTATCCATATTTTTGTGTCTATGTATATTTTGTTTTATATAGATAATAAATGTATTTAATTCCTTATTATTTACATTATATTATGTAACTGAATATATCAATGTATTTATTTTTATACATTTATTATCTTATTAAATAATCACTTATAATGGACATGTAAAGTTATTTCCAATTTTATCCCTCTATATAATGTAGTACTGATCATTCATAAGCTAACCTTCATATGTTGAACTATAATTAATTATTTACAATAAATTTGTACTAGTGGTTGTACTAACTTATATTTCCCACAACAGTGTAGTAGAGTTTCTTTTTCCCCACTGCTATAGCGATTCCTTCCTATCTGTTGTAGTCAGGGGTTGTAAGGAGAACAATTACTATCAGGATGCAGAATTTATAATATTATTTTATGATGGTCACCCAGAGTTAAACACAAATAGTGCAGGAAATCTGTCCACAACAGTAAAGACACAGAATATTCAACCAAGGGCCTGGATCCCACAACAATCTCCTACGTGAGTTCAGATGAAGACCTAGAGCCCATGACAATGTCTCTTATGAGTTCAGCTGGAGGTCTAGAGCCCATGAGAAAGACTCAGGACAGTATGTTTTATGGATCTATGCTAGGAAGGCCCAAAGTTCAGTGGTGGAAGCTAGAGAGTCTATGCCAGTGAGGTGAAGGAGTTGTGCTAGAAGGTTGAGGGTTCTACACTTGAGCAGAGAAGTCACGCTCAAAAAAAGGACCAAGACTGCCTGGAAAAGTCATCCTCAGCAACATGGAAGTCCTGAGCTTCTCTTACAATGAGAACCGTGGAGTACATGCCAGAAGGCCAGCCTGACAAGCTTCTCCTGGAGGTTAAACAACACACATCTTCCCCTCTAGAACCAGGAAGTGATGCTCGATGTACGGACCAGAGCTCACCCAAAGTAAACCTCAACCACTCTCACCAACAAGGTTCCAGACTCTTTGATGATAATGATAGAACTCATATTAGGAAATTAGTCATTATGAGCTCCTCCAGGAGAACCAGTGGCTTGAAACAGCAACATTTACGAGAACCCACAACATCTAGCTCTTCTTCTCCACGTTTCTGTTTATGCTGGCAACTTTCATCGGGTAGACCATCTACATTCAACATCACACTGATTTAATTCAGCTGGTACTAAGTGGACCACCAGTTGTTAATCCATAATACTGTCCTTTTTGTGGAACAGGTAGTTTAAATTTGTAATCCCATGGAAATGTTATTGGAATTCTAGCAAGTTAGTTCCTATCTGCCACTTCCAGTTCAACCTATGGAAAGAATAAAGACACTAAGACATATTTTTTAATTATGGGAGGCCAGGGGGTCCTGAGAGCAGCCAGGAAGAAATTTTATTGGAACAAAAGCCTTGACCCAAGGCCTAATCTAAATTTTATTAATTCATGAAGAAGGGAGGGGTTTGAGGATGAGAGACTGTGAGAATGGTGGTTGATACAAAAGTACTGTGAGCTGGGCTGGGTACCAGGCCTGAAAGCACCTCTGCAATATGTAGAGAGAAGGATATGTAGAAAGGCCAACCTGCATAACACAACGGAGGTAGCATTTAATGTTTAGGCAGCAATGCTTCGGCTCTGATGTGCAAACTTTTTCTTCCATAGGAAATCATAGCCTCTTATCTTGATATGTCAACCCAGTTGACAGCCCTGGAACAGTGGCTCTGCACCCCACCTAACTCAACCAGTGTGGAGAAATAATGACTGTCACCTCACTTCGAAGATTATGCACCTCAGCTAGTCCTATTTACATTGCTTACAGCCTATTGAAGGGAAAAAGAGATAGCTTAGCAAGCTCTACATGAGGAGAGGGCCAGGTTTATGGGAAATGCGGATGACTGCTCTTTGTTCATGGAGAGTCTTGCAGGTGGTCCTCCACACGTTGTCTCAATGGCATTTATTCTTACTTGATTTCTTGATGATGGCCATTACTTCTGGAGTAAGATCGAATCTAAGTGTTGTTTTAATTTGCATTTCTCCAGTGACCACAGATGTTGAATATTTTTCCATGCATTTATTGGCCATTTGCACTTCTTCTGAGAGGTGCCTGCTCATTTCAGTTGCCTATTGTTTAACTGCACCTTTTATTTTGGAAGGTCTAAACTTTGAGTTCTTTATATAGTCCAGGTATCAGTTCTTGTATCTGAGGAATAGTTGACAAAATTTTTTCTCAATCTGTAGTTTATCTCTTCACGCCATTTATTATTTTGCTGTCCAGAAGATTTTTAATTTATTAGGATCCTATTTGTTGATTTTTGATGCAATTTCTTGTGTAACTGAGGTTCCTTTCAGGAAGTCTTTGCTTGGGTCTATATCATCAAGAGTTTTACCTATTTTACATTTCAGTAGATTAAGAGTTTCTGTTTTAGCTTTTAGGTCTCTGATCCATTTTGATTTTATTTTAGTATATGCTGAGATATATGGGTCTAGTTTAATCTTCTGCACATTGGATAGCCAATTTTCTCAGCACCATTTAGTTAAAGAGGGTATTTTGCCTCCAGCATAAGTTTTTGGCCCTTTGTCAAAGATTGGATAGTTGAATGTGTCTGGGGCTGTTTCTATATCTTCTATATTGTCCCATTGGCCCACCTGTCTCTTTTTGCTCTGGTACCATACTCTTTTTACTATGGTAGCTTTGTTATGTAACTTGAAGTCTGAGATTGTAATGCTTCCTTCCTTCTTATTACCTGTCTTTTGCTGTTCTTCCTCTCTTCTGGTTCCATATGAATTTTAGGATTATTTACTTCCCCTACTTGTGAAAATATTTAGCTCATTTTTCTTGCCTCCTTCTGCAGCAGATCTGAAAGTACTTTCTCATGAGGGTCTTTAATTTTGTTATCATGGCTGCCTCAATATCCTGAATTTAATCAAAACATCTATTTTTCACGGTCATTTTGACTTTGATCAAGAGAAGTCACATGGTGCCAGATCCAGTAATAAGGTGGACATGGAAATACTATAGTGTTTTCATGAACCTGCCTTTCTAAGGAATAATATTCAGCAGAAATATTCATTGTATTTTTATAACACTTTGTAAAGACACTCACATGAAAAGAATTACAGAACTACTTTAGCAAATGACAAGAATGATTGGATCAGTGTGTTTGAAGTGAGAGGGAGTATTATGAGAGAGATTGATGGCAATATGTCTTTTGCTGTAATAATTTTTAAAATTTAAACATTTACTCTATATTTCAATCACACCTCATAAATTTATCAGTTGACATTCTTTGTGAATTTCTCATTCATATACTCAAACAATTTTTGGATGAGGAGATAAGGTCTTCTTATAAAGTGTAAGAATTCTTTATATGTTATAAATATTTTCTAAGTGTAACATACTAGGTTTAAGGTTAGTATTCCTCTTGTACTACATTCTTTATAACTCTTCTCTGTTATAAAGTACATCTATATATATATTTTTTCCCTGCCACCTACAGGGTGAAATCCCTTCCTCAACTTAGAAATGTTATCTGTCATAATAACCATGGTAATTATTATCTTAACTTGTTTTTATATAATATATGGAATTTATAGCATAGTTGTAAAGTACTGCTAAGTTCTTTCCAGCATTATGCTTCTCGTGTATATCATCATATATTATAGAAATTATCATAAACTAAATAAATTTATGCTGGAGAAAAACAAAGTCACCTCACAATATTATTGTCTTATAACAGATAAGGAAATTGAGATACAGGAAGAATATATTATTTGCTGAGTTCCACAGAAAATGATTAAAATAATTTTTTCTGATTTCAAACACATTACTATTTTTCTAGTATTTTTCCCTATCACAAGACAGTTCATCAACTGGACTCAATCTATATTTCAGTATTATTTTTGGTGTTTTCTAAACACTGAAAAAGTCTGATCTTCCACGATATGACTAACACTGCAATGTCCTTTTTATTTCTAGCAACCTCATCTTCAACTGTGTCCCATCCTGAGCTCTCCACACATACATCTATCTCTCAGTTTTTAAAATTATTTCAAGTCCAAATGTTATAAAATTTCACCTTGTTTCTTAGGTATAAAATTATCTAGGATTTATTTTTTCTGTTTCACATACAACAATTAATAATAATAACACAAGTTATGGACTGGACATTTTCCAAGGACAAAATGCAAGCACGCTATACGCTATATAGTTACTTCAGACGCTGTGTGGTCATTAGTGTAAAGCTTATAGGATCATATCTTAATATATATTATATATCAATATATAATGTATTATAATTCTTCTCTGTTATAAAGTACATCTGTATATATATTTTTCCCTGCCACCTACAGGGTGAAATCCCCTCCTCAACTTAGAAATGTTATCAGTCATAATAACCATGATAATTATTATCTAAACTTATATTTATATAATATATGGAATTTATATATTATCTATATTAATATACATACAATATTGTGCGTTTTCCAGACACATTTTAAATTATTGCTGAGCAAACATTGCCTATATTCACTGTCTTAGTTATTTTTTCTCATTATTGAGTCAAAAATACCCAAACCCTAAATTAAAATGAAAAGGTTTACTCAGCTCACAGTTTGTAGAGGTTTCAGCTCAGAGTTGGCTGGCTCCAAGGTGGGGTGGCATAGCAGAGGGGCATTACAGAGAAAAACAGTTTATGGAAGGTAGAAGGCAGGAGGCAGCAAGCAACAAGTAACAGCCCTCTTTCTTTCTCTTGTATTTCATCCAGGCTACAGACCTTTAGAGTAGGTAGCACTCATAACCTTAATCCTAGCATTTGAATCAATCCCAGCATTGCTTCCTTTATCCCAGTAACACACACTCAATCTGGCCCCTCTGAAAAGCCCTACCTATGATTGAATAATACTTTGGGAAAGCATAACTCACTGTTACCATATTATTACTTAGCAGCTCTTTTTCTTGCATAAATAATATATTATGTATCAGAAAATGATTATAACATGTCTTAGGAAATATATTGTAGCTCAAAGTCCTACATTTTGCTGTTATTTTGTTGCTGAAGAACATGTTTGACTATGTTTAATATTGGAAGATACCAGTTATATGACCAGCATAAATCTTGTTCACCACTGCCCTGCAAGAACAACCCCATGTAAATGGATCACTGTAAGCACCTGATTACTTACATCTGTTTTTTGTGACTCATGAGCAAGATATTTCCCTTGGCTGATGATAGCACATTATAACCACCCCAAATAGGTTGCTCAAAGGAAGTTATAACAGTTTAAGTTTCCACAGAGGATAAACGAATCATATAAATAAATTATACCTAGGTACAGGAAACTGCATTAGAGAAAATTGGACAAATTGAGTTTAAGAGAAGAAAACATAATTGTGTAATTTTAGGAAGGAATAAATATTGACCAAAATGCACATTTTTACAAGTAATGTTATCTCTGATCAGCAACAAACATGTTTCTTGATCAATATTTGCAGTTTGATTCATTTCCTGCCATATAGAACTTGATGGGTTTGTCAATACATCCAAAGGTTTTTTTTTAAAAAAATGAGGGAGGGTTATTTTAAAAGAAGTTTTTCTTTAAGCTCCTTTTTTTCTTTCATAAGTTTCCTAAATGTCTACAGTAACTGTGAATGCAGCAGCAGGGAAAATATCCTGAAAGTGAAGAACTTTCTTAAGATATAGTTTAGAGCAAGAACAACGACACTGAGCTCTGGGTAAGCAAGAGCAAGACAGCAAAATGTAGACGTTCTGCAAATGTCAAACCAGCTAAAAACTGATAGGTTATCAGCAGAGAAAAGGGCAAATTAGAAACAATCTGCCATAAAATGGAAAGTGATAACGTTTCAAATATTTTCAGTTTGCACATTCCTTCATAGGTTTTCAAAGTGCTTTCTTATCCGTTCAGTTCAACACAGGTCTCCACATTTTGGATCACCACTGGAGAAGGCACAAAAAATGGCAGTGTTTTGTCTCTGTCTGTAAAACTTCATGGCCTAAATAAGGAAATACGCATAATCATGCTGTAAGTGAGTGGTAGCAAATCTAAGGCATGCATGTTATTTGTTTTCCTTTTAAGATAAAAGATGTTAATATATGAAATATTTTTTCTAAACTATAGCTGCAGTATTCAAATGTAATTGTAGAGTTGGAACTTTGGGATAAATAAATGGTTTTGGAGTTACAGTTTGGGCACCCCTCTCTAAAAGACTCATCATCTCTGATACAGGTCAAAATGCACAAACATTTTTAGGAATGGAAAGGCAAAATGCAATGACAACACTGAACTGGAGGACAGTAATTCTGCATGGTGGGTTTCATAAAGATTTCCTAGAAAGCAGAATATCTGCAAAACTTTGGATAATAAAGGACTCCAAACTCTCAAATTTTGGCAAGGAATATTTTCAACCAAGAGAATATCATTAGACTAATACTGATAGGTAACTTTATCTTGTTACAAAATTAGAATTTTGGTGAAATCTTGACCTGGAGGGTATGAAGGAGAGGTTTGAAAATGGACCTAAAAATGAGATAATGCTTTTTAGAGCTTTGAATGTAATTTTTCAATGATAGGACTTTAGTTTTTATGATGACAACTTCCCAAATACCAATGAGAATAGGATCATCAAAATCACAACAATCTAGAGTTATATAGATTTGCTTTTATCTACATATGTGAAAAGTGCTTCACAGAAAAGCAATAGGTTCAAGGAAAGCCAAAAATAAAAATTATATATGAATTTCCAAGTATCTGTCCAAGTACATGCTCCTTAGGACTATGATTCCAATGACCTTTCAGAATCAAGAATTTCAGGATTGAGAATGAACTTGATGACAAAATATAAACCTAATTAAGAAGCAGCGATTTTCAGAAACTTTCTTCAAGCACTGAACCAGATCTCTACAAAGTTCTATCATCTCATCAGTGAGTCAAGCCCTGAGATCAGAGTTGCTTTGATAGTGGCAATCTCTTGATGAATAAAGTGTCTCTTCAAGGATGGGTCTCAGGACCAGCTAATTGGAATTCAAGGAAGAAGCTGACCACTATTTCCAACATCCATTTGGTGACCTCAGGATCCCACAAGTAGCAATATTTCTGTTCTGAACAAAAGGCAAGAGAGAGACTCACTAGGAAGTCAGGCTGTAAAAACTGTATTGATTTCTATAGGAATATAAAAGTCAACACCAACAGAGATTATACAAAAGAAAAAAAAAAAGAAGCTAGAATTATATACAAAATTTTTAATTAGACTCAGCACATCAAACTCAGATAAAGTAACCTTGGTGTAGAGGTGGCAAACTCTAAAGGCAGACAAGGTTTAATATGTGAGCAGTGGCTTGAAAACAGACCAAGGCCTGACAAAGAATCCTAAAACATGAGTTCAGCAGTTGGAGAAATGATTGCTTGGTCAAAGTACTATTTCCTAAACAGTGTGTCCCTAACACTAACTGGAACATGTGTTTCAGACTTAGCAGACCTAACAGGGCACTCCTAAGAGATAGTTATGAAAGATTAAGAGGAAAGGGAAGAGCTAACGGGCATTTCAATAGGAAGAAGTCTGTTTTTTCTTGAAAGACCTTCAAATATAGGTTCTCAAAAATTAGTATTCTTTGTATTGAGATATGTTGGGTTTTCAGATTGTAAAAGCAATGATATTCATTATAAAAATTTTGTAAGACCTTTCAAAAGGCAGGACCATAATCCAAATGTCAGTCTGTCACCACGGTTCTGTTCTTGACAGCTAGTATTTAATAGTGTATGAATCACATCAATTTATACTTATAAATTTAGGATTCTTATTTTTAAAAATATTATATATTCTGGCTATCTATTATTACATTTAAAGATATTATGAGATTTAGTGGCTTAAAAATGTTTTTTAAATATTTTATGTATTGAGAATTCAAAAAAGCTTTACTGGGTTATTTTTCTACTCCATGTTGTATTGACTGAACTTATTAGTAGTACTCAGCAAGTAGGATAGCCAAGAAAGCTTGCCTTAAAAGTTAGGATCTGGGTACAAATTGCTCTTAGGCTGTGTTCAGTGGGTACTGTTTACCAGAGCACATTTATGTGATTGCTCCATGGCTTCACAAAAACCAGGCATTTTAAATAAAGGCTCAGAGTTTAAGGCAACAGTGTTCTAAGACACAGAAGGACAAAGCAGCCAGCTGGTTCTTTCATTAAGAAACTGAACACCCTATCCTATGTAAGAGTTCCAGATTCAAGATCAAGAGATGTAAACTATACTTCTAAGAGGAACATCCAGGAATGGGCAAACAGCTTTTGCCTATCACATCACGCAGTTGATTGATGGGAGATTTGGAGAAAATATTAGTCATATCTAAAACCCAGAACTAATTAAAATCTATAATCACACTGTTCAAAGACATTTTCTTTAACAATTAAAATATTCCTTACAGGGTATAATATGGATGCTGTAGCTTGGACATGGTTTAAGTGTTTGCCCAAAGGTTCACATGTTGAGGACATGATCCCACTGTGGTGATGTACGAGATGATGGAAATTTTAAGAAGTCAGACTTACGAGAGATTTTTAGGGCAATGGAGGTATTACCTTTGGAAAGGATACTGAAGTTAGTCTTCAGCGAGTGTGCTGTGATAAAAGCCTGAGCTGACTCTTGCATTTTTGTTGGCCTCCTACTTAATCATGCAACCTCTTCCCCCAACCCATCACTGTGATGTTATTTAGCATGCCTGTATATTACTCTTGAATTTCTAGATATGTTAGTTGAATATATCTTTTTTCTTCCTAAAGCTATCTTGTTTCATGTATTTCATCATAATGAAGAAAATATGAGTAATATAATAGTTATATAGTAGACAAATGCAGCAAACAAACATTTGAGATGTTGGTAATGTGGGTTTAGGTGCTGAATTTCAATTTCACTTTTACTTAATCAAGTTTACAGAGTGCTAAGTGACTACTGCTGCCATATTGGACACTGTAGCTCTATAATATGGATTATATTTTGGCAAATCAACAATATATCAATCAACAGGAAACCAAAATTAAATGATCAAAAATTATGAACAGATAATTCACAGATGTGCAGATGTGAAAATCCAATGACTATCAAATATATGGAAAGATTGGGCTGGGGATATAGCTCAGTGTCATAGTGCTTACCTGTCAGGAGCAAGATCAGGAGTTCAATTCCTGGTACCACAAATAAAACTATATATATATATATATATATATATATAGAGAGAGAGAGAGAGAGAGAGAGAGAGAGAGAGAGGGGATTTCAAATATAACTAAAAAAAGGCAAACCAAATGGATGAGGTGATTTACACCTATCTGACTAACAAACATTAGAACATTGGATAATGCTAGGTATTGCTGGAAATATACAGCAAAGAGCACCCTCTCAGAGTGTTAGAACAAATGCATTCATAGCTATAACATGGACTAATCAGCCTCTATGGTAGGCTGAGTAATGACCTCAAAATGGATGAGGTCCTCTTATACAATGATTCCGTCAGAAATGTAAGATGCACAGTGGTGTGGAATCCAGAATATTTAAAAATATCTTCAATCTTCATACTCTGAAAAAAGAGACTGAGTCTGCTCATTTCTAGAGAATTCTTTTTCCCCAGTTCTTAATTCACATCTAAACCATAACTCTTCCCCCCAGGTCAGTCACACTAGAATTATGTCACCTTTTAATGCATTGACAGCCCCTGATCCCAATCTTCCTTTTTCCTGTCTAGAAGTACCAAAGTAGGACATTAAAACACAAAATAATCACACTATATCATGTACAGTTACAGGAGAGTTTCTCTTTTCCAAACTGCTTTTCTCTCTCGTCCCTGGATCTCAGCCTGGACACACATCAGTATCACCGGGGATGTTCTAAAGTTCACTACCATGTGAGTCCCACCCTCAGAGATTCTAATTTGATTGGTCAGGGGTACAGCCTGGGCAGAGGCAGTTTTAAACTTTCCTTGGGTGATACATACAGCCAAGGGTGAGGACCAGTGTTCTAGTCTAGCTTCCTAAACTGATCACGGGGAGATAAGGGGTATGCTCTCAAGTGGATATGCTTTAAAATGGAAACAATCTTCCACATTTGTAGATGTGTTTATGATGAAAACTTGGCCTTTATTTGTGAGTGGAACAATATTGGATCCTGCTAAGGGACACACAAATGCCAGGTAGACACAGGAAGAAGGGGCTATCCTGAGCTTCTGGATCATGCTGCACCTGTGCATGAACCCAGCTTCACAGATAGCTTTTTAACCTGCATCAACCATGCTGAACACTTCAACCCACAGTCACGCCCAGCTAAGAGTCTGTTACCCAATAAGAAATCCACCTCCCCATCTCTCTAAACCAATCCCAAGGACAGCAATGAAGCCTGAACTTGGTGAAGGAAAGACAGCTGGTTCTTCAGTTTGTGCCACCTAAGATTTTACATTTATAAGACCGGGGAGCTTAACATCTACATTTCCCTCCTCTGATCTAATTTCCTGCTTCTCCACACTATTTATGCTCACCTGTTACCCAATTAACACCCCGGTAAGCTGAACTCCCATAGTAGTTTTACCTAGCAATTAACCCTCTCTAGCACCCCCTCTGAAAAGAGTTCCTGATTAAAATAAAGTGCTCAATTATTCACTGAACTACGGGAAGCATGCCACAGTAACTAAGAGAAGAACAATTTATTTTTTTAAGGATTTCTAAATATGACCAGTATTGGCTGAGAAGAAATATTTTCCTGGAATAGTGGAGAGCACTTGGTTGAGGTTTATGGTAAGGACACAGATTTATAAAACGTCAGTGCCTATTTACAGGTTTTAAGATGGTCAGCACCTTTGGTTTGAAGAAAATGCTGAGATGAAGAAGGAAATTCAAGGGTTCTATTTTTTTTAATTTGATCAATTTCTGACTGAAATTTCTCATTAATAATGGCCAGAATAACATATAGGAAAGACATAAAGGAAAAGGGAGAAAGAAGGAAGTAAAAGAAAGGGAACTAAAGAAGAATGAAAAATATTGAATACTGAGCTATCCAACATTTTTAAGGGGTGGCGTATTCGGTATAAGAAATACTTCTTTACAATTGAAAAATATCATGCATGATAACCATCATTTTCCTATTATTAGAAGTATAGTATATTTAACAAAGAAACTCTAATTAAACTTAATTTTTCTGAAGAATATGGAAGAATTTTATAATTTTAAGTATGTAAATGTAGTAGTTGTAACAATAATTTTACAAGGCTGACAGTAGAGAATAATGTTCAGTTGATCTTACCTGACATTTCTGTGGTTCACCTTGGTAAAATGTAAAATCTATGGAAGGCTTAAGATCAAAGCACAGCACCATTTCTAGAAAAGGATACAGTTTAGAGTAAAATAATAATTGCATCATAAAACATTTGCACATGTCATATGGAACAGAATATAATTGTATGCCTATCCTATGTGTCAATTTTAAGAGGAAACCCCTTTTTTAATGTAGACTACAGTTTGCTGTTCAGCTTTATTCTATTATTCTTTACCCATACGTTATTTACAAGGCCAGTTTCCTCCCCCAAGAAGGGAAGAGGCACACACAACCACCAAGGCTCTATGTGCAAATGGGCGGAGAAACAATCAAGAAGGTAACTTTATCTGGAAAGAAAATATATAGGGAACACTACAAATGTTGGGTGCAAGAGTGCCTCCTAGCAACTGAGGCAGAAAGTGTTTCCCACAACCTTGCTCTCCAAGCTTGGCGCCCTGAAATTTTCCCACTTCAGAAAACTACAAAGTCCCAGATCTTAGAGGACTGCTGGAATCTGTTTCCTTTGCTATGAATGGCATCATCCTTTTGTTTCAGCATCTTCATTAACTGAAATTTTCGTCTTGCCTAAAATGTGAATAAGGAAAATAAACGGAGAGGCCGGGAGAGGAAGCAGGAAAGAGGGGAGGAGGAAAGGGCAGGGCAGGAGAGAAGGAGACCCTCCTGCATCCCGCAAGTGCAGACGGAGAACGGCCTGCCAGCTGTGACTTTCCTGCTCAGAACTAAAAGCAGCTTGCAAGCTGCCTCGTCCAGGAGCGGAGAAAAGCAGAGTCACGGCTCCAGTGAAATTTTAACAATTCATTACCAGGGAAAGTCTGCATAAAGGGATGCGGGGTCAGAGGCTCCCGGCAGCCTCAAATTCTGAGAGGATGAAGGACCAGAAAAGGGGGATGCGGAGATTCAGATGAGGAGAAAAGGGAAGGAAAGAGGAGGGAGATTTGACAGAAAAAGGAACAAAGAGACGAGAGACAGGAAGGCGAAAGAGTGGGAGAGATTAGAGGACCGGGGAAAGGGAGACAGGATTTGAATAAAATTCAAATCTGTAATCTGCTTTTACTTTTAATCTTCTTTCTGGAGGACAATAGGAATGGAAGATGCTTATTGTTCCGCACGGGTTATTATTATTGTTTTCCTGAGTGCCCCTTACTGACCATACCGCGTGTTAAAAGCAGTTTTCCTCCTGGAAGGGATTATGCCCTTTGACTTTCAAAAGACCCCGCCGGCGGCCCCGGCACCAGCGAGCTGGGCAGCGCGGAGTGGACCCGCAGGGCAGCCGGGCTGGCGCAGGGCGCGCCCTGCCTGGGAGGAGGCTCCCTTTTCTCGGACAGTGTCGACATATTTGTTTGTAAATATGCATATTATGTATGTGCCCTTGTAAATAAATAAGTTTAAATATAATTTCCAAATGAACAACACAAGGGGGAAAAAACTGTCGATTTTTGAGTGTATTGAATAATGACTGCAAACCGGGTGTTTGCAGCCGCGGCCGCCGCCGCGCTCCCCATCCCTGAGGCCAGCCTGCCATCTAGTGGGGCGCTGGCGAACTCCTCCTGCAGCCGCGGTCGGCCTCATTTACCCTCACAGCTGGAGACCGGGAAGTGCATTCTCCTAAATGTGTCAACTTCGCGGTGCTATACGCTAGAAACAAATTAATATATAATTCTTCTGTGTCTTAAGGTCATTACTGTCGAAGCATAAATTAATAGAGCTATTCCGGTTAATTCATTTTGGCGTTTGCTTCTGCATGTCTGAGCGCATATGTGAAAATAGGCCTCCCCTCCAGGCCAGACGGGGAGAAAGAAGGAGCCCTAAAAGTGGCTTAGCTGCCTGAGCAGGCTCCTTGACCTAAAAGCAAAGCAAAGTGTGAGGTCTTTCAGATGGACGTGGCTGCCCTATCCTTCTCCTTTCGGTGATCCCAGCCTAACCAACACCCTCAACTATGGAAAACAAATAGGAGGGGGCAGTAGACTGCTTCTGGCCTCAGGAGGAAGGTCAGAAGGAAGGTTAGTGGAACACCTACCACCCTCACAAGTCCGCGTTGTAAGCATAACTCTTCAGCTTTCTTAGGTGAAGAGCTGTTTGTAACAGGACAACCAAGGGCTCCCGGTTCTGAGGAGGAAATGGCTTGTTCATTTCCAATCTGGCCAGCCTGGCTGCCAAAGAGGTGAAGATGGTTACCTGACTTCACTGGGCAGGAACCTGGTCCTTATCACTGCTCCTACAGTGGTGAGCTCTCAGGTTATCCATGGATGGGTGCAGCCTTACAGTCCTTTCCTGTGATTCACAGAAGAAAGGAAACCCCACAAAATAAAAAGGAAGACCTAGCAGGGTAGGGAATAAATGTATCCCTCTTCTGATTTCAGTGCTTTTCCCAAAGCATGGGAGTATAGGCACTTGAAAGATGGGCTACCTCAAGTTTGCTCCCTCTGCTATTTGCTCCCTTTTGGTCTACTTGGAAATTCTGGTAAGATTCCGAAGCTGTACCTTTTTCTAAAGTAAATCTGTAAGAGCCAGGGTTAGATGGAGATTAGAACATCGAATTGTCTCAGATTTTTATTTTCATCAGGAGATACTGTCATGCATATAAATTCTGGATTCTCAAACAAACATCTAAAATTGAATGAAGACTTCTTTGCTGGCCAAAAAGAAAAAAAGGTGTTCTCTCAAAATGTGTGTGTGTGTGTGTGTGTGTGTGTGTGTATGTTCTGTGAGAGCTGGAGGAAGGTGTGTATTTGCATGTCTGTCCTGGTAAAAACTGTTCAATAAATCCCCAGGAGAAGTGGAACTGGCATCAGAGCCATGGCTTCTATCCTGCATCTCTGCAAAGTGAATTAGCCAAAGCAATAAACGATACTATTGACAATGCAAATGCTCTAAGATAAAATACTCCAGCAAAACTGCAGTGCCTCATAATCTAGTTACAAAGAAAAGATTTACTCATATGAAACAAAAATAGGCAATGCAAAACATATTAAATCAAAATTTCTGAATCTTAACCATGCCTCTGAATCACCTGCAGGACTTTATGCAAATGTAGATCAGATCACCCAATATCATAATTTCTGGGCCCAGCCTTTCTAGTTTGCAAAATTCCCTAGCTGATTCTGATGCACAGCCAAGTTAAAAGTCAGTGACTCAGTATTTTTAAAAAAGAAGATGGAGAATAAAAAGATCTTTTCATGGGTGATGCTGTTGAGGAGACAGAAATGAGAACAAGCAGATGGGGACCTTAGCCACAGCAGGTGGTGGGGAGAAGAAACCAATGAGAGAAGGGTTAGTATAGATGCAGAAAGTGTCCTGCAATGGGCAGACCATCAGGAACAGGTGGTAGATGCACAGAATAATAAGAAAGAAACAAGTTGGTGTTGTGAGTGAGTGCATTGGTGCTCTTGCTGGAAAACAGACTGCAAGAATCACAGAAAGCTGCCCAATCACAGAAAGCTGGTGAGTACCCTGAAGAGTGTGTCCAGCCCACTTCCAGGAAAGACGATGGCTAAAGAGTACAGCCATAAAAGCAAAAAGTGGATACTATTGAACAGTTTGAAATGCGGTTCATGCTCTCAGGTCACTTTTGTGGCTGATTGTTTTGACTGCCCCACTTCGGGGTGCATGGAATCCTTTAGAAGTAGATGGCTGGGTTTTCTCATTGAGCAGCTCCCTGGAACTGAAAGATTTCTACTTCTGGATAAGATAAGGCACCGAGACGTTTTAAACAGATGATTTATCTGCTTAATTGCCTAGTACCCATCCTTGATGAACTTTAAAAAATGAGAAGAACACTTGCCTCGCTTTAACTTGCATAGTGTCTAAAAGGAAAAAAAAAAAAGTTGGGCATAGGAGGAGAGTAAGATCACTGTACTAAGAATGACCCTGACCATCACTGGATCATCATGTCAAACATAACTTCATAATATTACTGCAGAGACATCAGAACAGCTAGAGAACAAGGGGCATCACGCAAAGGAGGGGAATACTGTCACTTCACTTCAGTGTTAGACATTGCACCGATAAAATATGGGGAAATTCAGCAAGGTGGTCAGTGTACTAGCCTCTGACACACACCAGGCTTTCAAGTTTCTGAGGTATTCAAAACCCATAAATGTATCTGAGGTGAAAAAATCCCAGAGTCTGATTTGTGAACATCTAGTCTGTCCAGGGTTGGACTGTAAAGAGTCCACTTCTTAACTGAAAGAACATAGTGATGTAATTGGCTAGGGAGTTAGAACATTCCAGAAGAAATACTACCTATCCAGGATGGCATTATATTTTGTTATATGAGAGCATGAGCTATACGTTGATGGCCTCAAAGGATTCTGAGAAGCTCTTAGGTATGTAATTTTGAAGTACTTATTTTTATTTTACCCAAAACTTAAATGCTTTCTGACTTATATGATATTAATTCCACAGTACGCTTCTCAAGGCCCTTTACCTTCTAGTCCAAATTTGGAAACGCAACTTTTTTCACACTGTACTGCTGTAAAATTCTGTTCCAATCATATTGGCCAAAATACTGCCCTCTGAATACATGTTACTCAAACTTGCCCTTGTACATTGATCACATATTTTCCTATTGCAGACTGTGCCCATCGATCATGATCTCCCTCAGTGTCCACATCAGTCTCCTCCCCTCCTTTGACTTTTCCTTGGAAGTCTCCCTATGAAGCAGTGTCTGACTGTGTGTTATACACTATCACACATTATCTGACTAGTTATCCATTTATATGGAGAGACTTCCATCTATTTTTCAAATTTGATGCTTTATGAATAAAACCTATGTTTACAGTTTTATCCTTTTTATAGCACCTGGTACAGAGTTTGCACACAGGGAAGCCAGGAATCAGATCATGTGTTCACCACTACATTCCTGGAAGATGGCATAAAGTACGGCTAGTTACACAAAGGACAGCAACTCTTTTCCTTTTATAGTTCTGAAAAGTAAGGAACATCTGCTTTTATCTACTCAGCAGAAGTACCAGGAGAGAGAAGTGTCTATATGTTATTTCCTATATGCTAAAACAGAAAACTCCATTCATCCCTTAAAGATAAAAGCAAACATTATATGCTCTTAAATTGAATTTCTATTTGGCTAACAATCTTTAGTGAAACATGAGATAAAAATAGAAAATGAAATAAACACAGAAAATGAAAAATAGTTCAATTTATGAGCTTTTTTCAACAACTGTTTTAAATTTTAGGTGATTTTTTTTAAAGAAACAAAAGAGGATTGACATAAAATACATAGGTGTACTAATTCCCCACAATGAATGCATAGGGGTCTTGAATATATACTGATTTTAAAAAGGGAGGGGGAACAAAAAATAACAGTAGCTCATAGCTCACTAAAAATTACTCCATCAACAATTGTTTATGTGGACTCATTAGAAAAGTCATATTCTCTATGGAATATACTGAGAATAGCTTCAGTGAGCTAAAGAAACAAAAGAGAAAAGAAGAGCTTTCTATGAAAACATTAAAAAGCAATACTCCAAAACTGGGATGAACCTCACCCTATGCACCAGTAATGATGAGTTTCAACATAGTTTTACCTAGTGTATTGGCATCGTTGGCAACCATGTAATGGGAAATTTTCTGTAACCCGCAATAAAACAAAGCCATGACAATAATGTGCCTTTTCACTGACTCATGCCTACCTCTTTCCCTTCCAGAAATGGATTTCACAAAGAAGATACAGACATGGTCAGTAGGTCTGCAAACCAACCCCTTGGTTTTAAAGGGCACTGTTGTACTACAGCAGCCAACAATGCTGAAATTTAAAATTCACAGGTTGCCATTACTTTTTAAACCTCCAAAACAAAGTAAAAGAGCCCTGGCCTCTTATCCTTTTTCCCTTCTCTCCCTCCTCCCTCTCCCAGCCTCCGCACACTAGATAAAGAATTTGTAATGTTGCCAACCTCGCCACTTAATGATCTGGACGCATCTACATAATGGCCTCCCGATACTGGCCATTACGGATGAGACTCACGTTGTTTATAAATTAGCTCTCTTGTTCCTGCATATTCCTGAGTTCATCATCATTAAGGAGGAGAAATGTTTCTCAACAAAAGGCCCAGGTACTGTGGTGATAGACACAATAGTAACTCTTAGATACACAGATAGGCGTGTTTCCATTTCGGTCTTTTGTATCCATCTTGGCTTGTCCCAGATATGCCATTTTCTGAGTCTCAGGGTGTAGAGAGTGTTTTGAAGTACATTTGTGTATTCATGGATTGTTGGTTGTATTCACATTTTTATATTCAGCTAATATTTAAATGTATTTAGGAAACAGGCCTCAATTTAGATTTGCAATGTGGTATGAAATATCATAAAGGGAAATCACTTTCAGGCTGTTAGATCTAGTGCAGCTGGGGAGATAGAGAGGTTCAAAACATCTGTCAGCCCACAACATTTTTACAAACCCTTTCCACACTCAACAATAGAGCCAGGCGGCTGCTAACCAGAAAACCTAAATACCTGGAAAAGCACTACAGCAAAGGAAGAAACTAATTTTCAAGTATTTTACTCAAATTCTTATAAGTGCATGGGTCACGTTCTTTTGGGCAAACTAATAACTTCCGGGTGTGGGCTTGCATCTGTGCCAATTTTAAGATTGGTTTAATATATAGCTGGAAAAGACAGAAAGAACTTCCCACAAGAAGAAAAATAAAGAAGGTTTCAAAGAAAATACCTATTCTGAGAGGACAACTAGTTCCTTTACCAGCACCAAATGCATTAACTCAGTTTCTTATTTGCCTGTAGGCAATTAGCCCAGTGGATTCCTGTACAGTGCAAAAAAGGTCTAACCCAGACAAAAGTGAAGGTCCTAACTTTACATGTGTTATAGCCTGTGGCCTCAGGCTAAGCTCCACATCCCAGTTAGTCATCTTACAAAGTTAGCTAGATGAGAGCAAGTCTATTGAGAGAGAGATGACATCTCCTGTCACAAAGAACTCTAAGTACATCTTTTTAATGGAGAACAAAATGTTCTATCACAGAACATTACTTATAGGAAGTCCTCTGTAAAGTTATGATGGTGTTGATACTGCCAAGGGTGATGGTAACGGTGACTGTAACAAAGAAGATCTTTTTCAAGATTTCCCCACCAAAGGCACGAAATTCCCTTTGTACTTCTTCCAAAAAATAAAACAAGTGAAACAGAAAGCAAAAGCAAAGAATGCATTCTATACTATCTATATGGTCAGTGATGCCTTTGTGTATATATATATGTGCTGTGTCTAACAGACAAAGAACTAAATCAAAAGTCACTACTGAGACTGGACAAAGTCTCTCTGGCAAAATTTACATGGATTAAAAAACAGATCACTCAACAAATATCCCTGGCCAAATCCCGTGATTCTGAAGACACATAATCTATATTCATAAAGCATTTAGGATAATTAAATATCAAATTCTAGCACAGTACAACATACAGTTAATCACTGAGACAAAGAATCTCCATTCAGCTGGCTGTACTACATAGTTGGAGTACGAAGGGACTTAGGAAACATTACATCTAACAAATAAGTCCACTCAAGTGTGTTTGCAGCACTATAATTTACTATATAAGTCCTCTTCTACAAACAACAAGTTAGAATAACTAACAGATGAAAAACAGAACAAACAGACAACCTCATGTAACTATCTCAACATAGGAAATTCTAAATTTCACATGTGTTCTCCCTGTCACTATTTATGCATATTGCTTTTAAAATAAATTATAATTTGTTTTTCATGTGGGTTTTATTTCCTTACTCAGAATGTAAAATCTTTAACATGGAGATTATGTGATTTACTCCTTTTTATATTCTTGTCATTTAACATGATACCATGCAATGAGTAGATACCTAATAAATGTTTGTTGGCTGATAATTTTACAACTATTCCTGACATTAAATTCCAATTGTAGCATTATATCTTACCAACACACACACACACACACACACACACACACACACACACACACAAATTACTACCTTCTTATTGGCTGTTGAATAAAATGTTAGCCTTTTAGTTCATTCTGTACCTCATAAATAAACCCATACTGAATATTCACTTTAATTTCTGCTATGGCTTAGATATCATTTGAATCCCTGCTCCAAAACAAGGTTTCTTGTGTTGCATTAGGATGTCGAAACTTAATGCAACTCTGATGTTTAGAAGTCAGTCACTGGAAAGTAATTAGGATTAGATAAACTAATACCAGTAGCTTTATGGAAGAGGGAGACCAGAACACACTGATGTATGCACATGCATTCTTTCTATGTTGCTGTGTAATACTTGCCCCAGCTCCAGACTGTGCCAGAAAGATGACCACCACCAAATGCAGACCCTACACTTGTACCTCTAGCACTGTGAGCAAAATAAACCTATTTTCTTTATAAATTTTGTCTGCTTCAGATATTGTGTCATAACAAAAAATGGACTAACAGAAAATTGATAGCAAGAGTGAGGTTGTTATGATAACTATACTAGAAAATGTGTCACCCCTGCTTGAATTAGGTAGTTGGCTGACGTTGGAAGAGTTTGAGGAAGTTGGTTAGGAAAAAACCTAGAATGCTGTAGGAAGTCTGTTAGGGGCAATTGTGGTGATGCATAAAAAGGCAAAGAGACTAGGAGAAAACTATAATATTTTAGAAACTCACTAGGCAATCATGACCAGAACGCTTACAGAAATGTGGACAATAGAGGCTACAGGGATGTCAGATGGCTATTGGGCACTGAGGGGAGAAAAGTGTCCTTCTTACACCCTAGGAAAGAATATAGTCACCCAGTGCCCATGCACTGAGGTGTGCTGGCTGGGAGGTCAAACTTAATAATGATAGATTCATTTGTCTCATGGAACAGATCTGAAAATACAAAAATTCAGGACAAGGCAAGGGTATTACTGGCTGCTTTTCATCAGATTTACAGTGAGACTTTGGAACCAGAGTAGAGAGATTTAGAGAACTCACCACCTATCCATAAAAGAAGTAAAGAAAAATCACATAAGAGTGCAAGAAATAAACCACTTGCTAAGAGATTAATGCCTATAAAAGGAGCTGGTTTCTTTGGGAAAAGGTTTCTAGGGCATCTCAGAAGCCTTTGGGGTTGACCTAATGATCTCATGTTTTTGTTACAAAGGTTTGTAATGCCATTCTGAGTTGGTCTATATTACGTGATTTAGCTAGAAAACATTTACTAAATATTATGCTTAGATGATATCACCCTAGAAACGGCACTCATCCATATTCTAACACAGTGTCTGTTTCATTTCCAGAAGTTCCTACTTTTGCTCCTTGTGTATAGTTTACACTGTTCCATTCACTCAACTTCCTTCTTGGCCACACTTGTGTTTCAACCTTGCACCCTTGTGCTACTGTGTGCAGTGAAGCACCTCATCCCCTGGATAGCTTTCTGGGTACACCTTCGTCTCTCTAGTTGGGCCCAACACAGTGACTGATTCCTTTCAAAATAAGGAAAACCCTAAATCCACTCCCAAAGTGCATGAAGTATCAATATTTTACTCCCTGAGAGAGAAAGAAAAACAAAGGCTATAAATACAAAAGTCATTTCCAACATATGTAACCTTGCTTACACAAAATGAGGGAAAATCTATCCTTCTGATACATAACGCATACTTGAGGACTAAGTTTTTTTCCAGAGAGACCTCCAAGAAAATACTTTCCAGACTTCCTCAAGAGAATTACTATGTTTTATTCATCATCACAACCTGAGTATCTAGTGCAATGCCTTATAGCACAGTAGGTCCTCTATAAATATTTGATGAATGGGTAAGTTTATATATTAATGAGTGAATGGGTTTCCTCTATGGTCCCTCGTATGAAAGAAGCTAGTCCATGTGTTCCCACTATTTCACTTTCCTATGAGTACACCATCTGTAAGAGTTTTGTATCCACACTCATTCTTTAAACAAGACAGATGTAATCCTAGATAAAGGGATGCAATGTTAAAAGCAAGAGAGAACATACACAAATAGTAGGCTTAGAAAAGGAGCCCAGAATAAAATAGAAATAAAATTACAGAAATGCCTTTATTTGTCCCAGAGTTTACTGTATTTTGTAATATACTTTCCTATGTACTTTTTTTCCTATTTACTAGTATGATTTTTGACTGGCATAGGAACCAAAGCAGATCTTATTCCCATAGTAGCACTGCAGGTCCTCACACAGTACATATTCCATTATAGATGAGAATCCTAATGTCCACAGAATGGAGCCAGCTAGTGGGTTGCAGATCTCCTGATGCTGAAATCCAACTCAGTGTCTGCAGGGAGAATATTTTTCAGCTGTAAATGTGACTACAATTCACTCTTAAACTACATATGGAAGGTCCCAGTTCATCTCTTCCCAGCTCTCTTTCTTTTTATCTCTAAAATGTCTAGCATGCTTTTCATTCCAACTCTAGATGGATGAGGATCCTAAACCAATGACCACGTGTCCTTAACCGATATATTATTTTTCCTTATATTCAAGTATTTTTCTGTTTTCTTGTCTGTCATCAAAGCAATGCCTTTTGACTTCTACTCTACGTACTCCGAGTCACTTGACTCCTTTGTTAAGAGAGAATAGAGTCCAACTACTACATCCATGGCTAATGAAGTTCTGCAGAGTCCCAGGGAAGCAGAGGTGGCAGCACCATTAAGACTGAATGTTCACAGAAGAGCAGGCATATGCTGTCCTTAGCACAGTATGGCTGAAAAGTGTTTAGTTAAATTAGCCATAAAAATTCCTACTTTCCACAAGATTGCAAGATTCTTGTGTAGAAGAAAATTCTTAAATAATCCCAAACACTTTGGGAAGAGCTTAGGGTTTTTTGTTTGTTTGTTTGTTTGTCTGTTTAATATTGTCTCTTACATAATTTTGATAAACTGCTATATATCTTGGAACAACAGCAAGTAGAAGGAACATACAAAGTTAGTCCAGGAATTGGGGATTCTGATCACTAGTCTTGAAACCCACTAAATATGGAATCTAATAAGCTATCTATGTTAAAGATGAAAAGCACGGCCAGGGAAGTCCATGGGACCTTCTGGACAAGTCAAAGTCTCTCTTCTGCAGGGCTGTAACCTCACCACAGAGAGACGCCTACAGTTCAGTCCCCGCTCACTTCCCTTACCGACACCTTTGTTCAGGAGATACACAGCTTCACCACAGGAAGTGGCCTTGCCTCGTTGTCCTCTGCCAAGCTGCCCTCACACACACTTTTAGATAGATTCTAGCACTAGAATTTAATTTGAGGAAATCCCTCCTGTTATCTTCTTCTTTTCTACCCTTCCACCAAGCACCTTGCTCAGTTCTGCTCCACTTTTAACCTGACATCCAAAAGGTTGCATTTCAAGTGGTTATTGTTCCTTTTATTCCCAGTTTTCAATTGCTGCAATGCATAAACTTTGCTTTTCCCAAACTGAGGCTCTCTCTTACCAGTGCTTTGGCCAGTACTCTCATCTGGGAAACGAGACATATATAATGCACATATATAAAAGTGTGCTATGCCAGTGCACTGCATAGGATCTCAGGCAGATAAACCTCTTGGAAGGAGAACAAACATGTGCCCAACTACAGTTGTATGCTTCCATGCCGTGACCCAGGAGAGGCAGAAGCACCCAGGTAGCTACTGACCTCTCCATCCTCACTTCCTCATCCAGGTAGCAAAATAGGCAAAGGTTGTATTATTTCATTTACGTATGTAAAATTCCTTAGGAAAGCACTTGGCAAAAGAAGCAAGAGCAGAAAGCAAATCTCATTGTTTTCTTTCCTTGAATATCCTCTGATTTATTCATTCCAGGATACGAGGGAGATTTTGAAATTAAAACCTCCAATCCTAGAAGAATAGACATTAGAAAGATGAAAAGATCAGCCAACCAAAATAGAGTAAGTTAGGAAAGGTAAAGGTGGGGTGAGGCAAGGGCAAAGGAAGAGAAAATGAGCAAGAGAGAGAAGTGTGGATGTGGAAAAAAGATGGAGGAAGGGGCTGGTAACGAGAGATAAAAGGCAAGGGGAGAGTAAAGCAATAAAGTAACGAAGATCAGAAAACAAAAATATGTAAGAGAAGGGAAAACAGCAAAAGTAGGAAGGGAGGAGGGAGAGGAAAGAGAAAATATATGTTGGATAACTGATCCTTAATTTTGATACAAAGGTAAGTTGTCATTGAAAGCACCGAGACGTCTTCATTTGCCATAGCCAGGATTTAAAAGACAGAAACTCAATTTAGTTGCTCTTTTCTCTAATAAAAAATATGTTTTATCCCAATGGAAAAATGTGTTTCTTTCTGCCAATAAGTGTCAGCATCTAATCTGCAGCCTTCAATAAAACAATGCCATTAAATAATTTAACCTAGAAAAAAGCCACTCATGTCTTTGAAATAATGCATAGATTTCAGATGGATCAAACTTTAAAACAGGAAAAAAAAGATTAGGAAATGGACTTTGGGAAACAAAAGAGCATCCACCACCAAGCAAAAAGAAAAATGCACTAGGCCTAGGGAATCGAAAATAGCCTCAGAAAATACACACACTGACACAGTGTTGTGTAAAAGTATACAACAGGCTTCTCCACTGCTGTGAAAAATTGTGTAGAATAAAAAGCCTGAAAAGTGATATCTAGAGACAAAATCAAGTGAACTATTCTTGCCTTCAGAATACAAACTTGTGTACTCAGTGAAATATCCCCAAGATGTTCATGAAAGGGGCAATCTCCCCATGAGGTATCTGCCAGGGCCCACGTGAAGAGGGAAAGAATCTGGAACATGGCTCAGCAGACCAAAGTGCTAATTCAAGTTCTGCCACTAACTAAAACTATGGTCTCTTTAAGGTATTTATTCCCAAAGGGTCTCAATTTTTTTCACTGGTAAATTTAGATGAAGGTACTTAAAAGACCATAAAAGTGTCATGGAAACACACAGCGAAGTTACTCTCTGAGCATAACTTCTCTCTCGTCAGTCATTTATTTCTCCCCTTGCTCATTGGTGTGTCATCAAAAGCAACGCAATTATCTCTGCAAATTCTGGAGAGACCTATTTCCTCCAACACCCCCATAAAACGGTCTATAGACCAAAAGGTTTGAGGACCACTTGCTCTGGGGCTCTCTTCCCTCGCCTCCATTAGCACCTCTATTAATCATCTAGGCCAGTAGTTTTCTACTCAAGTCTAGCATTAAAACCACCTAGGGAGGAAAAAAATTAAAGCATAGAGAAAAAGAAGTAGATGCCTGGGCCCCTCTCCGCATCAATTAAATTAACATCTCTGGGGATTAGCTCAGGCTTTCCTATGATTTCAGGTTCCCAAGGAGATTGTAATGTGTAACCAGTGTTGACAACCTCTGCCCCAACTATTACGTGGAAAATCACTGACACAAACACCTCACATCAGTTACTTTCCAAAAAGACCCAGGGATCAAAGGCCAGGGATTCTCAAGTACAGAAATTATACCTTCAAAATGAAGCAACTAGGAACAGAGAACAGTCAGAGATTAAAGTTAGCAAAGCCTAATTTCTCTCTTCTGTCTAGTGATTGTCTAGTGCCAATCTTGGAGTTGGCCCATAATGTTCTGTGCCCAGGTTACCACTGCCCAACATTGAGTTAAAGCAAGAATTATTACTGAATTCAGCATCGTAGTTTTTATCCAGACACAGTCAGGAAAGTAGGTAAATATAGGAGTCCCTAAAATACCACAGGGAACTCAGCATGGCCCTTCAAAAGCAAAATAGACTTTGCAATGGGCAGAATCAACTTAGAATTTGTTCTGCCACCTTCTAGTCAAGTAGCTTTGAGTAAGTAACTTTCCTTTTATCAGATCCTTAGGTTCCCTATTTATAAAAGAGGGGAAATGATAACTACTTTGAAGTATCAGAAAGTCAGTCATAATGAGTATAGTGACTTTGTGTATCAATGACATAATTGATACAGACAATTAGGAGGATGATCATAATGATTACCTTAACTAAAAACAGAAAAGTGCTAGAAAGATGTGTACTGGGACCCTAAATAGTTTGTGGGAGTGATCTTACATTTGGCATTATAAGGTTCACCAGAACATCGATACACAGAAGAAAAGGTGGATAATATTTACAAAGCTATTTAAAATTATAAACAGTGCCAAAAAGCAGGAAAACCCAGATGCTTGCTACATAATACTAATATCTGAAACCTGGGAGCCACCACAGACTTTCTTTGGACAGGTGCTTTCCTATTTCAAAGATACAACAAAAAAAGTGATACAACTTTAATCACTAGATAAATACCCAGATAATCCTGGCCAGTATTTGTGGCAACCAAACACTATTCCCATGCCTGGTCTCATACCTCACATCATTGGCTGGTCTTATACCTCCCATGCCTGGTCTCCATTTCATACCTCACATCATTGGCTGGAAAGCCAAGAACCATCTTCCCAGTTTTCCCTTTGAGCAAGAGAGTTCTGGCCTTCTTCCTTCTTGTCTCTATCTTGGCTGTAAATTGAATAGCTAGACCCATAGTGCGATAATAAGGAGAAAAAGAATAACACAGAATTCAGCCCCGACATCATTAAAGTACTGAACAAACACCTGTACCTGCTTACCTCTGGACTTTCTTAAATGAGAAAAATCTAGTCCTGTTTGCAAAATAAGCATCAGTGATTAAGCTCTGTATTACTTGCAGCTGAATACAGTCCTCATCAATACAGCACAAATTGACAAAATCTAAAAACTTCAGTTGAGTGTTTGAGTGGCCATCACCCACAGGTCTCAAAAATCTATATAGTGGAACATAGAATGGTAATCTATACATTAAAAATGGATCTTTATTTACAACTAGGACAGAAATGGTTTAAAAACTGTTTATAAAATGCAAAGCAAACTGTTTTAAGGGGGGGATGCAGACCCTATACCTATGCTTCCAGTATCAAATCACTGATAACTATGTACTGTGGATGCCAAATTTTACCCCCACAATGAGGTCTTTCCTTATTCCAGACTGTCTATTTTTTTGATATTGGACATAATCAGGCCTTCCTAAGTGTTACTTGCATATATCTTTCCTTTCCATGCCTTTGGGCTTGCCCTTGCCTTTCTTATCAGAATGGCCCCAAGATGTACCTATCCATCTATCCAGATTCCATATTGTCCCCATGCTCTGTAACCTCCACCGAGATGTCCATGATTTCTCCACTTTATAGTGCTCTCTCCTTTTTGTCTTTAAGCCACTTAAATTACAAACACATCTATGTGTGTATGGATGTGTATGGACACTCACACTGTCTACCACTTTTGTCATCTGTCATCTGTATTTGGTTTTTCCATGCTGTAACTGTTCAAAGTCAGGGCTCATCATACACATGCTCCCTCCACCTTAACTGAACCAGACTTATTGGATAAGTATCAATATTAACATCTGTAGGACGACAGCGATAGAAAATTTTATGGAAATTTTGTGAGACGTTGCCCCTGCCCTTCCTAATCCTTTGCTCTAAATATCAGAAAGTCCAGGAGCTCTGTGACAATCCATCTTCAAAAGATGCAGTTGTACTAGCATCTTTCAACTGTTGATAATCACAAGGATCCTAGGTGAATGAGACACCAGAAAAAGTGGTGTTGCCTGATCATGGGTGGCATGTTGGCAAGTCTGATTGTCACTCTGTCTCTGAGAGAACTCTAGAGGACCCATGTCACTTTAAAAGTTCCTCCTGAAGAAATTTTTCTTTCCAGTCCCCTCTGTACCTCTCCTATGAATCTCTCTTCCCACCAACTTTTTGTTTCTTCACTCTTGCTTTAACACAGCTCGTTTCTTCATTTCCTTTTTTCTGTTTGTATTTTGCTCTTCTCTACAAATGTCCACTCATTGATCATTGCTTTGAATAGAATTGTTTTCTCATTCCTTGTCTTCTCATTTATTTAAAATTCTCAAAGTGGATTTATCAGTCCCTTCTGACAGTTTGGTCCCTTAAGGACAAACTGGGGTGTCTCAGGATAAAGAAAATGAAAGCCCTGGCAGAAAGGGAATTTTCCAAGTCAACAGTAAATTATTGCCACCAAGGATGCCCAAGCCCTATGAGGTTCATGTCATTGGTCCCTCACATGGCCTCATGTGTGAAAAGTATTCCCCTGACAGTGACTGGACATCACAAACTTCCAAAGAGTGGTGAAACAGCTAATTAAACCATTGTGCAGAAAAATGAACATAAAAAGAGAAGAGAATTGAAAAACTTAGAAAGAATACAGAAGTGAAAAAGTGCCTCCTATCCCAAAAAAAGTGTTAGCAGGATATTAGATTTAGTAGTGAATTTTAACATCCTTTTCTAACCTGCCCTTACCATGCCTTTCTGTTAGCTGGGGATTTATTTCAAGGCCTTACCAATCATATGCTAAAGCTGGGACATCACTAAAACATCTTCTGGGAGGACAGGGAGAAATCCAATCTAGGATTGAAAGCTGCAACTGTCATAGATAAAAAATACTCTCTGAAGACTGCTATTGAGTCAGACAGTTGGAAGAATTACTGCAAAGTTGTCTGAACTTCGCATAAGTTAGCGGCTAGCACTCAGACATAAGCCAGGGGTGTCCGTTTCTGGGGATCCCTAGAAGAATACATACAATCTTGGACTCCTTTGTAACTGCTCCCCAATGGCACTCTACTGTTATTGCCAAAGATCCCCTGGAAGGAGCTGGCTAAATGATTTCTTCTGGAAAAGACAAACATGGTAAATAATTGGACTTTTTAAAAAAATTGTGCATTAGTCAAACTTCCAGCATTGTTTAGAGGGGCTCTAACCAAATAATGGTAATTTTTCTCCAAAAAACCTTTTGAAGAAAAAAAGGCATGCTATGTCCAGGCACAAAAAGCCATGTATTGAATGCATGACAAAATTACCATCAAGAAGCTATTACTAGAGCCTGTGACACATTTGTTTGCACATTTATATCCTGCCACCAAGACACTCCCAGTTTTTAGTCAGATCATTTCAATTTCCTGGTTAGAATCCCATCTACCAGATGATAGACCCAATGTCACTGCATCCCCTGAATCCTCAGCCTTGTCATCTCAGTATCTCACACATTAGTCACAAGTGTGTGCACACATTTTATACACTAAAAAGCATAGTCACATTCTGCTGTCCTCATAGTTATAAGCTCTACCCTAAATTATCCAGGCCCAGCTTTGCCTGAAATCATGGATAATTCAATGTTTGCTTACACAGAGCAGATTTAACTTTTGCCAGTAATATATATATATATATATATATATATATATATATATATATATATTTGTAAGTTTTACAAGAAACTCAGTGGATATTCATTTCCTGGGACAGCTGAGTGGTAAGCCCAATTGCTCACTCAGGGATAAAGGCTCTGGATTAAACTACCCAAGGCGCAGTTACAAAATCCCTCTTATGGGAATTACTTTATAAACAGGAAACTCAGGGAAAATGGAGACTCATCAAGATGCCTTCCTTTATAATCAGGGTATAGCTTTTATTGTAATTGGTGAAAGCAGAATGTCTTGCCTGTTCGTGTAAAGGGTAGTTTAACCAATTATTTTTTTAAAAAAAGAAAGAAATCCTTTGTATTCTTTGAAAGAGACTTTTTGTTTGGTTTCTTTAAAACCAGAAGAGATATGCAATGGGTTGTATTAAAATCTTGAAACTGACAGCTCCTGCCAGAGACTTTAGTATTCCTAGTATAATGTCCTATGCCCCCAAGATGTTAAATACAAAAGGACCTTTATGTACTTTCAACTGCAAGGTCTCTCTCAACATACCCATATACCTTAACTTCCTCCTTCCTTTTACTAACCTACAAATGCCACAACCTTTCCTTTTCCTGTACAAAAGGATATCAAACAAATTGCACTTCTTGATATATGTCGGTCCCTTCACTCAAGAAAAACGACATGGCTATTTTATTAGACGGGAGGTCTCAAGAGCTCCTGAACCCCACAGACAGTCTCATAAATTACCAAGAGCCACACAATAAACTTGAAATGGGTTAAGTGGTTTTGTTCCTGGCTTACTTCTTTGTGCCTTCTATCTCTCTGTGTAAATCCTATAAGCAGATAGCTCCATGGATGCATAGTTGTTGAGACCTGGGCATCTGCCATCCAAACTTAAGAACACCATCATACCTGACCTGAAACTCAAATCAGCAAGTTGGCTGCATCTTTGAATAAAACTTCCTAGAAGTTGTTGGTGTCAACTGCAAGTTATACGTGCATCTATAAATATATTTTACTCTTTAAAATTATTTTTATTTTCACATTTACAATGATTTTTCCCCAAACTTGGCATCTTCTCCATTTTTATGTTTAATAATGTTTCTTTTTATTTAACCTAAACTTACAGCTTTAAGGAATGACCTCTAGTGTGAGTTTTCTGTATTGATCTAGTGAAGATCGATCAAGAAGACAGCTGGAATCAGATCAGCAATGTTGCAGCCCTATGTGCCTGCTGGGTATAACTATAATTCTGGCTTAAAGAGCAAAGAACATATTTGAAAAAGGAAAGCTCATCTCTGAATGCTGAGGACTTCTAGCTTCTCTCTCTAGCTCATACCTTGAGCTTGAGGGATGTCTCTGCATTCAAACCTTATCTATACACCCAGACCGTCAACCTATTGCCATGCAAAACGAGCAATATAGTAAGGCCTGTAGTCCTCAGATCTATGGCTCTTCGCCGCTGCATTCATGGCCAGTCGTAGAGTCATGTCAAAACATACAGACTTCATTTGGAAAGGATGAGCACTGGATTGGTAACAAATTAATGAGCAATGCCGAGGGACATGTGCTAACCTCTCACATGATTTTTCTGTTCTTTATCTTCTCAAAGCTTGAAACCCACAGGAGAATCTCACTTTATGCAGGCATCCTCTTTTTCCTCTAAGTCCTGAGGAAGATAATTTGGGAAGGTGTTTTGGAAATGATTTTTTTCACAAGTGAAAAAATCAGAAGAAAAACTGAAAAGAATTAGGTCTGCTTTGAATGCAACTTCTACCTGGGTGATCCCAAGTAAGCAGATTAACCTCTCTGGTCTCCTGATTCCTCACTTGAATAAATGGAGACTAACTCTTACCTTGAAGAACTGCTGCAAGCATTACACGGATAAGGTTCATGAAGCAGACAACAGACATTTACAAGAATTTTCCTACCTGGGTTTCAGTACCCGCTTTCTTCAGGTGTAGTAAGTCAGGCCAGGTAAACTGCCAAATTGGCTGAATTTATTGTTCAAGCTGTGTATTACATCAGAGTAGGTGGGTTTTTACAACAAAAGCTTAAAGAACCTTAAACCCTTCCTTAGCGAATGAAATAAGATCTCCATTAAGCTTCCTTATTCAGCATTTTTATCATTGATTCATCTAGCATTTATTGAGCAGTTTGTATGTCTCCAGCACACCAAAGAAAATAAAAAGATGAGGAAAACACATAAATGATTTCTCAATAAAGAGTTTATATATATCCTCCTATTTCAAATGTACTGTAGTTCCTCATGACCTGTTTGTCCCACAAAGGCTGCATAACCTACAACTGGGGAAAAGAAACTGCATATTCCACGTTGTATACAAAAGTTCAAATATAATAAATATTGTGATTACTTATACCCAGTGTTACCAAAATCAAGTTCATCCTCAGGTTTGACTCTTGCAAGAAAAGATTTAGAGGTCCAGGGTACATGAAACTACAAAGTCCACTACTTTGTTCCTAATTGTGGGGCTAGTAAGCCTTAACTTTGGGAAATATGAAAGATTTGCTCTATATTCAGGCTGAGAGTTAGGAAAACACAGGAAGAAACAAAGAGGGAAAATGCAGGTCATAGAGCATAATGAGGAGGAAATGCAAATAATGGTCACAGATTTTAGAAAAGGTTCCTTCGTGGATGTGACAATGGAATCATTAATATTTGCAATACCTTTTTTTCCCCCAAAAATGTAATAATCTGGTGAAGACGAAGTCCTGGGGCTCTGAGCGGAGTGTGGTGGCCTGCAGGAAGGCACAGATGGCTGGAACCAAGCTCGGTACAGACCCAGCGCCACGCAGCCACTTGTCTGAAAGGCCATGATTGCCCACACAAAGGCCAGTCAGACATGTCAGGGAGGCAAGCAGGAAGCAGCTGGAGGAGCCGAGATTAATGAGGAAGCTCAAAATGAAAACGAGCAACAACTGGAAACCCTTGTGGTGACATCAGGAACAGAGCCAGAGAAGACAACCTTGTTATCACATCTGTTCTGTCATTATAATTAAATGGTAATGCGTGTCTCTTGTTGGGTTACCAGGGTGGAATTCCAAGCAGGGGAGCCCCTCAGCACTGGCCCAGGCCCCCAGCCGCTGCCCTTCTCGTTGAAGCTGAAGAATCGTTCGGCGCGCTAATAGGCTGGGTGTCTGGAGCAAGTGTTAATTTTGGATTACATCTGAGTGGAAATAAGATGAAGGTCTAGGGAATGCTTTGCCTTCACTCAGATGTTTCATTTCCATTTACTAGCACTGCACAATACCCGGGGAGATGTTTTCATTCCAATTTGGAAGATTTCATAAGCCTCCAAACTTTTAGCTATTGATCCAAGCTCTTGAGTTTGGAAGCGTGCTTGCATGCTCTGTGGAGGGAGAGGGCAGGTGTGGGAGTCCCACCCGAGCACAGCTGCCCCCTCTCAGGTGGGCACACCTCTCTGCTCATGCCAGACCTCGCCCTGCCCGACCCGGAGGCCCATTAGAGGCACTCAGCACCATTAGCTTGGACTTGCTCTGTGCTGAGTAAATACTCTGGTGTCCTCACAGAAACTAGGGCAGCTGCAGGATTTTTTTTTTCTTTTCTCTTCTTTCTTTCTTTCAAAATCAGCAGAGCAAAGTTCTCAACCCCAAAAGGCTCAAATCTGCCTCTTAATAAATACACTGTTTTATGTATTTGACTACTGGAGGTCAGCATTAATTTGAGTTTTGCCAGATTCTCTGTCCTCTTTCAGTTGGTTTTCAATTCCTGAGATTTCTGTTTGATTTTGGATACAGCATCCTTCTTGCAGGGAAGATGCCACTAATCAGATTCCCACCATCAGAAGGTAAGCTATCTTCACCTGCAGGAAAAGGCCACTATCTATCATCTCTGGAATCTGTGAGCTAAATAGGGGTTGTTTGTGAAGTCTCCCAGAGGAGTTTTTGAAAAACAAAGCACTTCACTCACGGAGAGAAGGGAGGGAGGGGATGGATGATGATGTGCTCATGCATTATTCAGCTCAGCTCCAACAGCCAGTGAGTATCTGGTTATCATAATGCCCCAGTACCCAGGCGCTACTTGGCTGTATCCTCAGGGCAACAAACAGATAACTGAGCTTAAAAAGGATTTAACAAAGAAATACTATTTGGCTTTTCTTTTATATTTATGGCTAATAGGCTACTGCATTGAAGAATAGAGAATCTATTGAAGAAGATTTCCATCTGTTGAAAAGTTACTCCTGCCCTTTTAAGATTTATTTCTTAAGCCAAAATAATATAACACCAAATGGTGCAACCATGCATTGCCTTTATATGTTTAGTTTCTAGCTGCCCTAGTGGAAAATGCCTGATAAGACCACCTCAATAAAAGTTAGGAACATATCAAAATTGCAATAAATATTTACTGTACTGAACCACGGATGCTTTCAAGTGCTTTTTATCCCCCTCTTCTCTTCTCACTGCTTTTACTCCAATGTCCACTTCAAAACTGAGGTAGCACAAAACTACTCATCCATAAGTTAAATAAACAATTAGATTACTGCAGGAAACCATTCTAAACACCTACCAAGCCCATTTCCTCTTTCCGGTCACACTAAATGAACTGCATTTCCCAATCCTCTTGTCTCAGTAGAGCCAGGGAAATGTAGAGAACTGATGGGTCACTTGTGCTCTGCCCTCCTTCAGCGTTGAGTTAAGAGATAACACTTCCAAGATGGCAGTGACAAAAGACAGAAGGATCCCAAGTTGCTGACTCACTGTGTAGGGCAGAGAGAGCCCTGTACCTCCTCTCTCCCTGCCTATCAAGAGCAAGAACATAACTTTAATGTGTGAAACCACTGAGAGCAAGGAGGTTTTATTACCACAGCTACTCTAATATGGAAATCGATAGGTAGCTTTTAAATGTAGTTTTCTTATAACAAAAGTCAGAAATAGGTGGCATTGCCTTTGCATTCAGCTGTCAGAAAATCATGAAGCTGACTCTACAGATTGGAAAGATAGTAATTTATGCTATGCAGTGACAATACTAACAATAACCTGAGAAAAAGGTCTCAGACCTTCCGAGCTTGTCACCCTCACAGAAGTGACGGGAAAGAGAGCAGCGTACTAAACTGGGCTGGTAGTTATTGCTAAATTTGGCCTCATATTATAATAAATTGATGAGTTTAGGTGGAAATTCACCAGCTTATGAAAAGAAATAAAAAGCAATAGGCAGAGAGTCCGGTAATACAGAGTCTTGAGTTATTACAAAAATCAAAAGTTTCTAGGCCCCCAAGGCATAAGAAGAAAATACTGAATATGATTTTGAACAGCAGATTCCTACTGGACTAGTTATGCAGTAAAGACAGAATGAAAGAAATTCTGCAGTATGCAACAACACAGATGATCTCAAGGACATGATACCCAGTGAAATAAGTCAGTCACAGAAGGATATATACTGCATGATTCCATTTATATGTGGTTTCTACAATAGTCAAACACAAAGCAACAAAGATTAAAATTGCAGTTTTCAGAGGCTGGCAGAAAGAAAAATGGAGAGTTGTTAATCACAGTATAAAATTTTGGTTATACAAGATAAATTCTAGAGATTTGTTGTATAACACTGTACCTATATATAACACTGTTTTGTATATTTAAAAGAAGATGGACCTTGGGGTAAGTGTTCTTATCACAACAACATTTAGAAAATGTGTTAAATACATATACCAATTTCCCACAATAAACATAATTGAAATGTACTACAAATGTACTAATAAAAATAAGTTAAAAAACTAAAATGATCAACATAGCAACATAAAAGAAGGAGGCATAGTGTGAAATGAAGCAGATTTCAACTGTGTTCAGGGAAAGACCTTGGATATTGCAGCTATTGGCAGGTAGAACTGACTTTAATCAAATAGCACAAGAAGTTTTCAAGGGAACTGTGTTGCCAGAGACAAACTCGTCAATCCCTTCTATCTTTAAGATTTAAAACAAACCTTGCTGCCCAAGCCCCGTAAACAGAGTCTACACTGCCCCAAGAAGGGCATACATCTCAATGTCTACTTCAAATGTATCGGGAGAAAAATGAACATGCGAGAGCTTTCCCCTCAACAAGAGGTACAAGGAGCCAGGAAGAGAAATGAATAAAGAAAACATCCCCCAGATAATGGATCTAGAATCTCAGCAGGGGATTTTTCCACTGAATGAACAGCACATATGAGCACTCTAAACCCACAGAATTTCAGTTTACTGTGATCCACTGACATCTGGGTGTTTTCCATTCCTCTTCCTTTTTTCAAATGGGACTTTTAATGAACATAAACTGTTTTTATACTCCCATTGTGTATTGATTTGACATGGTAAGTATGCAGATATTGTTTATTTTCATGCACTAAGTCACATTAACATTTAATGGGCTCTACCAGGTAGGCAGATTTGTTGAGTGATAGAATGGGACTTTGAGTTGCCCTCTTTAAAACTTGGTGTCATGAAGGCACAGGCACACAGCCTCCTCCAGCTGCACTGTGAGGCAGCACCAGTTGGTGGAAAGTCTCAGAATCAGAGTTGTCCTTGTGGTTCCCTCATTCTTTAGCAGCACTGTGACTCAGAGGTTAGGAAACACCAGATTCTCCCCTTGCATTACGTTAAAAAGGAAGCCACTGCAATGTGATATGGCATTGTGATCGCCCCAGCTCTTCCCTGGCATTTATGGTTGAAAGCAGGACCTGCTCTTAGAGTGACTGTGATTCTGCGTTAAAAGAGTTAATGCTTCTTGATATTAATTGTACTAAATTCATGGAGATTTGCAAGAGACCAACTCTAAGGAGAGATGTCAGTTTTTGTCCTCCAGAAAGATCTATCACTGCTAATACCCTAAGATTTTGTTATATTTGTGTTATTCTTTAGTGGCTGTTGTTATAGCTGTTGTTATTATTGCTACTGCAAATTGAACCCAGGCCTTCTTATTGAGCTATTTCCCCAGACCCTTTTCTTATTTGTATTTTGAGACAGGATCTCACTAAGTTCCCCATGCAGGACTCAAATTTGCAATCCTCCTGCCTCTTGAATGCTGGGATTATAGACATAGCCACCATACCCAGAAGTAAGTACAGTCTTTATTGATGCAATGAAATTAAAATGAGGTCATATTGGGTTAGGGGAACCTATATAACCACCAGAATTCTTCCAAGAAGAGGTGAATTGGGACACAAACACACAAAGGAAAGATCATGTACCAGAAAGAATGAGATTTGAATGATGCATCTGCAAGTGAGATAATACCAACTATTGCCAGCAACTAGCAGAAGTTAGAAGAGGGAGGCAAAGGAAAAATTTTCCCAAGACTTCAGAGGTAGCGTAATCCTGTTGATATCTTGATTTCTAAAATCTAAAATGTAGAACACATTTCTGTTATTTTAAGTAATCCAACTTGTGATATTGTGCTATAGGAGGCAAAGGATTTGTCTTAGATTTCCCTACCTTTTAAGGAGGTATGATTTACTCTAGAAAGGGTTATACTGTTGGGTAGACTGATTATCAAAAGAGAGTCTCTGTCTTAATTTTCTCACTGCTGAGACAAAATACCTGAGGGGCTGGGGATTTAGATCAGCAGCATAAGCGCCTGCCTTGCGAGCGCGGGATCATGAGTTCAATCCCCTGTACCCCACCACCACCACCACCACCAAAAAAAGGAGGAAGAAATCCAGTATGTAGCCACTTAGAATTGGCCGTGGTGGAACCCAGGCAGCTGCAGAAGAAGGCAATTCGCCTGCCCTCTAGCTAAGTGCCTCCCTCTGGCACAAGCCAGGAGGAGACCCAGTCAGCTGCTCCCATGAGCCTAACGGGGGCTGCTGGAAATCAAACATCCCAACCTCCCCCCACCCCCATAGCAACTGGGGACAGAGATCTAAACATGACTGGAGAGGATGACGGTATGCAATATAGCAAATACAGGGTATTCTGTTCAAAGGCAAATTTTTTTCAGTATTTTGTTTCATTGTGATTAATTTTATTACATTATTCAATATTCTCTTTCAAATGACTTTATAATGTTCTGTTTTTAATTTGATTTTGCTAGACCTAACTGACTGGTCAACTATTGTGAAGATAACAAGGTATGTTATGGTACCTATTAGTATTATCCCAGTAATCTGCTGTGAAGTTCTGTAACAGTTTCACTGCATTGTCTCAGTTGCATCAGTTGATTTTGTTCTGTCTTGTTTTTTGTATATTTACTACCTTCAAAATAAAAAAAAAAAATCTGACACCCAAAATTAAAGGGGGAAACATTTATTTTCCTCACAGTTCACGGAGGTTTCAATCCCTAATTGTCTGGCTCCAAGGCAGGGTGGCATGGCAGAGGGGCATCACAGAGGAATTATATTCCATGGGAAAGCAGCGCAGGAGGAAGGCATCAATCAAGTGAACAAGCTACAAGTGACAAAAGCAGCAGCAGTCTCTTTCTTTTTTTTTTTTTTCTTTTTTACTTTTTAAAAACATTTTTTTTATTTTGAAGGTAGTAAAATACAACACAACAAGATGAAACAAAGCCAATTTAGACAGTATAGTGAAACTGGTACAGAACTTCACAGCAGGTTATAAGGATAGCAATAGTAGTTTTCACAGTATATCTTATTATCTTCACAATAGTTGTTCTTTCAATCAGGTATAGCAAGATAAAACAAAATACAGAACATTATAGAACTTATCAAAACAGAATATTGAATAGAGCAATACCATTAATCAGAATAATGCAGAACAGTGGTAAAGATATTTGCCTTCAAAGAGATAGTAGAAGGAAATTCCCTTTATTTGCTATATGGCACATGGTCAACCTCCCAAGAGATGCTTAGACCTCTGGCTCCCATTTGCTAAGAAGAGGTGGGATGTTTGATTCTCAGCCTGGGCACCAGTTGGCTCACTACTGCTTAGCAGGGAGGCGAGCTGATTGCTTGGTCTCCCAGCATCCTAAGTTCCAACATGGCGCGGATCTCAGGAGTCACCAGTGGTTCTCCCACTGGAGTGGCCACAGCCTGCTCAGCCACAGCCGCTTGCCAGGGAGGGGAGCTGGTTGCTTGGTTTCCCAGAGCCCTAAATTCCAACATGGTGCAGATCTCAGGAGTCGATGGTGGTTCTCCCATTGGGACAGCCACAGCCCAGCTCTCTTTCTGTCTGTTAAATTTTATCCAGGCTACTTGCCCTTAGAGCAAGAAGTACTCACACCCTTAACTCTAGCATTACAGCATGAATGGATCACACATCACAGTTTTAAAGCCAGCATCACAAATTCTAAATCCAGTCCTCCAAAAAGCCCCACCTATGAGTGAATGAGGCTTTGGTGGGACACCTAGATAAAAACCATAATAGTCTCTATCAAAGAAAATGCTATATTTTTCTCAACAGCTGGACACACAGCTAGACTACAGTTCCCAATCTACTGTGCATTAATACAGTTATGTGACTGACTTTTGACCAAAGGAAAATGGAAGTATCCCAGATTTGGAAGGTGCAAAGTGCCACAGTTCTCCACCCTGTATCTTGTCTTCAGCTTTGTAACAGAATGCCAGTACCTTACAGAATATGAGAAACAATACACTCAAAATAACAGAGACTCTCAATCTTGATCCTAGATGGATTATGACTAGCAGAATCACTGACCACATTGAACTGAGACAAGAGCAAGAAATAAGCTTTACTGAGTTCATCTCAGTAGTGTAATGGAAAACAGTCTACTCTGGCCCAAGGAGCCAATAGTTAGCATGTATTTCCAATTCTGCATTCAGTGACATGATACTGTTAATTTAAACAATAAAATCAGCCATTGAGGAAATATTTACAACATAAAAATCAGCATGTGTTACAAATCAAAAGTTTCTCTTTCATTAGAATAGTTTTTTATCATCACATTACCGATTAAGTCTCTGAGAAGCAAAGGTGTGTGGTACAGCGCTAATATTAGTAATACTTCTCAGTAAGAACCTGATGATTTTAGCACCAGCAGAATGTTTTTGGCCACAGCAGTCCATCGCCTCTTGAATTCACATGTTGAAGTCAATCCCTAGTGTGATGGTATTGGGAGGTAAAACCTTCAGGAGGTGGTTAGGTCTTAAAAGTAGAGCCTTCATGAATAGAACTAATAACAAAAGAATTCCAAAGAGCTCCAGTGCTCCTTCCATCCTATGAGGACACAGAGAAGAGGCAGGTCCTTACCAGCTGCTTGAGTCTTGGACTTCCCAGCATCGGGAAAAAGGATCAACAAATGTCTGCTGCTTATAAGCCAGTCAGACTATGTTATTCTGTCATAACAGACTAACTAACAGGGAAGATTTGAAAATAATCAGAATAGATTTACATAGTCTTTAAATTGGAAGACCTTAGGGATTACCTGAAAATTCCACTTACTTTATGTACAAAGTAAAACTTAGGGGTGGGGAAATACTCCTACCCCCTAACACACATTAGTCTAGAGCTCTACATTTTATATAAAGAATTGCTTACTAGATGAATATATGTAGCATAGCGCAGATTAACTGGGTGATGTTGAAAAATTAGAAAATATTAAGGAAGAATTTAGGGTAGTCTAGATTATTCTTACAATGCTTCACTGACTCCAGGTATGAGATAAGCTATCACAACTTTGCATGCAATTTACAGTGCCTTTCTTTGAAGGCAGAATCTTCTTTCTCCTAAATGTGATACTAGCTGTGACTCTGTGCTTTGCCTTAGCCACAGGGACATTAACAGACATGTGTCAAGCAGTTGTCTGGCAACAGGTTTGTTCTCAGGAAAATACAGTGAGTAATATCTGCATTCTTGTCTAAAAGCAGAAACAAGGAGATCGTGGAAAAGTCTGAAAACCTGAAGGATAAGAACATGAAATCATAAGCTTGAACACAGTGCATGGCAAGTTGAGTAGGTTTCAGAGAAGCTTGGTTGGTAGTCTCCTGCAGTAGGAAGATTTTGAAAGGCACTGTGTCTCCTTCCTCATACCAAACCAGAAGAAAGTGCTACGTGTGTATACCTTTGTGTCACCTCTCAAGGTAGCCCCTTCTACAACAGGGCTTCATTCTATTCTTCTACATTTAAGACATGTTTCATGTGCTGTGTTCATGAATTGTACTACATCATTGTTTAGTTCATATATTTTATGGGCTCAGATTTTCCACATAGTTTCAAAATGTAAATATCAAAAGAACTAATTCATTGTATTTCTTTCCTGAAGCATATTAGAAAATAACCATCAAGATTTAAAGTGACTGCTTATGCCCTCCTACATGCTTCAATTGTGCTCAATTATCTGCATATTTCAGTTCTGGAAAATAGAAGTGCCTTATGGGGGAAATACAAATTCCTGAGTCTCATTAGCTTTTTGACTGTATGTGGCATCAAGAAACAGACAAAATCAAGACATCATGTATCACCATTATGTTTTTTAAAAACACATTTTATAATAAAATGATGGCTTGCTATCCATTCATACAGGTTTCTACTTGCGGTTTTGGTGAATAAAAATGATAAATCCCTTTTACTGAACCTTGTTTCACTATTTCTACTTATGTATCTCTATAATATCCTTCCATTTTCCTACCCTACATTTATACATCCTAAACTTTTCCTGTTTAGCCAATCTCCCCTAAGTATTCACGATGACAAAGGCATTTGGAACAATGCCTTTGTCAAATCAGCAGCAAAGGTAATGACCATGATCAAAAAATTATATTATGTTAGTCAAGATAAATAAAAGGAAATCAGAAGCTACATATGTGTAAAGTTATACTTCAGAGGGAAATTGGAGCAGTATGAGATCATACTAGATGGGCCCCGGACATAAATATTTATCCCACGGAGTAACAGCGCAGTAGCTCATGAAAAACGCACGAGGAACTGGATGCAATATTATTTCAATAGTTAAACAAATTGGATATACGATACAAATGGTCACCAGTGACAAGCACATTAGTTAATTTGTGGTATACTCACATTTAGTCACTTATTTCAACAACTAAGTGTCTAAATGCAGTCATAATTGTACTAGGCACTTATCATGCCAGACATGCATTTGTTCTTTGTTCACATGGAATCTAAAATTTACTGAGTGACACCAGATGAAGACAATTCTCAGGTAAATAAATGTCAATTGTGTCCAGTTTTTATGAAGAAAAGGATATAATGACGGTGTGGTTTGATATGGACCAGGTGACAGAGATACTTCTCGGAGTTTATCTTGCACTGAGTGTGTGGAAAACCTAAAAAAAAATAGGTAGGGCTGGGTCACCCAAACCTGGTCTACTTTGTAAGAATTTTTATTTTATCTTCGGCATAATGGAGAATTCCAAACATGTCAAAACAGGAATGACATAATTATATTTCATTTGTTTCTCTTTAAGAATTTTTTATTTATTTAGTTTATCATGCCATGTTTGCAACACATAATAATATTTACATCCCTTGTGGGGAGTCAATTCATGGACACAGCAGATCTTAGTTCCTTTTTCCCCCCTTTCCCTTCTCTTTCTCCCCTTGCTCTCCATAGCTTGATCTCTTTCCTATTTGAGAAATTTATCTCTTTAGTTGTGTTTTCTATCTTTTATTTTGCTCTCTTCATTCCTAATTTGGCTTTCTCATATGAAAGAAACCATGAGATACTTAAGCTTGTGGCTCTTTTCTGTTCTGTTAAGGTTATTTTCCTTAATGTTACGATCTCAGGTTGAATCTATTTTCCGACAAATGATTCAACTTTAACCTTCTTTATGGCGCAGTAGTACTCCCTTGTGTATAAATACCACAGTTTCTTTATTCACTTATTAAATTTAAAGCAAAGAGCAATCTGACTACTGATGGGGAACATACTGGAAAGGAGCAAAGTGTAAGTGGGAGACTGGTTAGGAGGTTTCTGTAGTCTGTGGTAAGAGACAATCGTTACCTGACCTTGGGTGAGATGTTGGAAAAAAAATAACCATATTGATCAAAGGTATATTTTTTATTATTTTTTGTTGGTGTGGTTTTGGTGCCAGGGATTGAACTCATGACCTTGTGCTTTCCAGGCAGGCACTTATGCCATTAAGCTAAATTCCTGGCCCTTCAAATGTATATTTTGAAGTCAGCTTTAATATTCATCCTATTCAGTCTTCTTACTCACAATTTGTACTTGTTGCTGGGGGATGATTTTGGGATGTTAAGAAGCATGAAATCTCCAAACATTTTTATTGGATGATCTAAAACAAGTCACATTAAACCTACCAAATGACCAGTATGATTTCACATTCCAAACAATTTACACACACACATAAGAAAAGTGACACCCAGTGAGCCCAATTTGTTCAAGGTCACACAGCCAATAAGGAGGGGAGCAAATATTTAGCTCAGGTTTCTGAGAGCCCCAAATTCCTTTATACTACAGCATATTATTCTACACAATGAGTCCTTTTTCAGCTCAGGTCTGAAAGGGTGCAAATCAATCTAAGCAAAGAAAAAAAAAACCTAGAGATTTCTTTATCAACAATATAATGAGAAGAACATTTTTAAGATAGATATTGTTGAAGTTCTTTGTCTCTTTTGTAATAAATGTGATTACACCTATAAAACGTTCAGTATATGTTGGTTGTTATTTCAATTTTACACGTAACAAAACTAGAGACTATTAACTACAAACATTAACTGTTTCAACTGGCAAGCAAATAAAACTAAATGCTCCCGTTTCTTCTTTCCATACTCTACTCAAAATACATTGTAAATCATCCAAAAGAGCTTATAATCCAACTAGCTGGGCAGTGTGCTGGGGCAGTCCAGACTTACTGGCAGAGTACATGAACACCAGTAGTCCCCACTCTGAGTAAGGAGCCAAGCCATGTACTATCTAGATGTGAATGTAAACTTATCTGTGCCTGTCCAATCTAAGAACTACCCAGTGCAACTGTATCAGCATTTCTTAGCTATAAGCTTGCTTTTTCCCAGCAGAGGGAGGATGTAGCAGGCAGATCAGCTGAACACTAGATTTAAATCCAAGATCCCCAGACTTTGTGGATTACTTATTTCTTCTCCAAGGTTCTAGGAGCTACGGCACACCTTCTGAGTCTTCATATATAAGGGGTTTGAAATTTGTGCATGATTTGCAAATTATTTCAGCCCAGACTAGAATCAGTAGAATCGGTCTGGACTTTTAATCCAGATAAGTTTTTTGAATGTTCAAGAGGCACTTATAAATCTGTTGGTCATACTGTTTCATATAATTATCACAGTAATTCAGGGCAATTGGTAGTACTAGTAACTATTTTGCTGAGCAACAAACTGAGGATTAAACAAATAGGCTACTCTCCTAAGTACAACTGTATAATCAGGCAAAGTCCAGCTTCAGGCTCAGATCCTCCACTTTGATCTCCTGCTCGCCTTCTAAACTGTGTGGTCTGAGGAACCCACATCTCTAAGCTTGAATTTAGCTCAAACTCAATTCCTACTCCATTATGTACCTTCTTTGGTATCAGCATGATAATCCAGATGACATTTAACCCAGTATTTTCCACCTCAGAAACTCTATGGGCTTCATCTCCTGTTTCCTGCTTCTGCCTCTCATGACTACAGCCCTCCTTTTCCAGTGCCTAGAGATTTTGTACCCCTAAAAGTCTAGAATTAGTAATGTCTCTGGGCTGCTGGGCTGCTGAAAGTACATTTAATTAGCATGTATGTATTTTTTCTGAGAATCTTTCCCAGGACAGCAGGATGCTGCCCACTGTGATAATCATAAACGGGACAACGGAATCCATCAACACATATTTAATACATATTGAATGCTACTTATAGACACAAGAGAAATCCAGAGGAAAATAAGGCATGAGTCACTCATAAAAACACAGTGCCTTCTGGTTTGATAAGTTTAATAGTATTCTGTACTTCATTTTATTTTGCTATACATGATTGAGAGAACAACTAATGTGATGATAACGAGATATACTGTGATACCTTGCTGTTATCCCGGTAACCTGTTGTGAAGTTTTGAACCAGTTTCACTACACTGTCTCAATTGGCTTTGTTCTGTCTTGTTCTGTTGTATTTTACTACCTTCAAAATAATAAAATTAAAATTAAAAAAAAAACGCAGTGCCACTGACAGTGGAAAGAAATACACAATTGAGTTTATTCTTTAATGAATATTTTGAGGGATTAACATTCTATGTAAATGCTTTGGAAAAAATATAATTAGTTCAATGGGGTGAAGTTTAAGGATAGAGAAGGAAACAGTGAATATTTAATCAATCGGGAGCTTTTCAGCCATTTTTCAAGTCACGCTATAAATACTGTATTTCTTTCCAAATATACAGTAATCCTCATTTTTATACTATTAGAGGAGATAATTGAACACAGTTTCAAGGTACCCTAAAATTTATTATTTATTTTAATCCCAGGAGCCTTTGAAGAACATACAGGTAAAGCAGACAGATTTTATGTATAATGGTTCAAAAAATGCCTTTGATGACTCCTTCCAAATGCAAGACACTCTCTGAAACATCTTTCTAACCCAAACATGTCCCAGTTTCCCAAATTACCCAGGAATGATTCTTTTGTTGGCTCTTTCTTGATCATGTACATTAAACACAAAAAGATAAAGCATGCTCTCAAGCATTGCATGGTGGATAATTATATTTTTAAGGCGCTTCAGTTACATTATTTTAGCATCTGTGTAATTAAACAGAAGTGCGATTCTCAATTAGCAGGTTTTCCTTTTGTCTCTTGGATGTAATACTTTCATGGACAGGAAAACGCTTCCCCTCTTTGAGTAGCTATATTTATGCCCATTAAGCTTGGCAATCTGCAGTGTGGTCTTTAATGAAGAAGTCCATCCACTAGGCCGTGAAGCCGAGGGGACACATGGAGTTTGCCTATCAGCTCCTGCAGAGCGCTGCAAAGTAATAACGCTTTCTGGGGAGAAACTGACAGCACATAGCAAAGGTGTGAAATGAGAGATGAGGTTTTCTTTGGAGCTCGTCCAGATTTTGGTGCTCTTCTAACCTGCCTCTCCCCCACTAAGAGCTTCTCCCCATCTGTAGAAACCAGCCTGGCCAGCCCGAATGCTGTCCCCCAGGAGCACGCCTGATGGTTAAACACCTGTGGCGATCACAGCCTTCTGAGCTTGTGCCACATTTGGCTGAAATGTCCTTTCAGCGGTGGCAGGAAACTAAAGTCTAAATTTTGATACTAATCGAATGATCCACCAGGATTAGGGGAAGCATAATATTGCATTTTGATCAGCCTGCATTCACTCTGTCTGATACCTATGGTTGTTTATTGGGAAACCACTGCATTAAGGATACATTTATTCACTAATTAATGGTTTTGAAAGTCTTGAAAAAATAGGAATGCAGTTTTTATGAGAAATGTCACAGCAAAGAGTTCAGAGAATTATTGTTTACAATCTTATCAATAACTAAACCAGTTATTAGGCAGGGAAGTGATTTGATTGCAAAGATTCCTGCACATACCTATAATGTACTCATTTTTGTGAACAGAACTCATTTTGGTGAACAGAAAGTGTCATTAACGTTCTTGTCCCTTGAAATGAATAATACTGTGTGAATTCTGGAGTGGAATACAAGAATCAGAATTATTGATTGCACTCTAGCTCATTTTCAAGATTGAAGCTTATACACCCCCACTCTGGATGAGCTCAAGGAAATGGTTTATTACAATTTTTTTTAAAGAACTTTCCATAGAAGGCTAATCTGTCAAAACACTCTGTTACAAAGAAAAGTTCCATAGAAAATAATCTTTGGAAATACAGAGATTCACATAGAATTTTAAAAAATTCTAAACACAGAAAAATTGAGACATTCAATGTGTCTAACTTCATTTTGGTCACTTTTTTAAAGTTTTAAAATTTATTTCACCCCTTTGAGTACCTATGTGTTTTTCTATTTTTGATTATTGACTAATCAATATATTTGAAAAACTTTGCCTTAAGCTGTATTGGACATGAGATCCTATGTATCTGTATTTGTTTCTTGATAAAGCAAAATATTGTGGAAGTCAAATAATCTGCATTCAGTTATTAATGCTAACCTTCCATCAGGCCGCCCACGTCGATGCTAAGTACAAAGGTGGGCATGTAGTGAGATACGCTGTCAACCTTCAGAATTCTAACATGGAGGAATTATAGCTGGGGCCGATAGGGCTATCGAGCAGCAGCCTAAAAGTTCTTTCTTCCACTTCTACTCTCCATGCTCCATATGGAAGGGGATATGGGGAAAAAGAAAGAGAATGTTCTCCACAGCCCCTCTGCTTCGACTTACCTGGCCTGATTATTTTAATTTTTTAAAATTTTTTTGTCACTGCTTTCTTTACCTCCCTTTCATTCATTAAAAAATAACCATTGAATATCTCTACATATTCCACCCTCCATGACATTTGAATGCAAAGAAAACTATGACAAGATCTTGTCCCTTCAGTCAAGAGCAAAAAACAATTAAAATCTGTAACTAAATTATAGCCCATACTTCCCAGAGTCCCCTCACCTTGTGGGATATAAAATCTCTTTGCAATAATATAAACAATATTTTCTTCCTCTGTTTCTTTCTCTGGCTTTCCCAGATCTTTTAGAAGCCCTAATTTTCTTTTCTTTTAAAATATTCATTACTCAAAGAAAGAAAAAGATTGAAAATTATTTCTCTTAAGAAGACCATAAACCTGGTGAATTATGTGCTTAGGTGAACAGAAAATCAGAGAATTACTGATTCTATTCCAGGTTATTTTCAAGACTGAGGCTTAGAGCCCCTGCTCTGTGAATGAGCTCTAGGAAGTGACATATATAATTTCCTAAAAAATTTTATGTACAAAGCTAATCTCTCAAAATATTTTATCACAAAGACTTCCATGAAAATAACTTTAAGAAATGCATTCAGATTGGAAGCATTGTCACCCCATGATTTATATGACCCTAAAGGGGTCATATAAATTGCTCAAGAACACTGATTTGGTTGATTAATTGATTTGTGCAAAAATCATTTATTAAAAAGAGACTTACAAAGCCCTGTTTTGTATAAGCAGAAGTATTTTGTGGCCTCATAAAGACATTTTCATCATTACTCCACAGAAAAGGCTTACTGTAGAGGATCACAAACAGGTGGACAAAGTCTACCTCTCTGTAAGCCAGCATTCTTTCCATAAAACTGGGTTTTCTTAATCTGAATTGCCAGTTCAACCTTATTTGCCTTATTAACCATCAGTGTGTTTTCTGTTCCAAATAATACAATACTTTAGACTGGCTAAATTACAAAGAAAAAACATTCATTTTGGCTCACAGTTCAGCTCCAAGTTGAGGAGTCACATCTGCTGATGGTCTTTTGCCTGGTTGAGTTCAAAGGCAACAAAGGTCATCTATCACACAGCAATGTTTCCATATGTCTTTTCTGGTACCTTTCTCTTCTTTTCAAGCCACCAGAATTCAGTCATGGTGGCTCCACTCTAATGACTTTAATTAATCTCCTAATCATTTCCCGAAGGACCCACTTTTAAATACCACACTCATACTAAGTTTCTACTCTATTAAACACAATAGGGATTAAATTTCAACACTTGAAATCTTTGGGATACTTAAATAAGGTTCTAACCATAACACTAGCATAAATGGATTTGAAACCATTTGGAAGCTTAAAGTAGATACAGTCCAATGATATGCAAAATTGTCTGAAGAAAGCATTCAAAAAAGAAAATAGACACAGTCTTATAAACTGTGGGTTTGGAGTTTACCTTTGTGAAATCAGGGATTGAAACTTGTGTCTTCATACTGCACTATATTACCAACACACACCCTTCCACAATATTTTAAGACAAGGTCTTAATAAGTACCCCAGGCAGGAATTGAACTTGTGATTCTCCTGCCCCATAATTCCATAGTTCTTGGATTATTGTTCTGGGCCACCACAACTGTCTGGAATTCACTTTGGCAAAATCAGCACACAGATTGTTACTGTTTAACATAGTTATTCCCTGCAATATGCTGTACAGAAGGTTGGAGCAACTCAAAGTATTTATTTAGTTAATTTACAAAAATTAAACGTTAGTTGAAAGCTATTATGTTTGAGATAACCCCCCTCAATCTCATGTGTTCAGAAGTAGGTTTATAGGGAAGTGATTGAGCCATAGTACACTACTGAGTTCATAGACAAATGTAGTGTTAGAAGGTGGGACCTGAATATAGAGGCAAGTCACCAGATACATGATCTAGAAAGGTGCTTGTCCCCAACTCCTCCTTTTTATCTCTCTGCTTCCTAACTGTCATGGAGTGATCATATTTTCTTCTTCTTTTTTTTTTCTTTTTTGTCCTATATAACATTTCTGCCTTGAAAGCAGACAACCATAGACTGAACCCACTGCATCTGTAAGCCATCAAACTATTCTTGCTTTAAATTAGATGGTCAGATAAGGTGAAAAAGTAACTGACATAAGGCATAAGAAGAGAAGCACAGAGAAACAAAAGAAAGACTCTAAGTTGCCTCTAATGCTACCATTCTGGCATGGTGAGAAAATATCAGAGAAAATCAGCAGAACAGGAGAGATTTATTTTGTCTCATGGGTCCTGAGATTTCAGAACATGACTGGCTGGCTCTATGCTTTGGGTCTCAGGAAAGACAAACCTCAAGGTGGAGGATATAGTGCAACAAAGCTGCTCACTTCCTGGCAGTTGGGAAGCAGAGAAAAAGAGACGAAGGTAGTAGAAACAAAATGAACTCCTCAAAGGCATACTCCATAACCCTGTCCCTTCAACAAGGCCCCACTTGCTACTTCCATCATCCCCTAATAACGCCACCAAGTTAGGAAGCCACCAATGTGTTAACCTATAGATGGAGTTAGAGTCCTTGTGATTCAGTCACTTTCCAAAAGTCCTTCACCTGGCAAAAACACTTTCAAAACATGGTCTTTGTAGACTTTTGAGGCCCAAACCACGTGAGCACTCAACACACAGAACTAGGGTCAGGTTCACCAGAACCACGAGGCCTTAAAGGCAGACAGAACTGAGGCAGTGGTGATGAGACTTTAGAAATGAAACCTATTTAGGGAAGAAATTGTTGCATTTGATTCAGAATATTTGGCCAGCTGTAACAAAGCTGCCATAACTATAGTAGTTTGCATATTCAGACTATAGGTCACTGTGAGATTTTCAAAAACCTTTAATATTTCTGGCAGCCATCGTCATGCCCCTTGGAAGCCACAACCACCGTCATCTGCATTTTACGTGTTAGAAGAGGTCAAATGAACTCTCAGGAAATAACAGAATTCCTTGCACTTCTTTCTTATGTCCGTCAAGACTGGTCATGGTGGGAATAAAAGCATGATGACTTCATCTGCAATTTTCTTGTCATCAGCACTGTAATGCTTGACAGAGCTTTCAACGGCTAGCACAAAGATGGAAAGTGAAAAGACAAGAGAAGGAGTTTCTTTATAATTTTTAATTTTATTTTTTGATTTTATGAGACATAGTCTTGCTATGTATTCAAGGTAGGCTTTGAGCTCACTATGAAGCCCAAGTCAACCTCAGACTCATAGCGAGCCTCCTGGCTCAGCCTCCCAGCGCTGGGATTTCAGGTGTGCACCACCACACCTAGCTCAAGAGGAATCTCTCTCCCTCTCTCCTTCTTCTTTCTTGTTCTTCTTTTCCTTTTCCCCTTGCCCTCTTTCCCTCTCTCCTTTCTGTTTCTGTCTGTCTTCTCTGCTCTTTTGCTGAGTGTCAGCACTTTTTTTTAATCTCTAAGGGAACTTTATTTTCCTTTAAGAGTGGCCTCAAAATTACTGCTAATTTTCTACAAGGAAACCGTGTCTTGAAATACATCATATACCATTTTCTTTTCTTTTTTTTCTTCCTTTTTTGTGATGCTGGCAATGCGTTGGCTGTGAATACGTAAGTATAGTTGCTTTTGAATGCAGCAAGGTAAATGCAGAAAATGACAGCTTAAATGGAATCATTAAAGCAGATGTAGGTAATATCTGAATGCTACCAAGCCTGCTTTGCAAGGCAATAAAGTCTTTATTTTCAGTTCTGATGCCTTGCACCTTTTCAAGGAAGCTGACAACCTATCATTTCTTACTTTCCCCCGCCCCATTTCCAGCATGAACTCAGGGGCCTCATTTCTATCTGGAGTTCCAACCTGTTGATTGGTGGGAAAGAGAAGACATGTATACAGCTCTGCCTTCAACGGTTATTTCCTGGCAGTGTGGCGGTGAGCTCTGTCAGCTCATTCAAAGACATTAAGTGCGAGAGAGTCACAACAAAATTGCTACCTGTCCGTGTACTGTGCGAACCTCAAAGTAGGGGCCTCAAAGTAGTGCTAAGACCAGCCCAGGAGACCACATCCTGTCAGACTTGCATACAAAAATGTTATGCTAGTATTTGCATTTCAAGTCGATGCTTCCCATTATAATTTGCACTGCACTTTCCTACTCCCTTTATGTGGATGGCAATGTGGTTGTTTTTATTCATAATAAGAATATGGAAGTAAAAACATACTATTTTTCAGAAAAACATTAAAACTAGTTTGTTGAAATGCTGGGTATTCAGAAAATAGTACTGGTTTTTCTGCTGTCATGGCTATTCTTTTTAAGACAGTCTCTCTATGTAGTTTAGGCTGAACTTGAGTTCACTATGTAGGCCAGGCTGGCCTAGAACTCCAAGTGATCCCCCTAACTTGGTCTCCCAAGCATTGGGATTATAGGTGTCATTGCTGCTTTAACCAAAGATCTGCATAGCAGTATATGCAGGGACTGTCCAAGTTCTATCCAATATTAACTCATTTAATCCTTGGAATAAACCTCTAAATTCAGTACAATTGTTATCCTTTATTTTCAACAACACGGAGGTAGAATCGAATTCAGAACATTTGTCTCCAAATTCCATTCTCTCACCATGTTAACTGTGTGCCTTTCAAAACGTTAGAAGGTGCAGGACAAAAGAAAAGAAAGAAACTCAGATCTCGCTCTTTGTTTCTGGGGCTACTGACCCATCCACGGAATAATCAATACTGGCAGGGGACTATATTCAGCGTTTAGAGCATCCAAACAAATGTAAAAGTTGCAATCAGGCTGGATATGGTGGTGCATGCCTGCAATCCCAGCACTCAGACGGCTGAGGCAGGAGGCTCACTGGGAGTTCAAAGGCAGCCTGGGCTACAAAGTGAGGTCAGGCCAGCCTGAACTATATAGTGAAACCTTGTTTCAAAAAGACACATAAAAAAAGTTGCAATCCATCAATCCTCATTATTTACTGATTCTATATTTGAAAAGTTACCTACTGCTAAAATGTGCTTGTGACAACAGTGTTAGAACCTGTGAGTTTAGCTGGTACCAAATAAATAAAGCAAATCAAGCAAAACTTTGCCATTTTGCTTCAGCTTTCATGCAGGTAGGGCCAGAGAATGGAAACTGTAGGCAGTGCTGCAGTGTATAGGAAGTAAGGATACTGACAATTCGAAAGGCTCCTTAAATCACTCTGACTACAGAAACGTGAATATTTGAAGAGCTACACACACTCACAAACACACACACACACACACAAACTAGAGATAGTGTACATGTACATGCATATATGCTATGTGCAACCTGTATAAATGCAGGTCATCTAACTACTTATTTTAATTCTTTATCAGTTGGTAAACACAGACTTTTTTGGCATATGTTATCAAGTACATAAAATAAAATATGGGCATGAAGGTGGGACCTGGTAAAGTAATCATAATAGAAAATGAGGTGATCTAATGCTAAAACAACATTCTGCTGGAAAAAATAAGCCAGAGTCACAGTACAATTACTGTTTTCAGACCGTGTGCTGAAGGCCAGGTATCCAGCAGCCAACAGACAGCACTGTATCACTATCTGCCCTGTACACTCAGCCACCTGGTATTAGCATCATGTCTTACAACTCTGGAGACTAAACCAATTAAGGTACAATTTTTAAAAGGCACTCTTAAGTATTATACTGGGGTGGTATTAACACATCTAAATATTAAAAATAATAATAATAATATTTCCAAAAATAAGTTACCCATTTTAAAGAAAATAAATTCTGCATTATGAATAAATATGCATAATCAAAACAGTAGCCCAGCTTAAAACTCTCTCCTGCCCATTTGATACACCTCTCCAAGTCATATCTATATTCATGCAAACAACAATAATATAACATCTGCATTGTTAACTAATACTACTATGTTCTAATTTCTAGGAATGGCATGAATAAAATCTTTGTATTCCTGTTTATTAGAACTTATTGGTGACAATCTTTTGCAAGGTAGCAGAAGGTTATAATTAATTCTGGTACAACCCTAAGTTGGATATAGAAACTCAACAGGGTTTACTTTTGACTTCAAATGATCCATCATGTGTTAATGTAGAGGGGAGGCAGAGGAAGAAGGCGTGAGCCTCCATAACTTCACTCTCAACTGCTGCCAGGCCCCCCCCACGCAGTTAATGCTATATACACACACTGCCAGCTTTGTAATAAAATTGTACTCTTCCTTTTCTGTGTAGAAAAGGATACCATATCCCATAGGGAGAAAAGCAATGTTTCAAGAGTTAGGAAGGAATTTTACTAAAACAAATATATGCGAATCTTACCTATCCGTCATAAGGTGCCTATAGCTTGCTCTTAACACACTGAGTTCTCTTTGCTCAGGATATCTGCTACATTGGGGTGCAAATGATTATTCCACGTCTTTGCAAAATGAAAATCAATGCATCATGTCTGTAATTCTCTCACATAGGCAACTTATAAACACACAATTTTCATCAACAGAAGAATTGATCTAATTATGTTAGAAGTACAGTAGCTGATATACCTTTGGCTCATCTTACTGATTAATATGGGTGATGGAGGAAGAAAAGAGGAAAATTGTTATTCCAGGTTTAATTGCAACCATTGAGAAAAACAAACTAATAATTTAGAAATAACCCAAAATACAAGAGAAAGTGATCACATCAAGAAGAGAACTCAGACATGTATTTGGTAGGGGAGATTTAACATTAAAAAGTAGAGATATGGTGCTCTGTTGAGTAGCTTTTTTTTTTTTTTTGAAGTAAGACTCATGAAAGATAGATGTCTTTAAATTGCAATTTAATATGTCTTTGAGGACTATCTTAATGTTAAAGGTGCACGAGAAGAGCAATTCAAAGAAAAAAGTAGTTACACCTCTAATGAGGGCAGATTACAAAGATAAAAAGAGGGGCACATGTCAACTCTTTAAAAACTGAGCTACCAAAGAATAACATATCCTGTGTCCAAAGACACGGGGAGAAGAACATAAAAGCTATCTGTGAGACTTAAGACTTTTTGCAATTTGAAGAACTGCTATTCTAAGTTATATGAAAATAGATTTTCATTCACTGTTTAAAAGTGTTTTTCGACAGTGGTGCTAAATTATAAAAACATACATTGGGGTGGCGTCACATAATTCACCAACTATTGGGACGCACATTATCAATTTTACCTCTGCCCTGAGATCATGATCATCAGCTTATAAGTGAGCACAGAGAGTCCTGCAGAGGTTACTCTGCCATCATTCAGTTATGCATTTGCAGGCCCAGGGCAGGAGTACAGCTGGAGGCCCCTACTCTTCTTGCCTTAATATTTAAGACTGTTAAGTCAAGCAATGGTTAAATAAGCCCCAAACTCCTACCTTAGATAAATATATCTTCAAATAACAAAATCTGAAGGTATGCTTTTTTTTTTGAGTAAAAGTTGAGAAGAGATAAAAGATGATTGAATTTAATAATTTGTAAAAGCTCCTATTGTAGGTCTCACTGTTCCATTAATGGATCTGTCACATTTGAAACACTACATTCATAATTCATAAATTATGTATTCTAAGAAAGTTTAGGCCCTCATTGTAATAGAATAACAGTGTATTAAAATTTTACTGTAATAAAATAACTTTGTTGTTAGTAACATTTTCACATAATTTAGATTCTATTGAACATAATCATCTATAATTTCTTAAAAACAGAATTGTCTTCAAAGTATATAAATAGTAAATATTAAATATACTTTGATAAAATGTAAATTGCCATCACCTAAAAATTGAAAGACTAAAATCATTTGTGTACTTTTAAAGTTTATTTAATTCTAGGATAATTAAAAGATAAATGTTAATTAGAATTAGCAATTCTAATTAAAATTATAAAAATTAAAATTATAAAACTATTATTTTATAAGCTGTACTATAGTAAAATTTGAAAAGTAGTAAGATATTAAATGTTTCCCTAAAATAAAAACTGTTCACAAGGTTTTAGTGTTCATGGAATTTTCAATGTAAGGGATCATTATTACTCTTTGTGCATGTTACATTCTGTTAAAATTATATGTATGCAAATTTAGAAATAAGATAAATTGCTGAATGTCATTATGTTTACTCTGTCACTGTGCTATTTGTGAGTACATCCAGAACCATGAAGTTCATGTTGAAGAGCAAAAAGAAATGCACCCTGAGCCCTATAGAAGTTGATGACCACCATGCAGAGAGAAAAGCCTTCAGATATTAAGTGTTTTTCATTTATATGCTTTCTCTGTTCAAACCTTCCCCACACTCCAAACCATTACTTGCCCCTGGCTTCCACAGTAAATCAATTTATAAGCCCTCATGACACCCGGACACAGGATTTTGTGTTTTACAAAGTTAAAGAGATGTGGAAACAACTTTCTCAAGCACCTGAATAGTATTAGTTGTAACAGTGCATTATGGAGTAAAGGATTATGTTACACCAACACTAAATCCCAGCTATCAAGACATATAAGCCAGAAGAAGAAAAAAGGAGGAGGAAGAGGAGGAGGAGGAGGAGGAGGAGGAGGAGGAGGAGGAGGAGGAGGAGAAAGGAAGAAGAATGAGAAGCAGAAGCAGCAGCAGAAGAAGCCATTGGGCACTTTAAATAAATGTGTAATGTTCATGGGTTTGTCATTTACAGGATCTCTAAAGTATGTGTTGTACTCCTGTAGCACCATGTTATTAGCCTAAGAAAAAAGTACTTACTAGTATAATCAGGAATCAATTTAAGTGGACATCCTTTAAATGGACCACCTCAGTCTTCAGAGATGGAGAAAGAGTCCCTGTAATAAAGCTAACAAAATGGAGAATCCATGTAAACAATCTGTAATATCAGTAAAATAATGCCTGATTTGAGTTGACCTATATGATGTATAAAGTCCCTGGGATGCTACATTCAAGGAATAATTTTAAATACTTGTATCTTCATAAGAGTATAAATGTTTTTAACTCACATTGAAAGGTGGTTAAGGTAAAAATTCTGAATCAATCCATTAGTTATCTACAACCAAAATAAGGAAAATCCTATTTTTAGTGAGCACTGAGGAGCTTTGCCCTGAGATAAAGAATTATGTTTCACAGAGGTTCTGTATCACTAGCCTCTCCTATGCTTTCTCCACCTATACGGAGAGTCCTCAGAGTTGAAGAGTTTCAGAGTGAACTCACAGAAATGCAGAACTCTTCCTTAAATAGATAAAAAGCGTAGTCTACTGGGCACCTGATTCATTATAGCAACACAGTCAACTGAGTCATGTTAGAAAGATGTTCATGAACATATGTAAAACAAGAATTCTTTTTACTATCAGTGACCCACAACACATAACAAAACAAAATATTCTCTTTGCCAGTTTATACTGTGACTCTAAGAGGAAAGAGTTTATTTGAGTAGAGCACGTGGACTCCATAACCAGGCTGTCTGACTGTTATGCTTGATCCATTGTGATAACTTGAGAAGTTTAAAGTTCAAGTAAGTAACTCAACAGAGGATCAGGATATTCACTTTGTACACATTCTGAGACTGTGCAAGAGGAGGGGGTGGAGATGGTGTGCATGCCACCCCACCCTAGGGTGGGTAGCCTGCATACAGAAGAAAGGAGGAGAAGAGGCTTGCTTTCTGTACTGCCTTTTCGCTCTGATTGCTTTTGCTGTCTCTTGCCCTATGCTATGCCACCCTGCCTTGGATTATGGACTGAAACCTCCACAAACTGTGAGCTAGATAAATTTTTCTTTCCTTAATTTTGGGCATGTGTCTCTCAGCAATGAGAGAAAAGTAAGTAACACACTAAGCTTTAATCCTGACAACCAATATCTACAGCATTGTGACGTTGGGCAAGTTGCAAGTTTTTGATTTGCAATTTTTTGATTACAGTGGAGTTGATTATATTTCCGTGGTGTTGCTCACACGACATCTGTGTTTGGTGGTACCTTGGAGTGGCACAGAGGTTGTCTGGAATGGATGTACTCAGCTGCCCTGAATATTTCCTACCACAAAGGATTGTAGTAAAGATTATATGAGACAATCCATGTAAGGCACTGAGACTACAGCCTGGCACCTGACAAGCTCTCAATATGTATAAGTCATTGCTACAGTAAATTTAATAAGAGGACAGTGAGGAAGAGGAAGTGGAGAATAGCAAGAAAAACAAAACAAGAAGAAGAACAAATAAAAGTCACCACTTGGACTGAATATTCACAGAGAAGGCAATAAAACTGCTAATTGATTTTCTAACTTAATAAACATCAATTCACAATAAGCACAGAAAGAAATATTTGCTCCATCATGAATAATCCACATTTTCTTCAATATTCTGTATTCCTCAGAATACAGAAATGTAAACTAGGAAAGAATCAGCCTCTTATTTAAGTGAAAAATCAAATAACCAGTGGTCAAGTTCTGTCTCTCCTATTTTTTGAAGTATAATTCAGAAAGTAGTCCATCTGAAACTCTAAGACTTGGGGAGGTGAATTTGACCGCTACAGCTAATGGGGAACGATTTATGATCAGTGCCAATTGCCGACATATTATTCACCAACCGCTGACAGGCCCAACCCTTGACAGTAAAATGAGTGGGGATGATATCAGTCACTCTCTGTCACTAGAGTTGCAAATCTTCTAGTCAGCAAGAGAGACCCAGGAGCAGAAATAGGGCAGAAAGGGAAGCTGACACGTCAGCTGTGGCTGGAGGTGCCCCTGATAGCAGGTCAGGAAAGTGAAATGAAGACAGTAGCATTAATTGAGTCAGCAGTGAACGGAGGAGTCAGTGCTAGCCATGAACTCTACTAGAGGGTCTGAAGGGCAACAGTAAGAGAAAAGCATGGGCTGGAGTGTCAGAGAAAACTGGTTTCAAATCCCAGCTCTACCACTTAATAAATGGCCTCGGGCAACCTATGTAATATGCCTAAACCACCATTTACCTGTCCATGGAGTAAAGATAATACAATCCACCTTGCAGGGTTAGAGAGAGAGATTTATTAAGAGAGTGGATAGGATGCATCTGCCCCCAGGTCTGCCAAGTGGAAGGTAGAGAGTGAACCTTAATCCCCATTCCAGGAGCCACTCTGAGGGGAACTCATAGCCAGAAGGTAGGGGACAGAGTGTAATTAAATAAATAGCTAACAACTAGGGTCCTCCAGATGGATGCAGGGGCTGAAAAGGAAACAGAGGGATATTTTATAACCTAGATTGGTACCGCAAGAAATAGCAGGAAAGGAAATTTTCAAAAAGCTTAAGCAAAAATGAGTGAGGATCATTGAGTTGCATGTAGTGAGCCAGAAAAGCAGAGAACAATAAACAAAGAGCACAGTCCAAGGTCCAAAAATAAGACTATGTATGAAAGTGGCTGTCTGGGATTTGAAGCCCTGCTTCAAATTCCTAAAGTCACATCTCCAAAATCTGCTTGTCCTTCTCTCCTTGATTTCTATCTGGTGGATTTTTCTGTCTGTAGGCTTGTCTCTGTTTAATCTGAAGAATGTTGGCTATCCTTCTACCAATCATATACAGTATCAAATGACAAATACAAGCAAAAGCAAGCCAGTTAAGACAGTAGATTGCCTAACAGTAAAGGAAAACCCAGGACTCCAGCTGCCTGTGCTTTGATGCCCAAAGGACCAGCAATGACTGCCGCTTCTCTATTCCTCTCTTTAACAGTAACAAGATAAATATAAATTAGTTCATGGTAATCTGCAAGGTGGCTCCCCAGTTTTTGGAGGAAGTCTTCTGTGGGTGTGGAGAGAAAATCTGGATTTAGAACATACTGTGAAGGAAACTTTCCTCCAGACTTCTTGTCACGCTCAATAGTTTTAACAAGGAATGAGAAGCTCTGTCTGATTAAGCATCAGAGGCATCTTCATGTCCTTTTTTTTTTTAATAGTGGCCATGGTCACTGCACGTTACACATGGGTGCCCCCATAGAGGGTTAGCACTCCCACTTCCTGCCTATACACCAACCCTCCCAGCAGCGTCTGTCTCTGTGGGGCACATGCAGCTACCCTGCTTCTTGCTTTTCCAGCTCTCCACATGGTAGAGGGTTAAGCAGTCATATTTAGAGCCTGCTTCCTAGAAATATGCTCCCTTTCTTCTTTAGCTTTCTTTACTTCAATCTTCTACAACTAGAACAAGCAAACCACAAATTAAGCAATATCCTATATCCAAACACACGAACAAAACATTGGCAATACTTAACCATTAGAGATTCAGAGAAAACATGGAAGAAAGGTGTTCACTGGCCCAAGTCATATTCAGCTTTATTTAGAGTATTACACTAAAATTAGGGTTTAATACGTGAGTTGTCTACCAAATGCTTTGTCTTCTTTTTGTTCTGTAGTTATTTGTATCTCTCTCATTTGATAATTTAGAGGGACAGAAATTTAGTTATAAATGAGCACACAAAATCCTTACCCTGAAATGTCTAAGAATAATACAGATTTTCAAGACTCATGATTAAAGTTAAAAGAACATAAAGAAATGGAGAAGACAAATATAAGGAGATGATATTTGAGTAAATAACACCTAAAAAGAGAGAGAGAGACTAATGTTTTGTGCGTAATAATAAGATGGACTCATTTTGGAGGGCCAATAGATGCACCTTAAAAATGAATGATATTTGCAAATATTTAAAGGTTACACAAAAATCAATTAATAGATTAATCAATATTTAGAGAGGACATTTATTCTGAGACTATTGGAATATTGGAAAACATAGAATCAGTCAACAAAATATGTGGATGCTTCTTATAGACCAAGTTCTATATTATATACCAGCAACTCAAAAGAAATCCCTGCTGGGCATGGAGGTACACATCTGTAGTCCCAGTTACCTAGGGGGCTGCAGCAAGAGATTGACTTGAGTACAAGGCCAACTTGGATGACATAGTGAGACTCAGTCTTTAAAAACAAACAAAATAAATAAAAGAAAATTCTCTCTGGGTAGCATGCAAACTTGTTGTAAATAAGTTTGTTTAGAAATAAGAACATTGCCCTGTGCAGTGGTGCATGACTATAATCCCACCACTTTGGAGGCTGAGGCAGAAGGATGCTGTGAGAAAGAGGCCAGGTTGGGTTACATAGTGAACTTAAAATCTGCCTGAATTGCCCAGTGAGATCCTGTCTTTTAAAAACTTAAGAAAATAATAAATAAGCAAGAACATTTCTTTAGAATCAATATTGTCCTTTTAGGTTCAAGTAGTAGTAGTGACATGTCTTAAACTCTATGAACTTCACTTTTCTCAACATGAAAAGGAGAAAATGATACGGACCTCAGTGAGCTGCTGTTAGGATTAAAAGGAAAAATCTATGTGAAGTTTCTGACACTGTCTGACATGTGAGGGAAGATGAGACCCAAGAGTTATTTTCCCCTAGAGACATTAGATTGTCTTCGTGTGCAAGTTGAACAATGCAGTGAAGAACACAGCAAGAGCCCGAGAAGCAACCCAGAAAGGTGAGGGATGGAGGCTTTGAAAATGCCAGCCATTTGGAGAAAGAAAATGATTCCACAATTTGATGGAAATTGAACTACAACTAAATTAAAAGAGACGGTAGGAAATTTTTATCCTTTGGTCCCAACCTCCTTGTGAAAATGGGACAAACATCCATAATAGCGCTTAGGGAGAGTTGACCCAAAAACAGACTGTTAGAAAAAGCAGAGAATTCACATTGTTTGTCCTGGTTCATGGGCTAAAAGCAATCATTAGCAAGGATGTAATGACTGCCTGCATTAGCAGACAGGGAGGAAGAAGAAAGTTCAGTAAAAGACCAGGCAGAAGAGGAAACAAAGGTAAATGAAGAAGGAGCTTGAGGTAAAGAGGAAAAAGAAAAAGGAGTAGGAGAAGAGGAAATGGGAGAGGAAGAGGAAACTGATTAGCACCACAGACCCCAAAACTGTATCTCAAAAGGATAAATCTGAAATGGACCCATTTAAATCCAATAGGCTCATCATCATGGTCACTGGACTGAGCAGCTCAGATAAACAGTGTGCTCTGATACATGAGCTGAATGAGGCTGATTAGTTAAGCCTCTATTATGCAGAGCATGAAAACCCAATGAAGGTTTACTCACTTGAAAGGAAAACTTTGAGTATGGTTCATAGATTTAAAAAAAATGAATATTCTATTTGAAAAAAAGTTAAATATGTTAATGACAGAAGAAAATCTTGCTATAATTATTGTGCCATATGTTATCACCTTCAAGGGAAAATACACATGTAATGCAAGAATAATCCCCATATGAGTTTTCAGATTCATTTTTTAAAGTGAGCGATCTTAGGTTCAAAGAAATAGAGGGTTTTTAAATGGTAATTGTCGATGACAAGGCTTGCCCGGAAGCAGCCCAAGCTGGGTGGTAACATGGAGAAAACCCAGGGAGGAGGCTCTGCTCTCCAGGGTTCCCCACTCACTGAGGACTGGAGAGAATTGTGGATTCCTCATGCTGGAGGGGATATTCAGAGATCACCAGGTCCATTCCCTTTCTACTGTGCCACTTCACTTGCTGATTCATGAAAAATAACCAAAAATAAACAAACAAACAATGTTTCACATGTGTAGAGAGGTAGAGGTAAACAAGTATTGGAGGAGGAGATGAAAATCTGGGAATGGAATGTGAATATTTCCTCCACTTGGAGTCATGAAAGCTCCCACTGCATTTTTATCATCCATTTCTGCCTTCCTGTAAAGAGTCCTAATAGGAAAAAATGAACCCCAAGCTGTGTGGTATTTCTTTCCACTTTTGTTCTTTGGGTTTCCTTGGGAAACATTACTCAGCCTCTCTCTCTCTCTCTCTCTCTCTCTCTCTCTCTCTCTCTTCTCTCTCTCTCTCTCTCTCTCTCTCTCTCTCTCTCTCTCTCTCTCTCTCTCTCTCTCTCTCTCTCCTTTCTCTCTCTCTCAGAGTTTTAGCCCCAGAGTTTAATTTTCCTCATACAATCTAGATTTTCAAAGGGTCTCATAAAATGAGTATTGTTATGCAATATTACTGTATATCCCAAAGATCTGCTGAAAGCTTAAATACCAACATCCTCTTGCAATTCATAGACAAATTTTTAAATCAAAGTGCTGGCAGGATATCTTAAACGCTATTTATCTAGGTAGCACAAATTTTAAAGTCTCCTAAAAAAAATCAACCCTGTTCCTCCTTCTATTGAACCTTCCCTGATAACAGAAGTTCAGGTGGATCTTAATTTTCTGAGTACCTATAGCAAGTTTAAACTGTAACACCTGAGAAATTCTGGGCTACTATTCTATAATTCTACCTGTTTACAAAGGTATGTTTTGATGGCTCGTTAAACATGAAAACTCCTATAAAATTGTGTATTTTGTGTCATTTAAGCCATATAAAACTCTTCATGTAATTTAAACAAAGTATGTTCCATTGGCTTGTCTGAATACCATCAATACAAACATACTAAAATCTTAAAAATTCAGGCCTGCAGATGAGCTACTCTACTTGTTGCTAAGCACATGAATGATGCTTGGGGAGCACCCAGCTCACCTTCAGAGGGCCACTGCAGGCTTCTCAGGGGTACCAAAGGCTGAGAAATTCTGAAGGACATGAACAAAGGAGCTTGGAAAAATTGGCCTAAAATTAGATACAGGGTGCAGCATTTTTTGAGAACAAGGGGGAAGTCCTAGTAAGTTGGACTGGGGCAAGACAAAATAGAACAAGAAAGAAAACATGGACCTCTCACGAAAGACCTAAAAACAAAATAAATTAAACCAATTAGTTCTGGACAATTTAGGAAGATGATTAAACCAATTAGTTCTCCACAGTTTAGAAAGATGAAGGCTAAAAGGAGAGAAAACTCACATCTGCCCTTAAACCATAATTTGGAATGAATACAAATTCATTAAAAATGTTTGATATGAATTTTTAAAAGAAATATTAGACAATCTAATGGAATCACTGACAGATTTTCATCTATATTTTTCTGAATGCTTGAGATGCTTACCAACTCCATTCCAAGTGGGATCATTTTGGTTGATAGACGTTTTTCTTATTTTGAGATGAAATTGCCTCCTGGGTCATACTGGTCCTAGTTTTACCTTCAGGGATAATTAAATATGAATTCACAGAGTTATAAGTGCTATGAACCTTCTGTGAGCAAAGCTCTCTCCATCTCTCCTTTAGAGCATTAAAGAGTTACTTACAGCAAAGTAGAACATTGCCAATTTAACCCCATCTTTTCACTTCACCTTACAAACCTTTTATTCACTAAGGCTTTTTGCTCCAAGAAATAAACAAATACTGTAAGAAATAATCAAAGAAGTTAAATTGAGAAAAGCTAAAACTGTACACAGCCAAATTAAAAGAAAAATTGACTGAAGAATCTCATCATGTTAATGACTTCCAAAACTGCAAAAATTGACTCAATAATATTAAGCTTGGTAGAAACAGTCATTGCAAAATAAAACTCCCAATAGTTAAAACCTCTTTGTGGAAAATATGTATTAATGGTTAAAAACAGACAGAATAATCTAATCTTATAAGCCAAATTTTGATCTAGAGTCTGAACCAGTTACTTATAGTAGAAATAGTTTTTAAGAAAGAAAATTCAGACTGGTAAATTTTTATGTAGATGATTCATGGATCATTCATATTGTAAATTTTATACATGAGACATTTTCCAAAAAAATAATTTTAACTACATAAAGAAACTTAGATAAAAAATAAAACAATAAATGGTTAAAATGTACTGCATACAAAATTAACTACCGCATTAAATTGGCTCAAGTTCACTCCAAAAACTGTTCTGCATGGAAATTTATTGATTAAAACTTGTCAGCATTCATATAATTCTGACTTAATAACCTGGAGTTCAAGTGCTATCACTGCTGTCTCAATACTGGAGTCAGAGTACCACTGGATTGTCTGCAATGGTCCTCAAAGAATAAACACTGAAAACTAGTATTATTATGAACAGGCTTCTAGCAAAGCTTACATTAATATGTGATAAGCCCAATATTCATATTTGGCAAATGTTACATTCCTTGAAGTCTGTTACTGTTCACAAAACACATCATATTCAAGATGCATTAATCATGTCCATGTGGTAGCCACTATAACATTACTTATATTTAAGCATAACAGATTTAATAAACAAACAATAATTTTGTACCTACTTTGTGGCAGGTTCTATGCTAAACACAGGCCATATAGACCTAAACCTTCCATTGGGGCTTATTCAGAGCCTAACTTAAGGGTAATTGGAGCTATCCTTCAGAGCACTGAAACTCAGAGCTTCCCTTAGACAAATCATGCTTTGTGAGCTCTGTTTCTGCCTCTGTCTCTGTCTCTCTGTCCCTGTTTCACTCTATCTCCATCTGTTTCCCTTTCTCTCTTTTTTTTAATAATAAACAGTGTAAAGGAAAATCAAGAGCAGACTCAACAGAGTAATGTTTTAAAAGTTTCATGTGTTTAACAGGTGACTCGATCATGAGAACTTTAAACTCATCAATGAATTAGTTGGTTGTTGAGTGCATAGAGGAATTTACTCTATTAAGACTTGGGATCCGGTTGGTGGCAGCAGGTCATCCAGGTTGTAACGGAAGGGTTTATCCTGTCCTGTCTTCCTCACTCTCCAGCAGTCTTCTCTCTGCTTGTGGCCACCGTGAGTGAGCAGCTTTCCTCTAACTCGCTCTTGTGAATTAGAAACCTTGGCTCTGAAACCATGAGCCAAAATAAATTCTTCCTCCTCTAAATTCTTTATGTTTCATATTTTATCCCAGGCATAAAAAAACTGACTGCTACAGAGACTGGCATTTCACTAGATGTGAGCAGCTTGAATTCAAATATAGAGATTGCAGGGTCACAGTGACAGAGATAGTCTTACCAGGGGCAAAGCCTACTGTGTGGTAAATCCTAAATCTTTTCTGAATGCAAATATGAGAATGGGTGGTAGCTAACCCAGCTTCAGAATGCAACAAAAGCTTTCTTGTTTGTTCAATTTGCTTGGAATAAACTCTTTTATTTCAAACTTTCTGATTAACTGCTTCTGTGTTCTTTAGAGATCAAAAATCTCAAGGAAAATGTTTTATTTTAACCCAGAGATTTTATTGAATGTAATTTAATGCTAATCAGATGGTGCTTCATAGCCATGATTTCAAACAACAGTAACTCTTACATAAAACTTAACAGGGTTCCAATTTTTAAAAATGAAGAACAGTGTATCATAGCCTATGCATGCATTATAGTCATGAGGTTATCAACTATTATTGAGCATCTTATGGGTCCTGTGTCTGATTTTATCTCTTAATTCTTACACAAAATTATTCAACCTCTTTATATTTTAGGAAGTGGTTATTTTTAATTTGGGTGGATAATTATGGACTTTAGCCACTCCATCTTTGAAAGAACATGATTCTGAGAATGGGACAGGGGCCATAAACTGCCGTGCCCAAACTTAGTCTTCGTCCTCTGTGGGAAGTCATTTGGAGCCAGATGCCCACAGTTGGAGTTATTTCCCCAGAAGCAACCTCCCATAACTACTCCTCCACAATTTCTTCCACAAGTTGAGTTGACAGCAATAGTGTTGCCTTAGGGCAGGGTTTTTCTCATGCTGTGGCAATAATTGGGGTGTCAGAGCCATAAGCTCTGACTGGACACTACCCTAGTACACGCATGCATGCTCTTGGAATGGAGAAACTTCTGAATTCCCAATTCCCTCCCTCTGTTAGAAAAACTGCTCACCAAATAATTCTGCTGACCTCCAAGAGATGTTTCCAGGGTGCCTCGCCTCTTCTGCACATTGCAACAGGATAGAGGTGGCTCTCTTTTATGCCAAGGCTGTATTCATCTGGTCACACTGAGAAACGGTGGTGGATTAATTAGATACTTCAGGTGGGATGGCAATCCTGCTGCGTAAGATGAAGCAAATTTTGGGGTGAATTAGCCAGACATCTTCGTTTGGATTCAATATTTAGCTCTTAATAACACATGCCTCAATACACTGGATCTATCCAGGACAGGATTCTACCACCAATAATAGCTCTGTAGGGAATCTGGAGTACAAGAGTTGTATAATGTAACAGTGTAGCCTCAAGATCAGCATCCCTATAAAAATAGTTTACAGTACTATAATTCATGAATTAATCCATACTGCTTTAAACATATTTCTATTTCTTGAAAATATTATCTTTGGAATCTCAACTTCATCATTTAGTAGTTAGGAAGATGTAGACAAGCTACTTAATTTCTGATCCCTTATCTGAAAATGGAGATAATAATAATTATCTCACAGGGATAGCTCATAAAAGATTAAATGAGTTAATATACTGCAAAGCTTAAGACAGTGGGTTCAGCAGGCATCACATATTGTTTTTGTTTGCGAAAGTGAAGTAACAGTGTCTAAATGCAAGAGTGTGAGGAAGAAGTGGGCTTCAGAGGCAGACAGACTTTCAGTCCATGGTGCTCAGTAGCTACACCGTTTAAAGCATATTACTCCATGCCTCTTAGCCTCTGCTATTGAATCTGAAAATGGAGACATTAGTTGCTACGTGGAAAGTTGTTAAAAGTATATGTGAAAATCAGGTACATAGTGTGTACTAAGAGATCCACACTTATAATTACTCTCCTTTTTCTCAGGAGAAGTAGTCCAAGTCTCACATGGAATGAGTGTCACTTACGTAGGTGACACCACATTCGCGAAGTGGTGAGGACAGCAGCCTTCCTTGGAAGACGCTTTTGAAAATGACATTCACATTCAACTAAATCAGGTTCTTGCTTCCACAATTGGGAACACTTTTAAAGGTTTCTCTCTTTTCTTAGGTACACTTGCTGTGGAAAAAATCACAACCATTCTGTTGTGAAGACACGTTGTGAAGCCCAGATCAGCCTATACAAAGAGAGCAGATGGAGATACGCACATAGAGAAGAACTGAGGCCCCAGCAAGGAACTACGCTCATCCTCCAGACACGTGAGTAAAAGATTTCAGCATCCAGGTTTCAAGTGCTCCAGAACCCAGACTTCGGGGAGTACAAGCATGTCCTCCCCTCAGCATGACTTTCCAAATATGCGTTCTACAGGATCCATGAACTTAATAATAAATTGCTCCTGTGTGGAACTGAGTTCTGGGATAACTTACTGTGGAGCCAAATAGCTGGAACAAATACTTTCCCTGGAAGACGACAAAACTCATGAAAATATGTGTAATCTAATACCATTTATGAAAAATAATCCAAACGTCACGTGTATGTGTATATACATGTACACACACATGTGATGCTATACTCTGAATATCTGTGCCCCTCCACACAAATTTATATGTCAACATAAGCTCTAAGGTAATAGTATTAGGAAGTGGAGACTTTGTGAAAGTATTTAGGTGATTAAATCTACATAAATTAGATTAGTAACCTTATAGAGTAGGCTCGAGGAAAGGCAGCCACACACTTCCATGAGAGGACAAAGCTAGACCATCTCTAACATCCAGTCAGCTGACTCCTTGCTGTCCAACTTCCCAGTCTCTAGAATTGCGAGGAATAATTTTGCATTGCTTATAGTATTAGATTGTGATATTTTGCTGCGGCAGCTGAAATGAATTAAGACAATATGTGATATGTATGTATGATTTAATGTGTGTGCATATGTAAAATATATGTACATATTATATATATATAAAATAGGCATATATATATATATATATATATGCCTAAATTGCATGTGTTCAAGTGGTACATGTCTGAGTACATAACCAAAGCTCTGAAGAGACACAAAATGGGATGTCAAGTGTTACCTCAAGTTATATGAAAAAGGATAAAACCAACAAGTAAAAGATAACTGAAACTTTGGCTCTAAATATTTCTATATTATTCAAATTTTGTAGCACTGTGTTTCATTTAAAGGGACTATGGAAGGAGAAAAGGGGAAAAAAACAAATACAGCAGGAAATGAGAGAGAGGGAAGGCAGACAGATTTATCCAGGAGCTGAAAAATCTGCTTGAGTGCATGAAACAAATTAACAACATGGGATAATGCAGAAAGATGAGCATGACTTAACCTTAAAGCGAATTGGGATCCTCTCTTGGCAACTGTTGAGCCATATGAACTCAGATAATTCGTTCAGTCCTTTCTAAGCCTCAAAGTTTCTGAGTTTAAAATGGGATAATACTGCACTATTTTAGAGCTTCTCAAAGGATAGAAAAAGATAAAGTATGTAAAGCCCCCAAATGCAGTAGGCATGATGGTACACACCTGTAATCCAGTGTTCTACAAGGCTGGGGCAAGAGAATCACAAGTTCAAGCCCAGCCTGGAACACTTAGAGACTTAGTGATACCCTGTCTCAAAATAAAATTTTAAAAAATTAAGGACTGGGAATGTAGATCAGTGTAAAAGCCCTGTGTTCAGTCTCTACAACTACAAAGGAAAAAAAAAGGCAAATGTCCAAAACATATCATGTTTTCGATGGAGAAAGAAGTTCTCTTCACCCTTTTACATGAAACAACATAGTGAAGAGGACTGACTTCAGAAAGCAAAAGGAGAGAAGCAAGTCGGGTGACAAGAGCAATATGCAGTTAATGACAAATAAAAGATGAAGCTGATTTAAGGAACAGTCAGAGAGTCAGAAAGGAAAATCAGAGCTGATCTTATGCATATGTTTATATATCACAGTAACCAATCCTTTCCTCTCACACAGCTAAGATGTTTTCAGTCAGAGTACACACATATGTTATGCAAGGTATATTTAGTGCTGAAGGGTTCTGAGCACGATTTTCTTCACTACAGAAAATATTAAATTTACTTTCCTCTTGTATTTAAATCAGAATCTATAGCACTCCTTGATTTCTAACTACCTGACAACAATACAGCAAATTTTAAATGTAGGTGTTGTGAAAGAGACATGGTCCAAGGGGAGAAGGATGCACTTGAAAACCTATTAGAAACACGTGCAGTGTCCTTTAAAGGCTCAGCTTTCCCATCCTCTGTTCTGCTCTGAGTGTAAGACCTTATTCCAAAAAGTTGAAAGAAAAAGGAAGATAGGCTAATGATTTTTTAAAAAAATCAAATGCAGTCTTGCCCCAAAAGCCCACCCATCAGACTTTCAAATAAGCTGATCACTTACAGTAGAGGTTATTTAGAACAAACTACAACACCAGAGTCCATTTATTTGAATGTATTTCCATTTCAATCATCCTGTTTCAGGAGTTGTCTCTCCTTCTCGTCACATGAGGTGAACAGATGTGATTGTAAGGACTTCACAAATTCCTAGTCTGAAAAAAAAAAACAAAAACAAAAAAAAAACAGAGCTATCTGGACAGAGGATTTTTTTTTACTCATTTTGGTGCATATAATTCAGAAATTAGCTTATTTCTGATCCTACCCTTGTGAGGGCTTCATGTTTGTTGCCTTTCAATATCCTTATTCATAAGTTCTTAGATGAGTGAGTTTTCTTCCACTCTGTGCATAAAATAGATTAAAGCTGTCTGTTCAAGTAAGAAAGCAGAGATCAAGGAGACCTTTTGAGATTTTTCATTTCCTTTGGCATAATTTTTAGTCTGCAGCAGAATCCTGTGACATGAGAGGAACAACAGTTGAAGTTCCTTTTCCAGAAACTGGGAAAAATGGACAGATCTGAAGTTTCTCGTGTAATAGTCATACTTGTGACAACAGCATTTCAGGGTGATAATAGAGAAGGAAGTTAGCTAGATATTGCTGGAGAGGAGAGAATAAGAACTGATCAACGGAGGAAACACTGCAACACTGTGCTGTGACAACTCAAGCCTCCAATTGGCCCTAGCAAATCCTATAGGTTAATTAATGTCAATTAGGACTCATTTATATGCATTTGCACTATGGGATTGGATTACTGCCCCATGGGCTTCACTCACCATATTCATTCTGGCAAACTTGTATCATTTCTAAAACTCCTCTTTTAAACACACAGGCAAACAAAACCTCCTGTTAACAAAACCCTTAACTATTTGGTCTGCCCACTGGAACACTCCCAAGTGTCTGGTCCTCTCCAGAGAATCCCCTCAACTCTTTCCATGAACTGGGCCCTTCCCTGAGTTACCGATAGATTTTCCTCAATGGCACTTTGCCTTACAACAGACAGGTGCTGCCTTTGGCATTATTTTTTCTCCCTTTTCGAGATGCATACTGCCCTTAATAAAAGGTTTGATTAAAATGATATTATCCTTGTTTCCCAATACACTGGCTTGCTGAACCTGCAACTTTTGGCTCTAAGTTTCTTCTTTAGGAATTTCTGAGAATTGAGAACAATTCTCACAATCCAGATACTATGCAGATCACCAGTTCAGCCAGATACAACAACCTGCTAACAGTTTGCCAAGTTGAGAGTTGGTTTCTGTCCTGAAATTAAATACAGACAGTTGTATTATAGAGGGTATGTTTTAGTCATTTTGCCACTATTTTAAGTATGTCATAAAAACAAAAAGACAAGAGAAACATTGGAAAACAATATACAGGAAAACAACAATATACCATGTGTGTTCATGGTGGGGCTTTTTTGCACCACTAAGGAAAAATAGTAGCATTTATCAATGAACATATTACTTTTAAACACTAGTTACACATTATTATCACCTTAGGAACTCAGAGAGGATAAGATGTCCACCTCCCCTAAAGGAAAAATAAAACACACACACACACACACACACACACACACACACACATGCACACTCACATGCACACACACACACACACACAAAGACTGTTCTGAATAAATGATAAAAAGGTGCATGTGTACTTACAAATGGTACAAAGGAACTCCCTAACAGTTTGCTCATTTTTGCTTTCAATTTAAAGTGCTCCAAAACTTAAAGTCTATTAAAAATAAATAGGAAGATAGAAGGTCTTCTAAACTAAAAGTAGGCAGAGTTATAAAAAGCTTTCTAGAAGAAAAGGAGTTGATTTGGGACTTATGAACGAATAGAATTGGAATAGACAAAGCAGAGAACTACAGTAAGCAAAAGCCAGGAGCCTGGACAGTTGGCCATGGAGAAACCATCCTCACTCCATCCAGAGGAGAATGTTACAAGTCACTCGGAAACAACTCTGCATTCTGCAATCACTAGAAGATAAGTTTCTTGTTTTAAAATTGTAATATCCATCATGGTGTTAATTTATGCTCTAAAATGCTTACTCAATAGTATCAAAATGAAAGGTTAATTATTGATGAACGCACCGAGTCAGGGTTAGTGACCTTTAATGCTAAGTGCCCTAGTCAGCCTGAGAAATCACTAGCACAATGGAGTTGCAGACAACTCAGTAATCAAACTTCTGTTCAACAGGACTGAGGAAGCAAGGGGTTTTACAGGAAAGCAAAAAACCCTCAAACCTTGCCGAACATTTTCTTAGAAAGAAGTTTAAAGGAGAAAGGTATCAGGAGAAATTAAAGCAAACAGAAAAGAAAAATTACCTTGTGTGATGGTAATTTGAAGGGTAAGAAAGAAATTTGTGTATTTAATTATGATAACATCAATTTGTCAGGAAAGCTAAACTCAACAAAAAAGCCCTCAATCACTAATACTGCCATAGCAGAAAAGTGCCTCCTGGTAACTGCCTGTTTGACACATTGGAGGACAAAAAGATCCTGCAGACAAGAACCTGTCAATCCTGCTGCATACAGCATCAGAGACCCCCTGAATGTGGTAAGTGAGCACAGACGTCACCTGTGGGGTGGGAGGTTGGTAGTGTGCGTATTCATTTCCCCCATTGCTTCTTACCCTTTGTCCTTGAAGATTCTTTCCTCTCATTTTGTAAAACAAATTGGTGAAGTTCAATTTGCTCCATTGCACTTTGGCTCTCCAGTGCCTTCTGCTCTCTTTTGTTCCCAGAAGGTTTAGTCATCTTCACGGTTTGCTTCCAAGGGGGCTACATTATCGAAAACCATTCTCAAGCCACAATTTCTTTCCAACATGCCCTTCTACCCCTGTCTTCAGCTAACCTCAGAACAGAAGCTTCTAACCCATCCGCATAGGTTGAGAGGTAGTTAGAGGCCACCCGCCTGGCCTCGATACCCACGACCGGAAGCCGTGCCAGCTAAGAGGTCAGCCTTTAATTGGTCTCTTGTTGACTCCTGCCACTTCTCCCCTCCTCACCAGCCGAGCAACATGGCAGGTGGCTCACCAGACACACACGAGCCATTCACCTCCACTGGCTTGCTATCCAGTCTTCTAAATCAACGGCCCTTTCTTGTCTTGCCCTCACTTCTCTCTGCACAGTCTTTAAAAACACCCTACTGATTGACCATGTAAATTGGGAGCATTTCTATTAATATCCAAGCTAAACTGATAAGATACGGTGGTGGCACTGAAAGTGAACGGTGGACAAATATTGAAAGACTATAAGTGCCAAAAGATGTGGGAAACAGTCCTGCGTTGCCCAAGGGGGATTAGTCAGAACAATGAGATGAGATTGAGGAAGAGTAAATACATGTCCCACTGCAGGAGAAGAGCTGTGAGCCAAGGTTCAATTAGATTGCAGGATGGCCTCCATGGGGAAATGGAAAGGCAGAAAATTGAAAACAAACCAAACAAAGTGCCTGAAATAAACTAGAAATAGCGTCCCATATGAAGGGCCTGCTTTTGTCTGCATGTGGTAAAGGCTGACTTCCCAATTCAGATGTGTATCATTCTCAGGCTTTGACCAGGAGAAAAGCTGCTATTAATCTTCTGTACATTTAAAGAAATCCCTTAGGTTTGTATAAGGTAAAACATTTCTTGCTGACATACTCCAAAAATACATTTTTATGATAAAGCCTTGGTTTATCACAGACCCACAGGTTTTGCTCAGTCTTTGCTTTATTAGAACTCATAAGATAGTTGACAGTGAATCATATCTTTTCTTGTACCATCTTTAGCATGATGTATATTTTACTTTTATATCGTTAGTTATTTTTATTTCTTGCCACTTTAACAAGTTAGTAAGTTCTTTGGAGACAGAAGATATTTTATTTCTTAAAACTTTAAGCCTAGCATATTATAGCCAATTATAAATCCATCTAAAGAAATCACAATCATCAAGTGCTGTTATAAATCAAAATAAGTACAAATTATTGACTACGTATTATGTGCCAGGCACTTTGCTAGGAAATGTCATAATTTCATGTAATGCTCAGAACAATGCAGCAAGTATTACTGTCTCCATTTTACAAAAAGACATTGAGGTCTTAGGAAACAAGAAAAATGTACCTCAAATCACCTCATCAGTAAGTCACAGGGCAAGAATTCAAGTACATCTGTTTATCTTTGAAGGTTTAACTTTATTGTTTTATCGTACATAGTAATAGCTAGCTTTTTGTGTATTTATACCAACAGGCATTCAGCTAAGCGTCTCACATATGTTATCTAGTACAAGATGCTAGCACTATTATTATGTGAGGAAACTTATGCACGAGGAGATTGAGGTGCAGAAGCACTGACAACCTAGATTTCACCAGTAAGGGGCAGAGCTGGAATTGTACTGATACTGGTGCCCATAATCTTCACCTTTTAGGATACTGCATTGGTTAAGGATCAGAATCTAATATACATATAATTATGCAAGGTTGGCTTGCAGGATTAGAGATGGGAGAGTCCACGGGGATCAACTGTGCCCTGGAAAGTCAGATGATCCTGTAACTGCTCAGTCTAAGAAACTGGAAACCACAGAATAAGAGGGATCCACAGAACAATAACACAGCACCAATGCAAGATTGAAGAGCTGATTGAAGAACTCCCTGGAGAGTTTTGGTTTGCGTCTATGTCAGAAGGCTGAAGAAATGGGAGTCTGATGTTCACAGATGATGGTGGCAGCGAAAGACGCTCTCACTAGTGCACAATGGAGCTTCCAAAAATGCAGCAGACTTCTTCTGTTTTCCTGTTTCATCCCACCCAGCCACAAACCCACCCACAATTGCAGATAATGTCACTCACAATCTGCTGGGTTTTCTCCCCTTGGTTCACTGATCTACATGCCAGTCATCTCTGGAAACACCCCACTGGCCCACCCAGAAATGGCCTATTTTACTAATCTTCCAGGCATCTCTTCATCCAGTCAGGCTGACATATTATGATTACTGGTCACATATACCACCACTCAGGGGGAGCAGGTGAAATTCAAGTGTGTCTAGATCTTCAAAGTCTAACTCTATGCCAGTTTCAACACAGTATTAGTTATTGAGTCAGTAATTTTGGTTTAATTTAACATCTGAGTGTTATGGATTAAAAACTAGAACTAGTGGTCAATTTAACACCAGCTGAATTAAATCAGCATGGTGCTGAGTGCTGTCCACCTGAGGAAAGTCGCCAGCATAAATAGAGACTTGGAGAAGAGCAAGGCATTGTGGGTTTCTCTAAGAGTTGCTGTTTTGAGCTGTTGGTTCTCCTGAAGGATCTTGTCATGACTAGCTTCTCCAGTATGAATTTGACCATTGTCATCAGAGGAGATTGGGACCTTGCTGGTGAGGGAGGCTGTGGTTTACTTTGGGGGAGCTCTAGTCCTTACATCAACCATCACTTCCTGGCTCTGGAGTGGAAGATATGTGCTGTTTAATCTCCAGGAGAAACTTGTCACACCGGCTTTCTGGCATGTACTCAGCTGTTCTTATTGTCAGACGAGCTCCGGATCTCTGTGTCGCTGAGGATGGCTGTGGTGCTTTTCAGGGCAACCTTGGTTTTTGATCTGAGTGTGATTTCTCCACTCAAGTGTAGAACTCTCAACCTACCAACATATCTCCTTCACCCCCTGGCACAGACTTTCTAGCTTCCACTGCTGACCTTTGGCCTTCCTAGCATGGATCCCTCAAACAGACTGGCATGAGTCCTTCTAATGGGCTCTAGACCTCCAGTTGGACTCATAGGAGGCATTATCAAGGCTCTAGGTTTTCATCTGGACTCATAGAACATTGCTGTTCAATTCAGGCATTTGACTGAATATTTTGGGTCTTTAGCGTTGTGGACAGATTTCCTTCACTTTCTGTGTTTAACTCTGGGTGGCTATCATAAAATAATATTATAAATTCTGCGTCCTGATTCTAATTGTTCTCCACACAACCCCTGACTACAGCACTGAGTCCAAGTAAGCTTCACTCAACCATGTTAAGACAATTCAACCCTGCTTCTGTACCTTTTGAAGTTCAAGATAGCAGCTGTAATTCTTGGCCTTTGATGAGGGTCAGCTTCAGTGATCCTGTACCAGTATCCCTTACAGGAATGGGGGGTGAGTCAAACAAGGCCATCTTGCAAGCCCAGAGCACAGGATCTAAGAGAAGATAAATTCAGAAAATGTAAACTAAAATATTGTGTTCAAAGGTGTTAGTTATAAACTAAATCCATAATTCAAAAGGTACAACCTCTATTTTTCAATTTCTGAGCATTCCTTTTATTGACTCATATCATCTGCTCACAAGGCAACTTTAGAGGTAATCTAACGTGGAAAAGGTATTTTATTGAGCAGCAACCAAGCCACAAATACCTGAGGGCAGATATTGCATCTTCTGGCTGTATTTTGTGCCCTTGGAGCTTGACGCAATCATAAACACATCAAAGTACTTGATCTTCAAAAGCTGAATTTCACTGTGTGTAAACTGAGTCCCGTCCTAGCACTAATTAATCAGATTAAAAGCCACCCGTGGAACTCAGTGGAGATAGCACAGTGAGAGTCCCAAGATAAAGGACACATCTTTCTCTCTTGTGCAAGGTACTAAATTTGCTATAGTCTGAATGAGTAATATGTACTATGTACATACTTCCCTATGAAATTTTTCTTCAACATAATATAAATGCAGAGACAAATATGATGTAGATTCACTTGCAATTATTACTATATCCCAATTTGGTTTTTTGTAATTATGAATTTTTCAATCAATTGTGTCAGAATTCTGGGATATTTTATGGCTTTTTGTGGGAAGGAAGGTACTGTGGACTGAACACAGGGCATTTGTACCCAGGTACATGTCCAGCTCCTATTTTTATTTTTTATTTTGAGACAGTCTGGATAAGTAGCTAAGTTTCTAGGCTCAAACTTGTAACATCTATGTCAGCCTACCAAGCTTCTGGGATTATAGTTTTATGGCATCATACCCACTTGTAGCATTTTTAAAGAATTTTCATATTAAAAAAAGTTTATAAATATTGGATTAGACAACTTTTATAGTTTCTTTCTACAAAAATTGTTTATGATTTGCAGACTTGAAGTGGGGTCAGATTATACAATGTCTTCCAAAACATAAATCAGATTCATTCTTAGAAATTGCCTTTTGATGACGACAATTTCCTCAAATAACCATTGAAACATCAGGAATTTTCAAGTCTCCATGTCTGGCTTTGCATATTTTTTCTGATTTTTTTTAGCTGAAAAGATAATTGCTCTCTTTAATTGGATTTCTAAGAGCTTCTAAGAGAGCTAGGGCTTTGAAAAATGCAGGGTTTTTTTTCAACAGTGGTTACAGATTTCTTCAGCTCGTCTCTCATTATAGTCTTCTACACTTTATAGTCACATCAATTTATTTAACTTGCCCCTTAACCTCCATGCTGTTGCATCAGCTGGGGTGCCCTTCACCCTTCTTCAGCCTGCCTGGGTTCCCTGGAGCCTTTTCCTATACACTAACGGCCACTCCTTTTCGTGGCACTGTGGCCCCATACCTATCCAGCACATCCCACCCTGCAAGGTTAGTGTCCCTTTGGTGTATGGCAGTGTACCCTCATGACCTGGAAGCTACCTAAACATTATTATAATTGTTGTCATATATCTCTTTCCTTTAGACACCTAGCTTACTAAATATTCGATAAATGCCTTGAATGAATGAATGAATGAATGAATGTCCTGAATTAATGAAGTACCATAGAAAGCACATATCTTTGACTATGAAAAACTACATTTGAGTTGAGAAAGTTTAAACTAATTTCCAACTTGTATCTGACATGGTTTAAAGTGAGTTTGAATTAGAAAAAAATCTTATCCTCCTACTCCTAATTACCTGATGTTCTTTACACTTTATCAAAAGGAAAGTGAAAGGAAATAAATTCTTTCTGCAGAGTTCCTCAGCCCTGCTTGTGTCCTCTACAGAAAGAATTAATAAACCAACATTATTCCTGGGACTAGGTTGATATAAATTGATAGCTCTAGTACCCAAACCAAGATTTGGTGGTAGGATAAGGCGCTGAGACTATAAATTTTTGCTAAAGGGAAAAACTACATTAATTTTATCACCACATATAACAACCAAAATTTTAAAAAAATAGAAAATTACATTTTCTGTTGGGCGTAAACAGACACAAGGATGGAAAAACACATTTGTTCTTTTAAATTGTTTCTCAACCAAGTGGAAGAATTTAGAATGTGTGAGTCAGAATGAAGATACTTGGTAGAACAAGGAATATTACATTAAGCTTGTTCTCATTGCAAGATTGTTTCTTCTTTACACTGCAGAGAGACAGACAAGCACCGGATCTGGCAGAGAGCCCAGGACAGAGGACTGATAAATGGTAACATGGACAGATTACTTCATCCTGGTCAGGTACTATGCTAAGCTCTTTACCTGCTTATAATATCTTATCCTTACAATGGCCCTGTGAGCTGCGAGTTGAGTGCTCTTGTATCTCCACTTTTCAAGTGAGGCTTAGGAAGATTAAGCTGCCCCAGACGATGACAGTCAGCAAGCAGCAAAGCCAGAATTCAGATCCAGGTAGGGTGATTTCAAAGTCCTGACCAGTTTCCATTCCCTCTCTGATTTGCGAATAGGAAATTTCTTCAAAATCATTACGCAAAATTTTGATGAACCTTGACTAAAAGTAAGTTTTGGTTTTTGCTTTTTGTTTTAGTTTGAGAGACCAATGTCAATAGTGTGTGTGTGTGTATGTGTGTGTGTGTGTGTGCGTGTGTGTGTGTGTGTGTGTGTGTGTTGTCAATCTTACTATAATTTGACAAAAACTTCCTGACGCATGGTAATGAAACAACTTTCCCTACTCATGCTGACATTCCTGGAAACACAAAAAGGTACAGCTGGCCAGCATGCAAAGTAGCCAACCAAAACACACCTCTCTTTATCTGGCCTTCACACCCCAGGAGAAACTATCCCTGTGATTGGTCGTCCCAGGGCCAGGCATCAAACAACTAGAGGCCAGCCCTATATACAAAGCCCAAAATTATCCAAACTAACCAATCCTACACTGTTTGTCTTGCCTTGTGCTCTTTCTCTTGGACATTCCAGTGAAGGCTATGGCCTTTAGGTTGCCACTGCCTCTTCCCCTCCCATCTTCTGCCTCCCAAGAACCTTGCAGTCTTTCGCAGGTGGCTTCTCTCTATGATTGGTGAATGCAAAAAACTGTGCTTTGCTGAGCCTCTGCTCTGTCTCCTCCTGTGGCCACACCTGACTGACCCTCATAAAAAAAGAATTCAAAACAGTACAGAAATAAAAAAACAAGGAGTGTCCCCAGGGTATGGAAGTAGACCAGGAGGGCCTGAACACAACATGTAGAACAGAGGTGGTTAAACTGAGCCCTGAGCCAAATTGGGCCCACTATTTGTTTCTATACAGCCTGTGATGAAAGAATTGTTTTTATATTTTCCACTGATTAGAACAAGAAAAAATAAAATAAAAAAGAATGATATTTCATCCATGAAAACTTTTGAAAATACATAAATTTTCAGTATCCCTTAATAAAGTTTTTTAGGAACACAGCCATGGTCATGCATTTGGTTATTGTCTGTAGCTACTTTCAGAGAACTGAGTAGTTATGTCTACGAATTGTAGGACCAGCAAAAGTTAAAGTGTTTACTACCTGGCCTTCCACAGAAAGTATTTACTGACTCCTGACCTAGGGAAACAATAGTGAGATGTTTAGAAAAGGAAGATAAATAACAAAGAGTCATCAACAATGCTTAGTAATTCATAAGGGGAAACTGCTGGAAAATTTTGAAATATTTTAAAATATAAAGTAACATATTTAGGGTTCAAATAGTCCCCAATTTAGATGGTTTGACCTGAAATTTTTTGACTTTGTGATGGAATGAAAGCAACATACATTTAGTAAACAAAGAACAAAAACATACTTCTAATTTTGATCTTTTTCCAGGCTAGCAACATGCATTATAGTGACCTCACAATGCTTGGCAGCAGCAGGAGCTAGCTCTCCTAGTCACTCAACACAGTCATGAGTGGGAATAACCACTGCCCCACAGTGAGCTGTGTTGCCACACTATAATATTCAAGAGCCTGTGTGTCTTAAAAGGACTTTCCTCCTGTGATATTTTTAACTTATAATGGTTTTATCAGGCCATGATTCTCTCATAAGTCAAGGAGTTTTCATATTTGGAAAAGAAATTTCCAAGTGGAAAGATCCTTTATCAAAAGATCACAAAAAGGAGCAGGATAAAGAAACAACTGGCCCAGGCAGAACAGAGTCCTTCTGAGTCCCAAAACTTCCAAGCCTGAAGTAGTACTTAATGTATTTATGACCTCAAGAAAGCCACCCATATGGTGGAAATGAGTCATTACTCTCTAATTTAGACAGTATTTTATTCTTACAAGTGTGGTGGGCAGCCTCCTGTGGGCAGCCTACTTAAAGACAGCCTGTGCATAGTCAAGACAACCATGCCAAAGCACTTTACTTTGAGAGGAAATCTGAACATAGTAGCCCATAAGTATGTTAAGGATCCGTTCCCAAAACTGGAGTAGAAAGTCTCATACAAAGACACACACACACACACACACACACACACACACACACACACGTTCCTGCAACTATCTCAAGTGACACGCTCACCTTGGTTGCAGGGGCACCTGCACCTCAGCACCTTACTCAGGTTGCTCTCTCCCAGGATTCACAGTTGCATCACCTTTTCTGTTGGCTTAAGCCTTCAAAGAAGATGTGTGCTCCAGCTCTGAATCCTCCTTACGTCGCCTAAAAGCTCACTCCACTTTATCACCTCAACCACTATTATTCCTGAAGCCTTCTGTGTATTTCATTTCAGGTACATCTGATGCTTTTCAAAAAGAAAGGAATAAAGGAGGGAGCAAAGGGTAGAGCTAGAAGGAAAAAAGAAGGAAGAAAGAAAGGAAGGGAAGTAGGAAATAAGGAAAAAGAGAAGAAAAAAGAATGAGGGCAAAAGGCAGAAGGGTAGAAAGGAAAGAAAGAGAGGGGGCCGAGATGCTGCCCAGAGTGTACCTCTTCATTAGCAACAGCAATGGAGCAGGCAGCTGGTCGTTTATCCTCCTCTGAAGGTTTTCATTTGTGTCGTACTTACTTTGAATAAAATAACAAAACATTATCTTTCTAACTAGCTCTGTAAGTCCCAACAGTTTTCAAATCTGAATTCTTCAAAAGAGGCTTTGACTTCCTGAAGCACTGAAACTGTCTGAACGGAGCAGTCTAAAGCATGGATTCTGCAGAAAATGTCTCATATAGAGAGAAAGGGAAAGTGGATCTGATAGACTAAATGTGGAGAGGACCTAGCTTCTGATTCTGCTCCGTGACTCACTAGGTAGAAGATGATGAGTAAGTGGAGATCCTCGGAACTCCATTTTGGCCTGATGTGAAATATGACCTCTGTAGCATACATCACAGCTGGCCTCAGAGACCAACTGGGATTATTTACATTCCGGCTTTCAGACTTCAACAAATATAGATGAACGTGAATAAGAGTGTAAGTGTTAGTATGTAGAATAAATGTTACAAGGCTACCTAAAGACAGCCAGCATGCTGAGCCAGATTGATGGGGGGATGCTTTCTGAACAATTTGAAATTTCATGAGAGGTTTGGAAGAGAAGGAAAAACATCCTAGGCTTGAAGAAGAATGTGAAAGAAAATATGGGAGCCAGAAAGCTTGAGATATGCTTAAGGAGCGGGAAGTCACTAGCATGGCTAGGCAGACACAGTGTGTTAGCAAAGTTGTGGAAGACGAATGTAGAAACAGTAAGTCAAAGCTACACTGTTGAAGGCCTTGAATGCTAGGGTTAGACCTTAGGAGTTCATTCAGGAGACAAAGAACTGTATGTTTAGATTAATGATTGGGCCACAGTGTGCAGGATAGATCAAGGAGAGACGAGAAGTAGACAGAAGCTATTAGCAGTGATTGCCTCGTCCATCTAGGGATAAGATAAGGACATAAGCTAAAGCCATGGCTGTGCTGTCTACTTGGAAGGACTGGGTCACTGATGAGGATATAAAAGCAGAACTGAGCACCTGTCTTTAGACGCTAAGTAACTCAAGGGAATGAGCTACTGTCATTGCACACAGTGGAGACATAACAGGAAGCCATAGTGGGATGAGAAATTCACTCCCTGGTGGATTTCTGACGTGATAGATCCATGAGACTAGAAAGGATTCTGCACGACACATAAAAAGGCACTGAGGAAGGAAAGTGCAGGAAGAAGCTTGGAACCACGAAGAAAGTCGGGAGGCAACATTTCCAAAGATTTGTCAGTTGAACACATTCACTAAAACAAGGTATGAGGAGGCCAGTGTGACACACACATCGGGACACACAGTCTGGGAGACTGAGGCAGAAGGAATGCAAGTACAAGCCCCGTCTGGGTAACGTAGGGACTCAGTAAGACCTTGTCTTAAAACTGAAAAACAGAAAAAGCCTGGAGATGGAGCTAGTGCAAAGGTTCTGTGTTCAGTCTGCAGTGCCTGAGAGGACGAGGTAGGTGAGGCAGTGTTTCAGCAGTCCAGGAAGAAGGCAGACAGCTCCACAAGGAATCTGAATAATGGGGGAGAAGTGCAGAGCTCTCTGCACTTAATACAATGGAGATCTTAGTGATCTAAACTTGGCCCTGTCTGCAGGTCACCTACACAGACAGAAACTGCAGGTCAAGCCAAACTTGTCTTGTTAAACTCGCAGACACATGGAGAGCCCAACACTGAGGATTTCTGATATGTGGGGGGGGGGGGACACTGAACTCAGGACCTTGTGCTGGCCTGGCAAGCTCTTATGCCACTGAGCTGTATCCCTAACCCCTTTATATTTAAATATAATTTTTTTATTACTCTTCTAGAAATTGGACACCAATCCACATTTAAACTAGACAAAACACCATAATTTTTTCTTCTGAAATGATTGACAATCAAAAGGTAATACCCTTTAAATTCCTCCAATTAAAGCAAATTTAATTTTAAGTTTAATTAAAGGAAACTTTAATTAGAAAGAAGATTAAATTTTAATTAAATTTCTCTAAAATCTTCATACCAGCCTTTACAGCTAATATTTCTGTCAGAAACCAAATCCCTTCTTAATATTCTTAAATTCTATTCTAGCATTTTCCTTCGTATTAAAACAGCATCTCACCAGCTGTATCTGCCACTGTGAAAATTATTCCCATCTTAAAGTACTGGAAATGCAACTGAGGAAGTAAAGTCTCCCTGGGCAAAAAGAGAAAAACAACAGGTTCTATTATTGATGAGATTTTTATTTTCAATCTCTTCCCAGTCCTTTCTGAGGCGATTAGGTATAGTGGGCCTGCTGTGAGCCAGTAGCGCTGTACCCACAGCATCCACAAATATTTATGGAACACCTACTGTGTGTGCAGCTCTGCACTAAGCTCCCCGTCTAGCAGGAAAACATTGTTAAAATACTAGCTCAGTCAGACACCTCAGGGGCCAACTCTGAACTAGCGGTGCCTCCTGGGTTTGGGGCTGCTTCTGCTTTCCCAGGGTCAGGATGAAAAATGCCTGCGAGCTGGCTCACTCCACCCCGCTTGCTGCTGACAAGGTTGAGGAAGAAACACAGCCTTAGAGCTACACCAGAAGCAATATTAGCAGGCTATAGGATCTTTAGAAGCTTTAACTCTCCATTGTTCATGTACTTCATTTGTAACATGGAATGTCACAAGGATCAAGCAAAATAATATAGGTAAGAAAAGTTTCTGACAGCTGCAAAGTGCTGGCAAGTGTGAAGTACGATGTTATTACTGACAGGCCACTCTTTCCTTCTTGTGTGCTAAGCCTGATTTCCAGGATATCAACCCCTGTCCCGAAGTCTCCCAACTGGCTCGTCCTATTCCTCCTACATTCGCCTGGGCAATAAAAGTTATGTCTCTAACAAGATCTCCTGTTGCCACATTACATGTGCTCATACCACTCCTCCCAGACCAGTTTTCTGCTCCCCACAACCCATAACCAAGCTTAGCCCATATTCCCACTCTTTCTGGAAGCCACCACTGAGCCAAACCCCTCGCATCCCACAAGGAACATCCAAGACCATGGTCACTTCCAAGACCATTTACACTTGAGCCCTCAGCTAGACTGATTTATAGTTTGGGTACTGATATGGAAAGGCTCTAACCCTAGACCAATGAAATAAACTTCAAGATTCCCAGCACTGGGATGAAGTTAAAATAAAGTGGATAAAGAATTCCATTTAAAGGATCTGCTTCAGTTGGCCTCATGGGAAAAAAATATCCTCTTTGCCTGTTACTAAATTGATCTTCCAGTCACTGTAAGGGTATTGTGCTGAGCTCTGTACCTCCACCTGTCAGTCACACACCCGTATCCTTGAGCACGTAGTGCATGCAAGAGAGTGTGCTTTGGGAACATGCTTTTTTAATTTTACCTGTGATCCTCCTCACCACAATCTACCTCTTCACCCTAGACGACCTCTCTTAAATCCTCTACTCATCCGGTATTCAAAATCTTCACCAAGTCTTACTTCCTCCTCCTCCAGACAGAGTCAGCCTGTCTGACTCCCAGCCTTTCTGTCTGAAATCCCCTGCATTGCAAGGATTTGGTAATTCACACCAGAAGCGGGTCTTTGCTGTGCCTGCCTATCACAGAGGTTAATTACCTGCTTGCAGCTTCTCCAAGAGTCTCTGTCTTAGGCTCTTTTTATAGTTTTTGCTGTGCTCAGGCCACTGGTGCATAGGAGGTAACCATATTCATTAAGTGTATAAAAGGGAAATAAAGTTCTATTTGGCTCACCAGCAATATAAGAATCTCACAAAACAGCAGAAACACTAATCATGTGAGGCCAAAAGCAATTAAAAATGGGTAATGATCAGAAATACAAAAAAGAAGAACAAGGAACAATGCTTAAACCGGGTACAGTGGTGCACACCTGTAATCCCAGCATTCAGGAAGCAGGAGGATCACAATGAAGTCAAGATCAACCTGGACTGTGTAATGAATTCAAGGCCAACCTGAACTATACATCAGGAACTTGCCTCAAAAAAACAAAAACAAAACAAAACAAAAAAGAATAGTGTTTAAATCAGTGGGTTTGGCTCCCAGGTTACATGATAATGTCAAGGGCAGCTTCTCCTGAGAGTAATGGGAGGTTGAGAGATGCCCAAAAGGAAAAGAGTAAGTCCAAGGAAGAAAACACAAGGAATACTGCATCTTCACAGCCAGCTACAGGCCTGTGGCCTATGGTTAGTCATTATTCAACTGTAAAATGGGTATGATGTAGGTTTCCATATTTTTTCCTCCAGAATTTTTGTGAAATCTAATTACCTATTGTTTATAAAGGGCTTTGAACTCCCTAGATGAAAGGTACCAAGAGCAGTTCAAAGGATGACTCAATATGATTATTAGCTATAGTTTGACTCAAAGTAAGAGGGAAGGCATGACCATTTTCAGCACACCTGTCAGCTCAGTCTTTTTTTGTCATTTGTAGAATGGATTTTCGTGGCTAAATTAGCATTGCTCTTCATTAGTTTTTCACTGGCAATTTTAAAAAAGATCAAAATGGGACTTGTAACAAGGAGTCTGAATGTTAATTTTTCCTTTCTGAAAAAATCCCAAACATGCATCCCAGGCATCTCTCAGGAATCCGTTTTCTTTAGACTCTTGCAAGAATGTTGGTGAATATGTATGTGACTTTCCTCTTCACTTGCCTGAGAAAGAATTGGGAGAAAGTAAAACTCACCAGTTTTACATATTGATTTTTCCTTCTTTAACCATTTGGCAAATTTTAAACTGCCAAAAATGATGCAATACTTTTTTGAAGCTAAAGCTTTAGCTTTGATTAGAACAACAGTTCTCCCCAAAATTTTGTCCACAATGAAATGAACTCTAAAATTTCCCAATCCCCATTTTTGTCTACCCTGAGCAACAGGGAGGTGTTGGGAGGTGAATATTGCAAGGTTTCAAAGACCCCGGAGTTTGACACTTCCTTCTTCCTGTGCTGGCTGAAGGTCTTTCTGGGATGTGTCTTCCATCATGGCCTATTGCCAGTCTGAGTCATGTTGTCTCTTGATCAAGTTTCCCTTTGCCTTTGGCTTTACTTCTTGCGTATTCCTTGAAACGTTTGCTTCCAGGTGTCTCTTCATTGGAAAACTGCATGCTCTTGTTTCCAGCAAAATGGAAATTAGGACCAATCATGATCGTAAGAAATTGGCTTGAACACAAACTTCCAGAATAATCCTGTTTCACCTGCCAATACTGGAAGTGGAGAAGGTTCTGTGTATCCTTGTCCCTGCCCAATGGAGGTGCTGTCTGAGCAGAGGAAAGATTACCTACCTGTTTGGCTGCTAGGGTAACAATCCATGTCATCCCTGAATCAGAAAAGGCATAGCATATGCTGCAAACATACAAGAAATTTTCCAACCCCTCTCCCACCCCTCCCAAGGCCTGGTGTCTGTATATAGGAAACTCACAAGGGCTCTGGAAAGCTTCTCATGTCATAGCAATAATTGTGAACCAGATGACTGTTTCAATGTAAAATATTTTGAATGTATGCTTAATGGTTCCTCTCTTTATAAACAGCTTGTCCAGAAAAAGCAAAGCTTCTCTTCTTAAGATTTGTTGTTGGTTTATTGTTCTGGCTGCTAGAGAGGATATTACAAAATATGAATGTCAAAAGCACATTCATTTGAATAACAATACCTTATAATATTATAATTACACCCAAAACATTAATGCTTACAGGGATACTGGCCATAGGCACAGTGAAAAAAAGATACCTTTTAGGAGACTCTGTGATCTTTTTCTTTCATTAATGCCTGGCTTAGAGCCCTAGTGCTAAGAGAATCTCTGTTAAATATTCAACTTGAAATACACACTAACACACACACACACACACACACACACACACACGCATGCACGTTTTCCATTCTCACATCTTATACACACATATTCATGGTACCTTGCATTAACTTCATTTCCAATGCTGCTCATTATTTTTAAATCTCCTCAGACTTCTTTTGTTCCCTTACAAAACTCTATACCCATCTCTCACTTATCATCCATCATCAAACATTTGAATTTAAAAAAATGAAAGAAGTACTCAACTATTATCTCCAGAACTGGAGTAGGAGATTGGTGACCTATATTCTGATTCTAGCTTTGCAAATAATTAGTTTTTGACCCAGAATCAATCATTTAATCTGATTAAGTCTAAGTTTTCATCAGCAACATAAGGAATGTAACTATCCTGCCTATTTTACAAGGTTGTTGCAAACAATGACTTGAAAATGGAATATGAATCTGAAGCAGAAAGCTTATTATTGTCCACATATTCCTGATTCTGTTACCCTTGCTGTTCGCAGTCTCTGTAATCACCACTTTAGTCATGTATTATTCATTTTTTATTCATTCAGTAAGCATGAATCACATACTTACTTGATGCCTCATCTTGGGGATCAGATGCTCATATCAAAAAGGATGCAATCTCCATAGGCTGGGGTTCCCCTGTAGGAGAGTATCTGGGGTGTGCCTACCTTAGGCCATGAAAACACAGGATGATTTGAGGCAGTCGATGTGAATAATTTTGCTTTTTTATCTCAGTGACTATCATTGATCCCTCTTTCCTAACAGGATCATCTTTAGGAGACTTTGTCCTTTCCACATTGGGTCAAAAAGTAGACTCAACCAGTAATTACTGAGTGCTCCTTTTCTGAAGTTTGAAATTTGTTTTCAGTGATCCAAAGGTATTAAATAATGGGAACTCATTGATTAGAGAAATGCCATTGACCTCGTTCTTCCTGTTGCCTGACTGCTTCAGTCACTACTATTCCTCTTCTTCTAGAGCTGGTTCGGTTTCTTCCTCCCCCATGTCTTGTTGTCAATCTTCAGTAGAGTTACTATACACTTGAATTGAATTTCATTTTGGCTTTCACTAGACACAGTTTTCTACAACACAACAAAAAACTTTAACGTTTTTTCATTAAAAACAATGTGCCCACATACTCTAGGCACTGTGCCTTTAAGAATGTTACTGAAATATACAAAAGAAAACTCGACTCTCATTCATTCATTCAGATATTCATTGAGCATACCCCTGTGCCCAACACTGTTCTCTCACCCAGCTTGCAGTGAGGCAAGAAGGATAGACAGTCAACAGGTAATTAGAAGTAGAACATGTGGTAAGAAAAGGTGATGTCCTACCGAGAGAAGGCTTTGCATTAAGAAGTCATATTTTGCATTAAAAATAGAGAGCAACAAGGGATCTGCTGCACAGAGGGCAGGATTATGCTCTAGAGAAAGGAAACACTCTATTCCTACCCAGTAGAAGTCATTCACATTGCCTATCGGCTCACTATTTCATGGGTCATCGGATGCAAGGCAAAGGGATCAAGTGAGGGAGACCAGGAAATGGAGTGCTGCTCTGGTCACCCAGCCAATCATGTCCCAAGTGCACTTGGAAAGGGACTTTCTTATTAGGCCTGTGAAATTAAGGTAAAAGGATTCATACCACAGAATGTCTCTGCTATTTCATCATTTCTATGAATTTCTCATGTCTAGTGATAAATGAGTAAAGGCTGAAACATGAATCTCCTCCAGAAGGATCACCACTTCACAGTGTCATATCTCTTCCCCTTTCACATGATGGGGCCATGAAGATACAGAGGACTTTGGGAAATAATAATGGGGCACAAAGGCTCTGATAAGTGAGTGTGGGATCCAGGCAGGAAATTGCCAGACACCTGTAATTGTTTTTATTCTGTTAAAAGCTAAACCAGCATCATATCTGTTTCCTTCTTAATTACTATTTATTTTTGTCAACTCTCTTTCATATTGTTCACTACACAGTATTGTCTGTGGGTGGCCTGTGTGTGGGTTTGTGTTTTCTTATTGCTAATTTGAATAATGCAAAACAATTATGAATAAGCCAGTGTCTCAGGTAAGAGTTGGTAATTCAGCATAAATGATGTGATCTCACTGGATGAATTACTTAACAAATACTTCACCTCCCTTTCTTTAGAGAAAATCACTGAAAAGTGGGGGGGATTAGCCAAAAAGCTACTTGGTGACTGCCTCAAAGGTATACATCTTCTATTCCACCATCCTTTACTCCAAAGCCATCTTTCTCTGAATAACTGAAGAGATCTGAGCAAGAAATAGTGAAGGAGCAGAGACAAACACACCCTTGACAATACAGCCTTATAACCAGGGAAGAAATAGTGGTCTTTAAAAAAAAATCACACTAGCAAGACCTTCTTATCAGTTCCAAGATAGAAAAAACGTTTAAAACTCACCTCATTGGTGCCAAAATTTAAACACAAGATTATATGCAAATTCTCTCATCACTGGAACTTACCAAAAGAAAAATAAATGAAATAAAGTTTACTAAAATAAAAATGAACCTGAAGGAAGTTTTCTTGCAAGCTATGCCCTAATGCTGTGAGAAAGAAAATGAAACTCAAATTCATGGTGAGTCCAGCTAAGGAACCAAGCTAAGGAAGCAGCTAAAAAGGTTGTGCAGGAAACATACCACACTAGAGATCCAGAAATATGGCAGCTCCCCAGGCCTGCAGTGGAGTGCTCAGGGCTGGAGAACAGTACTAGATGGTAAAGTGTTTGAAATGTACCTTCATCCTCACCACTGTTCTCTCTGTTGCTCTTCTGATGCACAATGCCCGTGGCCATAATTAAATCATTGCCTACCCTAACCCTCCGTTCAGAACGCTCTTTTATTCCCTCTTGATTATTCCCCATCCATCCTGCAGGTCCTTGTTAAAGACTGGTTAACAAACATTAGTAAGTTTTCCCAATTCAAATCAGCCCAAAGTATCATGTTTCTCTAAATTCCTAGAGCAACTACTATATTAATTACTTATTTGGACTTAAAATTTTCTTATTATATTATTTCAAATTAAACCAGATAATAGATATGAAATTCCATTGAAATCTACAAAGTAATAATCCAGCAATTTTCAACACATGTTTCACAGTGTAACAAATATCTGTAATATGAATAAATATTACATTTTCTTTTTTAAATTTTCTTTACTGCATGTTTACACTATATTGATGAATATATTTATCATGGGGTGTTCACACATGTACATCACACAGCTTAATTCTGTTTACTTCCTCTTGTCCTATTGGTCCCTATTGGTCCCCTTCTCACTTGCCCATTGTTTTACATTACACTTCTGAAAAAGGTGTAATGACTAGTCTGTTTATGGGAATAGAAGTCAAATAACAGTTGCCTGTGAGGAAATCAGTTATGGAGAAGAGGACTGACTGGCAGGGATCATAAGAAAACTTTCTAGAGTGACAGAAACGGTCTATACTTTGCTAAAAGTTTTGACTGCAAGAGTGCATCTGTTGGTCAACTCATCAAACTGCAAATGTAAAATCTGTACACTTTGCTGCGTAATCTGAGATTGTATCTCAGTAAAAAAAGTCAAGCACATATCTATATCACAAAACTTCAAAAAGCTTCTATCTTGTTATTATGCATTATGTATCTCCAGGAAGTTGATACTGCACCTTATTGGCCCAAAACACCACTTTTCCCCCTCAAAGTGTTCTGTGATAGTAGCACTCTTTAGGAAACTCTGTGCTACTGCATAACATTTTCTCATAACATTTGTTTTTATTTTCTACTACTATAGTAGATTTTCCAGGGCAGAAACAGATTTTATGATTGCCTACATCCACAAAGCCTGGCAAAGAGCCCCTTAGCACTCAGTAAATGTGCCTTGTGTTTGCTGCTGTTGTCTAAGACAATTGTGCAGATATTGATATTATCGGGTGATACGATAAAGGTAAAGGTAAGTAACTTGCCCCAAGTCATAACTTCAGTATCACAGCAACCATAGGCCCAAAGAACACAAGCAGATTCTCTTGCTACAGGGTCAGGGTACAGGGGAGATATTTTTGTGTGAGGATTGCATTTAATGGCCCTCAAATCTCACGAGGTGGCTGTAGTCTCAACTCATGCAGAAGATCATGTTGCACTTTCTGAGAAGTTATTTACCTATAAAACACATATAAGACACTCTAGAGCTAGGCACTAGTGATTCTACAGTGAATAAAACACATTATTTGCACTCCAAAAGTTCATGGTCTAGTTTGGGGCAAGATAAAGAGGTGACTGAAAATGCAGTACAGTAGAAGCAAGGACTGTGAAACAGAGGCAAGAATAACTCATTTAGCCTTGGGAGAATTTGTGGTGCTCACATTTCCCATGTAGAGGTGGTGGTGGATGGCATTCCAAGCTGAGAGAGGATAAAGATAGGAAGATGTTAGTTTTGGAGTGAACTTTGTATGTTAAATGACTTATTTGCTTATACAAGTTGGTTATCTTTTGCTTGCTCATGCAAAAATAAATATCATAGTGGTTTGTATGTGTCCAGTGAAGCTGGAACATAGAGTTTGTGGACCATGAAAGAAGTATGATTAGATGATCTGGAGCCGTAAGAAATCATATGGACCATCTCAGGAAATCTGGACTTCATTCTCCAGAATGATTTTGCAGAGAGTTTTAAGACAACATATGTACTCAGGATTCCACTAAGTTCACACTGCACAGTTGATTTTAGACAGACTTGTGACTGTCAAGATTTTCTCCAGAGTGCTAGTCTTATTTCTCAATATGTTATAAGTTGTTTGAGGATGACCTCATGCATTCATGTGGCAAGCAAAACAAACTGAAACCACAGAATGTATTTAATATGAATTTCTTGATTAAAACTAATACAATTAATATCTTTCTGTCATTTTTTTTCCCAGGAATGGGAATCAATCTCAGGGCCTTTGAGCTAAATCTTCAGCCACTCCCCTTCTTTTATATTGAGACAGGGTCCTGCTAAGTCACCCAGATGCGACTCGAACTGATGATCCTCCCTCAGTAGTCTCCCAAACATTGGGATAGCAGGCATGTGTCACCACACCTGACTCCTTCTAAATGCCTCAACCATATAATTTATAAAACTTAATACATTCATATGTTTTAAACAGAGATCAGAAATTCTAAAACATAGGATTTTATATTTCATGCAATTTTCAGAGAGGTTTGCTTTTATTTTTGAAAGCCTTATGTTTACCCTGAGCACATATAAGTGGGATGATGTCTTTTATACATATTTCAGAAGTCTCTGGTTAGTGAGTAAAAAAGGCTATTGATCACCAAAGATAAAGTAGAATTGAGGAAGTGGAGCTACTTAAGTAAAACAAATCCCAGCAAAATAGATCACAAGGAAGGAGAATGAAGGAAGGATGTGGTGATAGACAAAAGTAGAAAAAAGAAAGATTTTTAACAGATAAAACCAGCCAACTCTAAGATCTACTTACTAGTGAATATAAATTTGCCTTTGGAGACCATTGGATTTAGTGGAAAAAATATACAAATAAGTTGAAAAAAATCAGTGATGACTTTGTAGACTATTTAAAACTTAACTTGAATGAGTACTTTTTTATCTTTTATTCCTCTTCTCCTATAAATGGAAACACAAAACATAAACACACTTGGGCTCAGTGTGCTGCGGCCCTCATAGGAGTCACAAACACTAGACAGTGCTCTTTAGGCCACATAGTCCCTCTCTGTCCTCACAAAGATAAATTTCATATCGGCCTAGCAGTCAACCATCATCTGTTCTCAGGGGAAGAGTATATCGCATGACCTCCCTTGAAATATTAGCTCTATTTACACAGGTTTGCGTGGACCACATTACTTATGAGTCACCAAGGGGAAATGGAGCCTCCGGTAGATAAAGCGATCAGCACAAACCCCTGTAAATAAATCTGAAATTTCAATGAAGGTCACGCCAGGTCTGATTTATTCCTTAGCACCCTAAGAAATAATGTTGACCAGGTAAGTGGTTTTAATTTTTTTCCCTCTACCCCACAGGAAAAACCTTTTAGCTTTAAGGTGCTTGTCTTTCATGTTACAATGAGCATCTGGCTAGACAGTTAATATACCCTGAAGAAAATGTCTTTTATTATTATATTATATTCTCAATACTGAAAGGCCAGTTCATATAGCAAGAGCATTATGGAGGGTTTTTTTTTTTAATACAATCAGGTAATAGAAGTTCTCATATGAGAACTTAACTGATGAGCTATTGGGCATCAATAGAAACATTTTATTCAATAAACAGAGATAGAGCACTTGCCTGTAGGAAGCACTGTTCTGACCGTGAGGTTAACCAGTATAAGGAAGATGCAGATAAAAAAGGCACAGGACCTGCAGACTTTCCAGTATTTCCACTGAAAACCTCCAACTACCCCAAAACAGCTAAACAAATATCTACTGTATGTTGACAACCCAGTAAACTTAGTAATAAATAATCATTCCATCAACTTAAATAGATTCAGCATTTTCTGAGGGTAAGCATTTATGCTAAATATTGAGACAGGAAGAAGTGTTATAGTAAAATAAAAACATAAGATATAATTCCTAACCTTCAGAAGCTTGCAATAAAGTTAAATTTTATTGTGCACATAATTATTCTATGAGAAAAAAATAACCAATTAAATTAGGTGTTTTTTAAATTTTTGGATATTCAAAATCATATATCTTTTTTGAAGTAAGTTTTCTGGTTTTCTGTCTGTGTTATTACACATAATCTATATGTAAAGGAGAATTCAGGATTCCAAGGAATTGCCCTCTAAGCAGAAAAACATATTTCTAGAAGAACTGATTTAAAAAATGGAAGGATTCTTGGAAAAATCAAAGATAAGAACTAGACATTAATTAGCCTTTTAAAAAGAATGTGGAGATGTTGCTCAGTAGTACAATACTTCTCTACAATGCAAAAAAAGATCATAGGCTCGGTCTCTAGCACTGCTCCTACAAGAAAGGTAAGATGTCAACAATGATAAAAAGTATGCATCACAGCCGAGTGTGGTGGCACATGCCTGTAATCCCAGCACTTGGGAGGCCAGGCAGGAGGATCACTGTGAGTTCAAGGCCTGTCTGGGCTACAATGTGAGTTCAAGGTCAGCGTGAAATATGGAGTGAGACTGTTTCTCAAAAAAAAAAAAAAAAAGTATGCCTCATGCATAACAATTCTCAGTATAACTCTTTCAAATCTGGTGAGAATTTTTGATTTTACAGCACTAATGATAACAGCTCTTACTGTTATATAAGGTAACTCTCTAGCAGTGCAGGTGCCATTTGAAATTATAATTTAAGACAAAAGGAAGATATCTCATTGTCCAGTGTTTACGGAAACACCAACCTGGCTAATTTTAAGAAAAAGGTTACTTTGCTTCTCATTAAAAATCTAATTTATATGCAAGCAACCAATGTTTTCTTTGTTCATGAAACCTCCACATCATAAGGAGCTTATTGTGTATATTGAGTGAAAAGTCTAGATTTTGTTACACAAACTGTCACTTATTTAAACCCTGTTCTTTATCTTCACCCTTTCTTACATCTTCTCAACTTTGGGAGTTTTCATTTTTCTTCTAATAAATATCTCTTCTGCAGGGACATAGCCTCATACCCTGTGGAAAAGCATTCAATATGTTGGTCTTTCTGTCTGTGGCAACTCTGATCTCTCTTACAGTGTGAGCACCCATTACAGATATGAGAAATATATATGGTAATTTGTTGGATTTTCAGTCTTTGCTTACAAAGGTTTCAGAACGTTTTTAACGGGGCAGAATATTAGCAAAAACCTGAGGGCCGCTCTTTATCATGCTGAGGCACTCGCCTGTGTCTTTCTTTTTTTTTTTTTTCCATTCGATCAGACTTTATGTGTGCTTTGATCCAGGCAAAACATAACAAAGATATTTTTCTGTTTCAAAACTCCAACTATATATCCACTGAGGGCAAAGCTGAAACCATCATTAGGCAACAATGATGCTTTGAAATTCTGGCTGTAGAATTTTGTGGAGCATATTCTCCTTCCTCTTTATGTGAATAAAACCCTTTATAATGCTTCAAATTCATGATGCCTCCCAGTTTCCCTGTAATGCTGCCTTGTTTTGCGATTCCCTCCTTGATGCTAAAGAAACAGAGGACAAGAGTGAGTACGTAACTTGCCCAAAGTTATTCACACAGATTAAAATGAGAATATTAAAAGTATTACTGGAAAGAAGAGTCTTCTCTGCAATCACCACTTCTTGCAGCAATGCTAAAGCCTACAGCCTGCAGTGCCGTCTCCCTCACTTACCACCTGCCATCACAATCTTACCTCTTTTTGAAGTCTGGCTCGGGTCTCAGGTCTTACCTCCAGAAGCCAAATCAGCCTTCTGTAACCTCTCTAAAACTCACTGGCTGGATGTCACAGTTACCCTTGAGTCTACATAGCATTTCTGTCTGTTCAATCCACATGGTAAACGTTAAGGATAGCAACATGTCCTACATGTTACTTTTTTCTTTCCTGCATGATACCAGTAGTGCCTCAATAATTATTCCTGTGAAAGACAAGCACTAGATAAGGAATAAAATAAAAGCTTGGCCTCGTGCTGCCATTGCTAAACTATTGGAACTTGGCTAAATTTCAGTTCTCTAATATATAAAATAAAAATGTGCTTTCTGATTGTAATCCTAAAAATAAATTCTATGATTTGAGTATTGTACTTGTAAATATATTTTGGGGTGTTCAGAAGTTCCTTCCTGTGTATTGTTCTTTGCCATTCTATACCCCATGTTCCTCAGCTCCAATCCAATTATCCCAACATTTTCAGAAGCGGAGTATAAAGAGGTGTTACTCTGTCTACATCCAATCTATTTACTATTTCTACATTTCAAAACCCATATTCGAGGTGTATTGAAACTTTTGAGCGAGGTTTCCTCCCTTTCAATGTAATTGCATTTCTCTATGTTGTAGAAAAAGACTAGTCATATTTTTCTGGCAACTAGAAATAAAAAAATAAGACTACCAGAGATGTTTTTCTAAAGAAATTAAATTTGTATATGAAAGTCCTTAGTAATTGCAGTAGGAAATATGTGTCTCCATGATTATCCATCCCATGATAGAAACCATGTGCTCACTTTGGCATCATGAAGTTCATGCCCATCCAGAAATAAGCGCTTTAGGTACCACAGGCTTTTTTTTTTCATTCAATTTACATTGTGAAATCTGGGTTTTAATTTACCTCCTACTCTCTAGTTCTTTGGTGAATTGAAAATTGTATTTTGCTTCAGTGATCATAAAATTCTAAAGCTAAAATAATTCTAAACTAGAACTCTGTGATTTATACAAGTATTTATTTGTACAAATGTAAGCTACTTTGCAGAAAGTAAAAACCATCATTTCCAAGTTAATTAATCAAATATTTTTCAGAAAGTAAAAAAAAATTCTGAGTTCATTAATAATGGATGATTTATATGACATTCACTTGTCAGCTTCCTGTCACTAGGACATGCTACCCAATACCCACAGTTTAAAGGAGGAAAGGTTGATTTCTCTGTCAATTTTGTGATTTACCCCATGGTTGGTTGGCTCCAAGATTAAAAATGAAATGGCACGAAGGAAGGCATGGCAGAGAAAAGCTACATATCTCATAGCAGCCAAAAAACAGAGAGAAAGGAGAAGAGCCAGGAACAAAAATTCACCCTTCCAGGCCACACACTCAGTGACAAGTCCTCTCCCAGCAGATCCAACCTCTGACCATGATACTCTTGGGGAACATTTTACATTTAAACCAAAAGAATGTGGCAGCATCTTGAATAATGGTGGTGCCTCTCCATTAACAGGGCAGAGGTGAGGGTGATTGCTGAGGAAGTCTCAGTAAACTGTGGAATCCATGACCCTCCAATAAATATATTCAATGTTTATGTGTTTGGAAAGTTCAGATGGGATGAGGAGCTCCTCATCAAGGTAAAAATTACATTTTTAAAAATTATTTTTTCTTTATTTTGCTCTATAATTTGCATTTCTCACATAAAAGAAAATATGATATTTAAACTTGTGTGTTTGATTTATTAAGGTAGGTAAAAGGAAACTAGGAGTTAGATCTTTTGCAAAAGGAAAGAGGACCAAGAAATGGAGGAAAAAAAGAAAAAGTGGAAGGGAAAGGGATGAAAATGTATTAAGATTTGCTATGCATATGCGCCGATTCCCCACAATGAATACAATCATATGTACTGCAAACACATAAAAATAACACTTTAAAAATCTAAAAAGGATATTTTTATGAAAAAGCACAAGTAAAATGGACTCATTTACTTATGCAATTTAAAATAACGGAAAGGTCTTAAGTATTTGTTCTGAACTGATTTCTTTAGTCCAGAAAAGATCATTCCCCCTGATTCCTTCTACATTTTCATTAGGATACTGCTTATTCCCTGGTATAGAGAATGTTTCTATTTATGTCTGTCTTTCCTTAGAAATTATCACCCAAGAAAAAAGGGATGGGGCATAATTAATTTTCCAATTTCCAGGATCCAATGCCGTATTTGGTATTAGGCTGAAGCCAAATTAAGCGATAGCTTTTAAAAAATTTAATGAATGGATAGATGAACAAATGACCAAAAAGTAATACATTTTGAGTTAGCATCCTTTTCTTAAATATAGAGAGATCACAGTGGTCAGAGTTTACGGCCAGTGGTTTTTCGTTAGTTTTCCACAAAGTCATTTTTATTTACATAGCTTACTTGAATATTTTCCTGGTGCCAAAGCTGAAAGGGAATTAAAATTTTAAATAAAATCCTGCCAAAACCTAGCAGACATGTACAAGCAAGTCTGATAACAGATCATTCCTTCCTTTGTGTTCCCTGGTTTACTGCCTTCGTGTAGCTGATGGCCTCCGTATGTAATTCCCATGGCAACCTGTGATGCCACCCAAACTTCCAATCATAATGCACTAAATCTTTCTCTGTACCTCCCCCTTTCCTTCCCCATAAAAACGTTTCCCTGTTGAATGGGAGGCTGACTCTTTGGGAGAGCTCCCAATCCAGCCCACCAGTGTAATAAACTGCCTCCTAAACCTTCTCAGTGCCTTTTTCTTGCCATGTTTGGTCTGTTTTCTGTAACAAAGAAACATGTTTTAAACTTTACCACATAGGTTAAAGATGCATCGGGTTAGACTCCTTAAACTTGATAGTATTATATGTTTTCATTCCTTACTTGCTTTAGTCAGCTTTGATAATTCTTAGTATTGATTTAATCATTTTCTGAGTTCACTTTTATGGAATGTACTACAAGTTTCTCCATCAATGTTATTTATTCCCACAAAGATGATCAGGAGTCTGCTGGACACCATGATGGTCTCTGATCCTCTTCATAGAGAGGAACTATATACCCTAAAGCATATTAAAGTACCATTCTTTACGTCCCTCTGACACACCCAGGGAAGTTGTCCTCCTAGTCCACCAATTGGTTTCTAAAGGTATTTCTTGTTTGTAGCATATTGTTGGATCTTGCTTCTTGATCCATTCTGCCAGTCTGTGTCTTTTGACTGGTGAATTGATACCACAAATATTTATGGTTATAACTGATATGTACTGGCTTATTTTTCTGTTTTTAGCTCCCTCCTTTTTTTTTTTTTTTTTCCTCCCTCTAATTGTTTGCCTTTCCTGGTGAATTTCTTGTATTGGGATTCATGGAGCTATAGTCCTTATCATCTTTCTAAATGTCCTTCAGAACATTTTTGGAGTGCTGGTGTGGTGATCATAAATTTCCTCAGATGTTGTCATGGAAGTATATTATTTCTCCATTAATTTTGCAAGGTAGTTTTTGTAGGGTACATCAATCTGTGTTGAAAGTTTTGTGGTTTTTTGTTTGTTTGTTTGTTTGTTTGTTTTAGAACTTAGAGTACTTCACTCCAAGGACTCCGTGACTTGAGCATTTGTGCTGAGAAGTCAACTGTAATTCTGATGGGCTTTCCTTTATAGGTGACTTGTTTGCTTTTAATATTCTTGTGTTGAATTTCTGGAATTTTGACCATGATATGTCTGGCTGTAAAGTTTGGTTTTTTGTTTGTTTGTTGATCATTGCTACTTTGAGCTCTATATGTCTTGTCTACCTGTATGTCAAATTCTTTCTGTGTACCAGGAAAGTTTTCTGTCATGTTGTCTGTGAACATTTTTAAATGTCATTTTTGGTATCTCCTGCTTGTTCATTGACTCCAATTAAATCTTAAATTACTTTTCTTTGTCTCATCTAGCAGATGTTGGATTGATTTCTCAATGGTCCTTTGCTATTTTTGAGAAATATTTCTTTTCCTGTTCCTTAACTGCAAGCCTTTCTTCAATTCTGAGATCTTGTCCTCACATTGGCCTAATCTGCTTCAAATACTCTCAATGGAGTATTTATTCTCATGGATATCTACTTGAATCTACCATAAATTCCATTTCTTTCTTATGCTGATCTTCCATAATTTTCTCAAGATTTGTCTATTTTTCAGTTTGTATTTGCTCTAATGTCATTAAGCATGGCATGCATTTTGGTAATTCCTGTAGTTATTTGAGAGATTATTTCTGAATTTCATTTTTTTTCTAGCACCTCATTCAATTGCTGTGTTGTTACCACTTCAGAGAGACTTGATGGGGGGTTTTTGGATTGTCCCATCTCACTGCCCCCTGGATTTGCCTTGGCAAACTGTATGTCTGGGGTTGCATTTTGCTTAAGTGTCTTCTCATTTTATTTTCCCTCCTCTTTAGATTAATTCCTGGGATTGATGCTTGTAAATTTCCAGTGATGGCTTGCTTTATTAGTAGTACTTAAGACCCTTAGGTGATGATTACTTTCTCTGAGGTATCTTCCAGGTGTAGCTGGTTTTCGGGTTTTGAGTCTGTTAAAAGATCTTACCTCTTCTGCTTGTTGGAGATAAGAAGTTATTGCTTGCTTTGCCTAATCCCTGGTTCTTTGATCCTCTGCCACTGTATTTTCTCAGTCATGGAATACAATCTTAGTTAATCTCAGTCATGGAATACAAGAACCAATAGCTGTTTAAGGACAATTGTGTCAATTTTGGCTATTATTTTCTTTGTCACTTACCACTTTGCCATCTTCCCGGAAGTCCCTTTTCTCCACCAACTGGTTTTGGGATACAAGGCCATTAAAAAAAAAAAGAATTTGCTTTGTTTTGGTATTCTTTTTTCTACACACCTGTTTCCTCAATACCTAAAATACTTCCCTGAGTTATTCATCTTTAAAAGTTCCTATGCTACTGGCTTTGCAAATCAGCATTAAATATACCTAGATACCTAGATACTGTTCAGCCTAGATACTTCTCTATCTCTTGCTCACTTCATAACTCAGTATCTTGAAAGTATTGTCCACACTCAGTGTCCTCACTTTCTCACTCTTCCCATTCCTACTTAACGCACCCTTTGGGGCAGCTCTTCTCCCAAATGTCTGCCATAACCTCATCCTCTGAAACCCACAGCCATCACAGAGCCATGGGCACTGGCCCCAGTCTTTACTGAAACATTTGCTTTTTTCTTGATTTCTTTGCTATTTTCTTGAAAGTCACCCACTTTCACTTTTACCTGATAGAAATTTCCTCAAGGACTTACTTTCACTTACTTATACCTAAAACATCAGTGTGTGCCTGGGTTCTATGTTTATCACCCTTTTCATTTTGCTTTATCTCCCTGAGTGAGTTCATCTACCTATGACTTCAGAAATCCCTACTTGTTGAGGTCTTCAGTCACAGATGCCTTCTGAGCTTCAGAACTAATATATGATAGTGAACATCTCCATTTAAACATCCTGGGAGCAAATCAAATTCAAATTATCAAAAATGAGCCCAATAATCTCTACCCCCAATATGCAGCTTTTCATTATTATTTATGTCTATGAATGGTAAGAGCTTCTATCTATTTATCTGAGGCAGAAACCTGATTGTCTTCCAATTCTGTCTTTCTGCTCTTTACACCCTCCCCTCACTCAACCAGTAAGCAATGCTGATGCTTACTCTTCCATAGCAGGTCAATTCACATTCCTCTTTCTCATGGGTGATAACTTAGTTTAAGCTACTATCCCCTTTTACCTATTTCTTCCATAAAAGACACAGTGGAATAAGGAGTGAAATTTAAGCATTACTTTCTTCTTACAGGCAAATTATTTCATCAGTTTAAGTATGTTGCAGTTCTGTGTGACTACATTACCTTGGTCTTCATAATGGCTACAAATTAAAAGTGCAGCTACTTACAGCAAAGCATTATAATTTATTGCATGAGATAAAGAGTCAGCAACACAACAGCATTGTCTACCCCCTGCTGTTCTTACCTTTGCAAGTGAAATTTATCCACTGTCTCATTCACAACTTCAGTTCCTAGGCATTATCAATCAACCAGGAATCAAAAATATTGAGCATTATAAGTGTACATTCCAGAATCTATAAGCTTAAATTACACTATTTAATGCCTGACTCAGGACAAAGTATTTAAGATCCCTAGGGTTTAGTTTACCCCATCAGTAATATAAACTATGAACAAAAATTGTTAAAATAAATAAAGGATTTAGGGAAATGCCTGACACATGATAAACTTTTCTGTTGTTCTATTAGCTTATCTCCTCTGTCTCCAATTTTCCTGAGCCCTGTGCTCCTGCCTACTGTTTAATTGTCTTCCTTCTGTCACTGAGAGCACTCTTAGTGGCATCTCTTTCCTTTCTCCAGGCCAGTCTCACATCAATGCCCAATGCTTCTTGATATTCACTTTGTAAATAAGGTAAAGAGTTCAGAGGCAGAACTGATGGAAGTAGTTATGGAATAAGCAAGTTAAAAATTAAGGTTCCTTACATCTCCTTTTCATCTTTGTTAAACAGAGAATGTTTTCATATGCTTTGCACAAAGCATTATATCTAGACCAAAAGAGGGGTGACTGTCAAATGATGGTTCCACCTTCCTGTAGCACTTAGAATTCCTGGCATTAAAAGGACTCTTCCTTAAAATATCCCTAGATGGGCAATTCTCAGTAGCTTATTTCTGTGCCATGTCTTGCTTTCTTGTTACCTCAGCATAGTTTGCTTGTATCTCTACAATAAGTTGACACAATTCATTGAAATTTGTTGTTTTTATGTGTTTCCCATAAACCTTACCCAGTAGATTGTTGAGCTCTGAAGGGGTTCAACATCTCATTAATTGTTAAGTTCCCAGGGCCCAGCATGGGTCCTATCTCATAGAATATAATTCAGTAAACGTGTATTTTATGAATTAGTAAATATGTACTCTAACTGGGTCAAGGCACAAAGTATTTGAAGCATGGCAACATTCCAAGGGAGTGTTTTATATGATGACCCACAAAGTCAGAATACATCAAGACTCTCATGGCATAAAAATCTAGATCAGCTAGTTTTGACGGTAGGACACTCATAGCAACAAATAGCAAAATACTCAGCTAAAAGTAGCTCAGATGTTAATGATCTCATATATTGCTTATTTTACAAGAAATTCAGCAGTAAGTAGCCTCAATTATCAGTGAACCAAAAGAGACATGATAAGAGTCATCTTGAAAACTGAAAGACCAACTTTCCCTTTTAAGAGATATAACCCAAATTGCACGATTAACTTCTTCTTGCCTCCTTTTAAACATCCAGCAGACTTCTTTCCCATACTTCAAGTGTATAATTCACTCCCAAGTAGATTTTGAACTCATCATGGAGAAGAATACTTTCCTTTTCCCATCTTATCTTGCATTTTGTTATCTATTACGCTTTGGTTTCCATGTTTAGCTTACTCATCATTTGAATAATAGATTGATATAAATGTTGCTCATACCCTGCACAAAAAGGATTGTCATGGCAAACAGGACATGTGCCTTATTAATGGAACATAGGTGTGAATGACAAGAAGGGTGTACTCACTTGCTAACCCACTGATGTAACCTTAACTCACTTTAATTTCATTAATTCTCCAAGGAATTATTGCATAGACAAATATGCTACATTTCTGTTCCGCAGACTCATGCTCTTACGCTGTCACAATTTTATCTGGATTGAGTTGAAGTCCTGCTGATTTAATCCAGAAATTTATATCCGAGAGATAGCTGGGTACTGTTTGTCACTGTGTTTTGAATCCTAAGTCAGAGATTGAGGGTTAGTGTCATTGCTGTTTGGGTGGTGGGAAACCATAAACATGGTTTATTTCCATCATAAATTGTTATTTGTTATTTTTACAATGTGCATAAACCCATAGGCTAAATATTTTACAAATAAAGACATGAGAGCCCTGAAATGAATATGCTCTGATATCCAAGTTTTAGTTCTTCATTCAGAAGATCTATTTTCTTTAATCTAGTGAGTTTCCTCACATCAGTCAATGGCGGAAAAATTAAATATATGTGCCACGAAAACTCTCCCCTTCTCTTGGCACATATTTAGTAGAGGACACTGCTCTTGGCCTTACATCTCACAGATTCTTTGACAGCCTCACCAGGCAAGATATGTGAGACTATTCATAAAAAATGTGGGGTTGGTGTAGACATTCTGTCAATGAATAGAAAAGTAATTCAAAGCTCCTGCCAGAATTCAGCTTCCTATAATATTTACCAAGTGAAATCAATCTGGAAATAAAGTCTTCACTGGAAAAGCCAGAAGCTCTAATCACATTACTACACAATTTTTCACACAATTAGCTATTTCCTCACCCATCACCATTAATACTTATTATCAAGGTGAAGGCTAACCGAGCATATGTGTTTTACCTCACCTTAAAGATTAGTAAACTTGTGTGAATCAAGGAGGAGTTATACATTCATAATTTTCCAAAACTCTTATGAAGCTAACTTCCATATGTATAATTAAGCAACTGTTACAGAAAATGAATCCTAGAAAAGTCAACTTGAGATCAATTTACGAGTAATTAATTATGTTTGTAATTGATTATCTCTGAGTATCTAAAGTAGAATCCAAAAGTACATGTAGTATAATACACTGCATTTCCTAGAAATTAAATACAAATGTGTCTCCAAGGATCTGAAACAATTGCAACTCCAGAAAAAAAAATCAAAAAAAGGAAAAAAGAGACACTAGCAGTCATAGTGTTTTAGTGTTTGAAAGCTAGAATCCTAGACAAATGCACAGTTAAGTGTAATTCTTTGGTATGAAGAGCAGAACTCTCATGAAGAAGCACTCTACTGTAGTGAAAGATATGTTCTTAAAAATGCATTGACAATAGTGATTAATACATTAGTGATTTTCAGAGAGCTACTTCGTGGAACATCTCCATGTAGCCATCGACATATCACCAAAGCTCAACATTAGGGAGCTGCCATTATTTGTGTATATAACTTAGGCACTGGACCAGGAAGTCAGCAGTTAATTTACTTAACATCTATCAGAGTAACATGCTGCACCCATTTTCATTACAACTTACAGGTGGGAATAACAAGGAACGATTTTTCTCTTTAAATAAAGTACTTCAGAACTGAATAACAGATGGGCCGATGCTTACAGTGCTCTAGCATTTGGAAAAGCTCCCTAAGATTTCTTGGACCTGGAGGCTATACCTTTCTAAATGTCCTAAAGAAGATATAATCATTCAGAAACTTTGGCATAGGGTGAAGGGGAACTGTTTGCATTGAAGGAGCTGTGTCTAAATTTACATAGTCTGACTATGTCACCAAGCAAGTAACTATATATTTGTCTTAAATTTTTAGCTTCACTGCAAATTATTGGCTTCTCCCAGGGCAATCATTTATTGCAAGCCATTTTTGGAAGGTATTCAGAGATAGCTATCCTAGCATTTCAATAAAGTGTAGCTATCACCCATGCAATCTGTTATTTCTATAACCCCTGCATGCATGCTACATTTCACAGAAATATAACAAATATTACAGAATGTATATCTATTTAAGACATGTTTTAGCATGTCTCAAGATGAACGACTGATAAAGATAGAAAAGAGGCATATTGATATCCTATCATATGGTATACAACTTCAGCAAAATAAGTTGATGAACAGCAAACCTATACTAAAATAAAAAGTTACACGGAGTTAAAACAGGAAAACCACTTCAATAAAATGAAAAATTTTAGGAATATCCCCTCCTGATGCAATATCAAGCCTTTAGTAAAATTCTAAGAGATCAGTGCACCTGAGGCCTGGCATGGTGGCTCATGCCTGTAATTCCAGCATTCTGGGAGAATTTCTGCAAGCTCAAAGTCAACCTGGACCACAATGTAAATTAAAGACCAGCCTGCACTGCATAGCAAAACCTGTCTCAAAAAGACTTTAAAAAAAGAGAATAAGGGAGAGACATTGTGCACCCAAACTTTTCTGGACTCAGGTCTACCTTTCTCACTATGTACCCACGTTTCCTTTTTAGTAAGCTACACAATGCCTTACTGTCCCCCAAAGAAAGCTTCTGGTAAGGTACATTTTTTGAGAACACCGCAGCAGTGTGTTCTTCAGTAATGTGGTCTTGTACCTTCTCAATGAGAGACAGAGCTTATTTCTCCACTTCCTTAAATCGAGATGAACTCAGTAGCAGACTGCGAAGTAGCGCTGTGCTTTCCTGGTGCAACCCTTAACTGCCGTGGCATTCTGCAGCTCCCGCCTCTAGGAGGTCATATAGCAAGCACTTGGAGAGATGTTGAACATGAACAATATACTGGCTGTCTTGGACATCCATCTTCCCTGAGCTCTCAGGTGACAATCAGCCATTCTCTCAGAAAGCTGCTGATGACACCCCACGGGGAAAGTCTCCAGTAGAGCCCCATTAACCCACAGAACCATAACAGATACTAATTGTTTTTGCAAGCCCGTATAGAAAACGTAAGGCTCTAGGCATATTATGCCTGGTCCACCTGCTTAGATCTCTATTCCTCTTTATTTTGGTCTTTTGAAATCTCACTAACTCATTAAAAGCTAAGTCAACCCCTCTTGCCAGCCCTAGCCTGTCCTTTTCAGGACCGTAATTATTTGTTGATATCACTCTTCTAAGTTTTCACTGTCTTATAAAATGTAGGACACAGTCTTTTCATTTATGAATGCATTCATGCCAAAGTGTTTATTGAGATCTTCCAAAAAACCAAGAGGAAATAAATAAAATACAGTGCACAACCTGGAGGAAAGAACTGACTAGTGTAGGTGACAGTTGTAGACAACATGGATGTTTAGTGAGTTAGTACACACAGAGCCTCACAGGAGCATGAAAAACAAACACCAAGAAGGGGAAGAGTGAGGAAAGCCTGCAGGGCGTAGGTTAGCCCAGCACAAAGGGATAAGGAGAGTGCTTCCTAGGAAAGAGATAGATGTGGAAGACAGTTTGCCAGAGAGGAGAGACGCAGAAATCTTAGGTGCTTCAGTTCTATCAGGATCTGAAGAGTGCCACGAAGGCTGGAGAGGAGACCGCTAAATTATACAGCACCTCCTTCTCCATACGTAAGTAGAGTTTCACCTCCAAAAGAGACCCTGATCTAAAACCTCAAGAGTCACAGTGAGAATGCCACGCTCACATTGGTGGGACAGTTTATTTTCCTGGCCTACCTTTCCACAACCTTGCACTTGCCATGCAGGTGCTTGGACCACTGAGCTACACCACTGGCAAGCAATGGGTTCTAGAGAGTATTTCTTGACTTTAGTTTCCATTACTTATTCATAGTTATTCCAGAGACAGCAAGAGCCTATCCAAGAGCATTGACCACGAGGAAGGAAAGCGAGGACTAATCTAAATCAACTCAGGTATTCATAAGACTGAAAACTTAAAGTCCTGCCAGATAAGAGCTTTTCCTCATATTCTGACAATAAGTCAGGTGAATGTTGAAATAAAACTGAATATCACTTTCTCCATGATATTAAAATTATATTTTAGCCGCTTAGAATATTCATTATTTAATAAAATGACCAAATTCTATCCATTTTTATATTTTTCATGGCATGTAGTGTACACTCATAAGCAATGTTTGTTTTTGTTTGTTTGTTTGTTTTTGTACTGGAGATTGAACTCACAACCTTGCACTTGCCATGCAGGTGCTTGGACCACTGAGCTACACCACTGGCAAGCAATGGGTTCTAGAGAGTATTTCTTGACTTTAGTTGGTGTTTAATTCACATTCTGGTGGCAACTACTGACTGATGTGTACTGTGCTCATGTAGTAGAATTACATATACTCTGATAATATTCTTTTCAGAAAAACATGTATGAATGTGTAGCAATTCAAAAGATGTGATTTTGATGAAGAACAAAAATTTGGAAATTTTTACTCAATCAGTTAACTTAAAAATAAAATACTGTATATTTATCATATATGACATGCATTTTGAGTATTTGGAAATTGCCTGAGTGAGGTAAATAGCTATGCATTACCTCACGTATTTGACTATTTGTGTGAGAATATTTCAAATCTATTCTTAGTGATTTTTCAGAAATATATATGTTGTTATTAGATATATAATCACCATATTATACAATAGATCTCTTGGAAACATTCTTCCTAATAGAAATTTCATATCTTTTTGACCAAGATCTCCCAACTGTCCTCTGAGCCTCTGTAATCACTGCTCATCTACTTTTAAGAGTTCAACGTTTTAAAATTCTGTGTATAATTAAGGTCACACATACTTATTTTTCTATGTTGTTTTTTTTTTTTTTATTTAAGAGGAAAAAGAGAAAAACACAAAACAAAACAAAGCAGTGTAAGGTTACATATAATACAGAACTACAAAAAAAAGCATAACAGTAAGAAATCACCTGTTAATAGATTACATATTATCATCTTGGAAATAGTTGCTCAAATCACAGTATCAAAGAATACAAAGTAGACATTCAAACAGAGAGACTACAAACAGCTGTGTTCAATGATCCAAAAACATTAATATAGTCAGCTATTCAACATCCCTATACACACTTGCTGTTATATCCGTTAGAGCTCTTTTTTCCCCTTCCTCTCTTTTTACAACAAAATTTACACATTTTAGATTTTATTACTCCTTAGTTCTTATTACTTTTTTGGGGGGGGAGAATAAAGTCAAATATGGCAGAACAAAGCTGTCAGTGAAAACCAAGGATAGACTTAGCACATGATGTAGAACAGAGTATACGGTTATTAACAATAGTTATCAACGTTGTCTCTTGTTTCCTTAAAAAGATTTGTCTATCTCATTAGATATTATAAAGTTGGACAAAACAGTAGAGAACAAGACCAATAAAACTTAGACATTGTAAACATTACAGGACTTCCAAAGGAGACAATAGTCAAACCAGAATGGGCATCTTAGTGAATCTTACTGCCTTCAAAGTAGTTGCCTATACCCTCGGACCTGATACTATCCCACAGAATGGAACAGAGTCTAATCAGTCAAAACAAGATCGTGGGAGCATTACAGGACTTCAAAACAAGTTAATAGGAAATCGAAAAGAGTTACTATTATATATCCTAATTTTTTAAATTTTTCCCTTAATTAAAATAAACATAAGAAATAACTAAATAATTTTTTTAAAGAATAATAGTTACCATAGTGTCTGTCTTTTTCCTTGAGATATTTGGATAAAACTTCATATACTATAGCTTCAAATATTTCCATATCAAGAAGCCCGGAATAAAGCCTTTCTAATTAATAAGTGAAAATTTTATAAGGCTTCAAGGCCACATAATGGGGAATCATGATTGCCACATATTTTCATATATTTGAATCATTACTTACATTAGGGAAACTATTCGGTATTCATACATGTGAGATTGATTTATTTCACTTATGAGTATGGTCTCAAGCTGCGCCCATTTATTGATAAATATCTCAATGTGATCCTTCTTTATAGCTGAATAATATTCCATTGTATAGAAATACCACAACTTTTTTATCCATTCCTCAGTTGATGGACACTTGGGTTGTTTCCAAGATCTGGCGATTACAAATTGTGCTGCTATAAACATAGGTGCACATAAATCACTGTGGTATGATGCTTTCAGTTCTTCTGGGAATATGCCTAGAAGTGGAATAGCTGGAATAAATGGGATTTCCAATCCCAACTTTTTGAGAAACCTCCAGACAGACCTCCACAAAGGCTGTACCAGTCTACACTCCCACTAACAGTGCAGGAGAGTTCCTTTTTCCCCACATCCTCTCCAGCATTTGTTGTTGTTGGTTTTCTTGATCCTGGCCATTCTTTCAGGAGTGAGATGGAATCTCAGTGTGGTTTTAATTTGCATTTCTCTGATGACCAATGATGATGAGCATGTTTTCATATATTTATTTGCCATTTGCATTTCTTCATCTGAGAATTGCGTATTCATCTCAGATGCCCATTTTTGGATTGGATCTTTGAATTTTGGAGGTCTGAGTTTTTTTAATTCTTTATATGTTTTAGACAAGAGTCCCTTGTCTGAGAGAGAGTTCACTAAAATCTTTTCCCAGTTTGTGGGTTTTCTTTTCACTATGCTGGAGATTTCTTTTGACATGCAGAAACTTTTTAATAAGATGTGGTCCCAGTTATTGATTCTGGGAAGTGTTTCCCGTGCGGTTTGAGTCCTGTTCATGAATTCTCTACCTACTCCTATGTCTCCAAGGTTTCTACCCACTTTGTCTTCCAATAGATTTAGTGTTTCTGTTTTAATATTCAGATCTTTGACCCATTTAGATTTTAATTTAGTACATGGTGATAGACATGGGTCTAGCTTTAGTTTTCGGCAAATGGAGAGCCAGTTTTTCCAGCACCATTTATTAAAGAGACTGTCGTTCTTCCAGTGAACCTGCTTGGCTCCTTTATCAAAGATAAGGTGGTTGAGTGTGTTTGTAGTTGTGGTTGTATCTTCTAATCTATTCCATTGATCTTCGCCTCTGTTTTGATTCCAATACCATGTTGATTTTACTACTGTTGCTTTGTAGTATAATTTCAAGTCAGGGATTGTGATGCCTCCTGCTTTGCCTTTGCTGCTTAGAATTGCCTTTGCGATTCTAGGTCTCTTCTGGTTCCAGATGAAATTTAGGAGTGATTTCTCTAGATCTATAAGGTATGTTGATGGTATTTCTATTGGGATTGCATTGAATCTGTATAAGAGTTTTGGGAGAATGGCCATCTTCACAATGTTTGTTCTTCCTATCCATGAGCAAGGGATGTCTTTCCATTTTCTGAGATCATCTTCAATTTCCTTTTTCAGTGTATTATAGTTTTCACTGTATAAGTCTTTCACTTCTTTCGTAAGAGTAATTCCTAAATATTTCATTTTTTTGCTTGCTAATGTGAATAGTCCAGTTTCTCTTATTTCCCTCTCTGTAATTTTGTTGTTCGTGTATAGGAATGCTATTGATTTCTGAGTATTGATTTTGTATCCAGCCACATTACTGAATTTATTTATTGTATCTAAGAGTATTTCAATGGAGTTTTGGGGGTCTTCTATGTAGAGTATCATGTCATCTGCAAACAATGATAACTTAACTTCTTCTTTTCCTATCTTTACCCCTTTTATTTCTCTTTCTTGCCTAATTGCTCTGGCTAGTACTTCCAGTACTATATTAAATAGGAGTGGTGATAAAGGACATCCTTGTCTTGTGCCTGATTTTAAAGTAAAGGCTTTCAATTTTTGGCCATTTAGAATGATGCTGGCTGTTGGTTTGTCATAAATGGCCTTTATTATATTGAGGTAAAGACCATCTATTCCAATTTTCTGTAGAGTTTTTATCATGAATAAATGTTGGACCTTATCGAAGGCTTTTTCTGCATCTATAGAAATGATCATGTGATTCTTATTTTTGGCTTTATTGATATGGTGGATTACATTTATTGATTTGCGTATGTTGAACCATCCTTGCATTCCTGGGATGAATCCCACTTGGTCATGGTGTATAATCTTCTTGATGATTTGCTGGATCCTATTTGCCAATATTTTATTGAGGATTTTTGCATCTGTGTTCATTAGGGAGATCAGTCTATAGTTCTCTTTTTTAGTTGGGTCTTTCTCAGGTTTTGGTACTAGAGTAATATTTGCTTCAAGGAACGACTTAGGAAGGATTGCTTCCCTTTCAATTTCATTGAACAGTTTGAGGAGTGTCGGCATTAGGTCTTCTTTGTATTTCTTGTAGAATTCTGCAGTGAATCCATCTGGGCCTGGGCTCTTCTTGGTGGGTAAGGACTTAATTACATTTTCAATTTCAGTAACAGAGATTGGGTTATTCAATAGTTTTACATCCTCTTGATCTAGCTTTGGCACTTCATATGCTTCTAAGAATCTGTCTATTCCTTCTGTGTTATCAAACTTTTGAGAGTAGAGGTTTTCGAAGTAGGTGTTGATGATCTTCTGTATTTCTATTGGGTCTGTAGTGATTTCTCCTTTTTCATTTCTTATTGCATGAATTTGAGCTTTTTCTTCCCTTTTTTTAATAAGGTTGGCTAGGGGCTTATCGATTTTATTTATTCTTTCAAAGAACCAACTCTTTGATTTGTTGATTCTTTGGATTGTTTTCTTAGTCTCTATTGCATTGATTTCTGCTCTGATTTTTATAATTTCCTCTCTTCTTTTGGCTTTGGGCTTGACTTGCTCTTCTTTTTCTAGCTGTTTGAGGTGTAGCATCAAGTTATTTATTTGTATTCGTTCTGTTTTCTTGATGTGGGAACTCAGTGCAATAAATTTTCCTCTCAGGACGGCTTTCATTGCATCCCACAGGTTCCGGTAAGTTGTATCTGTATTTTCATTTTCTTTTAGGTATTGTTTGATTTCTTCTTTAATTTCCTCTGTGACCCACTGATTACTCAAGAGTGTGTTATTCAGTTTCCATGTGTTTGTGGGATTTTTGCAGTATCTTTTATCATTAATTTCTAATTTCAGAGCGCTATGATCCGATAACATGCAAGGGATGATTTCAGCTCTTTTGCACTTGTTTAAATATGTTCTGTGAGCTAATATATGGTCTATTTTAGAAAATGATCCATGTACTACTGAGAAGAATGTGTATTCTGATGTTGTTGGGTGGAACATCCTGTATATGTCTATCAAACCCATTTGTTCACAGGTATGATTCAGTTCTGTTATTTCTTTGCTCATTTTCTGTCTGGTTGATCTGTCCCTTGGTGTCAATGGCGTATTAAGGTCTCCTGTTACAATTGTGTTACTGATAATTTGAGTTTTCATTTCTGTTAATAATTGTTTTATATAACTTGGTGCTCTGGAGTTTGGTGCGTATATATTTAAGATAGTTATCTCTTCCTCTTGGAGTTTTCCCCTTACAAGTATGTAGTGACCTTCTTTGTCCTTTATGGTCATTGTTGGTTTAAAGTTCACGTTGTCTGCAAACAGAATGGCTACTCCTGCCTTTTTCTGGATTCCTGCTGCATGAAGAATTGTTTTCCATCCTTTGACTTTCAGTCTGTGAGTATCCTTCTGGGTTAGATGGGTTTCCTGTAAACAGCATATGGTTGGATTTTGTTTCTTGATCCATTCTGATAGTCTGTTTCTTTTGATTGGTGCATTGAGACCATTTACATTAATGGTTATTACTGTTAAATGCTGGTTAATTGTAGGAATGTTATCTCTCTGCTGTTGCATCTTTATCTTTCTGTTCTGTTTAATTATTTGCTTTGCTTAGTGGTTTTTTCCTTTGTGTATCTAAACTGTCTTTCAATATTTTTTGCAGGGTCGGTTTGGTGTTCATGAAGTTCTTCAGCTGTTCTTTGTCATGGAAGTATCGTATTGCACCATCTATTTTGAATGATAGCTTTGCAGGATATATCAGTCTTGGTTGGAAATCATTTTGCTTTAGGATCTGGAATATTTCACTCCATGCTCTTCTTGACTTTATCGTTTGTGCTGAGAAGTCTGCTGTGATTCTGATAGGTTTTCCTTTATAAGTGATCTGTCTTTTCTCTCTGACAGCTTTTAGTAATCTATTCTTGTGTTGGATTTCTGGGATGGTGATTATTATATGTCTGGGTGTAGTTTTATTTTGGTTATGAGTGTTTGGAGTTCTATATGCTTCACTGATCTTGATGTCAGTTTCTGATCTCATGCTTGGGAAATTTTCAGCTATTACTTCTCTAAATATCCGCTTGACATCCTTTATGTTGTCTCCCTCTCTTTCATTAATCCCTATCATTCTTATGTTATTCTTCTTTGCATCGTCTTGCAGTTGTTGAATTGTTGTTTCCTGATTCCTTGTTATTTTCAAAAGATCTTTCCTTTCCTGTTCACTAGCTGCAATCATGTCTTCAAGGTCTGAAATTCTATCTTCACTTTCATTAAGGCGGTTTTTACAACTTTCAGTGGAGTTTTTTATTTCCTGTATATCTCTGTGCATCTGCATTATGTATTCTGTTTGTTTCTTATATTGCTCGTCTAGGGATTCTATCTTTTTGTTTAGTTCCTCCAATTTTTTATCTGTGTTTTCTTTAGATATATTTAGAATCTCTTTCATTTCTTTTATCATTTCTTCTTTCATCTGGGAGATTATTTCGAGTTTGAATTTCTTTAAAGCTTCCTGGAGTTGTTTGTCAACTTCAGTAGCTATTATGTCCGATATATGAGGTGGATGGGATATATTTTCTTCTATATACATTGCTCCTAGGGTTTCCTGAGATGGGCTGGAGGTTTGAGGTTGTAATTTGGTCTTTCGTTTTGTCATTTTGTATATTTCTGTGTTTCAAGTGTTATTTGAAAGCTTCCTCAGGATCTGTTGAAAATCCCCTTCTATGCTTGGAGCTACTGAGCCTCTGACACCGCACTACCCCAAGCCATTGGGCCTGCAGAACCAGTGTCCCTCCTCTGCCTGCTCAGAACTCCGCAGTTCCAGACAAGCTGGGCCTCAGGGACACTGTGCGCCTACCTGCCCCTTGGAAGATCCACAGCTCTTCAATTGCAGCCGGGTTAGGGTGCTCTCCACAGGCCACAGTGCCTCAGGAGCCTGTGATCCCTCCCTGCTTGCAGAGATATCCACAGTCCTCTAGGCAAAGGAAGGGACTTCTGCAGGCACTCCAGATCCGCCCAGCTCCTCCTCTGCAGGCAGATGGCTAGGCGCGGCTGGGCTCGGGGGTTAGTGTAGGCCCGCCCATCCGTCAGGAGCTCAGCAGACTTCCAAGTGTAGCCGGGGGGGATGGGGAGGCAGCTGTAGTGGCCTCTAACCCACTGCTCCACTTCACTGCACCCAGAAGCCTGGGGGGTCCGGAACAGTCTGAGATTTGGGCAGACTGTGCTGGGCACTCACCACAGGCTGAGGTGCCTCAGGAAGCTGCGATGCCTCCCTGCTTGCAGAAGTATTCAGTCCTTCAGACAAAGGAACGGGCTTCTGCAGGGACTCCGGATCCGCCCAGCTCCTCCTCTGCAGGAGATGGCTAGGTGCGGCTGGGCTCTGGGGTTAGTGTAGGCCCGCCCATCCGTCAGGAGCTCAGCAGACTTCCAAGTGTAGCCGGGGGGGATGGGGAGGCAGCTGTAGTGGCCTCTAACCCACTGTTCCACTTCTCTGCACCCAGAAGCCTGGGGGGTCCGGAACAGTCTGAGATTTGGGCAGACTGTGCTGGGCACTCACCACAGGCTGAGGTGCCTCAGGAAGCTGCGATGCCTCTCTGCTTGCAGAAGTATTCAGTCCTTCAGACAAAGGAACGGGCTTCTGCAGGGACTCCGGATCCGCCCAGCTCCTCCTCTGCAGGAGATGGCTAGGTTTCTATGTTGTTTGTTAAGCCTAATGTCCTCCAGATTTATCTATGTTGTAGTATACAGTGTGATTTTCTTCTTTATTATGGCTGAATAGTATTCCACTGTATATATTCATCACCTTTCTCTACCCAATTATGTGTTGATAGACACTTATGTTGAATCCATCTTTGTTCTTATAAGACTGCACTTAAAGTGGGAATGCAGGTATCTCTTTTACATACTGGTTTCATTTCCTTTAGCTATGGATGATGGTCTCACACAGTAGTTCTAGTCTTAATTTTTTGAGGAACTTAGACATTGATTTCCATAGTGGCTACATTAATTTATGTGAGCAAGGGTTCCCTTTTCTCTGCATCCTCACAAACACTTGCTGTCTATCTGTTCATCTTCTTTTGAAAAATGTCTACTTAGTTCTTTTGCTCATTCTTTAAAATTGAGTTATTTCTATTGTTGCTATTCAATTGTTTCAGTTCCTTATATATTGAGGGTATTAATCATTTTTTAGGAGTATAGTTACAAATATTTTCTCATTCTGTGCCTGTTTTTGTTTCCTTCTTTATATAAAAAACTTCTTAGTTTAATATAATCTCAACTTGTCACTATATTTTAAAGATGAATATTTGCACATTTTTCTTTTATATAAATACAAATCCTCTTATTCTGCCAAGGACCAACTCAGCACCAACTGGTCTACCTAAGCCCACAGACACCCATTTCCTTTTTTAGCTCCTACAACAGTAAATGTCTGCAGTAACTCATAATTTAATTATGTTTTTCCATGCTTTATATGCTGGTTTCATACATGCTGATCTTTTTCCTCAATGAAATTGTAATTTTTATATGTAACAGAAAAACAATGACCACTTTTTATGCCTCTTTTCCTTGCAAATACAGAATAGAAAATATAGATTAAATATTTTACCAAATAGTTTCTAAAATGAACGTTGGCATATCCTTGCTTTCAACATGCTCATTAAAAAGAAACGTGAAAAAATATGCAAGAAAATATAAGCAAATGGCAAGATGAAAAGAATGATGAGTGAAGAAAATATTCAGCAGAACAATATTGCAATTTATTCTATTTATATTGTAATTAAGTAAAGAATAATAAAATTTATGTAACAACAATTTGTATGATTAGTGTATGACCAGGCATTAGTTGTTTTACAAATTTCTTTAATAAATAGTGTCTGATTTACCAAAAAAAAAATTGACACTAAGGAACATAGAGCAAATGAAAACTTGCTGAGGCTGTGTATTGAGGAATGAATTACCAACTCTTTTCTAATCAATCAAGAAAAGATTCCAAAGTAGTTACATGCTAAAATGAAGGCTTTCATTACAGTGAAAGTGATACCATTGTTGGTTTTTATCTGTGAGATCTATAAACAACGATATCTTCTCCAAGGCAATAATCAGAATGTTGAAGATGTCAGAAGACAACTGTAAACCTGACATAGAGTTCTGAAAAACAATTCAAATCAAAATGAAGACCAAAAAAGTTTACTCCACTCTAACCCTCCTGAATCTAGAAGAAAACTATTATTGTGTACTTGTCAACAAATAATTAAATTTGATTTCTTAGAAAGCAAATATTATTGAACACGACAGAGTCAGCCTTGTCTTTCACTTTCTCCTTACACATTCTCTCTTGGGGAATGATGAAATTAGCCAATAATTATGTTTCCCCTCTCAGTCTGTTGTATATAGAATTCAAGAGCTCACTTAGCTGACCACTTGGGTGGCCAAAGACAAGAAATCAGAAAAAGAGGCAGAGAACTAGATGGATGGCAGAGATGTCTCAGATCCTTTATTATAACAATATTTTAAAATAATAGATTGTGTTCTACTTCCTTAGTCCCTTCTCTACCACAAAAACAAGGACTGCCTCTTGTGCACAGAGTCTAATAAAAATCAGATAGGTTGCCTGTACATGAAATATACTCTATTACATTTTTCCATGTTTTTTAATTCTATTTTTATGAACTTCCGTGACTGAGGGAAATATGACTAGAGGAACAGGGAGTTCTGGGTGTTTTAACTGCAGGCTGATATATGCTTGTAGAATTATAGGGATGGAATGGACCTTAGAAAGCAACTCCTCTTATTTTATAGGAAAGTGAGGCCTGAAGCAGTAATTTCCAGCCACATTCATGTCATGACAACATAGAAAGGAGCATATTTTTATGGCTTCTAGATTAATCTGTAAAGGTTGCTCAAAACTAAAGATGACCATTTGGAGGTACTGGTTGCCCTCAGCCTCTCTTGGTCACCACCAAGGCTATGAGGATCAATACCTTGGCATGTGCATCTATGAGCAGTAATTTAGCCTGTCAAGAGCACATCAAAGGAAGTTTTGTTCTACAGTCTCTGCATTCAAATAACATATTTACAAAAGAAACAGTGACATTGGAATTTCTCATCTTTCATAGGTGCATTTATTATCTTGGCCAAGCATCCAGAGGCAGTGCTTGGAAAGCAGTGGATGGTCAGGAATAGAGGAGGGTATATTGAATAATGGTGATTTACCTAGGATAGTGACAGTGAAACTCTTAGAGACCAAGTGCCAAAACTACAACCCCAAACCCACTTATTTATCACAATGTGCTGATACTACGATTAAACTGAATGTTGGAGCAATTCTGGAATGATTTGACTCATGTGCAACAGAGAGTTCTGCATGCCCATGTGGAACACACCATAGGTTTACCACCACTGCCCTAAGAGATTTCCAATAGCTTATACAAAATTACTTAATATCTTCATGTTTGAGACCTTATGAGATATTTGGACTCAGAATACACAAATTTAAAACAACATTCAGAGCAAAAGATGAAGCCCATGAACACAATCTCTCTCTGTCTCTGTCACTGTCTCTCTCTCTCTCTCTCTCTCTCTCTCTCTCTCTCTCTCTCTCTTCTCTCTCTCCCTCCCTGTCATCATTTCCTGGCTCCCCTAAGGTGAGCTGCTTTACATCCTTCTGCTAAAAGTCTGAAACATTTGACTGAGTCTTCTGAAATTATGAGCCAAAACCAGATTTCCCTCCTTCTAAGTGGTTTTACTCAGGTAGTTTGTCACAGTGATGGAACACTGACCAGCACAGTAACAATAGTATTCAATCAACATGTTCATTACAGTCATTCTTTGGTCTTTGTAACTTTATTGACACAAATTGAATTTTAAAACATTGAACCAGTGGCATATGTGGGCCACTGCCCATCTGGAACAGCCAGATCCCATTCCCTCCCCATGAGTCAGCACCATTTGCAGACCAGGGGTAGAGAGAACAAGGCCACACCAACAAGCAAGCCCAGTCTGGGAACCAGCACCATGCATGGGTTGCTGCCAGACTGAAACAGTCAGACCCAGCCCCTTCTGGCATGTGGGATGGCAAACCAAAAGTACCAATAACCCCCACCCCCTGCCATAAGCAACCAGTTGATCCAGAAAAACACAGGCTTTGATGATAGCTATGGAGGAGAAATGTAGTTGGATACCTATGGTGTTTTGTTGCTTCATTAACATTGCAGGTCTAGGGGAAGTGGTCTGTTCATAGGTTCAGAGGATAGTGATATGCAATGCGGCATCTAGGAGGGATCTCCTGAGGGTTGCAGCCATTGTTGACTCCCTGTGGTCTCATTTTGGAAGTTGTACATCATTTCCATTGTTTTGTTGGGTTGGGTTTTATTCTCTTTTGTTTTGATTATGTCAAATCCAATGTCAGGAGCAGCTATTTCAAAGATAGCAATCTATATTATGGTAGCAATTTTGGATTTACTATTGGCCTATTTTGAAGTCCTTATATTGCATTCATTGTTTTGTTTTTATTGTTTCTATTCCATTCTGCTCTGTTTGATTTTTACTATGTCTGAAGGTATCTGCAGCTATTTTGAAGACATCAAAAGACATTATGGTAACTATTATTGGTTTTGTAATGTTATTAGGCCTGTATTTCTTACATGGGTTTGTTTCGATTGGTTTTATTCTGTTTTATCCCCTTTAAAATAAAATTTTAAACAATAAAAAATAAAGAATTTCAAAACATTTTATTAGTGATTAAAGCTTAATAAAATTATCTTCCACTCTTTTTCATGACAGCTATGAATTTAATTTTTTAATTAGTTTTATTGGTACATTTTAGATATATACAATAATCACATCTATCATAGGGAATTTGTGCCTATTTGCACACTATATCTTGATTCTTCTTTTTTTCCCCAGAGCTCTAATTTTTAGAACAGAAAAAAGTTTTTGTGAAGAAATGCTACAAATTTTAAACAGACACTCACATACATACACACATAAGCAATCACAAAAGCCCGTTCTGAAATAATCACCATGCCATGGTATTGCAAGTCAGTTGATTTATGATATATATTTTAAACTTTATATCACTGAATCATTCTTTCAAGTACTTGAGCAGAGACAAGGTACTTACTGAGCCCATGGGTGGTCAGATCTGAACCCCAGTAACCTGTTGTAAATAGTCATCTAACCTATTTATAATCTTTGTGTCTTATCAGATTGCAAATTATCTGAATCACACCTCTTTTTTAATGATGCTATGGCAATGCCAAAATCTACTATACCAAGGCAACTGCATGAGTGTTATTAACTCTCTATTATCCCTCCTCCATTGTAAGTATTTCCACACTGGGTTCTTGTTTGAGCTCTGAAAAACATAAAGGGGAGAGGGGAAGAGGGAAAGAGAGAGACAGAGACAGAGACAGAGACAGAGCATCTGCTCCTGAAAATTTTCATATGATGCATACTGGAGAATTTAACAAAATTCTCTCCATTACATTAAAATTTTTGCTTTAGTAAATTCCAGGTTGAAAACCAAATGATTGTAGAAAGAGTTTTTTAAGACATTTGAAAACCTTGCCTTTTAAACAACTCCACTTCCGTTGCAGAGAGAAAGCCTCAACTATTTATTCATTTCATTTGACTACTTTTTAATCTCAGTTTTTATGAGGACACTAATGACCCTCACAGATTGTTACCCTCCAGTGAAATAACAGAGCTTTGGCAGCGGCTGGATTCCAGTTGAAAGAATTCTGAAACTCATTGTAAATCTTCCTGTTTTGTTGTTCTTCAAACTAGGCTTTGCCATCTGCCTTATGAATTGAATTTTTGTTGCAGTATTTCACATGATCTAAAATATGGTTATTGCCATCCATAAACTAAGCTTCCTGGAGAGTATTAATTAAGTCCAAAATATTGCACCAATGTGCACAGTGAAATACAACACAAATGTCGTGGCACGACCATCATTATGATACTGCACTCTACAATGGCTGTTCGCTTAAAACCCGGAGACAATTTGGTTGTAGCAGCCAACAAAGTTAAACCTGAAGACTTAAATTCAGGTGAATGAGATAAATTGAAACAGATCTTATTGCTCCCAAACACTCTCTTGGAAATAATGGCATCTTGACATTTTATCAGTCACTCAAGCGGTCATTCCCAGCGGTATCAGCCGGAGCTTGAAGGATAGAGCCGTAAAGAAAGGACTGTCAGCCATAAACATTCCTCAAAACCATGAAAACCACAAATGAGAGCTTAAGTAATGGAGGACGCAATACCCTTGATATTTCCACAATTACCTGCAACAACAGGCTTTGTTCAGAACAGCGGTCATTTTTTCAAAATCCTTACTTGTCAGCCTGGATTGGGGTAGCAGGAAAGAGATGGGGGTGTACAGTGGAGAAGAAGGGGGAGAAGAAAAGGGAACAGAGATTTGCTCTGATGCCCAGAGGTTAAAAAGTGAACTTGAGTTGGCTGCTTATTTTTAAAAGCTTATGGGATTTTTTTCAATAACAACAACAACAAAAATCCCCCCAAAAGATTGATCTAAAGATTGATTAATATTATTAAACTTGAAGTGAAGCTTTGAAATCATTAGAAAGGCATTTACCCTGTTCAGCTGTTTCCTCTGTGGCCATTCCTGACGTCAAATTACAGAGGAGACAAATAGCAGGAAGGTACTGCAGGGAAGAGAAAGTTGTAATGGATAAGAATGTAAGTGGAGGAAGGCAAAATGAATTTAACTTCATTACACCCAGGAACACATCTGTGTCATGGAAAGGGAAAGACTAATTTTAAATGAACTTGGAACTATAATCTTGGCAATTGGGACTCAAGAAAACTAAATAAAATTGAGCATACACCACAACCAAGTCACCCAAACTCAAGAGACAGCAAATGCGGAAAGGTTAAATGCCCTAGAAATTGCATTTGTGGAGTTTCTCAACACAAGAGATTAATGGTTTCTCAAAGCAATGGATAAATATTAGCTGAAGACCATTAGCCGAGGAAAACACATCGGTACATCACTGTTCTCGCGCTTATCAGATCAATTTTAAATAGGTTTATCTTGGACTTTTCTAACATTTAATGAGGACCAAATTGTTTTTTTCTTTTTTCTGTTCCCTCCGCTCATGTTGACTTTTTGATATTACCTAGGAGAAAACAATTAAAATAAATGGGTCTGTGACAAAGTGTTAATTTGGTTGTCTCTGAAGCAATTGGAAAAGGGTCATTTTATGATTGCCTCCTTCTATTACACAGTTTATCATAAGTATTTAGAATGAACAGTGGATCTCCTCATTTGAGAAGTGAGTTTACTGGACATTTGGTTTCTTCCACCTTCACAGAGCACCTACCTAAAAATCTCAGGTTGCCCCAAATCTGCTTTGTTTTTAACAGCTCCCTTCCATCTGTATCAATCAGAATCAAATTAATTCCACTTATATTTAACAACAACAATTAAAGTGCAGTTTCTCTCTGGTGCCAGTCATTATGCTAGTTGTGGGTAATGTGAAAAAAAAAAGGTAAGATCCACCCTCACAAAGCTTAGCTCTGTAACCCTTTGTCACTCATGTGGTCCGAGCTCCTTCCTTCTGTCACCAGGGAAAAATGAAGAAACAGTGGGATTATTTTCATGTATCACTTCTTGAACGTGTGCAAGGAACACAGAATCACAAAGCTTTCTAATTAGGAATTAATGATTCCTAGGGAAAAGGAAGATCAGACATCAGCCTGATGCGTGTGGATTCTGCCTTAGTTGGTCCTCCTTAAGACTGTCTTGGCCTTAGCCCCAGTTTATGACTTAATTTCCCCAACTGCTGAGCTTTCCTACTTGACAATTTTTTAAATGATAAGGACTTCAGATATCAACTTGCCTCTTAACTTTCAATTTTTTTTTTCCTCTTTTCCTCCCTATGATTACACTCCCAAATTCAGATCACGACTTTGGAATCTCTTAAGTTTGGTATGTAGCAAATAAAGCAACACAAATGTTCAGTCAAATGATCCAAGTTTGAAAGTAGCAAGTGACATTTCTGCTTCCTTCAATGAACCATGCCTTTGTTGTCATTAAAAGAATCACTTCTTTTGATTCTTTGTCAGTATCTCATAATAAGGCACCAACAGAAAGAGTTTATATACGATGGCTTGACTGAACTAGAAAACAAGTTCTCATGACCCCAATATTTCCCTTTGTGCACAATACAGCATGTAATGGCCTAGTTCCCCAGTGCAGAGCAGAAGCCCATGAACATCTTTCATACACTGAGGCCCATCCATAGGTTTGAATCTAAGTACATCTGTGTTCTGAAAACACAGGTCACAAGTAAACCTTTGAGGAGATTATTTCATGAGAGTAAAAGGCAAGTTCCTTTCAGTGTTTAGAAAAAAGAAAAAAAATTGTTCTCTTAGTATCAAATAAATGACATATTCTAAGTCTTAGCAATAGTGAATTGCTGCTAATGTTGGGATACTAGGATGGTAAGATGAGTAAGATTTTTATTCTATATATTTTTATTCCCCTCCCCTCACTTCAGTGCACATATGCATGTGTGCACACACACATTCACACACATGTTACTTATCTATATCTGGTGTTTTTACAATGAGTATGCATAAGCTTAGGTTATAAATGTTAAAAGGAACCAGTTATGGTGATGGAAGACTGTAATCCCAGGGCTTTGGGGGCTGAGGCAGGAGGATCCCTGCAAGTTCCAGGCCAACTAGGGTTACAAAGTGAGTTCAAGGCCTACGTGAACTACATAGTAAAACCCTGTCTCTAAAGACAAAAAAAAAAGTTAAGAAAAGAACATAGCTTCTATTACGTAGCTTGCTTTCAGTAACCACTTTAAAAATCTATACTCTTACTGAGCATGTTGGTGCATGCTTTAATCCTAGGACTCTAGGAAGCTGAGGCAGGAGAATCACAAGTTCAAGTCTGGGCAATTTAGTGATTTTGTGAGATCCCATAAAAGTAAAATTATTAAAAGATTGGGGATGTATCTTAATGTATCGTAAGTGTAATCCTCTGCACTGGAAAAAAAAATTTATAGTCTGAAAAACAAGAATGAACAGTTTTTATTCTGCCTTCAACCTTTTATGTAAATCATAAATCTGCTTTGTCCCACTCAAAAAATAAAATAAAAACAAACAAATACACCAAGATAAAAAAAACAGTGCTCATCCCAAACATAATGTCTGCTTCTCCCTCTCACCCAGATCATCTAAACCACATTTCCTGGCTTATCTCCTTTCAGAATGCCTAGCTCCAAACTGCAAACAGTGCCCCAGGCCACTTTGGTTCACATCAGTGACCTTCTGGCCTTCTCCTGTGGATCTTTAGGGTTCTGCTTTTCTGAAATACTGTGTTCCTAGGATTCTTGATTATCTAGGCCAGAATCCCCAACTCTGGGGAGGCCCACTAACCAAGGAACTAGTTTCTGAGATTTCACCCACACAGAGAAGGATACATGTGGTTAGCCAGAGAGTTCTGCCAGGATAACAATTACTAAAGAGAAAACAAAGGGAATTATTTTTATAAAAAGGAGCCTTATAAAAGAGGCAAAAAGCAAGAAGCACTTTGAAGCAGAGAGGAGAAATAAGCAAGCCCCTGACTATCAAGCTGACTGCTAAAGACCACAGGTGCCATAGGACGGGGCCTTAGAATGTAATATTCCAGACCCACGTCAATAAAGGTAAAGTAGTGGGATCACCTTTTTCACCTTCCAGGGTTTTTCCACTTTGTGTTTATACACAGACCTCTTTCTTGTTCATTTAATCCAAAAAATGTATGAATGAACCATCTCCTCTACTGTTTTTATTTTCAGCTACATCCTATAGTGATTGTAGAAAAAGAAGGAAAATTCTGACCTTATACTTATAAAAACTTTCCTGTACTTGAAAAGATAAGAATTGTGTGCACATAATTAAGTAACTAAACAAAATAAATTTCTGCTTTCTCTAGAAGGGATTGATAACTAAGAAGCTTTGCAATGAGTGTATAAAGATAGAGCAACTGACACCAAAACCTGGGGACAGGGACAACAGAGATGAATTTCTTTGTATAGAAAAAGGGGGAAACATTGGATTGTTTAGAGTGAAAACAGGGAATGAATGAGGAGGGAGGAGACAGAACAATGTGACAACATTGAGAAGTATCAGAACATTTTATGGCAAACAGCTCGAATATTTTATTATAAGATTTTGCTTTGTTAGGGTAGATTCCCTGACTCTCTTCTTCTCCCCAAATTTTCAATGAAGTCTCCAAAATCCAAATCATAAAAATAAGCTGAGAGCCATTCTTTGGTGGAGGAAATGGTAGAAATATTTATTTCTAATGTGTAGAGAAACACAAAATGAAAAATCTAGAATGCAGAAGAAACAAAGAAGTAAAGCCAGGATCTGATCTTAATAGCATATAAGCCTCTCTTGAAAAATCTCAGAGATCTGGGAAATCTTGAGAAGTCTTTTGGACTTCACATCACACATGAAACAGAAGTTTAGGCTAACCTAGATTTTACCAAAAAAAAAGCAAAGCTGACATCTGAGTTCCCTCTATAATGTGTCATAGGATGCCATGTTTTGGAATATGTGCAAGAAACACACAAAAATTCCTCAAAAAAAAGTATAAATCAGAGCAGGCAAAGAATTACAGAATGCAGAGTTCAAAGTACAAGCTTCAGCCTGATCTCACTAGCTGAGGTGGAATCTGGCCACTTGGTGCCATGTCATTTGAAAGCAATTTCCTGGTCTCAGAGCTATGGTAAAAACACTCTAAGCCCATAGAACCCAGCCAAATGCATAGAAACGTTAGAAACACCATACAACTCCACATCAAAAAATCTTAGGGAAATGAAATTTCCTCAAAGTGTCATGTAGCAGAACTTCCGTTATCTGAACTTTTCACCCAGGATCTAATGCTAGAGTTTCTCCTATGAATTGCTAACACAGGAAATGAAGTGCGCAATCTTAGTATTGTATTTTTCTTACGAGTGAAGAAGGAATAACACAGATCTCAAATGTCTTGAAGTCTCCTTTCTAAAATTGACCTTGGAGCAATAGCTAGAAAATCAGTTGATTCTTTGGAACCCCAATACTCTGTGCAAGTCTCACTGAAAGGCTGAAGAAACTGAAGTCTAACCTTCATGTGCTTGCATGTGCAAACATGCACTATTCAAGCAGAATGGAGCTTTTTAAATATGTAAACTTCCTCCTTTCTCTTACTCCATCAAGGTGGAGTTGGATGCAACATCCTCAACTGGGGTAGGTCTTTTCCTCTTTAAACAGCTGGCCTGCATGCCAGTCATCTCTGGAAACACCCCAGACTCTCCCAGAAACGTGCTTTACTAATCTGTTAATCGTTTTTTAAATCCAGTCAAGATCATGTTGATATTACAATTAACCATCATGATGAATTCATACATTCTGTAGTCATTTGATATCACACTCTCCTGTAAGTACCTCAAACATCCTTTCTATTCACCTCTTTATCTCCCTCTTTTACTCACAAGGTTCTAGATGTTCATTTAATTCTTTTTTCTTTGTACTAGAAATTAAACCGGGAGGGCTCTGAGGTGGGCAGGTACAGAATAGTTTGTACTGTCGCAGTTTGATTGTCTATTTTTTAAAGCTTTGATTTTTGTAACTTGAACAACTACTTTTAAGATGATGATATATAATTTATGCACTAGTTATTCCTTACTGTTATTTTTTGACTAGTCATTTCTTACTGTTTTTTTTAAAGTTCTGTATTATTTATACCCTTTTTTTGTTTTGCTTTTTTTCTCTAAAAAAAAAAATCAGGGGTGCTCTACCATTGAGCTACATCCCCAGCTCTTTTTATTTGTTTGTATTTTTCAACACAGTCTCACTAAATTGCCCACATTAACCTCAAACTTGTGCCCCAGTCTCACAGATAGCTGGGATCACAAGTATCTTTACCCAGTTCTGGAAGCTAGATACCCAGAGCTTTCTACCATTTGATGCAAGCGGCTGAAATTCTACATATCCAGTGAGACCCTTGGCAATGCCACTGGTTTGAGGGTAATGTGGCACTAGTTGTATTCAAAATCCTTTACAGTGCTGCAATGCCAAGTATTTTCTGAAATAGCTAGACATAGAAGGGGAGGCAGAGGAGGCGAAGAGTCTTAGCTTGCTTAAACTGGCTAACCACCCAGAAACTGACAGTCAACCCAAATTATGCAAGCCAAGCACATAGGCACACACCTGCAATCCCAGCAATCAGAGAGGCTGAGGCAAGAGGATCACAAATTAAAGCGCAACCTGAGGAGTTTAGCAATATCGAGAGATCCTCTCAAAACACACACACACACACACACACACACACACACACAAGATCACCTTTTGTGAATCATTTTCAAATCTCTACTGCATTTATTATCTCAATAAATCTTTACAACACTGTGAAGTAAAGTCTGTTATTCCTGTTTTATATATGAGGAAGGTGAGATGCAGAGAGGCTAAGTCACCTACTAAAAGTCACATCAACTAATGAATCCATGGCAGAGGCAGGAATTAAAAAGTACCTTCCTAAACACTTCACACCCACTATCTTCTCTCTCTGTAAGCTGTATTTACAAAGCAAAAATATAACTACATTACTTTTAAAGCAATTGATTAATGTCTTGTGCTTTTACTATCCTTATAGCTTGCCAAGCACCATGATAAATGCTTGTAATCGCAGCCCTTAGAAAGCCAAGGTACGAGGACTGAAATCTCAAGTCCCACCTGGGCAAAAATAAAAAGAGATTAGGATGTAGCAAAGATCCTGGGGTCAATCTCCAAAAGAAGGAAGGAAAGAAAGAAGGAAGGAGGAAAGGGGATGGGAGGGGAGAGGAGGGGCAGAGAGAGGAAGTGGAGGAGGGGAAGAGAGAAAGAAGCAAAGCAAAGCAGAGAAATGGAGAGGAGAGGAGAGGAGAGGGGAAGGGAGGGGAGGGGAGGGGAGGAAAGAAATGAATGTCCTTACACCTGGGACTCATACCAGCTCCCTCCAACCTCCAGGGAAGGGTGAGACAAAGGTAATTTCTAGAACACCCTCTCACTTAGCTCAGAGAATATCTATTAGCAAAAATGTCAGCTGTATAGTAACTCATCACCACCGACTACTCTTTGGCTAGTGTCAGTTGATTCCTTTCTGGTTCGCTCCAAGCTGTTACCTTATAATTGTGACCTGGAGAGCCCACTGGCTCCAAGCTGAGCCATGAAAGCCAGCTATACCCATTTCCCAGGTCATGCTCCAAGACACACCAAGGCTACCCTCCTCCTGCCAACTTCAAGAAGATGTTTCGATACTGAACAAGTTCATGAGCCACAAAAATAAATTCAGGCTTATTAATTTGTAGCCAAGAAAGGCTTTAACAGAGCAGGGAGCATTTTGCTAAGATGACCCCAGCCACTATTTGTACCCTTAATCAAGAAACTGAAATTGCCAAAACACTAGACTATGTTGACTCCTTTGGCACACAAATAATTTAAGACATTGTGTGCCTCGGGGGTTCTCTTTTCTGGGTCCCAAATGATAAAACACACAAAATTTTATTCATTTCGGTCATGGTCCTGAGGATATTAAAAATCACATTCTGCTTTTAATAACTCTATTGATACAGGTAGTACCCTCTACCCAGCCTCCCTTCTCCCGTCTCTAACTGCAGCTCACAGGCATCTGTCTTACTATAGAAACAGTGATCTTGTGTGAGCTCTCATTCATTAAGTGCCAACTACACCTAAGCGCTCTGCAGAATATATACAGCATTACCACTTTATGGCTTCACTGTCATTTTGTAAATTGATAGCAATAATAATGCCTTACATCTATGTAGTTCTTTATATTTTTCAGAAGGCTTTTTGTGTTCATCATCTCATTTGATCCAAAACTGTTTTTCAAGAACAACAGTGTAAGTATTATTCTGCCTACCTTGTAGATTAAAAAGGATGAAGTTGAGAGAGACTAAGTGATTTGTTCTGGGTTAGACAACAAGTTTTGTTGGTGTGATATTTGAAACTGGGGACATCTCCAACTCACTGTGTTCTCTTTCTTTATAAAGAGAAAAAAGTAAAAAAAATTATCTGCTAATCTCCCCAAACTGATAAATAGCGTAACATAATCATGAAAGGAAAGATGACAGACAAGAAGAAAGGAAGGAAAGAACAGAGGGAGACTGGAAAAGAGGATGGAGAGAGGGAGGGCAGGAGAGAAAGAGGGGAGGAAGGAGAGAGGGAGGGAGGTACCGTAATATTTCCATCTGTTTGACTCACAAAAAAGATTCAGTTCCATTCCACTCGTGAAGGAAAGCTGAAATGTTAGGTCAGTAGTAGAGATAATTGACATAAACAAAATTTATGACTATCTACAGATGTGCAAGTTGCCTATATGAAGCATGAAATGCAAAGCTTTGACTGGAGCAGAAGACCTAGGTAAGAAAGTAAGAAGCAAGATGAGATTATATGGTAGTATCTTGAATACCAGGCTAAAAAGTTTGAAACTATTCGCATTTGTAGATTTGAATACTAACATTTAGATGGTGATGGTATTCATTACATTTTCAGTAAACCTATTAATCTCAAAACTACTAGGCTCAGTGTTGAACAAAATACAAAGGATATTAGGAAGTGTAATCCTGCCTGAAAGTCCCAGTCCTCTTTTAAACACCTCACACTCAACCGTGAGTCTGAAGCTGCTTAGCTATACAGATACAATGCAAGTTTCGGGCCACAAGTTGCAATATTGGTCCATTCTTTACTAAGAAGTATTTTTAAGAAGCTTATGATGGGAAACCATTTCACTGGCTTCTTTTATTAGATGATTTTCTTTTTAATTTCAATCAAAAATTGGGAAGATGAAGGAGTGGTAAGCAGCAGAGAAAGAGCCTCTCTGAGATTTGGGGTCTAGACACTGGAATATAGCAATGTGAGGAGGAACAGGAGGAAGTGGGTCCCTGGGGTGCAGAAAGGCTCCAAAGCAAGAATTGAAGTCCACAGAGAAAGCAAGGAGAGAGAATGTATAAAGAAGGAGAAGGTGGCAGGTGGCACTTTTTCCCTGAGCCTGGACCCACTGCATGGTTGGGGGTAGGGCTCACACCTGCATATGCACAGTGACAGCTCACAACCCCAGAAGCCTCCATGGAGAAACACAGCAATGGAACAGAGCCACTGGACTGCAGGGGCTGAGGAGCTAACTGGGTTCAGAATTCACCCAGGAAATGATGATTCCCTGGGAGCCATCTTAGAGAGGAGCCAAGGAGCTCAGAATTCACAGCAGATAAGAGCTTGCTCCTTCTAGTGGTGCCCAGTGACAGGGTTAGGGAACCCAGTTCAAATTGGAGGAGGCACATGGACTGCTGCAAGCTGAATGAGTCTGATTCCAGCTTCACAGCCAGAAAGCAGCCTGAACTTCAGTGGATATGAAGATGCAAACTCACTGGGATTATCTACTACCCTGCCATAAAGCTACAGCTTGCTGAGATTAATCAGTTCAGACTGGGACTCTGTCTACCCACATTGTCTACTAGTGACAGCAGAGACGCACCTCAAAGTGGACTGTTTTTCCCTTTCTCTCGTGTTTTTTTCCCTGATTGTTTTTTCTTATTTTTTTATGAGTACAGACATGGTTTCTAGTCGTTTTATTGTTGTTGTTTTGTTCTTGTTTTTTTTTTCTCTTTTCTCTGTCTTCCTTTCTTTGTTTGTTTGTTTTTTGAAACAATGTCCAGGCTGGCCTACAACTTGCTACACATAATTCAGGTTGTCCTAGAACTCTCAGCAGTCCTCCTTGCTCAGCCTCCCCCATGCTGGAATTACAGGCATGTGCCACTGTGCCCACCCTCTCTTCTGTCTTCTTCACCACTTTCCCAAGGTTTGTGTGGTCTTTCTTTGTCCTTCAGCCTTGCTTCTAATCTCTTCCTCTTATTCTCTTTCTTGACTTTTCTCCCTAGCCTATTTTAACTTTTTTACCCTGAGAATAAAATTACTATATTGAGGGTGTGTTTACTACTGTGTTAGTTACCTTTTTACTCGGTTGCTGAGACAAAATACCTGAAGCCCAAATTTGGGAAAGTAAAGGTTTATTTCTTACAGGTTTTGGAGGTTTCAGTCCTTACTCAGTTGGCTCCAAGGCAGACTGGCAAGGCGGGCCGCAGTTCTGGGTGGCTGCAAACAGCAAGGCAGAAACCAGCAAAAGAGCAAGACATATCTTCTTCCTGCCCTTACATTACATCCTGGCTCCACCCCTATGTGGGTGCAGCACTGACACCATCAACCCAAGGACCAGACAATGAACCAATCACAAATGCACAATGCAAACTCATGAGGCCTGAGGGCCACAGACATAAACCATGACAACTACATACAATTTTCTGGTTCATTTCTTCTTTTGTTATGTAATCACAAATCTAGTTCATAAGGTTAAACATGGCAAATTAACAAGTACTTAACTCTGTCATTTTCTGGGCTGTGTTTGATGGTATTGTTTTAGCTGATTGTACAGTTCATGCAAAATGATATCATTATTCTAACCATTTGTTCTTTCTGGTATACCAAGCCTGGATTGCCTAAGAATTGTAAAAGTATTACAGATCAGTACCATATAACCAAGGGCTGGGACACGTAGGCAGCAACCTCTCATCCCCAATAAGTTAAAGAGGTAGGATCTTGTAATGCCCTCAAAACCCAAAAGCTAGCTATACCTGGAAGACAACTCTGAGTAGTCATTTTCTAAAGGTTCTAAATGCTAGCAATCAAAAGTTGAACCTAAAGATTAAGGAAACCCCACTACTAAGACGTAAAACATATAATGGCCTTTGCATTTCTTCAAAAAACAGAAACACTGAACTCTAACTCCAACTTCTTCTTGTATCCCACACTTCATTTCCATCTCTTGGTAAAGAGATTACAAGTTTAGAGAAAACAAGTGAGTTCTATAGAAAGTCCTTGTTGTGATGATGCTGAATTACATTCCCTGAGCCTTCTGCTTACAGCAGGGTTTGTCAGCCTTGAAGTGACTGGCATTCTGTGCCGGGGCAGGGACCTGTGCTATGCACTAGGTAACATACAGTAGTGATGGTGTCTACTCCTTAGACACCAAACTGCAGGCCCTGAAATGTCTTAAGTACTACCCAGTGTCCCCTAACTGGCAAATTTGTTCCTGCTTGAGAATCACTGGACACCAGCATACAATACAATACAATAAATAGACATAGACAAAACCCTAGTAATTGGTTTGAAACAAAATTTTTAAAAAATAAATTAACTAGGTTCTCTATTTCTCTAAGCTTCCTGAATTATCAAACTTTGCTATATAATCCCATTTGCCCAGGTAAAACCTACCCCAAACAATAACCAAAAATTTAAACATACATACACATCCACACTCAAAAAGTCAACAGGAAATAAATCCCAGCTACGAACGAGTTAACTAATATTCCACAGAAAGTTATAGACAATTTCCCCCAAGAAATTAAATTTCTTTACAAAAGTACCCTAAGGACTTTAACACAAATCACTCTTCTTACTTGAGACGATTTATCATTTTTAGAGCTTATAAATTATACACACCAAGCAGCAATTTTATACACCAACAACCATAATAATCTAGACACAAAACACAGCAGTTGAAGGGTATGCTCTTCTAACCAAAGGAGGGGGTGGGGTAGGAAAGGAGCTCGCCACACTTTGCTTTGGATCAGGCTTCTCAGGAAAATAGCCTTTCTTTTCTGTCCTCACTATCTTAATAGATTTCATCTTCCCTTAAAAGACAAGTCACAATCTGTCCCTGAAGACAGCTGTTATCATTAAAATGCTCCACGGAGGGCAGAGGGGCAACATTACTCAGTGTGCGACAGAACATACAAGAAGACACGTGACACTTTTCCTTTAGGGCCAACATTTTGGAGAATGAAGGAGCTAAGACAGGACTCTCAGGGGTCAGCTCTTCCACCTTCTTGATTCTGGCTGAGGCTTCAGTCGAACTCGTTCGAGGAGGAAAGTAGTCAGTTCCCTTCATTTGGAGGATGGAATGTTTTTCTCATTTCACAATATAATTAAGAGGATGAAAGCTCGGCTCTAGCTAACTCTCCTCTCCCAGTTATCATTTGTGCTCACTTCAGCCAGCCTGATCTGAACATCACTTAAAATGAGCAAGAATGTGGTGCTGGATATTCATCTGTACAGCACACACAGAATGCATCACTCCCACCCTCCCATGATGGAGGTGAAAAGGAGCCACATGAAGGGCACACACAGTGGCCAACTTGCATTATGCTGTGTTTTCTGTCTCTCCATTATTTTGAGTACTAATGTACATATCACAATTAGGCTGCATAGATAGAAAATAGAGTAATTACGGTATTTAGAACTGGAAGGCACCTTGAGAAATCTCTGTATCCATACGCATTTTACAAAAAGGTAGAGTCATACATATAAATTTTAATGTACAGAACTATCACTATATGCAATAATATTCTCCTGTACACTTGAAATTTGGGCAAAAGATAGCTCCTAAGTGTCTTCACAGATACACATAAACACACACACACATTCCTACATGAAATGATTAATTATCTTGATTGTGGTGATTATTTCACAGCATACACATATATACACATATATCAAGTCATTAAGCTGTTTGGTTTAAATCTGTGCAATTTTTTAAAAGAGGAAAAGCCAAAATCAAAGGAGTAAAATGAAATTGCCTGAGATCATTCAGTTTATCAATGATCTGTGCAAGCCGGACTCTCTTCCTGACTCAGTTCAGTGAGCCATCCCTGACCGTAATACTGCATCTCAGGAGTGGTGACAGAAAACCAAGTTCAGTTCAAATTGTTACTAGAAACAAAGAAACAGAAACAAACTAAAAATAAATAAAAATGAGGTAAAAGAACTATTGATATAATCTAACAAATTGAAAATTATCTTGTTGGTTCGGTCTGGTTGGATTGGATTGGGTTTCTGAGGCAGCCTGGAAGCTATTCATCTTCCCAGTAGCATCCTGAATTCCTTTACAGATGTCACCCTGTCCCATATCTACAACTATGTGGTCTGAATGGATCTGACATCAACACTAGGCCCAAGAATTCTCCTTTAGGATTCATGAGAAGCTGTTACCTGGTACAATTCAAAGTCAACCAGTTTATCAAATTACTTTCCTCCCCATTAGGAAGAATAAGAGTACCAGGAAGATAGGCAAATTGAAATCACCATTGGAACTGGAAATCCAAGTTATACACTTCTTTTGCTTGGAGCTGTTGCTGAGCATAGTTTGCCTTCTTCCAACCACTGTGAGATGTAGGAGAATCCTAGAGACATATAGGACTTCCGGCCAGAGTTCACAGAGTAACAACTGCTGGAGAAAGTCCCAACTTACTACCTTCTTACTTCCTTACTATCTTCCTAATTCAACCAGGAACTAACCGGAGAGAGCTCAGAGAACTGGAAAAAACAACACAATATTGTGCTTCTATTACAAACAAGTTTGCTAGCTTTGCTCAAAATCCAAAACAAAACAAAACAAAAAAAAGTAATCTAGGTAAACCCAGGTAAGCTTTAATCAAGTAAATCCATGAAAGCCCAAGCGTACTGACAACTTAGGCCTAGTTTATTACTGAATATGAGTTTATGAGGGTCTGTACCTTTACAAAAGGAAAAATAGGCCTCTTTTATACCTTTATTTAAAGAAAACCCAAGTAATAACAAGGATCATTCTTTTTTAGTCATAAAGATTACATTTGATTAGCAATTTTACTTTTAAAAATACAACATATACTCTCCCATTTGATCCTTACCCCAATTTTATAGATGAAGGAACTAAATCACAGGCTCAAGGAAACTGTCCATTACACCTTGAGAACATACTCATTAGTGAAATAAATAAGACACACATGTGTAAATATATTGTTTCATTAGTGTGACAAGCTGAAAGAATAAGCATATGTGTGTGTGTATTTATGTATATAAAAATAGTTAAGGTACATATAGTACTGATTTCTCTGAGTTCACTGGAGAGAAATATGTGCTAGTACTGTTTGGAAGATTGAATGCAGATGTCTTGTGCTCTAGGTGAATGATTTGGGGATGACACTGTGCAATATATGTGGCATTGTTGCTCCCTGATTGATGTGCTTTGAAATTATCTGTATTTTCTTCTTCCTCTTCTTCTTCTTCTTCTTCTTCTTCTTCTTCTTCTTCTTCTTCTTCTTCTTCTTCTTCTTCTTCTTCTTCTTTGAAGTTTTGGAAGTTTATATAATCTCCATAAATAATAAACAAAGAAATAGATCCTAAAGCTTTTGAATTAAAAGATATGATGATAGAATGCTCACAGTGGCAATGTCTGTGTAAGAGTGAGTGTGTGTATGCACACACCCACACAGATGTGAAGAACAAGAGGGTAATGTGATGGATTGTGCTATGAAAATGAAAGCCAGAAAATCATACTTACTTTTACATAGTACTATTGACTTTAGTCAGGAATCAATTGTTCAGACATTCACAAAGGTACTTGAAGTTCAAAGTGACTCCTTAGTGATGAGATTCAAACTCAGATTTTTACTGCCTCTTCCACTGTATAAGTAAACAAATAACTATTTCAGATCATAAAGTAAAAAAACTCTTGTGTCTAGGAACGTGGAGACTTTTTTTTAGATCCTCATGCTCTAGGAAGTAGCATTGTCATCAATACGAGATGTTTAAGTCTTCTATTCAGAAATTCATCCACTGAGATCTATTTTTTTTCTGTTAGCCAATTCCCTATTCTCATCTAAAATAAGAATGACCACTTTGTGGAAGTTTTGGAAAATTTAGAGACGTTTATAAAGAATTCCTTTCCCCTTTATGCTAGAAAAAGATCATCAATAGCATCAGAGGTGAACAGAGCCAAATTCTAGAGGATGGAAGCAGCACTATTTCTGTCTTTGCTCCAAGAACAAGAGATGGCAGAGATGAGGAGAGGAAGGGAGAAGGCTGGACACCTACTCACAACACACTCCTGCTCCCAATAGGGCAACTCCCCATCTATCCTCTGTATTTATTGGGAGTTTTATTCAAATTTAATTTGTTAATGTCTCGTTCAAAAAATACATGCAGAAAGGTTTGAAAACTGTGAGGGCTACTCAGGCAAAGAGCCTTGCTATATACCAACTACTCACAGAGAAACAGGGGCGCTGCCCAAGTCCTCTATGGCTAAGGACAGAGTCTTTGCCAACCCACTAACCCTCCAGATGTCTTATGTCTGTCTCATTTAAGTATTACAGCAACCAGGCAAAGTAGGTATTAATAGCTTCATTTTGTGAAATCGAAAACTGAAGCCCAGCTCTAGAATGTGTCAGCTAAGACAAGCAGACATATATCTCCTGACTGCAAACTCCTTGATATTTGTACTATACTCATGGTGTCTCCATGCAAAACCAGCATGCATTTCTAATATGTGAGTCATACTGTATCATTTCTAGTTTACTTGAAATTGTCATCTTTAAATACCACCTCACCTCTTCTGACATGTTCTTTGTCCTTCGATTTTGAGTCAGTCTTTTTTCTTTGTAAATTGATTGTGTCTGTGGTGCCCTTCCAAGATGACCTCTGCCTGGCACAGAAAGCCAACCAACAGGCCATTTGTCACACCTCATCTCTTCCTTTTTATAAAGGAGACAAAAGGCTGTCTTTGAGCCCCCTTTGGAAGTGTTTTCATGCTAATCCAAGAATTACTATTGTGTTTGTTTTCTGGCTTGTGCCCTGTGAAGCTGTTCATGGGGCCGCATGGACCTTGTCTAGTCACATTCCAGGCCATTCTTGGAACATTTTGGGGAAACGCATCATCGCTCTGCTGGTGGGAGACAAGTCTGTGTCCCTGCCTGAGGCTGGCAGCCAATGCATCTATGTCCTTGATTGCTCATGAAAACATCTCTTGACATCTCTGCCAGGCAGCCCGCTACACACTCAGAGGAAAGAGCATGAACAGAATCAAATATTTGTCCAAACAAGACCAAGACCAGGCAGAAAAGAACCAACACCTAAATTTGTATCTTTCTGGAAAAGAAAAGAAAGTCAACTGGGTGCTATAGTTAGGTCTTAGGGGAAAAATTCAAGCTTTTCAATGCAATCTGAGTTGTTACAGTATAATGGAAAGAAATCCACAGTAAGAATTGAGAAACATGAGAACTAATTCTGATTCTGCCACTAACTAAGTGCAAGACTTTGGACACTTTGTTTTATTTTATCTCACACACCCTTACAAAACAGCTTATGTTTGAAAATCATGGGATTCTGATGAGGTTAAAGGAAATGCTGTGTGCAGATGTATTTAGTAAACAACAAAAATCAAACAAAGAGTCACTGCGAGGGCTGCTGCCCACCAAGCTTCAGTCTCTGCACTCCTGAGAAAGACATTAGGATGTCTCAATCTCAACAAAGCCCACGCTGTGTTGAAAGACTTCAGAACTTTTTAAAAACCTAAGCTAGAGGCCTCACTAAAATCTTGAGGGTTAGAGCTGAGAACATGTTTTGTTTGGCTAACCCGGTTCGCTGGACATAGCCAGCCAAGGACTGGTTTTTAGAATTTTCTGAACAAACCAGTGAAAGTTACTAGTCCAATATTTAGAGATTCTCAAAAAAGACAATATAGTGGATATGAAATGAAACTACCTATATATTTAAATGCAAAACTCTAAATTATAAAAAGGTTTTTTTTTTCCAAAAGTGCTCTGCTATTCTTTTGGGGAGTGATTGGTTTTATTCTGTTTTGTTTTGTTTGATTTTATTATGTCTGATGGTATAGACAGCTATTTTGAAGAAAACAAGAGACATCATGGTAACCATCAATGATTTTCTATTATATGATTTTGCAGCTCTGTATCACTTTCATTGTTCTGTCCTGATTAGCTTTATTTTGTTTGATTTGGTTTGGTTTGGTTTTATTCTCTTTAAAATAAAATAAAAAATTAAAAACTAAAAACAGTGCTCCATTAAGCCAAGTTTTGTGGAGCGTGCCTGTAATCCCATCACTCAGGAGGCTGAAGCAGGAAGATCACTGCAAGTTCAACGTCAGCCTGGGATTCAAAGTGAGTTCAAGGCCAACATGAGCTGCATGAGACCCTACCTCAAAAAAGATTAAAAAAAAAAAAAAAAGGAGGTGCTCCATTCAAAGGAAATCTTTGATAGAGTCAGTATCTTTGTTCACCACGGCTTATTTATGGATATCTGTAAACCACACTAATTCACTAAAAGCTCACCTAACACAGTGGTACACAAGAAATCCTTGTGAATTTTGAGGTTAAGCTTTTCATGAATAATATTTTTAGTTTCAAATTTGGAAATTCATTCCAATAGAGTTTATAAATAGAAAAACTGTACAATTTTCATCCATACAGTGCTTTTGAGAGTAAAAGCAGGATTATTGATAGTGACACTGGAAAGAAGACAGGACTTTTCAAGATATGCAGGAATATGCTTGGCCCAGTTAACCCTGACTTATCTGCATTGCCAAGACTATCAAAAATAAAGGGATTAGCAATAAAAAGATTAGGATCTAAATAAAAGGATTGGAACTAAAGCCTACACTTCAAATTTCTTTATCAAATTGAGGTACAAGGGAATGTAATTCAAACTCACTTTGCTTTGACCTATAATCACCCTTATTTCTCAAGAAGCACCTAGGAGTATACATATAGGTGCTCCTCTTTTAACATAGGGCTATGTCTAGATAAAAAAAAAAAACACAAAGTTAAAAACAGTGTAAGTAAAAATACTTTAAACAACTAATCTATAAAATAACATAGTTTAAATATGTTCACAATACTTAAGTAGACTACAGTTGGGCAATATCATCTGCCTCAAAGCCTGTTTTATAAAAAAGGTTAACTATTTCAGATAACTTATTGAAAATTACCTCCAAAAATCATTGGCAACAGGTACTCTGCAGAGTATTGCTTGTTTACCTCTACTCCCAAGTGGCTGTTGGGAGCTCACTCACTACCGCTGCTTAGCACCACTAAAGAGCATTCTCTTGAATGCTTATTTGCAACCCAGGGGGGAGGGATCACATTTTAAAATTTAAAGTATAGTTTTAACTGAATTCTTGCCATTTTTCACCATCATAAACTCTAAGAATTTCAAGTCGGACCATCTTCAATCAGGACATCTCTTTCTCCTGCACCTCTTTGCAATCTCCATATTCCAGCTGGCTGATCTTGGACCTCATTGCACTACAAACTGTCCACTGATTCCAAGAAGCTACTCATTATGGAGGACATCTTCCCTTCAGATGAGCGCAAGCAAGATGGCGGCTACAGGCATCACCAGGAGTTTATGAACGTAGCGGAGACTACACCCAGACATTTAGAAACCCCCAAAATGGAGAGGAATGTTCTTGAAGCTATCTCATGCCTGTGACTGTCTGGTCTTTAATTGCAGAAAGACTGTCCCTTTTTGTCCCCACCAGAAGTCCCATAACTAAAACCAAGCTCCAATCTGTTGATGCCCACTGGCCAGTGGGAAAAAATGTCTGTTCTCAGGAGTAGATTTCCTAATACTGCTTGTCTGACAAATGTCATTTCATTCTGACTTTATTTCTGAGAGATGACTTCTTGGTTGGTAATGAGCCTTTCTTTATACCCTGCTTCTCAGCCAGTCATATTAACGGATACCAAACATCAGGCTTGGGATTTAAAAATATAAATAACATGGTTTCCAGTCCCCTTTCATGCTTGAAAGGAAATTTGTAAATTGTCAACTTAATTTTTCCTCTGAATTCACAGGTATTTGCTGTAGTAAGGATCCACCCCCACCCCTCAGTTTCACTCATCTGCAGTATGTGGCAGGAAAGGGGTATTAGGATTGTAATTGTCATCTTTTTGGAGCACAGTTTCTTTCGGCAAGTTGGCTATCAATTCTGCCTGCCAAAATAACATTTTAATGTGTTACCTGCTGGCCAAGCGTGTTCTGTTAAGTTGACTTCTGCCTCTGCTTTGTTTTCTGATGCTCTTTACCATTCGTTTTCTTTCCATTTTTACCATACTTATTATTTTCAATACAAATGTGCATTTTGCTACTTTGTGTCCCAATTCTGCAAAACATTAGCTTAAGAGAAAAAATACGACACCATGGGGAGAGTAGCAAACACAGCCCTCTCTTCCATGAAAGGTTATTTTAATGAGTTTTATTCTGTAGTTGGGGAGATACTCTTAACCTCTTTGGCCCAGGAAGATATGATTTCTTGACACTGAATGTATTGCAAATGCATTTTTATCAGAGCAGTGTAAGGTGGACACCAAAGGGATTTCTCCAGTGTTTAACAAAGCCATCTATTTGCAACACAAAGTAATGCTTTATTTACTCTTCCTCTTTGTCCTGAACATGGTATTATTCCAGAGGCATTGCTTCTCCCCTGCAAACTGTCAGGGGCCAAGGGTACTTTTCAGCGTGTTTAGGATCATAATTGGCAAAAATGTCTGCTACATCATGGAGAAGTAGTAAAGGTCAAGCATGATGCGGTGGGGGCCTTTCTCCAGTTTGCATAAGACAGATACCACAGTACCTTGCCTAGTCTCCAAAGTTCATGAGCCCTTCTCCAGATTCGAGGAGGACAGCCTTGCCTCCCTGCCAGATAATTAGCAGCAGTGGCAAGCCTAACAGACTTGTCACTGGGCACTCAATGGTGCTCCTTCCCTCCAAGCTCATTTCCTTGGAAGATGAGAACCATTATCGTAAAGAGGGATATTGTAAATTCTGTTCCTTCTGCTACACCATGCCTCTGAGCAGGGAAATTTGTGTTTTCTGCCAGGGAGAAGAATAACATTTATTTAATGGATGCTGAGCAAAAGGTATTCACATTTCATGCTTCAGGGCTTAAGCTGATCCTAGATCAAGAGGGAACTTTTCTGCTCTCTGAATTGTACAACTGGGTAAGTGCTTAGTGAAAACAACCTTTCAGTTCCCAACTAGGCATGGTCTGGGGTCACCATCTCAAGGCTACTTTCGTACCCCCTCAGCTCGCAAATTTGTTCACAAACCATGTTTCAATCCTTCTCTCCTGCCAGTCTCCCTTACAAACTTCCAACTAGTAATATTTCTTATAGACGGCTCTGCTCCAGCGAATTCCAGTTCTGCTTCACCAGCATCCCAGTCCTCCAAAAGAATCCTCTGCAGTGTTAGAATCAGTGTTTGCTTACTCAGTGCAGAGGACAGCAAAAATCCAAAGAGGTAAAGGAAGTCTGGAACTGTAGAAAGAAGTCGGGTTTAAAGCTACAAAGATTAGTCCAAGCTCAACTCATTTTTGCACTCCAAATAGATAGGAAATCATAAAGAGCCAGTTCAGTGTCATTCAGTTTCCTAAGCTAAAGATAGGAATAATGATCCTTTCCTTGCAGGGGTGTTACAAGAATCAAGTGAAGTCACCATAGCCCACAAGCGGTTCAAGGACAAAAGTGGGATCATGTCTCCCTTCTCTCGGGAGAGAATTTAGTCTGGTTCTAGCACTAATTTTCCAAGTCAGTTCTGCCAACTCATTCAAATTTTTTGTGAGTCCATCTGCAAAATAAGAAAAAAAAGCCCTTTATCCTGCCTTCCCTGAAGGATTATTATAAGGATTAAATAAGATGTTCAGTAAAGCAGGAATTTTATAATACAAAAAATGTAAAAGTATTGCCAAGAAATAAAGTGCTATTATTATGCTGATGCTTATGTTTATTAACCTTAAATTCTAGAAATTGTACCTTTTAAAATATTTCTCACATTAATTAGGTTTATATAAAAAGTACAGTGGCACCTTTTAAAATCATATACTCTCAACGCTGCAATGGTAGAAAAGCTGATGTAATCATATACATGTATACATATATATACATATATGTGTGTGTGTGTGGCTTTTTTGTTGTCATTTTATTTTTTTTGAAACATGTAGTTTCAAAACAGTTTTATGTATTTCAAAAGTAACCGTAAACTCACTTTATAGACCACGCTGGACTCAGTCTCACAGTGATCCCCTGCCTCAGCCTCCTGATTGCTAGGATTACAAGCATGCATTGCGACACCTTGGCTTTAATGCTGTATTTACAATAGGTTTGTTCTCGGAGAATGGACAAAAGATTACAGGTGATTTAGTCGTGTGTAAAATGGACAAGTATTCGGGAATTTCTGTGTCACCGCTAGACCAAAGCCTTGCACATGAACCTGTGACACATATCGGATGCTCACTAAATATCAGAAATACCTCACATTTTCTGATTTGAAGTTGCGTGTATTTATAGGGTGTCCATCAGCCTAGCCTTCCTCCTCAACCCGACCATTGGACTTTTGATCATCTCCCCCTCTCCTTCCTGTGTATTTTCCCCACCCCAGTCCCCAGGATAACCAGAATGTGAAAGCAGTTATAACTGAGCATTTCTAGTTGAGTCCTCAACATTCCCTTCTAGCCTTCCCTGAACATATATTCCCAGATGACAATTCGAGGTCCTGCTCCAATTCTGTGACTACGGAGTAGATTTTGCCTTTGTCTTGGTTCCTAAGCCTCTTCTCTCTAATGTATAGGAAGTCTTCATCCTTATCCTAGGGATTTTTCAGTGCTCTGACCTCAAATCTGCCAGAAATGAAGACTTTTTTGGCTTCAAACAAAAACAAAAGCCATTCTACAAAGAGAATTGAGAAGGAGATGCTAGAAGACTTCAATTGTGTGGGGCTCTTCTCCCTGCCTCTGCCACATTGCTACATCTGTCTGCGAGACATCTCCTTGCCTACTCAGTTTGTGAAACCACTGACACCTTAGATGGTGTAAGTCTGGGATCCAGCCAACTGGAGAGACTAAATTGCTCCCTAGACCTGAGTAACTCCCTCGGTCATGTGCTCATCACCATTTGAACAAGAGTAAGAGAGGAATGAGACAGTACTGACAGTTCAGGAATAGTGGGAAATTATGTGCTGCGTATCTCCAAAGGTATCCATTGCACATCGAACTATGGATCCTGGCCTCTGTTCATTTCTCTTGTACTGCCCTTCAGTAATACCTACTACTGAGCCCTCCACAGTATCCAGATCATCATCAAGACAGATGCTGGTATGGTTCCTGTCCTTGACTTTGCAGGCCATAGGTGACAATCACTTTTGGGGTTGGCCACGTTTTGCTCTGGTATCTGTCCGCACAAGGCAATGCTGCTACTCCTGCTGTGATTTCCTACCAATCCCCTCAGAAGGCACAGTGGTTTCAGTGGCTCTCACCACATTCCTGAGGACCTGAGGAAGCTTCAGCTCACTCCATATTCTTGCTACAGTCTCACCTTTGTTGAATACTGAGGCTGTAGCTGGGTGCTACTTTTGATTGTTTTTGTCTAGCCACTATACATCTTTAAGCACAAACTTTTACTGGTACAGTGAATTAATAAAGAACCTAAATACTTAGCATGAGAGGAGAAAGAGAATTAGAGAGGGAGAGGAAGCTTCTATACTTCTTGTGTCAAAATCTCCTAGTGAGGTTTCAAATCCAGGTTTTTCATGCCTTAGATGTAACAGAGCTTTAAGTGGATCGCTTTTTGTGTTTTGGGTTTGGCCTTAGCATCATTCCAAGCATGAGGCTTTGCCTCTAGGTCAGTGTCATCATGCCTAATTTCTTCTATCCCAAACCATAAGTCTTCTCCAAGGAAACAGCTTACCTTTCCTGTAACTTTCTCCTAGCACACCTTCACACCTGGGCGATAGGTAAGCAGAGATGGTGGAAATCTCACCTCCAGCTGGGATCTTGCCACAATCAGAATTAATGACAAATAACTCAAAGGTTCATGAGCTATAGTTTCTTTTTTTGTTTTTTATAGGTGTGAAGTTTAAAGTTAAATACATATTATTGAATTCCTCATCACTGAGATAAAGGACGAGACTGATTCTGGCTCCCATTTTATACATAGTTGGCTGGCTCAAGGCACAAAAGCATGGTGGAAGGGTCTGGTGGGGGAAAGAGGCTCATGGCATGGCAACCAGAAATAAGATAGAGAGAGAAAGGAGCAGTGGAGGGAGACACTCCCTTCCAGGTCGCACCCCCAGTGACCTGTTCCTTTCAAACAGGCTCTGCTTCTGTATCACTCGGAAGATTCTCTCACCCTTCAAAAGCCCCATCTGTGAGCTTACGAAGCTTTAGTGGGACACGGAGATATAAAACATAACACCATTCTTGGTCAGCCTCATTATCTGACCTAGGATTTGGTTTTTCAGAGCAATCTCTTGCATGCAGTCAGGGGTATAGCTCAGTGACAAAGCACTTGTCTGGAATGCATGATGTCTTGGGTTGCTGCAAGAAAAACCAGCCATCTCTCACAAACAGACAGTTGTACCCAAATGACATAGTCCTCTTTACCTCAACACAATGAATCCTCCTGGCACTGGAGTAGTTTAAAACCAGTTACATGTCCAGTTTTGGCCCAGAGAAGACCTGGCTCACCAATAATTTCCAAAGCAGGGGAAGATGATGGCAGGTTGATGAGTCTGGAAGGGAAGGAGGGACAGGACGAAGTCACAGTGACATAGTAAAATACTGTAAGATGTCTGTATTGCTGGGGGACATCATCCTAAGTGCCTTCTCCCTGCATCCCCTGGAAGAACTGACAACTGCCTGGCCTTTACAAAATGAAATTGACATTTACAGGCTGAGGTTCAGCAGAAACTGAAGGGAGGGGAGGAGATGCTGTGGGTAAAGCCCGAGCCCAGTTCCCTGGATCCAGAAAAGCAGGCCTATAACTCTGCTGTGAGTGATGGGTCAATATCCAATAACTTCAAATCAAAAGCTAAAGTCTTCTTGAGTCAGCACAGCTGAAGGCTCCTTCAGGGGATAAGAATACAGCACAGGCCCTTCTGAGAGCGCTGGAGTTGCCAGTAGCCTTTAATCTAAGGAAACCACAGGCAAAGCAAACTTGGCATATAACTTTTCCTACATTAATTAGCACCCTTCAGTTTAAAGGGAAGAGAATGCACTTGGGAGAGCAGCTAGAGTTCAAACTTCACTCATTTGGATTCAGCACACAAAGACTCTGGGAAGGGTGATGAAGGGGCGGAGGGACAGTACGGGGACATGGAAAGGGAGAAGAGATTATTTTCAGGTCAGCGGAGCAGTGGCTCTCAGAAGCAGGCCATTGTTTGAATTGCGTGATATTGATTAGGGACCATCATCGGCGGTTCTTTACTTTTGAGTGAGGCTCTGCTGGTCCTCCTGGAAATAGCAGCTGGTTTGTCCTGGTGCTGTGCTCCCTGCATTCTGTTCTGTCGGGAGCACAAAGTCAACATGATCTTAAGATGTAATTTTAATAGGTGATGCTGTAATTAAGAGAAATCTGCTAAATGTTTATATGTTCCACAACCAAAAAGCAAATCAGTGACTGAAAAACGAAAAATAGAACAAATCATATGTGTATCATTTATTTGGATGTTAAAGACATATAATTTCTTTTTTAATGAACTGAGGATATATGCATACAATCACAACTGATCTCTGCAGAGGAGGACAAAGAACTAGAACTGAAATGGCATGAGAGATGAGAATAAAATTTTTCTTACTATTTCTTATTATTCTGCTTTTTCTTCTTGAAAAGAGAATTAAAATTCATGAGCCACTAGTGTAATTATGCACAGAAGAAACATGGAAATTGATGTTGGGTTCTGTGGGTTTTTTTTTTTTTCAATTTCTAAAATTAAAAAGGAAAGTTAGCACGAGGTGCTAATTGTTTCTGTCCACTTTGCAGACAAAGGTGACAGTTGAGAAACTGTTCATGGTTGTTCGTGGATGAAAGATGCTGACTCCCATTTCCACGATTGTATGTAAACGCATCTGTGTAGCTGGAGCGACAGGTGTGTGCTTGGCTTCTCTGTGGCTCAGTTCAAAGGTTCTGGGTTCAATCTCTCCCAAAGCAAAATAAAAAAGAACATACAGTTGTCTTCTATCAGTGTCTTTTACTAAGGCCCTATTTAATACATGATAGGCTGAGTAGTATTCCAAATAAAGTAAAATTCATGGACTCCTCCTCAAAGTAAGCTGCACCTTACCATTTATATTCCACCTTATTTCAAATGTTATAGTGCGATGTGGCAGGTGGATGCTTGAGTTCTGAGTGAGACATTGTAAATTTAATTCCTGGCTTTCCCAATTTCCACTTGCATGGCTTCAGGCAATTTGCCTAATGCCACACCTCGATTTCCTCATTTGTGCAACAGTGTTAATAGGGTCTTTGGGAAGATTCAGAGAGATAATCATGGGAGGCACTTGGCACAATGGCTGGTGAGGAGTAAGCCCTCCATAAATGTTAGCTATTCCTTGTCCCATTTCTTCTGGTATCGAGGTAGATACGGCACATATTATTTATACATCAAGGAGAAAACCAGGGCAGAGAGAAATCATGCTGGTTGCAAAGGGTGGCAGAGCTACTGAAGCCATCAGTCTCAGGATCTTCATTTGTCTTACACCTGCCCCACACCACAGTGTCCTTCTAACAGCACTGGTGAAGATAAAACACACTATCATGGACAACAGCGCAAGCGTGGAGGACAATTGAAGGAAAAATGACTGTTCTTGCTGGCTGAGTCCTTCTCTGCTTTAACGGACATCTGATCTGCTACTTACCAACAAAGTTTAACACAAACTTAAATGTTATAGAAATTACTTCCAATGGCACTTACAGTCTTTCATGCCAACACATATTCAAGGGATGAACATTATTTATTGATGTGCTCTAAAGAATTGAGAAGTAGAGACAATTTAGTTCTGTGACTTTCCCTAGGCCTCGTTATCAAGCTTTATGGAGCACCATTACCTCTGTTTGTTGGGCCTCTGATTGTGAATCAGCAGGTCTAAAGCAAATACCCATAGCGCCCCAGTTTTCAGATGCCTCGGCTGGTCAGGAGGCCACACTTTTGAATATGACTGTACTGAGATAGTGCTGTAGAGTAGTGTCTACCAAAACATAATTCCCAGACAATGTGCACTCAGTGATCCTAAATGTTTGTCAAAACTTGGCTTTCAGGGTTCCAGTCCAGATTCACTGAATAGGACTGTCTTCAGAGGAGGCTGGGAACTTGCATGGTCAGAAGTCTTGCCAGTGAATTTTAAGCTCATAAAATTTTGGGAATGACAATTTAAATTCTGAGTATTTCCATAATCAGCATCTTATTATTAAATCCTGATGACTTACTAGAATGCTCACCCTATAATAATTACCCAAATATTTTTGTTTAAATGCACCTCTCATTTGCATGTCCTGTTCCTCACCCACTTAGAGACCTCTTCTCCCCTCTCTGCCTCTCCTTTAATGTCTTCTGGGTAGCTTTCGGTCTCAGGAATAGCTCAGGAACCCACTTGGTCAACGCATACAATACACCTTTAATGGCTTTCTAATTGTAGTTATAATTAGTTTCTTGCATCAATAAAACTTTGCACAAGCCCATTTAATTGGATTATAATCTCCCTGAGAAGAGTTGCTGGAACCTTTGCTTCTCCCATCCACAGAACTCCAATCTCAATAATGCATTGTCATTTTACCCTAAAATCAAAATTTTATTTTGTCCTATATTTTACTTCTCTGAGTTAGGAATTTATACTTTGATTCGCTCAGTCTTTTAATCCAGCACCTACTAGAGGCCAGACACTGAGCACAACCGTAGGGTCTCAGTTAACTGATATACAGAAATAGAGAAGGAGTGGGCACACAGCAAATGCTAATCCTCCTTCCTTTCCCCAGTCTCCAATATCACTCAATACACACACTTACAAGATGCTGAAAATATTCACTGGTACTTGAAAGGGAGAAAAACCTCTGATAACAAAGTGATTTCACAGGAAAGACCAGGGAGTTTATCTCAACGAATATCTATGAAACTCACACATCCCTCACCCCAGAGAGAGAAGAAAGCCTCTCTTTGGCTCCCTCCAATCTGATGACAGGCACTTTCATATTCCCCATATTCAATCAATGTTTTATCATATCACACTACGGTGCTGTTTCACCGTGTGACAGGAAAATACTGTAATCGCTTTTATGGAAGGCTCTCCCAGAATCCAGTAGCTGTAGGCAAGCCTGGATGGCAGCACGACGCAAATGTTTACAGATGTGCATCTAGCTGTGAGAAAGAAAGGACCAATTTTTTTCTCCAATTAGATTTTATTGGTACATTTTAGATATACATAATGATCACATTCATCGTGGAGAATTTGTACCTACAGATTATATAACTTGCTGCTTTTTCCCCCCATTCCCCAACCCTCCTTTCAACCACTCCTCTCCTTTCTGCTTATAAAAGCTTTGTTTCCATTAATTTTTCTTTTCTCATTTGTTTTATTTTTCCCTTCTTTCATTCTCACTCTCTCCTCCCTCTCTGTTCCCCTCTCCATTTGAACATTTTCTCCATAAGAGCAATTTAGAGGGACAATGTCAAGTTTGAGAGGCCAACATGTCTCATCTTTTATTTATTAATTAGTTATCTTGAAAACTGCCCGATTAGAAATGCTTTCACATGCCAGGAATATAGCTCAGCATCACACCCTGCAAAATACAAAGAAGAAAAGAAAGAAAGTAAAATTTTCATAAACAAGAAAGAAAGATAAAAAGAAAGAAAGAAAGACAGAAAGAAAGTGAAAAAGAGAGAAAGAAAGAGAGAGAGATGGAGATTTTTATCCACAAAATTATTCGTCAAGTGATAGAGCAAAGGAAAGCTGAAGACAATTAACAACTATGTTAAGTCAGTTATTACTCTATTACTGGTTCTTTGTTCACTGAAAAGAAAGGGTTGCACTAATATCCATTGGAAAATTTTTTATGTCCATATCTTTTATTCTGAGCAACTACTTTAAAAATAACATGCAATGCATTAATGATTGTTATTCTCATGTAATTTTGTGATGAAATTTTGTTTTACCTTTTTTCCAAAAGCAAATCAACAACAACAACAACAAAACTGTGTTCTATGGGGATATCGCTGGAAGAATACTGCGAGATCAAGCGAGCCACCCTCCCATATGATGAAATCGAAGCTCCGGGAAACATGATCTATCAGAACTCATGAACATCCTGCCCTCCCACTTTCTATGTTACACTATCTGAAGTATGCTAAGGACTCGGAAACCTGAGTGAGACCATGTGCTTTATAACGGAGAAAACCACAGCAGAATGAAGATCCAGAGTCACCAGCAAGCCCTCTATTTTACAGCCTTGTCTTTGCTTACTTTTTTAATGGTCTCCCCGAAAAGATTCTTCCCAAGTCCCAGCTACCTAGTAAAAGGTAGTCTCTGTACTTAAAGAATGGGTGCTAAATTTCCATTCCCCATCATACATACGGCTACAGGGAATCACTCCTTTTACATACCTTCTATTTTCCTTTAAAAGGTAGTATCCCATTTGTGTTTTGGTAAATGTTTGTAGAATACTATTTATCAAAATTTGAAGTATGCTTTTATGCCTTAAAAATCTCCCTCTCATCTGCCTATTATGGTGTCTAATGGTCTCACCATTAGAAAATTATTTCCTATACACTAAAATTTAAGCATTATGTCTCCATAAAACCCTAGCCCAGTGCTCATGTTTCTAGGAAATTTAATACATGAATGAAAAAAGTCGTTAGTACATTATTATGGAAAGACCCTAAAAGAATGAATGGGAGATCAACCTCATTCATGAAAAGTAAGGTCTGAAGCTGTGTGTCCTGCTGAAAAAGGACAAAAGACTACAAAAAGATGGTCCTAGTGATACGGGGAATGAAACTCCTGACCTACTATGTCCAGTATGAGCTCATGTTCTCTAAAATCAAAGAATGAATTTTAGGAACAACGGAGGTTAAGAGCAGAATATATTCATTGAGGGAAAGCTTTTGTCTGAAGAGAGACAGGAGGGGTCCCAAGTGGACTGACAAGGACTCTGTCTTTTCCAGGGACTTTTATAGAGTAAAACCACGGGTTCAAGGTGGGACATAACTATAGTTAGCCAATAAGATCAATAATTCAGGTAAAATTGATTACATTAGGAACAAATGGGGAAGCCAGTGGCCTAGAAAGCGGGCATTCTTACAGAGCTGTGAGTTGTGACTCTTTCTTCAGGATATGGGTGCATTTGTATGGGCTTTTGTCTTGAGGCCTGGTCCACAGCAGGAGGCATAGGTCTCCCCTGCAGTTGCCAGGTAGCCACACTGGCTCCATTGAGGACCTAGCCCTGTCTCACTGCCTACAATATTTCTGACTAACTCAGCTGCCTGCAACACTAGTGTAGCCACATTTCAGCCAGCAGTAAGTGACTGAGGGTAAAAAATAAGCGAGAGAAAACATGAGTAGCATACTTCATACTTGCTCTTTTTTTCTTTACTTTAAACTATGGTTGGCTTTGGACAGTTCCCAAGGAAAGTGCTGGTAAATACAAAGTTAAGGACTTTATTCCAGTTCACAGGATCCCTCACAGCCTTGCAAACATACATTGTATACTTGCTTTTCTTTTCTTCTACTTTGCACCCTCCTGATCTTTTACTCCTGAGGTCTGACTTATCTTCAAGTTCCGATTCAGAGGTTCTGTGTCACGTTCAGAGCAAAGACTTGGATAGTTGTAATAACAATTAACTCACCGCCCCTTGTCTCCCAGATGTATATACTTCAGGTTTTAGTTTTGCTTGTACAGTATTCCACCCTAGGCTTACCTCCCATCCTACTAGGTCTGCCTGAAATAAAGAAAGACACTAGAACTCAGGAGTTAGGTCTGAGACAAGGTCTGTCTAGTAACCTTGGAAGCAGAGTCCTTTATCTACTTGTAAGGCAACAAAGAGTGTGGAAAATTTCAAAGAACACTGAAAGCCTGGCCTACTTAGCTATAGTAGCCAAGCAAATTAGATGTAAATTCAAGTACCCGTTTCACCACTAACAAGTACCAATGACTTTAGCATATTGTATAACCAAACTTAACTTGTTTCCAGAATTTTTACTACTAGTTTATTAGGGTTATGAGAGCAAAATGAGGTCAAGCTTTTAAAATCTTCCACAATGTTACACAAATATATGTTATCAGCACTATTATGGACATACACCCAGCAATACAAGCCATTAATTAAATACCAGAGCAGGACACAGAATTAAATGTTTGTCCTGAAAAAAATCTTTATAAACTGGGAAAGTAAAGACCTAGTTATTATTGTGAATCAAGATTTAGCTTATATGTGAGGTGCGTCTGGCTCCTGGCACAAATATTCTCATTGTATATTATCTTTCAAATAGTGGAAAATTTGGCATATAGGGTAGAAGTCACTCTAAATTTCCTAGAAGACAGAATTCAATAGTGTTTACATGGACAGAAGGTTGAAAGTGTTTTCAGAAAGAGCAACCAGGAAAACTTCCTGTTCATCTGACAGGTTTGAACTACTTAAGTCCTAATAATGATAGGATTGAATTTTTTTCAGTAAAACTAATGTATCTACCAATTATAGCATAGAAACGATGTATAACTTATTATATCTTCTTTTAAGCATGCTTCAAAAACTATACATATGACTCCAAAACATTTTTAAAAGGCTAGTCAATGATCGCTTTGGTTAAGTAAAAAAGTAGACTAGTAACAATTGCCACTATTTCAAACTTACTATAAGGATATTCCCAAGGATCAGCTTAACACTATATTTGATACTGATATGAATTCCTCTTGTTGCATTAATCAGCTTTATCATAGCTCTTCCTAATGAGGACTATTATCCTCATGCTTTCCATCCATCTTTAGAGCCAATGAAAACGAGGGACCCAGTAAAAGCTGGCTTGATGGACATTGGACAGTGTCTCACTCCCAGAAAGTCCCTTTGCTTAGTTTAATGTTCTTCCTATTATCAATTTTATTTTTGAACTCAAGTTTTGCAAGTCAGTTCCATGGGACAAGGGAACATGCATGTGAACAGAATAAATAAACAGAGAAAAATAAAAAGCTTTATAATTTAGTATCTTTCAACAGTATGTTTTGGCCAAAGTGAGCCAGTGGCTGGGTTAGAAGAACAGTCCTTAGACAGGATTCAGGGACAACCTTGCAGACTCTGCAAGCATCATTTCCCCATCTCCCACCGAATCTTTCTCCGTTTGTTCTACTGGAGAGCTTGCCACATTCTCTGACCCAGAGTGTATCTTTTTCTTTCAAGCATAAAGTTCTGCCACAATCTCAGAAACACCTTAGACTAGTGATATATATTAACTTTGTATTAGTCATTTGAGTTGTACAAATGTTGTTAAATTTTCTATTTCAGTCTATAATGAAGAAATATTTCCTATCAAAATCAATCCTGCCTTGTTTTTTTTAAAGTAATTCTTGGAAACAAAAGCCAAAGTACTATTAAGCAGCAGCCTGAAACTTAGTAAAACTTATATTATAATTCCAGAATGCCAAATTGGCTTCTATTTTGGCTGGTGTTTACCTAATTTCTTTCATGGGACTATTTTTAGTACTTCCAGTGCATTCTGATTTGTTTTAAATGGGCACAGAGACAATGTACACAGACACATACCTAATTGGCAGCAAACACATCCGTTAAATTCATAGTCTATAGATATCGATGTTCTATTTAGAAGGAAGTCAGACAATGTATAAAAGCTTTAGGGAAAAATTTTCTTTGCATAACAAAGAGCTAATGCATCAAGTTATGGTTTGTTGATGGCATTCAATTAACACATAACTGTTGTTAGTTGATTAAAAATTAACTGTGAATAAACATTTAACATTTAGCACTTACAAATGTTCCTTGATTTATTAAAATTGTAAGAGCAAAGGAATCTGAGACAAGACTAGAAATAATTGGTAAGATTTTTAATGGAAATTTTAGACACGTGGTAAAATATATCTGCCTACTATATGTACATTTGTAAATCAATCTTCATGTTTTAACCACTCATGAAGAATTTTGCAGACCTCCGGTTTTACAGGCACTTGAGAATAAATATCTGCCAGGGAAAGAAATCCCATCAGTTTTCTTGCTGTTCCTGTACAGATGGTGGACCATACTGTGAAATTTGCTGTTCTTCGATTGCTCCATTCTGCACACGCCCCAAGGAATCTCAAATTGTAGGAACGAGAGATGTAATAGAATAAATAGGTCATCTATTCCAATAGAAATTTTACCAGATTTATATAAGATGCTCTCAAATTTATAATACAACTGACTTCTGAGGGGGCTCAAATGCTGAACAGAAAATTGGCTTTCTTTCCCAGCCTTCTTAGAGTCATTATGTTTGAATAGCAATCATGTTCTCTTCTGAAAAAAAAAAAATACAGCATCAGAATATACATACACAATTGTTTTTCCAGCAAAGCAATTGGACTGAAGGTGGCCTATCTCCAGACTTTCGTCGGCTTTCCTACTTCCACCTGCAAGCCAATGGCTGCATTTGTAAAACAGTCAAGGCTCCAGGAACAATCCATGAACTAGAAGACTGTACATGTGGCCTTTGTGGGGGAAATGGTTTCATTGCTTTAAACTATACCCCAATCGACCAAGATGATCATTTTTCAGACATATTAAATGATCACTCCAAAATCACTTCCACATATTTTTGGACACCTATTACGTACAAGAAATAAGGAAGCAAAGGAATTTGAGACTCATTCTTAAGTCGTATTAAAGGTTTACATTTTGGGGTAGAAGGAAAACCATTCCTAGGTATTGTGAATGTCCTTTGTACTTGCCTTCCTTCATCCTTCTGCTCCTACACGGAACATTCTTTTTATGGTTCAGATGGCACTAAACCCACTGTAACTCGTAGTCCTGGTCACATCTTATGGTGTAAAAATAATCTCAAAAGACCTGGGGTAGGTGAATTAGATTCCTCCCCAGCATTTTCATGCTGGAGCTTTCTGAATAGATCTCCCATTATCAACAGGAAATAGGAAACTGGGAAAATGGCATCTGAGTCTACCAACATGCTCAAAACATGGAGAGATTCTGGTAGAGAAATAAGCTGCAAAGAGACTTATTAAAGTCATTCAAGTTACATTTCTATCACTTATAACTGAAAAAGACCTAACAAGTACACAGAGGAACCTACGAAGTGAAATATACAGATAATAAGAATTAGGAACATTAGGAAGGGAAATTCAAGAGAAAATTTTCCAAAGAAGGTAAAGCTTGAGTTTTCCAGTAAAATAGTAAATAAAAATAAGGTTGAAAATAATAAGCCAATTTCAAGGTTCAAAGATCAATTTTGGGTGAAATGAAAGCTATACAATAGGGTAGGAATTAGGCAACAAGATAAAGAACAAGAATATTCCTGGTAAATGCAGAATACAATTGGTAATTTAAAAGTGAGATATTTTTAATCAGCTTTAAACAAATAAAGTGCAAGCACACATCATCGTCATCATGCACCATTACAAGTCACCTTTGGTTTTACAGTGTCGCTGTAGATTGTTTTTGATTCTGGAGAGGCTCCTGGACACGTGCATAAAGAAAACAGCCTGGTGGCACTTCTCTGACTCTTCTACAGACTGGAACATCAAAGCCATCTACAAAACATTCTTCACAATGACATAATCCTGTTAGAAAGACCAATAAAATTGACTCTGTGTATAGATTGCAATTTTTCTCATCTCCTGGTCTCTTGTGTCTGAAAAAAAAATTCAATTAAAGAGTTTTTTTTCTATCCCTTCACACTATCATGATCTCCTCTTTCTTTCTTCCTCTTTTTGCATACTTCATACAATTCATACTCTATTTTTCTATAGATAAACAAAACCAATGACAAATATGTATTAGATACTCAATGTTTTTAAATACAATAAATGCTATAATGCACAAAATTAAAAAATAAGAATTTCATTAGTGTCATGGTGTTTATTATTGTAGTGTTTAAGTAAATAAATGAAGAAGAACCTGCAGGTTTGAGAAGGAAGAGTAAGATAAGAATTGAGTCAAGTAGCAGTGATGCCACATGAAGCATTTGCTTTGTAGAGTGTTTTCATGTCTCCTTGTAATTGATTTATTTCTTATTCAACAAGATGGGCCCTGGCTGGGCATGATAGCACACACCTGTAACGCCAGCATTTGGGAGGCTGAAGGAGAAGGATTGCTGTGAGTTCAAGGTTAGCCTAGATTACAAAGTGAGTTTAAGGCCAATTTAAACTGCGTAGTGAAACTTTGTCTTAAAAAGATCAAAAAAAAAATTAAATAAAATTTAAAAAGGACTGGCCCTGATGCAAAAACCACCAGTTTGTATTGTGTGTTCTTTCTTTTTTGTGCTACCAGATGCTCCACCTTCTACCTCCTACTCAGTCAGTGTTCACCTTCTCTGGAAACCAACAGAGTTAACACTTATGAATGCAAGAATCGAGAAGGATGTAGCTTAGTGGTGGAACACTTGCCTGGTATGCACACGGCCCTGGTTTTAACCTGCAACATACACACGCACATACACACACATATACACTCACGCTCAGAGACCAAGAGCAGAGATAGACAGAGACAGAGAGTTGGAATAGAAAGCAGGAATGCAATTAATTTTATCCTTTAGATTCTCTGCTAATCTCATTTATTTACTCACCAAAGACTTATTGACCACCTGCCATATGAGGCCTGCCAACATCTAGGAAATAAGCAATACTGCATCCCAAGATGAGCCTGAAGAGTAGCCTTTTCAAAAAGTTATATTCACTAAGTCTATCCTCACACTGTATTTTGCAAGTCACACCTATTATCATCACAGCCCATGCCTCCAATCATCAGTGAGGCTTTATGAGGAAATTGATGAAATCATGTCATTTGTCCTCAGTTACATTCAATAAGGTTAAATGTTTCTGAGAGATCAAATAGGAAGAGGTTTGAAAAAATGTGCTGAGTTGAGTCTTAGATGTTCTTTCACACCCTGCCAGGAATGTTGAAGTGACATGCAGGGATGGAAATCAAAAGCAGAGGCTTAGAGTTTGAATGTGAGATCAAGAGGCTTGAATCTGATCCAACACAGAGAGAGAAGATAGTTTCTAGAGCACAGAATGGATAATTTGAAGATTTTTTAAAAGATGCTTGAGCACATTTATGGGCTAAAAATTAACAATAAAAGATGAGAGGTCAAAACTGAGAAGACAGGCAGAAAATTTACAAGGTCTTAGGTGAGAAGGTAGGAATGGGTTATATGAGGGTCTGGAAGGGTTCACTTGTCTTTGACAAAAGGAAGGATCTGGGGTGAAGATAAACATTTCCCAGAAAGTCAAAGTCAAAGTCATCTGCTACAATAAGAGCAGATGTGGGCTGGGACCTTCTCGGACATGCTACAGTTGTTATTGTGGGGTGTTAGAGCTTCACACAGATAAGAATGAGGCCTCGCCTTTGCAGAGTAAGCACCATGGAGCTAGGGCATAAAAGAAGGAATTGAAACCATGTTAGGGAGTCGCCTGGAAAAAAGGCAGGCAATTGGAAGTTCATCACACTGGGAAGGATAGAAGAAGAGCCAGAGACTACAGAAATAGTATAAGATTTTAATTGATTAAAGCAAATAAAACCCCAGGATGTGATCTTGAATTTATGAAACTGTGGCAGAAGGATAAATACTGTTTTAAATTTTAAGGCTGGAACAAGAAGGTCAAATATGTTTTCCCTTATTAAGTACTGTGTTGACAAGGATTCCAAAAAATCCATCCAGGTTACATGGGAAGAAAGTGTTATAATCGATGAGTAATTTTGGCACTGAGGTATTAATAGTAGGGACACGTAGCAAATGTTTGCCACCTCCTGCATAGGCCATCCGCAGAAACACGGAAGTCACCTCGGACCTTAGATCAGCGAGGTGAGGCAAGCACTAAAGTCTTAAATGATAAGGTTGGGAAGTGTAGCCGCCAGTTGCATGAACCTGAAAGAAAATGGATTTGCTGAAGTAATGGAAGAGTAATGATCTGAAAGTAGTGATGAGGAATGAAGAAATTGCTAACAACATATTGCAAGACAGGAAGACAGGAGAAGTGGACATTAAAGGAATTAAGATGTGTTATGAATGTATCCACTCCCCACAATGAATGTCATCATAATGTGTTGCGCATAAGTAGTAGGAAAAATAAAACCTAAAAATCAATTAAAAATAAAAAATATCAGAAGGTAAACATCTGTTCTAAGACAAGGGGAAGTGTGGCTTTAGCAGGAATCCAGGTTTCCATTTAAAAACTATATTTAATCTCTAAGAAAAAAATGTCCTAATGTAACCATAAACTTGTTCTAAGATGTTCTCTTTAGGTTTAGAATGGAGACAACCTTATTTAGTTGTATGTGTAAATCACTTAGATATATCAGAGTACTGAACTGGACTGTACATGAATAAATGAATAAGAATAATCTAAAATACCATTCTGAAAGGCACTCTGATACAAAACTTCCCATTAAAAGTTTATTTTCCTTAACTTGCCTCCAATCTAATTTTTCATTTTCTCCAACCACTCTGAGAACTAACTAAATAGGCTTCCCTGAATAGGCTGCTCTTAGTCAATACCTATTTCCATCTCCTCAAGCTTTTTGCCCACCCCATGCAGCCCCTTTGCCACCTCAGATGCCCTCTTTATATATTTCTGACCATCAAAATCTTTCGTTTCCTTCCAAGCCCAGTCAGCCACCCTCTCTTGTCATAAGTCTTCCTCTAATACAAAGCCTTGCCCTGTTCCTAAACCATCTGCACCTATATATACTTTCACGTGTGACTGATTTCTTTTTTGATCACAAGCGACCCATGCTGATTCCTTGCATACAAGAACAATCCACATCTCCCACTTCTTTTTGGCATCACCAGTTACTGACACTAAACACTCTGTAAATAACTGAGAGATGACTTTATGAGTGAATTAAGGAAAACGTACGCATTATTTCCTCCTATCATTTTTCACCTTCTTACAGTGGTAGGGTGCAGGTGGAATGCAGGCCTCTGAAAGGACTGCAGCAAGATTCCGATAGAGAAGGGGCGCAGAAATCCAACCTTAATTCAGACACCTACAGGAAGATCGGTAGTAAAAAGGTGGGAGCTAAAGCCACCGAAGGACTGGGGTGGGGAGGGGTGCACCTTCTCCCCAAACCTTGAAGGGTATCTTCATTGTCACTCTCCAGAGAGTGTGTAGCACTTCTGACAAGTTCCCATTACCCCATCACTCTCTCAGATGGTGGGCAGTGGAATCGATATTCCCAAGGCTTTAAAAAGCTCCCAAATGTTGTGCTGCCATTCATTCAACAACAGGGGGAGAAATAAGGAAGGAAAAAAAAAACTGATGTTGGCTTCTTATTTTGCTTATGTTGTTAAAAGCCGCTCCAGTGCTGCGGTTCTGGAATAGGTCCCCTCTTTCTTTGAAAGCATGCTGTGTGATAGACTGTCATTTGTCCCCTGCCTCCAGAAGAGCCAGCTGGCAGCTAAGTGCTAAAGCCAGTGACTTGCATGTGTTTTTCTGACATTTAACAAATGGGAACAGCTTGCAAATCTGCATTAACTCACTCTGTCTCACAAATAATCAGGGCCTACGCAGTGTAGACGCTGGGAACATTAGCTCCGACACAAAAGAGTGAGAGGCTGGGGGGTGGGAGGCGACAGAAAACAAGTCAGCAAATAACGGATGTTTTAACGAAGGGATGAATGTAACAAAACTCTGGTTCAGAGGGAACAGTTTTGAAGTCATTTTTGTTTTTCAACAAGCCACTGCTAATGGTGCTGAATCCATCTGTCAAGGCCTGGCTTTGCAGCTTGAAGTCATCTTGCCTGCACCTCACAAATGCTGATCTGTTGATTGCTTCCATCCTACACATACAGTTTTTTAAATTCCATAAGTTTCAGAGCAAAGGTTCTCTCAGAAAGGTTGCATCTACCACAAGTGGACATTTGCAAAGCTCACTACACAACAGATCACTGTGTGTGCACTCTTATTGAATTAAAGCATCTTGTTGCACTTTTCCTTACAAGTTAGGGTACAGGTCTAAACAATGTTTGAACTGTGGATTTAGAATTAGTGCAGGAAGTTGCTTCCTTTAGAGTGATTTGATGCTTCAGGATCGGCACTATCAACCCTTAAATGTTTCACCTCTTTAAGAAAATAGCTGAGTTCATGATATTCGAATTCCTTTTCACAAATCGTCAAAGAAAATAAGACCCTGAGCATGAATAAATAGAAAGTAGATACACTGGGAAATAAATGTACATGGCATAGGCTTTGAAAAATCTTATTTCTAAGAGATTAAGAGGAACTTACACTTCTCTTAAACTTTCAGGAAGGATCACGGAGAAATCTCATGCTTTTGGTCAGCTTTTCTGTCCTGTGACAAAATACCTGACACCCATAACTTATGGAGGAGAGGTTTATTTTGGCTTATGGTTTCAGAAGGTTAAGTCCATGGCTAGTTTGAAGGCAAAAAGGCTTAGTAGAGGAAAGCCACTAAAATCGTGGTAGCCATGAAGCAGAAGAAAAAAACAAGAACATACCCTTTCAGGTCATGGTGCCACTGACCCATCTTGTCCAACCAGACCCTCCCTCCCAACAGCCTATGAATTCATCAGTAGATTACTATAGTGGTAACAAAGCAATTCTATGACTCAATCACCTTCCAAGAGCCCGACCTGTAAATACTTGAGAATTCAGGAAAACATTTTAGATTTAAACCATAGTACTGCATGGTCATCATACTTCCTTTGGGTTTTATAAGAAAAAGCCTTCAGACCTCCTGAAGAGAACCATGCAGAAGACTTGGAGGCTCATAATTATGTTGCTAGACTTCAGAACAATTCCACAAAAGATTAAGATATGTATTTCCTCCACCACAAGTGTGAATGCCCGAGAAGACAGCCCTCTTTTCTTGAGGTAAAATAGGCTAGTAGATCTAGTATAACCTGAGGCCTAGGCCATGGTCAGAATATAAGAAGTGGTATTTCTTTGCACTGCCCAAGGATCCAAAGAGAAATTCTCAGCAAGAACTCTTTCCATCATAGGAGACTTGATAGAGGTACAATCACCTTGGAAATCAGAACTTCCAGGGATCAAAAACCTAAAAGTCTCAGTTATGCAATGCTGGCTAAGATAATTGGCACAGTCAAGGACAAAGTGGCAGTTCCAAATAGAACAGAAAGAGGAAGAGATATTTGGATAAGGACTCCACCTCAGCAAGAAAGTAGAGGAAAATATGAACTAGGATTTCAGGTACAGTTGACAATCATAAGTTACTAAAACTAGATAGCTGGCATAAGATGCTCTGTGACTTTCATGCAATGTCCCGTTTCAAGACTTTAACTGAGCTGTGTCTCTGACTCTGGGAAGAAAGGCATGAAGAAAATTAGGCCTGTTCCTCTAGTGCAAGACTTCTCATGTACAGCTACTAAGTGACTGGGCATGACCCTGAGGTCTCCTTGCAAATCACATGAATCTTAATGTATCCCATGATGGGAGTCTGGGGAAATGAGAGTTATAGATAATCCTTTTAAAAATTAGCATATTTTCTTTTGGGAATGTGACAGAACTAAGAATATATGTACCTAGGTCAAGTAGAGTTCTTCACTAACATAATATATTATAAAAACAGTACATCTTAAATAAATAATTCTGAATTCAAATGTTTTACCTTCCTTACCTATAGCATTGCTCCAAACCTTGTATTTAGGTGGCTTTCCTCTTAACTAGTATTGCTCAACTTCACCTATCTCTCATATTTAGTAACAGTATTTATGTTAGTCATCATTCTGTTGTTGTGATGAAATACCTAAGATAATCAGTTTTAGAAAAGAAAGATCTGTTTTGGCTCACAATTTCAGAGGTTTCAGTCTATGTTCATTGGCTGTGATGGTCCATGGAACTATGACAGGCCAGTCATCATGGGAAAGCACACATAGAAGAAAACTGCTCACCTCATGATAGTCTGGAAGTGAAAAAGGACGAGGATGGGATAAGGGTCTGAAGTTCCCTCCAGTACACACTCCTAACAAACAAGCCCCCCTCCCTTGGGCTCCATGTCCTAAAGGTTCTCTCATCCTTCAATACTGTCACAAGCTAGAGACCAAGCTTTTAACACATGGACTCTTGGGAAACACTTCCCCACATAGCACTACCCTAGACTAAGCCATGATTTTAACCTTCCTTGTGGCAACAGCTTCTGGAGTATTTCCCAATTCCATTTTGCTTTTGTCCAATCCAGAGGCCAGAATAGTTTCTTTAAAACAATCTGATCATGCGAGTCCTCTCCTTAAAACTCTACAACTCACAGTTCTCACAATGGGTATTAAGGCACCCTTGCCTACATTGGAACTCACGGAGATAGTCTAGAAGATATTCTTTTAAATACAGAACATTTTATACTTTCAGTGAAAGAAACACTCCTATCATCCAGATATTACACAATTTCAACATTACATTGTAATACATTTAATTGAATGGTGTTGAATTTTTGAAAAGGTTGGTTTTCACTGATTATTATGATTAAAAAACAATGCTATATTCAAATTATTGGGAAGTAGGAAATACTGGGTAGAGATGTTCAATCTAACTCCAAGGTTGAGAAACTATATAGCTCCCAATAGGCAAAAATAAACAATTAGTAAGTTATATTGGCTATTAAAAATTATATTATAATTTTCTTTTCTGTTTGTATGTATTCTTTCAAAGAAATCCTAAACTATTAGGCCATAAACACTTATTAAATAGTAGTAAATAGGGGTTTTAAGTATATCTTTTGGCCTAAGGTACTATGGACCGAGAATTCTTAACAACCTTTGCCTCAGATAATTGCTCTTTGATTGTGAGATAAAGTCTAAAAATCCTGATCATGATTCACAGGGCCCTGGGTGGTAATCTTCTCCAGTTTCATCTTATTTCCTTTTAACTGATCTCAGTGATGCTAGGACGTCTTTTATTGCCAACACATACCTCATTCATTCCTTTCTCAAGGCCTGTATGCAATACAAACTCTTCTCTTTGTACACAATCATCTTCTCTCTCCCTCTCTTACTATCTATTCCCAACTACAAACACTCTCTTCTCTAGTTAATGCCATCTCAGCCCTCGGGTGTAAAGGGGTCATTCTGTTTGAAGTCCAACTTTACTAGATAGTAGATTAGGAGACAGAATGTAGTTCCTCAAGGGCTTAGTAGATAGAAAGGCTTGAGTTCAATCCACAGCATCAAAACGGTAATAATACTAAAATAAAAAATAAAGTCGATTAGTTGTTTTATGGCTTATTTTTCTTTCAAAACAAATTTACATAAAAACAGTGTAGTAAAGTGGTTAATGGCACAAATCCTCGAGCCAAACTGGAAAATTCAAAAATCCCAATCCTGCTGCTGGCTAAGTTGTTTATGACTTTGTACCCTACTCATAAAACGAGATTACTGATAGTGCTCATCTCTCAGGGCTGTTATATGATTAAATGAGTTAATATACATAAAGTGTTAAGAAGAGTACATATGGAAAATGCTTTTCCTTACTGCCTACTTGACTGAGCTCCATGAAGAGAGAAATGATGCCTCTTCTGCTAATCATTGTATGATAATCACTGTATCACACCACTGAACAGTGTGTGGCACACAGGAGATACAACAAATATTTATGAAAACAGACCTTTGCTCTTGGTCTTGACTCTGTTCTCCTTGAGATGACAGTACCATGATGAACTTCATAAAGTGGTGAATGTGAAGGAATCCACCTCCACCCCCCAACCAAAAAATCCTTTTTTCTGTATATACTCTCTACTTTGAATGCTATTTCTGTCCCTTCTAGTGTCAATATCTGTTAATAGTGCCTGTGTAGTGTAGGAACTAAACTGCCTAAAAACACATTGCAAACTAACAACAGCAAAGACATAGATTTCTGCTTAGGTCGAGGGTTGTTTTTGAGGCACTAGAAATGCCTCATTTGAATAGCATGCTATAGTATTTCCTATGCTACATGGAGCCAATTCCTTTGGGGCTGATTTCTTGTTTGTCCCCTTGGCATGAAACTTTGCTATAACCCCCAGTCAGTCAATGGGCTTCCTCAAGATCTCTTCCCCTGCTTCACCTGGTCTTCCTCCCAAGACTAGCTCCTGCATCGAGGATCTTTGGTCCCAACATGGACAGTATGCTCTGAACTACCTCTCTGAGACAAAGAGTGCCATCTCTACTATTGAAAAGCATCCTTCAAAAATAATAATAAGATACTGACCTCTCCTACTTGCCAATCACTAAAAATGGTGGTATTCATGCAAATAAAATTGAATATGTACAGTGAGAGACAGAAAGTAAATAAGTGCACAAAGATACGATGTCCCTTCCAGCTGGTAATAAATGATCTCATCACACAGACATCAGTGTGAAATGAACTTTGGTTAACTCTGCCTTTAGTACCTTGGCTTTTCTACTTAGGTTTCCTCCCTGATAGCTATGGGCCACTGCATATAACACAGTCAGATTTGCACTTTTTTTGCTTAACCAACCTCCTTCATCTCCTCCTGCTAGGAGCGTCTCACAACTGCAAACTTGAATTCAAACTTCTGAGATGATGAATTTCATGTGTTGACTTCTGGGCCATATAATGCTACATTTGGCCAGATATTATTCTGGGTATTTCCAAGAGAGTGCTTTTAGATGTGGTTTACATGTAAAAGTAGATTTGAGTAAATCAGATTACCTTCCATAATGTGAGTGTGCCTGAAAATAACAACAACAAGACAAAACAAAAATAAAGACAAACAGCAGCCTCCTCCTTCAGCCCATCTCAAGGAAAAGAGGGAAAAGAGAGCACCCCTGCAGTCCTGCATACTGCCTTCAAACTTCAGCCCTCATTTCAGCACTTGGTGGCTGAAAAGTACACAGCCTTTTAACTCCAACTGGAACATGGGCCTTCCATGGGTCTCTGCGCCAAACAAAGTTTGGAGTCTCTACACTCAGAAAGTAAGAGTCACTCTTTCTATTCTTTCTCTCTCTCTCTCTCTCTCTCTCTCTCTCTCTCTCTCTCTCTCTCTCTCCTTCCTCTATCATTCTCTCACTTTCCTTTCTTCCCTCTATTTGTATGTATGTGTTTAGAGATACATTTTTATTTTTATATAAACACACATCCTATTGGTTTTGTTACTCTAAAAAATCCTAAACTCCCCACGAACAGTTGAAAATTAAAAACAACTTCTTCCTTCAGATAACAAAGCAAAACAAAAACAAAACATAGAGTATCCCTAAATGAGACCCAACGCAAATGGTGATACCACTCTAATATTTGCTGCCTGATTGAATGACTAAGCCAAGAAAGGCCAATGACACTAATTGCTGGACTCAGAAACACAAATGCAAAGACAAAAGATCAAGACATCTCACAAAGCATTTGAAACTAGAACTATTGACTAGAGAACCAACTGGGGAAATGGATCGTATGTGTTATGTAATTACAAAGAACAGAAGTGGAAATGGGAGAAGGTAAGAAGATACTTGTTTCACTATCAAAATCAATGCATCCAAAGTGGCAGAAGCAGAAAGAGACTTGGATCCTTATTACTTGGATCAGTAATGTCAAGCATAAAATGAAGACAATAATAGCACCTACTTCACAAGGTTGTCATAGGATTAAATGAGAGAACGAAAGGAAAGCGTTTAGACAGTGTCTGACTATACATGCTAAGTGCTCGGTACAGTTGGCTGCACTCATTATTATTAGCCTGTCCTCTGCCTTGAAATGTAAAGCCAGAGAAGTGCAAAATGCAGTGGAAATGGAACAGAGCTAAAACATAAAAATACAATACAGATGGTTCCTGACTTACACTGGTTCTTGCAGTTTTCTGACTTTACTATAGTGCAAAGTTGGTATGCATTCAATAGGAACCACATTTGAAATTTTTAATTTTGATCCTTTCCCCTGGCCAGCAATATACTGTATAATACCCTTGTGTAATACTGGGCAGTGGCAGCAAGTGACAGCTGTCAGTCAGCCATACAAATATGAGAGTTGAGAAGCCACACTCTCCAGTGCACTGTGTTGCTAAGACCCAATGCCCTGTGATTTTGGTGTATTAAAGACACTTTCAACTTTTGATATTTTCCACCCAACGGTGGTTTTATTGGGATGCAACCCCACTTTAAGTTAATATCCTGAGGGGTATTAATTCATTAACATCTCTAAATCTCTATGAAAGAAAGGTAGTTAGGATCTGACTTTTCCCTTAAATCTGATTGTTTGGTAGATCCATTAATAGGCATGCAATTCCATATAGGGACACATTACATGGCTCCTACTAACATAAGGGCTTTCCTGCCCCTCCAGTGCCTACCAAATGGGTCACCTCTGTTTTCAATAATTCTCAGCCCCTTCTCTGTGCCACACAATGTGTTGGATGCCAGTAAATATACAAATAATGCCAAGTATACAATCCCAAGTATGTAAATAGTCTATATAAATTCCAGAAAATTATGAATTAGAAGCCTCGGTTGAAGGCACAATCTGGTATGTAATCCAGGGAGTTGAGCTTCTAAATTTGGGTCTGTGTGCTAAAATTTGTCATAGTCAGGCATGGTGCACACGCCTATAATACCAGCACTTGGTAGGCCGAGGCAAGAGAATCACTGTGAGTTTGAGGCCCGTCTGGGCTACATAGTTAGTTCAAGGCCAATCTGGACTATATAGAGAGACCTGGTCTCAAAAAAAAAAAAAAAAAAAAAAAAAAAACTGCCCATATTTTTATTTTAAAAAAATTAGGGATCAAGACTAAATGAGTTACATTCCATCCTAATGCAAAATTCTATTTGAGATTCCCTGAAACTGTCCATGTTTCATCAACATAAAAGGAAATCTTCCTTGTCATTATCACCATCTCATATTACTTAAATAGTCTCTGCTATCAACTATCAGTAGCCTCTAATACAACCTGAATAACCTAATGTTTCCCTAATGTTTCTTCTAATAAAATCTTCTACAGCTTGCTTCTAATACACACCCTAGATTCTACACCAACTTGACACCCGACTTTTACCTTAAGTCAGCCTGCACTTTCCCACTCAAATACTTTTGCTCTTAAGGACTTGAAATTTTTTTCTACTACCTCTACCTAGCAAAAGATCATTCTTTTCCATGTGGCTCAAGGAAAATGTTTCCTTTGCTTCACTGTATCAGTTAACTACACTTATTTAAAACATTCACATTTCACCTCTTGAATGAAACTTACCTCTCATGTGTTCAAGTGTCACATTCGTTACTATGGTCATGAGGTCGTAACCGGCATGCCAGCACTGCTCACTCCACCCCAACCTTTGTGCCTCTTGAGTCTAAGAGCAGTGATGTGCTGGGAGAAGTTTAAGAATTAGTAGTCCAGGGGGATAAAAATTAAGTGCCAATGAGTAAGACGAAAGTGACACTGCAGGAAGGAACTTCACTCATTGGCAAATGCATGAGAGACTTCTTTGCTCCATCAGATCTGTGTTTAAATACTACAAGAATATTTCCTCAAAGGTTATTATATGTCCAATATAATGGCTACAGAGACAACACATATTTAGGCTTGATCTGCATTGTTATTATTTTCTCTGTCACTGCTGGTGTTTGGATTGAATATAATGTGTCAACTTCACTGGGTTAGGAAATGCCTAGTATATTAGTAAAGCAGGTTCAGGGTGGGTCTGGGTGGGTCATGAAGAGGTGATCTCAGGCACCAAGCACAGCTATTTGCCATCTTTCCCTGGCACTGCTCCCCTGTTCTGCTTCCCTGTCATGCCCCCTGCCACAGTGTCTGTGCTCTGGAGCCAGTTGATCATAGTCTGAAAATGTAAGCAAGCTAAACTTTTCCTCCTGTGTGTATCAGGCATTGTGTATCAGTGATGGAAAAGCTAACTAATACACTAGACAAGAAGCAAAACAATAAATCTAACCCTGGTTTATAGTCTTTGTGACTTCTTGGTGTACATACATCCAACATGACTGATTTAACCTATCATGGTGATGTCATTGACCCTGTACTCAACCTGCTAGAACTTGCTCAAAGCATCACCAGCTCTGAGAAAGCTTATCAGATATCCAGTTCCCATCTCAACTTTTCCAAACCACTTCTCTGTGTTCCCATAGCACAGGATTTAGACCATGTTCTAAAAAAGTTTCCTTAACTTTACAAAGGCTTGTTCTCCATCCCTCAAAAAAAGGAGTTAAATATCAGAAAGGAGAGCAGAAAGGGAGAATTCAAGGGGCAGAAGTGCAGTGTGGTGGTGCAAAGCCTTCCCATCAGCTCTTTTCTGTTGATGAATGAAACAAAGGCACACCCTCCTGCTCCAGGTCTCAGGCAAGGTCACTGGTCTCTCAGGCAGTTAAGCAGGGGGCACCCTCTCAAATGTTGAGTGGAAGCTTCTCCATCTTCAGGAGGTTTGTTTTGTGTATTACAATTAATGTATTACAAAAAGTTATACCAGAAAAATGGAGCATTGAGTCAAACTATATCCTCCATCTGAAAAGTGACAGAATGTAATTGTTATCATCCTCTCAGTCTGTACTTTCCCACTCATATTCACAACGCAGCCCTCTCCCTTGATAGATGATTCTTAAATTGAAATATACAATTTCTCTGGGCACTAAACCAAGTCCCAACTTACTCTTAACATTTTTGCTAATGTTCTTCTGTGTCATAATCTTGAGCTGTTTACAGGGAAATTTATGCCTTATAATATATTGATAATATAATTTGACTAATGCCAATAACTTTCTACATTATAATTCTTACAATTTATTCTCATAAACAATGTTACTGATAGACTTCCAAGATCATTCTGTGTAGGTAGTAAAGAGTATGTATACAGATGGCAGAGTGTCTCAGGTAAGGACTAAAACAACACTGTTGATACACCATGTGATCTACAAAGCAGTGAATTAAAGGATGCTAAGCTCCAGTTTCCCAAACTTCATAAGCCCAAGGAAAATACAATCATAAAGTGTCAGATATAGAACCCTTGTTAATAAAAAGATTGTAAAACTCATCTACTTTTCTCACTCCCAAATTCTTCTCTCCATTGATTATCTTGCAAGTTCTACTCATAGAGTAAGCATGACTGCAGAACCAAGATTCTGGAGAAGACAGAAACACATGCAATTGTCAGATGATGTAGTTTTAACAGGCATCCGTGGGCACCAAGCTGAATCATCATTCTGACCCAGACAAAGTCAGTGCACCCCATTAGCTCCCGTCACATAAATCGTCACTTTGAGAGTTTAAAAATAGTCATCATACACTGATGGAGAATCCTAGGCGTGGGAGTAGGTTGTAAACTCACCAAGTCCAAAGATCCAGTCGTGTACCACACAAAACTTCATATTCCTGAGGTTCCGAGGAAGTGACAGGAGTTTATAGTATTCCACTAGAACATCCTTTGAGATTCTCCCTAAATTTGTAATCTCACCATTGCTTAGCACAATGAGTTTCACATAGAAAGAGGAATGATTTGTTCACCGACCTGCATCTCTCAAGAGACAGTTGATTCTTGCTTCCAATACTACTTGTGCAGCAAGCAACAGCCATTTATAAGTTAACGCAAATGACTTCATCCTTCTTTGATATGCAAATATGACCCTTCATTGTCTTAAGCCTTAGCTACCCCCTCAGAATCCTCTGGAGGAATAAAATGAATAGCATTTTAAACACAAAATTGAAAAATAAAAGATATTTATCTTTCTCTCAGTACATCTACTTCCAAAATTTTTCATGTTGTCCTAATTTAGAAGAAACATCCAAGATTTTTTTTAAAAATGAAGTTCTTTCGTCTCAAACTACAAAGATCTGGAGAAAGTGCAAAGACTGACATGACATGGTTAAAATCAATTATGTTTTTAATTGCATTAATTTTACTCGCTACAATTTATCACACAGTTTCATGTGTAGCGTCCTACCTTTCATGACCCCACACATATGATGTTATTTCTCTCTAGTTTTCAGACACAAAAATAGAATCAGAGAAGTTGCAGGAGATTCTCACATTTATCCAGAGTCCCTCCAAGTCTTAAACTGGTGTATTTCCATTCCACTGCAAATTACTTTTCATGAAAAGTTTGCAATGGTGAGTGTTACAGTTTATAACCAGAGGCCCCACTTAGAGCTTCATATGCTCACAGGTGGAGCTTTGGGGAGTTGATTTAACCGTGGGGATACAATAACCATTAAGGGTTATTCTCCTGATGAGTCCACAGCTAACCGCTCTTTTGGAAGGTAGAGCCTGGTCCAAGGAAGGGGTCGTAGATGGTGTGCCCTGGAAGGGTTTGTTTCCACCCTGGCATCTGAACTTTCTTTTTTCCCTACCTGCTTCCCTACCACCATGCCATCCTGCCTTGGAGTCAGACAACTATGGACTTAATTGTGAACCAAAATAAAACTTTCCTTCTTTAAATTAAAAGTGTCAGGTATTGGGTGAGATAGTTACTAAAAAAGTGGGGAACAAAATTGAATAAGATAAGTTGGGCATGGTACCACATGCCTGTATTGCCTTACACAGAAAGCTGAGGCACAAGGATCGCTAGGAATTTAAGGCTTGTCTGGGCAATGTAGTGAGTTCAAGGCCAGCCTGAACCATATAGCAAGACCCTATCTCCAAAAATTAATTAATTAATTAATTAAAAATACCAAGAATTGAGGAAGGTCAGGATTGGAAAAGGAGCAGAAATACATTTTAAAATTGAAAGAAGCAAACTTAAAATAAATGAAGCTATTATAAAGCCAATTTACTAAACATGCCATGCAGATAAACCCTGCAACCAGAATACCTTGAATTAGAATTTAGCATCTTTGTTTACTCTAAGAGAACCCCGAGGGCAAAAAAAAAACCTGAATATGATCATCTGAAAAACAGGAGCCATCAGAACATCTCTGTCAAGGTTGTTATAAGGACAGTGAGGCAATGCATGTGAAACACAAGGTACAGTGAAATATGATAAATACTTAAACTTTGCAAGTGATAATGCCAGCTAGCAATTTTTAAATACATCAATTCATAGCTAGCACACCTATAGTTGTCCTAAGAAAGGTATGTGGGGAATGTTCCTAACTCTTTGACTCCAAGAAAGGCCAGCAGCTCCCACAGTGTATTCTTTTGTGACTTGCTAGAATAAATTCTAGGGGAATGGAACACATTTGGATTTATAGAAGATTTGTATCTTGGTTAATACACCCATAAGATTCTTGATTGTGGAGGGCAAGGACCCTGTCTTCTTGAGATCATCTAAACCCCTCCCAAAGAGCAATGCACTGCTCCACACGTAATAAAATAATTTTAATCCCTTATTTATTGATGGAAAAAACATGAGGTATTTGAAGAGATTTGCCAGCAGCAATTGATCTTGGAAAACAGCAATTAAACTTCATCTAGCAAAGTCAATGAGAGGCAGAAAGCAAGAAAATGGGACAGAGAAATGGGAGACTGAGGCAGGTATTGCCTGGTAAAGAAAATACATATCCTGAACTTTGACATTAGCCACTGATTTTTATATTAAATATTGAATTGGATAGCTCTGATACTGCTGAAAGTTAGGGAGATATTTCTATGTGTGATAACTCTGAGACTCAGGGAGATAAAAGGGTTGACTTAGAGGCATGTAGTCAATAAGTTAAAATTTAAAAAAAAAAAAAGCCTTGACTTTTAAAACAAGCAAACAACATTTGGGGAAATTAACGTGTTTCTAATTTCTGTGTTTAAAATCAGCCATGTTAACAATGCTTTCTGATAATTTTCTTTACCAAGATAATATTGTTGGATTTAGTGGCGTGCGTCTATAAATTCAGTCCCCCTGGAAGCAGGAGCAGAAAGATTACCGTGAGTTTAAGGAATGCCTGACCTACATAGTATGTTCAGGGTCAGAGTGAAGGACATAGCAAGGCCCTGGCAAATAAATAAATAAAATATATATTTGCAGACTGTTGGTGAATTTTATCTCTCAATGAAGGTGAAGTTGCTAATATTGGAAGAGATGAAGGTATAGATCTCTTGTAGATGCAAAGAGATGCAGGAGCCCAAGAGAAAAGGAAGAGCAAAGAGGGGAAGAGAAAAGGGAAATAAACAGAATAAAGGCATGTCATGTGCAGGAACCTAATAACCTCAATGCATTTAAACATTATGTGTCATAAACATGAGCTAAGATTAATAATCCCATCAAGAATGAACATGGGGAAAAGGGATTTAAGGAGGAAGAAGGGAAAGAGGTAGGCAAGAAGGGAAAGAGAATTAAAAGAAGAAACAAGCCTTGTTATATATATGTACCCACACCCCAAGGTACTGTAAACTGTGTGGCAAAAGTGTACTAATAAAAAAATCTGGCAATGAAAAATAAATACAGTTGCTCAAATATAATATGTGAATATTGGAAGACTTCATAGCCTAAGCCTAGAAAACCTGACAGCCCACAGCAGAAATGTTTGTGTATGTATCCAGGTAGGTATGTTTGTGATACATAACACCTCATCTAACACCACTAATTCAGTCTACTGTTAGTGGAAATTTGGTCACACGAGCAAGCCATGCTGTGACGAATCCAGGAGTTCCCCGGTAGTGTACTCTTGAGCAGCGGCGAGAGCTGGCTGACCTGCGAGTTTTCCCTTTCTTTCTGTCCCACGAGCCTCTGCTACCCCTGGGAAGTGCCCCCCTCAGTGCTGTGCCACCACATTATCCCATCCAACAGCACTATGTTGAAGGTCCACATCGGCCTGTTTCATCCGCTCGGTTGCCCTGGAGTCCCTCAATATCAGGATCAATTACTTCTCCTTGTGCAAGAGCAGGTGCTTCACAAATATTTACTAATGAATATATTTGGGCTGGGGAATTGTAACGTAATTTAATAACAGAGGATAAATATGAAAAAATCCATCGACATACAGAGAAAGAAAAATTACATCTGACTGTGAAAGTCAGGCTAAACATTACAGCCTAACATTTGAAGTGGGCCGTGATGGATGAGCAGATCTCTGCACAATTCAGATAAAGTTGGGAAGACATAGAACTGGATGGAAGTCTAGGAATAATGTAGTCTGGCAACCCTTGTGGTACAGAAAAAACCCTTTATGTTTAGAAAGATGACTTCACATTTTTCAACAAGATCCATTATATTGTATAAGTAATGGAATAACAAGTTTAGCATTTGATGGTATAGTCTGGATCTATCCAAATCCTGGTTTGATTTAATTTCACTTTATGGTGCTTATCTATTCTAGACTAACACTGATGGAGACTATTTGGGACTGGCTAGGACATCTAAGATTTTCAAGGATCATTTAATTAGATGACACAATTTCCAAAGCCCTCGTTAAGAAACATCAAGTCGGGAAAATTCAGGCCTGCTTTCCTACATGAGGCTGTCTGCTGTTTCTCTAGTGACCTCACTCCCTGTTGATAGCCTAGAAATACCTCCACCACCCTCACCCTAAGAAGAAAAATTTATTCAGCTTCTTTTGAAAAAGAAAATGACAGAGAAGCCAATTGTCAGGTATATTATATGAGAATCCCCATGGGGCTCATTATCACAGGATTTTGCTGTATTAGACTTCCTCCTATGGCCCATAAGAGATCAATCAACTTATACTTGTGCACTCCAGTTATATAGTAACCATTCCACACTTGGATACTTTTAATCAGTGCTAAGTTGTGACACTGCTCTATGTTAACATACATGCATTAATACTGGTAAGCATCTGAAGAAAGGCTAACTATCAAATATTGAAAAACAGAAAGTGCAGACTTACTAAATGTATTAAATTTCCTGAGCTGCTTCTGAGATTGTCTTCCTTGTTCACTAAGGATTATCTCTAGAGCCAAAGGAGATGCTAGGAGAATCGTGGGCACTAAAAATAGATGGACTGATTAAGGAAGCAAATGAACGAGTGATTTCAAGTGCTTTTGTCTTATGATAAGCTTGCCTTCATATATCTCTATCCCTCTTAAAGAAAAGCACACAAAATAGGACACAAAACTCTGAGTATTGCCCAGTAAGCACAAAAAAAGAAAAGAAAAGAAATTAAATTGATCACTATTCTCATCCTGGATGCTAAACACCATGGATGCAACACAAGACTGACTTCTCCTTTGAAACGACCCTGTTACTATGGATTCATATCAAGTTTATAGTCAGCTAAGACCCCCCTGAGATTTTTTTCACAGATCTACTGTTAAGCTACATCTTCCCCAATTGAGTTTTCTGACGGAAGTGCAAGACCTCACATTATTCCCTGTAAGTTTTGTCTTATTGGATTTAGGCCATTACTCCAGCATCTAATGACCTCTTTGAGCCTTGATTCTGACCCCTCACTTATTAGATATTCGGTCTAGCTTTGTGCCACTTACAGATTTGATCAGCATTCTCCCACTATGCTCACACAGGTCTTCAATAAGAAGTTGGGCAAGGCCCTGCATAGAGCCCTGAGACATTCCTTCAGACTAATGGTCATTTATCTTGCAGTTGCAATATTGCCTAAAGCCACATAGAAAGTCACAAGAAAGAGAAATGATATATCATCAGAGACTAGACAGACCTACTTTGTAACTCCAGCTTATCACTTACTAATTGTATTCATTTTAACAAGAAACATGTGCTGAACCAGACTGAGGTGTCCAAAGGCTCTTATAACAGCTATAGACTGGTATAGATGATAGATAGATAGATAGATAGATAGATAGATAGATAGATAGATAGACAGATAGATAGACAGGCAGACAGATAGATATGAGAGAGAGAGAGAGAGAGAGAGAGAGAGAGAGAGCAAAACTAAGGCCCACCCAGGGCACAAGAGAAACAATTGTGGTGCTTTGATAAAAAGATAAATTAAAAATACAGTTTTTATTTTTATACTGGTATAAAGGTTGCCTAACCCCTTCTTTCATAATACTAACTGAGGCTCATTAATGGAAAAAAAGCTTTTAAAATAACATGAAATAATCTCTCTTGTAACAAGTATTTACACATTACTTCGAGTATCAAAGAAGACTGGGAAGTCTATCTTTCCACACACTTGCTTTATGACATTGGTTAGACCATTTAATTAGCCTCTTGGGTCTCTTCTTCTACAAATAATGGACCTGGACTAAGATTCCCTCCATTGCTACTGTCATGGTGGGAGGGATGTGGGTGGAGGAATAGTCTATGAAACTTAAAAGCAAAAAGGTACATTCAAGTTCATGCTGATGCCAGTTTTCCTTCTTTTAATCTCATTGTTAGGGTTAAACGTGAAGAAATTTTCCCTCCATTCTACTTCTGTCCTAGTTGGAGAAAATGTGAAAGAATGTGGGTGGGATCAGAACCCCACAGTCATCACAGAACCTAAGAGAAATCCCAAGGACTAGTGAAAAGCAGCTCACTACAAAGTTCCCTTACAAAAATATGATAAACTGCTACAAATATTGTCTAATTTTATCCTAGATAATGCCTCAGGAAAAGAAAAATACTACTTGTGCTAATGAGTCAAAATGTTCAAAATGTGAATTATAGTTGTATTTTCTTGCAAAGAAACTAGTATTTCTATTAGCATCAGAAGACAAGCTACAGTAAAGATGCAATTCATTGGCAAATCACATGTGGCAGATTAGAGACTAAGCTGGATGTACTGGGAAACAGACCAGTCAAGATCCTCAGAGTCGCCAATGACTAACTCTGCACTCAAAATGATTCAAGCTAAAAAAGAAGTGTTTGGGGTCATTTAAATGGAATAGTCAGAGGTGGAGCTATTTTAGCATCACTTTTTCTGCTCATCTCATATCTCTGCTTCTCTCTGCATGTTGGCTTTGTTCTCTAAAAATTCATGATCTTTCTTTATGAATCAAGGAGAAGAAGGACTAAAGAAAATCCACTAATGAAGGCTCCACTTTCAAGTTTTGTTATTCCAAAAGAAATGGCAGCGATTTTACACCTGTGAAATAGCAGGAAGAAGAGACTGATTTGGGAGATCAGAAACTATTATAGACCTCGCACTATGACTGGTAAGGCCTGATATCAAGCTAAACTTGTAACTAAACATGGAGATCTAAGAGCTGGAGAGAAGGGGGAATCAGAAGAAAGAAAGGGAAAATAATTAAGTGTATTACACACATGTAGCAACTCCCAATGATGAATGTAATCATTATGCCCTATAAACATCTACTGATAAAAATAAATGTTTTAAAACTTCATGTGAAAGACTGAGATACTACTTTTGGCAAGCTCTAAAGAACCACATGGGTGTAGAATAACATTATCACTTCAAAAGGAGGAATGTCCTCATAGGGGAAGAAAGAGGAAAGACAACTGAGCAGAAGAGGAATAGAAGTTTAGTGTATGACGTTAGGACCAGTTCTCCAGGATGATCAAAATCCATTTTGCTCTGCTTAAGAATCCTCCAGTCATCTCTGGTTTTTTTCCCCCCTGAAAGTAATGACAAGGGTTTCCAAATGCTATGATGTAAATGTTGAAACTTCATATATGTAAACTTCATCCCCAATCTGAGGATACTCACAGGTAGAGATTTTGGGATATGATTGAATCATGAAAGCCAAGTTCTCATGAATGAAATTAGTGCCCTCATAAAGGGACCTAAGAAAGTTCCCTCTCCTTTTTGCCCTATGAGAACACCATCATAAGCTATGCACTACACACTAGGCTATTGCCAAACACCAAATCTGCCAGTACTGTTCTGAAGAATAATTGCATGTTTAACTCACTGACCTTGGAGTTCCTAGCCCCTAACAGCCAAATAATAAATGTATTTTCTTTATAAGCTACCCACTCTGTACTATTGTTTTGTAGCAGCGCAAACAAACTAAGGTATCTTCTTGTCTCCCAGATTTTCTTCTAGCAGGAATTAATGTCTTACAAATTCAGAACCACATGTTAGGGAGGAAGATTAACAGAGCAAGGAGCCATGGCCCTCCCTTCCATAGCCAGTTTCCTGCTACTGACAGAGCCTTCCATCAGTGGGGTTCTGTCCTTCACTTACTTTACCAGCCTTGAAATCTCACTGCCTGTTGGACCTGTGGCTCCACAAAGGCAACTTTGGTATTTCGGTATCTGCTATATTCTCTCAACTCTGCTGGACTCCAAGCCCAGTGAGTCTCTAGCTTCTTATGGATAATTACCAATGTCTGCTCTTGTTTTTTCACATTCTTATATGTGGCAATCCTTAAGTTTAATCCCCAGGATTTTATCAACAACACAGCTCCTGTGAACCACAGGCTCTGGGAAGTACACAGAAGGCTATTAACTAGCAGAGGCTACTGGCCGAGCCTGAGAAGGGAGATGGGCATTCCAAAACCTACCTGCAAAAACTGAAGGCCTTGTAAAGCTCTCAGATATTCAGCCTTTCCTAGAGAGAACACCTCCCATGTCCCACCTCCAGTGTGTATAAGTACAAGATGAGGACATTCAGCAGGATGAGATGCCAAAGGCTCCTAGTCCCAGAAAGTGAGACTTTCCCCACAAAACAACTGCAGTCACACCTCCCTTCTCCCAGAAGAGGCAAACTATTCCAATCTCCGGCCAGAGAGACAGAGTAGAATCCCTAGCTCAGACTCCAAGAAAATCATCCCCCCTAAAATGTGGTGTTTATATAATGCCTGAGCTACTTTCTTGTTGAGACACGGTACCTGAAACCCACAACTCTGAGAAGAAAAGGTTCCTTTTGGTTAACAGTTTGTAGAGATTTCAGTCCATAGTCTCATCTGGATCCAAGACAGCAGTATGACAAAAGGGCATGGCGGTGGAGAAAGAGCTCATGGCAAGACATCAGGAAGCAGAGAGAGACCAAGGACCTGGTCATGCCCCCAGTGACCCACCACCACCAACCCAGCCTTACCTCTCAGCATCACATTTTGCTATAAATTCATTAGATGCCGATGAGTATCCTGCCCCCCCCCCTTGATTTCATTACCTCTCAACAGCCCCACTCATGATCACAGAGGGCCTTGAGGGGACATTTAGATACAGACCATAACAGTACACAACAAAGTGCTACTCTGCTATAATGAAGGATAACTTTGACTCATTTGTAGGGAAACCAATGCACCTTTAGACAATAAATCAGACACACAAGGTTAAGTACCACAGGTTTCACTTGTATGAGAAGCCCATGATATAAATAATTTAAAGAGCAAAATAAAAGACAGATAACAAAGCACAGCAAAACAGATCTTTTGCAAATAGGAAAGGCACCAAGAATGGGAGGGCAGGGGTGCAAAAAGAATTAAGCTGTGTTAAGTGCGTGTACCAACTTCCTGTGATGAATGCAATCATTATGTTCCACAATCACGTACTTGTGAAAGTTTAAAATTAAAAGAAAAAAGTCCAACTCCTATTTATTTCCTCTCCAAATTAAACACATTTGGCTCTGTTGAAACTGAAGGTTTCTTCTGGTCATGCATTAATTTTATGTGGTTAGCACTAACTTTTAACAAAACAAAAAAGTAGACAGGCTAAGCAGTGGCTCCACAAATGAGAGAGAGAGAAAGAGCTGTCTTTGGCACTGCTTACCAGAAACATGCATTGCTACCATTCAAATGTGATTCCATTGCTTTATCAAACTCATGTCTCATCTACTGTTAAGATTGCAATCTTCAGTTGGAATTATTTTGTCAAACTTCTTCCCGATTTCATAAAGCTATTTGGAAAAGAGCTGGTAAGCTTCAAATAACCAAGAAGACCAGAGATGCCACATTGGAGGTCAAAAGCACGGGACCAGAGACATCAAAGACGGCTCCTAAGTCTGCTCTAGCCTTTCCCCTGGGCACACACTTCTATTTCTGATTTCCTTTGCCCTTACAACCCAATCTGCCCTTTTCTTCTTGCCCTTTTTGGATTCCCTGGCCTTACCCTAATCTTCTTTCGGACACATGTCCCTATCCTATCAGATCTGGTGATGCTTCAGAACATACGCTTACAGCAGCTTAGGATAAACAGGAGAAAGCTGAACTTACTGAAAGGCCAAATCAAACAAGTCCTGAGAGAGATCAGCATCAGCTCACGGGGGATGAGCTAATGGGGCTGGCAAAGCCGAGACTGGCAGATTGCCAGCCTCTTGCCTCCTGGGAAAGGATTTTGGGTTTCCTGGGTGATGCTAAACGTTGATAACAGCTGCAGCGCCAGAGAAATGGGGGGCACAGGTTAGGCAAAATGCAGTGATTCTGGACACTCATCGGAATGTCTTAAGTCAGAGGGGGTCTGCTTACGGACTTGCCTACTTCATTGCTGTTCTTTTGGGGGGAAAGTGGAGAATATTCATCCAATACCAATTTCAGTCCTACAATTGTAGATGATGTTCACAGTCACTATCACTGTTTGCATCATTAGAAAATGACCAGACAAGGAGAAGGCAGCTGTGAACAACTAGGCAGCCAACTCTCATAAAGATGAATCCGACTAGGGTGATCTGATAAGACTTGTGAGATCCATTTTTTCCCCCATCCTAACGGGTAAGAGTTATTATACCTTCTGAAATCGTCAGTGTGATAAAGTAACCAATTGGAAGACACACTATTCATGCTTCACCCAAATGCACTAACTGGGTAAACAGAGAACCATGGCTCACACCGGCAACAATAAATTTAAAGTTAGTATTTCAGGTCTATATCTAAAGAATGACAGAACATCATCTCTCCTGATTCATCTAGCAAGAATGCATCATCCTTTTTCTCCGGATCTAATCAGGAACACTACTGCCATGTTCATTTTTCTTTATAAGTGAAAAGGCACAGAAAAGATTTAAGCTTTCTCTCCTACACTTTTTTTGACTTAGGGTAGGAGAGGAAGTGTGCTGTTCAAGAGAGAAACCTCAAATTCTGCTCACCCCAGGTATCCTTGTTTTAGCCAGAGTCCATTTCAAACGCTGTACACAAGTGCCATCTAGTGGTCATCGATAAATTAGCATGGCTCTTTAAGAAAACGAAGATTTTAAAGCTTTTCTCCAAAAGCCAAACATGTTTTTCCTCTCTTTTATTTAAACAGAATGATTTTTCCATATTTGCATTCTTTTTAGCGGAAATTATTTCTTCCATCTGTTTTTTTTTTAGTTGCAGTTGAAGCATCTCGACTCATTTTCTGTCAAAGTAGGATTCCGACCATAAAATGTAAGCTGGGGTTTTTATTCACAAGGAAACTTGATGAGAATGTTTCCCTTATTGCCAATCACTACTCTGCGGAATCAAATTGAGCAAACACGCTGCTTTAGCAAATATTACAGGGTTGAGTGGTGGCTGAAATGAAAGGAAAACGTGAGAATTGAAGATAGAACAAACCACAGTCTTCACCTTTTGTTGCTGGATCCCCATGACGTATAGAAACAGACACTCTCATCCCCAAATCAAAGGTCCTCCTGTCAGACTCAAACTCACTTTTCTAGCCTGATTCTCCTTTTTTATTCTACTATAAAGTTTATCTCCATATCAGTCTACACTGCCTCCTGTAGAAGGATGTATTTTGGTCTCTCTTCACTTGTTACTGTTGCCCCATTTCTTCAACCTGATATTTTTTCCTTTCCCTTTCCTGCTTATGCAACCCTAATGCTCCTTCAAGTTATATATTACTCTATCAAGATGTCAAAATAAACAAATTTTAATCTTGATTTTCATTGAGAACTGTATCAGTTAGTTGATGCTGTATAACAAATTCTCCCAAAAATTAGTGACTTTAAGCTATAAGCTTTTATTATAATTCACAAACTTGTGGAGTCGGAGGGTAGCTCCAGTCTCAGCTAGGTTATTCATATGTCTGTGCCCACCTGGAATGAGGCAGGCATCTGCTATTCTTGGCCTCAGTTTTCTCTCATATTTGTTGGAAAGTGGAATGTAGATCTCTAAGAGAGCCACAGTTAGGACAACTGGACATTTTCCTTTTGTCTTTCATCATTCAGCACACTACGTTTGTTCACACAGTCATTTGAGGTACCTGACAGAGCCAAATCATTCCAAAATATTTGGAAACTTGGAAGTGTAGGCTTGAAACTGTTGCTGTGTCAGTATCTTACTCAGTGGCCAAAAAAAAAAAAATCTGAGTGTGGAGAAACAGACCTCACTTTCTGATGATTTAGTATGAATTTACACTGCATGGTGTTTGGGTAAGTAAAGACAAATGGCCATGTGGGCAATCAGTCTGGCTCAAAGATAGTAAGTGCTTTGTTTCACAGTGAGGTGATCTCTCCACAGAACCTTACGGGGTATCTGAAACTGAGTTTGTAGTTATTAACTTATCATGTTCCTCAGAAGTTGGCAATTAGTGTAGATGCTCCTTCCCCACAGCACAAACACCAAGATTAAGGAGCAGAAGTCTAGAAAGATAATGTAGTGAAGCATCTTAAAGCCCTTGAGAGACATACATATAGATATAGCTGTAGGTATAGAAGATATAGATATAGATATAGATATAGATATAGATATAGATATAGATATAGATACCTGAAGAATGCTCCAAACAGTTGCCTACCTAATCTTGATAAATGTAAATATAGGTCATTTTGAAAAATGCTGGGTCACAAATACAAGACTTCCTATACAGCAGATGTGAACCAAAAGTCATGGAGACATGGTATGAACTTGTCTTGAATCTTTGACAAAAGGCCAGTGAAAATGTGAGCAGGGAGAGAGACTGAAGCAAAAGGAAACAAAATGTGTACAACAGGATGCCTAAAAGAGAGAAAACTACCCATTTTGAAGGATCTGATGTTCTGATGAGGTCGCATGCATTCAGGGTCTTGAACTCGCTTATTTAGCCCAGGCTAACCTCAAATTCACAGCAATCCTCCTGCCTCAGTCTCTCACATGCTGGGACTACAGGTGTGTGACAACATGACTAGCAGTTACTTCTTCAAAGTTAGTTACACCTTCAACAATTTTGTATGCTGCTACATAAAAATACATTGGCTTATTGTGCATTTTGAGCGTATTTTTTAGCCATGCATGATTTTATAATGTTATGTATTGGTCATTTACAAAATACTGATTCACTGAGTTATACAGATCATTCAAATCCATATTTAGTTACACTCTACCAAAAGAATCACATAATTTCACCACTGACACCATCAGAAAACTTTTTAAGTATTAAAAGCTGTCTTGAAATATGTAAGTGGCTCACACTGTTAATGTTTCTTTAAAACCTCAAATGTTGGCATTCATTGTTTTCTTGAAGTGACTTACATTGTTCATGTCGCTCAAATTCTCAACACTGAATAATTATAATTTGCCAGTTTGATTTCACACAAAATGTTTTCCCATTTTTAAAAGAAGCTGTCAGTTAAACAATGATAAATGTGTGTTTTTATGTAGAAGGGAGTGTCAGGAATGTTGATTACACTCTGTGTTCCTCTGGGTCAAGTGATAGTGGTGGCCTGGGGTCACATATCACAACAGGAATTTTATTTTGACCTAAATTATCCAGAAAAGCAGAGGTGAGACTTTCAAATTTAACAAATCCCAGCATCATACCATGATATACTAAGAGATTTATGCTTGCGTTTTTTCTGTGGTTTTTGAACAAAGATCACAAAACCAAGTAACAGCCACTGTAGGACAACTTTCAGTATAGTGTTTGGGCTTAATACTTGGTTAACAGAGTTTCTATAGGAGTCTTAGAAACATAGTCATGAGTGTGTTTTGTATGTTAATAAGGCGACTAGTGGCTGGGACTCTCTAGATACCTTCAACAGGAGGGCTGTTTGCCAAAAAGATCAACATATGTCTTTCAGCCCTAACTCTCCCAGGATTCATGGGTGTTACAAGTGGTCACTGATTTAATCAATTATGCCTATGAACTGGAACCTCCATTAAACGGCCTAAAAATATCAAAGCAAGTGGGTAAACACATTGAGATGCTAGGTGTACAGCAGGCCTTGAGGAGTGGACATACTTCAGTCCATGCATTCTTCCATTTGTCTCTTCCTCCATATCCTGTGTATTAAGCCAGTGGTGGTGATAGTACGTGAACTGTTTTCCTAAGTACTGTGAGCCATTCTAGCAAATTCTCGAGCCCAAGGACAGGGTGATAAGAACTCCTGCTGCACAGCCAGTCGGTTAGAAGTACAGGGGAGCCTGCAATTGACTTCTGAAAAGGGGGCTGACTCATGAGACAGCGCTCTTAACCCGAGGGGTCTGATGCTAATTCTGCAAATGTCACGATTGAATAATTATAATTATATATAATTATAATAATTGTTGGACACCCACTTGGTGTCCAGAAGGTTGAAGAATTGATTATTGGTGTGGAAAAAATCCCACATATTTTATAAGAAGGGTTGGGAGTGGAAACAATTCACCTAGAATTAGAAAACATTTTAGGCATCATCTAGTCCACTCTAAGAAGAAACTCTCTCCAGCAGACTTGACATGAGGTCATTCAGCTTCTGATCAAGCACCTCCAGTGATGTGAATCTCATAATTTTCTAAGCAGTGCATTCTACCATTCTCAGATAGCTTCAATTATTATGCAGATCTTCATATTAAGCCAAAATGTTCCTTGGTTCCATGATGCAGAAGAGAACGAATCTATTCTCTCTTCCGTAAGGCTAACTTTCAAGTACTTTAACTTACTTCAAATTTCAAAGACACTTTAAGCCATATCCTTCCTTACTTCACACACACACAAGCACACGCACGTACACATGCACACACATCCCATCGTGACATACCTTCCTTAAGACAGAATCTGGTTTTTTAACTACTCCTCCTCGCACAACATGGTTTCTAGATCCCTGCCACCCTATATCCTAGACCTTTCCTCCTCCCTCCTATGCCTGTGAAAATAAACACCACAACGCTATTTTAAAAGGTGCTGAGTTAAACATTTCTAGAGCAGAACCCATCTCCTCCCTGTACATTGATAGTGATGTGGTTTGTTTCTATGTTTGTTTTTCAAGAACCACATCAAACTGTGAGCATATGTTGAATTAGTCTCCAAATCAAGTATCCATGTCTTTTCCCATATGACCGTTAATTTGGCTTTGCTGTTTGATATATGCTGAATTAATTCTTTTAAGCCCATATGAAAGAATTTACATACCATATGGATAAATCTTGTACATTTAGGCCTACTCAGAAGGATCTAGACTATATAAATTTTTACTGATTTTAATTAAAAGACAGTGCGTACTAGGAACCAAAAACTAGTTTTTCTTCCCTGGCCATATGACCAGATTACCTTTCTCAATCTCTGCTGTTCTGTTTACAGCAATACAGCTGTAAAAATTATATCTAGCCAATTGAATATGAATAAAAAGGGTGTATACTTTAGAGAGGCTATTAGTCCATTTGTGCCACAACAGCAAAATACCAAAGAGTAAGTATTTTATAAACAACAGAAAGTTACTTCTCATAAATGTAGGGGTAGGAGTCCAAGGTCCTGATACTAAGGGGGTCAGTGTCTGAAGAGAGTTGGTCTCTCCTTTTAAGATAGTGCCTTTTCCTGCACCCTCCAGAGGGCAGGAGTGCTGTCTCCTCGCATGTCAGAAGGCAGGTCAAAGGGACAAACTCTGTCCTCATGTGTTAAAGGTAGAAGGGTAGGAATCTTCTTAGTACTATCACATCGATGACCAAGATTCAACATACTTTGAGGAACACATTCAGAGGACAGCAGGGAACTTTAGGGCAGTCGTGTGCCTGCTTCACACTCTCTTCCCAATTCTAATTTTGAATCTGACCATGCTGACAGCCATAACTATACTGTTAACAGGGAGGTCGTGGACACAACAAAGCCATGAACAGAAGGAGCTGGTTCCTGAATCTCTTTGCAGACAGGAGCTTCCTCCCCGCTGGAAAACTCACCCTGAAACTGCGTGAGCAAGAAATAAACCAAATCAGGGGCCTGTTTCTTTCAACGGCATAGCTTATGTTAATAAATACGATAGACTGCAGATATGAACTAAGATAATGTCTTTAGCCATATGTGGACACCTCTTCATCCTCATTATTTTTTTTTTTTTGTGCTTAGAATAATGGTGAGAAATGTAATATCCACTAGTAAAATTAAACTTTCCATATGTCCAGGCTACATTTCAGGTTAAGATATCTATTTTGTTTCCTAGAAAGTGCCCTACATCCCTGATTCTGGCCAGATTGTGCTTTTATCACAAGTAGCCCCTCTTAAATATCCTGTCCGTCTTCCCAAGCAGAGTCGACACTCTTCTCTGCCCTGCTCACACTAAAACACTGCCTGAGACTTATCTTTCCACTAACACTGTTCGCCTGTGTCTTTTCATTAGATTATGTGTTCCCAAGGAGAGAGATCAGGTGTTAATTATCTGTGTGTTCTCAGTGCTGGGTCACAGTGTCTGACACATACTAAATATTCAATAAATGAGAATCAATGAACAAATAAACACATAGGAACTTTTAGGTTGGACTTGTAAAAAAATATCAAGAGATGATGGCTTTAACATCATTAAGTTTCCAGCAGTGACAAACAAATCCTAAGTTTCTGAGCACAATTTATAGGACAATAAAGTAATTGTTTAACTCAAGGGTCTGTCTGGCATTCTGAAATCTGTGAGTTTTCTTTAATCCTAGTTTTGATGTCTAGAACTAATTATGGAGTCATAATTATCTGTAGTGAGTCAAGTTTCATATCACAATGAACAAGATTCTGAAAACCACAGCATGTTTGTAAAACTTTGCACAGCCTCTTAAACTCAAGATGGAAACTACTGTCTCCTTGTATTTTTTACTTGGTGTTTGATTTATTTAAGACTATTCATGACAGCCAGATGGTCCACACTAGTTTCAGGCAATTTATCACAGTGCTCAGCTGTTACATTATATCTATTTTTTAAAGGAGGAAAAAAAACACTTATAATTTTAACAGCGATAGAATAAGGACATAGGCCTACATCATAGCCTAGATGTCAGCTCACAAATCCCTGACACTTTAGGATCATTATCTGTGACTTATATAAGAGACTCAAATCCCATTCAATTATCTGTGAAAAACCAAAGCCCTCACCAGATTTTTCCCTAAATTTTGAGGAAGATGAGGGTAAGAGGAAAGAGAATACATGCGCATGATGATTTCTTGCTTGGAGGTCGTGCTCCTTATCTTCTCAGATATGCATTCTGTATTTTGTATCAAACTAACCCAAATGTAAAGCTAAACTCTTATTTTTCCCCTCAAAATTCTACCAGATGTTACTGATGATTTAGGGGAAACAGGAAAGGAAGCTTACTCTGAAGCAGCAAATGACCTTAAAGTGAATGTTAGCTTTTTAAGTATTGCTCTTAAACACTGTTTTCTCCCCTCCTCAGGAGCTGCTTTTACCTGCCTGTGTATTCTCCCTGTATATTCTCTCTGACTCTGTTTTCTTTCTCTCTCTCATCTCTTCATTCTGCTGACTGAATTTTTGTTTTTAACTCAGAAAAATGCATCTGTCCCATTTGTCGCTTGAGTTCCTGCAGACCCTATTAAAAGTCTCACCTTCTCTCTGCATCTCACCAAGATATGTTCCTAAATAATGAAAAAAAATTATGGAGAATTCTGGCACCATCTTTAAGACAGCAAAATTTTAAGCCTCATATGCAAATATACACTGGATAAAAGATTCAAAGAGGAAGAGGCAGAGGGAAAGACTGATGCTGCCTAGACTTTACTAATTTTCTACAGAAATTGGTCCAGGAACCCGCTAAGGCTACAGAAGACAGCCCTGCCTCTAGGCTCCCTGACCACTAGTCAAAAGCTCTCATCTCCACAGGTCCAATCACCAGCTTCTGCCACTGTGCAGTGTCGTGGTTTGGGTCCTAAATGTCCCCCAAAGACCTATGTGCTAAGGCTTGGCCACTACCTGTGCCCTGTCACTATTGGGAGGTGAAACTCAATGGTAACAAGTTGGGTCATTTGGAACATGCCTTCAAAGGGACTTTTGACCTGGTCTCCTCCTTCCCCCCTCCCTTCTTTCCTTTCTGTCCTCCTTTCTCTCTCTCTCTCTTTTTTTCTGTCTCTCTGGATTCTGATGGCCATGAGTGCCACAGCCTCCTGCTGCCACAGTCCCAAAACTGCAAAATCATGCAAGCATGGATTAAAGCCTCGGAAATGTGAGCCAAAATAAACTTTTCTTCCTTTTAAGTTTTTAGCTGAGGCATTTGTCCCAGCATTGGAAAGCTGAGTAACACCTGGAATAAGAACATTTTAAATTATTCTCTAAGCCAAATTAACCCCTTCTGGTCTTCATTTATACCTCAGTCTGGTACAAGTTTGCCTTTCTTGTTTCCTGATTCTGTTTCCTAGCTTTACGACCTATCGATACCTCCATCCAAGCCTACAGACTGTAGCTAATACCCACGTGTCTAGGATGAGGATTGCAATACCAAGTTTCACTAGGTCACTACACCAATTACCATATCATATTTATAATTTTAAAAATATCAGATGTTTTACATCTTAAACTAAATTCCTTTTTTAAAATCCCTGTAATACATCTTCTTACCTTATTTCACAGTTAGCAGAAAGAAATAGGTATTTCTTATCTTTACTTGTCTGAATTCACTGAGAGTGAAATGAACCTTGATAGAGTTTTAGATGTTGGAATAGGGAGGTCAAGAAAAGCTAGAAGAAGGTATATTGTTTAATAAACCATAACAGGGAGGAAATGCTGAATATTCACAATTTAAATCAGGTTGAACATTAAGTGATTAGCATTCAGGGATATCCTGAAATAGAATTATCAACATTTTGTCATAAGATAGCATACAATATGGATTAACATAAATATTTCTCTAAAGTATATCATATACACTTTAAGCTTAAAAGTTGGGCACTTCAAGAGGGGTTCATAATAGTTTAAACATGACATCGATACATCTTCTCAAAAAGTTCATAAACACACACATTCCAGATGTGCTGTCTTCCTGTTCCAGGCACCTGGTTGTTTCAAATCCTGGGTGTGTGGCTCCCTGCAGCAGGAACATCTGGGTGATCCACTGCATTCCTCCCTATTCATCCAAAAGTTCTGGCAGCTAGTAGCAGACAGATTGAAATTCTTCTCTTGAAATGAGCAAGAGCAGCCTCTGTCAGCTGAGTATTGACAAAATCTGTGAGGCTTTTACCCGCCCCTAGCTACTATCAAAATGTTATTTTCCAGCTGCTAAGTATCAGCTTTTTATATTATACCTTGAGATATCTATATTCAGAAAAAAATCAAAAATATGTTTAGTGAAATACACTTAGAGGAGTTTGGATTCCAGATAAAGGTATGGGACCATATACGGGGCAATCTGCTTGTGAACAGTGCACTATTTGACATCTGAAAGTATCTCTCATACTAATTTGTGCTTTGTGTAAGTAGGAAGAACTAGATCTGGTTATAGCTATTAACAAATCTATCGTGGTTCAGATTTGAGTGTGTCCTTATATTCTAATGGACAATGGAATACCAAACTAAGGAACATTCTGAGTTCTAAAGAATAAACATGTGTGATAAATTGTTAGATCACCTTGCACTAGAAACCTCAAGTAAATTACTTAAAGCATACCTATCCAAGAGCTGCAGTGCTTGCCTCTGTCTCCCCCAGCCACATCAGGGAAACTCCACGACAGCAGAGGAGAGGATGGAATATAAGGTAACAAGAAGTAGATACAAAAGAAGACAATGGAAAACCATCAGAAACCCACTTTACCAACTTTGATAGAGGTCTGTGAGGCATATTTAAATTACGTCTCTCTTTCCTGTGTCATGTGACACCCAAGTTTATGTCTTCACTCACATTACTGTGAGACCATTCCTCCACCCACCAAGTTCAACTCCTGAATCTTTTATTTCTGCATTTTTCAAATCTGTGTTTCCTTAGTTTCTAGCTTTCTTCTGGCTTCTTACCCCTTCTTGATTTCCCTCTTTTGTGAAAATTTTGCTAAATTTTATCATGCACTTCATATCTTAGTCCTTCATAATATCCTATAAAGATGCTTGTGTGCGCTTCAGTATCAACCTGTAATTCAGATCAACGCTGCTTCCACATCTTAGTACCAATCCTGTAGACAAGGCTGTGTACTTGCCAGCCTCTTCCTAGCTTCTAAATATTTATTTCATTTTCAGAGCAACATAAAGGACACTATTCGGTTAAAAAACAAACACACACATATATATATAATTTATAAGTATTAAAAATACAAACAAAATCAGGTGTAATGCTGCACTGTTGTAATCCCAGAACCTTGAGAGGCTCAGGCAGGAAGATTACAAGTTTGAGCCCTGCCTAGATAATTTAGTATACTTACTTTGAGTGGTGAGAGTTAAGACAGGGTCTTGCTATGTAGCTCAGCTTGGACTTGAACTCACTATGTAGTCCAAGCTGGCCTCGAACTCATGGCAATCCTCTTCCTTCAGCCTCCCAAGTGCTAGGATTATAGGCATGCACCATCGTGCCTGGCTCCTGGGTAATTTAAGGAGACTCTGTCTCAAAATTAAAAATAAAAAGTGCTGGAGATATATCTCAGTACAACCAGAGAACCCTGAGTTCAATCCCTAATACTGCAAAACAAAAAGGAAAAAAACACAAATAAAGCATGCACCTTATAAAAGCACATAGAAATTTTTTAAAAGGTTTATATTACTCAAAATAAAGTTTTCATACCAATATTACATACCAAGGGGTAGCTCCAGCCTGTGTATATAAATGAATATCTGCTTTTCCAACCCTGATTTACATGTCTCATGTCTTAATAATGAATGGTATATGCAGGATAAAATACATTTTACAAAAGCCTGAGAATATTTATTTAAAAAAAGATTAACTCATTTAAAAAATATCTTACAAATATTTGTTGAAAGATATTCTTTGGTTTTAGTGTTTTGCTTTATTTTAATGCTGACAACAACAACAGAAGGCCATCAGAGCAAAGATACATGGTGTTCTTTTCTGTGATTCCCAGAATTTCAGGGTCTCATGATGGCAATGATTGAGCTAGCAATGTTAATGACAGTAATAATGTTGAAAGCAGAGATATTCAGCACTGGTAAAATGAAGAATCTTATTTTTGAAATGGGTCTTTTAAAATTGTCATTCCTTTTTTCCCTCCCTTTCTCTACTGACAATAATAGGTAGCAAATCACGAATAATTTCAAACTGCATTATGTTTCTTGACACAGAGGACTGGATACTCAATCACCAGCTCTCATCCAAAGTGTCATGACACCCTCATCTGTCCATAACAGCCATAAAGCATTTTAGTCTCAGCACATGTAATCAATATTAATAGGAAAACTACTTTAAAATGTGATTTTTAATAAAACAGTATATTTAAGAATCTACTATAGACAATATCAGTTTCATTCATTTGCTTTCAAATTATGTTCTCCTAGATGGAAAAAAAATGAAGATATAATTAGTGTGCTAAAAATTGTATACACTATCTTTTTCTTTTGTCCACACCACAGTTCCATGGTGACACACTTTCACGTATCCTCATTCCAAATGTCCTATCATCTCATAAACAAGCAAAAAATCCCAGCATTCACGTCTGTCAAAATCTGAACTTAACAATATGCTTTCCAGTGGCAGAACTGGCACAAAAAATCTTTCATCAAAGTCTGGATCCTGAATTTTTGTTTGCAAAATATGGCCACCATAGAAATCTGCTAAAAGTGTTTGTTTTATCTAAAAGAAAAACAAAACCAGAACATGACTACATAGGGATTCAATCCGATATAAACCAGGTATAGACCAATCCTTTGAAAACCAGATAATTAAAAATACTCCTTCGTCACAGCCGTGCGTTAGAGTATGTCTTCCCTTTCCAAACTCTTTTTAGTATGTCCGTTTTCTTTTTAAAAAGGAGAAACTGCAAAGGGCATCCAAGCTTCTAAGAAATTATAAGACCAAAAAGGGAGACATTTGGTTACATTCGTACCTGCAATAGATTGCCCTGGATAAAGAACTGCCGATTTCAGTTCACACTGGGGAGAGAGAATGGGGACATTCTATAGGTAAAAAGGAATATGTCACATTCACACAAAATACTCAAGTTAAGTGAGGAAAAAAGTGATCGGGAAGAAAAGGAGAAAAAGGGCCAAAGAAACCTGTAGGTGCCGGGGTGAGACTGAAAGAGCAGAGACTGAATTGAGTTTTTAATTTTAAGAGGAGTAGGAATTAAATTCTGCACTAGAAAAATAAATCAAGGGAACTTTTATAGGGTGAGTAATACATTAATAACCCACAGAAAGAGCTGAGCTCTCAGGTGAAGCTGGTTCAAGGACAAAAGGGCAAGCTCCCACTCTCTGAATACTGTCAAGGGATCTCTAATGAATGCACGGAGCCAAGATACAGAATCTGGAATTCTTAGAGATGCTCGTCTGTGTCCTGAAAGTCTCTTGTGTACATCTCTGAAAGGCCTTATTATTGACTAATGAGCTTGTCTGAAACACCTATTTGCTTTATTATTTGCAAGCAAACATGCAATTATGCCTGAGCTAATATGAGATTCCAACTTTTCATTTTTAATGCTGCTTAGTTAACGCATAAAACCTTTCACAGTGTTCATGACAGAAGGTTGTTCTTTATTCTTTTGTGCTGGTGATTTTTTCAAAGGAAGCTTCACTGGATGTCATTTGCTCTAGAAACTTCTTTTCCCCTCCTTCCATTAGTGGAACAGTCTAATTACTGTATAATCAAAAAGAGAAGCACACACGGCCGCCTGGCTTCACCACGTCCACACAATGGTGCGGAATGCGTCTTAACAGTCCACTGAAGTGTCAGCGGCAAAAGTAATTGGAAATCAGGGGCTATTTCTTCTTGCACTGGTAGTGGGAGTTGTTCTTGTGCTTTGTTAATAGGCAAATCACTCTCAGGAGGTTGGGAGTCTAGACTTAGTTTGTAAAGACTCTTTATAATGTTTTTATAAAAAAAAATAAAGACACTGCCTTACTCCCTCCTAAAAATTTTTTTTCAATTAAATGACTTGGCATTTGAGGTAATGTTATCTAGTGTTAATTCACCTGTTAGGAAATTGCCTCTCTCTAGAACTTAGGGTTAATAGAGTGCAAAAGACCATTCTTATCAAGGGGTGGGAGAAAGGCGATTAATTTACACTATAAATTAAAACATAGAAAATGGAAAGAAAACAGACTCTGAGTTCTGGCCTTGCTCCTAAAAAGCTATTATGTTTTGTTGGGTTTCTTTCTGTTTTTAATTTGTTATTTTTATCCACGTTAGCAGGCCTCTAATCATTCCAGGCAGAACACACAGCATGGATGAAACTATACATGAAAGAATATGCTTCAGAAAGCAAAATTAATTGACATTGCAAGGAACATTTTCACAGAGTTCATGGAGTTACAGCTGTGTGGCTTCTATTCACATCACAGTAGAGTCATTTGTCTGCTTAATATTTGCAAAAGCACATTTTGAAAGGAAAAACTATGCAGTGCTAAGTAGCCTTGTTGACAAGCATTAATCCTCTCTGTCATATTTCACCTTTAATAAAAATAGTGATGCTAATAATGATTAAAATCCATCTGTACCACATTCAGAATCCTTGCAAAGCAATATAGGTCAGGTCAGAGGATGACCACCAAGAAGCAAACCTGGCAGTAATTATTTGTGGACCACTGCTATTGCAGATCAGTTATTAGAAATAAAGTGTCTTGTCAATTAACAGTAAAAATAACTGAAGACAACTACATAAGGTATTCGTTTTCATCACAGGAACCAAGTCTTTGTTCCTTACTCCACACACCTTCAGCATCTAATGGTCTTGTCCAATGCAAAACCTTAAACTTTTTACCTTTGTCTTCCTCAGCTTCTGAGTTCCATCTTCCATAATAGCGGGATAGATGCCTTCTCAGAACCCTAAAACTATATGCTTCAAGTCAGACCTAACCATTTTTCTACTCTTTCTCTGGTAATACCTGTGTTTTCCTCTTCTTTTCTTTCAAGGCTCTGACATCGGTAATCAAGCACAATAATCTGGTCTGACTGGCAACTGCTCACTGTAGAAATCAACTGTATAAAATGTATAATTGAGCAAATGCTCACCACTTACAAGTTTTGTACTCTTGCACATATTGCTTAATGTTGCAAGTCCTGATTTCCTCTTTTGTAAACTGGGTTGATAACTCATGAAGGCATAGAAGAAGATGCACATAAAGTACGTATCCCAGCCTTGCACATAATAGATACTCAGTAAACATTAGGCATCAGACCATTACTCCCAGAGTCAAACATAATCCCTGCAACTAAATACATACTTGTTGAACAGAATGAATGAATGAAGACGAGTTAGGCCAGATTGCCATCATACCTGGAACACCAGAACGAATCATCAATCAAGTAGCAAATTATTTTATGCATAAAATATCATGCAAGCATCAACATGATTTCCAGAGGAACACAGCATCTAGAACTGGTTTAGATTCCTCAGCATAGATTACACAGACCAAAGAGGGATGTTGAGTGTTTTCAGTAAGGTGTTAGAGAATATCACAAATATTAACACTCAAGGAAATATGGAATTGTTCCCATCATTGCTAATGGGATTGTCTGACTGGAGTTAGTTAATGACAGTTCACTTTTCCTGACATTTTCAAACTGACCCATGGCCAGTATCTACTTATTTACCCAGTGTATTCTGTTTTTAAAAAAAAACTTAGGAAAGGAAAAAAAAGAGAGAAGAGAAAGTGAGAGGAGAGGAGAGGAGAGGACAGGAGAGGAGGGGAGGGAAGAGAAGGGAAGCAATCTGTCAAGACTGTAGTAAAAAGTATTAGAAGACAGAAGAAAAATTTGTCCATGCTGAATTTGAAAAGTTGTAAGAAAACATTATAAAATCAATGAATCAATAGGATCAACACTACATTCAGAAAAATAAATGAAAAGAAATAACCGGACAGAAGAAAACTGCTTGGGAAGTGGGAGGGTCATTTAAAAATCAATTCGGAGCAGGGTGTGGTAATGCAGACCTGTAATTTTAGCACTCAGGAGGCTGAGGCAAGACGATCACCATGCCATGCGATTGAGGCCAGTGTGGGCTACATAGTGAGTGCAAGGCCAGTTTCAACCATATAATGAATATTTAAAATTATGTATTAAAAAACTCTACCACACTGTAGCTATGTAACTTTATATGTCAATTAACTTCTGTCACACTGCTGCCTAATCTTTGAAACAGTAATTTTAATACCCATTAAACATCTAAACCAAAAGTCTGAAATTCATAATACTACAAAAAGTGGAATAACCAATACCAGTGAGGATGTGAGAAGAAGGATCTGCAATAAACACTTTGAATAGCCGTTTGCAGTATCTAGAAGAGAAACTGGTCCTCAGATGCTGTGCACTGATAACTTCTCCACTGGAGAGCCCATCACATCCAAAAACTAGGACACATCTACAGCATTGCTTATAGTAAAGAAAGGAAAACTTGAATGTCTATCAAAAGAATGGGTCTACAAAAAAATATATATATATATTCATTAAATGGACTGTGCTAGAACACTTAAATGGAGCTACATGTATTACCATGAATAAATCTTAAAATTAAAAACATTGCACTGAGAAAATACATTACCAAATGATAAAAAGATATATTATTTTGTAAGCGTCCTAGAAAAGTACAAAATCATGAAATCATACACACAAAAATTAGGGTAGTGGTTTTTTGTCTGAATAAAAACAACAATAGCATCAACAAGGAGTGGACAGTGTGATATATGATCTCTTTCAAAAAAGTTGAAGCACATATGATAAATGAATAAGAGGTCTTACACTTGCTACTATGGAAACAGGAAGGCCTATAAAATCACATCATGCAGACCACTGTCTGGGGCTTAGAGTCACCATCTGTAAAATGAAGTGATTGCACCAGCTAATAACCAGGTTCTAGTCCAGCTGATAAATTGCACGGTTTGTGATAAGATGGATTCATAATGATAAGGTAAGCCAATGAACTTGTTCTCTGTCAGAGACGGAAGATGGCAATATAAACATAACAGGGAATTCTACAAAGCTTTCAGTATCAAGACAGGGTGGAACTGACATAGAGTAGACCTGTAGACCAATGTAGTAAGAACCGTGAACCCCAAAGTAAAACCTTACATGTATGGTCAGTTGATTTTCAACAAGGGTGCCAAGATTATGCAACGAGGAAAGAACAGTCTTTTCAGCAAATGCTACTGAGATAACTGGATAATTTTCACACAAAGGGATGAAGTTGAACCAGTATCTTAAAACTAACTCAAAATATATCAGAAAATAAAGGTCTAAGATAAAACTGTAAAACTCCTAGAAAAAAATAGGAGTAAACTTTTGTAACCATAGATTAGACAATTCTTAGCTATTACACCAAAAACTAAAGTCATAAAAGAAAACATGGGTACCATACAAATTTAAAACTTTAGTGTTTTAATGGACACCATCATAATAGAGGAAAGATAAAACGAGGAATATAAAAAAAGTTTGCTAATGATATGTTTTTACTTGGAATATATAAATAATTCCTATAATCTAGTGGTAAAAGTGACTATACAAGTTTTCAAATGGGAAAAATATTTAAATAGACATTTCTCATTATACTAATGAGCAATAAACATATGAAAAGATATTCAACATTATTGGTTATTGGGGAAATGCAAAATAAATTTATAATGAGATATGACTATTATATCTATAATCAGAAAGATAAACAAGTGTTGGCAATGATGAAGAGAAATTGGAAACTTCATACATTGATGGGAATGTAAATTAGGCAGTCACTTCATTTTTTAAGACAGTCACTTTACAAAACAGAATGGTAGTTCTTCTAAAAATTAAATATACTTTTTTCATATGAACAGAAGTTCAACTGGGTATGTACCCGAAAGAAATGAAAACGTGTGCCTGTGCATAATTTGTGCACACTGCTCATAGAAGCATTATTTGCAATAGTCAAAGAATTTGAATAAACCGAATGTTTATCAATTGTTGAATGGAAAAACAAATGCGGTATATCAATAAAGTATTATTAATCACAAAAAGGACTGAGGGGTTGACATATACTCTAAGGCAGTAAACCTTGAAAATATCACAGTGATTAAAACAAATAGAACATAAAGGTCACTGTAAGAGTGTGAATGTGTTCCTTTTAAATTCATATGCTGAAACCTAACCCCATGGTGATGGCTTTAGAGGTGGAGATCTTGGGAGGTGATTAGACCGCAGCGCCATGAAATGGATTAGTATTCTCATTAAAGAATTCTCAGATACTCCTTGTCCTTTTTATCATGGGAGAACATACCACCTTTGAATCAGGAGACTCTAGAACTATCAATGTCTTGATCTTGGACTATCCTACACAGGTCTGAGAAATGAAAGTCGGTTGCTTATTAGAGATAAAGTTTATGATATTTTCATATAGTAACCTAAATGAACTAATACAATCACATATCATATAATTCACTGTATATGACTCTCTCAATTGGGTAAACCCATAAAAAAGAAAAATAGTTTAGAGATTTTCAGAGAATAGTGGAAGGGGGAGGATAGAGTGATTGATACTGGGTTTCTTTTTGTAGTTATAAAAATTCATTAAAGTTAGCGATAATGATTAATGTGCAATTCTCAGCATACTAAAAATAAACTAAATTATGTATTTTAAAGGGTATGCTTAAGGATGTGCTTTTTATATCTTGATAAGCTGGTGCAAGCAGTGATTGAAAGATACTGTGAATGTTTAAATTTTAAAAATTATTGCAGAAAAGATATCTTGTTAAGAATTAGGGGCAAGTATTCGAAGGGGAAATATTTTGAAAGGAATTAACAACAATGTAATGTGTATTTTACTGTAATAATCACCCTTCATTGATCAACCATTTATGGACATTTCTGCCAAATAAAAGCATTGTATTGTGACTTCATCCACCTTATCAGTGGATCTGGCACCATCTGAATTCTGACTTTTCCCCAAAGTCAAAATGACCATGAAGGTGAATGTTCTGAATTGATGCAGTTATTCAGACAGCACACCTAAGACACTCATGAAACAGGATTTTCAGAACTGCTTCAGAAAATGACAAGGAAGATGGGATCAGTGTGTTCAAACTGGGGGTAGGGGAGAGGGATTTTAAAGGAGATTGATGGCAATGTGTCCTCTACTGTAAAATTTTTTAAAGTTAAATAGTCCCTATATTTTTTTTTAACACATCAAATACTTAAAATTTAAAGGAGAAATATCTAGGTTAAGTTTTACCAAAAAATAACTCAATTGTCACAACTTTTAGAATAATTAGAATTTTCTCAGAAATCTCCAAGAAAATACCTGGTATTATTGCTAGACAGAGTTTCATTCCCAGAAGAAAATATGTTACAATCTATCTTTACACTGATAGACATATTTTTTAATCTGTAGGCATGAGACAGGGTATCAGATTTCTTCCAGTTTTATTCAATACTGAACCTAACACTTCTATTATCAGATATTGATCTTTCTTACATTTCCCTCTTGGGCTTTATTTCTAAACACAAGATGTATTTTCTTTTTTATTTGATTTGAGGGCAACATGCAGTGATGCCACATTCCACTGTAATCATAAAGGAAGAAGTTGTTCCACATAGGTAGGCATTAAAAAACAACACATTTTTCTGCACCCAAACCCATATCACATTTTTCTTAATCATACTTGATCAGAACAGGGTTGCTGCATACATGAAATTCCTGCACTTGGGAGGCTGAGGTAGGAGGTCACTGCAAGTTTGAGGCCAGGTCTACATGGAAAGTTTAAAACCAACCTGAAATACATAGAAAGACACTGTGGAGGAAAAAAAAATTAATTGCAATACCTCAAAAATACTTAATTTCTCTAATTTTTGAAACATGGAACAATAAACATACCTATCTATGCCCATTCTAACCAGGCATGGTAGTACATGTCCATAATAACAGCACTTGTGAAGCTAAAGCAGGAGGATTGCCATGATTTCAAGGCCAGTTTGGGCTATATATATAGTGAGACCCTACCTCAAAACAAACAAACAAATAAATACCCACTCTCAGAAACACTCTCCATACACTATCTGATTCTGTACTGAGTAGGGATGTCATGTCTTTCCAAGTACAATAATCATGTCTATTGTCACTGAAGAATAAATTCTATTAGAAATTTATGCTTTCCACCATCCTCTTACTTAAAATGATAAAGATATGGGGGATGACTTTAGGGACTAAGGAAGTACATAGAAGCCAGGAACAGGATTTCTACTTTGACTTATTTCCTCTACTATATAAGTAGAAACATAAGAAATTAATGATCATTCTATTAGTTTCTTAATCTTTTTTAGGGATATAGTTTAAATAAAGTTAAAAAATAAAAAACAAGTAAATAAAGTTAGCACATTCATCTTCCTGTATCATCCTTACTTAACAAGACCTTCTATTAATTTATTTAACACTTTTTATCTTTGACTATTACATATAAAGCTTGGCTTCAATTTTTTTGAAGAAGGGGAAGAAAAATCTGCTGATAAAATTTTACCCTCAAACTAGCTAACATTCATTTTCCTTCTACAGTCTCCCAATATCTCAGTGTTAAAATATCACAAGTTGAGATCATGAGTTCAATCCCTGATACCAAAAAGCGAACAAACAAATATAAATATCTATAGCTATCTATCAATATATCTATCTATGTATATATATAAAAATCATAAGCAAAACTTCAGTTTTTTTTCATGTACATGGTAGGAAATAATCAGATTATCAAGTACTAGAGTAATAAACAAATACTTTGGAATCTCAAGGTTCATGGTCACATATTTCTTTACAGGTATGCTATACATTTGAGTATACCTGCTGTGTTGACTCTACATAAATAAAAATTATTGCTACAAATTATGTAAAAAAATCTAATCTTAGTAACTAAGGTAACTCTATGTTATGGATGCAGTAGTTTTTTGCATTTTTGTTTGTTTTATTTCTTTGATTTTTACTGAGACTTTCAAGTACTTGTCCTGCAATGACGTATGAGAGTGAGCCATGATAACCCTATCATAAATGGAGCACGAGCAAGAAATAAAGATTTGATAAGTGGCAGATAGCTCAAAGTGATTTTTTGCCATGTCACCTACCAACTCTGACTAACACAAATTTTGATTCTAAAGTTGAAATAAACCTCTATGAAAAGGATGTGTAAGTATTGAAGGGACTTCTGGGAAGATGGTGCAGTGGTGGGCCTGTCCTTAGGGTTTGCATCTAGATGCCCCCCCCAAGCCTCATCAGTCATGGGAGTGGGATTCTAGAATTAGTAACTGATAGTCCAATGACAAGTGTGAGTGCTAAACCCACCCTGGGGCAATAGCCTACATACACTACAAGGGAGGGAAGTAGGCTTGCTCTCTTGCTTCTCCCTCTTTGTGCTTGTTGTTTTTGCTATCTTCCACCACCATGAATTGTTTCCCCTCCCCATGCCACCCTGCATTGCAGCCAACTGATTATGGACTGAAACCTCTACAACAATATCCTGCACAAGTCAAGCTGAAGAGCTAGAGTCCATGGCAATATCCTCCATAAATCCAACGGGAGGCCTAGAGCCCACAAGAATATCTCATGCAAGTCTGTATCAAGGATCTGCACTGGGAAGGCCAAAAGGTCAGTGATTAAAGCTAGGAAATCTGTGCCAGTAGGATGAAAGATCTGTACTACCAGACTAAAGGATCTGCACTGGAACCAGAAAGTAATGCTCAAGATAAGAACCAGAGCTCCCCTGAAGAGAATAGCAACCATCCTTAGTGACAGTGAAGACCCAAACTCACTTGATAATAGAACAGGTAAGATTATATCAGGAAAATCAATGTGACAAGCTTCTCCAGGACAATAAATATCATCTTCCCTCCAGTTTGTATGCTGTTGGCAACAGGGACTTCCATACTCAGAACCACACTGATTCAGTTAAGCTGGGTGTTGCAAGTTGACCATTAATTAGTCCACCATATACACTGAGAGTCAAGGGATGAAAAAAAATGCTCCATATGACAGGAACCCAGGAAAAAGCAGGTTAGCTATTATATTTGCTGACAAAATATATTTGAAGCCAAGACTCATTAAAAGAGACAAAGAAAGTCACTTCAACCTTGTAAAATAAACAATCAAGCAGAAGAGATAACAATCATAAATATATAGGCATCAAATATCAGAGCACCTAACTATATAAAATAAATACTAATAGACATGAAAAATCAATTAATACAATTGTATTAGGGGGTCTCAGTACTCTACTGTCACAATTAGACCGATCAGTTAGACAAAAAAATCAACAATGAAATATTAGAACTGAACCAAACTTCTGCTCAAATGGACTTAGTAGATGTCTACAGAGTGTTTCACCCTACAACATAGGAATGCATATTCTTCTCAGCTGCACACAGCATGTTCTCAAAAATAGACCACATACTAGATCACTGAACATACTTAAGTAAATTCAAAGGAATTTAAATTATACTATGCATATTATGAAACCACAGTGCACTTAAATTGGAAATCAATGTCAAAAGAAACTACAAAGGGGCCAGGGATTTAGCTCAGCTGCATAAATGCCTGCCTGGCAAGCACAAGGTTGCGAGTTCAACCCCTGGTAGCAAAAAAAAAAAAAAACCAGAAACCACAAAAATTCATAAATAGATGGAAATTAATTAACACTTTCTTGAACAACCAATGGGTCCCAAATGAAATTAAAGAAAACAGCAGCTTTCACAATGGCATGAAAAAAAAAAAAAAATGAAATCCTGGGAATCAATCTAATTAAGGAAATAAAAGAGTTCTACATTGAAAACTGTATTACTCTTTAAAAAGGAGCTTGAAGAGGACATCAGAAAATGGAAGGATATCCTTTGCTTTGGGTAGGAAGAACCAATACAGTGAAAATGACCATACTTCCAAAATTGCTATACAGATGTAATGCAATTCCAAACAAAATTCTAACAACGCATCTCACAGTATTAGAGAAAACTCCTAAATTCCTAAAATTCATTTGGAACCAGAAGATACCTAGAATAGCTTAGAGCAGTTCTGGGAAAGAAAGGCAAAGCAGGAGGCATCACACTCACTGACTTTAAATTATACTACAAAGCTACTATGGTTTTCTGGGGTTTTTTTCCAAATCCATTTATTTCAAAGAGAAAAAAGAATAAAATTTCAAAACATGTCAATCAAGGGAAAACTACTGTGTTAAAACAGCATGGTACTGGCTAAAAGCAGACCTGAGGATCAGTGGAACAGATTAGAAGTTGCAGAAACAACTCCAGACATACTTAGGCACTTTATCTTTGACAAGGCACCAAATACCTTCACTGAAAGAAAAATAGTCTCTTTAATGAATGGTGCTGTAAAAACTGACTTTCTACACACTGAAGATTAAAACTAGACCCATATACTTCACCATGTACTAAATGGATCAAAAATCTAAATATTAAAGCAGAAACACTATATCTTTGGGGAGATGGAATAAGTAAAACAAAACATTAGTGTAGCAAAGGTTTTATGAAGAAAACCTCAACTGCACAGGAACTATCACAAAGAATCAACAGCTGGGAACTCATTAAAAAGCTTTTGCATACCAAGAGAAACCACTAACACAGTGAAGAGACAATGCACAATGTGGGGACAAATTTTTGCCAGTTGTTTTTCAGACAAAGGGCTACTACTTAGAGTATATAAAGAGCTCAAAAAAATCAGACCCCTCTAATTTAAAAACTCAGTCCAAAATGGGGATCTGAAATGAATAGACATTTCTTGGATGAAGTAGAAATGGTAACTAAATATATGAAAAAATGTTCAATATCACTAGTCATTTGAGAAATGCAAATTAAAACAGCACTGAGAGTCCATCTCACCCCAGAAAGACTGACTGTTATCAATAAATCAACCAATAACAAATGCTGGTGGGGCTGTGGAGAGAAAGGTCCTCGTGTCCACTGTTGGTGGGAATGTGTACTGGTGCACACACTGGAAATCAGTGTGGAGAATCTGTAAAAAAACTAAAACTAAAGGTTTCATTTGACTCAGCTTTCCCATAGTTAAGCATTTCAGTCTCAATTGTTTGCTATGTAACTTTCCAAGCCATGAATAATATATTTTCTCACATTTTTATTTCAAATTTACATCCTCTTTGGATTCAGTCTTGCAAGGGAGATAGTTTAATGAGGTAAAACAGGACTAGCCTGATAAGTAAGAAGACTGCTCTGAAAATGTAATTTTACTGCTTTTTGTTTAGAGACTTTGAGCAAAGAACCTATCCAGTTTGACTATCCATACATATATTAATTTCTATGAACATTTAATAAACAGTGTTTCAAGCAACACCAGAAGAGATCATTTGGTTTCGCCTGGAGCCCAAAAGCAGAGAGTTGGCAGATACGTGTCTCAATGAAGGAAGGGAAGGTTTATTTCTTATAGCTCTTGGAGATTTCAGTTCATACTCAGCTGGCTCCAAGGCAGGGTGGCTTGGCGGGGCATCAGTTCATGGCTGGCTACAAATAGCAAGACAGAACTGCAAGAGAGACACACCTTCTTCCTGCCTTTACATCATATGCTGGCTCCACCCGTAGGTGGGCGTACGCTTACATCACCAATCCAAACACTAGAAAATGAGTCAATCACAAACACTAGATTTGATGGAGTCCATAACTGCAGGAGGCTTGGGGGCCACTGACATAAACCATGACAGCTGCCAAATTTTAATAATATGTTTAGACCACATATTTTAAAATATATATTCTCCCATAAGAAACAAAGCTGTATTAGTGTAAACCCCAACTTTGTTGGTCACAACTTTTACTGATATTTATCACCTGGTCATACTAATGTTGATCTTTCCTATAAGAACTCTGTGATCCTAACCTGGAGGTAATTTGCCTTTTTCCTTTTGGTGCCACTTGAACATTTTAACTAGATACTTAATAAATTCAAATGGGATAAATTAAGCCCAAACTGTTTCCTTGTTTCAAAAAAGCATACCTAAAAGGAAGAATGAAAGAAAAGGAAGCAAATATTTCAGAAACAAAAGAGTACCTGCAAAGAGTACCTTGAAACGTAATTTACAAGTGGACTTCAAACTGCCTTAGGGGTCTGGGAATGTGGTTCAGTGGTAGAGCTCTTGCCTTGTACTTATAAGGCCATGGGTTCAATCCTTGGTCACTACAGAAAAAAGCAAAATGCTCTAGCATTTTTTTAATTTAAAAAAAAATTGGCTTGAGGATTTAGCTCAGCAATTCAGGCAGCACCGGGTTGTGAGTCTGATCCCAGGCACCAAAACAAACAAAAAACAAATAGGGAAAGTTACACATTACAATGTACTTTTTCTCTACCTGGATACTTTTGTTTCTTTTAGCCAGTACCTATAATCATAGACAGTGTGATTCTTTGCACTCATTTTAGTTGGTATCCACTCATCTCTTTATAGGTTTATAACTTTCACCAAATTTGAAGATCATTCAGCCTTTATTTCTTTAAATAGTTTTTCAGTTTTTCCTCTGTTTTGATGACTCTCATGATACAAAGTTTATCTCAGATTCTTGAAACAATTTATCTTTTTAAACTTTTTTCTTTTGGTTGTTGTTGTTTGTTTGTTTGTTTGTTTTGAGACAGGGTTTGTTTCATTATGCAGTTTAGACTGGCCTTGAGCTCACTTATGCAGCACAACCTGACATCAAATTTGCAGCATTACTCCTGCCTCCTCAGCCTCGTGAGTCTGGGATTACAGGTATGCATCACACCTTGACTTTCAGACTATTTTCTTTTTGTTAAAGTAAAATTTATGATCTGTCCTCAAATTCTCTAATTCTCTTCATCATCTCTACTACTGAGTCCATGTAGTAAGATTTTAATTTCAATTATTGCATTTTTCAGTTCTTTTACACTCCAGTCTTTAGTGTATTTTATGAGCTTTTCTTTTTTGGTAAGATTTTTCTGTATTTATTATTTGCTTCAAGAGGATTCATAATTGTTGAAGCATTTAATGATAGCTGCTTTAATGTCTTTGTCAATCAATTTCAATATACCATTTATCTCAGTATCCATACCTGCTGATCTTTTTTTTTTTTTTTTTCATTTAGGTTGTAATTTTCTCTTGATATAAAGACAGAAGATTGGGTTGTGGCAAAGCTAGGTGTGAAAGTAGGCACAGTCTGTTAATCTGAGGTCTTGGAACACATGCACAGAACAGTTCCCAAAGTCGTGCATGAGGACTTCTCATGAGAACTCAGGTGATCTTCCGTAGGAAGATTTAGACCCAATATCAGCTTGAAGTGAGAGATCCCAACACCATCTCTCAGGACTCACGTTCTCATGGGTTTCCTCAAGATCTGAGTAGTGTAAAAAGACACAAGTATGACAAAGAGCTCACTGTCATAGATTTCCTCATAATAACCCCCTCTGTGTCCTCTAGGGTATACTTTTATCTTGTTTTTCCTCTTTTACTCCACTAAACTCACTCTACAAAGCCAATTTCTTCTTCATTCTTTTTGCTTTTTGAAATAAAATTTGCCACTACTTTTTTCCTTTTTTCATTAATTCTTTTTTTTAATGTGAGAAGAATCTGGAATCCAGCTCCAGAGGAAATGTGAGAACCCCAAAATGTGGCACTGCTGTCTGAGCAAGCCACTTTTAGAAAGAAATGGCCTAATAACTGCATGACAAATTACTTTTTAACTACTCTTGTATTTGTTGACTATTGTAACATTCTGGATCCTACTTAAACTTTTCGAGTCATAAGACCAACAACAGAAGTGTAGTGAGAGGGCCAGGTGAATGTCTACATCCCACTTTGCTTCTCCCATCTCCGCAGGCCCACCCCTGCACAATGCAGAGCGCTGACTCTTGTTGCTTCTTTGTAGAGAGGTGTTCATTTATTTCTTCTGATGGAGAAGAGAATTAACAAAGTTCATCTCTCACTCTGATCAGCCTCCAATGGGACACAAATTTAACCCAACATAAGTTGGGTCTCCCCTGACCCCAGTTGAGTGTAGGAGAAAGTACACAATGCCAACAGTGCATGCGTCCTACCAAGTCACTTGTTCTTGTTTGATGCCAGGTTTGGGAAGGGGAGTGGCAGGGAGAGAAATAGGGTACAGACTAACTTTGGTTTGCACTGACTTATTCAGTCTCATTAGGAATTCTTCATCTGGCCTCAGTGGCAATAGCTGGGCTGTGGAGCAGGGAAGCACTGTGGTCGCTGAACCTTCTGCTCCTCCATCTCACATGCTCTCATTAGGTCTTGCTGCTCCCTGGAAGGTGGAGGCTTAGCCTGCTGTTGGCCTTGCTACAGAGTAAGCGTGCTGCCTGCTTCACTAGGCAGGACATGAAACATCAGCCTCTTATTCAGTCCTGAAGGAAATCTAAAACACTGCTTCTTGTTTTCACAAACAGAAAGGTGGGACTAGGCAAAAATCAGCTTCCTGCTCTCTGTCCCTCAGAAGTCACAGTGGGAGTATGCGTGATCTTTTTGTTCTGTACACCATCGTTTTCCTAGTTGTCTGAGTAAAGGAAACAGGTTTTTCTTGGAGTTTTTCTACCTTTGCGTGCTGACAGTTCCTGGTTGGAAGTTTCTGCTGTGCCTCTTCTAGGATATATAAGAATCAAAAAAGAAACACAGGAAACTCACCAACCCTCAAGTCTCAAAGTCCCTCTCAAAATTCTTCCCACAATTCAGAACCCATCGCTTTCTTCCCTTCATTCAGAGTCTTTTTATTCTTGTTTGTTCAGTTATTTATAGGATTTTCCAGTGGAACTATTTTGGCCAGAATCAGAAGTTCAGCCTGTAATTCTTTAAATCAGACAGCTGACACATTCCCCAGATTCATGGGCGGATGCCAGCCTGAGTAGCAATCTCACCAAGCAGACTTTGAAGAAATAAATGAACAGATGAGCCATGCAGTCTCAATCGCTGACACTTGATTTATTTATGCATTTTTTAATTGTTATTTTTTGAGTACTGGGAATCAAACTCAGGACCTTGCACTTGCCAGGCAGGCATTTGTGCTGCAGAGCCATATCCCCAGCCCTGTCACTTGATTTAAAGAGAAGTTTCATCTCATTGTCATCTGTTTTCATGTGATTTAATATAAACACCTTTTATTTTCACTTTGACACAAAAAAGACATTTTACCAACAGAACTAGACAGAGAAGCATAAAAACATTCTATGTTTAATTATAATATATATATAAATATATTTCAAGATACTAAAAATAAATTGCTATTAACCTAGTGTTAGACTTTCCTTAAATCTAATTTAAAACTTTTTGTTGGTGGTGGTAGTTTTGGGGAGGTTTTGACACAGGATCTTGCTATGAAGTTTACACTGAGTTCAGGCTGGCCTTGAACTCACTTATGTAGCCCAGACTGTTCTGAAACTTACAACAGTTCTCCTATCTCAGCCTCCTGAATGCTAGAATAAAACTTTTTTTCTTTAACTTTTAAAGAACATTTTATAATTTTATTAGACAAGAAGTACATCTTATTCTAGAAAACTTAGAATAAAGACTAAAGAGAAATTGAAATACCTTTAATATTACTATTAATATAATGAGATATTCTATGTCTCCAGTATTTATTTATTTATTTATTTATTTTTTTTGGTCTATATACATACATTAGATTCATGTAGTATGTATAGATTTTGGGGGTGTTTGTTTTGTTCTGTCTGGTAGTGTGGATAGAACTCAGAACTGTTGCAGTGAGCTACAAATCCAGGTTTTTATTGTTTTTATTGTTTGCTTGCTTGATTGATTCATTGATGATTGAAACAGGGCCTAAATTGCCAGTGTGGGCTCAAATGTATCAAGTTCCTACCTCAGCCTCCCAAAATGCCAGGATTACATTCATGCCCCACCTGCTGATAGGTAAGGTTTTAAATTCTGCTTTTTTTTTCATCCAATATTATACCCTCAGTATTTTATTATGGAACTAAAAAATATTGAGAACACTTATTTTATTTGCCAGTAGAGTTATCTTACAGATGAATCTGATTTTTTTTTTTGAACAATCCTCTTTTGAAGTTTCCTTGTTTGTTTATTTATTTACTTTTATTTTTGAGACAGAGTCTCTTGATGTTGTTCAGGCTGGCCTTGAGCTATTGTGAAGCCAAAGCTGGCCACCAATTCATAGTGTTTCTCCCACCTCAGCCTTCCAAGTTCTGAGATTACAGGGGTGTTCCACTATCTCCAACAATTATTTTTATTCTTATTGCTATGAAAAGTGCTGCAAAGTATAATTTTGAGCAAATGCTTATCTTTATAACATTGTAATTTCTTAGGACAGATTGTTTTGCCTTTAATCTTTATTCTGAAGAGCAATTTTACCCCATATTGTTAATCCCAGTACTTTGGTCTGTGGAGTAAAGGTGCAGAAACAGTTAACTTCGCAGTTTTGACAACATAAAACATTCAAAAATATATGTAGTTATATTGAGAGTGAGAACTTTATGTTTCTGGTGCATATTTAAATCATCATTTCTATGTCTCACAACTTTGATAGTTTTTTTTTTTTTTACTGCTCTCTACGATTATTCTGAATTGGTGATGAGTTGTCTCTAACAGACACATTTGATTCTTGCTCTGAGATATAACATTTCATTTTCCTTTGACATAATAAATATCACCTTTAAAATGCCCTAGAATATGAGCTTGTTGCTTTTCTACTTTGGGTTTCTCTTGTTTGTGGTTTTATTTCTTTATGATTTCATGAGAAAATATATGCCATATAAATATTTCTGTAAGAAATAGTCTGTAGGAGAAACATTGTTTTACAACGTGAGAACAGTCATAGGTACAATGTAAGTCAGTGGCATATTTTACTTATAAGAACTACATGATTCTTGAAGGCAAAATTGTTTATCATTACAATAAGCTTCAGTGAAAGTGGTATGAGAAATATCACAATAAAAATGAGACAAATTGTGTGCATTCTGATGATTTGAAGATGAAAAGAACCTGGTTGTAGATAAAGTCCTTCATCTCCTAAAGTGTTTCATGGTAGAAAAATATTTGGGAAAAAAAGAGTTTAAAGATTAAATTGTTTTTATTTTTCATTGGTCTTTTCTTCCCTAGGAAAATAAAGGCAATATGACTGTTTGTAGCCGCAGACCTCTGCTGTAACTGGAATGATAAATAAGTGGAGCCAGGCAGAACCCAAGGTGGTTTGGCGTTTGAGCTGGGAGTATTGCGTTTACACTTTCCAAGTTTTCTTTCTCAACTTGTGACTCTGGGGCTGAAATAATGATCTCTTTTTTCCCTTTAAAATAAATCTTTCTCTGCTTCTAACTACCAGGGGAATATTATAAAAACATTCAGAACTAACATTACAGAGCTAACATAGCTAAAAATCGTGCATCAGCACTGTGAAAAGGACTGTAATCCCAGAGAGCCAAAAACTCCAAACATTGTCAGCAGTGCAGGGCTCTTTACTGTTGATTCTGAGAAACAGTAAACTGGGGTGAGGGGTGTAGTTCTTGCTGCACATTTAGCAAAAACAAACTTACAGGAGGGCAGGATGGAAAGAGAGGGAGCGGAAACACAGTGTATGAGAAACACTTTCTGGTGTCCCTGTGTTTCTCCTCACCTTGTTTTCTCACAAGGTAACCTGCACTCCTATAGCGATGAGATTTGGCACGAGGGAAGGTTAAGAAGACAGAGGTCAGCTAGAGTGATGTATCGGTAGAAATTTCCAGACTTCTGGGGCAGTCTCTGTGCTGTTTCATTCCCCCAGAGAATATAGTGAATGGTAGACTTTAATTTTACTCCACTTGCTTTCTTAGTAGATGTGGCCCTGGGCAGGGAAGTTTAAAGAGCTCATGTTGAAAAGGCAACTGGGACTGTCCTCCCCACCCCACTCCACACAGCTAAACTAAATGCTAAACTAAATGCCACCATCTTACAAGTTCTCTGGCTCCGCTTGCTATTGTTTCTTTCACTGAGTTTGAAAGTGTGCTGCACATCTCAACCTCAACACATCCCAGTTTTGAGGTTGTATTGAGGCCTTTGCACTGAGTTACATCCATAGTCTTGTTTGTTTGTTATTTTGAAATATAGTCTTGCTAAATTGCTGGATTGCCCAAACTTAGCTGGAACTTGCATTGCTCCAGCCACAGCCTCCCAGAGTCCTGAGATTATAGCTTTGCACCACCGGTGCAGGTGAAGGAGTAGGAATTATTTTTTGATTACTCTTCACCTAATAGAATCTTTGAAAAGATCCTTGAACAGTGGCACAGCTGGGGAAGACAAGGGACAGATGAGACTGTCCACAAGTGACACATACTTTGGACAAATCCGAGCCACATGAATTCTATCTAGGCCACTGTCCTTGAATTTCTGCTACCTTAGATACTATCTGTCATGTAGTAGGCATTCAACAGTAATTATAACTGCTGATATTTACTGAGCAACTACTGAGCCCCGGGCATTGTTAAGCAATTTTACATGGATTAAAAAAACAAAGATGTACAAGAGAAATGTAATTTGTCCAAGTCATCAGTTAGATGGGAATAGTCTAACAATAGCCCGAGTCACAACTGTTACCCTCTTGTTCTCTGCAACCTCACCCCACACTCTTGGTGAGCACTGATGAGAGGTGTTGGGACCTTCCATGTCACACTTTCCAAACAGATGATGACTTCTTTTGATAGGTGTGATCCAGGACAGCTTTTAAGTTCCTTGTAGGGGAAGCTAAAGCTCTTATGTCCCAAGACAAAGTTGTTCTCTCAGCTCACTTATAATTCAGTCATGGGGACCACTTCCTGTCCCCCCAAAAACACACCTCTGGGGTGCCTGGTTCATAACCTTGGTGCTCTTGGCCTCAAGAGGGCTATAAAAAACAAAAAGCTGATCCTTTACTTATACTTTTGCCACAGTGATTGCAAGTTGGCAGAAACTCCTTTACTTTTAGGCCTTTTTCACTTTGTGGACATGTCCTTCTCTCAATCTGTCTTGAATGGTGGCCCAAGTACTTCTGGTTCACTCTGGTCCACCAGCATCTCTCTCTACCTTCCCACTTGACCCCTTAGATGATGCACATCCTGTCTTTACTGCTCCTCCTGCATTTCCCAATTCCAGGCCATCCAGTCCTTTAACCACAGGTCTCTGATCTCCATTTCATTCTCTTCCTGTTCCTCACCCCCAGCAGTCTTTAACTCTTCCTTTACTCCCTCTCCCCAATCTCAGACTCCTTAACTCAAGCCATTTATCCCATCAAATGGGTCCTCTTCATTTCTTTCTCTCTGCTCCTGTATCGACATTCTCCTTGCTGCCTAACCATAGTCGGTCTTGAGCGATTAAGCCACCTAGCAGGCCACATTCAACCATCATTTTGCAACCCCATACCACATGGTCTGCCGCAGCCATCTTGCTGCAACTCACATGAAGGATGGTTACCATCTTATGGTTTTCTGCCATGTGACAGTGTGCCATCATCTTGTGACAGGTCACAGAGTAAATGGTCACCACCTTGTGGTTCCTCATCATGGGATCAGCAGCAGCCATTTTGTTGCAGGTCACATGATGACCAGTCCCCTCTTGTGCTCGCTCACCATATAATCAGCAGCAGCCATCTTGTTGTGGGTCTCATGGTAACCAATCCCCATTTTGTGCTTCCCTCTCACATGGTGACAAGTGGGCATTTTGTGGTCAGTCACTCAATAACTGCCCACAAATGCATGCTTCTCAGTGGCTTCTCAGTGGCCTCCCACTCCACAGCCTTCTCAGCCTCTACCCCTATTCTCTCTGTGCAACCAGGCTAGTCCTAAGGGACTAGTTCAAACTGATGTCTCCTTTTCCCTTGCTGACCTACCTCAGATTAACCATAAATTCGGTTCCTTTTCTGCTATTCTTTTTTCAAGAGATCTCTGTTAATTAACCTACAAAAAGGTTCACACTAGTCTATTTATTATAGTTCAAATTGGCCAAATATATTTGAGTACACTCTGATTTTGTAAGATGTTTGTCAGTCTGTATGTCTGTTGTCTGTCTGTCCAGTCTGTTTATACTGTGCAGATCATCTGTACATGTTAGTCCACTTGTCTGCTCTGCAAACAGCTGTTCCTTTTTATTTGAGCTCAATAATCTTTCTCTTTTCCTTTTTTTTTGCATTTTCAGATCATTCAATCAAGGTTTATTTGGGTTTTAGATTTAAGAAATATGCTTCCACCTAGGTTGCCACTAGCTCAAAATGATGCTAAAATTGATTAAGCAAAATCCCTTAGGATGAGGAGAGATTGGAAAAGACTTCAATTGATGGATAAGAAAGCAGCTTCCTGGTGATTTTAACTAGTTCTTGTTCATTAATTAGAGGCCCCAATAATCTCCATAGCCTTATGGGAGATACCCCAACTCAAGTTCATATGGCTAAGACAATTTATTGTTGCTGATCGTATGGTATATTCGTGCCTTCAAATGTAAAATTGGGATTGTTTATGATGGAAAACATTTTCTTTCAGATCCAGACATTTGCCTTTTTCATGTACTCCAGCCAGGAGATCCAAGTCAAACTAACATGAGGTCACCAGTCAAATGATAATTTTTAAACAAAAATTTATGTAATGTATATGTTACATATATGCCACTAAATGTAGAGATGCTTAGATATTAAGGAGTCCAAACAGTGTCATAAATTTCTTCAATGACATCCTATTATAGAACACGTGTTACAAAATGTTATCTCAAATGTTAAAACACCCATGGTTAATTTAAAAAAGCAGTTCCTTTTAATGTTCCAGGTTAAGCTTATTGCCTCTACTATACTGTACTATTATCGATATTTTTTTCTGGACAACTAAAATTTAGAGATAATTATAAATTCCTTTTAGATTTCTTTGACTGAGACCTACCATATCTTTTCCCCAAAAAAGGTTATATGATACATATTTAGACCATAATTAACTATACTCAACAGGCCTTAATTGACATTGTGGCTGATCTCTCTCCTAAATAAAAAAAAAGGTAAATTTAATGAAACAGGCCATCTTCCCAAATCAGATGGCAGTAGACATTATAACAGCACAAGAGATACTTTTGCAATTGTAAAGCCTAAATATGTGTATGACAAATCAATGGCATCCCTGGACCTTATCCTTTTCCTCCTTATGGGAAGCCATTACTAAAACAATGCTCATAAATATCCTGTTGATTCTATTATTTGGCCCCTGCATACTTAATTGATTCTTTGTCTTTGTCTCCTCTAAACTTAAAGCTGTTCACCTACCCAAGATGAAAATTCCTGCTATCTACTAATTAAAAGCTCTGCAAGTATCCCTGACTGCCTTACAGCAACTTCAACCCCCTTATGCCTAAAGAAGCCAGATCGGTCATCTCCCACTATCTCTCAAGGTAGTTTGAGTTATTTCATCAGAGGAAAAAAAGGTACAGACAGCTGAGTCAGTTAAAAATATTTTAGGCAGTCAGACAGGGCTAGGGCCTCAAAGGAGCCAGCACAGAGGACCAGCTGTCTTGTAAACTTGGAGGATACAGATACTTCCCACTGTGGACCAGATCACAAGACAAGAGGTTAAATTTGGCCCTCAAACCCCACAGGGATACCTCTTAACATGGCTTTTGGTGTTTTTAACAACAGAAATAAAACTCTGAGAGAGGAAAAATAACAATCTGATCTTTTAGCAGTGGCACTTGGAGCTCTAAGACAGGTAAACTGAGACATAGTGGAGCTGCCTGATACCCTCCTGGACCATGCTTCAAGTGTGACAAAGTGCTGGTTAAGAGAATGCCCCTTCTGCATTCTCAAGGTCCATTGGAAGAGCAACTGTCCTAGCTGCCAGAGAGTGGTAAGCTATCCTCTAATTCCTTGCCCTCACAGAAGATCTCATCATCTTGTCACTGGCTGATCTACTTGGACTTGCTGCTGAAGACTGATGGGGCTGAGGGCCCACAATGTCCATTAAGGTAACCTTCTCAGAGCTTCAAGTCTCACTAGAGGTCTCAGGTAAGACATTCTCTGAACTTGTAGACATGAAGTCCATGTAACTTCTTCCTGAGTTTTCAGGCCATTAGATTAAATCCTCAGTCTCTATAGTAGATATTGACAGCTGATATGGATTAAAAATTGGTGGTCAACAACACCAGCAGAATTAAATCACCTGAGGAAAGTTTCCAGCATAAATAAAGTCATGGTGGAGAAAAAGAGCAAGGTGTTGTGGGTTTTCCTATGTGTTGCTGTTTGAGATGTTGGTTCTCCTGGAGGAGCTAGCTCATCATGACTAGCTTCCCCAGTGTGAGTTTAACCATTGTCATCAGAGGAGCTCAGGACCTTGTTGATAAGAGTGACTGTAGTTCACTTTGGGAGAGCTCTGATCCTTACATTAAGCATCTGGCTCCAGAAGGGAAGACATGTGCCATTTAATCTCGAGGACAAACTCATTATACAGGCTTTCTGGCATGTACTTGACTGTGCTTATCATCGGAGAAGCTCAGGGCCTCTGTGTCACTGAGGATGGCTGTGGTGCTTTTCAGGACAGCCCCAGTTCTTTATTATGAGCATGACTTCTCAGCTCCAGTGTAGAAACCTCAAACTACCAGCACAGCTCCTTCACCCTGCTGACATAGACCATCTAGCTTCTACCACTGACCTTTGGTCCTCCCCAGCACAGATCCATAAAACAGACTGGCATGTGTCCCTCACGTGGGCTCTAGACCTCCAGTTGGATTTGTGGGAGGCATTTTCATGAGCTCTGGGTCTTCATCTGGACTCATGCAAGAAATTGCTGTGGGATTCAGGCCCTTGGCTGAATATTCTATGTCTTCAGTGTTGTGGATAGATTTCCTGCACTTTCTTGTGTTAATTCTGGATGACCATTATAAATAATAGTATAAACTATGTGTCCTGATTCTAATTGTTCTTTGCATAACCCCTGACTACAACAACTACCAACCTACACAGCCTGTACAAACAGGGCTTATTCTCTGCATGTTCCAAACTCTCTTCTTCACCCATAACCTTCTGATAATAGCAACATATCCCACACCTCTTTTCGGTAGGGTTCTTCACCAAAAGCTTAACTTCTCCTTTACCTTCTCCCTCCCTACAGCTCCATCCTCCAAACATCCTCACAGTGCACCACAAAGCCATTCCCTCCTCTTTCTTCTTCTCTGGTTGATCCCACAGTTTGGGATACCTCCAATCCCACCTTGCACTACCTATATTATACCTAACTTAATTTGTCTCAAGGATCCTTCAATTTTTTCCTTGGGTACCCCAATATCCTATAGCTGCCAAACATTTATGGGGACTTAAACCTATAATCAAGTGTCTTTTAGACAATTGTTTTCTTATACCTACCCATTTACCCTACAATACTCTCATTATCCCAGTATTCAAGCCTATGATTTCTATCATCTAGTATAAGACCTTAGGGTAATCAATGACATTGTTACCCCAATTCACCCTGTGATGCCACACCCTTATACTATGCTCTCTCATATACCTCCCTCTACCACTCACTTTACTGTTCTAGATCTTAAAGATGTCTTTTTTTAACCATCCCCCTACAACCTGATTGTCAGGATTCCTTTGTATTTATGTCGATTGGCCCAGACACTCTCAGGTCTCAACAACTTACTCCGCCTGTCACCTCTGTATTAGAACCTCTCCTCAGGGACACACACCACCCCTTTCTTTTCTACTCATCAATTTCACAGACACACCCCTGGTCAGGACTGGCAGATAGATTTTGTACACATGCCCTGCCACAAAATTTTCAAATATCTTCTTACCTTTGTCTGTACTTTTTCAGGATGAACAGAAGCCTTTCCTGCAACCAGGGAGACTGTTGATGTAGTTACTAAAGTCCTGTTAAAAAAAACTCATTTCAAGGTTTGGTCTACCTCAGAGTACCCAGTCAGATAACAGTCCAGCCTTTACTTCTCAGATCTCTCAACAAAACTACAACCAAAGTGAAATGGGCCTATCTGGTCTTCCTCAGAACTCTGGTGGTCAAGGTTGCTAGACTGTCACCCTTGTTCCATGTCACTCAAGCTAAGCAGTACCCTCCCAACTCAACACATCCTGAATGGTCATCACATCTCCTATCTCCCTCCCATCTCCATCTCACCAAGGGCCCACAGCCACAACTTTTAGGCTGAGTCATGTTTTGTTATCCTATTTGGTTCTTACTCCTTTACATGAGATACTCCCCGGGTCTAGGCTCTCGTCTCCCTTATAGTGACACAGACACAGCCCTCCCCATCCCTACTCTATAATTTCCCAAGTACAATTCAACTATCAGGCCTTACATTTCTCACGCTTTCCATTCTCTCCAGCTCAACCTCTGGACCAAAGACAAATCCTACCTACACATTTACTTTTACCCTTTCAAATGGGAGAATAATTGCCTCCCTTAACTTCACCCCTCCCAATTCCATGCTCATTTTTCAGAATCTTCCTCACCATGACCCTGAAGGAATGACACATTCGTAACAAGGGTACCTTTCCTTCTACCTGTCCTGGGTCCTTTCATTATGATAGTGATCTGCCTCCTCATAGCACCTTGTATTTTTTATTTCTCCAATGATTAACTCCTTGTCCTGCCTAAAACACTTGGTACCACCTTCTACATGGGCATCAACCTTGGTCCCATCCACCCCTAGGCCCAACACAATGTTCCTGTCCAGCAGGAAGTATTAAGAGACAGTCTTCACCTTTTCCTAACAATACAAAAATGGGAATGAAAGGTTCTAGTCCTAGTATAAATTACTGTAAAATTATGGCAGTGGTCAAATATGGTGGAAGACCAAAGAAGAAATGGTTACCACTTCCTCCACAAAGAAAATTCCAATCAGTTCCTCATACATCAATGAGCATCCCATGCTCCACTTCTGATCAGAGATGCCTCTTTGTATCCAGTCAAAGACAGTCCTACCACTATCATTTGTGTGTTCCTTTTCATGCCTTCAATAAACCTGTTCTTATCTTTTTTTTAACTCTTTGCTTCTCTGTTGCCCCTGAAAATTATAACATAATGAAAATAGGTAGTTATCTTGATCTCTCCTCATTGTGATAGCTAACTGTGATTGGAGCTAACCAATAATCTTAATGTAGGATGCTAAAGAACCATTCATTTTATCATCATCAAATTGTACTTAAAATTTATTTATATTGAAGTTCTGTTATAGCTTGTTTTGCTCTCTAGAAAGCTAGAGCTATTTTCTGAATTCCTGAGTTAATGATCTGAATAGTGAGACTTAATCCTTCCCCCTGTGAACTTGCTGTTTTTCATAAGACTGACTAGCCTGATTCTATCACAGGCTCCATCCCTTACTAGCTGCCTATTTATAAGCTAAATAGCCAACTATCTCTTATAATGATGGGAAACTTTCCAAAAGTTCATGAAGAGCCCCATGTGCCAGTGAAGGTAAAAACAAAACACACAAGATTACTATCAAACTACCCAAAGCTAAAGGAATAGAACGGATCAGATTTTTGCTCATAATTCCAGTAAGAAACCTACCATGTGACTCCCTGAACCTTCAGAACAATGAAGCAGTCCATTTCTATTGTTTATGTCACCCCATTTATGTTACTTCATCGTGGCAGCCCTGGCAAACTAACACCCACCCTTTCCACTGTGTTGTATCTCTTGCAAGCCATCTTCCCTTGAGGAACCCAGACTGTCTTCTTTGCCCTTCTCTTTTCTTTATCTGCTCACCATAATTATAAAGTACCATGTTGATGCATTCTCATGGAGCTTTACTTCCCACCTTTATCATAGTTATTTACAAGTGATTTTTGTTTTTTGTTAAAGTTATGTACTATAGAGTAGTTGTGAGCATTAAGTTAACAAACAATGAGACAGCATTTCTAGGGGTATTACAATGGAAGATTTCTGCAAGTCATTGGTCATATTTTCATTAAATGATATATTATATATAACCTTGTTTTAAGTATGTTTATGTTTATGATTAATGATAACTTGTTTAAACTGTGTAGTTCATGAACTAATATTGAAAGCCTGGTTAATAGTGCTGTACTTAATTCCTAAAGAGAAATAATCTAACACAAGTAATTTCTCCATAATGCATGTCACTGCCGTGTTATACTTAGTAACATCAGACTGCCGTGTTCTGTAGTTGGTCATTTTAAGCAGCAAAAGTTCTCAACAAAAGACACAAAAACAAAAAAGCAGAAAATTTTTTAAAAAATAAAATGGTTTAAAATGTTGTGAGCACTGAAAGAATCAGGCCAAGTTTGATCTTCTTTGGAAACATACACATTGTCAAATTCTTTGTTGTTGGATTAGAGAAGATGGCAGCTTGCTAGGTTGCTGGGTGGAGAGCCTCTCTGGAAAAACAGCTCAGATGCTGGAATTTGACAGCATAGGGAGGGCCAGATGAGTGGGGAGGGACTCTCATGAACCCAGGAGGAAACTGAAGTGAAAAGAAAAATAAGAAGAGGAAGGAAAATCACAAGTGGAGGGCTGGACCCCAATGCACTCACTGAGACCGGTCTGTGCTGTGCTAGGAGCACCATGGAGTTGGGCAACTCAAGGTCGTGCTGAAGCCACAGCCTCCAATAAGGAGAATTGGTGGGTCCTGGGCCTTTGGCAGGAGGATGAGAGGTGCAGCGTGGAGTGGAGCCAAGGTGGAGAACTACACTGATTCCTGGTGAGTGCTGGAGACTGGGTCCAGCAGTGGATGTTGCTGGCTGGAGGACATCTTGGAGTGGGGCAGAGCCTGGTGCCGCGGTGGCATCAATCAACTGACCCCGGCCCAGAGAGGACTGGTGGGATCTGCTTGGGCTGAGCCACACCCCTGGTTGGGACCAATAGCCAGGGACAAAACTGTCCCAACCCTGTGACATCCACAAAGCACAGGCTAAGTTGCTGAAGGCATTTGTGGATTGACTGGCTCAGGGGCTAGAAGCTAGCCTGCATCATCCCTGTGTGCACCTCAGATAACAGCAAATTGCAGAGGGCAGCAAAATCCCAGTTGTCACGCTTCACAAAAACCATAAGCAATATGGAGAGGGCCAGGGACCTCCACAACACACCTGTCTGAAAGATAGCAGAAACATGACAAGAGATAGAAATTTTAAAAAGCCTCAAGCCACTGACCCTGGGAAAATAATCCCAAGAGAGGTAAACATGTAAGAGAACCCATGCAGCAATCATGCAATATTAGCCACAATAACAACAGACATAAAGAAATACCTTTATGACCTCATAGATGAAATTCTAATTAAAACTGAAATTCTAATCCAAGTGAGGCAAGATATAAAAAGATTAATTAAAGAAATGCTAAGCCCCTCCCAAGAATACACGGATAGAAGAATGGAGGAATCCAGAAAAGGAAGAGAAACCTTTGATGAAGACTATAAACAAAACCTAAAACACATGAAACAGATCCAAAGAAATTACCAGGAAACTAAAAACTCCATTGAAAGCTAGCAAAATGCCTTGACAGAAACTAAAGTTAGCCTTTTGAAACTTGAAGAGAGATTTATAATGTGTGATTGTGAAAGAAAAGACCTATTACAAACAAAGAACCAGGAAGAAACAATTCAAAGTCCAGAAGACGACAAGAGGGTCTATAACTTAAGAATAAAAAAACATGAGTGAAGAGTAACCAACCACAAATGAATTACAAAGACTATTCACAGAAATAATTAAGGAAAACTTCCCAAGCATAGGAAAAAGAAATGATATCCAGATAAATGAGGCATATAGAACTCCAGCCACCTACAACCAAAACAGATCTACATTCAGACATATAATAATCAAGATCCCAGAAATCCATCACAAGAACAGAATATTAACAGCAGCCAGAGAAAAGAAACAGATCACCTATAAAGGAAAAATCATCAAAAGAATGATAGACTTATCAACACAAACTCTCAAGTCAAGAAGAGCCTGGGAGCAGAGCCCAAGCCCTGAAAGAAAATAACCTCCAACCCAGATTGATGTACCCTGAAAAACTCTCTCTCAAAATTAATAGAGAAATAAGATATTTCCATGACAAGGAGGAACTGTGGGAGTTCATGGGCCACCAATTCAACCCTACAAAAAATACTGAAGGACATTCCAGAGAGAGAGACGAAAAAAAAAAATACCAGGATTTCAGCAACAGTGACAGAGAGGTCTCAATGAATGAGGCAGACAGTGAAATGAAGGAGTAAAGTAGACAAATAATAGCAAAAACATAGAATAGCTGAGATGAGGCAGACAAGGTAAGCTATAATCTTTAATATAGATAGCCTTGATACACTAACAAAAAGGAACACAGGCAACGTAGATTAGGAGGTAGGATCCAACAAGATGCTCTGAATGGAAAATACACTCAACCTGAAAGAGGGTTAATAAACTGAAAGTCAAAGATGAGAAAACTATACTCAATGTGACAGGGAACCAGAGAGAAATAGGGACAACTCATCCAGCAACTGCAGATAGGTTGGAAAGTCATGACACTTTTGTGCAGTATAGAACTACACAGCTGGAAGGAAGGAAAACCTTGTGGCTTTAGTAGGTAAAAGAGTACAGCTCAAGATCAAGTGCAGGGGTAAAAACGTTCAGTAACACTCAGATAGATAACAAGTTGACCCTCTAATCTAAAAACTAAAGGAGCTAGTGGGACCCAAAATATACAAAGCATCCTGAAAAGGGGAAAAGAGAGAAATTGCCTTAAAAAAAGAAAGCAGAGGACATTGTTAATAGTGTATCAGGGTTTAAAAGTCACAGTAGTCTTATCGCTCTGTTTAGTTTGATTTTATTTTGTTCTGGTCTGTCTACTCATATTAGATTTGAGGGAACAGACATCTATCCCGCAAATAGCAGGTTATACCATGGTAACTATCCTTAATTTCCTATTAACTTAAACTGAAACCCTGTATTACTTACATTGTCTTACTAAGACTGATATTTGAAGCTGGTTTTTTAGGCTGATGTTTTGCCTTGACTGTTTTTAATTTGAATTTGGTGTGCTTGATAGTAGCAAGTCTAAGAGTAGAGGCAACTACTCTGAGGATGACAAGATGTAAAAGATACCCATTCTGCTTTGATTATTAACTGCTTTCAAAGTCCTACAATGTCTGCAAAGTTGTGTTTTTAGTAAAATAGCTATGTAATGCTATGTTCAATTATATTATATCTGATGATGTAGACAATTCGATTCAAAATAACAAGAGAAAGCATAGTAACTACTGTAGATCACCTAATATTGTGGTCTTATATGTCTTTTGGGTTTCATGTGTTTATAGGAATATGTTTTGTTTCATCTTGCTTTGCTTTGTTGCTCCTTCTAATATAGAAAGGATAGAAATACATGTTAAGACTCATGTATGCATACAACCAATAAACAGTTTATGAGAACTGATATTATGACACATTATGAAATGAACAAATACTTTGAAGAAAAAGAGACACTACAGTACCCAGTGCTGATCCAGGAGTATCATAATGTGAAACCCAGCAATGCTATTATTCTTTGCTCAGAGTGATTTTTTTGTTGAACAGAACTGGTTGCAGTCTCCCTGTTTGAAACCCCACATTAATGCTCCAGTTTCATATCTTTGAATAACTATTTATAAGAAGACAATATGTAAATATAAACTAGTGATTTCTTACTGTTTATTCTTTCTTTGAAAGTATGTATTATTTCTACCCATTTTCTGTTTTGTTTAGTCTTTCTTTAAATAAAATTTTTTAAAAAAGAGCAAAAGGAGGGAAGGGTAGAAACTACTGTCAGTTTCTTATTGTCTTATCTTGAACTCTTCCATTGTTTACATAATTTTATTTCGTTTGTCTTTGTTCTGTCTTTTGTTAGATTTTATGCTTTCAGATGGTAAGGGTAGGTATTTTGAATATAATGGCAAATATGGTAATCATGGTTTCCTATTATATTGTTTTGAAGTCTTATAATGCTTTCATTCATTGGTCTGATTTTATTTTGTTTTGTTTGACTTTATTATGTGAGATGGTATGAATGCTATTTTGAAGAAAACAAGACATTATGGTAGCTATTGTTGATTTATTATCATCTTGTTTTGAAGTCCTACCATGCTTTTGTTCTTCTGTTTTGATTGGTTCTATCCGGTTGTGTTTTATTTGATTTCATTATGTATGATGTTATAGACAATTTTTTTGAGGAAAATGAGGTATTATAGCAGCCATTGTTCATTTCCTGTTATTTGGTTTTGAAGTCCTGTAATGCTTTCATTCTTTTGAATTTTTTTTACTATATTGTTATATTTGATATTATTGGGTTTGAACGTATGCTCAACTATTTCAAAGAAAAGAGACATTATGTTAGCTACTAAAAATTTTTTTTGTCATTTTGTACATGTCTGTGAATAACTACAAACAACTTCACTACTACACACAAAGTTTAGCAACTTGGCAAATTCACAAGTTAAAAAAAATCCATGAATAATGAAGCTCAACTACATTTGTGTATCACAACAGTATTTCAGTAAATGAAATAAAACATATATGATTATAGTCCCACAAGACTATTATGGATCTGAAAAAGTCTCACTAAATAGTGATGTCCTAGTTCTTAATAATGTTGCTGCATAATTGTCTTAGTTACTTTTTATTTATTGTAGAGACAAAATACCTGACACTCAAAGTTAGGGAAGGAAAGGTTTATTTCTTACCTTGGAGGTTTCAGTCCATACTCAGTTGGCTCCAAGCAGCAGGGTGACATGGTGGGGCTGCCATTCATGGCTGGCTGCAAACAGCAAAGCACGAACCAGCAAGAGAGAAAGACACGCCTTCTTCCCACGAGTGGGCAGGTGTAGCGTTTATATCACCAATATGAGCACTGGACAATGAACCAATCAAAAATGCTTGATTTGATTGAGTCTATAATTTATCAAGTGTTAGTGGTGATACTGGTATAAACAAACCCATATCATATTGTGAATTATGTAGAAGTATAGCATATAAAAATCCAAATAGTACATAATACTTGGCAATGATGATAGAAACTATATTACTGGCTTATGTATTTACTATAATGTAATAATTATTATTATTTGTAATATACTCTTATTTATAAAACTATTTTATTGTAAAACAGTATGAATGTTACACAAACAGAAGCCTTGTATAGTTCATGTTTCTCAGCATCTCTTGATTACATCATTTAATTTAATATCACCTTTTTTTCTTATGGGCCTAAGAGCAACAGTGTGTTTGTCTATGTGAGTCATGGGTGTGTAGCAGGCTATACCATCAAGATTTGGCTAATTCTGCATGTGTTGCACAATGGCATTATTGGAGGGGGGTAATCAAGAATTGAACTCAAAATCTTGTGTTTGCAAGGCAGGCACTTATGCACTGAGCTATATCCCTGGCCCCCACAAAAAACAACACTACCCAGCATCCCATTTATAGGAATGCCACATTATTAAACCAATTGTTTACTAGACTTGGTAGTTTTGTTTTCTCTCTGAGATTATTCAGAGAGGACAAAATCTATACTCATCTATCTATTTTCTTCCCAGCTCTATGCCTGACCCACAACAGATGCCCAAGAAATACTTGTCAAAAAAACTAATGTGTGGCAGGTGCAATAAGTGTGTGTGCTGTTGTGCTATAGTAAATACAAAGATAAATTAATTTTGATTCCTGCCTCCTACTAACGAATGCAGACATGCACTATGCCAATAACTGTGGGGTTTCCAGAATTTGGTCAACTTGTGACTGAAGATCAAGAGGGCTAAATGGAATGAGCTGGCTCTTGAAGTCAGTGAGAAAATGATAAAAGAGGAGAACATGTAGGGAGAGGATAGAACATAATCAACAGACATGTGTGGAAATCTAGCTGGTACAGAAGATTGTAGTTGGCTGGAGTTCAAAAGGAGAGTCCACTATGGGAAGCAATTGTTTAAAATGCAATGATATGAGATGAAGTAAGAATCTGAATGACTAAAAGTGACAAAGCTTGATTGTTATTCCATTAATGTGATTAACCATTGAGCCATTGAAGGATTTTGAGCAAGGGAGGGATGAAACCACTGTGATATGTAGATTCTGATAGATAGATAGATAGATAGATAGATAGATAGATAGAGGAAAGAGAAAGAATATAAACATGGTAGAAAGGATGGAATAATCTCTTATCAGAGCTTTTTAGAAACCCCTGTCTGTTTTTGTTTCTGTTTTTTTGAGACAGGATATCACTGTGTAGTACTAGCTGGCCTTGAACTAGTTTACATACGTAGTCCAGGCTGGCTTTGAATTCACAGCAGTTCTCCTGGCTTAGCCTCCTGAGTGCTGAGATTACAGGCACGTCTCACCATACCCAGTCCCTGCCTCTTTTAAGAAGCTTAAAATGGCACTTGAGGGATGGCCTTCAAGAAACTCAAAGACATTTGGAACAGGATGGAGAAAGGGAAGAGTAGAGCAATGAAAGCAGATCACACCTGTCTAGGATCCTTCAGTCATAAACTCACGTAGGTCCCTGTTAGTGCTGCTGAAGTCCTTCTCCGTGAAGTCTTCTGTAGACTGTAGCCATGCACCAATCTGAGTTTTCAGTATTACCCTTTGAAGTTCACTTTATTTGCTATAGAATGACATTTCTGCGTCTTTTGATGAAAGGAATGTGTGATAAAAATAAGTGCTACTCAAGGCAGGTACGGTCTCACTCTCGAGAAAGGGAGATTCAGGCCTCCTGAACAGGTTCACAGCTACTCAGAGCCTTCATTTCAGTAAGAGCCCCTGGTGAACTGCTTGCTTTCTGACCTGCACAAGTGTTCCCTTCCCTTCTGAGAACTGGGGCAGCTGATGCTCATTCTGCACAGGTTCCATGACTGAGAGTTCACCTACTTGGCAAAATTGATTTACAACCCCATCCCAGCCATGTGTGAACTGTGCCAAGTGTCAAAAGTTTGCACCTGCCATGTGTGTTCCAAGCTGAGGTCAAACAAAATCCCTCTATGCCTACTTTGATTCTCATTCTGTGAGCAGGTATCCTCCTTATGCGTTATTGATTGTCCTGTATTTGCATTTCTGTACTTTATATTGGTGATATCAATATTTTACAGTGGGCTTTAAGTGAGGTGCTGACGTGCTGTCTGGTGTGTCCTTAAGCATAAAAGATTGTGAGGTGTCTTGTAGAGAAAAGACTTGTGTTAGAAAAGCTTCTCTAAGGCATGAATTAGAGTGCCATTGACCATTAGGCTGAAGTTAACCAACAGAATATATTAAATAAGATGTCTTTATATAAAAACACACATAAGTTTATGTAGTCATCATTTAATAAAAATATGATAACAGGAGGTTCACAGGTATGTAATCCTTTATTTCCCCTGCAGTGGTGTTTCAAGAGTTGTTAATTCAGTGTTCACTATAACTTTGTGGAACACAACTAGCACAAAGTCTGTCAACTGTGCTACTACTGCTAAAGGCAAAGGTATGTGCTGAAGAATATAGGAAAAGAGAAGGTATATTACTCAAGCTGGTATCTTCAAATAAGCATTTAGAGAAAAATAGTGATCATTTAATTAGCTGAGGTAACACCTAGCTAGGTAGTTCAAGCTGGGTTTGAACTCACAATGCTCCTCCTGCCTCAGCCACCCAAGTGCTGGGATAATAGGCATGTACCACCACATCCATGAAGTCAGGGGTCTGGAAGAATTACTGTCTTAATTACTTTTTACTCATTGCTGAGACAAAATACCTGACGATCAAAGTTGGGAAAGGAAATGTTTATTTCTTATAATTTCTGGAGGTTTCAGTCCATACTCAGTTGGCTTCAAGGCTGGGTGGCATGGCAGAGCCCCAGTTCATGGCTGCTGCAAACAGCAAGGCAGAAACCAAAAACCTTTTTCCTGCCATTACATTACATCTTGGCTCCACCCCTAGGCCAGTGTAGCACTCACACCCCCAATCCAAGTGCTAGACAATGAACCAATCACAAATGCACAATGCAAATGCATGAGGCCTGGGGGCCACCAACATAAACCATGACAATTACTTATGCCAGTAATTGCTATCTATGAACTCAGGGACTTGGATTTCCTCTTTTGTTTCAGAGATGTGAATCTGGCCTAAATATACATACACAAGCAGAAAGGCACACAGGTCAGGCCTATAAAAGGTGTGCAAAAAACAAGAGCCATATCTCTGCCCTGTGGATTGTGTAGATACACAAGTAAGCAGAAATCAAAACTGCAGACAAACAGAGTATGGGCCCAGGACATATTCATTGCAGTGAATGTGTAATGTCTAAAGTTATTATCATTATATAATATTTATAGGATAAATTAAGTAAGTCTCTTTCTGGCCTGAGATCTTATAGGAGAATTGCATGATGACATAAAAGGGATATCAGAAACAATACTGCATGTGGACAGGCTATTTTCTCCCTGGTGACACTGAAGAGGCTAGTACAGTACTTAACATAGTTGATGGGACATTTTATTTATTTTTTTAACTTTTATTTTTACTTTAAAAGGGGTAAAATTAAACACAACGAAACAGAACAAAATAGGACATAAGAAAGCACTGTAAGAGATATAAATTTCAAAGCTAGACTACCTGAGATCTTCACTATCTATCATATTGTCTCTTGTTTTCTTCCAGATAGTTGTCCATGTCTTTGCATACAGAGAATCCATACAAAACAATATAGTGTGAATCTGATCTGAACAGAATGAGGAAGGTGTTGTAGGTCTTCAAAACCAGATAATAGGGAAGTCACTAATGGCTGATGTAGAGTCTCTCATTCTCTTCAAAATAGCTGTCCATACTTTCATGTATATTGAAGTTCAACAAAGCAAAACAGGCAAGGAGGGGGGGGGGGAAGGCGTTGCTTGGTTTCCTGGTGCTCCAGGTTCCAGCATGGCACAGGTCCCAGTAAACAACAGTGGCTCCCAGCCTGGGCCACTGAAGCCTGCCATGCTCACAGCCGCTCATGGAGGGTTGGGGGGGATTGCTTGGTTTCTCTGGTGCTCCATGTCCCAGCATGGCAAAGGTCTCAGTAAATGCTGGAGGCTCCTGTCCTGGGATGACATTGCCTGCCATGCTCACAGCTGCTCAACAGCAGCGGGGAGGGGTTGCTTCAAGCTGTTTCTTTCTGATGAATTGACCATTTTACTGCCCAAGTTCTGAAATGGCCAACAGATCATAGAAAGACATCTCTTTAGGCTCCTGCTTGAAACCAACCATGTCAGGAAGTTGCTGGCCTTGATTCAGGGACAGCTGATGGGACTATTTAAAAATTTTTACTTCTTCCCATTGTATTTATTAGTGTGTGTGTTTGCAGTACATAATGTTTACATGTCATGTGTATAGTCAGTCCATGTACGTGACACATTTGATTACTTTTTCCATCCCCTTTCCCTTCCCTTCTTTCTCCCTCCATCTCCTGATCAAATGCTCATCTAAGAAAGATCTGTCTCCCTACTTTCTATGTAACCATGTGGTGAATTTAACAGATAGATTCCAAATTCTCATATATGGCAGGTAAGATTGCAAATCAAACACTCAATGGTGGGGGAAAAGCAGCTATGTTTATTAAAGGCACTAACAGAGAAATGGTGCTAGGATGATCGAAAAGGAACACTTACACTGCATAAATAAACCAGGTTTTTAGGCTCAAGCACAAGAGAAAAAACAAAGTGGGAGCATGTGCTTTGGTTGAAGATTCTACAGAATGTTCCTAGGGTAGTGACTGAGCTGAGTGGGTGGACAGAAGTGCATTCCTCAGCACCAATAACCTATCTATACTATTGTCATCTTACTTTTATTTTGCTTTTTATTTATATTTTGGGTTTCACATACAAGAGAAACCATGCAATATTTAAGTTTTAGTGCATGATATATTTTACTTAACAATATAGTCTCAAGGTGTATCAACTTTCCCATAAATAACTCAAATTTATCTCTTATGGCAGAGTAGTACTCCATCGTGTGTAAATATCATATTCTCTTTATCCATTCCTTGGTTAATAGACATATAGGCTGCATCTAGGATGTGGCTGCTTTGAACTAAACATTTAGTTGTTGATTTGTGCTGCTATAACACCTGCAGAGAGGTACACACCACACTGGGCCATGCCATGCCATGCCACTGCTCCGCTGGAACATGTATTCCTGGCCACCCCAAACCCAGAGTTGGTAAACGAAGTAAAGAAGTGGAGTAATTCAAGTTTGCAGCAGAATCAGATAATTTAGTTCTTTTCATGCTATCAAGATTTCACTGGTTTGGAAAATCTGTTTCACATCAAACCTCATGCTTATTGCTGAAATTATGCCACAACCAGAACACTTGTGACAGTTTATCTTACTGCTACCTTCTGCTGATGATTATAGATTTCCACTTCAATGATTATGGTTTTTTATTGTTTGTTGATATTAAATTTTCTTTTCTTTTTTTGGTACCAGTGACTTTGCACTTATCAGGCAAGCGCTTGAGCCACTAAGCTAAATCCCAAGTGAAATTACATTTTCTGTAAGTTTCAATCATTCAATGACAATTGTGCTTAGGAACAAATCAAATCTGGTCTTTTGGTTACATGTTCAATTATAGGTCAGTAATCATGTTTTTGTTAGCTTATATTGTTAAATTTTCACTTGTATAATTTTTTTCTTTAATAATTAAATTTGAGAACTTACCTTTGGCTAAATATTGTGCATTGGTCAATTTTTCTTTTCCATATTAAGTAGCTCTTTACCTTCCAACTTTTCTTTGAAAGTTTTTTTTTCTTGTGACTCCTCAGTATTACTGCAATTTGAACCTATTTTGATGATGTCCTTCTTAGCTTCTGCTAGGTTTTTTTTTTGGGGGGGGGTACCAGGGAGCAAACTCAAGACCTTACCTTTGCCAGGCAGGCACTTACACCACTGAGATAAACCCGTGGCCCAATGATGTCCTTCTTAAAATGTGGCACTTAGGGCAGAGCAAAGATGGCAGATAGATAACAGCTGGCTACAGAAGCTCCTGAGATAGTCAACTTAGAATTCAACAAAATACAGAGTGGGGAGCCCTAAACAGAGGGAGATGAATTCTCTCGTCCCAAGAAGAAACTAAGGTGAGAAGAACCAATCAAACATACAGTCCTGGTGCTACTATTGGAACAGCAAAAGGTTCAGTGCTCCCACCGCAGCAGGTGACTTGCCGAGCCATCTGAGGTCCTGCTGCTTTGACTCCCTGGAGGTGCAGTCACACTGAGTTTGGGGGTCAACCAGCCAAATGCAGAGCTGAGTTAGCGGGGAGCCTGCATGGACCTGTGGTGAGTGATGAGAGTGGAGCCATTCCACAGAAAGGGGGGCTCCGGAGGATGAAATTCTGGGACTGGGCAGGACTGGCAAGTACAATGGGCAGCAGTGACTTCAGTCAGTTGTTCTTTTCCTGAACAAGATTGGTGGAGTGAGCTAGGCCTGAGTCACACGACCTGGCTAAGACCCAATAGGTTATCCAAGGTCAAGTCCCTGCAGCGGTGGTGCACACTAACCACACTATAAAGCCTCAGAACTTTGGCTGATGTGGAGGGGAGGTGGTACACAGTAATACAGTGGAGGCCTCAGCAGTTTGACTGATCCGGAGGGGAGAGACCAGCATACACTGCCCCTGTCTGCAACTCACTAGCACACTATAGTGGGAAGGGTCACCTAGCCAGTGTGCTTCAGAAGAATTGTAACCAATGAAGAAAGAACTGGGGCCTCCTGGAAGAAACAAAAAAGATGGGAAGAGGAAGCAACAACAAAAAGTCCCCAGGTCCCAACCCTGAGAACATTGACCCAGGACAGGAAAATACAAAGGAGAATGAGAACAGCAAACAAGCAATATCAGACATGGCACAAGTGGACATAAAAAGATATCTTATGGACCTCATAGATGAGTTCAAAAGTGAAATATTAAGCCAAGTAAAGCAAGATATAAGAAGACTAATAAAAGAGATGCTAAGCACCCCTCAAGCAAACACAGATGGAAGAAGGGAGGAACTCAAACAAAGGAGAGAACCATTTGATGAAGAATATAAACAAAATATAGAATACATGAAGCAGATTCAAAGAGATTACCAGGAAATTAAAAACTCTATGGAAAGATGGCAAATCAGCCTGAAAGAAACTAAGGATAGATTATCCAAACTGGAGGACAGGTTTGCAATGTGGGAGTATGAAACAGAAAACTTTTTAAAAATAACAAGCAATCAAGCAGTAACAATACAAAGGCTAGAAGATGACAAGAAGATCTACAACCTGAGAATAAAGAATGTGAATGAAGAAGCAGGGATATAAACAAAGGAACTACAAAGGCTATTCACAGAAATAATTAAGAAAAACTCCCCAAACATAGGAAAAGGAAATGATATACAGATGTATGAGGCATGCAGAACTCCAGCCACCTACAACCAAAACAGAGCTACACCCAGGCATATCATAATCAAGATCCCAGAAATTCAATATAAGAACAAATATTAAAAGCTGTTAGAGACAAGAAACAGATAACCTATAAAGGAAGGCCCATCAGAATAATGGCAGACTTCTCCACACAAACCATCAAGTCAAGAACAGCCCACTGTTGTTCTTGACTTGATGGTTCTTGGAGAGAAATATTCCAAGAAAGAAAATAACTTCCAACCCAGATTGACATACCCTGAAAATCTGTGTCTAGATATTAATGGATAAACAAGATGCTTCCAAGACAAAGAGGAACTTGGGAAATTCGTGACCACCAATCCAACTCTACAGAGAATACTGCAGGGCATTCAGAGAGAGAAAAGTACTAGAATTCCAGGAAGTGGCAGAGAAGCCTCAATGAATGGAGCAGAAAACAGAATGAAGAAGATAAGCAGACAACTGATGGCAAAAAAAGAGTGTAACAGATATGAGGCAGAGAAGGTTGGTTGTAATCTCTAATATAGATGGCTTTGATACACTAAATTAAAAAAATAAAGAACCACACGTGTAATAGCTCAGGGGGCAGGGTCCACCGAGATGCTATTTTTGGGAAAAATAATTAACATGAAAAAGAGTACATGGACTGAAAATCAAATATGAAAAATAATGCTCTATGTGACAGAGAACCAGAGAGTAATAGGGGCAACTAGACCAGCATTTGTGGGTAGGTTGGAAAGACAGGCTTTAACAGGTAAAGGAATACAATTAGAGATCAAGTCCAGGGGAGAATAGGTTTGGAACCACTTAGCTAAATAGCAGGTTTCCCCTCCTCCCCATTTAAAACCAAGGGTCTTGGCCACACCCAGAAAAGCACAGTGTCCCTTGGGGAAGTGAAAGGGGAGGGAGAGTCTTTAAAAAGATTGCAGAAGATATTTTTAATACTGTATCAGGATATAAAACCCATATTACTTGCACCACTCCACTTAGATAGATTTTATTCTTTTTTTGGTAGATTTTATTGTGCCCTAGTTTGTATACTTACATTAGATTTGAGGGCACAGACAGCTATCCCAAAAACATCAGGATATAGCACAGTAATCATCTTTAATTTCCTGTTATCTTAATCTGGAGGCCTGTATGATTTATACTGTTTTATCATTACTGATCTTAGTTAATTTTGGTTTGTTTGATTGCCATTTGGTATCAACAGATTTTATTCAAAACTGATATGATTGATGATCTCAAGTCTGAGAGTATTGGGAACTACACTGAAGATGACAAGACTCTGCAATACACATTCTGGTTTGATAACTGCCTGCTTTTGAAGTTTTATACTATATACAAAGTTGTGTTTTTATTAATACTGTTATGTACTGATACATTCACTTATACTATGCCTGATGATATAACCAATTCTATTGAAGATAACAAGAGACAACACAGGAACTATGGTAGAACTCCTTGTACAACGATCTTATATGTCTTTTTGGTTTCATGTGTTTATAGGAATATGTTTTGTCTTGTCTTGCTTTGTTTTATTTCTCCCTATTAATATAGAAAGGATAGAAATACATGTTAAGACTCACGCATGTGTAGAATCTATAAACAGTTTATGAGAACTGATCTTATGACACATGATGAATGAACAGATACTTTGAAGGAAAGGAGACACTAAAGTACCCAGTGCTGATCCTGGAGTGTCATAATGTGACACCCAGCAATAGTATTGAACAGAACTGGTTGCAGTCTCACTGAATCCCCACTTTATATGCTCCACTTTGGTATCTTGAATAACTATTTGTAAGAGGACAATCTGTAATCATCAACTAGTGATTTCTTAGTTTTTTTTCCTTGAAAGTATTATTTCTACCTGTTTTCTGTTTTGTTTAGTCTTTCTTTAAATTAAAATTAAAAAAAAAGACACTATAGTACCCACCTGATCCTGGAGTGTCATGATGTGAAATCCAGCAATATGATTATTCTTTGTTCAGAGTGATATTAGCCTGCTTTAATTTGTTTAATCTCAACATAAATGAAGATATGGATTACTGCATGTATGTTTAATTGTATAGGATTGACAACCACATTACTAAGTTTTTGTTGGATAGTTGAACAGAACTGTTTGCAATCTCGCTGCTTTAATTCCCATTTTATATGTTCCACTTTTATATCTTGAACAACTATTTGTAAAAGGACAGTATGTATACATTAACTAGTGATTTCTTATTGTTTTTCTTTGAACGTATGCATTACTTCTATCCATTTTCTGTTTTGTTTAGTCTTTCTTTAAATAAAATTTTTAAAATTTAAATAAAATTTAAATGTGGCACTTAGAAATAAATATACAGAAAATGGAGAATTTTATTCAATGTTATCAATAATAAACAGTCAGTAGGACTTTATTAAATTTAGCAGTGTATTAGACTGAGAGGAGAAAGCTACTAAAGTATATGGCATACTATTCTTGTATTCAAAATTTTACATTTAATCATAAATGAAGATTACAACCTTAGATTATATCAAATAAGAAATATAAGCATTCTAGGAATTCAGAGTGTTCAGAGATCTATGTTCTGGAAGTTTCTAGGCTCTAATTAGTGTTGGGTCTTGAAAACTACATTGGATCTGAATATATAGAGAGTGTGCAAGCACTATAGCACTTCCTCCAAAACAGAAGTATTGTAGTGCCAGAAAAGAAACTCAAATTTTTGTGGGGAGGTCCAAACTTTCCCTCCTCATTAGTGCAGAAAGAGAAAATCTTTGCAATAGAAAATCTGTGATCAAATCTCCATTTTGGAAAGGCCAGTGTCACTGAATTTGGCAAAATTCTCTTTTTTAAAAATTTTTTTTGTCTTTTTTGAGACAGGGTCTCTCTATGCAGTTCAGGCAGGCTTTGAGTTCACTTTGCAGCCCAGGCTGGTCTCGAACTCAAAACGATCCTCCTGCCTCAGCCTCCCGAGTTCTGGGATTACAGGCGTGAGCCACCACACCCGCGAAATTTTATTTTTAATTTTGTGTGTGTGTGCTACTGGGGATTACACCCAGGACCTTTGCACTCAGTTAAGTCCCCTGTCCCTTCTCTTTTTTGTTCCTTTCCTTTTTTCCTTCCTTCTTGTAAGTAGCTACATATATTGAAGTTTACAAGACAGTAACGGGAACAGGGAAAAGGATGCTGGCAAAGAAGGAAAAGGAAAAAGGGATTCAAATGCAAAAGAGAAAGAAAAGGGCTGAAGTGTGAAAGGGGAAAGGGGCTGTAGTGTTTAAGGAAGAGGGAGACTTATTTATTTTTATTTATATTTAGTTTTTGTATCTGCAATCAAACTCGGGACCTCGCGCTGGTCAGGCCAGGCACTTATGCCATCGAGCTAAATTCTCATCCTAACTTCTGTAAAAAAATTTTTGGAACACAATATCGCTAATTCGCAAAACCTCCCAGGTGTGTGTGTGTGTGTGTGTGGGCGCGTGTGTGTCGGAAGAGTGTTAGATCTATCTGTCCGCCTCGATTTCAAATACAATTCAAGCGCAAACGACGTTCTTTTTCTTAAACGGCAAAAAAGTTTTGACAAGACAGGAAGGCTGGAACCCTGGAATTTTGAAATGTAACCGGATAGCTTTATTTCCGGAATCGCATTTACCCTTAAGAAAGATGGCTCCAGGGCACGCATGCGCACATAGGACGCTTGGGCGGAGAGTTCCGGCGCGTCCCATTGCGCTCCGCGCAGTGATTGGCAGCCGGTAGCGGAGGGGCGAACCGGAAGCGCCGCTGTAGCGATACTGGACTGGTTAGTTTCTGGCGTCTTTCCTCTGCCCCGCTTGCAGCTGTAGTTTCTGCGTCTGCCTTGGTTACCATGGGGGAAGCCGAGAAGTTTCACTATATCTACAGTTGTGACCTAGACATCAACGTGCAGCTGAAGATGTAAGAGTAGCCTGGGGACAGGGCGGGGGGCTGCTGGGCTGGAGCGAAGGAGGCAGGGCCCTGGGCTGTGGGGAGGGAAGGTGCTGACTCCCTCAAAGCCAGGACCGGGGGCCAGCGGGAGTGCTGTGCACAGGGAAGCGGATTGTAGAGGGTCTGGGGGGAAAAGTTTGAGGACGCGGCCTCTGGGAGGAAGACAGCATTATGAGTAAGCTCTTGGTGACCCCTCCCCTCCGCCCCATAACAAGGAGAAAAATCTTAGCTGGTGATATAGTCCAGTGGCACAGCGTCTATCTGGCAGCGTCTATCTGAGGTTCTGAGTTTGAATCCCGTTACTGATACAGGGGAATGAAATTCCCGACCTACTGTGTGTCCGGTACGAGTTCGTGTTCTCTAAAGTCGAAGAATGAATTTTAGGAACAACGGAGGTAAAGAGTAGAAGTATTTATTGAGTGAGAGAAAGTTGTCCGAAAAGAAACAGAAGGGGTCCCGAGTGGGTTGCCAAAGATTCTGTATTTTCTCCGGATTTTTATAGAATAAAACCAAGAGGTAAGGCGGGTGTAAAGTTGGGGAAAACTGGGAACTGGCAAGGCATATTGGCATGAGATGGGAGAGAGCTATGGTCAACCAATAAGATTGATCGTTCAGGTAAATTGGGGGGGGGTGACAAATGGGGAAGCGAGTCACATAGAAGGCCGGCATTCTTAGAGCAGTGACACTTCCCTAGGGATTAGAATGGTGCCTTCTGACTTCTCTAGGTGATGCAGACTTACTCTTTTAAGGATTGTACTTAAGGGTGTGGTTACATTTGTTTTGCCTTTTGTCCTGAGATATGGCCCACAGCAAGAAGAGTATGTCTCCTCCAAGGTCATCAGACATCTGGTCCTCTTTGCTGGCTTCTTCCAGGGCCTAGCCCTGTCTGACTGCCTATAATATTTCTAACTAGCTCAGCTGCCTGAAACACTATCCCCCCACCCCAAAACAAAACAACCCCCTCAAAAATCATAATTCGAGTGTTTGAAATTGTTCAATGCAATTTGCTTTTCAACCATTTGAGGGAGTTATTATTATCTCATATTACACATGGAGGAATTTAGGTGAAGTCTTAACAAAAATAAGGGGAGGACGGGCTTTACTTTTGAAGAGAGTTAGCAGGTGGAATGGACTTCGTATACTAGTGGGAGACAGAGAAGTAGATGATGATAGTTGAGATTAAGATATGCAAATGCGTGTAATGGTAACAACACAGGAGTAATGGAAGAATGGGTTGACAGGCTTGTTTGACATTTTTTAAGGCGGAGAAACTGAGAGGGGGTGGTAGATGAAGATACCAGTTGCAAAGGAGCCAAGTCTATCTGAAGAAAGAGTCTTGGCAGGAAAACCTTTGGGCATCACTTTTAAACTGAAAAGTTTGTTTTGGTTGTTGGTGATACTGGAGCTTGAACCCAGGGCGTTTGCACTGAAATGCATGTCCAGCCTTTTTTTGTTTTGAGACCTTGTCTTAGCAAGTTGCTAAGTGGCCTTGTCTGGGATTGAACTTGTGATCCTTTTTCTCACCCTCTGAGAGAGCAAGAGCTATGAGCATGCCATCTTCTAATGAGAATAATGAAACAAAGGTAACAGAGTTGGAAATTGTGTTCTTTAGTAGGTGGATGGATAGGAGATACTGTCAAAGCCTCATTAGGTTATTAATCACAACATAATTCATAATCAACAGTTATTACGTATTTTTACTTAATATCAACAAATACATGTCAAAAGGCTATGTATTTGACATACATGATAAATACATCAGTGCTGACAAGACCTGGTTGCTTCAGATGTATCAATGCACTTTTAAATAAGACAACTTGTTTGAAGTTGAACTCATCTTTAGCTTAGTACTCTCTGATCTTTCTGTATTTTCTTTTATTCTGTTTTGGTGATTGTAAACATGATCCATTAAGTTTGTTAAAACAGAAAACTGTGAACCATAATGAGGCATCTTACCTTCTCTGTTCAGTTAGTCACGTAATTTTCTTGAATGTATTTGCTAATCTTGGTTGCATTTTCCCCCATCTCCAGTTTTAGGATATTCTCTTCATTTCTATTTTGATGGCAAGCCTTGTAACTTGATCTTCTTGCTTTAGTCTCTCTCACCTTTGTGGTATGTTCTTTTATTAGCAAAAGTATTATAAAGACAGTCTGGTTACATTGTTTTCATAGTTCATTTCATTAACAGATTTTCAAACTACTATTTATGTCGGGCTCTGTGCTGAATTTGGTTGCTGTTGTTCATTGTCTGAGCTCATCTCGGTCTTTAGCTTCTCGTCTTTCATTCTCATCTTTAGCTTCTCTCCCATAGCTTTACCTATGCCAATTTGCAGTTCTCCAGACACATCATCTTGCCCATTTATCTTTGTATATGCTTTTGGTTCTTTTTTAAACCACTTGATTAAAAAGTAATTGAAACCATCCAATTAAAGAATAATTTTTCTTCATTGTGATATATGCTATCTGATAGGAGTTAATCCTAGAGGATGAACACTAGACTTAGCAAGGTGCCTTGCTGGGTGGGGATTATACAACAGCACATAATAGGGTTTACAAGTGATAATCCAGAGAATATTCTTTGAAATAGTGGCTCATATTAAATCTCACTCATGTAATAATAATGATAGCGGTAGTGGTGGTAGAAGAGTTCCTAGGGGTGATCACTTCAAAACAGAGACCAGAAACACTTGTATAGGTGAAGGTTTCCTTTCCAAGCAGAGTCCTAAGGTGGTGCAGGGTATGACCTGAAGATACAAATGGTGTATGTTTTATGTTCCTTTGAAGCACCTTCCGATCTCTTCACTCTGGTCTCCTGTAGTGTTTGTGCTTACTTCAGATATCTGTCTGGGACACCAGGCCCCCGCTCAAGGTCATACTGGATGCTTCTGAGACTTTGTCTTTCTCTGGGGGGAAGAACATTGCCTTTGGGGTCTTTGACCTTCTTGCTTTTTATTGTATCTGTTATTTATTTTGTGTCTTTAGAAAGTAAGTTTGATCTGTTAGTCTCTACTGTCTCATTTTTAAAATGAGAATACGCAAAAATTAAGAAAGACTATATCAAATGATCAGCATAGTATCTGACATAATCTTGATGTCCAAGAAATATTTTTACTTCTTCAATAGTGTCCTGTGCATATCTGTGATGACTTATAACAGTGTACTTTTAAAAAATTCTAAGTAAAAGTCAGATAATGCATGAATATAATAAAAAAATAGACTATAAGAATGTTTTCTCCTCAGAATCAGTGATTTAACATTTTCCTTAAAATATTTTGTTTTTGTCTTTTAGAGATAGGGTCTCACTATGCAGTTCTGGCTAGCTTTGAACTCACTTTGTAGCCCAGACTGGCTTCAAACTTGCAGTAATACTCCTGTCTCAGCTTCCCAAGTGCTGGGATTGCAAGGATATGCCACCACACCTGTCTTGATTTTGTTTTTGCAATTTTTTTTTTTTTTTTTTTGAGACAGAATCTCTATGTAGTTCAGGCTGGTCTTGAACTCACAGTGGTCCTCCTGCTGCAGCCTTCTGAGTGCTGAGATTACAGGCAGGCATCACCATGTCTGGCAATTTAACATTTTCTTACAGTATTTTGTTTTTCATTTCTGGGCTCCTGTGTTTACTATAGCAAACATTTGTTGTTAAAAAAAAATAATAAAGATAAGTGATCAGTTTGAAAAAAATGAAACTTAAAGCCTAGAAAGCTGATGACTTCTTGGAGTTTGATTGAGTTGATGGTAGTATGATAGCTGTATAATCCCAGCACTCTGTGGAGGCTGTGAGAGGAGGAACACAATTTTCAGCTCAGCCTGGACAATTTAGGAACATAGCGAGACCCTATTTTAAGAGTAAAAGGGGTGAAGATGTAGCTCAGTGCAGAGTTCCTGGTTTAAATCCCCTGCCCTGGAAGGAAGGAAGGAAGAAAGAAAGAAAAAAAAAAACCCAAAATTGGTGGAAGGGTAAAAAATTAAACCTATCATAAGGAAATATGATGATGAAGATAGATTGAAACCTTTATCTGATATAAAAGTGATTTTAATTTTATTTACAGGAAAATGTTCTTTAGGTAGTGTTGTGGTACTTTGATAGATACAAACTTTTTCTTAGTCTTTCTTGTGTATAGTATGTGCTTTAAAAATATTTGTCTAAAACATTGTCACTGTTGTGTTTTCAGAGGCAGCTTGGAGGGGAAGAGAGAACAGAAGAGTTACAAAGCCATCCTAGAAGACCCGATGTTGAAGTTTTCAGGGCTGTACCAAGAGACCTGCTCTGATCTGTATGTTACTTGTCAGGTGTTTGCAGAAGGGAAGCCGCTGGCTTTGCCAGTGAGAACATCCTACAAGGCATTTAGTACAAGATGGAAGTAAGTTTTTTTTTTAACATGGATTCTAGACCATTCATCCATTTCTTTGTAGATTATGCTAATCGGGGCAGTTTAATATGGATTACAGAGGAAATTCTTAATTTTATACCCATAGCATTGGTTAGTATAAAGCAGTAGCATGCTTAAAGAGTCGGGCTTCGTGGCGCACACTTGTATTCTAAACACTTGGAAGGCTGAGTCAGGAGGATTGTGGATCAGAGGCTAACCTGAGGCCAGCCTGGGCTGCACAGAGTTCTAGGCAAGCGTGGACTACTTAACAGGACCCTGTCTCAAACAAGAAAACTATTAAACCTATAAGTACTTAAAATTGCAGTTAGAGCAGAAACAAATTGATGTTTGTAGTCAGTGTATTATTTTGATATGTCTAACCTGATATCTGAAACTCAGATCTGTTGACATTTGTTTGGATAAGATTTTTATTATTTTCCATGTGAAATTTTTTTTTGGTTCCTGGTTTTTTCAGCATTATACATTAGCAAAACACTGTTGGGATGCTGGGTAAATGTAGCTTTATGAACACACACATGTTCTTTTTCCAGGACAGTACTGTGGGTCCTTAATCTGATCTCTTGATGCTGCTTATTGAGTAGACTGGGTAGGGAGCTTGCAGCATTCAGGCAGTATTTCTTAACACTTGGGTAGTGGCAATGCTGGATACGATTGTGTGCTCTTAAGGAAGGAGCTTGCACTCACAATGTGTACCAGAGGCAGGGCATGGCCACGAGTACGATCATACTGTGCCTTCGCGAGTAGGACCTCTTTGTACCATTTATTGCCCTGTCTGGGCGGGAACAGCATTTTGGAAGGAGCAGAAGCCTGAGCCTTGATCTGGCTCTGTCAAAACCAATTACTATACTACTGCAATTTCTTTGGTAGTCTTTTTGTATCAAATAGTATATGTGTATCTTATGTCTATGTATTTATTTATGTTTTGGTTTTTGAGACAGAATCTCATGATATAGTTGGAACTCACTGTGTAGGCTGAGCTGGCCTCAAACTTGCTGCAGTCCTGCTTCAGGCTCTTGAGTGCTGAGATTACAGGTGTTATGCTACCACACCTAGCTATATTTTGGGGAATTTAAATGCCATGTGCTGTTTTAGGGAATAGAAATATGCTCTCATTACTATACTATTAAAAATAAACATCCCTTAGTGAGGTAATATATATTGAGGTATTTTGAAAGCCTAAAGTACTAATAGCTAAGTGTTGGACAATATTAATGAAATAATTTTAGGAACCAAAACATCTCTCATAAGATATTACACATCTGTCTGGAGTAAACTGGTAACTTCTTTATAATATAAAAGTGCTAGACAAGCCAAGCATTGTAGCACATACTTGTAATTCTAGCACTCTGGAAGCTGAGGCAGGAGGCTCGCCATGAATTCAAGGCCAGCCTGTGCTACATAGTGGATTTAAGGTCAGCCTGAGCTATATATTGAGACCTTGTCTCAGTCAGTCAATCGAGATAGACATGATTAAGAAAATGACTGTTTGGTTCAGAAATTTCTAACACATTGAAATATTTTCTCAGAATTTTTTTAAGCAGTTTCCTTCTGTCTTTTTTTTTTTTTTTTTTTTTTTTAGGTAGTGGAGATTGTATCTTGGCCCTTCACATTGAGCTATATCTCAAGACTTTATTAAAATGTAATTTATTTTTTATATTAGTACATATTTACATTCATCATGAAGATGTAGTAGATAACACTTGTCTTTTTTTTTTTTTTTTTTTTGGTATTTTTGAGACAGGGTTTTACTATGTAGTTCAGGCTGGCCTTGAACTCACTTTGTAGCCCAGGCTGGCCTGAAACTCACAGTAATTCTCCTGTCTTCACCTCCCAGGTGCTGGAATTACAGGCAACCTATGTGTACCACCATGCTCTGCAACAGTGTTACTTTTTATGAGCTCTATTGAAATGTTTCATATCTTATATTTCAAGTAGCAAGATTAAGCTGACTACTAACCTAATCTTTTTGGACCTCTTCCTCTGGTCAGATCTTTTGTGTGTGATTGGTTAATTAGAAAAACATACATGTGCTTATGTCGACTTTATTTCTATAGCTGGAATGAATGGCTCAAACTGCCTGTGAAGTATCCTGACCTGCCCAGGAATGCCCAAGTGGCCTTGACCATATGGGATGTGTATGGACCAGGAAAAGCAGTGCCTGTTGGAGGAACAACTGTTTCTCTTTTTGGAAAGTATGGGTGAGCATTCTGTTCCATTAATATTCTGGAAAGTTGTAGCTTTCTGCCTCTTTTGTCTTCCGCGGGGCTTTAAGTGACTTTGCAGTTTGGTTTTCTACATAAATGCTGAGTAAGTACATGGGATTTTTTTTTTTTTTTTTTTTCTTTTTGAGACAGGGTCTCGCTATGCAGTTCAGGCTGGCCTTGAAGCTCACTTTTGTAGGCCAGTTGGTCTCAAACTTAGAATGAGCCTTCTGCCTCAGTCTCCCAGTTGAGATTTCAGGTGTGTACCACCTCACTCGGCTAATTCAGGAGGCTAAATTTCATACATATTTTTACAGAATATGCAGATAGATTAAGAAGCAATTTATAACACTGCCCTCAGTGCTTTGTAATGTTATTTCTATTAAAAAAGAGAAGTCATCATGAACTGGGACCATGTTTTGGCAGATGAAAGTATCTTGTGTATTGTAGCTGTTTTTTTACTGTTTTTTTCTGCTTTGTTATAATAATGGCAAAAAGGGTTATAAGTGGATTTAAAAGTCAATTTGCTGATGACAGTTTGATTGTAATTAAGGATTTTCTTTTTTCTTTTCAAATAATAGAAGCTCATCATTAAAAAACAAGAACTCATCGTCTAGAAGGATATTTTTCTTTTCCTAAGACTGGGGAGGGGGTGAGTTTATTTAGGGGATTATTAATATTCTATTATTATTTCTGCATTTATAGATTAGACTCTTTCCCTGAAGAACTTGGTCTTTTAAACAGTTAGTTATCCCAATATATGATTTATATAAAAAGGTATATAAGTACTTAAACCCTCTTTCCTATTTACCAGTTTTAAGAATAATCAGTGTATATTCTGGTGACCCACAGAGGTGATGATGATTGATGACTTTTTTGTGCTTGACACATTCAAGACAAGGCTGTGTTTCCTATGTCTTGTGGCTGGGTGGCTCTGGTTTGAAAGTGTTATGCTCTCCCCCAGCTTGAACAGAGGTACATGCATAAATGTCTCCTTAGGTGACTTACTAATTTTATTAGTAAGAAGAATGATACAAGTGATTAGATGGGACAGTGGTTAGTGATTAGATGGGTGGTTCAAGCCAGTAGGAAAGGGTTCAGTTTCATCATGAAGTTTCAGTCATAGATATTTTGAAGCTTGTTTTAGTCCATTGCTTTCCTCATTCTTAGAAGTCCTATTTTTGATCAGCAAAGCAAGGTTTCTCAAGTCATCAGTTTCAGAATTCCAGTGTACATTTTGGTACATTTTAAATACACAAAATGATAACATTCAGGGAATTTGTACCTGTATATGATACATCTTGCTTCTTTTTTTCCCATTTCCTTCCCCTCTCTATTCAGCCTTCTCTGTATTTAAAAAGCTTTTTTTCCATTTTTTTCTTCTGTTCTTTTTTTGTTTTCTTTTCTTCTCCTTTGCTTTCTTTTCCTCTTGCCTTCTCTTGTGCCTCTTTCACTTGAACATTTTCTTCCCATTTCCCAAGATCTATTGTACATTTTGGTCTTTATTACACTTTTCAGTTTCTCACACCAGAGAAGCAATGCAGTATTTAAACATGTCTTTCCAGTTAATTTCACTTAAGAGTGTGGTCTCAGGGTACATCCATTTGTCTCAAAATACCTCAAACATATCCTTTATGGCAGAGGATCATTCCATTCTGTAAAAACTCATATCTTCTTTATCCATTTATCAGTTTATGGGCATTTTGATTGTTTACAAGATTTAGCTATTACTAACTGTGCCACTACACATGGGTGTATAAATATCACTATGATATGATGCTTTTAATTCTTTTGGGAAGATATCAAGAAGGAGAATAGCTTTATTGAATGGAACCTATAGTTTTAATTTTTTGCAGAATCTCCACACTGATTTCTACAGTGTTTGCAGCAGTGGTAAAAGGTTCCTTTTTCCCCACACTCCTTCCAGCGTTTGCTATTGGTTGATTTCTTATACTAGCCATTCTTTCTGGAGTGAGATGGAATCTCAACATTGTTTTATTGCCATCTCTCCAATGACTAGTGATGCTGAACATTTTTTCATATATTTCTTTTCCATTTCTATTTCTTTATCTGAGAAGTGTCTATTTCAGATGCCCATTTTTGAATTAGGTCTTTAAATTGGGTGAAGGTCTGATTTTTTTGTTTTCTCTAATTCTGTGAGATATGCTGTTGGATTTTGTTTAGGAATGCATTAAATCTGTATAACATTTTTGGAAGTATAGCCATTTTCACTATATTAGTTTTTCCCACCTAAGAACAAGGAATATCTTTCCATTTTCTGATATTGTCTTCAGTTTCTTTTTTTAGAATACTATAGTTTTCAACATAAAAATCTTTAAAAACAAAACAGAACAAAACAATATAAAGGTCTTTGACTTTCTTCACTAGTTGATTCCTGGATTTTATTTTACTTTTTTGGATGCTGTTGTGAAAGCAGTTATGGTAATTGCTTTCTCAGTGAGTTTGTTTCTTGTTACTGTTTGTGTACAGGAATGCTCTTTATTTTTGAGTGTTGATTTTGTGTCCAGCTATGCTACTCAATTTAGGTTTTAACAAATCTTTTGGTTGAGTTTTAGGGGTCTTCTATGTAGAGCATCATGTCATCTGCAAACAGTGATAATGAAACTTCTTACTTTCCTGTCCCTATTCCTTTTTTTTCTCTTGACTGATTTCTCTGGCTAACGTTTACAGAGCTATAGTGAATAAGAGGGGTGTCTCCTTGTCTTGTTTCTGCTTTTAGAGTGAATTCTTTCAGTTTTAGTCTATTTAGTATGATGTTTGCTATTGGTTTGTTATAGAAGACTTTTATCAGGTTAAGATAAAGACCGTCTATTGCAATTTTCTGTATGATGTTTATCATGAATGGGTGTTGGACTTTTCAGTCACTTTTTCTGCATCTGTTGAGATGATCATATGGTTTTTGTCCTTGGCTTTGTTAATATGATTTAGTATATTTATTGATTTGTATTTGTTGAGCCATCTTTACATCCTGGGATACATCCTACTAATCATAGTATGTAATAATCTTGATGATTTGCTGCAGTCTGTTTGCCAGTATTTCATTGAGGATTTTTGTGTCTGTTTTTTAGGGAGATTGGGTGACAGTTTTCTTTTTTGGTTGGCTACTTCTCTGGTTTTGGTATCAGGATAATGCTTCCTTCCAGGAATAAATTTGCAAGTATTGCTCATTCTTGGAATCTCATTAAAGAGTTGGAGGAATAGTGACATTAGAGCTTCTTTAAATTTCTTATAGAATTCAGCAATAAATCTGTGTAGGCCTGGACTTTCCATTGTTGGTAGGTTTTTCATTATATCTTTAATTTTACTGAGTGATATTGGTTTATTTAGAATTTTTATATATTCTTTTTTTTATGTAGTACTCATACTTTATTAATTGTAATGAACGAGTTAGAGATGCTTCCAAGGAGATAGAATGTATATATAGATTTTATGTCGATGCTATGTCATTTTATATAGGCATGACAGTGTCTGTGAATTTTAGTATACTGTAGGGTGTTGTGCATACTCACAGTCTTCTTTCTGTTCACTAGGGCTGGGCTGAGGCTTGAGAATCTGTATTTGATCCACAGGAAGCTGGATCCTAGGCCCCAGGCAAAGAAGGAGAATTTTTATATATTCTTCATTCAGCTTTGGTAATTCGTATGTATCTAGGAATCTGTCCTTCTACATTAGAATACAGGTTCTCAAAACATTGATCTGGATTTCTGCAGAATCTGTAGTGATTTCACCCCTTACATTTCTAATTGTATGGATTCAAGTCTTTCCTTTTTTTTGATAAGGTTAGCTAAGGATTTATCAATTTTCTTTAATTTTTCAAAGAATCAATTCTTTAATGCTTTGGTTCTTTATATTGTTTTCTTTGAGTCCATTGAATTAATTTTTGCTCTGATCTTTATAATTTCTTCCCTCATAGGAGTTTTGGGCTTAACTTGCTCTTGTTTTTCTAGAAGTTTGAGGTTCAACATTAGATTGTTTACTTGAGCTTGCTCTGTTTTTTGATATGAGAATTACACACTACAAATGCCCTCTTAGTACTGCTTTCATTGCATCCCCTAAGTTTTGGTATGTTGTATTGGTGTTACTATTTCATTGTAGAAACTGTCTAATTTCTTCTTCAATTTCATCTGTGATTTGTTGATTGTTCAAGAAGATATTTAATTCCCATATATCTACGAAGTTTTATGGTTTATTTTTGCCATTGATTTCCAATTTCATTGTGTGATGGTTTGATAGTATGCATTGGATAAGTTTGATTCCTTTGCATTTACTTAAGCATGTTCTATGAGCCAGTATGTGGTTGGTTTGAAAAACACTCTATGTACAGCTAAGAAAAACTGTCTATTCTGATGTCAAAAAGAAACACTGTAGACATCTACTAAATCTATTTGTTCAAAAGTTTAGTTCAGTTTTAATATTTCTTTGGTGATCTTTCTTGTCCAGTTTATCTTTCTATTTGGCACAGTGGGGTATTGAGATCCCCTAATATAATTGTATGAGTGCTTTTTTGATTTTTCACATCTGTTGTTTTATATATAACTGTGTGCATGACATTTCGTGCATATACGTTTGTGATTATTATCTGTTCCTCTTAGGTTGTTTGTTCTCTTTACAAGGATGTAGTGACCTTTTTCTTAATTAGTCTTGGCTTGAATCCACTTTGCTTTTTTCTGTTGCATAGAATATTGTTTTTTTATCCTTTGACTTTCAGTATATGAATTTCTTTTTGAATGAAATGTGATTCTTGTCTACAGCATTTTATTGGATCTCACTGCTTGATCCATTCTGCCAGTTTCTTTTGTCTTCTGTTTAATTACTTGCCTTGCCTGGTGGGTCAATTCTGTATGAGTCGTGGATGTGAAGTCCTAGTTATCTCTTGGGAGAATGTCCTTCAGAATATTTTGGAGCGCTGATTTGGTGCTCATGAATTTCCACAGATCAGGTATTCTTTGTCATGGAAGTATCTTATTTCTCCATCAGTTTTGAAACATAGCTTTCAAGGTACATCAATCTGAGTTGGACGTTGTTTTCTTTTAGAACTTGAAACACTGCACTCCAAGCTCTCCTAGACTTAAGGGTTTGTGTTGAGAAGTCTGCCGTGATTCTGATTGGCTTTCTTTTATGGATGATTTTTTTTTTTCTTTTCTCTGACTGCTTTTAATATTCTGTTCTTAAGTTGCATTTCTGGAGTCTTTGACTGTTATATGCCTTGAGTAGGTTTTTTGTTTTTTGTTTTTTGCACCAGGGATCGAACTCATGACCTAGCGCTTGCCAGGCACGTGCTTATACCACTGAGCTAAATCCCTGGCCCTTAATGTAGTTTTTTGATCATGGCTAACTGGAGTTCTATGTACCTCACTTACCTTCTTTCCTGCCAGGGAAATTTTCAGCCATTACTTCTGTGATTACTTCTGTTCATGCCATCCTTGCTATCTCCTGCTTTTTCATTGACTCCAGTCAAACTTATGTTATCCTTTGATGCATTATCTGGCAGCTGTGTGATTTGTTTTTCATTGTTGTTTGCTATTTTAAAGAGATCTTTCTTTTGCTAACTGCAGTCTGGTCTTCTATATCTGAGGTTACTAAATGCAATGGAAACAACTATGTTACTCAGTTTTAGAAATCAAAATAATGAAATCAGTTGATTTTTAAAGTAATACTAAATCTTTTTATTTTGCAAAATAAGCATAGTTGCAAAAACTATTCTTAAAATGGTTCTGTTTATATCTAGTCAGATGTATGGGGATTTCATCTCACTATCAATTTAATGTGATGAGATTTTTTTACATTAACATATTAGTTTTTTTTTTTTTTTTTTTTTTTTTTGTGTCTTTTTCCTTTTTATCGGTACCGGGGATCGAACTCACGACTGCCTGCTTGCAAGGCAGGCGCTTATGCTGCTGAGCTAAATCTCCAGCCCCTACATATTAGTTTTTTATTTTGTAAAATTTTAATTAGGTAATTAATATTTTTTGAGTCAGGATCTTGCTGTATAGCTCAGCCAGGCCTTGTACTAGCTGTGTAGCTCAGGCTGGCCTTGAATTCATAGCAGTCTTCCTGCCTCAGCCCTCTGAGGTTTGGGATTACAGGAATGCACCTCCATGCCTAGCAACATTTTCTTTATTAATCAGTCCAGGTTTGGCCACTGACCATATTATTACATTATATTTTCATATAGGTATTTGGATACTTTGAACAGTGGGGAAGGAGCAAGAAAACAGTAGATCACCAAATCTAATTCTCCAGGGGCAGGCGCTTAGATTCCCCTTCATCTCTAGACGAAGGAATTCTAAACAACCCTCTGAAGCAACTTCTTTCTCTCTCTGTGTCCTTGGGCCTTCCCTAGAAGGTAACGTGAGTTGCAGTAGAGACAAGCCGGGCCTTCCTGTGAATACCGTGCACTATAGCGCCTGTCTTCTGGATGTCCCATGATAGAGCAGTGAGTAGACATTCACTTGTGCTCCTAGGTTACTGTTAATACTTCTCTGTGTGGTGCTGCTGATGGCCCAAGAAGGCAAAACACCATGAATCTTCTGAGCGGCCTCGGCAGGAAAGCTGTAAATATTTTTACCACCCCTCATCAGAAGTCATGTCACATGCCACCACAGTTCTCTTGCCTTAGACTATATTTTCCTCAGATGTTTTTAATGCAGTAAAGTGTAATACCAGCGCGCCCACCTTTTCCCCTAACGGCTCCTAGTATGCACTTAGCAGCTTGTAAAAATGGTGCTCAAAGCATCTATTATTGTAATCTTGTGACTACTAGCTCTTCATATTTGCTGATATGTGTTTTGTATTCTTGACTCTATGAAAGAGAACTTCTTACAGTGTATTTAGTGGTTGAAAGACTGACCTGTTAGGATAAGGCTAGAATGATGTAAGGTTCTGCATTTGCACATCTAGCTTATCAGTTGTGTAGTGGGTAGCAGATGGATTGATCATCAGGCTGCCGTAGTCGAACTGTAGGTAAGTTTCAGCATTCTCGTGCAGATGGTTTTTCCAAATGTGAGTTGTGAAGTCAAGGCAGTTGCTGCATTAGTGGCTTGGCACTGTAAGCTGCAACAGCAGCAGCTGTTGCTGGGGCCTCTCTTGGAAGTGAAGTAGGGAGCACTGTGTGTTCTGTCTTGCTCATTTGGCTTAATATCCCACATGGATACGGTGCCCTAGGCATCTTCTGCTTTGCCACCTGAAGTCTGTGTAACTCTGCAAGGTCCATTAGTGTCAAAAAAATGTAACATGTACCCTTGATCAGTGTAGTCACTTGGCATCACCCTCCCCTCCCCATTCCCAGTCTTTAAATCTCTTCTCCAGATCCATCCCAAGATACCTAAATCATTTAGTGAACTGACTTCCTGCCAGATGTGCTTATTTTTGCTTCAGTTAAATTCATCCAGTCAGAGTATTCTCAAGAGGCCAAAAGGTGGGGAGAAGGAAGGGAAGCCTTCTGTTTCTGCAGGGACTTCATCTAAAGTGGTGTCATAACCTCACCACACTCACAGCCTTAAAGACTGCTTTCTAAGCAGGTCTACTGGTCATTGAATCTATTACAGTTGAAAGGGAAAGAAAATTATAAAAAACATGTGAATGTACTTTTCTTGTAATTAACTCTAAAAAATTTTTAACATAAAAATTGGGAATTTGATTCTTTATAGTACCTTGCATTTTAAAAAATTTAGTCTATAAGCTTTCAACAATATAGTTGCTAGATTACCTTTTTTATTGCCAACTTTAGAGACTTTATAACAGATATGGTCCTTAATTTTATTGTACTAATGTGCTTGTAGCTTTATAGCTTCCTATCTAAATGTTTATGGCACTTTATAAAAATTCCCTTGATTATTTCCAAAATTTTCCTTTAGTCAGAACACTGTAAGTATTAAAAATTTTACATAAATGTTTTGCAGCTTAAAACTTTCTTATAAAGGCTGAACAAGAATTAAGTTGAAAATGTGTCTTTCTTTAAAAAAAATTGCTAAATACATGATTATGTGAAATGCTTTAAACTTCATGTTCTCCTACACATATTTCTAATGTTTTTCTTCTCATTGCAGTTAACAACTTGATCATTAAGCTTTGGTGGATATACTGTTGGGGTAAACTTACATGAAAAGTGTTACTTAAAAACATTTGTAAAAGGACAGTATGTGATCTCTAATTATTCATAAATACAAAATTCAGAAACTTTATATTGGCATAATGGAATCACATTTTTTTTTTGTTTGTTTAGGGTTTTTTTTTGTTGTTGTTTTTTTGAGACAGGATCCTGCTATGCAATTCAGGCTGGCCTTCAGTTCTCTTTGTAACCCAAGCTGGTCTCGAACTCACAATGATCCTCCTGCCTCTGCCTTCTGAATGCTGTGATTACAGGCCTGCACTACCACACCTCATTTGTGCTGTGTTCTCAGTGCTTTTTAATCTAAAATGATTTATTTAATTTTTGTAGTTATTCTGTGAGGTATTCTCTTATTAATCTCACTTTGTACACGAGAAAACTGAGATACTAAGAGGTTAGATTACCTTACCCTAAGTCGCATGTGTAATAGATGGTGTGGTCCTGACTCAAGCCATTGTACACTGAATTGTCACAGGAAAAAGTTGCTTCCAAAGGTTTTCAAATTTTAATATCAGTCCTTGTAAATGTGGCATTATTTTGTTGCCTAGCAATCTCGCCTCTCTTATGAAGATCTCCACTGAAACAGTGAAGTGGCACATGATCCACTGTCAGTCCTTTGCCCCTTCCAATCAGGTTCCTCTAAAATAGTTCTGACAGCTTGAGGGAGACAACAATAGTATGAGAAAATGAATGTTTTTGTGGGTTTTAATTGTTTAGTTCATTTCCATAAAACCCACCGGGGGCTGAAAGGTTGGTATCAGAGAAATGCACTTACTGTGTAAAATGCTTTGTTTTCAGGAATCTAAAGTTTTCTGTAATGAACTGCTTTCACTTACCTCTTCCGAACGCTCTTTTCCGCTAGCATGTTCCGTCAAGGGATGCATGACTTGAAAGTCTGGCCTAACATAGAAGCAGATGGATCAGAACCTACAAAAACTCCTGGCAGAACTAGCAGCACTGTATCCGAAGATCAGATGAGCCGTCTTGCCAAGGTAGAAAAGACTTTTGAAACTAGTTGAATGTTCTAAATGATGTCTGCAATAGCTTGCCACAATTTTATGAATTTTGTCAGAGTTTTGAAAATGTAAATTTTAACTCTTTAGTAAGAGTTTTATTGAAATATGATTCACATCCATAAAATACACTCTTAAAATGCACATCACATAGTTGTGTAACCTCTGCTGTGTAAGTGTAGAGCCTTTTCATCACTCCTAAACTGTCCTCATTAGGAGTCACTTCCTCTGCTTCTTTTCTTTATGCTCTGTGAGTTCCAGACATTTTATATAAATGGAATCACACACTGTGTGGTCTTTAGGTCTGGCATCTCCTCAGATGTGAAAATGCAAATCTCTTTGGTGATAGTTTCAAGATTAACCATCTACGGTTTCTGGTGACATTGTCTTGAAAACTTTATGGTTAAGTAGTCTAAAGCGCCTCTATCTTCATTTTTATAAGCAGGTTGAGTTATTGTCTTTTTCTGAAGTTTTCAAAATAAAAACATTTCAATTTTTACTTAAATTGCAACAATTTATTTTGTGCATGCTCTTATGAAGTACTGTGTAAGGTTGCTTAAAGTTTCTTTTATAGTTCTTTTGTTAAGACTTTCTTTTAATTTCCACATGTATTTTTTTCCTTTGCAGTCTTATTGGTGAATGACTTTTTAATGTCTAGAGGAAGTTTTGATGCCAACCTTTTTAATAGCTTTTTGCTTCTATCTTCAAAGTAGTACTCAACAACAAAAATATTTGTGTGGGTAGGCTTTGTGCTTCAGTGTAAGAATTCCCATTACCATGTCTGCTTTTTATATTCTTTTAAGGAAAAAGGATCTCATATCTACCTAATAAGCATATTGAACTGACTACTGATCTTCTTACTCTGTATTTAAAATTTATAAAATTTAATAAAATTTAATGCTCACCAGCTTTTCATTCCAAGATCTTGATTGCATTCTTGCAAGGCTGTAAGGAAAGTTCACAAACTTTTTGTATGTGTGTCTTCTCTTTGGTTTTATGTATGTTGTCAGTGGTCTTTGATTTAAGCTATTCCCTGTGACTTTTGTAAATGTCAAGTAGTTATTAGACATTTTATTAGAATCAGCTATTTATAAACTGTTGGTTACAAATGTGTGAAACATAGTTACATCACAAATACTAGAGGAATGTGGATTATACTGCAGAAGCAGAAGGTCTTAAATTGTCTTTTTTTTTGAGACAGGGTTTAATAGCTCAGACTAGCCTTGACTCACTGTATAGCCTCGGCTGGCCTCAAACTCAGCCTCCTGAAGGCTGCGATTACAGGCATGCATCATCACACCATTTAAATTATCATTTGAAGGTTGAATTATAATTTGTATTATAGATGAAATTCTAAGTTTGAGGAAGGAAGGGCAAAGTCAGGAGATGTAAAATTGTATAGTTGCACAATTTATGCACTTCTCAAAATATTTGGGTTTATGTTTATATGTTTTAAATTTCTTTTTCCTGTTTATTTTTGTTTTCTTTTTTTTTGTTTTTTGAGACAGAGTCTTACTAAGTTCAGCTGGCCTTGAATTCACTATGTAGTCAAGGCTGGTCTCAATCAAACTCATGACAGTCTTCTGCCTCATCCTCTCAAGTACTGAGATTACTACAGACACGTACCATTACACCCAGCTTTTCCTAATTATTTACGAAGGAGAGTTCAAAAATAATTTTACAACTGGCATGGTGGTGTATGCCTGTAATCTGAGAACTCAGAAGGCTGAGGCAGGAGGATCTTGAGTTGGAGGCCAGCCTGGGTTACATAAATGAGTTCAAGGCTAGCCTGTACTACATAGTAAGACAGTCTCAAGAAAAAAAAAAAATTATATGACTACAACGTTTTCAAGCATCAGTAGTATATACTGTATAAATCATTGGAATTTTTATTAATTGAACTTTTGGTTTTTTGAATGTAGCACAGTATTACAGTACATATTTCTCATTTTCGTATTTTGACTGAATGTAAGAGACATCTTGATAATTATCAATGTGTTTCTGATTCAAGCACTAACCCATTAAGAGATATAGAGGTTCATGTTTATACTTTCAGTTGTCTGTGCACATTTGCAAGACTAGATAGTATGACTGAGCATAAAGAGAGCTAAATAAGATGTTGGAAAGAAGCCCTTTTAATATTTTTGTTAATTGCTAACAATTACCATCAACAGTCTTTAGGGTATAGCAAGTTGTATCCCACTTTTTCAATAGATAGTTATTTAAAGTTTATGTGCTGTGTTATTCATAATTGTTAACAGTTTTCATAAATCTTTACTTATAAATCTTTAAAAGGGAGTAAAAACTAAGAGGAATAAACATGTTATTTTTTTTCTCATAGTGATATAGGAGAATGAAACTCTTGACCAGTATTGTATGTCCAGTACGAGTTTGTGTTCTTTAAAATCGAAGACTTAATTTTAGGAACAATGGAAGTTAAAAGTAGAATATATTTACTGAGAGAAAGCAAGCTTCTGTCTGGGAGACAGAGAGGGTCTGTAGTGGGTTGCCAAGGACTCTGTCTTTTCAGGGACTTTTATAGAGTAAAATCATGAGGTTAAATGAGTCAAAGGTGGGGAAAAATGGGAACTCACAAGGTATGCATAAGGCGGGACAGAACTGTGGTCAACCAATAAGGTTAAGTGCTCAGATAAAACTGATTAAATTAGGAGCAAATGGGGCAGCAAGTCACTCAGTAGGCAGGCATCTTAACAGTGCTGACCCTTCCTGTAGGGGAGTAGGATGCTGCCTTTTGATTTCCTCAGGGTGATAGGGAACTATTTGGACTGTGGAGGCTTAGGATGTGGTTCTATTTGCTTTGCCTTTTGTCTTGAAATCTGGCCCACAGCAGGAGGTGATTGTCTCTTCCAAGGCTACAAGGTTTCTGAACTTCAGTTCTGGCTCCTTTGAGGGCCCAGCCCTATCTGACTGCCTATAATATTTTTAACTAACTCAGCTGCCTGTAACAATAGTAATGTGAGCAAAGTATGCTTTCAGATTCTTTGAGCCCTAATAGAACTGTACTTTTAATTTCTGAGTGAAGTGGAGACACCAGATGTGATAGTTTGCTGTAGTGTTTACTTCCTCAAAGACTAAGAAGAAACCATCAAAATGAGTAATTAAGGGAGAAAATGGGTCCTTTTTGTAGCATTGCTAAGGAACTACCTCCTTAAAACTATTTATTGCTACTTTTAGCTGTAGTAGTTGTTTTTTTTCAAGGAAGCAGCTGATCATGCCTTTGAAGAAAAATGAGTCTGAAAAATGATTTAGACTTGATAGGATTGGAAGCTTGGGCATTTGGAATCACTTTACAGTGAGAAGAGTAGTGTAGTATGAGTCAACAGTTTGGCCGTTAACAGTTCAGGGAAAATTATTTCTGAGCTGATAAAACCAGGAGTTTAGAATGAATGATTTCTAGAGTCTGGTGTAACTCCTCATATTCTGTGAGTCTGAAAGTAGCGATACAGCTAACTATAACGGGGATTATTTATTTACCCCAATTTATAATTATCACCTTGCAGAGTAGAGTTTTGATTATCAGGTTGCAATTGTGAGTGTGTTGGACTCCTGTCAGTTCTTTGCTTCTATGGTGTGTAAGCCCGAAGTGATTTACAAGGCTTTCCTAATGTGAATGATGTGGTTATGCTCATAGGTTTTGTTCTTGTTTAATTAGTGACTGCTTTACATAAATGTTTTTCACAGGCTTTCAGAGTAAAAGCTCTTTCTTTTTTTTGTCTTTTTCCTTTTTACCGGTACCAGGGATTGAACTTACGACTGCCTGCTTGCAAGGCAGGCGCTTATGCCGCTGAGCTAAATCTCCAACCCCTAAAAGCTCTTTCTTTAACCAAAGCATGATCCATTTGGCTTGCCTTGTAACAGAGAAAATGTGCTTTGATACTTGTTGTCTTAGTTACTTTTTACTCTTCACTGAGACGAAATACCTGAAGCCCAAAGATGGGAAAGGAAAGGTTTATTTTTTACAGTTTTTGGAGGTTTCAGTCCACACTCAGTTGGCTCCAAGGCAGGTGGGTATGGCTGGGCCGCGATTCATGGCGGCTGCAAACAGCAAACAGGAACCAGCAAAGAGCAAGACACACCTTCTTCCTGCCATTTCATCACATCCTGGCTCCACCCCTTTGTATGTGTAGCACTGACACCATCAATCTAAGCACTAGACACTGAACCAATCACAAATGCACAATGCAAATTCATGAGGCCTGGGGGCCACAGACATAAACCATGACACTTGTTATGATCTTAACTTGATAACTTATCAGACTATACTTTGTGTGTGTTTTTTGTTGTTGTTATGAGCCAGGGTCTTGTTCTGTAGTTCAGGCTGACCTTGAGCTCACTGTGTAGCCCAGGCTGACCTAGCTCTGTGGTGATCCTCCTGCCTCAGCCTCTTGAATGCTAGGATTACAGGCATGCACCACCACGTTCTGCTCCTAATATTTACATTTTTATCTCAAAATTACACTTATTTTTTTCTTAATATTGTGTCACTATAGTGTTCCTAACTCTCTCTGACCTTTAAAAACAATTTCTTGTTACAGTGTCATTCTCTTCCTGAAAGCATGAAATTGGCTTTATTGTAACAGTCTTTTAAAAACTGGGTGTGCTTCATGCTTTCATTTTTATACCAAAGGAAAAGAGATGATAGATGTGATGCTTATATTTTGTACTCTACTATTTTAAGAAAAGAAATTAATAACTAGGTGTAAGTGGTTAGAACTGGATGACTTATTTCTGCTAGACTTTGATTTTCCAGCCCGTGAATTTACTATGATTGTATGTAATTGTTGAGAAGGTAGTAGGCTTCAGAGTAAAAGGCGTGCATAAATCTAAATAATAGCAAAGTGTGGTTGCTCTGCTTTATACCATGAGCCCAAATAAATATCTTAGTGGCAATTTTCAAACAGTAGTTTGAAAAAGTTTATTCAGTTATAGACAGCTTCAGTTTTGATTGCCTAGGGATAATGAGACAAGCAGGCTGTGAAATGAAGATTAACTATTTAAATGGCCTGTGAAAAGATGGTATTAGGTAATTATTAAGCAAAGAACTTCAACTCCAGGCTTGACTTAATATTCTTACTCTGATTTATTGCTCAGCAATGAAAGTTGAATTCTAACTACAATATGAGTAACTGAAATTTAAAAACCTGCTTTCAAAGTTTGAGGGTTTTTTTGTTGTTTTGTTTTTTAAGGTCATGTATATTTAGAATGCTTTCAATGGAATTAATTTCTCTAATGGCTTTATTTTATGAATATGTTTAGTTTTTCTTTGAGAAAATGTGAGTATGAAAGAGGAAACAAAACTGAATAACATGCAGGTTAGGTCTTATGTTCTATAACTTGGATGGCCTAGAGTTTTAATAGAGAGCAGCGAGAAATAAGTATATTAAACTATATCCCTCTTTCCTCATTGTCTTCTGTTTCTCGTGTCTAAATTTTCCTTATTTTTTTAATGAATAAAATGTGTTTGAGTTGATGTGTAAAAATCAGTAACCAGAGGACAGACTTCTGGGGCACTTGCTAAGCCTTTAATGTCTATGAGTGAGACATTTCTTGATTGGGGGCATTTTTGAGACAGTTTGCATCCTGTTCCTGTTTACTTCATTTTTCAGCTTTGTCATACAAAAATTGTATAGCTAGGATACATATACACCTGGGGGTTTGGGTGTGGCTACCAACTTTAGTGTTTGACTTATGATTGAATACATGTTTTTAGACATTAAAGGTTAGTACAGAAGCATATTTTTTCACTGTCTCTTTTTCATTTTAACTTTGTTTAATGTCTTTAGAATGTGCTTTAGTTTCTGCCTGTTGATTAAGAGGAGGCCAAGATGAAGTAACAAATAGATGAGAAATACATTGTATTTTCTGTGACACAGATAGTTTTGGGAATATTAAGGAGAATATAGATAACCTGAAAATGTGGTAATGTGTAGGGATTTTGTGGGGCTGAAATTCTGAGTTCCTGCGAGTTCTAGGAGTGGAGTTCAGATTAACCAGTTCTTGTATATTTTTAGTTCAGCCAGGGATAGTTTCTTGAGATTAGGCCCATACTAACCAATTTGAGAAATTATCTGTAATTTAGAGCTCCACTGTCTTGTATGATAGCCATAAATCACATGTGGCAATTTAAGTTAGTTAAAATGAAGTAAAAAACGTGGCTGTTTTGCCGTCTCCCCTATTCTAGTGCTTAGTAGCCACTCACAGCTAGAAGTTGTCTGTTACACAGTGAAGATTTGGAACTTTGTCATTATTGCCAAAAGTCCTGGACAGTACTTATCGGGCGTATAGTTTCCTCATTTATAATTGGTGAGTATTTTTTAATAACCATATTGTTTACGACTGGTAGCCAGAACACTTTTTAAAGATACCTTGGAGGTAAAACTAGTCTTGAAAACGTTGATTTCTCAGTGAGCCATAAAGAACTAGCCTGAGGAGCTGGAAAATTTTATGAAATACTTCTCTCAGCTTTGGGAAATGTTAGAAGAATTTTTTTTATAGTTTAGAATTGACAATTCATAGATACTTTGAATATTACGAATAATATTTACAAATAATAAGTAAAAACAGTAGAGATAAACATAGCAATACATTTCTTGTCTTAAATTAATTTTTTTAAAGAGCGACTAAAGTTGTTTGTTTATTTATTTACTTATATTTTGGTATTCCAACTCATGATTTTGCACTAGCCAAGCAGGCACTGTGCCACTGAACTGTATCCTTGGCTCAAGTTGTTTATTTAAAATTTTTAAGAGTATTGTTTGACCCATTGCAGCTTTTGCCCTTGAAAGAAAACACTTTGCATTAAATGAGTACTGTTCTGAGGTGTTAATTAGAGAAGCTCAAATGAAATTTTAACTTTATGGATATGGACAAGTCCCCTTCATTCCTGCCAAAGTTCACTTTTGCAAGTGAAAAACCCATTTCTAAATATTGGGGAGCAAAAGAAGTATATTTTAGATTCTTGACTGTCATTATTATTAGTACCATTATGAACAATAATAATAGGTATGTTGATGGTCACAATGCACCTAATGTATAAAATGCTCTAATATCTACAGAACTCCTTAGCTTAGAACTGAAATGCACAGGGTTTATTATGGTTTATAGCTGAATAATTTATAGCTCAGATCCTTGTGCTCAAAGGTGAGGATTTGAAAGGCAAATGAATTATTGGGGCCATTATAGCTGACTTGCTGTTGCGGGAGGCCAGAGGTAAATCACTGTGGGTATGACCGGAAGGGTGCGGCTCCCTTCCTATCTCCTCCCTGATCCGATGCTTCTGGGCTGCCTTGATGTGAGAAGTCCTTTCCTGCACCTGCTCTCTTGCCTTGGGGCCTGGAAAATATGGACTGAGACTTCTATGGACTGTGAGCCAAACTAAATGTTTCCTCCTTTAATTTGCAAGAATTGAGTATTCTATACCAGTGAGTAAGAAAGTGACTAAGACAAAATTTAAGGTCTTGGCTTTGGAAACCTTTTCTTTTTCCAAGTCCCAGTTACGTTTTCTTACTTAGTTGTAATCTTGGACTAGCTGGTTAACATTTACTGACTGAGCCATAAAATCTTCATTTGTCAAGCAGAAAGGTAGCAGTATTACTTTTATGGGTTATTAAGAAGACTAAATTAATGTGACATGAAATATTTGGGTTTTTTGTTGTTGTTGAGTTGAAGTCTTGCTATGTAGCGCAGGCTGACCTCGAACTGGTAGCAATTCTCTTGCGTCAGTCTCTTTTAAGTGCTGAGATTACAGGTGTACACCCAGTTATTTTACTATTTTTGCTTTAGTTTTAGCTGTATGTTGTGGGAGACATTTTATTTTATCCTCATCTTCCACATTGTTGAAACTGATATCAAACCTAATATTGCTTACTCGCTGCTGATGTTTGAGGGACTAAAGGAATGCAAAGAGATTTTGTGTGGAGTTGGGGATTGAGACAAGGTCTCACTTTTACTTATTATTTGTCAATTCAGCCTGACCTTGAATTTATTAGGTAGCATAGGCTGGCCTTGAACTTGAGGCAATCTTTCTGCCTCAGCCTCCCCAGTGCTGGGATGACAGTTGTGCACCACCACTCCCAACTTGGAAAGCAATTTTTGGTAAAAGTAAGGCTTGCCAATTTGTAGTTTTAAGAAAGATGATTGGTGATGTGAGTTTCATTCTAAGATGGATATCGTTTCTTATTAGAAAGCCTAGAACAGATTATCAAATTGATAATTTATATGATTTTAAATTTAGGCCTATGTGGTGTTTTTTTTGGTACTGGGGATCAAACTCAGGATCTTGTGCATGCCAGGCAGGCACTTGTGCTGCTGAACTAAATCCCCAGCCCCTGCAGTTAGATGTTAAGGCAGCAGGGAACTTGAAAGTGTCCAGGTAAGTGTTTTGAAAAAAAATGAAATCATTAATTTTTACTTTAGTGTTTTATAATTAATAGAACTATCAAAACTAAGCAAGATACAAATGCAGTACTACATTTTTTAAAAATAGGAATTTAGCCAGGTGCAGTTGCACACACTTGTACTCCCAGCACTCAGGAGGCTGAGACAGGAGGATCCTGAGCTTGAGGCCAGCCTGAACCACATAGTGAAACTCTGCCCCCAAAAAAGACCAAACTATATATAAATGTGTACATATATATATGCATTTGTCTCTTTATGGATATCTCAGTTGATTTCCTATCTTGATTATTGCAAATAGTGCTGCATTACCCATGGACATACAGGTGTCTTTGTGACATGATTGGTTTCCTTTTTGATATGTGTCCAATGGTAGCATTTCTGGAGTATGTGGTAGTTTTATTATTAATTTTCTGAGGACTCTCAAACTTTTTCATAATGGTTGCTCTAATTTACGTTCAAACCAATAGTATATGAATTCCCCTTTTTCTACATTCTCTGCTGTCTTTGTCTTTTTGATATAATGGCTGAGGTGAAATTTTATTGTGGTTTTGATTTGCATTTTCCTAGTGAATTACTTTCAGTTGATTCTCTATATTAGGACTTTTCTTAAAAAGCTAATATTCTTTATAAGAAATATCTGTATTTGATTAAATCCTTAATTGGTTAGATATTTCACCCAAAGAAGGTATCTTTTTTTTTTCTGTAGTTTGCCCACCTAACAGTTTAAGTATATAATTGAAATAGCCTGATAATCTTTAGTTTTCCACCTTCCAAATCAGTTTAACTTATGAACTGCCATCAACTACGATGGGAATTGTATATACAGTACAGCAGTGGCGTAGCTAGAGCAATTTGGTAGTGTGAATGTATTGTCCATGATCATATAACCCACACCTAGGTAAACATACAACAAACAAGATAATTACAGTGGCTATACCTCTGTGTATTACATTTATCACTTATCCACAGCCTAAAACAATTGAGATTTGACTGTATAGCAATAAGTACAACTATGAAGAATTTCATTTCCTCAAGAAATATAAATACACCTCTATGTATTTTGAGTGCAGTTAATATATTTAATCATGAATAATAATCTCTGCTTTTTAAATATTTGTATCATAGAGGAAGGAAAATGGTGATATAAGAGTTTACAGAGAAATATGTTACTTTACAAACGAAAACACAGAATCCTGGGCATAAAATTTGGTTTGACAAAAGAAGCTCATGTTGTTTTACTTCCTATCTCAGATGTATTATAAATAATATTAAGAAAACTATGGTAATTGTGGAAGTTTTCCAGGGTTATCAAACTTTTCAGTGGCATCCTTGACATAATCCAAAATAACTCTTCAGTGTCATAATTTTAAACAAATTATGTTAACTTTTAGAACTGTAGCTTGTTGGATTTGATTTTGTAGTCATCCTTTTATGTTATAACAGAAATGTTTGGGAATATCTTGTAAATTTATTTCTTATACCAATATTTTTTTTATTAGTAGAAAACTAGCTTGGCTTAGTAACTTTTGTCTAATGCTGACAAAACTTCCAGATTTGCCTTTATACCAGTGTTATCAAGTAAACTAAATTAGTTTTTCCAGTGTAGCATTGAGCCCTAAAAGAGTATTGATTTATATTCTGAAAAATCTATTGTCTGTCCTTACAGCTATAGTTCCTGCCAGAAAAATAGAAAATAACATGGTTTAAAACTAGATTAATTGTTGAGAAGTTTAACTAAATGAATTTTTTATGAGGGAAATATTACTCTTCCTGAATAATAAGATTTATGTGTTTGAGAGTAAAATTGAAAATTGTGGCTAAGACTTCATTAATCAGGAAGATAGAAAATCCTAAAAGACTCCTCTGTATGCTGTAAGTTGAATAGGCATGTGCAAGCTCTAGTATATATATTTATGTACTCCTTTTTAAATCTTAATTGCCAAAATAAATTCTTAGCTACAACTGCATTTTATCTTGTTATAAATTACTGCATAGCTTGTATTTGATTTGATACATGTAGGACTCAGTGTCAATGCTTTTTGAAAAATTACAATGTTTAATTATTGAAATCCATGAGAGTGCTGTAACATGTCTTGCAAATATATTGGCAGGCCAGTAATGATACTCTGTTTAAGTATTTATTAATCTCAGTTCTATTCTAGAGCCGTGGAGGTATTAGAAGAGTTGAAGCCTTTAACTTGAGGGAATTTAGAGTAACAAGTATGAAATGCAGCCCAGTGTAATCATTCTAGAAAAGGTAGTCCTGGTATGGTAGTGAGTACCAAACATTGTCATTCAGGTGGCTGTATTCGCATATGTTCTGTGTGTTCCAGGGTTTATTTCTATCAGGTGACAGGCACATTAGTTTTGCTGCTCCTCCCTCACCCTCGCTTCCCGCCCCTGTCTTCCTCTTGCCTCCCTCCCTCCCTCCCTTCTTCCAAAGACTCACTGTGTAGTGCAGGCTGACCTTGAACTCACTGTGTAGCATAGGCTGGCCTCAGACTCACAGACTCAGTCTCCTCAGCCTCCTGAGTTTTGGGTGTATAGGAACTGGGCTGCTTTTGTTTATTTTAATATATGTACTGCTAAGTGTCCTTAAGTGTCAGGAAAAAAGTTGAATAAAGCACAGCAATAGCCGATTATGGTGGTATATACCTTTAATCCCAACACAAGAAACTGAGGCAGGAGAATTTCTGCAAGTTTGCTGCAGCATTAACTGCATAGTTAGGCCCTGTCTCCAAAAAATTTTCAGAAAGTACCACCTTGTTAATTTTTTTTAGTTTTTTTTAGAAAAGCATATGAATGTCCAAATCAAGTATTGTATCTTTCGCATTACTTTTTTAGTTATATTTTTGAAAGTTTATTTTACAACTCAGATCTTGACATAAGGTTTAATGCCTAACCATGTAAATTTATACTTCTATGAAGTTTTATTAAAACACCTTGAAAAAATAACCTTATATGGTTATATGCTTTTATAGTTTAAACTAATTGGACAGCCCATGGAAGAAATAAGTAAAGAGAAAGAGAAAAAGTGTGCAGTTGTGTTAATACTTGGTTTTCATTTTAAATGGTCACGCTAAATTAATTATAGGCAGACCTGTATTTTTTGAATTTATTACCAAGGAAAATTACCTTAACATTATCCATATAAAGGCTATCTTTTAGCAGTTTTTTCTTGTTGTTATTGTATGGTTTTTTTTTGAGAAAGGACCTCACTGTATAGTTCAGACTGGGTTTGAATTTGCTGTGTAGCTCAGAGTGGCCTTGAACTCCATGACTGTCCTCCTGCCTCAGCCTCCTGAGTGCTGGGATTATAGGCATGGGCCACCACACGTGGTCAGCAGTTTTCTTAACAGATCTCTCCACAATTAATTTTTATTTGCTTGGTTTTTGGAGACAAACACTTACAGTGCAGGCTGACTTTGAACTCACTACAGTATGTAACCAGGCTGGCCTCAGACTTGCTGCGATCAATCCTCTTTCCTCAGCCTCCCAGGTTTTGGAACTACTGATACGTGGCACAAAGTTTGGCCCCCACAATTATTTTTTAAATAATTTTACATTTTAAATACCTTTTGTTAGTATTTCTTATTAAGGAATAAATATCTTCTGTACTGATTAAATGTTGTTAAACACAAAGCAATGAGAATCCCCAATTTAATAGCTAGAGACAAGAATCATGTATTCTAATTTAAATATTTTTACTGAATATCTAAATATTTACATGAATGTCTATGTATTTTTAAGTTCAGATCATAATGTGTTTGTGTTTAATATAATGTTATATTTATTCTTATGAGTACCTCAGAGTTGTTTTAGATCATTTAAAGTATGTCTACAACACAATTTGTACATATGAAGATTTTGCACATTATAAACATCTCACAGTCATTTCAGTGATCGAATTTCAAATTTTTTTCAGTTCTATGCAATACAGAGCCATTACTCACTTTACATTTTCTGTTGGTTTCAAGTGAAAAGTGAAGATTGTGTTTTTTAATTATTTTCAGGAGGCTGATTTATACTTATCTTGTATTTTCAAGTTATCAGATAGTCTTGAAATATATGTAGATATTTAAAATCATGATCAAAGTTTTAGGAACATCTTCGAATTCATTTAACCAGTTTTGCTGTTTCACATGCTTATATAAGTCTTATGTCTAGTATTAAATTCCTTGTACAATAATACTACTTAATAAACACAACTAACTTACCTTTTTATAGCATATGTGAGCTTGGGCATAGCATCTAGTCTTCCTTGATGAACACATTTGATTGATGGGCGCTGTAATGATGAAGGGAATGTAAGAAAGAATATGGGAGAAACTGACTAAGGTAGTTAAATGAAGTTGAAGATGCTTCTCTCCTATTTCCCTTTCAGTCTGTGTCTGTCCTTTGGTTCCCATTTCAGTACTTCCCTACAAAATCGTGGGCCGACTTGAAACAAATGTTGTTTTTCAATTCTTAGCACTCTTTTCTGTCTGTTTTGACTTTATTTGTAAAACCTTAGATCGTCATAAATTCAAGAAAGGTGATCACCAGTGTAACATCCTATGTTAGTATGTATAGATCGTCTTCCTCTCTAATCTGAACACATTTGATTTATTTAGCAAATGAATCCTGAAAGTTGCTATCCTATTCTCTGATGTCTGGGGAGATCGAGTATACTGACATGCTAGTCAACAAGCTGTTTCCTCTGCTTAGACGGTTTCATCCTGTTTGATGGCTGGTTCCTATTCTTCAAGTCTTTATTTAAATATTATACCTGTGGAAGACTTCAACACATACTCCCTCACTATTTTTCTCATGTCATTGTTTTGATGTGTAGTTACATCTTTCTGGACTTACCTTGTGAATGACTCACTATTCTACCCTGCAGTTCTATGAGGGCAGAGAACTTGCTTCATTCAACACCTCTGTTAACCTCCAGGGCACAGGATAGGATGGAACTGTTGCAACAGGCTCAGTGACGTATCTGTGTTGACTGTGTGGAAATACTGGGCAAAACTGACCAAGGACTGGAAACCTTTCTCCTATTTTCCTTTTGAAGATTACTGCCTTCTCCTAATTCTTCATAGCTCTTGGGCAAAATTCCAGAATTGAGAAATACTTATGTTCCATTCTGCTTGTCATTGTTTCACATAGAATTCCATTCACTAAATGTAAGTACTTACTAAAGGATGAATGCTAGATTTTACTGGTATTTATAGCTTAACACTTAAGAAACTTACACTCTAATAGGGCAGACAAAATAAAGACCAGGGAACTATGAGTTGTGATAAAAGTAGTCCTTCTGCTCCTACGGAGTGCTATTTGACAATCCTTTCCCCTGCTGTTCTAGTCTAGGTAGAGTACAGCAGCACGTTGACCTACTTTTAACTGTCTTTGGTACCTTTATTAAACACCTGCTGGTAAGAGGTATCTTCCTCAAGCACATATTTCTCTTTCTATTAAACCTGCTAATACATAATTCTTACTCTTAAGAAGTTTCCTGGGCATGTTGTTATTTGAGTCTGAAGATTCTTTTATTGAAATAGTTTGTACAACCCCTTGCTGTTTAGTCCTGGAAAAGTTAGGGCTGAATAATTATGACACTATTTTTGTGACAATGGACTTCTCTTCTGAGCTCTATGTGGTGTCTAGTGAATTCTTTAGAAACCTGTGTTCCTTACAAAGAGTGAATGGTACTTTTGCTGATTTTTTGACCTATCTCTTTGCTAAAAAGTGAGGATTATTTCTTCATAAGCAATTTGAAGCAGATTGCAGTGCTTTTACCCTACTGTTTAACAAAATGCAGATTTTTTTTCCCTTTGTAAAGATGTAGGTTACTGACATTTTCAAACTCTTCCCACCTGTCCCTTTGCAACTAAATGATGACTTTTCTAGTTGCATGTTGTTGTAACCCGCTAACCTAGGGGTGGTTTGTTAGTGATAGGTAACAGAACAAGTGGCTAAAAGACAGATTTTTCTTTTTTTTTTTTTTTTTTTAGAAGACATTTTGAATGATAATTACTCAGTTCTGCAAAAATTTAAAAACACTAATTTAAACAGAAATAGGTAGAATTTCTACTGTTACTCTCACCATTTTGTGGTTACTCTTGCTTTCAGCAACTGCCTTTCCTTATCAAGGCATAGATTTCCCTCATTCTTTTTGGATCACAGCATTTTAGAATGTGTATGTATTTAAATATGTATATATTTAAATCCTAGTACTATATAGTTAACAGTTCCCACTGTCAGTGGTTATTTGCATTCTTTTATGTCTAATTTTTTGTATTACAAATAATTTCACACAGATGTGAATGTCTCTGGGGTAATTTAAACGTGCATGTGCTCCATTATGACTACCAATTTAATACTGCCTTACTGATCATATATTCTTTGATAGCCTTTCAGAAGGGTGAGAAAGGTGATATTTGATATTTACATAGGAAAAAACTAGATCTATGCTGTGGAAGGAATAATATGTACATAAATTCTGAGACCAGCATAAATGCCTTTGAAACATTTCTGATTCGTCTGAATAATTTAGTAATAGAGGAAAAATTCCACTACATTCTCCAATATTTAAAGTTAATTTACTATTGCTAGCTCTTTCTACCTAGTAGATTAGTAGGGATCAACTATTGTATCATAAATATGGAATGTTCAATAAATGACAGAAATTAGTCAAGCATAACTCTCCAGTGGAGAGTAGATTGCAAAGACTAGTAGAGGGGAAATGGACTTAAAAAAACTGGGCTTTACATCCTTGCACTGTCACTTCATGGTGGTAGTTGATAATCTGCAGACTGGGTCAAACTGTCTGCTTTTAAGACTGTGATTATAAAGTATGCCACGAATTTGGCATATGTATTTTTTCTTCCTGTATAAATTACATAAATCTTTTACCGATTTATACTGTTATTCTGTGCAAGCAAAGGGTGTACCTTGATCCTTTATATTTTTATTTGTGTTAAACACTCCCTTGGAACATGCAGAGTGAGAATGTAAGCCTTTAATGCCTCATTAAATAATAAACTACTTATCAAGTTTTAGGTCCTTTCACTTATTTGAATTTTTAACATAAGAATAGAATATACTTTCATTTTATTGATGCTGGTTAAAAAATGACAATTTGAGCCTTAGGAACCCAGGTCTCCCTCTCAGTCTAGCACTTTCTTTTTTAGGTCACATTGCCTGAGGATCTTCTTTTAGTTCCCTTGTAACTATTTTCTGGTCTTTTGTGTTGTTAGCTTGTTGGTCTACTAGTCTATCATGGGTGACAAAATACTTAGTTTCATCTTTATGAAGAGAAAAATGCCAAGTAATTATTATGTTTTTATCTATTTTTATTTAGAGATTGCTTTAGATAGAAAGGAGTTTATTACTCTGAAGAAAACCAGATTGCTATTTTATATCTCAGTGAACCTCAGTCTTTTTGTTGAATGCTATTGTTTTATTTCTGAAATAATATGACCTCATTATGGTAATAACAAGGAAGATAAAGAATTTTGATGAAAATTTTTAGTTTATGACATCGAATAATTGATGGTAGTGTTTGATTATAGATATACTGTCATGATATGACCAATGAGGAGACAAGATACAGAGATTGATGTCCAGTTTTGCTTTATGCCATATTTGTTTAGGAAAAAGGTTTTGACACATTACTAAAGCTAGTATTTAAAAATGTGCTTTCTTATTAAGAAAAACTACTTATAATTTGAGGACTTAGAGAATTTACCTTTAATATTGTGGATTTGAAGAGTTGATATATTCTGTAATTTTTGAAAACTAAGGGTAAATTTATATATGAAAAACCTCAGGATTGTATCAACAGCAGATTTAGAACTTTGTCTTTTATCATTTTTTCCTAAAATAAAACCATATATGTATTTGTATGTGTCTAAATCCTAGAGTATTACTTTATGGGTCCCAGGGAAATGCTTTATTGTCTGTAACTATCATTTTTCATAATACTTCTTGTATTAAGAATGGGAAGAAAAGATAAAATGTGATTTATTTCCTTTAGAGAAGCTATTCTTACTATAATTCCTCTGTTCATACTATTTAAAATATTAAGTATAGAGCATGTATACAAATACTATTTAAAATATTAAGTATAGAGGATGTATACAAAATATTAAGTATAGAGCATGTATACAAATAAAAGTATTTTCAGGAAAGACTTTGACATATGTTATACCAAACATGTAGGCCTTTTAAAATTTTTTTAAAATTATTTTTTGTAAAAAAAAGAGAATTTTTTTAATCAAGTTTCTTAACTTGTTAGTTGTTTTGTTTAAGAATATTGCATCTGTGAAATAGAGTTTTATAAGTTGAGCATTCTTTTTCTGAGTTACTTGAAACCAGAAGTATTTTGCATTTTGGATTTTTTTTCAGATTTTTGAATGTTTACGTGTATATAATGAGATATTTTGTGATTGGGGACCAAGTATCAACATGAAATTTATTTTTTTATGTATACTTTACGTGTATAGAATGTAGGTAATTTTACATATTACTTTTAATGGACTTGTTTTGGCCATGAGATTAAATGTGGAATTTTCCACTTGTAATGTTATGTGGCCTTCAGAAAGCTTTGCATGCAGAGCATCACAGATTTTCAATTTTCAGACTAGGGGTCATTAACCTGTATCATTCTTTATCTTCCTTCCTGTTAGATCTATGTTAAGATTTTCTCCCTTTATGTTTTTCTGCAGCTCACCAAAGCTCATCGACAAGGACACATGGTGAAAGTAGACTGGCTGGACAGATTGACATTTAGAGAAATAGAAATGATAAATGAGGTGGGTAGGTGACTCTTTTCTTCCCAAATATTCTAGATCAGTAATATTTGAGAAGAATTTCACAAATGGGTTATTGTATGCATATGAATTATCGTAATAGATGGGAGACTTGGAATATCTGCCTTATATTTTAACACTGAGTTATGAAGTATGTAGTATATATCCTACATGTACTAAATATCATATAAGGAGAACTCGTGAAGGCATCATGCCTCACTTGCCCATTTTGATTATGGCCAGGCATGTTTAAGTTCAAGTCAATGGTGGCTAAGTTTCCCATCGGCATGTTGCCACCTCTTCGTTTACCACATAACACTTTTAGGAAATCCCGTCTCCAGTTAATGCATTGCTTGTCTTACATACTATGTATGACGGTACCTTTGATCAAGTTACATGATTTAAGGAATTGATTTTTTTTTTCATAATTAGGCCAGTTTTTTTCATCTAATTAAAAGCTGACTTCAGTGAGTCCTTCTAAAAATTACTTGAAAATTTTTGTTTTTAATATATTTACTCTAAAACACCAAATGTTTGGCCTATCAGTCTGTGTCTAGATAATAAAAATAACAATTAATTTAATTAGTAGAGAATATCTGTGTGTAGCTTATTATGACCAAAGTAGTATGTAACTTAATTTATAGTCTCTGAATACTTCTCAGCAAGTAGAAGGAGAAAGTTTTAATTTTACAGTGAACTATTGTTTTTTAAAAATGAAATAAGTGGTAGTTATGTTTATAGTTCAGTACATTAGATATCTTTTCTAAATTTATTCAGAATATAGTCTTAAGTCAGAAAAGTTTTTCAATTTGCATAGTAGTCACATTTGGAAAAATTCTAATCATACTACACAGTCCATTTTTCTGTACTTTGGCCTCAGTAGTCTGAGTGCAGGAGTTTTAAGTTGGGGACAGCACTTTGCCAGGCTTTTCTCACCCTCTCCTTTCACTGTCTTTAAAAGATAACAATCATTACCATTGCCACAGTAGACTAGTCGCCTTTATAAAGCTGAACAATCGAAGTAACCTGTTTAGATCTTTATGATTTCATTCATTAGATTTAAAGCTGTTTATAAAAGCTGTTTAGGACTAAAACTTCACTTTTTTATTTTCCTCAAATTCATTTTATTTCAAAGAGAATAAAAACTTTTCAAAATTCAAAACTTGTCAATCAGGGTGACAATGGTACATACATTGCACATTTTCATCCCCAAATCATTCACCCAGAACACAAGACATCTGAATTCAATTGTCTAAACAGTACCAGCATAAACTTTTCTCTTCAGTGAACTCAGAGAAATCAGTAGTATAACTATATATATATGTATGTATATGTATAGTTTCTTTCTAGCTTTTTTTAAATGACACACATTTATTTTTTCCAGTCAGATTGTACTGGTAAATTTTAGATACACACAATGATCACATTCATTGTAGAGAATTTGTACCTGTACTTGTACATAGTATAATTTGTTTCTCTTTTTTTACTCCCATTTCCCTACCCTTCCTTAGGACACCCGTTTATATAAAGAATCAATTTGTTTTTATGTTGAGTAAAGAAATAACTATCTCCAGTATGCTTAAAGTATTGATAAAAATTTACAAATGACAAGCTGTCCTAAGACCATTTTCAAATTGTGAAATGCTTGTAAAAGTTATGTTTAACTGTAATCCCAGCACTCGGGAGGCTGAGGCAGGAGGATCGTTGTGAGTTTGAGACCAACCTGGGCTACAAAGTGGGCTCAAGGCCAGCCTGAACTGCATAGAGAGACCCTGTCGCAAAAAGACAAAAAAAAAAAAAAAAAAAAAGTTATGTTTAAAAGGCCTCTTTGTCAGCCAGGTATTTAGCTCAGTGGCATAAGCATCTGCCTGACAAGCTCAAGGTTGTGAGTTTGATCCCTGGTAACAAAAAAATAAAAAAGGCCTTTGGTATTTAGGTATATAATTTTAAAAAAATATGTGATATCTTACACTTGGTTTGTCTTTAGTTATATTTTAAGGTTGAACACTTCTTTGCTTAAAATTTTTAAGTATAAAACATCAGCTTTAATTTTTGAAATAAAACATCTCAGGATATAAACAAAATACTTTGAAGATTTTATAACATAAAACCCAAACTTATGGGGTCTGTGGATTTAGCTCAGCAGCATAAGCACCTGCCTTGCAAGCAGGCAGTCCTGAGTTCGATCCCTGGTACCGATAAACAGTTAAAAAAAAAAAAAAAAAAAAACCCAAACTTATGAGTAAACCAAAAACTTAAACTTTGCTGGGGAATTCTGAGTAACAGATATTGCTGAATAGATGCTACCATTTTTATGTAATAAAATAATAGTATTATATAAAATAATAGTATATATAATGAAAAAATTGATACAGGTTGTACTTTGTGGATACATGTATGAATGAATTGGGGAAAACTGTTCACTGATCCTTTGAGAATGTTGAAAATGATCAGTTTTTGTTTTTCTTTTTAGAGTGAAAAACGTAGTTCTAATTTCATGTACTTGATGGTTGAATTTCGATGCGTCAAGTGTGATGATAAGGAGTATGGTATCGTTTATTATGAAAAGGTATATTCCTTGGAATTGTTTATGGTCTGTAAAGTAGAGGGGAGGGGAAACATTTAAAAAATTACTCTTGTTCCTGCTGAGATGAATTATTTGGTTGTAGGATAGCAGCAGACAGCTGTCAGCAGCAGCTGTTTATGTGAACACAAATCAAATCTTATAGCTACAACAGAATTACAAAAGCCAATCGTTCATGTAATGCAGTTTTGTGTTACGAAATTTAATAAGTACACAAGTGATTAAAAACTTTTTAATTATTATGTAGGTCAGTGAGTGGGACACTAATAGCTTCATTATAATTGTTATTCATTTGAAAAATAATAGTCATAGTTTTGAAGTAGTAAGTTCCTATCAAAGTTAAGAGCATGTTTGTTATTGGACTATATATAAAATATGTTTGAATTCTATATGTGGCACTAAGAAGTATACATATGAAAGACTTCATTAATGAACACTGATTTATGCACAAGTAAGAAACTTGTGTTGCCCTAAGACTAATTCAGTAACAAATCCACATTTATGAATTTGCTATGGTCTGCTTATTAGAAGAAAGAAAGTAATTCTGTTTGGTAGGTAGCTTCTTTATATCTGTCTTGAAGAGCCTCTGTTTAAATAATACAGACTTAATTGTATGTATATCAAAACCGCATAAGTAAATACCTTTTATTATCTTGGAAATAGTATGCAAGTGAAATAGACTTTCGATACATTTCATAATAGACTAATATTTCTTCTGGTATATAAATAAGTTTGTCTGCAGTGCATTTGTTCATTAGAAGCAAGACTTCGAATTCCATTTATACTTTAGTGTCATTTGTTAAGGCTGGCATAAATGATATTTATTTTTTTGTAACCATAGATTGCTATTTGAAAAGAATGGGGTTTAAATAGTTACAAATCACAAATCATGTTGTAGTATTTTCTAGTTAACATACATACTTTTTTTTTTTTTTTTAGCTTGTATCCTTTTCTTTTTAGTGAAAAAGTAGGAAAAGTTAAACTGTTTCAGCTTTTTATATATAATATCCCTTATATGGTATTCCTTAGTTATAAAAGATAAGATGATAGAGTATTTAACATTGTTTAGTAATTTATTAGGAAAACTGTCAAAGGAAAATATGAGTGAAATTTTTATCATCAATACTTTTTAATAAAATCATAGTTTGTATTTTATAGTACATGAAGTTTTATTGAAAAGCAATTTTACTGTTTATAGGGAGCTTAGCTTGCAAAAATATGCTAATAGTCATGGGACTCTTAAACATTGGAGATGTGAAGAATCTTTTGAAAGACAGCTTTGATAATAGATGAAATAATAACAGAAGAGAAATTACAAAAATTCCAAGTATTTTAAAAAGGTTCTTGACCCCTTTCTACTGCTTCTAGAAAACTGCTTATAAATTAATGCCTGTCTACCCACCCTGTCATATTTCCACTTAGTGTAAAGATTGCTGGGCCAGTGTATTGAATCTAATGGAAATAGACTTTCTTGTCACCTGTCTTTTGTGACAGATAGCCTTACTGAAGATTGCTTGTCACAGTTGGGCTGATAAATGTGTTTTCTGGTGTTGTGACTGAGAACAAGCCTGTTAAACAACAGCTGAGGGAATTGGTGGTTTTCTGTAAGACTCAATTACTGAACTAACATAGGTTCGCAATACTTCCCTTTTTTCAGTCTTTCCTGATTTTGTGCACTTACCTAAAATTGAAAATATACTGGCATTTGGAAATTGATAGAAAAGCTCAATGCTAGGTATATAATTGTGAGGAAATGAATTTTGACCTTAATTAGTTTAGCATTTTCCAGTGTATTTTGCAGTACATTTATTATACTCAGTTACCTTTCTTGTCTGAATTAGATAAAAATAAAGGCCAACATTCTTCAAAGCTGATAGTACCAAAAATATGTAACAGCTTTATTTCTTAATATTCTTAATATTCTTGTTATTTAAATTTACATTGCATCATGCATCCGAGAAGCCATATTGGTATATCTCTAGCTGTTGCATAAATTTGAGGAACATTTTAACCCCACACTTAAAATTCTGGTTCTTTAAATGAATCTCAGTTTTATTTTATCTGATTAATTTATTGTTGGTGTATAATTCTATTATTTCTTGATGTACACATAAATGGATCAAAATGCTTACTTTAAAAAGTTGACCCCAACCAAAAATGCAAAACAGGTTTCAAATTGTTTAGATTTCTCAGTATTCTTCTCCTAACCCTGAGGCAGAAGTCACATACTGCTCATTTACATGCTGGGATTTCTGACTCCAGTTAAGGGGCTGGAAAAGAAACTCCTAAAAATCCCCAGTAAATATGTAGAATTTTCTCCACAATAGCTTTATCTGGGAAGCCTAAAATCCTACCTGGAAGTGTTTTTATTTGTTTTTGCTTTGTTTTGTTTTTTGGTGAGTTTCTTATCGTGAGTCCAAATCTCCAAAAGCACCTTCAAAAAACAGAATCACCCAGGAATGCAAGTATGCCAGGAAGTCCAGTCAGCTGGATACAGGCACCATGTACATAATGGACAAAGAAAATTAAGGACTAGGTGGTGAGCCTTGCCCTTGTGTCACACAGTTGGAGGAAGTGGCTGCATCTTAGGAACTTCAGGTTCCACTATTTTCCCTGTCAGCCAATCTGTCTGCCATGTCTCTGCTAATCTGCCCAGCCAAGGTCCCTAGGCAAATCCTCCCCTCTCCCCAGGCACTGCCTCTTGTTCTTTGGCTTTCTTAGTGAATTGCAACTCTTTAGCTGATGACTCCAGCAGAGCATAGTCTGGCATCTTTCCAGAAACAGAACATTTTTGCTCCGCTTTCTCCTTTGAAAGCTCCCCTTTCTCCAGCCTAGATTCAGTGGTCCCGAGCTTGCTGAGTTAACTTGGGACGGATTTGGGTGGTGAGAGCAGTGCTGTCCAGAATCCCAGACTGAGTGGATTCGGCATGCCAACACCCAGCACCAGGAGCAAAGCTCCTCCCTCTAGGCACAGACACTGCTGCACCATGGAGAGAAGCCCCAATCACAGTTTTAATGCTTTATAAACTTATCAATGTCTACAGATTTTTCAGATTATACATGATCTCTTTTCATGTATTTTCATTATGCTGTGTGGTTTCTTATACTGTTTGAACATTAGAACTTAATAAAAAATACATACTATTGTAATATTATTTTGTTCAAAATCTTGTAAGTGTTGAAAAATGTGAAAAATTAACATTCTATGATTGAAAGACTATATGAATTTGTTAAGTGAATGATATTTATTAAACAGAATTAAAATATTTTAAACTGTAAAATACCATGTATGGTTTCATGAATTCAGTCTAAAGTTTGTATCTATCTCTTTATTTTGCTTTTTACTGTGTTGTACTCTAGGATGGTGATGAATCATCTCCAATTTTAACAAGCTTTGAATTAGTGAAAGTTCCTGACCCTCAGATGTCTATGGTAAGTTATTAGCAGACCTTTTTTTATTAAAACATTTTCTACAGAATAGCTTTTTAAAAAAAAAAAAAAACACAGGAATTGAATCCAGGACCTTCTGCTCTCTAGGCAAGCACTTTGCCACTGAAGTATATACCTGGCCTCTACAGAATAGTTTTAACTTAAATCCACACAATGCACTTTTTTAAAAGCCATTTCATTTGTCTTGAAATGACTTATAAATCTGTTTCAGCTATTTGGAATGAGGTTCAGGTAGAAATTTTCCAAGGAAAACTGACATCTGTCTTAGTTCCTTTTTTCTTATTCTGAGACAAATACCCTATCCCCAAAGTTAAAGGAAGAAAGCTTGTTTGGCTAATGGTTTATAGAAGTTTCAGCTCATAGTGTGCTGGCTCCATGCCCCAAGCATGGCAGAGGGGCAGAGCACATAGGCAGAAGGCATCGAGCAATAACATTCTTTCTGTCCCTTATATTTTGTGGGTAGCACTCGCACCCTTAACCCTAGTATCACATCCTTGATCCTAGATCCTTCACCCTAGGGCCAGCCTCCTTTGAAAAGCCCCACCTGTGACTACGTGGGGCTTTAGGAGGACATCTAGGTATAAGTCTAGCAACGTCCTAAAAATAAGGCCGGCACAATTATCGTGTTGGGCAACATTTTATCTGAGTTACTATGAAGCTTTTTAGAAATATACTATCTGAAAAATTAATCCTATAGAAGAAAAAATTGTATACTTAGGATTAGAGAGACAAAATGAATGAAAATTTAAGAGTAGTCAAGATTGTTATAAAATAAGGAACATTGTAGGTACTACAACTGTTCAGCAAAAGGTTAGTATATAAAGAATGCTTTCTATTTTTTCTTTTATTAGGCCACATTTTACGTATACCACCAACTGTATCCCCAGCCCAAGTATTACTGTGAAAGTTCAAGGACAAACACTCTGAAATCAGAAATTACAAATAGACATGAAGAGAATTCATACATACAATCAACTAATAAAATATAAGCATGTATAGTTGCTGTGTTGTCTTATGCAGTAATAGTGTGGTGAGAAGTACTGATTTTGGCCATGGATAAAATAGCAAACACTGGGTCTTCAAGGGCTGGGGAACAGTGTTCCCCATCTCGGAAACCGAGTATAGATAACTGTTACAATGATAGAATAATGAGGCCACAAGGTCTCCTGCAGCTGGATAGGAGGGAATGTTTCAGTCTGGGTTAAGGAACAGAGCAAAGGTGAGCATCTTGAGTGCGTAGAGAGTGGAAGGCAGAGGCTTTAAGAAGCTGGGATGACGTTTGTGTACTATCGTACCTAGTGGAGCTTAAGCCCTACTAAGTTCCCCAGTGTCAGTGCGTACCTATTTTTACAGTACAGGGCAATAGAATTGTACCAGAATAAAATCATAAGTATTATAATAAAATATTTCTAGGTAGATAACTGTTTACTTTTCCATTTCTGACTGGCTACTGAAGACTTGGTTGGTTGGTTGGTTGGTTGGTTTTTGGTGATATTGACACTCAATATTTTAAAATAATTTATAGGAGAATTTAGTCGAGAGCAAACATCATAAGCTTGCCCGGAGTTTAAGAAGTGGGCCTTCTGACCATGATCTCAAACCCAATGCTGCTACAAGAGACCAGCTAAATGTAAGAGTGTTTATAAAAATACAAATGTAAAAATAATACAGTGGCTATTTTGATTATAACTGGTATCTATGTATTTATTTATTTTCCAAATCAATTTCATTTTAAGGAGAAAAAGAAAAAGAAAAGAACCTAAAAATTTCAAAACCTGTCAGTCAGGGTCAACAATGCTACATATATTGTGCATTTTTATTCCCAAATCAGATAGCTTTTTTTTTTTTTTTACTTTTCAGATGTATGTTTTTTCTAGGGTAATCCACTACATAGTTTCAACAGTGTCACAGCTGCACGTATTACTTACCCTTCTGTTAACTGGTACAAAATACCCATGTGTATAACCATCCATTTCCCCTTTTGCCCAGGAATACTCGCTATCAGCACTTAGAACAGCATTTACTCAAACAACTCATAAATTGTAGTCTTAACCTTACTCCCACAGTTTGCCACAAAATATCTCACTTTTATTTTTGCACCACTAACATATCCAGAGTTTTTGGAAACAAAAGGTATTCTAGTTATTAGAGCTTTTTGTTTTTAGTGTGATATTTTTATATACAGAATATTTTAAGTCTTTTTGGGGTGGGGATGAAATAGGGTATCATTGTGTAGTTCTGACTGGCCTCAACCTAATGGCAAGATGTTACTCTAGCCACCTGAGTGCTGGGATTACAAGTGTGTGCCACCATGCCTGGGGTTCAGTTCAGTTCAGTTTGGGATACAGTCTCACTATGTAGTTCAGTGATCCTCCTGGGAGGCTGAGGCCCCCCAAGTACTAGGATTACAGGTATATTCCAGAACCCATAGCCAGTTATAATCTTTTTATTCCCCTTCCACACCAGCTGCCCTGGTAGCTTTTTTTTTTTTTTTTTTTTTTTTAATCCATCCTCCTTTCCTTTCCTTTTTCCTTTCCTTTCTTTGTTACTTTTTCCTTTCCTTTCCTTTATCCTAAACAGGAAATGTATTAAAGGAGAAAAGGTTCATTTTGACTCATGACTGTGGAGGTTTCAGTCCATGTTTGACTGACTATAAGTCAATCAGAATGGCAGAGGAAAGCTGTTCCACTTTAAGTAGCCAGAAAGCAGAGAGCAAAGGGAAGAGCTTTTGGAGGCAGGCCTTCAGAGACCTATTTCCTTCAGCAAGGCCAAGCTCTTTAGTGGTGTTGATGAGATTGGCTTTCTGTCATCTAATTACCTTCTAGAAACCCCACCTGAGAGTATGAACCTTTTGAGGAACCTGATCCAAAGTGTAACACTTGAGGCTTTTTAATTGTTTGGATACTTTTAGTAAATGTATTAGCTCTAGCTCTACACGGAGCTCTATGTAATTTTTACTCTTGTGATAGTATCCTTAGATCATAGCCCTAAAGACAGTGTTGTAACCTTCTAGAGTGCCCACACTGCAACCCAGTGCTCAATTATTTACCACAAGGCATTAACACTGCAGTTAAGCCTGAATGTTGAGGTTTTAGTTTAGAATAAACAACTGTTATCCTATGCTTGGCTGCTGGGATGACTTGGTTCGTGCGCTGACAGAGAGGGCTCCACTCACTGGAGTACACAGGCCATCGGTTTGTTGCCATGGCTCAGACTCTGCCCAGGAGAGAGGAAGTGGTGTGTGTAAAAATGCATTGTTGTGTGTATTGATTTCACAAGACAAGGGTTTGTTTTGGTTTTCCCTTGTTTTGTGATAGAGTGCATTAGTTGTTCTATTTTTAGTTGAATTAAAGGAGCTCTTTTTGCGGGGGAGGGTGCCAGGGATCAAACTCACAACTTCATGCTTGCCAGGCAGGCAGTTGTGCTGCTGAGCTATATCCCCAGCTTGCTTGCTTACTTATTTGTTTATTGTTTATACATACATACATACATATATACTTGGGATTAACTCATGACCTCTCACTTGCCAGGCAGGCACTTGCACCGCTGAGCTAAATCCCCAGGCCCTTGCTTGAACTTATTATATAACTGCGACTGGCCTTAAAGTCATGGTGATCTTCCTGTTTCAGTCTCCCAGGTGCTGGAATTTCAGGACTGTGCCACCATGCCAGCTGATATAGTTATACATTTTTATATGGAGTATGACTTTCTTTTCCCTCCTCTTATATCCTAATATTTTTATATCCTCTTATTTTCCCCCCCTCTTATATCCTAATGACATATATTTTGAATGGATAAGTACAGAAAACTTAAATCTTATTTGGCTGAAAAAACCTTCTCCATGGTAGTATAGTTAATAGACAAAGTTTTTAAATACAGTGGAAATATATAGAAATGTATTTGATAAAAGTACTTGTTTTTCTTGTAGATTATTGTGAGCTATCCACCAACTAAGCAGCTTACATATGAAGAACAAGATCTTGTTTGGAAGTTTAGATACTATCTTACTAATCAAGAAAAGGTGAGTTTCTTAAATATTTTTGTATGTCAAAATGATATACAGACTGCAACTAATGATCAAGATGAAGTAAAATCGAATTATTGTCAGCCTAAAAAATGTTATAGATCAATATATTTTTATTGCTATATATATATATATATATATATATATATATGTACTGCTTTGTTAAAAAGCTAAAAAGGTACGTACTTAAAGACATACATTTCTGTTTGTTGATTCATAGGCAATGTCTAAGTGGATTTTCAAGCCAGAGGCTTGCATTTGGTTTCTGACACTACAGCTTCTATGTGTTAGTAGACTAAGGCAGATTACCTTGTTCCTTGTTGTTCTAATGATGACACCTTGCTTTCACAGGCTGGAAAATATAGGTAAAATATCAGGTGAATTCTAACTGTAAATGAATGGTGATTCTCTTTTACTCTTTGAACCTGGGTGATTAGGAAAATGCATTATTAGAGGAACTGTAGGATTCTGGAGGAGATGTGCCTAGGGTGAGAGAGAAGGAGGAGTGTAAGTGAGAATGAGGAGGCTGAGTTGGGAGTGGCTTACAGCTCAGCCCACAGGATAAAGGCCAGGTGAGAACTGGAGGCTGTCTTTTCATGTTTTATTTTTTTAGGAACCAGGGATCAAACAAACCTCACACTTGCCAGGCAGGCACTTACACCACTGGGCTAAATCCCTAGCCTGAGATTGGCTTTTCATAATCAAGTCCTGAGTGGACAGAATTTCTGCAAAGAGAATTGTGATAAAGTCATCAACACTAGACTTAGATATGGTGACCTGGTTTTGAGTATTATCACTAAGAAGCTTTTGACTGCAGGTGAATTACTTCATCTATCTAAGCTTTAATTTCCTCATATTTAATATAAGGTGACTATATGATAGTGAATTTTACCCATCTTCTGATTCTGAAAATACTTTGTAAAGTCTTAGGAAAGGGCCAATTATTAACTCTTTTAAGTATAAAAATAATAGCCAGATTTATTAAACAACTATTGTGTGCTAGGTTTCTTTTAAATCCCTCAGTAGCCCTACAAGGTGCATATTACTGACAGTATGTGCCTTAGAGAGATTAAGGAACTTCTGCAGAATCCTAAAGCTTACGATATAAATATAATGTGCTTATATTTAGAAGTAAAAGAGAAGAGAGTCAGTGAAGATGGGAAAGAGAACTGTAGAGAAAACAGTAGCAGCATCAAGTACAAGAATCTGCTATTGTACTGGGGAGGAGCAGAGAAGCATTAAGAAATTAAGGTCTGTCAGGAAGCTGTTAGTAATTATGTCAAAAGGGATTACTGTATTTTACAGTATGTTTAGTCTTTAATTACTTTGGCTTAACTAGTTTTTCTATAGTTTCTAAAGATAAAAATCTGCTTATACCTTAGCTTAACTCTTTAGCTTTTCTTCTTTATCATTTGTTGAAGCCCCAGGAAACTATGTATGAATCATATTTATTCTTCTCTTACCCATAATAAGAATGACAGAAGAATTTTGTATTTATTTTAGATATGAATGTTATTTTCTTCATCTCTAAAAAAAAGGAAATATTGATTAGCAGAAACACAGGTTTGTGATTTTGTGTTCAGTGAAGATTGTGTTAGTATCGTGATCCTGTGTTTAGTGAAGAATAACCTTGGTCACAGAAATTACATCTTGAATTCAGCACAGTGTCATCTAAAATACACACAACAAGATACTGAATTAAGCCTGTTAGGAAGTATAGGTTCAGGAAGCATAGAATAGATTTATGGAGCAGAGCTGCCTTAGATAGAAAGGCTTGGAAGAAAAATTGTTTGTTTAAACAAGTAGTCATTTTCCACTGAAATACAATTACTTCCAGGTATGTGCAAAAGAAATAAAATCCTCAAGTGATATGAAGTGTGTGACAAGTTTCATTTAAGTAGTTGATTTCAAGTTTTCGAAAGGTGGGCCATGAAGCTTCAATTCTCAGGACACATTATAGTATTCTTACAATCACTAGAGTAGAGTGAATGATAATTTTTAATGTTCAGGACGCTCTTGAGAGTAAACGAAATGTATATTGGCCTGAAGTGACCAGAGGAATTATTCACACGGAACATTTGTAATAATGTAAAATGGGTTTTGTAAATACACACACACACACACACACACACACACACACACACACACACACCTATCTATATACTACCTGTTCATTTATTTAAATTCTTTAAATGTCAGGTTCTCAAAAATTGTCATTTAAGTTATATGGCATTTGAGCCCTGTGGCTGAAAAGCCTTCCCAGAGACAAAGCAGTGCTTAGAAAACAAATTGGAAGAGATTGGCTCTTATAAAGGTATACTTTTAAATTTTTGATAAAATTTGAGATTTTCTAAAAGTTATTTTTGTATAAAAATCACCTAGTCTGAAGAATGACAAAGTCAGTGTTCTCGAGGTGAGGGATGTTTCACAAAGGAATGGACTTAGTTGTGAGGATGTTCCAGTAATGTTATTATTTGTTGATCAGTATTTATGGGAAAGAAAAACATGAATGAAGCAAGTTGTTAGGCACAGGAAAAAGCAAAGTTTGAAAGGTTATTTAAAGAAAAGTGGCATCAAATGGGCTTTGAATTCTACCATTGGAATAGGATTTCACTGGTAACAGGAAACCACTTTAAGGAAGACAAACTAGGTACACTGGAGCAGTTTAAAGAAAAACAGACTTTGTTAAGGAGTCTGAACATAGGGATTTATACTGCAGCGTTGGAGGGCAAGGCAGTGAGAAGGGAGGAAGATGTTTAAGTTGTATTGGGTTAGGCCTAAGTCCTGGAAATAAGGGGATGTGATAAGTGAAAGGAACAAGGAGGGGAGATCTTTTCTTTTTATTATATTGGACTGAAAGTATTAGAAGTGTGGTAAAGGGCTGGAGGTTTAGCTCAGCGGCATAAGCACCTGCCTTGGAAGCAGGCAGTCGTGAGTTCGATCCCCGGTACCGATAAAAACGAAAAAGCCAAAAAAAAAAAAAAAAAAAAAGAAGTGTGGTAAAATAGAAACTTGTAATAATTGAGTTATATAGAAGTTAAAACTAAAAATTTACATGTATGTGATAAACACTGGGTTTTTAGCATTGAAGTGACCGAGATTCTAGAAATAGGAGATAACAGTACTGCAAGAGGTTGTCAGCATATTTTTATTGACAAAGCAAGATAATAAATATAGAAAAATTAATTATTTCATGGGAGAGTCAACATGTTAGAAATACAGTAACAGTAACAACTGATAATAAAATAATAATTTATCCAGTATTATATATGTGAAATGCTGTTTTAAGTATTTTACCTTCACTAATTTATTTAGTCTTCACCATAACTCAATGAGATAGGTGTATTGGAAGTTGCTCCAGATGACTCAGCTAATAATTCATGAAGCCAGGAACTAGGATTTAAACCCAAACATACTGAGTCTGAAGCCACAGAAATAAAATTGCATCAGAATCCTATATCTTTATATGGGTCATTAAATATCATCATCATTACCGTCTTCAAATTCTTACATTTTGTTTCTCATTCTTTTCTTGTTCCCTTCTTCATTCTATTCCTTATTTTAGTAACATTTAGCATTGTAAAGCTGAGAAAGTTTTTATACAGTGCCTTAAATTCCATGCCAGCAGCATGCTCTATAAATCCTACTAATAGATCTATAAATCTGAGAATCTCGTCGTTAGATTGTTTCAGTTATTGAATTGAGTACATTGGTGTGCTATAAAATTTGCTTATGAGGACATACCTGCACATTTCTATTAAGCTTGCTGATGTACTGTGAAATGGAAAAGTGTATACTTAAAATGTTACTTGGTTTCCACATTCAACCTAGAAATACATTTTAGAAGTGAAAAGTAAAGGCATGGAATGTTAGTAGGACAATCTGTCCTATGTGAAGAAAGGGAACGTTATTCTAAATGGTGTGATGATGGGATACACGAACAGTACAGCTGTCTGTGGGAAATGCAGGCTCCAATTGTAGAGATTGCAAAGCCAACAACAGCATTGGGCTGTTGGAAGAACTATTTAAACCACACTGGTACAGCCGAATCAACTGCTAAAGGAAGAGCTTACAACTTCAGAAGATAATTAAGTTTTGATGTGTTGACCTTAAGTTGCTGAAGAGTGTAAGGACGGATTGTAGACTGAGCCTCATGTACAAAGTGGGTCAACCTGGCTGAAGCATGGAATGGTGATGAGAGTTTATGAAGCACTTTAGATTGTGATGCGAAGTATAAATGAAATATTTTGAGAAAGAAAGGCCAAGAGGTTTTTTTTTTTTTTTTTTTAATATACAAAACCACATTATAAAGTTGTGATAGTCAGCTGCAAATATTGGGAGAGTTGTCTGAAAACTGACCAGTGGAAAGAAGTTACATAAAGATGTTTTTGTCCTCTGGCTTGTTTTGTTTTAAAAACAAAATAAAAAACGGTATACTGGTCCATAAATGTTACGGGTAGTTTCAAAGGTATTCACTGAAATTAAATACTGAGTCTGTTTGGCAGAGAGGTTGCATGGTAAATTTCTGCTAACAATAGATTTGTGTTAAGTTCACTTAAAAAGTGAGATTCTAGGAGTTTATGTGAAATATTTAGAAGAGAAACTGGTATTGAAAGTCTTTGAAGGCTCATTTTATTTTATATAGATTAGAATTTGTTTTTTGTGGAAGTGGACTTTTACCTGAGAACGTAATTAGTTTACTAAGAAAAAGATTTTACTTGGACAAAATCAGTAATTTACAGTTTTAAATTTATGTTTGTTTAAAAAAATGATCTGCAAGAAGTTAAGAAAAAGAGGAAAGTGTTTTTGGTTCTGCATTGAAAGTGTTGCCAGTAAAGAGAACTGGCAGTGGATTATACTGAATGAAAAATAAATCTGTCTGTTTCTTAAAAGCATATTTTTTGTGTAGCCATGCGTGTTATATGCAAAGTAATCTACATAATGGACATTATGTGAAAACTTCAGTCTAAGTAAGTCACTAAAGTGCTGAAGTCAGCCTAATCAGACTTTTCTGTTGCTATTTTAAAAATTAAATTTTTATTAGTTCATGTGTCCAGTATAGAATTATTACATTCATTGTGGGTGCTGGTGGCTGTACAAAGCACATCTTAGTGCTTCCCTTCCCTGCTGTTTCCTCCACCCCGCCATCTCTTGGTCCTTTTTCCATTTCCGGAAGCTTGATTCCCACTTCCTGTTATCTGTGTTACTGCTTCTATACTGATCATTTTTGTGCTGTTTGTTGAGCTTTTGTTTGCTAGCATTTTTCTTCTGAAGTAGTTACTTCTCAGAGAGACAGATGGTACTTATTCCCGTTTTCAGTCCTCAATTGTGACAGTGCAGTAAAGACAGTGATTATATCCTGGGAAGATGACTGAAAGTGAGACTGCTGCTGGCAATTTCTACCTTTGCTTGTTTGCAGTATTTTGTGACAAAGTGTAGATAGTAAAATGAAAATTATTTCCAAATTATCTTAGAGTTCATAACACATATCTCAACTATTTTCATGTTATGAGGGCTGCAGTATTTTAAAACAAGCAAAACGAATAAAAGCAAAAACAATTTAAAATGATCCTTACTTGCAGCATTTTTGACCTGGAAAATGTAAGATTACAGGGAACAAGTTTGCATCCTTTTCTGCAGTGTTTTGATTTTGTTTTTATATAGGAAGTCTGTTATTAACTTTTGACTCGGCCATCAAAAGCATTTCCAAGTTCTACCTGGTCACAATTGATCTTTCTTATCCCTTGCAAGAGGTGGTTGTTTCTAATGAGAAAAAATTTTTTTCCAACTTTAGGCTTTGACAAAATTCTTGAAATGTGTTAATTGGGATCTGCCTCAAGAGGCCAAGCAGGCATTGGAGCTTCTAGGAAAATGGAAGCCAATGGATGTTGAGGATTCCTTGGAGCTGTTATCCTCTCATTACACCAACCCAACAGTGAGACGTTACGCTGTGGCCCGGTTGCGACAGGCCGATGATGAGGTGCGCTGGGGTGTTCCGTACTCCACTTTGACTAAGTACATTTTAAACTGGAGCCTACTTATAGCCTGTGCGGGGGAGGAAGAAAGAGGAAGTGCATGCACAAGGGAAATTTTTAGATGGAAAGAGGATATGCTGCTTGTGTTTTCAGGAGTAAAATTAAAATATTCCTCCAAGGACTCCTCTGTGAAATGGAAATTTGCTTCCTGATCTGTTACGTGATAGGACAATTTCTCCCAAGACATTTACCTGGCAGCAGAGCTTGTACTGCTCTGTCTGGAAAAAAGAGTTCTAATGAAAAATGGTTTAATGCAGCACTATCTAGGGAATAATTCAGAACCCCTCTGTCAGTCAGTGTACAACAAGCCACATTTAATTATAGCCTTGCAAAACCATTGGGGCTGTTAAAGCACAGAGATGCATGGTCATCTTACTTTCCTTCATTCAAACTCCTCCTTTATACTTGCAGCTGCTGACAATTATGTGAACATGTAGATTTTTCCAGAGTTTGCTTTGAATCCTCTAGAATGCAAGGACTACAATTTTAAGCTGAATATTTATATACGTGTGAGGTCATTAGAAAAAAGAAACAGTGGATGGCGCAAAGTATTAACAGATTTTGAGTTTTTTAATTCCTAATGAATTAGGTTAGTGGAGCAATTTCTTAATTTTTCTAAAGCCTTGGTAGGCATATAAATAGCTATCCCATGAGTCACCTATTATTGATTTTCAAAAAACAAAACAGTATAATCATTTTGAATTAGTGACATCTGAATTTCAAGAAGTAAATGAAGCATTTAACTAAAGTTGATATCTTGCATAGTTAGTAAATTTTAAACAGTACCATGAATAGTATAGCGAACCTTCAAATTGAATTCACCTGTCCTCAGCAGTTGTCAGTTTACCGTATCCTGTGTTCCAGTATATTTTTTTGAGACACATGCTGACTGCTGACCGACTGGCTATTATCTCAGGGTTCTGTTGACTCCATCTGTGTGTTCAGTAGTTTGTTATAATGATTTACAAAGCTCAAGAGATATTACTTACTACTGCCTATAGTTACAAAAGATGTATACACATTTATACTACTCACTACATAGCTCTGAATTGCCTTAAATTTGTTATGTTAACCCAAACTGGTCTCCAACCCCTGCCTCAGCCTCCCAAGTGCTGGGTTATAGGCATGTGCCACCACAGTCAATTTAGAAGGACATTGTAAAGGATGGTGAGGTCCTGAACACCAGAACTTTTGTTTCCGTGGAGTTTGGGATATACCATCTTACTGTTTCAGGCACATATTGTTGTTCACCACCCCAGAGCTTTTTAAATCTTGCCATGTTAGATTTTTATGTGACCTCATTACAGAGATATGATTGATGAAACCATCGAGCAATGATATTTAAGTCAGTCTTTGATCCCTGTTCCTAGAATTTAGAGGATGGGAATAAGGTTATAACCCTAGCTGGGTATGGTGGTGAGCTTCTGTAATCACAGCACTCAGGAGGCTGAGGCAGGAGGATCCCCAAGTTCAGGGTCAACCTGGACTACTGTCTCAAAGAAACCATCAGTAAATAAAATTGTATCTCTTAAATTACCTGACTGGTTCCTCCAGGAACCAGCACACATCCTTAGGGGCTTTCCAAAAATCACTTCATTTACATAAACTCAGTGCAATTGGAAGGGGCTTGTTACTCTTCTTTCACCTTAGTGATCTTACCACTTAGCCGATCGTGAGTTTAAGGATCTTCTAGGAACCAGGGACAAAGACCAAGTGTATTTCACGTGTGACAGAATCACAGGTAATCACTTACACGTGCTTACATATATTCTCTCTGCACTTGCAAGTTTATGCATCATGTATAATTTCTCATAATCAGTGTGTATGTATGGAGGAAGAGAGAAGAGGTATACACACTTCAACAGTTCACCGTACTAACAGTGACCACCACTTTGAGCACCTCTTATAATTGTGAGGGTCAAAGATAACTTGTATTAATTTCATGGTTTCTCAATAAATTTGATATTGAAATATTTCTACAAGTTTTTCTTTTCCTGATGGATACATTTTTTTGGCTTGCCTCTCCCCACATACACACCCAACACACACACTGACTAAATTGAGGAAACATGCTGATATCCATCATGTAGTTAAGAATATATACTTAGTGTTGAAAACAATACTGTATTCTGAACTTTATGGATATCTTTCTCCTAATCTAGGTCCTTAGGGCTCGAGGAAAAAGAAAAACAAGCAAAATTTTCCACATAAATACTATGTGGCATGGGCATCTTCATAAGGAAATAAAGATTTAAAAAGAGCATGCTCATCCTAGGGTTCATGAAGACTAGAAAGTCAAGAACAGTGTGATAGGACAAAAGAGTTAGGGGCTTTGGGAGAGCAGGAGCTGAAAAGAACAGGCTGTGTCTTCTTGTGCTTCTCAGTGTCCCTCCATTTGCTAAGGTAGCAGCCTTGGTGTGGGGAGGACCCTTCTGACATGACGGTCTTAGAACCTGCTTCAGAGGTAGACACAGTCATTTCTAACCTGCTGTTTTTCAGGATTTATATATTCTACCCAAATATGTGACCTAAAATATTTGAATGCTAATGTGCTGTGTTTTGGTGCAATTTATTCTAAACCTTGTTACCATAGAGGTTTCGTATGTGTCTTAAACAGAGGTGTAATGCTCTACTGTGAGTTTATTTTATAATATACTTGAGCAGTAAACATCTTTGGAAAGGGAATTATTTGCAGTCTTTTGCTATAATTGCATTTTAATGAGCAGACGTGTGTGTGTGTGTATGTTTGCATATTTATCATAATCTTGAATGTATAGCTTGTGTTGAAATCACTGGTACAAAAGAAACAGGCTTTTTACATTAGCTGATGATTCATGCCTTGTAAGTCTTGAGTTGTGCTGGTATTAAACTAAAATAGCTTCATAATACTGTGTGATTAGACAAATTCTTTTTCCCCCCACAATTTACAATTTTTCTACTTATTCTTTCCTTGAAATTTATCACTTTAACCCCACAAAACTCCTGAGTTAAAATTACTTACACCTTTATGATATTGAATCTGCTCTCAGCAACATGATTTATTAGTCATGTTTGTTTTATGAAAACTTGATGTATTTTTAAAAATTAGGTTTATTCTATGACAATTGTAGTACATCCTTTGCTATTTGCACTATTTCACTGCTTTGCTTATTTATATTTGTGCATGAAAGGTAAAATGAAGGAGTGGCTATGGAGAGAGAATGAATGAAATGTCTTTTCATAATTGGAGTTAAGCAAGGAAATTGAAAAGTACAAAAAGAGAAAATATTTCACATTGGAAAGAGTTTGGAGTATTTGTAGGTCGTAACAAATGCATCTCTTAACCAAGCGTGTCTATGTGAAAAGTACTTTAATTCAGTAGGAAATCAAAAATCAGGAAGTGATTCTGGCATGGGGTTTTGCCTTTGCACTCTGAAGCATTAGAATTAACTTATTTTTAAGAAAAATGGTGATCTCTATCTATAAAATTTCGCGGTTCTTGAGGAAAAGATTTACTGAATATCTGAGTTAGAAATGAGACTGTGTACTTACAAACACACATATTTACATATATTGCTTTCTTTTGTTTACTAATATACCTATGTACTCCATGCTGGGAGAAATTTTATGTATTACAAGATATGACTATATAATGAGAAAGCAGGCTTATTCTTACTGTTGTTATTAATTTATATACAGTTGAAGGAAAATATACAGTAGTTGAAACATAGAATACCAAATGATCAAGAAAATCAGATAGTAATAATAAATGACTCTAAAAAAGTAGTCTTTTAAAAATTTTCCTTCCTAGGAATTTAATAATAATGCAGCCTTTTGATTTAATAAAAGATTAAAGCTTTTCTCTGCTTGGGAAAACACCCAGGTGACACATTTAGCAGTTGGTAATGAAGACTAGCAGTAAAATTGAATGAAATGTTGTTGTAGTCAGGGGTTGTGAGGAGAACAATTAGAATCAGGACACAGAATTTATACTGTCATTGTATGATGGTTACCCAGAGTTAATAGAAGGAAGTGCAGGAAATTACCCACAACACTAAAGACAGAATATTCAGCCAAGGGCCTGGATCCCACAGCAGTGTCCTGCATGAGTCCAGATGAAAACCTAGAGCCCATGATAATGCCGCCCACGAGCAGGACTCATGCCAGTCTGTTTTACAGATCTGTGCTGGGAAGACCCAAAGGTCAGTGTTGGAAGCCAGAAAGTTTATGACAGTGGAGTAAAGGAGCTGTGTGGTAGGTTGAGGGTTCTATGCTGGAGCTGAGAAGTCGCGCTCAAAATAAGAATCAGGGCTGCCCTGAAAAGTACCACAGCCATCCTCAGTGACACAGAGGTCCTGAGCTCCTCCAGGGATAAAGCACAGTCAGGTACATCCAGAAAGCCTGCATGATGAGTTTGTCCTGGAGATTAAATGGCACATGTCTTCTCATAGAGAGCCAAGAAGTGATACTCAATGTAAGCACCAGAGGCTCTCCAACAGCTCAAACAGCAACACTTAGTGAAATCCAAAATGCTTAGCTTTTCCTTCTCCATGTCTCTATTATGATGGCAACTTTCCTCAGGTGGGACATCTACGCTCAACACCCTGCTGATTTAATCCAGCTGGCGTTAAGTTGACCACCAGTTTTTAATCCATAACACATGTCCAGAAAAATGGCAGTTGATATTATTAATATTGATCACTTTTTATTACACAGTATACTCTTTTTTTTCCTGAGGGAAAAAACTTAGAGTGATTGGATGCCATAAATCTCAAATATGGTAATAAGTTTATTAGAAACAGAACACTTATAGAAGTGCTTTTATACAGTGCACTTGATTCTCCTGACCAGTGACTCTGTCATATGTAAATAAGAATTAATCATTCAGTTAACTGTTTAGTACATGGTGAACATCATATGTAGTACTCTGTTTGCTTAGAGATTAAAATTTTTACTGTGTTGAGATGGGATTAAAATTTTGAGAAGAGAAATGTAGAGAAAGTAAGTTGCTATGATGCTGTCTCTGTCCTCATGGAGTTATGGAATAGTGGAAATGACAGTGTAAATAAACAACTAATTGTGCGTACTGTAGATACTATACATAGGCAAGGAAAGCATAGGCCATGAAGAATTCAGTGGACATTGAATGTGGGTTATAGAATAAAAGAGGAGATTCAAGTTGAATTGGTAATCTCAATACTCATAAATACCTGCTTTTGAATTTCACTGACTAAAATTAGGTGAATGGCAGTTGGAATTGTAAGATAACTGATACATCTTTTTCCTTGCTTTCTTTTTTTTTTTTGTTTTGTACTGGGGCTCAAACTCATGACCTTGCACTTGCTATGCAGGCGCTTATACTACTGAGCTAAATCCCTGGCCCTACATTTCTTAAAAGTGTATATTTTGCTAGTTTATTCAGTTTTTAATTATTTTTGAGTAAATTTGCTAGCATTTCCTTAATAATACTTGAGAGACTGCATTTATAAAATAACACAGGAAACATTTTCATCATTACCTTAGTCTTTACACTCAGAGAAACTTAGAAAAGTAAAGGCTATGTTGTTGATACATTTTTACCCTAATAAAGCATGTGGAATTTAGGTTTAGCCATTTATTTTCTTTGAGCTTCTTTTGGGAGTTGGCAGAAGCAAGCATTTCCTTAAGAGTATTAAAATGTGTTTTATAGAATCTTCCATTTAAGTTGCAAAGTTCTCTAGAAGTGAACTTTCAAAGAAAAAAATCAAAAGCTTAAAAAAGCTTAATCAGGAAAAATCATGACATAGAAATGTTTTTAGAACTTGAAAATTTGAAGTCTCTTATGTAATTATTTGAAGCATACAAGGTCAGATTGAAAAGTAGCAATGAATGTTTAAATAGAAAGTTTAGTTGCCTGCTTGGCAAGGGCAAGGCCCTGAGTTTGATTCCTGGTACCAAAAACCAAAAAAACATTTTATTATAATATTGCCAATAATTCCTATCAAATGAATGCTCCTTGCTTCAAACATACTCACCCTTTCTGAAGCAGTTCTGGAATATTTTGAGTGTGCTTAGTCTCACTGGCACAGCTGTCTTACTGCCCTGAACTGATTCACATGTCTACCTCTCTCGGTCATTTTGATGTTGAGGAAGTGACAGAGCCAGAAGTCTCATGTTGGTGGATCTGGTGAGTTGGGTAGATGAGGACCCACTGGGATGTTTTCACGAGAGGAGCCTACCTTTCTCTTGGTGGCACATAGCAATAGTGTTTACCATATTTCGTGATCATCTGTTCACAAGTGAGGACTTCAGAGCTGCTTCAGAAAATGGCAAAGACTATAGAACAAGAGTGTTCAAAGAAAGTTAAGGTTCTTTGAGGGGATTAATAGGTCTTTTATTGTGTTTAAGTTTTTATATTTAAATGTTTACTGTATAGTCTGAATCTTTTATTTAAATAGTAACTATACTTTGATCACACTTTGTGGAATGTATTTATCTGTTTCGCTGGGGGAAAGAGGATCCATGTTTGATTACTGTTTTATACAAACTATCTCCATCTGCCACTGTTTTTCTGGTTTAATATTTTAGCTTTTCAGAGGCCACTACATTACACTGGTGATTAGACAGCCACTTAATTGTGTGCCACTTTCTCTTCTGTAATGTTCTTTTATTAGCTGCCTTAATCCTCATGACTTTATCTAAGTTTTATGCTGTTGTGTTCATTTTGTAGCTAAGAATGCACTGGGTGTCGTGGCACATGCCTATAATCCTAGCATTTGGGAAGCTGAGGCAGGTTGATCACCATGGGTTTGAGGCCATTTGGGGCTACATAGTGAGTTCAAGGCCAACCTATGCTGTATAACAAGACCGTGTCTCAAAAAAAAAAAAAAAAAATGTTATGAGGCACCAAGAGGTATTAAGTAACTTAGTAACATGCCAAAGTTAAAATAGCTAAAGAGTAGTAAGTAAACATAAAACATTTAGAAATAACTTGTGTCTGTATTCTGTTTTTGTTTTTCTAATGTTTGCCTATTTTGTTGTTGTTTGTGTTCCAGGATTTGTTGATGTATTTATTGCAGCTGGTCCAGGCTCTCAAATATGAAAATTTTGATGACATAAAGAATGGATTGGAACCAACCAAGAAGGACAGTCAGGGTTCAGTGTCAGAGAGTGTGTCAACTTCTGGAATAAGTTCCACAGAAATTGATAGGTATGGATATTCAGTAAGGATATATTTCAGATTTTTTCACTGTTTTAAATTGTCTTCTCAGACTTTTTCTCTAGATGTGCCAAAATTATCAATGAATATAACATGTGCATTTATGAAACACAACTTAGTATATTAGTGAGCAGTATTGTGTATGCTATCAAATCCAAATACCTATAGTAAAGTCTCAACTCCACTGTTTATTATAAGCTATACAGTTTTGTTTTTGTTTTGTCATTGTCGTCATCATCGTCATCATTATCCTAATGCCCCTCTGTCCTGTACTGGGATTGAATCCATGCTTTGTGTTGACCTACATCTCCAGCTCTTTTATAATTTTGAGACAGGCTTTCACTAAGTTGCTACGTTGCCAGGACTAAAGTCAAATTTGTGACCCTCTTGACTCAGGCTTCCAGAATGCTGGAATTAGAGGTGTACACCACCAATCCATCTATTAGCTGTGCACAATTATTAGAGTATTCTTTATGTAGCTCCACATTTCTCCCCTTAAAAATACAGTAGTAGTAACCAATCCTTATGGATTTTCTGAAGATTAAATAATTTCAGACTAATTTACCATGCAGAAAATTGTCTAACACAATGTGTTCAATAAGTGTTAGTTACTACTATTCATGTTCACAGAAAATGAGGAAAGGGACATTGTAGTGGCCTCAAATAGTTATGAGAAGTTGTATATTTTATTAGCTGCTTTCACTTCTTCTGTAGTCATACTAAGCATATAGCATATTATCTGGGTTAGAAGCCCGCTATTAACAATAACAGTTACCAAAGCCCAACTGTTATCCTTGACCCTATGCCAAGTGATCCACATGCATTATATTTCCAGTGCAACAGTTGAGTGCTAACCAATTGGCCACCAGAACATCCCTCATTGTAACAATCTCTAAGGTTGGTATTCATATCCTTAATTTACAGACAAAGGGCAGGATGAGAAATTAAATAAATCACCCCTGTCTTTTTCTTAACAAATATTAATTGACTTCTAAATGGAGGCAACTTGAGGATATCCTCATAAGTGAAATAAATCAGACTCACATTTGTAAATATTATATTGTCTCCCTTGTGTGAAAAATTAATAATAATAAAAAACTGAAAGAGTAATAAGACCCAAAAGGTACAATGGGTACTGTAATAATGAAAAAGAAAGAAAGTGGTGCTCAAAAGGAAAGAAAACTGGGAAAGGGAAGGGAGAAAATGGAAAAGATTGTATGTATGTAAGTCCACACATATAACTGTATGTGTATGTGTGCAAGATAGATAACTATACTACTAATTCTCTGTTATTCAAGACTTTTTGACAGGATGAAAACTAGACCATTTTTTTCCAAATGTGAGGAATGCATAGGAGGAATCAATAGTAGAATTCTTGGCTCCCAAATTGTGGTGTGTTGTTCATGAATTACTCTGTGCAATTTTTTAAGAAGATAAAAGAGGTGGCGGGTCCAGGGATTTAACTCAGCAGTTTAAGCGCCTGGCTGGCAAGTGTGAGGCCCTCGGTACCCCGCACCCCAACAGAGAGGTGGAGGTGGCCATATATACTTGGGAAATGCAGATTTAATGTTAAATAGTCTTGAAAAAAATAGGCCCCATGTGGTGGTACACACCTATAATGTCAGCACTCTAGGAGGCTGAAGCTGGAGGATTACAAGTGTTGTCCCTGTTTGGGCAGCCTGTCTCAAAATGGCAGAGAGGTATAGGCCGTATAGTATGAAGGCCCTGGGTTCAATCCCCTGAGCCATCCAAAAGAAAAAAAAAAGGAAACCCAATACTCATACTAGTTATTAAAACCTACATTAATATATGCATTTGTTTTTACTCTTGATATTGCTGTGTAATCTTTAGCATGTAGGTCTTTTCCCAGAAGGTAGTATGTGGCTCATGTTGAGCAGGACACACTAACCATATGCGATTAAATTGAGCTATGCTAAAACATGTTGTTTTCAGCCAGGCACACCTTAAGCCCAGCTAGCTGGAGGCTGATATGCTAGGATCACAAGTTCAAGCTCAGCTCGGGCACCTTAGTAAGACTCTGGCTCAGAATTCAAGAAGTAAAATGAAACGTGCTGCAGATGTTGTTCTGGGCAGAAGTCCCGTGTTCCACCCTCAGCACCCCCAGATGCTCACGTGTGTTTTCTCGTACAGACAGAGTGTCTTGCATGTCAGTGATGTTTCCTTTTACTTTTCAGCTCTCAGATTATAACCAGTCCTCTTCCTCCTGTGTCTTCCCCTCCTCCTGCCTCTAAAGCAAAAGAAGTTTCAGATGGTGAAAATCTAGAGGTTAGTACAAAGCCTTTGAAGCTGACTGTAGGAGAGACCCTACCAAATAAACATCTTACTTTGGTGTTTAAAGCCTTGATTTTGATTAATAGACTAAATATTATAGCTTTGTTAAATAACTTGTTTTATGTTGTACATTTATAACTTCTCCCTTCACTATAATGTACCACATATCTTTAATTCACATCATTTTATTGGTGCTGTGGGTGTATAAATGAATTCATGTGGATTGTGAAAATGAACTAGGCTTAAATATTTTATTAGACTCAGAATATTTACTTTTTAGCATATTTATGAGCATTACTGTAATTGTCATTGTTCATGATTACATTGTACAAATATATGACTTTGATACCAGGATAATATATGAGATCTTTTTAAAACTTATACAGATAGATTTATTTTTGAGGTTAAACAGGCTTCTCAGGGTAGAGCTATGTTGAAAAGTACGTTAGGAAGTACACTGCAACACTTAACCTTGTATGTACTACCCAATTTGTCCTCAAGACTTCTAATTTAATATTCTAGTGTCCTAGTGATGAAAACTCTTAATACATGCTTTGATGTTAAAAGTTCAATTTTTACATATATTAGTTTATAAATTAATAACAGTGAATCTTTTTAACTACTTTGTACCTCTTGATGTAACAGGCATATTTATCTAAGGAAAGAATTTTTAATCTGTAATAGAATCCTTATGTGAGTGCTAAGAAACCATTCTATGGTGGGCTAATTATTTTGCCTTTTCAAACTAAACATTCATTCGGTGATTAAATCAGGCTGTCATCCATGCATAGATTTTGGTCCTTGTATGATCTAGGCACTAGGGTTGATGCAGCAGAAAACAACACAGTCCAGCTATGTGGCTGCGCGAAGCCAAGGTCCTGGTGCTGCATGGATAATAGTCATACGTCTGTTCATATTAGAAGGATAATGATGCCTCTTTTATATTTTGTTTAGTTTAAAAAGTTTTATTAGTATATGTTTGCAGTACATACTAAATGTACCCATTACGGGAGTTTGAAACATACATATAGTGCATCTTGATCCTTTTTTTTATTCAATCTTGATCCTTTTTATGTCCCTTACCCCTCCCTAGCTTCCCCATGCCTAGATCCATTTCCTACCCCCGAGAATTTCTTAAATTTAACTTCTTGTTGCCTACACTCTCACCATATACTGTCTTAGGTAACTTTGATAGCATTTTCAACTAATCTCAGGTTTGTACGTCTCATAATGACCAGTTATTTTCATAAAGTATAAGTCAGGCCATCTTACTTTCCCATTAAGATTTTTCTTCCCATGTCTGCTGCTTTTTAAATGAAGTTCATACTCCATATTGTCAGCTTTAAAAGGTTTTATATAATTTGACCTTTGTCTATCTTTACTTTAGTATTCATTATATTTTAGCTATACTAAAATATAATGGGCCCTTGAAAAATTTTTTGAACAAGCCAAACTCAGGATCTTTTTATATGTAGCGTTATCTTGGACTCAACCTAAATGTGATGTCCTGTTTACTCTCTTTTGTGACCTATTCTATATTATTTCAATGACCATTTCTTCAGTGTCTGTATCTCCTACCAAATATTAAGCTCTTAGGAAGACAGTTAACTGTAAACCAAGATATCTTAACCTCTTACATATTGCCTGATAAACACTTGGTGGGTGCATTGGTGGATGGATGAGATGGGTGGGTAGCGAGGGTGAAGAAAAATGTGGAAGAGTAGACAGACAGTTGGAAATCTGCATTACAGCATAGGATATACAGAAGAAAGCTGATCATTCCAATTAGTAGTGGGTTATTATATATACATTCCTTTAATTCTTTCAGCAAGATCTGTGTACCTTCTTAATATCAAGAGCCTGCAAGAACTCGACGCTGGCTAATTATTTATACTGGTATGTGAAAATAGTTTTTTTTTATTTTCTTATTTCCAAAGACTATTTTTCCCATTCTTCAAATGTAATGACAATTTAACTTTAAATATAGGCAATCATAAAGAGCCTAGAAAAAGTATTTATGTTTACTTAAGTTCTTTTGTAACTGTATTCACAGAATAATGCTTTTTAGTATCAGTACTTCTCTTCTGTTTACTAAATTTCCACGAGCTAGGGTAACATATTTTTATAGTTTGGTCTGTTTGATTTTTATGCTCTGTAACTAATGTATGATCCTTTATAAGTTTTCAAAAGTGTATTTTCACTTTATTTACCAGAATATTGGAATTATGCAAAAATACAAAGTCAGAGCTCAAAATTACCTTATTTCCTTTTCATGATGAAGAAACTGGCAGAGGCATGCTCTAACTGAACTGAAGCCCTGATCTAGGATTAGATCATTTACCACTTTATGGTTGGCAGAATATTTTCAGTGACCTTTTCTCATATTTCCTTCTGTAGTTACATGGCTAAGTATGACCCTCTGTTTTACATGAGAACAGTATGCTCAGTGAGTTGAAGAAAAGAGCGAACTAAGGCAAGAGAGACTAATTGAATTCCAGACACAGCTGTAGGAAACTTGGTTTCACTTATCTGTGACAGATCCTCCTTAAATGTTAAAAGATAAACAGCTTAAACCTAAATGAGAGATATTTTGGCTCAATAGAAGTAAACACTAGGGTTCAATACTATTTATATGAGTCTTACCAGTTTTACAGAGAAAAACAAAGGGCAGAGCCAGTTGGGTGAGCTTTACTAGAAGCCTAGAAGCCTTTTATATTTGAGAGAATATTGAAAGCTGTGTATAACTTTTTAAACTTCTTGATATACATAGCTTGTTTAATTGTAGAAGTGATCTCTGATCTTATCTTACTGCTTAATTTACAACCTTAATTTAAATAGTATAAATTAATTAGTGGACATCTGTTCTGAAAGCTTATTATTTTTGAATAATAATGAGGCATTTTGCTTTTCATGGTGAAATTAAACAAAACACTCTTTTTAGACTTGGTTTGGAGAAACTGTTAGGAGTCTAGTCAAGCTTTAACTTTGTTCTCACATTTTCCATACAGTGTTATTCTAGATACTCTCCTGTATCCAAAAAATAACTAAATCAGATCACTCTTTTTAACAAATATAGTGCCCATTAAGAGTGTTTGTTTGCACCTTTATTATTCTGTTTACAACAAAAGAAAAGTTACTATCAACAGTTTAACTGCCAAATCAATCATTTTTTCCCTCTTCTGGAACCTGTGATTTATCCCCTCTCCTCTAAACTTCAGTAGTGGGAAGAAAAGTAGTTGTTTACTTTAAGTTAAAGTTTAGTATTCATACAAATGCCTTTCCATCACATTAAATTTTAGTATACCTTTGAAAATATTGGCAGAATATTCTGGCTAATTGGTATTCTAATTTTCCTTTGAAAAAGTTAGCTAAGGGTGGTAGCACACACCTGTAATCCTAATCCCAGCATTCAGTAGATTGATGCAGGGAGGATTGCTGTGAGCTTCGAGGCCAGCCTGGCCTACAAAGTGAGTTTAAGGCCAGCCTGAACTGCTTGGTTTCAAAAAGACCAAAAAAAGAAAAGTTTTCCTTAGAAATTCTCATTACCAGCTGGGGATTTAGCTCAGTAGCATAAGCGCCTGCCTTGCAAGTGCATGGTCTGAAGTTTGATCCCCGGTACAGATTTAAAAAAAAAAAAAAAAAAGAGCTCAGAAATTCTCATTACCAAATTGCTGTAGCATTTATTTGTTTGTTTTCTGAGACAGGATCTTGCTTATGTAGCACAGGCTGTCCTCAGACTCACAGCAGTCTTCCTGCCCCCGCTTCCAGTGTGCTGAGATTACAGGTGTACCCCACGAGGCATGTGGCACATGAGTAACCAGCATCCTGGGAGACTGAGGCAGAAGGATTGCAAGTTCAAGCCCACCTGGACAATTTAGTGACCTAATAAGATGCTGTCACCAAACAAAAAGTCGAAAGGAAGGAAAAAAAAACATAAAATAACTAGATGTTAGCTAGCTAAAATAACTAGATGTTAGCTAGCTTACTGTGAAGGCTAAAGGTCAATCCCTCATACCATCCCCCACCCCCCAAATAGGGCCTGGTCACAAGTTTTTAAGTACTTGAAAGCTTCGTGGATGTTTCAAAAGTTACATTTTATGTATTCTTTTATTCCTGGGAATTGAACTTAAAACCTCACGCTTGCCAGGCATCCCCAGCCCTTTATAGATATTTTTGTTTCCTTACAATATTTGTAGAAAGTTTTCTCTGTGGAAAGTAGCCAGTACTAGACAAACTGTATGTTTATATACTGATCATGTGGTGTTTTGAAATTATACATATTGTTGGATTTAATTGTAGAACAGCTTTCATTGTAAAATACGAAATTAGTTTTGATAGAATCTTTAATCTGTTATTTTATGTAGGAAGAGTTTTCATATCATTCTGAAAGCAGCTGAACAGGAGGAAACCACTGCCATAGATGAACACTTTTCAGCAATGCAGCAGTTTCTGTTTGGGAAAAGCACTTGATTTTTTTTCTATAGTTAATAAAATGCTGCCCCAGTTCCCAGACTAGGTACATTCCATCAGACTGAGATTTGATTTGTGTTTTCTCCCTGTATCTCTGATTCATTAGAGTAATAGTATGTGCTATGTCTATTCATTCTGTAAGGGATAATTATTTTTCCCATATTTGTAGTCTGCACATTACACATTTAGAAATACTCAAGGGGAGAAAATATGTTGGTGTGAAATCTTGATTTTGGTAGACATACTGCTTTTGTGAATGTAGGAGAATAATATGAAAAATAATTTTAAATGGTTTAAAATGATCATTCTCTATTTGAACATGGAAAAAAGAATAGTATAAAAATGTTAATGAGATGTGAGAAATTAAATATTCCTCAGTAGGCTTACTCTATTATAATGAATGTATTAAAATATAAACCTAACCAATTGTATTATTTCCTTTGAACATTTTGAAGCCCTTTTTTCATTTGTTCCCTTTCCAGTGATTTAAACATGATTCCAGCTGTAGCTAAATCCATAGGGGTCTGTAATTGTGGAGACACTCTTTTTAAAATGAATTGTGTCAACCTTTTAAGCCACAGAGGGGAGTTATAGTCTTCAATCTGTAAAATGTTGGGCATCTGAATCTATAAATTGTTCCAGTTTTCTTAGTTTCATAGTCATTCTAGTGCGTCGAAATTGAAAGTAAACTTTGGATATTTTGACATGTTTTCTATAACTTCTAAAACCTTTCAAGGTACTAAAAGTTATTTACTCCACAAAATGAAATTGCCGGGAAATGGGTAGCCTCACTGATGTCATCCTACAGTGACTACCCAGACAGACTTGTCTGCATTCTACTTTGAGGTGACAGCTTTCAAGGGAATACTCGAGAGTGCTTTCTATAAGCTAGACTATTGGTGTGAACAGAGAACTGAGAAATGTTTCAAATCTAGGATCTCTCTCTTGATCTAACCTTTCTCATATTTGGAGATGATGCAGTCATTCATATTTCAGATGAATTTGGTTTTTGTGGGTTTTTTTTTTTTGCAGAAGTTTGACTTGAATAATTTTTAGAGGTGTTTGCTACTTGACCCTTATCTTGAAGACCAGTGTGTACTTCAGTCACAGAAAATAGTTGCAACCATACTGTTTAGTTGGTGGCCATGAAGATCAGAAGACAGCATACCACAGTAGGGCTTGTATATTGTAGCCATCCATATATTCGTTTGTAAATGAGTCTGCTGTATAATGAAAAGAAACAAATATGCAAATTTGATGGAGTCAATCAGGAACTTCAACCAATCAGGATTGGCTTTGAATAAGGGTCATATTGCCATTTTTATAGTTTAGAACCAAGGTTTTTTGACATTCTTAGGATGTTGTTCTTAAATGACCAAATACTCTAAAATATCATGAATGGAAAACATGTTTATTTCTTAGCCATTTGAGGCTCATTAATGTAGTTGTCCAGGAGAACTTTATGCAATTATGTAAATGATGCTCAGTGCTGTATAGATACCTACCGAGCACTTGAACTATCTAGAATATGACTGAGAAACTGAACTTGTAATTTTCATTTAAATAGCCTATGTTTATTGACATCTCTGGAAGGTCTGAGAGCATACTGGATTCAAGAGTTTTTTGATTTTTTAGCTTAGAACTCTTGGTGGGAAGATGATATGGTGGAACCAGTATTATGGTTCAACTTCTCACACAGTTACAGCAAATTCTGGGTTATACAGGTTTGCTAAAACATGTTACTAGAATACAATATTGTTCTGAGAAATGGAGGGGCTCATTGCCTTTGTTTAAGATCATACTGGGTATATCTAGAGATGCTTAGTTTTTAAGAGTGTGGCACCTGGCATCACTTTCCAAATAACCTATGTAGAGTCCCAAATGTGCAACCGGCAGACTGGAAACCATTATCTCACCACAAGCTGTATGAGGGAGAGGCTTAGCCTGTTCTGGGAAGTTAGAAAAGGAAGAGCTTGTTAGCATCTACAAAGACTTCCTGGAGAGACAAAATGCCAGCTGCGCTTGAAGAACGGTGTTGTAGTCAGGGATTATGAGAACAGTTAGAATCAGGACACAGAATTTATAATATATGTTTTATGATAGTCTCCCAGAGTTAAACACAGAAAGTACAGGGAATCTGTCCACAACACTAAAGACAGAATATTCAGCCAAGGGCCTGGATCCCACAGCAGTGTCCTGCATGAGTTCAGATGAAAACCTAGAGCCCGTGACAATGTCTCCCAAGAGTCTAACTGGAGGTCTAGAGCCCATGAGGAGGACTCATGCTAGTCTGTTTTACAGATCTGTGCTGGAAAGGCGCAAAAATCAGTGGTGAAAGCTACAAAATCTATGCCATTGGGATGAAGGACTTGTGTTGGATGGTTGAAGTTCTATAGCAGAGCTGACAAGTCATGCTCAAAGTAAGAATCAGGGCTGCCTTGAGAAGTACTACAGCCATCCTCAGCTACACAGAGATTGTGAGCTCCTCCAATGGTACAAACAGTTGAGTACATACTAGTAAGCCAGCATGACAAGTTTCTCCTGGAGATTGAACAACACACATCTTCCCTTCTAGAGCCAGGAGGCATTGCTCGATGCAAGGACCAGAACTCCCCAAAAGTGAACCACAACCATTCTCACTAAAAAGGTCCTGAGTTCCTCTGATGACACTAGTCGAACTCCCACTGGGGAAGCTAGTCATGACAAGCTCCTCCAGGAGAACTGGTGGCTTAAAACAGCAACATTTAGGAGAACCCACAACTCCTCACTCATCTCCACGTTTCTATGCTGGCAGCTTCCCTCGGGTGAACAATCTACACTCAGCACCATACTGATTTAATTCAGCTGGTGTTATGTTCACCACCAGTTTTTTTTTGTTTTGTTTTGCTTTTAATTTAGGAGAAAAAGAAAAAAAAAGGGTACAATTAATACAAAATTTAAAAAATAAGCAGTAAGAAATCACTAGTTAATAGATTACATATTGTTATCTTAGAAATAGTTGTTCAAGTTACAAAATCAAAGCGTATAAAGTAGACTTTCAAACAGTGAGAGTGCAAACAGTTTTGTTCTATGATCCAAAAAAAACAGTAATATAGTTATCCATCTTATACACCTAAACATATATGCAGTTATAACCATTAGAGCACTTTCTTTTCTTTTGTACAATGACAGTTATACATTTTGGGTTTTATTACTCCCATAGTTCTTATATTACTTTTTTTAAAGAGAGTAATACCAAATGCGACATATCAGAACAGAGTCAGTCAAATCAAAAGGATGGACACAATAGATAATGGAAAAACAAAATACAAGGTGATCAACAATGGTTACCATACTGCCTCTTGCTATTTTAAGAAGAATTGCCAGTTATAATAAAATTGAACAAAACAGTAAAGAATAAAATCAACACATTGGAGACATTACAGGACTTTAAAAGAAGATAATAGTCAACCAGAATGGGTGTCATATTGAATCTTACTGTCTCCACAGTTTTGCCTATACTTTCGACTTGGTACTATCAAGCAAAACAGAATAGGGGATAATCAGTCAAAACAAGATGGTGAGGGCAATACAGGATTTCAAATCAAGTTAATAGGAAATCAAAGTAGGTTACTATAATGTATCCTGCTAGTTTTTACTTATTTTCCCTTAATTAAAAAGATAAAAATAAAAAAGTAAATAATTTTAAAAAGGGGGGAATTGAGATAAGAGAGGGCATACAACAGAACAGCGCAGGTCAAAATTTAACCATTTAAGCAAAATAGTGTTTCACCACAAGATATCCTGACATAAAAATAGTTACCACAGTGTCTCTTTCCTTGAAAACTTTGAGTATAACTTCGTATACTGTAGCACCAAACATATCAAGACACTATAAAACCATTCAAGAGAATGACATTATTACAGGGTATTTAGAACCAATTAACAGAAAATGAACAATGGTTTCTGTATAATCTTGTCTATAAAAGTTTTTGCTTATATTATCATGTATAATAAAATCCAATAAGATACAACCTTTTAAGACCGATGGAGGCAGAAGAATACAAGTTTGATGGGACTTCAAAACAAGATACTAAATTAGCACTAGCTATTATGATGTCTTGTTTTCTCCAAAATAGCTGTTCCTACCATCCGATCTTCTCTGCCTCGTTTCTGTTGAGCTCTTTTTCTGTCATTTGTTGTCAGTTTGTCTTCTTCATTTCGCTTTGTGCTCCATTCATTGTGGCCTCTCTGCCACTATTTCTGGAATCTTGGTATTTTCCTTTTTTAGAATATCCTGCAGTATTCTCTGTAGAGTTGAATTGGTGTTTGCAAATTCCCCTATTTCCTCTTTATCCTGGAAGCACCTTGTTTTTCCATCAATTTCTAGTGACAGTTGTGCAGGATATATCAATCTTGGCTGGAGGTTATTATCTTTCAAAGCTTGAATTATTTCCCCCCACGCTCTTCGTGATTTGATAGTTTTGCCGAGAAGTCTGCTGTGATTCTGATGGGTGTTCCCTTGTAAGTGATCTGTTTCTTGTCTCTGACGGCTTTTCATATTCTGTTCTTATATTGGATTTCTGGAATTTTGATTATTATATGCCTGGGTGTAGCTCTGTTTGGATTGTAGGTGGCTGGGGTACTATATGCATCATACATCTGAGTATCTTTACCATTTGCTAAATTAGGGAAATTCTCTTGGATTATTTTTGTGAATAGCTTTTGTAGTCCATTTGTTTGTGTCCCTACTTCTTCTTTTATGTTCTTAATTCTTAAGTTATAGATCCTCTTATCATCTTCTAGCCTTTGTATTGTTGCTGTTTGTTTTTTTTGTTATTTTTAAGAAGTTTTTCATTTCATGCTCCCATATTACATGTCTGCCCTCCAGTTCAGATAATCTGTCCTTAGTTTCTTTCAAGCTGTTATGCCAGTTTTCGATAGAGTTTTAGTTTCCTGGTAATCTCTTTGAACCTGCTTCACATATTCTATGTTTTCTCTATTTTCTCCATCAAACAGTTCTCCCCTTTTTTTCTGTTCTTCCATTCCACCATCTGTTTTTTTCTTGGGCGGTGCTTAGCATTTCTCTAACTATTATACTTATATCTTGCTTCAGGTCATTAATAACTTCATTCCTGAACTTGTCTATGAGGCTCTGGAGATAGCGCTTTACGTCTATTGGTGCTGAGTCTGATATTGCATGTTTCTCAAGATTGTGGGCCGAGGAGCCTTTCTTGTTGCTCTCTTTTCCCATATTTTTTGTTCCTTTTATAAAGTGTATGTAGGAGGTCCAGTTTCTTTCTTTGTCGGTTACAGTTTGTTTGAATTACGCTGGCTAGGTGTTTCCACCCACTGCAGTGTACTAGGGAGACACAGACCTGGGCAGCCTATGCTGGGCCCGCCCCTCCAGGTCAACCTACTGAAGGCTTCACTGTTAGTGTGCACCTCCAGGTGCTGGAATCTGGTTTGGGCTAGCTTACTGGGTCTTAGTCAGCAGCATCACCCAAGCCAGGCACTCCCCACCAATCTCGCTTGAGCGGGGAATATGTGACTAAAGTCACTGCAGCACCCTGTTCCGGCTAGTCCTCCTGATCCCAGTATATCCTTTGCTGAAGCCTCCGACTCTATGGAAGGGTCCCTGATCCGATCACTCGCCTGCAGGTCGATGCAGGGCTCCCGGCCAGTTCTGCTCTCAGTTCCATTCACCGCTTCCCACTCTCAGAGCTTTCGCGCCTCTGTCCTTTCCACGCAGATTGGGACGCAGCAGCGGCTGCAGGAAATTCAAATCGTGGCTTCCAGTGGCACAGGCCCCAACTTCCATGCTGAGACCTTATCTGTTCCTGTTATATCACTGGGATTGCGTTTCCACTTGGTTTCTCTTAGTTTAATTTGTTCCTGGGTTGGCAAAGTATATCTCTCCTTGCTTAGGACTTCTTGCCGGGCACCATTCCTGCATTTTAAGTGCGGTTTCTCAGAGAGCCTCCGAAGCTGCTGCTATCTATCTGCCATGTTCTCCCAGAAGTCTGACCACCAGTTTTTAATCCATAACACATATATAGAGTATAGAAAGATGAAGAAAGAGGAAAAGTTATTTCTGGATGGAGCTTGAACAAAAGCATAAAGTACATGCATAGGTACTTTACCAAGTTGACCTGCCTGAGGTAAGAGTGAATGCCCTGGACATTGAGGAAGGTTGGAAAAGAATATTGTCTACAAAATCTGTTATAAAATAGTAGAAAAGGGTAATACTGATGTTCTCGTTCATAATGGTGGGAAATAATGAAAACATTTTAAATAAAGGTTTAGGATGATTAAACTGAGTAATAAGTAATTTTCTTTTAGAGTTTAACAGGACAAATATCTGCTGTTTGATACCAGGTGGGGCAGCATAACACAGAAGCATCCTTAAGAGGCATTTATTAGGAGGATTCAGAAGGATCTGGTGAATAATGGAGTATAGATATTGGAGGCAGCAGACAGTCAACTAAGTTTGGCTCTGAATCACGGATCACAAGTTGAACACAAAGTGTCAACCTAAGTTTAAAGCAGAACTTGGTCCTCTAGCTTGAGTGCAACCCCTCTTTTCCATTTTTTTTTTTAATATTCAGATGATTCAAACATATTTCTTGCCTGCCTTTTGAGAAACATAAGTGGTGAATTCTGCTATTTGAAAATTTTCATCCCAAGTGCTTGGAATATTCATAGTACTTCCAGTCAAGGTAGAGAAAGGTGCCATTTAGTTTGATGAATTCAGTTTTATACATACTCTGTTAAAAGGGAGCAGCCGTATCTTGAAAAGAGGGTCTCATGTAAGAGCAGACTGCATAAAGATATGCGAAAATAGACCTGAGGTGTATCTTGGAATCTTCCATTTACTTAGCAATAAAATAATCATTATTATAAGTCAGACATAGAAGAGCTGAGGGTATAGTAGAGAATAAAACAGTTAAGCTTTCTACTGTTAATGAAGTTTACCTTGTTACATGAATGAATAGAGCTTTCCCACAAATAGTATACTAGGTAACAAAAAGCATCCATGATTCGAGACTTGGGAAACATTATCATTTTAGGAGGGTTGTTTTTTAAGGATAAAACAGGGTGAGAATCAACTTAGTAGTATGAAAAAGTTCTTTCGTGGGACCCCAGAGTCCTGAGTTCTGGTTTCAGCTCAACAATTATCTTGTGCCGTATGGGCAAGAAAAAGTGTTTCTCAGTTATATTGTTGACAAACTATGGAAGTTGGTGTAGATTTGTATTTTTTAAGTTATAGTCCATTGAAAGTATTTAAAATTTAACAACTTTGCATTTGTTATTTAACAAAAACAAATAGAAAAGTATTTTTAAAAAGTGAACATTAAATATTAGTTAACATTGTTCAGAGTATTGCCTTTAGTTTTATGTATCTGTGTACACACACATTGCAGTGTGTATCAGGTTGTGATATCAAATGTTATTTGCTATAACAGTTTGCTCCCATCAGTACATTTGGAAGCCCTTGATTAAATGACCTCTGACTCAGATTATTGCTTGTTTGATTTTTGTAGTTGTATAAGGAGTGTAAGTAAATGTTTTTATTATCTATAACAGAAGTAGAAGGAACTTTCCTAGAAAATTTGAAAACTATATGTGAGTTTTCGATAAATGGGGAAATTGGATAAGAAAAGAAAAATTAAAATTTTATTCGTCTTTCAAAAATATGCTGTGAGAGAGAGAGCTCCAGAATGATTTTCAGAACAAGAAAGCTTTTAAGTAACACCAAAAGTATTACAGTTGTAAAAATAGTATTTTTTCTTGAGGTACTTACTCTATATGTGGACATACATGATTTTGGAATATATTACTGATTTGTTTTGTTTGTTTATTTGTTTTGTCTTTTTGAGACAGGGTCTTGCTGTGCATTTCAGGCTGGCCTTGAGCTCACTTTGTAGCTTAGGCTGCCCTGGAACTCGCAACAATCCTCCTGCCTCAGCCTACCCAGTGCTGGGATTACAGGCGTGAGCCACCATGCCCAGCTGAATTACTACTCTTATGTACCTCATAAAATAAGAGGAAGAAATGCTTTGCCTTGATGGAAGAATTTTTAGAAAATTTAGGATGTTGCACAGTTAAAAGCGTTACTACATTAACTTTTTATTGATGGTTGTATATGTTGCTCATTAATTTTTCACATTTGTTTATTTACTCTTATTTGAGATAGGGTCTTGCTGTGTAGTTCAGACTGGTGTTGAATTCACTGTGTATTGCAGGCTGTCCTTGAATTTGTGATGATCCTCCTGCCTCAGTCTCCTGTGTGCTGGAATTACACATATACACTACCACGCCTGGCTATTTTTCATTTTAAAAGAAGGGTGACAAGCTGAGTTTCATTACCCACATTTATTTTTTGCAAATATGAATTAATGTATTTTAGTGAAAAAGTATACTTACCAAGTGAATCTGAATTTCTTTCACATGATCCGACTATTTTTAGGTACGTGATAGTGGAATGTGAAGACCAAGATACTCAGCAGAGAGATCCAAAGACCCATGAGATGTACCTGAATGTGATGAGAAGATTCAGCCAGGCACTGCTGAAGGTAGCTGTTTAATGTGAGGCGACAAATTGCTGTACATGTGCCATGCTGGTGCACTGCCTGTTTTATTATGTCCCACAAATGAAGAGTGGCTTTTACATTTTCAGATGGTTGAAAGTCAAAAGAAGATTGGTATTTTTGATACATGGACTAACTTTTAAGTTCCCATTTTATGTAATGTTGATACTTTATCAGTACGTAATCACTCATTCATTTACATGTGGTTGGGCTTTGTTTTTCACTGCAGCAGCAGCTGAATAATTGGAATAGAAACCAAAAGGCCAACAAGATAAAATATTTACTCTTTGACCCTTTATAGAAAACTTGTTGATTCGCTAGTGAAATAAGCCTCTATGTGGAGCAAAAGGAAATAATATACTCGCTTTTAAAATAATATACTCGCTTTCTGTTTTCTTTATCCAGACTAGGTACCTTCTCAGAAATCCAGCCGTAATCATCTTGCAGATACTGTCTGTCCTTTGTTTCATCTACAGGTTTTAAAAGCTTCTGAGGCTGGTTTTCTTTGTGCTTCTAAGTTTTTGATTCTGAAAGCACTGTCACAGCCAGCCAGCAGAGGGTGCAAGGGCAATGAACACAAAATGCATTCATTAATCTGGCTTTTCTTCAGAAAATTTTACTTTATCTTTTGTCTAATGTTTCATGCTTCAGGTTTGCAAAAATTTATCTTATTAGTCACTTTGAGACTAAGTTTGTAAGTAGTTCTCGGGGCACAGAGCTTTTCACTATCAAACTGATTGACAGATTGGCCCTTGGTTCTGTCTTGTAACCTCACTTTTCATCCTATGAAGCCATTCCAGTTTCTCTGAGCCTAAATTTTGTCGTCTTTGGCATGGGGATATTTCTCCAACTGCCTTTACCAGATTAATTGCGAAGATTAAATGAGAAAATATATTTGCCAATGTTTATGAACTAGGAATCACTATATAAAACTTAACAGATTTTAGAGGTGTTCCCCCTACCCACCCAACATGAAATACACTGGTATTTGGCTGTTTCCCTTTCTTACATAGATGATTTAGTTTCTTGAAGATATCTTTGTTTCGGCCATTTATCACCAATTAGGGTAATAACAATATCTCCCTAATGTAATTACAATGAGGAGTAAAGTATATCAATTCTAGCACATTTCTAGCATTACCAGTTTTCAGATATTTATTGAATCAGCGAGTTGCAGCATTTTGTGTAATATGAATTCTGTCTTGTCAGGTAGTTATGCAGTGTGTTGTTTTGGATTGATCAATGGTCTGAAGACACAAATGACTTCCAAGTGTGAATGAATGGATTGGTGATGCTTACTTAAAATAGTGGGTTTCCCATTACCTCTGATCTCTGAGTCACAGTAATTAATAACTTTCAGTTTTGCTTTGTGTTGAAGTTTATGGCTATTACAAGAGCTACAAAGATCATGATGGTGCATAGAACTAATTTTCCTTTGCTTTGATTCCCTTCAGGGTGATAAATCTGTCAGAGTTATGCGTTCTTTGCTGGCTGCACAGCAGACATTTGTAGATCGGTTGGTGCATCTAATGAAGGCAGTTCAGCGTGAAAGTGGAAACCGTAAAAAAAAGGTAAAACTGCAGTGTGCTTTGTGCTTATGACTAAAAGTGACATAAAGTACTCAGTTTTGAACTCTATTTCATTGGGTCAGTACAGTATACTATATGAATTGGTATGTATTTGTAATTACAGAAACACTTAAACACTGATTATACCTGTTTCAGTTTACATATATTGATATACTTTACTCCTCATTGTAATTACATTAGGGAGATATTGTTATTACCCTAATTGGTGAAGTAGGAAGCATAGAGAACTTAATTTGTCCAGTGCTGTACAACTAACTATTACAGTGTTGGGTTTATGTGTGCGCGTACATACTGAATCTGTATTATTGATTCATAGTGCTTTATTGGCTCTGTCTTAAAATCTTTGCATTTTAGAATATAGTGTATATAATATGAAAAAGTCCACTATAGATTGTGTAGACCACAATTCTGAGACAAAGAAAGTTCTGAATAATTTGCCTAAGTTGCAGAATTGGTTGTTCTTGAGAACACCTGGCTTTGTGCCAGTTATCCCAGTCACGGCATTGATCTTCCAGGCCAGATGAGTAGAACAGTATCTGTTCTCAGCATCTGTTCTTTTTAATGTCATGTTTTCTGTTTAGTAGCTTGGGTTACAAGAATTCACTAGATTTTTTCTTTCCTTATCACATTAAGTAATAGGCAGATCTTTCTTGATGACTTTTGTAAAACAAAGCAATATATCTCACTGTTCCTCTCTAGACTTGCAAAAGAATACTTAAGAAAGGAAAGGATGAATTGAATCAGAAGTTCAAAGCATGGGGGCAGACCTAAACAAATGCTACTAGAGATAAGAACAAGGAATAATTATTTACTGAGATAGAAAGTACACTGAGGGAAAACACATTTTTATCAAGCTGTCCTTTTTTTTTTTATTGAGAAGAATCCTAAACCCTGGGCAGGTAAATCAATCTTGCCAGCCATCCCCTGTGTGGTACCTTCCTGGTGGAAAGCAGTGTGATCCCAGTGCCCACCAGTAGAGGGCGTGTCAGTGTGTCTTTTCATGTTAGCTGCTCCACTCTGGTTGCTTTTGATGAGATTAGAGATCACAAAGTGAGAAAGAATAGTGTTCAGGACCCTGTTGCAGTAATGAAAAAGAAATGGATATGTCCATTTGATATTAAATATTCTATTTTAATCAATTTCTAAGTGATGCACTGACAAAAGTTAAAATAGCTGTATATTTCCTAGCTTTGGTATATGTGACCATCCATTTGAGTAGGGAGATTTATTGACTTTTTCATAAACCATATATAAAAATTCATACCAGTTTTCAGTTGATTTTTATATTGAACTTGTCATTCAAAAGGACTTATGGAATATTACTGAAAGAACATTTCTGGGTAGTTCTTAAAACAATTTTTTTAAACTTCCATCTCTCACTGATTCCAGAACTCATTGCTTTTATGCATACAACTAGCATTACAGTTGAAATACTTTATGCCCCGGGTGTTGGCAGTTCAAGTTTTCACTCTTGCAGGCACAAGCTCAGCTGTTAAAGAATACAAAACTCTCCTAGCTTTCAAATGAAATGGATTCCTCCTTAAAATTGAATATAAGGGATTCTGGAGATTTCACCATGACTTGGACTTCTCGGTATCTAACATCTTGGCTCAATTTAGCATGTACAGGTTCTAGAGGAAAAAGGAATGATAATGCTATCTTAGGAAAGTGGAATTAGAGAGTCTCAGTGAAAGTAGGAGATAGAGCTCATCAGAGTCCTCCATATGAATTCAGTTTCCTCTTTAAACCCCAAAAATGCACTGGGATAAACATAATGTAATTTTCAGATAATATTTTGTCATGCCAAATTAAGCTTCAAAGGAAATACATTTTTGTCTGTAACTTTGTAAATCCTTTGGAAAATATATTGAGTCTTTTAAGCCCAGCTTGAGTATATTTCTTGCTCTTTCCCAACTGCAGCAAATGAAATGTTTTCTCTATTGCTCTTACAAACTTTACTTGGTTAAGAGATTACTCCTTTTAAATAACTTTGCAGCTGTTGTGTGGGTAACTTTTTTTTAAATCGGTATCGGAGATTGAACTCATGACTGCCTGCTTGCAAGGCAGGTGTTTATGCAGCTGAACTAAATCCCCAGCCCCTGTGTGGGTAACTTACAAATGTTTTTTGCATACATACGTTTGTTTTCATATACTTTTATGGTGCTTTGCACATATTTTCAAATTAATCTCAGAGGGTCACCCCCTCTCCCCCGATTCCTTTTTTGATGCAGTCTTACTCTGGAGTTCAGGCTGGCCTTGAACTCAATATGTAGCCCAGGCTGGCCTTAAACTTGCAGTGATCCTCTTGCCTCAGCTTCCTGAGTGCTAGAGTTATAGACATGCACCTCCACATCTGGCCTAAACTCAGTTTTTATGTCTACTATGTAAATGCATAAACACTACATATAAAGTAGTTTAAATGTAAAATGCTTTCCCTTTTAACCTAATCACTGATTTTAACTTGCTGTAGAACGAGAGACTTCAGGCATTGCTTGGAGATAATGAAAAGATGAATTTGTCAGATGTGGAACTTATACCCCTGCCATTAGAACCCCAGGTGAAAATAAGAGGAATAATCCCAGAAACGGCCACTCTGTTCAAGGTAAGTGTGCCAGATCTTTAATATAAGCGATTGTAACCTAATTCTTTAAAAGGAAAACAGAAATACTACCTTGAAAAATTAGTACATTTTTCAAGGAATTTGCTCTTTCTCAAATTGGGGAATATCCCTGCTTATATTGATAGAGTAAAATGCTAAATTGAAAAAGTACCTTTCATTTATTAAGACTTTCTGTGTTACAAATAACAGGCATTTTAAAAAATGAAATGTGTAAAATATTTTTAACCATAGAATTCTTTGAAGTAATGCTTAATCAGAGTCATTTGTTTTCTCCATTTAGGCTATCTTGTTTTTAATAAAACAAATTGCAGTGCAAAACTTACATATGCGTTTAGTTCATAAGTTCATATGATTAGGTTTGGGGCCTAGTTAATCTTTTAATATTTCTCAATGCAATATCTATTTCAGTGAACTTTAAATGTCTTTCTTACATTTTCAAGGGCAGCTCTCTTTAGCTTTCTTTTGGCTGTCCACAAACTGCCCAGAGGACATAGTAGTGCAGTTGCCTTTTCTCAGCAGGGAAGTATCACAAGGCAGTGCGTCACACCCGCTGCGCCACGCTGTCTGCTGCACTGAGCGATCCAAGACGTGGTCTCAAGACTCCAGTGTTGGGAAGGCGTAGGTTATGTTGAACATTACTCTGCATCACATAGTGCAGGGGCTAGCGTTGCAGGAGAAAAAAGTTCAGATACTTATAAGAGGTACATTGTCAGGGCCACCTGTTACTGTAGCCCAGCTCATGCACCTCACGTACCTGTGTATAGGTTTCATAAAAGAAACTAACCCTGCAGTACATTAGGGAGTGGTAGTTTCCATTCTTTAAAAACAGTTTATAGTTTCTTCAATTTTTAAATCTTTCTTAAAAACCATGTCATTTGTTTTGAACTTCATTAGTAAATTGTCCTCTGCAATTTGAAAAGTCCTGGTGTCACAACAAATGTATTGAACTAAAGAAAGCTGTGCACAAGGCAGTGTGCGTGCATCAACTGGCGTGTCTTTGGGTAGCACCGACTGGCTTCTAATATTTCTGTTCTTTCAGGACTAAGAAAAGCAGTGAATTTAAAAGGGTAGTTTTATCACTTCTGTTTCATACAGGATTAAAAAAGAGTAAGAGGCTGAGGCAGTAGAGTGATCATGAGTTCAAGGCCAGCCTGAACTGCATAAGTGAGACCCTGCCTCAAAAAGATCACCCCCCCAAAAAAAGCCAGTTGTGTAGAAAATCTTTATTACATAACTGTATCATTCTTCATCATTTGCGAGCATGTATGGCTTTGAGAATCTGGTAAAAGTGATGAATTATGCATTGTAAATTGTCCAAATCTTTATACATGCAAGCTCCTCAGCGCTGAAAAGGTCAGGGACCCTTTTTTTCTAGTAGTTTTCAAGAATATCATGGACATTAACCTAAGCACCAAAGCTACATCTTCACAAAGAATGGACTGTTTATGGCGCTGAAATTAGTTCAAGTACGTAGGTTTTGTCATCTGCTCACTTTATACGTCAAGTGCAGAGAAATGATGGCAGTAACCCCCCTGCCTGTCATTTGTCTTTAGGAAGATCTCTTCCAGTGGCTCTTCTTGAGCTGTTGAGAACTAGAACTCCAAGTATTTATAAAATACATTTCACTAGGTGTGATGAGTATATACAACTTTAAGATCAGAATTTTAGTTTCACTAGAGTTTATGTGTTCTAAAATACATTCTCTGAAGTATTTTCATGCCTTTCCCCTCATTATCCTCTAGGAATGTTTTAAAGTATACATCACATGAGAGAATTTTCTAGTAGACAACTATGTGCTTCCCACTTCATCCCATCGTTAGCATTTGGTTTTGCTTTTCCATGTATCTGTTCATCTCTTATAATACTTTTGGTGCTGTGATTTTCTTGGCTTGTATAAATTAGTTATTACTATTTGATTTTTTATTTAATTATTTTCTTTGGGTTAGTATCAATTTCTTCTTACTATGATTTCCTCTCAGTGGCCAAAATCCATAGGTAGTTTTCCTCAGAAGTTTTCTGTTTATGTCACATAGTGGTCTCAGGATGCCACTTTGTATGAGGTGTTATGTAGCCTGTCTCTGTGAAGAGAATTTTAGGGGTTGATTTAAACATTCGTAAACTAATTTAGGGATTTCAAGCAATGAAGAGAAAGATGGTGGAGAAAATATAAATATGAGAGATCTGACCTTATAAATGCAGTTATGAGTCTCAGAGCTGCACAGATAATGACATGTAATATCACTGCAACCAGAGTCGTTGCTGTTCACTTTTTGTGCTGCATTATGTTCCCTTACTTCCTGTAGTGTATCTCAGTAATACAGACAATGGTGGTGTGCAAACATCCGTACTCCTGGGATGTCCGCTTTGTGTCAGCCATAGTGCCAGACCTTTCACCTCTGTGGTTTCTCATTTCTTCAGCAGAGTAGATATTTTCTTTACTTTAAAGACGAAGCAACAGAATATGCACAGGATCATTCCAACTGTACCTGACAGAGCCTGGGTTCGTGACTGTTTGAGGCAGTGTTTGTTCTCTTTCCACCATTCAATCCTCCGTTCGCTAGTTCATCATTCTCTTCATGGCTCCCTACTAGATCTTACTGCTATTTTGTTTCTTTAGTTCCTGTTACTGTTCTGTTTACCTTATGTGTCAGCATTTCCTCTATGTGTAATAAGTCTGCATTCATGAATTTGTATCCAGATTTTAAAACATTCTTTTCCTTTTCCAGAGTGCTCTTATGCCTGCACAGCTGTTCTTTAAGACAGAAGATGGAGGCAAATACCCAGTTATATTTAAACATGGAGATGATTTACGCCAAGACCAGCTCATTCTTCAAATTATTTCACTAATGGACAAAGTGAGCATAACTTTTATGTCATATAGGGACACTTTTCATTTCAGAGAACTGTGGTTTAATGTGTAGGCTATTTACAGGAACAGAAGTGTTTGTAATGTTGTTACTATATTCAGTTGACCTTGAAAAATCTGTTTTCATGCAGTATTCTTTGGAATGGCTATGATGATGACTGTGGAACTGCATGTATTCCATAAAACTGTTTCCAAAGGCCAGGTGTGGTGGAGCACACCTGTAATCCCAGCACTTAGAACACTGAGTGAGGAGGATCACTGTGAGCTCGAGGTCAGCCTGGGCTACAAAGTGAGCTCAAGGCCAGCCTGAACTGCATAGCGAAACTCCTGTTTCAAAAAGACCAAAAAAAGTTTCCAAAATAGTTCTCACATCAGACTTAGTAATTCCTAGTAAGTTTATTACGCTTTTTTTTTTTTTAATGAAAAGCCTTGTATCTCTGGTGTTTGAAAGGATGTGCTTCCCCTCATTTGTTTGTTTCTGAGTTCTAAAATATTTTAAGGACAAAAAAGAGTGCATAAAATAGTAGAAATCTTACTATCATTGTTGAAAACTGATAATAGAAGTTCAGAGATAAAAATCTTGGCATGCAAGCGTCTGATGACAGGCGCAAGGTCCTGAGTTCGATTCCTATTACCACAAAAAATACTGTCATGCCACCAAAAATTAGTGTGTTCTAATGATGAAAGTTAATGAATTTAGTTAACATTACATTAAGTTTACCCCCTAAATCTTTATTAAAGTGTTATAGTATTTCTGTGCAAAACTATTTCATTGGCTTACTGTATTTTATCTTCTGTTCAAAAGCTTTTACGGAAGGAAAATCTGGACTTGAAATTGACACCTTACAAAGTACTGGCCACTAGTACAAAGCATGGTAAGTTTATGATTGTTTATTTTAATGTCCAGTGAGTGTGCTTTTTTTTTAAATTCGAAAATGCTTAAGAATGATAGGGATTTAAGATCCCCTGGGTCAGCCTGCCTTCTTTCCATTCTTTTTCCTTTTCTCCCTGTCTTCTGTCCTTCCCACCTTCCTTTCCTCTCTCCCTTCCTGCCTGCTTTTCCTTTTTGATCTTGTCCATCTGTTTGTTTTCCCCTTCCTCCTTTCCTAACCCCCTTATCCTTTCCCCATTGTCTGTTGCCTCCCTCATCTTTCTTTCTTCTTTCTTTCCTTTCATTTTTACTTCTTCAATTATAAAGCAGCATACTAGAAGAAATAACACTGTTTGTATTTCTTTAAATTCAAATAGGTGCATTTCATACTTTTTGCATAATTGGCTACAACCTTCCTGGAAAAGCTTTTCACTGTCTTCTGCTCGTAAGAGCCACAGCTGAATTCATTTTTATGTATTTCAGCTGTGTATGTAGATGGGTGTATTTACATGTGTATATGTGTGTGTATATATATGTAGCACTGTGAGTCCTTTTATGATTAAACAATCCTTGAAAGTTCGGTAAAAGTTTCCCTAAGAATGTTTACCTGATGTTTAATTTTATAGTCTTATGCTTTATGTCTGTAGTTACTTGGAGAAACAAAATAGCAGTTTTACTTGTTCCCCTTTCCCCAGCCACCACCAGATCCATTTGATTTTCATCACCCTTTTGATTTCCCCTGAGGATGATATTTCTAAAGGGGCACATGTGTTTCTTTTCTGCGTAAGTTATCTACTAGCTTTCAAGAGACTGGACCTAACTTATTTATCTGTTTGTTTGTTTGTTTGTTTTAAAGAGGGTAAAGCAGAATAAAACCAATGAAAACAAATCAGTGCAAGAGATAATAGTCCTAAAAACATTACAAAATCAACAGTAGTTACCATAATGCCTTTTGATGCCTTCAAAACAGCTGAGGGTAACTTCGGACATAGTAAAAATCAAACAACAGAATAGACAAAGTAAAATCAAGACAATGATGCAATAAAGGACTTCGAAACAAGCCAGTAGCAAATCCAAAATGGCTACCATTATGTATCTTGCTTTCTTTGAAGTAGTTGATCCTGCCATCGGATTTTGACATAATCAAATGAAACAAAAGAGAATAAAACCCAACCCAGCAAAACAATGGAAATGATATAGGACTTCCAAAACAAGACCATAGGGAGTCAACAACAGCTACAACCCTCAGGAGATCCCTCCTAGATGCCACACTGCGTGTCACTATCCTCTGAACTCATGATCAGACCACTGGCCCTAGATCTGCAATGTCAGTGAGACACCAAAGCACCACAGGCATCCAATTGCATTTCACCTCCATAGCTATCATCACAGCCGTGTTTCTCTGAACAAGCCATTTGCTTATAGGGATGTGGAAGTCTGTGTGGGTGGGCGAAGGTTGTGGGATGATACTTCTTGTTTGCCAGTCCCTGTGCCAGAAGGATCTGGCTGTTCCAGTTCAGCAGGGGTCTGTGCATGACACTGGTTCCAGACTGGGTTTGCTCACTGATGTGTCCTTTGTTCTGTCTACCCATTGTCTGAGAATGTCACAGACTCATAGGGAGAGGCTGGGGTCTGACTATGAAGGGGTCCATGTGTGGTGCTGGTTCCCAGACTGTGGGCCTAACTCTGAAGTCCTTGAATTGTGTGACTCCCACCTGCCCACCTAGATAGAGCCTCTTTCATTTTGGCATCAGAAAGCATCAGCCACCCTAGCTCCAGTCTGTCTTCTCTAAGACACCATCCTCTTCTGTTCTCAAACCTCCAGTCGAGTTAGGGTCACTGTCAGCCATTCACTCTTACACAGCTTTTCCCATTGGCGTTACTATTCTTGGAGACATGCCTCAAGTGTCAGGTACCCTTTGTTTCCTCTGGAACTGCAATCTTCAATTTCATGGTACTTGGTAATTCATGATATTTCTCCAAGTAAAGCTTTCTAAGCATTAAAAAACGTAGGCAGTGTTAAACATCTAATTTTGCTTCCTTGGCATGTGTCTTGCTGCACCATAGAAAAACAGTAAATACCTGGTAAGTTAATGCAGCGTATTCTGTGTTTGTGACATGAGAATAAATGAGATATTTCTTACTCAGAGTGATTATAATTTTCATGCAAATTGTTTTAAAGTAAGGCTCACCCATACCAGGTAATTGTCTATAATCCTGAAATACTGTTTTGATTTTTTTCCATATATTATTTTATATTCCTGATTTCTCCATATTTATCAGACTTATCCTCATTCATGCTCACATACTGTTCCCTTCTAATTTGTTCTGTTAGTGTAAGGGATGTATACTTTCTTGGGTCATTTCCAGGAAGGGGCAAAAGATGGAGTGTGCACTAATGCAGCCAAATGAATACATATTAGGTTTTAGGATTAAGTGATCACATATCAGATTCTAGATCTTTCGGAGTGATTTTAAATTTACCCCAAGCAATATTTGTGATTTCTTGTGAAACTGCAAGCTGTTAGAGCTGTTAGATGGGGAGTTACCGTCCTAGATGAACGCGCTTCTCGGCGGAGCCTGCTGGGTCCGCTCACTGCGCTCCTTTCTCCGTGTCTGCAGGCTTCATGCAGTTCATCCAGTCGGTTCCTGTGGCCGAAGTGCTTGATACAGAGGGAAGCATTCAGGTACAGTATCAATTTTAAATACTTACACAGTGCATAAATAATTCTTTCTGCCAGTACCCACTTTTTATGAAGAATATATGCAGTCTCTATCCTTTACAAGTTTCATTTGCTATTTTTGTTTAGAAGTGAACATTGTTCAGAGTTGGAAAATCTTCCATACTGGTACAATTCTTTGACCAGTGCATGGCACATAATTGAGGATCAAGAGTTAATTGGTGAACCATAAAAGATAATAAAAGAGTGAACTGAATAAAAAAATTTAAGGATGTGTTGTTTTATATTTCAAAGTATAGAAACACTGTTATTTACATATCATTTGACGTTTTTATTATTTCCAATTTTTGTTATTTCAAATACTGCTAAGTGACATTCTGACTCATACATTTTTTTTTTAAACTGCACTCGTATGACCACAATCTTTATTTGTTTGGAATAGTGTGTCCCATCAGAGGAGAGTCTCTGGACACTCTGGTGCAACTGTTGAACTCATACCGTTCTTCTGTTCAGTCAGCATCTGACTGTCTTGACTGCCTTTTGAATTAGATACTTTGTTGATCATCACAGTTTCAGAATAGTTCATTTGTAGGTAAATAATTGTCTTTTCAGAACTTTTTTAGAAAATACGCACCAAGTGAGAATGGACCAAATGGAATAAGTGCTGAGGTCATGGACACTTACGTTAAAAGCTGTGGTAAGTTGTTCAGGCCGCCACTTTGCATGTATATGTTTGAATAAAGAAAAGCTGGCCAGCCCGATATTGCTGTATTCGTGTGTACTGAGAACATGTTAAGAGTTAAGTGTTCCATAGAGGAAGAACATAGGAGGCAGAATGGTGGTAAAAGAAGTCAATAATTAGCATTTTGACGTAATAGCAAAGACAAGGTTAAATTCTTTAGTGTTTCACCTGTTTTGTAATCACAAGTTATCTCTGCCTAGCAGCTGTTAACTTTGCCCTAGGGTTTTCCTGTTCTTGAGGAACTACAGGTAGGCAGACTATGGAGAAAGTCTGTAAGAAAACAATGGATTGTGCTTTAGTTAAAAACTTGCTTGAACTAACAGCACTGTGTTAAGAGAGAGCCTCTCAGAAATGGGGTTTTGGTGTCAGTACTTACACTCCATCCTTCGGAGTAAGAAGTAGCGTACTGATGGGATTAATTTATATTCTTCTATCACGTGTGTTTGTCTTCATGAACATATTAAGAATTTAAAAAACTAAATTTTAGTTAACTAAGCTAAAATAATTTTAAAAACTAAGAAAGAATTTAAAGAAGCCAACCCTAGAATTAAACTTTGAGTAGTATGTGGCATATGAGAATTAATACTTGTTTAACATAAATGCAGTATTTAGCTTTGTGCCCATATTTATATGCTGCTGCTTAAGCAAACAAAGCTAAGAGAACAAGTTGGACATTTAACAACTATCTTTAAAGCTGCGTATTATTTTTTCGTTTAGAAATTGTTTTCGTATTTTATTTGATTTCACATTCCTGTGATGTAACATTTAAGATAGTTTTGAAACTCATGGAACCTGAGTCAAATGATAACTTTGGTCATGAACATGTGGTCAATCTTATTTTTATAGATAAGCTAAAATAAACTTACTTTTGTAAACACTGTTTTACAACACTAGAATTTTATAAAGGCCATTACATAGTTTTATATGTTTGCAAGTTATATTATTATAAATTTTCTAATAAGAAAAATAGGTACAGTATGAGAAAATAAGCTACAAAAAATTGGCATTTGCAAAATTCTTAGTTTAAATAATGGCTAGACTTCTAGACTTTAATTGAAAATGGCAAGCAGATGCCCAGCATTGATAGTGTAATTTTTCTTAATAATTTAGAAGATTGTTGTGTGAACTTAATAAGTAGTAAAGACTACTGAAGAGAGTGCATTTAGTTTTCTATCTGGTGGCACATCATGATTGTTTTTTGTACTAACCATTTTTTAAAAACGTTTCGTTTACTTTTGTTCTTTTGTAGGTTATACAGTTAAAGATTTTGAGCTGATTGACAGCTTATTATATAGTTCTGTAAATAAGTCTTCGATGTCATATTTTACGTATATTCAATCTGAAATGAGAAATACTAGACACATAATTAATTTTTCTGAAAGCTACCTTAACTTTTGATACAGATATCTTTTATAATTTAACAAAATTCAATAACCCTTTTTTTCTGTAGCAGACAGTAATTCTTTTTTGAGTTTCAAATGATAGAGTTTTAATAGATCCAAGCGAGTTATAGATTTGAGAGTTTAGGTGAGAAGTCAGAGATAAAAGGAAAGTAACCAGGTTGCTTAGAAACTCACTGGAATGTCTCACCTGGTTTGTGTTGCTTTCCCTGCTGCTGCAGCTGGGTATTGTGTGATCACATACATACTCGGAGTTGGAGACAGGCATCTGGATAATCTTCTGCTGACAAAAACAGGTAAGAAATAATGGCGATCAGCAAACATTTGTATGCCAGTGACTTAATCCAGAATCTACTGAATGAAGTAAGTTGAACGAGTGAAGCTGAAGCACAGCATCTTTAAAAAGTCCCTGTGGGTGCTACTGTGGAAGAAAATTTAGAGGTCCTCTCATCCCCTGGAAGAATCACTTTAGTAACATAGCAATCCTACAGATGATGCCCTAGACCAGTAGTGGCACTTGTGCCACAGTGGGCACAGAGAGGCTTCTCTGTTGGCACATGAGCCAACTCCAGCAGCCAAGCATCAAATATTCAACTTTAATTTCTGGGTTTGCAATTTGTAGTAAATAAGTTGGTTTGGGGTTGAGTTTTAGCACTTGGTCTCTAAAAGGTTCGCCATCACTGACCTAGACTTTGTTTCTATATTTGCAGTGTATCTTTGTGTAGAAAGCCCATACTCTGTGCAGAGTGCATTCTCTTACTGTGCTTTCTCCTCCCAAAATATGCTTAATGCACTTTGAAGTCCGTCTTTGGTTATTTGCTTTTCCTCTTGGAGTTCCATCATTCTTAAAGCTCCTTCTTGCTGATAAGTCGTTAACCTTATATCTTTTGACATGGTATCTGCGCACACAACTTCTAACCTTGAAGTTCTTTGTGTGAATCCCTTGTTTTTACTTCAGAATTAATTAATCCAGTTGCATTCCTGAAATAGTAACATATTAGTTATAAAAACTGCCCCTCAGAGCTGGGGATTTAGCTCATCGGCATAAGCGCCTGCCTTGCAAGCAGCCAGTCATGAGTTCGATCCCTGGTACCAATAAAAACGAAAAAGACCAAAAAAAAAACACCTGCCCCTTTCCCCTCTATCTCACTAAAACCTCTTCCTTTCTTCCTTTTCCCGTATCACTAACAGTATCATCCGCCGGATTGCCTAGAAGTGAATCTTAATATCTCTCTTGGTCTTACCTCACATATCAAGCCTATTGGAAAATCTTATCTACTTCTCACCCCAAGAGAAGATCATGAGTTTGCCTGCTGTCGGGTTTCTGCCACGTCAGCACAGCTCTTGAAATTCCTGGTATTGAGGGGAGATGGAGGTTTAAGAAATGGAGACCAGTTAGAATGCAGGTGGAGCCCTCTCTCCTGATGGAAGAAAAGGAACCATCCAATGACTGCAGAGCATTTATGTATACAGTCAGCAAGAGGTTGATAATAGGTGAATCCCCTCTCCAGTGGGAGAAGGACCTGCCTAACAACTTGTTTATCTAGCTCGCCTCAGGCACTCTGTGTTCTCAGGCTGGTCTTGTGTTTGTTAGCCTTCATATAATTGAGCTCCCGCTCAGCTGCTCCCTGCTCGTTTCCACCATGCTACCCTGTTTGAAGCCATCAGTATATCTCCTCCTTTATTCTTATTACTGCATTTTCTTTGTAATACTTACCATTAACCGAAAGTACAGTACTTTTTTTGTTTAATTCAACAAATGTTTACTGAGCATGTGTTAGATGCTGGGAAGATAACAACAAGGACAGAAATCCTCCCACTATTGAGTGTGACTGTCATCATCTCCCCTGCAGGATGTAAGCTGTGAGAGAGAAGTTATTTGTCCTTCCAGGTTAACCTCTGTGCCTGTGATCCATGAACAACACTGTTAAAAGTGTTCAGTAAAGCACTGTTGAAGTAAAAATGAGTAAATATTTCTCAGCTTCTACAGAGCTATTTTTTTGTGCTAATTAATCCAAGTTAGCTGTTCTAAGTACTACTAAAGTTGGTCTCTCAAGTCAGGTGTAGGGATGCACACCTGGAATCCCTGCACCTGAGCTGAGGCAGGATTATTATGAGTTTGAGGCATGCTGGACTACCTAGTTAGTTCAAGGCCAGCCTGAACTACATAGGGAGACCGTGTCTCAAAAAAAACACACAAACAAAAATTAAGTTGATCTCTCATGTAAGGACATTTTTTTTTGAATTCCAAATTATAATAGCCAGAATTTAATGTAATATTTCAAGTGTAGTCTAACTACTAATATAATCACCCTATTAATTTTTCAGGTAATATAACACCTTTTTCTTTTGAATTTTGAAAAGTCTTCTCTGTGTTGGTACTAGTTTTAGGAGTAAAATTTGGAAAAAGTAGTTTACTTACTGTACTCTTTTGGCTTAGGTCTCAATTGTTTTTGAAAATTAAACTGTCAAATTTCAGAAGCAGAGGTTTTAATTAGGCCATGTATGGTGGCACATGTCTTTAATCCCAGCACTCAGGAGGCTGAGGCAGGAGGATCACTGCTAGTTCGAGGCCAGCCTGGACTTCATAGTGAGCTGAAGGCCTATCTAAACTACATATCAAGACCCTGTTTCAAAAGTTGAAAAACAGTGGCTAGGAATATAGCTCATAGGGATAAAAAGCTTCCTGGCAAGCATAAGGTCCTGAGTTTGATTTCTGATACCCTCCCCCTGCCAAAAAAAAACTTTTTTTTTTAAATTTTTCATTTTAAATGATGTTTCACATTTGTTTCTAAATATCAAAAACCTTAAAATATGCTACATAAGTGATATATTTATTTTCTTTTAAAACAGTAGTTCAGGCAGTTCAAACAACAAAAACCAAAAAACAGAAGTTCTTGATTTTATTAATGTGCTCTTTAATTATTTCATTCATATACATTGTGCAGTTAGAATTTTAAGTCTTCCTTACTAGGAAAAAAGCTCTCAAATTCTCAATTTAGTTTGAAGAAAAGTAGACTACAGGAGATAGGCAGATCATGCTAAGCTGAATACAGATATAATCCAGTTATCAACTTCTGACCATTTATAGTTGAAATTTTGTGTGTAGGTATTTTATGCAGCAAATCAGTGTTTCAAAGTAGATCCATGTTATACTGATTGTATATATGTTATAATGAGATGTCATATAACTTCCCTAAAGTGAATTTTGCTTCTGGTTTATTGTAGGAAACATATTTCAGTGCTTTTACTTAAAAAAACCTCAAATGTTTTGATGTTTTGCATCCATGTGCTTTTAAAATTGTAAATTGTGGAGTTTCTTAGGTAACTGTCCAACCTTTAAACAGCCCGGGGACATTTTTTAACTTTATTGAGTGATGTAGCTCCCATTCTTCAAAATAAAACATCTTCGTCTTCTGCTCTCAGTTGCCACCCAGGGAGGGTTAAGAGTGTGGCTCTGCTTCACGGTGTAGTGAATGTAATTGAGACCAGCACTGAGCCCTCTGTGCCCTGTGGCTGGCCTGAGAGATGCTCAGACGAAGGACACACCCAGATTTCATTTCACCGGTGTCATTTGGGGCCTTGCCCTTGTCAGACTATTCTCCCTGTAAAAATAGAGGAGACAGACAGGATCCAGCTGAGAATTGTTGGCACACGTCAATGAAAATTATTAACTGAATGGAGCATTTCAAAATCAATTCAAAGGCTGTGTGCTAAAAAGCCATGAGGCTCAGCCACAGGTTTCCCACAAAAGTTTCTTTTGCCCCCATTGTGTGGCTTTGGATGCTTTTAGGTTCGTGGGACTATTCTCAGCTTGTGCAGCAGAGGGCACTGTGTATCCACCTGAAAGTGGCAGCCTGGCTTTTCGCTGCTGCTGTGTGGTCAGTTGCAACAGTGTTTTCTTGAATCAGATTTGAAGCAGATGCTGTTTTACTTTTTAATGAATTACTGTAGTATTCTTTCAGCAAGAAGTTAATAAATTTAAAGTGGTGAGGAATTGGATGATGACTTTCTTCTTGGGCTTGAGATCTGTAAAGGAAGCCTTAAGTTTGTTCAGAGTAATCAGTTGTATTTGGTTTGGATTTACTCTGTTTTTTTTTTTTTTTTTTTGGTAAACATTTTATTTTGAGGATTTGATGGGGATAAAGGCCAGGATAACTGAAAAACTTGTTTATTGCTCATGGTATACAGATTTTAAAATTGAATTAGTATATAAATGATTTTTTAAAAACTCACAAATGAAAACAGGGAGCTAGTGTCTTTATTAAGTAAAAATAATCAGTTGTAGATCATCCTAAGATTGTTATCTCTTTCAGAGAGAAATAAAGCCTTTTTGTGTCTCTTGGCACTAAAGAGGAAGATATTTTGAGTATTTTTTGTTTGGGGTTTCTTTTGGTGCTAGAAATCAAACTCACAACCTCATGTTTGCCAAGCAGGCACTTATGCCACTGAGCTAAATCCCTGGCCTATCTTGAATATTTTATAAAAAAGTTCAAGGAAAAAAAAAAAAAAAAAAAAAAAACCACCAATGCCATCCTAATAGGACTTTTTTTTTTTTTGGTACCAGGGATGGAACTCATGACCATGTGCTTGCAAGGCAGGCACTTATGCCACTGAGCTAAACCCCTGGCCTAACAGGACATTTTTCTCTAAGTGTCTTCTATTCTGATTATTATTATTATTTTGGTACCAGAAATTGAACTCAGGACCTTGTTTTTTCCAGGCAGGTGCTGTGCTGCTGAGCTATATCTCTAGCCCTTCTATCCTGCTTTTTAAATCATATTTTAATATTATGTAACATAGATGGACTTTTTTTTTTTTTAATTCTGGGAAAAAATTCCACATCACAGTTAACGTGTGAAGCTCACTTCTGGATAACTTTGTGTAACTTATGCCATATATGACTTTCCTAAATGTATGAATAACACTAAACTTTTCTCCTGGTGGTGTTTTAAAAATGAATAAGTAAATTATATTTTCCATGTTACCTTTGTTTGCCCTTAGGGTTTCCATGAAAATGTTTCATGTCTAAAAACATAGTTTACCTGTGGCCATGCTGTTTACCCCTGTAGATCCATTATCTGCAGTTGGTATCTACATAAGAAGATTTCCCTTGCCATCATTCCTTTTTCATCCACAAATAATTTTCACTAATCAGTTCTTTCAGGCTTAACAATTAGACCATATCTTTATATGCATCATTTTCTTTTAGTCATTATTTTTAAATCTTTGATCTATTGAACGTTACTTGAATATTGGGTTTAGGAGAGTCAGTTGTATATTTACTGAGACCTGGCGGGAAGGATGTCAATAGTTGTTGTAAGGGTGCTTTTTAAAAAAAGTTTGTTATAAGAAAATGTGATTTCTTCCCATGTGAAGCAGTAAAATAAGATAGTTATTATACTTCATACACCTAAGAGCTGAAAATCATCTTATGGAGAAAGTAACCTAGGCTAGGTTACAAAAGATGTACTGGACTTGTATGGAATGCAAAGGGAGAATAACATTCATTCACTGAAATAAGCATTATCTTCCCACATAATATGTAGGCTAATTGCAGTAATTTGAAGTCCGATTATGAAGGAAAGTCAAACTACTTCTTTTTGGATCAACTTCTGTATGACATAGCTTAATTAAGTTATGGGAGTGAAACTATAGACTTAAATATACTATACATTTAAGTTAGATGATTTTTGTTTTACTTTTTTTTTTTTAGCACAGTATTAGAAATGAACCTGAAGCTTTTGCACTGCGCTGCATCCCGCCTGTTTAGTTTGAACAGGGTCTTGCTAAGTTGCCTAGCCTAGGCTCATACTTGTGATCTTTCTGCCTCAGCCTCCCAGAATGCTGGTATTTCAGATCTGCCCAGCATACTGGACTAGGCGATGTATTCTAAAATGATTGTGGATACTGTATTTGTTTTGCTTTGCAGTGAATAATTTTTGGCTGGGTGAATTATAACCTCCACAAAACTAACTAAAGTTGTGAGCTGTGTTAGTACAAACAAGACTAGAAGTGCCCAGACTTCAGCCTATGCTATAATAATGTTCTCCCAAGTTCTGTATTTTATAAAAATACAGATTCATGAGCACCAAGCTCAGAGTTTCTTGACCTATTTAAATTTGCTTTTATACCAAAGAAAACTATCTCTAGTACTCTAAAGTTATTAGAATTCTCTTTCCTTTTAAAGTCTGTGTCTGTTTGGGACTGGATTCATTTCTTTTGGACTAAACAAAACAGCATACAGTGAAAGCAGGAGCAACTATGAGAATCCATCTTTCTTCCGACAATGCCCACTTCATGTGGTTTCAGAAACTATTTTCCATAAAAGGATTGTTATTATTTTAAAATAAATTGATATTTTTAAAACTCACTTTTAATTTCAAATGCAGTAAATATTCATAGGTACAGTTCATATAGACAGTGTTTTGCGAGATACTCAATTTTTTTGTTTTAAGAATGAAAAAAATAACAATATAGAGTTTCAAAACAAAATAATAAGAGGTTAACACTGGATAGTATATTGCATATTGTTATCTTCTGGGATCCTGAGACCACTATGCTTCACAGTTACAAATTGACATCACTGTGTTTCATCTTCAGGGGGTTATTGCTCTGCTTTAGACATTGAAGTAGTTCTTTAGAAGACAGGAATATTGCACGACTAACTCTTTATTGGTTTAACAGTGAGAAAAAATGAAAATGTGTAACTTTAATAGTTTTCGTGAATGGAACTAGAGTAGTCAGTTATACCAAGTAAGACATGTTTCCCCTTTTCATTAGTTTAATAGTTTGAAACAATTAGATAATTGAAATGTCTATACTAATCTTAATTTTTGTATACTTTAAATTGTTTCTGAAAATACATTGCATCATTATTGTGCTTTTGACTGTGAGAAAACCTCCAGCCAACTGTAATTTAAAGTTTGATATGTGTTGGGAGTAGTGTGACTGTGATTTTTAGGGGCTGGGGATGTAGCTCAGCGGCACAGTGCCTGCCTGGCAAGCATGAGATCAGGAGTTTGATTCCCAGTACCAAAAACAAAACAAAAAGATGCTGAGGTGAATGTGGTTTCTATAGAAAATGTTTTGATTTCAAAATGTGTGTTTAATTATAACAGTATAATTCTTTGCCACTGTCTGTCTTACTTTTCTAATGCTGAGACAGAATGCCTAGCACCCAAAGTTAAAGGAGGAAGGGTTTTCTGTAGCTCAAAGTTTGTAGAGATTTCAGCTCGTAGTTGAATGGCAAGTAGTTACAGCAAGTGAGGACAACAGCCCTCTTTCTGTCCCTTAATTCTATTCAGGCTTGCCTATAGTGAGAGTAGCCCATATCAGGATGGACCACCCTTAATCTTGTCAGTGCACTGTGAATCAATCTCTGCATCACACATTCCAGTGACCTCTGAAAAGCGACCTTTGACTGCATGAGGCATTCGTTGCATGACATCCAGATCTGAATTGTAATAGCCACCCTCTTTGTTTTTAAATTTAGTGGCAAACTGCAAGAAAGGTACATTCACATAAGAAATTAATGAATTCTTAGAGGAAAATTGTAATCTAAATGTGAAAGTCGAGGTTTACCATTAAATATTTTTAATTTCTATAGTATATTTGCTTTCATCCAAGAATTTCAAATGTCTTGAGCTACAGGTTTTTTTTAGTGTTTTGAAGGTAGTAAAATACTACAGAACAAGATGGAACAAAGCCAATTGAGACAATGCAGTGAAATTGGTATAGAACTTCACAGCAGGTAACTGGGATAACAATAATACCACATATATCTCTTCATCATCACAATAGTTGTCCTTTTAATCAGGTGTAGCAAAATCAAACGAAATACAGATCATTATAGAACTTATCAAAACAGAATATTGAATAGAGCAATACCACTAATGAGAGCAAAGCAAAACAGTGTTTTGCCTTCAAAGAGATGGGTAGAAGGCAATCCCCCTTATTTGCTGTATTGCATATGGTCAGACCTCTGGTCATTTGCTAAGGGGGGTGGGGGGAATGGGATATTTGATTCTCACCCAGCTTGCTGGTAGGCTCACGGCCGTGCACTAGGGAGGCGAGCTGCTTGCTTGGTTTCCCAGAGCCCCAAGTTCCAGCATGGCACAGATCTCCAGTGACGCTGGTGGTTCTCACCCTGGGGTGGCCTCAGCTTGATTGAGCTACAGTTTTATAAATAAGTTTATATAACTTACACAGATAACAGGACTATTTATTAACACTTCAGTTTATATGTCATGTTGGGGGAAAAAGATGGTAATTGTAGGCAGCAGTTTGTTTCACATAAGCTTTACTTCTTGACTTTTTAGGAGGAAAGATTTGAATAAGTCCTTCTTTAAATTTTTATACATTATTTTTATATTTCATAGAGTACATTTTTTAAGTCTTTCCAAGTTACGTTTACAGATAATTAACTTCTGAAAACAATTCTTTCTGCTATGTATGAAGATGAATTTTCTTAAGACATTAATATTCTTTTTTCATAATACGTGGCTCTTTGAACTTGTAAAGCATTTAATGGTTTCACTGTTAGATACTAAATCTATTTTGCCTTTTAATGAGGCCATATTCCCATTCTTTTGGCATTTTATTCTAAGAAGAATAGAAACATAGGTCGGAAATTTAGCTCAGGGGTGTAAGTACCTGCCTGGCAAATGCAAGGTTGTAAGTTCAATCCCCTGGTACCCCACCACCACCAAAAAAAAAGAATAGACGTATACCCTTCATTTGTAAGCAGTGATACATAGCCAATATTGGAATTACAGTAATACTTGCAATGGAGTGAAGAAGATTGGACTAGGTTCCATATTAAATGTGTGTTGCCCATTCCTTAAAGCACGTGTAACAGCAGTTTTGCAAAAAAAAAAAAGAAAAAAAGGTTGATCAAATTGGCCATCTACTCAAGTGCTCAGTATCATTAGGAATTATACCCATAACAAAACAATATTAAATAATAAAATAAGCCAGGCATGGTGATCCATGCCTGTAATCCTTGGGAGGCTGAGGCATAAGTATCTCAGTGAACTTGAACCCAGCCTGGAGTACACAATGAGCTCAAGGCCAGCCTGAATTGAATAGTGAAACCCTGTCTCAAAAAAACCCAATACATACGTACATACACATGTGCATGTATGCTATACATCAAGCTAAGAAGAGTTCATTTACATGTGTACTGTTGTGAATTTTACATCCCTTTACTTGAAGGAAAAAATGGTATATAAAGTTATACAATTATTGGGAACTCTGAAATGAGAATTGAGCAGTAAGTGATACGCTTTTCTAGTTGAACAAAGAATAAATATGTAGTTGAAGGCCCTGAAATCCTTAACAAAAGTTGATTGTTGACTGTTTGGCAACTCTTGAAATATTAAAAGAATAGAATACCATCCCGTGGGAACTCGAAGAGAGCAGATGATACTTTTAGAGAGCAATACAGTTACTAAATTTTGTTTTCTAAAACTAGTTTCTCATATTTTTGGAATCGTAGACTTTCTACTAAAATATGTTATATCTATGGATTTCTCAAAACCCCCATTTCGTTGTGCTTAGACAACTACTAAAGCCTATTTGGGGGTTCTGAAAGACTTCCCTCCCCTGCCCTCCCCTTCCCTTCCCCTCGTCTTTCCATCCCTCCCCTCCTTTCCCCTTTCTGCCCCTTTCCACCCCTTCCCTCCCCTAGTCATTTGATAGTAGGATTGGAGATTGAACCTGGAACTTTGTACATTCTAACCATGTGCTTTACCAGTGAATCAAACCCATAGCCCTTGCAAAGCAGTTTTTCATTTGTGAGTGATCCGTAGGGAACGATGCACATTTAAAAGGAAATTAAAACCCCTAGGGCATTGGTGATGAACAGATGATTTTGGTACCCAAGTGAGCATACAGAGCCCTCTGTGGGCAAGTGAGCCAAGTCACTCCAGCATTGTCTCAGTTGCCGAGCATCTCAAAACAAAACGCCAAATGCAAGCTTTTATTTTTCAGTAAAATCTGTATCATTGAAAGCATTGTTATTATGTTTTAAGACTAACGATGTTAACCTTTGAATTATTTTTTCTGAACTAAAACCTTGGTATTCAGGTTGGTAATTGCAGTGGTGGCACTTTGTGATAAACAAGTCAGTTTCATAGCAGTTGGGTGCTTGGTCTCTAAAAGTTCAGCAGGGTGCTATCTTTCATGTGAGTAACATAAAACCTGATACCAGCTTCTTGCACATCTAAAAGATTGATGTCTTAAATGTGAGTACCTTAAAACTAGATACCAGCTTCTTGCACATCTACGTGTAAGAATGTAAAACCAATTTATAAATGTAATGGTTGATATACTGCGTCAACTTGAGAAGTTTAGAAGCTTAGCTAAGTGACTCAGCAGTCCTACATCCTAGGATGCAGAGGGCATGCCTAGGGCAGCTATTTACAGCTTGGCCTGGGATGTTGTAACATTGATTGTGTCAATTTGAGAATTTTTTTTAGAAGTTTAGCTAGTTGACTTTGCAGGAGCCCATGCACTTCACTCTGTAAGCACCCTGAGCCTGTGTAATAGGAGGGCATGGAGATGATGTGAAGGCTGCATCTGCCTTGGGAGGGGTGGCCTAGATACAGTATAAGGGAAAATGGCAGAAATGCTCAAAAACTCAGTAAATTTAACTCAGAAAGAAAGCTTTTGCTTAGCACAGTTGAGTGGGAGAAATCAAGTCTCTAAAATATAAGATGGAGGATAAATTTCTATATGAAATATATCATAATGCAGTATCAGAATGACAGTAGGCAGATTTCATTAGAAAACATTTTGATATAGCTTTTTAAATTAATTCATTCAGTAATGAGTCCCTACCATCGGTCAGAAACCATATTGAGGCTGGGGATACAATACTGTACAAAATAAGACATAAATCCTGAGTCTCTGCCTTGTAAGGTCTTATAGGATCCGTGCAATTGTTTTTGTGTGTGTGTGTATTTAAATGTATCTGTACTGTATGCCTACTTGTAAATCACAGCAAGTGTTAACTGTGCTGAGGTGAGTGATTCCCTAAAGTGATGTATGACGTTCTTCCGTATCTGTCCTGTGAAGTTAGGACTTCTTTTGACAGGAACGGCATACCTGTCTGTGTTCAGGTCTTGCCAGATGTCATGCTGTGTGTGGTTTCCTATTTTGTGACTAATGAGTGATACAGATTAATTGAAAATGGTTTAAAAGAAACTAGCAATGTAATTTGAAACTTGAGGGGTTTTTTGTTTGTTTGTTCATTTGTTTTTTGGGTTTTGGGGGTTTTGGTCATTTTGAAGGAAAGATTCACTCCGTTCAGGAATATGTAAATAAAATAATAGTTTTCCAGGCTGGGGATATAGCTTAGTGGCAAAGGGCCTGCTTGGCAAGCACAAAGTTGTGAGTTTGAACCCCAATACCAAAAAAATAAGTCTTCCTCTACATGTCACGCAGTTCAACTAAATTGATTAGCGCAATAAATTTGCCACTAGATTTTAATTATACTGATTGCTCAAAAAGTTGTACATAATTTGGTTTTAGAGACCTAAGTTCTATAGGATTTAAATTTTAATTATTTTTGTTTGAAGATTTTAAGTTTAATTTCATTTGACTATGACTTATATTAAATTAAAACATGCTTTGAAAGACAGACTCATACTTGGAGAAACAGAGCCAGATGATTAATGGGCTTCTTTATGAACTAATATATTTTATGAAGAGGCATTGCTTATACCAATCGTATTACATATCTCCTTCCCAGTTTTTAAAGATTACTCTGGAAACAAATGAGTTTCTTGTCAACATCCAGGCAAACTATTCCACATAGACTTTGGCTATATTTTGGGTCGGGATCCGAAGCCTCTTCCTCCTCCAATGAAGCTGAATAAAGAAATGGTAGAAGGAATGGGCGGCACCCAGAGTGAGCAGTACCAGGAGTTCCGTAAGCAGTGTTACACGGCTTTTCTCCACCTTCGAAGGTAAGCTAATGGTTTGCTTAACACGTAAAATTCTGGTAAATCTGTTTTACAGAGCAAATGAAAGTGTTATTCATAAGTGTGCACTCACTAGCCTTACTTTTTCTAAATGCTACAGGTAGCAGTATTTTTTAATGTGCATTTTGTATTTATCTTAGTAAAGAAAAAGATTCAGAATGTATTGATTTCCCACTAATTATCCCATTGTAAAAATGGGATTCCAGCTGGGAAGCTAGAATCATACAAAAGAAATCAAGCAGGCAGGTGAAAGTCAGGGGCTTGACACCATTTTAATGCCATGCGTTTTTTTTTCATCCTTTGAGCTTTGGGAAAGAGAAAGAAGATGACTTTCTCTTCTATTCAGATCTTCTTGAAGGCAGTCCTGCAGGGTTATTGGCAACATATTGGCTCTTAAAGAATGAAGCATTTAAATTATTTGCAGTAATATTAGTTCACTCATTTTTGTTCTTTTAGTGCCTTTGTGAACCTCAGTTTTAGATGCTCCTCAGGAGCATTTATAAGTTTGTTTAATGATTAAATAGTAAATCTAACATATAATTTTGTCTTTGATTTGACACCTTGTCACTCAGAGTACTATGAAAAAGTACTGATTTTTTTCCTGCCTCCTTTTTTTTCCAGTGCATCTATCTCTGCTTCTTTATTGAACTTTATTTAAGACTGAATATCATGTAGCATCAGGAAAAATTTATGTTTATTAATCATGGCTCTGATAATTAGTCAAAAATGACAAGATCATTTGACTTTAATATTTTTACCCTCACTATACAAAATAAATTTTCATAGTCTAGCAGAAAATTTATCTTCCAGGTAAAAATACAACTAATATGTAGAATCGTCTGTGCCTGTAGGCTATTTCCTTATCTTTGTAACCTCAGTTGCTTAAGTAGTGCTTGGAGCATAGATTCATTGGACATTTATTGAATGAGATCTCTCAGTATTTCTATGAGAAGCTTCAAAAATGCTACACGGAAGTCATGTTTCAGAGTGGTTAATGTTGCTTGTCCCAGGATAATTACTATCCTTTCCTAATCCCATTTCATTTTTGTAGTTTTACTTTAAACTCAGAATTTTTCATGTGTCTCAACCTCTATACCATATATTTCATATTTTAGTTAAGTTATTCTGTCTTAAATAGAAACTGCAAGTTATTGGCAGTAGCTGTATTCACCCACATTATTTATGCTTTCAGTGGCAGAATGGCACAATTTCATTACTCAGAAATAAATACTAAAAGAATAATGAGAAAATCAGTAGTTTTTCCAGTTCGCTTGGAAATGCAAAAATACTTTCAAACGATTCTCGGTACAAAACAAAACCGAAAAAAAGTGCTTTTAGAGAAATGAGAGTTCTACTTTATTATTTGAAATTTTTAAATTTAAAGGTAACAGGATAGTAGATGGAACCCTGATGATCTCAGTGAAGAGGCAAGCAAGACGTTAAGGAATAATGACTGAGAATGTCAAAGGTTTGATAGTAGAAAGAAAACGATATATTTTGTAAATCACATTGCTAATGAATTACTAGTAACTTAGTAAAATGAGAAAATAAGCAGGTTATCAACATAGAACTCAAGTTACCTTTCATTACAAAGGATTAATTAAAATAATTGAAGTTTTCTATTTTAAAAAAGTCACTACTTTAAGTAAGATGAGGTTGATTAAAAGTTTGATCAGCACTTTTTTAGCATGAAATACAGATACTAAACAATTTGTGTTTAGGATATAAAAATTTTCTTGTAAGTTAAAAGTTTGTTTAGAGTTCCTTTTGTACTAAGACTGAATGGTTACTGTTGTATTAGATGAAAAGAATTAACTTGTTAGGTAAAAGTTGGTTTGGAGTCCCTTTGAACTAAGTCTGTGAATGATTACAGTTGTGTTAGATGAGTAAACATTTAGTAGTTTAATGATTTTCATGTAATAATATTTTACCATTTTTTATTAATTAGTACGTATTTAAATTCTCATGACAACAGTAGTAATACTGAGACATTTTCAAATGTATGTGTCTAAGGGAAACATTACCTTTTATTCTGTTCTATCCTTATGCAAATAGAGCTTAATGATGAAAACATACAGTATTTTTTGGTTAATACCAGCCAGGCACGATGGCACAGGCCTGCAATCCCAGCACTCAGGAGGCTGAGGCAGGAGGACATTGCAAGTTCAAGACCAGCCTAGGCTACAAAGTGAGCTTAGGGTCAGCCTGACCTACAAAGTAAGACCCTATCTCAAAGCAAACAAACAAAACCTTGCAGTACCAAAAGTAGAAAGTCATTTAACCTTATCAAGTAAGGTTCTTATCTCAGAGGATATTTGACAGGTAACCAAATATCAGTGAATTTGTTCTCATTATCTTCCTCTTTTCATTAACTGCCTGGTTTCCTCTCCTTGAAATAGAGCACTTACTAAATAAATGATGTTATATTATTCAACTAGTATGTATTAGATGAAAGTGAATATCATGTAGGGGAATTAGCCTGTGTGCAAACACCACTTCATATAGTTAAGTTCATTCCTCTTTTCAGTATTGAAGATTTTTCCTGGAAAATTTAAACTATCTGTACTTGACAAATGTGACCATAATTGTTGGTATAAACATGGGTCAGAGAGTAAGTACATTTTTCATGAACTCTGTACCAAGTCTCTTCTTTTTCATGTCCCTATATAGAGTGCTTGTCTATGGCTTGGCTCAGTTTTGCACATTTTCCCACCCTATCAGTTTTTATACTTAAGGTTACTTTGTTTCTCCATACTGGCTTTAAAGATTTTTGGTAATCTTTGAATATCGTTTGCTGTGGAGGATATTAAATGAGTACCCTACTTAATATAGACGTTCTATTTTAGTTCAGTTATTCCATCTTGAATGGAAAATGCAAGTTAGTAGCAGTAGCCATAAAAGAAACACACATTCTGTTTTCGAAAAGGCAGATGATTTAACATAAACCCTGGCTGTTTACTACCTGGAGTCTGGGGCAGTGAGAGGGGACACTTCAGGTCCCCATCGGATTTAATTAGCCTAATATTAGGGCGAGATGTTGATGTCTTAAGAAGTTTCCAAGGTGAATCTAATAAGCAGATGGTTCAAAACTGAGTCTTTTATTCTCCACCTCCCCCATGTTATCCTATGGTAGATTTCTCAGGTTCCTCTCATGACAAGATGGGAATAAAATTTATAATCAACAGAGTATGAATAATTAAAGATTAGATTGTCAGATGTGATGTCACAATCATCACATTGTGACAGCTAGCACATTTCTTGTAGCCTTGTCAAGTGGATCATTTAATTTTCAAGGAGAAGGGTTGGGTGTGGTGTACCTGTTGCTCCTTATGGCCGCTTCCAAACCATTTCTTTACTAGCATTCTAGAGAAGAAAGGCACGCGCGCGCGCGCACACACACACACACACACACAGCCCTCTATTGAAAATCACTATCAGACATATTACCCACAGCTAACCTCCGCCTCTGTCTCATCACTGACAACTTCATCGTCTTCAGCATACACAAGGGATTGGCCTCTTGGGAGTTGACATCCTTCACAGAGAAGCCTTGGCTACACCTTCTAAACAATAATAGTAGATCTCCTTCTTTCAAAAAGTCTCAGTCTCAGAGTTTTTACTCTTAAGTAATACTTTATGTCCGCCACCACTGTTTTTGGTTGCTTACTTTCTTGTTTTTAAGACAGAGTCTCCTCGTGTTGCCCAAGTTGGTCTCTGATTCCTGGCCTCAAGTGATCCTCCTGCCTTTGCCTGCCAAAAAGCTAGGACTGCAGGCTTGCACTCCAGCCCTGGTTTCTTAGATGTTTCCTTATTCTACTTCATTGCTATGTGCAGCCTGGTCAGTTTGCTACCATTTATAATCTGCCTTATGTTGTCTTGTTTACTCCTCTGAATTTTATGGCCCCGATCTATAATCACTCTTCTTACCCTTTCTTCTATATTCAGGAATTTGCATACATCCTTATATTCTCAGCTGTGGAAATCCTAAGTCTCAGAACTTAGACTCAGAACTTTCTACCTTCCTACTTCAAGTGTCCTAAAGAATATCTTATACTACTGAAGAAAATCCAACAGTCTTTTCATCCTCGCTGGGTTTAAATCGGTGGTTTTCAGTTTGAGGGTTTGTGAACTTCCCCCTCCCCCTGGGGACACTGATGAGCATCTGAGTAGGTCTTTGCTTTTCCTACTGAGTCAGCCTGTTGCATCCCTGAAGAGACCAGCAGTGTTGCTGAACAGTGTACTGCTGCCCTGATGCTCCAGGTTCTTCACAACATGTCTTCATTGACTTCTTTTTTACTCAGCCTTCTTCATAAGGTTTCCCTGCCTATTTTGTTAGTAGTCTCACTTTATCAAAATCAATAACTTACATCAAATCTGTACCAAATGTTTTGCTGATTTTTTTCCCTCTTTTAAAATTACTACATACTGACCCGTGTAGAAGTTTCTTTCTTACATAGGACTTGATGCTGAATCTTTTCTTTCTCATTAAAGTTTTTCCTTTCCATTATTATCTAATACTGTCACTTTAAGTATGATTCAAATGCAGATTCAAAATCATACAGCCAGCTCTGATAAGCCCTGTGAGGACTATTTAATCACTTAATCGACATGTCTACTAAGAATACCGTGAGCATGTTAAACTTGGTCAAAAATGGAATTTTTGTTTCCTTGCCTAAAATTTTACTCCTTCCTTCAGCATATTCTATTTTACTGAATAACTAGTGTCAATTATTTACACATTATCTTTGGTGACATTCAGTCCTTCTGTCCTCTCACCCTGTCTCCACTAAAACAGTCTTATGTAAGTATCAATTAATATATCCTCAAATGTGATCTGCTAGCCTCTGTATTGTTTCTTTTCTGCTTGAAGGTCTGTTTTATGTTTCCTTTCTTCCATTTGTGTTCCCCACAAAATGCCCAGTTGAGATTGTTTTAAATGCCTGTCACAGTTTGTTCCTGAACTCTTCAAATTCAGTTGTTTCTCATTGCATTTGGAATAAGACTACACCTTCTTCATGTGGTCCTCTGTCTCCCCACGCTACCAGTCTCCGACTCATTTTCCTCATTTTGTTTTTTGGGGCATGGTTTTCATTTTCTTTTAAAAATCTTTTTATCAAGCAGACATAAAATTGTATTCTTAATCAGTTTATTGTATGACTTCTTACCTGTAGAGACCTTGTTTGTTTGCTTCACCACTGTGTCTTTAGTGCCTGGAACAATGTATATAGTGACCACTCAGTAAGTATTTGTTGGTTGAATGAAAAAAATTGTAATGGTAAAAGTGGAACACCTGTGGTTTACATATATCAGTTCTTACAAGGAAATTAATTTAGAGGTACGCTAAATTGTTTATACATGATCCTAACTATTTCTTTAAGGGTGTAAATGGATTACAACCAATTTGATTACAAGATTATATCAAATTGGAGATTTTTATTAGAGGCCCTCTTGACTTATGGGTGGGATACAATTTAAAAATTATAAGTAGACCATTTAAAACTCATTTATATATATAAAGTCATTTTTATGTACAAATTCAATTATCATTTTAAGTCAGTATTATACAGCTTTTAAATAACAAGTTGCACATTTTAAAATTATAGATAGGAAATGGCTGGAAGAGAAGTGATGCAGCACTGAACGTGTACTGTGTCCCCGGAGAAGACAGTGCAAGGCACCTGTAGTGACACTTGTCCTGAAGTTGGCTAAGAAACACTGTCTAAAACCAAAACTTCCTAACCTCACGTCCATTCCCAAAGTCAAACCTTAATTATTTTTATCATGACTGACCCAGAGCATAAGTCCAAGGGAAAATGAAGTGATGTAAGCCCCATATAAGCTCATTTACTTGTTTCCCAGGGCAGCTGCACCTCCATAAATATAGTAAGCATTTGAAATAATAATCTTCTTGTTCGAGAACAAAGGAAGACTTTTGAGGATTAGTGAAAATAAACTGTTACTTCCTATTAGAGGCTAGCAAAGATATTATTATTTCGATACCTTATCCAATTTTAATATGACTGGGTATATTAAAGTTTTTTTTCCCTTCATTTGGAATTACTTAACATCCAAATCAGACTAATTCCTAAAACCTTGACTAGTACCCCCAGAGTGTGGTCATGCTTGGCTCCATGAGCTGTTCTGTCTCCCTTTCATTCATTTAATCGACATGATCAAGAAGTCTAAGGGAAGTCCCTGTTTGTCGTTGTTTACCAAAGATGGATCTTCAGTAATATCAGATGCTAATTAAATCAAAACTGGACTATTCTCTGATCCCATCTAGAGTGTATTTCCGTGTATGTCAAAAGTTTGTCCATAATAAAGGATCTAGATTGTAGTGCTCTTAAAAGACTGAGAAGAAGATATTTTTTTCAAGACTTTCATTGAAAAATCTTAATTGTCAGTTTCGAGTTGTTTTCTGTTGAAGCAATAGTGAGTATTCATTAGTAAAATCCAAGTGTTACCACTTGTAGAATTGCAGGGTTGTTTTGTTGGGTTTTTTGAAAGAGGATCTCGTTGTGTAGTTCGGGTTGGCCTAGAACCCACCATGTAGCCCAGGCCAGCCTTGAACTGGTGGGGTGGTCCCTAGTGCTGGGTTACAGGTGTGTGCCACAATGCCTGGCTAGAAGCATTCTTGATAGTAGAAAGAAACGCTGAATTCTAACTCATTGCTATATATTTTTTGTTGCTTTTCTTTAGGTATTCAAATCTGATTTTGAACTTGTTTTCCTTGATGGTTGATGCAAACATTCCAGATATTGCTCTTGAACCAGATAAAACTGTGAAAAAGGTAATTTTTGTATATCTTTAGGTATCACTGTCTGCTGTTCATATATAAAACATGTTAGGATTTTAACAGCCATTTCCCCTTATATCCCAGCCCGTAGATTATTAACTAACATAAATTCAAAAAACTTCCTTTGTATAATTTTTTTTTTTTACATTTCATAACGCAGTCATCTCTCACGTCTTCTGGAAGCACTTCAGTTGTGTTCCTTTCACTGTCTGCAGCCATAGTCACAGGAAGTGATTGCCGTATGTGGAAAGAGAGCTCACTACTAAAATTGTTCCTTTACCGTGAAAGTTTTAAGTTTTTCTTTAATTTGCAAATAGATACTTGATTCCTGGTATCCCCAGGTGAAACATACGAAGCATATGGTAACGTAGATGGGAAAATAGAAATTCTATCCTTCCCATCCGTACTCTTGTTATGGGGGCTTCTTCCTGTGTCAGAGGCATAAGAGACTTGCTTCTAAACTCGGCCTAAAGAGAGAGCAGCAAAGGAAAGCCAGCGTGTGGATGATGAGCTATTTGCTGCTACCTTAACCTTGCATTCTGTCAAGGGATAGGAAGAAGAATGGATATGTAAAGCACATTTTTTACCCAAAGGTATTATAAAATGGTGCTAAACACCAAGATGATTGTCATACTGAACTTCAAAGAAAGATAGTATAGTTTTTGTTTTGTTTTGTTTTAACTTACAGAAGGGTGAAATCTCTGAAGGACAGTAGCAGTGTCTGAGATGGAGTTGCTGTGATGTTTGAAAATATTAGGCGGCACCAGAAAGCCCTAATTTCTACTATGACTGACTTTGAGCATTGTTAAATACCTCTATAATTTACCATGAACAAGACTAATTTTTTTCTCAGTTTATACATCTTTAGTAAGCAATGAGAGAAATTTTAAATGTTTTGCTATTTAACCACCTTAGGAAGACTATAATTTTTTAGGATTCTTTTTTCAATAAAGCAAATAAAATACTGATTTTTTTCATTTATTCTTTTATCCACTAGCACTAGTCAATAAAATTTTCTTTTCCTCTAAGAGGAAGGAAATGGACCACTTTTCACACTCATTTTTTGGCATGTCCTATTTTTTTGTCATTTCATTAATGTTTATTGATTAATGCTCATCTGTCAAGATACAAAGTTGGTTGGTGAAATTTTCCTTAGCTATAATCAATGACTCCACCAGATTGCAAATGTGGTTGCTGTTTTTGTTTGCATCTGCTCTATTCAAAGTCTGTGTTCTGTTTATTTTAAATCCATTCATCTTATCTCTGTTATACATTCACTGTTCCCTGACTACAGAATATTCAGAAGTCATTTATGAAATTTTAACAGTATTTGTCAAACTGAGTCAGACAGTTTCTTTGGCCAGTTTTATTAGACCTTTGCAATATGTCTATTCTAGGAGATTCTGATAATTCCTTTTTTTGTTACCAACTATAGTACTGTCTTTTAAAACATAAAGCAATTTATTTTATGAAAAAAAAGTAAAAACAAAAGCATTAATCATTTGGCATACTAGCACTCTTCATATTTTTATTCTAGTTTCAATAAAGTTAAAGCATTTTAAAAGTATATTTTAGTATATGTTTCATTAAAGGTTTCTGTGCTTTCTGATATTTTATCAAGAATGTGAAATAAGCAATTGTACCTAAAGGTGACATTAAAATCTGAAGAGTATTAGAAAATTATGCTGGAATTAGCTGATTTTTGTGCTTTGGATTGATATTTTATTCATGTAGATTTTTTTTTACTTGGATAAAATAATGATTTCTGACATCATTTCAAAAGGTTACAAACTGGAAAATTTTTTGTCTTGGTCTCATGAATCAAAGCCAGTTAAACAAAGCAGTGTCTTTGAGACTGAAGCCTTGTAACAAGTACAGACTCTTCAAAATGAGTGATCAAAACGAAGTTCAATAATAATCTTTTTTCTTTTTAATTTGGAGTATTACTTTCTTTTCAGTTTTTTAGAAACAATTTTATCACAGGTGTTTTTGTTAATCAGAGTTGGTAGCATGATTGTCCAGAAATACCAAAAATATGAAATTGAGTTAGTGAGAGTCAATCCCAAAATACAAAAATGTGATCAAAATATTTAGTGAATGTTTAAATATTTTTTAAAAATAATAACAAACAAAGACACCTTCTTATCACTTCCTGCTTCTTTTACACACACCTCTCCCTTCATTCCTACCACTGTTGAAGCAGTTCCGGAAGTCAGGTTCTGAGCAGCCTTCCTTGCCCTCTCACAGCTTCCTCTGTGGCCTGAGTCAGTTCAAAATGTTCAGCTCACATGGCTGTTTTGACTTTGGAGAAAAATGAGAAGTCCACGGTGCCACACTAGGTGAATAAGGCCATTTGGCAGAAATTGCCGTAAATAGTTAATCAGTATGGCATGATCTGAAAGCACAGCAATTGTTTATTTATAAATAAAGATTACAGTAAAAAACTTTGCACCATTAGTCCACTTCAAAAATATTCTTCCTTGCTCTGAGCACTTATGCCATTATTCTCAGCAATGCATATTTTACTATAAGTTAAAACATTTCTATGTATGGCTCCCTAAAGTGTGGAATTACCTCAGCTACCAGAATGCAAAATCTAAAATGAATAATACCAGTTACCAAAGATTTCTCAGAAGAGCAGAATGAATAGCCAAGGCTCTTGTCTTTTAATGATGGTTGTCATTCAGAACATCATATTAAATTCTCAAAAAAAGATTATAGTTTTAAATTAACCTTCAAATTAGAAAACCCTGATCTATTTGATAATCATTATATATTTACACATTTTTAAAAGAAAAATAAGGTATTGAATTTCTGGTTTGTAAAGTGTGTCCAAATTGAGGTCCATGAAGTTAAATTGGACGGAAATTTGATAAGGCAGATCTCTGCTTTTAAAGTAAAAATATCCAATGACTGATTATTACTTGGTAAGAAATAAGACCTTTCAGTTAGATCGGAACACTCATTGACATAGAACTAATAAACTTGAGAAAGGTTCTCTATTCATAAGTAAACTTGAGAAAGGTTCTCTAATCATTCATAAGTAGCCATTCTAAGGTCCTTTGGTTATTACAGATGAATTGTCCAAGGTTTCCTTTAAAAGTTACGCCACCAAGGGTATATTTTTATTAAGCTTTCTTTTGGGTGTGAGGTGCCAGGCTACAATGAAAAACTGTTATCTGTAATTAAATGGTGTTAAGTGTAAAAGTCATCTGAAAATGGGACTTAAATACTCAAGAGATTTGCTATTGTTGCTTAAAAGGTCATGAACAAAGTGTTCTTATTTGCAGTTGCTGTAAAATTATTTTGCTTAAATGTTAGAAGATTTTACTTAAATATGTTAAGGGAAATACAGTAGTGAGGAAGTTAAAGAAATTTTGAACAAAACAATGAAAGCCACTGAAGTAAGCCCATCTCTTTCCCAAATCCGTATTAAGTTTTTACAAATCTTACAATGCAAAGCTATGCAACACTCAAGTTCTCATCTGATGGAGAAGCCACAGCCAGGAACTTACTGAGCAGAACATTCAGCACCATTCAGTGTTTGAATTTGATTTCAGTGAGTTTAATTGCCTGCTAGAATGAATTTACAGTGTCTGTAAAGTACAATTCAAGTTGTATAGCATATAGTAATCGCTAGATTTGTGAAGAAACACTAATGTGACACAAAGTCAATGGATTAAAGAAGCAGTCAGTAGAAAATCACCCTGAGGTGACCAAGATGTCACAGCAGCATACCAGAAAAGTTCTTTAATGTACCTATTATAAGTATGTTCAAAGTTTTAAGAGAAAATAAATGTATGATAACTACATATGAGGATCTCAACACAGCAAAACTGGAAAGAAAAAAGAGAAATGGAAGTTCTGAAGCTGAAAGTGTAGTAGCTAAAATTAAATGTTAATTGAATAACAGATTGGATGTGCTGTTAGAAGGTATCAATAGTCCTAAAGATAAGTAAATAGAAATTATATAAATCTGAGGGAAAAAGAGAATGGAAGTTGAAGTAATTCATACTGAAGTGGATTCATAAACAATATAGGAATCCAAGCAGCCAATTTGATAAATTTTAGAATTTTATTAGCTTAGTTCGGTGACCACTCACATAGACCCCTGTTTCAGAGTCCAACTGAGTAGCCCTGAACTGGAGGGTTGTAGGACATTTAAAGCAGAAAATTACAAAATTAAACATACCTATTGGAAACCAGTTAGCTAGAATCTTACATATTAATTTTGGTTGATACTGGTATTCTGCTTCTTTGTTTAGCAGATTAATTTATTTTTTAGAAGATTAATTTTTTTCTCTTATGGGTACAGCTCATTCTGCTTTTCTCATGGGATTTGTACCCTGAGTAATTTTTCACTCTACTGGGTCAAATACAAGGCATGAGTCAAATACACAGGCACAGGAGGGCATCAGTTATGCCAGGCTACAGCACATCCCTTAAGAACCTTGTGGACAGTAGCAGGTAACCTAATTCAGTAAATGGCATACCAAATAACTATTTATATGTCATTAAACCTCTTTAAATAAGATGTTTTCATTTTTTAGTATTAAGTACATATTTGCTGTGCATAATTCAGGCACACAGTTACGTAAAGGTTGGGTAAGTCAGGTTAAAGTTTTGTTTGGTGTTTTCTTTCTTTCTTTCTTGTTTGTTTGTTGGAGATAGGGTCTTGCTAGGTAATTCAGGGTGGCCATGAACTCACTGCATAGGCCAGGCTGGCTTCAAATTTATGGCTGTCCTAGTGCCTCAGCCTCCTTAATGCTGGGATTATAGGCGTGTACCACCATGCCTGGTTTGCTTTGATTCTTGGGCTCTGTAATTTTTTATATCCTTAAAAATAATTTCAAAACTGTCAGACATGCCGTTTGTATGTAAAAATCAAGGAAACCAAAAGCTTAAACTCAAGGGACATGGTTACCATTATCTGAGATCTAAAATGAGAGCAGGAAGTGGCTGATGACAACCCTTAGCTCCAGCTCCACTAAACTGCCCTTTCCTTCTTTCCTTTGTATCTCTTTTATCCTTTGGCTGTTGACTGTAGGGTCATGTGGTATATATATTTCCATTCAGTACACAGAGTTGGGCTATAAGTCGCTAGACTGTGCCTCCTTGTATCTAACTTTCTAGTAGTTAAATCCCAAACTCAAAAGAAAGTGCTAATAGATCATATTTTATCTCCATGGGAATTCTTAATCTACTTTTCAAAAACTTGTGGATGATTTATAATAGGAAAAAGGAGTAAAATATAATGGTTATATATAATGCTATGAGAGTGCCCCTTATCATCACTGAAGTGGCCTTTGAATGGTTTCATAAGTTCTTTGCTGCAATTTCTTGGCATTACCTGCTTCTGGGCCATCTGGGAGTTGAATGAAATCTTACATGTATAGTGCTTTCAAATATACATGTTTTGTACAAAGTAATCATTAGTAACCGTGGTTTTTATCTTTTAGGATATCAAATATACAGATACATATACACACTAACTTTTTTAGTACTTGATGCAAATTAACTATAAATGTGAACTAAAAGAAAAATTCCCCTATCATTGGAAACTAGACCCAATGAGCTATCTTTTGCAGAAGTATAGGGCACTATGATAGTAAAGGAGATGTTTTAGAAGATCTAGTTTAGTGTATTTTGCCACAATTGACTAGTTCTTATGAACTATGACAGAGAAAGTGGGAAGAATGTTAATATAATCTCATCTTGTTACATCCATTTCATAATAACAGTGATAAAGTAACAGACATTATTCATAACAGTGCCAGTTTGAATCACACAATGTTTCTAGATCTTGACTTTTTTGGGGATGGAGGAACCAGGAATCAAACTCTTGACCTTACACTTACCAGGCAAGTGCTTGAAGCCACTGAGCTATATCCTTGGCCAAAGATCTTTACCTTTAAAGTCTTATCTTTGGATTAAAACCATTTTCTCTGATTTTGAAAGCAGTATGCTAGCTCAAAAGGCTGGCATTTAAAATTCCGTTTTTAAAAAAGTTACAAATTATTTGTTTGACATAGAAATAACTTACTTTACTATCTGTCAGTTTTGTTCTGTCTGTTTAAAACATTATCCTTGTTTTTCTTCATTAGAAAGACTAATACACAGTTGCCTTGTAGGTTCAGGATAAATTTCGTCTGGACTTGTCGGATGAAGAGGCGGTGCATTACATACAGAGTCTGATTGATGAAAGCGTCCACGCTTTGTTCGCTGCGGTGGTAGAACAGATTCACAAGATTGCCCAGGTGAGTGCTCCTCTGGCAGCCTCTTCCTCTTGGTGTCTCCAAAAACTGCTCCTGAGTCTTCAGAGGGCCACACTTTTCACCTCTCAGCAGCTTGCTGAAATGAAGTCCTATGTGTGCGAGATCAACTGCAAAACATCCACTTTGCTTAGCAGTGACTAAGTTGAGGAAGACTCACATAGACAGGAGTGATGGGTATGTCTCCCTCTTGGGAGCAATTTCAGGTTTAGCAGAGTCCTTGGCAAGTTAGACATAAATCATAGCTATGATTATATAGGGAAACTGTTTCACACCAGCTTGTAAGGATGATCATCATTGGCCCAAGGATGTAGCTCAGTGGCACAGCACCTGCCTGGCAAGTGCAAGGTCGTGAGTTCAATTCCTGGTGCCAAAAAAAAGTTTTATTTATGAATTTCATAATATTTATGAAAATTTTTAACAAACAGAAGAATTAGACTGTTTTCCTTGTGAACTCCTTTCTGACTCTATACATTCACTAAATATATTTTCCTAGTCACCTAAACTCAGCATGTGTGTTATGATTCTCCAAATTCAGTCCAAATTCATTATGTCACCAAACCTTTTCAGTTCCTTTGATCATTTCTTTATGTCTGTCATTTTCTGACTCAGTGATATGTTGGATAGTTAAAAGTTTTTATAACTCTTCCCTCTATTTAAGTCTGTTTTTGAATATTTATTCTCAATGTTGTGACTTATTATATTTTGACAAATTGATGATTTTCCTTGCTTTTTAAAAGTCTAAACATTGTCAGTGTTTCTTCATGACCTAATAATGATGTCCAGTCTCTAACAAATGAGGCTTTCTAGCGTGCTGTGTTCTAAGGTATTTCCAGGCTGTTCACTGATATTCTCTTTGAATATCTTGTTCTCTTTTTCTCTTTTTTATTTTTTTCTCTTTTTTATTTATTTCAAGGAGAAAAAAAGCGCAAAATTTCAAAACATGTCAACACTTTGTCTTTCATCTCAGTGATTACTTTGCATCTGCCATGTTTTTAGCTCAGAATGTCCATTTTCTTTTTTTGTTGTTTTTGTTTTTTTATTGTTTGTCTTGTTTTGTTTTTTTGAGACAGGGTCTTGATATGTAGTTCAGGCTGGCCATATGCTCACTTTGTAGCCCAGGCCGGTCTCTAATGGGAATGATCAGCCTCCGCCTTTCAAGTGCTGGGATTACAGTACAGGAGTGTGTCACCACGAGCAGCTCCGTTTTCTGAATAACAAACTTTCTATAAATTTGTGCTCGGAAAAATCCAGAATGCTGTTCTTAATTAAGATTCGTCTTCCTATGACTCTTTTTAGTCCTTTACACCTTCAACATTTCATGATAAGGCTGTGATTTGATATCTCAGTGCCATGAGACTCAGATTTGAATTCTGTCATCCTGCCAGTGTGAGCCATTAGTCAGACATGCATGGCTGTCTTAAAAAATAGGTGCCACTGTAGCTGAAGAAGCAGTCAGTACGTTGACATTTGGTGTACGCTGCACCGATCAGCTACCTTTATGTTAAACTGTTTTAAAGAATTTCAAGAATATAAATAAATTTCTTTTAATGTAATGAAAGAAACTTGTTCATTAGTGTAATAATTTTAAATTGGTATGAATAGTATTAATATTTATATTTGGGCAGTAATTAAATTCAAGCAACTAACAAGATTTGGTCCATTTGTAGCCTTAATTAATTTTATTAGTAAGAAGACCAATTAAAGTGATTATACCATAAAGTGTTACAAGCTACCCAATGGGACAGTCTCCATGCGCCATGGGTAATTCAGGCCAGCACAAATTTTTTAATAACAATTCCACTAATATTTGGTTTCTACTATAGATATTTGGGTTATATTTTAACTCCTAAAATGTGAAGTTCTTAATTGCTAGAATTTTTCTTTCTGGCTTGAAAAACAGTGTATTTTCCCTGAGCAATCTGAATTCTGTTTATATATCATAACTGCTACCCTCTGCTTCATGGGTCATAAATCCCAACCATTTAGCAAATGTAAACTGTGACTCAGTAGGACTGACTTGTCCAAGTCAGTCATTTTTGTTAACTAATGGTAGATTTAGTAGAGTATTATACATTTATTGGGGTAGGGGGTCCCAGAAAGGTATAATGATTTACTCAGTATCATATGATTAAAAAGAGGCATGAGAACTAGGTATAAACCCAAAACTTTTGACGGTTACATTTATTATGTTTGAAACTATTTCTCTTGAGCTATGTGTGGTGATTCACATTTGTAATCCCAGATCCCAGTGCTCTGAGGACTGAGGAAGAATTGGGAGTTCCCACACATCCAGGACAATGTAGCAACTTACTGAGCCAACTGTCTCAAGAATAAAAATAAAGAAAATAATAAGAGCAGGGAATGAAGTTCATTGTAAATGACTTCGGTTCAGTATCCAGTACTATGAAAGAGAGACAGATGGAGAGAGAGAGAGAGAAGGAAACAGGAAGGGAGGGAGGAGGAGAGGGAAAGGAAGGGAAAAGTCATTCTATTGGATTTTGTTAATTTTCATTATCTTGTTCACCACTATATTACCTGTCAGAGAAATTTTTCTGCTTGCACCTTCCATCATCAAGTTAATTTCCATCTCTCCGTATATGCACTTTTTCTTTTAAGCTCAACTAGTTATAATGTACTTGGGGTCAGAAACTTCTTTTCTTCATGTTTCTATATCAAGGGATTTGCCCTTCACAGTTATTTATATTTTACTTTACCCAGTCCTTATCTACAATTGTACACATTTTTCTTCTATTTGATTTTCCTTGTTCCATACTTAGAGGTCCTAGTTTTTCTCCTTCATCTCCTGGTCAGTTACAATAAATAAAAAGCTAAACCTTTACACATGATATTAGTGCTGATGCCTACTGCCACATTTCTGTTATCAGTTGCTGAGTAACCAGCTTAAATTCATGGGCTTAAGAAATAATAATGCTTTATTATTTCTTAAAATTCTTCAATCAGGAATACTACTGAAGCCCAGCCATGGAGTGATTTGTGTTGTTGTTCCTAGTGATCTCAGCTGGGTTCAGTTGTACAGCTGCATTCAGCTGGTGGTGGGTGAGGCTTTTCTGGAAGGCCCAGCTGGGATGTAGCCACATGTCTTGTGGCATGGTGGTGCTCCATGGAGGGCCTCTTCTGCTTCTCTCACTTCTTAGTGGTCTGATCTGAGTTGGTGCATGTGACTGACTTCCCCGAAAGTGAGTATAGAAGTGACGGGCCTCTTAAAGTAAGTCATAAGGACACCTACATTCACAAGGAGAAGAAACAGAATGTGCCTCTTGATGAGAGGGGAGGGTTTGTATGCAAGGGAAAGGAATTAAGTGTGGATCTTTGAAGATTTAACTGCCATTCATTTAATATGCTCCAGCGTAAAATTTGAACCTTCAAATTCTCTTAAATGAGCTAGTGGCTGGCTGGCTGGCTTGCTTGCTTGCTTTCTTTCTGGTACTGAGACTCGAACTCTTAACCTCATGTTTGCCAGGCAGATGCTTGTGCCATTGAGCTAAAACCCAGCCCAAGGCATACTTTATTTTTATGGCCTAGAAATTCTGTCACTAATTTGCATAAAAACTTAACTTTGTTAGCAGATCTCAGAATACAAGAAATAATTTTGTTAATTGTATCAAAGATGGAGTATAGCTGGGCTCAGTGGTGCATGCTTACAATTTTAGCACTCTGGGAAGCTGAGGCAGGAGAATGTGCAAGTTTGAGCCAAGGTTGGGCAGTTCGGTAACTTAGATTCTGTCTCAAAATTGAAAAATCAGTCCCCAACACGGGGGAGGGGGAGCCTGATTTAAATGGGGCGACATCATTATTTGGGGATAGTAGTAATAAAGAGGGTCTTGGTTTGCCAGTATCTGTGGGCCTTAGTTTCTACATCTTTGAAGTGATACATATAACACATCTTAACTCTTTTTGTGTCCTGTTTCCTTCCCCTTTCTTTCCCCTCCCTCCATCTTTGGTTCTCTTCCTATTTGCAAAAGTCTATTCTCCGTATTTCCTATTATCTGTCTATACTTTATAAAGAAATACATACAAAAATATATGATTTTTTCCCTTAAGAATTAATAGTAATCAGACATGGTGGCACATACTTGTAATCCCAACACTCAAGAGGCTGAGGCAGGACGATTTCCATGAGTTTGAGGCTGTTCTGGATTACACAGTGAATTCAAGGCCTGCATAACAAAACCCTGTCTCAAAAAAGAAACAAGTAATGCTAATAAAATACACACACTCAGATTCTGTTGATCAACTGATTTTTGTCAGTCATACTGTTTATTATAATGATGCAATATTGCTAATTGATTAACTGGTATATATTTTAACACATTCTAATTAATATTGTGCATTATTCATCCAAGTTACTAAAAATGGGGATAGACTGATACGTGTTAACAAAAGTTAACAGCTATTTCAACATTAGAAAATTATATCCTAAGAGAAGAAAAAGAATTGTCAGATATAGCTATTACCCGAAATACTGAAAAGGCTATTTTCTTCCATCATGCAATTTCTTGGGAAGGGTAGAGATTAAACACTGCAATATTAGTTGCCTAGCAACACCTGCCTATTAATAGTATAAATTTTCCACTGAAAAACATTTTATTTGGGTCATTGTCTTTGAAATTATATTATGAGAATTGTCTTCTCTGCAAAATGATATTTAAAGGGCTGGTCTTCTTAGGAGGCATAAAGGTCTCATCGTGTGTATTACCTACAGTTGTAAAGCATATTGCCGTGTGTTTCCCCTCTGTGTGATTTTCCATCTGTATCTCTCTTCACTGACCAAAAGTGTGGTGCGTGAAGTTGGCTTTCATTCATCATACTACATATTAAAACTAATTGAATCTCTGTAGATTAGATCAGAGGTGCATTTTTATACAGAATGATGGTAAAACAGTATGAGTACATTGAAGTTAGGAAATTTGCCTGATTTCTAGTTCAAGATACTAGAACACATCATTGCTGACCATTTACAAGAGTCCTTAGTCAGGACCCTGCTATATTACAGGAGGAAAGTATAGGTCCAAGCAGAGGGGCACAGGAATACATAGTCATATGTTCTTAAAGACCACTCACCTTAGCTTAAAGGGAAGAGCCAGTGTTGTGGGGCTGGGGGTCAAAACTAACAAAAATGAGAGGGAAAACTAGAAAAATGGTGTGGCTTACTCTGCTTGAATTTCTCCCTGGAGAGCCTGTGCTCTGTAATCAGTGTGAGAACTATGTATACACATGTGTCTTCATTTGAACTAGGTTTTTGTGCACCTTCAGGAAAACACTGACCTTTCAAAATTAGTACTTGTACTGATAATAATCTTATATTATATTTTAGAATTTTGAGTTACTATTTCATGGGTCAGAGAAATTTCATTTTAAATGTTTTCAATAATGACAAATGTAATTAACAGTAAATATTAGTTATACTTCCCGATCCTAATTTTTTTACTCTTAAATAAAATACGCCATAATATCTTTATTTGCGAACCTCATTCGATGTTTGGTTTTGCATGATAAATTAATGAAACTAAGTACCATATATAAGCTAATACCCTCTGTATAAAAGAAAAATTGTTACAAGGAGTTTCTTGAGGGTCATATGTCAGCTAATGCCCACTGTATTAAAGGAAAATTATTATACACAAGGATTTGTCTTTTCTTTCTTCAAAAATTTAAAGTCCCATGTTTTATTGTGTGGTATTATTTTAACTCCTGATGGTAAGCAAGCAGGTAAGTAATAAATATAGTGTCATTTTCTGCCTAAAGCATAAACCCACTTTTAACAAACATATAATTAGCTTAATAAAATGTCTGTAAAACCCCATTTCATTAATTTATCATCCTCCTTTAAAAATGAAGTGGCATTTACGCTTTAGCTGTGACACAGCTATCTGAATGTGTAAATGCAAAACAAAAGCATTACACATTTAAAGCATTATTAATATTCCTGTTAAGTGTAAGTATAGGTCTCTCTGTATTTTGTTTTTGCAATATTAGCTTTCTATTTTTTTCCCTTTTTTGATGACTCACACATGTTCATGTTCTCTTGTTTTTGTTTTTTGAAACTTCTGTGTATCTATAATTGATCTCTAAAAACTAACTCCTAGGTACCTTACTTAAGTGCTTTCAGCTAAAGTCAAAAGCCATATATCCTTGAGTACTGCCAAGTGGCCTTTGCTAAGCCAGCGCTGTGACTCCATGCTTAATATGTAGACTCTCTCTAGTCCTCTTTGTCTTGGCCTTTGAATGTGTGCCTCTGTATAACAACTAATATCTGCTTGTAAAATCATGTTCCACTCTGCCTGCTAAATGCAGAATGACCTAACAAGAAGAGGAGAGACTGTCATTTCTGTGTTTCCATTATATGGTCTTCATTTAGCCATTAGAGAACAGGACTATAACATACTTTGTGGACCAAAACAAAATCACTGAATTCTGTAGCCATATAAAAATCCTTCCTTAAAATTAGTTTTTAAATATAGTAATTTTCCAAAGAGCCAGATGATTCCCCTATTAGTGGTTTAAACAATGCATTAACCATTATATCATTCAAGACTATTTTATGTCATTTTATATCTTTTCTCATTTATTTGGATTATTTTGATAGGAATAACAGCAACAATAATAACTAAGAAAACATTAAAAATGACTGCAGCCTGTTGAGTATTTCTGTGTACTGTCAAGTACACTTTCTGTGTCTCCTTCTCTAATTCACATACTCATGAAGTAGTTATGCACAAGGCCTGCTTTACAGGTGAAAAAACAGGCTAATCTGCAGCAGAGCCCAGATTCAAGCATAAACCTGGAATTGGGGAAATACATACAGGTCACTGCTCATGTTTCTCTTCAGTTTATAACTAAATTTTAAATCATTACACGTAACAGGTTTTGTTATGAGCGGTGTTTTTAAAAATTTACTTGTAAACTTAACAAATGATCTCTTTATCTTTTCTTTCCTTAATCTTTTATCTGATCTTCAAAAGAAAAAAATGAGCTGCTCAAACAGCCAAGAAAGTATGATATATAAAGGGTTCACTGGGAACAGTTAATCTGCAATAAATATAATACATAAGAGGTAGCATTTATCCTGCACATTGGCCCGTGCAGCTTATCTTGTTACACTGCAGTTGGCGCTGCTGCCCAGCTGCTCATTAAAACCCAAACAAGCAGGCACTGGCCACAAGATAAGGTCGAGGTCCTCTGACTAGTTAAGTATTGGAATAGCAGTCAGTGGACTGCTTGTTTTCAGCTGAAATGCATTACCAGTTTTCATTCATGCTCCTTGGCTTTTATCTTTCTAAGAAAGGTTTTCTAACCCGCAAGTATATTCTTTGGTACGGTTTGGCCCTGTGTGCTTCACTGATGGCTTTTATTGGGATCAGTTTTATACTAACCATTCCTTTGCCCACTGTGTGTTAGGTTAAACCTTTAGTAACACTTCAAATGTATAGGAATTGGAGTGTTTTGGGATTGACTTTGCTACACAGTATTAATTTTTCCCATAGACACATTTTGAGGTGTTTAAGAAACACATGAGAGACCATCTATTCAGGAGCAGCATTTTTCTCTCTCATACAAACATACTTATACACACATGCAGTTTTTACTTCTAAAGTGCTTCCAGGATATTCAGACTAACAGCATGTCACTTTAAATTATTTTTATCTTGAGGCACGGTCTTCCTAAGTCACTTTGTTGTTCAGGATGGGCTCATACTTGTAATCCTTCTGCTTCAGCTTCCCAGAGTGCTGGGATAAGAGACATGTACTAAGTACATCTAACAGGTCATTTCTTTAAGAATCTTATTTTCTCTAATACTACATTAGTGAATCTACTTAACTTGCAAGTTCCATGTATTTGCGTTAGAAATAAATCTTGCCATATTCTTTCTCAAAATTGCCATTTTCAATGGTATCACATTAAAATCAGTCAACATCTTGGGTAATGTTTATACTTTTACATAAACACAAAGACACAGACACATTTGTCAGCAAGGCTTTTTTCCTTCACTTTTTCTCTGGGATACATAATAAGATGAAGTTCATAGAAACAACAGAAGAGCGCATGCAATGTGGATGACTTCATGTTTTATTCACCAAGACCAAGAAATGTTGGTTAGTGTTACTTCTGTCTGGTTCCCTAATATTAAACACTGTTACTGTGTTGGCCCCAAAATAACTGTTCTCTGGACTTCTTCAGTGCTTTCAATACTACCTACTTTGTTTTCATTTTCAGACCATGTGTGGAATTCAGTGGTCACACTCTGGAATCACTCTAAAACAGTGCAGTGGGAGCACCTACACACTGCCTACTGTATCGGTCATCTAGCTGCCACAGACAGCTGTAGAATTGTGTCTTCCTGATGCTGGATGTTAGTCTGTCTGTCTTTTTTCTGTGTGTCTGCCTTTCTTTCTTTCCTTCTTTCATTTTCCTACCTCGTCTTCTTTTTTCTTCCCACATTTGTGTTATTTTGAGCTCACAATCAGCAAACAGCTCTTCCCTCAGTATTTTCTTACATAAATTGATTTTTAACCCCTTCCTTGGGGAATCCTGTACATTACAGTTAATCACAATTCACTTTTCATTTTAGTAGAAGTCTTTTAGAAAGTATAGATTACTGTTTATCTTTCTTCATGAATGGTAATATGAATTATTTTCCTTTTATTTGTTTTTAATTTTTGTAGTACTGGAGGAAATGAACCTGGATTTGGGCTATCAAGCTGTTTGGATCAGTAAGATAACATTAGAAGCAACCAGTGTCTAATGAAGACTTCGGTGTAACAAAGAAGGAAGAGAAAACTTCTAGAAGTGACGCGTTGCCTGAATTCCATGTCCTTGGACGTCATTGTGTAAATATGGTCCTAATGGACTTGCTTTAAAATTTGTATATATTTGTTTTTTAATGTATACATTGTTAATAAAAGACGTGATAAGTTTATTCCAGGATTATATATATATTATGAGAATTTTGGAGGAATTTGGTGTTGAAATAGTAAAGCATTTGATGTCTAAGCTTCAGGTGTCATTGTCACCCCCACATTTTTATGTCAAGACATCAGTTACATGAATGTGGATTAATTTTTCACCTCAGAATTAGTTTTATTTTTCTTTCTCTCTCTCCTTCCCCCCCCCTTTGTTAACTAGTTTTTTGCTAATTTACGTATTAAAAGCTTTATTTTTAAATTTACTTAGGTTTTCTGCATTGTATCTCATTCTTTTTCAGTTGAAAGATTGCCTAAGACTTTGAGGGGCTCAGGTGCTGTCTGCCATCATGTGGGTCTGCACTTTGCCGCCCTGGGCCCTGGCCCTGTAAACCACTGCCACAGCAGTGCTGGGCCACTTTGCGACTCTTTGTGCTGAGATGCAGCAACCACCGGGAGAGTCGCAATTCAGAGAGAGCTGTGTGGCTGCCACATGCAGAAGTGGAGAAAGAAGGCCAGTTAGGGGCATCCAAGCAAAAATTACTTGTATTTCAGAAAGGTAGTCATTTTCTTTAATACTCTATTTTTTTGGACTACTGTTCACAGCTTTCCTCAGTTAATTGTGTAAAGAAGAATATGAAAATGTAGTAATCTGAATATCAGACCAAAAAGTAGTATGGCCAGATTTTAGTACTGAGTGTGATATTTTTACATATTCATGTGAGAAAAAATAAATTATCTTTCTTCAATAAATTCTTTTTTGATGCAAACTGAGTTGTGAGCTTTTTGGAATAACTTACCTAGACATGTTAATGTAATACATGTTGTCATAAGCAAAATAGTATTTATCTTTTAAGACTAAAGCTTCACTAATCAATATGACTTTTTCGCCTCATGGTACTTCAGAAAAAAGGAATATTACATAAATGATATGAGCAACCCAATAATTTTTATAGCTTAATGTGTTGTATAATCATATGAGTTTGTCTTAGAAAAATAATATTCTTATACTGCTGAATAAATGTTAAATTCCAAATGGCAAGAAAGAGGGCAGCTTTCTGCCTTTCTGTCCTTTCTTACAGGACAGCTTCTGAGAATTTCATCACTTACAATAATGTTTTCTCTGAGCTTCCCGATTAAAATAAGATTACCAGCTTATGATTGCAAGATATCCTAGAGACATGTGGCATATAAAATATACATACAGGTTAGAAACATGGTAAAAGACCTTTGTTAACCATCTTAAGACAGGCCACACGAGAAACTATTCCAGTCTGGGACCCAGTGCTCTGCGAGGCCCACCACCAGACTGAAACAGCCAGACCCCAGCCTCTTCCCATGAGTCAGCACCTTTCACAGACCAGGGGTGGAGGCAACGAGACCACACCAGCAAGCAAGCCCAGTCTGGGAACCAACGCCACATGTGGGCTGCAACTGGACTGGAACAGCCAGACCCCAGCCTCTCCCTGTTACTCAGTGCCATTCTTGGACTGGGTTAGAGAGAACAGGACCACACTAGGAAGCAAGCTCAGTCTGGGAACCAGCAGCACGCGCGGGCTGCTGCTGAACCAGAACAGCCAGACCCCGGCCCCTTCCAGCACACGGACTGGCAAACAACAATCCCCCTCATCCCTTGCGCCATAAGCAACTGGCTTATGGAGAAACACAGGCTGTGATGATAACTATGAGGTGAAATGCAATGGGATGCCTGTGATGCTTTGGTATTTCACTAACATTGCAGGTCGAGGGCCAGTGGTCTGATCACGGGTTCAGAGGATAGCAGTGCCCTATGTGGCATCTAGGGAAGGATCTTGTTGACTCTCTGTGGTCTTGTTTTGGAAGTCCTATATCATTTCCATTGTTTTGTTGGGTTAGGTTTTATTCTCTTTTGTTTCATTTGATTATTTTAAATTCATTGACAGGAATAGCTATTTCAAAGACAGCAGGATATATTATGGTAGCAATTTTGGATTTACTGTTGGCTTATTTGAAAGTGCTTTATTACCTTCATTGTTTTGTTTTTATTGTTTCTATTCTGTTTGATTTTTACTGTGATCAAAGTTATTTGCAGCTGTTCTGAAGGCATCAAAAGGCATGATGGTAACTATTGTTGATTCTGTAATGTTTTTAGTCCTGTGTCTCTTACACTGGTTTGTTTTGATCCTCTTTTAAAAAAAATCTTAAAGAGAGTTTGTATCTAATTAGCAAGATCTATCCTCCACTTTGCTTTTTCTTTCCTTCATTTATACCATTTATGTGGCCCAGTTTTTGATCCTTTTATGTATTCAATTCTTTTCCTATTTTGTGTTGGCATATCCTCCAAAAATTTTTTCTAACTTGCTCTGTTAAAAAATGATCTTTTTATCTTCTGAACTTCTGGAATTATTTATAGCTTTTTAACTAGCATTTAGTGAAATTGGATATTTTTGTTATAATAGTTTCTCATATTTCAGATTTTAGTAGACTTTTGCTAGCAAGGGCCAGCATAGTAAATATTTCCAGTTTTGGGAAGCCCTCCATCTGGGTAAGAGCAACTCATCTCTTCTGTTAAAATGGAAACACAGCCACAAACAATAAACAAGTGGGCACAGCTAGATATGACCAGGCTGTTACTGGCCCTTTCTTTTTAACTCTTTGTAAGGTAAAATTGTTAACCTTTATAAATTCCAGAATTTGCATGGATATTACAGTAGCAAGTATTTCTAGTGGGAAAGTCCAAATAAATTATTTTATACATTACTATTAAATTCTGGTAAGGGCAAACATTGAAAGAGCATTGATCACAAGTAAACATTGTATTCCATATAACTTTATGAAAAACAACATGAGAAGAATGTGAAGTGCATAGGAAATCAGTAGTCTCCCAAATCTTTAATTTCTTCCCAGGCAAATGTTGCAAGGCCCCCCAATTCTGAGTAGGGAAGTTTCCTTGTTAAGTTTCCTTGGTTCTGCTCCCTGTGGCAAACCCCACAGTTCATATTCCTGCATGCAGTAAAAACATAGTGACCAAAGCAGAAAGTTACCCTTTTGTCTGATGTAGTAAGGGCTCATTGCCTACTTTTACTCAGCAGAACCACAGTACTGTCCATTCTTCTTTACTCCTCACCTATCTTCCTTCAAGAAAGCTTATCATCCTTATAATTCTTTATCAAAATCCCTTTCTGGAAAACAATGTGCAGTGGATGTACCATTGTTGCCCCTGATTGGCGTGCTTTGAAATTTCTCTTTTAACTTTTTCTTCTAGAAATTACAAAAAAAAAAAAAAAAAAAAAAGATTTGGAGGGAAAAAAAGAAATCCTCTTTTAAATGCAATTGAAAATTTCTTGAGTTTTTTAAAGCTTAATTAAAAACAGCAGACAATATTGCAGTTCTTGTACTCAAGAAAATGAGAACATGTCCACATGGAAGACTCACATAATTTTTCTTAGCATGACTCATAATGGTAGAATAAAAATGGAGCAATTCAAATGATCATCAACTGGCGAGTGAATAAAAATAATGTGATATATTCATACAATAAGATAACAGTTACCAAATGAAAGAAAACCACTGAGTAATTAAGAATTTCAATAAATCTCAATATATGTGTTTTTGTTGTTGTTCTGAGAGTCTCGTTGAATAGGGCAGGCTGGCCCTGGAATCCAGGTGATTCTCTGCCTCAGTCTCCTGAGCACTGCATTACAGTTGTATGCCTCCCTTCCAGTTTGTAAATTTCAAAAGTATGGTGCTAATATTTTAAACACACCACCCACACGTAAACAAGTTTTAAGTTCTTTTCTTTCAATCACTTTCTAGTTACTAGATCCAACACTGACACACACAATTAAAGGAAGAGAGGTTTATTTTAGCTCCTAGTTAGTCCATGGTCATGGTCAGCTGTCTCCAAGGCAGAAGTGGGATGGCAGAGGCTCATGTCAGAGGAAGAAGTCGCTTTATGGCTGTCAGGAAGTGGAGAACCCAGAGGAGAAGACCGGAGGACATAATACAGCTGGGGTCGGGCCCCGCCCCTAACAGCACATCCTTCGCTGACTCCAGGAGGAGGACAGCACCCATGTTCTGGCTACCTTCCACACACACCCAAGAATTTGTGGGGATGTTTATGTTTAAACTGTAAAGCTCAAAATGGTAATATGAGGCAGAAACCAGGTTCCAGATTGTCAGCGGCTGGAAGTGGGAAGAAAAATAGACTGGGAAGTGTGTTGGTGGGACTTATGAAGAAATTCAAACTGCTCTGGTGATAGTTGAACAATTCTACATTAAAATTCATGGAATTGTTCTCTTAAAAATGGTTTTTTTTTAAAATATGGGTGTGTGAATTGTATTTTGACAATCTAGTTTTAAGAAAATAAAAATGTTGCCTTTCTGTTACATAACAGCCAGGCAGACAAGGGAGCCGCAAAGTCTTCGCCTCCACCCATGCTGTAGCCTGGGCCACCCTGCGGGGACTCCCTGGCCCTGGGCTTTGCCGCCTCTGCTGTGTCTTGTCTGGTGTTCCTGCATCATCCCCTTCACTCTTGAATAATTCTACTTTAAAATTCATGGAATTGTTCTCTTTAACAATAGGTGTTTTTTTTTTTTTTTTTTTTTTTTTACTATGGCTGTGTGAATTATATTTTAATAATCCAGTTTTTAAAAAAATAAAAATGTTGAACATCCCAAAGAAATCTTTGAAGCAAAAGTTGAAGGAAATGTAAAGTATAAGAGCATTTCTGTTAAGGAAACTGAAGAAAATGGTAGGAAAGGGATTAATAATTTTGACTGAAAGAACATTCTGCTCCTGTGACTAAGAATGATGAACTTGTAACATTTCAAAGATGTCGAAGTTCTCAGATGTTGGCTAGCCCATAAGTTACACATTTGAGTTTCACAATGGACCGCATGAATATTTTAATACTGCTGAGGAAGACATACAAAGTCTTGACCAGCATTTAAATAAAATCCCTACCGTTTTCTAGGATTTGAAATTTAGAGCTTTGTAGAATGTTAAGTAGATTGGAACAAAGGAAAGCCTCCCTGTGAAAACCATTCAAAAGGTGAAATGCTATGTAAATGGAAAAATTCAAAGTCACTGAAATTAGTGGCAATGACCCACATTTTAATTGTTTCAGAACAGAGCTAAACAAGGATACCTGGATGGAAAAAAAGCTATCCTTGCTGAGGACTTTAAAATAATTCAACATCCTCTGAATCTTTTCAATCCAAACATTAACAATACAGAGAAAAGCCTCAGTATCCCTTTCCAACCCTCCTTTTCTACCTCACATAGAGAGTGGGGGTCAGCAGTTTGATTCTGTCCCTTTCCGATCCCCCTTGTATGCATTTATATGCGGGTTGTACCTCCATGTGTCTTATTAAACAGAATTTTTACAACTGCTTTTTGTATAATCAAATTTTTAAATTATATTACTTGAAATTCACTGCATTTTGAAAGGTGACTATTCTGTAACATATGTAGCAAAACTTTTTAAATGTACCACAGGAACACAGATCCTTTCCAAATTTTCTCAATTATAAATAACACTTCAGTGATCATTCTTGTACATCTTTTGTGCATGCTATGAATATTTCTGTAGATAGAGTTAGTGAAATAGAATTTCTCATAAAAACCATATGCGCAGTTAAAATTTTGATAATTCCAATCTGCATTTCAAAAGGCTATGCTAGTTTATACCTTCACACTTCATGAATATGTCCTTTTTCTTATATACTACTTGATCAGTGTCTGTAAACTTTGCCAATCTGACAAGCAATTTATATTTGTTAATGTAGTTACCTCTTAGTTTTCTTTGTATCTTTTATTTACTAGCGTGTAGTGCAATACCTGAAATAGTAAGACTCAATAAGTAATTATTGAATGAATAGAAGAAAAAAATCAGGTTTTACATGAGGGTGGAATCACCAGATCTGTATGTTATTTGATGGGAAGAGCTTCTCATGTTTCCCAAGAGGAGTCTGGTTAGACAAATAGGGCTACAGGAGGATGAGAAGGATATGATGTACAAATTCTAAAGGAATATGAAGACTATATAGCTAGAAGTCCATAACCTACAAAATATATTGTATAACTATGGTTATAACAATTTAAAGGCCACAGCTATTAAGAATCCTATATTTTTTTTTCTCTTGATGTACATAGTTTCACAGTATGTCTTTTAAATCACTAATCTCCTTAGCTTTTAATAGTATTAGTTACTTCAAGGTATACAGTAAAGTCCACAAAATGGATCAGTTTTTTTCCTACATACTTAGTAGCATAAAGTGCTTTTATCAAGTATCAACTGGAGTATAAATGCAAAAGTTGTATGAAATATTAACTGAGGTGTATAGATACAGATATTGGGTCAGTTGAAGATCTTTTCTACTAAAGGCATAGATACCTTTGTTCTGTTAAAGCAGTGTAGTGATTTATTCAGCCATAAGGTAGTTTGCCTTTTCAATTTGTTGAATCAATTACTAGTCCATATTTAAGGATTCCCATTAAAGTGAAAGTTAAGGTTAACTTTACTTCTTTATGGTTTTTTAATGTGACAGTAATCTATAATTAAACCATTGTGAGATATTTACTACTACAGTATTAATACAATGTTCTTAAATATTTGTTTAATATTATAGTAGGTGAATTACATGAGCACATTTCGTTCGCAGATAGATCTTTTATTTCATTGAAATTTTCATTTGACATATTTAAATACCATTCTACAAGTTGTATTCATATTCTTTTATTGCTCTGAAATGTCAAAAAAATAAAATGAAGGGATAAATCTATGAAAGAAGATCAGCCTTAGGAATCAGAACAATATGTGTAATTAAAATCTATGAAAGGAGATCAGACTTAGGAATAAGAATAATATGTACAATTAAAATCAAATTTTTTCTGTATTATTCCATAAACAATTTGCCTGAGTAGATAAAATTTTACTTTCTTTTTTGGTCTATTCCCTTGTAAATTTCAAACAGTAGTGAAATGATAAAAAATATGAATGTGGTGAGAACATATAAAGTGAATAAACAGCTGCCACACAAAAATTTGTACCCAGTTATTCATTGCAGCATCATTCGTGGTAACCAAAACGTGAAGCAGAGGACTTCAGGGAAGCTGGCAGAATGGAGAGCATCAGAGAAACAGCCTCTCCAGTGTTTGGGATCCAGACACTGGAACATAGCAACATGAAGAAGAAAAAGAAGGGGGAATGAGCCTCCAGAACCCAGCCAGGGTTTGAAGGGAGAATTAGGACCCAAGAGAAGAACCATCACACAGAAGAGGGCATCGGCAAGCAGCGCTTTCTCCCTGAGCCGGGGCTGGTAGAGGGCAGAAGCTGCAGATGCGTGGTGATTAGAGGAACAATGGAAAAGAGTCACGGACAGTGGACAGTGCACACTGCAGCAGCTGTTGAGTTATTCAGGGTCAGACGTCTCCCAGGAGAGGACTGCTGACTGCCCGGTAACCATCTTGGAAAGGGACAGTGGCAGTCAAGCAGCTACAGGGTGGCTCCATCTAGTGGTTCAAAGGGTCAAGGTGGGGTGCAACTGAGTTCAAACTGGCAGAAGGTCAGGGAGCCAGTTCAAGCCAGCAGGAGACAGAGTTGTGGGTTAAAAAATTCAGATCACAGCCTAACAGTCAGAAACCGGAAGCACCCTGAACTTCAGTGGGAACGAAAGGCCCAGGTTTGCCGGGATTACTCACCAGGCCACAATGCTACTGCAGGCTTGCTGGGATCAGTCAACATGCATTTGAGCTCTGCATGCCCACTCTGTCAGTCAGTGATAGCAAAGACACATCCTGAAATGGACTTTTTTTTTTCCCTGCTTTTCTTCATTCTTTTGCTTTTTCTTCTCATTTAAAAAATATTTTTCTATTTTTCTCTTTTATTCATTGTTCTTGTTTTTATGAGTGAGAACATTGTTTCTATTTTTTGTTTTGTTATGTTCTTGTTTCTGTTTCTTCCTGCTTTCTCACCTGTCAGTTCACCAGTTCCTCAACTGCGCATAATCTTCCTTCTAATCTCTTTCTCTTCTATTTCTGTATTTTTTTTCATGACCTCTTTCAAATTTTCTCCACTGCAGATAAAATCATCATACTGAGGGGATATTTATTGTACACAATTTTCTGGTTTGTTGTAGATTTGGTTATATAACTAAAAAATCTTGTTCATATAGTTAAAAATGGCAAAGTAATAGTTACCACAGAGTGTCATTTTCTAAGCTATGCTTCATGCTATTGTTGTTATTGGTAGTATTATTTTAGCCAACGTGACATAATTGTTCTAATCAGTTATTCTTCCTTGTATGCCAAAATTGATATTGCCTGAGGGTCATAAACAATACTATAGATAGTGCCAAAGAACCAGGGGCTAGGCTAAATAGGTAACAATTTCTCATCCCTATAAATTGAAACAGTAAGATCTTACAGCAAACTCAAAACCCAAAAGCCAGCCAGCTACACCTGAAAGACGTCTCTGGGAAGTCACCATTTCCTAATGATTCTCAATAATAGCAACAAAGGTATCTACCATAAGTAATTTACACGAATCAGCATAGGAATTAGAATACAAAAAAAGAAAGGAAAGGAAGGAAAGAAAAGGAGAAGCTATGACAGCAAGATGCAACCTCAAATATCCAGGACACCAAAGGCAAATCTAGCAGATATTGAGGTGGAACAATCTGAAAGCCACCGACCTGGACTCTCTGAAGTAGTAAAGCAAATGAATGAGGATCTAGGAAAAAAAAAACTCAAATCAGAAATAACTTCTTTCTACCTACAGAGATGATGACTGTAAGACCCCACTATCAAAAATAAACAGATCAACTAAAAAAATTACAAATATCAAAACTGAACCAAATTTTGAACAGACTTAGTAGATGTCTACAGAGTGACCCACCATACATCAGCTGCACATGGAATATATTTCAAAATAGACCATATACTAGCCCATAGAACATGTTTAAATGCAAAGAAACTGAAATTATTCCATGAGTATTATCAGACCATAGTGCAATGAAATTGGAAATCAATGGCAAGAGAAACCACGACAACTTCATAAACACACTGAAATTAAATAACGCTCTCCTGAACAATCAATAGGTCACAGATGAAATTAAAGAAGAAATTAGTTTCTGCAGTTAATAATGCTAATACAACATACTAAAACTTATGGGATGCCACAAAAGCAGTCCTAGGAGGGAAATTTTCATTGATAAATTCCCACATCAGAAAACCAGAACAACCTCAAGTAAATAACATAATATTGAATCTCAAGCTTCTAAAAAGAGAAGAGGAAGCCAATCTCAAAGCTCATAGGAAGGAAGAATTACAAAGATGAGAGCAGAAATTAATGCAATGCTGACTAAAAAAACATTACAGAAGATTGATGAATCAAGGAATTTGTTCTTTGAAAGACTAAAATCACCAAACTCTTAGATAAACTTATAAAAGTCTCAAATTCATGCAATTAGGAGTGAAGAGTGAAATTACAATGAATCCTGTAGAAATCCAGATGACCATTAATACCTACTTTGAGAACCGAGAACACAGAATAGATACATCCCTTGTTACACATGAATATCACAGGTGAATCAAAAAGATACAAAGATTATAATAACCCAGTATCAGTCAATGAAATTGAATACCTACCAACAAAGAAAAGCCCACACCATGATGGATTTACTGCTGAATTCTACAAGAAATTTGAAAATATCTAATGCCACAGGCCTTTCAACTTTTTAATGAAATTCAAAAGGAAGCAGTTATTTCCAAACTCATTCCTGGAAGCATTACCTTGACACCAAAACCAGAGAATTTAACCAAAAAAGAAAACTACAGGCCAATCTCCTTAATAACTTAGATGCAAAAGTCCTCAATAAGATATTGGCAAACACAGTGCAGCAAATCATCCAAAAGATTATTTCCATGATCAAATAGGATTCATCCCAGGGATGCAGGGATGATCCAACATGTATAAATCAGTAAGTGTAATACACCATAGTAGCACAGGCAAGGACAAAAACCATATGATCATCTCAATAGATGCAGAAAAAGGCTAACCCACTCATGCTAAAAACTCTACAGAAAATTGGAATAGATGCTCTTTATCTCCAACTGCTAAAAGCTATGTATGACCAACAACAGCCGTATGATTCTAAAGCTGGCGTTGAACTCACAGCAATCTTCCTATCTCAGCTTCTTGAGTGCTGAGATGACAGACATGTGCTATGATACCTGGTCATCAGTGTTTTCAATAGCAGAGTGAATTTTATTTTGAAATGAAATTTTAAATGAGGAGATGTAAATAAGAAAACACTGCCTTTAGCTAAGAGAGCAAAATTATTGAAAACATAGATTCAAATATAGGCACAGCTACACAACTGAGTTTTAAAGTTCTATTTTAGTACCTATGTTGAAGTGTAAACATTTTAGTAAGAGAGTTAGGATGTCCTGCAGGAGAAGATTTGGAACTTTCTCAAGTCCACTGGAAAACTTCACAGCTGAAGAGGATGGTACCACATGGATGCAGACTATTGCCTTTTCCACCTTGTTTTTGATTTTGTGATATATAATAAACAAAGACAATTTGCAACAAGTTATTTAGAATGGAATGATGAAAAATAGAAGCAACAATTAAAGGGGAGGAATTAGATACATATGATTACCAAACCTGAATCAAGAAGATATAAAAATCCTATATAACATATCAATAAATGGAATTAAAAACATCAACAAAGAAAAGCCCATGCCCTGATGGATTCACTGCTGAATTCTACAAGAAATTTAGTGAAGACCTAACATCACTACTTTTCAAACTCTTTAATGAAATTTCAAGGGAAGCAATATTGCAAAATTCATTCCTGGAAGCAAACATTACTCTGAATCCAAAACCAGAGAAGGACTCAACTAAGAATGACAAATACAGACCAATCTTCCTAATGAACGTTGATGCAAAAATTCTCAATAAGGATACTGGCAAACAGACTGCAGCAAATCATCAACAAGATTGTACACCATGATCAAGTGGGATTCATCCCAGGGATACAGGGGTGGTTCAACATATGTAAATACATAAATGTACATCATCTTAACAGAGCCAAGGACAACAATCATATGATTATCTCAATAGATGCAAAAAAGCTTTTGATAAAAGTACAGCAGCCATTTATGATAAAAACCCTACAGAAAATTGGAGTAGATGGTCTTTATCTCAATCTGATAAAAGCCATCGATGACAAACCAACAGCCAATATCATACTAAATGGAAAAAAACTGAAAGCTTTCACCCTAAATTTAGGAACAAGACAAGGATATTTATTGCCTCCACGCTTACTTACTCCTGGAACTTTAGCCAAAGCAATTAGACAAGAGAAAGAAATAAAATAAATAAAGATAGGAAAATAAGTTTAAACTATCATTATTTACAGGTGGCATGATACTTTACTTAGAAGATCCCAAAAAATTCCACCAAAAGACCTAGTAGATTTAATAAGATTTAATAAGCAAATTCAATAATGCAGCTGGTTACAAAATCAATACTCAAAAATCAGTAGCCTTCATGTACATGAATAACAAACTCACTGAGCGAGAAATCAGGGAAACAATACCTTTTATAATAGCATCTTAAAAAATGAAATCAATACCTAGGAATCAATCTAATGAAGGATGTAAAAGACTTCTACATTGAACACTATATTAGTCTGAAAAAGGAGACTGAAGAGGATATTAGAAAATGGAGAGATATCCTGTGCTCTTGGGTAGGAGGAGCCAATATAGTGAAAATGACAATACTTCCAAAACTGTTATACAGATTCAGTGCAATCCCAATCAAAATTCCAATGACATGTCTTATAGAATTAGAGAAAACAATCCTAATATTCATCTGGAATCAGAAAAGATCCAGAATAACAAAGGGCAACAAAGACAAGTCAGGGGCGTCACAATCCCTGACTTGAAATTATACTATAGAGCTACTGTGCTGAAAACAGTGTGGTCCTGGCAAAAAAACAAAACAAAACAAAACAAAACAAAACAAAAAACCCACAGTCCTGAAGATCAATGGACTACATTAGAAGATGCAGAAACAACTGCAGACACAATAAGCTACCTTATCTTTGATAAAGGTGCCAAATACATCTCCTCGAAGAAAGATAGCCTCTTTAACAAAAGGGGTTGAAAAAACTGGCTTTCCACATGCTGAAGATTAAAACTAGACCCATATCTTTCACCATGTACTAAGCTAAAATTAGAATGGGTTAAAGTTCTTAATATTAAAACAGAAACATTACACTTTCAAGAAGATAGAGTAGGTAAAACTCTTGAAGACACTGGTGTAGGCAAAAACTTTATGACTAAAACCCAGATTGCACAGGACTTATCACAAAGAACTACCAAATGGGAGTTTATCCTTCTGAAAAGCTTTTGCACAGCAATAGAAACCAACAGAGTGAAGAGGCAATCCACAATGTAGGAGAAAATGTTTGTGAGCTGTTCCTCAGAAAAGGATTACTACTGAGAAGATATAAAGAACTCAAAAAAAATATCAGTCCTCCAGATTTAAAGACCCAATGCAAAAATGGACATCTGAGATGAATACACACTTCTCAGATGAAGAAATACAAACAGAAAATTAAAGACATGAAAAAATGTTCAGCAGCACTGGTCATCTGAAAGATACAAATTTTAAAAAACACCGAGATTTCACCTCACCCTGGAAAGAATGGCTAGTGTTAAGGAATCAACCAATAACAAATGCTGGAGAAGTTGTGGGGGGAAAGGAACCCTTTCCATTGTTGATGGGAATGCAGACTGGTGTATCCACTGTGAAAATCAGTGTGAAAATTCCTCAAAAATGTAGGATTGGAGGTGCCATTTGATCCAGTTATTCCCCTTTTGGGTAACTTCCCAAAAGAATTAAAAACATCATACCACAGCGATATGGGTGCACCCATGGTTATAGAAACACAGTTTATAATGGTCAGATCTTAGAAACAACCTAAATGTCCATCAACTGAGGAATAGATAAAAAAAAGATGTGGTATTTCTTTACAATGAAGTACTTCTTAGCCGTAAAGATGATAAACTGGACAACTTTTATAGGTAAATAGATGCACCTTGAAAACACATTAGTAAAATAAATAAGACATACATGTGTAAACATCATATTGTTTCATTAATGTGACAAGCTGAAAGAAAAAACGTTTATATATGTATATATATATATAAAAACAGTTAAGATAGTTTTAAAAAGAGAAGAAGAATAATGGCCTCCTTTTCATCCACATGGCCTGGTCTTAAGCAAATTCAGTGCCTCCCTTCTTGGAACACCTCTGTAGGTTCTGCCTTCTCTTGTACATTTTGTCCCGGTCTTTGTCCCAGAGAGAATGACCTCAGTCTTTCCTTTAATTAACCCACGGTGAGCCATTTTGAGTTCTTTTTGATGTCTTAAGAAATTTTTGATCTGCTATAAGATTTGGGTTTTTTGGTTTTTTTTTTGCATGTGGATATCCAGTTGTTTCCATATATTTATTGAAGGCACAATCCTTTTTCCACTTAATTGCTTTTGCATCTTTGCCAGAAATCCATAATCCGTTATGTGGCTATCTATTTGTGGACTTTATATTGGTACCTTGGTGTATCAATGTCATTTTGTCATGATTGGTGTAACTTTGTGATAAGTTGTGGGGTTGGCGAGGGTTGGGGCTCTAATTTTGTTCCTTTATCAAAGATGTTTAGACTATTCTGAGTCTTTTGTCTTTCTACAGAAATGGAAGAATAAAAATGTTAATTTCTATGAAAAATGATGTTGACATCTTGATATGGGATTGTGTTTCTGCTCTTTATTATTTTCTTCCATTTGTTTTTGACTTTATTCTGTGTTTTATTTCTAATTTCTTAAGGGAAGATATGAAGGTATTTCATAACTTTCTGATTTTCTAATAAATGTATTTGGTGTTAAAAAAATAAATAAATAGCCTGAAATTGTCTAACCTTAAAAAAAATAAATAAAAGGGGAGGAAGAGTTGCCAAGGACTCATTAGGTATCCAGATATTGTCTCAAGGAACTTGAAAAATGAGTCGGGTTGCTGGAAAGGAAGCATTTCTCTTTGAATATGACTGATGGAGGAGATCAAAAAGCAAGTGTTAGCAGAGGTTTTTGAATCTAAATAAGCTGCTTAATGTTGCTGGGTAGAAAAAAATCTAGATAGATATTTTGAGCGTGCTTCCTAAGAAAGTTCAAATAGAGAAAAAAGATAAAGTAGCAGTGACAACTGCTTGTGGACTGAATCTGAACGAGGTAACTGATGAACAGATTTTTTAAAAAGGAAAACTAAAAATTTTTCCACCTTTATTGTAGTACATTTTGAAACTAGATTATGTTAATTTATTAAAAAAATCAATGAATTCTCAATCAACAGCAGTTGTGTAAAGGATTTATTTGTTGCATTTTGTTTGTTACATTTCTAATTAGATTAAGAAGGAAAATAGAGTGATTATTTATAGGAAAAGTTGCAGATTCAAAAATCGTAAGTGAAGAATTATGACACAGTAAAATGTCTTAATATTCTTAGCAGTGCATAATATAATCAGGATGAAGATTTGCAGTGTCAGTGAGTAAACAAAGTTGACACCTTGATGACTCTGATGGGACTCCAGAACTCTCTGCCAGACCATTTGTGTCTTCTTTTAAGAAAAATGTGTGCTCCACTCACACACCCCCTTCTCACATTAGCTTTGGGGCTGAACACCTGTGGTCAGTATCCACTCAAGACAGTCCAGGTGAAACTGTCACCTGACTATTCAGAGCCTCTAGGATCTGAGCTTTTTTCTTGTCAAATCTATTTCATTTTAAATAAAAAAAAGAATGAAACAAAATTTCAAAATACAGTACAGGGTTTCTTTCAACTTCTTGTACTAGTGAGACAATAAAATTTTTACACATGCATGTCCGATTTATTTCACTTATGAGTATGGTATCAAGTTCCATGCATTTACTTATAAAAGTCTCAAGTTTATCTTTATGACTAAGTAGTACTCCATTGTACTAAAATATCACATCTTTTTTTCCATTCCTCAGTAGTTGGGCATTTAGGTTGTTTCCAAGGTCTAAGTATTACAAACTGTGCTGCTATAAACTTGGGTGCACATATATCACTGTGGTGTAATATTGTTAATTCTTCTGGAAAGATTCCCAGAAGGGGGATAGCTGGGTTGAATGGGACCTCCAATCCTAGATTTTTGAGGAATCTCCACACTGATTTCCACACTGGTGCAGTGGTAGCACCAGTACACATTCCCACCAAAAGTGGAGAAGAGGGCCTTTTCCTCCATAGCCCCACTAACATATGTTATTGTTTGATTTATTGATAAGTCAGTCTTTCTCTCAGTGCTGTTTTAATTTGCATTTCTCAAATGACTAATGATATTGAATATTTTTTCACATATTTATTTGGTCTTTGTATTTCTTCATCTGAGAAGTGTGTATTTATCTCAGATACCCATTTTTGGATTGGGTCTTCAAATCTGTGAGGACTAATTTTTTGAGTTCTTTACGTGTTCTCCATAGTAATCCTCTGTCTGAGGTACATCTGGCAAACATTTTCTCCCACACCGTGGGTTGTCTCTTCACTCTGTTCGTGGTTTATCTTGCTGTGCAAAAGCTTTTCAACAAGATGTGATCCCAGGTGTTGATTCTTTGTGATAGTTAGGATCTGAATATTTATGTCTGAGTCCTCTTCTAAGTTGACAAGAAAGTTCTTGTGTGAATGAGCTTGGTTGTGCTGAGCACTCATTAAATTCAAACTGCTGCCCTTTGTAGGAATTTTTTTTAAGGCCCAGGGAGCAGGCTTCCTGTTTTTCCTTTCAGAGAGGTAGATGAGGAGCTTCCTCTGCAGTCTTTCAGGCCACCATGCTGAGTCCTCCCTGGCTGATGAGTATCTTATTGTTCCTTTCTCTGCTCCTGCTCTGTCCATCATATCTAGAAAGACAAAGTGCTGGGTTATGATACTCACCCTCATTCTCCTCACAGTGAATGATTTAGCCCTCCTATCTGGTGTTTTGCATCTGTAACCTGTGCAATCAGTCATGCCTTAAAGCAGAGAGGCCTGATCTTGGTGTTCTCTGTAAGAACTATTCCCTTTCCTATCCTCCAGAACCTTACATCTGCTAGGTAAATGTGAACCACCCAGTCAACACCACTGTGTAACCCAACCTGGACACATTCTCTAATTCAGCAAAAGATTTGTTAGAAATGACCAAATCTCCATTCTGTACTGTGAACAACTTGCTATGTGTAGATATTTCCATCTCTTCGAATTTAGTTTTCCATGCCCTGTTTATTGTCTTATGGACTTGTGCCCTTAAAAATGTAGTCCTTGGGCACTGATTTTCTCAGTTAATTTCTGAAAAGGTTTTGTTCTTTTGTTCTTTTCACTGTGCCTTGCAGAGACACGACTGTGATGGTGTAATGTGGTGTGTTTGTGTGGTCAAGTCCAGGCACACGTTTCTCTCTCATCAATTGCTGAATGAGTGTGGATGACCATAAATATGCGAGGAGTGAACTGTTTCATTTTCTTCCTTTAAAGTTATTTCTGGATTAGAGGATGAAATCATGAGCAAAAGTAGGTACGATGCAAATCAAGTTTTTCTTTAAATATATGCTAATGTGTCCTGGTATATTATTCAAAATTTCCATCCCCAAAGATCTTATGATCTGCTATTGTAGGCAGTGCCAATCCTTCAAAAGACTAGAAAATTTTACAGCAAAATTAGAGGGTGTATATATTTGAATTCTTGAAAAAGTAAAACAATCCATTATCGAGTCACATCAAGACACATTATCCATCTAGTATTTGCTTTAAAAATCGATTTAAATTAACTTCAAACATATATGCAATGTCCCACATATAAAGAATTCAGGCAAATATAATGTGCTGTGTTAGAAAGCAAGAGATGGAGTAAGAAGTCTGAGAAAATGATTAAAGGTGATTGTTGTTGAGAAAACTTAAAATTCATCAATCCCTAGAGGACTCTCTATTGATTTTAGAGGAGCAAATTGGAAAAGAAAGAAAAATTTCTTCTTACTGCAAGCCTCCACCTCAGGGGAGTTGGATGTGACATTTTGAGGTAAGACTGCTAGTGGTGTATGAGATTATTTCCAAAGGTGGACGCCATCCACGTCGCGTCTAGTAAATGAGGTCTGCTGAGCACTTTCTAAGCTTTGTTGGTGACATGCTTCAGTTCCTCAGGCAGCCTGACACCATCGGGGGGGGGGGGGGGAAAGGATGGTGACTCAGTGCTAGTCTGGATGACTGTGAGTGGCCTCTGGAGGGGTCAGCCTCCCTGCTGTGTGCAGCTCTGAGCTTTCCCTTCTGAGATCCAATTTCTTCATCTTTGAAACGAATCAGTAGGGGAATGGGCGGCTGACCACTTTCCATGTTGTTGTAAAGGTCCCTGAGTGGAAAACAGATTCTTTTAACTTTCTGATTTCTTAAATAAATGCTCAGCTTGTTTTAATAAGAGGGAAAAGAAAAATAGAAATTGTGTTTCAATCAGTAAGGGTGCAACCAGAGGAACAAAATTTGTAGAAAATGTACGTTTGTGTTACTGTAGGGAATTGGCCTACACTATTCTGTGGAGACTGGTGAGCCAAGTCCAAGAAGGGTGGGCTAAGGGTGTATAAGAAGGGTGGGCTAGAAATCTTGGATGAAAGCTGGTGCCATATCCCACAGGTGAAATTTCTTCTTCTGGGAACCTCAGTACTAATGTTAAAAAATGTAATTGAATTACATTTTTTTTTACATTACTTTTGCCTAAAGTCAACCGATAATGTTAATCTCATCCAAAAACTACTTTCACAGCAGCACTACAGGATAACAGCTCATGGAAAGTGACCACAAAGTGACAGCTCTCTTTTGATAGTGAATTCTGGGGGCAGAGTTTTCCTAGTGTGGAAAAGCTTCTTTCTGCCCTAACCATAACCACATTCTCAGAGGCACGCAAGAGAGTATGTGCATTTCTTTTCCAGCCCATTTCATCTGGGTCTCCTGGCAATGCACCCTCCTGGTTTGCCTTCTGACTTTTCAGTGGCTCCTTCTCAGCCTCCTCCTTTTCCACCTGACCTTCGCTTCCTTCTCTACACCCAACCTGGACTTACAGTAACTGTATCTCTGTTTTTTTTTCTATTTAATACGATTGTGTGACTTTTCCAATTATATCTCTGCCTTAAGACTCTACTTTAAACTCCTTTCAAAACCAAGTGATCATATTCCTCATCACCACCCTCAGGAATCTCCAAGTTAACATCACCCAGGGAAACCCCTTGGTCCTACTATTGAGTCTGCCTCTTCCCAACTTTCTCATCTTGGTAAATGGCATCTGTAATGTTAACCATGTGTCACCTTGCATAAGAAACACCCAACTCACTAGCTTTGGACAGGTCTGGGTGTGACTGAATAGATTTACTAAAGAGGGAAGCCCCACCCACTGGGCGCGAATGGCACCAACCAACAGGCTTGCAGCCTGAATGGGATAAAAAGGAATGAAGAAGGAAGATTCCTTTCTGACCCTTTGAGTGTGCTCCAGTCTTCCCCTTCACTGTGAATGTCCACCCCTTGGCTTCCAGCAGAGACCATGCAGCCCTCCAACACAGATTCTTCAGCTCCTTGATATGCACTCTCACAGCATTCCGTAGTGAGCTCCATGCCTTCATCTTACATTGTATCCTTCCCATCTCTGGTGTGCAGACAGACCTTTTACAGTTTTCCATACCTCATGTTGCAGGCCACCATTGTAAGCCAGTTATACTAAAGCTCTTTCTTTACTGAGCACTGACACACCACCACAACCCAGCATTTCTCCTATCAGAAATTATTAACCTCAATTTGATTATTATTGTTCTTTACTTACTACATCCGCATTAATCCACTTTTTTGTCACTGAAGTGCATTTCACATGCTTGTGCGGTCTTCACATATAACACGGATGCTCCCCCCTCCCTCAGTCAGTGTATTTCAGTTCCTTGGTTGCCCATATACCAGTTCTTGTTGCAGCTCTGGTTGTGTCTGTCTCTTTGAAAAGGCTGGTCACTATAATGCACATTGTAAGAATCAATCCCCAGTTGACAAACCATTCTGCCTCTGTGCTTCCTGCTTGCTTATCCCACATAAACCCTAGACCACCAGATCTTAGGGCCTGATATTCTGGCAATGATCCTGATCAGTGCCCATTGATGTAAATAAATCTGCTTTCAAATTCTGGATGTCGTTTTAATGTTTCTGTTGCTATAGCACTCTCAGAGGCAATTTTTCCAATAAAGCCTACTTTCTTTTATTATTCTTAAGACTGCCTTTGTCCTTTTTTTAAAAAAAATCTTATAGCCTTTATCATATTAGAACCTGTATGTGTCTGTTAGTTTTACATGTTTATCATCTGCATTGCTGTGTCCCTGGCTCACATTCAATTATCTCATGGGAGAAGATTGGAAATTTGACAGTGAATACAGAAGATGAGCACCAGTTCCTAGTTAGGTAATATGCTTCAAATCATATTAGCATGCGTTCTCAGAATTAAAGTTTTGCCTAACTGCTGAGTTGATTGAATCCTTTCTCTAAGCAGTTATTGTATGCTGTAACCTCTTTGTTAGTATTTTTGCAGGAAAATAGTATTACTTTTTAATGCTTATCTTAGTTCTCAAAGTTAAATTTGCCTGTCTCTGTCTTAGGTGCTGAGTCTGGTCCCCTACTTTGCTTCTCAACCACGAAAAAGAATATGGAACTAGAGAACAGTTTTTGTTCCAGCCTTGCAGTTGCTTTCCTGTTTGATTTGAGACCTCCTTCTGTGCATTTCTACGTGGTGGTACAGAGCATGCACAACTCCTGGTGTAATCATGACAGAAACTTCAGTTTCTCCTCCATCCTTTTGTTCTTGATCTATGGCTAATTCCTATGCTGCCCTTGGATGAAAATTTAACTAACTCTTGGGTTTTCATGCTTTGGTAATAAAATTTCCTACAGTCTTTTAAAGCACAAGACACAGATTCAGTGTAATTGCCAGGTACCCTCCTTCCAAACTGGGCCTGATGTAGGCAGAAACCCATAGCCAGGCAAGGGGGTGGAAGCCTCAACTTGTCCAGACACCTTTTCTATCAGATCTTGCAAGGGTAGATCTTCTGCCCTTCAGTGGTAAAGAATTAGGAAGGAGGAGAGACAAGGTACCTGAAAAGTCATTGCTTGGATGTATACTGTGGAGACAGCCTTGAGACACTTGTATCTGCTAGGCCACTGGGCTTCTCAGAGGCTCCATTAGGACTTTACTGCTGGTGCCTTCTTCCAGTTCATTGTATTATCCTTGAGACTTCTTGGCAATTTGCAGTCTTTCTGCTGGAACCCATCACTGTCCCCTCAGTCCTCCCAGCATTAGATTTTCTTTCTCTTTCTGCCCCTCCTCTCTCTCATTTTTGTTTTTGAGACAGATTCTTGCTGTGAAATTGAGGCTGTCTTGAATTTACCGTGTAGTCCAGTCCAGACTGACCTTAAACTCAGTGATCCTCTGGCCTTTGCTTCCTGAGTGCTGAGATTACAGTTGTGTACTACCACATCTAGCTTCTCTCATGAGTTTTAACAAGGCTCTCACTCTCTCCCTGATGATGACTGGTCTCTGAAAATCTCATGTATGTTTTTGCCCCAAACAAAGCAGGGAATATCTTTTACTCTTCCTCAACTGCCACAGGCCAGACTTCTCTCTTCCTCTGGGTATGCCATCCTGGAAATGGGCACTAGTCTACTGCATATTGTCCCATAGAATAAAAACCCGTAGAGATTTTATGAGTTGTGTCTTCATTTCACACTTACTTACTGGGTTGCACTATGCGAGAAGCTGAACCACAGGAGAAGCTGGGCCATATATAGAAGCTAGACCTTGGAAGCTGAGTGAGAAATACAAGCTAGACCCAAAATATCTACTTGTATTCCATCCTGAATAAATATCCATGAGCTAAGAACCTTTTATCTCCCCTTTTCTTAAACTGACCACTCCAGCAACAATCTAGACACATAAAATGAAGACAGTAGTTTCTCCCTCAAAGTTTTGTGTGTATGTTAAATGACTCAGTGTGTGTAGAGCATTTACAACAGATCTTGGCACACAGTAATTAGCACATGAGTATCAAGTGTTTTCATAATTATAGTGCCATGTTGATGCGTCCCTATTTCATCCTTCTAGTTCCGTAGCCGGTAGACAGAAAAAATGGTGATAGAGAAAAAGCAGAATAGGTTAACCTTGAACAGGAGGCTTGGGACACCAAAACTGGGGACACCCCCTGGGAAAGGTGGAAGACATAAGTATTTTAGGTTTCTTAGCTTGATAGATGAAAATTTAAAACAGATGTATTGAAATTCCTTAGCGCTAGGCTTCATGAAGAGGTCATGTTAAATAGGGCAGTACACTACGAAAACTACGTGTTTGGACAGAGTGAAATGAACAGTTGATGGGACATACAGCCTTGAGAAATGTAGACAATAATTAATCCTTTGCTCCATGAATACTAAAATAAAATCCTAGTTTATGCTACAGTGTCTAAATGACTTTGGCTGAGACTTCAAAAGAACCCTAAACTCAGCAGGAGTTAATTTGCAAAATCACTGCGTCTTAGGCCATCAATGTCCACCTGTTAATATTGTCTATTTTGAGCATCAAGTTGCTGCTGATTTCTGTTTTCTTAGGCCCCTGAAAGGTACCACACACATGTGCCCAGTGGAGGTAACTCGTGGCAGGGAGGTTCAAGCATCCATGGGCCTATGATGCCACCTAGGAGTCTATTTGCCCCTTCCATAGAAGTCCTGCCAGGTTTTAAGAGCCCCGTGTTTTCCAGGAGGTATAAAATTGGCTCATTCTTCCCCCTCAGGAAGAAGTCTCCACCAACCGGAACCAATACCCACTGTATTCAATCTTCAGCTGCTTTGATTGTTTATTCCACTTACTTGTAGGCTCGGGTGCCCCATAAGCTCTCTTGGCCTCTGAGTTGCCAGTTCCAGGAGATTTCTGACCAGCTCAGCTTTACAAGCTTTTTCAGATCCCTCTGGCTGCACTCCCGTGTAAAACATGGGATGCGGTTCACATTTTAATTTAGCCACATTGATTCCATCGATGTCTTGTCACATCAGCTGCACGGAGCAGATCAGAGATGGGCCCTCTGGTCTTTTGACCCTGATTATTCTTTCTTTTTATTCTGATTTTCTTTTGGCACTGGGAAATGTTATGAAGAAGAAGAGCCTGGGGGGAAGGAATAAAAGAAAAGGGAGAAGCGAGGAGGAGGTCAGTGCTCATAGACTCACAAGAACAAAGACCTGCAAATCAGGGCTCTGCTTCCCTTTGGAACACTGGTGCTGAGCCATCTGTCAGCTCCCAGGTCAGGGTCCAGCTCCAGGCTCAGTTGGGCCAAGTGAGAGCTGCCTTGCCAGTCACTTGCCAGCCCTTCCAAGAGCTGGCTCTAGGCAACTACCCTGCTTTCTCCAGAGAGGCCAACCCATAGCCTTCAGGGCCTAACACCCAATTATTTATTAAGATGACAAAAGGAATAGTTGATGACGCTGTGGTTCAGAGAGCCACAGTTCAGGCTGCAGGGAGTCCTTTTGCTCAGCAAGTGTTAGACCAGGTTTATTTGGATAGACTCTTGGAAATTAATTTTATTTAACACATCCGAAAATGATATGTGGTCTAATTGCTTTTCCAGAGCAATCTTGACAATTCTGGTAATCTACTGGCTTTTAAAATTCAAGTCTTGGCACTGGAGGTTCTACAGTATTCGAGTCTAGTTTGTATGTGAAGGTGGGTTGAGGTTGGAGTGTGTATGAATAATATATGCAATTTGTAAACATCTGTAGAGCTGAAAATAAAATAGATTCGTTTTCTGTGTGTGTCTGTATGCAATGAGGAAAGGGGTAGTCTCTGTATTTGCATCCTATATTTGGAATCTAGAATTTTAAGTGCAAATTGTTGTCTTTATCTGACCTGTCAACATTATAGATGATATGATTTTATAAATATAGTTGTATATAGATATTTATAAATATGATTGCATATCTTTTATCAGATGGATGTTGTTAGTTGGTTTACTATTCCAGGGTCTATCTGGAAAATAAATTGGCATTTAAAACTAAGATGAAAAGTTTGGCAGATTTGACTCACTGCCAGTTCTAAGGGTTTTTAGCACTTGGGATCTGTGACCTTTTAAGGTCAGTGCTACATGTAATCAAATTAGAGAACAGAAGGTTTTCCATTTGTTTCTCTTTTGTGTCTGCCCACCTACAGGTGTATTCTGGACTAGCTGTATAATAATCATTTAAGATGCAACCCCTCTTCTTTTGTTTTGTTTTGTTTTGTTTTTGGTGCAGTCCCGGGGATTGAGTCCAAGAGATCCACACTGAGTTGCATTCCTAGCCCTTTCCCTTTATATTTTGAGACAGAGTCTCATTGTTTCTGAATCTTCCTCATTCTTGGGCTGCCTGAGATGATTTCACTTGACCTGGCCAGCTTCAAATATGAGAGACCACATACAAGCATAGTTAGTTTAGACAAAATAGGGTTTCTCGTGGAATAGAAAAGATGATCGAAAGAAAGGGCTGGGTAACTCTGAGAGCAAAAGTGACCAGGCTTCTTCATGCTTTCTCCCTTTAATTTCCCAGGCTTTCCCGCCTAGGGGTATTCGCACACTCTTTAAGTATAGGTTTGAATGAAGAGGGAAAATTTCTTTGTTTGAGTCTCCTTCCTCTTGCATATGTAAAGTGAAAAATTCTTTGTTTCTCAGGAGGGAAATTTCATTTTGCTGGGTTACTCAGGGTTATCTCTCTCCTCCTTCACTGTTTCTATCTGTCTGGCCACATTACTAAGTCACTAAATTGATCAGACTGGGCTGGAACTTGAGAGCCTCTTGTGTCAGTCTCCCAAAGTGTTGGAATTACAAGTGTGTACCACTATGCCTGGCTTTTTAAAAAATATATATTTAGAACACATTTTTGAGGTCCTAAAGCATCTGAGATTAAAAAGAGTAGAGTTCTATAAGAATCCCTACCATGAAAGTAAACTTGATGAAGTGCTTTCACATATATTATCATACTATGATTTTTCTATTTTTGTTTTTCTTTTTCTTTTGTGCACATTGGGGGTTGAACTCAGGGCTTCACATATCATAGACATTTGATCACTGAGCTATACCCCGATTTTACTTTCTAAATCCCCAGCATCTCAACTAATAGGGAGGACAAGTTTTATTATGAATGTTTTACACATACTGAGTGATATTCAGGGAAGCTAGAGAGGTAAAGCTGTGAGGTCCAGCTTCAAGATATGAGGGTTTATCTCACTAGAAATTCTTCTCCCCAGCCCACGGCATTGATATCGCAGCCTCTCTTCTTCTCTAGTCGTGAGATTTCAGACACTACAAGGGAGAGATTTTTGGTGTAAGAAGCTTACCTATTCTTTGAAGGATGACTTTCTGCTCTACCTCATCTCGAACAGCGACGTGGTGAAACTGAACTGACTTGAAGTCAGATAGAATTCAGTTCTTCATCAAGCTCTGTAACTTGTTCAGTGTGCGATCTTTGCAAGATACTTTATATTTCTGATCTTTAGTTTCATCTTTGTAAAATGGAAAAAACTTGAAGAATCCTGAAAATTTTCAATGTGTACATAATGTCGCTGGCTCACAGGGAATGATCAAAATCTAGCATTTCTCATAATTAACACTTTATAACTTCACACTTGCTTTCTCTACTTTGGAGACAAGTAAAGTTTAAATAAGAGCATAGCTCAGGACATACTTACAAGTGTTTACACACAATTTGACCTGGAGTTAATAAAATAAAGCTGATCTAATGCAAATAAGCAATGAATTTTTTATTACCAAGTAGCAAGTTGATTCGGTCAAGTTTGAATATTCCAAATAAGTTTTATACGAAAATAAAGCTCTGATTCATTTAGTTCTCAGGCTTCACTGCCTATTGCATCCATATGAAAGTCTACCCGAGAAACTAGAAAATATACTTACATGATAATAGAGGACCTACTGTTACTGGATTTTGGAGTGCTAGGGTTTTTTTCTGGAGTGGTTTCTGGGTTCCTTCTGTCCCGAGCAAGGAACTGGTCAAGACAAGTGCAAACAGTAATAAAGTTTTATTAAAGGCAGGAAATGGCACAGGCCCTGATGAGCAAGTTTGGGCCAAGTAAAAGTAGGAAAAACAGTATACCCTGCAGCATGAGGGTAGATCACCATGAAATCTCAAAGTTATAAAATCTCAATATGTACTGTCAGTTTTGAGACATTCTCTTCTCAGACTGACATCAGATCCGTGGAAACTTGCTCAAGTTCTCAAGGGAACTCCATATGTAGAGCTTTGGGAATGATTCTGCACACGTGTTCTGGAATTTCATACTTAACAGACCGCACCTGCTTCCCCAGCCACTATGCCATGTCCTAACCTTCTGCCTCTCTCTGAAGGGGCTGAGGGACTTGCCTTACTTGCAAGTGCATGAATTGGGTGACCACAGGTTCCTGCGAGTTGGCAGAAGATTTCAGTTTCCTGACTCAGATTATGCAGAGGGTTTGTGCTCACACACAGCAAGCAGCATGAGCTCAGGTTCACATCACTTTCTCCTGGCTTTGCGTCTAGGAGACATGGAGCAACTTAGTGTTATGCTGCATCTCTAGTAGTTTAGGTCACAGTTAACAAAAATCTCAAACTTAGGAAATTCTAGTATTGTAAAAGACTAGGAAATTTTCTCAAACTTTGTGGCGGAGGAAGTTGTTATCCTTAGTACACTGGCAGTAAACAAACATATTGCTGGCTCTGGAAGGAGAAATCTTTGGCTATACAAACCTCATTCAGGAGACAGGCAAGAACAAACGGAGTCACTGCCTGTCCCCCAGACACACAAACGAGGAGAAAGCTTAATAGAGAACTGTCTCCTACAAATGATACACACTCTTTATGGATGTAGAAACCCACGAAGAGCACACTGACAATTAGGCATTGTTTGTTTTCCGATGGCTCCATGATAGAGATCAGTGAATCATCTGGAGTTTGAACTTCTTGAACAATTTGTTTAGGCAGATTGATAAGCTTTTTCTGAACTGAAGTCATTTTCCCATGCTAACTCATCAGACTTTATGTTTTTTTAAAAGACTCTCCCCTTCTCAATATTAAAAACCCTCTACACTGAACACTTTCGGCATATCAGGAGCAGCTGACACTTCATTCAAATTGGCTCAATCCAGAATTCTGCAAGGTGCAGGGGAGGAACGCTGGATCTGAGCAATTCATGGACTTCATCGTGACGCTACTGCAAAACACACAGTGCCTACGTGACAGTAGGCTCCTCGTGGATATTGTTGTGTCTTGAAATTAGAAATGTTAACAAACCTGTGGCTTCTTTTATACTCAGTATGATTGTCAAATAAGCAAAGTTTCGGGGATATAGCTCAGGGGCACAAACACCTGCCTGGCAAACATAAGGTCCTGAGTTCTATTCCTGGCACCAAAAATCAAATAATCAAAGTTTTAGAAACAGGCTGAAAGTTCTATTCAGTGGCAAGTGAATGGAGAAGGGAGCTGAGGCTCTAACCCATCTCCTTGAGCTTGTATCTGGGCTCTGATTTCTCATGAGGACTGGGTTATGGGATGTGGTATGAGGGTTACTGGAACTTTCCATGGGAAAAGGAGCTTTCCAGGGACAAGGGCATCACCTCTTTTGTTTGCTAATTTTGACACAGGTACTTTGCTGAGCTCCAGAGTGCTGGAGTCTGTTTTCTTTCCAGAACAAAGAAATGAAGAAAACAAATATAAATGGTGACAAAGTTCCACCTTTATTAAAAGCGGGGAAAAAACAGTCTCAGCAGAGCAAGTTTGGGTCAAGTTAAAGTAGGAAAAAGGGGAGGAAACCCCACAAAACCTTTCTACGGTGTGGAATAGAAACACCATCGTGAGCGCTTAACGATCAGTTTCTTTTTATGTTTCCTCACTGTTCTCCTGTCTCAAGTTCATGTGAGAAGCTGGCAAGCAGGGATTTGGGAATGGCTCTGTGCATATGTCCTCATGACTCCTTTCTCACAAAGTTTTAGCCACACCCTATTGTGCCCCCTCAGTCAGACAAGACGTGGTGCCAGTGAGTTTTAATCTTTATAATGAAGTTATAATAAGTCCAAGATCATCTGAATTGTCATCATAGTGTCTGGACCAGATCAATCCAGTCTGGAACTCACTTGTCACATGGCCCTGTTAAAGTAGGCAGCCAGGAGCACGTGGTCATTGGTATGTGGTACCTTTAATTCTACAAACAAGTGGCCTCTGTAAGTAAACAGAACAACCAATAACAGCAATTTTCAGGCTTAGATTGCCTCTGTTTGCTCCATTTTACAGGTGGGAACTGTAGTCCAAATGCTAAGTCAGTTTAACTCAGGTCACAGGGATGGTGAGTGTCAGGGACTCCACTGGAAGGTATTCAAATTCTTTCTAATCCTAGTTTAAAATACAAAAAGTGAAGTGCATCTTTGATGCAGGTTTCTCTTTTGAAATGTGTTACTTGAGGAGGGGACAAGATATGGGTGGAGTGGAGAACGGAGAGGCAGAGACAAAAACTAGGGAAACAGTCTTCACATTTTATAGTCACCATTTAAATTGCTATATATGCAAAGTGTGCTTGGGGAAAGCTATAAAATAATTAATAGTGCATAGGAGGAACATTTATATTTCAATTGTCTACATTTAAGAAACACTTTGCATATCTGTTCAAGGCTTCCAATCGTGGTCTTGAATGTTAATGAGAGAGGAGGAAACAAAGGAAGTCCAGAGGCAAGAGAAAAGCAATTAGAGGGCCTCGGACAGGGCACATCAATCCTTGTAGGATCCCAGGCATGACCTTGTTGCCAAGCCTGTAGAAGCCCGAGTTCGTTTTTTTCTCTGAGATTGGGGTCTCTTTAGTGGCCTCCTTTGAGATTTACCCATGACTGTATCAGAGCGGTATCCGTAATTTTCCTTCATAATTGGCTTATGTGGGCTATACGCAGTAAAGGTTATTGGGCTCTAACCAAGTCACTTCATAAACTTTCAGATCCACTAATTAGTTTTATGTGTGCCACGATCTTAAAAGGAGAGAAAACCAATAGCTTTCAGCCCAATTTACAGTCATTTATAGGGCCTTGAGAATTCTTTTTCTTAGAGCAAAAATTAACTTGTATCTTTCAAGTACAGCTGTGAACAATAAAGACCCTCTGAGGCTTTGTACTACTTCACATTTTTAACCCCAGCAGCTAACAAGACAGGCAGAGCAGTCACTATTACCCCGTTTTACGCATGAGGCAGTAAAGGGCTTTCCAGAAGCCATTTAGCTAATTGTTGGTACACGAGAAACTAGACACAACAAGTGTCCACTAGATGGCGCTGCCCTCTAAGCCAGAAGACAGAGTCGGAGTCGCACTCCTTGCAATCCACAAAGCTTGCTTCTCAGCTCAGAAGCTTGCAAACAGCTTCCCCCGCTTTAGGTAAGAGAAGAAAGCCATGTTATATGACCTCGTGTCTTTATGACTTCTTTGCTCAGCCACCCTTCAGTGCCATTTGACCACACCTTCCTGCATAAGCTGCTCGCTCTTAGAGGATGAGAGTGTTGCTGGCAGAGTGTATAAATCTCTGAAGATCAAATTTTAAAATAAAACTTTGTATCAAGAAAAAGTATCAAGAAAAAAAAAGGTGCCACCTCCCAGACAAAATATGAAAGAAATCATGCCCTGTGGGTAAGGTTTTGGTAATAAGAATAATAACAATAAATCACAAAAGCAGGATTAGTTTGGAATTTCATCCTGTGTATGTAATCTGCAGATATATAATGAACAGTGTAATAGTATTTTGGTTTCTCTGTGTTAATATGCTCTTTCTATTCCAACTACTTTTTAAAAGTCTGTTATTAAATAAACATACATGGACTCTGTAATGGGGTAAATCTTTGCTACCTTATGGCTTCTTTGTTGATAAAGTACACAACAACAACAAAAAATTTTTTTCTACTTCCTGTTGTGATTTGCTTTTTCTCTAGTTTCTTCTGCTACTAATATCTTACTTTAGTGTGATACATTTGTTAATACTGATGATATAATAGTGAGATATATTATATTTTCAGTTTTTATTAGTACCTGTTTGCATTATGTAATGATTACATTCATTGTGAAGAGTTGGTTAGATGTGCATAACACATCTGAATTTTTTTCTCATCACTTCTTCCATCTCTTCTTTTGTTGACCCCTTTGCTATTTGAAAAAAAAAAATTCCCTACTTTGTATTATCTATCTTTTATTTTGTTTTTTATTTACACTTGAGTTTCTCACATAAGAGAAGCCATGTGATTTCTTTAAGATTCTGGTCTCTAAATGACGCAAGTTTATCTTTCATTATGACACAGTAGCACTGGGGTTCTGTTTAGAAGAGTCCTTGTCTCTGCCTATGTCTCCCTGAGTTTTACCAAATTTATCTTCTGGCAGATAGGTGTTACTGTTTTGATACTGAGAGCTTTGACCCATTTTGATTTTAGTTTAGTACATGGTGCTGTATATTGTTCTGTATTTAGCTGTCTCTGGGTAGACAGTCAATTTTCCCAGCATCATTTATGATGCGCATTATTATTAACTAAAATTCCTAGTTTAAGTAGAGTTCACTCTTTGCATTATACAATTTATGGATTTTAACCACCATGTAGTGCATGAATATATCATTGTTATATCAAACAGAATACTTCTATTTCACATTCTCCCTGCCCCAAGCTCTGGTACCTGTCAGTTTTTTTACTGTCCATATTTGTAATTTTTGCTTTTTTAGAATGGCACATAATTGGAATCAGAAAGTATTTCACACTTTTAGACTGATCTCTTTCACTGACAAATGCATTTCAAAGTTTTTAAAAAAATATTGTTTCATGGCAGATAGTGCTTTTCAAATGTTACTGAATAGTGCTCTATTGCATGGATGTGCCCTGGTTTGTTTAACTGTGTACCTATTGAAGAACTGCATAATTGCTTCCAATTTTAGAGAGCTATAAATAAAGCTACACTTATATGCAAATTCTTATGATTCATTCAGATAAATAAATAGGAACATGACTGCCAGACTATATGGTAAAAGTATGTTTAGATTTATTAGAAACTGCCAAAATGTCTTCCAAAGTGGCTCGACTGATTAACATTCCCAACAATAGTGAATGAAGATCCTGTTACTCCACATCCTCCCCAGTATTTTGAATTTTCAGTGTGGTGGATTTTGGCCATTCATTTAATCATACTGCACAGAGGTGGTTCATTATTTTAATATTTGATTCCCTAATAATGTATGATTTTGAGCAACCTTTCATATATTTATTTGATATCTATATATCATTTTTGGTAAAATATCTATATAGATCTTTTGCTCATTTTTAACTTGGTTGCTTGTTTTTTTTTTTTTTTTTTTTTAACTGAGATGTAAGAGTTCTTTGCATATTTGGATATTTTGCAGATATTTTGTCCACTCTGTGGCTCCTTTTTTAATCATCCTCAAAGGATTGTTTTTTAAAGACCTATTTTAAAACTAATAAGGAATTTTGATTTCTTATGTGCTTTTTTGTGGCTTCTTTAAGTGTAAGAAACATCTAGATTTCAAGTCAAAGCTCTGCTTCAAGGTAGGGAAAACTCTTAACATCAGTTTCTTTATATGTAAGTACAAAAGTTGAGTTAGATTACTTCTAAGGTTGCCTGTTCCTTTAACGTTTATGATTCCACTTGAAGACTTCAAATTCTGAACAGATAGAATTTTTGGAAACAGGCTTTCTCTAGGCTCTTAGTGGAGACTTTATGACTTTCACATACATTGGTATCAGAACTGGAGAGTTTATTCCTCTTTGGACTGGGTTCTACTCTCTTGTTTTAAAATATTTATAATTCTGTAGAGAATAGAGGATTAATTTTGAGAGGCTGCATAACTGAACTTACACGAAAGATGATGAAATGATCCAGTGACGGTGAAGGAAGAACAAACGACCACTAGAAACTGCAATAAGGTCTGTCATCCTTGAGGACAGCATTTAATGTTTTGGAATTGAGGAAGTTTTCTTCTGCCCTTCACACCAGGAAATTTGGGGTGTCAGACACATGACTTTATTGAATAAACAGAGGCTGCACTTAGAACTGCAAATATAGGAGAGCAAGTGATGCGGAGATGAACCACCAATGTACTCAGAGCATAGTTTGACCTCTGTCAGCAACGAGGATCCTCCAGATTTGACTTACAACTCTATAAATTTTTCCCTTTGCCTGAGAGGCATCTGTCCCTAACTTAGATGATGTTATAATTTTGGCTTCAATCATCAAATAAAATCTAAGGAGTCTCACGAGGAAAAGGATAGTCTATCCATATTTTTACCTATTCTGTTGTCTTTCTCAGCTTCAAGTCTCTTTGTGCAATTGGCTACTATGCTTTCAGAATTTCTTTTAATAACATTTTGTAGGTAAGGGTCATGCTTTATGCCAGTGGCCCCCAAGCCTCATGTAATTATGGACTCGACCAAATCTAGCGTTTGTGATTGGTTCGTTGTCTAGTGCTCTGATTGGTGGTGTGAGTGCTACACCCGCCTAGGGGTGGGGCCAGCATATGATGCAAAGGCGGGAAGATGCGTCTCTCTTGTTGGTTTGTGCCTTGCTGTTTGCAGCCAGGTCCGGCCTTGCCACGCTGCCTCAGAGTCAGCTGAGTATGGACTGAAACCTCCAAGAACTGTAAGAAGTAAACTCTTCCTTCTGTAACTTTGGGCGTCAGGTATCTTGTCTCAGCGACTAGTAAAAAATAAGACAGCAGGTTTGCTGTTAAAAATGCTTAGTTTTTTTTTCGGGATTTAGCTTTATTTCCCCTAGATATCACTAGATATCAAGTTCAGTGCTGACAGTCCTTCTGCGTCGACGCTTGAAAAACATGACGCGTTCATGTCATTCCTCTGCCTTCATGGTTTCAGATCTGTTGTCATCACACAGTTTTGTCCCCAGTAGCCAAGAAGAACTCCTCTGAAGAATGTTTCTGGCTGGGGATGTAGCTCAGTGGTAGAGTGCTTGTCTAGCATGGCAAGGCCCTGGTTTCATCCTCAGTACTATGGGGGAAAAATAACTTATTTGCTTTCCAAAGTTTGATTATGGTATGTTATGGTGTGAATTTCTCTATTCATTCAAATTAAATTAGATTTATTCTTTCCACAAAATTTGAGGATGTTTCATCCTTCTTTGAATATTTATCCAGCCTCACATGTTTTCTTCTGCATCTCAAATGATGTATTTTATTATCATTCCACAGGCCTCTGAAGCTTTGTTTATCATATTTTTCTTTTCTTCTTTTCCTCCTCCTCCTTCTTTTTTGTCTCCTCAGTTATCCACCCTGAGTAATTTCTATTGGTGGTCTTTCAACTCCCTGATTCTTTCTTTTCCAATTTACTTTTGAGACTTCTCAGTGAGTTTTAAATTTTGGTTATTATAGTTTTCATTTTTATATATTTTTTCTGGTTCACTTTTCAGTTCTTCTGTTTCTTTGGTGAGGTTTCTAGAATATTTATATTTGTTCATTGAAGAACTTTTATGATGGCTGTTTAAAAATCTTCATCAGATAATTCTAACATACCAGGCACCTCAGTGTTGAAATCTATTGGTTTTCTTTTCTTATTCAATTTATGATGTCCTTGTTCTTTTTTTTTTAATTTTATTTAAGGAGAAAAAAGAAAAAAAAACAGAAAAAGGGTACAAGTTATACAGAATTTCAGAAAAAATAAACAGTAGGAAATCACTAGTTAGTTACATATTGTCATCTTAGAAATAGTTATTGAAGTTACAAAATTAAAGCATATAGAGGGGACTTTCAAACAATGAGACTGCAAACAATTTTGTTCAATGATCCAACAAAACTCAGTAATATGGTTATCTATCTTATACACTTAAATATATATGCAGTTATATCTTTTAGAGAACTTTCTTTTCCTTTCTTTTGTACAATGACAATTACACATTTTGGGTTTTATTACTCCCACAGTTCTTATTACTTTTTTTTTTTTTTTTGAAGAAAGTAAAACCAAATGTGACATACCAGGACAGAGTCAGTCAAATCAAAAGGCATTTCTTTGGGCCCTGCTACCAACCCAGAGAAAGTGAAGTAACACCTATACCTACTTCTTACTTTAGTTCCCTGGTGGAGGAATTGAAGTGACATCACTTTCTTTTCTGGATAGATCTGGGTGATGAATTGTCTCATAGGCTCTATTGAAACCCTGGTAGGAGAGAATGTCAATGATGCATCCACTGGTGTTTGGTTGGATGTGATAGGGTGAAGCGTCAGTTTGACGGACTTTGTGGAGATTGGGAGAACACACTTCTTGATGTAACTGGAAAAGCCATGGATGTGTGGCCTTAGAGTCTATATCTGGTCTCTCACCCCTTCCTGTCTGTTTCTTGGCCATCATAAGCTAATTATCTTTACTGTGGAACACCTTTCCTTCATGATTCTTTGATCTTGGAAGAAGCCTACCATAGAGTCAAACTAAATTTCTCCTTTAAGTCATAGGTGTTTATCGTGGTGTCCAATGGTAGAAAAGTTGGCTAATACAAAAAATTGGTACCAGGTAGGAGGTTGTTAATATGAACTATACAGAACATATACTTTAGAAGCCACTGTAGTTGGTTTGCAGGAGTTTGGAATGAGGGTGTGCAGGCTAGAGAAGCCCAAAAATATTTTATTAAATTTATTGGTACATATTGATCATATTCATCATAGGGAATTTGTACTTGTACATGACATACTTGGTGTTTCCTATTTTTCTACTGCCTTTCCCTCCCTTCAACCCTTCTCCTCTTTATTTACAAAGCTTTCTTTCCATTTTGTTTTTCTTTTCTAATTTTTCTTTTCTTTTTTCTTCATTTACTCCGTCCCCCTCTTTAGTTCCCTGTTTCTTTTGAAATATTTCTTCCTATTTCACAACACTTACTATGCATTTTGGTTCTTATTTTCACTTTCAGTTTCTCACACCAGAGAGATATTGTGATATTTATGCTTATGGTCCCAATTTATTTACACTTTCAGTTTCTCACGCCAGAGAGATACGGGTATTTACACATGTGTGCCCAATTTATTTCACTTAAGAGTATGGTCATCCGGTCTATCCTTTTAGATATAAATATCTCAAGTATATTCTTCTTTATGCCTGAATACTACTCTACTGTTTTAAACAAAAACCACATCTTTTTTATCCATTCATTAGTTGATGGGAATTCGGGATGTTTTCAAGATTTAACTTTTACAAACTGTGCTTGTATTGACATAAGAAGCCCTAAAATATTGTAAGTAGAGTTTGATAGTTGATTGTGCTCAGAGCTCAAAAGACCAGAATGCCAACAGGATGGTGACAGGAAAGGTCAAGTTCAGGAGGTTCTTGTTGGGCTCCACTGGAGTTTGGACTTGAAGCCATGTGTCTTACACTGAGGCAGAAATTTTTAAAATATTTTTATTCATGTCCTAATATTTCAAGGAAAACTGGAATTAAAAGTGGTAAATTAATTAATTTGGGAGGAAATTGCAAAAAAAGCCCAACATTCAGGCTATGGTATGGGTACTGCTTGCTGTTTTTGTTAGATTTGTAGTGAGAAATTGGAACCAGAGACAGAGCAGAAAAATTTCAAAAAGTTAAATTTTGTCACAGAAAGAACCATGTGTAAAATTTGAACCAAAGAGCTTTGGCTATTGAAGAGATTAGTGACATGATGAAGAACCATGTACATTGTACATACAACGGCAAGATGAAAGATGCTTTGAGGTTATCTCAGAAATCCCAAGTTTCCATCAATTGCAGATTCAAGGTTTCAAAGATGTAACTCTTTTGAGAAACAAGTTCTTGGGATTCCTGCTTGAGAGGGACCTCCTAGGAAACTCCTAGGAAACATACTTAGTCATCCAGGCACTTAGAGAGTATTGTGACCATAGTTCAAGATGGCTTAGCTACTATTCAATTTGGCAATCAATCATGACATTGGCCCTGTTATAGTAGTTTTTACTAGCATGCAGAATGTAAGAGTTGTGGAGTCAAAAATAGCTTCTACCCAGGTTTTAAAGAAAGGCCACACAAAGTGACCCTCGTTAAATAGCATTTTAAGCTATAAAAATAAAATCACAGGTTGGGTGACATCCCCAGGAAGTTGGAGGTTGCTTTTTTTTTTTTTTTTTTTTTTTTTTTGTCTTTTTCCTTTTTATCGGTACCGGGGATCGAACCCACAACTGCCTTCTTGCAGTGCAGGCACTTATGCTGCTGAGCTAAATTCCCAGCCCCCGGAGGTTGCTTTTGATAGGTTTCCTGCAAAGGAATGCTGTTGACTGAGAGTGGAGGCCATATTTGCAACAACCATTGAGGCCATAGAGGTGGGAGTGCCCCAGGTGTCTGGAACTCAGATTTTAACAACATGTTTTGCAGATGGCAATCATGAGGTACAGTACTTAATGTCTGGCCCTCTGGGTTTCAGTCTTGTTATGATCCTACTCTCCCCTTATTCATCCTTTTTAAATGGGACTGTTTGGCCTTTAGAATCATGTAATTTTTTTTCTATTTTTATTTAATTATTACTTTGTTGCTATTTTTTATATAAAGATTCATAGCTAAGAGTTTGCCTTGAGCCTGAGGAGAGGCTTTGACTTCGAATTTTGAAAATCCTGGCATTGGTAAGATTTTGTGGAAGAGAGTATTGCCTTTTTGGTTGTATCCAGAAGTTGTATTATGTCAGGTAGGAAAACAAAGTTGCTATTGTCTTTATTTGGAGATTAAATATGGTTTATGGAGATGTATTAGGTGTGAATTTGACAAGAGGTAGAATATGGTGGCTAGGGTGGAGTGGCATCTTGATTGTCTTTAGAATCAGCCTTGGCATTGGTGGAGTATACCTCTGAGTAGCCCTGGGTGCAGCACTGAGACTTGGCCGTGGGGTCTGTTCCCTTCCTCCCTGGAGGTATTCTTTTCTGGCCATTGTGGACTAAGCATCTTTGCTCCACTACATCCTTCTTTTATGACTTTTCTGCTTGGGAATCGACTAACCCCTCTGCAAATATGAGCCATGTTAAATTTTACTTCCTTTAAATTTGAGTGTTGGGTGTTGTGTCCCAGTGATGAGAAAACTAATACACTGGTGTAAGGTGAGCATTGCCAATCATTTTTTTGTGCCCTGTTAAATTGGTATTTTCTGTGTCCTTTATCTAGGAGTAGCAAGGTTTTCTTGGAATTTATTTTGTTTACTTTGTGCCTGATTTAAATTTTGGCTTTCAGGTTTCTCTAGCATTGTCTCTGAAATATATGGAAGACAAAAATTAAGCACAAGGAATTCACCACTATACTGGTTCTTAAGCCTTCACATTTTTCCTCTTTTGAGATCTTCCTATGATTGCTTTTTTATTATGTCAGGAATTTCTAGTTGTTATAACTATTTTAATGTGCTTGTTTGCTAATTAAAATATTTGTTTCAGTAATGGGTTCATTTTTAGTTGATTTCTTTCTGTCCTCATTAGGAACTGTATTTTCCAGATTGTATATTGGGTGCCAGACATTGTGAATTTCACATTTTTAGATACTGGATATTCTTCTATTATTATCAATAAATTTGAATTATGTTTTAGTAGGCAGTTAAATTATTTGGGAATAGTTTGATCGTTTTAGTAATATCTTTTAATGTTTGTTATATGAAAATATATAATGTTTTATCTAGGGCTATTTATTATATACTAATGGAGAAATAATCTTATGAGAATTCTATATACTGCCTCATGAATTAATCAGTTTTTCCAGTCTGGCTGATGGGAATAGGTACTATTTCCAGCCCCATAAAGCTGCTCAGCTCTGTTCTCTCTAAACTTGTCTGATTGTTCTTACTCTATGCTCAGCTAGTTTTCTCACATGATATAAAAGGAAAAACCCTCTTGTGGTTTAAAATGTTTTTTTTTTCTGTGAAACTTTTTTTTTGTTACTGTGTCTTCTGAACTGTAGCTGCCCGGGATTTTGGCAAGCCCTCAGCTCCTCTCCTTAACTCAGGAAGTCCACTGAGTCCCACTGGACTCCACTCCCCTGTGCCACCACATGCATGGTGCATTGCAAGAAGCTGAGGCAATAAGCAGTACCTTTCTCTTGCATAACACTCTCCTCCATTGCTTGATGACTCATCTCTTTAAAGCCGCTGTTTTGTGTCCATTGGTCTTCCATCTTGACCAAAGCAGAAATCCTTGGACATTCTTTCAAGACAAGCAAAAAGTTAAGAAAATACAGGTTTGGGTAAAAGATGTGAGAAAATGAGAACAGTCATATGAAAGTGAAGTTAGAGAAGTTTACGATAATCTTTAAGAATTACCTACCATAAAATACCTAGAATATATCTTCCAAATGTGATTCCATCCTTGAATTAGCACTTATACCAACAGTGAGAGGATGCTAAAAGATACAGCTAGAGCATCTGACCAGTGTTTTCCGTTAGCCTTCTCCATGTGACAGTGGAAATAGATCAACTCTTTCCACTCATTTTCATGAAATCTCATGTTTCTTTTCCAAATATAAATTTAATTGCTCCTAGAGCCTTTCTAAAGCTAAACTTCCTTTTTTGTACAATAATTCCATGCAGCCAAAACTCAGAATGATTAATTTTACTTTTGTAGACCTGAAAGTGTTACAGTTAAAGGGGTTGTTAGTGATAAAATTTCTCATTTTATATACAAAGAAAGAAGACTTAAGTACATAGAGAATTGGCCCATGCAGGTCATAGTATCAAACACAGTACAATGGATGATAAGGAAAATACTCTTCATGTATCGTGTATTGGAAAACTTAGATGCATAGATATTAAATAATTTGCTCAGTGTGATGTGAAGTAACAGAGTTGGAGTCATTTGCTTGTAAAATGTGTATAGGTAAGTTTTTGTATACTTCTAGTCTTTTTTGAAAATGGAACTTCTATTTTCTAGTACTAGTACTGGACTCCTACAGTAACCCCAGAGTAACATAAACAATCCAAGAAATGTCTGATTCATAGGATTGTGAGAAATGTGGATGTCATGGTATTTTTATACAGAAGCCAGAATATTAATATCAGAACTCTAAAACAGAAAATCATGATTCATGCCTACATAAGAAAAGAAAACCCTTTCTCTCATTGCAGCATTTCTCCATACCCTATCAGTGTTACCTTCTGTATGCTGTAGCTACCTGACTGATGTGATCATTTTCAAGAGCTAATTGCACGCAAGGTTCCTCATACATGTTAAGGGAGAATAGGGCTTTTCCAAGTGCTTTAGCACAATTATCTAAGACTTGGAAATCTGTAGACTTGAAAAATACTGAAATGCTTTTGTTGTAAAAAAGAGAGGGGAAAAAAAAAGAAAGAAAGAAAAAGAGCTCTAACGGATATAACAGCAAGTGTGTTTAGGGGTGTTAAATAGCTGACTATATCAATGTTTTTGGATCATTGAACACAGCTGTTTGCAGTCTCCCTGTTTGAATGTCCACCTTGTATTCTTTGATACTGTGATTTGAGGAACTATTTTCAAGATGATAATATGTAATCTACTAACAGGTGATTTCTTACTGTTATGTTTTTTTTTGTTTGTTTGTTTTGTTTTGTTTTTTTGTAGTCCTGTATTACGTGTACCCTTACACCGCTTTGGTTTGTTTTGTGTTTTTCTCTTTTTCCTCTTAAATAAAAAAAAATAAATTAAAAAAAAAAAAAGAAAAATACTGAAATGCATCAATGATTTATGGTATACAAACTGTGTTGAAGGAGGGAAGAAATAAAAGCAAGAATTCCAACAGTAAAAAAGCAAAAATGATAGCTGGATGTATTTGTTTAATAGATTAAAATTATATTGGGAGAACATGAGAAAAACTACTCACCTTGCCTAGATTCCAGATCCCTAGTATGGATCGGGACTCCGGAACTCTCCGAATTTATACTATAGCCACATTTACCATTTTTCTTATTCAGAGTGAATATCATTACTACAAATGATTTGATAAAATAGAAAAAGTAAAATTTGAATAATGAATTGTATCTCTGTGTATCAATTGATGGAACCTTGAGTTAGAGGATTCAAAGCTTCAATATTTGGTAGTATTCCAAAGAACAAAATTCCCATGTGGTTTTAAAGTTCTTATAAATAGACTATTATTGACCATAGAATTTAATCAAGTAGGACCTTGATGACTAATTCAGTGTCTTTGACATGCAAGAAGTTTGGGCCATGTTTGTGGCTGACACAGATATCAATGAATTAAAGATTCTTACTGTCATACATGAAGACTATTCCAAACAACTGATGTTGGCTTGTGACATTTAGGCTGTGATGTCTATTCAGAGTGTACAGTGAGGTGCAGAGATCTAATGACTGTGATGTAAACCAACAATATGTCATTGGATTATCTGTGACTTCATATACCCATATAAGGGAGGGCTACTGGCTTCTTCCTTTGTTTTAACTTAAAAAAACCTCAGTAAAGTAGTATATGCATCTATTTTAAGAAGTATAATAGTTCTAAAATCTGCCCCCAGTTTCCCTAACCAGAAACAGCATTTTAGAGTCTTACATTTCTTTCTTCTGGTTTTAATATTTGTTTTCTAAGCAATACGCACGATGAATGCTAGTTTTCAAGATATTACAGTAAGATCTCCATCTCCATCTCATGTGCTGTATACACAACATGCAGCTGACACTTCTCTCATCAAGAGGTGGTGTCTTTGTTTCCTCTCTTTGAATCAAGGCTGGCTTGTGACTGGTGGATGCTCTGATTTTCTCACTTGAGTGACTTAGTCATAAGAAATGATTCATCCTCCTGCACAATTGCCTTTGGAATTTGGAGCTACTTTATTGATGTCTGGCATCTCCATGCTCTAAAGAAATCCACAGTGTCTAGACAGGCCACGTGTAGGTGTTAACATCTCCCACAAGGTCCCAGCCAACTGGCTGAATCAACTCTGTACATGAGAGAGAGAATGGCAAAATGATAGTTGTTGTTTTATACTGCTAATGTTTGGATATTCATGTATATTACTATCTTTCAGGTCATTAATTTTAGACAGTATCAAATGTGTACTTTTGTGGCAAATCAAGAATAAAGATATTGGGCTGGGGATTTAGCTCAGCGGCATAAGCGCCTGTCTTGCAAGCAGGCAGTTGTGAGTTCGATCCCCGGTACTGATAAAAAGGAAAAGACAAAAAAAAAAAAAAAAAAAAACCCAACAAAAAGAAGGTATCATATTATCATCAACTATTTCATTTCTTCTCCTTATCCTCCTGATATAATTATATATTATATATACTTGTTAATAATTGTGTTTATTTTCTTTTGTCTATAGTATATATTTTTTGTTGTATAACAATATTTAGTTTCATATTTGTTTACAATTTTTATAAACTTCCTTTATTACAATTATTTTGTACAAGCAATCCTTCAAAAGTACTTTTATTTTTGATTTTATTTTCTCACTTTAGGTCATCTGTTTGGAGTAATTTTCCTTGCTGAAGATCAAATTTTTGCAGATTTCTTACTGAAGTTCTGTTGGTCAGCTTTATTTTGTGCAAATTCTAAACTGAATTCTGAATATACTGTTCAAAAAAGGAATTCAGGAAGCACATCATGTCTGAAATATAGTATTTTTTTATTGTTACTATTCTTATATATTTTAAGTGATTAGCCTAGTAATTTCACTGTGATTTTTAATCTACTTAGTTTTTTTCCTATTGGTACTTCAATATTCTAATACCCTTGAAGGAGAGTTCATTATAAGGTCAATTCAAAGAAGTTAAGTATTAATTTCATTTTTTTTGTTCTTTTCCAGAGTCATCCCACCTGGAAAATACGATTTTTCTTCTATCTGGGCTTGTTTTTTCTAGGCATTTTGCCCAGCTGTCACCTTAGAGCTTCCTTTAACATTTCAGAAAGATTCTTTGATCTTGGTCCAGTTTTGATATTCTGTTTTCCAGATCTTGTTTTGTTCTTATTTGGTTTAATCTATTTATTTTTGTTAGGATGTAGCATCATATTAAAAAGATCGTACAACAGCAGAGGACAGAATAATAACCCTGAGTCAAATTGTCTCTGCAATTTAGCCTGGAACAGGAGTGTGAAACCTTTGGGATCCTTCACAAAGCTGAGAAAAGTCTTTTTAGAACTTAGTACTTAAATAATCAAAATTCCTTGCTAGCAACTTTGGTCTAAAGTTGAATGGAAATTATAAGTTTCTGGGCAAATTGAACCACTGCAGTAGATACATGTGTTTCTGGGACAGAGCTTAACTTAGACAAGGAAAGGAAGGCAAGTGACTGGGCCCTACCAAGAAGCCTGTAAGAAAGATTACTATTTCCTAGACTAAAGACAGGGAAAGCAGGTAAGCAGATTTGTGAGACTTGTGTGTGACATAGGATAGCACTGGGGCACTGGAACTGTTAGACTTCACTGTTGAGAATTCAAAATGATTCAGCCATTGTGGAAGATAGATTGGCTGTTACTCAAAAAGGAAAATGTGAAGTTATCACATGACCCAGCAGTTCCATTCTGCAATATCTACTCAAGAGATTGGAAAACAGTTGATTAAATACATACTGTGCAATACACAGATGTTTATAGCGGCAGTAGTCACCATAGTCAAAGGTTGAAAATAATCCCTCTCCATCAATAAATGTATGAATAAACAAGATGTGGTATGTGTACACAATGGCAGATATAAAGGGTTACTGAGTATGTGATTTCATTTCATGAAGTACACAACAATGATAAATCTATAGGGATAGAAAACAGATTGGTAGTTGCCAGATGTTAGAATGAGAGGATGCTTCACGGGTATGAGGTTTTACTTTGGAGTAATAAAAATGTTTTGTAACTAGAGAGAGATAGCAGTTAAACAATGCTTGCATTATGAAAGTACTAAATATCACTGAATTATGCACCTTAAAATGGCTTATTTTGTGTGATATGCATTTAAGGAGCTTAACTTGAACAAGAGAAGTAGAAAGAGGAGAAATGGTCCCTAATAGCCTGTAGGAAAGGTTACTACTTTGTAGACTGGGAGAGAGCACATAGACAAAAACATTTGTGAGGATTGCATGTAAGATAAACAAAAAGTGGGCACCATTATGAATAATTATGGCATCTATTTTTACTTTCTAGGACACTGCTGCCCTTAATGCTTTTTATAAAGCATACGCTTTGGATAGGAATATATTCTAGTGAAATAAATTCTGGCTAAGAGTTAGTATCTGAGTCCCACAAAAATAGCCATTGTAATTGCAGTTTAAAAAAATTGTGATCAGAGACAGAATATTTGAGAAAAATGATATTTAAGAATATTAAGTGCAAAATGATGTTTCTGGATGTCTACATGTAAAAGCAGTATTCGTCAAAAGAATAAAGAAAAACCTTCTAGTTAAAAGTAACACAACAAGAGAGCAGAGCCTTTGGCCAGGTGAGAGTCTCCTCTTGGGGGGCTCTCCTTGGCCAGAGAGGCGGTGCTGTGCCCCACCGCCCCACTAGCAACAGGGCCGTTATTAAACTGCAGCCTGAGAGCCTCCCGTTTTATTTTATTGTTTCTGAGATGTGAGCGTTGTACAATTCTTAGGCAACCTTCTTTCCAAGCAATTAAGTCTCCCATAGCCCCCATCTCAGAAGCCTCAGAAAGGGAGTAAATAAGAAGGCGGGGGGCAGCGGTTTGGTGGGGGCTTCTAGGTTATTTATTACTTTAATAAATTTGAGCTTCTCCCAGCTCGCCTCAGACTCCTGTTTCTGTCAAGCTCCTGAGGACAAACGATCGCTTAATTGTAGAGTTTGTGGGCCGAGGTGGGCGCCAAGCACAGTTTATTGTGCAGGAAAGGCTGTTAAGTAAGACGCTGTGATAGTGCCCTGGCCAATAAGTCATTAAGCAGAAATTAAAAGCAGAAAACTTCCAAGTACCTTTTCTCTAACATGTATTAACTCTTAAAGGAGGAGTGGAAAGAGTTTGAGGCCGAGAGGGAAGCACTGACTGGTGGAGAAGGTTTTTTTGAGAGGAAGAGGATCAGAGAAGAGCCTGGCTGGGTCCCCATGGATGTCCTGTGATCGGGAGGACCTGGCTGCAGCTGCAGAGAGGCGTCAGAGACACCTGCAGTGTGACTTTAGCTGTGTTCTGACCTGGGCATGTTACACCTTTGCAATATGTGGAACACAATGGTATCATCATCACATGAGAGGATGCCCGGGGTCCTCAGGACTTGCTGGTCCCCAGATGACCCAGTTCCCTGCTGCTAGCTGTTATGGGTGTCAATCTCAGACTGAAACTTGACTTCTATCAGGCAGTGTGATATTCTCTAATGGACCACAGCACAGTTTCTCCCTGCAGGGGTAGGCAAGAGAGTGACCGCGGAACTCTGAATAATAGTCTTTAAGAATTCACTGCTTGGAACAATATGACCAAAAAGGAATAAAAGGCAAGTGAATAAAGAAGGATGGAAATTTCAACCTGGTCTTACCCCTGCTTCTAATGACTGCTCTATGCTTGTGATTACAATAGTCTTCCTGAACTGTCCTTTGCTTCTGAAGCTTAGTTAACCATTGTTAGACATAGTCAGAAGATACTTGTAACTCTTAAGAAAAGGACAGCTTTCCAATAAGTTTATTGCAATTTATTGTTACTATTATCACTTCTTACTATGCTTAAGTTATCAATTTAATTTTCTTATATTTCTGTATATTCAGTGGAAAACAGTACATCTAGGGTTTGATACTATCTGGATTCCAGTCCTTGGAACATATTGCAAATAGATAACAGGGGTTACTCTTTTAGCTTCATTTTTCATTTACTCTCTGTCTCTCTAAAAGACTATTTCTGTGCAGTTTTGAGTTTACAACAAAATTAAGCAGACGACACAGAGATTTTCTGTGTTACCTCATTTCCTCTCTTAACAATTATCAATTCCCCGCCCCACTGGTTCATTTCTTAAGGAATGATCTATCTTGACACAATTATCATCCCAAGTCAGTACATTGTATGGTTTTGGCCAGGGGGAAGACAAAACTTTGCCTCCACCCTTTTAGACATCTTCTACAGGGACTGATGATTCAGTTGTCTTAAGACAGATTAATAGAAGAAAAGCACACAGATTTGTACACATATATAGAGAAGCGTGTAGTAAGATGACAACGTAAAGCTGCAAAAACTAGCAGGTTGGACAGAGTGGCAACTATGGGAAACAAAGATCCATCGGGAGACTAAAAAACACAGGTTTTTTTTTCTCAGTTTTTAGTGCATATTAGTAATACAGAAAAATGAGATTTATTTTAGTTTATTGATATATGCAGTATATTGGTACAAAAATGCATATGACATATTTTAATTATTTTTCATTCCCATCACCCTATTTTTCTTCTCCTCTCCCTTACCTGTGACCTCCTTCCCCATCTCTGCAAGTTTATCTTCTAGTTTCCAGTCATGTCTCTTGATTTTGTTATTTTGTTCTAAAATGGAAGTCTTAACAAAGTTTGTTTGTACAGATTTTCCTCAACCTTTGTATCTGTCTCCAGTAACAAGAATGCTTCTCCTTTTAGCTCAGGGAGTTTCACATGGCAGTTTCTCCCCATCTCTATTGATATAAGAATGTTCCTCTTCTCCTGGCACAGGACAGGCAGAGTGACCTTTCTGTAGGTGTTGGCTTTCAAATGCCTCTAGCTCAAAATAATCCTTATGTCTCAGTGGTATATTTTGAGGAGGTATATTTTGGCACTCTTCAAGATAAATATCTAAGGACATATGTCAGCCATTGTAGTGTAACACTGGATAATTTCACTATCCTAAAAATCTTCCATGTTCTGTCTTTTCCTTCCCTCAGCCACTGATAATCAGAGAAGTTTGCCATTGCTACAGTTTTGCCTTTTCCAGCACGTCGTATCGTTTGGAATCATACAGTACATAGCTGTCTCAGCTTGGCTTCTTTTGCTTAGTAATATGCATTTAAAACTCCTCTGTGTCTTTTCATGGCTTGATGGGTCATTTCTTTTTATTGCTGAGTAACATTTCATTGTCTAATGTACCACAATTTATCCATTCATATACTGAGGGGACATCTTTGCTATTCCAAGTTTTGACATCTATGAATAAAGCTGCTGTGCAGGTTTTTGTCCATCTATGAATAAAGCTGCTGGCATATGCTTTTTACTCCTTTGGATAAATACTATGAGTTGCAATTGCTGGATCATCTGATGTAATAAATTGAAAGTCTGTCTCCCTCAAGCTCATATGCAGAGGCCCTAATTTTTAGTGTAATAATATTTAAGGATTAGACCTTTAGGAAATAACTAGATCATAAAGTAGTGCCATCATAAATGGGATTAGTATCTTTATAAGAGGAGATATTCTCTGTCTCTGTCTCTGTTTCTCTCTGTCTGTCTGTCTGTCTGTCTGTCTGTCTTTCTCTTTCTCTTTCTCCCATATAACTACAAGATGGCAGTGGTCTGTGAATCCAGTTATGCTGACACATTGATCTTGAAATTCAGGTCCCTAAAACTTTAGAAAATAACTGTTTGTTGTTCAAGTTGCCTGTCTCAGTCACTTTCCTCATGGCCGAAACAATTCCTGACACCCACAACTTAAAAGAGGAGAAGTTTGTATTGGCTCTGATTCAGTCCATGTTCAGGTGGCTCCAAAAAAGAAACAATATGGCAGATGAGCATTTTGGAGAAAAGCTGCCTTCATCTTGGTGAACTGGAAGCAGAAAAGTGAAGGGAGGAGGCAGGAAGGGAGGTAAACTCTTCCGGGTCACGTGCCCAGTTTCCCACCTCTTCTGACCAGACCAGACCTCCTCACAGTAAGTCAGCACCCCCCCCCCCACCATGCAAACATATGAGGCTTTCGGGCCATTTTAGATCTTATCCATAATACTAGCAGTTTATGGTACTCTGTTACAAAGGCCAAACTGAATAAACCAAATGGTAAAAATGTGTCTTGTAGGAAATTGCCAAACAGTTCCAGAGTGACTACCATTTTGCATTCCTCACCAACAAGGAATGAGAGTTTCTGTTGCTCCAAATTCTCACCAGTGTTTGTTATTATCTATTCTCTGAGCTTTGTCCATGCTAATAGAATTCATTCTCAGCTCATCTCTTTCAACGCCTTTCCTTTCATATGGGGCTCTTTCTTACTCTTCTTCCTTGATAATCATGAACTGATTGCTGGTTCCTCCTTCCTCAGCTGCCCCTTCCTTGCCTCCTACTCTAATTTCTTCTGATTAATTTCTGTCTGATATTTTACTTCTATTTCTCCATTCCATTCCTTTCTATCTTTCATTTCTGTGGCCTTTTCTACCTTCTCTTGCTTTCTTTTATCCATTTTCCATAAACATAAAATTGAATAGTAATATGTATTTTGAGTTTGTATCAACTATATTAGTTAGCTCTTAATTAAAAATACCAAGTCTTAACTATTTCATAGTTCTCTCAGGAAATCCGCATCAAATTAAGTCAAGTTCCTTTTTGTATGTAGTTCATGATTTATTTTTTTCTATGCAGTTGGTAAATCTCAAAAGCATTTTCCTTTTGACTTCATACTCCATTATGAATCTGTTTGTAACCTACAAGGATTTTTAGTAAGTGGAAAAAAATTGATTGTCAACATACTTCTAATCCTGTAAAATATTGTGTGCTCAATACTATGTTGTTCAGTTTGAAACTGATTCTTGTTTTCTCTTATGCAATCCATGGCTAACAGTATTGTTTTGCTCCTTGTAATGCACCTGAGTGGAGGGCTGAATAAATGACCTAGTTATCCCCGTTCTTCTTTTGTTTTTAAAGATTGTTTCTACTATTTCTCTCTAGTTTTGTTGTATTGTTGCTCAGGAAAATTATAGAGAATTTAGAAGTAAAGTAGAATGATACTGTGTATAAACTCATTGTCATACTAGAGTGCTTTATAGAAAATCCACCCAAAGACCATCTTCATACACACTCTGCAGAAGGTTAATTTTATTTATTAAATTAAGAATCAGATTTTGTGAAGTTGGATGCTAAATTTTGCACAGTTGATATGTTGCAGATAATTTTTATTGGGTACAACAGACACCTTTAATGACTGTGGTTTTATTATCCTATAAGACATTAATCAGTTTTCACTATGCTTGCATTTTATTCCTTTGACTTATGTTAATTTCTCAACTTGTTTTTCAAATCAGCTTTACTAATGTACTGGTTCTTTCTTGAAGAGTAAAATGTATCTTTAACCTATAATTCTACATTTATGAGTTAACTCTGCAGAATGTTTGAATTCCTTCAAGGTAACTCAAGTGGCATACAGAGGCGTCTCCTTATTCTGCAATATTCAACTTGCCTTTCAGAGTTTTCTAATTAAAGATAATATTTCCTGCATTGACTAAAAGCATTATAGAGACAACCTATATTATATATTTGCTTTATGTGTAGGTCTTGTCTGTCTATGGCAGTAAAGATAGCCTTCTTAAACATTTACTGGATTGAATTGGACTGATCTGAATCTATCTCCATTGTCTTCAGCCTGAGGTTGGGTGTTTGCTCTCTCAGAATATTTGTTAATTGTAACTGTCTGTTTCTGGCTCTTGGGGATATCTGTGTTGGCTTCTGTGCCCATTGTAGCTGTCTCTGGCCCCACTTTTGAGCCCTCGCAGGAATCTTTGAGTTAGCATCAGAGTATGTTTGAATCGTTTTTCTTCACACACACCACTGAATTTTCACCTAGATTCCACCTTGGAGTACTGAGTTAAAACTGAATCCTTTCTTCTTCATTTATGAATTTTATGCACAATGGGCTAGATTCTGCCTAGGAATTAAATGTAATATAATATTTATGCCCTTCTTTTTTATTTTCATATGTTGAAATTAATGTGTCATTGTGAAGATTCTAAATAGATGGGGAAAGGTCAAGGTTTCTTTGTTGCTAAGTGTGTTTCCATGACAACAGAAATATGTGTGTATTATCAGAAAGCATCATTTGTTTAGCTGCTGGTGGGTTGTTAGAGGAAGGAGAAGCCCCAATGGTTCTGGGTGGTTTATTTCTGTTTTACTTTTCATCTTGCTATGAGAGTTGTAGTATTAGTTTCAAACACATAAACCTGGTGATTTTTGGTGACGGATTCCCACAACAGGTCCACACATGCATATAAATGATTCAGAACAATTTAGTTAAGACAACTGAAACTAAGTCAGATGAAGCAGTGAACAACCAGTATGTATCTGGGTTTTGCTTGTTTCAGAGACGCACGACTTTGTGTATAGCTGCCCCTCCTGTTCCCCTACTTCTTACAGCCTTCAAGTGATCCAGTATCTAGGGCATAATGGGATGCCTTATTTCATTTTGAGTATTCTGTGTGATACTGACCTTCTTACTTGTCTTTATTGTTTCTTGAGACAAAAAATCTCCAAAGCAAAGTGGGATTGCAGCACAGAGCACTTGCCTACCTGTGTTAGGATTAGAAGAACTGGAAACTTCTGTCATCTCTTCCAAGAGTACATCCCTCTGTCTTGGTCTTTTGGAGGACAGTTGATGATTTCTAGGGTAGAATTTTGATGTGACAAGAGGTATGTCTCAAGGAATGGCACTGTTCTCCTTTATTTACCAAAGATATAGGAAACCAGGACAGTCCTCTCTCTCTCCTTTGGTTTTTGGATTTCTTGTTGGTTCAATTCAGAGCTGATCTTAATGGACAGCCTTCTAGTGCCAAATGGCACAAATCATGGTCTTTTCAGTGTATCCTAACTCACTAAAGGGAGAAAATTGCTGCCCTAGTCCATTCATGGTGCTATAGCAGAACATTGGAGACTGGATAATTTATAAGCAATAGAAATTTATTTCTGTATTATTCTGGAAGGTTGGAAAGTTCCAGATCAAGGTCCTTGAAGATTTCATGTCTAATAAGGATCCTGGTAATTCCTTCTAAGACTTTGCACTTTGTTTATGCATTTTCTGAAGGGAACAATCTTGTGTTCTCATGTAGTAAAAGGGACAGAAGAACAGAAAAATGCCTGTTAGTTCCCATCCCTTTTATAAGGTACTAGCTCATTAACTGTCTTTCATATATCAATGAATATAGACATAAATGAATATCATATTGCATCTATCTATCTATCTATCTATCTATCTATCTATAGTCCATTCAATAACTTATCATTCCCCAAAATATCATATAACATAATACCATCACAGTGGAGACTAAGTTTCAACATGAATTTTTCAGGATACACACATTCAAACCATGACAGTTGTTTACTGTGAGAATATTAAAATGAAATGTATCTATCATTAGTTAATACCTTCAACTTATGCAACAAAGGAACTGTACATCCATCTGGTCAATGAGAAATGTATATCTTTTTTCCATCTCTTCTGCCACTATTTTAATCTGGGCCTTCACTATTTCAGCCAGTTCTGATTTATGTGTGCAACCAACTAGCCAGTCTTTTCTTCTGTGTATCAAGTTCATGGCTGCCAGAATTAATCTTACTAACACTATCATTTGTCTGCTTGGAAGACTTTATTCTATGCCCCACCACCCGCAGGATAAAGAATAAACTCATTAGCTCTCTGTTGAAAACCGTGCACAAGCCATCTCTGGTTTCTACCACCACTGACATAAAACAGATGGGCTGGGTTTTTACTTTCCTTCCAAGTAGCCATTTTTCCCTTCTTGCAAGTTTATGCTTTATGTGCCTTTTTGTAACCTGGTGCTTAGGTCTTAGGTGTGATCTAGCGTTTTGCTCACTGATTTATTAGCAGCAACTTGGCTTGCTTTTCTCAATAGAATATGGGTTGTACAATTTTATATTTATCTACCTAGAGTAGCAGAGCTATACCATATGTATTTTAGCTCTCAAATTCTGAGAATGTATATCTGAATGAGGAGAACTGACTATAGGTCTCTGGTCATGTTATTTCTGCTTCTAAAATCTTTATTCTATCTGTCTATCTCTATCTAATCTATCATCTATCTTGTGGTGTTGGAGATTGAAACCATGCTAGGCAAATACTTTATCATTAAGTTGTATCCTCAGCCCTGGAATCTTCATTTTTTTTCCAATTTTTCCTTTTTTAGTGCCTGTTTGTATTGTATGATTACATTTTCATGGGGATTTTGGTATAAGTACATAACACATCTCAATTTGTTTTTCCTCCCTTTTCTCTCCTCTCCCTTTATTCTCTATCTTTTGCTCCTCTCCTATTATCTATCTTTTGATTTGCTCTCTATTTATAGTTTCAATTTCCTCATTGTGAGTCCATCCTTTAAACAAACCAAAAGCCACAAAATGCACCCATATCACTTCTATTGAGAAACTTTACGTAGCTCTTTTTTTTTTTTTTCAGTACTGGGGATTGAACTCATGACCTCATGCTTGCCAGGCAGGCGCTTATGCCACTGCGTGGTTCTGTTCTAATAGCTTCACTGCAAAATGTCGGAGAGGACGCAGGAAGGCAATTCCAGGTATATCCCTAGATCTTAGCCTAGGCTTTTGATACATACTTGTAGGATGACTATTATTCATTTGTATTTCTAAGGCACTCTAAATTTTGTAAAATTCTTTCATCTGAATTATACTATTTGATCAAACAAGAATTTTATAAAAGTAGGGTAGGTACTATAAATGTTTTAAAACAAAAATACATGATGAGATTGAGACTCATATAAAATGGAACTTGACCAAGGACAGAAAATGAAAGCAGAGGATGTGGGATTCAAACCATTATTTTGAACTTGCTCTGAATTATTCTTCCACTGTATATGTAGTGAGGTAAATTCCTGAGTTCCCACCTCATGGGCCGTAGAATCCTGCGCTCCACCCATCCTCCAAGATGACCAAAAGCTTCAGTGTGACACACCTTCTGGCTCTCCCCAGACCTCTGCTGCCCTGCTGTCTGTTACTGCACACAGCCAGCTGCTTTTCGTGTGTGAAGAAAAGTGAAGAAGTTACCATTTGCTTGAGTTTCAAGATGCAAGAGTTTTCATCCTTGTACCGCTTATCTTTATAAATTTATATTTATTATAAATTTGTTTATTATGTATATAAATTAATGTTGCATGCTTTGTAAATTCTTGGTGTAAAGTGCAGGTCCTCAGTTATTCTTTGTATCAGCTTGTAAATAAGAGGAACTAGACTCACATTTCTGTTTTCTGGTTTTGATTCCATAATATTTCCATCAACCACACTGTCTATCACAGGAAGGAAAGGAGCTACCACATCTTGGATGTGAGTTAGCATATTCTTGTAACTGTGCTTGTAAAATTCCTTTTTTCTCTACCATTTAGTAATTCCTGTCTTCTGCTACAAAGCATAACAAGCAACCACCCCAACACAAAACATGAAAAAACATTTTTGGCACAATTTGTTTTTCATAAAACCAGAAAAGCATGACGTCTATTAGAAAATGCAATTATTTTTCATTCCTGTGCACAGGTCTGTTTCAAAGGTAACTTTATTTTGCAGGAACAGTGCTTTTGGTACAAACACTGTGTTCTTAGATGAAACCAAGCTCTATCAGGAGAGAAATGACAAGACCAAGAAAGTGTTCTACTGGAAATATGTAGTCAGATGCTGTTTTTGAGAGCTCCTTCTAAAGTGAGCAGTGATTTGTTTTGTGAAATTGAAGCCTTGAGATAAAGATGGTTCCTCCTAACAATAAAAAGAGAGTATAACATTTGAAATAAGAAAGCAAGGATATTTCAAAGCTATTCACCATCAGGCCAATAATGGTAGTTAGTAGACAGAATATGTTAGCCATGTTATGAACTGTGGGTTAAACTTATTCTGTATGCGAATCTTCTTTGGATCTGAAAGTTCAGTTTTTCCACATGATTACAAAGGGGCACAAATTTAAACAGAGGTTAAGTAGATGGTCATTTGTTTTGGAAAGCCTGAGAAATGAATGAAATCCTAGAGGACTAGAATCATTGATTTACAAGGGTGCAAAAAACCTTAGAAACTTTAGAAATACGATAAGTAAAGCAAGATTCCATCTCACTCCAAAAAAAATGGCTGTCACCAATAAATCAAATAATAACAAATGCTGGTGGAGGCTACAGGGTAAAATAGATGGAGGGAGGTTAAGGAAAGGAGAGGCAGAGGAAATAGCATGAAGATATATTAAGTACATGCACTGATTCCTCATGATGAATTATGTACTGCAAACTTGAACTAATAAAATAATAATTGTTAGTACAATTGTCATTGCACTGACAATTTAAATAATTTCCCTTTATTTTACTTGACTTTACCCTTTACAGCAAAGGATTTAATCCCTTCTTTATCTGCCCAGCCTTTTCTGGAGAGTCCTCCACTACCCCTGTTCTTTGTCACCAAGGAGTGACTGGTTTTAGAGTCCGTATCAGTCTTCAAACCACTGGTCATCGTCTTGTCCCTTAGCATTCCTAGACTTCTTGCCATCCTCTCCTTTTGGGCTGCTGTCATGTTGTCTGACTCTAAAGTCTGTAACTCCATAGTAGTCATCATTAACTTATGCTTTTAATTTACTATATTAAGTTGTGATCACACCATAAAGATAACTTTGCATTTGGCTTTTTTCTACTAATACTTTGAATGATAACATTCGATGATAATCAAATGCCTGTAGAAAGAAGAATCAGAAGTAGGGTGGTTTATCAGAAGACTCAGACTCAAATAATCTCTGTGTAAATTCCTAAGGGCAAAAGTAATATTTGTATGAAGTATGATCACAAATACAGTTAATGCTTATATTTTTAAAAAATTACTACAGTGAAAACATATTGCCATGATTTCCCCTCAAAATAATATTCCTTGATTTTAAAACACTTTTTCGGTCATTCTGGTCACTTTCTGAACCAGTCCTGAAAGTTCTCCTTAGTGTCTTTATTTGTACTGTTGTGGCTACACTGATGTCCTGAATCAATTCAAACTGTTTCCCTTTCACGATCATTTTGACTTTGGGGAAGAACCAGGAGTCACGCAATGCTGGGTCCAGTGAATAAAGTGAAGGCGAATGCACTGTATCGTTTTTTACAAACCTGCTTTCCCATTGGATGACACTTGGCAGCAGCACATGCCATATTTTTGATCACGCTGCATAAAGACACGAAAGGGGGCTTTAGAACTGCCTGAGAAAGCAGCAAGAATGATGGATAAGTGTGTTTGATGCAGGGGGAGTATTTTGAAGGGTACTAAATTTGTTTTATTTAAACACCTACCTTAGATTTTGATCAACCCTTGTAGAATTTCCCTGGCCATTATGTGTCAAGGTAGCTTGCAGTGAATACCAGTCTATTTTCCTGATTATTGCTGCTCAAGGAGGTGGCAAGCATCAGTCTGCAATTCCTTTCCGTACCCTCTCTCATGTTGAGGAGAGGAATGCATTGTCATCAGATGGTAGAGTAATGATTTGCTCTGATTGACCAATGCACTGTTTATGTTTTGGTCACATTTCAGGAAGAGGTAACTTCCTGTTTTGATTCTTGTATAAATAAAAACAAAGAGAAACTAACTCAGGCTGCTTAAAGAACAAGTTTTTTTAAATTCAAGAATGAAATCAATATTTGCTACTCACGTAAGAGGAGATATTATAATTTTTCTGCAAAGGCATCTGATTATATGAAAATAAATGAATTTAGCTTCTGGCTCTATTGCTAGGAAACTGCAGGTTTGGGATCATCTATTTCTTATATATTTGAACTTTAGTTTTCTACATCTGCTGCATAGAGATTTGTTAAGACCACTGGTTCTGACCCCTGAGTAAATGTCAGAAGTACTAAGGGAGTTTTAATAAACAAATTGACACGTGGGTTCTACATGTAGAGGTTCTGATTTAATTGGAGTTGAGTGAGGTTCAGAATTAGGTGTCAAAGAATATATGTTTGGTTTTTATAATGTGTATTCAGGGCTAGATGCCTGCAAGAGACTTGAAAGCAATGATATGTTATGATAATTACAACAAACACATAATTAGGTATTAGGCAAAGCAGTATTTTAGTTGTGTCTAGTACACAGCTCAAACTAAAATAAAAGAAAAAAGATAATAAATGACTCCTCACTTTATGTCTCTTTTTCTTACCAGTTTGAACTTTGCTTCCTTTGGTTTGATGTTATTTTCTGAGATTATTTGAATTTCTATGTGTGCAGAGGATGGTTAGCAGGACACATACTGGACTCACCTACTTCAGATTTTCCAGTGGAAAAATAGCTGCTTCCTGTTAGTGTCTCTTATCAATTCTAGAGAGATGTTCTAATTAGCCTTGCTTTACTCTGCTTGGTTAGTTGGCTTGCACAGCGAGGTGGCCCACTATATGATGCTCATGGATGGGTTCCATTTAGATTGTTCTTTCAGAGAACTGCTGTGGAAACATAGCTGATTTGTCAATTAAACTCAGAGCACCATTATGTCATTCATCCCAGACTAAGCTTTTAGATATATACCAGCACAGTGACTATGTTCAAACCTTGGGTGATGATGGATTCCTCATGGTGAGGATAAAGGGAAACCCTGAAGATGAAGAAATGAGAAATTTTAGTAGGGAGTAAAGTGGAATTTTTCTATGCCCTTTCAATGTTATCCTTATCAACTCTGTGATCCCATTGATTTTCCTGCAAGTGCCCTTTTAGCATTCATTCTTTCTTTTGGGAAAGATATTTAGCAGCCTGTTTTCCACACGTTAGCATTCCTGAGAGGAGTTACTCTTTAATCTGAACACGTTTTATAAGTTATTTGGTGTGAGTTATTTATCAGGTAGGCTTCCAGCTGGAAATTTGCAGGGTGGGGAGAGAAAAGGGCAGCACTGTATCCATTAATTTTGGGACAAAGAACAGCGAGGTATGAGGTGATACACAGATGGGCTTCTCTGGAAAACTGTTAGAGTCAGGGGGGTGAGCAGTGAGGGTTCAGTTGGGCATCATGGGAGGGATGGCAGGAGTAGCACTAGGGATATTTGGAAAAAAAATTAGGAGGAAGAGAGCAGAGGTTTTTTGCCTTGTTATTCTGCAAGGGCCTACCTTGGACTCTGCTTTGAAGGAAAATGTACAAAAGGTACATTGACATCCATAAGAACAGGTTGTCACAACTCCTCTGGATCTTTCCATGCAGAAGGAGGTTAACATCTCCTGCTGAGTCCCACTCATTTCACTAGGCAGAGTATGGTGATATGAGAATCTGTGCCAATCCTCCTCCCTGGCCATGCTGTGAGATCAACTATTCCTTATTTTCAAAACATTGAGCTGCTTCTGGGTTTGCTGTTTTTACTTAGGGAAATATATATAAAACCTTGTCCTCTGGACTTGTTCGATTTCCCAAGCCTGAAGGCAAGTCAGCATTGGCTTTTATCTATCCTCTCAGTCATATATTTAACAACGTTAACAACCATACAACACAGTTATAAGTTTATTTCTCATTTTCAAGGGGTAGTTACACATCCTACATAATTTGATAAAAGAAACCAAGAACTACATTGCACTGGGCAGGTATTATCACCTATTTGACAGCTGTCTGGCCCAAGGCCTGGAAACACTGATAAGAAGCTAGTGTTAGAAGCTAGGAGCTTTCCTTCACCTTCTTCATATGGGGTTCCCCTTCTGGCTAGCACCATAACTAATTTAATTGATGAAATAGTAGAGGACCTGAGGCACAATTGTTTGAGAGAATTAATGAGTCACCATGGTATGCAATCCAGACTGAGAGTCTACTGGTGTTAACAATAGGCACAAATGTTGGTTTTTGAGGATGCATAAGAGGATATATTATGTTCTTTTTTGGTCAACCAATACCCCAGTTGAAGAACCATTCAAGTCTTTGAATGATTACATACGGAGAGAAGAGTCTGCCATAGCCCTCAGATGGGACTAGTTGTGGGAAAACGAGCCCAGGGCTCTCTGTATTATGGTGAGTTGTATAATTCTTTCATTGCTTACTGCAATAGAATAATATCAGAAATAAAGCTCAAAATAAACATAATCTGTTTGATCAGTCTTGGATTTGAATATTATGGAGTAAGAATGTATAGTAGAAAGCAGACAAAAGTGCTAAAAGATTTATTTTACATATGAACTTAAGTGAAATACATAAGCATACTTAAATTTTCATGAATGCTGCTCATGAAATATATGAGAATGCTGAAAATTTCACTTTTCAATCTCCACATTCATTCTGATTGTCCTGTGTCCAGGCCACACTGGTTGGTCGTGTATTTAAACATTACCGTGGTTATGATTCCACACTTGAGGCTGCGTCATCTTTGAACTGAACTAGCTGCTTGGCATTAAGACAAGGGTTGACCAGAACTACTCCAGCTCCACTTTGGCTCAGATATCAACTATTCCTTGATTGGCTACTTGATTTGAATGTCCCTTAAGCCCCAACCCATCCATGCTAAGTCTTGGAGATGGGTTCAAGGGGTGGCACAGAGAAATCTGTGCACATACCTCATTTTCAATAATTAAGTTGTTGTAGAGTCTGAGAATCAGTGTATTACAGAAAACCCTAATAAATGAACATGAGAGAAATAAAAATGGTGTTACATGCTTTACACAGGAAGTTGGAGAAGTTATTGCATGTTGCTCCCTGTGCTACATGTATACCTGTCTATAAGCTTCTCGAGTGGAAGTTGGGTGCTACTGATTGTGAGATTCTTGACCTCCTGAACAGTGTCTGACCCATGGCGTTTGAAGAAAATGAGAAAACAGGGAAGTATATGTATTTTAATATAAACGTACAGAAGATATGTCCCATGGAAGTCCACAGAAATGAAGAAATTAAGTTATATTAAGAGATGATATAGCAAACTTCCATGTGGTCTGAATTGAAAGGAGAAATTTCTGAAGATAGAAGTAACAGCCATTCAGTGAATTACAAGATTATCATTGGTAGAAATAAGTTTTCTACCATGAAGTATTCAAAAGAAGATTATAAACTTACAAATCAGAGAAACCTTCTGCGCAGCATGTATAAAATATAGTAATCTAGTTTTGGGTGTAGTGTACACACATTTTCACAGTAATTTTTTTATCCTTTCATCTGATTCTATGATTATAATACTGTGAAAATTATACTACTTGACATTCTTTTATAAATATCCATGCATTAATATATTAATATTTATAACTCACATGGATTCTTTTAATCCTCACAAAACCTTGCGAAGCTGGTCAGTTCTGTTGTCTCTGTTAACAACACAGTGTAACTAAGAAAGCAAGAAGTTAAATAACTTTCGTGAACTTACATAGCTTGTAAATGGTAGACCCAAAATTTGAACACATGCCACTAATGTTGGCATCTGTACTTTTAAACACTGCCCCATGTAATAAAGGCTCAAACTCTAATGCCTACTGGCGCTGGCCTGAGACACGCACGAGTGACATGAACAGCTCAGAGGGTACTTGCCTACCCATAGGCAACAGACCATTGCTTCCACACCACTGTTGCCAGGCTGGAATGCATGCCAGACCTGATTTGTTGCCAGATCTCCTGAATTTTGTATTGGATTGTATATGTGGATTTATATGCACATATATACTATGAATGTGTATATATATATATATATATATATATATATATATATATACATGTATGTTAGAGCAATCCTCAGACCAAACTCAGAAGCTAATTCAAGCTTCTAGGTTCTGCATTGTGGTCTCTTAACTTATCTGAAACCTAGGCGTGTTCTACATTTTCTAGCACACCATATACAGGTGATAAGGGCTGATTGATTGATTTTGACTCTGAACATAAGAAATGCATGGTTTTATCTCACTGTTACATCTATTCTGTACCGTGTTTGCATAAAGATAGAGTGAAAACAGGAGCAGCTGAAGAGGGATTCACCACCCCTTCACATGGAATGTATCTCAACACCCCAGAGGCAGAGAGAAAAGGCAGCAGATTTTTTGCTATTTTGCTATTGAGAGACAGTGTCTGATTCTACTGCCCTAGTGATTTTCCTGACCAATAGAATTTGGCAGAAGTGATATTTGGTATTTCTGGGGTTAGCATTCAAAGCCTCGTAGCATCTGCCTGGGCTTCTGCTATCTTCGCTCTTGGGCTGCTTCCTCTGGAATCTGGCCACCTGCTGGGAAAAGTTCAAGTCACATGGAGAGACCAAGTGTCAGCTCTTCAGCCAAAACTGGGCTCTCAGCCACAGCTAGGCGCAACTGCAAGCATTTCAGCTCAAGTCTCAGAAACAGGAAAAGTCACCAGACTAGATACAAATCTTCCTGCATCAGCTGCCCTAGCCCTTTCAGTTAACTTCTGTGAAAGTTCCATGGTTAAGAATTCAATTGTTGTAAATTCCTCCCCTATAAAATTAGGGTTCAAATAAAATAGTTGTTTTAATACACTAAATTTGGGGGTACTTTGATATTCAATAATAGATGAGAATAGACCCTTTAAGCTGTACCTGGAAAAATTCTCCAATGCTGCCTCCTTTAATTTGGCCTTTTTCTTTTTCTCCTGTAAGAATTTCCCTTGTTACTGGGAGCCTACACAGGTCTGGGAATGCAGAGACATCATTTTTATGAAAGATGACTTGGGAGTTTCCGTTTTCATATTGAATGCATTTGTCATTTGGACACGGTCGACAGGTGGAAACCCTCAGAGAAGAAAGTGAGTGAGATATGAGTGAAATCCCAGCCATAGGATTTCTCACTTGTCTCTGTGGGCCTTTAGCAGATTACTAAAGTTGGAAGGATGAAAGGGATCTCTGTAATGACCCTGGGTGCTTTTAGGACTCCATCTAGATGCAGTGTTGGTTAGAACTGATAACTATGGAAAGAAAATACAATATACCCCCATAAAGTTGTGGTTTACTGTTTGCAGCCTTGGTCATTGGTGGATTTTTCCTTGGAACCTAATTAATAGTTGTTCAGGAAAATGCCAGAAAACTAAAAAATATCTTCCATAATTTTGGGGGACAGGGCAGGAGATTTGCAAGCAGCCAATCCAAGAGTGTCATTCAGTTCTCCTTGCTGCTGATTGGTTGCTGCCCTGTAACCTATCTCTGACAGTGTACCAGCATTCCTGCATCATAACACATTGCTGTATGACTTGTAGTCATCTCTAGTGTTCTCCTTTTTATTCTCAAAGCCCTAACACCTCTAGGATGGCACCAAAATGCACTGCACCTCCTAAGGCTTTATTATTTATTTATTTATTTTGGGGAGGTGGGACCAATAATTGAAGCCAGGATCTTAAACTAGTCAGGCAGTTGCTGTGCCACTGAGTTAAATCCCTGGCCACATCCTAAGGCCTTATTAATACACTGTGTTATTAAATTAAATTACATGACTGTGGGAGCCATAGCATATTTGGGGTTTAAATTATAAAAATAGGCATTTTTCTGACCATATCTGAAAATCATAGTTTTTCACAAGTGCTAGAGGAAAATCCGTATGAATTTCAGGGATCCATTGTAACGTGTGGTCCTGAGGTTGTGATGCCTGAGAACCTGACCCTGTATTTTCTCTTGGCAGAGGTGTTTCTGTCCACCCAGGGGAAACCCTCATCATCATCTCATACCAGCAAGTGCTAGAGCTCAGGAGATGAATGTGAAAAAAACAGGCTCAGAAAACTACGGCTGAACTGAAATGCTTGTATGTGTATACTTGGTCACACTCATACACACATATAATTCATTACCTGGGTTATGTAAAATATAACAGGAAATAACTTTATTTTTCTCTTGTCATTTCCATCTGTATACTTTTTTCTCATTTTACCCCCTTTCTTGTCTTGGGTGACATGCTGTCCAATCTTTTTAACCCTTTTGTGACAATATAAAACCCTTCATGTATTTAAAAAAAAGCCCATTTCTGTCTTTATAAAACTTTGCAACATTTTCTGAATTACTCCTTACAAATGCTGTTGCTCTTCCTGAGTCCCTAAAGTCCAGTTCTGCTTAGATGGTACTTGGGCCTCTGTGCTTCACTTGACTGTCCTGTTACCATGCACCCTGTGGCTCAGCAACACAGCGATAATCTCACCAGAGTGGGCCTCCTGCCTCCCCTTTTGCAGCCATTTGCAAAATCTATGAAGGATTCTCTTCAAGTCCCTCTCTCAGCCTTTTTGAGAAAAGTCCAGCACTTTTTATTACTTCTCTGAGTCTCTTTTTACATTTCTAGTGTTCTGTCACACAGTCTAACTGGCATAGTGATTTTTTTCACCATCTCCACAGAATGTATGAGTACTTTCTTGTCCTTGGCTTTAGGCCAGAATTTAGAATAAGAATGAAATGCAAACAATATGAATCATGTTGATAATCACTAAATGGAGTCCTATGCTAACCAAATTTCATGGAAGAAAGAGACTGGAAGGCCTCAGGAAGCCAGGCATCCCTAGAAGGACAAATGGGGTTTTACTGGAGGAAAGTGAGAGGGAGTTCTGGACAGCCAATGAGAAGGAGTTTGGTGACAAAGGTTTTGTGGGATGTTGAAACACAGCACAGGGCCAGCTGGGTCTGTGGCAGGGAAGGAGGAGGTGGAGACTGAAGGGGGGCACCTTTGAATTGAAGCGAGGAGTGTAGAACCATGGAAGAGCTTTGGAAAGGAGGATGAGGTGATAACAATTTCCAGTCCAGAAGTTAGTGTAGTTAACAGCTTCCTATCTGGTCCAGCAGCTTCTAATGACTTGGCTGTATGAAACTCAGAGTTATGGAGAGGTGTGTGTGAAATCTTTCAACTTTTATGTCTTTCCTAAGCACTCAATTGTCTTTTCATCTTCTATGTTCCCTTCTAGAGACGTAACAAATACTGATGGCAACATATTTATTTGGTGATGGTGATACAAGTTCATATGCCAGAGTTTGTTATGGTCCAAATGAAGGTAAAATAATGAAAATGTTCTATAACATTGACTCTTAGAAAATGCAGGAAGTTCTTACTGTTAAGCGATTATTATTTGTGCAACTCATTTGGCATTTAACCATGAACTACCTGTGACATTTCTTCTCTCATCTTCTGGAATTGTTATTTAAGTCTATAAATATATTTGCCCCATTTCTAGGCAACTGCTTCTCTCTTTCCAAGTTGATATCTTGCTGACAGGTAGATTAACCACTGATAAACTGTTAGCTGCTAACAAAGGAGGTAACCTCCAGTAATGCAAACTAGTTTAAACCAATTAATACTTAGGTTTCTTTTTGCAATAAAAAGTGTTTCAAACCCAATGTATTGACACAGACGACTTTTAACTGTAATATTTATAGAAGTGTGGTATGCATGAGATACATTGCATCAGACTTTTATTCAGCTTGAATAAGACCCCAAGCTTCCATCCTGTTGTCAGCCTGGCAGAAAATTAAATTTTAGGCTTATGAGGGTTTGTTGCTTCTCAGCTAACATGCCTATTAAAGGCTGGGCAAAGGGCTTGGAAGGAAGGTCTTAGGCAGTGATGAAACAGGTAAGCCATTGATACCACAAATCATCAGTGACCTTGTCTAAGTCTCCAAGGCAAGTTAAAGTTCACTCTGTGCTATGTCTAGATCATTTTGGGTTCCAGGAATTGGATAGTAGGATCCAATTTGCCAAGGTCCCTAAAGAGCCACCTATCCCATCTCTCAAGCTTTGACCAAGAGGGAGCAGAACATGGATTTCAAACATTTGAGGGAGATCTTTATTTCCTTGAAGACTGGAGTAAATATACCATCACATTCTGTCCTTCCTCTCTTCCTGGCAAGAGGCTTTGCCTCTTTTCCTGTCCTGCTACCACATTCAGTGTGTCTTCTTAGTAAGTAAAGCATTCCCAAGAAGTCCTGTGTCATATGCCCCACAAGTAGCTTTAGCTGTGACTGGAGTTGCTTGTGATGTGACAAAGCACCATCTGCTGCCTGGTGAAATGGAAGTGATGAGGGATGCAGCTCACAAAACACAGTTAACATTGCCACTAATTCTCCTCTCCAGCTTAGAGATGTATGAGTGGGTATAACTGTTTGGTGCTTTTAGTGCTTACCTCAGTTGTAAGCACAACAATTATAAAATAAAAATATAAAACCTAGTAAAATTGTTATTAGTGATGTTACTCATGTTATTTGAAGGAAAATCATTTTTCCTCAAATTGTTATGATTCTCATTGCTATGCATGGTCCTTTGGAGGCTGATATGGGTCACTATAATAAGTTGCATGAGGATTATTTCGTCTGTCCACACTTTCCTTTTCAGCTATTATAAGCTCTTTTCATATAACCAGCTCTGATGCTGTTGAGGTTTCAAATTGTACCAGAATCATTATTTACATAACAAAGATACTGTTCTTCTTTTTTATTATTTCAATAATTCAAGTAGTACTAATTAATTGGTATTGGTTCTGTCACCAACACAAACACAAGCTTAGCGAGATAAATTGTGGTCTAGCGTTTGGCTATTAGATGGCGGTTGAATAATTCCATATGAATTTCATATAAGCACTGAAGTTCAAATAGGAAATCAAAACCAATTCAGGTTAAACTTGGTGGTACATACCTATAATCCCAGCATTCTTAGAAGCTAAGGCAGAAAGATTACATGTTTTTGAGTCCAGCCTAGATAATTTGGCAACTTAGTGAGACCTTGTTTCAAAATAAAAAGTACAAAAACGCTGGAAATGTAGCTCAGTTTAGAAGCCCTGGGGTCAATTTCCAGGATATGCTTGAATTTAAAAAAAATGTTTTGATTGAATGATTAGGAGCTCAGACACATGTCCATAGAACTCCAGAGCCCATGGAAGCCAGTTTGGAAACACAGAGAGTCACAGACTTATGAGCTCTGACGCTGATCCAGAGGAAGCTCAGCAAGAAGATAAAACACACCTTCCATGAGCCAGGCTCCATCAGAGGGCTGAATTTAAACTCTCAGTTTCCACATCAGTTGCATAGAGATGGTGATAGTGCCTTTATATCAGTTTCCTAATGCTTCCCTAACAAAGCACTACAAACTTGAGTGACTTTGAATAAAAGAAATTTAATTTTAATTCACAAGGCTGGAGACTATAAGTATAGGAACTAGGGAAGAGTCTCCAAGGACCTCTTTCCTTGTCTTGAGTAGCCTCAGACATCCCTTGGTTTACAGATACATGGCTCCAACCCCACCTTTACATTGCAGGAGCTACACACAATGTCCTCCCTGTGTGTGTCTCTGTGTCCAAAGTTCCTTTTCTTTATAAAAGTGACTAGATGTTACCCTGATGACTTCATTTTAACTTAATTGCACCTATAACTTGAAACTTCTATCTTTTTTCTATTAAGAGCATCTTCTGAGATTCTAGAAATTTAGAACTTCAAAATATCTTTGGGCAAGGTAGGGTCACTTAGTTCAACCCATAACAGCTTCCTTTGGTATACTGAGCATTTGAGGTGATGGATCTAAACTGCTAGGCTCATTTCAACTGCACAGTAAGGAGGCATCCCTGTTTTTATGACAGGATGGCTCATGGCCCTCCCAGAGACACATTTCATGGCCATAATTATATTCAGCATACCGGCTGTGGTTTGGGATTTCTGGCACTGCAACATGTCAATGAGAGAAAGGCCATTTGCTACAGATCAAATTGCACCAAAATGTTTATGAACGCTCAAGGCTAAGGCTGTCAGGTTTCTTTATTTACTGTGTTAGTTTTCAGAAATCACTTTGCACCAGATTGTGTGCCTTTCAATCACATTGGCTGCTCTGTCTCCGTCCTCCAACAGCTGACTCACAAAGACTAGCCCCTCTGTCTTTCCAAGTTTAGGTTGTAAGTTTCTTTTGCTTGAAAGAAACAGACTGATATATATATATATATATATATATATATATATATATATATATATGTTTTTTTTTTCTTTGTCTTTACTTTTTTTGTTCGATTGAATTTTGGGACTGAGCCTGATTCTCCCACAAATGGAGAAAATTAATGCCAAGCTGGAGGCAGTGATAATGAGGAACATCTCAGAAAAAGGACTTTGATGGGGAGGAAATGTGTGTGTTGTGTTGTCATGGACATGGGAAAATCTGTCCAAAGACTTTAAAAGATTCTGCATTTAAATACTTGGCTGTCATATTCTGTGCAGATTAGATTCCCAAGGAGACCTCTGAATAGTGTCCTTTGCTTCCTGGACATAAAAGTTTTCTTCATGAAGTCTCAGGCAAGGAAAGAGACTGCTTGTCAGGCAAACTGCAAGTTTTTATGTGATGGAGGGAGAGTAGGGGGGACCAACTTTATAAAGTGCCCTATCAGGTAGATACACATTTGACACGAGAATGCTGAGTTATCAAGTTTTCTCCAAGGGCAATCATATATCTTGGGAATCCAGAGCCAAATTATACTTGACATTTCATTTAAAGCCCGAGACATCTTGATGTTAAACCAGAGTCTAAGAGTGGTAAAGCATGAGGCCATTCAGTTTGACAGAGCGGATGTTTCCATTCCTATCTCACCTGCATGGGTAATAGGCAAGTCCTGATAGTTCTTCCTTATTTCATCCTGATGAAATCACTGAGTTAGCTCTTTGCTGAAATGACACTAGCTCAGAGTCATTTTCTCTCTTGCAGTGCAGAGAGAGCATATCTGGAGTTATTTGGAAGCCGTATCATTACTAGTATTTTTTATGTAGTGGTTAAGAAAGCGACATTTACATGGATCACATTCCAGACTGAAGAGATAAAGGAAGATTTGGATGTGCATTAATGGGAGATACATGAGCACTGCGCACATCAAATTACATTTACATTGGATATAAGAAATGGGGCAGGGATGCTGAGAGAACTGCCATTAACCCAGGGTGGTGGTGATTCCTGCATCCTTTTTTCTAACTGGTGACAACTTTATCCTTGTCTGTGTGAATTTGGGAAGGGAAGAGGGAGGAGAAAATGGAACAAAAAAGGTTGGGTAGCCTAGTGATTCCTAGGGGGAAATAAAATAATTTATTGTCTAAATCATGGAGAAGTTGAGAGTGATGGCACACGCTTGTAATTCTAGCACCCTGGAAGTTGAGGCAGGAGGATTGCTATGAGTTTGAGGCCAGCATGGGCTTTGAAGTGGGTTCAAGGCCAGCCTGAACTGCATAGCAAAACCCTGTCACAAAAAGACAAAAAAAATCACAGAGAAGAGCAAGAAGAATGTGTTACATCACAAAGGAGTTGTGACAGAGAGGACTGTGTGTCCATCTTCTCATGCCCAGTTTGCGTGAAGCCTGGCAGGTAGCATGGGATAAGAGCTGCTGGGAGGGTAAGGCAGTGCATGCCCGAGTGAATATACAAATGCAAAGCATTTCAAACTTGAGCTAAGGGAAAAGTTACAATGGACAGGGCTGCAGAGAACTCCAAAGAAATTAGAAAAATTTACAAGCTGTAAGTTTATGTTTTAATTGGAAACTTTTATAAATGTAGGCAATTTTTTTGTTAAAGGTGCCCCTGGCCAACATTGGCATCTTGGAGGATGAGACAGACACCATAATCCCTTTATTGTCTGTCTACCATTGTTTCTCCTGCTCCAGAATACCTGATTTGCTTTGTAATCATCTTGTAAGAAAATAGAAAAAACAAAAATGAAAATAAAAGTAACTGTGCTCTCATGACAATATGTTACAGCACCCACAGAGGTTTGTCGTACTGTCCTGGAAACCTAAATCTGCATATTGTCATCACCCAGAGTCAGCACCCATTCACTTGTGTATCTAAACTTTTTAAGTCAAAATGGAGTTCTTCTTTATACACTATTTGCACTCTTCCCTTTTTCTAGTAATGATGTCCACTTTTCCACTTAATTAAGTTTTAAACTCATAACAATATTCTCCAAAATGACATTCAAATGACTTCCATAGCGAGTTTCTCCATTGTTAGTGCTGGAGCGCTCTGAGCCAGGCCTCTATGAGACCTAAGCAGTGGCCTAGGGTGGCTGTCTGTACTGTGCATAAGACTTAGCTGCCAGGGGTTCAGCAGTTTTATGGAAATGGTTGATATTACAAAGGTAGCTTGACAATGCCCCGCTGGAAAGATTTAAAACACAGAAATTAACAAATACTACAAATCAAGGCCTCCCTATCACTCTGAACTTGTAAAGCCTTCCCAGCATGCTTTTGACCCAAGTCTCTTTTACTCCAATGCAGTACCCCCCTTCATTTCATTTTCTGACAAAGACTTATTAACAGAAACAGTTAAGTTGTCCTACGGAATGTGTTACGTTTTTCATTTGTCTGGTGTGTGGTATCATTAAACTCATATGCTGCCTTTATTTCATATATATCCCCTGGAGATTGCGTTGGAAACCTAGTGGAGCCAAGTTAAACATTTCTGGCTTATTTTAGTGATTTTTAGCTAATGTGTTGTATTATACAAGAAGACACACAATATTTGGTTAGTACATCACTGGTGACACGGACCCCTACACTAAAGTAATAGCAATTCATTGGCCATACTTTTATCTTGAGACTAGCAGGTAAACTGTGTAAATATATTTCTGTAAAAAAATCATTTACCTATTAATTTTGACACCGATTGTTAATCCTAGTCTGCAGTAGTTAATTTAAGTACAATTTCTAATACATTTTAAAAATCCCACCACTTTTTTCATTAGAGATATGATATTTCTATGTAAAGAAGAAAATTTCCTTATCAAGTGAGCAATCTGGTGACCTGAAACCCCGTTTTTGCCAGAAGAAAAGATAAAAGGTCAATTCTATCATTTTATTTCTCATTTTTTCAAAGGGAAGAGTTATTTAAATATCTACTTCAAATGGCAACAAGTGAGATATTTTATATTTAAAATCTCATGACAGATTCAATTGATTTTACACTGAGTTCAATCTGATTTATTCCACTAAATTTATAATTTATTTTTGTTTTGCAATTATGTCCAGTGGTAAATCCTCCACATTGGCTCCTGAGTCTCTGAGTCTTTGAAGATTCTTTGCTTTCTGGCAAAAGAAGTCTTAGGCTTAATTTGCTCCATTTTTGCACCCAGATCTGAAACCAACTATTTCTTCAAGGACCCTGGATTTCTTTTCATGGATTTTTATTATAAGGCCACACCTGCACACAAGGGTTAATCACTATTTTAAGGTTATATTGTTTCTAGGATCTTTCACGGCTTTTAAATACATATTTAATAGATTATAAGGTTTAGTCATAATTTAAAATATTAACATAAGGTCTTAGATTACTTCCAAAATTTACACATACAGACCACTTTTGGTATGAAAGTTATGATTCTTAATATCATTAAAATGTCTATTTTTAATATGCATCATTCAAAGTAGATTGAAAATTCTAATATAAATTTTGCAACAAATAAAGTAGTACTGAGGGAAATTCAATTTCTTGTTTTTTTTTTTTTTTTTTTTTTTTTTACTTAGAATACCTCACATTACAGATTTGAATTAAAAATCCTGGGTTTTAAATCCTTTGAATGAGGGCTGAAAGATGGAGAATAGATAGCAACTGGCTACAGAGGCTCCCTGAGATAGTCAACTTAGAATTCAACATAATACAGAGTGGGGAACCCCAAACAGAAGGAGATGAATCCTCTTGTCCCAAGAAGAAGTTAAGGTGAGAAGAACCAACTAAATATATAGTCCTGGTGCTATTATTGGAACAGCTAAAGGTTCAGTGTTCCTGCCACAGTGGGCAACTTGCCAACCATCTGAGGTCCCACCGCAGCTTGCTGAGGTCCTGCCACACCTTGCCAAGCTGTCTGAGGTCCCGCTGCTTTGACTCACTGGAGGCTCAGTTACATCGAGTTCGGGGATCGGCGAGCCAAACTGACAGTTGAGTTGGTGGGTGTCTGCATCCGCCTGTGGTGAGTGGTGGGAGTGAAGCCACTCCACAGGAAGGGAGGCTCCGACAGACAACATTCTGGGACCGGGCAGGACTGGCAAGTACAAGGGGCAGCAGTGATTTCAGTCAGTTGTTCCCTTTTCACATGGGATTGGCTCAGGATTGGTATGCCTGGGTTACACGACCTGGCTGAGACCCAATAGGTTATCCGAGGTCAAGTTCTTACAGCAGTAGCACACACTAACTACATTAACCCAGTGAAGCCTCAGAAGTTTGACTGACCCAGAGGGGAGGCAGCACAAAGTAATATAGTGCAGGCCACAGCAGCTTGACTGACCCAGAGGGAGGGGCCAGTATATGCTGTACCTGTCTACAACTCACTAGCGCATAGCAATAGGAGGGGTCATCTAGCCAGTGCACTTCAGAAGAATTGTAACCAAGAAAGAAAGAAACTGGGGCCTCCTGGAAGAAGCAAAAAATATGGGAAGAGGAAGCAACGACAAAAAGTCCCCAGGTCCCAACCCTGACAACACTGACCCAGGCCAGGTAAATACAAAGGAGGATGAGAACAGCGAACATGCAATATTACATACAGCGCCAGTGGACATAAAGAGATATATTTGGGACTTCATAGACAAGCTCAAAAGTGAAATATTTAGCGAAGTAAAGCAAGATATAAGATAAGAGACACTTAGCACCCTTCAAGCAGACACAGACAGAAGAAGGGAGGAACTCAAAGGAGAGAACCATTTGATAAAGAATATAAAAAATATAGAATATATGAAGCAGATTTAAAGAGATTACCAGGAAATTAAAAACCCTATGGAAAGATGACAAATCAGCTTGAAAGAAACTAAGTATAGATTATCCAAACTGGAGGACAGTTTTGCCATGTGGGATTATGAAAGGGAAAACTTTTTAAAAATAACAAGGAAACAAGCAGTAACAATACAAAGGCTAGAAGATGACAAGAGGATCTATAACTTGAAAATAAAGAATGTAAATGAATAAGCAGGGGTACAAACAAAGGAACTACAAAGGTTATTCACAGAAGTAAGGAAAACTTCCCAAACATAGGAAAAGGAAATGATATTCTGATATATGAAGCATACAGAACTCCAGCCATCTACAACCAAAACAGAGCTATACCCAGGTGTATAATAATCAAGATCCCAGAAATTCAATATAAGAACAGAATATTAAAAGCTGTTAGAGACAAGAAACAGATAACCTATAAAGGAAGGCCCATCAGAATAACAGCAGACTTCTTAACCCAAACATCAAGTCAAGAAGAGTCTGGAGCAAAATATTCCAAGCCTTGAAAGAAAATAACTTCCATCCCAGATTGATATACCTTGCTAAACTGTCTCTAGAAAGTAATGGAGAAACAAGATGCTTCCAAGACAAAGAGGCAATTGGGAAATTCACAACCACCAATCCAACTCTACAGAAAATACTGCAGGGTATTTTCTAGGGAGAGAGAAAAGTACCAGGATTTCAGGAACAGTGGCAGAGAGGCCTCAATGAATGGAGCAGAAAACAATGCACAAGATAAGCAGACAACTGATGGCAAAAAAAGAGCATAACAGAAATGAGGCAGAGAAGATTTTATTCAAAACTGATATGATTGATAGTATCAAGTCTGAGACTATAGGCAACTACACTGAAGATGACAAGACACATTCTGGTTTGATAACTGCTAGTTTTTGAAGTTCTATACTGTGTCCAATGATATAGCCAATTCTATTGGAGATAACAAGATACAACACAGGAACCATGGTAGAACTCTTTGTGCAACTGTGTCTACAGGAATATGTTTTGTTTTTCTTACTTTGTTTTGTTTCTCCCTGTAATATAGAAAGGGTAGAAATACATGTTAAGACTCATGCATGTGTAGAATCTATAAACAGTTTATGAGAACTGATTTTATGACACATGATGAAATGAACAGATACTTTGAAGAAAAAGAGACACTAAAATACCCAGTGCTGATCCTGGAGTGTCATAATGTGAAACCCAGAAATAGTATTATTCTTTGTTCAGCATGATATTAGCCTGCTTGAGTTTATCCAATCTGAACATAATTGAAGATATGGATAGCTACATCTATGTTTAAGTGTATAGGATTGATAACGATATTTCTAAGTTTTTGTTGGATAGTTGAACAGAACTGGTTGCAATCTCATTGTTTGAATCTCCACTTTATCTGCTCCACTTTAGTATCTTGAAAAACTATTTGTAAGAAGACAATCTTTAATCATCAACTAGTGATTTCTTACTGTTTATTTTTTTCTTTGAAATTTTGTATTATTTCTACCTGTTTTCTGTTTTGTTTAATCTTTCTTTAAATTAAATTAAAAACAAAAGACACTATAGTGTACCCAGTGCTGATCATGGAGTGTCATGATGTGAAATCCAGAAATACTATTATTCTTTGTTCAGAATGGTTTTAACCTGCTTTAATTTGTTTAATCTAAACATAAATGAAGATATGGATAACTGTATATATGTTTAAGTGTATAGGATTGACAACCATGTTACTAAGTTTTTGTTGGGCAGTTGAACAGAACTGTTTGCAGTCTCGCTGTTTGAATTCCCACTTTACATGCTCCATTTTTGTATCTTGAACAACTATTTGTAAAACGACAATATGTAAACATCAGCTAGTGATTTCTTACTATTTATTTTTTCTCTGAGTGTATGTATTATTTCTACCTATTTTCTCTTTTGTTTAGTCTTTCTTCAAATAAAATTAAAAAAAATAAATCCTTTGAAAGATCCTTTTACTCAATAATACAAGATTAGGTTCATTTGTTTTCATTTATTATCAACTTGAACTTTATTTTTTTAATTTTGTTTTCTTGAAAATTAATATATTTAAATGATTAAAAAGTATAAAAATGTATTCCCATAAAAGTCTGACTTACATCATTTCTCTCTCTCCAATTTTATGTAATTATTATCTATCACATTGTTTTCCTCAATGACATATGTATTTCTGTGTCTTATTTTTAATTATTCAGTAATACTTACTGTTATCTTTCCTCATCCATACATGTACATTAACTTCATTACCTCTGAGAGGATTCCATCTTGGGATTATATAATACTTAATGCTGGATTCTTTCCAGTGATTTCTTTATGCTGGCAGCAATCGTGTATAAATTCCTTTTCATACTTATGCAGGTGTGAGTGTAGGACTAGGTCCTGAAAGGGTAAGTACAACGGAATAGTGTGAATCCATTTGCCATCTTGTTCAGTATTGTCAAATTCGGTATTAATTAAAGAAGAAAAATAAAAGTACCACACTGCTGCTTATCAGCAACATAGAACCAAACCCAACATCATCAGTATTCAGTACTTCAATTACACTGCATGTTGTGAAACTTTAGGTGGGAGATAATATCTTTTATTTGCATTTCTTTTAACAGATATGTGCTATTTAAAGTCTTTTCCTATGTTTGAAGGAAATTTATGTTTTGTTGTTGCTCTTTGCCTAGCTCTATTGAATTTCCAGGAACTCTGTCTAATTGTTGTAGCACTTTGCCTACAATGTAATGTATTTTTTTTCCTGCTCATCATATTTTTAACTTTGACAATGATGCTTTTTACATACAGGAGTTTTTATTTTTATGTATTCACATTTGTTATTCTTTTCCCTTATGGTGTCTGGGTTTTGAGTTATAGAAATACTTTCTCTGCCTGTATGGTTTTAAAGGAATTTGGTATTGTTTCCTGTTTTTTTTAAACATAGTTTACTTTTATTTGCATTTAGATATTTGGTTTGTTTTGCTCATTACTATCCAGCACATTTTTACAGTCCTTGACACTGGGCTCTCACCTCACATTCTAGCTCTCACATTCTCACTTCTCTGTGTCTCTGGTCACACGGCTCTTCTCCCCTCTCATGCTCTCTATGTACCTTTCAAAGTTCTACTTTGGTTTTAAGGCCCTTAGTGAATTCAATCCTCGTTGATGATACCATTGAACAACACAGCCAGTGTTTGCCTCCGCATTTTCTGGAGTTTCAGTACCATTCACTGCTGGTATTACTGGCTTGGTGGGATATTTAGTAATTCATATTTTTCAGTTGTGATACCTAACAAATAGTAAACCTCTTGAAATCGGGAATCATATTTTATTTTTCTAGTGGCCCTCTCAGCTGCTGAAAAAGCACCTGCCTGTGTCTCATGGCCTAAGACCTTTAGCCATTTGTAGCATCTCTAGCAAGTAAACGAATAGCATAAAGGCAGAGTGGGAAAGATCAGGCTGAATTATTTTTTCTCAGTGTAGACCTGATAGTTACCTTCTTTCTTATGGGGCTACAAGTTTCTGCAATAATTGAGTCCTCCTCACTTACTGTGGCAGTGTGAGCATGTGCTGTGCATGAGCCTGCAAAGAGAAGGCCAGTCTTTGTCAGGGCTGGCACCAAAGAAATCTAATGATCAATGAGGGACTGAGAGTTCATATTGTTTCCTGTATGGATGGAGACTTAGGGTTGATCTCACTGAAGTTATTACTGATGATCAAGTCTAAACTTCTACGCTTAATTGGCAAAAATTGGTTGGTACATAGTAAATAAATATAAAGTACATAGCCATGTTCATTTATAACCGTATTCATTTGCTTATTCAATATACAGTGGTACTTCAGTCTATGATGGCCACGTTAGTGTTTTTGAGGGAAAGATGCCCATGGTTGTGTTTGTCACTCAATGCAGTGTTTGCAAATAAAAACAAAATTGTGCCAAATGCTTCTGTTTGTGAACCACATTGTTCACAAACAGAAGTATTTGGTACTGAAGATACCACTGTGTATTTATTATCTGTATATTCCAAGGAATTCTGCCTGGTCCTGAATTTGCAAAGTAAAATAAGGAGAAATCTTGTTTTCTAGGATCTTTTAGTATAAAGTTATTGTCTACCAACTATTTTAACCTCACATCCACATTAAAATACTCTTCAGAATGCATGTTAATTATCCCTAGTTATACATAACATAGCATTTTACTATTCTAGTATTAATATTATAGAACTTACATAGAAAACCTTCAAATGGTTTATAAAAATATAAATCAAAGTTCTAATATTGTCATCTCCTAGAATGGCTTTGTAAAGGTTGTTGAATATAACACAAATACGTGTTTTTAAAACATGTTACAGAAGACTGGGGTGTAGCTCAGTGGCAAGAAAATGCTTAGCCTATATAAATCCCTAGCACCAAAAATTAAAAAGAAAAAAAAAGAAAAGAGTATAAAAACCTGGTAAACATCCTAGTACAATTTAGGCCAATTAAATCTAGTTAAGAGTTGCATTACTTATTTGCATCTAAGGAATCAAGATGTTTCTTCTTCTTTTTTTAAAATTTTATTTAAGGAGAAAGGAAAAAAAAGCAGTGAAAGGGTACAAGTTATACAGATTTACAGAAGAAAAAAAAATATGAGCAGTAGGAAATCACCAGTTAATGGATTACATATTGCCATCTTAGAAATAATTGTTCAAGTCACAAAATTAAAGCTTGTAGAGTGGACATTCCAACAATGATACTGCAAACAGTTCTGTTCAATGATCCAATAAAACTCTGTGATATCATTTTCTATCTTATACACTTAAATATACATGCAGTTATATAGTTTAGAGCACTTTCTTTTCCTCTATTTTGTACAATGGCTATTACACATTTTGGGTTTCATTGCTCCCACGGTTCTTATTGCTTTTTTGGAAGAGAGTAAAACCAAATGTGACATAACAGACCAGAAACAGTCAAGTCAAAAGGGTGGACATAATAGATAATGTGAAAACATAATATAAGGTGATCAACAATGGTTACCATAATGCCTCCCGCTATCACTAATAGAATTGCCTATATCATCAGTTATAATACAATTGAACAAAATAGTAAAGAACAAAACCGACAAAACCAAACCATTGGAGACATTGTAGGTGTTCAAAAGTAGATAAAAGTCAACGAGAATGGGCGTTATAATGAATCTCATTATCTTCACAGCTGATGCCTAAACTTTCGAACCTGATACTATCCAGTAAAACAGAATAGGGGAACATCTGTCAAAAACAAGATGGTGAGAGTAATACAGGGCTTCAAATCGAGATAATAGAAAGTCAAAGTGGGTTACTATAATATATCCTGCTATTTTTTCCCTTTAATTAAACAGATAAAAATAAAAAAGTAAATAATGGAGTGGAGATTGAGATAAAAGAGGGCATAACAGCGAAACAGCGCAGATCAAAACATAACCATTTAAGCAGAATAGTGTTTCACCACCAGATAATTCCTACCCAAAAGTAGTTACCATATTGACTCTTTTCTTGAAGTCCTTGAGTACAACTTCGTATACTGTAGCATTAAGTATATCAAAACAATGTAAAACCATTTAAGAGAATGACAGCATTACAGAGTATTTAGAATCGTCTAACAGAAAATGAACAATGGTTTCTGTATAATCTCCTTGTCTTTAAAAGATTTTTGCTTATACTATCGTACATAATAAAATCCAATAAGATACAACCTATTTAGACCATTGGAGACAGAAGAACAAAAGCTAGATGAGACTTCAAAACAAGATGATACTAAATCAGTATTGCCTATTAAGAGGTAATTTTCTCCAAAATAGCTGTTCCTATCATCCAGTCTTCTCTGTCTCATTTCTGTTGAGCTCTTTTTCTGTCAGTAGCTGTCAGTTTGTCTTCTTCATTTTGTTCTCTGCTCCATTCGTTGTGGCCTCCCCGCCACTATTTCTGGGTTCTTTGTATTTTTCTTTTTTTTAGAATATCCTGCAGTATTCTCTGTAGAGTTGAATTGGTGGTTGCAAATTCCCCCAGTTCCTCTTTATCCTGGAAGCACCTTGTTTTTCCATCAATTTCCAGGGACAGTTGTGCAGGATATCTCAATCTTGGCTGGAGATTATTATCTTTCAAAGCTTGAATTATTTCCCCCCATGCTCTTTGTGATTTGATGGTTTGTGCAGAGAAATCTGCTGTAATTCTAATGGGTATTCCCTTGTAAGTGGTCTGTTTCTTGTCTCTGACAGCTTTTAATATTCTGTTCTTGTATTGAATTTCTGGAATTTTTATTATTATATGCCTGGGTGTCGCTCTGTTAGGGTTTAGGTAGCTGGGGTCCTGTATGCCTCATACATCTGAGTATCTTTACCTTTTGCTAAATTAGGAAAATTCTCCTGGATTATTTCTGTGAGTAGCTTTTGTAGTTCACTTGTTTGTGTCCCTACTTCTTCTTTTATGTTCTTAATCCTTAAGTTATGGCTCCTCTTACCATCTTCTTGTCTTTGTATTATTGCTGTTTGTTTCTTTGTTATTTTTAAGAAGTTTTTCATTTCATTCTCCCATATTACAAGTCTGCCCTCCAGTTCAGATAGTCTGTCCTTAGTTTCTTTCAAGCTGTTATGCCAGTCTTGGATAGACTTCTTAATTTCTTGGTAGTCCCTTTGAACCTGCTTCACGTACTCTATGCTTTCTCTGTTTTCTCCATCAAACAATTCTCCCATCTTTTTCTGTTCTTCCATTCCACCATCTGTTTTTTCCTGGGTGGTGCTTAGCATTTCTCTAACTATTCTGCATACTTCTAGCTTCAGGTCGTTGATAACTTCATTCCTGAATTGGTCTATGAGGCTCTCTATATGGCGCTTTATGTCTATTGGTGCGGTGTCTGCTATTGCCTGTTTCTCAGAATTGGGGGCCGAGGAGCCTTTCTTGTTGCTGCCTTTTCCCATATTCTCTGTTCCTTATACATGCAAGCTTACATAAGAGGCCCAGCTTCCCTCTCTGTCAGCCATGTCAACATAGGGTCATCTAATTGGATTAAATCAAAATCAAAAGAATTTTAAAAAATAAATTTAAGGAGATAAAGACAGTGTGTGAAAGTGTAGTTCTTTTTTTCGGGGGAAAGGAGGAGTATATGCTCTATATACCATCCAGTTCATGCTGCTGAAATTGGTCTCCAGTTCATCAACCATAAGAAATTGGTGATGATCTAAGTGGTATGATTATGGAGTCAGTTTGTATTAGGCTTTGTGTCCATCTGGGTGTTCCATGTGCTGTATTCTTTTCTCTAAGAGTTAATGCAAATGGAGCTTGTCTTCCATTATGAAGGCATAGTCTCAAAATAAAATACTCAAAATAAAACCTTTAACTACTGAACTTCTATTATTTGACTTTGGTAAAAGATTTTCTGCTTTTTTCATAGTCTCTGAGGATCACTCCCTTCAGCTGTATGATGCTGTCAGTTTTTATAACTTGGGTGTCCTTGGTAGAGGAGATTCTCTGTGAATAGCTGAGTTAGAGGATGGAGGTGATGTGAGTAACTCCATTTCACAGATTTTCTGCCCTTCTTGAAGTCCTGGTTGAAAAGCAGCGAGTCTCCTCATTGTGCAGAAACACAAGCACAATGACATTTCTTGCAGATACTATTAAATATCACCATGGCAACTGCAGTTAGGACCCTGCATTAATCATTCATGTCCAAAATTTTTTAAGTTACAATAAGGTAATAATATTGGTGCTAAATATGAAAAAATCTTAAATGCAGATTTATTTCCCAAGTTCAAAGGAAATTTAATCAAAGTGTTTTCAAACATTCCATAGGAGACCTATTTTAGGAGATACAGAATGATGATTTATTTCCAAGGTATTTGTAAACCAATGGGTGCTACTAAAATGCTTGGAAATCATTTACAGATATTGTTTAAATATCTATCAATCTATCCTTCAGTAGTTTACTTTGCAATATTAAATTACTTAACAAAACTCTACTCATAGAATGCTTAGAAGGAAAAAAAAGAATACTTAGAAGGAAACTTTAGTTGTAGGTAGAAATATTCATATTACAAATATTACAATCCAAATTACCAAAGCCTTAATAACATTTAAGGTTTGCTATTGTCTTAAGGTGCCAAACAAGAAGAAACCTTATCTGGTGGCATGAGACTTTTGGGGCCAGGGAAGATCTCTGATGGAGGCCATGGCAGGTGCTCTACTCTTTTTTTACAGGCTGCTTAGCTCTGTGTGATTCCCCATTTGCAATATTAACATAATAACATGCACGTTCATATATTTATTGTGTGCCTCTTTTCCAAGGGGGAAGACATTATGATTAAAGCAAATATTTTTATTTCCCCAGCCACATTATGAAGAAAGTAATTGCTTTCTTTGTCTCTTGGGTGGAAGACCTCAGTTGTCTCCAAGCCACCCCATTACATTGGGAATAAAAGTGATTGAAATAGTGGCATCATTTTAAAGGAAAGGTCAAATAACATAACATTAATACAACTATTGGGATTAATAAAAATGAGTTCAGGAAGTTGAAATTTTCTTAAAGAGATTTCAGTTCATATGGCATCAAACATCAAAAAATCAGTGCCTTCATTAAAGGTGATCATAAATTGTTATTGGCAGCAGCATCTAAGAATAGTTTTTGGCTCCTAAATCAGTATTCTGAGACCTCTTAACCTGCACTTTTCCTTACAGCCCTTTACTATTTGCAGCATATGTTTGTGTGATTATTTTAGTAACGTCTACATTCCTTCAAGCTAATTGATCCATGAATGAAAAGAGCATCTCTGTATCAAGACTGGAAAATACAGTAGTAGTAGTGCTAGAGATATTTTGGTGGAAGGAAAGAAGAAGAAAGAAAGGATGAGAGAAACAAAGGAAGGTAAGGAAGCAGAGAGAGGGAGAAGGAATCAGAAGGGAGGCAAGGAACACGAAAAATACAATGGATCTCTTAGTTGGGGCTCTTGAAATATTTTGAAGAGGTGGGTATAGTTTAAGTTATTCAGAGCCTTCAGATCATGGGACATGTGTGTGGAGAACATGCTGTCATTTGCCTGCCTCTGTTCCCATTTAATTTTGATGACTTGGAACAATTATTTATCGCATCTGTTTTTTCAGTGTCAAAAATGTCTTTACTACATAGACATGCTATATGGGCATCTTAGCATACAATATGGAAACAGAATTTGTTGACCTGGAGTTATCTACTGGCCACTCTTAGTTCAACATGTACTTTTCAATTTTTGTGACATAGTTCCAGGCACATCTCTCACATAGATTGTTATATGCAGTGATTGATAAGGGTTGTTTTAAATCAATATATTTTGATATTTGACCTTTTTAAACCTTTTTTCCAAAGCATGAGCTCTGGCCCTAATTACTTGGAAGCCAAGCAAAAATGAAACAGCAGAAAAATGGGTGTGTTTCAAACCTCTTAGTGCTGAACTGAGTTCTCACTTAATTGTGACTTCCTGCAGCAACTGGAGTACTTGTTTTCATGACTGGGTAAGAGCAAGTTTAAAATGTTAGCTAGCAGATTAATCTGAGTTGATCTGGTTTGCAAATATCAAAACATTATGACAAAAAGAGTTCATTTGCTAAATCATCTGACTATTGTATTTATGTGGTGCACATTATATAGATATGAGATTTTAACAGCCAGTTAGCTCTGAGGGCTCACTGTTTATCTGATTCTTTCCTCATCGCTAGTGCTCATCTGGCTTCATGCTTCTCTGGGAAAGGCAGTGGGGCCAGAGCTGCCAAGAGTTTAATTGCAACTCATAGTGAAGAAAATTAACACTCAAATGAAAATAGAACCACAGCCAAGATGCTCAGATCATTATTAGCTCTGAATCTCATATTTGTGAGTAACTTGGGTGCTTATCATTTCCTAATTGTGACCAGTAAGAAACTGAAGATCAGAGAGGTCAGGGGACTTGCTGAAGGCCACATAGCTGGTGACTCAACAGTGTTACCTCTATTTCTTGCTTCTGTTTTATAGTTTGCAGGCAAAAATTGTACCAAATTCAAGTTTGTCTTGATTTCAATGCTGACAGAAACCAGTTTTTATTCCCCAATGAGTGGGATAATTGAAGAACCGCACAGCAGGCTATGGGAGGAATTTGCAGCCAGTCTGAAAAATTTGGGAGCCTGTTTGAAAGAGACTTTGGTTAATCACCAGCTATTCCTCTGCGTAAGTGAGGAGGAGATAGTGGATTGTTGTTGTTTCTTTGGTTGCTGTTATGGGTTGATATTTTGAACAAATATACCTTCTTCCCTTTCAAAGCTGTATTCTGGTAAAGTCCAACTGGGCCCTGAATTTGTGACATCCAGAGTCGGGGAAAGCTAGAAGCGTCCCTCTTTCCACCTAGATATAGATTCTAGGCCCCTGCTGTTTTACATACCTCAGATCATGTAGTTCATCCATCTTAATTACGTAAGTATTTGAAAAGATTCCGATATTGTCTACTTATTAAAGGTCTCTGGAATACACACCACACCCCTCTGATTAGGGGTGATTAGGGGTGATTAGAGAAATACCTGATATCAAACTGTTTTCACATTTCCTTCTGTATTGATTGTCCAGGAGGTGATTATTGTGGCTGCTCAGCCAGCTGTTCTCATTAGGGCTCCATTGATCGAGGGCTGGTTAAAGTTCCAAATGCCAGGCTAAACATACTGCTTTAGATTCACAGTGTATGACCCCAGATAAAGAAAAGAAAAATGAAGGCCAACATTTTATTGCCCAAGCTCTGGTTAAATTGTGCCATCTTCTTACTGCTTTCCCAGCTTCTTTAAAGAAACAATATTAATTCGACTTTTTAGCTATGCAGTCTTTGGAAGCAATTCCCTTGATCTATTGAAGGCTACATTATTAAAATTATCTTCTGTGTCTGTCCTTAATAAGGTCAAAGAAAGAATCCGTGAAAGCTGATTCATCACAAAGGCCCCAGGGCTACACATCATTGAAAAAACTGGTTTATTTTTCTACTGCAAGACAGAACAAGGTTACTACCTACCTTGTTTATTAGAAAGGTAAAGTCTAGAGAATCCACCATGAATTTAGAGAAAGGACTAATCAGTCTATCTGGGTATCTTTGTGGAAGAATCTTCAGAACCAGGCTGCCTGAGTGGGATGGAGAGGAGAGGGAGGGTTTTACCTCTCTAAGTGAATGATAATTACTCTTGGGAGATGCTTGTCAGAATAGATTTCCCTCCGAGATCTCAGACTACATTTCTTTAATAGTTATTAATGCCACCGTATTGGCAATGCTCTTCTCCTGCCATGATAAAATCTCCCCAAAGAGGATTGCTATCGTGTACACTCAGCAGGATTTAGGAAGATGTGATGCACGGGAAGAGAATTGATTCTTTTCTTTCAGGAGAGGACAATGATAGGGACATTGATGTGTCTCATATCACGAAGTCTGTAAATGGCAGAATATTATTCATAGCATCCTCAAAATATACAGGCTTTAAAATTGGCCTATTTTCCTTAATCTGAGCTTTTAGAATGAAAAACTAAGTACCTATTTCAGTTGTGGAATTTGAGAAGGTGACAACCAGTATAAGAAAAACATTGGTGGTCCGTACCATACTGCCTCAATTACAAGTATCTAGCAAATATTTGCTGAATTGTGAACGTGTTGCTAAGATAAAAAGCTGACATTCCCTCTGAGTTCATTTCAACATAGTTCTCATTTACAGCAAGTAATTAGAGCTGGATCCTTAATATAATATATTTATTAAGTGTAACTATGTGACTGTGAACTCAGCACTAGAGGCTTTCTAAGCTCTGTCTCATGTTAAATGCAGGCATCGATTCAAAAGTTGTAATCCAACCTCTGGGTTCATGTCAGGTTCTTTTTTTTTTTTCTGTTACAGAATTGCAGTGACATTTCTTAGAAAATGTTTTTACTCTGGCCAACTAAAATCAGGTGTATAAATAAAATGAGTGTTGAAATAGTTTCTTCTTCTAAGCCTTGGAAATCTTAGATCCCTGTTGGCTGTGGAAAGTCTTCCCTTTTAGGTCACCTTGGGGAATTTCATTTAAAGTACTAAAATGTGAACTTGGAAATTTCTAGAGAATTTTAAGCCTTTTACTTGGGTTTAAAGGTACAAAGATGACTAAGTAATCATCTTTTTTTAGTCAAGCCAAGTGATTAGTGAAATGTTATAGGACGTAAGAAGGACAGGGAGAGATTTTTCAGAATAAAGGACATTTTCCTCACAACAGTGGTAGTGATAGAGTGTGTATTCTACAAACACTTAGATATATGAAGGCACAAAATCCTAAAACACCATGGGCTATTGTAGAAATTTTTTCTGACTAAGGTGAGTGGTTGTAAGAAACTTATGAAGTGTTATGACTTGTATCTGAAAGTTCCCCCAAAACCTCATGCATAAGTAGGTAGGGTTTTTCAGAGGTGGCTGGACCTAGGGTGTATGAATGTGAATTAAAGGTGTGTGATAACAAAATCAGTCCACTTATTGGTTTAACCTAGTTTAACATAATAAATATTGACAAGACCCACACTGAGTGTGGGGGGCGTTAACAGGCTTGTACCCTGGCTGGAATATAAAGGGAAAGATGGAAGGCAGACTTGCTGCCTTCTACCTTTCATGCTATGAATGATTTCTACGCTATCATGCCTCTCTTCCATGCGGCCCTGCTTTTGAGCCGACTTACTATGGACTGAAATGTCTCAAACTTTTAAGATGAAATTAACCCTTCCTTCTTTAATTTTAGATATTGGATATTTTGTCTCAGCAACACAAAAAGTAACTAAGACAAAGTAATCAGGAGTAAGATCCTCTACACCTTGACTAACCACACTGGGAATGATATAGGGGAACGAAACTCCCGACCTACTGTATGTCCCGCATGAGTTCGTGTTCTCTAAAATCGAAGAATGAATTTTAGGAACAACAGAGGTTAACAGCAGAAATATTTAGTGAGAGAAAGAAAGCTTCTGTCTGAGAGAGACAGGAAGGATCCCCAAGGGGTTATCAAAGACTGTCTTTTCTAGGGACCTTTATAGAGCAAAATCATGGGGTAAGACAGGCTCAAGATGGGAAAAATTGGGAACTCACAAGGAAGATTGGCATAAAGTGGGACAGAACTGTGGTTAACCAGTAAGATTAATTGTTCAAGTAAAATTGACAAAAATAGGGAACAGAGTCACATAGAATACAGGCATTCTTAGGAATAGTGACTCCTCTTTAGGGGTTTGGGATGCTGACTCCTGACTTCCCTAGAGTGATAGAGAACTATTTAGAATATCAGTCCTTAGGATATTGAGTGCCTTTGTTTGATCTTTTGTCTTGAGGCCTAGCTCACTTGCAGGAGGCATCTGTCTCCCCCACAGTTGCAAGGTATCTGGGCTTTTACACTGGCTCCTTCTGGGACCAAGTCCTGTCTCACTGCCTCTAACATTCTAGCTAACTCAGCTGCCTGTAACAGGAATACTGGTGACTATCTGTATTGTCAACAGAGACATAAACCCAAGATGAGAAACTGAACTTTGAATTTAACAAAAAAGCCCCAAACTGACCATTCACAAATTCAAAGGAAAAAGCAGCAATTGAGGCCACAATATGCCTCATATCCAGAGTCTACCAAGGTCTGCCATTAGGCATTTTATTATTACAGGAAGACTACCTTTTTATATTCTCAATTTTTTTTTTAAAGAGGATACATGTCAGTTGGGAGTTCACTAATTTGTGTTTCTCACAAATCAGCAGGGAAAAATCTCATTTGTAAGGTTTTGGAAAGGTTGACTGCTCTTCACAAAGAGTAAAATATCTTGCACATTTTCTTCATTTGTTTCTGATTTACATAGTAGCTCTCTGTTCAGCAAAGAATCCTGGGCATGGCTGCTGATGCTGACCTGGATTTTATGCTATAGCTGCCCTAAATTGGGTTATCATGTTGTACCATTTGTTCAGTATTCAGCTTTGCTCCTCTGTAACTTAATATCATGATTTATTTCTGACTTGGCTTTTCTTTATTGAATGCTGACTTTTTCTAAAAGGTTCATGTGGAAATTTACTGCACAGGGGAAAAAAAACTCATATAGTTTGGCCTTAGGGCAAAAGCATGAATATTGACCCTGGGAACATGGACTTAGGAGGAGGTGGCATCAGAAGTAACCAATCAATTTAACTCATTGTTTGTCTTTCGTAGCTTCCTACCACTGTGAATTTTCTCCAATTTTAGCATAGAACATGAAGTGAGGAAGCAATTGTCATTCATTAGCAACCTGCTCTCTGATTTTCAAAGTTCACAATTTGTTTAAAAACTGACTTATTTTTTTCTCTGCCTTTGGAATCAAGTTTTATAGTATGCTGTGACTCTGATACCACTTAAAAAGCAAATATTTCTTGCAATCTACTTCAGAATTTGAATGAGTTCAAAGTAAATGACTCAGAGATAGATTAAATGTCCCTTGAAATATACCGAAGCTTAATAATTAGTAGAAGAGTGCTTGAATAAACACGTTTAGAGTGTTATTGAGCATATACAAGCTTGGATGGTCCATATTTTCAAATGGTAGTGAATCTATAGCTCATTCTTAGAAGCTAAGAAAATCACACTATAAATAAAAGTGCCATTTGCTTTATCATTCAGTTAAGTAGGAGAAATTCTTTCATACCTAAGAGGCTCAGGTAAGACTAATAAACAGATAAATGTAACAAAAAAAACAAACAAAAAAAAGAAAGAAAAGAAAGACATTCAAGAGTATGTAATCACTTTTTTCAGTACCTTGGGGATTTAAAACTTTTTTTTTTTTTGGTACTAGGGATCAAACTCATGACCTCGTGCTTACAGGCGGGCACTTACACTGCTGAGCTAAATCCCCAGCCCCAATACTTTTGTTTTTGTTTGTCACATCAAATTTTTCCCGAAAGCGGCAGATTAATGTACTCATGTCTATGTCTCCTATTATTCAACCAATAACATCTGTATGTGTCCAAAGCACTTCTTCCCATTTCCCCAGTGTTTGAAATCTAAACGAATAGATTGCTGATGATAGGCAAAAGGGTAGGAAGTGCTTTGAGGCACACAAGACTGAGTTAAAATTTTAGCTCTGTAGAGATTTCTTTCTCAACCTCATAGTGGTCCAGAAAGTTTGTATTTGTAATCCCATGGGAAAGTGGTTAGAATTCTAGTGAGTTAATTCTAGTCTAACAGTTCCAGTGTAACCCATGGCAAGAATAAAGACACTAAGACATATTTGTAAGTATGGACAGCCAAGGGGTTCGAGTATGACCCAGATGAAGGTTTATTGGAACAAAGGCCTGGACCCAGGACCTTATCTGGATTTTATTAATTCATGAAGGAGAGAGTGGCTAGAGGAAGAGTGGCTGTAAGAATGGTGGCAATTATGTGAGTACTGCGAGCTAGGCTAGCTAGGGGGCCAGAAAGCACTCTGCAATATGCAGAGAGAAGAATATGCAGAAAGAGCAATGTGCAAAACACAGTGGAGTTGTCAGTTAATGTTTAGGTGGCAGTGCTTCAGTTCTGATGTACAAACTTTTTCTGCCCTGGGAACTCATAGTCTCATGTCCAGACTGGAACCTGGAGTGGTGGCTCTGCATCCCATCAGGCTTAACCATGTTTAGGGAGACACTGGAGTGGGCAAACAGCAACTGTTTTTCATAATTCAGATTGTTCATCAGCACCTAGTTGGCCCTGTTTATAACCAGCTCTGTATATAACAGTACGTGGAGGTATCGTTAGGTTTAGCCAAAGTGGATGTAATTACTCTTTATTCAAGGAGAGTTATCCAAGCAGTCATCTACATAGCTTTGTCTCTTTCTTATTGTCTAATTTTGAACAAAGTACTTAGAATCTCTGGGGCTCAACTTCTACATTTGTAATTTAATGTATTAGTCTTATTTTGTGGATTGTATGAAGTGGGCAGGGAAGGTGCTAAGCCAGTGTTGTAACCCCACCTTGTTCTTGGCATCCCCTTTCAGTCTCTCATCCTTTGGCCCTCTCTGCTATATCCCATGTAGTCTCTCCTTGTTGTTGTGTTTTCCAGTTCACAGATACCCCGGACAGTATCTTAGATCTGTACGTATTGGTATTATTCCTCCTTATACAAACCTCTAATGATGATGAGATCTTGTAGAGAATCTATGAAGAAGAAATATTATACGGTAAAGACAGAAACAGACTCATAGGGAAAAGAAAGAGTGAATGTGATTGAAGATGAAATACTGTATTTCCTTGGGATACACATGAACAGCAATACTCATTTTTTACTTATAAAGAACCATGGAAGAAAACTGAAGTAACTTTCTGCCAGTGTTCTGGCCGTCTTAACCACATGGACAGACTTAGCTTCCCTTTGAGGGTGAAGCTCCTTGTGACAGGTCAGTGCTGTATGGTGCTGTGAGTTTCCTGCTGGTCCCGTCAGAAGAGGCAAAAGTCTTTGTTCCCACTGTGTGGCATCTGGAGGTATTCACTTGACTCAGCAGTAATTGGCTTTCTGCCAGAATTCCCCTTGCCAGCTTTCCCCAACCTAGTGAGTTTGTGTAACTCACAGCCTGCTCTGAGTCATTCTGGTCACCACTCTTCCTCTCTAGAAATCCCCCACTCTGCACGCATCCAATGCTGTTCTTAAGGGTCACTTCAGAGAATGTCTTGGGCTTCCTTGTCTGTGGTTACCTAGTGAGACTATTTCCAAAACTGTCTTAACCCAGAACTATATGTCCAGCTGGTTTATAATGTAATTTGTGTTCAGAGAATGCTCAGTCTCAAATATCTTTCAGAAATTCAACAGTAAACATCACTCTCCTGGATTATCCTGTAGAACAGCAGGGCAAGTGAAATCATGTTTTTATTCTTATTAGTATGAAACTCACATTGGGTTGGAGGAGTTTGCCATGAGTATGGGTATAAGAAGCAGACATATTAGTAAGAAACATGTCCATGAATGGACTAGGAAGGGGCTTTGGAGAGGTTTGTACTCTAGAAGAGAAAGACAAAGAAGCACACACATTTTAAGAAGAGGGTCAAATCAAGCTTTTTCTACTAAGCACTGTTGCCTTGAGCAGATGCAGGTTTTCACTAAGGTTTAGTGACACCAGTACTTCCTTGTGGAAGCAAAATCCCTTCTTATAACTAGCATTTTCCACTTATTTACAGAATGAAAGTCCCCTACGTGAACTAGCCTTCTCTGAATGGGGTTCGGAAAAGCCCAGCACCAGGATATTTAATATCAACTTTGAAGGTTATAAATCCTTCCTTCTATTAATTCATAAATCCTTTAGCTGCATGCCATTTGGGGGACATATGCTTTTCTTCCTCCCTCTAACTGTGGGAAAGATATTTCACATTTAATCTTTGTAGATATCTGAATGTGAAATCAGGTAGGGTTATCTTATTCTCTAATCCGAAGGTCAGCAGTTACCTACAGCTTTTCCATCTGTCCTCCAGCTAAATGCTGGCATTCAGTATATCAAAAATTACAAATTAGCAAACCTGACCGGCTCAATGCAGCCTAGCCTGGAGTCTTTGCCTGAAGTGCATATGTTTAAATATGGTTTGAAGGGAAGTTGTGGGTGAGCTCTTATTTGTCAAAGCCAAGGAATAGCAGTGTGGAAGATGAGAGATGTTCTCCTGCAGAAAAATGTCAAGCCACATGAGGAATGAGAATATTCATAAGATGATTATTGAATTTTGAGCATAGCTCTGAGTAGATTAGGTATATATTTTTTCAGATCAAAGGTGTAGCTGGAAACAATTATTTTCAAATTACTTCTACTCAGAATTCAGTTGGGAAGTTTGCGTAGATGTTCAGAAATTTTCCATGTATTAAACACAGTGAAATGGTGTAATCCTTAAAGTACACAGAAACATATGCATAGAATAATTTTCAAAGGGTAAAATGCTAAATTACACAGTCCAGAAAAGGAAAGGACGGTGACACTTGAAGAAATTGCAGAGATGCTTCACTAAGAACATAAGTTTTATGCTAGGCCATTAAAATTTTTTAAAAAAGATTTTTTTAAAATTGTGGAGATAGAAGAGGAAATTGAAGTGGGTAAGACATAGATAATGGCCAGAGTATACAATGGAGAGAGTGTAAGCATGTCCTGCTGTAGCTGTAAAAAATGCTGTGGATTGGTTGGGGAGGACACACTGTGTATTGAAGTATAGCCAAGATGTTTGGGGTTCACATATCAGATTAAAGAAACATACTGATGTTTCACAAAAATAAAGTGAAAGGAAAATAAAAGCTGTGTGTTAGTATATACCTGGTCATTAGCATGAGGCCAGGAAGATCATCTGAGAATGGTTAATGTAATAATTCATGCATGACGTCATGTGACTCGTGGGAAAGTGGAGAGAAGAGACAACTTGACAGTGAAAAACAAATAAATGAAAGACAACTGGTCTCCATGACAAAACAAATCTGGACTTCAGATGACTTAGTTTTACCCTTTTTCTGCATAGGAGTAAAGGGTTGTACCTCTGGACATGGTAGGACTTGTTTACTAGATGCAGCCTTCAGTTAAAATGTCCCCATTTTAGCCAAATTGCTCCTTATGTATAGGAATCTTGACCCATTATTCCAAAAGGTGTGTGACCCCTCTGCTTGTCCAAGTGGTTCAGAATTAGTTGATCCCTTTGCAGTCTTGATGGAGTGCGAATTTTGATGTAGCTGGGCATTGGTTGCTGCTATCTTGATGGAGCTCTGTGGGCTTGCTAAATAGACACGTAGTGGAGGTATGAGAGCTTCCTCAGGGTTTTGGATTTAATGCTTCCAGATTTGTTTGTTTGTTTCTGAAGGACACTAGAGATCTTTGGCTGCTTGTACCTGGTGTAAGACATGAATTTGGAACGCATATACTGAGACAATAACTGTGCTTCTTTTCTTATCACTACCCTGTGCATTGTGTCTCTTACTGAAGGTTAGGAGGAGATACTAAATTTGTTTTTCTTTTAGAATTTATTGCATTTCATACCAGAAAATTTATGCTCAAATGCTATTTGCAGACTTAGGAACTAGTACGGATCTGTGAACATATTTATGAGTATCAAAAGTGTGTTAGCATCATGTAGGGCACTGAATCTGTTTCTTGGTATAGCCAAGATGAAGTATGATGTCGGGAGATGTGGGAGGCAAAACGCAGAAGGAGCATGTGGGATTGGGGCTGTAGGATCAGGAAATGGACTAAACTGAGGAGCACAGAGCCTCGACTGGGCAGTTGAGGGAGATGCTCAGACAAAAGGAAGACAGCTGCTTTGCCTGAGACTGTTTGTCTGGAGCTGCCTTTTTTCAGCACATTTGCTGATTGTTTTCTGAAGGCTCCAGTTTGGGATGATAAAGGAGTGGGTAGCAGTGACTGACTCCACTGAAGCCAGGATTGGGTCTCTGCACTGAGGCATTTTCTCAGCTGGTAGGAGAGCCTGTTTTTTTTTCCTCCATGTGGCCCAGGGTTTCTGAGACTGTCAGATTGAACTGAATTCCTGAATCCCCAAGGCTGTCACTGTCTGATTTGGTCCTTGAAGCTGGGCTGAAGGCCCTGAAATGGAGCATGTAACTAGGGTTCTGATGCTCCTAAGCAGTCATATTCACACTTGCAAAAAATGATGTATTTTCCCAGGCTGGCAAGAGACTGTATCTAGCCGCCTTGAGCTAAGTGAAAGTATTCTCTTGGTCTCTGGGGAGCCTGATGCTGACAGATGGCCTTCCAGGATTTAGAATTTCCTGGGTTTGTTATTTGAGCCGAACGAAAGGGAAAAATCCATCCTGAATACAATTAGATCATTTTTTTTTTTTTTTGGTCTTTTTTTCTCCAACTCCTTTCAGAGAAAAAGAGAAATGTGAAGTACAAAGTTTTACTCCTGTCATTCATAATTTTAAACAAGGAAGAGGTGTGTGCATGTCCTCTTAGCTGTACTGCCCGAGTGTACTCGGAGTGAGAAATTCTTGGAACATGCAAATGAGGTAAAGGATATTATGATGCACAAGGCAATAAGGTGCTGGTATAGGCTTCCAGTGGAAGCAGTTTCAGAGCAGCTACAGCAGAGTGGGAGGGGTACTTTGCCCCTGAGAGCCATGCTAGGAGAGAACAGACTCATTGTCTGGCTTCACAAACAGCATCACCACAGTGCTGTGAGTATGGACTCCCAATCTTGTTACTATTAAAAGCACTAGTGTTGTCTTTTAAGTTAACTTTGCCAAGTTGTGATGTATATACAATATAACTGACCAATTTAAAAAGTACAATTGGTTGTATTTTGATGAAGGAGCAGGGCTATGAAATCTCCATCGTGATCCAGCTAGAATATTTTTTTTCACCCTAAAATATTTCCTGTGCCCTTTTCCAGTCAGTCCTTACCATATTCTGCACTACAAGACCACCACTGATGTATTCTCAATCACTATAGTTTGATTTTTTGTATTTCTTTGCTGAATTCGTGAGCTTACATTCTAAGTAATTACTGCATTGTGTTTTAAAATATGTTGATAAAACTCATTTTCTTTTAGCCAAATGTTTAGGACTTGGAACAGTTCTGTTTCTTTAAGGTAATTTTGCAGATTTCCACTTTTTTTTTTTTTTGTCTTTTTCCTTTTTTATCGATACCAGGGATCAAACTCATGACTGCCTGATTGCAAGGCAGGCGCTTATGCCGCTGAGCTAAATCCCCAGCCCCCAGATTTCCACTTTTTACTAAAAAGTTTTCATACATATAGAGAACTTTCAAGAATATTATATTTTGCCTCCATACACCCTTCATCTAAATGCAACCCATTTTTTAAGATTTTATTTTAAAGAGGAAAACTCCCAAAAATTTCAAAACAAGATAATAGGAGAGAACAATGGTTAATACATTGTGTATTGTTATTTTTAAAGTAGTTACTCAGAGTACGTGATATAGGTATTTAATTGTTCAAACAATATTAGCACAAACCTTTCTTTACAATGAACTAAGAGAAATTAGTAGTATAACTATCTTAACAACCTGTTTTTTAAATGCAAACCATTATTAACGCTTACCACATTTGCATTTATTATATAAAGACACTCAAAATATTATTCATTAAACGTAATAATTACTATCATTTTGCGGAACCATTTGAAAGTAGTTTTCAGAGCTCACAAGTCTTCATCCCTTCAGCTTGTTGCCTAGAAACATGGACTTTATAACAAAATTAACTGTAGCATACAGTAATATAGTACGCTCACTATTCACAAATTCTTCTGTTCACAAACAATTTACCTAGCAAACAAAAGTGGTCTACAAAAGTTTGTTTCTGCTTGCAAACTCTGCATTGGATGGCAAACAGGACTAGAGGCATCTTTCCTGCACAGACAGAAACATAGTCATTCTCCCCTTAGTCCTAAAGCAAATTAAATTTGTAAACCAAGGTATCACTGTAGTTCTCAAAATCATGAAATTTAACATGGATACATTAGTATTATCTAACATGCAGTTCAAATTTCTACCAGCTTACAGGCTAATAATGTAAATTAATTTCTTGAAAACCAAAATACTCAATCATGACTGAAAAACTAGTAGTGGGTCATGAGTTGCTACATGGGGCCAGAGAAGTGTCATTGGCGACATTGGAACTTAGTCTTGTGGAAACTAGTATTTGTTTAAGTGACCTAAAGTACTTGTGTGCTGATTAAAAAATATTTGCTCATTTTTCATTTTTATTCTTGGCTTCTGGACCCTTGTTGGTAATGAGTAAGTCTGGGCCACTTGGTGTTCAGAATACTCCATTTCAGCTCCTTTTCTCCAGTGACTCGTAATAGGCAGAACTACACAGAAGAAAACACCTTTTACTGCCCAAATTCATATCAATCAAAGACCAAGGAAAGGATCCTAATATCTTTTAAAAATGTTTTCATTTATCTTGGAGTTTAGTTGTCATAAAAACCGTATGTTTAAAGCGTCCATTGGGTGTAAATGATCTCATAAACTCTTGTAACTGAGTGACATGTGATAATGAAAGTACCTTCACAAAGAGCAACAAAATAGATCTTGTTTTTATTGTAATCATCAAATAGTGTGCCCCAAGGTATTGATTGAATTATACATAAACCTGATATAGAGCTATAAAAAGGATGATAGCATGCTGGTTCTAAACAAACCACATACAGATTAATCTGTGAAAATAACATTAATTCTACAACATCCATAATGTTTGCTGGAAGGATCATAAAAGAAAAATATTTCTAGGTGAAAATATCTTCTGCATGTATATAGACTTTTAGGATGGCTTTTCAGGAATTTTATCAATTAAAAAGGAGAAAATGCACATGCAAACAAGAAAGAGGTATGTTTACTTAGGGGTCAAGTCTAAATACAGAGGATGGTGGTGTTGAGAGGTCATTGCACTGGAATCAGCTATCAGAGAAAGTCAGGTCTGGAAAAACCAGGTGAATACTTTGTACATAAAGTTGGTCTGAACTGGATTTCCAGTTCTGTATATTTTCTACCCTAAATGTTAAACTACATCAAAGAAAAAAGCTATTTCCTTGCATTTCCAGTTGATTAGTTGAATGGATAGGATAGATGAGGCAAAATATTGGGATTTGCAATTTTGTTTTCACTGGAACATTTCCTCTCCAGCAAGACAACCCTTTAAATATCTTTATCTGCACAGAGCATTCTAGAATGAAAAATGTATCCCTGCACATTTTTCCTCTGCTTAAATTTTACTATGGCTATGTGCCCATGTTTTCTCATGCTCATGTCTTTGCTCATGCTTTCCACTCTGGAATCCACTTCTTACTTTTATTTGTTCAAATTCTCTCTTGTTGTCAAAGTCTACCTCAAGTCCTCTTTCAGTGATAACTCTGCCTGATTGCTTCATTTATAGATACTTTTGCCTTCATTGTGCTCTTTGAATGCTTTTAGCTCTACACTGGCCTTTACCACTTCCCACATTGTGTGCTGAGTGTGAATCATTTCACTAAGCTTTTCCAGGGGTAAGCTAGAGCCTGTGAAGTCCTCTAGGGTAAGAACTGAGCATGATTTTTGATACACAGTTTTTTTTTGGTGCCCAACATTTGCAATTATTAATGAACATTGCAAATCCTGATGTCACAGGCAACTGAGTTAGACAGAAATATTAGACACTTAGGGCTGGGCCCTCAAAAGTCAATACAGAATTACAGATATCTTGTAACTGTTGGGGAGACAAACACCTCCACTCTGGGCCAGACTTTAAGACAAAAGATAAATCAAATGTACTCACATACTTCCTAAGGATAAGCATCAGGAATTGATATTCTTAAAAAGTCTCTATCACCCTGAGGAAGCCAGGCATCACCATCCCAACCCCCTACAGGAAGAGTCATTGCTCTTTAAGAATGCCTGCTTGCTAAGGGACTCCAGACTCCTTTCCCCAATTGTCCCCAGTTTAGTCAATTTTACCTGAGCAGTTCATCTTATTGTTAGAACATAGTTCTGTCCCACCTCATGCCCACCTTATGAGTTCCCATGTTTTCCCCACCTTAGTCCTGTCTCACTTTCTGGTTTTACTCTATAAAAGTCCTTAGAAAAGACAGTCTTTGACATCTCACTCAGGCCCCCTTCTGTCTCTCTCAGAAAAAAAGCTTTTTTTCACTCAATACATCTATTCTTCTCTTAACCTCCATTGTTTCTAAAATTCATTCTTTCATTTTAGAGAACAAGGATTCATACCAGACTTGCAGTAGGTTGGAAGTTTTGTTCCCCTATATTCATAATCTGTCTTGAAGTTTTTAAAGGCAATAGGATTTCTCCTTGAAGGTAGATCTACACTTATATGATTAATTTATTTTTGACAGGGATACCATAGAGTTCACTGCAGAATGTTTTTAAATAAATATTGCTGCAATTAGAGAGCCATATGTAAAACCTCTTATTTTTTATATTACCCATGTAGAAAACTAACCTTGAACTTAATTATATTTCTAAATATAAGAGGTCAGTGATATAGAATATTAAAAGGACAGTAGAGAAGGAAATCTTAATGACTTTAAGTTTAATGAGTAACTCTTAAATAGTACATAAAAAGTACAGTCTATTAAAGAAAGACATTAATGAATTGGTCTCTATTAAAATTAAAAACTTTCTCTTCAAAAGACACTTATTAAAAGGAAAAGGAAAAAGCTTAGTGTAGGAAAAATATAACAAAACCTGTCTTACAAAGGACTTGTATCTAGAGATGTATGTAAAGTGCTCCCACAAGTGAGTAAGATGAAGAATAACACTTCTTTTTTTAAAAAAAGAATACTAGATATTAAACACAGGGCCTTCTCATTGAGTTACATTTCCAGACTTAAAAAATAAAACCTTTTTTTTAAATTATTTTGAGAAAGTCTCATTGAATTGCCCTTACTAGCTTTGTTTTTATTTTATTTTATTTTTTTGTCTTTTTCACTTTTATCAGTACTGAGGATTGAACTCATGACCGCCTGCTTACAAGGCAGGTGCTTATGCCACTGAGCTAAGCCCCCAGCCCCTCCTTACAGCTTTGAATTTACAGTTCTCTTGCCTCTGCCTCCCAGAGTTTGAGATTGTAGGTATGAGCCACTGTTCCCTTTAAAAAAAAGCCCTAATTTTCAAAAATGGGCCAAGGATTTTACAAATGTTTTGCCACAGAAGATGTGAGCATGAGAGATAAATACATGTAATGATGCTCAATGTTATTAGTCACTAGGGAAATGCCAATCAAAAACATTGAGATACCAGTACACACTCATTACAATGAATAAAACGAAAGACAATGTGAAGCATTGCTAAGAATGTGAAAGAACTAAATTTTCATAGATTGCTGATGGGAATGTGAAATAGTATTACTTTGAAAAACAGTTTCACAGATCATTAAAATGTTAAAAATACATCTTTCATAATATCCAAATATTCTACTTTTAGATATCTGCCCAAGTGTTGGGGAAGCATAAATCCATACTCAGACTTTGACAATATTTGCATAACAGATTGGTTTCCATAACACAAACTGAGAAATCACCTAAATATACATCAAAAGTGAAGGCATAAAAAATATTATAGGATATTCATACAATGGAATACTATTTAGCAATAAAAGAAGTAAACCATTGACACATGTATAAACACAGATGAATCTCAAAGTAGCCAGGTGAAAGGGATGTATATTGTATGATTCAGTTAATATGGAGTTCTAGAAAATAAGAACCAATCTATACTGAAGAAAATCAGTGGTTCTTATAGTGATTCTTAGAAGGAACAATACAATTAATTTCAAGTAATTATTAGAAAACTGTGGGGTGATGATTTTTGGGTGATTGTGAGGATGGTTTCACATATATTAAAAATTTGTCAAACCTCACATTTTTTAGTTACGTGTGTTATATTACCTCAATAAACCTGCTAAAAATTGCTTCCAAACTGATACTTTTGCAATCTGTTTTGTGTGGCCAAAATGTCAGGACTGGTCTGAGAGTGAGGACCTGAGAGAAGCTGCCTGATACAAACAATGGACTCTCCATTACTGGCAATAGCTTACCCCTGGTAAGAAAAGGAGGTGAGGGTTATAAAAGTTTAATTTAGGGGTAAGGTCACCCTGTAGTCCCCAGATGCTAGTACTAAACTGTGCTGATTACCACTACAGACTTAAACATTTTATTCAGATTCTTTGAGTTTCCCTAAAATTACACATCCAACCTTAAAACCTATATACACTCGGTTCCTCCCTTAGATGTTTGTCAATTTTCACTCTGATGTCAACCTACCTGTAGGTAGAGAAATAAAATCTGATCTTCCCCACAGCCTCAGTCTCTGGGAGATTCCTCATGTACCATTATTAAGATAAAATATTATTCTATGCTACTTTCCAAGTGGATGAATAACTAATATATTTTTTAAAAATTTTACAATCTTAGTTCCTTGTCTTCTGGAAAACAGGTATACTAAAGCTACCAGAAAAGCCAGATGTAAGATAACACAGGCCAGTGTAGTGATTCCCTGCCAAGTTGTTTTTGTAATGGGAATTGAACTCAGGACCTTGTGCTTGCCAGATGGGCATTTATATCTCTAAGCTGTATTCCCAGCCCCCTGAGAGATTATTTCCCCTTTCTTCTCTTTTTTTCTCCACAAAGCCAAGCACAAGCTATAACTGTACCTAATATATCTTTATTTATTTATTTAATTTTATTTATTTTTTGTTTTATACTCCTCATCTTTTGGAAATATTTTTTTAAATTTTATTTAAAAGGAAAAAGAGAAAAAACAAAACAAAGCGGTGTAAGGGTACAAGTAATACAGAACTACAAAAAAAAAAAAAACAGTAAGAAATCACCAGTTAATAGATTATACATTATCATCTTAGAGATAGTTGTTCAAGTCACAGTATCAAAGCATACAAAGTGAACATTCAAACAGAGAGACTGCAAACAGTTGTGTTCAATGATCCAACCAAAAACATTAATATGGTCAGCTATTTAACACCCCTAAACACACTTGCAGTTGTATCCTTTAGAGCATTTTTTCCCTCTCTTTTTTACAACAAAATTCACACATTTTGGGTTTTATTACTCCTTAGTTCTTATTACTTTTTTTTGGAAGAGAATAAAGTCAAATATGGCAAAACAAAGCTGTCAGTCAAAACCAAGGATAGACATAGTACATGATGTAAAAACAGAGTACAAGGTTATCAACAATGGTTACCATAATGCTTCTTGTTTCCTTAAAAAGAATTGTCTATCTCATTAGGTATTATAAAGTTGAATAAAACAGTAGAGAACAAGACCAATAAAACTTAAACATTGCAAACATTACAGGACTTCCAAAGGAGATAATAGTCAAACCAGAATGGGCATCTTAGTGAATCTTATTGCCTTCAAAGTAGTTGCCTATACCCTCAAACTTGATACTATCATACAGAATGGAACAGAGTCTAATCAGTCAAAACAAGATAGGGGGAGTATTACAGGACTTCAAAACAAATTAATAGGAAATCAAAAAAAGTTACTATAATATATCCTGCTAATTTTTTAAAATTTTCCCCTTAATTAAAAAAACCATAAAAATAACTAATTTTTTAATGAATAAGGGACAGATCGAGATAAAAGAGGACATAACAACATAACAATACATGTCAAAGCATGACTGTTTCAGCAGCCTAGTGCTTCACCACCAAATAACCCGACTTAATAGTAGTTACTATAGTGTTTGTCTTTTTCCTTGAAGTATTTGAATATAACTTCATATACTATAGCTTCAAATATTTCCATATCAAGAAGCCCAGAATAAAGCCTTTCCAATTAATAAGTGAAAACTTTATAAGGCTTCAATCCACATAATGGGGATTATGATTAGCACATACTTTTATATATTTGAATCATTATTTACATTAGGAAACTATTCTGTATTCACACATGCAAGATTGATTTATTTCACTTATGAGTATGGTCTCAAGCTGTGCCCATTTATTGATAAATATCCCAATATATCTTTATTTAAATTACTCATGATTTACTTGTTTCAATTCAGTTGGCAAAGACATTTAAAAACCTCAATGAAAATTATTTCAATCTTGTTTTTTAAGTCTTGGCATAAAACAAGAACAGAAAAGCTGGAGATGTAGCTCAGCGGTAGAGCACATGTTTAGCATGTGGGAGGCCTGGGGTTCAATCTCCAGCAACCCTCCCCTTCCACAAAAAACAACAAAAATAAAACTCCAGATCAGGAACATCCACTACATGTAACAACATATGGAATAAATTTGACCCCCTACCCAAGTGTATAGTCACCGAGTGCCATGACTTGCATGGATTTTGAGGTTCTTGGAGTAAAGGACCATGAGAGGATGAGAAAATAAAGAAGAGACAAAAGTTGGGGTCAGGTGGGACCCTTACTCTTCAGATGGGAGGAAAGAAACTGTCTCCTCATGGTAGGGGCATTTATTTATACATTTAGCAAAGTGATGTCCCGTGGTACCCCTTTGCTTGGATTGTCAAGGAACTTGGAGTTTTTCTGGGCTGAAGCAGCTTATTTACATGGTTCACTCCAGATGCTCTTTGTTTTCCAACTGGCTACTGCATGTGTGATCAATTTCCAGCTTCAGTGGCTCCCTACAACTAAGTTAGTTACTTGCAGAAATGTGACACCATCTCCATACTCAAAGTGACTAGTTTAGCTTTCATCATATTTCTAAAATGTGAAACTCTATTATATCATGAATAAAAATTTTGATTGGAAAATTTTACGTAACTATTTTGAAAGTCCATTATATGAATATGCCCAAACTATACAATGTCCATTTCTTTAATCAGAAAAGAGAAGATTTAACTAATTTAATAAAGCAGACATTCAGAAACTCAACAAGCATCTTCCTTAAACTTCAAGAAACTTCACGCTGTAGTATACCATTGAAGGCATTTCTTTCAAGCAGTTCCCTCTTACTTCCTCAGGCTGATATGAAAGCCCAGGAAGCTACTAGGGAAAAGTACAAGTATTCTATTTTTAAATCTCTTTAGTAAGGCCATAGAAGTGTTCTCTGGTAGCCTCAGGCATTCTGAAGCCTTGGTTGACATGTGAGGGCAGCGTGCCTCCCATGATTGATCTCAGACAGAAAGACCTTATATAGCATTAGGGAACCAGTAAGGAGTTATAGAAAGCTGCAGTTGCAGAGAAAACTGCAAAAAAGGCAGCATCATCAGCTGGAAAAATGTAAAGTGCTAAAATTCTCCAAGTTATTGTTTAGTGACCTTGTAAAATGCTATTGCCATTTCGAAAAGCAACAAACTAACAAACAAAAAATCGTCACAAATCATTCTTGATTAGTTTGGATTTTGTGTTGCTCAAATAGTGCTTGGATTGAAACTTGATTTCTTTAAAAAACTTTAGCCTCAGTAGTGATTTAAATAGAGATCATTAAAATATTTAAGAATATTGGCCATTTATGGACGGTGGGGGCAGAAAACCAGGCTTCAGAAGGAGATGGTACCTGCCTGGAAACCAGCACCATGCATGGGCCAGCCACTGCTGGAGGGGGCACAGCCACACCCAAGCCTCTCTCTGTGAGTCAGCACCTGTCTTGGACTGCAGGGTAGAAAAGAAGACTCACCAGGAGGTGATCCCCCGCCTGGAGACCGTATCATTTTCCATGTTTTCTTGGGTTATGTTTTATTCTCTTTCATTTTGTTTGATTATATAAAATCTGATGGCATGAGCAGCTATTTAAAAGACAGTAAGACATAATACGGTAACTATTTTGGAGTTACTATTAACTTATTTTTAAGTCCTTTATTGCATTCATTGTTTTGTTTTTATTGTTCTGCTCTGTTCTGTTCTGTTCTGTTCTGTTCTGTTCTGTTCTGTTCTGTTCTGGCCCGTCCTGTCCTGTCCTGTCCTGTCCTGTCCTGTTCTGTTCTGTTCAGTTCTGTTCAATTTTACTATGTCCAAAGGTATCTGCAGCTATTTTGAAGACAACAAGAGGCATTATGGTAACTATTGCTCATTTTGTAAGGTTTTGAAGTCCTGTATCACTTATACTAGTTTATCTTGATTTTTTTTTCTGTTTTATTTTCCTTGGTTCTATCCTTTTCAAATTTTTTTAAAAAAAATTTAAGAATATTGTTCAAGCATCCATATATGCTTTAAAATGTGTATGAAATTCTTAGACTTTTGTCAAACTGTGTGACTCAATTTGATCTCCTTCTAAAATATAAGTTGATGAAGTTTAAATAGGTTTTACAAAAAGAATAAAAACAATGAAAATGATACAAAATTTCAAAACAAGATAGGAAATTAACAATGGTTATTGTATCATATATTGTTGTCTTTAAAATTGTTGCTCAGATTATCAGATATAGACATGCAAAGTTGATCAAACAATATAAGCACTAACGGTTCATTTCAACGAAATATTAGAATGAGTAGTACAATTATCTTAGTTATCTGTATGTATACCTATATGTATATATATGTATATATGTGTATATATATTCTCCTTTCCATCTGTTTTTTTTTGAAAGTAAGTAATTCATGAGCAGGTCAGTAGGATTCTTCAGCTGACACTGTTAATTTCCTACCCACATCCTTGAGGCAATTTGCTTATCTTATGACTTCTCAAATTCTGCCTTCTTCCATGTGCAGCTGTGTCTGGGTCCTTTATCTGGCTACTGAAGCCAGCTTTGATTGCTGAGAGAACCAAAGCTGCTCATATTTTGCCTGCTCCTGTTTAGGTGAATAGGAACTGCCTCATCTTCTTTTGTGGGACAGCATGTTTTATTTTCTGGTTCTCTGTATGAATTAGCTCCCATTTTCCACAATGGCACAGCCTGCATTGCTCTTTTTATTTCTTATCTCATCTCCTCACTCTTTTACTGGTATTTTCTGAGCACAGTTTCCAAATAAACTTTTCCATTTGAATCTTCACCTGTCTTCTGCACAAATCTATGCTAAGAGAAACCTGCAAATTTTTGGTTTAAGCAGTTTTTCCTTAGGAGCCAGCTTTTAGAATTGACATACACTTGAGAAGGGAAATAACTCCCACAATACTTGGTGTGAGTCATTTATCAAAGAGTGAGTTCATGCACTAACAGAAAGGGTACTTGCCAAGTCAAAGTAATCAGGAAAGTTACACTCAAGAGCCAATTTTATTATTTTCACGACTCTTTGGACGGCATGACCATTAAGGTAGGTCGATTAAAATGGATTAAGATATGCCTAGCAGATTAAGAAAACACAATTCTGAGTGTGTCTATGGATGACTGATATGTAGACTTGACTAAGGGAGAAAGAGTCATCCCTGTTGTGAGTGGCACCAACCAATAGGCTCACGACCTGGATAGAATAAAAAGGGAAAGAAGGAAGTGTGCCTGTTTTGAAGAGTTCCAGGGTCTCAAGGTGTATCTTGTGCTGCTATTGTCATTGGACTTCTCTCTCCAAATCTCCAGTTCCTCAGTCCTCATGTGCTGGCTCATGCTGGAGACTCCCCAGTGAGGTTCCAGGCCTCTGGCCTTCGGCTGGGCCTGCATTCCTGACGTCTCTGGTTCTGCAGCTTGTATCTTCTTGGACTGAGCTGCTACAGGATCCCGTAAGTCTACCTAATACATCTTCTGCATAATTATACTTACATTTTCTGCCACTTATGTTCCTCTAGAGAATCCTAACTGATGCAGGTGAAGAAGACTTAGCACCTTCATTATGTTTGGGAAGGGCTTTTGGACACAGCATCTCTACTTTCAATCTTGGCAAGTTATGATTATAGTATATGTTGTGACATGTTAGTAGAGAAAGAGTCTCTAAAAATTAAGAAATAGCCCCCAAACAACCAGACATAATACAGAGAGAATATTTTGTGCTTCATGATATGTGAAAGTGTTGCTTAAAGCTAACCTCCAGTTATAGCCTATAAATGAAGACAACCATTTATTTATGTTGTGTGGTAAGACTTAAAGACTTGCTTACTGTTTAGAGGCGTAATGAATGTGAGCGGAAAATACAAAGGCATGATAATATGCCTATTTTCATGTAGTAATTATAAATTCAGTGGGTTTAGGATTTGAAGAATGATGGATGGAGGAGTATAAGATATATTGAACAAGGTGAAAACAAGGCAAAAGCTCTGTCTGATCGAATATGATGTGAATGAAACCACGGCTAATTTATATTTGGATAAGTTAATTTTTTTTTTTTTTTGTACCAGGGATCGAACTCACAACCTCGTGCTCACTAGGCAGGCAGCACTTATGCCACTCAGCTAAATCACCAGCCCTGAATAAGTTAATTTTATACCAAGAAAAAAAGAAGTTCTAAAACCCCAGATAGAAATAGAAACACCTAGCTTTTCATGTGATGCAGTGTAAATAGCATTTTGCTCCTTATTCATGTCAGAACATGAAGTGTTAAAAGTAGTTTATTTTTTCAGGAGTGCCATAGGATGCTTGTCCACTTTATCCCCAAATAAAAATATAATCTTTAACTCTTATGAATGGGTTTATTAGTCTATTGAAGCTGTAGACTATATTTTAGTCTAGATGACTCAGTAGGTATTTATATTTTATATTGTTGGTTCTGGAGTCTAAAATTCTAACACTGCGATGTGGCCAGGGTTCATTTCTGATGAGGGTTCACATTCTGTCTGGTGGTCACAGTCTTGCTGTGTCCTCACATCATGGTCTTTCCATAATGGGAGGAGATGGAGAGAGGGAGAGAGAGTGAGAGAGAGAGAGAGGCAGAGAGAGAGAGAGAGAGAGATAGAGAGAGAGAGAGAGAGAGAGACTAACTTCGGGTGTCCCTCTTTTTGTAGAGAAATCATATTCCTTATTATGACATTTCTTATTATGTCATTACCAGATCTTTATTATGGTATAGCCACATTATGCCATTATCAAATCTTTATTATGGTATAGTCACATTGGAGGACAGGGCTTTAACACACTAATTTTTTGGGAAAACTCAACTTATTCCCCAACAATGGGAGATAAGAATTTGAGGGTGGCATGTCTGGAATAACTGTTATTTTTCCCATGCCATACCTAGACTACTATCATTATGCATGTGTTTTGTGTACTCTGCAATCCAGATATTAATTTAGTGAATATTTTCTGAGTGGTAGCTTATTTGGTGAAACATTTTAGTTCCTGTAACAATCAAACCCCATTTAATTTTTCTTGACTTGGAAATTGGGGTTCAGAAAACTCAGTTACATGAGCCAGGATCCAAAAATAAAGTTCTCATTTATTCTACTCCATTACTGTGATTCTTCTTAGTGAGGAATTGTTTTGATAAGTGATTACGGTTCCAACTTCTACACTCTCTTGTGATATTCAGCTTTTATCAATTGTTAAAACCTAATGATAAGGCTTCTAGACAAAGATATATAGCAAAAGAACACCAGATTATTTTTAAAGTTATCCTTGGGTGACTAGTTATATATAAACAAAATAATTTAAATGTATTTTACAAATTGGTGAACACTAGCATTTAACAAGATGTTAATTTAGAAAGATAATTTTTCAGGATAAAATTTATGATAATAGAAGTTATTAGATAGGATGGATTTGCATTACATTCCACATGTGGAAATCAAAAAAAGCTGTTTCTATCATATCATTTATTTAATCTATTTTGTATATACACATAGTGTTCTTGTTTTGAGAAAGTTTTATGCTAGATTTTGTACTGGCTGTGCATTAGTAATGAATATATTGGAGGTATTTTATATCTAGTAAGAGGCAATAATTTAAAAAACAGCTATTGAAAGAAAAGTACAGTGATGTGGCCATGCTGTCTCTATACAGGGGGTAAAGCAGAGATCTTGCGGAGGCCGGTGGGCACCAATGCCAGTGGGGTGGGCACCTTCCAGCTCCTGGTCAGCATAGAGATGTTGAGTATCTTGCTGAATCCTCAAGCAGTTGGAATCATTATGGTCCTGTGCTGGAAACTGAACCTAGGCCTTACACATGCTTGTAAATTTAAAAGTTAACAGCAGCGGGCAGGGGAGAAACACAACCTTCACCCCACTGTGCACCCCCTTCCCTAGCAGAAGACCTGCCAGCCACTGGGGAGAAGCAGTGAGGAAGAAATGCATCCCCTTTCTCCCTGTGTGCCGATGGAGGATCTGCTTGCTGCCTGGGAGAAGCATAGGGAGGCAGTGTAACCCCATCCCCATCCTCAGGTGGAGGCCCTATGGACCCCTGAGAAGAAATAGCAAGGAAGCAATGTGGCCCCCACCTACTGTGTGCTGGTGGAGACCCTACTGGCCAGGGAACAGCAGCAGGGAAGCCGTGCAGCTTCTGTGTGTGCTAGTGAAGCCCCATCTGCCAGGGAGAAGCAGCAACAAGCCTCGCAGCCTCCCCATGTGCTGGTGAGGGCCCTGAAGGTGGGGGAGACGCACTATGGAAGCTGAGCAGCCTCCCTGTTGGCAGGGGAGAAACAGCAAGGAAGCGCCTCTGCCCCTCACCCACCATGTACAACCAGACACAACACAGGCTGAGAAGATAATAACTGAGGTAGGGAAGCAATCTGACATTTCTGTTATTTGATTGACTTTGCAGGCCTGGGGCCAGTGGTCAGGGCAACCATTTAGAGGATAACAATATGCAATATAGCAATGATTGTGGATTTCTGAATGTCCTATTACTGTTTTATTTTGTTTCATTTTACTGATGTTTTAATCTTTTTAAAAGAAAATAAGAACAACAACTTGCTCTAGATTTGAAAAGAAAAAACAACCAAAAGCAAGTTTTCTTTTATTTTAATTTTACCAGATCTCTTCCTCAACCTTCAGGTACTTTTTTTGTACTAGGGATGCATCTCATGATGTAGTGCTTGCCAGACAGGCACTTATGCCACTGAGCTAAATCCCTGGCCCCTACCTTCAGGCACTTTGAGGAGGCTTAGTATAACCTGAAGCAACCATAACTGTGATATAAGAAAATAATTGAAAATATCTAAATCATTAAATTTTTGTATACTGAAAATTGAAACCACTTTCAAGCTAATTTGAGTCCATCTCTATTTGAAGTATATTTTTCTGATGCAGTGGATACTTCAACTTCTATGTGAACATCTCCAAAGACAGATACTTTACTGTGCATTTGATGATGTTCCCCTTGCGACCACGGAGGAAGGATTAACACAAGCGCAACTGACCTCCTAATTGGAATTTTCAAGTGTTGGTTGTACAAGATTTTGTTTTGTTTATGTTTTTCCTCTCATCAATGTGGTATTTATTTGTATCTCCTTCCTTTTCCTCTCCCTGTTTTCCCCTTCTTCTCTATCTCCTTCTCTGCTTCCTCTTTCTCCTCCCCCTCTCCTCTCTCTTCTCTTTTCCCTCCCCTCTCCTCCTCTCCTTCTCCCTCCCACACTTCTACCCTCCTTCTGTATCTGTCTTGTTCACATGATGACTCTTTCAATTGCACAGATACTCTTAGGCCCACAACATTTGTCTCCTTTACAGAACTTAAAGAACTTCCTGCAGGAGTAATTAAGCTCTGAGTTGGTGATTGATGTCTAGAGTTTTCTGCCCCATTCACATACAACCATGTGCATAAACTTGTCCATATGGGTGACTGGCTCTTCACTGACTCATTTCACAATTCACATCTTAATCCAGGTAGTAATTATTAACAGTGACTTGCTATTAGGCTCTGCTTTAGAAGATAGTCTTCATTCTTAGGAAGAATAATGTGTCTTAGCATTCTACTCATTGATTTATATTTCTTTTGGCCCAAGGCAATCATACAAGTCTACTTCAAGATGGTAGATCTATAATTATATCATTTTTAAAATTATTTTTCGTAGTAGATAACCCACTATTTCTTCAGTTGCTGATTGTATCTCATGGTGCCTAAACTGATTATCATTGTATCTGGCTTTCTGGTTTTATTATTTATCAATATATATTCCAAAAAAGGGCTTCCACGTGTAACCACAGTCTTCTTACATGGTCCTTGACTGTGACAGTGGCATCGCTACCAGGCTTTGAGACACCACAATTTCACTAATATAGACTTAGATTATAAAAGCTGCAAAAATCAGCATTGCATAGTTGGTTAATTTTAGGATGGCAGCCAAGTAGGAATTTTCACTTGAACTTCAGTTAAACTAACCTAAATGTTAAGTGTTATTTGGTGTATTGTTTGGCTGTTCTGAGCTCCAGTATCACAAATACATCTATATGTCCAATTGTTATAAAGGATAAAGGAAAAATTTATGGAAAGTGTCAAGCATAGACTGATACTCTGTGTTTATTAATTAAACAGTAGATTGCTATGGCCATCTAGATATTAATTTATAAATAGTGGTAGAATATAATTCAAGGATCAAAATCTCTCTGTAGTATTAATTCTTTTTTTTTTTTTTTAATCAGTACCGGGGATCGAACTCATGACCGCCTGCTTGCAAGGCAGGTGCTTATGCTGCTGAGCTAAATCCCCAGCCCCCTGTAGTATTAATTCTAAATTTAAACTTTCAAAAATTAAACCTACTAAATTTGATTAACAAACACTTTCATATGCATCAAGTTACTTGAGCAATATAAAATCTGTGAAACAGGAGCAACAAGCATAGCCATACTTTATAATCATGGAAGTCAAATTGCAGAAAGGTTAAGCGAGTTTGGCATCATCATTGATGTTGTAAATGTTTAAACAAAATACCTTTCTTTTCATTATCGTTTAAGTGCAGTAAAATAAGATATATTTGTTGTTTATAGAATTTTCAATAATGCCCAAGAGCTAATTGTGTAGTTAAATGCATTTTTATTGCACAAACATAATAGTTAAATGAATTTTTAAAAGACATAAATTACTCTGATTCACAAATCTAAAAGAATAGCTGATTTCATTTTAGCACGTTGTTTTTCTTTCAGCTTTAGTAAGTATACAACCATATTTTATGTAGTTATAATAGAAATTATATACTTTTCAATTAAATTCTTAATAAACAATATGTCATCAACACTTTTCTTTGTAGTTAGAGAGTTCACTGTCATTTTAAAGAGCTATATATTTTATTGAGTTTAATAAAATATTATTAAATATGTAGTTTAGATAATGATGCAATTACTATTTTAAAATGTTGCTTCCTGTGTTAGTTATTTTTCTCATTGCTGAGACAAAATACTCACCACCCAAAGTTCAAGGAGGAAACGTTTTTTGACTCACAGTGTAAAGAGGTTTCAGTTCATGGTAAGCTGGTGCCAGGGCAAGGTGGCATGGCAAACAGTTATCATAAAGGAGAAACAGTCCGTGGTGAGCAGAAGTAGCAAAGCAACAGTGGGACCAACAAGCGTCTTTAACAGCTTCTTTCTGCCCCTTTTTACATTCTGTCTAGGCTATGGTGGTAACAAGATTACAGTGGTAACAACCTACCAGTGGGCTGATTTAGTAATCACATTTGCCTAATCCTAGCATCACACACTGTAGATTCAGCCTCGTCTGAAAAAGCCCCAACCTATGACTGCAAGATGGTTTGGGAGGACATTTAGACGTAAGCCATAACATTTCCTTAATATAACCCTGGAAGCCATTAGGGGAGAATTTAGGAATGTTGACCTTATTAGTATGGATCAAGATTCACATACTTTTATTGCTTTCCAAAACCTTATGTGTCAAGCTTGCAACAATGTAGCTGTGACTTAACATTATTATGAAAAAATTATTTATTTTATAATTATTTGGTAACTTTGATATAAAATACCATCACATTTTATTTGTTTTTTATTCATGGTTAGGTGAAATATTCTTCCATCTTTAATATACCTTTAGAAACACCACCTCTACTCTGTCAATTTACTTACACATTTTAAAATTAATGTCTTACCAAACACTTCTGAATTCTAATGATAGAAGGCCTTATCTAATCTTGGGTAAAGCTTGGGTTGTAGTCTTATCTTTAATGTTGCTATAATTAGGAGTGAAAACGAACATTTCTAAAAGGACATAATTTTCCACATTTAATGTATACTTGTTGGGGAAAATATTGTTACATAAGATGTGGGTGAATGCAAAACACATACCTAGTTGTGTTGAGAACTTTTATGATGTTGGCAGAGGGAAACATTTCAGCCAGGTGCACAAGGACATTCCATGGACTTGAGGAGAGGGACCATAGTCTTTTTTGTCTTTTAACAAGAGGACATTAGAATATCATTTGAAGCACAGGAGAAAGACTTTCTCAGTCCCAACTATGAAACCTTAACTGCAACTGTTTGCATCTGTGACTTTGTGAGAGATTTGGTTTGTACATAGTCTTGCTTAAAAACAGTACCTAGTCCCGGCTTCCTTTTTGTCAGTTTGCACTATTCAGGTTTCTAGGCCTGGTAGGAAGGGGCTCATTCATTGGAAAATATGGTTGTATGTCTACAGGACTCAAATGAGAAAAAGCCTTGTGGAATCATTTTGAAAAATAAGATTCTAGACCAGGTCAGTGTTCAGGTGATTCCTCGCAGGAGTGTTCATCACTGAAAAAGGAATAAGAATGAGTATTTGTAAGTCTTGATTAACTTCAACATGTGGGTGTGAAATGAGTTTTGGGAGGGAGGGAGAGAGAGAGAGAGGCCAGAAATCTGATAAATCACCCTATAATTATAAATAGAAGCAAACATTACCTACTACCTAGTCAAAGTATATTTGTGTAATAGATACTTATATGATGTTTTAAAGTTTGAAAATATTAGTTTTAGTATGGCAATAACTCCTGCCAATTTAATAGCTTGTCATTACAGGTATTACTCCAGTGCTCTATTGTGATATGCTGCTCATGATCTTTTTATTTTCATACCTATATTTCTTTCCTGTGATCAGAATGAGGTTAGAATCAAACAGACAAAAACTTCAAAATGATACTTTATTCTTAGGTGATTTACTTGAAAAAGAATTACTTTTATTTTTTAATTTTAAGCAGGCTTTCTAAGTTTAATGTACATGAAGAAAAGTGAATGTTGTTTATATATGAATTTTCTCAAAGAAACACACATGTATGAGTATTGTCAGATGAAGAAATCAAAGTTAGGCAACTCCATCAAAATTAATCATTGAGCTTTAGGATCACAGATTCAGTTTGGCTGTTTATCAAATTTATATACTGAACAAATGTGGTAAAATTTCTTTTGTGTTTGGTTTTCTAAATTAAGTAAATTTTGTAAGGAAATTTCCATATGTGCTGGATAGTTTATCTGTCGCTTTCAATAAATTTATTTTCTAATTATGTAAGCCACATGTGCAAATTATAGAAAATTTGAACAGTTATAAAAGGGTAGGCAAAGCCCAATCAAGATCATTTATATATTCTTTCTCATCACCTAAAGAGAAGTATTTTGGCATGTTATCTTCTAATATTTTATCTATGTATTTGTTAACTGATAAATTTGTGGAAGAAATTTTTTTTAAGTTTTATTTAAGTAGAAAAAGAAAAAACAGAAAAAGGGTATAAGTTATATAGAATTTCAGAAAGAATAAACAGTAGGGAATCATTAGTTAATAGATTACATATTGTTATCTTACAAATAGTTGTTCAGGTTACAAAATTAAAGCATATAAAGTGGACTTTCAAACAGTGAGACTGCAAACAGTTTTGTTCAGTGATCCAACAAAACTCAGTAATATGGTTATCTATCTTATACACTTAAATATATATGGAGTTATATCCTTTAGAGCACTTTCTTTTGTACAATGACAATTACACATTTTGGGTTTTATTACTTCCACCATTCTTATTACTTTTTTTTGAAGAGAGTAAAACCAAATGTGACATAACAGGATAGAGTCAGTCAAATCAAAAGGATGGACATAATAGATAATGTAAAAACAAAATACAAGGTGATCAACAATGGTTACCATACTGCCTCTTGCTATTTTAAGAAGAATTGCCAGTTATAATAAAATTGAAAAAAACAGTAAAGAATAAAACCAAAGCATTGGAGACATTACAGGACTTTAAAAGAAGATAATAGTCAACTGGAATGGGAGTCATAATGAATCTTATTGTCTTCACAGTTTTGCCTATACTTTTGAACTTGGTACTATCAAGCAAAGCAGAATAGGGGAAAATCAGTCAAAACAAGATGGTGAGGGCAATACAGGATTTCAAATCAAGTTAATAGGAAATCCAAGTAGGTTACTATAATTTTATCCTGCTATTTTTATTTATTTTTCCCTTAATTAAAAAGATAAAAAGAAAAAAGTAAATAATTAAAAAAAGGAGATATAAAAGAGGACATAACAACAAAACAGCGCAGGTCAAAGCAAAACCATTTAAGCAAAATAGTGTTTCACCACAAGATATCGTGACATAAAAAGAGTTACCATAGTGTCTCTTTCCTTGAAATCTTTGAGTATAACTTCGTATACTGTAGTACCAAACATATCAAGACAAGGTAAAACCATTCAAGAGAATGACAGTATTACAGGGTATTTAGAACCAACTATCAGAAAATGAACAATAGTTTTTGTATAATCTCCTTGTCTATAAAAGTTTTTGCTTATATTATCACATATAATAAAATCCAATAAGATACAACCTGTTAAGACTGATGGAGACAGAAGAATAAAAGCTTGATGGGACTTCAAAACAATATGATATTAAATCAGCACTAGCTATTATGATGTCTTGTTTTCTCTAAAATAGCTGTTCCTACCATCCAATCTTCTCTGCCTCATTTCTGTTGAGATCTTTTTCTGTCATTTGTTGTCAGTTTGTCTTCTTCATTTCGCTTTCTGCTCCATTCATTGTGGCCTCTTTGCCACTGTTTCTAGGATCTTGGTATTTTCCTTTTTTAGAATATCCTGCAGTATTCTCTGTAGAATTGAATTGGTGGTTGCAAATTCCCCTAGTTCCTGTTTACCCTAGAAGCAACTTGTTTTTCCATCAATTTCTAGGGATAGTTGTGCAGGATATACCAATCTTGGCTGGAGGTTATTATCTTTCAAAGCTTGAATTATTTCCCCCCACGCTCTTCATGATTTGATGGTTTGTGCCGAGAAGTCTGCTGTAATTCTGATGGGTGTTCCCTTGTAAGTGATCTGTTTCTTGTCTCTGATGGCTTTTCATATTCTGTTCTTATATTGGATTTCTGGAATTTTGATTATTATATGCCTGGGTGTAGCTCTGTTTGTGTTGTAGGTGGCTGGGGTCCTGTATGCCTCATACATCTGAGTATCTACCATTTGCTAAATTAGGGAAATTCTCTTGGATTATTTCTGTGTATAGCTTTTGTAGTCCATTTGTTTGTGTCCCTACTTCTTCTTTTATGTTCTTAATTCTTAAGTTATAGATCCTCTTATCATCTTCTAGCCTTTGTATTGTTGCTGTTTTTTTTTGTTATTTTTAAGAAGTTTTTCATTTCATGCTCCCATATTACAAATCTGCCCTCCAGTTTAGATAATCTATCCTTAGTTTCTTTCAAGCTGTTATGCCAGTTTTCAATAAAGTTTTTAGTTTCCTGGTAATCTCTTTGAACCTGCTTCACATATTCTATGTTTTCTCTATTTTCTCCATCAAACAATTGTCCCCTTTTTTTCTGTTCTTCCATTCCACCATCTGTTTTTTCTTGGGTGGTGTTTAGCATTTCTCTAACTATTCTACTTATATCTTGCTTCAGGTCGTTAATATCTTTATTCCTGAACTCATCTATGAGGCTCTGGAGATAGTGCTTTATGTCTATTGGTGCCGTGTCTGATATTGCATGTTTCTCAGGATTGGGGGCTGAGGAGCCTTTCTTGTTGCTTCCTCTTCCCATACCTTTTGTTCCTTCCGTACAAGTGAGTATAGGAGGCCCAGTTTTTTTTTCTCTTTGTCTGTTACAGTTTGTTGAATTGCACTGGCTAGGTGTTCCTGCCCACTGCAGTATACTAGGGAGACACGGACCTGGGCAGCCTCTGCTGGGCCCACCCCTCCAGGTCAACCTACCGAAGGCTTCATTGCTAGGGTGCACCTCCAGGCGCTGGGACCTGGTTTGGGCTAGCTTACTGGGTCTTAGTCAGCGGCATCACCCAGGCCAGGCCCTCCTCACCAATCCCACTTGAGAGGGGAATATGTGACTAAAGTCACTGCAGCATCCTGTTCCCGCAAGTCTGCCAGGTCCCAGTATGTCCTTTGTTGAAGCCTCCTACTCTATGGAAGGGTCCCCGTTCTACTCACTCACCACAGGTTGATGCAGGGCTTCCTGTCAGTCCCACTCTCAACTCCCGTTTGCCGGTTCCCACTCTCAGAGCTTTTGCGTGACTCTCTCCCTGCTGTGTCGATTCAGCTGCAGCAGCGGCAGTGGCAGGAAATTCAAATTGTGGCTTCCTGAAGCGCGGGCTCCAGCTTCCGTGCTGAGACCTTATCTGTTCCTGTTATAGCACAGGGATTGCATTTCCAGTTGGTTTCTCTTAGCTTAGTTTGTTCCTGGGTCAGCAGGGTACAACTTCCCCTGCTTAGGACTCCTCGCACCACACCATTCCTGGACTCTAAGTGGGGTATCCCAGAGAGCCTCCGTAGCTGCTGCTATCTGTCTGCCATGTTCTCCCAGAAGTTCTGTGCAAGAAATTTGAGAGTCTTCAGAATCAAGTAGAATTGGTTTTACTAACACTAACAACAAGAGCAAAGAAAATAAAGCCAAGGAGTTATTAAGATAGAGTTCTTACACTTGGTTGCCTGATAACAACCTTTACCAAAGATTCTTTCAGAGTGTAAACTTGCAAAGAGGCCACTATGACTTTGTAGAAAAAATATTACTGTAAGGATATCTTCACATCTGCAACTGTCACCCTCTGAAGGAAGCCACTCTCGGGCAGTGATTAAGACTTCAAAATGTTATACTTGGTTCTCACCATTTTTCAAATGTTATTTTAAAAGGGTTTCTCTAGAACCCTCCTGAGGAAGAGTTTAGAGAGAGGAGTGATGGGAGGGGAGAAGAGGAGGATACTAAAGTGTTCTAGTGATGGAGTAACAGATTCCTATATGTCACATGATGGTGGCCAAAGGGAATGAGCTGAGCTGGTGACTGCAGAAGTAAGGCCTTGGAACTTCTAAGCTGATTGTAGCTTGGGGCTGGGAAACTGTTGATGAGCAGGTGGCTAAAGAATGAAAAGTGTGAGTCAAGGAAGGCAGTAAACTAAGATGTAAATGTGAGGAAAATTTGGCTCAGGAAAAGAAGCATTGGGAGAAGAAATCATAAGATCTATGCTCTGAATGTGTTTCCTCCTACATTCTTACATTTAAAACCAAAGCCACATACAATAGATGGGGTGGGGAGCTTTAGAAGGTGATTAGGATGCGGGGTTGGGATCCTCATCAATGAGAGAGCTTGTTTGCCTTTTCTACCATGTGAGAACATATAAAGAAGGAAATATCAATGAAAAATTGAGCTCTTAATAGACATGGAACCTGCCTATCCCTTACTCTTGAACTTTCCAACCTCCAGAGTTGTGTGCAGTAAATTTCATGGTTTAAAAATTGTTCAGTCTAATATATTTGATTTTATTAGCTTGGATGAATTAAGACAATAACAGATGAGTTGTTTCTCCACCAGGAGTGTAACTCTAGATACCAAGCTTGGTCAAGGAGTTGAAGTTTAAAGGGTAAGTTATAGGTGCCACATATGCCCAGGCCAATCCATCTAAGGAGAAAGAGGAATAAATACAATAAGGAGGTTCTTGCAGCCTCATTTATTAGGACATAGGAAAGGGGAAAAAGGAAGGGAAAGAAATTAGATGATAAATTCTTCTGAGAGATTTAGACTTGAAGGAGGCGGTTGTAGGGCCTGTCTCCTTGATGAGAAAGCCTTCACACTTATCTATACATTCATTATCTTGGGAAGAAATAAACCTAAGTAGGAATGCAATCTCTGAAGCTAGTTGACACTTCAAATAATAACGTTAACAGCTGAGTTCAAGAACCATTAGTAATACCTATCATTTTGTTCGTTAAAATGGAATGAAAGCTGTGTAATATTAGAATTTATGAATCTTTTTCTAACCTTTTCAAAGACCATGTGACAAAGTATGTCTATCTGCGTTTTATAGATGAGGAAACCAAGTTTCAATTTGGTTAAGTATTCTGTCCAATAAGATTCATGACTACTGCGGACCAATCAGGCCTGCAATCTCCCAAATGAGTGGGTGGCAAAGGCTTAAATAAAAGAGACAAGTGGTGTGCTTTTAGGGCTCCTGGAGGATCAAAATCCTCTGGCAGAATTTTAGATTATCTGGGCACTAAGAAAAACAACTTCTCTAGGTGGCCTATATTTATGTGGATTTCAAACAAAGGAAGAGGATACTGAGAAAAATGAGCCAGAACTGAGCAGAAACTTGGGAGTCATTCCAAAGACTTTCTTAAGCAGTAAACTCTGCTAATTAGTAGTATTATCCTATCTCCAGGTTGCTATTTATTGCATGAGTGGAGTTTGCAGCTACTGTCTCTATTTAACTAATTGAGCCAGGTGTCCTCAGCTGTGGCCTTATCGAGTCCTTTAAGGCATCATGGCATCACAAGCCACTGCAGGCCTCAGCCAGAACCAGTGATTCATTGAGCTTCACTTACTATGAATCTGCTGCCATCTCTAGCCTCAGATCGACTCATGAATAAACACAGAAAGCCAACTGGTTAATTTTAAATCCTGCTCAGAGCTGCTTTGTAGTTGTCTCCATCTCATGGCAGAGGGAGTTTAAATGCCATCTGATTTTCCCATTAAGTATTTGGAAAACAAAAATGTTCCTCTTTGCAAAGAGCTCTTCTATCACAGTCGCCTCTGCTTAAAAAAGGCAGGTAGAAAATTTAAAGACAAAGCAAACAAAAAACATGAGTTATATCATGTACAGGTACATACTGTCTATGATGATTGTGATCATTATGTGTATCGAAAATATACTAATAAAACCTGATATTAAAAAAGGCAGGTGGAAGTGAGGGGCAGGGTGATCTCTCTCTCCCCTCCCTACCACATGAGCACCTTTCACTCTGAGTAGCTTCAGAACAGCTGTCCATTTGTTTTGTTACCAGAGGATGACCAACCTGGTGATGCCACAGACACTGCTGAAAGGCAGAGTTTCAGGAGCTGGGAGGAAAACAAAGGCTTCTCCTCCAGTGCAGGCGCTACATGCTTGCATAGGCATCACACAAATATCTTCAAAGAGAGGGCTTTGTCAGGCTTCAGGCAGCACCCCCCACCCCAGCCTGCCATGTTCAAAACCTGGTTGTGTGGCCTCAGCTGAGTTTACTTTTTAATCTGTTGAGAATTTATCACTCTAAAAAAAATCTTCATGAGCATGATAAATACTTTTAAACATTTAGAAAACCAGGTGAACTTTAAAGCTCTTTCTCCCCCAGGATGATTTTGTTTCAGGTTTGTAAGCTTGCCCCTTCTGTGATTTCTTTTTTTGCTTTTTTTTTTTTTTGGTCTTTTTGAGACAGGGCCTCGCTATGCAGTTCAGCCTGGCCTTGAGCTCACTTTGTAAACCAGGCTGGTCTTGAACTCACAACAATCCTCCTGCCTCAGCTTCCTGAGTGCTGGGATTACAGGCATGAGCCACTATGCCTGGCTTATGATTTCTTTTTCAGGGGCCTCTTTTTGAGGAGAAAGGAATCCTGACATTTTTAGGAGAATATTTGTATGGGATTCTGTGCATTTCTGAGGGTTACTTAAAGAAGTCTTCATAGGTTTTGTTGAAAACACTTCTTATCTTTTCCTTATACTATATAAGTATAACAATAATACATGCAAAAATGGAAGAAGTTAGGAAATAGTAAATATTTATAAAATTCCATATAAATTATTTTCATTTACTTTATTGACAGGCACAAGCTGTCTTCCATGGGTACAACTCTCTCTCTCTCTCTTTCTCTCTCTCTCTCTCTCTTTTAAAATTTTATTTAAAGAAAGAAAGAAAGAAGAGAAAATTAAAAAAACAAAATAGAAAAAATAAAAAAGTACAATACAGAATTCAAAAGAAATTAACATTATAAAATTGCTAGTTAATAGATTACATATTGTTATCTTAATAGTTGCTAAAGTTACAAAATCAAAGCATAAAAAGTGGCTAGGCACTCAAACATTGACAGTGCAATCTCTTCTGTTCAATGATCTAATAGAAATTTAGTATTATGGTCATCTATCCTCCACACTATACATACTGTTATCCTATAGATCACTTTCCTTCCCTTTCACTTTTACAATATCTATTATACTTCTGGGATCCCACTAATCTGTCAGTTATTATTATTTTTATACTAGAGAGACAATGTGATATTTACTAATGTGAGTCCTGTTTATTTCACTAATGAGGATATTCTCAAGTTGCCTCCACTGACCTATAAAGGCCTCAAGATCACCCTTTTTAATAGCTGAATAGCATTCCATTGTATAAAAATACCACCGTTTTTTCACCGACTCTGCAGTTAATGGGCATTCTGGTTGTTTCCAAGATTTAGCTGTTACAAATTGTGCTGCTATGAACATGGGTGCACATATATCACTGTGGGACAAGACCTTTTCAATTTTTCTGGGAAAATACTCAGGAGGGGAATAGCTGGATTGAATGAAACTTCTAGTTTTTTAAGGAATCTCCATACTGATTTCCACAGTGGTTGCACCAGTCCACATTCCCACCAACAGTGGAGGAGTGTTCCTTTTCCCCTACATCTTCACCAACATTTTTATCAGTTATCTTCTTGATGACAGCCATTTTTTCTGGGGTGAGATGACATCTCAATGCTGTTTTAATTTGCATTTCTCAAATGGCCAGTAATGATGAACATTTCTTCATATATTTACTTGCCATTTTTACATCTTCATCTGATAACTGTATATTCATCTCTGATGCACTTTTGGAGGGAGTCTTTGAATTTGGGGGGACTTGCTGTTTTTCAGTTCTTTATATGTTCTGGATATAAATCCTTTGTCTGAGGGATTGTTGGCTAAAATTATTTCCCATTCTGTGGGTTTTCTTTTCACTTTGTTGGTGATTTCTTTTGAAGTCCAAAAACCTCTTAGTAATATGAGATCCCAGTTGTTGATTCTTTGAAGTATTTCCCATGCAGTTTGCATTTTATTCATGAATTCTCTCCCTACCCCTATGTCTCCAGATTTTTACCTACCTTGTAGATTTAGTGTTTCTGTTTTAATATTTAGATCCTTGATCCATTTTCACTTTAGTTTAGTGAAGGATGATAGGCATGGGTCTAATTTTAGTGTTCGGCATGTGGAAAGCCAATTTTTCCAACACTATTTATTAAAGAGGCTGTCTTTTTTCCAGTGAACTTGTTTAGCCCCTTTGTCAAATATAAGGTGGCTGAGTGACTTTGTAGTTGTGTTTGCATCTTCAAATCTGTTCCATTGATCCTCAGGTCTATTTTTTTGCCAGTACCATATTGATTTTATCACTGTGGCTTTGTAGTATAGTTTCAAGTCAAGAATTGAGATGCCTCCTGCTTGTCTTTGTTGCCCAGAATTGCCTTTGTTATTCTAGGTTTCTTCTGTTTCCAGATGAATTTTAGGAATATTTTCTCTAGATCTGTAAGGTATGTTAATGGTATTTTTTTTTGTCTTTTTTTTTTTCGTTTTTATCAGTACCAGGGATCGAACTCACGACTGCCTGCTTGCAAGGCAGGCGCTTATGCCACTGAGCTAAATCCCCAGCCCCCATGTTAATGGTATTTTGATGGGGATTGCATTGAATCTGTATAACAGTTTTGGGAGTTGGCCATTTTCACAATGTTGGTTCTTCCTAACCAAGAGCAAAGAATATCCTTCCATTTTCTAATATCCTCTTCATTTTTTATATGCTATTGTGAAGGGTGATATTTCCATAACTTATCTCTCAGTGTTTTTTGTTTGTGTACAGGAGTGCTTTTGATTTTTGAGTGTTGACTTTGTATCCAGCTATACTGCTGAATTTTTTATTACCTCTACCAGTCTTTTAATGGAGTTTTGGGGTCTTCTATGTAGAGTATTATGTCATCTGCAAATAATGATAATTTTACTTCTTAATTTCCTATTTTTATTCCTTTTATTTCTCCCTCTTGTCTGGTTGCTCTGGCTAATATTTCCAGAACTGTATTGAACAGGAGTGGTGATAGTGGACATCTTTGTTTTGTTCCTGATTTTAGAGTGAAAGCTTTCAGTTTTTGTCCATTTAGTATAATGTTGGCTGTTGGTTTGTCATAGATGGCCTTTATGAGATTGAGGTACATACCATCTATTCCGAATTTCTGTAGCATTTCTATCATGAAAAGGTGTTGGACTTTATCAAAAGCTTTTTCTGTGTCTATTGAGATTATCATGTGATTTTTATTTTTGGCTCTGTTGATGTGGTATATTACATTTATTGATTTGCATATGTTGAACCATCTCTGCATTCCTGGAATAAATCCCAGTTGGGGTCATGGTGTATAATCCTCTTGATGATTTGCTGCATTCTATTTGCCAATATTTTATTGAAAATCTTTACATCAATGTTCATTAGCGAGATTGGTGTATAGTTCTCCTTTTTGATTGGGTCTTTTTCTGGTTTTGGTATCAGAGTGATACTTGCCTCCAAGAATGAGTTAGGGAGGACTGCTTCTCTTTCAATTTCATTGCAGAGTTTAAGGAATATTGGCGTTAAATCATTTCTAAATTTCTTATAGAATTCAGCTGTGAATCCATCAGGATGTGGGCTTTTCTTTGTTGGTTAGTTTTTAATCACATTTTTGATTTCAGTAGCTGATATTGGGTTATTCAAAATTGCTATAACTTCTTGGTTGAGCTTTGGTAGTTCATATGTTCCTGGAAACCTGTCCGTTTCCTCTGTGTTTTCCACCCTATGTGAGTAGAGATTTTTAAAGTAGATGTTCATGATCTTTTGAATTTCCATGGGATCTGTAGTAATTTCCTTCTTTTCAATCCTTATTGCATGGATTTGAGTTTTTTCTGTCTTTTTCTTGATAAGGTTGGCCAAGGGTTTATCAATTTTGTTTATTATCTCAAAAAACCAGCTCCTTGACTCATTACTTCTTTGTATTGTTTTTTAGTTTCAGTTGCGTTAATTCTGCTTTAATCTTTACAATTTCCTGTATTCTATGAGCTTTGGATTTGACTTCCTATTCCTTTTCTAGAACCTTGAGATGTAGCATTAGGTTATTTATTTGTGTTTGTTCCATTTTCTTGATGTGACTATTTATTACTCTTTATTTTCCTCTTAGGACTGCTTTCAGTGCATTCCATAGGTTACAGTATGTTGTATCTGCATTTTCATATATTTCATACATTCATATAGTATGTAGTATGTATTATTTTATTTCTTCTTTAATTTCATCTGTAACCGACTGGTTATTCAGAAGGTTGTTATAATTTACAGATATTTATGCAGGTTTTGCAGGAATTTTTTGCCATTTGTTTCCAATTTCAGTGTGCTATGATCAGATATGCATGGGATAATTTCACTCCCTTTGCATTTAGTTAAGAATGCTTTTGGGTTAATACATGATCTGTTTTGGAGAATGTCCCATGTGTAGCTGAGAAGAATGTATATTCTGATGTGGTTAGGTAGAAGACTCTGTAAACATTCACTAAGTCCATTTGCTTACAGGTGTAATTTAGTTCTGTTATTTCTTTGCTGACTTTTCATCTAGTTGATCTATCTCTTTGTGACAGTGGGGTGTTAAGGTCTCCTATTTCAATTGTGTTCTTGTGTATTTGGTTTTTTATGTGCATTAATATTTGTCTTGTATAGTTTGGTGCCCCTGTATTTGGTGAATATGTATTTATAATTGTTAGCTCTTCCTGTTATAGTTTTCCACTTACAAGTATGCAGTGGCCTTCTTTATCTCTTTTAATCCTTTTAGGTTTGAAGTTCACTTTGTCTGCAAACAGAATAGCTACCCCTGTTTTTTCTGTGTTCTTGTTGCATGGAATACTGCTTTCTACCATTTGACTTTTAATCTATGAGTTTCTTCTTGAGTGACATGTGTTTCTTGTATACAGCATATTGTGGGTTCCTGTTTCTTGATCCATTCTGTCAAACCATTTCTTTTAATAGGTGAATTGAGTTCATTTATGGATATCACTGATATATACTGGCTTGACTTTGCCATGTTGTGTTCCTATTGTTGGTTTCTTCCTTTTTCCCTTGTTTAATTTCTTGTCCAGCCAGGTGGTTTCTTTCTGTTGTTCTGGAGATTGTGGTCATTTTTATCCCTACCTAACATGTCTTTCAGTACTCTTTCTAGGATTGGTTTGGTGGACATGAATTCCTTTAGTTGTTCTTTGTCATGGAAGTATCTTGTTTCTCCATTAAATTTGAAAGATTTTTTTTTCTGGGTACATCAGTCTGGGTTTAAAATTGTTTTCTTTTAGGGTTTGAAATACTTCACTCCGAGCTTGTCTTAACTTGAAGGTTTGTGCTGAAAAGTCTGCTGTGATTCTAATAGGCTTTCCTTGATAGGTGAGTTGTGCCTTTTCTCTAACAGCTTTTAGTATTTTGCTTTCATGCTGCATGTCTGGGATCTTAATTATTATATGTCTGTGTGTGGATTTATGTTGGTTGTGACTGGCATTCTGTATGCCTCACTTATTTGCATATCAGATTTTTTCCCCCTATATGTGGGGAATTTTCTGTTATTACTTCTGTGAATAGTTTAGTTATGTCATTTGGATTGACTTAGGCATCTTCATTGATGCCTGTTAATCCTATATTGTTTCTCTTGGCATCAACTTGAAGCTGCTGAATTACTGTTTCATGCTGTTTGGTTGTTTTTATAAGTCCTACTCTTCATGATCACTATCAGCAATCCTGTATTCAAGGTCTGAAATTCTATTCTCAGCTTCATTTAAACAGTTTTGCCAGCTCTCAATAGAATTTTTTGTTTCTTGGATATCTCTTTGCATTTGTTTCATGGATTCTGCTTGTTTTCTGCATTGTTCATTCAAAATTTCAATCAATTCCCATGCTCCTGTGTTTTTTAATCTATTTCTTCTCTAGCTATGTTAAGCAACTTATTTACTAAGGTTGTTATTTCTGTCTTTATGTAAGACATTATTTGTAATTTGATTTCCTCTATAGCCTCATGTATTTGTTTCTTTATTTCATTTGCTATTTTTTCAGAGATTCTTAATATATGACTTTTAAGTGCTCTATTTCTATGTCGTGTGTACTTGTTCCTGGTGGACTAGATGTTTGAAATTGCATTTTGCCTTTTTGTTTTCTCATTTTTGCCTTTTGGGTAAATATGTCATCTTTCAATCTCAACAGTCTCAACTGTCTGTAGTGTGAATTTTAGGGATCCTACTTTGTGGTTGATGTTTGTCCAATTGCTGGGTACCACAATGAAGAGGAGAGCCAGTCACCTGAATTCCTCCTACAGGGCCTGTTGAGTGAGTCCTATATTCTTTCTGGGCTTAGTAGCCTAGAAGTATTGATGTAGGTCAACTCTTAGTTCATGCTGTTGTTATGTCATAAGGTTGTTGCAGGTCACCAGATCTCCCTGTCTATAGTGTTTGTGTCAGCTGAGGCCCTACTGTGTCACTGGGGATCTCATAAGCTCTTTTAATTTTCTCCACGTTGGCAGAGGCCTTACGGGCACACCCCTCAACCTATCTGACATTCTCTGTGTGGAGGAGAGGATTACCCACTCTCTTGCCAGGTTCGTCAAGGTCTTACAGTTGGAGGTAGTTTCGCTTCCACTCCTTTTTACCCACTGTAGACCTCTATTTTAAGGGCAAACTCATCACACTGATTGAAGCCTGCTGAGGTCTTCTGTTTGGGTCAGGGGTTCCTGAGTCTCCCTTCCAGTCGGCACGGTAATTTACTGTAGTCGAAGATTCTGGGTAAAGGTGTTGGATCCAAAGATCAACTGCAGTACTAGGTCCAGGAGGCCAGTGGGTTCCCCAAGGGGAAGGCCCAGCAGCAGGAGTCCCAGTCAGCTAGGTCATGCTGGGGCATCCTGGTGTTCATGGCCAAGGGGCAGGCCCAGTGGTAGCAGTCCTAGGTGATCTCTTTAATGAAATGGTTAATGCTTGACTAACTACATGTAATGGCTGATCAAGAGTTTTTAATAATGACTTCAAGTTCTTGATTATTTCTGTCAACATGCAACTTTATCCCACAAATAGTTTTACAAAACTTTAAAGCCATTTTTGCTGTTATTTTACACTTTACAACATTTGAAATTACACTTAAGGATCTAATAGCATTTTCTTTTCTTTTGTGGATTAATGTTGACATTTCCTGTGATAATGTGAAAAGATTCACGTTTAACTGATCTTTTTCCTATTGAAAATTTAAAAGTAATGACGGAATTTTAATTTGTAGCCCAGGTATGCACTGTCAGAGCTGTCATACTGCAGATATCTTGGATGCTAATAAAAGGGGACATCCTTTATATACTGACAGAAGTTTCAACATGCAGGATGCAGAAATTAGGGTCCTTCCTGGCATTTGGTAAACCAGGGTCTTGTACCCAGGCCCTCATTTCAACCTTTACTGCTCATATCCTGGGCTAAACAGAAGGACTCCTTAACTTCCCACATTGTGACAGCTTTTAACAGCTTTGCTGTCTCCTTTCTCCATTTTAACAGCAGGGCTGTGCTCTGCAGCTTTCTTCTGCAATATAGTACCATAGAGTATAACCTCTCTGCATTCAGCCTAACGGGCAAACTGCAGCAGTGACAGGTGTGACTATATTGCCAGTGGATCTCAGGCCCTGCTCCTCTTCAGTTTGGTCCAAGAAGCCTGTGCATTGGGGTTGCAGCTGACTTACTGGCTGTATATCTCCACCACGTCATTTGGTTGCCCTCTGGCTGAAGCCATCAGTCTGTCCTGGTACCTAGCTGCTCATATTTGCTGGAGAGTTCTAATTTTTGAGGGCCATGATCTTATTCTTCCTGAACCTTTCAGAAATTGAGTTTCTTTTAAAAACTTCTCTAGGTTCTAGCCCTGTTCTTTTGCTCCACCTTCTTTGTGAATATTTTTGTAAGCAGCCCATTTGGCAAGACAAGAGGCAGAAAAATATAATTCTTCAGAGTGTAGATCCTTGTGCCAGACTGGCAAATTTCAAATTTTAGCTCAGCCAGTTGCTGGCTGCATGTCTTGTTTTCCTTATCTGTGTGAAATAGGGAAGCACTGTTTCTTAGAGTTGTTGAGAGGATATGAATTAGTTGAGGATGTTAATTTCTTACAGAAGTGCCTAACATAAGGCAGCTGTCCAATAGCTGTAGTGGATGGTGACGTTAGTGTTATTATTTTTGCTGCTGATAATATTTTTCTTACTAAGATATTAACTCTTTTTCCAGTAGAGAGTGTTGTGTATGTTTTTGTTTGCTTGTTTACCAGATACTATCATTGATTTTGTTCTCTAAAATTCTTTATTTACACTACACTCTTTGTAGCAGAATTGATATGGCCACTCATTTTAACCACTTGAGACATCAACCCAGGAATAAGGTTAGGGTTTGAAGCATGAAATAGTATCAAACTACTAACCTCTAAGAAGACTGAATCCTATATTCAGTGTTACAGTTGGCTAAAGTAAACTGTAGCTAACATAAAAACTCACTTTAAATGTAGGCTTAAATTTTAAAACATGTATCATGATTTTGGATACCCAGAATCATCTTGATTTTTCATATTCCTTTAATTTAGGACCCAAGAACACTAACTTAGCAATCAGGAGATGACTTATAATTTTGGTTTTAACTAAAGACATAAGTTGGTTTCCCAATTGAAATGTAAAGTCTACAGAGGAGGGACTTTATGTCTTATGCCTATTAGAGGTTTTGTCACAGAAAATTGCATTAATGTAGTAATACTTCATCATAAATGGACATTAATAAATACTAAATTACCACCAAATTCCTATGAAACTACACGTAAGAGCTATTTTCACAATTCACAGAGTTTTTTTTAATGATTAATGTTATTGTAATGTGTATCAAAGAAATTAATAACCATTTGTCACTTTAAGAAGAGTTAGCGATTAATTTTATGCTATTTTTAAAATTCTCATTTGTCACAAGAGTGAAGACTGAGAATTTTAATGTCTAATATGTGTTGAGAATTAAAGAAACAGCTTTACCACACTGACATTTTCAATATTCTAATCTTTGTTCTGTTGACCCGTCAGATTTCTTGGCAACAGTTAGGCTTTTGAGAGGAGAGAAAGCCAAAACTGTTGAGCAAATGAGCACAGTGAGGAAATATTTTAAGACATACTTTCATAATTCACCAACTATATTGGAAATTCAAATTTTCAGACTATTCATTATCTTGACAAACACAGTAATGTGTGCAGAATATGGCACCACATAAATCCATTCTGGTGACAAAGAGTGTAATGAGTATGGGAAATAGTAGAAACCCAAAGCAATCACTTTACAATCTGGAAACTGAATAGAGCTCAGGTCCCATCAGGTTTCAAAGCAGTTCTTTTTGGCCCTTAAAACAATTGCTTTCCACAGAAAATATAGTGTGGCACTAGCATATCCAAATACTCATAATGGGACTTTGGACCTCATTATTTGGAAAGTGGCCTCCATTCAAGTAGAGCATCCATTTAATGAATTTATGGCCTGTAATCTCTGTGGGACAATGATTTGACATCACTGTTGATTTATACAGAATATGGTTTACTTCTCTTTTACTGGACAGAAATACTTTTCATGTATTAGTTTACTCATTTACTTACTTTACTTAACTATTCAACTGCAACCTGTGATAATCAAATAGCTAGAGTCTGCACAGCATTATGATAGCTAATGTAAGGGACTGAAGCTCTAAAAAGACTGAATACTGGACAGGTGAACACTGGAAGTCCAAATAGCTGCAGATGGATCTCCTCAGAATAAGAAACTGCCTATTCAGTGTTTTTCTGGGAATTAAGACAAGGGCCTGTTTGGAATATGGGAACAGAGGCAATTATGAGTCATTAGGAGGACCTTTGATCCCTGAAAATATGACAATGGCTAATCTATGTAAGAATGGTATTTACAGTTATAGAAGGACTAAGAAACATTTCTATTTTTAACAATTTTACAAACATATTGGCAAGTTAATATAAGGGATAGCAACTGTCCCCAACAAAGTGTAATCAATCAGAGTTAACACATCCGTAGTATCAACAGATGTGTGTAACACCTACAATGGCAAAGCCACATCCTGGGGAGAGTTAGGAACGTAGAAGAAGCCAGTGAGCTGTGGTTGTTTCACACTATGTCCCATCCATATTTACTAATATTTTCATGCATTTGGTGACACACAACCATATGCATAGAAATGCATAAGAAGCCCAAACTGACAAGGTAAAATCCATCATCTTGGATTTGGGATAAGACATAAATCCAAAGGCAGATATCAGTTTAACAGAAGAGAACGTGAGAAGGCCAAGAGAAGACAATGGAGGGACAGAGGTAGAGACTGGAGTGAGGCATCTACAAACCAAGCAATGAGAAGTGCCAGCAGCCACTGGAATCTAGAAAAGAGGTGTGGAGTGGATTCTTTCTCAGAACCCCCAGAAAGAATCAGCCTTACTATTTTAGATTTCTGGTCTTTAGAATCAGCTTTTGTTTTTAAATCTACGCATTTTGTGACAGTTGAAGTCAGTCCTGGGAAACTGATATAATCCATGCTGATTGAGGCATGGTAAGTGATAGTAAAGGTATATTTGTATCTGAAATACGAATTATGAGAGTCAAGGTAGAGCAGCACCTTTTCAGTGTGAAAGGTATCCAATATAATCTTGCCATCAAGACACTGATTGGGAGTTGGTATCATATTATTGATCACTATTAGTGTCCTAGTCACTTTCCTTGGCACTGAGACAAAATACCTGACACCCACAAATTAAAGGAAGGAGAGTTTTATTTTGGCTCACAGTTTGTAGAGGTTTTAGCCCATAGTCTACTGGATCCAAGGCAGAATGGCATACAGAGAGGCATAGCCAGTCCATGGCAGAGAAGACAGGAAGTGGAGTGAAGAGTGGACAAGGGGAGGATGATACACCCTTCCAGCCATGCCCTCAGGTACCCGCCTCCTTCATTAGGCTCTGTCTCCTATCACATTTAGCCGTAAACTCATCAGTGTATTAGTCCCCATGATACAATCACCTTCCAAAGGTCGCAACTATGAGGATTTAGGGAGACTTCTAGATACAAAACGTCACAGTTGCCCTCTACTCCTGAGAAATGAGGCATTCATTAGTACCTGATGAGTGAAGTCATGCTGTGAATATGCATTGCCCTTGTGTGTGCCTCTTAGACGAATTTGTTCTCCATCCACTCCATGAGCTCTTCAATGTCTGAAGAAAGAGAGAAGCTGACTCACTGTGTGGAAAACACGATCTCCACTTGGTTACTGGAGTTTCACTGGCGGGTGGTGATTTCTGTTAAGACATTAAATCTTACCACAAAATTTTCACACTTTATATTCATCTCCATTTGACTTTTTCCAAATATTCTAGTAGTTAATTTTTCAATATTGCAACTTTGAGGCTTCCAATTAGATAGACAAGTCATTTACCACTTCACACAAGTACATGTATGCCTGACTTTGTGTCACTTCATTTTTAAAATGAAGTTTATTGGTACATGGTAGATATACATAATGGTCATATTAATTCTAGGGAAGTTGTACTCCTACATGATATATTTTGATTCTTCTTTTTCCCCAATCCCTTATCTCTTCAACCCATCTTCCCCTCCTTATTTACAGAATTTCAGGTTTCTCCTTCTAACACCCTGCCATTGAAAAGACTTAAAAAAAAACATTTTAATTCAGAGCGTCTCAAGTGAGACTGTCATGGGACAGTCTGGTTTTGTCTGTGCCCATGTGCCAAGCTGATTCATCCAAAAACCAAGATTGGACTTCTTCCTTCTGCGTCAAAACAGTCATGTTCCTTGAGACTACGGAAGAAGTTATCTAGATTTGCTCAAATCTAATTTATGATTGGCTGTCACTGCACCTACTCAAATTTATGACTTGCTGCATCTATTAGTATGGAGTATACGACTGGGAACTCTGATTTCAGCATCACTTGATTTTTAAATTTAAAAATGACACTAATTGTATTACCTCCTCTCTGGAATACAATAGTGTTTTATTTTTAATCTACAACTTTGAATGGAGAAAGTTCAGGTGATTCCATGTGACCTTTCACACTACATGTCCTTCATGACTATACATTTTAAAACTGAGAAGTAGTTATCAGGTGGACTCAAGGATCTGTTACATGTTCAGAGATAGGCTTGGTCCAGTACTCCATTTATTATCTATCATGGTATATGTTAGTGGCCTCCCAAGCCTCATGAATTATGGACTCGACCAAACCTAGCATTTGTAATTGGCTCGTGGTTTACTGCTCGGATTGGTGGTGTGAGTGCTACACCTGCCTAGGGCTGGAGCCATGTATGGGCGGGAAGAACCAGCGTCTCTTTCTCTTGCCGGTTTGCACTTGCTGTTTGCAGCTGGCCATGAAATGCCGCCTGCCATGCCACCCTGCCGCTTGGAGCCAGCTCAGTATGGATTCAAACACCCAAAATGATAAGAAAGAAACCTATCGTTCTTTCATGTTGGGCGTTGGATATTTTGTCTGCAATGAGAGAGAAAAGTAACCAACAGACTTATCTGAGTGCATCCTCTCTAGGATCCATGGTCCTCAGTATCAGCCACTGTCTTTGAAGCATACAGTTCTTTTCATTTTTTTCTCTGGGACATGCTTACTTGAGTAAAGAGCCACAACAAGTTCCATTTCTGGACTGCAGAGAGTGCTTTTGTGTTGACTTCCGGTTGTGTTAACTAGGTTCTTCAATAGGACATGAACTCTTTTTCAACTAACTGGCAAAGGATCATGACTTTCCCTTGGGTGTATGATCTCAGATATTGTTGTTGCTCTTCTGATTGTGATTTGCTAAGCAACAACCTTTGCTGCCCGTTCTGTCTCTAGTATACCGTGTTCTATTACCATTTTCATAGACTTGGTCTGCCCTACCTACCATTCAAAACTTGCTACCTACTCTAGTATTTTCCTTTTTTATCACTTTGCTTATGATGTTTAAATACTATCTTCTGGTCTGTACTATACCAAGTATCTACCTTTCTCATCAACACTAATTCAAGATATTTTCTAATTCTCCTTGTGATTTCTTTTTTAACTCATAAATGCCCTGTATAATAACACATCTCCTATAATATACCATTTTTAAAAGTGTTTTGGAGTTGATTTCTTGTTAGTTGCTAGGAATTTCAATATATAGCTCATCTTATTACAATATACTTAAGGTAGACATTGAATTAATTCCAATAAAATATGGTAACTTTGCTCTAAAATAGACAAGTTCTTCCATATTCCCTGTTCATGCTATTATAGCCATATACATAGTTCTGTATGTTATACAAACCCCTGAATACAGTGCTATCATTATTGGTTTAATTTTTTTAATTGTGAGAATTAAAAAGAAAATATATTTATATAATTGCAAATTTACCTAATATTCACCATTGTTATCACTCTTCACTTATTTATATTGATTTAAATTACCATCCAGTATGATTGCCTTTCAGCCTGAAAGCCTTCCCATTTCTTATGAAGTAGACCTGCAACAGTGATTTCTCTCAGTCTTTATATACTTAGGACTGTTTTTTGGAATAAATTGGTTAAAAAAATTCTTGGTTGGCAACACTTTAATTATGCCAGTTTACTGTATTTACTCTGTTGTTTCTGATCAAAGTCAACATTAAATACTACCAATGAATATTTATTCATGAATATTCATATTTCTCTTGTTGCTTTTAAGATTTTATCTTTATAACCTTTGGTTATGATATGTCCACATTTTCATCTCATTGTGTTTATTTTATTTGAGTTTCATTAAAATTCTTAGATCTAGGAGGTTTCAAAGTATTTCTTTAAATATTCAAATTTAAATACATTTTATTATCTAGGGTAGTTTTAGGTTTACAGATAATTGTGAAATTAGTACATAGAATTTTCTATATCCAACAGACAGTTTCACTTATCAATAATATTTAATGTTATTATTTGTTGTAATTGACCATTTCATAGGAAGTCATTTTTTTTAGTCAACATGCTTTTAAAATCTCTTCAGTTTTTACCTGTTGTTCTCATTCTGTTCCATGATTTCATCCAGGATATCATTATAGTCAGTCATCACGTCGCCTTAGGATTCTTTTAGCTGTGACAGTTTCTCGGATGCTCCTTGTTATTGATGACTTTGACAGTTTTGAGACAAACTGGTCAGCTGTCTTGTAAATGTCCCTCTGTGGGCATTTATCTTATGCTTTTTATATGGTTAGATTGCTATTATATGTTTTGAGAGAAGACCACAGAGGTAAAAACCCATTTTCATATTTTTCGATTGTATATACAGTTAGCATAACATCGCTGTTGTATTTATTTTTACCACCTAAGGTAATATTTGGCAGATTTCTGCATTGTAAAATTAAAATTATTCTTTCCTCCATTCCTTTCCATGTTGTATTCTTCGGAAGAATGTCATAATGTATTACCCATATTTGAGCAGAAAGTAATTTTTTTTCACACAAAAGAGGAATATCTAAATTGCTTGGAATTCATTTAGATGGAAAATTTGTCTATACTTCCTAAGTTATTTAGGTACTAAATTATTTAATCAGTAAACTTGTGAATTTTTTTTTGTCTTTTTGAGACAGGGTCTTGCTATGCAGTTCAGGCTGGCCTTGAGCTCACTTTGTAGCCTAGCCTGGTTTCAAACTCACAACGATCCTCCTGCCTCAAGGGATTACAGGCATGAACCACCATGCCTGGTGAAATTGTGAATATGTTTTTTATATTTGGTTTTTTGAGATAGAGTCTAGGGAGTCTAGGCTGACCTCAAACTTGAAATAATCCTCCTGCCTGCCTCACAAGTGCTGGGTTTACTGAAGATTTGTTTTATATGTGGGCTATATAATTCAATACTACCTTGTTGCTACATTTTTTTGTTAAATCATCTATTTGTCTTCATGTTCTTTTGCTATAACTGATCCTTTTACTTTTGTTGCTGTTTTTATTGGTATGAATATTTTCTTATTTTCTGCTAGTACAATACTAGGTTTATCATATACATTTCCTGCCCTACTCCTAAAATCAGATATTTTCTCCAAGAAGCCCTGTGTTCTGTTATAGGTATCGTCTTTGTTAACAGGATGTTGTTCATTCTATGCACTTTCCACTGACAGATGGGAAAATAGACCAGTTTGTATGTAGCTACACATCTACAAACACTTTCACATTTGTATCTCCATTAAGCTAAATGTGAGCACGTGCAGAAGCTCCCAACTGCAATGCACTGTCACATGGATAATTATAGTCTCTTCTTGGCTTTGCTTGTAAAGGCACATAGGCCTTTGTTTTGGAGAATGCCTTTGGTATACTTCATAATGTCAGCTGTGAAGCAAGGTGTAGTGTACGCTTGTAATTGCAGCACTCAGGAACCTGAGGCATGGGGATTGCAATGAATTTGAGGCCAGCTTGGGCTACATGGTGAGTTTAAGGCCAATCTGGACTACACAGTACTAGGGAGAGAGAGAGGGAGAGAGACAGACAGAAGGCAGACACAGAGACAGAGAGACAGAGACAGAGACAGAGACAGAGACAGAGAGAGGCAACTGTAGGAATGATTACCAGGGCTTTGCTATGAAAACATGGTCATGCTCAAGGCAAAAAAAAAAAAAAGTAATAAAATGTAGAACTCTACTTAAGGTAGGAAGCTCCAGGTTCTCACTATTAACTTAGTCTTATAGTTGTAGTAGTTACTCAAAATGAGTAATTATCATTTTGAGTATTTCTACCACTTTGGGGTTGCAGTAACTTCTGCTTCGAGGAAACAAATATTGACTGTAACTCTTTGTAATCAGCCATCTCACCAGATTTAAGATGGCAGTTCCCTTGAGATCTAAGTTTTCTGTTGGGTATAAGAAAAACACTTGATTTTCATTATGTTTAACCTTTATCTTCTTGAAAGAATGGAGTGATGAACGCCATGATCCTTTCAAGTCTGAACTGAAGCCAGAAAGCTATACTTGTCTGCCACGTTCTCTCTTCTTTCCTTCTAGGACTTTCCTTACACCCGTGTGTATATTGTAGGGCAGGCAAAAAGCTTTCCTCTGCCTTGGCATGCTCTGTGACTGAACTTCAGCATTAAACCAATATAAGGCAGATTTATAGGAAAAATCATACACATTTTTGTGATATTTTGTGTGGCATATAGGAAATTTGATAGGAAAACCTGAAGAGACATTCTCAAGGACTGACGACTTATATGACAGGTGAATAAAAGAATAATAAAGTTGTTGACAAGTGTCAAAATATTGGCGCCAGATTCAGCTTGCAGTGTGGGAAACTGGGAAATAGATGGGAGAAAGTGATGGAGAGTAAGATTTATTTCAGTAGGCTTGTTTGCAAATAATTTCAATCTTTGCACAAGTGTCCCCATCTTCACTGGTAGTTTTTCTGGCACAGGGAAGTCACCTTTCCCATGAGATATTCTGATTTTATGTAGACTGGAGGAGATCGAGGAGTCCTTCCCATATCTGCCGCTTTCACTTGCTTTTTGTTAATATAAACTATGTATGGAATATCGTATTTTGCAGTAGTACTTTCTGAACTTCTTCAGTATGATTGTAATGTTCTGTCAAGTTTGAACCTCTAGTTATTTTCCTTTAATCTGTTTTCATTCTTTTCTTCAGATGGAATAATTTTTACTTTCTGTCTTCAAAAGTATTGTTTTTTCTCTCTTGCTATCACAAATTTGCTCTTGAATTTACCTAGTAAAATTTTCAGTTTTGTTATATCTGTCAACTCCCATTTGACTTGTTTATATGCTATTTTTTAGTGAGCTCTTCTCCTCCTCCTCCTTCTCCTTCTCTTCTTCTTTTTGCCTTTTTGAGACAGGGCCTCACAATGCAGTTCAGGCTGGCCTGGACCTCACTTTGTAGCTCAGGCTGGTCTCAAAATCATAACAATCCTCTTGCCTCAGCCTTCTGAGTACTGGGATTACAGGTTTGCACCACCACACCTGGCTAAGAACTTCTATTTGTTAAGTCACTGTCAACATATTTTTCTTCCATTCTGTGAATATATTTACAATCACTGCTTTTACATTTTGCTACTAAATCTCCTACATCTTGGTATATTCAGAGTTAATTTTATTGAATGCATTTTTATGCAAATATGGACTACAGTTTCTTGGTTTGTTTGTGTATTTGTTCATTTTTTCTGTATTGCATGTCTTGCAATATTGGATTAAAAACTAGACATTTAAGGTAATATGGTAATTCCAGAGTTTGTATTCTGAATTTAATTAACCTCCATTTTCCACTTCCCTCCTTGTAAAATTCCTTTTGTCTTCTGACTTTCTGAAAATTTCTTGACATCCACTGTGTAACCTTGTCTCCCCTGAAGCATGTGTCACCATCTATTTCTGATCAGATTATTTTTATGTGAACTTTGTAAAATTTTTGGTTTAGCCTGACTTTCTAGTGGTTACCCGAGTATTGTAGAACTTAGCTGGTGAGCCAATGTCTTGGGACTAGACTCTGCTGATATGTTGTGAGCCCAAACTTCTTTCTTCCTCAGCTGATGATCTTTATGCAGGGTGGGGGACACAGTTAGAGCTCATCCTGTTATTCAATTGTCTTTATCTTTCACTTTTAACTCAAGTATTGTAGGTATGTCTCATATGTGTGTATAAGTTCCCAGTCAGCCAGGGATGCACAAGGAATTTGTCTCATTCCTTCTGGAGCTCTAACATTTCCAAGATCTCGCCATTAATTGTATGATCATTTTACCATCATCTTATGGCCTCCACAAGGACCAAAATCATAGGCCAGCAGAGCTGTCAGCTACTCATTTATTATCCACTGACAATACTGCATGCGATAGGTGTATGTAGTGCCTGAAACCTCGATGATCTTCTCTGATAGCAAAGCCACTGTTTTCCTGGCCATTAGACAATGGCAACAGTGCAGTTCTCACTGGCCAAACTGCATGGTAGGTTTCAGCCCCAGACATTATTACACACTGTGTTTTTCATTGGAAGAGTAGTAGGTTTTCATAAATACTGTGTGTACTTTTTAATTTTTTAATGTTTACTCAATTTTTAGATTCCCCAAATGGTTGATTTTGACAATTTTGCTCAATTTTATTCTTTCTGGTATTGATGAAAAGAGAATTTGTTGATCTCTCTTTTATAACTACAAAGCCCTTCGTGTGTGTGTGTGAGTGTGTGTGTGTGTGTGTGTGTGTGTGTTCAAATAAGAAATTATACTGAAAGACCATCATGTTGTTGCTAGGGGAAACTCATTGCTACCAGTTTTGTTACCATTTTAGTAGATATATGAAAAAATACATTACAAGTCCAGCTTCTATTTCAGATTCTTGTTTAAGAGGGTTTTTTAAAAAATATAATCTCTTTGACCTCATAGAAGAGTAACGTGTTACTTTGAGAGTTAAATTTCTGGTTCTTAATAATACTGCTATAATTACTCAATTACTTTATTCAACAATAAAAATGCACCTGGCTCAGAACAGTAATATCAACATTATCACAAATACAGTTATAAAACAGTTGTATTGGAACCATAATGTATGTTTCATAATGTAGCATTTATTTTTTGCTGTTATATATTTGTATATTTTCTCCATGTGTCAGGGTATATCAGCTTGTCATGGAAAAAAATCTGTGTGTTCTACCTTGCCAAATTGTTTAAGCAGGCTGTGTTTTATACCCACGATTGATGATAGAACACATTTCACTGAGATTCAGAGAGCTATTCCACTGTCCAGTTTTGTTGCTCATTTTTATTATGCCATAATTCTGCTCCCATCCTGATGCAGCTTAAATTCTGACTTTATGTCAGATATCCTAATGTACTTTTAAAATATGGAATATGAAAAATTTTTTAAAGCAGCTTTAAAATTGAGTATTTTCTCCCATTTCATAGCTTCTTCCCATTTAAAAGACAGCCATGTGACATCAACCTATGAAGAATATTCTGGGCATGTCAGACTTCTGAAATTCCAGGGAGGCAGCCACAGAACTCTTGCTCCTTCCTTTTATGTATATAGAGTGCTAAATAGAAGCATCTGGTTAGGAAATTCGACTAGTGTCAAATATGTCTTGTACAGTCTCTCACTTCAAAAGAATAAAAACATGAAAAACTAAAAAAAAAAACCAAAATGAAAAACAAAATAGACCACAAAAACCTGCCACTGTCTCTCCTCCCCATGGCAGTGTTTTCTGAAACTTTTTTCTTTAAGGATTATCTTTGTGAAAAGAAAGATCTGTGCTATCGTAGTTGATTTTTTTGTAAGAATCTTTTTGGTTTATGTCATGTCCTATAAGTAACTGCTCTGAATATGATACACAGTGTAATAATTGTTATTCTTATTTGACTAATTTTTTTTCAGACAATAAAAAGGAAAAAAGATTTATTATGGAAGTTTCAATTGTATGTGGTATCTTAATACATTCTTTGTTGGTTCACAGTTCTGAAAGTACAGTAGCTTGGGCCCTGTATGTGCCTGGCTTTGGGGGGCCTGACGGTGGAAAGACAAGGGGCACAGCTTGGAAGACTGAAAGAGGGGTCTCAACTCCTGTAGTACCTAATCAACTCATTACCATAATCAATCTGTCCCTGAAGATTGTTATAAATAGAATCTTAAATGTCCCCTGAAGTTGAGAGCACTATTGGGAGCTGGTAAACCTTAGGAGGTAAGGCATAGTCGGATGGAATGGGTTACTAGGTTTGCTTTATTTCTGCCTTTTCTCCTCTCACTTTTTCTGCTTTCTAACCATCGTGCTGTAAGCATCTCTTCTCTACCACGCGCTTTCTGCTGTGTGGTTCTGATTCATCTCAGGCTCAGAAACAACAAAGCCAGGTGACTGTGCATTGAAAGTTTTGAAATTGTGAACTAAAATAAGTCTTTTCTTTATAAATTATTTTGCTCAAGTACTTTTACTTTTTTATAAAAATCCATACCTAACATGAGATAGATTCCTTATGCACAAAGTGGTTTGTGAATGCTGCACTGCTTCCCAGTACTGTTATACTAGAAACTATAGGTAGCATGGATTTTGTGGGGGGTCAAAACACATCCAAACTATAGCATGAAGAAGTAGAAATACTGGTAAAATAAATCCCTGTGTATTCATTATTCAAGTTTAGAAACTACACACTCGAGATGAATATTGTTTCATCAGTAGCTCTATCTACTTATCTCCACGGAGAATTCTTTTAAATTAAGCCAAATAAGCTAGATCATTTAATTTGTGAATATTTTCAGGATTTCTTTCCAAAAGATAATACTTTGAAAATAACCACAATTACATTGCTGTAAGTGAAAGAATTTAATATTACTAATTAAATAGCCATTATTTGAATTTCAAGTTGCCTTGTAAATATAGGCTTGTAGCAATTTGTAAGAATTGGTCTAGAACACTTTAATATTCTACACTAAAGGAAACAGATCATTTGCTTTACACAGTTTTCATAGTTTGAATTTTATGATTACTTTTTCCTGATGTTGCTAAACATTATGACAATCTCTGTTATTTTTTGTTTTTGTGTTTTAATTCTAAATTGGGCACTGGATTTAGTGATTTAACAATATGCAGGGAACTTTCTAGAGGGAATACTATTTGATAAACATTAGTATGTTTTTCCATTACTAGAAACTTACTAACTGGCTTTTGTGGCAGTTAATCTTAATCATTCCCTTGACTGGACTGAGCCTCCTGGAGATATGATTGAATTACTGGTTATATATTCATCAGTTTTCATCCATGAGTTTATACTGTTAAAAGGTGGGGCCCATTTAGAACAGGAGTGTCACTGTACTTGAGCTGTTGCAGGGTACATCTCTTGCAAACACTCTTTCTTATGCTCTTCTTCCCATCTTCCATTAAGTGACAATGTTGGCTTCACCCCACCTCCCGCTATGTTTTTTCTTGGATTCAGATTACCAAAGACTGAAACCATAATCAAAAAAGCTATTTCTTCCTTTGAATTGTGTGTTCAGAATTTTGTTCCAGCAGTGACAATGCTCTTTTTAGTAACAGCTGATAGTCTATGATGCCTTAATTAATGAAATTTTGCAACTGAGGCTTTTTAACATTACCCTTCCTTCTGTACGTACTTTGTCTGTGTGGCGTGGTGCTGGTGAGTGAATCCAAGGCCTCGTGCATGCTAGGTAAGAACTTTAACACGAGCTACCTCTCTCTTTAAATAGATGGGTCTATAGATTTATATATGAATGTGTTTCTGAAATAAATCTATAAATAGGATTTTTAGCAACTAAAGAAGATACTTTTATAGGAAAATAAGGATAAATATAAAATGTTATATCTCACCATGAGTTATGAAAATAAAACATGTCTTACAGTACTGTAAGAAAACAGTCAAAGCTGTGTCCCTAAATGATTCACATTCTTCTCAAATTCAAAAAAGTGTGATATGATTCAAAATTTCTAATCATATGTGTCCCCAATATTTAAAAATAGTACATCTAACTAGTTTCTGTCATAAAAGTTATGAAAGATTATTTTATAAAATATAGATAAATATGAAAAAGAGAAGAAACCATCTGTAATTGCATTTCATTGTCAGGTGACTTCCATGAGGTTGTCATTATATTACTTAGAGTTCCAGAATCTATAAATAGTCAGGTCAGAAAATAGTAATACTTGAGCTGTAGAATGGAGATACAAATGAAGTCAAAGTGTTTCTGTAAGTTTTAAATACTTTATTATGAATAAACACACATAACAGAGTTTGCCATAGTAACAATTTTAAAATATACAATTCAGTAGCATTAAGTATCTTCACAATAATGTGAACCGTCTCCACTATTCAAATTTAGAATATTCTCATTAGCCTAAATGAAGACCCTGTGATAGATCTGAGATGCTACAAATATGTTGAAAATCATTGACTTGTACACTTTACGTTGCCAAAAGTTATAAAATATTAGTTTTATCCCAATGAAATTTCCTTTTTTTTAAAAAAAATAGAGGATATCAGAGAACAATACAGTGTTTTTGTTTTCATAGAGCTTGCTTTCCAGTTAGTATGTATATCATTTTAATTCTCTAATAACTTTTAAAACAACAACAACAAAAGTTGGAATAGATTACCTTTAGGAGATAAAGGACAAGGATATGCTCTTCTTATAGACTTTCTTGAATATAATTTCTAGGCGATGTTTCCTAATCTGTAATTTCCATGAAAGAGAGACAACCAATGCTACAGTGGTAACAACCAGCCTTGTCTTTTTTTTAAACATACAAATTATAAACAAACTGCATAATACAATTTTTAAAAAGACAGTTTATCATCTTATGCAATCATGGAATTTTAGGCTTAGAACTATTCTTGGGATTATCAAATTTAACCTAGTTATTTTACATACAAGCAACTGACACCTACGGTAGATCATGAATTTAGCTATAACTAGGTAGACAGCATCTGACTCATAAAAATAGTTGTGCCTAAGGGTAGAGTGGTTTTGTTTTGTATTATTTTATATCTCTTTGTTTTTTTCCCTTCAGAAACATAGCCCATTTGATAGCAAACTGATGGGTAAAATTTACTATTTATAAAACATGTCTTATTTTGTTACCCAGGAAGGATGGAGGTGAGGTGTATCAAATAGACACTTTCTGTTTATAGGTACTGGTTATAATTAATAATGGTCAGCAGCAAAGCTGCAGAAGAATAGACACTTAATGAAGAAGATTGCTGAAATTTGACAAGACTTGTGAATGACTTGTGAATGCCTCAGTGTAGGCAGCTCCCAGGAAGCCCCCCAAAGAATGAAGACCTCAGAATGCAAATTTTACCTTTTTTTCAGTTATTCTCAGTTAAAACCTGTACTAAAAGAGACAAAGATGTCCCTGAGTTGTAAACAGAGTTGAAATAGAGATCTAAGAGTCAATTGTGTTGCTTTTTGATTTTAATACTTAGTGATTAGAAGTCTTTTTCAAATGAGTATTACTGTTCCTTGCCTCAGTTAATCTAATCTAGTGAATGTATCTGAAGCTTTCCTTGTTTACTAAAATTCTTGTTATGTGTGCAAGTTAATCAGTTTCTCTGGATTAAGAGATCTCAAGAGATCTACTCGATCTTGGGGCCACTATACTTATTCACAGATTAATCTAGTGATGCAATCAGCTGAATGCCCTTAGAATATGGTGTCCAGTTGGAAAAGTGTGTGGCTAGTCTCTTTCCCTGTGCTCTGTTTTATAGTTTCCCATGGTGAAAGGCTTTGTTCCACCATGCCCTTCCATCACGTTTTTTCCTTGGAGCCAGCTGACAAAGAGCTGAAATCTCTGAAACCATGAGCCAGATAAACCATTTCTTCTGTTAAATTGTATTTGGTATTTTGTCTCAACCACTATAGAACGTTAGTCCCAGGAAGTGTAGCTATTTCTGTGACTAAATATGTGAGCTGGAAGTCTTTGGAATTGGTTTAGAAACGTTTAGAAGATTTTAGAAAGGTTTGGGGATGTGGGATGGAGAAGAATGCTGTAAGGTGAGTGTGGTAGTCAATTCTGGTTAGAGCTCAGATCAGAATGCTGGTAGGAATATATACCGTAAATTTCGGGTCCAATAGGTTTCAGAAGGAAACAATCTATTGTGAATTGAATTAGAGGTCATGCATATCACACTGTAGCAAAAACTTGTCTGTATGTTGTCTATGTCTCATGACTTTGTATAAGGTTGAATTTAAAGGCAGTGTGCTAACTGGTCTTGTGCCGAAAATTTCAAGGCAGCGTAATGTTCAGGTTGGAACATGGGTATTGCTGGCTGCTTTTAGACCAACTTGTAAAAATCATGAGCACAAAATAGAACAGAAAGACTTGAAAAACTTAAATTTTTGGCAGGAAAAGAATCATATGTAAAGTTGGGGCCAAAGGACTTACAGTTACTAAATAGATTAGTACCTTTAAAAAGAAAGCAAGTATGTTCAGTGAGCAAAGATATCTTGAGGCGATTTCAGGAATCAGCAAGACTGTACCCATCATCAGCTGAACTGTGCAAATGTTAACCTTTTATTGAAGAAGAGACTCTCAACCCCTCCTGCTCAGGAAGGATCTCTCCTAGGGAACTGGTTACCTAGGATTCATTTCACTGTGCTCAGTCATTCATGTGTTATGAGGCTGCTGCAGTCATGGTCCATGGAAGAATGGATACTACTCTCATTGTAGCAAACAGTGGCATCCACATGATGATGGTTTTACTGGTATGCAAAATAGGAGAGTTTTGGAATTAGGAATCCTCTACTAAAATTGAGAGAAAAATCTAGGAGGTCATTAAAAAAAAGGGTGACAGTGTTAGAGACCCTGCTAGAAACCTCTGATAGGGGGGCACATGAAGCTTTGGGAGTAAGGCCAAGACCTCAATAAAGACTTTAGAAATTTGGGAACATGGAACCAAAGACAATCAAGAAAAGTACACAGTGAGTGGTCAGCCCACGAGAGAAGTTGTGTGGGCTGTGACCAGCAAGATCATAGAATAGGGATCACCCAACCCTATAGAACTCACATGTTGCCAGATATGCCCTAGATAATGGACATGAAGGCAAAGGAATTAATGTTTTCTCTGCTGCATTTTGTTCTTGCTTTGGTCCTAATCTTTTCTATACCCCTATTTCTCCCTTTTGGAAATGAATGTTTCCCCTGTTCCACTGTTCCTTGGAACTATGTAACTTGTTTTTGTTTTCACAGGCACTAGCAACAAAGAGTTGCTTTGAGTCATAGAAGAGACCTTTGATTTGGACTAATGAGGAATTCTGGAATTGTTGAGATTGGGGGAAGTAATACTGTTACCATCTGTATGCAAAATAGTTGTGTTAGGTCAAATTATAAACCTAATATTGTGTTTAAGTTGGAGATTATGTATAATTTAAGGGATGTGATTAGATATAAATGTTACAAGGGGTGGATTTGTGCCCATTAATCCTAATTTTCAACTTGACTGAATTATGAGGCCTCAGAAGAGGTGGTTGGATCATGGGGCACTATACGTATCAGCAGATTATACTACTAATGTTCACAGCTGAATATGCTCTTAGAAGTGGGACCACTGGTAGGAATATCTTCACAGGGTGTATCTCTCACACGTGTCCCTCTATGCCCTGCTTCCTGACTGCCATAAAGTGAGTAGCTTTTCTCCACAATGCTCTTCCATCAGGATCGTCCTGCCTCAGAGCTAGCTGACCAGGAACTGAAACCTCTGAAGCCATGAGCCAAATAAAGCATTTCTTTCTTTAAGTTATGAGTGTTGGGTTGGAAAACTAACCAATACACCAAATCACATTGTCCTCATCCTGCATGTGAGTCCTTGTTTGTCTTCTGGAGTATGAATTGTGGATGGAGATAAATACGTAAGGAAGATATTTTAGACTCTAGTGGGACTGCAGGGACGGCTGTCAAAGATATTTCTTGTGATTGTAGACACAGGGTGTGATTGCCTTATTGTTTTGGTGGTAAGAACAGAAGAAGGCAGTATTAAGGCTGACCTATTTCAGTATTTATGGAGCAAGGAAAACTCAAGAGTTTCTCTGAACTAGACGTAGAGTGTGAAAGAGAACTCAGGTCAGTTTTCACTGTAAACTGAGCTTAGCAAGCAATTCTGATTACAGCTCAGAAGATCAGAATTTTGGTAGGAATACATACCTTAAACTCCAGACTCAGGAGGTTTCAAAAGGAAACAGAGATTGTATTGTGAATTGGACTAGAGGTCATGCATGTCACACTGTAGCAAAAGTTTGTCTATATTTTGTCCATGTTCTATGACTTTGTGTAAGGCTGAACATGCTGTTCAGTTTTGAATTTATTCAAATTTGGAAATGAAAGGAAGATGGAATAGAGCTGGTAGTAAAGGGAAGTTTCCGTATTTGTTTCTGGAACAGGTTCATTGTTTTTACGGCTGATGGCTGCATGTCACCAAAGTGGCTGGTGTCATTTAAAGGGAGCAATTTAGAGTCATAACACATTTTCTTTTTCTTTTATTTTTTAAAAAAGCCACGTAAGCATCATATCAGGTATGAGAGACAAGTTGTACACATATCATTAACTTCATTTTAGGCAAAATACTCCAGAAATGAGGTGGTAAGCTTCACAAACCATTGATTTGTTCATTCAGGAAGGTGGGTTTGTTGAAGCAGACTGAAAGGTCTGGTCTAAGAAGGAATCGAGGGTCTCCTGCCTCCTCCAAGCTATTCTCTTCATCATGCCTGTTATGGAGCCACGTTTCCTCCAGGCACACCCTGATCAGCAGAGAAGATTTAATGGTCAAAGATACTGCTTTTGCCTGCTGTCTTAAGAAAACACCCATCAATCTGAGAATTTGTTTGAAGGTGTCCATCACTCTGACGTTTGGAACATAAACACGTGTTTCAGGAAAGGATATGAGTTGCCTTCAATAATTCGTGGTTAATGAATTGTCTTAAGGATTTTATATGTCTATCTCCCAATGCTTTGCATGGTAGCTGTCCATCCCCATTAAAAGACTTTTCTCATTTGAACTGTTTTTATGAGTAGAGGATACTTTCATTTTCCACAGCTGATTTCCTTTCATTGTCTTTATTACATTTTAACAGAGAGACAAATGACACCACAAACAGAGGTGTGGGAGATTACCCCTGCCTCGTCTTTATGTGTTTCTATTAACCTTTGTTCATCCCTTTGCTCAGACTGTGTGATACAGACCTTTAGTAGAGGTCATAAATGGAAAGCAAGATCCAAAATTCTCTGGAAAAGCTCTCTAATGGAGCTGAATGTATATGAAGTTGTAATGTCTCTTGTACTAATAACAATTATAATAATAAGCACTGTAACACTAAAGATATATATAGTCAGAAGACTTTTGTTTAGTACCTATGGTAGGCATTCTATATATTTTTTTGTTGTACAAATCAAATACAAATACATTCTTAAAATAAGATTTTAAAAGATATGAAGGAATATAGAATCAACGGTGATAATCCATCTTTTTCTCTTATCAGAGGTAGATATTAATTTTATCAGTGTCTCCATATCTGCATTTATATATTTATGTTCTGTTTTTTCAAGCATGAGTTCAAAGCTCTACATTACATATTATTTTTAAATTAATAATGTATTTCAAAAGGGTTACCATTTTCTTGGCATAAAATTTTTCTCATTAGGTTTAGAAAAATTTCACTCTTGATACAGATATAATTGTCTTTATTGTTAGTACAGTTAAAGCTGCAATAAACACACCTGAACATATATCTTCTCACAGTATATATTTCTAGAGGCGGAACTCATGTGTCAAAGGATTTGTGCATTTTATAGTGTAGTAGACAGTGACAAATTCCCTTCCAGCAGCTGCACCACTTCAGGCCCCACATACGATATGAGTGTGACTTCAGGCTCTTTGCATGTCCTTTTAATCCTCACAATACCCTGACAAAGGAAACTCTAATCCTTATTTTTACCAATTGAGAATAACAAGCTTCCCACATGTTAAGTAAAATTGCCTGAGGTTAGCAGCCAGGGAAGATAGCTTTATCCATTACAAAGGCCCAGGCAGGCTCTTTCCACAGCCAGGACTTTGCAGGGAAGAAGTCCATATCTAACTGTGCCACTCAGCTGGTTTCAAATCTTAGGGAAGTTGTATCCCCTCTCTGGTTCCATTTACTTTTTCTATAAAATGAAGCAATAGGACTAGGTCATTTAAAGACTCCTTTAAACTATGTGGATTTTGGGTTTATTTTATAAACAATAGCACGACTATAACTTTGCCTGGATTTTTATCCTGTTTCTTTTACTTTGAATTTGACTTTTTAAAAGGAAAAAGAATTAGAGTTAATTTTATTGATGTTATTAAGATAGTCATGAAGTTACCATCTATAAGTGAACTACTGAACATTTTTCATGTGCCGATCATGCTATTCAACTTTCCAAATGCTTTACACAAGTTATATTATCCGGTGTTGTCTTAGTTTTACAGATAAATACAACAGAAAAGGAGGGTAAACAACTGTCCTCAGATTACACTTTGCATAGTGAATATTTAAACTGAGATTGTTAGCTTTCAGAGATGAAACTTGGAGGAAATTTTGTTGTTAGGTTGAGGAGGAAACTTTGTGTGTGTGTGTGTGTGTGTGTGTGTGTGTGTGTGTGTGTGTGTGAGAGTGTGCATTTGTGTGTGTGTGTAAAGTACAATCCTTCTTTTGAGCCTAACTGACGAAGGATAAAAATGAATTTTCAAGACCATTACAAGTTACTCTCTTTTGATACAAAAGCTAACCTTTAATAATTTGGAATGAAAACTCTTTTAGAATGGATCACAAACCCTTATGGTTACCTTCTTGCTTTAATTTGTTGAATTCAATCTTTTTCCTTGAGACAATGTTACTCAGTTTCTCTAAACCATGGTTTTCTGTCTTGCACTTCATAAAGGAAAACTTATCTAATGCATCTGGTGCATAGTAGGGATTTCATGATGATGACCACCTCACAGGTTGTTGACAGAAAAAAGTCAGGGGCTTGGTATATTGATTGGCAACCAGTGACCACTCATTGCCAATTAAAAAGACTATTACTTAGCCTGTTAGTGCCTTATTTATTTGTGTCTATTTGTAACTGTTCTTTCCTGCATTTTTTTCTTAGCTGCTTCTTATCTGATGTCATTTGAGAAACAAGATAGCTAGTATATAAATATGCCTAGAAATGTCTATCTCTGAGTAAGAATCACTTGTTTTCCTCTGTGCAAGCTTTCATCATAACTGCCTAAAGTTCGCTCTTTGACTTTGTGTATAGCCTAAACAATAGAAGTTGTGTATAACTGACTACTATATAAATGATGCTTTTTAGTGATTCTGTGTTAAAATGCTATCATTTGATTGTTATCATTTTAGCTGTTAAGGTGGTTTAATTCCATAAAGCTTAATTTCCTACCAACTTGCAAGGAGGGAGAAGTCCTATTCAAAGCAGTAAAATAGAGAAGAATGGAAATCTTACAGTAACTGATAATTTCAGAGTGTGAAGAGTTAATATCTTGCTTCTCCTCAAAATAAGACATATTTATAATTACTAAGAGAGAAATGAACTTGGCTGAGATTTTTACGTAAAAGGAAAAGTATTATAGGAATATATAATATACTTGTAATTTCAAAGGGGTTTGTAGGGTAAATTAAATGTGACTGTAATTTCTGTTGTAGTTTAAAATCATAATAAGAAATTGTTGTGTTTTTTTGTCTTCTCTACTAAAATAACCAGAGACCATATCTGTCTTAGGGCTTTATCTCTAACACCCCACACAGGCTCTGGTACACAGTAGATTCTTGCTGTACAATAATTAACTGGTGAGTGAATGCATATAAAAGACACGATTGCATATAGGTAATTACAGTGTGCTGAATAAAGTGCTAACACTTCTCAACAGCTGTGTGAGAGTACGCACAGAATACAATTATTTTCTTCCTTCTACTTCATTTTGCTTCTTCTTCTTCTTTTATTTTTTTCAGATGACCTGGTGGCTTATTCTCAGATGAGCCTGATCTTCTTTGGGGACACTGAAACATCACTGTAGTGTATGGCATTGCACTTTTTCAGAGCAAGAAAACATCTAGTTAAATAATGCAATAACCACTGTACTGGTTTCTTTGTTCGCATTTTAATTTTGTCACTCAAACATTCATTGTGCCTGCAATGTGACAGGCAATGTATTGTGATAAGGCATGGCTGGAGAAAGAATAATGACTGATGGCTTTACAGTTTTTCATGAAGAGTATGAAGATTTCAGTTTTTGCATACAAAATCTACTATGTGTGATCATACATATATGCATATACATAAGGTCACTGCATTTCTTTCTTATCTGTGTGCATTGGACAAGATGATACCTATCATCTTTTCACTTTCATGGTGTAATTTTTATTTTTTAATTGTGTGTCAGTACATGTTTGCATTATACAGTGCTTACATTTTTTGTGGTGAGTTGGTACACGTACATAAGACATTTTAATTTCTTTTTTCAGCTCCTTTCTCTCCCTTTGTTGTCCCATATTCCCCATTTAGTTAAATTCAGGCTTCTTTATTCTACCTCAGCAGATGCATCCCTATTTCATGTCTCATTTCTTAGAAGTGGACAGCAATGGTGAATGACTAACTGAAATGATGGGCCACCTTATTCCATTTTGCCAGTTTTTGTTGTGTTTGGGTGGATATGTTTGAAAACACATTGGCTCAGTGGTTCTCATTAACGTTGGTGAACAGAATGTAGGTAGGCAAACTCAGCTAAACACTCACAAAATATGGTCAGACACAGGAACAGCTTGCTTACCTCTCTCCCCACTTTTCTTTCTTTTTTTTCTTGTCCCCTTTGCCTTTGTTTCTCAGTCTTTTAATCTTTTAATGGCCCTTTACTATTCATTATTCCAGGGTCATTTGCTGAGTCTACAGTGCATACGGAGCTGTATATCAGAGGATATGGCTTATTTATAGTTTCTAGACTTTAATAAGCTCACAGTCAAGTGTAGAAGGTAAACACAAAAGCAAAAATAATTATTTGTACGTGTTTCTTTTAAAATTTGTAAGAAGAGTGACAGGGACTGAGAGGAGGAATTGATGGTGTTTTCTGGAGCGTGAGTAGGGAATTGCTTCATGGATCATGAGGCATACAAACAGTCAACGGTGGACATTAGAAGCTCTGTCTTTCCCTGGATCAATCTCCAAGCATGTGTTAGGCCAGTTAGATTCAATTTTAGGTCTTCTATATAAAGTGCAAGTTTAGGAAAGTGTTTTAACTTCTCAGTGCTTGATCTTCTTATCACTAACAGGTGGATAAGAATCTGTTGCTGTGAAGAGAGAAGGAAACAATGTTGAGAAATCTCTTTGACAAACCTTGGGTCATTATACATTTTATCTTCAATTTTCTGCTATATAAATAGCCCGGGACATTGAATTGATATTTCTTCCCAGCCAGCTCATTACTTTGGAGGAATGTAGTAAGGCCATAGCTCTTTCCTGAAAGACACACCAGATGAGATACAGAGCCTGAATTCCAGCCCTTCAAAAAGCTGCAACTTTTTAAAGTGATGGTGATGATAGTATTGCCTTATCCTTGTGGGGCACTTGGAATTCTTCCAAGCAGTCACATAGTCATGATCTCATATGACATTTGGGTGACAATAATTACAACCATCTTTGCTTTACAGGCACATCCAGTAAGGGACAAAACCAAAAGGGATTACATTATGTAAAGGTCAGACTAGAATAATTGAGTGTCAAGATTTTGAAAGGTGAGAGATCTTAAAAATAACAGAATGTAATCATATATGAGGGAAATCAGTCAGGAAGTGATTAAGTAGCCAATATAGACATTATACTATAGTTCATTTGAAAGCAGACGTAGACTTCAAACCCTGGCTTGCCTGACATTTGCAGCTCAAATATGTGGAATCTTATTTTTGGTATCAAGTCATCAGCAGCAGCGAGTTCTTTAACATTGGTTTTTGTGTTCTGCGATAATTCACCCCACTCTACGTCACAGCTTTTCTGTAAATTGAATGATATTCTAAAAGGTAATATTTAATTGTAATGTAGGCATTCACCAGATGTAGTAATCTTGTATTTTGTAAATGAATGAACAAAATGATTTTCACATCTGCGTATCTTCCCCACTGTTACTGATGTCTCCACTTTGTAAAGTTAAATATTCTGACCTAGAATTTACATAATGTCTTTGGCATGCCAAGAGTTGCCATCACTTCTGTGGGCCAACTACTGTGGCCTTGACTCCATCCTGTGCTCTGCAGGTTGTGTTATCTGCACAGCTTTGAGCGTGAACTCCACCTGTGTCCCAAACCCATCTCAGCAAATGACCCAAGGCCCAATCCCACCAGTAAATATGCCAGAAGAAATGAAATCTAATTAACTTCCTCTTGTTCAGATCACCGAGCTGACACTTGAGAAGTTATCAGTGCTGCTGCAGATGGCTTCTGGCCTTGTATTCTCATTCTGAGTTTCTTCTGTGTAGGAGGTAAATAGCTACTGGCAGGCTTTGGAAGGCCCTAAATTCTGAGTAGTCCGATATTTCCTCCATTCTGTTCTTTCTAGCACAGCTGATCACAAATAATAGAGGACTTAAAACAACCTGTTATATATTCACAAAAGTTATAAAACCAACAAAATACAATAAAAACATTATTAAATTGGGTGGCTTGTCCCTGTGGGAGGGATGGATCTCATTTTATGAGTCTGTGACAGTCATTGGTTATCTTCCTCTTTTCCAAATCAATGCCCTTGCAGTCTTCTAAATGCCTTATTGGGTTAGTTCCTTTAAACTACTAACAGTCTCAGGAGGGATGTACTACTATAATTATTTTCCATTTTCCAGATGGTGAAATCAAGGCATTGAGAGGATAGGTAACTTTCCCAGACAGCCAACAGCAACAGGATTGGAACTCAGATGGTTTCAACACACCTGTCTTTTTATCACCAGCCTCTTATTATAAACAGGATGATATCTGAATTAGGAATCAAACAATAGGGTGTTTAAAAGCTTGGAGGGTGTTTACTTTGTTTGGACAATCTTAGGAAATTCACCGCTGGGTGTGGGTTTGATTTTCTCGCAGGTGAGCATGCGGGCTCAACTCGATGCATGAGTCTTAGGCCGCACTGAGAAACCCAGCTTTTCTCTGCCAGACAACTGGAAGTTATCGAAACCTTAAGCAGGGAAGAAATATGACCAGGCTTGCCTCTTAAAGCAACCATGTTTTCACCAAGTCAACAAAGTGAGTGAGATGGGTTCAGTCAGCTTCTAGGCCCCTGACCCTGGGACCAAGGTTCAGCCTCTCTTCTTCCTATAAAAACAGGATGAACCTCAAATGGAAACCATTATTCCAGGGAGGTAATAAAATCTCACGAGGCCAAGAACGCCAAACCACAATTTAAAAACCTTCTTCATGGTTGGCAGCTGCCTTGAGTGACTTGTGAGTGTGGGCGGCAGGCAGCTCTGCCTTTTGCAGATAGTATATGGCTTTGCCTCCTCCTCATAAACCTTTCTGTTTATTTTGTGGGAGGGTAAAGTGCCTGACAGACCCTATCCAGGAGGGAAATAAAGAAGCAGGAGGCTTTAAATTTCAAGTTGCAGGAACCTCCAACTAACACAAGGAACTCTTCTGACATTTGGAACTTGGAAAATGAGGACCTTACCTAGGTGTGCCTTGTCAGCCTCCCGTCTCCTTCCCATCTTTTTTTCCTATATTGGTGACATTCCCTCCTTTCTCAGTCTCATCCCTGAGCCTCACCTCCCAACCATGTTCTCATATTGCCAAAGCTTCACACTGCAGCTCCCCAGGGAAGGCCTGCCCTTTCCAGGACTGCCTGCCTTTCAAAATTACTTCCTTACATTTCTAGTTACAGCTATTAAACTTCTCCTGGGGCAGGAATCAAGTGTGTGTTAGAAGGAGAGCAATTTAATTAAATTGCATCACACTAAGATATAAATAACTTGTATCCCTTGCCTTATCCCTCCAATCAATCCAGGTATGTAAGCAATGTAATGAAATAAATAAATCCCTCATTATTACATACAATATTGGAATAATAATGATACTTTCCATGTGGAGATAATATTTTAGGATCCCTTAAAGCATGTTTCTCTGGAAGTCAGCCTACTTTTTGCCAAAACAGATTTTCCCCTTGTGTGTGGTTATGTCCATTATACAATTTTTGAAATTCGTCTATTTATTAGAGGCTGTACCTTTACCGGTAGGCAGAGTGCCCTGACCTGGTACTCTACAAACCTGACTATATTTGTCTTTGCTTTGTGGATCACATTCAGTCTTACAGTATGAAACAAAAAGAATAGTTAAAAGATTTGGGGAAGAGAGAGAGAGAGAGAGAGAGAGAGAGAGAGAGAGAGAGAGAGAGAGAGAGAGAGGAGGCAGACCGAGTTATTTTTAAACAATGATTAAAACCGGTAGGAAACACGTGAAATAGCAAGAACTATGCCAAATATCCAGCAAGTTCATGGTTTGGTGTTGAGTTTGAACTAGGAGATGAGGATTTTTTTGAATTCCAATCTTATGTCAGTTGCCTAATGTTCCTGGCTCTAAGTGTCATCATCTGTAAAATATAGAGATTGGTCCAGCTAATATTGAGAAAGACAAAGACAGATAGGGATAAGATAGAATTCCCTGATCTTGGTTTAAAGAAATATTAGTGCAGCATTTACTTGTAGGTGGATTTATTTTTTAGAAATTACACATAGAATTATCCATAGTTATGGATACTAATTCTAAAAATTATAAATAATGAGTTAAATACATTATAGCACATAATAATAATATAATATTATAAGATAAATGATTAAATGTCTTTTCCCTGAAATATCTAAGGAAAATGCTAACAAAAAAAAAAAAAAGACAAAATATCTTCCGAGACAAAGGAGAAAACATTTTCAAAAGCAAGCACAGGCTCAGGATTATCAGTTGTGTCAATAAGAGGATAAGATAGGTTAGGTTAATAGCATTTTTCTTACTTTCCTGTGTCAAGACATGGACGGTATTTGGTTGTCTTAAGTTTTATCCATCACTGAAAGATTCTCTTTCACTACAAGAGTTTTAGAGTCTTTCCTGATAGGAGCACATTAATGCCAAGCATGTGTTTCCCATCACAAAGCACATCCTGAATTTAGATAGAAATGAAAAGCACCTTGACATCAGTCCCTGCAAAGGGCAGAATCACAAGAAAGGTCAAGCTTGCTTTGCATGGTTGAGAATTGCTTCTCAGTGCTTCCTTCTCAAAGGAAGTGCTTTCTTCTTGATTCCTTTACAAAGAGCTTGGACATCATCTTGCTATAAAAGCCCATCAGGCTGGCACTTTTACTGCCTGTATTCACACTGTTGGCTTTCCCCTGTTTACTCACTCGGGTAGAAAATCATTTGTGATCTCAGATTGTTATCTTTTTATGTGGCTGTGCCTAATACACTGAAAGAAATGGTAAGATTTTGTGGATCAGGAGCTCTGATTTGTATCCCTTTATCACTTAAATGTGAGCTCCCGCATCAAACTACGCACTGATACATTTCATTTTTTTCCCCTTGACATTCGTACCTCCTGTGAAATTCAGAATCGGACACAGAATGAAAAGTTTATGAATTATTATCATCTGACTTCATATATATTTTTTGAATTTAACTGAAACTTTTTATCTGTAAATCACAATTCAATGATGATTTAATCAGAATAAATATGGGATATCTTTGAGTTGAGGAGGACAAAGAGAGTCAGGGTACAGTCAGATGATTTATCTCTCTAATATTAACTTCCTCTTAAGACTTTTTTTTCTGTATACCTTGGAAGACCATAGAACAGAAAGAACCAAAAAATCACTTTGATGGTATTTGGGATATTGGTTTGGGGTTTCATTACAAGGTAACTATCTTAGATCTGTTTGACGGGTCCTTGGAAAATTCTTAGAAATGATCTAGCTCATTTTTAAAATTTTACAAATAAGGACATAGGAGCAAAGTTACTTAAGAGATGATAAATTTTAGAGAAATTATCCTGTAAAGTAATTGTATCTAACCCCCCCACAATTCCATAGCATAACAAGTGTGATTTTATATAACCAAGCTCAATGAACATAAAGCATGTTGGGTGAGAAACACTGTCTTTGTGTGTGGTAGATACTGCTGAGTACCTTGCAAAGATTGTTTATCCTTTCCATGACATTTCTTATTTCTAAGAAATGTATGATCACTTAGGGGCAATTCAAACTCTATTTTAATTTTCATGGAACTTAAGGTTGTGTCTAGACCATAGGCCATAGGTGTAAAAGTAAGATACACCAACTCCAGAATCAGTGCTCTGACAGTCTCTCACAGTCTCCTCTCCTTCACCATCTCTTCTCTCTCTGTGGTCTCTTTTCCGTACTTTGTTAAAAGCTACCATCACTAATAAGACTTTTAAGAAATAAGGATCCACTCTAGCCAAAGTTTGTCTGTCAGTTAAACACCCCGTAGGACTGCAAAACCTTGACTACATACGTATTTAGGTAGGGAAACATTTTGCTTTCCATCTGTCAGGTTGGCAAAAACTCAAAGGTTTGATAATATTCATTCTTTCTTACTGAGGCTTTAGATGAATAAATTTTCTCATACATTGCTAATAAAAAAATAGAAAACTGCAATACTATGGAGGACAGAAAATATCAAAATTATTTACTTGTTCATTTAACCTCAAATTGACAAATTCACATCTGGAACTTAATCAACTAAAAAATGCTTCTTTGGAATATCATTTTGGCCAAGTTATCCATTTTAGCATTAGTTATAATGTTAATATGTGACAAATTGTTCAAGTATTTATCCATAGAGTGATGCTTAAATAAATTCCCAGAATATATTGATTAAGAATAAAAAGCAAAGTTCAGGTCAGTCTATGTAATATGTTACCATTTGTTTAAAATACAGAAGAGGGACACAGTATATTTTCATATGTTTTCTCATCTACGTAAGGAAGACTTGCAGGTAAGAGAAATTGAAAAAGGGATTAATAGGGGTAGGAATGAGAGGAAGTTTCCTTAATTTAAATTTTCTTATGTTATTGTAGTTTAAATGAATGAATTGCCTATTAAAATACAATTAAATTAAAAATAATACAAGGAATAAATTACAGAAGTTATCCATGCTGGTTTCTATCCAAAAAGTCACAAAAGCAGGAGTTGCTACTTAATTAATGTTAAGGAACTGTTGTTAAAAAGAAACACAAGCAAGCATCACTTTGCGGTGAGTGAGATGGAATTATAGCTATTTATCTGCCAGCCCGGCTGGGTCAGTGTGCTACATGCTTTCTTTCAACTCTAAACATTTACTTACTTGATCAAAGCTCTCCTGCCTTCTTTAGATCACTGGTCCCTTTCAAGAAATGAGTCTTGCTCTCATAAGTTTAATTCCTTGATCTTCCTTCCCTTTGTATTTCTTATTTATTGTCTCCTTTATGCTAGACCCTGTTTTAGAAGGTTGTGATATATAAATAATAAGACACACCCACTCTCCTAAGGGATAATGGAGGGAAAGAGAAAGAATATCTTGTTATCAAGTAAATTATGCTTTGCAATCTACCTCATACGTTGAAGTCTTAAAAACTAATACATCAGATTGTGATTATATTTGGAGATAAGGTCTGTAAAAAGATAAAAAGTTTCAGTGCATGATTGGGGAGGACCCTAATCCAAAATGACTAGTGTCCTCACAAGATGAGGGGATCGGGACACAGACATGTGGAGGAAAGACCATGAGGAGACAAAGGGACAAGATGGCCATCAGTAAGTCAAGGAGAGAGGCCCCAGGGTGGAACTAAACTTTTCTACAGCTTTGTTAAGGCGTATATCTAGATGTCCTCCCAAAGTCTCATGTGCTCACAGGCAAGGCTTTTGCGAGTGACTGGATCATGTGTGTATATACTGGATTAATCCACTGATTAGTTTAGCATAGTTCTGGGTTTGGGTGATGGATTTACTGAAGAGGGAATACCGATCCTCTGTGTGGGTGGCAACAACCAGTGGGCTTATAGCCTGGATAGAATAAAAAGGGAAGAAAGAAGGAAGCCTCACTGCTTCCTGCCTGCCATGCCCCAGGCTGTTTCTTTTCTGCTTTGTCTCTCTGCTAGCCTGCCCTGCTTGGGAGCCAGGTGAACACACACTAAAGCCTCCAAAAATTGTGCACTAAAATAACTTTTCCTCCTCTAATTTGTGAGGTGTCAGGTATTTTCTTCAAGCAATGATAAAATAAAACCCTTGAATTTGAGTTTCTTGTGTCCAGATGAAAAAATGCATTTCACTTGTTAAAGCTACCTAGTCTGTGGAAGTCTGATATAGCATTCATAGCACATACCTGCAATGCAGGTGTTAGAGTTGTGAGGAGAAAGTTGGCCCAGCATGATAGAGAAACACAAGAAGGGACCTCTATTTCAACAGTGCACAAGTCAGAAAGGTGAATCAGCAGAATCTGAAGCAGACCTATTTCTATCCATATTTTATAGACAGGAAACTGAGGCACAAGATGGTTATATTGCCCAGGTTTCAAAAATAAGAAGGGACATCACCTACATTCAAGCGAAAATAAAACTGTCCCACGTAGTGGTTTCATGACTGTGTTACGCTGGCCCTAATAAAAGTTACCAAGGATAATGATGAAGGAGGACATGGTGCACATAAAGCATTCAGAGAGATACACGCATGTGGCTTGAAGGTAAAACACAAGGTTGGGCAAACACATAAATAGAGGTGGGTCCTGTCGATTTCTCTGGTGATATTGTTTTCATTCTATTTGGATATCAGTGGTACTCTTTTTTTTTTTTAATTTTGTGGTAGAAATTTAAGCTTCAGTACTTTAACCATAAATGTTCATCTAAAAAATCATTGCTTTGTCATAATTTTTATCATTCATATACCTGAAAAATACATGAAATAGTAAAATATCACCAATCCGCCAGAAATGTCATTGTCTCTTTCATTTATTGCTTCCTCCATGATAACTACTATACTTACTTCTGAAAGAATAGACTAGATTTATCTCATTTTGATTCCTTTTGTAATTGGAGTAATTTAGTGTGTACTCTATTGTATCTGGCTCTATTGATAATCTTGTTGTATGGTTATACTTTTTACCTTTCTGTCTATAGTATTCCAGTGTGCATATGCTTTGATTTATTGGTCAATTCTATAATTTGCTGACTTATAAGTAATTACAACTATTATGGATAATATTGGTGTACTATTTCTTACATAATAAACTAAGTAATTGCTGGATCATGGGGGCTCAGCACTCTGCCAAAAACTACATATACTTTTCTTTTTATTTGAAAGAGAAAAAAAAAGTACAGAAAAATAAAAAAAAATCAAGCAAACAAATAACAGCAACAAAAAACAACAAAAGCCAAGCAACAATAATAGCAATGGCAACAACAATAGTGATGTAGGATCTCAAAACAAAGTGATAGGAATTTAACAACAGTTGTGATATTGCATACTGATATTTTCGAAATAGTTGCTCAGGTTACCAGATACAGGAATGCAAAATTGATCAAACAATGTGATTTCCTTTTGAGCAGTTTCTTTCCCTTTCACTATATCTATTGTAACTTTTGGATCTTATTTAATTACAGTTTCTTATACTAGTGAGACAATATGGTGCTTATTAACATGAGACCGATTTATTTCACTTATGAATATAGTCTCCAGTTGCATAATTTCTAATCAGTTCATATCTCTTTAGTGCAAATTGAGCTGTATTTCTTGGCTATGTTCTGTTTCTGGAAAGATAATGATAATATTTCTGGGGAAGACTAACATTTCAATTTAAGTATTACGATTTCAAACATTGGAATATCAGGATTAAGATCTAGTTTAAAAATACCTTAGAAAACTTTGAAACTCTAACTGCTTACTACCTTTTCTTTTTAAAATTAATTTTTTGTTACATTTTATTTATTTTTTATTTTAAAAACAAAAAATAAAAATGATACAGAATTTCAAAACAAAATAATAGATTAATTTTTTGCTTATTGTTATCTTCAAAGTAGTTGTTCAGATCACAAGATATTGGCACGAAAAATGATCAAAAAATTAAACAATGAAAACATAAGCTGTTCTTTTTTGATGTGCTAACAGAAACTGGTAGTACAGTTATCTATCTTGCATATATATATATATATATATATATATATATATATATATATATAGTGTATACCTATAATCTTCTCCGTTTTTTCTTTTCTCCTTTCCCCTATCCCAGTTATTTCTTTTTGAGTGGTTTCTTTCTCTTTCACTTTCACAATATATATTGTACATTTTGGATCTTGTTCACTCTTTCAGTTGTTTACATTAGAGAGACAATACAATATTCACACATGCAAGTCTGATTTATTCACTTATGAGTATGATCTCAAGTTGTACCCATTTACCTATAAAAGCCTCAAGTTTATTATTCTTCACACATGAGTAATACTCTGTTGTATAAAAATAACATTTTCTATATTTATTCCTTGTTTGATGGGCATTTGAGTTGTTTCCAAGATTTAGCTATTACAAATTATGCTACTATAAACATGGGTGCACATATATTGCTGTGGCATGATGTTTACAGTTCTTCTGGGAAAATACCAAGGTAGAAATATCTGGGTGAAATTACACCTCAAATTCCAGTTTTCTGAAGAATCTTCACACTGATTTCCACAGGGGTTGTACCACTCTACGCTCTTACCAACTGTGGAGAAATGTTTGTTTTTTCCCATAGCCACACCAGCATTTGTCATTGTTTGGTATCTTGAGGACAGCCATTCTTTCTGGAGTGAGATGTGATCTCAGTGTGTTTTAATTTGTATTTCTCAATGAACAGTGATTCTGGACATATTTTTATGTATTCATTTGCCATTTGTATTTCTTCATCTGAGAAGTGTGTGTTCATCTCAGATGTTAACTTTTGGAATGGATCTTTGAATCTGGGAATTTAATTTTTCTTCAATTCTTTATTTGTTTTGGATATAAGTCCTTTGTCTAAGGGACAGTTGGCTAAAATGTTTTCCCATTCTGTGGGTTTTCTTTTCACTATGTTTGTGATTTTATTTGATGTGCAAAAACTTTTTAATAAGATGAGATCACAGTTGTTGATTCTTTGAAGTATATCTCATGCAGTTTGCATTTTGTTCATGAACTCTTTGCTTATGCCTGTCTTCCAGGTATCTACCTAATTTGTCTTAGAGTAAATTTGTGGTTTCTGTTTTAATATTTAGATCTTTGATCCAGTTTTACATTATTTTAGTGCACCGTGATAGGCATGGGTCTATTTTAGTCTGTAGCATGTGGAAAGCCAATTTTTCCAGCATCATTTGTTAATGAGGCTATCTTTCTTTCAGTGAACATGTTTAGCCCTTTTGTCAAAGATAAGGTGGCTAATTGTCCTTGAGGTTGTGTGTGCACCTTCTAATCTGTTTCACTGATCCTCAGATTTTTTTGTAAGTACAATTATGATTATTATCACAGTAGCTTTGTAGTATAATTTCAAGTCAGGGATTGTGGTACCTAGTGCCTGGCCCTTGTTGCCCAGGATTGCTTCCTTATTCTAGATTTCTTCCACTTTCAAATGTATTTCAGAAATGTTTCTCTATATCTGTGAGGTATATTAATGGTATTTTGATTGTAATTGCATTAAATTAGTATAACAGTGTTTGGAGTGTGGCTATTTTCACTATGTTGGTTCTTCATATCCAAGAGTAAGGGGTATCTTTACATATCTTCTTCAATCTCCTTTTTTCAGAGTACTATAGTTTTCAGTATATAGATCTTTCACAACCTTTGTTAGACTGATTCCTAAATATTTCATTTTTGGGGAGGCTATTGTGAAAGGTGTTATTTCTGTAATTTCTCTTTCAGTCAGTTTGTTACTTGTATACAAAAATGCCATTGATTTTTTTGTGTGAACTTTGTATTCAGCTAAGCTGCTGAATTTGCTTATTAACTCTAGTAGTCTTTTGGTGGAAGTTTTAGAGTCATGTACATAGTGTATCAAGTCATCTATAAATAAGAATAATTTAACTGTCTTTTTCTATCCTTATTTTTTTATTTCTCTCTCTCTTGTCTAATTGCTCTAAACACATCCAGAACTATATTGAACAAGAGTGGTGACAGAGGACATCTTTGTCCCATTTTTGATTTTACAGTGAAAGGTTTCAATTTTCATTCATTTAGTATGATATTAGCCATTGGTTTGTCATCATATGACTTTATTAGATTGAGCTAGAGATCATCTATTCCAATTTTCTGTACTTTTTTTATCATGAATGAGTGTTGGACTTTATCAGCATTTTTTCTGCATCTATTGAGATGATCATGAGATTTTTCTCTGACTTTGTTGATGTGGTATATTACATTTATTGATTTGCCTATGTTGAATCATTTCTGCATTTCTGGGATGAATACAATCTTCTTGATGATTTGCTTCATTCTATTTGCTAATATTTTATTGAGAAATTTTGCATCTATGTTTATTAGGAAGATTGACCTATAGCTCTTTTTTTTGGTTGGGGTTTTCTCTGGTTTTGTTACCAGGGTAATTCTTGCCTCCAGGAATCAGTTAGGGAGACTTGCTTCCCTTTCAAATTTATTGGTGATTTTGAAGAGTATTGTTAAATTCTCTCTAAATTTCTTATAGAATTCAACTGTGAATCCATCAAGGCCTGGGCTTTTTTTGTTGGTAATTTTTAAATTACGTTTTCAATTTCGTTACCTGATATTAGTCTTTGAGGATTTTTATATCTTCTCGATCTAGTTTTGAAAATTCATATGTTTTCAGGAATCTGTCCATTTCTTCTATGGTTTTCATTCTATGAGAGTATAGATTTTATTTTTATATTTTTCATTTTAAAAACAAAACTAAAGGATAGAAATGACACAGAATTTAAAAATAGATATTAATCTTCTGAATTTCCACAGGATTTGTAGTGATTTCACCATTTTCATTTCTTATTGCATGGATTTGAGTTTTTTCCTCTGTTTAGTAAGATTGGCTAGAGATTTATTAATTTTATCTATTTTTTTTTGGTCTTTTTCCTTTTTATTGGTACCAGGGATCGAATTTACGACTGCCTGCTTGCAAGGCAGGCGCTTATGCCACTGAGCTAAATCCCCAGCCCCTAATTTTATTTATTCTTTCAAAGAACAATCTTTTCAATTCATTAATTCTTTGTATTGTTTTCTCAGTCTCAATTACATTTATTTCTACTCTAATCTTTATAATTTCCTTCCTTTGGGCATTGGGCTGGATTTGGTTTTCTTTTTCTAAAAGTTTGAGGTGTAATAGTAGGTTGTTTATTTGTTTGTTCCATTTTCCTGTTGTGAGAATTCATCACTTTAAATTTCCCTCTGAAGACTGCTTTCATTGTTTCCTACAGGTTTCAATAAGTCATATTTGCATTTCCATTTGATTGTATATATTGTGTAATTTCTTCTGTGACCTCTTGGTTGTTTAGGAGAATATTATTCATTTCCATGTGTTTATTGAGGTTTTGTGGTTTCTTTTGTCTTTAATTTCTAAATTTATTTACTATGGTTAAATAATTTGCATGAGATAATTTCAATTCCTTTGCATTTATTTAAGCATATTTTGTGAGCTAATATATGCTTTCAAGAGTGACACTTGTACAGCTGAAAAGAATGTATATTCTGATGTTGTTGGGTGGAACACTGTACATGTATACTAAGTCCATTTGTGCACAAGTTTGGTCCAATTCTGTTGTTTCTTTGTTGTTTTTTGTCTAGTTGATTTATCTCTTTTTGAAAATGGAGTGTTAAGCTCTCTGATTATAATTGTGTTGTTATTTGATTTTTGTCTATTAATATTTGTCTGATATAGTTGGGTGCTCCCATATTTGGTGCATAGATATTCATGATTGTTATCTCTTCCTCTTGAAGTTTCCCCTTGACAAGTACATAGTGACATTCTTTATCTCTTTTGATCATCCTTGGTTTGAGGTTCAGATTATCTGCAAATAGAATAGCTACCTTTGCTTTTTTCTGGGCTCCCGTTGCATGTGTCATAAGGTCAGTTCTCATAAACTGTTTATAGATTCTACACATGCACGAGTCTTAACATGTATTTCTATCCTTTCTATGTTAGAAGGAGAAACAAAACAAAGCAAGACAAAACAAACATATTCCTATAAACACATGAAATGAAAAAGACATATAAGACTGTTGTACAAGGAACCATAGTTCCTGTGTTGTCTCTTGTTATCTTCAATAGAATTGGCTATATCATCAGACATAGTATAATTGAATATATTAGTACATAACAGTATTAATAAAAACACAACTTTGTATATAGTATAAATGTTCAAACACAGGCAGTTATCAAACCAGAACGTGTATCGTAGAGTCTTGTCATCCTCAGTGTGGTTGCCTATACTCTCAGACGATACTATTAATCATATCAGTTTTGAAAAAAATCTATCAATACCAAATAGCAGTCAAACAAACCAGATTTAACCAAGATCAGTCATGATAAAACAGTATAAGTCATACAGAGCTCCAGATTAAGACAATAGGAAATTAAAGATGATTACTGTGCTATATCCTGATGTTTTTGGGATAGCTGTCTGTGCCCTCAAATCTAATGCAAGTAGACAAACTGGGACAGAATAAAATCTATCTAAGCAGAGTGGTGCGAGTAATGTGGTCTTTAAATCCTGATACACTATTAACAATATTTTCTGCCATCTTTTTAAAGACTCTCCCTCCCCTTTCACTTCCCCAGGGTACGCTGTACATTTTTGGGTCTCGCCAAGACCCTTGATTTTAAATTGAGGGGTGGGCAACCTGCTATTTACATAAGTGGTTCTGAACCTTCTCTCTCCTGGACTTGATCTCTAATTGTATTCCTTTACCTATTAAAGCCTGTCTTTCCAACCTATCCACAAATAGTGGTCTAGTTGCCTGTATTACTCTCTGGTTCTCTGTCACGTAAAGCATTGTTTTCTCATATTTGATTTTCAGTCCATATACTATTTTTCATGTTAATTATATTTCCTATAAATAGCAACTTGGTGATCCCTACCTCCTGATCTACTCCATGTGTGGTTCTTTTTTTAAAAATTTAGTCTATCAAGGCCATCTATATTAGAGTTTATAACCAACCTTCTCTGCATCATTTCTGTTACGCTCTTTTTTTGCCATCAGTTGTCTGCTTATCTTCTTCATTCTGTTTTCTACTCCATTCTTTGAGGCCTGTCTGCCACTGTTCCTGGGATCCTAGTACTTTTCTTTCTCTCTAGAATGCCCTGCAGTATCCTCTATAGAGTTGGATTGGTGGTTGCAAAATTCCCAAGTTCCTCTTTGTCTTGGAAGCATCTTGTGTCTCCATTAATTTCTATAGACAGTTTGGCAAGCTATATCAATCTGGGCTGGAAGTTGTTTTCTTTCAGTGCTTGGAATATTTTGCTCCAGGCTCTTCTTGACTTGATGGTTTGTGTCGAGAAGTCTGCCATGATTCTGATGGGCCTTCCTTTATAGGTTATCTGTTTCTTGTCTCTAACAGCTTTTAATATTCTGTTCTTATATTGAATTTCTGGGATCTTGATTATTATATGCCTGGGTGTAGCTCTGTTTTGGTTGTATATGGCTGGAGTTCTGTATGCCTCATACATCTGCATATCATTTCCTTTTCCTGTTTGGGAAGTTTTCCTTAATTATTTCTGTGAATAACCTTTGTAGTTCCTTTGTTTGTACCCCTGCTTATTCATTTACATTCTTTATTTTCAAGTTATAGGTCCTCTTGTTGTCTTCTAGCCTTTTTATTGTTACTGCTTGTTTCCTTGTTATTTTTAAAAAGTTTTTCCTTTCATAATCCCACATTGCAAAACTGTCCTCCAGTTTGGATAATCCATCCTTAATTTCTTTCAAGCAGATTTGCCGTTTTGCCATAGAGTTTTTAATTTGCTGGTAATCTCTTTGAATCTGCTTTATGTATTCTATATTTTGTTTATATTCTTCATCAAATGGTTCTCTCCTATGTTTAAGTTCCTCCCTTCTTCTGTCTGTGTCTTCTTGAGGGTTACTTAGCATCTCTTTTATTAATCTTCTTATATCTTGCTTTACTTGGCTAAATATTTCCCTTTTGAACTCATCTACGAAGTCCCGAAGTTATCTCTTTGTGTCCACTGGTGCCGTGTCTGATATTGCATGTTCTCATTCTCCTTTGTATTTACCTGTCCTGGGTCAATGTTCTCAAGGTTGGGATCTGGGGACTTTTTGTTGTTGCTTCCTCTTCCCATTTTTTGTTTTCTTCCAGAAGGCCCCAGTTTCTTTCTTTGTTGGTTACAATTCTTCTGAAGCACACTGGCCAGGTGACTGTTCCCACTGCAGTGTGCTAGTGAGTTGCAAACAGGGGCAGTGTATGCTGGCCCCTCCCCTCTGAATCAGTCAAGCTGCTGAGGCCTGCACTGTGTTAGTGTGCACCACCTCCCCTCTGGATCAGTCAAACTTCTGAGGCTTCATTGCGTTAGTGTACATCGCTGCCATAGGGAATTGATTTTGGTTAACTTACTGGATCTCAGCCAGGTCATGTGACCCAGTCCTAGCTCACTCCACCAATCCTGTTCAGGAAGGGAACAACTGACTGAAGCCACTGCTGCCCTTTGTATTTTCCAGTCCTGCCCAGTCCCAGAATGTCATCTGCTGGAGGCCCCCTTTTTGTGTAATGGCTCCATTCCCATCACTCATCACAGGTTGATGCAGGCTCCCCGCCAGCTCAGTTCTCTGTTCGGCTGGCTGACCCCCGACCTCAGTGTGACTGCACCTCCAGTGAGTCGAAGCGGCAGGACTTCAGACAGCAGTAGCACTGAACCCTTAGCTGTTCCAGTAGCACCGGGACTGTATGTTTGATTGGTCTTCTCACCTTAGTTTCTTCTTGGAATGAGAGAATTCATCTCTGTCTGTTTGGGACTCCCCATGCTGTATTATGTTGAATTCTAAGTTGACTATCTCAGGGAGCCTCTGTAGCCAGCTGTTATCTATCTGCCATTTTTGCTCGAATGGTACTGACTAAATAAAAATCAGTCTCCAGTGAAATCTCAATAGCCGTCCTCACAGCCTGTGTTTCTCTGGATCAGCTTGTCGCTTCAAGTTGTGGGGGAGGGGAGTAGCTCTTCCCATCTCCCAGCTTGTGCACTGGAAGATGCTGGCATCTGGCTCTTCCTGCAGCAGCTGGTGCATGGTACCAATTCCCAGGGAGCACTTGCTTCTTCTGCTCAATGTTTCTTTCATAATGTTTGCCATTTCTTTTCTCCATGAGAAATTATTTCTCATCTAATTTCCTCTATAGCCTTATGGGGTTTTACTTTACTTCAGTTGCTATCATTTCAGAAATTTCAGTAGGCAAGTTTCAGTTTCTTGCATGTTAATATGTCCTGGGCTTGTTCTCAGTGGGCTAGAGGGCCGAGACTGAATTTTGCTCTTTTGTTTGATCATTTTCCTAGATTCCTCCAGATGAGCTGATTAAGTCCAGGCACTTCCCTTGCTGACTGACTGTCCTGTAGTGTAAATGTGTAGGCCAGACACCTGGGTTCCTCAGAGCTGAGGTTCTTGAGCTGATGGAAAAATGTTGAGTGGATCTTCTGCTCTCTTTCAGCTCACTCCTACTGATGGTGGAAAGTCTCTGGGCAGAGCTCTTTAGGACCCATGCTTCTTCCTGGGGTGCTGTATGGATGGCACCTGTGTGCTGTACTGGGCTGGACAGGGTTTGGCTCCTCTAAGACCTATGAGGGTGACTGGGACATTCCCCCAGTGGATGATACTGGGGTGTTGGGCTGGATTGGTGGACCTTTGATTCTCTAGGACCTTAACAGTGGGCCAGGACTCTCCCCAGATGGACTATGAGTTAGGCAGAGCTTGAATCCTCGAGGATCCACTTGCTAGCTTTGGCACTTCCATGATGGATGACTTCTGGGCTTGGATCTTCCAAGACCTGCATGGCTAGCCAGGGCACACCCCCAAAATATGGTGCTAGGGCTTGTGCTGATCTGGGCAGAGTTTGAAACCTCTGGGAAGTATGTGGCTAGCTGGGGCACTCCCCTGACAAATGTACTGGGATTCTGGGTTGGGTGGGGCTTGATACCTCAGGGATCCATGCTGCTGGCCTGGGAACACCTCTATAGTATGGTGTGGGGGCCTTGTGCTGGGCTGGGTGGGTCTTGGATGCTCTGAGACCCATGCAATTAGGCAGGGCACTCCCTCAAAGGATGGCACTGAGGCTCTGGGCTGGGCAGGGCTTAGTATCTCTGGGACTGGTGTGGCTGGTGGGTGTTCCCCTCAAATAGAGCACTGGGGCTTTGCACTGGGCTAGGTGGAGCATGGAACCCCTGGCCACTACATACACTTGGTTGTGCAATATTGAAGATTTTCCACGTGCAATGTTTTTGTCTCATCCTCCCAAATGCTTGGGATTATAGGAATGGGTTATCATGCCCAGATATTTATTTTCAATTTTAAAATGGATTTTATGGTACAAAGGCAAAGATAATAATAGTAGTATTAGAATCTCTGTCCACATATGTAAAACTCAATGGGGATATCCATTTATTTACCTGTTCATTCTTAGATCAAGTAAGTACTTAAATAACATCTATTATGTGAATAAAACTTATCAAAAATTTCATAGGACAGAATCACACACATAGTTACAACTCAGTCAAAGAATGTGGAAGAGTAAGAATGTAACTAGGGCCAAAAATAATTGAAACTACAGAACTGAATCAGGACTGGAGGCATCGAAAGTATTTTATGGGGTGGGAAATATGTGACATATCCTAACTAATTGGGAAAATACTTTCAGAACCTTGAAGTACATTTTGAGAACTGTGGTCTTTGTCTAGCAATAATGTAAAAGAGTTGCAGGTTTTTGTGGCTATAATCTTATGTTCATTTAGGAGACTAGCTGGGAGGGAGTTAAGCATGTTTTCTTTAAAGCAATTGGAAGTTCATTTTAGTGGTCCAACTGAGAGACAGAGTGATAGTATCCTGGGTTAATGTGGTAGCATGTCCAATTAGCTGAGGAATCTTTTACTTAATTCAGATAGAAAACAAGAATTGACAAAGTACAACTCTTTTGATATTTAGTGTCTGTGGACTTTGGATGAGTCTTAGCTTTAGGTATTACATCCCTGAATTTTGAGTGCCAGTACCCTTAACTCTTTATATTATAGTCAATAGTGTCACAATGCTTAGTGACTTCTTGCCACTTCTATCAGCTCTGCAGCAGCCAAGGTCCACAGGCCCCTTTAGGACTTTCTGGAGCACTTTTAGTAGTTTGCATTGCATCTCTGGGGCTCTTCACAGAGCATCACACATCTCTGAAGGTGGCTTCATGTCTCTGTTGCTCTCTGGAACACTTCAGGCTCATATTCTCTAGTTTTACAGCTTGTTTTAGTGTAATTCACTCGGTCCACCCAACCTGAGATGAAAATCGTGATGATACAGTAGAATCACCTACACAAGCCTTGATTAAGATCTATTCTACAGCCCATGAGAGTAATACACCAGAAGGAGCCCAGGGATAAACCTGAAGAGTGTGAGGGAATGCTGCTGATATTAAGGAGGAACAGGTGTAAACATGCAATCTCTTCTACTTTGCAGAACTTTGGGAGATTTTTGGAGTAGTGATGGGATTGGTGGGGCATCTGGAGGTTGTGAGGTAGGGCTGTCTGAAGTGGCTGCATAGTGGTGTTGTTTGGGTTATGTTTATGTTTCAAGTTGTTACAAAACAACTGGAGAAAGAGTAGGAGATACAGTATGTATCTCCTAGAGCAGTATGGGGCGTCTTGGAACTGTGAGAGAAGCAGCTGTTTGACAGCTCCTGTGTTTCTGTGAAAGTAGTGGGACTGAAATCCTGACTGTCGTAGTTTTAGAGAATATCCTGCCATGTTTATCATTGTTCCTTAAGTTTTTAGATTTCAGGGTTGTCAGCATCGGTTCCTTCCTGATCTTTGTTATGTCGGGCAGATTTTTAGGCATTCCTCTTGGCACTGTGGCTTGGGTGCTGAATATTTCTGTGTGGTCAGTGGATCTATTTTTACTTAGAATAGTTTTTCTTCCGTTTCGGAGGAATTAGAATGCCTTGAATGTCTCAAGTGCAGAGGGTATGAATGCTCAGAAGAGCTTTTTCTTTATGAATCCCTATGGATGTTGGATAAAGCATTTCAAGGTAGAAGTAATACAGGAATTTGGTTATCATCCAGAAAAAAGGAAATAACCCATTGTCATGAGATGGGTCATAAAAATTGGGAGATGGCTCTATTGTCTTTCAGAGGCTAACCCATTAGAAAAAAGTAGTCATGAGATGGTCATAAAAGTTTGGAGAGGGCTGCATTGTCTTTCAGAGGCTAATCCATTAGAAAAAAGTAGTCTGCCTTCTTGTCTTATGGTACACCTGTAATTCCTAAGGAAACTATCATTCACTCCTCTGTAATGTAACCTCAGTGATGGAAGGAACCTATTTCGTCTTACTCCCTGATCCCCAGAATCCAGTCAAGTGTGTGGCATATGATTAACATCTAATCAGTATTTCTTGAATTAGCAAATGGATAAAAGTTGCTTCAAATATAGTATCCAGGAAGAGCTAGAGTTCAGCTAGAAGGATCTAACTACCAGACGAGCCATTGACCAAGTGGTCTAGACCTGCAGGCTGAGTGTTTTACGATTTTTAAAAATGTTCTCTATTTTAATGGAAATGTCAAAGGAGAAGATGCACAAATAAGACTACAAAAATTTTATAAAATCTAATGTCTTAGCAAAAATCATTGTGAATATCTGTACAGATATCTTTATGTACACACACCTATACACACACATATGTACATACAGATTACACAATAACATGTTTGTATAATTGTAAAAATTAAGGTATTCCTATTAATCAAGTTAATCATATCACATAAACTTTTAAAAGCTGTTTTTAATCAGCAAGTCAAAAATTAATGTTAATAACTTCAGATAGATAACATTAATCTGAATATCTTCTAGTTTTTTATTCCTTAATAATAGATATTTGATTTATTTCTAATTAATTTCTATTATAAACAACATAATTCTGAACCTACCAGTAGTAATTTGTCCATTGTTTACATTTAAAAACATGTCTTAACAAATAAACATTGAATATATGTGACATATTTATTTAACTCATGTATGAGAAAACAAACGTTTGCATGTTTTGTAAGGAAAGGCATGATGTTGTATTTGCTAGGTGAGAGACAATTTTCTATGACAATACCACTGTAATTTTGAGTTTACCTTATCTACTAAATGGAAATAATTTCTGCCTTCTCTGTATAGAAATATACAAGTTAACATAGAAGTTTACAATATTTGGAATATAGATAGTAATAAATTCTAAATCAAAACAGATACATTGTCATAGAGATTTAATCTTTGAGAAAGCCTATTAAACAGTGCTTCAGTATAAGTGGGTATGGATTTTAATCCTTCTTTTCTGTCATTTTCAAGTTTAGGAAAACTTTTCTCAAGAACAACTTACTGTCAAACTTGATTTCATTTTGAAAGATATGGCCAGCAAGACAGAGATGAGAAAAACTGAGTATATCTGGAGGAATGACAGAAATATTTAGTTCTCTAATTAGTGTCATTTATTTGTTGTGAATTTGTGTTGAATTTTTTATTTTTACTTAAATTTTAAACTCCAGAAGTGCAGAAGCTATGCCTTAACTCTCCTAATTTCTTTGCAATATTTAAATGGATCCACCGACATGATTCAAAAGCAAATTCAAAACTAATGTGGAAATTTGATTTTTAATGATTGTGAGTGTGGTGTATATCTCAACAAAAATTTATAAAATATTTCAAAATCACAAATATTATTGGACTCTGGGAAGGGAAGAAATGTCATTTTGAGGAATTCTTAGTCCCAAAACAATGATTGTTCTGAAAAGTTAGAGATTAGAAGCTAAACTATTCCATCATGGGATTTACAACCTTACCTACACCTTTCCTCAGTTTCTGGCCTGAAATATGAAAAATTAGTTTTCCATCTCCATGTTTCTCTTACAATTTGCCTTAAGCTTGACTTCAGAATGAGCCAGAACTTGGTTGCTTAAGGGAATTGGTTCTATAGTTTGGATGGCCAGCCTCCTCTTGACTGCAGCAAGAAGGGTTTCTGACTATAGCTGCTTTTCATAGCTTCACCCAACTTGGTTAACTGGTGAGCCCAGGATCTGTTATACATTTTTTTGATAGTATCTTGTGTGTGTGTGTGTGTGTGTGTGTGTGTGTGTGTGTGTGTGCGTGTATGTGGAACTGAACTCATCATACTGTGCTTGCCAGGCAGATTCTGTGTCACGAAGCTATATTCCTGGCCCTTTGATAGCATCCTTTTACTTTGTTAAACTGGATACTTTTTATTTAGTGCTTATAATTTATAAAATAGGGTAAATATTGATAGGAAAGTTCTCTCTCCTTCTCTTCTTCTCTTCCCCTCCCCTCCCCTCCCCTCCCCTCCCCTCCCTTCCTTACCCTCTTTTCTCCTCTCCACTCCTTTCCTCCCTTCCCTTCCCTTCCCTTCCCTTCTGTTCTCATCTCTTCTCTTTCTTTTTTTTTTCCTGTCCTATCCTTTCCTCTTCTTTCTTTTTTTCAAGACATTAACATTGTGTATTGGGGTACTTTTTTCATCCCTGGGTTAAGCCATTTAGGAAATCAGTCAGAATGAGGAGTAACAGGGTGAAAAAGGACCAGCTCAGTTATCTGCCTCTGCTTCCTGCTCTACCTCCTTCCAGTGGTGGTTATTGAAAATTTTCAATAGGTATAGCAGCATCTCTGCTTGGGATTTAGTGAGAGCACTATTGGTTTTCTTTAAACATTAAACATCACATTGAATAATTCCTCACATGTCTTAGGGAGAATCTGTACCTCCTTTTAAATTAAAGTAAAATCACAGTGAAGATGACCTGTGTCACAGAGGCTTTCTCCCTGAACCGTCTTGAAACAAAAGAGTAAATGTTTTAACATTTATTTTAGGGCTTTATTAAAAATGGAGAATGGCTTATTAGTATTCCTCAGAGGTCAGTGTAGATGCCAACCAATCTGCAATTCTATCTCTATCTGCAGTTTCAGTTAGGCAGACCTCTCTCTGGACTGCTCCCTGAGAAGATAGCCCAAAGACCTGGGTCCTGTGTTGGACTGATAAAAGCAGAAAGCAGTGCTTAGACATTTTAGTACTGCAAATATAAAAGTCATATAATATCAAAGTTCAATGATTTGGGAATTTTCTTCAAAAATTGGCTTTGGGGAAATAAAGTCCCAAAACTTACAGTGTCTTACTGTGGAAAATAAGGATGAGATTTTCGTGAATTCAGGGGAAGTGAATTGTCTTTGTGATATAGTTTATTTATTTTTTTTTTAGATTTTTTTAAAAGTTTTATTTAAGAGGAAAAAGAGAAAAACACAAAACAAAACAAAGCGGTGTAAGGGTACACGTAATACAGAACTACAAAAAAAAAAAAAAACATAACAGTAAGAAATCACCTGTTAATAGATTACATATTATCATCTTGAAAATAGTTGCTCAAATCACAGTATCAAAGAATACAAGGTGGACATTCAAACAGGGAGACTGCAAACAGCTGTGTTCAATGATCCAAAAACATTGATATAGTCAGCTATTTAACACCCCTAAACACACTTGCTGTTATTATATCCGTTAGAGCTCTTTTTCTTTTTTTTTTTCCCTCTCTTTTTTACAACAAAATTTACACATTTTGGATTTTATTACTCCTTAGTGCTTATTACTTTTTTGGGGGGGAGAGAATATTGTCAAATATGGCAAAACAAAGCTGTCAGTCAAAACCAAGGATAGACATAGCACATGGTGTAGAACAGAGTACAAGGTTATCAACAATGGTTATCAACGTTGTCTCTTGTTTCCTTAAAAAGAATTGTCTATCTCATTAGATATTATAAAGTTGGACAAAACAGTAGAGAACAAGACCAATAAAACTCAGGCATTGTAAACATTACAGGACTTCCAAAGAAAACAATACTCATATAGTTTAACAGTCCTAGAGAGAGCTTCCTGTCTCAGAATCTGTCTCCCAGGTGTGTTTGAAATTCGTGCAATAATCATTTTTTTTTCCTGGAAATTTGTTGCCTCTCCCAGAATCTTGTGAAAAGAGCATGCTGTAATGGTTATAGAAAGCAGTTGTTTGATTTGAGCATGAATAAGTTTATCAGTTCATTTATGCAGGAACAATCTGTTAAAAAAAAAAAAGAAAGGGTAGCCTGCAGTGGGGAGGAAGAAGTACAAAAATGCAAAAGTGATAAAAAAATATGAAGCAAACATTTCTTCACCTCATCATTTTGAATCACTCTCAGAAAGCTTGCCCTATCTGAAAACATATGTGTCAGTTAAAATCCTGTTTAAAATTACCCAGTTCTTCCCTGCAGTTAGGTGTCTAGATTTTCTATTCCATTGCTTCTGTTTAGTTTTCTAACAGTATTGAGTAACTTTGTAAAGCACTTTGGATGCCAAATTCTGCTCCTGAAGACACACTATAAAATAAAGCTACGGGATATTGCATTAAAAGTGAAAATGATGGGGAACGGCTCAGATTGAATTGGTAATGCACTCAAGTGAGAGTTATGGGAGTCTCCTGTTGCACTGTTCAAAGTGAAAGATATGTTGATAAATCCGTCTCCATAAGGAAATATTCTCAGGTATCTTGTAATAAGAATCTCCTGTCCTGCATCAGCTCACAGGGCAAAGCCAAGCCCTGCTGCAAATTATGCAGTGCTCTTCCTTTCTCTTATCTCAGACTTCATCACCTCAGGCACTTGAGGGGGATACAGAAACATTTCCAGAGACATTTATTGAGAATAGATTGTAGATGAGAAAAATAATAGTAATAGCATTTTTCTAAAAAGTATTTTATTAATGTTTAATTTTTTAGTATTAACATAACTGTTGTAGTTCAGTTGGGAAGGCAACCAAGGAATTTGTTAAATGAAATGTGAAAAAGTCAAAGTACTTCACAAGCTGTTAGTGATAAAGATTATGATAAAACTGTATGTGTAAGAAAGCACTGGAATGATGAATAATAACATTTGTTAAGAAATGAATATATTGTCTCAGAATTTACTAATAAATACTATAGCATTGAGGATAAAAGTTTTGTTTAACTGTTGTTTACCTTGTACATGGAAACACCAACTGTTCAATTCAGAGAAAGCAGTAATATTTGATTTTTATTCCTTTTCAAAGGAAAAACTTGTATGAAGGAACTGATAGAGAAGGAAAAGAGAAGAGGTTTTAGAGAAAGGCTGGGAAGCAAGGCAAACTGCCTCCCAGAGTGCAGTGCATGAGGCTGTGACAGTCAGGCCAAAAGTTGGGTGGAGTCCCAAAAAGTGGTTTCCCTCAGGAAACCAGAAACCTGGAATATTTGCTAAAGAAAGCCACAGATAGTGAGGAAGCCTACTCCAAGAAAGAGGCCAGGGGGCCTGCACCTGGTAATGCCACAGGAGTGGGGTTTCCCAAGGCCTTTGGAGCTTACATCTTACCAAAACATGTCCCAGTTGCCTGATGTGGAGCTACAGGGATTAATGTTTTCTCTGCTGAGCTTATTCCCAGGTGCCGCTTGGTGCCTTATTTCCTTTTTGGATAGGGTATTGTTATTTTGTACCACTGCATGTTAGAAGTGTTTAAAACTTTCTTTTTGATTTTTAAAGGGTCTCACAGTTAAGGTATTGCTGTGAGTCTCAGAAGAGCCTTTGATGTTGGGCTTTTCAGCATTCGTGGAACTGTTAAAATTTTGGCAATTCTCAGCCAGACATGTTGGTGCACACGGCCCACCACTCAGTAGGCTGAGGCAGGAGTATCATTGCAAGTTTGAGACCAGTCTGGGCTAAAAAGTGAGTTCAAGGCCAGCCTGAACTGCATAGCAAGACCTTGTCACAAAAGACAAAAACGAACAAACAAACAACATTGGCAATTATTGAGAATGACTATGCATGTTCCATAAATAGATATATATAAGTCATTTCGGGGTGTGAGGTACAATGCAATGATTTAGGTCTGAGACATGCCCCAAAGGTCTCATGTGTTTAGATAGTAATTGGACCATGGTTGTATTATTCTCACTATCCTACATGCTGTTTTGAAGTGGTGTTTGGCTAGAGGTAGGTCACTAGGAGTGGAGTGGAAAGGTAGACAGCATACCTCATGAAGTTGTAGTTCAGAGTTTGCAGCCTCAGTGACTCATGGATTTTTTCTTAGAACTTAACTGATAACCGTTCACAGAAATCCTGCATTTTTACAGAAATAGCAACTCTCTTAGACAATTGTTTCTTTGGTGGGGGGTTTGCAAATAGCCAATCTGAAAGCAGGATTCAGTTCTCCTTGTTGCTGATTGGCTGCTGCCCTGTGACCCATCTCCTGCAGCTCCACCAGCATTCCCAAATCAAAATAGGTTGCTGTACCACATGTAGCTATCCCAAGTATTCTTGGTTTAGCATGACATATCTGGTTTAGAGTTCAATTGCCAATAAAGTCCCTGTTTACTGAAACTTCTTGAGCCTGGCTTTTTATCATTTGTATTTCTTTCAGTATTTTGATTATCTGATCTGAGACAGCATCTCCCATCAAGCTCGGCTTAGGATATTATATATGCTTTTCCAGCCAGCCTCTCCAAACCTTTCTAAACTTCTGCAAATAAATTCTAAACCTGCAAACCACCTGAGGAGGAGACCACAGGAATATTCCCACTTTGGGTACTAAAATTTGTCTTAGTCACTATTCTGTCACTAGAAAAAAATTCCTGACACCTATAGAAACAGATTTATTTTGGCAGTGGTCTCAGTCTATGATCAGGGGTCTCCAGCAGACACAGCAAAACAGAAAGCGTGGCAGACAAAATTCTGCTCAGGGTTCCCAGGATACAGGAAGAGAAGGGTTAACTCAGAGAGAGAGATAGAGAGATACACTTTCAGACCATGTCCCTAATGACCCATCTCCAACCGTGCCTCTCCTCCTCACAGCAGATTTAGCACATTCAGAATGGTGCCCTCATAATCTAATCACAATCCAATCACGTGAGGCTTTTAGCGAACATACCAGATGCAGAACATAACTCATAGATTGTAAATTTTGCTTGCTTTTCCTGAAGTCCTTCAATTTTATGCAGTTATTTCATATTATACAAACTTATATTGCCAGTATAATATATAAAATATTATATTTTAATTTTATTGTTTGCATTTCTTGTTCACATTGCTTATTGTGAGCATTTTTAATTATAAAATATGTTTTTGTATATGACTTTTTTGAATAGGCAAGTAAAAATTATATATATTCATGGTTTCCTGTGCCTTTAAAATCAGCTCATAGAATATTCATTCTTTATACTGTTTTGTTTCTGGAGAGAATAACATTGAACGCTGTCTCACTGAGGTAGAATCACCCATAACTATGAACTGCTGGAAACTGCAGAACCATTCACGCTTCTCATGATCTTAGGGAATTCTGCTGCTCCATTCCCTTTCTTGATTTTAGGCTTTGGGCTGATTTCTAGGCAAGAGTCTTAATTCTATCAACTTTCCCTTACTGTAGGGCTACTTAATTTCTTTTTTCTTCTCATCATGGAAAGAAGAGTGTCTTAACCTCTGACTTCTGCATTTCCCTAGGAACATAGCTTAACAGTTTCTCAATTGTTGAGGACATTCTACACCACAAGATTTAGCCACCATTGGTGCTTAGTTCTAAAGCTAGGTGACCAAAGAAATGTCTGAGTTACAGGACAACCAGTCTTGCTGGCATATTCCAGTTCCAGGGACTGATTTATATCCTTCATATCACCCAGCTTCCCCTTTTTTTTCACCCACACATGGACTCTCTGTACTTGAAATAGCTTGTGAGGATTTCTCAGATGGATTTGATCATAGCATTTTCTACTTCATCTACCTTTTTATACACAAACTGATAGAGACCACTATGAGGTGGCTCTGAGCAGGATTTAAAATTAATTGGCTTTTTATGTTTACTTGTGATTCTGTTTTAGGCCTAAGCCTTTTATCTGGAGATAGGCAGCGGATTCAGTTTAAGTGAAGCTCTATGAATCACTGGTCCTGGCTGGTGCTGGTGCTGGCTGAGATCTGAGGTGGCCTGTGATGCCACGATGCCTCAAAGGCCACAGCTGAAGACACCTGACTCCAGCCTCAATTTACTAAATAGAAACCTGCTGCATGCTCCACTCCTGCAATCAGTGTCAACCTGGAGATAAGATAGTTCTCATAATTAGCATAATTTACTACCTAGAGAAGTCTTCGAACTGACTCCCAAGGTCCTGATCAGTTCCTTCATTTTCCTCAGTATTCCTTCCCTTTGTTTGAAAACCAAATAAATACTGGCAGCCCAGAGAAGTTTTTTGTCTCAGCCCCAAGATAATCTCAAATTCTGCTAGGAGGGTGTTGATCCTCCTGGAATCCTAAGATCATAACACTTGTCTCTTTTATTTAAACCTTTGCCATCTACTCGTTTGGGATGTTGCAGGCCTGATCAGTCTACATTACCAAATCTTCTTTTGTAAAGTGTGAAGCCTTCCTAGAACTTGAGCTCAAAATACCTTCTGGAAATCTTGAGATTCTCTATACTATTAGTTATTGTTGTAGTCAGGGGTTCAAGGAGAACAATTACATACAGGACACATAATTTATAGTATTATTTATAATAGTTACCTGAGGAGTCAAATACAAAGAAAGTGCAGGAAATCTGTCCACAACACTAAAGACCTAGAAAAATCCAGTCGAGGGCCTGGATCTCATGGCAATAACCTGCATGAGTTCAGCTGAAAACCTAGACCCAATCAAATTTACCGCTAGAACCTGTGCAGGAAAGTCCCAAAGGTCAGCGATAGAAGGTAGAAAATCTGTAATAGTGAGGTGAAGGATCTGTGCCAGCAGGCCAAGGATTCTGTAGTGGAACCAAGAAGCGATGCTCAAAATAAACTTCAAGGCCAACAAGTACCACTGCATTCTCAGGGACAACGAGATCCCAGGTTCCTCCAATGATGAGAACAGCCGAGTACATATCAAGAAGCCAGTGTGACAAGTTTCTCCTGGAAATTAAACAGCACACATCTTCCCCTCCAGAGTCAGCAATGATCAAAGGAGGCACTAAACTCCCCCAAGGTGAATCACAGCCATCCTCAACAACAAGATCACGAGCTCCTCTGATGATAACAGCTGAGTTCATATCAGGGGAGCGTGCATAAGTTCCTCTAGGAGAACCAGTGGCTCTGAATAAGAACAACACTTAGGAGAGCCCATAATGCTACTCTTCCTCTCCAGGTCTCTTTTTTATCCTGGCAGTAGTGCTTAGGTGAGACATCCATGCTCAGTACCACGCTGATTCAGTTCAGCTGGTGTTAAAGTTGACCACCAGTTACCAATCCACTATGGTTATGTATGCAGAAAAACAATCATGCAAGAAAACCTGAAAGCTAGCCCAAGATTGCATGATCCAATAATTACCTTGCTAATAATAAAGAATAAATAAGTGTTTGAGCTATTACTGCCAAGAAGTGGGCAAAGATTTTTATAAAGTTATCTTTTTGATGCTTCTGATTACATCATGTATTAATATTGTTATGGAGAAGTTAAGGCTTAAACAAAAACCCAAATCTTTTGAGTCTAAAGTTTTGCCTGTTTGTCTCAAAACAGAGAGGTTGAAACATTTTCCTCACCATGAGCTGGCAAAACTCACATTCTGAAGCTTCACATGCTTTAATCCCATGCTTTAATCTCATCTCCGGTTGTCACCTTTGAGATATATTTGCAAAGGCAGTATTGTGGACTCCCAGTCCAGAAAGGTGTTCCTTAGGAAGGAGAGCTTGAGGTATCTCTTGTGGGTGGAGGTCAGATCAGGATTTGTGAGGAAAATGGGAGAAGGAAAGATCTTTCTGGTGAAGAGAGAAGGAAACAGATTTAGGGAGATTGGGACAAATGTTGGTAAAAAGGACATGCCTGTCTTTTTTTTCTGACATTGTTCTTGCATCTTAGAATGAAAAATTATTTTGAGTCCTCCTGAAATGAGTACAAAGAGAAGTAGTCATGTGTCATCCACTTAAATACCAAAGGAAAAAAATCCTGACAAAAACTCATAAATGAAGAAAATACACATAGTACACATATTAATAAAAATAAAATACACAATAAAAAATAAATACACATATTACAATACAACAAAATACACATATTAATAAAAAATAAAAGCTAAAAAATTATGAAGTATTAAGCAGTTGCTCAGGTTTTTGCAAAACAAAGTAGCATTATCAAAACTCAAGCACTTTAAAACTAAATGAATTTGAAAAAAGTAACAAAAGTTAAAGTTTTGTCTGAAGCTTCGGATATATTCAAAATGGATGTCTTTGATTTTTTAAAAATTTATTTTAAAGATAGTAAAATCCAACAAAACAAAACAGAACAAAGCCAACCAACGCAAAGCAACAAAATTGATACAGAACTTCAAAGTAGGAAACTAGCAAAACAACAATAGCTATCATAGTATATCTCGTTATCTTCACAATATTTGTGAAGCAAAAATATTCAATTAAGTACAATCATTAATTATCCAATATTTGCAAATACCTTGAAAAGGAAGAAAACAGCATCTCATACATGAGTGAAAATTATTATTTCTGTTACGTTTTCCCATGTTTTGTTTTACAACTGGAAATCCAAGCATCAGTTCACATGATTAATTTGAAATGACAACTGTAAGAATAATGAATTTAAGGGGAAACATAGGAAATCAATTTGAAGTGGCTTTATTGTTTATTTTTGTTTTCTAATTAGCTGGGTATATTTATAACACCTTTTGTGTGATTAGTGACTAATGATGCATGGAAACTGATTAAGTGAATATGTTACTTCAGAAAAGGGGAAAGAAGTTTTTTTCTACACAAAGGGACACAAACAAGATTGGATTATGATTTATTGCTTAGTGATAATCTGTACTGCAGATCACATTGGAAGTCTTCTTTTTCTTGTGAATTCTAGATGGAGTAGATACAGCAAAAATGCCATCTGAGGAAAAGATGGAATGTTAGCTGTTTAACTTAGAAAATAAATGTAAGACAGATCTAACAGCCAATACTTTTTGAAACATTGGGCTACTGAGAATCACATGGGTTACTGCTCAATGAGATGAGAAGTTTATCTTCCGTGAAGTGTTGAGGCACAGCTGGAAGACCCCAAGCCAGACCGTCTCATGCTTCTCCATTACTAATCACAGAGTGTGGGTGGGGAGGACTGAGTTAGAGGACACAACTGTTCCTTCCAAACACAAGTTCTCTAATTTAACGTTAGGTATGAGATTTTATTAAGCAGGGTGAAGGGAGGAGCCGCAGTTTTAATACTGCCTGAGTGACCCCCAAGGTTTCATGTGTTTAAATTTAACCCCAATTGTATGTTACTTAGAGGACAGAAACAAACATGACCATAGCATTTACAGAAGGATCATGGGGAAATGATTAGGATTCAATAAGATCACTAGAGTGGAAGTAACATAATTAAAGATGAGAAATGAGAAGGCGATCACACAGGCAGACCCACACATTCTCTGTGTCTTGGTCTATCTGCCTTTGGACCCTGTCAACAAAATGGCCATTGTCATATAAGATCCAGTAGCTTTACTGACTTGACAATTGTGAGCTAAAATAAAGCCTTTTCTGCATAAAGGGCCTTCTGCATCCTGTGTTTCATGATAGCAATAAAAACTGACTCTAATTCAGTGGGGACAGAAGACAATGAACTTTCTGACAATTAATTTTTATTAGTAAGATTTCTTTGCTTTCCATGGTATAAGCAAAGCAGAATAAAACCAAAAATTCCTAGAAGTACATTTCATCATTCTCAGAAAATAATTTAGTAGAGAGAAAATAGATACTTATGGAACCTTAGTAATTTTCAGATATTTCTGGAAATCCATTGGGTTCAAATTGTCTTTGGATCTTTCTAAGCTGAGTTTATATGTCTTCTCTTTATATCATGCCTATAGATTCCTGACTGCATTTTTCCTGTTGTATCACCAGAACTGTACAAGAAACTTATGACTCCAAATCCTATCTTCTTTAATTGTTTAGACAGAATCTCAAAGATGGAACCCCAGACTTCCCCATTTCCAAGTTAGTAATCACTAACCTAGGTGTACCACTGTAAAAGGACACTGCAGGTATAATTATGAGTCAGCCTTAAGAAAGACAGCTATTCCAAGTTACCTGAAGGTGTACACTGAAATCACAAGTCTATACTTGGTCTATACTGCCTTTGGACTCTATCAACAAAACAGCCATTGTCAGATAAGATCCAGTAGCTTTACTGACTTGACAATTGTGAGCTAAAATAAAGCCTTTTCTGCATAAAGGGGCTTCTGCATCCTGTGTTTCATGATAGCAATAAAAACTGACTAGTACAGTGGGGACAGAAGACAATGAACTTTCTGACAATTAATTGACAAAAAATCAAGCTTTCTTCCCATCTGAGAGCATGCTATGCAAGTCATAGAGTTTTGACAGAGAGGAGGGTAAGGGAAATTGAAGAGCATGACAGAGAATTGACTCACTATTCCTGACTTTGAAGATATAGTTGCATGAGTCCAAGAATGTGGGAAATATTTGAGTGGTTAGAAAAATGTCAGCTAACAGTAAGGAAATGGAGGGCGCGGGCAGATCTACCATTGCATGGAGTGCTACAAATAACCTCAATGAGCCAGAAGATGATTCATTCATAGAGTTTCCAGAAAGGAATGCAGCCCTACAGACATCATGAGTTTAGGTTTGTGAAACACATAGGAGAAGATCAGCTAAGCCTGATGTGTAGAACTATGTGATAATAGATAAGCACTGTACTAAATGGCTACATTTGTGTCACTTAACTACAGCAGCAATAGAAAACTAATACAGCCTATTATAATACTGCCTATGGTACTTGCTGGTCTTCGGCAGAAAAATTTTAAAGACTTTATTAATGTAACTCATGTAGTAAATAAGTTATAGTTTATCTTTGAGGAGTTATTTATTTTTTTACCAAAGGAAGACCTATTCGCCAAAATAATGTTTGTATGGATGGAGTGTACATGGCTACTTTTTATGTGTGTGTGGAGTGGAACCTTCTTGGTCAGATTTCCATGGATCTTAGTCTATACCTTGGAATTCTTTTTTTTTTTACCTATCATTCTCATCTCTAGCATAGAAAATCATAGCTTCTAGATATGTTATTCTTAAAACGTTCTGACCATTCAGTTTGATAAAAAAAAAGATGTTTGCACAATAATTTCCTTCAGAGTTGTGAGCCTTACAGTGAGCAGGATCTGTAGATAATCACTGAAATTGGTGGTTAGTAAATAAATAATACGTCACAATCAGTACAATTACTGTGAATTCTTTCAACTTTGTTTTTCCTCATATCCTTCCATTTTAAGATTATTCAGTTTTGTGATTGTAGAACTATATGGAAACCTTTTGGAACACTTTGTCAAGTTAATCAATAAATTTAAATAAATAAAGTCTTTGAATTAAAGATACTTAATGGACTGATATTTTCAATGCTTTAATTTCACAGACAGCTGATTTTCCAAATATTCAAACAAATATCACATTGATCCATAGTCTTAAATAGGCTTGAGTCTCTTTCCATGATGATGATAAGCTACCATGATTTTATAATTTGCATCTTCTTTTCCTAATTTTGAAAAAGGTATTTGTTAAATTAGAATTTAACAATTACAACTTTTTTTCTCAAACTCAACCATGAATTTCAATGTTTGCAGAGTTCTATTTTGTATTTATTGGGTGACCAAGAAGTGGTCATAACTCCTGTACAAAAATCACTGTGTCTGCACTTTTCAGAGGACTGATCTAGGTAGTTCTCCATTTTGTGCAATAAGAAATGATAATGTCTCATCATTTTTAAGTATCTGTTAATCATTGCTTCAATAAACACAACTGGGTGAGATACAGACTATTCACCTCTTGCCCCATGCTGGTAATACAGCATCTAGAAAATGAAAATATCTGCCTTCCTTGTTAAAGATGAACAATGTATTCAGCAGCTTTGGTTTATAATAAGGTCTTTGGGAACACAGCTTTTTGTTTTTGTCAAGTTGGTTATAGTAATAACCAATGTTAAATGTTAACTGTACAGGCACCACGAACCCTGGAAGAACGTTACTGGAATATGTTACTAGGAGCAGAAATATGGTTTGCTGAGGAGCTCATGCACAGGAAGGCATTTGACAGTCAGTGCAGAGGCCAAGTCTTTCCAGTGAGACTGAGGAAGACAAATCAGGATGTACAGATGATTTGGAGGACATTAGGAGACTATCCTGACCAGATTAATTTCTGAAAGTTTGTAGAGCGCTTTATGACCTAAGTAAGGGATGTGACATTTTTCCTGTGTGCATGATGCTGTAATGTCACAACCCATCTATCTTCTGATTCCCCTGCTTCTCTTGGCCCTGCTCCATGTATCTCATCACTGCTAATCCTGAATACTCCCGTGCAGCTGAAATGTGATTAAAATGAACTAGCAGTGCAACCTCAAAGGAGAAATGCAGTCACAAAAGAGCTGTCACGTCAGGGCTGATCTGAAGGGGTGGGGAGAGGGAGTATTCCTGCTAACCTCGGGTCTGCGCGAGTGTTTTTGATGATGGTGTAGCTATGTTTAAACCTTGGCTCACTCTCTGTACAGAGTTCTTCAATTCTGCTGCAACCTCTGTGTCCTTTTCATCTGAAACACTGCAGATCACCCAACCACAACGCTAACAGTTGTGAAATATGATGACAATATGACAGCGATTCCTGTCTAATACAATGGGCAACTTGACCCTAAGCAATGGCAAGGGTTTCTGTCCACAGACTGAATGGTTTGAAGGCCAGATTAAGCCGTAAACACTGAATGGTCCTGTCACAGGAACCCAAGATGATCTTTTGCAGCTTCCTATTCTACCTGAGGTGCCACGATTGGTATTAAACAATATGAGATTAAGCTCTTGTCAGGCAAACTAATGAATTTTGGATTGATTTCTGTCTTCTGCAATGTGACTGACATGTTTGACAGCTAAGATTTATAAGGCCTTTATTGCCTCTATTCATGAAGAAGCTGTTTATTTTGGTTGATGGGCAGGCTTCTAATGTTCCCAGTGGGAAGCTGAGTGCCAGCGGGAAGACTGTTGTGAAAGTGCTCTCTGGCTGTCTGGAGCAGACCTCTTATAGATTTGTAATCAAGAACTCAAAGCACTAATGAGGGTAGGCAGGTTCAGAAGTTGTTTTGGTGACACTGGATCAGTGGAATGCTCCTGGAGAGTATGTGCCTGCTGCTTAGTTACTGATCTTGAAGGTAAAATTTCTCTTTCATTTATTTATTTTTGGTAATAGTGTAACTGGTATTCTGGAGAGTAGATTAAGAACGTTAATTCTCCAAAATGATGGTAGAAAAACAGTGCAGTTTTTAGACTGGAAACATTCCCAGCTTCTGATCGCTCATGTTAACTCATCGGGTTTTCTACAGGAACCAATAATTCTAACCAATAATTCTAATAATTATTGATTCTATAGAGTTAATAATTAGAAAAGGGAATTTATTAGATTAGTTTATAATATCAGAGTTGGACACTGCGCAAGGGCTGTCTGTATGCTAGAAAGTCAGACTCCAGTAGCTGATCAATCTAAGAAATTGCATGCCAGTCTGGGTGCCCATCTGGAACTGAAGGCCTAGCAGCTCCCTGGAGGGTCACTGGTGTGAGTTTGCATTAAAAACCTGAAGAAGCTGAAATATGAGTTCTACATAACAGCATCAGCTAAAGACATATTTGTTTGTGAACACTCAAGCTTGTGAGCATAGGCAGACTCTTTCCCTTTTCATTCCATCCCAGCTGCAAGTCTATTGAACAGTGCCACTTATAAGGAAGACAGACTTTCATGGATTTGCTGGCCTACATGTCAATCATTTCTGGAAACACTTACCTTGTCCTCAATTCAGACCATCTCTATTATGCAATCCCACTACTGGAGTTCCCCAAGTTTCACAGAAGACTCTGTTGAATGTGTGTCATGGTTCAACTGCTTTAAACCTGATCCTATTTCCCTCACTTTTTCACAGTTGTTATTTCTTAGATACATCTGAATTAAATCTCGACTTAGAATATGTTTCTAGGAGAAACTCGCCTGTAACCAGGAAAGGAAGTGGGGAATGGTCAGAATCACAGAGGAAGAATGAACAAGTGTTGATTACAAGGGGCTTTTAAGGATGAAAAAATGACATTGAGTACATACTGGAGATTTGCAATTTAGGGATTGTGAAAGATAGCATCTTAGGCAGAAGAGAATCTTACTTTCATTGCTTTTTGAGGTTCAGATCCCAAACAGGTTGCAGAACAAACCAGCCTCATGTTGTCTTTTCCATCACGTTTACATGATGATGTGTTTGGCATTTCGAGGTAGATTCTACCTGGAATAAGAAACAGAAATGAGAAAGTCATTGTTGAAAAAACAATAAACTAAACAAAATAAGCACAACTAATTTTATACTTCAAATATTGTGATAATGTTGTAACATTATCTATTGGAAAATGTATATGATAAGACAAAATGTGAATGCTCCAAAGTCACCAAAAAGACCACCAATATCCACAGGCTTGATGCGTATAGTGTGTATGTACTCATTCTGGCAGGTGTCATTAAGTACAGCAGGCAAAGACAGCTCGAATGAACTTGGAGCTGGTGTCTTAAAGGTTTAAAGGACATTCTATAATCTTTATTATGCATGAAAGGACTGATAATTAGTATTAGGACCCTTTCTCCCAAATACTTCCTAGAAATTTCACAGTTTTTGTTTTTTCTCTAAATTTACTTCTTCGGTTTGAGAGCAGCATGATATAGCTATTTTACTTTTATTTATCTTTCTCACAGTAGCATTAGCTATATCATAATTACATGCCAAATGAAAATTCACCAGTAAGAAAAATCTCAGGCCCAGAGAAAAATAAATTCATGAAAATGCCTTCTTCCAAAATGAGTGGCCACCAAAAATAGTGACTGTGTTGTATTTACTACTTTTGGTGAGTGACTTCCTTTATGATGAAGTATTGGGCTTTCACTTCTGAAAAGTTGAGTACATATACCTAGCAAGGGAAGACCTTACATGTAAATATGCTGTGGCAACATCTGCATGTGTATGTTCTGGGGTTTTGAAGAAGTTCTTGGTCTGCAAAGTTCCTGCCTTACAAGTTAAATATCCTCATGAGTTAGAATGACAAGGATCAGATTCCACTCCTGGCATGCCAGGACACTGTGGTGAGATTAACCTACATTGTTTACTGAGGTATGCTAGAACACTTTGTGTGTAGTTGTGTGTCTTTTTTGAGACATGATGCAGTTTAGGCTGCCCTTGAATTCACTTCATAGCTTGGACTGGCCTTGAACTCACAGAAATCCTCCTGTCTCAGTCTTCCAAGTATTAGGATTACAGATGTGTGCCACCACAGTGGCTTAGAACACTTTGGGCAGTGATTTTTTTCATTATGGCAGTCAGGAACAGCAAGAAGACAGTTGTCATGAGAAAATCCAATAACATTTTCCAAACTGCAATGTTTGTACGAGTCTCATGAAAATATATGCATGGAAATTCATTTAGTTTGAGTGGGTCCTGAGGATCTGAATTTTAAAGAAGGTCCCAGATGACATTGGCACAGCTGGAACACAAGTCAGACTGTACAAGGTCACAGCAAAATAAAGAACCATGAGCAGCTTGTTCTGTTTGGAAGGTATCTTATGAATCACTGCCCCACATTTGAGTAGACTGGTTTGTCACATTCATCAGCTGTTACATTATTGAGATGAAAAGGTAAGATGTTCCCAAGTAGGAGCAAATAAATAATAATAAAAAAAAAAACACACAGACTTAAGAGTCATAGAACCTGATTTTAGTCCCAGTTCTGCCACTTACTAGCATTCAGTAACCAAAGCTAAGTATTTAGCTTGAGCCTCACTGAGGAGAATAACAATGCCAGAGCAGCCTCGATCCTAGGAGCTCCAGTCATGTCATGGAGGGGACAGAGTTAAGCAGAGCTACCGTGCTCCTATAATGTCTCTGGTGAGAGACACTAATAGGGGAGGCTGGAAAAGCCTAAGAAAGATGGCAAGGTTTTGGGTAAGTCAAATTGTTTTCTGTGTCTTTCTGAATTTCATGAGCTTTTCAATGAGTGCCTTTTACAGGCCAAGCACAGTGGGAGGCATGATCAATGAGTATGGTCACGTTTCTCTACTGTCCTTTAGGGAGGTGGCTGGAAGACAAATTTGGTTTGTTTTCACCTTCTCAGCATCTCTGCATAACATGCAGAGGGAGAATGCAAAGGAAGAAATTATTAAATGGGACACAGTATGCTAAAATAGGTCAAGGAAGGAAATGAAATAGTGTATTCCTTCTATTCTCTTCAGAAAATGCTGTTAAAATTAGACCTGCATAGACCGGATCACAAGCTTAGCATTATAAACAGTTTTTTCACTACACAAAAATTCTTAGCTATGAAGGACTTTCACTATTATATAAAGACTGGCTAAAGATATGTGTATATACTGGATAAGATGTATATTTTATTGATTTTAGAGGGATATTTTTAGACAGGCCAAGTATTTGGTGTGATAAACACATAGGCAAACTGTTTCCAGTAGTTGCATTTTCTATAATTATTCCCCTAATGACATTCTTTAACAAGTGCCTTTTCTGTTCATTTAAATTAACTTAGCCCTAAGATATCAAGACATGATATATTACCTTTGCCAGAAGTGCTAAGATTTGTCTTATCCTTAAACACTGGAAAGTGTTTTACAGTATGTGCTATTATTACTAACTTTACCCCAATATAGTAAGTGTAGACATGTTGATTGTCTTGGTCTTCATGACATTGTAAAATTACCACCTACCCTTCAATATAATGAGCTTTATTACCTTCACACACACAAAGAAAGCCCTGAATGTCTTCTTAATGAATCACAAAAAGAAAGATTCTGTAAAAAATTTATTTTGATCAGGTTACTTATCGTTGGCATAAAATACTTGACACCTGCAATTTAAAGCAGGAAAAGTTTACTTTTGTCCATAGTTTTGGAGATTTCAGTCTAATGCCAACTGGTTCCACAGCAGGAACATCCTGGAAGAAGATTGTGGTGGAGTTTCTAACTTCACTGTTGCAGGAAGCAGAGCAGTGGAATATCCCAGGAGGTAGGGGCCAGGGACCATATATAATATCCAAGGTCGTATCTTTGTGAGCCACCCGGATGTACCCAGAAATGTGGTTTACCAATCCCTGGGCAGATCTCAAGTCAATCAACTTGACAGGGCAGCTTAACTATCATACCACATTCCTCGTTAACTTGACACTTAGCCATATATCCTTAAACCATTCTTAGTCTCTAAACATGCACATGGTTATAAGTCAACTTAACAAGATATAACCATTCTGAATAGAATCAGAAATGCACCAATTTCCTTGCCAAAGTGTCAAAAGTTCCAGTATTGATTGAAAGTCTGAGTCCAAAGTCTTCCCTGAGACTCAAGGCAACTCAGCTATGAATCTATGAAAATTAAAGAAGAAAGTTACAAAAACTTACCTATTTTAAAAGGAGAAATAAGGATACAGTAAAGAACAGACCAAAGTAAGACTAAAATCCTGCAGGGAAAATATTAAATCCTGTAGCTGTACATTCAGAGTGACTGTTTTTGTTTTTCTTTTCTTTTCTTTGTTTTTTTCTGAGACAGAGTCTCACTGTGCATTTCAGGCTGGCCTTGAACTCGTGGTGATGCTCCTGTCTCAGCCTCTCAAATGCTGAGATTATAAGCATGTGGCACTGTGTTTGACTTTTCCAGTGTGACTTTTGATCCTAATATGTCATCTTCCTTGAGTCAATTAATGGCTAGAACATTAGCAGGACACATTCATGGGTGTGATAGGTGGGTGATGGAAGTGTGGGTCCTCTACCTTTTCCTCACCAGCACTGTTGCACTACTTTGTTCCTGACCACCACAAACCAGGCACCTTTTTTCCACCATGCCTGTGTCATTATGTTCCTGCCTTGCAGACAGCTAACTATGGGCTAAATTTCCCCAAACTGTGAGCTAAATTAAATTTTTGCTTTTGGAGTCATGAGTGTTGAGTACTGTGTCCAGCAAAGTTGACTAACATATTTGGTATCCAGGATACATATAGAAGATATGGCCCCACCCTAGGGTTTTGCTGATTGTAATCTATATAATCTCTATCTTGGGCTGGTTCTACTCCTTGCCTGCAGGTTTCCTTGGCAGATGTCTCGCTTTTCTTACATCTCCATCTTCCTGGGGTCTCCACTGCAGCTGCAGCTTCATTCTTACAGTCCCATGTACTCAGCTGGCAGGAGCACTTTGCCTGGTTTCCTAGGTTTTTCTTTGAGATCTGGGCGAATGCTTCCATAGCCCTATATAACTTCTGCATTCTGCATACTTGAAAAATCAGCATCACATAGAAGACTCCATGACTTGTCAACAATGTAAGTAGTTGCCATTCACCCTTGGACTATTGTTTCTGTTGCCTTTGAATGCCCGGATGCATGGGCATGGTGAAATGAAACCAAGGAAAATAAATCCCTAGGTAAGCCTTCGTAAGCATGAGGCACAGCAGCTTTTTTTTTTTTTTTAAATGGAAGGTTTATACTTTTGTAGCTTTGATCCTGTGATAGGTGGTGTCTGGCTGACTGCTGAGATGTCCTCAGGTCATCTTTCTTCTTATCTTGAAAGTACTTGGTCTTTTTAGTAGTACTGATCTCTTTAGGGGCCACACCTCCACTTTCTTTTGTGGATGAAATTTAAATTTTTGATTTTTTATCAGTCTTCTGGAAAATCCCAAGACATGAGAAAATTTAGATTTTTTTTCAGAGTGTAACATACATTGCCTCTCATCCAAATCTCAATACAATCCTCATTCTCAAGTGAAACCTCTTAGCCCAGGCTTTACTGTTAGCATTTCTTTAATCATTCTGGTTTTGGAGTTCTTCCCAGAATCACTGATCAAGGTCTACTTGGCACATTCTAATTCTTCTCTAGCCTATGTCTCTAAATCTTTACAAACTCCTAGCACAAACCAGTTCCAAAGACTTCTGAATCATATGATCAGGTACTGTCCTAGCAATGACCTCACGTCCTTGTGAAAGTTTTCTGTATTGGTCAGCTTTCTTGTCTCTAGGACAAGTTATCCCAAATTTACAATTTATGGGAAGAGATATTTAATTTGCCTCCTATTTTTAGAGGATTCAGTCCATGGTTGTTGGTGGGAAGGAAGACACGTGATGGTAGAATGAAACTGCTTACTTCAAGGTGGTTGAGAAGCAGAGCAAGGAAACAGTATCAGAGAAGAATAATCCAAGCACACCCATAAGTGGATGAAATATCCTGGCTTCTCTCAAACCAATCAAGTTGACAAACCAGTTTAACTGTTGTAGATTTCACAGTAAAAAGTTTTATTATAAGTAGTCTGAATTTGTCTTTTAATTTTCTTTTCATCAACCTGTTTCCTCTCATTCCTTCCAGGAAGAGAGATGGCGAGATAGATGGGGAAGTGCTTCATTAGATTGAATCTACGTTTCAAATAAAAAGAGTATATAGTAACATTCACTGTGATATAATACACCATCAATAATATATCCTGCAAAATGAGAAGTTTGGAAAATAGTAATTCATCTAACATCATGGCTTCTTGGTGAGTCTGTTTTTATTTTTAATTTTTATTCAATTTTCCTGAAAATTAATACAGGTGACATCACTGGGATTTCTTAGATTGAACCTGGAGGTTTACAAGACTTAAGTTGGATGAATGTAAATTTTATTTGTGACAGAGACTCCAGTGACTTGAAAATCATCTGGGGCTGAGAGACCCTACTGAGATTAGAGATTGAGAATATATAGTATATGGGGCTAAGATCCAAGTTCCCAATGAGTGAGCAGATACTAAATCATCAGCTGGAACAACACAGAGACATATATGTATTCATATGTGCCCTGATGGCCTGATGCTGATAAAGTATAGTTACATCCCACTCAGGGGATGGCTCAGTGGCAAGCATATTAGGAGAAAAGTGGCTTTCGCTGGAGAATTCTTCTTTGCCACATGTAGTCATGACTAGCAGAGAGATCATTCCTGAGGAAAGATACATCTCTTGACTACAGTTCTTAAAGGTACAAACATTATCCTTTAGGGCTAATGTCAAGTGACAATGCCTCTGTTGTCATCAAGTGACTTAAATAGAAGTCTTGAACCCCTTTCAAACTTTTGGTTTTTAAAATTATTTTCCTTCCAAAGATGTTTCTTTGCAAGTAAAGAGCTATGAGTCATCTTGCTTTAGAACTGAGAGAGAAAATTTACTTCTGCTATAATTAAACAATAATTATTATTTTCTCCTCTGAGGGAGGACTCAGGGAGATAAACAACTCCCAGATAAATAAGGTCTGGAGACTGCAGGCCAAGACTTCTATTGATTCACAATATTTTTATCTCTCTGTTCCTCCCAAATAAAAGATAATGGTAGCAATTATTTTTAAAATGATCCTTTCTTTAATCATTTAAAATTTCTATTTTCCATCCTACTCAAATAATAATTGCTTTTATGGCATTGGTGTTACATGGGGTGGGGTGAAGATAGAAAAAAACTGAGACTCCTTTTTTAGGTATGGGCCATCTTTAAAGTACACAGAAGTATAAGGTAACCTTCAACTTGAAGTGTGGTAGTGATATCAAGAGTTGAGTAGGATCCAGAGACACAGGCTAGGGAATCTTGAGGCTGGAAATATCCTGTGAAAAAGGAACTTAACCTCAAGTGTTTTACATCATTTGATTTCCTCAAATGGTAGGTAATGTAAATCAATCCTGAAATTTCTTTCTTAAGAAATTTGGAATTAGCAATTGTTTGAAAACAAAAAAAGAAGAGAGAGTATTCTGAAGTTAAAAACATTCCTTCAGGTTTGTGTATCATGTTTGACATCTCCAATGTAGAAATAGAAGTGAACTATGTCATATGTATGTAAAAATTAGAGTAAGTTCCCCATTAGGTTATAGTAGTAGATTATAGTGGTTAAAGCAGGTGTCTTCGAGGGCCATCCAACCTGCAGGAAAATCCTAATTGGGAATAATATTAAGTATCTACCTAATAGCCTACAAATCAAATGAGATAATGCAAGACAAGTGCTTGGCATATTGACTAGCATAAAATATGCCTTGTAAATGATGTATAGAATTGTATATAATAATATTATAGAGAGTACATTGGTGACTTCATAGTATAATTTGAGAGAACTTAAAAATGTCTACTGATCCACATATTTCCCCTTTCAATATTTCCCACTGTTTCTTCCTACTTTTTTTATTTTAAAGAGGTAAAATTGAACACAACAGAACAGAACAAAACAGAACATAAGAAAACAATGTAAGAGACATAAATTGTTTTTTGTCTTTTTCTTTTTTATGGGTACCTGGGATCGAACTCATGACCACACACTTGCAAGGCAGGCACGTATGCCGCTGAGCTAAATCCCCAGCCCAAGACATAAATTTCAAAGCAAGACAATCAGAGATCATCACTATCTTATCATATTGTCTGTTTTCTTCCAAATAGTTGACCATATCTTCACATACAGAGAATTCACATGAAGCAACATAGTATAGAACTGATCTGAACAAGATGAGGAAGGCATTTTAGGTCTTCACAATCAGATAACAGGGAAGTCAACAATGTCTCTCATTCTCTTCAAAATAGCTGTCCGTACCTTCATGTATGTTAAGATTAAACAAAATGTAACAGGCTAAAATCACTCTGAACAAAAAATAATAGTATTCCTTGATTTCACATCATGATGCTACAGGATCAGCACTGGGTACTGTAGTGTCTCTTCAAAGTAGTTGTTCATTTCATCATGTGTTATATGATAGCTCTCATAAACTGTTTATAAGTTCTATGCATGCATGAATCTCTACATGTATTTCTATCCTTTCTGTAATAGGGGGAGAGACAAAACAAAGCAAGACAAAACAAAGCATATTCCTATAATAACATGAAATGAAAAAGTAATATAAAACTGCAGTACAAAGTGTTCTACAATGGTTATTGTGTTGTCTCTTGTTATCGTCAATAGAATTGTCTATATCATCAGGCATAGTTGAATATAGCAGTACATAACAATATTAATAAAAACAAGACATTGTAGATAGTGTAAAACTTCAAAAGCAGGTAATAATCAAACCAGAATGGGTATCCTAGTGAATCTTGTCATCTTCAGTGTATTTGCCTATACTCTCAGACTTGATACTATTAATCATAACAGATTTGAATAAAATCTGTTGATACCAAACAGCAGTCAAACAAACCAGATTCAACTAATATCGATTATGGTAAAACAGTATAAGTTATACAGGGCTTCAGATTAAGTTAATAGGAAATTAAGGATGATTACCGTACTATATCCTGCTATTTTTGGGATAGTTGTCTTTGCCCTCAAATCTAGTGCAAGTAGACAAACTGGAACAGAATATAATCTATCTAAACAGAGCAGTGTACATAATGTGGGTTTTAAATCCTGATACATTATTAACAATACCCTCTGCCTTCTTCTTTTAGACTATTTCTCCCCTTCACTCCCACAGGGTGCACCGTGCATTTTGGGTCCCACCAACTCCTTCAGTTCTTAGACTGAGGTGGGGCAACCTGCTATTTACCTACGTGGTTCCGAACCTTCTCCCTCCTGGACTTGATCTCAAGTTGTATTCCTTTAGGTACAAAAGCCTGTCTTTCCAACCTATAGGCAGCTGCTGGTTGAGTTGCCCCTATTACTCCCTGGTGCCTTGTTACATAGAGCATTGTTTTCTCATATTTGATTTTTGGTTCATAAACCCCTTTTCAGGTTAATTATATTTCCTATACAGAGCATCTTTGTGGACCCTACCTCTTGATCTACTCTGCCTGTGTTTTTTTTTTTTAGTGTATCAAGGTCATCTATATTAGAGATCATAGCCCACCTTCTCTGCCCCATTTCTGCTATGCTATTTCTCTGCCATTAGTTGTCTGCTTTTCTCCTTCATTCCACTTTCTTCCCCATTCATTGAGGCCTCTTTGCCACTGTTCTGAAATCCTGGTACTTTTTTTCTTTCTCTAGAACATCCTGCAGTATTTTCTTGTAGGCTTGGATTGGTAGCTGTGAATTCCCCCAGTTCCTCTTTGTATTGGAAGCATCTTTTTTCTCTATTAATTCCTAGCAACAGTTTTTCAGGGTACATCAATCTGGGCTGGAGGTTATTTTCTTTCAGAGCTTGGAATACTTCACTCCAAGCTTTTCTTGATTTGATGGTCTGTGTTGAGGAGTCTGCCATGATTTTGTGGGGTTTTCTATTATACGTGATCTGTTTCTTTTCTCTGATGGCTTTTAATATTCTGTTCTTAGATTGAATTTCTGGGATCTTGATTATTATATGTCTGGGAGTAGCTCTGGTTTCGTTGTAGGTGGCTGGAGTTCTGTATGCCTCATGCATCTGAATGTCATTTCCTTTTCCTATGCTTCGAAAGTTTTCCTTAATTATTTCTGTGAATAGCCTTTGTATTTCCTTTGTTTTTACCTCTGCTTCTTCATTAACATTTTTTATTCTTAAGTTATAGATCCTCTTGTTGTCATCTAGTCTTTGTATTGCTACTGCCTGCTTCCTTGTTATTTTTAAGAGATATTTCCTTCCATAATCACACATTGCAAACCTGCCTTCAAGTTTTGGTAGTCTATCCTGAGTTTCTTTCAAGCAGTTTTGCCAGCTTTCAATGGAGTTTTTAACTTCCTGGTAATCTCTTTGAATCTGCTTCATGTATTCGAGGTTTCCTTTATATTTTTCATCAAACATGTCTCTACTTATTTTGTGTTCCTCTATTCTTCTATCTGTGTCTTCTTGAGAAGTGCTTAGCATTTGTTATTAATCTACTTATATCTTGCTTTACTTGACTAAATATTTCACTTTTGAGCTCGTCAATGAGGTCCCAAAGATATCTCTTTATGTCCACTGATGCCATGTCTGATATTGCATGTTTGATGCCCTCAATCTCTTTTGTACTTACCTCTGCTGGATCAATGTTCTCAGGGGGCTGGGGGCTGGGGGCTGGGAATTTTTTTCTTATTTCTTTCTCTTCATGTTTTTGGTTTCTTTCTACAAGTGTGTAGAAGAGGTCCCAGCCCCTTTCCTTGTTGTTTATGGTTCTTCTGAAGCATGTGGCTAGGGATTTATGCCCTCTCCAGTTTGCTGTTGGTCATTGAGGTACAAACAGGGGTGGGTATGCTGGCCCTTCCCCTCCGGGTCAGTCAACCTGCAGGGGCCTTCACTGCATTAGTGTGTGCCATACATATGGAATTGGTGTGGGAAAACTTATTGGGTCCCAGCCAGGGGCATGACCCAGGCCATGCAGTTCCCACCAATCTGGTCTGGGAAGGGAACAACTGACTGAAGTCACTGCTGTTCCTTGTTCCTGCCCATCCTGCCCAATTCCAACATGTCCTCCAGTTGATCATCCCTTTCTTGTGGAAGGGTCTGATTCCCAGCATTCACCACAGGTCAATGCAGGTCCCTTGCTGGCTCCGTTTGCTGTTGGGCTCACTGACCTCTGACTTCAACATGACAGTGGCTCCAATGAGTCACAGTGGTGGGAGTTCAAGTGGCTCTGGTGAGGCATGGCAGCATGAGTTTGGGCCCTCCAGCGAGAGCACTGTGGCCACTAATCTCAGCTGCTCCAATGATAGCCCTAGGACTACGTGTTTGACCAGCTCTTTTCTCTTTAGTTTCTTTCTGGATCAAGAGGATCCATCTCCCTCTGTCTAGACCTTTCCACAATGTTTTATTCTGGCATCTGAGTTGTCTGTCTCAAGGAGCCTCTGTATTCTGCTGCTTACCAATCTGCCATCTTTAGCTCCTCCTCCCTACTTTTTTCTTATTCAAAAGATTTCTATTTCAAGAGAACTGGTATAATTTGACCTCCTAATGTCAATATTGTGCTTTTACTTACTAGTGGTCCCTGGAACTTACAGGTTCACTTGGCATAAAGTCATACTGAGGAAATGCGTGCTTAGTAACTTTAGGTCAGCTATCATCCGTATGGTCCAGTCTCAGAGTGTTGTCAGGGTTAAAGAAATGATTAATTCCAAAATAATGGCAAAGTAATTCAATATATTCACATATGTTTCTCCAGCAAAATGAAAAGCATTCTGCTCAAGCCTGAATTTGTGTATCCTTTTACAAATTTTTATGTTAAAGCCCTAACATGAAAGTCTTGGGTCAGGTCTCTAAAAGGTAATTACACCACAAGATGGACCGTCATGATGCGATTAATGTCTTTGTAAGAAGATAAAGAGAGTCACCCTTCTCTTCTTGCTCTCTGCCATGTGGGAAACAATAAGAACATAACCATTTAGCAACAGAAAGCAAACTATAGCAAGACAGGTTCTTCCTGGCATGCTGATCTTTAACTCTTATAGAATTCGGAACAGTGAGAAACACACATTTGTTGTTTAAGCCACTGATCTAAAGTTTCCCTGTTGTAAAAGTCTAAATACATGCAAAGTATACAATATCACTTCTTAAGATGCTAATTTTCCCCTCCATTAGATTCCCTCACTCTTGTATGGTAGCAGCTCTTGTATGCTTTCTAAATTTCTCAAACTATGTTTCCTTCGTAACTAATCTAACATGTATCTTTCCTGTAGTACTTAGAGGATAGAAGAGATTAAAAATAAACTTAGTTTTCAGTGACAGGAAAGTTGCAACTATCATTACTGTTGGTTTTATTAACAGAATAGCAGAAATTTTTAATAATTTTTAGTTGTACATCTAAGCAGTTACTGTCACATATCAAAATCACTTAAAATAGTAATTCACTGTTTTCTGACAGTTCTATTTTTGTCTATGGCATTTAGATATTTTTACTTAACATTTGTGTTTTATGTCTTTTTGTCTAGCTGGTTAATAGATATGTTAAGATAATTAATTTCATGTACCTTATCCACAGTGGTGCTTTATACCATAGGGATTTTTGAGAAAAATACATTTTGTTTTTTATAAGTAGTTCACTAGCCTGCACATCCCAGATCATTCACTGAAATCAGGAAAATAGATACAACTTTGATGTAAGTTGTGAAAGAAGAGTCATTAGTGGAGTTCCAGGCTCTGAAAATTGCAAAGAGCATATGCATTATTTCTTCTTCTGAGCTATGGTGGTCTTTGAAGGCAGCCTCTAGGGCATAGAGAAGGAACAATACCATTACAATTTACCCAAATGACCTCTGGCTATGTCTTCATTAGTACAAAATCATTTCTTTATAAACTGTCTATCACTGTAACTATAAATCTAATGAAGCAAAGCTTCTAGGTAGAATTCATAACTACTGTAATCATAAATACAATGTCATGTGTATTCAACATTTTCCATAGGCCACATTTCAACCAGAAATTCTCTGGTTAATTCTGACAGAAATTCTAACTCAGTTATTCAGTCACAAAAGGCAATTTATTATGCCATGAAATCAAGCCTGAGTCAAAAAATAGGCTTTTGATTCAGAATTAAAGATTGGAACCCTGTGGCACTCCGCCTTGCTTGTCCAATTTCTGTGTCTCTTTGCATAGTTTCTCCATTTTTCTAACTCTTGACAGAGTTCAATGAGCTGTTTGGGCTCATACTTACTTAGGTGGTCATCAAAAATTCTTTGTTTGCCAGTATTATTGTTTAGACCTAGAATGTCTGCCAAAATCTCATGTACTCAGAAGCTGGACTTTTTGGAGTTGATTGAATCATGAGGTTGCTATCTTCAACACTGGATTTGTCCACTGGTGACGTAGGTAGCTGAATGTACTTTTAGGAGGTAGTCCTGGTTGTAGGAGGCAGATCACTGATGGTGAGACCTAGAAGAATCTCTCTCTCTCTCTCTCCCCCCCCTCTCTGTTTCTCTCTCTCTCTCTGTCTCTCTCTCTCCTGGATACCATACATCCTCTACTGAGCCCTTACATATCTCATTTTATGTTGGAATAATCTTAGAATCAGCCTTCCACTGAATGAACCCACTGAAACTGAGATAAACTATACCTCTTCTTTAAATTGTGGGCATTGGATATTATGTCTCAGTGATGAGACAGTAAAAATCTGATGAGACATATTTTTATATTGAGAGTGAGGTCCTTTCAGTGATCATATCTGATCATGTGATTTAGAAGGCTTTAGGATTTGTTTGCTGAAGAAGTTTGGAAAGATTTATGGTTGCCAGAGGGAGAAGACCTATAATGTTAAAACCCAAACTTAATGAGGGACTGTGGGAAGAGTTCAGAGGACCAGAATGCTGATAGAAATGAGCACCATAAAGGCCAGGATCAGGTTTCAGTTGGGAACAAAATTGCCACTGCCAGTTGAACTTGAAGTCCTGTGTATTAGGCTATGATAGCAAATTTGTCTATTTTTTGCTCATTTCTGAGAACTTGTGGGAGACTAATGTTAAGGGTGGTGGACTAAATAATCTTGTGAAAGAAATTTCAGTGCAAAACAATACTCAAGCTGTTGCATGGATACTTCTGGTTTCTGCTTTCAGTCATGTTTTTAGTGAGAATCAGGAACAAAAAAACCATTTGGAAAGGTTAGATTTTCACCAGAAAGGAAGTGTCTACAAATTTGGGCCCTTGAGACCACAGGTGTTGGAAAGATTAGCACTAAAAATGTGCTGTATTCTTTGCATCAGGACAATAGGAAAGTTGTCTGGAGGGCATCTCAAGAATTAGCAAGATCCCCTCCATCATAGAATCAAGGGTATAAAATGAGAAAGGTAAACTTGTATAAAATGCATTTCTTTGAAAAGAAAGCCCCAGGGTGTTATGCTTGAGAAGGACCTCCTAGTGCATTTCTGCATTGGAGCCAGCCAACCATGGAATGAATTGATACAGTGATCCAAAATAAACCTCTTCTCTCAGTCATGGGTGCTGTGCAGTGTGTTGCAGTGATGAAAAAAAGGGTAAGACAATCTGAGACTCTTTCAGTTTTAGTACTGAAAGTCTTCATCCAGAGAAACTCCTAAATACTGGTGAACCTACATAATTGATAACCAGAGAAAACAAAGGCTCTTACCTTGAGCTGTAGTTCAAAAATACTCCAACTTGGTGTTGCGTTTGTGTTTAAATGAACCGCTGAAGCCTCATGTGGGCCTGGGGGACAGGTATTTTGAAGGTGGATGACTCTAGTATTTGCGATTGGTTTGTTATCTAGTGCTGGGCTTGGTGGTATGAGTGCAGCACCTGCCCAGGGGCAGGTAGCTGGCATAATTTGCCCTTTTGCTCTTGTCACTTACAGCCACCATAAACAGCTGCCCCTCATTTGTGCCACACTGCCTTTTAGCCAGCTGAGTATGGACTGAAGCCTCCAAAAACTGTAAGCTAATAAACTTTTCCATCCTTCATTTTAGGCATCAGTATTTTCTCTTAGCAACAAGAGAAAAGTACCCAAGACACTTGATTCTGGATAGATCATGTGTTCATCCTTGAGGACAAGTCCCTGTGGTTAAGGAGAAAGTACAGTGATCAAACCAGCTGTGATCAGATGCTACTTGGAGGACACTACTTTAGGATAGGTTGAATAACATGGTGATACCTTATATTCTTACAGTTAATAGGATACAAGTACTGAGCAAGCCTAATAGTCACTAATGACTAGAGTTAGACACAAAGATAATCATTCTATGAATTATTTCATTTATACAGATGAAGATAGCCAGTTTCACAGGCAGTGAAATCAGGAAAGAAAATCCAAAAGTCACTCACAGTTCTTTTCTGGTTAGCTCATTCTTTTTAAGTCTACGCTTCATTTTTTGTTGCTTGTTTTGTATTGTCTTTAAAAATGTCTCTGACAATTCCTTCTCTCATGAATCTCTTTCTCCCTTGAACTTTCATGAACACTAATTTTTATTATCCCATTTTAAAATTACTTGTATGCTTTTTTGTATTTAAAAACATCACCTCTTTCTGAAACTTTTGCTTCAGTCCTGCTCTTTGAACATCTTGATAGCTGGGAAATATTCATCCAATGCCTAGCATCACGAATATCTGCTTTCTTCCAGTGTATGTTCATTTTTTTCCGATAGGTGGGCATATTGATTATAAATAGAATATTGATATTTATCCACCTTTTAATTCAAATTAACATTTTAAATTTTTTTATTGCTTGGCTTAGGCATGATGACCATCAAATATTTTTCTAAGTGTGTACAACATTTGTTGAAAAGACCTCCTGGAATGATAATGAAAATACAGTCAGTGTTACTTGCTGTGAAGTCAAGTAAACAGGAAGCATAACTCAAGTTAGGGGTAAAAACACTGCAACTTTTAAAAGATTTCAAAAAGCTACTTATAAACATTGAAGCCAAGTGAGAATTTTGAGATTTTTTATGTTAAATATTTGTAAAAAATAGAATATTAAAGAAATATTTGTTGAAAAGTCATCTAGCAGAAAGCTGATCTCCAATCTGCTTGCAACATGTTTAGTGTCATATGAATTATTTTTAGATGACATGCTTTATTTTAAACATAAAAATCAAGTGCTTTAAAATAGACTTGTGAAATTTAAAGATGTTTAAAAAATAGTACTACTGTCAACTATAAGCTGTAATTTTAGGACTCTTCATATCTCTTGGGTATACTTTGTTTCTGTAAAGTGGTAGCCATGGAGTTGGGTCAGAACATCCTAAGGTTATGTTTTCCAACTCTAAGAGTCTTTGGTTTTATTTTTGTTTTAGCTATATTATGGGATTTGTATGTCCATTATAAATGGATCAAAATTGTTACAGAATATTAAGACATGTGTACTTCAGACCATGAAAGAGAGCCCAACATAGGATTCTCTGGAGGATATGAGCTCCAGGTAGAGCTCCCTGGATTCTATGGAGGACATAACTAGAAAAGGACACATAGAGCTAGAGGGCACCTCTTGGTTAGTGCCTTTTCCCATTATGAATGAAATCCAAAAAATTATATCAGGAAATGACAAAAGGATAATTTACTTCAAATGTAACCGAGAGGAACAAGAGAGGAAATATGCTGTGTTATGGGGTCAAGGACAGATGTTCTCTTTTCATTTGATGCTGTTAATGTATCTCTTGGCAGATACTTCCCCTGGTCCACTTGGAAGCAAATTTGCATGCAGAATCTTCCTAAACATGCTTGTTTTATTCTGGGTAAACAACAAGTTGCTTTTAATTTTCATATATAATATAATATGGCAAATGAGCTGGCAATTCTTGGGTCAGAATGTTCTCATAAATTGTGACTTATATGCACTTTAAAATTTGTAATTTCACTTTGTAGTCATTTTGGATGCTCCAGTCACATAAGAAATCAGCTCAAATAAAAATATTATAATTGCCATTATAGTGGAACAGAAAACATATAAGTCAGACTAGAGAGATGTGCAGAGGAAGGAGCTAACTGTGTACATAGTTGGCTTATTAGTAATATTTTTGTTTGTAAAATTTGCTTTCCTGTGAAATATAACTATGGGAGTTAGGTATAAATTTTGAGAAAAAGTGTATCCCTGGGGAATAGAGATTAATGATGTACTTTTGGTGGTCTTTGAAATTTGGGTATGGCTTTGCCAATTTTTTTCAATTTCTATTTGTGCAAGAAACTTCTCCTTGGCCTGAAGTTTTTCAGTTTTTAAAATGTCTTCAGTAATTTCTTTCTCATTTTATTACTGAATGAATTAAAGGAGAAATTACCCGACACTAATACTTTCTCAACAAATGGAAGGTATTTGGTTGAGACACAGTTCCTGTCCTCCAGGAGTTCAGTGTAGAGGTGAAAAAATTGCAGTTAATATTCATAATGCATCATGGAAAGTACAATAACAAAGGTCCACAGTGGGCATTCAAAAAGCTATAGGGAAAGACAAGTCAGCCAAGGCTAGAGTGTTGAGGAAGTCTTCTTGTTGGAGTAGCAGCTTGGCAGATTTCTAAGGCACAGCAGAGGTTATGCAGACAAATGAGGGTGGCTAGGTGCTGGTGAGAGTAGGAGTCCAGACCAAGACCCATTATAAGCAAAGACGCAAGGTGATACACAATACCATGTTCAGACAACTTCTAATCGGACCAAGTGCTGGAGTCAGAAGGCAATATGTAGCAAAACTTTGTATTTGTATTGCTGGGAAAAGTGAATTCTATTGCAAGTATAAATAGATAATCAAACTTGCAATATAAATCCTGGGTTATAACCTTTTATATTCTTATGCAAATATCTCATCACCCAAAAAGAATCGCTCTCTCTATATATATATTTCTAACATAATGCATTCTGATATGGTTAAATAGAAATATACACATACATTGTTATAATCCTTTACAATTCTCCAAGTACACTTGCATCATCATGTATGAGTTTCAGCACAACCTGTCCTTCAGATGAGATAAACATTGGTTTCACTTTACAGACTAGTGAAGCTGGACTTAGATACACAGTATTAAATGACTTTTCTAAGAATGCAGTAACATGTAGCCCTAACATGGGATCAGGGTTTTCTGAGGGTTGGTTAAATGTCCTCTCCTCATCTGTAACAGAGATCAAGAAATCTTTACTGTAAAATGTCAGATTGTACACATTTTAGCCTTTTTGAGCCATATGGTCTCTGTCACAACCATTCATCTCTACTAGTGTAGTGTGACAACAGGCATGGAATGTGTAAAAATAAAATAAAAAAAAGTGGACAAGACCATGTCCTAATGTAACTTTCATCCTAAAGACAGGCTCACAGGAGGCACCATCTGACTTTTCTCTTCAGGGGCCCCATATGACTGGTGGCTTACCAGAAAGGCTGGCTAGTTGGCTTGTTGGTGGGCTCCTCCCAGTCCCAGCATGGCCAATCGGAAAATTCTTGCATTTTATTTTTCTCAGTGTCTTCTAATTAGATAGTTCCTGTGGCATCAACTGGAGAATATTACCACTGTTTCTCCCCCAGTAAAGACTTAACTGCAAGGAATACACTGCGTTTTGTTCTTAGTAATCTGTTGGTCAGTTCAAACTGAGGCCAACTCCTTCTTCTTAATTAGTGTCTTCACAGTCACTCTCAATTGCCTGATAGTACTCCATTCACTTCTGGTTGATCCTTGGGAATTGTCATGCTTCCATCCTACCAGTGGTTATTGCCATGGTGGCCTTATGGGAAGGAAAGAGAGAAGTCCCTGTTCATTAGCCTTAGTTCCCCAGAGCACCAGAGACACAGGCTGTCTTTGGTGACAGGTTTTACTAAAGGTGTAGGAATAGCCTGAGGGAACTGCAAAGTAAGTAAAAAAAGAAAAGTTATACCATTCAGAGTGAATTGCACAAAGATCCTCCCTCATAGGGGTTGACTCATGCCACATCTCAAGTCTGCTTTCGTCCTTGTCATAGATTTTCTGTTAGAAAACCCACTCAGTGGGGCTCTTCCCATCACTGGACTTTTCAATTTCCTGCATCATAGACAGATTACAGCAGAAACATCCCAGAACCTGTGTTGTTCAGTGTGAATTGATACACACCCAGGCACATTCATCCCCAGGTCCTGTCTCTCCATCACTGAAAATTTCATCAGACAATAGTCTCTCTTATGGCTGCCTTAGTAGAGTCTCTGCTGTCACTGATGTACACCAGCCCTGCCCTTTCTTATCTGAAACACTGACTTTTTATCACCAGTCTCCTTGCCATAATGCTTTGCATTGCAGTCTTCTTGTCACTCCACAACCTGAGTCACAGGCAGAGCAGATCACATTATAGTTCCCTGATTGTCCTTTCTCCTGCACAGCACAGGGCAAATTCCCTAGCTTTGGAGAAAATCTTTCTAAATCTGACTCTGTCCTTTGTGTCAACTCCTACCACTGACAGAAATGGGTTACCCTGCCTTGTTTATATCTAGTAGCTCCCCATTAGGTAGAAATCTTTCTTCAACTGCATGCCTTTGTAAACACCTTTCCTTTGGAAATATACTTGGTCAATCTGTTGCTTACTCCAGTATAACTAATGCAAAGTAGATAAACCCTGTAATAACACTGGAGCTGGATGCGATGGTGAGGTATTCACATCATCCATTCCTCCTGGGCTCTTTATTCCTACTATTCTTACCCCTTTCTTTTGTCTTTTCCTTTCTTTCTTTACTTCATCATGTTTTGATTTCTCCCATAGCATTGCTGTGTGGGCTGAGAATTATGAGAAGCAGATGCGCTCTGGTTGGGTACACTACACTTGAAATAGGTACCCAAAGAAGAAGAAAGATCAACATAGCTATTTACATAATAAGAGAAAATAAGGGTTAGAGAGAGTCAAAGAAGAGAGAGAACAGGTGTGAGGAGCAAGGATGAAACATGTGAGCTTGATGCTGGAGTTTAGAAAATGGATAACATTTCCATCATGGAGTGGAAAGAGGCGTAGCCAATTGCAGGAAAGGTGTTCCACATTTAAAGTGAGTCAGTCTTGTGAAATGTATTTGAGACATCAGTGGAGAAATGTTTGGAGGAAGGACATAAACCTGAATCAAACAGGAATTTGTAAAGTAAAAGTGGGTACGTGCAATTTAATTTCCTATACATATACCTATATCTATATCTATATCTATATCTATATCATCTCTAGTGATAGATAGATAGATAGATAGATAGATAATAGATAGATAGATAGATACTGGAGAAACTCTCGTTTTTTAGTTTTAAAGGTACATAAGCTCATTTGTTAATGCAATAACGGTAATATTTTTCCTGATGGTTCACTAAGTAATATTGCTTGAGTGCTCTTATTTACACAAATAATGTGAGGCTGTGTACACTGAAGATGGTGCATCAGATTTAAATATTAATGAATCTTAAGAGAGATTTTAAATCAAATCTCTGAATCTATAATATACTCTGTTTGACTTCAAAAAGAGAACTTTCCAGCCTGCCTATTGTTGAGCTTATTGCAGCTTTGACTAAAGATAAAAGAGAAATGCAAAACTTAGTTTTACTCTGTTAGTTGTGCTAATTGAATTTACATGTGAATGTATCTAAGTAAAGCTGTTTATAATAGCATATATAAATAATAGTGTATATATATGTCACATTTATTTTGTTATAACAGAACATAGAAGTAAACTGACATACTCATTCTCTCAAGTTTTGTACACAGGGCAGGGCTATCTGTTCTTAATTGAACTGAGTGGATCATTGTCTACATATTGCAGAAACATTGAAAACAATCTAGTAATTCCCTAATTGTCTTCATCAGGTCACTAGAGATTTTTCCCTGTGTTCACAGACACATCCTCAAGGTCACTGCCAAAATTCCAATTGACTGTATACTGTTCAAGATGATTCAATTACATTTCCTCAATTAAAAAAGGTTAAAAATTATGTGGAAATAATCATGTGTCCTGGGAAACAGTTTGTGCAGGAGATTGCAAAGGAATGTTTCAATTATTATTTTATGCTGAGGAGGTTTTTATCCAAGGTAAATCATCTTCTGCTTAGCTTTTTCCTTTCCACTTGGCTAATGCTTGCCTTAGGCTGGGAGAGTCGAGAGAGATCTGAGGACAAATGGAGCTGGGGATGATTGAGGATGGGTCTCCTCTTGCTACTTTTTTTCTCATTTATTTCTGGAATGGCACCTGGCACCTTAAATAGCATCTTTAATCAGAGTGACTCAAAGTGCTTTCTAAATAGCTGCATTACCCTTACTTCACAAACAGAAGAAGACAGACAGCTAAGTGACTTGCCCAAGGTCACAGAAATGACAGAAGACCTGGAAGGAGTCCTCAGAAAGCCCTAATTCCCCACACAAGCTCCCGTGGAGTATCCCAGCTAGATGTAGGGATCCCTGAGAGTCCAGACAGTGCTTTGCAGCTAGCTGTGTGAAACAGAGCACCTTAATGCCATTCTAGATTTGGTTTCCTTTATTTTAAAAATCAACAAGATAAAATTTTCTCTGAGATATGTGGCACCAATATATTTCTGTGTCATGATTTCAGACATGTCAAGTTCTTTACTTTTGAAATAATGGTAATCTGATCAGAATTCAATTGAAATTTATCTCTGTTCTGATTCTGAAAGAGAATTTTCAAGTCAGTGATTGTTGTGGCTTTTATCTAGTTGGAGCCCCACAAAACCTCATGTGGTTATAGGTGGGGCTTTTCAGAGGTGGCTGGATTTGGGGTGTGTGATGCTGGGATTAGGGAGATGATGTTAGGGCTGGCTGATAGTGGGATGCTAGGATTAAGGCTGCCCTACACGAGACGTGAGTACTACCTAGTATAAAGGAGCATAGCCTGAATAGGAAATGAGGAACAGAAAGCGGATCGTGGCTTGTCACTCACTGCTTGCTGCCTTCTGTGATGCCCCTGTGTGTGCCACTCCACCTGGGAGCCAGCCAACTATGAATTGACATCTCTACAAACCACTAACCAAATAAACCTTTACTCATTTAACTTTGGGTGTTGGGCATTTTATCTGAGCAATGAGAAAAGTAACTAAGATGATAACAGGTCTAAGTAGGAAGAAAAAAAAATCCTACTTTTCTGGCCCTTGATGTCAACTCTGTAGAGACAAGTGTGTTCAGTAAAGTCTCCTCATGGAAAGGCTATTTGGATTTCTATTGATCATAGTTTTTTTTTTTTATCCTTTTGGCACATTCTTTTGAATATCTACTCTATGAGGCCAGTGCTAGGCAGTTTTGGAATACAGAAACGGATAAAATGCAATACTGTTCTCCGTTCATTTAAAATTAGTATAAAAAGATCATAAAATGTGAGTCTACCACAGGAAAAATTAATGGCAGGGAAAAAGATAAAACTTGAGGATGAAGCACAGACTCATTTAAAAAAAGAGCATGGAAGTTTGGAGTCAAGAAATTTGGGTTTGAATTCTGACTGGATGACTTATTTGAGCAGTACGAATATATGGCAGCTTCTACAGAGTCTCTAAAGCTGGGCTTTATCATCTGTGAAGTAAAGCTAATAATCACTCTTACTTTACAGAATTAAATGAGAATCTCAGGGTGGTGTTTTAGTTACTTTCTTGTTAGTAAGACAAATAACCAACATCCATAATTTAAAGGAGAAAAGTTTTATTTTGGCTCACAGTCTGCAGAGATTTCAGTAATAGTTGGCTGGTTCCAAGACAGGATGGCTTGGCAGAGAAGCAAAAACACATGGTGAGGCAATGTGAAGCAAAGAGAGAAGGAGCACGGGAAGGGAAGAGATAGACTCATATCCTTGTGACTAACCTCCTAAGGCCAAGCTTCACCTCCCAAATCACAGTTAGCCATAAACTAATCCACTGGTGAGTGTCACGCCTCCATGATCCAATCACTTCCAGAAGCCTCACCCATGAGTGCATGAGGTTTTAGTGGGACATCCAGATATAAACCATAACATTCCACCCATTGCCCCCAAAACACTCATATGCTTTCCTTTATGCAAATACATTCAATCCATGTAAGAGTTGTTAAAGTCCTAACAGTTTGGGCACTGCTGAAAGGTCTGAGTTTAAATCTCTTCTGAGATTTAAGGCAACCACTTAGCTGTGAGCTCCTGTCAAAACAAAAAGTAAAACATTTCCAATATACAACTGTAATAAACATTCTCATCCCAAAATGTAGAACAGTTGGGGGTCAAAAAATAGAATTTATTAAACATCCTATAAAATTTGTCCTGAACTAAGCACCCAAAATACACATTTCTTCGTCTTCTTTAGGGAAATTTTGTTGTGATTAACATTCCCAACTCAAATACTATGTGATCTATTCTACCCTACCTCAAAAGACTGCTCTTTTTACAGATGTTCCTTCACAGTTATAGCAGAAAACTTAATTTTTATCTTCTCCAATAAAGTACCTAAGAAAATACAAAGTTTAGTTCATGACCATGAAAAATAGGCTTTGACTGCCTAATTGACCAATTAATTATGTCCTAGAGCTAATGCAACAAAGGAATACTGGAATGACAGGCCTTGGGTTTGAGAGAGGGTCTGATGATTAACTGGGACTCAATTGAGAAGCCTCAAAAAACCAGGTAGAGGAGTTTGGCAGTTGCTGCAGCTCGCAGGAGTGGCAAATGAGTGGCTAGTACAGGTGGTAGACTGGAAAACAAACTTGTCAGCAGTATGAAGGTTAGTTTGAGAGAGATGAGCCTGACACCAATTAAACTATAATCATTTCTGTTTTCATTACACATTTAAAGCTTAGTTCATCTTTATCGAGCATCTGGTGATTACCCAATGTTACATTCTGCTTCCTGGAAATCATTTACTTTTTTTGTGCTTTTTTTGGCACTGACTTGAGGAGGCAGAGTTTCTTGAGATGTTCTTCTAGCAGCACTCTTTGGAACAAGGAAACTTTTCCCCTCACAAACGCCACTCTTTTTCTATGATCACTGGTTTGGGAGGCAGCAATGGAAAATAAAATTCCTTTACAAATATTGCTCCAGAGTAGATTTAGGTTTTTTTAAAAGGTAAGATATACTTGAAGTTGAAAGCCCCTTTGTTGCTGCAAAAGTTATTCACTCTTGAGACTTTAACATCAATTTCATGATATTTTGTTAGTTATTAAAGAGAAAGTTCCTTGACATAACAGCAAGCAATGGCTCTGCTGTTAAGAGCAGCATTGTGATTTTGTGCTGTTCAATCTGACATGAAACACATCTGACATTCTCTAATAAATGCCCAGAAGTCCTCAGGGTCTGAGGACCAGGTTGAAAGGAGTATGATCTCAGAGTCAGTATCAATAACCATAGCACATAAGCTTACATCCAGGTGTACTTCTCCTTCATTCTCCATATGAAATGGTAAGTTCGATGCTGTTCTATTTTGATGGGAACTGAGTTTGTGGAACAAAAGTGCTGTTAATGCTGCAGAAATCACACTGATGTTGCAGTGGACAGCTCCCACAACTCCTGCTGGAGCTCATAAAAATCCAGAGGGCTTGTACTCCTTAAAACCAATCGTGGGAAAAAGCACCTTTACTTCTTTCAAAGTGAAATGAAAAAATCGCTTCAAAACAGAGTATGAACTAGATTATCTACCATTACTCCCATCATTCTGTGAGAGCAGAATTTAGATGGACTCAAATAGCCTACTGAGGATCAGATTTGGTTAAAATGGAGAGAAAGACATCAATAACTACAGAAACAAATCTGGTATGTAGGAGTGTGGAGAGGAGGAGTGTTGTTGGTCAGAACCAGGGGATTATTCTAGAAAGGCAGTATTCTAATTTAAAGCTTCAAGCAGACTGGAAAACCTACAAAAAGACTGCCATATTGAATGATCACTTTCCTGTCATCTACTTCACTGATATTTGAACATATCCTACAAATAATTCCTTTCCTTGATGGAGATTTTGGCCTGTAATTCTTCCAAATAAAAATACTTCCAACTTTCAAAGAGAAAGTTGAAAATCCAAGGGACATTAGATATGATGTAGTTCAATGTTTTACCTCACAGAAGAGGAAACTGAGGTCCCAAGAGTTCCATAGCTAGTAGATTTTCTATGAGTTCAGCACTAGAAGTCACTTTTGTGTTTGTTTCCTACTATTAATCATGACATATGCCTCTGTGTTCACTAACATTCAAGCATTTGACTTTAAATGTCCTTCCTGTACATCTGAAGTTCTAGCTTAAGGATCACTTCTTGAGATCCATGCAGGTTACTGCCTCATGTTCCTAGTTATTGCTGAAAAGAAACATGGTTATTTGAAAAAAAATCACATACCAACAAGATTTTTGCAGACAGATCTGCTGTTAGGTTAATCTGCAGAGGGGGCTTATCCTGGGTGTTTCGCTCTTACTTTAAAAATTCAAAGGCTCTCTGAAATTTCCTCCTTTTTTATTCTTCTGTTCTTTATCCTGAAAGAGAGTAGAGACAGTTTGGGTTCATATAAATGTTGAACCATAGGAGTGATTTTTTTTTTCTTGCAAAGGTATAGTTAGCAGCTGGCCACTTGTTGAATGATAATAGCAATAAAATCTCACTTTGATAGTTTACCAAGTGCCACACAGTTTTCAAAATCCTTGTTTGATTTAACATTTTATCCTTATTATGATACTATAAGAGGCTGAGTACTCTGACCAACCTTTAAAAGGCAGGGTTCCACCTACAGCATTCTTCTTTCAGAACTCTGCATACTAGCCATTGAACCACACTGCCTCTTGCTATGGAACATAGCCTATTTCCCTGCAAGTTCTTAGGTGTGCATTGTTGGAACCTTCATCGGTGAAGGCTATCTCTATGATCTGGGTTTCTAACAATTAGTGTAAATTAATTATATCAATTTCCTATCTGTGATATAAGGAGATGCTCGGATTAAAAAAGGTTCTGGGGTGAGAGGGTTGGCTACAGTAGGGTGATATAAAGAAGTATAAGACTTTTCTTTTTAGTGATGAGGTCCTAGGGATTGAACTTAGGACACTGTGCTTGCCAGGCAGGCATTGTGCCACTGAGCTATATATGCAGTCTCTAAGACTTCTCTTAATTATTGAAATATCAGAAAGTTTCTTATGATATTGGCACTATTCTGCTTTGTGATGAAGAACCAACTTATTTTGAAGAAGCTTGTCTAAGAAGCTGGAGACTCGGTTATACCAGTGTATGCTATGTGACTTGCAGAAATTCCCTTTCTTCTCCGGGGCCTGCAGTGGTTGGTTGATTGTGTCAACTTGAGATATTTAAAAGCTTAATTGAATGGGTTTAGCAACTCTACACTCAAGGGTGTAGAAGACCCACCTTAGGGTGGCTCATCACCTGGAGGTATAAAGGGAAGGAGAAAGAATGAATGCATTCCATTCTTTAAAGAAGCTCCAGTCTTCCTCTTTGGTTTGGACGTTGTCTCCTGGCTTCCAGTGTAGACTCTTCAGATTTCCAGCATAGACTCTTCAGCCTTTCATTGTAGAGCCTTTGGCCTTCTGTTGCAGACTTACCAGCCTGCTGGTGCGGACTTGAATGAGACACTAGGGTGAACTCCAGACCTTAGATTGACTCCTTTGACTTCTAGCGTGCAGACACCCTCTGCATGCTTCCTTATCTACTCTGTGACTGACCATCATAAGCCAATCTTGAAATTTCTTATACACTTGTATATCTTGTGTTATATCTGTTTTCTTTAGGAAAACCCCTGACTAATACAGGGCCCTAAGATTATCATGTTTAGTCTTCTTGCTTTAACCACTTAATAATTTGGGTAAAAAGGATAATAGTTAACCCTGTTTATGGAAGACAGCATGGCAGTCTTGGGCTTCTGTCTTCACTCTCCAAGCAAGTTCTCCTTTCTTGTCTTCCTGGCATCATTCTTGAATGGCAAAGCAGGAAATACTGTCTCCATGACAGCTCATGACTTGCAGCATACCATTACAGCACCTTTATTTCTATCGATTCTTTTTATTCTTCGTTTCCCTGCCCTTAGCTACAAAGGACAAGGCTTTCCCATTGGCAGTTCAATTAGAGGAGGTACACAGAGCGCGAAAGGAAGTGACAGAGTTGGAAGAGCTACTGGAGTTGTTCTTAGCCTGTTCCACAGCTAGTGAGGCTGAAGGTAGACATGCTGCATCGTAGAAGGTGGGACACAGTTGTCGTCAGTTTGAAACCACTGCTTGTCTCCAGCTCTCATCACCAAAGATGAAAAACAGATCCCACCTCCACACCTTGCATTCTTTGCTAGAATTTTCCTAGAGGTCTTCCTGTGTTAATTCTTCTGGAAATTCCAAATAAGTTTCACTAGCGTACACATTTAAGCAAGAAAAACCTTGCTGTACAATTTTCTTTAGACTGTGCAGAGAGATATGCTCAAGTGGGGTGTTACCTGAAGGCTGCAGAAGGAAGGAGAAGGAGAAATCAAATACACAGATCATGGACCAGGCTCATTTCCATCTTTCAGGTCACCACAGAGTCCCATTTTCTAAAAAGAACATACTGCAGGAGAGTTAATGAAAATGTATTCATTAGGTTATGTTTTGTATAAACAACATGCTTGGGCTGAAAACTCCCTTCCAACCTGCTTGGTTTCACTGTCAACCTGCACATGAGCCAGAGCTCCAGGGCCTTAGGAACCTTGTCAATGCAGACTATAAGAATGGTATTTCCTCCCATACCCTTTTTAACAATGTCTGTCCTTGACTCTTTGAGAATACACAGCTCAGAGGAGCAGTTCAACAGATGCTGCTGAGGTTGATGTATCTAATTTCCAACAATGAGAATTTCTCGAAAATAGAGGTAACAAAATAAAGGGTATTGGAAATGGGAAGATGGAAGCTTGATAGGTAGCTGGGTAGAGAGCCTCACTGGGACAAACAGCTCAGATGCTGGGATTTGACAACACAGAGAGGGCCGGACGTGGGGAAAGGAATTTTCGTAACCCAGGAGGCAGCTGAAAGAAAAATAAAAATAGGAAGAGGAAGTAAAAACGTGGATGGAGGGCTGGAGCTGGACACACTCATTGAGACCCATCCTGCGCTGTTCTGGGCACACCGTGGAGTTGGATGATTCACAGTTGTGCTGAAGCCACTGCCACCGATAATGGGAATTGGTTAGTTCTGGGCCCTTGGTGGGAGGACCCGGCACAGTGGGGAGTGGATCCAAGGTGGAGAGCTGCAGTAATTCTCAGTGAGTGCTGGAAATTGGGTCCCACGATGGGTGTGGCCATATGGAAGATATATTGGATTTGGGCAGAATAGGCCTGAGTGTGGCACCTTGGTGGCATTAGTCAACTGCCCTGGCCCAAAGAGGACTGGTGAGATCTGCTTGGCCTGAGTCACGCCCCTGGTTGGGACCTAATAGCCAGGGACAAAACTGTCCCGATCCTCTGATGTCTGCCACAGCACAGCTTAAGTTGCTGAAGACACTTGCCGGTTGACTGGCTCAGAGAAGTGGAGACAGCCCACAAAGTCCCTGTGTGCACCTCAGATAACAGCAAATTGGAGAAGGCAACAAAACCCCAGCCAGCATGCTTCAGAAAAATTGTAAGCAATACAGAGAGGGCATGAGACCTCCACCACACACCTGTATGAAGGAAACCAGAAACATGACAAGAGAAAAAACTGAGAAAAAACCTCCAGCTTCTGACCCTGGGAAAATAAGTCCAGGAGAGGTAAATACAGACGAGAACCAGTGCAGCAATCAGGAAATATTGGCCACAACGTCAGTGGACATACAGAAATACCTTCATGACCTCATAGACTTAAAATTGAAATTCTAATCCAAATGAGGCAAGATATAAAAAGATTAATAATAGAAATGCTAAGCCCCTCTCAAGAAGACACACATGGAAGAATGGAGGAACCCAGAAAAGGAAGCAAAACCTTTGGTGAAGAATATAAACAAAATCTAGAATTCATGAAACAGATCCAAAGAGATTACCAGGAAATTAAAACTCCACTGAAAGCTGGCAAAATGCCTTGACAGAAACTAAAGTTAGCCTTTCAAAACTTGATGATAGATTTGCAATGTGTAATCATGAAAGAAAGACCTCGTAAAAATAACAAGGAACCAGGAAGTAACAATTCAAAGGCTAGAAGATGACAAGAGGATCTATAATGTAAAAATAAAAACCATGAGTCAATAAGCAGGAGTAACCACAAATGAATTACAAAGGCTATCCTCAGAAATAATTAAGGAAAACTTCCCAAGCATAGGAAAAAGAAATGATATCCAGATAAATGAGGCATACAGAACTCCAACCAACTACAACCAAAAGGATCTACACCCAGACATATAATAATCAAGATCCCAGAAATCTACCACAATAACAGAATATTAAAAGTGGTCAGAGAAAAGACGCAGATCACCTATAAAAGAAAATTCATCAAAATAACGACAGACTTCTCAACACAAACTATCATATCAAGAAGAGCTTGGGGGAAGTAGTCCAAGCCCTGAATGAAAATGATCTCCAGCCAGATTGATGTACCCTGAAAAACTCTCTTCCAAAACTAATGGAGAAGCAAGATGTTTCCAAGACAAAGAAGAACTGTGGGAGTTCATGGCCATCAATCCAACCCTGCAAAAATTACTCACGGACATTCCAGAGAGAGAGAGGAAAAAATACCAGGATTCCAGCAACAGTGGCAGAGAGGCCTCAATGAATGGGCAGACAGTGGAATGAAGGAGAAAATTGGACAAATAATAGCAGAAAAATAGAGTAGTGGAAATGAGGCAGAGAAGGTGGGCTATAATCTCTAATAGCCTTGATACATTGACAAAAAGAAACACAGGCAGAGTGGATTAGGAGGCAGGATCCATCAAGATGCTCTGAATAGGAAATACACTCAGCCTGAAAGAGGGTTAATAAACTGAAAGTCAAAGATGAAAAACTGATGCTCCATGTGACAGGAAGCCAGACAGAAATAGGGACAACACGTCCAGCAGCCACAGATAGGTTGGAAAGTTATGACACTTTTGTGCAGTGGAGAACTACTCAGCTAGAAGGAAGGAAAACTTTGTGGCTTTAGTTAGTAAAGGAGTACAGCTTAAGATCAAGCTCAGGGGTAAAAAGGTTCAGCACCACTCAGATAGATAGTGGGTTGCCTCCTAATCTAAAAACTAAAGGAGCTAGAAGGCCCCCAAATATACAAAACACCCTGAGAAAGGGAAAGGTGAGGAATTGCCTAAAAAAGGAAGGCAGAGGACATTGTTAATAGTGTATCAGGATTTAAAAGCCACAGTAGTCTTATCGCTCTGTTTAGCTTGATTTTATTTTGTTCTGATCTGTCTACATACTAGATTTGTTAATTTCCTATTAACTTAAACTGAAGCCCTGTATTACTTACATTGCCTTACTATGACTGATCTTATTTGAAGCTGGTTTTTTAGACCGCTGTTTTGTCTTGACTGATTTTATTCAAATTTGGTATGCTTGATAGTATCGTCTAAGAGAAGAGGTAACTACTCTGAAGATGACAAGATGTAATAAGATACCCATTCTGGCTTAATTATTAACTGCTTTTGAAATCCTACAATGTCTCCAAAGTTGTGTTTTTATTAAAATAGCTATGTAATGCTATGTTCAATTATATTATGTCTAATGATGTAGACAATTCTATTGACAATAACAAGAGAAAGCATAGTAACTACTGTAGATCACCTAGTATTGTAGTTTTATATGTCTTTTTCATTTTGTGTTTTTCTAGGAGTTTGTTTTGTTGTCTTGTTTTGATCTGTTTTCCCCTATAATACAGAAAGGATAGATTTACATGTAGAGATTCACACATGTGGAGAATTTCTAAACAGTTTACGGGAACAGATTATATAATGCATGATGTAATGAACAGATACTCTGATGAAGAAGAGACACTAAGATACCCAGTGCTAATTCTGTAGCATTATGATATAAAATCTAGCAATACTATTATTCACTGTTCAGAGTGATATTATTCTAGTCCCTTATGTTTAATTTCAGCATACGTAAAGATAAGGACAGCTACTTTGAAGAGAATGAGAGACATTATGGCAGTCATTGTTGACTTCCCCAATGTCAGGTCGTGAAGACCTAAAAAGTCTTCATCATCCTGTTATGATTACATTAGTTCTATAATGTTCAATATGTATTCAATATGTGTGAAGATGGGGAAAATTATTTGGAAGAAAACTAGTCACAATATGATAGACAATGAAGATCTCCAGTGCATCTCCAGTTGAAATCCCTGTTTCTTAAAATTGTTTCCTTATGATCTGTTGTGTTATGTTTAATCTTACCCTCTTTAAAATTAAAAAAAAAAGAAATAAAAGGGTATTGTGGTTATCATGCAGAATATCTCTTCTCAAGACAGACGTGAATACATGTAAAATACTAGAAATTCAACCAGCATTTTATGTAATCTGTTGTTTGGTTTGGCAAGAGGAACTAAATGGTTTGCAGTGAATCCGAACAGTTTGTGTTCCCCGGACCTAATGCTGTTTTGCTCAGAAACTGGAGTTGGAAATTTCCACGCACCTGAGCTATCAGACCAGAAGATGGCGATGTTTCTTAGTTTTACTCCAAAATGTCACGCAAAACCATTAAGGATGCAGGGAATGTTTATCAGATGGCTGTTAAATCGGCTCAGAATCTGTAAAAGATTGCACATCGGCTCTTATTTATTTATTTTTACTTAGAGTTGATGGATTCAGTAAAATTCCATAACGGGAGAGTGAACACTGTGTGTGAGTGTTGGGGGTGGTAGGACTAGCACCCGAGATGGTTGGGTGGCTCGGTGATCTTCCTCAGAAGCATTTTAAAATGAGATTCCTCTCGTGGAGCCCTTAGGTTTTGTCAGCATGGGTCCGAGGAGCGCTCTGATAGCTGTTTCCTGTCATTTTCCTTTCCTTTTCTTAAGAAAGGCGCTCCTCCTTCAGAATCAGCCCGATAGACCTTGGCAATGCACAACCTGTAAGAGGCTGGGTTAGGAGCCCAGAGGGCCAGATAGGGATACTCATGGGGGCGACCTGGGACTCTCGGCACTGCCAGCCCATTCTCAACAGAACTGGAGCCAGACCCACCCCTCCCTGGCCCAGCACAGCAGCTTAGAGTGCTAGCCTTCCCTGGGAGGAGGCGGATTCATTTTAAGCAAAGGGTGAGAAATTTGGGGGAGTGCATTGTATTCAGGCGCTGCTTGCTCTGGCGCTGAGACTTGCAGGGAAATGCTAGTGCGTGGAACCCCAAACCTTTGGTTTCCAACACACAGGTACCAGTTGACCATCCTGAAATTAAACTTGCAGGTTTTTTCCTTCAGTAGTATTAGTGGGTTAATAAAGCTCTTCCAGTCTTACTTAAAATTGTTAAAATCTTTTGAACCAGCAATGCTGGGTAGACAGAAGTTTTACAAGTGGAGTGTTAAGCAGTGTCTAATGGTGGGGTGTTTTTTACCAAGTACCCAACGTGATCCTAATGTACAGCCAGGTCTGAGTGCCTTTGCTCTAACCAAGAGTTCTCAAAGGGAAGTCCTAGGATCAGCAGCCTCAGCTGGAGAACTTACTAGAAATGCAAATTACAGTTGTGCTCCCTCTTCAGAATCAGGGCCAAGCAGTCTGATCTGAGTGTGGAGCCTCCAAGGGATTGTGATGCCTGCTCCAGTTTGAAGCCCACTGGAGTGTTTGGAAACATCAGGCTTCCCCATGACTTGCAGTTAGGTGAGGCCAGTGACTACTTCTAGTATGAAGCTGTGAACCCAGATGTTGGGTGTTATTTTCCCATGTAGGCTTTTAATGGTTCATGCATGACCCTCTATTTCCTCAGTCAGGAAGTCTGCCGTTCTAATTAGAGAGGAATACACCTGCTGGCATCTCTGTTAGCCTGGACCCCGTGGATACTATATAGGCATCCTGGGAATGAGAGAAACAAATGGGAAAGAAAACAAACAGACAAACCCCCCCAAACCCCCACAAAACTACCCCACACAACATATACAAGAACAAAAAACAGCTTTGTTCTCTTCATGACTGAAATTTTGTGCCTGTTTGTTACAACTTTATAATCTAGTCTCTCCTAATTAAATAGTTGTAAATGCTATGATTCCAACAATTTTGCTGGGTTCATTCTGATAGGGAGAAAACAAAAGGAATATACTGTGGGATAGGTACATTTTAAGAGACCCATAAGGCTCTGGGAAAATTTTTTGTGTGGCTTGTTTTTCGTTTTTGTTTTTTTTTTTTTGGTACCAGGAATCAAACTCAAAACCTTGCGCCTGCAAGGCAGATGCTGAGCTTCATCCTCAGCCCTGTGGGAAAGGTTTTTAATGTGAGGTTAGAATTTGGGCATGTGGAGAAAATTGGTCTGGGCCATCAGAGAAAGAACTCAATTGGACAGAACTTTTCCTGTCCTTCCCCAATCACCAAATGAGCTTTCTACATTTCACATCTTCTAAGAGGATGCATTTGGGTCTCTCATAGCAGGACACTTTGAAAAATGCTTCTGTATCTTTTTGCATACTGCATATACCAAAAATTGAAATCAGCTTGAAAAACAATCCAGCTTCACATCATGAAATAATCAAATAACTGTATTTAGTATTTTAGTTTCCAAATATTAACATCTGGATTTGTACATTTAAAAATTCTTTGTATAATTCTGGGTTGTCATGGCAACACTAAGGGTTGGTGATCCTCATGGTCTCTAGTGTTAAAAGCTCAAATCCGGCAAGACTTTCTTATCTTTAGGTCTTTTGCAAGCAGATTACTTCACTCTCTAAGACAGAAACTGCACATGTCCTGTGGTGTCCTTTCTCTGAGGCATGTAGACCTGTGTTGGTCTCTCTTTACAATTGCTTTTCCCTTTATATATTTATAGTCATCAGTCTGTGTCTGGTTATCCTTAATTCCTGCTTCATGTCTTCTAACAGAAACTTTCCCAGACTTGTTTCATCATTTCTGCCATCAATCTTTCTTGACTATTGTTATGTTGTCAGCAAGGCCATGTTGTTAATGTCATCACAATCATCATCACTATCATTCTTCATATTACCATCAAAACCAACATTTATTGGAATATTGCTATGATGTTAGGGCCAGAGCCACTAATAATTGATGAAGGCATTGAATATTCTACTTTGCTATCCCATCTGTTTACTCTTCTCTGCCTGATCCCTTTCGACCACCTTTTCATACTTTTATCACATAGAATTCCTGCCCTGATCCAAGATCCTTCATGGAAATTCTGCTCATCTCACCTTTGCCCATGTATTCAAAAGTATAGCATTCTTTTTTTGTATCAGTTAGGTATGTCCTTTAACAACTTAGAAACAGTGATTTTTTTCCCATGACTTAGTTCATCTTTAAATCAGAAAAGCTCAACAAAACCTGCTGTTGTATCTACGTATGAGTTTTTCCCTCTGGAGTCTGTGTTGAAGATTTCTTGAGAGTTGATCTGATTGGGTCATTAAGATGGATGAAATAACCATATTGACTATTTAGTGGGCTGGTTATTTCAGTCATCTTAATGAGAGCATTAGATCGACCTTATGGCACTCCAAATCCTTACTTGATGATTAACCTAGAAACAATCAATTGCGCATGTTTCTCTATATGAATTCTGAGTTCCACTCTATCAGTTTCATTCCCATAATCCCCCTAAATATGAACTTTTCACTTATCACACACACACACACACACGCACACACACACACACACACACGTACTCACACAAGCAGAGAGAGAGAAAGAGAGAGAGAGAGACAGAGAGAGAAAGAGAAGAGAGAGAGAGAGACAGTGAGAGAGAAAGACACAGAGAGAGAGACAGTGAGAGAGAGAGAGTCAGAGAATGAATCAGCTGTGGAGTAGTTGACAGGAAGAGCTCTGAACCTGCACATTGGCACTTTGCCACTTGTAGGATTGTTGCATTTGATGGTTTCATGCTTGGATTCCCTATCAATCCTGTGCAAGACAGGTTAGACCAGTTTTGACATTTCCAAACTGGAGGTTTTACAGACCTCTAAGACTACTTTCAGTCTTTGTATCTTTGCTCAAGCCATATCCTCTGTGTAGAATTAATTTTATCGTATATTTTGTGTCCATTGAAACTCCCTACTTTTGATGGTTTATGATCCAACTCTCCTCAAAGATTACCTTGGCCTCTGCATGACTGTCTTATGTATTATTTTTTATGTCTCATTGTGGGCTATCCTTATTGAATATCCTTGTTTTCATCTTGTGTGTAGATACCTAGAATATTGAAGATAGGAAACTCTTGGTATTTCATTTTAAAAACCAAACCAAACCCAACCCACAAAACAAAACAGGACCGACTGACCAGTGACTTCCTCAGGGGCCCAGGAATTTGGTTCCAGGAATTTGGTACTGCCTAGTACTTTTTCTGTTAAACTTCATTGTGTGTGTAAAGAGAGAGAAATCGTAGTCCAGTGTTCAGTAAAGAAGGGGGCAATGGCAGGTTTACAGGACAATAGTTTTTCCTTGTTTATTTTTACAGAAGAGAGAAATAAATAATGATACTATCTTCCCTTCCATAAGTCCATCAATAAAATAAGAACGAGAATGAGAGCCCAATAAATGGATGTTTTGGGTGAAACTGGACTGAAGAATGTCATGTAGACTTACAGTCAAAACTATGTCTTAACAACATCTATGAGGTGTAGAGAAATATTGCTTTAGAAGTATAGTCTGATCCAAGACCTCCTCCCTCACTCCCCCCCCTCCCTCTAGTTAGAGCCCCAGTGAGGACCACAGCCTTGGAGCAAGGCTGTCTTCGTCTTTGAAGTTCAGAGCAATAGAAGAGCTAGCAGGTATGGGATACCTGTTAGCTCTAGCAGTTTACAAGAAAGATATACACACTACAGTATGACATAGAATGAGAAGACCTGAGCTCTGCAGCTATAACTGTGTGCTTTTGTTGCTTACAAAAACATGAATAGAAGTTGCTTTTCCACCTTCTATATTCATCTAATACTAAATATTTTATATCAAAAGATTGAACTGCTGAACTAGCCATGGCATTTATATACATGATTTTGGGTTTTTAACTTTGTTATGCAGGGTAAGGTGAATTACTTTGACTAATGTCAAATTCTATACAGTTCTCTGCCTAGTATACATGTTGTGCTATACTTGGTTGTTCTTCATGATGTTGGACATATTTTCTTTCTCTCTTTGTATTTTATCACACAAATATATATAATTTTACACTAATTATAGTTATTATATATTATATATAGTTATTATTAGCTATTATCCCTTGCAATATATGTTATTATTCTCCAGGAAACAGAGATTCAAACTCCTATTTCTGAAATAAAAAATCCACATTCCTAATGACTGTATTACATAATGCATCTTTTTTTAATCATTTATTCAGAAGATTTTTAAACATTTACTATGTTGTGAGCAGATTAATATGAGTCAGCTTAAAATAATTCAAGCATCCTTTCAACTTCAATTCGACTAAGGCCAGAGAACCCTTACTGGACATTCTGAATGGTGTTTTACTTTGGTGCCAGGAATCCTGCAGATGAAGTTATACTTTTGAATGCTATCACTGTGGTGCTTGCAGAGTTATGGGGAAACACAAAAGTTTGTTCCCACTAGCTTTTGGTGGCTGGCTGTGACACTCAGATGTTTGCAGAGTTCAGATGTTTCTGTCTTTTGAGGACCTGAGATTGTGTCTGTGAGACTACAAATCATAGGTTAACCACTGAAAAAGGAAAAGTTATTTAAAAGTAGATATTTTATTAACCACAAAAGATTGACAATCTTCTCAACCTCCCACATTAAAAAAAAAAACCAAAACAATCCTTTTATTATGGAAGTTTAAAACATATCAAAATATGGTAGTATGGTGAGCCATCTCATGGACAATATTGTTTGATTGATTTTCTGATCTGCCTCTTTTAGAAATTATAAGTATTTCATTATGCCTCTCTAAAAGATAATAAACTTTTGAAAAACATAAGCATATTGTTATTTATACATGGAGAAGTTAAAATAGTTTTTAAACATACTTAAAACTAGTGAAGATTTAAACACTTAACAATTTCATAATATCACTTTTTAAAATGATTTACATTAAATTTTAAACTTTGAATTTACTTTCTTTTTCTTAATGAAGATTCAAATAAAACCCTTACATTTTTATTGGTAGTTAAATTACGCGAGTCTCTTTCTCTTACTCTCTCTCACTCTGGCTCTGTCTTTCCTGAGTTTGGGATTGAGCCAAGGCTGTTAGCACCCTTCAATTCCAGCTTTTCTCTGTAATTTTGAGACAGGGTCTTGGGGCTGTAGATTTAGCTCAGCGGCATAAGCACCTGCCTTGCAAGCAGGCAGTTGTGAGTTTGATCCCTGGTACCGATAAAAAGAAAAAAGAGACAGGGTCTTGCCAAGTTGCTCTGTTGCTCAGGGTGGGCTTGAACTTGCTATCTTCCTGCCCCAACTTCCCAGAGCACTAGGATTACAGGTTCACACCACCATCCATGCTCAGCACGAGTCTTTTTCATTTATAGACTTCAACATTTTTTTTTGTTCCCCTTGTACATCATTTGCAAGAGAAACTGCATTGTTTGTCCTGTACAACTTTCCACAGTCGTATTTTGCTGCTTGCAATAATGTGATGTCATTTATCATGTTCCTCTTCCCCTGTATTTCTTAAAGTCAGTTTTGAGATCTGAAGAAGGTGTGGTCAAATACAGGTTCAATTTGTTTTTTCTAAGTCTTTTTGGTACAGAGTCTTGCCATGCTGTTCAAGTTGGTCTTAAGGTCACTTTGTAGCTCAGGCTGGTCTCGAACTTGCAAAAATCCTTCTGTCCAAGCTTCCCTGGTGCTGGGATTACAGGAGTACACCACCATGACTTGCTTCAATTTGATTTTTGACAAAAACAGATGGCGATATTTTCTTCCATCATGAGACATTTACTTTGTGGATGTCTTTTTTTTTTTAATGATGTCAGAAGCTATAAATGCTAATCTCCTTGGTTCATTAGTTTATTGGAAGTTTCACAATAATAATTATGTTCTAATTTCACTCATTGGGGTACTTTTATAAAGAAAACCTCTTTTTAATCATGTGATAGTTTATCAGTTGAATTTGTACAAGAAATGCACGGTAGATATTTGAATCTTTCATTTACCACTTTTAATATAATGATTTAAACCTTTTCCATTATCTGATAAATTCTAACTAGTTTTTTAAAAAATTATAATTATGAGCTCATTTATTTAAAATAGATTATCCTTATCAATAATCAAAATGTCTTCTTGTTGGTTAGTGAGAAACTACTTTGGTGGTTCTGGTGTCTTTTTGACAATATGCTACATGTCTTTGATATTATTGGTATTTTTGATGACAATTTTTTTGGGTTTATCTAGTACATCTCTTGCCCCAGGGCTAAAAATCAACATTTTCCCTAGGATTCTTTGTCTCATTTAGTGTAAGATAATATTCAGAGAACACAGTCTGAGTGCTAGAGATGTTCATTTTTATAAGGTTGGCCATTGGTTTTTGGCCTTTTCTGAGGGCAGAGCTTGGAATATATGTAAAATAAATAATAAAGCAATTCAAATTCAATAATGTTGAAGTTTAATATAACTTCTTCCATTTCACTTTTTTATTTTCATTTCCTGTATGCGAAGAATACTTGGCTTCATTCCATCTTACACTAATAGTCTAAGGATAAATGTATAATTCCTGAAACAGTTGAAGGTTTTTATTTTTTTTTTTTAGCAGGGTGGCTGAGAAGCAGAACAGCGGAACAGCACCAGAGAGGGAGAAGCCAGGGACCATACATAGACCCCAAAGTTAGGGCCCTGAGACATACTCAAAAGTGTGCTGTATTAATCCCCTACGTGACTTGCAAGGCAATAAAATAAAATTAAGCTTGGTCAAAACATCCTGTTTTGTTTACTTACAATACTTTCTCAATATAGCTCCATATAAATATGTAGAAATACTCTTCATGTCTTTCCATAGTAACACAATAATTCATTCCACAGTTTATTTAATGAGTACTTGTTGAACATTTGGCTGGATCTAGTTTTTAGTTTCATGTTATTACAAATAGTCTAGAAATGAATACTTGTTTATATGTATTTTTGCTGATGAACTTGGAATGAATTCTTAGAATTAAAATTGCTGAGTTGAAAAGTAAATATACATTCTTCCAACTTCTCATTGGTCATGGTCATGCTGTTTTTCAGAATAGGTAGGAATGTGATTATTTACATTCCACCTACGGAACATGCGATTTTTGGACTCCTGCTAATTGTATATGTGAGAAATGACAACTCAGTGTGGTTTTAATTGGCATGCCTCTTCTTATCATCAAGGTTGAGCATCTTTTTAGATGGCTGAGAGACACTCAATTTCTTTGTTGTTACAGTGACCATTGTTATTTTTTGTTATTATTGTTTCAGTGGCTGTTATTTTTATTGTTTCACTGACTAATTTTCTTTTATGAGGTTTTGAGTATTTCTTCTACTACAGAAAATATTAATGTCAGGAACAATAATAATTATTTCTTTATAAATTTCAATTATATTGTGTTTGTTATTTGTCTTTTTGCTTTTTTTCTCTCAGATTATTATCTCATGATTCCTGTAAGCCATTTCATCTCATAAAGCATGACTAGGACTACCCTGTGTAAGCATGAGGACCAACATTATAAAATAGTCATAAAAATGAAGTAGCTTATTACAAAAATAGATTCTTTTGGATTAACATTCGACAATGTTATCATAATTCAATTTTATTCTAATTTAACAGTCTAAAATATCATAGTTTCAGTTAGTCAAAGTCAAAATTGTCTCACTAAAACTCATTTAAGAATTACTTTAGCTCAGTAAAAGCACAAAGTAAACTCTTTTCACTTGTTGAAAGTTTAGTAAATAACACTAACCCGATTGGCGGGGCTGCATTTGTATCAGTTTTGAGAAGAGTGCATTTGTATGGGTTTGTTTCTTATGTTAGAGATGGTCTGCCAGTCGTGTTCAGCCACAAGACATGTCAGATAAGAGGCTCAGGAAAACCAACCAGGTTGATCTTCGTGACCCTTAGAGTCGGAGTGACTGTGTGTGGCAGTGGATTGTGTAGGGGTGGTGCTAAGGGAGTCAGTGGGCTCAACCAGGCAATGGGGAGCACAAAGACATCCAGGACTCATGGGCCCATTTCTTTACTGGGGAGCAGAGAATAGTACACAAAGGTATGGGTAAGTTTTACTCAGAAGAAGAGGGGAACCCAGGGCAAAGGTAACCTTCTCATCCTGGTGCACCTGCTCACCTAGGTTAGGTCCTCGTACTGTTTGTGGGAACATTGAAGCAGCAAGAGCATTTAAAACTTTATAATTTATGATAAGTTCTAATTTTGTGCTGCTATTACAGCGTACCACAGGCTGGGCATGTTAAAAGAACATTATTTTTTTATTATTTTGTTCTCGGCTGGAAAGCCTAGGATCAAGGGAGCTGCCTTAGTTTTTAGAGCGGTCTTATTCCACGAGTGTCATCGACCCATAGAGCATTGGCACATGGTAGAAGGTAGGACAAAAAATGATGAGTTCTCTCTGAAGTCTCTTTTATAATGTCATCAATCCTTCCCACAAGACTCCACCCCTTAACACTGCAACGGACATTACATTTTCAACACAAATTCTGGAAGGGGTACTGTGTTCAAATCAATAGCAGTATTTCTTCTCATCTTTGAGAATTTCATTTATAAACTGGATATCATGACCCTAACTGTATCAGTCCTATAGAACCTTGTGCTTACTAAGTAAGACCTAGATGACAAAAATGTTAGAGAAGCATAAAGCACTGTAGGAATTTTGCATGATGTTATCATGCCAAGACAATACAAGTAATTAAGATGAGTACCAAAATAAATAACTTGTTAGTATTACGTATATAACTTAAAAATTATTAGTTTTCCTCACTTATATGTAATTTTTTTCTGATTTACCTATGTGACAGTCTCACACCTTATCTTAACTTTTACTCTGGTTGTGTAGTTTGATGCTTACTCTCACTGAAAAAAAGAGAAAAGAAAAACACATGTGTGTGTATGCACACATTTCTGACGGGCAGAATATGAAAGTGTGTACGATATTCAAAAGATATTGGTTTCCATCTACGTGATTTAATTTGGCATTGACAGAGCGTTCAAAATGCTAGACTTTCCTGTGGAAATTCTCCCATAGAGAAAGACAGAAGATGAGAAATATCCACAAAGACTTTCTCTGAAACCAAAATGTAGGACAGAAATGCTACGGAATATCAAAGAAACTACTGATTCTTTTTTTCCCCCGGAGTCCTTCAGAGTTAAAGTAAATTTTAACTTCAGTCTTTTTGCCAATCTATTATACAATCTTTTGCTTATAAGTAGATTTAGACTGTTCCTCAACAATTTTAATATCCTTTTTACTAAAAATGCCTTTCTTCATGCCTCAGAACCTATCACTTAGGACTCAAATCATTCTTCCAATTCCTGTAAACTTGTGCTCAATCAATTCAGTTCACTTTAATGCAGTTCTTTCACAAAACTGAGCTCTATTATGGCTTTTAATTAGACTGCCTCATGGTGTATCAGCAGATAAATCTGTGAATAAAGAGCCCAGAATTTAGGGACCTTGGAGGTTATCAAGTTTAAAACTTTCATTTCACTTGTGAAGAAATGAGAAATCTTCGATGTTTTCATATATTTCTAGCTTGACAGAGTTAGAAATGGAACCAGGTGATTTCACTCCAGCCCCAGGCTCCTTCACTGTACCAACTATTCCCAGCTCTGACGCTGACAGAAGAAGCCCACCACTACATGGTTTCAGGCAGTTCATATGACCCCTGTTTGCTTTGGCATTCTTGTTTTAAAAATGGGAGTAATATAAATCCCGGTCCTTTCATCTCAAATATACTTTGTGGAACAGGGGAGACAAATGAATTCACATTTATCTGATTGGACTGAAAGTCATTTTGAAATAATAAAATTCTACCCAAAGGTAATATACTGTTCTGTTGAGACAATCACAGACTAAGCTTATGTGGAATCAATATTAGCTGCCAATAATGATATTGATAATGCAGCAAAGATGTTTGTGTGTGTGTGGTCCTGGAGCTTGCAAAGTAAGGAATAAAGGGAAAACTAAAGGAAAAAACAAAACAAAACAAAACACAATCTTGACTACTTGGAAATGCCTCCCCAAGCACCCAAGGAATAGGAGAGTTAAGGAAATTCCATTAAGGAGAAGAGGGGATTGTAAAATAATGGCCAATATATGGCGGATTAAACATGTGCTCTAAACATAAATTAAATCCCACTTGGAAAAGCTGAATCCTCTCTAGAAATAGCACTCTCTCCATAAGAACAAAATATACAGCACATGCATGGTGAGGAGAAGACACATAAGCCTATTAATTTAAAGAGTTTCAATCTCATTTTTATTTATATTTAAGCTTTTAATCCTGAGATAATTAGTCATTACTAGTATTAAATGACTGCCTTGTTAATTGTGTATCCCCGAATGGAGCTGAGAGAAGTTCACACACTCACAAGCTGGTCATTAACTATGTTAATGATCACATTCTCTGAGATCGTGACTATTAAAAGCCATAATTAATAGTTTATAACCATTATTTTTGTACTTCCTTTCTTTTTAGTGGAAAAAACAACACAGTTGAGCTCAAGCAGAAACAATGAATGCAGGTTCAGCAGTATTCCATTAGGAAGAATGCTTCTAAGATAAGTCTTGTTTTCAGAATGATTCATAGATCTCAGCAAAGTAACTGCTGGTTCTAGTCCATGGGGGATAAAGACCCTCTCCTCTCCTCATTAGAGTGTCTTGTAGGGTTTGTGCACGGGAGGTACATCCTCCTAGGTGCTAGAAATCTTTCCTTTAATGGTCGGGTGGTAAAACAAAAAACGAAAACATTAAGAATGATAATGCAAATTGCAAATTTGAATTTACACTGCAGAAATACTCCTGGGCCTCATGAAGGCTTGCAAACTTAAGCTGTGTTAGCAAAATTTGTCCCTACACTGTATTATTCTTTTCTACATGTAGTACTCATTGTTCCTTCTTTTCAAAAGCTTTCTTTACTGAATGAGGCCAATGGACACCAGAACACGTGAACAACTGATCACTAGCACTTTTGTACCAGCATTGTCACTTTAGTGAAAAGCCTGGCTTTGTCTCCTTGACCAACAGTCTGGGTGATAAGGGCAGAGTGGGGGGAGAGCACACATTGAATCTTATTAGTTTATTATATTTCCTATTGCCTATTAACTTTTTCCAGCTCTTTTTAAAACTGTTTTTGGTTTTTGGGCTTACCTTGACATGAGAGATGAATGATACTTATTTTTAAAAACACTGTTTTTGAACTCCAGAACATCTTTATTACAAAACAAATTTCACTCTAATTTTTAGCACTAAGATTAAGAAGTTATTTTTGTGTTTTGAAATTTCTGCAGAGAAAAATCTGGATAGAAAAAAATAAGTATTTCTAATAAGTAGTTCAAAATCTGATTAAAAATTCCCTATGAGAACTAAAATTAAGATTTAGAAGATATAATGTTGAAAGATGCACATTATTTGACAGTCAGAAAATTAACAGTTATCAGTAACTGCATTGCAGGCATTGTTCTGAAATGGTGGTTACCCCAGGGGCAGAGCACTAACCCCTGTTTCTTAGTAAAGTATGGGGATAACTGTTGACATGCCATTATGAAGGAAGCAGTCCTGAGGTCCATCATAGTATCTTGATATCCACAGAAGGTGGGAGATAACCTAGCCCAGTGTTCAGGGAAAACTTACTGGGAAAATAAAATTTTACCCAAGAGTTATAACTAGTTTCTCTTTTAATCAGTTATCCTGAAACCTTAAAGTAAGGCAAGGTTTCTGCTAAGTTGCCACATCAGCAGCATATTTTTACAAAAGACAGAGGGTCTTTGCATGATGGACTGTTGGACATAGTCTCAAAGTGTCCACACACCTTGAATTGGTAGTGGAAGGAAAAATATGAAGAAAAAGATATAAATAGATGAATCTGACCAATATAATTTTATGTAAAATAAATCAGGGACATTGCATAGTATCTCTCATGTGAGTAAGATAAAGTACAATGAGCAAAATAAAGGATAAACAGAAGGAAACAAGGGGATGGATCTGTTGCAAAAAAGAAGTGATCCAGGAAACTGATCATGAGCGGGATAATTGGAGGGAAGGAAAAGTAAGAAAATTTAAGATATATCATGTATAGGTGCCAAATAAAACGAATGTAAACATCATATATCATAAGATGACTTCCAGTAAATGGCTTCCAGGAGTGGTGAACTGCAGAGAAAGAACCTTTGAGATTTGGTGTCCAACTGCTGGAATATGGCAGTAGGAGGAAGAAAAGAAGAAGGAAAGTGGTCCCCAAGACCAGCAAGATCTGAAGCAGGAATTGAAGCCCTCAAAGAGAGTGAAGAGAGAGATTTCAACACAGAAGAAGGAGGTAGCAAGTGCTTTCTCCCTGAGTCCTGAGTAGGATGGGCAGCTTGAACTTGCAGACATTTGGTGAGCACTGGTGACCCCAGAGGCATTTACAAAGAAATGAACCAGGGGAACTGAGTAGTGGGCACAGTGGACTGCAGTAGCTGGTGAGTTATTTGGGTTCATATGCTCCCAAGGAGAGGATGATTGGCTGATTGGCTGGTAACCATCTTGGAAAGGAGCCAATTGGACTTGGAACTCAGAGCAGTTGCAGGGTGGCTCCATCTGGAAGCTCCCCATGTCAGCGTAGGTATTACTGAATTCTAGCTAGTAGGCGATCAGGGAACTGAGCTCAAGCTGGAAAGGAGTTAAGTTCAAACCAGCAGGAGGCACATGGAATGCTGCTGGCTGAACAAGTTGAGGTCTAGCCTCACAGCTAGAACCCAATCTAAACTCAGAGGAAGTAAAAGTGCAAGCTTGCTAGGATTAGCCACCACCCTGTTGTAAATCTGTGACTGGATGGTTGGGCTTAATCAGCATGGATATGGGCTCTGTCCAGCAGTGACAGCGGAGATGTGACTTGAAGTGGAATTTTTTCTTACCTTTTTCCTTTTTTTTTCTTGACTATTTGTTCTTGTTTAATATGAGTGTGAATGTTATTTCCAGATTTTTTTGTTTTTCTTTTCTGTTTTTGTTTTGTTTCTGTTTTCTTTCTTGCTCTCATGTCTTCTTCACCAGTTTCCCTAAGCTCACATAATTTTACTTTTTTTATCCAGGCTTGCTTATAATCTCTTTCTCTTCTTCTATTTGTCTATTTTTCCTCTGAAACTTTTTAAAATTTCCACTCTGAGGGTAAAGTTGTCATATTAATTGCATATTTACTGTATACAATTTTCTATTTATTTTAGATTTTGTTATATAATCACAAATATGGTTCATACCTTTAAAGGTGCCAAATTGCCAGTTATGATAGTTGGTCATTTTCTAGGCTGTGTTTAGTGCTACCGTTGATTGTACTACTTTAGCCAAGCTGACATCATTCTTCTAAGCAGTTGTTATTTCTGGCATGGGAAGACTGAGATTGCCTAAGTGTCATAAACAATACTATAGGTCAGTACCAAAGAACAAGGAGTGAGGCCAAATAGGCAGCAACTTCTCATTCCCAATAAATTGAAGAGAGAGAATCTTGCAAAAGACTCAAAACACAAAAGCCAGATATGCATGGAAGTGGTCTCTCAGTAGTCATTTCCTAAGTATTCTCAATACTAGCAATAAAGCTAATTCCTTTAAGCAATTTACAAGTATCAACCCAAGAATTAAGCTAAAAAAAGACAATGAGAAGAGAGGCAAGCAAGATGTAACTCCAGACTCTAGACTTCCAGGTTATCAAAGGTAAACCCAGGGCCAATGGAGTAGAACAAGTAGAATGTCACCCACCTAGACACTCTGAAGTCATAATAGCAGAAGTAACAAAGCAGATAAATGAAGACTTAGAAAAAAGCAAATCAGAAATAATTTCTCAGATAATATAGAGATGGTAACCATAATGAAAAACATGGGTAGTAACTTTAGGCACAATACAGATAAAAATATAGCAGCTTAGAAAAACGATGGAAATCATGAGTGCCCAGCATAGAAAAAAAATGGAATCCATGAAACAGGTTCAAACCTATGTGCAGGAGATTAAAATTCTAGTGAAAGTATACATAGCAGAATGAGCCAATATGAAGACATAATATCAGTATAGAAGACAGGATTTTGGTTAATTGTCATGAAAAGAAAGATTTCTTAAAAATAACATAGGCTTAATCTCACTAATGAACATTGATGCAAAGAGTCTCAACAAAATACTGGCAAATAGAATGTAGCAAATCATCAAGAAGATTATACATCATGACCAAGTAGGATTCATTCCAGGAATGCAGGGATGGTTTAACATATGCAAATCAATAAATGCAATACACCACATTTACGGAGCCAAAAAAAAAAAAAAAACCCACATGGTCATCTCAATAGATGTAGAAAAAGCTTTTGATAAAGTCCAACACTTGTTCATGATAAAAACCCTTCAGAAACTCAGAATACATGGTGTCTACCTCAATCTCATAAAGGTCATCTATGACAAACCAAGAGCCAACATTATACTAAATGGACAAAAACTGGAAGATTTCACTCTAAAATCAGGAACGAGACAAGGATGTCCACTATCACCACTCCTATTAAATATAGTTCTGGAAACACTAGCCACAGCAATCAGACAAGAGAGAGAAATAAAAGCAATAAAGATTGGAAAGGAAGAGGTTAAATTATCGCTATTTGTGGATGACATGATATTCTATATAGAATACCAAAAAACTTCATTAAAAGAAGTTTATTACCTTTATTACTAAAGGTAATAAAAAATTTGGCAGTGTAGCTAGATACAAAGTCAATGCTCAAAAATAAATAGCATTCCTGTGCACAAACAAAAAACTCACTGAGAAAGAAATTATGGAAATAATGCCTTTCACAATAGTATCTAAAAAAATGAAATACTTAGGAATCAACCTAAGAATGTGAAATAACTATATACTGAAAATTGTGCTATGCTAAAAAAAAGGAGATTGAAAAGGATATAAGAAAATGGAAGAATATTCTTTGCTCTTGGCTAGGAAGAATCAACATTGTGAAAATGGCCATACTCCCAAAACTGTTATACAGATTTAATGCAATCCCAGTCAAAATGCCATTAACATACCTCACAGATCTAGAGAAAACACTCCTAAAATTCATTTGGAAACAGAAGGAACCTAGAATAGTAAAGGTAATTCTGAGCAACAAAGGCATGGCAGGAGGCATCTCAATTCCTGACTTGAAACTATATTACAAAGCCACAGTGATAAAATCAGCATAGTATTGGCAAAGAAATAGACCTGAGGATCAATGGAATAGATCAGGAGATGTAAACAAAACTACAAAGACACTCAGCCACCTGATATTTGCCAAAAGGGCTAAACATGGTTTAGAGGATTGCCTCTTTAATAAATGGTGTTGGAAAAGTTGGCTCTCCACATGCCAAAGACTGAAATTAGACCCATGCCTATCACCAGGCACAAAACTTAAAATCTAAGTGGACCAAAGATCTAAATACTAAAACAAAAGCACTAACTCTATAGAAGACAAGGTGGTAGCAATCTTGGAGACATATGGGTAGGCAGAGAATTCATGAACAAAAAACAAACTGCATGGGAAACACTTCAAAGAATCAACAACTGGGATCTCATATTATTGAAAAGGTTCTGCACTTCAAAAGAAATCACTAACAGAGTGAAAATAAAACCCACAGAATGGGAAATAATTTTGGCTAGCAACCCCTCAGACAAAGGACTTATATCCAGAACATATAAAGAACTGAAAAACATCAAGCCCCCATATTCAAAGACCCTCTCCAAAAATGGGCACAAAAATGTGATGACACACATTTCTCAGATGAAGATATACAAATGGCAAATAAATATAAGAAGAAATGTTCACCATCACTGGTCATTCGAGAAATACAAATTAAAACAGCATTGAGATTTCATCTCACTCTGGAAAGAACGGCTGCCATCAAGAAATCAACTGATAACAAATGTTGGCAAGGCTTCAGAGAAAAAGGAACACTCCTCCATCATTGGTGGGAGTGTAGACTGGTGCAGTCACTATGGAAATCACTATGGAGATTTCTCAGAAGACTAGGATTAGAAGTTCCATTTAATCCAGCTATTCCCCTCCTGGGTATTTTCCCAGAAAAACTGAAAAGGTCATATCACAGTGATATATGTGCACACCCATGTTCATAGCAGCACAATTTGTAATAGCTAAATCTTGGAAATAACCAAAATGCCCATCAACTGCAGAGTAGATGAAAAAGATGTGGTATTTTTATACAATGAATATTACTCAGCTATAAAAAAAGATGATCTTGAGACCTTCACAGGTAAATGGAGATAACTTGAGACTATCCTTACAAGTGAAATAAATAAGAATCATATTTATAAATATCACATTGTGTCTCTAGTGTAAAAAGCAATAAGAACTGTAGGAGTAATAAAATGCAAAATGTGTAATTGCTATTGTAAAAAAGAGAGGAAAAGAAAGTACTCTAAAGGATATAACTGCATGTATGTTTAAGAGCATAAGATAGATAACCATTTTACTAAGTTTTTGTTGAATTGTTGAATAGAACTGTTCGCAATCTCACTGTTTGAAAGTCTACTTTGTATGCTTTAATTTTGTAACTTGAACAACTATTTCTAAGATGACAGTATGTAATTTATCAACTAGTGATTTCTTAGTGTTTTTGTTTGAAATTCTGTATTATTTCTACCCTTTTTCCTGTTTTGCTTTTTTTCTCTTTAAATAGAATTTTTTTAAAAATGAAAAAAATAACATAGGCCCAAGGAAAACTAATCCAATAACTTCTATGTGATTCAAAGAGAAATAACATAAGATTGGAGTCAATGAGAAGGTAGGAGACAGCACAAACAGTAAAAAAGAAATCTGTTCACAGAAGTGAAGGCAGAAAATTTTTCAAGCAGGGACAAAAATTTGACATACACGTGAAGCATACAGAACTCCAATTAGTCATAATCATAAAGACATTTACATCAAGAAATAGTCAAGCCTCCAGAAATTCAACAAGAACAGAACATTAAAAGTTGTTAGAGAAGAAAAAAGTCAAATGACTTTCAAAGGAAAGTCCATCAAAATCAATGTAGACTTCTCAATAAAAACTCTCAAGTCAAGGAGAGCTTGAAGTGAAGTTTTTATGCTCTACAAGAAAACAACCTCCAGTGGAGATTGATGTGCCCTGCAAAACTATCTGTCAAAATAGATGGGGAAATAGGATACTTGCATAATAAAGAATATCCAAAGAAATTTATGACCACTAAGCCAGCAGTTCAAGGCATTCTGAAGGACAATCTACATAGAGATAAGAAGGACTACAATGCCATGAATCCCAACAGAAGGATCCCATCCAGCAAGGAAAATAATTAAACAGAGAGGGAAATGGAGAACCAACAATAGGAAAATAACATAACAAGAATAAGCCAATACACATCACCACCAGTCAAAAGAAACGGACTGACAGAATAGGTCAAGAAGTTATATCCAGTAATATGCTGCATAAAACAAACATTTAATTTAAAAAGAAATTCATAGACTGAAAATAAATGGATGGAAAACAATATGCCATGTGACAGGACCCCTCCCCACAAAAGCAGGGGTAGCTATTCTATTTAGAGACATAGTAGATTTCTAGCCATGATTGAAAAGAAAAGAAAGAAAAGGAAATCAGTACCTAAACTCATAGGAGAGAGCAAATAAGAGATGAGACTAGAAATTAATGCAACTGATACTAAGAAAACAAAGAATCAATGAATAGAAGAGTTGGTTCTTTGAAAATTGAAAAACCCTTAGCCAGCCTTTAGGGAAAAAGAAAAGGTTACACCATGCAATTGGGAAAAGGTTGAAATCACAACAGATTCTGAAGAAATTCAGAAGATCAATAATATCTACTTTGAGAATTTGCATTATAATGAGATGGAAATCTCAGAAGAAGTGAAAAAATACATAGACATGAATTACTAAAGTTCAATCAAGAAGATAAAAAAATTCTAAATGAACCAATATCAGCCAATAAGATATAACTAAAAACTTACCAATGATGAAAAATCCACATTCTTATAGTTTCACTGATGAATTCTACAAGAAATTTAGAGAATTAATGCTGCTAATTCTTAAAATCTGCATTAAAATTGAATGGGAAGCAATACTCCCAGAATCATTCCTGGGGACAAGCATTTCCCTGATACTAAAACAAGAGAAGGACCCAACCAAAAAAGAACTACACGCCAATCTCCCTAATGTACATAAATCCTAAACAAGATACTTGCAAACAGAATGCAGCAAAGTATCAAGAAGATTATATACCATGACTCAAATAGAATTTATCCCAGGGAAGCAGGATGGTTCAACATACTTAAATCAATAAATGTAATAGATCACATTAACAGAGTCAAAGCCAAAAACCATATGATCATATCAATAGATGCAGAAAGGTCATTTGATTAAGTTCAACACTCATTCATGATAAAAAAAAAACCTGCAGAAAATTGGAATAGATGGTCTTTATCTGATAAAATCCATCTATGAAAAACCAACAGGCAACATCACACTAAATGGACTAAACTGAAAGCTTTCATTCTAAAATCAGATACAAGATAATGTCAGCTAACACCATGTTTGTCCAATATAGTTTTGAAAATGTTAGCCAGAGCAGTTAGATAAGATAAAGAAATAAAAGGAATAAGGATAGGAAAGGACGAAGTTAAATTATTATTGTTTGTGTGTGACATGATACTCTACAGGGAAACCTGCAAAAACCTCCACAGAAACAATACTAGATTCATGAGTCTCATTCAGTAGACTGTCTGGATACAAAGTGAATGCTTAAAACTCAATAGCATTTCTGTACCCAAATAACAAATTCACTGAAAAAGAAATTAGGGAAACATTTTCACAATGGCATCCCCCCAAAAAGAAATAACTAGGCATCAATTTAATAGAGGAAGTAAAAGACTTGTACATTGAAAATTAAAGTACTCTGAATAAAGAGATTATAGTCGATATCAGAACATGGAAAGATATCCCTTATTCTTGGAAAAGAAAAACCAATGTAGTGAAAATGGCTCTACTTCAAAATTGTTATACAGATTATCATATATCACAGAATTAGAGAAAACAAACCTAAAATCCATTGGAACTAGAAGAGACCTAGAATATCAAAAGCAATTCTAGACAAAAGACAAGGCAGGGTTCATCACATTTCCTTACTTGAAAGTATCCTACAGAGCTACTGTGATAAAATCAGCACAGTACTGGCAGAAACAACAGATTTACCCGAGGATCAATGGAACAGATTAGAAGATGAAGAAAAACTCCAGACACACTCAACTGTCTTATTTTGACAAAAGAGCCAAAGACTTTCACTGAAGAAAGTTAACTTTTCAGCCTAGCCCAGCCTGTTTAGCTGCCGCGCCTGGCCACAGGTCTGCAGAGGAGGAGCTGGGCAGATCTGGGGTGCCCTCACTGGCCTCTCTGCGTGTCTGGAGGACTCTGGATTTCTGCGCCCAGACTGCTGGAGTTCCCTCAGGCTTCCAGGTGCAGTGAAGGCGAGAGGTGGGTTTAAGGCTTCCACATCAGCCTCCCCATTCCCGGCTTCATTTGGAGACCTGCTGAGCTCCCGATAGGTGGGCTGGCCCACACTACCAGCCTAGCCCAGCCTGTTTAGCTGCCGCGCCTGGCCACAGGTCTGCAGAGGAGGAGCTGGGCAGATCTGGGGTGCCCTCACTGGCCTCTCTGCGTGTCTGGAGGACTCTGGATTTCTGCGCCCAGACTGCTGGAGTTCCCTCAGGCTTCCAGGTGCAGTGAAGGAGAGAGGTGGGTTTAAGGCTTCCACATCAGCCTCCCCATTCCCGGCTTCATTTGGAGACCTGCTGAGCTCCCGATAGGTGGGCTGGCCCACACTACCAGCCTAGCCCAGCCTGTTTAGCTGCCGCGCCTGGCCACAGGTCTGCAGAGGAGGAGCTGGGCAGATCTGGGGTGCCCTCACTGGCCTCTCTGCGTGTCTGGAGGACTCTGGATTTCTGCGCCCAGACTGCTGGAGTTCCCTCAGGCTTCCAGGTGCAGTGAAGGCGAGAGGTGGGTTTAAGGCTTCCACATCAGCCTCCCCATTCCCGGCTTCATTTGGAGACCTGCTGAGCTCCCGATAGGTGGGCTGGCCCACACTACCAGCCTAGCCCAGCCTATTTAGCTGCCGCGCCTGGCCACAGGTCTGCAGAGGAGGAGCTGGGCAGATCTGGGGTGCCCTCACTGGCCTCTCTGCGTGTCTGGAGGACTGTGAATATCTCTGCAACCAGGGAGGGTCCACAGGTTCCTGAAGCACTGCGGCCTGTGGTGAGTACCCTAACCCGGCTGCGATTGAAGAACTGTGGAGCTTCCAAGGGGCAGGTGGGCGCACAGTGTCCCTGAGGCCCAGCTTGTCTGGAACTGCGGAGTTCTGAGCAGGCAGAGGAGGGCCACTGGTTCTGTAGGCCTAATGGCTTGGAGTAGCGCGGCACCAGAGTCCCAGTAGCTCCAAACATAGAAGGGGATTTTCAACAGATCCTGAGGAAGCTTTCAAGTAACACTTGAAACACAGAAATATAGGAAAATGACAAAACGAAAGACCAAATTACAACCTCAAACCTCCAGCCCATCTCAAGAAACCCTAGGAGCGATGTATATAGAAGAAAATATATCCCATCCACCTCATATATCGGACACAATAGCCACTGAAATTGACAAGCAACTCCAGGAAGCTTTAAAGAAATTCAAACTCGAAATAATCTCCCAGATAAAAGAAGAAATGATAAAAGAAATGAAAGAGATTCTAAATATATCTAAAGAAAACACAGATAAAAAATTGGAGGAACTAAACAAAAAGATAGAATCCCTAGACGAGCAATATAAGAAACAAACAGAATACATAATGCAGATGCACAGAGATATACAGGAAATAAAAAACTCCACTGAAAGTTGTAAAAACCGCCTTAATGAAAGTGAAGATAGAATTTCAGACCTTGAAGACAGGATTGCAGCTAGTGAACAGGAAAGGAAAGATCTTTTGAAAATAACAAGGAACCAGGAAACAACAATTCAACAACTGCAAGACGATGCAAAGAAGAATAACATAAGAATGATAGGGATTAATGAAAGAGAGGGAGACAACATGAAGGATGTCAGGAGGATATTTAGAGAAGTAATAGCTGAAAATTTCCCAAGCATGAGATCAGAAACTGACATCGGGATCAGTGAAGCATATAGAACTCCAAACAGTCATAACCAAAATAAAACTACACCCAGACATATAATAGTCACCATCCCAGAAATCCAACACAAGAATAGATTATTAAAAGCTGTCAGAGAGAAAAGACAAATCACTTATAAAGGAAAACCTATCAGAATCACAGCAGACTTCTCAGCACAAACGATAAAGTCAAGAAGAGCATGGAGTGAAGTATTCCAGATCCTAAAGCAAAATGATTTCCAACCAAGACTGATATATCCTGCAAAACTATCATTCAAAATAGATGGTGCAATACGATACTTCCATGACAAAGAACAGCTGAAGAACTTCATGAACACCAAACTGACCCTGCAAAAAATATTGAAAGACAGTTTAGATACACAAAGGAAAAAACCACTAAGCAAAGCAAATAATTAAACAGAACCGAAAGATAAAGATGCAACAGCAGAGAGATAACATTCCTACAATTAACCAGCATTTAACAGTAATAACCATTAATGTAAATGGTCTCAATGCACCAATCAAAAGAAACAGACTAGCAGAATGGATCAAGAAACAAAATCCAACCATATGCTGTTTACAGGAAACCCATCTAACCCAGAAAGATACTCACAGACTGAAAGTCAAAGGATGGAAAACAATCCTTCATGCAGCAGGAATCCAAAAAAGGCAGGAGTAGCCATTCTGTTTGCAGACAACGTGAACTTTAAACCAACAATGACCATAAAGGACAAAGAAGGTCACTACATACTTGTAAGGGGAAAACTCCAAGAGGAAGAGATAACTATCTTAAATATATATGCACCAAACTCCAGAGCACCCAGTTATATAAAACAATTATTAACAGAAATGAAAACTCAAATTATCAGTAACACAATTGTAACAGGAGACCTTAATACACCACTGACACCAAGGGACAGATCAACCAGACAGAAAATGAGCAAAGAAATAACAGAACTGAATCACACCTGTGAACAAATGGGTTTGATAGACATATACAGAATGTTCCACCCAACAACATCAGAATACACATTCTTCTCAGCAGTACATGGATCATTTTCTAAAATAGACCATATATTAGCTCACAGAACATATTTAAGCAAATGCAAAAGAGTTGAAATCATCCCTTGCATATTATCGGATCATAGCACTCTGAAATTAGAAATTAATGACAAAGGATACTGCAAAAATTCCGCAAACACATGGAAACTAAATAACACACTCTTGAGTAATCAGTGGGTCACAGAAGAAATTAAAGAAGAAATTAAACAATACCTAAAAGAAAATGAAAATGCAGATACAACTTACCGGAATCTGTGGGATGCAATGAAAGCCGTTCTGAGAGGAAAATTTATTGCACTGAGTTCCCACATCAGGAAAACAGAACGAATACAAGTAAATAACTTGATGCTACACCTCAAACAGCTAGAAAAAGAAGAGCAAGTCAAGCCCAAAGCCAAAAGAAGAGAGGAAATTATAAGAATCAGAGCAGAAATCAATGCAATAGAGACTAAGAAAACAATCCAAAGAATCAACGAATCAAAGAGTTGGTTCTTTGAAAGAATAAATAAAATCGATAAGCCCCTAGCCAACCTTATTAAAAAAAGGAAAGAAAAAGCTCAAATTCATGCAATAAGAAATGAGAAAGGAGAAATCACTACAGACCCAATAGAAATACAGAGGATCATCAACACCTATTTCGAAAACCTCTACTCTCAAAAGTTTGATAACACAGAAGAAATAGACAGACTCTTAGAAGCATATGAAGTACCAAAGCTAGATCAAGAGGATATAAAACTGTTGAATAACCCAATCTCTGCTAATGAAATTGAGAATGTAATTGGGTCCTTGCCCACCAAGAAGAGCCCAGGCCCAGATGGATTCACTGCAGAATTCTACAAGAAATATAAAGAAGACCTAATGCCGACACTCCTCAAACTATTCAATGAAATTGAAAGGGAAGCAATCCTTCCTAAGTCATTCCTGGAAGCAAATATTACTCTAGTACCAAAACCTGAGAAAGACCCAACTATAAAAGAGAACTATAGACCGATCTCCCTAATGAACACAGATGCAAAAATCCTCAATAAAATATTGGCAAATAGGATCCAGCAAATCATCAAGAAGATTATACACCATGACCAGGTGGGATTCATCCCAGGAATGCAAGGATGGTTCAACATACGCAAATCAATAAATGTAATCCACCATATCAATAAAGCCAAAAATAAGAATCACATGATCATCTCTATAGATGCAGAAAAAGCCTTCGATAAGGTCCAACACTTATTCATGATAAGAACTTTACAGAAAATTGGAATAAATGGTCTTTACCTCAATATAATAAAGGCCATTTATGACAAACCAACAGCCAGCATCATACTAAATGGCCAAAAATTGAAAGCCTTTACTTTAAAATCGGGTACAAGACAAGGATGTCCTTTATCACCACTCCTATTTAATATAGTACTGGAAGTACTAGCCAGAGCAATTAGGCAAGAAAGAGAAATAAAAGGGGTAAAGATAGGAAAAGAAGAAGTTAAATTATCATTGTTTGCAGATGACATGATACTCTACATAGAAGACCCCCTAAACTCCATTGAAATACTCTTAGATACAATAAATAAATTCAGTAATGTGGCTGGATACAAAATCAATACTCAGAAATCAATAGCATTCCTATACACGAACAACAAAATTACAGAGAGGGAAATAAGAGAAACTGGACTATTCACATTAGCAAGCAAAAAAATGAAATATTTAGGAATTACTCTTACGAAAGAAGTGAAAGACTTATACAGTGAAAATTATAATACACTGAAAAAGGAAATTGAAGATGATTTCAGAAAATGGAAAGACATCCCTTGCTCATGGATAGGAAGAACAAACATTGTGAAAATGGCCATTCTCCCAAAACTGTTATACAGATTCAATGCAATCCCAATAGAAATACCATCAACATACCTTATAGATCTAGAGAAATCACTCCTAAATTTCATCTGGAACCAGAAGAGACCTAGAATCGCAAAGGCAATTCTAAGCAGCAAAGACAAAGCAGGAGGCATCACAATCCCTGACTTGAAGTTATACTACAAAGCAACAGTAGTAAAATCAACATGGTATTGGAATCAAAACAGAGCCGAAGATCAGTGGAATAGATTAGAAGATACAACCACAACTACGAACACACTCAACCACCTTATTTTTGATAAAGGAGCCAAGCAGGTTCACTGGAAGAACGACAGTCTCTTTAATAAATGGTGCTGGAAAAACTGGCTCTCCATTTGCCGAAAACTAAAGCTAGACCCATGTCTATCACCATGTACTAAATTAAAATGTAAATGGGTCAAAGATCTGAATATTAAAACAGAAACACTAAATCTATTGGAAGACAAAATAGGTAGAAACCTTGGAGACATAGGAGTAGGTAAAGAATTCATGAACAGGACTCAAACCGCACGGGAAATACTTCCCAGAATCAATAACTGGGACCACTTCTTATTAAAAAGTTTCTGCATGTCAAAAGAAATCTCCAGCATAGTGAAAAGAAAACCCACAAACTGGGAAAAGATTTTAGTGAACTCTCTCTCAGACAAGGGCCTCTTGTCTAAAACATACAAAGAATTAAAGAAACTCAGACCTCCGAAATTCAAAGATCCAATCCAAAAATGGGCATCTGAGATGAATATGCAATTCTCAGATGAAGAAATGCAAATGGCAAATAAATACATGAAAAAATGCTCATCATCATTGGTCATTAGAGAAATGCAAATTAAAACCACACTGAGATACCATCTCACTCCTGAAAGAATGGTCAGGATCAAGAAAACCGACAACAAATGCTGGAGAGGCTGTGGAGAAAAAGGAACTCTCCTGCACTGCTGGTGGGAGTGTAGACTGGTACAGCCTTTGTGGAGATCTGTCTGGAGATTTCTCAAAAAGTTGGGACTGGAAATCCCATTTATTCCAGCTATTCCACTTCTAGGCATATTCCCAGAAGAACTGAAAGCATCATACCACAGTGATATATGTGCACCTATGTTTATAGCAGCACAATTTGTAATCGCCAGATCTTGGAAACAACCCAAGTGCCCATCAACTGAGGAATGGATAAAAAAGTTGTGGTATTTCTATACAATAGAGTATTATTCAGCTATAAAGAAGGATCACATTGAGATATTTATCAATAAATGGGCACAGCTTGAGACCATACTCATAAGTGAAATAAATCAATCTTGCATGTGTGAATACCGAATAGTTTCCCTAATGTAAGTAATGATTCAAATATATAAAAATATGTGGTAATCATGATTCCCCATTAGGTGGCCTTGAAGCCTTATAAAGTTTTCACTCATTAATTAGAAAGGCTTTATTCTGGGCTTCTTGATATGAAAATATTTGAAGCTAGAGTATATGAAGTTTTACCCAAATATTTCAAGGAAAAAGACACTATGGTAACTACTATTAAGTCAGGTTATAAGGTGGTGAAGTACTAGGTTATTGAAACAGTCATGCTGTGACCTCTATTGTTATATTGTTATGTCCTGTTTTATCTCAATCTCCCCCTTATTGTTTCAAAAAAAATTATTTAGTCATTTCTTATGTTTGTCTTAATTAAAGAAAAAATTCAAAAAATTTAGGATATATAAATAGTAACTCTTTTCGATTTCCTATTAACTTGTTTTGAAGTCCTGTAGTACTCCCACGATCTTGTTTTGACTGATTAGACTCTGTTCCATTCTATATGATAGTATCAAGTTTGAAGACATAGGCAACTACTTTGAAGACAATAAGATTCACTAAGATACCCATTCTGGTTTGACTATTGTCTTCTTTGGAAGTCCTGTAATGTTTACAATGCCTAAGTTTTATTGGTCTTGTTCTCTACTGTTTTGTCCAACTTTATAATATCTAATAAGATAGACAATTCTTTTTAAGGAAACAAGGGACAACGTTGATAACCATTGTTGATAAACTTGTACTCTGTTCTACACCATGTGCTACGTCTATCCTTGGTATTGACTGACAGCTTTGTTTTGCCATATTTGACTGTATTCTTCCCCCCCCCCAAAAGAAAGTAATAAGCACTAAGGAGTAATAAAATCCAAGATGTGTAAATTTTGTTGTAAAAAAGAGAGGGAAAAAAAAAAAAGAAAAGGAGCTCTAACGGATATAACAGCAAGTGTGTTTGGGGGTGTTAAATAGCTGACTTTATCAATGTTTTTGGAACATTGAACACAGCTGTTTGCAGTCTCCCTGTTTGAATGTCCACCTTGTGTTCTTTGATACTGTGATTTGAGGAACTATTTTCAAGAAAATAGTGTGTAATCTACTAGCAGGTAATTTCTTACTGTTATGGTTTTTTGTTTTGTTTTGTTTTGTTTTGTTTTGTAGTTCTGTATTGCGTGTACCCTTACGCCGCTTTGGTTTGTTTTGTGTTTTTCTCTTTTTCCTCTTAAATAAAAAAAAAAAAAAGAAAGTTAACTTTTTTAATAAATGGTGCTGGAAAAAGTGGTTTTCCACATGCTGAAGATTAAAATTACATCTGTAGCTTTTTACCATGCACTAAACTAAAATTAAAGTGAATCAAATATTAGATCCACTTTAAAAATAGAAATTCTTCTGGAAGACAGAATAGGTAGAACTCTTGACAGTATAGGTGTAGGCAAACACTTCATGAACAAAACCCCAGTTGCCCAGGAACTTTCACAAAGAATCAAGAACTGGAATTTCATCTTACTAAAAAAGCTTCTGTCAGCAAAGAAACTATCAACAGAATGAAGCAAAGAAATCATAAACAGAGTAAAAGGACAAACCGTAATGTGGAAAAAATGTTTGCCAAAGGAATCAACATCTTGAAGTTATTAAAAACTCAAAGAAAATCAGAGTCTCCAAATTTAAGACCCAGTCGGTAGATTGACATCTTAAATGAATAAATAGTTCTCTGAAGAAGGTGTAGAAATAGCAAATAAATATATGAAAACTTATCAGGATCACTGGTCATTTGAGAGATGCACATTAAAGCAAACCTGAGTTCACATGTCACTCCAGAAAGAATGGCTGTTGTCAAGATATTAACTAATAACAAATACTGAGAGGGATGTGGGGAAAAAGGAACCTTGCTCCACTACTGGTGGGAGTATAGACTAGTTCAAACACTGTGGAAATCAGTGTGAAGATTCCTCAAAAATATAAAATGAGAGGTCCCGTTTGACCTAACTCTTCCTCTTCTGGGTATCTGAACAAAAAAATTAAAAGCATTATATCACAGTGATATATGCGTACCCATGTTTATAGCAGCACTGTTTGTAATAGCTAAATCTTGGAAATTGCTCAAATGCCTGTCAACTGATGAATGAATAAAAAGATATTTTTTCATATGGAGGAGTACTACATGCAATCATGAAAGATAATCTTGCACTATTTTTAGCTAAGTGGATACAGTTTGAGACCATACTCTTAAGTGAGGTAAACTGAGCACACATATTTAAATGCTGCAGTGTTTGAGAAGCTGAAAGTGTAAATGAGGTCCAAAGTATATATTAGATATTAAGAAATGCAAAGAAAATGTTCAAAAGGAAGAAGAACAAGGGCAGGGGAAGGAGACAGGAAGGAAGGGACAAGAAAAAACTGAAGGAAAAGATGGAAATAAAACTTGTAAATAAAGAGGAAAAGAGGGAATGAAGGGAACAGAGGAAAGGAAGAAAAAGAGAAGTAAGATGCATCATGTACAGTTACAAATTTCATATGATGAATGCTGTATTATGTATATATAAAATATACCAAGAAAGTAAATTTTAAAAATTATATATCATAAACATGAGCTAAGAATAATAACAAGAATGAAAATGGGGAAAGGGAATTTAGAGATGGCTGGGAAGGGGCAGGAGATTAAAAAAAAGAAACAAGCTCTTGTATACACAAGTTTCTAGTCCCCAAGATGACTGTCAGATTCATATACTGTGAACATGTACTAATAAAAAATTTTTTAAAATTATTTAAAAGGTATGAAAAATGTGTGTTGGAGCCACAAAACCTTTGTATTCATATAGTCTGGAAATTAATTCTGATATGTCAGGAACTCAGAACAGATCATTGTCACATGGTATGCTTTTTGCTAGAAGCTGCTACTCTCTTCTCAGTGCCCTCAGAGAGAGAAGGTCTGATCAGCATCCACGCTGTCATCCGTGGTGATGAGCTCATGGTAGGCCATGAAGGCCCAGCTGAACTTCATACACTGAGGGGAAGGGAACTGTGAATATTAAATGGCCGAGCCCTTTGGTGTGAGTTGTGTGTTACCAGAAGTCTCTCACACATTTCCTGACAGTTACTATTGTGATTCAGTGTTTTTATTTTGCTTCATAAAAATCATGCCTGCAAAAGTTTTCTCTAGCATATTTCAAGGGTATGATTTGTGAAATTTACTACAAGAAGCTGTCCTTTAAGATAAGGTTTTTGTATATGAATTTTTTAGGCAGGTTGGAGAGGGAGGAGTGTAATTTTTTTCCTTTGAACTTGAACAGATAGCACATCTTTTGACATCCAATTATCTGACTTTTGAAAACAGCTTTTATTTACTGGGCAGTAAAACCGTGAAACATTCAATTATGGCACCCAATTAAGCAAATTTTTGCTGTGGTTAGCTAAAGGGAATAGGAGTTTTATTTATTTTTGTTCTATTATAGCTTCTTTTTATCAGTTCTTTGACAAGTGGTATCATTAAATTGATGATATTTTATACCAACATGATAAGACTGAATTTTAGGAACCTAGCTTTCAAGAAGTACAAGTAATTGAGTTTTCTTCCTTTTCTCTTGTTTTATTCCTGTACATTCCCTATTTCATGGCTTTGCTTTTCATTGCCTTCATTCGACAGGCAGTTAAATATACCGTCAGCTTTGTGTAGAATTAATATCCAAGATGCTAGGATAATGTAAACTGCTCCTAACAATTGATCACAATTCATTTTAAATTAGTGAGTTCATTTAAATGAATTAATTGGGTCATTATTTACATATGCTTGTTTCCAACTTTATTGGGACTGAAATGATGAGAGTTGTCTCTGATGATTTTGCCATCTCTATAACTTAGGATAAGAGATGACCCATTTTTTTCTTGCTTCATATTATAGTTCTATAATTTCCCCAATTACTACTGCATAGAAAAGTCTACTTAATGTTGAATTATTGGAATTAACTTAATGTTGAATTAAAGGAATGAGAGTAGCATTGTAGTATTACACAGTTCAGAGACACTTGCATTTTTCATGTGGTAAAGAGATATACACTTTGAGATGAAGGGTAATGCAAATGTATATGTCAAACCTAGAGCAGGACAGCAACCGAAGACTCTCATTTTCCCCGATCTGACCTCCAGCAGCATAATTGGTTACTCCTGCCTTGTAAATTCTTTTGTCTTTGTGCTGAACTCCTAAAGCATTTACTATGGTATTGTTTATATTTTTAGCTTATGTGCATTGGTCTTTACATTTTCCTAAATAAACTCTTTAAGGATTAATACCAGTTAAAATTATTTTGTCATATCTCTCAGGATCAGGTTCAGCCAAATTTAGGCAAGGACAATAGTCAAATAATCTAATAATCAGCATGTTATGAGAAGATGGAAATTGAGCCTTTGTCCTCTAATGAAACAGACTTTGGATGCCCCCAACATGCTTGGTATTAATGCTTTAGTTACTGGCTTTGAGAACAGCCAGGTGTTATATGATGAGGACTTGAAATATCCAAGAGGAGTGGCTATTTCTAAGCCAAATTTTTAGTGTTTTTTGCCTTAGTGTAGGTGGACTCTCAACGCTAGATAAGGGTGAGCCTCATTACTATTGAAATTCAAACATTTCAAATTTCCCCATTCTGGCACCGCACTGAAGCTGTATGTCCTTTTGATATTCAAATCATTATAGCACTAGCTTGGATGTTGCAAGAAGCTCAGACTTGATGTTCCTGTAACTCAGGCATAACCCCTTCTCTAGGAATCTCTTGTGTCAGGCTGCATCTACCAGAGCCAGAGAACCACACACACTTTGTGAAAATCCTTCTGCAGAGAAATTGGGGACTGAAATCCTTCCGGCTGACCTTCTTTTTCCACTTTTGTCACGAGGAACACAACCTGACAAAAAAGGGGAAAAAAACATAAAGTCAAAATGACAGGCAAGAAATGAAAGAATCAGGCCAGTAGTGATGTATGAAATGTTCTACTTTTGATTTTCCATGTAGGAAACACTTAAAATTGATTTTCAGTATTTCCTTCAATATTCTTAGCCACTGCTGTCTATTTCCTGTGACAAGATGGATGTTCCACTTCACTCCATTAGTCCACCTCCTCTTTCCCTCCCCTCCTTCTCATGTAGTTAATATCAGCTGTCCTATTAAATGCATTCTAAAATTTTATTTGCATATTAACTCTCCTACAACAGGGGGCATCAGAATCCCTTAGGGTGGTTGAGCTTAGCACTAACATAAGAAGGAGCTTTGAGACTTTGACTGTAGCAAAATGTAAAGGCGTGTTTCAAAAGGGAAATATCCTACTTTTACATTAGTGTTTAGAACTGGGCTCTGGGAGGATTCGTTGCTATGTACCAGGTCTTGCAGCTATGTCCTGTTAGGTTAAAGACTCACCTACTGCTATTCCAGGGAGTGAGCCAGTCACTGTCCTGGGCTTTCCTAATGACTTTGCCCTTTCGTGGGCTGGTTAGCTCAGTTGGAGCCTGCATGGTGGTGTTAAGTCACTTGGGCTATACAGATCAAGGTCATGAATTTGATTTTGTTTATTTTTTTCTCAGAGAAAAAAAAATTCCAGTCCCTTGCTCACTTACTGAAAAGTATGTAATACTGTCCTAGAGAGAACAAGCTAACAACATGAGGCTATAACTGTACAGTCTACTAGTTACCCCTTTCTTCTAGGATGTAAGTGATATTTTAGTAGATATAGTGCGTCGCATACAGGTATTAGCTTCAATGTAATTGGATATACTCAGAAAGAGAGTTAAGCATAGGCTTTGGGTCACTTTAGCTACTTCTGTAGTGCTCAGTGAGTCTGTTATTGAGTAACCTATTGCAGTTCAGTGATCAGTGATCAGTTTCAGTGACCATGAGATCACTAAATATGATTGGCAATATAAATCAGATTTCTCAGGGCACAATGTCAGTGGTGCTCTCCATGGCAATGGCTAGGGCATCTGCCTCAGCTGTACTAAAGGCTGTGATGTGTACTTTTTCTGACTATATTACCAGAGTGTTTCCTGTTTACCAGGCCTTTTTCCTCTCCCAGGGTATAACCTTGAGTCTGTACCTACTTCAAGAGTCAACATCACTGCAGTAAGTGCTCCTCTGAAAACTTATAGATCTTAAAAAATGGCAAAACCTATAAATTAATGTTACTTTATTGGTAGACTTTTTGTTGCTGGAACAAAAGACTTAGCATGAACAACTCAAGGCAGAAAAGTATTGTTTTTGGTTCACAATTTCAGAGATTTCAGTTCCTGGTCTGTTCACTTCAAGGCAGAATTATTGTGCCAGAGGAATCCTCATTACCGCCTGGTAACCAGAAACAAAAAGACAGGGATAGAACCAGAGAAGAAGTGGCTGGGGATGAGATTTATCTCCAAGAGCATGCCATGACAATCCACCCAGACATACCAAGAGGTACACTTTACTGGTCTTTAGATATCTCTTGAACCAATCAAGATGGCAACCAAGATAAAATCTCATGCTTTCCTCTTCAGAGAACATAGCAGGGTATTTCGTCATGAAATTTTCCTCTGTACTATAAATAATTTGATTCTAAAGCTAGAGTATGCATAACCCAAAGAAGCTAGAAAAATTCCTCTCATCACTTACTATGAAACCTTCATGCCAGGAAATGCTTCTTAAATGCTAATGTGTATTGGCAAGTGCAGCTTCACCAACTTATGATTATGTTCTTTCATGTGGCTTCTGTTCTGTGGATTATCACCACTGTATTTGTGACCTTAAGTTGTGGTTGGAGACAATTATGTCTAAGAATTGTGTCTCAGAGATTATAGCTTCATTTCTTTGGAAGCCAATGTTACTCTTGAGAGCTCTTCAACCATGTGTTTTCTTGATATACAAGAAATAAAATGAAAAATAACAACAACAAAAACACAATTCTGTTCTTTAGTCATAAAACCTCCGGGCACAGTCAGACCACTAGTTTAATTGGTCATGGAGAGAAGTACTGGTTAATGATTTGTCCTTTGTAAGGGTGAGACAACCTAGTGAGTCTGGGCAGTAAGCTAAGAATCAGAAAGTCTGGAGTTTGCTGAATCAGTCACAAATTTCCTTGTGCCTTATTTTTGAAACGTGGCTGATGTGCGTAATGATTAAACAATAAGATATTGATATTTTTAGGCCTCTTCCTAAAAATGACTCAAAGTTCTTCATAAATATAAACAATAATTATGTTTGTATCTTGATTTATTTAATAGGCTTAGCAGCAAAGCTTATCTAATCTCAGCAGTGCTTTACTTTCAGGAAATGCTCTTTCTCTTTAGCATGCTCTATCTACTGTGGACCTTTTGAGAAGATAACTGTAGATGATAAACACTAGCTCACTTTTACTCCTTCTTCTATCCCTATTCTGAAGCGAAAAGAATGTTGAAAACCTTTTATACATAGCTCCTTGAATAGCTGTTTGATTCCACCTGTTTAAATAATGTGGAGGGAGAGGAATAGGTGTGAAAAAGTATAAAGTTGGAATGTGAAGGTAAAAATAAAATGAAAGAAAAGAGGTGCTAATTTGTAGTAAAATTTGTAAATTCCTAAAAAGATGTCATGTTTCCAGGAAAGAATGAATTTCAATTCCCATAGGGACTTTAAAGAGTCACTCTAGGAGTGGGACTAGTCTCTACAGTTATGCTGTCTCTTTTTAGTCAATCACTAGTCACGTGGTTATTCAAACAAATTATCCCAATTAAATTTAATTTAAAATTCAGTTTCTTAGTCACACTAACAACTAAGAGCACTGAATGTGCTCAGTAGACACACATGGTTAGCAGCTCAGAATTGGATATTGGATGTATAGAACATTTCTATCACTGCCAAAAGGTTCTGTTGAAAAGTGCTGTTCTAAAAAATTTTGAGAGTCAAAAGCTTTACTCAGATGCAAATCATATTAGAGAAACTTTTACTATGTTTTCTGGAAATATTTTTTTGATTTGGTGTTGGAATCAGAACTGCTTCTCCAGTATTTCTGATTATAGAATGTGTCAAGCAAATGATTCCTCATAAAAATTATAAGACAAATGGGGAAGGAAGATGTTTGATGTCATTAGAATGACACATGTGCATGTTAGACATTCAGTACCACCTCTCTCATGACATTGTAGGAGAAGGAGGCTTTGTAATGATCTCTTTTACAGTTAAGGAGGATACGTGGGCTCCTCAATTAATAAATGGAAAAAAATAAATTCAACTTCAACTTTGAAACCTATTTAGCCCCAAAACACACACACACACACACACACACACACACACACACACACACACACACAGTTATTGCATTTTAAAATAAACAGTAACCTCATTAGTATTTCCCAGAGCTTAAGTATGTAGTATTTGATTTCTTTTTATATGACTTGTATGGACCTAAGAACAGGATTAAAAATAATTGCTATCAAAGCAGGAATTGAATGAAATTTGCCATGCTTAAAGTTCCTTTTACCATTTAGAAAATCCTTCCTTTTGGACAAGATGAAAAACATTGAAGGTAAAATGTATGTAGATTAATACATTCTTCAAAGAGACTGAAGTAAGAAGTATGTAAAAGGGAAAATAGCAAAAAAAATTATTTTTTGCACTAATTTCTTGGTAGTGAGGAGTGCTCATCTACTTGTCATGCACAGCTTGAGAAATTCACTTCTCAACTAAACCAGCAGGGACACATGGGGAGGAAAGGCCACCACATCTGAGATGTATGTGAAGAATTACTTAATTTCAAATGATTAAAAGGCTCTGATACAAAGACCAGAAGTCTGTAGCTAGTCAGTCCTTTTCTTATGAACAAGGTAATGAAAGACCCTTTTACCGAAGGATGTCAGGCCATAGATCTCCAACAAGAATTTATTTCTACAGTAGTAGAGTCTCTGTATGGGTTCCGAATTCAGCTGATTTGATTGCTGCAAACTTTTCAGAAACAGTACAACACAATGGTTAGGGAAGCTGACTCTGAAGATGGACAGGCTTTGTCTAAATTCTAACCCCACTCCTTAGCTGGGCATGCGTAAATGATTTAAATTCTTGGAGTTTTGGTGTTCTCATTTCACGGTACATAGTACAGTTTCTGGTTTGTGGTAGGAACCAAGTGAGAGTTCATATTACAGTTCATAGTACAGTTTTTGGGTTGTGGTAGGAACCAAGTGAGAGTTCATATTACAGTTCATAGTACAGTTTTTGGGTTGTGGTAGGAACCAAGTGAGAGTTCATATTTAAATGTTTTAATTCTGGTGGCATAAAATATATAGAGTTATTGTTACTATTAGTAGTAATAAGACCTTTGTTCTTGAGACTGAACTGCTTCATTTGTGTTAAACCTATTAATTTTATCTGGCCATCAAAAGTCATATTAAAAAAAAACAACTGGTTCTACCATAGGTCAATCAGGCCAGTATACCAACCAGATCTAGATCTATCAACCAAGATATTCTAGTGTGACACTATTCACAGTAACTGATCCTTTCTATATTGATAACTAGTGCTTATCTTAAAAATGTGGCAATACAAATGATAGCTACAATTGTGGATAGAGCCTAACACTGCCAGAGTACAATAGGGTCATTATGGGATTTAAATGTGTCATATTTGTTAATAAAATATGGTTATTTAGTTCTTTTAAAAGTAAGAGTCCCACACTTAGAAGAATAAATTAAACATACTTCCTTCCATTATTGCCCTCAAGTACAATTAAAAATTCTACACATTATATGCAAAAGGGACATTAAAAGACTTAAAAATGGAGAGAAGATGATAGACTAACTGGGAAACTTGGGGCTCACAAAATGATGAGGTCGTGTGCTTCCTGGTTTTTTGTTTGGGATTTTATATATCAAATACAGAATGCTAGAGATACTAACAAATCAAAAGGTTGAGTCAAAGCCTTCTTTCTCTAGCAAGTAGACCAGGAAAGTGATGAAAAGTCTTTCTCATTTTGTAGAGATGATGGCTGCAAAGACCCAGAAGAGAATAAAAAACTTTCATCTTCAGTTATGGGGCAACCCAGTCTTCAGACATGTGGATGGCAGGGTAGGGTCTCGTACAGAAGCACTTTCATTACACCAAGCCAAGGAAATATCAGTAGAGGTGGTATGAAGAGCTGGAACTCCCACCTCCACCCTGCAGTAATGAGAAGTCACTCCTACTCTGATGATAGACAATAGAGTTTGAATGGGAACCATGGATTTCTATCCCCAGTTGGCAGTGATGAGCGTACACTTCTCTGCTCAAGCCCTGGTAAACTGGTATTGGACTAAGGCAGCTAAAAGGTAATAACTAAATAAGATCTAGAGCTTCTTAACATAACATTTAAAACATGCAGTTAAAATGGCAAATCACTCACTGCAAATCAGAAGGAATCAAACTGAATAAAACAAGACAATCAATAAATGTCAACAGTGAGATAAAAGTCATGAGAATTATCTGGAAATAGTAAGTCTTGATGAAAGTGCTTCATGGTAAATATGAACAAACTTGAAGCAAATGTAAAAATAGTAAAATCAGGAAGTAAACAGGAAGTCTCAAGGAAAGATATAGGGCTGAGACTGTAACCAGGAGAGCATTTGCCTATCATGTGTAGCATGCTGTGTTTGATCCATAACACTGCAATGAAAAAAAGGGTAGAGAAAAGAGAAGGGAAATAGAAGATACAAAGAAGAAACATATAGAAATAAAATAATAAAAACAAACACTCTAGTGGATGAACTCAGCAGAAAAAGAAAATGAAACATGATTTAAAGAGACTCAAAAAGGCTGCAAATTTTTCAAATTCAGGAAAACATGTTTTAGCATTTTTGACAAAAGAGAATATGTGAAGCAAGAGGAAACTGCATTTTAAGCCAGTACTCCTTATTCCTAAAGACTCAAATTGACCTTCTAGGTTTTTGAACCTGTGTAAAAGGTCCACAATATGGAGTTTCTGTACTTGAGGGTATGATTTATCACCATCAAACTGCTGAAACTGTGGTAATTAAAATCACTTTCTATTATACTTTAAGATCTACTCTAATTACTCATATTATATAGTTAATTCCAAAGGTAAGCTTGTTTTTCGTGATTCACTTTTGGATTATTAGTCAAAAATTAAAACTAAGGACGATGTGGTGGCACATGCACTTAATTCCAGCACTCCAGAGGCCAAGGCAGGAAGATCACTGTGAAAGAGGCCAAGGGCTTCCTAGGGAAGTCAAGGTCAGCTTGTACTGTGTTGTCTGACACTGTCTTAAAAAGAAAAAAAAGGTAGAAGCTACTTTTTTCACCTCTTTACTCTTCCTTGTCCCTTTTGCAGGCAATATCACTTTGTGAACACTGTAGATTTAAAAATCAGATATAATTCAATTGTCTGTTCTTTGAAATAAGTAGTAGTCACTCCAGAGTGATGCCTTTGCTTCAAAGATGACCACTACTCAGACTGCCAAAAGCTCCCAACTGAGAAAACAAAATGGTAGTATCTTGCTCTCAGACCCAAGACACACAGCTGCTCATCCTTCCCACAGTCCCAACCCAGCACCTGGTTCCCACTGCCCAGGGTGCTGCACGGTAAGGTAAGTGGAAATCTGCTAAGCAATATCAATGCCTCTGATTAAAGACAGTCACTGTGGACAGTGACTTCTGAGTTTTACCAAACCTGATTTGAAAACTAGCGTGGTTACATTGTGCTTCTTGCTGTTTCTTCCAGACTGTTACGGCTAAAACAAGGTAGAGCAAATGTGAAAATGATAGTAAAATTCAAAATGGCTGCATACTTGTTCAATTCAGGAAGAAATGCCTTGGCTTTCTTGTCAAAGAGAACTCCAGGGAATCTACTTATAAGGCATGAGGAAAGTAGGTATTCTCAGGGAGAAACTTTCTGTAACAAGAATATACATATATAGTGCTGTGAAATATAAATGGAAATATTTCCAAATGTTCAGCATGTTGCATCTCATTTTTCCTGACTTTAAACAGGTGTACTCAGAGGTCAGAGAAAGTTCCCAGAGATTATCTCACATTCACAATGATCACAATTTTATCAGCACCTTGGAGAAGGCTCTTTATTCTTTCCCAGAATAGGTGATGAGACAGTCCCCAGAACACCACATTATTTCTCTTTAATACTTGTAGTCCTTAGGTTGACCACAGCCAGATTATTCATAGTATGCCTTTAATGCCCTGAGATACAAATTAAGAACAAGTACCTCATTTGCCATGGGAATTTGGTTTTATCTCCCTGGTGTGGGCACCTTCCCCATTGTTCTTTTTAATGATATAGGTCCCTTTGTCTGACAAATGATTTGTATTTGATATCATAAAAATTTTGTGTTGTTCTCTGATCTTGAGTAAACATTTTGATTAACATTTCCCTGTGTTATCATCCTGATTATTTATAGAAGTGACCTTTATTACACACACATAGTTACATATAATGCAGGCTCCAACAAATGACACAAGTAAATTTACTCCTATTCCACACACATTCCTTCATACTTTGAAATGTTATTTCCACTAAACCCTTTACTGAGTGGTAGTATCATTAAAATATATCATGGTTGAAAAATCAGAAGTCTATGCAACTTGAGGATTTTCCCATAAAACTCCTTAAAATCACAGAAAAATACATTAACTTACATTTTGGCATAGTATTTATTAGCTTATATGATGTTTTATTATATATTATATTGACTACTTGTCCTGAAAAAAGACAATTTGAGAGGTAAATGATTTGATCATAATTAATAATAAGTAAATTATATTTTAGAGAGATTTAATAGCTAGTTTATGGCCACAGAGTAGGAAAAACAACTTAGATCCCTAGCCTCTGACTATATTCTATTATATTCTGTCATATTCTATAACATCTCCTCTACCTTCTTCCAGGTATGCACTCTCAGTACATAACTGAAATAAATTTGGGGCCATACTTTGAAAGTCAAGAAATTAATCATATAAACTTCTGCTGTTGTCTTCATTGATTACTGTTTATACGTCTTTTACCTCTTCTATAGTCTCTGAAAAAGAACAAGGGGCATTTTCTTATTTATCTCATACTTAATATGAGGTAGGCACTCAGTAAATATTTGAATGATTGATTAAATAAATAAATACAGCTTACAAATTAGACTTCCCAGAAGAGACAGCAGGAAAACGGCGAGACCAAAGTACAGAAGCAGTAAAAGAAAATCAGTCAGCTCTGCATCTCATCTGTGGATACCCAATTGATTTGTTCACTACTAGACAGCAGCAAGCTCAAAACAGTACTGCCAAACCTCCTAAGGGGAAAAACAGTTATAGAAATACTTTTATGTTGGAGTTGACAACACACTTTCCTTAGAAAAATCCTAACATGGAACTTTATGTAACCTGAAGATGCTGAGAGAACTAAATTGTTCGATGCGTATATCTAAAAAGAGCCATTTACAGTTTATACTGACATGAACCAAACGTGGGCTATCAAGTCTAGAGTTTATATTTTAGCTCAGTCTCTTTTAACATTAAAATATTTTAAAAATTAAGTTATTATATAAATATGAATTCATTGTAAATTCAAGCTACAGATAAGTATATAGAATTAAAAATGTGAAAGTCCCTCCCACCTCCAGTTTAAAACAAGTAAGTGCCTGTCTAGTATTCCATAGTAGCCATGAAATATGATTTGACTATTTAGCTTAACATAACTTTTTATTTTGTGACAAGCAGTACAGTTATATACCTTCTCTTACACATGACTTTGCATACATGTACAGTTATTTTGGCAGGAGAAAATTCTAGAAGTTCAGAGTGAAACTGTGTCCATAATTATGTTCCTTCTAGAAGGTTGTATCCATTTATAATAGCATTCATTTCTCATACCTTTGAGAAAATGGGACGTCATCTTGAAAATCTTCTGCATATGCATCACCACAAGTCCATCTTCCATGGCAATTCTTTACCAAGATCTTGAACAGTTTTTATTTATCTGGTCAGAAGGATCTTTAAAATGCACTCACAACTTACTTCATGAGAGTTGTAGAGGTCAAAGTGGGAATGGATATGGAATGTGATTGTTGCACATTCTCATGGAAACCCAAGACTGAAATCACATACACAAACAAAATGAAATACCACTTTGAAACATTTAGAGATAATGTACTTTCCGATCCAAGACTGCCCATAGGTATACATTGCTAGGCCCTTAGAACCCGAAAGACCTCATCCATTTGTGTACAATCACTGACATAGCACAGTGTAATAGTCTCTAAGGAGAGACTGCAACACTGACCCAGATTCACTTAGGGTGCTTGGGAGCAAGGGGAGTGACTTGCATTTTCCATCTGTAGCTTAGCAGAATACTGGAATTCTCAGAGATGAGAGAATCCTTTACTTTTCTTTGAGAAATGCAATAGTAGACTAAAAATACTTGTGCTAGATGAGGGCTTCCACTTCTTATCTGAAAATGTTGGCACCATGGGAACATAGTAATGAGTCAGAAACTGTTACTTGCTTTGGAACTTAATTTAGAAGACTTCTATGCTACAAAGATCCTGGCATTCTGCCTACTCACAGAGGAGGGAAAAGGTAATAGCTGTTGAAGTGCATCTTCAGTCTGCATGTGACAACATTATTGATATCCCATGGAAGTGATTTTCTAGCTGTGACTCTGGATATTACACTCATGGCTCAGGCTCTAGCCCACTCATTAACCTGGATGGGCTCAAGGAATGAGTTGTTTTGTTGTCTCTTGAAGAGGTTAAGAAGGAGACGTAAGCTTTTCCCATTAACCTATCAGATATTTGTAAAGATCGGTTTTGTGACCAGTCTTGTGCTCTGTGTCTAGGCTGAGTTAAAACTTTGTACTTGCCCCAAGACTATTTTGCACAAAACAATCAGCAAACACTTTAACATTTTATTAGAAATGATAGTATAAGTCAAGTTTCTTTTATCAATTTTCCCTGGTATTTCCAATGTGGCCATTCTAGCTTAAGTGATGATTTTCTCAAGTCTATAGACTCCATTTGAAATTTTCTGCTACTGCAAAATAAGTGTGCTACCAGTACATTAGTCTTCATGAAACTCTTATTAAAGCTCTAAAAGCTACCCAGTTACCACGAATTAAAATTCAAATTCAATTTTAAAAGGGTTCCTCAAATTTCTTGTTTAAAACTCATTTGGGATTTAATACTTTATGCTGCTAGAAAGTATTTTACTACAAATTAAAATACATGTTCTTTTTGAATAGCTTACTTTTTTCTTTTTTATTAATATAATGATACTTTAGTTCATGAACTCTTTAGTTTGCAATTTGGTTAGCAAATAGAAATGTTTATCAAAATTTGGGTTTTGTTTGCAAACTACTTTGAGTGATGCACATAAATGTGGCCTTTTTCTTATACAAATATGAAGGTGAACAGTAGGGGGGATTTGATGTTGAAGACAGTGGATCAATAAGCAGCAAAGTAAAGAGCCTCTCTGACTAGAAACAGCTTAGATGCTGGAATAAAACATTTTGGAGAAGACCAGAGGGAAGGAAATGGATCCTCTCAACCCAGGAAGAAAACAAAAGGAAAAAAAAAAGAAAGAAAAGAAAAACATAGACTAAAGGCTGTAGCCAGATGTGCTCTTACTGGAGCCAGTTCCATTGTGTATGAAATGCTGCAGGAATCTGAAGATGTGTGATCATGGTGAAGTTGGGGGTTGTCGAGCCCAAAGGCATTGGCAGGAGGATATGGCCATGGAGGAGAGTAACAGAGTGGAGAACAGCACCAGTTCAGAGATCTGCTCCAGCTCACTGTGAGTGTAAGGAGTTTAGTCCTCCCACAGGAGCCAGGCAACATTTTGGAGTTGGGCAGGTTAAGCCCAAAACCAGAACAGCAATGACTTTAGTCAGCCATTCCTAGCTCAGAGCAGAATGGTGAGAATTTCTTGGACTGAGTCCTGCCCCATGCATGATCCCATAGTCAAGGATGAGGTCTCACTGAAGCTATCCCTAACCAACCCCATTCACGCAGCACACACTAATGTGGTGAAGACTCCCAGTGGTTGACCAGCTCAGAAGGGAGGGTGCAGCCTGTCCTGCCCCTTTATGTACTACAGGGGTCATCAGCAGACTGGAGAGGGCAAAAATCCCTAGCCAGCATGCTTCAGAGTAATAATAACCAATACAGGAAGTGCCAGGGACTTCCCAATATTTACTTGTCTGGAAGAAATCAGAAAACTGACAAGAGAAAGAAACAGGAGGAAGTCTCCAGCCTCCAACCCAAACAGTACTGGCCCAGGAAAGGTAAATGCAGAGGAGAATGGGGGTTGCACACCTGTGGTGTCTAAAAAAGCAGCATCTGACATAAAGAATTATCTTTGTGACATTATAAGAGAATTCAAAACAGAAATACTAATACAAGTAAAGGAAGATATAAGAAAAATAATAAAAGAAATGCTAAGCACCTGTCAAGAAGACACAGCTGGAAGAATGGAGGAGCATAGAAAAAGAACAAAAACCTTCAATGAAGAATATTTTTAAAAATCTAGAATACATGAAATGCATTCAAAGCGATTACTAGGAAATTAAAAACTGCATTGAAAGCTGGAAAACTGTTTGAAAGAAACTAAAGATAGACCATCAGATCTTTTAAGACAGGTTTGCAATGTGTGATTGCAAAAGAAAGATCTCTTAAAAATAACAAGGAACCAGGAAGTAACAATCCAAAGGTAGAAGACGACAAGAGGATCTATAATGTAAGAATAAAAAATGTGAATGCAGCAGCAGGGGTAAACACAAAGGAAATACAAAGGCTATTTACAGAAATAATTAAAGAAAACTCCCCAAGCATAGGAAAAGGAAATGATGTTCAAATATGTGAGGCATACAGAACTCCAGCCACCTATAACCAAAGTAGATCTACACCCAGACATATAATAATCAGGATCCCAGAAATTCAACATAAGAACAGAATATTAAATGCTGTTAGAGAAAAGAAACAGATCACCTTTAAAGGAAAACCCATCAGAATCATGACAGACTTCTCAACAAAAACCATCAAATCAAGAAGAGCTTGGAGTGAAGTATTCCATGCCCTAGAAGAAAATAACCTCCAACCCAGTTTGATGTACTCTGCAAAACTAATGGAGAAACAAGATGCTTCCATGACAAAGAGGAACTGAGGGAGTTTGTGACCACCAATACAACCCTACAAAAAATACTGAAAGACATTTGAGAGAGAGAAAAGAGAGAGAGAGAGAGAGACAACCATGGTTTCAGGGACAGTGACGGGGGGGGCTCACTGAACAGCACAGAAAGTGGAATGAAGAGGAAAAGTAGACAACCAACAGCAGAAAAATAACATGGCAGAGATGAGGCAGAGAAGGTTGGCCATAATCGCTAATAGGGATGGCCTTGATACACCAATAAAAAGAAACACAGACAGAGTGGATCAGGAGATAGGATCCATCAAGATGCTCTATATAAGAAACATATTTAACCTGAAAGAGGGTTTATGGACGGAAAGACAAAGATGAGAAAATAATGCTCTATGTGACAGGGAACCAGAAAAAAGTGGGGGTAGCTTGCCCATCAGCTTCAGATTGGTTGGAGAGATGTAACATTTTTATACAATGGAGAACTACTCAGCTATAAAGAAGGAAAACCTTGAGGCTCTTCTAAGTAAATGGATGCAACTTGAGACCAAGTTCAGGGGTAAAAAGGTTCAGAATCACTTATGTAAATAGTGGGTTGTCTCCCTAATCTAAAAACAAAGAAGCTAGTGGTATACAAAATGTACAGTGGACTCTGGGAAAGTGAAAGAGGAAGAATTGTCTAAATAGGGAAGGCAGAGGACATTGCTATCATGATTTGAAACCCATATTCCTCTCATCGCTGTATTTAGTTTGGTTATATTCTGTTCCAGTTTGTCTACTTGTACTAGATCTGAGGGCATAGACAACTATTCCAAAGATAGCAGGATATACTACGGTAACCATTTTAAATTTCCTATTAACTTAACCTGAAACTCTGTATTGCTTTTACTGACTTGTTTTGACTGATTTTATATGAATCTGTTTCGTTCGATTGCTGTCTTGTCTTGTCTGATTTTATTTGAATCTGTTGTGTTTGACATTATTAAGTCTGAGAGTACAGGCAACTACTTTGAAGACAGTAAGAGTCACTATGACACCCATTCTGATTTGACTATTACCCTCTTTTGAAGTCCTAGAATGTCTCCAGTGTTTTGTTTTTATTGATTTTGTTCTGTACGACTATGTTCAATTTTATTATATCTGATGATATGGGCAATTCTATTGAAAATAACAAGAGACATCATGGTTGCCATTGTAGATCACCTTATACTGTGGTTTTAAACCATCTACTATGTCCAACCTTTTGTTTTGAATGGCTTATTTTTTTCTCATTTGGTTCTATTCTTTTCAAAATAAAAGTGACTACCTTTTCCAGAGTCATGGAACAAATTAAATTAGGAACCAAGTCACCATGTATGTTTGTGATACATGATAAACACATTTATTGTGGGAGAATTGGCATAAATACATATATACACTCCTGAGTTCAAATTCTTAGCAATTTTAGCATAAAAGACTGGATTTCCTGATTCTTACCAGACATTCGAGTCGTTAAACTGCTTTTGTATTCAAGTTTGTACATCCGATTATGTTAGTCTGCTCAAAGATTTGCCAATAAGCAACACTTCCCTTCTGAAATATTTCTGAGTTTTCAGGAATAGTCTCATTTAAAGCATCCTCAGAAGTATAATTGCTTTCAAGAACTCTTTATTGATTACTAATGGTAGCATTTCTTCCTTTTGTTTCTAAACTCCCACAACCTTTGGATTGCAACTCTCATCCTTACCCTGCTGATGGTTTAGGTAGAGATTTCTATTTACCAGCACTGGTGGAGAGTAAACACCTTAAGGACAAAGACAGAGTCTTCTATCTCCTTTGTAGCAGCAATGATGAGTAACTATTGAAGAAAAATGTTACAGTAAGGAATGATATAAAAATATACAAGCTCAAAGGAAAGGGTTTTTGCTGTCAGTTGAGGTAATTAAGAGAGCTGTAAATATGAGACTGAGTTTTTCAGGATTCCCCTGTGGTCATTCATTCAGTTTCGCTATTTGTAGGGCTTCTCTACAGGACTTGGAAGTCTCCCTTACTTGTAGGCTATTGCAGTCTAAGTCCAGTACTCACTTGGTATCAGCGCTTCATGGATAAGATCTGCTCGAGATCTATTTGAGGGCCCAGCACAGCTGCAGAACATTTTATGAGCCCATTTTATACAGTGGGGTTTCTCATTTTCAAATAGACTCATTAAAAATCTTATTAAAGTATTAAATATCTACAAAGTAATTGTGTGGCTGTAATTACAAACACTCTCCTAGGAGAGGGCCATTCCTACTTTCACAGGGCAGATTTTGCTTTTACTTTTTTCTAGTTGGAACTACCTAAATTTTCATTTTGCCCTCGTAAGGACAAAAAAAATGTTCTCAGACTAATAATTAATATTTGTGAGGAAGGGAATTGACTTACTGGAGTGAAAATTATTACTTTACATAGATTTTGGTAACATTTCTCTTCTTCAGGACACCAGATTTAAAAGAATTGAGTGTGGGCTTTGTATATATTTGGGAAGGGACATTTTTGGGGGGACTTTCCCAAAGCTTCCAGAACCTTGTTTGAGTATGTGTTGAATCAGAAATAGAGCAGGAGTTAGGGGATGTGTCAAAATACAACCAACCTTGAATGTTTTCCTAAGCATGGGCAAATAAGGGCAGACTCTTAGTACATCCCAAGCACACTCTTGCCTCAGGATCTTTGCATTTTCTCATCTAAATTTTCTTTCCTTTTTTAACCTCGCCATTTTTCCTTAAGTTATCTGTTCACTTTCTCACTTCATTCTGTAATCTTTTCAGAAGGAATTTTATTAGCCAGAGCTTTTGGTTGTTCAAAACGAGATAGCATCCCACTTCCCAATCTACCCCTGAACCAGAGTTACATACCTTATATCCTTTATCCTGCTTAATTTTGCTCCATGGCACTTGAAGTGATACAATGTTACTTTTTTTTTCTTTTCTTTTGCTTGATTTTCCTTTTTGTGTCCATGCATTAAAAGCCAAACTCCAGAAGAGCAGGACCTTCGTTTTTCAAATTACAGTATCCTTTAATTTTAGAACAATGTCTGTAGGTACTAGGAAAGCATTTATTGAATTTAAATGAAGGCCACTCTAGAATGACATAACTAGTACTCAAAGAGCTGTTTGGAATAAAGCACAACCCTATACCTGCATAATGGGAAAAATTGAAGAGCAGTTCAGTGGTGTGATCTCTAATGAAAGCAGGTGATCACTAGTCTACCTGGGACCTAATCTGCTTGTCAGACTTTGAGAGACTGCCCTAAGCCTCATGGCCATCCCAACTCCATATGAGGAACTTTCTCACATTTTACATGTTTCTGCAAGGAAATGTAAAACAAAGCCAGGCTTTTTTTCAGAGTACAGAATCAAGGTGGGTATCGGGGATTTGTTCATTTTGCCAGGGTAGAGAGCAACTTTTACATTATTGAGAACCCATATGTAAACCTTCTGTGTCTACTCAGTGTATTTAGCATATACATTGTTGTTGCTGTAACCAAAGCAATTGAGCAAGCAGAAAGCATACTGAGAAATCAATATCCCTCACTGCTTAATAACGACATATCATTTTGTGAAATGGAATGCCACAGCATGGTGGCAGCTGATGCCATTTGTTCTTCATAGTGACATTCTGTGCAGTTTAAAGACATATCATGCTTACTTAGCAGATGCTCCTAAGTCCTTCCTAACAGGTTTATAGGCAGTTTATCAAAAAACACACCCTGTTTTGAACAGCTCAACAGGATCTATTGACACAAGATAGTGTGATGTTTACTCTCAGTTTAATGGATCTCATTTTATTTGATGCTGGCATTGAGGTAAACCTAATCCTCTCAGTCCAAGTGATGGTCGCTGTTATGTTTGTGATCACGGGAAACACTGCACAAACTCCTCGATACCTCTTTGGGCTTCTTGGGGCCATTTCAATACCCATTATTACTTCTGGGCACCAACTTAGCCATTTTCTGTCTTTCTCAATACATTTAAGCTCTTATGGCAAGTTTTATCCTCAAACTGACTCATAATCCCTTTACTTGCTCTTTTGTCTTACACACTTTACAGCAACTAAATTTCTAGTAGATCTTCTGCTGTAGTCAGGGTTTACAAGGAAAATTATTTAATACAGGACACATAATGTATGAAATTATTTTGTAATAGTCACCCAAAGAGTCAAACACAAAAGTTCAGGAGGTCTGGAAATCTGGAGATCTGTCCACACACTAAGACGCAAGAAATCCAGCAGAGGGCCTGAATCCTGCAGCAATGACCTGTGTAAGTCCAGTTGAAGGCTTAGAGCTCATTATACCATCCCCTACAACTTTAACTGGAGGTGCAGAGCCCATGACAATGATTCATGCAAGTCTGTATTGTGAATCTGGGCTGAGATGGTCTCAAGGTCAGTGGTGGGAAGCTAGAAAGTTTGTACCAATGGGATGAAGGATTTGTGCTAGTAGTTTGAGGGTTCTGCACTGAAGCCAAGAATCAATGCTCAAAAGGAGGACCAGCACTCCCCCAAAAAGTACCACAGTATCGTCAATGAGAAGATACCGAGTGCCAGCAACTATAAGAACAGCTGAATTCCTATCAGAAAGCCAGCATGACTGGCTTCTCCTGGAGTTTGAACGGCACACATTGTCCCCTCTGGAAACAGGAAGCAATGCACAAAGTAAGGACCAGAGCTCTTCCAAATTGAACTGCAGCCATTCTCAGCGACAACAAAGTCCCAAGTTACCTCTGATGATAACAGCTAAGTTCATATCAGGAAGAAACTCAATAAGCTCCCCCAGGAGAATCAACAGCAACAGGAGAACTAACAACATCCAAGAGAAGCAATACCACCACTTCTTCCTCCCCAGTTCTTCCTTTTATGTTAGCAACAGTCCTCAGGTGAGCCATCCAGAATGATGCTAATTCAGGTCAGCTGGTATTACAAGTTGACTACCAGTTGTCAATTCACCATATGTTCCCTACAAGCTTATTTGTGAATGTCCTTTTGCCTTCATGTCCATGCTTACTGTACATAGTACAAAACATTAAAGAAAAAGTACAAGACACTGTCCTCTCAAAAGTTACAAGCTCCTTTATGGGATATCTAACATTTACCCGTCCTCAAAATATCAATTACAGTAATATTCCATTGCACACACTCATAATGTTTCTCCCTGTTATACATGTGACAGCCATTATACAAACTTTAAATCCTGGATTAAATTTTTTTCCTGTACAAAGTTGAAAACGTAACTTAATCTGAAAGACTAATTTGACAGATGCGTTATTTCTACCTTACCAACTATTGAATTAAAGGGGCAAAGTAGGTCTGTATGTAATACAGTGTAGGACCTATAGACCCTGGCTGCTATTATACCACCACTTAGGTCCTAGTTTCCTTCATGGCAGGAACCCTCAGAATTTTTGTTCAATTCTTGTTTTCACTGCAAATGGTAAGAAAATAATGATTAATAATAGAATGATTGCCAATCAAAAAGTGCTAATGAGCCCTGGGAAATCCTGAAAAACATTCTCTTTCATTTAATTTCTGAAACTTTGTCCAATACCTTTGGTTTGAGCACTTGCTTCTTATTGAGGATGTTTTCTATTCAAATCAGTGTGTACATGTGAGAAACTCTCCTACCCATTATGCAGATGGATCTACCCATGGCCTGGAGAGAACTGGAAGTGAAGATGGGAGTAGGGGGAGCCAAAAAAGCCAGGAAAAGAAAATCACTCCTGCTAAAACAGTCTATCTTCTCTTAATTCACAGATTTGTTCAAAACTGTTCCTATAGACAGGGATTCTTTAGAAAGCCTCATGCGCAGCTTTAAGCCCATTTACCAGGGAGTGCAAGAAAAAGTACACTTGCATGTACTCTTGGTGTGTGAACTCTATTACCAGAACATTTATCACTTAAATGTAATTGCTTTTCATAGAAACAGGTTAGTATTTTTTTTTAAATTTTGGAAATGTCAACCTTGCTTAGATGGATTTCATAATCAAGACATGACAGAAGCACTTCCAGAATATTTATTGGGAGTTTGCTTCAGAAAATAGCTGGCTACTATCAAAGCAATGTGTGCAAATGATCCAAAGCCAATTGGGTTTCCTCCTGGTGAAGGTGTGGGCGTAATGCAGCATGAAGGATGATGGGGCTCAGTCTTGTGTAAAGCCAGGACAGCAAAAGGGCCTGATGATTTGGTACCAGGCAAACGTCTGTCAATCCTGATGATTAAATGAAAATGAGAGCCCACATCATTGCCGATGGAATGACTTATTTTCGTGCTTCTATCATTTTCTGCATGGTGCTGAAGTGTGGGGTGGGCATAGAACAAGGTTCTTGAAAAGAAAAACATGAATACATCTTTCTCCTAGCAACAAAGTTTCATTGCCAATTTCACAAGAACGGGGATCACCCCGCCCAAGCCAAAAGCAAGTTATCATCTTTAGAAAAACTCCAGCAGGGAAAAAGCTCAAATCATAGGAATCTTACAAATATGCCCTTTCTCTATCACCTTGTATATTCTTTGTTTTCTCCTCCCCCCCCAAATACTCTGTCTTCAGCATATAACACAAATATTGAGGGAAAGAGTGCTTGATTAGACATGCAATGTTACGGGGATGTGAAAAATGGTCTAGCAATTTTTAAGTTTAAATAAACCTATGCTACTCAGATGCTGTGTATTATTCATAGTATTTTCAAAGGATTTGTCTCATGTGTTCTTCCCAGTAACTCCTTGCATTAGGCAGGATAAGGAAGAAATAATCATATGTCAAATATAGACGTCAAACAGATTAGCAGCTTTCCTCAGCCTATCCACACTTCTTATTATAAAGACATCTGAGACAGAGAAGGAAAGTCATTTTCCCAGACCATCTAAGTTCAGGCTGTTACCATTGAAAACTGACAGAGACACAAGCAGAAATACAGGCAGGCAAGGTACGTATGTAAATAAATAATGTGATTAGTGTTTATTTGGAGTGGGAGAAAGAGATCTTCACAATCTCAGGGAAAGAAGGTAAAGGAAACTACATTTAGAAAAAAATAACAGGTGATATTAATCCATACCCCCAACTACAGAGGGAAAATAGCATTTTATTCATCTGCATCTTCAAATGTGTGCCCCAAACTATGTTAAAGGAAAATGTGTAGGAGTTTGTCAATTGGTAGCAAGAGGATTCTTGTGAGGGTCATTGATCAAAAGTTAAAGTTGCTGGTTAACTGGAGAGTTATATCATGCTGTAATAATCCTTAGAATAAATGGAGGCTTGCTATCTTGTTTCTCCCAGCATTTGTTTCCCTCAGATTCTTTTTAATTATACCTGTGATTATTTTTCAGTGAAATCTTTGGACCGTCCTCCTAGGACATTGTACTTGCCTCATGGAAAACCATGAGATCTATAGTAAATAGAATTTGATTCTACTTTGATAGCCTTTCCTCAGTTCTGTCATCTTGAGCAAATGCTATGGCTTGTGTGTAGATGTTCTCCCTATATCGCATGCTATCACAGGGTGGGGATATTTGAAGCTTACTGGATTTAGCATGTGTGATACCTGGATTAAGGGTATGTGGTACTAAATTAGTCCATAGGAATTAGCATAGTTCTAGACATGGATAGTGGATAGTGCAAAGCCCTATCCTCTGTGTGGTTAACTCCAGTCAACAAATATGTTGCCTGGGTGGAATAGAAAGGGACAGAAAGGAGTAGATAGAATGGTGCTTCTGCTGCTGCTGCTGTCATTGCTGCTAAAACTATTGCTATTTGCTGCTTCTGCCTGCCCTGCCAAGAACTATTTTTCCTCTGTGATGCTCCTCTGCAATACCGCTCTGCCTCAGAACCAGCCAAATGCAGACTAGAATCTCTACAAACTGTGAACTGAAATAAGCTTTTCCTGCTTTAACTTTGCATGTTGGTTTTCTTTTCTTTTTTTTTTTGTCATTGCAACAGAAAAGAAACTAAGATAGCAAGCAGTTGTGCCCCATTAGTTTAATTTTGTCATCTGTAAATTTTGGAGGGAAATACTTTTTTCACTAGATGCATTTGAAGAATATGATAAGTAGGTTCAGTGGGCATTTGTCATATGTGGAGGCTGCCAAGAACTTTTAAAACACCATCACTATGCTCATATCTGTTCTTCATGGAAGCAAATGCATAAGCCCAACCACTGATGTGCACTTGTGGACCATCAGTGGTTGTAACATCACGTGTCTGGGCTAAAATTCATTTTGGTGATTTTAGTATTTGTGTTTCATTATAGTTGTGCCTAATAACCAACATACTAGACAATTCAATGTACTTTTTAAAGCGTTAGTTGAGTTACACTCTTCAGACCTTTTATGTGTGTGTATGCGTGTACTCATGCACGCAAGCATTGCATTTGTGTTTGTTAGTGTTTCCTTCTTGAGTCCTAAACCCAGTTCATTTTTATTTATATGAAAGATAGAATGATTTGGAGACTCCTCTATTGCATTCTGGCAAAAAAGATCTTGAAGTATCCATATGGATTTGTCAAGTTCAGTTTTTATTTCCCTTAAAATTCCCTTGTAATTTTGGTCTTCTCTCTCATCCCTGGATACCAAAGTTTTAAGGATTTTTTCCCCTATGGTGATTACTCAGTTCTCTGACTCTAATTTAAATTCTTGGATCCATCATTCTGCTAATATTTACTTGACTGTTTTGTAGCTCTAGTGCCAGACAGTTTCAGTGCTCTGGTTCCATCTGCACAGACTTTAATCCCTTTTTGGGGAAAATCACCTGTTTCTCCAGGAGCCACTTGATTCAGTTCTAAGTAGTAAGCTGAAAGTAAATGTCCCTGGGGAGGCTTCCCCTGGTAACAAAAATAGCTCATATCCTCCTCATGTGAAGGGCAGATGCTTCCCTGGCCACTCAAGATGGTAGAGGTTCCAGAGGATTCCATATTACTACTTTTTCTTATGCCAGGCATGAGAAGTATGAGATAACAATCACGTACTTTCCTAGCTGCCCTCAAGGAGCCCATAACTTCAAAGAAGAAACAAACAATAAAACTTATGTGGCAGTGATAACAATATACATGGGAGGGACATTTTGTCCAGCTACAGTGCAAGGCTGGGCAGATGTCAGTGAAGACTTTCTGGAGAAAATTTTGAATAGCATTTTAAAAGCAAATGCACATTTGCCCAGAGTATAAGGGAGACAAGTGAAGCCTTGAATAGTTGGAGATTTCAGATGTAGAGGCATGAAGGCACCAGTGAGCAAGGATACTACTATCGGCGCTAAGGGAGAAAGCAAAGAACAGATGGTCGTTGGGATGGAGTGCTGTTAGGGAGTTCTTATTCCCGATTGTCTGCACTGAAGCTTACTCCGCAGCCTTGGATAACAAGCAAGATCGAGAAAAACAAGCCTGCGAAATGGTAAGGTTAAGTAGAGGCAGGCATGGCATCCTGAGAGGAGTGTCCTTTCTGTTTTGCAGGTGCCTCTACAGACTTGGTTTGGTCTGAATTCCTCTTTCTACCTAACAGATGGGACATAGGTCAAAGCATTGTGCTTTTCCCCCTCTCTCAGGTGAGATGACCGTAGGGATCACTCACAGCAGAGATATAGCCTGATGGTGGGTGTTTTAAAAATTTATTTAAAAGAGGAAAAAAAAGCACTAGAAACAAAGATACAGAATTCCAAAATAGGACAATAGGAAATTCACAATGATTAATATATTGCTTATTGTTATGGTCAAAGTTCTTGCTCAGATTATAAGATATAGGCATACAAAATTGATCAAACAATGTAAACACAAACTGTTCTTTTCATTGTACCAAAATAAATTATTAGTATAGTTATCTTAGCTCTCTTGCATGGTGTGATTTTATCTTCCTCCATTCTGGGTAGTTTGTCTCCTACATTCTTTTTACACTGAAGACATGAATTTTCCTCTTCATTCTTGGTTCAGGGGAAGTTTTTCTTATATCACCCACTTTCCTTAATTGTCAATACTATAGGGAAACCCTCACAGCTGAGATAGTCATTTTTTAGGGCCCCTTAATATGTTGTATATAATCCCCATCTAAGGATCTCTCTACAGTTCATGGAATATTATGGACCTTTACATTTGTGTAGCATCTGGAGAATCAAATTTAATCCTTGGTTTTTCAAGCCTATCAGAGTAAAAATTAACTTTGCAATTAGAAGTGCACTTTGACACTTGAATGAGTTTTCACTGCAGGAATGCCTTTGCAAAGAGATCTAACTCATTATGATTGATAGGCAGGGTGGAGCTTCTTAGCAAGTTACTTCTGTTAAAAGTTAATGGAAGAACATCCCTGTTCAGGAAGTCACTGTGAGCCAGTAATTAGGGCAATCAGATGTTGCAAAGTAGGTGAGCTGTGAACAAATGAACTGAATGACAGCAGGAGACAGTATGTGGCCTCAATATTTATACTGTGTAGTCATGATCACCAAAGCTCTTTCTTCTATTTTAAAACAGAAAAAACTATCATCTTTGAATAAAATTGGATTTAATGGCAGGTCATCACAAACTCATGATTTTCTGAATTGAGCTTTTTCTAAGGATAATGAGTGAAATAAATATGGCCAATTTACTTCTATAGGTTTTTTTTATTGTTGTTGTTGTTGTTTTTTCTTTGATGGTTTTTGTAAAATAAGTGACAGACAGAACCATCCTAGTAAAATGAATTATCCTTTCAGGGAAAATATCAGCACAAACCCTCTGCCCCATTCTTGCTTATCTGGCTTAGCGTTTATCAATTCTTTCTGATTGTTTTTCTCACTTGTTCTAGATTCCTTAGTAATTAGAGCTAGAAAGATTATTTAGTAATGGCATTTTTTTGGCATTTTAAATAATGAGTTCACAGTCCAAGTCCACAGTATGCTATATAATGGTTGTAATTCAGAAACAGGCAAAGGTAAATACCAGCCCCTAACTTGCATGATAACGTGGCTAAGAAAAAGCTTTATGTCTAAACAGCTTCTATGAAGCAGAAGTGGTAGGATTAGACATGTTAGTAATTCTCTTTATTTCTGGGACCCAGAATTACTTTGTACAGCTCTCCTGTAGTCCAAGGTTTCTTCACTATATTTTCCTTTTTCCACTGTTGTGCACAACACTGTTAAGTATCTCCACATAGTAAGAAGGAGCAATGAATCACACTACACTTTACAGTGGTTGGCTCATGGTACTTTTAAACCTGAACACAACTGTAGTTATTTACACCAACCACACACATGAAAAACTGAAGCTCAGAATGCTCAGTAGCTTGCCCAAGGCTCGATTTCCATGATATGTCTGAGTTAGGATTCAAACCCAGTTCTGACGGAAAAACTGCTCCACAGTAGTATTTTAGCTTCTGTTATGCTAGGTTTTGGCTGATCTTTCTTAGTTAATTGAGGTTGGATTCAATTATTTCATCTAAAATTTACAACTTTAATGTCAGTCCTAGAATTTTGTTAGTGTGTTACACTGAATTTTCTGAATGTAATCCAGTGTTTTTTCTATGACATCTGTCCTAGATTTTTTAATCCTTTAGGAAGTGTCCTGAACACTCTTATTAGATTTTTTCCCCTTTGGAGGAAAATGGATGTAAAGCAGATTTTGAGTTCTGATTGTTCTCTGTGCTCTGCCCATATTACTTGGCCTTGAGTTGCTGTTGACATTTGTGTCTATAGTATTCCCAAGTCTTATAAACTAAATTTTAAGTACTTCTTTACTTACATTTGACCTGGCATGTCTTCTGAAGTTCACATGTAGGCTAAAGAATGAAAGCAGCATGACTAATGCTTATTGTCAGAATAGTTAATTTAAAAATGTACTTTCAAAACCTCCAGCACCTCCTGAATTAAGACATATTCCTTAATTTTCTAAGCATATATGTATTAACATAGGATTGAATATAATATTGTAGAATATAGAATGCATTTAGTTTAAATATTACTTTTATCCTTTCTGTTTGAAACATAGATTGAAAAGAATATTTTTTACAAAAAGAGTTTCATTCTCAGGACATTTTCTGGGCATTCTTTTCTTAGTAATATGGTGGATTATTGTGAAATATCACAGCTTGTCTGTGCAAGATTAGGGCTAATATAAATTCACAAAGCCACTTATGGAGGAAAACTCCATCCAGATCCATTTAGACCAATCTTGAATATGTATTTAATACTTACATATTTAGTCTTTTATTTTGACAATAGTAAACTGTTCTTTGGTGAAACTCAATCTTGTTATTCTCAAAAATCTTATTACTAAAACTGAGCTAAGTACAGCCATGTATTCACCATCCATTAGAAGCCGGAACATTACTGATGTGTTTACAAACTATCTTGCACACCTTTTGTTGTCAATATATATTGTAGAAATATAAATGTATGCTTTGATTGCTTTCATTAAAACACATCAGGTTACAATATGGTTTTCAGCTTAGTAAACATTGGTGTAATGAATCAATAGGAAAAATATTTAGTTTTTTCCTCTGTAAAATGATGTGGATATCCTTACAATTTTTGGGCAACAGCCAAACTCATTAAGTATCTTGGTATACACTTCAGTCTTTGTGTGGTGAATTTACCCATTTGATGCTCAGGCATCAGGCTGAATGAAAATTCTAGCCAACCCATCTGTATGTTTTGTTAAAACCAAAAATGTTCAGGAAAAACAATATCTGAAGATCCGCTTAATCAGAACTTATCAAATTATTCCTAGATTACTGCTTTCTAATGAAATAGGACCCAATGGCATAAATATACCTCTAAAACTCCATAAATGGGAAACATCAGTGACAACATGACTAACAATTTGAAGACTTCTCAAAGATTTAGGGTTACTCTTCTAAATGTAAATTTAATTACCTAGAATTTAGAAACAGGGAAAGATGTAGGAGTTAGATTGCATTTACTTATTCTAGGATATAGCCAGGAAGTTTCTTTTTCTCCAAATAAATACCTCAGATAATGTTTGTGATTCCATTATGACAACTAAACTATGCAAGAAAAATTTTTAAAAAAAGTTTGAAGCTTTAGGTCAAGCAGAGAAAATGTGAAAAAAATTGAGCTCTGTCTTAAGATGTAATAAGTCAATTATAATTAGATGCTCTTCAACAGGATATGGAGAATTGTCTTTGATGGTCATAGGTACTTTAAACCTTAAGTTTTTCATAGGCAGTTAAGAAATAAAAACAACTATTATTTCATGTACTTTCTATGAAGAAAAAAGAGATGCACTATTATAAGAAATGTTTCTTCATCTTTTCTCCAATCTGCCTTTTAAAAATACCTTTAACATTGTTAAGGAACACCACTAATTTCAAAGTTCAGCTTTTAAATAGGTGTTTGTTTAATGGAATGAGAGCTTTGTATGTCTTTTGGAAAAACTCTTCTCTGAATTATCACTATGTATTGAATTTCCAGAAACAATAATTCTTCATTTGAACTTCAAGATTATCCTACCGTTGTAATCATTTGATTTGCATAAGTATCTTGTACTTTTAAATTTAAGTACAGAGTTTAAGATATAGACTTTTAATTTAAGATACAGAGTTTTAATTCTTATGCATTGATGGCTTGGAAGTGAGTCTAAATAAAATGCAATCAGGAAAGAAGGGTTTGAGAATCCAGAAGGTGAGAATGAAATAGGTTTACCATCAAGAGAGAAAAATCACACCATTATCATTTTCTAAATGATTCAAATTTGTAACATTGGCTATTTGAATTTACTCTATGTATACAGTTTTATGAAAACTATATATCAGTTTTTTATCATTACAACATTATTTTGTTAAGTATTACAAGGGGATCACTGTTCTTTCCACTGGAATGGACACTACTGTTGTTATAATCTCAGGAGGAAAAATTCTACATGCTCATTCACCTTAACCATGAGTACAGCACAGAAACTCCTCTCTACAATTGCATCCTCATGCAGGGGACTCTGTGTGCAAGTAAAAATAAAAGAGCAAAATAAAAAGCCTAATTTTCCTTGTGGAATATATGGAGAAAGACTTTCCCTGCTATCTCTTTTGTTCACTTTAGAAAATTTCTAAATTCTTTATCTCTTCAAAATATATATTAATTATAGAAACTACGTAAGCCTTCTACTACAGTTAAGACTCAGGAATGTCTTTCTCAGGGACCTAGGAGCCATTACTCTGAAATGTGAACATCAACAGAGAAAATATCCGTGAGCCAGCTGGCGTGCAGGCCTGGAGACAAGAAGAGCCTCCCTCTTCCACCACCACCCTGCAAATATCACCCTGATTCGGGTGCTAAGCAAACAAAAAACATGATCCACCCTGATTCGGAGGAACACGGGTTGATATGCTAGCAATTGAAATTGGAAATAAAAATCCCCAGAAACTTAATGCTTGTATTGTTTGATTGACTTTGCAAGCATAGATCCAGTAGTCTGAGCATCTATTTAAAGGATAACAACATGCAAATTAGCAACTGTGGGTAATTTCCTTCTACCTTGTTTGTGAAATCTGATATTGTTTTCAGTGTTTTGTTTTATTCCCTTTAAAATAAATAAATAAAGCATAGAGGGACAACATCCTTATATCCCATTTTCTGTGGGATTTTTCCCACAGAGACTGTAACTATGGTAGGTTCTGAGTTGGATTTTAAAAACCACATCTTAGAAAGATGTAGGGTTTATTTATCATTTTATGAAGCCAATTAGCTAACACAGATGGTCACTCTAATTAACAGGTAAATTTAAGGTAAATTATATGAAATAAATTGTGCTGTCAAATTCTCATATGGGAGAACTAAATATCTACATAGAGAACATATGAGGAAGGGTATGGTCTACTTGGTGGTATACAATAGGGTAAGATTTCTTCCTGAATTTGCTAACTCTTGTAGAATCACCAGAGATACGCATCACATTCCACTTTAACGTGTATTCAATATTGAAACTATTTTATTGCCTATTTTCTCTATAGAGACATTTTCTGGACTGGGTGAGGATTTTGTGTTGTTTGCTTTTTCATAGTTTTAAGATTCGAATCTAGTCACATGTGCTAAGCAAGCAGTTCCACCACCAAATCGTATCCTGGCAAGATTTTGTTTTTAATTGTATCTCTCCAATAACTTAATATACAACTTTGGGGCTTTGTGGGGAAATATCACTAGGTGTGACATAATAAGAAATAATTTCAGGTCACAGGATACACTGCTCTTAGTCTAGATAGAGGCAACATTTTCCCATTTAAATGAAAATGTCAATACTAGTCATTGGGTTCTTCTCTTTTTAAACACTTAAGAAAATGATCTTATACATGCCTCATACTCAGCATGTGGTCGCTTCCCGGTCTACGCTGGGACAATTCTTGATTAGATTCTAGAATTGTAGTCCTTTCCACTCAAGACTTTAACACTTACTCCATCTAGTAAATAAAGGAGCTTTTCTTGCAGTTCTTCAATACTTTTTGTTCTTTACCCTCTTTGTTTTTAAAGAGAATTAATAGCTGCATTTGTTACTTTCCCATTGCTGGACAGTGTGAAACACAAACTTAAAGGAGGAGAGATTTAATTTAGAACATGTTTTAAGAGGATTCAGCTTATGATCAACACATCATGGCATAATGGTATGATGAAGCAAAAGTGCTTTGTCTGGGTGCTTAGAAGTCGAGTAGGTAATAGTGGCAAAGAGAAAGGGGTGAGAGACCAGACACACAACCGAGGACAAGGTCTCCATGACTAGCCCAGTCACATCCAGAAGTGTTCTCTGTCAATTCCTTGTGGATCCCAAAGCCAAGCAAGTTTACAAACAAGCAAACATAATTATGACGTTACTAAAATAAACTATATAGGAGATAGTGGATATGATACAAAAAGCAAAAACTGAGAAACAAGATTACATGAAATCAAAAATCTGCAGAGAAAAGGAAGCCTTTGACAGACTAAGAGATATCTACAATATGGGAGAAATATTTCTAAACTACACATCTGACAGGAAGTTAGTATTCACATTTTACAGAGAACTCAAACAATTTAACAGAAACAACAAAAAACCCCAAGTAATCCAATTTAAAACAAGAAAGTGGTCTGAATAAATTTTTTAAAAAATAATACATGCAAAGTGCCAAAAATGTATGGAAAATTAATAATCTTACTAAGCATGAATTAAACCCATACTCAAGCCACATAGTGAGATACTATACTGTATCAGAATGGATGTTTTAAAAAAGACAAAAAATAACAATTTTGGTGAGGTTGTAGAAAAAGAGGAACTACTGTATAACACTTTTAGTGAATTTGAAAATTAACAAGTTATTAAGAAAAATAGTATGAATATGTGTGGGAAATACTGTAATAGGATTCATTAATAGTACTGTGGATATTTACTAAAGAAAACTAAATCAACAAATCAAAGAGACATCTATACCTTTATGCTTATTACAGAATTTTTCATGATAATCAGGCATAATGGTTTAGATTTAAAATATCCCTTGTTTCATGTGTTTGGAGCTGTGGCTTTTGGAAGGTGATGGGGTTGTGGAGCAAATAATTATCACTGATATAATTCATAGGCAATTTCATGCTCAATGTGTTGTCAGGAGGTGGGACCTGACGGGAAAGTGTGGGGTCACTGGAAGCATGACCTGGAAGAGTGCATTCTTCTCTTGGATCCTCCTTTTCTTTTTGCTTCCTGGATGTCATGGATTGACATAGCTTTCTCTCTACATTCCCTTATACCATGCAGTTTCTCCTTCAGAGTCAGCCAACCATAGTCTAAACTTCATAAAACTGTGAGCTACTATAAAGCTCTTTAAATTGTAGGTATTGAGTATTATATCTTAGCAACAAGAAAATGACTAATACACCAGGATACACTGTCAACCACAGTCCATCAACAGACAAATGGATGAAGCAAAAGGGAATACTATTTTTCTATTAAAAGTATGAAATGTCAAGGGCTAGGGATTTAACTCAGTGGTATAAGCACCTTCCTGGCAAGTGCAAGGTCTGAGTTCAATCTCTGGTACAAAAAAAAAAATCTGTGAGATAACGGATGAACCTAGAGGACACTATGTTAAATGAGTCAGGAAATAGGAAGGAAAAAAATGTGACTTCACTTATATGGACTCTAACAATGGTGACCCGATGGAAATTGAGAGTACCATTAGCGCTTACTGATACAGGGAAGACTAGATATAGGGAGGATGGAGACAAGGTGATGAATGTGGACGACACATTACAATTAGGTAGTAGTAAAAGGAGATACGTGTTATTTGACATAGTAGGGTGAATATGGTAAATGTTCCACTGCATATGTCAAAAGAATTAGCATATCAGATTTTACTTATAAAGAAATGGCAAAAGTTTAAGGTAGTAGATACACTAAATTACCCAATGCACACATGAATTGAATTATACCCACAAGTACAAATACTATGTCATGCAAGACAATAAATTTAATTAGAAGAAAATGATAGAATTTAAATAAATAGCAACACGACCTTGTTTGAGGCTTTGGTTTTCAAAATGCAGTAATACCAGGAATGTTGGGTAGTAGTGGTGGAAGGACGGAGAGGGTGATTCCCTCAATGATAGATATAACATACAGTAAACAATGTTAAACAGTAAAGTGCTAATGTATTTACAAAGTTTAGTTTTCCAAGACTTTTCTAAGTGCACTTAGACAACTGTTTGTCATGTCATACTAAACCTGTGTGAGACTCTTTGGAACAGGGTGTCTACGGCCTGTAATACTCTCAGTCAGATCACAGCTTTGTTTCTGTAATAGTGTATCTTGGATTCAAGATCTCCACAAATTCAGACATTTTCTTGTCTTAATGCCATCTACTCCTTAATAAAATTATAAATTCATATTTAATGTCATGAATTACTTAAGCAAAATTTATATTGTTTGGGTAAAGCTTTATTTCAGTACATGCCCCTCAATGTGACTTTTTATTATTTCCTTTGGTTCCAGTGTGATTCACACCTAACAGGCAAGAGGCTTTTTTCTTCTTCCACCGAATTCCAGGCTTCTTGGTTTCTTCCAGGTTTTACTTTGTTTATCCAGCCATAGATCGCCTCTTCTCCTCTTCCTCCTCTTCTCCTCCTTCTCTACTTCTTCTTTCTCTTCCTCCTCCTTTTGTGGTACTGGAGGTTAAACCCAGGGCTTTCACATTAAGCTAAATCCCCAGCTCTTGTCCTTCTCTCCTCTCCTCTCCTCTCCTCTCCTCTCCTCTCCTCTCCTCTCCTCTCCTCTCCTCTCCTCTCCTCTCCTCTCCTCTCCTCTCCTCCCCTCTTTTCTGTTCTTCCCTCCCCTCCTCTCTGCTCTTCCCACATTTCCTTTCCTATTTCTTTCTCTTTATTTTGGGATAGGATCTCACTAAGTTTTTAATTTGCCTAGTAGCCTGGGCTTAAACTTCCTTCTGCCTCAGATTCCTAGAGGGCCAGGTTTAGAGCCATGTAGCACCACGCCTGTCTTCACCTTCTTCTTAATAGCTTCAATTTTAAAGGCTTGCACTGAAAGGGAAGTTGGATGATTTACTGGATAATGCTACTGTTTAATATTCAATTTGACTACACATGTGTAGTGCTTTTGCATTTTTTCTACGTGCTGTAACAACACTGGGTGATAATAATGATAATGATAGTACAATGTAATACACCGTTTTTGAGCTCTTACATTTTATAAGAAATTACATGGGCATTTTATATGTGTATTATTTTATCTGACTTCTAAAGCTATATGGAATATGTACTAATTACATCTGGTCTATTCAGAAAAGCAAACCGAGGGTTAGCAAATTGAAATAACTTGCCCATGGTCACCCTGTAGTGCTCTCTCTCTCTCTTTTTTTTTTTTATCTCAAAGCTAGTTATGTTGGTCATGTTGCCAAACTTCAGCAACATGTCAAAGCTTAGTTACTAACCATATTTCAAATGCAATCAAAGATAAAATTGTTCTTATCAAATACTTGTGAGAAAACTCAATAGCATTTCATATAACTAAAAATGAATTTTTTGTCTCAATGCTAGTGTTTGTTGCTTTTCCTGCTATTGTGCTGTTATTAACAAGTAAGGAAAATAAAGATTCTCCTTAAATTTAGAAAGGGTACATTTCCAGAACAAGATGTGGGTCTTCTGATTCAATATATGGTCTTTCTCTAGATTGTTTTAACAGGAGGAATCATTTTGTATTTTTCAAGCCATTATCCACAATCTACATAGCTATCCTTTCTTAGCTATTTTATCCATACACTACAAAGACATAGTGAAAGTGGAAGCAGTTAGTTATCAAAATATGAAATGGCCTAAAATTAGTGTTAGTGTGATCTTCAATGTTCTTGCATTTGCATCCATAATTTTAAGACTCCAGAACCATTCTAGGAACCTCATTTAGCACTTCCAAATAATAAATTCCAAAAATAAAATACATAAGGTTTTAAGAATATTGAACAATCTCACCTAGACTATTACCTGAATCTGACAGATGAAGAATGTCATTCAAAATAAGAAGAAAAAAGAATATCTGTACCATCCATGAAAAGAATTAATTAGAGCCCAGCACCTATAAACCAACTGTTAGCCCCATGAAGAGTAACCCTGTGTCCTAACTGGGTGCTACGGTGGTCACCCTTTTACAGCATGCACCCTGGTTTTCAACAGCAAGTTCTCTAAAGCATCTCGGAGGTTTTGCTACACTTCATTTTAAGACATAAAACAAGAAGCATCCGGGCCTGGAGACAAGTTCATTTTTAGCAAGGCTGCCTTTTAATTCAGGTATAACACAGTGCCCCAAGACTCTTCTAAACATTTCCTACCAGGATGTTTTCAGATCTATTTATCATAGTCACAGCATGAAGTAGTTTCTGATTTATGCGGTGGGCTTCAGACTTTTGGTATTTTCTCTCGTGGCCTCAATCCATCAGGAAGCAGGTCTGCGTCACGTGGAACACCAATATAGCACTGTCGATAATGCTCCAGTACCTGGTGTGCATAACAAGGAGGACCCCGGTGGAGATGGAGGGCTGAGGATGTGAGTGGGAAGTCTGAGCAGCCAAAAGCAGGAGCTGCTGAATTAGAAAGACAGAGGAGATTTCAGTAAGACTGCATGGATTTACTATAGTCTGAGCAAAAGGCTTTCAGAAGGCTTCAAGGAGAAAGGAAATGCTCCTCAGAGGTCTGGGTCATCTAAGCTATAAATCTCAATACCATCATATTTTCATTATGTGGTACAGAAGTTGATGAATTCTAACTCAAAGTCATATGTGCTGTAGCTGTCTGTAACACTTCTGTATCAGTTCGCCCTTACTACAGAAACGGATTTAATCTAAGGTATACAAATATATGAGTTTATAAGATGACTGTGGACACTCACAGAGTCAAATATGAAAGAGTGCAAAATGTCTGTCTGCATGCTTTGAGAACTTAAGGAGCTAATTGAAGGCCTGGAACTTGTAGCATCCCATGCAAGTCCATGTCACGAGATTGTGGGGACAGGAAATAAAAATTTTTCTAGTACATCACTAGAGGTAATGGTGAATGGTACCATTCCTACTTCCACCCCTTGATTCCTGGACTTTTACATTATATGGGAAACATAGTACCATATAAAGGATGCTGATTCAAAGTATACATAGCCTTTCAAAGAATCTTACCCTAGCACTGCAAGCTATTGCTGTCCAGCTGGCACTGTGACTGTGTCTTCAAAAGGCCATTTCACCTTTTTATAAACCCGGCCACCTCTAGATGGGGAAGAACCATGTATAGCCAGTGAATTCCATGAGCACTGTACCTCATTCCTTTGGTCTTCAAATGTGTTCCTTGGTCAGAGGTAATGCTGTGTGGAATTCCATAGAATGAGTCCATGGATGGTAGTTTCAGTGGAAGCATTACATTTGAGGATGCAAATCCATAATCAGAGTAAAGTGTCTGTGCCAATAAAGACATAGTTCTGTCTTTCCAGTGGTGGAAGCAGTCCCATATAACCCACCTGTCACTAGGTCATAAGCTGGGTTGGTTGAACGAAGAGATTGACAGTATGTACTGAGTGGGTCATCTTATGCAACTGATAAAAGTCATCTTCTGCTGAGGTTGCTTTTCCGTGAGCATTTACATGAAATCCAAATATTTTTACTCTCCTTAGTCTCTATAGAGAGGTCCATCCAGATAACCCTCCTCAAATATCTTTGTCATCAATTTTTCAGTCTTATTCCTTCCAAGTTCCTGACTATCCAATCAGCCCACTAGTCTGTGGCTCAGTATACAGTCACATATCTGGACATTTCTTGAGGGAAAATATACTACTCGGTACACTGATGATGTTTGCTCACTGTGAAGATTTTCTTTTACCGCTTTCCTTCAGGGATGTCCTGGAAAAGGGCTGTACTGCTACAGCTGTCTACTTATGGGTAGTGTTTGAATAATGTGCAGAACCATCTGTGTACCAACCCTTGTCTTTTCTCCCTCTTACAGATGATCATATGGTACACCCTGTGAGGTCATAGAAGCATGCTGGGAAATAGAAAGCAACATAGCAGGAGTAGGAGACATGGGCATATGGGCAGCTCCTTCTTGTAAATCACTTGTACCCTTGGCTCTCCTCTTGCTCAATCACAAATATACTCTTTCCATTTAATGATAATCTGTTGCTGGGTATATTCAACTTTATGACTCAGTGGATTTAGATAATATCTAGCTAATGATAGGCAACTTAAATTGCATATAGTAACTGAGTTGCATGGTCTAGCGTTCAGTTTCCACTGAGGCTCAGTAGCAGGCTAAGAGCTATTTTCAAAGAGAGAGTAGCATATGATGGCAGAGCTGTGATCCAAAATCCTAGAGGTCTCTGCTGCAATTCACCTAAGGGAGCCTTCCAGAGACTCCAAATGGCAACTCTGCCAGCCACTGTCACTTCAGGTGCCATTGCATCTGCTGGATTATATAGCAACACAGGCAGAGCAGCCCATATAGTTACCTGGACCTGTTATAGAACCTTTTATTATTCTGGACCTTACTCAAAACTAGTAGGTCTTATGAGTTACTTAGTAAATGAGTTGGACTAAAACACCTATATGAGAAATAAGTTGCCTCCAAATCTAAATATACACACTAGGTTGTAACTCCTTTTGTGCTTGGGATAGCCAGATGCAATAACTTATATTTTACCTTAAAAGGGATACATATACATGCCATGCACCATGGACTCCGAGAAACTTCACTGAGGTAGAAGGGTCTTGAATTTTAGTTGGAGTTCTTTCTTTCTTTCTTGCTTTCTTTCTTTCTTTCTTTCTTTCTTTTTTTTTTTTTTTTTTTTTGGCACCAGGGATCAAACTCAACCTTGCACTTGCCAGGCAGGTGCTTATGCCGCTGAGCTAAATCCCCAGCCCCAGATTTGTTTCTTATTTTCTGTCTCTCAAATGTTTTGCTATGAATTCACTCATAGTGGTTGCTGCCTCCTGCTTGCTTAGCCCAATCAGCATGACATCATTAATGTAATGGACCAGTGTGATACCTTGTGGGAGAGACAGGCAATCAAGATCCCTGAGAACTAAGTTATGATAAGGGACTGGAGAGTTAATATATCCCTGAAGTAGGACAGTGAAGGTATATTCTTGGCCTTTTTAGTTGAAAGCATCTAATTTGATGGCCTTTATGAACAGGTGTGGGGAGGCTTTTGTTTTGTCACTACTAAGTACCAGGAGATGTTCAATCTGTTCGAATAAGCATACCTCGTCTTGTGCAGCAGTTGCAATCAGAGTCACCACTTGCCTCAGTTTATGGTAATCTACTACCATTCTTCCAGATCCATCAGTCTTCTGTACAGCTGCAATAGAGAATTTAAAGGAGATATGGGAACCGCCACTCCTATACTTTTTAAGGCTTTGCTAATTGCACTAATCTCTGAAATCCCTCCAGAGATATGGTATTGCTTTTGACTTTCTATTTTGCCAGGCAAAGGCAACTCTAATGTCTTCCATTTTCCCTTTTCAACTACAGTATCCCTCACACTACAGGTTAAGGAGTCAGTGTGAGGGTTCTGCCAAATACTAAGTATATCTATTCCAATCGTGTTTTGGAGCAGAAGAAATGATTGCAATAGATTTGAGGACCCACTGGAACAACTGTGAGATGGACCTTTGCTAAAATTTGACCATTTACCTTCATATGCTCCTACCCTTACTGAAGGGCCACAATAACATTGTGGATCTCAGAAACAGTGTCCAGTAGTCCTCCAAATGTTAATCATTTCCCTTTTCCAGTGTACGATAGCTCAGACAAAAGGCCTTAGGTCCTTTGGGGATGGATGGGAGAAAGATTGACCATGTAAATTTTTGGTGGAATGTTACAGTCCTTCCTCAAGGAGCCCACTATCCCCTTCATTTAAGGGATTCTGGGTCTATATACTGGTTCAAATCCAAGTACTGATTGAGGGCCTATGATTCCCTATTGCTACAATAAAGTAGAGGTCTCTTCATTTGCCTTAATTTTTTTTCAATTATATAAATCTATTAATTTTGTAGGGTCCCTATCTATCTTATTTCTGGGAATATCATAGCTAATCAGCAGCACTACAGAGCTATAGGTGTTAGACTAGTCTGATCATTGTTCTGCCTCTGTTGCCCATTACAGTAAGGGTGTTCACCCTGTCTTTGGTGATTATGTGCTGATACATTACCCTGCCACTCTGCGATCCAATCAAACTCATCAGCTTTAAGTTTTCCAGTTGAGTAACTGTGGTATCCACTGTAAGGTCTGACACAGAGCATTGAAAGTTTTCTTCAGGGATGCCAGTGTTCCCCTCATAGGTTTATTTCTTAAGGTGTTAATGAAGAGTATATTTTCTGGATCACCCCAGTGTAGCAGATTTGGTTTGCTATAACAAAAATTCTTCCTAGCATTTCCATTCCCCTAAGTCTCTGAATTTCCTATCAGTAGTAAACCATGGAATAACAGATATCTCTAAATCATTCACAGTGAAGCATCTTTTGATTCATACTTCTGCCAATCAGCCAAATAAGCTATTAATACTTTGCTCTACTCCATGATCTGCAACATTAAATTCTGTTTATCAGGCCCATATCAGCAAACTCAGCCCAATCCAGATGTATGGCTTTGCTACCATTATCCCACACTTATAACACCCATTCCCATACTTGCTCAGCAGGACCCGAGTTAAAAAACTCAAGAAGATTTTTGGGAGAATAGTAGACCTCCTGCTGGGTCACAGTTCCTCATTCTTGGGAGCCTTCTGCAACTTGAGCCTGACTATTGGCCTAGAGGCAAAAGTGGGCAGTGAGGGTGGTTCCTGACGAGTGTCAGCATTTTTCTATTTTGTCAACACAGGATTTATTTCCTCAGATATACTAGGAGAGGGCAACTCTACGGGGGTGAGAGTGGTGATGCCCCACCACTGTAGATGGGGAAATCTTTTCCTTTGACAAATAGACTTATTAGAGTATAGCAACTCAACATTCTTGGGCTCCTTATGATCCTCACAAACATCTCCATCCCAGTTTATGGGATCTGGTTCATTTTCAGTTAGAACTCCAGACATCCCTTGAGGGTCAGCATTGAATTTATGCTATATTTCATCCAATCAAATTATGAGAGTCTGTGTTGAGTTTATGCAATCTTGGCTCTGTGGTTAAAAAAGAGGAGATTCTACTTCAAGACACACTTAGAAATTTGAATTCTTTATATGTGTCCGCAGCTGAGAGTTTTAAGGTTTTGTGCTCTTTATTCTCCTTAGTGTATTTGTTCTCACAGTTAGAAAACTTTGTATTACCCATGGATGTTTTGAGCTCATTGTTTTGCTTCACTAGTTTGTTCAGAAATGCTAAGAACTAACAGCCAACATCACTATATTTTCCACTCTGCCAAAAGTATTCAAAAGTTTCATACATGAAGTTGCTAAATTCCTTACATTTCACAAGTGGTTAGTTAGGACAATCAAATGTATCTACACTGAATACTACCTTAAATAACCCACACGAAGGACTACCATCAGTATTCCCTACAGTACTCCTCGTAGTACTGTAGGTCAAATTAGGAAGCCAACTCTAAGAACTCCTACAGACAGAGTAGTTTGTGCTGTCATTGTTTGTTCATTTTTATGCTTTGATTTTGTAACTTGAATAACTACTTCTGAGATAGCAATACACAATATATCAACTAGTGATGATTTGTGAATGTTATTTTTTCTCTTAATGTGATTTTTAAAAAATTATCATTTCTACCCTTTTTTAAATAAAAAAAATTACAGGAGATAAATTTACTATCCCAACCATAATATTTTCATCATACAATTTTATTTCTCTAGAGCCACTGTCAGTACCAAAATCAGTTTTAGTTAGTGCTTACTAGAGAGACAGATTTAATGGGAGATATACAAATATGTGAGAATTTACAAGATTGGTTTACAGAGTCAGGTGTGGAAGAGTGCAGAGGGTGTCCACACACTGGAGATCTGAAGGGTCCAAGTGAAAACCTTGGGCTTATTGTAGTATCCTGTGTGAGTCCCTATCAAGAGTTGGTAGGGTCTGCAATGGAAGACTGAGGAACTATGTAGGAAGCTTAAGGCTCTGGGCTGGGGGCTGAAAAGAACATCCAAGGTGAAGACTGGATCTCCTCTGAAGAAACAAGAGTGATCCTTTTTTCTTTGTTACCCCTTTGTATCATCCAGGTGACAAGTCACCCTAGGACAGGTCTACTGTCTTCAGTAAATCCCCTCAGACACACTCAGATCTAACTAAGCCAATTTATTGGGTGTTTCTTACTCAAGTTGATGTGATCAGTTAACTATCACACTTTCAATTCCTAACTTGTACCATAGCATCATTTTGCAACTGTGCTTTGTCTTGAGTGATACCTATAATTTGTAAACCTACTTTTCCTAAACCAGTTTCTCCTTCCTGATAGGGAAGCCAAGCTATATCAAAATTCTAGTTGGTTATTTTGCCTGGAAAAACTTATGAAACAAGTCATGTACTATAGCTGAACATGAATAGGCTTTCTAAAGCCTAGCCAAATGCATGTCACAATGTTACATACAACATCTCTGCACATGCTATTAAATAGGTGCTCAGTAAATTGACTGACAAATGTAGGTGTAATGAAAAGGGTGAGGGTTATTATATAGATGCTAGGGTTCTTATTGCAAACATGGCTAGAAAACATTTGCTTATGCAGCAAGTATTTACTGAGTATAGATTATGTAGCAAATGCGCATAGACTGAGGTTTTACCTTGGTACTGGAAGCTTAGAGTTTTCTGTAAATAAAAGTCAGGCTAAAACATAATCATATTCAGATTATGGATTATGGGAGATATATAACAATGAGAGAAACCACAAGAGGGTAAGTAAATGGTGTGGGGAGTTGCAGAGATTCATAGACAGGAGCAAAGCCAGTTTTATGGATTATCTTTTCTTATAAATCTTTTGGTTATAATGAAATATAATATACTTAAAAGTTATATAGAACAAAGGTGAAGCACATATTAACTTATCATAAATTGAATGTTTATGTAAAACTGTTGCTGCTTACTATCTTTGGTGAAGAACCAATTTTTAAGTATCTTTCCTAATCCATCAGTTAAAAATGAAGTTAAAATTAAAACAGAAAATAACATGATTTTATGAAATGCATACTTTTGAAAAGAACAATTGACATTTGTAACTAGAATAATAAGATAAAACACAAAATCCATGTGCAATTTTAAAATTATTATATCCAACAGATACACAGATTACTTGGTTAAACAAAATTCGATGAAATAAATGTTTGCTGTAACTTATTGAATACATCTAGGGCTAGAGATGTTTTGTAAGGAAATACTTAAACTTAGAGATTAAGTTTCTTTAGAAATTATGCTAATGGTGATGTTTGAAAAATTTCCTCTTTGTATTAGCTTTGTTACTGTTAAAGTATTTTCAAGTTATTAAAATTTTTAATTTTGTGAATTGAATGTACTTTATAGGAACTTTCACTATATTTGTAATAAGATAGTTTTCTCCACACCTAACATTAAATACTTCATTGATTTTTGTGTTTTTATTTTTCACCTAGCTTTGTTTTGTTTGGCTTTACTTTGCTTTACTCTTATCTATGACCTTCAGGTTCAAAAATGTGATTCCCAAGTCTGTCTTTGTCCTTTGGTCTGATAATTATTTTGTGAACTCATTAAGACTTTCAAGCAGATATTTTCTGGTTTTACCTCTAGATTTTCAATTGCTTTCTGACAGCATTAGCTCATGTTGTTTAACCCACTGTGGTGATGAATCTTGATTGCCCACTTGATTGGCCTGAGAGCCATTAGGGGATTAATAAAACTTACTTCTGGTGTGTTGAGGTGAATACTATGGGTGACCTAGGGGATTATATTTGGTCCCTGATCCATTTGCTCTGATGCTTTTTCCCTTTATCCTGTTTTCTGACTACAGTGAACTGAGAAGTTTTACTCCAATATTCCTTATTTTGAAGCCACTCAATCATGGAGTAAATTCTCTCAAATTAATCATGTGTCAGATATTTTGTATCACCCATAGGAGAACTGACCAACATAGCCACTATCACCAAAAGTGGAACACATCAGTTATTTACTTTTTGACTTTTCTGTGAGAAAAATGTCTTTTTATGTCCTTTTCTTGAGGCTTTTCCAGCAAAATTTGGGTAGCAATGGACTCTACAATTAAAAGCATTAAAATAGTGCTAATCAGCAAAATAAATTTTCTTAAATCAGTGTGGGATGGTGATGGTTTTGGGGCACAAGTACCTCAGCTGGACAAGCTGGTGATTCTTAATTGACTCACATCTGTTCTTCTGTTCATCGTCAGCATTCATGATATCACTTAGAATAGTTCAGTAAACAAGTGCTATGTGTAATGGTGGCTCTTACAAGGGGGGCAGAAGAATACTTGTGTTTCTCATTCTCTTCTATGGCTTTTCTTTAGTATCTCCAGTGGTGGTCTTTTACATGCTATATAGAACTGTTAGACATGAGTCACCCACTACAAGTTATCCAAAAAGAGTTGTAAATCTTGTACTTTAAACCAACTCTTGATTTAAATGTCAAGGAAAAAGTGTATATATAGATATGAAGACTGAAATGAGGTCAGAGGATTGTAGTCATTTAAAAAAAATGGTGAGACTGGGACATTGAGACTACTGGAGCAAAGACCATCAGAATGAGTTTCCTGAATGTTGGGTCAGCTGCAGTGCCTTGCGAGACTGCGTGTTAGCAAAAGTTAGTGGGTTGCTTGGTCTGTACTGTGTGGTTCCACCTTGCCATGGGGAAATGTACATCTTGTGAACTACTTCTATTGTTTTTTTTTTAATTTGGCATTTATATTTCACCCTTTCCAACAAGAAAATACAGAGATCTTCAACCTTCAAAGAATGTTGTTGACATTAAGGTAAAATTTCAGCCTATTGTGTTACTAGAACTAATTTTTAGAAATTTACAATGGTAGTAGCAAAATACTACCACCATTCTATATAAATAAAATGTATAAATAAATGTTTATCTGTATACACCCATATATCTATCTATCTATATATATATATATATATATATATATATATCATGGTTTTTGTACATGAATTCTATTTCAGGAGGAAAGATTTACACACACACACACACACACACACATACACACACTGGCAGAGAAAGGCTTTTGGATTAAATGTCTAGTTCAAATCAGTACAAGTGGTCTAGGATTATAAATCAGTGTTTACGCAAAACATGAAATTATCTAAGTCTTTGAACATGTGTTGATTACAAACATGAGGAATAGAATATTAATAGCTGAAAACAAGTTAGGAGTTTTAACTTGTTCCCCCCTCCCCATGGCCTTTCACTGAAACATTATAATGTTGTTTGGTGTACTACATATATGACTGGATGCTACACTATTAGAAATAGAGTAAGGTCATGTATCTTAGTTTAGATTATTTTTCATTGATTTCTTTATATTCTTTTTCAGCTATCAAATTGAGAATACAATGAATCTTTAATTCAGCCAGCGCACACAAAGAATACTGTTTCAAGATAACATGTGTATTGTAGAACTTTGTCATAATGGGTTGCAAATGCCTATAGTCAGGTTAGCTGTCGTGTAGATTTCTCGGTGAGCAGTTTGTGATGGGTGAATACACAATTGCCTGCCTTCTCTAGGTAGAAGGTTACTTTAGATGTGTTTGACTTAGATGTGTCCAGGTTTACCCTAACTCAGGAAGAGAAAAATAATAAAACACATTCCTATTTTCTTCCTATTTTCCTGGCCAAGTCATACCTGTCTGTCTTTGGCAGGCTATTGATACACTAAGAGTCTTTGTCAACAAAATCATTGAAACATTTCCTACCACTGTGTCAACTATCATGCAAATTTAAAACCAACTCCATAGTAAATATGTACAGTAATTTAAAGTTTCAATTAGCTTAAAGGGATTGTATTTGTTGTTAATAGAAGAAAGAATGTGCATGTTTAGACCTTCAATGAACAGGAAAATGATGGGACATGCAGCTAAGATGAATAGATTTTTCTTATAATATAACCTAATGTTGATAATTTGGAGTGACAATTTAAAAAAAAATAACAATGATGAAACAAAGTACATTTCTCAATTAACTTCCTATTTCATTTAATCTCATTAAATATCACAAGATAGATCTTTTTATTACCCAATTAAATTTTTACTAGTTTGGAATAAATTTTGTTGTTTGTGATCAAAACAATTCCACTTAAAATGGCTTAAGTAATAGAATTTAATCTTATCAAGATCTAGCATAGCAAGATGTTCCAAAAATATGAATGAATCTCAGAGTACTTAAATTGGCCTGTCAATCCAAACAGGTCTTATTTCTGCTATCTGCAGCTCTCTGAATTTCCCTTCATGGCCCATCATTGGAGAGTTGTTGGTTCAAGCACCACCCTCTCATACAGCAGTAGTCAGTGTAGGTAGGAAGGGTTAGTAAAGATGGTTTTCATCTAGTTCATGTGTTTTACTCTTTATTTATTATATAGAAATATATTACCTGGGAATCTTCACAATATTATTCTTAGATCTTAACTATATGCTTTGTCCTGCTGCCAATCTGGGTGATTGCCTGCCAATTTTATAGTGGATTTGAGTATTTCTAAAAAGTGAAGTGGGCAAGGGGATTTGCAGCCAACAATATAGCCACCATATTAACCATGACTGATAAGGGTGATACGAATGGATGAAGAAGGATAAACTTGGCTAATTTGTAGGAAAATGAATGCACGTGGAGACCATACTGTTAAATATGTCAGACATACAGGTTTAAATATAGAATGATTTCTTTCTATAAAAATCCAAAATATACATAAATTAAAGAACAAATTAATATACAGGTAATAGAAAATGTGGAGATAGATCTTTTGCAAAAGGGAAGGGAACCAAGAGAAGGAGAGAGCTGGAAGAGAGTGAAAAAAGAAGTGGTTATGTACATCGACCAACCTCCTACAATGAATGTGATCATTAAGTACTGCAAACATGTACTAATTAAATTAGAATAAAAGGAGAATATGCTCTTTTTTAGCCCTACGGAGTTTGTTTTGAAATTGTCATTCACAATTATGGAGAAGTAGAGAAGGGAAATACTTTTAATATTAATAACAGTATTAATCAAAATACTAATTGCTCCTAAGTATCATTATCTACTCTCATCTACTAGTTACCCTATTACTTAATATTTTTGTATTGATCATGTAATGTAATCCGTACATGATCCAATAATAAATATAATTCATCTTTGTTTGTAAATGAGATAACGGTCTGAGAACCATGAAGTCATTTTCAGGTCTTTCTCAAATGGAAAACAAAAAAATTAGATTGAAACTTAGGCAGTTTTTAGGTGCTGGTTTCCCAATGACTTAACCATTCTACCTCCCAATAAAATAATGGTATTCCTTTAAGAAATCTTTGGTTTTTTTCTCTGTAAAGGAGTTGGGCTATTCAGAAAGAAGCAAAGGGTCTAAAGAAGTGTAGGGTCTACTCTAAAATAGATGATATGTTTCCAAAATGCACATGACCCTCTCTAGTTTTTAGATAGAACCCTAAACAGGGTAGCAAGCACACACTGAAGCCTTGAGTAAGGAGAGATGAGTTTCACCAAAAAAGCAGATCCAGTTATTTTCACTGATATTGTCTCTACTGAAGCCATCAGCATTTGTTGAGATATAGCAGAAAGAGACATGATTCTACTAGCAGCTTAAGTGACCTTTATAAGTTTTCTAGTGAACAATGACTAAAATTTCTCTTCTGCTTCATAAAAACTCAAATCTAACGTTCTATAATTCTAAATATTCAGAATGATTTATTTCTCCTTCTAATAACTGGGGATGTCAAATATTTGAGAGAAAGGTCACTATCCTTAGCTCTTAGACGATAGTAGGGATCACTCATGAAGTACTGCATACTATCTCACTTCATAGGATGTAGCCCCAAAAATCACCAGCACAGCACCCTAAATGCTTAATTTGAGCTTAATCTGAGTTGACCATGTAGGATAAAATCTCGCTGTCAAAAATGCAATAAATTTGTATACATATATTTTAATGCTGATATCATTACCTTAAATATTTTGGATGTTTTTATTTTAAATTCCTACTGCTTCCTTAGCAAATTACCAAGATATAAAACAATATCATCCTGCATTTCTTAAAGTTAGAATTCTAAAACCAAAGTATTGGCAAGAGCATGTTTGGCCTGGAGGTTTGAGGAGACAACCCACCTCCTTCCCTTTTTCAGTTTCTAATGTCTCCATCTTTAATCCTCAAGGCCAGCAGTGTAGCATTTTCAGATCTCTCTGACTTCTGCCTCCATCGTCACATCTCCTTCTCTGACTTGTGTCTTCCTCTGCCTGCCCAGTGATTACACTGCTCCCACTAGGATAACCTAGGATGTAATCCAGTGTGAAGATCCTTAATTTAATCCTATCTACAACAAAGTCTTCTGGTTCGTGTAAGATGATATAGTCCCAGATTCTGAGGGTTAGAACAGGGTACCTTTGCTCTGCCTGTCGCAGGTGATTGATGTCTTTCCTGAGCCTCTCTTTTCTGTGTACTTTAGTTCTGTGTTAGTCTGAGTTTTGCTGTTATAATGAAATACCTGAGGCAGGCTAACTTTATCAGGGAAAGAATTTTATTTAGCTCATAGTTGTGGAGACTGAGTGCCTTCTGTGGGTGCTTCCTGTCATGGTGATTGGCAATGACTGGTATACACGAGGGAAGAAGAGATCAAGTGGCCAAACAAGAAATCAGAGAAGTGGTGTGGAACCAGGGGCCAGTTTTTATAACAACTCTGAGTGAGTAAATTTGGTAGCATGAGAAACACCTTAATCCCTGCAGAGGGCCTGCTTCTAACTGGCTAAAGCCTTCCCACTCACCTCACCTCTTACAGGGCCTACACTACCTGCTAACACTACCACCTCCCAACACATAAATCTTTGGGAAACACACTCAAATATACCTAAACCTTAGTGCATTCTCTTAGAAATCCTTTTAAATGGGGAAATCGATATTATATAACCAAATAAATTTCAGAATCAAGTTTGCTGTCTAACTGAGGAACATTACTTGAAGCCACAAATAAAAGGTTTTGCTGCAAATTAATGAGACATATTTTCTTTTGGGGCTGCTAGCCTGTTTCTGAAAGCATTCCAGAAGGGATAAAACAGAAATGTAGAAAGCAGAAATGCTGGTAAAATAAATGTTCATTGTTCAAACCTGAATGTTCTGAGAGGGATGCTCATGCAGGTATATCTTCTGTTGGCCCAAAAAGTATCTGAATTTAGAGACGTTGAACTATTATTGTTCACTGTGGCATCAGCATCCAGTACAAGGCCATCACAAGACTGAGTGAAAAAACTTACGGTAAAGACAACCAATATATCTGGAAGTAAGGTAATATTTTTCAAAAACTTTATAAAAATGCAAAATAAATCTTTACAAGCGTTCTACAGTCTTAAGGAATGTTACGATATCAATATTAAAGCAGATGAATTTTATTAAACATATCTAGACTATCTTTTAAAAAATCTTCTCACTTAAAGAGACAGGAAAAAGGTTTGACTTGCTTTTACTGTCTACTTTGCTATTTTAATCATATTTAATAGTAATAAAAACATAGCACCCTTTGAAAGGACGAATAATGAGTACAGTCCTTGGTGATTTTAATCACTTCTTAGCTGCTTTCTTGAGAGAGCCCCATCTGCCCTTCTAGCCCATCTGCTGGTTGTTAACACTTAGTCATTTGACAAATTCAAAGTCTGAACTAAAATGGGGGAGGGGGATGTGAGATCAGGATTACTGATGGTTAAATGTTGTGATTGATATACATGCATGCATACATGCTTATGCTTATGTGTGTGTGCATACACACACACCGACACATGCGCACTCACCCCTTGTCAAGATGCTTCTGTGTATGCTCAGCTGGAGAAAAACCTGGAGCCAATTTCTCTAGGAATATAATGTCAGAATGGGTAAGGGAAGATTCACCATCACAGATGGTCATGGCTTTGCTGGGCCCTCTTTGTTTAAGAACCAGCCTTCCTTTGTCATAGAGAGTGGGGACCAAATTATTTAATTTTTTAATGATCAGTACCATAAAAATGAAAGAAACTTTGCTCCAGTTTCCCAATGGAAGATGTGGCTGTTGGAATCTTTAGGCTGATTTATCTAACACCAATATCCGTTAACATTCAGAACAGATTCTTGCACAGATGGTTTGAATGTACTTAGGGAAGGAGAAGATATAGTCTTCTGTCTGAAAATGTGCACAGTAATTAACCAGGTGGATTTTTGTATTTTAAAGGCAGGAAAAACCCAAGTCCAGCAAGGATAAAGGAGTTACTAAGGGTCAGTCTTAGTGTTTACTGCTGTTTGTATAGTAGTGCTTTGTCTGGTAGAAGAGACTTCCTCCTTCCGTTTCACCCTCAAACCTTGCAGTCTGTAATGAGGGCTGTGGGAACTCCATTGAGGAACTCTTAACTGATTCCCCTCTCTTTATGATAGATTTTTACTTCAATATCTTTTTTTGTTTTGTTTTGTTTTTATCAGTACCAGGGATTGAACTCATGACTGCCTGCTTCCAAGGCAGGCGCCTATGCCGCTGAGCTAAATCCCCAGCCCTTACTTCAATATCAAACTTTAGTGGTGAGATAGCTGTCGTCTTGTGCTTGAACACGGTCAGTTATATAATAGTCTCTTTGGGACAGCACAGTTTATTGAACAACATTAATTGTGAGGAGTCATTTATCTTTAATGTAAACTTTTGTTATTTAAATCTAGCAGTTTACCTGTTTTGTCATCGGGAGATACTTAGAAAAAATTTAGTTCTGTTTTTAACTCTTAGTTTCTTAAATATTTGAGGATGGGTTACAATTCATTAGAGAAAACGTATCCTTTCATAGCCACATGTTTTTAACAACTTCTTTTCCTAAGTATTAAACATTCTCCCAGTCTAATGTCTTCCCTTCTCTGAAAGATTTATTAGAAGATGAATGGCAACTAGTACTTAATGTAAGTTCAAGATTCAAAAACATAATTTTTGGAAACTATTTGTAGATACTTATTTAATTTGAAGCCAAATCACATGGTATTAAAATAGATAAAATAAACTTGAATTCTGTTACTACCAAGGTAGTGCTAACATTTAACAAAGTAGCTCTTCCCCTGAAATACACACTACCTATAATGTATTGTGCTTTGATGCAGTGACAATCCAAGAGAAATTCTGGTAAGAGCTAAGATTCTTAAGAATGGCCAAGTGAATGCGTAGAGTGTCTGGAAACCATGGCTTATGAGGCATGATAGGAGAATGTGAAATGTTTGACTGGAAACAAGCTTGAGAGAGCCATGGTATCTGCCTTAAAATAAATACAGTGCTGTCAGTTAAAATGAGTTGGACTTAGTGTGTGCCATTTCAGAGACCAGAACTAAGAGCTTAGTTGGAAGGGTTTTGAAAGCAGATTTTTGTCTTAGTACAAATAAGAAAAAAGGCAATCTGCCAACAGCACTTTTTAAATGCCTCAAATAAAAGACCAGAATGCCTGGCATGAGCAGGGAAGATGTCCTTTAAGGAATAATATCCTTCTTAGTTTCACCAAATTTAGACAGCAAAATAAGGAATTATCAAGATCTATTATATAAAATACACTGTTAGATTGTGTGGAATTTCAAAAAGAAGCATGTGACAAAATTTATTTCTTTAGATGCTTAAACTGTAGTTAAAGAGTTAACACATAAAGCCTATCATATTATGAATTCTTTGGAAAACGTGATATCCAGCGAAGAGGATGGGTAACCATAATGGAGAAGAAGAGTTGGTAAATAATTATTAAGAAATAGCTCGAGGGAAAAAAAAGATGGTAAAAAAGAAATGGGGATTATGAGGAGGCAGATGTGTGTTGGAAAAGTAAACACATAGGCTGTTATTAGTGATAAATTTATGTAAGTTACTGGGTTGTTTTGGGAGAGATGAGACTGTAACAATGGAAAAAGACTGAATAGGTTGCAGTGTTACTTGAAAGTTGTATTTTATGAGTTTGAATTTTATATGCAGTTGGGAAACTTTTTATGCCTTGACTTGCACAGAGAAATTTTACAATGAAAATAGTACTAAAAGAAAAATATCTGGATGTTCAAATAAGAAAAACCCGGAAGCAACCAGCATAGTGAAAGAGGCCATGCTTTTGCCCTTGGCGAAGAAGGGACAGAGTTCTTGGGGAGAGGAATGTGCTATAAGGTTACTTTAGCCACTTCAAGCATCAACAGTTGCCTTGATACACATTTAGCAACTTGTCTGTGTCAAATAATGAGAGTTCTCACTTTAGAGCCTTTAGCAACCTAGCAACCACAGAGCCGTAACAATGCTGTTTATCATCTCCTTGTCCAGCCTAATGATGCATGCTTCTGTTGTTTCTTAGACTAAATTGGAAAAAAAATCTGTTGGAATACAGAGGACTATTACATTTTTCAAAATAGACAAGGTTATTAGCCTCCTAAGTCTGAGAATTTGTTTTCATCACTAATTAGTTTTTAGGATTGTCAGAGAACACATGTTTTGCTACTCCACTATTTTTAGGGTAAACTTAGTGGATTTTATAAGGACAATAAAAATCTTTCTTCCTGCTCATTACAATTTTTGAACAGAGGTAAATAAGTTTTTTGTGTTTATACTTCCTGTAGAGTTAGCATGTCAATAATGTCACCTAGTTTTATAGTCTTCTCTGATTGTACCTTTAATATCACATATCACTTACTTGTTTGGGAAATGGCTTTCTAACATTTTAAAATTTATATTAGATCTCCAAGATTTATGCTGTTTACCAAACTGTCTCTCATTTTATACTTAAAATAATTCCCTAAGGAATGCAAGCAGAAGCAGAAAAACAACACTGGATTTCAAATCCAGAGTCAGGGATTTGAGTCTTGCTTGTGCTTTAACCTTCTAAGTTGCCTTGGTATAGCCAACTGACCTGCTCTTAAGTTTCTACCTCTTTAGAGAGAAAGAGAAAAAAAGGGACACAAAGAATTCCAAGGAATTAAATAATGCTGTTCTATGAAGAAATGGGGTAAGCGTAAGACATGATAAAAAGCTGGGATACCATTTTGGTAAATATTATAGTAGGGCTCATGACTGACATTATTTCAGAATTAATTAATACTAGTGCAGAAAAAGGATGAAAAGGAGAAGGATTATAAATTTTTTCTTGAACTCTCTTTTTACCTCACCTGCAATAATAAAAATAACTAACTATTGAAAATCCCGGACCCTTAAAACATTGAGATCAAAGATAACTGAGCAGAAAGAAAAGGCCTGAGAATGAAAGGTGATGAGGGACATGTCAACTGGCTTGTACTCGTCAAAGGCAATACTTTATTTATACTTTCCATTGAAATTGACAATACTCAAGCTATACAAGTTGAGTTAAAATATTCAAAAAAGAACAAAAACAAAGCATATCAGGGGGATTTACCTAGTGACGTGGAGTATGCTAATCTCTGCTACATCCTTTTAAAATGTTTTCAGAAGGAATCATTTTGAAGAAAATCACCTGCATCTGTTTTCTATTTCTGCCATACAAAATTAGTGACCTGGTAGCATACACAGTGTCCATGTGTCAGGAGTCTGGTCTCAGCTTAGTGTGGTTTTCTGTCAAGGTCTTACATTAAAGCTGCTATCCAGCAGTCTGTTTTTCTATCTAGAGCCTTAGCTGGAGAAGGATCTGCATCCAAGTCCTTTCAGTACATTGGCAGAAGGCGTTTTCTTGGGCAGTGAGACCAAAGACTTGCTTCCTTATCCGTTGTTCCCCAAACTCAGGTCTTCTAGTCTCTTGGTTGTTCCTGTCACTTGGCCTTCTTGACAAGATCATCATGACATGACTGTTAAATTATTCAGGACCATCAAGGAAATATCTTTCTCCTTTCTCAGACCTTCTTCTCTAATCATTAAGGTTAATAGCACCTTCTTTGCCATCTTTAGTGACAGCAAATAACTCACATATCCTACTCATACTCAAAGAGAAGAGATTACATAGGGAATGCCGGAGGAGGGGACCATGCAGGCTTCTTAGAATTCTACCTGCCAGGGAACTAAGTCAGGTTCAAGTAGCTCTGCCCTATAGTAAAGTCAAGTTTTATTTTTTATTTTAAAATTGCTATCACACTTCATATATTATGGTATGCGTGGTATAAGTGTCCCTGCTCAGATTTCTTATCGTGGGAGTATACACTGCTCACCTGAAATTTATCATTGTAAGAATTCTCATATAGAAAAATTGCACTGTTCCAAAATATGAGAGAGGAAAGATTAAGGGAGCAAAGAAGGGAGGGGAAAGCAAGCAAGAGTGAACAGACTTTAGTGGTATTCATTGTGCAAGAAGAGATAACTTTAACAACAATCTTGTTCCTCAAAGTTTCCTGCTAAAAATTACTTCAGTTTTCCAAACTGAACTGCCTTTTCCTCAAGAATCCAGCAGCTTTTTCCACAATGATCTTCAAATCCATTTAATATCACTGTGTCAAGTGCTGTGTATCAGAGTCGCTGATTTAAAGGAGCTAGTCTTCTAGTTTAAAAAACAAATCCTTTTAAAATATGAATCTATTTTATTGTTATTCAGATTGCATTTCTAACTGGGGCACAGATATTTATATGGATAATAACCATCACCTTCCTATCCCTCAGTATTCCAGACAGTCTTTGATTATACTAACCCTAGTTCAAATCTGAGTAATACTGCTTCAGGAAAATGTAAAGAAAACATTTTGAAAATGAATTGATTTGCTTAGGGCAAATTAAGTAAATAGGAATTCTTTAGGCCCTTCAGGTAACTTTGTATCTAAGGTAGTATCTTAAATGTCTCTCTTGTTCAGTTGGGGTTAGACATTTGCCTTTCTCTTTCTGACTGTCTATCTATCTATCTATCTATCTATCTATCTATCTATCTATCTATCCTAGTACAGTTGTACCTTGGTTTATGAATTTAATTCATTTTATAATTTTGGGGAAGATGGCTGTGTTTGTGTTTGTTGGAGAACATGAATGTGGTAATTTTTGTCAGCAGACTTGGAGTTTGCCAAAGGAAGAAAAATTTCACTGAATGCTTTTGTTTGTGAACAGAATTGTTTGAAAACAGAAGCATTCATGAACAGAGAGGCATTACAGTAGTTTTCAAGAATGAATTTCAAAAATAGATATAGTGGTAGTACACTACACAGTGGGAAACAAATGATTGCTTTTTGTTTATAATGGTGTCCAAAAGTGTTTAGAGAATAAAGAAAAAAATCTCTTGAAGTTTGGCCACTTTCATTATTTAAGGAACTCCAGAAATAACTTATTTTATACACAATTATAATTTAATATTATGCTTTTTATTTTTCTCTCATAGTTTGAGTAAATACAGACCTGAAATATAATAAATGGAATTTTTAAGACTCTTGTACTCTTCTCTTTTACAGGACTGGACAGCAAAATTAATTGCTGATTAACTACTGTGCATTCCAATAAGTATCCTATGCAATCCAAATTAATTTGGTTGTAATGTTTTTTTAATTACAACACAAGTTAAATTTTGTAGTTAGTTCTTCAAAATTTATACTTGTTTGATTTTAATTTAAAAAAGAGGGGAGACTGTTTATGGTACGACTGATTTCTCTTAAAACTATTGCAATTAAAGAGGAAAGCAACTAGCGTGATACGATTTCCCACTGTGTCCAGCATCTGATGCAGGGAGTCCCTCTTATGTTGCCTGTTAGGATGAGTGAAGTTCTGTCCTTTATTCATACATTTTTTAATTCTTTCCATATAATTTAATAATGATTGTGATCTTTTTGTGAGCCTGAATTCACAAGAAATTTAGAGGTGGTGAAAATGGGAAAAGGAATAAAACGTGAAAAAAGACAGACACTCATTTCAAGCAGCTAGAAATGAATGAATATTGTCTAATTTCAGCAGAATGCAATTAATCTGCAAATAGGCTTATGTGAGGAGTAAAATGATAGTATAGAGGAAATATCGGCCCACTCAGCAAGGGAGAGATTAGACGTCTCAGAGAACGATGAGATTATTACTAGTATTGAAAGAATACAGCAAATCCCTTGGAGAATAGTACCCTGGAAGCACATGGGTATGTATACAGTGGGAAATGGTTCTATGAGGAATCAGAACACAGGGTGGTGGGTGGGAGAGAAGTTCTGTGGATAGACTGAGTTAAGATTGTGGAGGTCCTGAATATCACATTGCCATGAGTTTGTTCCTTTAGCTGAGGGAGGACAAGGATGCCACGAGGAAGAAATGGAGAAGTCAAAGGGATGGGGCTAGTGGGAGAGCAACATGGCAGAAGAAATGTCCTGGAGGCTGGAAAGAGGTAACAGTGAACAGAAGCAAACTTGAGATGTATGTTGGAAGTGTGGGCATCAGAAGGGGATTAATATTTGGAAATTTGGTTTTTATGTTCTTTAGTGGCACCCTGTTAAAGCACAAATCCTTTAAACTATAAGAGGAAACACTTTTCGGCTAATGTTTTAGCAGGGAATTTTCTTAGCAGCTGAGAGCAAGGCCCTTTGAGAATGATGGAAGGGGATACTGACTGCCTGGAACAGCAATCTGGGGATGGGGGAGGGAAGGAAGAGAAAGACCTGCAGGAAAAATTGGAGCTTTCAAGGATAAAATTTGTTTCTCCAGAAAAAAATTCAACTATCGTTACTATGTTATACTTAGACACCCACAGTAATTTTTAAAATTTGCAAAGAAAGTAGATCTGAAGGGAATACACACAGAGATACATGTACACACATGTTCCCCATTCTCCGCCTTCCACAGAGGGGAGAGACAGAGAATGCAGATATGACTATGTTCATTAGATTGTGGTGATCATTTTACAGTGTATGCATGTATCAGTCATCACAATGGACACTTTGGGAGGTTCAAAAGTTTGTCAATTTTAACTCATAAAAGCTGAAAAAATAAGCTATGGAAAATTAAAAACAAATGCAAAACAAAACAACTTTTTAAGAGTTGGTTCCAGGTCACAATACAGTAAGTATGTTCTACCATACGAAGTTCTTAAGACCGTGACTAGTGTACTGAGCCTTGTCAACTCTTTGATTGACTCATTAAGCCTCAATTGAAAATAGAAATCAAAATATTTGGTACTGAAGGAGATTACTCTGCCCCATTTGCTTTAGCTGTGACGTCTGTCAGATACTAAGCCCATAATGAGTTATATTATGATTGGGAAAATTATTAAGTAGTTTAAGGTTGTGAGACACTTTGAATCATTACAGAGCTCTAAGTAAAATAGAATTTAAACTCCATGTACTCTCTGCATTTTATTGTGAAACCTCAGAATTTCACAGATGATACTACTTTCATTAAACACTAGATTTTGTATGGTATCAAGGGGGAGGAATAAGTTAGTACCAATATGACTACTTTTTGAGGATGCTCCACATTTGCCAGGAAGACTCAGTTGTTATTTTTTTGTCATTTGTGTTTTTAAATTTTTTTAAGTACTGAGAATTTATTAAGACAATGCATCTGCAAAATGTTTGTAAACATTGAAGTGTTATGGATATATAAACATGAGAAATAGTATCTGTTTTGTGAGGCAGTCACATATTTGTGTGCCATGCCTAATACATGTGCTACAAATTGTCTGTTGTATGCTTTAAAAAACAGAATTCATATTCCACATTTTAAAAATTAAATTTATTCTATTACAAAAGTAATGCCTGCTCATTGTAGAGCATTTATTACATAAAAAGTGGAGAAAAATTCATCTGTCCCTTACAACCAACACATTCAAATGTTTTTCTTTAGAGATTTCCTGTGAAAATGTGTAGTTTGTTTGTTTTGCATAGCTGTGAGCATACTTTATATCATCTTGAAACCTGACTTTTTCAATTAACACTGCAACATAAGGATATTCTCATGTTTTTTAACCTCAAAGAAACATTATTTTTAGTGACTCTCTGAAGTTCTAACTATCGGATATGACACAGACTGCTTGTGAGCTTTGTAAGAGATTTAGAGGTTTATACCTTTTGCCTTTTGTATCATTCCTCAGCATCGGTGAGTTCCCAGATACCCTGAATTTGATTTCTATCATTGCTTTGTATGAAATTGGAATAATGTTTATATGTAACCGGTGCACGTTGTTCTTTATACTTTAAGTCATCCCTAGGTTACTTTTAATAATAGGATGCAAATGCAGAGAAAATATTTTCTATACTGTATTATTTAGGGAATAAGAAAAGGAAAAGATGTATGAACACATGTAGTATACATGATTGAATCCTCTGGTGTGAAATCCATGACAGAAGAGCTGGTCGTATGATTTGCTCCTATGTTAGAGTATTCAACTTTGTTCCTCTGTTAGTATATATATGATTTAACAAGTATACAACTTAGGATTGAAGAGTATAATCAAAGAAAGGGTACGAAAATGAGACCCAGTACAAACACTTTTGTCATTGTTATCTTGGAAATATAGGATAATTTATTTTGTAAATGAAATTATCTAGATCAGCAAACTTTGTAACGGGTCAGATGGTGAGCGTTTTAGGTTTTAGTGGTCGTATGGTCTGTGGCTCAAGTACTCACCTGTGTTGTTGTAGTGTGGAGGTAGATATAAGTAGTGTGTAAATGAAAAAGTATAACTCTACTCCAATGAGACTTTATAGAGGTCAGACTAAATTTAGTTTCTGAACAATAGTTTGCTCATCTTGCAGTAGGTTATGATTCCAGTTGCATGCACTTTTGATTGTTTGATATTCTCTTTCTGTCTCGGTCTTTATTTCTGTGTGTCTCTCTTTTCAATGCTACAGTTGAAGCCAGTGTGAGTGTTCTACATGGACCTCAGCATGTAGATTTCTTGTCAGAAAGATAGATTGTTTAAAGGAATAATGACAGTGAGATGGATCCTTGGAGTGATGGTTTGCTAGACTCTTTCCCTAGAGAATTGCATATGCATATAGATATTTTTCACATATTTATTTTATGTCAAAAATATTTATATAGTCTTCAGTTAATTGTCAGATATAGTTTTAAGTGCTTTAAATATTTATGCAAGGGGGTTTGCTGCAAAAATGAGTTTGTTCATTTTGGTCAGCTTTACTAAATTGCTCTCATTGAGACCTTGAAACTCCTTCCTTCTCTGTTTTGATACTCCAGTGTACTTGTTTTCTACTTTCCCTAAATATGCCGTGAGAAGAAGACCCCTCAGGCCATCCACGCTGGCTTTCATCATAATAAGCCAGAGGAGAAAGTATCTTTAGGCATGCTTTCTTGTGGTGTGAGATGTGGAATGTCTCTCTTTGTGATTAATTCTAAGCTATAAAATGGGGACATTAATTAGATGATTAATTAGATGATTATATGTTTTATAGTCCAGGGTAAATCAGAATCAATCGAAGGAATTTAAATAAATTTTCAAATAAATCTAGAGTTTGGTTCTGGGTACTTACACTTCGGTTACCAAGCAAGATTTTTGTTTGCTAAGTTACACTGAAATGAAGCTAATGCCCTGGACACTGATCCTGCTGCACATTGTCATCAGCTGAGACACTTACGGGGGGCACTGGTACCTCAGGCGCACTTCCTAGGGAATGTCATTTCATTGGTTAAAATGTGGTCTGGATATCAAGATATTAAAATTCTATTCAGGCAAATCTACAGTGTTGCCACTAACCTAGACTAAATCTGGTCATCTGAATAGTGTTTGCGTGAATTTCAGAAGATTTTATTTTCTACATTACTAAGAATCAAATGACTTTATGTTATTAAATAATAAATAATCCAGTGATACATGACACTTTTTAAATACAATTAAAATTATCCAAGGTCAGGCTCAATGTACTTTTAAAGTTGGAGTATGTCAAACTTATCCAATGACTGTAGGAGTCTTATATAACTTTACAGGGTCTTAATAAGTTGCTAGGAAAATATTTAAAGCCCCACAGAATCCGTGATTCAATTTCAGACTTCTTCATGAAGATCAAATGGTAATATAACATGCTGAATAACTGTATTTTTAGATCATCTGAAATAATATGCTGATGCCATGCTGAAAAGAAGGGCTTATCATTCATTTAATACTGAAATAAGTTAAGTCTTGAGTTCGTGTATTTGAGAACAGAAGGTTCAACAGTCAATCTATTAAAAATCTATGTGTAGTCACTATTTTTGCAAGAAAGCTGCAATAGAAGATACCAAAAGGAAGAAAATATAATTTCTGCCTTTAAGTAACTTGTAATCTTACTTAATGATAAAATTTGAACATGAATTGTAATGCATACATATCAAGTGCTAACTTCAATATGAATTAAAAAAAACTTGTTTCTTGGACAGGTAATAATTACAGATGGTTTACATAGAACAGTGCTTATCCAAGTGATACTTCTATGCTACCTGTGTAAAACCATTTAGAATGCCTATTAACAGATAAATGGATAAAGAAAATGTGTACCTACCTACAATGGAGTACTACTGTAGCATAAAGAAAAATCATGAGGCCTTTGTAGGCTCATTTAGGCAATCAAAAATTGTCATTTATTGTTTGCTGGTTGCTTATACCTTTTGTTGGTTGCTTGAGCCATGTTAAAAGTTGAGAGCAGGAAAGGTGTGCCTTCATATTTAGGTTTCTTTGATGGAACATTTTTATTTTTGCAGGCAGGGCCTTGTATTTCTCTTGTGTTCTTGCTGTATTTGGTCTTACACACTTGTATCCCTACTACAAGTAATGCTACTTTTATTCCTTTCTTGACATGTTTGGCAGTTACAAGACAGCCTGTTGTAAACTATCAGCCTGGGGCTTGTCTTAAAAACTGTCTTTGCTTTCACAGATATAAAAGTTTTTTTATTTTTTCTGATTCTTATTACAAGAGATCTCTGTTAACTGACTATAAAAATTATACTGGTCTACTTATAGTTACAAATCTAAAAACTATAAAAGTGCTATTGTAATTCACCTTGGCCAAATGCTTCTGAGAGTTCACTTTAATTTAAATGTAATTATCTTGTGTCTGTCTGTCTTCAGTGTTAAAGCATATCTGTTCCATGTTAAAACAGTTAAAACACCTGCACCTGGTTCATTAAAAATTTTTTGAGATAAACAATGTCTTTCTTTTTTTGGTTTATTTTTGAGATTTTCATGAAAAGCTGTTTGCATAGGCTTTAAGGGTACCAAAATTTATTTAAAACATCAACAGATGAGGACTGATACTCTCAAGATTTACATGGAACTTAGAAATGAAAGTTTGATAATATAATATATGATTACATGGCTGCATATATTTCCATGTGTCAACTTTCAGGTATATGTTCTATTTTAGTTGGTATATAGATTAGTAGACTTTCATGATACAGCCCAAATATCTTTGTTCATAGGGTTAACAATGACTTAAAAAGATAAAATGAAGACATTTAAAGTAGATAGCATATTTCCATCTGTCTTGTTAGCTAAATGAAATAACTTAAAGATTGGTTTTATAAATGCTGTCTATTGTTTGTCTACAATAATTTGTTTTCCTTCGTTAAAGATAATATATAATATAAGCTTCAAGTGTTTAAATGTTATGAATTTTTCTCTTGTGTTACCTACAGAAATTGTTAAGACATAAAATTGTTGGTTATAATTCAAAGGTTAAGATTTCTATGTAAAAAAAACATGAGATTTTCTTAACATACTAAAATACTCTTGGTTAATCTTATAAAAATAGATTTTTTAAAGCAAAAGATTCTATACTGTGAGTGCACGAGGATTCAACCCTATGTGTCCCAGCAGGTGCAGCTACCCTTGCACTGAGGACAAACAAGAGGAAAGACGGGTGGGATCCACCCTGGGCAGTCGCCTCCTCCCCACACCCAGTTCCCAAAGTGCAGCTCCAGCTCTTCACTCCAGCTTTGCCATGAAACTGCCTGCTCGATGGAGAACATGGCGGACAGATAACAGCAACTACCGGAGGCTCTCTGAAAGCCTTGGCTCAGAAGTCAGGAATGATGCGGACTAAGAAGACATGAGCCGGTAGAGATATGCTCTGCTGACTCAGGAATGAACTGGGCTGAGAGAAACCAATTTGGAATGCAGTCCTGGCACTAAAATAGGAACAGAAAAGACTCGGTGTGGAGGCTGGACCCCGCGCCATTGGAAACCGCGATTTGGGTTTCCCGCCGCTTGGCGGCTGGCTGCCTCCACAGCGGCTCGGCAAGGAGAGACGCGCAGAAGCTCTGGGAACGGGAGTCTGCGAACGGAGTCGAAAACAGGACGGACAAGGAGGCGTACACTGACTTGTGGCGAGGTGAGTGAGAGAAACTGACACTCTACCACAGTTTGACTCCAGCGGAGGACTTTCTGGGCTCGGGAAGTCCTGTAAGAGCAGGGCGCGGTGGCGACTCCAGCCACACATTCCCCTCTCAGACGGGATTGGTGAAAAGTGCCTGGCCTGCGTGACACTGCGGGCGGACTTGGTAGGCTGGCCTAACCCAGATCCCAGAGCCTGACAGTGGCCCGGAGGGGCGACTGACTCCCTCGTAGGCTGCCTAGTCCGTAACTCCCTGGTGCACAGTGGTGGGCGGGAACATCTAGCCAGCGCAATTTGATCAGGCTGTGGCTGACAGGCAGGGAAGCTGGGCCTCCTATGTAAGCTTGCATATATATAAGGAACAGAGAATATGGGGAAGGGAAGCAACAAGAAAAGCTCCTTGGCCCCCAATTCTGAGAAACAGGCAATAGCAGACACCGCACCAATAGACATTAAGCGCCATATAGAGAGCCTCATAGACCAATTCAGGAATGAAGTTATCAACGACCTGAAGCTAGAAGTATGCAGAATAGTTAAAGAAATGCTAAGCACCACCCAGGAAAAAACAGATGGTGGAATGGAAGAACAGAAAAAGAGGGGAGAATTGTTTGATGGAGAAAACAGAGAAAGCATAGAGTACGTGAAGCAGGTTCAAAGGGACTATCAAGAAATTAAGAAGTCTATCCAAGACTGGCATAACAGCTTGAAAGAAACTAAGGACAGACTATCTGAACTGGAGGGCAGACTTGTAATATGGGAGAATGAAATGAAAAACTTCTTAAAAATAACAAAGAAACAAACAGCAATAATACAAAGACAAGAAGATGATAAGAGGAGCCATAACTTAAGGATTAAGAACATAAAAGAAGAAGTAGGGACACAAACAAGTGAACTACAAAAGCTACTCACAGAAATAATCCAGGAGAATTTTCCTAATTTAGCAAAAGGTAAAGATACTCAGATGTATGAGGCATACAGGACCCCAGCTACCTACAACCCTAACAGAGAAACACCCAGGCATATAATAATAAAAATTCCAGAAATTCAATACAAGAACAGAATATTAAAAGCTGTCAGAGACAAGAAACAGACCACTTACAAGGGAATACCCATCAGAATTACAGCAGATTTCTCTGCACAAACCATCAAATCACGAAGAGCATGGGGGGAAATAATTCAAGCTTTGAAAGATAATAATCTCCAGCCAAGGTTGAGATATCCTGCACAACTGTCCCTGGAAATTGATGGAAAAACAAGGTGCTTCCAGGATAAAGAGGAACTGGGGGAATTTGCAACCACCAGTTCAACCCTACAGAAAGTATTGCAGGATATTCTAAAAAAAGAAAAATACAAAGAACCCAGAAATAGTGTCGGGGAGGCCACAACGAATGGAGCAGAGAACAAAATGAAGAAGACAAACTGACAGCTACTGACAGAAAAAGAGCTCAACAGAAATGAGACAGAGAAGATTGGATGATAGGAACAGCTATTTTGGAGAAAATGGCATCTTAATAGGTAATACTGATTTAGTATCATCTTGTTTTGAAGTCTCATCTAGCTTTTGTTCTTCTGTCTCCAATGGTCTAAACAGGTTGTATCTTATTGGATTTTATTATGTACGATAGTATAAGCAAAAACCTTTTAAAGACAAGGAGATTATACAGAAACCATTGTTCATTTTCTGTTAGTCGATTCTAAATACTCTGTAATGCTGTCATTCTCTTAAATGGTTTTACATTGTTTTGATATACTTAATGCTACAGTATACGAAGTTGTACTCAAGGACTTCAAGGAAAGAGTCAATATGGTAACTACTTTTGGGTCAGAATTATCTGGTGGTGAAACACTATTCTGCTTAAATGGTTATGTTTTGATCTGCACCGTTTCGCTGTTATGCCCTCTTTTTTCTCAATCTCCACTCCATTATTTACTTTTTTATTTTTATCTGTTTAATTAAAGGGAAAAAATAGCAGGATATAATATAGTACCCACTTTGACTTTCTATTATCTCAATTTGAAGCCCTGTATTACTCTCACCATCTTGTTTTTGACTGATGTTCCCCTATTCTGTTTTGCTGGATAGTATCAGGTTCGAAAGTTTAGGCATCAGCTGAGAAGATAATGAGATTCATTATAACGCCCATTCTCATTGACTTTTATCTACTTTTGAAGACCTACAATGTCTCCAATGTTTTGGTTTTGTCGGTTTTGTTCTTTACTGTTTTGTTCAATTGTATTATAACTAATGATATAGGCAATTCTATTAGAGATAGCGGGAGGCATTATGATAACCATTGTTGATCACCTTGTATTATGTTTTTATATTATCTATTATGTCCACCCTTTTGACTTGACCGATTCTATTCTGTTATGTCTCATTTGGTTTTACTCTCTTCCAAAAAAGCGATAAGAACCGTGGGAGCAATGAAACCCAAAATGTGTAATAGTCATTGTACAAAAGAGAGGAAAAGAAAGTGCTCTAAACTATATAACTGCATGTATATTTAAGTGTATAAGATAGAAAATGATATCACTGAGTTTTATTGGATCATTGAACAGAACTGTTTGCAGTATCAATGTTGGAATGTCCACTCTACAAGCTTTAATTTTGTGACTTGAACAATTATTTCTAAGATGGCAATATGTAATCCATTAACTAGTGATTTCCTACTGTTTATTTTTTTTCTTCTGTAAATCTGTATAACTTGCACCCTTTCACTGTTTTTTTTTTTTTCTTTTCTCCTTAAATAAAAAAAAAAAAAAAAAAAGAAACTGCCTGCTCATGGGCCCTGGCCATGGGAGCTGTCCTGTGCTAGGAGGAAAGGGTCCACCATCACTGGACAAGAGGGACCAGGCCATCTGATCCGAGGGCAGGTCCCTGATGTGGACCAATAGTGTTGGCCAGTGGGGTCTGTGGTCATTATGGAGCCCGACACACTCACTCCAAGGTTAAGTGTAAGCAGGTTAGACAGAGTTGGCCAGCTAGTGGGAGAGGAAGCCAGGGAAGCTGCAGTGGGAGTGCAGGACAGAGATGGTCCCTCAAACAGCCTGTGAACCAGGCCCCGCCCTTTACCTTCAGGGAGTTTGAGTGAGGCTTTGCTTGTGACTTAGTGAGCATCTAGCAGCCTTTTCAGGCACAGTGGGAAAGAGGAGGTCTAGGTTTCTGTTCCATGCCTATGACAAAATACCTCACTCCTTGTAATTTATGAGTAATAGAGGTTTATCTGGTTCATGGTTCTGGAGGCAAGAAAGTCCAAGATATCGTGTGGCCTCTGCTCACCATCTGGCGAGGGCCCTTGTGCAGCCTCGTGACGTGGGGGCCTGGGGAACAGCATCACACAGCAAAACAGGCCAAACAAGGCCACTGAGGTCTCCTTCCATCTCAGAAGACCACTATTGCCATCCTGGAACCACTCTCATGATCTTACTTAGGCCTAGTTAGCTCTCAAAGGCTTTGGTCCAAATGTTACAGGCAGCTGAGCTAGTTAGAAATATTATAGACTGTCAGACAGGGCTGGGCCAAGGGAGCCAGTGCAGGATCCCAGATACCTTGCTGCTTTGGAGGAGACAGACACCTCCCACTGTGGGCCAGGTCTCAAGACAAAAGGCAAAACAAATGCACTTGCACCCTAAGTATAAAAATCAGAAATTGAATTCTAAATAGGTATGGATCACTTGAGGAAGCCAGGAGTCGCCCCTTCAGGAAGAGTCACTGCTCTGGAAGAATGCCCACATGCTTCCTCATTTGTCCCTGATTTGGTCAGTTACCTAAACAATGAATCTTATTGGTTCAGAGTTCTGTCCCACCCTATGCCCACACCTTGTGAGTTTCCACGTTTTCCCATCTTGGACTTGTCTCACCTCGTGATTTTGTTATATAAAAGTCCATAGAAAAGACAGAGTCTTTGGCAATCCGCTTGGGACCTCTTCTTCTGTCTCTCTCGGGAAGAAGTTTTCTTTCTCTCAATAAATATATTGTCATGGTTTATATTGGTGGCCCCCAGGCCTGATTTGCATTGTGCATTTGTGATTGTTTCATTGTCTAGCTTGGTGTCCGTGCTACCACTTGACTGACTAGGGGTGGAGGCAGCATACAATGTAATGGCAGAAAGAAGGCGCGTGTCTCTCTCTTGCCAGTTTCTGCCTTGCTGTTTGCAGCCACCATGAACTGCGCCCCCGCCATGCCCGCCTGCCTTGGAGCCAACTGAGCGTGGACTGAAACCTCCAACTGTAAGAAATAAACCTTTCCTTTCCCAACTTTGGGCATCAGGTATTTTGTCTCAGTGATGAATAAAAAGTAATTAAGGCAAAAAAAAAAAAGATTCTATACTGTACTAAAATAAGTGTCTTATGTTCCCATCCTTATAATATTGGTTAGGAAAAGGTGGACATTAAGAGTTAAAAGTACTACAAAATTAACCTGTGAAATGTTTTTAATAATAAGTTCATGATGGGTTATCTTAGTTTATGACAGAAATTAAATATTTGACATGTATGCATACATACATCTAAGTACAAGCTATGCTGTGAGTCTGTGTATTAATGTTAAGTACATAGGGTTAAGGCTACATAAGTTTAACACACACAAAATAACTAATGGGTGCTCTTTTTAATAAAATACTGTATGTGGTCAGGCATTAAACTATAAAATGTTCAAAATTTGACATATCTTTAAATATGGTCCTGACATTTAAACTTAACATCTATTTGTTCTAACTCAAAGAAATAGGTGCTATTGTATAAATGAGATACACGTATATGTCAAGTAAGAGATCTATTTGTGGTCATAAACACTGCTTCCTAAACATATCAGAACTCTAAGGATTCCCTTAATTCTGGGCAATATAGGTTAGTCTCATATTAAATGGTACTTCCATGTTTACCAAGTGTATAGGCTTTCAAAGATGTGAAACTAAAAAATCTCTACTGTGAATGTTATTTTGGTGATGAACTCTTTAGTCTGAAACATCTGCGTTGCTTTACTGTGCTCCAGCTATTTGTGATTAAATGTACATGCCAATGCATCATGAGACAACTAGCTAAATGGTACAGATACATTGTCAGACTTGTGTTTGCATCATTGTTATGTAATTATGTGGTAGCAGTCAAAGGTACAGAACAAACAATGCCATTGTAAAGAATAGAGATTAGATGCTAATAATCTTTAAAGTATACCTATAAACAAGTGCATTCCACTTAAATATCACTCTGGTAATAAAAATGAGTAAAAGTTAACAAATTTAGGTCAGAATTTCTTTATGTTATTTAATACCTTGTAATTAGGTAACTGACTAAAAAGTTAATTTATACTAAGATAGAAATTTATATATGTTTCAAAGATAATAACACCTAATTATTCTAACATAAGAATGTAATGTTGACTGTGATGCTAAATTATAACACCCTGAGACCAAAAGAAAAAAAAAGAGGTTAGGGGAAACTCTGAAATTCAAATTGTTGCTACCAGTTTTGTTACAAAAAGATTAATTAAGATAAAGAAGAGGATACGGAGAAAGCAGTGTGTAGGGAGTATTTTTGATGTAAGAAGATTTTGTATAAGGTTTTTGCCCTACTGTAAAGAAAAGAGAGAGAGATGGTTACAAAACTACAGGCTCTAATATGCAGAGAAGATTCAAGAAGGATACAGTTTATGAGAGAGATGTATGTTCACTTAATTTGACGTTTTTGCTTTTTTTTTTTTTTTTTGTACCAGAGATTGAACTCATGACCTTGCACTTGCCAGGCAGGCACTGTACCTCTGAGCTATACCCCTGGCCACTTGTGCTGGTTTGATTAAACCAGGGTTGTTTTTTTCTAAAAGCTTCTGATTGCTTAAAGGAGGCTAGGGGTGCGTGGTCTAGAATCTTAGGTCATCACTCATTCCCCCCTAAGTTCCAGATCTCCTTTTTAGTCGAACTAGTGCTTTCAAACAAACACTGTACCTCTTACTTTTCAGGTTGACGCTAAACATAAGCCTTTATACATCAATAATAGAAACACTTAGGCTAGTGACAGAAAACAGGACAGAACTGCCTTCCTGGGAAGTTTTAACCTGGTTCAGGCAGGCTGCACATGTGGCCTAAACTGGTTTTCTTTTCTTTATCTCTTCCCCAAGAGCATTACTATGAGTAACTTCATGTCTGGTCTGTTCCCATTACAATATTGTTATAACTGATCTTCTCTTCTGGGTGTTCAACATGTGAAGTTTAGAGACCAGAGCTAGAGACTGGGCTAAGAGGACAGGCAATATTTTGACCCTAGTCCTCCAAGCTCAATGAGGACCCTTGACAAGAGGGAACCTCTTCTACAGGACCCTACATCTTTGGTGAGTCTCTCAACCACCTGAACAGGGAGATTGTTGGAACCTAGAAGATAGGACTCAGTGAATGTACTGTGTCACAAAAGAGAGTCACCAAAGAGGAAGCAGTCTCCTATGCTTTCAAAGAAAGCAACTTAGTCAAGCAAGACATGACAGTGACTGATACTGACAGAGAAGTCAAGCTGCTATATACAAAAGTAATTCTGAAGGAGACTTAACTAACCTTAAAAGACAACGAAAGGTTTTTTGTTTTGTTTTGTTTTCCTTTTTGAAATAGGGTCTCACTATGCAGTTTAGCCTTTAAACTGGCCTTGAGTTCACTTTGTAGCCCAGGCTGATCCTGAATTTGCAATGATCTTTCTGCTTTAGTATTCTGAGCAGTGGGATTATAGGTGTGAACTGCTATGCCTGGTTTAGCAAGAGGTCAATTTCAATTAACTAAGGTCTTACTTTAATTTGGTTTCAAACACCCAGCAAGAAGTATAACCAAAAGGATGTAGAAAAACAATACCGTAGTAATAAAAGGTAGATATAAAAAGAAACTCTAATTGCTAATCCCATCAGGCATTTTTCAGTTACACTGGTAGCTGACCACTTATGGTCATGAGGGTAAAAACTACAGTGGGAGCTATAAAAGCTAAGGAAGAGTTTTAAAATTATTTGGCTAAATCATCCTTTAGAACTACCAAACTCTCCATGTTCTTACAGTTAAAACCAGAGTGACTTATGACAAGAAATATCAGATTTATGGGTAGCCTCCATCAGTAAAGGGATCTAAAAGATGATTGGCTACAATCACTATTTCAGTCTCTTAAGAGTAGTTCATGGATGTGGCTTTTCCTTCAACCCGGCTTTCCATTCTAGTGTTCATGCTTTGATTATACATGTTTTAGTCTCTTGGAAAATTTGATTACTTTTTCTCATGGCCGCCAAACCCCAAGTCATGCAGATAGGTCATGCAAATAGAACCAATGACAAATGTGTCACATTTCTTTTACTGAGATCCACTAGATTGACTGCAACATTTTTACTGAGCCAGTTAGAAATATAGGCAGTCAGACAGGGCTAGGCCCTTAAGGAAGCCACTACAGAGGACCAGATATCTGATGACTTTGGAAGAGACACACATCTCTTGCTGTGGGCCAAAACTCAAAACAGAAGGCAAAACAAATGCAACCACACCCTTAAATATAATCCTTATGGATTAAGTCTGGATCCCCTTAAGAAGCCAAGAGTCACCATCCCAGTCCCCTATGGGAGGAGTCACTGATCTCTAAGAATGCCTGCTTCCTCTGTGATTGCTTTCCCATTTGTCCCTAATGTAATCAGTTTTTACCGAGCTATTAATCTTATTGGCTTACTATAATTATGTCCCACCTTATGCCCATCTGCTTTGTGAGTTACCAGTCTTCGCCCACCTATGGATGGTTTTACTCTATAAAAGTCCCTGGAAAAGACAGAGTCTGGGGCAACCGGCTTGGGACCCCTTCTGTCTCTCTTCAGACAGAAGTTTTCTCTCAATAAATATATTCTACTCTTCATCTCCATTGTTCCTAAAATTCATTCTTTGATTTTAGAGAACAAGAACTTGCAGACATAGTAGGTTGGGAGTGTTGTGGCTTGGCATAACTGATACCATCTTGAGCCTATTTAACTAGTACCCTGCATTTGACTTAGAAAAATGAAAAAATTACCCAGGGTACAAGTCCCATGAAAAAAGCAAAATGAGCTGTACCTGCAGGAAAAAATTAACCTGCTCAACAAAAGAAGGAAGATACAGGTGTCAATCAAAAATTAATGAAAGATTCGAGCTAAACTGTTTCCAACAGGATGTCTTTTGCAATTCTCTCTTTTAAAAACTCTGCAACTTTCCAGTTTGGGGCCACTTGTTTGGACCCTGAACCAGGGGAGGTCTATATACAAGTGGTACTGAGCTCAGTTAATAAATTCCAAATTTATCAGTTTGGCTGCTTGGATTCCTATATTGTTCACAAACCCATCTCAAGGAGTTTCATTCCTCTGCATCAACATGACTTCTATTCATGACCCATTATGTTACAGAAGAAGGTCCTTGACAGTAGTTTCTCCTGCACTTACCCTTCTCAGCTCACAGCAGCTAGATGGAAACTTTATCCATTCTCCCCTAACCACAGTTGGAGATATCTCTTCAAAAGGGGTAATATTATAGACAGCTAAAATAGGTAGAAATATTATAGACAGTCAGACAGGGCTAGGCCCTCTAGGGAATCAGTGCAGAAGATCAGAATATACCAGAATAATGACGGGAGACACATTGGAACAATACTAAATGTCACAATGGCTGGATTCATACACTTCTTTAAGGGATAAATGGAAGCTTGAGATTATTGGTACTACTCTTTTGAAATTTACTATGTAACTAAACCATTATCTAATTAGGGGTGGGCCGTCCTCTCCCAACCACTAAGATTAAGACTAAAACTACTAGAACTAAGGCTAAGGCTAAAACTAAGACTACTAAAACTAAAACTAAAAACAAGACTAAGACTATAGATTATAAACCAAGATTAATGAGATCATCCATATGAGTTTGCTACTATTGGATCAATATTAGCTAAACAACCATATTTGTAAGTTTAATAGCTGATTATAACTTGATCAATGTTGTACCCCACTTTTGATTTTTCTCTATAAAGCTTGCTCAGAGATAGGGACTCATTGGCAGCTCACTTGGAACCCCTCCCATCACTCAGGAGACTTTTCTATTCCCCAGTAAACTTTTCTACTCTTAACCTCCAAAGAGGGGAAAAGTTTTGGAGTTATTTAGTAACATTAGTAGTTTGCATTTGTTGAGTGTAAATCTTTTTAATATTGTATTTGCATTATCTGATTGAAAATTCATTCACAAAACTTCTATGTAAGTATCATGGTTTATGTTGGTGGCCCCCAAGCCTCATGCATTTGTATTATGCATCTATGATTGGTTCATTGTCTAGCACTTGGATTGGAGGAGTGAGTGCTATACCAGGCTAAGGATATAATGTAATGGCAGGAAGAAGATATATCTTGCTCTATTTCTGGTTTCCACCTTGCTGTTTGCAGCTGCCATGAACTGCGGCCCCACCATGCCACCTTGCCTTGGAGCCAACTGAGTATGAACTGAAACCTCCAAAAACTGAAATAAACCTTTCCTTTCCCAACTTTGGGCATCAGGTATTTTGTCTCAGCAATGAGTAAAAAGTGATTAAGACAAAATTGGGTGCTGGTAGTGGGATCATTGCTATGACTATACCTGATCATGTTTTTTTTTGAGAGGCTTTGGAAATGACTTGTGCACAGAGTTTGGAAAGGTTTGGACATGTCACCTGGATGCATAGCACTGGAGCAACTTAGGATGTTCTGTAGAGGAGATTCTGGTCAGAGCTCAGAAGAGGAGAATGCTGATATAGTCTCAGGCTTGGGAGGTTTCTTCAGGGAAGAAGGACTGTATTGGTTGTTGGACTCCCCATGATTTGTGTTATGGCTTGGCAGAAATTTGTCTGTATTTTGCTCATGCTCAGAGACTTTGCCTGAGACTGAGACTAAGGGCAATGGACAGATTAATCTGGCAAAGGAAATTTCAAGGCAGTCAAATGTTGAGGCTGTGGCATGGCTATTGTTGGGGGCTTTTAGCCAGCTTTATGTTGCAAATCAAGAGCAAAGAGCCCAGCAGGATAATTTACAATGCTGTGAGTTTGGCCAGAAGGAAAACTTCAGTACAGCTGTGGATGGTAAAGACAGAGTTGAGACTTTGATTGCTGAGGAGAAACAGAGAGATAAGAAAGATGGCCCCGAGGCATCCCAGAAAGCAGTGGGTTTCCACCTTTTGCAGCCTGCAAAACTGCAAAAGTGAAGAACTTGCTCAGAGGAGAAAGTTGCAGAGCACCATGCTCCAGAATGGCGACGGAGGTCCACATGAGGTTCCATAATGGTGACAGAGGTCACATGAGGTTCCAAAATGGCGGCAACTTGGAGATGCTTTTCTTCACCATCAGGTCCACAGAGCCCAGCAATCCAGGCAATCAACCCCTACAACCAAGAGAGAGAAAAGCCTGGCTACTGCTCCAGCTGGCAGCAAACCTTGGTGGCATCCACATAGCACTGATTTTAAGTGCAAGAAAAATACACAAGTTCTGACAGTAAGACAGTTTTCTCCTCAATTGCAAAGGGCCTGGGAGACCAAGCAGTGTACCCCTCTGAGGGCAATTTGTAAAGATGTAAAGGTGAAACCAAAGGTGCATTGGAGACCCCAGAAGTTTGGAAAAGCCAGCAAAATGGATCATTCAAGGAAAGCTACAAAAAGTAAACAGAGATGGTTTAAGAGAAAAGCTACAGAAGCTGACATCCCTGGAAGTGCCATGGGGGTGGAATCACCCAAGCCTTTTGGAGCTTGCAGTCAGATTATTTCACATGCTGAGCATGGAATGCTAGGACTTAATGTTTGCCTTGCTGGATGTTGAACTTGCTATGTTTCTAATGCTTTATATCCCCCTGTTTGTAACTTTTGGAATGGTAATGTTTATCTTGTGCCTTTGCATTGCAGAAATGTTTAACCTTGTTTCATTTATACAGGGGGGTTACAATTAAGAGTTTGCCATAGATATTGGAGAAGGCTTGGGACTTGGACTTCTCAGCAATGCTGAAAATGTTAGGACTTTGGCAACTCTTGGAGATAGACTAAATGTCTTTTGTATGAAGGATGCACATGAGTTTTTGGGGTCCAGGGGTGGAATGTTATGGTTTATGTTGATGGCCCTCAAACCTCATGCCTTTGCATTATGCATTTGTGATTGATTCATTGTCTAGTGCTTGGACTGGGGGAGTGAGTACTACAACAGACTAGGATGGAGCCAGGATGTGATGTAATGGCAGGAAGAAGGTGTGTCTTGCTCTCTTGCTGGTTTCCACCTTGCTGTTTGCAGCCACCATGAACTGTGACCCCCACCCCCCAAATGCCACTCTACCTTCAAGCCAACTGAATATGGACTGAAACCTTCAAAAACTATAAGAAATAAACCTTTCCTTTCCTAACTTTGGGAATCAGGTATTTTGTCTCAGCGATGAGTAGAAAGTGACTAAGACGGTTAGATACTTTTGTTATTACAGATGAAGAAACTGAGTCACAGGGCTCCAGCAGTTTACCCAAGGTTACAGAACTAGTAAGTTTCAGCATGAGAATCCAGGGTTAGGCAATCTACTGCCAGACCCTACAGCCTGAGTGACAAAGAAAAGCATGTCTCTCAATAGATGTATGATGTAACATTATGTTCCAAGGCATTTGTAAGGAATATGAAGGTTGTTTAAAAAATACACTGTGTATAAAAATATGATTGTTGCAATAAAATGCATTTCCAACAATCCTTTGTGTTCTCTAATTTTGAACAAGTTTGTTTCATTGTGTTTTCCACTCTCTGAAGCAGTTCTGGGAGCCTTTGTTGAGTGTCTTTAGTTGTACTATTATAGTTGGCTTGATGACCTGAATAGATTTAAAACATTTAACTTTGAGGAAGAGCAAAAACACACCAGATCCAGTGAATAAGGTGAATGAGAACATCTTCTAATGTTTTTATGATACTTTGTTTCTGTGGATGGCATAAAACAGCACCATTCAGTGAATTTTTTATTACACTTTAAAGACTCTCACAAAAGAGGAAGGCTGTCCTCAAAAGTGCTAAGAATGATGGTATAATGCAAGCAAACTGAAGGGTGATATTTGAGGGGACTTAATGGCAATGTGTCCCTTACTGTAATGAAGTTTTTAATGTTGAAATTTATTGCAGTTTTCAATCACCCCTTGTATTTAAACTGAGTACAGATTAGCAAGAAGCTGCTGCTACCCTCTCTGGAAAAGTTAAATGAATATAGATCTGATGTTTGCAAATGAAACCTAATCACATGATATGGTTTGCTTTAGCCATAATGAACATTATTAATTTCACAAAATGATTTGGAAGTTGTATAGTTCCATATCCATTTGAGCTTTCTGGAGGTCATCATATTAAATGTTTGAATAGTTAAACTTTTCTCTAACACTCTATTGTATTTTAAAACACAAATTTTTCAGTTAGGATGTTATTCTTGTATCTCAGGACACATCATTTTAAATAATCAAGTTTAAGTGTTTAAGTGTCTAAGTGTTTCACTTTTAGCTATCTTAAAAATCATTTTATAAAATAGATTAAAATATGATATGGGGTTCTTTTTGAGAAATCTTACTTTGAATATTATAAATGAAATCCATATGATTTTTATAAAATGCTGACCAAGAAAACTTCTTAAAGACATTCACTTATAAAAACTTGCAATGTATAGTATCAGATATAAAATAATTTTATAGATAACTGAATCACTCTGTGGGGGCCTACTATTTGATAACTTAGAATTTTCATTTAATAGCATGTCATGAATATAATCTCATGTCTAAAAATAGTTGCTATATAATGGCTAATATCCTGTTATATATTTCCACTAGGACTTATTTAAGCAATATCCTACTTTAAGTTATTTGTATTATTAAATATATGTTTTAACTCTTTAAATTAAGTGATTATATCTAGGTCAAAACAAATTAATCAAAACACATTTTTCAAGTACTTTAATACATAATGCAAAACATTTCAGGAAGCTTAATGTGATCTTAACTGGCTTTATAACTGTAAAAATATTGTCTCAATAATCAAGAGGTTATTCATTATTTTATTTACAATTTATCTATTAGTTGCAAGATCCAACATTTTTTCATAGATGTATAGTTATTTGGTACTAATTCTTTGGTCTAATGCTTATCCATATATTTGTCTTTTTGTCTTTTGGTAGTTTTATAATTTTCAGTAGGTAGAACTCATTACATTTATAACACACTAACTGTACCAAAATCTTTTGGTGCCCTGCCACCCATACCTTTGACCCAAATTTGATTTCAGCCAGAGCTGTGGATGGCAGTTCTATGCAAGGTCAGATTCTCACTGGCAGGCACAGTACTTCTCTCTGAAATCTATTAAAGGAATTCTCCAAAGCCCTGCAGCCCACTTAAATAAAGTGGGATAACCCTTGCCCAACCAGAGATAGAAGGCATGGAATCAGAGTCCTAGCATTTCTGTACTGCATGGCTAATTATGGGAAGCAAGGGTTTTGCTTTTCAGAGAACCGCAGTGATGGCAGCTATCCACAGCAGTGACTGGGGTGATGCTCTGTTCCTTTGTTCTTTCCTTTCTGTTTCACTTATTTTACTCCTGCATAAGTTAACCTGCACAACTGAGTCCTCTCCCTCTGTTTAAGGGAATTCAGTAAAGACATTTACTTTTGCTTATGATCTGCTATGAATTTTAGATTTCACTTCAGGTTGGTCCAGAATTTATTTCAATAAATTGTTTTACATCTGATATTTTTCTCTAGTGCTCTGTTCTTGTTCTATGCCACCTGTATTAGTTTATTTTGGGGGCCATAAGAAATTATTACAGACTTAGTGGCTTAAAGCTCAAAAAACAATTATGGTTCTGGAAACAGAAGTTCAAAATGAGTTTTACTGGGCTAAAATAAAGGTGCTGGCAGAACGCTGTTCTTTTCTAAAGGCTCAGAGCAGGGATGAGAGAGGATTGTCTCTTATTTCTGCCTGTCTTCATCTCTTAAAGTCATTTGCATACTGATAGTCCCTGACTCTTTGCCAAAGCAGCAACAGCTCAGCACTCACTATGACCCTCTGTATCCTTTTTATAAAGTCCCTTGTGATTATTCAAAGTATGCTGAGCTGATTTAGAATAATCTTCCTATCTCATGACTCTTAATCACACCTGCATTGTCCCTCCTGTTATATAAGAGGACATACACACTGAGAAGTTCTGCAGATTAGAATGTGGACATCAGTATGGTGAGGGCATTATCTTTTTTTAAATTTTATTTTGAATGTGGTAAAAATACAACAGAACAAGACAGAACAAAGCCAATCAAGACAATGTAGTGACATTGGTACAGAACTTCGAAACAGGATACTGGGATAGTAGTAATAGGTACCATAGTATATCTCGTTATGTTCACAATAGTTGTCCAGTCAATTAGGAATAGTGAAATCAAACCAATAACAGACCATTATAAAACCAATTGAAGGAGAATATTGAATAGAGCATAACAATCATTACAAAACATAACAATGAAAATAACCTTTGCCTTCAAACAGAACATAGAAGGAAATCCCTCTTATTTGCTATATTGCATATGGCCATCCTCCCAAGAGATGCTCAGAACTCTGTTCCCGGTTGCTGACGGCGGGGAGGGGGAGATGTTTGATTCTCAGCCCGCATGCTGGTAGGCTCACGAGAACAGCTGACTGGTTCTCCTCCTGGTCTGTGCCAGATTTGCATACCAAGAGGGTGGGCAAATTGCCTTCTTGTGCATCCACCTAAATCCCACATTGAGGGTATTATCTTGACTGCTACACCAAGATGTACTGAATTTTTATTTTTGGCCTTAAATCCTTGGTTATAATTTGTGAAAATTTCAGTCCGTGTATCTGCAATTGACAAAATTTATAAATGGAGTTCCAATGGTATTCTTAGGGAAACACTTGGAAATATCAATGTAGAACTCTATGATATAGCCCAAATATGTGCCAAGGTACTGTGACCATAATGGTAGTCAGCATTTAACTCTCTGTTTTGCTCTGCAGTATTTAGGAATATTTAACTCTCACCATCTCTGCAGGGAAAATTAACATCTTCATTAGGATTCAAAGAGAAAAAGTATTCTTTGTGGGTAGAATAGTAGATGCTGCAATATTTTATGAATTAAACCAAACCATTAGCATTTTCCCTGGATGCTCTATCTCAGGGTTTTTGTGCTTAAATATTTTATATCCACATCACATGCACTTTCCTGATGAGCTGAAGTGGGGTTGAAGTTTCTCGTGCTGACTGAGTGCCCCACAAAAAGTTAAAGCTATTGATTTTGTAAGATTGTATCATGTTCTGCCTTCAGTTGCACAGTAAACTTAGTCTGTAAGTTATTTAAGTCCATCATGAAATTGGGTGGACTGGAATCTATGCAGAAGTAAATATTTTTGGAGTCAAAGGGAAGTTGAAAGTTATCACTTATACATATGGACTGTGTGTTCTTGAGTCATGTACTTAATCTTTCAGAACCCCACTTGTCTCACTCAGTGATTTGGAATGTTCGATAATCTATTTCATGGGAGAGAGGTCAATCAGAAATGTATAAAATATACACACATACACACACAGAATATGCAGACTACCATTTGACTTGTCTTAAAGGCTTAGTGAATAGTGTATCATTTTAGAATGTTACTCAGGTAAGTATCCCTTTCTTTCCTATATTATACATTTTTACCTTTCTCTTATTTAAACCAGAAGACAAGATGGCATTATTTCTTCCATATAAATAGAAGGTTTTAAAGTCCACCTCAGATACTATCCATTCTTCTGCCCGATTTTTCTGCCCCTTCTCCACAGAGCAGCCCATACTATGTCTTTAATTCTTCTCTCTGTCTTATTGAAGTTTAATTTATATATCAGAAGACATACTCATTTTGCATGTATAACTCAGTGATTGTAGTAAATTCATTTTGGTAAAGTAATGCTGCTCAGTGATGTGGGGGACAGTTTAGTAGTTTTCCTAGAACACTGCAGATCTCTTTTAGCATATCTGTTCACTCTCTTTCCAGCATCAGCCAGGTTTACTGCTACCGGTGACCTTGAGAAACTTATTCTGGGGTACTGGAAAGCCTTGTGTCTGTGGAAAGCAGAATACGTGTGGGAACTTGTGCTTGTAGCCCACTCCCAAAACCCAGGCATCATAGTTAGTAGTTTGCTGCTGTGGGGGATCTAAGGCCCACATCCTTCATTTCATGGATTGGGGGCCCGACTCTGAGACATGATTTGCATTGCAGAGCTAATCATGGGATCTAACTGAGACTGAGACATGCTAGATGTCTCTTCCATTCTTATTCTGATCTCTTACCCACCCCTCCAAGCATTCACTGCTTTCTCCTAGGGACATTTCTTAATAAATCACTTTCCTTAAACCTTTGGCTCTGAGTTGACTTCTGGGATAACCTGACCTCAACAGAGAGTCAAGAGTCAGAACTGGTCACAGCCACCGGCAAGATTTATGTTAAAGGCGTGGAAGGATCAGGCAAGCATAATAGCAGACCTGGAAGCAAGATTAGAATCTGAATCAATGTGGCACCCTGAAATGGGAGACAATTAGGAGTGATGAGAAGATCAGGGCTGGAGGTGAACTGTATGGACACCTCCTTTAAACAGTAATTGAAGCAGACAGAAAACCAGCTGTGTGCATCATCTATTCCATCAGCTCTTTAGAGAGTCATTATTTTTTCTCTGAGGCCAGGCTTTCAGTGTATGCCTGTATCATGGATACAGTTATATGCTCTACCATTTCCTGGCCAGGGACAGCTGTAGTTTTATGTGAGTGTTCCCCAAAGCCTACCCCTTGCCATTGTGAAGAATTCTTCAGAGTCAGATCCCATTCAAGGAAGTTTTGTCCCTTCCTAGGACATCTATTTCCTGACTTTGACCTTTATAGTTACTTAGTGTCAGAAAATTTGAGCAATCTGTAAACTCTAGTGTTCAGCCTTACATTACACAATCCAACATACAAAATAGCAGAGGAAGAGCACTTGCTAGAAATCATAACCATAAGGTAGGTGGGGAAAGGAAAAATACCACACAGCAGGGTGGACCCTGTCCATCTCCTTGACTCATATTAGGACTTTGATCCTTATCAGCACAGATTAGGTGAGGTAGTGTAGGAGGCTCTCTTTAACATGACAGGAAGTTGTATGCCTTTAAAACATCATCAGTGAACTTTAATAGGTCAGTAAGGAGTTAAAATTCTGTTGCATGGAATACTTACTTATGGAAAGAACTAATGGTAGTATGATTTTCACTAGTGTTTTTTTTTTTTTTTTTTTTGCTGCATTTGTACCCAAGAATGTATTCTCTAGAATTGACATGCTAGAAATTTTTATTTTTGATTCTCTTACTGTTTACATTTGATGATGATTCGTTACATGATTCATTTGCCTGTGTAAAGTAGCATCTTGTGTTCATAAATTGTTTACCTTACAGGCAGTGCTCTGTACAATGAGTCTCAGACTTGCTCATTGATACTCATTTGTAACGAGTGACCAGAATTTTCAAATTAGTGACTAATCCTTGTTATTTGCCCCTCACTTCTTTCAGGAAAATTTCTCCTCAGTAATGAATTCTTTGGATATTTATGGGGAGAGGTGTTCAGTGGCACTGATGATGCCATTTGACCACCTGGGTCTCTGTGTGTACAGTTCCAAAAGAAGCTGTGTGGGTATGTGATGGGGGGTCACAGAGGCAGGATATGGGGAATGATAAATGATTCATCAAGGCAGTTACCAGTTTAATAAAGAAAATCAACTAAACCCCTGCCAAATGTTTGGGCTGCATCTTCCCTGATATTTCCCCAGCTGGTGCTGCTGCTAGAGATTCATGGGCAATAACACCTGTTGTTCTGCTGGCATTCAGGAGTCAAACACTCTCTTGCTTGATGGTGAAGACTCCAGACATCACCTTGACAGGGAAGTGCTCATCAGTGACATGCAAAGAGCCCTCTGAGTTCCAAATCTGCTTTCCTTGTCTTAGCATCTTTCTGGAGCTTACAGAAGGTGTTGTGAATAGGCAGAAATTTGACAAGGTCAGGGCCAAGGGAGTCAGGAAATGTATCTTGTCATGTTTGTACAAGTACAGAGTCCCCCAAAGCCAATGTCCTTATTAGTGGCGAAGGATATCAGGAGGCTCCTAACTGCTTCCTCATGAACCTAATCTCTACTCTTTTTAAATGACACAGGTTATCTGTTTTGCTGTGTTCATTGTCTGGGAAAAGCTACTCTTCTCACTGGTCCCAGCATGTTCACTCTCACTTTCTGTGCTGCTTTTAAGTCTTTGATTTTTGTCACCTTGGTAATCATACCTTATGTCTTCTGAATTTTTTAATAAAACTTGGTATGAGACAGAGGTAAGAAAAAGCAAAAAAAATAGGACTCCAGTTTTGATAATCAAGTAAAAGTAGAATAAGTGATTGTATTATTTTGACATCCCTTATATGTTGCACATGCTTCCAAAATATTACATATATTAACTCATCTACTCTTCATAGCCATTAAATATTATTTCCTCCAATATTATGGGCAAGCCAGCCACATAAATATTTTGTGCATGACTCTATAACTTCTGGGCATTTTTATTGCACAGACCTTACAAATCCTCTGTCTCCTGCCACCTCCCACGCTCAGATTTCATATTGTCTTACATAAGGGGATTTTCTGTACCACAATCTACAAACATTGTGATGGGGAGTTTTAGTCTTGTCACAGTAAGAAGCAGATGGGACCTGGAATTGGAGGATTTGGGTGAAATTCCAGCTCTGACACTTATTAACTGTGTAACAAGTGATGAGATAAAGTAGATATGAAAGGGATGGTGTCTGGACAATAATCAGTAATTTAAAAGAATTTTTGGTTGGATGGCCTTACATGAATCAGTTAGCTTCTTTAATTTTGGTCCCAGCACCTGGAAGGTGAGGCCAATTGTTTTCTTGAGTAAACAGGTTCAGAAGTGGTTGGATGCTTAGTTCTTCCCTTCAGTGGGTCTGAAGAATGAATAGACTTGATTGTCTCATTTTCTGTCTTTGATGATGACTTGCTCTGAAGAGCTCAATAGCTCCAAGTCTTCCTTCTTGTTTGTTTGTCTCATATAAAAACGTTACCTTTAGTTCTTTAATTTTGGAAAATCAACTCCTTTCAAATATCATGTGTTTAAACCAGGGTTAGCACAAGGAAAAAAACCCTGAGCATTTGTTGTTAGTAGTTTTCTTGATCTTGGCCATTCTTTCTGGAGTGAGATGAAATCTCACTTGTTTTCGTTTGCATTTCTCTAATGACCAATGATGCTGAACATTTTTTCATGTATTTATTTGTCTCTTGAGCTAATCCTTCTATCAGGATGGAGACACAGGCCTGAAACAGCAGAGGCAGAAGTTCATCAAAGAGAGTAGTAAGCACAAGAAGATTTGTCAGTTGCATGTTTGAGAAAAATCCCTCAACAGAAGCCATGGGTGAAGTAAGTTTTTGGGCTTCCACAGAGAAACAGTTCTATCAGGAAAGGTAGCTGAGAGCACCTTGCTTCTCTAGAAGCCCTCCACTTCTGGTTTTCAACCCTTCATCTTAACACACTGACAGATGTTTCCCCATAGAGAATCCCTCTCTACATGCTTGCAGTTTCCCTACAAATCCTGTCTCCATCATGTTGTGAGTTGTGGTCCACATGCCTTGCTTCATGCATAGGCATGAGTGCTCATGTCTGCAATGGTCTGTTGGCTCCTGTGTGGGGATTCATGTCAACAACTGCAGCTTCTATTTTGCATCATGGCTTGAGGAATGAGGGTGAGTGGTAAGCTCAGGCTATGAGGTTTGAGCCTGTACTTCTTATGTCAATGGGATGTGGAGATAAACAATGCATCATCTTCTTGGTGCAAACTAGACTGGGCTCTTTTTCTGTGGCAGTGTGGTGGAAGCATGGATTCCAGGTTTCGGCTGGATTCACAATACCTCAAGACTTTTGATTTTTTGCCACATTTTTAGAGTTGTTAACAAACTGTCTTGACCTCATTCACCTTCATTTTAAAATGGAAAGATCAAGCTATTGGAATTGTCAAACCTCTGTTTTGCATATTCTAATATTCTTTTTTGCATATTCTAATATTCTAAAACAAAAGAACATGAATCTGGACAGATATGTGACAGAATTAGAATAAATCTCTTCCCATCAGCCTCATCTCTGTGGCAGTCATATACTCTGATTTGCCTGCAGCAATCCTGGTTGGTAACTGCTTCTGGGATAATTATAGAGTCCTGTTTACACTGCAAGTCATCTTGAATTTAAATGATAACATAGAGTCCCACCTACAGTGCCCTTTGTCCCTAGAGAGGGCTTTTTTGTATTCGTCATAAGTGTTCTCTAAGTAAGGGCAAGTTTTAGATGTGCTACTGAGTCCCATATTCCATTTGGTTTCCTTTTCCTTCCTGCCCTGACAGGTGATAAATAAGGAAAACAAATGGCCTCTCAGGAGCTGTTGTCAACTTTGCTCCTACCAGCCCCAATTTGAGGTGCTTTTTTGCTCCTGCTTCCATCACTCAGGCCTTGAAAGCTGATAGATTTCTGATTTCTTCCTTGAAACATGACATGATGAATAGGGCTGCATGCGTTACTGCAAGGGCCCCAGAGAGAACTATAAGCAGGGACAGCCCTGTGCAATGGGGGGATTATTCACCAGGGCTCTCCCATGGGGAGAAATAAGAACTTCCATATAGCATGACTTCAGGAGTTCAGGAAAATTTTCATTTGCACAGTGCTGCTGATCAGGTATTCTCAGAAATTTTTTTGAACTAGGAAGAAAATATTTACATCTACGATGAGAGAATAATTTTGGGGGGTGGATGAAATTAGGCAAGCACTAAACTATATCTTTATCCAGAGAAACCTAAGCTCATAAGGTGTGTTTGTTTTAATTTTCTAGTTTTTATTAGTCAGATTGCCCTTCTCATATCACCTGGCAGATTTCAGGTAGATTTAACCCAGGACTGGGAAGTTTAGAAGGAGTGAAGGAAATCATAAGAATGTTAGTAGCCTAAAACTGCAAGAAGAGGGTGGGCTGCATTAAAATGCAGTGTAACAGGTCTGAGGTATCTGGATTACATGAATTGGTACCCCGAATCTACATAGTACTCAGTGTGTTTTGAGTTTGCATATTTCTTCTCAATCTTTTGCCTCAACCACAATGATAAATGAGAGTTTTACATGTGCTAATTTAACCTGAGTCTCATAAAAATCCAAACAAGTAAATTTTATTATTATATCCATTTTAAAAATTTTGGCCTTGAAGCTTTGTCAGGTGAAGCTCCTGGTCCAAGTCTGTATAGAAAGTCTGGATCTACATTCCATGCCCACTTCTGTTTTTCTTTGCCTTCTGTTATTCACTTTCTCCTTTACCTTTTTTATTATTAGCTAATTTCAGACTTAAAGAGAGGTTGCAAGAAAAAAAATCCTGTGTAACTTTCGGCCATATTTCTCAAATATGAGTGTTTGGCCACATTCACTTTAGCATTCTTATTTCTTCTGTGTAATTCACAAGATGCCTTTCTATGCTGAATGTTCCAGTGTTTTTCCTAATAATAACATATTTGCTTACATAACCACAGTATAAAAAGTGTCAGGGCATCAGTGATTTTACAATAATATTTTTATGTAATCTGTAAATTTTATTTAGACTTTATATACTATTCTAATAATGTCCTTCAGAGTCAACGAAGTCTGGGGTCATATATTCCATTCAATTCCCATGCTTCTTTAGTCTCTCTAATTTGAAATAGTTCCATGATATTTTTATTTCATGACATTTACTTAAAAAATACAGGCCAATTATTTTGTAGAATGTTTCTTATTTTGGGTTTGTGTGATGTTTTCTCAAAGTTAGGTTCAACATATGCATTTTGGGCAAGAATATCACAGTAGCAATCTTGTATTCTCCATGGATTATATCATGAGACACTTGATGTGGATCTGTTCAATTTGTGATACTGTCTTTGGTCACTAAGTCAAGGTGGTTTCTTCTAGGGATCCCACTGCACAGTTCTGATTGTTCCTAAATACTGAGTTTGGATCATGTCTGACAATATTTTGAGTACTCAAATATCCCATTACTCTTTAACATTTCATCCACTATTTTTAGTATCTATTTATGATTCTTGCCTACATTGTTAAAATGACAATTGCCAAATATTAGTTTTCTAATTCTAAAGCATCAATAGTTGGTCATTCTACTATAAATAGAACCATTTCCCTTTTTCTCCCTCTTTTTATCCTTCCATTCCGTAATGGACTCATGAATTCTTACTCTATTTGAAATTACATTGCTCTTAAGTGAGATAAATTTGACACTCTAAATAAGTATAGCATTTTTCCCTCTGGTATGGGAAACCAAAAGTGTACATAAGGAGCAAAACGTGAAATAGATATTGGGAAATGGGAGTAAAGTGTTCAAATGCAAAGGGGAACATGGAAAGGAAGAGAGAGAGAGAAAAAAACTTGAAAAACTAGAAACAAACCTTTTTTTATAAAGGATGGGAAGAGGAGTTTAAGGGAGAGGAGGAAATTGGAAAAGAAAGAATCAAGATACATTATATTCAGGTACAAATTGCCTAAGATGAATGTGGTCATTATGTATAGCTAAAATATATCTATACAATTAACTAAAAACATATTACAATCCATTATCATCTTTTTTTTCTCTTCTTTTCTTTCTTTCTTTTTTTCTTTTGAGACAAGGTCTTGCTATGTAATTCAGGTTGGCCCTGAGCCCACTATATAGCATCTGCTGGCCTTGAACTTGAAGTGATCTTCCTGTCTCAGCCTTCTAAGTTCTTGGATCACAAGTGTATGCCACCGTGCTTAGCTACACTAACTATCTTTAAAAAGAAAAAAATACGATGCTCAATTGGGACAGATTTGATCAAAGTGTGTACATTTTGACTGACTCCTTTGGAAGAAGTATTTGTCAGGTCTCTTTCAATTCCTGAAGCATTAACTTCAAAAATATTCTAGACTTACCTCATATATTCTCAGCTCTGGTCTTGGAATTAACACATCTACAAGGAGTCCTTGTTTTTCTTAGTGAAGAATATATTCCAAATCTGCTTTTGAGGATTAGATTTATAGAATCTGGTCTCATAGACACTGTGATAACTGTGTCAGTCAGGCTTCCTTGTCTCTTTCTGGACCCTCTGATAGCATGCTAACGATATTTCTGCATCCATCCTACTCTACTCTAATTTGTATTCCTCAGTGTGGCTTTATGCTGTCTTCAAAATGCTGTGACAATCTTATACATTTCCTTCTTATAAAAGACTTCTCCATGATGTCCATTATGGTTTAGATCTCAAACGTCCCTTTAAAAACTCATGTGTTTAGAAGCAGAGATTTTGGAAGCCTGTTGGAATAGTACATTGATTAATTATTAGATGATTGTGCTGCTAAACGGTGGGCCCAGCTGACCTGTGCCTTGGGAGGGTGTATCTCTTCCTCAGGCACTTCTGCTTTGTTTTCTGGCTGTCATGTGTTGAGCAGCTTTCTCCACCAGGCATTTCTGCCCTGTCATTTCTGCCTTGGAGACATCTGACCAGGGACTGAAATCTCTGAAACCATGAGTCAGAATAACCTTTTTTTCTTTAAGTTGCTTATGTCAGACACTTTGTCCTACCAATGAAATAGTGACGTTAACACAATGTTGATTTTTCGATGTATTCTGAAATATCATTCATATGCTTCTCAAGATCATACTCACCTTTCCTCCGTCTGCTGTCTTTCTCAGTCTCTGTCCTCTATATCCACTGATTGCCATGATTGGTATATAGATGTCCTCCAGCTTCCTGTGGTCATAGGTTGGGCTTTTCAGAGGTGCTGTATCCAGGGTGTGTGATGCTAAAGTTTGTGATTGGCCTATTGTCTAGTGGTAGGATTGGGGGTGTGAGTGCCACACCTACCCTTAGGTGAGTAGTCAGCATGCAATATAAGGGACAGATGTGAGGCTTGTTCATCCCTTTTGCTCTTGCTGCTTTTGCTGTCTTCCACTGTCATGAACTGTTGCTCCTCTGTCATTGTCATTCTACCTTGGAGTCAGCTGATACAGACTCCATTCTTTACAAACTGTGAGATAGATAAACCTTTCCTTCCTTAATCTTGAGTGTCAGGTATTTTGTCTCAGCAAGGAGAGGATAGAAAAGTAGCCAAGATACCACCCTGAGGGTAAGTAGCCTGGATAGGATATAAGAGTTAGGAAGAGGGATGTTGCTGTTCCTTGCTGCTTCCTGTTTTTGCTGCCTTCCACCTTGCACACCGTGAACTGTTTCTTCTCTGTGATGCTCTTCTGCCATAACTCTCTGACTTAGAGCCAGCTGATTATGGACTGAAACCACTTCAAACTGTGAGCCAAAGTAAACCTTTCATCCTTTAACTTTAGATCTCGGGTCTTTTATCTCAGCAGCAAGAAAACTAAGACTCTGGTCTTTCTGTGTTCCCTGAATAATCTCATGTTTCCACAGCTCAGTGTTCTGCTCATATACATTCTGCTAACTGAAATTATCTAAATCTTTTCCCTCATTGACATAACTTCTTAGATCTCAGCTTGCCACTTCTAGAAACTAGAGTGTAGATCCGACTCCCTTAGCTCCATTTCTTGTTTATGTTTCTTTGTAACTACATACTCAATAGTCTGTTACATTGATTAGATTCTCTTCTAGACACTTCACTGAAAGCTCCATTCTTACTACTAAATTCCTAAAAACCTCACAAGTTCAGCATACAGTAAAATTTCCATATAAATTTGATAATATTACATACAGGCTTATGACTTAAATACTACCATATTGAAAATGCCCAGATTTCATCTCTTGTTTAGTATGTTTTTATAATTATCTTGAAATAACCATATTTGAGCTATGGTAATAGGTTCAGAAATAGTAAAAAGGCCATTGCAATTTCTCTATAAATAGGCAGGGGAATCTGATGCTTTGCATTTTCAATAATAAGACAACAGTAATTTAACTTAAACAGGTTTTGACTGTAAAGAGATACTGATAATTTAGTGACAGATCTTTGAAGAAACAATTAGAGGTTCACTTGGAGATGAAATTTGTAATGGAAATAACTTTATTTTATAACTAACTTGCAGGTAGTATATTGGCTGCAATTGGTATTAGGTCCCTAGTAGTATTGTTAAAAGGAGCCTAGCATCGCCTTGAATTAATAGCTTCCCAGTTAACTCTATAATACCCTAAGCAGCATAAGTGTCCAAAAATTACTGTGATTTTTCTACCTTCCTTTTTTTCTCAAGGGAAAAAATGGTCAGTATGTTCTGTGTCTCCAGATCAGATGTATTATTTAATCTGAATCTTATCTTGAAATATTTAACCATTTTTTGTTAATTCTGTTTCACTTTAAAATTTATAGAAGGGTTTCACTTTATTTTGTTACACTTGCAAAGCCTTTTGTTTAAAAATAAATACTTTGTCTTTCCAATGAGTACACAGCATGGGCAGAGAGAGCCAGACAGATCCACTTCAGCCTGCTGGGTGCTGCCACCAGAAGGCTCCTTCCTGCAAGTGGCCAGCGGGAGCAGGGACACACAACCAGGTCAGCCCTGTGTAACTGTAGGCCACCATTGGAGACCCTTGGTTCCTTTGGGCTGCCATCATCCAATAGTGGAATCAGACAAATACACCCCTGTGTGTCTGCCACCATTGTGGGAGTCCCATTGTAGACACACAGGCTGAGAGAAACAAGCTCACCTCCATGCACCGCTGATCATCAGGAAAGCCCCAGTGTAGCTGCACAGGTCTGGAGAAGCCTGCTCCACACCCTGCTATCTCCTTGTAAATCTGGATTTAGAGGAACCCAGGTGCCTGTCCCATGCCCCTGCACCATGGAGGGACAGCCAACTTAGGAAGTGCCTGGGGCCCCACAACCAGCTTGTTGGGAGGAACCTGAGAGAATGTTCAGACAAAGGAGCAAAAGACAATCTCAGACCTCTAGCCCACACAGAACAAGTCTGGGAGATGAAGTCATGGAAGACCTTGGAAGTCACACACCTGAAATCTCTGAGAGGATAGTAATTGAAGTAAGGAAACAACTTCATGAGATTGTAAAAGCAGCCAAATCAGAAATAATGTCTCAGGTAAAAGAAGAAATCACAAACATACTGAAAGATTGTTTGTCAGGTTTAAAGAAGACATAGACAAAAAAGAAGGTATCCTTCATAGGAAAACGATGGAAATATTAAATGAATATGGAAAGAAATTACAATGCATGAAACAGATTCAAAGAGAGATCCAGGAAATTAAAAAGTCAATCAAAAGCTGGCAAAACTGAAACAGACTGAAGATAGACTTTCAAACCTTGAAAATAGGATTGCAGCTAGTGATTGTGACACGGAGTCAGGAAATAACAACTCAATGGCTGCAAGATATTTTAAATAAGAATAATTTCAAAGAGATAGGTGTTGGTAAAGAATCAGGGTGTCAACACAAATGAAATTAAAAAGCTATTTACAAAAGTAGTAGAGGAAAACTTCCCAAACATGGGAAATGGATCTGTCATGCAGATAAGTAAGGAGTATAGGACTCCAACTAGCCATAACCAAAGGAAATCTACACCCAGACATATAATAATCAAGATCCCAGAAATACAGCACAAGAGTAGAATATTAAAATCTGTTAGAGAAGAGGAACAGATCACTGATAAAGGAAAACCAATCAGAGTCACAGCAGACTTATCAACACAAACCATCACATCAAGAAGAGTTTGGAGTGAAGTGCTTCAAATTCTGAAAGAAAACAACTTCCAACACAGATTGATATGTCCTGCAAAACTTATCTGTCAAAATTGATGGAAAAATAGGATACTTCCATGATTAAAGAACAACTGAAGGAATGCATGACCACCAAACTAATCCGGCAGAGATGATAAAGGATATTCTACAGAGAGACAAAGATGACGGTGGTTCCAGGAACAGCAGCAGAGGAGGATCGCCAAACAAGACAGGCAACTGAATGAAGGGAAAAAGTGGAGGGCCAACAACAGGAGGATAGCAGGGCAGAGACAAACCAATATATGCTACCATTAATGTGGATGGACTCAAGTCAGCAATAAAAAGAAACACAGGGGGAGTGGATCAAGAAACAAGATCACTGATATACTGCATACAAGAGACACATATAACTGGAAAGGAAAATTCATAGAGTGAAAATCAAAGAAGAGAAAACAGTTGTTCCAAGTGACAGCAGACCAGAAAAAAAGGCAAGACTGAGTTGCCCATCAATCACAGAATGGATAGGAAAGTTATAGTATTTTCATGCAGTGAAAAGCTACCCAGTTATTAAGTAGAATAATCTCAGGGTTCGTGTAGGTAAGTGGATCCAACTGGAGATGATATTCATGTGTGAAACAGTTTGAACTCATATGTGTGAACCCTAGCATAAGAAACAGAAGGGGTTAATGGAATCCTAGCATAAGAAACAGAAGGAATTAATGGGATCCAAAAGAAAAATAGTTATTATAGGAGTGATGGGGGAGGAAACACCTGGGAGGGAAAGATGGCAACTACTGTTAATTTCTTATTGTCCTGTCTTAAATTCTTATATTGTTTTCACAGTTTTGTTAAGTTTGGCTTTGGTCTATCTTGTTTTGTTGGATTTTACTCTGTCTGATGATAGGGGCAGCTATTTTGAATAGAATGTGATATTATAATTATGTTTTCCTATTATATTGCTTTGATGTTTTAAAATGCTTTTATTCATTTGTTTAATTGGTTTTATTCTGTTTTGTTTTATTTTATTGTGTGTGATGGTATGAACAGCTAGTTTGAAGAATATGAGACATTATAGTAACTGTTGCTGATTTCCTATCATCTTGCTTTGAAGTCCAATCATGTTTTTGTTCTTCTGTTTTGATTGGTTCTATCCTGTTATGTTTTATTTCATTTTATTATGTGTGATGGTATGGACAACTTTTTTGAGGAAAATGAGATGTTATAGTAACCACTGTTCATTTACTGTTATTTGATTTTGAAGTCCTGTAATGCTTTCATTCTTTTGAATGGTTTTATACTATTTTGTTATGTTTGCTATTATTGTGTGTTAAGGTATGGTCAACTATTTTGAAGAAAACAAGAGACATTACAGTAGCCAATGTTAATGTCCTGTTGTCTTGTTTTGAAGTGCTGTGTTGCTTGCATTGTTCTGATCTGATTTGCTTTGTTTTGTTTTATTTTGTTTTATTCTCTTTAAAATAAAGAACAAAATTTTAAAAAGTACTTTGTTCCTTCCCTGTTATCACTTTTAAAGGATTTTTAATTTTCTTCTAGACCAATTTTTTAATAAACTAGCAACTCATTGTTGAGAAATAAAATCCAGTATAAAGAGTGATTAAAATATAATGTAACATTATTCATTTTCACAAGTATCCTGAGTTCCTATGGCAAAAGACTAAATTTTAGTCTTAAATAGGGGAATAGATATGAAGTGAGTAAAGAAAAATTTACATTAGTGATGAAAATTATGTCGATGTGTAATGCCCAGAAGAAAGAGAATTACTGCAGCTTCAGTCATTGGTCAGTAAACATTTGTCTGATGTCCACTTGAATTCTGTGAAAAAACTGGCTCATTAGCTGAATGCCATCTGATGAGGATAATTTAAGGACTGGGGGTTTGCCTAGGTACTTATTTCCAGACATTATGCTTAGAGTCTTTGTCTTTGAGAATCCTGAAATTATTTTTCCTAAATTGGGACTTAAGCCTTCACAAGAAACCCTGAAGCAAAGATGAAGCAGGGAATCAGTGAGGTGCTGTTCAGCCACTGTGTTTAGAATTACGGCTATTTTCAGACACAGCTTAATGACTGTGATATGGTAATATGTGGTTTGCATAGTAAATCACCTAAGCATATTAATAGTATAAATAAACCCCAATGAATTTTGTCGTAGATGCACACTTATGAACCTGCTACTGGAAGAAGATTCAGAAATTTTAGTGACCCCAAAAGCTCCCTCAGGTCACTTTCCAGATGCAAGTCACAACCTCCCCCCCCCATATTCATTAAATAGAATAGACTCAGTGTGCACCCTCTGTGTCTAGTTTGTTTCATTCAATGTCACAGCTATAAAACTCACCCATGCTGTTGAGTCAGCATGTTTTCTCGAACTGTGGACCTCCACTTGTGCTATATTTCCAGCCTTTTAAATTTTTTTTTTTAATTTTGAGATAGAGTTTTAGTAAATTGCTTCATTCTCCAGATTGGGCTTCAACTTTCAATCTCCTTGCCTCAGCTTCTCAGAGTGCTGAGATTACAAGTGTGTACCACCATGCCTGACTTCAGTTAGGTTTTAAAGTAATTTAATGGAAATATTATCATTTATGTGTACATTTTCATGTTGACTGACATTTCAACTCTTTCTGGATTTTGGCCAAAACCCAGAAAGGGTTGAAATGTCAAAATATCATGGACACATCTTTTGGTGGCTACACATATCATTTCTCCTGGATTGACATCTAGAAATAGAATTTTTGTGTCAAAGGCACAAAAAATAAATTATTTCATTCTTAGATTCAAATCTCTTTTTTTACTCTCTTCATATCTGGTTGTGACCTTTTTCTTTGATAGAATTTATCCAGTGTGCTACAATATATATTTATTTAGATTGGCATTCTATCTACAACACTATCCCAAATTTATTCTTATTACAAAAGTATCAATAGTTTTTTATTCATTGCATATAGTTCACAAATAAGGTAGATTAACAAGGTGTATAATATCCATAAAAATATGGTGATTTTTTTTCAAATAAAAATTCACATAATCTAGGCAGACAAATATCTATAGAAAAAATGTTCTTCATGACAGGACTATCTGCCCTCCAGATAGCCACTTTGAGATCAATGGATGAGTTCAACTGATATTATTTATACAGAGCTGTGGAGAGTAGGGACTGATCCTTAAATGGTAACTAAGCTTTTTGTCACTGATCCCAAAACTCATCCCACCGGAAAGAAATGGAAATATTTTCTTATGTTCAATTCTTGTAGCAGAGTTAAAAGAAAACAGAATGGACAAAGACATCTTACGAATGGAAAATTTGCTCAATTATATCTTATGGAGAACTGAGATCATAAACAAGGTTAACATTTTTCTAGGGTAGACTTCTCCTGGGCATTATCTTGATGTCCAAATTTGTTTTATGTCTCAGTTAGGAGAGCCTATTGAGAATGATCGATTTTTTTCTCTGCAGACTAGGGATCTTAAACAACTTTGGCGACATCTTAATGGTCATGAGTTCTCAATATGCTCTGCTAAAGATAGAGACAGAAAATGAGTTCACACTGAATCTATAATGATTCTAGGAAGTACACTGGGTTTAAAAGTAAAACTGCTCCATTCGGGTTTCCTGCTTCTCTCCCTTAATCTATTGGATTGAAGAAACTATTAAGTTTGCCAACTGGTTACTTTAGTCCCAGTCATTTGATACTTTATGATAGTTTGCTAATACATTTACTTTCCCAGGATGGGAGGCAGGGAAAAAATGAGGAAAAAATCATAAAAACGTATTAGAACATGCAGAGAAGATTTTATCATGATTCACTGAAGTCTATTTATTAGGTAAAAGCAACAAATTCTAAACTTGTCATAGTCTGAGAATGAAATAATTGATTTGATCAAGCAAGTGTATTCTAGAGAGAATAACGTGAAGCACAAAGATCAAGGTCCAAAATTCAGATTAAGAGTGACATTTGGCATATTAACTTGTTTATGAACCAATTTCTCCAGTGCAAAAGTGAGAAGTAGTAGTTATAATACTTTAAAAATCATTGTGAAAATCAAATTAAATGTGCATATAAAAGAGACATGAGATGTGTATGAAGACAAGATATTGATCTTGGTCTCAAACAGATACATGGAGTTCAGCAGAGGGTGAGATGGGGTGGACTGCAATGCTTTGACTCTACTCATCTGAATGATCACACATATGGAGGTGACTTGATGGCACCATTAGTGATTAACAAAGTTACTCAGTCTCCTTGAGCTGTTTGACAGGAAGTAGCTGGAAGCATCCTCCCAATTTTCATTTTAATTGCTTCAGTTATCAGCCAGAAGTGGAAACTCACCTATTCAGAGGTTATATCTGATGAGGGAAATGTTACCTTTACATTATTTCACTAGACATAATTTGGGTAAGAAAAACGAGCGATCAGTGACTTGTTCTGTGGACCAAGGGGTACCCCTTGGCTACACTTACAGCACAAAACAGATGAAGATTTAGGCCATACAGATTTGCAAAAGATGAGAGAAGAGGCTTGTTACATTGGAAAGAATGTTAGGCTGAAAATCTGGAAATCTGGATTCAAGCAACAGAGAAATGTGCCCCTTGAAAAACTGGCCTCTCTTCATCAGACCTTGTTTTTTGGTGTGAAATAATTGCATCACCTTCCCATTGCTGATCCTTGTCTACTTCCCCAGTACACAGTGCCTTTCTCCTCTCCATTAATTTTATCAGGAAAAAGATTTGAAAACCATTCGTCTCAAGGCAAAAATAAATGATGGGATTTCCAACTATAAAAGGTTTTCATCTAAAGCAGTGAAGCAGCAGAATTCCAGGCATTCCTCCAAAGGTGGAGGAGTTATTTTGGAAGCAAAAAGGAACGTTTTGGTAGCCTACAATCACAACCTGGAGTTACATATGCTCTTTTCCTATGCTGGTGTCTGGAGTGACTAGAAAGATAAATGTGGAAGAAGTGATAACTCTGGGCAGTTCCCCACAGAGCACAGCCCCTGTATGGGTATCAGAAGGAGAAAAACGTGTCATTCAGCTTTCCTTCTAGCAGATTCGAGCCTCAACTCTCTCTTAATAGATTTCAGAATACTTACTCTGCAATCCCATTTCTGAAACTTATTTGCACTATACTTAAAGCTACATACTTCTAAAACAGAAAACACTTTAAAGGTGTTCTCTCTCTCTCTGGACCAGCAGCATTGGCACACCTGGGAACTTATTATAAATGCAGAATCTCAGGCCTGTCCTAGATACCCTGAATCAGGATCTACATTTTAACAAGATCTTAGGTGATTTGTGGGCACATTAAAGCTTGTGAAGCACTGAATTCATGTATCAGGACATTTATTCCCTAGTAATTAAAATCCCTGTTGAGTGTCACCAAAGGCGCTTTTCTCTAATTTAAGTGGTTCTTCTTGCAATGCTGTTTTCATCCTCTGGCCACTAATATACCGTTGTCAGATCCCACAGGGCCACTCAGAATTGCTATGGTGCTCAGCCTTACATATTTAGTTCTTTTAATGTTTGCTCGTAAATCAAACCCTCCATCCCCTTAATCAATCCAGCAAGTCTCCACTGAATTTGTAGCAATTTGTCAACATCTTTCTAAATCTGAGAAGCTCTAGGCTTGAATGTAATTTGCTATGAGCAGACACAGGTATTATTTATAGGATTTAACATTCCTTTAAGATATGTAGTCAAGGCTAATAATCCAATACAGTGAAGTATCTGCAGAGACTAATTGGTTAAATATTCATTTGATAGCATCATCATCATCATAACCATCATCATCAACTACAATTCAATAGAGTTCTCAAACTCTGTATGGGTATACATGGTTCTTGGTGCCATGGATATACAGAAGTATAAAATGGGACTTGATTCTTTAGAAAAGTTGGCATCTGATTCTAGAGAATTTTGGAGGAGAGAGAGAATTGCTTTGAAACAGAACTGAGGGAAGTTTTAAGGAGGCCTTAAGAATATTTAACAGTTTAGATAAGAAGAAAAAAGTAGGAAAAATATCTCAGGAGTGTTAGTGTAAAAGTGTGAATCTTCACTCTAAGCAATTACAAACTTTAATTTTGTTTATAGTTTCTTCACACTGCATGTTCTGCAATTAAATATTTTTGTCTATAAGCCCTATACCCTTAAAAATATTTGGTAAACATATTATTTGAAATAGCTAAGTTTAGTGATGTCCTATGAATCAGAAAGATAGAGGGACAAGCAATGTATGTTTCTTTCAATTTTACTGTATGTTTTTCATCCAAAGGAAGGAATAATTCAGAAAAATAGTAAACATCAGGAAAATAAGATTCCCTATGGCTGTGCTCTTCTTCCCATCAACCAAACTGCAGCAAGGGAATAAAGCAGCAAAAAGACCATGCTGCAAGCATTTCATTTCTAATGAAAAATGTCAAGTAAGGTTTAGGAGACCTGAGTTCTAGAACTCGATCTGCTGTGACCGGGTTGTATGATGTGGGATGTCACTTATTCACACATGCACTGAATGGGACTTGTCTCAAGATTACCTTCATAAAAGCCTCACTCGGGCAATAATATATGAATATGAAACTTCTAACCCTCTGTGCAGATCTTGCATGCACTAATATCAAATGGTTAGATAATTTATTCTTCATGTCCATATGCTTTCAGAATGAAAACGCCTTTGTTATAATGCACTGGTATCAACCGGGACTCATCAGTATGCTTGGTCAGTCTGGCTAATGTAGATCAGACCATCAGAACCTTGTTTTGAGGGGCAGAATTTTTTCTTTGCCTTATAGTCTATGTAGGAACACAGTCTTTGGCTTTGTGCGATCAGGCATTTCATTCTCCCTTGTAAGAAACTGCCCAGAAGCCACGCTGTGAGTGAATCATGCCTTAATACACAGACTGAGAGATGGGACTTGCTGGATATAATGATTTTCCAGACTCTTCCTCTCTCCACTGCTCTCAAAAATTGAGTTAGACCTGCTCTCAAGGACACGAAATAGATTGATGAATATTCTAATTCCTAATGCCTGCAGGGCAGTAACTTGGCCAATTCCTTCAGCTACACTAACAAGCTTTATGTTATTGCAGTTTGAAGGCTGTTTGGGGCCTCAGTAGGAGAACATGTCCCCTGGCTCAAATAGGCTAAGCATCTGCTAAGCCCCTACCCCAACTTTTTCTTAAGTTTGCTTTATTGTTATTACCCTCAGGAGACCACTAAGCAAGACTTTGAGGGAGAAAGAATTGAAGTGACATTTGTATCATTATTCAGCACATTTAGGCAGTTTATTATCTAGGAACTCATTCTCGCTCACTCCCCAAGGAACTTATTATGAAATAATATTAACACATTAAACACATAATGTGAGGCTGCATTCATTAACATAGTACTTGATCGCTTACACGTTGTGGTCCAACTGTGCTTCTGTTTCTTCTACTATGAATGTGGAGGTGGGTTTTAACCTCAATGCTTTGCACTAACAAATGTGGCAGTCTAGAAGATGCTCAGACACATGAGACGCCTAAAACGACTTTGTTCAATGTAAAGAACAGAAATGTGGAATTTATCTCCTAGAACTTGAAGACTTGGCATGGGGAAGAGGAATGTATTTATGTTAGTGGTCATCTAGAAGGCAGAATGAAGGCAAAAAACAAAACAAAACAAAACAAAAACCACCCCCTAAAAGACACAACCCCTTGCCACATAACTTCCTAAGAAGCAGGCCTGAGGCCAGTCTACACACGTGAGATAGTTTAGAAAAGGATGGTTACTCAGAGTACAGGAACTTCTTGCACTAGTGAGTGTATATCTGTAAGGAAACTCCAAATCTAGAATTCTTTGTGTGTCTGTTATGCACAGACTAACCTCACATTTACTAAATCTCTTCAGCTGGAAACACATTTGAACTTGTCTGAGGTTTTTTTTGTTGGCCTACCACTGTTTACTATTAAAGCAGTACCTTGTTTTATGTATGCAATGGTGGCATTCTTCAAATTTTTAAGAACATCTCTCCTAAGTACCATTGTAGTGATAATTTTAATTGCTTCCCAAGTATCCACTTCCATCTTCTTTACAGATCTTGGATTCTGCTCTTTTCTGTCTTGCCTTTATGCAGCTATATTATGTAAGAGAATCTGAGCCCGTGCATGGTTTCAAAGAGAGACTGTAGTTAATTGAACTAATTGTGGTGTCTCTTGCCAGTCTTGCCTTCCAAATGAAAATATGATCCAAATCTGCCTTCAGATATTCAAGAGGAAACTGTTAAAAGACTTTGCAAAGATTCTTGATCTTGTAAAGAGGGAAAAGAAGATCTAGTTCTTTCCTTTTTCTAAGAAACAAAAAAAGGAATTTTGGCCTCTGTATCTGCTCTATCATAAACCATAAGAAAATCTAGGTAAGGCAAGTTAATAATAAGAAAAGTAAAGAATCTCATAAATGCAGCTACTATCCTATTTTACCAATTCAGGAAACCTCCGATTTCTGAACTTCTAGGAAATCTATAAAGCTCCTAGTACTTCAAACTATTTTGAATTGAATGTATATTATTTACATCTTAAATCATCTTAATTGATAAACTAATCCTTCCAGGGTTGGTGATTTTTACCCCTACATAAAATTTTTTCTTTAATTTTGAATTAATTTTAGACTGACAGGAAATTTCACAGAAATAGGAATTTCTGTAGGACCCTAATTAGCTTTTCCTAATTTTAATATCTTATGTAACCACAATATAATAATCGAAACTTTATATGTTAATGATATAGAGCTAACTAAACTGTAGACCTTATTTGAATTTCTATAGTTTTCCTACTAGCATTCATTTTTGTTTTCAAGATTTAAATATAATTTTCATTTAGTTTCTTTTCATTTGTAACAGTTCCTTCACCTTTCTGCACACTTCTGGACAGTGCTGATCAATTATCTTTCATGGTCATTCATTTCAACTCTTCTCTGATTAGTTTCCTGAACCAAAGAGGGTGACCAGTTTTGATGCTTTTACAGATTAAGTTACTCAGTGCTCTTTATTTCTCTTGTAGTAGTCTTTCCCAGAAATACTTTCATTTCATAATAACTTAAGGCAGTAGAAACTGCCACAACGTAAGAATTAACTTAAAGTTGTCTCTATTGTTACAAACAAAAGGGGTGCTGTTTTTAGTTATGTTGCTTCTTATTTATAGTGATTATTTTGTGGATTTTCAGAATTTTGGTGGACATTCAGGACACAAAATGCACATTTAACTGACATATTAAACACTCACTCTTAGCAAAGAATTGTATTCCTTGCAAGGGACACCAAATTTTATATAACATGCCCCTGCTCTCAAAGAACAAATCTTTGGGATATAGATTGGTCTTTTTTTAAATCACTTTTTAACAGAATAAGACAGGCAGCATACATGTGAAGTAAAGCGTTTCATCTAGGCTAATGTTTCTGGAGATTCAAGATTGAGTGGTTACATCTCGGGATGGCTTTCCTGCTGGCAGAGTCCTGAGAAAGCACATGGCATCATATGCAGGAGAGGGATGTGCATGACTCTGCATACATATGTACAGTGACTCTTCCTGCCATCTTGGAGGCTTCACCTTAAATATCTTACCTAGTTGTCATCACTTCCGAAAGGCCTCCTTCTAAACACAATAGTTAGATTAAGTTCCAAGTCTCTGAATGTCTCAGGAAGGGGATTAAATTTTAACGCATGAAGAGTTAAAGCATATCTAAATCATGGCAGAACACATCTTCATGGTAAGCAGTCATCCTGAGATTTCTTTTAATAGTTGTTTAAAAGGTGTTTTAATAAAAAGTGTTTTAATTTAAAAAGTCTAGTACAGATGCTTAGTGAAGAAACATGAGTTTTAAAATTGGAGATGATATTTATCACTTTCTCTCTATCATCTATCTCTCTATCTATCTATCTATCTATCTATATCTATCTATCTATCTATGATTTATATTTCCCTATGCTTGGAGTCACCAGAACAAAGATGAACACACATACCCATTTAGCTTTTATGGGAGATATAAAACGAAATTTCCTTCATATGAAATATAATATATCATAAAATAAATATAAATGTGATCTCTTAGGGCTGAACATTTACATTTTCTTTAATGAGTAGTAACTACCAGAATCATCTTTAGACTATTAAAATACATGCATAACATTATTGTAGCTTTTGTAATAGTAAGGTACTATTAAATATACTGGGAAATAATGTTAAATATTTGAATTGATTAGAATAAAAGTTAATGTGTTATCTTTCTAGAAAGAGTTGTCATCTTCAGAAGCTCTAAAATAATGTAGTTACAAAAATTGTAATTTGTTCTGACATAGGTGATACGTGTAAAGTTTAAGCTGTAATTTCTTGTGGCCAATGAAGTGGTGTCAGGTTGCAGTCACTGATGAAACGTAGTAGCAGAGCAGGAACATTTAATCATAAAAGCCAGTTCACTGCTCTGTATCTCTCCAAAGCTGGAGCGGGTATTGAAGTTGCACTGTAGGCCAGAGTACAAGATGCAGAACAAGAACATTAATGAAGAAATAAAAGAATAATTTCTTTCTGTCAGGTCTTTAGGTCAGGTCTCAAAATGTGTGTATGTGTAAATGTATCATTTTGTATGAGTTTTGTGGGTCATCTTAGCTCCACAGATATGAAAGGCAAAGCAATCATTATTTGTAGTGTGCAGAGCTATGCTCATGAACACATAAGTGGACATATCCACGTGTGGCAGTGTAAGATAGAAAATAACAGTGAATTTTTGAAGTGACGTGAATATTTTAGTGTGTCATTTCTTCAGAAATTTTGCTTCCTTCTCTAAAATGAGAATTTCAAATATTATTTACATTATATCTCCAAGGAAAGAAGCTGTTGCCAGAAAAGGAAAACAAGGGAAAAGATGAGGAAGTAAAAGGAAAGAAAAGAGGAGAAAGAGGAAGAAGAACTGAGGCAGTGTGTGTTTTATACACTGGGTTTGATATAATAAAATGGTCTGTGCTGTGGATTAAATTGACCCTATAATGATCTGTGTCCAAGAAAAGTAGTGATAATATGAAACCATACAACAAAAAAGATACATGGGTGATCCACTTTGATAATTGGATGAGGATTTTTCTTGATGTATTCTGAGAAAGAATTATAGTAAATATCATAGACAAAGGGTGCTTATAAACTATAATTTGTTTTAGCCATTTAGATAACATTGAATGATCTTTAATTTGTAATTCATTGCAGTGTTAATTGCAGTTTTCAATTAATGTATATATTAATAAAATCATTTTTAGCTTCATTAGCTTTCTCCTTGCTAGGGAAAGAAATAACATCTATTCACAATTTAAGGAGGAGAGGTTTATTTGGCTCGTAGTTTCATCTGCTTCAATTGAGAGCTGCTAAAGCAGAAACGTGAAACATGAAAGGCCTCGCGGGGGAATGCTGCTTACCTCATGGTAACCGGGAAGCAGACTGTGTTGCAAAGTGCTCCAGAAGGGAAAGGGCTGGAAGCAGATGTAGCCTCCTTGGTTATGGTCTCCTGACCAACACAATGCACCCGCGAGACTGTTTTACTAATCTGCTAGGTGTCTCTTAATCCAGTCAATTTGACAATTTTGATTAATAGTCACAGTGATCTTTATAGTCTTGATATAAAAGAACTATTAAATGCACTGATGGGAAAGAATTCTTTAAAAAGCTGAATCTATCCTGACATTTGAAATTGAAACTGGTTTCCAGAACTGGCAGAAAGGCAAATATGATCCTTGACAATGGCCTCGCCTTCTATCATTCTGCAGCATTTACTGACAAAATCCTCACCCCATGGAGCAGCTTGCCTTCTCAGTGGTTTCAGGCAGGCTTACCCTTACTTCCTCTTTGTCCTTTTTGACCTCTTCTTGTTCACTTTTTAGCTCTCATATTTTGGAATACATTGTGTTAATCTATTACAGTTTATCTAAGATATCTCCCCAAAGTCTCATGTTTCCAGAAGTAGGGTTTTTGCAGTGGATTGGATCATGGGGCCACCGGACTGTTCAGCGGATGAATCCACTCTTTGATTGGTAGCTGAATGTTAGCAGGTGGAACATGGTAAAAAGACAGGTAGAGGTGGGGTGCTGGAGAGGTGTATTCCTGTTGCTGGATTTTTTTCTGGGCTTTCTGCTTCCTGGCCTTCAAAGGGTAAGCATCTATTCTCTGCCGTGTCCTTCTGTCATCCTCTTTCTGTCTTGGAACCAATCACTGTGGACTAAATACTGTAAAAACCATGAGTTGAAATAGGATGTTTTGTCCTAGCAACAGAGAAGCTGACTAAAACATAACCATAGTCTTGTTTCTTCATTATTTTTCATGGCTGTTACTTGTCATTGCACAAGAATAGTTGTAAAGCAAACATAATATGAATGTTTTCAAGAATCAATTCACTAGGTTTGAAGTTTTGAACTGATCTTGAGCTTAACAAATGACCCTTGCCTTCAAGGAATTGATAATATTATTGAGCAGGCAAGGTTCACACAAATGATGTTTTATTTGCTGCACCAAAATCAACAAATAAATAAATGAATAAAATAAAAAGACTATGACTAAAACAGTCAAGGAGGACATCGAGGAGAAGCAAAATTTTCCTCAAGCCATCACAATGTTTTGTAGTGAAATAAATGGAATTATTGAATAAGAGAAGTCACACAGGCATCATAAGCTAAGGAAGCTTTCTGAAGTTTCCTGACAAACACTTGGGGGAATAAAGATTTCTTAGATAATCAGGAGAACTAAAGAAGGAAACATCTTGTATGCAACTGACCCAGAGGCCAGTCTTCTGCAAAAAAGCTAAAGATGCATTTTCATGCTGTCTGGCAATTTATTTATACTGATGAAAAATTGTGTGTCAAATTTTTAAGATGTGTCCTTAAACAGGAATGGGCATGACATCTCCATCCTCTTATGTCCATCCCTTTCCTATGGGATTGAATGGGGGATGAAGTAATAAGCTATTTCAGACCATGATGACTTCTGTACCTGTGAAAAGGCAGGATCATAAGGCAGAAGGAGTTGGGATCTCAGTCCTTGTTGTATCTCATCTGATAACTCTGGAGAGACTAATAGACTCAAATGTAAGAAGAGAGAAATGCAATATTATTGGATTTAAGACTGCATTTTGGGATCTCTTATTGAGATTTTGGCAAGAAATCTGTATTTTAATGAGTATTTACTGCAGACTTAACTGATTATCAGAGTAAATTGGGGAAAGGTGTTTTAATGTGCATCCATGGAATGTGATTTCATCATATTTTCCCCATGAATAATTTGGTCTTGTTACAAATCTGAGACATAATTTATTTTGCAAGAAGGATGGCAACAGTTTCATGGCTCCATCTATATTTTTACTTTATTTATTCATGTTGATAGTAGAGCAAGGTACTATGAATATATACATGACTTTCTGTTTCTGAGTATTTTGTGGCACTCTCTTTGTCACTAGAGGAATATATCTACTTAATTTATAACCCTTATTTTGGAAGTTCCTTTGAAATAGTTTTAAAACCGTGAGGTATGTAAGCCCTTCGTAAGGGTTACCAGGTCTCTACTTTGGACTTTCTAACAGCCAAGAGGAGGAAGTAATCATGTGCAAGCAGCTGTTGTTGTGGGGTCATTCGTGTCAGCCAAGCCATCACGGCAGTGACACAAAGGCTTGTTCTCTGGTGAGTTTCATGATTTCATTTTTCTGACTTCATTAATGCCAGTAATTGATGACACTGACATTTAAAAAGAGGTGGGCGTGCAAGTCAGAGAAGTACAGAGTGGGGTGATGTTCTTGAGGGGACGAGTGCTTTGCAAAAGTCACTGGGTGGTAGCTCATGCTTTGTTTCTACACTAATTCCAACGTCACTTCTGGCTAAGACAAAGGATTAGCAACCCTGAAAGGCCAGCAGGAAGAGGTTTTGGAAAAACTCAAGACTCTAAAGGAGAGAAATGTAGTTTCTGTCAGGCTGTAAAACCATAGCACTGAAGCTAATCGGGAGTGATAAATGTCTGAGAAGGCAGTTCTTGACTCACCAAACTATCAAAAGAAAGAGCTACGGTTATGCATATATTATATAACACAAGATCTAAAATTTTGAGGAAAAATATTTTTCCTCTGTGTTTTTTATTGAAATAAAAATAAATCTTTGCTTCTGTTTATTTTCTCACTCTTTTCTTTCCATTTCTATTTTTTACCGTTCCTTCTTCCTTACATGTAAAAAGGTCAAGTTTCATTAACCCCACAGTCCTGGCTGATGCGGGGAATAGGCAGCTGAACCTCTGGAGCTGACTTTTCCATTTTTCTCCCTCAGAAATGGCCCTAAAGAGTCTCTGCACTCAGCCAGGTGCCCAGCAAAGAATCAGTGACATGAAAGTATGTCAGGCAGATTTCCTAGTTTATGTCTGAGGGATTTGCAAGCTTCACCATAATGTATTCTGAAAACTTTGCATCTTTTCGACAAGATATATTGAATCTCAGACCCTGGGATGTGATTGATCTCAGTGCTGGGGTAATATGTTAGGATGTCTCACAGTATCTGACAGCCCTTTATTATGGATTTTAAAAGGCTAGCATCCTGGATGAGAATCCCCAAAGGTCATTCCTAGAAAAAGTACTTAAATTTTAAAATTCAGTATGGGGGCCTTTTGCAGTCATGGTGGAGGCAATATTAAAAAACCTAGTGGGGCTCCAGGTCTTTTCATCAAGGTGTAGGAGGCTTGTTTCAGAGAAATGCCTTTACCCAATGTCTTGAGATTGACTCTTAGCTGATAGAAATTGGCTTTCTTATTCTTGTTCAATAGCTTTAGAGTTCTTTTGACTGAGGCCAGCCTACTTTAAATTAAAATTCTTGGAACCATGAAGACGCCAGAGGGGTGTTGATATGCCAGGTCACCAAAGACCTTCCTGGAGAAAAACTGGGAGAAATTAGAAAAACCTGAATTATGTCTGTCTTTCTACCCAAATTCCTGATTCTCTCAGGCTTTAATCTGATAGTCCAGTCTTAGAGATTTCTACAAAGTGTACTGGTAATGACATGACTTGTGACTACTAACAGGAATTTAATCAATGTCTTAAGGATTAAAAGCCCCAAACCTCAAAGGAATAAAACTGTAATGATTGAATGAAAGCCTATTTGTTTAACGTTTTGGGAGCAAAACTAGGACACAGACCTCATAAATCAAATTGTTGACAGGTTTATGTTCAGCCTGGCTGACCCATTTTCTCTCTTGGGGTAGAGAAAACAAAACATAAGTAGCAGATCAAGAGTACCAGCTACTCTCATGGACATTTTAAGTGTTAAATGAATTATCCTAGGGTGACTGTCTTGAGCTCTGTTCCAAAGAGCTCACATTATGTCACTTTAGAAACAGTGTCTGCCCATTGGTCAGAGAGGAAGTTAGGGTAGATAGTTTCATCCAGCAGCTCGAAGGCTGTGTCTTTTTGTCTGGGTTGTATGATGCACACCAAAATCAGTGAGATAATTCAAGTAAACATGTATGGATAAGTGTTGAAAAATTTAATGTATACAAGACCAAATGAAAAAAATGTCTTAATCAAAGATGGTTAAAAGGTGATGTTAGAAACATCACCTTTGAATTATGACAGTCTACTCTGTTTTAGAAGTGTGGATTCAAATACTGCTCACAGAACACATTTTTGTGGAATTTTTGCCTAGTGTTATTCTTTGCAGCAGATGGTATTCCAGGTATGTGGCAAAATTACCCTGTTTTATTTGGACATCAATCACATTTTAGGAGGATGAAATGAAATGCTTTGGAACAAATAAAGTGTTTTTCTCCACTCTATTAGGTACAAACTTCTAAAACTAAAATTGCTGGAGAATATACTTTATTTAAAGTTATAAAATACTGTGAGGAAAAATTTCCTATTGTGTGTTTATGGACTTAAGAACTGGCACAAAACTAAGCAGGGCTGTCCTCTTTGTTTGGTGTGGGGGGACAGAATGCCAGATCCAGTTTTAGAAGATGAAAGAGACCACCAGCCTCTTCTATTGTATATTCCTAAGAAAGCAATGCCCTCAGAGGACCAAGAGAATTTATGAATTATAATATTCTAAGGTTTCAGGTGTCTTAGTTTTTAAAAAATTATGCATAATAATTATACATATTTGTGTGATATTTTAATACCTGAATACAATCTGTAATGATCACATTAGGACAATTATCTTGTCAACTACCCCATTTTTTGTATTGAAAACATTCAAAATCTTTTTTTTCCAAATACCCAGAAAATTATTTTCTACAAGCATCCTACTGTGCTGTAGGGCTCTAGAACTTATTTTTTCTAACTATAAGTTTGAACTCATTGACTAATTTCTCCTTCCCGTCTTACAAGTCTAGTGTCTCTTAGTTCTCTTCTATATGACCAGCATTTTTGCTTCCACATATAAGTGAAATAATGTAGTTTTTGTTTTTCCGTGATTGGTTTATTTAACATAATGTCCTTCAGGTTCATCTATGTTTACACAAATGGCAAGATTTTATTCTTTTCATGGCTGAAAAAATAGTCTGTTGTGTGAACATTACATTTTCTTTATTCAACTGTACATAGACATTCACACTGTTTCTGTGTCTTCACTGTTAAGAATAGTGTCGCAACAAATAGACAATGCAGAAATTTCTGATTTTCTTTCAGCAGAGAAATACAAATCAGAACCACATTGAAATATCACTTCACTCCAGTTGCCATTTTAAAGACAAAAAATTTCAAACTCTGATGAGGATATGGGAAAGAGGAGCTCCAGTATATTATTTGTGGGGATGTAAGTTAGTACAGCTTTTATGGGAAACAGTATGGATGGTCCTCAAATAATTAAAAACGAAAACATCATTTGACCTAGCAACTCCATTTCTGGATGTGCATGCAAAAAATGGAAATCAGTATGCCAAAGAGATACCTGAATTGAATTTTAATTGTGAGATAGTGGTATAACATGAAAATATCTTAAAACACTGTTAAACACATGAAATGACATGGTTTGTAAAGAGTTAGATTATGTAGAATTGAAATCATGACACTTTGGAGATTTGAATAACTTTAAGCCCAGAACCTCCTCGGGCAGTAAAAGCAGTCCCTCTCTCTTGTCGGATAAGTCTGATCCCATAATGCTTACAGATACTGACTTCACAGAGCAGGGATGCTAGATTTCTCCCCCAACCACCTAACTTGTTATATTCAGTTAGATTGTGATATGTTCTTACCAAACCATTACAGATCAAACCTAATGTTGACTCCTACATTTCAATATTTTGCACCAGGAAAAGATCTTGGAGATCGTATATGAGAATTGGTCCTAAGTGTGCTAAGCCATACAAAGAGAAATATTTTACATCAAGTTGCTTATCGATTTTGATATAATGGTAGAGATTCTGGATTTAATGGGCTAGGGCTTTAAACAGATTTAATTTTATTTTTTACTAAAACTCAAATAAATTACAGCCTATGTCAAATAAAGAGACTGGAAATTCCTTGGTGTAATGTAAAGTGAGGAATACAAAATCTTAAAAGGAAAAAAAATTGCTTAGATTCATCACACCCTTCCAGTACATTTAGAACTACCTGCAAGGGGGTCTAGGTGGATTTGACTAAGGAAAGAGAGAAAAGGAGGAAAGGAGAGAGGATGAGGGTGAGGGAGAAGAAGGGAGAGGAAGGGCAGAGCTAGGGAGCATTAGGGAAAAGAATTGGAGAGAGAGAGACAGACAGACAGACAGACAGACAGATTAGTAGAAGCACCATGAAACTTTAGAAACAACTTACTTAAATGACTATTATCTTTGGACTAAGATAAAAGATGTAGGAAATGCAATTATACAAATGAGTTTCTGGTTCAATGTAAATCCTCAGCAGTCAGAATAACAACAAGAACATATTGGTTAATAATGATCTGATTCAAGATAGGGATGCTATTATTAAAGTCAGCCGAGCATAATTGGTAAGCAGAGTGATCTGATCTACATAAAATTTTGGCAATGATAGTTTGACTGTGGCTACTCAGAGCTGAAAAGGGACAACATTTCACTATAATTTTAGTTAATGTGACTCAGAGACAGATGAATTTCACTTGAATCAAAGCCATCGATAGTTGAATTCCTCACCCAAATTATAAATCTGGCTTACACCACTTAAATGAAGAGAAAGTCACACACGTGACACTGCCTTAGCCTGTTTTGTGTTTCCATAACAATATACATGACATTAGGTAATTTATAAAGAACAGAACTTTATTGGCTCACAGTTCTGGAGTCCAATATCAAGGCGACTGTATCTGGTGTGAGCCTTCTTGCTGGCTCACCATATGGTGAAAGGCAAGAAGGCAAGAGTGTGAAATACAGAGCCAAACACCTTTGTACAATGTCATCAGTGTCACTCATGAGAATGGAGCCTTCATGATATAGTTACCTATTAAAATCTCACTTCCTAGTACTATTGCAATGGCTGTTAAATTTGTACATGAATTTTAGAGGAAATAAACCATAACAAACTCTGTAATGACTTTCTAAGTATTCACTACATATCTTCTCATTATTCTCCAAAGAGATTTGTGGCAAATTCAAGGTTAATGATGTCTTGACTGCTAGGAAATACCTGGGTTTGGGGGGAAATTATTGGACAATGGCCCTGTGAAAACACTAATTTCTAGTAAATCTGTGGTCTAGAGATCATAGATGAGACTTATGGATATCAGGTGGTAAAAAGAATTTAGAGCTGACAGAATGTCACAATTGACCCAGAGCATTCACAAATTCACTCTGTGGTCACTGTTCAATAGATAGGAAAGATATACTTTCAGTAATAGTCATAATTCACATATTACCCTTCTGCCTTGCAGAGTCATAACTCCTAAAACCCAGCAGATTCCCTAAGAACTAAAGGAAACATTGTATCTTTAGAATAATGACAGAGATTAGTCCATCTTCATAGACTTGAAAGATTCAAAGGTGATTATTTCTATTATATTCCACTTAAGTCTCCTGGAAGACAGAAAGACCTTGGGTAATAACAAAGGATTGTTATGGTGAATGCTATTAAATAATAACTCTTCCTGGATGCTCTATGGACCTTATCACAAGCACTGTGGGAGACTTTAGATGAATTACTTAGAGTTCAGGAACAAAATTAAACCTTCTTTAGAAACAAATTTATTTGGAGAGATAGTTTTGTTAAAGGATCTGCATAGAGAATGAATCCCAGAATAGCAGATAATATTTAACGTATACTACCTAACTTGCATTGCGTGTAGTCATGAAGTCAGATGGGACCAACACAATTTTATCAACTAGTTGAACTTCAATTTAGAATATTGTGCATATGGAATTCCAGACACAAACCCAGCTGTTGGAAATAATGTCTCACGAACCAGAGTGCCTGGATGGCTGAATGGACTGCCACCCACTGCAGCTGTGTCCTAAGAAATGACCTTATCAATTTCTTTGGTTTCAAGTTTCTCTAGGAAGGAAAATAAAGGATGAGGAATTAGTTTACCATAGGTAATGCATCTTTTTTTTCCTTATGCATTTAGGCATATGAAGAACTCAGTCTAAGAGTTTAAAGGCGCTGTCCAAGGTAATGGTATTAGGAATGATAACTGACACTAAAGTTCAAGTAGTCTGCTTCCTCACGGAGTGTAATTTCCACTATCATTCTACTCCCTTTGAACTTTAATTCTCATTCCTGTAAAACCAGCAAAGGATCCCTTTACATAGTATTCAAAAGTGTTATTAGGTTACTATTCTCTTCCACTTTTCAGAGATTCCTTTATTTTCCCATCTCAGCAGAACCATTTGTCTCACTTGGTTACTGCTCTGTGTTGTTCCTATTGCATTAGTTACTTGTCTTTCTATCAGATTACTCTTCTTCTGAGAATTTGCCAGTTTCATTCTCTCCTGACAACGTTAAATGAATGTGTTGGTTTCTTCCCATTATTTATTTTACATCATAAAATTCCAAAAATTAGAGAGTTGGAAAACTAAAGGAAATATTAAACAGATAAAACTTGAAAGATAAAACATATTATAGAAAAATAATAATTTTCAATCCAAGATAAATGTCTTAGTTACATTTTGTGTTGTCAGGACAAAATATCTAACACCCCAAATGAAAACAGGAAAGATTAACTCTAGCTCAGAATTTGTATAGGTTTCAGTCTACAGTTGACTGGTTCCAAGCAGAGCGGCATGGCAGAGGGGCAAATGTCCATGGCAGAGGAGGCAGGAAGCAGTAGCAGCAGCAAAGCGGTGAGACTGCCTCCCCATTCGGGCTACAAACCTTTTTGCTTAGTGCCAGCCTTACCCAGGGTGGGGCTCTGTCTTTAGTAAGTGCATTTAGACACACCCAGAACTATGCTAATTCCAACTAGTGGGCTACTTTGGTCCCACACACCCTTAATCCCAACATCACACACCCTAGATTCAACCAGTCCAAAAAGCCCCACCTATGTACACCTAAGTTACAAACCATAAAAATGTGCTTCCAAGATTAATGTGCCTTCCAAGGTAAGTATCTAAAGATAATTGTCATTTCATTTTTAGTTTCTTTTTCCCAGGCCTGATTCATTCTTCTTGAAGAGTCCTTATACACTCTAGTTTTGTTCTTTATACCTTTACACTGTACTAGCATATTAGTCTTCTTGTAGCTGAACTACTAATTTTTATATGGACAAGTGTCTTAGTTACTTTTTATATTGCTAAGACAAAATCCTGACACCCAAAATTAAAGGGGAAAAGGCTTATTTAGCTCATAGTTTGTAGAGATTTCAGCCCATAATTGGTTGACTCCAAAGTAGAGTGGTACTTGACAGGGGGGCAACAGTTCATCATGACAGAGACAGGAAAAGCAACAAGAGAGAACACAAGGGAAGCCTCTTTCTGTTCCTTGTAGTTTACAAAGGCTAATCTTCCCTGGGGTGGGTGTAGCACTCTCACCCATAATCCCAGCACTGGCCCATGAATCAGTTACAAACTTTAGATTTAGCCACCTATGAAAAGCTTTTCCCTATGACTGTATGAGGCTTTGGGGGGACATCCAGACAGAAAACATAACAACAAGTTCACCAATTATAGTATAACCAACATGAAAATAAAAAACAAACGTGTTTTTCAGTGCTCCAGTTGCTATATTCCTGTTAAGAATGCTCAGTTTAGTGGTCACTTTCCTCCCTACAGTATGGTATGGTTTGTATCCGTCTTCTACTCAGTTTAAATCTATAATTTGTTATCATCATATCTCCTCCTTTAGCATTCTTGAGTTGTTTCAAGTTTTTGCCACCCACCTATTGTTATCACGCCCTGTTGTTTAGACCTGTGAGAGGCCCTCTTACTATAGCTAGTGGTAAATTCTCCCTACTCTGACTTTTCTGTCAGTTCCAGAATTATGCTAGAAACTCAGACATGTGCTGGCATATAAGCCTGGATGTAGTTCAATCTGCTATTCATATCTGCATGACCCTGTTTTGCAAAGGAGCGATCTGCAATCTTGCTTTACCCCTGGTACAGACCTGTTTTTATTTTAGAATTCTTGGGATGTCATTCAGTTCTTTCTCATCTTGTCTGAACCTTATCAAAGAGAAATCCTGGCCTCTCTTCCACATGACTTTCAGAGAGTTATTTTAACATTTTGACAGCTATTATGTTGGTAGTGTGTTTCTTTTATTTCTTCCTCCAACTTAGGTAGAATTCTATGAAGCATTGGGGACCTCTGAATCAATGGCCCAGATCTTCAGTTTTCACTAAATTTGACAACTGTTTCCTATTTTCCCCTTTCTGCATTTGGCCCAGATATAACCTTCTCCTCCTGCTAGCAGATGAGGGACCCTGGTGTTCTGTAGTCTGACAGGGTGAGAGGCAAAAGCGAATGTGGTCGGCCCTGATGGGGATGTTGTCAGATGCAATCAGCCTCATCAGAGGTTGTATTTGCTGAAAGAAAGTTAGGCCTAAGTGCTCCTCCAGCTACCACCTCCCAGTCCCACAGCAGTGCTTTGGCTGCCTCAGGCTACAAGTAAGGCTAGCAGAGTACATCTCTGTGGAGATCTCAAGATAATTCAGAGAAATAACTCAGAAATCATTCAGCAGAGGACATTAGATAACAAACCTGTAAGCATTCTAAGAGAATATAAATAAGATTCAAGGCCATTTTGAAACCCTACGTTAGAGAGGGTAGTCTGGAAAATAAAATAAACTCTAACATCTTGAGAACAAATTGTTGCTATTATGAATCTATTTCTGTTTGTTTTGTAAAATCCAAACTCTTCCTCTGCAGGAACTTTCTCTCGCCTACTTTCAAATCTGAATACTGTGGCAAGAAGGGCACATAAGAAAGCATATATGCTGTACTATGTCATTAACGTGACACTTGGTCCTGAAAGCTGATTCCTATAAGCAGTCAATAGAAGCCCTCCACACATAACCTGCCCAGAGCCTGAGTCTTGTTTTAGTTCCCAAATCCTGCCTTTCTTCAAGATCCAGTTAGAATTCTTTGTCCTTTATGAAACATAACATCATAATACCAGTTCAATAGTGGGGATTACTCACCCCTATGAGCTGGTATATTATGTGTGACATCTCTTGTGTTGCAGTTTTGGAAGAAACAACTGTTTCGCTATGTGTGCTTCTACTCACGAATCTACTCCAGCTATGTGGCACCAGGGAAACTTGTGTGCTTTCTTCTCAGAAAGAGAGATGATAACATTGTTCCACTCATCCAATAACTTGGATGTTGTCTTGATTCTTTGACAGTATACTGGAGCAATTTCTTGGCAATCTGTGAAGAATTCCAATAAAGGCAATTATAGTTATACTACCAGATTCCCACTAACATGTGAATAGCTTTTCTTCTTAAGAATACTTAGAATTATTTGAACACAAGAATTAAAAATTGAGTTAAGTTCTCAAAAATATAGTAGACAACTAATAAATATTTATTGGAGGCAAATATGAAACATTATTTCCTTAATATAATGCCAAATTCTTGACTTATAGTTTCTTATTTAAAAAGAAAACAGGATAAATGATTATTTATTTTTGCCACAATGCAATTTTAAAGCCCTTATGATGTTGAATCTAGCTCATAAGTTCTATTTGCCCATGGCATCAACTCTACAAGTGTTGAATAAAACAATGACCCAAGTTAAACATTCCAGAACCTTCCATGTCTAAATGTTTCCATCTGCTTATCTCAGGAGTAGCTCAGTTATTTCAGAAAACATTTATCAAAGTATACAAATCCTAACTAAAAACAAAAGAAAGCAAACTAAAAAGCAGTTTATGCTCTGCTTACAAATCTTCAGTGACTTCCTATTACCAAATTCATCAGTCTTTCAATTGAGACCCTTCCCAGGTTGGCCACAGCTCATTTTTGTTCACTTACTAGTCACTAGATTGTTTTTACATGGGTAAGTTAGTACAAAACAGGTGGGTTCATACAAAATGACATTAGAGGCATCCAGTATGGAAAACAGTTTTGTTTCAACCTGGGCCAAACCAAATGTTCTCATCTGAAGGGAAAGACCAAAGCAAAATGGCAAAGTGAATTCTTCAATTTGCCATCGAACTTGGCTTTCCTGCATCAAGTTCTTCACACTCTATTCCAGTGAAGTACTCCTTTGTGCCAATAATAAAAAAAAAAAAAAACAGTTGAGTTTTTGTTTAAACTCCTAAAAGGAAATAATGAATAAATAATGCAGTGTACGCAAACCAGGTGAGTAAGCTTGGGGGGAAGTGGAAGTGATGTTTGTTTGTTTTATCTGCTTTATTCAAAGCTTTCAAATAATTTAATAGAAGATAAGAAAACCTGTGAAAATAGAACCTTTGAGTTTCTAGATTATAAAACGCATCTCTTTAGGTCTAACTGACCTCTGCTAACATGCTTATAGCAAGAATTAGAGTTGTGTGTGCACTCCACCCACTCCACCCCCACACAACCCGAATCCTTCTTAGATGGAAATCCAGAGTGCTTGGGACCTCTGTGACCCTGTGTCCAGCCAGATTTATTTCCAGGCTTTAAAGCAATCCATATTTAATAGTAGCTTCTCTTCTAGCCAGAAACTTCAACTTAGCATGTCAACACAATATTTTATAAATGCTTATTATAATAAACAATGAAAAGGAAAGCGTAAGCCCAGAGTTATCCTCTAAGGATCACAGGATATAAATAAGCAACTTGGCTTACAGAAGGAGAGAAAAATGAAAATGTCATGCTTGGATATGAAAAGAAGAGGTGGTTTGTTAGTGAAATGTGATCATAAAAGAGAATCAACAACTGAATCACTGTGAATGAATTCCACCTATCCTAATTAACTGTATGTATCTTTTAAAACAATACAATAAAGAATAAAGTATCAAACTAATATAGAGCTGTCATTGTTGGAAATAGTGTTTTCATTTCTTTACAGAATACTGTTACACAATTTGTAAAGTAGACTAAATCATGTCAAGGCAAAGTATACCAATAAGTATCTTGAGCTCCTACTGTGTTTCTTGTTCATGAATAGACTAGCAGTTAATAAAAGTTGAATTTTTTTTTTTTTTTGCTTTTTACAAACTAACTATTTTGTAGAGCAAACAAGGAAGGATAGTATCCACTATCATGAATTTCAGAACAGATCTCAAATGGTGTAGCATTTTATAGCTATTGGTAGTTGGGCTTGTCTCAAAAACAGATAAAGACAGTTCAAGATTTGGGTAATTCTGTACGGTAGGAAAGAAGTCTGTGGTGTGCCTCAAGATGTATCTGTCTACTTCTTTACAAGGCATGGTGTCATGTGACCACCTCAGCTGCAGGTTCATCTTCTGAAAGGATCACAAGACTGCTTTCCAGTACTGCATTTCACTGTATCCTTTCTCAATTATGGTGGTATAGAAGAAGCATGTTGATCTTAGAACAAAAATTACAGATGGCTTTTAAAAAACCTCAGAGTATCACCTAAAAATGCATCTCAAACTTTCCACAGCAATTTTACTTAGTCTAGTCCTGACGGGACCCTAACATGTGATATGAATGAAAACTTGAGTTAGTTGCATTATCTCTTTTTTGTGTTTTTATCTTTATTTGGAAAATAGAGAAGAAATGTGTTATATATAATAATTAAGGTCTCCTGGAAAAAATATGTCCAGAAAATCTTTGTTTTAGGCATTTTCCAAACGCATTAATTTTTTAAAAAATGTATTTTTAACAATGTCCTGATGTATTTTATGGTATATATATCCCCGTCTTTCTATGGCTCTTAGATATTAAATTCTGAAAGGTCAAGAAGATTAAGGATCAAAAGTCAGCAAGCACAATGCTAGAACATTTAAACTGAAAAGGCTTTTATTTTAGGTGGATAAAATGGAATCTATCTATCTACTTATCTTCTATCGGGCTACCTACACCTTATGACTCTTAATTGCCTATGTAAAGAAATTAACACTACAAAAACATAAGACAATTTCTTATTGAAATCCTGGCTTACCTACCAATTTCCTGACCGCCTGTCTTCATTTCTTCAGCATATCTACGCACTCTCTTAATTGTTCTTGTCACTTAATGATGTCATTATCTCCTAGTTTTCCAAGACAGGAAACTTCAAATTAAGTTGGGCCACAAGCTCTCCTGTTCAATGTTATTGAAGCACAATGATTTCAATTTGAATCTTTATCATCAGTCACATTTCCTGTGGACTCAACTGCTGAGTAATTTAGACTATCTTGTTTTACTTCTCAGTGATTTAATTTCTTCACCTCTAAAATGGGAATGATAGTAGTGTTTTCTCTAACAGATTACATGAAGTAATGTGACAATATGCTTTTAGAAATATGCCCAGCATATATGAAGATAAATACTAGTTCTTATTATGTTAACATCACCTGCTGGATTATTTCACCTTCCTTTTTTTTTTTTTTTTTTTTTTTTTTTTTTTTGTCTTTTTCCTTTTTATTGGTACCAGGGATCGAACCCACGACTGCAGGCTTGCACGGCAGGTGCTTATGCCACTGAGCTAAATCCCCAGACCCTAAGCACCTTCCTTTTTGCTGGCTTGGAATCAGTGTTGAAAGTGAACTTGACTTCCTAGTTGAAACTAGCATTATGTTTTAAAACCAGGTTCTAAGCATACTACAACGGGTAAACACCACTGGTGGTTTCCATTGCATGTAAAGTCTGGACTCTACCAAGCTCTGCAACCCAATGAAAACTGAAAAAAATTTCTGCATCTTTATCTCCCTATACTACTTACTGTTGCATCATAGTTGATGCTTACTTGGAAGACATGCAGACAGACAAGACCTGTGCAACCTCAGGATCCCATTCCTTGTGCTGTGCCTATTCTGAGTCCTCAGGAACTTATTTGCCTCTGCGATATTGCTCAGTGTTTTTACTGCGTGGAGTACCCACCTGTCTGCTTTGCATATGAATGTGGCCTTATCCTTCTAAAGCTTTTCCTTTTGAAAACTCACCTGTAATCTAAATGTAGAAAAGTTTGACATTATATTTTCCAGAACAACTAATGAATATTTCTGTTATGGCACTGAACACCACAACATATTCTTAGCTGTTTTGTACTCACTCCTGAATTCATTACAAACTCATTTAAAACAGTGACTTCAGCTGGAAGGCCAGTGGCGCTTTGGGGATAGGTCTAAACTAAGTAGTGTTCCAGATAATCTGTTCATCCTCTCCCACTTAACCCTATATCCCAGAGCAACTTTAAGAGATTAAGTAACTTGTTACAATTGTGAAGGATGAAACACAATCTAACTTGCAACTAGGGGGGTAATTGTTCTATCAAAATCTTTGTTGCTATCATGGCTGACTTGATGTCTGAATCACTTCAAAATGTTTACCTTTCACAATCATTTTGACTTGGGAAAGAGCCAGAAGTGACACCATGCTGTTTTCGGTACATAAGGAATAGGAGGATCCACTGTCATGTTTTTAGGAGCCTACCTTTCCGCTGGATGGCACGTAGCAGCAGCCTTCACTGAATTTTTGATCATACATCATAAAGACACAAGAGAGAGCACTTCTAGAACTGCCTCCCAAAATGGCAAGAATGGTGGCATAAATATGTTTGAAGCAAAGGGAAGCATTCTGAGGGGGGTTTGTGACTCTATGTCATTTACTTTAATAAATGTAAAAAATCTGAATATTCACCTTATTTTTTCACCATATATATAGTAACATTTTTTAGAAGACTCACATTTATTGTCTCTTTGAGGAATTGGCCTTTAAAAAAACATACACTACATTTATTTTTTAACCAATAAGACATAAGAACTATAGATATTATGGAATATCATGATATTTCCATAAATATATTTGTACTTTGTGAAATGTTTAAATCAGGTGAAGCCTATTTATCTTCACAAATATTTATCCTTTCTTTATGGTAAAATCATTCAAAATCCTTCTTGCTTTTTCATGTATGTAGTACATTATCATCATGTAAAACTAATCAACTGGGCAATAGCACAGGAGAATTTTCTCTTATTTAACCATAGCCTAGTACATTTGTTCTACCTCTCTCTATGTCCCTCTTCCCCCAAAAGTTGACTGCTGTGTTCTGATGGTGCAAATGCATATGTAGAGCTGTCCCTGTGCACTGGGAAAGGCCCTTGGACCTCTGAGGATGCAGTATTCATCCTCAGAGGTCCAAGAGACATAGGCATCCGCCTCTGCTTTGGGGAGGATGAATCATTCCCCTGCTGACGCTAATCTTTAATCAGAGGAACTGTGCTTCATTTGTTTTCTACATTGGGATTCTGTGAAGTTTTGTTCTTTAAAAAAAAGCAAACAAATTATGCAATTCAAAATAATTAAAATTCACTGACCTATACCATCATTAAACCTTATCCTTCATCACAAACCTCAGGTTCAAATGAAAGTTACCAACACATAAGCAGTAGTTTAATTTTTAATGTAGTTCCAACTTGGACAGAAGATTGTTAAAGGCAGAAGGTTAAAATCCCAAGGTCTAAAAAAAAAAAAAAAAAGAAAAGAAAAAAGAAAAAAATTCCTAAGGTCTGAGGACAAGAGATTTCTTAGTTGTATCACAAGTTGTTCTTGGAACTGTAGAAATAGAGTAGCCATGAGGCCAGGGAAATTGATCATCAGATTAGAAGAAAAGGAGGAAGGAAAACTGGAAGCTCATTCATGCAGATTGCAATTTCCTAGGGAAAATATTACAGAAACATGATAACTTGTTGCCAGTTAGGGTCACAACAGAATGCAACACAGGCAGCTTTTACAGCAGGAAGGCTCTGCTCTGTGGATCCATTTTCATGGTTTCTACACTCTGCCATGGGCAGTCTTTCTCTAATAAATCCAGTGTTGCTGAAGGGATCTGCCATTTTCTTTTCCCATCTGAGGATAACTCATTCTTGTCCATGTGGCCAAGCTGTTCTGCAGACAATATCAATAGGAAAGGTCACCCGCTGCTTCTCTGCCAAGTGACTAGTTCTTCAGGCCATATCTGTGGTTGGTGCATTGAAATGTGTTCAGCACCTTCTCTGGGGCAGAGGCATTAAAGTTAAATGTTACAGATGTGATGGGAAAACAGAAAGCATGTTGGGCTTGCAGACGAGCTGGAGCTGGAGATGAAACTGTTGCCTACGGTGACAGAATTTATTTTCTGAGCAAGAGGAGTTTTTAAGGATAAAAGGAAAAGGACAGAAGAACCGAAATTCCCCTGCCTCTGTAATCCAACTCTATCCAACGTGTCCAGCCTTCTTTTTCCTAATGTGTGTCCTTATCTCTGCTTTCTGGCCTGATAGCCTGTACGTAATTCATTTATGTTTTGAAAGACTTCCTTACAAGCTCCATTTTATCTGTGAGCTGAAGACTTGGCAGATATTTGTGACTTGATCTGGCAGGCAGTTTTGTTGTTTTGCTTCCAAAGTCAAAGCTGTTGATTTGTTCTGGTTTTAAAAGTTTATCTTTTTATTATCAATATTTTTTAAATGTTAAGATTTATGGAATAATATTGCCTGGAAAATATGGAACTGCCCAGGCTAAAAGATTCATATCTTAAGATATACTAAGTCCTCAAGCTATAAATTGAATTGATAATGTACAACTGGCTGTTTGCCTTTGAGAATTAGCAGTTCATAGACTCTCCCTATTCCTGCTCTAAGATGCCATTGAAATCTGTGTTTCCAACTTTCTGGGTGATTAATGGACAAACTCCCTGACAGGTGAAAGGAGAGTATTCAACCTTTTCTTAATGGGACATGGGTTTGAGCACAATTTTTAAAAACAGAGATGGCTTAAACAAAGAAATCAACTGCCTCTCACCCACTACTTTTTGAATCAATATTTTAAATTTGTGAAGTGAATGACTGAGATTTGACATAATGAACACAAGGTGGAGGGGAATATAATGATTGATTTGAACCCAACTTGGTGAGAGTCATAGGGCTGGTATTTTTTTTAATTTTGAAGAGAATAAAACTAAATGAGACAAAACAAAACAGACTTAATCAAAGCAAAAGGATGAACATAGTACATGACTTAAAAACAAAATACAAGGAGATCAATAATGGCTACCGTAATGACACTTGTTATCTTCAAAAGAGTTGCCCATATCATCAGGCATAATAAAATTAAACAAAATAATACAGAACAAAACCAATAAAAACAAAACATTGGAGACATTATAGAACTTCAAACGAAGATAATAGTGAAACTAGAATGGATTAGTATATCTTATTGTCTTCAAAGCAGTTGCCTATACCCTCAGACTTGATACTATCAAACAAAAGAGAAGAAAATAAAATCAGTCAAAACAAAACAGCTAAAGCAATACAGGGCTTCAAATTAAGCTAATAAAAAAATCAAAAATGGTTACCATAATATATCCTGCTATTTTTGGAATGACTGTCTATGCCATCAAATCTAATACAAGTATATTAAGAGAGAATCTACACAGATGAGTGTTGAGTACCAATGAGTTTGGAGAGAACATAATATAGATTCCTAATATACACTCAGTAAGGACTATTGCTTCCTAAAGGACTCCTGTTCTTGGAAGAGAATAGGAGGATATTATAGAATTGCTGTTGAATATCACACAAGACTCTGTGTGGTAAGGTGTTGGTTCCCTAATGGTATATTGAGAGGAGATATAATCTTTAGGAGGTGGAAGCTAGGAAGAGGTAGTTAGATTATTGATGGAGTGTCCTCAAAGGTGATTGTCGGACCCCAGTCCTGTTTCTTTTTCTTATCAGGAGGCAATTTGTTTGCTCTTCCATGTACTATCCACCACTGCCATCCAGCAACTCCTCCAACAATGGCTACCATAATGTCTCTTGTTCTATTCAAAATAGCTCTCCATACCCTCATACACAATAAAATCAAATAGTAGAAAACAGCCAAAACAATGAGTCTACCTAATTTGGACTGGAACCTCCAAAACCATGAGCCAAAATAACTCTTTTCTCTTTATGTGTTAATTAGCTCTGGTATTATATTCAGTGATGGAAGGCTAACGCAGTGCAGCTGACTAAAATAGACCAACTAGGCTGCAGCCCAATTTCAATGAAATGAGTGTGCATTTAGGCACTCACAGTTACTACATATAGCCAGCATAATGAGAGAGGGAGAGAGAGAGAGAGACAGAGAGAGACACAGAGAGACACAGAGAGACACAGAGAGACACAGACAGAGAGACACAGACAGAGAGAGAGTCAGTGACACAGAGAAACAGAGACAGAGACAGAGAGACAGAAAGACAGAGGGATAGAGAACTGCTAAGATTGAAGGATGTTCAGTCATTTAACAATTCCCGCATATTCTATACTTCTTATATTGACACAGAACTGTTCTCTAGATTACACTTACATTCTTTAGCTTTCTTGTTGTTGGAAAAAAGTATGTAAGAGCTGCAGTGGAAAGGAGGAGAGCTTTATTTGGCTTATAATTTCAGAAGTTTCAGTCCATGGTTGCCTGGCTACATAGCAGACAAGGTATAAAGGTCTGGTGGAGAAAAATTCCTCAAGGGATGCAGCCAGGAGACAGAGTAGGAGAACAGCACCAGAGAAGAACGGGCCAGGAATCAGATAAAGTACCCAGGGCTCTCCTCATGACCTCCTGAGACAGAGGGATGATTTACTTATTTCATAGGAGGCTCTTAAGTCAATCAACTTGATAAGCCTGCTTAACTGTCACAATGATACACAATCAATATGTTCAATTCCACAGAAAAGGCAAAGATGAGTTTTAAATTTAATCCAGTCCACCTGAAAACCTGTAAGAACCTATAAAACCTAAGGTATTCCCAGAGTTTACCATAATCTAATATAGATGAGTTTCTTTTTAAACTTTTTTTATTTTAAAGAGTATAAAACTAAACAAAACAAAACAACACAACAGAACAAAACAAATCAGAACAGAACAGTGCAAGCAACACAGGACTTCTCAACAAGACGACAGGACATCAACAGTGGCTAACATAATGTCTTTTGTTTTCTTTGATATAGTTGTCCATACTTTCACACACACAATCAAAAAAAATTGTATAAAACCAATCAAAACAAAAGAATGAAAGCTTTGCGGGACTTGAAAACAAGACATTAGGAAATCAACATTTGACAAGAGACATTTGGCTAACAAATGTCTCTTTTTCTCTTGAAAATAGCTGTCCATACCTTTATATACAGTGAAATCAAATAATAGAAAACAGCCTAAAACCAATCAAAACAAAAGAAGGACAGCATTATAGGACTCAAAATCAGATAACAGAAAATGAACCATGGTTACTATAATGTCTCATTTTCTTTAAAATAGTTGTTCATAGCATCACACATAATAAAATCAAAACAAAACAGAATAAAATCAGTTAAACAGAAGAATGAAAGCATCATAGGACTTCAAAAAAGTTAGTAAGAAACCAACCAGAATAACTATAATACATCCCATTATGTTCAAAATAGCTACCAATACCATCAGACACAGTAAAATCTAACAAAACAAGACAGAGCAGAACCAAACCTAACAAAATTGTGAAAACATTACAAAAGTTCAAGACAAAACAATACCAAATTAACATTACTTACCACCTTTGTCCTCCTAGGTATTTCCTCCCCTGTCACTTTTATAGTATCTATTGTGCTTTTGGATCTCACTAACTCCTTCTGTTTTTTATGCTAGTATTCACCTATAGGAATTCAAACTATTTCACCCATGAATATGATCTCTAGTTGGATCCATTTACCTACAAGATTATCCTATTTTATAGCTGGGTAGTTTTCCATTATATGAAAATATCATATCTTTCTTATCCATTCTGTGGTTGATAAGTTAATCTTGCTTATTTTCTGGTCTCCTGTTGCATGGAATAATTGTTTTGTCCCCTTTGATTTTCAGCCTATGAATTTCCTTTTGAGTTAAATGTGTTTTTTGCCTACAGTATATTGATAGCTCTTGTTTCTTGGTCCACTCTCCCTGTGTTTCTGTTTATTGCTGACCTGAGGCCATCTACAGTAATGGTTACAACCAGCATATACTGGTTTGTCTCTGACACGCTCTCTTTCTGTTGCTGGCCCTCCACTTTTCCCCTTCATACAATTGCCTGTCTTGTTTGGTGATCCTCCTCTGCTGCTGTTCCTGGAACCACGGTCATCTTTGTCTCTCTGTAGAATATCCTTTATCATCTCTGCAGGGTTGGTTTGGTGGTCATGAATTCCTTCAGTTGTTCTTTATCATGGAAGTATCCTGTTTTTCCATCAATTTTGAAAGATAGTTTTGCAGGACACCTCAATCTGTGTTGGAAGTTGTTTTCTTCCAGGATTTGAAACACTTTACTCTAAACTCTTCTTGACTTGATGGTTTATGTTGACCAGTCTGCTGTGTTTATGATTGATTTTCCTTTATAGGTGATCTGTTTCTTTTCTTTAACAGCTTTTAATATTCTGTACTTGTGCGGAATTTGTGGGATCTTGATTATTATATGTCTGGGTGTAGATTTACTTTGGTTATGTCTAGTTGGAGTTCTGTATGCTTCAGTTACCTGTATACCAGATCCTTTTCCCATGTTTGGGAAGTTTTATGCTGTTACTTCTGTAAATAGCTGTAAATTTCATTTGTGTTGACTCTTGCTGCTTCACTGATACCTATCAATGAATTATTTCTCTTTGCATTGTCTTGAAGTCACTGAATTCTTATTTCCTTGTTCCTTGTTATTTTTAAAAGATCTTTCCTTTCATGATCACTACCTGTAATCCTGTCTTCAAGGCCTGAAAACCTATCTTCAGTCTCTGTCAAGGTGTTTTGCCAGCTTTTGATTGACTTTTTAATTTCCTGGATATCTCTTTGATTCTGTTTCATGCATTATAATTCCTTTCTGTATTGCTGATTCAAAGCTTCCATCATTTTCCTATGCTTCTCTTGTTTATCTGTCTTCTATAGATATGCTTAGCAATATTTCATTATGTTTCTTTTATTTCCTCTTTTACCTGAGACATTATTTCTGATTTGATTATTTTACAGTCTCATGCAGTTGATTCTTCAGTTGCTATACTTTTGGACATTTCAGGGTGTGACTTCTGTTGTCTTTCACAACTGTATCTCCCAGACCTGTTCTGTGTTGCCTAGAAGTCTGAGTTTGCCCTTTGCCCCTTTGTCTTTACATTCTCTTGGGTTCCTCCCAACAAGCTGATTGTGAAGTCCCAGGCACTTCCCATGTTGGCTGCCCCTCTGAGGTGTAAGGAAATGGGCCAGCACCTGGGTTGTTCTGACCCCAGGTTTACAGGGAAGTAGCAGGGTGTGGGGCAGGCTTCTCCAGATTAGCGTACCTACACTGGGGCTTCCTCGATAGCCAGGGGTATGTGGTGGTGGGGCTGCTTCTCTCAGCCTGCATGTCTACACTGGCAGTCTCCTGATAGTGGCAGGCACACAGGTGTGTGTTTGTCTGATTCACCCAGTGGCTGACAGCCAAGGACCTCCATTTGTCTGCTGTGGGTGGAGTGCATCGGGTTACCTGGCTGTGTGTCCCTGTTCCCACTGGCTGCCCACAGGAAGCAAACCATCAACTGTTGGCAGCCCTACCCAGCAGGTAGAGGCCTATCTGCTGGTCCTCTCTTTCTTCGCTGGCTGCCCACAGGAAGCAGCCTTTCAGTGGTGGCATCTGGCAGGTGGAGGTGGATCTGTTGACTCTCCTATATGGGTTTCTTTTAAATGTCTTGAACTGCCTTACTTAGATATTTATTGGGTGACTTAATTGACAAAGTGTTATAGCAAAAAAAGAAAAAAAAAAAAGAATTTCTTGGCTGTTGATGGCTGGGGTTTTTGTCCCCTAAGATGTACATGGGGGATTGCCAAGCACTATCCAGAGAACCTGTGTTCCAGGTCTTCTGCACCTTGGCATTATACTCATGAGGATAGGTTAACTTCATTCTTTGAAAAGCTACCAAAATCATATAAAAGTAATTAAATTTTGTTGGACAATTGAAGAATCAAGTATTAGCTTTTTCATGGTTTTGCAGAATCTTTGCGGTATATTCAAAGTTTTTCTAACAATAAATGTTAGTTTTACTGATGCATGGGTATATAAAAATACAATTGAATGTTTAATTTTCTAAGAATGCATCTACAATGGCAAATTGGATAAATTAAGAATAACATATTAAAGGATACATAGAAGTCTTCCTGCCAAACAGAGGCATGGTGAAAATGACTGCATGACTGAAGGTCAAGATATATTCTGGCTCCATTTTGTGACTTTGGTGTGAAACTTCACCATTTTGAATATTATCTCACATCTATAAAAATGGGATAATAACAAATCTCCTATATGGTAGTGAGGTAGATAGTAAAAAACTAATTGTATCTGAATAATGCAAGTTAATATATGTTATCATGCTATTCTTTAGGTAGCTAAATGTAATAAGCGCAACCATATAGTTGTAATTATTGATAAGATTTCATTTCTTTCAACTCAGTAAGAACTTGAAGTGAGTAGACAAAATTTTTGTTACAGAATAAACTAACATCTGTGGAGATAGAATGTACAGAAATAGAATCACTTATTTATCTTATTTGTTTTACTAAATATCATAGACTGTATACCGTAGAATTTTCCTTGAAGATTGTATCTATGTACACTAATGTTTTACAGGAATTAGAGAATTTCTGATGAAGAGAAATGATTCTAACATATTTTTCAAATCATGGTCAAATGAAAACAAAAAGAACATTAAAATTTACTGCAAAGCAAGTTAATGTAGTTCAAAAGTGTCTGTGCTTACAGTTCTATGCATGCTAACAATTCCGTGCATGCTAAAATGTTGAAATGGAAGTTTTGTCTATATTGTTGATATCTCAGTGCCCTTAAGATTCCATCATTTAAAAATATGGGTAAATTAAAGTTCTTTCTGAGGTAATATGCTGGCTTTAGGGGGAAAAAAAGGCAGTAATATGATCAGCTACCAAGGTGATTATTCATTTGCCAGTTTGGGGCTTCTGAAAATTTGCTGTCAGTTTTTAACATTTAAATACTTTAGCTTGGAAAAAAAGAACTGTTTGGAGCACACCGAGAAGTTCAATGTAATTTTGCACCCATAAACATGTCTGATGTTCTCTCTTTTATGCATTTACACTATCTAGTCAGGTAGGGTATAACTTTGCAAATATTCCAGTTAATGATAAAATGCTAGGGAAAGATTATGCAGAATCCTAGAACGCTTTGTCAATTTTGGTGGTTAAAAAAATAGTTTGAGAAATCATTGGATGTTTTGAGCAGAGGAATTGGATGATTTCAATTATAAAAGTTGCAACTCTGGCTACAGTATAAAGAGCAGATGGTGAGGGACAAGATTGGGAATGAAGATACTACTTGGGAATCTGTTGAATTAGCTCAGATGAGAGATAGAAGTGGCTGACATCATGGCAAATCTCTCGTTATATTTTGAATTTTTTAAAATTATGACTAAAAAAAGAAAAAAGGAATGGAATTATCATTTACCATAAGGGTGGGACTGATGAGAAAAACCCCTTGATCAGATAACAAGAGTTTGGATTTCCCTGTCTAAAAGTTGAAATGCCTCTTATACAGTCAAGCAATATTGTCTAGTGAGTGCTGGAGAGAGTTTAGAATTCAGAGGTTAAGGTGGGCAGGGAGGACAGGAAATGGTTGGTAGGATGTTATTAAATGTAGGGTATTTAAGGCAGTGTAATACTTCCAATAGATCTGAAGAAAAGGGATCAGTTAGTAAGTGGCTCTACTAATCTAAGAATCTTCAGGAAATATTCAGTATTTTGTAGCTGCCTGAGCATCTGATTGCACAGGTAGTTAGTACAGCTGTCAACTGAAGGACTGAGAAATTAAGATCCTTCCATATTTACAGACTGGAAAAGTTGGGAGAAATGAATGAAAGAAACTGAGAAGTAGCCACTGGTACAGGGTGAGGCAAACTAAAAGTAGTGGCTTTAAACTAAATGAAGAAAGTATTGCAAGAATAAAAGAAAAGGCACTGTGAGAAATGCTACAAGATGCCATGCAAAATGAGAACTGATGAAATTTGACAATATAGTGATCACTGATGATCTTGATGGGATTGATTTTGTGAACTGATAAGGATGAGAGTCAGATCAAGAAAAGGTCAAGAGGAAATAAAAGTCAGTATAGACAACACTTTCAGGAGAGTTTTGCAAAAAAAAAAAAAAAAAAAGATAGAGGAAAATAGGGGTTTAGGAAAGGGATATAAGTTTAAGATAAGGTGATTAGCCGGAGAGGGCAAACATTGTCGATACAGTAAAGAGTAGGGATGGTTCCAGGAGTGAAGTCCTTGGGCATATGAGTCAGCCTATGATTGGAAGCTGCTGAGACATTCTGTGATTTTTTTTCCTGCAGAGGTTGGATATTTGCATATGAACGTGGACAGGTTTGCAGATTAAATGGTGGTGGGGAAGTTGTTTTTTTTTTTTTTTTTTTTTCCTGATTGGTTCATATCTTTCTAAGGAAATTATGAAGCAAAGACAGTATCTCATACTGAGGATGTGGAAAAGAAAAGCTGTTAGGGAAATACAGAAAGAAGGAAAAAAGTGTTAAAGAAAAAGGTTTTCACCTTTGTGAGATTCCTCCTGTTACAGGCAGCTGAGTTAGTTAGAAAGACTATATACGCAGTGAGACAGGCCTAGGTCCTCTAAGGAGCCAGTGCTGAAGCCCAGAAACTTTGCATCTATGGGGGAAACAGGCTCCTCCTGCCGTGGGCCAAGCCTCAAGATAAAAGATCAAGCAAATGCATCCATACACTAAGGACTGATATTCTAAATAGCTGCCTGGCGCCCTTAGGAAGTCAGGAGTCACCATTCCAACCCCCTTAGGGAAGAGTCCTGCTCTCTAAGCATGCCTGCTTGCCTCCCCATTTGCACTCAATTTAATCAATTTTACCTGAACTTTTCATCTTATTGGCTAGCCATAGTTCTGTCTCACCTTATGCCCATCTACTTTGTAAATTTCCAGTTTTCCCCATAGTAAACCCATCTCATCCCATGATTTAAAATCCCTGGAAAAGACAAGAGTCCTTGGCAATCTACTCGGGACCCCTTCTGTCTTGTTCAGACAGAAGCTTTCTCTCTCTCAATAAATACATTCTGCTCTTAACCTCTGTTGTTTCTGAAATTCATTCTTTGATCTTACAGAGCACAAACTCGTACCGGACATAGTAGTTTCCTTCCCCTATATCACAACCTGGAATCTTTCAGTATTTCAGCATAGCATGCAATTGCTTGCCAGCGCAGAGGAGGCCTGCTCTTTTTTGTGTAGATATCTGCTAGTCATTTATTCCACATTAAGTGCTGTGTTATAACTTTGTCTTAGCAGTCCCTATGAGGATTAGCTTGTGAGTTGAGGACACACTTGGAAGGTTGGTAATTTGACACTTCTGCAAAATAATGTTATTTATATAATGAAGATGAGGAGAAAATTATTTTAATGTACCTTATAAACTAGTGCTTAGGCAGCTGCTTGGCTGACTCACTTCCTGCCTGAATTATAAGTGCAATGGCCACGTGAGAGATAGATGCTGAAGTAGCATATGTGGGCACGCAGAGCAGAAGGAGTTTTGGGCCAGGGTGAGGATGTATGGTTTCTGATCTGGACTCTCACTTTGCACATTTTCTGCCTGTGACTTTGAGCATGTTACTGTGTGCAGATTACTCTTTTTCAACAGTTCTTTCTCATCTAGAGTAGATACTTTTTAATATCAAACTTTTTGGATACTTTTTAATACCATTTCTAAATTCTGAAACTGGAAAACAATTTCATTATTACTCACATGTACGATATCCAAAGAGATTATAGTTATATTTGTTTATTCTTCTCTGGAAGACTAGTTTTAATCTTAATTTAAAGATCTTGTAGGTGCAACACTTCTAGTTTCTCTGTCCATAGGAATATATGTGTAGACTGTACGTGAGCCTCTCTTCCCTCAGCACTGTGGACAGGCTAGAGAAAAGTGAAGGCATCAAGGAAGGTGTGGCAGTCAGGCTCCATTGTCGACTTGCTGGACTTGAGAGCCACTCAGGGCCTTAGTAAAGCACACTTCTGTGTCATGGAGATTTGACCTTTGGCACTGTATCTGGCCCCTTTTCTCTCTGGTGATATTTCCTTCCTCTGCTTCCCAGTTACTATAGAGAATTTTGTTCTTTCTCCATCTTCCACCATGAGATTTCTTCCCTAGAATCAGCCAAAAACAGACTGAATTCCTTGAAACCATGAGCCAAATCAAATTTCTCCTTTAAATTGTAGACACAGGACACTGTGTCCCAGAGATGAAAAGCTGCCTAATGCAGAATGTTTAGAGTTCATTCATGGCCAGTGTGATGGAAACATTGGTTTTAGTTGTAACATGACCCAGGTGTGGCATAAACTGTCTTTTACCAGAAAACATGTATTAATCTTTTCAACACAGCTGTGGACTAACTTTAGCATGTAAATACCATACATGCTTTATAAACACATTATAAATTATATGAACTGGGCTACACTGAACTGAGCATTTTATGAATGGAAATGAATTTGTTATAGTCCATAATGTCCCTCTGGAACAGACATGATGTAGCTAAGAAGCAGTATTCACATAAATGATTTTGCCAGACTCTAACACAAAGAAAAATCAACTCATGTGTGCCAGTTAGCCTGTTAACCTGAGTTTTTGCATTGAGACACAATTTATTCCTAATTAGCTCAAAATAAATGTTCTATATCATAGCTTAGATAAAGATTTTTGGCTAATGTCCACTTTTCCTTATGCTCCATACTATTGAAATACACAAGATTCTTGAACAATACCTTTTAGGAAATAAGGGCATCAACCATCATCCATTGTTTTGACTCACATCGATATGTTGACAAAGGTGGGGCAGAGCTAATTTTCAGCAAATGAATATTGGCTAAGTTACCACTGAATTAATGTAAAATTAAATATTACGTTAAGGCTATTATCAAAAGAGGTCACAGTGATGAATGGCCTATTTAAATGAAACCACCAGAAGGAATTAAAGCTAGAGCCTATCAATTCCAGTCAGTTTTCAAGAGTCCATTTTTATGCAGATTAAACCATACTTCAGGTTAATAAATCAGCATGACATACATTATGACAAGAGCCAAATTCCTTTCTCATTCTTTCTTTCTGTGTAGTTAGAACTACAGCTGGATGGATACAACTTAGGAAGAATATTCTAGTAATGGGGAGAAATGATTCAGACTTCTGGCAGATGATAATTTGGTTCAGATTGCTGGACCTCTGGTCTGAAGTTCGTTTCTTTAAGGATGAGGGTCCCGAGATTTAGGATGACCAATCTTTGCAGACTTATTTATATTGATTATGTTGTTACTATGTGTTGCCCTTATTTTTTCTGCTTTTCCTTTCAAACCCAGCACATACACTACATTTTCTTTAGCTTTCACTAATATATATTTTTTTCTTTCCTTAAATTAAGAGAAATCCATTGAAATATTTCTGGAAAACAGGAGAGCTTTAAGTGAAGTTTCAGTTCAAACAGCTGTGTACATAAAACAGATAAAGCCTATGCTATTTGGTCAGCTGAAAAATGCTGATCCTACGTACGTGATGACATGGAATGATGGATAACACAGCTGGGAGTGCGGGCAGTGGTTCAGTCCTATAAAACCAGCTCTCTGACCTTGGACAAATGACTAAAATTAAAAAGTATAGCAAAGAATATTGTGCATGATAGGCTCTCAATGAATATTTAGCATGAAGTAGAGTGAACTTAAACTTTTCTGATCCAAGACTTCTTTCTAAATAAAGCGGCACATCTTGCAAGATGGAAAATGTGGCAGCTGTAATTGGTCCACCTGCCTACAAAAATGGGCCTTGCTCTGAGTGGTCACACAAAAACATGCTGTGACAAATCACTTCCTGGATTAATTCAGGTTATTCAATGTTTTAAATTTTTATAAAAGCTTTCATCTTTCTGATAGCAGGGCTGTCCCTGTAGCCAAAGGAATGAACATCATTATTTGCCGGAAGATGAAGAACAGAGGAGAATATTGGTGACTTCTCCAAATTGACACAGTTGATTAGTTCCCTTGAGTCTGGGAACTCAGGTCTCCAATAACTAAGGTTGTGTTCTCTCCTGCACCTCTGCTACCACAAGTTGTCACTGTTTCCTTGTACAAACACTTAAAGGTAACATTATTTCCTGAGAAAAAAAGTGGCCAAAAGGAATTACCTTCCAGACCTGAAGACTGTGGACATCTGGAAGGAATGTGCTAGAATGTCCTTTAGGATCGCTGTGGTTTGGCTGTGTTCCTCGTCTTTTTCTCTCATGATGACTGACACAATGAGCAGTGAATGGGAAGGAAGGTAATTGGCTTGGTCCCCAGAAGTGTCACACTGTGGTTGTGGCATGACCCATTTATGTCACGAACAGCATGTCTCACAGAGGGAAGTCTCCTGGAGTTTGGCCAGGGCAGGAGAGAAGCCACATGGTCAGTGAATACTATATGCTGTTGCTGCAGCAGGAAGCAGCCTCCTAGCTGGGTACCATCTTGGGAGTGCTTGATATTGCCAAGGCAAAGGGCAGCCTATGCTTGTGTAGTGAGGGGGTGATACTGTAGGGCTATTGTGACTCCCTCTTATATGTATACGGCTGAAAAAGCAGCTGCCCAAATCTATTTGCTTCAGTTTTCTTCCCTGTTGGGTAGTTTCTGTGCTTTTTCCTGAGTTTTCTTATGCCCCACCTCAACAAATGTTATTAATCTAAAAAATGTTTTCTCTATTTGGTTTATGATTAACTAAATCAGTAAGTATCACCTTGGTTTATAACACACTTTCTATATCTAAGTCTAGAGAGGTCTATCCATTGAAGATAAAATATGCTGTAAAGCTAGATATAAAATTAATTTTTAATACAAAGGAACTAGTAAGTGCTCTCTTGTATATGATATATATTACATATAGGTCTTAGATATATAAATGATAAAAAATTTTGAAATCACTTTAAATTTGTTCCATTCATTTAAAACTTAATCTATATCTATTGGCTTTGATTAAACAAGCATTTTACTGTATAAATGAGTTACACTTGCATATTAGGTAGTAAGTCTATTTGTACTTATTAACACTGTTTCTTAAACTTATAAGAACTCTATAGAAGTCCTTTAATTCTTGTCAGTACAGTTAGACCATGTAAATATGTCAAAGGAATCTATAAGAATAAAAACTAAGTAAATATATATAAGGATTTGTATATTGCTGTGATATTAATTATTGTTAACCTTATGGTATATTAAATACATTTGGGTTTTACAAGAGTACAGGTCTTCTATGATGTGGAATTTAGGAAAACTTGCCATCATACTGATGACCTCCTGATTAAAGTTGTTTAGAAGGACAGACTTTTTCAGGCTTACCTTTATGGCACTATTTTAAAATTATAATAATTAAGTGTGTCCAAACAATATACTTCCCAAGCAATGCTACTTTAAAAACTAAAGATCGGGCAATAGTTATCTATAAAGTAAATCTATAAACAAGTACATTCTACGCAGTTACTGTATTTAAAAAGTAACAAATTTAAATGAGAATTTGTAATATTTTATAATTGGATAAGCTGACCTATGGATATTATTTTATACTAAAATGGAACCTTACAAATATTTTCAGAGCTATAAAAACCTAGTGGTTCTAATACAATTATGTCATCATAATTATGCTAAAATGTTATTCTCCTTGTAGAACTCTATAACTGTTTTCTAATAAAATACTGCAGAACTATGACTTCAAAAAGACAATTTAAGCAGTATATTAAGATGGTAGGCCATAATCTACATAAAGTTAAAATATAACAATGATTTAATGATGACCATGATTAATAGAAAATGTAGTTGTTCTCTAGTCATACTTTGTGTTGTCAAAATATGTAGTATTTGAAAAGACTGTAGTATTTAAGATTAAAACCTAAACTACTCAATTCAAGATTGATGTAACTGAACCTGTGGCTATTCAACAACTGAACCTTGGGAGAGCAAAGTGGAAAAAAATTAACTGAGCTAATACAATTAGTAGTTTGGTCCTTGAACTTCAGGATCAACCAAGACCCCAGGGCATGATGCCACTCCCCTAAAAGGATCCTACTTCTCTGATTAGTCAGCCAACCTCCTTACCAGAAAGACTGTCTGTAAGATAGTAGAGGACAAAAGGCAACCAGTATACACTGGCTTAAAAAGAAGAGACTACTAAAACATACTTCAGGACTACTACAGAGAGAAATGTCCCCTAAGTTTCTACATGAATAAGTCAAACAAAGATTATGGTTAAACAAGGGTCATAACTCATCCTGGCAGATGAGACAAGTGATAGAGGAAAATAAAAGGACAAATCAGATCAGTTAAGAGTCTTTCCATATGTTCAGCAAAGTAATCTTTGAGGAGCCTTAACTGACCTTGACAAATAGATATAAATATATTCATTTTCATTATTAGGTAAACATTAACTCGATTATAAATACCCAGGAGAAAAGAGAGTGAGAGAGTAAGAGAGAGAAATAGAGCATGAGTGTATGAGATATAATAATATAATAATAATAATAGTAATAAATAAAAATCTGTGTTAGAAATAAAAAAAGGAGCTCCAAAGACTACATCAACAGCTTTAGAAATATTTTGATACCCAGTCCTGTTAACCTTGCACAAAAATGTGTCCCTCAGCCTCTCTTATTATATTCCCAGGATGTTATTTGACAGTATTTTTAAATACCTCTCAGGTAAAGATTTAGCTTCTTTTATGCCTACAAAATGAAAAAGAAATATTCCTTTAGCTATATAAATATTCCAGCTATTAAGTTTTGTTACCTTGGAGATACACACTATTTTCTATTTGTTTATATTATCTAAGGTCAATAATTGCAAAAGGTCTTCTGGACTAAAAATATAGCCTTATAAAATTTTACAAAAATTTAAATGTCCAACTGTCAAAATATATAAATATATTTATTTAGTATTTTCATCACCAGCATAATTTAAATAGGTTTCTTACAGATAAAACAGGGAAGATCTGTATGCTTCAAACTTTACCTGCTGCATTTTGGTAGAGTTGCATTTTGGTCCAAACAAATAGGTGGTAATAGTAAATGTAAAAGGTATGTGCCAAATGTCACTGACTTCTAGCAAATTTTGGAGTCACTATTTATCAATATTCTGCTGTTGATTTCTGTCCCTGGGTTATTTAACAAAGTTATAAAATAAATTTTAAGTGTCAGTGACTTGGTGATGTCTTTTCCTCCTTTTCCAGGCTATCAAAAGATTATTTTAATTTAATTTAATTTAATTTTACTATTTTATTTTTTTTTATTGGTACTGGGGATTAAACTCATAACCATGCGCTTACAAGGCAGAAGCTTACACCACTGAACTAAATCTCCGGCCCCTTATCAAAAGATTATTCTTCATCAAACAAAACATAGCTTCCTTGGTCCCCTTTAGATCAGTCAGGGTAAATCTTTGATCTGTGGCTTGGCAAAATCAATGCCCCTTCTTAGCCTGAAGCTGTTAATAAGAAGATGCACCACTGGGCTTTCTGCACCCTCGTAAGACCAGGGGGCAAAAATCAGGGCAGTGTGAGGTAGAATAGAACAAATAAGAGATCAGTAAAAAGAAGACAACGAAGTCATAACTAAATATTGTATTTTTAAGAAGACCACATCTTTTGGATCTCAAAGTTATACAAGTCTGTCCGTATCAGTGTTCCCTTGTTAAATTTAGGCTCCTTTTCTTCCAGACCCATCACACTCAAAATTCCCCAGAAATAATAAAAGTCTATAAGTTGGTTTAACTGAGAAAGCGAAGAGCAGAAACCTGGCACTAAAATAAAGGAACAGGCTGAAAGAATCCAAACAATGTTTAAATTACCTACTCAAAAGAAGGGAGGAAGGAAAGAAAGAAAGAGAGAGAGAGAGAAAGAAAGAAAGAAAAAAAGAAAGAAAGAAAAGAGAGAGAGAAAAGAAAAGAAAAGAGAAAGAAAGCAACTTGTGGTTGAATGGGCTACTACCCTCCTGGAAAGTGGTTCACTCTTCCTGGAGTTTCCAACTGTTAAGAAAAGCATGGATGCTCCCTCACCTCTCTCTCCCAAGGCCCACAGTTATATTTCTTTAAGTGTATATTTTTAAATTTCTGCCTAAAGCCCTTCATGTTCCTCTCATTGCTCAGTCCTGAAAATTCTTTTTTCATGATGGGGATTTGTGAATCTACATATTGTCTCCCTGGTGTAAAAAATAGACAGAGTAAACGGGAGCCAAAATGTACAGTAGCTATTGTGAAAGTGAAAGGGGAAGAAACGTCTCAAAAGGAAACAACAACTGGCCTGAGGGAAACGAGAAAAGAAAAAACGAAAAGAATATATATATATATATATATACATATATATATGTATATATATATATATATAATAGATAATTATACTAGTAATCTTTGTTAGTTCATCAAAAAGAACAGTTTGTGCTTTCGTTGTTTGATCATTTTTTCATGCCTATATCTTGTAATCTGAGCAGCTACTTTGAAGATAACAATATGCAATATATTAACTGTCGTTAATCTATTATATTGCTTTGAAATTCTGTATCATCATTTTTTGCTTTTCATTTTAAAATAAAAGAAAAATGATGGGTTGATTTCTTGTCTCAGCCTTAGGAACCTCCTCACACCGTGCTCAGTGACAGGGTTGCAAGTAATTCGGCAACTCCCAAATCACATTTTTTTTTAACACTTCCTTTATACCTGAGCTAGTAATTTATACACATTTTGTAATTTAATTCTCACAGAAAGCCTACAGATTAATAACTATTATTTACTCAATTTTGCCTACAGGTTAGAATGCCCAAAATGCTCAAAAATTACTTATCTTCCCAGAAGGAATTTGTAAGGAAACTAACAATGCGTCTGTCAGTCTTTCAAGCCCACATTATTAAATGATCATTATCCTCTCAATAGATTTTATAATACCTTATTTGGAAATTAAGTGCATGTATTTCTATTCATTCCCTTATGTATAGGTGTAACATATATTTATAAACTATGAATGAATCTAGTAATTAAATGTTACATTATATACAGTATATTACATGTATATTATATAAAATCTATCATCACCTTTTTGAATATGTTAGATTTAGAAACAGAAGGGAGAATAGGAACAAATTTAGAGAAAGGAAAAGGGCTCAGGGAAGAAAACCTGTGACCTTCCATACTGTGTCCAAACAGCTGAATGCATTCAGAAGGAGAAGCATGAGGAGCGAGGAGGATTCCGGGAGGCCCTCTAACACCTTCCCTGTCTCCAGACAGCTCCAGACTGAAGCTATTCTGAAAGCATTTATGTGGAATTTGAAATGAAAACTTAGCTGCTTACTCTTTAATAGAAGACAAACAAAATGCAGTACAGTCTGTGAGTTGATTCTGAGCAAGGTGTCTTTTTTAAAAAATGCATCACATCAGGAGGTGAACACACATTTGAAAGGGTTTAGAATGCACACAAAGTCTGTTCTTTGACCTTGACTGATCCCAGAGAATGCAAATCCCCACAGCAAGAAACTATCACCCATATCTATAAATAAAGTAAAAGGAAAATGAGCAATAAATGAGCTGAATTTAGGTGTTTTGTGACTTCTGCAGATTGATGAAAGAAAAACCACTGCAACTCAAGGTTAAGATTCATGACATAAGTAAAAAATGCAAAAACTATTCTTTCTGAGCCTTCTTTGTGGGCTGCTTGTCCATGAAGCTGCTCTGAAAGAAAATGTGTTTAGTGGAGAAAAAAGAAGCATCACTCTAAGATCTTAGCTCTGCTGTGCTTAATTCTTTTTCACAATGACAAACAGAGACCACAGTTGAAGCTTTTGAAGTTAGGTTTAATCTAAGAAAAGATTCATAAGCTTTTAACAAGACCTCTGGATGGAAAAGCTGCATCAGGATTTTTTTTTTTTTTTTTTTGTATGTCTTCTGAGTTTCACAGAACAAAAAGCAGTGGGAAACGGGAGAAGTGTAGGTCATTATTAACTGGAGTAAAAGTGATGACTTTCCTTTTTCTTGTTCATTCTTAATAAATTATGTGCTTTCAGCTAAAAATAAATGGTGCACAGCATTCATATCCATTTCACATTTCAGGTTAACTCTTTCTTTTTTCTCTCAGCTTCACATGAGCCTGGTACTTTCTGAAGTCCGACTTTTAATTGAAATAATCCGGAATCCTAGATAATGAAGCTTTTCCATTTAAGCCAAGGATAAGAAGATGGATACGGGTAAGGGAATTTCCTCTGTTGCCAACCATAACTAATATAGGCTTGCAGTGCAACCTGCAGGAGGAGATTTTTCCAACTAATGTATTAGCAAATGCTTATCAACTGACTTTAGAACAGAGAAAGAATGACAAAGAAAGAAAGGAGAAGAAAAGAAAAAGAACACTTTGATTATGGTATTTTATTAATTCCTTTAGTATGAATCCACTAATTAATGTTGATTTCAATCCATCACTGCTTTGATAAATAACTAGGAACTTCTCCAAATTTTGCTAGGAAAACTAAAGGATCTGACTTTGAGGAATCAATTACTCTACCTTTTAACTAATATTTCATTTTAAAAGCTTTCCAATCAAAATTGGGAATAAACATTTTAATAAGCAAAATCTATCACCTCCATCACCATTGTCATAAAAATTAATTAAGATATCAGGATTAAAAATTGAACCCTACAACACATCATTGGCGACTATACCAAAGTTATGTCATAGCAATTTGAGATCTGAAGAGAAGACTTTGTATCAAAAAAATTAGCCAGTTCTTCCTTTTAGCTGGCTGTGAGTAATATTTAACATGTTTTCTTCTTCCTCATAGGCTTTCCAAAAAGGAATGAAATCCAACCAATTTTTATCTAAACAAAAATAATTTATTATGTTTAACCAAAAGTTGATATATTTTGACAGACATGCTGAGTGTGTTCATCATTGCAAATTTCCAGTAGTAGCATTTCCTTAATTTGTCTAAAACATTCTCATACTTATTACCTGTCATTCATACCACTTTTTCCTGGATAGCAGCTAACAAAGAACACAAGGTTCTTTCTTGGTTAGTGAGTCAACTTGTAAATTTCAGCCTTGACTTTTAGATTTCAGTAAATCTTTTTGATTAGAGTTGGGGCATTCTTAACAACTACTCACTCAGTGATGAGTGAGGACAATAATATCAATGCTATTTTAATTTCAAGGCATTGAAAAGGAAATGATGGATTTAAGCACCATGGGGAGATGTATACATCTTTACAACAATAGTTGCTTTGATCTGTGTCAGCACCAGGCACAGGCACAGAACATTCAGGAAGAAATTTGAGTTTAAGATTGTGTAAGATTGGGGCTGGGGATTTAGCTCAGTGACATAAACACCTGCTTTGCAAGTGCATGGTCATGAGTTCGATTCCCAGATTGTGTAAGATAATTGAAGCAAGCGTTGTGTTTCCAGTCCTAAGTATTAAAATGTAAATTTTCCTATTATCTGAATCTTGGAACCTGGTTATTTTCCTTGTATCAGAGCCAAAACACTGGTGCATAGCAGAACGTACATATGCTGTTCTGATAAGATGACAGACTTGTCTCAGTGTGCTCTAGATTTTCTCATTTTAGATTTGAAATCCTCATGTCCAGGAAATCTTTTCAAGTCTTAGGCAGCAGGCACAGTTCATTGATCTCCCAACACCTGAAAGTTCAGGAGAAAACATTCCCAAAATTGTGTGTGTGTGTGTGTGTGTGTGTGTGCATATGGGTTTGTGTGTGTGTGTTATAAACTTAGATTGCTGTTAACTAATCTATGTTTGAGTCATTCTGTTGCTTAAATAGATTATTTTTATCTCCTGTGCCAATATTAATTTCATATATTTTTATCTTGTCTACAAAGATGCCATAAAGCCTTGTTTTCCTGAAATATGGATATAATAAACCAAATATAAATTTCAGCATTTTTATAAACATGGCGAAAATGACATAAAATGTCATCAGATGACATTCTTTGGAATTTTGAACATAAGGTTATGTTAAACACTTGTTCAACAGAGTAGAACCTGCTTTCTCATTTTGCTACCAACGACTTTTCAGCTTACTGTCAATTTGTACTTGTAGAAGATACTTGGCTTTGCAGTTTAGACAAATCTGGTCCTGAATTTAGTGTCTTACACTTGCCCAAATCATAGCTTTCTCCACCCTCAACTTTAATTTCTTCTGCAAATCTGCCCTTTATAGGGAGCTTATAATATTTTATATACTATCAAAGGGTCTGTGTCTTAGTTACTTTTTACTTGTCACTGAGACAAAATACCTGAAGCCCAAATTGAGAAAGGAAAGGTTTATTTCTTACAGTTTTTGGAGGTTTCAGTCCACACTCAGTTGGCTCCAAGGCAAGCGGGCATGGCTGGGCTGCAGTTCATGGCAGTTGCAAACAGCAAGCAGGAACCAGCAAAGAACAAGACACTCCTACTTCCTGCCATTACATCACATCCTGGCCCCACCCCTAGGTGGGTGTAGCACTAACACCATCAATCCAAGCACTAGACAATGAACCAATCACAAATGCACAATGCAAACTCATGAGTCCTGGGGGACACAGACATAAACCATGACAGTCTGATCCATGGTTGATATATAATAATAGTTTACTTATCAGCATTTAATAAAAATCAGGACTGTTTTGACCATAGTCATAGGAATTACAGTCTGATTCCTAATCTTCCCTTCACAATTTTCTCTACTTATTAACAATAGTTTTATACATATATAGGTGAAGCAATGTAAAAGATGCTCATAATAAAGGAGAGACTTTTATATAGTGAAGTTTTCATTTGCACAAAACCAATCTTTGAAATGCTGATAAAGAAATGTGTCAAGTTGCTATTTAATATAGAACTTAAGATTGACTAATACTCTGCTCAATATAAATGCAAATGTTCAGCTGATCTACTAATTTTTATGTTGACAAGTGTCTTACTTACTTTTCTCATTGCTGAGACAAAATACCCAATACCCTATGTTAAAGGAGGAAAGAACTGTTTAACTTACAATTTGTAGAGGTATCATTCCATAATTGGCTGTCTGTAAAGCAGGATGGTGTGGTAGAGGAGGAAGCTTTCATGGTGCTGAAAGACACCAAAAGCAACAAGAAAGGAAGAGAGAGTAAGACTCTTTCTGTCCTATATTGTAATGAGGCTACCTGCCCTAGAGCAGGTGAAACACTTGCCCCCTCAATCCCTGCACTAGACCATGAAGCAATTACAAACTCTAGATTCAGCTGCCTCAGAAAAGCCCACTCTCCTATGACTGCATGAGGCTTTGGGAAGGCACTCAGACAAACAATAATAGGTGTAAACATGCTTTTGAGAGGGACTATGAAGCCTGTATTTTCAGGTTCATTCAACACTACTTTTTATTATTATTTCAATACCTGTGAGCACTATTACATGGATTCAAATCATTATAAGTTGCATCAAGCTGCCAGGCCCAGACAAGCTAATTGTTTGGCAGAGAGATAGAAAGAGAGAGAGAGACACAGACAGACAGAGACAGAGAGAAAGACAGAGAGACAGACAGGGAGACAGAGACAGAGAGACAGACAGAGTGTTCCAGAGCTAGAGTCTGTGCTAGTATGATTCCTCTTGTTTCCACTTTTATTCTACCTGCACTCCCGTACAATTGGATTATGGTGTCACTCACATTCAGGTTGGGTCTCTCCCCTCAGTTTATTGTCTTACAAGCCAATCTTCTCTAGAAACACCCCCTCCAGATATGCCCTCTGTGCTTTACTAATGGTTAGGGATTTCTTAAATGAATTAAGTTGACAGCCAGGACTAACCGTTATAGAGAGGATGAAGCACAATAGTCTTACTTTACCATGACTTAACTCTTCCCTTTATACACTCAGATGTGAAGTTCACATTATTTCTATTTGTTCTCCATTGTTTCTTGATACCATCATTATTATTCAAGCGATTCAGGAGAGTAAGAACTGCCAAAGTAAACTGTTTTCTCATGGAAGTGGGAATGGCTAATGAAAAGAGCTTCGGTCCTTTTGAATCTCAGCTATTCCATTTGATAGTGATGAGACACTGTGCGAATTATTTAATTCCTCTGAGGGGTCAGTTTCATTATATTGTTGTTGCCAATTTCATTTTGCTGTAGAGATTCTTCTGAGTAATATATTAACAAGAGATAAGAAAAGAAACAACTTCATGAAGAATGAGAAACCATAATACAATTGAGAAGAAAGAACATTTAAACATTGGACATGAAAATTAACTAATTGGAAAGCCTGATAAAACTATAATGATTATAATTAAAACTCTGTTAATAAACATTAAATATTTAAAAATGAATGATCCAGATATGCAAACATACATAAACAGAAATGAATATATTGAATAAAAATAGTTGCCAAATGAGATCTGTTACATCTTAAAATATTTGTCTAAAACTTGACATATGGCAAAACTCATTACATATTTTTATACATTGGTAATATAAATTTGTTTGTACAGTTAGTGTACTTAATAATAGTATACAACATACTTAACAATGTTAGACAGCAACTTTGTTCCTGAGAAGGTTGGTAAGAGAGGAACCAGAAAGGTTTTTTTAATAGAAAGTTTTACTTAGGAGGCACGTATGACGTTTTCTTGAAAGTGAAAGATTCTGTTGCGTGGAAAAATACCAATACACATTTAACAATTAGTTCAGGTGTACATAAGCACTTCTGCTACTTTGTCTACATTTTTTGAACACTTTTGTATATTTTATTTCATATTTTTCAAAAGAAATAAGTTAATTTGAACAATTTTAGGGCAACTCTTCTCATTGTGCAACGATTGGGAAATCTCATATGGTAGGTTCTGAAACTGAAGGATTTAGCCACCAATATGTCCCTTATTTAAATAGCTTTTTCTATTTCGTGTTTACAACACAACTCTCCTTGGGGGTCTCTCTTAATTTTACGTCTTGAGAGTTTCTGATTCTGAGTCAATGGAGCTGAGACAATATACATTGCACAAATATTGCTGGGAAATACTGGAGCATGAATTTAACAAACTTTTCCTTTTTACTGTAGACTGCACCACAATGACTTGTTTCTTAAGAGTAAAACTCTTAAATTAGAAGATGACATCCCTATGTTTATCAAGCTAACAGAGGTATATTCAAGTCATTTCAAATCATCACTGAGGATCTACCATGTGCCAGGCACTATGCTAGGCTGTGGAAGGGAAAGGAAGAATCATGGCATATTGTTTTGCTTCCAAAGTATTTATATTAATGTTGACACCAAAAATAAACAAACAAGCAAGCAGAGTAGTAAAGTAAAAAGTAAAAAAGTGTCTTAGTTACTTTTCTCATTGCTGAGACAAAATACCTAACACCCAATATTAAAGGAGAAAAAAGATTAGCTTACAATTTGTAGAGGTTTCAGTTCACAGTTGGCTGGTTCCAGGGCAATATGGCATGGCAGAAGGAGATCAAAAAGGAGAACCAATTCATAGCATGCAGAAGACAGCAAAAGCAATGAGTGAGGGGAAGACAAGCCTCTTTCATTGCTTGTATTGTATCTGGTCTACCAGGATGAAGGTGGCGCCAGTCCAATCAGTGGATTGATTTATTATCACACACAATTAATCCTAACACTCTTAATCGTACCAGTGCAGTGTGAAGCAATCACACACTTTAGTTTCAGCTACCCCTACCTATAACTGCACGAGGCTGTGGGGAGATATCTAGACACGAACTATAACAATAACATTTCCAATGTAAAAAAAGATACAGAAAAGCAGAACTAAATGGAAAAATGAATTATACAGATAAGAAATGCCATACACTTTGAAAAGCAAGTGAAGTATGTCAGATTATAACAAATTAAGAAGACAAGCCTGGTTTAATGTTTTATATGTATTAAAGGATATGTTGGATTTGAAGACTGCCTGCGCATAAGATGTCGTTTGACAAGAGTCTAAATAAACACATGACAATAACAAAATGCATGGTGTGTCTAGTAGAGAATGTGTGATACGAAAGCATTAGGAAGTGGAGCCAGAAGTTACAGAAGCTAAGCTTGAGTAATTTGGGCAATTCTGACAGTCTGCTTAAGACAAGGAAAACTGCTAGAACTCTTGATATAAGAAGACATTTGGCCTGGCTATAAGGAATGAAGAAGAAATAAAAGTAAGGAGGCCATGAGACGGGTGAGATTGTGGCGAAGTCCAAGAAAGTCTTTCCCTACTTCAGAAGAACCCTGCACAGAAAAGGACTGGCTGAGTCACAAGTGCCAGGCTTCCTCTTACTGCTCCCTAAACACGTGGCTTTCTCACCCTCAACTCATCAAGAACTTGTTCTTTAGAGACAGTTTAGAAAAATTCTATCGCATGATGCTACTAATTCTCTGTGAAAAAATTTTACTGCCCTGAAGCTTCACTTGCTTACTTGTAATCGAACTCCTTTAAAAATATTAAAGCCCACACGCAGAATCCTTGGATATGGGGACTCATCACTATAATCTGCATCGCCCGATTAATGATGGCCTTGTAGCAGGTGCTCAGTAAGTGCTTGTCAGCGAAAGAATGATGGTGAGAGGAAGATTCATGATTCAAGAGTGATTTTTGTAGGTTTTTGTCTACATTCTTATAATGTAAAAACCATAATAACTAGTTTATGCTCAGAGAACTTCAAAGCAAAATGTTGGTGCCAATGACTAGCAGAAAATGTTACCTTAAGGAAATTAAATCTTGTACTGAAGAAAAGAAATGAAAATCTTTTCTCTCTTAGCCTAAACACCCACAGGACTGATGGAGAATTCTTTCATATCAATTGAAAGAGTATATCCTTCAGGTTCTAATATACCAGCAATATCTCCAGGGTCCCCTTCCTTCCTGTGCCAGCATTCTTATGAGTTTAAGTTACTGAATTCATAACGCAAGTCAATATTCTTTTCATATAAGTACTCAGCTAGGGTAGTCATACACTTATTCTACTATAACTTTTAATATCTAAAATATTTATGGATCTTACCATAGGGACCAATCTTCATAGTGTGCTTCAAGAACCACAGTAAGTATGTCTCATAACTTTATGTGCCAAATTTTGTTTAAAGTTTTATGATACAGACCACTAATTTTTAAAACTGAACATTAAGATGCTTCCTAAGACTAGAGCAGATGTTTTTTACATAATCAGACCTTATGTAGTAATAAGCCAGAAATGTAAACTGAATTTCAGATAAACTATTCACCTACGATTAACTAATGTGTAACTGAATCAAAAGTATATGATTTATTTATATTCCTTATGCTGTGTAAAAATATATTGAAATCATTTGGGAGATTTCAGTATCTTTGTATTTTAACTTGGTAAGCTGCCTCCTACTAAACCTTCTTTGGAAAAAGTAAAGTTAAAGAGGAAGGGGGAGCACAGGTTACCCCATCTTGGAAGCAAGGGGGAAGGATTACTTATGAGGGGATGGTTAGGTAAGACCATCAAGAGTAAATGATGATAGCAGTGGTGAAAATCACTACTTAATCAAATTGGTATTTATTTGAGCTGTGGTGGCAAATCCAGAAACTGAAGTATGACTGCAAAAGGCTGTGTTTCCTACTCCAAAAAGATTGTGTTCCTATTAATTCACCCCTGTCAGAAATATTTTAGCAGGAGCTTAAGCCTATCATAATGATATTAAAATGAAGACTTAATCCTTTTAAAGAAATGTGACTTAAATTCACTAAAAGCAATGGGTGAATGGTACTATATGTTTTTTGGGGAGTTTGGGAAGAGAAAGGAAAGAAGAGAAGAAATAACTCAGTAGGAATATAGTGTAGGAAAAACAAATGAACTTTAAGACGTAACTGTGCTTAACTTTACAGTTTTGCTTCCAAAACTGGTTCAGGATCCTTTCTTAAAAATATTTGAAGAATAAGAAAAGCAACTATAATAGTGGTTCTGTTTTCCTCCCCAAAGTCCTACAGGGCAGCTTTAGAAAGTTCACTTGACCTTGAAACTACTTAGATAAAAATTTCATGGGGTAAAACTGTTGTGAAGAGACTGAGTGTGTCTTTTAAAAGGACCAGCCACCATAATGCCACACAGTAACATAAACAGTCCATGTATTCTGGGCTGCATCAGACATATCTCAGTGAACCCAGTTTAAGTACTGTTGCTTCCCAAGTAGACACTGGTATGCTGTAGAAAATGAAGACTCCTTGGCTTGTTAAAATAATTGGCTAGCTTTCCCTCACCATATCAATGCCAGTGATAAGTCAGCTCAAAAAGAGTAAAGGTGTACATAGGCTCATAGTTTTGGAGATGTTTCCGTTCATGATCATTTGACCTCATTGCTTGGGGCCAAAGGTGAGGTTGCACATCATGGCAGAAGCACATAGCACAGGAGAATACTTAACTTGTGGTGGGGAGAGAAAGAGAGAGAGAGAGAGAGAGAGAGAGAGAGAGAGAGAGAGAGATTGAGAGACAGAGACAGAGACAGAGAGACAAAGAGACAGACAGAGAAAGAGAAAGAGAGAGGGAGGGAATGGCTAGGTCCCCTATGTCCTTCATAGTATACCCCCAGTCACCTAAGAACTTCATAGTAGGTCCCACTTCTTAAAAGTTTCTACCACTTCTCAATGACAAAAGCAGCAGAACACGCCTTTAACTGTATTTGGGGATCATTCCAGATACACACTATCAGAGAAATAAAGAAATGAAGAAGGCAAAGAAGAAGGAGGAGGAGGAGAAGGAAGAAGAAGAGTGTCTCGTTACTTGACTATTAGAAGATTATTCTGAGGTGTTTACAAGTAACAAAAGTGTCCCCTCAATGAAAAGCTAGAAGTTTCTTCTTTTACATGACAACAAAGGTTCTTCCTTTTTTCTGTGGAAATTAGAATCTCTGTGAAAGGAACAACATGGAGGCTTCATCATGGATGGCTCCTATCAGCCTCTGGCAAAGAAATCGCCATCCGGTCCAGTGAACTATTGATACCTGCTGCTCAGGAAACACTGGTTGATGGTAATAGTAATGATAATGGTGATGATAATAGTAGGGAAGACTTTGCTTCAAAGAAACATTATCTGTGTTTGTGGGCATAGAGATTTCAAATTATATGGCACTTGAGTCAAATTTTCCTTGGAAATGAGGCTGTCACACTTTACTCCATGTTAAAGAAAGTTTTCAGCTCTTTACTTACTATATAGAAATTCTGAAACAACGGTGTTTGAAAGTGCTTGCCTTTACTCTCTGTTAGTAGTCATTCCAGAGCTATATAATAGAATGCGTTAGTAAAATGAATGGAAAATCTGTCCATTTTGGTAAAAGGAAAAAGATTTTTTAAAATCTAAACTGCCTAGGTTGGAGAAGTATGCTGAAATGTAGATTAAAAACTTAGATGTAGATTTAATCCATATATTTCTCAAATAAAGACTCTTACCAGAATCTTTAAATTTTAGCATGTGCTGAGTTTATCCTGAATACTCACAATCACTGTTTTTCCCTTCCAAGTTCTGTAAGCCACAGATATGATAGACAGTTTTCGTGTGCAGTTGCAAAATTTCTATTTGTTAGCAGTAGTGGTGTTGTCAAGAAAAATCTCTTTTCAAGGTATTCTTGGAAAAATTTCTCAAATTTATTTCAAGAGATTGGAACCTGAGGTTGTATAATGGGGTATTTTGGGACCTAAGGGACAAAGGAAGGGTGGCACACATAAACATTTTGTCAAAGGAAAGTAATGTAAAGTAAATTTAGCAAAAATATGTTCAATGTTTATTCAAATATATCTTAAAATAAACCAGGATAAATAGAAAAATTTGTGCCTTGTAGTTAACAAGCAAAAGAACAGGACTCTGGGCTTCTTCTAGTTAGCCTGCACATTAGGCATAGATACCACCAGTTAATGCATGCATTCATTCATTCAATTGACAATGACTAATTAAACTTTAATTATGCATCAGTTTCTGTAATAAAATCTTCTGTTTAAAGAAAAAAAAAAATACCACCCTTATCTGCAAGGAGTTTCCCTCTTGAAGGGAAAGAGGTATACAAATATGCACTTATAATAATGGAATATGTGAGGTAGAAAGTATCACCAAAATCAATAGTGAATGTTTAAAGGAAAATTTTTAAAAATTGTTGCAGGAAAAGACATATTATTTTTAATCTCCCTCAAAAAATCTAGCTCTGTATACACTTATCCTATCATTCTTGTTGATAGAACTGTGGGGGACCAGCGGCGGCTGAAAAGATAGGAAGTATGAAATATAAAGACCTTTATTTTGAGAATGAGGGGAGAGACACCCCCGATCCCCTGAGGCGTGGCATCTGCACCCTGGTCGGTGATTTCTCCATGGAATACATGGAGTGGGGCCTATATGTAGCTTAGGTTAGGGGTGGTGCCTGAGGGGGCATTAGGGATGCACAGGTAGCCCATTGGCACTAGTTTGGCCCCAGAGGTAGATTTCTAGGGGTGGAGGAGATAGAGCCCCTTGGTTCCGGCTGAGGCTTTTCCAGCTACAGTGTCCGGCCTGGGCCAAAACTCTTTCACTTGCCACTTAGTGAAGCAGTTCTAGAAGAACTCTTGTGAATGTCTTTTCGTAGTGCCTTTGATGCCATGAATTAATTCAAATGGCTATGGTAATTTGTGTCAAATGAAACATTAAGGTGCTACACAACCACCTTATTCATAGGCTCTGGTATCATGGGACTGCTGGCTCTTCTCCAAAGCTGAAAGGACCATGAAAGGTAAAATTCAAGACACTGAGACAGCTATGACGGACAAACAAAGGCATGAGAAAAGGACTTCCAGAACTGATTCAACTGAGAGGGAGTGTTTTGATGGGAATTCATGCCATATGTTTTTGCTATAGTAACTAAAAAATTTAGTCACCATGTTTTGTAATCATACCAGATAGTGGATTGTAAGATAGTGGAGATACACAATGAATAAGAGAACCCATTTTTGAGACGGGACATAGAATGTCAAAGGCAGTCACACAGAGAAGATGAGAAAAAACTTGAGGATGAGTGAGAGGTTGTCAACCAAGGGAAAACATCATTCCACCATTATGAGAGGAGTGCAGATTGGCATAATGCAATGGGAATGATGCAAAAAGTTTAGCACCACCTGAGAGTGTTGATTGGAGGGAAAAAATGTATTTTGTTTTGCCTTTTTGAGACAAGTTGGCCTTGAACTATGTTGCACAAGGTGGCCACAAACTCCTGGAAATCCTCCTTTTTCAGCTTCTTGACAAGTGGGATGACAGATGTGCCTCATTGTGTCTGGCATTAAAGTAGAAAAGTTTTGAGATTAGAAAGGTGGTGGGGATTAATTTATGGAAGCCTCTTCTTGTAATAAATTTGAGCATAATGCAGTTCAAAACTATATCAATGTGAGAACACTTCCTAAAATCTTTACATATTCACACATTATACAACACTTACTAAATGAAAAATATAATGACACACAACTACAAATGATTCAGGAATGCACCTACAGACACTCAAATCCTTTGATCGTTAGAAAAATATTTCTTAGGCACTTACATTGTACCTTCACAGCACTAAGGAAGTGACTTTCATGTATATTAGAAGAGGAGATTTTTGTTCTTAACTGATTTGATGTTTTGTGATGTAACCCACTGTTAACAAATCAAAGCAATATATGTGTTAATTCCAGAGTGAAGACAGCTGGCTATCTATGCAAAAAGAATGGAAAACATGAGAGGACCCTAGGAATCTTGGTGATGCCAGGGAAAGTGTCACAGAATAAGATTTAATTTACTTTTCAGAAAAGTAGGAATTTTCCAGAAAGAAACTTTGTTGTGAAGGAAGGGAGGAGAAAATTTTGGGTGGAGGGAACAGCTTGTACAAAGGCCTAGAAGTAAGGAAAGGTAGTCTAACAAAGAGATCAAAGGGTTTGGAAGACCTCTTTTTATCTAATTTAGAAAATATAAATGCAAACAGTGAGTTCTCTGTGTAAGAAGTAGTCAGATCCTTGCTCATCTATTTTGGTATTAGGACTCCTGGGCATAAAGTCTTTTAATTACAATGCCCAATTATTACCGAAATCTATAGTGATCTCTGTGTGGCTAAAGTATCACAGTGAAAACAACAGAGAAGGCAGCACTGGAGAATTAAATACTGTTATAAAAATGGGAATAAAAATCAAATTATATATGCTGCTAATTTGAAAATGCAGATCAGAGAGAGAAAAATACCAAAATGGTAATATCTTCAATTTAAATGCACTATTTATCACTACCCTGCAACCTACTATTATTGGGCTATTACCTCGATGATTAAACTTTTCAATTATATTTTGCATTGTATTAGGCTTTATGCAATCATTAATTAGTTCACTCACATAAAACTCAGTGAGGAAGCAGAGGGGTTTTATTACCCTCTGTTTCACAGATGAGAAAACAAAAAGCAACAAGGTTTAGTGGCTCCCGAAGAAGTTTTCCTCTCTGATCCAGGGCCTGCAAGATGGAAGTGTGAATGCCCTGCAAAGCCCCACTGGTAGAGCTCCCTCAGTTCCACTCCCAGACTCACATTCTTCACTAATTGGGAATGGGTACCCTGGGTGTTCTTGAAAAATAATGATATTCAGAGCTGCAAGTTGTATCTGTTTGCAACCTATGTTTGTTTACTTGTGGCAATTAGCAGCCATCTGCTCTGGAGAGACAGTATTAGGCCTTCTTTCTCTGGAAATATTGACTTCTGGAGAGGTGAGATCAGCCTATTAGGAGAGGAACACTGACAAATGAGCAGAACCTTGGGTCCACTGGAAAGCTGGGGTGGGAGTTTCATGTCAGATTCAGAGTAACTCTTCTGAGCTGTGGGTTTAGCTCAATGGCATAAGTGCCTACCTGGCAAGTGTGAGGTTGCGAGTTTGATTCCTGGTAGGAAAAAAAAAAAAAAAAAAAGGAAGGACTATCAATACTTTTTTTTTTCTAGTCAGAGTTCCCGTGGGATAACTCTAGTGGAAGCTGAAGAAACAATGTGGTTTCTTGGGTCTTTATCTTTCTATCCAAAGACTTAGCATAACATGTACAGATGAGGTTGAATCCACAGTCCGTTGATGCTGTACCAGGAAACCTACTGTGATATGGGAATGGCATAGAGAAGTCACATGGGAGGAAAATCACAGGACCAAGGGAAGGACAAAAAATGAACCAGGAGTACATGGCTGAGAAGCGACCTCAGTGACCACACAGTAGATAGATACCTTCTGTAACTTCTGGGATGATGGACTTCTATCTTAGCTTCTGACAGATGTTCTCATGTCTTCAAGGAGGTCCAGATAGTCTGGAATATATAAAGAATTATTTAAAAATATTTGGCTCTATGGCTTATATGAAGAAAATGTATCCCCAGTTTTCCTGGCTCTGTTCCCTGGAATATCCTGCCAACCTGAAATGTGGCTTAGATGAAGGCTACATTTTTCAGGCTCACTCTGCACCAGGTTGCTTAGGGATATACATTTCTCTCTCATTGTGATTTCTTCCATTTCCAAATCTTTCTGCTTTACCTCTATATTTGTGTTCTGTTTTTAGCTAGCGTATTCATTTAAGATAGATGAAACATAGCCATCTTAGGTCTCTTACTCTCATTCTTGGTATTCCTTTCCTAGCCCTCTTCTTTCCATTTGCTGTCTGAAATAAGCACCAGGGAGACCCCTGTCTCAAATTTAATTTTGTAGAAACTCTCTTCTGTATCCTTCCCAAAGCACTTTGCATTTGCAAAGATGATCTTGATACCTGATATAGTGAGATACTATTTTAGGGAAAAGTTTCAGAGTCGATTTTTTGGATGGTCTTGGCAGTAGTATGCAGGGCTAGTTTTCATTGGCTTGCAAGAACTGAATGTGCACACCTTTCTCACATTCCATGTTATATTTGAGTTTGATAAACAAAACCAAATACATCAAATATAAAAAAAATATATGTAATAAGAAGGAACTTACTAAATTGCTCTAGATGAACAATAATGAGTCTCAAAGCAACCATCTGCACAGTGAAGAGATAAAGAAACCAATAGCTATTGATCTAAAAATCTGGAAGCTCCAGAGTATGAGGAAATAATAAAGTAGCCCAAAACAAGGATGAAGGTCTCTAATCTACCTATAGGATCATTATAATCCTCCTAAAAGGCTGAAGAATTTGCAGTTTGATGTCCACAGGCAAAAGCAGAAACAAAAAATGCATTATTTCAATAAGGGTCAAAGGTATGTATATCTGAGTTTCTCTCCTTTTTTTTTCCACTTGGATTCCCATACTACTAGATGATGCTACCTATGTTCAAGGAGAGTCTTCACTCATTTTGCAAACCCATTGTCAGTAATGTCTAGAAACACCGTTGCCTTAGCCTCTAGCCTATAGTAAATGTGTAATTTTCAAAAGAATTTGTTAAAATAGGGAGGATTAGTTTCAATATAGTTCAAGTTCAGATGATTGGTTTACCTAACTAGCCATTACTTTCTCAGGGAAAAAATAGAGTATTTGCTTTGAATGAAATATTTTTAGCAAAGTCACTGAAATTTGGCTCAAAAATCTAAGTGAGGAAGTGAAACAGAATGGTCACAAAAAGCCTTAATAGATATATGACATGCTAGAGTTTGTCCTAGTGACTTGAGAATTAGCATAAAATGGCACATGCATTTTAAGTTCTTTAAGGATTTTGTTTTTTGTGAGATTCTTATGTGTATTCCTTTAGGAGTTAATCTATTCACATCCGTGCTGAATACAAAGTGTGCTTAGCTGATTTTCCTAGGGAATATAAATTGAATTTAGTTTCACACTCAGGGATACCACACCCCTTTTCCATCATCCCTGCACATAAACAATCAGGGATTTGCTTATTATGCTATGGGTCTGTATTCTTTGGGTGCAGCAAGCTCCACACGTGAGAAAAATATTCCCCCTGTCAGGATCATTATTTCTCTTCCTCTAGGTTAGCATCTTTTCCTGAAGAGAAACTAATCATGAAATAATTAGTAGGCTGCCAGACAAAATGCTCTGATTCAGGATCTAAACTGAGGAGAAATGATTTTTCCTTTGAAGGAGGGGATCACATTGTTTCATGGGGTGAACTTTACATTTGTGGTCCTAGAGCTCACTGGACAGTGCCAGGGTACTTATTGGCTTTTTCTGCATCCCAATTTCTATATTTGAAATATGAGAGACCCTTGCTACTTTTTCCAGTGACAATGATTAGAGGTTTTAATGTGTGGTCCTGAGAGTGCTGAGCACACACTCATAGCCAGTGTAAATCCTCTGCTCAATTCCCAGAGGTCTTAATTATTAACACCCTAGAGAACATTTATCTGCGATTTCTATGTTAATCGTGTGTTCCAGAGGCAAAGAAAGACCAAGAACCAAAGGCATTGCCCTAAACAACAGATCTTGTGAAGCAAGGCTCCCACTTCCCCGAGGCTTTCTTGAGGCAGGGGTAAGTACAGCACAAGAGAGAGGGACCTCGAAGAGTCAGACCAGTTGTCTCCTAATTTACAATTTTGATTGAACCAAGTAAGGGAGCTTGAAGACCTCCTGTTCCCCGAATAGTTGCAAAATTTCTTCAAATTTTGGGACTTTATCTGAATTATTTTTAGGAAAGCATTTCAACTGGTTTACTTATCAGAGAAAATGAATGTTCTGAGTGGCAATTTCATCCTTCTAGTTGAACACACAGGGAAACAGTGGTACTTTGTAAAAGATTCCCAGAAAAAATGCAATTGTTATTTTAAAAATAAGCAAGACCAGCTAGTTAGGATAAAGATGTATGAATTGCCAATCCTGTATCTCACCTGCATCTTTTATGTGGCAGATATGAATGCTTTATAGGTAATGAGGTCCTCAACAGGAGAGTTATGGCCTAACTGCCTGACATTTGTAAAGCTGTAAAATGTAGGGGGAGATTTTACAAGCAAGATGAGCTGCCCTCCTGCATATTAACACAATTACGCACCTATGCACATGTCTAGGAGTAAATAGTGTATTTATAGCATTAGGATCCTCCAAAGGATATTAAGCAGACATTGCAATTTGCATTTTAATTTTCCTACAAGAAAATCTTTCTATTCGTCTTAAAACTTCCAGGAGCTTTAAGCCTTTTTAGCTCTGTTCTGTGTTTTGCAGCAGGGGCAGCAGGACTAACAACACCCTCAGGCTCCAGCCCTTACTGCCATGCACTGAATTCAACACCCAAGACATTGCATCACTGGGAATTCAGAGAATTCCGGAAAGCTGCGAAATGTCAATGCTCACTCTCAGTCTGAATGAAATATTTAGGTTGTCTCTTTCCTGCCTAACTCTCTTCTCTAAAGTCTCTGAGGTTCCTAATTGTCTTAGAATTGTTAATAGGTACCGAGTAGCCTAATTCCTGTTTTGTTTTTAAAGTATGGAAAGAATGAAATATTATTTGGATCACTGACAGAAAAGAAACAGGGTAAAGATTCGGTGAAAAGAAGGAAGGAACATTATAGCACTGCTTTCACCCTGAACCAAGTTTCTGTCAAGAAGCTACCATCTCTTTTCTATCTTGAGGAAGCAGTCATGAATTTTAGAAGCTTAAGTATCTTTTCTCGTTTTGTGAAGTCCAAAGTCAAATTCTCAGCAGGACCATAGTCCCTTAAAGACTCTATGGAAGAATTTTTTCTTGCCTTTTTCAGCTTCTGGTGACTGAAGGAAATCCTGGGCTTTCCTGTCCTGGTAGCTGCCTCATTCCAGCCTCGGCCGGTTCTGGCACACGATCCTGTATGGCTATGTCTCTTCATCTCCAAAGAAAGCCACAGTAGTTACTTCTGAAGTGACATTTCCTTATAGGGGCACAAATCCCTAGATTGAGTCCTCACTCTAATTTAACATGACTATATTTTACCTGGATTATATCTGTGAAGACCCTATTTTCAAAGAACACATTTGTAGTTATCTGGTATTGTGGTTTATATCCAGATGTCTTCTCAAAGACTCGTGTGTTCATGGGTGGGACTTTTGGCAGGTGACTGAGTCATGTGTGTGTGATACTCATTAATGGATCAATCCACTAATGAGCCTATAGCTAAATGTTATTTGGGAGGTGAAGCCTGGTTGGAGGAGGTGGGTCATGGAGGGTGTGACCAAAAAAGATGTATCTCCTTCCTTCTTCCCTTGATGTGTCTCTGCTTCCTATTTGGCATGCCCAGAGCAACCGTCTACCACCACATCCCTCTGCCATGTCTACCTGTACATGGAAACCTCTACAAAGTGTAGGCCAAGATAAATCGTTCCTCATTATAATTAAGGGCATTGGATATTATGTCTCAGTGATAAGAAAGTAAGACACCTAGGATTAGGACCTCAGTATGCTCTGTGGGACAATACAGTTCAATCTGCAACTGAAATGATAAGAAACAAATCATCGTCTACTTCTAGTAGAAAAAATAAAAGTCATTATCACAAGCCCAGACTAATATTTAATGTTGCAGGAGCAAAATTGAAAGGAGATGGATATGTAACTTACTAAGCTCTCTCCTATTCCAGCAGACATTTTCTTTGTCAGGGACAGTTGCTGAAGGTTCTGGAAAACTAGAGTAGAAGCATTTTATAGTCCCTACTAAATTTGGACTTTATTTTTAATCTTTACTCTATTATTCTTTTCTCCTTCACTAGGTAACTTCCATCCAATCAGCCTCTATCTTCCTAAAGTCCTATTATTAGGGATCCAATGAAGAAAAGTCTCAATTGTCTCTGTTAAGGTTACGACAAGAAAAATAAAAAAAAAAAAAAACAGAGATGAGTTTAGTAATACATGAGTGGCTGGGAAGTCAGTGTCTCTTGACGGGTCCTCCTCCTCATATTCCCAAACAGCTATGATTTATTGGGTGTATACAGTGATAGGCGAGGCTAGTGAAGGATTCCAATTTGACAGAAGACTCTGATGTTTTAGGACTCTATGGGCAAGTATAATCCTGTGATGACTCAAGAGGGCATGGATGATCATATGTTAAGAAGGAGCTTGTTCTAGAGTATAATCCTGGGATGACTCAAGAGGGTGTAGATGAGTTTATGCTAAGAAAAGTCAATGGAAAATCTCAGATGGGTGGTATGGATAACCCCAAGCCTCCATTTTATCCCCTAGAGAAGTATGCAAAATTAGCCATTGTGAATTTGTGGTCCCCGACATCCTATTCCCCATTTTATTCTCTTATTTTGTTATGAATTCAAATTTTTAGTGCCTTTTACCCACTTCAAATTAATATGCCATTGTAAATCTCATATACAATGAAAGAAAAGAACTTATCATTCCTGAAAACAAAGTATAGGTATTAGTCATCAGTGAAGAGGTTAGGAAGACATTTAGAAGTAAGAAGCTTGTTCACCTGCTCTTATTGTCCTTGTGGTTTTGATGAATGAACTTGCATAGGGACAGCATACTCAGAGGTGTATTACTGGACTTTCTGCTTTGCCTGATTATCTTGCTGAATCTGACTGAGGTAAGTTCCAGTGTGTGCAGTGAAGACAGAAAGAGTCATTTATGATCACATTGTAAAGTACTTCGAGTTTCCTTTTGTTTCCCAAAACAGTTTTTCTGTCTACAAACAACACTTATTTGACTAACAAACACAGTTGGAGCAATAGATAAATGAATAGGCCTTGGATAAGCAACAGCTTAGAATAGAAAGCTGATTTATGTACTGTCATAAATCCCATGAGTTATTGGTTCAGAGGAGAACAGTACATTCTCTTCCCTTTATAATTACACAAAAGTAAGCCATTCTGACAAAAGTTACACATAACAAAGCTTTGCCTCATTTTAGAGCACAGGCCTAGAGTGTAAATTTGCTGATCTAGCTATAGCATGTGCACTACAATGGAATCCACACAACAGATGATCAGAGGATTTATTTTGGCTTTAGCCCATGAAGCACTCGCTGTCTACAGCACAAATCTTCACTGTGCTGTTGGCATCGTGTCATAATGGCAGTGGAAGATTCTATGATTCTCCATCTCATCCTATTTTTTAAATTATTGTGTTCATTATGCTTAACTCCTAACCCAATAGCGTATGTGCTCAAATTCACCTTTTTCTCTCCAGATTGAGACCCCAAGTGTCCTAATTGGATGGAATAATTTTTCTTATTGAGACTTGACTATACTCATAGAAGCACAAACATAGGTATATTATTCCACCTATCTGGAAAGCACTTGTTAGTGGAAGGCACTGAGCTACACACTGCAGACAGAAATGTAAATATGAGCCCCTGTCCCTTGGGAGCTTAGATTTCTATGTATATGTGTGAGTGGGTCGGGGGGTGGGTGTTAAGAATGTTTTAGAGTAAAGATGGGGAGAAGACACATAAGTAGGATTAAATAAATGGTATGTTGAACATGCAGCATCGGGAAAATGTTTTGTATTAAATGGGCCAGATAGGGCTTCCAGAGGAAATGGAACATGTCAACCTGTACATTCATATAACCATGTTAACCTGTGAGATAGAGTTTTAGAAACAACACCTTCACCAGACAGGCACTATATTCAGAGGCTGGCAAGTGATTCACCATTAGTAGACACATAATTCATTGACAGATGTTTTGGGAGGGCTTAATTTTAGTCCAATTCTAGCTTAACAAAAGAATGTGAATGCCCAGTAGGATTCATTACAATAGGTATAAAATATGTTGAATGCAGAAATGGGAATCCATGTTACTGTGCACTGCAGCATATTTACATATATTCTTAGAAATGGAAAGAAAAATCTGGTCACCTTTGATGAACTATGTCACTCCTTCCCATTTCATGTGACTAAAGACAGTATCTGGTAGTTCCACAGAGCTTTCTGTGTTGGTCCTTATCTCCCAGGTAGCAACCATTTCCTCTTCTTCTATATAGTACAGTAAAAGGCAAACAGCAATGTGACATCAGCTATTGAAAGAAAATCCTGGTGAAAATTAAAACCATGGAATTCAGTGATGTTTCAGTTCAGAAATTTGAGGGATGTTTTTGATGCAGATACTCCTCTCCTCTCCTCTCCTCTCCTCTCCTCTCCTCTCCTCTCCTCTCCTCTCCTCTCTTCTCTTCTCCTCTCTTCTCTTTTCCTCTTTTCTCTTCTCTTCTCTTCTCTTCTCTTCTCTTCTCTTCTCTTCTCTCCTCTTCTCAAGAAGGACCTTAGATTTCCTGTTGAGAATGTGCAGTGTTCTTTCTCTAAGTTAAAGACTGGATGGTCTGCAGCCATGCCAACAGCTGGACGTTTCTCCACCAACTGTCCACTTCTCTAACTCTTCCAAAAATTTGAATGATCTTGAGAAACATATGTACAGAGGTAAGGGGCTGGTGAGGTAGAATTCTGAAGCTTACTATCACATGATCATGAGGAGGAAGTCTGGATGGGTTTAACTGCCCATGTAGAATGTGCAGCCAGTGTTGCACCTGCTAGATTAAAAGGAAGATGGAGTGGCAGAGACACACTAATGGATGATTGCCAATGAAGCATTTTGAAGGTCAAAATAAAATTCTCTCTCCATAAATGAAGAAAAGACCACCTAATGTGTAGCTACATCTATCTTTTAAAAGATTATACTGATTTTTGTGTTATATATCTGAAAGCTTTCAGAAAAATGTTTTGTGAAATACTTCTGTATTGAATGAGCATCTCCAAGTTTTCAAATCAGTTTAATTAAAACTTCTATCTGTTTGTTAAACTCCTATTTGGTGTCTTTTATTATGCTGATGGAGTCCAAGAGATGAAAGTGTACAGCTCATTATCTTGTTAAGAAAAATGACAGTGTACATCGACATGTTTCTGTTTGGCAGGATGACTAGTAAAATGTAGTTCAATGTTTTCCCAATAAATTAGTATTAATTAAGCATTTGCTAAGTACAGGGTATTAGAAGGTACATAGAAAAGAACATGGATGTTGTCACGTTCTATCTGGGATTTCTTAAGACTCTTTGAGCCTATGTAAAATGATCACAGTAAGCATTTTATCACATTCTAATGTGAAGAAAGCATAGCAACTGATTCAACATATGGCAAAGCTCATAGTTCATAAACACTTGCTAACCTTGCCCTGAAAGTCAGTTCCTAGATGGAAGCCTAGAATTTCAAGGATTGAATTCCTTCATCTGAAATCCAGACTTCTAGAAAAGATGATTCCACCATTCTGAGTCTCTGATTGGTGGCACCCTTGACTATTCATCTGCTTCAGCTTTATTCAGCAGAGTTAAGCTGAACTTGTGCCAATTAAGTCTCTGCTTAGTGTACAGGAGCTGGCAATTTCATTATGTTTATAATTGTCTCTTTATTGATCTCCTACTCTGAGATAAATACACTCAGAATCCTTTCTTACCCCTCATTTATTTCTACTTCCACCCCGGTTCAAGACGGTAGGTCTCACTGGGTGGTGCCTGACGCTCTTATTCCAAGCATTTTTGCATCTTCCTACAAAATACAGATGTAAGAAAAGCACTAAAGTACTCATCCTGTGAGCTCATAATCCCAGGATTATGGAAGGGATTCTAAGAGGGAAGGCATACAACCTCCCACTGTTAGTGTTTGCCTCCAATACTTGATATGTACTTCTGGAAAGTTCTGTTCCATGGTCTGTAATTCCCTATTTTTCCTTTCGTATGTAGAAGATACTCCTACACAATGCTGTTTCATGGTGCTCATTCCCTCAACCCTAATACTGGCCTTTCAGTGACTGACTTTTTTGTTTTTATTTATATTTAAAGATGAGCTTGTTACTAAAGCAATCTTTTATCTCATGTATATGTGGATGAACCTTGTTGAATAACCATACTGGTAATGCTGTCATTTGTTTATGATGTACTTTGAAATTTTACGTCTCCACTATTGTTTTGATACTTATAATGCATTTATCAATTGGAGAATCAGTTGGGGCTGCATTTGACTACAGATAAGGATATAGCAACTCAGACAGATTATTTGGCTAAAGTCACCCAACCAGTAACACTTAGGTTATAAATTGCAAATCTGGTAATTCCAATTCTAGTGCAATTTCCCCCCACAATTCCTTTATTTGTACAAATAGTTATTGATAAGTTTTAGTAACTAGAAAAATGGCAACATTTTGGGCATGCTCACATTTTAGCAAAGACTTTGAATTCTTTAATTCAGAGAATTTATTTTACAAGCAAAACATTCCAGGTGTGTCTAAGTCTGTTTTGTGCTGCTATAACAGAATACCTGACATGGAGTAATTTATAAAGAACTGATATTTATTTTTATAATTTTTAAGACCCTGAACTCAAAGATTACCATGCCAGCATTTGTTGAGCACCTTCTGGTTGTGTCATCTGATGGTCAAAGGCAGAAGGGTAAGAGATAACCAGAAAACACGAAATTGAAATTGCAACCTCATTTACTTCTATGATTAGTACCAATCTGTTCCTGAGAGTAAAAGACTCGCAATTTAAAGGGCTCACATTAATGCCTTACCACCCAACACTGTTGTATTTGGGATTAAATTCCTAAAACATGCCTTTTGGATGACACATTCCCACCATGGCTAGGTGCTACAGCACCCTTTAGATTGTATGCTAGTGGCTGAAAGTCCTGTTTTCACTCGCTTGGGCTGTTGCTTGTACCACTTGCAGACCTGCTTATAATTCCAATCAGTTCTAACGACATATCCACAAATGGTCCCAAAAATGTGTATAGTACATGCTAGAAGTAGTTTTGTTTTGAAAAAGGGACTCATTATGTATTCCAGGAAAGGCTTAAATGTGCATAGACCTTCCTATCTCAGCCTCCTGAATGCTGGGATTATATGTGCAAACCAAGACTGGCTCCTATGTCTTGATTCCTACACATGATTCAAGGTAATTTTCATAAATAATTTATTGGTATGATTTTAGTTAAAAATGCTCTGAGGTCTATTCGTATCTTCATTTTTAAATTAATACAACAAACTGAGATGAGAATTAATCAAACATCAAGCACCTGGTAGAGTGGGCTTCACCTCCAAGTCTGACTTGATCAGTGCTGGGAAATGTCTGTTATGCTTTTGACTGGTCCTGACTTGGCCATCTCCAATAAGCCCAGAGTTGGGCTACACTGCCTGAGGCCATTTCAAAATCTTTCTCTCATTATCTCACTATCTCACTATCTCTGCCTGCAGATGACAATTTCTTACATCCTCCTGGTGTCTTCCTCTGTTTTCAGCTGACGTAACTGTATCGGGGAGATAGTCCCTCTCTGTGCTGGGACCCCTTGGATATATTAGAAATGTTGCAGGAAGACCCTGTTTCATGGGATTGGTTTAGTCTTCTCTCTGATAGTGGCCTCACAAACTCCAGCCCTGCTTCCTCAGCACCCAAGCAGAGCATTAGCACCTGGCACCCTTTCACACGGTGCGCCTTACATCAAAATCATACTGTTAGCAGCAGCTTGGTGGTTCTCTTTTGACAGCAGTTATTGTAGCTATCAACCTATCTCCCCAATACTTCCAGCTTTTGTAGTGTTTCAAGTCATATTTTTTCTATATAGAAGAGTGACACTCATAGTAGAGTCTGTCTGTGGCTCCGCTGAAGCATAACAACCTTTAGCTAGAGGACAAGACTTCCATGAATTGCTCAGCTGCTGTGCTCAATTAGTCTTCCAATATATTTCCCCCCTATTTCCTCCTCACTTGCTGTCAAACATGTCAAAAAACAGAGCAGCTTTTCTGATGTGGACACTGGCTCATTAGGCCCCAGCTGAGATCATTAAATTCTGTTTCTTTAAGAAAGAACAAAAAGGGCAGATTTATACTTCCTTTGATAGGACTGGTCTTAAATTTCCTCCCTATTGTGAGATGGATAGTTGGTGATGAATCAGTGATATTTCAGACTCCACTGGGAGCAGACCAGCTGCTTGCAGAATGGAGATTTGTGGGATAGAAGGGCACCCAAAGAGCCACTGAATGAACACACACACACACACATACACACACACACACACACACACACACACACACACACACACACGCTTCTTGTGTTACCTTCTGTTGTGGACTAATTTAAATAGTACTACTTTGTTTACTCAAGACGAGGTTTCTCAGTCTGAGTGCTATTTATATTTTGGACCACAGAATCTTTGTTGTGAGAACTGTTAAGAGCATGACAAGATGTAACTAGCATGCCCAGCTTTACCCATTAGACTCCAGCAGTACACCTTGTAATGAGCAAAAATGTGCCCAGATTTTGTCAATTGTTTCTTTGGAGCAAAATCACTCCCAATTAGGAAACAATACTTTAAGAAAAAATTTCACATGTTAGGGTCTCTCAAGCCAATTTTCTAGAGTGAAGAAATCAAAAGTCTGAGTTTTAGAATGGTGAGCCAGAAGATGTGAGATAATTATTATTAATATGGCCAGTGAGACAAACTTGTGAATGGGGGGGGTGCATTTGTAATGGCTTTCAAATGCTGTTCGCCTTCCATCTTTATTTCTCCTCTGCTTGCTGATACTTAGAACTCATCTGCTATCTTGTAATGTATAGAAACTCCTACTATAGATTGGGCCAAAGCTGGATTTCCTGGTTATCACATTTTCTTGGCTTTACTTTTACTAACATTGTATCTGTGAAACATTATTTTTATGTGTTGTGTTTTCTAAGATTTTTCTGGGTAGAGAAGCAATTTGTATATTGATAATCTGTGTTGATATTTGTTTAAGGTTAAATGGCTTAACTCTCCCATGTTTAGGTTATAATGTAGATTTAAAAATATCCCCAAACGGTCCCTGACAGAGGCAGGGCTTTTGGTGGGTGATTGTATCACATGGATGTGGTATTCATTGATGTGCTCAGTCACTAGTGAATGCTGCAGCTGAGTGTGCTCTTGGGGAGAGGTGAGAGCTGGGGGTGAGCTCTGGAAGGGGGTATCTCCCTCCCCTTGCTCTCTGCTTCCTGGTCAGCCTGCCAGAGCAGCCTTTTCTGTGCCAGGCCTCTCCACTATGCTGTTTCTGCATTTGAGCCAGCTGAGTAGAGACTGAAAGCTCTAAAACAGTGAGCTAAAATAAGCCTATCCTCAAGTTGTGGGTTTAGGAAATTTTGTCCCAGCAATGAAGAAAGTGATAAGAGAATTGAGTCTGTCTCTCTGTCTCTGTCTGTCTCTGTCTCTCTCTTTTCCTTTTCTGTTTTGCTCTCCTCTGTCGCTCTCTTCTCCCTCTCTCTCTCCCTCTCTCCAGATACATTTTATATTTACATATTAAAAGCTCTAGTCTCTGTGCTAGATTCAGCAGCACATGTACTAAGTACGTTGTGTTGCTGAAAAGATTCTTATTTCATTCAGTCTTCGATGACAGTCTTTTAGGCATTGCATTGCATGAATAGAAACACATATGCACTTATACATCAGAATTGTTTTCTTAATTAAATGAAATGGAAAGTAACAGAAATGAAAAGTAAAATAAATATTAATGTCTTTTTCAAGACTCTGTCGTGGAAAATCACATAACCTGAAGCACAGACTATTTCTACTTCTCCCCTCAGGACAATGGATGACATCATGAGACACCATGCCATCATTGCTGTGTTATATTTTGCTCTGCTCAGGAGGCAACTGCTCCACATCAGGACTGCTTCCTGTGAGCCACTGCTATCTTTTCAAACACTTCTGATTCGGGGAAATTCCCAAGGTAGGAAGCCAGTAAAGATTTTCTCATTTAAAATATTCTAGAAGTGGTCCTCCCTCCTCCTCATGACAGCGGGAGTAGGAAAGATAAGCAGAATAACTTCCATCTAAGGGAAAAATGCTCCCAAGTTGTCTGCCCCACTTACCGCACCCTGGGTGCACCACTGTTAATGTTTCAGTACTAAAGAGAGAAAAGCCTTTGCCTTATGGAAGTGACTCAAGTTAATAAGGCATTAACATACAGATGCAGACTTTTGTTCCTAGGATACTGGTAAGTGTGTATAATTGTATATCCCCGAGAAAATTTTCCTCTACCTATCAAGCAGTTTTCACACTACCTGTCTTTATCTCCATGGCTTCAGAATTATCGTGTGTCACTCATGGCAGCATAATCATACGTGCTCATCCAGAAAATACTGGTGGATGACTTACAGTAATGATGTAAAAGCTTTTCTCTATTTAGAAAAATGTCTTCCTCCTCAATTTCAGTACATTTGATACACAAAAATATATTTTTACAGAATCCATTATGATTTTTACTCATTTTTACACATATTGGTTCATTTCATCTTTACAGCAGCCTTACTATACAGGTGGAATGGAGCTGATTTTGCACTTCGTAAGACTACAATTTCTATGCACTGGCCAAAGGCGATATTACTACAAAACACGTTTGCAATAGAAATCTGTTTTCTGATATCTTTACCTGCTACTCTCACCATTTAAAAATGCTTAATCGTGACCTCTTGGGCTATTTTATGAATATATAAAGAAGACTTGCATATTTTACAAGGCCAGAATTTCCTGAAAATAATGAGTTACCACTGTGTAGTTAAAGGCACCTCTGGAAGCTTCCTCCATAAAGAAAAGAGAGAATCACTTTATTTAGGGTTAAAACAAAAGAACCAACTAGAACCTCAGTCTGGTGAATGGAAGCCCAGTCTTGTTTTTGTTGTTGTTGTTTTTTTAATGACTTTGCATTTTCCAGGCAGGTGTTTGTGGCTCTGAGCTAAATCCCTGGCTTTTCTTACATTTTTATACTGGACTCTTAATGTAAAAGCTGATGCAGAGCAGATACACATGGTTTCATTTTATTGAGTGAGTAAATGAGTAAATTTCTAATGTGATTATCTAACCTAACAAATACCCCCATCTAATTATTCTTTGATTATCATTACCATACCCAAATTCACTCCAATTCTTACAAAATGTAAAATAACAAGGTACTATTAGGGTGAACACCCTTTTATAGAAAAATTAACATCTTAGAAGAGTAATCTCAATCACTCCCTCTAAATCCTCATCATTTTTCCCATCCCTGGGAAAACTAATTTTCCTATTGCTGAGATGGTGCTTTTGTGGTTAGCTCTGATGTTTTTCCTCCAGACGCTCACTTCCTTTTCTCTCTTAATCTCCAGCCCACTTGCTACCTGAGTCTCTCTCTTCCTTAGGACACATTTAACTGCTGCTGTGGCATGACTCACCTGGGAAGCCCTCACAGCTTGGGAGCTGTTCTTGCCGAGTGATGGTGATTGTGTTTTAGTAACTGTTGTCTGCCATTGTGGAAATATAGCAATTGCTTGCTTTGAACACATTTGCACATCCCTCAGATAAGGCTCTTCTGCATTTGCTGAACTCTGAGGGGATTCTGAGTCCCCGGCACAAATGAAAAAGAGAGAAAGAAGTCAGAGTGGTCAGACAGCTACAGTCCTTACTTTGCACCATTCACTAGACCTGGATCTCTGTTGCAGCCTGTGACTGGCTCAAGCTTGGCTTCTTGAGATTCTTGAGGATCACGCATGAGGTACAGGGGAGGGTAGGGGAACCCTTTGTAAAATTCAAACTCCATTTAAATGTAAAACAAAAGTTACTGTGTTGAATATATTTATGAAGCCAATGTATTTTTTTTTTAAATCTGTAATTCTAATACTCTAAGATGAAGCTGGTTTTACCTACAAGAAAAAAAGATCTCCCCTCTAGAAGGTTTACTTAGCTCTGGAATACATAACTCCAGTTGTGTGAAAGATGAACCAACCTAGGAACATTAATATCTTTACACTGAACAACTTTTTTTTTTTTTTTTTTTTTTTTTGGTCTTTTTCTTTCTATCGGTACCAGGGATCAAACTCATGATCACACACTTGCAAGGCAGGCGCATATGCCACTGAGCTAAATCCTCAGCCAACTTATCTAAGGGTCTGGTTAGAGAAGCCAGACCCTTCTATCACCTGGCTGAAAACTTCCATAGATGACTCTTGAAATTTTGTGATTTTTTCCCCTGTATCTCTAAATATACCTTTAGCTCTATTTTTCCTCCCCCATCCCAGTTAAGTCCAAACATATTGTAATCCCCTGTTTAACATCTATTGTTAAACTCACACAATCACACCTCTTCTGACTGTAGCTCATAAGGAAGGAACAGGAGAATTCAGCTAATTCACAGGAGCATGCTGTTGTGTAAGTAATGTTTTTGGACTTATCCTCCATTTGTTTTATGCATTTATTTGCATATTGTGAACTAAACCATAAACTCTGAAGGTCACAGGGAAAAGTTTCTTTTTTAAAAAGCTTTCTCAACACTTCTAAGAGAACTCTCAGTTTTTGCCAGATTTGCTCAATAAATTACTTGTGTAGGCATACATCGGAAGGTGAATTTTCCTAGAAAGGCAAAAGGAAGCTACCATTTAACTCTTTTACTATGACACCTACTTACTCCCTAAAACTTTTTTTAAAAAAGTAATATCAGTTAACATATTTTGAGCACCTTCATGTATATGGCATTACTTAAGCACTTAAAAGTTATGATCCTTTTTAATATGTATCTCATTATACTAAATGAAATAAATCAGCCATAGGGAAAAAAACTAATTGCATGATTTCATTTATATGAGAAATATGTAGTGAATATATATATCTAGTGAATATATGTGTACATCATATAGTGTGTGGATCGAAATGTACCATGAATATTTAAATTTAAAAATATTTACTACAATAAAAGATGTCATTAATCCCCTCAAAACATCTTCCTTCACTTTAAACCCACTTACCTCCTCATTCTTGCTACTTTCTGTAGCAGATCTGGAAGTCCTTTTTGGTAAATGTCTTTAGTTGTGTAGTCATAGCTATTTAGATGCAGTGCATCAGTTGAAAAAATTTACCTTTCATGCTTATTTTGTCTTTGGTTAAGACCCAGAAGTCCCAGGGTGCAGATCCCATGAATAAGGCAAGTGAAGACTCATCATAATATACTTTGAGCCTGCCTTTCAGTTTCAGCAGCATTATTCATCATATTCTTTTTGAATCACAACTTCTACTGACACTCAAGGAAAATGGCCTTCATTGGGTTGTGTGCATTAGAAGTGAGGGACAATATTTTGAGGGAGATGAATGGCAAGGTGTCTTTTAATGTAATAAGTGTTTTTAAATTTAAATATTCACCATATATTTTAATCACTCCTTGCATATGAAATCTTAAATAAACAGATAGATAATGAAGCCATGGTTGGTTATGGATATAGGTGTTGACAGAGGAAATGGAGAGCTATAGATCGAAGAGTAAAAAATAGTAGATGTGTAGAATGAACACATTTAGGGATGTAACATGCAGCATGAGGAATAAAGTTAGTGAAATTGTATTGTGGACTTTTGTTAGGTGTTATAGCTTATGTCTAGATGTACCCCCAAAACCTCATTTTGTCATAGGATGCTTTCAGAGGTGGCTGAATCTAGGGCACGTGATGCTGGGATTAAGGGTGTGTGACTAGTGAATCAGTCTACCAATTGGTCTAGTGTAGTTCTGGCTAAGATTGTTATGGCAGAGAGAGAAACACAAGATATCACTCAAGGGGGCAAAAAGCAGGTATAAGCAAATTTTACAGCGGTGGATGACATCCAGCAAACTTCTGGATGGTTGACCCCAAGGGGCAAGTGAGTTAGGTTTCACAGTTTTTAGTTCTGGGCAAAACCGGGCAAGGATATATTGCCTCACTTGTCTTGGAATCTTATCGGGAGTGGAAGACAGGATATAACCAATCATCTTACAACAGCTCAGGGTGAAGCAAAAGTAAGAGTTCATGGTTTGGTCCATGAGGGTATTTTTGCAGGAAACAATTGTGAGCACAGGATTTTACATCTATTTTATAGCTAAGATGGTGGCTGAGACCTAAGATAGCATGAGTCTGGCTCATTCTCGTATCAAGGTTACAGGTATGGGCACGACAACTTTCCTAAGAGGAGGTATCCTGGCTACAATATAAGGGACAGAAAGGATCTTGTTTCCACCCCTTGATTCTTTTACTACCTTTTGGGCACTATGAACTGTTCTCTATGATGCCTCTCTGCCATATGCCACCTTGCCTTAGAGCCAGCCACCTATGGAGTGAAACCTCTACAAACTGTGAGCTAAATAAACCTTTCCCCTTTTATCTTTGGCTGTTTTGTCTCAGCAATGAGTAAAGTAACTAAGACATTAGATTTTAGCGGTTTTGTTCCAGAAAAAGTAATTATGGGAGATGATAAGTACATTAATCTACTTCATAATAGTATAAATTTTACTATCTATATATATCTTGTAACATTATGTTACAAACCTAAAATTGCACACAATACAATTTATTAGGAAAAACAACTCCAGTAACTTTTCTAATGTTTAATACTACATGCTCACAATAAATTCCTAAATCATATTCTGTTGTCCCAATCTTATAAATGAAGACACTAAGTCTCATGTTTAAATGCATTGCCCAGGGTTATCCAGAGAGTTAACAAAGAAGTCAGAGCTGGAACAGGTCTCCTGACACCTAGCCCAGCACGTTTGCCTCTCTACTATGATGCCTTTGTATCTTCCATTGTACGGCAACCTGGGTGCAACTGCGTGCATTTTTACTTTGGTCCATGATGTTTTCTAAGGTTGATGACAATTGTATATATGTTAGCATAATTTAAAAGTCATGGACAGTGATTTGATAGATGTGAACGGGTTTCCTGGTGAGGAAAGGACTACTGAGTTTGGAATTTATAAGTTTGATGAGTGAAGCCATTGTACCCATTTGTGTGAACAAGGCTCTGAGAAATGTTTCCTGACAAGTTTGAGAGCATGGTATCCAGACAGAGTCATACGTCATCAACCTGTCTTCCACCCAAAGCCATCCCTTTTGTGTCCTGGCACCTCTTCTGTTCCTTTTTAAAGGTACAACACACCTGTGGGGATGCTTTCTCAGTCCTCCAAGTCCTTCAATGAACTCACAAAAGTGCACTCACAGGCTTTTTCACTCAGGTAGTCTACTCACAGGCTGTCAGTGACAGCACAGGACAACTGCAGGCCTCAGTAATTCCTTGAATCAAGTCTTCCTTTGCAGTTTTCAATTTGCTTGTCCCATTTGATCTTAAAGACATGCTTAGGATTATAGATTACGTGCTTATTACATTACATATTTTCATTATATAATTGACATTGTCCCATTACTCCATCTTTACCAGATATGCCAGAGGTAAAATATTTTCCAGTGTTTCCATTGGTATATGATACCAATGAAATATGGAAAAGGATAAGGAAAGTTTTATTTATGTGTATCTCTATATAAAAATTTTTTATTGATTGATTTTTGGTAAGATAAAACAACTTCTGTGATTTGGATTTGGAATGTTCCCCCAAAAGTCTCATGTGTTCAGAGATGGAGATTCTGGAAGATAATTGGTTCAAGGGGCACTATAATTATCAGTGGATCAATTTATTGATGAGTTCATAGCAAAATGTGCTGTTAGGAGGTAGGGATTGACTAGACATGTGTCACTGGAGATGACCCTTTAGAGGATATATTTCCTCTCAGCAGCTCGTCCCTCTTCTTTCTGCTTCCTGACTGCTATGAAGTTAGCAGCTTTCCTCCATCATGGCCTTCTACCATGCCATTTCTTCCTTGAACTAAGCCAATCATTCACTGAATCCCTCAAAACTATGAGTCAAATTAAACCCCTTCTCTTTTAAATTGTAAATATCAGGTATTTCATCCCATTGATGGGAAAACTTACCAAGACAAAAATATAAAACAGTTCTGAATCAAGAACATTATTTTTTGAATTATGGAACATGTTTAAGCATCCCAGTTGTTGATTTTTACAGTGTTTTTTATCACCAATGAAACTAAGTAAATAATACATATAAATTAAATATAATTTACAGTGTGAACATATTTGTCTTAACAATAATTTCTTAGGTCAATACATGCACCACTAAATACAAAGTGGTCCACATCTCTAATTTTACATTTTCTAGTGGCCACATTGTAAAAATGTAAAAATTAGTATTTATAATTACTTTAATAATACATTTCACTTAGCCCAATATATCGAAAGTGCCAAAATTTCACCATTCAATAAATATAAAGTAGACTTCTCAATGGTATGGTGGAGCCAGCTCTCACAGAACTGAAAGAACCAATGGTCATATTTTCAGAAATACATATACTTGCTAATTGGCAGGTTAAAACTGGCTACTGTGAAACTATTTATCCCATAGAAATCATCAAATCCTTCATTTTTTTGGTTCAGAGCAGAGGTAGGGAGCTCATCCTCAAACATTTATCAATACTTTCAGTGTCCACCATGGCCAGTGGCTGTAACACTGTCATAGTGCATGACGGAACTGTGAAAATAATTATATATTTGTTAGACACATTTATTAAGCATCTTTAGACTTTAATTTCTTCTAAGTAAGGTGACAGAATGGTGGAAAATTACTACCAGAATGACAAGTGTTCAGTTATTGAGTATCTATTTGTCTTGAAATTCCAGAGGTAAATGATAATCATTTTCCACAGAGTTCCATAAAATATTGTGCTTGGAGGAATGATTGTTTCTTCTGGATTTCAGAATATATCTAGTTGTGAATGCTGACATCAGTGAGGAGAGAACCAAAAAAGAGGATTGGCATAAAATCATGAGCATGGAACAAACTCTGTTACTTTTTTAATATTTAGAATTGAACTCAAATTCTTGTGCATGCCAAGCACATGCTCTGCCACCAGATTGCACAGCTCACCCATAAAATTTCTGTACATGTCACGTTGCAGGACTTTTTCTTTCATTTTATGAGAAAATAGAGATTTCATGTCAAGATATTAATTTATATATTTAAACCTCACTAAGAATTATTAAAAGTTACGCACCAAATAACATACAGTTCATTAGATTCTAAAAATACTTTTAATAAATGAAATTTAAATAAATAAATTTAACTTTGGTGGCATAGAAACAGCATGCAGGCATTTGAGGGTGTTTTATTGTAAAGGTCTCAGATATATATAACAAATATGTATTTGCCCATAAAAACGATTATAGCTTGCTTTTATTGGATATGTAACTATGTGTCAGGCACTTTAAATATTTATTTCATTTGATTTAAACAATGATCCAAAGCAGTTAATAATATTAAACAGATTCTAGGAGTAAAAACGGAATCTCAAGAAAGTTAATGTATTCAAAGCCTTCCATCTGTAATGGCGGACCTAACTGGTGAACCAACATCATATTTATTTCAGTCTGTGGAATTTTCTGTGGTTCATATCGGCTCCCCCATTCAATTCAAGCTCACTTGATTTATTCAACATTTCCCTTACTGAAAGCATTAAGACAAAGAAGGCTGAATGCACCACAATATTCAGCACAATAAACACTCTTTTGTTCAAATGGTAAGGGCAATGTGGGGCTGAGGAAAGTCATAGACCATATATGTTTACCAGAATATAAGCTTTATGTTGTTCAACCTGATGTCAACTTCACTTATACCAGAGCTGGTATACTGTGGGCACTAAATATATATGCAGAGTCAGTATGTATTTTTACAGAAAAGCAAAATCAAATATAAAATAGTAACAATGATAACTCCTTTAGGAATGAAAATGGAATGTACATTTCTTGAGCACATGCTATCAGTGCTCTAAATATTTCCCTGTCACTATTAATCTTCATAATTGTTCATGGCATATCACAAATAGTCTCATGTTTCTCTTGTAATCCACAAACGAGCCCCCAAACTTGAGTTCAAAATATGAGGCAAAAAACGTATTTTAAAAAGCAGGGCTGATTTATTTTATCCTGAGCCCAGAGACACAGTGCACTTGGAGATTGCAAAAGCTGTGTGTTGATCCTCTATACTTGCTGCCTTTAAGTATATATCACAGTTTACAAAGTAAGGGATATGGGCGTGGATCAAGAAAAGTGCTAATGAGGAACACGTTTGTTTTCCTTAGCAGAGGGTAGAGATCTAGCAGTAATTATCAATCTTTGTCAGCTTATTCTAGCACCACACCTGTTATTTGTAGAGGGCAACAATAGTTAACATTTCAATTAGGTAAGATTTTTAGGGATTTTCAACTCTTTACAGAAGGGAGCATCGATTAACATATCAATGAGATCACCCAGAGGAAAAGGAAAACACATACAGAACAGTAGGCCACATTACAGGTATTTTGGTATAATACAAATATAACGAAGCTCTTTTTGCTAGTGTACAACAGTTTCATATAAGGAAAGTGCATATGAAGGGTAAGAAACTCTAATGCTACAACTAATAAACAAACTGGAATTTAAACCCAACTAATCTGGATCTACAATGTACCCTTTTAGCTACACCGATGTATATTTGTTTTATTGATTATGCGACAGACAAGTCATAAACATCTCAAATTTAAAATAATGATAAATTATGGAAGTCCAGCATGACTACAAAAAGAGATATATGTAATTCCATATATTAAATCAATATTATTTTGCCAAATTAAAAAACAAAGTGATAGTAGAGGGATAAATGACTTCATCAAAATATGGAAGATAAAGTTGTGACTTAAAAGATTATTGAAAAATAATAAATATAATAAGTTATATTTGCATAACAAGGGAAGAATTCTATTAGTCAGCATTCCCATTGCTGGGACATAGAACCAGATACCCAACACTTAGAGGGGGAAAGGTTTAATTTGGGTTATACTTTCAGAGTGTTGTGATTTGTGTTTAGATTTTGCCCTCGTGTGATCACAGGTGAGACTTTTTCACAGGTGGCTGAGTCTAGGGCGTGTGACACAGAAAATAACATGTGATTACCAAATCAGTCCACTGAATGATTTGCATCATTCTAATCTCAGTAGCTCAACAGAGTATAAAAGGGGCAGAGAGAAGCAGCTAAATTCCTTTATTTGCTGGTTCTCACCTACCTTGCTCACTTGCTCTCACAGGGGCTCCCCTACCCTGCCGTGGAGCCAGCCAACTATGGACCAAAATCTCTCCAAATTGTGAGTCAAACAATCTCTCCTTCTGTAACTTTGGGTGTTGGGTATTTTGTCTCAGTAATGAGAGGAAAGTAACAAAGACACAGGTTGTTTAGTCCATGGCCACTTAGCTCTGATGCAGGAATTATGTTAGAAGAGTGCAGCAGAGTAGGTGAACAATGCTAGAAAGGAAGGGAAGAGAAATCAGACATAGAACCAAAGGCCACACCTCCATGCCCCAACAAGAAACACACAAAATGTGCTTCGCTACTTCTATGAGACTCCCAAGCCAATCAAGTTGACAATTAAGTTAACTATCACAGAGTGAAAGTGGGAGTCTGGCCAAATAAATCATGAGGAAATGCATGAAAAACAAGGTAAAAATAATGTGTGGGATCCCCAATTTTTGTAATTTAACACTGGTTAATAGCAGTGGAAAGGTAGTTGCAAATGAGAAGAGGTTTATATTTACCTCATGTGTAATGGATAATTTATTTGTTCAACTTATTCTGGAAATTCAATCACAGGCACATAAGGAATGCATAAATAGTCTATTAATATATAAGACCAATGATTATAACATAAGGTAGAATGAGAAAGTGGTCCACTAAACAAAGAGCCATGGAAGGAAAAGAGGAAAATATAGAATCTAAAGGATAAATGTGGGCATCTGACTGAAGACTGTAGCAGCTTCACAAATTGTGCTGTATTTGGAGAGCAATACTCCATTTGTTAAGGCATCAGAGATTATGTGACAAAATAGAGGGAGGTCAGAGTAAGAGGGACAGTTAGAAACATAGTGTGGAAAGTATTGAATGCCTGTTGTGAGGAATTTTTACTTCATCAACAGACATTCAGTAGACATTTAGCATTGAAGGACTTTAAGCTCTAAGGTTTAGAATTACATTTGCATTTCCGAAAAATAAATCTAGAAAGGAAACCTACAGGTTTGAATTCATGTGTATTACAGAGGTAAGCTAGAAAAAATGGTATTTTGAGATGGGATAGTAGTGGAAGAGAGTTTAGTTATTAAAAGAAATTTGTTCTGTATAATAAGGAAATAGCCAAATTCCATACCAGAAAATGACAAGGTCACAATTAAATGACTTCAACAATTCTTTTATTCTCTTCTTCATCCATTAATACAGAAAAAAAAATAGATATTGTGAAATTGTATGTGAAAGTTTAGGGATGGAAGATAGTATCTGTAAGATTAATCTTCTTTTGAGTGTGCAGAAAGTAGACTACACATAAAACTTGGGACAAGGATAAAGAATTTTCTCAGTACTTAGTGTAAGAATAAATTAAATGATTTTTAAATGTGATGTGATTGTGTTACTATATTCAGCAGTAGAAATGCTATAATTTTAGGTTCCTTTTTTCTTGTTCTATTTCAGCTATCAAAGTATTTCTAAGTGTAGATCCTTTATACATAAACCAGAGAGTTCAAATTATCTGTTGAAAAATCTCTTTCAAATTTTTTCCTATTTGTCACTGATCAATGGTAGAAAATCTCTAGTTAAATAAAATGAGAAATAAAAAACCTGACCCTTATTTTTACTGTTTCATTCAGCAGATATAAAATTGCTCCATCAACTATTTCTTAGTGTGCTAATGACTTTGTGCATTTTATAAGCAAATTTCACAAAATGGTTGTTAAACATGCCTTTTTAAATGCATTCAGGTGTCTTGATGGGCAATTTTATGTGTCGGCTTGATGGGGTTAAAAATGATCAAATAGCAGGTAAACATTTCTGCATGCTTCTGTGACAATGCTTCTGGAAGACCTCAGCATTTGAATGAGTACACTGAGAAAGTAGTATGGGTGGGTAATCACCCAAGTTTCTGAGAGTCAGAAGAAAACAAAAAGGTGGAGGAAGGATATACTCTGTCCTTGAGGTGGGATATCTATCTCCTCCAGCCTTCTCAATACCACATTTCCTGATTCTCTGGCCATTGAACTCTAGGTCTTATCGAGGTTTCCCTCCCTCATTCCTATTTTGAAATCTTTGGTCTTAGTCTGGGAGTTACACCACAGGCTCTCCTAGTTCTCAGGCTCATGTTCAGAGTTGTATCATTCGCTTTGTTGTGTCTGTAGCTTTTTGATGGGCGTTAGTGGGACTTCTCAGCCTCCATAATCAAATGAACAATTTCTATAATATGTCTCCTCTCAGTATATCTCTATACATCCTATTGGTTGTATTTCTTTGGAGAATCCTGATTAGTATTCACATTCATTATGGTAGTGTCTGCATTTCTTCTTTCATTTAAGATCTTCCATATGGAATCACTTGACATATTATACGCTCCTTATTTTTTTAAAACTTTTTCAAACAGACATTATTGAGGGCAAGCTTGACTCTGCTTTACAAAATATTTTTATAGCTCTCTCATAAAATATACATAGAATTGTTAGTTGACAGTTTTATTTTTCTTATCTTATTGAAACTATTATTTCATGGTGTTTAACTCACTTTTGCCAATGATATACCATCAATAAATTCTTTTTTTGAAAATGCCTTTTTTCTGTCTAGATGCTGCAAGATCTTTTTATCTTTAACACTTTGCATTTTTATTCTTTTATGCTTATATTTTTAAGGATTCATTGGATTTATTGAAAATATAGATTGTTATCTTTATTTGGCCTTTGAAGTTTAGTCATTTTAACTAAAATACTATCTTTTCCCCTTTGCTGTGTTCTTGAGTAATGGTAGTTCATTCTGTCCTCACTGTGTCTTTCAAGTTTTCCATAATTGTGCCTCCATTTACTGTAATATTGATAAATTTGTAGATTTATGTTATCTTTGGTAAGTCTCCTGCTACTCTTCATACCGGAGTGTTTAATTTGAAATAATGTATTTTTTTTCTAATTTGTGAAACTTCAATTTGCTACACCAAAATCTGCTTAAGATTTTTTATAATTTTATTCTCCATACATATTCAAGTCTGCATGTTATTTCTTTTAAAAACTAAGCAACTATTTTTAACTTTACCATTTAATTATTTTCCATTTTGATTTTAGAATGTTGATTTTTAGACTATGCTTCTATTTTTATATTGAGTTTTCCCATTTACAGACATATCTTTCTTTTAAATCTTTTAACACATTTTTGATAAGTACTATAAAATTTTGTCTGTAACGTCCATCATCTCAATACTGTTAGACTTAATTTATATTGGTTGATGTCTTTGCTGAGTGTAGGTAACCCCTTCAGTACCTTTGCTCGATATGTCATTTCCTTACTTTCAAATTTGGGATTTTTCCATAACACTAAAAAAAAAAAAAAGTCTGTTATAGTCAATCTCTCTGCTTCTATTATACTATTTTACATATGTGTATGCAGTAGGCATTCTCATTAAGCCACCAATATGTGAAGAATTGATGCCATCTCTTCTATAACTTTCTTGTTTTTAGGATCTCCTAAAATTTCTCATGGTTGGCCCAGCACTCATTCTCACCTGGATCATCACCTTTGGGTACCAGAGCTATGTGCTTTCCTCATTCAGGTCCTAACAAGTGTTACTTTTACTGACAGAACAAGTCTGTGTTTTACTGACAGTTCAAGCCTCAGCTTGAAATTGAGTCAACCCACAGTGTGGTAGCGCGAGCCTCAGATTATCAGTGGAACACTCCTTTTTCTTAACTGAGGTGATAGAAAGAGGATAGCAGTGACTCTTGCAAAGAGCTTTAGACTCTGCCCTTATTACCCATGGTTCTGGCATTTTAAAATAAATGTACAGCTTGTCATTTGCCTTTGATTGATTGACAGAGCTGCAGTAAGCTGTATCAACTTTAACCAACTTTATATTTGTTAAGTAAGAATTTACCAAAAATTTTACTCCATCTTCATCTTGCTGTTTGGTTCCTATGATCTAAAGCTACATATTTATCCCACAGGTTAGTAATTACTAAGTATACTTAGTAATTTTATCTGAAATATTTGATTTCTATGATTTAAAAAAAATATTTCATTGTTTCTATGTTTATTGCTTATAGTATCATTATATTTGACTTTCTTTTTTAAAAATATTTTTGATAGAAAAATTTTGATGTCTAATTTGAAGATTGTGTTTCTTAGAGATTCAACTTACTTTTGTCAAATGTCCAAAGGCACTAAAGACTAGTACCATAATCAGAATTAGATTTTTGATTTGATACTTTATTGTTCTTCAGTAGATCAGCCAAGAATGTATGTAAAAGGCTAGCTTGTGTGTCCATATTTCAGTGAATATTTCTCCTATTCTGACCTGCACTGCTGTTGAGAAAAGTCTATTCCCATGAATAAATAGTGTATAGAAAACATGATTTGTATATAGTAAAAATTTCCATTGAAGATACCTGTTTGAGGTCTCAGCTTTTGGGAATAACATGGTAAAAAAAAAATCCTTGTGGCAGAACCCAAACCTTGTTGCTTTTCTGTCCATTCTTCTGGGCTTGACAGCCAAGCTTAAAGTTCATCAAATTTGGTAAATGCTCTTATTGTACAGCAGACTCAGTGATCCCTACAATTTTCTTCATTCCTTTTTCTGTCCTTCTAGTTTCTTTCCTTCTCTTTTCATTCTTTCCTTTCCTTTCCTTCTTTTCATTTCCTAAGAAACTTCTGCTTTTCTTGGCTGTATTTAAGACAATGGGCCTATATATTTTATTTGTGTTGGTATTTAAATCCAGACATTTTGTTCTTTCAATGGTAGAATCAACCCATATCCTAATCTATTATAGTTACACTATCGTGTATCGTCTACTAACAATATTTTTTGAAAGACATTACTTTTTAAATTGTTCATTCATAATGCCTAAGTAGGTGACTTGGATAAAGTTAACATTCAGTGTACATCTCTTAAGTTGACATTTTATTTCCTTTTGTCTATAATAATGTGTTAAGACTTTTAGATCACTGAGTACTACCTCCATATGTTACTTGATCGACCTCTGTGATATTACCACCATAGGATTCTATAGAATTTGCTTTTGCTTGTAAATAACTTCAGCAATCTTCAATTCTCTCCTTTGGAAATTAATCATATATATATATATATATATATATATATATATATATATATATATATTTTTTTTTTTTTAGCTTTGCTTGTTGGGAAAGTCTACTTATGTTGAATTGGAAAACCCTAGGGAGGAAATGTAATATATGTGTATATGTGACTCAAAACAACATGTAAGAACTAAGAGTGAGAACTAAAAGCAGAAGCCAGAGAAGATCCATTGTGGCTGTGATGTTTGAGAAAGGGATCGTGGAGGAAGAACAGAGTTCATGTTAAGAGATAAGAAAGGCTTTAATAAAGAGGAGAGGTGAAGAAAGGATAGGTCAATACATGAAGCAACAAAAATATTGCAGTAGAAATTATTATTTGTATTTGAAAAATTATGAGTGGCATGAAAACGTTCTATGGGAAAAATCTGAATCAGTTTCATGAAGTACTTTTTATGTTTTTATTTTAATTATCTATTTTTTGGTTTTCAGTATTTTTTAATTTTCTAAATTATTTTGTAGTAGAGAGAGCTGATAAGAATGTGAGTTAGTTACCCAATGAAATACAAAATAGATTACATCAGCAAGAGTTGGAAAGCATGAAACTACTGAGAAACAGCTATATGGGTCTGAGCATGACATTAGAAACTCACTTTCAGTGAGAGATGGAATAAAGGAATTGATTTATGACATTAATGACAGAGTGGAGGATAAATTTTGAACGTTGTTTCATGTGATAGAAAAATTAGCAAAATTTGACTATAGGATTTTCAGAAAGAGAACTGTGGCATAAACTGTTTTAGAGACAGAGAACTTGGTCAAATTTTGAGAGAAGAGACACTGAATTCATCTTTAAATTTGATGAGTTTGTGATAAATAGAGGAGATTATCTATTTTGTCTGTAACTGGAATTCATGAGACAAAGAAGAGCAAGAGGAAATACTAGGATCATCTACATGAAAATGACAGAAAATTTTTAAAAAAATCAACAAGACATTTTATAGGCATTCAGTTAACATTAAAAAGGTATATATTATAATGTGTCTATTTGTATTTGGAAAGTCTTAAAAAGCCAAGAACTTCTTTGACTTTCACACTGACTGGTTAGAAGACTTTGATGTAGGAATTGGTATTGGTAAGTATTTGGAATCAAAGAGTGTATTAAGGATGAAAAGATCATTAGACTTGAATCTAAGCTTAACCAGGTCATTTTAATATAGTATCTTATGCCATAATTGGATTCCTGAGGACATGCTATATCCATATGAATAGACCTAGTCATGGGCAACAAGGTATTGGACAATTCTGTAGGATCACTGATTATTAAAGAATTTTGAGGATAGAAATCTGCTATGCTTTCCTAAATATAAGCCATAGTCCTGAGACTAAATTCTATTTAAAATGGAAAGTGTCATTCTCTGTGCACCATATTCCCAAATGCATCTTCCTCTTAAGAGGCTATCTCCTCTCATGTTGTACTAAGAGCGCTCCAATTACTAGTCCATAGCACACCGTCCCCTTAGACACCAGCTGGGAATTCTCTCAGTCTTGTTTATTGCTTATCCTGAGATTAATTTCTCTCAAGTTATCCTCGTATGGTGGTATGTGCTTGTAATCCCAACACTCAGGGGGTTGGGAAGGAGGAGACCAGCCTGGGCTACAGAGTGAGCTTAAGGCAAGCCTGAACTGCATAGCAAGACCCTGTTTCAAAAAGAAAAAATGAACAAAAAAAAAAAAAATCCCAGAACAAAATAAAACACTAAAAGCAGACTGTCTTATTATGAAGAGAGGGGCCACTGCTGCCAAGGAGACAGCCATATCTAAGCCTTTCCCCATGAGCCAGCGCCATTTGTGGACTGTGAGGGAGAGAACAAGGATTCACCGTGAAGCAGGCCCTCCCTGTGAGCCAGCAACATGTACAGACAGCCAGAACCCAGCCCCTTCTGGTGCACAGAATGGCAAACAAGAAAAGCCAATCTGCACCCCCACCCAAGTGCCCGGCCGATCTGGAGAAAACACAGGCTGCAATGATAGCTATTGAGGTGAAATGCAATTTGATGCTTGTGGTATTTTGGTGTTTCACTGACCTGCAGGTCTAGGGCCAGTGTTCTGATCATCTGTTCAGAGGACAGCGATATGCAGTATGGCATCTAGGAGGGGATCTTCTTTGAGGGTAGTAGCCATTGCTGATTCTCTATAGTTTTATTTTGAAGTCCTGTATCATTTTAATTGTTTTGTTGGATTGGGTTTTGTTTTGTTTTGTTTTGTTTGATTTTGCTATATCTGATGGCATGAGTAGCTATTTCAAAGATAGTAAGATCTATTATGGTAACAATTTTGCATTTACTATTGTCTTGTTTTGAAGTCCTTTGTTGCATTCATTGTTTTGTTTTTATTGGTTCTATTCTGTTGGAGTTTTACTATTTCTGAAGGTATCTGCAACTATTTTGAAGACAAGAAGAGGCATTACGTTTGCTATTGTTGATTTTTGTATTGTTTTGAAGTCTTGCATCACACTGATTTGTTTTGATTGATTTTATTCTGTTTTATTTTCCTTGGTTTTATCCTCTTTAAAATAAAATTAATAAAAAATTAGAAGTTATAAAGAGAAGTTCATTGGCTTTATTTAAATGAACTTTCAAAGACAAACGTATATTTTGCTTAATTTTAGAATATCACCAGTGGACTGAATTTCTCATTACTTTATTAAGTGCATGTGAATTTAAGAGGAATTATCTTCTAAATAATTTACTAACTGTCCTAGTAAAATGAAATGAGTGAATACCCTTGTCAATACCCACTAGTGATACACTGTGCCTGAGGGATACAAAGGCATCTTGTGCCCTAATGAGGTAGTTATGCTACTATGGAACACCTTTAAATAGATGTTAGAAAAGACATTATGTTATGTCTACAATAAAATTACCATGCTTACATTTTCTTTTAATCAAGCCTACCTTGTCTGGGATCAAATATGGAGACTTACAAAGGCCTAATGTTTAGGAATAAAATGAAATTCACTCAAGATTTTTATGTATTCATGTGTCTTCTTCCTTTGCAGCCTGATGCTTTGGCTTCATGATTGATTCCTGAATCATTAACTATTCCTACATGTTTTTTTTTTTTTTCTGTGAAAAAAACTAAGGAGTGAAATTGCCCAGGGCTATACAGCTATTTGTGCATAAAGTTAATGCAGAAACCCTGAATTCTGGTGTTTTTTTACTCTATCAAGTTGCCTTCGGGTTAACTATTGCCTTTGTGAGAGTTCTATTTAATAATCGAACAGTTTTAGTAAAAATCAAACAGTAAATACCTAACACTTCAGCGTGAGTTGTAAGCTTCAGAGTAGAAGAGATCTGAACAAGACAGAAAATGCTCAAATAAAATATTATTAGATCCTAAGAAATAGAAAGAAGAAAAGTTGAGAAAACAGAGGTTAAAATAGAAATTTCAACGTGATGGGGAAGTTTTGGCCTACATAATTTTTAATTTTGGCATAGGCGAGACTGGCTTTATGGAATAGAAATGGTTATTTGTTTAACTGCCTGTGACTCAGGAGCAGTATATTATCATTGTATTTATTATCTGTGGAGCTTTGTGTTCCTAGTTCATTTTATTCTTATCCTTTTTATTGTGAGGGAGACAAATAATTATGCTATCATCCAAGAAGTGAGTGCCACATGTGAAAATGTTCTGCTTGCCTGAGTAGGATATTGGTACTCTTTTAAAAAGAATTTTAAATCACAAGAGACTGTCAACTGTCACAAAGAGGATTTCTTTGCTTCCTTGAGTACCCACTACCTTTCCTAATGTGCCAGTGCAATCTTCATACAGCGACAGGAAGTCAGGCATGAAATGATCTTCTATTTAGTTTAATGGCTAACAGACAGCTTCAATGGCTCCATTCAGCACATTAGCCCTGCACTGAGAGACTTGATCATTTTTAATAAGGTGAAAAACTATTTGGTGGGCAACTTCACCATATAGCAGGGGTATTCTTGGCTCTCTTTTTCATGTCATTGTCAGAAAAATATATTTGAGAGTAATGTTTCTTAATAGCACTTTCCTAGCTTTTGCTTACATGAAATAAGTATCTCATAACTCCAAAGAGTTGAAATAAAGAATTACAGTTGGATAATTTACTATAGATTTTGGGAAAGGTCTTAGTGTTTTTCTATTCAGGTCCTCTTATTTGTGGTTTTATGAAATCAAGCCCAGCACATCTGAGTGAGTCCAGCGAGTCACTTTTTGCTGTATAACTTCCTCATCCCCTTGCTTCTCTCATTTCTCCTTCCCTCCTCCCCTTTCCTCTTTTCTCTCCCTTATTGCCCTTTCTCTTTGTATACTTCTCTCTTTTACTTCTTTTATTGCTTCTTTTCTGTTCTTGTGTTTCTTAACACCACAAGAAGTTTGCTTTCCAGGCCTCTCTTTCAAATTTTCATGTATAAAATTTTTTCTTTTTCAATATAAAAAGCTGTCATTTCCCTCACACGTAACTGGTATTTACTGATTTATGAAACTCTTTTTTCTTAGAGGAGAAAGGAGACTAAAAACAATAGCAATAACAGCAACAACAACAACAATGAAAAACAGCAGTGTAAAATGCCTAAGAGCCATACACTTTCTACTTAGTATGTTTTCCAATCACAATAACCCTAACTTTCAAAATTCATAGTTCAATGTATCTCTAGTTTAGTATTTATTATTTTCATAATGAAAGATAGGTTTATATTAATTTTTTTCTATTGCGTAATATTAAGGACTAAAGACCCCAAGAAAATACTTTTTAGTTTTATTTATTCATTTACTTCTTTAGAAAGGGTCTCGGTATATAGTTCAGACTAGCTTTGAATTCAATATGTCATGCAAGCTGGCCTTGAACTCTCAGTGATCTGCCTGCCTCAGCCTTCTAAGTGCTGGGATTACAAACATGTGCCACCATGCCCAGCTGAAAACTCTTAGTAATTATCAATTATTTTAAGTGAAATATAAAATACGTTTCAACTATTGACAATTATAATTATTTTCTAGGGATGCCACACATTTTTATCTCATGAATCTTAAAGCTACTTTGAGGTAATATAGAAAATATGCTACTATCTTAATTTATATAATTAAGAAAACATATTTCTAGGTCTTTATATGACCTGGTCAAGGTTACATGGCTCAGTATTAGACCAGTAGCTCAAATTATGCTTTTCTAACATCCAGATCTATGTTCTTCTAAATACTCTGAATGGCTTCCAGTGACAATGGTGACTAATGTTTGGGTGTATATTTATGCAAAGATTTGTGTGAAGAAAATTGGTGTGAGAAAGGATTGTGGAGAGATGAGACTTGAAAAATAAGAGCAGAGGAGATGTAGAGAAGTTAGGATTGCTAGGTTTAACTGCGGCTCCTTGTAGGTACAGTGATTTGATCTGAAGGTGGCCGGAGAAAGTCCCGCTTCATCCAATGGACTCCAATTCATTAGTAACTTGCAGATTGAGTCAGAATAAAGAACTAAGTCCCAGGTTTAAGGTGAGAATGAGGCGCAGTTCCAAAATAAGGTAAGCGTGTTGCTCTTAGGATGCAGAGAATCTGTCCTGGGGGTGGAAGGGAATAATAAATGGAGCAAACACAATCATACATTATAACTGAAAAGTTAGATGTTTTTTCTTTTTAATCTTAAGTATTCTACACAATCAAATATACTTTTATTAATGTGTTTATAGAATTTATTCTCATGTTCTTCAGAAACTGTTATGTGGAGCAAAATTCACTAGTTTTGAATTTACACATTTAATTCACTTTGTATTGGTATCTTACAAGTTAACATCTTATAGACATGAAGTTTCCTGCAAGTGAAATGACATGTCACAGCACTGCTTAAGATGCTGATGACATTTCACTTTATTAGATGGCCTATTTCAACAGGTGGCCTGAAGGATATGATCTGACCATCTGCTGCTTAATGAGCTACTACCATAAGTCTATGTGATCAATTTTTATGGAATATAAAATAAATTATTTTCTTCAAAAAGTTGTTATTCTCTTTCAAAGAATTACCATGGGTATATATAGCCACTTAATATTCATACTTGGAAAACTACATATTTCAAATTTTGCCATAGTTCTTTATTTGAGCTTGAACTATGCATGACCCCAAATACTTGGGTATCATGGTTATCATGGAATCTTGATGAAAGAAATAGAAAATAGATGAAATAATCTTAAAGAATTACAGTGATTCCATCAGACCCTTTTTTACATCTTTGTTGTAGTTTGGGGTCACAGCTCCTGATTCAAACTTTCCCATAAATTAATTAAGCATGTAGCTTGAGGCAAGTATCTTTGCCATTAAGTTCCTTAATCTAAATGATTGAATTATGTGACATTTCAGTTTCCTGCCAGTTACTTTTGTCTTTCTTTCTGTTCCACATGATGCCAACTACAGCATCAGGTTATTTAATATAAGACATAATCTATTTTGTTTTTGAAAAGTCATCTAGGTTCATTGTTTTAATGGAATGGGACTTGTGCTGTAGAAATTTGTTTAGGCTATAGAGCAAAGTAATATGTTTCAAAATACAAAGAAACTTAAAAGATAATTCTTCATAAATTCTTTGTAAAAGCAGAGATATTTGCAAACTTCAATTCCAGTGAGCAGAATTAAGTGTAAATTTATGGCTAATATATATATATGTAACAATATATATATATACATTTATTATCAAGAACTTGAGCCAAGATCACTGCCAAGCTGTAAGCCATGGATGAGGTGTGCTGGTGGGAGATGAAGAAAGTAGGGGGAAAGAAAAAATAAAAGAGATGACAGGGTAACTGGAGAGTTATAAATATCCAGAAGAACTGGTCATACAAATGACGCCAACATACTTTTAAATAAAAGTAATCATACAAATAAGTGTAAAGGAGACAGCAACTCCTATGATCATTTGAATATATTTTGGGTTAAAATGTAATTGAGAATGAGTAGCAGAAAATTAAATATAACTTAGATATCAGCAGAAGTCCTCATAATTAATTAGAATGAAAACCAACCATACGAATTCAACCACACATCTTGTGGAATATCTCATATCCCTTGTAAAAACTTGGCGAAATTCCGAAGTATAGGAATTTCCTAAACATATTTGGCTTCACAAGACAGCTTCAGTCAATGTAGTACATCATAACTTCCTGACTTGGTGAAAGCTTTTCCTATGATTTCTACTGACCCTCAAGATAGAACTTAGACCCCTAATATGCCTGTCTACCAAAGCCCACAGTATGAAATTTATATGGCTGTACAAAATATTTAGGGTAATGATGGATATTTACCACCATACAAATAACCTATAATTGACACTTACACCTACTTTTAAGCTACTTATGGGCTATTCTATTTGGAAGTTCTTTTGTAGCCTCTTTAAGCATGAATAAAGTTCTCTTCTGTTCAGTCAAGATCTTCCTTGCTTCAAATCTATGTTCTTTCAATAGCTGCTGTGAGAATGTGTTCTACTTGTCACTAGGATGCAGATGATAGCTTCATGAGGTCTATGGTCAGGTTTCCCAATATCAATAAAGCCTAGCACTGTGTTTGGAGAAGTTGATCAATAACAGTATTAGCTAAGTGAACAAACTGTTGAGCTTGGGAAATGATTTTGAGTTTACTTCTTGCAACCTCTACAGCTGCACTTTGTTATCAAACCAGTAGAATGCTTATTGTTCAATTTTCCCTCTAATCATCTGCGGCTTTTATCTAGAGCTGTCTGTAAGCCCGAAGACTTTCATACTGAAATGAAATTCTAAATACAAAGGGCAAAGAAGCCAAGTAATACCTGTCTGCAGAGACCAGGGAAGTAATTTAAAAACATGTATTTTTGTCAAATAAATCTTTTGGCCAAAGTGCTAAAATATTTTTGCATCCTTTGATCCTTTGCAAAAAGACAGTATGTCAGGAATACTAATGACAACAATAATAAATACATGAAAATATCTGCATCATTATGACTGACTTATTGTTTGATTTTTTAAATGGCCTTGTCATGTTTTATTATATTTTAATACCTCTAGGTAAATTTTACATTGAGTTAAAGAATTTTACATCTCAGAATTCAAATTTGCATATTTCTGAGTAGTCTAATTGCTATGCCTATTAAGAAATCTGAGTATTTAGCTAAGAATGAATTTCTCGGGAAATATTCATTGTAAAAGAAGAGTTAGGAGAATAACGTGATCAAAAGGCTGTGTGCTGAAATCATAACCAAAAATGTAGTGATGGTGACTCAAATTTTAAGCCAACACAATTGGGAAAAAAATTGGGAAACGTATGTGTATGGATGGTGGAACAAAAGAGAGAGGCGGGTAAAAAATGGAGGGTCAGAAAAGGAGGGTAGAAACTGAAGGTGAACAGTAATGCCAATGTGGTTCTCTGTGAGAATACCAGATGTAAGTATTTATAGTACTTCCTCTTCAAAAAGAATGACTCCTAGAACTTTGTTTACATTCCTCCCAAATTTTGCTCAAACAGCCCCCTTGCCCTACCCACTTTTCAAAGAGAAGTTCTCTGAACCAGATTAAGTCTTTACTGTTCTGAATGAATTTTTAGAACATGGCAAGGTTGGAAAAGGAGACTTCCGGAAAGACAAATTTAGGGAAAGATTTGACCTAAATAATAGAGATTAAGAAAGGGAGAAATGAGAAGAAGACGAGTAAAATGTTTGAGCAAGATGAATATAGAAAGAACTCTTTTTTAGTGTGAGGCTTTGGTTAGTTTTGTATTTTGGTTTGATTTTTCTAACAGGAGGTTTCAACAAAGAGTTGTTAGAATTTCAGTTGCAGGTTATATGAGGAAAATAGACTGGAGAGTACAAGAAATTTGCAAGTGCTACCTATTTAAACCATCTCTATAATTCTTAGGAAACAATTGTGTTACTTAGAAATAATGATTAATGTTATTTCTTGGCTTAAAAAGTCTGATCACATAGGTCTTGATTCCATCCAAATTATCTGCCAAGTGAAGTATAAACTTCTGATACCTACTGCACAGTCAGAGTTGGCACAGCTACAAAGACTAAGAGAGCTTCTTTAGTTTACTATGAAATTTAAAAAAAAAGCATGCAAGCATTTTAAGGACCTGTAATTACACTTTTAATTCACAGGCTGTGCCGGGCCTGATTGTATTTGTCCGTAATCCCAGCACTCAATAGGCTAAGGCAGGAAGACTGCTGCAAGTTTGAGACCATGGTGAACTGTGTTTCAAGATCTTGTCTCAAAAAAAAAAAAAAAAAAAAAAAAATCCACAAACCTTAAATAAAAACAGGCCTGAGAATAGAACATTTGAGCTACTTATGTGCTGATGCTCCTGGAGTAGTTAGCATTCTTTACCCCTGATGTGACTACTTAAAATCTGAATTTTTCAAGGAAAGGTTAAAATAAGAAATATGATTGGCATAGTGAAACCTCTGCTAATTTAAATGGAGCCAAGACCAGGAACTCATTTGGCAGGAGAGAATGGAGTTAACTTAAATGATTAATATTGTTGTACCCTAAGAAAATAGCTTTGTTATATGTGTATTATAGCAAACCTGTATAGGGGCTTACTAAATGTGTTTGTTTTATCCTTTTTCCCTAACTGATATGTTAAGGGACCTAATTGATCTGTTGAGCAACACTCTCCTCTGTAAAGAATTGCAAAAATCTCACCTAATTGATATGTTAACCATTGTTGCTCTCTACAAACTACAGAAGCTGTGCTAAAACAAGCTAACAAGGGTTGTTAATCACTGCTAGGAGCCTCTATTCTCCGCTAAAGAGCTAAGAAAAACTAAAATGGCAATTAATTTACATTTGTTTAAAGTAACCTGCTTGTGTGCAGAGAGATTTGCGTGTGAGTTTAACCCTTTACCCTGACCTTGACACATTACCGCCGTTTTCTGTTCTGTATGGCGCCTTATTGCCTCCCTCTCCCCTCACCTATCTATCTAGGCCATAAAGAATTTGGGTTTCTGGTGACCTCCCCCCGACCCGGTGATGATCTGTTGTAAAATGAGCCTGCCCCAATTTTAAAAACTGCTTAGCTTAAACAAATTACCGGGTAATACTATGGCCCAAACTCCAATCGGTGCTTTCCTTTTGTTCTGTATGTATCAAATGAGTTAGATATCAGGTCTTTGTAAAACTTAAGTTCCAGCCTCTCATAACTTGTGACCCCTTCGCACTCACTAGTGAAGACAAGCTGTCCTGAGATAATTAACTCTCCACTTTCTTCTCCAAATATTGCTGCAGACGTGCCACTCTGAGATAATGTCAGTCTGCAGGATGGGAGTAATTTAAAAAACACCAGGAACTCCCTAGACTGTCAGAGCTAAATAGACAGCAATACAGTTTCCAGACTCCGGTCAACAAGTTTGATGGCTCTACAGGTTTCTTTGTTTCTCTCCCCCCGCCCTTTCCTCCAGCCCCTTTTTAAAGTCCTCCCTTCAGCTTCTAGGGGACGGTCTCCAAATTGGCTCCCGGAGACTGGTCGCCAGGCCTGGAAATAAAGCCTTTGCCACTAAATTTTCGGTCTCTTGCCTCCTTGGATTTTATACCGGGGCTCAAGTTATAACAAATATGAGTAGTCATAAGGCTTTATATTCTAGTAGGTACTTTTTAAATGTATCTGCTTCTGTACCATAATTATTCATCTCGTGTATAGATGCTCTGAATTTTAGAGTTAGAGGATGGAAAAAAAGTTACATTTATAAATATATAGATTCTCAGGTAATATGTCCAATTTGATGACATATCAAGTTTTGCAGTTTTTACAAGTTGTTCTCCAAAAATTAATAGGTAGATAGGAGAAAGTAAAAACTCACAAGACTTAAAATATGTTTAATAATCAAAATTTACTATTTTAGAGCTCTACACGTAATTAAAGAAGGAGAATAAGCACACTACAACTTAGTCAGTTTGGAACATTATAATAGATTATCTTTAACTACAAAACTTATAAACCACAGAAATTTATTTCTTACAGTTCCTCCAGGACAGGATGCCTAAGATCAAGTTACTGTGTCTGGTGTAGGAGGGTCACACTCTGTGACCGCTTGTGGTGGAAGATTAAAAAAAAAAAAAAAGCCAAAGAGGCTATGTAAAGCCCTTTTATAATTTATCCTATTCCTGAGGGTAGAGTTGCCATAATCAACCCCTTTTCCTATAGGCCCCATATATGAACACTGTTCTGTTGGGGATTACATTTCCATATGTAGTTTTGAGAGGTACATACATTCAGACAATAGCAGCTACCAATCTCTGAGTAACTCTTGCTCCTAAAGTGCGCTCAGTTTATGTGGTATCAATTTCTGTATCACTTAGTAATTGCATTTACCATCTAGTTTTTTTCCAGCATTGTCACTGAATATATGCATGAGATGCTATTTTTGTGTTGTATTTCTGACAGTACTTTGGTGCTTGCTATCCTGTAGCACATTGTCCCATTTGAAAGCCCATCATTTTTTATAGATTTCATTAATAAAGTTTTTACAAGTCTACCAAGAGAACTGATATGAGAACCTTTTTGAGAAAGTTTAATCTTTTATCCCAAAAAGAAAGTATAATTCATATTTCAGTTTTTCAATCCCTCTCCCTTCGGGGCCAGCTGTGACCCAGCCTCCTCTACAGCATTCACTGGTCTACAAGGAAAGTGCATCCTATGTCTCACCTCTAGACCAGTATTCTTGGTGAGTCCTTACCGAAACCCTTTTACCTTAAACCTCCATATTAACTCTCTTACTTTAGCTATCTTTGGGACAAAATTGACTCTGAAAACCTTTTTTTTTTTTTTTAATGCCTGAGCTCATATGATGTATTCATAGTACCGTGTGGCTACATCGTCCTGTTCTTCCCTTGTCATTCATAGATACTGTCCTCTTCCTTATAACTGTTTCCAATTGCTAGTCTTCCCGTGGACTATAAAAAGCTAGGATACATTCATATCTTCCATCATTTTATTAGACTGTCTTCCACAGTTCCTTCATTTCATGTGGTTGAATGTAATTTTAAAGTTGATGCTATGGAAACTCATGGTTTATTTTTAATGAAGTGATAAATACATATTACAGTAATCTTAAATTAAAATTCTGATCAAGCCTGAAGAATCTTTTAGCTGACAAAACCAGTTAAACTTCATAAGTGATATACACTTTGCTTTATTTGTAAATGTAAATAAAACTTAACAAGCTATTTTTTGTAAATGCCTATATTAAGGAAAAACAGTAATTAATCTTAACCAATGAGAAAGAGCCCACTCACTTATAATTACATAACTAGGATTTTCCAGGGGGGTAAACCAAATGGTCAACTACATAATTGGAAACAAATATTTTGTTTTAATTCTGTGTCTGTCTTCTAAATGCCTCAACTTTGTATTCCTGCCTGAAAGGCTCCTGAGGCATTTCTGGCTTGGAGTTGCTTAACTCATGAACCATTATTAACATCAAAAGCACTAAAAAAAATTATACTGTGTTTCAGTTTACCTTTCAATGATGGTGGAGAGCAAACCCAAGGGCTTGCCATGCAAAACCAGTGCTCTACAACTGGACTACATCAGCAGTCCTGTCTTCTTTATAATACCAAAACATAAATTTTTAAAATTTGTATAAGTAGAAAGTGTAGCTACAAACAATATTTTAAGTTAAAAAGCCTAGAATAAGAGGTTCCCTACTCTTTCTTTCTTTCTTTCTTTTTTTTTTTTTTTATTGGTACCAGGGGTCAAACTCACGACTGCCTGCTTGCAAGGCAGGTGCTTATGCCACTAGCTAAATCCCCAGCCTCCCTACTCTTTCTTAAAAAGCAAAATGGGCCTTTTATTTGCTCTGTAGTTTTTGTAGCACTGTCACTGTACGACTGCATATTCCATCTTTATGCCTTTATTTTGTTTTTCCAGTTTTTGATTTTTGTTTCCTCCCATATACTGAACCCCAGTTTCAAATCACATAAATTTTAATTTCTACCCTAATCTGTTTTTGGCACAGTTATCATTCCCCTCTGAATCTGAAATTTGTTGTCTCAGTACTGATTTTATTTGTGATAGAATAATATCCTCCCTAGTTTGGCCATCAACTCTAGTAGGGCAAGAATGGTGCCTTGTACATTTGTAGCTTCTTTCTAATAACCATGGGTGCTATTCAGCACACGCTCAGTAATGGACAAAGCACTGGAATAATAAGTGTTTTGGGGCAAAAGCAATCTATTTGACAGGAGCAAAAGTTGTTTAATAGAAATGAGATAAATATGAAGACTTTTTAAAAGTTATGTATATTCATATTAATTATTTGACTTATTGATCTATTTGCTGCTTTGTTTTATCAGAAAATGATATAAGTTAGAAAGTATGGTAAATTTTAAAATACACTGGACTTTAATCAAAAGATTAGCTTTAAAGTGTGTAAATTGTTTTATCATAACCCAGTAATGCTTGCTTCAATTCTCATTTACAAAGCAAGAGACTGGTGTCGAAGAATGTTAATATCTTTACTACATATAACAATTCTGTGAATATGTGTTCTATAAAGAAAGATCTTCACACTTTAAATGATATATATATAGCAACTTCTACCAAGAGTCTCAGTGCTTAACCATAGATATTTTTAAAATCTGTTAATAATAGATGTGCTTTGCAAAAAATCTTTTTGCATGTTATATATGTGTGTATATATATATATACACACGCACACTCTTTTCTGGAGATATATTTAATAATGGATTTGAGAAACACTGAGTGATATGTATAAGACCTCTTGTCATCTACCGTTGAGACATTTTTCAGTGCAATATAAAGTCAATCACTATAACTTTAATATTAACACGTATCTACAACCTGAATTGAATTTGACTCTGCTACTGCAGTGAGTTCTGCAGAAACATGATATGCTTGGCTGACCTGAGGACATAAAGTCACACCCGTTTAATTCAGTGGAGTTTGCAAGTGCCACTTTCCAAAATGGATTGAAGGAAAACCTTTCACAAGACAAGTCATAGCTAAATGCATTCTTGAAGATTAATGATCACTCAAAACTTTTCAGCTCTCAAATATACAATTACATGAAACATAAATTAGCTTCCCCAGGGCTTCATAATGGACACGGGGTACAGGACTTTCACCTCTATGCCTTTGGCTTGAATCTATCTCCATTTTAAGACTGACTAAAAGTCATTATCTTTGCCCCATTTGATGCCTTATGAAATGAGCTCTGATCTCAATTTAGTTCCTGGCATAGTAAACAAATGAACAAACAAACAAACAACAACAACAACAACAAAAATAACCTTCAAAACTGATGGCTATTGGAAGTTGATGGAACTTAAAAAATGTCAGAGATTTAATTGGTCATGGAAAGTGAAATTAGCATTTTTCTTGTCCACTGTCCAAATATATGTTTAGGCTTAGCTTTATCCTTCTCTAAGAAAAAAAATAAGTGATGGAAGTTTTTCCCTGGACCTCTTTCATTAGCATAACGTAATGAAGACTACTCATGGTTTTTTCCTTCTAACTGGGCAGCATAGTTATATTTTGTCATATACAGCAATATATGAGGGCTTAGTTATTTGCAGCAAAGTTTTACTTTCTAAAAAATACTTTTATCATAGCTATTATAAAACAGAACACACTAAGATTCCATAACCTTTCTCATTATTGTCTCTATGGAGTCAAGAACATGTTGCTATCAAATTGTTATTTTTATTTGTAGAGATAACATGGTTTAATAGGAAGCATCCATAGTATCTAAAGGTTTTTGTCAAATTTTTGGTTTCTTCTCTGAGTTTGTCTCAAACAGTAATAAAAGTTTGAGACCTTGATTTCCTCATTTAAAGTAAAGAATGTTGGACTCAGTTTCTCAGTTTCTTTTGACTTCATTAATTTTGAAGATGGAGAAAGATTTCATTTTTTGAAAGACTTTCAGTAGTATTGAAATTCACTGGAAGCCTGAAACTTGCCTCCCAAAAAGGCATTCTTATTTTAGTGGTTGGCTGTTTTGTGGGAGTGAGTTTCATCTGGAAATCACTAGAATGGAAATCTAAATGAATAAAAGAAGCCTCATGTAATATCGCAGGACTTAGACAATATGATTTAGGACAACTGGAAGTACCGTTCAGTGATGTAAAAGGTCAGGTGCAGATGACAGCAGAGTCTTAAAAGGTCAGAGGTAAACACTTGATATGGGGATTTAGAATCTTCCCTTCCTCTAACTTTTCCCTCTCTTTCCTGTTACGGCTCTTCCCTTTTTTGGACTGGAGATTGACCCTTGCATATGCTAAGTACATACCACCACCGAGCTGCATCCCCTGCCTGCTAAATTGTAACACAGAATGTCTGTTTTGTCTGTCCGTTTGTTTGTTTGTTTTTGATGCTGGGCGTTGTGCATACTATGCCTGTCTTCTACCACTGAGTTTCATCCCAGTCTTTCTCTCTAATTCCAATTAGCCCTCTTTCTCATCTTAAATCTTTTTCTACATACTGATTCAGATGACTTTTTAAAGTGAATTTTTCTTCTTAAATCCACTATTATATTCCCATTTTCACTTAACAAATCATCCAAATTACTTATCGTGACCTCTGCTCTCTTCTCTGAACTTTCTCATGTCAGCAAGTTGTAGTGATTGGATGGACAGAGTAATAAACACCCTCTGCCCTCAAAGTCTGTGTCCTAAATCCCCAAACCTGTAATACATTACTTTACTGGCAAAGATAAACTTCCAGTTGAAAGTTAAGGATCCAGAGGTGGAGAGATTAGCTTGAATTATCTAGTTAGAGTCAGAAAAAGAAAGGTGATGACATGGATAGAGATAGCATGCTTTCTTGTCCAATTGTAATCCCCTAAATTTGATTTGTTGCTGTGTACTTTAATGCTTAATAGAAATAGTCATGTCATGAATGAATACAAAATGAAAACATTATTAACTCACAAATGCAAAAGCAGTTTCTGCAATGTTTAACATATTTACTGAACATGTACTGTCCCCGCTTCTTGCTCTCCATTTTGTAAACTGTTGTGAATGATGGAGCCAAAGCTGCCTTTTGTCTGGTTAGGGATCACAGAGAGGTGGGCATGGGTTTTTGGGGAGCTGGCAGATCTCTCTTTGAGGATCCTGGAAAAGACAAAGACAGGGAAATGAAGTAGAGCTAGTGGCACTGACTATTTCAGTGAATATTCCTTAAAGGAAGTATTAATATTGTCAATGCTCGAGTGACATTTCCTTGGAATTTTTTCAGGAAACTGAGTTACAGTAAAGTTTGTATATAATTAACCCTAAGAACTTAGCTTTAATCAGCTATTGAATTCTTTAATTTCCTTGTTCCCAATCTTTCTATTTCTTCGTAATCCATTTAGAACTTAATCATATTTTATTCCAGATTGATATCTGTGGAATCAATTTCCTTGGCTATCTAAATGACATTTGCTCTCAAAGAGAAATAGCAGGTTTTAATTCCCTCCAATGTATTAGTTTCCTAGGGCTGTCACAACAAGGTCCCACAAACAGAAAAGCTTAAAATAACAGAAATGTATTTTTCTACAGTTATAGCGAATTGGAAGTCTGAACTTAAGGTATCAGTTATCAGTTACTTTGTGTTCTCTCTGAAGTATCTAAGAAAGAATCCTTTCTTTTTTCTAGCTTCTGGTGGTTAATGTGAATCCTTAGCATTTTTGAGCTTGTGAATGCATAATTCCAGTCTCTAATTCCATCTTCATATGGCCTGCTCCCCTGTTTTTCTGTTTTCAGATTTCTCTTTTATAAAATACCAGTTTGATTTGACTTAAGACATATCCTAATCCATTATGGCCTTCTGGTAATTTCAGTATACTTAAAGGGAACTTACTTCCAAATAAGATCACATTCATAGGTTCTATATGGACATTAATTTGGGAAAAAACTATGCAAACTAGCACATAAAAGAAAAATTCACTAGCCTGGTATAGTGGAGCATGTAGAAGAAAGCCTGGGAGATGTTTCACAGTGAGTAGTTTTCTTTCTTACACACTGTTTCTCAAGGGCTTTTGCCTTGATTATGTTTGCAGTCTCTTTTTTTTAAAATTTTATTTAAAGAAAGACTAAACAAAACAGGAAATAGGTAGAAATAATACATACGTTCAGAGAAAAAATAAATAGTAAGAAATCACTAGTTGATGTTTACATATTTTCATTTTACAAATTGTTGTTCAAAATACAAAAATGGAACATGTGAAGTGGGAATTCAAACAATGAGACTGCAAATAGTTCTGTTCAACTGTCCAACAAAAAACTTAGAAATATAGTTATCAATCCCATACACTTAAACAAACATGCAGTTATCCATATCTTCAATTATGTTGAGATTGAATAAACCCAAGCAGGCTAATATCACTCTGAACAAAGAATAATACTATTGCTGGGTTTCACATTATGACACTCTAGGACCAGCCCTGGGTATTTTAGTGTCTCTTTTTCTTCAAAGTATCTGTTCATTTCATCATGTGTCATAAGATCAGTTCTCATAAACTGTTCATAGATTCTACACATGTACGAGTCTTAACATGTATTTCTATCCTTTCTATATAACCTTTGTAATTCTGTTGTTTGTATCCCAGCTTCTTCATTCACATTCTTTATTCTCAAATTATAGATCCTTTTGTCATCTTCTAGCCTTTGTATTGTTACTGCTTGTTTCCTTGTTATTTTTAAAAAGTTTTTCCTTTCATACTCCCACATTGCAAAACTGTCCTCCAGTTTGGATCAGTTTCTTTCAAACTGATTTGCCGTCTTTCCATAGAGTTTTTAATTTCCTGGTTGTCTCTTTGAATCTGCTTCATGTAGTCTATATATATATATATATATATATATATATATATATATTATATTTATATTCTTCACCAAATGGTTCTCTCCTTTATTTGAGTTCCTCCCTTCTTCCATCTGTGTCTGCTGGAGGGGTGCTTAGTGTCTCTTTTATTAATCTTCTTATATCTTGCTTTATTTGGCTAAACATTTCACTTTTGAACTTATCTATGAGGTCCCAAATATATCTCTTTATGTCCACTGGCACTGTGTCTGATATTGCATGTTTACTGTTCTCATTCTCCTTTGTATTTACCTGTCCTGGGTCAATGTTCTCAGGGTTGGGGCCTGGGGACTTTTTATTGTTGCTTCCTCTTCCCATCTTTTTTTGTTTCTTCCAGGAGGCCCCAGTTTCTTTCTTTGTTGGTTACAATTCTTCTGAAGTGTGCTGGCTAGATGACCCTTCCCACTGCCATGTGCTAGTGAGTTGCAGACAGGGACAGCGTATGCTGGCCCTTCCCTTCCAGATCAGTCAAGCTCCTATGTCCTACACTGTATTATTTTGCGCTGCCTCGCCTCTGGACCAGCCAAACCTCTGAGGCCCCACTGGGCCATTGTGGTTAGTGTGCACCATCACTGCAAGGACTTGACCTCAGATAACCTATTGGGTCTCAGGCAGGTCACGTGACCCAGGCCTAGCTCACTCCACCAATCCCATTTGGGAAAGGAAAAATCAACTGAAGTCACTGTTGCCCCTTATACTTGCCAGTCCTGCCCGGTCTCAGAATGTCGTCTGCTGGAGCCCCCCTATTTATGGAATGGCTCCACTCCTATCACTCACCACACACTTCACCAACTCAGCCCTCCGTTTGGCTCACTGAGCCCCGAACTCAATGTAACTGTGCCTCCAGTGAGTCGAAGCATTGGGACCTCAATCGGCTTGGCAAGTCACGGTGGGACACTGGCAAGTCGCAGCAGGACCCCAGCAAGTTGTGGAGGAACCTCGGCCAGTTGCAGCGGGACCTCGGATGATCAGCAAGTCATCTTAATTTCTTCTTGGGATGAGAGAATTAATCTCCCTCTGTTTGGGGCTCCCCACTCTGTATTTTGTTGAATTCTAAGTTGACTGTCTCAGGGAGCTTCTGTAGCCAGTTGTTATCTATCCGCCATGTTTGCTCCCCCCCCCACCCCCCACAGTCTCTGTTTTGTGAAATGCTTTTATACATGAGTATTTACTGAATAATGAAAAGCAAACTCGAAGTGGATGGATGGAAATAATAATTTCCTTGTTGCCTAGCTTTACCACCTTCATTTTTTCCTTCACTAAGCAAAGAAAAAAGACTGAAGCCCCAACAAAGTTATGTGGTGATGTGAAAGATAACAAAAACAACACGAGAGTGGCAAGACCCTGTGTCTTCACATCTGTCCCTGGCTCTTTCTGGAATAGCATCCTGCTCTGTGTCACATGGAATATGTGAGTTGTAAAAGTTGTTTTCCCAATATCAGTTCAACCTGGATCAGTCATTGGTAATGTCTTCATTTAACTTGGCCATACTGTTGATTTTCTTTAAGAAATAGTACATTTCTCATATTTAATTAATTTTTGCTGTTATTTTCACTTTTCTAAGTATTTTTCTGTTTAAATCAAATATTAAATTAAAATCTAAGATTAAAGCAGAAGGTCTGTGTATTTGGACAAAGCACCAGATCGAGATCCCTCTGGTGACAACTGGTGCATAATACTGAGTGCTGCAGTGTGAGCCTCTGTGCTCCCTCAGCGAGAGGTGTGCTGAGCCACTGGGGTCCCCTGCAGCTGCCAATCCTGTGGTAATTTAGCATTTGGCTATGAATGAAAGGAAGAACTTGGAAGAAGGAATTTGGAAACAAATTGGTCATTCTGGATGTATTGCTAATTAGATTTTGCCTAGCACATGAATGACTTTGAACCTATTGATATTTGCTGTGACACTTAAATGTTCAGCACAATATTGATTCTGAATGTCAAGCCCTCTGCTTAGGTGCTGTTTCTGTGTGATGAGCAGATTACCACAGAATATTAATTAAACTCTTTACACACACACGCACGCACGCTCTCATGCATGCACATGGCTGTGCACAGAGTGACAACAAATAGCAACTTAAGAACACATTTAATAAATGTTTATTTCCAACCTTGTCAGAAGCAGAATAAAACTGTTTCAAATATGGCCAAATAGTTTGTGGCTAATATGGAATAAAACATTTTTAACAGGTGAAATTTTTTAACACCATGTATGATTTACTGCTATAAAACAAAGTTACTAGATTCAAAGTGAATGTTAATATCTAGACAATGAAAAACCATAAACCAGAATCCTTAAGCTCAGAGAGGAAAAATATCAATTCTCCACTCATGCATTGAAAGTAATAAAATACATTACATGAAATCTAATTCATTTTATTAGTACAGGTGTAAAAAGCAGTTTTGAAAACCATGTTTATCCAAAGCATCTATAAAAAAGTTGATAGGAACATTTCATGAGTATAATTTTAAATAGTTGGAAGATTATTTATTGGTAAATATCTAAAAAAGACATGTAAATCGATTAGTGTTAGTCTACTGTATTGTAATAATCATTCTTAATGTTCTGTAAGGTATTATCTGACATTTTAAAAGCATGGGCAAACTAATGGCCAAGTTGTTTATATCCATACTATTGTATGTCTCCACAGCTGTGCAGAATTGCATTGAAAAGCTTTCAACCAGGGCCTCCAACATGATGTTTTATTTTCTGCCCAACAGTGTGTGTCCCTGCCTAACAACTTCCCACTTGATAGTGACAAAGGCTTTACTAGACCATCTTCATGCCCATTCTGCTTCCTGACTAACCCTGATGATTCTCCATGTGATCTTAAACATCGTGGTGTGCCTTTTGTTCTTGGGAGCTGTAACTAATGTAATAAACTCTTCCTTGAGTGGCATTGATTTCTGCAACTAGGAAATGACTTATTCTTCAATAACAACCTTATTTTGTCTTTTAGGCAGAGAAGATATTTCCATGTTTTTCCTATACATGGAATCACAACAGAGCCTCATATTGTTGGGGGACAGAATATATGGTAATAGTTTCCTGCTGTGCAAAGATGGCTGCTTAATAAGATACTTAACAACAACAACAACAAAATCACCACAATCTCTATTTCAGATCTATGCAACAAACAATAGTTAGAAGTTTCTAGATCCTCAGGACTGAAGTAACTCTTCAAAATCTTCAATGAATTTGAAATGAAAAATATCAATGCAGACATTTTATGGAACAAAAATGCCTTATTTTTAGAGCTACTGAGCACCATCAAAAGGCAAAGATATGGGTGAGTTTCACCACTGCAGCTGCAGGTTCACCTCTCGAATTAATAACACACAAAACCTCTAGCTGATATTGTGTGTTAAGGGTGTCCTTTCATGTTCTCTCATGAAGACGAGGATTAACTGTGGCTTGCCAAGCATTTACAGGATAATCTTGTTTTTTAACTTCAAAAGGCACATTAAATGTGATAAAGCCAGATAGCACAATGCTCTTATTTGCAAGGTTATCTCCTTTGGCACATACACACAGCTGATGCACTTATGGCATCAGGGCACTTTAATAGGTCACAGTATCAGAAAAAAAAGATAGAGTTTAAAGGCTCTATTGCAGCCTGCTAAGTGTAATCCAGTACATTGCATGTGATCTTGCTGCACACATGAGATACTCTGGAACTTCTCAGGGAGTTTTTAGGGCTCACTGAGCTTGCTGGCTTCTGGTCTTGTGTGATTATAAGGCCCACAAGATAGTAATATCCAGTCCATCACCGAGAAATCGTTAATAATAATGGAAACAAAATTAGACATTTCCCTTTGTCCTAAACATTTAGAGATGTGTTAAATTAAACTCTCAATTAGCTATTTTTAAAACAATATTTTTTTCAAATACACTTAATTTTGTTGCTTTTTTAGAAAAGAAGGTGAGTACTTGTAACTGTTAGGAAAATACATCCTTCTGAAAATAATAAATATCTTAGTTTTGAGTCAAACATCCTTACATTTGTCATTACTTTCTGGTGTGGATACAATTCCAAGTTCATGGAGTTAATCTGTAGTAGATATGGCTTTCCTTTATTGTTTTTTAATTGTTTCAGTTTCCAAACCCGAGTCTGATGTGCTGGCGTGGGTGATAAATTTCACCTTAAGTCATTTGATGTTGATACCCACAAATTTGTCAAGGATTGGGCTAAGTTTCTGTGTTTGTTCCAGGGAGGCCCACGTGGTCATGGCCTTTCTGTCTATACTGGCAACTGTGGACAGTGGCAGTTTTCTTACTTCATATGGGTTCTTAAATCTTCAATTGCCACTTTTTTATGTGCCTTGAAATAGACTCAGACATTTTTGTTGAGGTCTTAGGTTTGTTTTACTCCATGTTTTCCAGCACCAGAACCATCAAAGTACTTCCTTATTCTCAGAACAAAGAGGAACAGAAAGGAACTGACTTCCCCAGATACCTGAGATCCTTTGTCTTCATTTATCCTCGGAACTCTTTTGCCCTTCTCTCCTCCTGTCAATGTTATCTGTCACCAATTCAGACAGCCAAAGAAGTAAATGAGTGGTTGGAGTGAGCAGGTAGGGACTGTCCATACCCTTTGTGAAAGAAACATTGTCTTAGCCAAGTGGGTTAGAGTAACTGTGGATTCAGCGTCAGGACATTGTTGATATCTTTAAAAGGTGCCTAAACCATATACACTCTTGTGAATTTTACCGGTTTTCATATTGATAATTTTAGCTTTAAATTAAATCATTCTATTGGATTATAAGATATTTGGTGTAAATCCATAATAGTTTCTACCCAAGACACGAAGATTATCTTCCTGGTGAGTGTGGTTATTATTATTATTATTTTTTTTTATGAAGGAGGAAGAATATATTTTCCTAACAGACAATGCCTTCCACCCACTGAAAATTCCCTGCACAACAAATGCTTTATCCTATTCCTCCTTGCAGGTCAAGATGCTACATGCTAACACTATTGTAAGGATATATAATATCTATAATATCTGTCTATATACTATCTATCTACCTATCTATCTATCTATCTATTTATCATCAGCAACCTGTCATCATACTTTCAATTATAACACTGATCACTTTGATTTGGAAATGTAACTTTAGAGTGTCTTTTATTTCTTTTTTCTATGTGAAGTTATATCTTATTTCCAAGATGAGCTTCTACCAGTTTTCTCTTAGAGCTTTCCCTCCTTTTTTTCTTCTTTTGCCATGTTCTTTGTACTCTTTGTTTCAATGGCTTCATACTACAACTATTTCTTAATGAGCCAAAGATCTTGGAATTAAAACTACTCAAAAAGAATGATTTGGATCACCAATCCAATTGGAAGTTCATGGTGGTTGCCTTGAAGACTTATTTTCCTCTGTGGTGTCCCCAGGGCAGGTCCCCTTTTGTTGTATAAATAGTTTTTGCTGATACTCAGGTCATCATAACTGGAGTGTGAAGATGGGGCAACAGGCATTCATGACACCGTAAAGCCCTTTCAACACAGCATCACACAGTCTATCTCTTATGTTTTGAGCAAATCCAATTTCTTGAGGGCAGCGTGTTTGATGAAAGGCCACATTTCCTAAAATCCAGCAGGGAATCCGACTGTCTCCTTATAACAGCTGGGCTCTAATTGCTGCACATAAACAAACATCATCTGGAACAGAGCCACATTATAAATCTGGATGCTATTCATTTTCAGCACTACCAGGGTCATTTATTACTGATGACAGGAGTCTGTAGCTTGCTGGAGCTGGCAGTCATCTTCCAGGGCAAGCAGCATTTTGAACTGGCAGTGAGAATCTGGAAAAACAAATTACCTAAACTTAGGGATCTGCTGCCTTGATCTGATTTCCATGCACTGCACCAAGTCTTCCTGTATCAGGTATCATTCGATTTCACCCATGTAACAAATCCATGTGGGGTTGTCTATAATGGGCACATGCTGCTATGTACATTCTGATATAGCTTTATCATGCAACTTTTGGGGATAAACAGGGTTCTTCCAGAGAAGTACCTGTTTAATATTTGAATAATTCAAAGGTTTAAGTAGAGAAACTTGATATTATTGAGTGGGAAGAGGATATAATCATCTGAAGGGTTATTCAGTCCTAAGCTATGAGCTGACACTGAGACAAGGACAAGATGGTAATGGAGTCCAAGGAGGAAATAAACAGCTCAGTTTGTGGGGCTTCTACATTTCTTTTCCAGAAGTCAGGGACAGCAGATCTGTGTACACACACTGAGCTTTATGTGAACAGTGATATGATCCTTCTTTCATTATCCACATTTTTAATTAATTTAAAAGATGTTATGACATGGAATTCAGTATTTCAGTAACTAAGATGTCACCTGGACTGCTCTAATATTATATTTAGACTTTACAATTTACAGTTTCATTTCATAAGCTTCTTCCACCCAAACTTTCTAGTGTATTTGCTAGAACTATCAAATCATTTTTTTCTTTATACATTTATTAATATTTTAGGACACCTGTACTGTGTATCAGGAATTATTCACTTTACATGGGCTTCCTTATTTGATTTTTTAAACTACTCATGTGATGTGAGTACTATGACTCCATTTTCCAGATGAAAAAATCAAGACAAAGATGTGTTTTTTCCAGTCACAAAGCCAGTAAGACCCACAATTCAAAGCCATGTGGCCTGATTCTATATCTTGTGCATCTATGTTTTTCACTTGATTTTATAATATGATACTAATCGTTACATTCATGACTACAATTTCTGGCAGATTCACCAGTGGTCAATTTGGACAGCTTAATGGAGTCAGCATGGTTTTGTGTGTGTATGGTCCAACTGACACTGTTGCCAATAGCATAAAAAGGAGAACTGGTTGGGAAGATGGTGTGCTGTTGCTGGAGGAGCTTGTCATACTAATTTTCCTGATATAAACTCAGAAATTCTCACTGTGGGAGGAGCTCAGGTCTTTGATGTTGTGGAGAATGGCTGCAATTCTTTTCAGGGGAGCTCTGGTCCTCACTTGGAGTGTTGCTTATTGGCTCCAGTGCAGATCCTTGCAACAGACTAGCATGACACATTGTCATAGGACCTCCAGCTGGACTCATGGAGGACACTGCTGGGGGCTTCATGTCTTCAGCTGGACTTGTACAGGACATTGCTATGGGATCCAGGTGAGGCAGCTGGATTATTTGGGTCTAGACATATCTCATATCCTTCTGCATTTGACTTTTTGAGTGAATATTATAAAATGGCCCTATAAAGTATGTGTAGCATATTAAATCTATTTCCTTTCAAACCCTGACTACAACACTGTATAATTCTCACTGGTGGAGTCAGGGTTCAGTTGGTTCGACAGTCACTCAGAAGGACTTGCGAAGGTAGGTTGTAAGACTGATGCTAGATTGAATGGAAACACTTTCTCAAAGAGAGAAATGAAAGAAAAGACTGATGGTCAAGTTTGAGTCGCAGTCTGAGGCCAAGGATCCTGAGATGTGTTAGTGAAATCCATAAACACAACATCAGAAAATGGTTTTGAGCTGATGAGACAGGCAAATGAGGAGGGCGGCATTAAGAGAGTGAAGGAAATTGGGCTCACAGAGGTGAAGGAGAGTGGCTATAGGAACATGGAAGTAGAAACTAGTATGAGAGATGCTAGAGTCTAGCCAGAGACATATTAGGTAGACAGACAGAGAACTTTATAGGGCAGAAGCAAAACCAGTATAAACTACTGATTTCCAGAGCTAAATCCACAACCTTTTGGGTATCAGGAAAGGAGGAGCAAAGACAAAGAGGGAGAGTGAGATCAGAAAAAGAATTTGTCAAAACATCAGGCTAAGGTTCCTAATGCATCTAGCTTTCCCTTAGAGCACTTTTCTCATGATTCCCATATTCCAAGGAGGCTCATGTGCCTCCCAGTCTCGGATTCTGTTTTTCTTTTTTATGACACCTGATTCTTTTCTCTTGCATAACCTATCACAATATGCACACGCTCACTTATTCCTATTATTTTTATTGTTCATTTCCCCAACTCATGCATAAACTTTGTAAGTTTGTCATTATTTAGGTTTTTACACAGCTGATTACTCAAGTGCTGTTCATCAGTGTGCAGTGTCTGAATGAATGAACAGGCACAGGAATAAAAGAGACAAGCTGGTTTAATGAACTATATAGAGAGTTAAGGAAGACAATGAACATTGTATGCAATGAATGGTGGAGTGTCAAAATGATCACTGAGGTTTAGACTTGATCTGTAATGTCTCTGGAACAATACAGTATAGCTATATAATGAAGGAAGAAGACAAATACTTTCATATAAGCCCTTGAGAAATGCCGTATCTGGGAGCAGTTCCATCCCCTGATAAAATTGGGAATTCTGTTTACTAATGTGTTCTTATAAAGAATATTTATCACAAGTGGACATATATTTAGCTAGTCTTTAAAAAAAATCCTTTGAAAGTAAAGAGCTAAATTTTTAGCAGGTTAAGTCACATTCCCCTTGTGTAAAGATGACATAAAATTTAAGAATATTACATTCATTTTTGTTCATCAAATATAACACTCATATTACAGCTTCTCTTGCTTTTTCTCTTCCCAGCAGCTCCTATCTTTTCATTAAAGAAAAATCACTCTTACAGGGTTTTGCTGAGGGCATATGATTATAGATGATGCGACGAAGCACTCCAGGAGTCTCTAATGGGACAGTCACGAGACAAAGCAAATGGATGGTCATTTTTCCAACAGAAAGGCTGACTCCCTGCCAGGAGGACTCTCCTTAGGATGCCTCTTCTTTTGTATTTTTATTTGATCTTTAATAAAGAATGTTAATGTTGTGTGCTGCTTACATCCTAAGAAGTCCGAGACACAAGCTTGCACTGGAGAGGTTAGAAGGAGGGAATGATAGTGTTACAGAAAGAAGGTAGCTCAGGAAACAGAATGCAGTGAACTTTTCACCCCCACTCCCTGTCTGGAGGCACAGTGCAAACAGGATGCTTATTAAGGCGCAGCCTGCTCTACAGAGCGTTGTTAGAGGACGAGACTGCATTTGGCAGGCCAGAGCAGATCCTACTTATCTATTATTGATGCCCGCTTTCACCTCCTTCCTTCTCGGAATGTTTTCTCTGTCTAACCCTAACTCAGTCTTTTTTCATTAGATTAAGTCCAGAGTTAAAACCAAAGGCTGTGCCAAAAGATATAAGAGATATGAATCTTTATATCCAACCTGCTACTTTTTTAAAGCAGAGAGAGCAATGCCTTGCTATCATTTGAATGGATCGCTTATCTACTTTCCAATTTTTACGCAGCATTGTGATACCTTTGGAATTTTACTATTTGTGCTTCTAGTCACTTCCAGTTTCTAGTGTTATCTAACAGAGACCAGAGATGGTGAATGAACCATTTAGTGATCCTGCAGAGGAAGTCCTGTTACTTACCTTCAATCCATCTTAAAGTAGAACTGTCTGGTTTCAGAATGAGGGGCCCAACTTGAAAGGCTTTCCCCAGGGAAAGGACACTGCTTGTCCATACTTGTCTTTTCTGTCGTACGCACATCACTGTGTAATTCATTAGTCAAAAACGAATTTCATTAGTCAAAAATTCCCCCTCCTTTTTTTGTGGCTAGGAAGTGTCCCTAAATGTCTCCATCCTGTTATAAGTGAATTTCCAATGCTTTGTAAAAAGCAGGCCCCATATGAGCACAGAAGTGTGTCTGTGGACGCTGGTCACCACCGGAGCGTGAGAAAGGCAGGAGTATCACAAGAGAAAAACTGAGAGCTGAGAGGGCCGGATCTGTGTGGTGGTCAGTCCCAAAGGATGTTGGTTTAATTCACATTGTGCTAAAGATCTTTCTTTTATTTTAAAATTCAAATTGGGAAAATACCACAGAACCTTTTGTTCAGTGCTGCTGGTAGAAAAATACATACAGATCTTTCCCCATGGCTGATGCTGACTAGCCCAAGCGGGAAGGAGACAGTGAAGGACACAGTGGGGGCTCCATTATAGCATGATATATAGTGTGACATTTAGATTTTGTTTTAAAATAGATTTACAATGCTCCATGTAGGATTTTTTTCCTTTTCACTTCCCCTCCTTTTTTTTTTTTTTCAAAAATGCTTACGCATTCTCCTCTAGGCTCCATCTCTCTAACTGTTAAGGTGAGTGCATGAAAGCCGCAGATTGTTTTTACAGTCCGTGATGAATGAAGTTTAGAAGCAGATGCCAGAGCAGAAGCGACCAGATAACCAAGTTTCAAATCAGCTCAGTCTCCAGGCAGCACTGCTGTGGCTACCTCTGCTTTCAAACTTCAATAGCTAAAGCAGCCTCACTTCTGTCCCAGCACCAGACATTTCTCCCTGAGACTAGGAGGTTGTACCCATTCAAAACACAGCAAAGTTCCTTTCTCAGCCTAGAGTTGATTGTTGCTTGTTATAAAATGAAATGATCATTGATCATTGATCAGGTAAAATGGCTCAACTCATTGATCAGTTTTCAGAACAAAAGTGATTTAATAGGTGAAAAAAGAAATAGAATTTTCTGATGAAATTGTTGGGAAAGAACTCTATGTGAGGAATCAACACTCTAAATTGGCTACTGACCAGAGAACTGGCATTAGCGTGATAAGAAAAAAAAAAAAAAACTCCCAAATTTTAGAAGTCAAATATGCCCAGTTAGTGGTCTTATAACATTGAAGAATGAAGTCATGAAGCAAGGAGGAATTTAGAAGACTTTTATTGGAAATAAGGAGAAGAAGAATAGCACCTGGATTTCCATGAGGGGTCTCCAGTGGGTGGCCACTGTCAAGAGTAATGTATATAGCAAAGTCAAATGGTGGGTATAACATGGGTCGAACTACAGTCAACCTATAGAGTTGCAAATATGATCAAGTAGCTAAGACTGATCTGATAGATCAGTTACATTATAAGGGTATGTGGAAAGAATCAAGGGATTTCTGGAAAGAAGGGAAGTGTGGGTACAGATGTTCTGAGCATGCACCTATGCTTCTGCTGCCTAGCAGGGCTTACTGGACCACTAGGGCTAATAACATTGTATCAATTTGCTGTTTTCTTTTAGGGAGGCTTGCAGGCCTGACTCTTTGGCCTCCATTTTGAGGCCTGGCTCTCTTTAGATTCCTGTCCAGCCACCATTTTGATGTGTTCATCTTTTGAGATGACTTCCTGAAGTCCAGTCTCTTTCTGACTACATAATAATTTCTATTTAACTTTGTTCTCTGTAATATTGGGATAGATATTTACTGGAGGAGAAAGGTCATGTTAAATCATGTGCCTTCGTGGAGAAGATAAATGTACTCTAATGTCTTTTATCTTTTTTATGTGCTTGAATTCACTAGTTTCCATAGCAAAGTAACATTTATTTCTAGAGATTCTACCAACATCTCAGCATTTGGTACTGAGATTCTCTATCAACTTTGTCTATGGTGGGTTAAAATCTCTGTAACTCATTAGCTGTTAAAAGTTGATATTCATGCCATAATAAAATCCTACCAAAAAAAAAGTTAGAACAATTTAGAAGAGTATCTCTGATTAGGATATTGACATTATTGAGATTAAAAACGGTTCTAGGAAATAATGTTTAAGATGATAATAGTGAGACTGTTGTTTCTAATCAGATGTCAGTTCCATAAAATCATAGTTCCTTCAATCCCTGCCAATCCTTGAGTGACTCAGCACATTTCAGCATTTCAGCTAATGCCTCCATATAGACCAGTCATTATTCCCGTACATGTTCATTCAAATACTTGCTTTGATTACTGTGCCATGTATTCCTGGATATGGTTTAGTAGAGGAAGGCCAATATCCTTAAGGACACTGCAGATTTCTAACAAAAGCTTCCCTGGAAATTGAAGTACCAGTTTCCTGCTTAGCCCATTTGCTGCTCTAAATTGTCAGGAAAGGATAATAGAAGATGAGCAGAGAGAAGATATCCCGGAGGGAAAGTAAAAAGGGCTCTAGAATCTATCTATCTATCTATCTATCTATCTATCTACCTATCTGTCTATCACATCAAAGTGAGAAGATTTACTGGTAGATCACCCTACTTCTCAACTTGTGAATGAACAGTACTAATATTGATCAAAAGTCAAAGTGAGACAATGTCATTGGGCTTTTATTTTGCAAGTAGAGCCTGATTAAGTAGTAATTTACATAATAAAATGTGATATTAAACGTTGTACATATATGTGATGAGCAGGATGACTAACCATCTTTTATGTCTTGGGACTGAAGACACCAAACCTCTGGTACAGACCAGCTAGATCACATCAATGATAAAAGAATATTAGCTGAAAACTAGAGATAGATTAAGCCTTCCTAGAATTTAGGTCCAGCATATGGGAAGTGCTCTATTGTGGAATAGAATTTATAAAACTTCCATTGTTTTTACATGTATCCCTTCTCCATTTTCAAATGATGACCACGCAATTATGTTTTTTAATTCTTGTGGTACTAACGGAACATATATGTCAGAGAGATCTTTTCTAAACACTACCATATTGTAACTTCTTCACAAAGGTTTTTAGAGTAGACTTAACAATCTTCTCAGGGATGGCAATGTGTTTATAGATAATTACTGTACAATTATGCATTTATGATAATAGGCCTTATCTATGTTTACAACAAGTTTTTAAAAAGTTTAACGAAAGTTAGGAGAGGTCCTGAGCAGACAGACCAATTGGAATGTTGCCTCTGGAAGCTCTGAATACAATGATAAAACAGAAGAACAAATGGGAAAACATTTGGGAAAAAAGGCTTTTATTAAAGATGAATCTGACATGTACTGTGTATAATGTTTTCACAATTCAAAGTGATTATTTTTGAGGTTGAAAACAGAAAGAGTAAGAAGACTGTTTGAATATGTTAAAGGTCTTTTTCTTCCTTTGCTTTCCTGAAAAGCATCAAGTAAGTTTATGGTATCAATAACTCTTGTTTATGCATTTCTCAACAGTGACCTCTTGGGAAAGATAACATTTATTTGGGTAAAGTTGTAAAACGTACAATTTGTATCTGAAAACCAAAATTTGACAGCAAGTTGTTTGTATCTTTTTTTTTAATCAAACAGTTCCAAAGGGGGAAAAAAAAAAAACATTTCTCATTTTTATAGCAGGAAACAGGGTACCACATAAGGAGGATAGAGCTTTTCAATTGTGAAAAATGATTCCTAGAATGACTAGAAAAGATAAATTCTCTGCACGCCCTCACAAAATGTTACAACTTTCATGTCATGTATATCTATTCTTCTAAGATGGCCTTAAGCTACCAGAAAATATATGTTTTCCCGTAGAGGATAGAGACCAGACTGCTTGAGTTAAATACCAAGCTTTGCCTTCTACAAGGTCCCATAGTTACGACTATTCACCATAATGCCATGAAATCACACCATAAATCTACGTGACTGTTCTCTTTTACATTCATTATTTGGAAACAGAGGCGACTCAGAATTAGAAGCAGCACCCACATGGCATTAGTACAGAGAAGCCTGAAACATTATTTAAGAAAACATACTCAGTGTGGCGTATTGTACAATAATGAGAATGTATTAAGCCAATTATAACAGCCATAATTTGAAAATGTTTCTTATGTTACAAAATTTATTTAACCAATAGTTATGTTATTGTATCCATAAATTCATATGGTATAATTATTGTTTTATTTCAATGATATAAGACACATTCCACTGCATTAGTTTCATTTATCAAAAATTAACATTTGAGATACTGTGGGGTATATAATGGAAACCATAGATACAATTACTGCACTCAGGTCAGCTTTCCAGCAAAATCGTACTTTCACAAAGTTCCCCTTTGTCACATATGTTATATTCAGACTGCTTTTTCTGTGTCTGTGGGCAGATGTCTGATCCAGCACAGTCTGTTCTCTGACCTCTTCAACAAGGAACACGGGAAGGGGAATGAGGGATGGAGGGGGAGGAAAGAAAGGGGAAAAGGATTTAATAAAAAGAGAATCTTGGAAAAAGAGCTTTTTCAAATGAGAAGGAGAGCAGGATGGGATAAGGAGGGGAAACGGACATAAAAAATAAGGCGTGTTATGTCTGTGTACAAACTTCCCATGATAAATGTAATCATTATGTACTACAAACATGTATGTTCTTACAGAAAGTACCTCAATAATAAATGGAAAGAAAAATATTCCAAATTTCTCATCTATCTCCACTCTGTATATTGGTTTCAGAACAGGCTTTCAAACAGCTACTTATTACTACTTCAGTGAAAGTTTGTCATACCCATTTTGAGATGTATTTATGTGTAATAAAAGCCCTTGGTACACACAATGGAATCTTGAATATTTAGATAAAAAAGAAGGACAACACACTTCGAGTAAAAATATATGGCAGTTTTTAATGTCCCCTAGAAGAGTTCAAAGAATAGAGTCACCATATAATTTTACTATTATGGCATCCTCAGCTCTCAAACAGCGGATCCAGGGGCTTGACTGCTGTAATTAAAGTACAGCAATGTGACACAACTTAACATCTAATAAAGCATTTACTACAGTGTGCCATGGAAATAGTCAAAGAAAGAGCAACAGCAAGGGAACACTGAAGGAAGACACCATGTCATCAGAAGAGAGTTAGGAGGAAAAATCTAAATATTGAGTTGGATTTGGACCAGTTTTATGCTCACTCTTTCTACCTTCTTATGAAAATTCTGCCTTTTTATGAATCATGTCCCTCAGACTCCCTTTGTTTTCTTTGATATGTCATCGAAAAATCTGTTTACATATCTTTAAATACCATTTTTGTCTTTGAATTCAGAAACTGTTAGAATTAGATCTAAGAAACCATGACTATCTTTCACCATCTCTCACTTAGGCTATTGTAATTGAATCCTATTAATTCTTCAGTGAATCTTTATTCATTCATTAGGAAAGTTCTAATCCATTTGAGAATGTACTTCCAGAAAAAGAAAATATTGAGTCATTTAAATAGACATCTGCCATATATTAAGCTTACATCTATTTTAAGTGTTAGCTGTATTTATATGTATTGTGTACTACTGTTTTAGCATGAGATTGAAAAACTGGATTTTTCAGATTAAAAATTCTCTTACCATGTCGGGTGGCATCAGTTTAGCTAACACAGACACATATGTAGAAGACAGTATCATTCATTTTGACTCAGTCTTGTCTTATGGATGATTTATCTTTCCTATATATTACGTGCTTGCAGACACGAGTAGATGACACTGTATTCTTACCTTGTCAAACCCACCATTTCCTTTTGTTTCTTATACTTAATTGAAGAATACTCCCATGTTTTTTCACATGAATAAACAAAGCAATTACTATTAATCAGCTTCCAAAGAAATACCACTCAAAATGATAATAATTAAAACCCTCTACATTTAAATCAGTTTACCAATAAATAATAGGAAAACCTATATTCCTGTCAACATTTAGGTTTGTAAAATTTATTCAGGAAATTTTAGACATGAAGAAATATTAAATACAGAAGTAACAACACAGAACAAGTTACTTTCGTATTGAATCAGGGCTTCAATGTAAAATTTAAGAATGAGTAGTTAAAGTTGAAATAGTTTTTAAGTAAAAATTTAAATGAAAATTGAAAAGTTTGCAGTGGAAAAAATTAATCATAGACTTAAATTGACCATGGAGTTCAATCTGGAAAAAATTAAAAACATCTTACCAATATTAGCATAATTTAAATAAAAATATTTTCAGCTTTTCTTTGAGTCATGGTCTTACTATGTAGTGGAAGCTGGCCTTGAACTCACACAGTACAAGATGGCTTTGAACTCACAGCAGTCCTCCTGCCTCAGCCTTCTGAGTGCTGGGATAAGAGGCATGAGCCACTATGCTTGGTTTAAAAAAATATTTTAACAGTGACCTCAGAATCAGAATATGTGTGCCAACAGAGCAGATCACAATATAGCTTCTAATTCAGTTTGAGATGGATTCAAACACAATCATGAACTTTTAATAGGCAAAATTTCTTATACAGAAAACAAAAATACTAATCATAGAAATAAAATCTTCTTTTCATTCAAAGATGTTAAGAATAAAATACATCCTGTAAAATGATAAGATAACCATATACATATGTTCAACAAATGCTTCATAGTAAGAATATACATAGACCTTTACCAGTAGATGAAGGAGTAAACCCAAAGGAGAAACAGACAAAGATTTGAACAGACAGTAAAAGAGGATACCCAAGCAACCAAAAACATTAAAAGGGTCATCTTAGGGAAATGCAAATGAAATCAATAAAGCAATGGACCCAAGGCCAACAATACACACAAAAGGAAAAAATACAAGAAAAAGGGCTGATACCAAACTGCTGGTATTAATATGGAGGTACAAAAGGTCTCTTCTATTATTGGTAGTTACCTAAATTGGTACAATTATTTTGAGCAACATTTTATAATATCTGCTCTCCTGTATCTTGTGCTTCCTTAGTGGTTGGAGAAAGAGCTTAAGGGGTCTCTCTGTAAAGACCTCATTCCCCCATGTCTTTCTAACAGGTTCTCACACTAAATTATCCTCAAAGTTGAGCTCCTCCTACCTCACTCAACCTCTTGGGTAACTAGGATGACAGGCATGTTCCACCACACAATAGTTCTGAGAGAAAGAAAGCAGGAGAACAACAGAAACAGGCACAATGGCAGATGTGTTGACAGGAATCCAAATGTAACTTTGCATCGTTTTAAATCAGCACAAAAATATATTGAATCACATGGTGTGGTCCATGTTCATTTCTTGGCAACATCTTAACCTCTGCTAAATTCTTTCATGTCCCTTTTATCACCTCACTAGTCTAAGTTCTAGTACGCTTAGCTGAGAACTAAGGCAACTATTCAGGTAATTCAGTTTCAACAGAGGTCTTACAGCAGTGTAGACTGATTATATTATCTTTCACAATATTGATTTTATTGGACCAAATAACTTTAATAACCGTCCACTTGGGCTTTAAATTTACATGCAAAAAAGGATTCCAGTGATTAGAAAACAAAAATTGAAAATTTAAAGTCTCTCAGAGCTTTGTATTTTTTTCTGCCTAGTAATACGATGAAAATGAGGCTTCTGGGTATATCACTTATTTTCTAACAATGTGGTTTGGTAAATGCAGAGATGTGATAAAATTCTTAGCCTTTTAACCAAGAAGAATTTCCTGTTCTCAGTCAGGTCAGCATTAACTCAGAAGAGACATTTGTGAAAACTAATGATAACTTCAGGTGAGCTTCGACATTTACATTTCCTATTGAATTGGAAATTACAAACCTCCTCCTCCTCCTCCTCCAGAAAATGCTGAATTTGTGCATATTTAGATAACTTTTATTAGCTAATGAATCAGAATCCTGTGAAAGTCAGCATGTTCCAAGTCACCAGTTTACATACTTAATTAAAACTCTATTAACTTCATTTGTTATGCAAAATAATGATCTTGGGATTTGGGGACTAACAGACTTTTGTTAGGGAGCTAGAATGTGCTGATATCATGGGGTTCTTCATAGATGTATGAAATGTATATACAGAAATTGTGCTTCATATCATGAAAAATAGAGGCAGAGAAAGAGAGGTCCAGAATTTAGGGAAAGGGATTTGCTACTGTATTTCCCTATGTATGCATATGCTGTTAATTTTATTCTCCAAGAAAAACAAAATCAATGGTGACAAGTAGTTGTTAATCAGAGATGGCAAATTCTCCAGAAATTGTAAATGAAGGTTCCCCTGGTCAGAGCTACTACATGACAGGGGCCAGGCTGGGCAGAAAGAGTCTGTGGTTTGCAGGACTTTACATCTAATAAAATGTGTCTCCTTTCTGTCAGTTGTTTCTTGGCACTGATGGATGCTTTACACCATGTTTATTACGCTAAAAATAGTTTTTAAAAAATCCCACATCTATATATTTACAATCTTCATTGCTGGCCCAAGAGTTAGACAGTACAGTTTATGAACTCCATTTTTAATTGGAAATACTGAAGACCAAGAGTCCTGGGTGTTCAAGATTCTTTGACTAAAGTCACATGGACAGAGCAGAAGCTCTAACATATGACTGGCTTCTGTTCTGAGTCTCATTGTGTTTGGAGTCTGTTGTCCTAGTAAAACACTTGTTCTGGTAGCTGGAAGGACTCTGGCTGGCTTTGCCTCTCTCACGCCTTTTCAAGGTAACATTCTGTGTATTTTCATTTGTAACTATGGTTGTAAATGGGGATATGAGGCTCTTTGATTGTGGTTGTTGTTATTAGATATTTTAAGTCTTTTTTTTTTTTTTTTTTAATTGTATGGATGCCTCAGGGCCTCACACACGCTGGGCAAGTGCTCTAGCACTGACTTAGGCCCCACCCTCCCATCTTTATTTAGTTTACAGAGACTTACTGTGTTGCCTATGTTGAACTCACATTGGGATTCTCTTGTCTCTGCCATGTAGCTGAGATCACAGACATTAGCCACCATGTTTGGTTGTCATACTTTTTATTAAGCCTATTAAATATGTAAACACATGTATTTAGGTACATACACATGATACTGCTATTTGAATGTTTTGTTAGCTTTCTCTCTTTGATTGCTTTCATAAATAGACTTATCAATCAGTCAAAATGTATTTGTTTAGTACTTTCTGAGTGGTTCTGAATTGTTTTGTGCCCGTGCAGGAAAATTATGAAATGTGATCCTAATCTTTGCACTGTCTATATATGTACCTGGGTGATATATTCACATATCAAATATAATTTAAACATTGACCAGTAAGGGTAAAGTAGAAAATTAGTGTGGTGAGAGGTATTATCAGGTAGTGAAGTGTGCGGAGGTCCTGAAAAAAGAACACCCAGACTGGACCCTGGTTCTAGCCTTCCCTGGCGCTGTAGATTTACTCTAATCTTCATCTACCTCAGTTTTCATGGTCTGTGAAGTACAGACAATAGTGTAAAGTGTGAGAGGTACTGTGAGGACTAACTCCACTGAAACAGGTAATAATCTGCATGTGGTATGTGCAGGATCATCCTTCCCTATTATCATTGGCCAGGGTGGCCTTCAGAGGCCTCACACAGAAGTTGGAGTACATTGTATAAAATAAAAGATTTGAATGGAGGACAGCGTGCATTCTGGGTCAGGTTAGCAATTTGAACCGGAGATTCACTTGGCGTAGAAGCAGCTGGCTCATGGATTAGTGGGGAACCAGGTTATCTGGGATGAACAGAGACAGGAAACAGTGCTGAACAGGTAGGAAAAGAACTGACTCAGAGATGATTTCATGGTGAGCTGCTGGCCTGGAATCCAGGTTATTAAGCAAACTGCTTGAAAGTTGGAACAGTAACCTTGCTTGGGCTGCTGTTTGTTTCAGTCTCTCATTGGCCTGTAAGGCATTCGCATACAAAGGCAAATCTGGCTATCTGATCTCTTAAATTGTAAACTGACCAATCTTTACTGGAAGAAATGATTCATGAATGACTAATCCAATTTTAAATTCTAGGAATTACTTTTTTTATTCAAAACTTTCTTAGTCAATGTTAGGGATGTTTGAATAAATGAATGAAATCTTCCCAGGATACTATTTCCATGTAGAATGTTCTACAACACAAAGCCTCATTGCCAGCCCTTTGGAGAGATTGTGCTGTAGTTTAGAATGACACAAAGTTACATGTGATGGTTTTTCATTTTTTCTTGTTTCCATATCAAGCCATTATCCCTCATGATATATGTCATTGTTCAAGAACTTTATCATTATCATTGTTTCTTCTCTTCTTATCATCTTTTCTCAAATTAAAAATGTGAGTTGGCTAGGTATAGCGGCCCAGACCTGCAGTCGCAGCTATTCGGGAGCCTGAGTCAGGATAATTTTAAGACCAACCTGGGCAGATTAGACAGTCACAAAATTAAACAAAGACAATTGGGTCAGAATGCTTGCTTACCTTGTAGTTCAATTCCTTGTAGTCCTCATTTTCCCCATGTTTCTGACTCATGTCTAATCTACAAGGTCTTTCTGAGAGAGTTCACCTAACCTTATATAGCAAACTAGATTATGAATCTTAAAATTTATTCTTGTTATAATTAATCTTTTCATGTATTTCTGTATCATATAGAATGATTTGATGAGGCTAATCTCAAAAATGCTGTGTAGTAAATGATACTGAAAATTCTGAAGAGACAGAGGAGTCCAGAGTCACAGCTATGGTTCTGTTTATTTGGAATAGAAACCACAGGGCTGGGAGAGCATAAGTACTAACAGTTGTGCATTACTGGAAGCTGAGTGAAAATGAACACCTCTCGGAGGTGGGACGTAGTCTCATGGGGACCACTGTGCTTTGTAGGCATATCCTTCCTTTCAGAAATATGACATGTTTGCCTGATAAAGATGTTCTCTTCTGGCTGGGGAGAGGGGCCAAGGGGTTTAGAGAAGGGCGCTAGTGCCAGGAAAGTAATCCCAGTTCACACAGGTTCATTCAAAGAGAGAAATAATCCTAAAATTTTAGAACACTTTTTCTCTCCTGTCACTGTCTTGATCATCACACTAACAAAGGCTCATTAGAGGAAGAAGAATTTAGAGTTGAAAACCCATGTTATTCTCTGAGAAGGCAGACATCAAGGAGGCAAAACAAGCATAGTGGGAAATTTGAATTGTTGGGCACACCCAGTTACAAAAACACTAAATATAGTCTCACGCTTACCCAAATTTACACTAATACTATTTGCTTCAGTTTTTACTATTATGAACCAAGATAAAAGGGATAAATAAGCTTGAAAATACCCCCACAGAAACTACACAAATTTAAATATCAATAGAAGCAAATGTAAAGAAAAAATGAAAGAAACAAGAAGCTCAGCATCCGGGAGGCTGAGGCAGGAGGATTGCGAGAGTCTGAGGGCAGCCTGGTCTACATAGTGAGTTCATGGCCAGCATGAGTTACATAGAGAGGCCCTGTCTCATAGAACCAATAAATCAATTAATTACTAATCAGAAGAAAATAAACAGAAAAAACACACAGCATTCAAGAATTGTGGGGCTCCTAAAAGGCTTAGAATAAACATAGCTATAATTGGAATATTAGAGTGAGAAGAAAAAATCAACAGGAAAACTATCTGAAAAAATTACAACTCCAAATTTTCCAAAAATAATGGTCAGCATCATAAAACAAAACCCAGAAGTCCACAGAACAACAGCACGACTAAACACAGTACTCTAACATATTAGATTCAAATATTAGAAGACAATAAAGAGAAAGTCTTAAAAGGTGCATGGGAATGACTTAGCAAATGAAATAGTTTACTTTTCTACAGAAACTATGTAAGCAAAAAAGCAATAGAAAATTAAATTTTTTATTTTAAAAGCAAACAAAAAAGATATAAACCATACAGAATTTCAAATCAAAATAATAGGAAATTGACACTAGTTAATATATTGTATATTGCTGTCTTCAAAGTAATTGTATAGATTATCAGATCTAGACATGAAAAAGTGATCAATCATACAATTAAAACATAAACTAATCTTTTTGATGAACTAGTGATTAATATAGTTTTCAATCTTGCATATATATATATACATACACACACATACATATATACGTATATATATATATATAAAATCTTTTCCCTTTTTTTTTTCTCTTTTCCTCTATCCCCAGTTGTTTTCCTTTTGAGCATTTCCTTTCCCTTTCATTTTCACAATATCTATTTTGAATTTTGGATCTTATTTACTCTTTCATTTTTTCAAAGTAGGGAGCAATACAGTATTTACATTTGTGAGTCTGATTTATTTCACTTATGAGTATGGTCTGAAGTTGCATCCATTTGCCTATAAAAGCCTCAATTTTACCCTTCTTTAAATGTTTAAAGAAAAGAAATAACCAATCTGGAATTTTCTACCCAATAAGATTATCATTCAAAAGAGAAAGAAAAACATGTTTTCTCAGACATACTAAAAATAAAGTTATTCACTGACAGCCATTTTATGTCTAACACAAGATTCCAGAGTTAATACAGGAAGAGAGTTAGGCATGCTGGAATAGGAGGCTGAAGCAGGAAGATCACAAAATTAAGGTCAAGCTGGCAACTTAATAAACATGGAGACATAACTTCGTGATAGAGCACTCACCTAGCATGATCAAAGCCCTTGGTCCAATCTCTAGTACAAAAAGAAAAGGAAAAAAGAAAGTAAGAAAGAGAAGAATGAATGAGTTTGCTTTTCAGTTCTTAAATTATCTGAACAATAACTTTTTAGTATAATACTAATGATGATTATAGTACATAGATAAGTGTAATGAGTAGCCATATTTTCTAGGATTGCAAGAGTACAGTTGAAATACTTTGCTTGAAGCTGTACATTCCATGTGAAATGGTGTGGTATTTTCTGAAAGAGAAATCATATTAGTTAAGTTCTACTTTAACAACCTTAGGACAACTGTAAAACAATAACAACAAAAATATATAATTGGTGCAGTAAAAAAGGAGAGAAAATAGAACAATATATTCAAAATTAGAGAAGGCAGAAAATGATGATTCTATTCACAGACTTCTTCCTTAATGTCATTTGATAGCTTATAAAGGTCTCCATTTTACTAATGAGCAATAAAAGCAAATTGTTCATAATCACGTAGCTTATTAATTGTATAGAGAAACATTTTCACAGTTTGTGGTAAGCTTTTTTCCTAAAACTTAATTTTTCTTGTATTTAAAGGTTGTATACATCTCATAGGTTCATAGGTGGGGCTTTGAGAAAGTTCCTGGATTTCAGGTGTACTGAAAAACTTGATAAATTTGTAGCTAATGTATACTACCAGATGGTCCTAGTATGAAGAGGCAGTCACTGGGGTGTGATCTAGAGGGACATCCTTGTCCCTAGCTCCTCCTTTCTTTCTATGTTTCCTATCTGTCATAATGAGAGAAATTTTCCTGCACTATCTTTTTCCACCATTCTCACCTTGGATCCAGGCAACCATGGACTGAACCCACTATAACTATGAGTCAAAATAAATCTCTCCTCTTTTAAATTGTGGCTACTGGGCCAACAATATGCTGAGCATATTGTTTCCGTTACAGGGAGCTTCTATTTCTTGAGTCTTTCCAGAAATTCTATAGTGCACTTCAGAAAGACACTTATTGGAACCGCATGCTGAAAAACACTGAATTAATGTGTATCAGCCCATTTGCTTTATATCACTTTCTGCCTGACCTGGAAATATTAAGATAAATCACAGTCCTATATACTCTTCCCCTGGCAGCTGACTGTGGCTAGATGGTATTCTGTGGGATTTCTGTATCTCAACAATGACTTCCAAAACTTTAGTCTGAGAACTCTGTGTCTTCTCCACTCTCTTTTAATGGGTGATTTCAGCACATCTCTTGTGTCTATAAACAGCGTCAAAGGCTCATAATAACAAGAGTTATTCAGGGACCAACATTCTGATGGCAGCCTTCTGCTGTTGGGAATTTCCTTCATGTAAGCAAGGAAAATATGTGAAATACCACCTCTCACAGAGGAGTTTAACTTTTATTTTTTCTCATTATTATAATTAAAGATGTAGGGAGTGGGGTGATGTTTGTCTTTAATTTTTCTTTTCAATTAAGTATATTAAAATATGACTTAATATTTATCTCATCTACAAATGGGGCCACTATATGATTTCTATGTTTATCTAGACACCAACAATCTCCTCCCCATTATTTCCTTTCACCTCTAGGCATGGTTCTTATTTAGGTGGAAATGCATGTGGAGGGTACATTTGTGCACCTGTGTGTGAATCTGAGTGTATATTGAGGATGCAAAAAAAGCTGCTTTTTTATTGCTTAAGAATGAATAATTGACATCAGTTTTCAGTGGGCAGAGACTGTATTTTTAGGCATGTTTCACAGGTAATTATTAGAAATGATTGTCTGTTGTGTGCTCACTTCCCCTGCCAACTCTGGGAAATGCTGAAAGGAAGGCTGTGAATTTTAATTACTTGTTTTCCTCTCTTGAGGTATGTTATTTTTAAGGTCATTCACTTTAAGTAGGAATATTTCTTTAAAGTGTTGGGTTAAAATGAAAATTAGTGCTTTGATATAATTTCAGGGAAAAGAGCTTGGATCCTGACATTGTATATCAAGTTAAATCTTGAAATTTAGGTTATATAAGGTAATTGTATAACAAGAGAAAACAAACAGCTGAGCAATGTCAAATATTAAAATTCTTTTGTAGGTCACTGGGCATAACAAGGCATTAACTAGAAACAAATGAAAGAAACTCAAAGGATTCAATGAGAAACAAAAATATCAGAATGATCAGGGTTACAAGAAGGACCTTTGCTTGCACAAGTAACCCTCAGGCTACAGAGCTGTGCGTGCTACCCACCTTCCTCTTGCATGTTCCGTCATAGTATAAGCTTTGTTCTTTCAATCTATTTGACCTTTTGAAGATCTTTGCATTCATTACTTTTTTATATGCTGTTCTTCCTATTCCTTTTGTTTCAGCCAACTCTGTAAGGGAAGCTACAAGTTTATTGATATATAGCCCAATAAAATAAGAAAGATTTGCAATACAATGCCCACTTCTATCACCATTCTTGTTAGTTCTAAAAATCAATTTGTCTAATGCTTTCATTTTTATAATTCTAGGACCTTGTTCAAAATCTTTATTTAAAAATAAACATCAATTATTCTTTTCCTCAAAATAAAGGGAAAAAAAAAGAAAAATCAATTTGTCCAAGACTTTCATTCTTAACATTTAGTATATAATAATGAGGGAAATCTGTCTTTCTATGAGAGAAAAGGTGTTAGCAAGATGATTAAATTTAAGAATTAGGGATTGGTGCTGATCAATTTTGTTTCAAGATCACTAGGTAAAATTTAATGCCTAATACTGTATTTTAGGATCAAATCAAGGTTACTCATTAAAATTGAGAAACATCATGCTAATATTCTAAGGTAGAGCCGGCTGTGTTTAATTATGAGGAAAGGAGTGCTGTGGTCTGGATAATGCTCACTCTGAGTCTGTGAGGAGATATTACAGTGCCCTTGTAGGAGACATCTTACATTCTGGAGAAAAAAAGTAAGTCACTCCAGGGAAGGTGAGTGTTCCAAACACATCATATCTCAAAATGAAGGGCAGTCCCCAAATTCTCTGAGACATTTCTTTCTTAATTTTGGTATTTTACAATTGCTGTTCTGGACAGCACACATGTTCTGTAGCTATGTGTGCCAAATCCCTCTCCTGGGCTTTACAGGAGTAGTTAATCTTCCTAACAGAATTTTCATTAGGCAAAAAGAACATCTGATCTTATCAGGGGACAAGAAAGTGGCAAGAACAAAAGCTCTTCTTACAGTTCTGTATTCTAAATGATTTCCTCATTTTCAGAATGTCCCAGATACAATACTCTCAGGGGAGGAACTCTCTGCTTCTGTAGCTGTCTGTTCCCCCAGGTTAGAAGTATACAAATTCTTCCATGATCCATTTATAACTGTCTCTAATTCACTGACACAGTGTATAGATAGGTTCATGAAAGTGAAATGTGGCTGCGTGTGGTTAAACAAGTGGGGGTTGAAGCAAAACACACACACACACACAGAAGGGGAGAGAGAGAGACAGAGACAGAGAGACAGAGAATCAGAGAGGCAGAGAGAGGGGAGAGACAGAGAGACAGAGAGACAGTCAGACAGTCAGACAGTGAGACAGACAGACAGACAGAGATTAACTTAGCCCCAAATTGGTTTGGCACTGTTCTGAGTATGGTGACACTATATAATGGAGAAGCCCACCTGGGTTTGGGTGGCGCTACCTAAAGGACAGAAAGCTTGGAAGGCATAAAAGGGAGAGGCAAGCTGCTGCATCTTCTTCGCTGTCTCACTGCCTTCTGCCCATGATAAACTGTTCCTCCTGTGTTATGTCCCTCTGCCATGTCTCTCTCCTTTGGAGCCAGCCAGCTAGGGACTGAAACCTCTACAAACTGTAAGTTAAATAAACTTTTCCTTGCTTAACTTGTAGGTATGTTGTCTCATCAGCAAGAAAATTAACTAAGACAGTACTGAATAATGGCTGTACCAATTTTCATTTTCACCAACAGTTACAAAGATTGTCTTTTCTTCTACATCCTCATCAACTCTTGTTATCTTTTTTTTTATAGTAGTCATTATGACAAGAGGGATACCTCCTTGTAGTTTTGGTTTGTATTTCCCTGATGATCAGAGGTTAGAAACATTTTAAAATATACCTGGTGGCCATTTATGTCTTCTTTTGAGAAATGGCAATTCAGGTCTTATACTCATTTTAAAAAATTGCGTTGTTTTAATGTAATTGACCTGTTTTGTTTATCATATATTTTTGAATATTAACTCCTTGCAAAGTGTATGGTTTTCCAGTAATTTTGACTCTTCCATAGATTTTCTTACTTTGCTAATTGTGTTGTGTATCCTATGCTTTGCCAAAAGATACTTTTTGTTTGATGTAACACCACTTTCTTAGTTTTGTTTTTGTTACTGGTGTTTTGGGATTTATATTTGAAAATATTATTGCCCTTATGAATGTCCAAAAACTGTTTCTCTTTGTTTTCTTCTGAGGAAAGAGTGACTCTTAATGAAATTCTTTGATAAGCTTCTCATTCAGAAAGCGAAAGAGTAAGGCACAGTTTCTCAGTATATATCACATGCATCCCCTGCATCAGTTCTGTATGACTTAGAAATACATTTTCTTGAGCTCTACTCCAATAATAAAGTGAGCCAAAGTTTCTGGAGAGTGAATGATAGGCAGTAGAGATGTATGGCCTGGGAAATTGTATTTTTTATAAGAAATTAAGGTGGTTAGAATTTTGGGCACTTACTTTAAAGGAATGAATGTTAGCAAAAAATTTTACACAATCTAAAGAATTAGTTCACCACATGGAACTAAGCCACTTGAAAAGGGAGAGCGATTTGAAGATTTAATCTGGAGTTGAAAGGAAGAGAGTACATTAGGAAGCAGGAGAGGCAAACGATAAAGGCAGTCCATGGAATGGCAAGAGGTAATGGCACTCTCTGGAGGCATAGTCAGTTAAGACACAGCTTCCAGGAAGGCCACAGGACATTGGGAGCATTGTCTATGCTGGTAAAAGTGGTCATGCTCCTCTCATGTTAAGTATCTTCCATGCAGCATTTGCTATTTTTAATTTATTCACTAATTCAATGACAATGTATTTGACATTCAAAAAGAGTGGTTTTAAATTGTTCATGATTGTGTTTGCATTTGAGAGACAAAAATTAGATTGATGACCACCTCCTGGTCAGTGACATGGGGAACAGACTGTGAAGGCTCAGAAGGTTTTGAAATTATATGAGACGTTACATTTTCACAGGATTTACAATCTCAGGGACACTGTGTGTGGCCAAAGAACTACTAGTCAGTCTCCTTGGATTTCAGAGGTCAGAGGAGAGCTTTCGACTCACATTAACAATTGTCAATAAATAGCCTTCTTTTTTTTTTTTTTTTTTTTGTAGTGGCATTGGGGACCTCCAACAGTACGTAAGGCTGTTCCATATGACTTCTGCAACAGATGATCTCTCTTGAATGATCTGGGATTTGAGAGGCAACATGTTGGAAATCTTAAGATTATGACATGCATGCAATAATTCCTCGCCTGTGTCCTAGGCACAATGCAGTATTGGTCAGTCCTCAGGCTGACCAGTGGAGGACCAACAAGTTCAACAAAAAGAGTAGCTTTCTCAAGAAGGGATTTTAAGAAATGCAAATGCTTCAGCTTACTTCACGCTAGTTTAATAGAAGTGGAAGAGTTCAGTACAACAAGAAATATGAGCAGCCCCCATGAAAGTAGAAAACAGAGTCACAGGACTGCTGATACTCTTAAAAATGACTGTATTATACTGGTTCAAGTGTTTTAAACATTATTTACAATTGACATTTAAAAGATTTGTTTCTTTGTAGGATCTAAATAACCATTCCATTCACTTGGCATTCTGTACACAGGACTTTGTAAAGAGAATTGATTAGAAATCAGGTTAGTCTAGCCTCCCTTGATTTTAAGAGAAACTGAGCTCCAAAGAAGAGAATGACTTTTTCCAGACTCACAGAAATTGATTGCAGCAGAGGTGAGTTGAAAAATTAGAGAGGCAGCCCAGGCTATTTTTATTTTCATTACAAGTTAACTTGTATTGGATCAAGAGTATGTCTGGAATTAAAGTAATGTAAACAAAGAAGTCAGGACAACACAAACATGTTCTTGATGTAAATACACTAAAATTTATTGCTACTTTACAATGTGATGTCCGAAGCAATTGCCTAGATAATTCCATTCATGTAACAAGAGCTTTATTTCTCTGCACTTTAAAATCCAGCTTTAATAAATCTCTTTCAGTTTGTTTTGGTTGAGCTTTACCTACACTACATTTAAAAATCTGTTCCTTTTCTTTTCCCCATTGTCAAAGAAGAATCTCTTTTCTCAACCATGGCAAATAAACTGGTCTGCTTGCTCAATCTGTGCTTTGTGTTGCTGCCATATCCTAAAACACTGCTTGATTATCTCACTTCCTCATTTGAAGAACTTGATAATAATTTTACTTTACTTGAAAATTAACATAAAAAGTCACATAAGATTTGTTTTAGTTGAAACAATTCACAACAAGCTACTACTACATAGTCTTATTTTTAAATCCATTATTATCTACCACACTTCTCGCTAATATTTATGCATTTTATGCTACAGAAACAAGGAATTAGACATAATTCTTGACTGCACCCCATGATCTTCCTTCTACTGTTAATATTCTTCTCTTTCTTCAAATGTTGAAAACAGTGGTAACTTGGTTCATGAATTTAATTCTTCCTATGATTCTGGTCAAAATGGAATTGGGTGCGAACTGAGGTACCTAGATAATATCCAGAACATTAGCAAAAACAACAGCAATGAAACCTGAAAAAAGGGAGGTCATCAAAATTAAAATCTTCTGTTCATCAAAAGGTAGTAACAAGAATGCAGAAAGATAATCTAATGAATGGCAGAAAATCATTAATTAACAATGGTCTGATATTCAAGAAATACAACAAATTTGTATAACTAAGAGAAGAAGAAGGTAACCCAATTTAACAATGCGCAAAGAGTTTTAATAGGCATTCCTCTTAAAGACATGTATGAATTTCAAATATGAAGCTATAGTGATCCTCATCTGTTATTTGTGATTATGGAAAGGCAAGTCAAAACAACTCCAATACCACTACTCAGCCCCTAGGAAGGTATTAGTAAGAAAAGAAAAATGAGAAATATCAAGTGTTGGCAAGAATGCAGAGAAATTGGAAATTTCATACATTTTGGTAGAAATGTAAACTGTTTTAGCTACTGTGAAGACAGTTTGGAAGTTCTTCAAGATGATAAATATAGAATTACTGTATGACATAGTAATTCTACTTCTAGGTAAATAATACAAATAATTCAAAACTAGTATTCAAATGAATACTTATACACACATGCTTGCAATATTATCTTTTATAGTATTCAAAGCATGGAAACAATGCAAGTGTCTATCAGTGAGTCAATGGATGAACAAAATGTGTTACATGCATAAAATGGCGTAAGATTCATCATAAAAACATTAATACTCATGGAATTTTACATGGATGAAACTCAAAAATATTTTGTTATATAAAAAAAGCATCTAAAATGTATTATGTCATTTCAACATAGGAAACTATTATAGTATAAAAAGCCAAGAGAGGTAGGAATCAGGTTTGTGGTTGCTGGGGAATAAAGTCAAATATTTCTTTGTTGTGAGTGACTGTTCTTGGGAATGTAGCATGTTTAGCAGGATGTTTAGCTATCTCCATGAGATGTCCAAAGCACCCCAACCTGAATTCTGACAATTAAAATATTTCTGGAGAATGTAAAATATGTCCTTAGAGGTTAATTGGTCCCTGGCTGAAAATTTTGCTCTAAGTTACATGTTCTTAGCCTGGATTGCACCAACTCCTCATGGATATAAGAATTGTCTATGAAACCTCTGAAACAGTGTACACCCATAGGCAAATGTAGAATATACATTAACAGTTTCATGGGACAATAATTCAGAAGATTAAGAACAAATCTGAAAACTAAAAGTAATAATATAATGATACTATGGAGGTGTGGATGGATTATTTATAATACAATGTGAAAGTTATTACATTAAAGGGCCAGGACAAAAAGAGGAGAATTAGATCCTAGGTTCTAATTTTTTTCTTTAGTGGATGATTAATCTGAGTCACATGTAGATTATTTTGTTTGTCTTTAAAATCATAAAGAATTTAAACAGATGCTTTAGCTAGTAAGATGTCTCACTCTTCTGTGGATAGGCAATTCTTTAGACATACAAAGGAGACAGATTTCATAAGTAGATTTGGATGTTGTAATCATTAGAGAGTTGGTTCAAAAACCTCACAACCTAATTCTGAGTTCAGAATCCAAAAAGATACTGCTGCATCCACTGACACATTTCTCGCCTGCAGTGGCCCTCTCAAGCACAAAGTTGTTATCTGAGCCTTAGAACTTGGAGGCCAGCAGCTACGAAGTTGCCTCGTTTGCTCCTAGTGTTCAGTTGGCACCCACATACATAAAATTAGGGGAACCTGAACCACAATCAAATTTTTTAATGAAAGGAAAAAGTAAGGACTGTAGCTTTGCTCTACTTTTGCACATTTGCAAATAGAATGGAGGTAGAAGTGGATTTTCAAAGGTCAATTCAAGTACCAGCAATGTAAAGAAACTCATTTAGCTGATGGGTTGTATGAATATAGATAATGGTAAGAGAAGAACTAAACTTCTGTGTTATGGCTTGTATCTAGATGTCCCCTCAAAGCCGCATGTGGCCATAAATTGTGATGTATCTGTGGGTGGCCAGATCTACAATGTATACTCCTGGGATCAAGTATGTGATGTTGGGATTGATTCATTGTTTGATGCTTGCATTAGGGCTCTTCCACATTGGGTTTGAGTGCTATGTGCCCTAAGGGCAGGTAGCCTGGATAAGACATAAGAGACAGACAGAGGGTCATCAATTTTAGCTGGCTCCTTGCTTCTGATCACTTATAGCCGGCTTCTTTTGCTGTCTTCTGCCTGCCATGAAATGTTTATCTTCCATAATGCCCCTCTGCCATGCTACCCTGCCTCAGAGCCAGACAACTATGGACTGAAACTTCTACAAACTCTGAGCCCAAATAAAGATTTGTTCCTTTAACTTTTTGTGGTAAATATTTTTATCTCAATGATGCATAAAAAGTAACTAAGACAACCCACAAATTATTTTGCAAATATGTCAACATAGTTGAAAAATGATCATACTTACTAATTTGAAAATTAAAAGAATCTACTCACACTGAAATAGGATAGGTTTCTGAAAACCATTCCTCCAGAACAAATAATACTAAATTAGCTGTCATAAGTGTTCAAAAATAGCAAATATTTTGGAAAAAAATAAAATAAATTCAAGAAATGTATAAGCTAAACCCATGAAAAATATCAACTTGAACAACTATAGTTTTATGGTTTAGATCTACAGTGATCCCCAAAACCTGTGTTTAAAAGGGGACTGGATAGTAGGGGTGCCATACTCACCAGTGCATTCACCCACTGACAAGTCAGTGGCCAGTGTTTTCTCAAGAGGTTTGCTTGGTGAGTCACTGGGGGAGGGATGTGATTGAGGAGTGTCTTGTTCCTGATACCTGCTCTTTCTTCTTCTCTGCCATTGATGAGCAGATATCCTCTGCCAGGCCCTTCCATCATGCTGTTTCTGCTTTGAAGCAAGGTAACTTTGAACTCACTGGAAACTGTCAGTCAAATAAACCTCTTCTCCTTTGCATTGTGGGTGTTGAGCATTTTGCCCCTGCAGCAGAAAGCTGGTTAATAAAGGTTTTGATATTATTACTGTACCTGACCATGTGTTTCAGAATCTTTTGACACTTTTGTAGGAGGAGTTTGGAAAAGATTAGAGATACCAGTTAGAGAAGTCTTAGAACGCAATAAGCAGAAACTGAAGATAGATTCTGGACAGACAGCAGGGACTGAAAGGCTGGTAGGGATGCAGATAGTAAAGACTAGATTTAGGAGATTTCAGTTGGGGTACAAGTACTTTGCTTCAGGACAAGAGCAAAGATGACTTGAAGGTATCTCAGGGACCAGCTAAACCCCACCAACCCAAATTTTCAAAAAATTTTCTCAAATTTCCAAAAGTATAAACCTTTCACTGGGGAAGAGGTCCCCTGAAATCCTTGCAACCAGATGCACAGCTCAGGAAATTGGTGCCCTAAGATTCATTTCATTATGCCCAATCAGTCTTTCAGAGGCCACTATAACCATGGTTTAAGAGGTCAGTTAGCTGGTAGAAAAACTTAAAGTCATCAATGTGGAGCTGGTTTTACAGGCAGGCAGAATACAAGAGTTACTGCATCATGAAGATTCCCACCCAGATTTCAAAAGAAGGTCTAAAAAGCCATTCAAGGAGCCCCAGAGAGGTGAGTTTATGAAGCTGAGAGAATGAAAATGAAGTTACGTTAGAGACCTCTGGAATTTGAGAGTTCCAGAAATGTGTAAAGTCTACTGAAGAAATCTGTAGGCAATATGTGAAGCCATCCCAAGAGAGAAGCTTATCTGAGATGCAACCAGCAAGGCCATAGTGATGTGTCTGTTCAAGCTCTTTGGAGATCATAACTTTCCCTGAGTTTTGGGTATAGAATATTTAAAGTTTCTCCTGCTAATTTTGGTTCTCCTTTTCTGTCTCATGTCTCCATTTTGGAATGGAAATATTTACTCTGTGTAATTGCAAGTATTTAACTTGCTTTTTGATTTTTACAGAGACTCACATGTAAGAGTCTGCAGTGGATCTCAGAGAAGACTTTGGACCTGCTCTGCTTAGGAGTGCTGCAAGTGTTAACATTGCAATTTCTTAGAAGTAAACTAAATTCACTATGAATAATGAGATGCATGAATCTTTTTGAACTCCCTTGATGGAATTTTGCAGTGCTCCAAAAGTCTCATGTGATTGGATAATGGGGGCACTACACACATCAGTAGATTCATTCATTGATGAATTCAATGCTAGATGTGCTATTAGGTGATGGGGCTTGGATGGAGGCACCTCTGTTGGGCCATGACCCAGAAGGATTTATTATTGTTCCTGATTCTTCTCTTATTTGGCTTCTTGGATGCCATGAAATGAACAGCTGTTCTTTAGAAGGCTCTTCCACTGTGCAATTTCTCCATAGAAGTCAACTGAATTTATCTGAACCAATGAACCATCAGCCAATTAAACTATTCCTCCTGTAATCTGCATGTGTTGGGTATTTTGTCTCAGAAATGGGAAAGCTAACTAATACCTCCAGAGATTTGACCCTGGGCAACACATTTGAGAACTAACCTGGCTTCAGCAACCAGTCTAAACAAAATAGATGTAAATGTATGCTAATTTTAGTACATGCACAATAGTTATAAAATTGCCTATATATTAAAATTTGCCTAACCCAAAGATATGTTTTGTTTATTCTCTCCATTTTTTTTTTTTTTTTTTTTTTTTTTTTGCTACCTGGAATCAAAGTCAGGACCCCCCACTTGCCAGGCAGGTATTGTGCACTGAGCTATATCCCCAGGCCTCTTCCTCTGTTTTTAACCCTATCCATCAAATCTTATGTAAATACTTATTTTAATAATGCAAATAATTTCTCATCATTTCCCCTGTTTAAAGTTCATTGTGCAGAGCAGAGTGCTAAAGGTTTTTGGTGGAAGTTAACAAATCAAATGGCCTGTCTTTCTCTGTGGATACATTGCTTTATTTGCAAATAGTCTTTTACTGAAGTATATTTTAAATAAGATAAAATAGAGATCTTTATTTTATTGAGGTTCTAGCATGCCAGTTTTTACATGGGCAGAGAGCTGCGACTGTCTCCAGGGAAGTCATTTTTCCATTTGCTTGACTCTTGCATACAAATAGAAGTAGACAAAGCCACCAGCATTTTTGCCATGCTGACTCTTTTTGGGGACTGTAATCTACATATACTTGATTCAAAGATGCTTTGTTACCTTTTCTGTCTTATACCAATTAAAAAACTCAATTATACTTTCGATAGGTTACTTTCCACTCTCGTAGCCCTCTTAAAAGAGGAGAAATTAGTCTAATTAACTAATGAATTATAACTTATGATTACTTATGTGCCATTATTTCTATTTGCTTAAACTCAAGCTAACATTATTTTGATACAGGTAAGAAAAATACATTTTAGGTGGAGACAGCAAAGAAATTACAATGTTATACAATTAAATTAGTTTAATTGCAATATTACCTCTGCCTACATTGTTATATGAACCATAGATTTATGTCTATTCATATCTACCTATAAATATCACATACCTATAAATGTACAAACAAGTGAGGGATACTCATCAATGTACAGCTTTATACTTATAATCATATCCTGCTTATATGAATAAAAAATTACTGCTTTTGAAAGATGCACTAGTACAAATAGTATATTCTTACAAGCAGTTAACACTCAAAAAATTTAAAGTAAAGCAATTTAGCTTATAAACCAAGTTAAATTGAAGATAGTCCTTTCATTAACATAAAATTCTATATTAATGTGGCCCTCTCAATTATTTTCAGTAGAGTTTTCTATTTAACTACACCTGGAAGAACTTACACCATCATTACACATTAGTAACTCAAAGTGACTAATTAGAAGACTTAATCTTATGTTTAAAAAATTGCTTGACCTTATAAATATTCTTAGAACTAAAGGAGTAATATCTGTATGTGTAATGATGTCCACATTGAATCCTCATTGAATCTTAGGATAAGTTAAATATTTGATTTTCAGAGCCCATACATAGGAGGAGGTACCAGAGAAGTGTTCAGCCATTGGCCAGACTTCTTAGCATGACCTGTAAATCATTAACGATGTGGCCCCAGTGGTAAACTCTGTTTCAGATAGCTTTCTAAAAGGAAATTCTTGAAAAAAATCTTTCTATCCAAAATAAAATTGCTCATCATCATCTTTGCAAGTTGAGCAGAACTTTGATTTTGTATCTTAAATTTTATGTCAGACTTTTCAGGAACAATGAAATTTGGTGTCAGGAAAACTTTCAGAGGTGGGAGTGGGCTGATGATGAACTAAGAATGTTGTTCATTAGTAGCATTCAGGAGCATGTTCACAGGTGTGACTCTGCTCCTACTATCCTACTTTTTAGATGCAATTCCACTATCACTGATTAATTAGCTTGCTTATGTGTATTCACTGAACTGTTCCTGTAGATTACACTGTAACATGGATTCAGAATTGTGATCTTTTTTAAGGAGCATAAAATGATTTTTCTTATAGCAGTTACGGTTACTCTTAATAATATAGGCAACAAAGCGATGTTTCCAAGATGCTTTGTGCTGCAATTAATGAAAATTTAAGTCAAACTAACTGATTAAATTCATAAAAAGAAAGCAATGAAAAGCTAGACTTTGATGATTGAGTGAACCCAATATCTATAAACCTCTTAAATTTTCTAATTCTTTCTTCTACAGACTTTTGGCTTCATACTCAAGATTTCAGCAAGTGAATGGTGGCTCTATTACATTGCCATAAGATGACATCAAAGGAAAATGGGAATTAGCTTTGTGACCTAGCAAATTTCTTTCCCAACAAGACTTTCTCTTTATGTTAATGGTCTGAATGGTGGCTTCTCGGATGCCATGAAATGAACAGCTTGCTTATGTGTATTCACTGAATTTCTTGTATCCAGCAGAATTATCTCCTGACCAATCAGACTGATCTCCAGATTTGAAGACAGCTTTAGAACTGTCTCAGTTACAAAGAAAAACATTATGGATCTCCTATAAGAATAAAATGAAGAGAAAAGAGATGTTGGAAAGACAGTACATAAAAATGAGAAAATGTAATATGAAATATCAGAAACATAAAATTTACCATATATTTCCACTTTATATTTTATTCAATGCTCACAATTATCATTGGTACTATTCGGAAAAGTTTCATAATTATTTCTCTGTCTGACCTTGTTTTTACCTCCTGTAAATCTAGTATGAATCACTCTTCCTTTTCTAATCCTAAGAGAAGCATGGATTCCATTCCTTAAAGAAAACTATTTCTGTATGGATCAGATAAGGTTTGCAAAAGTAAGAGCATCTTCAACACTCTTAGTTTATTTTTTAATCTTGTAATATCTATTGATTTTTAAAGACCCTTCTTAGTCTTTCCAAAAATCATTTATTCCTCTATCATAAAGTTCTGTCAGCATCTTGTAGATATTTCTATAGTTGTATTTATAAGTTTTGTTATTTATGCAGTTACAAATCTACTGCTCCTGCTACAGTGTGAAGCTGTAGATGGCTGACATGACAGGAAGGAGGCCGAGAACCTATCTGCATGATCATAGCACTTCTGGTACCTGATAGGTCACAGAGAGTAGGTATTCAGTAACTACCGAATGAATACATTAGAATAGATGAAGTTGTATAATGATGAAAAAAACCTCTGTACGTTTCATTTCCTCATTTTCAAATGGTAAAATACGATGTTGATATGAAGCACATATGATGGGTTTTATAATCAAAATGAGATATGTGAGAAGACCTTTTGGAAAAGAAAATCTACACAGACTAAATGGATTATTATTATCATTATGATCGTTGGTTGACTTGACAATTACTTACGGTTTTCTTTGTCTCAGGTACAACACATAGAGGATATTGAAACCTGGAAAAGGTGGTCTGTATTTCTTTTTCATTTTTTTTCCAAATCATCAGTCTATTATTTACTGAAAAAAAGTAAGCAGTTAGGACTACTTTCATAAATGCCCGAATCTTTCCATTAACAGATGGGAGCTCTGCTAAACTGTGGCCTTTTAAGGCCAAAGACTCTAAGGCCAAATGGACCATAGGAGACATCTGATGTTCCAGCCAGACGTCCAAGCGCCTGTATCCTTGCATTTGGATAGATGCTTTCCCATGGGGCCTTGGACAGATTGGTCTCAGTGCTGGCACAAGCCTGCCTTGGAGTCATAATTTCCTGGAAACCTCAATTAGTGTTTGGTGTATGAACATTAAACAATGCTGAGTCTGGAAACAATACATCACCCTGCAGGTCCCAGGAAATAAGCAGAAGGCTGGCAGCAGGCCAGGGCGAGGGGCCAAATCACTCGTCAAGGACAGTTTTTCATGGAGAAATGACAGCAGATTTGAGGATGGAAGGTATAACCCAAAGAGATAATAATGTTAATTATGTTTTGAAAATGGGAAGGGAAAATAAAGGAAGTGGTCTGTCTATCTAATAACAGATTTTTCTTTCCTTATACAGCTTTCTTGAGAGTCAGGAATCAAAGGTTTTCATTAAAAATGATTTTGTGACAGTACTGATTTACACTGAGAATTATGGCATGCCAGTTACATTGTTTTTCAAAGTGTGTAACGACTTATTTAATCTTTACTAGGAACTCTTTGGGTAAGTAAGGTTATCATCACAATTTCACAATGGAGACAATGGAGACTGAAGAGGTTAAACAATATGCTCTGGGTCACAGTGCTAGAAATGATGGAGCTGGGTTTTTTCTTGACTGATTTCAATGGAATTTGGTATGTTTAATAGTATTAACCCGAAGAGTAGAGGTAACTACTCTGAAGATGACAACATCTAATAAGATACCCATTCGGGTTTGATTATTAACTGCTTTTGCAGTCCTACAATGTCTCCAAAGTTGTGTTTTTATTAAAATAGCTATGTAATGCCATGTTCACTTATATTATGTCTGATGGTGTAGACAATTCTATTGAAAATAACAAGAGAAAGCATAGTAACTACTGTAGATCACCTAATATTGTGGTTTTATATGTCTTTTTCATTTCATGTTTTTCTAGGAATTTGTTTTGTCATCTTGTTTTGATCTGTTTTTCCCTATAATACATAAAAGATAGATATACATGGAGAGATTCACACGTGGGGAGAATTTCAAAACAATTTACAGGAACAGATTATATAATGCATGATGTAATGAACTGATATTCTGAAAAAGAAGAGACATTAAGGTACCCATTGCTAATTCTGTAGCATTATGATATAAAATCTAGCAATACTATTATTATTGCTATTATTTATTGTTCAGAGTGATATTAGTCTAGCCTCTTATGTTCAATTTCAGCATACATAAAGATAAGGACAGCTAATTTGAAGACAATGAGAGACATTATGGCAATCATTATTGACTTCCCCAATGTCAGGTTTTGAAGACCTAAAAAGCCTTTATCATCCTGTAATGATTAGATTAGTTCTATAATGTTCAGTATGTATTCAATGTGTGTGAAGATGGGGACAACTATTTGGAAGAAAACTAGAGACAGTGAAGATCTCCAGTGGACTTGCTTGGATATCCGTTTTTCCTCAAATTGTTTCCTTATGATATGTTTTGTTCTGTTTAATCTTACCCTCTTTTAAAAAAAAAGAAATGATGGAGTTGGGAATCAAAATAGTTAATCTGGTTCCAGCCACTATCTGAAGCATAGCATTATATCATCTCTAGATTCTGCTATAATAATTGAGAGAAAATGCAGTTCATCTCTTTAGACAAGGAACCCAATGAAACAGAAAACAGAAAATCAGAAATAGACCTTGGCACATTAATTTGGGGGGAAAGATGGATCTTTAAAAAAATATATGGCAAAAAAATATGTAGTTTTCATCAGGAAAAATATTTCACATCATATAACAATAAACTAATCCACAAACATTTCAGAGTTTGGGGCCACAGATACAGCTCAGCGGCACAGAGCATGCCTGGCAAACACAAAATCATAAATTTGATCCTCAGTATTGGAAAAAAATCCAAGAGTTAAATATGAAACACAAAACATTCGAGTTATTAGAAAGATACATTTACTGGTTTTAAACAAGATGGTAATTTATTTATAGCACAAACTATAGTAATTTATCAATAAATATAGTAAAATTTTAATTTATTTTATAGTGACAATAGAAGCAACATTATAGATGATATTTGCTACATATAGAATTAGCAAAGAATTTACACAAAATATTGCAAGCATTTCTATGAGTCAAACAAATAAATAAATAACAACAAGAGTGAGGAAAATATACAAAAATATTTCATTGGAAAGAAAACATTACAATAGGCAGTAAACACAAGTGAATTTTCAAGCTCTCTATCAATCAGGGAAATTCAAAATAAACCATAAAACTGCTATTTTACACTCATCATTTTAACAAAAGTTAAAATGCACTCCAAGAATTTGTAAGATGTGAGACAGTGGAGAATATTATAGACAGATATTGATACAGAAGTATTTATTTGATCAACTATTCTACAAAGTAATTTTATCATTTCTTGATAAATTTGAATATATCCAAATTTGAAATTTAAAAGACAAGTTACTCAATCCTTCTTGCATATCGTTTTCCTCATTATGTGTGTTACCTAGCTCAAGACACAGATGCTAGGATTTGGTGAGTTTTATATATAAAGTGCTTGACGTGGAGCTCCACATAAAATCATTACAGAGCATGCTATCTGTTTTTCCAGAGATCTTGTTTTGCACATGTATGTACAGCTCAGTCGACTCTAGGTAATTTTAAAAGTTTTCTTTGTATACTTCTTTTGATATTTTTATTAGTAGCACATGTTTGCCATTATGATTATTCTCTCAACTGATGGTAGTTAGTACTTTTATATAGCACACCTTAACCTTTTTTTTAAGTTAATCTTTTTCTTCCTTCCCCTGTCTCTTTCCAGGTATTGAGCTCCTTCCCTTTTGCAAAAATTCTGTCTACCTGTATCCTATAATCTCTTTTGGTCTTTATATTTTGGGCTTCTACTATTAAAGATAATATGTGATTTTTAAGGTTATGTTTTGTTTTCCCCAAGTGTAAATTCATTAAAACTTTGTAGCACAGATTCATTGAAATACCATTAGAAACAAATTTAGCTCTATGGCATAAGTGCCTGCCTGGCAAGCACAAGGTCTTGAGTTTGATTCACAGTACTGATGAAATAAAACAAGACAAACAAAAAAAGAAGTATCGTTTATATCCCACAAATACTCATCTGATTATTCTGTGTAAAGTGAGTTAAACATGAGCAATACTAGAAGTAGAGACCAGAAAGAACAGCATAGTGAGAGACTGGGAAAGTAATGAAGGAGCTATGAACCAGTGCAGCAGGACTGGGGCGGGAAAGAAAGGTGCAGATGTGGTATATATACTGGAAGTAATCACTGGAGTGTGCTTAATGAGTGACATATTGGAAAGACAAAGAAAACAGAGGCATCCAAGTTTAATCATGACAATGCTTAAATTTTTGAAGTGCTAAGAAACCAGCAGAAGTAGAAGATAAATGAGGAAATCAAGGTTTATATTATGACATATTGAGTTTGATATACCAATTTGATGTTTTGAGGGCAACCGGATACTTGACTCTGTGTATCCAGTGATAATTATGGGCAGAACTTATAAAACTGAGGATTCAAGTGACTTGATTTATTTAATATTTAAACATGAATTTCATTTAAAGTCTCTAAGTATAAATCCAATATTCTCATTAGTTAACTTTCTTTTTTTGTCTTAGACTAAGATGGGCAATCAGTGAAAAGTGTTTTGAAAATTACAGTGTAGCATATGGGTATTATTCATGGGGGAAGGAAGAATGGACTTGGAGTTCTGTGATAGATACTTTAGTCTTGGCTTTAATGGTTGCTAATAGTACCACTTTTTGTATGCCATGTAGTTCATTTGGGTTATGAATCTCTAGCTTTAAAGTGGTGAAGTTAAAATCCTTAACTTTGTTTGTCTTTTTAGTATCTAATGAGCCAAAGAAAAACTTCTCTCTGTATTATCCTCATTCCTTAGAAAGAGTAGATTGGGTATTTAGTCATAAATTAATTAAATATGTGAGCTTTATAATTTACTTACCTGAAAAAAAATTGAGCTTCTACATGGACTATCAAGAATATTTTAACATTGAATCAGAGGAAGGACCCAAGAACTGGACTGAATTCTTCAGTGTCTATGCAAATTTGTTCAGAAATTGAACTTATTTTCCTCATCTTGATTTACAGTAGTCAGTTAATTCAGGGAGGGTGAATCCAAGGACAGGAATAAATAATGATAAGCAGAAGAAAAAACACATTTTAGATTATTTATTTTTATGATGAACAAACAAAAGCCTTCATTTCTATAACTGAATGAAGTCATTATGGATGGAGCAGATATTTTAGAATGGATAGCTAACACTGACTGCCTTCATATACTTCTGTGATCTTGACACTCATGTAATCTGCATGCAAATTTACGATTGCTAGAGAATTCTTCGATGATGTTTGAGGATAAACTGACCAATGAACCTGAGTTTAGAAATCAAACAAAATGCTATAAATCTTAAAACATACATCTATGTGTGAATCGTAAATGTCCATATACCAGGGAAGTGAGATATCTGATTCTTTCTTTCTTTAGGACATATTGCATACAACCATGAATACTTTAAATACTGTGAACTGGGCATCTCCTGAACTATGCTTGTACAATTCTGAATGATACAGAAACAATCTGTTTCAATTAAAAATAAAAATCAACTGCTTGTGTGTTTTATCTTTTGATTCAACTTTGTCCTTTAGAAAATCAAACAGGCAAAATGGGAAAGGGGCCAAGAAATGAAGGGAGAGGAGAAGGAGAGAGAGAAAGGACAGGGGATTTAAAAAGAATTAAAATATGTTATGTTCATGTGTTATAATTAAGGTAATTATTAGATAGTGCAAACATTTGCTAATAAAATATAGATTTTAAAAAACCCAAAAATATCTAGGGAAAAGAAAAACAAATAGGTAAGTAAAAATGTCAGCTGCTTGTTTGAATATATTAGATTCAGTATTTCAGAGCTTTCAATTCATCCTCATGATTTTCAAGAATTCGTTATACAGTTTTTTTTTTTTTGCATTGTTTCATGATATGGTTTGTCCTTTCATACATGAGCTGATTTTATAATTTTACTTTTTAAAAGTGGCAGCCAGAATATTTAGATCATGAATATTTAGATATGAACTAATAATTGCTGAACTTAGTGGATCATGAATATTTAGATATGATCCAGTAATCACTGGACTTTGTGGAACTCACCACTTTAAATTGACTTGTATCATGCTTACAGAATTAAAGTTTCATGTTTTCCCCTTAAGCGCATCAAGTCAGGCATTATGGATTGTACACCTTTGTAATTTATTAAACTTTTTCAGATTTAAATTTAATCAGTATAATATGTGACATTTCCTTCAACCTTGCTTGTCCCTTAAATGCGCTTTGTTCATTAGATGCCTGAGGACACTGGAATGTAAATTTGTTCTTTCCATTATTTGCATTGGTAAGAATATTAATGATCAGCACCATATTTGCGTCAATAAGATACAATCATTTCTGTTGGGCGCAGGCGCTCAACATACCATACCCCAGCCGGGACTAAGGACCACGCCAGCTTCCGCAATGCGCTACGTCCCTCTTTAAATTAGCCAACCCGTGCGCACCCCGCGCTCCACTCCGTACTCTGTGGCAACTCCTGATTGGCCACAGCTGGATATAGTAGCCAGAGCCTGCATCCCATTCCCGCCCTGCTTCCTTGTGACAGCCTGTGATTGGTCACGGCCAAATATATAAACCAGAGCCCGCGTAAATAAACTAGCAGTTAACTGTTGTCCACAAGAGCGTCTCCTGTCTCCTGTTTCATTGGGGAGCTGCGCCGGTCAACTGGTGGCCCGTACGGGGAGCCCGGAACACTGAGACCCTCTCTCCGACAGTACGGGGAACCAACCTCTCTCGGACGGAACAGAGACGTTAACAGGTAAAACCGTCAAGCGCCAATAGCGGGGGCTACTTGGCGGGCGGGGGCTGACAGGTTAAACTGCTCAACGTTGGTAGCCAGTGCTACGCAACAGGGCCAGATAGCAGGGGCTATCGGGCAACCTTGGGCGGACGCGTCGCAAGGGTCAGGAACTCGTAAAGGGAGTTCCGGGGGCCGTAAAGAGGCCGGTTTTGGGGGCGCCGTAAAGGGGCGCGGGGACTAAGCTGTCCCTGTATTAAAAAAAAAAAAAAAAAGAAAAAGAAAAATATAAAATAAAAAGAAACTCTTGAAATTCCGGTTAACATGGGTAACACGGCTACTCAGCCACTGTCAGTCGCCTTAAGCGACTTACTGAGAGAAAAGGGATTACAAATGAAAGGAGAACAAATTCAAAACTTCCTTGATCAGGTCGATAAGGTAGCACCTTGGTTTGGTCCCACGGGGTCCGTTACCATCCCCAGCTGGGATAAATTAGGGAGAGATCTTGACTTTGCAGCAGAAAATGGTCTCCTGGATCCAGGAGTCAGACCCCTTTGGGCCGTAGTGAGAAGCTGCCTCGCAGACACCTCTTGTCGTGACCATATAAGGGCTGGCGCCATGGCGCTTGATTACCATCAGGCAGAATCCTCCCGCGAGCAATCTCGCTAGTCCAGTGCCGCAGGCGAGGTGACCCCACCCAACCCAGACTCGTCAGATAATGAGGGGGAGGAAGGAGAAGTATACAAAATGGCGGATGCAGACACCACCGAAAGAGGGGAAGTCACACACACGCAGTCAAGAGGGCCCTACTCTGAGGCCATAAATGAGCTGCAACGCAGGATTTCTCAGAGTAAATGGGTCAATGAAAGCGAGTATGGGATCCCAGGGCCACCCCGTGTAAGACCTACGGCTCTACCTCCCGACCCGTCAGATTATCATGCTTACCCGAGACCCTGCCATCAGCTATGTAGCTGTCCGCAACGGGTCCAGACGTCCCCTGGGACATTCCAGGAAGACCTTTGGCATCAAGTCAAAAGAGAGGACCCAGGAGGCCTGGGCCGTTTTCTCCAGGCTTTTCTGGTTGCTATAGATGCTCAGGGAAACAGAGCCCATCTGCCTATAGATATAAAGGTGATAAAGCATCTTAAGGAGGCCAGCACCATGTACGGTGTTAACGGGGCATATACCCTGTCCCTAGTAGAAGCCATGGCAGGAAATGCCATGACACCTGCTGATTGGGCCAGTTTGTGCAAGGCGGTGCTCAGCCCAGGCCAATATCTTGATTGGAAAGCTTGGAATGTTGAACTTGCCACAGAACAGGCCCAAGCTAATGCCCAGAACAATCAGGCCGCCTGGAACGTGGACATGTTATTAGGACAAGGGCAGTATCTCAATAACCAGCTGATATTTCCACAAGAGGTATATACACAGATAAATAAAATAGCCATACAAGCATAAAAACGGGTCTCGGCTAGGGGAGAAGTCTCAGGCCACTTGACAAAAATTTTGCAGGGCCCGAGCGAGCCTTTTTCAGATTTTGTGGCCCGCATGATGGAGGCAGCAGGGAGAATTTTTGGGGACGCAGAGACAGCCATGCTGCTCATTAAGCAGCTCACAGCTGCTCTGGGTCTGCACCAGGTGTAGTTCGTTAACTTGGCAGGAGTCGGGGCTTGCCATTGTTGACGGCCCTACCATGAGACAAAGCAGAAGCCGCATCCAAACTTAGTCAAGAGCAATTAAAGTTAGGCCATATCAAACCCTCAAGTCTATTCTGTTTAAACAAAAGGAGGGTATTGCCCAGGGCATGACACCTAGGGCCAGACTAAATCTTGCCCTCTTCACTTACAATTTTGTAAACATCAACCCACAAGGATCCACGCCAGCACAGCTACATGCCAACCCTGTCGCACCCAAACATGGTTGGGTACGCTGGAAAGACCTCCTGCATGGGTTGTGGAGAGGCCCCAGCCCAGTACTTAGTTGGGCGAGAGGGGCGGTCTGTATCTTCCCGCAGGAAGAAGGCAGCGAACCTGTCTGGGTCCCGGAACGCCTGATACATCCCTGCAAACCACCAGACCCCGACCCAGAGGAAACGTCAACCACAGAACAGGGGAACCAACAGGAGCCTCACAAGCCAGACCAAGCAAGTACACCCACAACTCCCATTAACCATGGCACCTTGGCCAACTCCCCTGGTTAGTAGCCTCCTTTTCCCCTCCTTCTTGCATCTCGTACGGTCCTTGCAGCCAATGACTTTCTAAATTGCTCCACCGCAACCTGTTATGTGTTATAATGTTGGGATAACAGTGCACTTTCAGCTGTTGTTATGCAGGTACTCCAGTTCGCACCGGTTCCAGTTATGGCGGACTCAGACGAGTTTCCTGTGATCCAGCTCGGGCCAACTCTCCAATTGGCTTTCATAAAGGAATGGGCAGGAATAGGGGCTCTGGCTACCATAACTACACTTGCCGCATTCGGCAGTCTACTTCTGCTCTGTCCGATTCGCAGACAAAGGAATAGGGACAAAGTATCAAACAAGCATTGCTGATCATGGAATCTGGTCAAAGCCCGGCAGCATGGCTCGCCATGCTGTGACACAGGTGTGGAGCAAAGCATCGCAGGGGGTGTCATCCTTGGCCAGGAGACACCCCGGTCCCCATGTTGGTGAGCATGCGGGTTGGGCTCATAAAACAATACTCCCGCCCCCTCCAAAAGAGCACCAACAAGTAGTGAGGCACTGTCATGACTGCGCAGCATGACGCCTCATGAGGGGCACCGACCTCTGGAGACCCTGCGTCAGTTATAAAGAAAGGGGGAGATGTTGGGCGCAGGCGATCAACATATCATACCCCAGCCGGGACTAAGGACCACGCCAGCTTCCGCAATGCGCTACGTCCCTCTTTAAATTAGCCAACCCGTGCGCACCCCGCGCTCCACTCCGTACTCTGTGGCAACTCCTGATTGGCCACAGCTGGATATAGTAGCCAGAGCCTGCATCCCATTCCCGCCCTGCTTCCTTGTGACAGCCTGTGATTGGTCACGGCCAAATATATAAACCAGAGCCCGCGTAAATAAACTAGCAGTTAACTGTCGTCCACAAGAGCGTCTCCTGTCTCCTGTTTCATTGGGGAGCTGCGCCGGTCAATTTCAGAGAGTCTCATCAAATACCATTATAACATAGTGTATCTTGTGATTCTAACCAAGGAAAAATTGAGGGTTTTTTTTTTTTTTTTGTTTGAAAGAAAAAAGACACAGAAAAGAGCAAAAGCAACAAACAAACAGCAATGAAAACAAACCCAAAACAATAACAGTATAGGTTTTCAAAACAAGATGGTAGGAATTTAATAATGGTTGTAATATTGCATATTGGTACCTTTAAAAAGGTTGCTTAGGTTTTAAATTGATAATTTATCCAAGAGTGAAGGTTTAAAAACTTTAGACAAGCAAATACATACAAATATTATTTTTATAACAACACAATGCATGTCACAAAGAAATCCCTAATATCTATCATTTCTAAAATAATAATGCTTATATATTTTACCATTAGACTTATTCTTTGGATTAGGTTCTAAGCTCTCTCTATCATTTGAATTCATGTTCTTACTTCTATTGTGCTAGCATCCTGTCCTAAAAGTCATACTAAAATAACTTTATCAAGCCCTTAAAAACTGCAGTACAAAGATAAGGCCAAGCATGGAATCCCAGGGCTGCTAAAGACTACTTTCATTCTTTGTCAAATCTGATTTATTGTTACATTTTATATTGTCCCTGTTGTAGTCAGGGTTTGCAACTAAAACAATTTAATACAGGACACATAATTTATGCAGTTATTTTATAGTAGTGACTCAAAGATTCAAATACAAAAAAAGTGTGCAGGAATTTTGCCCACACCCTAAAGACACCCCCCAAAAAATCGAGCTAGGGGCCTGGATCCCACAGCAATGTCCCACTTGCATCCAACTGAAGATCTAGAGTGCATGACAGTGTCCCCACCTCTGAGTCCAGCTGGAGGCCTAGAACCCGTGACAATGGCTCGTGCAAGTCTGTTTCATGGAACTGCACTGGGAAGGCCCAAAGGCAGTGATGAAGCCAGAAAGTCTATGCCAGTGGGGTGAAGGATCTGTGACAGTAGGTTGAGGGTTCTGCCCTGGAGCCACGAAACAAAATTCAAGTCTCGGAGCCTCTGAAAAGTCATAGCCATCCTCAGCAAAAACATGGTCCCAAGCTCCTCTGACAATGAGAACAGCTTAATTCATATCAGGAAGCCACCATCACAAACTTCTCCTAGAAACTGAGCAGCACACTATATTCCCTTCCTGAGCCAGGAAGCAATGCTCAAAGTAAGGACCAGAGCTCCCCGAGAGTGAATAGCAGCATTCTTAGGGACAACAAGGTCCTGAGCTGCTCTAACAATAAGAACAGCCACGTTCGTATCAGGAAAGAAGCTCAACAAGCTCCTCCGGAGATGTGGACCAAGGGTAACCGGAGAACCAACACCATTACTTCTTCCCCTCCAGTTCTCCTTTTTATGCTGCTGATAATCCTCAAATGGGCCATCCACACCCAGCACCACACTGATTCAGTTTGCTGGGTGTTACAAGTTGACCATCAGCTGATCAGATGTCAGTCTAACCCTGTACTGGTTCACAATCATATCTATCTATCTATCTATCTATCTATCTATCTATCTATCTATCTATCTATATCTATACCTATATCTATATCTATATCTATATATATATATATATATATCCCACTTTTGTTTCTTCCCTCTCTTTTGTATCTATTTCTCAATTAAGTTCTCTGGCTATAATTTGTGTCATGATCTCACTGAGAGATTCTCTGCCTAACTCAGAAAATACTCCTCAGGTCTCTGAGATGCCATCGGTGGGATCTCCATACATACAATTTCCATACTCCCAACCATGGAGGACTGTGAAGCACCCTCATTTCTCCTTTTTAAAGTTTTTCTGTTCCTGTCCAGTTGCCATCTGTTTAAAGCTGACTTCTTCCATCAGTAGTTCTCCTGATCTGTCCCTCACCTAGTTCACGTCAAATGTTGTAAATTCTCCCTGAAGCAAAAGCACATAGATACCTTTTAATTGTTATCAGCACTTTATTTCTAAGAAACCCAGACTAATTATTAACGTAAGCCTAATAATAACATGATTACCATCATCAACCTGGTAGAAGTCAGAATATCAAAAGGCTTAATTAGAGCTATTAAGTTTGCTGTGGTAATGGCATGATAAATGAGTAAAACTCACAAATACCAAGTCATTATTATCCCATCTTCTTTAATGTCAAAACAGGGCCTTTCTCAAACCAACCCTGCCATGTCCTCCATTGATTAGCATCACCTCTAAGGATGGTAATTTATTTGGAATTGATCAGTCATTAATTCAACATCTTCTTAAATGCCAAGATATAAAATTGAATACTAAGAGAAGACTTTAGATGCTACATCCACATGTGTGATTTTCAGCTAAGATTTTAAGACCCTGAAAACTTTAACATCCTGGTTTAGTTGACTAAAATATGTCCTATTGACCAATTTACTATTTCTCCAATAAAAGAATTTAAATTTGAAAAGTTACTTTTGTTGTGCTAGATTCTCTGCCTGTGCTAATAATTTTCACTACAACTGTACAATTAATATTTTTTTTTACAGATGAAAGAACTAAGCTCAGAGAGAATTAATAGCTACACAAAAATATAAAGAACAGAACAAATAGATTCACTGGCCTAACAGCTTGCTTCTTCCTACACTGTAAAAGAGGAAAATTTCTCAAAAGTCTTCATAGTTTTATTGCCTTAGAAAAGTTGCCTATCTCCCCTACCTATAGTTTTCCTTATTTTAAATATTATTTTATTTTATGAAAAAATAAAACAAATGTTCATGACTATATAAAAAGAGAGTAACAATAGCTACTCATCTGTGTATTTTTACCTTTAGTTATTCAGAGTGCAAGTCATTAACCAAAAATATTCTTACAAAAAGAAACAGAAAATAACACAAAACTTCCTTCTCAGTGACCTAAGACAAGTTAGTAGTATGAATAAAATGAATTAACGTTTGCATTAAAATATTTTAAAACAACAGAACATATAATTTTGGGAAGTATTTGAAGTTCTCCCTACTTTATATTTACTTCTCTTCCATTTTGTTCTTACAAATTGGTCCTGGATAGATAGTGACCATCATTTGGGATGGTCTTCAATGTTAAATAGAAAGTTCCTAGTTTCTGGTATACAGAAAATTATATACTTGCTGTATGATAATGATGAATAAAATGCTTATAATTATTGCTGTCCATTTGTTGTAGCCAGGGGTTGTGCAGAGAACAATTAGAATCAGGGCACAGAATTTATAATATTATTTATAATGGTCACCCACAGTTAACACAAGAAAGTTCAGGAAATCTGTCCACAACACTAAAGGCCCAGAATATTCAGCCAAGGGCATGAATCCCACAGCAATGTCCTATATGAGTTCAGATGAAGACCCAGAGCTCATGACAATGCCTCCCACAAATCCAAGTGGAGGTCTAAAGCCCACAGGAAGGACTCATGCCAGTCTCTTTTACAGATCTGCATTGGGAAGGCCCAAAGGTCAGTGATCGAAGCTAGAAAGTCTATGCCAGTGAGGTGAAGGATCTGTGCTGGTAGGTTGAGGGTTCTATAGCTGGAGCCAAGAAGTTCATGCTCAAAATAAAGATCAGGCTGTCCTGAAAAGCACCACAGCCATCTTCAGTGACATGGAAGTCTCGAGCTCCTCCGACGATAAGAACAATGGAGAACATGCTAGGAAGCCAGCGTGAGGAGTTCATCCTAGAGATTAAATGGCACGTGTCTTCCCTTCTGGCGCCAGAAAGTGATGCTCCATGTAAGGACCAGAGCTCCACCAAAGTGAACCACAGCCACTCTCACCCAGGTCCTGAACTCCTCCGATGACAATGATTAAACTCACACCAGGGAATCCAGTCATGAAGAGCTCCTCTAGGAGAAGCAACAGCTCAACAGCAACATGTAGAGAAACCCACAACCCTCCCCTCTCCTGCTCCATGTGTCTATTTATGCTGACAACTTTCCTCATGTGGACCATCTACACTCAGCACTATGCTGATTTAATTCACCTCATGTTAAGTTGATTACCAGTTTTTAATCCATAACACCATTAAACCATTGAAAAAAAATCTGAAGGAAGTGATGTAGTTGTTTAGAATAAAGAGTTTTGGGAGTGTCCTATGAACTGTGAAATGCTGCTAAGATTTCAAGCCTGGATGGAGAGGATTAGGACATCACAACAGAGAAAAATGATAAAAGCAGAGATATTTTGGGGACACAAAAAGGGTAGACTTGTAGGCACATAAAGTTCTCTCTCATACTATCAAGGTGGGGATGTTCAATACAAATCTGTGTGTGAGGATATTATGGTCAGAAAAGTAGTGAGGACTAAAGGCTGTGTATGTGTCTATGATCTTTGTGTACACCTTTGGTTGAAGATAATGGAGTCAACGAATAAAACAAGGAAACATGAAAGAAATCAGAGCAGAAACCAGTGTAGGGCAGAAATAAAGTTTATTTGTAGAAAATGACAATGAGTCAATCTATTACTTGAAATTTATTGACTGCAAAGTGATCAGAGGTATTTGACTCTGTGTGTGTGTGTGTGTGTGTGTGTGTGTGTGTGTGTGTGTGTACGCATATGCACACATGCTTTTTTGGAGCAGCCTGGAAGAATGCTAAGATAATTGACTTCTTGCTCATAATTTTTCACTCAACAATAAAAACAATTCTGGGCATTTGAAAGAAGACTGTATAATGACATAGTGGCTTCTTCAACTCATGTCCATACCACAAAAAACCAAGAAAGTGTAACTATAAGAAAATCAAATTATTTTATCCCAATTTTTGTTTTTTTAAAAATGAGATCTGGGCTGGGGATCAGGGTCACAGTGTCTACCTGACAAGTGCAAGGTCTTGAGTTTGATTCCTGGTACCAAAATAAATAAGAACGAAATCAGAGTAATGTCTGACCATTCCTTTTAATTTTCTGTTCTATTTGGACAATGAAAATTTCAAATCACATTAGGGTAAAAAATATAGACTTGGAAAACTGACGCAAGTAATAGAATTTTCACAGAGACATATTCCACTTAAATGGTAGTAGATTATCCTTTTCTTTGTCTGATCTTATATCTATGTTTTTATAGTGTAGTACTTCAACATTGTTAAAGATTAAATCATCAACAGATACAGAATTCACCTTACTAGAAAATACCACTTGAATTTGTAGGTTTTCATATACTTTAAGCATTTAGAGAAGGGGTTAAGCAAATATAGGGGGAAAGAAAAAGATATTATCTCACACAGGCAAAGCTAAACCACGCAAGTGAGCAACAGGCCATGATATTTAAGGGGAAAGTTTTGCAAATCTAGCTGGAATGTTATCTTTTTTTGTAATGGGATCAAATTTATGACCTCACACCTCACACTGGCCAGGCAGATACCTACAAGCTAAATCCCCGGCCCTAGGATCTGATTTTTCAGTCACCTAAGCAAATGGTGAAGATGCCACTGAGAATTTTGTATGCAAATGGTTTTTCCATTCACACTCCACTAACTAGGATTCTGTCATATCTGTAGAGAAAAGGAAGTTTGAAAATGCAGTGTTCTGTGTGCTTTTAAAGACTGAATGGGATTGGTGAATATCCACCTATTAATATTGCATTTTCAACCTCTTACTCTGGAGTGCAACTAATGCTTGAACTGGTTTTTAAATTATAGATATTGGTGGTTTTAGCAAATATTTGCCACTGAGTAACAAACTGTCTTGCAAACCAGTCTATCTCTCTCCTCACAAACAGATGGAATTTGTTTTATTATCACTTCAATTTTGGTACTGATATCTGGATTAACTGAGACTGTTCTGCAGCATCATGAACCTCTCCAAATGTCATGATTGAACTCAATGGAAAAATGTCAGTGACTCATGTCTCCCTGTGATATTGAAAATGGGAAGAATCTCCCAGCTCAAGTCCTTCAAGCAGAGGCTCAAGGACTTTGGTTCCTTTCCTAGAGTGACTCGACTACTTTTTATATGCAGTTGTGGCAAACAATATATGGACTTCATGAAAGATAGTTTGTGGCCAATTTCCTCTTGGCTACTATGTAGACAAAGTCTATAAAAGTCAATATTCTCAGTAAGGAGAATATTGCCAAAAAACATGTGACAGTCAGTGGTGATTGGAGAAGGAATTAGAGGTGATAGTGGTGAGAAAGGATAGGATATTGTTTAATAATTTAGAGGACAAACAGTCCTCAACAGTCATGGGCAAATGAGAACACACCATGTTATATGTCTAGTAAGTGGCAGAACCCACATTCGAACTAGAGCTCTTGTTCTGTTGTCTGAGCTTGTTATACTATTCCATGAGACTTTAATGTTATTCCTCTGTGAATGTGTAGGATAAATAAATACTGTTCTTGTAGCTTTTTCTTATAGTTTAGGAAATGACATTTCCTGCTGCTTTGGTAGGTCCCATCTAGCAAGCTCACACTTTAGTTATTTGTGTAGTTGGAAAGGGTTTTCTCTATTGATGGTGCTCATGCTTCTTGTTAAAAACTAAGCCTTACATATGCATGTCCAGTCAAGTGCTTTTCCTCCCAATTCTTATGGGTTGGACTGTTTCATCAATTTAAGCTTTTTCTAAGACTCAAGTCAGGTAGTCTGGGGTACTAGCTCTCCTGTAACTGGCCTCAAGATGAAATGACTGAATTCAACTCTATTGTTCGGACAATGCACAACTCTTGTTCTTTAATTACTTCTACTTAACTCTCACTGCATAACGTGATTCATTTGCTTAAAACTGCTGCTATCCATGCTGCCCTAACAAATGCTTTCCTGAGAGGCAGATGAATGTTCCTCTTTGTTTCCAGCTTATCTCCAGCCTGTCTGTAGTAATATACTCAACCCAAACAAACGTATTTTTCACTCATGGCCTGCCTTTTATGAATCCCACTGACAGTTCCTTAATAAATAATGCATTTCTAAGTGTTCCTAAGCTTTTCTCCTTATGAATAATTCCAGTAGTTATCCTGAAGGGTTTTATTTGGTCACTGGCTAGATTTTATTCTTGCCTACTTCTCTATATCTTACTTTTGTAGACTAATGTCTGGAGATGAAGGCTATTTATGACAGTTTGCATTCATAGCAAGAGATCAATAATCATGAGTTAGCACACACTATGTGCTGTGATGGATAATGTAGATGTCCTTGCCTGTTTCTTGTTTCCATACCTGTTATTCTTTTGCCATGGGAACAAAGTCCTTGGATTCGACTGAGAGAAAACTTAAGCTTGGTTCTCTGGGAACACATTTAGATATTTGCAAAATTTTGATTGTTATGTTTAATCATGAAAACTTTATTCTTGAAATTTGCAACAAACTCTATTTACATAGGGTGATAAGGAAGTATGGCTGATACCTAATATATGTCTTTGTTATCCAAATAGTGTTGACTCACCTAATTCAGAAGAAAAAATCCAATCAATTCTAGGGAAAAAGAACAGAATCAGCAAATTATGAATTTTCACAGTAGATTTCTCTGGTCTTTTGTTAGCACTAATATGAATGTTCATGCTGTTCTTTTTCCATGAAATATTTTCTTCATAGTCATATCTATAGTTTTTCTTCTGAAATCACATACTCAGAGCGTCAAGTGTATTTACGCTTTTCTTCAGGAGTCTTTTTTCATTTTATCACTGCTTTTTTTTCCTGCACATATTTACTGTAAATTTTGTGGTTTGGACAAGGTTTTAGCTTAGTCACATAGCACTTAATATGTAATTTATCTGAGGAAAGGACACTCAAAATTGTGTTCTGCTTAATTCATTTATTTACATATATTGACATTTTATCTTCTGAATGTGTATTTTTTTATTATTCAAGTGATGAATTTTATACTTTGGTGGAAACTTCATAAGCCAGAAATTATGTTTTTAGGTTCTTTTGTATCTATGCTGACAGCCACATTATTATGCATGTGGGAGGTGTTAATAAATAATGATGTACTACAAAAAGAAAAGGGAAATTTCACCATGGTAAGCAAGTTGTTGAAATGGATTCCTCTTTCTAGAAAAATTAGATGGATTTTCAAATAATGACTATATACTGACATGTAATTTGTATCATGAGAGTTGTTGTTTTGCTTTTGTAAAACCAGATTAGCACCAGTAATACAAAGACTGTGTTGATTGTTGCAAAAATATCTAAGCATGCTAGGCTTCCAGGGAGTTTTAATTGGGAAAACAATCCTGATAATCCTATTCATGGCTTGAAGAACCTCACAGCAGTAGTGTTTAGAGGCAGATGCTGTCAGTGCCTATCCCTGTCCTCCTAAACTTATCCTTTGAATGCAAAATAGTATATCTCCACCTTTCAGCACTTGTATTTTCTACTTAAGTACTTTCTCTTATTGCTGGAATCCACAGCTCTACCTGGGGAATAATTCAGTGATGTGTGTCTATACTAAATCCCAGAGTAGTAAAATAAACAGCATATAAAAGATTTGGTGAAAAACTCAGAATTGGAAGGAACCACTCACCCTCAGATATCCGAGAGAATATCAGGGTTTTTAAATTAATTAATTATTTTTTTCTTTTTGAATCATACTGGGCTATTAAGGGAATAAAAGCAAAACCACATGCCAATACTGTGGACATGGCATTAGAAATGGAAACACAAACCTATATGACTCACCCAAGGGCTCAAATCTCATCTAACCACCTGAATTGCCTTTATTTCTATATCAGGACTGATGCAAAGATGCTATTTTTAGCAATGGCTCGTTGATTATCTTCAAATAATCTCTGATATACAGCTGATAGGTGAAGCACTGAGTCATTGAAGAGATGGCATGAGGTACTCTGGAACCAACTTCCATCCTTGAATAAATATATATATATATATATATATATATATATATATATATGCCTCTCATTTAACATTGGAGTTGAACCATCTGCCCATTCATTAAAAATCCAACTCTAGCATATATGACCCAAGCTATGGATCTCAGATTAAAAGTTTCCATAACTTGCATTTTGAAGTCCACAATAATTTTTAGGATAATGGTGTGTTTTAACACATAAACTATTCCAACTTTTGCATCTTTTTTTTCTGATGTGCTTTTCAATCACAAACTCCTTCTTCTTTAAGATCCATGGAACATTAAATTACATTGCAGTGTCTAAGATTAGATGAAATTTGACTTTTCAGCCTGTCCAAATTTTCCATTACACTCTAAACTCTTCAACATGCAACATCAAAACCTCTTGTATGTTGAATAAGAAACCTATTTTCATGAGTGCATATGTGTCTTTTCTGAAAAGATAAGAAATATCTTGATGGCTTTCACTTATTGTTATTTCATGATGCCTTACACTCTTTGGTTCTCTGCTTCCTTCTCCTCCTCACAAAGTTTCAGAGGAAACATTCTAAGTATTTCTTTATTCTAAATTTTCTATAGCTCTTTAGTAATTCAAGTTTTCTTAGCTCTTACTGGGACTGCTGTAGTAACATCTCAATTTGTGTACTCATCTCTAGAATTGAATTTTCAAAATCTAACCTGCACTCTGTGACTAAAGCAGCCTTTCCAAAAACATAAATTAGATGATATTCTTCTGCTAAAATTAATTAATTGGATTTTTTCTGTGATAAATGTAATAGAATTTATAATGTTATCCACCATCTGCTGCTAGCCCATCTCAATAGTCTTATTATGTTTAATTTTGTTCCAAATTTTCATTCTAGTATCATAGAATTCATTATATTTCCTTGCATAGTTCTGTTTTTTAAACTCTCACTTGGTCTTTATTTCTGAGCTTTGTTATACCATCCTGTTGTAACATCTTCTCCATCTCAACCAAGTACTTCTTCTACCTCTTCCTTCTCTTCTTTTCTTCCTCCTCCTCTTCTTCCTTTACCTCTTCCTCTTCCTCCTCTTCTTTCTCTGCCAAGAAGTCATTTGGAAAGAATTATGTATACTATTAAGTAATGAGAGCACAAATATTAATGTAGAAATTTGTTTCTATTTTAAAAAGTCTCAAAATGATTTGGGGTGGAAGCTGCCATCCCGTTCGCTTCCACAAGCTGCTGTCCACAAAGACCCAGGTTGTCCTCATCGTGGCTGGGAGTCTCGTTCCGAGCCACCGGGTTTTGGGGTAGCTCAGAGTCCGTGGCCAGCGGTGTCCCGAAGAATAGATATTCCCGGACTTCTGGGAGAACATGGCGGATAGATAGCAGCAGCTTCAGAGGCTCTCTGAGAAACTACATTTAAAATCAAGGAATGGTGCCGGGCAAGAAGTCCTAAGCAAGGGTGTTATACCCTGCCGACCCAGGAACTAACTAAACTAAGAGAAGCCAACTGGAAATGCAATCCTGATGTTATAACAGGAACAGATAAGGTCTCAACTTGGAAGCTGGAGCCCGCGCCACTGGAAGCCATGATTTGAATTTCTGGCAGCTGCTGCTGTGTCTCAATTGGCACAGCAAGAAGAGAGGCATGAAAGCTCTGAGAGTGGGAAGCAGTGAATAGAGTTGAGAGCGGGACTGACCGGGAGCACTGCATTGACCTGCCGTGAGTTAGCGGATCAGGGACCCTTCCATAGAGTAGGAGGCTTCAGCAAAGGACATACTGGGACTGGGCAGACTAGCCAGAACAGGGAACTGCAGTGCCCTCAATTGCATATTCCCCTCTCAAGCGGGATTGGTGGGGAGTGCCTGGCCTGGGTGTCGCCGCTGACTTAAGACCCAGTGAGCTAGTCCAAACCAGGTCCCAGTGCCTGGAGGTGCACCCTAGTAGTGAAGCCTTCAGTAAGTTGACCTGGAGGGGTGGGCCCAGCATAGGCTGCCCAGATCTGTGTCTCCCTAGTACACTGCAGTGGACAGGAACACCTAGCCAGTGCAATTCAAACAAACTGTAACTGACAAGGAAAAAAACTGGACCTCTATATATGCTTGTATGGCAGGAACAAAAAATATGGGAAGAGGGAGCAACAAGAAAGGGTCCTTGGCCCCCAATCCTGAGAAACATGCAATGTCAGACATGGCACCAATAGACATTAAAGCGATATCTCCAGAGCTTCATAGGCGAGTTTAGGAATGAAGTTATTAACGACCTAAAGCAAGATATAAGTAGAATAGTTAAAGAAATGCTAAGTACCGCCCAAGAAAAAACAGATGGTGGAATGGAAGAACAGAAAAAAAGGGGAGAATTGTTTGATGGAGAACATAGAGAAAACATAGAATATGTGAAACAGGTTCAAAGGGATTACCAGGAAACTAAAAACTCTTATCGAAAGCTGGCATAACAGTTTGAAAGAAACTAAAGATAGATTATCTGAACTGGAGTGCAGATTTGTAATATGAGAGCATGAAATAGAAAACTTCCTAAAGATAAGAAAAAAAACCAAACAGCAATAAAACAAAGTCTAGAAGATGATAAGAGGATCTATAACTTAAGAATTAAGAACATAAAAGAAGAAGTAGGGACACAAACAAATGGACTACAAAATCTATTCACAGAAATAATCCAAGAGAATTTCCCTAATTTAGCAAAAGGTAAAGATACTCAGATGTATGAAGCATACAGGACCCCAGCCACCTACAGCCCAAACAGAGCTACACCCAGGCATATAATAATCAAAATTCCAGAAATCCAATATAAGAACAGAATATTAAGCCATCAGAGACAAGAAACAGATCACTTACAAGGGAACATCCATCAGAATTACAGCAGACTTTTTGGCACAAACCATCAAATCATGAAGAGTGTGAGGGGAAACAATTCAAGCTTTGAAAGATAATAACCTCCAGCCAAGATTGATATATCCTGCACAACTGTCCCTGGAAATTGATGGAAAAACAAGGTGCTTCCAGGATAAAGAGGAACTAGGGGAATTTGCAACCACCAATTCAACTCTACAGAGAATACTGCAGGATATTCTAAAAAAGGAAAATACTAAGATTCCAGAAATAGTGGCAGAGAGGCCCCAATGAATGCAACAGAAAGCAAAATGAAGAAGACAAACTGACAACAAACGACAGAAAAAGATCTCAACAGAAATGAAGCAGGGAAGATCGGATGGTAGGAACAGCTATTTTGGAGAAAACAAGACATCATAATAGCTAGTGCTGATTTAGTATCATCATGGTTTAAAGTCCCATCACGCTTGTATTCTTCTGTCTCCATCAGTCTTCACAGGTTGTATCTTATTGGATTTTATTATATGTGATAATATAAGCAAAAACTTTTATAGACAAAGTGATTATACAGAAACCATTGTTCATTTTCTGTTAGCTGGTTCTAAATACCCTGTAATAATGTCATTCTCTTGAATGGTTTTACATTGTCTTTATATGTTTGGTGCTATAGTATACGAAGTTATATTCAAAGATTTCAAGGAAAGAGTCACTATGGTAACTACTTTTATGTCAGGATATCTTGAGGTGAAACACTATTTTGCTTAAATGGTTATGTTTTGACCCGTGCTGTTCTGTTGTTATGCCCTCTTTTATCTCAATCCCTCCCCCCCTTTTTAAAATTAGTTACTTTTTATTTTTATCTTTTTAATTATGTGAAAATAAATAAAAAATAGCAGGATACATTATAGTAACCTACTTTGATTTCCTATTAACTTGATTTGAAACCCTGTATTGCCCTCACCATCTTGTTTTGACTGATTTTCCCCTATTCTGCTTTGCTTGATAGTAAACAAGTTCGAAAGTATAGCCAACAACTATGAAGACAATAACATTTATTAAGACACCCATTCTGGTTGACTATTATCTTCTTTTAAAGTCCTGTAATGTCTCCAATGCTTTGGTTGTATTCTTTACTATTTTGTTCAATTTTATTATAACTGATGATATAGGCAATTCTTCTAAGATAGCAAGAGGCAGTATGGTAACCATTGTTGATCATCTTGTATTTTGTTTTTCATTATGTACTATATCCATCCTTTTGATTTGACTGACTCTGTTCTGATATGTCACATTTGGTTTTACTCTCTTCAAAAAAAGTAATAAGAACTGTGGGAGTAATAAAACCCAAAATGTTAATTGTCATTGTACAAAAGAAAAGAAAAGAAGGTGCTCTAAAAGTTATAACTGCATATATGTTTGAGTGTGTAGGATGGATAACCATATTACTGAGTTTTTTTGGATCATTGAACAAACTATTTGTACTCTCACTGTTTTAAAGTCCACTTTATATGCTTTAATTTTGTAACTTGAACAACTATTTCTAAGATGAGAATATGTAATCTATTAACTAGTGATTTCTTACTGTTTATTTTTTAAATTTTGTATTACTTGTACCCTTTTTGTTTTTTTCTTTTTCTCCTTAAATTAAAAAAAAGTCTCAAAGTATGTGTGACATAAAGGCACAAATGGAAAATTTTAAAAACATTAAGTTAGAGTAATGATGTGAGTGATGAGTGGGAGCTGACAGAAGAAATAAATGCATCTCACTTTGATTAAGGCAAGATTTTAGGGAAGAAACTCTGGGCATCTTGAGACTTTATGCTTAACAGTTATATATGTTATTTTCATTTTATGTGGGTTACAAGTACATGGAAGACAAATTCAAAGACTACCAATGATGAGAGTGTGAAGGTTCATCATCTTCATATTTACTTTTGATTGCAGTCTGTCAGGCTCTTTTGGAGATAATGGGCTTTTTACATGCCTTTCCAGATGTGCTCCATACTTTACAAAATCTATAATTTCTCCTCCTGTGAAGTGAAGGATCCTTATTCAGCATTGTCAAGAAAATAAATAATGTTAGTTACATATCTATTTCTAGTTTCCTAGAAGCCACAATAAAACATAAAAATCAGAAGTGCAACAACAAGAGAACATAAAAGAAAAGAAGAAAAGGGTTGTTTTTGTTTTTGTTTTGTTTTGTTTCACTTTCACACCAAACCCCTTGTTCTATGTCACCTTCATTCTCCTGTGGGAGTCACCCCTAATTCAGGTAAGACAGAAGCAAGGCTTCAAGCCCCAGATCTGGAACAGATGACTGAGAATAAGTGATACTCCAAGCACCCGAGCGGTTCCTCGTTTGTTCCTCCTGTAACTCCAGCCCATTGATCCTAGCCATGGAGAACAACATGATTTCCCCTTGACTACCTAGGTCCTTGGGCCTTGAGAATGTTAATTTAGTTCAAGTTGAGAGTTTGATGGACTTCTTGTAAATCTTAACTTTCACTTTCAGTCAGAAAATAAAGGGTCTTTTATTTAACTTTTATGGCTAATTGACCAGAAAAAAAAAATTAAGTTTAGTGTTGCCCAGAAGCATTTATCTTAGATAAAATTGGAATATCTTATTAAAATATATTGACTTATGGTAGCTAGAGGCAGTGGTGCTAGAAGTATTATTAATAAAATGAATCATATTCCGTAAGAAAATTTGGACAACTAAAACTTGGAGAGAAATGCTAACTCTTTAAAGGTAGAGAATCTCTGTGTGTTGTTTACTCCCTTGAATGCTTTTATTGTTCTTGGAAACAAACTGACCTCTGGGCTAGAACCCATATATTACCTTTTCAAGCTAAAACTATGCATCATACTATTATTTTTTTTTCTGAGAGGAGATTATACAAAATGGCAGAAACTATGGGTGTACAAAATATCAAGATACAGTGTTCTCATGATAAACTGATTAAAGATGGGTTGATGGAGATCACTACAAAGCGGCTCTGAGCAGGATTGAAAATTAACCACCTGGCTTTCTGTGTTTACCTGTGAGTCTGTCTCTGTCCTTTGTCTAGAGGGAGATGCGCAGAGGATTCACAGTAAATGAAGCTGTATGAGTCATTTGTCCTGGCTGAGGCCACGGTGACCTGTGATGCCATGATGCTTCAAAGGCCGAGACAGAGTCACAGCTGAGGATGCCGGCTCTAACCCTAATTAACTAAATAGAGACAGAAGCTGCAGCATCCTGCTGCAGTGAAGGTCACCCTGGAGATGAGACATAGGGGCAACCTGAAGATAACATAATTTGCTACTTGGAGAAATCTTTTTAACTGACTCCCAAGGTCCTGCTTAGTTCTCATGCTTTCCTCTGTGTCCCTTCCTTTGTTTGAAAACTGAATAAATCCACGCTGCCCAGGGAAGTTCTTTGTCTCAGCTCCCAGAGAATCTCGAATTCTGCTAGGGTGTTTTGATCCTCTTGGAGCCGTGGAGTCATATCACTTCTCTCTTATTTAAGCCTTCACCATCCACTTATTTCGGAGGTTGGGGGCCTGATCAGTCTGCACTAACAGGTAGAAAAGTGGTTAGGATTTGTTCTGTGATTTGTATTCGACATCACATCTCTTTACAATCTTGTGACACAACCAAGAAAAGGGGAAAGGAGTATCACGAAATGTATTATTTTGAAGTTGAAAGCCACATTTTTTCCCCAGTAGATTGATTCCTATTACATCAAAATAGTCATGATTCTTTCAGACTCAGAAAAGTGCTACATGGGCAGAAGTTAGAGAAGTGTCAAATCTATAGCAGAGGCAGACCTTAAACATCCATTCACTGCCATTCAAATGCTCCTGAATGACCTCACTGAAATGACACAGTGTACTTCAGAAAAATCCAAATCCTAAAACAATATTCCTTTATTCACTTATTTTTTAGGTGTCTTTAGTTTCTATTCTTAGAGTTTGCTCTATCTTGTTTAACCAAGTGAAAACAACTTTAGCCTGTCTCATGGCTTTCCTTTACACAGAGAAAACTTTTCTTTCATTCATTTTAGAAAAAAATGTTTATCACTAGAGTCAAGTTCTAGTGTTTTGTTTTAAGGTAGATGATGCAAAAGCAGGAATTCAGTATGTTCCTTGGTACTATTAATTGAAGACAGTACAGTGATCTTATTAAATCTCGCCTTTTATAGAATAAACAGTTTCACCACCACCTTATCTAGATGGATTTCCTGGAATGCAAGTGACCTTTTTAAGGCAGCAATCAAAACTGAACAAACCATTTGATTGGGGAGCGGACTGCTTATGAGAATATCCTTTTAAATGCTATCATCTTATCAAACTATTTCAACCAAATTTACTTTTTAATAGTCACTAAATTATATGAAGCATTTTGTGCATTGAAATTCCTAAGCTTTCTGTATATGATCTTTAAATGAGTCAGTTTCCAATTTCTGCCTTTTCTTGTTTTTTTTGTTTTTTTTTTAAAGGTCAAATTTTGCATTTATTCCTAACAAAGTTCATCTTGTTTGAACTCAACCATTATTTTAATCTGTTGTATATGATTCCATTTAAAAATAGCTATTTGTATATGACCCTACTTTTCAAATAGCTAGCTAGTTGAAAAATCATGTATGTATCAAGAAAAGATCAGATAAGCAAGAAACTTAAAAATTATCTTTGTCAAATTATTTTTTATACAAATAAAACTGGAAAAGGATTAAGAATTTTTTGGTGATAATTTTTTTTCTTTTTCTAGAGCTAGTATTTAAACCCAGGACCTTACATGTGACAGGCAAGTGATTTACCATTAAGCTACACCTTTAGTTCCAGAAATGAATTATTCTTAAACTCTTCTCTCCATGACTGTACTGCTCCCATACTGACATCAAAGTCTGTCTAATTCACCAGATATCCAATGCTGTTTTTCAATAGTAGCAATATTCAAGTGAATAGAGCCAATACGAACTGCAAGAAATTGCAGTATTGGCCTATCTGTGCTAAAAATTGAGGAAGAAGCAATAATCTAAAAGAAATTACTGAGGTATCTAAGAAAGAAGCCCTTAGTACCAGGACCCATACTCTTGTGTTTCTAGGCAAAGCCATTTGCCCTATCACTGAGAATTAGTGACACTGGTTGTATTTACTAATTTACTGTAGGCATTTTAATTTTTGCCCCAAGAAATTTTGCTTTATCTTTATATCTACTTTGTATTATCTTTTAGCAAATAAAGGTCTATTTCCACTCTGGTCTCTAGGCTGTCAATTCAGCACTTAAATTGATTTGCCTCTTTAAAAAAAATCACTGGTAACAAAAGAAGCAATCAATTTCACATCAGTGAAAGAGCTAAGGTTTCATCTTCTAGTTGGATTATTCTTGCACATCTTTTCTGAAAAGGTAATTGGAAAATTGTGCACTTAGGTGGTTAAAGAATTGTTCAGTGAGGTGCCCAACCAAAAAGAAATATTTAATACCCTGTATATTAGGTGAAGCATTTGCTAAGAATTCTGGCATTGACCATACGGATTTACGAGAAATGACTTCTGAAAGGATCAGGCAGGTCTGGAGAAGAATTTTCTTACTTTATCTGCATTGTCTGCTATACCTAACTTTCTTCCATAAAAAAGGAACTGGATCATGGATAAGAGGATAAACTTTTCATTCTGATCCCTCCTTGCCATATATAATTAGATAATTGCTAAGGTCAAGGATATAGAGATGAATTTCTAGTCAGGGGATTTTATCTGGAATACAGAATTAAGAATAGGATTATATTCTGGGTCACAGTCAGAAACCGGAGTGTCCTTTAGTGTATCTCAAGGTCAAATGAAAGCTTGGGTAGCTCATGAGCGAGGAAGAATTTCTATGGAAGTTGTTAGGAAAGAAAGCTCACTAGCACTTTCAATGCTTGAGGGAACAGACAAGATGATTGATGAGTGGCAGCAGTTAACATGTGAACCTAGTTTTAAAGTCCTAGTTGCTAGTTAGGTAGATAAGTGCTAAAAAGGAAATACGGTACTACAGACAAGGCAGGCTATATTGTTAGAAAGGTCTGGCAGAGCTGTTCCTGGCACAATTTTGTGACTTTAGTTTGTGACTTTAGTGTTTTCTTCTCATGGACTGTCAGCTCTATTTCAAGCAGATATGAAAAGAATATTTTATTTTAATTATTTGAACTTCCCGCACAATATAGTTATATTAACTTCACTTTTGCACCCCATATCATCTTTTGTATAAGTGAACTTTATAATATTTTAATGTTTAAAACAACATGGATCTTAATCTCATTAAGCATTTTAAATATCTAGTGTGTTTCTAGCCCTGATGTTCATGTCATAGAAGACAGGAAAGCAGTACTATATAACAGTCATAGATTTTTGAGATAGGAAATACTTGCAACAGGTTTTGGATATTTTTTATGGTCCAACAATCAATGGCATCCAGAAATTTGGTAGAATTTGCAATTCCTCCCATTTTACAGACAGAATTTATACCCATCAGAAGCACTAGTGCAATGCAACAGTTTCACTAAGCAGTTGGTGGGAGAGATGCACGAGCCCTTTGTACACCATGTTCCTCAGCATAGATACTCATCAATCTGTACATCGCTCATTGCCAGTTACCCTCCCTTCCTGAGCAGTACACTTGGAATGCATCTTATTTTCTTTTCTCCTTTGCACCTTAGACTCCTCTAGGAATGTCACTTCCAATCTCTTTGTTATGCAGAACACTCAAGTGCATAAACCTCCAGTGACCTCTCTCAGTGGCAGATGGTGCCAAAGGAAAGTAATGTGCAAGAAGTCAGAGGCAGACTATGAGAGTCAAAAAATGTCAGTAGTTTGGGGAGATTCCAGGACATTATGGCTGATTCCTGGATTTTCAGGGATACCTAGGGAAAAAAATCTCTACTCCTAAGAAATTTAGCAATCTGGTGCACACAAACTTACATGTAGCTGAAAATACTTGAGGCAATCACTAGGTTGGGAAGGAAGGGCTGGTTGTGAAGTTTTGCAATAATCTACAGCACTTCCAGAAGACCAGGTGGGACCAGCTAAAGGTAGAATGGATGAGGTAGCCAAGATGGTATCGCACTGAGAAGAAGAGTTGGAAGAAAAGTTCAGGATACCTTTAAAGTGATCCCTCTCCGACACTGAACCATTACCCCTTCCCCAGCTCTCAAGCCTTGAATACCTGCCCTTGTCAGAAGTTGGCTTTATTCTTAATAGGAGGAATGATTATTGAATTTTAAGAGTGTGAAGGAAATTCTGAAAGGTTAATTAATTACCCAAACAAAAACAAAAAGTAAATTATGAATTTTAGACAATTTTAATTAATATGGTAATGAAAATGAAAGAAAGAAATGCGTTCAGGTATAGAATCTAAGTAAGGATCTGATTAAATTTAATTTATATATTTTGATCTCACTAAATATCTATGCTAGACAGGAGCATGAATGGTTTATCAAATGAATATATTGTGAACTGGGAGAAAATGCAAGCTCTGCTCAAAAGGAAAGCAAGAGACAAAACCAATGTAATGAATATGAGCTTGACTTGTCCATCAACTAAAACCACGTATTTAAAACACCAGAGAAGGTAGGAGGTCAGAGAAGAATGAATCAGAACAAGTCAATACTGCAATGAAAACAGCATCAAAATATTGTGAGAGGAAGTAAAGGTTAATTTAGCAAAAATCTCATTAATTTTTGACTTTTTTCTTTCTTTTGTTCTCCAGGCTTGAGTTGGTACTTAACATGCAATGGAGAAGGTTTTCAAGGAAGCAAGGCTGTGAATACTGGAGAAAGAAGCTTTATTATAGAAATATCTATTAATTGTTTTCTCTTTTCTGTCAGGGTGTGGCTCTTTTCCAAATGAAATTTTCTTCCATTGACATTGGACCATTACACCTCACAGATTCCTGAGAGAGATCTCTTCTTATACCATCAAGGCTGGCAAATTTCCTTAAGGCTAGATAGCATGTACAATATTGAATGACTTTCTTTACTTACAATTTTGCACAATTATGTAAAATTATGAGTAATTTGCATGTTTGAAGTGATTCACCAAAGTGGGGCTTGCTCAAAAGCATTAAGCTAAAAAAACAGAAAAGTATATGCATGGAATCAAAATAAAGATTAGATTCTAGTCTACTGGCAGTGGTCATACAGCTATGACAGTAAAATTGAGCAGAAATGTGATTTGCATTGCTCATTGTATCAGTTGTTCTTTAAAAGTTATACTCTGTCATAATAATTTCTCCTTATTCTAAGAGATCTGGCCTTTTTGTATTGAGTTCATTGATACATTCTTCATGTTAACTTTTCCTTCCTAAGCTGGTGGTGATTTAGATTGCTGTTCATGCACAATTTACTCAGCAAACGTAACTCGTTTTCCTAGCAGAGCTATTACTGAATGGCTGCTCAGCATCAGTGACCACTGTTTTATTACTCAGAATTTAGTAGTCTTTGGAATCAGCATTTTTTCAAAATCACCCACTTGAGGCCATTCTAGAAAGTTCTAATTTCACATCGTATAATTCAAAGATTTGTATGGGTCTATCTTCTGTCTTGGCACTAATTAGTTTCTTTTGTCTGCTCTCAAACTCATTAAAAGAGATCTTATTTATCATTGTAAATAAAATAGCAATTCATTTGTTTTAGCCTCAGAATAGTTAGTTTAGTTCAATGGTTATACAGAATGGCTCTTCAGTCATTGAATAACTCAAAAAATATTCACTACTTGGTGAGTTTTTGAGGAATACAAACTCAAAAGCAAAATATAATTTCTTCTTTCAAAAATGAAGTGTCCAAAATTTGCAATTTTGCTATTGAATTAAAATAACTTGGCAAACAGGTTCTTGAAATATGTGTAGAATGCAGATATGCAGAATGCTTGGGTTAGGAGACTAGCAGGAATAAAATATTAGCCTGTCTAACACAGGTTGAGGGCGATGTGGATGAGTAAACAGTCAACCATCCATAGCCTGTTTTTCTCTGTATCTCTCTCCCAATTGCTATGGTGCTGTCAGACAGACAGCCCAACTTTGTAAGTATTAACACAGAAACACTAAATTTGCTGGAAGAGAGAACAGACAGAACACTTGAAGTCATAGGTGTAGAAAAGACTTCATGAAAAATACCCTGATAATATGGGAAATATTATAAAGATTCAACAACTTGGATCTCAATTTATTAAAAAGCTTTTGCACAATAAAAGTAACCACCAACAGATTGAAGAGATCACCTACCCAGTGGGAAAAAGATTTTGCCAGCTGTTCCTCAGACAAAAGAATAATATCTAAAACAAAACAAAAAAAAACCTCAAAAAAATCAGACCTCTCCCAAATTTAAAGACTCAATCCAAAAATAGGCATCTGAAAAGCAAAGACATTTCTCAGATGGAGAAGTAGAAACAGCAAATAAATACATGAAGAATTTTCACAGCAATAGTCATTCAAGAAGTACAAATTAAAGCAATGCTGAGAGGCCATTTTACTCCTAAACAGATAAAAACCAAGGTGGCTATTATCAAAAAATCTACAAGAACAAATGCTTATGTGGCTGCGGGAGAGAAAACAATCCCTCTCCACTGTTGGTGAGAGTGTAAACGGGTGTAACCACTGTGGAAATCAGGGTGGAGATGCTGCAAAATGCTAAAACATCCATCTACTTCACAACTGGGAATGAGGAACTGAATAAATCAGAGTGTACATTTGGCTTCTCTTTGGCTTTATAGACAGTATTTGTGGTTATCACTGAAGACCTGAACTACTGAGGCGATGTGTTTGGATCACTATGAATACCTAAAGGTATGAACTCAGGCTTTCTTGATATCATTACTTGAGAAACCATATAAAGTCTGATATTGCAGAAAAGGTCATTTTTTTTTTTTACAGTTAACATGAACTCTGTGGATTCATAATGCCCTTCTTATTGCCTGGTATCTTACTCTTTGTCTGTGTATCCAGGAATGGAAAGAATCATTGATCTTGATTTCCATTCCTATGGTCTTTCACTCTGCCTCTGGGACACATATAGATATTGTTACTCTATATCAATTATGCTTTGCTTTGCTGCTATGCAACACCAGGGAGCTCATGGAACACATCATAGCTTGATACAGTCCATTTCTTAAGCAAGGTATGTCTACATGCATTTTAACTCACCCAGAACCTGAGATCTATTGCTGTTTCTTTTCACATTGCATTGTAACCCAAGTTATCTGTAGAAGTCAAGCATCTACACATATGATTTCCTGTTTTTCAGTGCTGCTTCGTGTCCAGCACTTTTCAAATTATAAACTCTTCCAATATAGAGACTTTACACAGTAATTTTACATTCTTCTATCTATTGACACCATCTCATAACAAGTTGAATGTCCTTTACTAAAGTAATTATACTTCCTTCCCATGAACACTTTGGGGAGGAAGTTGTAAAGTAACATTTAACTTTGAGTTTCATTTAAAATATCTGCAAATTCCCCATCATACAGTTTGTACAGGATTGTTGTCAAAGTAGAAGCAAGTTAAGATTTTGAGAGACAATACTAGTGTAGGTATTATTATTAAACTCAATTTAGAGTTAGAAAAATGTAAAATATTATGTTTAAACAAAATAGCTTTTCTAAAGCATAGATATAATAGATATGATATGATTGGTGTTCCTCAGAAACAAAACAACATCTATATGGTTATAGACTGGTTAGTGGTCAAACTGGAAAGCAGTACAGATCTTTTCAATGTAACATAGCAGCTAGTCTACCTACCACTCCATAATGAGTACAATAAAAAGTGTTGTTGATTTCTTTATTATTCCTGCATTCACATGAACATTTTTATTAGTGCTGAGTTCATAAATTTCTAAATATATTGCATACTTAAATATTTTCTTACCCAGTTTTTTCATTATTTTATGTTTAAAACCACATTACAGTACTGTTTCTCCATCTTAGCAAATTATCACTTACAAGAATATCTATTTCATAACCAAAATTTATTTGAGAGTTTCAATTTTTTGGTTTCTTTTTACTTCAGTAATTGTGGATAATAAATTTACAAATAGAGACTATATTAGCTTTTTGTTTGTTTTAGATGAGATCAGGTGCATTCGGGGTGCTATGGTCATAGACTGTTTTAGAAAGGATGAAACTAAATAATTTTTGCTCTGGTGATTTATTACATTTCTAGGAAATCACAAACAATTTGCTAGTTATATAGAATAATGAATTAGTTGATTTATTGGGTGCATAAATCTTCAAAAATCAACATTTCTACATATAAAAAATAGAGAAAAATTATATTCAGTAAAGTGAATATAGCAATGAAGCTTTTATAAGTGATTTCCACGGGGCATTGTTTTTTCCCTATCATCTTGGAAGAAGTCTAAGTTTCCACTGGGGAGATGGAAAGCCATCACTACACGAGGGAATGAATGGACCCCAGCTGTCACTGCAAAGTTCTTGACTACAATTTGGTAACGAATATCTTTTTACACCTCAGCCTTGTGGACATCAAGTGAATACTGGTGGAACCAGCAAATTCATTTTCATTGCTGATGAGAATTCTATTGCATATGAATATGTAACAGTTCACTTCTCCATCAATGATTAAGTAGCTTGTTTTATTTCTGTGTCTACTGGGCTGCTGTTTAGGATTGTGAGGTCACAGGTAGGCATTACATGCCCAGAATTTGAAGGTGCCTACCACTTAACCTTCTAGGCCACTTGATGTAAGACGTAGGGTGAATTATTGTTTTTTGTGGCTGCATCTTCCAATTGACATCATGAAATCATGAGTCACACTGCTTAAAATGTTCAGAGATTTAATTAATTGAGATAAAATTCCAATCTATCTGGGCTTATGCATAGCTAGATAATCCTACTTTACTTTTTAAAGACTATAAAATTGAACCTATATTTGCAGTGAGCTTTGCAAAATTGCAATGCCAAGGTCATGCTAAATTTTATTTTTATGCAGGAGACATATTTTCTCTGGTATATAAATTGTGATAATTCCAGAGTGTTTCAAGATAGTGAAAGGAGTGGATGGATCTCTTTTTTAATCGATTTGGACATCTGTCTACACAGCTGTATTCTGGTTATTTATCTTCACCCAGTCACATGGCTCAGGACATCTGTCTGTGCTACTTCCCATGCCTGAGAAAACTAATGAGGTCATCAGATACACATTTTAGCCAGAGCTGAAGATGTTTAGTAAACACTGGGATAACTGTTGATGTGGATTTTTTTTATTACAGTGTAAGACTGTGATTTATAAAATAACTCATTAGTTTTAGAGTAGTAATCTCCAAATCTATGATATAGGAAGTATCTTTTGTTCAGAGTGAGCAAAGCATTTGTTTCTCAGTTAATCTTTTTTTTTTTTTTTGTATCGGTACCACGATCGAACTCACGACTGCCTGCTTGCAAGGCAGGTGCTTATGCCATTGAGCTAAATCCCTAGGCCCTCTCAATTAATCTTAAATGCTGGTTGCCTCCTCTAGAAAAGCTCAGGCTTGACAGTAAAATTGTCAGTTGAATTTTCTCTCCTAGAAGGGAGATCCTTGAGAGTTTGCATCCACTCACTGGCAGAAGAGGGAAGACTTGTTTTCTTAAATGTACAGTAGCTGAAAAGGTGATATGCTCATCACTGTCCTGGCATGAAACCCCAATCCTTAGAAATTAATAAATGTTTGCTTTCTTTGATGCCTTCACCTGCAATATTTATCCCCTTTCACCCTTCTTACCTTTTCTGCAGGCTTTTGTCTTGACCTTTTTCAAATTGTGTTTGTCCTTTACAACTAGTAAAAATGTCACCTCCGGGGTTAAGCTTTATGCATTAAGTGTATTCATGTTCTTTGCTTGCAGCTTCCAGGAAGCTTTGCTTGTCATCTTGACTGGTATTTGCATTCTGCATTTCCACATTTTTCACTTGTGTAGAAGGTTGATATAATGTCTTATTCATCTTTGTGTCTGACATGTTACACTGCCAGTGAGTAACAAGGTCTTGATATTTGTTGAATTATTTTATGTTTAGTGATGATTTATGGAAAAATCCACCAAATCATTAAGAAGGTCCTTTCTGAATATCTGGAGGAATGTGCACCCAAACATTTAATGTTTAATGTTCTGAGTGGAATAAAATGGAGACACCTTGAGTGAGGAGTACAAGAGGAGATACAGCATTGTAAACCAGAAGATAAGTGCAGTCTAAAAAGGAATTGATCAGAGGCTGGAGATACTTAACCACCACAAATGATGGGCTTACCTGGACTCTCTCACTCTCAACTCTATCTGAAGATAGAGTTGCCTACAATACATGGGTGCTGGGGTCTCAAGTGCAATGACTGAGTGTTGAAGGGAGGTTATTCTGAAGTTTCAATAACATAATGAAAAGATAAAGAGAAATTCTGAACACACCATCATTCACTCCTTTCTCCCTCAAGAGCCAGACCATAAGTAAGAAATCTGAAGTTAGTTGAAGAAAGACTAACATCATAAACCGAATTAAAAAATACAGGAACTTGTGTGTGAGGCTGACATTGAAATAGACTGGAAAATGCAGACAAAGAGAAAATGAGGATTTTTTTTATGGTAGACCCACAAGGGCACACCAATAAGGACTTCTTTGCTCTTTTTATCTCTATAACACGAAGTGGAAAAAGTCATAAAACTGTCAAGTATTTAGGCAATATATTTAAAAATTGCTTCCTTTTTGCTTTGTTTTGCAGTATTTTTTTTTAATGTCATTTGGCCTAAAGCAGTTGGATTTGCTCAATTGGATAGGAGAATCTCTGAGAACAGACTTCCTGTGCCCCAAATTGTGGCTGTGATAGCACATATGTGACCTTTACTATTGTATTGTGGTGCTTCCAACACCAGTCCTGGCTGCTTCTGGGAGGTGCACATGCTTTCCACAAAACACTGAGAAATATACCAAAACGGGCTAAAGCTGGAGGATTCTGGCTCTGCACTTGTCAGCAGGAGAAAGATGGGAAGTTAGACATAATCGCCTCCATGTCGTCCAAACTAAGTGAAACTTATAAGCTGCATATGAATTTTGTTTTTCTTTTTTTACTATTATGGCATGCAGAGGCACCAGGAAGCACTTGTGGATTTGGAAAGAATGATGTCATTCTGTGGGTGTGTAAAGATTTTGTCTTTTGATGGAGAGAGAGAACAGAATTTGGAGTGTGGACACAAATAGCTTTCATCTTGGGTTTAAATGCTTCTGATTAGTAACTGTGCTACAAGGTTGTGGAGCAACAGCAGGTGGGATTGAATACTGTGGTCTCTAACCTATCTTTTTTTGTTCCATGAATTTACACACATCCATTTCCTGCCCACTTTGACTATTCACTGCCTATCTAATCCTATAAAGATTTGGAAAATTTGTTCTTTCTTTATAACTGAAAGTTTTTTTTTATTTTTTTCAAGAAAGAAAACAGGATTAGAAGATAATGGGCAAAAAATGGAAACAATTAAACTTTTAGAGAACAAAACAAAAATTATGAATATGATTTATTGGTATTATTTGAACAATATTAAAATAAAATTTAATTAAAATTTAAATAAAAAGCACACAAAGATTTGTAGTATTTTCCTTTGGAACTTGGGTTTTAAAGACCAAATGGTTAAAAAAAAATCCACTGTCTGCTTAACTCCACATCAGTGAACCACCTGGTAATTCAGAGACAGACAATAGATGGTGTAAAGAGCTCTGCCAGTTGACAACTCCATTTTACTAGAGTTTTAGCAAATCCTTGTTAAAATTAAAGCTATCTTTGTACAAGATGATATCAACTAGTTGAGGTAATCTCAAGCAGTCACTCAAGATGTTTGCTTCATGCATTAAAAAGCAACTTCTGATGAGCATATTTGAACTCTTTATCATCCCTCTGGGTATTATTAAATAGACATATGCTCAAAAGAAGCTGTGTCTAAGTTAGGGAGGAAACTTATTCTTATAACTATTCATCGTATCATTATAACAATGCTGCGATCCTTCACCAAAAAAATACCTAGCTGAACTCAAGAAACAAATGATGCATGCAACACATGAATTCTCTAGAGTTCTGAAGTATTTGAAAATGTGAACTTATGTGACCTACATCAGATTTAATATCTATTGGGGTAATGCAAACCTCTTTGTTTTATTTCTGATACCTGAAAATTAAAAGCATAAATCTATCTCTCAAAATTCAAATAGTGAAAAAAATGATGCTTCCATTGCCAATGTTTGCTTTCTAGTTCAGTGTGTCCATGAAAATATCACATACATTTTATATTTCATTTACTTTTACAGCAGTGACATATTTCCATTCAGCAATGGGTTTGTTTTCAGATGGTGAAAATAGATATCTTCTGTTTTGATTACCTTTTTTTTAGAATGTGAGCCTCATTGAATGTAAAAGTAATTTATTTTGGTCAGGTCCATTTGTTTGTCATTCCTTTTCCATAAAATGAATGGTGGTGGAGATTCAGAAAAAATATTTCACACAGCAACGAGGTTCCACAGTGCCTTAGTGGACTAGAATAGATTCTATACATACCTGAATGAAAGTGGTCCAGAGTTGGAGTGCTATCCCTAATATTTTATGTTTCCTTGGTGCTACCTTACCTATGTGCTGATTGTTAAGAACACTTTTTCAATTTTTTTTTTTAGTCCTAAAGAATGAAAACTGGCTCGATAAGCAGATTTCATCAGTCTTTCGTTAGTAAAACAGGTATCAGAGGTCACCTGTCATCATTTGGGGGAATTAATGTAGAAATCATAGAGGCATTCTGTAATTCTTTAAAGATGGTTCCATAAAGAATGGCCATTACTTTAAAGAGATTATGAAAATTTTCATTTCAGGATTCAAAAACAACTTAAAGCAGAGTTTGGTGAGAGAAACTCCATGTTTGGTGCCAAGTTGTGCTCATCTCAGCCAACACTTGGCCTCTGATTTTATTGTCTTAAGACAATAAAATGTCATAAAATTTAAATTTATGACACTTGGTTTTTAAAACTATGATTGAATCTGATTGTTTGATGAAATTATAAGGGTTTAAGCTTTACTTTTTTGTGTAATGGGCAAAGTATCTGGTTTGAAATTTAGAATCCCTGGGTCATCGCATACAGATGTGCAAACACAGATATTATTCATTATTTTTCAGTAAGGCTTTTGTGGAATGTAGATGAACTCAATCAGTAACAGAATAAGCTACAAAGAAGATGCAAAATGTTTTGTCCATGCGGCACTTTGTAGTAAGATTGTAGAGGCCAAAAGTATGTTAAATCTGAGAAGATGACACGGGAAGGAAACAAAGTCAGTGATTTTACCAAGTTGGATGTGATTTTTCAGATAACATTCCAACTAACTTGCTCTTTCAGAGCACAAAGTCAAATTTATGGAAGTTTCTTAGTGTGCAGTCCACAGTCTGGGAGTGCTCAAAATGAGAGGTTAAGAGTCTTTACAGGTGAATTCTTTTTCCCCTTAAAACATCTTTATTGGTATGTGCTATGCAGTTCATCAAGTTAAAAGCCATTTTCATGTATGTTTACATCAAATTTACAACATTATTATCATCTTCCAAATAAATTTTCTTTCCTTAAGTAATGGCACTCTATTCCTTTCCCAGCTCTCCACAACCACTGTTCAACTTTCTGTCTTTAGAGACAGATTCAGTTTCAAACTTTTCACATAAAGGCATCTTTTAAAACTGAGTCCTTTCACATAACATAATGCTTTCAAGGTTTATCTGTGGTGTGGCATGGGTTAATACTTCATTCATTTTTACTTCTGAATAATAATCCATTGTATGATTATACTACTTTGTGTTTATCAATTATCAGTTGATAGATGGGTTATCTTTATTCTTTTATAAACAGTGCCACTATGGTCACTTGTAGGATTTTGTAATGCACATTTTTTTTTCCATTTCTCTTGAGCACTTATTATAGGAGTACAATTATTGAGTTATATGTTAACATTATTTTAACAATTAGGGGAATCACCCGTTAAGCTTCCAAAGTGACTCCAACATTTTACAGTCCTTAGCAGGATACAAAGACTCCAGTTTGGTTACAACCTCATCAGTGTTTATTATTATTTACCTTTATGATACAACCATCCTGGTGTATATTAAGTGGTATTTCAGTATAATTTTTGTTTGAATTTTCCTGATGCCTTAGGACAATGAAAATAGTATTTTCATGAACTTATTGTCTATCAAAACTGTATGTATGTAATTTAATTGGGTTATTTGAATTTGGATTATTAAGTTGAAAGATGTTTTTATACATTTAAACTATATGTAATTTAATGAATTATTTGATTTTGGATTATTAAGTTGAAAGATGTTTTTATACATTTAAAATATAAGAATAACTATTTCCATCAACAAGAGTCACTTGTAAAAGGATATTTAAATATGCATCTTCTTTAAGTTGAAGAATGGTGTTAGAAAGCACATGAACTGTTTCCTGACTCTGTGTTTTGAACCTGTGATGGTAAGGCAAACCCTCTACGCTCCTCAAAGTGTATGTATACTTTCATTAAGAAGAAAATTGCTATGAACACTGAAATATCGAAAATTCGATTACATTTTCCTTCCCATTTTTTTGTAATTTCTTTACTACACAAAACTTCATCTTTGTACTTCTTATGTTGATTTTGCTTTCTGGGGACAGGTGATGCGCTTCTGCTTCAGCATGAGGAACAGTAATGTGCAGGAAGCCCCCCTTGGCCCAGCCCACTGATCTTAGTGCTTACCTGTGTCTACCTCTGTCTCTATCTGTAGGGGAGGAAATGATGAGACAGCTTCTCAGGAAACACAGTGCTCTGTCATCTTCTCTGAATAAGTTTAAGCATGTAGGTTTCTGGGGAAAATTTGGGAAGAATAAGGGTCTGCTGCTTTCGGTGACAAAGGGTTCATATGGGGCTGCACAGAGCCAAAGGGTGGCCATTTCATGGTCAGCTCACTTCAGTTGTCTTAACCACTGAGTTGTGGCCAACTTGCAAAGATAAGATAAATTGCTAGGAAGGTAACTTGCAAGTAGTCAAGCCAGTCAGCCGTGCAGACAGAGGCAGTGTTAAAATGGAGGTCATCTATGCACACTCATCTGGCAATGATAAAGGGTTTTGCAACCGTGGGTCATTTATATGAAATGAGCTTCATGCTGACAGGAAGAAAGAAGCAGCTTCTTGGTCCAGAGCATTGATATCTAGAATTTACTCTGAAAGGAGGCTTGGAGAATATCTACTTCAATCCTTTTTTGTTAAGAAGAAACTGAGGCAAAGGGAGGCAAAAGAAGATAATAAACTGGTCATCACCACTGGTGTGAAGGTCAGAGCCAGTATTACAGCTTGAGATTCCATCTTCCCACTTAATATAAGATTCAAAGGAAAATCCCTTTTTATTTCCTTTCAAAATTTCCATTTTTTTAAAGTTGCATCTGAGTGTTATAGTCTGTCAGTCCCAAGGCTGATGTCTGAATGTGTGAAACAGGAGAGACATACCAGCCTCACAAAGGATGTAACATTACTGAACCCTGGAAACAAAACAGAAGAGAGACCTACGATGAATGCCCTCCTCTTGGTAGGGAAGGTGACCAGTCTTTTGTTTGTATTTTAGAATTAAACCCCACTGTACCTTCCTTGTTCTTGTATATCAAACTTCTTTTAAAAATAGATGCTCGCCATGTTTAGCAAAGAGGAAGGCAACATTTCAAAAACTTTCATGGGTGTTTTGATGCTTTGATTTAAACTAAATGTTATTTAAGTGCTAATAATTTTTCTGAACAGTTGATTTCATGGTATCTACTAGGTAGAATTGGGAAGTAGGTGGTTCTACTGTTTTTACCAGAGTTAATTAGGCAGAATATCCTCCACACGTATAAGCTAATGCTAGTCCATGACCTCAAAACACATTTTTCAAAAAATATTTCATGTTTGCATATTTATTCCCATAATACTCAACTTGCATAATCAGAAACAAGAATAAGAGAAACAAAGACAACAGCAAAGTGGCTCTGAAAAAGTGAAAATACCCTTTATCAGCCATCTACCTTTTTGTCTTCTTACTGGGCAATATGCAAACTTCCTCTATTTTTTTAATTGCTTGGAAAAATTACAAAACATAAAAATATTTGCAATTGCAATTATTTTTAAATTATTACCAAATCATTGTTTGAAATAGTACGTTTATATTTTAAAGTTTATAAATTTACTTCTATTATATTTTTCTCAATAAAGCTAAGGATGCAGTTATATTTATTTTCCTCCCATTGCTTAATATCCTTAATTAAGTCAGGTATGGTGGCACATGCCTGTGATCCTAACACTCACAAGGCTGAGGCTGGAGAATAGTTGTAAGTTTGAGGGCAGTTTGAGCTACAAAGTGAGCTCAAGACCAGTATGAACTGCAGAGTGCAACATGTCTCAAAAAGTAAAGAAAAAAGAACCTTAATTAAAATTTCTTAAAGGAATCAGAATAGTTGATGAATACCTACAAAAGAAAAGTTATTTTTTCCCTTGTAACTATTACTATAAGGGTGCGAGTTTTAAGAATAAACATCAGCAAGAAAACACAGGACTGGTTTTTACAGCTATGTTGCTGTGACTGCATTTATCATGTTTCAGAATGCTGTCAGTGATAATATCTTACTGAATAGCAGATAGCTCACCTGATCTCCATCTCCAGAGCACCTAATAGATACTACAGGTACACAGATAAATCTCATTTTATGTTCTGCTTGGTCTCAAGAAAGAATTAGGTTGTGTTGTTCTAAGGAGCAGGAGGGCATATATCTATTGTAATCATCCATTAAAAATATTTTAAATTGAGCCACTATGAGCTTGCTAGACAATGCAAAATCTAGATACCATATTTTGACCCATTTCATGCTGCCCTAAAAATTTTTTTTATATCTCATTGTGATTTGCACCAGATCTTTAGAAATGAGACTAAATTTTTGACTTTTCTTCCTGAATAGCATATTGCAAACTAGAAATATTGACTTTATTTCTTTCAAGCAAAATTGGTTATTTGCTTTCAGTTATGACCATTATAAAATAGGATTGAGCTGCCTTGTTATGATCAAATAAGAATGATATATAATATTTTCCTGGGTAGTGAATGGAACCCAAGCCATATTGAGGTCAGCAATGTTAGACAATTTCCCATCACTGAAAAGAGGCAGTAGGATGGACATCAATTTGGACAGCATGTTTAAATCACAGCGATAAACTTTGACCATGCATGCTCTTCTAGTAGGAACACTAAAGAATCAGCTTCATTACAGACATGATAATAATGTGAACTTAGATGGCCATAATAACTTGTAATTATTTTTCAGTCAGTTGATTAATCTGATGATTCCTGGAATGAAACAATCTACTAGCTCCACAGTTAGCAACCACACACACACACACACACACACACACACACACACACACAAGCGCAACCGGAATAAAGCAGTATGTTAATGTCAAGTGACTTTCAACATCCTGAAGGACAAACACACAAATGGTGCAAAATGAAATTATACACAATCATCAAGTTTTATACTGTATCTGATTTTATAATTTAACATCTTAAAATTCATAAAGAGGAAACTGAAGCCAGTTATAATAACGATTATTTATCCTAGGTCCCACATCAGTACTCATGCAAAAATCATACTGGCTCTTTTGGTGTCACTGTAGGAAATAATTCAGCACAGTCTTCATTCAGACCCATCCAACCCGATTCAGGCTGGTTTGATTTTACTGCATTTGATTCCTCCGTCTGAAGTGTCAGTCTCAGCTTCAGTTTCACCCTTCTGAAGGAGCTTCACTGATGATCTTATCACTCATTTCTCTATTATTCTTTCTCCTGTCACCTCGATTGTTTTCCTCTAACTTTGGTAACTTGAGTTCTCAAAAACAGGGTCTATAAGTTTTTGTATCATATCTGAAGTCTTTAAGGATACAGAGGTAACTGAGAAACCAAAAAGATTTGTTTAATCACATACAAGCTTGTTTGGTGGGAACTAGTAGTGGAATTAAGAAGTTGTTTTATACAGTTATAAATATTCAATTTCTAAGTAGCCGATCTTACTGATTCAACTCCTCCTTCATATTCTGCATGTGTGTGACTGCGATCTTGAAACTAGTGCTAAAAGCACGGCTCCTTTACTCTCTGCAGACTTCCTTTCTGAGGCTTTCTTGAGGGAAGAATTGCTCCCCTGGTGTGGCAAAAATGTAGCTGAGTATTTTGAAGAGCCATTCAGTTCATTATTTGCAATAATAATTGCAACACTGAGTTGAATAATTTTAAGAAACATTTGGTTGAATCATCGGATTCAAAATGAGGATATGAATAGAAACCGTTTATATTCAGAACAGCTCTGAGCTTCAAAAAGCTCTGATTTGATGCAGATCAGAGTAAGAAGCTGAAAGAATGATAAAAATATTAGGAAAAAGTGTTTAAAAATCTAAGAGATAGTCTTTGAAATGCAGAGTTTTATTTCACGGCAGAGAGAGCAGTGTAAAAAGGACATTGATAGTCTGGAAGAAGAAAACGTTTCTCGTGAAGAGCACACACTGATTATTACTCATTTCCCTAGAGGAGAGCTCCACAGCCCAGGCTCTGGGTCAGCACACTCAGGACCGACTCCTAAAGATGGTCCCTCTATCTGCGTAAAGTCATAAAATGATTTATTTTTATTTTCCTTGATTAGTCATTGGGAGCAATATTATCACATGATAGTTCAGTTTTGGAAAGTACTAGGGAGGATAAAATGAGACAATACATGTTGTTCCTAGAAAACACTAATATGTCACTAATTGTCACTTCTTGATATTGTAATGTTTACAAAATTTGTTCTGGATAATTCTGTGCAAATTAGAATTTGAGGGCAGAATGCCACAGAATGGCTCATAGTTTAGTGGAACTATAGACACACATAATAAGAATAAATAACAGTATAATAAGAACCAAGGTGAGATATAGATGATTTAACTACAACTGTGTAAACAAATTATTAAATGATGGCACATAGTAGACTGAAGAAGCTCTGCAAATGAAAGGTTAATATATATATATATTTATATATACACACAAATATGCATTATATATATATATATATATATATATATATATATATTCCCCCAGAGAAGATTAATTGTAAGTAAAAGTTGACCTCCAAAGTTAATAAGTATTGAGTTCCTATGTGATTCAAAGATAAAAGCTACATTGGAAACACACTATTTCCTAGTCTAAGGTTTTGGTTCTTTAGACAACAGGCAGGGACTGAAATTAAAAAATAAGGAAATGAAATAACTAAAAGATACTTTTAAAAATAGTTATCACTGGGGTAGCATTGTTGAGGGCATATTTTAGGCTTTTTGTAAGAGAAATGCATAGAACTCCAGTCTTAGTGACAGCTGGAAATTTTATCACAAGACGGTGAAAATGGTGATGAACACAAAAGTATGTACACATGTAGTCCTAATTACTTAGGAGATTGATAAATGGCAATCCCATTGGGAGGCCAGCCTGGAAGATCCTACCTCAAAATAATAGATAAAAAACGCTGGGGCTACAGTTCACTGGTATGCAATCTACATTATTTGGCTTCTCATCACTGTGACCCAAGCACCCACAATTTAAAGGAAAGGTGTAATTTGGCTCAGGGTTCAGGGCAATAAGTCCAAGGTCAGCTGGCTCCAAGCCATAAACTTCATGAAGGAACATTGTGGTGGAGCAAAGTTGAGCTCAAAGCAGAGCAGAGGAACAACATCAGAGAGGAAGGGGCAGGAAATCAGATAGAGACCCAAGGTCATGGTTCCACAATCTGCCATGCTTGCCCAGAAGTGTGCTTTATTAATCCCCTGGGTGGCGTGGAAACCAATCAAATTGACACAATTGTGCTTAGCCATGGTGCCTCCGTGTTCAATCCAATATACTGCCAAACAAACTACAAATAAACAAACAAAAGATAAAAAGAAAATTGTGCATCTATGGGGACAATTTTAGATTCTCAGATACTGCAGTATGTTTGTCAGAGAGATGTCAAAGGATGACTGTAGTGTTGGTATATCTTTGTTTATTTGTAATTGCTGATTATTTGTAATTATTTATAATTACTGATGCTATTACTCAAGAAAGATACATACATGAGACTTGGTTTAGGGGGGAAAGCTGTATTCTTTTTGGAAATGATGACAGCAAGGTGGTTAGCAATCCCAGTAAGGAAAATCAGTTGCTAAATAAATTGGACTGAGAGAGACCACTTGTGTGATCCCACTTGTCTGACATTTGTCAGTGTATAGAAGTCAGCTGAAACCTAGACAACCAATGCACCTTATCATAGCTTGTCTTAGTTACTTTCTTGTTATTGAGACACTCTCCTTTTAAAGGAGGAAAGGTTTACTTTGGCTCACAGTTTTTGTAGGTTTCAGTTTATAGTTGACTGTTTCCGAGGCAGAGAGCATGACAGATGGATTGGCATGCCTGACAGGAAGCAGCAAGCAATCAAGACAGTGGGAGGGATACACAGCTTTGCCCTGACCCACCTCTCCACACCAGGCTTCATTTTCCAACACCACACCCAGCTATAAACCCATTAGGAGAGGAATTCAGTGATGATCATCACACTCCCTTGGTCCAATATCGCAGATGCATAACCCGGTCACCTCCTGAACATATCGGCTTTGAGGAACATCCAGATATAAATCACAGCACAGCTATGTCTAAAAACAGATTAGAGGAATGAATTCTGTTTTTACTGGAAACAAGAACCTAAATACTCCACCTGTATTTAGGTCAGTGAGAGGCAAATAGGTAGAAAGTGAACAATTGATAATTCTTTCTAAAAATACATAGGAGTTTCATGTAATATTACAAATTTTCTCTAAGGTAGAAGTAATATTAACATAAATTGGTATTAAAGACAAAAAACTCCATAGTTGTGTCAACCGAAACATTACTAAATATTTACTCATTAATTATTTCATACATTAAATTTGGTGTAGAATGGAATACAGTTACAAAGCCAATTAAATATTGTTCTATAAAGATTTTTTAGTTATTTTGCTAATGTTACTTATAAAATATTTTATTTTTGAGGCTCGAAATTTAGCTCAGTGTTAGAGTGCTTGCCTAACATGCTCCAGGTCCCGTGCTCAATCCCTAGTGACACACACAAACCCTCATATGATTTTAGCTCAATGTTATGTTCTTTTATATGGATTAATAAAAGCTGCCTGAGTCTGTGAGACCATGAAATTTCCAAGGGATCCAGAATGAGAATCTGTTTTCATTTGAGTCAGTGGATGAAAACTGAACTTCATGAAAATGCATGAAGGAATAGTAGAGTTCAGTTACTCAGACAGAGGAAGTACATTCATGGAAGTCCAAAGGCTGTCAATTTCATGTCTTAAAGTGAACATTCATATTAACAGTCACTTACAGTGTCTGAGTTGTGGATCTTTCTTGGTAAATGCTATAGAAGTGATGTAGTCTTTTGTTTCCCCTGTAAACCTCTCTGTTGGGAAAATCTATTGAAGCCTAAGGGTTTAAAGGAATGCCATACTCTTTTCTGTTTCCTTTGGAGGGTATATAGAAAGACAAATTATTTTAGTTTCATTAATGCAATCATAACGTTCCAGCCACAAGGGCTCTTAATGGTTTTCCAATAGAAAATGAAGCGAAGTTTGTTAGTTGAATTTCAGGAGAGATATATACTAAAACTGACCATTTAACAGTGTCCTTTGACATTTTAACTTTTAAAAAAGTAATTTAAAAAGCCACAGATATAGTTTCAATAAATTAAAATACCTGCGAGAAGATTTTAAAAACTAAGAATTGTAAAGGACATTTTAATGATGTATATTTCATATGATAGGAAATTTACATATTTTATCTCAGAACTTGTCTTTCAGACTTACAACCTCATTCTGTGGGAGGCTGTTTGATATAATTACTTAGTGTTCCATTTTAGTAATAATGACAATTTTTAGACCGCAACAGTATTCTTTTCAGATCTCCAACTTTACATGAATTTATAAATCCATCCAAGACTCAATTTTCCTCAAATAAAAATAGTAACCACAGTCTATTAAATGTATCACTGAGGACACAAATTTTTAAATACTGTGAAAACTAAGTGCAATAATACTTTTGAAATATTTAGGATGATATTTAGAAGCTATGATACAATGATTAATCTGTTCTAAATTGTAACTATATGTTGTTTAATTACCCTAAATAGTAACATTTCATCAATCATCTGAATTGACTCATTTTTTTAGACTCTGGCCAATGTAATTTAACTTACATCATTTTACATACTAATCAATTAGTCATATAATCAGTTAACTTTTTTATTTTAAAACTCTCATATGCCTCTGAGTTAATTATTGTGGAAGATATAATAATATCTATGATCTTCCCTCAAGGTTACTCTTTTAGTTACCAATTCGAAGTATGGCTACTGTTTGAATGTTTCATAATAAACTCAATACTTCTTTCAATTATTTAGAATCTTTTTACTTCAACAAATAGAATGTACTTCATTTTCACATGCTTAGTAAAGTACATTTTCTATTTTTAAAACATTCTGATGAGTAAAACAGTTTATCATAATACTATATGATGTCAGATGTACCCTCAAAAAGTACATAAATGGTAAGATGCTAGCAAATGATAATGCAGAAGAAATCACCAATTAAATCTAATAGGCCTGGGTGGACTGGGTTGGGAGCTTAAATTGGGAACTAAATGATGGAGAGGTAGCAAAGATGAATTTGGAACTCCAGGTGAAAGGAAGAGCCTATATACCTGCATGGAAGAATGAAACAAGAACTTGCAAAACAAGATCTACAGGTTACTTGATTGTTGGAGAGAAGTATTAAAAGTGAGTTGAGGGAAAGAAATGGGAATGCTAACATATATCAGACCACAAGGATATGGTATGTTTTTCTATTGCCACCACATTTTTTCTGGAGTACAATTCTACATTTACTTAGGGATTATATTAACATGTTATATTTTGAAACATGCCCCAAAATTCAAGTGCTAGTCTTGTTGCCACAAGATGGGATATTATAAAAGGGTTGGATTGTGAGGTCTATATCTTTATCAGTATCAGTGGATAAATACATGGATAGATTTATAATTGTTGGTAATAGTAGTAAGTGATAGAATCTTTGGAGTTGGGGCTTAGTGGGTTTTGAAGGAATGATTTGAAGGAATGATTATAGGGATAGACCTTGACCCTGGTCCTTCCTCTCTAGATTTTTTTCCTCTCTGTTTGCTTTCAAATGCCATCAAGAGAGAAATTTTGATATCATAAGCTCTTCCACCATGATGTTTTGCCTCACAGCAGGCTCATAGCAAAGGAGCCAGTCAATCATGGACTGAAACATCTAAACTTGTGAGCTAAACAAAACCTTTCCTCCTCTAAACTGACTTTTTTTTTTTTGAGACAGGGTCTTGCCTAAATTGTGCAGAAGGGATACGAATTTTTTGCCATCTTCTCAGAGTGCTGGAATTTCAGATGTTTGTCATGCTGCCTAGATATCCACAGGTATTTTGTCAGAACAATGCAAAGCTAACATACATATTATTGTTTATATCTAGACGCTGCGCAAAGCCTCATATGCTCATAGGTGAGTGATGATTGTACCATGGTGGTATGATAGCCATCAGTGGGTTAGTCCCATGATTAATTTATGGCTAAATGTTAAATTGAGAGATAAAGCATGGGAAGAGGAGGTGGGTGATTGGGATGTGGTGTAGAAGGTTATCTCTTTATCCCTCCACCTTTGATCTCACTCTGTACTGCTGCCATGCCACAAGCTGTTTCTCCTCTCCCAACCCCCCTGCCTTGGAGCCAACCAACTATGGACTGAAATAAAGCTTTCCTACTTTAAATTGTGTGTCAGGCATGTGTCACAGCAATAAGAAAGTAACTAAAATAACATTTATCTAATTTTCCCCTATTCTTTGTGAGATGACAACCTATAAATTCCACCAAGGATGACTTCCTTAGTGGAGTGATAAAGAAAAATCAATATCAGAAATATCAGAACAATAAATTGTCAAATAATAAACCATCTATTTCCAAAATTGGCTCAGCTGATATCTAATGGAACTTTTTTTATTATTCCAAGATTTGCTGTCACTCTTTGGAAGAGCATCAAAGATTTTTTATGTCTTCCAACAGTGTCAAATCAACTCAAGATTCTTCCTGAAAGGATTACTGACATACTCCATGGAGTATGTCACTTGCCACTAGGTTTCATTTTAGGAAATTACATCACATTTTCTTCTGTAAATGCTGAGAAATAAGCCTGTAAAACAGCCTGTTCAATTGTTTCCTTTTTTGTTGTCCTTTTATTTGTTTAGTGCATTTTAAATTGGCTCATTTTACGTAAATAATTAAAGAAATGTACTAAAGTTATCTAGAGGAGCCAGCCGACAAAATACCTTCTTGGCAGAATATAAATTTGGTGTTAATAAGGTTCTTAGGCGAAGCCCAAAGTTCATTTTAAATAGTAACTCCTCCAAGTACAGAAACAGAGGCGCAACTCTTACAAAGGCTCAAAGCAGCCCTAGGTTTTCTGTTTTTTCCCAGATTGTGGAAATAAACAAATGTGGGTTTCTAGGTTCCATTTTTTCATTGAATGAATGAACATCTATTGTTCCAATTTTAGTATATGTGCTGTCAAAGTGAGCACTCAACATCTTAACCAGGAGAAAGAGGACCTTTCTCTTCAACCAGTGCTTTCTTCACACTAATTCCTTTTTATCAATGCTTTAGGACAGTGATGATGCAACTTTTAGAGATGGAGTGCCCAAATTGCGACACAAAACTCATTCATTGCCAAGTACCAACACTGCTGCATTATCTGATGGTTGGTTGTTGGGGAGACGCTGGGTGATTTAGCTTGCACACCAACACAGAGGGCTCTGCCTGCCTGCTGTGGCACATTGCCACAAGTTTGGCTCCACTGCTTTGGGAGGACTGGTATGTAATAAAAATTTTGAAGATACAGAAGTGTTTTGAAAGTTGTGTTTTCAAATTAACATGCAAGCATAATATAAGATAGATTAGATCAAGGAGAAACTGACACAGTTAGAAAGTTATTGCACTTCTTAAGCAAGTCTGAGGGCATGAGGACAGATATTAATCTGATGTAGCGAGGCAGGGTGGCTGCAAATCATGATGATGAATAGAGTAGGTTGTAATGTGCGTGTTTTATTTCGCTGTGTTTAAAACACCCTTTAGCATAACAAACCCTGCCCATCATTAAGAAATACTGAAGGGATAGATACGTGCCTTAACTTAAAAGTTCAAATGCCTCCTATGAGTGTTGACAGAAAATGTCAAATTCAATGTGACCATGCAACTTTACCAAGAAAGACTTATATCACGTTAATAGGATCAAGAAAGTATCATCTCACTATAGCTATAAATGTGACCAGATGGCCACTCACACATGTCACTGAGAAACACTGAATTGATTTTGCATTTTTTAAAATTCAGATTAGTATTATTCCAAGATGAAAGCTTTTGAGAGAAAAATCCATAGAAATAGTCCAGTGGAAAATCCAAGAGAGAAAGCAGAAGAGGCATACATAGAAAATACGAGCAATCACAGAGACAGGTACAAAGTAGTTATGCAACTTGTCTATACACCCAGGGAAAGGCAGTTTTATAGCATAAATGCTAAAAAAGCCTCCAGTGTCCTTCACGAAGCAAAGGACAAAGCAGCGATTCAGAGAACTCATGGACTTTTCTAAGTATAACTAAAGTTTGTAGCTTGTAAACTGGTTAGTGACTTAGCCAGCATAAAAACTTTTTCTCAAACCCTTTTTTACGTTCCTTCACCTATATCACAAAGTGTTCTTATTTTCTTCAAAATCTATTCATGCCACATCAGTGCAAATGCTTGAGTGTTTTTTACCTTATTAAATTAAATTTTAAATCAGAATATAGCACATTCAGAAAAAAAACATGTAAATTGTATTTTGATTAATGGGGTTTAACACAATGGGCTATGAAAAAATAATCCAGTAAAATATTATACCATTATTGATAATTCAAAGTTTCTAGCATTCTCTTTACAAAAGATCAAGGAATTTTGACTTCAAAAACAAATTAATGTTCCCTGCGCTTAAGGCTTGGGTAAAGCAATCATATAGTATGTGTTTTTCTTCAACTTGGGTTTTATGCAATACTATATCCATGATTTTTTTTTTCTGAAATGAGCAACCTGACTTCAGCATTTTTATTGTTAAGTATTTTGATTGTTTAGATATTTATGGTACATAGAATCAAGCAGCACATATCCTAGTATTAGTGATGAATATTTGATTTTTTTCTGTTTTTTTCTCTTAAAAACAATGTTATTTTCAAGTATTGTTGTGTATATCTTTTAGAAATCTATATGCTTTCATCCTGAGTATACAATCTAATTCTAAGGGGCTAGGGATTTAGCTCAGTGGCATAAGTGTCCTGCCTTGCAAGCATGAAGTTGTGAGTTTGATACTCGGTACCAAAAAAAAAAATGGTTATTACAGATCATGATATATGAATTTTTTTAAACATTCTAGATACTACTAAATCAGTAGGCATTTGTGTGTATAGATATTTGATTTTAAAATTAAGATTTGCAGATGATAGAATCTTTTTCATAAAAGATCCATAAAATCTTTGTAAAGACTCTTAGAAATAAAAAGCAAGTTATTAGTAGTATAATTTATGATAATTATAATTATTATACTAGTTTACATGTAAGATTTGTTTACAATAAACAAAAGTAGCAGAGTACAAAATCAACACACAATATTAGTAGCATTCCTGTACTACAACAATGGACTCATTGAGAAAGAAATCAGGAAAATAATCCCATTCATGGTATCTTTTAAAAAAAAAAAGACTAAATGCCTAGGAATTAATCTAACCAAGAAAATGAATGCACTTAATTCTATGGCATTCTGAAACAAGAGTACAAAAATTTAGAAAATGCAAAGACATTCCGTTCTCCTAGACAGGTAGAAACAATGTTGTCAAAATGGCTATATTACCAAAAGAATACATGTATTCTTATCTAAAAACCAACATTTATCACAGAAAAAAATCATTCCTAAAGTTTATATAAAACCAGAAGAGAACCAGAGTAACAACAGCGATCCTGAACTAAGAGACTAAAGCAGAAGGCATTACAATCCTGGATTTACAGTTATAGTATAAAGCTACAAAAATAAAAACAACAGCGTTGGCAAAAAATAGACACACTGATCAATGGAATAGAATCAAGGATGTACAAACAACACCAAGAAACCTCAACTCTCTCTCTCTCTCTCTCTCTCTCTCTCTCTCTCTCTCTCTCTCTCTCTCTCTCTTGTTCTCTCGCTGTAATTCTCTCTTTCGCTCTCTTCGTACCAGAAATTCAACTCAGGACCTTGAGCTTGTGAGGCAGGATCGGTGCCACTGAAATATATTCCCAGCCCTACCATCTCATTCTTGACAAGGAGGCCAAATATGTACGCTAGAGAAGTAACATTCTCTTTAACAAACAGTTCTGGGAAAACTGGTACAGTTGCAGAAAATTGAACGTACATATGTATCTCTCACCCTATACTAAAATCAAATCAAAATGTGCAAAATTCCTAAATATAAAAGAAAGACCGAATGTGCTAGAAGTAGGTAAAACTCTAGAAGACACAGAAAAAAAATTTCTGAATTTTCTGAACTGCATAAGAAATAATACTAAGAGTAAACTATGGGACTATATCAAATTTAAAAGCTTTTGCACAGCAAAATAAATAAACAATAGAAGAGACAACTTACATAATGAGAAAATGTTGCCAGCTACTCCTTGGACAGAGGACAAATATCTAGAATATATAAGAAACTAAAAAAAAAAAAAATAGACACTTCTTAAATAAAATACCCAACCAAAAGAGGATAGTTGGAAGGAAAAGACACTTCTCAAAAGAAGAAAATGAGTACATAACATGAAAAATGTTATATACTGGTATATGCCGGTGATCCCAGCACTCTGCAGCCTGAGGCAGTATTGTCATATGCTGTAGTCAGGATTTTAAGGGAAATGATTTAATACAGGACACATCATTTATACTATTGTATTATAATAGTCACCCAAATGGTCAAATCCAGAAGAATGCAGATCTCTCCACATACTAAATAATACAGGTGACTGCCTGGGTCCTGTGGCAGTGTTCTGCACAAGTCCACCAGAAGATGTAGAGCCCATGGCAATGTCCTCCACGAGCCCAGCTGGAGGCCTAAAACCCCAACAATGTCTCATACCAATTCGTTTCAAGGATTTGCACTGGGAAGGCCAAAATGTCAGTGGAGGAAGGGTGTAAAGGAAGGCAAACGAGAGATGGATGCACCAAATATATTGTATATATGAAAAAATTAAAAATTACAAAGTCAGGAAAAATAATTAAAATGAGAGACCTACCTATTGCCCAGCATCTGGAACAGTGCAGATCCTGATATAAACAAAACATCTTGATATTTTAATTGTTCGTATCCTACATTATGTGATGGATGATGTGTGTGTAGATACATTTTATGAAGACAAAGAACATGTAAACACTCAGTGGCTATTATAAAAGTATTAGAAAAATTTTAAAGGTGTGATAGCAGTATTGAAATTATTATTAGCAAAACAAGAAATTCTTCTAAGATGATAGACACTAAAATGATTTTGATTTGTGCATGGAATATGTACCAGTAAAATGGGAGGTTGCAAGAACAAATATAAATTAGTTAAAATGGTCATAAGTAAATAATTGATGCTAGACTATAGGTATATTATTACATATTATTCTTTTCTCTGTATTTGAAAATTCTCAAAATAAAAATTTAACTTAAAAACTCTTCATTGGAGAAACAATACTTTAACAAATGGTTAAACAATGGGAAAAAGTAAATTTTTAGAATAGCAAAATCTATGAGGATAAAGAACCACTCAATGGTTATCTAGACTTAAGGAAGGTTGTCGAATATAATGATTAGTAGGCAGAATATTTTGATTTTGGACAGCAAAATGACCTACGTTTTATCGTGGTTATAGTTGTAAGATGCTACCAGTGTGCTGGGTTCTTACGTCTTAAGTTTATAAGTTGTGTGATATACTGATTTTTTAGTTTAAAAAATTGTTTTGCCTTTTTAAAAGATAGTGCAGAGCTGCAAGCTAAAGACATCCTTAGATCAATAATTGTGAAACAATTAGACATCCATATTTGAAAAATAAATCCTGGTTGCTACCTTGCACCAAGTACAAAAATAACTGCCAGGTAGACTTAAGTAATTATTAAAGTTTGCAACAGTAAAGTTTTAATAATTTATATTTGAAAATATTTTCATATACTGTCAGTATTTTTGAGTCAAGAAAAAATTTTTATAAGTTCCTAAATGTTAATACTAATAACAGAAGTGAACAGTGCACTCACCCATCAGTCTTCCCCCAAACTGGAGTGAGGAGATGTGAAGATTTAAAATGGAGCAAATCGTGTGGTGAAGAGGTATGATAATATGTGTTCTCTGGGCGCTGACAGAGATTTTCTAGGGATTGAGGTGCCGCTACTCTTTCTCCTGATCATAATCATGACAGTTCTCAACTGGCCTGGCACTGAGAGAATACATTTCCCATTCTGATTGGATCGCAAGGAAGTTAAAGACAGTAACTCTGGCAGCCAGCTTAGAACCAGTGAAGGATTTGTTCTGAGAGGATGCCTGAAATCACAGATAGTACCACAGATAGAAGTTTAAAAATTTCTACATCCACAAATTGAGTTTCTTTTCATCTTATTGGTGCACTTCCTTTGCACAGGAGCAATAACTTTTGCCAGTTGAGTTGCAAGAGTAAAAGTAGTATGAATATTTTTCTTTCATAGTTTCAGGTAAATTCTTCTTCCTGAAGGTTTTAGTTCCCTTGTCATATTATTATTTTATTTTGACTCATAGTTTCAGATAGATTCTTCTTCCTGAATATTTTAGTTCCCTTGCCATATTATTATTTTATTTTGATTCCTTATTAAGAACCTATTACTTTTACTTTCTAAAAAGGGAATTTGTTGCAGCTTATTTTGGGCACATAAAAATTGCCAGCTTTTTTGTGGCTTGGGGTCATTATTAAGTAAAATAAGGGTTACAAGAATATAAGCACTATACTACTTTAGCAAGTAGATATGATAACCAAGATAACTATTCGATTACTAATGGACAGGAAGTATAACACACAGGATGCGGTGGAAGGAGAGATGATTCACATCCTGGGTAGGGCAATAGAAGATTTCATTACTACTTACAGTGATACACAATCCAAAAACCATGATTTGTTTATTTCTGAGATTTTCCATATAATATTTTTGAATCATAATTGACCCAAGCAGTTAAAATTGCCAAGAAAGCAAAACCATGGATAAGGGAAACTATTAAATCAGAAGCTAGGTTTTCAAATGCACTCATATCTTAAATTATAATCCCCCTCATGGTGGCACCTGAATTAGGCAGAGTGGGAAAAACATAAGGTTAAGTCAATGTATTAGTCAGTGTGAACTAGAGAAATAGTGATATATAAGTAAATATTGAATATATACGGATTACCTTTTATAAGACATATAAATATACAACTCTATATGGATTCACAAGGGAAGTGTGAAATGGTCACCTAAAGAGTCAGGTGTGGAATAGTGCAAAAGGTGCATCTGTGACCTGAAGATCTTCAGGATTTGGTCAAAGGTCAGAGACCTGGAGCTCAGCACAGTGTCCCTTTCAAGTCCATATCAGGAAATTTAGTGCTGGAAGCCAGAATTCAAGGTGAAGGTAAGACTGGAGCTCCTCCAAAGGAACAGAAGAGAACCATCTTCCTTCATTTACCTTTTGTTCCATTCAGGTTACCGCCTATTGGCTGCTGCCCCCTATGCCCAGGGCGGGGCTTCTGTCTTCAATAAACCCATTCAGCCACACAGGACTATGCTAAACCAGTTACTGGCTAATCCAGTGCCACACACCCTTAATCTCAGTAACACACATCTGTGATCCAGCAACCTCTCTAAGGCTGCATCTAAGAATGCGTGAGGCTTTCGGGGCTACCCCTTCACAGACCATAACAATAAGAGCTACAGAATGTTTCTTCTTCCACTTTAAGACCAGTGAATTTATTCTCATAAGTTGTTTTCATGACTGATATTAATCTTTAGGACAGATCATCCCAATCTGAGCGGCCAAGATTCAAGGAGGGTGACACAGAGTTAAGAATAGGCAAAAGAAATTTCAGCATTAAAAACCATTTTCCTATGAACTTCTGGAAAATTCAGTCATCTCTGGCCCCTTTTCTTTCAGTTTCTGGAGACAAATTTTTCACTGATGATTTTAACAGGAATTTGTTCCATTCTTCTTTCTCTACAGTAATCTTAGTTGTTTATGATTTTCATGGACAACGGATTCCTTGATTTGCTCTCTTCTATAAGTAGCAGCATCTTATGTTTTCATATTTGTCTCCATGGCCTCTGGTTGTTCATGTCATGTGTGATGAGTCTTCTGTATCCACCTCCTCGTTTGATCATTTAAAATTCTGTCACCCTGACTTAGCGTGACCACTGTAGATGAGCATTTACATGCATGTGGGAAACAGGAAGTTTATAGATACTGATTCTTGTGGTAAGCAACAAAGAGAGACACAAAAAAGATAAGCAACAGCTAGGGAGAAAAGCAACCAGAAGGGCATGTGGATAAATCCTGGGAAGAGTGAGAAGATATTTGAAAAGGCATTTGTTTAGACATATGATGGGGTGGAGAATATTCTGGAAGTGTTCTACGTGAAAAGTAGCCAGAAGGTACGGAAAGGGGGCATGTAATTATTAGAGGACAGTTTGTCAAAGGTTAGTATAAAATAAAGAGATTCAAGGAGGAATATATTGGTCTAGTGTCAGACGCAGGCTTAATTCATAGTAATGGCAGTGCCATGTAACTTTGTCCTAAAAGCAAAGTTGAAATCTTAGGACCCAGAAGTGAGTGATTGTGAGTCTTCCAATACAGGAGCAAAGCATTGTCTGTATGTATGCTGTGTCAGACTTATTCCAGCATATCCAGCATTGTTGTCACACTAAATAATAGGAACTGAGACACACAGGGTGAAACTTTGATACAAAGGTTGGAAAGTCTACGAAGATAAAAATTAAAGTGTAAGTTATAGCGGTTAATGTTTTTGTTTCTGTTTTTTGAGACAGGGTCACTCTAGGTAGTTTAGACTGTCCTTGAACTTACTAGGAAGCTTAGACTAACCTCAGACTCATAACTCATCATGATCTTTCTGCCTCAGCTTACCAAGTGCTGTGATTACAGGTGTGCACCACTCCTCCTGATTTAAAAGCATAGGTTATAGAATGTTCAATCCAAAGCAAAGAATTAAATTAAAAACGGTGTCACCATCACCTTCACACTTATAATGTCATTACCCCGATGACCCAACATCTCTGCTTTTGTTTCTTTCCTTTTTCCTTCAACAACTTTGTAGTTACTTTCACACTGAAGACACATGCAGTAACTGCAAGCACAGAACTTGTATTCAAGTCTAGTGACAAAAAACAAGTACATAATAGGCCAATAATTTATGTAAGTGTTACAAAGGAAAGGGGAAACTTACTAAGAGAATGTATACCTGTAACTGGAAACCAGTTTGGCCTGGGCCTTCGGGGAAGCTGCTCTTGAGGAGGTAAAATTTATACTCAGATCAGCCTCAGTCAAAACTCTTGGCTTGCACTGTGACATTCTTCTGCAATGTCTTCCCCAACCCTTGCATATCCTATCCCATATGTGGAACTTGTCCCTTGGTTCCTCATGGCACATTGCCTAGAGTCTTTCTTGGAATGTTTGACTACCCATAAGGCCCTGAACAGGTTGGGAAGCTGCCTGTCTAAGTAATTTTTGATGTATTTTCAAATAGACCATTATTCATTTTTCTGCCCTCAAATATATTATATCATATTAAAATATAATGTCTTATGGAAGATTACAATAAAACTGCTTGAACATTCAATGCACAATTGAAAGCAGAGATGACTGGGATATTCCCAGTCTCAAATACAATGCAAGGTCTAAATTGGCTTTTCCTTTAATAGGGACAGCAAATGTAGTTAGCACGAATTCCAAGTATTTTTCTCAAGCAACAATTTGATCAAGCAACAATTTTCTGTCCTCACTATAGTGATTATCCAACAAGAGTAAAGAAACAGCATGTGCAAAAAATATGAGGCTGAACGTAACACACCAAACAAAGCCAACAGGATGCATCTCAGTTGATACAATGCACATCTTGCTGCAATGAAAATGAGACGACATGTTATTACAGTTAGGATTCTAGGCTTTTGACACAGCAATCTTGTTAAACTTTGGCTCTTTCTCATGTTAACAGCATGAACTTTCACATATTACTGAATGAATGTCTGACTCAGTTTATTTATAAAACAGTGAGAAGTCACATGTCTGCTTTTAAGAAATTAATTGGATATTGCATGTATAACACTTGGCTCAGAAAAGGATTATACGTACATAATATTCCTGTTTAAAATCACTGAAATCCAATTTAAATTGGTTTAAACAAGGGGGAAAAGGCAAAATTAATTTTTTTCTCTAAGATAACAGGGAAAGGCAGAGATGTGGCTGGACTTCAGACTCAGAGAATTGATTTATTAATAGGATTTTCTCCTCATCTCTCATCTTGCTCCACCATACCTCAGCCTTTCTTTCTTATGGCAGGTAGGTTTATTTTGCTTGTAGGAAGACATGGCATAGGCTTTTTAGACTTCATCACACCATTCTTGGTCAATAGATATGCATGGCTATGTGTAGAGAGAGAGATCGCCAAATGGATTTTGCTTTTCCAGTATAGCACTGGTGGTTTAAAAACTGGTGGTCAAGTTAAAAATCAGCTGAACTGGGGTAGTGTGGTACTGAGTGAGAATGGCCCACCTGAGGGAAGTTGCCAGCATGAGGAGACCTGGAGAGGAAGAGTAGCATGGTGTGTTCTTCTAAGTGAGTGTTGTTTGGAGCTGTTGGTTCTTTTGTAGTTGTTGGTTCTCCTGGAGGAGCTTGTCATGCTGGTGCCCCTGATATGAACTCAGCTATTATCATTGGAGGAGCCCAGGACCTTGTTGCTGAGAATGGCTGCAGTTTACTTTGGGGGAGCTCTGGTCCTTACTCTGAGCATTGCTTCCTGGCCCTGAGGGGAAGATGTGTTTTGTTCAGTCTCCAGGAGAAGCTTGTCATGCTGTCTTCCTGAAATGAACTTAGCTGTTCTCATTGTCAGAGGAACTCAGAACGTTGTCACTGAGGATGACTGTGGTACTTTTCAGGGGAGCCCTTGTCCTCATTTTGAGTGTTGCTTCTTGTCTTCACTGATGAACCTTCAACCTATTGGCACAGATCCTTAACCCTACTGGCATAGACTTTGTAGTTTCCACCAATGATTGTTGGGCTTCCCAGTGCAGATCCATGAAATAGACTTACATGAGTCTTTGTTGTGGGCTCTAAGTTTTCAGCTGAACTCATGCAAGTTATTGCCATGGCATTCATGATTGGATTTTACAGACCTTTCGTGAACAGATTTCCTGCACTTTATTTGTATTTGACTCCTTGGGTTATCATTATAGATAATACTATAAATTATGTGTCCTGTATGTTACTGCTCTCCATGAAACCCCTGACTACAACAGTAGTGCCACATAAATTGTGGTAGGGGAGCTTATATGAGACTCCTTAGCCAAATGATAAAGATGGATTTTGATATTAGTAGTAGCCCCCAAACAAATACAGTTACAGCCATAGGAAGGAGAATGTAGCAAAATTAAGCAATGATATGAAGTACTACTAAAATGTGACTATTGAGTGGATATCAGAACTAATCATAAAGTTTAGGAAGGATTCATTTAACAAAGTGAGACTTATTGCCTAGGAGGGGATTGAGTGAAGGTGCAAACCTCAGTCAGTTCAGGCAGTCTTATTCCTTGTTTCAAATTTCAATCATTCTCAAAAATGAAGGATCAGAGTAAACACTTTTGAGGCAGAATACTTGTCCCCAAATATGTCTGTGTTTTAGATATTTATGAAAAATAAATGAGCTACTTCATGTGGTAAGTTAGGGATCTTGAGATGAGATATTATTATCATTGGCTATTTGTGTGAGTGTAACCTAAACCTAAGAGTCCTTAGCAGTAAAAGAAGGAATTTGGAAGAGGGGGTTAGAGTCAGTAAAGAAGATGCAATTAAAATAGACTGACTCAATTACTGGCTTTCAAGATAGAAAGAGAGGCCAAGAAATATGTCAAGTCCCTAAGACTTAGAAAGGGCCAGAAGTTGGTTTTGGCTGAGGGACTCTAGGAAAAAAAAAACACATCCTACTAATTAATTTTAAACTTCTGATCTTCTGAATCATAACACTTGTCTGCTGTTTTGAGAAACAGTAATTCAAAACTTACAGTCATTCAGTAATTAAGTACTCAGGAGAATATATTCCTCTCATGGGGTTGTAGTTTCTATATTCATGATCAGTGGTCTTCTCTTCCATTGGTAAATATATTTAGGCATAGATCATTTTAAAGACAAGCAATACATGATTTCAAATAATCTGGTTATTCAGCTGGGCATGTAAATTTAGCCTGATTTTTGTTCTGGTTTCTCTGTAGAGATTTATAATGGTGAGCATTTGAAACAGTTGTGAGTCAGCGTTTTTCCTTCTCCAGTTCCAGGGGAACTTGTGGAGATGAGAGGATGGAAGGTCCTCTGTAACCCGAAGGCTGAAACAGGATCACCGGGGAAACAATTAGAAGCAAATGAGGAAAACTTAGGCTGTTTCTCACTTTTGTCCACCTGGCATATTGAATTTGCCTTAACTAGTGCACTAAAGAGCAATGTTAATGAATTCTACCAGAGTACAAATTTATTTTCTCATATTATTCTGGACATTTAGCTTAGGAGATACAGAACTACATTTTTTCTTAACTCGAGAAAAACTTGGACAAACCAATAACTTTTTTGTTCTCTTAATTTAGTCAACATGATAAAGTCAATTCAAATCACAAAGTAGACGTCTCTGCACTCAAATTGCTCAATTCCAGGAAGGAGTCAAATTTATTTACAGTTAGAGATACTTTACTAGTTTCCTCGGTTGGAGATTGTTCCTGTGAGTGATAGAAATGTGATTAAGTTCTTTTTTCTTCCCTTTTTCTAATCGTATAATTTACAAGCCTCCTCAGAGGTCCATTTTTAAATAAAGAAAGAATAACAAGGGGGTGGGGAGAGACACTGTCCATTGGGTGATGGTCACTTGTAGGTTTTATGATGAGTTGACCAATATCCATGTGTTCATGTGGGTTTCAAATGAGGTAGAGGGAGCTCAATTAAATTCAAATGTTTGATAAGCAGCAGATTTATTTTAGTATTTTTATATCTTGTGTGATATTTGAAATATATTAAATATAATTCACTGTTTTCCTCAAATTTAAATTTACCTGGTATTTTGTATTTTTATTTGCTCAGTCTGTCAGCTCTACATATTTGAGAATCTCTGTCATTGTTGGAGACATTTAATTACAATTCATTTTAGTGGGAGGTTCATTTTATGTTGACAGAAAGCCTGAATGTGTTCTGAAGGTCTTTTTTGCTGTCTTTTGTAGTAAAATGTTGAGTCATATTCGGGCAGTAAGAGACAGTCATGTAATTTTTGCCTGGTTAATACTGGGAGTATAAATCAATTTTGCTGTCTCACTTTTGCTCTTGCTTTCTGGGCTCTTAGGTTCTTTTTTTCTTTGACCTTAGCAACTTAAATCCTTAGTCAACATTAGTTCACAACACACTCTAATCTGCTGGTGGCACATATTACACAGGCAGGAAATAGCAATGAAATTTCTTTCCCCAATTTTAAGAAAGCAACAGACAGCCTTATTTCATCCCAAAGCAGGATTCATAGCAAAGAAATACCTCCTTCCAGAGAAGTGTACTACAAATTCTATCAATTCCATGGCAAAATACTGTTATTATAATTGTCTATGACTTAATTGCTATATTTTTTTTGAAAATTTTCACTGGGGTCTGGTAGTTGACTGTGGTGTATCATATCCATTGTATTTGTGTGTCTGTCTCAAATTAACTTAACGGTCCCTTTGAAAAATTACTTTGCCTCAAGCTAACTTAATAGTCCCTATAAAATAGAACATTGGAGTAAATGATATCTATGATTTGTTCTTACATTAGTATTCTGCATTTCCTTGAGACCCAGTTTTCTCTTTTCTGTTCCAAGACATTTTTGTCTTCTTAGATTTAGATACCATGTTTTTGCTATAATGTCATTCTGGTTGTGAAGTTTCTTTGCAAATATTCTTCCTAGAGCACTAGCATTTTCACCTGAGTGATGACAAGGTCTACAAAGAAGCAAAATTAATTTAAAAATATGCAAAGCTATGTGCATGTACAATGGATGCATCTTTTTTCAAAAGTAAATTTGCAAAAACACTGACTTCTTTAAAATTCCCTAAGCCTCCTCATTGATTACAGGATGAAGCGTAGAATCCTTACTGAAACATTCTTATATTCTATGCACACCCTTCTTATGATTACCTTATTCCTCAGCATGTACCTTCTCTGTATCCATTAAATTCTCAAGTAAACTAAACTACTTCATGAATTCATCCTTTGTTTACTGTTTTTCCTTGTCTTAAAAATCTTTATAGGTCTTACCCAAGTAGTAGAGAGTTCTTACATTTTAAGGTCAAAGTCAGAAGATCACCTGTTCTAAACAGCTTTTTTGGGGGGGAATTCCACTGTCTTTGGAAAACTGTGGTACTATTCTCTTCTATGGCCTTCACTGATTCTCGAAAACGCTTCTGGAATGACTTTATGAAGAATGACTTTGATAACTTCTTACACAGATTTCATTATAAAAATGTTTCTCATTAATAGACCTTAAGTTCTTCAAGGAAAGTTCAATATTACTTTTATCTGTGACCCAAGAAGTGGGAATCAGGTCACTTTTGTGGGTCAGAGTCACTAAATTGTGAGTGGGGTCCCCTTCCATATGATTACCTTGGGATAGAATACCATACCTCTGCTAATACTAACAGTGACTGTACTCTTTGAGGAAATCCTGTTTTGAAATTCAGATCTATCTCATAGCCATGCAAGAATATAATTTGGGCCTTTTATGGTTTTTGGTTATGGAAAATAAATATTAAAATCTAGAGTTAAATAAAAATTTAGCCCACTTAGAGACAAAGATTGGTGTTGTTTGTAAGGACTCAGTAAAGGCATTAGAGATTTCTTAGAAAAGAGTCATCAGCAGAAATGACTGCATTTTTATCAAGGCAATACAGTATCTCTTATCTAGTATATTACTGAGGACACCTTTATAGTGGAAAAGCATGTGTTCATGTCTACAATTATGGAATTCTAATTTAATATTTTATAATTTTTATTAGAGTTTGCAGAGTATCTTAAAAGATTGCTTTTTATAAGATACTGGAAACTCAAGACATCAAAATATACTACCATTTGTTGAATAATAAAATAATCTCTTAAAGTATTGCAAAATTTTAAAGGTTTTATGCTTATTTAATGACCTAAATGATTATGAAAGATTGACTATAAAAATGAAAAATTGGCTAGAAATACCTAAAAATAGAACAGAATTCTGACTCATAGTCTACAAGAATCTGCCCCTCAAACCAACATTTTTCTATAACAAGCAACTGCAACTTTATACCTTGCTATAAATCTGACTATAGAAAGCCAGATTACTATTTCTACCAATAATCCAAGAAGCTAAAGAATAGTTTTATAGCAATTGGCTTCAGATGGCCAGTACTTGATTAATAACTGAAACTCACCAAATTAATTTTTTCCTTGAGTCAAGCTTAGTACCAGACTAAGAAATTATTGTCTCTTATATGCCCCTCACCAGTCTCAAAGGCTGCTCCACTTCTGCTTAGTCTGCCTGGCAATAGTTTCAATTGGGCATACTTTCCTGAAACCTTCTGTTGTATCTTACTCTTTTTTGTAGGGATATAGCAAAATACCATAGACTTAGGAACTGTAGAAACACAAGAAATTTATATCACACAATTTAGGAGGCCGGATCCAGTGTTGGGGGAGGTGGTCCACATCATGCCATGATAAGAGCTGGAAGACAGAAAAAGAAAGTGTATTTCAACAAAGAAATGGGGCCAGACAAATCATTTTAACATGAACCTATTTCCCAGGATTACCGGCCTACTTCTGCAATCATGACATTAATCCATTCATGAGAGCAGATCCCCCATGACCTAATCACCTTTTAAAGTTCTCATCTCTAAACACAACTATATTGGGGATTACGTTTCTAACACAGAAACTGGAGAGGGCATGTTCACACCATAGCCACTTTCCCAGTGTAAACTGTCACACTCCCCTCACTGCCTTTGAATTTATGCCTAATTTTGGGTAGCAATGGCACACATCCTTCTTATACAAGCTCTGAATAAACAGTGCTTGTCCTTTATATGTGTTCGAGTTCTGTACATGCACGTGATGCTTATGCTTCATTTCCTCCCTTGCAATCTAATAGATGCTGGATACCTTAAAATTACTGTATTTTTCTGCAAGACAGCAATGTAGAACCAGGGCCACAATGAATAGAACAGTTCACTTATTTTTAGACTATGGAAGACTATATTTAGAAACTGATTGGATTCCGATTTAACATAAAAGCTCTTTGCAGTTTTTTCTCTTTTATTCTTATTGCTCCTGATTAGTCACTAATTGCAGTTTAATTATACCCTCATCATACCAAAGATATGAAACCTTTTTGAGCGGAAAAAAGTAGTTAATTTCCTGTTGACAAAGGATCCCCAAACCTGTGGCATTTCTATGAATCAGCAATTCTCAGTTGTCTTTCTTCACAACCTGTGTTGGAGAAGTTGCCTGATGGATGAAGAGACTTCAGTGCACAACACTTCCCATATGCAAGGCACTTGTGCCGGTGAATTGTAAATTATAGTGTACGCTGCTGTGACAAGAGGCAGTGGCAGAACAGAATGGCAGTGTGATTTGATTGGACGGTGTCTGTGCGTGGTTATTCTGGCTATTTTGGAATCACTTTGTCCTGGGAATTATGACCATAATATCTCTTTAAAGATAGTCTGTTGAACTGTATATCTTGCTTGCTCAAATGAGATGGTTTAGGTTGTAGGTAGTTGGGGGCTCTAGGCAGTTTCTGCTCGATAAAAAATGTTCACATTTTTCTTTTAATTTCTGAAATGTATTTAAGAGAAGATGAATATTTATTGGCAGAAGATGAATATGGTGTGGCAAAGATCTAACATTTGCTTAGATTATATCTTGATAGATTTTGCCTTAAAAGATTGGATATGGGATATAGTTCAGAAATTTTATTTTAGATGCAAGAGAAAAGAAGAGGAAGGGGAAAGTGGAGGAAGAGGAAAGAGAGACAGAGAAAGTGAGAAGAAATACTTTATTTTAAACCAAGAAAAATTGTCTAGCTCTGACTGTGTGTTGATATTTAAGACTGCACACTTTGAAGAGTAATGACACATTCAAATAAAACAATGATAGAGAGCTCTACATTTCCTTTCCGTACAGTGTGTTTCTTCCATTCTCATCACTTCAAAACACCTGCAGGTACCATCTGGAACCAAGTACCTCCTCGACACAGCTCTTTACTTCGCTGATCTGACAACTAAGACATGGGTTTAAGGCCTTTTCTTTGCTTCCAAAATAGGAATTTATTGCTGTGTCTTTGTACAGAAAAGGAGAGAAGAGCAAAAGATTCATTCTTTTTATTATAAGGACATTGGTCTTAGTCACAAAAGTAAAGCTATTCTATTTGTAGACAAAAGGAATTTCAAGCCAAGATTGAATAAGAGAGACAAAAGTCACTACATTCCTATAAAGGGAACAATTCAAGAGGAAGAGATAAAAATCTTAAATATATATGCACCAAATTCCAGTGCACTTAATTATATAAAATAAATATTAACAGAATAAAACATTAAATAAGAACTAATACAATTGTAAATGGGGACCTCAATTCTCCACTCTCACAATAGATCAACAAGACAAAAAAAAACAACAATGAAATATCAGATTACAACAAAACTTTGAACAAAAGAACTTAAGAGATATCTATAGAGTGTTCTACCCTACAGCATGAGAATACACATTCTTCTCAATTTCATATTGGGAAGTTCTCCAAAATGAACTGCATACTGGCTTATAGAATACGTTTAAGTAAATGAAAAGAAATTGAAATTAATTCACTCATATTATCAGCGTATAGCACAATGAAGCTGGAAACCAGTGGCAAAGAAGCCACAAGCACTTAATAAGAACATAGAAAATAAGTAGCATCTTTCTGAACAACTCATGATTCACACACATAATTAAAGAGGAAACTTCACAGTTTCTACAATTAAATGATCATGTCAATACAACATACTGGAACTCATTGGGCACATTGAAGGCAGTCCTACAAAGAAAATTGATAGGGACAAATTTCCATATCAGAAAAGCAGACCAAAGTGAAATAAATAACTTAATTTTGAACCTCCAGCTTCTAGAAAAATAACAAGTCAGGCAAAAAGCCCATACAAAGGAGGAAATTATAAAGATCAGAGCAAAAATTAATGCTCTTGAGATTAGAAAATGATACATAGAATTAATGACTCAAAGAGTTTGTTCTTTGAAAGATTAAAGACTCAAATCCATACAATTAGGAATGAAAAGGGAGAAATCACAACAGACCCTGCAGAACATCACGAATACCTATTAGGAGAAACTGTATTCTATTGAGATGAAAAACATGAAAGAAATGGACAGATTTCTAGATACATATGAATTATCAAAGCTGAATCAAGAGGACAAAAAATTCTGACTAAGCTATTGTCAATGAAATTGAATATATAACTAAAAATATAACGCAAACAAACAATAACAATAACAAAAATTGGCCCTCACAAATTCACTGCTGAACTCTGTAAAGAATTTAGAGAAGACAGTGTCGATACTTTTCAAACATCTTAATAAACTTTAAAGTGAAACTATATTCTCTAAGACTTTCCTGGAAGCAAGCATTGCTCTGTTACCAAAAACAGAAGGATTCACCAAAGAAGAGAACTACAGTCCAAACTCTCTAATGAACATAGATTCAAAAATATTCAATAAGATACTAGGAAGAACAATACAAAAAGTAGTCAAGATGATTGTACTCTGTAGTCACATAAGATTCATTACAAGGATCCAGAAATGGTTCAACATTTGCAAGTCATAAATTTAATGCATCATATTAATAGCACCAAGGACAAAAATCACAAGATCATTTCAACAGAATCACAAAAAGTGTTCATAAATCCAACACCCATTCATAATAAAAACATATGAAAATTGAAATAGAACGTCTTTATATTGCTTTGATAAAAGCCATTTATAACAAACCAACAACATTATACTAGATGAATAAAAGTTGAAAGCTGTTTTAACAAAATCAAGGACAAGAATGTACACTGTCAAAACTCTTACACAACATAGTTCCAGAAACACTAGTCAGAACAATTACACAAAAGAAAGAAACAAAAGGAACAAGGATAGTGAAGGAAGAAGTTAAATTGTCCTTGTTTGCAGATGACATGAGAAGACCCCAAACTGCCACCAAAAGACTTCCAGATTTAATAACCAAATTCCATAGCGTATGTGGATACAAATTCAACAATCAAACATCACTTGGGCTTCTGTACAAAAATAACAAACTAATTGAGAGAGAAATTAGGAAAAATAACATGTTTCACAATATAATCCAAAAGCCTGAATCATTCTAATGAAGGAAGTAAAAAAAAGGCTTTCCATTGAAAAGTGCAGTTCTATGAAAAAGATATTAAAGAGGATGTCAGAAAATTGTTGAGTAGAAAGAATTAATGTAATGAAACTGGACATATTTCCATATTTAATGCAATCCTGACAGTAAATTCAGATGGTGTATCTCACAGAATTAGATAAAACAATCCTAAAATTCATTCTGAACCAAAAGAGACCGAGAATAACAAAAGTGATTTTGTGTAACAAAGACAAGGCAGGGTCATCACAATGCCTGACTTGAAATTATACTATAAACTGCTGTGATAAAATTAGCATAGTATTGACAAACAGCAACAATCCATTCCTCAGCATGAGTGGAACAGGTTAGAAGATGCAAAAATTACTACAAACACATTAAGCATCTTATCTTTGATAAAGTAGCCAAACATTTTACTGGAAGAGAGATAGCCTCTTTAATAAACGGTGCTAGAAAAACTTGTTTTCTACATTCCAAAGACTGAAACCAGACCTATATCTTTCAACACACCCTAAACTAAAATCAAAATGATTCAAAATTCTAAATATTAAAACAGAAACAATAAATATTCTAGGAGACAGAACATGAATAACTATTGAAAGCATTAGTGATTGGCAAAAAGTTTATAAACAAAACCCTAATCTCAGGAAATATCACAAAGATTCAAAAACTGGTATCTCACATTACCGAAAAGCATTTGTACAGCAAAAGAAATCATAGAGTGAAAAGAGAACTCACAGAGTGGAAAACATAGTTTTCAGCTTTACTTCAGACAAATGACTAATATCTAGAACTGTAAAGGACTCAAAGAAAAATTGGATTCCCAAAATGTAAAACCCAATCCAAAACTGGGCATCTGGATTGCATAGACACTTTCAGATAAACAGTACAAACAGCAAATAAATATATAAAAAGCTGTTCCACAGCAGTAGCCATTCAACAAATGCAAATTAAAGTTATGCTGAGATTTCATCTCACCCAAGAAAGAATACCTTTTAAGCAATCAACCAAAAACAGTTGCTGACAGGGCAGGGGGGAAAAGAAGCGTTTCCCCACCATTGGTTGTTGGTGGGAGTGTAGACTGGTGTAACCACTGTGGAAATCAGTGTAGAGATTCCTCAATAACAAAATGAAATGAAATTTAAAAATCCCCAACATGGGCAGAGAGAGCCAGAAGATCCGTCTCTGCCTGATGGGTACCATCACTGGAAGCTTCCTTTCTGCAGGCAGTTAGCACAGGCAGAAAAAGTCAGACAGATCCACCTCTCCTGTTGGCCTCCACCACCAGAAGACTCCTTCCTACAGGAAGCCAGCTTGGGTAGAGAGAACCAGCAGACTCACCTCCACCCTCTGGCTGCTGCCACTAGAAGGTTCCTTCCTGTGCGCAGCCAGTGGGGACAGGGACATGCAGCCCTGTGTACCCCACTCACAGAACACCATTGGAGGCCCTTGCTTCCTTCAGGCTGCCATCACTCACTGGGAGATTCAGACAAACACATCCCTATGTGCCTGTTGCCATTAGGGGAGTCCCAGTTAGACACACAGGCAGAGACAAGCAGCCTCGCCACCATGAACCTCTGGCCATTGGGGAAGCTCCAGTGTAGCTGTACAGGTCTGGAGAAGCCCTTCCCATATCCTGCTACCTCCCTATAAAACTGGGGTCAGAGGAAGACAGTTACCTGGTCCATTTCTCTACACTGCAAGGGGCAGCCAACATAGAAAGTGTTTGGGACCCCACAACCAGCTTGTTGGGAGGAACCCAAGAGAACGTCAAACTGAAGGAGCAAAAGGCAATCTCAGGTCTCCAGCCCACACAGAACAAGTCTGGGAGATACAGTCATGGAAGACAATCGAAGTAAAACACCTGAAATCTCTGAAAGGATAGCAACTGAACTAAAAAATCAACTTCATGAGACTGTAAAATTAATCAAATCAGAAATAATGTTTCAGGTATAAAAAGAACAATGAAATAATTGCTCAGCATATCTAAAGAATACTTAGATAAAAAAGCTGATCATAGGAAAATGACAGAAACCTTGAAGGAGCAATATAGAAAGGAATTACAATGCATGAAACAGATTCAAAGAGTTATACAAAAAATTAAAAAGTCAAGCAAAAGCTGGTAAAACTCCTTGAAAGAGACTGAAGATAGACTTTCAGACCATGAAGATGGATTACAGCTAGTGATCATGAAAGGAAAGATCTTTTAAAATAACAAGGAGGGCCTGGGATTTAGCTCAGAGGCATAAAGCACCTGCCTTGCAAGGGCACGAGTTGGATCCCCAGTACCAAAAACCAACCAACCAAACAAGAAAACAAATGAGGAACCAGAAAATAACAATTTAATGGCTGCAAGACAATGCAAAGAAAAATAATTCATTGATAGATATCAAAGAAAAATCGGGGGGCACCACAAATGAAATTAAAAGGCTACTTACGGAAGTAATAGCATAAAACTTCCCAAACATATTAAAAGGATCTGGTATACAGATAAGTGAGGCATATAGAATTCCAACTAGCCAAAACCAAAGTAGCATATAATAATCAAGATCCTGCAAATTCAGCACAAGAACAGAATATTAAAAGCTGTTAAAGAAAAGAAACAGATCACCTATAATGGAAAACCAATCATAATCACATCAACTTGTCAACATAAAATACCAAGTCAAGAAGAGTTTGGAGTTAAGTGTTTCAAATCCTGAAGGAAAACAGCTTCCATCCTAGACTGATGTACCCTACAGAACTATCTTTCAAAATTGATGGAAAAATAAGATACTTCCATGATAAAGAACAACTGAAGGAATTCATGACCACCAAATCAAACCTACAGAGAGTGCTAAAGGTTATTCTAGAGAGAGACAAAGATGGCTATGGTTGCAGGAACAGCAGCAGAGGTGGATTGCCAAACAGGACAGGCAATTAAATGAAGAGGAAAAGTGGAAGGCCAGCAACAGGAAGATAGCATGGCAGAGACAAAACAATGTATGTTGGTTGGAATCATTAATGTAGAGGGCCTCAGTTCAGCAATAAGAAGAAACACAGGGAGAGTAAACCAAGAAACAACAGGCATCAGTATACCGTATATAAGAAACACATTTAACACAAAAGGAAATTCATAGATTGAAAATCAAAGAAGAAAAAACAATTGTTCCAGGCAACAGGAGACCAGAAAAAAAGCAAGGGTAACTTATCCATCAACCACAGAATGGATAAGAAACATGGTGTTTTCAACAATGGAAAGCTATCCAGCTATTAAGTAGGATAATCTCAGGGCTCCTGGAGGTAAATGGATACAACTGGAGATCATGTTCATGGGCAAAGCAATTTGAATTCATACAGGTAAACACTAGCATAAAAAATAGAAGGAGTTAGTAAGATCCAAGAACACAATGGATATTATAAAGGTGATAGAAGAGGAAGCAGCTAAGAAGAGAAAGTAGTAATCAATGGCAGTTTTTATTGTCTTGTCTTGAACTCTTGGAACTCTTGAACAGTTTTGTTAAGTTTGGTTCTGTTCTGTCTTGTTTTGTTAGATTTTATTTTGTCTGATTGTATGGGCAGCTATTTTGAGCATAATAGGATATATTACAGTCATGATGGTTGGTTTCCTATTAACTTGTTTTGAAGTTCTATAATGCTTTCGTTCTTTTGTGTAATTGATTTTATTCTGCTCTGTTTGTTTGATTTTATTACATGTGTTGGTATGAACAGCTATTTAAAAGAAAATGAAACATTATAGTAACCACTGTTAATTTTCTGTTACCTGGTTTTGAAGTCCTGTAATACTTCCTTGTTTTGTTTTGACTGGTTTTAGTCTATTTTCTATTATTTGATTTCAGTATGTGGAAGGTATGGACAGCTATTTTAAAGAGAACAAGAGACATTATGGCAGCCATTGATGATTTCCTAATATTTTGTTTTGAAATCTCATAATGCTTTCATTTTTTAAAATTGATTTTATAATATTTTGTTTTGTTTGATTGTATTGTGTGTGAAGGTAGGGACCATTATTTCAATGAAAACAAAAGATCTCATGGTAGCCACTATTGATTTCCTGTTATAAATTCTTGTGTTGCTTGCATTGTTCTTTTCCAATTTGCTTTGTTCTGTTCTGTTTTGTTTTATTCTCTTTAAAATAAAACCCCCCAAAATCTAGATTTTCCATTCAATCCAGTTATTCCCCTTGTTCTGTTACTTCTCAAAAGAATTAAAACATTGTACTACTGTGATATATGCACACTCGTGTTTATAACTGCAGAATTTATGAGAACTAAATCTTCAAAAGATCTGAAATACCCATCAACCAATGAACAGATATAGATGTCTATTTTTATACAATATAGTCATACTCTCCAATAAAGATGGATAAGCTTAAGACATTTTTAAGTAAATGGATGCACCTTGAGACTATGCTCTAAAGTGAAATAAATCAGACACACATGTTCAAATATTGCATTGGTTCTCTGGTGTGAGAAATTAAAAGTATAAATATGGATCATCAAGATGTGTAATGGATATTTTGAATATGAAGCAAATGTTCAAATAAGAAGGAGAACAAGGAAAGGTTCAGGAGAGCAGAAAAAATGGAGAAGGAAGAAAAAAATGGAAAAATAGAAACAAAGCTTTTGTAAGTAGGGATAAGGAAGGTTGAAGGGATGGAAAGGCAATTGGAGAAAAGGAATATACAAAATACATCACATATGGGTATATATTTCCTATGATGAATGTTATCATTATGAATATCTAAAATATATCAATAAAATAAAAGTTTATAAGAAGAATGAAAGAAATAAAATTAGTAAAAAATATCTCAGGGGGCCAGTTCGTGGTGTATGTCTGTAATCCTAGCTACCTGGGAGGCTGAGGCAGAAAGATTCTGAGTTGGAGGCCAGCAGGAACAACTTAGCAAAATTCCATCTCAAAACAATAAATCTCTTAAAACAGGTCACAGGTATTAGTGATCAGGCAGCAAACACACTGAAGCCTGATTTCTGATATTCAAAAAAGTTAGTTGCACATGAAAGTCATTGGAAACAGTTTTCAAGTCAACCTTGCCTGCAAAAACTTGGAAAGCAGAGGCATGAAGAATGAGGAAACTAGTACCTATTGGTAGAAATCATCAGAGTCTTAGGGGCATTTGTGCAATGTGATTGATGTATTACAGAAGTATTTAGCCAGATTTCAAATGGGGAACTAACAGAGAAAGACCAGTAATTCACAGACTTTCAGAATTAGAGAGCTTGATTTCTACACCTCAAACAATGGGTCCTGAGACTTTAAACATTATTAGTAATGAAGACTGAGTTATGCCACTTGATTATCAAAGATGTTAGTACAAAGATCAGATTTAAGGCCCAGGTTTCTCAATCTAGCCTTATTCCTTTAAAATTATCACCATTAACTAGAGAGAAAGGCATGTAGTAGCAAAAAAAAAAAAAAAAAAAAAAAAAAAAAAGACAAAGTTTGAGAATTCTGCTGAAGAAAAATCTTTGGGTATATTTACTAGATGGAGGAGACTAAAAGAAGACTTATCAGAAGTCTAATGAATTTTTGAGTGATATATTGGTTAAAAATCTATAAAACTGTTATTTGAAATCTTCTTGCTAGAAATATAAAATAATCTTCAGACTTACTACTTTTCAGAGAATGGAGGACTCAAACGATAATTGAGCACTCAGGTATGTGAAACAGGAGAATTCTCCTGGTAATTCAGAAAAACCACCTTTTCTTTCCACACTGCATCAGAATGGAGTCAGGCCGTGGAGATCTGGTTAATGGAGTGCAGCCAAAAATAGCATCCACTCCATGCCAGATCATAGAAGTGTTCCACATGATCGTCCATGTGTGTGCTCTGACTGCATGATGCGCATGGATTGGAATAGAGAACTATGGGATGACAGAATTTAAACGAAATCACTACTTAAAGAAGAGTTCTCTTGGTACTCAGAAGGATGTCCACTGAGTTTGATGTTCATGAGGATACAAGTCAAGCCACAGATATTAGAGTTTCTATGTTACCTGAGCTCAGTCCAGTTTTCTCAGTCTAAAGTATTGTGATATAAAATGGTGTTTTTTTTTTCTTTAAAGCATTTGGAATCTACAGTGAGAAATGAATCCACCAACTATGAGTTTAGTCCCCTGTAAACTCTGTTACTTATGGATGGTTGAAAAAGGGTGGTCACTTAAAGGAAAAATTCTAAGAGGTAAAATCCATAAAAATAGGAGGAAATCCTGGATCCCATGTCACACCAACAGTATGGGATTCAAGTGTTTCAAGGAGGAAGCCATCCACTATGCAAAACCAGGGAAAGCTATCGAAAAAGAAGTGTTGGAAAGAATTTGTTGGATTCAGGGAAGTTATTATGATATTAAAAATCAAGAGTTCGAGAAGGAGGACTACATGTGGCTCCACATGTTGTTGACCTGGAGTTGAGTGGAGAGTAGTGGAGAGAAGATGGGGAAAATATTTTCAAGAGACTTGGGCAAAGGAAAGGTGAAAGGTAACACTGTTATGAGAGGAATATTTAGAGTGAAGGCAGGGTTGTTAGACATTAATAGGAAAAATGGTTGGGTGGACTATTGAGAAACATCACTGTCTTAGTTACTTTTTACTCATTGCTGAGACAAAATACCTGAAGCCCAAAGTTGGGAAAGGACAGGTTTATTTCTTACAGTTTTTGGAGGTTTCAGTCCACACTTAGTTGGCTCCAAGGCAGGCAGGCATGGCTGGGCCGCAGTTCATGGCAGCTGCAAATAGCAAGCAGGAACCAGCAAAGAGCAAGACATACCTTCTTCCTGCCATTACATCACATCCTGGCTCCACCCCTATGTGGGTGGAGCACTAACACTATCAATCCAAGCACTAGACAATGAACCATCACAAATGCACAATGCAAACTTGTGAGGCCTGGGGGTGACAGACATAATAACTTATTCATGACATCACTTATTCATGACAATCACTTATTCATACTCATGAGTATAGAAAATCACATCTTAAAACTCATTTTAATTCTAATTCAACTTTTAATCCTAAAACCATTGCTACATTTCTACCCCATTTCTGTGAAGTTAGATTTTAAACTTCCCAAGTGCAAGAGATGCTTTTATCTATCTGTTCCCTAAGGAAAAATGGACACAAAGTATATAGTGGAAATGTAATAAACACTGTATTAAAATTTACCACAATGGGCTTCTAGATTGTTTGATGGCAAAGGAGATTCAGAGGAAAAGATATGGTATAGTATTACATTTACCTAATAAGAATTTGACAGGTATTACTTTTCATAAATAAAATAAGATAAACTAGAAATTACAAGAATTTTGATGGATTTTACTAGGAAGTTTTTAGAACATTAATCTGTAAATATTTTAATATTACTTTCTAGTCTACTATCAATTACATTATCAGAATATAAAATTATAAAGTTTCACTATGTCACAAAACAATTACATGTTCTGGTAACTGCATTTTTCATTTACTTTTTAATGTTATTAGTATATATTATTTACAGAGCATTGTGTCATTTTCATACATTGGACTTTGATCATATTCACTCGTATTAGTCATCCTTACTCCCTCTTCCTGATTCTATCATCTTGAGAATCTCCTTTCTACTTTATGTCAGTTGTTCTCCATTTTTGCTTCAATATTTTATTTTATTAAATATTATATTATATATTAAATAATATTATTCATTATAATAAAATATTTATTAATATTTTCAATTCCAAAAACCCCCACTAGGCTTAATTTTCATATTAGACATCTAATCCTAATACAGCCCAGAAATTTAGGCTGGGAGATGCATTTATTCATACTTCATCACAGAACTGTATTTAGAATTCAAGTTTGCTACTTCTCAGCCTAGAACTTTTTACATTAAAAGGAATGTCTGACATTTACATTTTAAGTATTTAACTGTATAGAGTCTTCCTAGATTTTTGTACTTGCCTTCCTTTTCTTATTTCTTTCATATGCTTACTATAATCAACTCACCTAAATATAAACAATTATTCCATACACCTGGTGAATATGCAATACTTAGAAAGTTTATAAATAATGGAGTTGTGTGGATGGATAAGCTCCATCTGAGAAACCCATTCAGTTTGCATGAAACCTTTTTCAGTTTACAGGTCTAGAACATATAAAATTTGGCCTGGAAATTTTGTCGTGAATTTGTGTTAGACAGGGGACTACACTGTACCTGATGAGTCATATGAAGACAGACGATGACTTTCCCAAAGACCATATTCCCTGGATAGTTGGTGACTAGATGGATGGACAGAGTCTTTGGCCCCTGAATTCCATCAATACTTTTTATATCTATACATGTAACACTGATTTTGCCAAAGCTGAACAACAACAACAAAAAAATACAAACAAATCAAAATAAAAAGAAGAGCAAATTATGGTATTGAATCAGAAAGACAATTCCAAACTACAGAAAATTTTAATCTCCATAGATTGTTTAAGGATGTATTTAGGTTTTATAAATACTATGACAAAAATAGGTACTGACAAAACAAACCTGAGTAAAAATGGTATACATTAGGAGATGCAGAAACAATTCCAAACACATTCAGCCACCTTAACTTTGATAAAAGGGCCAAACACATTCACTGCAAGGAAGACAGTCTCTTCAATAAATAATACTAGAAAAACTAGATTTTACATCCCAAAGATTAAACCTAGAACTGTATCTCTTCACCTTGCACTAAACTAAAATCAAAATGGATCAAAGATTCAAATATTAAAACAGAAATATTAAATCAAATGGAGGAGATAATGGGTATAAATCTTGGAGATATAGTTGCAGACAAATACTTTAAGAACAAAATCATGATCATACAGAAAATATTACAAAGAATACAATAACTGGCATACCATCCCATTAAAAAGCCTTTACATATCAAAATGAATCATCAATGGAGACCACCCACAGAGTGGTAACATTTTTTTTACCAGCTGTATTTCAAACAAAGGAATAATATCTTGAATATACAAAGAACTAAAAAAGATCAGACTTCCAAAATGTCAGACCTCCCCCTGCCCAGAAAGGTGTGCATTTGAAATGAGTTGGTGTATTGCTGGTGAAAATGTATAAACATCAAATAAATATATTAACAAATGTTCAACATCATTGATCATTTGAGAGATGCAAATTGAAACAACATTGAGATTTCATCTCACTCCAGAAATAATAGATATTATCAGAAATCAACCAACAATAAAAGTTGGCAGGGCTGAAAGGAAAAAGTCATCCTTTTCCATGTTGGTGGGAGTGTAGATTGGTGTTACCACTTAGAAAATCAGTGTGACCATTGCTCGAAACTGTAAAACTAGATGCCCCAGATATTCCTTTTCTAGATATCTTCCCAAAAGAATTAAAAGCATCACATCACAGTGATACACACATCCATGTTGACAGTAGCAAAATTTTGAGAGCTAAATCTTAGAAACAGCCCAAATGTTTATCAACCAAAGAATGCATAAAGAATTTATGAGGTTTTATTGATAAAATGGAGTACTACTCAACTATAAATGAAGATAAACTTGAGACATTGGTAGGTAAATGAATGCACTTTGAGACCTAAATTTTAAGTTAAATACGCCATACACATATATTTAAATATTTATTTCTTTCTCTAGTGTAAGAAACCAAAAGTGTAAATAAGGACAAAAGTGTATAATAGATATTATGAAATAGGAAGAAAAATGTTTAAATCAGAAGGGTAGGAAATAAAAGGAAGGCAAAAGGAAAATAAAATACAATAGAAGCAAAAAATCAGAACAAAGATTTTGTAAATAAGGACAGGAATAGGATCTGAAGGGAGCGGAGGGGATTGGGAAAAGAAGAATAAAATATTTGATGTACAGGTACAAATTCCTTATAATTAATATTATATATATAATATATGTGGGTATATATTATATATAATAGCAATAGACCCTGAGGGCCTCAGCAGCCACCTAAGCAGCTGGTGAGAGCATTGTCAAACCCTCCCTGCACCAGGGGATTTTGGTAGACCAAGAGGAGTTTCAGCAATCTCTCCCCTCGTCCAGAAGATCTCAGCAAGGATGTGAGAGCACAGATGAGTCCAACCCCAACCAGAGGACTTCTATGGGTTGACAGAATTCTTTCTGACACTTCCCCTCAACCAGAGAACCTAGGTAGGCTTGCAAGTACACTGGTGGGACCTTCTTCCACACAAAGGACCTTGGATGGGCCAGCAAGAGCACCAGTTCCTCCATCTGGAGGAACCAGGCTGGGCTTAGAAGATATCCAGTGACACAGTAGAAGCCTGACTGAGGCGCACACCATGAACAAATGGGTGGCAGCCTGGAAATGTCTGAAGTTACTGTAAAAAATATGAACAAGGGGTTGGCTTAGTCAGCCCAGAAAGAATCCAATACTCATCCAATTGGCTGCACAGGAGGAATTCAGGTAGTGGCCTGTTGGGAGCCGCGGCCGAGCCCGGTCGCCTTACTTGGCGGACGTGAGGCCTGTAAGAAAGAGCAAAGCCTGAGCTAGATTACCCCTCCCATCGAGTGTGCTAAGATGGCGCTTATCTCCTGCTTCCTGCTTGGTAAACAACCCGCTCTGTAAGATAGTCTGCCTAGCAACAACTGATGTTAGCCAATCAGCCCGCATTGCGCGCTTTGAACTGATTGGCCACTGTAACCCTATAAAAGTGAGTGCCTCTCCCGCCACGAGAGAAGAAGCACGGAAGGAGCCACGGAGAGCGGACCGGTAGAGGCTTCGGGACAGACTGTAAAGAAAAAGCACGGAAGGAGCCGCGGAGAGCGGACCGGTAGAGGCTTCGGGGCAGACTGTATAAGGAGAGAATAAAGAAAAGCCTGACCACCGCCAGATATTGTTGCATGTTCTTCCTGCCGGCCGGGAGCGACACCGACATCTGGGGGCCGGTACGGGGAACTGATCAGCCCCGAGACGTGGCAGTGGACAGCAGTCTCCGATACAGTGCTGCAGGACAGGTGAGTAGAGGATAAACCTGGGCCCTGGGTGGCGCGCACCTACAGGGTTTTTAGACTCCTCTCGAGCTCACGCGTAAGTGGCGGGTTTCTTGGGCCTCACGCGGTGAATATGAAACATAACACCAGAACTTAAGGTAATAAAAGAGTGTAAAACATAAACATAGAAGTAAAAATAACAGAAGATATATTAAAAATGGGAAACATGCCAAGTAAAGATACACAGCCTTGGTGTTGGTCCTTCGGAGACTCCTAAAGTCCAAGGACCTCAAGGTGGGGCGTAAGACTCTAGAAAATTTCTTTGCAGAAATTGACAGCTTTGCTCCCTGGTTTCTGCCTACAGGGCATGTAAACCTACCCTCCTGGGAAAAGTTGGGCAGAGACCTTTCCCTAGCAGAACGGGAGGGTAGAGCTTCGGTCTCTGCTTGTCCATTGTGGGAAATGATACACACGTGCCTAAAGAGTGAGGGTAGTTACGGGGGGAGCTCTCAAGAACTTGTAGAAGTACGCAAGGTGTTTGAACAGGCACAGTCAGGAAGCTCCCGAGAAGGGTCCGTCAAGGAGGGCAGAGATACAAAAGAGGAAGCCGAGGCGCGGTTTGTGTCTTTCCGCAGGGACCGGGACGAGAACCACTGTGGGTCCCAGAGAGGTTGACGTGTGCGACAAGTCCCTCGACTGAGGATCAGGCCTGTTCCACCAGAGGCCAACCGCAGACCCAACAACAAGATGAGCCCTAAAAGAACTGCAGGACAATCCCTTTTTGGGGGCCTGGAATGGCTTGCTCCCCTATGTGCTACCCTGGCATACGCATGGCTCGCTCGCATGGCCTACGACCGTGTTTAAAAGTGACAGGCTTCCCACATTCTCCTCCCTAGACAACAACATGTAGCAGGGTGGGTGAGTCAATGACGGGTAAGAGCGTGCCTCCCCAGCATGACTCGACCTAAGCCAGGCCCTACCCCATATCGCACGAAAGCCGCTGGATTGCTAGATTCTGCCCAGAGTCTAGATGCCTCTCCGAGGGGATCACACGGAGTGGCATGAGCGCATGCCTATGTGCATCCAGGTTCCATCCAGTTCGTTCCTGGCCCTGGAAAAAAGGACGAGGGCCTCAAGGCCTTGGTGGACCCTGGGACGGCCACCCGGGTTCCAACCCAAAGGCCTGCGGTGGGCCTCAGATACAGGGCGTAGGCCTCTACGCTCGATCCAGGATGGGCTGCGATGCGCTCGTTCTTGTAAAATAAAATAGGGGGAGATGTTGGGAGCCGCGGCCGAGCCCGGTCGCCTTACTTGGCGGACGTGAGGCCTGTAAGAAAGAGCAAAGCCTGAGCTAGATTACCCCTCCCATCGAGTGTGCTAAGATGGCGCTTATCTCCTGCTTCCTGCTTGGTAAACAACCCGCCCTGTAAGATAGTCTGCCTAGCAACAACTGATGTTAGCCAATCAGCCCGCATCGCGCGCTTTGAACTGATTGGCCACTGTAACCCTATAAAAGTGAGTGCCTCTCCCGCCACGAGAGAAGAAGCACGGAAGGAGCCGCGGAGAGCGGACCGGTAGAGGCTTCGGGACAGATTGTAGAGAAGAAGCACGGAAGGAGCCGCGGAGAGCGGACCGGTAGAGGCTTCGGGACAGACTGTAGAGAAGAAGCACGGAAGGAGCCGCGGAGAGCGGACCGGTAGAGGTTTCGGGACAGACTGTAGAGAAGAAGCACGGAAGGAGCCGCGGAGAGCGGACCGGTAGAGGCTTCGGGACAGACTGTAAAGAAAAAGCACGGAAGGAGCCGCGGAGAGCGGACCGGTAGAGGCTTCGGGGCAGACTGTATAAGGAGAGAATAAAGAAAAGCCTGACCACCGCCAGATATTGTTGCGTGTTCTTCCTGCCGGCCGGGAGCGACACCGACAGTGGCCCCTCTTGTACACTGTGAAATTGAACAACAGAGTGAATGCCAGCCACAGTGTAGGGCCCTAAGACATACACAATGTACAGTTGAGACTAGCAGTATTCAAAAAACCGAAATATTAATCAAGAAGTAAAAATGCCAAAACGAAAAAGCAAAATGCAACCTCAAACCCTAGCCCATCTGGAACAATTACAGGAGACAATGGCATAGAAAATATTGGAAGTTACACACCCCAAATTTCAAAAAGATGGCAAGTGAAATAAAGAAATAACTCCATGGGGCTACAGAGGAAATCAGATCAGAAATAATATCTTAGGTTAAAAAAGAAATGACAATGTTAATGAGGGAATTTCTCAACATAGCTAACTAAAGAAGACATAGCTTAAAAAAAAAAAACTACAGGGACATAAGAAAATGATGGAAACCTTGAATGTGCAATACAGGAAAGAAATAGAACACACGAAACAGATTCAAAGAATATCCAGAAAATTAAAAATTCCACTGAAACAACAATTTGAATGAAGTTGAGAGTAGACTTTCAGATCTTGAAGACAGGATTGTATCTAATGATCATGAAAGAAGATAACTTTAAAAAATAACAAACAATCATGAAATTACAATTCAACAGCTTTAAGACCATGCAAAAAGAAATGACTGATAGGCATCAGTGAAAATCCAAGTGTCAATACAAATGATATAAACAAAACTGTTCAGAGAAGTAACAGCCAAAAATTTCCCAAACATGGGAAAATAATTGGATATACAAATAAGTGAGACATATAAAACATCAAGCATTTATAACCAAAATAAATCTATACCTTGACAAATTATAATTAAGATCCCAGAAATTCAGCCTAAAAACAGAATATTAAAAGCTGTTAGTGGAAATAAAAAGATCACCTATCAAGGAAAACCCATTCAAATCATGACCTGTCAACACAAACCCTAAAGTCAACATGAGCTTGAAGTGATGTATTTCAAGCCCTGAAATAAAACAACTTCCAACCCAGATTGGAAGATGTACCTTTAAATACTATCTTTCAAAATTAATAGAGAAATAAGACACTTCCATGACAAAGAACAACTGAAGAAATTCATGTCCACAAAACCAACCCTAGAAAGAGTAGTGAAAGATATTCTAGACAGACACAAAAATGATCATAATTCCCAATATAACAACAAAAAGAAACCACCAGGCAGGACAAACAATTAAACAAAGGGGAAAAGCAGAGAACCAACAACAGGAAAATAATATGACAAAGATAAGTCAATAAATATCAATATAACAATCAATGTAAATGGCCTCAATTCACCAATCAAAAGAAGCAGACTGGAAGAGTGGATCAAGAAACATATTCTGACAGTATGCTGCATGCAAGAAAAAAAATTTAACTCAGAAGGATATGCATGGACTAAAAGTCAGAGGATGGAAAGCAATGTTCCATGCAATAGAAACCCAGAAAAAAGCAGGGGTACCTATTCTGTTTGCAGACAATGTGAACTTCAATCAAAATTAAAGATCACTATATATTTTTTAGGTCCAAAATTCAAGAGGAAGTGTTGATAATTGTAAATACATGTATATCAAATAGAGGATCACCAAACTGTATGACACAAATTTAATAGACTAGAAAAATCAAATATGCAGTAATATAATTTGTTTTGGTTACTTTTACTTTCCTGTCACTGATGAAATGAAACACCCAACACCCAAAATGAAAGAAGAAAAGGTTTATTTAGGTTACGTTTTTTGGAGGTTCCAGTCCATAATCAGTTGGTTAGGTGGGGACAATGAGACAACACTTTAAGGGAGCAGCCAGAGCAAAAAACGGAATAATAATTTTCTTTTCCTCTCTTATGGTGTATGCAGGTTACTCCCCACCCCTAGAGTGAGTGATCACTCACAAAATTTCCTTGCCCTCCTCTTGCAAAGGATGAGGATATTTACAAAATAAGAATCCTGGCTTCTTGTTGAGTCTCTCAGTTAAACTTCTAATCTGCTCAAGTTTATACAATGTATCAATCATAACACAATTAGGGAGCTTAATACCTCACTGTCAAAAGGTCAAAAGAGACAGATCAACTGGATAAAGTCAGGAAATAAGTAACAGACTTCAATCATATATATTTAATAGACATTTACAGAGTTTTCCAACCAAAATCAGAATACACATTCTTCTCAGCTTCACATGGAATGTTCTCTAAAATAGACAATAGACCAGCCATAGAGCATGCTTAAGTAAATGCAAAATAACTGAAATTGTCCTATGTATATTATTTGATTTGAGTCCACTGAAATTGGGAATTAACGGCAAACAACTGTAAAAAACAAAAACCCTTCATAAACACTTGGAAATTAAATAACACCCTCTTGAGAAGATAGTGCTCACAGAAGAAATCAAAGAAGAAATTAAACAATATCTCCAAATAAATGAAAATGCAGATACAATATACCAGAACCTATAGGACACAATGAAAGTGGGCCTAAGCAGGAAATATATAGCAATGAATTGTGACATCAGAACAGAATGAGCGCAAATAAGCAACCTAATGCTGCATCTCAAGCTTCTAGAAAAAGAAAAACAAGTCAAGACCAAATCTCATAAAGTGAGGAAAGTATAAAAATCAGAGCAAATATTAACCCAGTTGAGACTAACAAATCAATAGAAACCTTTAGTGAATTGAAGAGTCGATGCTTTGAAAGAACAAACAAAATTGATAAACCCCTAGATAATCTTATCAAGGAAAGGAAAGTCATGGGATGAAAATGAAAAGTGTGAAATTACAACAGATTTGTTATGGATTAAGAACTGGTGGTCAACTTAATGCCAGCTGGATTACATCAGCATGGCATTGAGCGAAGATGCTCCACCTGAGGAAAGTTGCCAGGATAAATAGGTGGAGAAGGAGGTGTTGAGGGTTGAGGCGTTAATGAGTTGTTGCATGGGAGGCATTGTGGGTTCTCCCATGAGTTGCTGTGTGAGCCGTTGGTTCTCCTGGAGAAGCTCTGGTCATCGAGCATTGCTTCCTGGCTCTGGAGGGGAGGATGTGTGCCGCTTCATCTCCAGGATGAACTCGTCTTGCTGCTTCTTGGCATGTATCCGACTATGCTTGTCATCGGAGGAGCTCAGGGCCTCTGTGTTGCTGAGGATGGCTGTGGTGCCTTTCAGGATAACTGTGGTCTTCGTTGTGAGTGTGACTTCTAAGCTCCAGCATAGAACCCTCATTCCCCTAGCACAGATCCTTCACCCTGCTGGCATAGACTTTCTGGCTTCCATCACCGACCGTTGGGCTTTCCCAACATGAACCCATAAAAGAGACTGGTTTGAGTCCTTCCTGTGGGCTCTGGACCTCCAGTTGGACTCGAGGGAGGCATTGTCCTGAGCTCTAGGTTTTTTCTGGACTCATGTGGGACATTGCTGTGGGATTTAGGCTCTTGACTAAATAATCCATATCTTTGGTGTTGCGGACAGATTTCTTGCATTTTCCTGTGTTAACTCCCAGTGACCATTATAAAAATAATATTATAAACTCCATGTCTTGATCCAGTTGTTCTCTGGGTATAACCCCTGACTACAACGAGATTCCACTGAAATTCAGAAGATCATCAATACCTACTTTGAAAATCTTTACTTGCATAGACTGGAAAACACAGAAGAAATGAAGAGACTGTTAAAAACAAATGAATTAGCAAAACTGAGTTAAGAAGATACAAAAATTTTGAATAACCCAATATCAATAACTGAAATTAAAATTGTAATTAAAAACTTACCAAGAAAGAAAAGCCCAGGTCCTGATGGATTCACAGCTGAATTCTACAAGAAATTTGCTGAAGATTTAATGCCAATACACCTCAAGCTCTTTAATGACATAGAAGGTGAAGCAATTTTCCCTAACTCATTCCTGCAGGCAAACATTACTCTGATACTGAAACCAGAGAAAGACTCAAATGAAAAGGAAAACTACAGGCCAGTCTCTGTAATGGACATTGATGCAAAAGTTCTCAATAAATACTAGCAAACAAAATGCAGTAAATCATCAAAAAGAATATACACTCTGAACAAGTGGGATTCAGCCCAAGAATGCAGGTATAGTTCAACATACGCAAATCAATAAGTATAAATAACCATATCAAGAGAGTCAAAGACAGAAAATCACATGATCATCTTAACAGATGCAAAAAAAAAAACTGTTGATAAAATCCAACACTCATTCATGATAAAAAAAAAAAAACCTACAGAAAATCAGAATAGATAGTATCTATCTTATTCTGATGGAGCCATCTGATGACAAGCCAACTGTTAACATACTAAATGGGTGAAAATTGAAAGCTTTCAATTTAAAAGTAGGAATGAGACTAGGAAGACCACTTTTACCACTCATACGCAACATAGTTTTGGAAAAATTAGTCAAAGCAATTAGACAAGAGAGATAAAAAGAATAAGAATGGGAAAAAAAAGAAATTTAATTATCCTAATGCAGATGATGACATGATGCTCTACATAAAAGATTCCAAATATTCCACCAAAAGACTACTAGAGTAATAAACAAATTCAGCAGTATAGATAGATGCAAAGTTCACATTCAAAAAACAGTAGTATTCTTGTACAAAAGGAGCCAATTGACAGAGAGAGAAATTATGGAAATAACATGTTTCACAATAACATCTGTAAAAATGAAATACTTAGGAATCAATCTAACAAAGGAAGTAAAGATCTATATATTAAAAATTACAGTACTTGAAAAAGGTGATTAAAGAGGGTGTCAGAGAATGGAAATGTATCTTTTTCTCAATGATAGGAAGAACCAACATTGTGAAAATGACCATACTCTCAAAACTTTAAAACAGATTTAATGTAATCCTGATCAAAATACCATTAGCTGCAGAGAAAACATTCCTAAAATTCATTTGGCAACATAAAAGACCTGGAATAGCAAAAGGAATCCTGGGCAACAAAGGCAAAGCCGGAAACGTCACAATTCCTGACTTATACTGCAAAGCTACTGGGATAAAATCAGCATGGTGCTTGCAAAAAAATAAATAAATAAATGAAATAAAATGTTTAAAGTAAAGTAAAATAAAGTACAATAAACCTGAGGATCAGTGTAAAAGATTAGAGGTTGAAGACACAATTACAAACACATTCATTCATCTTATTTATTTTTGTGGAACCTGGGATTAAACTCACAATCTTGTACTTGCTGGGCAGGCATGTATGCCACTGAGCTACATTCCCAACCCCGTTCATCTTATCTTTGACAAAGGGGTCAAACATGATCATTGGAAGAAAGATAATCTGTTTAGTAAATGGTTCAGAAAAATTGGTTTTCCACATGCCAGGGAGTAAAATTAGACGCATGTATATTATCATGCACAAAAATAAAGTGAAAATGGATCAAAGATCTAAATACTAAAACAGAAACACTAAATCTACTGGAAAAAAAGTAGGTAGAAATCTGGAAATGTAGGTTCAGGCAAAGGATTTATGAACAAAATGCAAATTACATGGCAAGTATTTCAAATAATCAATGACTGGGATCTCATCTTACTAAAACATTTTGCACATTAAAAGAAATCACTGACTGAGTGAAAAGAAAACCTATAGAATGGGAAAATATTTTGGCCAACTCTCCCTCAGACACATGATTTATATCTAGAACATATAAAAAATTGAAAAAAATCATGCCCCCAATTAAAATCCAGACCAAAAATGTGCATCTCAGATGAACATGCAATCTTCAGATAAAAAAATACAAATGGCAAATGAATACATGACAAAAAGTTCAACATCACTGCTCATTTAAGAAATACAAATTAAAACACTGAGGTTCTATCGCAATCTGGAAAGAATGGCTGTCATCAAGAAATTAAACAACAAATGTTGGTGAGGGTGTCGGGAAAGAGGAACGCTTCTCCACTGTTGGTGGGAGTATAGACTGGGTCAAACACTGTGGAAATCAGTGTGGTAAATCCTCAAAAACTAGAATTTGAGGTCCCATTCAATCTAGGTGTTCTTCTTCTTAGTATTTTCCCAGAAAAATTATAAACATCATACAACAGCAATATACACACACCTATGTTTATAGCTGCATAATTTGTAATAACTAAATTTTGCAAACAACTCAAATGCCCATCAACCAAAGAACGGGTAAAAAAAAATGTGCTGTTTTTATATAATGTAGTATTGCTCAGCTATAAAGAAGGGTAAACTTAAAGCCTTATGGGTAAATAGGTATAACTTGAGACCATACTTATAAGTGAAATAAATCAGACTTGCATGTGTAAGTATAATACTATATCCTTTGTATAAAATACTGAAAGTGTAAATAAGTTCCAAAATGTATGATATATATTGTGAAAACAAAAGGGAAAGAAATTGCTCAAAAGGAAACAACAACTGGGATTGGGGAAAGGAGAAAAGAAGAAAGAAAATGATTATATATATATATATATATATATATATATATATATATACATATATATGTAAGATAGATAACTTTGCCACTAATTTCTGTTAGTACGTCAAAAAGAACAGTTTGTGCTTTCATTGTTGATGGATTTTTTTTCTTGCCTATGTCTTATAATCTTTATAATTACTTTGAAGTTAACAACATGCAATATATTAACTAGTGCTAATGTCTTATTATTTTGTTTTGAAATTCTGTATCGTTTTTGTTTTTAAAACTTAGCAATAAAATTAATTTTAAAAAATATAAAGTAGTAAGCAGCTAGAAATATTTCACGTTTTCAAAGGTATTTTTTAAAATAATTCTTAACCCTGATATCCGAAGGTTTAAATTGTAATACTTAAATTGAAAGGTTAGTCTTCCCCAGAAATGCTCTCATTAGCTTTCCAGGTACAGAATACATCCAAGAAATACAGTCAGTTTGCCCTAAAGAGTTAAGAACTAATTAGAAATTGTGCATTTCACAATTAAATCCACAATCAGATAGTTACATATTGTTTAAGGCAAATCAATAATGTCTCCATACGTTAGGTTTCTCACTTACAAAATGGGAAATTAATACCTGTGTTCTTTCAGGAAATTTAAGTTAAGAAATGTATATAGTCAGTACAGAAAATATTTGGGAAATTTAATATACTTTACCAATACAAGCTTTATCATTATTATGTCCTATGTTCGATCTTACAGTTCACTACCCTTTGCAAGCCTGGGGTACTACGAAATATGATACGTGCTTCTTTTCAGTTTTTCAGCTTCTATTTTCAAATTGGCTGTCTGCTTGGATGTATTCGAGAGAAGCAGCTCTTCCTTATGGTCCCAATCATATGGCTCTTGAGAATGTGAAGAAGAGTGTGAAAGGAAAGATGGGAAATCACTCCAGTAAGGACTCAGACTCTACAGAGTTATCTTGATTTTCACTGTCACCTTTAAAAAGAAAATGAAGGGGAAATAAATAAAAATCTATTCACTCCTCTACTATGACATCTTCCATGGCCCGATTTACCTCTGTGGATTTTTTTTTTTTTTTTTACTGTCAAATGCCAGTAAGAAATTACATTAGGTTTAATTTTATAAATCTCTCTTGAGCTTTCACTGAGTTGGCACACCCAGTCTGAGGCAGGAATCTTTCTTTAAAGAGAAGAGAAATTCTTCCTTTCATTGACTGTCCTGTTTTAGACTCTGATTTGCATCCATGTTACTACATGTGGATTCACAGAAATGATTGGTGGGGAGACACACGCTGCTTGGGTTTAAGGAGCTTAGGGAAACTAACATAGAAAGTAGTATTTGGTTTCCTAGATAACTATCATCTTCTGAGCACTGATGGACAATGAAATATTCATGAGTTTCTTAAAAGCTTCTGGAAAGAATGTGTCCTGGAATGGAGTATTAATGAGCCAGTCTTGTCTGGTTTCATGCTAGGCAGAGACTGTTAAATAATTAAGGTACAGAAAGTCAGAGCTTACACAGGAGGAGGTAGAAAGAAGTAGTCCTTCTGCACTGGAAAGGTTCCTCTGTCATATTGAAATGAACACACACATGGTTTCAGTTCTGCATGCCACAAAATATGTTTTTGAAAATCACATGATATCAAATATGATGAATTTTTTTATTAAAAATAATGCTTAACATTTTTGGACATTATTCAATTTACCTTTATTGAGTGTGATCAGCATTGTGGTAGGCAAGGGAGGAAACCAGACAACTCTGCATTTAGATTCCCCCCCTTTTAGTAGCTTCAACACAGGCGTTGTCAAGTTATGAAGAAATTTACACTATGATCAATTATTAAATTGCTTAGAGGTATAAAGGAGGGAAGGAGATACTAAAGACTATTGCAGCAAGCAAATTTTCATAGAAATGCAGATTTTAGTCCTTGAAGAGTTCAGACTTTCACAGAGAGAAGGGTTTTCACGAAGAACTATAAACAATGGACAAAGTAGACAGAAAAGAATGCACAAAATATGGATTGAGCATATTCTGAGAAAACACTAACAATGACCTCATTGAAACTTGTGTCTGTATTTTTCATGTGGAACAAAATATAAATAACACAAAAATATGTCCCAGAAATGTTGACTCAGTGAAACCAAATCTGGAACCGCCAGAGAGTCTAGATTCAGAAAAGTCAGGGAGAGTGCCCAGCAGAGACTGCCTCAGTCTCTCAGCCAAGTAGAAAACTGAATTCTGAGGTTTTATGCTTGTGAATTCTCTGTATCAGGTCATGAAAGCAGACATTTTCACAGCCTTGCATTAAATATGCAAAATCTTATGGTTGTTTCATGAGAAAGTGTTCATGCTGTTTCTCATGGTCACTCATCCATTACCCTCAGAACTGTCTCAGCAAGGCTGGAATTTGCAGATATTTAATGACTACATTTGCTTGTTTATCTTTCAGTATTACTTAAACAACTGTTTCTCCATGAGCACCCACTGAATGCAAAGATTCAAGAATGCATCTCCCACCTCTGTCTCTTCCAAAAGATCACAGTTAATGCTTGGGTAAATTTCCATTTAGACTTCTTTTGTCCTATAGAGCATATACAAGTTTCTATTTATTTATTTTCTACACTTGTAATTTTGTGGTATGTGGAAATACAACCCTGATTTTACTGCTTTATGTTATTTTAAAAATGTTTCCTAAGTCAGTAGAGTAGACTTTATTATGACAAAGCATACTGTATTTTATTGAAATATTTCTTACTTTTAAATATCTTCATTTATAATAACTTGTCCTTATGGTTAACACTCAGATAAACATTAATTTCAGTTTATAATCAGTTGTTTTTTTCCCCAGAGTAAATTCCTTGATTTGAAATATCTGGATAAAAATATCTTAGCATTTTAGTGATTTTTGGTTTACATGATTAAACTTTCCTAAAAATATCCACTTGTCATTCATTTAGTATATTATTAGGTCCATGTGTTTCACAAAAGAATTCTTGTCAAGTTGGATTTTTCTCTAATAAGATCTTGCCAATGTGGCAGATGAAAATAAAGACATTGTGTTTACTTGCATTGTTTATGATATGAAACATTTTCTCACATTTTGGATATTTCTATGGGTTTTAAAAATTTGTGTGTAAGTTGCTTCATCATGAACTTTGCCCATATTTTTTATTTCTGTATCTATGCTTTAGCGATTACTAACAGCTATAATTATTTTTAAAGCTCCCATAAAACTTATTATAGTGCAAATTTGGTTTGTTGATTAATGAAAAATTATCACCAAGATATCTCAAACTCAAATTTACACAGTGTAGGGAGAAAATTTGAATATTATGACTATTTTGACACATGATGAACTAGGTTCAAATTACTAAGCATAAACCTTAGAGGTTGATCATTTCTTCTAATAAAATTTTAGGATATTCAATCAAATCCAGAGTCTTTTTGCTGATTTTCATTTCTTTATTATATACAACCCAGAGCCTGTTAGAAACTATATAAAGGAAAATTTCTTTTTGTTGTTTTTGCTTTTGTTTTTAAAAACATGTGCTAATTTCATTATATTATAAAGAGATAATTGTTCTTTAATTGCATGTAAATATTAATTAAACACAGTTCCATACTGAAGCTGTTAAGCTGAAGAACATTTATCATCCTGCCTCCTATAACACACAGGAAAAATCTCATGCCTTATGGGTACAATTTCACTTCTCTGGGACATTTTTTCTTTCTTCACAGTCCTCCCAAAGTTACTGTTCAATTTGTTTTTTGACTAATCTTCAGTGTAAAAATCTCATTTTATCTGTTTTTCTTACATCATTTTTAGTTTTAAAAATTATTTTTGTATCATTTTGCTAAATCTTGTAGCCTGAAAATTACTTCTTTAAATAAGAGAAAATGGCCTGTAAAATACTTTCATCTTTTAAAAATAATATTTAATTTGTAGAGTTAGGAGAATGAAATCTTAATATCTAGCATGGATCAAATCATTCAGTATAATACTGTGAAAAAATAAGATTTTCCTGTTAAAAGTTTATAAATGGCTTCATAAAGAAAATTCCTAATGGAGTCAGCTCAACACCCTTACTATTAACTAAATACCTCATTATATAAAAGTTACCAATTATCACTGAAATAATGTTTGAAACCCTGGAAAGTAACACTATTTGGCATAAAATTTAAGTAATTTTCTTTGTCTTGTAGTAGTAAAAGTCAACCCTTTCCGCTAGCATGGAAAAGCAACCTTTTGGGAGACATGGTTGAAAGATTCTACATTTATCACTGCTTAACACATGAACTTGCTTTGAAAATATCAGAAAGAACAAACAAATAAAAATGTAATTACATTCATGAAGAAGTACCCATTAATTTTGGAGGAGATTTAATTTTCAAATGGCTGAATCTTGGATTCCACTTAACAGAGAAAACATTAGTGATAGTTACTTTGTTTACATGTCACTCAAGAAACATTTTATGACCAATTAGGCAGAGCCAAGGCTAGATTTCATGTGCAGTTTTCTAAGGATATCATTTCTTGTAAAACATGGTAAGGAAGGACAGCTGGTTGCAGCCAGCTATTCCCAATCACTGGCAGTAAGATCATCACTCTGTATCTTCCAACTTTTCTTGACACGCGGGTGATACTCTCAATCACCTTTCTCTTATCTCATTCTTCATCTGTGTTCTCTTCAGTCCCAAATTTTAACTAAAACCTCACTTCTATATATGGGTCCACTTTTCTCTAAATGTGTACTTGTTCATCTTAATCTTGCTCCATTTATTCAATTTGATCAGTGCTCTGCCTACTTCTAATCTAGATACCAAAAATCTAGCTGATTAGCTATGCCTCTTAACTTTCCCTTAGAAGTATTTCTTGCATCTGACTGGTTCCTAGCACCCTCAGTGTTGCTATATTTAACAAAGCTACAAGCTCTAATAACTTACTATTTTTTTACAGCTTGTTTTAATAGCCTCTGAAATAGTCACTCTTTGTGACAACTGCAAAATCTTCCCCTCACTGACCTCATTTTCTATTAATATAGACATATAATGGAATACTACTCAAGCATAAAGAGTGATAAACTTGAGGCTTTTATAGGTAAATGAATTCAACTAGAAACCATACTCATGAAATAAACCAGACTTGCATGTGTAAACCATATTGTCTCATTAGTGTAAAAAATTGACACAGTAAACAAGATGCAAGTTACAACAGATACAGTAAAAGAGAAAGAAACTGCTCACAAGGAAATTTTATTGTTTAATCAGTCTTACAGACCTGCATCTGTTATTAATACAACAACAATTGTTAAATTCCTATCATTTTGTTTTGAAATTCTGTATTGAAATTATTTGTTGTTGTTGTTAGCATTTTGTTTTTCTTGTTGTTTTTTATTTTTTTTCTTTTTGATTTTTCTGTTTATTTTCCTCTTTAAAATGACAAAACCAAACTGACAACAATCACTCTTCTTTGAACCTGGGATATGCTTGAACAAGAAAAATCATGATTATTTTAAAAACTCCTATCATCTATCTATTTTATCATTATTTTTTTATTTTTCATTCATTTCTGGGACAAAATATCCATGACTCAAAATGAAGAAAGGAAAGGTTTGTTTAGTGTAATATTTGTGGAGGTTTCATTCTATAAGGAGCTGGTTCCAAGGCAAAGTGCCATGACTTAGGGGCAGCAGCCAATAAAAGAAGCCAGAACAAAAACAGGGGAAGAACAAGTCTTTTTTTCTTCCTTTATATTGTACACAGGCCTCTCCGCTTCCAAGGCCAGTGTAACACTCACGAAATCTTCTTGCCCTCCTTTTGCACAGGACAGAAATTTTTACAAAGTAAGAATCTTGGCTCCCTGCTGAATCTTTTAAACTTCTAAACTTCTCAAATTGATACCATATATCAATCATAACATTTTACCCCTTGTCAACTTGGTAACCAGACATACTTTTTCAAACCAGCCTCCAGATACAAAGGTGTAGCATTTCACAATTTGGACACGATAACATAAGTTTAAAGATCCTTACGAACCAGTATTAAGTCTATCAATATTATATTTACATTAGAATTATAACATTCTGTCCTTGACCCCCCAAGACTCATCTATATCCCTTTATGCAAAAACATTTATTCCATCTGAAAAAATTGCCGAAGTCCTAAATTTTGACGTTGCCATAAAGTCCAAACCCCAAGTCTCCTCTGACATGTGAAGCAAACTCTTAGCTGCAACCTCCTGTACAAATGGAACATGCAATGGTACAAGATAAACAGTTTCATTCCAAAAATTACAAACAGTAAGATACAAAGGATTGGGACCAAAGCAAGTCTAAAATTCAGAAGGGGAAACCTTAAGTCCTATAGTTCTAATTGCAGCATCTGAAGCAATATGTGAGCAAATTGTGAGCTCCAAAGGGCTTATGTTACTCCATGCCTATGTGTTGTAGCTCCCATGGCTTCTTTCTTGGGCTGACTTTGCTCTCTGCCTGTAGCTTTCCTAAAATGATCCACATTCTTGGCTTTTCTATTCTGAGGTTTCTACTGCAACTTTGGCTTCACACTCAGCTTCACACATTGCTCTCTCAGGGGCACTCTGCCTGAACTCCTAAACTTTCGAAATCAGTATGTAACCCTTTTAAACCTCAGAACTCTTGTATTCTGTACCCACCTAAAACCAGCACCATGTGGATGTTACCAGGGTCTGCCACCAGCTGGACCCTCCTCTCTTTTGGCTGTGAGGTTTGAGAGCTTGTATCACTGGGCACTCTGAGTCCAATTCTGAGAAACAAATTTTCTATGCCCCCATCGTTCTGGAACATTGTGCTCTGCGGCTTTCACCTCAAAGCAAAGTCTTTCACATTGGCAATTTTGAGGCTGCAAAGGTTTGAGAGTTGCTACTTTTTGTAATGCCTTCAGCCATCTTTTCTATTCTGTTCCTTCTCAGCAATGGAGACCTCAGCTCTATTTTTACAGTCTACAGCTTTACTGGAACTTCCTTTCTGATCAAATTCACAATATTTTAAATCATCCTGTTGGGATATTTGCTCTTGATTCAAAAATAAATCTGGCTAAAAGTCCCCAACAATAGCCATGTCACTGACCAATATTTCATTGCTTTCAAATTTCTTCTGCCAGGTTAATTAGCCTGGTGCCTTTAATCTTTAGTTTTAGGCAAAGTATCTGGACATGACAAAAATGCAGACAAACTTTCTGACAAGCTATAATACACATCATCTGGAACCTAAAAACCAATTCAGTCCTTCTTCCCAACAGAAACCTCCCAAGCCTGGTCTTCACTGGCAGGATTTCTATCAGCCTTTAGGTTTTCAGGGCTCTGACCAGGATCTCCCTTAGGAGCAGCCTAAGGTATTCCAGTGCTACTCTTTCAGGTGACATCTCGGAACCTTTCCAAACTCTTCACACAAGCCATTCCCCAAAACTCTTGAATCACATGGTCAGGTATAGTCACAGCAACAACCACACTTCACTGGTACCAAATTCTGTCTTGGTTTCTTTTATCTGAGTTCTAGGACAAAATATCTAATACCCAAAACGAAAAAAGAAAAGTTTTATTTGCCTTAGTTTGTGGAAGTCTCAGTCCATAATCAGCTGGCCCCAAAGTACAGTGGCATGGCACAAGGGGAATACTTCACAGCAGCAACCAGCAAAAGTGAGCAGAACAAAAAGAGGAAAAACAAGTCTCTTTTCCTTCTTTATATTGTACATAGACTATCCCCTACTTGAGAGCCAGAGTAGCACTCACAAAATCTTCTTGCCCTCCTGTTGCACAGGAGGGGAATATTTACAAAGTAAGAACACTGACTCTTTGCTGAATTTCTTAGTTAAACTTCTAACCTTCTCAAGTTGGCACAATGTATCAAGCGTAACAGCCTCCATCTCCAGGAATGCCTTCTCTGTCTATCTGCTGTAAGCAATACCTTAGCTATCTCCATTTCCCTTCTCTGCATTATCATTTTTTATGATACTGCTCCCCTTTGGAGATAGTGTATATTTCTTTACTATGTGTCTTTTCTTCAAAAGTGCAGTCATTATGAATGTAAGGATTTTTGGGTCTTTTTTATTACTGAATCTCTCAGTTTTTTAGGCAGAACTTGATACAGAATGACCTATCATGAGTAAGTAGAAAATAAATGAGAGTTAGAGTGAAGAAACAAATGCAGTTTACTGCCTGTGTTCTTGATGCAATGAAAATAGTACTTCCAGGTCCCTAAAACACTTAGGTATTAAAAAAAAACAAACAAACTCAAGTTTTAACCATTTAATTGTTTAACACCAAAAAAAAAAAAGCAAATTAGCTAAGTAAAAAGTCACCACATGACCAAAACGCAGAAGGAGTATTTGATGGATCATGTATTTATGTATTCTTACCTTATCACATCCTACTTATTGAGGTTACTGAGGAAGGATAAGAAAATTAAATCAGTAGGGAAGGAAATGAGAAAGTGAAAAACAAGATCAGGAAAGGATGAAATTAGTGCATATAACTGCGGGCAGTGGCTCCCTATTCAACTTTAAACATTTCATTTGTGAAAGCAAAAGACAACAAATCACTTCAATCTTCACAGAGTCTATAAAGTAAAAATCTGTTCTAAGATAGGACTTCTTTAACGTTGAGATTGGAGTGACATATTCTGTATTATAGTTTATTGAAAATGTCATCTTCCATATGTAATAACAAAAAATCTTGAGTGAAAGCAGGAGCTGCCAGGAAGGCATTCTGACATCACACAAAATAACTGGAGATATCAAATATAAATTTCCTGTCTTTGCTTAGTTTACCTTATCAGAAATATTTTTCACCGTAAATTCTTGCATAGTTTTCTTTTTTACCTCCCAATTTGTATGCTTTATAATAGCTTTTAAAATGTTTCATTCCCAAAGCATGACATTAATGTATATTTTAAAATAAGTGAATGAATGAGTCAATGTTAACATAAAACATTTTAGGATTTCAGTTAAGACATGATACTTACAAAGATAGAGAATGTGACCCAGATAGGTCAGCATCAGATTTTTTTACAAGTGAATTTCATGGTTTGAATGTATTCACCAAATCCATGTTTTGAAAACTTAGTTTCAGATGCAAGTGTTGGGAGGAGAAGTCTAATGAGAGTGATTAGGCCATGAAGGCTTCATTTGCATAAGTGGATTAATGTTATAATAAAGATTATCAATTAGTTGTTAAAAGGGTGGTTTTATTATAAATGTAAACTCTCTCTTTTGTAACTTTGACATATTTCAACGCTGCCATGTTCTTGTTTTTCCCAGCCTCTGGACTGTAAGAAATAAATTGCTTTTCTTTATAAATGCCCCAAATCTGTGGTATGCAAAACAATAAAATATAGGCTTATCTTATTAATTATCTTGGTTTATTACATATTTACAAACAATTTACTTGTTATTAAATATTTGTCTTTGATACCTAAGATAATACAAAAGATCCATACCTCATATAGCTTGAGCTGACATTATAGTGAACAAATAAAGTTGAAGAATTGAATCTATCCTGTAACTTATGTGACATTGCATTTGGTAATCTAATGGCTCTCTAGAAGTTGCCAATTTATAAGGCTTACCATTCAGTTTTCTACTTTGTGCTGCTTAACTGAACCGTAGTCTACTTCCCTCCCATAAGAACTCTCATTTCAGTTTCCTGGGTACCAAATTTGAAAAGGAACCCTTTGGTCAACTGTCTTCCTACTTTAAGAGTCATTGCAAACATTCCAACTACTATCCTAGGGGATGTCATTCTGCAACCATTCAGGCCTTCTCAAATTTATTGTTGTAGTAGACAATGAGGTTTTCTGCTTTTGAAAGTATAGAACTCAACAGAACTCAGCTCTGGTACTCATCAGCTGGTAAAACTATTTACCTTTCCGATCCAGGCTGTGACTAGGTATAATGATGATTTTCTCTAAAGGTTTCTGTGAAGGTCAAGGAAGACAAAATATTATTTGATCCTAGTGCTTGGCAGGAGAGCATGTTTCTTTTCCCAGTTCTGGGAATATAATTCTTTCTGATGAGGTGAACTATTCCTCAATGAAGGCAGTAGAACCCCAGGAAAACTGAAAAAGGAAGGTTCACTGAATTTATGTTAAGATGATTTCCCCAGAGGACACCCTTAAATAATCCATTGAAAACTGTAATTTATTAGTAATGTTTGGGATAGAATGACTTATCCCTTGGGAAATGTACATGATCATGTAGCTCTCATAATCATTCTTGCTTATTATCTTGTATCCATTTTACACATCAAAATATAGCCACTTAAATTCTGTTTTAATGAAATTATAATTAAGAACCAGCATCATCGTTGTTTTCAGTTCATATCTATTGGCACCCTTATTAACTTCACTCTGTACTGTATCTATAAAAATTACTTGCCAATTAAATATAAAATGTCTGAAAAAGACATGTCCCAGAAGAGAAAAAGACAATTTATCTTGCTTTTCTTTGAATAATGGCAATATCTATGTGCATATATTTTGGAATAGCACCAAAGTTTGGGACGCCATTATACTCTGTAACTGTGATTTGCATTTGAAATCCTGAAGCTGATATAGTGTAAAGTGGCAATTTAGTTACATTTTTACTCAGTCCCCACATTTGTTCACACTTGCTGTTCCTCGGGGTATGAGCTTTTATTAAGGTTATAAAATGCTTCGACCTTCATCAAAGGCACAGTGACATCCCTTGAGGTCCAAAGCATTAAAGATGAGGTGAAATGCAAAATCATTATCTGAGGGCAGCATCTCTCCTACCACAAAAGCTATTCAAATCATCCAATTGAATGGCAAACCTATCTAAAAACTAATAAAGAATTTTCCCTAGCAGTTGAAATATTCATCGAATTGGTTTTCAACCTATAATAAGATGTAAACTGGATGACAGTCAAATGATGCTGCTGGTTCACTCTACCTGACCTTTGTAGGTTGAGTAATTAATGTTCTTTGGGTCTAGAGGTCAACAGTTGTGGAGAATTTGCAATGAGAAATTTCACCAGGGAAATGGCTCAGTGGTGAATGTTTATGACCTGCCATTGTTTCAGCACCAAAGTCTCAAAGAGGTATTATTCTTCTTTCAGGGTTAGTGGCACATGTTCATTTGACTGTTCATGAAAACTTGTAAGTGCATGAATGCTGACACTATGAGAAAATATCACTTACATGAAACTTGGTTTATAAAGACTAGTGCTTGTTCCTTTATCTTCTAACACTCAGCACTGTTCACCAATGTATGTAAAATGCCAACTCTTTGACTGTTTATGAATATGGTTGTCTCCTGGAAGATGTTACTGTGTTTTCATTGCAAATGTAATGATGTAATAATATGATTATCAGAAAGACATAAAATGTCCTAGTTAAAAGAAATCAAAACAAACAAGGAGTTTATTGGTTTTCTTCAAGTTCATAAGTCCACTGAAGATCTGCATCTACAAAGGTGGAAATGTAGGTTGATAAAAATTTTTAACATTGAAATTGCTAGAAATAATCCATTTGGTGATTGATATAAGGATTGATATTAATGCTTTTGATTGGTTGACATCAACTTAGTGCACAAATAGTTCTGTTATCTGTGTTATTCAGAATCTCTGTTGGAAAATAAAGAGGCTTATGGGAAGTAGATACAATCTGAGTTTTTTGTTTAGGCTAGAAAATTGTACTGAGCCTATTAATGATTGGGCAGTTTGGAATACTGTTGAAGCGTTTTCTCTCACAACCTAGGCATTAGAAGAAAAGATACAGGGCATTGGACTGAGAATTAGAAAACCTGGCATCTGGTAATGATTCAGTGAGTCCATAAAACAAATGTAAAAAGTTGCTTTAACTAGTCTTAGTTCTCAGTTTCTAGTCATATCAGCTATGTCTAAGGCTCTTCCATATTTGAATTTCCACAATGAGGTACAGCCTTTGTTTATGAAAGTGCTTGCTGTACACAAGATAGATAATAGTTGAATATGACCATGGAATTATTTATACTGGGACTCTAAGCATATTGAAGGTAGGAGGCTGGCTTCTAAAATCTCAGCAAACCTTACTTTTGCGGGAATGAATATTTTAAAGGCAAAAGTGAAGACATTTCTGATGAACAGACTCTTAAGGTCCATTTATCCAGGTTCCCTAAAAACACTTAAGAACACAGTGAGTCACAGATGGGAAACATTTGCCACTGCCTTCTAAAGGCTGCTCCCTGAAGAGTGAGTACCAGTGCCAGTTTCTCATGGAAAATAGAAGTAAAAGTTAGCCCAGGAAGTGAAAGGAGTTTTACTAATCACTGGATCACTTCATAGTTTCTACAGAATAACACAGAAATTTAAGAAGTAAAGAAAACTACACAACACACTTAACATATCTGAATATCCAGAATACACTCCAAGAAAGAAAAAAGTTCTGAAAATAAAAATTAAAAACAATTCCTGAAAATGACCTTTTATGCTTCTATCATTGCATAAGATAATGAACGCTAGTAAGAACAATCTAAAAAATTCAGTCTAAAGGGAAACCATAATGAGACCAAAGTTGAAACAGAAACAATAATAATTCCACTGTAAACTGAGAATAATAAAAATATATCTGGACAAATCAGATTGTGGATGACAGAGGAAGTCTTTAGAAGTATGTATCTCTGGCTGGGGTTCAAGCTCAGGTGGCATAAACAATTGGCAAGTATGAGTTCTATCCCTGGAACTATATATATATATCTTGGCAAGATATATATATCTTGGCACGGCACCTATCAAAATGTTTGCTAAAGAAAAGATCAAAAATGAGAAAAGCAACTTTTGTCAACCAGGTAGCAAGGAAAAAAAAAATCTAAAGGACAGTTTTAGAGCTCTGCAAGATAAAAGAAAACAAAAAGGCAAACATACAGAAAATAGTCTCCTGCCACATGTGAAATCCTGAAGATTCCATGCTTTGATACACCAACAGAAGAATTGGCCACCGTAAGAATTTTAAACCACTTCAAACTCACTGACTCATATAAATACGTGCAACTTGTTGTAACATAAAAACTAATGTTGCAAGCAGTGAGTTAGTCAGAAATATTATAGGCAGTGAGATAGGCCTAGGTCTTTATTTGGCGCTAAAACAGACACCTGGCAGCTATCAGGAAGCTGACGCTTCCTGCTCTGGGCCAGGCCTCAAGACAAAAGCCACATAATCGCACCCATATCCTGGGACTGATCCCTAAATAGTTCCCATTCCCTTAGGAAAGAGTCACAGCTCTGTAAGAATCTCCACTTTCTACAGTTGTTTCCCCATTTGTTCATAATGTAATCAACTTTACCTGAATTATTGATCTCATTGGCTAACTATAGTTATTTTTCACCTTAAACCCATTTTTTTACTCTATAAAAGTCCCTAGAAAAGACCCAGTCCATGGTAACCTGCTTGGGACCACTTCTGTCTCTGTTCAAACAGAAGCTTTCTTTCTCTCAATAAATATATTGTGCTCTTAACGTCCATTGTTCCTAAAATTCATTCTTTAATTTTAGAGAACACAAGCTCATTGTAGTCATAGTAGATCAGAAGTTTCATTCCCCTATATCAATAAGGCTTAACATGCTTCATTGGTAAAAAGCTTTTTTTCACTGTAAAAATTTATAAAATAGGACTTGCAATTTCTGGCCTGGTGTGTAAGAAATTTAGAAGTTACAATTTCATCCTAACATCTAAAGAGGTGAAAATTAGCATGGAATTGATTTCTTAGAACTGGAGACAAAGAACAAACCACTCTCCTCAAAAGTTAGAGATGGACAATTTTGATACTGGGAACTTACCTGAACTAGGAACCATGAGTTAAAACAAGATTATAGATAGGAAAACCTCCAGTGTAATTGATGAACTCTTGGGTGCTCAGTGTAAGTAGAATAACCATTTAGATTGAAATTTCTCAAAATCTCAAAAAATAACAAAATAAAGGATAAGATAACAAATAAGAAAACAGGGGAAAAGGAAATAATGACAAAAGCAGAAATTAACACATTTTGTTAAAGCAAATGAGTTATGTTTGCGTGTGTGTGCATGTGTGTACGTGTGAGAGAGAGAGAGAGAGAAACAGAAAGAGAGAAACAGAGAAAGAGACAGAGAGAGAGAGAGACAGAGAGAGAGAGAGACAGAGAGAGAGAGCACATTTGTACCAAATAATATTAGGAGTGAAACCATGGAGATGGAGATAATTTAATGATTGTTCAGGCTTGATAAAATGGTATGGAAAATATAGACACTAGTATAGAAAAACTCAAGCAATATGGCATCCATTTAATTTTAAAAATTATCATAAAATGCATTGGTCCCTTTCCATGTGTCCCTTTCCAGTTATCTTCCCTTGCTCTGAACACACTTACAGCACCCTTCCTGCTACTTTCTGTAGTATTTCTGGAAGTTCTGTTTCACGAGTGTCTATGAGATGTGAGCTAAAACTGCAGTGAATGCGGCTCCTGAATGCCTTATAACACCAAAAGCAGGCTGAAAGATATTGCAGCATGTACTCATCCTCCTTACTTGCCAGATCTGGTACTGTGTGACTTCTGGCTTTTCCCTTGAGGCAAAAAATAGTTTCAGTACATTGAGAGAGACATGACAGCTCACAAAAAGGACCTCCAGCTTTGTTTCACAAAGTGGCAAGGACAATGGCTTAAGTGTTCCAAGCAAAGGGAAGTATCGGGAGGGGGACTGATGGCAGTATGTCTTTTACTGTAAAATTTTTTAAAGTTTAAAATTTCACCATAATTTTCAGTTACATCTCAAATATATGGAAAGTCCATTATTTTACAATTTGAAATAGGGAAAAATCTGACTTGAGTGTGCATGTGGTTAGTGTTTGTGAAGGGGCGAGTGAGAGCTAATGTAATGCGAAGCCCACACACAGTTGTGGTTATAGTGTTTATCTCAGAAACCACGATAACATGAGTAAGGGGATAAATATATGTGCCATGTGTGGGCTAAACTTATTGCTTATGGCAATAAGAGAGGATACCACCCTTGCGCAAAGGAGAATTAGAGTTAATGCTGAATTTCTTCAGATTCATTTGGATTTTAGAATCACATTCTTACAGATTTCTCATTGCCTACCATTACTAAACATTTTTGCAAACACAAACACTTATTTTAGCTCACACTTCCTTTTCCATGAAGCGGGTTAGGAGTTGTTTTATTATCAAACAAACATTTAGTATCAAACATCTTAGCAGAGTCAGCTTATAATAGGATGATGTGACAAACAATGTCTTGTCTTATACAATATTTTCACATCCCAAGGCTGTTTAGAGCTACCTTTAGGGCTAGAACTTGATCTTATATATTTTAGCTCGGCATATTCTAGACTTTCAAAATAACTGTTGACTATACCAAAAATAAATCATTTTTCAATTTTTAACAATTTCTATGTAGTAAAAATTTTCCCAATTTTAAAAATATTACAGGTTGTCAGTTCCATTTGACATTGCTATAAAATTTCAGCGCACCTGAACAAAGTATGCTAGTTCTATAGAATGAGCCTTAAGCTATTTTTTCTTAGTCAGAAAAAATAGATTTATTATTTCCTAAATTTCCCTCATTTAAAAAAGAGCTATTGCATCTTTGATGCTGAGCATAAATTGCAGTCACACTTCATTCTAATATATTCTTTTACTATTTGACTCCTCAGAAGATTTAAAGGTTACCAATTTACTGTAAAACTTATCAGAAAATAGTCACCAGCTTTGGCTAGAGAAAACATAAAAATATAACTTACAAAAGATTTATCATACTATTTTCATTTTAGCATGTTTTTAGAACCAGTAACCTAGTTCCTTGTTGCCTCTTCAAAGACAAAGTTTAATATTAAACATTAACTCTCTAACTTACCTACTTTGTGACTGCTGGGACAAAATCCCTGGCAAGTGCAAAAATGAGTAGCAAAGGTTTCTTTCAGCTCACAGTTCGTAGAGGTTTCAGTCCATAGTCATCTGTTCTGTGTCAACTTGACAAAGTTATGAAGCCAGTTGTTTCCTCAAAGACCATTCTAGATGTTGCTGTGGCATAACCGTTAGGCTAGATTAATATTTAATTTGGCAGACCTTAGATACAGTAAAACATCATTGCTAATGAGAGTGTGTCTGTCAATGAAGTACAAGGCTTTAAGAGCAAGGACCTAAAGAAGTTACCAAAAGAAGGAATTTGCATTCAAAAGTGATATCAGATCTTACCTAACCCTCCAGTTTGCTTGGTTTCATCATGGATTTTGGACTTGCCAGCTGCTGAAATTCCACTATTCCTGAATCTCCCTCTGCATCTGGTTTATTCTCTCCGTCTCCCTCTCCTCCTTACTCCTCTCTCTTTGCCTTTCTCTCCCTCCCCTATTCCATTTCATTCTGCCTCACTCTCCCTCCTCCATTTATTTCACTTATTATTTATTGAACCAACAAAGTTTATTACCCAGGAACATTTCTGCTTTTTCCTGTCTCATCACAGTCCTTTCTTCTTAACTGAGGACTCTAGCAACAAAGATCTGAATCTTCCCTAGGAGGGCAGGAAACACAGCCATGATTCCCGTGGATCTCACATGCAGTTTTCTAGGTGTCTGGTTAAAATAAAGTGATCAAACACCCACCAATAGTAATGAAATATTATTATTGTTATAATCACAACAAATCATGATGATACTTAAAACAAGCTGTGATGATAACAACCACCTGTGATAATGGAAATATGAACATGGTCTTTATTTATGCCTTTTTTTGCAATTTCATAAAAAGTGTGGATATACCAGGCAAATGAATAACTCACATCTTTGGAAGGATGAAAGATGATGGCAAGATTTTATCATGCAACTCAATAGTACAAGTTTAAAATTTAGTAATTTTTTATTTCTAGATTTTTTCATGTAAACTTTCCAACTGTTGTTGATCATAGTTAAGTAAAACTATATTTGATTACATTTTTAGTTAATTTAATTAGCGTGCATCATTTTGCAATATACAAAACAGTACCCTATAAATAAACTTGCTTTGCTGATAGATGAATTTATCCTGACCATCAGTTTGATATCTTGATGCATGAACAAATTCACTGTCAATCAAATATATCAGAAGAAAAGATTATATCAATTTGGTCAATAAATAGGGAGGATAACTGGTAATTTGTTGTGGAATTTAATTTCCACTTTATTTTAAAACTAGTGTGTGAACTCAATAGCATATCAGGTGTGTGCTTACTACATATAGCAGGACTATTTTTACTCTTTTGCTGCCCTTTTCTGTACATCCTAAGTGTATCTCAAGCCAGTAAAAAGCAGTAATAAAAACATATATCTCCAGCGTTTGTTCACTCCTTTATTTCATGTTCTTGACTTAACTTCTTTGATGATATTTTAAATGAAAGAGGTAAGACTAGACAACATGTTAGACATGCTTTCATAGGCATTTCTTTTGTAAGCTCTTTTTTCTTTTTTTTTTTTTGAAAAATAAAATAAATTTTCATAACCAAGTAAGAGATTAGCAACAGTTATTACACTATGTGTCTTTAGTTTCTCAATACAAGACATCCTGAATTCTTATTACAATTACATGATTATTTTGTTTAAATACTGTTATTTAAAATGTCTTCTCAAATTCACTGCTGATTTGCTTTTAACTGTTGTTTTTTCTTTCTTCACAGAGTATATTAATCTAGTATCTCTACAGTACACTTAAATTTGCTATCTTGATTTTGGGACAGGCAAGCACATATTAGGAAGTGTCAAACTCTGTCTGTCTAACTGGATATAGATGCACCACGTGGCGATTTTGATTGTACAGGAAGGAAAGTAAAAGTTGATCTCACAGACCATCAAAGGAAGAATTGAACAATTTTTATCTTCATCTCCTTCCTTGTCCCGAATTCATTTTTTTCTTTTCAGTTTTATCATTTGCTTTTATCTGTCTATGCTCCTTGAACTTTCATGTGTGAAATATGTTGTGAAAATATCCTCTGGATCCTATGATATTATTATTCCAAACCATTTTTTCTTGAAGAAACATACACAAAAAATGTAGCTTGGCTTTTCATCGGTATGATTTTTCCAAAGCCTTCATAATGTCAAGTTGAGGTGCTATGTGTTTTCATCATTTTCAAGCTACAGTGACCTTTTTGTTGTCATTTTTAAAGGGCTAAACACTTTCTTACCTTGAGGCTTTCTTGTTTATTTTTTTCCCTTTGCACAAATAATCTTTTATCTTTTCTTCTCTAGACTTTGATTTAAATGACATTTTTTTCAAAAAGATGTTTCTCAACTTTCCAGTAAGCTATTTTGTATAAATTGAGCATTTTCTAGGATTGCAATTTATTTTTGCCTTATATTTAATATTTACCATTTTCCTATAGTAAGTACTTATTGTTTTACTTGACCAGTATTTTTTTAACTTTCTGTGAACAAAATTGCCATTCTGAAACCATCCCTGTCTGCCTCGGTGTGATTTTTCCCAGAGATTCTTGTTCCTCTTTTATAATTATAATCACACTCAACTGCCATTGTCAAGTACAGAAATGGGGATCTAACATCTGAGGACATTCTGTTTGTCACAGCTCACTGGAAAGGGTGCCAATCAAAAGTTTTAATTCTCTAATGTCTTGAGTTAAATCTTTTTGTTTAGTTTTATTTTTAAATCTGCTAAATGTCCAGACTATGTAGCTTTGCTTAAGATATATTAAAGACAGCAACTGCAGAGTATTTTCCATTCTCTTTTTTTATCTTCCTCAGATGTAAACTTTTGCTTGGAAACACGTTTTTCTTCCTTATAAAATGTATTTTATTGATTTGCAGTATGTAAAACATAGTATGTTCTTCCATCATTTTAGGTTTGGGTAAAGTGGGAAAGAACCGAGCTATTTTAGGAATTCTTCTTGAGATTAGCCTGCTAACGAAAGCTCCAGGAATCTAACTGCGTGTGTTAAAACAGACTCTATCTGTCTGTCAAAATGCCCACCGTGGGACCATAGCATTTCCACTTCTCCCTGTGCTCAAAAGTTTGAAGGAGTACAGTCAACCACACTTCCCACTGTGTCACCGTAACTGTTTACACACCAGATGAAGGCAATCCATCAATGCCAAGAGAAACTGCTCTCATGACTGCAGATACCAAACACAATGTTAAAACATTTGTTTAAAAAACACAAAATCTTATTATATTAGCTCTCTTAAAAAATATCTATCATTAATATTAAAATATTTAATCTATTTGCAATAGTTTATATGTAAACCATATAGAAAAAAAATCAATAATGAAATGGGAGAAATAAGTCTAATAGTAGCAGTAATATGACTAGTTTTTTATAGGATAGAGAACAGTTCCTTAGCCAGTCACACTTTAAGTGTTTAATTTTTCCACAGTTTATAAGAGGCAACAGTTTAGAAACTAGGAAAGTGAAATTTAGTCAGGGGATGTGATAGGAATAGTGTTGCCATATAAAATACAGGGCATCCAGTTATATTTAGATTTCAGATAAATAATATTTTTTGCTTTAAATGTGCCTCAGCTATTGCAAACTGATCTGAAATACAAATTTATTTGGTTGCAGTATCTTCTTATTTTTGTTTGCCGTTTCTAGATAATGTTAGTAATTGGTGATACAGGTGAAGAAGGGCACAGCTGACGATTGAAAAGATTACAGCATAGGCTCTGATGAATTACTGTCATTAGTAGGAGACTATATGAGACCAAATAACCAGGTGAGAACATACGGTAAAATTACTGCTGAGAATGTACATAGTCTTTTGAGGCTCTGAAATCTGTGAAGTGTTTTGACCAAGTGGGGGAAAGCATTGATTAGGAATATTTTTTTGGTGCTTACCTATCACATCCACCAATCACTGAGGATTAAAGCTCCTAGGAGTAGAATGTGTGCTTTGTGAAGGATTAGCTAACATTAAAGATCCAAGCATAAACTCTGGTAGGAGAGAAATTCTAAGAAGTATTTATTTATTTATCTGGTGCCCAGAGTCAAACTCAGCACCTTGTGCCAAGAAGGATATTTTGTGAACAAGAGGGAACCAAGCTCTGCTAGTATCTTGAGCTCTTTAATTCAGCAGTCACTGTGGAAAGTGAGTGAGGTTATGGAAGAAGACTTTGGTGGACTTCTTCACTTACTCTTTAGAGTGAGTACTTGAGATTCTTTTAGATTATATAGTTATGTGAAGATTAAGAAATAAGAGCTCTATTTAGTTTTTGTCTTCTTTGGTAAAAAGAGCTTTTTATCAATGAAAGTTTTATAAAAAATTAAGTTCTTGGTATCTGAGTAATCATAAATTCTAGAAACATATGTGATATTTCTTTCCATATGTAACAAAAATTCTTGAACTTGTAACTGTTACCAAGCTAGACAAAAATTGGCCAGTGACAATTCATCCTGATACTTGACTGCAATTGTAAGGGGCACAGTTGTACCTCAGTTCATGAACTTAATTTTTTCCAATTATGCTTGCAAACTGAATTGGATGAGAAATAAATCAATTTGATGGTTAGGTTCAATGCTGACCTTCTGGAAAAATTTGACTTAGTTCTTGTCTAATTTGTTTTGTGATGAGAACCGTGGAAGAATTAAGTTCATGAATCCAGGTACCACCGTATTAAATGTGTTTAACAGCAGAGTTTCTCTTCTTAGTAAAAAAAAGAGCACTGAAGTCCCTGGAGGGTTTGGTGCCATTCAAATTCCTAAGAAATGGGTCTCCTTCATGTGATAGAGTTGAATAGATGATGCTGCCTCTAATGAAGGATTCATTTGAAAGATACGCATTCAAGCAGCAGTGCTTTATTATGCTTTGCTATATTTATCATTTCAGTGACTTAGTTGTGTACTTGAGTATTTCTGTTTTAAAATAACCTGTAAGCACTTTCTGGTGCATGACTACAATGATGTATGAAATGACAGAGACCTTTATTACAGAATGAATGGTACCAGTGAAGAAGATTCAGTGACTTTTAATCTATAAATGCCTAATCTAAATGACAGACATCAAATTTGACATTTGATCATAGTGGCAAGAATAAAAACCATTGAAATTCAGTGTGGTATGCTTTAGAAATAGTGGAAAGTATAAATTCTATGAAAACATAAATGAATAAGATAATGACACATCTATATATATGGTGATGGAAGAGAAGTTCAATTCTTAGGCAGAAAACAACATTAATTTAATTAAAGGGAGACATAGACAACACTATTATAAGAGTTTCTTGGCAAAAGCTCTACTAAAGTTAGAACTTTATAAATTCTTTCATAAGAGTGCTTTTTTAATTTTACAGAGATTAATCAATGGTGGCTACTTTTTTTTTTTTATTTAAGAGGAAAAAGAGAAAAACACAAAACAAAACAAAGCGGTGTAAGGGTACACGTAATACAGAACTACAAAACAAAACAAAACAAAACAAAACAAAAATAACAGTAAGAAATCACCTGTTAGTAGATTGCATATTATCATCTTGAAAATAGTTGCTCAAATCACAGTATCAAAGAATACAAGGTGGACATTCAAACAGGGAGACTGCAAACAGCTGTGTTCAATGATCCAAAAACATTAATATAGTCAGCTATTTAACACCCCTAAACATACTTGCTATTATATCCATTAGAGCTCTTTTTTTTCCCCTCTCTTTTTTACAACAAAATTTACACATTTTGGATTTTATTACTCCTTAGTTCTTATTACTTTTTTGGGGGGGAGAGAATAAAGTCAAATATGGCAAAACAAAGTTGTCAGTCAAAACCAAGGATAGACATAGCACATGATGTAGAACAGAGTACAAGGTTATCAACAATGGTTATCAACGTTGTCCCTTGTTTCCTTAAAAAGAATTGTCTATCTCATTAGATATTATAAAGTTGGACAAAACAGTAGAGAACAAGACCAATAAAACTTAGGCATTGTAAACATTACAGGACTTCCAAAGAAGACAATAGTCAAACCAGAATGGGTATCTTAGTGAATCTTATTGCCTTCAAAGTAGTTGCCTATGTCTTCAAACTTGATACTATCATATAGAATGGAACAGAGTCTAATCGGTCAAAACAAGATCGTGGGAGTACTACAGGACTTCAAAACAAGTTAATAGGAAATCAAAAAGAGTTACTATTTATATATCCTAATTTTTTAAATTTTTTCTTTAATTAAGACAAACATAAGAAATGACTAAATAATTTTTTTTTAAAACAATAAGGGGGAAATTAAGATAAAACAGGACAAAGCAATATAACAATAGAGGTCAAAGAATGACTGTTTCAGCAACCTAGTACTTCACCACCATATAACCCGACTTAATAGTAGTTAATTGGTGGCTACTTTTGCTATTGAGTTGCTATTTCTTTTCCCAAAATTATCTGTAGTGCTCTGTAGAAGGCGTAATACTATAGAAGCATCTCCTAGTTAAAGCTCCTTCCTTTAGAAAGTGAACTTACCATTTCAAATGTTAATTTCCTAAGCTGTTCCAATAGACAATTATTGCTTTGATGACAAAATAAAACAGAAAAAATGTCTGATAGGATATTTCCACAGATAAAAGCATAACAGAAGGGGAAAACTATGCATAATTCTTTTTATTGTAAGTTCTCTACTATTTGTCCTAAAGGGATTACAAAACAAGTCAGAACCTAATGGCTACCATGGCTGAAGACTGTTCCCTGTGACTCTTTGCCCTTAACACAAGAAAGCATAGCCAGGTTTCGCAGAAGAGTGAGGAGTCTGACCTTCAAAAAGGTTTAAATGTAGTGTGAAAAATAGGTAAATATAGTCTAAGTACTGATGTGATACAGTAAAATTTATAAAATACTTTTTACCAGCTTTGGTAACTTGGTTTACTTCAAGTGTTTAATTCATTCTCGCTACATTAACAAAATGCTTCCTAGTCCTGAACAGAAAATAGTTATCTAATTATGGAAAAAAAAAAGCAATATTCCCAGATTAAATGACGTGATAGCTGACTTGACACCATGGAGTTCAGAGCCCACGCTGAAGTCCAGGGAAAGGTAAACTCAGTAGAAAGACTTAAAGGTCTTTTATCCTTGTACAGAAGATAAGCAAAGAGAAAGGAAAAGCAATTAAACTCTGGGATCAAATGTACAGGAACTTCTCAATCTTTAACTCCTTTGAGCATGTTGCCTTTCTACCTTAAGTCACGAAGGGCAAGAGAAACAGGATATCACATGATCCAGGGGGAAAGATTCTTTGGAAGCAAAAAAAAAAAAAAAAAAAAAAAACACTTAAGGAGAAATTTTTAGAGATAATTAAGGGGCTGAAATATCCTTTGGGCAAACCCACATTCAATGTCATAAGTTCCCCTAAACAGGGAAAGGAATTATCCATAGAGATCTGGACTTTGTGTCCTCTGGTATTTATATCTTTAGGAACAATTTAAAGAGCTAATCAATTTACATGACTATCAGTATGGACCTCCATATTTCAACAAGACTTTTTAAAGTGCATTTTATATAAGTATGAAAATATTTACTGTCAGGAAAATGTTAGGTGGATTCATGGATGTTATGTCTGACAGATTTGTAAGATATGTTCCCTAGAAGTCTACATCTCTGAAAGCTTGAGAAACCTTGTAAGAGAAACTTTGCTTTAAGAGAGGAACTAAGCAGGAAAACTTGACTTAGAAACATCCTGATACTCATAGAGGAAATGTATCTCTTTAGGTTTGGACTGAGATACACAGTCAAACCACAGAGATAGAAATATAGCACTGAGAAAACATCAGAAAGCGTTGTTTTGTAAAGCCCTCAGTCAAATACTGTAGAATTAGGTGGTCCTGTATCAGTAAACCTCCAATAAAACATCACAGCAAAAGATATAATGAAATTTTCTTGATCTTAGTCACAGAACATCTACCACATTTATCTTATTTGAGGCATCTGGACTTAACTTCTATCTGTAGAATGGTAATGATCATACCAGTATGGTGTGCTATGAAGCACAATGGGTCGTGCAATGTCACTTGGTATGTAATAGAGCTAGAACATATATTACAGATTATGTATTAATAAACAAGGCAAGAAACTAATAGAAGAAAGAGAGGAAGGAAAATAAAAACTAGGGCCATACAAATAGCTCAGTGGCATAAGCCCCTGCCTGATAAGTGTGAGGTCCTGAGTTCAAAGCCTGATACCAAGAAAATAAAAACTAGGACAAGTAACTTTTAAATTCCTTTTTAAAATTTTTAAGTATTAATATTATTTGTAATAATTCAGCAATAAATATCAGTTCTATTTACTTTAAGTCCAATACTTTTGAAATACTGGATGTAAGCTAATTTATGATAATTACAATTTAAACACTGTGGCATGAGCAGTGGCATATTATGGATATGTTTGGTAGTTTAAACTTCTCTCCAGGGGCAGTTCCCCCACTAAAAATTCACACTGCCACAGCAGTAGTCAGCATTGCACAAAAGAGTTCAGTCAAGGAAAAGTGATTACCAGGTATCTTGTGCAACACTTGTCTTATTCTGTTAAACTGGTGAGTGAAACATTTCCACTGGTGAAAATATTTGGTAATCAGATAGGAATATAACAAAAACAAATGCCTCTTGATATCATTAAAAGAAATTCAAATTGTACAAATTATTGAGTTACTTCCTACTTTTGTGAGCGCAGAGCATATGAATCCAAGGAGATCATTAATCTTCATGTTAGAGATGAAGAGCATATGAATCCAAAGAGATCATTAATCTTCATGTTAGAGATGGTTGCCAAATGTTGTAACAGCATCCTATCGCTGGAAGGAGGTCATACATCTCTTGAGTAGACTTTTAGGTAAAGTAGTATTCAGACCATAGGAAAGGAATTGCAAGGTCTACAACTTTATACAAAATGGAGTGAAAGGTTCAATGGCTTAAAAATAAACCTTAATTTGTTTTTAGAAAATATTGCATATGAAACTAAATTTGGCTTATGACTGGATCTTTGTAATGTTAATTGTAAAGTTGTGAGATGAGCTAACCAACATGGAGTCCCATATACTTCCGTGGCTACTCTTGGCTCCAAAAGAAACTCAATATTTAGAAACAGTCATATTGGCTTGAGTCAGGTTGCAAAGCTTTAAAATACTTCTTTTAGTAGATATTTTAATCAATTTTGATGCCTAATGGGAATGAAATTCAGGGAAAGGGATTTAGTTTTGCTGCTGCTATTTAATTCAGTGTTTGAAAGCAGTCTCCTGAGGCATACATCCCCAAATTACACACAGAACTCACACTGAAAAAGCTATCTTTCCTCAACAATTTTGCATGATTGTAGAAAGGAAATACGAGAGAGGTGAGTAAGAAAAAAGAAATATTATTAAATGACAATGTGGACTAGAGGAGATAAAATAAAGTAGTTTTCCAGTATTTTTGAGGAACTCCTTATGGAGGAGGAATATTGACACCTGTGAAAGTGACATTAAATAAATACTGCTGCCAAAAGTACGTCAGGAACTCAGATGATCTGTGACTACAGATCTGCAGAGCTGAATTAATGAAAGCATCTTGCTTTTTTTTTGCTTGTTTGTTTTTGGTACCAGGAATTGAACTCAGTACCTTGTGCTTGCCAGACAGTTGCTGTGAGTTACATCCCTGACTCTATTGAAGGCATCGTATATTAAGTCATTTGACAACCTGGATGTTGTTTATCATTGAAATGAAACTTAATATACCTTTTAAATGCTATAAGATGGGTACCTTCAGGTTAAGTGGAATACAATCTGAGTACATTAGGTGCCTGAAGATGTTTGCATTTTCCTTAGCCTCACAGGTGGTATCTAAGATTCATCATCTTCAATCTCCAAATTTATCAGAATCACTCTCCAATGTGTAATGCTTTTATGGTTACGTATTTCTTGCAGATGAAATTCAAATAATTTCAAATTCAAATAATTTGACCTTGCACGGTATCACCTACAGGAAACTCCTCTGTGAATGAAGCGGAGCTTCTGATGCTTGCAACATTCATCTCACACATGCTCCACGGTGCTCCTCTGCAGCCTTGCTCTCTGTTTACACTGCAAAGAGCTCATTTTCCCTCGACCAAAAATATCAAAGGTTCTGTGTATGAGAAAGAAAAAGAAAACACGGGTGTGGCTTTCTGCTCTGCATTTCTGTAAGTAATGCTAGAAGAAAAAAAAAAAAAAGAACAAGTCTATAAAAAAATTCTTTTTGTGGGAAAAGATAGCTTTCCCACAAGCTCTGCAGAGATGCTCAGAAGCAATTTACATAATGAGTATGGATTCCAAGTTTCTCTGTACTTGATTATATGGGATAAAAACAGTTTTCACAAAATAAATTCACTTGGCTCTCCCAGCACCCTATGTATAGTCAAGAAAAAGATCTTTTTTTAAACATTAAATGGAAAGAGAATGTTCTAGGGTCTGAAACCCGCATCAGTGTGCCAAGGAAAAATGACATTGTTCTGCCCCTTCAGAAGTTATCAATTATCCAAAATTGAGTTTTACCAAAGGAGTGAGAAATGTCAAAAGAAAAAACAAAAGAACTGAGAGAGAAATATCCAAGAAATGGAGAAAAAGAGACGTGTGCAGACCCAATGAGAGGCTGGCACCATGCCCTGGCACTCTTTGCCAGCCATCCCATCTGTGGCTGGCTGGGCTCCGTTAAGGTAAGATAAGAAATCTGTGCTCTGAAATGTGTGCCTGTCAGTGATTCTTTCCCTTTGTGCTTCGAGTTAAAGATAAATCGTAGCTTAGACTAAGATGACGATAGTGTTTTTTCTAGACCAGAGATGTGTTAAATTGGGGAACAGTGCATTTATGCAGGTTGGCTCTGATGAGTGTCCCAGGAAGGGTGGTTTAGAGTTCTTAAATGGAAAGAAACCATCCTCTCATTCTTCACTTCCCCAGGAAAGGGTTTCACGTGGTTTGAATCTCACACCTGGAAAGAAGGCACACCTGAGTTTTGTATCTATCATCTCCATCTGATTTACTTCCTAAAATCCTAGACGGATTGCCCACTCCCCTTTCTCCTTCTCTATCACCTGAGGAAAGTATAAATATCGTACACTCAATGTTGAGAAGCTACTGGTGTGGTGGCAGAAGAAAGACTGTGTTTGAAGGAGGAAGAGGACCCCACTTTCAACTATTTCATCTCTCAGGCCCTTTACTGTGACATTTGGAAAGCTCAATTTGGCAAGAGCCTGTTTTGTTTCAGAAATATAACAGGACAGAAGGCTCTGAGAACACAGGTAAAGAGGCAGCAATTTAGGTAAACATCTCTCTTCTTTTCTTTGTGTTCTATTCAGTGTAACAAAGTAGGGGACGAGGGACTTCAAGCAAAGAGTAGTATTAGAATTATTCTTTTTTGACTACAGAGTCAACTATTTAAATATTTTAAGAAATTTAAAAGAATTTATTAATTTGTCCTACTCATCCCCATCACCAAAAGAAAAGAAAAAAATTGCTAGTTTTTTTGTCAGAAGACTCAAACGTGAAAAGGATCACATTTTTATTTGATTAAAAATATTCTACCCTTGAGAGAGAAGGCCACACCAGGAAGCAAGCCCAGTCTAGGAAGCAGTGTCATAAGCGTGCCACCAGTGGATTGGAACAGACAGACCTCAGCCCCTTCTGCATGGGGCTGACAAGAATATTAACACCCCATAAGCCACAGGCTTATCCAGAGAAACACAGGCTGTGCTGATAGCTATGGAGGTGAAATGCAACTGGATGCCTGTGGTGCTTGGTGTTTCACTGACATTGCAGATCTAGGGCCAGTGGTCTGACCATGGGTTCAGAAGACAGTGGTACGCAGTGCGGCATCTAGGGGGATCTCCTTCTGAGGGTTGTAGTTGTTGTTGATTCCCTATGGTCTTGTTTTGAAGTCTTACATTACTCCCATTGTTTTGTTGGTTTGGGTTTTATTCTATTTTGTTAGATTATATTAAATCTAATGACAGGAGTTGCTGTTTCAAAGATAACAAGAAATATGGTAGCAATTTCGGATTTACTGTTGGCTTGTTTGGAAGTCTTTTATTACCTTCATTGTTTTGTTTTTATTGTTTCTGCTATATCTGTTTCATTTTTGCTATGTCCGAAGTTATATGCAGCTCTTTTGAAGACATCTAGAGGCATTATGGTAACTATTGTTGATTTTGTAATGTTTCGAAGTTCTGTATCTCTTGCACTTTTTTTTGATTGATTTTATTTTGTTTGTCCTCTTTAAAATAAAAAAAAAAATAAAATAAATATATTCTACCCTCTTTTTTTGCTTTGTTACATGTATTCCAGAAGAAGAATATCTCTCTATCTCTTTCAGTCTCTCTGTCTGTCTCTCTCTCTCTTTCACACACACACACACACACACACACACACACACACACACACAAACATACAAGTGAAAGGCATGTCAGTGAAGACCATACAATAACAAATAATGTTGCTTACTGCTTTAGGGCAATAGTTTTCAGAAGTTATTTTTATTTATCCTGCTTTAATTTTTGTATATGCTGTAAGTATAGATTTAATGTCAAATTTTTGCCTATGGATATTTACTTATTCTAGTTTCATTGTTGAAAATACTGTCAATATACACCAGATTTATTTATGTTTTTAAAATTGAATTATATATGCATGTACTCAACTGATGTATTTTAATTTTTTAAGGAGAATAAAAGCAAAATTACAAAACAAGATAATTTGTGGGTAACAATGGTTAATACATTTCATATTGTTATCTTCAAATTTGTTACTCAGAGTACAATATAATAGGCAAACAATATTAGCAGAAAACTCTTTTCAACAAACTAAGGGAAATTAGTAGTATAATTACCTTAAGTATCTTTTACATACATATATACATATGTATATATGTATGTACCTATCTATCTTTTTTATTTTATCTATCTTTTTTATTTCGAAAGTAGTAAAATACAACAGAACAAGACAGAATAAAGCCAACTGAGACCGTGTAGTGAAATAGGTATAGAACTTCACAGCAGGTTACCAGGATAACAGTAATAGACATCACAGTATATTTCAATATCTTTACAATTGTTGTTCTTCCAATCACATATCTCAAAATAAAATGAAATACAGAACATTATAGGACTTATCAAAAGAGAATATTGAGTAAAGCAGTACCATTAGTCAGAATAAAGCAAAACAGTAATAAAAATATTTGCCTTCAAAGCGATGGTAAAAGGAAAACCCTTTATTTGCTATGGTCAACCTCCCAGGAGATGCTCAAATTTCTGATTCCCATTTGCTAATGGGTCGGGGGGGATAGGAGAAGTGGGATGTTTGACTCTAGGCCGTGCACCAGTAGGTTCACTATTGCTTAGCAGGGAGGCAGGCTGGTTGCTTGGTTTCCCAGCATCCTAAGTTTCAACATGGCGTGATTCTCAGGAGACACTGGTGGTTCTCTCCCTGGAAGGATATTTTTTTTTTGTTTTTGCAATCCTTCTTTTCTCCATTCCAGCATCCCAATTTCTCTTTCCTTTTTCATCTTCTTTCCATTTAACAATTCTATTTTACATTTTGGACCTTTTTTACTATTTCAGCTTCTCATACTAAAAAGATAATATGGTATTTACACATGGATGTCTGATTTATTTCACTTTTGAATATGATCTCAAGTTGTATCTATTTACCTATAAAGGTCTCTGGTTTATCCTTCTTTATGGTTGAGTAGTATTTCCTTGTGCTAAAATACCACATCTTTTTTTATCTGTTCCTCAGCTGATGGACATTTGAGTTGCTTCCAAGATCTAGCTATTATAAATTGTACTGCTATAGACATAGATGCACATATATCACTGTGGTACAACGTTTTTAGTGCAATTCAGAAGATACCCGGATGTTCTCCCTCACACTCTTTTCTTGACATCTTATATAACTTTATAGCATCAGTCTCAGATTTCCTGGTTTATATCACCAGGTAAGTTTTACTAATGACAAAAACACTAGAGAAAAAGTAAAAATAAAATGTCAGAAAGTTTTATACTTTGTTTTAAAGTCATTTTCATAATGTAGTGTGGTTTTTTTTTGGATATGCTATTCTTAAGTGTGTGAGTTTTTTAAATCTCTAAAGGAAATGAAAGCCTTGTATGCAATTCTACAAATATTTATGACTTGCTTCTTGTATTTGATAAGTACAAAGATCTTGAAATGCTAAGGTAAATAATACACAGTTCATTCCTTCCAGGCGTGCTTTTCTCACTAGGGTGGCATGTATGCTTGCCATTACCAAAATGCAACCTAGATGAAAAAATTGCTGTGGAATTTAAAAGAAAGTAACAGTAATACTGTTGTTGATGTTGTTACTTTTTTATTCCAGATCACCAGCACTTAAAACCAACAATAAAATGTAATCTCATAAGAATAATGAAGTGCATGTAATGGCCAATTTCAGAGATCATGAGCTGACATTACAGTTTGCCCTAGGAAGAATCAAGGGTTTAATTTGTCTGTATTTTCAGATATCGTAAGTTCGGCCAGTATAGTATTCTACATAGTGAAGCATTCTATAAAGTGAACATGGTGGGAATCTGAAGGTAGCTTAACTTTATCCGAGGTTGAAACTCTTTATTCTGCACTTATTCTTGCACTGTATAACTTTTTGCAACTTTAGAAAATTTATTATACGGACATTATCAGTGTTGCTTTGGGAACAAGTTTAGTATGAGTTTTTAGAGCAGGAGATACCACAGTTCATAACAAATGACTAGAAAGAAGATTTTCATCTAGTTTGTTTCTTATATAACTCTAAGAGATGGTTCCTTGAGTAAAACTGCAGGTAAGCGGAATGTAATTTTTTGGTGATTCTTCAGATTACTGAATTTTTTAATGAAAAAGACATGAAAGAAAAATATAGATACATAGCCGGTGATTACTGTTTTTAATGCTGATTTCAAGTACTGCATTATTGTTTTTTTTATTTTAAATGTACATAATTTAAAATGACAAGGTAATTTATCCTATAATTACATGAAATTTATTGGAATGTGTGTTTATTCTGAGATAGCACTTGGTTGCTGATTCAGCTTGCACTTTGCCTTTTTATAGTTACAAATTCTCAGTGACCTGTTAACCCACTGACTCACTTGATATTGCTATGACTAGAGCTTGAAAGCTTTCATATGAATTTCTTTTCAGTTCCTTGATGAATAATTAAATTATGGAATCAAGAGAAAGTTTAAGGACTTTAGCTTTTCAATGCTCATAAAATGTATTATCCTAGTAATATTACTTGTTTTAACTGTTATTTTGAAATAATTTCAAAATCACAGAACATTTTCAACATTACTAAGTAATCATATATTTCCTTCACATAGTTTTTATAAATAGCAACATTCATCACTTGTCTTAGTGCTTTTTTGTATTTTAATTTACTTTATCTCTATAGATTTACTTTATTTATCTCTATAGATTTTTGTTCTGTCTTTTGTTTTTCTCTTATGTTCAGCCTTTTATTTTCCTTTTCTGTATCATGTGAGAACAATAATGTCCAGCATTCCTAAAAATTACAAGGTACATTTTCAAGAGTACAACCATTCACCTCTAACAAGAATCCAAATTTCTATAAAAGAAAACTAATATCACTCTAACATTACAATATTTTTGCCTTGTGAGGTAACTTCAGTAAATTTTACCAAAATTTTCAGTGCTATTCTACACATCCATGATCATGTATTATACTTATTTATTATGTCCTTTTAATCTCCTTCAATCTGGAATAGTGAATTATTCTTTTCTTGCCTTACATGACTGTTATTTTAAAAAGTATAATCTGATTGTACTGTAGAATTTCCATCAATACAGATTTGATCACATTTTCACATGAACTAGGAACAATTAATACATAAACAAATAATAATTTGTGAGAGACAGAGATATATTTCGTGTTATGCTGCATTTTTTATTGTATCATAGATGGAAGAAATTACTATCAATTTGTTCTATTGAGAATATTAACTTCACTACATAGTATGTATTTTCCCTGGCTGCCCTACTTACCAGTTAATTCATATTTTTAAAATTAATAAGTAATGCATATTTTATGAGAATATCTTATAAAATAATGTGAAAGTTAGAATTACCTGTCCTAAACTAAATGTTTATTAATTAATTTATCTCATAATAGGCTCACAGGTTCCTATTTTACCCATTGTTTACATACAACCTGACACAATTAGATTGAAAGATCAACTGATAGTTTTTGTTTTTAGATTGTTGTTGTTGTTGTTGTGTTGCCTGTTCAAATTATCCCAGTCTTGGCCAATAAAAGTTCCTTCAAATTGGTTATGTCAGTTTTAGGAATACCTTCATCATCTTGAATACTTCCTTATTTTCTAGTACAATTTTTTCTAGGTTTTTCTTCTGTTATTTAAAGCTGTCTATGACCAATCTTGTTTCTGGAACAGAAATGAGATGTTAGACATCATCTGTAACCTCCAGTTTGGAACATTATCCAAAAAACATAACAGAGAAATAAAAAAGGGGGCTGGGAATTTAGCTCAGTGGTGTAAGCATCTGCCTGCCTGGCAAGCGCGAAATCGTGAGTTCGTATCCCCCGGAAGACAAAAGGTGGGGGGGGGGGAGAGAAAAATGGTACACTTCATCTTTAACTTTAAGTCATGGTTTTCATTAGCATCACTTAAGCTGCATTAGCAAAAGTTAATGTCTGTAATGGTACGGAACATGAATACTTTACATAAAGTATCTCTTCCTGACCCCACTTTTGTAGCTACATATAACTACCTCTTACTGTTATGTACAAACACACTTGGTATGACATAATTCTCCGCACTTTTCCACTAATATTTATGGGTTTCATTGAAATGACAAAAGATGAAAGAGGCAATATAAAGAGAAATGGTAACTATAAAGAGAAGTGGTAATGTAACAGTTGAGGCTGTGTGTACATGTGCTTGCATACATTAACATATTTCTATTTTAAATTGTTGATAATACTACATTACTATAAAATCACCTGGCAAATTGACTTATGAAAAATAGCATAATTTTTTCTGTCAAAAAGTTAATGCCAATAAATAATCATACATAAATGAAAAATACAGTATCCTTCCCTACAACTATAAGGAAAGGCAATTTCACACATGTATTTATTAGCAAAGAATACAAATGAGGCATATATCATTTTAAATAGGCATGATGAAGTATCATCTCTGTTTCTTTGTGAATCCCAGCAGCCTTTTACAAGACAAATGGACTTAAATTAAATGTGACAATACATGAGAGGCAAATTCTGGCTAATCATTGTAATCAGAATTAGGTTACCAAAGGTCAGTTGCCAGACAAAGGACAGTTAGTTATGAACAAACCTAGAGAATATCATGAGCTGCAGACCTTGAACACTCACTAGATTCTTATACCTTATACAGGTGATAGGCAGAATATCTCAATATTTTACACAATCTGCATATTTGACCACCATTGATTTCCAAGAGACTCACGACTTTTATATATTTTGTTAATTATTAAGTTATTATTTTACTAATAAAAACTCATTTCTAATGTGCATTGCTCTGGCTTAATATACACTAAAACTGACAATATGACCAAAGTGCCAAATGGCTGAGTGCTAAGATAACTATTCATTAGCAGTCAGAAGTGAAGATATGTGACATTTTTGTAGTCAATCATTAAATCAATTGACTACTCTGGTATATAGATGAAAGTTATCATCAGACTCTCCACACACATACTATTGCCTGTGCTGAAATATTTTAAAACTAATGATAGTCATTATAATAATTCATTTCTAAATCTTTCAGAATTCTTTTCTAAACTGTATTTTACATATCAGTAACATGATCAACTTAGAAACATTAGCAATAATTCCTCAATAATTTAATCACCAATACAATGTTACCTTCTGTCCAAAGATAACAGTTTTTGTTATCTACCCCAATAATCAGCCAATTTAAAATGGTCTTTATACCTTGTTGTTATGCACCTTGTTGCCTTTAATGTCCAACAACCCTTTTGCAATGTCCTTCTAAAAATTGACTCAAATATTGCATATTTTAGATTCTTATAATAACTTCCTTGTGGTATTATTAAATTTTTCTTAACCTTTATCATTCCTATAAACAAGAAGCTAATTTTAAATGTTAAACTAAATGCGAAGTTTTTGTCATAGTTATTATTTCAGTGTATATTGATACTCTTTAGTTTGAGGATCTTTATGAGCCAATGCCTTTCAATGGATTTTATTTATCTCATTATCTTTTTGGTGTTCACTTTGTCACAGCTTTGGTCAATGGAACCTCTTTCAAGCTAATGCTTTTCTTCTTTTGAAATGATCATATTAATCTTTGAAATATTTCTTCTTTTCTTTTTCAAGCCATTTCATACTCCCTTTCTACTCTCTACTTGAGATGTAAAAGTTACACTTGAGGGGCTGGGGATTTAGCTCAGCAGCATAGGCGCCTGCCTTGCAAGCAGGCAGTTGTGAGTTTGATCCCTGGTACCAATAAAAACGAAATAGACTAAAAAAAAAATTACACTTGAAACAAATGTCTACTTTATTGTGTCTATATCATACTTACATTATGAGTTGGCCCCTTCATTATTTTGCTGTGTATATAATGATGCATTATTTTGAATCACGAGTTCAAATTGTTCTTTCTAGATAGTTTCTGTAATGTGACACTATGGGCATGAATAGAATGGACACTATTCAGACAGAGCTTTCAGCAAAGGCTTCATAGATATCATTTTTTCTATGAAGGAAGTTAAGACAAGATAAGGAAACATCTTCGAGAAAAGTGTTCTAATTAAGAAGAACAGCAAAAACAAAATTAGAGAAAGCACTTAGTGTTATAAATCATGAAGAATAGTGTATCGTTGGAATTGGGGAATTCAATAGGGCTGTGACAGGGTAGGATATGGTATTAAGAACTTGGAGGCATTTTATACTATATGAACAACAGGATTGTGTTTTCATTTTAAAACAATCAAAGATTGTTTTAAATCAAAAATTGAAATGATCAAAGATTGAAATGATTCATAACACTAAGCTCTAGAAAAGAGGAAAGGATGCTTAAAGGTTCCTTTCTATTTTGGGAAGCATGATATTTATTTGATTAGCATCTCTGGAGGAACTTTTAGCAATATTCATTAAAAGTTGAAACATTTTAATGTTGCAAATCAAATTTTAGGAATTTTTCTTAACACAATAATGCAACAAATATCCATAGTAACTACAAAAGAGACAAAAAACATAAAAAGAACAACCTATTGATAGAAAGGCGATTAAAAGTATATTCATTTTAATAGACTAATATATAAGCCATTAATATGATGACATGAAGCTACATTTTTCACTTGTATTGATATGTATCAGACATTATCAAGGGCAAAAACCATAGTAACATAATAAAAAAGAAAATAGACACACAGGGCTTTTTAAAAGAAAAAGATCATTTCTTAAATGAACAATATTCTGGTGTTAGTGACAAAAATCAAAACACATGTAAATATAATGTTATTTTAAGAAAGAATAGATGAGATGTGGTAGAATCTAAAACAAAATGAAATTCTGATAAATTTTTCAAGAAAATTGAGCAGATTAAAATTCCTAGAACATTTTTAAATGCCAAATTATTCAAAAAGGAACTGGAAAATGATCTTTAAAGGAAAATTTTAAATAAAATATATAGTATACTTCCCTTTCCAAACAAATATAAAAGTATATGGCCTAGGTAAACTTTTTAAGAGACAAATATTTTCTATGTTATACAATATTTTCCACAAAATTGTAAATAAAAAATGGTTATTTTGAGGTTTCTATAAATTTTACTCCCAGTTAGATATATTAGGATAAGAAAATACAAAAACTTAGGGATGGGGATTTAGCTCAGCAGCATAAGTGCCTGCCTTGCAAGCAGGCAGCTGTGAGTTCAATCCCCGGTACCAATAAAAAGAAAAAGAAAAAAATAATACAAAAACTCAAACGATAATATGGACTAATAAAAGCCAATACTGGAATATAGAAACACATGTCATGATTTATTAGGACTTTTGTCAGGGTTCAAAATGTTTGACTATGAAATACCATAAATTTACTCGGACCATGATTTGTAATTGTGGCCAGTGCCCTCCTATTTTAACTCCATGTGTACCTCTCCATTGTTTCTAGATCCTAGCACTCAGATTTATCTCCTTTGCAACATCAAGCTCTTTTCTGTCTCATAGACTTCATGCCTATAACTTTCTATTCCTGGAGTTGTTTTTCAGCAGCTTTTTAATTGGCTATTTTCTCTCCTTTCTTTCTAGTTGAACATTTGCTCCTCACAGAGACCTGACTTGGCCACAGTCTCAGCAAATAGTCCATTATCTCTCCCTTTTAGAAACTATCCAAATTACTTGGACATCATTTAATTTCTATTACTGTAAAACAGGCTTCCTGAAGACAAAAATCTTTGAAATAATAGCACCAGACTTTAGGACTCCTGTGAGTTTACACAAAAGTTATCACTAATGAAGTGTAGTTCAGTCTCCTCATTTATTATGTAGTATAATAATCAGTGACCTGGTCACCTTCAAAGATCTTTATGCAAAATAAAAATACAATAGAATGTGAACTTCTAATCCACTGCAAGAATAAAATATTATTTTTATTGCTATCTTTATCCTAATCATCATTTTAGCTGTTACTATTACTGCAAAATCAATTAAAATCATAAAATACCTTTTCCTATTGGTTCTTGTCAGGTAGGCAGCTCATATGGCAGCTGGGTGCTATAATCATTTCTAATTATCTTTCTTTGGGAATATACATGCAGTGTTCACCACTTGCCCAAAAAGTAAAATTATTGCTGTAATATTTTGCCACCAATGAATTGTTTATGTGTGTTTTGTTGCCTTGTAAACAGATGAGCAATTTCTAAAACAAGAACTGCAATGCTTAACTAATGTGAAAAGCTGGTTTTATTTTATTTTAAAAAATCTTTATGATATTCCAGTGTGAGGACAGATTTAATTAGTGTGTTATATTGGTAGTTCACTTGGATAGGGAACTCAGACAAAGCAATAAAGTGAACACTTATACTGGGTAAGGCCTGATATTGTCAATTTTCCTTAAGGATAATACCACCACGGTAGCTTTTAAAGTAGGAAATATCACTAAGATGTTAAAACTTTTCTCTTTTAAATACAAAATAAAAATTTGTCAGTTATGGTATATTCAGAAAAGACTGACATTAAAATAATTTAAAACATTGATTGGCTATATTAACAGATATTTAACCCTACTATGAAAATTTTGGTGTGCTCCATTGTATTATATCTATAGCTATCTATATGTGTGTAAAACAAGTTTATATACCTAGATTATGTGCAGTAATGATCACATGTACATACAAGTGTATGTATAGTAGTTATTTTATACATGTATATAAAACTACATGCATCAATGCATGTATATACATATATATGTATATGCAGAGATTATGCTCCACTTAAATTATGATCATACTACATGTACAGTTTTGTATCTTTCTTCACTGAATAATTGTGAACATTATTTTATGTAATCTCCTTAATTATCTTCACTTCCCTCAGTTCTTTCTATAGCATGAAAAGTACAGAAGAGTTTTCCAAATAACAATCCCCAAAATAATTCATTTTTCAGATGGTTTCTCTTGCTCATGCTTGCTGTCCTTCTGCTGTCACTGTCCCCAGGGGAAAGAGAGCTGAAATAGTAGAGGTTCAATCACAAGAAAGCCAAGACAAGCCTCCCCATTCCAATGCAGCCACCACTGTGCTGACCTCAACAAATGTGTCAGGTAGAGAAAAGCACACTTCTCAATATCCCAGCTATGATTTTGCTTACTACCTCAAAAAGAAGACTTTACACAACCAATAGATGTACTTACTGCAGGATAAAAACTAACCAGATGTAACTAAGGTTTGGTGACCAGTCTACGGGTGGAAGAAGAGTTGGCTGCTGGCAGTGGCAAACATGGAATCCAAGACAAGAAAGAAAAAATAAAATTTGCAAGGGTTTATCATTGCCTTGATTTGATGCAATGCCTTGAGGTATAGTTATCTGGACTCTGCCACTTCTCAGAAAGGACATAATATGTTAAGGCATTGTATTTCCCAGAGTCTCAGTCATTTGTTTTCTGAAAACATATGCAGAAGTAAGGGACAGTGTCAGATGAAGAATAGTCAGTATATGTTCTTAAGATCAATCTCTCTTTGTGCAGTTTTTTCTTTTTTACAGTTGTATTCTTTTTACAGTTTACAGAAAGATAATCCCTTGGATTTAAATAGCTATGTACATACAAATATGAGTAAACTTAAAAATAATACAAAGCCTTGGATAACAAGGAGGCTTATGAGAACTCCCTTGTCATTCTCCCGTACTTGAGGGTAGAGGACATGAGTCTGCTTTTTAAAAATTCTTAATTTTGGCCATTCTTGCAACAATAAGCTTTCAGTTTGGTGATTTCCTTTGTCTTGTCATTTGCCTTTAAAGCAGATGATCCACCACCCTTTTAAACTACAAGTATCTCTTATTTATTGGTCCATTTTAGGGAATGAGTCTCCATTACTCTGATAGCACTAGTTAAAACACAGAACAAAGAAGCATGTAATCCTGATTTTGGAGATGCAGAGTTCAGGGAGTGGAAACTGAATTTTTCTTCACTTTCATCTTGTGCAATCTTTGCCTGAGTTTGCAGATCAGCCTTTTTATCTTTGTTCTTTCTGCATGATTCACATGGGAAACTATTGCATCAAATTCACCAGTGTGAATTTATGCAGATTTCACCATAGTCATACATATGTACACATAGTACAACAAAAAATTCTCACTTAGAAGACAATGTAAGTCCATTTCAAAGAAGTCATTTTATTTTCCAAATTAAGGAGTACACATAGCTTTCCTTAGTGACAGTGTACTGCTTTATGAGGCTTCGGAAAAGTGCAGTATCAGATACTGTTTTGCATGGCCTACTCTATTTCAAGACATGTCCAGGATTTACTGATTCTTAAGAAAGGCAGTCTGGTATGTATACTCTTGAAACAATTGGCCATGTCTCCTGAAAGTACAGTTTTTCTTTGCTTTCTCAGTAGAAAAGTATCTTAAGCATGATATAGTTCCTCCTTTTGTATCATTATTTAATTACTCATCAGTTGTTGACCTTCATTTTCATCTTTCTTGTTTATAAATATATCAATTTTTAAGGATTCTTTTACTAGCTTCACAAATCATCAGACATGTCAGTATTTATAATAAGCTAAACTGTAAAAAAAACACTGAACACACTTCAAAACTCATTAAATCTTGTCTTCATTATTTCATTTCTGACCAGAGCAATGTTGGACACTTTAGCCTCATATTTTTGGGTCTTTTTATGTTAAAATTTATGATGATGAGCAAAAAAGTCTTCAAGAGTTTATTATTCTTGGCACTGAAACAAGTTATCTCCAAAGACTTTGAAATATCAATGATATTGGATAATGATCAGCTACAAAATAATCTTTGATTTTAAGTAAAATTGCATCCACCTATCATAATGATTTGAACAAATAATAGCTATTTACAGTCAAGGCAGGGGAAATACTTGAGGCAGAACTGGTAATTATTATTATTATTATTTTTTATTGGTACTGGGGATCAAACTCACAACCACATGCTTACAAGGCAGGTGCTCATGCCACTGAGCTAAATCCCCAGCCCCTAAACTGGTAATTATTGAAAAACTAGCTCAGCTGGACCATCAACCAGGCCTTTTCCCAACATTCCAGAACTTCACCTTCATTATCAAGCTCATATGGTGAACTGGCACTCTTTTAGAAATGCACAATCAGCAAAGTATAGAGTTATTTTAAATTCCAGATTTAAAGAATCACTGAGAAATAGATTAGGAGGCTGGGCAATGTAGAACCCAGGAATGTATGTCTGCCTTCCTATTTGTGGGGAGACTTGAGAATGGTTCTCATGTGGGGTTTAGGGAAAACTGTCAAGAAACGAGAAGATTGTTTCTACTGAAACAAAACAAAACAAAACAAAACAAAACTAATCTAAACTAAACTAAACTAAACTAAACTAAACTAAACTAAACTAAACTAAACATTGTTTAGCCTAAGCTCTGATAACTTAAATTTCTTGTTCCATTTTGGAGTAAGTTATTGAATTGTAGCCTCTAACATGCTTTATCTCCTAAAATTCTTCTGGACTGTGTTCAAATTTCATTCTGGAGGAGGTGATGATGACTGCCTTCCAACATGCTGACATTTACGTTGGCTCTTATTTTTTCCCTTAGTCTTTGCTCAAACAAAGGTTATATAATTTATGATCTTTTTGTAGAGATCCTGATAGTGAGTATTACAAATCCAAGTTCAGTTGTACTATCATTTGCATTGGCAATCAAACTATTTTCAGATCATGATGGCCATGATGGTGAAAAGATCACAGAAGAAATTTCAGGGGCTATGAAATAAAAAGTTAGAAAAACAGAAGTTACCTTGAGAAAGAAGAAAAGGCAAATTAACAATTTTTAAAAAAAACTTCATGAAAAAGCAATAGGATGAAATGGAAATAAAACCAGATGCAAACTCCAGTATCTGATCAAATAGAGTACTGAACACTGGGTCAGTCATACTTCAGTGAGTGCTTGAAACTAAAGCCCTCATTCTACATCCTGTAAGGAACTGAGGTTTACCTGCCTACAGCCACTTACCTGAGCTTGGAAGTGGGCTGCCTTCATATGAGCCTTCCACTGATACTGCAACCTGAGCTGACAACATGATTACAACCACGAGAGTCTCTGAGTAAAAATCAGCTGTCTTAATGCTCTTACACATTCCTGACCCTCAGAATAACAGAAATGAAAGAAAAATCTTTGAAGTAATAAGTTCTGAGCCATTTGATATATGTCAATACGTAATTAATATGGAATTGAACCATAGTGTCCTTCAACAGAGCCTTCTATTTTTTCAATATATAGCTTCAAGTCTGATCTCCAAAGTTCATTTTAACAAACTTAGTGAAATTAAATTTTCAGGATGCTATGGCTTTTTGTCTGATTTTCCTTGGATAAAAATAAATAACAGAATAAAAACTCTTTCATCAAACTAACCAGAGTTCACAGCACATGCCATTTACAGCATTTACAGTACTTCTGAGTGTTAAATACATTGAGTCTGACTTGTATGGAACTGAATCTGAGTTTTAGCTCTGCTTATTAAAAACTGTGTTAGGTCAGGTAAGTAACATTCTTATAGCTATGAAATGTGAATAGTACTTATCTGCCTCACAAATTGATGTGTGAATTAAATTACATAGTACAAGTAAAGTACTTAGTGCTTCACATTGAATAATTACAGTAGGCATTGCATAACTACAATATTTCTCACAATTATTATTGTCCCTCTTTATCTCTGTAGATTTTTGCTTTCAAGTTTACCTAATTCAAATATAATCTCTTCTTTTTGGAATATGATTAAGTAGTTTTGTTCCTTTTTTTAGGGTCACTTATATTATTACAATTTTTTGACCTCCTAAAAATTTTATGTTAACATATCTTATTTCTCTATCTGTTTAAGAGCCTAAACTATACATAGCTAACTCGTATATTTTTTGAACTGAATCAGACCTTAAGCATCTAAATAACTTTTAAAAATTATACTGGCTTCTAAATTTTTTCAAACATCATTAAAATTCAGACGACTCCAGGTGGATAGGTACTTGCCATATTCTTTAGATCTCTGTTAAAAGTTTTCTCTGTTGCCTCCAAGGAAATTAGAAGCTGAATTATATTCTACGACTCTAATATGACCAGACTGTAAAAAACGTCAAGTCATTTAGCTACCTGAGATGTTTCTTGAACTTTCATTTAAGGTAAAGATGTTTAAATTCCATTTCAGTTTTGACTTCTGAAAGTCACACTTTCCTTGTGTATGACCCATATTTTGCGTAAGTTAAACTATATCTAGAGAGACCGACTTTTTTAGTACTCTTGAGATTTTATACTTTTTTGTTCTGAATTACAAGAAATCATTGGTTTGTGGCCCGAATAAAACTGACTTTGTTAAATGCCCAATTTTCTTTCTTTCCTTTGTTTTACAACATGAGCAGTCTGACATGTGAATTTAGTGATTCTGATAATATCCTAGTGTATTCAAACAAAACTACTTTTGTGTGTGTCCTGGTTTCTGAGAAGACTGAAAACTTATGTGATGGTCAGAGAAACAAAGGGGAAAAATGGTCATTGGAAAAGTAGTAAAAGTTTATTTTATACTCTTATCATATATATATATATATATTCTTTATACACACGTGTACATATATATGAGATAATAAAAAGCACAGAAAAACACTGTTGTTCTCTAGCAAATTGTGACTTTTATTAGCCACATAGGTATATTGATAAAATATATTAAAATCATAAATTTTTGAGAGCTAGGAAAGAGCTAGAGAATTATCCAGTGCAGTGATTCCTAATCCAAGGTTTCTAGAGAGCTATTTTCAAAATATTTTAAAGCCTGATATGAATTATACATAGGCCTATAATATAAATACACCAAAAACATTTCCTAAGGAGTTTAGAAGAGAAAATTGAGAATAATAACAGAAAGCATTCGGGCTAAAATTTTTTGCCTGTTTGTTTTTGGTCTTATACTTTTATAGATAATGAAATTTAATCAAATGCTTTTTTACATGTTTTAAATTTAAAATTTAGTGTATTTTTGTAATACATAATATTTGCATTCATTTTGGGGAATCGGCATACACATATAAAAAATTCTTAGTAATTTTACATTGTTTTTCCTTCTATCCCTACTTTTTCCCTTATCTACTTTCTCTTCTCCAAAAATCTTTCTGTAGGTGACTTGCTGGTGTCATGATTCATAAGGCCATTTGTTCATTCCTATTTAGTATTCCTTTTATCTTATCTTCTGACTAAAACCCAGACTCAGAATGAACTTTGTCCTTTGTCTTAAAGTCAAGAGATGCCCAGGTGAAAGCTTTCAGATTAATGGTTTTTTAATTTTAAAGATAATAAAATCCAACAAAACAAAACAGAATAAAGTTAATCAAAACGAAGCAGTGAAATTGGTACAGAGTTTCAAAACAGGATACGAGACTATCTTAGTATGTTTTGTTATCTTCATAATAGTTATCCATTCCATCAGATATAGCAAAAATCAAACCAAAAAAAAAAAAAAACTAGAATCAATCAAAGCAGAACATTGAATAAAGCAAAACAATTAATTGGAACAAAACAAAACAGGTAGAAAAATATTGGGTTTTAAAGACAAGATAGAAGGAAATTCCCTGTGTTTGCTATACTGCATGCAGTTATCCTCTCAATAGATGCCCAGACCGCTGGCCCCAGACCTGCAAAATCAACCAAATAATACAAGCATTCAGTTTCTTTTTTGTACCTCAGTTGCTATCAAATCAGTCTGTCCTCTGAGTCAACCAGCTGCTAGCTGGGGTGGAGGGGTGCGGGGGTGAGGGTGCATATTGATTCTCAGTCTGAGCAACAGTAGCCTCACGGGAGGTGCTATCTGACTTTTCTCTTCCTGTGCCCCACATGCGTACGGTATACTCTGATTTTAATTCTAGTTTCAGTCAGCATGTTGATTACTCTGATGGTCTGTCATTTCCATCTCTAATTTTTTCCCTGACATTTTTGTAGCTTTGTCTTGTAGCTTGCTTTCTGGGCAATTAAATCCTGTTCCATTTATTCACATCCAAGATTACTCATATTCCTGCTATTGTAATAGTAACATGTGCACTAAACATCTACTCTATAACATCCATTTTATCAAATACAAGTACTTTAGATAACATTTCTATGAAGTTCAGGAAATTAGACTCACATAATTTAAATAGCTTCACTGAGATGGCTTCTAACTATCTGTCCAAGGTTGTTGCTCATGTATTTTGAATTCTAAGACTGCTATATTATCAAAGCAAAACTTAATTATCAAAATCAAGTGTTTCAATAAAAGTTAATACCAGTTGATTTTATCACTTTCTAACTCACTCATCCTTATCCCTTTCACCAATTTTGAGGCCAATGTACCAGAAACTTGCCTAAGCCAAGTCCTTCTCTTCCATCATGAAAGAGGTTCTTAAAAGCTGTCACACTGAAAAGGGTCCTAGAAATTTAATTAGTGTTCAACACAATTACTAAGTGCAGCTTTTTATAAGCCTATTTGGATTTTAACAAAAATGATATGTGAAATCAGGAGAACTATCCTAAAATGACAAAATTTATGCTACATTCAATTGTTTTAATTTTAAGAATTGCTTATGTTTTCTTATAAAAACAAGAAAATTCTAAATGAGTTTAACATTTCAGGAAAATCTTGCTCTCAGATTACTTTGCAGATATCTTTAAATTCCTGTGGCAATTATTAGATTTTGTTTTAGAAAAAAGGTCTATTATCTTAATGAATGATAAATAAATGTACATATGTGTACTTACTTAAAATATTACGTTTATAATTATATGGGATATTTTAGCACCACTTTTAACACATTGTTTATTTCACATGTGATGATATTTGTTCTAATGTAAACAAATTAAATTTGTAACAGTTTATTTATTTGCCTTGAAACTCACTTAAATAATTTTGAGTTAGCTTCTGTCGTGTTAATCTTTTCTGTTAAGCCACATTATGCTATACATTAGCATATTCATTCTTTATCTCAGAATGTTTTTCTGTTACTCAAATTATCACCATCCCTAGAGCAAAGTAAGATTTGTTTTTTTTCCCTAGAAGTTAGTAGACTAATGTCAAGATATGTATTATCTCTATGAAATTGAATACATATATGTGTATATCTTGTCTATGCATGTATAGCTGTACATATCAGTGTACAATCTGTATTTCTATAGATGTAGGCTGAATCTTATGGTTATGAGTATATGTAGGTAAATATTTTTATGTGATATTTTCTTGAATTTCTATAGCTTTCAATATACTCTCAAAAAACAATCTAGGAAAAAATGATGAAAAATAATACTTATTTCATAGAAATTTAGTATTCTTCTTTTTCACAATGACGATATCTAAACCCTGGCAGATTCTGCTTCATTGCTGCTAAGTCTTTGTTGTTATTTTCCCAGACCCTTTGGCATACCTACCATACATACAGGGTGCAACGTACATCCATTTTTATTAGACTAAGACTTCTTTGTGAAAAATTGCTCTTGGAACTCTGCTCTTAGTTCTCAATTTTTTCATTAAACTTCATCCCTCTAAAGCAATTTCTGCTTCATCTCCTCCTTGACAAACTTATTAGGGATTATTATTTATACAATTACAATATTTTTATGATTTGTTTCTAGATGGCTTCTGAAACCTCATGTTTAATAGATAGGGCTTTTTCAGAGGTGGCTGGATCTAAAGTATATGACAATGGAATTGATTCATGGTGCTACACTAGGATCAAAAGCCCTGGGAGTAAGGGTGTGAATTCTATGCACCTTAAGTAGCCTGGATAAAATGTAAGGGATAGATAGTTGCTAACTAGTTCTAAAATGCCGACATATATCAACTCATGTCATAGAACACTTATGGTGGGACTGCTGGTATACTTCAGTGCAAATTTTGTCAGTTAATCTTATGAGTGAGCTATTAACCCAAACTACATTTCTTTAGTCTTGTTTTACTACTATGCCACTTTGATAAAATGGTCAGTAACAAATTTCTTTACTGGCTGAAGGTTTCATGTGTTGGAACATTTTAAATGTGGGTATCTATGAATGGTAATGTTCTCCTCCATGTAAGTGACTGTTCAGAATTTTTAAAATGTCAAATATTTTCATGGTCACTTGCACGTAGTAATTTAGAAAATATTCAGAGATCTTGAAATCTAATTATATTTAACCAGCCTCAAATTGTGCAACCATGATGTAGAATAAAGAATGCGAAACAAACAAACAAACAAACAAAAAAAAAAGACACAAGCAATAGAAAGAGCTGTAGCTGTCCCCTTGTTATTTTGATACCTTCTGCCCACCATGAATTCTTTCCCCTCTGTGATCGCTATCTGCCAGGCTACCCTGCCTTGGTGCCAGTTGGTTATGGTACTGAAACCTCTACACACTGAGCTAATTTCAACCTTTCCTCCTTTAACTTTGAGTGTTGAGTATTCTGTCTCAATAGCAAGAAAAGTAAATAGATATCCAAATCAATCCGGTCAAAGTCTTTTCCTTGATTTAATCTTTTTTCTGAACCAACAATTTCACTTCTTTTTTTCTGTCCATTTCTTTTCCACTAGGATCTGGCACACTGATCTTGCTCTCAGTCTTACATAAAATCTACTGAAAATTTGCATGACTTTAGGGAGAATCATACACTTTTCCCTGAGATAATTTTATTTCTGTCTTTTATGCTTTATCTCATTTGATCCTTACAACAGATTAGTGAGGTTGACTATTGTTATTATTAAGAAATACAAATGAGTTTAGAGGAATATAAAATATTTTCACTAATTAAAAATGCAGTTACTATTATACGTAAGAATATGGTCTATATCTCTTAACTGTTATTCTATGGCTAATTTCAGATCTCCATTTAATTTAGTTACTGGATAGGACCAAATTAATTTATGATACTAGAAAAGATACTGAATTTGCAATAAGGGAACTAAGATTTAAGACTTAACATTGTCACTTACTAGATTTGCATCTTTTGGTTTATTTCTTTTTTTTTTTTTTTTTTTTTTTTTTTTTTTTTTTTTTGAGACAAGGTCTTGCTAGGCAGTTCAGGCAGACCTTGGACTCACTACATAATTGAGGCTGACCTTGAAATCACAGTAGTCTGATCCACTTGTCTCAGTCTTTGCAGTGTTGGGATTGCAGGCATGCACTACCATGTCAGTTTATATCTATTTGTTTTTCTGGGGAGAGGTTATTTATTTATTTATTTATTTATTTTTGAGCTATGAGAGGGTATATTAGACATATGGAGATAGAGACAGAGATAGAGATAGAGATAGAGATAGAGATAGAGATAGAGATAGAGGATACACTCAAGAACGTAGTGACTGAGTTGAAATTTTGTACTCAATCTAGAGTGGTACAGAATATTAGAGACGAGACAACTAGGTAAAAAATAGTTCAGTGAGGGCATGGACAAAGTCACCACAAAGAAGGCTGTGGTGTGTCTCTGCAGACAAAGGGCAGGTTCTGTCTGATACAGGCTCTGATGGGGGAAGCTCACTGATGTGAGCTGATTTATTTTGTAGAGTTCAGACAATTGGGTAAATCTTTACACACATGAGCCTTCACATCTTTTGGGAGGAAGAAGCCACAGGGGCTTCTGGGAAGAAGGAGTTTTGAACCACGGCCATGATGATCATGCTGTCTCTCAGACAGGGGATCTATCAGTAGTGCATGTATTCCCTGGCCGGATGAGATGGTAATAATTTTCAGAAATGATGTGTGAATAATTCCACGCTTCTCGTTGTCAGTGCGAATAAAAGCAATTACTACTTCCTTAAAGGAAAGAAGGAAACTTTCTTATGGAATGTTCAGCTTTGTAAGGACCAAAGGGAGCCTAAGCAATGGAGCACCCTTGTGATAAGTCAGTGTTCACCAGTCTGTTGAAATTCTGAGGCTGCTTCTCCACGTGCATCGCTCCACACTCACTCAGTTGTGCCACTGCCAACTGCTCTTGTTGGCAGAGCCCTCTGAGGGTTTCACAGGCCAGTGGTTATGGAAGAGTGCCAACTGGAGTGTGGCATGGATGACTGACGATCAAATAAGCATCCTGCCTGTGGCAACACAAAAAGTAACTGTTAGTATTACTTATGGAGCCTTTCAAAACGCCATGTTAAATAGTCCATTTGAAAGGAAATTAGCATCGAATTACGGTGAGGAGATACTCTTAAAACAGATGAATTGAGGAGCCAAGGATGTTCCTTTGTAATCCATCATTAACGTTTTTCTAATTTCTCTGATGTGCCTGACTTAATTCAGTTGTCATTTTGCCAGTAATTTGCAGGAAAAGACTTAACTTTTTCTTCTTGATCTTGTCCTTTTCAATTTATTTTCTGCACTTCCTCATCTTTCTGGAAGGTTCTTATTATCATTCAAATTAAAATCCAATTTCCTTGACATTATATAAAATTTCTTTCTTGTGAAAGACCCTTAAAAAAACGTCTGGCAGGCTGCACTCTTTGCCCCTTATCTGCTCCACTTACAAATGTCTCTGTAAGCTTATTAGTAGCATTTATTCAAATTTAAACCACAAAGCTGAGATAAAAGGAATAGGTTTATTTTGGTTTACTGTTTTGGAGGTACAGGTAAAAAGCAAAGGTGTATGCCAAAGTCTGTATTTGTGTGAACTGCAGTTTTTCACTACCCTACCGCCCTTAGAAATGGAACATGGTTATTTGTTTAATGAGACTTGACTCTTGAACAAGAAAAAAAGTGAATTTAACAAGACAAGTGAATTAGAAGTCCAGTCTAAGACTGCTATAACGAGGAAAGTAAATTTCTTATGAAGTTAGTAATGTGCTGTCTCTTCTCTGATAAAGTTCTAACTCTACTCATAGATAAAATAAATCATTATTCATAGTACTCTTCAAAGAATATAAATTGATATCAAATTGCTCAAAAATGATCTGGCAGGTTTAGCAATGTATCTTAAAATCTTAAGGAAGTAACTTGAAAGGCAGAAAAACATTGTTGTAAATATGTCATCCTTGTAATATTTGTATTATTGAAAATGCAGAAACAAATTAAATGTCTAAAGTTAGATTAATTATTAAGTCATATATGTTACTTATATATGATGAACTATTCTGCAAGCAATAATATCAATGTTCATAAGGAATCTGGTGAAAAAGCCAAGATAAATTTACATAAAACATTATGTTAACTCTACATAATTTATTGACATAAATAACCAAAATACTTGGATGGGATTCTTTCTTTCTATAAATTTATAAAAATGAAGTTGTACATGCCAATTTTCAAGAACATATGCATTATATAGTGAGATATATTAATATTGTGATCTGCATCTTTCTTTTTGCAAAGAAATAAATATCTAATTTTTTATATCAAAAGTGAATTACATTGAAAACAAATTCATTAACTAATTGGGAAAATTAGAAACAAACATATCAAAGTTTTTTTTTTATTTTAAAATAATGACACATATAGATGTTTCTTCTGTGTTTCAGAAACACAATCCATGTTTAGTAAAGTGACAGATGATACCTATATAGGTAATTCATTGAATGTTAAGGTAGTTTCTTTTAAGTTCTGGTTGTAAGAAGAGACAAAATATAAAATAAAAACAAAGAGACAAAATGTAAAATAAAAATCGAGCTAGATTATATCCCATAATGGTTTGCTGCAACACATCACACAAAGTGAGAAAGGCTTGCATCAGGGAGAACTAACATTATGATTCCTTGTACTTTAGATACTGTTGTACATCTTTCCAATCTCAGATGGTCTAGCAGACCAACATGGAAATGATATGTTTGTAGAAAATGGGAAGTCATTGTTGGTGAATTACTCAAAATCCATATTCTTTTTTTCTTACTTATACTGGCACTTTGCTTCCAAGAGAACTCTGATTTTTGTAAAATAACCACTTGTCTTTCAATTGGTTTATACATACTTCAAGAATGCTTGGAGTAGATAGCAGATCTTGATTTTTCTAAGTCAATCATTGTAACATTTCCTTCTCCAATTACTTGTGACCTAATTCTGGTCAATAAGATGCAAAGATAAATCTGCTGCTATTGCTTCTTAGAAGACTTCTAAGCTTTTAAAGTGACAACAAAAGGAGAATCCTTTTTCCTTTTGTATGGATATAGTTTTGGAAGATGTTATACCAGAGCTATCTCACATCTAGGATGAAGATGAGTCCACTTAATATTAAGGATGAGAAGTAAAACCTCAAAAATACTAGTCTTTAAGGCATCAGAATAATGAATTACAAGCAAGAGCCAATCTGGGGTGATTCAGTTGTATACTCCTTATTATATGAAGTAATAAAGCCCTGGCATGATTTAAATTATTCATCATTTGATTTTATTTTACTCAAAAGCTCCAATCATTCCATTGATAAAGGAGAGAAAATGTTTGTTGAATTAACATTTGTCAAAAATATTATGTAAGGTTATTTTTCATAAAATAGACACAAAAATTTGGAAAACAACTAGAAAAAATAGTTGGAACATTGTGCATATAGAAGTTTAGGATATTGATGTCTTAAGTGATGAGAAACTTTAATTGGATTTGAACAAGGAAGAGGTGAGATTTAATCCTGCTACTTTCATTTGTTTTGTTTTGCTTTATGGCTCCAAAATTATTTCCTCTAGACTATTGGGCACTAATTCTTCACATAGATTTATGTTTGGCTTCCATTCTTGGCCTTTTCCCTGGGATATTTATCTTTTGTTGATGTTCTACAAGTCTTATGATCTTACATTAATGCTTAATATTAGTAATCCAACTCTAGACCTTTGACCTTTTTTTCTCTTCTGTTTATTTTTCTATTTGCCCTTGGCTTTGGGTATGCTTTTTAGCGCTTTTAGTTTCTACAAATATCAAGTTCTTTTAAAAGCATGGGGTCAGAATGAGGTCTACATATACCAAAGAGAATGTGAGTGTAATTGAGAATTCCCTTTGCAAAGTAAATAATTAGTTGGATTAATTTTTCCTGCAAATTTAATTTCCATACTTAGGATAGGCTTTTAGAAAGCCCAACCTACAAATTAATATATTCTTTCCAATTTCAGTTGTCTTTTTCCCTTCTGTATTATATTAAACCCTTACATTCTTCTTTGAGGACTTAACATTTGCTACTCTGTAAGTGGAATCTTGATCTTGGGTGGATACAATATAGTTAAAATTAAGATGCCCTTTCCTTTCCCTGTAGCTTTCCATTATAGTGTTCTATCTATTGCATATCTATTGGAACATGCCAGCTTAAAGATTTAAACCGTGTTCATCAAATACCTTTTAGAGTCCATTTAATAATTAAAACAGAGCTATCTGCATCACAAGGGCAATGGTTTTAAACTCATAAACTCCTCTTCTACATTGGGTGTCTCAGTTACCTTGCTTGTTTCTGAAACAAAATACTCAACGCTCACAAGTTAAAGGGGGAAATGTTTACTTCAGCTCACAGTTTATAGAAATTTTAGTCCATAGTTGCCTGGCTCCATGGCAGAGCAGCACAGCAGAGGGGCCACGATGGAGGAGAGACAGTGCATGGTGTCACAGGCAAAAGGCAATGAGCAGCAAACATATAGCAGTCCACCTTCCTGTCCCTTTCACCCCACTCAGGCTATCAGCCCTTTGAGAGGTTCATCCCAAACTACGCTAATTCCAACTAATATAGTACTACACACTTTTTTTTTTTTTTTGTATTAGGGATTGAACTCACAACCCATGCTTGCCAGGCAGATGCTATACTGCTGAGCTAAATCCCCAGCCCAATACCACACACTCTTAATCCTGGTGTTCTATACCCTGGATCCAGTCAGTTCTAAAAATTCCCCCCTATAACTACATGAAGTTTTGTGGATACATCTATGTATAAGCCATATTAGTAGGGAAATTGCGATATTGAATATCAGTTTAATTATAGGATATTTAATAAGCTTACTAATGTAGGAACAAAATAATCTTTTTTTTTTGAAGACTGATCTAAAAAGCAATTACTTGTTTAAGAAATGAGACAATGGAAAGCGATTACCTGTATTTCAATGCACTTAAGAATACCTTATATCTTCAGGAAAATTACTCTCCTTTTCTAAGCATGAGTTTCAAACCATGGTACTTTCTAGACTGAAGTCATTTGTTATCTTCATTTGTTTTATCTAATACACTGACTAGCATCCACAAGAGGTAAGACTACAGCATATTTTCTAAATGAACTTATAACTCTCTACCAAAGCAAATACCTGTATATTTATAGTAAAGATTTCTTACCTTTTTTTGGCAAAGTCCAAATTATGGTTGGAATTCAGGGCATGGTGGCACACTCCTATAATCCCAGCATTTGGGAGGCTGAGCTGGAGGATCCTTGCAAATTCCAGACTAGCCTGAGCTACAAAGTGAGCCCAGGCCAGCCTAAACTGCATATCGAGACCCGGTCTCTAAAAGTCAAAAAGCAAACAAAACAAAACAAACAAACAAACAAACAAAAAAGAAAGTATAGTTGGATTACATCAACAACACTGGATAAATCTATTCATTTACTTATAACTCATTAAGAGATCTTTTGATATCATTTAACAGAGAAATATACTGAATCTAGATCTCAGAGAGATAATAACTGAGTTAAAGTTATATGATTTGTTTGACTGTTTAAGACTATTCTGAAACAATTAGACATTAAGTGATGATAGTTTAGAAAGAACAAAATTAAAAGTTTTGTCAATGCAATGAAAAGGATGAAAACTAACAAAGTGAAAGAGGGAGAGAATTCCCTGGCTCAATGATTTTAATATCTGGTCATACTGTGGCCCACAAAGGACCCTTTTCCAAGACTCATCTTTTGGGCAGTAGTTTGTTCTGCTAGAGGAGAAGGTACTAATAGAATATACTCACATGTGGTTTTCAGTCTCCATTCTACCAATGTTACTTTAGATCACACTCGCCCAAATTTGTATCCAGGTTGTAGCTAGTACCTTTCATATTATTTTCTGCCATCATTTTCTTCTGTCACCTTATTTGAACTTGCATTTATTTGACAAATAAGAAGATTAGAAGTCTCTATGATTTTTTTTTTTTTTTTGTACTGGGGATCAAACTCATGACCTCACACTTGCCAGGCAGGCACTTATGCTACTGAGCTAAATCCCCAGCCCCAACAAGTCTCATATCTGAAAAACTATCTCTTCTCTTGACTTCAAAGCATTTTCAGTTCTGGATTCTCTTTACTGTGTATGGTCCCCAAACAAAGACATTTCATTACTTTGTAGTGTATTCATTTTGCCTGAATGATGACAACAAATTTGGCACCACTTGGATATTATTCTTTGCTCCTCTGATCATTTTATCTTTTCAGAATCTCCTCCAGATGAGTTTTTTAAAAAAAAGTTTTATTACTACATGCTTGTAATACATGCATTTTACAGTCATCTTGGGGGTTGGGTGCATAAATGTACTACAGCCTGTTTCTCTTTTTAATTCTCTTCCCCTTCTCTCCTCACTCCTGCTCTCCTCTTCTAATTCCCCTAGCTTTATTTTCATTCTTGTTGATATTGTTAATCTTAGCTCATGTTATGATATGTAGCGTTTGTGTTCATTGGGGTTATTTTAGATTCCTTACATGGCATATCTATATTCTACTTAATTCTCCTTCTCTTCACTTGTACCCTTGGATCCCTTCCCTATTGCAAGAGATCTCTTCCTTCATCCCCATGTATACATATTTATTATTATTCTCCTCATTTATACTTTGCCTCAAATGAGAGATACTTTATGGTATTTAAGCTTGTATGTCTGGTTTATTTCACTGAACATTGTGTTTGTATTCTTGCTCACCACCTCTCATAAAATTCAGTGTGTTAGGAATCATTTCCTAACACACTGTCTTCTCAATTATATTTTTGAATAATTAGAAAAATGCCATAGCCTGAAATATTTTGTTATGGAAATATTTCTTGATGTTGTCATCTAATGGATTTTTATGATCTTGTCCATTTTATTTTTACTGCCATTTATATTGTGGCAAGGCTCACATTTATCTGGGTGTTATTTTCAGTCTGATGGATATTATGATTTTTGTTCATATATCATCTTTCCCATGTTGGTAGCACCTCTTTTTGCATAATCAGTGCATAAACAAATCATACTGCAGGATATTTTCTGGGTGGTGTTGCAGTAACCCAGGCTCCTTTTTTCTCATTCGCAGTTCCTAAGAAGAATTAGAAAGTGCAGAGAATGTAACATAGCAAGATAGGGAGGAACTGGCTGCAACACCAGCCTCGGTCTTCACTTCTCTGGGATAAATACTTAAGACTATGATTACAAGACCATATACATGCATTTTTGTTTATATGTTTGTTTTTAATTTTAAGAGAAGCTTTCAAAATATTTCCCAGTGTGAATGTACTGTTACGTGTTTCCACCAGCAATCTACAAGTGACTTCTCCATAACCTTCTTGTATTTGGTTTATCACCATTTGTTCTTTTTGTTGCTCTGATAAATACAATAATTTCATGGTTTTAATAAATATTTCTTGAATGTAGCATGATACTGAACATCACATCTGTTTATTTGCTATCTGTATACTTTTGTTGAAGGAATGTCTATACATCTCTTCTCGTTTTCAAACTTGATTGCTGTTTAAAAGTAGTCTAAGGAGTTTTCCGTGTATTTTACATAAAAATCTTTCATTGGTTATATAAATCAAAAATAATTGCTTGTAGCTAGAAGTTTGTTTCACAAGCTTTTAATTTTTTTTTAATTTTAAAGAGATACAAAACAGGACATAACAGAGCAGATCAGAACACAACAATGTAAGCAAAACAGTATTTCACCAGAAGACAACCCATAATTAACAGTAACTACCTCGATGTCTCTTTCTTTGAAATAGTTGAATGTAACTTCATATACAATATTATCAAACATAACAAAATAGTGCAAAAACATTCAAGAGAATGAGAGTATTATAGGATTTTCAGAACCAAATAACAGAAAACAAACATTGGCTACTATATTATTTCATTTTCCATAGGAAATTTGTTTATACTGTTACACGTAATACAATCCAATAAGATACAAGCTTTTTTTAAAGCATAGGGCAAAAGTTTATAATTTGATGAAGTTCAATTTTTCACTTTTTTATTAATCACAATTTTGATGTAAAGAAACGAACTCTTCCCATAGTCCTATACATTATTTCCCATATGTTTCTTCTAGATGATTTGTGGCTCTAAATCTTACATTTGAATATGTGGCTCATTCTATGTAAAATTTTACATGAGGTATGCAGTATACCAATTTTTTCTAAGACTCTTATTTGAATACATTGTCTTTTTTGAATACTCTGCTCTTGTCAAAAGTAAATTGAACCTACTGAGAATACTTGGTAATATACTTTACTGTCAGTGCATGGTAAGATATAATACAGATAATTTTATTTTAAAATTATTTTAATCATTTTAAGGCATTTCTTTTCCCATATGAATTTTAGAATGTTGTTGCTTATGATTACGAAAGAAATTTGCTGAAGACACCATGAAGCTTTTTTAAAATCTATAGGGCAGGGCTGAGGATTTAGCTCAGTGGCATAAGCGCCTGCCTAGCAAGCATGAGGTTGTGAGTTTGATCCCTGGTACGGCACACACACACACACACACACACACACACACACACACACACAAAACCCAGTAGTTTTATAAAATCTATAGGGCAGATTAGAGATAACTGACATTCTGTAGAATCTTCTCAACTATGAATATAGCATGTGCTTCCCAGAACTTAGTTCTCTTTGATTTCTTGCATTACCATTTTATAGGTTTGTCATACAGGCCCTATACAAATTTTCATAGATTTATTCTTATTGATTTTTTTAGAACAATTGTAAATAGTATTATGCTTTATTTTTTCAACTCATTTTATATAGGAATGGAAATAATTTTATATGTTGATAATGTTTTATATGTTGATGTTATAAATTTCCCACTATAGAAGGAATTCTACAGATTTCTTCGTAGATAATCATGTTGTTTCCAAACACAGAAGGCTTTATTTTGTTCTTCCCAATCTATATACTTTCATGCTTACCATTTCTCATGTTTTATTGCCCTGTTGCAGTGCCTAGAACATTCAGTACTATGTTAAACAACAATGATGAAAGCAAATGCTCTTTACAGTTTCCTAATTCTAGAGGAGAGGCATTCATACTTTCATTATAAGTATGACATACACTCTGGGCTTTTGTAAATATCATCTCTCATGTTCAGATTGACCATCAAGTTTCTATGTCTCTAACTTTCTGAGAGTTTTGCTGTTGTTATTTTCATTGTTTTATATTTTGTATATTTTTAATATTATAAATTGTTCTTTGTCTTGTGAAAATTTCTTTTTCTGCATCAATTGATAGGCACATATGACTTTTCTTCCTTAGAAAAAAAGTATTGTGGTGGATCACATTGACTAGATTCATTATATGATAGACTACATTGGTTGGTTTTAATAGCCTAGGAATACTAACATTTGATTATAGCACATGATTATTTTTACATTTCCAAATTTATTTTGCTGATATTTTCTTGATTATGTTTTGGTCTTAATAATATGTGTCGTGTCATTTTCTTTTTGATGATATTGAATGTTTTATATATTTTCTGATTCTTTTGATTATGGTATCAGGATAATATTTATTTTTGGCATTACAGGAGATTGTAGGCATGGTCTTCACACTGAGCTACATCCTTAGAGTTCTTATTTTTATTTTTTTAATTTTGAATTAGTTTTTTCTCTAAGTCTCTATGTTGCCCTGATTGGGTTCAAACTTCCTCAGCCTCTTAATGTGCTGGGATTATAAGAGTGAACTACTATGCCCAATAATAGAATAATAATTCAAATCTGTTGGGAAATGTGTGTTCTCCTATTTTCTTAGTGTATGAAGTTAATGTTAATTCTGCTTGGAAGATATAAAATCTTCTAGACAGGAAGATTTTCTTTCCTAAAAATTTACTTAAATTTATAAATTCATTTATTTAATTTTTGTAGGGTGGTTCTAGTTATCTATTTCCTCTTTGCTAAGATTTGTTGATTAATTAATTTTTAAAAATTTTAATTTAGTATCATAAAATAATTAGTCTATAACTTTTAATCTGTCAAATTTATGAGCATAAATTCACTGCTCATATGCTCTATAACTTAATGCTCACAGAATCTGTTATGATAATTTATTTTTGATAATTGTGCTCTGTATCTTCACTTTATCCTTATAACTCTTGCTAAATGTTAACTAATATAGAATTTTTGCTGAATAATCAACAAGTTTTTTCATTAATTTCTCTATCTTTTATTTTTATCTATTTCTTCCCTCATCCTTTTTATTTACTTCTATTTTGATTTGTGTTTTCTTTCTTTTGGTTTTTGAGGTAAGAAATTAGATTGCTATTGTGAGAGTTTTTCTCCTTTCTAATGCATGCATTTACCAGAAATTTGTTAGCACCAATTAAGTTTTCTACAGAAAGTTGGATATGTTCTTAATATTTTTTTATCATTTGATTTGCTTACTTCACCAATGACTTGTTTGAAATGCATGTTTAGTTTCCATGCATTTGGAGACTTGTATATTGTGTTTCTTTTTTTCCTATGTAGCTTGACTCTATTTTTTTCAGATAAGACTGTGATTTTAATTATTTTATATTTTAAAGTTTGTTTTATAATTCATATGATTTATCTTAGGGAATATTTTCTTGGGCCTTGAAAGAAACTGTATTTTTGACTGCTGTTAGTGGAATAGTGTACACGTTGATTAGATTTTGCTGGTTGGTGGTATTCCTAAACATATCTATATTCTTACTGATTTTCTGCCTGGTAACTCTCTCTGTTCCTCAGAGTGGGATAGGGAAGTCCCTAACTGTAAGTGTGGATTTTGTCTATGTCTTCTTTCAGTTTCAGTCATGTGTTTTGAATTTCTGTAGCTTGGTGCATGCTCACTTCAAATTCTATCTATTCCTTGGGTATACATCAACGTATTATTATATAGTACTTTTCCTAGTAATTTTATTCATTCTGACATCTAATTTATTATATAAAATGTTTGCTAAATCTTATTACATTTAAAACAATTTATCTGTTTTCTCATGTTTTATGTGTATCTTATATTGAATACATAGCTTTCTTTCATTTGTACCTTTAAATACATTCTGTAAATTTTGTCCTCAAATTAGTGTATTTAAGCTAGTTTCATTTGAATAATTACATTAGATTGTTAGGGCAGCTATAACAAAAACACCACAGATGGAGTGGAATAAATTATAGAATTTTTTTTTTTTTTTTTTTTTTTTTAGTTTATAAATTAGGAATCCAAGATCAAGGTTTCAGTAGACTGGATTCATCTGAAGCACTTCTTCACTATCAACAGCTGTTTCATTGTGTTTTTCTCTCCCTCCCTCCTACCTTTCCCCTTAGCTCCCTATCCTTTGTTTTTTCTTCTTTTATTTACTTGTTTATGTTTTTAATTCTGGATAGTCACCTCCTCCATCACCCAATTTGGGGTTAAGAATTTCACATGTGGTTGCTTCTGATACTTAAGTTTCTAGTTAGCCTCCTGATTCTAAATTTTGGAGTCTTGTTATCAATATCTGGTAGAGAAAGTTCAGATTAGTTTGTAGTTAGAGGAAAGAACTGGGGACTTACAAGTTTATGATAATTTAGTCTGCAAACAGGAGTCTACACAAACCCTTTTTAAATGTTATACTCTGGAAGTCTAAGGCAGTATGATTACAAGTTTGCGGGCAACCTGTGATACATAGCAAAACTGTCTCAAATGCAAAAGGCAAATAAGCAAACCAACAAACACTGCATGTTGTTGAGAATTTTGGTTTTCTATCCAAAGTTTCTACTATCATTCACACAGATCACAATTGTTCTTCATACACACCAACTCCAGTATATTGTTAACACTTTATAAGAAACAATTCATTGTTTTGGACAAAGAGTGGTTACAAATAAAATGGGAATAAACAGTAGCAATTGGATACTTCACATTGTGTTCTTTAGTGTACATTTGCTGCATATTTTGTTTGTTTTTGCACTATATTCTCCCTTAGACTCTTAAAAGATAAAATTATATTGGAAAACATTAATGCAATCAAACCATCCTAATTAGAGAACTGAAGAAACATACAGATGGATTATATAAGGAAAGATTAAATGTTTATTTCATTTTCCTTCTTCTACTGATATTACCAACATGGTCAAACTAGATGCTCAGGAATATTAAAAGTACTTGAATTCAAACTTCAGTGTTTCTTTTGAATGTGACAAATCCCCACTGATTTCCTCTATGGATTGCATCTCATGAGTTGTTACTTCTGCCTCTAGAGCACATTTTGTAGTCATTAAGAAAATACCCTGCTTTCTATTAATGTGAATTGATGCTTTTAGCTTCTCTTCTCCTTCCCTTTTAATTCCCAGTTTAAATAAATCTCAACATGATACAACAGAATAACACAAAAAACTAATTGTACCTCATTCAGTTCCTGGAGTATTGTCCTGTTTCTCCACAAATGTGGAGAGTGGCTCATGGAAATCAATGTATCAGAAGGGCAAGGGATTGATCTTTGGAAACAACATTTTGGAAATCACTGCAAGGTTGCCCATGCAAGTTGTGACAGACAGTGATTGACTTTCCTAGACACTGTTAAAGGATTCTGAAGAAACTTCTGTTGTTATTAAACTAATTAGTCTGTTTAGATAAAGATTTTGTAATATTCTCTGTAAAGAGGAGGAAAGGAAAGAATGATATGTGGTCATTGCTATGAAAATGACAGCATCACAGTTCTATAGACAGAAACCTATTCTTTTAATTTGTTATGCAGCCCTGAGTAAATTGTAACCATTAACTTACACAATTGCTAGTAACATAAAATAGAATTGTGGTATTTTTCTTTAATCTCCTCTCCATCTATTCTCGAGAGCCAGAATTATCATTTTAAAAACCAAACAATTGCTACTTTATCCACTGTCTAAATCCCATTAATAGCATCTCATTTCTTTCAGAACAAAGGCTAGTCTAAGTGTCATCTAAATGACACATGTGTCCTTATTCCTAACATCTTCCTTCAGCCTGGTCACATCACAAATTCTTTCCTTCTTGTCTACTCCAGAGCACTGTCACTCCCTACTTACCATACACCTATGTGACACAAGGTGACCCAGGTTTGTTGCCTCATCCTTTAAGTGCCTACCAAATCCTCATGTCTTCAAGAAAGTCCGAGTTCTCTTTAGTTAAATTAAATTATGTTGTGAACAATATTTATACCTGATTAAGTCTCCCTTTTTTTAAATTTTAAAGAGAATAAAGCCAGGCAAGATAAAACAGAACAAAGCCAGTGAAAACAAACCAGTGTATGTGACACAGGACTTTAAAACAATACAAAATCAACAATGGTTACCATCATGCCTTTTGCTGTCTTCAAAATAGCTGTGAATACCTTCAGACAAAGTAAAAATCTAAGGCTCTTTTATAGCAGCAAATAGAATCCTAATATAAAAATGGCAAATCTATTTCATTGTTATCTTTGTATCTATCTAGGCAACATTATGATGGAAATATGAAATGATCCCCAAAGACTCCTTTACTGAGAACTTTGTCCCCAGTGCACACATGTTCAAAGGTGATGGCTGGATCATAACCTCCGGTCAACTGAGCGATCCATTGATGAACTTAGTGCAGAATGGGCTGCTGCAGGTGGGGTCTGCTTGAAGGAAGTTAGGTTACTCTGGACGTTGACTTGAAGGGCACCTGATATCTTGATCCGATTTCTTCTGCCTCTGATTTCTGATTGCCATGAAGTTTCTTCTGACATGCATTCCCACCAGGCTGGACCATACGCCCCAAAGTAACTGGGTCAAACAGCCATAGTCTGCAATCTCTGAAGCCCAGAGCCAAGATGAATATTTATTTCTTTTAAATTCTTTGCTTAGGTGCTTGTCACAGTAATGGGAAACTGATACAGACTATAAATTCATAGCCATTTTAATACTATTGGATCCTTAGAACTTAATGAGGTGCTTAACCAGAATTAGGGCCCAGAAAAAGTTTTTTGCTTTGTTTTGTTTTTCTACTATTTTTGTAAATGGTTTGTTTCATTGTGTTGATTATGGAAGGATTAATAAATAAGGTCAAGTGCGTTACACACAACAGGAGTTCAAAAATGAATACATGAATAAATGAATTTTAAATCATCTGTCAACAAATTAGCTGCTTGTGAATAAATGGGTCATTTATTATTTCACTAGACTTTTGGGGCAATATATTTACTATCATACAATTCCTCTTTTCTTTAACTGATACCTGAAAGGACACTAACAGTTTATATTATTAATGTACAAAAATAATAGTTTCTATTGCTCACCTAGGATAAACTCAGATAATATGCAATAATATGCATTACATGAAGTATACCAAAGGCCAAACTAAACAATTCAGAGAATATCTATCTTTCTGTGTGAAGAGCAGTCCTCATTTCATTTAGAAAGCACTCAGTGGACAGAAAGGTAAAAACATAAGACATTCAAAATGATGGAGTCTGTCTGAGATGCAGTCTTGATGTGATGAGAAGTCTTTGAGTTTATAATTCATAGTTGTTTTGATCTTGCCAGACATCTGCAAGGTAATGGCATACTGAGAGTGCTTTTATTTCTCCCTTTACCTCTTCTACATAAAATATACAGTGTAATTGCTATAAATCCAGCGCTTCTCATCGGTAATAAATTTAACACCTTTGGCAAAGTCCCCTCATTGGAAGTTTTCACCCCTAATCTAATACACTACTTGGAAGCAAATGACTTACAATAGCATTGTTTTCCTATTTGCCTAACATAGAAAGGGAGGTAAATAGTCCTCGTATTTCATATACTTTAAAGAGGCACTATGGATCTATTCCAGAAACCATATTTTTCATTTTATTTATTAGCTGGTTTTAATTACACCTCTAGAGAAAGCTGAATGATGCCCAAATTGCAACACAGATGTCTGCGAAATAAATCATTTTCCGATCTTCGTGGCAGGCTGGGTATAGCATGACATTTTTTCTATTTCATGCTTTTGAAATCACTTTTACTAAAAATAGAAAATATAACTTAAAAATATTCTAACAAATTTGATACCTTGTGTTCCTAACATCTAAAAAGGCTGAAGTTGTCACATTTTTCTCCTTCTGCCTCTTCCTTGAGAGACAATAAAATATCAAATGGACAAAAATATCATGATCAATGCCATATTCATTTTTTACCTGTTAATTCTCTAGTAAGGAGTGAAGGCCATTTAAAGGATAACTGGAATGGAGGTCACCTGGAAGAAGGTCAAGATAAGTCAAGAGACCTGACCTATCTTGGATACCTGGAGAATTCTCTTTTTTGTGATCTTGTTTCTTCATCTATAGAAGGGGACTGGGTCATCAGAATTTATGTATTTTTATATGCTCTTTTTCTATGTATTTGTTTATTGTCTGATTTATCTTTTGTTTAAAATATAAAGTTAATTATTCTGAAGTATTTCAAAGTTGAAAAAGTTAAATCACCCTGAAATTATTTTTAAAACTGTACACAAGATTTTTAGACTTAGACGGTTTGATTTACTGATGTACTATTTTTTTCTGTACAAATTAATGATTTGGGCTAATAGGAGAGATACATAGGGAGAGAGAGAGAAAGAGAGACGCTGACTAAAGTAAAAAAGAAACTGGGTTATATATATCCAAGCAAGGTTGTATTACATTGTATTTTTGCCGTGCTTTGACAATTAGCATCCATTTCTTTCCTGTAGTAAACTTTTCACCAGTTTTACACTTAAAGTCCATGTATTTTACATTCCTTTCAGAGTCTTTTGGGCCATTTTTAAAGTAGAAACTGGATCAAATGATGAATATACTTGCAATAGTAAATTTGGGGTGTTAACTTATTTGGACTGAAGGATGACATTCCAAACTGTGAACTAAATAATTTGTTTTCTTTTTCAAAGCCAGACTGTATTCATTATTTTATTACAGTAATGAAAAGCTGAAAAAGACAGCATTTATATTGTTACTATTTTAAAACACAGCTACATTTACTAGTTTCTTACATTTGTATTTAATGAGATGATGACTAGAAAGTATGACTGTATGTTTGCAATTTAGCTCATACTGATACTTGCAATGGAAAAACTTGCACACAAAAAGAAATACATAAGCGAATGCTGAAAACAGAACCGAGTGTTTCTTTCTTTTTTGTTTTAATCATATAGCAAACCAAACCAACAGAAGCAACTTAATTTCTGTGAAGGTACTCAGAAAGCTTATTGATAGATGTTATCTGTGATATAATAATATTTTGAAATATGTATCTTGGTTATGTACAAGTGTCATTGCCAAAATGAAGCTTATCGACTTTTATAATCAATATGAACTAATTAAAAATTGAAGGAAAAAACAAATATATAACATCTGTACTAAAGTAGGCTTTTTTTTTTTTGTCTTTTGCACCAATGGGTTTTAATTTTACAAGGGAAGAACAGAAGCTTCCTAAAACAGGGAAGTCATCTTACATTTTTAACTATGTAATTGTTTTGTTTGTTTTAGGAGCTGATATGCTAAACAATGACTTAAAAGCAAAGGCATGTAGCCATTTTTATTTCAGTAGATCTGACAATCCTGATATATCAGCTTAATTAGATTAAGAAATGACAAGCAGACTAGTAGAAAATGTGTTTGTGTAGATTATGGGTGCATGGCTTAACAGCTTTGTTCCACGTGACCTTCCACAATGATACTCGTCCCTGAATGCAGCTGACTATGGTTTAAACCTCTAAAACTATGTGCTAATTTAAACTCCTCTACCTCAAATTGTACGTGTCAGGGGCTATGTCTGAGTAATGGGAAACCTGACTAACGGAATGTTGGTATACAGAAATTAGATTGTTCCTGGACTATGCCTGATCCAGTGAACTGAAAGCCTGTGGAACTGCTTTGTGGGAGAAGTTGTTAAAGCCTTAGAGGAGTGGGCTATAGAGGTTCTAGAATGTGTAAGCAGAGTCTGATGGGTGATTGTGGTCAAAGACCAGCAGACTAGTGTGCTATTACGAATATTGATCATATGGGAAGGCTCAAGTGATTCCAGCTGCAGCAGAGTCTGTTTGCAGATCAGCTACAGGCAGGCCATGTGCACTATGCTCTGAAATAAAAGTTGTCTGTGTTTTTTGCATGTGATAAAACTGCAAGATACTTAGATTAAAGGTGAAATATCTATTAATGGACAAAGTGGAAAAAAATTCAAAGCCGCCCAGCATTCAGAATGTGGCAATGTGTACTTCTGGCTCCTTTTAGCTAAAATTACAGTGCAAATTTTAGTGAAAAGTAAAGCAAAATTATTTGAAAAATTTAAATATTGGCTTAGGAGAGCCATGTGTAAAGTTGGGTCAAAGCAATGCGGTTGCTAACGAGATTAACATCATTAACAAGAAACAAAGTGCTTTCTACAGGAACCCATGAAAGATACCTTGAAGGAATCTCCAGATCACCATAGGCTTAAGCGTAAAAAAGTATTAGTCTTTCAAATGAGAAGAGAATCTGTGTAAGAAGGGCTTTTTAGGTAATTGGTCCCCAGAGATTCATTTAATGTGTTCAGTCATCTAAATACTCAGAGACCATTTTAGCCATGATTCCATGGGGTCTAGTTAATGCTTTCACTGGAAGCATATCTTACTGTTATGACATGATACCAGTCTTATTGGCATGCCAGATGCAATAGTTGTGGGCTTAGGACAGTACCACTGAGATTTTAGAAGGGGCTAGAAAGTGAAGCAAGACGCCCCTGAGTGAGCAATCCATGAAACTGGGTAATAAAACCGAAGATACAATGCAAATCAAAGGCAGTCAGAGATGCCAGGAACTTAGAATATTTTCCAAGGAAAGCCTGTTCATGGTAGCTCCAGCTAGCAAGGCAATAAGGGTTGTGCCCTGTAAATCTCATTGGAACAAACATTTTACTATTATATGCCCCAACTGCCAGATATGAAACCACAGAAAATTTAATTGTTGTCCCCCTGTGTTACAGTGTTGCTTTGTTTGATATTATTCTATTTGCTCCATTTTAATCTTTTGAAATAGTAATGTTAACCCTGTGCCATTGTGCCTTGAAATTGTGCAGGTTGTTCTTGATTTGCAGTTTCACTTCTGAGGATCTGCCTTGAGTCAAATAAGAGACTTGGACTGCTGAAAATGTTGATACTTTGGGGGAAAAATATTGTAATTCTAATTGTATGCAGGATAGTTGTACTAAATTAGGTGGAATTATGAACTTGCCATTATCTTTATTTGGAGATTACGATTTAAAGGGTTGTGTTTAGGTTTGAAGTTGAAAAGGGAAGGATTAAACTTAATTTGTCAGCTTTTTGGATTAAGAAACACCTAGCTGGGGGGCTGGGGATTTAGCTCAGCGGCATAAGTGCCTGCCTTGCAAGCAGGCAGTCGTGAGTTCGATTCCTGGTACCGGTAAAAAGGAAAAAGACAAAATAAAATAAAATAAAATAAAATAAAATAAAATAAAATAAAAAAACAAACCAAAACAAACAAACAAACAAACAAAAACAAAAAACAAAAGAGACACCTATCAGGTTAGTAGTGTGGACTCTCAGCGGTGTTTGCGTGGGTCATGGAGGTGTGGCTGTGGGTACTATGTATGGTCCCTCATCCATTTCTCTCCAGTGCTATTTCCCGGCACTTCTTCCCAGCTACCATGAGTTAAGTGTCTTTGCTTTGATAGGCACCTCCACCACTATGTTCCTGACTCAGAGCTAGTAGACTATGCACTAAATCTGTGTATGAAACCTCATTTCCTCCTTTAAATTCTGGGCTACAGACATTGTTTCTTAGTTATGAAGAGGGGAAAAAAAGCTGATATAAGCAATAAATGACTTGTAGAAGACATAGAGTAAAACCAAATTAGTCACTCACCAGAACTTTTTTTAAGCCTTCTGTCCCAGAATCTCCAGAGTAAAGATTGCTGTAAAGAAGCTTCCTAACAGAGATAGGGAAGTTTAAAGACACTAGAGCTGCTGAGCACAACCCCATATCTGTGGGCGTACTTAGTGTTTATAGCTGATTTACATTCTGACTCCTTTGTGCTTGTACATCCATTCTTCAAGGGATACTGAAATAAACTGTACCCTTTCGGGCTTCCTTTACGGGCTAGACAGAAGTGAGGACAGACAGCCAGATCAGCTTAGGTGGTGCTCCCCAGTACCTATATCCTCTTTGCAACATGCAAGGGATTTTAAAGGGTGGCAGAATTACTCAGAGAAGTGGACTAGATGCACCTTCGTTCAGAAAAATGACGAAGGATTTTGAGACCCAAGTATAGTGGAAAGTTCATGAACTCCTGTAGAATCTCTGTTTATCAAAGTCTGTTTGCCTATTGCCTACATGACTGAACCAACACAGTAAACAGAATTAGTACAGACCATTGACTAAATAGATTTTAAAAAGACAGAAACAGAGGTTACTACAAGACTTAGAAGATGAATGGAAAATAATTGCCAGAAGATCACCAAGACAGCCCTTTCCCTCGTACTCAGATGTGATTTTAAAAAGGTGACTAAATATGGAAAGACTTTGGATGATCAACTTGCGTCTGATCATATTGCGTTAAACAAAAGTTATATTTGTTAAAGAAACTTTATATAGTTTTGTGGTCTGTTGAAATATAGTCTTTTCTGCTGTTATCCATTAGGGGCTCATGAGTATAAAAATGAATCCTATAGAAATGAAGCAGCTTTCTCTTCCTTATATATCTGAGACTGCTGTGAGTGATGCTGACCCCAGATGTCCATGTTTTTACTCTCTGGTGTTTTCTAGAGATATTCCCAGGCTCAGCAAGTACTTCCTGAACACAGAATTGTTATCTTTGACTGCCATGTTTCACTAATCTAAACAAATTGTTTCATTGTGGCAATTTATGACATGTTAATGAAAAAAACACACAAAATAAAAAATGAATTTGGCACTCGGTAGAATCTTCTTTCTAACCTCTTTATAAATATTTCTTCCTGATCTAGTTTTGTACAAGAAAATTTGGTTTAAAATAATGCTGAAAGTATGTCTATTTCTGCTAGTGATAAATTGAGTGATAATTTGCAAGCTTTCTTTTTAGTATATCACAAAATGGTTAAATGTGATGAATGTTCCCTCAAAGCAAACTTCAGAGACAATTTTTAAGCTATGTAGATTATTACCATAAATTATTCATCATTATTAAATTCTTTTAAATTACATAACTTACTCAAGGATTACAATGAAAGAAATGGTGTAAGAATAATAGGAGGTACAAAGCTTTTGAGCCGAGTTCAGAGGTGTTAACCATTAAAGATGTAAAAGAAAGTTTATGAAGAATTGCTTGTGTTAGAAAACAAACCAAACAGTATCATTTCTGAATGGGCAATCATCAAGTTTACAAAAATGTTGGCTGATCCAGAAAAATCCATGCTAAGTACCATTTCTTAAACTTATCTTCTAGCAAACAGCAGTCTTAAGCTTGAGGAATTCCAGTGTCAGGGACTTTATAGATAAAGAACATTCTGGATGTCAGTGAGTCAGTTTAGTGGTATAAAAGGAAAGGATTAAACATTTCAAAGCAAAGAATGGAGGAACCATCGGCCAGTTGTGACTATCAGAAATTGTTTCACATTGATATCCATTGTATTACTTAAATATAGCTTGAGAAAAACTACTTTGACAATCACTTTTTCATCTCTCTTTTTGTTATTTTTTTCTTTGCTTTGAGTTTTTTCCTAATTATGAAAGCCTTCGAATTGTAAATTTGTTTTTAGAAGGCACTGAAGATGAGGAAAACTGCTTAGCTTAATACTCCGCTCTATACAAGATGCAATTTGAGAAAAACTCTAAAAGACAGAGTCCTAATAATTAATAACAGGGCCTAGGAGCAAGAATAGAGACATCTGTATGGGTGTGAGGAAATGCTCTAGCTCCGAACAGTAAGAGAACTGACAAGGAGCAACTACTAGAATTCAATAATCTCTATATCCCTTTTAGATATATTCATATTGCAATAAAATGTGTCGGTTTCCTTTGTAAGAATTTATAATCCCACTGCTGCTCTTTCAGTGGCGTGGATCTGCCAGGTAAATGTGAAGCTACAGGAAGCTACACACCCAAGTCTAAGTGGTTCAGTCTTACACGAGAGTTTAACAAGTGTCAGAGGTATCGTGGATGAATAAAAAATAAGTGATTAAACATTGAATGATAACTTTGCCCCGATGCCTCCTGTTTCCTAGTTTATGATAAAAATTGCCCCTGGATCCTGAAGATTGTTTTGATGGATTCCTTCTCACACTTGGCCTTACAGTTTTCCTTAACACTTGTCTATTAAGCATTCAGCAATGTCCTTTCTGGTAAGGTGCTTTCTCAGCTTGAATTCAAATAAACCAATTCACACAATGAGAAAAATGAGTGAAAGAGCAAAGTCATTTTGTACCATGACCCACTGTAAAGTGAACAGGAGAAAAAAAATATCTCTCACTGTGGCATCTCATGACATTTTATCCAAAAGGAAAAAGGAGATTTTTGGCAATATAAGGAGAACAATGAGTATTTGCAGTCATTCCCACTAAATAATGCAGGTGAAACAGTCCTAAGAGATAATTTTCACTGAGAAGGAGCCAAGGGTTCTTCCATGACTGTGTGAACCACCAAATTCATAGGACTCCTCTTTTCCCACCATGGAGACGATATGTTGTTGGCACAGCCCAGTGAAGTCAGTGCAGTAATTTTGTAAAAACAGAACTCTGTAAATCCAGGAATATTTTATTTTAGCTTTTTAGTGACCCATGTGTATCTCCTATTATTAATAATCTCTTTATCATTTATCTCTGGAACGTTCAAGAAAAGGCACCATGGCTTCCTCACTTGAGGAGAGATTAGGATACAGATCCCTACTCGGAATTATTTCCTGAGCTTCTTTATTATTTACAGAGATTCTTGAAATGCAAACAACTAGTGTTATCAGGCAAAGGCAGATCCCCTGAGCCTTTTATCATTCTGGTTGCAATTTTGCATATTTCCTTTATAACCAGACAGCATACCAAATGAAGCTAGACTCTTTAACGTGAAATGAGGCAATTGGAATGTCAATTTTATTTAGTAATATATTGTAAAAACTAAACAGCATATCCACGTGATTGACAAAATCTATCCAACTGTTAAAGGCAAAACAACTGCCTCAAGAGGTACAGTTATGCCGCTCTTACTTTACCAACAGGCAGATATTTAAAAAGAGAAAGACAGACAGAATATTGAAGCAGAATGCTACATCCAGAATTGTTTGACTGATAAAATTTAGGAGTGTGGGGAACTTAAAAGCAGAGACATCATGTCATATTTGCTTTCTTCTTCAAGGAGCCTTTTAGCTTCTTCCACAGACTGTCTTTTCTCTTCAGTTTCTTTTCCATCAAGGATGACACCGATTCTTTCTTGCGAATTTCCCTCACCAGGCCATGAAAGGCATCATCAATACAGAATCTGAGGGCAGCAGAGGTCTCAAAGAAAGCACAATTATATTCTCTGGCAAGACTCCAGCCTTCTTCTGTAGAGACCTGAAAGAAAGAATAAATGATATTTTAAGGATTTGGAAGGGAGAGACTCTGGAATCGAAATCAGGTCTTTACCACAGTCCGTAGTTTTATAAAAATAAATAAATAAAATGTGAAAATTTGTTTTGAGGAAGATTCCTGGAATTTCTGAACTGGAAAAACAAATGAGAAACCAGCAGCAAAATGCCATCATTTTAGTAAGTATTTCCCTACCTCAGCACTTTGGAGCACATTTAAAGTATCCTGAGGTTTATGACTCTCCCCAGGCTGTGACCTGTGCAGCTGTACCAGATCTAAGATCATAAACTGAATGAAGTTAGGCACCTGGCCCCACTCACAGTCCCTTCAGTGTCTACCACAGCTCTTGGTACCTATCTGCATTAGAGGTATTAAAGAGTTTAAATTAATGGGCAAAACACCACTCAGGGTTTAGTAAATATTAACTAATATGTGAAAATAAATTATTGTCACATATTTGAGCATAATGAGATTATGTAACCTAACTCATGTTAATTTCTGCTTAAAATTTATTGTTTCATGTAAAGCCTTACATGATTATCAGTCTGGGATCCTGAGGGTTCGAACTTCAATGATTAGATCCTATCTCATCTGCCTATGTTGGATATAAAGTACAATTCAGAAAGAATTATTATTTTAAGCTGTTAACATTTGGTATAATTGTCATTAGAATAGAAATCAAATGTTTAAAAGTAATGTCATAACATTTGACTAAAAACTGGCTGAGCAGGAGTGTAAAAATCTAACCGGTCTATCTGATTCAGAAATACACCCTTCACTATGGTCCCTAATAGATTAGTTTCACCAAGAGCTGTGAAGCAGGGATGAGGGGTTGTCATGCTTTAGCTTGTAAAGACATTGTCTAGATTTTGTGCTCTTTTTCATCGCTGCCGGAGAGCACAACTATCTTTCTTTCATGCATTCATTTTAATTTTGTAGTGATTCAAGTGTAGCTAAACACAACTAACTAAAGCTACTAACATTTTGTTTTACCAGTAATTGAACAAAGTAATAAGTTTACTAAATAATTTTTGTGCTTGGCAAGTGGCAATCTAGTATTTTTACATCACAAAGCATGTATTACTATTTACTTTTTAATCATGTAGGAGAATTTTTCCACTTGGAAATGACTGACACTTTACATTTGTCCACAGAATTGCCACACTTCGGTATTATTTTCTACATTAATCAGCTTTCATTAGGTTACATTTATATACCAAAAGAGCTTCAATATCTATGTGACTTAAAAACATATTTGTTCTTTGTATAAAATCTTATTTAGTCACTTGGAGTAGAGTCCGGCAGTTCAATTCCAAAATGTTGATTGAATTCTAGTTGGTTCCATCTACCTTGTTTTTTTGGAAACAAGGCTGGAAGAACACTTCCTATGTTGACTGTGATGTTTCCTTGAAAGACAGCAGGTACACAGAGGCAGAAATGATGTTCTCACCCTCAGTGATCAAAAGACATACAGAGAAACCTAAAGCCACTGAGACAGGTTGCATTATCAGCTCACACTCAAGCATGGCCACATTGCACAGGAAACAAAACAGTATGAAAAATAAAACTCTATCACAATCAAGTATTTCTAAGTGCAGTGGATTCTCCAATTGAAAAAAAAATTGCCATATCTTTTCAAAATTCATTTTCTATTGCAATGCCTTAGATGTAAAAATATAAAATGAATGGAAATTCATGCAAAAAGAAAGCTGATGATATAAACATTAGATAAAGTCAACAGTAAGTAAAACAACAGATCATAACTACACTTAAAAGAAAATGTTTTATGATAAAAATATCAATCTATGAGGCATATGTTATGACATAGTGCTTATAATACCAGGACTCTGGGAGCCTGAGGCAGAAGAGTCACAAGTCTGAGTCTGAGTTTAGCTGGAATAACTGACCTTTTAGCAATACCCTGTCTCAAAATTAGGAAAAAAAATAAAGAAATGGAAAATGGCTGGGGGTGTAGGTCAGTGCAAAGATCCTGGACACAATCCCCAGGACTGGAAAAAAAATCAGTCTCTCAGAAAGATAATATGTAAATTTGTACAAATTAAAAAATATTTCCTCTTTATTTGAAAAAAAAGAAAATACATGAGAGTTAGAAATTTGTAGAATTAAGAAGACTGGTGAAATGAAAATGAAAATACCACATATCGAAATGTGTGGGATTATTTAGAAAAGTGTAAACACTTAGATTTAACAAGCATGCTTTCAAATTCAGTGGAGAATCTTAAGAAAGTTCAGGAAAAGGAGCTTTAGTTAAAGACTGAACAAGTAGGCTGATTTAATGGACCAAAGAATCCAGAAAGAAAACCAACATATATTTGGGAGCTTGATGTATTCTTGAGTGGAATTCCAAATTACTGGAGAAATTAAGGTGTCAACAATGGTTTCCTGATATTGAATTATCATTCTGGGTTACTTTTGACCAAGAGGCATGGGGTTATTTCTGTTGGCATTGGAAGGCAATTTTTGTAGAGAAGGATAAAAGTAAAAAAGAAATTGAAATTAAATCTTTAGATAAGTTTACACTTTTTAAAGTACATTTGAAAAATTATATTTAAATATATATGTACCACACATATGTATACATATCTCTGCATATAACATACTTATGAAATATTTTCTAAATATTAAAATGCAAGAATCATAAGTCTTGTAGGCATCAAAACTTAATTAAAAGTTCATGTAATAATGAAACTCAAACTGAAATAAAATTAGAAATCCAAAGTCTTTGAAAAGCTTCTTATCAGGGATATCTTTAATTGATGACATAACTGCATATCTTTTGCAGTTTAAAATATATTTAAAATTGTGGCTACTCATTACTTTGATAATTGGTGTAGCAATCAAGAACCCTGTCTTTCAAAGCATGAAATATGATAGTATATATTTTAGAATAATTATCTGAAAATGAATTCTGTGTGATCTGAGACTTACACAGTATAATTTCCACATTCATTATAAGAAATATCAATGAAAATTAAACATAGTAAAATATTTAGTCTTTTCTGTTTTCTCTATAAAGTTCTTATTAAATCAGTGATCTAAGGTTTTTAAGAAAAAATTGCACATATTTTAAAACAAATTTCCATATTCTGATAAAAAATTCCATCTGATGCAAATTAATGAAGAACCCAGAAAGAAAGCTAATGTAGATATATGTTGAAGCTTAAAGTATTCTTCCAGTGAAATTGTATTGTATCAGTATTAACAAACTGTACATTTGCTACTGCTACCTTTGATCTTATACCTACGCACTATATATTTATTGGAGAACTTGAGTCCAAACATGTTAAAAAAGTTCAAATAAACATTAACTGCTATAGATATCTGAGTTTTATGCTTAGTAATTATGGTCAGTCTGAGACGATAGTTATTAAAATAGTATTAGAGGGAATATTTCTAGGATCCCAACATTCCACGATGGTATTCTGACTGATTTGAATTAAGAATGTAGGAAGAGAAGTGGAAGGCTCTCTTAGAATTAAGAAGCAAACAAAAGAAAAAAGGTAAACAGACAAACAAGCTCAAATATCACATGGTTTCTGTAATATGAGAAACCCAAATGAGAAATAGTGTAAAGAACAAAAGAATAGGTATATAATAGGAAACAGAGAGATAGATTTTTTTTTCAAATGGGAAGGTGACCAGGAGATAAAGGGAAAGCAAAGAGAAGGGAGGAGAGGAGCAAGTAAAAAAAACTTAAGATGTTCTCTGTACATATAGCAACTCCCCACGATGAACTAAAAATTAAAAACAACAATTGTTTTGATGTATCTTATCTATTCAAATTTCAAATAAACTAAATTTTTTTAATCACTGGCATTTTTGTAATCCACATGGCAACTGCTAAGAATTAGAAGGGAATTAAGTTCTCCTATTTTTAACATCAGAAGTTTCACACCCTTAAAAAATGGTTTAAAATCACACATCTTATTCACTAAAATATCCACCAAATTCTCTTCTCCATCAAGTACTGCTTCCAATTCTTCCTTTGATTTTTCATGAAATCTTTCTAGTGCTTCTTGTTAGTATTCCGTGTACATGTAATGGATGATTCTGGTGGAGGGTTTTAGGACAATTCTTAAAATAGTAAATAAGTAGCACACGGTATTTGCTATTGAATTTATATAGGAAATTTAATTTTCAGGAAATAAAGAAACATACAAGGTGTAATAAATATTGCAAAAGATGATTGTGGTGGCGGCTGGGAGCAAGTGGTGGAGACACCATGTTACCACTGTGCCTCTTCCCTGCAAAGGGTGGGTCTTTGCGAGTTGATGTGCCACCTGGAGGCCTTAGAAGGCAATTGCAGGGAAAAAAGGGTAGAGAAAAGTATTTCCCACAGCAATAGAAAATTTCAGTAACCCAAGGGGATCATCGTTTTAATATATATGACCTTTTTCACCGAGGAAGATCACCGTGTAATCACCCCAGGTACTCCCTGAGATGCCATTTCCCATCTGCCAGAGGAGGCATTAGCGCAAAGCCACAGCTGCATGGGGCACTGACGAGACTGCTGAGGCACAAAACAAGTGGAATCTATTCTAGCAAGGCCCAGCTGCTAAGGGGAAGCAGCAAGCATGCTGGCCAATTAGAGTTCCAGTCCCAGCAATCTGCTGACATTGGGAGCTTCCTGGCTCTTTACATCTTTTTATCTTTTACCTGAGCTCAATAAAAGTAAAATAAATGAAATTAAATTATTGCTAAGGTGGTCAGGGTAATGGTGGTGCTGAGTAAGCACTATAATTCTTTGCAGCACAAATGAAAACTGATACTCTTCTGCAATAATTGCTAACTTGAATGAAGAGAAACATGAGTTTCACTCTCCAGGCAGAATCTTTGAAGCAAAATATCTTCATGGTTAAGTCTACTGGGCACTGTAAAAATGGTTAGCTCATGAAGTGAACTGTTGAGGATTTGCTGTACATTTTTCAGGGTTTTCTTGTCTGTGTTTCACCCCATTCTTGCCCTGGGAGCTATTAATTTTCATTATACAACAAGCATCATCAATATATCAGGAATTACACTTTTGTGGGAAAAACTGAAAGCAAGTTATTTGACTGGTTGCCTTGAATGGAAAGTTATAATTATTCCATTTTCATTTTTAGTAATATCATTGTTTTTGATCAGTTGTGAAGTGGCCCTTTCAGTTTCTGGATCCAATCCAGTGAAAGTGTTTTTGATATATTTACTTTATTTCTTCTGACAAAGGTATTTTTTTTTGAAAGATATAATCATCTATTGTAAGAACTCAGATATAATTTCAAACTCTATTTTGTAAAAGCAAATCAAAGCAAAATACTGGCAATTGCTTTGGGCTGCAGTGACAAAGGGAACTCAGTCCTAGCACCTCAGCTGGTGGATATACCTAGCATTCCATTCCAATGTCTTTGTTTTGCTCCAGCTCTCTTTTCTAGATGAGTGGGGCAAACCTGCAAGAAGCCAAAGGTAAAGTGAAGAAGACATGTCACCATCTTTTTGGCAGGTCTCTCTGACTTCTCAGAGCCACCTTATCTTGCCTTGTGAAGACGGAGAGCAACATTCTTCCCTCCTGTCTCATTGGTTGGGAAAAGAAAAAGCATTCTGTCTTGGTTTCAAGATTCCAGATTCCGCTTGAGACCCTACAGGAAGCATTGTCTTGGATTTATTGTAACTCTTTAGAGCGTGGAGTATCTTTTACATATTGGGGGCTACCCAGCTTCTATAGAAATATTTTCATTCTCATGCCCATGCATGTTGGTTTTTCCTCTGTAAAACAATTTTTTTCTACTCTTACATCTTCATAGACAAACTCAGATTAGTAGTGATCTTGGTGACCTTAACCATTGCTGTACAAGTTATTACTTAAGATGGTAGCTTATGGACCCTATAATCTATGAGTACCAGTTCCATGGAGTATTTCTTTCCAGGATACTAATAGCCACCAATACCTGAGGATACTCAAATCTATATGGCATAAAACCTTTGCATGTAAAACTATGCATATCTTTCTACATACTCTAAACCATTTCTAGACTACTTGTATCCTGTATTATAATATTTTGTACTGTGTTATGCAGAGAATATATACAAAAAGTATGCCTGTGTATATTCAATACAGACACAACTTGTTTCTAAATATTTTGAAACATGTCTGGTTGAAGCTGTGGATATAAAATTTATAAATGCAAACAGCTGATTGTTTTCAACTGAACTGCTGAGGAAACCATATTTTGTGCTTGGTAATCTTCATTGTCACTAGCCACAAACAATGCAGGTAATAAATGTCCATTAATTGTTTAATTTTGATCACAGTGTCAATGACATCTCATATGCTGCTATTAGGATCACAGAGTTCATTATAATGATACATTAAACTGAAATTCCTGAGGCCAAGATATTATTTAAAATTCAGTTTTCTTATAGTATTAGCTTTAGAAAAATAGCTAAATTCTTGCAATAGTGGGTAGGAGTATGGATTCAGGATTCAGATTTTCATGATTGACAGTGTGACTCCCCACTTTCTAGTCATGGGCTCTTAAGGAGTTCCTTAGACTTTCTGTCCTTTAGTTTACATGTGTAAAATTCTATCTTGTGGAATTGGTATTAAGATTCAATGAGCTTTTGCATAAAAAGCACTTAGCATAGTTCCTGGCATACTGTGTACACCCAATAAGTGTTACTTTCTGATGTTTGAAGTGAAAGTCATAGATATTTTCAACTCGTTTATTTTTTGACCTTGTTAAGAATTTTGGTAGTTCTCACCATGATCTATAAATTCAACATGAAATGGTCTCCACTTTTTGAAGCCCAATTGGTACCTCTCTTCCTTCTGTTCTGACATCACACACACACACACACACACACACACACACACACACACACACACACCCCTACTGCTATTCTGTCTCCATACATATTGTTTCCTCCTTCTCTAATGTGTGACCTCCAATTTGCTGGGCTGATTTCCTTATGGCGCATCACCAGGAAGTACTCTCTAGAGGATCACTTCCACGAGGCACCTTGCCTAGCCATTCTCTTAAAAATATTCTTGAACATTCCCATCAATACTACTCTATTATTTTACCTGATTAATTTTTGGGATTCAATTACTCTTTGAAATCGTTTCACTAATTTGTTCATATGCTTATTTTGTCCTCTTCCAGCACAGATTATATTCAGTTATTGCTGGTAGCGTGTGTGTGTGTACCTGTGTGTGTGTTTGTGTGTGTGTGTGTGTGTGTGTGTGTGTGTGTGTTCTTAGATGCTGTATCATATCCCCACCATAGTCACTGGCCCTTAAAAGGCACATAAAATTTGTTCAGTAACATCACTGAATAATAGAAGCCATTGGATACAGTTGGGGTTACAATAAATATATGAGCTTGTTGTCAGGGCAATTCAAAATTCAAAGAAATTTTCTGATCAGTGGCAGTGACAAAGCACTGCATGACATTCATAAGCATGTTTCCCCAGTACATATAGTGTTTCTCAGCTAAAGATAGGAATCTCAACCCAAGTGACAAGTAGTAATTACCCAGGTTGCTAGGGGAAAGGGTTTAGGGACTAACAAAGCCTACAGGTGCTTTTATGGAATCATTAGTATTTAATGTTTAGACCAGAGCACAAAGATGGAAGAGAACAAGAGTACAATCAGAAGAAATTATCAAGATCATCTGCCTGGTTTACTTGGGTCAATCTGAAATTTTTTTGGAGCTTAATTGAGCAATTTTAAAAGTCTTACTTTTTGATGCCTACTCTGTGCAAGAAAGTGAATAGGTTTCTTTATCCTGATGTCCCGGAATAATATTGATTGAATGGATAGAAAAGCAGGACATAATAAATTAAATGGTGTAGTCAGTGGTTCTGAGGCAACGAATGGTAATGGCTCTAGGGTAAAGAATTTAGACTGCTTTGTACAAGAGACATTTGAAGTCTCCAAGGTCTTGCGCTTTTCATCCAAGAAGCTGTGGTGTGCTAGGGGAAAGGTTGCCATGGCAGCCAGTAGTTGCTATAAAGAGAGAAAAGAGAAGGTTAATGCTAAGTGTTTTGCTAACAGTGATGTCTGGGTTCTGTTTTGAATTTTTTTCCTAAGTACTTTACTTTCAAAATACAATTTCAAAAACTGTAAATCAATAGGCTCAGGAATTATATATAATATTCATGCAGAACTATGCATGAGTATGAGTACCTATGGGTAAGTATGGTGAAAGATACACATGCATGCCTAAGGATATCTTCATATATTTACATTAGTAAAAATGTCTGGTTATGGTGCATATTAAGTCAGTGACTATTCTTATCCTTCCAGAATTAGTTATTATGAATAGTTAAGTTTGCCAAGTAGCCAAAAATTTATTCTTTAAGAATAAAAATTTTAGTGGTTAATTTATTACATTAATAAACTTGTATTAGATAAAAATAGAAGAAAATTAAAGGAGAATTATACTTGCAACACATATAGCAAATATAATTAAGTAATAAATTGTACAACTGTGCAATACTTTGGAGAATATAAGACTATGAAAGGAATTCTCCACCGAATCTAAGTATTTTACATAAGAACCATGTTCAACATATGTCATTTCACTGGTTAGATGAGTAAGTAAATGGTCGCAAAGTAACTAATTACTATTTCAGAAACTCTCCATTGATAGCTAGAGAACTCAGAATTTGAAATTTCATTTGAATTACTGAAAGTTTTAATTTTTTTCCATTAAGATGTTCACAAACCAATTTCAACCCTCACAAATGCTTTTAAGTATGTAATAGAGATTCTGTAGAGTCTCTATACAGGGAAATAATAAAAAGGCTGCCATGCCTGCTTGGAGTCTGGGGATTATAGTGGTAGATGAACCTTATGAGATACAAAGGAAGCCAATGTTTCAGAGACTTATCAGAGTCCCTCCAAGCTGCGTATCAGTGTGAGCCATATTTTGAAAAGACATGTCCTGAAAGTAGCATCAACTTGAACAAAATGTAAGTTTAACACGATTTCTAATCTTGGCATCTACAGAAGGAGAAAACAAACATATACTATTTTCTGATCTTACGCACAGAGATATGAGACATATATATATATATATATATATATATATATATATATATATGGCAGTGTTTTAAGGGCCACTATAAATTTAGTTTTCAATATTTCCAGAGCCATCAATGCTCTTGTCAATCACTTTACTACTATTATTAGTAAGTGCTCTTTTATATTCCTCTTTTAGTTTTGCTAAATTTTCACTTTTTTCCCTCAGATCTCTTGTCTTGTTTTTATTTGCAGCAGATTCTCTCATCCTCTTACTTCACCTTGGTTAGGAAATAAAAAAGCATCAAAAAGAATGACTTTAACATGTTGGTCTGTCACTTAGAAATTCTTCTGTAACATTAGCCATCTTACTGTTTTCAGCCTCAGAAAACCACAAAGTTGCTGACTTCTGTGAAGACTAATACCTCCTTTTCTGGAAGGTTCTGAGTTCCTTTTCTATCTTTTACTCAAGCCCGTATCATTAGTTGCCCTCTTTCTGTTTTATATTTGCAACCATCCTTTCTATTAGCCCCTCTGTCTCAGGAAAATATGCAAATTTCATCTATTTTGAGAGTCCAGTTGTATTCACTTTCTTATATCTGTCATTCCACTCACTCTTAAATGAAGATTTTTTTTTTTTTTTTTTTAGGAAAGTAATTGTAGAAGGTTACAAAGAGAAGACAGGACTGGGACACAGGAGTGATTTAAAGCAGGATAAATTTAAATGAAATACATTGTACATTGATGCACTGGTTTTTGTCAATCACTTCTGATTTGCGTAGTAATATTCACAGTCTGAATCCTGTCCCCCTGTATTCTTCTCATGTGTTTTGCAAAAAAGTGAATGCCATTCTTGCTGTCAATCTCAAGAGATACCTTCCACAATGCTTTTTCATTCCCAGTTCTTGAAAAATGACTACTCACTCCAAATCAGTTTTCTCTGTTGAGGTGACCTCTTCTTTCCTGATTTCTTTACCTTTGTCTAAATATTTTATCTCAATATCCTGCCTAATTATCTTACTTATTCTTTTCACTTAATTGCCCCTACATTCTGTTCTTGCTTTTTGACAATTTTTTCTTCTATCTTTTTAGTCAATTCCATGGACTTAGTCTTGATCAGAGTACTCATGCACCTCAGATTGGTAGTTTCCAACCTCATTTCTCAGGAATGTCTTTGGAAGTTCCAGAAGTACTTCAGCAATCCCATTAGCCCAGATCAGACTTGCTGAAATTCCAAGATCTCCCATTTTTCTTAACCAAGTCTGTTATTATCTTTCTATTTCCTATGGCTGTATGGTTGTATGCTACCATTTTCTATCTCCTTCACATTGCCATTGACTTCATTTAGGATCAGTTTAATTTATCCCCTGAAATATTTTCCAATCTTTAAATTCATTTTGCTCAAATTTGTCCTTCTCAATCTGTTAAAAGGAAGAGTTCTACAACATGAAGGCACATATTTTGTGGTTGAATTTAAATTGTTTTTATGATTTCCCTTTATTGCTAATACAGTGGGTAATACCTATTGATTGTGTGTTTATAGTGTCATTATTCTTCTACCTGTTTCTATAAAGCCAGAACCATTTCTTACTTTGGAAAAGTAACTTTGCTTCTAAACTTTAAACTCTTCCTTGAAGTAAGAAGAAAAATAGTATCTTTTTCAGAAGGCTCTTACACAAGCGACAGGAGTTCATTGGAGAAACATGGTCAATAGCATTCCCAGGACACAGAATGTAATGCAGAATGCAATGCAGTCAGGGTCCTTGAACGAATACAGGGCATCAGTGGCTAACAGCATTAAAAGGCTTTGAAATTTTCTTATGATGATGAATTTTATATGTCAGTTTGACTGAGTTTAGGGATACCTACATAGCAGGCAAATTATCATTTCTGAGTGTGTCTTTGAGGATGTTTCCAGGGAACATTAGCATTGGACTCAGTAGATTAAAGAAGATTGCCCTCATCAGTATGTGTGGACATTATCCAATCTATTGAAAGTCAGAAGAGAATAAAAGGGCAGAGGAAAAATGAATTCACTCTTTGAGCAGGGACATTCATCTTCTTCCCTGAGAGATCAACTCTCCTGTGTCTCAGGCTTGCACTCCAACCAGGTTTTACGACATAGGATCCCTAAGTGTTGAGGCTTTTGGGTTTGGACCAAAATTATATCCCTGGGTTTCTTGAGCCTACAGCTCACAGATGGCTGATTGTGAAACTTCTCAGCCTTCATAATTATGTGAGCCAATCTTTCACAGTCTTTCTCTGTTGGTCTATCTACCTACATCTATCTATCTGTTATCTATCTATTTACCTATTATCTATCTATCTATCTATCTATCTATTTATCTATCTATCATCTATCATCTGTGTGGCACTGGTTCTATTTCTCTGGAGAACTCTAGTACAATCACAAATGCAAAAGATTTCAGGATTACAACTGCAATAGCTTTAGGAATATTTCAAGTCATTGACAATGTCTTTTCCACATATCTGTCAATTACTATCTAGTTTCTGTAAGCACCCACTTATTAATCTTTTTGATATTTCAGGAATTCTTTCTAGTATAATATATTCCAAACTTTGTCTTATTAACTAAATAAACCAAAACAGTTTACCTGAACTTTCAAGATAATATGATCCTTTAAAACTGAAGTTGGCATTAATAACTAGCAAACACTTGCTATCTTTCTTCTCAAAGGCAATAGAACTGGACACATTATACTGGACATGTGTATTTTGGTGGAAGAATGAACTCTTAGGCAATCAAGATTTTGTGGGAATGGGGAAGGTGGGACATGGAAGACTTTTCCTTGTTTAGTTGACAGCTAAGGATTCTCAATATCTGGAGCTAGGACTTTTACTTTGTTAAATTTGTACTTTAAAGTTATGTCCTTTAAGTTTATCTTTTGATAAAATGTATATTTTCAAGTATACATCCCTTTGGATTTGGAAAATAGTATCTGTAGATTCATGTGGCTGCACAGTTGACAGCTTTTAACTGTTGCATGAAACCCCTCTGTGGCCTTAGAATCTCCTTGCATTTGTTGGTCCCTTAAAGCAGTTGCCCCGTCAATCCCCAGCTGAACACGGAGAGCTGCCTCGGTGACTGGGCACACAGCATGCCCGCATCAGGAAGGTAATCTTGACAAGTCTGTTAAGAGGCAGCGGCCTGAGACTGCATCTCCATGTTGGTGACACCTGTTTTCTCTTCCTGATTCTGGTCATGTCAGAGCACCTGGCAAACAACACTATCACTGCAGTGACTTGTCAGCTCAGTGACATTATCTGTGCTTTATTCTTTGCAGAGGCATCTGAGAACATAGGCTGAGTTAGTCAAAGCAGCAAGTCTCACAGAGACGCAAAAAAGAAAAATATCCTGTTTAAGAGGACATTTCCTGAAATCAAATGGCCTGGATTCTGTTCTTGGTTTGGGCATTACTAATTCTGTTACTTATCCCCTTTAACCCTCAATTTAAAATTGAGAATATAGAAGATATGTTTGATGCTTCATATAATATACAAAACTTCATTTGTTTATTACATATTAAATGTAATATTATTTGGAATTTTTTGTGCATTCATTTGATCCATGTGACTGGCTTACCTTATAAATCATGCATCTTGGTTTGAGTAAAATGTCTTATACTTGTCTTAATGACTACCAGAGGACAATACATTGTATTTTCAGATATTCTGACATATTTGACCCTATTTCCATATCTATCCTTAGAATTTTTAAATATTCCTTTTGATATGTAATATTGAATAAGATGGAAAAGCATTTTCTAATATCAGGTCTTTTATGCAAAAGCAATCAAAGAATGTGAAGTTAATTCTATCCCCTTGATTTTAGCAATTTCTCAAATTCATTATTTTTTCTCTTTTCATGTCTACTAACCTCTCCTCATAAATTAATCTTTACATCTTATTTTGAAGAGTAGAAATGACATTCACTCAGATACTACCCACTTGTAACCTTCTGTAGACCTTACCTACTCATGAATAATTGCACTTTATTGAATGTAGCATTATTTCTTTTCTTAGATATTTATACCAGGAATGTGCCTTAGGCTTTAAAGGTCAAATCTCTATTAGTCTTTAATTTTGATGCAAAGTATTAGCCTCACTCCTTACACATATGTATTAGCCACTTTCCTAACACCTCACTTTAAAGCAGGAAATACTTGTTTGTCTCACATTGCCAGTGCATTCCCTTCATACTTGGTTGTCTCTAATGGAGAAACATCATGTTGGAAAGACATCTTGAACAAAATCTGCTCAGTCCATGAGGCCAGGAAGCAAACAGCGAAGGAGGAGTCAAGGACACAAATCTATCCTTCCCAGTCACATCCTCAGTGACCACCTCCAGCCTGTTCCCACCTCCTAATAGAAAGTTTGTCCATTTATCCACTGATAAGTATAGTGTCCCCAGATGCAATCATCTTTAAAAAACTCCACTTTTAACACATGAGATTTTCAGGGGACATTTTAGATAAGAGACATAGCATTAGATATATTTCCAAATATCTCATGGGTCAGATGTGCACATACTTCTTAAGGGTAGAAACTGTCATGTTCACTTTTTAATTCTAAGAATTTAAGCCTAGCAAGAATAAACATTTGTAGAATGAACTGAATTCATAAATCTGTAGTATTTGATAGTATCACTAGTAACACCCTCGTATCTGTAGACTTGTGCAAAGGATTGCCTGGAATATTTCCTAAAGACTTCTTATTTCACTAAGTATGTGCCAACTCTGTGAAAGCTATGAAGAATTAACATAAATAATTAAAAGTTCACCCACCAAACTAATTGTGTTTCAGTATTATTTATAGTGTTTACTTGCCAGCTGATTTGAGAAATTTGAGGTCCATTTATCTAGCTATCTTGAAAGTCATTATTGTCTTAATATTTAGGGGCATTCTGTCTAGCCTTTATCAGTGAGCTTCCCTGAGCCTATATTTTCTTCTCATCAGGGGCTTGGAAGATCCATTAATTTTGCCATTAGTTTCTGTATCTGATGCTTGGAATGCATAATGAATGTATTTGCAAATTAGTGGAGTGAAGATTCTGCAATTATAAAGGCAATTAATAATTTGGTTTTATCAGAAGAAAGAAAAATCTTCCAAAAATCAGACATCCAACAGTAAAAAATGTGTATAGTGCCAGTACCTACCTGTAAGCATATGCAGACAGAATCTTTTCTGAATACTAATGAAAATGATTCAATTCATAGACGATTTAAGGACAACAAACTTTAACTTGGAACACGTCTTCATCTTCTCTAAGACCAGTTGACATACAGCCTGTCCTCATGGAAAAGGAAATATTTACTGTCTCCAAAGGTATTTTACAACATTAAAATTCTGTTTGTGGCTTTTGTAAACCTCCCCTGGAAAATTACAAGTGAGATTAAAAGGAACTCCGACAGCCTGGAGAGGAATTGATAGATGACCTGCCATATTTAAGACAGCTGACTTTCTGCTAAGGTCAGCCCTCACATACCAAGAGGACAAAAGCAAAATACCAGATCTGGGGAGAGCAGAGAGGCCGAAAGAACAAAGCACGTCCATATCTATGATCTCCAGCCTAACCTAAGGGAAAACACTATTCTTTTAAGTATATGTCCATAAATAGAAACATGAAAGCATAGTTTCAGCTTGCTTTTTATGTAGATGCACAAATATGTTTGTAAATATACTAAAATACTTGCATAATATGGTGTATGGTATGTGTATGCATAATCTCATGAGGATAAGAAAACAGAATGATTAATCCATGTTGCTGACATATAGATTTATGCTACTCAGTCTCACTAGTTTAGTTGAATTTGTATATTTAATTTTGTGAATGAGTTTGTCAAAATGATATTGGGGTCAGCCCAGATAGATTTATGTGGAAAATTATCAGTAGCAAAATCACCCAAATCCAAATCTGAGTGCTGGTCTTGAAGTAACCTAGCAATAAATCACCTCTGGGTACCCGAACTAGCCAAACACTAGACATTAGAAGTTAAAGGTTTCCATGGATACTTTATTCTAGGGCAGGTAAAATGGCAACTTTTCAGAAGCTCTTTGCACAAACCCCCAATGGCTGGAGTTTCAGAGAAACTTAGCCTAATTAGTTACCAAGGAGACATGGGTTTTGTGCATGGCTTCCAAAGACCGCTTTAATTAAAGAATAGCAAGAAATGGAATAGTAAAACAGTGGAAGGAAATAAAATTTTAAAGTTCACATGTGATTTTATTTACCCTTTAATACTATTGACTGACTCCCTGTTACCTAATTTCCAAATGTCTGGTTTCGTTAATAACCTATTTTTTAATTTGAAAATAGATTATATTGTATTCTTTGGACATTTCAATGATAAACATTTCTTATTTTTGCAGTTAGAAAGCTTTCTTTCCTTTTTAATATAACATTTCAATGTTTCTCAGGACAGTTAACCTTTTACATTTCTCAGATTGATGGCTTTCATAAGATTGAAGTGCACAAGTACCCAAAACACAGCTATCAGAGTGCTGCTTCTCTATATCCAAGTGTTTCTTGTCAGGTTAGTGTGTGATTTAAGCAGGCTTATGGAGTCTGTTCTCCGGGAATTTTGCTAGCAGTCTTGAGAACAGTAATGTTTCTTGATACAAGGGATGATATTTGCAATGTGTAAGTGTCTCTCCTTAAAGTCAATAGAAAAGTAAGAAAAACAAAGAGAAAGCAATATTCTGATGACACTATTAGAAACATCAAATCTAGTTATTCCTGAAGCCAAGTGAATTAGGATTACAAGTTATAGAAGACAATACATTTTGTGGTTGTTGTTATTTTTGTGTTTGTTTAAACTAGTATTTGTGAAGTTCTACAACAATTGAATGGTCTCTAGCTAAAAATAGTACTCAATGTTTTAAATTTCAGCAACTTTACATAATGTTGTAAAACATTTTCTGAGACTTCTTTCTAGTCCCCTGGGTTTGCAAATTGCTATCAGAATATGTAAACACTCTATAGTTGAAAGCAAAGAAGAAAATTTTCGAATGACCAATTTTAATGGGATCCTAATTCTTGGTGCTTGATCACATTTTACATTAAACTGCAAGAACCAGTTAAATGTCATTTAAACCATAAATGTTTTAAAGAAGTCTAAAATAAAGAGATAGAAACGTTTTATGCGTATCAGTCATTGTGAGGAAGCTGCTGTCACTTTCCCTTCCCATCTATTGTGACTCAGAGAGGCACTGTATCTGCAATTGCTTATAGAACACGAAAATGGTTGTAAGAAGGGCTTCCTATTTCTTAGATGGAGACTGGATATTTTGGACTCTAACTAAAATAGTTGTCAATTTTTTCAAAACTCTGAGCTGCGTGTTAAGCCCTACTATCTAAGTTCACTGGACTCTGAGTAATGAACCTTAGAGAAAGTGCAGCAGCACAGTGAGTTGGGGGACCAGACCTGAGGTTTCCACAGATCTAAAGCAATCCTAGCTATGAGTATTCAGTTTTCATTTGGTGTAGATCAGTTTTGGAGAGAAAATGAAGTTTCTGGCTGTGTAACCAGAGACTGCCCCAGGAGGATTAATGTCTGAGGAGAAGAGAGAGATAACTGGATGAACAAACTATGAAAGCAGAACCATCCCAAGGGACATGTATAGGTAGCATTCGCAATCTTTTGGGCCTCAAGCCACTGAATTGCATGTATGTGTGCAGCTTCAACCGTGAGATAAGGATGATGGGAAGGACGAGGAGAGAATGAGAGAAGGGGATTGACATTTCTTCCCTTTGACTGTCTCATTCTAGCTCTGTGAAAGCTCAGCCCACCTTCTTGAAGATAGAACCCTGAAATGATCAATGGCAGATAATAAAAAGTAGACTAGGTTAAACATTTACCAGAAATAACTCCACCCTCAAAAATGAGCAATATAGTTGTACAAAAAATATTGCCTTAACCTTTTAAGTGAAGCACAAATAAGAAACATTGATACATTATTCTTTGTACTATTTTTGATGGCTGTCAGTCCATGTCTGATATGTCTACATGATATTCATTGTAGATCAGTAAAGATATAATAGCTATAATAGGGCCACTAAACTGGTGATGAAAGGAACTAAATGTTGCTTCTTTAGTTACCAAGAAGGGGTTTGGTTAAAGAATTAGAGACTAAAGGGGAGCTGGAAGTTATCTAGAGACAGCACTTGGGTTCTGTAAGAGTAAAGTGAGTCACTGAGTGTCACACAGCAAATTAACAGCTGAGCTATCACTAGGCCCCAAGCTTTGTAACACCATGTTCAATGCCAATGTAATTCTGCAATGACATACTGTTTCCTCTTCCTCTAGAACTGATTCTTGAAGTTAGTTCTTCTGGATGTGGAAAATGCTTTGGATAGATACAAACTTGTGCATTGTTTTCAATTCCAGAGTCTTTTGATCCATCATGTACCAATATCTTCTCCCTGAATTTACTTTCTTCCATTTAAAACTGAACCTCTTGCTTAATCATAACACTTTCCTTAACACCTTCTTTAATTCTCTAACCTTTTGTGGCTGCGTATATCTATATGCATATGTATATGTATATATGTATGTGTATGTATATGTCCATGTGCGTGTGTGTTTTAGTACATTCATGTGACAAAATCGTAGGCCTTCTTGAAGTACTTAGAGTCTGATTGTGACACTGTGACTTTAAAAAAAAATAATGAATATATTTAATCTCTGCCCCCAGTTCCCTGAGCAGAGGCTGTAAGGCTCTTAATTGCCTTAGTAGCAAAAGTTCCAGTTTCTTCTTTTATTATAATGCTTGATCTTAAATTCTTTGATTCTTAAATTCTTTTGAATTTTTTAGGCAGTAGAAACATATCTTTTCTTCTAATAAAGCAGTTTGTGACAGGCTCTTGAATAGGGCGCATCACCAGAAAGATCAGAATGTTCAGCTCCACTACCCAGTTACTAGAAAGAGAAGAGAGGCTAGGGTTTTTGGAAGTGGTGCTTTTCATTACTTTTGCAAAATTCTTTATACATGTTGCTGCCACAAACTAGATCTAGAGAGACCATACAGACCATGGGGCTGGGAGAAGGGTTGAAATGGAAACCAGACCTATATATATTTTTAAAATTTTTTTCCAGATGGGTGTGGTGGAACATTCTTATAATGCCAGCACTCAGGAAGCTGAGGCAAGCAGGGACACTGGGAGTTCAAAGCCAGCTGGAGCTACACCATGAGTTCAGGTCTAAACTACAGCAAGATCCTGTCTCAACAAAAAACAAAACAGTTCCACTCCAGTTTGACAGAACTTAGCCTTCAAGGAGAGACAAGCCTTAAGTAGAGTTAAAAAGAATCATTTCTTTACACCTTGTAAATGTCTATTCATGCAGGGAAAAGTAGAACTGCTTCTTATCCCTTTCTGTGCAAGGCAAAGACTAAATATTGGGTGTTTACTTAATAAATATTTATGTCCTTTAAATAATATAAAAGTCTTTGAAACTCCTGATATTTATGAACTGATCATGAGGTTTGATATAGAACTGACATCTCTGAGTCACTGAAAGAATCAGATTGAAACAAAGTCAATTCAAACCAAGAGCAATGGAAGGAGATTTTTGAATATGCTTGGAATACATGATAGAAATAGAGCGGTAGCCTTAGGAATCAATTTAAAGTAAGAACATCAGGAATATAAACGGATGCATAGGAAAATACTTTCTGTTCTAGAGCACTAGTGTGGTAAACGACAGTAGTGAGCTTCAATAGTTACCCCTTATGGAGACCAAAATATTGAAATATGCCCTTTAAATAAAACATTTTAAATATTTCATTTGGGACCAAGTTTATATTACACACTGGGTGAGCAATATCAAGTATAGTCTCTGTCCTCAATGAGGCTACATTACTGCAGTAAAATATTCAGTCATATATTTTAAAATTTAATATAAAAAGCACCTGTGATCAATGTTATAGGATATAAATATATGAAGCATTATTGAATATGAAAAATTGAATAATTCAGTGAAATAAGTTAAAGAAAGGAAGGATGTAATAACTGAACAGAAAGATGACAGAAGAGTAAACATTAACTACACTTATGCCATCCATTCATACTCTAGAAGTTCAGTAGTTCAATAATGCATTCATTATAATATTAATTACTTAAAACAATTTGCAAAAATCTACCACACCCTCTCATTTAAATTGTTGTTTCTCTTACTTTTAAATGCTGTACCAAAAATCCTGCAGAAAAAGTTGGAACCTACATGAATGAAAACACTAGAATTGACATTTTTATCAATTTTCCAAAAAAAAAAAAAAAAAAAAAAGAAAGAAATTAATTAGTGTCTCAGGGAACCAGTTTTGTCTTTAAGCAAAATCAAAATATTTTCAAGTTATAACACTAAGTTAAAGAAACAGTTTAGACCATTTGCAAAATGTTTTCCCTGTATTGAATTGCAGTTCAAGACAAGTTTTATTTTACAGTCTAAAACAAAATGGTAGTTTCTTATCTGCATGTATATTGTCTATTATTCATTTTTTCCTCTTTTTTTATTTGGACATGCATTCAGTACATTAATTGTGCAGATTTGGTACATTTAAATAAAGCAACTTAATTATTTTTTATTCCCGTCTCCTCCCCTTCTTTTGTCCCCTATCCCTTCAAAACTTGGTCCTCTTTTGTTTTGCAAAATTTCTATCTCCCTGTTTCCTATTATCTTTTATTTTGTTCTTTAATTTATTTATGCACTGAATTTCTCATATAAGAGAACCCATGTACTGTTTGACTTGTGAGTCTGATTTATTTCCCTCAGCATTATGGTCTTGAGATGCATCCATTTTTCCTACAAAAGACTCAAATTTATCCTTCTTTATGGCAGAGTTGTATATCATTCTGTATAAATACCAGGCTTTCTTTAGCTGTTCATCTGTTGATGGACACATAGAGTGCTTCCATGATTTAGCGCTTGTGAGTTGCTGTAAATATGGGTATGCACATATTACTATAAATATGATGTATTTACCTCTTTTGGTAAAATGTCTAAGAGAAGAAAACTTGCGAAGAACGGAATTTCTATTTTCTGTTCACTGATTTCTATCGTGATTGCACTACCTCCATTCCCAGCAATATTTCTACCAGTATTCATTTTCCTCCCCACATTTGTTAATACTGAATTTTTTGATGTTGGTGATTTTTTTACTATTGAAATCTCAGAGTTGTTTTAATTAGCCTTTCGCTAGTGACCAGAGATGTTGAACGTTTCTTCATGTAGTATTTATTGACAATTTCTGTTCCTTATCAGAATTGTCTACCTATTTTAGTTACTCATGTTTTGACTGGCTGATTTATTTTTTGAGGTTCTCATTTTTAAAATTCTATATATTATATATTCTAGATATTAATCCTCTGTCTGAGGTGTCACTAGCAAAATTTTTCCATTCTTTATGTGGTTCTTGATGCTCTTAGCTATTTTCTTTGCTGTACAGAGATTTTTAAATTTGATATGATCCCGTGTTGATTCTTGATGCCAGTTTTTTGTGCAACTTCTGTTCTTAAAGCCCTCCCCTATGCCCATGTTTTCAAGAGTGTTGTCTAATTATCTTGGTGATGAAATGCTTTTGTTTTCATGTTTAGGTCTTTGAATGTTTAGGTCTAGTTTTGTACATAGTGAGAAACATGTGTCAATTAAGATTCAATATTCTGCATGAGTATTTCCAGTTTTCCCAACCCATTTGTTTAACAGGCTCCAGCAGGTATTTTGGCCCCTTTGCCAAATGTCAGCTAGATGAATGTTGTAGTCAGGGGTTGTACACAGAGAACAACTAGGATTAGGACATGGAGTTTATAATATTTTGATAATGATGACCAGAAGTTAACACAGGAAAATGCAGGAAATCTATCCGCAACAACAAAGACATAGATTATTTAGTCAAGAGCCTAAACCCCACAGCAATGTCCCACATGAGTCCAGATAAAAATCCAGAGCTCAGGACAATGCCTCCCATGAGTCCAACTGGAGGTCCAGGGCCCACAAGGACTCACGCCAGTCTCTTTTTATGGATCCGTGCCGGGAAGACCCAAGGGTCAATGGTGGAAGCCAGAAAGTCTATGCTAGCAGGATAAAGGAGCTATGCTAGTGGGGTGAGGGTTCTAAGCTGGAGCCGAGAAATCACACTCACAACAAAGACATGGCTATCCTGTAGGGCACTACAGCTGTCCTCAGTGACATGGAGGCCCCGAGGTCCTCCGATGACAAGCACAGTCGGGTATGTGCCAGGAAGCAGCGTGACAAGTTCATCCTGGAGACCAAGTAGGACATGTCTTCCTCTCTGGAGACAGGAAGCAATGCTTGATGTGAGGACCAAGGCTTCTCCAGGAGAACCAACAACTCAGCCAGCAGCTCATAGGAGAACCCACAATGCCTCCTTAACACCTCAACCTTCAACACCTCCTTTCTTCTCCACCTATTTATCCTGGTAACCCTCCTCAGGTGGAGCATCTTTGCTCAATGCATGCTGATGTAATCCAGCTGGAGTTAAGTTGACCACCAGTTCTCAACCCATAACAATGAATGTCTCAGGTTTTATTTCGCATTGTTTATGCTGCTCTGTAAATCCACGTATCTGTTTTATTGTGCCAGTACCATGCTGTTCTTATTAATGTGGCCGTGTTATATCACTCAACATCTGATATTTTGATGCCTCTTACTGTTATTATTACTTTTTTTTGGTATCAGGAATTGAACTCACAACCTCATAGTTGCTAGGCAGACACTATGTCCCTGAGTGATATTCCCAACTGCCTTCTGCTCTTATTATCCAGGGCTCCTTCTGCTATAATGGATATTTTTTTTTATTCCATATGAACTTTAGGATTGTTTTCTCTAGTCCTGTGGGTATGCCATTGCTATTTTGATTGAGAGTAATTTTGAGAGTATGGCCACTTTGACATCACTTTTTCCTACTTAGGAACAAGGGATTCTTTCCATTTTTTGATTGTCCTTTTTTGTCTTGTTTTTCAGGGTAACATAGTTTCCTTTGTACTGCTCTTTCATTATCTTTCCAGGCTAATTCTTAAATATTTAATTTTGTGATACTTTTGTCTATGATACTGTTTTCCTAATTCCTTTCTCAGTAGGTTCATTATTGATACATAGAAATACTACTGGCTTACATGTTATTGATTCTATATGCTGATACATTGCTGAATTTAGTTATTAATTATAGAAATCCTTTGGCAGAATTCTTTAAGTTTTCTATGTAAAGGCTCATGTAAACTACAAATAATGATGATTTTACTTTTTCCTTTTGTACATGTATTTCTTTTGTTTTCTTCTCTTGCCTGATTTTTCTAATGTTTTGAGTTCTATAATGAACAGGAAAGGTGATAGTGGGCATCCTTGTCTTGCGCTGATTTTTGAAGAAAACTTGTAGCTCCCCCCCCATTTAATACGATGTTGACTGTAGGTTTTTCTTAAGTGGATTTAATCAGATTGAGACAGACAAGGCCCTTCTATATATACTTTAATCAAGGTTTCTTTTTATTGTGAATTGATCCTTTATTTTGTCAAAGGCCTTTGCTGCATAATATTGAGATGCTCACATGATTTTGTTCTTGCTTCTGTTTGTGATGTACTACATTTATTAATTTACATATATTGAAATATCCTTACATCTCTGGAGTGAAGCCTACTTGGTCATGATATGATCTTTTAGATTTGTTGCATTTTGTCAGTATTTTTAAGGACTTTTATGTAGGTACTCACTGAAGAATTTGGACTGTCTTTTCTTTAATTGGGTTCTTGCTTGGTCTTAGAATCAGAGTAACGCTATCTTCAAGGAATTATTTGAGAATGCTCTTTTAATTTCATTCAAGAGTCAGAGGAGTATCGGTATCAAATATTCCTTCAAGGTTTTGTAGAATTCAGAAGCAAATCCATCAGGCCCTGAGATTTTTTTTGATGGCAGCTTTTTTCTATTACTGCTTAAAACTCATTGATAGCTGTTGGATAATTCAGAATTTTTATATCTTGTTGGTTCAGTTTGGCAGTTCACATATGTGGGAAGCTTGTTTCTTCTAACCTAAGGTAGTCTTGGGGAAGCTCAGTAGCCTGAAGGAAAAACAACAAACTAATTCCAAAAGTACTAGCTCCAAGAAAACCCCATGGCTACTGTAAACTGTGAAAACTACATGGGATTTCAGTCTGAAAATGGCTTTTCCATCAAGGCAGGGTGCAGTTGGAGGGAAATCAAGTCCAGTGTCTCCCATATTTGAGTGGATTTAATCAGATACCATTTTGGGAAGTAGTTGTTTTAAGACTGAGCTACAGAAAAACCACAATGCAACTGTGCTTCAGTCTCTGGTGTCATCCGTCCATAACAAGTCAGAAAGAGATGGCTACCAGAGATAGTCACAGAGGGGACTTAAGGCACACATGCATCTCCCTGACAAGTTTAACCTCAGGCTGGAAGGATGTGTGGATCGCATCCTCCATGCTGAGAAGGCTCACTGGAATCATGTTTCTCAGAGTGGGATGGGTCTCAAAGTGCTGGAATTAAGTCAAGCACTCTGTCTGAATTCCCACCCCACTACTTACATCCTGCCCGGCGGTCAGTTTGCTTTCCCAGTCTATCAGTGTGAACAGAGACACTGCTCAGCTCAGCTGGAATGCTTGCCACAGCCTTGAGGGCAGACAGAGGAGGAAACTGACTGGAAAAGCATCACAAACTCATAGACTGTGAAGCGAGGCAAAGGGAATCAGGACTTGGGACCCGCAAAGCAAGGTGGAGTAACCAGAGCATGCCCAGAGGGAAAAGCAGAGGCAGAATTCGACATTCACACAAAAATATGATTATCCAAATAAAATGAAATAAAATAGAGCTTACCATGTCTCCCTTATATATGGTGAATTTCAAAGGAAACAATTTATTCAAAAAACATAAAGTAATCTTTTTAAGGGTACAATTAATACAGAACTACAAAAAAAAAAAAAAAAAAAAAAAAGAAAAGAAAAGAAAAGAAATCACCAGTCAATAGATTACAATTATCACCTAAGAGACAGTTGCTCAAGTAACAGTATCAAAGCACACAAAGTGAACATTCAAACAGTGAGACTGCAAACAGTTGTGTTCAATGATCCAACCAAAAACATTAATATGGGCATCTATTTAACACCCCTAAACACACTTGCAGTTGTATACTTTAGAGCAACTTTTTTTCCTCTCTTTTTTACAACAAAATCTACACATTTTGGGTTTTATTACTCCTTAGTTCCCATTACTTTTTTTTTGGAAGAGAAATAAAGTCAAATATGGCAAAACAAAGCTGTCAGTCAAAACCAAGGATAGACATAGCATATGATGCAAAAACAGAGTACAAGGTTATCGACAATGGTTACCATAATGCCTCTTGCTTCCTTAAAAAGAATTGTCTATCTCATTAGGTATTATAAAGTTGAACAAAGCAGTAGAGAACAAGACCAATAAAACCTAAACATTGTAAACATTACAGGACTTCCAAAGAAGATAATAGTCAAACCAGAATGGGCATCATAGTGGATCCTATAGCCCTCAAAATAGTTGTCCATACCCTCAAAATTGATACTATCATACAGAACGGAACAGAGTTTAATCAGTCAAAACAAGATAGTGGGAGTATTACAGGACTTCAAATCAAGTTAATAGGAAATCAAATAAGTTGCTAAAATATATCCTGCTAATTTTTTAATTTTATAAAGGAATTTTTTGACTCATTTTTTTCTCTCTGCAATAGTTTTGGAGTGTATTTCCTTTTTTATGTAGTTTTCTGTAACTTTTATATAATTCTGTTATTACTTTTATTCTTTCATAAGATCTTTTATCTCATTTATGTCTTCTCTTCCTCATTATTTTAAGCATTCAAATTTTCCTTTTTCACTTTTCCAAACCCACTCATGCCATTTTTACTAGCATTATATTAGGCATTTAATCTTCAGATATTTAGTTAAATCTATCCTACTACTGTTGCATTCTTTTCTAATGTTAATGGTGATACAGTTGTTGCATTTAATAGATACTTACTCTGTGTCAGTATCTGTTTTGTCTTTGTGTCTAAATTATAATTGTACATGTACTTTCTGTGGCTGAGGATGGTACAATGGTAGCTACTATTATTTCTTATGGTATGTCAATAACGAGTCTGTCTTTGACTCTATTATGTTGTTGATTTTGTTGCTATCGCCAGAAGGACATAATTGTTACTATCAAATGACTTCTATTGTAAGCCAATATCTGGTTTTTATTTGTGTCATTAACAATACTGCAGTTCATTTATAATGAAATGAGTACTGGACCAAGTTCACTGTTGAATCTTGAGACCAAAAGAAAGGTCTATATAGTAATACCCAGAGTGCACTACTGAAAAGCAGAATCAACTACATAGATTCCTATATGACCAACAAAATGTTTCCAGTATAATCATCCTGCACACCTCAGCAGAAAGAGAAAGAGAGAGACAGAGAGAGAGAGAGAGAGAGAGAGAGAGAGAGAGACAGAGAGACAGAATAAGGCAACAAAATATCTTCAAAAACTTCCATCTCCTCCAATGCTGATCCAACTCCCACAAAAGGATCCACAAGGCATCTATGACGAATAAACCAAAACTCAAACAGCTGACTTAGAAGGAGACTTTTCTCCCTATATCCATTTCTTTCCTTTCCTTTCCTTTGCATTACTTCCCTTTGCATTAGAATTCTTTTTTCTTTCCTTTGTTCCCCTTTGGTGTGAAAACTAAATTGAGTCTTTTTTAAGATGGTGAATAATAATTTGTCTGTGGTAAGAAAATCATTAAGAACCTAGAAAATTTTCCTCTTCCTTGTCTTGGAGACTTACATACTGCCTCCCTTCCTGAATGGACAGTATCCATTCTACTTTCTGTAAAAAAAAAAAACAAAAAAAAACAAAAAAAAACAAACAAAAAAAAAAACAAAAAAAAACTTGTGTTCAGCCATGACATAATACAAAACAGACACGTCATGATTATTTTTTCCTCACACATTATTTATGTGGCACAGAGATATCTGGCCAATATGATAAATGGAATTTTTATCTGCATAATGTAAGTGTTCAGATTGACTAGAATTTTTAAAAACCAAGCCAAACAAATAATATAACACTATAAAAATAGCCCAATTCAGTTTGTTTATCCATTGTAAATATCAATATTGCTATTAAATGTTAGATACCTAGGTTTTAGTTTTTCCGCAATTAAAAGCTTTTAAAATGAGATGTTTAGATTACAATCTAAAATTCCATGATTTGCAATATGTAGTGTCAGAAATACAAGCACCACCCTGAGCCTATCTGTTCCCCAATAATGATATTCTATATGCCAAAGGATGACACCCCACATGTCACTAATAGGATAATAGAGACTGAGACTTAAGATTGTATTATGTTTTTGAGCAAGAACATACCATGTTATCACTTATTTTTTCTGTAATTAGAAATTTAGAAAATGAGAATTTTGTTGAAAGATTAAACTTATTCATGATTCAGAATAGGCTAGTCTATATTCAAATAGCAGAGATTCTAATATTTGAGTGATACAACATGATAGAGGTTTATTTCATTTTTTAGAAATTTTATGTTACATTTAGTATATTAAAATTGTTTTGTTATATTTCCTGTAGATGAAGTTTATATTCAGCTTAGGAGAATGGTAAATTTTATGTGACATGTTTTCATTCTTTTTAATTCTGCTTCTTTTTTGGTAGGGGGGATCAAACTCAAGACTTCGTAATTGCCAGACAGGGTCTTATGCCGCTGAGCTAAATCCATGGCATGAAGCCTCTACTTTTTGGAGCCACAAAAGTTGTAAAATGATTTTCATGTCAAGTAAGGCCAGTCCCCATGTTAGAGAGAAAAGAGCTCCCAAAGGGTCATGACAGCAATTAAAGGCTTTGACCTAGAAGTGAAACACATCATCGCATTTATAATTTGCTGTCTAAAATCAATCATATGATTTCATACAAGCATAAGAAAAACCCTGAGGGCCAGTCTGTGTGTGGAGAAGTCAGAGAGGCAAGCATGGTTTAGGGATAGCATGAATGATTGTTACACTGTTTTAGTAGTAAACAGTGGCTTGGACCAAAAAAATTTCTGGTAGCTAAAAATTAAAATGTGTTTATTCTTTGCTGGAATTTCCCATGCCATCCTGAAAAGAGAAACATACATGTGAATTCAAAAACCATGGAACATAAATATCAAAAATGCATCTCTACTGAAAGTGTGTGTTTTTCTTGTCACCATTCCCTAAACACTGTAACTGCTTACATAAAATACATGTATTATTAGGAACTGTAAGTAATACAGAGATGACTTTAAAAAGTGGGGAAATGTGTATAGGTTTTTGCTAATGCCATGTCATTTTACACGAGAGAGTGAACATCTGATTTAAGTATTTTTTAGTAAGGGAAGTACAAATACCAATGCTGTTCAGATATGAAGAGGTCACTCTATGTGTGCAAAAGTGTGTGTGTGTGTATAAAATAAATTAATGTGAAGAGAATATGAGCTTAAAAGCTCAAAGGTAAGTTTAAGTTTTGTAAAGGAATAACTAGAGATAGATCTGGGTTTTCAGTCAAGGAAATTGTATGAATATATAGGAAAGACAGTATAAGGAGAAAATATTCTGAAGAAAGATATTGTCAAATTTTAGGCAAATATACATAGTTAACTAGTTGTACAAAAGCAGATTTATGGCACAAAAGTCATCTGAGGATAAGGATGGGTGATAATTTTCACTATATTCATTTATTCACTCTTTACTTTTTAAATAATTATTTATATGTTGACACTTTTGGTTATGGATACAGAATGTGTGAGGTGAAATCCAATCCTTTTCTCTATGGAACTCACAGACTCAAGAAAGTGACCTTGTTAAAATCATCATTATTGACCTTTAACTTTTATTGAGTACTTAAACATACAATGTCTTCATTGAAAATTACACAAGAAAATGACAGTTTTAAATAGAATGTTGAGGCAGGAATACTGCAAATTCAAGCCCAAACTCTGAAACTGAGTGGCTTCCTGAGATTCTGTGTTAAAGTGGGCCAGGGGACTATGCCCGAGAAAGTTCTAGCTCAGTACAAAAGCCGTGGATTCAACTCCCAGTACACCAAAAAAGAAAACACTCATCATATATTTTATTTAATTTTCATGTGAACCTTTATGAAATAGTAACAATGTCATGTTCCTTTATGAAGAAAGATATTGTGGTTCAGAGAGCAGTTTTACAGTACAGTTTAGATTCTCATCTAATAATTCTGCTCTGACCTCTCACACTTTTATTTATTTCAGGAGAAAGAGAAAAAAAAAAAGAACACACCAATGTCCTAAGTAAGAGTTTCAGTAAGACAAGATGCTGTGTGGATGAAACTAAGGAAACATGATTAAAGTTAACTTTTCAAAGAGTATCTGCATACTGTACATGGAGAATACACGGAGGGAGTCAAGGGTAGAAGAAAAACGATAAATGGATTTAGTGAAGTGTTTTGAAACGGATATAGTAATGTATTGAATTAGGCTGGTAGTAGGAGAGGTGGGAAAAATGGCCAGATCCAGAATCCACTTTGGCCATGAATAGCGCATAGGTTTAAAAAAAGTGGAAGAAGAATGTTCTGGTGAGTGGGGCTGATCAACTGGACGTGCTGTGTGTTGCTCATTACTGAGATGAGACAAATCATGAAGTTTGGCGGATAGGGTCATTCAAATGACAATCTAGGGAGGGTGGGAACCTGGAATCCAAGTGAACAGCACACCTATTTCATGTGTAAAAGAGCAGTTAACTATCCAATATTGCTGGGAGGTCAGGGAAGATGGGATTAAACAGAATGGAATTCAATAGCAATAATCCTATTTTCCTTTAGGCAGATGTCACATAGGATCATTAATTTAACTTAGAAGCATGTCAGTCCATAATCTTATTTTGTCTATGGAAAGTAGATAAAATTAGAAAAAAAAATTAATAGTGGGTTTGTCTCATTGGAGAGGATGGCTGTTTTCTTCTTTATGCTTTTTGTTTCTACAACATCTAGTAATAACTAGAATCTGGTTACTCTGTGAATATTGGAAGATTATATTCACTATGTTTTTAACTATGCTAGAATATAGAAACAGTATCAAACTTTTGTCTTTAATATATATGAATTAAAATACAAGTATGTTATCTAATATTAATTATACAACTGGTGTCACAAAATAAAATATTATACAGAGATATATTATATTATATATTATATTATTATATATTATATATAATATATATTATATTATATTTTATTATATATTATAATAAAATATTATACAGAGATATATACTTCATAAAATGATGATGAATAAGGAACAGTGACACCATTCTGATTCTTTTTTTATTTTTCTTTTACTGATACCTACTTGGAAATTGGCTATGGAAAAACTGTCTTTGTCTGTTCCATCAGGGACTCTGCCACTTTCATGGTGCTTGTGACTGGGTGCTTTGCTTTCAGAGCAAAGCAAAATCACTGAGGCACACACATTATGTACAATCATATCTTCAGCCCCCTCAGCTAAGTAGGTCTGGACTACTCCCTTCCACACTCAGAACAAGAATCATATGTTCGTTGCCTCTCTTATAGTGTGTGCAAAGAAAAAAAAAATATCTTTACAGAAAATATGGCAGCTCCAGATGGTGACTTGCCATCAATTAAGAGAACAGATAATTTTAGTTAACCCTTGGAAATCTTACTGTCAGTCATTTCTTTTCTTCTTTAACTCCATAAAAGATCTTAACATATTTTTACTAATGCCTACTCAATAGATATTAAGAATTTTTTAGTGTAAGTAGCCTGAATATAAAGATGACACTTAAGAAATGCTTTTTCCTAATAAACACTTAAAAAATATGTATTGATAGGAAAATTATAGCTCAAATTATCTGTCACTTTTAGAGGTATTCTAATGTAGGTCTTTCTCCTTTGCTGATTTTCCTGTCTCTGTTGTCACCTGTATTACCGTCTGGATGATGTCAATACCTCTTCTCTTGAGACTTAGGCACTGAAATTCACACGGACTGAAACATTTCAGATTTCTAGTGTAATAGCCTCTTACTTAGTTTATGTTTCTTTTCTTAGGTATTGTGTGTGAACATTTTAACGTTCTTGAACATGCCAGTCACATACTAGGCAAAGCCAGTATGTACAGAAGGGGTGACACACGTGAATGCTGTCAGCTACAGCACTGAAAATTTTCCCTGTATGAGGCTGATTATGGTTCATTAAATTCATTGTCCTATGGTCAAAACTTTTTGACTTCTCTATGTAACCCTGTGAACCCTTCCCTCCCTCCAAATCAAATATTAATTGAATCAACAAAAATCACTCAAATAAAAATGACTAGGATTATTATTACTATTTTGTATATTGGGAATTGAACCCAGGATCATCATATTGAGCTATATGTTCAACTTTTGCTTATTTTTAATGCCATCTCACTAAATTGGTAAATTACCCAGGCTGAGCTGGAAGTTGTGATTCTGCTGCGTCAGCCCTCCCAGAGTGCTGGATTGCAGGCATGTTCCACCAGGACTAGCTTGAGATTGGTTTTGTTAGTGTATTATATACGTTTTTTATATCAACCAGGGTTTGTTAATGTCCATTTAACTTGACTAAACTTCAGTCTAGTTTTTTCCAGCCTACAGGAATTTCTTATAGAATTTACTTTAGACACCTTGAATATATAAACTTTTTCTCTGTCCCCTTGAGATGTAAATCTTTTACAATACAGAAATGTCATACTCAAGGATTTGTGAGCCATCCACTTGCAGTATAATGATCAGAGACAATAGTGTACTGTTTCCATTTCTGTGGAAGTGTAGGAACTCAATTTCAATAATGGAAATTATTTGATACATTCATATAATATGTAATGAACAAATCAAAATGATTAGCATATTCACCTCCTCATACATTTAAAAATTAATTAAATAAATGTATAAATGGCAGTAACCAAACACAAAAGACATAACTGTACTGACCAAGTTCTACCCTAACATCTCCTTATACTTTTCCAGTGGATAACTCTAGCATTAAAAAATTACCCCAGAACTGTTGCAGGAAAACAAAGTTCAATCTTTTTTTTTATTACAAGCAGTGGAAATAGCCTTAGTCCCTAATGCGATAGGTAGTCTTTAACAAAATTCTTTCTTTTTAAAAGTGCCTTGTATAATTTTTCTTTTATAACATCATAGCAGGGACCATGAAAAATGTGGTAAAATATAAATATAGTTTTCATCCCACAGAGCTCACAATCTGTTCAGTAAATAGAAATTAAAAACTGTATAAAAGCATTAGTTGAAAAATAAGGCTGCAGAGGTCCTATGAAAGAAAGAAATGTGATAGAGGCATGATATACATATGAGATCATTAGTTACTACCTCTGTAACCTCAAAGGCAATATGGCACCAAAAGCAACTCATATTTTGCCTCTATTTTATGATCTTGATCAATATTCATGTGCCCTGGATTCGACAACCATGAAATGGGAAGATACCTAATTTAGCTATAAGTTCATACTTTAAAATAGCCAAAATTTTTGAGTGTGATGCCACTGTCACAAAGCACTATGTGCATGAAGTAGAACTCTCACAAGCTTAGGGGGCATTATTATTATCCCTATTTTATATATGAAAGGACTGAGGCACAGAGCATAAATATTTTGCTCTAGATTGTCCTTAAGTAGGTGACCTGCAGAGACTTCCTGCCTCCTTCACCAAACTGCTTTCTAGCTGAAAACAAAACAAAACAAAACAAAATAAAACAAAACAAAACAAAACAAAACAAAAAAAACCACTAAAATAAAACAAGCATAAAAGAAGTCAAGGTCCACCAAAAAGAATGCAAAATAATTAACTTTGGAAATTTCTATGTGTTTTAATTTTGCTATGTGGAGAATAATAAACATCAATTTATAAATTATACAGTTTCTGATATTCCTTCCGCTTTCAACATTTAAAAAAGAAAGATTTTCTACATATTTGAAAACTGCTTAGATTTCTGGATGAGAAGCATAATCTCTTGTAGAATGTTTTCTTCATAATGCTAAAAAGACAGATGGAAATTTGTGCCTTCTCTCTACTGAAAGCAGGAGGGAGAAAACCTGTGAACCTTTCCTTGTGTTTATTCTGCCTGGCCACCCGCCCACAGCAGCTCTCAGATCTCTCCCTGGAAACCTCAGCAGTAGCTATTCTGAAGGTCAAGTCTGTGTTCTACACATCTGTCACCACTCTCCTCACAGATTTCAGGCATTAAAACCCAGAGGGGTAATAGAATTGAGCTGGGCACTGTTACTGATAACTTGTATGGAAATATGTTAGTGGATATATACACTAGTTCTGCAGTTCTGAGATCTCTGTTCTCTTGACCCACCTCCCTTTTGACCACCTTTCAAGTTATTTGCAGTCGTCCCCACTATCCACTGGGACTCCCAATAACGTCCTGAAACCAGGGATGGACCCAAACATTTGTACATGAATTAATTTTTCTCTATACATATCTAGCTATGATAATGTTTAATTTGAAAGTTATATACAGAACGAGATTATCAATGCTAATGATAAAATTGGAGAAATATAACAATGTAGTATAATAAAAGTTACATGGATATAGTTTCTCTCATTCTCTCAAAATCTTACTGTATATACTACCTGCCCTATTTACAAGATGTTGTGAGATTTTTAGGTAAGTAGTCAGACATTGGGCCTGATGAAGAGTGGGTCCAAATTAGAATGCCTTTCCAGTTAATAAACAAACAAATAACAACAACAAAAAACTTTAAAGAAGTCAATGCATAATATATTTATAAACATTTCTTAGGTCTCAACTCCATAGGGTGCAATGACATTTTAAGATTGTACATTGTACATTTTCCTTCTGATGCTTTACCACTTGGTTATCTAACTCCAGAACAAGACCTAGTCATCCAGGCTGCCGTCCACTACAGCCCAAGCTACCAGGAGGAGAAATACTTTTAAAAAACCTCCTGCCTTAGGCTTGGACCTGATTCAGTCTAAGAACTTTTCTTTTGTACATTTCTTGCATGATTAAAACCCCGAGGAAACAGTGATCATGCAAAAATGACAGAAAAAGACAGTTTTCAATTGCTAAGTAAATTCTAAGTACAATGATGATAAGCATCATAATTATGCTGGTTTCCCATACCCCAATAGTGGATGCATAGAAATGAACCCCAATTTCCACACCAAGCAGATATCTTTATGGCACTGTCTACCTCGTTATTGGAAAACTTAGCTTTCTATGTTATCTAACAGGTGAACAGTTCTAGCCATACCTCTGGAGGACCTGTGTGTCTTGAGTAAATGTTTTCATGAAGGGCACAAAGAAGCAAGACCTGAAGAAGGGAGAGGCCATTCCTTATTTCATCAAGACTCAGCTTCCTGTTAACTGGATGATACAACATCCACCGAGGAGATGAAGTGAGATGACTGACACAGGCATTGTGATGCAGAGCTGGGCTAACACAAAGGTTACCTGAATATAAACACGGCCAATATGATAATGAAAACAGTCACTGAATGACTAATGAATGCAGAGCAAATACTGTGTGTACACTGGACAAGGGGGCCCACTAATATCCCAGGTGGGATACAAAGGGCACGATGAGATTTCAATATTTATGAATTATTTATTTCTGTAATTTTCCATTTAATATTTTTGGGGCCACAAGTAACTAAAACCACAGAAAATGAAGCCATGGAGAAGGGACAATCATGTACTGATTAATACAGGTGTATTTTGTTAGACAAACAAGGATAAGATAAGGGGAGTTATATAAATGTCAGTGAATCCACACACTTTTAGTAGCAGGTAATCATTTAATGAGTTAGAGCCAGAAATAACAGTCACCTACACTTTAACTTTTGGTTGTGGAGCAATAGATAATTTTCCTTATGTTTTGCATTGTTCTATTCATAGCATTTTTTTTCCTAAAAAGCAAATTTCTCTTTCATAATGGTGAATAACATATTCCAACAATACCTTGAAAATATAACAAATATTACTTTTAAGTATATTGGTATAAATATTACTTTTAAGTATATTATACTTTTAAATTTTGGAAGAGCATCAACTCTTGAGAATTTTTCACAACAAAAAAAATACCTTATTCGTTTATGTGTTCAATATTTATCTAGAATCAAAGATTGGATTAGCTTTAGGAGTCTAGAAGACAGTCATACAACTGTACACTCACCAAAAATTAAATTGAACTTCTTAAAATTATTCCCTGCCCCTACAGATTACAAGTAACTAGGTTTGCATATTTTTGAGCACATACTTTTATTGAGAAACTAATACACTCCTCTTCCTGTGTGTCTTGTAATACATACCTTTATATTGTCTAATGAAATTATTATACCACATATATAATATTATTCCATATGTTATATGGAAATTATTATACCATAACAGCAGCAGTTTGTTTTTAAAAAGTGAACATTTAATGTATATGACTTCTTACTTATTCAAACATGTTGTGGCCTGGCTGGCAGATCTTTTGTAGACACATGGACAGATAGATAGATATTTAGACAGAGAGATAGATAGGTACAACCTAAGACAGCAGTGCTATGCACAACTAGGACAATCCAGATAACAAAACAAAGACCGGAAAATAATCTTGTAAGAACACTAAAATGTCCAAAAGGAGAGTCATGGGAATTAAAAAGCGGGTAAGAGCAAGCATAACGTGTCCTAGGCTCCCTAATTGGGAATCTAAATGTTTCAGTGATATGACAAAAATCCTTAAACACAAGGAGATGGTCTTAATATCTACTGGGAAAACTTTCAGCAACTGGCCAGAGAGACACACAGAATAAGCAAGTTCACTTTTTAGAAGCTTGAAAAGTTAATGATCCTGTGGACTCGATAAAAGAGTAAACTGAGAAAAAAAACAGTAATTATGGCTGGCTAGAGTCATGCATAACAAACATAGATCAATAACATGTTAAGAATTTCAGGAACTCAATTTGTGTTGTCTGGAAAATCTGTGAATACTTTCCTTTATTTGAAATACTTGTAAGCCTAACTTTTTTCATTCTATAACTCACTACCGTGCTAAAACAAAAAACAAACACAAAAACAAAACAAGACAAAGAAAAAACGTGAAGAATTTAACACTTGAATGGGATTAATTGCATGAAAATTCCTTATAACAGTAAAGACAAATCCTTCTGAGAACAAAGAAACAATAATGTGAAGGTATTGTGGGGTCAAATAGCCAGGGAGAGCTTCAGAGAAGAAATGAAACCTGAGATGGTCCATGATACATAGACAGAAATTACAGGAGCAAAGGTGCAGGAGAAATAGAAAGAAAATGTCAAAAGTAGAAAAACATGAAAATCTTTACATGAATTGATTCCAATTTTATCTGACCTGTGCAGTTTAAAAGATGTTACAGTATAAGAACTTCAAGACTAATAGAAGGCATGTGACTTTTCAAATGACAAATAAAATGTTTTCTATTTCAAGAAAAAATACTTATAATTTTTAGTGTGTGTACAGAGGCTGAATAGCGGAGGTCATGAATCACACAACACAGATGACACCCGTTGACGAAATATCTATATTCACATTTAAATTGAGTTCTATCCAATTCTACCTAACGAAGCTTACAGGATACTGTGAGAAGTTGGGAAGAAGGAGAAAATAGCGTATTTTAGTTCATATTATCCAGATTTTCTTAGAACATCAGGCAAGTATTCTAGGACATAAAATTGTCCTTCAGTGCTAATGTCACATTAACGCTGTTTATGAAATTTGGCAGAAACAGACATTAAACATAGAATATGATTTTAAACATCTAATACAAGGTACAATTTATACCTGCATACAGCAGGATTGTGTATTATCCTGTATTCCAGGATATTCACATACTTTTATGAGTTAAAAGAAAACTATCAGTTAAAGAAAATTCCAAGGAATTAATGGTGATAAAGTTATGCTTTCCTTGCTTGCTGGTAAACTATTTCCTTCTCTACCATACATAGTGCATCTGTAGTTATATTTTATAATTAACACTGTCCTATCCCATCCTCCTTTTTGTAACTAAATTCAAACCCACACATCTCTCTTTCCTTCAGGACCATTTTTTCCCGTTAAATATTTAAATGGAATGAAATATAAAGGGAAAAGAATGTTACAATTTATGAAACCAGGTGGTAGACTTAGGTACACTTAGATTTGGGTAACTGTTCTGCTATTTTCTGTCAAAAGCATTACTTAATCTCTCATGTCAATAGAAATATGTGCAGTTGTTTCATGAATTGAATGGGATCTTTCTTCCAATATGCTTTGCATGGTGTTTGACAGAAAACTCTCAATACATTTATGACAGTTTTGATAATAAAATGTTAGAATTATTGTCAGTCAACCAAACCAAATTTTGAGGAGTGGGATGACTCCGTTCACTCAGATTGCAATACACTTTTTATCAAAAATTCTCACTACCCCAAATCTCAGTTCCAATCTTGAATCTATGATGCAATTTTTAAAAAATCTTTAACTATTAACCTCCCTTGAGTTATTTTATTATTCTTAGGAGTTATACAAAACTTTATTCACGTGACTTACAGGATCTAAGTGTGCCCTGGATTCAGAGATGAGTTTGAACCCTTTTATGTCGTTTCCTGATCATGGTACATTAGACAAGTACTATAAATATGAAGCACTTTCCAAGTCCAAAATGAAACTACAAGGAAATTCTTAATTTTAAATGATGATACACATTTAGTTATAATCATTAATTTTACAATTTAATTATAAACGTAAAAGCATTTTAAAAATAAAGTATAATAATTAAGATGCCATTTTTCTCCTTTGTTATAAAATTTATTATTCAATGATCTTTAACATCATTATCTTTGAAGTAATTTATAAGGGCTTCAAGCACCTTTATTGTTAGCTTGTAAAATACTGCTTTTTTTGGCTTTCTGAAAGATTTATTGAAGATAATGCACTCTCTCGATTCATGTATATAAATATATTTTTGATATAGTTTTTCACTTGTCTTATAAGAATAACTGTAGTTCTACTGATTTACATACTGAGGTTTTAAAATTTGTTTGAAGTCTTGTTTCTAATCATCCTTAATGCATGGATTTGTGAAATATGAATTATTATTAAATCTGTTAAAATTGACTGCTTTTAAAATTTAAATTTTTAATAAAAGGAGTTTCCTAATCAAAATTGTTTAATTAGATTCTACCTTCCATGTGTAGTATCATTTATAAACTGACTTTTAGTCCAAACAAGAGGTATATTTATAGAATTTCATATCTTTGCCATTATAACTTTATTACTACTTAGTATATTTGTTTCTAATAGTTAGCTAAATAAATCACTTATTAAAATATATCTGCAGCTATCACAATGAAGGTATTAAAATGTAATATATATGTAGTAAGTTAAATGGTTTTGCCTTTCACTATTAGCTTACGTACTGCAATTTAAAATTTGGCAATTAGAGGTTATTAAGTTTCAGAAGTGACAAGCATCCTATTACTTTCTATTATCTTTTTGGTATTTATCACTATATAACATTTTTTTTTTTTTGCTTCAATGGAAGTTACTCCTTTTCACCTACAGAATCCACACAATAATTATTCATTTATGGCTTTATGACACATTTGAAAATCCATTACATTTCTTCCCGTCTAGCAATACTGGCCTGTTGTTTAAATCTAATCATCCTGGAGAACTTCCTCAGATCCTAAACTGTTTTAATCTCAATCTTCTTCAGAATGTCAACAGTTTCTACTACCATGATAGGTCATCATCAAATTTCACAGAAAAATGAGATCCAAAAAAGTCAGAGATAGGAAAAAGTCAGAGATAAGAAAACTAGAACCTCAAAGAGGAAAAAATTCCCAGTTAAGTGGAGAAGATATCTCAGTCCTTTCAGGATGAATGAAGCGTTCGCTACAGAAATTCCAATGACCAGTCATAAATGAAACACTAAGTACTAACACACAAAGATAAAAGTATTAAAAGAAGTAATTGATCCTAGAAATATCTGTTTTAGAAACATGAATTAGTAACTGGCAAATGTTCACTGGCATATGCTCATTCAGTTTTTTTCTAATTCATTTGCTATCATGAAATTTTGTGAACTGTATGAATATATCTTATTTCACCATATAAATTATGGTCTTCTAGTAGATAATTATTATATATCTATTGAACTATTTTTATCCCCTACTGCCATAGTAAGAACAGTCAGTAAACTCTTTTAAAATTATTAAACCTGAGTACCTATGCTTTAAAGGAAATATTTTCCAAATTTTTAAAAAATATCTTACTCTTAAAAACTATTAAAAATTCTATAAATTTTTTGTTTATAGGGTTATATATAACTAGTTATGTGTTAGACATTAAAACTGAAACATTTACTATATGTTATAATCAATAATGAAACAATTACTGGTTTTTTTTTTGTGTGTGTGTGTACTACTGTATTGAAACATGCCTACAATCCCAGCATCCTTGGAGCTGAGTCAGCAGAACTGGAAGTCTGAGACCCACCTGTGCAATTTAGCAAGACCTGGCCGCCAAAAAAAAAAAAAAAAAAAAAAAAAAAAAGTAAAAAAATGGCTGGGTATGTATTTGAGTATGAAGGCACTGGTTTCAATTCCCAGTACTGCCAAAAGCAAAACAACAGTAACGACAACAACAAAAACCAAAATAACAACAATCAGCAGTTTTTCCTGTCATTGGTTCTTTACCATCACTGTAAATATCAAAATCAAAGTGAAAATACTTAATTTTATACATAAAAAAATTTACCCTGTGGATTCTCTGAACAAGTGTGGAGCATTCCCAGGGTTCTATGGACTGCATGCAATTTGAAAACCAATTGGTCTAAAGTTCTATCTTTATTAGGTCATTTACGCATCTATTTTTAGCCCAGATCTATTTCCCATAGCTCAGAGCATTGCCAGTAACCAATATGTCTTATATTCCTTCAGAAAATAATTATTTATTTCTTTATAGATCCAGGATTACTATTTATAAGGGATTCTTTAGCAGGAGTTTCCACAGGTTTTGCCTTTTAACCCACAAATCTGGTAACACTGAACTACAAACTGAGCTAAGATCAAGCACAGTTTCATAAAGTGACAAGTTGCAATAACTGTTATCTTGAATGTCAATTTCTGTTCTGTGGAATCATTTTGAATCTAAACAAATAACTATCTCAAAATACTGCCTATTTGTTTTGGGAATAGAGAAAGAGAGAAATACATTACAAACAAATTTTAAACATCTACTGTTTTCTTCCTCTTACTCAGTTTACGAGAAGACCTATTGTTTGAGTGAGGACAGAGTTTCTTTTAAAGAATATTTAAGATGGAAATAAAAATAAAACCACTATTCTCAGTCAGCTTAACATTTTGAAGAACTATTTCTTTCATTGCCACCTAAACCAACCCAAAGATGACATAAATATTTAGATTCCATGTTATTTTGTTTGGATTTTAAACTTAATAGCCAGTATACAAGATATAATCAAAGTACACAGAGAATGCTTAAATTGAAAATTTTTTACTATGGTAAAAGACAAATTACCATAAAGACCCCTTGCTTTGAAGACACCTGCAGCATTCCTGTCACTTTCAAAAGCAGTTCTGGAAGTCTTCTTTCATGAATGTGTTTACAAGATGTGATTAAAATAACAGTGAATGCTGCTGTTGAGTGCTATCCAAAAGAAAGGAACTTTGTAAAAACATTACCCTGAGTCCTCATCTAGCTCATCCTATCTGGCATCACATATATTCTGACTTTTCCCTGAACTGATTGAAGACATAAAGGTAGCCATGAGAGCATAACCAAAGACATGCATTTATTTTTAGCCCAGATCTATTCTCCATAGCTAAGAGGAAGAGGACTTAGGGAACTGCTGCACAAAGTAGCAAGAACAATGGTGTAAGGGTATTTGAAGTGAAGGGGGAGTATTTTCAGGGAGGTTGTCTTAGTTACTTTTCTCTCTTGTTGAGACAGAATACCTGATGCCCAAAGTTAGGGAAGGGAAACAAGGTAACAGTTATTTCTTACAGGTTGGAGGTTTCAGTCCATATTCAGTTGGCTCCAAGGCAAAATGACATGGCAGAGGGTCAGTAGTTAATGGCTAACATACACAGCAAATGTGAACAGCAAAAGAGAAAAGACACACCTTCTTCCCCTTAGTTACACTGTATGCTGGCTCCACCCTGGGCTAGTGTAGCACTCACATCAACAATTCCAGTGCCAGACAGTGAACCAATCACAAACACTAGATTCAGCTGTGCCCATGATTGCATGAGTCTTGGTGGGGAGGGGCATCTTACACAAACCTATAACACAGATTAATGGTACTATGTATTTTACTATATTTTTAAAAATATAACCATTCAGTGTACACTCAGATCATACCTCATAGCAATAGTAGTATTTCCTTAGACTAGAGAGGCAACAAACTTTGTCAGAAAATTCAAGAGACTGGATGGAGTATTTCATGTAAATGATATGATGAATCATTTTCACTACAGTCGCCAGAAAAAAATCTTTCACTTGCTGCTTTTCCTTGGTTGAGGGACTGTCATTTGAAAATGAAAGTAACAATAAGGACAACTATATTAGTCTTCAACTTTTACTGGAAGACTTTCTATTACTTTGCACATTTTTTAGTAAGAGAGTTTTTACTATGAAATATTTTGCTTTAGTTTTTCAATGAAAACAATTTTTTTCTATTATCCTTAGGATTTAAGAATTGTCATATGCACTTTAATGAGAAAAAACATACAGTGTCAAAGACAGAATGAGCTTATGAGCTATAATGACAAAGTATTTTATATTTTCTATTAAAAGGTAATTTTCCCTGTAATCTTAAATGATAGCCCTAAGGGTGAACTAGAATTTCATTTCTTTCACATGGAGCAAATTCCTTGCTAACTAGGGTAATTTCAAATCCGTAATTTCATCTTTCTTAGCCCTATTCCAACATTTATAATTTTCTTGCAATTTAGAGCTCCTCAATTTAGACATGCTGAGAGAGTGCTAACACTTCTTCTGTTTACTATTCAAAGACATCTAACCAATCAAACAAAGCAATAGGCAACTCCATATGTTCCCATAGAAATGCGCATCTTCTCTTATTGTACAGAGGCGGGGCCCTCTAATGCACACAAAACAAATCAGATCAGATGATTAATTCACGTGAAAATACCTTAATTTTTAATTTTACGTCTTCTTAATTCATTTGGATAACATTCTTCCATGCAAAAAACTTAAGCAATGCATTTTTGTTTTATAGATAAGTAAACTGATGATTAAAGAAGTTGAGATGGTGATCAATAGCTTCTTACCCAGAAGTCTACATTCCTGAGAGCCCATCCACAACAGGAATCCAGGGGAGTAGTGTTTCATCCTTTCTTGGTCTAAGCGTTCGCTCTCTATTTGCCTTTTTAAAATAATAAAACAGATAATCCAATCTAGGTATAATACTGTATTCCTTATTACTTAATATTATAGTGTCAGATGAAGAAGAAATATAGGTCTGTAGGATTCTCAAAATTAACAAATAGGCATGCTTGAAAATATATACATATGCAAATGTATATTTATTTTCATTCAGTTTGTCTGTCAGTTCTCTAGTTCAACATTAAGCAAACTCTATCATTTTTCCTTGACCAAATTAGTATCCATTTTTAATTCCTCATTTTACCATTTGATTTTAGTATGGAGCGCGATTTGGTGAACCAGACCGCTACATAGGCACCTCAGTCTTAAACTGTTTTCAAAAATTTTAGTACCAGGGGGCTGAGGATTTAGCTCAGCGGCATAAGCACCTGCCTTGCAAGTGTGCGGTCATGAGTTTGATTCCTGGTACCATAAAAACGAAAAAGACCAAAAAAAAAAAAAAAAAAAAAAAAAAAAAACATTATATTTGCCAATAAAACTTTTTCAGATCTCCTCTGTTTGTGTTCCCCTGACTTTTCATTTTATTTGCACTGTCTTTACATCAGGTAATATTTTGGTGAACAAATCTGTTTTTCTAAGACTTTTACATTGTAGATTTAGACTAAATGAACACACATGCATCTTATTTACAATGTTAATTCTTCTTGTTTCAATGTACTTTGCTATAACCATTGCTGATTTCTGCTGTTTCAATTAATATTTAAAACCATATTATTTTTTAAAAATAGAATCTCACTATCCTCAATGGTATAATCTTCCTCCTGTATTTGGCCTATATCATTGTGATGCTGCTGGCTCCACTTCTGATTGGAGAGTTGTTTATCTGACATTGGCATGACCAAACAGAGAACTACTTTTCAGTGACCACAATAATTTGTTTATGGCCAGAAATATGAACCACTGATAGCTAATAAAACACCACAAAAATTTTGATGGACTTCTGAGGAAGAAATCCATGATCTTTTCACTGAAAATAAGTTTACCAGGAGATGGCTGTGAGTCTATTGTAGTTGTCGACATTATGATGGGATAATCTATCTGAAGATAAATTAATATTATAGGAAGCAGCAACAAACAGAAAATAAATCTTGGTGATACATTTAACTATTTAGTTTCAAACTATACAAAAAGTCAAATTATATAAGTTCTTTTTAGTTATTCATTCAATGAACTTATTTCCCTTGTTATTTTCCCCCTTAATCTAATTTATTTAGGTATTCTCTGATATGTATCCGACGTAGTACCTTTCTGGAGCAACGTGTGATAGTCATTACATAAATGTTTAAGGGCAGCAAAGTACAATAGAATGAGAAGACAATGAACTCTTTATTTAGTTCATTAAACTCATTATTGCTATGGATATTCCTAATATCAGCCCTCCTGACATAACGAAGCTTAACTCTCAATTTTGTGCCTATTTTTCAATCCTCCCTAATGTATCTACATATGATATTGTTTAAAATAACAAAGGTTCTAACATTCAGGTCCTTCATTTCATAAAAACCAGTGTTTTTAAGTCATACAGAATTTAATGACATAGGACAGGTAACACTTTATAGATGATAACAATAAGAAATGTAAAGATTATCTTGGTGTGGTGGTGCATGTCTATAATCCCAGATTCTTGTGAGGCTGAAGCAATATTGTAAGTTTATAAGCCAACTCATAACATAGTGAGGCTCTATATAACATAGTGAGACTCTGTATCAAAATTAAAAAAAGAGAAAAAGGCTGAGAATGTAGCTCCATGATACACATGGAACACACAAGGTCCTGGAATCAAATATTATGTAATTAATTAAATATTACATGCTATAACCAAGTTCACGTACTAAGTTCATGTACTCCATAAACAAACCACACAAGTTCCTACTTCTATTAGAAAACTTTAAACCAATTTATTTCCATGTTGCACAGATCGACCTTTTTGTGTAGCTATAAATTAATTTGTAACATAAATACAAACACCCCAAATTAATTTCCTATTAGTAATATGACATTGAACAATTGCCTCATTAATGTTGGCTTTGATTAAATGGTTCAATTCCACTCTCTCTGCCTTCCTGTGCAAAACTGGAGTGCAAGTCGTAATTTGTAGACTATATTTTTCTCTCCAAAGTAATAGCTGATTTATAAGCATTCTTATTGCAGAGGTGGGAAAGGGGTGGTTTTGCCTCCTCCTATTATTCAGATTATGAGGCACTCCTTATAATAAAAGACAGATTAACGAGAGAAAAGCAGAAAACATGTACTTAATCAAAGTTTAATATAACACCAAGTATTGCATACTCAAAGATAAATGGGAAAAGGTCTGATTTTTTATGCTTAGTTTTCATGAAGGAGGAACTGCTCTGTAAAAATGTAAGTGGACAAAATGGGTACATGACAGTGATACAATGGATGTCAGATTCTGGGCAAGGCCTGTCCAGATTTTGCTTGACTCTTGTGTAATGCGTTCTCTTCCTGAGTGTGGAGGAGGGCCCCTTTGGATTGAGTCATTTACGACCTGGCACAGGTATCAGACAAAGGTAGGTCAGAGAACGTCTTTATGATCAGCTTTTACCCAGAAAGCAGAGTGGGTTAGAATAATATCATTGGGGTTCATGCCTGGGTTTTGCAAAAGCAGGTTTTTGTTTCTGTCATCCACATTGCAGACAGGGAATTCAGTTTTGTGGCTTGCTTCAGAACAGTAGTGGAAGATTACAGACACACTCTTTTTGCATTTTGGCTATCATTTTCTAAGCCCCCAACATTATCCAGAAACAAACACTGAGCATAGAAAACTGTTAACTTAGAGCTTACAAACAGAATGTGCTTTTCAGTCTCATGTTTTTCATCAATTTCCTGTTCTCCTTAGAATGGTTAGAAGTGATTCTATTCTCAAACCAACTCAGAATGATACAAGTGGCTCTTTTAAATATGTAGGTTATAGGAAGGAGCAACTATGTGTAAAATGTAACATCTGCCATCTCTTAAACTCGATTTTGTCCATAAAATGTTCCTAATCAAATATCAAAGGTGTTTTCTCTGTGTTGTCTTACCCTAATTCTCCATTTAAACTTAACTATTTCATTTTGTGTGCTCTTGAACAGGACATAGGCACATATCTTTCCTTTCTCTTTAAAAACCTATTCCACCATTTGGAACTACCCAAATCCCACAGAATAATCCATGAAGCCTCTTGTGACTTCTAAAATCCAGTCACCTTTCTTCATCTGAACTCTGTGTTCTTTTTTTTTTTTTTTTTTTTTTTTTGTCTTTTTCCTTTTTATCGGTACCGGGGATCGAACTCACGGCTGCCTGCTTGCGAACTCTGTGTTCTTTATAAGAAAGATTTCAGCTAGGGAAATACATTTGGGTAACTGCAACATACTGATAATAAACGTGCTAAATGAAGTAGTAAACTAAATGAAATCACCTAGTAGTAAAGAGCAGTCCAAAAAAAGAAAGGGAGAAAAAAGAGAGAAGGAGAGAAAAAGAATCAATAAGAATGAGATAACTTGGGCATTTCAAATTTATATGCTGAGGAAAAAAGGAGAAAACTAAAGACATAAAACCAATAAGGAAGAAAGAGAAGGTTTAAAATAAAGATTCAAGCGAAATAAAGTATTTCAAGGAGATAGTGAACAGATTTGTCAAGTATTGCAGAGAAATCTTCATTCATTTTTACCACTATGCTTTTCATATTACCTAATAGGGAAAGACATTCTTGAAAATACGTAAACTATTTCTTGATTTTTTTTTCTTTTCATATTGTTTTCTGAATAATCTGAATACTTTTGGAAAGGCCCTTCATCATGTTTAAACTTCTTCAAATATTTCAATTGTACCCTTCAATTAGCATTTTTTCTGACAGTGTCACATACTTAAATTTTCTGTGCTCCTAACTTTAGCTCTTAGAGTGTCCCAAAGAAAAGACTAATATAGTAAGCACACATTCTAGTTTGCTGCAAGAAAAGTTATTCTTTGTGGGGAAGGAGAGGTCTGGCATTTGTCCAGAGTGCTCTGCACACAGTGCCACTCAAACACCTGCAGTGACAATGGCGCTGGGTGCCAGGAGTGCAGTGGCCTAGCCAAGGCTCCCACTGGCATGGTAATGCCAGGAAGGTCACCTGCTCTTTTAGTCACTGCAGTCCTCATTTAGAAAGAAGGAACTCCTAACCCAACTCCAATTAGTCATTTGCATGGCATTACATTGAACAGCACACATCACAGAAAAGTCTGTTTTGTTCAAATAATGCAAATAATAACTTTATGTCAATTTCAATGCCTATTGCTATACTACATCTTCCAAAATTCTCTGAATAGTTTTCTTGATTATAGGAGATAGAAATATAAACTAATATATACTTTGAAAAGAACCCTTTAAAATAGGTAGTTCAATTTTAGAGGCACAGTTTACATCTCTATTAAAAAAGAAAACTTCACATTGATATCTGCTTACAAGCAGCAAAAGAAGAAAAACCTCCAAATCTAATAAAAGTGATGGTATTGTTTTACGGTGCATTTTTATTATAGGAAATAGTTCATATTGTGCAGTAAAAGCTGATTCATGTCATGTTATTTATCAAAAAATGAAAAATCGTGGAGGCCTGTCTTGCTGAGAATGGAGAAATTTTTCTTTCAATCATAAAAGAAATAATGCATAATAAAAATTATTAGAATAGCTATGAAGTAAGTTGACACTGGTGAGAGGCTTACACTGTTTAGTATGGGATTTCTTTATCCACAGAAAAATTGTTAATATGTCAAAATCAAGAGAAAATTAAGACATTGCCATTTTAAAGGCTTTACTTCCTTTGGAAGTAAGGTTGATAAAAGGGAGACCCGCCCCTGTCCACGGGCATAGTGAGCTGGGTGCTGCGTATGGGTCCATGTGAGACTTTTTGCTAATTCATCTCTCAGAAGGTGACACTAGAGGGTGGGTACCTCTACCCTCATCTTCCAAAGACATGCATGGAAGGTACTCAAAATGTTTCTTAAGATGTTTTTCTTTTCATATTATTTTACGACTAGTATGAATACTTTTGGGAAAGCCCTCTGTTGTGGCTAAACCTCTTTGATTTTCTCATTTGTATTCTAAAATGAGCAGTTTTTCCAATAAATTTTAAGTTAAATAAAATTTAAGTTAAATACTTAAATTTGCTGTGCTCTTAACTTTGATACTTAAGAGTGCCAGGAAAAAAAAAAAAAAAAAAGAGTTAATATCATAAGCACATGTTTCTTCCCAGGGAAGTTATTGTTTGTGGGGAAGGTTGTCATTACTAAGTTTACATAGTTAGTCTGTAAAAATATTTAAGCTCAGTTCAAAAGGTTACCTTTATTTTCTGCAGTTTTGTGCCATACCACACACTGGGTCATTTGTAAGCAAAGAAATACACTTTCTATAGTTCTGGAGGTTAGGCAATACAGTGTGAAGTTTCTAACATCTGGGGAAGGTCTTCGTACTTTGTGATAACTCTGTAGAGGGCATGATGTGCTGAGACAATGTTCCAGCGTGGGTTTTTCATCCTCTTTTTTCATCTTTGAAACCACTAATCTCATCATTGAGTGCCCATTGTCATGATCCCATTAACCTTATTACTTAACAAAGAGTTCCATTTCAACTCAATATATGAATTTGGGATTAAATTTTCAACAAATAAACTTTAGAGCACACATTCAATCCATAGCAATGTCTCTTTCTTTCTCTCTTTTCTTAAATGCACAATAAAACGTTGGCGTACAATTAACTTTTTCTATGAATATCCTGAAAGACAAGCAAACATTTCTAATAAATTTTAACTTGAGAAACAAGTGATACCTTGAAATATGAGCAGTACTTGGTGCCAAATGTCACATGATCACAACTAAACCAATGATCTTTCTTACTGTGGGATTATGGGTGATCGTCCCCCAAGAGCAAGAAATTATGGAGAAGAGTAGAAAAAATGAAGGAGGAATTCCTCACTCCAAGTGAGATTGCACAGATGTGTAAAAAGTGGGAAGCAGTGCAAATTTTTGTGGAAAAGCACCACATGAATAAAGCTGTGGCAGTGTGAGTGATGAAAATGCAATGTCGTATTTATGCAAAATTCTCAAAAGGAGGCAAAACCATTGTATATGTTCCTTGTTAAAGGTTCCTGAAAATAACCAGGAGTGATTCCATTAGTGAGAGTGAAAGTCATCCTATAAAGTAACCCTTCTCTTTCTTTTCTCTTTCACCAGCCACAAAAGTTTTCCAAGGTAAGTGCATGCTAATTTATTTATTATTCTTTATATTTTATATTTTCTTTAGTATTTTGCATTATATTATAGTATTGTAATCATTTTTATATGAATAATTTTGGTTGCAGAGTGAATTAACCTGAGTTTCCATTTTTTCTTATTGGGAAATTCACTTTGATATACAAGTGGTTTCCATTACAAGCATGTTTCTAGAAAAAATTATACTTGTCATATCTTGTAGATTAGGTTTTGTGGACTAGGTCATATCTTGTAGATTAACTCAAGATTTCACTGTTCTTTCAAAAATTTTGGAATACTATTAGCAAACATTTCAATATTCTTTTTCTTTTACACATGAACTTCTCATCTCCTTCAAGTTGAGCAAATCATTTCTCAGAATTAGATCTTCTGTTTCTTTATCTGGTTAATAGTACTACTATTTTTAAATTTTCTTCAATAACATTCCTTCCCATTTTACACTGGATTCTGACAAGGATTCATAGTTGGACCAAACTTTACCAAAGCTTCCAAACCTTGTTTTTAGGTCTATCCATGAGTTACTTATAAAGTTCAGTGTTTGCAAGAACTCAGCTAAGTCCGTTTAGCAGGAATACACCATCCTCCACAACTGATCATCCTTCATATTAATAAAGTTTCTAATTCTCCATTCCCAGGTGATGTCTGAATGCCTGGCATATATTTTGCCAGAAACTTAGGAATCTTTTTCAGTCAATTTTGTCAGAATTCCTTTTCATATCTGATATTTGTTATTATTAATTTTTTTACCGATTATCCCCCTTCTTGATCCTTGGTCATACACCATGTTTGCCTGTGCTGCAATTCTGAATGAACCCATTTCTTTTCTCCTAATACAATCTGCCTTTTATCACTTTAATTACTGTCCAGCTCTGGTTTTCATTTGGCAGTTCTTCCAGAGAGATCAGTTACCAGAAATGCAATATAAGTTGATAATGGAATAAATTGCAAAGATTATTTGACACCTGTCTTCTCAAATATCTAACTGTTTTCTGTTTCCTTAAGTCAAAACAGAGTAGTTCATGAAATTGGAAGATTGGAATATTTATAAATAATCATTTAATAATCATGGTTATGAATTCTACACTCTAGTAGATGGCTGTAGACTATAACAATAAGAAGCATGAGCCTCAAATCCTCTACTTATCACAGTCTTTCACTCAAAACACATGTGAAAAATGTAAATTCTTTCCAGTAAATATCAATACTTTATTTCTTTCCATCCGTTAAAGGAAAAGTCTTCATTTAAGAGAGGTCATATCTTGTAGATTAATTTATAACAATTCTTTCAAGCCCATAAACTACAGAATGAATAAGAAAGATGTGGCATTTTTATACAATGGAAAGTTGTTCAGCTATAAAAAAGGATAATCTCTAGACTCTTGTAGGTAAATTGATGCATTTCAGATCTCGCAATGGGTGAAATGGTTTGTAGTCCCATGGGTGAACATTATAGTTCTTTTGGTTTAAAGAACTGAAGGAGTTAGTGTGATCCAAAATGTGCAATAGATATGAAAGTCGAAGTGGAAGAAATATCTAAAAAGGGAATGTGATAACCATTGTTGACTTCCTATTACCTTGTTTTGAAATCCTGTATCACTCTCATTGTTTTGTTTTGATTAACTTTATTCTGTTTCATTGTGTTTGGTTTTGTTCTCTTTAAAAAATTAAATAAAAATAACTAAAGGTTATTTACAAATTGAGTATACTACTGTTACAAATCATGTGGAAAAGGGACTTCATAGTCTCAGCACAGACAGAAAAAGTCCAGGAGGCTGGGCAGTATTGTCTGGAGTTCCTGTCTGGCCTTGCTGCAAGATCTCCCAGAAGTTCGGCTAACATGTTTGTCATAGATGGGTTCTAAAGTCATTCCTATGCTGAATTTGCAGGGGGAACAAGCATGAAAAGCAATATAGAGGTCACTAGGTAGAGGAATTAGACTTTACAAACAACTAAATGATTTTAAGACAACTAAAATGATCAGATCGGGCCCTCCACAATACAAAATAGAGTACAAATTCAGATCGAGATTAAAAATACAACTTTAACTTGAACTCACATAACTTAAATTATATGATTTTCATATTTGTAAGTATCACATTGTCTCTCTAGTATAAAAAGTAATAAAAACTGTAGAAGTAATAAGATCTAAAATGTGTAGTAGCTATTGTAAAAAATAAAGGTAAGAAAAGTATTCTAAAGGATATAACTGCAGGTATGTTTAAGTGTGTAAGTTAGATAACCATGTTACTAAGTTTTTGTTGGATCATCGACTAAAATGGTTTGCACTCTCACTGTATGATTATTCACTTTCTATGCTTTAATTTTGTGGCTTGAACATCTATTTCTAAGATGACAATGTGTAATTTATCAAGTAGTGATTTCTTAGTGTTGTTTTTGAAATTCTGTAATACTTCTACCCCTGTTACTGTTTTGCTTTTTTTCTTTACATAAAAAAATTATCTGATTCTCTGTACTTCGATTTTTCAAGTATAAGATTTGTACCATCTTCTATATCTATTTTTGTTTATAACTTCTATTACTTCATTTAACTTAAACAAAACTCATGCATCCTATTACAGAACATACAGTTTTATTTCCCTCTTCTTTTAAGTTATATTCTGAAATGAATTTTAGCCCGTGTTTTAGCATTTTGTTTTTAGTCATTTCTTCCTATCTATTGAGTACTCCATATGCCAAGAACGATTTTGGTTTTAGAAAGTACTAAACAATTATCTCAAGATTTTTATTCAAATTCTTTATTATTAATTCAGTATAAAAACATAGTTTATTTATGAACTTAATATTATCAAAAATTTTATTCCAGTTATATGGATTTGAAAGTGAAAGTATTTCTAGTAACCACGTCGCTCTCTCTCTTTTGAAGCTTTGGAATTGTGTATATTTGATGTAAGTTGATTTACTTTAATTCAAAGTCCAATACTACTTTATTATAATATTAGCTTTCCTTTATTAAAGCCAAAATCGTTAAAATAAAGCATTACAAAACTAAATGAAAGACAACACATAATAAATAGATATTAAATTGGAAAGCTAATTACAGATCTTCAATCATCCTGCCCCTTCTGATGGGCCTATAGGAAGCAAAGTTGTCAACAGATGCCAAATTGTGTGTTATGCTGTATATTGGCATACCCCTCCCCTAACTTTTCCCTGCACTATTTGCCCCAATCCAATTGATGGCTACAGTTCTTGTTGAAAATTGTGTTTCCACTGATTTCTAGACATTTACTTAACAAAAAGGTTTTGTCTTTATTTAGAAAGACTTAATTGAAAATCTCTTGTCCCTCTTTGAGAGGAAGCCTGGTGATAGCTGATGCAGATGGACCCATAAAGAATCCCCCACCCCCACCCCAGGATCTCAGCGTGCTGCAGAGTCCTTCTGGAGGATTCTCACAGGTCTCTAATTATGTTCAACCCAAGGAAATGCAGCCAGTCTCTTTGCATAAACTGTTTACTTTAGTTTAGTGTTTGTTTGTGATTGCTTGTTATCCTCAACTACTGTCACATTGTCAACATATTTAACTTCAGTAGTTATCAGGAAGGAATTAAGTTTTCTCAACAATAAATAAATAGGGCACTTTTGTCAGGTCTTCAGAGGTAGGAAGCAGGAAAGCAGAGGGAACCAAATGAGATGTTATGTCACACTCTACATCCCTTTGTGAAGTTGGGACCAAAGATTCAAAAATAACCTATTCATGAAATTGCAGAAAAGGTAGGCAGACATTGAATTCCAGAATAATAAAATTGTGGAACTTCTTGGAATGGATTTTAGAAACAATCTAGTCAAACATTTTTTCCAAAGCAGAATTTCAATTGCATGTCTGATAAGTAATCATCTTTCATATCTGTTTAAGTGCCAAAAATACATTAAACCACAACATAATGAATCCACTTACCCAATTGCTACTACCATAGCCCACACTGCTAATAGCTCTCAACTTAACCATTACACCATTTTCCTATTCTTATTGTAACTTAGTAACTTTACCATAACTGAGTAACTTTCACTTTGTTAATCTATTATCCCACCACAAAGCAGCGTGATTTTAGAGAAAACTAATCTATGCCATGTCATTTGTCCAATGGACAGTTTTGATATTCAAATAAAGACAAAGAGTTCAGGAAACTTGCATGAACTGGATTCTGCAAATGTTTTCCGTACTCCAGTTCCTCAGCTATAGTGGCTTTCTTTTGTTTTCAATAAACAAGTATTTCTACTCCATCCCTCTGCCTCTGTGTTTCTAGCAGTCCTTTCACTTAGAGTTCATCTTTTTGACTTATTTTGGTTCATTGGAGATACATAAAGTTGATCATATATGAATTTGAAAGTTGTATAATGAATGGAACTGAACCGAAGCAATATATTTAGTTAACCTTTGATAGTAGGTTTACATTGAATTTAGCTTTAACCTATAGATATCAAGATGCCTGTGTTATTTCAGAGAGTTTAGATTTAAACTATTACACATGTCCACTTGAATTCATTTGAGTTATCGGTGAAATTTAGTTAAGTTTCAGAGCCCATCCATTCTTATATATATAATTATTCATTTATTTTCAGAATTTTGTGCTTTTATTTCTCCTCTAAGTTAGAACTTATTTTTATCAGCACCAGGGATCGAACTCCCAACTGCCTGCTTGCAAGGCAGGTGCTTATGCTGCTGAGCTAAATCCCCAGCCCCTAGAACTTTGTTTTTAATATTTCCTAGTTTTTGGTGAATATAATCTTTTCTACTCCAATTTATTAAATTTTACATCTATGTCCTGGCAATTTCATCTTGTCCATTAGTTTTCACTACCACCAATTACAGATGATTGTTACACCTTATATTTTTCTATATCCTTCTCTTGCACTACAGAAAGAATGTTTCATTTTAAAATGAAAGTGTTTTTTGTGACAGTCTGTTTTTATCATGTGCAGAACATTTTAACCAGATGCTAATTATTATTAGACATAGTCAGTTTGCTGAACAATATACTTGTAGCATGGGACGTTGGGGCTCTGCTCAATGTCACTTTGTACAGAAAAATGCTAGGAATCACATGGCTTTGTTTATAGCCCTGTCAGTAGCTTTATTTGGTTATTTTATAATTTTTTGACTTATGAAATGTATTATAAAGCAGTTATACAAGCAAAGAAATAACTACAAATTGAGAAGTCTAAATTCAAATAAAATCAAATATCTTAGTCTGAAATGGATATTCTTGAAAATGGGATCACAATTAACAGTGTGAATTTCAATGAGAATTGTAATTAGGATAGATGTTAAATCTTGTAGTTGGATTCAAAACATCATGAAAAATGAAATAAATCATGAAAAAATATTTTAAAGTGCTTGAGCTCTTAGATAAAGAACCAGTTAATGCAGAATAAAGGGATGGCTCATTAGTATCATCAAACACTGGTATAATACAGGCATAAAAAGTAAACACAACTATAGGTATAATAATTAAAAAGTACAAATAAAAAACTTGACAATTGTATTGTACTTGGTACTAGTATGATAACATTTATAGCCTTATATACAGTTTTAGACATTGTGTTTTAAGAGAATAAGTATAGAAACATTTGTTATAACATTGTGTAGTATCATACCTGTTTGCATATTGACAAGATAAAAATGGAAATATTTGTTTAAAAGAGCAAAGGTTAAAAGAAGTATTGCCCAATTTTTAAACATTTTCTGGGATTTGACATGATTTTTAATTGTCTCTCAAACTGCACATAGAATCCATGTTTTTATATCATTCAAGGTTAATATTAAGTCTTTTGATAATGATTATTACATAAATACTTTCATCTTCATTTGGTTTTTTCTGAATGAGTGTCCTAGAAAGGCAAAACTAATTTTTAAAATTTACAGATAATGATTTTTTACTTATCAAATTATTTTTCTCCAATTATCATTGACTTATGAATAACAGAAATGTGCAATACTAGAGTTTAGTAGTTTATAATCTCTCTATTTATTGAAACTTACCCTGAAAGTATGCAAATTTATTCCCCTCATCTAGTAAGATTAGTAGAGCCTAGGCACTAAATATATATTCAAACAGACTATAGTAGTAATTTTCATCATGTAGATTGGTGGCATAATACAGATAGAAAATAAATTATTAATACAAATAGGTTGAAGTAGTATGAAAACAATTTTGTAGGCAGTTGATTTGAATGATGCTATGACGGTTCAAAATTAATGTTATTTAGATGTAGGAAGAGTTCAAGATATATAAAATGAGATGGTTAAAAACAGAAACATATTAATGGTCTTTGGATATAATCTATTATCCTATTTTCTCAGTTGCCTAAATAACATTGAAACTTTCAAGTTTGACTGAAGAAAGACACATAGATCTTTAAAGGAAGAAGTCTGATTATTGGCACTTCATAATGCTTTGGGATACTTTATCTTGTCTTCTCTAATAATGATGTTTTTACTGAGTACTTTATGACAGTGTGTTTGTACTCCAGCATAAACAATGAAAACTCTTCATTTTGGTGCAGCTTTTCTTAACTTTCTGTTACACGGAGCAGGAATTTAATATGCATTCGTTTAACCATTGTGGCATTATAGGATGCAAGGATTGCCTTGGAAACCCCACCTAATTTAAGCAGTAAAACATAACAGAGGATGTTTTATAGGACAATTAATAAAATGTTTTGGTACACTTCAACCTGATACTATTTTCTACCGCAGGTATTTATTAATAGTGCTATAAAACATTTCACAAACAAAATTACTTTCATAAAAATGAAAACATTAATTTTAAGAATTAAATTTCAAGAGGAACTCTGTTGTAATTACTTTTCTAGGAGTGTTTCCTGTTTCAGAACGGAAATCTGTGTTGTTCCTTAGCCTAGGAAGACTGCTAAGTAGGTCAGAGCACAGGTGATGTTGAGATATGCTGCTTGTAAGAAAATAGCCAGTTAATGTCACTTATTTTCCCTTCAGGCCTAAGAAGAAAACATGGAACAGAAGGGCTTAATGTGTCCTGGTCCAAAAGTAAATCAAACTACTTATAAACACACTGAAGAAGAAAATCACAGATGGTGTGTTATATATCACAAAGATGAGAATAAACTTTTAAAGTCATAAAGTCTCAAGGGAATCTTTTACAACATCAGCCTTTTCAGGATAACAAAATACAGATAAGCATAAATTGTACAAGAAGGAATATTTGCCAAAACATAGATTAAGATGTATTCTTAGGAAATTAAAAATAATTCCATGTATTCTTACACTTTGATTCATGTCTCACAGGATATTAGTTAACTGATGGTTTTCATCCTCAAAATACATATATGTCAAATATAATGGCCCTGTAGACCTGAGTCAATGGTCTTAATTCCCTTAAAGCACATGATCAGCAACTGACCAACTGTTTTATCTCAAATTTCACTTTAATTTTAAAGTATGGGTCAATTTAAAAACTTGGACTGTGTAATTTTTGATTTTCTTAATGTACTCTAATGACAAAAGAGAAAGAAGACATAGACTATATGAATTTCTGACATCATGGAGGTACGAGGAAAGGCCAGTTCCTAATAAAGAGTATTAAAGATTTTTGGGGCCATTTTTGTTTGTGCAGATTCTCTTTAAACAAGCAAAAAGTATTGGCAAGAATTGTTAAGAACACTTATGTTTCTATGGATTTAAAAATGGGAGAATATAGATCAAGCAAGGTTCTAGACTAATAATTGACAACAGTTTTTGTGGGCTGTACTTACTGATTTTTACCATATTAAAAATAAAACTGACTTTCATTGTATCTACTAATTCATTTTTAAGTAACCATGATACATCCATTACATGTTAACTAATTTTATAGAAATAATACATTTTCCAAAGCAAAATTAACAGCTATGAGAATATTGTCTTACATTTCCAGAAGTTTATTTGTGTGCTAAATATTACAGAATATGAGCCTGATATTTGTTTAATCTCTTAATATATTATATTACTCAGTTGATGTATTTGAAAACTATCTGGGCTCACAAAGACGGAAAAAAGGAGTAGTTAACAAACTTTCCAAGCAATTAATAGCATTCTTTGCTCTTACATCAAATTTTGACTAAACTCTAATTGCTTTGCAGAATCTGAAACTATGGAACATGCACAAGTCCACATAGTTCCTTATATTCAATTGCTCTTATCAGTCCTGGATTTTGATGGAACTTGTACTCATGCCCATATATTCATATTGGTTCACCAAAATATGCTGATTATATAAATGTTTTGTTTGGTTTGATTTGGTTCTGCATTTTTTGTTTGTTTTTTGGTTTTTGTTCTGTCTTTTTGAGTCAGGATCTCACTATGCAGTTCAGGCTCAGTTGAACTCACTTTGTAGCCCAGTCTGACCTCAAATTCTCAGTGACCTTATTGCCTCAGCCTGCTGAGTGCTGGGATTATAGGTGTCTACAACTATGCCTGGCAAAAAAACATTAACTTATTGATTGTACAACATTAAAAGAATCATATTTATCAATACCACAACTCAACTTATAACAGAAATGTTTGAATACAGGAAAGACACCAAAATCAGTGTAGCATATGTTTCTAAAATTCCTTTCCTGTATTCAAATATTAGTGTTAACTACAAATACTGACACCACTTTACTTGAAAGAGATAGACTTGCTTTATGTGCTTTTAAGAAACTAAAAGATAGCTTTTAAAATCACAATAATCATGGATATTTTTGTCAGTCATGGTTTGAGTGAAAAATACGTGTCCATTAAAAAAGCCCTTATTCCATTCAACACTCAATCACGCGTTCTTGTTCTCTAGGTTACTATGAGAATTTTACTTACTTATGTCATGGAATTCTTTCATGAACTTCCTAGTCCTTCAAAAAATCATTAAAGAGACTTACACAAAGATTTAGGCCTCATGAAATTACTTTTACCTGGATCATTACAGATGAACCTTAAGTGTTTCTGATTTTATAATTTTTGTTACTATTATTGTTTTTTTTATTGGTCTGAATGCTCGTGGATAATAGAATAATACTTCGTGCCACTACTTTGACTTGTGCTACAGGTACAAGCCGTTTTAGTTTTTATATCATGACTATGAATGAGAGAACACTGAAAGAAGGTAAATATCAACTTCAGACTACTATGAAAAGTTTTAACCTCATTAAATCTCAAATGTCTGTAGATCAAAGTATAAGCATAGCAATTTCAGATTATAGCTTGCAGGAAAATTAGCCACCATTTATTTATTTTTGAAAGGAAATGACTATGCATTTGCAAATGAAATATATGTAAAATTTGTAACACTCTGAGAAAGAGGATAGTATTAGGAATAACTGAGGAAATCAGGGTAAATTGATTGTAAATAGCAACTTCTAAGCTGCACAAATAGAATTGTCCTTTATTTCACTGAGGAGAATTACTCTTTATGATGATAACTTTAATGGATGATTCCTACCACATGTTTGTATGGGGTACATGGGTTTACATATGTTTATGTTCTTTGCAACTGCTCATAGTTTCTTTGTTTTCTCCGTTGACTTCATGGTCCCTGTGGTATTAGTCTTTCAATTTATGTGCCTCTGAATCTTCAATTTATAAATTTGTTGTCTTAAATTTAAAGAAAACAAAGTCATTTTACTCAAGATGAGTCATTTCTTCCTTGCAATTTTCTTGACAAGACACAGATCTTAGGCTCTTCTGTTTTCTTTGAGAAGGAGTCCCACATTTCATACATTTTAAGCAGCCTTGAGTAAAGTGTTCATGTTCTGTGAATGCTGCTGATGTTTTAAAACATTAGACCTGGAAACTGTATCGTAGATGATAAGTGAGAAAAAAAGTGTCATGATTTTTATACAAATCATTGCCCTTTAAAAGCAAAGAAATTTCAGGCACAGTTGTTTCAACATAAAGTGAAAAAGAAAAAAATATATATCATATGAAATAAATAAATTAAATGTGAGTTAGCTTGGGAGCTCAGGAGGTATTTTTGCAGTAATAGTGGGTGCTAAAAATGTTAATGAAGGGCTTTTATACTATGCAGTCTTGTAAAGAAATGAAAAGCAACTAAGACTGATTCTATAGACATATGTGAATGATACATCAGGAAGAACCCAGAAAAGCCTGACAAGCTGTCACTTGACCAGCCTGTCAAAATTCTCATTATTCCAGGATAAATATGATGAAAAGATTAATAAATTCCTGAAAGACTTAGCATAGCATCTCTCAAGGTTGCTTTGCTCAGTGGAGCAAAAGCAAAATCATTAAGCATCTATGATCTCTCCTCAGTGCTGCATGAGTTAACCCTAAGTATGAGTTACTGCTGAGAAAATCTAAAATATTAACACAAAGTTCTGTATCACAAATTTGCATGTAGCATGCTGACAGGTATGTATTCTACTAAACTATATCAAGGAATTCTGGACAATGATGTAGCTCTTAGGAAAGAGAAAGCATTTACTCTCAGAAATAGTGTATACTGAATACACATAAATCAACTCTTTTTTGGTGGGCCGGGGATTTACTCGCCATACTATCGCTAAGGATGAACAGCTGTGAGTGTATGTATAAAGAGAAAGAATGATTCTGTTTTATTTCAGCATAGATGCCATGATAAATCATTCACATTTAAGCAAACAAGTGCAAATCATATGAACAGAAAAATAGGTCAAGCAAAAGCAAAGAAGACAACAAACCCAGAAAATCACTATCTTTTTAACTTAAAGGATAAAAAGAATTGGAATATTTAACAAACTATTAATTGAAAGCATAATTACACTGAAAAAATAGGTCAGCTTTGTTCAACTAGAGTTCCTTCTTCTACTCTTGCCCCATAATATAAATATCAGAGAGAATGGTAAGACATACAATTTGCTTTTGTAAACCATTACTGTAAGACTGTGCTTCATAAATTATCTTGAAAATTTAGCCACTACCAGAGTTGAATTCTACTGTTTTATCTAAGCAGGTTTTTAAATCAGTACCAGTTACTTAGTTTCAAGTGACATTGATATAACCAAAAATGTTAGTTTCAAAGTTTAAAGATCTGAATTACTCATGGTTTAGATATTATACTAAGAAGAAATCTTCATTCAGAATATATTTACATAGGGACATTTGTATTAGATTTGTTCTTTTTGAGAACTTGACAATGCATGAGAAGTGCAAAACACAGCAAAGATCATATTCTTATTGCAAAATGTGATTAATAGTAATATTAAAATTGAGAAATAACTTGATACTATGTTTTAAAATCATCTAGTTTGAGCCATAAAATGTTAGTAATGAAGACATTATAAAATCCTTAAAAAATTGTTTATTTAGATAACAAATGGAAGAATGAATGATATAGAAGGACTTGGCAAAATTCTGTAATTAGTAGTAGTATTAAAATTAAGCCTCAGTATGATTTTTTTTTCCTTCACACTAAGCTGCCCTGCCATATGTCATATGGACTTTTGATAAAGCTTCATTCTGATCTATAGAAACATAAAATTTCAAAGAAATTCAAAAGTCATGGTGAATTATTTACTCATTTATTAGAAAGCAGATCTAAATGAAATCCTGTAAATCTGATTCCCTGGGATTAATGTTCAAATTTTCTTCATCTTACCTGCATCTTGAAGAACTGGTTGCTTTTGTCCTAATAAATGCATTGCACAAATTCATGTATAATAAAATCACTGCATAAGAAGCAGAGGCTTGCCAGGTATGGTGGTACACACCTGTAATTCCAGCACTGGAAAGGCTAAAGCACAGGATTTCTGTGAGTTCAAGGCCAGTGTGAACTACAAAGTGTGTTCAAGACCACCCTCAACTGCACAGTGAAACCCTGCCTCAAAAAGACAAAAAAAAAAAAAAAAAAAAAAAAAAAAAAAGGAGATAATAAAAAATAAAACTTTAGGGTTAATTTTAATGAGATATTTTTGGTGCCACTTTAATAGATAATGGGGTTCATTTTTGTGGCTTTCCACAAATACTCGTATCAAAAATAGGAACTCACAGAAATCGTTGCTTGCCTTTATAGTACAACTGCTCTAGTGCACTTCAAAAGTAATCTAAGAAAGACATACTCATTAGTGGCTCATTACTTAGCTGGATAATTGCTGTTCATATCAGGCAACACAAATCACAGAAAAAACTTATTAAAGTAGCCTATTAATTTTTCTGACGAGCTTCATTATACAGTATCTTCTCCTAATTAATGTAATCAGCACCATAAAAATACAAGATGAAAGAGAACTATGAGGTCATCTGCACTCAACTACCTGGAAATAAAGAGGCTATTCTTTCCAATGGCCAGTCCATTAATTTCAGGCACAGAATTCCATTGACCTCACTATAAATAATGACACCCCTTTTAAAAAAGCTTTACCTACATTGCTTAAATCTTACCACTCCCTTGAAAATTCTTTGGATTTAGTTAGAAGAAAATAGGTGATAAATTGTAGAATGATTTCTCTACATGAAAATTTCAATCCCTTCTCACTAAGATTTGTAAGAAACCCTTAAAGCTTAAAATGTTTATTTTTTCATTTACATAGTTTAAATATTGTGATTCAAAACTGCTTTCCAGTTAAGCTTCCTGGTATTGGCTGCTCCCTTAATTTGAACTGTAGGTTTTAGATAAATCTTTTAATTGCTCTCTTTGAGAGGTCTTTACAGTATTTTCTGGCTTTACTGTACCTTAACACCATTCTCTGAATCTGGAAAGCCAGACTCAGTCTTTTCATAGGAATACTCATTAAATTTCAGGTTTGGGCTGGGGAGGTGAGTAGATGATCTCAAATGATTGTGCAGTTCTCAGCTATTACTATTTTGGTTTTTATTTATCCCCAAAGGATTGTGTGACATTAAACTATAGACCAAATAGAAAATTAAAAAAGAAAAAAATTAACACAGACATGAAATAACTCAAATGCTATACTTGACAGCTGATCACTGTTTGTAAAGTCCTAATGAACATTAAATGAAAAATCACATAGCAAGAAATAGAAAATATTTTTGAAACTTCACTGATTCTTGACAATGAAGGTGTATTTTTAAGATATATGCAGGTTTAAAGGGATGAACAAAATGGTTCATTTTGCATGACAAGTTGTTAGAACTTTGGATATATATAAAGAACTTAATAAAAGAAAAACAAATATCAAGGAACCATATATACTAAGATGGTGACACAAATAAAAACATTTACAAAAACTAAATTATTAAGAGAATGTAAGAAACTAGATTTTGCACGAAGCTAAAGTTCAAGCAAGTGATGTATAAGGTAAATAAGAGGTACTTGTATGCTACATAATTTAAGTCCTGGAACTATAAATAAAGATACTTTCCAGCATGAAAAAAAAAATGTAAAAAAATTAGAAATATGTAAGGCAGAATGGTAAGCATGGTCCAAGACATTTGTCATAGTACTTTACTGGTATGGGCTATCAGAGTTCTTCAATAAATCGTGGTGCTCTACTTCCACAGTATAAGGTTGCACATTATAATCACCTTTAAAGTTAGCTGTGACCATTTGACTTACTTTGGCCAATGAACGTGAATGGAAGTTTTAAGGACAAGTATACACGTTTCCTATTCTTATTTGCCTTCTTTGACAAATAGAGAGCTTAGATTTGGAGCTTCTCCTGATCGTGGATCATATTGTGAGGATCATACCAAGCAGAATTCCCTGTAAATTTAAAGCTATCAAGAATGTACTTCAAAAAAAGTTTTGTTGATGTAAATTATTGAGATTATCAGGGCATTTTCAGTATAAATACTTCACATTGAGTGATAATAAGGATATTTTGTTCTAATGAGTTTTGGTGGAATGTGTTCAAAATAAATGTGTTATATGGTATTTTATTATAAATATTCTACTCCAAAGGATCCTCGTCTCGCAAAGAAAGAATAGGTATCTTCCCTATTTTTTTTCTCTAGGACCTCATTTTATACCTGGCATTTGTAAGACTCTAAGCTAGCTTATGAAAGGAAGAAGGGAAGGAAAAACAGAAGAACTCAAGGGGGATAGAACTGATGTAAATTTCTCAGGCTTTTCATTATGATTGCATGGCATGATTTATTCCACAGTTTTTGACTTACAAAATAATTATCTTTTCCTGAGATGAATCTGCTCTTAAATTTCCCTCTGATAGTTTGAATGCTGCAATCGTACAAGGAATATTTCAGAAAGGAAATTCTGAAAACCACTTCATTCATTCAAAAATTGTCAACAACATTTAAGTAAGTTTCCAGTGAATATCAATATGTGCTTTAGTATTCTGTTTGATTTACGTGGCTAGCTCAATGACTGTTAGATTTTGGAATTAATTTATGTTATAATTTAATTCATTACATAAGAAATCTAAGCAATGTCATGATAAATGATACAACAAAATATATAAATGAACCCAATGAATAACTCTTTTTGAATATTGCAAACTTGTAAAAATTCACTTACAGTTTGCAGAACAGTAAGAGTAATGGAGAGTTCGAACTAAAAGTGTTTTTTGTTTTTTTTTTTTTGCAAATTATAGTACCTACCTTTCTATTACTGGGACAAAATACCTAACAAAATCAATGTATTTAAAAAAAAGATTAAGTTTTTATTGTGATTGCATCAGTTTCAGTCCATGTGTGTTTGGCTTTATTGTATCTGGAGGCAGATCATCATGGTGGAAGGACGTTTGACACTTTTTACCACTTAGCACATGCCAAGTAGCAAGTAAGAGCTAAAGGGACCAGGACCAACCTATCCTTTCCAGGCAGCTTACTTCCTCCAACAAAGCCCCACTTCTTGAAATTTCCATCACTTCCAAGAGTGCCATCAACCGGAAACAAAGTCTTCAACACATGCACTTTTGGAGGGCATGTAAGATCCAAATATAGCACTTCATATTTGTTTTGGTGGTAGAATCTTAAATTATCAAAATGTAATGATTAAGTTTGTTAATTTTAGTCATTTACAAGGAAGATCTTAAAAATGGACATCAAAGTAATGTAAATAAATTAGCAATGATATACTTCAACAGAAAAGGGAAAATAATACCACTGTGGACTTATTTTCTAATCTTAGCAATTTCAGGAAAGCCCACTGTTTACTATTTTGAATGTTTTTAGTATTCTAGTTTTATGTTTTCTCTTTTAAGTTAGACAATACTATTAGAAATAGAAAAATAAGAATTCACACCTGACCTTGTATTTGCAAATATTTTCAACAGTGTTACAAACATTGCCATTTAAATCCATAATGAATATTCGCAAAGACAATCATCTTTTAAAAATGTAATATGCTTTTCAAATTTGTCAAAAGTGTTTAATTAAAGGCAGCATTTTATTTTCTAACTTTCCTATGAAATTTAGTTAGAAATGTGGTATTTATGTACATATTGTGGGGCACAATAATTAAAAAAGGACCTTCTGCCATTTGTGATATCATGGATAAATTAAGAGAACATTATGTTAAGTGAAATAAGCCAAACGCAAATAAGTAAAGTAGACACATGATTTGATGAATATGTATAATCTAAAAAAAGTTGATATCGTTGGAGAGCAGCTGGCTGGAACACAGTGAGTTGTGTTCTATGCTCCTCCATTATATCCCTGATGGTGGGGCTAACTGGAAGACAGTGAGTTTGCTCTCCTGGCTTCCTCCTTTGCATTCTGGAAGGCAGGCCGGCTGAAAATGTAAGACCAATTGGAACCCCAAGACCCAACACAATAGCCCATTGCTCAGACACACACACAACTCTGGAGGGTGAAGTGAACCTTGAGGCCAGTTGTCACTGAAGCATCTAAAACAGCAGCAATGAGACAGCAGCTGGGCTCTGGAGAGCTCCACAGAAAGAAGATCAGTCGCAGACCCCACATCCAGATACCAAGAATAGCTCCATACGCAGCACATCTCTGGAATGCAACACAGACATTATCACAAAACTGCAAACACTAGAAGAAGGTAGATTCTTGGGATAGCTATAAAGGACCACCTGCATCTAGAGGACATCCCTGAGGAAAGGATATTTCCTTTCTTGAGAGAAGTCTCAATGCTAGTTGTAGAGCTATGTATTATGGGAAAATGGTGGGCATTAACATAGAAGACAAAATAAAATAAAAAATGGGAGGCAAGGAATAGCAAGTCACAGAGGCAAGGTACGGCCCCAGGTCCCCTTCCCAGTCAGGACAGGCCTGGAACTCAATGAGAGAGATGAAGGTAGAGTCAAACACTGGAAGTTTCTGAAATGATAAAAACAGAAGTGAAAGAACAAGTGGAAAACTGTATAGATAAAATGATCCCTCAGACACAAAAATAAATGATGCTTAGAATCAAAGATATTAAAGAAGACAAAATAAAAGAACAGATGAGCTTAGAAAAAGATGAAAACAAAAAGTGCCCAACACAAGAGAGAAATGGAATCTATGAAACAGATACAAGAAGAGATTCAGGAGATTAAAATCTCCACTGAAAATATATGCAGCAGATTGAAAGGAGGAAAGGATAGAATTTCAAATCTTGGTCAGAATTTTAGCTAGTGATCGTGATAAGAAAGATAACCTAAAAGTAGCAAGAGACCATGGAAAATCAAGCCAACAGCTACAAAACAAAGCAAAGAATAACACAAGATTGATTGGGGTAAATGAGAAAGCTGGAGGTAGTACAAATTCCATAACAATCATAAATATATATGCACCTAATATGGGAGCACCCAATGATTGGTGCTCCCATATTAGGTAGACATGGAAAATCAAATTAGCAATAACACAGTTGTAACAGGATATCTCTATACCCCATTGTCATAGAGAGACAGATCACCTAGACAGAAAATCAGCAAAGAAATACCAGAGCCGAATCAAACACGTGAACAAATGTTCTTAACAGGAAGAAGCCATTCCCCAAGGCTGAGGGAGCATCGGTGAACTGCTGCCTTATGCCTCTCCACTACTCCAGGAAACCCAGATCAGTGGAACCCGGTGCCTAGTCCAATTCCTATGCCGAGGGACTGGCAGAAATGCAGGAAGCACCTGCAACCATAGGTTGATTTGGAGAGACACAGGAAAATGTCGAGACAAAGGAACAAAATACAATCTCAAACCTCCAGCCCACACACAATAAGTTCAGGAGACACACACATAGTAGAAATTAGAAATCACACACCTGAAACTTCTGCAAAGATAACAAAAGAAATGGAAAAGCAGCTTGGTTCTTATGTTGGTTGCTTAATTTTACATGCTTATGTCTGATGGTGTGGACAGCTGTTTTGAAGAAAACAAGAGGCAGTATGGTAGCCATTGTTAATTTCCTTTTAGTTTGTTTTGAAGTCCTGTGTCATTTTCATTGTTTTTTGTTTGTTTGTTTGATTTTATTCCATTTTGTTTTGTTTGATTTTATTATGTCTGAAGGTATGGGCACCTATTTTGAAGATAACAAGAGGCATTATGCTAGTCATTATTACTGTACATCTTGTTTTGAAGTCCTGTAGCTTTCTTTGTTTTGTTTTCATTGGCTTTATTTTGATTTACTTTCTTTAAAATAATAAATAAAAATTTAAAAATTGATATCATAGTAGTAGAGTCTGTTATCAGAGACTAGAATGTCTGGGGGGAAAGATTCTGAATAAATGTTGTCAGAATATACACACCTAGAGTGAGATAGGTTGTATGAATTCAAGAGATTTACTATATAGCAAGGTAGCTACAGTTAGTGACATGCCATGTCTCTCAAAAGTGTGCACTAATGTTAACTGTTCTCACCACAAAAAATATAATTATTTTAGGTAATGTATTTGCTAATTGGCTACGTTTAACCATTCCTCACTATATAAATACTTTCAAACAACATGAAGTACATAATCAATACAATAGTTAGATATGTCCATTTTAAATTAATAAATAGCATATGTGGGGGCAGGGGACAAAGTAGCAGATGAACGGTTTGTCCTAGGGTTATTTATGTTAGGAATATGAAACACCAAAGTCCTAGCACAAGAGAGAGAAAGTAAAACTCTGTTGAACTTGCTGACTGAAGAGTAGGAAGAGAAGTTAGAGAGAAAAGGAGATAAGATGACAGTTTTAGCACCCGTTTTTAAGGGAAATTTTGGAGAAAAATACAATTGTTGCATAAGTATTTGTTGACAGTCATTTCTGACCCAAGGACCAAATGCAATCTGTCTTAATAGAATTTACATTCTAGTATTTGGTCAGTAAAGACATACAAACAGGAAACTAAATAAATAATATTTAACATTGTATATGGTCACTGAATCTCTTTTAAAAAGAGATTAAGGAATATAAAAGAGAATGGGAGAATGTGTTGAAGGACAAATTCATTTTTAAACGTTGCTGATCTTTTCAGGAAAGATTGACTGAGAAGGTGACAGTTTGGCAGAGGTGAAGGAAGTAAGGGAATGAATCACACAGAATCTGGGGGAAGAACATCCCGGTACTCAGTGATTCTGAGGCTGAAGAGGGATAACTGTGTTCCCACCCATAGCAGGAATGTGAAGCTGAAGAACAGCCCAGAGTTTGGCCAGACAGAGACACCGATACTGAGAGGCGGGACAGATCATGAAAGGTCTCACCAGTCACTGATGTCAGATCTTGAAGGAAAAGTACAATGGCATATGGTTTGTGTGTATTTTTAAAGGCCTTTTCTGAAGTGCAGCTGAGAAAAGACTCAACTCAGAGTAAGGAATAAGAAGCAAAGTGACACATCAAAGAGGATATTACAATAATTTAGGAGTGATAAAGGCATATTGAACCAGAGTGGTAGTAGTGGACATATTAAAAAAAAAAAAAACCTGCAAATTTAAGGCATGTTGTGAGATCACAGACAACACAAGTCACTGAGGTACTGGTTCTGAGATATGAGAGAGGAGTGAAGAACTACTCCATGGATTTTGTTTGAGCCAACTGAAAATGGAGTCACTATTAATCGAGTTTTGGAATGGGTTTTAGAAGTCAACCAAATAAAATAAAAGCTGAACTTTGGACACTTCATTCTGAGATGAGTATCATACACTAAAATAAAATTTTAAAAATCATTGCATAGAAATATATAGAATTCAGTGTATATGTTGTTATTTTTATTTTAAACACGTTATTTGATAAACTCACTGTGCTTCCTTGTATTAGAGAAATATTATGCACAAGCTATAAAAAATTTGTCCATATACTTAGTAGGAGCATTGTGAATGCATTGAAAAGCTATAGATCTCAAGGGATTCTACATACTTAACTATGTTTGTGTAGTAGTTGTCTCCAGAATAGATTTGGTTTTATTTTTTTCTTGCTATACCTGAAGTGCCACTATACCAACCCTGATACTATTGCAAAAAAAAAGGTTTGCAGTGATGCAACATTAATCTCATTATTTATATAATGTTTCTTTCATCTTAGAAGTGAGACCAATGTAAGAAAAAGGGAAAAAAGGAGACAAATTACAATTTGAATTTGACAAATCATAAAGGGTAATTGTAAAGTAGTGTGAGTCAGTGTCTGTAATCATCAACAACTATCTATCTCTAGTTCATCCAACAGAAACAACTTTTTCGACAGTGACAGTGGTTTTTTTTTTTTTTTTCTTTTGCTATCTAGAGCAACCAACTTGATTATTGGAAAGATAGAGTACACCTGAACAAAAGAAAGTTTCAACTCTAAACTGTTTGTAGACAATTTCTTGTGACCTTTGCAGAATGACTGTTTTAGATCAAGCGCGTCCTCCAAAGGCCTCACATATTCATAGATGGGAATTTTGCAAAGTTATTAACTCATGAGATGATACAGCTGACTCGGTGTCAGCAGGTAGATCAGAAGTGGAATGTCACTGGGTGCGTGACCTGGGAGAGGGAAGCTTACTCCACACTTAATTCTCTGCTTCCTGGTTGTATGATGTGAGCACATTTCCTCTTCTTAGGTCTTTCCAACATGCAAGTCTCGGCCACTGAATCAGCTGAACATGAAATAAAACTTCTAAAAAGCATGAGCCCAAATGAGCCTTGTTATGGCTTCTATCTAGATATCCCTCCAAAGCTTTCTGCAGTCATAGATGCAGATTTTCAGAACTGGCTCCTTTATACTTTCTGTAATTGAATCGAAGATCTGCATTCCCAAAAAGTTTTCAAAGAGACTGAGAACCAAATTTTCCATAGCAAAGGCCTTGATTTAGGTAAAGTGTGTTTTTTTTATCTCTTTTTCTGATGGTAATTTGGCTCTGAAGAAGGAGAAGAAGAACAACAGCAGCAGAGCTCCTGTGAATATCTATCCAAACTTGGTCAGCTGTCATCAGTTGATCAGACACAATCTGAATGCATTTGGTCCCCTGAAGTGACATCCTCAAAGAGAACAGGGAACAAGCCAGGGAGTTGCAAGGAGAGAAAAGGGTTTAAACCAATCAACTTTTTAGCAGCTCTGACCTCATGGTGGTAGGTTTAACATTCACGATTCAGTTATTACTCAATTAATCATTTGATTCAGTGCACTTCCAAAATCGATTCTTTTTACTGTTTTTTTATCAAGTTAAATGGTTCTGTAGTATGAAAGACAATGGGCTATTTAAAGAGCTTTTTCACATGATGGAAAGGAAAATCCATTTTGTGATCAGTTTGATCTGTAATAATTAGCTTCACAATTATTATACAACAATGTCTTTGCGTATTTAATTAGATAATGTTCATGTAGGTTTGAAATTACTTCCATCCAAAGGTTAACATTTATTGGATGTCATAATTATGATACTTAATAAGAGTTTAAAATAACAGATTAGCATTGCTTTTGAAAGCAATTGAACTTAATAGAAATAAAACTAGATGGTAAAATTCAAAGTGTGTCTGCACTGGGTATTATGAAGTGTCACTTATTTTTTAAATGGAGAGGGAAAGATAGAGAAAAGAGGGAGGATACAGAACTGTTTAAATCTAGGATTTCTGTGTTAGTTAATCAAGTAATAACTGCATGATCTGAGCAAGTCATGTAACTTTTCTGAATCTCAATTTCCTGGTGTGTAAAATAGTGATAAAATTCCTACATTTCAGGACTACTGTGATGGTATAAGATAATATTTATAATTTAACTAATAGAACACATGCACAAAACAGATGTCCAATAGTCAAGTATCATATACTACTATTTAATGGTTATTATAAAAATGGGTATTTCTTATGTTGTGTTTTCTATTAAGTAATATGTAACATGAATTAAGTTTTTGAAATACAAAATTTATTTGTAACATATATTAATGACATTAAAACACTGTATTTATTATGCTACACTGATACTATATAAGTTGAATACTTATTAAGTACAACCATCAGTACTACTAGTAAAATATTTTATTAATATTTTATTAATTGTTCACAAAAATGGGATACTATTTATGAACCTTCTTTGGAATAATGTAGAGCTTGATACACATATTTCAACCAGAATAAGGTTGTCACACATTTTACCTCATAAATACATTTAAGACCCTGATTCCCATAAGAGGAAAAACCTGGCAAACTAGATCCTTATGTAAACTTTGATATTTCACTTTTGCTTTTTGGTGCTACGTATGACAATTGGTTCTAGGAGAAACACTAAAAAAAAAAAAAAGCATGAAATGTGATCCTTTGAAAATTTGGAAAATGGGTTTCATGTAATTAGAGTCTTATGTAGAAGATGTATGGTGATATAATCCTTTGTATAAATATATATAAATATTTATAAAGACTGAAGTCTTTGTACAGCACAATCATCAGGTAAGTCCTTGTGGAAGGCATAGAATCTAACGTTTGATCTTGAAACTTAGGTTGGATTTGGAAAAGATGCTGAAAGGAGCAGCTGGTGATGTTCACTTAGGTGAGTCTATCAGAAGCATGGACACAGAACAATGAGTACTAAGCCTGGGACACTGTGGGCACTCCACTAATGTGGTAAACCATAGATCCTCAGAACACATGGCCAATGTAGGTAGGGACACAGTGGGACAGTTCACAGAACATCTACACTAGAAGTCTGCAGCACTTGGAAGCAATGTAATACATGGAAGAGGAACATAATAAAGAGTGTTAATTTGAGGAGCAGATAGATTGGCTTTATGCAGGCAGGATTGGAATGGAGAAAAATTCAAGTCAAAAAGGATCTCATCTCATCTCATCTCATCTCATCTCATCATCAAGATGCTTATAAATGTTGAGTATTTCGAATATGTTCCTATTTCTCATCTCTTTATCAAGGAACAAGTGCCATTAAGTATCGCACAATATTTAGGAGTACAGAGGAGAGGACAGAGAAGTCTATCAATGCTATACCAATAGTTAGATTGGAGAAACTGTTTAAGAAAATAAATACCAATGAATACAGAAAGGACAATAAATCCAGCTTATCAGCAAAAATAAGATATCTTGATGTAAAATTGCTTATTTTTTTTCTCATATGGTGAAGTGACAGAGTTAAAACTAAGAAAACTGGCAGCATTCGAATAATTGGAGTTAGCAATTTTGTGTTCACCAAGTAATCAGATTTTGAAAAAAAAAGCAATGCAAATGCTAGAATTCTTGCATTTGTATTCCTTTGCTTAACACTGAAAACCCTCAGTTATATTCCTTAAAATCGTTAGAGACTTGAAATGCCATCTATGTAACATATCAAACAGAAAATATTATAATTCATAAATTGTACATTTCAAACAATATTTTGTTGAATTCTTATTATATTTAAGGTATGATTTTGTTGTTTATCTTTTAAAGCAAAGCTGTGGGCTCACTGTAGTTTTTATAATGTATTTACAATACATAATCTTTTATAATTTATTCTTCAAAGAAGTGGGCTTTTATTGTATGTTTTTATTTACCTGGTACTAGGATTTAACCTAGAGCTTTTGCACTGAATTGTATCTCCAATCTTGTTCTATTTTTTAATTATAAGACAGGGTCTCACTAAGTCAGTAAATTGTCCATGTGGGTCTGGCTCAACCTCCAAGAGTGCTGAGATTACAGGTGGTACCATTACATCAAAAACATATGTTATTGTATGTTTTTGTATTTAGATAAAGGAAGTATTTATGTATAACTCATTTTATTGTATGAATGTCAATTAATACTTCAATTCTTGTTATTCCTGTCTTAAAAGATAAAATCCCTGTTTCATATTACATAGGCGAACAGTAAGTTTACAAATGCTTTGTACAACTGGCAAGGCTGAACTCACTGCCCAGTTTCATATTCATGTTTGATTCATTTGAGACACCAGAAAATTCAATAAAGACAGTTTCAAAAAATAACAATATAAACAAAATCCAAACAAATATGACAAATGAAAAAGTCCAAACGACAGTTTCAGTCATTTAATTTTTAACCAGCTCACCTAACAGACTACTGTAAAACCTGTGTTCTCTGATTCTGAGGGTTGTATTAAGCTGTGTCTTCTTGCTCAAGTGCCAGAATTTCAAGTGTGCACCACCATGCCTGCATGGCTACTTACTACCTTTTAAACATCAGATACTATTCTAGGAGATGCAAATTTTAGGATACAACACATTAAATATTGACCTTGTAAAGAAGCTGAGTGCTTAATGTGGGAGGTAGAAACAAACACTCTTAGGATTCAGAGGCAAATTCCAAGTGTTCCGAGAAAAATGATGCATGAAAGGAAACAAGTCTTTATACAACTGTGAAGGATGTGAGCATCACAGTAGCTTTGTTAGAATTAGTTGTCATAGCTTCTTGTTGGACAAGTAGGAGTTTTCTGCTAGGTGACTCATCCGGTGTTTCCACTTAAGGAGGTAAGGGTCATGACAATAAGGCAAAAGCAAAAGAATGGACAAGCTTGGTATGTTTCAAGACATCAAACAACACACGAGAGCTATAAAATGCAAGTCAACAAACAAGTGGGGGATTATATAGGTGTGAGAAAAATCATATTATAAAGAAATTAAAGAGCTCTGAAAAAGTTTATGCAACAGAATAACATGATGACAAGCCCATTTAAAGGACCAAAGGTGCTAGTACGGTGAATGAATGGGAGAGGAGCATCAGCAGAAGACAAAACACTAAGTTTTGTTATGCATAGCACATTAAGGGGGCTTTTGGCTCACTAAGGCATGTAATTGCTAGATTGAAGTTTCATCCATTGTTTTCTGAACTTGTATTTGGCAGTTCGCCAAATACAATTTACCTGTACTGCTTCCTCACCAGGTGGCAAAGAGCTACCTCACAGAAGCTTGTAAGAGCTTCCCCCCTGCTGTCAGAATCATCTTACTCCTTTTTTATGGACTCACAAGTCTTCATGCAGATACACCAGGGAGACTGCAGAACAGCCTTCTGAATCTATGGAAGTTTAATGTCTGGAGAGAGGCACCAATAATACAGATCAGTATAATTTGTTAGTATCTCCTACTTCTCAATTTACACAAGTGTCATCTTGTCTAGCTCTTGTCCCACTTTAAATTGTTATCTTGCCCTTTGGTATTTGGGGTTGATATTCACTTTACCTCTTTCTACTCCTGCCTTTTAAAATGATCTAAATTGGAATCATTTGACATTTTATATTAACTTGTGTGTCTTTAAAGTTACAGGATAGATTCTAGACTCTTCTTCTAAACACCTGAAAGGATGGGTTTCTGACAGTAGAGGAAATAGCAAAGAACACCAAGGACTGATGCAAAGTGTATGGCAGGAAGGTTGATCTGTAGTGAACAGCTGTGAAAGCTACCTGTGATAGACTATGATGGACTTGTAAGGAATGTTAGAAAGTAAATTACCTGGGTTATTGATCAGTGGCTTACTTTGAAGATTTTAGCTTTAATGCTTCTGAGATATACAGTGTTGTTCTCACTTAACAAAACTGGAAAACCAGGAGGAAATGTTAATACAGTAAAGGAAGACATGTCTAAATTTGGGTTACCTTAGTTTAAGGCTTCAGGGCAAAATAAGCCTACCAAGATGGTCCTACTTACCAATTCCTTCTTCAGATTCTGATCTCTTTTTCATTGCTCTGCCCTTTCAAGTGTAGGGACAACGATGACTGTGAGATACTTCATGTTCCTTTCTGCACTTCATCTACCTTGCACATAGTCCTGTATTCTTTCCTATCTGTGTTCTCTGCTGCCTGTTAGGTCTGTGTTAGAGAACAATTCAGACAACTGATGGGAAATGGAACTAGGATCAGGAGGCTAAAGAGGTTAAAGGAAACGAAGTACTCTGAAGAGGAGATTTTAAAAGGAGGCTGTGAGTGAAAACACTACATTCAGCCATGGCATTAGAATAGTACATAGTGGGTTTATGTGACTGTAAATAGGTTAGTTTTCGTACAGTGTATAGCTCATGCTGTGAAAACATGGAAAATGAGATTGTCATTGTTTTCAAGTGGCAGTTGTCAACAAGTGATTTTGACTCCAGGGGATGATTGGAAATGTCTGGGGTTATTTATAGTTTTCAGAAAAGAGTGGAGCACTTTGTAGGAAATGCTACTGGCATTTAGTGGGCATAAGCCAGGAAGACTCTTCACACCCTACAGTTCAGAAGCAGCCCTTTCCAGAAAAAGTTATGCATCTTAAAATTTTAGCATTGCCAATATTGAGAAACTCAAAATGACAGCCTACTTTGGAGTATTTGCAGTATCATTTAACTGCTTACCCTTCCATAAAAACTCAGCTAGGCAGGGAAGGTTTGTGCATTGATTCAGCAAATGTTTACTGATTCTGCACCAAGTTCTGATATGATGTAAAATCATCATGATACAACAGCATGGAAGCCCCACCTGTGCAGAACTTTGAATCAAGATGAGGAAGAGAATACTAATAAAACAACTACACAGCAAGTGCAAAACAGAAAGTGTTATATGGGGTCAGTGAAAATACAGAAACTAAAAACAGGAATGCAGAGGGGTTGAACTCATCAATGAACACAGAAAAGACTTTCCCAAATATGAATTCTTCAGGAATTAAGTAAGACAGGAACAAATCTGAACACTGAGAAGACGGCATGTACAGAAGTTGGAGATGTGAAGAACCAAGTGATACTCCACCACTTAACAGCCGAGCATGTTATTTTCTAGTTAGACTATTTTTTATTTTATGATTGCATTTGTGTTTGAAATCTATTCCTCTACAAATAAATTATTCAGACCTGCAAACAGGTTCTTTTCATATGTTGAGAAACATCTTCTGCGCCTCACAAACACTAGACAAAAAGCACACGCCCTATTGCCCTATTACTGTCTCACATGCTCCAGTTAGCCCACATCCTATTCCCTTTAGTATCTCCTCCCTATGGGGAATGTTCTATATGGTTAAATTTGTAATTGGCTCAACTACTAAACATTTTAACTCCTCTAAATCTAAAAGTTGGGTTCTAAACTTAAATAGCAATTTTCTGTCTATTAAAGAAAACTTTGGCACTAATTAGATCCAGGTTATGATGGCAGTTTGCAAAGGATCTGCTCCAAGTGATTTTTTAATTTTAATTATCTATCTATCTATCTATCTATCTATCTATCTATCTATCTATCTATCATCTATTTATCTGTCATCTATCTATCATCTATCTATCTGTCTGTCTATCATCTATCAATCATCTATCATCTATCTGTCTGCCTATCTATCATCTATCTATCTATCTATCTATCTATCTATCTATCTATCTATCTTTTTTTGGGACAGAGTCTTACCACATAGTGTCATATCATCACAGATGGCATGGAGCTCATGTGGTAGCCTAGATTGCTCTCAAATTTCTGCCTCAGCCTCCCAGTTGCTGGAATTACAGGCCCATTCCATCACACCTGACTTTCCTGGTCTCTTTAGACATTATATTTCAATCCTTTTCATCAGCAATGTTCAATTATGCTACTTTATAGTACATTAATAAGGACACCAAAACACACTGCTCCATTCTGGTATTCAGGTAGAAAATACACCACAATGAGGGTTGGAAGAACTGGAACCCACCTCTCGCTCTGATCTAGTTACTCCACTAGTATTCTGAAACTTCCCAAAATTGCGTGTCTAGTGCTAGTAGTTGAATAATAATGTTCTTATGCATCTTAAGGAAATAATATCATAATCTATTAATAATTTTATTTTTTATTTGTTTGTTTTTACATAAGGTTGCTCCTTGTAGTACAGGATGGCCTTGACCTCTCTTATATATCCCAGGCTGGCCTCGCTCATGGAGATTTACCTACCTCAGTCTCCTAAGTGCTAGTTTTACAGACATGCACCATCACACACAGCCTTTTAGTATCTTTGATACAACATTAATATTTATTAAATACCACAAAACAAGGATGCATACAACTTGAAAGTAAGACTTGTGAATTCTTGAAAAGTATCTGTATGAAATTCAAACTACAAAATGTTGGATAATGTCCAAATAAAGAAGCAGCTACAACAACATTGGCAAGGTAGGCATTTAGTCTCCAGTGCATACTGCAGCGTGAAAACAAAACTAAGTGATATCTGTTGCTGAGATTGGTCTGTTATGGAAAGCCTACCAGTGGAGCATTCTCAGAACTACTGGTAAAGAAGACATCAAACAAGCAACATGATATAGAAGCCTGATGGGACTGATGTATTGATAGTCTTGTATCAGACAACTCTAACCCTTTATAGTGACAGGTAAAGAAAAGAAGATACTCACATCTTTAATCAGGTACTGTTGCATGAAATCTTGCTCAGCTGAGATATTAAAATGAATCACTGACCCATTCACAAGTTTGATTCAAAAGTATGGAGTCAGATGTGGCTCATTACTACTCCCTGGTATATTATATTCAGCCTTGCACAGCTTTACTGAAAAATCTGTGAGAGGAAACTGAGCTTGTTATCTCCTTGCATCTGTAGTTCATGAGCAACACTGAATACATACTTCATGCAAGAGACTTTTATTCAAGATGTGGGAGAAAATATCAGGAAGTTAACTAATTGTGTCTAGAACATTAAACACACTTTTGGTTTAAACAGCTTGAAAGGAGAACCAATAGATCAAGCTTCTGCTTTTCAGTTCTGCCTAGTATGTTTGTGCCTGAGGTGCAAATTAACTTCATATTCCTATTTCCTTAGAACAAAGGGAAGTGTGAATGATGGTGACAATTATAATAAGTAAATACATCTATACTTTATTATGTGCCTATCATGCATTGAACTATACCAAAAATATTTACTTTCATAATTTTAGTGACTATTTATAGAAAATGTTTGAGATAGATGTTTACATTAATAGATAAGAAAGCTGAGGGTGAATTCACAGAATCAAATTCACGAAGCGAGAAACTCATGCCTTCTCCACTCCTTTAGCATTTCCTCATTCTGATAAAAGCAAATTGTATTCAAGACGTTCTACTGATGTACAGCATAATCTCCTATTATTGATTACCTTTGTCAATGAATTCTTGCTTCATCCTCAGAATTTGTGTACTTAATTACTTGTGGGAAATGTTTATTTAATAAATATTGTTAAAATCAAGAGAACATATTAATTTTCCTTTTACGATTTTCATTTAGATTTACAAATGAAAGACTCTGAGGAAGAATTAAACATTCAACTCTCTGCTGCAACACATTGCATATTTTTAAACTTGATTGTTAAAAACTGAAGAAGAAAGACAGTTGAGTTGATAAATTTTCTTGGTTTACTTTTGAATCTTTATAATTCCAAAGCTAAAGAATGGACATAGGTCATAACTGACACAGTAAGTCAGTTAGTTTTACACAGCATATGCAAGGACTGATTTAAAATGTGTGCCACTTTCACTACCTTTGTCCTTTCTTTCTTGAAGTAAGTCAGTGGGAAAGTGCAGTATTCACAGCTATGCTTGATACCACACTTACAAGTGGAAAAGTAAGCACAAGATTCATATCTTTGCTACTTTTCAACCTTTTTTCACATAGATGCATAAAATTATATGATAATTTAAGTATCAAGCAGAAAGGATAATAACTGACATTTTAGATCTAATAATGCATGGTTATAAATCAGATAATTTTATCTCTCTGCAGATACATTCATCTAAAAATCCATTTGAAGCATTGGGATTTTAATAATGATATTCATATCAAATTATTCTCCTAGGTGAATCTCTATCTACAGCTAGTTTAAATTCTGTTGATTTTTATTATTATTGTAGAGAGAAAGAAACAAGGAAAAAGATTAAGATGCAAGAAAAATGCAGAATGCATACTAAAACAGCTTTATTTGTAAGATTTTAACATTATATTTGTGCCTAATAGAAGCTCATGTACAGAGAGATACATTCATGCAGTTGAATTAACTTGTGTTTCCAGACTAAGAAGAAAAATATTGGATTGGGGCATTCTCATCAATTCCATTAATTGCTGGAATTTGACATTTTGCTTATGCAACCAGTTATCCAATTTTGACTGAATACATTAATATGTTTAGTCAAATAATTTGATGATTTAGTAAAACTTATATTACTCTATTTAATAAAAAATAATGGTCATTTCTGGTTTTTTAATACTTGGTAAAAGTGATTTCCATAAATATACATAATTTATCAAGACAAAATAAACATTAATATAACTATATGGAAAATGAGACAAAGAAATGAGTATGAAAAATGTTTGAAACTAACCTCATTACATAATGAGTCCTAAACATAAGCTAGCAACAGATTATGACGGTACCATTAAATTTTGCAAATAGGAAGACGTGATCAGTCATATAATTCAGAGTCTTCATGGTGGAAATGGGGTCAAATTTTTAACCAAAACCAAGTATTTCTAGTACTGGAGTCAAAGACAAATGTTTCTTTAAGCAATAATATATTAAATGTTTCATAAAGCATCCTTAATACATGAATAATTGGTAAATTGCATCATAGAATTAAATAGAATACGTTTGATTTTTAAAATATATACACAAAATTTTCCATATAAAATGATAGCACAATTTTACATATATCCATAGATGTAAAAATGTGACATAAAAACAAATCAGTTCTAGAAATCTGCAAAATAATATAAGTAGCAAAATTACAGTTCTTTTTCATGCTTCCTATTGATATCTATCATCTATCTACCTATCATCTATTTTATAGTTATAGTTTGGCTTTTGAATATCTTGCAAAATCCATGTACTAACGTTTAGTCTGAGATTTGTACTAATGTGTGTTAATGGAAACTTTTAAGGGTGTTAGATCATTGGAGCCAAGAGCTTGAAGGAGATAGAAAAATCTTATCCTTTCCTCTGCCTGTCTTATTTATTGGTTGATGATAAGATGAAAAGCTTGGTCCAAACTTCCAAACCTAATAGAACTAAGTGACCTGAAACCTTCAAAGCAATGAGAAAAAAAAATAAACCTTTTGTTTTACACTTTATAATTTGAGATATTTTGTTACGCTAACAAAAATAGCAGTCACATATTCACAATAATATTCGGGAAACAAAAAGATGTTTCAAATAATAATAAAAAGATTATTTGTGCTCAGTTAAAAAATAAGGATTTCCTTGGACATATTTTGAATTTATCTTATTCAATATATTTTTTGTATCTTTCATTAGTTTTGAGTTGTTTTACAATTTTATAAATTGTGCAATAATAATATAAATGCAGCAGTACCTTGGTTCATGAACTCTTCTGTTGATGAATACAAGCATTTAGCAAAATTTTGCTTCTGTTGGCAAACTGTACCAGGCAATGAGTACAGTCCTGGCAATCCTACCCTCACAAGCCTTAATGTTACCTCCTTAGCCAGAATCATGAAACAAATTAAGCTCATGATCTGAAATACCTCTGTATATCTAGAACATACAAAGATTTAGATTTTGTTATGACTTGCATCTAGATGTCCTCCCAAACCTTATGCAGTCTTAGGTGGGGCTTTTCAAAAGTGGCTGGGTCTAGTAGTATGTGATGTGGGACCAAAGATGTGCTGCTGGGGTTGATTCATGGTGTGATGCTAGGATTAAGGTTGTGAGTGGATACAATTGAAGAGAAAGAAATTCTGTTGCGGATGCTTGTAGCTTGTTATTTGCTTCTGTCACTGTTTACCCCTTTGCTGCCCTGCTTTGCAATGGACTGCTTCTCCTCAGTAATATGCCTCAGCCATGGCACTCTGTCTTGAAGCCAGCTGACTGGGAACAAAAACCTCTACAGGCTCAAGCTAAATAACCTCCCCTCCTTTAATTTTGATTGTCAAGCATTTTGCCTCAACAACGAAATGCTTGGTGGAATGCGACTTATTTTCTGACATACAGGCAGTTCTTTTAGACATTTTTAAAAGTTCATTTCAGGATTGCTTTTGCATATATGCATGATATTTTAATTCTCCTTTGAACCAGTTATGGTTTCTTCGTTAATCAGACAAGTTGATTAGTATTCATTTTATATATATGAAAGTCAAGATGTTAACATTTTTCTTAAAAATAATTTAAGATTACACACACAAACACACACATAGAGACAGACAGACAGACAGAAATGCTTCACAAATACTTCTGTTTACAAGTAATTCGTTTCAAAATAGTATTCATTAAAATTATGCTTCTGTTTGTGAACTCCACATTGATCGATGAACACAACTGTGGGCATCTTCCCTGCAAAAACATGATTCAGCCATCTATTTCAGAATTGTGGAATGATTTAAGCTGTGAACTGATGTATCACTGCTAGGTACCGTCTTACCAAAATTTTACAGAAGAGAAAACAAAATAGATATGATAACCAACTTTCCTTAAGTTTACACACTGTAAATGTTATGAGTAGCATCTGAACATCAGGATGTTTAGGTTTATCCAAATGTTGTGATATCAAATATTGTAACAATTTCAGAGACAGAGAGGATATGTATCACAAAAGAGGCAGAAAGACATTGCACAGAATGTTGCATTCCTAGTTTTGTACAATAATAAACCAAAATGCAGTGATTCAAACAACAATAAAAAAGAAGAAAGAAATTGTCTCTGTAATTTGACTTTTTTTTTTGCTTTTTGAGACAGGGTCCCAGTAGGCATTTGCCACCATGCCTGGCTTGTAATTTGGTTAAAAAAAAGACACAAAACAAAATTGTGTTGATATTATGTTTTAATCCTGACATGTTAGAAATATTGTCATGAAAGTGAGAAATTATCGAAATATTACTGAATTATAAATTAACCTTAAATAGAAAATTATAGATAATTAAATTAGACTCAAAATAAAAGAATTTAAACAATATACTACAAATTTTATTTAGAGACAATATGATCATTCATATGTAATATAAGATAAATCTCCAGGAATACATTAGCATTAGTAGAGGTGTACAAGAGAACTACTGGAAATCAATATTGGTTTTATAACAATTAGAAAATGATAGTATTTTTGCAAGAACTAGCAGAATACAAATCTTAAATCCTGATATGAATATGGATTACAATATATTGTACAGGGGTATCAGAATTTGTTAAGTAAAATATTTTTAAAAGTATTGTTGAAGTAATTAGCTTTCCATTTTAAAAAATGCTACAGCGTGTGATTTCATTTTTTTTTACCTACAAAATGAATGAAAAAAACTTGAAAGAATTAAAATTTGAAAATAATTTATAGATAATATAAAAGACTATAAGACATCAAAAAATAAAATATCTTCTATCAGATTCAAAAAGCAAAAATGGTAAAGAACACATATAATTGTATAAAATTGAACATTTCTTAAAAGACACTAAAAACAAAATTAAATATGAAAGAGAAATGGAAAAAGGTATTTCCATTTTAAAAATGATTTTTTGGATGAGATGATACAGATGAATTAAAACCATAATAATCATTAAGACAAGTTATGTGATACAATAGAAATTAAAAATAAGACATGAAAAGGCAACTGAAAGAAGAGGAAAATTTAATGGTGGATAAAAATATAAAAATGTTCTATTCTACCAATAATCCAAAAAGTGCAAAATAAAACCATATAAGATGCCATTTCATCTTCCTTCAGACAAAAAGTTTTTTGTCAATAGTGTATTCAGAAGTATATGCATTATTAATGAATTCTAAGATCCTAACATTAATACTAGAAATTTTATGGCTTCTATAGAAAGGAGTTTGTCACTATTTAGTATATTATGTATGCATATTCATCTATCTCCAAAACTTAGGAGATATTCAGAGTAATTACTATCAAACACATTAGTCATTAAGAGGCTTTTTAAAAAGTCACAACTGGTTATCAATAGGATATTTTACGCCAAGCATTACTTGGAGTATCCTCCCACATAATCTGATTGTAAAAAGACTATCTAGGTGATTACAATGTTTAATTTCTCAGTAGATTTTTTCAAATACAATCCATTTAGACGATGAAAGGCTGTTATTTAAAGTGATTGCTTTGGTGTTCGCATAGTTGAAAAGAGGCTCTTCATTCTTATAGAAATTAATTAACAAGGTCAGTTGGTTATTAAAGCAATTGAGTAGAGTTCAGTTATGAGACAATCAGTGATGATAGACTATGAGAGGTTATTTCATTCATGAATTTAAAAAATGAGCCTTTAAGTTATCACAAAAGGAGACTAAGTATCAATTCCAAGGAAAGGAACATGGAAAGTCAATGGAATTGTCATCGTGACCTGAAGACTGATAGCAATATGATCTCCTGCTGAAAGCAGACAAAGGCTTTACAAGACTTACAGTCTCATCATGTTTCTCAAAAAATTAAATTCATGTTCTGTAAGTCAAATTTGCATCCTTTCTCTAAAGGTAGGAGATAGAGGAACCATCCTGACTGGTGGAATTTAGTGCATTCTGAATTGCAGTAGCCAAAAAAAGCTTAATTATATGTCATATTGTTTTGTATTCTCAGTAGAAATAGCAGTTTGAACTCCTGTCAGCTGTAAGATGGTTAACTGGTCAACCTAGTAATGGCTTCACATGAAGAAAATCACCAGTGTTGAAAGCTCCTTCTGTAACAACTTTGCCTAATTGTGGAAGAGTTTTCCAGTACACTAGTGGTGCAGGGGAAATGATTCACTACTTATCCAACCATTTTGTTGGAATATACAGGTGTGGTGGTGTCTGCCTATAATCCCAGAAATCTTGGAAGGTAAAGCAGGAGAATCACAACCTAGATAATTTACCAAGTTGGTGAAACCCTGTCTTAAAAAATCAATTAATTAATTAATCAAATTAAAAACATTAATAACTGTGGCTCTGTGTGCAGGATCTGGGTTCAATTCTTTGTCAATAAAGGAAAAACAATATTAAATTTTGTAATGGTAAAGACTCAACATAAAGACAGGAATTTGCTACTTATATGGAACTGAAATATTACAACCAGATGAAATTTGAATTTGTTATTTCACTCTGTTCATCTTATCTAGCCACCCTACATGTTTAAAACAATGGCTACTATAGGAATTTTTAAAAACACAGTAAGCACTTCTTCAATGATTGGTTTTTATAATACATATTTTTCATGATAATCTACTAGTTACTTTTTTTCCTACATATGACCATTACATGAATTGAGGTTGATCAAGGTCTCTACTTCAAATCAGAATCACTGAGTCACCAATTTTATTTTCTCCCAGAAAGTTATTGGTAAAAATAGATTTGTCTCATAATATTTTCTAATTTACTCTTCTAGAGAAGGACAAAGAACAAAGATGTAGGAACTAAAAGTGCTTTTCTTTATTGCATAATGAAATTCAAGTGTACTGACCTCCTGACCATAATGTGTAAGTCTAACGATTTTAAAATTACTTTTGCCTGCTGAGTTGTATATTCTAGCCTGGGAGGAACTAATTATCATTTTAAACAGAACAGATTATGTAAATGAGTGTGGTAGATAGTTTATTTTTTTCTTTGAATATACTATGAAAGGCAGGAATATTTTCTCAAATAAAAAAGAATTAAACATCTGTGCTGAGTATCAACTCAGCATTCAAACACTTGTTTTATCATGAAGCTGGATTTATTCTAGATAAGTAAGTGCTTCAAAGGCAGAATGATCTCAAATACAGTAGGAGAATTCCTGTCCTGTTTTCCTTTCTGCAAGATTTGTCTTCTAGAGATAAGAACATTCACCCTTAACTTTTAAAAAATTAAATCCACTGTTATTTGCAGTACCTTTACCTAGGAAAAGATGGTTTATGATAGCCTGTCTTCTAATTGACAAGAAAGTAGATGTGTACTTTATGTGGAGATGTATTAGGATATTATTTAACCCCTTAAAGAAAGCACTGGAGATCAGAGGATGTGACAGAAGGAGGTGGGAGAAAAGGGAACTGGCGGTTGGAATAACTTTAATTGAGGTAACATTGGTAAATAATAAGTCATATATTTACCTAGTTCTTACATGAATGGAAATCAGGAATTTAAAATACAAACTCAACTTAGAGATGAATATTCGAGGAGGATGAACAATCTCTCCCCCATTTCTCAGAGTCAAATACATGTCATGGTCAGGGATGCTGCTTGAGTGATCAACCTTGTTCCTGTTCCTTGCTGCCCCATGCCTTCCTTGCAATGCCTGTAACCCTGCATTAACACCCTGGCTTCTCAAACATTTACTTAAAAAGAACAACATTAACAACAACAAAACAGACTTGAAACCTTCCAAGATTCTTCTGATCCCTTGATAAGTCCAGTCCACAAAATATCATATTTAATATTTTATGCTTGATTTTTCCTCCTTAAATTGAAGGTAGAGTCAGAGGATAACCTGGCAAGGAAGCTACCTAGGAACAGTTTCATAAAAAATGGTGAAAATGGAAAAGAAATAAAGAATTCAAGAAGTAGCTTAAGGGTCAGTGTTTGCATCTAAGCTTGGACTTTAATCTTCTATTGCTTGATTAGTAAGAAGGAGAACAAACATTAAATTTGACTCTGAAGCAACAGCAAACAGCTTTTTGTCGGAATAAATTTGCAGTCTGTATTAGTATGTTTTTTATTGCTGTAACAGAATACCTCAGTAAGATATACAGAAGGCAGGGTTATTTATCACATAGTTTCATGTTCTACAACATAGTGCTGGAATATTCCTAATTCTAATAAGGGACTCTGTGTGACATCTCGACACCGTAAATGGTATCGTACTGAAAGGGTGTTGAAAAGGAGAGATCACATGGTGAGACAAGAAATAAGAGGTCAGGGTCAATGGCTTGCTACATTTATATCAATTTATTCTGGCAGGAACTGGTTCCTTACAGATGCAACCCACCCCTTCCATTAATCTTTCATGAGGAAGATGCTCCTAATCTAATTATCTTCCACTCCTCTCTACCTCTTACAGCTTCTCCACCTCCATATTGCCACATGGGAGACCTTGCTTCCATCAGATAACATTTTTAGGAATGTACCTAAACCAAATCCAAATCACAGCTTGATTAAAGTTTTAAATAATGTAAGCATCAAGTGGGAGTTGATGAAATAAATGTACATGTCTGCCACTTCTCCCTCTCTTCCACAAAATGAAAAAAAAATAGATATTCTCTGTTTTAGGATATTTGATTCAAAATGTAACTCCTGAGTAACTCCTATTGTTAGAGTCAGGCTTAAAGTCACTCATAGTAAACAATAATATAAAACATCTCTGAATCCTAATATTTTCTTTTAAAAGAGGGGATAAACCTGGTCAGCAATAAGGTGATTTGAACAAGCATTTTGTGTCATATTTACATTCATGAATACCATATCCTGAACTAAAATAAACAAAATCATGCACCTAAAATCCATAACCTAAATCCATGCACCTAATCCATGCACCTAAAAACCATGGGCTGAAAAAATTCAGCTGAGTCAAAATCTCAAATTATCTTGATTTCCAATTACATTAGAGAAGTGACTTCCTGAATGCATTCCCTATTTATAGATTCATCCCAAATGAATTCATAAAATTCAATAAGTTACTATTGAGCACCAACTGTGTGCCCATAACTTTGTTAAGTATTAGTAGGAAAAAAAAAAAGAACTACCACACATAGTAGTATTCTACTCAGCATTCATACATTCTGTAGTTAAACACGTTTGAGAAAAGAGGGAAGTATCAATATGTTGTTTTCACTGAGTGCTAGGTATAGTGTTAATCTTTTCAACAATCACTAAATATGTTTCTATTTTACACAGAGAAAGAGCAAAGAGAAGTTAAGTAATTTCCTGCTCCTGAAGCTAACGTGGGATGAATAACATCAGAAAAAGACTTTGTCTTAAACTGCTTGCTATTTCCAATTCTTATACTCTGAAAGCTCAGAAGGATGTTTTTCCCCCTCTGGTTTCCTGCTTCATTGTTCATAGTATAGCTGAAATTTTCTAGTTCAAAAAACCAAAATTTTTGCAGTCTACATCTGGATGAACTCTAAACTCATTATGTGGATGTCAGCAATGCACATGAACTGCTTAAACTCTTACTTTCCCTCCTATAAAATAGATTAGTTGGACCGGACAAGTACAGATTTCTGTCTTACTTCCAAAATAGTGCTGTTTCCTGTGTACATTATTTATATCACTGAATATTGTCAGTTTTCTATTTACATATGTAACCGGGGAGTAGAATTTTGTCATCATTCTGTCTTTATTACGATCCCTTTCTGTGTGACACACACACACACACACACACACACACACACACACGCAAGTAGGCAAATTTATACAATAGTTTTTGGTAGTTCCTAAATGCTTTTGTCAACCAGATTATTTTTATGTAACATTTACATTAAGTAATAAAGGAAACAAAATAGTTTCTAAAAACTGTTGAAATTACTTATACAATTATACTATAATTATACTATTTTCTCAAAAAATCAGATGTTAGTAGATACAGTGAATACTTTGTGAACTTAAATATGTGCTTACTAATTAAGGTAAAACTACTGCTGCTGTATTTGAATTCACTTCACCTTTAAGAAAGTTCTTGACATAAATAAGTCAAATAATAGACATGATTAAACTATCTAAACAGAAAACAAAATTCATTTAATTTTGCTAAATATGCTGATCAAATGACCGACCTCAATCTCTTTTCTTTACACTTTGACATAAAGAATCAAATGATTTTACCTAAAGTATCATGGGTTTATAACCTTTGAAGCTTCCAGCTAAAATCTCTCATTTTCAACTCTTTCTAACTAGAATAAAATTTAGGTCAAAATAGGGAAACCCATCTTTTATGTGGGCGACACTTAAAGAACAAAGAAATTTCACTGCAGTTCACAATAACACACAATGCTTCCACATTCTCTACTACATACTTTTACTTTTATTTTTCTATTCAAGAGTTTCTGTCCAAGAATCAATGACATAGCATCAGGATGCATACAGACACTTGGAGAAACACATACAAAGTTAGATCAATACCTCAGAATGATGAACTTGAAAGGTAAAGTCCTCTATGTGAAAATATTTCATGAAATATGGAAATCAACTTTGTATATGGAATGAACTAGACACTTTCAGAATGATTGAACATTAATAAATAATTTTAAAGCAATGGGTACCATATTGCTTCACACAGAATATTTGGTGTTTAAGAAAGTATTATTTAAATAAAACTAAAAAAATTGTTTCAGTCAAATATAAAGATATTTATCTCACTATAAACAATAATGTATTATCTATCCAAGTCCTTTTAGTTTTTAGGATGCCATGTCTTTACTTTGTAATATAAAATCTTAATGATTTTTAGGTTCTCTTTCTCAGGATGATTCTTATTTCTTAATTAAGAGCTTCTTATACCTTACATTCTTCCCATCCTCATTTCAGAGTTGTGAGTATAAAGACTGTTGGGAAAGTAATAATCTCCGAGGTCATATACTATGGAATCAAATCAAACCAAAACTAAATAAGAAAATGTCACTTTTCTACCTGAAAAGCATCTGGTTTAATGCTACCTGAAAGCAGTGATCTACAGAGCCAGTACTTCTGATAGAGATTCATCAGTGTTTACACTAGGTTAAAGCAAAGTACACAGTATGAAATGGGCAAAGTAGAGCCAAAACTTCTAATCTGACTTTGGAGCTAGTGCCTATGAAATGGTCAGGAAAACCAGAAAGCACTGTGTACATGTTGGGTACTGAAGATCCATATAAAAAAGGGAAGATTAATCAAATAATCATATTTCACTTTCTTCAGAGTTTTATCACAAAACGATTGTGAGGTAAGAGTCCTCCTGTGCCTGATAACATTATGCCATCTTCAGTTCATAATCATAAAGGAAATGGACATGAATAGAAAATATTCCACCAGGCTTTTTAGACTATGCTGTGGGACTGGAGAGAAGCGTGTGCTGGCAATGTTCACTCTCCTTCCACATCTCTGCAATATTCTGATTTGGTGTATCATCCTCTATCCAATGCAGTTCTCGAAAGGAAGAAAGGCATGGTTTGAATACCTCTCCATTTGCAAGATACTCGGTGATTTGCTTATGTATTTAATCAAACATTTCATCAGTATAAAGAATTCAAGAATGCTGCTTTTGATGATAACAACTCTATGTGCTCTTATTATAAATAGGGCCACCGAGTTCACTAACACAGCATTTTTAAAACTACCGGTGAGGGAAGGCCATTTTTGTTTTGCTATTTTTTTTTTTACCTTTTCCAAAGTTTCGTATGTGGATACACAGCTCTGCAGCGCATGGCCACCTTGTAGTTTGAGCCATGTGTAGTTTATATGTGCACAGACCTCAAATATTAAATGTTGAATATCAAGGCAGTGCTAGAGTTTACGCATTTTCTAAGCAGCGAACTCTAAAATTCTATACTTATACTGATAATATATAGTCCAAGAGCTGCATCTGGTTAGGAGACTACTTTTAAGCAGAAGTGCCGTTCAAAGTGATTAAGTGACTTGCAAAATAATTTGGTCAAACACTTCTCTAATATCAAAATCATCTCATGTTTAGGAGAACACAAAGCGCATTGAAAGAGACTGAATAAAGAAAATACTAGAGTTTGGGGAAAATCATGGTTTTCTGTAGTCCCAGTCAAAGCTGTTACATCATTATAGTTGGGTTTCACTTTTTGTTTTGCTATTTTATTTATTTATGTTAGCAAGAACATTTTAAAAAAATCTTTCAATTTGAAATCAAACCTGATATTTGGAAGCTCAATATATGTTCTAGCTTTGTGTATACATATCAAAAAAATTGAGTAAATATAGGAAAATTACCTCAGACCATTAAATAGAACACGAAATGACACATGTTGCTATAAGCAATTTCTAAGAAGGAAAAGGCCTGAATGACTGAGGGAAATATGAAAAAAAGGAAAGCAAGTATCATGGCAATATGAAAGTCTATTTCATTGTTTCTGAGGTACTGAGACTTCTACAGAATACCACAAAAATCTTATGTTCATTTATACATTCTATTATATTATCTTTTAATTATTTTACAAATTTTAGACACTTTTTCTTTTCTTCAGGAAGATTAGAAGTGTCCCAAATGTTAGGTTCATGCAATATACCCTTTTACTATGATTCCACACATATTTTAAATTCTGGTCTATAAAGAAGGTTAAGGTTCCAGGGAGCAGTTCTGACTTCCACAGCCCGTGGGAAATACTCTGTTCAAAGTTTATTCTCTGATATCATTTCTGGTCAGAAAACATGATGGGCTTGAGTTCTTGAAAAAATAGCTTTTGGACATTCTTCATCTTCTGTTGTTGTTGTTGTTGTTACTGTGCTGATATAGATCCAGTACTCTGAGATATGTGTGCTAGTTATTAGTGATAGTTAGAGAACATTATGTGTATGCTTATAGATGAGAAAGAGGTCCTGTAATTCAGCCCTTTCACAATACTATCAAATGGTAGTGTGAGAATAAACTTTAATACTTTTTAGTTCAAATTACTTTCGCATGTATTTTTATGTGTTTATCACATCTATTAAGTTTAAAAATCTTTTTTGATTAAGAGCATCAGAATTTAAAAACAAATTCCAGGGGTTCGCTGTGATATCTTAAATCTTGTGAGCTTATGGAATATGAATCATAATGCCCACTCATAATGACAAGGAAGATGCTAATACAAAGGAAAATAGCCCAAGTAATAAATATTAAAAATCTTCTCATTTCAAACTAACTTTTTTTACACTGAAAAATGAGCAAAATTCCATTAAACCAAATTAGCAGAATCAAGAACAGGCCAAGCTTGTGTCTGACTTCAGCTGACCCTCATTAGAGGGCCATTCGTTCAGAGTCAATACTCTTAATGCATAACTATGGACATCTACCAATCAATAAAAGTGATAGAGGAAACAGAATCAATAAACATTTGAAGCACTAGAAACAGAGCAAAAAGAAAAAGTAACACAGTGAATGGTGCTACATATTGTTGAAATAAGAGATGTAGCAGTTGCTCGAGAATCAGGTGTTTACTCACTAAACTTTCCTTCACTGAAAATGCTTATGCCTTGGCCTGAGCTGACTTTCTACATCACATATGACCTGAAAACTTGATTTATCTAGAAGTATAGAATTCTTAAGCAAATTTCATAGTTTGAATGTAAAGCACAAAACATTGGCTTAAACACATTAAATTATTGTGTCTTAATTGGTTATATTATGTGCTTTCGGGAAGCTAAATCATCACATCACTGTCAGTTTAACACAAGATACATAGCACCTGCCACTTAGGAAATTCTTAATGCTGGCAGATAAAATGGAGAGCACACCATAGTATATGGGGTTCAGAGACTAAATACACAAAGAGCATATAGACCACCTACAAAAGCAAATGACCCACCACCTTCAGCAAACTTCCCAGGAAACCAAATCCTTATATACAAGAGCCAGTTTAGGAATGCAGTTTATCTTAATCAGAGAAGCAAGAAGCTAGATTTTTATCCCTAGTAACAATCTTGGACACCAACAATAGCTTCTATATTAGAGTCCCAAATGGAGAGAATTTGGCTAATAACTGAAAATTGGTTTAAAATTTGTTTCTGCTCCCAGTATAGGACCAAAGTGTGTGCTTTTACCTGGTTTTATACAGGATACTCATACTTTTGTTAACTCATCTAATGCTTCTCCAAGCTAGCAACATGTAAGCATAGAACACTCAAAGCTTTCCTTATTTACCCACTGTAAAGATTTGCCTTTAGATTGTTTTTAGTCTCTGTGAAAATGCAAGTGATGGTGGCCACCTCTGTTGCTCTGAATAAATATTCCTTACTTGTTCATTTGTGTTTTTCTGCATTTATTTAAAAATATACTCATATGAAAACACTGTTTATCTGAAATTTAGATGTAATTGGGAGCACTGAATGTTTACTTCTTAGTTTTGACAACCTCACTGACGATACACAAAAATTACCATTAGATACACATTACTTTTAACTCTCATTATAGTTTGAAAGGTATATCATTCCAAAATTGGACAACTGAAATTCAGGGACTCAACAAGTTGTGTGAATATTAAATGGGAGGATTAAAATTCACATCAATCAGGTGGCAAAGCTCATGCCTTTTATCACTAAGCTAGCTTACTGGCTTCCTATAACGAAATTTGCACACTATTTCCTCTGATCAAAACTTGAATGCTAAACTTTAAGGCAGGAAATGAGCAGAATTTAGAGGAACACAAGTGATGAGTTAGTTTAGGAAGACGAGGGACCTGAGAGTGGACGACTGACACTCCTCGACATGTTTAAATAAATGCAATAATGAGAACTTGATATAGAAAAGTGAAGTGAAAAACTTGATCATTTTGGCAGGTAAATCAGCAAAGATTATATACACTCTACTTTCTTTCTCTTGCATACATCTCTGTTCAAAACTGTGAATTAAAGGAAAACAGCCTCTGGTTGATTCTAAAGCAGCATCTGATCCATAAAGTCAAAACTAAATTCTGAGGTTTGTTTAAGATGTGTTTTTAAGCTGCAAAATAATGGAATCTTATGTTTTTCTAATTACTTTTGCATAAAGAGATGAACAATGAATTCTGGTGAAAACTGATTGCTAGAAAAAAAATATTTCGTTTTCTTAATCATCTGTTTCCTTTCTATTACACTAGAAGCATATCATTCATAATTTTTCATCTTTATATTATACAGATCTGAAATTAGAGTCCATTCTAAGAGATTTCAATTAAGGATTTCGTTTTATATTTGCTAGGCTCACTTCAAGATTTGATTTCCTATATTTCTCTGCTTTCATTCCATGCTACTGGAGTAACAATGCGATAAATAGATTCATTTAAATTCTAACATTAGTTGTGTTTCCCATTTGTGGGCTTTAATTGCCAATTTTAATGTAATAAAATATGTTTATAGTTCTAAGAGTATACAAGATTTTTACTTTTTACTTTGTTAAAGAGAAAAAACAATATAAACAATGATGCAGAATTTCAAAGCAAGATTATAGGAAGTTAACAATGGTTAATGTATTGTGAATTGTTAACTTCAGAGCAGTTGTTCAGGTTACAAGATATAGGCATGCCTAATTAATCAAACAATACCAGCAAAATGAACTAAAAAAATTAGTAGTATAACTATTTTGTGTGTATATATGCACAGTAGTATATATACACAGTAGTATAACTATGTTTTGCATGTACATTTTTTTTCTCTTTTTCTCCTTTGTCCCATTCTAGTAGTTATTTCATTTTGAGAAATTTCCTTTCCTTTCATGATATCTATTATACATTTTGGTTTTATTTACTTTTTCACTTTGTTACACTAGGGAGATTATAAGATGTTTACACATGCAAGTCTGATTTATTTACTTATGAGTATGGTCTTTAGTTGCACCCATTTACCTATAAAAGCCTCGAGTTTATCCTCCTTTCTAGCTGAGTAGTACTCCATTGTAAAATATACATCTTTTTTATACATTTTGTGGTTGATACACATGTGGGTTGCGTTGCTGATATAAACTTGGATGCACATATATCGCTATGGTGTGATGTTTTTAAGTCTTCTGGGAAAATACACAGAGGGGTAATAGCTAGGTTGAATGTGACCTCTAATCCTACTTACTTGAGAAATCACTACACTGATATCCACCAGTCTACACTCCTACTAACAGTGGAGAAGTGTTCCTTTGGCTCTATGACTGCATCAACATTTGTTATTGGTTGATTTCTTTATGATAGTGATTCTTTCTGGGGTAAGATGGAATCTCAGTGTTCTTTTAACTTTCATATTTTGGATTATCAATGATGTTGAACATTTTCCATACATTTATTTGCAATTTGTATTTCTTCATCTGAAAAATGCATGTTAATTTAAGATGCACAATTTTGGATTGGGTCTTTGAATTTGGGGGGCTTGATATTTTCAATACTTTTTATGTTCTTGATAGAAGACCTTTGTCTTACAGACAAGTGGCTACATTTTTTCCCCCTTCTGTGGGTTTTCTTTTCATTCTGTTAGTGATTCCTTTTGATGTGCATAACTTTTTAATAAGAGAAATCCTAGTTGATTCTTTGAAGTACTTCTCGAGCAGTTTGGTTTTTGTTTGTGAACTCTCTACTTTCTCAAATATCTTTAAAATTTCTACCCAGCTTGTCTTCCAGTACATTTTGTGTTTTTGTTTTAATATTTAGATCTTTGATCCATGTTGACTTTAGTTTAGTGCACGGTGATAGAGATAGGTCTAGTTTTAGTCTTTAGCATGTGGAAAGCCAGTTTTTCCAACACCATTTGTTAAAGAGGCTGTCTTTCTTCCAATGAACATGTTTGGCCCCTTTGTCAAAGATAAGGTGAATGAGTGTGTTGGTACTTGTGTCCACAGTCTCTGTTCCCTTGATTCTCAGGAGTTTTTTTCCCCACAACCATGATGGTTTTATCACAGTAGCTTTGTAGTATAATTAAGTCAAGAATTCTGATACCTCCTCCTTGCCTCACTGCCCAGGATTGCCTTTGATAATCCAGATCTCTTCTATTTCCAAACGAATTTTAGGAATGTTTTCTCTAGATCTGTGAGACATGCTAATAGTATTTTGATCAGGATTGTATTAAATCTGTAAAACAGTTTTGGAAGTATGGTCATTTTCCTAATGTTAGTTCTTCCTAGCCAAAAGCAAGGCATATTTTTCCTTTATTTAACATCCTCTTCGACATCTTTTTCAGAGTTCTGTAAATTTTAGTGTATAGATCTTTTATTTGCTTTGTTAGATTGGTTCCCAACCATTTCATTTCTCTGAATGCTATTGTGAAGTGTGTGGTTTTCCTAACCTCTCTCAGTGAGTTTGTTGTTTGAGTACAAGATTTCTATTATTTTTTGAGTGTTGACTTTGTATCCCGCTATGCTACTGATTTTGTAATTAATTTTGAAGTCTTTTGGTGAAGTTTTTGAGATCTTCTATGTAGAGTATGAAAGATTTTATTAATCTAACCCCAAAATGCCCAAGCACCTAAGTTTTACCATATGCCGTGCTCATTATTTGTATTCTCTTCACACTTTTTCATATAGCTCTTATCACCAAGGTATTGAAATCTTGCATACTCTATTTGTCTAATGGATATTTTAAACATAAATTGATTATCAAAAACTTATCCTTGCTAAATTTCATTTCTGTAGTAAATTTCCTTTCTATGTGTTTTCTGACTATTCAAGGAGACTTGCAGTTACTTAAAGTAGGTAAAATTCACTGATTGTCTGTGATTTGGTATTTAGCTAATTTGCCTATTGATGACATTTCTCCCCGGGGGGGGGGGAGTATTTCTTCAGATTTATTCCTGGTTCACCTTCTGCTGTGATACAGGTCTGATTGTCATTTGTTAATTTTATTACCATTTGTTGATCCATTAATATATATCACTCACAATTTAACATCTGGCAAAAGTGTGCAGGAATTTTATTAAATTGTCTAGGAAAGAAAATAGCCCTGGGTCTTCTATCATAAATGTCTGTCATTCTCTAAAAAAAGTATATAAATTATCTAGGCAAAATAGATGATGAAAATAAAAATTTCTGATATAAATAATCATTTTACCCAAATCATTACTTTACTGAATATAAAAAAATGTATAAATATATTTTATGTTTAAGTAAATTAATTTATATATGTATGTACATTACAGTACGTAGTGTGTCTAAAAGCCTTATAAATTTATTTTTCAGGTATTTATTAAACATTACAGAATGAAGAGTTTATGAGAATTGTAATCTACCAAGTCTGAACTCCAGATGAGAACATTTTACACTCATTTATTTTAAGTACAAATGTATTATTGCCTGGTAAAGGAAATTCTCAGTTCTGATAGCATTTGTTATGGCACAACTAACTTCTCTCAAAATCATTTAATAATTTAATCAATAAATAACTTGACGAAAATCTACCTATCACATGGTTAATATCCAGTATTAGCTTTAAAGTTAGGAGAGATTAAGGATATATACAAATCAATTTTTTAAATGAAATAAACCATACATATCTGCATGTCAATTATTTATCAAATTGAAACATACAAATTATAATTCTGAGCAGATTCTAACATCAACTTCTCAAGAGATATTCATTAGAAAGTTATAGTTTCTTCCCATATGTTAAATTTTTATTTGTTATATTTAGTGTAGTGTTAATATTTATGACAACTATTTTAACAAATATTTATAGGTTTTTTTTCTGCATTCAAAATTCTACCTTCTTAGATTAACAACATCATTTTTCCCATAAAAATTACTTTATTCATACAGTGGTTTGAGAAATTGATTCAATCACTGTGTTTGATTATTTACTGTTGAAACAAAGTTTAAGATGGGGTAGCTTTTAAAGTAGTCCAAGAACATGGTGTCTGTTCAGCTGTGCAACTACATGATTGAAAGAGTTTTGATAGCCTTCTAGAGGCCAAGAGCACCAAGGTTATGAGCCAGGCACCCCAGAGGTGTGGCTTTCAGGGACAGGAAATGGTCCCCATGACCGAAGTATAAGTGAGCTGAGAGAACAACTTTACCTCGGGAAGTAAGATCTTTAGCTCCCCAGTCAAAGAGCATGGGAAGCTGTCCTGGGTCATGCCTATCAAAAGAGGTCATCACCAGTTTTTAAAGTGTGACACAGAAGGTCCCAAAACCCATTCTCCTCCACTGGTCACTGAAGAGTGCGGGGTGGGGTCCCAGGGAACAAAAATAACAATTTTGCCTCAGGCTGTAAGGCCTAAGGAGTATGAAAACTGGTGTCTTTGCTCAGGGATGGCAGGATAGTTTTTCTGAAGCAAGCTTGTGAATTTTAGGAACAGAAACAGAAAACTCCGGAGCGTGGCTCACCTGTGGTCAGTGAGGAAGGTCACTGTTGCATGCAGACTAGCAGTGGCAAGTAAACAGTCCCAGTTGTTAGGCAGGGAAGCTTCAACTGGGAGGAATTTTTTAAGAGCTAACTCACTACTCTGCTATCTGAGTCACGGCACCATTACGAAGGAACAAAGACTATTTTTTACTTTATAGTCTCTCTTTGCGCACAAAACTCTTTCAATGGTCACCTAGTGAAATGGCTTCAAGATGGCAGGAAGATAAATCACAGGGCAAGAGAGGATTCTAGACAGTCTTACAGTTTATACTTTAAATGTACCCAAGGACTCATTTGTTGAAAACTTTGTCTATAGCAGGTGGTGTTACAGGGAAGTTTTATGTACTTTCAGAAGAAGAGGTCTAATAGAAAGACTTAGGTCATTAGGACTGTGGCCTGGATGACTATGTTGGAATCCCAGCTCCTTCCTTCATCTCTTTGCTTCCTGACCATCATGAAGTGTTCATTTCCTTCTGGCATGCACTTTCTTTTAGGTTATGAAGTACTGCCTATCTACAAATTTAAAAAAAAATAGGATCAAATGACCATGGACTGACCTTCTGAAGCTGTGAGCCAAACCGAATCTCTCATATTTTGTTTATTTCAAGCATATTATTGTAACAACATACTTGAAATATTCCGTAGATAGGGATTCAGGACAGCCAAACTTTTAAGTGCCTATTCTTGAGAGAATTAATTCATTAAATTATTCCTTCATTAATCCCTTCCATGGTTGCCCAATGTCCAGTCAATTTTAAGGAGGACTAATTTCTTAGGGGTTCTACAATCTCAGATTTCGTGTCCATTATGGTATTGCTATTGTTTTCATTATTATTGCTATTGTTATTGTTATTACCACACTGAGAACTGAACTTCTAGCACATGGAACTTTGAAAGAAAATTCAGATCATATTCCAATCATAGAAAATATCCAATTCCAATATAAGCTTATACACAGATCTACATCAACCGATATATTCTGTTCCCCTACCAATGAATGGTGATGAAATGTGACTTTATTTTTCAGGGCAGTGAAATTCAGACATGGGACTTCGCTCAAACCACTGAGGAAGAGAAGATCTCTTTCTTTAATGTAGTCTTAGAATATGCAGCAGTACCTCAGTTCATGCACACTTTTGTTTGTAAAAAATTTGGTTCTCAAACAGAAGCATTTGGAAAAATTTTGTTTTTGTTTGTACACTCCACATTAGGTGACAAACATGACCATGGCCATCTTTTCCATGCAAACATCTTTTCCAAAACTGTAGAAAAAAATTAAGATTGTAACCAAAGTATCACTGTACTGTTAGCAACCATTGTGAAATCATAAGAAGTGACTATTTGGGAACAATATCATCCTAGAAAAAATACAGTCAAAAATAGAGAAGACTAGATCTGTTAACACAGAGAAAATACTTGTAGGTAATTTCTCCTAGTATCTTTCTAAGGAATTGAACTGCTAGGAAATTCATTGATTTTATCAGGTTTTCAACCTACTGATATTTCTATTATTTTTATATCTTTGTTGGAATCAATTAAATTCACATAGTTACCTCTTTCTTACTCTATATCAAATATTATTCCAAGAACTTATGACACAAAGAGAAATAATGTTATATTTCTAATCAAATTTCTATGAGATGTGATTAAGCCAGTTAGGTAAATGGTGAGCTCCACAGAGTGTGCTGAGTATATGGATGAGGGAGAGCTGAGCCAGGAGCAGAGCCACGGGTACGCTAAGAAAAGAACCACACTTAGGTCTGTAGGGCTCAAGATGGAAAATAGATACTGAATTCAGAGCATCATTCATGAAGACTCTTTATATTAATGAACATATTCTGAAACCCAAGAAACTTAAAATCTGATATTTCTACTGCCCTTCAAACTCTTCAGTCATTTAGCTTCTCCCATTTTCTTACTAATAAGATACATAAAGGAAGCAATAAAATATTAATCCCAGGATAATAACAGTGAGAATATCTGATACATTCTAATGGAATTCTGACTCTGGGTCAAGATAATTCTTTCTAGGGCACGACTATATGTCTGTAAACTTGGTGCATGGAACCCAGATACTTAAACCACAAAAGAAAATTGCTGCAGCAAGAATATATATATATATATATATATATATATATATCCAGAGCTCCAGATTCAATGTACAATTTTGTGCATTTATCATTTTATTGGCCTCAGTGACATTGGAATAAAGCAAACAAGCTCAAGGTTTTCCCAATTTAGACAGTTATTGTGATCTATTTCTACGGAACTTTGGCAGATATATAACTGAGACTTAGATATCAGAAATCATAGAGCTTTGTAGCAATGGTGTAGAGACAGTGATGAAGCAGCGTTTCCCATCTCAAGAGTCTCTCAGAATATGGATGAAGTTTTCTAACAGAAATTCATGTGCAAAATATATTCTGGAAGACTTGAATTACTTTATAGTAAAGACAAAAATAAGAACATTTTTATAAGAGAAACTAAGTTACTTGTGACAGGAAATCATTTAATTGGCATGATTAAAGGAATATTAATAAAATCTAATTAATAATTAAAACAATATCAGATCTCTCCGAGGTATCTGATAAATATGTGATTGTTAACAGTGTGAAACAACAGTGACAAAATACTGTGAAGTGTAACAATACACTTTAAGGGAGGCATGTAACTGGTCACAGCTAACATTCATTATCTATATATGTGAGCTATTCAACTAAATATGGTAAGTTTAAGCTTGCACACTTTGAATTTGAGAAATGACATATCAAATTTAACACACACACTCACACACACACACACACACATATATACACACACAAGCATACATTTACAGAATATATAGGATTGCAATTCAATTAAAATGTAATGATGATATAGACTTATTGGTTTGAACATACAGCAAAAATGAAATGGGAAGAGGATGTGCAGAGATCATGTGAAAAATAAAGAGTTGAAGAAGCTACACAGGGCAGTAAATATTAAATGTCAGTGTGAAAAGAGATTACAGAAGCAAGATAACAGTTAACCAGGGAAAATGTTGGGAAGACTTCAAATAAAATTTTATCTGAAGAAAATCCATCATATTAGACAGCAAATATATTACGGTATGAGTGACTAAGGTAATTTCTATATAAGATAGCCAGTACAGGGCAAAATGCAGCAGGGATGAAGGGCTAAAGAGATGGTGACCATGACCTGTGATAATTAACATTGTCTAGTCCAACATCTGCTGGGATGGTACCCTGTGAACATGATGATTATTAAATATGGAGTACTGATTGGTTGATGGTTTTCTATGTGAACTGTATCTACGGTATAAATTCAATGGCTTATAAAAACTCCTATTTATGAGCTCACTAGCTTAGTATATCAAAATCTGGGCAGACTGAACAGAGATCTTGTATGCTCAGGAGACTGCAATGAAGTTGATTAGCCTGCACTCTCCTTAAGAGGCTCCAATTGTAGTCCCTTTTCATCTCACCTACTTTGCTGGCCTAGAGAGTCCAGATTCTTGCAGTTGTAGGACTGAGGTGTTTGTTTTCCACTAACCATCTGTGATGGACTATTCTCTCTTTCAAAAGACTGCCTGCATCCATTGTCATATTTCCTTTTCTGTGTTAAAAGAAGCAGTTTTTCAGTCTCTCTCACTTCTCTTCCTTCTGCTACCAGGGAGCCAAAATTCTGCTTTCAAGTAGTCATGTGATTAGATTGCAAATGAATGACCTCCCTTTAGCCTAACAATCAAGGAAGTGGCATTATCTTAAGTTCCATCATGATGAAGTGCAGGTGCTCATGTAAAAGTGAAGATTTCATGGTGTCATTTTCAGGGTCTGATCAGGAAAACTCTCCATTTTTATCTATTTCCTCGACTAAAATTTTCACTGGAACTAATTTCTATATTTCAACTTTAATCAAATCCCAAAGAATAGACATTCTTTTCTCATAGTCATGCAATTAATCTAGAAGTCAGCCTAAAAAATATAGCAGGAAATCATTTTATATTTACATACTAATAAATTATATATAGCCAGAGTATAAAGAAGAAATCAAAATAAAAATAGGTAAACATTTTTAGACAAATTATAAGCCAAATACGTTTTAAAACTTGTGTGATATTCCTAAGGCTGGGTCTAAAATGAAATATGACATAAGCTTTGTCTTTTTGGAGTCATATGGAAAATAAGTCAAAATATCACCTAAGTAAATAATGGTCATAAGAATGTAGCCAAATAATTATTTAAACTTACAAAAATTAGTGGGAAGGGGTAAAATTACAAATTAAAAGTGCAAATGAATTTAATAAAAAAGAAAGTCAAAAACAAAAATTGTGAAACAAATAAATATAATAGAATTGTTCCATGGAAATACAGAGCAAGCAAATAAAAGAACAGAAATAAGTAAAATAAGAAAGAAATGAAAGATATGATATATATGTAATCTCCATTAGATAATGAAAAGATTGCAAGAAATAGAATGAATCACTCAATCAGTAGATAGATTTCTAGAAAAATCATCCTTAAACTGATATACAAATGCAAAATCAGAAAATAAAAGATACATTTTAAATAAAGATCTTATCAAAATAAATGACTTCCTCACCATGTATTTGAATTATCCCATACAATGATGTTTTCTATCACATATTTGAATTGAATATATGTAAATATAATCACATATTTAGGGAAGTATTTTAGTTTAGTAGATATAGTGCAAACTTTGATAAAAACTAACAAGATATGTAATAAATCAAAATTACCAACCAATCTCACAGATATAGATTCCATAATGATACATAAAATATTAGTGAGTCAGGTCTATCCATATGTAAAAATTAATATATCACAACTGATTTTAGGAATTCAAAACTGGATCAATATTCAGATGCTATAAAAATTCATTTCCTTTTAATGAAAAAAGTAACAAAATTGTCATTAAAAGTTTAAAGAAACTTTTCTACTATAATGAAATTTCTAGAGTTTCTTTATGAAATTTTATTCATATCAAGCCTGAAAATTCATCTGTCATTCTTCATTGCTCCAGTCTATGTACTCATAATTTCCGAAATACAATGCATATAAATTCAAAAAGATAGAAATATATAGAGAAAATTTAAATCTTGTGCTCTGTATTTTCAGTGCTGGACAGAGAGCTGGAATTATTTATTACCATGTTCTAGGTAGTTCTTTGGGGAATAATATTTAGAGTCTGCCATATAATTCTCAGTGTTTCAAAAAGGAAAATATAATGCATATATCTTTTCAGAAACAAATACAAAATAAAACCATTAAAATTTGATTTAATAGTTCTTGCCTAGTTAATATGATCAAGGTAAAATGATCAAACATGTCATTATCTAGCTAGCTGTAAGAGTAAATTTTTCATGACTTTGTAATGCATTATGGCCCACATTGTATTACGTCACCAGTGTGCCCTTACAATGAAAAACTTATTTATTATCCATCTTCTTGGAGCACGGCAGATACACATTCTTCAGATGTCAGGCCTTCAGTCTTTACCCCTCTTCACACAAGTGCTTAGCCCAAGCTCCTTCTCAGGGTGACCTGCATCCAAAACTCAACCATGTTGGAAAATGAAGGCCTGGGCCAATGACTTTATCAGGATAATCAACAGGCAACGTGAGACCAGAACTGTCCTACAAATGGTGTTGATGGAGACTGTGTTAGGCTTGTCAATCAACGCAGCTTGGAGCTTTGCCATGCTTACTAAAGCTTCTTTCTCTCCTTCACAGATGTCAGATGTTTGTCCCAAGAACATTCCTTCATTGTTCAACATTCTGAATTTCGTTTCACTCTGCCACCTACAGAGCTCATCCTAAAACAAAAGCTAGAATTCCATTTATTGACTTATTGATGTATTATTCTGTGTTTTGTGCTGGAAATTTAATACTGGATCTTGTACAGGGTAAATATGATCTATCTCTGTTCTGTCTCCAGCCCAGGCCCTAGCTATTTAGAAGGGCTTTATCAGTGTTACATGACATATATGACATTTGTGTGATATTTCTCAATATAGTGAATATATATATATATATATATATATATATACACACACACACACACCCATAGTCTTCCCTCTGTATCTATCTGTGGAATTAACCAACAGCTGATAGAAAATGTACAGAAAATTTGCACATGTATTAAACATGTAAAAACTGGTTTCTTGCCATTAATCTAAAGTAAGATAGCATGTATAACAAGTATTTGCATAAGTTTTATATTGTATTAGACATTAGAGGAAATTTGGAGATGATTTAAAATACATGGGAGAACATAGTTTGGTTATGTGCTACTAATACTAATTTGATACTGAAATATGTTTGATACTGAAATCTGTATCTACAGGAGATTTTAGAACCAATCTTTTGCAAATACAACCATGGAGGATTTTAAAGGACTGTATAGATAGCTGTATTTGCAAGATTAACTAGTGCCATTTTCTGTATTGACAAGATCAAGTACTACAGTGAAAGCCATGCATTTAGCATGAAACAATAATGTAGCAACACTATGATAGTTCTTAATCTATGGGAAGTTTCTACATGGTTGAAGTATTTATTCTTTGTAATAGTGTTGTATTTTAAAAAGTATTGTCACCATCTATTTTATAGAAGAGAAAATATATGACAAAAATCCTGAAGAACTAGCCTAGATCATAAAGACAGAACGTGTCTGATCTGCATACAAACAAGTTGTTTGGTTAGAGTTTTCTTGTTTATTAGCGGAATGTTTATAATTTAGAGTAAACATCTTGTAAAGGTTAAAAAATGAGAAATATTTTCAAAACATTGTACTGAAATCATTGTTAGATCAGTTTTACACATTTTTAATTGGAAAAATGATGATAGGACCTACTTTTATGACAATATTATATATAATTTTAAGAAAAATATTTATTATTATTCCTTTAAAATAGGTATATGAACATTTTGGCCACTGTTTGTATGCCTCCTATTCCCTCCCAAATATGAAACTACATTATAAGAAACAAAAAGGATCAAGTCTTCATTTAGCATATACATTTATCAATGAAAATAAACATATTTACCATCAGATTACCGGAATTCAAATCTCAGTACCACAGTTTACCAGCTTTCAGGCATTAGGTAATTTATAACATGCTGAGTCTCAATTCTTACATGGCCACAACGGACTTTTTTCATACTATGAAGATTAACTGAAGTGATGTAAATTAAGTGGTTAGTTCATTATGTGTAGGTAGAAAGAACCCAGTAGTCATATTAAATATTTCTATTTATGATATTGAAGTTCAACATTAAATTTCAGATTGAGAGAAGCCTTCAATAATAAGAAAAACATAAAAAAATTCTTTTGTGAAGAACCCCTAAAATCATATGGCAAATTATGGGCATTTTTCCATCGCTATCTCCTGGAAGCAAAAGCAATATAATAGTATGAATCATTTGATACAATAAGGCATGATGACTTGAAAAACTCTTGGGAGGCAGGAAGATTACTGTAGTGCATGTGTAACTATTTTTCTCAGTCAGGGCAAGACACATGCCTCTCTTGGTCCTGTCTTCTTTCATTTACAAAATTAAGATTACATTAAAAATGTTTTAGGTTTATATTAAAGTATAATAGATCATATTTTTATGGTTCTAAAACTAAGATCTAAATTTTATTTACCCTCCATTTTTTAATGCTTTTTTAAGGAAATTTTTTAATTTAAGAAAAACTGTGTGTGTGTGTGTGTGTGTGTGTGTGTGTGTGTGTGTGTGTAAAAGTAACAACATGAAGTCAATATTAATGAATACATTTGGACCACATGAGAATATTTGTAGAAGGTGAACACTTGGCAATTATAATTTTTTAGAGTGTTCTCAATTTTTATCTCTTTATATTTAATTTACTATCCAAACTATCAACATCTGGCCAGGAAATTCAAAATGCCACCAGTTTTGAATCATCTTGCCCTAAGGCATGGCTATCATTCAGTTTCACTATTACCCGCATTATCTAAATTGCTTGAACATGTTTATGCACAGTTAATGGATTGTATTGTACAGAGTAAGGTTGGTCTAGACATAAATCTAGTGGCTGACCGCATTTGATGATGACTGTGTTAATAGCCTTTACACATGAATTCTTTTTATACATCAAGCAGATTCATTGGCAAAGATATTTCTAGAAGATAGATGGATTTCAAAGGTTTGCGCCAGGTTATTGATAATGGATTAATAGTTACACGTTTCTTTTCAATAAAAACTCTAATGTTTACAGCAAAATTCAAATGTTTATGGAAAGATTCAAAAGTTTATGGCATAATAGAAAAATATTCATGAAAGTAATGTATAGACGACAAAGTCTTCGATTTTTCTTTGATATGTAAAGGGATTAAAATTGCTTCTTTGTTAACAAGGTTCAGGACCTCAACTAATTTTTTTTCATGCTATCCTAATGTCCTGCTTAGTCTAGTACACTTTCTTAATTTCTTAATTCAGGATCTGATGATCTCATACAGCTCTGAAATTGCTTTCATGACAAAACATTAAGCATTCTTGTATGCTTTTCTCTCTTACCATTGTATATATCACTTCCTCAATTCCTTTATATTTCTCAGAGCCCAGGAACCAGATGTCATAATTTTCATATCCTCCACATTACCTACTGCAATAGTGAACATGTATGAAGTGCTCCTGAGTGAGGAAATGAAGAAATATTTAATGAATAAGATAATTGATAGTGATAATGACCAGCTAAAATTTTACCTAATCTTGCTAATGTGATTCTCCTATTTTATTCATGGGATGTTCAAATGTCCAGATGATAAGATTGTTAATATTCAGATGTCCCAGACATTCTGTGACAGTTTGTTTCTCCTACTGATGCAATATACTTGTATATTTTACATTTGTTATGTAGTTACCATTTAAAATATATTTTCTAAAGCAGAATCTTATTCAATTTTGAAAATAACCAAGTGTATTTAAAAGTCCTAATTTTCCCTACAGATTAATATAGAATCTGAGTACAACACAATAGAACATGCAGATTGTATGTGTTTTAGAAACAAAACTAAATAAAAACAAAACAGAGAGGAGGTTGCTACAACTTCTACTGCATAATACATTGCATATCTCATTTCCAGAACTAATCATAAAGTAGTTTAAAAAATTAGCAAGTAGTTGTTTTCAGTGTTATTTTTGCCTCTGTACCCTTGAAAGACAGGTAAGCATTTTATGGCTGAAAATTCTACCCAGATGGACAATGACTACGAAGGTGACTACGAAGAAACGAAGTGTGCAGGAACACATAGGATCCCATCAACACCTACTAAGTCATTCTATCTTTTTCTGCTTCTAGACACTAGGGTGATGACTCTAATCTCCAGTTAAAAAACTACAATAAAAAGGCATAATAGTGTTCATCACCATTTCACCCTCAACTCTCCACCATAAAATTCTGTTCTCTCAATTAAGTCATTATGTCCTGAAGATAGCTATTAAAATACAAAGTATACCTTAAGACATTAAAATGGTAGCAGATTATGATACAGTGCCCTCTCATTTATAGCTTTATAGATTTAGATGAATTACTCAAGCTCTTTGCAGCTTTAAAATCAATGAACACGGTTTGAAAACTTAGGAAGGTCAGTTTTGATAGAAATTGAAGGTAGTAAGAAAGATGATAATGAATTTAGAATATAGAGGATCACAGATAAATGTGGTACTGAACTAAAATACATTATAAAATGTTAGTAATACCCTGAACAGTTTGACAGATGTGGCTAAAGAGATTTGAGGTTAGGATAAAATAATGGGAAATTTCTTGATGGTATTTAAGCTCTGGAGTTTCTGTCTCACATTCAATTTGTTGTTAAGAGCTGGTGTTGACAGTATAGTGATCGAAGCCCATCTCAAACTTTTCTCCTTTTCAAAGATCAGCCCTCCTTTATGATCATATTAGTCTTTTATGATGGATCATGTTGCCTCTGCATTTAATGTTTTTCTGTAGTTCTCTGTAAAACTAAGTGAATTCAATTCTGAGTCTTTTAAGGACTCCATAACACTCAAATATGTGTTGTAAATATGCTGAATAGTAGCTATTTTCGCCTTCATTATTGCTAAACTAATAATGATTCAAACAGATTGATTTGCTAAACCGTTTGAGATACTGAGAGAGTTGTTGTGGGATGGTGATAATTGAGATTGCTTTCCTATGTATCGTTGTGAATGTGCATAAAATTTCATCCTATTCACTAGCATAAACACAAATTATATCTAAGTCTAGAAAGTGAATCATTATTTAATATACATTTCTGATATCTGCCTTCTATATTTTTACTAACTTTCTATGAGTCTTTTTAATCTCTTCATATGGAATGTATGAAATCTGAAGCCAAACAAACAAACAAACAAAAAACCTAAAAACAAATTCTTGTACAGGTTATCAGTGTTCTGGGATCCATTTTCTGACCTGTAAGTACAATTTTGGTTTCTCTTTTCAGACTTTAAGGTATTTGTTGCACTCAAAGTTCACAAGAGAGTAGATTTAATACAGAGCACATAATTTATAAAATTATTTTATAGTATTCACCCAAAAAGTCAAATGTAGTTGAATACAGATTCTGTTCAAGTATTAGAGACCCAAGGTATTGGCCTGGATACATGGCAATGTCCTCCAAAAGTTCTGCTGTTAGCCTATAGCCCATAGCAATGACTCATGCAAGTCTCTATCAAACATTTGCGCTGGAAAGGCTCAAAGGTCAACTGTAGAAGCTGAAAAGTCAGTGCCAGTGGGATGAACGATCTGTGCCAGCAGGTTAAGGGATCTGCACCTGGGCTAGGAAGTGATGCTCAAGGTAAGGACCAGAGCTTCCTCAAAAAGAACTGTAGCTGTTCCCAGCAACAGTGATGACCTGAGCTCCTCTAATTATGGGAACAACTGAGTTCATATCAGGAAAACCAGCATGACAAGTTTCTCCAAGAGAGTGAACAGTACACCACCATCTTACACTCCAGTTCTCTTTTTGTGCTGTTGGAAAAAAAAAAAAACAAAAAAAAAACAAAAAAAAAAAAACCCTTCAGGTAGGCCTTTCATCACCAGCATTATGCTGATTCAGTTCAGCTGAGTGCTACAAATTGACCATTAGTTAGTCCACCACACTATTATTACAATTTTATTTCTGTTTCTGCCTCAGAACTTCTGGGAATCTGAGGGTAATCTTTTATAGGCCTGTGTCCCCTGTTTATTAGAGTCCAGTGAACATGCTCAACAATTTTATCAGGAGATTTCTTCTTCTTTTTATTTACAAAAAATTGCAGTTCCCTAGTTCTGACAACACTTTAGCTCTTCCTACATATCTGATCAATGCATTAAAAATTGGGTCACAATAAATTCTTAGAAATTCTATGTTTGTATTACAAAGAATTAATTTTACGCAAAGGAAATGCTTTTCAACTTCAAATTTAACTAAACTTGAAAACAAATTCTATTTAAACGAGATCCAAAGGTAACATTCTTTTCCTTCTATTATAATTTCAGTTTCATGAATATTTGCTCTAGCTTTAGAATGAGGTTGCGAGCCACATAAGGACAAAGACCATATCTAGTATTGCCTTGTTTTCCCAATCTAGGAATTATGTTTGTTATACAAATAATTTTGTTGTTTTCTGACTCAATAAACATCCCAGTTCTCCAACAAAAACATCAGACAACAAGATGACATAACTTTTACTTTATTGACAAGGGCCTATGTATTCCTATTATATGTTGTTAATTTTTTGCTTAGGATATTTAATGTAATCGGCCCACAGAAACCAAATTATATAACATTTCCAAATCAGCACAGAGTGTGTGCATTACTGCTTGGGGATGTTTTAAAGTTCTTTTCTTATTAATGATAATCTGTTATGTATGTGGTTTTTTGCATTTCCTCAGTAAACTCAGTAAATTTTGTTTGTGTGAACATGAGTTCAAATACCTTATTAGAGTACATTTATATAAAGAGTTGATTTATCTTTCTTTATATTTTTCTCATTTTTTAATATTTATTTTTGTTAGCATGTATATGCAGAACACAATGATGACATTCATTGTGAGGAACTGTTGCATGGACATGACACATCTCAAGTTTTTTAATGTCCCTGTCCCCTCTCTTCTTTTCCCCTCTCTCCATTTCTTGGTCCTCTTCCTATTTGCAAAAGCTCTAGTAGTAACCATGAAAGCTGAGTAAATTGAGTTTAGAGACTAAACAACATCATTTTCTTTCTAAATTATTACAATCAGATATAACTTCCTATTCAGGGGTCAGACGTACAATTAAACAATACTAAGGATATACCAAATACCTACGTTATTTGCTCTAAGAAATACTTGCTCCTGAAGATGACTATAATTTAAATAAATTTGTTTTATACAAGAGTGAAATCCTTGCTTATCAAAATTGAAATGAAGACATTCTCCTTGCTGTTTCAGTCACACAATGCTTCTATATCAGAGAATCTGAATAATTTCATTCATTTAACCTCCTTGGAAGATCCAGTTTAAAATCCTACAGTTTAGGGGCCAAATTCTACGACTACTTTCCTGTGACTTCCACCTTTGAGACAACATCAAAGCAGCATTCTCTCTTACTACAGTTGATATGAATAATTTAAATTTATTTTAAAATCAGATGGTGAAATTTTGGCAGAGTTAACCATTAACCCAGTTAGGAAATTAGTCACCACACTCACATAGCATGTTGGAGAATGCTGAAGCTGAATACATGTGCAGGGCCGTGGCCCAGGCATGACTGAACTGAGGAGGAGACACCTCAGGGGCCAAGACAGTCCACAGCTGAGGCCACCTGCAGACTTTCTGGAAAATTTTCCTCAGTGAGATTCATCTGTTGCTCTGGAGTTCAAGATCCTGTTGAGCTTTCCTCCATTGTCCACTCAACTCCTTGCTGTTCTGATTAAGTGCGGGCTGCCTAGCGTCAGTCAGCTGGTCGCCTAGAAGAGTTAGGAGCTTTTCCAGGGATTTTAGTCCTCCTGCAGCCCTAAAGATCATGCCACTTGTCTCATTCCTTTGAGCCTTTGCCTGTGCACACATTTGGGGATTTGGGGATCTAGGCACAGACCCCAAAAATAGTAGCAAGTAGTTTTTTTCTTTGGAAATGAGGAAAATATTTTCCACAGTGAAGACATGTTTTCATGAAATTTTATTTTCCAATGCTTTAAAACAGTTTTTTTTTTTTTTTACGTTTATTAGATAACAGAGAGTGGTGAAAATTTGCATTTGAGGTTAGATTACTGTATACAAATTTCATTCATCAGGGAAATACCCTTACTCTTCCAATGGTTTCATTTAAGCATTGTGATTTTGAAATTTATGTAGAGATTAAGAGCTAAATTTTTATTCCAGAAGCTCTTGGAAAGGGCAGAACAGTCACTCAGAATATACAATTATAAGAGAGGTTAACCATCTTCTGCTCACTGCTATAATTCACTAAATGTATCAGACAATAAAAATCTGTGATAACTCACTTTTCCTGACAAAACCTGTAATGAGAACAGAAAATGGAATAAATTCATCTATTCACTTGACCCAGTGTGCAAGCAGAAAGGGAAAAATACCACAGAATTATACCTTTTAAAAGTCACCATTCAGCTATAACCTCATGGTTTTCCTTAGATCATTTAGCTATACATCTTTTATAAATTTTACTTCTCTTCTATCTTAAAAAGTTCCCCAAATGTGGTCAGGATCGTAAATAAGAGTTAGAGACTTTGCCTTACAAAACTCATATTGAATCTTGTTTTTTCTACTGTTAATAGTAGATTGCTTTCTATCTCATTTCTGATTTATTATGTCGAAAGCTTTTAAAAGAGAATGATTTGCAAATATTTGATAAAAATTAAATCAAGCAGAGCTAGTTATAATAATAAATAACTACTCTAAGAATGGATATGCTAATATAATTATTGAAATTCAAGTAAGTACATTAAAGGGCCAATATATCTTTTCTGTCTTTATTGAGGGTAGTATCAGGAGGAAAAGTGGATGAAAGATTTTTAAAAATTATTTTAACTAGACTCTAAAATATAATAAGAATTTATCTGCTATGGATTTGAGGTAAGATTTGAAACTGAAAGTGAAAGTTGTTCACTTTTTATTTGTTTTGCTATTCTTGTCTCATTAAAGTTCCAAATCATTTTAGGACAAGTTTATAGGTTTCTATATAAAAGAAAGCTAGGATGTTCACAAGGATTATACTGAATGTTTATATATTCATTTAGAGGTTACTACCATTTTAACATTAATTTACCAGGCTCAAGAACACAGGATTGCTTTAAATTTACTTAGATATTTCTTAGTTTTTGTCTACAATATTTGACAGTTTGTAGTAAGCAGATAATTTTGTTAAATTTATTCCAAGGATTTTATTATTTTGATAGTACTATAAATAAAGTTACTTTGTTTATGTCATTTTCAGATTGTTCTTTACTAACATGTAGAAATTGATTTTGTATATTGAATTTATATTCTACAATATTATTAAACTTGGTTATTACCTTTAATGGGTTTGTTGTTAATTCCTTAGTGTTCTGCATATGAGAACACATTAGCCGAGAACATAGGTGTTTTCGCTTCTGTTCTAAATTGATGACTTTTTAAAAATTAATTTGCCTAGATCCTCCAGCTAAGTGTGTTCCATAGCAGCAGAAAGAAATGGTAACTTTGACTTTGACTTTTCCTTAGTTTTAGAATCAAATCATTAAGTCTGTAAGCTTTTAAATATGTCAACTGTGGATTTTAAAGTGTTCTTAATTTGTCTTACAGAGAAGTATTTTTCTATTCCTAATATTTTCAGCGTTTTTATTACAGCAAGATACTGAATTTTGTTAAATGCTTTTTGCGTCTATTGATATGTTTTTGCCTTTTATTCTAATGTATTGCAATAGACTGATTAATTTTTACATGTCAAATCAAACTAGGACTCGAGACAAATTGTACATAGAATAGTCTATAAATTCTTTATATGTTGCTCATTGTGTTTAATGATATCTTGCTGAGGAGTTTTGAGCTACACTCACAAAGAATATCAAGTGACATTTTATACTCACATAGTATCTTTATATGGTTATAGTATCAGAGTAATAGTGACCTAAATGACAATTTGAGAAGTGGTTTCTCTTGTTTTCCTTTTTAAAAAATAGTACTTATAAAGAATTAGTATTCATTTCTAGTTAATGTTTTGGTAAAATTTACTGGTAAAACCATACACATGTGAGGTTTTTTCAGATTTTATTATGACTATGTATTAGTGTATATTTGAGCTACATAATCAATGTTTTCATCCTGGGATACTGGTCCTTGTACGTTTTAAACCTTTATCATGTTTGCTTCCCTTTGCCTTCCCTGCTTGCCTCTCCTCTGGAAAGTCTTAACTGACTAACATACTCTTTACCCTACATGGCCAATTAAATCATTTATTTCTTGTTTCTATTTGTAGTAGTTCATATCTTCCAAGAAATTGGTCATGACATACATATAGGTATATTACAGTTCACAGTGTTGCATTGTAAACTTTTTTCTTCCAGTAAATTTGATAAGCACTGACCTTCTTTCCTCATTTTAGTGAATCAGTCTTTTCTTTATGAGGTGTTATCAGTTTGCTAATCCTTGAGAACCTGACTTTGTTTTACAATTTCTTTATTGATTTTATTCTTTCTTTATTCAAGCACTAATTTTTATTCTATTGTTATTTCTATTTTTTGTTTAGTTTGCTCTTCATTTTGTCATTCTCTTAAATTTCAAGATTCAATTATGTATTTGAATTTTTAAATATAAAATATTACTACTGCATATATCTGAACCATCACTACTTTAGCAGCTGATCACTCATTTTGATAGATTAGTTTTCATTTTATTTTCAAAGTATTCCTACTTTTTGCACGTTTTACATATTAAGTATTCCAAATATTTGTGAATTTTCAAAATTTCCATTCTTAACTGATTTTCATTTTAATTTCATTGTAGTCACAGATGATGCCTTTCATTATTTCATTTTAAGCTTACTAAGTTAATATTATGAACTCATACATCATTATAAATGGTGCTTCTTTGTCTCTAGAAATAAATTTCTGTTTGAGGCTATGCTGCGTGATGTTAGTATCTCCAGTCCAGGTTTCTATTGTTTATCATTTTCATAATATGTTCTTGTCCTTCTTCCATTTTCATTCATGGAGCCTTTAAAATTAAACATTTTTTTTGATCCTGTTCTTTGTAGCTTATTTATTTTGTGTTAGATTTTATTCTATGCTTCTCATTTTTTTTCTGGTAATGGAAATTGAGGCCTGGGCCTTGCGCTTAAGTGTAACCCTGTTCCTTTTAATGTATTTGTTTATTTTTTATTTAGAGATAAGGTTTTGCTAAATCACCTATGATGGGCTCAAAGCTGCTATGCTGTCTCACTTTTCCCAGAATGCTGGAATTACTGGCAAACATTGCTGGTAGAGGATTGTTTGTCAGTTTTTAAACATATCCCTTTGAGTCTGAATTGTCATCCTGGAGATTATTAAAAAATTACCATTTTAATTTGTAATAATTTCATCTCAATAACTATTTGATTTCAATAATACTAACTTTTCTCCTAGGTAGCTCTATTTTCGCCATCTTTTATGCTGTCATCACAAACTACATTGTTTTATACACCTATCAGTTTAAATTTACGTTACTGCATGATGTGGTCATGATATAAATCAATAAGACAAAAAGGGATTTAGAAACAAAAAATTATGCTTTTGTTAAGTTTTACATTGTTACCAAGCTATTTGTTTCATGAGAATTTGAGTTATTGTCTAGTATCTGAGGAAATGTACTGCTTGTACATCAATGCTGGTAATAAATTTGTCATTTTTTTGTTTATGTCAGAATGTCTCAAATATTTGTTTTTGAAGTAGAGTTTGGAACTCTGATTATTTGCTTAGTAGTTTTGGTTTCTTATTTTGGTTAAACACTTGGAATATTCATTCATGGGCTTCTAGCATCTGATAACTCATCAGAATCCTATTGAGGATTTCTTATTTGTTATGAGTTGTTTTTTGCTGTTCCCAATATTTTTTCATTGGGTTTTGTAAGTTACAATGTATTGATATGTAGATCTTTTTGAGTTTATGCTACTTGGTGTTAGTTGAGTTGTTCAGATATCTATCTTTATGTTTTCATTACATGTATAGATGCTTTTAGCCACTGTGTCTTCAAATATTCTTTCCATTAACCTCTTTTTCTAGGGCTACCATTATGTCTATGTTGGTTTGATTTGTGGTATTTCATATGTCTCTTGGTTTATGTTTATTTATTTTTATCTCTGTATGTGTCAGTCTAAATAATTATACCTAATTTCTAGTTCACTCTTTTCTGTCTAGCCAAATACTATCTTGAGTTCTAAAGGAATTTGGGCTCAATCTAAATGAACACAAATTGTTAGAGGCCACATGTGTAACAAAAAATGCAGACTTAATAAGCCTTATTACAAGAAAGTATTTTGAAGAAGGTTAAGACTGTTCAATGGGTATAGTTTCTTTGTTTCCCTAATTAGGTAATTTTATGTGTTTCATTATTAACAAAAAAAAAAAAATCCCCTCATGAAAAGAGATAAGGAAGTATCTCAAAATACACACAGAAAGCAAAACCAGGCACACTATCCCTGAGGAAGGCCAGACGTTCAATTTACCAGTTAAATGCTTTAAATCAGGTATTTTAAAGATTTTCAAGGCACAAAATGAATTCATGTGTAAAGAAGTAAAATATGAAGAGAATATTATAACAAATGAAAGTACCATAAAAGCAAACTATTTAAAAGAAGAAATTCTACAGATGAAATATGTAACAGTAAAAATTACACTTCGATTGAATAACCTGCTTCCAGAGCCTGAAAAACTATGTGTGCCAGATAATCCTTTGTCCTCTATTTCCATCTCTTTATCTACTAGTCCCCCATTCTCTTTCACTATTTCCATGCTCTAAAAGGAGTCAGAAGAGTGTGTTTTTCAAAAGAACTCTAATTTTAATTTTATTATTTCAAATATAATACTATTTTGAATAATGGGAATATTCTTGATCTGTGTACCTTTATACAACCCTAATCCCAACTTCTATTTAGAAATTGATAGCTAAAATTGATAGGTAAGAAACAGTCATTTTGGAAATCACAGAAAAGCATGTTACTCTTTCTTTTCCTTGTCCTTTTCTCTTAATGATATTACTGCTACATATATCTGTAATGTAATCAAGAGAGACAAATACTGTGACATTGAAGGCAAACATCTTATTAGAATAACTAACATTTAGTGCAACTAGATTCAACAAAATACATAAATCAATTTTTGGGTCTATTATTTTGAAATTTTAATTTGTCAACTAGTTAATATTTTGTGTGTCTCTCAAAATGTAATGTGCTTATCATAGCTTATCTATTTAAATTTGTTTCATTAATGCCTTTCATGTATTCTGTTTATCATACACTTTATGCTCCCAACTGGTATTGAGCCTATCTGAACTCAGACTTCTTCTGGCCTAACCTGTGACTCAGGCTCCTGAATAGGCACTATTTTTCATTGTCACTTAACTATCAAAATTGGGTTTAACAATCTTACCTAATAAGCTTCTGAGAACAAAAAGGAAAAACTAATTTTTGTGATTTAAAGGACACTTATGATTAGATTGGGAATAATTTTCAGAAGCAGATATTTAAATATATACCAAATAATATATTAGTACTTATAAATTTTAAAAACCTGTAAAGATACCAATTTTTTATTCACGTGCTTCTTGTTTCACTCCATTCTTTACGTTCCCTTAGTTTGGAGTAGTATAAGATATTTCATCGATGAATTTAGAAGAAATTCCAATCTAGGTAATTGTAGACTAATATTTATAGACTATAATCATCCTTCAGGCAGGAGATACAGAGTTTACTGTACTATACTAGTGAAATAAACTCTCTATGATAGCTGAAAATTTTCTGAGAACTATACTTATTTTGGAGCAAGCTTCCTTATATTAACTTTTAAGGTTCATGGGTATGAATATGTGTGTGTATGTTTATTTTATATTTATCATTTCAAAGTCCACTTTGTAAAAAAACTTATTTTAATTCAGAGATATCTAACGAAACTTCTATGTATGTACACATTTTATAATCCTCAGGGGCTGATGAAAATGCAAAATTGTAAGGTCCACTTCAAATATTTTCATCGCACTAAGTATTAGGAGACCCAAATCTGCTTTTAGAAACCAAGGAATCTTTTAGAGTGCTTTTTGGACAAACAGAAGCTTGATAATTTCAATCTAGTATATTTTAAGAATCTACCAAGCCTGTGTGGAATAAGTCATTTACTGATGAGTGTGTAACACACTAATCCAAGGCTGCCTATATCGTAAACCACATAGGAAGAATAAAATTTTCTTTCACTGAAACTTGAGACAAGTAGGAAACCCTTAATCTAACTTACCGTAATTTACCTTTCCTTTGATTTTCATCATTAAATATGCTAACATTTAAACATCTCTGATTCTCTGTTTTCTGTTTGTTTACAAAACTAGAGAAAAGTTAACTGAATGGTAGTAACAAAGAATTTTGTAGATCACTTCTAGAAAAGCAAAGCAAGTATCTTCCAAGTTAAATTTGAAAGCCAAGCATGGAACTTCATTTCCTATGGTAATTTAATGCTTAGGTTATTCAATAGAACCCTTTACATTTCATTAGTATGGTTTCGTTACTGCTAGGCTAGTAATCATCCCAATGGGGGAAAAATCTTTAAATATGAATCAGAATACCTCAATCCTAGTCTCACAGCACTTCATAGAAAATTTTATCTAATCTTTTAAAATGGGTACCAGAGTGTATGTTTTAAGAATGATAAATCTGCACAAATAGGAGATAACAGAATACATAACTGGTAGCTATAAATTCAGTGACTGAGACAAATAAATGAAGCACTTATTGAGTTGATAAGAAAGAAAATATACTAAATGTTGTAGTCAGGGGTTGTGCAGAGAACAATTAGAATCAGGACATGGAGTTTATAATACTGTTTTATGATATCACCCAGAGTTAACACAAGAAATTTTAAGGAACTCTATCTGCAACACCAAAGACATAGAATATTTAGTCAAGTGCCTAAATCCCACAGCAATGTCTCACATAGTTCAGGTGAAAACCCAGAGCTCATGACAATGCCTCCCATGAGTCCACCTGGAGGTCCAGAGCCCACAAGAAGGACTCACTCCAGTTTCTTTCATGAAACCATGCCAGGAAGGCCCAAAGGTCAGTGGTGGAAGCCAGAAAGTCCATGCCAGTGGGGCGAAGGAGCTGTGCTGGTGGGATGAGGGTTCTACACTGGAACCTAGAAGTCACACTCACAACAAAGACCAGGGCTGTCCTGAAAAGCACCACAGCCATTCTCAGTTACATGGAGGCCCTGAATTCCTTTGACGACAAGCACAGTTGGGTACATGCCAGGAAGCCAGCATGACGAGTTCATCCTTGAGAACAAGCTGCACATGTCTTCATTTCTGGAGCCAAGAAGCAATGCTTGATATCATTACCAGAGCTTTTCCAGGAGAACCAATAGCTCAAACAGCAACTCGTAGGGGAAATCACAATGCCTCAATGCAATAATGCATTAACTCCTCAATGCCTTCCTTCTCCTTCTCCACCTCTCAACAGATATATGCTGGCAACTTTCCTCAGGTGAAGCATCTATGCTTAGTGCCATGCTGATGTAATCCAGCTGGCATTAAGTTGACCACCAGTTATTCATCCATAACTCTAAAACATCAAAAAAATGTTCTATGTAACTAGAAGTTCCATCACAACTTGCATGACTGTTAAAAGACATAGAGAAGAGTGCGTGAGGGTGATACTGTGAAACAGAATTAATCAGTCTTTTCAATAAATCCCTGTTCCAGAACAAACTACATATACATTTTCTATCAATTACTTGTGACTTCCTGGGTGATATTTTGCCTACTTCTCTCTTACTTGAGAATCATAATTCATCAATGAATAAGTTGAATTTGATGGCAACAACTGAAAAAGCCACACCAATAAGGAGATTTTAAACTAGATTTTTAAATTTCATCTTTTTCCATGTTATGATCTTGAATAATTGAAAAATTATAAAATATAAATTCATATGAATCCTCTGTGTACAGTAGGCATTTAGCTATTCAACATTTTCAGCTGCTTTTACTATGAATGGAGTAAGTGGCATTTCTACTTTGTGTTCTGCTTTCTGGTATACTCTGAAGATAGGCAGGACTTACCACACTTTTGTGGGACAGGTGTCCCAAATACTGGACCACAGGGTATAAATATAGCAGAGGAAATGGATCACTAGTACTTGTGTAAGTCAATGTGGTGTCTTTCAAATGGTCAGGCCTATAGTGAAATCCATGGGATATTCAGGAGGAAATTTTATGATATTTACAGCATGCTGCTCAATCTCCTGGTCTGTGTATTTAAGGCACAGAATCTTGATTCTTTTCCATTGATTCAGAGACTACATCCCCTTCTTCTTTTCTGACTGTATAGAAATTCCAGTGATTTCAACAAAGCCTCAATTCCACCCAGTCTTCCTCTAAGACCCCAAACGGGTCACTTTTTAGTAGCATCCACACACACTAATAGGTGGAGATAAACATAGATCAAATTCATTTTGGTCTGTGTGCAGCCCACCATCTCTTCTTCTCTACAGAGGTTTTTGACTAATAAGAAGTCCCAAGCACTTACTTAATAGACATACACCTGACTGTATTTCTGAGACCTAGTAATACCATGAACACTAACCCTAACCCTAACCAAAACCATAACGCTAATCCTAACTCTACTTTATAGGATACCTGACCTCATGACTCATTGTTGTTAGGCTTCATTCCTGAGATGTTGGACTGTACTTCAGGCCACACCACTTCAGCTATGAGTACTATTATCTATTCCAATTGCTGTCCCCTCATAGTTGACTGTGTCATCCGAATGTTTACCCTAATCTGTTGGAATCTTTGAGGACTGACAATAACTATCTCTGTGTGTCCTTTGAAACAGTCTCCTGTGTCTAAGTCTATTTCTCTTTTTAAAGGACTGTTTTGAAGACTTTGTGAAGTTAAGGTATAACCCCTCTGTTATGTGATTATCAGCATGCATAGGTGGTTGAATTTCATTATTTCACAGAACATTTTTTTTTTTTTTACCCTCATATCACCAAAGGAGACTACAATGGAGACATTCCTGAAATTCATGATACAATGTAGATGTCACTCATTGATTCAAGAGCATTAAAGATTATTTTCTCAGGTCTTTTAGCAACAAACAACACAGCAGTTAAATACTATATGTTCTACTAGTTAATTTAAAAAATATTAACCAACTTCTACAAAGGTGACAGCCATTTTGATCTGATTTATATCAACGAGTCTTGAATACCATGTGATATTCAGGTGGTATTTTTATCATCTGAATAATAGTAGTGGCACAGAAATAGTCAGGGACCTCATAATCACTTGATCCTATCATGAGGTCTCCATCTAGACATCACACAGTTTAGGGCATTGCTTTTCCTTTCTTCAAACTTGAATTTATTCCAGGCAAGTTCTTATAACAGTACAATTTTAAAGTTTATTAAAATCGTTTCTGTGCTAAGGTATCCTTGCCTTTAACACAACATGGGCTCTTAGGTGTTATTGATATAAAGACCTGATGATCCTCCAGTAATAATTGGAAACATTCAGGCCTGGTTACAACACATTTTAATTGGCCTTATGGATATAGTTAGTGTAAAAGCCATGTTATACTTTTTATAATATATCACAGACACATATTCGATGATTCCCCTATCATAAGTTTGTAACTTCCAATTTCTGTATGTTGAAAGTTTCTATATTTTATTTGGCAATGCTGAATCACAAGTTTTTAAACTTGAATTATACTGTAGTCTTGCTCTTAAGACTATCCTTTATCCAAACAGGGAGGGATACTTTTTTACAATTTTCCAAGCATTTGATTTTGCTGTTTTTAGCAGTGGCAACTCTAACGTGAGCATGCTAATTAAATTTGACTGATGACAACAAGTTTTGTACGGATTCTCTAAAATTCTCCGGTACAATGTCAGAGACTCATAAATCAGAGTGCATTAGAATCACCTGAGCAAAACCTAGTTTGCTGAGTTCCAGCCCCACATTTGCTGTAGTTTTCTTTTCAGTTGATTTGCAAGTTTCATTTTCTATCTAAAAAATCTGTTAACCTAAACATTAAAATAGTTTTCTATGTGTTACTGCACATGTTATAGTTTCCACATTTTGATTGAGAATCTGAACTGAGTTAACTTTGATTTGATAATATAGTGGGTATCTCCCCGTGAATTTAAAATAAAAAGAAAAAGAAAAAGAAACTATGCGTAGTTTTTATCAATGTTTTGATTTTCCTTGTCATGGTTTTCTTTATGTTTAGTCTTTATAGAGTTTTCGAACTTTAGATCTGTGGGTTTTTTCTTTTTGTACCAGGAACTGAGCTCACCATCTTGAGCTCACCACACAGGTGCTTATACCACTGAACTAAATCCCTGGCTGTAGATCTTTGGCTGTTAATTTCTATTAAATTTAGTAAAACTTTGGCCCTTTATTTCTTCAATTATTTTTCTGTGCCTTTTTAATCTGTAATTGAAAGTATGTTTAGCCACTTGATGTTGTCACGTGAGTCACTGAAACTATTATTATTTTTCCTCTGTGCTTCATTTATATATTTTTATTGCTGTTTTCATTTTCACTTACTTTTTTCTATAAAATCTATTGCCTATTGTGTGTATCCAGTAAATTTTCTTTTATTTTAAAAATGTGACAGATATGAAGTATATATACTATGTGATTGAAACACCAAAAATATAAAAAGAGGTAAAAGTACAGGTCAAGGAAGTCATGGCAGAAGAAAATAATAAAAGTATTAATGTGCGTGTACAAATCTGCCAAAATGAAATCTGTTAATCTGAGTAACAGATAAAAACAATAAAACAAAATATGGAAACATGTTCAAACATATGGAAAACGAGTAAGAAATTAAAGATAGAAAAAATGGAACTTCGTATGCACAAAAATAGAATACTGGTGATACTTTCTGTTTCAGTAAGTCTGGGATTGTTCTCAACAGCTATATAGATTGAATAGTCTTGATCCATAGTGTTTGGGACCAAAAGGTTTCAGAGGTATTTTTTTTTTTAATATTAGCCCCAAAATTACTAATTTTGCTTCTAAAATCCAAAATGTTCCAAAATCTAAAACATTTTGAGCACTGACCTTATGACAAAATTTCAGAGTAGGCATGCTAAACTCTTACTTAAAGTTGTATCTAAATAGTTATCAGCATATATAAATGTTCTGGGAAATACACTCTGAGAACCAGAGCCAGTCCAGTCTTGCTAAACATTTTATACTTATTCTAACAAACAACTAATCAATATCCTCAATCAAGCTGATAACTTATTTTAAGTCACTGTTGATGCCTCCATAATTTTGAGGAATAGAAATACACAGAATTATCCGGAGAGCCTTATAAACACGAGGAGTCTGCAATCAACTGGAGGAGACTTTCCCGAGTTGAATAAAGCCCAGCCAGTAGATATTTGTGAAATCTAACGAGGGAAGGAAATGAGTATCTCAAACCATCCTACTTATTTCTATCACTGTGATCTGAAACATGATCCTTTTATATCTGAAATTTTTGTTGATTATGAAACAAAGTAATCCAACACAAAATATGACTCGATAGATTCTTTTCATTTAAGGTAATACTTTAAATTATTTTAGATAAACTGATAGAAAGTATTTTCAAACTTGCCGATGTCATTAAAGAAATTTTATCAACTTACGTAACTTAGAAGACCAGAGAGAGGGCTGGATTTGACTGTGTCTTGTTTCAATTATTTAGATGTCTTAAAGACCCCAATTTCCCCCTTTCTTCTTGGCTCATTATATTGGCTTCATTTTTAAGCTGTACAGTATAGAACTGTGCTGATTCCCACTTTACTTCATAATCACAAAACTGATGCAAGAGATAAGAAAAATCTCCCCATAACAGTTGATTAGAATTTCTAGTCCTGTAAGCCACTGGTTGGCTTTGTGTCTACTGATCCTAAATTAGTCACTGTAGTCCAGGGAGTCCTAATTCCCTCTGTTTATAAAAACCTTGTAACTCAAAATTTATTTCATGATGCCATGCGTCAAAAGAAATTCATAATTTTGTATATAAAATAATCAGGTTCAAACAACTGATGAGTAAGTAGGGTCAACGAGCACAGTGTTTTAAAAATAACACACATTAAAATGAAAAGTATGTTTTGTGAATTAATTTAGTTAATACATCTTAAATTTACATAATGATCACATTCATCATAGGAAATTTATACCTGTACATGATACATCTTGACTCATCTTTTTTTCCTTTCCTCTATCTTCCCTTCAACCTCTCTTTCCTTCCTTATTTACAAGTCTCATTTCTATTTTTAATTTTTTTCTTTTCTTTTCCTTCCTTTCCCCTCCCCATTCCCATTTCTCTTCCCATTTGAACATTTTTTCCCTTTTCACAATATCCATTATTCATTTTGTTCTTATTTACACTTTCGGTTTTTCACACCAGAGAAACAGTGTGATATTTACATATGCACTTCCAATTTATTTAAGATTATAGTATCAAATTAATCCATTTACCTAGAAATGTCTAAAGCTTATTCTTCTCTATTGCAAAGTAGTATTCCATGGTGTTAAAAAGACACCTATATTTTCTTTGTTCGTTTAACAGTTGTTGGGCATTTGGGCTATTTCCAAGAGTTAACTGTGCCATTATGAACATGGGTCTGTATTGCTAAGGAATGGTTACATTTTGGATTCTTCTAGGAAAATATCAAAAAGGAAAATAGCTGGGTTAAATGTAACTTATTGTTTTAGTATTTTCAGGAATCTCTCCATTGGTTTCCACAGTAGATGCACCAATTTACATCCTTATCAAAGGTGAGAAGGGTTACATTTCCCCCACCGTCATGCCAGGTTTATTGTTTCCTTGACAATAACCATTCCTTCTGCAGTGAGATGGAATCTCATCACTGTTTCACTTTGTATCTCTTCAATGGCCAGGGAAGATGAACATTTTTTTCATATACGTTATTTGATGTTTGTACTTCTTCATCTGACAAGTGTCTATTCATTTTAGATGCCCAGTTTTGAATTGGGTCTTTTAAATTTGGTGGATCTGATTTTTTTTAGTTCTTTATCTATTCTAGATACTTGGGCTGGGGATTTAGCTCAGCGGCTTAATTGCCGGCCTTTCATGCAGGCAGTCGTGAGTTCGATCCTGGGTACCGATAAAAAGGAAAAAGACAAAAAAAAAAAAAAAAAAGAAGAAAATTCTAGATACTTGTCCATTATCAAAGGAATGGGTACAAAACTTTTCCCAACTCTGTGAGTTGTCTTTCTACTCTATTGACTTGTTTTGGCGTGCAGAATTTTTTTAATCAGACAAGATCCCAGCTGTTGATTCTTGTAATATTTTCTGTGCAATACAGGTTTTGTTCATAAAATCTTTCCCTATATCTGTGTCTTTAAGAATTCTACCTATTCTCTCTTGCAGCAGATTTTGTGTTTCTGATTTAGTATTTAATTCTTTCATCCATTTCAATTTTAATTTAGAGCATGGTGAAATTCACAGGTCTAGTTTTAGTCTTTGGAATGTGGAAATCCAGTTTTCTTCAGCACTGTTAATTGAAGATGCCATCTTTCATCCAGTGAAAGAATTTGGTCCCTTTGTCAGACGCAAGGTAGCTGAGTGTGTTGGGAGACATTTCTGTATCTTCCAGTATGTTTCACTGATGTTCAAGTCTATTTTTTTGCCAGTCTTATGGCGTTTGTTTGTTTGTTTTATAGTACCTTTGTAGTATAATTTCAAGTCAGTGTTGAGAGGCCCTCTGCCTTTCCATTTTGCCCGGGATTGCTTTTGCTATTCTAGGTGTCTTTATGTTCCAAATGAGTTTAGCATTGTTTTCTCTAATTATGTGAGATATGCTATTTGTACTATGATCTGAATTTCATTATATCTGTATCATGATTTTAGTACTATGTTCATTTTCATTATGTTGGTTTTTCCTACCCAAGAACAAAGAACATCCTTGTTCATCTGATATCCTCTTAAGTCATCTTTCTCAGAGAACTGTAATTTTCAGTGTAAAAATCTTTTACTTTCTTAGTCTGATTGATTCTTAAATATTTTTGTACTATTTTGAAAGGGGAAGTTTCTTGAATTTGTCTCTCAGTGAGTTTGTTTTTAGTGTACAGAGTTATTACTTATTTTTGAGAGTTGACTTTGTATCCACCTGCATGACTATAGGACACATATTAGCTCATAGAACATCCCTAAATAATTGAAAATGAATTGAAATTATCCCATGCATATTACCAAACTTCAGTACAATGAAATTAGAAGTCAATGCCACACGATACCTCAAAAACTATATAAACACATGAAAATTAAGTAACACCTACCTAGGGGTCACAGATGAAATTAAAGAGGAAATTAGTTTCTACAATTAAATGATAATGCAAATGTCATATTTTGAACCTTATGGAACACAAATTAATCCTATGAGGGAATTTGTGATGATGAATTGTCACATCAAACAAAGAGCACAGTGTAATAAACAATCTAATGTTTAACTCCAGTTTCTAGAAAAAGAAGAAATGAAATCCAAACATCCCTAAGAGAAAAATTATAAAGATAAGAGCAGAAAATAATGCAACTGAAACTAAGAATACTGCCAGGGATAGGTCAGCGGCACGGCACCTGCCTCCAGACACGAGGTCAGAAATTCTATCCCTGATACCAACAAGAAAAAAAGAAGAAATAGAAGAAGAAGAAGAAGAAGAAGAAGAAGAAGGAGAAGGAGAAGGAGAAGGAGAAGAAGAAGAAGAAGAAGAAGAAGAAGAAGAAGAAGAAGAAGAAGAAGAAGAAGAAGAAGAAGAAGAAGAAGAAGAAAGAAGAGAATGATATAAAAAAACTCAGTGGACCGGTTTCTTTGAAAGGTTAAATAAAACCCACAATCCCTTAACCAACCTTATAAAAAAATAGGAAAGACTCACATTTATGAAATTAAGAATGAAAAGAATTAAATCTCAAAAGATCCTGAAGAAATCTAAATTATCAATACACTTTGAGAAACTTTATACCAATAAGATAGAAAACACAGATGAAATGGACCAATTTCTAGATATATATTAATTACCAAAGCTGAATTAAATGTAACAATTCTAAAAAAACTAAGTATCAGTCAAAGAAATTGAGGATGTAGCTTAAAATATACCAACAAAGAAATGCCTAGCTAGGTCCTGTTGAATTCACTGCTGATTTCCCCAAGAAATTTAGAGCAGATCTAATACTACTATTTATCACACTCTTTAATGAAATTGAAAAGTATTTTTATTTTCATAACTGCAACTACTGATGGACTGTGCGAGACACTGCACAATTTCCCGAATCTTAGAATAAATTGCACAATTCACCAATATTTCTGGTTTAACACTGATTTTATAATATTTGCTGTTTTTATCACAATAATAATTGAAAACCAATCTTTAGAAATGGAAGATGTCATTGGAAGGTAGCATGGTCCAATGACATTTGTGACATTACACAAATTCTGCAGATCATTATGCTTGTCTTGAAAATTTATATTTAATATCTCCCAGCTTGGGAACTCTGGCTGCATTTAAAATGAATCAATATTGTTACTAGAGTTTACCAGATCGTAACCCAGATTCTGACCTAAAAGTGAGGTGGTTTCCCACGGTTGAGAGTTGGAAGCAAGTAGAATTCAGTAGAATTTAAGTTAATAAACAGAATCAAGAATATTGTTGGGCATTAAATTTCTAACATTAAATTTCTGCTGTTTATTTTTCTTATTATTGAAATGTAACTGCTATTATTTTCTTCTAAATTAGAAACATACTTAAAGAGGAAAAGGTTTTATATAGCTGAAATAGGTACACTGAACACCTACACTTTTCATTCATTAAAGTTTTTAATTTCATGATATCAGATTCTGCTATGTGTATACAAATGCTGGTCACATTATAATGATATCCAGTAAATGACTATTGGCCTTAAGTGTACCAGCAATTATAAATAAAAAGTCCAGAGGGCAAATCAAGAAGTGCTTTAACTCTAAATTTTTTCCATATTTCTTTTACACAGTTTTATTTTAGAAATACCTTGCAGTTATAGTAATATTATTTTCTTTTGTTACTTTCCTAGCTGCTCCTTCATAGTTTAGTTATAAAATGTGAGACACATTTAGGAGAAAGACAATTTTATTCAGGTGAACTGAAAGAATATGAAAGACAATGAAAACATATCAGAAACTCATTACAACAAGCTTTCCTCAGAATTAAAATAAGAAAGAAAGAACCTTGCATTCTTACATGTAATTTCATCTGAGGAAGGAGGGGTACACTTTGTAAGCTAATAAAAGAAATTTAACTTCTCTGTCCTTGGCAATGGTTTCAAAGCAGGAAGAGACTACACAGCATAGTGCAAAGAGTATAAAATTGGGAATGAGAGAATGAAATATGGTGAATGAGCTGTGAGCCCGGGGAGCACACAATGTCACTTTCTCACTTGTAATTGCTGAGTTTAACTTAGAGTCTAGCTTTAGATGCAGAATGGGAAATGAAGACTGATTCTCCGTCCCAGCATCATTCCATTGAGAGATGGACGAGAGCAAATTATGAATCAACATAACCCTGCTCCCATCTCTGAATTATTGAGTATGAAACTAAAACCTTGGAGAGGCTTAAACAATCTATCAGCTGCTAAGCTTTTGTTAGAAAATTAGCTCGTGATATGTAATGGCCTTTCTTATACATTTTAATTTCTTTTAACAGTTTAAATAGAATTTGAGTAATAGCTTCTTAATGTTCACCACAGAAGGTAACTAAATCTTTAATGGACTCCTGCAGCAGCCTGCTTAATATTATAATTTAATTGAGGCCTATGTAAAAGAAGTTTTCTTCCTTTCTAATATTTATACTTGCAGTTTTGTTGAGAATCTATGTTTTAGTCACACTGTTTTGCAGAAACAGAACTAATATTTCTGTGTGAATGAAATGGTAAACTTTGCAATGAAAGTAAATCTAATTTTTTGCATTGTTGAAAATTATAGATTTGAAAACTGTTAGATTTTAGCTGAAAGGAAATGTTTGGCCAAACGCTTACCTTTTATCTGTGCATGTGGATATGCTTATTCTGTATTTCCCAAGATTTGCCAGTGTGAAACCATCCTTGTCTATTTCAAGGATGTAATGTATTCCTTTCTCTAATAAATTCTTGGTCTCAGAATCATTAAATTATGTATCCTGAGAACAACTGAAAAATAGTTTCCTCTTTACTAGAAGATTTAGATTTTGTTAGAAACCAAAACATTAAGCTAACATTCTGGTGCTATGAAATTACACTCCTATTCTTTGCTTTGCAGAGAAATGAAGTAAATCCATGTAAGGGACAGTTTGCAGGGAATATATGGAAGACTCACTCTGGCTCTCTGTTATCATGAGGTTTACACCACGTAGCTAGAAGTTCATTCTTTACAAAGTTGAGCTGAAGAAGGCATAGAAGGCACCTGGTTTAGTAACACACTGTGTAGTTTAAATGCAAAAATATGTTAGAGCCAGAATAAAAAGACGTAAATCTAAATGCTACTATACCTTGGAGAATGGCTTAAAATATCCCATCCCTTCTGCATGTTTTCTTCGGTCTCTCCATTCTCCACACTACCTGAAATCTCTTTTCATGTCTTTCATGAACTACTTTTAATTTTTCTCATTCTTCTCAAAATGTTTTTCTTCTTTTCACAGTGGCACTGTGGCATTTTTATCTCTTATGGTAAATGGCAAGGGGTAAAGTCTTATCTTCTACTTTGTTTCTAATTTTTTCTCAACCCTTTGGACATATGAAAGAGTCTATGCCTCAAATATGATGTTGTTCTCTTGTACTTATTCATCCTCCTTTTACTCCTCCATTCACCTTTTGAGGAGTACTATACGTATTTTGTAAACTTTCCATGAGACTTTAGTGAAAGAATTCACAAGGAAACAACACAATACTTGATGTATTTTAATGTATTAATAATGGGTGTTCTATTACTTGCTTATTTAGCGATGAATAAAAAAACCTTTCAACACGTGGAAACAAAGAGCTATTTTGTGATACTCAGACAAAAATCTCCAGTCCTGCAGTTTTGTTACTGCTTACTCAATGCATCACTTCAATAAATCAATTTTATGTCTGCAGTGTTGCTTAAAATGTATTTTATTACTTTTTAAAAAAAGAATATGATTGGAAATTAAGCCAATTTTCCTTATCACTACAGAGAGATCTAGCAAACTGGATAAAAGGTAAATCTCATCATTGAGGCCAAGCATTTTGAACTATTTTATTTTTTTCTACCCATACAGTCTGATTTCACATATATTTTTCTCTTTCTTTGGTGAAAAGAGCAGTCTTAACTCTTTAATATTAGCAGAATTTTACAGATGCTGTATATTGATCGAATCTGCTATGTGAATTTGAGAAGAGCATAGAAGGAAAGAAGAAAGCTTCACACCAAAGGTTTTATCTGCATGATTTAATATGTCACTTTGGAACTTGGGAAGAAAGCTTCAAAAGAGTTCCCTTAACCCAGACGTCCTACAGCATCAACAGGCGATGATGTAAAATCACCAGTATCAAAATAAGTTACTGACTGTATTACAGTCAAAGAGTTTAAAACTGGGAGGAGCTTTCCTAACCATTTGGTGTTTGAGTACTCTCACTTTTAGTATAGAAGCTAGGTCTTTGAGAAGTGACAGATACATCTTCAATAAAGCAGCCAAGGTTATGTAAATCAGGTTTTCAGTCCCCTGGCATGAGTTCCTTTTTTTTAAAATCACATATTCAGATACACATTTTGAATCAAACATTAATTGACCTGAATGTGATTTGTTTTTCAGGATACTACTGTGATTTATTGAGAAAGTATGTGCATGTAAATTATCTTTTTAGGGAAGTAGAAAGGGAGTATTTAGCATGAGAGAGAAAAGGAATGAGGTCTTAAATTAACTTTGTTTTCAATTTCATGCCTCTTTGCTCTCCTTGGTCTCCACCATTTGTGAGAAAGCTAATCACAAGAAAAGGGGTGAGGGGAGAGCAAGCAAAACCTTGAATAATATTATTGCAGAATCTCACAGTTGGTAGATAACACAGGAAAACATTCCCAAGTAATTTGGAGAAATGCATCCTTCCAGTTCATCTATTCAGAGTTTCATATATATTTGATTGTAGAATTTTTTCCTAATAACTATCAGCTGATGGTTTGGAAAGTACATTGTTAAATGATTGCATTATGCTGTTTTTTTTAAACAATGTATTTGGTTTTTTGTTAAATAACTTAATTTGTTGTAAAAGTCATCTACTATCATAGGCATCAGAGACTAGATTCTTAAAACTTCTCTGCTATCTATGATAATAATAGGAGAAACATTGACCCTTTGAGACCTGTATCTCAGTTTTTGACTCTACATTCATTGCATAGACTATTCCTACAGAGTGACGCGGAACATTCACCACTGAGAATATTGATTTTTGCTTGCAGGGTCTTTGTCTTTCACAAATTGTCTTAGGATCTCTATTTTTCTAGAGTTAAATAATAATTCTACCTCTTTCTCACTTTCCACTATGCACAGAAAGTGCTGTTTTTAGATTTTCATTTTCTATGACAGATAGATATTCTTGCAGTGAAAGAAAAAAAACTAATTATTAAAAGGCTCTAGACAGGTCAGATGAGGTAGAGAATATATACTGTGGATGTAATCAATTGACATATAAAGTTAATGTGACTTTCTTAATAGTTAGCTATATTTTGATTAGTTTTTACTTTTTAGTCTGGTTTGTCCTCTGAGAGATCCCTGTTTCCTAAAGTGGAACTGAAACTACTTTTGTGAGCTCTCTCAGTGTAGCATTGACTTTCTTACTGCTGTTACTAGCTTTCCATCAGTGAATATTTTTAAGTGTTAGCATATGCTAGGCTCTGTTTCAGACACCCAACAATTGCAACAAAAACTCAATTTCTTACTTGGTATGTATGTATCAGCATAGGTTTGTTTAGGTGTGTATCTATTTAGATATATATTCAATACATACAGATAAATGTATACATATATACACTTAGATGCATATGTTAGTATATATGTATAGGAATATGTGAATCTGTATATAATATGTATATGTAAAGTTTGAGCATATACATACATGTGTACACACACATATACACATAAATAATATGAGTTACTCAAACACAGTCCCTCACGAGACTTTCCATTGTCTTGTATTTAGTTATGCTCCATTTGTTGCTCAGCCTTATTCTCTGCTCTATGCTTGTACCATATCCTAACGAGTAACTTGAAATTCTTCAGATTACTCATACATCCCTCTCTTCTCTGCACTTTTTGTTTCTCTTTATTAATGTCATTTCTTCTCTAAGATCTTAACTCAGCCCTGACCACCATTTTTAGCAGGGTAATGCTATCTAGCTGTCTCTGTTCAGTGCCTCTTATTATAATCTTCTTTTTGTAATTTTAACATAATTCTCATTTTAGCTCATTACTTGACCATTTTTCAAGGCCAAAAATTATAATTATATCCATTTGTGGGCAAGAACTGATATATGATGCAGTGGGTGAGGGATATTTATTGTACTAATGAACAACTGTCTTCAATTTTAATTACATTCTGGGCATAGGAATGGATCACTCCAGGACACTTCACACATTTAAATTTAAATATAACTATCTTCTACACATAATTATAAGATATTATTTTCTTTTAATAAATCATAACAAGCACTTAATGAGTTTTGTAAACTAGCCTTCTAGTCTCACTTACACCTCTCTGTTTAGAAAAAAGATGTCACCATCGATTTTTGCCTTCCATTGGGCTAGTTTAAGAGTACTTATTTTTTTCCTTTCAAATTTATGTCCAAGAAACAAACAATAGGCTAATTGGCCAAAATTTAAGGGTGAGAAATCATTCAGTAGAGAAGCACCTAAAGTACCATCAAATTAGAGGACTGTGGGTCTGGCCTATCTATATATATTTTTCCTGTAGATGCTGTTAGGCCACAAAGTGTGTGGTCAGGATCTTAAACTATGGCATGCTACTTCATTATGAAGCGGAATCTTTTCCACTCCTTCATATTTCTTATGGAAACATGAATCATTCTTGCAGTAGTCTTTGTTACATTCAATTATTTACATGGTGGTAGTATATTTCTATGCAGTGTTTTCACATGGACAGAATCATCAGCACATTTAAATGGCCAGGTAATTCATATTCATGTTTTATACTCCACATTCTGGTTTCCTGGTAGAACTAACTAGGTACTTTGGCTGTAGGAGGCTAATTTTTTTATGTTATCAGTCAGAAAGAGAAGCTGTTATCACAATCTAATAATTTAATGCTGAGAATCCAGGTAAATATGAATAATTAACTCTGGCTTCCAAATTTCTCTGATAAGTTTTGGAAATGCTGATCTGCAAATTCTTGAAGCTATAGAGAACTAAGAACTCTTTAGATTTCTGATATAACTTTGTTTTATACAAAATTAATTTGTGACAGAGATGAGGAAGCTTGATAAGGTGGTCATTGTGTGAATCTTCATGTGTTTTTAAAAGGGCTTCACTGGCTTCCATCTACCATGAGATTCTAAGTAGGCATTTTACAACACATAAATCATATATTTATTGAACATCTTTTATGGGTCAGAAACTCTTATAAACCTTAAAAACAAACTGATTACTAGTACATCTTTTCCATGGTTACATTGTTAAAAGGCCATTGAACTCATGTACATGAGTACTAATTTTTCTCTGCCTACGTAAGAAGTAATGACAACAAATCATAATACTGAAGAGCAATATCTATAATATCACTACAATATTACATAGTGTTGGAAAAGAAGATCATTTACACTAGAATGTGTAAAAATTTTCTTTAAGGCAAATAAAGTTTTTATTTTGAAATTACACATAGAGAGTAGTTTTAAGTTTGTTTTTTCATAGTGAAATAAAGATACCACCAAGGAGGATTTGGATAAAGTCCTATTTCGAAGGACTGTGATAGCAGGGAGTTAAGTAGTGGGACATATTCTTTCTTTATAGACTCTTTCTGTGATTCTTAAAAATATAAACAATGCATGAGAATATAATATGTGAAATTATATGTACTTACACATTACATACTTATATTAAAATTTATTTTCTATGAGTTAAAGAATACTTTCTCAGCACATATTTGATATAAACAGCTATATTTATGTCATAAACTTTGAGCATCTTATTTTATGAATAAGAAATAAATAAGTAAAGAAATATTCTGAAGTTTGAAGTTTCATGTGTGTTCGTGTCTTGTTAAACCTATTTCAGAACTCCAAGCATCACACTGGCATAAAATTCTGAATTCTTCACAAAATATTACTAAGTGTAAGTTAGTTCTGATCTAACAATAAAGCCAGGAACAGAGGCTGCTGGTGATCCCATATTGTTTAGTGGACAATTTACAGTGCACAATGTCATTGTTACTGCTAAGTAGTTAATTTCAGGAAGTCCGTATTTGCTCCATCTATGATAATGTTAATTTCTTTGCCAAACATTATCATACTTCATGTGTAAATCTCCTGTCTAAGATATTGGATATTTCCACAAATTTGAGTCTCCAGAGACCCTCTGTTCTGATAACTTATTTTTCTCTTTAGTATATGTATTACTGGCCAGGGGGTTAGCTCAATGATATACACGCCTGCTTGGCAAGCATGAGTTCGTGAGTTCGATCCCTGGTACCAAGAAAAAAACCCGAATACAACAAAAACTATCTATCTATCTATCTATCTATCTATCTATCTATCTACCTATATTATAAAAATCACTAGACTTAAAGTCATGTGTTGAATAAATGTTATTTTTCTTATCGAAATTCCTGTTGTTCAATGACACTTTTCGAATAATGTAGCTCATCACTAGCAAAGCAAAGTATTTTCACCATATGCAATGTTGGGCATTATGAAACTTTGGGGATCATTCAGCTTTTAAAAAGTTTAAAGTTTGCAAGTTAAAATTTTTGTGTAGTAACTCAATAAGCCATATCTTAAAGATGTCATAACTTTGAAGGTTTTATATCTTGCAATTTTATAGATTAGAAAAATTTTCCTAAAATTCCTCTGAGTTTTCAGGCAGAACAATGCAGGGAATATCAGAGGCTTTTCTAAAAAGACTGAGTACTGGGTTTTAAGCACCCTTATTGATAGCAAACAGCTGTTAAACTTTGTGTACTCTGTGAGGTTCCTTGTGTCCCAGGATTGTGAGTTGAATTCCCTCGACACAGAAAATGCAGACTCCCAATAGAAATCACCCCTTTCTTTCCTCTAATGTTAACAGTTAAGGTCATAACTATGAGAAACTCAAGGCAATACTATTCATCTGAGAAAAATTCCCTTTGGTAATCTCTACACATGACACTGAAATAAATACAAGGATCTGAAGGGGTAAGTTTCACCAGGGTTGATAGATTTCTATTATATTCTTGCTGCTGATATTATGTAGACCCCTTGGGTTGTGTCATTCCAGAGATACTGGATGCCGTATTCTTTTTCAAAAATCATTCTGCCTCCCCCACGTTTTCTGAGGTGTTCATTTGATTCTCCTGGGGAGTTTTGTCAGTGTATCATTATGTTACCAAGAATAGTAATCTGAAAACCTGCTATTATCTGTAGAGTACAGGTTAACTTGTCAGATGAGCAAAACACCACCTGGAAGGCTTGAAGAAACAGAATATAGAATAGATAAGACTCCCCAAGTAGAGAATTTTAAAACTTATGGAGAAGAGGCCTGTTTGTTATGCTGTAATCAGTGCATGACACACAAAGCTACCTTTGGATTCTGCCTCTACAGTAATTCTTCATTAAGCTTAATCCGAGTTTTCTGCCTTTTACTTCCTTCGTGCTAGTTCTCTTTCTACCAAAGCCAGAACTTTCTACTAAAGCTTCCCACTAAAACTTTTCTTATCATGGTTTCTAGAATGAATGATTTCACAGTCATGCGATCACATCTATGTGCTGAATCTAAAGTCAGTTGTGGTATTGAATGTCTTTCTGTTCTACCTTATCCCAAATTCACCTAACAATTGCTTAAGAGATGCAGTAGCAACAAGATAAAGTGACAGCATTGAAATGGGAAGTAAGAACAAATAAAGATAAATATATTATGTGCTGCTTTTATAAGTAATGTTCATTTCAGAATTGGCAATCAGGTTCATTTTTATTACTTGTAAAACTCCAATCATAAACATAAATAGTATAGGGAGAGGACATGGATACAGATCAGTCACTTAGTTCACAATGGAGCAAACTATGAACATTTCATGAATATATTTTTTATTAGTGTTTTCTATTAGCGGAAAATAATGTTTGGATCATAGTATTATAGAAGCTTTCATAACGTCAGAATTTAGATATGGATACTTAAGATCAAAAAACAAAATAAACTTTAAAGTGTAACATTTTATTGAAAGATTGGGCATTTATTTCTATATACACTTTGTGGAATTCTGATTTAGTAATGAATCCAGTAATCATATGAAACCAGTGTTTCACCTTTTACAAACTTCATAGATCTTAAGATTACCAGAAATAGAAGTAAGGAGATTAAATTAATTATTGTATAATAGCCTACATCTTATGGTCTCCTCATTGGAAAGTGTTTCATTAGAAACCAAGATTTATGATTATATTAATTCAGTGTATTTTTTCCTTGAAATGAATTCATTTATATTTTTTTCTTCAGATAGAATTGGGAAATGTAAACAAAGCAGTAATCTTTGATTTACTCTTTCCTATGATTTTGATAATAAGCCATTCATTAAATTATGTTTTAAGAGACTAATTTTTGAAATTCATTTTCAGTTCCTTCAGTTGTTGTATTTGCTTCTGATCATAAGTATGAGGGAATCATCAGAAAATAGAGGGATGAGTATTATGAACAAATCTGATAATTGTAAAGTAAGAAAAATAAAAATATAAGCTAAATAATAATGGGTATAAATAGACTTTACTGACAAAAAATAATGATGACTACATCCACAAGTGTCTTTAGTAGGTAATTCTCCCTTAATCAGGCACCATTCTTCCAGTTTTTTGCCCTGGAAGAGTCATTTGTGAATATTCATAGGCAAATGAAATCTGACATTCATTGATACAAATTACAGAGGCTCCAGAAAAGAGTAGGAAATGAAGAGGTACAATTTAACCAAGCTTAAGATGAAACAGAACTTGATCACTGTTAATTGTGTGCAGGTCAGTTGTAAAAGGAAACACAGAGCAGAAGAAGCTTGGATTTCAAAATAAGATTGATTTTTATTCGTGAAGCTTGCCAATATAACTGTAACACTTGAAAAGATGCTGAATTAGGGCTGGGGATTTAGGTCAGTGGCATAAGTGACTGCCTAGAAAGCACAAGGTTTTGAGTTTGAGCCTCTATACAAAAAAAAAAAAAAATACTGAATTAACTCTCAAGTTGTTTTCTCATCTGAAATTTTAGAATCTTTATTTCATTTATTTTATTGTTTTATTCTATTTTTAAGTAAATTTTGTATTTTTTCATTTTATGAAAAAACCCAAAATTTTATAACAAAATAATAGAATAACAGTTGATACACTCTGTATCATTATTTTCAAAATAATTAGAGTACAAGACATAAACAAGAAAGATTTTCTCTTCCAAAGAAGAAACAGATACTAAGAAAGTGGATAACTGAATCTACTGAAATTTCTTTGTTTTTGAGGAACATCCACACTGATTTCCATAGTGGTTGTAATAATTCCTATTCCAACAATGTGGAAGACTTCATTTTTCCTCACAGGCAAGCTAGCACTTGTTGTTATTATATTTTTTGATGACAGTCCTTTCTGGGGTACGAAGATATTTTGATGTAATTTTAACTTGCATCCAAGGACCAGTGGTGTTGAACATTTTTTCATGTAATCATTAGCGATTTACACTTTAAGAAGTGTGTATTTTTTTGTTTGCCTATGTTTTTACTGGGTCTTTTATTTGGGGGAGTAGAATGTTTTTGAGGTTTAAAAAATTATTCTAGATATTGATTCTTTCTCTGAGAAATAGCTGGCAACATTTTTCCTATTTCCTAAATTGTCTCTTTAATTGTTGTTTCTTTTACCGAAGCTTTTAAATTTGATCCCATGTACAAGTATTCTTTCTTGTGCCATTTGCGTTCTGATCAGAAAGTCCTAGTATCTTACTATTTTCAAGGGTTGAATGTATTTTACCTTCCAGCAGACTGTTTCTGTTTCAACATTTAGATCTTTGATTCATTTTAATTTTAGTTTAATATACAGTGAGATATATTGGTCAAGATTCAATCTTTTACATGTGGATATCCAGTTTTTGCAATAGCATTTATTAAGAGGCTGTACTTATTTCAGTGTTTTTGGTCCCTTTTGCAAAGATCAGATAGCTATATGTGTGTGAGGACATTCAAGCCTCCTCTATTCTTTGATCTACATCTCTGTTTTTGTGCCAATGCTATGATGCCCTAATCATTGTAGATTTATCATTGTAAGCATTGTAGATTTATCATTGTAGTATTGCAGTATTGTAGATTTATCATTGTAGTATAATTTCAAGTTTGTGATTGTGATACCACCTGCATTTGCTGCTTCTATCTATGATTATTTTTCCTACTCTGGGTCTCTTCTGGTTCCATGTGTATTTTAAGATTACTTTCCCTAGCTCTGTGAGAAATGTTATTTTGATAGGGATTATGCTATATCAGTTTTGGCAGCATAATTATTTTGACTATGAGGAAAGATTAGAAGTATAACTTTTAACTATTCAGGGAAAGGATATCTCTTTCTATTTTCAGATATCTTCTTCAATTTCTATTTTCAAAGTGATGCAATTTTTATGATAGAAATCCTTTATTTTCTTGGTTATTTTCTAAGTATATAAGTAATTTTTTGATGCTATTATAAATGGTATTATTTTCTAATTTCTTTTGCAGTGAGTTCATAATTAGCGTTTATGATTAGTACATAGACTATTGTTTATCCTTTCACAGTGTTAAATTTGATTTAATTCTAGTAGATTTGAGTGGAATTATTTTTATGTGTGTCTTGTAAGTAACTGGCAAATAATCACACTTTGACTTTGTCAACAGGTTATACGTTTGGATTCATTCTGCTTTGCTAAGGTGGACATGCTTAGCTAGAAACTTCCCTAATAGGGCTTGTTTAACTGTATCTCATGAGTTCTGGTATGCTGTACTGGCATAATATTGTAAGTCTAAGAAACATCTTATTTTTTTCCTTAATTTTTTTTTTTTTAGTGGGTCCGTTGGCTGTAGTGCTGTACTCAGGTCCCACACTACAACCATAGTGATGTTTATCTGAACTTTTATGCCTATTAATGTCTGGTGCATGCACTGTGGTTTGGCCAATATATATTTTGGTTGCTATCTCTTCCCATTGAATACTTCCATCAGCCAATAAGGAATGTTTTTCTTTGCCTTTTTAAAAATAAGCTTTGGCTTAAAGTCTACTTTAAAAATCCTGCTCATTTTTGGGTTCTATTACATAGAATATTTCCATCCTTTGATATTTAGTATATGAATTTCTCTTTGAGTTCAACATCTTTTTTACCATATACCATTAAGTTTTATTTCTTGATCCACTATTCCAATCTGTATCATTTGAATGATGAATTGAGTCCATTTACATTCATAATTATAATTGACTTATTTCTGTTATTTTATTGTTTTCTTGTTGCTGTTTTGATATCCTTCTCTTTTCTTTAATTGATAACACTATGTATTGGGCATTTTATCATTGTTAGATTTACTTTCTCTTATGTGGATATTCTTGAGAATTTTTTGTAGTGTTGGTTTGGTAGTCATGAATTTCCTTGGAATTCCATGAATTTCCTATTTATCATGGAAACATTTTGTTTCTCCATCAATTTTGAAAGATAATTTTTGTAGGCTGTAATATTATGTGTTGGAAATTGTTCTGTTTTACAGATTGAAGCACTTCATTCTAAGCTCTCCATGTCTTTAAAGATTATATTAAAAAGCCTATTGTAATTCTGATTCGGTTTCATTTATAAATGATTTGTTGCTTTCCTCTAACAGCATTTAAGAATCAGTTCTAATGTTGACTTTCCAATATTTAATTTATTATATGTCATGGAGTGTTTTGGTTTTCTATACTTCTCTTATCTGTATGTTAAATTCTTTTTTCACATGCAGAAATTTTTCTTCTATTTCTTCTAGAAATAAGTTCTTTTTGTCCTTGTTGCTATTGTCTTATTTTTTAATTAATTCCAGCTACTTCTATGTTAGTCTTTTTTGAGTCATCTAGCAGGTGTTGGATCCATTTGAATGTTTCTTCTTATTCGTAAGCTATCTTGTTTGTATGGTATATTTCATTAATTGATCATTGACCACAGACTCTTGCTCTAGATATGGTACTCTCTCTTCATATTGCCTGCTTTTGCTGCCCATACTTTCAATCATTTTTGATTAGCTGCATTTCTCTTTATAACTTATTTATAGTCCCTCATTTTTATGCTGGGGATTTATGTTTTCTACACATTTCTTCAGCTCTACTCGATTTTTATTATTCTTCTCTAGACTTGTTGATTCTTTATTTCATTAGGGTCATTACCCGATTAGTTTAATGTTTTATAAATTTGTCAATAAACTTATTGAACTGTTTTACCTTCACTGATATTCTTTCAGACCTTTTTGCTGTGAGGTTTATGGTTTTCTCTTTCTCAAATCCCTATGGACAAATTATATGAGAGTTGAGAGTATTTGGAGGTTTTTTGTTTTTTTTACCTTTCTTGCATGTGTGTGTGTGTGTGTGTGTGTGTGTGTGTGTGTGTGTGTGTGTGTGTTTGGGGTTTGTGACTTCTTTGGTACAGTGCCAAAGACATACCAGATATTGGTACAGAGAAAAAGCAGTTAACAGCAATAATTATGTCACTGTTTTAGTTTCTGTTCTCATTGCTGAGACAAAATATCCAATGCTCAAAGTTAAAGGAAGGAGGGTTTATCATGGTTTACGATTTGTAGAGATTTCGGTTCCTAGTCAGCTGGCTCTGAGGCATGGTGGCATACCAGAAGAGCCCTGCCCACAATGGAGAACGAGCTCACAATGGGCAGAAGGCAACAAGGCAGCAAAGAAGCAGTAAGTGTGACAACAGCACTCTTTGTCCCTTATATTTGATCCAGAATACATGTCCTTAGCACTCACATCCAGAATAGTCCTGCCAACTATCCATATTTAGAACTTTCAGACCAGTAAGTAGACTAATTTAGTATTCATCCACTCTTAATTCCAGCATCATACACTCTAGATCCAGTCACCTTTGGATGCAAAAATTGGTCTGGTTGTGAAGAAGAGGGTGGAGGTGAAGAGAGGCCTCTCTCCTTGGCTCATGCAGTGCCTGTTGTCGACAGCTGATGTGGCAAAAGTGGGGTGATCTTTTGATCCTACATGGGTCAGATTATATATTTTTGTAAGTGTGAATAGTAAATACACTTTTGAATTACTATAAGCACTTATATGCTTATCCTCAGATATACATATATATATATATATATATATATATATATATATATATATGTTAGTTATTGGGTGCCAAATTGAGGTAAATGCATTGTTTGTATTAACATCAATCCAAAATAATCAATAAAGATGTTTTTAAGGATTTTTATTTTGTGTTTTACATTTTTTCCCTTTAGAGTTAAAATTAATTCAGCTTTTGAAGTCAAGGTGAATTAATAAATGTATGTTGATGTATGTTGATGGCATTGAGTGTAACAACTGAGAAGCTGAGAAGTGTGGGAACAAAATAAAGTTTGTTAAAAATTCAGAAAGGTAAACAGAAGCATCAGAAGAAATTTAAATATAATAAAGTGTAAAAATCTTTAAGTTATAATGTGTCCTTGGTGATAGTTCAGTCACAAATTTATGCCATAAAATAACTCTCAAGACAACATTATCATCAACATGTCTTACAAACAGCAGTGCAATAATACTTCATTATTGCTGGATATTTTAGGATGCTTAATTTTTTGACAGTCTGTTGTTTTTTATGAACTTCTCTGTGTTTTAGAACTGCTACTATTCTGGTACTAAAGAACTGTAAACTTCTTTATCTTTTTAAAGGATTATGTGAAACAAATGAAAGATGAATTATTATGATGCATCATGATAGTGTTTTACCAAATAATTTATTTCTCAAGAAAGACTTCATCACTCATGAAAAATAAACCATCCATCTGTTCTGAATCCTAAGACACTGAATATTAAAGAAATATATCAGAATGGAAAAAGTCACTTTTTATGACAGCATCAGAAACAAATAAGGTCAGTGAAATAATTCTGCATTTATAAATTAACTGAAAAACTGAAAACAAAGGACTAGGGAGCTATTACAGAATAAGGCACCACGGTATGTTTTCCTTATAGCTGCCAGAAAATAATGTGTTGAAACATTCTTTTACATCTTCGTATGCATCAGTATGGTTGCAAACCTAGGGTTTTAAGCTACTGGTGCCCAGTCAATCTTCAATTTCCCAGTATGTGTCATTGGATGGAGGGAGAGGGTTTTGAGACTGGTCAATATTGAAATACTCCCATCGTATCATGTAGTGATGATTTACCTTATTTCCTTCACTGTATAAATTTGGGAGAGTAATTAAACCATTTTCCCACATCTATGATCTAAACATGGATGTAGGGGAGGTATAATACCCTACACGAATACCTTTTGAGACAATTGGCAAGGGTACTACTTCATTCATCTCAGATTATAATATTTGATTTTAAAAGTGTGCTAGATAAGGGATTCTGATTTTCATTCACCATAAACAGCTCGTCATGTAGTCTGTAATTTGTGTGTCCTATCTAATTTCTTTACCACTATTCAATGAATGGTTTAAAAAATATATTATAAATATATTATAAATATATAATATATATATATATATATATATATATATATTTCTTTTCACCAAAGAAATACTCCTTATCTAGAACTATGAAATCAGACAGGAAATCTATTTTTATTGATATTTACTCAGTAATTTCACTGACAAATTGAAATGATACATGATTTAAATAATTTTAGTAATTCTTTAGTACTGTATATTTGTGTCTATCAACTCCAGCTATAGTTGGTCTCATATGTGTGCTAAGTTTGCTCTTCCAAAATGTTCTAAGGAAAAAACTAAGGAATAAAATGAGCATGTTCGTAGAACACTTTATCAGAAACAGATAAATGCAGCAGATAAAAAAATCCGTAAGAATATGGTGAAACTTAAAAGCGTTATCTATCAACATCATATAGTTCACATCCATCCAGTATCTAATACTGGCAGATTACACATTATTCCCAAGATTACAATCGTATATTCACTATGTCAGACCACATTCTAGGCCTTAAAACACACCTTAAAAGTTGTAAAAGAATAGAAGTCACAGGATATCTGTTCTCAACCACTGTGAAATTAAACTAAAAAACAATAATAGAAATATCTATGGAAGAATCCCACATTCTTGGAGATTAAGCAACACACATCTATTTTATTTTAGTATAATTGAAAAGAAAACAACAAAGTTTTTAGATATACCTGAAAAGTGTGTAAAGGAAAATTTGTATTATTGAGAAAAGAATCTAGAATCAGTACTCTGTTCTAAAGTAAGCTAAAAATGTCAATTAAATCCAAAGTAAGTAAAAGAAGGGAAAAAATAAAAATAGAGCAGAAATTAGTGAAAATTAACACAGAATATCAACAACATCAAGAGATAGTTCTTTTAAAAGATAAATAGGAATGATAACTCTCTAAGATGAGATAAAAAGAGAAAATAAAGGTTGAAAATAATACTACTTCATAAATAAATTGTGAAATATCATTAAAACTTCCAAGGATAGTAAATGGGAAATAAAGGAATCTTTGCATAACTTTATGTATACAAATTTGATGACATAGATGATGTAGAATTAGTTTTGAATTGACAGAATCTGCCCAAGGTAATTTACAAAGAATGAAGCAATCTGTAAAGGCCTAATCTGTTGAAAATTGAATCAACAATAATCTTTCTAGAACAGAAAGGAACAGATACAAATGTGTCCACAGATGTTAGGAAATTTTTAAGGAAGAAATTCACCAACTCCCTACAATATTTTAAAAAATAAAATCAGAGCCAATCATTCCTAACTCCTTCTAATGTTATCTATCACTATTACTATGATTAAAGATATAAGAAAAAAATTATAAGTAATATTTCTTCTGATGCAGATATAAAATTCTCCAAGTAAATATTAGCAAATTGAATTTAATAATTTATTCAAAGGGTCATACACCTGCTAAGATTTACACCAAAGTATGCAAAGCCATAGTAACATTCGGAAATCAATGGTGAACACTGTTATAAATTATGGATTTTGGGAAATCATGATGCATTAATGTAGTCACAAGTTATTAAAAAGTACTGTTAACTTGTGACATACTGATAATCTAAGATGATTTTTATCGGACTCTGGACTGGGAATATGATAACTTTCTGTAATTCTCACTCAATTTTGATATAAACCTAAAGCCTTCTCTAAAACAAACTGTTTTAAATTGAAGTACTTTTTAATGTAAATAACAGTATTTCAGCTAGTTTTATTATACAAAATTTAACGCATATTCTTTTAAAGATAAATGCAATACATTCCTTAAATATCCACCTTCTTTCAGGTATCAATATATTAAGAGATTCTACTGATTCAACACTGTTTACTATATATACTTCAACATACTGTATAGATGTAGTATTTGAGTTAATTTAAACAAATCTTTTAGAATCAAGATTCTTTGTCTATCTCTTGCTAAACCCTCCAGGACCATTTTACCATAGATAGATTTTACTATTAATGTTATTTTGACTACAGAAAAATGTGGCTATTGCATTGTTTTTTGCAAGGAAATATCAATGTAAGATATTTAATATCTATATAATGCCAAGAGAGTTAATATCTTGACATCCCTCTCATGGTAGGATCCCTATGTTCTCAAACATTTTAATTCTTGGGGCTTGTTATCTGAAAAAATGTCCTAGTTTCATAATGCACTACAAGGTTAGGAGATGGTAAATTTACCTTGGGACTAGGAAGAAAAGTCATTTTGTGATGGACACATTATTGACAAGCCTCCTTTTAAAAATGTATACTGCTATCAAACATTTATACATATAATTACAGAAAACAAACACACACACTCTGTCTCATGTAACATAAGCAGGCACATGTGTTGACAACAAAGAGACAGAGACATGCAGAAAGAACAATAGGTTCTACTGCTATTTTTACTTTATTATATTGAATATTATCAGACTAGATAAGCATCACCACTCAAGCAATTTTACCATTCTGCTATGAATTTGTATGATTTTATTTGATTTTTGCACAAAGGACATGCATCCAAAAAACCTTCTTCTATCATGTAAAGGATCAGTCTCTTTTGAGTGATTAAACATATTTACTTAATATGTTTATGTATTCGACCTTATGCTGTAATGCAAGAAACAGTGATTTGGGTATCACTTCTGCCTATCACTGAGGTAACCTTAGAAAAGGATTTGACTTGAGTAGTTTCACTACACAAAATAAAACCTCCAAAATATTTTATAAGTGTATCACCTTCTAATTCTGCGTTCTGTATTGAAAAGTATACATGGTCACTTTTATTTGGTCAAGTTCTTATCAATATGATATTACTAATAACTTCAGACAGCACATTTTATGAAAGTTGCCAGTAGCAAAAGAGCATACAAAAATACAACTCACCATAAGAGTTTTAATTTAGTTTTTATTTTGAAAAGTAGTTTTTTTTGTTGTTGTTTGTTTGTTTGTTTTCTTTTGTTACAGAAATCAAATTCTTATGCCTTCCAGACAGGGAGCTTGCACCATTGAGCTGTATTCCAGCACTAGTTCAGTTTATTTTAACATTATTTATTAGATGTCTTGCCTCTTATAAAAAGCTTAATTTTGGTAATTCTTTCAGTGAGCAAAAGGAAAGAAGACAAGAATGAAGGAAGGGAGGCATAGTTCTTAGGAACCCAAAAGGTTGCAAAATATCTGCTGTCCAAATCTTTACTGTTGATTGGCCAAGCACATTAGCAAGGCTTGTCATTTTAGATTTATTTAATTGGCTAAACATTCTTTAGCTATGTTGCCAATTTTTAAAAAAGTATCATATTGAAATCATAAAGATAAATCATCTTTTCCTTTCTTATTAAACTTCTATAAATACAGAGCTATATTAAGAAATAGGACAACTTCCTGGTGTGTAATTCTAGGAAGAATGCTATTACTGAAAATAGACACAACGAAGAACTTAATATTTACCAAAAGATATATCAGGGAGTGCTCTGTTTACTGTTGAAAGGAGTCTGGATAAGCCATCTGGTTTAGGGGAAAACTTTACAACTGTTATTTACTCAACTGAAAGTACTTCAAAAAGAGAAAGTATGGAGTAACTGCAAAATTTCTATTTCGTTCTATAGCTGAACAACTCATCAGAGACCTAGCTGTGCTGGTATCAATAATCTTCCTTCCTTGAATTTTCATAATACTTCATTCAACCTCAGTCCTGAATAAACACTACAATTGGAAAGTACATAAACAATTTAAAGGTTTGCATTATGCTATTGAGCTGTTAAACTCTTTCATTTTTATATTTAAAAAACCCAAAATTATAAAACTGATTATTATGATGTTTAATTGTAGTATTTTCTCCACAACTTGTTTATAAGGACTACAAAGTACTATCCATTGTTCATTAAAAAATCCAGCATGCAGATATTTACAACAATTGTGTTAATTGTTACCAAGAATTTGGAAGCATTTGAAATATTCTACAGGTGAACAGATATAATCTGTTATCAGACCTTGAGAGCTTGTTTTGAATTTCTAGTAGTGGAGCTGCTATTCTTATGCCCTTGCCTGAGTAAGAGGTATTACTGTATCAGGAATGATCGTTCTTTTTGACCCAGAGTGCACCTTCAGGAGGGGAGCACCTGGGGCAGTGAGGGGGGAAGGAGGTACCTGTCTAGTCAGTCAGATCAGTGGAATCAATCCTGATCAATGATGCGACAGGTCTCACTTTCACAATCTGTTATCAGAGCTAAAAGAAACCAACACATGAACAAACAACAACTACAAAAATTGAAGAAACCAGACCAGAAGCTAACATCACTTAAACACATATTACTAAAATCTGAAAAATTTACAATACGAAGATATACTCAAATATTTCAAGGAAAGAGACACTATGGTAACTACTGTTATGTCAGATTATCTTGTGGTGAAACACTATGTTGCTTAAATTGTTCTGTTCTGACCTGTGTTATGTCTTCTTTTATCTTACTCTCTTTTTTTTTGAAATAAAAAAATTTACAAGTTATACCATCCCAACACTTGAGATTCTGGGGAAAAAATGGAAACAGTAAAATGTTCTATGATTGTCAAGAGTTAAAGCTGAAGGATGGATGAATAAGCAGAACCCAGAGAGTGGTGGTATCCTTCTGTGTGATATTATGATGTTGAATGTATGCCCAAATTTATGTATTGTCCAAATTCATAGAGTGTGTAAGAGTAAAAGAGAACACTGCTGTGATCTGTGGCCTTTGGATAATAATTTTGTGTCAGTGTAGGACAACTGTTTGTGGCAAATGTAGTCGCTGCTGAGAAATGTTTATGGAGGATGACACTGCAAAGGGCAGGGCATGAGTGGAGACCACACTTTTTGTGAACCTAAAATTGTCCTAAAATACAAAGCCTGTGAGCAACAAACCTGCCAAAGGAAGAAGACTAGATCTACAGCAGTTCAGGCTTGGGCTTCTTCCAGTGTTCACCGATTTTTATTTTAAACTTCTGAACCAGCAGCACTCCCCACTCAGAACACTAATTCACCCAAAATATATTCTGTATTCTACTTTGCACTGTTAAAGTCTCTTTAACATTCAGAGGCTCCATTCAATCTCAAGTGAACATTTTTTTCTATAAAATCTAGCCCAAAGCAGGATGAATTAATGTATTTTAATACTATCTTAATTGAGACCTATTGGATTATACGGATTCTTAAGCTATGGCTTTAAAGAAAGAAAAATAAATCTCTTTTCCCAGAATGTCTGACTGCTTTAGAGGAAATAAATCTGTTTAAAAGACTGAGATCTCCATTCCTAAAGGATTTTACCATTTATTAAATTTTGTGTATCACTGTGTTACCCAACATTTTAATATTCAGAATTTGGAGTCATTTTGAATCATTTAAAACACAACACGAGAAAATGTATTTGGAGAAATCAGCAAAGATGTTTGTGACATAAAAGTGACTTCAAAATAATATATATAAGCCATACATGCATGACAAAATGCTTAGGATAAATCTAAGAATATCTATTTGTTCTTGAGATAAAATGGCTAAATGAAATTGCTTGAAATCCTGGTGTCTTATATAAGAATTTCATCTCACTGATTCTGTTTTGCCTGTGAGTTATTCTTAATATTGAATTCACAGTACGTGGTGGCAGAAAAAGTGTTCTGTTTGGTCTGCTGAAGTGTGGAAACTCACACTGATTTTCCCTCGTTATTCCTCACTGTATATGTCACGACTTGATGCAAAAATTTCCCACTGTATCCTTTATTGAAATTATCTAATATATAGACAGTTGTTGGGTCCTGCCACACAAAGCAGACACCATTGGGGATTATATCAGCTGCTTTTAAAGGTAATATTCTTAGCCTGTTTATGGTACTATAAAGATTCCTTATGCTGGGTAATTTATGAGTAACAGAAATTTATTTCTTAGTTCTGCTGGCTGAGAAGCCCAAGGTCAGATCATCCAAATATTCAAATTTTGGTAAGGGTTTGTTCTTTGCTTTCAAGATAAAAACATGCATACTAGATAGGCAGGAGGTGTGAGGCAGCTCCCTTCAGTCTATTTATAATGACACTAATTCTTCATTATGGTTTTCAGATATGAATTTGGGTCGGAGAAGGCAGAGGAACCCAACTTTCAAATTACAAGAGGATCCTGAAAACATGCAGTCAGTCTTCTCAGGAAATTCAATGCAAATTGCACACCACTTTTAAAATAGACAATTGCACTTATAAGAAATTCTTGCATATTTATAATGGAGAATGTCCAAGTATCTTGAACAAATGAGGCAGAAAACAGAAGAAGAGGGAGTAAATATAGATCTCATCATTCGTTTGTTCTAAATTGCTGCACCTTTCACTTTGTTCTATTCCTCCTGGAACATTTTTTTTTTTTGAAATTTGTACTCACTTCAAATTCACTCCTAAAGATGTTGCTTAGCACTCCAGATTAAAATAACTGACACTGAAATGTAAGTAGATATTATAATTATTCTCTTAAAAAATCATTGCATATAAAAGGTCAAATTTTTTAAAATAATTTGCCATGGGGAATCTGTGAGCCATGTTCCACGGACCCAAGCCTGGTGGAGCCCTTGTCTACATCTGAATGCAGAGAGCACGTGGAAACAGGAAGAATCTGCATGGAGCCATCACACCTGCTTATGTGTCCTGTGGTGTTATTGAAACGTTGAAATGTGTGGTGAAGAGAGGATGGCAGAGTCAAAGCAGAGTACAGTTCATAAACTAGCTAAAAAAACAAATAGTGATACTTACTGAAGACACAGAGGTTACAAACTAAGGTTTTTTTGAGATTAAATATAGCAGAAATCAAAATGAATGGAAATCTAATATCAGGAAGACATATGGATAGGTATTATGTTTCAGTGAAGACCGACTTATCTGGGGCAAGCAATGTGTTATGGTCTTAAACTGAATCTCACTTATACCTAGAATAGGTTAATAGCAAGAGATGTTATCAGTGTAATTTTCCATGGAACTACATATAAAATGGATATATTTGAGTACTCATGAATACTAGTTGATCAGTGAGTTATGTATCTTTGCATTGTAACTTGTGAGAACAACTAAATATAGACCAAAATATTTGGAAAAACTTTGTCTATTCACTGTAATAAACAGTGACAGGGACAGGGACAGGGACAGAACCTGTCCTTTTAGCAAGGTTTTTCTTGCTGTTATCCACTAAAGAAAAGAGCAAAATTATTACAAAGCATTCACAGGATATTAGGTATTGTTGGTAATCTACAGATGGGTAACATATACAGGTTAGCATGCAGTGTAAACTCTATGCATATATTGTGTCACTTAACAGAGGAAGTTGAGCATCTGAAGATTTGGATACATGGGTTTTCTGGAACCAAATGCCAATGGATAACTAAAGGATGACTTGGAACCCAGTGATGATTAACAATGAAATAGGTCTTGACTATTTCTGATACTGGTAAATAATAGATTTTAAAAATCACCTCTAAAAAGGAAATAAAATAAGCTACCTGTTAGAGTCAAATTTAACAAGTGTTACAACTATATTTAATTTGTAATTAAAATTAAATTGTGCTACATACAATAAATCATACTGTATTCTAATGAATAATCACATTTTCTGAAAGATGATAGTTTTTCAGTATATTGATATATTTCTAAAAAACTTAAAAGCTTGCTTGTCTGAAAAAGTTCTACACTACCCATTATTATTATTATTATTATTTTTAACCAGTACCAGGGATCGAACTCACAACTGCCTGCTTACAAGGCAGGTGCTTATGCCACTGAGCTAAATCCCCAGCCCCTACACTACCCTTTATTGTTTTATTAATGGAAAAAGAGTGTTATTGGACAGATTAAATGAATTTTGGCTTTGCAGCATACGTACTTAGCATGAAAATAAATGCAGGTGTTAATTCAGGCTCTACATAAATTATGAGTATCTTAGCTTGGGAGCGAAAGACTTAAGTACAAGGAGATAGAAGAAGAGGATGAATTTCCCTCTTATGCCTAATGAGGAAATCTGTAGAGTTTTATGATGAGGAATTATATTACACAATCAGATATAAAATGTGAATGAAAAGCTTGTTCCAAAACTTTGCCCCTCCACCCTAGTCTATAGATTTTCTTATTTTTCTACCAGAACTACATTGCCTTGTTTCCTAATATTCAGGTCTTCTTTTATATTCTTTACATTGCTTCTGATTGACACTAGTTGTTTATAATTGAATATTTCAGATCAATATATTCCCAAATTTATGACATGGAAAAACAATAAACATGCATTTCAGATTTATTCCATTTGCCCCAAATTTCTTTTTTTAAATTTTAATTAATTCAGTTCATTGATACATTTTAAATATACATAATCATCATTTTCATCATAGAGATTTTGTTCTACACATGAAATATTTCAATTTCTTATTTGTCCCATTCCATTATCCTCTTTTTAATGATATTGAAACGAAGTTCACCAAGTATAAAACATTTTCCAGGTCTTTCACATTACAAACTTAGGGGTACTGGTTGAATTCCCCTCAAAGGCATTTAATTTGTATCTCTTGTTCTATTGTTCTCCAAATTTGCTGCACTTAAGAGGAAGAGGGTATTAAGGACAGATCAACATTAGTGTAAGAGTAATTGTAGGGACAAAAAGACATAAAAAAGCCACTCTGTAATAATGTCATTAGATCCACCAGATTTTGTACAGTACATCTGAGGAACAAAAAGTTTTAAGTGAAACTCCAGAAATCTCAATTCTGGCCTGCGATTTCCCACAGAAATCTTAATGATTTTATTTATTTTATTTAGATCTTATAAGACTAATTTTCTTATTGTATACCAAGGGCAAAATCTGAGATCTCTATTAATTGACATAAAGAGATCTTGCAGGTATAAATACAAAGTGGGAAAAATTTGTTCACAGAACATTATCTTTTAAGAAAAAAAAACAATGGAAAAGCATTCGAAATATGTAAAGGGGAAATACCACACTGGCTTTCTCTCGGAAGGGGCCAGGATGGTGAGGTATGGGGCCAGTGGGAAGGCAACGAAAGGGAAGCCTAAACTGTGCTTATGCGATTTTAATTTTTTTATTTGATTTTTGTGTACTGTTTGTGAGAAGGGATGCCTCCAACATCTACCTCAATTTTAACCTAGTGAGCCAAAGACAGGAAATTTTATTTGCTTTCCTTCTCAGCCATATGTTTCAGCATTCATTATTTCAATATATTCTTCTGATTAACATTGATTTCATAGCAAAAGTTACCTTCTCAGCAGTTTGAAACAACTTCATCAACTTTTTTAAAGGCCAGTGTTGTACTCTCTTTTCATTCTCTCTCAAACTATGTATCTCAGAAAGTATTCTTTCAAGACTGAAATACAATCTTGGAGGTGTATTTTAATTTTTGACTCTTTTTCATGACTTTTTAAATTAATTATGTCGATCAGTACATTTTAGATATACATAATGATCACATTCATCATAGGGTGTTTGTGTCTACGTCTGCTTTTATTTCCAATCCCCTTACCCCTTCAGCCTCTTTCCCCCTACTTATTTACAAAAGTTTTGTTTCCATTTTTCCCCTTTTCTCACTTTTTTCTTTTCCTTTCCTTCTTTTTTTTTTCCTGCTCCCTAGTCCTTCTTCCCATTTGAATATTTTCTTCCTATGTGACAATATCTATTATACATTTTTTATGCTTTGAGTTTTTCTTATGGCTAAGATTCTCCATCTTCGTGACAGATTGTAGCAACATTCCCTTCAGACTCTAGGAGCCTGTAGAGATCATAAAGTATTCAGTTGACTCAGCCTTTTAACACTACAACTATCTTTGTTCATGGAAAGCACCTCTATGTTTAACTACTGTTTATTGCATAACTATATCATCATAGAATGGTAAGGCCTGCTGTCTGGAAGTCTAAAGACTTCCAGATTACTGTTCCAATCTTGGGTTAGGAAATGACTCTGAGACCTAAAGAGTTTCACTTCCCTTTGACTCTTCTTCCTAACTTCAACTTCATCTTGCATCACAGTTTTGACGATATAGTTAGTCGTCAGCAAAATGACTTCTTAATCATTTTGTATCTTTTACGATTCTCTTATTTTTTCTGAGATCAGCCTGCCAATTATAGGATCACAGTGAGATTTTGTAGACATTTTTAGAGTCATTGGAGAAAAAACAATGTAAAAATATGTTACTGCTTAGTCTTTTCTTTCTTTCTTTCTTTCTCTCTCTCTTTCTCTTTCTTTCTTTCTTTCTTTCTTCCTTTCTTTCTTTCTTTCTTTCTTTCTTTCTTTCTTTCTTTCTTTCTTTTTTTCTTTCGATACACTGATTAATTAGTTATCTGTATTTTCCTTTCACTATTTATTTTTCACTCTCCAACACAGCAGTTACAGGGTCAGAGATGTGGGATGTAGACCTGTTGTGCCCAATGCTTATCTGATGGCACTGTCAATATTCAAAGTAAGAGTTGTTTACAAACAGGAAATATGAGTCTGGGAAGAGTCATGCTGGTTGAGGAGTTGGAAATTACTTTGATTTATGTAAATCTCTTGTTTATCATGAATCATTTGCCCTATAGCTTTAAGAACAATTAGTAATTCTTGTTTAAATTCATTTTTATTTTGAAGTTTTTATGTACTAATGGATGAGGTGCTTTATTATATTCACAAACATGTAAAATCATTCTTCAAAGCTATTTAGGAAAATAATTCTAATAAAAATTTCAGGAAAGATAAATTGAAATTTTGCTCCATAAACCCAGATACACATTTACCACAGAGAGAGCAGATACTTAGAATGAGAAGAGACAAAGAAAGGCAAAAAGTCAGCTTGGTGGAACCCATGATAAAATTTACAAATTCAAAAACAGCATGATAATTGAGTGAGAAAGGATATTGTAAAATGCTATCCAGTAATTAATTCTGTATCATTATGAATGTGCCTGTTTTTAAAATAAAAATTGTCTTACCTTTAAATTTATAAAAGATGTGCAGTGGTCTTTCTTAACTGCCATGAAAATTTACAACCAATTTGGTCTTCTAAATCTACAGAAATTGTTTCATAACTCTGTAAGCCTGAAGTATGAAATCAGGGTTCAATCCAGGGCTTGTTCTCTCAGAAGCCTCTGGGGAAAGTATTTCCGTGGGTCTTTGAGCTTCTGGTAGTCTCTGATGTCTTTAGTTTATTGCAATATAACACCAGTCTCCACCTCCATTTTCACATGGCTATCTTCTCCAAGGGTCTCTGTGTCCTTTTTCCTTTTTGAAAGGCTTTAGTCATGGAGTTTCTGAATCATAATGCATCCAATATGACTTCATCTTGATATTCTCAATCATATTTTCAAAGAGTATACTTCCAAACAAGTTCACATTCTTAAGTATTGGATTTGGGGAATGGAAATAACTCAGGGTGAAACTTTCAACCCACTAGCAAATGCATGCATCAGAGAATTAGGAAGGCAGTTTAAATTTTTTACAAGGGAAAACAAGCCCTTGCCAGCAAACCAAAATAGGAAGAGAGATTAGGCAGCTGACTGACCACAGAGTGAATAACAAAGGCTTCCTGGGAAATATTGATAAGCCACTCAAAAGGAAAAGGTCAACAAGCCAATGAAGACATCTTGCATACTAGGTCATGGCACACAGGAGTGTGCTTAACTAAACAGCTAGTGATTGAGAGATGCAATTTTGGTTATAGTCGGGCTGATTCTGTTTCTCAGAGTGGTTCACAAACCACCTGTACTGTAATTATTTTGAGTGCTTATTAACATGATATTACAGGATTCCTTCATAGAAGCTATAAATCCAAATTTCTGAAGATAGTGAGCAGAAAGCTTCAAAAGTCATGTTTTCTTTGGCCAGTTCTTGTGCCTTCTGAGATGTGGCAAATTTTCATGTAATTAAGATGCTTTGTTTATCAGTGACTGAGTCAGTGACAGGAGGGGGAAGGAAAGATGTGGAAACTTGAAATGTCCTTTATGGCAGGAGAGTCCTTGTTTTCTGTCTTTCCCATATACTTTGTACTTCTGATTTTTTTTTTTTTAATTTGTTTCTCATTTGCCAGTTTATTTACTACCCTTAAAATACCTTTCATCTAGTATCTGTTTATTAAAATATTCCCAAACATCAAGACACAGTTGACACTGTTTCTCATCTCTGAAACCAACAGGGATCACTTTTATTCTGACTCACGGTCAGTTGTGCAAAGTCATGCAATTTGAAGTACATTAAGAGTTCCAGTTTGAGACACTCATTTCCTTCTGGAAACATTATGCGCTACAGGAACCTAGGAAATAAATGTGCTTCCTGTGATCATCAGAGACTCAGCTGCTGTGATTGCCTGAAGGTCAGCTATCTGTTACAAAAATATACTTCTAAATTAGGATTTTAGTTTGCTACACATTATATGAGGTTCTAGTTTATTATGAAATGACTCAGGCATAGAGACAGGCTCATGTCAAATTTAGTTTTTCCCATTTAAAAAAAAAATCTTCATAAAAGTACATACTGCCTCAACATTTTATTATACATAAATCATATATAATTAAGTTGAATAAATTGGTTGAATACTATAAAACTATCTAATTTAAAAACAATGATATCAAATTAATGAAATTAATGAAAATGAGCCACCATAAAGTAAGTTAATTATTAACTACCCATAATAATATTTAATGTCAATTAGTACTTAGAATATGTATTATGTGTCTTTATTAATATAAATTAAATGTGTAATTAAGAAACCAGAGATAATTTATTTTTAATAAGGTGCTTTTCATTCTACAGAATGTAGTGTTGGATAACTTTGGGAGAATTTCTGTTTCTCCTAGGTAGAAGTTATCACTGTGATTCCTCATATGTGACAGACATTGTACAGGCACATAATGAGTTTTCAAATTAAAATAATGTCTCTGGGGTTTTTCACACAGCCTACCTCAGAGTCAGGAATGTAAATGAGAAGACAGGGTAGTAGCCATGCCAAGAAGGCAGACAGGCACCTGTTGAAATTAAGCTAATTCTCAGACTGAAATAATTAAGTTTAGGATGTGCCTGGTTAAAATGAGGGTCAGTCATACAATGGCTGTCACTAGAAACAAAGTTAAAGTGCTCATCCACTAGTACTGCTTTTTCGAAGATTTTCTTTCAGAGTTATTTATTAAGAGGCATTTCTTTACATTGCTGGTCCAAACTTCTACTATAGGCTTTCCTGAAAGAAAAGACGTTCTAGTGAGTAATTATGTTTCTTTTTCTTAAGATCAATGCTGGTGTTTACACAAGGTACTTGTGCATGTGTGGGGGAGCTGGGGGAGCCTGAAAGAAAAGAAATGATTAGAAGTATTATTTAAAGGGAAATTAGGGGCCAGGGATATAGCTCAGTGGCATAGTGCCTACTTGACAAGTGCAAGATCCTGAGTTTGATTCCCAGTACCAAAAACAAAACAAAACAATAGTAACAACAACAAAACCCCCAAAAGGGAAAGTATGCCACACAGATAATAAGAATTGAAATCAGAAAGTAGAAAGCAATAAAGGAATTGAATATTTAACATTTAGCAGTATTTAACAGTGGCTCTAAAGTGTGAGATGCTACTTCTGAGGACTGCCAAGACACTATTAGGAGATCATGAGGTCCAAGCAATTTCCCAGAAACTAAGAAAAGAGGACTGAAAAACAAACAAACAAACAAACAAACAAAAAAACTCAAAACAAAATACTTTTTTTTCTCAAAATAAAATACTTTTGCAAAGGCTGGGGATAAAGCTAAGAAAGAAACTAATCCCCAGTATTGCCAAAAAATATGCTATCTAACTATTATCATCTTATTATTTTTTAGCAAGCTGCCATCTTTTTCTGATGGCCCACAGGTGATGTTATGGAAAACTGCTAGGGCTTTAACATGACAAAATTAGTGGTAAATCAACCTAGTAGAATTGTGTAATTTGTTGGCAAATATTCACAGCATAAAGAATTGCAGTGTAAGAATAATCTTGACAAAGCAATATGCATCATTAATTGCATTTAAAATTGATTTTTTGAGTTGACATCTTTTAATATTTCATGTAAAGAAATGGGAAGAATGTATGAAGCAGTTTTTCCAGTGAATAATTCTTATTTTGCACAATTGGCTCAGTAAGGAACTGAACTAGCCACAGTTTTACAGAACAGCATTTTTGCTTGAAAAAACTACAACCAGGCAAACCAAAGTCACTCTGATACAAATAACTAACGTATATTACTTAGCAATTAAGAAAATGAAACTTTCTTTTCAAGGAGAAGCAAAGTGACCATATTTTGGCCAAAAATAAAATCTGACATTTCAAGCAAAAAATCAGCAGTTTGCAATACTTGCACCTTCTATCCTGAATTTAATAATCTCCAATTTTAAAGAACTTTAAAATGAAATTGGTAATGAATTATTGATTCAAATATTTTAAATTGTGTGTAATGACGTCATTACTTGGAGATCTGCAAAGCTCAGTGTATCAACCGTTTTTTAAAAAATAATGAATATAACCATAAATGGTTTGCTAATGTCCACTCAGTTCTAAATAGACTGATGAATTTTTATTTATGAGGATAATGAGATTTCATTGACATAGCTTTAGATTCCACATTACAGTTAAATTTTAAGAAATTCCATCTTTTAATTTTCCTGAATGTCCAAGAAGTATCTATAATGATCTGATAAATGTATAAAAATGTCCTTTCTTGAGACTTCTGTCTTTTTCATATACTTGAACTATAATATGTTCACTGCATATTGAATGAGGGTGAAAATATATGAACTTCATACTTTATATAAAACATTAAAGAAATTTACAAAAATTGAAAAAGAATGCCACTCGTCACTATTCCTAGTGATATTGAAGCTCTTTATAGGACTACACCCTGATTGCTGTCTACTGTAGTTCTCCTCTGAATTTATGTTCCTAATTATTTGCTGAACTTTAAAATTTTCCTGCTGGGGATTTAGCTCAGTGGCATAAGCGCCTGCCTTACAAGTGCACGGTCGTGAGTTCGATTCCTGGCACAAAAATAAATAAATTAATTAATAAAAAAATAAAATTTTCCTATTGGTCCACATTCAAACTGTTATCATGACCAGTTACACATATTCTTGGGCAAGAACATAAAGATTAACTGTTATCAAGAGCCCCTGATTCTTAAAATTATTGAGGACCTCCAAGATCATCTGTTTACTGGATCATATATATTGATATTTAGTACATTAAAAATTAATATAGAAATTTTAGACACATTATTGTTATTTTATTTTATTTAGTCATTGCATGTCAATATTATTAACAAATTTTATGGGATGTATATATATATTTCTCTCAAAGATAATTCTATTTGAAAGCACAGCTCAAAAAGGAAAACTAGCAAGTTTGTAAGTCATTTTGGGTGGAGGAATACTGGGAATTGAACTCAGGACCTAGCACTTGTCAGACACATGCTTGTGCTGCTGAACTACATCCCTGGCTACATTTCATTTTTACCTCGATGCTGAAACTAGGTAAGACAATTATAACAGCAAAATATAAACACTGGATCCTAAGGGAAACATTAGCAAATCAAACCAAAATGATTTAATAAAAATTAAAGAAAAATTTTCTTGAAGCTAGGGAAACAGTATAAAATACATATAGATGAATAAAAGAATAAACAAAATGATTTTAAAAAACAAGCAATTAGCAGTGAAGTATGAAAAAGATCCTCCTAGAAATCAAAGAATAGAATACAATTCTGTATCATTTAAAAGAATATATTGGAGGGGCTGGGGATTTAGCTCAGCGGCTTAAGCGCCTGCCTTGTAAAGCAGGCAGTCGTGAGTTCGATCCCCAGTACCGATAAAAGGAAAAAGACAAAAAAAAAAAAAAAAGAATATATTGGAATATTAATGGAACAAAAAGCAGTGTTCCTGGATACAGATGAGGACAGAAACGGGAAGGTACTTTGCATGGTGATGTAAGCTGACAGATATTTTGCAGAGTTCCACAATGGGGCAAATACTGTGTCTCTATCTGAAACCGTACCTGAAATTAATGCTATATTTATTAAAGGCCTGAATTTCAAAACCTAAACTTTAGTCGTATTAGAATGAAATACAGAATATTTTTGTAGCTTCAAGCAAGATCTTTCAAACATAACAGTATGTGGAATAATGGCACTAAGCAGAACTGAAGCTGATGGAAACCCTGAACTGAATTCTACAAGTCTTTGCAGTGCCAGATCTTAATCCTCAGCTGCTGGAATTTAGGTTTTAAGCAGGGTCCTGGTGAAAAATGTTGGGGTATGACAGTCAGTAGAGTAAGGACAATACTGAGGCTGGAGATTTAGCTCAATGGCATAAGCGCCTACCTTGTAAGCAGGCAGTCGTGAGTTTGATCCCCGGTACCGATAACTTATGGTTTGAGGTGACTGTGAGAGTATTTTCTAGTCTAGCAATAGGTGTGCTGTGCTATACCAGAAACATAAGTCCTCTCTTGCTAAGGGAGAAATTTTTGAGCAAATAAAATGTAACACACAAGAGAAACTTACATAAGAAAGTGAAGATAAAAGTTACAGGCTGGTGTAAAAATACATAATATAACAAAGATTAGAATATATAAGAACTCCTATAATTCATATGTGAAAATAACATGACTAGCTTGATTTGGTGGCACAAAACTATAATTCCTGCACTCTGGAAGACTGAGATTCTGTGTCAAAGGTTTGAGCCCCAGTTCAGCAGCTTAGAGATTTAGGATGATGCTGTCTCAGGAAAGAAAGAAAGAAAGAAAGAAAGAAAGAAAGAAAGAAAGAAAGAAAGAAAGAAAGAAAGAAAGAAAAAAAGAAAAAAAGAAAAGAAAGGAAAAGAAATTGTAATTGTAGCTTTGTATAAAGGTCCTGAATTCTATCCCCAGTACAGAATAAATAATTGAGTGAATGAATAACTAACTAAACAAATAAGACAGATAACTGAATTAAAACATTGGTACAATTTGTGAAAATCCAACTTCAAAGGACAGCAAAGTTGCATAAAAAAGTGCTCAACTTCATTAACAGGAGGAAAATAAAAGACTGAGATAAAATTCCACACTAGTTAGAATGGGAAAACATTTGAAAAACCAATTAGATGCAGTAAGATAATTTCTATATATTTAGAAAATGTATAAATTGGTGCAGTCATTTTTGAAAAGCAATTTCTTAGAATCCTATAAAATTGAAAATCCCCGACTAACCCAAATTCAATTTCACAGCAAGTTATTTCTGTAAGGAGGGTCAGGTACTTATATGAAGAGACATATATATAAATGTTCCTGGTCACATTGCTAATAATTAAAAAAAAATAGTTGAGGAAACATTTTATGATAGTTCTACAGAAAAAATTCTATATTTTTGGAATATTATTATATGTCGATTCCAGTTAATGAGATAGATTTTTATATATTATTATAGCTATCAAAATCATAATATTGACTTGTATTAACCATTGTTACTATCTTACCATCTTATTTTGATATTTCATAACATTGTTTTCATTGCTTTTTCTCTTTACAATAAAAAAATCATAATATTGAAATAAAAGGCATAAGTTTCATGTGTACAGACATTCACACAGATATACCTACATAACTTACCTGCATATCTTTATATATTAATATACATGGTATATGCATTACATGTGATATATTAAATTTATTTGAATATTATGATATTCTTAATATTCATTTGAATATTATGATATTCAGTGCATATCATTTCAAGTATTCATGTTGTGTAAGTATATAAATTATATATTTATGATATTGCTAATAATTACCTTCAGAGATTACAGCCTAAGGCAGATGATAAAAATGATGGGACAAATGGAAAACTGATACAAAGTTGGGTTTAGAAAAACTGAAAATAAAAGATTAGGGATAAAAATAGGAATTTATATTTGTAAGGCAAACACACACACACATATATATTTTTTATATATATTTGCTAAAAAGAAGTGCTGGGGCAAATTTAAATATATAGATCTGCTTTATATCTTCTTCCAGGAGTCTGATCATTTTTAACCACTGTATCCTGGAATAAATGTTTGTTTTCCTAATATTGAAAACCACAGTTCAGTGGACAGGGAGGGTTTATTCTCTGAGGGGGTCCAACTGTCCTGAGTTGGTGTTGCATACACAGTTATGTGCTCTGCCCTTATGGCTCTATTTGCCATCTGTCAGGGAACAAAGAATTCAACTTTCCTTTTATCTTCAATATAAAAACCAAATTCATTTCTCAAATGTCTCATTTCTACACAGACAAATATACTGAATAAATAGTAAAATAGAATTACCAAAACTATTAAAATCATATTATATGAATTGTGTTTATTATGTGAGCTTTTAGTAGATTCAAATGCTTAGAATATAGAAAAGGTATCTTTTTCCTTGAATTTTTTGAATCAAAACAAATTTTTGGTAAAATAAAGGCTAAATCTTACTAAATCTTTAAGAAATGTTAATATTCTCTGATAGTATTTTTGAAATTACTGGTTAGAGGAAAATTGCCTCCTACCTAGCTTCTGTGCTGCTGCTTCTAATGACTATTTTAATTGCAGATGATTCTCATTTTTGTAGCTTTGCTGATAAATTGGAAACAAATGATATATATCATTAATTGCTGTGTGTGGAACACTGGATTTTAAAACCTGCCTTTTTTCTGCCACAAATTCACTTTGATTATTATGAAAAGAGCTTTGTTCCATTAAGAGAAGACATTAAGAGAAGCACCAATGGAAACAACCCAGCGTTTCCAGTTGCATCACCTTAGTGGATACTCAGAGTTTCCAGGAGATCACATCCCACCGATTCACTCATCATTCCCATCATGCTCCTTGGAGACTGTGTGTTAAAGAAGATGATCATTCATTTTTGATTTGCATTTTCTTAGAATGATGCCAGCCATTATTGTGCTTCTCTCTATCCTCCTTTAGCTTGGATTTAAAGACAAAAGGAAAAAAAGGCAAAACGTGCCTCTTTATTTATTCTTTTTTTTTAAATGATGTCATCCTGAATAAAGACTTTTTTGATGATATTATATTGCACAAATCCTCCCTTAACTAAGTGCACAAGTTAATTGTGTAGGTTGATTTACAAACAAGTGAATACAGTGTGAAAAGAAAAAAGTATTGAAGAGTGGGGAAGTCAGAGGGTTGAGAGGTTAAGGTTAATTCTCAACTTGATCGACTTGGGAACTATCTAGAGGATTAGTAAAGCACCCCCATTGATCCTCTAGCTGGCTGGAGTTGTGTCCTGAGGAGTCATGGAAGCATGACCATGGAGCCTAAATCTGAACCTTTGTCCCTTTAGCTCTGATGTTCCTCTCCTGCTTTGCTTTCCAGGAACCGTGCCCTGAATTTCTTTGTCTTTCATCTCATTTTAAGATGAGTATTGTTTTTTATCATTGGAGCCAGTCTACTGTAGACTGAATTCCCTGAACCAGTAGATACATTCAATCTTTCTTCTTTTAATTTGTTGGTGTTGGGTATTGTATCCTAGTAATAGGAAAGCTAATACAAAGACATATCTATGTTGGGTGATCAATGAACAGAAAAGGTTTACTATAGTAATAATATAAAATTCCAAAGAATGGAAAGTGGTGAAATAACATGGCATAAGTGGACCAGGTCATACTTAGATGGGAGGAAGCATCTCCTGCAGACTGCCTGAGAAGCTGAGCATGAAAGATAAAGATGTTATCAATTACAGCACATACATTTGGAAAAAAAAAAAAACCCACAAAATTCAAAGCAAAAAACTCTCTAAGGATGTTTAACAAAGTCTGAGAAAAATCTAGCATAAGCATTACTTCATCCATATGGAATTTACTGGCCAATCCCCTCTTCCACCATATATCAAGGTGGTCACTTCCGTCACCATCCCTTCCACAGGCGGAATGGGAATTTATCTGGATCTTTTACAGAATAGCAGTTTGTCAGAGGCCAAGATCTGGCACAAGCAACTCAGATCTTTTAAAAAGCATACTTAAAATTCAATCAAACTAATTGGCATTTAAATTAATTCATGTTCAATTTGGAGCAGCTAGCTGTACATACAAGTCCTACAAGCTTTATAACCACTTTAGCAGGGTAAGATGGACAGGGAACAAGTATGTCATTAAATTGTGAGGGTGAGTTCCATTTCTCACACTGCCCAACCACATAATTCTGAACAGCTCTCCTCCTAAAATAAACTAGGAGATCTGCAAGGATACAAAACTAACCTAGTTTTGTAAGTGTTAGTGAGTCAAAAAGACTGAAGGATTTGAGTGATAGGTAAAGTAGAAAATGAAAGTACAAAAGGTGAATTAGAAGTCTGGAGTTGCTATGCCATCACAGGCACAAACCCTGCTGCTGAGAAATTCAGTGCTCATGCTCACAGGAGTGTCACGAAAATGGCAACACAGAATCTGTCAAAAAGACAGGTTCCAGAAAAGTACTTTACTCTCTCCCCAGATTTAGGTTGGGACTCAAATAGTCTCATGCTAAGAATAAGAAATCCATGAGACCTTTCAGGGTCTGTTCTCTAGTTTCTTATCATCTCAGTTTTTGACTGAATTAAAGTGATGTATCCAGAATTTCAGTCTCGTTGGTGTTCTAGGAATAATATTTGAAGTCACAATGACTAGAGAACCAAGAAATTTTTTGAAACAAAAAGTGTTGCCCTAAGTGAAACCTTAAGAAGTTATCAAATATGACTCATTAATTATTCTTAGTATTTCAAGTAAGTTAAATATTTCAATTTTTAAAGTGAATAAATTTATAAATCATAATTTCTGGAATTAAAATTAGAACTATTGAAATGAAGAATTTACTGGATATATTTAAAATACATTAAGTATAAAGGGAGAAGTTCAGAAGGAAAGTTCCTAGATAAAAACTCAAAGAAATGAAGTGACAGGAAGTACAGAGAAAGCACTTAAGTGTGATAGGTGAATGCAAAGAAATGGTTAACATAGTTCTAATATGAATCAAAGAAGGAGCATAAACAATAAGTGATGGAGAAATTCATAGAAATGGTGTGATAGAGACATCAAGAGAAATGTTCATATAGTTCTAATTTGAATCCAAAAAGGTGCATAAGGAATGAAAAAAAGTAATATTTGAAGAGCTAATGAATAAGAATACTCCGAATCTGAACAACAAAAAAGGTGCAGTAACTTAAAATGCACCATAGATACTAGCAAGTATCAGAGAGAGAGAGGGAGAGAGAGAGAGGAGAGAGAGAGAGAGAGAGAGAGAGAGAGAGAGAGAGAGAGAGAGAGAGAGAGACAGAGAGACAGAGAGAGAGAGAGAGAGACAGAGAGAGAGACAGAGAGAGAGACAGAGAGAGACAGAGAGAGACAGAGAGAGACAGAGACAGAGAGAGGGACAGAGAGAGAGAGAAATAGACAGAGAGAGAGAGAGAGAGAGAGAGAGAGAGACAGAGAGAGAGAGAGAGAGAGAGAGAGAGAGAGAGAGAGAGAGAGAGAGGAAAGAGAACCACACAGACTACATCCATGGAAACAACCATCTCCAGAAAATTCTTCACAAAATTAGGGTAAGGATTTAAAAGAAATGAGGCAAAGGATATTTTAAGAGGTAAGTGCAAACTTAACTTTTCATTCATAAAGAGTGGGCACCTGAGTGCATGGAATGTGAAGTTAAAATGTTGAAATATGGTAAAGTACTGAAGTTATACAGAGTATATTCTTTTAAGATATTAGAAAATAAGAAAATCAATAATAAGTGAAATAACTTATCATGTGGTCAGAAACTATGGACTACATTCTAAAAAACTGATACCTTCAAGCAGAAATCACATTTTTGAAATTCAAGAGTATTTTGAGTTGATCAATAAAATGAAAAGTTAGTCTTAAAAGAATTCATATTAAGTCATTCCATTTATGTAGTAAGCAAAAAAAAAAAAATACAGAAATGTAGAATGATCTAGGAAATTAGTAGTTGCCAGGAGTTAGACAGTGGTCTGGGGTAGTTAGATGTTATCAAAAAAAGAACATGTGGGAATGTTATGCTAACAGTACAATTAGTATTTCACTTGTGATAAGGTTTATGCCAGCAACATATGTGATAGAATTGCACTGATACACTGTTAACTTGAGTGGAAGGCAAATTTCAGAGGTGATACTGATTCTTCTTATTTACTGACTGCAACTTGAGACCAAGAGATCTCATATCAGATGTTTATAAATTAGCTAAACTTTTCTGGAATGGACGATTATGTTTTTTATTATGTTCCTTGTCTATCTACAGATTACCCAGTTTCACTTAAATCACAAATAATAGGAGGCAATGAGAAAGCCTAGTCAGATCCTCAGATTACACCCACTGAAAACTACAGACAGGAATACAATCTTAAGAATACTGGAATGCAGAGCTCCAAAAATCTGGCCATGGAGGGACTCAGGCAGCTTATTCACCCGCCCTCTTGGTAAGCATCTGCAAAGTGGGCCAGGAGAACAGAGCTACAGAGATCGACTATGGAGGGATTCAGGCAGCTTATTAACCCGCCCTCTTGGTAAGCATCTGCAAAGTGGGCCAGGGCAACAGAGCTACAGAGATCCGACCATGGAGGGACTCAGGCAGCTTATTTAACTGCCCTCTTGGTAAGCACCTACAGCTTGGCCCTGGAGGAGAACCATTACCTGTGAGCCTATTGCCAAGGGGGCACCCTTCTCCCGCCTGCCCCCTCCCCTCTTAGCTACTGAGGATGGATGTTTCAGCATCTCTTGGGAGGATGACCATATGCAGTACAGCAAATATGGGGATTTCCTCTATCTTCTGTTTGAAGGCATAGGTTGTTTTCACTTTTGTTGTGTTTCTTTTGCTCTATTCAGTATTCTCAATTGGTTTTATAATGTTCTATTTTTGGTTTGCTTTTACAATATGTAATTGATTGGACAACTATTGTTAAGTTCAAGAGATATACCATAGTACTTATTACTACTATCCCAGGATCCTACTGTGAAATCCTGTACCAATTTCACTGCATTGTCTCGATTGGCTTTGTTCTGTCTTGTGCTGTTGCATTTTTACTACTTTCAAATTAAAAAAAAAAAAAAAAAGGAAATACATTTTAAGACTCATGCATGTGTAGAATCTATAAACAGTTTATGAGAACCGATTTTATGACAATTGATGAAATGAACAGATACTTTGAAGAAAAAGAGACACTAAAATACCCAGTGCCCATCCTGGAGTGTCATAATGTGAAACCCAGAAATAGTGTTATTCTTTGTTCAGAGTGATATTAGCCTGCTTTGGTTTATTCAATGCCAACATAATTGAAGATATGGGTAACGACAGGTATGTTTAAGTGTACAGGATTGATAACCATATTTCTAAGTTTTTGTTGGATAGTTGAACAGAACGGGTTGCAGTCTCACTGTTTGAATCCCACTTTATATGCTCCACTTTAGTATCTTGAATAACTATTTATAAGAAGACAATCTGTAATCATCAGCTAGTGAATTCTTAGTTTATTTTTTTCTTTGAAATTATGTGATCATTTCTACCTATTTTGTTTTGTTTAGTTTTATTTTAAATTCCATTTTAAAAAGAAGACACTACAGTACCCAGTGCTGATCACGGAGTATCATAATGTGAAATCCAGAAATATTATTATTTTTTGTTCAGAATGATTTTAACCTGCTTTAGTTTGTTTAATATGAACATAAGTGATGATATGGATAACTGCATGTGTATTTAAGTGTATAGGATTGACAACCATGTTACTAAATTTTGGTTGGACAGTTGAACAGATCTTTTTGCAGTCTCTCTGTTTGAATTTCCACTTTACATGTTCCATTTTTGTACCTTTATCAACTATTTGTAAAATGACAACATCAACTAGTGATTTCTTACTGTTTATTTTTTTCTCTGAATGTATGTACTATTTCTACCTATTTTCTGTTTTGTTTAGTCTTTCTTTAAATAAAAATTAAAAAAATAATATTGGAATAGGAAGTTATGCTTTGGCATATGTACTAAAAAGTACCTTGAAACAGCAATTAAATACTTCCCCAACACACAGACACATATACTTATTCAATGTACCTAGAATATTAATTAAACTTAACTATATGATGTACTATACATCAATATTATGTAACTTTTAAAGGAATCAAAATTTTCAGAGTATTATTTTAAAATAATGGAAAACAAAAATTCAGCAATCATAACATTTTCTACTTTATATGTCATAATATTTCTACACTATCTTTTAGTCCTGAAAATTAGAAAAAAATTACTTTCAATATTGGTTTTCCTTGATTCATGCGCCAAAGCCTAAAGTCTTTGGTTATCAGAAGTTTCTTAGACCTTCAGACAGATATAATTAATCTTATAATACATTTCTTATACAACTCAATAGCTATCTTCTGACTTTTAAATTATCACATTGGTACTATAACAATAATTCACAAACTATCTCAGCAATCCAAGTGTATTAGTTAACTTTCAACAGTCTCAGAGATTTCTTTGAATGGTGTCTTCTTTCTGTTCATTTGAGCCTGCCCCAGCCCAGTGCTTCATGGCAGAAGCACATGGCAGAAGATTTCTGTTCACACTCCAACAGTAAGCAAAAACACCAAAATGACATCCAAAATTTGGAAGCAGAAATATTTACATCAACAGGCACTGATCATGATCATTCCCAGAATATCAAGATCTAATCTCCTGTAATATAGGGCTTATATGGGATAAGCAGACAGGAAGTACAGAGGCAGAATGGCTCATCAATTGAGAATTGGTTCTTACAATGTTCATCATAATGGCCAGCCATGCATCAGAGTGAGCAGTCATTTCTAAAAAACAATACGAGCTGTAATGATAATTATTACCTGGGAAACTAATAAACTGAAGTGTACTGGCTGAGCGAGGGGAAACATCTTCAACTACAACATCATAGCAGTTGGGAAGCAAAGAGTGAGGAGAAAATACCAGGGTCCTAACATCCACTTAACACTCCTGTCGACCAAACTTCCTTCATTTAATCTCTACTTCCCCAAGATTTCACCGTTTACTACCAGTATCACAGGCTGGGAAGCAGCTATCAACACATAGGTTTTTGGTGGGTATTTCAAATCCAGGATGTAGTATCAGAAAAGGAACAGGAAATGGGGGATGTAGATGATACCACCTAGAATTTATTAAGGCCCTATTTTATGCCAAGCACTATGCCACATAATTTACTGTTATTATTTTTTCAAACCTAGCAGAGAATATTCTCAGAGAAGACTATCAACAGATGGATAAATTAATTCAAGTCCGGTAGTGTGTTTATCAAGGGAGAAAAGTGGGTAATTGAGGGAAAGGTTCACATAAAGTGATTTTTCCATCAGCGTATTGCACATTATGCTGAAATGGGTGGATATTTATTTTATACTCCACTAGAAATGGGTTTCTCCACGTAGGATATGGCGTACTGTCAGGAATCTTTGTGCAGCTAAGGCTCATTTTGGAGCATTTGACAAAGGAAGCTGTGTACTGACTATTTCCTCTTCCCCCTAAGCTGGGCAGGAATTACTTATCAAGAATTTAGGGGCACATCTTGTGTCACTAATATCTGTACTGACACAGTAATTGAGTAAATATGCAAATTTCTGTGCTGTTTGATCCTTTTTCTACTTTCTCTGTTACTTTCTCAAATGTAAGTACCAAGAATATGTCTTAATCATATCTTGACAACTGCATCATGGATACACTGTATATTGCATGGCAATGCATTGATGACTTCAGGCAGCACTAAGGAATGAAATAGTTTGCTCGTTTATGAAGACTCTGAACCTCACTGAGAATTTTTCACCTGCCTTCTAGTTAGTGTGCTGTGTGCAGTGTACACTGGGCTGTTGCTTTCACCTGAGCTATCATCATTTCCCATCATGACAGGAGATCTTTGTGACTGGTCTTCTTGCTTCACTGATGCCACATTCAACAGCTAAACATATGTGATGAAAATGTGTTCATGTACAACTCTGCTCAAAAGATTTAAACATTTTTTGAGCAACATTAGACTTTACCATTAGACTTTCAAGTCACTATATATTTGAATCTTGCATTCTCTTGAGCTGTGCTGATTCCCATAGATAGAGGAGTGATAGTGACCTAAATCACACCACAAAGACCTTAGAAATAAATTTTCTTGGATCTGGTTGAGATGTTTTCCCCTAAATCTTCCCTCAATTCCCAGTTTCTGCTCAATGACATTTAGAAATACCGTAAATGACTACCCTGACAGTAGGTTTCTTACCCACTCAGCCATACACTCCCTTCTACCACTTTATTTTTCTTCCATACTCTTCCCCCTACTGAAAACTCTGTGTGTGTGATATTACTCCTAATAATTTTTGATATGTAGTTAATGTACACAAGTACAATACAATATATACTCCAATTTTCATGACCTGCAACTCCATTGTAATTTGATATTCTCAGAGATTTGATTTGTCATGCTCACTTTTATACACTCAAATTATAAAAGATCAATTCTAAACCACTTGCTACTCATCAAGTGACTTGGTATTTGTAAATGAATTAAGTGAAAAATTTTTTTATACAACAAAAATAGATTACACGTAAAGAGAGGTGCTAAATTATTTGGTAAGTAAATTGAATGGGAAATCAGTGGTTTACACTTACATATCAGAAATACATACAGTTTATACATATTTCATATATTTTATGTATACATTTTATGTGAAAGAGACAAATAGAGAAAACTACTGATTTCAGTTCAACTTTATTTCTAAATCCTACCAACTTATGGATATGTTATATAAAGATTTACTCCATAAATAGAGTATCTGATAAAGAATATGTGAGGAGAGGAAAACTAGAGCTAAATAATTGTTATTTGAATTTTAGTGTCCATCTTGATAGTAATGAGTAAATAGTCAAAACTTTCTTTCCCCTCAGAATCAAAATCTTCATTATTTAGAAAATTTGTTTATATGAATCATCTAATATAGTTATGATGAAAGATGATGAAGTGTTACTCTTCTGTTTTTAAAGTTTGAGTAGTATTTGCAATTAATTATTACATCACAGCATAATAAATACACTGTGGTACATAATTATGCTTTATCTTTTATGAAACGTGTCTTCAAGGAGGCAAGCATTGTACTGAGATTATTCTGACCATGCTTCTTACCTGCTTACTCGGCAGAATGACCTTCCCAACCCTCCATTAAACACTTATCACTGCTCATGCACACTTATAAGCCCAAGACATTCTTTTCTCCTCAAAGATGTTCTCTTTCTGGTTTCCTAAAATTACAGTGACCATTTACTAATCGTTTTTAGCTGACTTGAATAGTTGTCAGTTGGTATCTGCCTCAAATATTATCTCCACATGGATCCTTCATAATTGTCAACAACTACTGAATTTATAGATGCTGTCAGATTGTTCAGTTAATTTCACTATTTTAATATGGTTCTGTGCATGATTCAAAGGCATAGCTCTTGATGAGAAAGTCCTTGAGGTCAAGAACCAGAGTCATTACTCCTTTACTGTATCCCAAAGCTGTCACATTTTGAAAAGTAAGTAGATATTTGATGATCTACATGGATTTCTTAAAATACAGCAATTCCTAAACTCCAAGAATCCAAACAGTCCTTTCAGCAAAGGTATCAAATCATTTCTTTTAGGTATCTCACTTAAGAACAAAGATGGAATGTTTCATAATCCTAACTCAGATTTAGTTACTTGATTAAGTAGGAGAAATTCAAGGTCACAAGGTGAATATTAAGCTGTAGTGAAATTTTCAAGAGTGAAGAGTTTGTCACAGCCTATCAGGATAAAACAATTTGCTGTTTTTGGACAATATTCAGTCTTTTGCAGTGTAACTCCCTAATCTTTGAAACTCATTCCATTTATAACCATTTTTATTTTGAACAGTTGATCAGAGTTTTGCAAGAACAGGAATCATCCTGTTCTTCCCCTTGTGACAGCACAGAATACAATACATAGGGACAAAGATAATAGAAGCCCAAGGACCTTTGTTGTCTAGGAATTAGGAAAGGCTTTGGAACTGTTTGATGTACTCTGAAAGACATTACTCTGCTGATTCGAGCTAAGTGTCTCTCGGAAGTTCTATATCATGTTTCCTTACTCTATTCTCATAACCTTTTCCTAACTTCTACAGGATTGAACAAGGTCTGGAACTTTCCACTGCTAACTCCCCTTCCACTCAAATATGACCCTCACTGCAACTACTTGGCAAAGAAATATTATTGGTTACATATAATTATTGGTCATTACAAAGTGAACTTTGCAGTTAAAGCTAAATTTCTGAACCTGATACCAAACAAAATCACAAAATAAAGCTTGGAAGGCCTATAAGCAAAACATAGTGAGATTCTGAATCCAGCCACATGAGTTTTGTCTCTTAACTAAAATGAGTCCTGTGAACTTGAGCAAACTTCTGAATGTATGGAAGCTTCAGATAAATAAATATGAAGGGAGCTTGGTTTGTGGTAAGAATTCAATGCAATAATGTATGTAAAGTACCTGGCTCAGAACTTTGAAAATACATCATGGGTGTGATCATCATCAAAAGGAATATTTCCAGACAAAATATAAATGTTAAAAAAATAAATGGTGAAATAAAATCCTGGCATATTTAGTGATTATTTATTTATTTAGGCTGAAAGGCTTTGAAGGGAAACTTAATGGGTTAGAGATTCAAGAACCTACTCTACCAAATATGCAGAGAAGAGCTTTAGTCATTGGACTCTGCTTTAATGCTCCCTGTATGTATACTGAAGAAGAGTCGTGTGATAGGAATTGTGTTCTCTTTCACTACTAAACATAAGCACAAGTGCAGTTTCCTTAGGGTGTTAGACAGTTTAGCTTTAGTATTCTAGAGAGCCTCATAGAAGTGCTTGCAGCTGTAAACCATGCCCAAGTCAGCATCTTTGTTTTTGTTTGTTTGTTTATGGAAAGAATCAGAGTGTTAACCTTTCAAATATTCCTGCAACAAAAGGAGTACACGTGATCTGTGTTTTAGTGTTAACTTTGTCACTAACTGCAATAGTTTTATAAAGCCATTTTCTATCAATGTATTTATTTCTGAAATATCTTTCTTCTTCAAATGCTTGCCTTACAACTACACAGGGCAGTTATAACATTAGAGCACACTGAGAATTGAAATCATTTTGTAAAAAAAAAATCATTCTGCAATTTTAAGAATAATTATTTCCATCACAAACAACAGAGCCAGAAGCCAAATTTGCACATCAACACTTCATTACTGAGTGAACATTTTTACAAAGGCTGTAATTTATGCTTTCATGGTGTTGGCACTTCTGTAGCTATCAAGTCTACTTGTCTTTATCTAAAAATTATTTGCCAAATATGAAAAATTGCTTAGTTTAATGTCTTTTTTGGGTATTTGTTCCAGTGACGTATGTAATGATTGTGATTCACTTCACAGATAGTAAGAAAGGAGCATCTAATTATGGAAGCTGGGATAAGGCTCCCATTGGACATGCTTCTGTGAGATCCCAAGTGTTACTGCTGAGGCTGGAAAGCAGGGCTTGGAGAATGAGGGGAATGCATGTCACCAGCTTTTGGCATCATAAAGAATGCTCATTCTAGAGATAACATAAAATGAAATAGTTCATCTAATGTCCTCACATCCACTTGCTTTCTCAGGTACTTATAGGTGACCTGAATGGAGACCAAGCAGAGATTTTTTTCTCCAGGAATTCTTAGAAGAGCAATAAACATGGCCCTGTAATCAATAATGGCTCACTTTTTATAGAGCTCCTTCATCTTTCTAGAAGCACTACAGAAAGTAAAACATTCTCATTCTTCAAAGGAGTATTTGAATGTTTCAGTGTCCTTACTGAAGAGTGCCTGAGAATAGATTTATATTTAAGCATTGAGGTGAACTTGAATTCATAACCCATGTAGAGGCAAATGCATCATACTCAACAGTGTTTTGTAAAAAGGGAAATAAAAACAAAGCAAGACAGCAGAACAGGTGCGAAGCAGACAAGCAAATATTACAGAAAATATTATAGCAAATATTATAGCTTCTAAAACAATACTTACCTGACATTTGAAGATTCCTAGTAAAATATATGAAAATCTCAAGCAAAAATACATTGGAATAAATCATAGGACTATGTCCCTATATTAAGCATAACTTTATAAATATTGGCTACATATGAGAACTTTTCACTTTAAGAAAACATAAAATGTATTAAATGTGAAAATTCAGATTAATAAAATATAAAATAGGAGAAAATTTTATTTGCTTGCATTCTACCTTAGCAAAAGGTCTTATTAGCAGCTGCAGTAATGGGTTAGAAGTTAATCATAAACAGGAATAATGTAAACTATGAAAAGCCAGTTCAAATTCAAGGTCAATGAAAATAAAAATGTATTATCTCAAATTTTACATAGTTAACTCAATTTAGAGAATTAAATTTATAAAAATTTGATTTGCATGTATGTTTTCAGTAATGTTGTCTCATGCAAAATGAGTCACAGCAACAGAATCATGATGATTTGCCTGATCACTGAGCCAGGATGGCTGAGGTATCACTGACCTGTAGACTTCTCAGTGAGAAAATCATTATTTGTCTATCAGGTGTTGCCCAAGAGTAATGACTAATAATGAACTTGTTGAAATCTGCTATGGTACTGATCTGTCCTAAGCTGTAAATAGCCTCTACCTTATCAATACTGTTTATTTGGAAAAGCTGAAGTATCTGAATAACATACTGGTAGAACAGGAGCAGTTTAAGAGACAGATTGTATCCAATAGTTATTTCTGATTCAATCTGAGGAGAGGTTTGCTCTGATTCTGCTAGAAGACAGGGATTTTTTAAAGGAAGGTTTCATTGTAGTCTCTGTGTTTACCAGGCTGGCCTTGAACTCTCTTTCTAACACAAGACTAAAATCAGACTCATAGCAATTATTATGTCTCAGTCTCTTAGGTGCTGGAATTATAGATGTGCACCATCATGCCCAGATAGCATCATACTTTATCTATTTTTGCATGAAAAATCACTCCAATATATAGAGTAATTAAAATTACTCTTAAATGTAAAACAATTGAATTTTATTTTCTTTTGATTCTGTTGGCCAGTAATCTAGATAAGAATGAGTTCAGAGATTTTTATGTCCTATGTAGATTGGCTAAGGCTGGAACATGCAAAATGGCTTTGCACACACGTAATAACTTGAAAGAACAAGCTGCTTATATGACTCTTTTCACATATGTAGCTAAGAATTTATAGGTCAGTGTTTTAGGTAACAAAGAAAGAGCCTGGAGAAACTTTAAATTCAAACCTCAGAAGTTATGTAGAATCACATTTATATTTTACTGCTCAAAACAAATCACAGAGTTAATCCAAGTCTAAGGGTCTGAGGGAATAATGACACCGTAAAATCACATGTGAAATGGATCATGCAGTGGGTGGGACTGTACACTGTACCACAGACCTGTATGGGTTTCTTAGAAAAACCATGTACATCATTTTTTCTAGTTTTCATTGTGACCCTTGGAGAACTGCCATCCTGTTCTCCATGTGTCTTCAGAGGAAAGACGGAAACTAACAGATGAAATTGGCACTTACCTGGCGGAACTGTTCCAGGTCAATTTTGTTACCCACCAGCACCAGGGGAATTTCATAGGTGTGACGGACCTGAAAAATGAGCTCTTTAAACTTGGCAGCCTCTTGGAATGACTGGCGGTCTGTGACAGAGTAACAGATGATGAAGCCTTCGCCACCTCGCATGTATTGCTCTCTCATGGCTGTAAATTCTGCCTGTGGGAAAAGAAAGAAAAGTTTATGGGCCTTTGATGAATAGAAATATAAATTTCAAATATATTACTATGAAATTTGGCTATTTAAAAATAAGATAATATTGATTTTAATCATAGATTTGATTTGAGACAAATTTGAATGATAGGCAAATAGTAAATTTTACTCATGGACTCAAGGAGATTATAAATAGACAGTATGTTTTTGTCATTTTTAATGACTTCCCTTTAAGGCAATGAATCTAAGCTTATATATGCTAAACATTAAAATTAATTAAACTTAAGATATCTACTCTTTGCCTTGCACATTTAAGCATTTTCTCAGTAAACATCCCTTCGAACTATTTTTAAGTAAATCATTGAAGTAAAGATTGTAAGGATTTAGAATTTATTCTGCATGTGAGAATTAATTTATATTGGAACTCTACTACTCCCCCAAGGGGAGAGGGAGAAACAAACTAATTTTCAACTTACAAATTAAAAAAAATAGAATTAAACATTTATCCTTGACAATTGAAGAAGTTTTTATGTAGCATAGATAATTTCAGATTGAGTTATATATTTGTGTGCTGGTAGATTTGTTTCACAGGACACATAAACAGCAGGATCTGAATTGCTGAAGCATGGGTGATTTTCTAACATTCTTTTATCTTGCTCACCTTTGCCTCTCCTAAAGAGAAGGGCAGCACTGTGTTACAGATGACACCAATACTCAACCTGGCAGCCTGGCTGCGTCAACCTTTCATGTTGCACCCCACCTGAATTACGGCTTTCCAGCATCTGAAAATTCAGCATTTAAATTGTAGTCTGAAAAGTTTTTGCAGGCCTGACATATTTATTTTCATTTACTCTTTCTCCAAATCTACTGTTCAACTACAAAGATACATGCAGTAGGAAATAGAGTTTAGATCCCAGCTGTGGAACAAGACACTTTAAGCCGTAAGAGAACCTAAAACCTATTTTTGTAGGACAACTTGGACAAGCTGTGTTGTAAGTAATCAATGGAAAGAATCTTTAGGCAGACTTCAGGCACATGTGAAGACTGAGGAGGCTGCACTTTTACCGAACTGAGTACTTATAAGAATTACAATGCATTGTTTTGAGTATGTGTCAAAGAACATGTTAACTTGATTTAACATTTTTGAAGTCTAGGAACGTTTAAATAGATTCAGAAACTTTGGAAAACTGGAAAAGACACTTGTTACAAGTTCAGAAATTGGGATAAAATTAATAAGGACCTTAGTGAATGAATTTCTTAAGTCATTGTCAATAGATGTTAAATAACTGCCTAAGGTTTCATAGGGTTCAATCATTTCAAAGTTGCAAGAACTGGATGCTAGAGAAGAGAGGAACTCATCCAAAACAAACAGTCACATAATGTACAGATGTTTAAAAAATGTATTTTCCCTTACTGATTATATCAGTTTACTTACCATTAAATTTTACTGTAACTGAACCTTACTATGTGAATCAAATGTATGGATATGGAAGGAGAAAAAAAATCTTACAAAATCTGTTATTTCTTTCTCCATAAAGAAATTGGAACTATGATATACCTGAGGTTGTACATTGTCTTGACAGTTTTCTGATTTTGAAAATCCATGTCAGTCAGAAATTCATAGTTGAGTGAAGAATTATGTACTGAAAATCCCTCCTGACACTGCCCAAACATATAACTACATATTTCAAGTAGAAATGATAGAATCATCATGAAAATATAGCCTTTTGGAAACTATCAGTTGTGGATGGACTGTTTTGTTGCTTTCCACTAATGGTACTATAATATATAAATAATTCCAATTAGTAAAACCATATAAAATAAAAATTGAATTAGAAAAAAATCTATTTTACAGTTTAAAGCTTATTTTATTTTCTAGTTATTATTTTATGCATTAAGTCTTTGCTTTAATTGCTTTGTATTTTAAAATTTAATGAACACCTAAAAATTTACTTAAATGCTATGATGTTATATAGTTTTAATTGTTCTTTCCACCTCAAAACTCCTAGGGCTTTTCTCAGATGCATACTGATTTCTCATTTATTATTATAGAAATACTTATATTCTTGAAAATATGCTCATATTCTTTCTACATTCATATATTTTTCTATATTCAAATAGGACAGATTGTGTATGTTTTTTATTTTAATATTAAATTTTAGTAAGCTTAAAATAACTGGGAGCTGATTCCGTATAAACATATATGCATATTGGTTCCTCTTTTCCATTGAGTAATTATCTTTATTTATTTATAATAACATTTAATTATTGTCTATAAGTAGGCATTTAGATGAACTATTTTCTACTATAAATAATGATACAGTGTATATTTTCACATCCACATTGCAGAGTTTCATGTATACTTAAGAAGGAGACTTGCTAGATCAAAGACAACATGTATTTTTACTTTTGAGAACTTGTGCCAATTTGAATATCAATGACATTTTGTCAGTAATTTTTTTCATAACTTTGGCTATTTTTCTTTTTCTTCCAACACACTTTTAAGTGAATTTGCCTACTTTTACCAGTTTCAGATTTCAAAAATTTATGCTTCATTAATTTATTTTTTATTCATTAGTTGTATTGGATGTCTCCTATTTTCTTTTTTTGTCTTTTTCGTTTTTATCGGTACCAGGGATCGAACTCACGACTGCCTGCTTGCAAGGCAGGCGCTTATGCCGCTGAGCTAAATCCCCAGCCCCGTCTCCTATTTTCATTATCTATGTATGTATTTCCTTTTCTCTGTGGAGTTCATTATATTGTAAGGAATGAAAAGTTTTTCTTTTCTAACTGGAAACACTTGGAGGCCATGTGCATTAGGAATAACTTTTTATGAGACTTAAGACGAATAAATTTTACCACTTTGATAATAAATAATAAAAGAGAAATAATCATCTATTAAGAAGAGTACATAAAAGCCAAATTCAAAATGAGTCATAAAGTACGAATGAATATTTCCACACATTTACTACCCAGATCCAGAACTATATATGTCATATTAAAAATCGGTCAGGCTTTGCATCTGATCTTAGGTGGTATCTCCAGGTATACAGTTCTAGCACTGTGTGTTGGAAGAACTCCTAGGTGGATTTTATTTGCACCCACATGTATAGTATGCATTAATGTTTATGTCTTACAACGGTCTTGATGATCTGGAAACAGAAAGAGCGTCCCAGAACATAACATTTAGGGATGCTACTCATTTAAATTGTGTGTTCTGTCAAATCATCTAACAACTCAGAACCTCCATTGCCCCCCTTGTCAAGTAGGGATTAGGATGCACTTAATGTATCTTCCTGGGCTGATGAAAGAATCAAATGAGAGAACAGATGTGCAAATGCTTTGATGAATTTTTAAAATACAATACAATTTAAGCCTATTATTATCTTTGGTACAAATCCAGCAGAACAGAACATTTCACTGAGGGGATAACCATGAAATCCTCTTTGAGCTGCATAAATTATAAATATGGCAGTATTTCAAATATGTTCATCAGAAAATTATTAAGATCTCACAAGGAGATTCTTTCCACCAGTAAAGCAGGTGTAATGAGCTCAACACCGTGCATGGGTGGGAAGGAACATCCTCTCTGCTGACCTTATCCGTTATAACTCTCACAAGGTATGGGTGTGTGTGTTTTATTTAAAGATAAACTGAAGGCTGACGGACACCAGAAAACTGAGCAGAAGCTCTGTAGTTATGCATCAACTTAATAATATATGACATGGAAATTGCTTTATATGGGGAAATGTTATGTTCAACATATTGCTTCCGTCTTCATTCACCCATGAATTAAAGATCCCTGTGCTTTATGTTCTATGTATCCTGAATATTAATATCATCTTCACTGGCTTCCTGCTATAAATGAACTTGTTGGTTAATTATTCAGGAACATTACCAGATTTCATTTGCTATCCATAAGTAGTAAAATGTCTATGAAACAGTCCTATTCTAGAAAATGCTACAAATATAAGCATTTCAAAAGCCTTCAAAGTTCTGAGTCCAACACCTCAGTCTAATCATTTCTCTTTGATAAATCCTCTTATACTCTAATAATTTAAGATTTCTCAATTCTGGAAACCATTTCTGATGGCTCTCATATGCTAGCTTCTTGGATTAGCAGAGTAATTATTTTGAGTACATATTATGAAATGGGGAATAATCTATCTTGTTGCATTCACCTGGTAGTACTGTAAGATAGCTTCCTTTCCACAAAATGCAATAGCACTATTGCCAGACCGCATTTTGATTGTATTCTACTTAGCACAAGAGACACATGCCATTGTCCAAACTTGTAAGACAGTATTACTGTCCTCATGATGTATTGTCCTAATATGAAAAATCAAACAAAAACATATTTGAAATTCAATCAACAGTATTCATAATGGTAGGGTAGATAAGAATTTTTAAGAAGCAAAACTAAGACAAGATAAAATAAATAACGAGCAATTAAGGATTAGATGAACCGTGGGAGCTTGAGAGAAGGAGGAATACAGTTTGTAAGACAAGGCAAAGGAGACAGCTTCTTGAGAGAATAAAAGATGATCTTTCTCCTTGAGCTTATTACATGTACAATGGAATCCCAATTTCAAAAATTACGTATCGTCATCATGAAATAATGTCTTTTTATTTGAAAAAGAATAAAATAAAATAATGAAAATGATACAGAATTTCAAAATAAGATGATAGGAAACTGAAATTGTTATATTGCTGTCTTCAAAATAGTTGCTCAGATTACTAAATATAGGGATACAAAATTGGTCAAACAAAATAAGCACTAACTATTCATATATATATATATATATATATATATATATAAAATTTCCCTCATCCCAATTATTCTTTCATTTTGAGCAGTTACTTTCCCTTTCACAATATCTCTTATGAAGTTGAGCCAAAGTCAACACTCTCAATGTAAAAATGATCTGCAGTATCAACCTCCCTAGGAGATTTTGTTTTCAACATAAGCAGTGCTAAATATTTTCACAGGCATACTGAATGATACTGACATGGGATTGAAGTAAGATTAAAAAGAAAACTTACTACTTAGAAAGTAAAATAGCATATTAAAATGGGGAAGGATGGTCAAAATCTTTTGATTTTAGTGTCTGAAATAATAGAAAAAAACTCTTGGTTACAATTGTAGGATGAAACACGGGATTGAATTTGCCTAGAATTTGGCTATCAAGAAATAATTTAAATAAAAGTTGGAATAAACTCTCAGGCTGTAATGCAGGACCTGTGATATAATTTGGGTGGGCAAGTGCAAGGTGAAAATGTGGAGTCCTTGCTTAAGATCTAGTAGGAATAATTAGGAATTCAAGACAAAAAAAGTGCAATAAAGACATTAAGCCAAGTACAGAGGCCTTCTGGGCTGGGAGGTCCAGGACATTCACAAGTCACAGGCCCTCAAAGCTACTGCACTGATAGAAAGTCAAAATAGCAGCTGGAAGCAGAGATAAAAATGCCAGAGAGCTCCCTGTGCAGTTGCATCTGAGGAATAAGTAATGGTGAGTCTTTTAAGTGGTAAAGTCAATTAGAAGAATTTGGATAGTAAAGCAGGACCAAAATCACACAGTGATGGGTGTTTAAGGAGCTGTGAGAAGTGTAGTTAAGGGACACTGAGGTCAGAGGGTGCCAGCCAAGGTTATGCCCTTCAGATGGGAAATAAAGCTACAGAAACAGGCACAGCTTCGGTTTGTGTGAAGAAATGAGCTGTTCCTGATGCAAAGCAATGTTAGATTTTTGAAGGCATTGAAAGATGGGATTTGGAATTGATATAATAGGACATCAGGAATTCAAGAAAACTTTTTTTAATAAGAAAGTGACAAATAGGCATCTCTACTATAGTAGGGTACTAGTGGAATTGATAATGGAAGGAAATTATGTAAAAGCAGGGGAAAACAGCTTGATGATTTGGTAGTAATTCTAATGTGAGGAATCCTGGAAACAGCCTATATGTCCATCAACAGGTGAATGAATAAAAAAATTAATTCACCATACTAAATAATTATCATCATACTAAATTGTCAAAATTATAGTAAGTGGTCAAAAACTGAAAACTTACACTCTTAAAATCAGGAAAGAGACAAGGATATTCACTATCTCCACTCTTATTCAACACAACTCTCTTATTCAACACGCTAGTATTCTGGAAATACTAGCCAGAACAATTAAAAAAGAGAAAGAAATACAAGGAATAAAACTAAGAAAGGAAGTTAAATTATTATTCTTTTTTAGATGATATGACATTCTACATGGAAGACCTGAAAAACTTTACAAAAATACATCTAGACTTACTAACCAAATTCTGTCACATACTGGATACAAAGTCAACACTCAAAAGTCAGTGACATACCTGGGCACAAATAACAAACTCACTGAGAGAGAAATTAGGGAAATTGAAAGACAAACAATAAGAAAAATAATAGAAAAAATTAAAAATGATATTGTAATGCAGCATGGACAATGTATCTAAAACTGAACTTTGATTTGGTAAATTCTCATACATGTTTATATATTCTTTGGCCTGTTGGTCTGATTGTCAATTTGTATATATGAAGATTAACTCATAATCTATATGTAAGAGAAACAAATGCATTTTATACTGTAAAAATAAGAAGGGATGGAGGGAGGAGTGGGCAAAGAAGGAAACTGGAATGTGTTCTGTTCTTGTACCAGTCCCTTACAGTGAAGGTAATCATGTACTGCAAACACGTACTAATAAAAGTTAAATAATTAAAATATGCATTGAAAACAAAGTAAAGTGGGAACAATTATGGATGAAACAGAATACACAGATACTAGCATGAACACTTGCGTTCACAAAAGAAAACGGAAAGAAAAAATATATTAGTTATTTCAGGGAAGAAAATTCTTGAAAGCTATGACTTTGGGCAGAAGAAAGAGAATGGAAGTAATTTTATTGGAGGTTAAATTAGTAATTGTAGATAAAGTATTAGGCTTTTTCTTCTAGTCCAACTCCTCTGATACATACTTATTAACTCCCACACACATGAAAAAGATCAAACACAGAGACATTATATAATATGACAAAGTCCTAGCACCACCGAATGGAAAACTGAAGACTCATTAATACCACACTGTTTCTCTAAGGAAGGAAAAATTAAATGAAGTATGGATTCACATTGTGTAGCTCTGGACCTGAAAAATAGAAAAAGTAAGCTACTTAAGAAAATAAAAATTTTAAGGGCTTGATTTCCTACACAGATTTGTACTACTGTAGTTGAAAGGGATACTAGAGATCTAAATGGAACTACCATTGAAACTCAGAAATGTAGTTTGTGGGAAAGGTAAAATCCAAATGCAGAAAAGAGGCAATCACATCAGAGTCAAGGTTCTCGAAATAAATGTACGATACATATTTACCTAGTCCAGATCAATGTGGTGAGTGGAACAATGACCACTCCTCTTCTTGAGAGTTGAGGATTTTTCACACCGAGAATCCATTAAAGCTACTTGACAGGAGATTTTATGAAAATGATTTGGACAGATACCTTGCAGCTTTGTTCCCTCTTCCACTCATGGTCCAAACTTAGTTATTCCCTGGGACTAATAATTGCACTCTCTTGACAATGTAATGGCCTGTGCTTGCCTCTCATTACAATCACTAAAATCTAAACTACCAGAATATCATATTCTCCAAAGCACTTGGGACAATGCCAGCATCAAATCCCAATAGATAGTTGTATTATACTTTGGGTAATTATTTAGTTCAAACTAAATGTTTTCAGCTATCTTATCATTCAGTTCATGATATATACTTTAAGGAGAGTGACATTTAGAACCTAGAGGACAGAGATAGAAGGAAAAGAAAATCAAAAATTTAAATTAAATGAATAAAGCACTTAGTTATTTATTTCTGTATATATAAGATCAAGCCTAGTTTAATTTGTAGGTAAAATTTACATTCCACTGAGGTCTACATTAATTAAAAAACAATTTAATGTTTCTTCTTTTAATATTTTATCATTTGTCTAATTCTAAAAAGGGAGGAAAGACAAATATTTCTTCATTTGGATGAATCAAAACTTCTTTGCTATACTTTCTTTTCTGTTTGCTTTTCCCTTTTTTATATGACTTGTACTTTGTCAAAGACTTAAAGTTTCATGACTGCCCCTGGGTGGTACAAATCCACTAAAAGATATTTCTAATCACAGCTGGTTTTCTGTTTATCCTGGAGGTCACTTATACAGGGAGCTGTTTTCCTGCTGATAAAAACTACAGGAATGCATCTTAGGAGAAGCCAATATAACTGTGTTATGAAAAGATTTCTCCACTGAATGTTAGTCAGTCCCAATGGAATACTGCAAGGATGATTCCAATAAAAATATAGTGAAGAATGCAATTTACTTCACAAAATTGTAACTATTAATTGATTTATAATGCAAGACAAGATATTTCTGTATATAAAGTGATATGGAGGATGCTTGCTCAAAAATATCTTACCATTTTAAAGCATAATTCATATTTCTAAAAGCAGGGTAGAGATATAAATAAGCTATACTTCCCCAGGTAAAAACCAAATAATTATCTCTTGAAATATTTGGAATAATTTATCTCCAGATAATTCTAAATTTTCAGAGTTGTATTAAGAAGCCAACATACCCTCAGCATACAAATAAGGAAAGTCATATTTAAATAAGGAAATTAAAAAACATATAATGTCAGAAATATAGCCAAGAAGAGACTACACATATCCTGCCTGCAGGAAAATGCTGGCTATGGTTGACGGTCCATTCAGTCATGCTCCATCGGTGGCCACTGTAACTTCTAGGTTTTTTGGTCTATCCTGTTTGTGTCTGTTTAATCTTCAAGCAATGCATTCATTATGAAGTTCTACCTTCAAAGGTCCAATGGATACTCATTGGCTTCACATGGCTGTACACTTGCTTCCTGATTTAAAGCCCTATACAAATTGATACAAATTTATCCTAAACCTGCATTATCTTGTGAGATCACTTCCTCAAGGCTTGATCACCGAAGTTGATGCCTCTCACCATGGTACATTCCTGCATGTTCTTCTCTGTACATTAAATTTTTCTAGTTTATTAAGACTTTAATTATTTTGGCATGCAACCTTTTACTCTGTAGATGAGAAAATTCAGGCTAAGAAACATTGTGATGGCATAATTTTCTTATCACAAAATAAATCACAGCTAGATCTGATAGCCCAGGCTTCTAAATCTCTTCTATGAATTTGTGTTGTTTGCTACCCTTTCATTCTATTGATAGAGAACTGAATGGAAGAATGGAATTATTAATAAATTACCATCTTTCATGAATCTGTATGTAATCAACACAACCCTTACAGATAATCTTTTTTCTGAACATTTTCATTACTTTTCAACCTCAAAAATAAACAATTATACCTTTCTCATTTTGTTAATATTTCAGGAAATAGATTTGTATCTCCAAGCAGAATTTAAACATTGTAGAGTTTGATATCTATGACTAACTTGTATTTAAGTCATAAATATTGCCCAACATAAGCTATATTTGTCATAACTATTGCCCAGCATATTTTTATCATAACTATGAAAGACTCATTTAATTGCTGCCATTTGAATAGATAGATGCAATTCCATGTAAGTGAATTAATCCATTCATTCCACAGAGAAGGTATATATTCTAGAGCAGACATAATTAGCAAGTTTCTAACTTTAAAAGAGTTTGTAAACATTTATAAAATACATTTCATTAGATAATTCAGTTAACAAAATTTGGAAGGAAAAGTTTTAACAATTTGCATTTTTAAATGATGTTTCTGCACAAGCAAAATGAGCATAATTTTTGTCAAGTTGATCAAAATCTTTCTCATTTTTAAAGCAGATTTAAATACATATATATATATATGTTTAAAAATTTCAACATATAAAATTTTTCATTTTCCTCTAATTACTTCAACTTCCTGTAGTAACTGCATCCTACCAAAAAACTGGACTACACATGTAATTTTGTTCCATTTTGAATGGACTCAGGTAACTTGCTTCATAAAAAAAAGAACATTAAAATACAAGTTTGGTAATTTTAGAATCATTTTCTCCTAGCTATTTAGAGTATAGTAAGTTTAAAAGTGCATATTCAACTTGATAGAAAACTTTGATTTTCAGGCTAGCTTAAAATCAGGGAAAATATGGGAATGACGAATACTGATTGTTTTAAAACTATCAGTGTTATTATATTGCTTACAAGATGTTCCAAAATGGTAAATATAATAATTTTTGTGAATTATCAATAGATTTCAGGATATTGTATACAAAATCATAAGTATTTATATATTAAAAATATCAGTATGTAGGATATAAATTAATATATCACAATATAATGTTTATATAAATACACATAGTAGTCTTTTATGATGATATACCTTATATTTTAAGGTGCAATGTACTATATGTACACACATGAATCTCAAAGAATTTTTTTAAACATACTTGTATTGTAATATTTTAAAATTAGACTTTTTCTGTTCCAGTCAGTGGATTATTTCTTCCTTGATCCTTCAAAATCATAGGATGATGATGATTATTATTTAGTACTTCTGGTATCATTTGGAAATAAATTGATGGCAACATTGCCACAAATGTTCTGATAAATTAATGATGAAAGTAACAAAAATATTCCTCAAAATTTTTTAATGAAATCATTGAAGCCTTCCATAATAGGATCACCAACAAATAAAAGCTGTGAAAGTGGACCAAGTGGCAGTGACTCAGGGTAAATAACAAAGGGAATGGTTAGAGCAAATATCTCTCTTTCTCATGGCAGCTGCTCAAAGCCTTGGTCACAGATTCTATTAAGGAAGCTGGAGGATCTAACTGGGAAATATTCTGGTATAAGTGATGTGGTCTTAAGAGAGAGCAGAGGAGATGCTAAGGTGATTCAACATTGCTTTCTGTACACTTATATACATCCTTCTATATGATTTAAATATTCTGTAGATTATTTGTAGTACCTAACACAATGCAATATATACATAATTATTTATTATACTAATTTTAATTTTTGGTTGTTTTGCTATTTATCACTGTTAATTGTTCTTTTAATTGCTTTATTCTGAATATGCTTGATCCTGATTAGTTGAATTTATAGATGTGAGAAATACAAATATGAAGGGCCAACTGCTTTCTTACTATTATTTTTTCCTAGTCTCATGGAATTCGTTAGAGTAACAAACTGTAATTTCAGATTTTATTATTGAATACTTTGATCACCAACCATAGTGGCAAAAATTCTTAAAGCGGGCTCATGAGAAGTACCAATGTGATTCTACAATTACACATGATGCTACTTGAGCCTCCGAGAAAATGAAGAAGGGGATAGGAAGAGCGTGACTCTGCTGCTAGTGTGGCAAATAGCGTTGTATGTCTGGGATATAAGGTGAAAATGATACAAACAACAATAATTAAGAGATGGATTCCATAAAACCTCAAGCTCATCTGCAAGGCCAGTTCAGTTATCATCTCACCACAAAGCCTCCTGTTTTACATTATATCTGACTGGATCTAATTTATTCAAGTCTGGGTTGACTGGAAAAGAGAGTCAGTAAGACATGGATGGAATATTTCAGGGCATCAACACAAATTGGCAAAGAACAGTGACAAAAATGCACTGAGAGAAAATAAAACTAATCCAATCTTACCAGATCAAAAAGCTCATTAAACAAGAATTACAACTGTTTCATAGAGGTAATAAGAATAAACTCTTCATGAAGCAGGGGATTGGTTAACATTATTTGAGAGGAAATTGAAAAATGGGGTGAGGGCATTAACAGCTCTCCACCTAGACTGAGGACTCTCAATGCTATGAAGAAAACCTCTGTATGAAGCAGAGGATTGATAAATAGAAGAAATGTGAATACAGCTCCTCACGATATTTCAAGAGTTCAAAATGTTTAATAGAACATATATGGTTGATATGAGAGGACGGAGGGGGAGGGATGATTTGTTCCATTTGCTTCCATACATGTGTAAAATCCAGTATATGAAAGCAATACATAAAAATGACCAAAATGCATTGACTACGGGGGAAGAAAATAAGGATAGAAAACAAAAATATTTAAATAATAAATGAAGAAAAAAGTCTGATGGTGCAAATGCTACCCCCAGAGTCATATGCAATGAGACTGAGAAAATTTAAACTCATCTATTTCCTAAAATTTCTACCCATGATAGAAAGAACAAGAATGATAAATACTATGCAGGAACATTTTGGGTTAAACACCTGAGTTTTGTGGGAAAGAATGTATTTACTGCTAATAGACTGGTATCTACAAATTGTTTCATTTTTACATAAAGGTCTCCAGAAAAACATCAAAAAGAACCAATTCAAACCAGCCCAACTACCAAGACTGTTTTATATTTCTCTGCCCCCCCCCAAATTCCCTACTCACCATTTTTCACTAAAGTGTTTACAAAGCATCATAATGTCAAATAGTGTACTCAGGTATGTGCCTGTGTCTACATGGGATGTCAAGTTTCTCCTTTAAGAATATGCATATATTTTCCCAATAAAAATCTCTTGATTCTTTCTTCATTTGTTGGGAAAGACATGGGTTTGGGAGTTATCTCTAGAACTGTACTTATCAGCTTTGAGTAATACATCTTTTCAGTCTATCACCTGATAGTATTTGTTGGCTTTGTAAACTCATTGTATTTGGCTAAAATATGATCTTATAAATTAATTCTTTCTCATTGAATTGTTTAGGATTTTATGGCAATTAACACATGATTTAGTACTCATTTTCATCCTGACTCCTAGTGTTTTGTCTTTCAAAGCTGATAAATGTTCACCAAGATAAGTTTATTTTTAACTTTAAAACATCTTTAAAGATGATTTTGCCTCTCAAATAGAAAACTGACTACTCTAGTGCTAAAATTTTTGATTGTTACATTCTTGAAGAATGATTCAAATATGAAAAAATTCCATTTAGATTTGGGTAAAACCATCTTCAAATGTATTGACACTCATAACATACATACTAAGTCACTGAGTTGACTGAAATAATTAAAACAATTTGGTTGAAGGTTCATGCTGTGGTCATTGAGTACAGAAGACAACACATAGTTAAAATCATGACAACTCCTCAAGAAATATATTAGCAAAAATAAAGAGGTTCAGCTGGGAATTTAGCTCAGTGGCATAAGTGCCTGCCTGGCAAGTGCAACATTGTGAGTTCAATCTTCAATACAAAACAAAACAACAACAACAACAAAAATGATTTAAGAATAAGTGGTTTGGATTTTGACTCTGCCACTTTACGTCTCTTTGGGACTTTTTTTTCTTATATGAAGTGAAATAAGTAACAGTACCCATCCCATAACTTTTGAGAAGCAAGTGAGATTTTACAACAGAAGCTTTTAAACTATTGCTCTTTGTAAAACACTTTCCAGATCACCTGGGCACAGAAGTGGTTTTCCAGACTCAGAGCACCTTGGAAGTTGTTAATACATTATTTGCTTGTTCTACTAAGTCTGTTTCTTCTACTTAGCCCAGGATAGAACAAATAGCTCTATTTGCCTTAAGGGGTGGGGATGGTGATGTGGAGCTTGCAATTTTGAAATTTACCCATTTTCATCACCTATTGTTAAACTGACACATTTCAAATACGCTTAAAGTTGAAGAAAATATACTGCAAAGAAAATTTTACTTATTCCTTTAAATGGCTTACTAATTCTTCATCTGGTGTTAGTGCTATAAGAAAACATTTATTTTAAACTTAGCATTTTCTTTTATTTTACCTTGATTCCAAATATTTGTTCTTTCTGTCAAATAAAAAATATCTTTATAAAGTTATTTTACAAAATCTATTGCAGTAGCATTAGCATTCATTTCCAGTACCTGAACTGTAAGCCTAGTTACAAACACAATTCTCTTTTGCAACACTACCCTGGAGGACAATATCACTGTTGATAGCTCTTGACACATCATATTATAGAGAAAACAAAATAAAAATACTTCAGTGTTTTTCAATTTTTGTAACTGCTGTAGTCCTGAAACTATGACTAGAGCCAGATGGATCTGCTTGAGAGAGTTTCATATACTTACACCGCAATTTGCATTCGTCTGACCATTCTCCTATTGTCTACTTGAATGAAGGTTTTATGTATAATTACAAAGCATACAGATTAGCACTCTGAGAAGAAATGAACACTTCTATTTTAATGAATCTGTACAAGTTAACGCAGTCAAAGCTGAATAGCAGTGGTCCTAGCAAGACATATTTTAATGCCTTATAAATTTGCTTACATGATTATTTTTACATGACTTCAATTCCTTTTTCATTCTCATTTTAAATATCACTGACCACGACTCTATTCTATTGCACAACCAGGTGATCAGGTGCTAGATCTTGTCTATCAAAGTGATTATGGACATAGAGTGCTACATATGTCACTTACTAGATCATTCACAAGTATTTGAAACAAATGACAAATTACATTTTATATAGCTGCTGATAACTTTCTTTCATAAACTCTGATTTTTAAAATCCAGAAATATTAAAGTAATATCAAGAATTCCATTTCACAAATTAGGAAAATCAATTTCAGAAACAGTCAATGTTTTGACCAAAGTCAAAAGACAAGTGAGGGATATTCATACCTGACTAAACCTTCACTTTGACAGAAATTGTGTTATATTTTCACAGTATCATGCTGTGATTTTTTTTTTCTTTTTTAGCTCTTTAGCCATGATGTTATTTATTTTAGTGCAATGATTTAGGATTTTAAATTCAACTGCTTAGAAAATATAAAAAGTTTCCACTGATTCCTAGTTTATATCATAGAAAAATTGTGTTCATTCTGTCGGACTTGACATTCAGGCTTCTAATGCATGTTATCTGGCTTATTGACACCCTTCAGCAAAAGGAAACTTCAAACAGCATTTAAAGAGAAGAAGGAATAGTTTGATCCTGAATGTGGGAAAGAGGTATCCAGTCCGAGATTTCACAAGAGCAAGAGAGAAATGAGCAAATGGTGTGTATATAATTTTAAGCAGATTTTCATGGCTGGAGCCAAGAGCTACTGACATGGGAGAAAATAAAGTGGCTGTGCATAGAATCAGTTTAGGGAACTGTCAAGATGATATGATTTGATATAACTAAAAGCAATTTCTTTGCCTAAGAATACTTTCTCTATTGACCTACTCAACCCCCCCCTCCCCACTATTACTTGTTTTTTAGAGTTAGAATAGAAAAAGTTTCTGTTCACAGCTAAGACTGCTTTCCAGGACAGATGAGATTTTTATTGTTGGCTATTGATAGGTATAAAATGAAGTGGTTCAATAAATTAGCCAAGGGTAATATATTCCTGAGAATGGTGTAACTATGTCCAGAATAAGTCATGTAAATACATTTTTCTAAAAGCAGCTTTTCATCATGTTTTAGTTTCTCATTGCTGCAGCATGATGCCTGAGACCTAAAAATGAAAGGAGAAAATGTTTATTTTTGCTTATGGTTTGTATAGGTTTGAGAACATAGTTGACTAGTTCCAAGGCACGGAGGCATGGCAGAGAGGAATTGTCATCATATAGCAGGAAGTAAGGAGAGAAGAGAGAGAGAGAGAGAGAGAGAGAGAGAGAGAGAGAGAGAGAGAGAGAGAGACAAACAGAGAGAGAGACACAGAGAGAGACAGAGAGAGAGACAGAGAGAGACAGAGAGACAGAGAGAGACAGAGAGACAGACAGAGAGACAGACAGAGAGACAGAGAGAGACAGAGAGACAGAGAGAGACAGAGAGACAGAGAGACAGAGAGAGACAGAGAGAAAGTCAGAGACAGAGACGGAGATTAAAGGAGGATTGAGTGAGATAGATACTTTCAGAACATACATCCAGTAATTCACTTCCTTCAACAGCAGTCAGCTATTAGCACATCAGTGGAATAATCCTTTGATGAATATTACACCCCCACGATCCAGTAATTTCTCAAAGTCCCACCAGTCTGTGTATGAGACATCTATATATATAAACTATTAGACTTCAATTTATTGTTTTTGTTGCTTACTTTTTTTATTGTAGCAAAAGACATACTACCATTAATCTTACTCAAAACCTTCCCTTTTTTTCAACAAAATTACCACATCATTCTTGCTGCTCTCCGAAGCAGTTTTGAAATTCCTCTTTCCTGAGTGGCTTTGATTGCTCTGTCATGGTTGTTCTAATATCCTAAGGTAATTGAAAACATTTACCTTTCACAGTCATTTTAACTTTGGGGCAGAGTCTGAAGCCACGTAGTCCCAATTGTGATAAAAAAAAATGGGTGAAGACACATTGTAATACATTTATGAGCTTAACTTTCCGTTTGTTGACATTCAACAGCAACACTCACAATGTTTTTGAAGACAATTTGCAAAGACACAAAAGAGAAATACTAGAAGTGCTTCATAAAGTGACAATAATTGTGGGATAAGAGTGCTCCACGGGAGAGGGTGTGTACTAAGGAGGATTGATTACAATGTGGCATTTACTGTAATAAATATTTTAAATTTAGATATTTATCTAGAATGATTTTATCATCCCTCAGACTGATTTTGCTTTCCCTTTCAATGATGATAATTCTGAATACAGAACTAAAAACAGATGATCCCTAAGCAACATGACATAGCTCAGCAACTGGACTGTTTTTGCTGTATTTACTCCTTATTGCTACCAGAATCCAATTTCTAAAATTTTCTTCAATAGCTGACACGTGTTATCTTTACTATATTAACAGTCTAAGAGAAGAGGACTTAGCAGGCACCTCTCTACCTGAGTCCTCTTACGTGATTTTCGTGTTTCACACTAAGTTGAATTTCACAGTCATGTGTAGTTTTACTCTTCTTTTAATTTTATCCCACCTTTCATTTGCTTTGGCTTGAAATTAGGGAGTCATCTTTGACTTTGCTATTTTGCTTCAATTCATATTAAATGTAACCATGAATTCTGTCACTTCTACCTTCATGATATCTCCACAATGCAGCTCCTCTTCACCAGCGACCTTACCATGGTGGGATCCTCTCTCTTTCTCTCTCCTGCTCATTGCCATGACTTCCAGCTAGGCCTCCCCCTTATCTTACCTCTCTGCTTCCTTTACTTCTCTTCATCACCTGTAGCAGCCATGCAGGCCTTCGCTCCGGGGTTGAAACATGCCAGGCGAAATTCTAAATTTCTTGTTTATTTTTTCTAGATAGTTGTAATTTATTTATTATGCATTTATTTTGTTCTTTGTTTGTCCCTGACACAATATGATATTCATGAGACTATTTATCTTGTATTTTTTATTTCTAGTTATGTGCCTTATCTCCCAGGCACTGTGTGACATAGGATAGGTGGCCTCTGAGTCTAAATAAAGCATGAAAGGCCAAGTGGGCCCCTGCTATTTGGAAGAAGGGACTAAGGTCAAAACTGTCCCTCTTCCCACACTCAGTGCACCATTTGCATATGGGGGGGAAGACTATAAACACTTTTTTATGAGTTAAATCCTAATTTTAAAAATTAAGAAAAAGTTCAATTTTTTTCTGCTAATATATATATAGTTTTTAGTTCTTTAACCAAATAAAAATTATTGATAGGGACAGGCTTCCCATAAATTATATTTCCACAGCTCCACCTTGAGCTTCTCTTAATCTTTTTTGGTTCGATACTCAAAGATTCTACCTATACCTTAGTGGATCAGACTTATTTTCAAGAAAATGCAAAACAGAACAAAGCAGACCAGAATGTTTTCTTCTAAATAGTCATCTCTATCTTCACACACAATGAATTCATACAGAACAAAACAGTATAAAACCGATCAAAATAGTGTAATAAAGGCATTACAGGTCTTCAAAACCACACAATAAGAAAATCAACAATGGCTACCAGAATGTCTCTTTTTCTTTTCAAAACAGCTGGCCATATCTTCATGTATGTTGAAATTAAATAATACAAAATAGACTAAAACAACTTTGAACAAAGAATAAAAGTATTACTGAATTTCACAGCATGATGATAGGGAATGAGCACTGGATACCATAATGTCTCTTTTTCTTCTAAGTAGCTGTTCATATCATCACACATAATATATAATCAATTCTTCAATCATTCTTGGAGAAAGATTGTGTCAGTTCTGGGGAGTCTCATTCCATTGAAGTATGTAGGAGAGGAGAGAAAGCAGTTCAAATGTTGAAGGTTCCTATAACTATTGTTTTAATATTGCTTTGTATGAAAACACCAACATTTTTTGTTCCTTTCAACATTTTCCTCAATAATTACATCAATAATGTGTCAGATTTCATACTAATTTTATTTTTTCTCAAATATAATTTCTTTATATCTAACAACTTTAGCTCTTGAACTTTATAAGATCTCCTAAGTACATTTATGCCGCTGTTAGTTTAACACTAATTTAACTAAACTGAGCATTGTTACCTATTCCAGAAAAGTCTTTCAGCAAAGGGTAATTGCATTCTATGAACCTGCAGAGCCAATAAGTGACTCTTCCTTTTTTTGAGTGTTTTATTGGAGATGAAATATTGAGATATTAATTTAGCACTCACTTGAGGAGAGTCCTTTTTTAATGTGAAAAAAAAATACATATGGGCAAAAATTTCTGCTATTCCTTCATAGTCTGAAACAATATATCTCTGAGAACGTATCCACAAAATGTGTGAAATTGGTATAGATTTTTGACCCAGAAGCCCTGCTGGGGCAAATATCTGGTTCTTCTTATCTAGCATTTCCTCCCAGCATAGATAAGCATTATGTCAATTAGACAGTGAACAGGTTGCATTCGATTTGGTTATTGATACAATTATTTTGTGTAAGTGTACTTATAAAATGTCTGCTTTATTAGCCTGTTTAAAATGTCTACAATATTTTTCTTTCTCAAACTTTGCAATGACACCTATTAAGCTTCACATACAAATCAAATAGTCTGACCTAATCAGTTTATCAACAATGTGATGTAAAATAAAAAGTTCAAACATTATCTGATAAATGCTATAGTTTGGATAAGTACCACTCCAAAGCCTATGTGTTCATGTTTTAAAGTTTGAGTCTGTGACCTGTGGAGATATTAGCACTTGGAGGAAACAGCAGAAGATGGCGACTCGTGGAAGGCAGGCTGGGCGTGGGGGTCCATCCCGAATATATTTTAGAACCCAGGCTCTCCTTTTCCATTTCCTTGCTTCCTGGCTGCCCTGAGATGAGCACTGTCTTCTGTCACGTACTTTACTATGAAGTACTTCTTCACCAGTGGCTCAAAACCTAGAGAGAGTCTCTCTGGACAAGACCTCTGAAACCATGAGTTTCCTAATAATTATTTATCTCAGGTCCTTTGTCACAATGATGGAAATTGACTAACGTAGTTGATTTTAAACTGGATACATCATTGAAATGTTTGCATGAGTAAACTATAAAAGAGAAGAATATCAAAAACATACGGTGGTTATAAGTCCTGATTTACCAAAGATTTTTACTCTTTAATATGTAGTTCTTTTCAAGAAATCTGATAAAGGAAAATGTAAAGGCTATGGGTACTTTGGATGCTTATTTTTTGTAATCGGTCACTGTCTTTTAAAATAAAATAGAAGTTGTTCAAATATTAATTAACTAACCAGATTATGATTGGTAGATATCACGAAAAAACAGTAGTTAAGTATAAATGCTTAGAAAATCAATATTAAAAAAATTTAGCTTGTTCCAGACTCCTGATTTAGACTAATGATTATGAAAAGCTGGAAGGCTTCTTTCATAGCTTGCTAAAATCCTGAATTTGTTTTTCTGCTAAGTTCCAAGTTTATAATTGTTACTGCTGGTCCAGGCACATGCTTTGAAAATCACTAATGTGGCTCATCTTTTCAAAAGCCCTTTATTCGACTTTTAAAACTCAATCAAACACAGCACAAATTGTTCAGCTCAGTTAGTGACTCTTCTAAATTTTAGTTTCTTATCAGCAAGTGATTGTGTTTAGTTTACCTTTGAATCATTAAATATTATATTTAATCATATACAGCACCTATACTTTGAAGAAATTTCAGTGATTTAAGGTTATTTATCTTTTTTTTTTTTTTTTTTTTTAGGGAAAAAACAAAGCATTCTTCCTAATCAGAGTAAGAAGTTCTACAACCTGGACCTTGCCAGCTTTGGTCTTGTAGAGATCTGTGACAGAATTAGGGACAAAGAATTACGAAGATGTAACAGTATTTGTCTAAAATGCCAAACATCATTCTTTCCATAGATGGTTTATGGAGAGGAGAGAAAAGGGATAAAAAAATAATTGAAAAAGAAAAATATGAAAATAGAGCTTTTGCAAATGGAAAGGGATCAAGAGTCAGGAGCAGGATCAGGAGGCGTAGGGGGCAAACATGAGTCAAAATATACATGTACTAGCTCCCCATAATACATACACTTATTATGTGTTGCAGACACATATGAATAAAATATGAAAGATAAAAATTAAATGTTCTGTCATTTTAGAATAGGATAAATGAAACGCAATTATAAATTTAGGACCTTAGATCATAAGAAAGAAAAAAATATGCAGGGTCAACATTCATTATGAAAATGCCTTATTATTGTTAAGTACCTGAAGTTAATTGACTCATAGGGTTTGCAAAGCTAAAAAGAAGGGTTTGCTTTTCCCTTCCTTCCTTCCTTCCTTCCTTCCTTCCTTCCTTCCTTCCTTCCTTCCTTCTTTCTTTCTTTCTTTCCTTCTTTCTTTCTTTTCTTTCCTTTTTCTCTTTCCTTTCTTCCTCCTTCCTCTCCCTCTGCCTCTTTCTCTTCTTCCTTCTCTCTCTCTCTCTCTCTCTCTCTCTCTCTCTCTCTCTCTCTCTCTTTCATTTTGAGCTTAGCTTTTCTTTGCCTGGCAAGAAAAGAAAAAAAAGTAATAATGCTCTCCTCTATCTTATATATTTCAATATGAAAAAGTATGACTGTCAATATGAGGAAACACTACACTACTAATTTCCAGCTAAACAGATAAGAGATGATTTACTGGAATATAAAATTTGTGTTAGTTCTTGATTCAGTGATAGAATTTAAATATGTGGTCTAAAGCAAAATTGACCCTTCATGAACACAAAAGAGTATTAGCAAAGGCAAAGATGTTGGAAATTGATACACACAGATGGTGAGTAACTGTGGTTCCTTTCAGATAGAAGGCTTAAATGAGAGCAAACTGAATTCTTTTGCCTGGCGAACAAGGTTGACAGCCAGATTGATTAATTCATTTGTGGAGACCAAGTCAAATTGTTTGTGGATGTTGCAACCAGTTGATTATTTACAATTCAGTAAGCAAATCTCTCATTGCCCATGGCTGAGCACGTTAAGAAAATGGAATTCAGTTTCTTCAGAAATTTGTTTTGGATTTCCTGTATTAACCTTTGTTCCTTCCTGTGTTATTTTATGACTGCAATTTTGCATGACATATTAGAAGGAACAAACCTCCCTAGAAATCACGTGATGTGACTGAAGTTAATAGGATTTTAAAAACCTGCAGCTACAGAAATGAAGGAATTTCTATGTAGAGACTGAGGGTGTGAATCAGCAACGCTTTCCTATTCCAGCGGAGTAAGCAGAAACAGGCAATACTTAGAAACCAAAAGTGGCTTCATAGTGTATGGACAATGGACTGCCTGAACTGGATCAAGAAAGACAAGTGCAGAGAAATGAGAATTGAAATGGAACGCCCTGGTTACTGTTCATAGCAGTGACATATAAAATATTCTTACATCAGTAAGTGAATGTAGTGTTTTTGCAGAGAATAAATGCTCTCAATTTTACTACATATTTTATTGTATATCCTATTACTTTTAGCATAAATTACACCATATACTGATGATCTCAGCTAAATAATCACTCCAGACATTATATGTACATATATATATATATATATATATATATATGCATGTATATGTCACATGATATATATGTCTACATGAATTTGATGGATTTTATTTAAATAAACAAGTTAGCAGAACTACTTACATAATTCAGTTTTCAGCAGATATATTTCTTTTTCTATATGATATGCCATACCTCCTACCACTCTAAATGTGGCATTCTGTTTTTAATTAGAATAAATTACATTTAATCTTATGCATAAGATATTGAAGCATTTATGACATTTTAGTGCAAAGAAAAAGGGAGAAAAAGGATGAAAATGCTTTTGCAAAAATAATCCAATGCCTTCAGTTTTAAGTATGCAAAAGCATTAACTAGCTTACTTAGTGAGAAGAGAGAGAATCTTTTTGAGTCTTACAGTTTTGCTACCTGATCTTTGATATTTGACCCTCCATCATCACAGTCTAGAATTCCAGAAGCACAAGAGCCTTGCAATTTGGATAAAAAAACAAGATGACAGATCTTAGAACTATGATAAACATGTTATTAAAACTGAGTTATCAGTCTAAGAATGAGGCATGTCAGGTGGGAGATGGAGAATGGAATTTGGGACACAAAGTAACCTTTGGAAATGTACATGTATTCTGGTTACTGGAGCAGGATAGAAAGTAAACCAAAGAACATCTCCCTTTGCAAAAATAGTCCAGGATGATGCCAAATGTGTTTTAGTTATCTGTTACTTCACTGTTTATATGCTGAAAAATGTGTGGTTCAGATAACATATTATGTGATTATTCTAATAAGAAATTCAAGAGAAAAGGAGTCTATGACATTGCTCTCTCAGTCAAAGCCAACCCAAAGCTAGCAAAATATCCTCACAGCAGGACCCCTCCCATCAGTCACCCAGAAAGTGACTCCCTCCAGCTCATCTCAAGACATAAGTTAAATCCCTAAGAATAGGAAAGGAAATGAAAAATTCAGACAATCCTGCCCATCCTGGGAGCTTAGAGCCCTCAAAGCGACTCTGCTCTTGTTAAAGCTTCATTGGGTTTTCAACTCACTTTTCCATTCTTCTGATTTCCCACAGCTCTACTTTCCATCTGTACTTCAGCCAGTGGCACAGCTGGGGAGAAATTAAAATAGTAATTGCTGCAGCAAACTCACAGTGAAGAACTGTAATTAGATGTCTTGCTACATAGACCAAGGCCTTCCACATCACAAAGTAAAACTGTACACACACTGCTCCACTCCAAAGATCCATGTGGGACGTGAGGTGTCCAGTCAAGTGCTGATCGCTCTCCTTGGATTTGAGGGTGGTAGGGAACTCCAGGACTGAAGGATATGCAGAGAGGAAGAGCTACATGGGACTTTGGATTTAGTAGACCCAGACTTGTCTCTGTGGTGGTAAGAATAATAATAAATTTGATAAAAGGCAAGACGTATCACTGAATCTTCATCTCAGTTTTTCTAAATTTTAATCTGTTCCTGGAAAGAACACTTTTTAAGCACTATATGCACAGAAGAAAGATAAAGTAAATATCTGCTAATCACATACATTTGATGAAAAAATTGTCTCTTAGCAGCTCTAAGAACTTTTTATAAAAACAGCTCATATGCAAGATGAAAAATTTTAATAATTTTGCAAGCTTTTTATATAAAAACTATAACTTATACTACCTTTCCAGTACTTTATTCTCCTGTTCAAAATATTAGTCTATTACTCTATAAATAAATACTGCCAATCATTTATTAATAAAAACATTGTACAATGTCATTAAATATAAAATCATACACACAAAGATATACCTGCTATATATACAATATATATACCTAAAGAATGAATAAAGAAAATGTGATATGAATATGATACATATGATATAGGCTACTGCCATCTTAAGAAATAAAATTCTACATATATTACTAAAATTTCTTTTAAATGTCTCCCTAAGAACAAGGCTTTTTTACTTTTTCTTTTTAAACAGGGCTGGGGTGGAAGTCACAGCCTCATGAATGCCAGGAAAATACTCTAACAGTGAGCTAAAATCCCTAGCCCAAGGTTCTGATTCTTTATGTAAAATTTATCCGCATAGAAAAATCTGTAGCAATTCCTATAACTGAAATATATATTTAGCCAAAAAATGAAAAATATTTACAATTAAAATGATGCAACATTGATAAAAGAAATTGAAGAGTATATATAAAAAGTGAAAGACATTTTATGCTCGTGGATTGGAAAAATCAATCACGTTATGCTTTAGATCTAGAATGTCTCCTAAAACTGAATGGTGATTGGATCATGGAGGAGCTTATTTATCATTGCATTAATCCATTAATGAGTTCATGTGCTGTTAATAGGTGGGGTGTGGTAGGAGGGATGGGTCATGGAGGGCATGATCAGGGAGGGTGTATTCCTGTTCCTAACTCTTCCTTTCCCTCTCTGATAGGCGAACAGCCTTAGTCTGCCACCTGTTCCCCATTTCTGCTTCTGCCTTGAAGCCGGTTAACTATGGACCAGATTCCTATAACCATGAACCAAATCAAACTTCTCTTTTAGTTATGGTTTGTCAAGTATTTTTGTACTCTCAGTGGGAAAACTAAATAATACAAATCAGTATCATTAAAATATTCTTACTACCTAGAGTGATCTACAAATTTATTGAAATCCCTATCTAAATACCAATGACATTCTTCACAGAAAAAATATAAATTTGTATGGAACTGCACACACACACACACACACACACACACACACACACACACACACACACATGAGCTCCCTGAATAACCAACTACTGTAAGTAAAAAAGAGCAGATAAGGAGGCATTATACTATTTGACTTCAGAATATAGTTTAAGAATGAAATTAGACCCTTCTATCTTATAACTTACAAACATCAGCTCTAAATTAATTAAAGACATAAACACAATACCTGATACTATGGCACCAGTACAAAAAAAATACTGTGTAAAAGTTTCAGAATTTTGAAATGGGCAAGGAAGTTTTGGATTACACAAGAAACAAAAGTGAAATTACATAAATGAAATTTAATTCAAATTAAAAAAGCTGTACATCGAAGGAAGTAAGAACAAAGTGAAAAGATGACCTAAATAAAGAATGCGAGAAAATCTTAGAAAATGCATGGCCAAAGACACATAAATGGCCAAAAGAATACTAAAAAAATATTTAAGATGGTTAAGCATGAAGAAAACACAAATCGAAGCAACAGTGCAGTATCTTGCTCTGGTAAAAATAGTTGTGATCAGAAAGAAAAAGATAACTAGTACGGGTAAATATATTGAGAAAAGGGAGTTCTTTTTTTTTTTTTTTTTTTTTTGTCTTTTTCGTTTTTATCGGTACCAGGGATCGAACTCACGACTGCCTGCTTGCAAGGCAGGCGCTTATGCCGCTGAGCTAAATCCCCAGCCCTGAAAAGGGACTTCTTGCTTATTGGAATATAAATTTGATTAACTATCATGGAAATAATATGGAGATTCCACAAAAAATAAGAACAGATCTATCATATGATCCACAAATTTCTCTTCTGCTTACATAGCTGAAGAAATGAAACATATGTCAAAGTGCCATCTGCATTTCCATGTTTATTACAATTAATCATGATAACCAAGAAACAACGCAACAGAAATGTCCATCAACTGAAGAATCAATAAAGAAAATGCAATGCATATAAACAATGAAATGCTATTTATTTGTAAAAAATAAAGATATTCTACCATTTGTAAAAATATAAATGGAACTGCATATTATTATGATAAGTAAAATAGGCCAGATACAGAAATAAAAATATGGCCTATTCTCAGTTGTAAAAACTAAGAAGTTAATATCATAGAAAAATGTAATTCAATAGATATCACTAAAGAATGAGAAGGGAAAAGGGCAGGAAAGGTGGGAAGGATTTTGATAAGAGACAATAAGACACATATATAAGAGACGTCATTGTTTGCTTTCTTTGTTACTGCAGGGTAAGATTTGATTATAATAATCTGTGATATATTTTGAAACAACCACAAGAGTGTAAAAAGTGTCAACAGATAAATGATAATTGATGAGACAGAAGTGCTTCTTAGCTTGAAATGATAACTACAGATTATAGACAGATACTGAATTATTAAATTCTACCCCATAAAATACACAAATACCCTTCAATATACATACATATACATGGATACCTACATACATATAATCTTTTCCTTTAATAGGTAGAATGACATTTTAATCAGGAACAAGAGAGACAAGGGAAAGATATTTTATAGGACAGTGAGCCATTTCAGTGTTATCTAAAAATAAGTAATAGCTAGATGAGACCAAGCAAGTGGTTGCTTTGGGAATGTATTAGAATATCATTAAAGGACATTATCAATAGTTGGGAAATTTTATATGTAGAGGTAACTGGAGTCATATGATTCACTGATTGGTAGGAGGGGAAGGGAACTTTAGTGTGTCACTAGGGTCCCACGTTTGTTCATGAACATTTCCTTCTTATGGACTCACAAGATGCATACCATGAAAGGTCTTATTGTCCTCCTAAACAAACATTGCGAGGCTCAGGATTCATCCTGCAGTATATGAACATCAACCAAGTTCTTTAAAATTTAGTTTGAAGCCTAATATTCTCCTTATTTTTTCTTATTTCTATAAAGATTTAAAAGAAGTATTATAAAGTACCTGTATGATATTTAAAAATAAATAATGAATAGTAGTAGAGATTATATATCTATAGTTCTACTTTAGAATGTTTCAGGATAAGAGATTTCAAGATCTCCTAATTTTCAAAAAGAGATTGGAGATGTGACAACATTAGAAAACAAATCAGTTCAAGTTTGCTGAATAAGATTTCCTGCAAACTACAGATTTTATGTTCTTTAATGGCCCTGAGGCTATAAAAAAAACATCTTGCACAGAAGAGCATGAAAAAAGAGAAATCAATAAAAGTGACTTTATGGTAAAATGTAATACTATTTCCAGAAAGTGCAAGCTTCCAGAAGAAACTAGATTGATAAATGTTCACATTTTGGACTAATATATGATACTTTGGTGGCACATGTTTTTTTCATCCAGGATTCAAGCTCCATAAAAACTTCCATATAATGTCTTATATTTGAGATTAAGTAGATTATGGAGTTTCCCCTCCTTTTACTATTTTTTGAGTTTAATCTTATTGCGATACTTATGTAGCCATTCAGCCTTTAAATTTAAATTACCCCGTGTACTTTTAAGTGTTTGGTTTCTAATTCATGAGCAACCCATGGATTTCTCCCTGTTTTATCTACTAGAGAAGGTTTTCCAGTTTAGATCTGGCTTGTGGGAGAAGGGAGCATGAATTTTGTCACCTACCTTGTTTTAAAAAGACAGGTGTAAAATTCTGTGTCTATTTAGCCCTTACTATCTTCATTAACTTGAAGATTTTTACCATCTTTTTGTTCAACCCATCCTTTCAAAATATACATCACTTTCTATTCATCATCACTCCCGTCATCTTCAATACATTATTGTTCTTTTTCTGTATAATAGGTTTAAGTAAATGATAAAATATGGCTCTGTGTTGTTTCATAACTCTGGTATTATTGAGAATTTCAAAGCATTTGATACCAGGTTACTTATTATTTTTGTCATTCTGAGAGGCCAGGAGAATATACTGTTATCTCCATGTTAGATATGAATGAAATATTGGATCATATTTTAACATATTTCTGAGGTGGTCAGATAATGATTAAATTATTACCAAAATAATTGAGTAGAATAATTCAAGATGTTTGAAAATAGAAACCACAAGACTATACCACAATCTGAAACTACCCAAGAGTACTAGTGCCTTTCAGCTGGGATTTGCTGCTCTGAAAATCGAGTTGCATGCAGAGCAGTGACAGAGGGTGGCGAGACCAAGGACTCTAAAAGAGTACTGAACAGGTACATGAGTAAGAGAACAAACCAAATACAAAATTGACACTGGGTTCTTAGGAAGACAGAGACCATGAAGATACCTGAAGCTTTACTTTGGAATTTAAAATGGTCTTTGATGTATAAGGACAGGTCAGTCTCTCTTGGTGCCTGAAAAGCAGTGCTAGATTTTACCCACAGTCACATCTCTACTAAACGACTCTAATGATTAAAAGAAATAGGCTAAATTCCCACTCTTTCAGACAACTTCACTTCAGTGTCTCAGGACTAAGTGATGATCGTTAGATTAGTCCCTTTGTTTGTCATTGTGTTTCCCTTTTGCTGACATTCTTCTGAATCTTAGATCACCTAAGCATGTGTAACCTCTACAGACTATTTTTGGCTTTCTGGGCTAAGATGATGGTTAGAGATAAGTGAAACGTGTGCTTGCAATTTGTCTTTCTTTCTGTTCCATTTCATCAGTTTGATATATGCCGAATCTAATCACAGATTGATCTTATTAAGGCTAACGACCTGATGATTAACAAGAGAAATGCATCCGTGGTCAAATTGCCTGGTTTAATTATTCCAAGAGGCTGCACTATCAACAGGCAGCAGGCAGCAAGCAGTCTCTCGGGTAAGGGTTTACTTGCACCTGGTGCTATCTGGATTATCATTCTCCTGGTACCTAACACAGAAAATAGTTCAAAAACTTCCTGTGTTCTCAGTGTCTTACAACTTGCAGAAAACATTATAAGGCAGAGTGACAGCTTTGGTCCTAATGAGGCATAAATCACAGTGGAATCCTAGTGTTACTCAAGGATGCTCTGGGAGGAGATAAGGGCTGGTGGATAGAAGCTCCTTTGCCTGCAAATCATGGAAGTCAAACTTTAGCTACTGAAAGTCAGTAGAGTTAGAGACAGAACGTTCACTGATGATTCAGAGAAATGCTCCGGTTTCTGGACTATTCTTTGACCAAGATCATTAAAAAAAAAAAAAAAAAACAAAACAGATTTGACCTCATACTGTTAAGCAATATCACTTGAAAAGAATAATTTTGAATAATACATATATTAAATGCTTTATATTCATTTCAAGCATACAAATGTATATTTATCTTCCAATCTTTGATGGTGAGCCAACATTCCCCCTTTTTAAAATAAATCTGCCAAATGGAGCTATATTTTTGCATAAAACATCCATAATGCATTCTTCATGCTTACAGTTTTGATATCATTAAAGTAGAACAAGAATTTAAGACACTTGTGAATCCACAAAAGTTAAATTTTAAATATCAAGTTTGAAACTGTCTTGCCAATCCCTATTTTAACAACAGTTTGAGAGGTGAGGGAAGCTGAGATTCGTGGTTAACAAAATAGTTCAAAATACTCGATGTCAGGGTTGGATTTTTTCTACAGAGATTTATCAGTCTATGCAATTTACCTAATTTAAATTATTATAAAATTATGTACATGGTATTAAATATCTGGAACTATAAAACATAATTAACACTTGGTAAGAATTTTTGGGAGGGGGCTGGGGATTTAGCTCAGCGGCATAAGCGCCTGCCTTGCAAGCAGGCAGTCGTGAGTTCGAACCCTGGTACTGATACAAATGAAAAAGACACACACACACACACACACACACAAAAAAAAAAAAAAAAAAAAAAAAAAAAAGAATTTTTGGGAGAGCTGAAGTCCAAGTGTGACTATAATAGGTAAAAGAAATAATGTGATATTCTGCAAACTTTGACAATCAAAGATTACCTATTTTTATAAGGTAAAGAATAAGCAGTAAATGTAAATTTCTTACAAAGACTTTAATATTCAAATTTCCCAGGTTTGTAAACTTAGTATGTAAAATTACCATTTTAAAATGTATTTTGCAGCAGTATCTCAAAATTCTCATTTATTGTTCTACATGGGGTTGAAGTTCTTGATCTGCTATTCTTATTTAACTTTTGTGTGCATTCAGAAACTAGAAACAATCAGTTAACTGGTTCCTAGTGTTTTGATAACAATGAAATCCATATAGGTTATTTTAGAAGTATCTGCTAGTCACCAATGAGCTAATTAACAACAGAACTCATAAAAATGATATGTGAATAAAAGCATTTTTTTCATGGGGAAAAATATTTTCATAATGAGATAATTTTAACCAGGTACAGTATAAAATTTGAGGAAAAATGCTGAAATATTAACCATTGCTAGATCATACATACAATACGACAATTTATAACTCTGGAACAGCTACTCCACTTTTATTTCATCATGTCCGATGACTCTAGAGAGCAGCGCTTCTCTCCATCTGGTGGAATTCTATAAAGACTCACAGTAATCTTCCTAGCTATTGTCTCTTTGTAGTTTTTTTCTTACCATTATTGTAAGGCAGTGAGAGTGAATCCTTTAGAGTCTTTAGTGATGCAAATAGCTTGCTGCAGCCTGTGTGCCATAGGTTTGCCACAAGTGTCAAACCAGAATGATACTTTTAAACATACAGCCCCTGGGGCTGGGGATTTAGCTCAGCGGCATAAAAGCACCTGCCTTGCAAGCAGGCAGGCATGAGTTCGATCCCTGGAACCGATAAAAAAAGAAAGAAACAAACAAACAAAAAACAATAAAAACAAAAACATACAGCCCCGATTTTTATTTGCTCTGCATTAGTGATGTCCAATTATTTCTGAATAAAATTCAGAATGATGAATTTTATTCCATGATTACTTTGAACCTTTAAGCCCTATTTGGTTCCTGCCCCTCTCCATCCCACAACACAAACAAATAGCTCCTGAGCAGGACCGGGTATCTGAATCTGTAAACCTACCAGCTTTTCTCTGGCTACAAGGATATACACATGTCATTTTCAACTTGGAAGAGTTTTTGTTTTTCTCCTTAACTCCCCTATGAACTCAACTTCCCATCCTATCTTACAAACTACAGCAGCTTTCATCCTCTGTGTTGGACTGAGGTTTTTATGCACAGCTGCAAGTGTTCATTTCCTGTGCTTTTGTTTTGCTGTATATCTACCTTCTTTACTAGACTAAACCAATCAGATGAACCCTTTTCTACTTGGCCAGACTAATTCTCATACTCAGTTTCATATGTGAATTTTACAGGTTCTTAATAAAAACTAATGACTCAATTGGTTATATTTTTGTTTACAAGATAATATTGGGGCTTATTATAGTATTGCCTTTAAAAATGCTAGAGATAAAACTTAGAGGAACTTTGTTAGTATTAAAAACTATCCTTTTAAGATAATGAATAAAATGCTTTATATACAGCATTTTTTTTTTTTTTTTGTCTTTTTCCTTTTTATCGGTACTGGGGATTGAACTCACGACTGCTTGCTTGCAAAGCAGGCGCTTATAACGCTGAGCTAAATCCCCAGCCCCTATACAGCATTTTTTTAAGAAAAGTAAAACTTCTTTTCTGAATTGCATGATTAACATATATGCAATGATCTGTTTGACTAGTATTACATCATCACTTTAAAATTCTAAAATTAATACAATTATAGCTTCTATTCTATATCTTAATGAGACAATAACTTTAAAATGAAATCTTTGTGGTCTATTGAAAACTTTCATGTATCAATCTACTTTCTGGAATTTACATGATAAGAAATGTTTATTCTATCTTGAAGGAAACAGAATCAAAGATTCAGGCTAGAATGTTCCTTTTATCCTAAGAGGCTTTGGGGACCTATCTTTTGTTAGATTTAGGTCACCACACTCCATTTAGACTAATTCATGTGATGAAACTACTGCATTAATAAAAGTTCATAATTCTTATACACTATAAACCATTGCTTAGGGTCTAACCATTAACTTAGGGAGTCAATAGCCCAGTGAGAACAGTGAAGCTGTATAAAATAACTGACCTATTCAACTATGCCTAAACATGAAGAATTTCTGAGGTGATGAGTAGGCAGACAATATGTGGAGTCCTTGATGAAAACATCACTTGCTAACTTGTCACCAAGTTAAATATAGCAAAATTTCCAAGAAACGGTGAATGTGATATATACTGCCAAGCATCTAATGAGGTAAAGCAGAGTATTTTAAAAATAAATTATAGGGGCTGGAGATTTAGCTCAGTGGCACAAGCGCCTGCCTTGCAAGCAGGCAGTTGTGAGTTCAATCCCTGGTACCGATAAAAAGGAAAAAGACATAAATAAATAAATAAATAAATAATATCAATAGCAATTAGAAAATTTATAATTATAAGTGAACTGGAATGTCTTAAGCTCTCTCCATGCTTCATTTTTCAATGGTAGATTTTCAGTGACACTGAATCTTCAAGAAGGTCTGCTGCACTGGGCTTCATCTCAGAAGGAAATTTAAGAATTATTACAGAAAACTACATTGACAACATATCTGCATGCGCAAAACTCCTAAAAAGCATTTACCATTGAGAAAACATACGGAACGTTCTTTGAGATTTTAACAATGTGTACTGTAGTAATCATAAATGAGCATGTATCTAAGATGCAGGTTTATATATGCTTTATAATAAAGTAACACAAAGATATTAAATTATAATTTCTTAGCAAAATTATAAAAGGAGGTGTAGTAGTAATCCATCAAAATTTTACAGATGTGATAGTCTGAGTGAACATACTGATTGATATGTTTGTTTCTCATAAAGGTTAATGCTTGTCATTTCTGCAGCATAGAATAAAAGTCACCTTCTTATTACTAACCATGCTCCTCAAAACCTCATATATTTGCATATTTTAATCAATTACCTTTCTCTAAACTTTGAAATTAATTTTACTAGCTTTTAATTTATTATGTTCTAAAGTTTCTCCTTGCATCTTGAAAACTCTGATTTATAAAATTAAGAATGTGGCATCATAATTTAAGAATTATATTATTCATGGGATAGATTATTCACAGGTAAAGATATAGTTCTGGAAATTATCTAAAGGCCCTTCTGGTTTAGAGAGTTTATATGTGAACTTTTTGAATAAAAAAATAGAAAACCTTAAATATTATAGTCTATACATATTCAGTTAGAATTTACCCCAACAGTACACGATAATTCAGTGCAAGAAATTCAATGTTTTAAAACTGATTCAAATTCTGCAATTGCTTTTCTTCTTTTCTTTTCTGATAGTTTAATAAGTACCTAGTAAAGAATGTTATTAAAATTGTTATTAGAGGTCAAGTTGTGGAAATGATTGAAAAGTCAGTTTGTATACTTTATTGCTTGATAGATAGATTCAGTTTCAACAAAAGAATCCTGCCTCCCTAATATAATTACAATCATATTGTGAGTTCTAATCAAGACTTAACTACAGATATTTAGTCAACTGATTGTAATTCTACACTCTGCTAAGTGCCTGTCAATTGTAATCACATATTTCACTTATCCATACATAAACTACCAGGATCAAGATACAAGCAGAAGTGGTAACTAGGACTAAGGCAAGAAAACAGTGATGGCATAATCACTTTGATCTATTTGAATACATGCAATTCTCTGCAAACGAACTGACCCTGCTGTAGCCACCAATGCACTGGTATTAAGGTTACATTTTCTATCTTATTAGAGAGACAAAATGAAAGAAGCAATACATTTTAGCAACCAGCACAACTACTAAAGTCAATTTATCTGGCATTTTGATATTAATTAGGATAACGTCTAGGAATAATACATCTGATACATATTTACATAGTGCTCTTTCTAGAGTTCTTAGAAATATTTTGGTTCTCCTGACTTGTAGCAAAATGAGAAAATTAGCTTCAGTTAGGTCATGATAATTTTATAGAAACAAAAAAAAAAAAAGACAATCTCACTTGTACCTTGATTTTTATTCCTGTGTAACTCAATATTTCTCTGAAATGTCACATATAAGAATATAAGAAAGAAATGTTCATCAGTGAAACCACTAGTAGCTATAAAAGAAGACCTCGCCCATTCTTACATATGCAACTTATCTGAAATAAAATTTTTTCTACCAGGAAGCACTTCGAACTTCCCAGAACAGCAAGTTGATTTTGAAATCAAAAGTTGAAGATATATCTGTGAAGAAAATTATATCACTTTGCACTTTATCCTAAGTGGGGCTTTCCTGTATAATATTGCACAATAAAACTTACAAAAAACAATAAAGGAATGTGAGAAAAACTCACCGTAAATCATTGTAAAATTATTTTTCCTTTAAAGGACTCAATTTGTAGGTCCATCAAAATATTACTGATATAAATGCAATTCAAATTTCCATTAGGTAGATATTTATAACTTTTATTTTAAATTTGAATTGATTCAGGATGACAGCATGCTTTTTTTTTTATATATATATATAAGTAGGAAGTTACCAGAAAAATTTCAGAGTCACTCACAGAAATATTAGGCTTGTGGTATAAAAGCATGTTTGCCTGGAGAATCGTTGAGAGTTAAATGCTTTGCTTCAAAAAGTGGAACTCAGTGTGCAAAATTTAAACTCGCATTTTGATTTCTTCGTGATTCCAAAGTTCTTGCTAGACCAGTGAATAGATTCATCATTTACCTTCAGAATGTTCTAACAGACCTCCCTGTTACTGATAGAAGTCTCTGAAAGAGATGCTTATCATTGCTTTCATCTTTATTAAAAATAATTCTAAATTCAGAGGACACTTGTATAGAAATAATTGTAACAAACAGTTTCTAGGATAGTCTTATATAAACTAACTCTGTTAAATTCAGTTGATTAAAGGGAAGTTTCTTTAAAGACATTTAATTGCTGTTGGGAAGAATATTTTTCAACTCTTTCAGTCATAGATTGCTCACTGCAATCAAAATGAACATTCTATTTAGTGTTAGCTGGTCCAACAGATAATGCAGGCCATTAAATGAGAGCAGCTTAACAGCTTTGCTGTCTAATTGAAGAATTGATTTCTGATGCACAAGCTAGGTTTCTCAAACTTTATTTTCTTCTAGATTTCAAACAGTGAAAACACACTTGTTTTTCAGGCACTTTGAAGATTTTTAAGAATAAGAATAGATTTAATAGAAATGAGTTCAATAGTCTTAAACTAATGATGAAACAAAATACATAAATGAGGCCAAAAATCTTCGGTATATTTTTTCCACAATTGATTGAAAAGTTACATAAATAAAAAGTACCCCTGTACCAAAATAAGTAAATAATAAATAAATAAAATATACCTGTGATAGATCTAATACAAGGCCAGGCATGGAGAGTTTAATAAAAGGAGATGACATAATCACTCAATTAAAGGATTTTTAAAATCTTATAAATCAATAGACTAGTTTAAATTTCCATATGTTAGTTATGAAGTATGTAATATGTTAAACAAAATTCTATGGTGCTTTAAAGAAACACTGAGCTCCTGCACTAGACCCTAGCAGATAAGACCAAACTAGAATGGATTCATTTCTGCTTAGTGTGACATAGTTATACTGATCTCTGAGATGGCTCATATTTTAAAAATAAAAAGACCTAGCAGGTTCACCTGACACTTCATGATAAGTCAGCCCCTCTCCTTTAACTATAAAGAAAATAACTTTGAAATGACCATTTCTTTTTGTTTCTTATTTCTACTTTCTCGTACATTTTTTGCCTACAAAACCACTTATTTATTTTATTCAGCTTATCTATTTTATAAACAAGATGTTGTTTACTTCTAAAATGATAAATATCAACAATTAAATATTTAAGTTAAATTTATTATTTTGTCTTTTAAGAAGTATAAAATCACTGGTACTTCCCATGAATTTTCTGCCACATCCTGTTTACCTAACTCAGGATGTACACATTATTGCAGTTAAAATCAAGTCCTTATTTCTGGATAAATTTCCCTTCTCCAATACCATATATATTGGTCCATTTTCTGTTGCTATGACAAAATACCTGGAGTGCTCCTCTTTATTAAATAAATGATTTACTTAGCCCACAGTTTTACAGGTCATGCAACATAGCACTGACATTTACTAGCTCTAGTGAGGGCTTTATGGTTACATCACAACATGGCAGACCACATAATGGTAGGAGAATATATGAGAAGGGAGATCACATAGCAAGAAAAGAAGCCAGATTCAAAAGAAGAGAGGCCTACAGTCTTGCTCCTTGATTACAACTCACTCACAGGAGAACTAACTTTCTGCTTTACCACCATTAAGATCATAGTTACTTCTTTGTAGGCTCTTCCTTTTAAAGTTTCCACTACTTCTTCACATCATCACTCTGTAGACAAACTTCAGCATATGGATCTTTGGAAGATACACACCAAGTACATCCAAGCCATATCAACATACAATTTTCCAACCTGCACATCTAGGTTGTAAAATGTCAACGTAGTATCTAGAAAGAGTCATCAAATTTCTTCAACTGTTAAAGTAGTCCCCAAATCCAGTTTTTCATTTCCTTTCCTCTGAATCCTTATTGATCCCTTGAAGCTTTCAAGATATACAGGGGTTTCCAAAAATACCCTAAGTCTCTTTCACCCTTGTAGTGGTTGATTGATTGTGTCAACTTGAGACGTTTAGAAGCTTAACTGTGTTTAGCAACTGTACACCTACGGTGTGGAAGACCCACCTTAGGGTGGCTCATCACCTGGATGGTACAAAAGGGAAGGAGGAAAGTCAATTCCATTCCATTCTTTGGAAATGCTCCAGTCTTCGCCTTTGGTTTGGACTATGTCTCCTGGATTCCAGTGCAGACTCTTCAGCTTTCTGACATAGATTCTCCAGCTTTCCATCATAGAACTTTCAGCCTTCTGTTGCAGACCTATTGGCCTGCTGGTGTGGACTGCACGGGACAACAGGGTGAACTCCAGACCTTGGATTGAATCTTTCAATATCCAGTGTGCAGACACTATCTGCATGCTTCCTCATTTGACTCTGTGGCTGACCATTGTAAGCCAATATTGTCATTTCTTATACATATGTATATCTCATATTATATGTTTTCTCTAGTGAACCCTAATACAACCTTCTACTATCCTGAATGGAACAGAAAAACAATTAGCATCATTGCATTGCTGTACTTATAAAAGGAGTGAGAAGAGTAATGAAAATAATAGTTCCTGTAAAACATTAGATTTGTCATGAAAATACCCTATTCCTTGAAAGTCTGTTGTATGGTAGTGATGCATTACTATTCACAGTTTTTTAAGGCAGAGTCATAGTGTGTAGTTTAAACTGTCCTTCATCTCACTATGTATCCCAAACTGGGTTTGAACTTGCAGCAATCCTCCGGCTTTATCTCCTAAGTGCTGGGATTACAGGCATACACCACTATCCCCAACTGTATTTATTTTGATAGAGTGGCACATTGGAAGATTTTCATATAAATATACTTTCTCAGTGATATGAGCTATTTTGAGGGGAAGGCCCTCCTTATTTATCCTTTTCTGGTTATCATGTCTTCTGAGAAAACATAGTTGGTTTTCATTGGTAAAATTAAACTAAAAGCTACCTTTACAATATGTAAATGACATTTTTTGTTAAGTAAGCAAAATCTTGACATATTGACTACTTAATAGTCCCAAACTTCTTAATGGTAGGAAATATTTTTTGAATCTTGCTTCAACCTGTTGGCTATTAGGTCACTGCCCAATGCCAAAGAAAAAGTAAGCTACTTTTGATAATGATGGAATATAAAGTATAATTAATTTTAAATAGCATTTAATCATAGCTGTTTATTTCAATCTAAGGAGAAAGTAAATTAAAGAGATAATAAATATTTTGTTTAATGCTACATATTCCATTTCTGTCAGTTATGGCAAAAACAGGATACATGATCTATATGCTTCCTTCACTTTTATTGCAAACTTATTCAATATGTCCCTCCTTCATGGAATACATACTTGGGATAGCTAATAGACTATTGTTCTCAATAATTCAATGATTCATATAGATTTCAAGCAGAATGCAATACTGTTATTTGTTTTGATAATCTAAATGCTATAATTATTGATCATTATATAGACAATATAACATATAACAACAGGAAAGACAAAATCATTCATGCAAAATATTATAAAGGATGTAAGAAAGAACAAAATGATGCTAAAAATATCTTATTTTGATAGTGCTCTTTTTCTATTTATCAGATGCTTCTTTGATTTATTATTCTGAGTTTTTGATCCATTTTTTCTTTCCAATATTTAATGACTTCCCACTATATGATATGGTCTATTTCAGCCATATCATTGATATTGCCCACAAAATAAATACACAAATACCAAGCACTGTTCTCAGAAATAGTTCAGAACTATTCATTTTCATTGAGATACCTTTTAAGAAAGGTAATTTAACTACTTTAGTGTAGGATTTCAGGAGGACTTATAGTGCAAAGATGGTGCCAGCTATGACATTTACAATTCCTGTGGCTTTGTTTAAAAAAAAAAAAAAAAAAAAAAAAAAAAACTCTTATCTTTGCTGAGATCCACGTCTTTATTTGTAAACTGAGGAAGTTTCAATATGTGAATTTAGGAGCCTCTTTAAATTTTATTTAATTATTTTGATAAACAATAAATCAAAAACATTTACAAATCTAAAACAGACCTTCTGATAAAGACTACCCTTAGTGTAAAGTTCTTTTTACACAATGTCCCAGCATTAATTATAACATGAAAAGTTCTGCAATTGTCCTTTGAAAAGTGAAATTGATAGAAACCAGGGTAAGAAAGATAAATGATGAAGTCACTGAGTGACATTCTATTTTTTCACTACTTCAATCAAAAACATACTTTAGAGAGTCTTGGTAGTCATTTTACTTTAGTACTTTAATGTCAAGCATCAATTATTTTTTTAATTTGGCAGATTTAGTCTTAAAAATTGCCAATTTTCAGCTGAAAATTATGCATGATAAATATACATCTGAATGTTCTGCATATCACATTAGTAATTAAATGTTTAAACTGGTTTGATAATGAAATTCACTATGAGAAAATTTAAAAGGTGATATGATTTAAAATATGATAATGAAATTTAACATTTTTTTCAGGTTTGGGTCTGAACTCCTTTCTAACATATGCAAAAGAAAAAATGTAAATTATGTCTGGGAATAACAGTGATTTTACTTATTTTCGTATTAATATGAAAAAAATTAATAGTGCATTTTAAAACTTTGAATACTCAATTTATCATGTTAATAATGTCAAATATGTACATATATATATAGAGAGATATAGATAGATATAGATATAGATATAGATATAGATATAGATATAGATATAGATATAGATATATAATTTAACATGGTTGGTTCCTGAATACATTGAATTACTGATGAAATTATTGCTGGCTTTTGTAAGTCTTTTGCAGTTAATGGACAGCTAATGTTTTTCTACCTTGAATCAATAGAAATACTTTTAATTTAAAAAGTTCATGATGGGCAAATCCTTGTACTTGCACAATTTTTGCCTTCCTTTGCATAAAATCCACATGTAATTAAAATCTCTTGATAATGTTATAATGTTATTTATGACTATCATTATTGGGTCTTTTTGGAGAAATGCTTGCCTTTGTAGTTTGTAATAAAAAAGACTTGTATACTTCTAAAATTTTTTTTTATTTTTTGTTGTACTTTGAAATAATTCTCTTGCTCCTAAATTATAGGTTGTTAGGTTATTTTACTACTGAAATGCTTCCATAATCCCATTTCTGAAAATAGTTCTAAAAATCTTAAATTTAAACAAAATAGGTTACTAGTATATTTTATGAGATGCAATTATGAAACAGACTCAGAATGAGAAATTGAAAGTCTCCTTTGACATGACAAAGTTTATAAACAATATATGAATTTTATTTTATGAATTTTTGACACTTGTTTGGCTTCTAAAATCATCTCTCTTTTAGTGTTGGTCATGTTCACTATAGTGATTTGTTTCCCAGTTTACATATTTAAATAAAATTTAGTTTTATAGCCATTTCTTAGTGCCTCCTTGTTAAAAATGAGAGTTAGTAGATTGCATGGCTACATAAATTATTGGCAGTTTATTGAAACCAGAGCTAAAACTAGAACAAGCATTTTTACTATAGAGTAGGTTCCAGCCAGAAGGTCCTTAGAAAATCAGAGTCCATTGTCATCCTATTTGTAGTAACGTTAACAATTAATTATTGTCAGTTTATTCAGTTCTATGCATCACTATAATCTTGACCCATTTTCCCAAAATAAGAGGTTATAATCAAACTCAATGAATTCAGAATTTGGGTTTTGTGAAAATATTTTGTCTTCTAACACATGCAGTCATATTTCTTGCTTCTTTTAATGGCGATGCTTGTGATGTCAGTTTGCATTATAATTTGTAGCTATTTTTTTAATAGCTTTTAAAGCATTTTTTCTTCACCTATTCAATTCTGACTATACAGAAAGACATTCATCAGAGGAAAATTTCTAAATTTAGAATATTTTCTTCAAATGCGTCTTACTTTTAAGGGTAATACCTGCATAATATGATTTGACACAAAAAACCCACATGTAAAAATTATAGTAATCAAAGACCTCTGTTAGATCCCAGTGTTTGGTAGGCATCAGTATGAGAAATACACTTGAGTAGTAAATTATAGGGGAGTAGAATTTCTATCTTTCTTTAGCACTCAGTTAAAATAAATATCTAACTGAAGAAAATTCTTGGCAAATTGAAGATTATGAACTTTCTTAAAATCCACCTCCTAATGCCTTTTGACTTTACTGTGAAGTTGTTTGAACCAACTCAATAAATTAATCAGCACCGACTAAATAATCGCAACCATCAAAATACAGGAAAAGTTGACTAAAGAGTTACAGCATGTGCATAGGCAGTAGGATATAATTAGTAAGGTGTGTTTTAAATATTCCAGGGAAAGGATTGTTCAATAATCTCAGAAATTTTAAAACATTGTTTGGCATGGTTGTAGCACAGGTTTTGTTTTCTCATGGTCTAAAATATTTACAATCATTTGTGGAATACAATAAGACCTGAAGAAAGGGTTATGTCTCAAAATAGTCTTTCAACAGATAAACACCACCACCAATAAAAAAAAAATCAAAGTTTAAGGCTTGAAAGCAATTAAATGTTTCAGGAAAGAATTATCTACAAATCAGTCCAACAGCAATTCAAAGAATCACAGGGTTTTAAATCTGGAAGACACCTTAGAGATCAAGTCTAATTCTCTCATTTCACAGATGAGTAAATTAGGTGCAGATTGTCTAAGAGATGTTTTAACAGCAGAGTTGCTTAAGGGATAAATGAAATAGTAAATTTTCACCATGTTCTTCATTACTTTAGGATGACTTAATCCAGAAAAAAGCCAAGTTTGGGTACTGGACACAATGGCTTATCAAAAAAGAAATCTAAGTTATTTGGAGTAAAACTACATGTACTATCTTTGTAAGAACAAAGAAGTACACTTAAATTAAGTTGGACTTCTCATACAAACCTTATCAGTTTCATTTAAAAATTCTATTTTTCTATTTTTGATTCATGTATGTAAAGGCTCAGCAATAACTCATTAACAAATGAATATACTTTTATCATAGACCTAAACAGGGTTTCCACACTGACCTACTTGGGCTACATTCTCAGGCTTTTTCCTTTTTATTGGTAATATTTCCCTTTAATTGGTAATCTCTAAACTGCTAATTTGCTCAGATTTGGTTTGAATTTGTAATCTTGCTTCCTCAGTCTTCACAGTGCTAAGATTAGAAGTATGGGCTACCATGTCTAGCTTCTACAGTGTTTAATTAGTGTATGTTTAGTAACCCAAAATGGAAGAATTTTGGAAGCAGTTACTGAGTTTTGTTGTATTTTGCATTTTCATGATCTATGATAGTCTTTGAAATATACAAAAGTATTACATTTTAAAAAATAAAGCAGGAAAGAATTCCAAGAAAATGTGGATGGCTTCTAGTTGTAGTCAGCTGTTATGGTTCATGTCTGGATGTCCCCTGAAAGCCTCATGTGGTAATGAGAGTCGTGATCCTTTCAACGGTGGCTGAAACCAGAGTTTGTAGTTGGTTCATTGTCTAGTGCTGAGTGTAGCACTCAGACCACTGAGTGCTACATCCACCCCAGGGCAGGGGGTATGCACACAAAATAAGGAAAAGAAAGAAGTTTGCCCCCTCACTTTTTGCCCCTTTGCTCTTGTAGCTTTTGCTATTTTTTGCTGCCATGAACTGTTGCTCCTCTATCATGCCACACTGCCTTGGAGGCAGCTGATTACTGACTGAAACCTCCACAAACTATGAGCTAAATAAAACTTTCCCTTTACATTTGGTCATTGGGTATTTTGTCTTAGCAACTAGGAAAAAAGTAACTAATACACCAGCTCCAGAATTTTATATGCTATGAATCACATAAATATTATGATCCTAAAATTTATCTTGTATAAGATTGATAATGCTGTTTATAAAGGGATAGGTCTAGGGCCAATAGAAAACTATTGAGAGGAAGTTTTTTTTAGCTCCTGGCAAGAATATACATTCTAATATTTAAATCTTTCCCAGTGTTGCCTGCTTTCAGAAATAGAATTCTTGAACAAAGGAAAGTATCAATGATAGACTTAAAAAGTACTTGGTGGAGAAATTGAACATAAAAAAAAAATGAAGCCCTAGAATAATGGTAAAGTAAAAGTCCTCTCCAATTTGTTATTGTACTTGATAATAATGGCAATCTTTCCTCTATGGACTTACTGTGGTATTGCAAGCTATTACAAGCTATTGCAAGTGATGACATTTCTAGCTTGATATGGTAGAGGATATGCTAACCCAAAATTTAATTTGGGGACTAGGAAAACTACAGAAAAAGAAACATCTCTATGATCTTTTGTCATCTCTTGTCTTTTGAAAACCTTTATGTGGCAGGCTCTATTCTATACTCTGAAAGAATGAATGTGGTACAGATAGGCTAAAAGGAATCTGAATAAACAGCCCAGATAAATTTACCCTCTTGTATTCCATCAGTTGTAGCTTCTTTTTTTCCAACCATATTTTTGATAGCCATCCTTTGTTAACCAAATCAAAGTATAAAAACATAATTTTTTTTCCTGATCATCAGGTCTATCTTTATCTTGTGAAGCTGCTGAGTTTTATAAATGCTTAGTTAAATAACATTTCTATGCCTTTTTTGCTGTTTTGATTTTTATTTTTGAATCTGTTTTAAACCATAAGGATGTCAATCATGAAGCTTGCAATGAGGAATGGATAATATTTTTTCTCTCCTATGATACTAAACATAAAACAGGTGTGGCCTGGACTTTCGTATTGCCTCCAAGAGGTAGTGACTTCACGTTTTTGTGTAAATCATACTCAATTGCTATGTGATAACATGAACAGCACCTTTTCTACTTGTCCTCTAGATTTAATGTAAGAATGGTAAATTTCAACAAATGTAGGCAGCAATAGTACCGAAAGCAACAAAGTGGTATGATTAAAAAGAATTTCAATGGTGTTTTCTCATTTGTCCCCTACCAGGACGTAAGTTATGTGAAATCTACTACAGTCCATACTCTACACATGAAGGTTTAAAAATAGTTTGGAAATATATCATTATATTGATGAACTTTGGCATGTTACCAGAGCATAAAATCTCACACTTATCTTTCATCACTCACTATTTTACTCTTTGATAGATTCTCTATCTCCAGCTATATTGGAGTAAGACTGTTCCATTGTTTTTCTAATTGATAAGCATTTGCCACAGCAATGGATATGACAAATAACTTTTAACCTTAACTTTGTTTAAAGTAAGTGGTATTGCTGGTTTCCCACTTCCCAAGATCTGTGGGCAGCTGGAGCAGATCTGCTTCAGGCTTAGGTAAGGTAAGCTTTCTTCTTTGCTTTGCAATGGGCTTCATTCTGCTCTTCATGTTCCCTCATCTTCCAAAGTCCAGGGACTACTGAAACATGCTTTTTTCTTGGGAAATGCAAATACCTCTTTGTATCTCTATAAGCCATGGGTCAGAGTGAGCAATGTTGTTTTATTGACCTACATTCAGTTAAGGTGAGTGATGACATGCTCAAACTTATAACAGTGGGGAAGAAAATCATATTGCTATGTATCAGTACATTAGCATCACAATTGGGACCAGATAAGACTACAAGAGTGTTATTCAGTGTATGTTGAATTAATTCAACCAATGAACATTTTCAGTCTCTATGAAGGTATAATTTTAAGTTAGTATTTTCAGCAACTCAACTTGACTGTATAGCTTTTCTGGTTTGAAGATTTCAATATCTAAAAAATTCATTATTGTGTTGGTTGAAATTGAATAGACTCAATGATCTTCTCATTAGTCCTGTATTTACCCTGAAAAACAAGTGTACGTTGCCTTAGTTAAGACAGTCTTTTCAAATGATTGAAATAATTTTCCATTCTAAATATTCCCAATGGATTAGCAGTTTTCTCCCTTAAGTTCATTGTTCCATGACCCTAGAAACAAATGAGTTTGTTAATATATAGATTTCAGATAGTCTTCATATCACTCATAAATGTGGAAATTGACTTCCCATTTCTAGTGATTTTACACAATCGATATTTCAATTTCTAGTTATTTTTAGTAGTGACACATAAGAATGAAAAAAATAAAACATGTTTATTTATTTATTAGGCAGTGGTGAAGATTCAACATAAGGCTTTTGTTTATGCTAGGTAAGTACTCTATCACTGAGCTAATCCCTGTCCTATTACATTCTTTGATTTATTTCTTTTCTATATCCTTAAGATTCTTTTAAATATTAAGGCTAGTTTTTTGCTTTCATTTAATATTATGTTGAGAATAATTATATATTCCAGGAAAAATAGAATCATTTTGATGTATTTTGATCCCTTAGACATTTATATTCTATACATATAATTTCTTTTATTTTTCTCTTCCATCCTTTGGTTTTCTATTATATGAAAAGCATTTTTATTTATTTCTCTCTTTTCTTTTTCTTCATGGCATATACATGACAACATATAAATTTATATCTTTATGACTCATTTAAATTATTAATTTAAGAAAACCCGTTTTAAATAAACCAAGAACTTTAATCTGTTAGAAATGATACATTTCTTCATATTTTACAATTATTATGTAGCCTTTTTCTCTGTTTGTATTTACCTTTCAAGTAATGTATTCTTCCTCCTTCACTTCCACCCTTTCCTTCAGGCTTTCAAATTGAAATATGAGATTATGCTAAAACTTAGTTATTTCACAGTTCAATTAAAATGTCTCTTTAGCCTTGGTTCTGTATATATATATATATATATATATATATATATATATATATGCTAAGCAGACATTCCTTTTTTGTATTCACCAGAAATTCTGTAGTAAAAGTAATTCTCACTTTTGGGCATATGTTAGAGTTTTCTGAAAATTTCAGGAAGAATAATAGAATAATTTATTAATTTCAAACTTTCGTTGATAAGATTACACTCACATGTACACTTTAATACATATTAAATTCAGTAAATTTTACAATATTCTGGTTAATATTGAGTAATGCATAATATTTTTCATACCATTTCTTTCAAAATTTAATTATTCATGTAGGGCAAACGTACTGTTTGAAGAATTAAATATCATTTTTTTGTGTGAATACAGTATAAGACTAAAACATAAAGTAATGTAAGATACTGAGTTAAAGGAATGCACACCTGTCCTGCAGTGTCCAGGATGTCCAAATATGCTGGCTCATTGTCAATCCTCACCTGAGTCTTATATGCATCTTCTGAAAAACACAAGATGAAGTTTATATTCAGCAAAAAAGGTGGGATTAATTTTTAGATTCATCACAATACTGGATTTCTAAATAAATTACACAGTTTATCGCATGCATTATTCCAATAAAGCAAACAGATTAAGAAGAATATAACTCAGGGAAATAAAGGAAAACTAAATTCTGCTTATAGTGAAATCAGGTAAGGTTTTCTTTCATCAGAAGAATTTCATATCTCAGAAGCCCCAGGAATATCATCTTAAGAAAAAAATTCATGAGAAAATTTATCAGTTGTTTTGCACCCATTTACCACACAAATCACATCCTAACATGGTATTGGTAAAAGATTTAAAACTTTCCCTAAAATACCAGGAATATGACCAGAAAAAAAATAGAATACAATCAAATTGGATTCACAAACAGCAATTTTATACATAAAAATTCTAAAGATTACACATTCACATACACATACACATACACATACACATATACACAGAGTGAATGACTTCAACTAAGTTGAAGGGTACAAATTTCGTAAAAGGAAAAAATATATATATATTACTGTAGGTTACCAGTAAGTAAGCTAAAAGGAAAACCACTGAATCAACTTTATTTGCAACAGCATCAAATATCGAATACTTAGGAATAAATTTAAAGGTGTGAAGTATATATTAAAAACTATACAATGATGCAGAGTAATGAGAGAACACAAAATAAAAGGATACTCTATATTAATGGGTTTGAAGATTTAATACTGCTAAGATGTTAATATCATGCTATGTAATCCACAAATGAAATTCCAATCCTATAAATACTTCAATTACTTTTTTGCAACATTTAAAATATTCATAAAAGACATTATATGGAACCCTAGAAAACAAAGTGTCCAAAAGTGGTTTTTTAAAAGTAATAAACTTTGAAGTATCCAGCTTACTAATATCAAAACTTATTTTAAAGCTCCAGTAATCAAAAGAATGTGGTAGTTTGACACAGAGAGAAATACAGACCAATCATATAGAATAGGGAGCCTAGAAATAAGCCACAGAATGTACAGACAAATAATTCCACAACCAGTATCAAATGAAACTGAGAAAAAATGTATATCTAAACTCAAAATAATGATTTTGAGCTCATACTATACAGATGTAAAGTAACTCAAAATAAATCAAAGACCTAAACATGATGGTGAGAGCTATAAAACTCTTGGGAAAAAACATACATAAAAGCCTCACGACATTGGATATAGCAACAGTTTCTTTCATATGACTACAAAAGCCCAGGTAATACAACTAAAAACAGATAAAAATAAACTAAAATTTCTATTCAAAATAAATTTCGTATGAATAGAGTCACAAAATATATGATAAGTTGTGTCTGAATTCTTTCACTTTGTATGTAAAAGATGCCACAGTCAGTTGGGTATGGTGACCAATTCCTGTAATTCCAGCTAAAACCTTTTTTGAAAGGTTAAGGAATTTTAATATTTTGTTAACTTGAGGCCAGCCTGGGTAATTTACATTAGATAATGTCTCTGAAAAGAAAATGAAGGAAGGAAGGATACCAGACATGAAGCAAAGAAGTAAGGAAGGAAGGTAGGAAAGGAGGGAAAGAATATAACAATTATAATTATAACAATATAACAATTATAATTTGGAATTGCACCATACATAAGGAATTATTTCCTTTTTATTGCTGAATAGTATCCAGTTATGTGTGTATCATCTTTTGTGTCTTCAATCATTTACATATATTTGGGTTGCTTCCATGTTTTAACTCTTGTGATAACAACAGAAATGGGCATTCATATATAAGTACGGTTTTCAAAAATAATTACTGTGTATGTATATTGCAGTGGAATTGGTGATTCCCGTATTATTCCATGTGTAAATTTTTTGGAAACTTGCCAAACATTTTTCTGTATACATTTACATTCCTACCAGGAAAATGAGGATACTTATTTCTCAACATTTTTGCCAACACTTGCTTATTTTGTTTTTATCATAGACATGCTACTAGGCATGAGTGACATTTCATTGATTTCTATTTGTATTTCCCTAAGGGATAATGGGATCAAGCATTTTCATATTACTGTCAGCTGTAACAGAGAATGGGAGGAACCACCTTGGGCTTCTTAAGAGTCTAAGGATAGTCATCTAGATGTGGGTGTGTATCTTTCCGTGTTCCTTGGCAATGGGGCTGGTGGCAGGCATACATAAATAGAACTGAGCCCATGGAGAAGCTCAGCTGTTTTCTGGGTTTGGAGCTGGTACCAAGGTGAGTGATCTTGAAACCTGGACATAGGCCTGGAACCTTAAGTGTTACACTTTTGATATTGGCCTCCACTGATGCTTCAAAACTTCATTTACAATTCTCCCTCAAAACCATCTACAAATTGGTGTCAAACTGCCATTGCTGTGGGTAAATACTAAGAGGGAACCCCCCTATTGTGGCATTTTACCTATACCACCCTTCTGATTCAAAATCTTTTCTCCCCTCCTCTTTTCCTCTCTTTTCTTTTTCTATCTTTTTTTTAAGATATGAACATCTACAACTATAACATGATCTGCTGCATATTAAAATTTTGGAATGTTATATTTTACTTTCTTTCCTCTTTACTTGTTTCTAATTGGCCTCCTGATTTCTACTTTGATACACTGGCTGTGTGAAAAGCATCCTTTAATTTCCACATATTTGTAAATCTTTCAGTATTCTATCTTCTATTGATTTCTGGTTTCATTCTACTAGACAGGAAAAGACAATTTTATGTGACATCAATCTTACTAGGTGCTTATACTTGGGAACTCAAGAAATGTTTCCTAAAGAAGTAATATCTAATTTGGGTAGCAGTTACAGAAGCAAAACAGGGATGGGAAAAGAAAATTAAAGCCATAAAAGAAATAGAGATATCCAATAAATGTTAGAATTCTATTCCACATCTTTAGCCATCAAGAAAATGCAAATCAAACTACATTTAGATTACACCTCACCCAAGTTAGAATTGCTATGATTAGGAATACAAACAACAATAAATGTTGACAAAGATGCGAAAAAATGAACACTCTACCTTGTTCATGGGAATGTAAATTAATACAGCCACTCTGGTGATCAATGTGGAAGTGTCTCAAAAATCTAACAAATGGAGCTACATTTGATTCATCCCTTTCCAGTCTTCAGTATATACCCAGATATTAAAGCCAGTATATTATCAAAATACCTGTATAACATGTTTATTGTAGTGTAATTCACAGAGTTAAGCTATAGAATCAGCCTTGATACCCATCAATGGATGAACAAATAAAACATATATATATATACATATATATATATATATGTATATATGTATATACATATATACATATATATATATGTATATCTACACACGATGGAGTATTATTATGTAATTAAGATAAATAAAATAATTTCATTTGTAGGAAAATAGATGAATCTCTAGATTATCATGTGAAACAAAATAAGTCAGACTCATAAACACACATATAACATGTTTTCTTTTATACATGGAATGAGAGAGAGAGAACATGAATGGAGGGAAAAAGAAAGGGAATAAGTGAAGAGTAGAAAAAGGTAAGGAAGGCAATGAAAAGGTACACACTTTCAAAGTATATTATATGCATGTAGGAATATGCCAAGATGAAATATACATTAATAAAAAGAAACCCGTAGTAAAGAAATGGAAATGCTAATTGCTCTGAGAAAGAAGTATAGTCAATAAAAAATTTAAATGGCTTTAGTGTGATTGAATACAAGACTTTAGAAAAAAGATGTTGATTCAGTTTTGAAGCTAAGCCAGAATTTTTGAATGCATTAAAAAGAAGCAAGATTTGAGTGAGATATGTGAAGTCACACACTCGCTGGGTTGAATCTCTGGCTCCACAACTTATAGCTATCTGAATTTACTAAAATCACTTCTCTCTAAAAATGTAGATTTTTATTTGAAAGATTACTATATATATATATATATATATATATATATATGTTTAATAAATGGCATTGTTCAGATAATTCATTGAGATAATGTGTGGAAGTCATGCAACAGAAGGCTGTATGTGATATTTCAAAAAGTTTAAATATGGCCACTGTTACTATGAGATTAAAACTCTTTTAGAATGTTATCATCAAAAGTGCATGTCTGCAATTTATTTTGGCCTCCATGTTGTGAGTGATTTCTAAGGTGCAGACTAGTGCCATGGAAAAGTTAAGTAGATACTAAAACATTGAGAACAAATAGAGCTTGTGGCTAAGCTGGTGGCATTTGAGTCAAAGCAAATTTAAGACTCACAAACTTTCTGAAGGAAGAAACTATAGTATTTAATGATTGTATATATGTGGGGGGAAAAAGATTTAAGAAAGGACGGGAGAAGCTTTCATTTATCTAGCATCTCCAGATGGACATTTCTTGAAACCAAGAAGACAAAACTCTGTCTGTCTGTTCAAAGTGGTAAGCACTGAATTTTCCATATGTGTGGATCACGTTAGTGGTGACAGTGATTAAGCAGTTATCTGGATCTGATGCTCTAGGGAAGGTTTAGAAAGGCTGTCACTACTTTTATGGATGTTCAGCATCTATGGAAAATACATTCATAATTTCATTCCAAACCCAGTCTACATATTTCAGGTTGCTTAAATATATTCACTGTGTCTTTATCATTTATCAAATGTGTCTGGATTTTGTCAGTCTGGAGCTCACAGCTCCCAAAGTTTGGCTGCAATATGTATTGCTTTATTATTTTTATTATAATAAAAAATTTCTGACCACTACTAAAAGCTTTTGGAAGAACTTAGGCTATCAAACCAATGAATAATTATTCACACCAATGATTTCAAGCTCAAATAGGCAAATGAATCATTTTAAGAATGTCTTGATTTAAAAGATGGTAATAACCAACCTTAGGAGGTACTTTTTCAAAACATGTTGTTAAGCACCTCCAACAAATCAGGCATTTGCTAGCTGATGAAGATAGGAAGGTACACACACAGCCAGTCCGACTATTTTTTTTTTTTTTCTATCTCACTACGCATCGAGTACTTACTGATCTGCCTTTCATAAAGTAGAAATCATATAGAATTACATGATTTTTTTGCATGATGCATAAGATTGCTTTTTAAATTTCATAGGAAAGTAAAAAGAGCTACTCTAAAAACAGGTCTGTGACCTGAAGATCACAAAACATTCTTTCAAATTTCATGTTTGTTTATTAAAACTCAGAAATCCAAAGAAGAGCCTGCTGAGGCCAGGGGCATGCTGAGTAATCAAGGCTACAGCTCTCTGTGTGATTCTCTGAGGCTCAGATAAACCCAGCACCTGAAACATATTAAATAAAAGCTGCTCTTGAGATCAGAAAGCCCCTTCAAAGAGATTTGATATGAATTGGCTGGAAACTAAAATCAGTCTTCTATACAGGTGGGGTTTTTTTTTGCCCCTATCTTTTAAAAAGTGTCCATCAGAGTATACATTCCGGTGTGGGAAAGTAGGTCACCTGCCTGGCCTCCATAGAAACTAATCCCTTTCGTTTCCTCTCCATGAACAATCTTTCTTTCAGTTTCCATTCATCCCCTCCCTTTGAGGCCACCCATGCAGAAATGTACTGTCCGAAATATTCTGTTGAATGCATATAAACACATCCATGAATTTCAATCATCAGCCTATAGACACAACCCTGAAGTTAGCTCATTTATCTTGCCAAATGTACACAAAGCTTTATCAGGCAGAAAGGGTAGCAGCTGTCTGCTGTATTCTTTACACAGAAAAGCAAAATGAAGCTGTATTCTTAGAGGCATCTACTACCTTAAAATTCATTTCAAAATACTGAAGTTTAATCTGAGACTGTTCTTTCTCTTAGGAGTATCTTCCTCACTCCTTTTCTTTAACAGTTTTGTGAAAAGAAAACTGTAAAAGCCTGTGTTAAAGCTCTTAATCCACCACTAAGTGTGTGTTTCTCTTTGCCAGTCACTTAACCTCATTTGCAAATTGGAGATAATGTTGCAAACCAATCAATATATGAGATCCATAAAAATCAATAAAATACCATCTATAATGGTCTTTAAAGGAAAAAAAAAGTACAATTTTCAAACTCAATACATATTTTTTGTGAATTCTTTGGTATTGCATTGTTATCCAAATTATATTAAAAGTAAACTATTTATGTTATTTATATTTACTCATGGGTAAATATATTTTTATGATCAATAAGTCATACAGGATTTGGCAAGTTTTCTTAATAATCATTAAATACATAAAGTTTTTGATTAACATAAAAGCATAAGACATTTTGGATAATTTCTTCTAAGTAATACATGCAATTTCTTTCTAGTACGAGCATACATGTATGTTTCAAAACAGTTGTAAGTATGAAATCAGGAACATAAAAATAAATAATTGAAGAAAAATTTAAAAAGTTATTATTGAATTTTATCTTGATGATTTTTTGAAAAATATAACTAAATGTTACTTACACAATTTACCTTCAAATTTGAAATGTATAGTTCATAAGTTTGAGAAGTTATTCTTTTAACATTGAGTTAGTATTCATCTCCAAGTTATGACACAATTTTAAAAAGCAAAACATAATGCAAAGGCTCAAAAAGTAACTGTAAACCTTTCTACAGGCAGCTGAGTTAGATAAAAATATTGGAGGCAGTCAGACAGGGCTAAGCTCTCAAAGGAGCCAGTGCAGAAGACCAGATTGCTTGTAACCTTGGAGGAGACAGACACCTCCTTTTCTAGGCCAGACCTCAGGACAGAAGATCAAACAAATAGGCCACATCCTAAGGATTGATATTCTAAATAGTTCTTTGTCACCCTGAGGAAGTCAGGTGTCACCATCCCCACTCCCTACAGGAAGAGTCACTGTTCTGCATGTATGCCCTCTTGCTGTGTGACTTGCTACCATATTGATCCCCAATTTAATCAATTTTACCTGAGCAATTAATGTTATTGGTTCACCATAGTTTTGTCCCACCTCATGCCTACCTTGCGAGTTCTCAGTTTTGGCATTATTTTTTCTGGTAACAGCTATTTAACTCATGATCTCAGCACCTTACACTTACTAGGCAAGCACTTGCACCACTGAGCTAAATCCCAGGCCCCAGATTTCTCATTTTGGGCCCACTTCACTTTGTAGTTTTGCTCTATAAAATCCCTAGAAAAGAAAACATCCTTGGCAACCCAGTCAGGATGTCTTCTGTCTCTCTCTCAGCCTGAAACTTTCTTTCTCTCAATAAATATATTCTGCTATTAACAGATGTTATTCCTAAAATTCATTTTTTATTTTAAAGACACAAATTCATATCAGACATATAATAGGTTGGGAATTTCTTTCCTCTGTTATCAAGAGGATCAACTACATAAATCATCTCAAGTGTGCATTTGTGTGTGTGCACATGTGCTTGTGTATGTACAGCCAAGGAACCTACAGCATATTAAATGTTTTTCTCCAATAATAACTGAAATCAAGGTAGACTCAATACTGATATACGTCTGTATGTATCAATATGTTTATCAATAGTTATATTAATACATACATGAGTGTATCAATGCATATTTGATAGGCGCAAGGCCTTCACTGTTGAAAGCAGTGTTAGAGGTTTTTAAACTAACATAGAGATTATTATTCTAGTGGAGTACAAAGATACAAACAGGCAATAACACCATATTTTAACGAGTGCTGTATCAGAAGCACTTAGGGATGTGTCTATTTAGAAGATAGTAGAGGACCTTCAGAAGGACTGATGTTGAGCTCTGGTTAGCCCTCAAAAGTATCAGGTGGGAAAGTTTGAAAAATAATGGACTGAGGATCCAACAAGAGAGTGAGGATACTGCATAAATTCCAAAGGAGCCCCTTTTCCAAACCTAAACATTCAGTAAAATATCTGTTAGCTTTGAAAGAGTTTTTGAAAGGAGGGCAAATTAGCTTGTAGACTAACTGTGGGTGAAGAACACCCTTCCCCCCAGCTGAAGAGAGAGATTCCATAGGAACAGAAGCAGGAGAAGTTCACAGGCATGATAAGGCAGATGTTTTTTTCTTGTGCTTTACTACCGAGGGTGGAGTTCAGTTCATTGAAGTCTGTGAGGAAGAGGGACTCCTTGTTTATATCTGAATTAGAAAGCATTTGATATATTTATCTAGATATTAACAAATTCTAGAAGGGATTTTATAGCAGTCAACATCTGTTTCTGTGTGCTGGGAGATAGTGTTGTTCCTCTGGGAAGTCTGGTTGATATGGTGGTCCATTGCACACATTCAAGAGATCTGCCAGCAGATTCTCTAGAGAGTGTCAGAGTTTGACACAGTGCTTTCATTAGTGTTCCATGATGTAGGAGTACTTGCCATGAGCATTAGACTTGGTGAAGAGAGTGCAACCTAGAGTGAGTATTTTATAACTGTAGAACCCTAGATGGAAATTTGCATGTGGTGAGAGTCATTACTGGAAGATGTTATTCAAACAATGACCTCTCAAATCCAGAATTAGCAGATGGAATTGCAATCAATAGCTGTTGTTTGCAAGTGCCAGCATTTAAAATAGGTCAAAATACAAATTATTTCTTCTCATAAATAAAATGTGCATGTATGGTCAGAAAAATTGTGGGAATTCTAGATTTTGACTAACTCATCCTCATCTGACACAAATCCAATCTTTACAAAGTACCTGTGGAGCCCATTGATGAAATATGAGAACCTTTAGTGGCAGTTGTTTTATTTATATAAAGTTACTGTTTCTTGGAAGATGGAATTGCTATACATTTTCTTATTCATTCTGTTTTCTGCAAATTAAAATCATGCATATTCTGTACCAAAAAAATTAATGAAAATTCTGTGTGGTAGAAAGAAAGGGAGAAATTGGACTTAGATCTGAGGAATGGCATGACAGGTGTTGAGCTTCTTGTATTTTCTTTTTGACTCATACATCTCAGACTTGAAACTGAAGAAGCTCACAAATTGGAATTGCCAATGTTTATAAGGAGGAGGAAGAAGCGGAGGAGGAGAAAAGGACAGGGTGGAGGGACCTAACAATATCAAGTGCAACCTGACAAGACACAAAACATTTGGGTTATAACCACTCTAACGTGAAACAATTTTCAGTTTCAAAAATTAAGCCAGGTATGGAAAAATACCTTTTGTAATACCAGCATTCTGGGAATCTGAGGCAAGAGAATCACAACTTAGAGTTCATGGCTTATTTAGGGATTATCTATAATATCTTCTAATATCTGTTCCTTAAAGAGGTACAGGGTTTATCAAAAGTTGATAAATGTGCCACTATATTTACATTTTTAATTTTTAAAGTATCTTGAATACCAAGGAATACCTTTCAAATTGTTTCATCCTCCCTCCAAAGTCCTCAAATTTCAGTGCTAATGACTATCTAGATTTACACAAACATGCACACCCACCTAAAGGGTCATTCTTTACTTTCTGAGTTTTGCTGCACCAAAACAAGGACTTTAAAAATGTTTCACTCTTTAATAAAGATTCCAAAAATAAGATTGGAGGTAATATTATGGAAAAAATAGAGAAAATAAAATTTTAAAGAAATAAATTTGTAAATCATCTGATAAAAATCTCAGTTGGTCTCATGAAACAAGTGCTATATCTTATTTGATTTCTAGTATCAATTCTTGTTACACTTATCTACTCTATTTATTTTCCTGGAAGTATTCCAGGAGATGCAGCAAATGCTAAAGCTACCTCGTCTGACTACTCATTTTGTGCTGGAATTATTTTATGCATCGCTTCCAACTTTAACCCATCAGCACCCTCACCCATGTTTCTTGAAGATATTCATTCTTAGTCCTTTGCCCAAGCAAAATATTCTTCCCTGAACTTTTACCACATTGTTTATTTCATTTCTGTCTCCTAGAATCACAGTAAAATACCTACCTTTTGTCTATGTATAAGCCCTTAACTATCTCCTTATATGAAAATCAATTAAATTATTAAGCAAAATGAAAAATACAGGATATAAAATATCAGAAAATACATCAATATTGGATCCCTTTGTGTCCACCGAAAATAATGTAAAAGTTGTAAGTATTGATAGAGTATTTCAAACATTTACTAATCACAAAAGTCATCTTAACTATTAGTTTTTCATGACTCCCTCAACAGAATCTCCAAGTCATACACCTGTCTGATCTCCACTTCTCTGCACCATAATGATTCAGGTGTAATGCAGACTTAATCTTGAATTCTAATATATCATGTCCCTCACTGTTTTTGGAAATTCCTTAATTTGCCAAGTTAAACTGCTCGATGCAGTGGAAATACTCTATCTTGCCATATGAGTATCAAAATATATCCTATAGTTTTAGGTAGAGGAGTGATATGCACTGGTTGATAAATAAACTGTTTCTCTTTTCTATTTTGCAGAAAATTGTGTTTTTTTTCTCCATCTCCAAATGGCGTCTTTGGCATTGAAAGTCTATGCCTGTTTTCATAGATATCTGGAGAATAACTTCAATTAATCATACTGTGCTTCAGATTGTCTTCCTTTATTTGATGAGTATTAAAAGACAGTGATGATACCATTTTTGAGTGTATTATGCCCCAGAGCAAAATATACAGAAGCAGCTCAAGATACTTTTGACTGAGTAAATGAAATCCATGGGGACATATATGGGAAACAGGTTAACACCATTAGCTATGTTGAACTGGCAAAAACAACTGAAAGAAAAAGTAAACTTTTAAGAAGTAAAATTTCCAGGTCATTTTTGTCTTGCTACATATTAATTTTCTTTTTAAAATTCATCCACAAATTGAAAAGCTCACAGGAAACAAAGATACAGATCTGTGATTGCCTGCTGATAGCACCTAACCAAGTATAGAGGAAACACACTGATCACACAGTCTCTAGACTCAACAGATGTCTACATTTGGTGCCTCAGAAAAAGAGAAAATACTGAAGAATGAATAATGTGCTATCAAAATCAATCAGCAGCTGTGGGCCCTTGTCATCTGCTCTGACACATAACTGAAACACCAGGATGCCTCCACTGAGTGGTGGAAAGGTAAATGAAGACCAGATGTTTGAAGGTGACATGGAGCTTACAAATGAGAACGACTGCTGTGGGAGTGAAAAAAGAAGAGCAAATGTTATATGATGGAGAAGTTGAGAGAAAGAGGTGGGCATCAGAGAGGATCATGGAAAAATCCTGCCTACAGGGGTGGTCACAGGGCTGGGTGGCTAAGCTCCAGTCTGTAAATTGGTGTGGGCGATTACTTCTCTGAGATGAATCAAAGTTGTCTGAAATTTGAAAGAATCTATGCATACAGTGCTTATATAACCTCCAACTGACATAGAGAAATAAAATTTGAGGCCACACATTCTAAACAAAATGACAAATTATGGGGCTTAAATGGAGAGATCTGTAGAGCATTGTAAAGGAGGGATAGAAATTTATGATTGGATAAATTCACAAAATTTTGAAGGGAAATGTGATAGTTACTTTTCTGCAGCAATTTCGCTGAAACAGACTGAACCTAGCTAGACATTGGCACAAGCATTATGCTGAGTGGGTCTATGAATGTTTCCAGATGAAAATAATAGAATAATAATGCATTCTTTAATGTGATTATACCCTATCCAATCAACTGAAGACCTAAAAGGCAAAAAAGTAAGAGGGAATTCTCTACATAATTGCACAAGGTGGAACATAGGCTCAGGGACATAGGATATATCATGTTTTAAAACATTATATCAAATGTCCTGGCCTGAAAATTCAAAATTAAATTTGACCACTGATTCTTTTGTGTTTGTGATGTGTTTGCTGCAAGTGTCAGAACCTGATTTTTCTGTGGAAAATTCCTGTACCATTGGCATCTGTATAACCAAGTACATTGTTAGAAATATGGTTTCCCAGGTTGAATTAGGATTCACATTTTAATAATACCATTCAGGAAATTTACAAGATTAGGAGCATTTCTGAGACACTGGTGTAGCCCATTGATTAAAAAAAAAAAAAAAAGTAAGAAAAACAGAAGAGTTCTTCCTCAAGCAGTACATAACTTCAACTTCTGCATTCAGTAGAGAAACTAACAGATTAACTGCACGCCTGTTGAAAGAGAAGCCTAACATTATGTGTGTTACATTTTTCTACGTCGAATTTATTTTTGTTGCATAGAGATGGTGTTCAGTCACTGAACTCCACTGAGCAAGAGGCACACAAATTCACTCTGTTTGTTTGTTGGTTTAGAGAAAGAAAGAGAAACAACAGCTTCCTCCCAACTGTGTGATGTTAACAGGCTGCTCCTGTAGCTTGGGGCCCTTTCAGAACCTTGGGTGCTGGTAAACCTCCTGCGCCTATCTTGTTCACATCATTCCATCATTCTTTCCTCCTTTCTGCACCCAAAGCTGAGAGCAGCATTTCCCCCCTGTTTCTGTTCCCGTTTTGTCATCCCTGCTGATTGTCCCCTAGGGCCCCTAGTTCTGTTTTCTCTCCTGACAGCTAATTTTGTGCAAAAGTAATCTTAGGATAAGGTGTTTGTGGTAGATAATAGCTTAATAATTTATCTCTCCTGTAGTTTTATTGCATTTTAATAGGAAGTTACTAGAAATAGAATGGTTTATCTTAACCAGAGGAACAGAGGCCAAAGGGGTGAGCAGCACACCAGGCCAGTGAAATACTGTGGAAAAAAGATTTTGGCCTTTTCATCTGCATAGTACACATTCGTCAAAAAAAACTTGCTTGTATTTATTCAATATGAAGACTAAACATCTAGAAGTTGTCATTGTGAGAAATACAATTGATAGAGAATAGAAGAAAAAGGGAAAATCATTGGGAAAAATTGTCTTGAGTTAATTTTGTGCAAACACTTTCATTAAAATTTGAATAATTAGAGAATTGAAACTGGGTATGTTTTTTTTTTTCTTACTGTTAAGTAATTTATAGCATTTCTTTTAAAAAACATTTTAAAAGGTAATTACAAGTATATAAAGATATTCAAAACAATAATTATAATGAAGTAAATATCCCCAAACAAATCTCCTACCACCTAAAAAAGAATTTCCTCATACATATAGCTTAGCTTGAATATTTATTTTTGAATTCTATTTGAATGAAAAAAAAATATATATATATACACAAGTCATTCTTATGACTGACTTCTTTAATTCAATGTTGTGTTTCTATGATTTAACCATATGCTCTGTTTTGTGGATTTTTAAATTTCATAGCAAAAATAATCTACTTTGAGTACATTAGATTACATTCTTGCTGTAATCATAGTTTGCAAGAGATAGACAATATATGACACAAAATTTAAAGGATTATTTCATAACATTAACTCAAAGGGTCAAATGAAGAAGAGTACAAGAGATCTGTATATGCTTAAGAGACCAAAATAATCCATCTGAATCACACAACAGTGTCCTTCATGAGGCCAGCTAAAGACCTAGAGCCCATGCCAGTGTCTACCACAAGATAAGCTAGATGCCTACAGCCCACGTCTCATGCAAGTCTGTATCAAGGATCTGCACTGGGAGGTTCAAAGGTCAGCAGTGGAAACTAGAACGTCTGTACCAGCAGGATAAATGATCTGTGCCAGCAGGATGAGGGATCTATGCTGGAGCCAGGAAGCAATGCTCAAGGTAAGGACCAGACCTTCCCCAAGGATAACCACAGCCACCCTCAGTGACTGTGAGGACTCATGCTCCTCCAACAATGAGAACATTTGAGTTCATGTAAAGAAAACCAGTTTGACAAGCTTCTTCAGGGGAATCAACAGCACACCATCTTCCCTCCAGTTCTCCTTTTAGGCTGCTGGTAACAATCAGCATATGCTGATTCAGTTCAGTTGAATTTAACAAATTGACCATTAGTTAATTCACCACAATCCTGCTACTGATGAAGTGTTAAGTTTTTTCCTAGTTTAGCAATAGTGTAGTAATGCTGGTATAATTAGTCTCATGCATGTTTTTTGCCTACCTTTGTAACTTAACATGTACATAAATTCCTAAGGTGAACAATTGCTTATAGTGTTATAGTGGGTTTCTGCCATGTAACACATTGCCTTGGAACCTACGTGTTACCAGTAGTTTATTCATCTTCTTAAACTTGAAAATGAGTTGGGATGTTTATGATTGTAAACAGAATTTGTGTGGCTTCTGAAATCATTGAGTTTCCCAGGGCGTGTTCTGGGGACAATAAAATATCAAAAGACCCTGTTTAATACTGCATGCGCACGTTTCACAACTCTGCTCACATCACATCCATTAGCATTCCATTAAGCAAATTGCATGATTAAGCCTAAAGTGAAAGAGCAAGGAATACTCTGTATTCCACAAGTTCATGACAAATGTCTACATATTTATCATGAGTAAGAAAAAGAACTGGAAACAATAACTAAACTTACATCATAGGTTATGGGTATAATAAGACTAAGTACATAGTCTCAGTTTTCTAAGCTGGTTGCACCAGTTTACACTCCACCTGTATTAAACACACATTCCTTTAGTTCCATAAGCTCAACATTGCTTAAATTTGTCAGTTTTTTAAATGTAACATTTAGGTGAACATTTTTATAATCATATTATTGATTTATGTTGATTTTGATTGATTAATGCAATTAGGAAGTTTAATTTATATATTATGCATTTGATTAACCTGTCTGTAAACGTTCAGACTTTTATGGCACTATCATTGATTCATAACTCCAACCATGGCACTGCGGTATGGAAAGGAAAATAGGTAAAAAAATAGAAGAGAGAGTAAAAAGGAAGCACACACACACACACACAAAGGCTTTTGCAATTTATCTAAGGCTTGTCTTTTCCCAAGACACACATTACTTCTTTACTCTTCTCTAATTGATTAATCAGGATAAATCTTAATGTAGCTCAGCGTTCATTTCTGTGAATCCTTCAAATCGTCTCCAAACTCCAATTCTATAAGGATTGTTAGGCTCTTTTGTGCCTTCATTAATAACAAAATCAGTTCTTTTTGATTTTTAAGTCGCTAGGTGTAGGCTATTTTTTGACACACTTTAGAAACTGAATAAAAGAGTGCTGAGGATTTAGCTCAGCGGCATAAGTGCCTGCCTTGCAAGCAGGCAGTCTTGAGTTCAATCCCGGGTACCGATAAAAGGAAAAAGACAAAAAACAAACAAAAACAAAACAAAACAAAACAATCAACAACAACAAGAAAAAAAAAACACCACACACACACATACAAAAGAAACTGAATAAAATTTCATAAATAAATAATAAATTCCTCCACAGCACACTTAAGACTTTGGATTCAAATACAGTAAGTACCGACTTGGGAACATTTGAGTTGGAAACTTTCACAGGCATGAACAGATCCCACATTATGAGCATTTGTAGATGCAAATTAATTGTGGGAGTGGATCACATGTCTGTGGGACATTGTCACAGTGGTGTTACTGTGTGCTCACTGTAAAGTTCAATACTATACAATGATATACTACAGTCTGGAACTGAACTATTGTGTGTGTATATATGTGTTTGGGTTTTTTGTTTGTTTGTTTTATGCTTTGCTGTATGTTTGTTGTATGTTTGTGTCAAAGGCAAAGACTCACTTTGTTGGACTCATGAGAGAATCTGACTTCTAAATATTCTCCCAGAGCAGAACTCCTTCCTAAATCTAAGATTCACTGTTGGGAAAGTTAAATGATTTCTGTAACTTTCAACCTTCTTACTTATAAATGGAATTTAGAGTAGTTCATTTACATTATAATGAAAATCAAATGATTTACTTAAGGAAAAAATGTTTTCACTATGTAAGTACAATATGAAGATAAACAACAATTAACAAAAAAGATACAAAATTGCATGAAACAAGAATTTCAAATATATGCAATATATAGATACAAATATAGATACGTATCAGAAAATAACTCATTAAAGATTGTTTTATCTCTCTGAATGGTTTGTAGTAATGTTTCATATATTATAGATATGAACATTTTGTTATACATTCTTTTTTTTTTTTTTTTTGTCTTTTTTATTTTTATCGGTACCGGGGATCAAACTCACGACCGCCTGCATGCAAGGCAGGTACTTATGCCACTGAGCTAAATCCCCAGCCCCTTGTTATACATTCTTTATTCTATAATATTACTTGAATTTTTATTTTGTTAATATTGCCTTGTATGAACCAACTGATTGGCTTTGGTGTAATCCCAGTTTTCAAAATTTCATTCCAGGTTGTCAGTCTTTTATTTTGCATGAGTATTTATTTGAAAGTAGCTTTGCTGCACTAAATCATGGCAATCTTCTTTGAGAGTGTGTCATAAAAGCGTTACTGTTTTTTTGCATATTTATATTTACAATTTGACTAGAATTTGGTTTTTCGTATATGCTGTGAGATAACACTCCAATTCTATTATTTTCAAAATTGGCAATTGTATTTATCGAAAAGATTTCCTTTTCCATATAAATGCCAACTCTGTCATGTAAAAAAAAGAATTTATTAGATTGTAGATATTCTGTTCTGCTTCTTTTCTACTGATATGCCAGTATCCTGCTGTCTGAATTTCTATGGCTTAACAGTATCTCTTGATACATGGTAAGTAAGGCCCTTGTTATTTTCTGAGATTATTCCACGTGTTTACCATGCTTTTTATTTCCACGTGAATTTGGAAATAGTTGGTAAATCTCCGCTCTCATCCCTAAATCTGTTGGGTATGTATTATTTATATCAATTGATATACACTGAGTACATTTCAGTTTATTTAGATTATTATTAATTTTCTCACAATAGCTTTCAGCTTTCTAAGTAAAAAACCTTGCAAAACTTTTATAAGATTTATTCTTCAGGATCTGGTGTTTCTGATATTAGAGTGAACAATACTATTAAAAATTGAATTTCTTACATCATATTTAGAACCAAAATTGATTTTATATTTTAAATTTGTTACTAGAAACTTTCTAAATTCATCAAGTTAATTTAGTTTTCTACATTTTTTTGAAATTTTTAACATACTCTAATATTTCAATGAATAGTAGCATTGTTCCATGTTCATGTTTCTTTTATTTCAAATATCATTTTTAGGGTTTAAATGAACAGATACTGCTGGCATAAAATGAATAAAAGTATTACTACTGTGTGCTCTTATCTTGAAGCCACTAAGAGAGAATTATTTTAGTGTTTTTCCACTATTCATGATGTTTGCTTTAAAATTTGTTTTGATGTTTAGATGCCTAGTTTCAGAGATGTTGAAAGATTTTAAAGCATACATGGATATTAATATTTTAATTGACATTTTAATTGTAGATAATTATGCATTCACACAGAACTTAAAGGAAATAATACTAAGAAATTCTATTTGCTTTTACCTAATTGTCCCTCAGTGGCAACCATTAAAAGTCATAGCAAAGAGGCAAAATCAGAATGTGAATATTTATAGTCAAGATACAGAACATTTAATTAGAACAATGATCTTTTACCTTACATTTTAAAGTCTGGTCCTACAATGCTTTGAAACTCCTCATCTGTGTCCACATCTATAATTTTATCAATGAAGAATATCATTTAAATGGAATCATGTAATTAGTTTGTTTCAATTAGAATTACATGGAGATTCATCCAGGTTATTCATGTATTGATATCCATTGTTATTTATTTAAATAATATTTTATAGTATGATTGTACCAGTCTATATAATCATTCTGTCACTAAAAGTTATTTGGTATGTTTCAAACTTGTTTACTATAATAATTAAACCTACTAGACCAATTTGGGGGCATTATTTTCAGTGTGTTTTTGTGCAAATATAAATCTTTCTTTTTTTTTTCTCAGTCCATACCTAAAAATGAAATAATACTGTCTGGTTGCTTAAAATTTCTAATGCTTAACCCTAACAACATATTAACATATTATATTGTGTTGCACAGAAAGCTGAGGCTGCAGATATTTGGAGGACTGTTAAATAATTGGCCTTGGCATATAGAGATTACTTAAGATTTTTCAAGTATGCCCAATTAACTACTGCAATTATTAAAATGGAAATAAAAGACCAGAGCTAAAGAGACATTCAGTGGCTGGTAAGATAGAGTACAGCAGGGATATAGAAAAGTAGGCAAAAGTAATAAGAACTGTGTGAGTAATAAAACACAAAATGTGTAATTGTTATTGTAAATAAGAGAGGAAAAGGAAGAGCTCTAAAGGATATAACTGCATGTATATGTACATGTGTAAGATAGATAAACATCTTACTTTTTGAAATAAAGCCTCTTGCTTTAAGGAAACGACTCTCACAATTTTTTCCTAGCAAAAATTCATTGAATCAAAATTAATTCAGCAATGACTATATTGCTTCTTCCATTAAATTGTGCCCATGTCTAATTCTTTGAAAATAAGGGACTATTCTTTCATGGCCTATTCTGCTCTATCAGCTTATAAGCTGCGAATTATACATAAAAAATCTTTTTGTATATATGACACCACAATGCTGGTGTCTCTCCTCTAGTATCGGCTATTTTTTATATTCCTTAGTCTCTCTCTCTCTGTCTCTCTCTCTCTGTCTCTCTCTCTCTCTCTCTGTCTCTCTCTCTCTCTCTCTGTTTCTCTCTCTGTCTCTCTCTCTGTCTCTCTCTCTGTCTCTCTCTCTCTGTCTTTCTCTCTCTGTCTCTCTGTCTCTGTCTCTCTCTGTCTCTCTCTGTCTGTCTCTGTCTCTCTCTCTCTCTCTCTCTCTCTCTCTCTCTCTCTCTCTCTGTCTCTCTCTGTCTCTCTCTCTCGGAGAATGACCATATTTTCTAGAATATTGGTTTTACTCCTCGCTTTGATGGTAGGTAACACCTTGATTTCCCTTACCTCAAATCCTCAAAGATATTCTATATGTTCTCCTTTTATTGCAACAGGAAACATTTTGCCTCATTCAACAGATCAGAGGCAAGATCCTGGTACAGCTGGTAGTGCCACCCCCACCTCATGGGTCTTCCACCTGCCGTGCACAGTGCCTGTGCCTTTTTGTCATAGTTAAGTACTTCGGATAATTTTGAGGATTTTTGTTTGTTTGTTTGTTTGTTTGAAACATGGACAAGACATTTTCTTTCATGACTCCCATTTATAAATTTATTTTCAAAGGTGAGAACTCAAATAAATGGAATCTGATCTACTAAAGGGCCTCTAGTTCCTGTTGTGGAAACCGACATCACCATTCTTGTAAGAGAAATGCAAAGTCTGCAAGCCCTTTTTATTGCTCTCTTTAGGGTCGTCTCAGTTCACTCAGCACTGTGGTTAGGGACGTCACAGTTCTCTTGATATACACTAAAGTATTTCTAGTTATCTTGAGATGTGATAGAAACATTTAAAAATAATTGACTTTTTCCCCTCTTTCTTTGTTAGAACATGTTTGCAGCATATAGAAGAGTTGGTACATGCACATAACATGAATCAATTCTTTTTATTCCCTACTTTTCTCATCCCTCCCCCTTGAATAATTTTCAAAAGTATGTTTTTAGTTAGACAAGCCACGGAATAAGACTTCCTAATAAGCAGAATTAAATCTCCTGGGAAACTTCGAATGCCTCCAGTGTGCGTGTGCATTCCGGGAAGCACAGTTAGTTTCCTTGTGCTGAGTCTGGGATTTTCCTATAGCAGTCTTCTTTCTGGAATAAAATACCTTGTACCATCTCTGCTTCAAATTAATTCTGCATGACTCAAGTACTCCCTCCTCTTCCATGAGGCTATTCACCAGGTTGAAGTAATAATTGCCATTTTCTACTCTTATTCACTGAGGGCCATTTTCTGTAAGATTTTCCACATTTTTTCCTGATAATTATTTATGTTGTCATTATGTCTCTATTAGATTGTTAGACCAACAGGATCAGTGACTACTCTCTGTTCATATTTGCATACTTCCAAAACATGAAACAAACTACCAAAGAGAGATGTCAGGCAGAGGAAAGAACTATTGTGCCAGAATTTGAAACGGTTTGCATGTGTCAGCTCTAATAATAATCCTTAGCTGTGAGCCTTAAATGAATCACTGAGATTCTGTAAGATTGAAGTTCCTCATATAGTGATTCCAGTTATGAGAGTTCTTTGAAAATGGAGATGTGTCCCGAAGTTATTGATTTCTTCAAAACAATTTTTCCATTTTGTACCAGGGATCAAAGTCACAACTTCACACATGCCACTGAGCTATGCCACTGAACTGAATTCTTGGCCCTGGGGCTGTTTTCTTGAATGAAAAGTTTAGACTTTAAACTATCCTGCAAAGCACTGCTGATTCTTAGTTTTTGTTCCTGGACAAAATAATTAGTTCTTTTAGAATGGTGCTAATCTCTTCAGTAGTCACATCATCTTTGCCCTCAGCTTTAGACATGATTGTTTCTAGGGAAAAATCAAGTTTTTAAAAAATACACACTCTGTTTTTCTTCTTCAATTCACACCTCATATCTGGCTAAAAAAAGCCTGTGGTGCTTTTCACTAAGCCTAAATATGGGATAATTTTGAATTTTCCCTACCAGATAAATTATACTACCACCATTAATCTCAATCTCACATGAAGTCTTGGAACATGAACAAACGATAGGAAAATTATTGCCAGGATATAACATATGCCTCCGTGCAAACTGCCAGTGAAATTTTGTTTACAATTTAAAGTTTCGGAGTTTGACCTATCCATTTTCCTATTAGTATTCTGATCTTAATTTTTTTAAATAGAATTACCAGCAAGCTCTGCTGACAGTATTCTAGGGCTTCTGCATCCTCCATAACCAAATGTGAATCAGTTCCAAAGGTTTCCAAACCATATGGACAGATGGTCACAGCAACAAGCCCACTTCTCCTCGACTAATTTTCTGAAATAATTGGTTTCCAATTACTGAGATAGAATACTCAAGGCCTGCAATTTAGCAGAAAAGCTAAATTTGGCTTACAGTTTCAGAGGTGTCAGTGTATGGTTTGCAGTCTTCAAGACAGTAACATTATGGTGGGACAAATGGAAAGAAAAAGAATGATTAATTCATGATGGCAGAGAAACAAAGCAAGTGAACAGTGCCAAAAGTGAGAGACAGAAACCATATATGATATAGTACCCAAGTTCCAATAATAATTTAAAGTGTACTTGCAATGTTTTCGCAGAGACTGAAGGCAAATTCTTAGCTAGTAGCCCTTATAAAAAATGAAAATTAAATACTTCCATCATGCAATAGTACAGAACAAACCCTCCCCTGCCATTCTGAAAGGGAGGAATGGAAAAATAGAAAGAAATCAAACTAAAAAGAAACCAAAATCTGAATGGGGCAAATACTAAAATTTATAACCCTTCATGTGTAGCATCCAGGCCAGGTTTTGGCCAGACATGAATTTTAAAAGGTTTGGGTAACACTGTGCTATGGACTTAAATATGCCACTCAACAGCCTCCCCCTGGGGCTGGATTTTCCCTACCTATGGACTCGCGGCTTCTCTTAGCAGATAAACTTCTTTCTTGGCAGTTCTATATTCTTGGGGTCTGCCTTATGTCCTATGTTTCATTTTAACAACTTCATACATCGCTTTTTCAGAGAACACTGCCTGGCCACCCAGGCCTTTCTTTGAAATCTAGATGAAAGTCTCCATGACTGCACTGCTCTTGCATTCTTCATGCCCAAAATTCCAGTACTACATGTATAATGCAAGGTTTTCTGTCAGCTGAAGCAGTAATCATACTTCTTGGGACTACTGCTCTAGGTGGTTTTGAACCCCTGGGTGGCTACACTGGGAATACACTTCTTTAGGTAACCATGGATGAGAAGGCACCCTGAAGCTCTTTTCCCGAAGTCTGTCAAAGCAGTTTTACCCTTTTACACCCTTGAATCTGTGACTGTTATTGCTTGGTCATTTAGGAGATAGACATAAGAACATCCTTTCTATTACCCTGACTCAGATTTTGTGGCTTTATTTTTTTAAATTTTTTTATTAGTACATGTTGCAAAACATAATGTTTATATTCTTTCTGTGGGTTAGTGCATGTACCTGTCACATTTTAATCCCTTTTTCTCTCTCTGTTCCTTCCTCTCCCTTTTCCTTCCCTCTACATCTTTAGCAACCATAGTTACTTTTATTGATTCATTTATTTGACAAATTTATCTGTATTTATTTGGCAGCCAAAATTAAAGATTTAAATTTCTCTGATGTTTCTCCCAATTAGCATTACAATAATGTAAAAAAAAAGCTAACTATACTATTTCCACACCTGAAAGTTGGGCCATCTTGAAATTTCCTCCACATGATTAATTACCCCTAATTCCAGTCTCAGTTCCAACAAGTCCCTTTCCAGAGTGGAGCATGCATGGCCTCCATTCCAGTTTTTGGGAGAGTCCTCATACCAATAGAAACCTGACGTGTTTGTCATTTACTATTCACACTCTTATCCATATTCTGGTCCTCTGAGCTCTAACTGGAATCCCTTATGGAGTTCTGTTTGCAACGTTTATGGACTTCTCCAGCCTGCTTCTCCCAGTCTTTCTTAATATCTCCCACACAATCAGTTTCAGACTTGTAAACTACATGTTTAGCTACAGTCACAACAAAATCTCCACTTCTACAGTGCCAATTTTCTGCATTCATCAGCTCTTTTATTGCTGAGGCACAATATTTAATTTACCCAATTTAAGGAAAGGAGAGGTTTAATTTTTCTCAGTTTTGGGGGATTCAGTCCATGATCAGGTGGTTCCAAGACAGAAATGTCGTAGGAAAAGAAGGTGGTAGATGAAAGCTACTCACCTTACAGAATGAGAAAACAGAGAGAAAAGTCAGAGCAAGAAAGAACTCTTATGAATCTATTGAAAAGTATAGCATCCTCATAATCTAATAACTTTTTAAAAGCTCCTCCTGTGAATACATGAGAACTCTGGGGGCTAATTTTAGTAGAGAAGGTAAGGGTAAACTATCAAGCATTGGGTGATATTGAGAAGAAAATTTCGAAAGTAAATTTATAAAAGCCGGAAAGGGGATAATTGCAGGTAACAGGGCACAAGGAGAGCTTTTGGAATAATTGAAAAGATGGAGGTGATTACAACAATGCATGTATTTGTAGTAATGTCGTGATCTGTATATATATATATATATATATATATATATATATATATATATATATATCTTCAATAATCTAAAACTAAAAAAAAAATCTAAGGTAGACTATTTCACTTATTCAAACCATTTTCATGTAATAATTCTTTTTCTATTCAGCACTAAATCTCTGAGCACATCTTAAACTTCTAGAACTAAAGCTCTGTTTGTACAAATTTCTTTTTGTTTGAGAAAAAAATTTAAATGTATAGTAGCACCTCGATAACTATAGAAATCTACTGTATTTGAACAAATAATATATTTTTTTATACATTCATATCCTTGGACAGCTAGTAGACTATGGTTCTCAGTTTTCTAATTGGCTTAAAACATAGTGAGTTATGCTTATCTTATTAAATTTTTTCTGGGGATAAATAAGATATTCAATTGAAAACATGAAAAAATATTAGTCTATAAATAGAACATATGGTAAAACTCTTACTACTGTAAATAATGTCAAAGCATACCAAAATTAAATATCTGTCCATTAAAAAATGGAATATCTAAAAATTCCAGGTCCCCATAACAATAATTAAAAATTTTACTTGAATATACACAAGCCTGTCATAAATTTAATATTTTATGCACTGCTTTTGTTTTCAAAGAAGGAAAATAAAAACAAGAAAATGTTAGCTACATTTTTCTGTAAGTATGTCTGACTAAAAATTAAGGGATCACTTAAGACAAAATGGAATTGGTATGTCAGGTAAAATATTTTGATTAGTTTGGTGTGTGTGTGTGTGTGTGTGTGTGTGTGTGTGTGTGCGCGCATATATTCCCCTTTTGGGAACTATAAAAGGGAAGACTTCCATTATCAAATTAAAATACTTCCAATTTCGTTTTAACTATAATAGAAAAAGAGAAATAATAGGCAATATTGCTTATTTGTATAATTTATAGAAATTAGAGAACTGCAATGTTTTCACAACCCATCCCCACTTCTCGGAATGGTCTGAATATTTCCATGGTCTTTTCAAAGACAATTTCATACTTGCTTTTATGCATCATTGGATGCCATTTAACCAGGCTAAATCTTATGGAAATTTATGTTTAATTCCAAAACATGTTCCTCCCATTGCCATATTCCAATTAAAGCATGACATTGACACATACCATGCCCTTGCCTGATGCAGTATAAAGGATGTACACAATTTAACATGCTGGTATCTTTCCAAACCAGGACGCCTCTTTCACCTCTAATTTGCATGATGCATTCATTTTCAGATTAGTCACGTGATTAATGAGCATCTTGGAGATTGTCCAGTTTTATCAACTCTGTCATGTTTCCCTTATTCCCGCCACCAGACTCAATTAAATTTCCTAGCTATTGCCAAGTGGTGCACACAGTATAAATTATGCTTGTTCATTTGTTCCAGAAAACAATCACATCCACTGCAATTTAGAAATTGTTTTCCATTGCTGAGCATAATTAATTGTTAAAATGTGTATCAGCAAGTATTTTTCTTTATTACACAGACCAAACTGTTCAGCTATTCAATATTCAATATTTACCACATGCCAAATTTGTACTCTGGTCTTCATTTCAAATCCCTAAAGAAATATTGAAGGTTTTTAGGGAATTCTTATAGGGAATTTCCTGCTGTAGTACTTGAATTAATGTGCAGTCCGCTATTGGAGAAAATTAATGTAAAACTGACCTTATAATGAAGAAGCTAAAGATTTATAATATTTTTCTCTCATCATCATGTTTTCTTCTTCTTCTTCTGGTTCAATTAAAGTTTGCAAATTTGTACCCCTTGAACATCCAGTCTTAATATGAAAATTAAGCTCTATTTTCCTGCCTTACACATCATCTCAATTTAATTGACATTTTTCTAAGTTATGCATAATATAAAATGAAAACTATTGCATTTCATTGACAATGAATTTGTTCATGCTAGAATCAGTCATTAATAGTAATGAACTCTTGAAAATCAAACTCACTCTTTGTAAAATAATTAGACTCCCACTGGAGGTCCCAACTCTATTTCTGTTTCACAAAGGAATTGTGAAATTCATTGGGAATCCTGGATTAAAATTATTTTTGTATGTACTACCTGTTAAATTTAAGAACTTTAGAACTGCATTTGATAGTAAGGCCCTCATATCAGAAATCTAAGCCATTATTAATTTTTATGTGGATAAAAGAGAAGAAAATATTGCATAGATTCAATAAGCTATGTGAAGTTACCACATGTGGATCTTTAAATAATTTAGAGAAAAGTATGGGAAAATAATTACCCTCTTAACAAGAGCTCTTCCTAAGGTTCAATAGCAGATACTACAAACATATCATTGACATATATGAATATATATATTATATATATATATATATATATATATATATATATATATATATATATATATTCCCTGTTATTGGGATAGACAATAAAAAATACATACATGTGCAAAAATGGATATTGATGAATGTCATACATTAAATTTCATAAAGATAGTATAATATAAGGACATATTCCAAAGAGAAGAGCTTAAAGTTGATATAAGTTATAAAAAAGAGTCAGCCATATGTGGTGGTCAAAGCCAGGAGAATGGGAATTCAGCACCTTGCTGTGTTAAAATAATGATCAGGAGAAGTTAGCTAAGAATGACAGGCAGAGAGGAGAGTGAGCAGCATGCTGTAGATTAACAGCGGAAAGGCAAGGGTGTGCTGCATCATGCATCCAGAGGTGTCAGCCAGCAGTGTTGCTCGATGTACAATACGAAGTAAAAAAAGCAATATTCCTCTGGTGGTGGAAAGCAAATCAGAGTGGAACAGAAAATAAGAAATAGTTTGTGGGCTGTGGTGGGAGGTGGTGGGGAGAGGTAATGTCTAGCATAGCACACAGACCACTTCTTATTTTGTTGTATTACAAACACATTTGGATTAAACAGGATTTGTGTAGAAATGAACAACAGAGAGTTTGAATCAAATGCCAAGAAGGTTTATCCTGAAGTTAAAATATTGCTAGGCCTAATGGAAGAAATATACATTCAACACTACTGATGTGAATTTGTATTTTCATCACTGTTCACTCTCTCCTCTAGGCTCGCAAATATTCCCCTAGTATTGTTTCAAGGTCAGCCCTGGATTTATGTATTCCTTGTCCTTTTGGGGGCATCCCCACTCAAGAAGATTGATTTTTTTCCCTATAATTAAAAAATAATGGATATTAAATATTATTTTTCCTTGTAAATTTAAGTAATAATTTTATATATGTCTGCACTTTAAAAGATAACATCAATACTGTGGTATTAGAAATATGAAAAGATAATATAAACTACAAATGATAAGATATGTAATGTTGGAAGAGGTTTTTGATATTCTTGACATTACTCCAGTAGGTACATTCTATTTTTCCTCCATCTGTGTCAAATTCAGTCTGTAACCTTAGGACATCATTACAAAGAGGTTGGCTAGGAGCAGTGCAATTGTGAATGTGATTAATATTAAAATTCAATATTCTTCAACACTCATCTCGTTTGTCTTTTTTAGGTGCAACCTCGGAGTATAAATTGAAGTAGGAGTATAAATTGAGTATTATTGTGTAAAGGTCAAGCTTATTTATTTCAAATTTACTGGGTTGCAAACCATTGGGAAAATATGTTATTGTTTCAGATACTGCTTTTTTTAATATCTTGGCTTCTATAAATCAAATCACACTATTTATCAAATTGAAAAAGTAATTTCTATATGTGAATTCTACACAGCTCTATTGATGTAAAATACAGCTGTCTTGTTTAAAATATAGTAGAATTCATTTATTCTGTGCAATGTGTATATCACACATCTGGCAATATAAGGGAAAAATATTTTTTTATATTTAATTTAAATTTATGGCAATAGAAATAATAGCATGTGTACTCTTATTATTGCTGACTTTTTGAGTGTTGTCTACCCTCATTTTTGTATTTTTCTTGTTATGCTGTATCTCTAAGACATCTAAGTTCATGTATCATATTAATCTATAGATAAATAAAACTACATATTTACATTGTTTGATTATAGAGATTAAATTAAACTTTATAAGACTATCAAAATTTTAAAAGTCTTTCAAATAAGCTGTCTAAATTAGTGCTTATCGTAATAGCATATTTTTATAAATGCATCAAATATTAGCCACATTTTGAAATTAAAGAAACTCATGCACTATAAAAGTTAAGTGATCTGCTATTAACAGACAATTCTGAAAAGAAACAAAAACTCATCCTATAGCTTCATATTAATCCAAATATTACTGGCACTATAGTCATTTTAAATGTTTTTGACTTGTTAAACTCCAATAGCAGTTTATAACAAGTCATGCATAGAGAGAAAAAAGCACTCACATATATTGTTTGTGGTAATACACATCTATAATCCCAGCATTTGGGAAGCTGAGCCAGGAGAATTGTCATGAGTTCTAAGTCAGCTTAGGCTACAATGTGAGTTCAACCTACATAGCAAGACTCTATCATAAAATAAAATAAAATAAAATAAAATAAAATAAAATAAAATAAAATGCATATTTCTGTGCAGGTTGCTCCTTTCCATACTTTTGGTGCAATTAGTCTCATATCTCCAATCTTCCTCCTAAAACTGAGAATTGTGTGTGTGTGTGTGTGTGTATGTGCATGTAGAGTACATGGAAAAGCCATGTTTGGAAAGTCTCCAATGCCACTGAAACAAGTAGCTATTCAAATTGCTGGTTTTGCTGAGAGTGATGGTCCACATCTATAATCCTAGCACTCAGGAGGCCGAGGCAGGAGGATATTTGCAAATTTGAGAACAGCCTGGGCTACAAAGTGACCTCAAGGCCATCCTGAATTGCGTAGCGAAACCTTGTCCCAAAAAGACAAAGAAAAATAAAAAATAAATAAATGAATAAATAAATACGTTGCTGGTTTTGGGGCCTAATCTGGTTCTTTGGTTTACAAACTGTACACTATTGTATGATAACCAACAGTGTTTTTGCAAAAGCAAATTATGTAGGACATATATTTAGACACAGGTTGCGTGAATATGAGAAATATAAATCTGTACCTAACAATTTCCCTTATCTATTGATAGTATTTTTGCCTAGAACTGAGGCTGAATTACTGACCTCATAGTTTGTAACTGCCAAAAAGAAGGGTATTGAACTATCATTATCTACTGACAGTATTTATGATTTGTAGACTATAGATGAACTCAAAATAGAAATGTGTGAGTCCCTTAGAGAAAAATAAATAAACTTGCCTTCATGTGGAGCCAAAACCAGCAGCAGTATTTATGTTACACCATCATTTTTTAAACATTCTTGTAACTGTTTTGTTATATTTTATATGGCCCATACATTTTAAGCTCTTCTAACTTACGTTTTCCTTTTGAAACTCTTGCTTTTGGCACTAAAAAGGGGATTGTTTCTATGATTTATTATCCCTCTGAGATTTTTTTGGTACATAATACTACGGATTTAAAACTAGGGAAATAAGAGTATTAAAACTGTGGGTGGAAAATGAATATGTAAATTAACTTTAACAAGGAACTTGAGAATTCTCAAATGAATACTTAATCCTACTCATAAACCAGGTCCTTCCTACTTTCTACATGATCTAGCAGCTCTAAGCTGGATCTGAGAAATTTTGTAATGATTTAGTTAAAATTATCTTGAGATGTGAAAGTATAACATAAAATTATTAACAAAATGTAAGTTGCATTTTTCAAGCTACATTACAGGGTGTTGCACTGGAATTTCAAAGGTAAAGATCACTATGTAACTAATAATCACATTAATGGTCACATGATTGCTTAAGAGCCAGAAAAGGAAAGTCAGGGAGCTTATGCTTAGTGAAGTAGTGGAATTGTTGAAGCCAGAGTAGGTGCTAATTAAGCAGAGGAGAGAACTAAAGTAGAAGTGTAATTGGAGAAAGGCATCAAAACAAACTTTAAGCCCATAAATCACCTTGTGAAGGAATGCTTTTGAGAGATACTGAGATTTGGTACAGAACGGACATTACTGCTTAAATTTCGAAAGTGAGAAGTGACCAGAGAGCCTTAAAAGTATAACGAAGAGCAACTCCAGTACAACTTAGTCCAAATGCAATTCAGCAGGTGAAATTAGTTTTTCTCTTCTAAATATCATGGTAAATCACTAAATAAAATAAAAAGCATGATGAATAGGCACCACAAGAAAGAGGTGCCTGCAATACACAATTCTTAGAATTGTGTGATAGATACGAGTGGTTACTACGTTATGTATCACTGATTTGTAGTAATTATGATAGTGAAAATATACATGAAAATACCTGGGAAATAAATGCAGTAGAATGTGTCAGGCAAGGCAACTTTAGTAAGTGTCAGATATGAACTGTCTGAAATTTGAAAATTCAAGAAATGTTTACAGCTTATAAAAAGAAATACCAAATAGGTGGAAGTGCAAAAAATGATCTCAATTTACATGTACACAAAATATATAAATTAAGGGGGTGATGGATTTAAAGATGCTATTGGAGAATATGAGACTGGGTAGAGAGAGCCAGGGCTAGCTAAGTGTGTTTTAAGGCAAAGTCTTGAAAATATTTGATATCACAGATTTCCACAGGAGAGCAGTGCCTGAAATTATTTAATGAATCTTTGAAGATCAGAGTTTAGAGGACTCTTTTGAAACTATGATAATGACTAGGGAAGAGAGGCAAAGGAGTACCTCATTAGGAACAAAAATTTAAACGAGAGCATGCAACCATGCATGAAACACAATGATATTTGCACTACAATTAGCTGATGCTTGTAATGTCTGTTTTTCTTTTAGAAAGCCTAGCATGGTCTTGTATACTAAACTGCTAAGAAGATTTCAGGTTAAATAATTTGATTCTGATAAAAGGCAGTTGCATAATTACCCTAAGATACTTTAAAAACATATTTTTTGTAAAAAAATAAAAAGCTACTATTTAGCTTCTAAATAAAAAAGAGTAAAAGTCAAGGGATAAAGATACTAACGGTCAGGTTATCATTAGATGCATCACATTTTTTTAAATGTTACATGGTTTTAACCGCTTGGCGAATATCTATAGTATTAAAAATAAAAGACATCTGTACAGTTTGATTCCTACCTTTCACATGGCTGAATAAAGGTGACAAGTTAAAATATTTAAAACTTAGACACCATATAAAAATAACTGCTATGTTTGATGAGATACATGATAGTTTTTTAAAATAGATTTTTCCCACAGCTAATGTTAATGTCAGATCGGTTTTGTTTTTACTTTGAGGAAATATGTACATGCATGGGAAGGTGGCAGATTGATACGTCTTTCTGTGAGAAACAACTCAGATGCCAGAATTTAGCATCATGGAGAAGACCAAATGAAAGGAGACAGATTCTCATGACCCTAAGAAGAAGAAACTAAGGAAAAAGAAAAAAACAAAAACAAACAAAAAAAAAAAAAATGGAAGAAAGAAAGCAAGGAAAAATGTGGATGAAAGGCTGGAGCCAGACATGCTCTCACCAGAGCTGCTCCCAGGCTGTACTGGGCACCTTGGAGACAGACAAATCATGGTCATGCTGAAATTGGGGACTGGTGAGCTCGAGGCCCTTGGTGGGAGGATGTGCCCCAACAGAGAATGGAAGTGGCATGGATAGTTGCACTGACCCCCAGTGAGTGCTTAGAATTTGGTCCTGAGGGAAGGTGTGACTGGCTGGATGACATATTGGAGTTGGGCAGGACAGTCTTGAACCTGGAACTGCAGTGGTGTCACTTAGCCACTTTGGCCAAAAGCAGACTGGTGGGATCTGCTTGGACTGGGTCATGCCTCTGGTCAGGACCCAATAGATAGGGACAAAATTTTCCTGAACTGGTGATGTCTGCACAGCACAGATAATGTGGTGAAGGCACTCCCTTGTTGACTGGCTTGGAGGAGAGGGGTCTGCCCACAGCACCCATGCGTGCACCTCACTGATCAACAGCAAACTGGAGAGGTCAGCAATCTCCTAGCCAGCATGCTTCAGAAACCATGGGAAATATGGAAAGGACCTGAGAGCTCCACTATACAACTGTGTGAAAGAAACCAGAGACATGACAAAAGAAACAAGAAAAAGCCTGTAGCAGCCAATCCAGGGACTATAAGTCCAGGATAGGTAAATACAGAAGAGATTGAGGGCAACAAATGTGCAAGATGGACACAGCATCAGCTGACATAAAGAAATGTCTTCATGAAACCACAGAAGAACTCAAAACTGAAATACTAATTCAAGTGAAGCAAGACATGAGAAGATTAATAAAAGAAATGCTAAGTATCTCTCAAGAAGACACAAATGGAAGAATGGAGGAGCTCAGAAAAAGGAAAGAAACCTGCAATGAAGAATATAAAAAAAAAATTAGTATAGATGAAACGGATTACCAGGAAATTAAAAACTCCATTGAGAGCTGGCAAAATTGCTTGACAGAAACAAAAGTTAGACTTTCAAAACTTGAAGATAGGTTTGCAATGTGTAATCATGAAAGGAAAGATGTCTTAAAAACAACAAGGGACCAGGAAGTAACAATACACAGGCTAGAAGATGACAAGAGGATCTATAATGTAAGAAAAAATATGAGTGAAGAAGCAGGTAAACATAAATGAAATACAAAGGCTAATCAGAGAAATAATTAAGGAAATGATAGCATAGGAAAAAGAAATGATATTCACATATATGAGGCATACAGAACTCCAGCCAGCTACAACACTAAGACATATAATAAAGATCCCAGAAATTCATCACAAAAACAGAATATTAAAAGCTGTCAGAGAAAAGAAACAGATCACTTATAAAGGAAAGCTCATCAAAATCGTTGCAGACTTATTGACATAAATCATCAAACCAAGAAGAGCTTGGAGCAAACTATTCCAAGCCCTGAAAGAAAATAATCTCCAAAACTGTCTCTCAGAATTAATAGAGACACAAGATGCTTCTACGACAAAGAGGAACTGGGAGAGTTTGTGACCACCAATCCAACTCTACAAAAAATACTGAAGGACATTCCAGAGAGAGAGAAAAAAAATCACCAGGACTCCAGGAACAGTGGAGATAGGCCTCAATAAATGGGGCAGACAGTGGAATGAAGGAGAAAAGTAGACAACCAATGGCAGAAAAATAGCGTAGCAGAGATGAGGCAGAGAATATTGGCTATAATCTCTAACACAGATGGCCTTGATACACTAACAAAAAGAAACACTGGAGGAGTAGATCAGGAGATAGGGTCCACCAAGATGATCTATATAGGAAATATAATCAACCTGAAAGAGAGTTTATGAACCCAGAGTCAAAGATGAGGAAATAATGCTCTATGTGACAGAAAACAAGAGAGAAATAGGGACAGCTCATGCACCAGCTGCAGATAGATCTGAAAGACATGATACTTTTTTGCAGTGGAGAACTACTCAGCTATAAGGAAGGAAAACCTTGAGGCTTTAATAGGTAAAGGAATACAACTTAAGATCAAGCTCAAGATCAAGGGGTAAAAAGGTTCAGAACCACTTAGGTAGACAGAGGGTTAGTTAGTGGGGCTTAAAATGTACAAAGTTCCCTGTGAAAGTGAGAGGGAGGAATTGCCTTAAAAAAAAAAAAAATGGAAGGCAGAGGACACTGTTAATAGTGTATCAGGATTTAAAATCTACATTATTCTTATCACTGTATTTAGCTTGATTTTATTCTGTTTCAGTCTGTCTACTTCTACTGGATTTGAGAGCACAAACAGCTATTCCAAAAATAGCAGGACATATTATGGTAGTTATCCTTAATTTCCTATTAATTTAATCTGAAAACCTATACTACTTACATTGTCTTCCTATGGCTGATCTTATTTGAATCTGGTTTGCTAGATCGCTGTTTTGTCTTGATTGATTTTATTCAAATCTGGTATGCTTGCTAGTATCAAGTCTGAGAATAGAGGCAAGTACTCTGAAGTTGACAAGATTTAATAGGATACCCATTTCAGTTTGATAATTAACTGTTTTTGGGGATGGGGATTTAGCGTAGTGGCATAAGCACCCACATGGCAAAGCGCAAGGTTGTGAGTTCAATCCCAGGAACAAAAAAAAAAAAAAAAAAAGTTAAAAAAAAATAACTGTTTTTGAAGTCTTATAATGTTCCAATATTTTGTTTTTATTAATATTGCTATGTCCTGTTATGTTCAACTATACTATGCCTGATGATATAGGCTATTCTATTGAAAATAACAATAAACATCATAGTAACTCATGTAGATCACCTTGTATTGTGGTTTTATATGTCTTTTTTGTTTTGTGTTTTTCCAGGAATTTGTTTTGTTTTGTCTTGTTTTGATTTGTTTTTCCCTCTAAGACAGAAAGAATAGGTATACATGTAGAGACTCATGCATGCGTAAAACTTCTAAACAATTTATCAGAATTGATTGTATAATGCAAGATGAAATGAACAGATACTTTGAAGAAAAGAACACACTATGGTATCCAGTGCTAATTCTGTAGCATCATGATATAAAATCTAGCAATACTATTATTCTTTGTTCAGAGTGATTATTAGTGTGTTTTGTTTTGTTTAATTTCAACATATGTGAATGTATAGATAGCTATTTTAGAGAGAATGAGAGACATAATGGTAGCCATTGTTGACTTCCCTATTGTTTGGTCTTGAAGACCTAAATTTGCTTTCATCATTTTGTTCTGAGCAGTGCAATAATATTTTGTTCATTATGAATTCACTGTGTGTGAAGATATAGACAACTATTTGGAAGAAAACAAGAGACCATATGATAGACAGTGAAGATCTCCAGTGGTCTTGCTTTGAAATCTGTGTTTCTTACATTGTTTCATTATGATCTGTTTTGTTGTGTTTAATTTTAACCTCTTTGAAATAAAAAAGATATATGTATTTGTCATTATTTTCTAGGTGTAAAAAAATTCTCAGTTAGATCAATGACTTGCAAAACATTCCCTATATTGGACTCTACTCTTTTGATGTTAAATTTTCTTGCTATAGTTTTTTTTTTTTCTTGCTATAGGTTCTATTTCTACAGTTTGTATTATAATATAAAAGCAAAAAAAAAGTTTGGCTTTGCTTTTTTCCCCCTAAATAAATTATGCCATCCCAACTGTAATTGGCTAGATTCAGGAAGCAGGCTTTCAGAGAATAGTGCCTATTTGTGTATTGATAGGAATGCATACTATGGGACAATCTACACAGAGCCAAATTATAAACATGGATAAGCACATTTAATTTGATTATTTACGTAAGTATAAAGTCCCAGATATTTCAAAATGTTTTTATAAAGTCTTCATTTCGTGCTGAATAAATTTATACTGATATAGTCAACTTTAATGTAAAATGTCAAAATGTATTTTTTTTTCAGTTCCCAGGAAACATAGGAACACAGTGGCAAAAACTGCATTAGTTAAATTAGAAGTTTTAAACATAGTCATGGATAATAAAGACTCCCTTTTAAAAATCCACAAGTTTCTATTAAAGGTTTTACCCGGAGGTCACAGAACTATGCATTGTACTAATTTCTAATAATGTCAAAATATTTCACTGGGCAAATTGAATGAAATTTCAGTAACTGAATGAAAGTACCAAGAGACATGCTATAGTTCTAAATAATATTTCTCAAAATAATACTTTATATTTTCTACTTTTAGAAGAATTTCATGAATCTGGGGAGATAAATGTACATTCTATAGCTTTTTTAGATACGTTCAAATAACTTTTATATCCCAAGTTGCATAATGTAGAAATACATTTTCCCAATTCTAATTGTACCTAATTCACTCGTTAAAGGTCCATAAATACTAATGATGTCTTTAAAAATAAACTACTATACTGTAAAAAAAGACAAAATATAAATACAAATCACTTAACTTTATGTAATTAGTGCCTATTAATTATAATTAATGAATAAACAAAGGAAATGTTGAAGTGGATTTCTTTGAAGGAAAAATATTTTTCTCAAAACCACCATTAGTTACATGAAACAACAGAATTAGGTATGGTTGTTTAGTTGTTTATGTTTACCATAAGTAATTTTAATTAGCCAGCAAATCTGATCAATATGAAAGATGTTTAACAATGAGTTTCTGTAGTTGTGGTAGTATCTGAAAATTCTACTAAAACCAATTATTAAATCTAGACCTGGTAGAGCACTTTCGTAACCCTAGTACTTGCAAGGCTGAGGCGGGGGGACTGCTGTATTGGAGGTCAGCCTGGGCTACAGAGTAAGCTCAAGGCCAGTCTGAACTGTGTGGTGAGATCCTGTCTCGAACAAAAAATTAGTCTGAAAAGCAATTATTAAAGTATTCTCATTACATTTTCAGTAGTTATTAACACACAGGATTATGACATGCTTACAATGTGCCAAAATTCTGCACCACAATTTCACCAATATTATTTCAACTAATTATGCTAGTAACCTCATATGTAAGGAAAATCATCATTTCCATTTTATTACGTGAAAGAGTAAAGCTTAGGAAATCAGGTCTCGAGGGCGAGGGTTTTAAGGCAGTGGCATAAGCACCTGCCTTGCAAGTGCAAGTTCTCATGAGTTTGATCCCTAGTACCAACAAAACAAAACAAAACAAATCAAAACAATAACAAAAACAAAAACCAAAAACTAAAAACCAAAAACAAAAAGAAAGCAGGTAGAGAACTATAACCATATTTCCATGGTCATGGCGTATCAATCCAAATTCATCTTAATTCCGTTTGTGATGTGATAAGACTGGCCTTTAATTGTATAAGTTTGTGTTGTTTACAATTAATCAAAAAATAATATTAATTTGAATAACTGTAGACTGACAATTTTCTTCACAACCTTTTGTCTACCTTGTTCTTTGTCACTCTAACACACACACACACACACACACACACACACACACACACAATGCAGTGAACTGGAATGTTACTCTGATCATGCTGACATAAACTTTCTTCCCTTTGTTTCCCTTTCTAATATCAGTAGGGGGGTTCCCTAGCACTGTGGACAAAGGACACATACTTTTATAAAATCTGTAAAAACAATCACTCTTGGGCCATATCACATCTCTTTCTAATCTGAATTTCTTTTCCTTCTTACCACTAGAAGCGGTTGGAGTAACAACAGGAAGCTGTGGCATCTGGCAAGGAGGCAAACAGCACCTCTGAAGCGAACATATTGTGAAACTAATACACATGAAATTTCAGGCTTATTTATACAGAAGCCTTCGAGGTCTATGCTACTCTCTATTCAAAACTTTTATGTATTTTTTCTCTAAGAGAGATAGGAATATTTATGAAAGTCCTTTTAAGTGAAAAAAAAAATATATATATATATGGATTGAAATAAAGTAACCATCTAACATTATAATGACGTTGTGTGTGTACATGGGTGTGTGTGTGTGTGTATCTGACTCCCCTACTGAAATGTAACTTTTGTGAGGGCAAGTGTTTTATTTTCTTAAACATTGAAACCCAGCTCCCAGAGGAAAGCTTGGCACATACTAAGTGATCATTAATTATTTATTTAAGAGTGACTCAACCTTAATCAGAACAGTGACAGGTAAAACAACCTGAGACAGAGTTGTCCTAACTCAAAGAACTCAATAGAAATGAAAATTATATTAGTGTTTATAAATAATGAATGTATCAGTTAGAAGGGTTTATCATGAATACTGAGAACCTAGAAAATGCCTTTTCAATTATTTCTAAGATTGATTTAAATCATGATCTATTTTGGGACTAAGAATGCCTCAAGTGTAAGATCAAGGAAGTCTTGAAGTATATGTCATGTCATCCAATCTTAGCCTGGTAAAATTAAACTTTCAGTTTTCTTAACTTGCTTGGACTGATTCAATACCTAAGAGGAAAGTTTAATATTTCCATAAAAGACACCTGTCATAGACATGATATATCATTCATATCCAGCTTGTCAATAGAGACTTCACATGCAAATTGAATCAGGGAATTGTAATTATGATTTGTTCTTTCTGATATGGTTTGGCCACAGGAAAATTATGATAATTGTAAGTGCTTTGAGTAATTGTTATTGCGGTGATAGCAAAATCTTTCTGTAAGGTAATGCATTGACATTCTAGTTGCTTTGCTATCCTCCAGGATAGATTTCCTAAAGAGTGCAAAACATAGGTGGCTTCTTCCTAACAGCTTTTATGTTTCTAACAGCTTTTACCATTTTTATTTTCCAGTTCAATGGATGCTGATTGAGAAAGTCACAATATTAATTTTATCTTGAGCAGAGTGAGAAGCAGTTATCTCAAATAGCCATCATGAGAAACAACACCATCACTCCAGTTTTATAGATGAAGAAAAGGTCAGCAATATATGTTGATTTGTTCAAAGTTTGAGGACTGGTAACTTCTGTAGTCATCCACTCATAGGGTCTATTGAACATCTGCTCATTGGGTCTATATGAACATCTGGTTCATAGGAAACAGACACTGCTTTGGATTTTAGGAAACTTTGATTACTAATCCAGCATTTATGCTTTTATCTAAAGATTCAGATGTGACTATACACTAAGCAAGAAGTTAATATGTACAATGGACATAAAGAGAAATGTGTCAGGGTAATCAGGAGTTCTGGTGATGCTGGGGCAAGCCTGACTGATAAAAGTAACTGAACCCTGAAACAAAGCTTCAAAAAGAAATGAGATTAACCCTGTGGATATCTGAGCAAAGAGTGATCCAGGAAAGAGATGCTCATGTACAAAGACACTAAGGTAAAAAAAAAAAAAAAATGTTTTTGGCTTTTTTCAGGAGTATCAAGAAGGTTACTGATGTTGAAATAAAATAAATAAGGGAGAATGAAAACAAACAAACCAAAAAAACCCCCCAAAACAAGAGACATAATGTATCATTTTTGAGGACTTTATTTATTTTGCAGTGCTCAAGATTGAACCCAGGGCTTCAGACACGCTAACGAAGTTCCACCCCACCCAGTCCTTCTCAAGGACTTCATAGGACTTTGTAAGCATTCTACCCTTTACCCTGAGTGAAACAATAAACTGGGAGGTTTGTGACTAGTGTGACAAAATATACCTTGTGTTTTTAAAATGATATTCTGCTCTAATGAAAATACACTATAGAGTTGTGCAAAAGTAGACACAGAGAAACCTCTAAAGAACTGTATTAATAAACGCAGGAGGAGAGTCTATTAGTGCATACCAAGATGGTAGCGATAGAAGTAGTGAAAACAATGGGTTCTGGGTATATTTCATCTAATGTCATCAAGATTTCTTAAGATTATTTTGTGTGGGGCTTCAGAAGAACTCAGAAAAATTCACTTTTCAAACATCAGTGCCCAGATGGATGGGATAACCAGAGACATAATAAAATAATATATCAGGAAAAATTCTCTCTGTGTGAAAAACCTCAATGTTAGTTTTGGTTAGAGAAATTTAGTAATCTCTTTTACATTTTAAAAGCAAACCTGCGTCGGGAATTAGATATAAGCATCAAACTCAAAAGAGACATATTAATATGGGGAAACACTTTCGACTTTGTAGATTATAAATAGCATCCAAGGCATGATCCTGAAGAGATTCACCAAGGAAGAGAATATTGATCATCCAAGACAAACACTGAATCTTAGCACTTCAAATTTAGAAGAAGATGAAGAGCCAGGCTGTGTCAGAGGAGATATTAATGACATTAAAGAAAAAAACAAGACAATGTGACATCTCAGATGCCAAGTGGAAACACTGAATGAAACGTGGTAGAATTTATCTAATGTTAGTGGTAGGTAAAAATGGAAATGGCAAAAACTGACATGGGTTAGCTATTTATTACAGAGTCAAAGTAACCTTTATAAAAGCAATTTCAGTGGAATAATAAGTTCAAAATCTGTAGAGTTGAATTAAGAAAGTAGTCAAGGAATCTGGGTCTTTTGGTGCAATTAACTCTAGGAATTTTCTAGAAAAGCAGTAGAAAAATGGAAAAGACACTCAAAGTGAGCAAAGATTTTAATTTTTTTATACGTAGGCCCTATAAAATATTTGTGCAATGATGAATTATCAATAAAAAAGAATTTGTGGAACAAGATTCTAGAGTTGGAGGGCAGGATGGGTCCTGGTAAATTCAAATGGTAGTGCTCTATTGACTTATGTAGGAACATGGATTCTTAGTAAGTGGAAAGCCCAATTATGAGCTCAAAGTGTAGGTAGTTCCAGAAGTTCCTTCTGCATAGAAGTCTCTTCAAATTTGTCTTCTAGTTGTTTCTATTTTGTAAGTAAAGTAGGAAGCAAAGTCACCAGTGAGACAATTAAGATAGGAAAAGTTTCTGGTGTTAAGAGATTGAGAGGATGCAAACTGAGAGCAGGGTGTGTTTACCCGGCATCCTTAAAGCCCTTTTGGAATTCAGCACAATGCATTTGCAGGGATATTAGTTTACATGGCCATGGTCAGCTACCCCAAAGCATTTTCATAAAAGCAAATGATTGGATTGATCACCATATCAAGTGTCAGAGTCAGTATCATGAGATATCATTAACTTATGAGATAATAGACATTTAAAATAAGTAAAAGGAAAAACAAGGACCCCAAAGTGCTTTCTTTTGGTAAAAATACTTCTTCATCATCCCAACGATTCATGTACTATGCTAAGTCCTGCGTAAAATTCAGTAAATAAAGCAGAAATGTTTCCTGCCTTATTGGAAACTGTATCTCAAATAGAAAAATAACAATAAACACATCCACTATTTTACATTTTGTACTTGATAATTATTATGTAAACAAGTTGTGTATTGTACAGGGAGCAGTCTTTATGCTATACATGGATATATGTGTGTATGGATGTATGTGTTTGTGTTTATGCTTTGAGGTGTTAACTTGGATGAATTGGTCAAAGAGGACCTCTCTAAGCAGCCCATATGCAAGCTGGGACCAAAAAGGTGAAAAAAAAAATGCCAGGTAAAAATCAGAGACACAGTAGTCAAGGCACAGGAAAGGATACTGGCAAAACTGAAAGGCACAGAGGAGGTGGCTTAGCATATGTAAGAAGCAAAAGAAAAGCAGCGTGCTTAAGCAATAACAAACAACACTGTGCTGCAAGATGAGTCTGGAGAGAAAAATGAGGAGCCAGAGTGAAGATAGAATTCAATTTTCAGTCTGCGTGATTCTACACTAATTATATTTCTACTCTATCATATTCAGAAATGACATAGTCATTAATGAATTCCTTGAGTTCTACTTATAGATCTTGATTTCATTTGAGAATCACACAGTAGCACTTTTTCTGGCTGGTAGTAATATTCTTACTTCTGCAGATTCTGCAGCTACCTGTTCAGTACTGCTCTGTAGACCCCAACTCTGTGGTTTGCTCCCTGAAATAATTGGATACATTAATCTGTGCTAATACATAAATGATTCCAAATGACTCTGGGCATTACTTCCCCTTACATTTATATTTTAACAGGAATTTTGTAGTGTCATAAAGAAGTGACTCTATTAGTACACACTAGATACTAGGTGAATCATTTTAGGATTATTCAACCTCAACTATTTTTATAATTTCATAGCTTGCAAAATTGGGCTGTACTAGAGACACTAAGAAATATATACTTACTGTGAGAGGTGAATCCCATAGAGACCTAATCCCGCTGATGTTTTTCAAACTCAAGTACTACACTGCACTACTAGCCACTCTCAAGCTATCTGCAGATGATCAGTTTATACTATTGGCATGCTTTGCCACTAATATAAAGCCCATGTTTTCTCATGCTTCCCATCATCAGGTAGGTGATGCATTGTATTGTTTTACTGCAGAGCTTGTTATAGTTTTTAGCAATTGTTCAGAAAGAATACAAATCTTCCACATGAGTGTATTAAGTGGTATTCATGTCTTGTAAGTGAAATGAGGTTTAAAACCCTAAAGAAGAAAAGCATTTGCAGTTAAATCAATTAGAAGAGTGTATGTTCCTTAAAAATAAGATACGAAAATTTGGCTGAAAATATGGTTACTTCATGACTTTCGTGGCCCTGTGAGAACCGAAAAATATATGGGCACATGGTCTAGTAATTATAACTAATTTCTGATTATTTGAAGCTATTTTCTTTTTGCTGGAAAAGCAACAAAAAGGAATAATTCAATAGATACTTAAGGCTAGTTTAATGAAACTATGCTGTCTTAATGTAATGATCTTAAATTATCTTAAGGCAATGAAGAACAAAGGGAAAATTGGATTCCAGATAGAAACAATATGATCAGGCTGAGGGTACAGTTCAGTGGCACAGCACCTGTCTGGAAAGTACGAGGTCATGAGTTTGGTTCTTGGTACAAAAAGAAAGGGAAATGAAAGAAACGAATGATATGATCAGCTCTTAGAGATGAAATAAAACTAGGCAAAAAGCTGAAAGAAACTGAAGTCCTTTCTAAGAATTCTTGCCTATTTTGGTGAACCACTGACTCTGAGTTGTATGAGATTAGAACATATATATTGCTGATGGAATTAATACTAAATAAAGGGGAAGAAACAAAAAGAGTAAGAAAACACCAGAAATATAATTATCTTTAGCAAAAATGCTTTGGTAGTTCAGGAATATTTTCTTTATCTCAAGAAATAACTATAAACATGGATCGTCTACAACATCACAAGGATTTCTCTACTTTAACCCTATACCATTCCCTGCAAAAATGAAGTGAGAAACAATATTATGTTATCCAGTGATCTTTTTCTCTCTCTTCTTCTCTCCTACTTCTGTTTACTTGTTTCTAACTTGCAAAACAGTATTTTGCTGTTGCCCAGTGAGAGATCACATTTTATTTTGTAACAAGGAGACTGCCTTGATTCATGAATAGATAGTGAATAAAAACTAATTATATGCGTAGTTAAATTACTGTGATTTTGTTTTTCTGACAGAACCTATTTCCTGCCTTTTGGGTTAAATGAGATGTATCTGCATTGCTGTTTTCCAGCACTTTGTGCTTTTTTTGTATGATAAACTCAGTTTATAGTCTTGTTTACTTTGTGTCTTCCTTACGTGTCTGGGAGTGCTTTGAAGTCACTGGTTGTATTTGATCTCTATATATGACATGTTTAGCATGGTAGCTGGCACATGAGAGATAGTATATACATATATATGCATATATACAATATAATTTAAGGGAATTATGAGACAATCATTTATTACAAACAATCCTTACTCGAAGAGTAAGATATTTGGTAAGAACAAGGAAAAACAAAGTTTTCAGAGCTCAAAATTTCCCATCCAGTGCCAGATATCATATTCTGAACAAATTCACACTATATCTGGTTACCACCTGAACTTATTTGTAAATAGACATGAACTGATTCTCCACGGTCATGTGTTCATTTTCATGTAATTAACCATAAACTTGAACAGAAACAATTCTAACAATTATAAAGGCCTTTCTAAACAAAAATTCAGATTAAAATACATATACAAGTCTATACATGAAATCCTGAGACTGTATTTATACTTTTTATAGTACAGTAAGACAGCCCATCTTCCTTTGAAAGAAAAGATCAACAACTTGTTTTTCTATAATATTTGATTAGAATTTTATACAATAAGACTTCTAACTGAAAGCAAATTGAAATGTATCTAAAAGAATATCTATAGAAAAGAATGCTAGGACATTATTTTTCAAATGATTCTAAGATCTGATGTCTATGAAAATCCTCTTTAAAGAGGATTCATGAATTCTAGGAAAGCTGGCAGCATTTAATTTTAAAAATATATAGGAAGCTAAGATACCAGTGCACAGTGAATAAAACTTACAAGAAAGACACCAAACTGCCTATTTATTCTTTTACACACCTTTCAACCAGTATTTTGCAGCTTTATTACAGTGATGATTTAAAAAATATATAAATATTTGTGAAATTCTCTGAAATCCTTTTTCTGAATTGAAAATCTCTGGAAGATACGAACTGTGATATTTTAATAAATTACTTCAGGAAAACAAATAGATTATTGCACAGTGAGTAAGAGTTTAAATTTTTGCTGAGTAAATGGCATACAGTCATTATCTCCAGTGATTTATTAATTAAATATGACATTTGTGTTTATTGGCATAAAAGATTAGAAACCAGACACTTGGTCAAATGTTACTTCTTCTTATTTCAATAGTAATTTTACCATGAACAAAGCAAGCTGTGTTTAGTATAATATCTACTGGCTAGAGATATTCCACTTTAAATACTGTATTAAACTTATACTAATTTAATATTTATATAAAATCTTCTCCCATTGGAAAGGTGAAATCAATACACTTATATGATCCTACTATAGATATCTTATATCCATGTATGCAAGCAAAATCCTCAGTTATTGAGTGAAATTGCTGCCAGTATATAAGTACAATTATTTCTTTTGGAAAAATATCATCACTCTCAGATAAGGTCCCTAATCTTGTTATAAAGAAAGAATTTCAGATACAGTTCTGAAAGAAGTATTACTATGTTTAAAGGGTACAAATTTCTCAAATATTTCAGGGAGACATATCAAAAGCATCCAGTCAATGGGATGACAAAGAGATCTGGACAGAGTTGAAAGACACTCATTTACTATCTCAATTGTGAACTAAGCCTCCTAGATAGGAAATTCTCTATTTTGTGAGATTTTAAAACTACACCAACATAAATTTCTTGTTGAAATGTCATTAACTCGGCCATATTCAGCTTTAGGTATATAGCCAGAGTAGCTAAAAAATAAATTATCCATTACTTTCACCTTACTCATGAAGGATAACAATGAAAAAATGTTAACTAATGTACTAGAGAAGCCAAAAAGAAGATGGTGAGAAAATTAAAGTGAAAACGATAGCTTGTTTCCATTTTCAAACAATTCTCCTATAGCTATTTTATTTATGACCAAACAAAACTATGATCTCAGCTGTTAATACCAAATATCCAAATGGCTAATCTCAGGTGATGGATGTGGCCCTGGGGTATCCAAAGAAATCATCATCGCATAGTCCTCATTTCTTCCCTCTGAAGGAGTCATTTACTGTGTATTTACATATACTGCTCTATTCAAGCTACTACATATGGGGGTCAGTGAGTAGGACCATATATTGAGACACTAATTATACACAAAACTTAAATGATGGCAGAAAACAAGGCACAGCAGAGGGACCCTTTCATCTTCTAAACTGTATATTATTGAATTTTCCAATGATACAAAATAAAGGATTTTATCTGTAGATTTCTTTTTTTGCAACTCATAGTGGTACAAAGTTATCCAGCTTTTTAGAATCAAGATAGAGAACTAGAGATTATCAACAAGCAAGGATTACAACTAATCACTCCTAAAACTTCACACAATGATCATTCTTTGTAATAAAACTTACTTTGTTGAAGATGTCCTTTATGATTAGCAGTACACCAATCAACTAACTTTAACCTTCCTAATTCAAATCACCTATGCCTAATCTTACATCCTTACAGAGTTATTAGCCATTTAAAATTTTTTTTTTTTTTTTTTTTTTTTTTTTTTTTGGTATACTTTAGTAATGGTATTAATGCAATATTCTGTTGAATTTGCAGGGAGGAATATAAGCACTTTGTATATTGGATACTATTTTATATATCAAGTAAAGACTTGAATAAAAATTCTTCAATGAGCAAAAGGAAACTAGATCTTACCTATGGAAGGTAAGGACAAGAAATATTCAAACTTAGATAACAAATGAGTTAAGAGAAAAGGATTCCTTAGCAAAGCTCACTTACCAGCAGTCCAGGTGAGGCCCCTGCACCCCTAAGGTCTTTCTCTGGGAAATAATGGTCATTGTGTTTTCGATGCCTATGTGTTTCTTGTCAAAGAATAATGCAGTGGATTGCTCAAGAATTTCAACTCACTCTTCAGATGAGCAATTTTAAAGATATCTTTCCTTCTTTAAATGGGAGAAAAATTGCTTCCCAAAGCAAAACTTCTGAACAGTGTGCTAGAAAAACTACATACAGGAATTACACATGGATGAATTTTGGGCTCTAACAATATTTTCATTCTTTAAATCTCACTGTCTTCCTCTCTAAGGTGAAGATTTTTGATGAAATTAGTCTAATATCTAAAAACTCCCAAAAATACTATTAACGTATTTATGTAATTCTGTGACAGAAAATTGAGAGACTGATTACCAAAATACTTTTATAATCACATCAGCTACATTATTCATAGCACAATTTTTCAAATTAGTTTTTGAAACAGTACATCTTAATTAGTGGATAATGAGATCAAATTAATGAAGTATAAATATTATCTACCAGAATAAGCAGAACAAAAATTTCAAGAATAAATGTTATATCAAATAATGTCTCTTGAGTCTTTATGGTAAACTTATTATATCTGCATATATACATGTTCTAGAACATGACATAAATTATATTTTTCATTCTTCATCAACATCAGTGATATTCATATTACTAATTTGAGCTAAACAAGAAAGGACACTTTTACTTACCTATAGTGGGATCATGATAATCAGGAAATTGGTGACTAATAAACTGCATTGTCATGGCTGTAAGAAAAAGAATTCAGTGAAAATTTACTAATTCATCATTGCTTTTCACTAACATAGTTCTCCAATCTTTTAATAGGCTATTGTGAGTAATTTGTTTGTATGAACAAAAAATGACAATAAGACAGAGCTCTGGGTAGAGAAAATGTAATATATAATATTAGGCACTTCTTTGGAGTAATTTATAGAAATTAAATTAATGTAAAAGTAAAGAAGTTCTTGCTGTGATAAATATACCAAGTAGCTCCTTTTAGCTTGCTCTGGTTAAAGAGTTGTGACCACCAAGATCTTTTCACCAAACAAACTATGTATTTTCTAAAACATCCATTTTTCATCTTAAAGTGAGGAGATAACCCCTAATGCTTCTTTTAGCTATGAAAATTCTTGCTTATTTTATTTTTAAAGTTAAACCATTTCACTTTTACTTTGCCCAATGTATGGTATTTGCCACCTTTTTCTTTTATTTTTTTTCTTTAATTTTCTAACCTCTTTCCGAACTATTAACATTAAAACAATATTTTCAATAAGTTAAAGGCATTGATTATTTTTTCTTTTTATTTTGTTTATTTACTTGCTTATTGTTTCTTTTTTGAGACAGGTTTTTACTCTGTAGTTGAGACCATCCATGAACTCACTTTGTATCCTAGGCTTCTCTGAAACTTCCAGTGATTCTCCTGTCTCATTCTCCCAAATACCAAGATTACAGGTGTGCAACTCCATGCCCATATCTTTTTTATATCTATGAGATCCTCTGAGCCTTCATCTTAAATGAACCTCAATTGTGGCCTTTTTTCTTGCATCCCTGCAGAGCCCAGTTACAGCAAACATTCTATTATATCGATTAGAGATCTTATATGATCACCCTGGTCTCCATTTAGTAGGAATCCTATTAAATCTGGTTAGCAAGGATCTTTCTACCCTTGACTTCACCTCTTAGTAACTTTCAGTCCACCAGTACAATCCCTCTCTCCTTCCCCTTCCACTCCTGGTCTTGCCCCTAAATCCTCAGTAGTCATTATCATATGGAGAACTGAGTCCATTTCTCTACTTAAATTTCTTTTCCTCTTTTAGAATAGTTCTTGAAAAACACATCTATCTTTACTACTGTACTACTCAGCTCTGGTTTTCTTGAACAATATGTTTATAGTGTAACCGATACTCAGATCAGGGAAGATATAGTTAAATTCAAGGAACATGTAAAAGGCACTTGTCTAAACCTGCTGAGAAATGGAACCTGACCTTGTAGAAGAGAATTTGTTTACACTTTCATGGTTGCCCTTCTCTTTTCTTGGCTTTAAGAAAGAATGTCTGCATATTAAAGTGCTACTCAGTTTGACAGCTTTGGGAAATTTTTGAAATGCAAATGAACATTCCTTACAGATAGCCCTAGGAGTTAGACTATTTCAGAAAAACAAACTGAAAGCAACCTGTTTATTAAATGGATATAAAGAAGCATCTGGGGACTTTTTTTCTTTTCTTCTTCTTCTTCTTTTTTTTTTTTTTTATTTTTTATTTTTATTTTTTTGTCATGAGATTCAGTGAAAGTTACCTCTATCTCTTTGACATCTGTTGGTTTCCGTCTAGTTAGAAGACAAAGGTCAGAGACTCAGGCTTATATTGATTAATAAATTTGGCTAGTCAAAACTCTCAACTTTAACAATAGTTTTGATTCAAAAAATTTAAAGCTCGAATGGGAATATTTAAAGCTAGAATTCTATTTAAATCAATATTTAAGGCTGGAATTCTATTTAAATCATAACAAAAAGATACATACTTGTTCATTGTACTAGCCAATTATCTAGGTTAATTGTATCCTTCCCTATATTACTTACTCTAGGGATAAAAATGAAATTTCATTTTATTTTCAAAATATCTTTAAAGTATATCTTGATGTCTTCTGATATCATGCTAGTTCAGAATCCATCATTTCTTCTGAAAATTTCTATTTGATTAAAGTCAAAACTGTTTCCTCTGTAAATATTCTCTTTCCATTAGATGTTCTACAATAGTACAAGAATCATAAAAAAATAATGTCACTCACACATTTACAGCTGTTAGGATAAACTTTAGCATGATATGTTATCATATGTGGTCTTTCATATATAGCATATCATAAAAGTATTTTTGGTAACAATACTTTTCAATCTTAATTTACTACATAACCCAACTTGCACCCTTGTTCTCAGAATTACTTCCATACTTTGCACCCAGCAGCAAGTGTTCAGCCTAGGATTAGACTGCTCTTCACCTTCATTTTGGTAACTTACTCTTCACCAAAATTTAGTTGGATTCCTCTGAACCCCCTAGTCACTCAGGCCTCAGATTCTGTGTTCATTTCTTTGATAACCCAGTTGTACCACCGTTTCACAACTCAGTTTTAACAAGAGTCTTGCTAAATAAGTTTAGAGAGCATCTGCTACCCTTTATGTATTGTCACTAGCCTTCACTACCTGATAAAATTCCTTATTTCTCCCCATTTCCAAGGTATCTGATCACTTTAGCTTATCTTCAGCAAGAATTCTATCAAATACATTCAACCACAATGCTCAAACCTCCTGCTGCTTTTTAGCAATTTTCCACTAACTACCCCTAACCTAGTCATTGGTTATACATATCTACTCATACTATATTTTTACTACTATATATATATATATACTTGTTGTACCCTAAGAAAATAGCTTTGTTATATGTGTATTATAGCAAACCTGTATAGGGGCTTACTAAATGTGTTTGTTTTATCCTTTTTCCCTAACTGATATGTTAAGGGACCTAATTGATCTGTTGAGCAACACTCTCCTCTGTAAAGAATTGCAAGAATCTCACCTAATTGATATGTTAACCATTGTTGCTCTCTACAAACTACAGAAGCTGTGCTAAAACAAGCTAACAAGGGTTGTTAATCACTGCTAGGAGCCTCTATTCTCCGCTAAAGAGCTAAGAAAAACTAGAATGGCAATTAATTTACATTTGTTTAAAGTAACCTGCTTGTGTGCAGAGAGATTTGCGTGTGAGTTTAACCCTTTACCCTGACCTTGACACATTACCGCCGTTTTCTGTTCTGTATGGCGCCTTATTGCCTCCCTCTCCCCTCACCTATCTATCTAGGCCATAAAAAATTTGGGTTTTTGGTGACCTCCCCCCGACCCAGTGATGATCTGTTGTAAAATGAGCCTGCCCCAATTTTAAGAACTGCTTAGCTTAAACAAATTACCGGGTAATACTATGGCCCAAACCCCAATCGGTGCTTTCCTTTTGTTCTGTATGTATCAAATGAGTTAGATATCAGGTCTTTGTAAAACTTAAGTTCCAGCCTCTCATAACTTGTGACCCCTTCGCACTCACTAGTAAAGACAAGCTGTCCTGAGATAATTAACTCTCCACTTTCTTCTCCAAATATTGCTGCAGACGTGCCACTCTGAGATAATGTCAGTCTGCAGGATGGGAGTAATTTAAAAAACACCAGGAACTCCCTAGACTGTCAGAGCTAAATAGACAGCAATACAGTTTCCAGACTCGGGTCAACAAGTCTGATGGCTCTACAGGTTTCTTTGTTTCTCTCCCCCCGCCCTTTCCTCCAGCCCCTTTTTAAAGTCCTCCCTTCAGCTTCTAGGGGACGGTCTCCAAATTGGCTCCCGGAGACTGGTCGCCAGGCCTGGAAATAAAGCCTTTGCCACTAAATTTTCGGTCTCTTGCCTCCTTGGATTTTATACCGGGGCTCAAGTTATAACATTTGGGGGCTCGTCCGGGATGGAAGCAAGACCCCAGACTCATTTCTGAACATTTGAAAGTAAGTGCTCTAAAGGATTTGTTTGGGCCGCGGTCAACTTGTAATTTTGAGGGGACGCCCTCAATTTGGGAGCGGGAACCACCCAAGGACAGAGTCAGTTGGTTTGTAGGACAAATTCTGTCCATTTGTGACTCTGCCCCGGGTGGGGAACAGCTCCGTTTGGAAGGGGACGCCCTTAATTTGGGAAGTGAAACCTCCTGAGGACAGAGTCAATTGGTTTTTGCCATTTGTGACTCTGCCCCGGGTGAGGAACCACTCTGTTGGTTAATTTGTTAATTCCTCCAGATCCCAAAATTTGACTAATTTTTGGGCAAAGGCCATTTTTGCTGCAGCTTGTCTCGCCTTGTATGTCTGTTTGTTTGTCCATTTGTTCTAATTGTTCTCCTTTTGGTTACCCTAAATCTAACAGAACATTCTCTCCTAGGAACCCCTTCTATGAGCCCAGAATGGACAAAGGGATTTAGATATTGATGTGCAGTGTTTTTGTTCTTTAAAATTGTTTGCCTGTTTGGATTTGTTACTAACTTAGGGGCTTGTTGCCCATTTCTGTTGCAGGATCCATATGGCTTATTAGATTCAAGCTTCATAATAAAAAAAATTATTTCCTTTAGCCCACCAAACTGTGCAAAAAGCACCCTTTGTTTGTGTCTTTAATGTTGTGGCGCCTTGTTTAATATGTAAGTCTTCAACTGATTGCTTGCAACCTTGGCATGCCTTTTAAAAGGAATATTTTTCTTTCTGGTTAAAAAGTAAATATATGTGCACATATATGTGTATATTTATGGTTTTTAAAAATCATATCAACTTTACCAAGTAAAAACCAGGTCATACTGTAATTGAGCCAGTTAAAAGGTTATAGCTTTAAAAAACCCAACATTTTAATGTGGTAAAAAGACATAAAATTAATTAAATATGTTTTAGACTACTAAAAGGTAACTTCAAGGGTTTTGTTGAGAGTTTTAATGTTGTCTGAGAAGCGAAAAAAAAAAAAGATAATTGACTGGTGATAGTAAAAAGGAGGGACAAAAAAAGTGGTTTGTCTTCAAGTAAAATGTCTGCTGTGCCAAAATGTAAAAAAAAGATAAAACTTAGAGGTATATTGTAAGTTATAAAAAGCTCGAGATGATATAAATTTTGTCTTGGTTTATAGTACTGAAGACAACAGGTTTGACAAGAAGTAAATGTGTTCAAAGTTTGACAGTATTGGATCAGTTTTGATAGATTTATTTATAAGATTCTAAACCTTTGCTGCAAAGTGTTTCCATTAATATGAGATTATAGATGATAATAGAGATAAGATATAAGTTTTCACATGTGCTGTGGACCTCTGGGAGATTATATGGCACAATTTTGTTACCTATGAAAAAGCTTCTTTTTATTAAGTATGTAATTTTAGTAAAATGATGGCCTGCCAGGTGGCACCCTGGGACAAAAGGTGGTGTGCCATCCAGATAAAGCCTGCTCTCTGATATGGAATGCCAAAACCATGTTGTCCTTTTGTCCCAAGCCGATTGGACATCCAGAGGTAAGGAGGTTTCCCTAGTATCGCCAGTTGGTCTCTTTGCAACTCAGTCGGCCCCACATGTTAGAAAAAAGATTACAAAGGTTTGAGAGTTTAAAAAAAAAAAATGCCCCTCAGCCAGTTGATAGAGATAGCACAAAAGGTCTTTTAAAACTAAAAAAATTACCGTCTACTGGGAAATTTGTCCAGCGTACCTGAGTCCTCACAACTGACTTAGAGTTAAAACTGTTGGGCAAATGGAATCAGGAGATTCCAGAAGTCTGGGCAGAAGACAATCCTCCAGGGCTAGCAGTCAGCCAAGTCCCCCTTCTGATGGAGCTCTTACCCCAAGCATGCCCCTTCTGCTTGTGACAATACCCGATAAGCCTGCAGGCCCGGAAAGGGATTTAAAGTCCACATGCAGAGGCTAAGAGACAATGATATTCTCATTCCTTGTGTCTCTCCCTGGAACATGCCCTTGCTTCTAGTCACTGAAGCCAGGGACAAACAACTATCGCTCTGTACAGGATCTCGGAGAGGTTAATGCATGAGTTCTGAGTCTATACCCAACAGTGCCAAATCCTGAGAACACCTGGTACTCTGTTCTGGACCTGAAAGTTGCTTTCTTCACTTTGCCTCTTACTCTGGTGAGTCAATTTTTTTTTGCCTTTAAATGGACTGACCCAGATACAGGGGTAAAAGAACAGCTGACCCGGACACATTTACCTCAGGGTTACAAGAACTCTCCCACTCTTTTTGATGAGACATTAACAAGAGACCTTTTAAAATTTAAGAAAAAAACACCCTGAGATAGTGCTCCTCCAGCACATAGATGACTTGTTAATAGCCTCGACCCCCACAGAAGCTTGTAAGCTTGTCAAGAGACAACTGAGAAACTGTTAAGGACTTTGGGGCAATTAGGCTATAAAGTCTCGACTAAAAGGGCACAATTGTGCTGTCAGGCTGTGACTCATCTGGACTACAAATTGCAAAAAAAAAAAAAAAAAGGAGGATTTTGTCTAAAAAAGTGTCCAGGCTATATTGCAGATCCCATTCCCAAAAACTAAGAAACAGGTGCGCGAATTTCTGGGAGCTGTCGGATACTCCAGGCTGTGGATTCTAAATTTTACTAAAACAGCTCACCCCCTGTAGGGCTCCCTTAAGGGAAAAACTCACTAAACTGGACTGATAAATGTAAACTGGACCTTGCGGCAGCTCAAGTGGGCCTTGACAGAGGCCCCAGCCCTGGGACTCCCTGATGTTGCCAAGCCATTCACCTTGTTCATAGATGAACTCAGGGGCATTGCCAAAGGAGTCCTAACCCAGGACATTGGCTCTTAAAAGAGGCCTATAGCCCTATCTTTCCAAAAGGCTCAATCCAGTAACAAGAGGGTGGCCTCCATGCCTAAAATTCTGGCCGCTGTGGCAATGCTACTTAAAAGAGGCCAAAAAAAAAAAACCCTCACTTTTGGACAGAAGATTTCTGTAGTGACCTCCCACAGTTTAGAGACTCTTATCAAAACCCCTCCCGAAAATGTGAGTGCTAAAATCTCACACTATTAGGCCCTGCTCCTAGACCCATAATTGGTAGTTTTCAAGACTTCTTCAACTTTAAACCCCGCCACCCTTATGCCTGACAACGACCTGAGGAATTTCACAGATGAAAGCAGCTTCATCCAGAACGGCAGAGGCAGATGAGTGGCCGGGGCAGCAGTGACCACCAAAAGGAGGTACTCTGGGTTAAGCGGTTAGAGCCTGACATCTCTGCCAAAAGGTGGAGCTCATTGCTTTGACTGAGGTACTAAAACTAGCCATGGGAAAGAGGGTAAACATCTATACTGATAGTAGATATGCTTTTGCTACTATACATGTACATAGAGCCATCTATTAGGAGTGAGGTCTCTTAACCTCCGCCAGAGCTAAGATTTAAAAAAAAAAAAAAAAAAAAAAAAAAAGGGCTCCAAAGATCCTAGATTTGCTGGCAGCAGTCTGGCTGTCAGCAGATTGCTGCTATTCACCTGAGAAAACAATTTGGCAGATCAGGCCACTCAAAGAGTAGCAGTCACATCAGAGGGGCCAGCCGAGAAAGTAACTGCTCTGGATGTGAGTCCCCCTGAACTTGTCAGAACCAGTCTACACAAAGAAAGACTACACTGGTTGTTGTGAGCCATCTAACAAATTCCAGTCCCTGTGACTAAAAGACAAGTGCAAAATTTCTAGGAGCCACAGGACTGATCCAGAGTTTGGGACCCTGACAGAGGTCTGTTGTCTACCTTTCCAAGACACTTGATTCTGTAACAACCAGATGACCACCCTGTCTGTGGTGATTTCCTCAGTGGCCCCCTCATAAAGGAGGCTTAAAAATTGACTTTTAGACACAAACTCTTGTTTCTTCCTGTTCCCTGGAGACTCTCATCAAGGCCCCATCAGACTGACGGATTTCTAATTCCTGAGCCATACATTATCAGGCACTATTTCTGGAAACAGCGGCTTCAAACTCTGGCTACTTTGCTGCCTGAGGATGACCCCTCGTTGCCTCACTACAATTGTACTGAGGTCATTGATCACCTCACGAGACTTCGACCTTATCTAGTGGATAAGCCATTATCTAGAGTTCCATCCTACTTCTCTGATGGAAGCAGCTACGTCTATCAAGGTAAGCGGGTCTTGGGAGCTGCCGTTACACAAAATCTCAGGTTCTATGGGAACAAATCTTAGAGCCAGAGACATCAACATAGTGGGCTAAACCCATTGCCCACACTGAGGCCTCAAGTTGTCTTTATCAAAAATGGGGTTTATTGTCTTCTGGAGTCAAAAGATTAAAATTGCTCCCCGAATTTGGACTTGTTGGCTGCCATCTAGATGCCAAAGAGAGTGGCTACTATCTGCTGTATAAGCTATTGGGCAGGAGATGATCTTGTTATAGGAGAAAATAATTTGACAAATGCCACCTTCCAAAAGATAGCCAGAGAGCCCCAAAATCAGTGGGGATTGAGATAAGCTTGACATTACTGCTGATCCCACCTATTTTCTTTGTCAGAGCCCATTTACACTTAAAAAGACCAGCATCTGGCAGCTCAACTTCCGAGAGATTCCCGGGGGCTAATATCAAGCTAGCCCAGTCTGTGAGCTTCAGATGCCCTCAGTGCCAATTGGTAAATCTAAAAGTACTGCAACAAATAGAAACCACTGGCTATCATGGGACTATGCCTAAAAAATACTAAAAAATAGATTTTACAAAAATAAAAAGCCTAAAACTTCAAGGATATAAATGTTATAATGGTTGATACTTTCATTAGATGAGTAAAAGCGTTTTCTACTTAGTCTGAGTCAGCTCTGATAGCAGTTTCCCTGATTTGGTCTCCCTTTTTATCCATGGGGTCCGACAATGGCCTGGCTTTTATAGCCTAATAACTCAAAATTAACCTAAGCTTTGCAGATCAATTAAAAAACTCGATTGGGCTTACCAGCCTCAGAGTTCAGGAAAAATAAAAAGATAAGTTATATTTTAAAGACTATAATTACTAATGGCCTTAAAAACTGGCGAAAACTGGGTGAGTCTCTTTTCCTTCTGCCCCTTTGTGTGCGTGATGCATCCCCTATGTTGCAGATATTTCCTCTTTTGAGGTTTTATGTAAGAGATCTTCCTCTTATCATTAAAGGTTTCTAAAAATTAGCTGATTTAACTAATCAAGATCTTATTAAGTCTCCCCCAGACTCTTTAGCCAGCTCTGACTTCCATCCACTGGTTATTTTGCTGCTGCCCACTGCGAGCTAAAGAGCCTAGGCACCCAGACAAGCGACCTCACCATAAATCACTTGAGCTGCAATAGACCGTCAAAGTAGCTGAAAGCCTGCCTGGATTCAACGTTCCCACTGCAGACAGGTCCCAGCTTCAAAAGACCATTAGCCTGCGGATAAATAAACTGTCATTTCTTCCAAGGACACTTTAAAGCTTAAGATTGTCTAATATAACTGATAATTTTGTGTTCTCCTCCTTTGTAGAGACCCCAAAGAGGCCTCTGTCTAACTTAAAAATTGTTACTTGTATGATAAAACAGAGTAAATTTAAATGTTGGTTTTCTTTCTCCTTTTGGTTAACAGCTTTAATGACAGCTACAAGACCTTTGTTAATCCTCCTACTGGGCCTTGTGTTGTAAACAAGTTGATAAACTATGTCAAAGTTCTTAAAAGCTTATAATTTTAAAGACACATACAAGGTTATAAAAAGATGCTAAAGAGTCAATGATTTGACACACTGACTAAAATCAGTGGGGAATGTTGTACCCTAAGAAAATAGCTTTGTTATATGTGTATTATAGCAAACCTGTATAGGGGCTTACTAAATGTGTTTGTTTTATCCTTTTTCCCTAACTGATATGTTAAGGGACCTAATTGATCTGTTGAGCAACACTCTCCTCTGTAAAGAATTGCAAGAATCTCACCTAATTGATATGTTAACCATTGTTGCTCTCTACAAACTACAGAAGCTGTGCTAAAACAAGCTAACAAGGGTTGTTAATCACTGCTAGGAGCCTCTATTCTCCGCTAAAGAGCTAAGAAAAACTAGAATGGCAATTAATTTACATTTGTTTAAAGTAACCTGCTTGTGTGCAGAGAGATTTGCGTGTGAGTTTAACCCTTTACCCTGACCTTGACACATTACCGCCGTTTTCTGTTCTGTATGGCGCCTTATTGCCTCCCTCTCCCCTCACCTATCTATCTAGGCCATAAAAAATTTGGGTTTCTGGTGACCTCCCCCCGACCCAGTGATGATCTGTTGTAAAATGAGCCTGCCCCAATTTTAAGAACTGCTTAGCTTAAACAAATTACCGGGTAATACTATGGCCCAAACCCCAATCGGTGCTTTCCTTTTGTTCTGTATGTATCAAATGAGTTAGATATCAGGTCTTTGTAAAACTTAAGTTCCAGCCTCTCATAACTTGTGACCCCTTCGCACTCACTAGTAAAGACAAGCTGTCCTGAGATAATTAACTCTCCACTTTCTTCTCCAAATATTGCTGCAGACGTGCCACTCTGAGATAATGTCAGTCTGCAGGATGGGAGTAATTTAAAAAACACCAGGAACTCCCTAGACTGTCAGAGCTAAATAGACAGCAATACAGTTTCCAGACTCGGGTCAACAAGTCTGATGGCTCTACAGGTTTCTTTGTTTCTCTCCCCCCGCCCTTTCCTCCAGCCCCTTTTTAAAGTCCTCCCTTCAGCTTCTAGGGGACGGTCTCCAAATTGGCTCCCGGAGACTGGTCGCCAGGCCTGGAAATAAAGCCTTTGCCACTAAATTTTCGGTCTCTTGCCTCCTTGGATTTTATACCGGGGCTCAAGTTATAACAATACTCATACTATATTTTTACTACTACTATTTTACTACTATATTTGTAATTGAGTCCAGTTCTGTACTTTGGTCTCTTTCTACTGATATAGTTTCACAATAAAATGCTTTTACTGGTTTAAGTACAGCCCAGCTCTATAATTTAACAATTCTAATGATGATCAATAACGCTCGTAAATTTTCAGAACATTTAATCTACATATTGAAGCCTACATATAGTCATATTACAAAAATGCACTAGAAAATTGTGTAAAGGAAGGTTAACTTAAGGAAATGTGGAGACAGAAGAAATGTAGCAAAATATAGAGAAAAAGCATATAATCAATTGCAAACTGATAGGTATATTTGCATATTAAAATTAAAGGTCACAGAATGAGTTGGTGATATTTAATGATATATATATATATATATATATATATATATATATATATCATTAAACACGTATCTGCAATTATTTGTAAGAATACACAATATATACTTAAATTATTGAGACTGTAGTTCGGTTGAAAGCTGCTGTTTATTACATAGTTGAAAAAGTTTTTAAATTTTCAAATCTTTTGGCCGACAACTCGAGGCAGAACCAAGGAAAAGGGAACCAGAAAAGATTTGTTCACAAACTGCAAAAGTGAACTTCAGAAAGTTTGATTTGTAATTTCTTTTGTGCTTTACTAAAATGTATTCTTTAATATTTCTGTAGATGTCTAAAATATCCGACTCAAATTGTGAGGTTTTTTTGTTTGTTTTTTTGGCACATTTCAAGTGGTTTATGCCAAGAAACTGCAGATCTTTTTAGCCACAGGAAAAATTGAAAAACTGATCTTTTGTTAAAAACATACATTTATAAAGAGAATCACCACTCTGACAAAAATAGTGACTGTAAACTTTTTGACTGATATTCCTTCTGCTTAGAGAAGATCTTATCATAGAAGACATATTGGGAGTCTCACAGCTGGCACAGACAGGGATATCTATAGATGGTTACTACCATTCCCTGAACCCCTAGACTGCGGTCACCTGCCTTCGTTTAGCTCAATATCAACTCCAAGTATTAATTTCTGTCTTGAGTTTAGTCCTACTTTGTGTGTGGCTCACATATGTTTCTATGCATTCATCAATTTTGTTTGCCTTTTTCCTGTTAATCTGCTTATTATCAATTTATTGCACAGGATAAAACTATTGAAATTAAAAAGGAAAAAAATACATAAAACTTTGTTATATTTACTATGGTAAATGTTAGAAATAAGCAATCTGTTAAATGTGAATTTGCTTGTCAGGGCTAAATTTTATTTGTTTGATGATATTTGCCTTTAAACCCTCAACGTTCGTGAATTCTATTGTTCTATATTAAAGAATTTTCCTCTGAAGAACTCAAGTATCAGAGGTCTGTCTCTTTTTACAGAGATTTAAATTATCCGGAGTTTACAGTATCATACTATGTTGGTTTATTCACGTACACACATGCAACACAATGTTCACATAGGTAGAGATCAACACAGCTCAAAAATACTTGCCTTAGCAAATATCAGTCTAAGTCAGAAGTTGATCTTTCTATCAGGAATTTAAGATATCCGTGAAAAAAGTAATTTTTAAGTATTTGGGAATCTTGAATTAAATCCACCTTTCAGGAATGCTTAATATTTATCTTAAGTATTTCAGTCTTGCCATTTAAAATGGAATTATTCTTTTGGATAGCAACTTATGAATGTGTATTAACTCATTCAAAAGTGACAACACCTACAAATGTAACTAGTTGAGTTCACTAAGTCCATTAAGAGAAAAACAAAAAAGCTGGCACGTTAGTAAGAAAAATAATTTTTTTTTATTTTAAAAAGGGTAAAACTAAACAGAGCAAAGCAGATCAGAAGAAAACAATGTAAGTGACAAAGATTTCAAAGCAAGACAGCATGAGATCTACAGTGGCTCCCATAATGTCTCTTGTTTTCTTCTAAATACTTGTCCATATCTTCACATAACAATGAATTCATACAAAAAATAGTATAAAATTGATCAGAACAGGGTAACGAAGGCATTACAAGCTTTCAAAACCAGACCATAGGAAAATAAACAATGTCTGCCATAATGTCTCTTTTCTCTTCAAAATAGCTGTTCATACCTTCATGTGTGTTAAAATTAAATTAATACAAAAAGACTAACACCACTCTAAACAAAGAATAGAAGCATTACTTGATTTCACAGCATGATGATATGGAATCAACAATGGATTCCAAAATGTCTCTTTTTCTTCAAAGTAGCTGCTGATTTCATCACACATAATATATTCATTTCTCGTGAACTGTGTAGGAGAAGTTCTATACATGTATAAGCCTCTACATGATTACCTATCCTTTCTGCATTAGAGGGAAAAGCAAACAAAACTAAACAGATTACTAGAAAAGACAAGAAACAGAAAAGACAAATAAATAATAATAACAGAGAGCCCAAAACAATGACTTATATAGGCTTTCAAAATAAGGTTGTAGGAAAAGAACTAAGTTTGATATTTTATATTGTGATATTTAAGAGTTCCTCAGGTCACCAGACACATACACACAAAGCTATTCCAATCTTATGAATATTAACTGCTTTGTTCTATGAATTTACAGAATTAGTAGCAAAATCATCTTAGCTATCGTAAGTGTGTTTATAGACACTTAGATATTTTTTTTCTTTTCCCTTCCTTTTTCTTTTTCCTCCTTTCCCCTGAGATATTACTTTTTTCCCCTTTAAGCAGAATCCTATCCTTTCACTGTATTTACTGAGGATTTTGTATCTTATATACTCTGACCATTTCTTACACTAGGGAGACTATATGGTATTTACACATGCGAGTTTGATTTATTTCACTTATGAGTATGGTCAAGTTGCATCCACTTATAAATTTCTCAATGTTATCATTTTTTATAGCTGAGTAAAGCTCCATTGTATAAAAATACTACATCTTTTTTTATCCATTCCACAGTTAATGAGCGTTTATCTGGCTATTACAAATTGTGCTGCTATAAACATGGGTGCATATATATCACTGTGGTATGATATTTTCAGTTCTTCTGGGAATATGCCCAGAAGTGGAATGGCTGGATCAAATGGGACTTCCATTCCCAGCTTTTTGAATTTGAATTTATTTCCCAAAAAAATAAATTTTAGAGATATGTAGAAAACATGTGTTGGCTTGTCATTATTCTTCTATAACACAAAATAAACATCATCTATGAAAACTTCAGAAAATAATAATTTCACAATGAGGTAAGGACAACTTTATATGCAATTTAAAGCCTGTTAAATTAGCAAATTATTGAAATTTTCAGAATTTACCTAAAGTAATTTTAAAAATGTCTTTTGGTATGTGTTTATTTGAAATAAGTGAAATTTTAGATGATGTGAGGATAAATTTATAATGTTGTGAGTTTTGTTCATAGTCAAAATAATTGATAATCTATATTTTACAGTTCATATGTAGGAGCCTGCATCACTGAATTCTGCAGAATGCTTTGGATATTAGCCAGGGATAGGAATTGTGAGAAAATGAGATGGTAAGAAGCCAGCACAAGAATTGGTTTCGGCAGATATTTTGTAGTCTCAATCATAGCAGACTTTGTTTATGAATCATAAAAATACTATTATTGGACATCAAATCTGCACATCAAAATGAATGATTACATTGTCATTTGTTAATACAGTTATATATTTCTGTATTTTAAAATGTTTCCTTTGTTAAATTAATTTAATACTGTAGTTGAGTTACTCTTTATGATATTATATGAATTTCTTAGTTCTGTAACCCCTACAAATAGAAATAATTTTCAATTTGTATCTTCATCACTGATTTATTCTTGTTTTATTATTGGTTAATTCAATCATTCATAGGTTAATAATTTATTTTGATAGACTCAGCTATGCAGTCATGTGGGCCTGATCTCATTTTAAAGAGATAATTTCTTGATAACTTTTCTATTTATTCCATGCATATTGCTCTGATAAGCTACCAAGTTTATTGAAAATTTTAGGGTATGGAAATATCTTGTGAATTTAAGATTTTAAATTTTATTTTTAAATATGTGCGAAAACTTATGACAATTTAAATTTTCATGATATAACTAGTTATTCTTTGTAATTTTCTTTGCTGTTTTCTATTATTTGCTTAAAATAGTTAATAGTTCATTTCATTGATTTTACAAAAATAGTTAAAAATTTTCTTTTTTTAACTATAATTATTTGCTATATTCATTAATTTTCCTTCATTGCACTTCTGACTTACATCTTCATTTCTGTATATGCATTTCTGTTGGTTTTTTGTCAACTCAGCTCATTTCTTTTCATTTTTTACATTTCTATTGATATTTTATTAATATAAAGTGCTGTTTGATCTCTATTTTTATATGTACCCAATAGTATGGTATTATTTTGTAGAATTTGTATAATGTCTGTTTAAACTTCTTGCTAAATCTATGAATTGAAGATTAGAAATTTCTTTTCTATTTATAACAAAAATTACCATTTTGCTTGGTCATTTGTTTCTAACTTGCAGTTTGACTATTTCTATCACTTTGCCATCTGACGCTTTCAAATTGTTTCACTGCATTCTACAATGAGTTTTTCTTGATTTTTAATTCAAATTACTTTTAATAGCAGTCGTGTAATTTTTCCTTTAAAACAATTTTGCATTTTCTTCATTTCTTTCCTCTTTGTGTGTTTATTCTTTTTAAAGTTCTTTAGTGTTTTGTTTTGATTTTTAAATTTTGGTTGTGTGTTTATTTTTTCTTCACATGATTATCTGAATATAAATAATTCAGTTAAGATTATTTTATTATGTGTTACTACTTTGTTGAATTTTGATGAACACTTACATGGTTGTTAAAATGTTGAGTCTCAATTTTATTTTTCTGAAGTTTTCTTCTATTAATAGTCTTACATCATGTTTGCTTATTTTTCCTCTATTCCTAGGTATTATATGTCCAGACTTATTAGACAAATACTGTTTCCTTTGTTAGTTGAGTTTATTTGGGTGATATTAACAAGAGGTTAGGGCAATGAGAAAAATGATGTATTCTGTTTTTCTCTTTTAAATAAGATCTATAATTTTCTTCATTGTCCTCTTGTTTTTCTCTTCACTGTTAATCTCTGAAAAGAGGCACCACTAGCTATTAACATCCCCTCAGAAATAGATGTTGATATCTGATCCTATTTACTGTGCAATGTGGAGCACTTTCGTGTCACTATAAAAACATAAAATTCTTAAATAATTTTCTGTGTTTTTCAAATAAGCATTGAATTTCTTTTTCCTGAGGGTGATTTACCTTTTTTATCATTTATGCACTGTACTCTTCTCTCTTCTTTTGTTTAGAGATTATTATCTTCCATTTTTATAACCTTCGTATCCACAGATCTGTGATATCAGCAAAACCTCTCTGGAAATCCACCTGTATTTTTCTGCCTAGATACGACTTTGCATTTGTGGTGTGTGTAGTAAGAGGTTTTCTTTGTATTCCTTACTAGTATTTCGTTTTAGGGCAAGACATATAATGAAATTCCAGTTTGGACCACCAACAATATCTTCTTATTCAGTTCTTTTTAACCATTAAATATTGATAAGTAAGAAAGAAATAATAAAACTCTTGAAGCATTGATCTTTGAACATTAATTCTCAAAATCAGTAAATCATTTCTCTTATGGATAAATTAGTTCCCATTCTAAGTCATATCTATACACTGAATTTCTACTTCTAAAAGACTAGAAACACAATGTATAAGAAGGCAAAAAAAAATGCCTATCACTTCAAAACAATTTAGTTAAAAACAGTTTAAGCAAAGAAAATTATGTTATTTGATGTAAAATTCTAAAATATTCACCTGCAAAATATTTACTGAATAACTACTACACACTAGTTATTGAATATAGCAAGCTAAGAGTTGGTATTATTCAAAGCTCTTGAATTAGAAGTACTATTTTAAAGCTCTTGAATTAGAAAATGAAGCTGCATGAATGTGTGAGAGTAGGGTGGGGAGACCTGGATGGAAATGCATGCCTTGGAATAAGAAGAATATAAGAAAATTAATTCAAGCTTATCTTGATAGAAACTTTATAATAATACAGGGGTTAGATGGTAGAAACAAAACTCTTAGCAGCTTTGCTAAAATTTGTAATTGTATTCTGTCTTAATACTACTCCTGTCAAAGTGCCACAGTAAGGAGGGGCAGGAAAATGGAGCTCTTTCTCTACACAATCTTTCTAGAGTCAGGGATGCTGTCATCAATTTTTCATCAGCTGGGTCGCTGACACCTTAGTTCTCCACTGACTTTTCAACAACAAACTGAGGAAAGATTGAAAACAGAGAATTCTTTGAGGGTTTGAGAATTCTTTGAGAGGATTTTTAGGGAAAAGTGTTATCATGCATTATTTTATCCATATGTTATTAACAGAGTTTATTTACTTGACTAAGTCTAACTGCTGGGAGGTTAGAGTAAAAGGGTTAAAAAGAGGGAAAGGAGTGGGGTTTCAGTCAACACAGAGCAGGGTGTAACATAAGGGAGGGTATTCAAAGGTAATGTAAATATTTCAAATGAATGAAAACATAATGTCATTTTCCCTCTCCAAAAGAGAACTCACCCTCTGAAAAACTAAATTAGGTAATAAAATTGTTTTGTATCTTATTAGTTTTAATGATAGCTTCTACTAAATTCTTTAAATAAAGCATCTTTTAACTTTTACTGAACATTTCAAAAATATTATAAGAAACATGTTTTAAAACATTTTGTAGATTGTGATGCTCTAAAGCTGGACATGCATGCTCATGTAGTACCCTTAAAAACTTAATTCTCTAGATGTGAGTGTATTTAAAATACTTACTACTAACTACATATAGCCCATATGAAAAAAAACCTTAGAATAAAAACAATGGTAGGAAGATTGTATTATTCTATTCCTATAATTGCTTCTCTTTAAGAATTTGTCTTAACTGGAGTTATGTAAGGAAAGAAGTATAGTGTAATATAAGTTAAGAAGATATTTGATAAGAAAAGTAGACTGTCATGGCAATATTATGAGAAGTGACTAGATAAGAAAACAAAGAATATTTGACATACTTAAATAGCTCTTGTTTCTTAACAACTATAGTTAGTATATGATCTTTGTAAAGGAACCAAAAATATGTCTCTTACTATAGAAATGAACATTTAGTAAAAGTTAAGCTGTAAATTATACAAGGAAAGACCTGATGAATTTCATATAAAAATATTTTCTCATAAAAATCTTTTCTTTATTTGTGCCCATACAATCAACGTAAGTTACATAAATATAGAACCTCCCAAGACTCTAAAATATTTATTAAGTACATAAATAATGACCAAAGCATTTTGCATGTCTATACAACATAATAGTGAGATTAAAAACAATAATTTTAAGTAAATGCATTTTATCTGAACTTTTCTTTGTCATGAATAGTTCTTATATTTAAACTTTTATATTACTATTCAGATAGTCCAATAATTTACTCTTTCATTTAGAGTTAAATTTAAGTCAACTGCTTCTTGGTTAGCATATTTCAGTATTAAAACATTAAATTCACCTTTCCAAAAAATTTGACAATGCTATATTTTATTCTCTCTAGAAGCTCAGTAGTATTTGGCCAGAGGCAAAAACTGTCATTTATGAAAAAGAAAAATTATAAAGAAAGGAGTAGTTTTGCATAAAATAAAAATAAAATGATTAAAATATTGCATGAAATCACATCATTCATTATTTCAACAACACCCACATATTGAAAAGGAATTTGGTATTTATAGAAAGTACTAAACTGCAAACTTGGATAATAATACATCTCATAACACCGAGAGAGAGAATGATGAATCTTTTGTGACTGATGGCTTGTCGGTGGGTTGAGAAAGATAAAACTGAAAAAAATTGGCCACCAAAGCTTAGTGTCATTTCTATCTTGATACTTTTGTGGGGGTTGAGACCCTGGAAAAATGACTGACATTCTGCATCTTGAATTTCTTGTTTACAAAGTGAGGGGCAGAAGAAAATATTCCATTGCCTCCAGATTAATCGTTCTGTCATATCTCTTTATCTCAGCATCATCATCATCATCATCATCACCATCATCATCAGTTATTGCTCCTTATCCAGGTTAGAATTGCTTCTTTCACCTCTTTCGTACTTCAGTCTTCTATCAGGTCACTTTTCCACCTACAGTGTTCTCCTGAGAGTTTTCCCTTCCTTCCAACCATGTTCCTTCCCAAGGAAAGGATCTCATTGGTGTTGCTGCCTCTGCTCAGTGTGCTTTTCCATAGGCAAACATGTTGCTCTCCTATACTTTTAGACTAGCACTTGCATAGTGCTTTCCTTGGAAGCATTTCCCCATCACTGAATTTAAATCATAAAATGTAAGTCCTCATCTGAGCTTTCTGTGTGCCATTATTGCCATTCATATATCAATGCATCTAAATCCAAGTTTTCTTGCACACTAGACACAGCTCAGGTACCTAGACTCCTTCAGCAAACGAAACAAGTATGTGGGGACATACAATATGTGGGGACATCCTCTAGAAGAGGAAAGCAAATTGAAAACAAAAAAATAGCAAAAAAGAAATTAATATCTATTAAAAGCAAGCTAGGGGGTAGCAATGCTATAAAAAGTAAGCACTTTAAAATATAAAAATATAATGAGATGAAATTATGTGGTGGGAAATTTCTGAGTAACATAGCACAAATTTAATATTTTGCATCAGTGAATAACTTTTCCATGTAGGTTTCCAAAATGATTACAATGGATATTGAGTTATTATGTCTTTTATTTTAAATAGATGTATTTTTAGGAGATCTATTGCATCTTATTTAAAATATCATTTATTAAAATAAACTGGGAATTACAATTCAAAACAATTTAAATTTTGGGTGAAAATTTTAGATGTCATTTGAAAAGTGTGAAAATGAGACACCTGTCTTTGAATAAATTCACTTAAGAGCAGTTTAAAAAATGTTAGGAGGCATTCCAAAGTGACAGAGCAGTCAGTGAGTGCCAGGAACTCAGCTCCTCAGGACAAAGTACTGAGGGCCTGGAAAACAATAGGTTGGTGAGAAATCAGAGTGGAGGCGACCTAGGAACCACAGGCTAATTAACCCAGAGGAGACTAAGATAGGAGTAAGCGATACAGAAGAAATAGATCACCACAGAGGACAGACCATGCCTGCAGCCACCAGTGGGTAGCTAGCCACAGCCGGAGGGGCAAAGTAAAGCTAACATTTTTGCTCACAAAGAACCAGAGAACTACACTGGGACCAAAAGAATCACTGACAGTTGAAACCACCAAGGACAATGTGGGACACTGTTTGCAGAGCAGCTTTCCATCCAGGTGAGTGACCTCAATACAGGTGCCCGCAGCCACAACTGTGGAGCAAAACCCAGCTGGGACAGCATGTAGGGAAGGGGTGAGCCATTGAACCTGTGTCCCAGGACAACCCTTTGGCTGCTTCACATTGCCAAGTGCCCAGGGTGGATGAGGGAAGGACCTCATCCTTGAGGATGAGGGAGACTGGAGAGCAAAATGAGTGGGGGCCTTGCTGGTGACCGTGGACCCTGTGATCAGAGGTCAGGATTGGAAGCTCACATTGGCGCAGTGTTCTCACTGCAAGCTGCTCTCTACACCAACACCATTCTGACTGCCACCTTGGACTTCCAGTGTGAGAAGACACATCCCAGCTTTAGTTCTGCTTCTTAGCTCTAGGCTGAGGGAAAGAGCTGTGCAGCAAAACCAATATAAACCATAGTTTCACTATTCTTGTTTTGTTTTGTTTTTTGAACCAGGATAGAATTCATGACTTCGCGCTTGCTAGGCAGGCGCTTGTGACACTGAGTTAAATCCCCAGCTCTTTTATTATTTTTATTTAATTACATTGATTTTAATTTTGATTTTGATATTTATTTTATTTTTTTATGGCTTCCTCCTTCTGTACATTTTCTCCTACACAATTATTTCATTATTTTCCCAATTTTTATTTTGGGAGTAAATGTGAGTGTGTGTTCTTCTCTTCCTCTTTTTCTTTTTTTTCCCGGTATAGATTATAGAAGGTAAAGGAATTCTACTTTGTCCCTTTATATCTCTCCTATTATTTATCCATCTCTTCACCTAAATTCTTTCTCTTGTGTCTTACTTATTTTGAATTTTTCTGCCCCTTTTCATTTGTCTCTCCTTAACATTTTCTCTAATATTTCTGTCAGTCACTGAGTCTTTTCAATGATTCCATGAAAAAAAAAAAATCTTTTTTTTCATAACTTTTGTCATCTCCCCTCTGGCATTAGCTGATCTCCATAACACCCTAGACTCCAGAGAACTGAGTCTGTGAAATTACTGCTGAATGCTGATTTTCACCATTGGGGAGACACAGCCAACCCATTCAGTTCATATTAATTGTGAGTCAAGACTTGTGTAGTCACGATGCTTACACTATAAACATGAATTTCTTCTCTAGGCTAAAGGGAGACACAGGACAAGATAGTTACTTCTGAATTATCCTATTATAGCAGATTAGCCTGTTACTACTGTAGCTGATTTTACTGCATAACAATAAATCAGGTAGTTTTTTGCCTTTGAACCTGTTTGCCGAATTCACCATCACAACTAGGGAGAGGGACAGAAAGAGTTTCTAACTCAAGAACTCAGACTGTATCAGATTCTGCAAGAGTGTCTGTAGCCCACAGAGAGAACTCTGGAGTCAGAGTTAGCTTCAGTGTTTCAGTGATGGAATCAGAGCAGTTAATGGGTGTGAGAATTCACATTCCCTGGCAAAGCAGCTATTTGAGAGTCACATACACTATCTCACTGAAAAAATTAATCTCTGTTCCCAGTGGACATTTTACAGGTTGAAGGTTTGTATTTTTATTGATTTATTTAGTAATATGGGGCTATGTTATGTTCTTTAATGGTTCCCTGTCTTTATTAGGTTGTTACTTTGTGTATTGATTCTTTCATTTTCTTTAATAAGTGTTAGCTTCTCTCTCTTATCTTACTTTCTTATCTAGTTTCTTCTCTTCAAACCTCCAAGACAATACTATTAACATAGTTCTTGATTCTTTTTCCAAACACATGAATTCCTCCTCTGAAGTAAATTCCTGGTACTGTTTCTTTATAGTCACTAGTATTTCCTCTACTATTACTCCTTTATCTTCCCATTCTAAGCCTTTCCTCTTCTATCTCTTTTCTGGCTTATTTTCCTTCCTATACGCAAGTTCTGACAACTACATCGCTTTTCTCAATTATAAAGTAAACTCTCTTGCTCCCATGTGTCACCCTTACCCTAACAAAATATACCCTGAAAATTTTTAATATTAGTCACTTAACTCAACTAAATGTACTCCAATAAAATCAGAACGCACATCAATCTTCTCTTCATCTTCCACTCTCCCCATCAAGCCACTCTTTCACTAATGCTTCTTATCCAAACACCTCCAATTCTCCTCAACCCACGTCACTTACTCATTACAGAACAGCCACAAATGATAAAACTGTCACAGTGTGCATAAAAACAGACAAGCAGGCAAGGAGTATCATATAAAAGTATTTTAAGATTGAATCTATGCCTGCTGTTATAACCAAAAGTAATTGTTTGTCGACACATAGGGACAGAGTCAAAATCATTTAAAATAAATCACAGAAGGATGAAATGCAAGCACTAGACATATAAATGCAGTAATGCCACCAAAAAGAGGAGAAAAAGGGGTGAACAGACACAATTTATATATGATATTAATTACGCATTTGTGTGTGTGTATATATATATATATATATATAATGATATAACAAATAAACACACCTACATATAGGAAAATGAAGAAGAAAGGAAATAGAGGATTTCTGAACTCTCTCTAGCTCTCCCAAGGCTTAATATTAATGACATACTCCTAAACAACCTACGAATCACAGAAAAAATAATCAAAGAAGAAATTAAAACTTTTCTAGAAGTTAAGGACAATAATGATACAACTTGCTAAAACCTCTGGGGGAACTATAAAACAAGTTCCAAGAGTAAAGTTTATTGCAATCAAAGCTTATATTAGAAAAACATAGCAAGCTGAAATAAACAATCTTATTTGAAACCTTAAGATTCTTGAAAAATAAAGACAAACTGGCTCCAGTCAAAATTAAAGAGGAAAATTATAAAACAGTGTAGAAATCAATAAAATTGATACTAAAACCATCAGTGATTGAAGAACTGGTTATTTGAAAGAATAAATAAAATACATGATACTCTAGCCAGATTTACCAAGGAAAAATGAGAAAAGACTCACATTAGTCCAGTTAGAAAAGAAAAAGGAGAAATCACTGCTTATACTATACTACTTAAATTCACAAGACAGTAACTACTTTGAAAAATTATATTCTTAAAAATTGGAAAACTTTGAAGAAATAGATTCCTAGACAAAAACTACCAAAACTAATCTGAAAAGATGTAACTATCCTTAATAATCTAATAAAAAGCAATAAACTGAGACATTAATAAAGACTCTACTAACTAAATAAACCCAGGACCTGAACAGATTCAATATTGAATTCTGCAGAATCTTTAAGGATGTTATATCACCAACAATTCTCAAGCTCTTCAAAGAAACTGAAAGGCATGGAGTCCTTCCAAATTCATTCATTGAAGCTATTGTACGTTGAAAACCCTACTACCAAAACCAAATAAAGACTCAACTAAGAAGGAAATCTATTTGCCAAGCAAATTCCCTAATCAATATAGTAGATGTAAACATCTTCATGAAGATATTAGCAAATAGAATGCACCACATTATCAAACAAAAGATGATATATTATGATCATATAGTTTTTATCCCAGAGATGAAGTTGTTTCAACATATGTAAGTTAATAAATGTAATACACTGCACAAGCAAAAGCAAAGTCAGAAACTATATGATCATATCAATAGATAAATAAGAAACTTTTGAGAACATCCAACACAGCTTCACAATAAACACTCTGAATAAAACAGATACAGAATGATTATATCTGAATCTAATAAAAGCTATATATGATATATTAATAACTTTCATCAAAATAGATGGGGAAAACTATATGCATATAAGATAGAAAGATAGTGCATGTAAGATAGGATACATATAAGAAAGGAAGTGCTTAAAAATTATTATTTGCCTGTGAAATAATACTCTACATGAAAAACCTAAAGAACTCCATCAAAAACTCTTGGAATTAATTATATTTGTAGAATTATTATTAATAACTCCAGCATTGCAGCAGGATACAAAATAGACAGAAACAATATTTGTGCACAGCAGCAATCAACACGATGAGCATGAAATTATGAAAATAACAACATTCACAATAGTTTTAGGAAAAATGAATATTTCAGAATTAATCTGTCCAAGGATGGAAAAGACCTCTACAAGAAAATCACAGTACTCTATAAAGAGCTAGTAAAGAAGGCATCAGAAAATGGAAAAAATGTCTCTTGCTTCTGGATGAAAAGAATAAATATTGTGAGACTAGCTATACTCCAAAAAGTGTCATACAGATTCAGTGCAGTCCCAAAACAAAATACTAAGCGTATACTTCATAGATTTCGGAGAAAAAAATTCCAAAATTCATATAGAAACCACAAAGACCTAGAATAGACAAAAGCAATTTAGGGGCCACAAAGCAGGAGGCATAGTAATACCTGACTTCACACTGTGCTAGAAAGGAACAGTTATAGGAGCATTGGAATCAAAACAGATGAGCTGATCAAAGCAAATTTAGGATATAGGAACTTCCCCAGACATATTCAGCTATTTGGTCTTTGACAAAGAGGCCAAAAGCAATTTTTGGAGTAAAGAGAGATTATTCAAGAAGTAGTGCTAAGAAAACTGGCTATCAGTGTGCAGAAGATTGGAAATGGACCTTTATCTCTCAACATATATTAAATTAAATTTAAAATGTATCAAAGATCTGGACGTTAAAACAGAAACACTAAACCTACAGGGAGACAAAAGATATAAAACACTGAAGACATGGATGTAGGAAAGAATTTTCTAAACAGAACCCCAGTTGCACAAGAAATAACAGAAAGAATCAGCAAATAGGATTATACCAGACTACAAATCTGTTACAGTGAAAGAATCAGAAGAGACAACCTATGGAAAAGGATAGAATTTTACCAGTCAGCATTCAGACAGAGGACTAAAATCTAGAGGATATAAAGAACTCAAAAAAACTAAACTATCCAAAATTAAAAAAACCATTCATGAAACACAGAAATGAATAGAAACTTCACAGAGAAAGAAATACAAAGAATCCGAAAATGTACAGATTAAAAAATGCTCAATATATTTGGTTAGTAAATAAATGCAAATTAAAATAATGCTTTCTTCCCCCAGAAAAGAATGAAAATCATAAAGAAATCAGACAACAAATGCTGGTAAGGTTGTGGTGAAAAAGAATACTCCATTGCAGGTGGGAATGTAACCTGATGCAAGCATTGTACAATCAGTACGAGATTTATCAAAGAACTAATGTTAGAAATTCCATATGGTGCAGTGATTTTCCCTGTAGGTTTTTTTTTTTTTTTTTTTTTTTTTTTCCATGAAGAGTTTAAGACTCTGTAGGGACAGCAACACATGCATTCTAATGTTTATAACAGCACAATTCACAATAGCTAATTCCTGAAAGCAGCCTATATACCCACCAAAAAGGTGACTGTGTGGCGGGCACCTGAGTTACTTAGAAATATTATGGGTAGTGTGACAGAGCTAGGTCCTCAACCGAGCCAGTGCAGATGCCTGACAACTGTAGTGGGGGTGCCATAGGGGTGGGAGGAGACTGATGCCTCCTGCCTGGGCCAGGCCTCCAGACAAAAGACCAAACAAATGCACCCATATCCTGAGGATTGATACTCTAAATAGTTCCCATCCCCCTAGGGAAGAGTCATTGCTACATAAGAATGCCCACTTTCTACGTGAATCTCTTCCCCATTTGTCCCTAATGCAAGCAATTTTACCTGAAGTATTGATCTTATTGGCTAACTATCGTTATGTCCCACTTTCTGCCCCTCGGCCTGTGAGTTCCCACCTTGAACCCGTGGTTTTACTCTATAAAAGTCCCTGGAAAAGACAGTCCTTGGCAACCCCCTCAAAATGCCTTCTATCTCTTTTCAGACAGAAGCTTTTTTTCTCTCAGTAAATATATTCTGAACTTACCTCCATTGTTCCTAAAATTCATTCTTCGATTTTAGAGACCACGAGCTCATACTGGACATAGTAGGTCTGGGGTTTCATTCCCCTGTATCAACTGGATAAAAAATGTGGTATCTATATGTAATTAAATACTAGTTTTATATAAAGTGACAGACTACAACATTTGTGGGAAAATGAATGTATTGGGGATATAAGGTTAAGCGAAATAAACCAGACACACAGTTTAAGTACTGTACTGTTATCTTTCATTCAAGTGAGATAAGGCTCACAAAAGAGAGGAGAATAAAAAAGGATGAATAGAACAGGACAGAAGTTGTACCTCTGGTAAGAGGAAAATGGTTCAAGAAAAAAGCATGAGAGTTGAGGGGGAAAGAAAGGAAAAATAAGTAGAGGAAACATATACCATGTATAGGAGCCAATAACTTCAATTACTGTAAATAAATGAACTAAGATTAATAATAGCAATAAGAATGAAATATAGGATAGACAAATTGGAAGAGGAAGGGGGAGGAAGGGGATTAACATTTTCAAAGCAATCTTGGTGTGTACACTAATGGCTCCCAAGACTACTGTAAACTGCATGAACTGCAAGCATGTTCTAATAAAATTAAAAATCACTAACAAAGCAAAACAAAAAGTGTTTTAAATTTGCATGCCTTTATTTGGTCAGGGTTAGAAAGCTACCAAGGAATCAAACTGAGTCATAGAAATCCAAAGCATGTCTTTCCAATTTACATTAATTCCTTCCTCTGAATTAAATCTTAATTCAGGTAACCAACTGGAGAGAAGTGGTAAGTATGTGTTTGATTGATAAATAAGTGAAAGATTATCTCCTGACTCAAATTTAAGTAAAAATATTAGTCATTTAAAAAATTTCCATTAACTCGTATTAACAAATCTTTTGTAAAATAGATTTAGGGATGACAGTACTACCAGAAGAAGCCACAGCATGGGTCATAATCAAAGAAGAGCATGCTTGACTGAAAGACTGCAATGCAGCACGGAGGCAGCCAACTCTTTAGTGAGACTGGGATGAGTACCCAATGGCCCAGTGGTTCTCATGAGATCCTTCGTAAGCTAAATGAATAGACACACACTAAGAATAGTGGTCAAAAAAATGCTTCACAGAATTTGCTAAAAACATCTGAATTCTCTTTGCAGCTTTCAGTATTGAAAACATCAAACTATGTAATTCATAGAAAAGAATGCTGAAATAAATATTGAGTAGCTTTTCTAGTGTCACCAGTTTAACTAATTAATGCATTTCTAAAATGAAAGGAGTTCTCTGTTTTTTTCTAGATACATGCATATCCTGTCTCTATAAAATTAACATTTAGAAAGGAGCACACAGTATAGGTGATATGGTGCCTCCTAAATCAAATGAATACCTCAGAATTTATATATTCAGATGCATGCTCAGTAATCTAGGCAATTGCCAAATTTTTATTTCCAAGAAGTAGATTTTTTGAGCTTGTTATTATGTTATTAGAACAAAATCATCAAAATTTAAAAAATAGGGAGTCTCAAAATATAGTTTAAATTTTTATTTAAGCATAAGACATTAACTGAAGTCCTGATATATCTTCATTTTTCCAATGGGTAAGTATGAAACAAGAAGAGATGAAAAGGAAGAATTTGAGATTTGGGTGAATGAGGAATAAATTAGAAAATTACACCACTTGGTAGAGGGAATGATTTTCAAATGGAGTAATGAGTCGGGTAGAAGCAGGGACTTTTGGCAGTTCTGAGAATTTCTCCTTTAGAATTATCTCTTTTAGTTTGGCATGTTCTCTTTTTATAAATGCACTGCTAATCAAAAGAAATTGTGCTTTCCAGAAATTTAAACACTCGATTCATCTTTACTGACTGATTTTCAGGATGATTGATGAGACACATAAAAAAGCATTGGATATTAAAACTCAATATTACCAGTCATTACTTATTTGCTCTATGCTGACAGTTTATTTTTGTACTAAATGAAATAAAGATGAAAAATAGGTATTTTCCACCAATCTTTTCTCAAGTCTTTTATCACTTAGGATAAACCCTATCTGCTAAGGTAAATGAAACACCACTGACTCCCCTACCAATTCTATACTGACATATGTAAACATGTCTATTCCTTTAGCTCCATTATTTTAGCATATTTAATGAAGATGATTATTGGAGTCTTCTTCATATGAATGGGAGATGGAACTGCAGATAATTCTGAAGTTCTCAGACTTTAGAAAGTATACAATTAATCATAGGAGTTATAGATGCTAATATCTATGCTATTTAAGAATATAACTTCTCATTAGTTGCCATAATAAGAATTCATCCTGTCTTGAGACACTAACCTTGCAATGACAGAAGATTCAGGAAATTCAAGGAGCCCTGTGGGTAATTCATAAGTATGAACATCTTTCTGGGATTAACAAGTGTATCTTCATAGGTTTAGAAGATCCTTTATGCATGACACCTATGGTATGCTACTCTAGTTCCATAATTTCTAAGCTCTTTCTTTGACTTTGACTTGATGTTGCTCCATTCTGTTGCTAAGAATTTTGTGCAAACTCTTTTGAAGATGATTCATATGTAAGGCAATTATTTAAAAGCTTTGCTTCCTATAAGGGCACAGAGAAGGGTGAATTAGAACAATATATATTTTTTTAAATTTTCAACATATTGCTTGTTGGTTCTTTAAATTGCGACATTAAAAAATGTGTTGGATGGATCAGACCATGAATGAAACCCATTTGGCCTCCATGCAAACATGCTCCTGCTCCTAGACAGCCCTGACAAATGCTCTGCCTCCAGGACGATCTCTCCTGGCCTCCAAAGACTGCTTGTCTTGGTTCCTCAGAGAAAACAATAGGCAACCCGCAAAAAACTCAAGTTCTTCATGAAACAACACAGGGTTAAATCATATGTGTTCTTTTTATGACAGTCATTCTTAAAGCATGGTAAAATAACCTCAGCGATAAGAGAGACCCTTTAATAGTGTCAATGAAGTCCGCTCTTTTTCAATGTGATATTTTTATAAAACTGGACTTTGCCCATATGCTCAGTCAAAACAATATGCTTAAAGATATTGAAAACAGAAGCAGATAGATATATAGAATTGCCTTTTAAAGTAAACTAATTTGGAAATTTTAAAATCAGTGAATCAGTCTCATCTATATTATTTTGGCAAACAGATTTTTTAAAAAATATATTTTGTTATATTTGTTTTTCAGATAATTTAATATTTACTTTAAATTTTAATAAATTAACCAAGTTTGATAAAACTTATTTTAATTTATACTGTGGTACTTGCAAAGATCATAAGAAAGCTCTTTGAAGTCCACAACAATTTTGAGATCCAATATTTGAGTAATGCTGATATAATGGAAAAAAGTCAACTGAAAAATAAAAGCATATTGAACTCACGCATTCACTGTCAAACATCCCAAAACGCCATAGTTAAATGTACCACAATATAGAAATCCACTTGTTATCTCCAGTAGTTATCTCTAGATCTTTCCATCAGTCTTATTTCCATCAGTCTCTTCCTTTTCCCCGTGCCATACAACCATGACTATTTTGTTTGCTTATTTTCTTTTCCTCTTTTCCTGTATGAGTCACTCTGTCTCTCTTGCCACACTTTCCTGATCATTTCTCACTCTCTACTTTTTTTTTTTTTTTCTCCTACTCCAGAGCTTGCGATCACTCTTTTGCCACTGGCACCTTTACACAATGACACAATATTGAATTGTGGAATTAAAGTTAATCCTTAATAAAATTTTACTAACTTTTTGCCAAGTGTCTAAGCCCCCTAATAATAAAATTTTGGTATTTCTTAAAAGTAAAATTCAAACTGGATCAATTTAATAATGATTAAAATTTGATAAAGTTCTGCTCAAATTTAAATTTTAAAATATCACAGAACATACCACTTGGCTCTGAACACCCTTTCCTCAGAGCACTTTGTCTCATTTTGAACATATTTGTCCCTTTCTTGCTGAGCTTTTCTGAAGCAGTTCTGGATCGTCATTCTTAAAGCCTTTTGCAGCATAGTTGTGGCTTCCTTGATGCATGAATCAATTAGAATATTTAATTTTCAAATCATTTCAACTTTGGGGATGTCACATTTTGCCTGATCTGAATACGGTGAATGAGGACATTCTGTAATGTTTTTGTTTAACAGAAATTGTCATCAACAGTTTCCACCACATTGCCATTAATGCCACTTAAGAAGCTCAAATCACCTCCTCCCAGTTCAAACACATTTATCCCATCATTGGTGCATTATTTAGTGTACTAAATACTGTTTTATCAAAAATTGGTTGTATCTTTCAATATTCCCTTGAATGCTTGAAGTTTTCTCTAGAAATGCTTTTTTAGAATTCTTGGAAAAACATAGAGGCAATAAAGTAAACAGAAAATTTTTAAAAATCTTAGTTATAAACTGTGAAGACACCTAAAATGTAGAAAATAGGCAAAATAAGAAAAAGGGAAATTTTGCCCTGACAGTCAGAAGATGAACACAGATAGAAGGTGTCAAGCCAGAGAGATGTTCTCTGTAATGGGGAAGCTCTTGAAAATTGGGGCTAATTTAACGATGGCTGTCACATTTTAAGTTTACTGTTCACTTGTTGGAATTATACTCTATTATTACTACTGTTTAGTAATTTATGTGAATCAAAAATCACTGCTGTGATTATTCATTATGTAAACTGTATCAATAGCTTACTCATAGAAGCAACCTGTATTTTCATTGACAGATGAAACAATACAGAAAATATGCTATTTACACACAGCAGAGTTCTACACTGCCATAAAGAAAGATAACCAAGTCTTCAGTCCATTATGCTAGTGAAATAAATTAGACACGGAAGCTTAAATATCACATGGTTTCTTTTATATGAGGACCTCAAAATATAAATAAAGATTCAGACAAATCTTTCTAAACAGGAAGGCGTTCCAGGAGGTGGAGAGATGAAGAAAGGGACTAAAAAATGAATTGTATACATGTACCAGTCTCATAAAAGAAATACAAACATTAGGTATTGCAAACTTGTGCTAATAAAAAATGAAATAAAATAAAGTAAGCAGTTCCAAAATATTTCAGCTATTTAATTGATATAGAAATATATTTTGGGAACATGGTCATTTATTTGGTTTGGAGGGGACTTGCAGAGAAATTAAAATATATAATACTTAGTACCATTAAAAATAAATGCAGTAAAGGGACATGCAGTAAAGGCTGGCTGGTCAAGAGAACTGCAGCCTGGACATGAGTGCATACATAATCTTAAAGCAGGTAGCGTCAATAAAGGAGCTGCTGTGGACACACCCTAAAAAGCACCTCGGGAGTCTCCAAAGAAGCAGGGAAAGATATACTGACCTTTACAAATGGAATATTATTTGGAGCTTGAATAATTCACTAAGAATTATTTTTAAATTTAGTATAATTCATTAAGTATAATTATATTATTTGTGTTCATTTGCCTCATCATTTACTGCTTCCAAAGATACCTGAGGTCAGGCACAATGGTTCCTGTCCCATTTGAGTATTTATAACATTTACAGTACTATTAACCATGACACTAAATGTGGCATAAATTCACAGGGATTAGTGAATGACTAGTCTCTAAAAATAAATCCATCAAATTTTTGAAATTAGAATTTCAATGATTAGTTATTTGGTTTTGAATTTACACATAACTCTCATTCTGATGAAATAGCTAAAGATCTTAGTCCTAGAAGATTAAGACACTTCCTGGATACTTAACAAGGTCTATAATTTTAAAAGAATCAGCAAATAGTTTGGTTTTTTTTCTCAGTTGTCTAGTTTATAAAATTGTGTTACTGTAGTTGGGTTGCTGTAAAACGTAGTGAAACAATGTACACAAAAAACTTATACTGGACACTGGATGTGATGATTTGTGTCTAAATGTTACCCCAAACCCTCATGCAGTCATAGAGTTTTTTGGAGGTGGCTGAATCTAGAGTGTGCAATGCAGGGATTAAGAGTGCTGGCATGAGGGGTGGGTGATTATTGGGTCAGTCTGTAGACTGGACTGGCATTTCCCTAATACCAGTAATCTGGATACAACAGAAGGGACTGAAAGGGATTTGCCTCTCCCTTTTCTGTAGGTTTTGCTGTCTTCTGCTGTCATGAACTGTTGCCTCTGTCACATGCCACCTACCTTGGAGCCAACTACAGACTGAAACTTCTACAAACTACGAGCTAACTCAATCTTTGGTTCTTTAATCTTGAGTGTGGGGTATTTTATCTCAGCAATGAGAAAAATAACTAAGACCCTTGGCAGTTATAAGCTCTTGAGGAAAATTCTCTACCAAGTTTTGCTTTTAATGTCTTATTTATGTTTCAGGTGATTTCTCTTTCCCAATGTTTTACTGCTGTATTAGGGTTAAATTAGCGAGACTACAATTAGAAAAAACAAAAACAAAAACAAAAAAAAAACCTCATATATGCCCATAAGACACTGTCCCATCAGTTTTAATGTTGCATTCCTATCCACTTTTGCTGTTTTGAGTACACCTTGTTTGATAATCCTTGTAGCACCATCAGAATGCCATTTCATTTTTTCTTGTTTCTTATTTAATAAATTAGTAGAGAAGTGAATGCAATCAATCTCTGGCTTCAAAAATTAATGTAATCACATGTTACACTAAATTAAAAAATAGTTTGAATCTGAAATACACACTCTCTTAAGTTTTAAAATTGTTTTCTTTTTTGCTCTTCTTAACGGCAGCATTGTTTATATGACTTTCCACATCTCTAGAGCAAAAGTGTGAATTATGACGGGATAGCTAGCAAACTAGTACTGACAGCCACGGTGATAGTGAATTCCGGTTTGTAAAATACAAAGACAGTCACAGTTAACTTCCATAACCAATTCCACAGGAAGAACTGCCTGGAAGTTGTCCAAGGCTTGATAGAAAGATCACTGAGCAGCAGTGTCAGCAGAGCTGAGTTTTTATAATGGTCAATGCTGACTCATTCAATTAATTCAGACAAATCCTACTAGCAGCTTTTGCTCCAGCTCCTGAACTTTAAACCCCAAGAGTATACAGATACATTATTTTCTGTGCTTTTATTCAACAAATAATTACATAACAACTAGATACTCTGTTATATTTTAGGGACACAGGGTCAAAAAGTGTAAACTGTATCTTCAAGCTACTCACAATATAAGGATGAAAATAAAAGAGCTAATTGCATTATTGCACACTAAATTTTATGACAGTTAGTCACAGATTTTTTTTTTTTTCTGGAGGCAAAGAAGAAGGGAATGCACTCTAACCTTGGAGATGAGTAATTACTTCTCTGGGAAGGCAAGGTCATCCTAGATCTTGACTACTGAATATGTATTACCAGTTATAATGCACATGAGAGGAATTCACATAGGCAGAGGAAACAGAATGCCACAAGTCCCAAAGGCATGGACAAAATGCTGTATCCAGAACTTTTTGGTAATTCTGCATAAGTTAAATGAAAATCAGGCTGCACATAAACTGCACAAAGACCAAATGGAGGTTGGAGTATCCAAGGGCATACATACCATCAAGCAGCCATTGTGACACGCTAAAAATGTTACCTTTCCCTTAACAGCAATGAATAACTGAGAAGAGAATTTTTAGACAAAAATAATCCAATTGCAACTATGTTTTGGAAACAAAAATCCATTGGCTTTAATGAAGAAACAGGGGTATCTGTTAAGAAATTTCTGTGAAAAGATAGGTGAAAAATGATGAAGGTTTGAAAAGAATTTCAGCTTGGAAATGGGAAGATGAGGTTGGAGTTGCTAAAATTACAAGAAGACAATTTTGAAGATTAGATATGGAAGAGACAGGTATTTTTGCAGGCTAATGAGATGCAAGGAACACAGGAATGGGAAAATGATAGAAAAAGGCTATGAATTTCATGATAGGTCAGCTTAAGGAGCATGGGGATTTATAATAGAAGACATCGATCATGAAATTGCATTTCTGTGTCTAGAGATCAGGACATGACATCTCAAAACTTTTCAAATAATGTGATAATGCAAAAAAATTAACTAAGAAGTTAAAGATAGTTAGACACGTAAACATATTTGGTATTAAATTCAAGTGTATGCTAGCCATCAGTCTAAATATGAATAATTGAGAAAATGAATATTATTTGCCTTGTGTTTTACATTGTGCTGAAGTAGCTCAGTAACTCAGAGGAGATTTGTTATGTTTTCTAAACATTACCTGACAAAACCCAAAATAAGAAATGCCAAAATCTTTATATTTTAACACTAACATGCTTTAGGGTACTGTTGAATCACCGCTCTCCAGATGAAATTGCTCTGCTCTCAAACAGCAGGTTTTCTTTGAACTCATCTAATCCCAATCCTTCTTCTCTGAGTGGACTATGGGGGTGCATCCTAGTGCTGCCCTTATCCTCTAGGATACTAATTAATACAGGAAATTCAACTCCACAAGTTTTACAAAGCAAAGAAAGACAAACAAGAGCTTTTTGAAGACAGCATTCCTTTCCCAAGAATGTATCTTAATTTTTTTCTCCTTTCACTTCCATTGTCCTATTTAACAGTGGCTAGTAAATAATAATCATCTCTTTCATTCTTATAGTGTTGTTTTTAATTACTGTATTAACTTTTATTACATATATAATTAAAAAGTTAAATGATACAATTGGTACATGTTTAAGAGCCTTCAACCTAAATCATTACAAATATATGGATGGGCTGTCAGATTAGAGTTATATAATGAATGAAGAGCTATTTATAGAAGTGATTTACTAATTAAGCTTATTTGTTTCTATTAGAACATTTTACACAGTAAAACCTAATTTAAAAATGGGCAATAAATATTACCTAGCTGAAAATTTGTCACTCACAGAATTGATCATATAACCTCCTTCATAATACCCTCTGATCCCTTACAAAATCAATTCCAAATCACCTAATTTGATCTTTAAACGTCCTGCTACTCTGTTAATCTGAGACTGAAGATATCTCGTGATGTCCAGAGGGAAGATGGCGTCTTTTTTCCACCTGCATGTTCCCACACAGGTACTTCACCCCTGAAACATCTCTAATTGTGTTTCCTTTTTTCAAAAAATCCAAATTCTAAGCTCACTGCACATAGGGCAATTTCTCTTTCTCCTGAAGAAAATCCCTGATCCTTTCCATCTGTGATGGCCTCTACCTCCATACCGAACTGTCTGAGCTTCTCTACTCCTACCCTGTGCAGATAAACTTAAGTTACATACTGGCCACAAATGGAGGCATGTTGCATGTTTTTCCAACTCTCAACACTAGGTAGATACTGTGATTTGTGAATAGCTAAATAAGATGCAGAGAAGTTGCATCAAATAAGTTGCAATATCTTAACAGCTTTTAAAGGGGAGCTGGATATGAATCTTGTACAGACTATGCGAAACTCATCCTCCTCCTCATATCCATGGGCATAGTGTGCCTGGGAGAGTGTTCAAAGCCAGAATACTGTGTTTAAATCACAATGCTGCTCACTGCAAGTGTGAACTAATTCATGAACCACATCTAAGTATGTAGTTTAGTATTCTACACACATTCTTATAGACATGGTTATAAGAAAGAAACCTAGGCCCTTGTACCAGAATTATATTTATGTTATAAATAAGGAAATTGAAACATAAGGAGATTAGGTAAATTTCCCACATCATATATTAGGAGGTACATCTTTATTTTCATCCCAAGCAGTCAGTCTGCACTCAAAATTATACTAATCATTATGTCTCTATGAGAAATGACTTGATAGCAATCATTTCCGTATGGTTAAAATAGGATTTGTTTGAAGATTGAATAGGATAATAGGGGATAAGCAAGCATAATGAATTTCACATAGTAGTAACTTGAAAATAATTTTCTTGTAGTCTTCAGAATTTTATTGTCTTATATTGAGAATGGGCAGGTATTTGAGATTTTATCAAGTTAAAATGGGTTTCTATATGTAGAGTTCCTATTTCATAAATACTTGCTGATTTTGTTATACAATGTCTTGAAATGTAAGGAAATAGATATCAAATATCCACAGATATATGAAAATCATATAAGATATTTTAGATTTAAAACGAAAGGTAATGCAGCCTTGTTTGTGCTATCATAAGAAAGGAGCTCATTTTGGCAGAAACATTCTCATTGGAGCTGATATCCATTTAATAGCAGAAATTATCAGTATAATCTGCTGCAGAATCTGAATACTTGTGTTAATCATATTTGTTTATAATAATGAAATCTGAATATATTTATGACTCTCTTCCATCATTTTGTATCACCAACTCTTTACGACATTCTGCTTTAATCAGAATGATAGACTCAAGATAACCTGTGAAAATTTTACAAATAGCTTTCTTTAATTTCTTATACTTTGTTTTATATTCTAAAAGTCATCTACTTTTCCTATTTGCTTGTAATGTTGGTAATGGAAATATTTTTCTAGAAGTTTATATGAATTGAAAACCAATTGTTTTCATTATAAATTGGCCATTTTTCTTTATTATTTACTTTAATTTCCATTAGGATGCATTAATGTAAGAAATTTTATCATTTCCAAGGCACATTTATAGAAGTTTATTTCTGAAGCTGCAAAGCTATGACCCTGTATCCATCAAGATGCCCCACAGTAACACCTGGAGTTTCCAATTTTTATCTACACTGGAGTTATCAAATCTTGCTGTGTGTTGGATTCTCCTCAGCTTCTATTAAATGCTTAGACACCTGGATAAGCCTCCAGACCTATGGAAGCAGTTAGGCGCTGATACACGGTTATTACAAAGCTTCAGACTTGATTTTGACACTATGTTTTATGAAATGCTATTTGTCCAATTTTATAAAGATCAGCCTGATAAATAAGTGATTACTTCTCAGTTCAACAAAAATAACCTCAAAAAATAGAGACATAGTAATATTCTTTCATGAAGCCAGTGGTGCAAACAGTATAATTTTCTCTTCGCTCACCATAGACTTTCAGGGAGCATTTGATGAGTGCCTGGTGATGAAAACAATGATTAAATTACACCAAATGACAATTACAGATGTGGTTCCCTGATAACTATATATCTGAGTCTCAATTAGGAGTAAATTATTTAGGACAGTCTCTCCACGTCAAGCATATCTACTTCTAAATCAAAAGAGTATACCCATCATTTTGCCCAAATTCTCCAGACAATAATGAAGATAAAATAAAGGATTAATAATTAACCCCAAAAGACAGACTGTATACTACATTTCATAACACTTTTTAAATTGCCTTAATGCAAAGACAAAATACTTCTTCATCATTTCTTATGAGGCTATTTAGAATATAGCACAGAAGGATAATTAAGTGGTGTTATTTCCAAGGTGGTGCTAGAGGACTGGTTATAAGATTTTGTTATAACACGTTGTTGGCCTAAGAGGGAAAATTTTATACTCAGAGGAAAATAAAGATTCATAGTATGCAAGGATAATAGTGTAGAGAGTAAGCTTTATAAGCCAAGGTCTGATGGATTTTCTTGCTGATGATAAATAGGACTTAAAGCTAATATATTAGCAATAGCAGCCTAAAAACTAAGATCCCATGAAGTTAAATTCTATGGCAAGCCCTCAGCTCTTCCCTGAATCATATTGACTTCCATAGTGTACATGTGTAATCAACCAGTGACTGCTTATATTGAGAATGTGTCCCATCTTGTCTTCAATATTAAAATTGAGGTCTGCTGAATAATATAACATAATCACAGTGGACAAGTAACAGGTAACTCACTATTATTATTACACATACAGAAGCCAAAGGCGACCAAAACATTTTGCAAAATAATATATCTAGACCACATTAATGTTTTTGATTGGATCATTGAACACAACTGTTTGCAGTCTCACTGTTTGAATGTTTACTTTGTATGCTTTGATCCTGTGACTTGAGCAACTCTCTCAAAGATGATAACGTGTAATCTACTAACTGGTGATTTCTTACTGTTTTTTTTTTTTTTTTTTTTGTAGTTCTGTATTACTTGCACCCTTACACTGTGTTGTTTTGTTTTGTTTTTTCTCTTTTTCCTTTTAAATAAAATTTAAAAATAATATATTATGGATATATACTTTATATTTTAAAAAGTTACTGACATAGAGCAAGCACTGAGTACTAAAAATGGCCTGAGCTCTCTGAAAATCACAGCCATCTGTACAAAGCCCACCTTGAATCTGAGAATCAACAAATGCAATATCCTTCTAAGTGTGTGCAGGCCTTAACATCTAAAATAGTAAATATTTATTGGAAAAGATTATTGGGAAAGTTTCCAGACTTGTTTTCTCCCAGGGAAATATGTACTTACGAAAGCTGCAGTTTAAAGGAAATTCTATCACCTATCATATTTTAAGCTGAGAAATGACCAATAGGGGACAGTGTAAGTGGAGGCACTTATGAAACAAGAAGTTGACACTTGACAACAATTTTATTGCTCTAACATATTGAAGGAATAAATCATGAAGGTTGTAACGTATTTGAGTTTTTGAAATCCCAGACTTGGAAACCCTAGGGGGACACAGAAGATGGATTCTAGGTACTGGACACATCTGAAATACCCCAGGCTGCGGCAAGAACCCGAAAGTGATGAGTCTCCCAGGCCGTGGCAGCAAGAATGAGCCGAACAATAGCTCTGAACTTAGCACAATTGTTAGAATCTTCAAATCACTAGCAGCAGACAAAGAAAACCACTTGTTTCATTATTGGATTTTTACCCTCTGAACTTAAATGTGTAAAATAAATTTTTCTTTAGTCACATACAGGAGGTTTGCTTTTCTATATTCTGAGTTCTATAAAAAGTTTTTGTTTTTATTTTTCTGATAGAGGTTACATGTGTGCTTATCTTAGGACAGAGACTATGTAAGTAAACCTAACCAAGGAGATTATATAAATGCGAGACACCAATAGAGACTATTTGTGGATAAAGAAGTTTGAGTTATCTATGTACTAAAGTATAAAGAATAACTAAGAAAAATACATGCTTACTGAAATGGTTTGAGCCAGTTTTCCCCCACACCTTTTCTTGTCTGCTAATATATTGTTCTAATCAGCACTCCTATTTTCTGTCCTCTTTGATACTACGATCTTACTTATTGTTTGAGTTAAATTACAGAGGCCTCTAGCTGTTAGCTTTTCCAATGTGAAGCACTATATATAAAATGAGTTACTGCAAATGAGACAAAGGCCGGTGTCATAAACCTGTCAACCTCGTCTTCAGGATTTTCTTCCTAAATAATACTACGTACGTTCTTGTGATTACTTCACAATGAAAAAAAGAGAAAGTATCAAAATCAAGCATTTATGAATCTCATGTTTCAACACATTTTCAATAATGCAAAAGAATTGGGAATATTAAGCATGGATTACTTTGAACTGTTTTTCCCCTTTTTTATTTTGGTAAAGAACAGTTATGTGTATATACATTAAGCTAGCATTCAATAGTTAGTTAGACTGAAAAGCAAAATACATTTGCAGTGGTTTAAGATGATTGCAACACATTTTGATTTTTCACTCTCTGCTCAAGAACGTAAAAAAATACAGGGGCAGGAGATGTTGATATTTTCTCTAACGTTAGAGTTAACTTTCAAAGGACTAACATCCCTTTTTAGTATATCACTGAAGGCAGAGTCATAGGTAGCAAATTACTTGGCCCAACAAATCAGAGATAACTCATAAGCCAAACATCCTTAGGAGGATTTTGAATTATTCTGTCTAGGCAATCTGAAATAGGATATTAGTCTTTCAGTATCTGAAGAAGAGAAACTACATTCAATAACAGACAAATCATTCCTATGGCACAAAAAATACTTTTGCACAATATCCTTTCAGTATATATTTCAGAAACTAAAGTAGTAATTAAGGTGAGAAAAAAGGAGATGAATAGTGCTTTAGAAGACTAGGACTTCCCTGCCATGTAAGATGGTCTAGAATCACAGCCTGGTTATAACTTTGTTGATAACAATGTAAGGCATTCTTTTCCACTGTTATTTTTGATAATTTAAATACAATGAATTACTTGACTATACAGTGACAGAAGTTACACTTGACTCTACAGCAAGATACTTAAGTAAATGATTTATCTGGCCCAGCTAGGAATTGCTAACCTCAGGAAAAAAGATTCCACATTCCCTAGTTACCCATATAATAACACAGGTTTGACCTTATTTTGAGCTTGCTAGAAATGTACACCCTAAAGCTCCCACCAAGACCTACTAAATTAGAATATAATTTTAGCCAAGAGATTGAATTCACTGAATGAGATTCATTGATTGAAGTTTCAAGATACACTGAAGTTTGAGACCCATTTATTTAACATACTCAGAAGACTAGACATATCCTTGTTTGCATGTGTGAAAAGACAGGACATAAATACGATGCTCTCTGAAAATCACAGTCTACAAAAGTAACTAGGACTTTGTTTCTTATACTGCAGCCTAACCGGTATACTTCATATTGTGTCTCTTGTTCTTCAGGAACCAACTTCCCTCCAGTTCTCCACATGGCTGTTTACCCTACTGGTCTTACACCAAGAGCAAGCTTCACAAGCTGGAGTCTTGAGGGACAAACGGGAAAGAGATTTATTCTGTGACTTGCAAAAAGAGATGTTCTGATATTCTTTTAACGTAATAAGATAAATGCTAGTATTTAAAAATGTGCAGTGCTTCACTGTAATGGTGTTATATTTGTTTTATCATTTATGCCTACAATGACACTATGACACAAGTATGATGATTCTCCTCTTTTACATTTTTCAATACTGAGTTGTAGAAATTTTAAATCATCTCAGATTCCACTTACTTTATATAAGATGAATTTTAGGCACAAAAATATCATAGGTAATAAAGTGTCATATTGTTGATCACCAACATATAATTTGGTTACAATTTTTTTCAGATTTCAATACCAAAAATCAATAATTTTATGCTGATTTATTACCTGTATTCATAGAACACTTAATTTACTTATTATCTTTATAAAATAGTCATTTTGCAACTCTTTTCAATAGATTCATTTGTAATAATTGTTCACAGAATGAACTTCTCTTTTACAAATGTTTTTACTCACCACAATGGCTACATAGAAACATTTGCTACAGGTAGCCCACACACAATTAGTTGAGCCTAATATATATATATATATATATATATAAATTTAAATGGCTCCAAGCTGGAACGTTCCAATATTCAATGAAGTTTGAAAACATGCTACTCAGTGACCATAACGTTGCCCAAAATTTGAACCAAAAATTCAACTCAAAAATCCTATAAAGGGCTGGAGATTTAGTTCAGTGATATAAGCACTGATTGGCAAGCACACAGTCATGAGTTCGATTTCCAGTACCAAAAAAAAAAATCTTATAAAGGCTGAGAATGGGTCACACAGGGTCTTGCAGTGCAAAAGGGTTAAACTTCCGTCCAGCTCTGCTCTAGCACAGAAAACATAGAGATTGTGCTATCGTGTTAAAAAATTTCTGCACTGTGTTATTTTGTACTTTATTTGCATAAAATATCATGACTGTAGCTCTAAAGAAAGTTACTGATACAGTAAATGTAAGAGGAAAATTGTGAGAACCATGATAAGTTAAAGAAATAAATCATTACAAAATTTGCTAAAAACGTGAAAAAATGAATTTATAGTTATAATTTTGTGGCCTCAGAACAAATTATTTGGTTTTCTATTATTTATCTGAAAAATATGTTGATTTCTCAAACATTTGGTGTTTAAACACTAATTTGGGATAAACTGAGTTCAGTATATACATAAATAAGTGGCACAGATAAGATCATTTGGTCAGAGTTCTGGGTCCTATTCACACAGATAGGATCACATGGCTTTTGTTGGAGTTTTTATACAGATTTGGGAATATGGAAGGATAAAGAAAAGATTTTTCTGTGTGATGTGTGGTAAAAAATTTTCTCATTATCTAGTCAACAAATTAAGAATAAATGTCTATGTTTTTATTCAAAATACAGCAAAGAAAGTTTTTCACATGACCAGCTATGTTGCAGTTAAAATAAAAAAAGTATCCCATTTCCTCCTTCCCTATATGTTTTTATTTAAATAAATCTTAAGAGCTAAAAATATTTTGCTGAGTTTTATTTCCTGTAACATATAAGAATCATGAGTCCTCATACTTTATTAGAAATAAAATTTGAATTATAATACTGGATACACTTTCTGAAATTACATGCATTTCCCATGATTTTTGTAAGTAAGCTTTTCTCTTTGTTAGAAGCAGTGAACTGATGAGTGCCAGAAGACCAACATCTCTAATTTAAATTTTTATCTCTCAGTATAGACAAAAATGGCAATGAGCAAAGTTAATGTGCACTCAAGAAATATTCCTCTTTTTTCTTTTGATAGAAAAGAAGTGTCATGTACTTGAATATGAATAACTTACGGCTAAATACATGAAAAGAAAAAGTAATTCTGAACTGCAAAGAGGAATTCAAAGTGGTATATAGCATTTTGATGTGGTAGAAGTATTTTAACTCAAGTATGATACAGATGATTTGGAAAGCTTGTGCCTCTTCCCCACAAATAGATTTTATTACAAAAGAATAACTAGGAACTTGTGGTTATTTTTTAATAGAAACCTTATGGGCATGCCACAGCTAGTGACATACTAGAGATACTCCTGGAAAAGATGTATTTTTTTTTTTTTTTGAAAATTTCAACTAGAGCAAGAAACTTAGATCACAACACAGCAGATTTAAGACAAGGCTTACTGGTTAAATCTTCACTGAAATCATATTTCTGTAAAAAACCAACTTGTTTAGTACATATTAATACATTTGAGCAAAACCAGATTATGTTCTACAGATTTAGAATTAGTGTGGTAAACTGAATCAATAAAATTATATGCTACAAACTACATGAAAGACAACTACTTCTAAAATTTTTTTTTCCAGCAAGCCATCAAAAATGTGAGATTCTTGTCTTAGTAAGCAAAAATTTTACTCAACACTAACCAAGTTGTTTGGCTCGTAAGAGATAAAAGGTGATCGTAAGAGATAAAAGGTGGTCAAACTCTGGTTTATATGCAGAAAACTAAAATTAAAAACCCACCCATCATCTTTTCACTTTGTAAATAATAAGTCAAGTTAAGTTTTAGTCACTGGCTTAATTAAAGTCATTTATTAAATATTTTTAAAAATTGATTTTTAGATGGCTTGAGACATTTCACAGATTCTCTTTTAGTAAATCTTTTGAAACACAAACCCAACTCAATGTCTTTAAAAGTCAATTTTCTACTCATAAGCAATTTCGTTTAGGATAAAACTTTCTAGACATGATATATATAATGCTATCCTTGACTGACAGTTTAGAAGATTAGCAAATCATGAGAACTAACAGAGTATTCCTGAAATCAAGGCTTACAACTTTTTGTCACTTTGTTACTGAACAGTCAACCAAAAATAATGTTAGTAAGTGAAGGTGGACCTTACGAAGAATGACAGAAATGCCTATTAGTTACCTACACGACCTGGAGTTTCGGCTTAATGGAGAAGAGAAATTAAGCCCTCATCCAGATGCCACATCCTCTTTACAGAATTCCAGCATAAGGTAGAGGGAAAGCAGCTGGGTCTCCATGAAACATTTAAGAACACAAAGCGACATCATTTCTGAAATATTTTCTTCTGTATTCATGTGGTATGTTTTAAGGTAGTGATGCAATGGTTCCCATAAATCACATCACAATCGGCAAGCTGACTCATGTTCTATAGGCCTCATATAGTAATTCAGATAGATATATTTTATTGAAATAAGTATCTCAAAAGATTTCATCATAAACTTTTTGTCCTGCTTTGATATTTTTCTAAGCAAACATGCAAGAAAAAGCAGAATATAATAATTTTTCATTTTAATTGGGCATTTGAGTTTATTTCTACTTATTTAACTTGGGTGAACACCAATCAGTGCAACTTCCTGGAATGTATGAATATATCCTGTCAATTGTACATACAGAGATACTTTAACAAGTAATCAAAATGGTTTACTATCTCTATTCAATTCAATTAATAATGCCCTATTCCATTCACCACTCCATGCTTTGGATTTAAAGCATGTAATATCTTATACCAACATTTCCATGTTTTTAGATATTACCTTGTTTTTTTTTTTTTTTTTTTGTCTTTTTCATTTTTGTCGATATCTGGGATCGAACTCACGACTGCATGCTTGCAAGGCAGGTGCTTATGCCGCTGAGCTAAATCCCCAGCCCCCATTTTTAGATATTATATGATACCTGAAAATTAATAAAAAATGTAGAACTAGTAACTAACACTGACACCATGGAGAGTTTTAGAGAGAATATATTACTCTGTGAAGACAAGAATAACCTGCATTGAGAAAGGCAGAAAAGCCAAGCAGAAAATTGTGTATGTACAGATAAGTACTTTATTGAAATCATAGAGTTGAGCAGAGAAATTTTATAGTAAAGGCTTGTTAATGAGTAGCATTATATCAAGGTTACAAAATCATATTCAGATCAATAAAAACATTTTAATTGTATGACAATGGAATTTTAGTTTATAGCAATATTTCTTAAACTTTATGCTTTCTGAATTTCCAAAAATTGCCAATTGTCTCATAGTCATGAATTTAAAATAAATTAAAAGTTGAATGTTATCTAAATGAATAGTTCATGAAACATCATTATAATAAAAATGTAAGCATATACACGCTAGCCAAGGAACAAGTCTGGGTTACCAAATGTCATCCAAATATGATTATATTATTTATAATTGGCTGTTTAAACTAATTCACAAAAGTAGGATATAAAATCACCCTAAAATTGAACTTTCTGCTAAGTAAGGTTTTATAGAATCCCATGTAGGTGCTATCTCCTGGGCAGCGTAGAGTCACTGAAGTTGAAAGGTGGAACTGAACTGATATTTTCAGAGGAAATGTCCTAAATCAATGGTGTGGAATCTATTGCATGTGTGGTATGGTAGTCTCCTTTTTAATCACTTAAAGCTTTAAAGATTTCCCATCTTAATCTAGAGAATTTCTTCTTAATAGACATTGAAGAAATTTCGAAAAAGTGTTTATCAAATTATTTTATCCAAAGCATAGTCAACACTCTAGTTCCCACCTAACTGGGCATTCTAGAAAGTCAAAGATAGTCCTGCTATTAAGAAGCCCATAGTCAAGAGAAAAATCCTCCTGAGATATAATAATAATAATAATAATAATAATAATAGTAAACACTAATAATAGATATATAGATGCAATGGGAGAGAAGTTGACAAAGACATATCATTTAACCTAGCTAGGAGAACAAAGATTGAATGACTAGGTTAAGTATTAAACAAGAAATAGAAAAGGAGTAAGTATACGTAGAGAGGTTGTGTGTGTGTGTGTGTGTGTGTGTGTGTGTGTGTGTGTGTGTAGTCAAGATTTTTCTCTTGACTATGGGCTTCTTAATAGCAGGACTATCTTTGACTTTCTAGAATGCCCAGTTAGGTGGGAACTAGAGTGTTGACTATGCTTTGTGATAAAATAATTTGATAAACACTTTTTCGAAATTTCTTCAATGTCTATTAAGATGAAATTCTCTAGGACAGTGATGGGAAATCTTTAGAGCTTTAACACCCCAGTTAAAGAAGAAGCAATATTCCTTTGATGTTTTCAAACTTAAAAGTTTGAACACAAGGTAGTTTGGAAACAAGACTAGAATTACAGTAACAGAATCCCTGTAATTGTAGGAAATTGGTATAAAATAGTTGATTTTGTCCTTAAGATGTGATGAGCTTTTGAAGCACCAGAAGAAAGGAATTGTACAGTTTGCTTGCCTTTTTAGTTAGACATCATAGAGGAAAAGAATAACCAACCTGGCAGAAAGAAGAATACAGGAGTGTACTATTCAAGATGATGATGTTTCTCTTGGACAGAACACTGGAGACAGAAATAAATAAGGGAAGGATGAAGATTATTTTTAAGAGGTAAAATCAGTAGGATATTGTCAGCACTTACAAATGACTAAAAGGAAGAAATAATTATTTTTCATCTTGTGGAACAAATATCTACTGATATTGAGAGTATATTAAGAAGAGACACATTGAAAATGCTTAGTTCAGTTTTTGACATGTTGAAAGTGAGAAGTTCATAAAATATATGTCTGTTGACACTTGAAATACAAACCTGAGGTGTGGGATGCTATTGTCATTGAAACACAGTTTTAAGATATGATAACTCAAAAATTAAACAATTTGGTGACAACACGCAATATAGCTAATATTACTAGGAAATTAACAAGTGCTGTGTTACCTCTAGAATTACCTTTTTTGACACTTGTAAAACTTTATGGAATGACAAAAGGACTAACTGCCATAGTTGCACAACTGTTTAAACTAAGAGTGCAGATGGAAGCTCAGGAAACTTGATTTCAGAGAATCTACCTACCTATAACAGTAGATTGACTCAGGCAGACACATCTGGTTTCTCTGAGACAGTACAGAATATGAAGATCTGTGAATAGTGGTAAACCCAAAGAGACACCAGAATTTAACATTCATATTTATATTTGTGTTACTCAGATTTCTATTGCTCTGAACAAATGGCTGACACAAAATTTCAAGGAGAAAAAGTTTATTTTGGCTTAGTTTCATAGGTTTAAGTCAATGCTTAGCTAACTTCAAAGCTGAATCATCAGGCAAAAAATCATGGTGGAAAAGGTACTAACTAATGACCACCAGGAAGCAGAGCAAAAGGGAGGACCAGTAAAAGGGGACAGGGAAAATTTAGTGATTTGCTTCATCTTTCTATGTCCTACCTCCTAAAAGTCCATTCAACTCTGTGCTTATTAATGGATTGATCCAAAAATGAGATTAAAGTCCCTATGATCCAATCACTTAGGAACATTGATGCTTTGGGGATCCAATCCTCCATACACAGGTCTTTGGAGGAATTCTTGGTATTTAAACCATGACAGCTTTTTAATAGTGACTCTATAAATGAAACAAAAATCAGGGAAATTGATAATGAACCAAGAATTGCAGTGTCATGGTAGTCAAGATACTAGAGAAGAAATCTATAGCTAGTGGTGTAAATGTAACTGACAATACTGTGAATATTAGTAAAAATGCAAGGAAACAGTGCTTTGTTTGTAATATGGTAACGTTTATTTGACACTAAAAATAATGTGTGAAAGAATCCTCACTAAATTTTCAAATTTAAGTGTAAGATAGTGTTTAGTAGACTATAAGACTATGACTTTTAAAAATTCAGGAAAGACACAAAGATTAAAACAGGAAATTTAGAAATGATGGTTTATGTTTGTATCGTGCTACTTTGAAACTTTCCAAATTCAAGTTGTTCTAAATAATTTCTATTGTTATCTTTGCTAATTTGGAAATACAACCAGTTGTCACCATCTCTTTATTTCCTGCTTCACTCAGTTTGTCTCCATCGTGGAACCCACTTCCGTGCTTCTGTCCTTTCCACTTACAGTCTATTCTTTATAGAACTCCTAGACGGGAACATATATCAAATCGTATCACAGTACTTCTCAAAATCCTATAATTATTTTTCCCAAACTTAGTATGTGGTGTTATGCCTTAGTGATTCTTCTTTCAGAAATTTTCCCATAAATATTCACCCACTTTCTTTGGGTCTCTACACGGATGCCACCTCTTCAAAGACATTCTTGAAGATTAAAGTGATTGATGGGTTGCATATCAACCTCAGAGTGGAATCTACTCAACATAGCACCAGACCCCAGAGTGACAGCTATCTATTTAATACTAACTTTCATGTTCTTTCAAACCCGAAATTGAACTTTCAACTTTTTGCGGGCATGCCCACATTCCCCCGTCAGCTGTTAATATCTCATCCTGCCCATTTCTTCAAACTCCACCCCTGTCAAATCTAATAAACGTCTACCACTTTTTTTGTCTGCTTCAGAGGGATTTTGTATTCTTCTGCAGTCCTCCTGTGCCTGCAATAAAGGCTGTTATCTTTTTTCCTACCTTTTCCTCTCTACAGTGCCAAGAAAAGCCTATTAATGACAATGACATTCTCATCACTGTGTACCCTCATATTGTTTTATTTATAATTTTTATCATAATTTATTCTGAAACCTAAATTCTGTAGATCCCTACAGCTAGAAGAGAGCTTGCACAGGGTAACACTGAGAAGAACTATAAGCTAAGGGAACAAACAAAGGAAGGAAAAAAATGTTCATACTAACATTCCACAATCCTGACAAAAAGCCAATCAACTTTTTCCTCTTAGAAATTTCTTCAAATGGGAAATACTGCTTTCTGGCTCTGTTTTAGAAATCATATCTCAGTCCAATAGAAGCTACGAGGTAGAGAAATGTGATAGACTAACAATCACTTCACTAGAACCTCAAACCCTAACAATGTAAAGAAAAAGTTATAGTTAACTTTTTCTTCAATTTTGCTTTTTCTTATAATCAGTTTGGGACTCTTAACCTACTATGATCTTCTAGTTTCTTTATTTATGTTAATGCAGAAAATAATTAAAAAGTTTTGAGTCATCCCTGGAAACCTTATGGGTCTCTGAGGGTCAAAGATTATGCTAGATACTATCAGCAAAGTGCCATTTAGAAAAAGAGAAAATATTGAGATGTCTAAAATGTCATATTTGTCCTCAGATCATATAGTGCATTTTAACCAGAGTGAATGTAGCAAGGGATTAGGGAAGCAGATTTTATTATCTTGCTATTTATATGAAAACATGATTTGCCTGTTTACCACAGTGCTCATTAAGTGCATCAGCAATTATGTAGTGAATTTCTCCAACACAGTGAATATATTCAGTTAAAAATTACCAGATCAACCTTTTTATAGGATTATAATGCCCGTGAGAAACACAGCAGTAATCCAGTCAGTTAAATGTCTGCCCATACATTTGGGTGTGTTCTAACAGTACACATGGTTCCAGTAATTTCAAGCCAGCTTCATATTTATCAGCTTATTTAATACATGCAAACCAATTTTATCACCCCTTAGGCCCTGTAAAAGTACTTATAATTAACCTTTCTTGTTACTCTTGTATAGAACATGACTCTGAAACATTGTAGTATAGAAATAAACAAGAATAATCATTTCCTTGAGGTTTTTTATTTCTAGGTGAAATACATATTTTCTTCCCCAAGTTCTTAATTTGTTCACCTAAGCCATTGAAATACTGTAGGCTGCATTCTGTTGCATCATTGAAAAATGAAAACTTCCAATCTAGTGACTTGCTTTAATAGCTCAGTTTCTCTGAAATTTGGAAATAAATGTCTATAAAAATATCTGAGAGTGCTCTGCTTCAAAGCTGACTTGGTGTGATCTTAGATCACTTTGATCATCCTGAATTGCTAGAGTCATGCTTTTATTTCAGCTCTACCCATTTGTTTGGGGAATGAAAAAAATATAGCTAGATCATAGGTTCTCAAATTAGGAGTCTGTGAATTTGAGTGGAACAAAAAAATCTTCATATTTATTCAGACTAATTTCACTGTTGACATTTCCTGCCACTGTTAATACACTTAACCAACCAGAGTACTATTAGTACTAACTTTTGCCTTGTCACTGGAAATGATGATAGCTATTTTGTAATTATCTGCAAGTTTTAGAAATCTGAAGATGTTGCTGATGATCATCACTACCTAGAAATTGCCGTAATTATTTCCTGTTCTGATAGATCATATGCACTGTGTTCTCAAAGATGCTTTTATACTACTGTATCACATTTATTATAATTTGACAAATTATTTCAACATAATTGGTTTCTTTTGTAATGCTGCCTCCTGTAATTTATGTGTTTAAAATCATTTTTTCTAAAACAAAAAAGGGGTTTCATAGACTTTATCAGACTCTCAAAGGTATGACACACAACTTGACAAGTAGATAATCTGACTTTTTTGCTTTTTCACACAAATTGTTCTACTTCTCAATTAGATTGTTAATGAAAGAATTGTCAGTTTTCAGAATATTTATTTATAACCTAAATATCCTAATTTGCAGGATTTGTGTTCCATGAAAATTTCAGAATTAAAGTCTGTCTTCTGAATTATTCATTTTTTTTTTTTTTTTTTTTTTTTTGCCTATGAATCAGCTCATGACATTCACAGCCGAGTTAATCCTGCCAATCTTTAGGGATAAGAATTTTTTATTTAAAATTTGTCTTTAACTATTAAGAATTGTACAACTGAAGCAAAACATCATCTTAGAGATAAATTGGAAGAAAACATTGAAATACTCAGTAAATTAAAAGCAAAATGTTTCAGAAAGAAATGAAGTAATCAGTTAGCAAGCTACTCATCAACTACAGCTAAGTAGTTAAAATGTATTGCTAGTATAGGCCCTGCAGCAAATTTCTTCTGGCAAGTTGCTCCCACAAATCTTTTACTTGCAGTCTCCATTACGCATTTAATCTGCCTATTCCACAGTTCTTTTCCTTGGGTTATTTGCAAATTCATGTATCTTGTAAGTGGCAATTAATTAATTAATCTTGTATTTAAATTGATACTATGAGGAAAAAGGAAAAGTAGATGCAGAAATTCTTCTCATAGTCTCTAATTCTCTTACTTAATATTTATGGAGCACTCACTAGTATGAGACACATACCAAGAATCAAGAATAAACTACCACGTTACTTCCCAAATGCTCCTCTGTATCCTAGGTCTCTTCTTCCCTAACCATGCTCTCCGCATATTCCTTTGGCATGTATTAATAGATACTATAAGTATATGAATTTTAGGAGTGATCTTAGACTAAATTGATTTTGCTAATACAACTATGGTTTATGATTTAATAAAGAAAAACTAGAAATCCCTAGTTGGCTATATTCCAGCTGTCTGAAACAAAGAATAGTTGCCTAATTGGGAAAATATTATATCTCTCGTCTTTGCAGTTATATGATGGTTCATTATTTCATTGTTTCCTGTCAGGTCAGGCATTATAGAACAACTGGAGTTTGTTCCAATGATTTTTATTCTTTTTCGGTTGCTTTGACTTTTTTTTTTTGATAGTAGGATTTCAACCCAGGACTTCAGCTGCGATCCACCTCCACAGTCCCTTTTTTATTTCTAATTTTGAGACATTGACTTACTAAGCAACTGAGTTGAATTGACCAGGCTCTTTCTTTTGCTTCAGCCTCTCAGAATAATGGAATTAGAGGTGCGTACTTCAGGCAGAATGATAGGGTGTGGGGAAGCCTCCTTAATTGCAAAATCCCAGAATATATGTGCAAAACAATTCTCAGGACCTAGTATGTGGACTTTTCCAGAGATTTCTGGTCTTTGATAGGATAACCTGTGTGTGTGTGTGTATGTGGTTTAAGTGTGGGAAACATGAAAGGAGTAAAGAACACAGATAACATGAAGAGCTTGACAAAATGCTATCTTACATTAACCCACAACATACGTTAGCTATGCTCTTGTTTTTCCTTTTTAAAAATACTTTTAAACTCTTTTTTAACTTACTCAAATTCACTCTGCAGATATATTTAATATATATTTCTTACTTGTCCTTCAATTTCAGTTTTTACTAACTCTAGTAAATGTAAAAGTGTCACCATTTTTACTTACTTATTCAGTTCTGTGTTCCAGAAAGAAAAAACCTAGAAATCACCACCAGAAGGATACTGCAGCACTTCAAAACCCTGTATCATGCTGAACTGAGTTCTTTGTTTCTTTGCTTTGCTATCTTTTAGAATTCATCATACAACAATTTGAAAGAAAACTGTAAGAGGCTAGAATTTTGACTTTGATCAGTAGAGTTGTGTCTGTTTGCTCACAGTGTGACAGCAAGAGTGTATTAGAGAAGTTCAGGATTGACAGAAGATAGTAGAGTGTCAAGAAGCAGAGAAAAAATCTCTATGAGAATCCCTGTAAAGATACTGGAATATAGTAATACAAGGAAGACAACAAGGAGGGGAGTGGTCCCAGGACCTGGGGAGCTTCTGATGAGTGAATTGAAGCCCACAAAAAATTGAAGAGAGAAATTTCATTGAAGAAGAATGAGGTAGCTGGCAGTGCCTTAACTCCAAGATGAGACTCAATCACTGAGTGAGGGGAACGGTTCAAACTTAGGGACACACCGTGACTGTGCAGTGCCCCACAGGCCTCAACAGGGAAATGCAGCAGTGGAGGGGAGTGGCAGGTGTGAAGACGGCACTAGCTGGATTGAGTACTGAGAGATCTGTCCTCCCATACAAGATAGCAATTGGTCTGCAGTCATCTGGCAGAGGGGCTGACCGAGCTCAGAACATAGAGCTACTTCTGGCTCTATCTAGCAGCTCCTAGCTGCAGGCCAAATCAGTCTGGTGGGGACCAGAAAGTTCTGTCTCACTCAGCTTATTCACTTCCACATCAAAAAGCTACTGATGAATTTTTAGGGTACACTGACATGGATTTGGTTTCTGTACCTACACATTATCTGCTAGTGACAACAGAGACAAACCTTGAATTGCACGTTTTGTGGCTTTTTCTTTTTTCTCTCTCTCTTTTTTCCTTCTTTCTCTTGTTTGCTTTTTGTTGTTCTGGTGCTGTATTTTTCCCCCTCTTCACTGTTTGATCTTATTTTATATGTTCATGAACATGATTTCTAGACTCTTTGTGGTTGTAATTCTGTTCTGTTCTTCTTTTTATCTCTTCCTTTTTATCCTTCCAGTTTTTCCACAAGTTTACCAAAGTTACCATGATTAATTACCCTTTGATCTCTAGCGTTACTTCTGAATAATTCATTTTCTTCCATTCTCTATTTTCTCCCTAATCCATTTTAAATTTTAATCCGTGAGGACAAAATTGACATAGTAAGGACTTGTATATGGCATATAATTTTCTAGTTTGTTTCAGATTTTGTCCACAAATTTAGTTCATAAAGTTAAAGTGGAAAATTACTGGTTAACTCAGTCTGTTATTTTCTAGGCTGTATTGTGACAATTGTTTTAACCAGCTGTTCTTCCTGGTATACCAAGACTGAGAATGACACAGAAAATACTGAAGCACAGTGCCAAAGAACCAGGGGCTGGGCCAAACAAGCAGCAACCTTAATCCCAAAAATGGAAGAGATAGGATCTTGAAAAAGACTCAAAATTCAAAAACTAACTACACTTGGAAGATACCTCAGGGAAGTAGTATTTCCTAAGGCAACCTCATTCAATTCAAAAGATGCAAACCCAGAGGATGATGAAGTGCGACAATTGAAAAACTACCACCTGGTCTCTCTGAAGTAGTAAAAATGAAGCAATTGAATGAGCCTCTAGAAAAAAAAATCAAATAAGAAATAGTTTTTTTAGGTAACTTTAGGGATGTTGTCCATAATAAAAATCATGATTAGTGACTGTAGAGCAAATACAGACAAAAAAATTAGAGAGGCTTAAGAAAATTATGGAACTCATGAATGCTCAGCATAGGAAACAAATAGAATAAACAAGGTAGGTTGAAGCAGATATTCAAAAGAATAAAAGTTTCACTGAAAATATTCAGAGAACATTAAGGAATGTAAGAACAAGATCTCAGATAGTAGAAGACAAACTTGCAGTTAGCTATCATGAAAAAAATGATTTCTTAAAAAGAGCAATGGGCAATGAGAAATTAACCCAGCAGCTGCTAGGCAAAGAAGACTCACTTAATATTGATTGGAGTCAACGAAAAAGCAGGAGATAACATCAATGATATAAACATTTTTCACAGACATCATGACAGAAACCTTCCCTAGTAGAGAAAAATAATTTGACATACAGAGACATGCGACATATAGAACTCCATATAGCCATGATAAAAAAGAAAATCCATAGGTACGTATATCAAAAAATTAAACACAAGAATAGAATCTTTAAGCTATAAGGGAAAAGAAACAAATTACTTATAGAAGAAAATCCATCAGAATCAAATCTAGTTTTAGCACAAACACTCTAGTCAAGATACATATGGATTGCAGTATTTCAGTTTTAAAGAAAAAAAAAAAAACTTCAACCCAAATTGATATACCCCACAAAACTATCTTTTAAAACTGACAAAAATAAGATAATTTCATGACAAAGAATGTTTGAGTAAATTATGACCACCAAACCAGCATTTCAAAATATTCTGAAGGATATTCTAAAAAAAGAATTCTATAAACCCCAACAGAAGTAATGCAGCAAGGAAAGCAAACAACCTAGTCAAGGAAGAAAACAAAGAAGGGGAGCCAACAACAGGAAAACAATATGACAAGTCAATACATATCAGTTCTGACCACCAATGTTAATGGTCTCAATTGACCAATTAAAAGACTCAGATTGGAAGAATGGATCAAGACGCAAGATCCAACAATATGCTGCAAACAAGAAACACATGTTACTCAAAAGAAATTAATAGTCTAAAGTCCATTCCAGATGGAAATCAAAACTTCATGTGATGGGTTCCCAAGAAGAAGCAGGGATAGCTATTGGATTTACAAAGTGAATTTCAAGCTAAGACTGATTAAGAGAGATAAAGGTCACTACATCTCCACAAGGAGAACAATCCAAAAGAAAGAGATATGAATTAAATACATATGCAGCAAATACCAATGCACCCAATTATACAAAACAGACACCAATGGACATGAAAAATAAAATAAGCACTAACACAATTGTGTTGGGAGGGTTCAATATCCCACTGTCACAAAAAGGCAGATGAACTGGACAAAAAATCAACAGTGAAATACTAGAACTGAACAAAAATTTTGAACAAATGGATTTAATAGATGTTTGTAGAGTGTTTCACCCCACAACACCAAAATACAAATTATTCTCACCTGTGCACAGAATATACTCCAAAACTGACCACAAACTAGTTCATAGAATATGCTTAAAGAAATGCAAAGGAATTTAAATGATCACATGCATATTATCAGATGATAGTGCAATGAAATTGTAAATTAATGGCAAAAAGTCACAAGAATTTGATAAACATGGAATTTAAATAACACCTTGCTAAACAACCAATGAGTCACAGATGAAAATAAAGAAGAGATTAGACAATTTTTACAATGAAATGATAATGACAATAAAACATATTGGAACTTATTGGACACAATGAAAGCAGTCTTAAGAGGGAAATTTATAACAGTAAATACCCATATCAGGTAAACAGAGCAAGCACAAATAAACAAGTTAAAGACATACATTAAACTTTTAGAACAATAAGAGCAGGCTAAGCCCAAAGCTTTTATGAATGAGGAAATTATAAATATTAGAGCAGAAATTAATTCACTGGAGACAAAAAATACAATGAACCAACGAATCAGTGTATCAATTGAAAAAATGGAAAAGGTGAAATCACAATGGACCTTGTAGAATCCAGATCATCTACGCTTCCTTTAAAAACCAGTATTCTAATAAGATGTAAAATACAGAAGTAGATAGATTCTAGATACATATGAATTACCAATGCACAATCAAGAAGATATAAAAATCCTAAAACAAATCATGATAAATCAAAGAAATTGAAGAGTAATTTAAGATCTACCAATGAAGAAAAATCCAGTTAATGATGGATTCATGGTTGAAACATCCAAGAATCTTAGAGAAGCTCTAATAACACTATTTCTCAATCTCTTTAATGAAAATAAAAGGGAAGAAATACTCCCCAAATTCATTTCTGAAAGCAAGCATTACCCTTAAGGCAAAACCAGAAAGGGACCCAACAAAGAAAATGAATTACAAGACAATCTTCCTAATGAACACAGATACAAAATTCTTCAATAAGATACTGGAACTCAGAATGCAGCAAATCATCAAGAAATTTATACCCTATGACTAATTGGGATTCATCCCATAGATGCAGTGATGGTTTGACTTACATAAGTCAATAACTATAATAAAACATATAAACAAGACTAAGGACAAAATCATATGATCATTTCAATAGATTCAGAAAACCTTTTGACAGTGAATAGCACAATGTTTATGGTAAAAAACCATGCAGCATATTGGAATAGATAGTCTTTACCTCAATCTGATAAAAGCCATCCATGACAAACAAGCAACATCATATGAAATAGACAAAAACTGAAAGCTTTCTCTCTAAAATCAGGAACACGACAAGAATATCCACTGTCTCCATTCTTATTCATTTAACTCCTGGAAATTATAGTCAGAGTAATTAGAGAAGAGAGAGAAATAAAAAGAACAATGTTAGGTAAGGATGAAGTTAAATTACCATTATTTGCAGATGACAGAATGCTTCACATGGAAGGCCCTACAAGCTCCACTAAAAACTGCTATGTTTAACAAACTTATTCAGTAGTGTAGCTGAATATAAAGTTAACATTTTAAAATCAATAGTCTGTTATGTGAATAACAAACTCACAAGAAAGAAATTAGGGAAACAATATCCTTCACAAAAACACCAGAAAGAAAGAAAGAAAGAAAGAAAGAAAGAAAGAAAGAAAGAAAGAAAGAAAGAAAGAAAGAAAGAAAGAAAGGGAGAGAAAGAAAGAAAAGAAGGAAGAAAGAAAGAAAAAGAAAAAGAAAGAAAAGAAGGAAGGAAGAAAGAAAAAGAAAGAAAGGAAGAAAGAAAGAAAGAAAGAAAGAAAGAAAGAAAGAAAGAAAGAAAGAAAGGAAGAAAGAAAGAAAGTCAGACTTAGGAATCAACCTAACAGAGAATATAAAACACATATTTAGGAATCATCTAACAGAGACTGTAAATGACATCTACATTGAAAACTACAGTACTATGAAAAAGATGATTGGAGAGAATATCCAAAAATGGAAAGATATCCCTTGCTCATAAATAGAAAGAACAGTATAGTAAAATGGCCATATTTCCAAAATTTTTTATACATATTTAATACAATTCTGATCAAAATTCCAATAGCATATTTCACAAAATTAAAGAAAACAATCCTAAAATTCATGTGGAACCACAAGATAGCTAGAATAGCAAAGGCAATTCTGGGCAAAAGAGACAAGGCGGGAGGTATCACAATCCCTGACTTGAAATTATGCTTTAAAGCTGCTGTAATAAAAACAGTATGGCACTTGCAGAAAAACACCCTAAAATCAATGTAACAGATTAGAAGATGAAGAAACAACTCCAGACACATTAAGCCAACTTACTTTGACAAAGATAAGCCAAGCTATCTTTTACAAAACCCTTTTTCTGCAACAAAGATTTCTCTGTAATAAATGCTGCTCTAAAAACTTTCTTTTGCATATGCCAAAAATTAAAGTTGTACTCATCTCTTTCACCATGCACTAAAATAAATTCAAGATGTATCAAAATGTAAGTATTAAAACAGAAACATTAAATATACTGAAAGAATAGGTAAAACTCTTGAAAACACTGATGTAGGCAACTATGTTATGAATAAAATCTCGATAGTACAGAAACAATCATAAAGAATCAAGAACTAGATTTTTATTGTATAAAAAATCTTTCCCTTAGCAAAAGAAACCACCAACAGAGTGACAACCCAAAAAGTGGGAAAAAGTGTTTTTTTTCCACTGCAAAAAATGGATCACTAATGAGAACATATAAAGAACTCAAAAAAAGTCACACCTCCCCAATTTAAAGATACACTCCAAAAATTGTGATCTGAGGCAATGCACACTTCTCTGATGAAGAAATAGAATCAGCAAGTAAATAAATGAAAAAATGTCCAACATCATTGGTCATTTGAGAGATGCATATTAAAACATTGAGATTCCATCTCACCCCAGAAACAATGGCTATTGTCAAGAAATCAACCAATAGTAAATAGTGCAGGGACGGTGGGGAAAAGGAACCCTCTTCCAATGTAGGAAGTGTAGATTGGTGCAACAACTGTGGAAAGCAGTGTGGAGCGTCCTTGAAAACCTAGGATTTGTACTAGTCTCCTTCTGCCCTTCCCAGAAGAATTAAAAGCATCATACCACAGCAATATATGTGCACCCATGTTTATAGCTGCTCTATTCTTAACAGTTAAATCTTGGGAACAACCCAAATGCTCACCCAGCTAAGGAATATATTAAAAAAAGATGTCATCTTTTTATTCAATGAAGTAGTACTCAGCCATAAAGAAGGATAAAGTGGAGACTTTTATAGGTAAATGAATGCAATTTTAGGCCATACCCATAAGTGAAATAAAGCAGACACACACATGTAAATGTCATATTGCTTCTCTAATGTGAGAAGCTGAAAGAGTAACTGTCTAAAATGAACAATAGATATTGTAAAGTGTGAAGAAACTTCAAACGGAAAGAAAAACTGTAATGGAGGAATGAAGAAAAGAAAGGGAAAAGCAGAAGAAAAAATATACATGATAGTTAAGATAGTTATACTACTAATTTCTCTTTGTTCATTGAAAAGAAAGATTTTTGTTACTGTTGTTTGGACAATTAATTGCTGATATCTTACACTCTGAGTAACTAATTTAAAAACAATACACAATGTATTAGCCATTGATAGCCCCCTATTATCTTGTTGCAAACGTTTGTTTCATGTTTTCTCATTTTAATAAAAATAAGCAGTTCAAAGTTGCGTTATTTCTCTTCACATGGATGTGTCAAGTGCTCATTATTTATAATGCTACCATCAGTAACTTTATCATACAGAGTATTATTGCTTTGTACTATTTTGTATGTGTGACACAAGACTCTTCTCCAAAAGTAAGCCATCCTGTTTATCTAAGAGCTTAAATTAAAACATTGTTATTAAATGTGTGGACTAACTTCAGTAAGTATCTTCATTTATGAACTAGGAATGGAAGAGAATACAGAGCTGAAAAACAAGCGAAGCAAAGCAAAACAAAACAATAAAAAACTGGACACTGATCCAGCAAGGGCAGCCCACAATCTTCCTCAACAATCCAGGCTGGAGGGTAAAACTTGTCTGGCTTCAACTGGTAGGAAATGACTAATAATTAAACACAAGATACAGCAGAAACATTTGAGAACACTTGTTTAAACTAGAAAAAATTACATACAATTTGTGTGCTCAAAAGAAGCCTCATGGAAGAGGCGGAATCTGTAATGATTTTGGACACATGAAAGAATATTTAAATGACAGAAGTGAGAAGAAGAAGAAAGGTCATCATCACTGTCATGCAGGAGAAGCAGGTGGGTAGAAGAATCTGATTTACTTGGAATATAACGTATATGAGGGAAGGGAAAAATTTAGTATAGAATTTAGTATAAAAATTTAGTAATATAGAAAAGTTTAGTATTTAGAATAATTGCAAGAGCAGTAGCTATAGTCAGAAAGTAGAGGTAAACAAAAATAAGTTAGTTCACTTAATAGAGAAATAGAATTATTTCCTGTGTATTTCTTTTGTATATTTTCTTTACATAATTTCATATATATTTATGGATATATATATATATATGTACTTTAAACAAATATGAGACCATACCATATATACTTTGTGGTAGCATTCTATTTCAGCTAATAATCCCTACCTTTCCAATACAGTAAACGTTTTATTTTATAAAAGTTGGACTGTATTCATTTTTTTTCAGTCTACTTTTCACAAAACAGAGTAGATTCCTATCTGCTTTTCCTCTTTTTGTGTGCTTAAATTCATTTAAAAAACAATACTAAGATGTAGCTAAAATTATTTATCATTGTTAGTTTGTTGACTTTGTTGTTTAATTTTGAAGATGTTATATTTTGGTATCACCTTACCAAACATGAATTCTTTTATTGATTATATTTATTTTTAAATCAATATCTCTGCCTTTTTATTGGCTAAGGCAGTCATTATTACTAATAAAAAGGGTTATGGACATAAGGTTTGTTGGCACTTATTTTTGGGAGCACATACATACAATTCTTGACATTAAATTGACTTCTTTGTAAATGTTAAAGTTTAGTTCAAAGTCTGTAAGATGGTTAGACATGGATTAAACACACTCAATGAATACGTCTTATGCTCTTTAAAGGCTAATATTTTACAGAAGATTTATTTGAATTCTATCTGAAGACACACAATTTAATACACACAAGTCCTGTAGACTTTCGTTAAACATGTTACTTGTCCCTCAGACACAATATAAATACATACTATTTTCAGCACAATTTAATCATAATTGTAATTATTTTCATCTACCATTCAAAATTGCTGCCATTTCTCCTCTTGTCATAAAGTTTTACTCTGGCTCATTTCTTTGTCTGAGAATTCTTGTCAGCCTCACCAAATGAGCAGCAATGTCCTTACATTTTTGAAACTGCACTGGACAAAAAGGAAAGAGGATAAAAGTGGGCTCTAGAAAATGTTTGAATTTTGTATGAATCCAAGTAAATTTTTTTCTACCTTTAGTGAATAAAAGGATATTTGTGAAATCCAGTAATACCACCTATCATTTTTATCATTTTAACCTGGGGACCCAATTCATAGAAACATGTAAAGACAATTAAGTATAAACCTGGTTTTAGGGAGTTGACATTTCTACACAGGCTTCTTTCTGTGATAATATCTAAGTTCTATTCAATTTTGTCTCGTTTATACTGGTGTGCTTACAATTTTACCTGATTTGGATTATGAGAATATATTATTTCTTCCTTCTAAAAAGCTTAAAGCAGGATTCAAACATGAATATATAGGATGGCAGCAGCAATAGTCTATTCCCCAAAATGTGTTGACACTAATTTCTCCAGTGCATTAAGTAGTTATGAGCTGAATAGTTATAGTTTTTTTCTTGAAAATTTTTTTTCAATTAATGAAAGCATCTAATATTTTGAGGAAAAACATTTTTCCTTCAGAATGTTTAAATTCTAATTAGATGTGTGTTTTATCTTGAGGCTTATATAAGGGTGGAAAATGAAGGCAATATGAAAAAAGAAAATGTATAATATATAAAAAAATAAAATCAAGCATATAAATATGAATAGAAGCACTCTAACATCCCAGTGCTAAAGAACATGAAAGATCAGACATCAGGCACAGGTGTTGAAATATATATTTGACAATTTGATACATTCTCTAGTTCATGCAATTAGGCTTAAGTTTCCATTACATCTCTATATTCTAAATCCAAAGACAGCCATCAGTGTCTTGTTTCTAATTCTTTTTCCCCCAAAATACCTTCATCTTGTTCTTTTTTCATTCCTTTCTGAAAGCACATTTACCTACATTCTTTAAATTGCCCAAACCATTTCTTACAACTCTGTATTTCACTTTCAATAACAGCTAGTGAAATGCCTTGTCATTTTTGCCTTTAAAATTTGTTTAAAGTCTGTAAGACCCTAGGTAGTATGTATAAACTGGCTTAAAATGTGTCTCCAGAGTTGCAGATAATTTTTTTGTTCCATAATCAATCTGTGCCTCTTTTTTCCTTAAGAGTCTGCAATGTGAACTACATTAGATTTTGATAAGTAGAAAAAGATACTTGAAGTACATGCAGCGATTAGGAGCATTAGTTAAGATGGTCTAATAAAAGATGATGCTTTTGAATGTGTCATAGAGTGCTATAGGCCAGTGATGAAAAACATTTTAGACTCGAGTGCCCAAACTGTAACCCCAAACCCACTTACTTATCACAGAGTTCCGGCTCTTCAATTAACCAGAATACCGAGGTTTTAGAGAAAGTAACTCATATGTTGACATCTTGTAATAAGATAAAAATAAATAACTTGCTTTCAATAGGTTTGCCAGCACTGCTGTCCACTATAGGGGTCCTTTGACCACTGTAACTAATTCCTTAGTCCTCTCCAACCCCAGTGTGTAGACACTTACAGCAGCATCTCTTCCCAGGCAATGACTCTGTAAGGTAGAGAAGACTCCTGTATACAGGGAAGATTAGGGATCAGTTACATCCTAAGAGAAGCTCAGAATTTTCACCCATTCATTTTTACAATTCCAAACATATTACCGCACATAGGCTCATTTAGATTATATCACTATTCTTCCCTTGAATGTTGATACAAATATTATAACCGTTTCACTGTTTAACAAATGTTGGATATTTTTAAATCTTTTATAGTTTTCTTTTAATTTCCTCAAGAAACTTTACAAACAAACCACACTGTCTCAGTCACAAAAGCAGACCCCCAAAAATGGTATTCCGCTAATGGATGGAAAACCAGAGAAGACTCAGACCCAAAACCAATTGTCTGTGCCCCTCCGTACTATGAATCCTCAAACATAAACATCCTGTGATAAATGTTTGGACATATCTGGTTATGTATACAACAGTGACATTTTTATGAAACACTTAGTTTTTATTATTTATATTTATTTCTCATTACTCTCGTAGCCACATATAAGATTGATAAATAATATTCTTAATTTTTAAATGAAAAGCTTTAAATTCAGAATTATGAAAATATTTTCCCATTGTACTTATAATGATCATCTGGTTAAAATCTTAGTTAATGGGCACTTAGTTAATGGGCTCTTAGTTAATGGGCACTTAACTTTCTGTACAGTAGATCTAAGGTTTAGTTCAAATATTTCAGAGAGAGTAGACATAATAGCAAGTAATAAATACTCTCATTTGTCATATTTAATGTCTTTAATATATACAAAGTGATGCTTCAAATGATATCCATGCTTTTTGTTCTTCATGAGTTTTTTAACAACGTACAAACACACGATCACACCTATGATACACTTGCAACACTAGTAGAAACACTAAATTAACAAGATATGTTCACACACTGCCATGGAACACAGGAGCGTAAAAGAAAGTAAGCTTCTTTATTTTAGACGAAAATATTATAGTATGTTAATTATAACAATAATAATTTCAACAGCATCTAAAACCTGTTGAATTAAATACCTGTAGGGTTCTGCACCAAGTAGATTATGTTTATTAAATCATTTACTTCATTCTCATAACATTGTCACAAATGAGGTAAACATTGCATAAACTACCTCAGGCATACAATGAAGAGACTCAGGGTCCTTCCTGCCCTTAACTATGGTTTCTCTGTCCTTAGAGCTGGCACAACTGCCCACTGAGGAATCCTGAATCCTGTGATCAGTATGATGGTGACATCTTTCTTCCCAGGAACCTTCTTTTATGACCAAGAGGAATTTGTTTTGTCCCACAACAAGAATGTCAGAGGCTGAGTGATTTCTTTTAAAAAGAGATTCAGAGAAAAATATCCAATTGAATCCTATATAATCTGTAATTTCTGTTTCTTCACAACTACTGTCAGAGCAAGTTCAGTTGCCTGGTACCAGGAGTAAAGATTGTTTTCTTTAGATAGCTACTCAGAAGACATAATTCTATTTGTGTGTGTGTGTGTGTGTGTGTGTGTGTGTGTGTGTGTGTGTATTTTTCAGTTTTACACCCAAATTCTTCTTTAGTCATGTTGCTAAACTTATCTTGTTCAACTTGACACTTCTAAAAGAAATTTCTTGTTCTGTTCCCTAACCACAAAGTCAAGCATCATCTCCTTGGATGTTCTACTTTGTAGTATTTTGTTGTTGGAGCAGTTTTACTCCAAGGAAATGCTTCTTGTGAAAGCACAAATTCTAGGTGTCCTGTGTAATTGGAAATTCTAGGTGTTTTATCTTTATTACATTTTTTTGTGAGAACACTGTCATGTTAAGAGACACAACATTGCAGTCCAAGATTGAACACTAACCAGCTTTATGGTTGTGATGATTTGTGTAAACTTTTTGATTTAAATTGTAACTTAAACAATACAATAAATCCTTTATACTGGACATATTGTACCTTATCTGACAGCCTTGTGCTATGCCCATACCCCGTCACCACATTTATTTCTACAGTCAGAACAAACCAAGTTAATCTGTGTTTTTCCATGTATTGGTGTTTACAGCAACAGTGTCTAGCAAAGACAGTGTGTAGCTTTTATTCTTAGATATTGACGTTTATTAAATGTTTAATAAAATGTATCAGTTATACATTTTTTGAGGTTCACTGTGATTTTTCAAAAGATACAGATAAAAAAAGTGTCTATCTATGACCAAACTCTACCACTTCTAGGTATATGCCCAAAGGAAATGAAATCAGCATTGCAAAGAAATACATGCACGGTCAGATTTATTGAGGCATTATTCACAACATTTAAGATATAGAATAATCTATAAATGGAAGAATGAATAAAAGTGCCTATAATGGTTGATGCATTATGTCAACTTGAGAGGTTTAGAAGTTTAAGTAAGGGACTCAGCAGGGAGCCAGGTTCTCACTTTGTAAACATCCTCATCCTGTGCAAGAGGAGGGCATGGAGATTGGAAGTGCTATACCCTCCCTCGGGGTGGGAGTGGCCTACATAAAATATGAGAGGAAAAGAGTTTTACTGCTGTCCTCTTATTCTTGCTGATTTTGCTGTGTTCTGCTGCCTTGAAGTGATGCCTCTGTGCCGTGACACTCTACCTTGATGCCAGATGACTTTAGACTGAAACCTCCAAAGTAAAACCAACTAAACCTTCCCTTCCTTAATTTTGGGTTTTGGGCATTACAGATCACTGATGACTAGATTTAAATGTGTGCCATTAAGCAGAATATTATTCAGCCATAAAGAATAATTAAAATCCTCTTGTATGCAGCAAAATGGATGGAAATGGAAGGCATTAGGCTAGCAACCTAATTCAGACACGGAAAGGCAAGTTTTCACTCATATGAGAGTTAAAGAGAGACTGGATTTATATTCTTATATGCTGTGTGTGTGTGTGTGTGTGTGTGTGTGTGTGTGTGTGCAGGGGATCGAACTCTTTTTGACCTTGCACTTGCCAAGGAAGTGTTTATGCCACAGAGCCAAATCCCTGAACTCTTATATTCTTTTTGTAATGGTATTGTGGTTCTGTTTTTCAGCACAGAGTGAGGTAAATTTTATCCAGATTATTTCTCTTCCACTAATCCAGACCATTAAATCAAATCTTCACATTTATGAAAGCATTTATATCTTTCTAATAGACATTAATTACTACCTCCAAAGACATTTCTTCAGAATGCTAACTGAAGAAACTCTTCACTTATCCAGACCATTTTTATAGTCAATTTTAACATATCATATTCACCAGCAGTTATGCTTTTATTTTTTATTACTGTGGATGACTACTGTATACTTGTAGTTTTTAATTTGGTAATTTTATCTGGCTGAGATTTCAAATTTCTCCGTAGTCCAGCTCCATCTCATTTCTCTAACCATAGCTCCACTTTCCCCAACCTAAGCCCAACAGTGCTGACCGCGTCCCTTTCCTGAGCGCTCTGTTGTCTGGTGCGTTCTTGCCTCTTAATGTTGGCTGAAGCCTAGGACTACTAAAACAGGTAAGTTCTCGCCTTTACAAAAAAAGATAGCTTTATAACAGCTACTATATGTATAAATCTATAACCTCTGAAAATCAAAAACTAAAATTTGCTTTTATGAACCTATTATGTCCCTTATGTCTCATTGATCCTTGTATTGAGCACTTGCTTGATATTGCTGGCTCTGACTTGCTACCTAGATACAGCAAGCAACTTCCTCCTGCAAGAGAAAGAGAAAAGGACACAGACACAGGCAAGGCAGGCCAGGGAGGGTATGGACATCAGACTCCCATTTTTTCTGAACATTGCTGACTTGAGAAAGGGAGATTTTTGAACCAGAGACACCAATTGCATTATTTCATTTTCACGTGCTTCTGATTTGTTTATTAATATGGTCCTGTCATCTCAACTTTGTCCATCGTTTGCTCAGGTTACCTATGATCCTGAGGAATCAACAAACAGTGCCAAAAATCAGAAAAAGGAACAGGAGCATCCCGAAGGGTGTGCCCTGGTCAGACCGCAGGATCCACACTGTAGTTAAACATAATCCAGTAACAGAGCAAAGCCCTGTGATATGAATTACATTCAATTTTGGGTATTTTTTTTCTCTCTGAGAAACCCCAGAGATACAGGAATTTGTATCGTTTAAAGTGAAAAGAAGTGTAGACTTGATGCATAAATATTTCCCTGAGAGCAATCCAAATAATTTGTAAAAATATGGAACCTTATAAATCATCTCACTGAATCTGTTAGGTTTTCAAAAAAAGAATAAAATCACAAAAAATGTATAATTCACTTGTGATTCTCTTATAGAGAATGCTAGATATAAGAAATACATATATTTATCAATATATGCTAATTAAATAATAACATATTTCTATATATGAAAAAGTATATACATATGTATACCTATGTACACACACATATATATACACAAATATACACGTGTATATATAGATATCTGTGCATAATAGTAGTGTATATAATAAATTTATTGTTTAATTACTGTGTAACAATAAATGCTATACATGTTATACATGCAGATATACTAACAAAGATGAATGTAAAGATTAAACACAATATTCTTGAATCATTTATTAAATGTTATATAATTCATATTTATGAGTAAAAATCTAAAAGTCAAGTAAATGACTCAGAAAATGCACATTTGCTGGTATTTTCATCTGTATTAAGATAAAATCCCTTTGTAAAGAGAAAATTTTCAATTTTTTTCTTAGATTGGCAGGAGGTCCACATGTTAACATGATCCAGCACCCTAATCTCCACTAAAATGACAGACTAACTTGCCTAGGGTGGTGCTGGGTGAAGGCAACTTTTTCATGATTTTTGAATCAAAAATCCAGCAATAATCTTATGTCTCCGAAATCAATGCTAACTTTTCATTTTGCATTCTCAGCCACAGATGCATATCTAAGCCCTACATTTACATATAAGTTTGGAGTCTGTAGTACTGATTCCATTATTATCACTGTAGGTCAATGAGTCAGTCATTATTCAGCTTCTCTTCTATCAAGTAAAAGAGGTCTCTCCCTTCTTTGAATTTGAGAGCTTTTGACAGATTCCAACATGAAAAAGATACATGAGCATCTATCAGTGTACTGCTTTGCCTGACAAAGTCAACTCTCACCCATCAGGTATTGCTAGAATGATTGCAAATCCAATTCACTGTCATCACATTGATGAAAACTGCTGTTAGTCAATAATTTTATCAAGATGTTAGTTAATTTTCATCTTCAAAATCTGATCAATGAAAAGAAACTGAGTTATTGAATCCTTAAACTGCACTCAGCATTGATTACATTCAGTTCTTCTCTTTCTTTTTTGGCAAGTGGTATAGGGTGACTAAGGTCTCTGGTTCTAAACAATTTGAAGTACCAACATTCATTTAGTTCCTGCCCTGTGTCCGGATAGCTTTCTCCTATAGAGAATGAAAATACATGGCCCGATTCCTGACTCCAGTTCTGCAAAGAAAAGTATTGTTATTCTTTTTGTGCCATTGAGAAGAATGAGTCAATATAAGGTCTCTGTTGGTTGCCCAAAGCCACAAGCCGGTAAGAGACAGAAGCAGAATTTTAATTCAAGACTTTCTGACTTCTCAATTTCTGTCATTGTTTATGGTTTCTGAATGTTGACATTGAATTCTGTGTATTGAACTGTGTAACTTGTAGATGTTTGAGCATATTGAAATAGATTTACAACTTGGGAAAACCCCAAATTAAATGACAGCATAATCTCTCTCTCTGTCGGCAACTACTCTATTATGCTCTAAGAATGTTAGTGTGTTATTTCAATCCTGTCAATAAATTAAGGATTTAGTGTGATTATTTTTATGTGTTATAGAGACAGAAATTCAGGGATGACCATTCAGTAACTTCAGTGTCATGCTGTTGCAAATTCTGAGTCCCACACATGTGCTTTTAACCAGTATGTATCACTGAGCTAGTCAGAGACCACTACAGAGAGAGAAGACAAACTACTGGGACCTTAACCCTCTATGTTCTAAACGCATGATTTGTGTTTTTGCCTAAAATAGAGAAGGACTTAAAAACAACTTTTGCTAAAAAAAAAAAAAATGTATGCTATATTTATGGGCCAAATAGTTAGTTTTCAATAGGTTTCTAAAAGTACAATAAGCTTGACCTTCATGTTATATCCCTCTCTACTTTTTAAAATTTAATTTAGTTTAATTATTTGGTACTGGGAATTGCACTCACGACCTCATATTTACCCAGCAGGTTTTTATGTAGCTGAGCTAAATTCCCAGTCTACCCTCACTATTTTAAATCTTTGCATATAGGTATGTTAATAATGTAAGAAAAGTTGAAAAAACAAGATCTCTCAGCCCTTAATTTTCTAGGAAATCACATTCCTTTTCAAGTCTGAAGACACCAAAAAATTCGTAGAACACTCACTAGTATCCCAAGGCCTCCATTTCCCTAAATCTAAAGTTACCTTTGATTCATACAGAGTCACACATAACTGAAACTACCACACACAGAAACAACCATTTATTTGAACTGAACTTCCCCTGGGGCCATGGTAATTTTTATGAAGATAGAAAACCTAAAACCTGGACTGTGACAATGTTTTGCCATATGCCTGCCTATCCCAGTACCTCATAAATTTGGCCTCTAGTCTTTCGTGAAGTGATCAAACTGATCCTTTTCACCTGGACGTGTTTCCTATATCTAATATTTAAGCTGGAGGTCTTTCTTTATCTTCTCTCATTTTACAATTAAAGTTTTTGCCTGTAAATGCATAAAAAGCCACTCTGTTTTCAAAACACAATCTATTGGAAGATGCAGAGCTGTAAGCAATAGATTCTGTAGCTCTTGCCATAGATTTAAGCGAGGAGAGCTAGGCATATTTTAGCCTAGGGGAAAATGTGGAGGGGTGCAGAGGTGGGAGAAAACAGGAGAAGAGGTGGGGGACAAAGGGACAGACTTCTCTGAGAAAGTGTCCTGGAGGCTGTACAGAATGGAAGAAGAGTCTGGTATTCTTTTTCTATTTGTTTATGTTCAACTGATGAATAATAATTGTGTATTCTTTATGAGAGACAATGTGATATTTTGATCAATATATATGAGCACTTTGGAAAGACACATGCAAGCAAATTAAAATATTCATCCCCTTTGAAATTTATCAGTTTTGTGCTGTGAGTGTTAAAATCTATAAATCTATTAGCAATATATTTTAGCAATTTTTAATATGAAATATATATTAATAACTGTGGTCACCATGCAGAACAGTATGTAACAAAACATATTACTCTGTTATAATTGTGACTTTGAAGGCTTTGATCAACGTTGCCCCTGTGTCTCTTCTCCAGCCCATCTTAACCAATTCTTTATACATGTGGGTGAGAACACACAGAGATTTATTTTTGTAACCTTGTATATTTTTCCTAGGATAATGTCTTGCAAATTTATCTATGTTGTCACGAATGGCAGGATTCCTTTATTTTCATAGTCTGTAGAGTTTAGATATTACACCTGATAACACAGAAATACAGAGGGCCATAACAGACTATTATGAACAACTATATGCCAACAAATTAGATAACTTAGAAGAAACAGATGATTTCCTGTATGCCACTTACCAAGACTCAGTCAGGAAGAAATTCAGGGATCGTTTCACAGAAGAATACTATATTTGCACTTAACCACCAGCTTAAAATGGTGGGTGCTTTTCGCAGGGAATATGAAGGCAGATTTCGTAAGCCCCGCACGCCCACTAGAGAGTTAGCATTAACATGAAGCATTGGGATGGAAACCATCTCCTGCTTCATAAAATGCATTATAGCGTTTCCCAAAATACAAATCTAGGACTACACTGACAGCAATGCAAAGCAGGAAAGGAAGCCCCAGGGTGAGCCGTGGGCAGAGTGGGACACCCATGGTGACCTGTCTGTGCTGTGTCTGTTTGATTGCTGTGAGGAAGGGAGAAACCAAAGCCACACACAGTGGCTTCTCAATACAATTTCCAGAGAGTAAGATAAAAAATTTCAGATAGAGTCCTAATCTTTCTTCAGTGCAGGGACTATCGTCTTCTACTTTGTTCCCAACAGGTGGCACAGCAGCTGGCCCTGAGTAGGTGTTCACAAAACAGAGGAAAATAAATTATTTATATTAATCATAATTATGGTAATGCTTGGATGTGTTTCAATATTTGCTTATTAGCAAGCACTATTTTAAGCATTGTATATTTATTAACACAGCTAATTGTCAACATAACCCTATGACGCACCTCTGCACCTGCTTCTTCCTTTCAGCTAAAGGAGGGTTTTTGGACGTCTAAGATTTTTAATTACCTGTGAGTTTGCTATATTCAGTGTTACTTAAATATGGTTTTGTCGTTCTTTCTTCTTTATAATCCTCCAGAACCAGTTTTACTATTAGGAGACTGAAGAGCGATAGATCACCTTATTCTGCAAGTGTTCTTTTGATACTCTGTCTTCTTGGTTTATGATACGAAAGAGTAAATTTTTCTAACTGCTCCAATGGTACATGGAAGGTTCATAAACTCACTGAATTTTTTGTTTCAGTTTTTATTGCTTAATATTCCTGCAATAAAGCTAATGCAGTTTGCTGGTGTTTCGTGAACTGGGCAAGGGCTTCTGGGTGCTACCTCAGGAAAATGATGTAGGCCTTACCCCTAAAATTGTTTGCCTCTCAGCTAACTACCATTATTATCAAATTATGCCTCACTCATTTTATTATTTAAACACTAGCCTAATATAAGGATACTATTACAAATTCTAGTAAATGTTTATTTGAAGATTGGAAATTAACACAGGCTTTACTACTAAATGACATCTGGGACTCTTTTCGAGATATGATATTGTTGAGTTACTAATTGGATGAGTTTTAACCATTATCCTCTTGCCTCAACTCCCAGGGTGTTGGGATGGCAAGCATGAGCCACCATGCCTGGAGATAATGTCTAAGAGAAACAAAATCTGGAGGGCTGAATCTAGTTCAATTTCTGCCTTATAATAGCTATTTCATCTTGAGTAAAACTGTTAAAGTGTCTCAGAATCAATATCATTGAAACAGGCATAGTATACCCTATAACATCTTTCAATGGTTCTTACAGGAGCTTTGTAAAAGCAGAGTAAAACTTTGAAGTCTTTCAAAATGTTATTTGAAAACTATAAATGATATTATATGAAGGAGGCATTCTAGAGATATTTTACAGTGGTGCAACATTAAAAAAGTGATGCATATAAAATGATATCCAATTATAAGTTCTTTCATGTTCAACTAATTCTAATAAATTGAATTGCCTTCAAGATAGTGCTGTAGGAGTAGTGTAATAAAAAAGAAACAAAACAAAAATATGCCCCATCCCTATCATGCATCAACATAGGAATTTATCTACCAAATAAATTTTTTCTCATGATAAAGTTCTGGTGTACTTTAAGACAAGAAGTAAAACAGGATATTGAAGCAACTATACAAAATTTTGGTGAATTTTCTCATAAATTTCCTGATTTTTATTAACAGCTAACAGCAAAATTAAAACTGAATTATTTATGAAATTTGTCCACAAATATTTTCTTGAACTTGAACTGAACTTTGATGAGCAAAATGTATTTAATTAGGCATATTTGCCTTCACTTTTAATTTCCATTTCACGTGGCTTGGCTCCTTATCTGACAGCCATATTGGTGTAACTGAACAGGCAGTCACCACCCAAGGGGAATTTGATTGAACACACCCATGCTCAACCTCTTCCTCATGCAGTCTTTGTCTCTGACACAGGCAGGGTAGGGAGGTATAAATGAAAGTGTTGATGGTGGATAAAGTATATAGCAAAGGTTTGGCCTTATTTTGGAAAACCAAACATTGAGGACACATTGAAAATATAAGTATAATTCACTGAAAGTTAATCTATTTTCAAATCCAGTTCCTAAATTTATTCTGTTGAATTTAAAAATAAAGAGAATGTATTTATATTAACTCTTTCTTTTAGCGTTTCTATTACATATTTACTCTCTTTGAGGTACTGACCTCTGTGCTGTGGCACAAGACCAAAAAGATATTCCTGCCTTTAAGTGTTCTACGTCCTTTGATGGGAGCAGCTACATATTAAAAATTTGAGACAGAGGCTTTCTTTTGTTTGTTTTCACAAAGGCCATCAAAGTTTACTAAATACTTAAGTTAAAAAAATGACTATTTGTTTTAATGCATTGATTATAGATTTGAGTTTGATGTAAAATATGAATTTATTAAAGCCATTGTGGAAATAAAGTGCTCAGCAATGCAATGTTTTCAATCTCCACTTGGAACTGTTCAATTTTGGTAACTGTGACCTTCAGCAATAGGAAATGAATGTCTTCATTCACAAGATTTCCTGTAAATGGGCCTAAAAGTTCAATTTCCTGGGAGTCACTTTTGCCTTAGTGCACCCTGGAGCCCTGCACATGAAACTGGATAGTTTTTAGAAATTAAGAAAAAAGAGAGGCTATTCAATTATCTAGTAAAAAGATGCATTATGGAGGAAATTCTACTATATGCTCTAAAAAACAAAGTTGGTCTTTGGATTATTTGTTATGTAGAACTCTAAATGCTTCAGGCTCTAACCCTAAATATGATAATTGAGAACCCTAAATATGATAATTGAGAAACGATTTCATCTGTTTACCTTAACTTTTCTTTCTTAACAATGTTGAGGAAAGAGCCAATGAGTCTACTTTCCCATAGATATTAGCTACATTTAAATTTTTAATACTAGTTATATTTATATAAGTAAAATTAATCTAGGCATTGACATAAATTTGAGTTTTGGAATTCCAAACCACTTGTCACTTCATGTATAACTTTTAATGATACCTGAAGTTAGATCTGGTCCCAGAACTCTTCTGTCTATAGTATCACACAGTGCACAGCACCCGAATTGTTCTGTCACTTCAGGGTAATAGAGACACAGAAAGAGACTCATCACACTTGAATATGCCCATGCTTTACCTGTGTCTCCTAAGATACACTTTTCAGCAAGGACTTCATAAAAATCTAACTCCTGACACTCAAACTAGTGGCTCTTGGAGTTGAAAAGTTAGGGCCTGCTTTATTTGCACAAACCAAAACTTAAGGCTTGTTTCTTAATCCTTAAAATAACACCTGTATGACCAGCCCACAAAATAAAAGGTTTCAATTAGATGCCTCAAAATACCTTGCGTTAAATTGTTCTTATTTTTTGTCTCCTCAACTAAAATCAAATTTATTTCACCAAATATAAATGGTAAAACATATTCTCAGTAACATGGAGTATAGGTTTGAAATTGTAAGACTTAAATATAGTTTTAAGATTAACTGAAGGTATTCCGGGAGCATTTTAAATATATTCTAAGTCCTATTTCAAAGACCAAGGAGACTGAAAATTGTGAAATGATGTTTCTCCAAATATGGGCTCCATTTTGACAATTCTAAGATCGTAAGTGCAGCCTTCAGGAGCCCTGCATTCAAACATTTTCTTAATGTCAACTAAATGTGAGGGAAACAGGAGTGAGACAGGGGAGTGCATGTAATACCAAGTAATGTAATATTGTTAAAATAAGGAATCTTGACTAAGATTTTTAGATCTTTTATGTAGTCTCTCTTGGGCTAAGTGTGGTAGAGCCAGGGGAAGTCTCAATCTTTCTATTAAGGGACACTTTAAATGATGAAAAGTGCACTACCAAACATTAGCTAATGTAAAGTCCACCAAATACATGGCATATTTTTATATAAGCATGGCCATAATTTCTACTCAATAGCTGTCATATTTTATTAAGGAAATAGAACTACACTCTAATCCAACACTGATTTTATTAACCTGAGTCACACACAGAAAATTCTTGATGAAGCATGTAAGGAAGTGAGAGATTTTTTTTTTTTAATAGAAAACATCTCAAGTTACTCTAATGTCGTGCTTTCATTTATTAAGTCTGAGAACTGAGTCCCTAAACAGGGAAGTTTATTTCTCATTTAATTGTGTCACTGTCAATCAAGGAAAAACGCTTCTCTCCCTGAGTTCCTCATAACCCAGATTAACTCTCTGCCTCCTTGCAATGGCAGAGCCTTAGTGGTTTTCTTGAAGACATAAAATTCTGTAGTGTCCAATTTTCTTTGATTCCTGTACCTCTCAGAGTTATGTTTTTAAAAATGTCTATCTTGAGCTGGGGATATAGCTCAGGATTACACATGCCTGCCTGGCAATTGTGAGATTATGAGTTCAATTCATGGTACAAAAATAAATAAAATAACAAAATAAAGTGTCATCAGTTTTTCATATAAATCAGGCTCTTTTACTTAACCCTTCTCTCATTGCTAGAGATGATCTTCCAAGAAGCAGTTATATCGTAGTATAGCACAAATGAATTAGATAATGAATATTATGGAGGAAGTAGAACACATCAATATGAAGAAGCTAATGCTTTCTCATAACTAAGAATCCCGAGGGAAATAGTTCTGTGTCAAGTCAGGGAAGAACAGAAGAGAAATGCAGCTTCTACCTGAGGTATGAGTGACAAATATTTAAGGAAATGCCACTGACTCTTGGAAAAAATAAAATTTGCTTTCACTACATGGTTTTCATTATTGTATTATACGAAGGAACACTAAGCAAGTTGACTACCAAAGTTTTGAATACATAGGGAGTTCTGGCTGCGTAAAGCAAAGTTCAACATGGAAGGCAAAACAAAACCGTAGTAAAGCAGGCACAAAGTATTGTGATAAGCTGCCAAAAAAATGCTATAGTCAGGAAAACTTATCTTAAAACAGTATTTGAAAACTCAAAGTTAAGGCATAAAGTTCATGAATTATATATCAAATCAGTATGGTGAGGTTTTCCTCTTTGCCTCAATCTCTGATGTAGCTCAGCACAGTTACAATATCAAAGAAACCATGAATAAATATGCATGCTTATGACATAGACTGTTACGAAGGTGGGGTTTTAGTGGCTGAGTGTTTATAAAATTTGTGATGGGGCTAGATGGGAAACACCTGTGTACAGGAAAATAAGAGCTCCACAGTACAGAAATGTGGTACTGTGCTGAATATGAAAATGTAACTTTAGAAACTGTACAGTGAATATACTCTTCATGATTATATAAATGTATCAAAATTAATTAATGGATTAATATAAATATTATATAACAGCATATGGGAGAGAATAGCAGATGAGAAATAAAAAAATATGGCAAAATACTGATATAACTCAGCATGGCATCGCATGCTGGTAATCACCGCAGCTTTGGGCACTCAGGCAAGATGACTGCAAGTTCAAAGCCAATTTGGAAGAAATTTGCAACATCGTGTTTCAAAAATAAATAAAAAACCTGAGGATGTAGCTCATTGGTAGAGAGCTCACCTACATGTACAAGGTACTGGGTCAGTACCACACACACACACACACACACACACACACACACACACACACACAAATCAGACATAAATAAAGTAGCTGCTGTTTATTCATATGAAGTAGAAAAACTGAAGTGGCAAATTTAGTTTAAAAAAAGAGAAATACAGAAATAAATTTAAAACAGTATTTACAAGCAAATGTATTTAAATTACTAGCTTATATATAAAAAACAAACTTCATTTTAAATTCAATGTAATCATTTTATCTAAACCAAAATGGCACAAGGAAGATTATATCTGTAATAACTATCCGTGTATTTACCTGAAGTAAGCATCATGCACTGGCTGATTTGATAAATGCGGTAATATTTCAAAGATGGAATTTCTAAGTGTCTATCTGAACTGCTATGATAATTTGGGCCAGATCTTTAATATTATTTCTCAGAAAAGTATAGAGTATCAATGCTGTTTAATTCATCTCTTTTCCTTGAACTGACATTACAGGTGAGGTATCTACAATCAGGAGAGATTTGGTCTTACAGCTGCCTTTAAATTATTCTGGCTTCCTTAAATATTACAATGACTGCATTTAAAATAATTAAAACTGCAGAATTGCTGACAGCCAGAAAAATGCCTCATATCTGGCAATTTTTCAAGAAGCAAAAGACTTATAGATGTAAAAATGCTTCACACTAGACTGAGGAGTGGAAGAGGCAAAGAGAAGGGTAAATATTCAAGTTAATTTTTGTCAGTGCATGTCAACTTAAGGCAGATTAGGAAGTACAGGAAAAAATGGTTTCTAAAGAAGGCATCTGCATCAGCATTGGCTGATGAACACACATGAACCAAATGGAACCACAATTTTTGACCTGCTTGACTCTCCGTACTCTGTACAGTAGTAATTCACAAAATTGTGACACACACCATGCTGTCATTTGTCAGGTTTTCAGAGCTGTGCAGGAGCGATCTTGACCTCCTACATTCTGAAAACAGTTCTGCATTTCCAAATTATCAGAGATATCATTAACATTATTTCATAATAGATCAAATATCCTTCAACTAACAATATTTATTTATATTGTCAACATCTCCAAGATTAACACTAGCATATACTTGGGAACAAATCACAGAGACTGTCAGAAAGTTACCCTTACTTTCACATCTTTCTTTTTTTTTTTCCATTCTTTAACAATATTTGAATTAATTTGAATATCGTTTTTGCCTATTTGGTGACTGAAAATATTTCACTTAGAATTATTCACTATGTTAAATAGTGGGCTCAGAGTTGTTTTCTTTATTCTTTTTTATCTTAACCTCAAGGTTATGTGCACTGTTTTGTTTGTACTCAATGTTTCATACTGAAAATAATATGGGAAGATTAAATTCCAGGGAGATTACTTAAAATGATGAAATTGTTTATGTTGCAGATGTCTAAACTGAGAAAATTCTGGGAAAATATATCATTAAAATGCAATGTAATGAACTAAAACAAGAAAATGAAAAGTAATGAAAAGTCTAGTTTCATGGTCAGAAATAGATGTATTTTTGTTCCTATAAAAATAGTAATCATTATTAGAATAGTAAAAATAATTTTATCTAATAAACAATGAGACTATCTAGTATATTCTGAGTTTGCCCTATTCTGAGAAAGAAAGCAGTATATTATAGATCAATGGTTCCCACATATTACTGCACAATAGCTTTGTATGGGAGCTATGGAAAATATCTGAAGATTTAGGCTATACCACAGACTCCATAAATTCTGAAACTCTAGGGATAGTCTTGTTACAAGTCCCTTACCTGTTTTCAGTATGTAGACAAGTCTGAGCGTTATTAAAGCTCATCCTCAAAACTTCTGCTTCTGTAAATATGGGGTGATACATGAAAGTTTGTATTTCTTACACGTTTCCAGATCATACCGTGGCTCAGGACTAAGGAATGAGTCTTTGAGAATTACTGGCGTGGAGTACTCAGCATAAAAACTAGAATCCGATTTAAAGGAGTTCATGTTATGCTGAATAAACCACACATAGAGAACGTTTAATACTCTACACACATTACATTAGATATCACATGAATAATGCAAAGAATAAAAACTATAACAATTGAGAAAAAATTACTATAGGTTTTAGATGTTTACTTCATATTTCTTAAAGGAAAATAATAGCACAGGAAATTTTACAGAGTTTTTGAAAATGAGTAGGATTATGTATGTGAGCTAAGTAGGCATATATATGTATGTATGTCTGAGAGACAATGAAACATTTTCATGGTAGCTAAATGTATGCATAAGAAAAGAGTAATTCCTTTGGGTAGATATACAGGAAACTTGTGCTATCTGCATTTATTTGCTAGAGAAAAAATAGCTTATCCTCCAGACAGTGGAGATTTTTAAGGACCTAAAAGTGACACAGGCTCATTATTAAAAATATCTCCATGCGTAGGATTCTGTCCAGACTCCAGTGAACTCACTATTATATAAATCAAAAACGTAATCCTGTCTCTTGGAAGATCATTCATCACTTTCAGGAATAAGACATTTTTAATATCAGCAAATTAAACACAAATGGATATTAAAAAGTCCAACAGATGATTAATCAATAAAGGTGGAAGCACAGGACCTTATTAGTTAGATAGAGATTAGCTGGTACAGCTCAAGTGGAAGCTATAAACTTTGAAAATTAAAAATGATGGCATGTGCAGAAATGATGGGGAACAGTTCCGAGATGCTTGAAATGCATGACCTTCCACAGTAAACTCAAACTGAACAAATTAGTGAAACTATGTTGGCTTAAGTCAACTTTGGAGTCATTTGCTTCTAAAATCTAATCGTGTATCAAGTTTCCCACACAAGACAGAGAAAGATACGTAATGTTGGAAAATGTATCCAAAAGTGGTTCCTGGTGATGGCTTCTCATAGTGAACTAGAGTGCATTACCCAGAAGTACAGAATTTTTTTTTGTTTGTTTGTTTTTTGTTTTTTGTTTTTTGTTTTTTGTTTTTGGAAGAAACGGAGTCTTAAGCTCAGAAGTCCCCTTGCCTTGCAGAAAACTCACTGGTAAAAGTAGCCTTTAGTTTACATCCTTCTAAGGTCCTTTTCTCAGGACTATATTAATATTTTCAACCCTACACACAAGGATAGAGTAGCACTGACTTAGAAGTAAACCAGAAAGGCTTTTCTGTGATTGAAGGGAAATGAGGTCATCTCGGCATTGGACAAAACAGAGAAAACCTGATGAGGAACAGATAGTGTTTCTTAAATGACACAATAGTAAATATAGCAACAATAACAACAATTACTAATGTTCTTAGGTAGAAGCCTAATCATTAATAAATTGAGTGGCTATTGTAGGATCACCCCTATTTCCCATAAAAAGAAACAATCTTTCAAAGATGGTAAATAGAGAATTTATATCACTACTAAATGAGTAAAACATGATTGAGATGCTGGAAGCAGGATCCTAAATCTTTGTTCTTAAGCATACACTATGCAAAAAAGCTCAAGGCTCACAAGAGTGAATTGTCATATCAGGATCTAGGAGGGATCAAATGAGCAGGAAGTTGGTATCTGGTCTCATGGGAGAAGTTTCCATGTTACTGTCACATTATTATAACAGGAATTGCCCAGATGACAAAGGGGATGGAGTTTTATGATGTTCTGTGTTGGTTTCAAAAAAAAATTAACAAAATTTATATGAAAGAAATACCCAGGAAAATTAATAACTATATCATGTCTGAAGAAAACATAACTTTATTTCTTTTAATTGTAATATAATGCAAGATTTCTGAAATTGTACCACTCTACAATTATGCCACAGGGTTCTGAGTGTGGAGCTTGTGACTAAAGCAGTGTTGTGATTCTAGTGCCCTGAACAATGGCAGAAAGCTAGAGAATAGAACACCTTAATTGCTTCTGAATGAATTATTTCATTCAAGGGTTCTTGGCAGAGGGAGATTCCCAAACTCACTCTGATCTACAAACGTCTTTTTTTTTTTTTTTTTTTCTCTTCTTCCATTTAGAGCATGTAAATGTAAATTGGGTTTACATTCCTATGGATGGGCATTGAGAATTTGAGGATCATTAGGGACAATGCTGCTGTACACATTCTGACCATGCCATTGGCCAACACATCTGTGACTTTTTGTTGAATATATATATATATATATATATATATATATATAGCTAGAAATATAATTATAGGTAATATGTTCAGTTTATGTATTTTTGTCTCCACACATAGAACTAAATCATTTTGTGAGACATTGGCTTCAATTTATACTCTTATGTTCTAATCCACATTTTAATTTTTGTTATGTTAATGATTTCTCATTATGGTTTTAATCTAAACGTAACTTTCACTTAATGTCAGCATCTAAAGGAATATGATTATTTTTAAGCCAGAGTACTGAGTGAAATATACTAAGAAATAAAGACCTGGAGAGGTCAGAGGAAGGTGTCCTAGTTCATCCACATTGAGAGATTAGGAAGAAGAAAAGACACTTCTCACTGAATTTCAGTGTGTGTCTATCCATGTTCATGGTCCAAGATGTATCCAACATGCTAGGCTTTCTTGGAATTGTACTCAAGAAAAATGCAAACACGCTTAGGGAGGCAGAGAACGTGTTTGCTTGTCACAGCAAAGTACTTTATACAAGTGTTTTCAAGTTGCTTTCTGTGATGAAATAAGTGGCGGACAAAGGTTTTAAGGTTAGAAATGTATGAAGGATTTTAGGGGCTGGCTCCAAGAGATTGAAAGCTGATATTGAATGTTCAAACTCTTTCATTGTAATCAAGCAGGTGGAAAGAAGTGAGTAGTTAAACAAAAGGAGAAAAATAGGAAGAAAACACTCTTCATCCTGGAGTAGAAAATGCATGAGTCTGCGTGCATGTTTGTTTATTTTTTTTATTTTTAATAATTTGGGGGTTTTTTAGAGAGCCCACTAATTTTCCCTATAAAATGCCCCTTAAATTCTTGATTTTTGAGATTCTTTAAACTAGAGAAAATTGATGATTATAAATCTGTTCTAAAATAGGTATGCTATTTTTTTTAGAATACAATTTATCAAATTTAAAGGTAACCCATGGCTCGTGATGGATTTTATTATAGTAGGAAAGATATATAAAACATGTGGCTGACTCAGAATTCACTGTCAAAATCAGGATTCTGTGTCAGATGTTCCAGTGTTGACTAAGAAACAATAATTGTCTGAAACCTTTATTAACATTCTAAATTCAAAACTACAAAGATAAAGTTTTCCATAAATCCATAGATTTATTCATGAAAGATTTTCACAAACATTTCATAAAATATTTTTCTTCTTTTCTTTTATCCCAGGAAATCTAAATTTTAGGAATAATCCTCTAGTCTAGTATCCAGTAGGATACGGTTTAAGAAATTAACATTTGAGGTGTTATCAGATTTTCATATGTATACGTGAACACTGACCTTGATTTTAGAGCATGTTGTGACATGTGATCACTTCTTGCAACATGGCGTTTATTTCTTACCTGTCCTTTAACATGTGATTTTTAAAAAAATTTCACTTTAATAGGTTTATTTAGGTTTTTATCTTATTTTATTTTATTTCTCGAGACAGGGTTTCTATACCAGACTTTTTGCACAAACACACTCTGGCCCACATCTGTCGCTGAGCATTTTAAACACAGTGGCAACTTAAGTACTTTCAGAGTGAGTGCACCAAAGACTTCCTCCAGCCTGAGATCAGGTTCTTTTTCAAGCCACACACTACCCTATGTTCATGTACCTGGCACATTTCCTTTAGTGTCAGCTTCTTTCCCTGTATGGATGTTATTTTATACCAGGAAATTAAGAGATATAACATAAATTTTGAGTGGTGCTTCAGTTCATCAACTTAACTTTTTCTATGATTTTCGAAAACACGGCCACTTTTGTGTATGATCCTTTTGTCACTGAAGACAAAACTTGGAAAAAAATACTAAATTTTGCTAAATGCTTATCTTTATAAATCAAATTGTTTGTAAGCACAATCATATCGTGAGCCAAGATACCACCATGTTTACGACATGTGACTGTAATCTTATTCTCACCATTGCTTCAAGACAGAAGAGGAAAATTAAATTTACAAAAATATATCATGACAGAAAGAAGACTATACTGTATCTCCAGAAATTGGCAATCAAATGGGAAAATAAAATATGAAGGGATAATAACTCAAAGTCAAAATTTAAGAAACATTTAAGGCAATAAACCATGTGTCAGAAGAACAAGTGGAACCATGGATTAGCATAACAATCAGAAAGAATTTTAGTGTTATAAAGGGAAAAATATGCTAGGCTGGAGTAAACAGGGTTGGCATTTAAAGACATATATTTGAAAAGATTCTAGACAACCAGATCACACTAGACAAAATGAGGAAAGACAGGAATGATTTTATGTAGAGTCATTGTGTGTATGATCTACTGGAAAAGTTTCAAAATTTGAGTACATGAAAACTGAAGTAATTAGTTTGGAAAGCTATAAGTCTTTCTGAGCCTTCTTAGAGTAGGTGTATTTCATAGTGACAGAGAGACAGACAAAGAGAGACACGAGACAGAGACAGAAACAGAGAGAGAGAGAGAGAGAGAGAGAGAGAGAGAGAGAGAGAGAGAGAGAAAGTACAATCTAACAACTCCTTTTACCAGAGCCAACCTTGTTTCATTTTTGCAATATCTCAGCTTTTATAACTTTAGATCCAAATCTTTCCATTCTCTTCCATTGCTAAGATGCTCTTCATTGTCAATGTCAAGCCCTCTTTGATCCCCTCGTGGCTCCTGCCATATGCTTCCGTTCTGTAGTTTCTACCTTTCTGCCCTGTCCATTTTAACTCCTTGATGGTTCGCCCAGGGCAGCTCTCCATGTCTGACTAGCACTGAGGACACTTTCCCTTGATGGCTCCTGACAAATAACTTCACATATCTCAGATACCTGGAGTCCTTCAGGCTTTGGATGTCAGCCTGTTGGCAGTAAGGACAGATCACTGAAGATATCTGAGCAGAGGATAGAAGCAAAATAGTATTTCAGGACAATCAGACTGGCAGTAATGGGAAAAACACATAAAGTGGGGCATTGAATTAAAAATGGGAATAGGTAGATCTGATGAGACAAATCTATAAAGATGATAAATAAAGTTATTACAATTCCAAAACAAATACTTTGTGTTTCTGTGCATGAGTGTGTGTGTGTGTGTGTGTGTGTGTGTGTGTGTTCGTTCCTGCAAATTGAATTCAATACTACATGATAGGTGACCACTTTACTTGAAAGCTGCATCCTCAGCCTTTTATTTCAATACAAAAAGTTCTGTGTGCCTGTAATTTATTAGTTTTCCCTGAAAAGATTAAATATGAAACTGCTGAAATGTATCAGTGTTGTCACTGTGAAAAATAAGATCTTATTACTAAAATGGTGTAAAAACACATATTGGAAAGTTGTATTTAAGTCCCTATTCAAGCAGTGGTGGACTCCATTAAAAATAGAGCCCTTCTAACCTGGCTCTTTGAGGCTACTGTAGCAGGCAACTGTGCTCATTACTTTTCACTAAAGGTCAATGGCATGCCTGTGTGCATCTATGTGTGCATGTGTGTGTGTGTGTTATAGGCAAATATAGGTCAATTAAGATGAATAAAGGGATTACTTACTAGGGTAACTAGCAAACCACCATTATTATTGTCACTGAAATTACTGCTGACTAGACCAAAGCTGAAATGAATCAATATAATAATATAGAGAGCAAGAGCAGGCATAAGAAACTGGATGGACCATAGCAAGTTTATAATATTTGACTGTAATTGCGTTTTCCTAGAACTCATCTCAAAAATCCCTTTTTACATTCCTAACCCACTTACAGAAATAAGACACTTTAGGTGAAGTTGTGGAAAAAGAAAGGAATGAAGGGAAGAAGGAAGGAGTGAATTAATCATTCCCCTTAGATCTACTAGTCTTATCTGTAAGGGAGGTAAAGATGCACCAACACTGCAGTACATGTGAGATTTCAGGGTGCCCATGGTGCAAGAAGGGATATATGAGACTGTGAAGGATTAGTTCCTGCTGTACTTTAAACTGAGGAAGAAGCTGAAAACAATTAAATGCACTAAAAGAGACTCATTTCTCCTGTGTGAGTCTAAGCAGACTTATATAAATAACAGGTGCATGGTTGCCACCCAGTTTAAAGCAGAAGAAGGGAACTATGGACTGGAAAACTAAGGCTTTGCTATCCATTGATTAAGTGACTACTGAAACACTGTTATGTCTATACAAACTGTGTTCTGATCAGATGTCTGCTTTGGACTCCCAACACAACTTCCAAAACTAATCCAAATACAAATAAATAAAAGACCAAAGTAAAAATCAGATAGTAGGAAACTAATTTTTGAGAGATACTGCAAGTTGAACACTGGAACTTGAACTCAAGATCTTGTGCTTGCCAGACAGGTGCTATGCCACTGAGCTATTAACTTGGTCTTAAAAATACATCTTTTGTAAAAGGGAAGTGGGCCAAGAGTTGGAGGGAGAGAGGAGGAATGGAAGGGAAGAAATGAATAATATGTGTTTCATACATGTATCACCTTTCTCCATCATCAGGTCCTGAAAATATGTATTACCATAAATGAAAATTTAAAAAAAAATAATAAATGCCTTTGTTTCATGTTCCTTTGTGAGACCATAAATGTTCTAAAACATTCCATTTTAGTTCAATTAAAGACAGTTTCTTGTTTTTCCTTTAACTCGCCTCTCAGAGCAACATTCCCTGAAGGGATTTCAGCTTTCCATTCTTCACATCTCCTGTAGGGACAGTCAGGCATATAATTCTATACTCCCAATAAAGGTGGCAGTGGCAGGGGACTAAACTGCCTGAGAGTGGATGGAGACTATGACAGGCCACTACTCCTCTATTAATGTTGTGATGTTAGCTGGAGTAGTGTAAGAGTAGGCCGAAAGGTCAGGAGTGATGATCTGGCACAGGAGCCAGCAGTAGCTGTTAGCTGATGCCTGCTGAGGGACCAGAAGAACAGATGGCACTGCTTGGTTAGAATCATCAGAGAGATCCTATTTATGAGTAAAGCCCGAGTGATTAAATTGAGACCATGGACATGCTGTGCAAATAACAGCCAAATTTAATGATAGAGTCCCTCTATGTGTGCAAGCAGAACAGAGGACTGCCATCCATCCCTGTACACCAACACAATCCGGCCACACTGCAAAGATACACATATGCAGTCAGTCATAATTGGCAACCTGCTCTGCAGATACAAGAAGCATATTTGATGCTGCTTAATTGAAAGCAACGTGGGCTACTGGAAAAATCCATACTCCAGGAAGTCAGGAGACTACTAGCCCCAAAACCACAGTTGAACATCCGAACAAGTCATGATATTAATTCTAACTAAATTCCTATCATGTCCATTATTTTCAAAATACCCCCACATATCTCATATCATTAATCCCATCAACTTGCATCATGATTCTCTTTTAATGTGTCCTTTTTTGTATTGCAATGAATAGGAGACAGGGCTGAGGTTATGACTAAATTCTTGGTAATAGTTGAAGGCTTTTTTCTAGTCTGGGCACTGGACACACACACTCACACACACACACACACACACACACATTGATTCTTATTAAATAAATGGGCTAGGATGATATGTTCCTTTTCTGACAACTGATTTCTATTAATTATGGCATAATGCATATAGTTAGAGAAGAATATACTCCCTAAAATGGACCAGCACTTTACAGTTCTAAAAAACCTGCCTGATATATTCAACATGCTCTATTTCTTCATTACTACAATAGAAAATTTCAATAAAGTATTATTATTGAATTTACTTAGGTTACTTGGTTTTACTGAGGCTTGGATATTTCCTGGACTCCCAGCTGTCTCTCAAAAGGTGGGAATATTGTCTTCAATGCTGAATGCTGCTTCTTACATGGAAATGTTTGATCAGACTCTCATGCTTCCAATCCGTTTGTTTGTTTGTTGTTTTTATGAGACAAGGTCTTGCTATGCAGTTCAGGCTGGGCTTTAGATCACTTTGTAGCACAGGCTTACCTTGAACTCACAGTGATCCTCCTGCCTCAGCCTCCCAAGGAATAACATTATAGGCATGTGCCACTACACTGGGATTCCAGTTCATTTCAACAAGGACAGCACTCCCAACATTTTGGCAAGAAAACTGAAGTTTGCAATTAGTTTGGAGTGTGTGATTTTGCTTAATTCTAAAACATATCTGTGAAGATGCAGCTTAAACTGGAACTCACATCAACAGCATCATCTCTTCAAAAGACAAAACGAGAAGTCCTAGGGTAGGATAATAGATGATGCAAATAGTGAACTAAAATGTGAATATACTTCAGATTTTCCATTTAATATTTCTGTGTTTCTGGGCATATTGTGCTCTTATATCTATGGGACTCAGTTTTCTCATCTGTAAAAGACAGACTGTAGCTCATTATCCACAAGAGAGACATAAGGAGTCAGTGCAGGTGGGTGAGCATGGCAGGCTGTTCCTCACTAGGACTCCTGAATGACTACATGAGTGTAAAAGCCTAGGAAGCTATGAGGGGTTTAGGGACCTAACAAGCTCTCTCATTTCCTAGCCCTTTCCCTGACAAGAACATAGTTATACTGACTTTCTTTCATCAGTGTAGTATATAATCACAGTACTTATTATTTGAGTATATTGACTGAATTATTCTTTCAGTCACTGCTTCACTGAGTAGGTTCAGTTGACTTTTCCACTTAGCTTTACTGGGATCTTTTGTTTAAGTCCTGTTCATAGCACTGCAGTGGTCAAAGTCTGCGGTGTGAACAGAGTGGCAACCATTAGAAAGAATATCAGACAGCTCCTGAGTCTTTAAGTTTTCCATTTTCCCTTGTTGAATTTTTCTTCTGCTTTCACAATCCACAATTTTAAAATAATATATGGGCAAGATAGAACAAATATTCACATTTGTCAGATCTAAAGTTGGACTAATGAGATACAACCCAGACCTTTCAGAATGTGAGTGACTACTAGGCTGTTTGCCTTGATTTAATTCATCAGATAAAGGCCCCATTTTCCACCTCATAAGCCAATTTGCTGAGACTGAAGGAAGTGATTGAAGGAATTTTCTGTTTACCTCAGAAAATATCATGATTGGCTTCCCTTAGTAAAACCCTGCTACCCAGAACTCTGAATTTATAAAAGAGACTATTTGCAAAAAGAATATAAGAGTGAGCATAAGAATTTTAACAATGAATGCATTCTGAAGAATTCTGAGTTCTCAATATTTTTCATATGTTTAGCTTGTTTGTTTTGTATAACTCCTCACAGTTGTTCTAAAGTATACATTAAGCACATTTCAGATTTTTCCATCTACTCAAACTCATCAAGATCACTTTATGAAAATGAAAGGGCTTGAATTCTCCTTGGGTTTGTATATACAATTTCGATTTAATTCTGTCCCTTATCTGTCTTCATAATTTTTGCTCTTAAACACCAAGAACTGTACTCATATTTCGACACTCGATACAAGTATCATCTATACTGTGACTTATTCTATTGCAATTTGTCTCTACTGTGACAAATTTGGGTTCCACATTCTGACTTAGCTGCCCCTTAATTTGAGCTTCTATGGCTGCTACATTAGAAATCAAACATAAGCTGATTACTCTGTTTTAAGCAGGTTTCCCTCCATGAAATTATACACTCCTAGAGGACAGGGAGTATCCTCAAAATCATAACTGATGCACAAAATTCTCTCTTCTCATAAAATTTCCTACTGTTTTATGTGCATTTTAAACTTGAAAATTGTATCCTGAAACATAATTTCCACAAGGAAATTCCAGCATGTGTCCTAGGCACCAAGGGAAGACATGTGAAACTCATCTGGATATTTGGATACATTGTACACTTTTTCCATGTAATTGAGTGAAAATGTTGTAATTAGAAAATGAGTTAATTTCCCATTCTCATTTTCTTAATTCTGTATATTCATGGGCAAACTTTTTAATATCTCAGTGCCTCTGCAGTCTAATCTAAATATTGAATATAGATGATCTTTGCACCTCCTTCACAATTTTGTCCCAAAAATCATAAGGCAGCATAGGTAAAATATATTTCAGAAAATATGACCCCACTGTGATTGGCTAAGTGTTGCTAAAAAATAAGTTTACAGTGGGAAAAGCAAATGTGAATGCAGGGTGATGAAACAGCCATTCAGCATACTCTGTCACTCGGGCAGCTGTTATGTATCAAACTACAAGGGCATAAAAAAGCTCAGTATTTCAAATTATTGTAAAGCCTACTTACAATCCATAAAACTCCACTAGAGCTCTCAGATAGTCTTCTACATTTTCTTTGAGGGAGGGAAGTGCATGATGATCACTTAAATAAAGAAAGATAGAAGGATAGAAATATAACTAAAAAACATCAAATTCATTGGAGAATTGGCCCACTTTTTCTTGTTTTTTTTTTTTTAGTTTTAATCTCAACATATATATATATATATATATATATATATATATACATATATATTTACCTATAAATTTGTGTTTTACTTTAATTTGATGTTGCTTCCTCAGATACATATATGAGTCTTACGATTATTTTCAAAATACATTTTATTATATATACAGTCATGAGTTGCTTAAGAACTAGGATGATTTCTGGGAAATTTATCATTAGGTGATTTTGTCGTTGTGCAAATATTATGAAGTATACTTCTACAAACATACATGAAATAAGTACTGTATGCCTTTCCTATATATGAAGGATGTGTGTGTATGATGAATAGTACCAGATTAAGTCAAATGCAAGAGAAAACTATCATAACATGGTTATTTATTATTACTATCAAGTATTGCATATGGTTCATAACTATACATGCAGTCTTTTATGTGACTGACAGAATTTTAGGTTGTTTCTTACACACGCATCAGCAAAGTGACTAATTCATTATAGTGTGACCTGAAGATGGCTTCAACATTACAAGTTGGCAGGAATTGCTCAGTTCAATTATAATCTAAGAGGTCCACCTCCTTATATATGGTCCATCAGTGACCAAAACATTGTTAAGCAGGAAATGACTATGCAACACAAGTTATAGGGTACAAGTAGAGAGCAAATGGTTGTATCATAGTGAAGCAAATTGACACATCCATCATCTTATCCGGTTATATGGTTTTGCATGTGAAGCAAGCAAGTTAAAATTAGTCAACTCACAGGAATTCTATGAAGTATTGTTATATATGATCTTCATATTGCACATTAGAATTTAACTTATCCATCCTACTACTTGCTAATTTAAATACATGTCTGCTACCTTGTATGGCTGATGCTGGTTCTGATGCTGGTTAGCCTCTGTAAAAATCAGCACAGTGGAAAAGCAGTTTAAGTACAGTCAGGGAACTGTGAATTAGTCTCATCTAATTCACTACTTCATGTATGAAACTCTAGAGACCTCAACCTCTCCATTCTGTAAAAAAAGGATGAGAAATATTTATTGTGTGTCTCTGTTTTTTTTTCTTCATTAATATACTTGGACAAAATTAGAGAAAGTATTTAATAGTATAATATACATATATTTTATACAGAGAATATAAATGTTACATGTAGTATTTAATTACATTAATCTAAACATCAAGCTATGTAACTGGGAGTTCTAGTTTATTGTTTATACTTCCTCTGAATATAAAAAAAATTTAACAACAGACTTATTTTTCCTAATATGAATGGCAGAGCTTTGCTTTTTTTTTTTTTTTTTTTTTTTTTTTTTTTTTTTTTTTGCAATAATTAAAGACAATGTGTTAGACTTGGAAAAAATACATCAGAGTTCTATAATTTATTTCCCTTATGACCAGGCAGAAATTATTTAACTGGGTCTCAAGTTTTCAACCTGTAAAATGGGAATTATTTGTCTCAGATTGTGGTAAGGATTAAATTTAGGCGTAAAATATATGCAGTCCTTAGCTGGCCCTATTGGGTGCTTTTAAAATGTTTCCTCTGCTCAGTAACCAGCACAACCTGTGCATGATATGTGCACAATAAACCCGACTGGTTTGTTATTTCTGAGAAAGTAGTTTATTCACTAAAACATTTTAAATCTTAAGAAATGCCTATTTCAATAAAGTAGCATATCTTTCAAAAATTCCTACTTTAGGAGTTGAACACAGATTTAATAAATAAGTGGTTTTTTCCATACGTATAATCACTGAGATTTTGTTCTTTTGAAAATTGTGGTCACATTAAAGTCAGATTTTCATCCACAATCAAGGCTGAATTCTATCTGCCTCTTGAAACTAAAAACATGAGAGACTGAAGCATTCTCCTTCACTTCTGCCGAAGAGTGTCCTTCCCTGTAAATTCTCTAAAGTAGACTTGGACAACCCTTGGACTTTCTTTCATTGATTCAGACTTTTGTCTATATAAAAAGTGATTTTTTATAAAATTTTACACTATTTGAAAGCGAACATTTTAACTATTGAGAAAATGTTACAACTTGTGCTTGAATATTTATATACTAATAGCATGAGATAAATCATGTGCAGAGGGAGAGTCCTAGGTCAAGATGCAATTCCATTGCTGTGATTCCAAACAGTCATGCTTAAGGACCAGAACTTGCCAAATGTTGAATTGTAGTACAAATAATACTCTCTGGAGTAACAGTCAAGTGAGTCATTTACACAGTACAGCTGAATTACTGACACTTTATACTTAATCTTCTCTGTATGCAAATTGACTACTTCAGTCTTTATATTACAGAAATATTTTTATTCAAATATTTAATTATAAACTATCTTTGTTTTTACAAAGTGTAAGTCAAAGCAATCCAGGCATTCCTCCAGCCACTGTGTTACCTTGAAAATTTGTACTTATTAGGATGGTACCAATGAATAGCCAACACCAATAATACTGAAGGGAAGTCAAAACTAATATAAAGTGCTACTAGTTCTAATATAGCACCACAGTTTATTGCTGGAGAATGTTCCAGCATAACATCCCTATTCTCCAATTTCTGGGTCCATAGAATAAAATGAGGGGTGCTAAAAAGTAGTCACTCCATTTCCAGGTCACATCCCAGAGAAACATGGAAACACGAAGCCAGCAAACAAATGGAACACAGGGTCCCTGGCCCACAGCAGCATCTTCCTCTCCTAGACACTATAGCAGGTTCTGTTTCTGGATCTCCTGCCTTTTGCTAAAATTTGCTCTTTAAACTCATCAGACTATATTCTCATATTGAGTCTTCCTCATTGTGTTTTGCTGATATTTTTAAAGCATAGTTTTATTTTTTTTATTTTATGGAAAAAAAGTAAAACTTTATAACAAAACTATAGGAGAATAATAGTATATAATACATTGCATATTGTTATCTTTAAAGTAGATAGTCAGAATTTAAGGTATGGGCATAAAAAGTTCTCCAATAGATATCTTGCTTTTCAATGAACTAAGAGACAAAGCTTTATTTATTTGGATTATCTTCTATGATTCTTCCTTTCATTCCTCCATCTATAGACCCTCACTAATTCTTTTCCTCTTACACCATTATGTTTAAAGTAAAAAAGAAATATTTTTTGTTGTTGCTTAGAGAACCCAATCATATAGTTATAACTGATTTCATTTCATATTTGTTTCCTAGGAGACTAACTTATTTCACTCAGAGAAACATTTAGCTACTGGTTACATCCAGATCTACCTACTTTTTCCTCTTTTATGATAATTCATTTTTTGTGTAGGTAAGGAGCATTGGTTTCTTAGTTTGTTTTGCTTGTTATTTGCTTCTACATCTTCAATGTCTACTAAACTCATTATCTTCTTCCACTTCATTTCATGTTCTACACTCTTTTCCTTTGTGGAAGCATCACCAAAGAACATAGCTATTTGAAATCTGCTGCCAAGAACACTGGCCTCAGCTTTCAATCTTTTAGTCAAGCATCAAACCATTGAATTCCTTTGACCCTATCTAGGCTAATTCCTTAGTTATGTTTTTTTTTTTTTCTTTTTTAGCATCTTCAAATATATGTTCCCAGTGGGGATCTTTTTATGCTTATACACAAAAGTATATGAAGCTCTTTAGTCCTAGTGATATCCATAGACCAAAATTATTCAACATTTAGTTCATCCCAAACATTACCACATATCTCTCATTATAACTTGCTATATTTGGATTTTAAAGTCCACAAGAAACCAAGTCATGGACAATATCTCTCCTTTAGGTGCCAAAATAAATTTATCAGACATCATCTTCATTGACACTCATTTTTTTGCTGTGACTTTTCCCCTTTAATTTAGTTAACTACAAAGCGTAGTTTGATCACCCTACATGCTGTGATCACCCTGGTTTGGGTCCCGTGAAGAATGACATTCTGTAAAACACTGTCACTTTCAGAAAACAACTTTCCTCTTGGCATTCAAACTGCATACATGCTATGGATGACACAGACAAGGAAAAGGGAACAGGAAGTTCCCAATCAAAGAGCAAGCAGAACCATTAACATTGAGAATCCTGTCTGTGTGCTTATCTGTTAAAATGTATTGATAGCACTTTTTTCTTTAGATTAATATTCTTTAAGAATAAGAACACATTTTCCCCACACAAAATCTGTTTAATAAGTATGCTTTAAAATACACATAAATTAAGAGCAAATATTACCTAGCATGAGATGAAAATGATAATTTATCCTCAGAGCACTGTCTGTCATGAATTGTCTGAATTCCCCTGACTCATCAGCAGCCCTTTAGCAGTCTTTATACTTTCAAACATCCTGCCAGACGAGCTGTGTTAACTGCTGGTCTAGCTGCTAACAGCACTGGCATTATCACCCCCCCCCCCTCTGCAAAGTTGCCTCTAAAGAGGTCCCTCTTCCCCAGCATTCGGTGTTGAAACTTACCGCTCTTACCAACTCCCCCTGCGCCCAGCATGACCACCTTGTACTCTCTGGACCCGCCTGATGCGCTGCCTGGGGAGCAGCTGGCTTCATTTTCTACCTCCATTTTACCCGAAAGACCGGAGGAGAAAAAAATAAGAAAGAAGTCACCCGTGTCAGGTGCTCGCTCAGATATTAAACAACTCTAAAACTGTGTTAAAGGAAAGGTTCAGCGTGAGGTAAGAACCATCAGCGTCAGGCTGGCTGCTGGTCCTGAGCTGGAGCGGGTCTCATAGCAACCACTTCAATTGCTTCCAATAAAAATGTGGCTTGTACATCCCCCCTCCTCCTGATCCTTCACTCTTTCGCGTCTCGCAGGATCTCTTTCTCTCTTGCTCTGTGTGCCTTTCATTCGTCCCTCTTCTGCTTCTCCGTTTCCTTGCCTCCTTTTCTTTCTGTCTTCCTCTTTCTTTCCCACCCCTCACAGCGCTGGTGTGTGATGAACACACGTTTACCACTTTCCAAGCTGAGCTGCCAGAAGAGTGCGAATCAGAACTTAATGGAAGATGCTGTCTGGCAGGCTGACTTCTTCAGCTACAACAGCAACACTATTTTTTTTTTTTTTTAATGAGTCAACTAATTATGTAGAATTTCTGCTGCTTATTTTTCTGCATTTTATCAATGTTCTCCTGTCTAGTTTCACTTCCAGGAAAAAGGATGATATCATTTTACAAAGAGAGCCAAAAGCAAACAGAAATGTAACAAAACAGTAACTGGGGGCATTTATGGATGAGCCTTTAGTGTCATTGAAACAATACCTGGCTAACAGGAATTTGTTCTGCTCCCCTGAGAGTTGAAGTTCTAACGTTGAAAGTAATTGAATTAGGTAATTGTCATGTTTGAACAGGATCATCCTTGTTTACACTAAGTTATTAGCAACAAACTAGAACATAAGGACCCTGTCAAGCATGAAAGTGGTACATGATAAATATTTTTGCTGACGATTACAGTGGCATAAAAGATTACAAAAGACTACTTTTTAAGTAGCCAACATCTTGCTCCTGTTTTGAATTCTTTTGAAGCTTTAAGGTCTTTAGTTTGGTCTGTAGATCTTCTGAAATACAAAGGTCTTAGGATGTTTTGCAGCAAACCCTGTTTTAATCACAGTGTGTCCCTCACTCAAAATCATGTTGGTTTATATGTTTATAATTTATTGCCTGAAAATCAAACTTGCATCATGGTTAAATGGAGATGATTTGCATATACACAGTAATCCTATCAAGATGTAAGGCTTTTCAAGAAAAGGAAGTATTATTATTCTATATTGTAGAAACAAGTACTGGTTACACATCAGGTGTTCAGTATATTTTCACTGGTCACTGGAAGGGCTGAAGCTCTCAGAGCCAAAAGGACAGCGTCTGAAGTTGAATTGTTCATGTTCAAATCTGGGCTCAGCTGCGTGTCCTTGAGGAAAATTACAATCCATAGTTTTTCTGTGCCTCAATTTCTTTAACAATAAAATGATTCATGAAAACTCTGGTGAAGTTAGATAATATTTTTGCAATGCTTAAAACATCAAGTACCACATTGTAAGCTTTATACATGAACTTATTATTTTCAGGCAATGGTGCAATTAGACTACTCTAAAATAAATTCACAAATAAGGTTTTTTTCATATATTTATTGCCCCTGTGTATCTTCTTTAATTATATATCTGTTCAAATCTCTCTATTTTTTATCAAAATTTTCATTTCTTTGGTATCAGGTTTCCAGAATTGTTATGTATTCTTAACACATTTTTATCACATAATATTTTGCAAATACTTTCCTCCACCCTGTGGCTTGTCTTCAAGATTATTTCAAAGAATGTAAGCTATAATTTCAATGAAATCTAATTTGGTATTTTTTCTTTATGAATCTTCATTCTTTTGCTTCTCAGAAGCCTTCTAAAGCTTTAAATAAAATGTTTTCCTAATGATAATATTACTGATTAATTTTCAATTTCTTCATTATTTCATTGAGAATTTACTTGTGGCTAGAATTCTAGTCATCACATTCCTCTGGATATCTGTCCACTCTGTAACTCTTGACTTTATTTTCTCTTTGAGCTGCAGAAGGAAATCTGACTTCCTCCTGGATATTTCCCTCAAACCCTGTTGGTGTCTAAAGCTGAATAGGTCTAGAAAGATAATACACTTCATCCTTAGTAAATGAAGTCCTTGCTTTCCTCACCTGGGAGGAGCATCCCACACCCTCCAAGTCCCGGTTTTTATTCTGCTTTTTATATTTGATCATCATTATTAAGATAGTTCCTTAGCTTATCCTCACTTAGTAAAAGCTCCTGAGAGCTTAACTTATCCTCTCTTTTTTTCAGACAGATCAGTTTGTCCCACACATTAACATCACAGAAATACACCTAAAATGTCAAACCCCCTCATCCAGACACACATATGTTCATATATCAAATTCTTAAATAATACAAGCCAAGAGCTTAGATTGCCACGTGGAGACACAAAGCTTTTTTCCTGTTACGTGTTCCAATGTAGCCTTCACACTCCACAGAGTAGAGGCAAGCAAGTTGAGCTGTTTGTCTTTCTACCATAAAGCTATCACTTCTAGGTTTGGATCTAATAAAGAATTGAGGCTAGATTGTAATTATTCTATAAATTTTTGAATGACATTTCATTGTTTGTTAAAACGAGATGCATAAGCAATAGATTTTAGCTTTAAGGCCTTTCTGGGTTTCGCTTCTATTTCTGCTGCTGAAATTTATATGACCTTGAGCAAATCATGTGCCCCTTTAGCTACTGGTCCCACCATCTGTTAGTCTTTTTCTATGTCAGCCATTCTGATTTGGTGGTAAAGTAGAGAAATTGTCACAACAGCTGTGTCCTTGTGCATAGTCTTCACTGGGGGTACAATTTTCTTTGAGGTTGGTTAGGAGAAAAAGATGCATAGAAATATCTCTTCACAGTAGATAAATTAATGATTTCCAAGTGCCCATGGATGCTGAGGGGAAAACTTAGCTAGTAAATTAACTTGCTTTTCAGCTGTTCATGTATCTGTCCATATTCCTTATTTGGAAGTCAATAAGATTTTTCCTTATTGCGTGGAATAAAAAAGGAGAAAGAAAAAGAAGAAGAAAAAGGAAAGAAAATAAATAAGTAAAGAGAACTTACCCTATCACTGTCTTCATTTATCCTTTCTCTGAAATTCTAAATTCTGTATGTCATCTTATTTCCTCCCCCTAAATTACTAAAGACCATAAAACTAAAGTTTTAATGCTGCAGGTTTTCATTTTTTGTTAATCATTTTAGGGAGCTTGCATGCCTTGTGCCTTGACCAGTGTACCCAAAAATTCATGCTGTATGTTTCTATATATAGCATTACTTGTGTTCTTACAGGGTATGGTGACCAATATCTCCAAGATGTGTAAGTCCTGATTAAAATGAAACCGTCAAGTGACTAACATCATTGTCTGACAGGTATTTTTTGTGCTTGGTGAAATTATAAAATAATTGGCATCTGCATTTTATTCTTCTAACCTTAGCCTGACGGTTGCAATCATTTTGGATGGCGTACCTTTCCCTTTGAGTGCTCATTTCCATCAAATGAAGTTTCAGGTGCTCTGTGTTCACTCAGAACCATTTACTTCCTTAGCAGTATCAAAGTGTGCTCTGCTTCATATCTGCATTATCGGGTCCTGACCTAGATCCCCAATATCCCAAATGAGTGTACAGTGAAGGCTTAACTAAAATGAGAGTGATCTGATTTTAGGGCTCCAGGAGGGTCAAAACCTTTGTGCTGAATTCAAGATTCTGAGGGCTAAGAAGACAAGACTTCTCTGGACTGCCTATATTTATTAGGGCCAAAACAAAGGGCAGGGAAACTGAGTAAAGAGCAGGAAATGAGCAAGACCTTGGGAGTCACTTCAAAGACTTTGCCAAGAAGTAAATTATGCCAATTTAGGGGAACCATATTATCACCACGATGACATGTATGGTGGGAGCGGTACTATAAGAGAGAGATTCCTTCAGCTGCAATCTTTATTTACTTAATTAGTGCTGGAGCCAAAGTGTCTTCAGCTGTGGTTTTATCTTGCCCTTTGAGGTATCTCTGGCCTCACAGGCCACTATAGGCCTCAGCCAGGACCAGTGATTAATAGAGGTTCGCTGACTATGAATCAACTCCAGGCAAGGGGCCTAGAACTAGGACAGACTCACAGATAAACATAGAGAGCCAATTAGTTAATTTTAAATCTTGCTCACGGCTGCTTCATAGTGGTCTCCAAAATGCATGGTTCTGCTTACCTCTCCAGTGTTTCTTAGAAGACAAAGAGAGAAACTAATTTATCAAGCAGTTTCTCCAAAAGGATTGTATTGGCTTCATTTATTTATATGCATTGTTTTTTAATCTACAGGTTCCACTAAAGGATCCAGTCACTGTCTTAGCAGTGTCTGTAGCAGACAAACTGGAAACACTGAGAGTTCATTTTAGCTCTCCAGTCACTGTAAACAGAGTTCCTTGTACCCTTGGGTGCAGTTTCTGTTTTCTGTATTTCAGTCCACGTGATTGAAAAGTGGTGGCCTCTCGTTATACATCTTTATTTTTCTAGTGGTTATCATTGCCAAAGAATACCATTTTAAGAAATTGAAATTTAAAGATGTAGTTGAATTTTATTAATAATTCATGATCTAGAAAGCATCCAGTCTACCAAATAGACAGGAGTTCCACAGGAGGGGCAGTACCATGAGTTTTGGTAAGATAGCTTAAACATGAACAAAGAAATAGCATGGTGCAAAAGGCAGATTACTGTACATAAAGTGACTTCAGGTCATTTTCTTTGGATTGGGTAAATCAGAGGGGATTTCTTTAGCATGTTGTTTCAGGATAACTGGGCCCATTTTAATCTATTGCTCATGAATCTTCTATATTTTCAGAAACTGTCCTTTTGAAAATTTAACCATTGTGTGTCTTTCTCCTCATTTCTTGACAGTTTAACTTTTACAAGTTAAATATATTAAATTTTGGCTTGGTAGCATGGAAACTTATAAGTTACTCTATTTTTACCTGTGTTTTTGAAGCAAGATCTTGCTCTCTGGCCCATGCTAGCCTGAAACTTGTAAACTTCCTGGTTCACTCTTTTAAGTGCTGGGGTTACAAATGTGAATGATCATGCCCAGCTGGAATAAATCCATTTGAGTTGATATTTTGGGGCCCATTTTAGCACCTCAGTCTATATCAATGGCTTACCATAAATTCTATTAACAGCACAGTGCCTGGCATGTGTTAGGTGATTGAGATTTTTGTTCAGGAAAGAATCCCATAAATTCAATGAGTGTGTATTGCTGATCTTAATTAAATTAATTTTCAAAGTTTACCATTTTCTATTTACACCTTAATGAAAAATAGTAAGTCATGGATGGAAGATAATTACTTACTTGATTGTTAATTGCTGCATAAATGAAATGTCTGCCATGTGCATTCTCACCTTGAAGTAGAAATCCATTGTAAACTAGAAGATAACAAAAAAAGTGAATTGAAAGCTAAAGAACAAAGAGGGAAAAGGTAATGTGAAAGTAAGGGACTGAGTCTGATTTGCAAACATATGAGTCATTGACAAACTATATTATATTATTGTGTTTAAATTCTGTACAATTAAAAAGTCACTATAACTATATCAGTGAGCAAAATGGCTTTATGTTGTACTGAACAGGTAATCAAATAATTTAATATTATGCTTGGATAATTTTATGTTCTACTGAAGATGTCATGAAACAACTTTGCTATGAACATAAAAATAATGGTTTTCTAGTCTGAAGATTACAATCATATCACATTTCTACCAAGATTAGTCTCCTCTTCAGTTTCCTTGAAAGATACAGTAAAAATTGTTGGCAAGTTAGATATATTTAGAACAGTCTTTATTCGAGGGAAATATTTCATAGTCAATGAATATTTTTTATTTAAATACTATGTATCAGAGAGTTAATTATTTACCAAAAAAACCATCATTGCTGCCCAAAATAATGGAGAAACTATCAGATTTTAGAGTAAGAGATGCCTTTTCTTGAAGCTGAGCACCTTTTATTAACCATATGATAATGGACAAATATTTTCAATTTATAAGAACATAGTCTCCTTATCTGCAAAACAGAAGTTTAATACATGTGATCTGTCATAGTCAAATGAGATGGCAGAAATTCAGTGCCTAGGAATATTCATTAGTGATTGTGACTATTAATCCTAACATGTCAGCTTCATTAGATTAAGGGAGGTCTGGTGAATTAAGAGAGCTTCCGCCTGGGTGGATTGGGGATGGGGCTGACTTTAGCTAACATACACAGTTCCTTACCTATTCATTTTTTACACTGACAGGAAACCTCTGCTCTTTTTCTCAGCAACCATAAACTGAGAGACTTTGCTCCTCTATATCCTTCCCCTTGAGCTGTGGAGCCTTGGAGCCACTGTCTGTAGTTTGAAAACATGAAACAATTAAACTGTCCCTCCTTTAAATTGTCTGTTTTGTGTATTGTGTCTAGAAATGGGGAAAGTGATTAACACAATAGTAGAGATAAAAGTTCATTATTTTATTCACATCTTCTGTAAGAGAGAAATGTGTCTGAGGTTCTTGGTCATTCCAGTTTCCCATGATGTGAATAGTGATATCAGTCAGGGACAGGGCAGTGTAGGAGAGGGGGAATTTCTTCCTGAAGCATGGAAGAAAATAAATGTAATGCTTGGAAACATTGATCTGTCTCATGTACACTGTGTATCGGTGGGTGAAAGAAGTCTGACAGTACAGCTTGGAAAAAAAGCTAGATGAGTTGTATAGTTTATTTCATAAAATTCTGCGATTTAAAACTCAGCTGCTTCTAAGAAGTAGGGAAGAGTTTTAAGCATAAGTGCAATATGAAGAGGTATATGACTTATGAAACTTAGAAAACAATCTCTAGAGATAATAGAGGAAGTAGGTTTATATTGGAACAAATTTAGGGCCAAAAAATGGCTGGGTTGGTCTTCCAGTTACCCAGCTGAGAAAGGATGATAATCTCCCTGAAGGGAGCAAAGTCCGTGACTGAGGAATTTGGAAAGAGTAGCATGATATATATGACACTGTTGTTAAGTGCTGGTAGATGTTTATCCTCCATAGATGCATGTGAATAGGAAGAGAATAAAAATGAAACTTGAGTGAAGTTATTTTTCTTGAATAATTGATTATACTAAAGATTATATTATCATTCTTTAAGATATACAATTTAGCAAGGATGGAAAGGAACAAATAAATAGTGAAATGTGAATAAAGAGTTCAGTGTTGCTTGCATTAAGATTTCAAAAATTGTAATATCTAGTAGCTGCATAAAACAAATAAGTTTCAAACTACAGATTTAGAGACTGAGGAGAGGGTGAGAAGAGATGTAGATTACAGGTTTGGAAATCTTCAGTTTACTATCAATGAAAACATAGTAGCAGATGAAATTTCTATGGATTATCTATTTCCTAGAAGAAGAGAGAACACAAGGTGCCTGAGAGATGGACTACAGCTAAACAAAATATTTTTGAATTCCCTTTGAATAGTACTTATTGTGATTTTTTGTGTACAAATATTTTAATTAAATCTACATAGTAATATTCTGAGGCTTAGATCCATATTGATAAGAGATTAAAGAGGCAACAGACTCTTAACAAAGGCTTTAGTAGAAAAATGTAAGCGAAAAGAGCCTTGCGTTGTGCCTTGTATAGTTAGTATTAACTGATGTTTAAAATTGTTAATGTGAAAGTAGCAGTGATGGTGTTTGTTCTGTGTAGGGAGTAAGACCTCATTAGTGAAAAATTAGCGGTAGAAAAGAGTGATCAGAAATTATATAGTAAGAGATGACAGGATGAGTAGGATTTGAAGGGTTATAGATTTTTCATTTCAAAATTAAATTCACATATTGTTGTTGAGGTTATGAACTGAAATGGTGATAGAAGCAATGACATCATTTTTTAGAATATTATAGGCTATATATATATATATATATATATATATTAATATATATGAAACAATGATATTCACATTATACATATTTTAAAGGGTTTATCAAACATTCTATAATTAGGGAGCATGAAAATTTTTACATTGAATAGTTAATATTCTTTAAAATAATATACATATATGGCTTATTTCCATATGTTTTAAGAAATTGTATTTCATCACAAATCTATAGCGGATCTTAACTTTTGTTACTTTTTATGCTTGGTTTTGCTTTCAGTTTAAACTTCCTCTTTTATATTCTGTTTCCCCCACGTAGGTCCAGACAATCATTCTTGTCTATTATTTTTTGTGAGTATAAATAATTTACTTTGTTTATTTTGTTACCTTGATGATATTTATAGATGATGTCATGAAGCATCTACCTTGGAGACCTCTCTTTTGTAGAGTACATAAATTTTGACTTACATGTCTGAACTCATATGTCTTGTCCTCTCATCCTGGGATACATTTGTTGACCTTCCAATTTTTCCACACAGTTTTGCAGCCTCTCAGTACTGTGCTGAGAAACAGGGTAGAAACATGATGACTTTAAATGATTCTCAGTAAACAGTTGAACTATAATTTTGTCAAATTTCTACTATAATATTTATGAAGAGAGAGAGAATACAAAAAAGTAATTACACCAGAGACAAAATGAAGAAAAATTAAGACTCACTAGGGAAAATATTTAAATAAACACTCGCCTTTCTTTTGTTCGTGCTTTAGTGTAATCTACCAAACAAGCTGCCCTAAATTACAGCTGGGAATGTAAAACTCATATACTGTCTGTATTCTCCATAAAACAGAGCACCATGTGTTTCACTTTCTTTGTGTAGAATTTTGTGATAGCAAAATACAACATTCACATTTATTTTTAAAGCCCACATTGAATTGCAATTCACATAATGAACAATACATAAGACAGATGAGAGGAATATCAATAGTTGCCTATTGTGCCTTGGAATACTAGTCTCAACAGAACTAAAGAAAGGAACACAATGAGGAAAAAGGGGTACTGAATATTGGAGATAAACTGTTCCAGTTCAGAGAATTATGAGTGGGGACCAATGAGTTTTCAGATACTGAGGCTCAGAGAGATTCATACATTTATGGATGAGTAACCAGGATGGAAATTCTGACAAGTATCGTAGCTTAAGTAAAAACATCATGGTGATGGAAAAGAAGGAATGATGATCTCTTAAAATCCTAACATTCTACAATTTCTGCTCCAAAATAATATGTACACGGTGTAAAGTATATGTCAGCCTGTGGTTTCTATACAAAAGGAGAAAACTATAAAAAGGAGAGGTGTCTCTATGGCAAAATAAAAGGGTTGTGGATGGAAACTCAGCGGAGAGCACACAGTGATGCTCATTATTTTAATATTGGTTAGTGGGACTGGCACAATCTCGAAAGTCTCAAGTGCTATATGCAATCACAATAGTCTGACAAAAGATGATGTGTTATGAGTAAATGAAAAGAAATTTCTTGACAATAATATAGTTGGAAGTACAATGGAAACATTAAAGTTTGCATTATTGAAAATTAAATGAATACTATTGAAGAAAATTTATGAACTTTCCCTGAATGAAAATGATAAAATAATTTAATGTCAATGATGAAAGCAGTAATAGAGATTGTCTTAGTTATGTTTCTGTTGCTGGGATAAAGTACTCAATAGCCACAAGCTGAAGGAGGAAAGGTTTCTTTTAGCTTAGAGTGTGTAGAAGTTTCAGTTCACAGTGGGTTGGCTCTGCAGTAAGATGCACTGGCAAACAGCCATGGCAGAAGAGAAACAGTCCAGGACGTGGCAATCAGGAAGTAGCGAGTCTTCCTTGTTTCCTTTTTATCCTATCCAGGTTGCAAGCCCATTGGTTGGTGCCACCCACACACAGAGTGAGTCTTTTCATTCAATCCATCATCCACACCCAGAACTGTGTTAAACTGACCAGTGGACCAATCTAGTATCACACACTCATGGTTTAATCACTTCCCAAAGCCCACCTATGAAAGCCTGTGGCTTTCAAGTGGAATATCTAGATATAAGCCATAACAGAGATAGATACTGGATTGTTACTAACATGACTAATAATAATCATTCCTGTATTTTTTTTTTTTCTTAGAGAAGCGAAAGATGATAGCACTGAACAGAGTGCTGGTTAAAATCACAAAATCAGAAACCTGTTGTTTTAGGAGCAGGTAGTATAATTTTTCCATTTTATTCATTTATATGTACCTTGAAGAATAAATATAATTAAATAATAAATGAATAAGAAGAACGAGTATAAGTAGTAACATCTTGGAAATAAATCAATAAAGGGCCAACCAAAGGAAAATAGTCTGGGAATGAAATCTAAAATCACCAAAAATATAGAAAGAAAGAAAAAGAATTCTACCAAAAATTGAAGAATTCAAATCAGATATTAAAACGGTCAAACCAGAAGAAATTTCTTGAATTGATGATGGCCATATTTAAGAGTCTTTAAATGTTTTATCAGAGATTATCCTTCTAAGACTGAACCTTGGCTGAAGATCTGGTTTCCAAAAAACTGTTTTTTCTCTCAGTCCAAATAACTAATTTATGAAGCCATTAGAACTTGTACCCACAGATAACTTCTTACTTTGTTACTGAATATAGATCATATGTCTAAGAAAGAATGGGTTGATCTAAACAAGAATGGCAGTTCATCAAGGAAAACTTGAAAAACAAAATGAGACTCATCAGAGAGTTTCCAGAGAAAGTTTCCAGTCTAGAAACCGCATGTGTCAGACCAGGAGCTTGTCATTTATTTCAAGGTCTCCCTTACCCCGTCTGAGGGACTAACTCCAAGGACCATCACATTCTGCCATTACCATCAGCACGCTAAAGATAAAGACTGCAGCTAGTCAACAGTCTTTCCACATTTACCTTTCTGAGGAAACAATCTACACTTTTAACCCAGGTAAGAAACACTTTGACTAACATTTCAACCTATGCCTCATCTTTGAAAACTCCCCTTCAAATCTCAGATTTGCATTCTTGTAGTTTTGATTTGTTGTCAGAGTTTGTCATCCCAAACTGAATCTATTTCACGCAATGCCACCATGACTATGATAATGAATTCATTTATTTCCAGATTAAATCTTTCTCTTTTTATCCTATCTCACTTCTGCCTTCTGAAGGAACATAGAAACAGCCTCACTCCCTCTGAAGAGAGCGCTTTTCATCTTGCAGTTACTCCTACTTCTTCTTTTTTTTTTTTGTCTTAAGCACAATACCACTAGTTTTTACACCAATTTTTGTCATAGATTAAGAATTTTCAGTACCTACTTGCCCTCATACATAAACCACATATATTCTTATCACTGGTTAGAAAACTTAGATGAGTACTTTAAATATGATGCACCTACCAGTAAGCCCAAAGCTACTGATAAAGTTATCTACAGTCACACTGTAGAGCAAGCAACCTACATTTCCATCTGTTACCCTAAATCCCATTGAAATAATTCTTAAATCTTAATTGCTGTTTCCCTGTGTAGGACACTGTCTACATTTTAATTTTTTTCCTAATGTGAAATTATGTTTGGATACAGAAATGGTTCTATGAACTTCCTGAACAGCAGAAGCCATGAAATACTCAGTACCTGGTCGTTTCTTCTGGGTTTCTGATACACTTAGCACATCTCATAAATGCCCCAAAATAGACAAAGAATGTAAATTGTAGTGGATTTTGATGATTAATATCAATATTCAATGGGAGAAGACAATGACAATCTTAGGAAAGTAATGTGGACTAAATGTTAGACAAATTAAAAAGACAAAGTCCTTGGGAGGTATTGATTCATTTTTGAGCCTAAGTACACATATTAAGCCTCTTAAGACATCAAAAATGCTACTGAGGTATTACTGGGTTTGCAGAAGAAAGATCTGCATAGCAGAGGGAAAGAGTAACTATTCCCCAAGAATTAGAGCCCTTCTCAGTTCCCTTCAGGCTCTTAAATGAATGAAGCGGGATAATTACTGAGAAAGAAATATCATATGGTTTCTGCTAAATGCTTAACAGAATCCCACATGAACCCCAACTGGGCCATGTATAGACAATGCTGAAAACCTTGAGATTTCAAACAAGAAAAATAAATCAGTTGAAAGCAACTCATCTGTGTTTTCCAAAGACATGAAGAATTTTAATAGAAATTGTCTTAAGAATCACTTTGAAAATTCTACAGCTAGGGGGGAAAAAAGGCTTAAAGGCCACAGGAGTTTTGACAGTTTGTTCCTGTGAAATTTCTTTTCTAATTAGGGATCCACATAGGTGGTCCAGCAAGGGCTACTTGAATCCCTTCAGTGACAGAGAGCAAGCCTAGTCCTTGGCATGAATCCAAGGTGATGGCTCAATTAAAGACTTCCCACCAGAAGAGACTCTTTAATTCTGAGTTTGCCACTTGCTACAAGGACAAAATAGTATGTCTTAGTACTTTATCATACACTACAAATTCCAAAAAATAGAAATAACATATGCCACAGACAATAAATTTATAAATAGATTTTCTTTGCTCTAAAATGTAAAGCATCCAAATGATACATGGATCTTGTTTTTGAGATGATGATTTATTGAAATAAAAATTATTTCTTTGTCCTTTATTACTACTGTATATTATTGTTACTCTCTGCAAGAATAGAGTGCAAATATAATCTTTATTCTCAAAAAAAAAAAATTCAAAATGTTGCAGGCCATTTTTTTTTCTTTCAACCTCAATTCGTCTTTTATAGTCCAGGTGCCTTTAAGTATGATCAGGATTCTCAGTTACATGTTAATAAAAGACAAACTATTTCATTCAAATCTACTATTTATTCTTGATTTTGACCTTAGCCTTACCTCATTATAGTAGCATTTGGGATTAGAATTTGGTGCTCAAAGAGATGTTCTAAATTAATTATATTAAACTATACTTGAAATTTTTAGCAGACAGAAAACTAGCTGATGTCATAGAAACCTCATAGAGTCATTAAAGATAAGGAATTCAAATAACATATAAGAAAAAAACTAGAGGATTTGATGGAAGTGAACAAGTATCAGCTGCCTTCAAAGCAGTGTACTTCTGTTTAACATCAAACTGCACTCTGATTATTCATGTGTGTGTATGCTGTGGAAGAGCTTTTGTACCAGACAGGAAGACTTAGCACAGGTTACCTTCCTAAGAAAGTGCATACACCTTGATCAGAATTTGTTAATTTATTAGGATATGACTACTTCCTTTAAAAATCCACTTTTGCAAAGAGTTCCCTCATACCATCCAGTCTTCTATGACTGTTCATTATTTCAAGATCATTATCTTTTTCATTGGAGGACTATAGGGAAAGGGAGAAAGTGGAGGCAAAATTTAAAGCTAAAAGTTTAGAACTACTAATAATTGAAGATCAATAAAAAAAATTCTGAGCATCTGACAGTGAAGATGGAGTAGAGCAGGCAACTCAGGGGATTGCACTTGCTGGAGCTACCACAGGAGCTGTTGATTGTAAGGAGTGTGGAGTGGGGTGCTCATATGCTACTCACCCCCAGACACTTCACAGACCATGCCTTGGAAAGTGATAGTGGTCTTACTATATATCTGGTTTTCAACTGACTTTTCTTTATCCCAGGCCATCCTTTCTACAAATGACAGCTTTTAATGAGCAGTCCTTAGTCTGTGTGTGTGGTATTTATGCTTCATTCGCACATTTTTGTCGTTATTTTATTCTTCTATCAGCACTGTCCATACATTCCAAACTATAAGTACTTTTCCTTTTTTTTTTTTTTTGTAGGAATTTGAGTAAAACAGTTACATTTTTGGAGTAGAATTTTGGCATTTTTATGCAATCAGAACATTTTTAAACAGTTGACTACTTTCTTGGCACATTTGTATATACAGAAAAAAGCTTACAGAATATGGTGCAGAGAGGTGAGCCTGAAGGTACCCAAGAAACAACCCTTTCTGCCCCCTTAGGTCAGCTGTGGTCAGGAAGGGGCTTAGAGTTTCTGTCTCAGTGAAGGTGCCAGCGTGACCAAAGGAACACTTGGATTTCGGAAGGAAAAGGTCGTTTCATTCTTGAGATTGTTATTTTGGAGTTAAAAAGTCTTTTAGGGAGCTCCACTGGAGAGGAGTTTGGAGACAGGAAGTGTTCTCCAAATGCGAAAACCAGGCTTCTTCTTGCATAGGTGTCTCCATCCCAGGATGTAACAGTAAACAGCCTGCCAGTTCCAGCTGCTGAAGCAGTGCTTTGGGGGGAGATTTCATCATTAAAAGATGTTCTTTTTTTATTTAAAAGGAAAAAGAAAAAAAAAGCAGAACAAAACAAAACAGTGCAAGGGTATAAGTAATTCAGAACTACAAACAAAACAAAACAAAACAAAACAAAACAAAAAACTGTAAGCTATCACCAGTTAATAGATTACTCGCTATCATCTTAGAAACGGTGTTTCAGGTCACAGGATCAAAGCACACAAAGCGAACATTCAAACAGTGAGACTGCAAACAGTTGTGTTCAGTAATCCAATCAAAAATATTAATATGGTCTTCTATTTAACACATCTAAACACCCTTGCTGATGTATCCTTCAGGGGACTTTTCTTTCCCTCTCCTTATTACAACAAAATTTACACATTTTGGGTTTTATTGCTCCCTTAGATCTTATTACTTTTTTTTTGTAAGAGAATAAAATCAAGCATGGTAAAACAAAGCTGTCAGTCAAAACCAAGGATAGACATAGTACATGATGTAAAAACAGAGTACAGGTTATCAACAGTGGTTACCATAATGCCTCTTGCTTCCTTAAGAAGAATTGTCTATCTCATTAGGTATTATAAAGTTGAACAAAACAGTAGAGAACAAGACCAATGAAACCTAAACATTGTAAATCTTACAAAACCTCAAAAGAGGATAATAGTTAAACCAGAATGGGTATCATAGTGAATCTTATTGCCTTCACAGTAGTTGCCTATACTCTGATACTTGATACTTTCATACAGAGCAGAATAGAGTCTAATCAGTCAAAACAAGATAACGGGGATATTACAGGACTTCAAGTTAATAGGAAATCAAAAAAGTTACTATAATATATCCTGCTAGTTTTTTTTTTAATTTTTCCCCATTAAAAGATGTTCTAATTTTAAACTTATTATGCTTGATTTCCCCACAATAAAAATATCTTCATGTTGATGTCTATGGACTGCTATTGGAAAGAAAAGAGAAGGGAAGAGAAAAGAAAGGAAAAGAAAAGAAAGCAAACCAAAGCAAGGTAAAAAAAAAAAAAAGAAAAAGAAAAGGAAGCATCATATGTAAACAGGCTTTAATGGAGTTATTTATCATTTTTTAAACAAAATGATAGTTCATGAAAATAATAATCATATTTGAGAATATTACAGATGCCAAGAAACCAAGAAAGGCTAAAACATGAACCAAACTTTAAAGAACAACAAAAAGTTATATTTCAAAGACCTTGGGAGCCAGTAATGTAGCATGTCCTGTTTTTCTATAAAACAATGTGTAAAGCAATCTGAGAAACACGATGAAGAAATAACACTTTACATTTTATAGTAGCATATTCCACAGGTGATCTGTTTTTAATTTAGAAGCTTCTTTGGCACTTCTAAATAATGAGTTAATGAAATATGTATTTTCACTTGAATGGAAACAGCAAATTTAGAATGAAAAATAAGAATAATTTACTATGATAATAAGATATGCCAAATTTTGATTAACAATTTGAAAATGGAAAATTATTCATAAGCTTTTTCTCATTTTTGAACTCATCTTTTAAAAATGTATTTCAGGCACATTGGATGTATTTTCTCCATGTTACTGTAGCTATCAATTTGTGTCCTATGGTTGGTTATCCACAAAGAGAACTCATTATCAATTTGTGTACTTCCTCAGGGCTATGAGCAAGAATTGTGGAAAACCTGTGTATACTGCAATCTTGTATGTACAGAATACATACTGTCATTTTATGAGGGATTTAACAATTCTAAAAGGAGAATCTTAACTTCAAATGTGTACTTCACAAGGCACCACTGAGTTATAATGGCCAGTGATTTATAACCCATGGAATTTAGCTCAGCTTATTAGAGATGACTAATTTGTATCCTTCATTTCATGCATTAAAAAAGAGAAATCTGGGGATACAAGCAGATTGGTGAGAGTCATTTTCATTATTGATATTTATATCAGTCTCACTAGTAACTGTATGATATCTCCAGTCTAGGCATTTTAATTATCAGTGTAATGATTTCTACACTGCTTTGTCATCCCTCTAATTATAAATTTCCACTTCCAAAAATCTGAGTTTTTCCTTGAAAAATGAGAATCATACACCAGGTACAATTTTATTTCTTTTATTGTTTCTAATTTTGTACTCATCTTTGGGATTTATTAGAATCCTAAAATGTGTTGGAAATTGAATGAAAGCTTATTCCCAAAAGAGTTACATTACAAAAGGGCCATCTGGAATGTATGCATTCACTGAAATGACTTGTCTGTGTACCTTTCTGGAGGAAGGATGGCTATCCTCCTGGGAAAAGAGTACAGAGATAACTATGAGCATGCGAAGGACTGATCACTCCCAGATACTTGCAAGCCTGGGGATGGTCCTTACCAGCCATGCAAGCTTGTTGGCACCAATTTACATTTATCTGAATGCATTAGTTAAAGAACTGAGGAACAGAGGTTAGCACAGGGTGTTCTGCTCCATCTGCCAAAGATTCCTTCTCAGGCAAGATCATTCCCCAGAGGACTCCCCTTCATCTTTGGTGCTGTCCCTTGTCTTATTGCATGGTAATGCATTACTTAAATGTGCTCATATCTGCTGTACTTTTATAATATACTTATTTTAATCTTTTTAAAATCCTTATGTGGCTCTTCTCTGTTCATGTGGATCCAAACCTCAAATTTCTGTCCTTACATCTACGTGACTCTTTACTCTCACAAGGCTCAACTGGGAAATGATATGTATGTATAGAAAGATATTGAAACACACTTAATTGTATAAACCAAACACACTTTTGAAAAATATCTATAGTTAATGAAAACATGTCAAACCAAATATTGAAACCAAACATTAATGCTGTTTCCTGTTGATTGCTCCTCCAGACTTGTTAGTCTGAAGGTTAAAATGCTGATATGAATATAAATTTCACAGCTTGGAGTCTAGTGGCTTTCATAAGCCAATTGTAACAGGAATAAATTGTCTGAAGGCAAAAGGTAGTCTAGAAGAAGATGGCAAGGGTCTTGGATGTGTCCTATCGGGTAGATATTTTCCACTTTCTATTAACTACACAAAGCTGTGTCTTGGAATTTAATGTAAAAATATGGCAATTGATGTAAATAGGATAATAAACCAGTTTATTTTTGATAGCACAAATATAAAGTTGATGGATTATATGTAGGAAAATTTCTTGGCTAACAAATGCATTAGATATGTTCATGGCACAGCATTCTAAAACCAGTAAGAATGATTGAGGAACCAAGATAGGAGAGTAGGAGAAAGAGAAAATTGGGGGGGAGAGGGGAAGGAGAAGAAAAAAGGGAAGAAATAGGAAAAGAAAGAAAGAAGAAAAATAGAAGAAAGAGAAAGCAAGAAATCAAGGAAAGAAAAAATAAATGAAAGAAGGGAGGGAGAGATGAAGGAAGAAAGGAAGGAAGTAGTAGGAATTTAAATAAATTTGCCATAATCTATGTTTTGCCCTCAGACTATTCACGTCTCCAGTCTTCTCATCTCACCCAGGATGCACTGTGGCTGATGGAGAAGTGACTGAGGAATGAGCGTGCTTAGAAGTAAGAGAAATCTGTCTCCAAATATAAGTGGCAAGTGTGGATACTATTGCCGGAATGCTAACAGTGTAGAAATGAAGTTACCTATGAAAATAAGCAACTCAGTTTGAAATAAATTATAGTCCTTTATATTTAGGGATAAAAATAATATCATCATGTAAGAAAATGTGTTTGATCAGGAACATCCACATCAGAGAACCTAAAGGAAAGTGAGTCCAGGCAGAGAACTTGAAAAATCACGTTGAAATGAGGCATATCTGGCTCTCAGCCACACACTGCACCTTCTGTATCATTTACTTCTCACTAAGGTGGTCATTGGGTAAGAGTTTACATCGTCATCTGTTAATGAAGTATTAGTGTCCACAGATGATTTGTGACCAATGTAATGTCATGTGGCCGGGGTACAAACCAAAACTTGGGTTTTAGTCTTTTAACTGTGTCTCAGGGCTCTTCATTGCTTTCTATATACAATGGAAAAAATACTGTGTATATTATAAAGTCCTGCATATAATACAGAAGCTAGCAGGTTACACAGTTGTGTACTTTTGGAAACTTTGTCCAGAACATTGAGAAATAATAAATAAAAAAGGATTCTCTGTTTAGAACTTTGTAAGAACGTAATTCTTTGTCATGAACTTGACACTGATTCAGGCAGGTCAGAAGTAGTCCCACTTCCTGAACCAGCACAAAATTTATTTTTGAATATTTTCTTAACTTTGTTCTGGCACAAACAGCCTCCTTTTCATGTTGTCAATTTGCTCCTAATTAAAAGGCGTGTGAATTCAGAAATTTATGTATTATGACATTGTTCTAAGAAAATCACTGGAGATAACCTAAATATCATTAGTACTTTAATGTTCACAACTTAGGATTCTTATTTTAAAATTTGATTTGGTCAAAAAGTGCCAGAGTCTAGGATGAGGAACAATATCCATGCAGAAAACCCATGCATATCTACACAATTCATATGGAACCCCTGGATGGTTGAATTTCATTCTGTCTTTCCAAATTTCATTCTTTGAAACACTGTTGACAGAGATAAAAGTGGTAATTACTGAATTTTATGTACTTAACATCAAGGTGAAGGACATTTAATCCACTGAGCCTGGAATGTCTTTATTTCACATCTGCCCCAAGTTGAATTCTGTCCCAGCAGCACTTTTTAGTGTAGTATCTGGGGTGTGTGTGTGTATGTGTGTGTGTGTGTGTGTGTGTGTGTCTGTGTGCATGCGAGTGTGTGTTTTTGTGCCTGTGTATGTGCTGGGGGCGGTAGGGGTGATTCCAGAAATATTTTCTGATTTCCAAAACTTCAGCATTTTAATGTTTCAGCTGAACCTGGCATCATTCAGTGTTTGTAGGTTTGTTATTGACTTAGTTATCAGAAGTTCCTAAATACATTAGTTTTTTAAGATGGGGAAAGTAACTTGCCCTAAAAATGTAATAGACTTTCTTTTTAAAATATAAAAATCTGCCTTGCAACTCAACTGGCTCATAAGGACACACATTGTGTGATCATAAATTCACTGAATTGATATTTTATAATAGATTAAAAATCATTCACTCAGGCTAACTATTCTTTAAAGTAGTCTCCATAGAACTCCATAATGGCTTGGAGTTCTATGGAGTGGCTTAGCTATTCACGCCACACTCAAATATTATAGCAGTTCTTTTACACTGATTCTATATCCAGAGAACAAAATGTTAAACATGCATTCATTGTATATTGTTTTGCCCTCATATGAAGAATATATCTAATGACCATATTTCACACAGCTTTTCTGATACATGTGATACATACAGCCTTTCTGATACATTTAATATTTTTTAAATTTTTTTCTTGATTAATTTATTATTTATTTTGCTATCTGGAATCAAACTCATGAGCTCACTCTTTCCAGGTAAGTGCTGTGCTGCTGAGCTATTTCCATGACAAGTTACCTAATATTTTAAGGTGGACCCCAAAGAGAATTTCAAGCACTGCTTCTAGGAAAGCAGCATCTTTGGATTAATTGTCTAATATGAGAGGTCCGTTGGTATTCCTCAACAGGGCCAAAGAGAAGGAGAATGACAAAAACCACTCAGGTTACAAACTCCTGAGATAGATTTATGACTAATTAATAGTCTCTACTTCTGATGAAATTGAAACATTGCTCCATTGAGTCTTATTCCAGAAATTTGTGTTTCAGACCTCTGTAGTAAACTCTGTGTGCAGCCCTAGAATTCTATTCCATGGGCTCCTGGACCTTTTCACATTTTTCCTGTCTCATTTATACATTTCCCATTTCCCTCACCGTGCTGATACTGCACTGGCCCATTGTTACGATCTACCCCCTAACAATTTAGAAGCGATAGGTAGCTTCTCAAGGTCCTCATTTGGAACCAAAAAATGGATAACTTTATTTGAGACATATAATCTCAATGTTTGCTTAGAACTCAATCACATTATCTGAAATAACTTCAGACAAGGCATAGTGGAATTAAATTCAAATTTCCCAAGGAATGTAATTCTGGACATAAGAAAAGAGTAGCCAGAATAGGAAGCAAGCAGGAATCAATGAAGATAATTCATAAGGTTCAGAACATCATCCTCAATTTCCATCCTAACAACTGCAATGAGCCTGTCCTCCCCTTCCGAGATTCCTTGGACTCTGTTACCATACATTCGCTCCATTTTTTATCTGTGACACTCCTGATAAGTACTCCTCTACTCATATAGAACACCTGTGATTTGTCAGCTAAGACTGGATATTCCTGTTTGTCTTCTTATTCTTCTTGCTCCCTTCAGTCTCCTGCTTAAATTGTGCGTTGCCCTGTTCTTTCTTCATACCAACTTCTCCTCTGTATGTCCTGTACCACTAGCAGGCTGAATGTTTTTAACTGAAATTATGTTAGTGATTCCTTTGATGAACTTGCCTATTTGTAGATAGGAAAATCTTGTTTCTGTAAACCATTTTTACTAATATTCTAACTTTCTTTATCTTACTTTTATAGTTGGAGACTCAGACATTTTTCAGTTTCTGGATTTGGGAAAAAGGCACAAGGATTTTTTTCATGAAGTTACCTTTAAGTCCATACTTGACTTGAAGTACAGTTAGTTAACCCTAAATCATGTATGGAAATTTAAAGAATAAAAATGGCAACACATGCATATTCATAAACTTTGCAATGACTATCAATAAGGGAGCAATGGAATGTCCCCTGCTAGTGGAAAACTCAATGACAGTTTTCTGTAATATTATTAATGTTATATTAATAATTGATTTTAAGACAGAAGACAGTCATAAGTGTGTAACTATAAGGCTCAAAAGAAAAGTTGAAATGTAACAGCACCAATGTTAACTAATAACTTAAAAATGTTTCACATGTATCAGAAAGGCTGTCTCAGAAGTTTAGAATGAAAATAAATTTGGAGATGACTGTTGAATAGAAGTTATATAGTACATGTGTTATGAAGTACATCTACATTAGTTATGACAATAAATACTAGTATGTGTGTAATTCTGTATTCTATACTGATCTGCTTACAACTAGAGTGTAGAGTTAACTTCAGGGTGGTATTTAAAAGGATATTGATATAGTAAGGCAAATTCATAGTTCAATGGCAAGGTGATGGGAATGTACAAACCAGGTGACGTGATTAAAAGTTGCAACAGGTATAAATGGCAATTAAATAGGGGAGCTAAAGAAATACAGATAAAGAGGATTTTTCCCCTAGTATTTAGAGTACTGTTTTGTGGTCAGAGTAATATTTTTGTTGGGAAGTTACTGTTAATCAGTGTATATTAAGAGAAGATTCAGCCAAAGAGTGGTTACCTAAGAAATTCACCTGGAAAATTGGAGATGGGTGATTCTGGTCATAGGAGCTGTTAAATCATTAGGGGGACTGTTAAGTCAGCTATCGGGGGAAAAAAATAAAAGAATACCTGTAAAGCATCTTTAGCAGGAATTCTAGTGCTAACAGAGAAATTCACCATTGAAGAATCTGTTGCCCCTACAACAATATTGTTTTAACAGTAAGAAAATCAGAAAGTGAACTTTCCTTCCAAAGTAAAACCTAACATTATCGCTAAAAAACTGAATTTTGGAAACATCCTGATTTTTAATATGTAATAAGTGCTTATTTAGTTCCACTACAGCATGGAACAAACAGTCAGGACAAGAAATCATATTCTATCCCTATGCTATGTTTGACCTCACTGTGCAATAACTGTGTCACAACCTTCAGCTGTAGAAGTCAGCCTAGACTACTGAGATAATTGCTGAGGAGGCTTTTAAAATAGATTGCCACAGGATTAACGTCTCTGTTTCTGTCCTTGTTCACACGCGGTGCTAAGCACAAGTCATCAAGGCCAGGGAGATAAAGTGAACTTTATTTCTTAGAATCACAAACAACATTCATTCTCATGGAGCTTCTGAGACTGAGGGGAGAAGGTTCCATTTCCCGCATCTGTTTTTATTTTAGAAATGCTTCTGTAGTTTAACTGCCACCTGAGTTTATTTTCTTTCATGAAGAGGTGCCAGATATGATAAGGACCCGATAAGTCAAAAGCCACTTTCAGACTCATTGTCTATTTGTGTTAACAAAGCCTCGTAAAAGCAGATGGATAGCTCAGGCCAGCTTCCTTCTATGATCAGCCAAAGATAAATACTCTGAGTCTTATCAGCTGAAGAGGAAATTCTTCATTTTTATCAGAGAATAGACTTCAGTTACTTAGTTTGAAATAAAAATCGATGGCCCATTTGGCATTGTTAAAAAACAAAAAGCAAAGTCCCTCTTTTTTTTATTAAACCAGTTTTCCCAATAATTTCCTCTTCGATAAATCCTGGGTTAAACAGTAAATCGCAACTCAGTTAACAAAGTGAATGAAGATGGAAGGATAGATATTGTAGAAGCTATCAAGAATTTTAATGAGATCATAAAACTGAATTTCCGCTTATAATTAATTTCAAATGAGTCATAAAAAGTTTGCATCCCAAGTTTATACCCAAAGTCTTCCCTAATATACTGCATTTTACTAGCTCACATTGTAGACTTTCCAGAGCCCAATGCATCTCATCCTTTACAGAGACCTCATGTTCTTTTTACACCATGATCAGGTCACAGTGAACCCCTAACCTTTAACTTACCATACGTCTATACCAGTCAATTCAGACCCTCATACTGCATTGTCTTGGTATTTGACCATGGAGATGAGTCCATCATGCCTTCTTTAGGAATGCACAGTCTTGTCTTCAAGACTGAAAGCAATGTTGTTCCAGTGCAATCTTTTGTTCAGCAAGGTTCCCTCAGGAGGAGCAACTGATCTTGACAGGAGTCAGCACATTCTGGGTAAAGTGTATACTAAGGTAATGAGAGACTCAGAATTAGAAGTCTAATTCGGTCACCTCACTCTTAAACCAAGATTGTTTCTCCTCTTCACCCACCTCTACAGTATCTCACTCAAGTATTGGGAGCTAGAAGGATTCAAGAGCTATTTACTTTGTATAATTCCTTATTGTTTACATTTTTAAAAGGGGAAAGGAATTTATATTCTGCTAGAGAAGTAATAAGAGAATTTTAGGTGTTATTATTAGAACGATGAGTTCTTGCAACAGGATTTCTCAATATGACAAATATGTATATAATATTATGAATGGCAAACTACTCTGTTTATGTAAAGCTTGTGTAAAGCAGAGTGTGCTAAGATAGTAGCAATGCTATTGTCATTGTATACTGGGCTTCTCTGAACTCACAGCAACCTCTCTTGGGCACACAGTATCTGGCATCACTGTCATGCTAGCCATTCTTTCTTACAAACTTACAGGTGCATTCAGGTTTGCTAACCTCTGAAATTTGGCTTGATCTAAAATAAAACATTGAAAGAGAAACTTTTAGACATGAAGAGAGAAAAATAATGAAATTCTCTACTACTTGCCATTTAAATGTCTTTCATATAGTGGAATACTTTCTAATTGGTAAACCTAAATTAATAATTTAACATATAAACTATTTATAAAATATTCATAATAATTTCCAGTTTAATCATTTCCCAGGGAAATTTCTGCTCAAACTTTCTATTCACAGATATAAGAAAAACATAAGAAAATGTCCAGACTTCAAGGAAATGACATTTGGGGACAACTCAGATTAAAGCATATGAAACAGATTTAAAATAAAGGTAGCACATAATTTTATACATTATTTATGTGCCTATGTAAATTATATATGTGTTTGATTAAATCAGAGTAGATAAAACATAAAAGAGATAATTATGAAACACAATTAGAATTAGTTAAAAAGCTTTTACTAGAATTTCATCTCTCATGACTATTTAGTTCTTAACCAATTATATTTTATAATTATTCTCTTGAACATTGCTAGTAATGTAAATAATATTAATAGTTATAATATTAATAGTTGAAACATTTGTAGTTTTTTTGTATAACTATCACAGTACTATAATCAGTGCTTGTAAGGGAATATATTTAATACACGATAAAATTTATAGGGTTATTTTATAATATTCAGGTAAGAAGTCAAATGCAAGAGTACAGGAGATCTTTCCATGCGCTAGAGACTTAAAGAATCTTCCTGAGGACCTGGAACCTATGGCACTGTCCTTCACAAGTCCAACTGAAGAAATAGAGCCCATGGTAATGTCCTTCACAAGTCCAGCTAGAGGAGCTAGAGCCCACAACAACGTCTTGTGCAAATCTGTATCAAGGACCTGCACTGAGAAGGTCCACAGGTCAGTGGTGGAAGCTAGAAAGTCTACACCGGTGTGATGAATGATCAATGCCTGCAGACTGAGGGGTCTGCACTGGAGCCAGTAATCAATGTTCAAGGTAAGGACTCAAGCACCCCCAAAGAAACCACAGCCATTCTCTGACCATGAGAACAGCTGAGTTCGTATCAAGAAAACCGGCATGAAAAGCTTCTGCAGGGGAATGCAACACCTTCCCCTTCAGTTCTGTTTTCATTCTGTTGGCAACAATCTTCAGGTTGGCCTTCCATACCCAGATCTATGCTGACTGAATTCATTCGGGTGTTACATGTGAACCATTAATCAACTTCTAATGCATGCATACTACTCTGAGGGTATTAACCATATTTTATGGTTAACCATTTTATGGCAACACTTGATGTTAAGAATTTTGTTGACATCCAAATTCATTCATGAAGAAACTGAGACAGGGAAGGGTTAGGTAACTTATCTGTGTCATACAGGTATTCAATTTACACTGCTTACCCTCTATATGTTAGATTCATTTATCCAATATGTTTCCAATTTGGGACACAATTGTTAAGTTTTCACCTAATTATCTACTTTTGTTCATATCCTGACAACCAAAAAGAATTCAATAAAAGTAATCACTTTATAGTGAAAAACATTAGCATTGTCAGACTTTGAATGATTATAATACCAATGTTTTGGCTTGTTCAACAACTGACCATAAAGCAGAGCCAATCATTTTTTTCCAAAAGTCATTGGTTATGTGTTATTGGCAGAAACTAACCCACCTCTAGTAGTCTCCCAAGGTTCAGAGAGGACCTACAAGTGCTACCAGGCTTTTGATGCCTATGTATTTTTATTGCTACCATATTAGATGAAGGTCTTCTTAAAATTGCTTTCTCCTGGAGGTAGCTGTCCTTCACTAATCACTACTGAACCTCCAATATCTTAATCCACCTCAATTTATGGTGAAACATATTTCAAATCAAAGCAGGTATAAACTAGAGAACTATGCTAATTAAAATGGAGGTATTTGGACACTTCATGGCCACCTTCTTGTTTAATACTATTTCATAGAAGCTTAGCTAAAACTCTTATCCCAAATGACACTTTATAACTAGGCCCAATAACCAAGATATCTAAGCGAAAAGACAATGTTCCTCTTTCATGTTTATATAAGGTCCAAGTTTTCCATTCTTTTTATAGACTCTGTACCTCCTCCTAATGAAAACAGTGGAAACTTAAGGTCCTCAAATGTTACTGTAGCTTTGGGTTTAGTTTAGTGGCCTAAGCACCTGCCTGGCAAGCGCAAGGTCACGAATTTAATCTCTAGTATCAAAACAAACAAACAAAACATGCTATTGTATCAAACCTAGAACATTAAATAAACATTTACACTACAGGAAAATATAAGCTGTACATAATAAATTGGCCAATTTCATAATATACACATCATAAATCCAAGTCAGTTCTTTTTTCTGACTCTTCTCCCATGTGAGGTGAAGCTCACAATTTTTTGCTGCCTGGAGGGTATGTAAAATGAGAAACAGAAGTGTCAAGTCTATTATTTTCTGCTCTGACAAGCAAGAACTCACATGCACTGGTCAGTCACAGGCGAGAAGGAGGGGGAGAGAGAGAGAGAGAGAGAGAGAGAGAGAGAGAGAGTAGAGTCACAGAATGTAATGAAATGGGGTTTAATAAAAAGACCTTCAACGAAGTTGAGCAAGGTTATAGGAAGACAATAAGCCTTGGCGGAGCTAGTGACAACAAGAAAAGAGTGCTAAGTGGACAGTGCTTTTAGGACCCATGTGAGGCCTGAGTGTCTAGCAGTTCACACCACTCAGAGCATAGAAGCTCAGCTACAGCTGCACCACCACTGAACAACAAGGAGAGAGCTGAGGAAGTGGATGTCCCAAGCTCTCTTGTCTCTTCTCTGCAGTGCTCTTACTAGAGTGCCTCCTTGGCTGAAACCAATTACACGCAAAGTCCAGGGGGACTCAGTTGGTGATGTATGTTCAGATTTACCTGAGTGGACCTGGAACAGATCTTGAAGAATCAACAGAATATCCCTGTTAATGTGCACAACTTAGGGTGACCAGTAATATTTTTCATAAAGTCCTATCAGTGTGTCCCATATAAGGAGCTGTAGACTCAAGCAGCCATAATTTACGCTTTCAGACAAGGTAAAGGACCACAGAAACATGGTTGTGCTGAAATTTTATGAGAATAAAAAGCTATAAAAATATTAATTTACCATTTAAATTTAACTTACTGAAAAATTTAAAAATGTGCTTATATTTTAATTGTGGATTTTTTGTGGTAGTTATTGAGATATACTCCACTTCTTAAAAGAAGCTTCAATTAGTGTATAATATATATAGTATATAATAGCATATAGTCTCCTCAAAAAAAGAAGAGTCCAAACTGATGTGGGTGCAGTAATCACCACAGAAAATCTCAACTCAGGACACATTTTGCCAATAGTGATGGCTTTTAGTTCAAAGTATCCTTGGAAACAAGAAATTTGATGGAATATTGATATCATTTTATAAATCAGTTTATCATGGTCTTTTGTCTTACTATTTTTAATTAAGAGAAAGTTCAGAGTAATGCTGTAGAATAGCACCTTGATAACATAGTAGCGATGCTTTAGACTAATTATTGAAAATAACCTTATGTTTTGTTTTTGAGGCAGGGTCTCACTGTAGTTCAGGCTGGCTTGAACTAGCTTCTGTAGCCCAGCCTGGCCTCTAACTCACAGGGATCCTTCTGACTCACTTCTCAAGTACTGGAATTATGGGCATGCATGCACAGCCATGACCAGCAAAATACCATATCCACGAAGGAGACCATGAAGGGTTATGAAAGGATGCTCATGTTAGTGTTCCTTTTGAGCAAGAATAGTTTGAAAAACAGAGAAGAAAGAGAAACTGAATAGAAAAAGGAGTTGTGAATTTAGTGTAATAGAAGTTGATACAGAGAAAGAAAATCTTTGCAAACACATATTTAGGAGGCAGACTAAGGCACATAATATAAAGAAAAAGGTTTTGTTTGCAAAATACAACAAATGAATTCGTTTGGAGGAGTGAAGAGATTAAAGCTATATTTATCCATTCCCATTTAATAATACCAATGGGCAAAACATGAAAAGTTATGCTTTAGATGGATGGGTACCTGTATTTGTTCAACTGTAACACAGAAGTCAGACTTCTGATAGACATCAACAGCTACATTTAATCACTTATTCCAAATCCTTCTCACAACCTCTGGAGAAAGGACTGTTGTCTGTATCAAGGATTAAATGCATGGGTCTGTGACATACCTAATATGAAGCCTTACAGAATAAGTCTCTTTAATCAGACTTATCACTAAAAAGAGGATTTTTGGTGGAACTGTGAAAACAGTTGTGTTTGTTAGTAATCAAACCACTTGTTAAATTAATAAATGGATTCTCAGTTGAGGAGAAATAAAAGGAATATCTTCCTGGTTGCAATTTTTGAATATTCTTTATGTCAAGACAGCACAAGAGAGACAAATCTGCCATCTTAAATACATACTCTCTGTGTATCTGTTGCATGGAAGAAAGTTTCATGAGCTAAGGGCATAATTTGTTCAAGTTCACATTCTTGCCCTTGTGGATATGGAGCTGCATAGCTATCACTCACATTCCAAAAACCTCAACTCTGTACAGCTGAAATTTATTGATGAGGGGGCAAGAAGAAATAGGTGAACTAGTTGGATATCTTTTAACTTTTATTAAGGCTTGAAGCAAAGAGGATAAAATAATATTTATGAGAGTTCTGTAAAGTCAGAGCTAGAATGCCTTTGAGGGAACAAAAATGAGAATTTAAGGAGGACCCTTAACTAGAAATACAAGCTGTTTTCGCTATGAGTTTGATGAGAAGAGACCACGAATGTTTCGCTTAGTGTGCTTAGCACTTAGAGGCCACATGTAAATATGCCTTTCTCTGGAAGAGTAAGCAATTTTTTTAAAATGATAAAAAGTAAGAAAAGATGAAACTTTTGCAAATATTCAAATATTGTGCTTGCATTCCATATTTAGTGACTAACGCAACAGTTCCTTGGTGAAAACTTCTAGAAAGACTGATTGAAAATAATGAGTAGTCTTTATATATATATATATATATGATATATATATATATCATATATATATATCTCATATATATATCTTGATATAGATCATACAATAGAAGAAAATTGTGAAATTATCATCAATTTATCTAATTCTATAAGGGAAGATTTTAAGATAAACCAGAATGTCAAAGTGAAAAAAAAAAAAAAAGAAAAGAAACCATAAAACACAGGGAAAAAGGCAAGTGAATATATTAACATGCTTACTCTTAATGGCTCACATTAACCCCGGGCCCCTGTGAAACAGGCCTGACGTTCACAAATTACTTTTTACTATTTCAATTTTGCCTCTGGCTTATAGCATTAGAAATAAGTGATCTCTAAGAATTATGACTACTAGAGGGGAAAGACATAAAATACACTAAGGTGTCCAGAACTTTAGATTCCTTTTGTCTAAGTCAGCCAAGAAAGCTAAATCATTTGTAGTTTTGTTCAGAGAAACATACATACCATCAGAGTGCTCAAATTTAATTTGACAGACTTAAGTTCATTTTGATGTAAGATTTATTGCTGTTGTTTTATTGAGAAATTTTTTCACTATGTTTCCCTTGAAAGCTTCTTTGAATTCTTTAAAAATAAAATGAAACAAATGTGTTATGCATTGTTTTAAGAAACAGCTCCTATTGCGGAAAAAGTTCTGAAATGATCACTAACACTATGATAATAAAACATAAAATATTATACAAGAAAGGGTCTAAAAATCTGTGACAATAGTTCAATTCTTTCCATATCATGCTTTTGACCCAATAGAGAGAGTCATTTTTATGAAGATATATATAATTTTATCTAGTGTGCGTATTTTCTGGCATAACTTTAACATAACTTCTCAATGAATTTAGTCATAATTTTAAATACAAGAAAAGTAATTTGAAATATTTTATTTCAATGATGAGATTTTCCATTGAATATACCTTATTTCTACAAGCTGACAGGCTTCCTTTTTATCTAGTGTGTGGGTCTTCCATTCTCTAGTCTTTCTGTGACTACTATCCATAAGTTGCTAAATTACCCAGGAGGATGGATTCGAAGTTGGAATCCTTGTGTCTCGGCCTCTTACAGTATCTTTCTATTTTGGAGTAAGGACTCTACATTTTAAAACTTTTTATGTTGAATTTTTTTTTTTTGTCTTTTTTGATATGGGGTCTCGCTATGCAGTTCAGGCTGGCCACTAGCTCACTTTGTAGCCCAGGGTGGTCTCAAACTCACAATGATCCTCCCACCTCAGCTTCCCGAGTGCTGGGATACAGGATGAGCCACCACACCCAGCTCTTATGTTGAAATTTTACCAATCATTTATAAATGTGACTATAAACGTTATAAATTTTTTTATGAATTTTATGATCAGGTTGTTCAGAAGAAAACAATGAGACAGAGTGGTTAAAAAGAAAACTGTATAAATGCTCATCAAAGTGTTCACAGAGCTATAGATTGCAGAGATGAAGTCTGAAAACTCTTCCATTCACACTTAAGAAAATCACTAATTACATATTTCAGACATGTAAAATACTGTGAAGTGGTTGCTAGTATAACCAAAAATTATTTAATAGATATTAACTATAATAATTGTATAATTTTTCATGTTGTAGCTAATTAGCAGAACAAGAACAAGAATAATCGTGGTCTGATTTCATCAAGCATTTGCTTCATGAATATGTTAATTATATGCTTTAAAGTTTACTCTGGGCATCTTTGGTCATGAGACTTACTGCTTTTGGTGTATATTTGCAAAACAGAATAGCGATGTTTACTTGGGAGAATTGGTACATACATGTAACATGTATTTTCTATATTCGTTTTCCTCTCCCTTACCTCTATTCCCCCTGATCTGCTTCCTCATATCCCAAAGTCAGCTTTGCTTTTTCCACCATCTCTCCTTTAGTTCATTAATGTCATTACTTATGTTTTAGTTTTGTCATAAAGATAAACTATGTGATACTTAACTTCCTGTATCTGACTTATTTTGCTTAGCATTATGACCTCAGGTTTCATTTATTCTCCTGCAAAATCACACGAATTCATTCTATTTATGTCTGAATAATATTCAGGGTATTTATAACACAATTTCTTTGTTCATTCATCTGCTTTTGGGCATGCAGCTGTTTCCAAACTTAGCTAGTGTGAGTTGTACTGCTCTAAACACAGGGATGCAAGTAGCAGTATAGTATGATATATGTAACTATTTTGGAAATATTGCATAACTAGAGAAGGTGTAGCTGGGTCACAAGGAATTTCTATTTTTAGTTTCTTGAGAAATACATTTACTTATTTGCATACTAACTCTACTTGTTAATATTCTCACCAACAATGTTGTGGTGTTCCTTTGTTATCACATCTCCTCCACCATGTGTTCAATAAATCTATATTTACTCAAATGAGCATATGAAATATTTGTGGCCTTTAAGGTATTGTTTGCTGCCCCATGTGCTAGGAGATTTTATCTTTAATTGGATTTCTTGAATTAGAGTCTAAGACAAGGATTTGGGTGCACAAATAAGGCTTGCAAGGAATGGAGGAATTAGGAAGAGAAAGAATACATACAAATTTTATTCTCTAGAAAAAGCTGGTTGTCTAATCAACTGTGGGAGAAGTGAGCCTCCCTGTAGTGGTAATACTTTGCAGGTTTACTTACTTGTCAGGCAAAGAAACAGGCTTTTGTACTCCACCATTTGCATTTATACCCCCATCAGTCATTTGCTATGCACTGATGAGGGCAGGGGGTGTATTAAAGGGATCCTTAAGCTGTCACTCAGGAGGCTTTTGTTAGCCAAAAAGAAATTGTCTAGAAAAGAGTGGAGCACACATCACGGATGTCATGATAAATTAGTGCAAATGTATTGGAGAGCAATTGAATTATATCAAAGTTATAATCTATTGACTCTGTCTTCTCTGTGAAAGTATGTTTGTCACATGTAGTCTTAAGGATCCTCAAAACTCACTCATATTCTCAGGACATCTGTCTTGATGTGACTTTTCTGGAGGAAGTAGGAGCCTTAAAATAAACAGAATTATCCTAGTACACACATCAACATTGTTGTTTATATTTTTCATTCATAATTGGGAGTTTATTGGCATCTCCAATGATGAAAAATGAATAGTAAATATCTTTAAGCTAATTTATGACATAGAAAGCTATATCTCTAAGACATATGTTAAGCTAAAAAGGCACATAACAAAGAAATGTATGAAGAAGTGTTTCATAATTTTCCATGTACAGAGATAGATAGATGAGATAGATACATACATGCATAGATATGTAGAAAGAGAGAGATAGAGATAGAGATTGATTCCAGGAAAAACGTTTAGCAAATAGTGACAAATAATGAGTACTTCGTGTGATATGTGCTTGAATTTGTCAGCATTCCTGTCACTGAGACACAACACTCACAATTTAAAGAATGACAGGCTACAGATTTAATGGGATTAAAAGATGGTCTGCTGGCTCAAAGTAGAACTACCATGGCAGAACAGTGTGAGAGAGCAAAGCTGCTTAGTTCATGGAGGCAAGAGAGCAAAGAAGGGGAACAGAGCCATAGACAATGGACAAGGGACCAGACAAAGCACCTAATGTCATGTTCCCTGAGTCACTCAGACACACCCAGCAATGTGATCCACCAATTCCCAGAGTGGATCCCAAATCAATCCAGCTGATAAAGCATCACATCCTATCCATGTAAACTTGACATTACAATATATATATATATATATATATATATATATATATATATATATATTTAAACCATATTTTACTTCCCCAAAATGCAAAGTTATATTTCTGCCTTACAGGATACAACTTATTTTGCCTACAAATAAAATTTCAATAACCTCTTCACTAAAGTCCCGACATTTCTATTTTTATAAGTCTAAGTCAAAATTTCATCTCAGAGTCGTAGCAAGCTTTTACCAATGAAGCTTTAAAAGCAAATCATTATAATCCCAAAGTAAAGTGGCAGAAGGTAAGCATTCTGATTCCATAGAGGAAGAAAAAGAAGATAGAAAACAGCAAATGAGACTGAAACTCCACAGGATAAGCAATAATTTCTGTGATCTACATACAGCATGCAGAAAACAGGTTGGTGAGATAGTGAGCTTCACAGGGTGGGGCAGGGCCTACCTCTAAGGTTACCTGAGTGTAGCCCAAGTGACTTCTCTCTTGGACGGGATCCACCAATGACTTGTAGCTTTTCCCAGCAGACATAGCACATTTATGGGATAACTAATATTCTAGACTTTCAGCAGCATTGTTGGTTTTATTCCCACAGCTTTATTTCCTGTTCTCTATCTTTTCTTCCTGTCGTAAGATGACCTGCTCTGCTCAGCCAAGTGTTCCATCATGATGTGCTGCTTTAGCACAAGCTCGAAAGCCAGTGAATCACTTATCATAGACTAGAAACTACAAACTATGAGCAAAAACGAACCTTTACTCATCATATATTCTGTCAGGTATTTTGTTACAGTGTCAGAAAGCTGGTGAATAAAATATCAGATGGTTATGTAGGTGCATTAGATGACAATTGGATGTTAATAATGAGAATCAAGTAGTTACGTATGTGAACATAAGTTTATTTATATTATTACTCCAAAGAATGATATTAATTGAGTTCTAATTGCCTTTTAGTCATCAGAGTAAGCTTTCTGATCTTTACTCAACAGACAATTCATTACTTTCTGAGTTAATATAAACTTGCAGTTGGAGATCAGAATAAATTTTCTTCCAAGCAACAGTGGTTCAATTGGAAAATTACTCTTCATAATACAGTACCCTCGGAAAATTGTGAGCCATAAACACACTTCCCAAAGGCATTTGAAACTTGAAAAAGGACCCTGAATTAACGAGCAAATGGGGGCCATCAGTCTTCTTGAATGATGGTCAGATATTAATGCTGTTCAGTGGATCATAGCAAATCATGTAATCCCTATCTTGTCCTATACCAAATATTACTCCCCATGTGTCACACATTTTCTTTTAAACAGACTAACATTCTTTTATCATCTGTGACTCCTTGTACTCTAATCTCATTCCAGTCATTATAACTGCATCCTATTGTGGACACGACATGTATTAATACCACTCTTCAGGTACTGCCATATATTAGACTTTAGTACATACAAGTCAATGCGTTTGTAACTTATTTATGTTGGCAATTTTATCTTCTGTATGACAGTATTAAGAGTTCCTATTAAAAGTGTAATAGGTTCAGCTGATACAAGGCAAAACAATACTTTTTAGCCAAAATTTTATCTTTTGTGAATAAAAGTGAAAAAAAAAAAAACTATAAAGGTTCATTTTTTGCTTTCCCTGAAAGTTAGTTCTTTTACCTTAAGGCCATACAGTCAAAAATTACACCACTCTCACAATATGTATGTCATATGAATATAGTTAAAACTGTACATATGAATACAAACAAATCACACAATTTAAACCTACTTGACGTAAGTCAACATTTGGATTAATTTGAGAAAATATTTTTAACTGGAAATAAACTTTTGCAAAATGGAAAAATAAATTACTTACATCCTTTTTCTGTTTTACTGGCTTTCAAACTACACAGCAAATAATGTAACTTAATACATACTAAAAATTATTAATTGAAAGTTTGAACAGCTTTTTACATTTTTATATATTTTGATAACATTAACATTATGTGAATTGTTGCTACACATATATTTTTGCCATGGGCACTTATGTTGTTTTTAATCAAACAGATATATGGATCTTTTAATCTTACCATATCTCTACAAAGACAAGTACACTTTGCATTGTTACAGTTGGTAAGTATCATCACACAGATATTAGCAATGAAATTCAAAGTGTCTGATGCAGTATCATGACTATTTCATGATGCCATAAGAAGAAATGGATGTCTAGCTCATTGTCTCTTGTTCTTTCCTTAATTTCTTGAAGATATACACGTGTAAGGTTGTTGACGAGCCCCACTTAACAGCCTTCAACTGACGTTCTAAAGCGTCCGCAGTACAACCATAGACATTTGCTCCTGGTCCAAAACTTTGTCTCTTTTTGGAATTTTTCAACAGATTTCTTCTCTCTCACACACATACACGCACACACACACACACACACACACACACACACACACACACACACAAACATATCATGATATTTATTGCCATAAATTAACTTACTCATAAATGGATCTAGGAAAAATAGGCTCATGGTGACAATTTACTCACAACCACACGAACTCGTAAATCTCAGCTCTGCTTTACTTAACCTTATCACTCCCTCATTAAAAATTTCCAGGCACAGGACAGCATGAATGGTCAAGGAGCAGGAGAACACTGTGTTCCCCATGGTCAATTTCAATGAAACAGTGTCACAGTTGATAAGATTATATTAGAGTTCATCATTTTTCACAGTACACAGTGTTCTGCAGAAGCAGAAGCACACATTTATTTGTTGACTCAGTTTTATTGTGATTTATAAATAGGTTTTAAAGCACACTGTTGACAAAATGCTCATAAAATGCCCTTCAGTTGCCCAAGGACTTGACCAAATTTTATTCTTGCCATTTAGTTCCACACTGTTCCCTGAACTTTGACTTGCCAACAAGTCTAAGAAAGCAGTAAAATATAAACAACCTTCTAGAAAGACTTTACTTTAAGGAGCAACTGACCGTTGCTAAAAATACCTCCTGTCAGTCCACTGTGATTGGGCTATGTCTGTTTCTATGCTTTAGCAATTACTTGCCATGAAAAAGTCTTTGGTATTTGATTTTAGGATACTTGCAAACCTCTTTGGAATACTATTCTTTTTGTAATAAACCTTTAAAGATAACATTTCTTCTTAAACTTTGACTGGATGTTATTTTTATTTAAAATCATATCTTAGGTAAAAGAGAAAAATTCCCTTTAGTTTGTCATATATTTAAAAAGAAGGCATCTATCTAATGGCACTATATTTTTGGTATTTGAATAGTCTACGAATTTAAGAAAACTGTCTTATTGCCTTCTTAATTAATTTAGCATTTTGAGTATTGCCATCAGTGTCTGAGTCTCTAACAGAGAACAGTGAGGTATCATGAGCAGCTGACAGCAATGTCATACCCTTAACCATACAGGCAGTAACTTCAGGCAAGACTAATAAAAATTCATATTTTATATCTAAATTTGATTTCTTAGCAGCAATAAGATAGGCTATCTTAGGAAGTTCAGCATAACCGAAATCAGTATAACTGTAGTCTGGTGTCTTAATACCATATGAAATGCACTAAAGGTAGCTGCTTCAGAATGATAAGGTTTGAAATATGGGTTGCTCGTTCGACCTTAATGCATGAAGAATAATAAAACCATTTCACAAAGAAAATAATGTAATATACAGTGAGATAAGGAAAGAATATCAATGTATCTGACATTAAGAGCACTGCATGTCGGAACATTATTATGAGAACAATTTACTATTATTTCTTATTTAAATACCACATTATTTCCAAAGCATTGACTACAAGATACAGTTTTACTGTTGTACTGACTCTGTACCAAGGTTTTAAAAACTTTGGGACTGTTTTATAGAGTTATCTTCCTCTTTAGGAGTTAGAAAACATGGTAGGAGAGGTTGAGCTGCCTGGTGGGGTGGTACAGACCAGAAGGCATCCACAGCTCTTTTTCTTTCACTCAGGGAAAGAGCCTCAGTGCACTGGATTTACCCACCCGAGTCCTCATTTTAATGGCATCTGAAATTTATTATACTCGATTTGCAGAAAGTAATATATTTTAATGTGTGAGGGAGTTCATATGTTAGTGATATACTTGCTATATTTTAGTAGAAAATATCCAGGGAATATGCTAAAATCACCATGAGTGTATTTCAGTTCTAAAAACTCTCATACCTATAATTCTGGAGAGTATACTGAGATTCTGCTTATTTATTTTATTTTATTTTCAACAGTTGAGGTACATTTTATGGTAAATAGTAAGTTACTGACTTGTGCTTTCTCTCCCATCATATGTATTATTGATTATAATATAATTAAAATAGTATAGTATATACTGTTGTATGTATGAACAGATAATGATGTAATGTAAAATTAGAAGTAAGAACACACAAGCTATTTTAAGCACATAAGGATAAGCAATTACTATGAGATGAAACCAAAGAGGAAACTTAAGTTTAAAGAATTTAAGTCTCCTAAAATCAGATTAAGGAAACTGTATTCTTTCTTGTGGTTAATTAATGGAAATTAACAATGGATTTTGACACACTTAAAATATTTATATAAATTTGACCTAATATGGATAAACATTCTGAAAAGTTGGGTTTAATGCACCTAATTTTCTTTAGGCTGTTTTGAAGGATATTATACATAATTATTTTATTTATTTAATACAATATAATCACCAGAGAGCAGAGTGGTGTTTTTGAATGAGTCAGAAGGGGTTCAAGGTTAGTATTTTAACACTTGCTACTAGGGCTTTAGGGAAATCAGTACCTTTTCCATGTCTCTTGTTATCACACTGTGGTGACATTAGAAAAGATAGCATACACAAAGCTCTGACTTCATAGAAGTGTTGAATTCTAGACAAAGTGGGAGAGGTAAGAAGGGAAGATATTTAAGAAAGGAAACAAGAATTAGACTTTGATAATGAACAGAGTTTTAACATGTAGGCCCTGAGATGCTAGCGTGGCATACTTCTGTCCTTCCTTTTCCCTTTTCTGTTAAAAGGAGACAAAAGGAAACAGAAATAATCATAGTCCTTGCCCAGGCTTCCAATTATTTAACATGAATTTTCATTGTAAAATAAGTCTCTCTGTCATAATAGCTTCTCTAGGATAAAAATATGGGTTTTGGACCATCATACATAGATTCTTCATTTTGGGTATTTGTTTTTGGGCAGATCATTAGTTTACATAGATTACAAAATTATTTCCCCATTACTGTAACTAAGACTAGTTTCATTTCAAATTTTCCTAAGCCATATATCTGTATCTGACATTAATACTAACTGGAACCTCAACTGAGTGTGTGGCCAGGCCACCTATGTGATCTGTGCACGTGAGTTTGGAGTGAAGAGAACTGATTTCCACGCATGAAGCACTCAAGAAAGCCAGCTAGAATCTGTACTGTCTTTTATGACCTCTCTGTGGAGGTCACAGAGCATTATTTCTACCTTAATCATAGCATTTCCTAGATTTAACAGGAAAGGAGAGTGAGTCAATGTCACATTTTAAAGCATAGAATATAAAAACAAAATCTTGATGACATTTTGGAAAACACAATCTGCCCCAATTTGCCATTTGATGGCAAGTAACATTACTGCGTTTGCTATGGAAATTAAACATAACGTTCTTGGACTAATGTACCTGATAAGTATTACTCATTTTGTGTCCTTAATAAATAGTGAAAGCAATTGCTAATTTATTACATACTCATGTTCCTTATATTTGTTTCATTTTAAAAACACTTAGACTCTTCATATTTCTTACAGTGATCACCTACATTTATTTTTAAATAATTTCCATGATTGATCACCTATTGCCATGCTATACAAAAATCACCCAAGAACACAGTGATGGACTTTATAATAAATGTTTTAGCCCAATATTTGGCATCAGGTGAGCACTGGCTAGGCAGCATGACTGATATTGCTTGGGTGCACTCACATAATGCAGATTGAATGGTGTATCAGACTCATGGTGCAAGTTGACCTTCAACCACAGTAGTATACTGCTAAATTTTCTAGCAAGAAAAAAAAATGGAAATGACTCCTGCTTTATAGTATATTTTTTTGTTTTTATTTTTCCATTTCTGTGGTATTAAAAAGTCACACATGACAAATTTCAAGCTACCAATGTTTAATTGATCAAAAAAAATTCTAAATACTTAACAATGAAATCTTGAAGATGTGCAAAACAGTCTAGCAAACTACCACAGCATATCTCTCCAAAGCACGAGCCTTAGTGCCATCATGATGATGGCAAGGGCACTGAGGTGCTAAAAATCTTCCACTTTAACTTTTGCTTGAGTCATTATCTGTACTTCTCTTTGGCCAAAACAAATGACATGATTGATCCTGTTGTTAAGTAGTTCGATGAGATGTTAAGAGTTGAGGGATTAGAATTTAGAATCACATTTAGACCAGTCTGTCACACTACCAATCCTTATGTTTGTCTCAAAAATATGCGCTGTGTATATTTGCACATTAGTGTTAAAACTACAGCAAAAATATTAAAAATGATAACCTGTCACCCAAATGCCTTAGTTACTTTTCTCTCATTGCTAAGACAAAATACTTGTTGCCCAAAATGAAGAAAGGAAAAGTTTATTTAGCTGGCAGTTTGTGGAGATTTCACAATAAGCTGGCTCCAAGGCAAGGTGGCATGGCACAGGGGCAGCCTTTCAAACAGCAGAAGAGGAGCAAAGCAACAAAAGAAAAACAAAGGGAAGAGCAAACCTCTTCTTCTACCTTATATTGTAAGCAAGCCACCCTCTCTCCCCACAAGGCAGGTGCAGCACTCACACCATTCCCCTGTTCTCTTGCACAAGATGAGGATATTTTCAAATTGAAGAACCTGGCTCCCTGCTGAGTCCCTTGGTTAAGCTTCTAAACTTCTCAGGTGGAAACAATGTATCAACCACTACACTGACTTTTGTTTATAAAAATTTCTATTAAATAAAAAATTATGATGTGTCCTTATCTAATTATTAACAGACTCTGGAACTATTTGACTTCTGGCTCTTCCCCAGACTTAAAATTATCATAAAAATTGAATTATTTGAATTCATTCAGGGCATTGAGGTAGGCAAGACAACATAACTAAAGACAAAATAGAACTTTTAGAACTGCTTCAGCAGAAAGTTGGAAAGTTGTTAGGTTTTTTTGGAATGAGACAAAGGGGAAAGGAGTCTACTTCGTAAGGAGAGCTCAACCCAGGGTGGGCCCCAGGAATCGCTTGCCCCATTGATAAGAGTCACAGCACCAAAATGATTTTGGGGTTGTGGGGGCAAGTGAAAAAGAGAGACAGAGAGAGAGACAGACAGACAGACTGATCTCAATTGTAGGCATGGGAGTGCTGCAGAAAAGTACAAGATTCATTCCAAGAAGACAAAGCCAGGAAGTCACTTTTATGGGACTGGGGGTGGAAACTACGTGAGTGGGCAGGTTATCGTGTTGGCTGAGGACTTTTTGGCTTAAGGGTGAAGACTGAGTAGATGGTGTGGGGAAGGGATTGGAAGATCTTTGGCACATGCTTGAAAGGGAGACAGAAAGTCGATTCCTTGCGACCAGAAGACTGGCATGGGGAGTTAGTATAGGAGAGATATACTGTTGTTTAAGGGTCAGCGCCATGATGAACTGGTGCCATGGAGAACCTGGCAGAGCCCTGTAGGAGCCGAACACATCAAAAGGCACAGGAATGATGAGATAAACATTTGAAGAAAGGGAGAGTATTTTGAGGGAAGTCAATGACAATGTGCATTTTATGAGATTTTTAATAAATGTAAACCTACATCATATTTTTGATCATGCCATATAATTATGCACATCCACTTGTCTACTATAAATCCTCTCCTTACTAATCACACAAAAACAAAGCAAATGTTCTGAGACTAGTTGTTATATTGTGTTTTTCAGGGAATAATGAGAAGAAAAATTGTCTTTATACATTTAGTACAATTTTTCTGAATATTTGCTATCTGTAGTTGGTAAAATACAGATGCAGAATTCACAGATACAAAGGGAAATCTTTGTATTATGATTTTCTTAGTCTGTGACAGTATAATTTTATTTCACATTTGAGGAAATGCTTTTTGGCAGTCAGTCCTGTTGTGCTTGATTAGAATTCAGGAGAGGTAGGGAGGATGTTGGCACATTTAATAAAAAGGGAATATCTGGAGCTTCTTGCGCAAGTGTAAAATTGGCAGTGGTTGATGTAGGTGTTGCTCATCTTCATTAGGATTGGATTGTCTCCTTGTGTTTGTAAGCCTAACAAATTCTGGATGTCTCTTAAACTCGAGCAGAATCTGAATTTCAGACCCCCCTCCACACACACACACCACCAAATATTCCACCAGTGCCAATTTCACTTTGCTCTGGCAAAGAACCATGAATTAATTTAAAGTAGAATAGCTTGGAGTGAAGATTTGAGACATATAAACTCATCATTGAGTTTGATAGTGTAATATCAGTTGCAGCAAAATTCTTGCTGCTGTTGCTACTCTTAACGAGTTCGTAAGTGTTTAGATAGAGCTTTCTTCTCACCTTTTTTTTTTTTCTTTGCTTCTACTTTTAGCACATTAGAAACAGATAAAGTTTCTTCCTGAAATGCTTGAGGAAAACCGTGCTTTACTTTGTAATATCAGTTAAAATTGGGACCTTGTCAAACTGAGTGGGATATAAACTGATTCAAATGCTCCAACAAGGGCATAGAAAGAAAAGCACAGTGCACTCTGCTTTGCCAGAGATTCACTGAAAGAATATATTTGTTACTGTCATAGAAAAATAAATTGTGCATTATAAATCACTCATCATCTTGTTTACATAATAATATATACCATCTGCAGATCTGAACAAAATGAATTATACAGTCTCCTTTTTCAGAATAAATAATAGCTTGAGATGTTTCCATCAAAGCATTTTAAGAAACCTTATTTCCATTAATTGACTCAATGTTAGGTACTGATTGAAAGCTGGATGACTTTGCTCTTCTTACTTGGTTACTATTTTTCTCCTCTCCACATAATGCATTTTATTTTTGTAGGTATTATTTGTAATTCTGATAATAAAATTTATAGAACATAATTAATCATAAAACATTTGATTTACTTTCAGTATCAGGATATTGCAGTACTCACAATAAGAATGAGAATTTTTCTCAAGGTATATTTTTCTGCCCAAGTTCTTTTTTGCTTTGTTAATAGTTTATTTAATCACACTATTTATGAAAAATATATTTCTGGATCCAAATAACTTTTGGCTATCAAGAATTCTATTTTTAATTCAAGATCAAATCCTGGTCTACATGATCTAAGAAGAATTTACTATGTATTCCAATGTTTCTTTATAATTTTTATAGAATGTTTCAAAAATACACACACACATATTTGATTCATTTCAAAGTTGAAATCTCTAAATTGTACTTAGCAAGTTTTTAACTTTATAAATTGAAACTGACACTGAGTTATGCTTCTGGATTAGGTAGCCACTCATATCTACCTGCTGGTCCCATTAAGAAAAAAAAAAAAAAAACAACTAGCATAAATATATAAAATATTTGCAAAAATTTGCTTGAAGACACTAGGAAGCTACTATTTCCCCAAGATCTAGAGGACTGAGCCATTTGAAAACAGCAGACTATAAATTTGTGTGTCTTTCATTTGTTAATACATCTTCTTTATAATTTTTTCAAAATAATGTTTCCAGAGCTGAACCGAACTATGAGAATTCTAAGGGTGAGAAGAGAGAAGAGTTTAAGTTCAGAGACTGCCAAGGGAAAGAAACCGTCAAAAACACCCAGATACATCATTGATGGAACTCTTTAAAAATGCACCCTTAGATTCAACATAAAATGACATTCTTCAGAACATGTAGTAAAGTGCTGCTTATCTGCTTCTTGATGCAAATTATGCAAAAATGTCTCTAGTCCTATTGTACTCCAAAACAAATTCCTGCAAAGGAACAGAAAGGAACCTATTTCTACATATATAGAAATAGGTCAATGCATAGAATTAATATTCTAAAAATTTTTATTCTGTGAAATAAAAGTAGCTAGGATGTAGTCGTTAAGTATCAAAAATGTGTACCAATATAAACACAGAAATCTCAATAACAACAACAACAGCAACAATAACAACTCCTAAACTGTTGACTCCTAAAACTGTTTTAAAAATAACTAAGACTGAGAACATAGCTCAGTGCCACAGCACCTGCCTAGTAAGGTCAAGGTCCTGAGTTTAGTTACAGATATCAAAATAAACAAACAAACAAATAAAATAAAAAGGTACAAAAATAATGCCACCCTAAATAGCATGTAAAATGAAATTCTCAATCTGAACCAAGGAAAAAAAAAATGAGGGAACACAGTAAATAGTGCATAATAATATAGCAGTGTATCACAAGTAAAGAACAAATAATTATGTAATTAGTAGGAAAACAAAGACTGTGTGGCAAAACAATTTGAATAAATAAAGCAAATACTTTTCCAAAACTTAGGAACAATAGCAAGCCCTAATATCAAAAACAATTGTGAATCTTAAAACAGGAAAACTGCAGTGGTGCAAATTTTAACATAGCTGCAATAAGAGAGTTTAAAAAGCCGTTTAAATATAGACATGGCAAGGATGAGGGAGCACCAACGTCAATGTAGTGGCAGTGAGATTTACACAGAATTCTCAAAGAGTTGATGAAGGGCAGAAACAATGCAAAACTATTTTAAATGTCAATTAAATATACCTGTCACCTTTGGATTCCATACTATATAAAATGGAGAAGCCTAATAAAGTAATAAGCTATAACGAGATTTTTTTTGTCTGAGTTTCTTTTTTTGTGGAAAAGTTTTTGAAAATCTGTATAAACAGATTATCCTTTATTTGAAAATCTATATAAATAGCTTATCCTTTGCCTAAAATGGCTAGTCATTTATAATTCTTCTAATCAATTCTTTTACAGCACAAGCTACACATAATTTAGAGAGACTAGAATAAACAATACAATGTACTTGACTTGTCCATAGATGGCATCATGTTCCAGGAGGTGTTCGCCAATACAATAATTATTTTTAAATGGAAAGCTTAAATTCTCAAAGTATTGTCCATTTAATTTTATTAAATTTACTAAAATTACTAATAGAACTATTATTAAAGATAGTTTGATTATTTGTACATAAAACATATAATTATATTCATGTTCCCCTAGATGGATAACATAGTAAGGACTCCCATTTTATTTCCAGAAATGTTTATAATGTCCCAGATCCTGGGTTGTTCAAAAACACACACTGATTGCTTTCTAAGTCAAGGCATGGTGTCGGCAAAATTGATACATTAATAAAAAGACTGATTCTTTTAACTCATAAAGTTTACAACTTGGTGTCACCAATATTTTTTTTTTAACTGAGTGATGGGTTCCATCAAATCATTTACTAATCCCACAGAGATTTATCATCTGAGGTTGATTACATTTTTCAGTTTATACTTCCTCATAAGAATATTATGTTTAATAATTTTCCTTCTCAAAAAACAAGGATGAAATGTCTCTTTGAGTTTATTTATCTTTATTTTAAAAATACCTGAATGACACGTCATTTTTCACAATTTTAAGAATTTTATCACATTTTTCATGACAAAAAAGCTTTGAATTTTGCATAGGAAAACTTTAAGGTCATAATTGTTTTGTTAATGAGAGAATTTATAATATTTTCATTTTGTTCATTAGATTAGAATGGTCAATTTGTGGGGATGATAAATTCTGAAAATGATTATTGCAAAGAAATGCAACTTTTACTTATATCATAAAACCTTGATTTTCCTCCGAGAAGAAAATGTATAGAAATGAAGAAATAAATGAAGTAAGAACCATTTGAAAACTTTTAACTGTCTATAAGCTTGCAGATATTTCAAACTATATTTTCTCAATTATACCAACTTTGCTTATAATGTCTGCTATGTTTGACACCACACAATATGATATGTCAAAAGCAATTTCACAAATGGATAACAAGGACAAGGCAAGTTTACTTTTGCTGAACTGCAGGGCAGTTTGTGTGTGTGTGTGTGTGTGTGTGTGTGTGTGTACGCATTACACATTACTTAACAACCTCTATTATCCCAGATGTTGTTAGTAGGAATTTATTATGTAACCTAAAGTAGTGCAGCATCATTTTTGTTATCTCCAAGCCTCCAAATGTCTCATTTGCTGAAAAATATTCAGAAAGTCTAAACAATACTAATTACAAATTCACCTTATCTTGGTATATTAGGAAATTAATTTTAAGTGTTTCCCATCTTTAAATCATTACTGAAACATTTGAAAGTGGTTAAATTTCACGTGTAGGAAAAATGTGCTGTTATTCTGGTGCCACGGAGTAAATTTTTTCATAAAACTTTAACTAGGATTTCCAATTGGATTATTTCTCCACGTGATGTCCAAGGGGGTGCTAAAACATATTCTCACAGGTTATTGAGATCTTTAATAGGACGTTTTATCAGGGGTATTCATTAGCCATTATAATGTATATTATAAAAAGACTGTATTCTGATTTGTCAAGGTAGAGTTTTATCCTGATGCAGACACTCATTTTTAGTGTTTCTTCTGCATCTGAACCTGAGATAACTTTTTCATCAAACGAAAGCCTAATCCTCAGTACATTGAGCATGTGATTGTTATGCTGAACCCAGAAGAACTGCAAGGAGCATGATTACATGGCCCCAGATGACAAAGGAAGGCAGAGGTACGCAACCACAGGCATGTGATAAACAAGTAAACTTGCAAGCTTAGCAACAAGCTGTGAATGTTTAATAATGTGTGTTTGTGCTTTCCACATTAGCTAATACAGTAATTTCATAGAATTACTATTTATTAGAGTTTTCAATAAAGATGCAGTACTAATAGAAACTTTATAGAATTGTCAAGGAGATTTCATTACAAATGGCATTCAGGAAAATTTCTATCAGGTACAGTTTGATAAAATATGAAATCCAGTTCTCCTCTAAAATAATGTAAAGCTATAAAAATATTTGCGTCAACTGTACAAAATCATTTTGATGAAAAATTATTCTCAAAATATATGTTACTGATGTATTTGGAAGTATGAGAATTATAGCTAATACAATGTACAACCATTTTCAAATTTACATTTTTATTCATTTAAACCAAACATCAGTGATTTAGTATAAAAAGCTTAATCTACAACTGAAGCTAATCTCTATCATTAGAATTTATTCGTTTTGTGAATTGGTTTTCATCTTATTTGTACGTTTTGCTTATAATGTCAACTAAGAAGCATAAGCATCTATAGATTTTTCTTATTTTGTTTTACACACTCAGTGTCCATGAATATGTTTGTATTTTGCAATAATCTCCATAAACTAGGCATATATATATATATATATATATATATATATATAATTTTTTATCCAATTAGGACATTTTTAATAGTGAAAGAATACAAATAATAATTACTCGGTGAGGCCAGACATACCCAGATATTTTCTGGGCAGACTGAAATGATTTTACATAAATAACTCATGTTTGAAATTCTTGATATAATTCAGTTATTTTGTTTGGAAGATAAAAATTGGCCCATAAAGTCACATTGCTAGCTGATGAGTAGTCTGGCATTTTGTTTCATGGCTTCTGAAATCACTACTTTAAAGTTTCTTGTTTCATACAGAGATATAAACCACATTTTCAAGCAAACACAATGCATATATCTTGCCCACTTCAAACTGGATATAAACCTGGGAAAGTCTAGAAGAATATAGTAAAAGTGAGAACACTACTTTCCACTTTGAAAGTGTGTACACATACATATAAGACTAAACCAGTCATTAGTATATTCAATTAACTAAGATCACTGTATTTCTATATTTGAATTAAATGGCTAAAGTAGAACTCAGTGTTACAAATACACTTGATACCACATGATTGTCACATTTCCAATTTCTAAGGCTTGTATTGAACTCAGGACAGTTGAATCTGATTAACTACATAGCACATGTGATTTTCACATTCACTCTTTAACAAAGGTCCATGATAGAATTTCTCAAATGATAATTTGATGATATTTGTGATGCCAAAAACTTTAAGACAACAAATACAAGCCTTTTAGAATGTATTTCAACAAGGGTGAAAGCAAAGAAAAAAATCCAGGATAATCATTCACAACCCAGGACATTCAGATGGCTGAAACCTTTTTTTCCCCTTCAATAGCTCTCCAGATGATAGAAACATTATTATAATGTGATTTGATAAAGCAGTTCTACTAAAAGTCACATATTCTAAGATGATATTTCCTCCTCTTCTCTCTTCCCCTTGGATGCCATTATTAAGCACCATTGATACAGAGCCACCTGTGTGTATGACACTCAACCAGGCATTTCTGCAGCAATTTGGAGAGAGATGACAGCAGGTGAAATTGGAATATTCCCAGAGGATGCTCATTCTGCATTCAGAGGCATTCCAGATATTTCTGAAGAGTTTCTCTCTGTAATTTGCATTATTTCTAAATAGAGTTAAAATAATGTTCCGAGTTTTCTAGCTATATTGTGATACTTACATTAATATTTTAGTTTATGCCAGGCTTAGATTTATGAATCAAGTAAAAGCCTTAAATTAAGTGCACATTAATGTGTTATTCTATAGGATACATGCTATTAAGGCTTTTTGTCTTTGGAAAGAGACAAAGGAGTTAAGGGAGCTCTTTCTTTGTGCTGCCCTGCCCCCAGAGAACCTTTTATACCTGTAAACTGTCCAAGAAAGCACATAATTATTAATCAACTTCAGTAGTATAAAACAGATCAGCACATCATGTAACAGCAACATAGAAGATAATTGTTTATTTTTAGGGTTTGAAAAGTGTATGCTTTACTACCATCTCTAATATATCATCACTTGAAAACCGCATTAATGGATGATAATTATTCCGGAAAGCTACTCACTGTGTCTTTTTTATACCTCTAGGTGTTTTTTAGTTGCAATATCTATGGCAGGTAGATTTTTTGCAACTCTCTTCTTCACTTCTGAGATTTCCTCCTATGGTTACTTTAGATTATATGGTGACAGAAACTTTGCAGAAGTAATTAAAAGCACAAGGTGAAGTCAGAGATCTAAAGCATGATAAAATTGTAGTGTACTATTTATTTAAAGATTTCTGGTTCTGTACTATAATGCATGTGATTTTTGTTAGTTAATTTACAGTTCTTTAACACTCCTTGTCGCTTATTTATTTATTTGTTTATTTATTTTTGCCTCTTTGAGCAAAAGTTTCATTACACAGTGCAAGCTGGTTGTCAGCTCACTTTGTAGCCCATGCAGCCCTTGAACTCACAGTGACCCACCTACTTCAGCTTCCTGAATGATGGGGTTACAAATGTGCACCACCACATCCTGCTAACATTCACTATCTTTTATTGCTACTTGAATTTCTCTTGTTTTTCATTTCACATTTATATTCTAAGAATTATTATTTGAATTCAGTAAGTTATATCCTTAAGGTATTTCTGGTTCTTTCCTGCCTTACCCTTTGCCTCTTTTCTTTCAGTAACTTACTCTCAGTATAATACACCACAATTACAGACATAGATGACTTCTGTCTAGGCCAGTAGCATATACCAAGGACCATGTTATATTAGGAATATCTGAAGATAAAATTTTTATTAATTAAAAATAAAGATGTCCAATTGCTATAGGCACATTTACCATAACAATTTTGTGTTTCTATGTGCTGAAAAGTTGTCATTAAATAGCAGAAAATCTTAAATGCTAAGTTATGATGGTGGGAGGGTTAGCGGACATATTTATGTGTGTATTATAGATATTTGTCAGCCTGTAGTTAAATGAGTAAAGTGCAAAAAGGTTAGCTCTAACTTTGAAGGAGCTATTATTGCACTACTTACAATATAAAATGCATTGTTCCCTCAAAGATGAAGGGAGAATATGTAGATGGGATAATATAAAACTGATACTCATTTGCGAGTCTATGGTGGCACAAGCTGATAAGTATTTAATTATCCAATTTTTTCCTTCTGTTTGAAGAAGAAACTACACAATCAATAAGATGTGACCATAGAACTAAGTTACAAATAGTGGAACTAGTTGAATATTGTGCTCCCTTTTAGAGCCTGGCTATAACATTTTTGCCTTCTGATTTTTTAATACTTTTCCCAGTTATGTTAATTTTTAAATTGCAAATATATCATATGTTGAAAAATTTGGAGTCACAAGATGTTGACTTTTGAAGCACCATTTGGACACAGTGCCTATATATCAGAAACATCTGACTACAAGAGGGAAAATTAAACTATCCCAAGAGGCTTTGGGTTCAGTACAATTTAGTTTGAGGGGAGGAAAATGGAAATATCTCAGTATCATATAACAGCAACTGTTTATTTTTCCCTAACATTATTTGAGGACTGAAGTGCAGTGGTAGCTGTGTGACAGACCAGTGACTCTGGCTTTATTGCATTATGCCTTCACAATATGGGCTAACTCTGAAGGAATGTTACCTGAAGCTTGTTGTTCCCATGACAGAATGACAGGTTCCAGAAACTTGAACAAGCTGGCAATCATATTTATAGTTCTGTAACATTCACCTTTTAACTCATGGTTTGTTGGCTAAGTAAACAACAGATGAACAAACCCAAAGTCACGTATAGGAATGGAGGTGGAGCTCTGTCATCTCTTTCAAGGAAGAAACAGTGAATAATTAAAAACAACCAGATAACCAACCACAGCAGTCTTACATATTGTTAGTTACACCCTTGCCAACTCCTCTGTACCTACAGTGTGCAGGTTTTGGTTAGGGCTTTTCATATATCACCCTGGCAATCAACTCCTCCATATACAACTCTAAAATGTGTTCTAGGTGTAAAGAAGATGAGTTCCAAGATAATAAAACAATATTTCCAAGAATATTTATAAGTTGTATTAAAGTGAGATTGCAGTCAATGTCTGTTAACTTTATTTATTCTGACTAAAAAAGTTCTGTGACTATGAATAAAACTTGTTTCCAACAGTAGCTGGTCACTAAATAGCTTCAGTGCTTATGTGTTCTGTGACTTCCTCTGAGCTAGGAGATAGAGAGGAATTTGTTACATGCTTAGCTGGAGGACGTTTTGGAAGTTGGTTCTCTTTAAAAGAAAAAAAAATCTAAATTATAAAGTTCAATTATATCAAGCAAGATACAGGCGGAGCTAGCTTGATTGACACTTAAATGATTTTAAATAGGAGAAAATGATCCGATTGAGAGTTTTGTCTTAAAATACTTTGTCAGGAAAGTAGAGAATTGAAGATTGTTTATTTGTTTATTTAATATATAATATCTTCACATTTTTCAACACTTGAAGATATAAAAGTAGTTTTCATGAAAATTCCTCAATTATTCTTTTCTCCTATCTACCTAGTAATTATTTCTTAAAATGCAAATCATTTGCTAATCCTTCCAGAATTTCTATATATAGGTAGACTTTTTGTATATATATGAGTGTGTGTACATTCCTTTTTCCTTTTCTACAAACTGTAAAATACTCTGGGTCTTGCTATTTTTATTTAGCAGTTCATTTTGGAGACAGTTCAATAATAAAAAAAGAGATTCAAACATTGGCATGGCCTTAATCTTTGTTCTTACAAACTATGCTGAAACCATTAGTTCCATGAAACCATTTTACATTTAGAAGAACAGCCTGTGTGCAACATTGTGAGGACCGGAATTGCTGTTTCAGTGATTCCTGCCATATGTTATAGCATTACAACTCTGACCTGCAAGTAGAAGAGCTGAATATTGAAATTTTTAAGTCAGATTTTTAAAATTCTGAAAATTGTTGTTCCTATAGCTTAAAAAAATTAAGAAATATCTTTGATAATGCTTTTTTTGCCTTAATAACAGACATCTATATTTTATGCCTGACAAGTCATTCTCACCATTATGCTGATGAAACTCTTCAAAAATTAAAACTTCTAATAGATGCTTATACCTGTATACCATTATAACAAATATATATATAGTAGTGGAAAAATCAAACTAGAAGTCTTTCTACAGTACAGCATATTTTTCACTGTTTTGAAATACAGTAGATTAATAAATACTTAAATTTTCTGCTTACAAACTTACATTAATCTCTCCAGGAGCCACCTCTTTGTGTACACACATGAACTCACAGATTCACTTTTGCCTGCTGATTTCTGTATTAGTTTGGTATGTTAATCAAGGTTTCCTGAAAAAGCACTTGAATGAACATCTGGCAGCTTGGGGCTCTCACTCCAGTAGTCTGAATCATTTTCTTTAGACAAAGTGGAAACCCTGAGCCAATCCTCCCACTGTAAACCATGTATGTATGAATTTTTGCAACGAATAAACTTGACTATCCTTCATATTTTTGTGCTATAGTATTTCTTTAATTCTGCAATTCACTCAGCTCAAAATTCTACAACTGTCTTAGCCTCTTTCTTCTTATACACAGATATCCAGTCACTTCTAAAACTTGATAATTACCAAATTTATGATTCTCAAATTATACTTTTATCAACCTCACTCCCATGGGACTAAATCAAAGTTATTTATTATTTGTATTATTGCAATAAATTTAATATGTATACATGTATTTATATATTTTCATCTGGGGTTATCTGTATATTTCAATTATTAATTGTCACCCTTGATGTCTCAGAATGATAGACTTTGTGGAAATAATATTACAAAATTATTCATTATTGGCTGTTTTCATTTATTAATGATCATTTTATATGGGCATAATGTATGTATATATTATTTTAAACGTTTTAGATTATTATTCATTTAAGATTGTTAAGTTGATAAAAGAATAGTTAATGGCAAAAATATATAATTCAAATGAATGCTCTTGGAGAATAAAGAATGTAGTACTTCTCAGGAGGTGCCTCAGGAGGAAAAACACAATATAACATCATGAAAAAATACACCTCATAGAAGAAAGTCAGTGGGAAAGAAATGAAAGTCAGATTAGTTTATATATGAAAACAGCTGGAAGGCCTCTAGTTGACTGAGTTCAGTAATTTCTAGGTTATTGCAAGATCGATGTACATGTAGTTTTTATTTCCAGCAATCTCACACACAAAGGCAACCTTGTATGCAGTGAATGTCTCTATAATTAGCATAGATATATTCTTGATTAAATAAGAAATCCCATTTAGAAAGTGCACATAGTATCAACAATGTCTAATTATAATCTTGTTTTCCTGCCTATGTGTTAAGAAAGATATATTCTAAACATTAAATTACAGTCCGTTTTCATTTTAAAAAATAAACAAGTGATAATACAGAAGAGAGAAGGTAAAACTGGCTTTTTAGGTACAATGTTAATCAAAGGTTTTAATGAATATTAACCTAGGTCAGTTTCTTCAATAGTTATGTGATGCTGGGAAATCTATTTTACATTTTTAATATTTATATCTTTTTCAGGATATTAATATCAATAGTATTACCTTTATTCTGCTTTATGAGAATACCCAAGTGATTATAATGAATGAATTGCAGTGCTTGAAGCCCAGATTTCTTCATCTTCTTCTTTCTCCTCCTCCACATCATCATGATCATCACCTTCTGTATTTTTTAATTACGTAGGTTATATACGCTGTGTCGTTTCTATTTTGCATTCATTCCTGGATTAAGAAAGCTGAATAAAACTATTTATCAAACAGTCCTCAGTCCTGTCCCTTGCCTTAAAACTCTTTTCTATAAATATGATAATTTATAAGGTACTATTTTTAATTTTCACCTACACATTTTATTACAGTTTGTTAGTTTGTTATGGGTAAAGACCAGATTAAGATTCCACAGAAATATAAAATTAAGAAAACAAACCAATATTAACATAATATAGTGTTATACTTTATATCAAATATTGCCAGATATTTAGATATGAGCATTGTTAAATTTCCCGAGATGTTGAAGATGTAATTAAGCCATATAAATGGTTCAGTCCTTCTAGGTAGGAGACAAACCCTCCTACATAGGCCCATTTCCCCATAGGATTTACATTTTCTATGACAAACTCTGTCTGCCTTCCAGGCTCCAAAATGGTGCCCACAGAAGTTCAGAAATTTGTAGAATAAACAAATAACCTAAAAATAAAGCCTAAGTATTGAATTCTTTATAAACTGAAATTAGGTTTGTTGTATGCTAACACCATTATTCTTACTTTCTGACACTTCTAAGGAAAATTTTTTCTTTTATTTGTATTGAATTTTGATTAATTTCTTAATTTTTTGTAGAGAATATTTGTAGAGTGTAGTAGTAAAATCAATTGAATGAAAAGTTACTTTTCCTGAAAATGTCACAATCTATCCTTATACTGTTCTGACAAAATGGGCAGTATGATGAACTAAACTCTGTCCATATTTTTATGCTAGAACAATTATTATGAATTTTTTCTTTAGTTTCTGAGTATTATGCTTTCAGAACCAATAATAACTAAGCCAAGTAGAAATTCTTGTGTCATCTTTACCATAGCCAGGCTTGGTTTGACCCTGCCACCCTATTCTCAAGAACTATTGGATCAAAGATTATTTTAAAGAAAAACCCATCCACAAAGCTTCAAGATACCTTCAATATGAGCCTTTCTTCAGCTGTTTCTTATCATTTGTTTAGTTCACTGGCCATTTTTCCTCCTGGCAAGTAAATTGGATTATTATAGTACACTCAACCAAATACCATCAGATATGAATTTCCTAAGAATTTCATTTCAAGTTACATGCTAGAACTACTCACAATGATATTTTCCACTTCAGCATATTCTCCCATCTATCTGCATAGGCTCCAAAAACATCTTGCTATTTGAGATCATCAGGTAGGTAATTTTAAATTTGAAAAATAGTTTTCTGCAAAGTAGTCACTCTTTTCATATGAAAACTGAGAAAATACATAAACGTAAAAATTGATTATTAGAATTGAATTCTTATTGATTCAACTAGTAATTTTTTTCTTTAGTGTCTTCAAATGATTAAAGCAATCTATAGAGACTTAGAATATTTATTCTTTTGTAAATTTGTTTAGTGGCATTTATATGTATATACCAAGATTTTAAAACTCATAATTTTCACCCTGAATTTTACTGTATATAGATATGGAATTATTGTTAATATAAACATTGAGTTTGGAATTTAGATTGTAACAGAGCTCATCAGAGAATCACTAAATCAGCATCTTCAAATCACTTGTCTTCCTTGACAACAAGCACCTTCACATTGGAATTTTATATATTATAATTTCAGTCAAAATGAGTAAGTCACCAAGTCAATTGCAAACCCTACTTTACAAATTCAGTGCTTTCATACATATTACTGTTTGCACCTGCCATATACTCATATCTCTCTATTCTGATTTTTAATCTGTTCATATTACCTCTTTTACTTAAAATGACTGCTGTATTTATCATATACATTTAAAGAAAATCGTTTACAAATTTTAATATTTATAATTCCTGTTTAGTGCAGGAGGAGTGGGAACAAAAAGAAACAGAAGCAGAAGCTCAGAGTTTAAAAAAAAGACACCTGAAATGCCAGCACATGGAAAAAATACTGTTAGAATTTTGATGTAGCATTTTAAAATTTTTGAGAGAATATAAAAGGGGTAGACATGAAGCACTGATTTTAAATGTTTTCTCATTTAATTATTCTTTTAAAAAATTACATACACTCACTGCAACAATAAAATAATGCTCTCAAAGTTCAATATAATAGACTTAAATATAAGCAGAATTTTGTGAACCAAATAATATACACAGAAATCTAAAACATCATTTACATGCTATTTAGTTGCGTTTATAAGCAACTTGCTCTTCTAACGTGACAGCACAATATAGTATTTATTTATCTTAACTAGTTTCCATCTAATATTTCTTATATTCCATTCTGTAGAATCCTGATATAAATCCTGTTCCTTCTCATTTCAAGTAATGCTGTAATAGTCTTTTACGTGAATAGGTTAGGTCCCTCAGATTATTTCAAATTAAGTTTTTGGAAAGCAAAGAAAGATATGTGATAAATTAGAAACCAGTAGCTCTTATCATCTCTAGAAAAGATGTAAGACAGAGAGGTAGTACCAGAGAAAGAATCACACAAAAAAGACAGCTTTCAAATGACAAATTACAGATAGTTTATAAAAATACAAGCTTAGTTTTCTTCTTAATGGAGCTCAGGAATTAAGTGTACTGATTTTATCATTCTACCCAACTCTTCTGCAATCTCACAATGAGATTCACTAATCAGTTTACATGATTTCATAAGTCAACGAGGTGGGGGGTGGGAGAAAGCAGGGTGGAGCAGGGGCAGCATGTATTTGGGGCACCCAATGCAGACATCCTGCACCTATATATCCTTACAAATGGGCACTTTCCATTCTATAAGCAAGATCTCTAAGACACTGTTGGGTATGTATTTAGAAAATGGAATATATAATAGATTGTTTAAAAAATCAGCAGCTTACAATTCCATCAGCATTGCAATATGGCTTTTCACCATAAAATTGCATCATTTCTCTTTGACTTACATTCTTCTAGGTCAGATTTAATAACTTCACAGTATAACACTTTTGGATATTCCACACTATACTTCATAAATCCTGTATTATAGCTATTAAATCTCCCTTTCATTGCATAATGTATAGTACAATGAAAGAAAGGTATATAATTTGGTTTATTTATTTATTTATTTATTTATTTATTTATTTATTTATTTTGGTCTTTTTCCTTTTTATTGGTACTAGAGATCGAACTCACGACTGCCTGCTTGCAAGGCAGACGCTTATGCCGCTGAGCTAAATCCCCAGCCCATTTGGTTTATTTCTTATAATTATTTTCTTTAGATATATTTTTCCAAAGATAAGCTATTAGAATTTTCTGGTGAAAGAATGTTCCCAACTTTATAGCTTTCTTTGTGGAAAATTACAGCAATCCAATGCTACCAACCAGCACATTCCTAGCAATCTATCTTTTGTTGACAGAAAAAAACACTGACAACAAATTAAGATGTTCAAATCATGCCTGTTGTTAGATTAATTTAAAGTATGCAGCAAGAATAAATGTAGTAGATAAATACAAATAGAGTTACTCATGTTTAACTTTTCCTATTGTGAACTGTGTCTATCTGCATTTCATATATAAAAGATCTAACCTCTAGAAAAACTGTACTTAGAGATAAGATTTCTAAGGAAGTACTAAAGTTTAAATAGTTCATAAAGGTAGATTGGGTCAAAATCAATATGATCAGGGTTCTTTTTCATTTTTAAGAGCAGAATATATTTACTGAGGGAAAGAAAACTTTAGTCTGAGAGACACAGAAGGCGTCCTGAGTGGGTTGTCAAAGACCGTCTTTTCTAGGGACATTTACAGAGTAAAACCGCAAAGTGAGGCAGGTCTAAGGAGCTGAAAACATGGGAACTCTCAAGGCGGGCATGAGGTGGAACAGAACTAAGGACAACCAATAAGGGTAATTGCGCAGGTAAAATTGATTAAATTGCGGACAAATGGGGAAGCGAGTCACATAGCAAGCAGCCTTATATTATAGAGCAGTGACTGCTCTTCTAGGGAGTTGGGATGGTGACTTCTGGCTTTCTCATGGGATGATCATCAGTGTTCTTACAAAAAGAAATTCTCACCACCACCACCAATTATCACTACGCACACAGAGGGAAAAAAATAAAAGTTACATGAGAGCACAGAGCTCAGGCAGCCAGGGAGAAAGCTTTCACCAGGAATCTAATTGGCTCATTCCTTTAGCTTGTACTTTCAACTCTCTAAACCTAAAAAATAAATTTCTCTTCTTTAAACAATCAGATTTTGGTATTTTCTTAGAGTATCCCAAGCATTGCCTAAGTCCTCTACATGAAGAAATTCTAGGTCCTATATCGGTCTGCCAGTATCAGCTTTCTCAAAAGAGGATTTTGTTACAAGGACTGGAGTCGAACATTGAGTCATGACACTTGGAAAATGTATATATGTGTTATATGTCCCAAAAAAGACGTGAATTTTATTTAAGGTGAAAAATATATTTTTACATAAATTCGATTTGAGTTGTTTATTGTGGTTTCTATTTACTAACTATGACAGCATACATAAGTGGCTATCAATTAGACATGGGAAAGGTCTGTCTGGGGCTGTCACGATCTGTTAGCTGTGATTAAGATTTTTTGTTAGTACATGTTTGCAGTTTACAATTATCTTGAGGACTGGGTGCGTGTACCAAATATAGCTCCTTACTGTTTTCTTAATTCTCTTTTCTCCTGCTTTCTTCCCTCTTCTTCTAAATCCTATATTTCTCATTTCCATCCTTGTTGATATTAATATTCTTGTTTCTTGTTTTTAACATAATGTTTACATTCATTTATTAGATTTCTCTACATGGTCCTGTATTTAAGATTTCCATGGTGTTTCTGCCGTTTTCTATTTATAATATACCCTTGTCTGTTCTATCTTTTTCATCTATATTCAGAATACATGTGTTATACTTATTCTACATAGGCTGATAGGTCTAAAAATTTACTAACCTACTCGTTACCTATTCTTATCATTTCTCATAAGTCTCATCCAGTCTATTGTGTTTCTCTACTTCTAAGGCTGTGTAAAAATACTTTCAGATAATACTGCAAATTCATAATGAAGCAATTTTTGTCCAATATTGCTATATATGGGTATGTTGATTTTATCCCAAACAATAATTATTTTGACAACTGAAATTGTGTACATTTTAATTTTGGTGACAACCTTGTCTTACCTCAGCCTTATTCAGGTGTTCAATCTGCATATTTGGAGCAAATACCTGCAAAGGGATGTAAAACTTTTCTCTCTGATGGGAGAAAGAACATAAAAGTATGGCATTAAAACCACTGTCATGCATGCCTCAAGCCTACCTATTCAGCAAAGGTTGGTTTTCTATTAATCCTTTATATATGACTCTAATCTTAACTTGCTTCATTTGGAAGAAAATTGTTCATAGAAGTAAAACCACTACTCATCATAGAATTTTTGTGTTGTTGGACCAGAAATTGAAATTATGACCTCACCCTTGCCAGGTCGGCACTGTACTACTGAGCTATATCCCAAGCCTAGATTTAAATGTTTTCTTTTTTTTAATCATACAACTTTTAAGTGAAACCTACTACATAGTTTTTTAAATGTATATAATTTTTAACAGTGTACAATTTTTATGTTATTTGTTCCTGGTAGAATGTTTGCATTTCCAAACTCCTTGAACACTGAAACCTTACTCAATACATCCTAAATAATATATCATTTTCCTAATCTAAATTGTATATTAATTTACATATCACTTTGCAATAATGTTTATAGGATTCAGTTCAGTGGCAGTTTGGGGCTTATTTTCCAATTAATGTGTCTGCCATGTAAGCATGTAAACTTTTTTGTAACATTATTTATGATAGGAACAACATACAGGAGAATTCCCAATGCTCATTACTGGACTGCTTTATTTATTTTATAACCTCTTTAGATAAGACTGCTTGGTCATGCAGGCATAATAACTTTTGTTAATTAATTATTGACCAATCAGGTTGAGAAATATTTCCATTGAGCCTGCAAAAAAGTAGGAGTCTGGATAAATTAGATTGATTTTTCTTATTTAACTTAGTCTTACTTTAAAATAATCAGTAATGATGCTTCTAACATACTTAAGAAAACAGCACTGATAGAATAATTATACACACTCCAAAGGAGAGTTCTGGAAACTTACCTTTATTTTATATTAACTTTGTCATGCCTTCTTAAAAGTACCATTTGTCTTTGGTGATAGCATTTCTTAAAAATTGTGATTTTACATTTAGACCACTGTTAATCTTTATTGTATTGGAGACCTGAACTCCAATGGATCTTATTTTAGCATTTTGTAGTACCTTAACGTATTGATGATGTGCAACCAGAGAAAATAAATCTAATTTGTTCCAGAAGCCTGTGAGAAACTGGAGACTTTCATTATTGTGAGATGGTAACAAAAAGAGATGCCACATGTAGGTAGAACTGACAGATGCTTCAGAATTACCTGAGAGGACAGGTGTATTCAAGCTATGTCATCTTTAATTCCCAGGACTTTTGCGTTTGCATAGACTCGTCTGCCTGGGACATAAGTTAGGAGCTAAACGATATCATTAAAATTCACTCAGCATCTCAGACCAGAAATTCCTCGTGTTTAACTCAAATCCTTGTTAAAACTTTTTGGATGGCATTTGTGCATGATTTTTCACATGTTCGTGCATGCACTAGGAATTTTGGTTTTCCATCTTCTGCCTCTAAATAAATACTAACAATAAAACAGTGGAAGAATGAGGCAAATGTGAGGATATGAATGGCAATGAGAAATAAGTCATTAAAATTCACTATACCGGGTAATTGAGTTCAACAAATATCGTGTACTTTCCATTAGTTTATATAATTGAAGTAATCAATATAAATAAACAAAAGCTGATAATGTACATATGGTTCACATAATATGCATATCAAAAATAACATAAACAGAGAGGGAGAGAGGACATTACTTGCATTTTATGAAAATTCATCAGATTTTGTATTTATTTCAGAAACCACTAACATATTACCAGAGACTAAAGTAGTTGGAGGCTCTCCATTTGTGAATTCTTACCATTTGTGAATTGTTCAACTATTAGTCTCTTGAAAACGATTGTTACCATTTTCCCACTCATAGGCAACCCATTATTTGCCCTGAAGAGCAGAATGATAAATTCATGTGCTGTACTGGAAAAAGCCCTTTCTTTTGTAAGTCATCCAACAAGTCTTTTTACTAGGATAATGCTAAAAACTAATGGTGAAAGAAAGCAGCTCAGTAAATACTAGTAATATAGCTCTGGAGGAGTGAAGTCTTGTGTGAATCTGTGGACATATAAATACATACACACATATACTTTTAGATATATAAGCAATAGGCAGCATTAGAGACACAGAATAAGAGACAAAAGAATGAGTCTAAAATAGAAGAGACCTAGTTCAATCATGCTTTCATGCCCATTACTGTCCTGGCACATAGGAGGTTTTCGAAATAAAATATGGTTGCAAAGATAGAGCACAGATAATTTGTGGGAGAATAGAAACATTATTGGGTCAGTAATTTGGCAAGGAAATCACATCTTAATATAACAAGATTTTGTTGTCCATAAAAACCTCTTTAAAAGCCAGGCAATGAATGCTTTGAGTCTGTAAATTGGGACTTTTATATGATGCTTAAATTTCTTTGAAATTAGGATCCAATAAAAGCTGTGTAAAATGAACAAAACACTTCCAGAATAGCTGTGAAGGGTTATTTTAACTTTTAGCTTTTGCAGATTGGTGATGATTCCCTTGTTAAGCAATTGGTAGTATTGTGAGTGAAGCTATTATCACTAGAATCTTCACAAATGAATATAAACAGGGTATTTCCCCTAAAGACTGCGTTTTAAAACCTGTCAAACGTTCTTTCTTTCTATTTTCTTCGTGAGTTATTTCAGCACTTAGTAATTTTCGCTTCACATATCTTTGTCTTCTAAGGCTCAAAAAAGGTAATAATTTTCTGATTTTAATTCTGTCAAAGAGGTATAGTTAATGTGTCAGATGTTAAGTAGATTGATGAACATTACCAACTCTGGTTTATAATTATTAGAAAATGATCATAGAATCATTGAACCTTACAGTTGGAAAATGATTCATTCTGATGTTTTCATTAGAGAAACACTTTACACAAACAAAATATTACGCAGCAGCACAATGCATAAAAAGATAGGTATTTGATTAGAGTTCATGTATTTTGTAAGTTCAAAAGCATATTTGTTATAAAACTAATAAAGAGAATGTTTGTGAGGGTTGTTATCTTATGCTTAAAAAAAAAATGACTCCACAGCTCAGTGGATTAACCTAGCTGTTTGTTTCTCACCCACAAAACCTTCTGCAGTTCCAAGGTTGCTCCAAACAACTGTACATTGCATGGCACAGTAATCTGCCACTTTCAGTGTCTCTGTCTCTGTCTCTCCGGCTTTGTCTATCTCTGTCTCTCTCTGTCTCTGTCTCTGTCACTCTCTGTCATTGTCTGTATGTCTGTCTCTCTCTCTGTCTCTGTTCTTTTTCTCATGATGTGTACAACTGCACAGTCAAGTTCTCACTGTAGCATGCTTTCTCACCACAGGCACACACCAAAGAGACAACTGATGATGGGCTTAACCTTCAGTGCTATGAAGCTAAATAAATCTCCCCTATTTGTAAGTTGATTATCTCAGGGGTATTGCTATAGTTCTGTAAAGATAGCATAATATTTGCAATATAAACTCGGTCTTTCTCATATATCCTGTAAGAGTTTTGTTTAAATTTTTTAAAATAAATCCTCTTCCAGGTTGCAAGGTTTGCTCCTGACAGGAGCATTTTCTGATGTCTCAGTTGGATGCCTGGTATTATATTAAAATACATATTAATCAGAGAAGAAACTTTTTCTTTTCACTCTGTATGAAAATAATAAGCCCGAGTATTTGCTGTCTCTGCTGAACTCTCCACGGTGCAGCTCATTCTTTGGAAGCCCTCAAGAGGTCCACTTGTGCACATGTGCTGATCAGCGTCAGCCAGTGACTCACATGGAGCCCAAATAGTCTTCTGGAGATTATCTTGCTGAATTCTCTCCTCTCTGCTGCTCTGGATTTCCAGCTGCTTCAGCTTTCCTAGTGCATATCTGTGCCTTCTCATCTCAGCGTGACAACTGTGTTATACTTGGATTCCAGCTTACTATGCTGCAGTCAATTAGCTTTCCCCAAGCAGAGAACTGGAATGATTTAAAGGTTTATCTCCAGTTTTCCTTGCCTCTTGATTTGTAATCTGACTCTGCCTGTTCTCCATGACCTTGGCTTTTTTTTTTCCCTCTAACTCCTAGGTTTCCAACTAGAAAATGAAATTTTAAATATTGATTCATTTATAATTCTTTCTCATTCTAGTTTTCCATGACTAGGAATATATATTTTACCTTATGTGGACATGTAACATTTATTTGCCAGGTTTATTATATCTCAATGAGTTTGTATAGAAAGCATTATTTTTTAAACGATAAACTATCCAAAAACATGACTGCTCAAGTCAAAATAGAACATTGCAAATTATTCAGAGCTACGTCTATTGCTACTTTGAAAATTTATAGTTTTTTGCTAGCAATGTGAGTACTCAGTAGGCAGCTGTTCAAAAGATGTTATATCTTACAGACTGAAGAAGTTAATTCTCCAGTTACTCAAGTGTCCTTATAAGGAAGTAACTCAGAACTTATTCATAATCGTAATAATTCAACCTCGTTTATACAACAGTGCAATCATCAGAGAGCTTTCTCACCGGTTCACAAACCTAGCATTAGATTCACAATAAAAAACACTATTTACAGTATTTAAATGAAATAACAAGCAAGTTGAAGAAAATATTATATAAGGTCACTTTCTGGCTATTTTTGTTTCCCTTGTTCAAAAGCATGTGAAATTTTTAAAAAGGCTATTTCAATAAAAATCTAATCAATTGTAAATTTATTTGCTGATATTCAATACAATATACTGAGGTGAATATTGTATGAAATAAAAAGAATCAAGTATTGCAAATGACCTACTGTGTTACATATGGGAAAACTGCTATGAATTTCTAATCACATTCCATGATAAATTATAAATAAATGAGAGAAGTTAAAATGGTTTTGTTTTAGTTTGGATAATCAAAGATGTTAATTTCTAAGAAAATTGGCTAATTGATATTTTGATCAATTTTATTTGTATTTAAATTTTAATTGATTATAGTTATTGAGTAGTATGATGACTTTCTTTGTATGTTTTGAATTCAATATGTAAATTCCATTAGAATGACATTTCAGAGGTACATGTTTGGTAAGGCTTTCAAAAGATACAGCATTTTTGGAAGCCTTGAAAATTATCCTACCCTTACTTTACAAACAGTTACCTCTTCTACAATACAACAGTTCAGACCTGGCTATGCAATACAAACAAACAAACAAACACAGAAACATCAGAAAACAGATCAAAAGAATAGACAGCCTATAACCTGATACCTAAACTAGAGTCAACTGGACAAAACAGCCAAGGAAATCCAGTGGATTAAGCTACGTTTTCTCTGTGCTAAAAGAGTATCTACGTGAAAAAAATAAAATAAAAACTAACCCAAAAATACATCATATCATCTTCATGAATAGTAATTTACAAGTGGTATTAACCTGAATGTAAAATATAAAAATTTTAAAAATCATGGAAAATAATGCAACAAAATCTTGATAAGTTTGGGTTTGAATTTTAGATACAATATCAAAGGTGTATTCCATGAGACAAAAATCTAAAGACTTCACTTAAATTTTCTGTTTTGATAAAATACTGCTGATGAATAAGGAAATAAGTCCTGGAATGTTAGGAAGTATAGTCAAAAGATATACATGCTATAGGATGTTTTTCTTCCCAGCAACATTTCTTTCTCTATCTTTTAAATTTTATTTGTATATGTTCATGTAGTTTACACACATATTGGGGAATGTTTACGTGCACACACTGCAAAGTGTTTCATTCTTTTTAAAACATTCCTTCCCCTTTTCCTCCTTCCTACCTCCCTTCTTCTTCAGTTTCCCAATACTGCTTTTCATTCTTGTCAATATTTGTCTTAGCTCATCTTATAGCCTGTAATGTTTATATTAATTGAGATTATTTGATTCCTGTATATGGCATATGTTTATTTTTTTTTATTTCCTTTTCCAAGATGGTCATACTAGTTTGCATGCCAACTACCAGTGAATAAGGGTTTCTTTTTCATCACATCGATAACAGAATTTGTTATTACTTGATTTCTTAATAATTTCTAGTCTTTTGGGAATTAGGCTAACTCTCAATGTGGTTTTAATTTGCATTTTTCTAATGATCAGAGATATTGGGTATTTTTCATATACTCAATGACCACTTATATTTATATTATATTATATTATATTTCTTCCTCTGTGAAGTATCTGTTCACTTATCATGCCCACTTCATGACTGGGTCTTTAAATTAAGGTTGTTTAATTTTTTAGTTCATCATATATTCTAGATATTAGTTCTTTGTCTGAGGAGTAGCTCGCAAAATTTTTTCTGTTATTTTAGGCTGTCTCTTCACGCTGATGATTAATTCTTTCATTGTAAAGAAGGCTTTCAGTGTAATATAATTTCATTGTTAATTTTTGCTTGTAATTCTTGTGCAGTTGAGGTTCTGTTTAGAAAATCCTTTGCTACAACGATAACTTAAAATTATTTACCTGTTTTATTCTCAGAAGGTTTAATGTTTCTGTCAGATCTTTAACCTATTTTGATTTTAATTTAATATATGGTGAGATATAAGTGTGTAGTTTCAATCTTATGCATACATGCAGCCAGTTTTCCCAACACCACTTGTTAATACAGGCTTCTCTCCAACATATGCATTTGCGTCATTTACTTGAAGAAGTTTCTGTAGCCTCAGTTATGTTCCATTGATCCTTGTATGTGTTTTCTGTGCTAGTGTCATGCTGCTGTTTATGACTTTTGCCTTGAATTATAACTTGAAGTCAAGTACTGCTATACATCTTGCTTTGTTCTTGTTGCCCCAAATTGTTTTTGTTATTCTGGAACACTTTAGATCTATATGAATTTTAGGGTTATTTTCTCTAAATCTGTAAAGCATGTTGTTATTTTGATTGAGAATGCACTGAACTTTGTAATACTTTTGGATGTATGATAATTTTGACAATATTGGTTCTGCCTATATAGTAATAGGGGATATCTTTCCATTTTTCTTCTGTGCTCTTCAATTTCTTCTTCAGAGTATTTTAATTCTTTGTACAGTTCTTTGACTTCATTGCTTAGCTCAATTCCTAATCACTTCATTTTTCTTGAAGCTACTGTGAATAGTATTGTTTTCATAATGTCCTTTGCATTGCTTTCATTGTTGGTGTATACAACTGCTAATGATTTCTGTGTGTTGAATATATACTTTCCTGTTTTGATGGACTTGGTTATTTGTAAGAGACTTTTGGTGGAGTTTCTTGAGTCCTCTATGTAGGGTATTGTGTCATTTCAGAATAATGATAATTTGAGTTTTTCCTAAATGTATGCCTTTTACTTCTTTTTCTTGCTTAATTATTCTGGCTATTATTTCAATTACTACATTCATTAAAAATCATTATACTGGACATAATTGCCTTGTTCATGACTTTAGGAGAAATGCTTTTAGTTTTACCACATTTATAAGTATTATTATTATTTTTAAACTAAAAAAGAATTTCAAAAGAAAATAGTAGGAGATTAACAGTAGTTAATATGTTTCATAATGTTATCTTCAATGTAGTTGCTTAGATTACAAGGGATAGGCAGTGAAAATAATGAAACAATGAAAGCAGCAATGATTCTTTTTGATGAATGGAGATTAGTGGCATAATTATCTACTATATATAATCTTTCGCTTCTCTCTTTTCTCTTTTTCCCCATCTCAGTTGTTCTTTCCTTTTGAGCAGTTTCATAATTTCTTCCCTTTTTACTTTCATAATATCTATTGTGCATTTTGGATCTTATTTACTCTTTTAGTTTTTTAAACTAAAGAGATAATATTAGACTTACACATGTGAGTCTGATTTATTTCACTTATTTCATCTCAAGTTACGTCCATTTTCCTCATTTAATACGGTTCTGGTTAATGGTTTATTTTTAAATAGCCTTTATCATATTCAGGTATGGTCCTTCTATCTCTGTTTTCTTCTGGGTTTTTATCATGTGGAAGTTGTTAGATTTTGTTAAAAGCCTGTTCTAGGTTCACTGGTATAACCACAGAGTTTTGACCTTGCTCCAGTTTATGTGATGTATTCCACTTATTGATTTATGGGTGATGATCCATACTTGCATACTTGCAAGTTTCATCTGGGAAGAAACTTGGAACATGATGTAACATCTTTTGTATAGTGTTGCATTTTACTTGCTAAAATCTTGTTAAGAATTTTTGCATCTATTTCATTCAGGATATATAGGCTTATAGTTCTCTTTTTTAAATCAGACCTTTGTCTAGTTTTGAAATCAGGGGCCAGCCTGAATAAATGAATATGGAAGCAAGCCACACTTTTCAATTTCTTTGAAGAGTTTAAGGAATATCCTTAAAGTTTTGTAGACTTCTGTGGTGAATCCATCAGGTTCTGGGCTTTTTTTTTTTTTAATCAGTTAATGCTTGATTACTGTGTAAATTTAATTATTTGTCATTGGATTGTTAAGCATGTTTATGACTTCCTGGGGTAGTTACAGTAATTTTTATGTGTCTAGAAATCTGTCTGTTTCCTCAAAATTTCCTAATTTCCTGGAATATATTTTTTGAAGTAGTTATTATCTTTTGGATATCCAAAGTTGCAGATTTGGATTCACCCTTTTCATTTTAAATTGCATTGATATATCTATGGCCATACCACCAAAGTGTGACTAAGGGCTTATCTAATGTATTTATTCTTTGGAAAACCAGCTCTTTGATTCATTTTTTGTTACAGATTTTTAGACTCAATATCATTGATTTCTGCATACATCTTTGTAATTTCCCTTCTTATTTTTGTTTTGGTGCTGGTTTGTTGCTGTTTCTTAAGTATCTTAAGATTTCTCATAATGGTACTTATTCGAGCTAGCTCTGTTTTCCTAATGTAAACATTGATCTCAATGAATTTTTCTCTTAAAACTGTTTTTATAGTGTCCCAGAGGTTTTATTGAGTGGTATAGTTGTTTAGGAGTATTTTCTTAATTTTCTAGGGGCTTTTGTAAAATTTCTTTTGTCATTGATTTCTATTTTCATTGCACAGGGATCTGGCAGCATACATGGAGTAATTTCAATTCTTTTACATTCGTTTAAGCTACTTTTGCAGATCAGTACCTTATCTACTTTGGGAAAAGCCTTAACTGTTGCTGAAAAAAACCTGACATTCTGTTGTAGAGAGGTGAATACTCTGGCTCTCTCTCTCTCTCTCTCTCTCTCTATATATATATATATATATATATATATATATATATATGTTTAATTTATATGTTCAAGGTTGTGGCTCAACTGTGATATTTCTTGCTTGGTTTTTGTTTAGTTGATGTATTTATTTTTGAAAGCAGCCTATTAAAGACCCATACTATGATTGTGTTAGTGCTTGTTTGATCTTTCAGAAGTTTTGTTCTATAAAGATGGGTGCTACAGTATTCAGTGCACATATGTTTATCAATGTTATCTCATCTTGTGGGACTGTCCTCTTAATTAGTATATAATGACTTTCTGTATGTATTCTAATCAGTTTTAGCTTGACATTTGCAATATTTGACAGTAGACTCACTGGCCCAACAACAAAACCTCAAATTTCTAGTTAAATCAAGATACAAACAAAAATGCAAAATTGTAAGTTATTTGATAGAAATACAGATTAAAACTTCCAGTAAGAAAGTGTGTGTGATTTACATGTAGCTTCTTTGGCAGTGAATCTGAGTTCTCACACTCAAATAAACTCTCTAAATATTTCACTACTATAGAGAAGCTAAGTTACACTCCAGGTTTCTTTCTGCCAGATTCCAGAGATTCTTGCAGAGTCTGATTCAGTCCAAGTTCTTGGATAAGTAACTCTCGCTGTTTCTCTCCCTGACTGTGATAGTGGAGTTGGTAAACTGATTAATGGGTATGAAACTTGTCAATGAGTCAAGAATATTCCCGGGCAATTAGACCAGCTTTCTACAATAGTAACAACCTAATTAGTTACATTGGTATCTACATGGGCAAACTGATAATATATTAAGAGAACTAATTTCAAATTCTTCTACCAACTGTTTACTATAGAAAGCCACCCTGAGAGCAGTATCCCATGTTTTCCCTGCAAATTCCAACTGCCACTGATTCCTCCAGGTCATTCTTTCTCAGTGGATCATCCTCTATGTATACCTCAATGTCATGATTTATGTCTGTGGCCCCCAGGCCTCACGAGTTTGAATTGTGCATTTGTTATTTGTTTATTGTCTAGTGCTTGGATTGATGGTGTCAGTGCTCCACCCACAAAGGGGTGGAGCCAGGATGTGATGTAATGGCAGGAAGAAGGTGTGTCTTGCTCTTTTGCTGGTTTCTGCTTGCTCTTTGCAGCCACCATGAACTGTGGCCCAGCTATGCCTGCCTGCCTTGGAGCCAACTGAGTGTGGACTGAAACCTCTAAAAACTGTAAGAAATAAACCTTTATTTTCTGGCTTGGGCTTAAGGTATTTTGTCTCAGCAATGAGTAAAAAGTAACTAAGCCAGAATTTGGTACCAGGAGTGGGACCGTTTGCTGTGACTATACCTGACCATGTTTTTCGAGAGGCTTTGGAAATGGCTTGTGGACAGAGTTTGGAAAGGTTCGGATGTGTCGCCTGGATGCAAACAGCTGGGGCAGCTTAGGCTGTTCTGTAGAGGAGATTCTGTTCAGAGCTAACAAGACCAGAAGGTTGATAGAAAACCTGATTGTAAAGACCAGGCTTGGGAGCTTTCTGCTGGGAAGAAGCAATGCATTGGTTGTTGGACTCCACATGATGTGTGTTATGGCTTGGCAGAAAGTTTGTCTGCATTTTGCTCATGCCCAGAAACTTTGCCTGAGACTGAGACAAAGGGCAATGGACTGAATAATCTTGAAAAGAAAATTTAAAAAGCTATCAAACATTGAGGCTGTGGCATGGCTATTTTTGAGGGCTTTTAGCCAGCTTTATGTTGCAAATCAAGAGCAAAGAGCCCAGCAGGATAAGTTGTAATACTGTGAGTTTGACCAGAAGAAAAATGCCAAGAAGGCTATGGATTGTAAAGACAGAGTTGAGATTTTGATTGCTGAAGAGAAACAGAGCGATAAGAAAGATGACCCTGGGGCATCCCAGGAAGCAGGTCCCCACCCTGTGCAGCCTCACAGCAAAGGTGAAAGAATTTGCTCAGAGGGAAAAGCTGAAGAGCACCACGCTCCAGAATGGTGACAGTGGCCACATGAGGTTCCAGAATCGCGGCAATGTAGAGAAGTTTTTCCTCACAATCAGGTAAACAGAGCCCTGCGATCCAGGCAACTGACCCCTACAACCAAGAGAGAGAGAAAGCTTGGCTACTGCTTCAGCTATCAGCAGACCTTGGCGGCATACACAAGTTGCTGATTTTAGGCGCAAGAAAAATGCACAAATTCTTAGGGTAAGAAGGCTTCCACCTCAATTGCAAAGGGCCTGGGAGGCCAAGCAGTGTGTCCCTGAGAGGGCAATTTGTGAAGTTGTAAGGGTGAAGCAAAAGGTGCAGTAGAGACCCCAGAAGTTTGGAAAAGCCAGGAACCTGAATGATCCAGGGAAACCTGCAAAAAATAGCAGAGAGGATTTAAGAGAAAAGCTGAAATCCCTGAAAGTGCCAGGGGTTAGAATCACCCAAGCCTTTTGGAGCTTGCAACCAGTTTGTTTCAGATGCTGAGCAAGAAACTGTAGGACTTAAGGTCCATCCTGCTGGATATTGGACCTGCTTTGTTTCCAATGCTTTATATTCCCGTTTGTAACTTTTGGAATGTTAATATTTATCTTGTGCCTTTGCATTTCTGAAATGTTTAGCCTTGTTTCATTTGTACAGAGGGTTACAATTAAGAGTTTGCCATAGATCATAGAGGAGACTTGGGACTTGGACTTTTCAGCAATGCTGAAGCTGTTAGGACTTTGGCAACTTTTGGAGGCGGACTAAATATCTTTTGTATAAAGAATGCACATGAGTCCTGGGGACCAGGAGTGGAATGTCATGATTTATGTCTGTGGCCCCCAGGCCTCACAAGTTTGAATTGTGCATTTGTTATTCATTGATTGTCTAGTGCTTGGATAGATGGTGTCAGTGCTCCACCCACAAATGGGTGGAGCCAGGATGTGATGTAATGGCAGGAAGAAGGTGTGTCTTGCTCTTTTGCTGGTTCCTGCTTGCTGCTTGCAGCCACCATAAACTGCAGCCCAGTCATTCCCGCCTGCCTTGGAGCCAACTGAGTGTGCACTGCAACCTCCAAAAACTGTAAGAAATAAACCTTTCCTTTCCCAGCTTGGGCTTCAGGTATTTTGTCTCAGCGACGAGTAAAAAGTAACAAAGACACTCATGTACCTCATCTTCTATGATGTGACTCTTCCACTTGTCAGACATGTTGAATCACCAATTGCAAACTTTTGCATTGTTCAAGATCAGGTCTACTGTGTGGTGGCACTTCTGCTGTCCTAGGAAGAGGGGAAACCATGTAGAGCCAGTTCCAACTTGGTGGTGGCTGAGTGTAGGCATGGAATCCACAGTTGTGGAGAGTCAGTTGAAGTCTTCCACCAGGACAACAGATCCAATCATTACTGCAGTGTAGAAGCCTACAAGGAATATTTGAACTCATCATTAGTAAGTTGAGGAAAAGATCTGAGCAGATATTTCATCAAAAAGAGTTATACAATGGCAAAGGAAGCACAGAGAAGGTCCTCAACATCAAATATCCTTAGAAAACGGTAAGCTTAAACAAGTTTTTTGCAACTGTGAGGTAGTACAAACCTTTCAGAATAGCCAAAATCCAAAACACTGACAATATTAAATACTGCTGAAGATATAGAGGAACAGAAACATTCATTTATTGTTTGTAAGTATACAGAAAATACAAATGTAGAATACATTTTGCTAATTTATTATAAGACTAACTTTACTCCTACTTTATAATCTAGGTGTCAAACTGCTTGATGTTTACCTATGCAAATTAAAAATATATCTCTACACAAAATCTAGCACACAAATATTTCTAACAGTTTTAGTCATACTTGTCCAAACTTAGAAAAAACAATTATTTCTGTTGGTGAATGGTAAATTGCAGTGTGCTCACAGTCAGTGCTAAAAAGAAATGACCTATTTTGCATGAAAACACATGGACTTGAAATATGTGTTACTAAGTGAATGAAGCCAATTCAAAAAGGCTGCATTTTGTGTGATTCAAAATGTATGAGATTCTGGCAAAGGTTAAACTGTGGAGAAAAAAAAATAATTAGTGGTTCCCAAAAGTTCAGAGGAGAGGAGAGAACAACGAATAGGTATGAAAGAAAAAGATGTCAGGGAAAGGAAACTGTCCTGTATGATCCTAATGGAGTAAATACACACCTGTAGAATAAGCCTTATTAAAGAGTGTAAATTAGAGTAATGGAGAAATGATATCATTTAAGATCAGTGATTGTAAAAATGTATCAGATTGATATGAAATTTTGATAAAGAGGAAGGTGTATATGTGTTGGAGGAAGCTTTTTCTGCTCAGTTTTGCTGTGAGCTCAAAACTCTTCTAAAAAGTGAAGTCCACGTAAAAACAATCTTCAATTAAAGTGAATAAAATATATACTAAAGGTCAACTCTGAAAATCTGTTTGAATCGCAATTAATGTGTGTAAAACTGACTGCAAACTTTACAGGAGCCCAACAGAAAAAGTTAATGGCAGACACTATGAATGCCTAATTAATTCTTAGATTTCATTAGTTGAAGATATTAATCAGAATTGAGGAGATAAGTTATAATATGAGTTAGCCAAATCATATGAGAAATATTTCATTTTGATCTTATTTCTAAATTTTCATATGACTATACTAGTGTGAGAGAAAGAGATAAAAGTTAATTATAAAACCCTTGGACTCATTTAATACTTGAGACCTTGTGCTACGAATAAAAAATGCATATTAATTGAAGAAATATTGAAACATGATTTTTAACCTGAGACAAAAGGTACTTTTAGAAATGTTCTTAGAAATGTTCTTAGAAAATACATGTTAGCAATACATGTTTCTATGTTGATTAAGTGGTCCTATGAAGACAAATAAACTCCCACTCAGAGGAGCCAAGCATGAAAGTCTGCTGTTAGTATGTCATGTTTAACAGGGACATCTCTTACAGGCTCTACTGTAGTATTTTCTTCATTTAATATTTTAGACACTCAGCTGGATCTTTTAGAGGCTCTGACACTCACAGTCCCAAGTTTTCAGGAGCATTCAATAAAAGATGAGAGTAATATGGCTTTACTTAGAATTGGCTTATACTGCTTGTACCCAAAATCACTGGCCAGAATGAATCACATGGTCCAAATTAAATACCAGGAAGAATGTGCAGTGTAAATGTGTTATGCACTCAGGGGGTAATTGTTATAATTTGACTGTAATACAGTATTTTGTCATGGATACTTCTTTCCATCATTATCCTCAATAATTGATTTATGCATTTATGTATTAAATATTTACATTTTTATATTTATTTGTTCATATTGTCTCTTTATGTTATAATGTTTTAGTTAAATAATTCTGAATTTTTTAATATTTCATTTGTAACATTTCAATAGTCCTCACAACTATAATAGTGTCATAATAGTATAATAGTATTAAAGGCACCCTTCAGGTATAGAGGCCAGATGTCCCAGACATTAACTTGCAGTAATGTTTTTCACCTATCTTTAGATGATTGCCTACTGCACAAGCCTACCAGAACTTTGTTTGCTTACAGCACTTTCTCCAAAACTTCCCTAAAAGACCTGTAAGATTTCTTAGCTGACTCAGGGAACAGTGATTTATTCAAATGACTTTAGGGTTTGAATAATCATTTCTTTCTGAAAGTTCCTATTTTCCTCTTCAGCATATGGGAAGCTTGTGACTAAAAATGCAGGTGCATCTCTCTCTTAGCAAGATTACTTTTTTTGTGATCATTTCAATATTTATGATTATTAAGGATCCATTTTTCCCTAGGAACTTCTGTAGTGATTCATATTATGCAAGTATGTTCTTTTTTTCCTCTCTCTCTTCTGCCTCCACATTCTCTTTCTGTTATCAAATTTCAAATTGACCCCATTTTCAGCTAGAGGTCTCAGAGGTTTTATGTCACATGACACACATGTATATCGGGATTTTTCTCTCATCACCTTGAATTTTCATACATTATTCATACTTTCAAATTCCTTCAACTTCAATTTTCTGTCCATGAAGAACTTTCAATTTTCTTGGGCTCCTCTAGGTCAAAATGCAAAGTAAACTAAGGTTTTATGCAGTATCCAGCTATTTGCTTCTCTATTTTTGTAACACAAGTCCTTATGTTTACTTCTTGACTTTTTAAAATTGTCATGATCAAATCCTTTCAGAATCCAGGCCTTAACTTACATTCATCAGTAATTTGACTTGAAATATTAGTCATTTGCATATATCTTGTTAGCTTTGTGAGTGTTTTATTTTTAAATTATCTCACAAGTGACTTTTTTTTAAACATAATGAGGTATAGATAAGTATGAAGAGACCTGAATTCATTTACTATATTTCTATAGATTTCCTCACAGTTTCCTCACACAGAAATACTCAATGAATTTAACCCAATGTGATACTTTCACAGTCTAGTCTGGGGAAAAAAATTATTTTGATTTCAGAGGAAGAAATTGATTAAGAACCATTTTCACAAATGCTGACAACTATAGCAGCAGAAATTAATGGTTATTGTTTTTATATGGGAAAGCATTATATAAAAGTGGGAAAATGGATAAAAAGAGAAAATTGTGGCTATATTTGATATTTCTACAAAACACCACTATCCTCCAGTAGAAAGGTGGTGTGATTAGGTGGCATGCACAAGTTCTTATGTGGAATTTAGTCGCCTCAGAGAAGCACTATTTCTCTCAGATAAAAATTTTTCTTGCAGTTACCATTATGGGATCACAACTTTAAATAGTAAGATAATGTCGCTATTTAATGAATGTTGTTTTTTTAACTTTTCTGCCATTACCTCTTTTTTGATGTCTCTGTTGCATAACCCCTAACCTCTTGTTTCCAGAACAGCTTCTTCTGGTAGAAGCACATGCAAGACAAAATAATTTCATTTTGAGGGGTTGGTTTAATTTCTCTAGACCATCCTTCCTTAACTCTAACTCTTCCACAACAGGCTTCTTTTGTATGGATAATATTCAAAAATTACTGAAAACTTTCAGAAACAATGACAGGGGTCCATGTGAAATGTCTGCCCACCGATTAGAGGGGGCAGGCAGCAAAAAAATCTATCCTGATTTCTTCACTACAAAAAATAGCAACTTTTATCTTTTTATACCATATTATAAACCTTAAAGATCTTCTAAACGCACATACATCCAGTCAAAATCAAAGTGATTTGATATCTTCATTGTGCCTCTTATGTAATAAGATGAACACTTACTAGCAAAGCTAATTTGATATAATATGATGAATACTTTTTAGCAAAACAATTACCACTAAAGTTTAACAGAGGAAGCACTGGTTAAATGGTATGTAGTCTGGAGTAAAATATATGGGCCTTGAATCCAGGCTAGAGTCCCATTAATTAATATCTTTCTGATTTTATAAACTATTTAATATTTAGTGTATCCATCACAGTTTTACTAGAGAAAAAGATATAACACAAGCTATGAGGAATTACAAGATTGGTTTACAATCGTCAGTCACAGAGTTGGATGAGGAAGCATGCAGAGTGCACACTGGACACTTAAGACTTTAGTCCAAGGTCTGAAACTCACTGTAGTGTTTCATGTAAGTTCTTATTAGGAGTCTGAAGGATTTGTAATGAAAGGCTTATGAGTTTACATGGAAGGCTGAAGGATGCTCAGTTAAGAGCCTGTGCTACAATGCAGAAGCCAATATCCAAACTGAAGATGAAAACTGGAGCTCCTCCAAAAAACAGAAGCCCATCTGCCCTTCCTCATTTCCTTTTATACCATCCCAGTGATGAGCCACCTGATCCTCTACACGCTAAGAGGCAGACAGCTGCCCTAGGGCAGGGCCTCTACACCCTAGAGTGTAGAGTTGGTAAGCATGTTTGGTTAAGCTTCTAAATTTCTCAAAATGACAATCAACCAGCCATTACATTTAGTAAACACAACTTTTTTTCATTTTTAAATAGGAATAAATACATGTACAACATACACACACTGGAAATTGGTGATGTATTGCAAATATATCAAGTGTTATTTCCTTAAACTTTCTATTCTAGGCCTCTCAAACAATGCTCCAGTTTTCTCCTAATGTTTGCAATGTTTGTCAAATTTATCTCCAAAGTCTGTGTAGATTCATTTATTTCATTTTCTCTACCCATGTGTTCCTTTTTTCCTACATAAATGCAACAAAATCATCTTAAATACATGCATGAAATTTGCTTTTCAATAATGAAATTATATTATTTATTTTATTTATAAGGAGGAAAATAGCAGTAGTAACCAGATTCTCTTAAGTTAAAAATTTTGTTTTAACATTAAGAAAATAAAAACAGAAGAGGAGCACAGTAAGGTAATAGATAACAGGAAGGTACGGGAAAGTATTGCAACCCAGATTGACAGAAGAAACATAGACAATGTTTCTCCAAGTGGCACAAGAAGAAAAAGCTCACTTACTAAAATTATTTGTAAGTGTGGCTTAAATTATCATCTTTTTATTCAATCTAGTTAGACCTTTATGTATTCTACTAAGTCATATACTCTGAGTACCAAAGATATAAATCATATCATAAAAGGTTAAAAAGAGAATGATAATGAGGAATGGCTTTTATTTTCTGATATGAAACTGAGAAAAAGAGGATATTCATGGACTTTTTTTCCAACAAATCAAAACAAAATACCTAATATCCTCTTTGCATAAAAATAGTTCGGTAAGGCTTGGTTTGTTTTTTAATAAAGGTCAGATAAAATGTTCAGCAACCTTCTGGCCTCTGATACATAATAAATAATTCATCCTCTGGTATTTCCTCTAATATTGTATTTGTAAAATAAAGAGACTTTATCAGAATTGACTGTTTACATAAGCCTGAGGTGGAAATATCATGTAGATTATATCTTTATCTATAGCATGACCTTCTCTTAATGTGGCACTAATCAGATAGGCCCCAGTGTTCTTGACAGTGTAGTTATTGCTTAATTTTTTCTTCTAGCCCAATAAAATTTTATTTGAAACAGTCACTATTGAGTAATAGATCTTTTGAGTATAGCCATTCTTGTTGGTTGAAGGATGATCGTTTCAATATTGTGGCTGAAGACAGCTACATCTGAAACTCGAATAAACAATGGAGTTTGTGTTGATGCACTGCATTTTTTGGTCCATATACTTATACACTAGTAATTATCTCTCCTATTAGGAGAAATTTCACTAGATTTGAAATGGAGTGAAGATATGCAATAGAAAACACTAGCAGTATGAAGAGATACAGTTCTCCAGACCTTCAGTTTGTCAGTATCTCTTCTAGTTTCTGAGCATGACATTATATGAAAGGTGAATTTATTTGATATGATCATTCTGTTATCAATATTTTGAGTTAAGACTAAGTAAAATGGCTTTTTCAGATTATCCGAGCATTTTAGCACACTCTACTTAAACTTGGTTGGCATAATTAAGCTTACTGAGAGGCCAGTAATATCTGAAGCAATGAACCACAGAAACAAAGATACTTTCTAAGGATTTATATTTCAGTTTTGTGGTAGTTATCAGAAAACAGAAATTCATTCCTCTTCTTTGAGGAGATATATATGAACAGAAAACATTAAAATCAGGCAAACTTTATGACTGAAAAAATGCTCATGTGAAATAGTTCTGAGAACACATAGTTCTGAGAAATATTTTGGTCTAAAGAAGCCCGTTGAGTTGTCTTGTGGGGTACACATCAGAATCTATATGGTCTTTGGTTAGTCAAAGAAGATGGGCAACATGATACAGGGATGTGTGAAAGGACTAATGGTCTTGAGTAAAAAGTTACTTAGTTCTAATTGTTATTAAAGGACAGAAAATAACTGAGGCTTTGTGGCTAACTCAGATGAAATTATAATGGAAGAATGCATGTAATACAACATAGAAAGAGTCCTTGACTAGCGCAGAAGGTTTTCATTATGTACTCAGTCCATACATCATCTCTAAATCTGTATCGAGTCTTAAAATATATAAAACTTCTGGTTAAAATTTGATCACTATTGTGCCAATAAATTGACTGATCTTTTATAATGATGCTATTATCATGTTTTTTTTTTTGAAATAGTTTCATTATGTGGTTCAGGCTGGCCTTGAAATTGTGATTTTCCTGTCATAACTTTCTAAGTTTTGAGGCATGGACCATCACACCAAGCTTGTGAGTCTAACATTAATTAGTCCTGTGATTCTGTACAGTTTCATCGATTTCTAATAGAATTTCCTCATCAGCAAAATGACAGAGAAGACTTTTTGTAACATATCTCCTACTAGTAAAAATTATCATGAAGTATCCAGATAGACTAAGTGAATACTATACTTTACAAATAAATTTTCTCTATTTAAAAAGTTAGGTTATATATGAAGTTTTTGGTTTTGTTTTTAATTCTGAAACTGTTAATGGGTTTACTCCTAGGGAAATATTAATACTTTTTGCCTAATTTTACATTTCTGAGTCTTTTCAGACCTAATCTTCTGGTGATGATTTCATCTGTGAAGTGGAATATAATTTTTCTGTGTTCTGACAAACTAATGAAAACAGTCATGCATGGTTTTGTTAAAGTGCACAGGCTTGCATATATATTGAAATAAAGCAAAATTAGACACACAAATACTATGTCTAAAGTTAAAATTAAGAAATTACATCAAAGAAACTGGCATAATCCTGCAATTGACAACATATTGCAGGGATCTTGTAGAGAATGGCTGGGGGTAGTTTTCTGAGTAGGTAACATTGTCATACTGCAGAATACGAAAGTCTCTGCAGCTAGAGCAGAGTCACCAAGCAAGCAAGTTTGATATGTAGACAGCATAAAGATGTACAAAAGGCTGCTTCACAAGATAGAAGAAATTCTTCTGGATTTATTGGAAATCTAATTCAAACTAGCAAAAAGATAAATGGGAACATTTTAATCTCCATCATCAAAAATTCTGAAGCTGTGAAGTCTTGAAAGAGCACTGTGAGGAGCGGCTGCAACTGGGTTTGATCGCATGCAGAGCCCAAGCAAAGCCAGCCTCATCAGCTAGTGAATTCTTACTGCTTTTTTTTTCTGTTTTTTTTTTTTTTTTAATTCTGTGTTATGTTCACCGTTTTTGCTGTTTTGTTTTGTTTTGTTTTGTGTTCTCTAACTAAAAAAGACAAAGAACAGCACTGAGTGCCTGAGACAAGCCACATGGGTAAGCTGTTAGGCAGAGAGATTTCAGGTGATACTCAACCTCCTTCGTGTATAAATAACTGCTCTGCAGCAGGTGGAGATCTGGCGGCTCCTCTTCTCTCCCATGCCTCTTCCCCTTCTTTCTTCCTTACTTCCAACCTAGAGAGAGGGCTGCAAAGGGGCTCAGTTTTCTGTATTCCAACCCTTGTCATCTTTTCTCCATCCTCTAACCTTCCTCACTCCAGGAACCTGCAGAGCTGTGCAGGAAGCAGCAGAGCACCACAATGTATAGTGATAAAAAAAATATTGTCAAGATTGCATTATCTCTAGGTTTCTCAGGTCAGCGTTAGTCCTTATTCTTAACCTTTTTCAAGTTCTCTATCTACATAGAGTGGGAAAGATGGGCAGTAAGCCACTCATTTTGCATCTTTTTAAAGAGATGTATATTGATGAATTTTTCATCTCAGCAGAGAAGATAATCCTTATATAAGCTTTTTTAAATTGACATATACAAAACATTTGTTTCTGCCCAAAGGTTTGTCTGATCTTATGGATCAAACTTGTCTCAAATGGTGTTGAGGATAAAGCCAGCCCCACCCCAATCAAATAGACTGAAAGAAAGGGGGAGATTTCCAGTAAGAGAGGAAAATACCACAGAAACTGTAGGAGATATTCACTCATGACAGGAAATCATACTTCACTGGAAACAAAAGGCAGAGATTTTAGTTTGGGGAAATGTCATTTTTAGAAATATGATTTCAAGTTCGGTACATAAATTTCAGCCTGGTAAATACATTGCTGCAGAGCATTAAATTACTACCAGTCATGCAGAAGGTAGCCAAAGTCCTGGTTCCCTAAGTGTGTAATTTCCAATACTCAAAATATTTTTAAAGAGTCATTTTGAGGTCAAATCATCTCTAAGATTATAGGTAAATCCTGAGGATTTCTTTAGTTTGTTCATTTTGTTTATACGTTGTAAACATGAAGGTAGGCCTGGGAAAAGCTCATTAGAATGAAGTGCTCATATTTAGATAGTAACTAAGCACCTAGGAAATAACACAAATAAGATATAAGAGGCCTGAATACAAGACTCATTTCTTGACTTATTTGCTAACTAGGGGGTTTATTTCTTCTAGTTAGGAAATTTAACTAAGTTTCTCAACATCCCTAACTTCGTGTATCTGCAAGTCTTGTGAATGAAGTACCAATTAAATGTGTTAATATTTCCTCATGCTTTACCTAAGTTGTGAGAACAATATGATCAATTAACAAATTTTCACAATCATTACTGATTGTTAACTGATATGTTTGTATCTGAAAATACCTAAAGTCTCATATCAAAATTACAAATTTCACATTATTTCCTTATTAACCTAAAACTTAAAAAAGACTGTGAATTTATTATGAATTCAAAAAACAGTTTGGAGAATGTGGAATTCTTACTAAAGAAAACATTTTTTGAAATTGACTATGTCTGGAAGTCTACAAAAGGTGTTGAAAAAAAAAAAAAAACCTTAAAGAAGAAGGCAGTAGCTGACAGCGCCTTCATTCAGAACTGGACCCACCGTACCCATTGTGGATACCCGGGACGCAGGATCACTGGTTTGTGGCTGGCAAGCCTGAAGGCCTTCATAAAGAGACACAGTGGAAGAAGGGAGCAGACATGGAGAATTGTGAGTGCAGAAGACTCAGTCCTCTCATGGGAGAGGGTGACTGGCTGGAAGCTATTTTGGAGTCAGGCTGGATAAGCCCAGAACCAGAACTGCAGCCAGTTTCCTCCAGCAGTTCCTAGCTGGGAGCAGACTGGTGGAAATTGCTTGGACTGAGTCCTGCCCCTGTGCAACCATCACTAAGGTTTCCCTAAATCTATCCCAAACCAACTCTGCCCCATGCACATATTCTATGTGTTGCAGGCTCTCTGCTGTTAACCAGCTTAACGGGGGTTGCTGGCAGCCTGCCCTGCCCCTGCTTGCACTCCACCAACCACTGGTGATACAAAGCAGGCTGGGAAAAGCAGCACATATCCCTATACCAGCACATCCAGTGGTCACTATCAGATATCCCAAGCTAGCACTGGTTAGAAAAATTAAACAGCCTCACTTCAGAGAAATTGTAGCCAACACAGGAAGTGCCGGGGACTCCACTACCCACTTGTCCGGAAGAAACCAGGAGTATGAGGAGAGGAAGAAACTAGAGGCAGTCTCTGGCCTCCAACCCAAGAAGTTCTGGTTCAGGAGATGTAAACATGGAAGAGATCGAGTCACATACCTGAAGATTGTGAAGTGATGGCAACTGAAGTAAATAAACAACTTCACGAGGCTATAAAAGAAATTAGAACAGAAATAGTATCTCAGGTAAAAGAGGAAATGAGAAACCTAATAAAAGAATTGTTAAGCACGTCTAAAGAACACATAGATGGAAGAATAGAGGAGGATAGGAAAATGGGGGAAACTTTGAATGAAGAATATAAAAAGACTTAGAGTATATAAAACAGATTCAAATAAATTACCAGGCAATTAAAAACTCTATTGAAAGCTGGAAAAACCGCTTGAAAGAAACTAAAAGATGTGACCTTGCAATCATGAAAGGAAAGATCTCTTAAAAATAACAAGGAACCAGGAAGTAACAATTCAAAGGCTACAAGATGATGTGAAGAAGCATAATTTAAGAATAATTAATGTGAGTGAAAAAGTAGTCAACACAAATGAAATTAAAAAATCTATTTACAGAAATAATTACAGAAAACTTCCCAAGCATAGGAAAAGGAAATTATGTTCAGATAAGTAAGGCATATAGGAGTCTAGCCAGTTATAATCAAAATAAATCTACACCCAGATATATAACTAGCAAGATCCCGGAATTTCAGCACAAGAACAGAATATTAAAAGCTGTCAGAGAAAAGAAACAGATCAGCTATAAAGAGAAACTCATCAGAATCATGTCAGACTTCTAGACACAAATCATCAAATCAAGAAGAGCTTGGAGCAAAGTATTTCAAGTCTTGAAGATTGATTTACCCTGCAAAACTATCTTTCAAAAATTAATGGAGAAACAAGTTACTTCCATGACAAAGAACAACTGAATGAATTCATGACCACCAATCCAACCCTACAAAAAATACTGAAGGACATTCTAGAGATAGAAATACAAAAGACCATGGTTTCCAGAACAGTGGCAGAGTGGGCTCACTGAATGGGGCAGACAATGGAATGAAGGGGAGAAGTAGGCAACAAGGGCAGGAAGATAGCATGGCAGAGATGAGGCAGAGAATATTGGCCATAATTACTGATATAGATGACCTCAATTCACCAATAAAAAGAAACAGGCAGAGTGGATCAGGAGACAAGATCCATAAATATGCTTTATGCAAGAAACACATTTAACCAAAATGGGGTTTATAGACTGAAAGTCAAAGGTGACAACACAATGCTCTATGTGACTGGAAACCAGAAAAAAACTGGGGTAGCTTGCCCATCAGCAGCAGACTGGTTAGAAAACCATGATACTTTTATACAATGGTAAACTACTTAGCTATAAAGAAAGATAATCTTTAGGCTCTTGTAGGTAAATGAATACAACTTGAGATTATGCTCAGGGGTAAAAAGGTGGTTTAGAGTCACTTAGGTGAGTAGCTGGTTGCCTCCCTAGTATAAAAACTAAGGGAATTAGTGGGATCCAAAATGTACAATATATCCTGTGAGAGTGAAAGGGGATGGAATTGTCAAAAAAGGGAAGGCAGTGGCAATTGTTAATCTAATCATGATTTGAAACCCATATTGTTTTTATTGTTCTGTTTAGTTTGATTTTATTCTGTTTCAACTTGTCTAATTTTATTATATTTGATGGCATGGACAGCTATCTCAAAGATAACAAAATATATTTGCTTGATTTGAAGCCCTTTATTGCTTTCAAAGTTTTGTTTTGACTGATTTTATTCAATTTTGTTTTGTTTGATTGTATCATGTCTGATGGTATAGGCAACTACTTTGAAAACAATAAGATTCATTATGATACCCATTGTGGTTTTACTATCATCATCTTTTGAAGTTCTGTACTGTTTCCATTGTTTTGTTTTTATTGATTTTAATCTGTACTATTTCATTTGATTCCAGTATGCCTGATGGTATGGAAAATTCTTTTCAAGATAACAAGAGGCATTATGGTAGCCATTGTTGATCTCCTTGTATTTTGTTTTTAAGTCATCCACCATGTCCATCCATTTGTTTTGACTGACTCTGTTTTGTTTCATTTAGTTTTATTCCCTTCAAAATAAAAACAAATAAGGTGAGAAAAAAAGAAATTGACTATGTCTTCTATTTACATTGAAGTCCTTTTACTACCCATAAGTCGTAATTTTAATGTAATAAACTACACACTTCATAAATACACTAATTGTATTAGATACAATGAGATAATCTGTGTGTGATGAAATGGCATAAGTATAAGATTTAGGCTTTCAAAGATCTGGTATTTAATATGCTCTACCACATATTAGCTGTGAGATTTTGAATAAATTACCTAACTGGTTAGCTCATTAGCTTCTTTATCAGTAATAAAAAAGAAGTGCAGAGATAGAAGGCTAATATCTTCTTCGTAGGATTGACATGGGATTACAAATGTTTTAATGTTAATGTAGAGATTCAACAAGTGATATACTACTAGGCACTGAAGAATTGTAAGTACATAAGAAATGGAATAATGCCTCAAGTATATTTCCACCTAGATAGAGAATAAAAAAGTGTGTTCCCCTCTATCTTATATCACTGAAAGGAACTCCTAACATTAATCAGACCATTGGAGAACTGCCAACATCAAGGACCATGTAGAAAATAAATAACTCCATGATCAGAGGTCTTCATTAGTACCTGTAGTTATCAAGTAATAAGAACAAAGTAATAACATTCTCTGCTTGGTTAGTATTATCTCTGGGGAGTTCAAAGTAATTTGCAGGTTGAAAATTAAATGATGCAGTTCAGGATAAAATTAAATTCCAAATAATTGCTAAAGAATTAAAATACAATTGAGCCAGGAATTCCAATCAGTTAAGAATCAAGCATATTAATATTGAACTATGAAGAAAATAACTGATGTATGCAAGACATGTCATATGCTTGGATTCTACCACATATATTTTATCATTTCTCATAGCAAGGCTTTGGAATATGAGCAATATGATAAAAAGCAGAAAGAACTTTTCCATTCACTAATTGCATAAATCTCCTTCTCTGGGGCTAACTTATCATACATTACCCTACATTCTTTACTCAATGACAAAATTATAATTCTAGTCACATCCACAGAATTCCATCTTGCTCAAGCCGTTAAGAGTATTGACTACTCTGATATAAATGGAAATTATAACCAAAGTGAACAGATAGAAACTTGAAAAATAAGCATTTTTAAAAATTATTTTAAAATAATTTTGTGTTGAAGTTTTGGGATTTAATTAAATTCATGTTAACTGACATATAAAATTATACATTCTAATGTGTTAATATGTTATATTAAATATGCTGTTTTCTGTACACCAGGTAAAAATAACTTATTATGAAGAAGCCCCTGTTACCATCTTTACTGAGACAGACTAATATCCAACTAAATATTATGGAAATGATGTTAGTTCAAATTCCAGGAGACACAATTTCTTGAATGTTTGATAAGAGATGTTTTATCTCACCAAATTTCTCTTTGCTTCACTTACCCTGTATGTCTGAAAACAGAACATCATGGCACCTCTGCAGCTCTTACTGACCATGCTGGAGGGCAAAGTACACTGCATTATCTCTCTCTTTGGTAGCCATAATCTACTGGAGCTTCCATTCAGTATGACCTGTCATCCCAAAGGGATACAAGTTACCACTAAGCAAAAATAATCTGTGACTTATTGTAGTTGTTAAAACTATGAACATGTACATTTCAATAATTCTTTAAATATGAATTCATTATAAACAACACAAAGCTGCCATTATTTTTTCTTGGCAAAGGTTACCATAGATACCCAAGCTGCAATAGCTTCGCCAGAAAAATCACCTAATTGGATTTAGATAAGGGTAAAAAATGCAATTACCAACTTACAGACATGCATTTTTACTGTGAAATGGTTAATTGCCCTCAATTATTAGCAAGCCTTACTATAGTGCCATGTATTGTTTGCAAACAGCTTTCCCCTTTATTTTTGCACATTATGCTTAAAATTTCTGTGTTTTCTCAGGGAGAAAAATCTTCATAGAAGAAAGGAAAGGGGTGAGTGTGTGTATCTGTGTGAATGTGTGTGTGTGTGTGTGTATGTGTGTGTGTGTGTGTGTATGTGTGTATGTGTTTAGAGATGGTGAAGTCTGAGATTGCAGTACATTTGACCCAAGCATGCAACACAGATAAGAGTCACGGATTGCACAGTTTCTAGCCTAGATTTGGCAACACACTCTGCTTTATTCACTTCCGTTTTTCTGGGCATTTATTGTCTCGCTGTAGCAAAACTATGTAGAAAACTCATCTTCTCTTCCTTTTCAAATAGAAATACAAAAATACAGTGCTTCTATAATTACCTTTTAATTGATTTTGTCTTTTCTTTTTTCAGGAAGTCATTTTTCCTTTGACAAATATTTCAGGTTTTGCCTACTCTGAATGACACAGATAAAATGTCAGAGTTTTCAGAAGAAGATTCTGCATCAGAGCCCAGTAAATCTCATTCTTAAGTAATTACCTACCAATCTGCTCTTTTTCAGTTTCCATATGGCAATTAATTATGTCTTAATTGTCATATTGGTAGCAAATATTAAAACATTTGTAACAAATATTTTACATTTTGCTCTGATCTTTGCACCTATATATGCATGCAGATAATTACTTTCTTTTAAAAAAGGAATAGTCTTTCTTCCCCAAATAAGCAAAAACATTTCCATCATTAGGTCAAGTCAAGAATGCAAGCAATGCACAACTGTAGGACACTTAAAAATGCAACTATAAAAAGAAATAAAAATTTAAACACATAATTCACTGTCTTTAGCAATCCATTTTTCTTTGCTTTTTTTTTCATTTTTGCAACTATTTTTGAGCCATGTAACTAACCGAAAAATATGAAAAAGTATTGCCTTGTATGTAATGATTTCATGGTCTATGATCAGTTCTAATGTACAAATTCGGAACAAAAAAAGGAATGCATACTTTTTACTTTAAATGAAAAAAGAATAAAAATAACAAAATTTCAAAACAAAATGGTAGGAGATTAATGACAGGTAACATGCTGGGCATTTTGAGCTTCAAAATAGTTGTTCGCATTACAAGACATAGGCATAAATAACAGTCAAACAATGAAAAGTTCTTTCTGATGAACTAATAGAGATTAGTAGTATAATTTTGGTCTTGAATATGATATAATCTTTTCCATTCTTTCATTTTTCCTTTCCCCTATGCCAGCTGTTGTTTCCTTTTGATCAGTTCCTTTCCTTTTCCCTTTCACAATATCTGTTGTATATGTTTATCTTATTCACTCTTTCAATTTTTTACTCTAGGGAGACAATATTTACAATGTAAGTCTTATTTGTTTCACTTATTAATATGATCTCAAGTTGCTTCCTTCTCAAGTTGCATTTACCAAAAAATCCTCAAGTGTATTCTTCTTTGTAGCTGAGTAGTACTCCATTTTATTAAAATACCACATCATTTTTTTTTTTCATTCCATATTATGACCTTGCTTTTAAATTGCCTGGAACAAAATATACAAACATTTCCAATAATGTACTCATCATGATAATCACTATCATCTTTAATCAAATCACTATCTTACGAGTTTTACAAAAATTTCTTTACTTGGAAGATGGTGAAGACTAAAACCACAGCTTCACACATGCAAAGCATGTCTTCTAACACCTAGCTATACACTCAACCTCCATACAAAGTCCCTTAACAGGATTAATTAATCTCCTTATTCTTTTTTAACCAAATTTAGTGATAGGGTAATTGTGCACTTTTCACATGAAAATCACCTGAAATACTGGTAAAAATATAAATCACCCAATTCCATGTCTACTCAGTCAATTGTGGAGACAATGGAATTTGGGAGCTTCAAATTGTATATTTTTTTCTTCACTCATGCAATATTTATGCATTCTAATGTTTGAGAAAAGCTGGAATATGATATACTAATTATTTAAATTAATCAGAATGTGCAGTCCTAAATTCTCCTCATTGATTGAATGAGAAACTTTCTGGTTGACAGGCACGGTCTGAAAAATAGTATGATTGAGATAAGATCCAGAAAAGCCTTAGTACAAACTGCCAAGGGAAAGCATAGAGATACTCAAGAAATAAGAGGTCAGGGTCATAAACCAGAGTTGGATGAACCAGCTTGATATCAGGAGGCAGAGTGGTGGGAATTCATTTCAGTTCAGAGTTAGCATTATGTTTATTAATTCATTACACTAATCTGTTTTTGAAATCAATGTAGATATTCCTATGTTAACAAACACACTCGTTGTACCACTTAGTTTTTTTTTGTTGTTGTTTTTTGTTTTTTGTTTTTTGTTTTCCTAGAATCAAATTCACCACCTCATGCTTGCTAGGCAGAAACTATGCCACTGTGTTGTATTCCCAGCCCAACACATTGATTTTTAAGGAATATTTTTTTAAATTGGAAACTTTACTGAGATATATACTTGAATGGAGTCTCTTAAGGGGTCATGTTAAAGATTGAACATATCTGTTAACAAAAGCAAGGCAAAATATATAGTAATGGAATCATATCCAATAACTTATGACTAGAAAATGTGGAAAATGGTTTGTATTGCATAAAACATGGAGAGAACTTTCTCAGGTTAAGCTACCTCTTGCTGACAACAACTTTTTTTCTCAATTTCATTTTATTAGTATATGTTTGTAGTTCATGAAGTTTATATTCATTATGGGGAGTAGGTGCAAGGTCATAACATACTTTGATTCATTCTTCCCCCCTTCTCCTTTCTTCTAGTTCCCTCCGTCTGTAGAAACTCCCCATTTTCATTATTACTATATGTGTTATATAATTATTATTTTTTTAGCTCATGTTCATAGCTAACTTTTCTCCAAGAAGAAACTGTCTTTCCTGGTTTCTGTTTACTTCCTCATGTGGTTAGAATAATACTTTCTTCTAACATAGTTTTAGATAAAGAAAGCTAATAAGTCATGGATCATATGTCTGAAGCTTTTCTGGAAGAGAAAGTTCTTTCTTTATATTGAAATAATTTCAAAAAGTTTGTGTATAATTGCTTTGTAGTATAAAATGAATCTCCTCACTCTTCATCTCTGTTCCTTTACACTTGCATGATGGTTTGTATGTGTTTCCAATAGCCTCATTATTTTTTCCTGTGTGGAATTCATCTTCTAGGATTCATTCTGTGTATGGGATGTAATTCATCTAGGGAAGGGAACAAGATAACCAGCATGACCTCAATTTAAGTAGTGAGGTCCTATTTTTATAAACCAAAATTGTGCTATCTTTTCTTAGAAGATTTGGCATTACTAAAGGACTAGCTTTTAAAAAAAAATAAGAGAACAATATTCAATAGTGGCTTTACTCTCCTATGAGCTTTGTGCATTTAAACAAAGTGTTTAACATTTTTGAGTTTGGACTCTTTTAACTTACATATTCAATCAGTCTGATAAGAAATACAGGATTATTTTTAAAAGATTGAATAAGGTAAGTAGTTAGCATAGACTGAGTTTTCACCTTAACTAAACTCGTCATAAGTATTCTAGATATATTAATAACTGTCTTAAGTTACTTTTCTCTCATTGCTGAGACACAATACTTGATGCCCAAAATTAAGGAAGGAAAGGTTTATTTAGCTCACAGTTTGTGAAGGTTTCAGTTCATAATCAGCTGACTCCAAGGCAGCGTGGCACGAGAACAAGGGTTCAAGGCAAATGAAGACAGCAAAAGCAACAAGAAGAGTGAGGAAGGAGCAATCCTCTTTTTCTCTCTTTTATTGTATGTAGGCTACTCACCCTGGGCTGAAGGTTTCAGTTCATAATCAGCTGACTCCAAGGCAGCGTGGCACGGGAACAAGGGTTCAAGGCAAATGAAGACAGCAAAAGCAACAAGAAGAGTGAGGAAGGAGCAATCCTCTTTTTCTCTCTTTTATTGTATGCAGGCTACTCACCTTGGGCTCGACGTAACACTCCCACATCTGCCTCTCTTGCTCGGGCTCAGGTTGTTTACAGAGTGAGGACCTTAGCCCTATATCCTACAACTCTTTTTGGTTTTCTTAACTTGATTGTGGGATGCCTAAAAATGCTCTTTTTTGAGCAAATACTGCATTAAAAACTTAAATTTCATACTCCCTTCAAATTCTCCATCTTATACTTTTAAATATAAATGATCTTTGCTTAATAGTTTAATGCAAAGCTATGATTTGTAGTCTATGCATAGGTGTTACATATCCAAAGAATATACTTTTATATAGTGAAATACACTTCTTAGAAATTGTTCAAATGCAAATCCCCAAATATGAACAAATATGTAAAAATATTAAAACCCATCATGGTGTGCTAATTTTGATCTCAGAATAATTTTTTCAGACACTGTATATAGAGAACAGAAAGCAGGAAAATTGATGCCACTTCAGTTCTACCAGTATATTTTAGTACCCACGTCCCATAAAGAGAGACAAATATCTCATCCTCTCTGAGTTAGGGGAAAAAACAACAACACAAATCCTGGTCATCAAATACAGAAAGGCAAACAATGCTCACAGTTATTTGCCACATGTATAATAGAAAAGGTTTTTAAGTATGCATAATGAAAAATTCCACAACTGTTAAAGGAAGACAATGTAGAAAAATGGACAAATGGTGTAAACAAAGAATTTACTGTAGAACAAACAGCAATACAAAATATGTAGTCATGTTTTTCATTAGTACCCCAGAAATGTAAATTAAAACTCGTTATAATCGTTTTACACATCATATTGACAATAATACTTTCAATCCTAAAATATGAAATTTTACTGAGTGTTGAAAGACGAAGAAAATTAACAATAAGGATAATAATATCAAAATTTATATTTGAAGGAATGGCCAACTCTAGAAGAATTTTAGCAGTATCTAATAATGCTGGAGATATGTACCTGGCAAAAGAATTCTATTTCTGGGTTTGTTCTCTAGAACATTTTTTCTTAAAGTGTGGTCAGAATGCTGGGAATATAAATAGCAACAACAGGGACTGGTTAGAAATGTAAATTCTAAGGTCAATTTCTTTCTTATAAAAATTCAGGAGTGGAAGCCAAAATACCATTTTATCAAGCCCTCCAAGAGATTCTAACTCATGCTAATTTGAGAACCACTGGCTAAAAAGAATCTGCATTGAGTCAGATAAGGGGACATATATTAAAAATACTGTTTAAAAACACAGAATTTTTATTTTTAAAAATTTTTTATGGGGGGGGTTGCAGTCGTGGCTTTATTGGCCAAGTGGCTACTTGAGAGGAATGAAGCTTGAGAAATGGGTAACCCCAATGCAGGCCGGCCATGCTTCACTCGCTTGTAGGTGATGGAGAACTCCTCCAGCTAGTGGCAGATCATCTCATGCTTGATTTCCACCCCGCTGAAGGTCTTGCCGTTGTAGACGCCCACCATGCTGCCTACCATCTCAAGCAGGGTGATCATGTCCCATAAGAGTGTCTTCACCACCCCTTTTCTTCTCCATGGGTGCTGCCTCCTTTGACCTCGCGCAGGAGCTTGAGTAGCCAGAGATGTTTTCACCTCAGGCCTGGATTCAGCAGCTGCTGCCACTCTGTGCACTGCAGAAATGCATTAACTCCTTGGAGGACATGTCTGGCAGCTGATTGGAGGACCTGTCCTGCAGCTGATTGAAGGACGTGTCTGGCAGCTGATTGGAGGACCTGTCCTGCAGCTGATTGGAGGACGTGTCTGGCAGCTGATTGGAGGACATGTCCAGCAGCTGCAGAGAATTCGCTTCTTTTTCTGCTCCACTTCCATCTTTTTGCCATGTTTTCAGAAAAGAACACAGAAATTTTAGAATAGGAAAAGATGTAGCAGAGGGTAGAAAATTAATACATAAATTGTATAATAGTCCAATAATAAAATAATTATAACATTTAGAAATAATGACAAAATTCTCTGTATGTGTATATGCAAAGAGGGTGGAAAACGCAGTTCAATTTACAAAAGTAAATTGAAAAAAAAATCTGTGAATCTGTCAACTCTTCCATTGTTAGATAAAACTGACACAATTTAATGGAGGAAAGGTTTACTCTGGCTCATAGATTTACAGTTTTCATTTCGTGGTCAGCCTTGCCTCGAGGTAGGAACTTCATGTTAGGCAGCTGAGGTGGAGCAAGCTTCTTATTTCATACAAGGCAAGAATCTCAGAAGAGTGACAGAGAGCTATCCTGGGGCTCCAAAGCCATGCCACCTGTGACCTACCTCTTCCAGCTGGAGCCCACTTCTTAACACCACGTTAAATAAGCGGGTTGTGGAATAATCCATTGATGAACATAACATCACCAGGTCTAGTCACCTCTCTGGGAATCTCATAATTCAGTAAAATTTACAGTTAAAATTGAGGGGCAGAAAAAAATAATATAAAGTCTTAAACTAGTTACATATATACCATAAATAATGCACCAAAATCCAGTATTAGTTATGAACAGATACGTATTATTGGACACATTAAAAACCAGATGGAAGTATATCTCTGAAATTGTCTATATTGGTTATTCCTAGGTATAAAAGAATGACAATAGGTGATGTTTTATTTCATGCATACACCGATGTAACCATAAAAAGTTTTCTTACAATATGCTAGTGCAAAAGCAACAAGACTAACAGTTGATACAGAAGATATATAATATTTGATTATACTATTTTTTCAATTTTACACGTTTTTGTTCAGATTTTCTTGAAAATGGCAAATTTATCTGAGTGACAATCTGAAAGGGCATATGAAACAGAACTCAGGAAAATCATTAAAAGAGTATAATTGGGCTGGTTTTCATCAATGGCAAATGAAGCCAACTCTCACTGTGAAGTCACTCAGACAACCTTCAGAGACTGTAGGGAACAGACCTCCACCATGCTCTGCGAGGAAGGAGCAGTTGGGGTATTTATTCTCTGAATCCTGTCCCTGCTGCTTAAGGATTAGGTATGAGTCTCTGACTTCCACACACTTATGCTCTATGTTTGCATGAAAACTAAATGGTCTGTCTTGACTTTGGTGAAAGATGCTTGAGAACAGCAGCAAAGGAAATGGATGACATAGACCCTGTTGAAACTGTTGAAAGTATTTGGAACTGTTTACTCCAGAACGGTTGATTCTGAAGTCAGGAGGGCAGAAGGAATGCACCTCACTACGTTACAAAGAAATGAGGCAACTGATGGGAAAGTTTCTCATAATCGGTGAAGTTTAATGTGTATAATAGCAGTAATTTGCCCTTTATTTTCTTTTTATGTTTTTCAGTGTAAAATAAAGTTATTTTGAAATATGTGCCATACCAATAACTTTATTCTCTAAAGCCAAACCTCATTGAACACTTCTCTAGTATCTAGAGCTCTCATTGAAAGTCACTTGTAAGATTAATCTACAATGACTTGAGTGGATGTATGGATGATAGTTTTGTAATGTAATTTGCATTATATACTATTGTATCATACTATTGACATCAATTCAATGCTTTTATCCCTTCAAATGCATACATAGAAAACTTTATGTGTTCGTGCATAGCAATATCCCATTTTTAAATATTGTCATTTTATACTTCAAATATTACATTTTTGGAAATATTATGTTTTATATACCTCATATTAAAAATTTCCATCTTATTTTATACCAGGTGTTACAGTGAAGTTTATTTGCAATGCTAATGATTTTCATGTAAAATGGGTTGACATTTTCTAAAGAAAGATCATAGGTATGTCTCAAATATATGTATGCAATTGTGATCAGTTGTTTTCCATACTAGTGACAGTTTCAAACCAATGAGCCCTACAAATGCTGTCAACAGTTTGATGTCTTAAAAATTTGAGAAATTATTGTTACCTAACTGATTATGAAGTAATAAACTGAAAAATAACAATATGAAGCTTTTCAAATAACTTATAGCAATTACAGGATTATCCAATAAAATAAAATAAAATACAGTAATATCCCATCTAAAAGTATCTCATCTATCTAATCTAATCTTTCCTTACCCCTTATGTTCCTTTTAAAGTTGTAAAAGAAAAATACTACCTTAATGTTCATTTTTTCTATGATCAACTTGTAGATAGGGAAGCTTTTTCTATTTATTATTGGGTAGGCTGCTCACACCATTGTTTTGGGCAGGGGTTAAATTTGAGCGAAACAATCAGCTGTCAATTCTCCTTAACTTTAAGATTTTCATTTTTGTAATACAGTTCAGCTGGCTTTGTACAAACATTTTTTCTCTTCATTTTTAAGGTAAAATAGTTTCTATTGGTCTATCTTTAGATATTGTGACACCTGCCAATTTGAACATCTGTCTTCTTAAAATAATTTTACTCCTCTTTTATACTGAACATGGGTCTAGATTTTATGTTTTAAATTAAAGAAAAAATGCTGGATTATATGCTAAAATAAAGTATAGGGTGAAGATAATACAACAGTCTCAATTTATTTGTTGTTTTTGAGTCAAGGTTTTGCTACATAGTTGAGATTGGCTTGAACTTTCTTATGTAACACAGGTTGGCCACAAACTGATGGCAATTCAAATATAAAGCAAGCAGCTTAATGTTAAATCAACAGAAATAATCGAAATACTGTTGGTCATATAACCACTTCAAATTTCATTTTAGCAGCTCTTAAAGAATATATTCTGGCAAAAAAATATCATAAAGTAATCCTTTATTTTCATTTTTATAATATAATTAAAGTTGAAACTGTGAAAGCATATAAACTAAATAAATAAATGAATAAATAAAGTCATATAATCACAGAACAGAGAAATGTTTTGTGTTATAGTTTGTTCATGAATGTGTGTGTGCCTGAGTGTTCACGTGTGTTTTAAAAGAATACATATCCACTTAAAAGTGTTCTGGAACTATAATATCATAACAGAAGCTAAGCCTCAAAATATAAGTTTCTAAAAACAAGTGTGTGTGTGTGTGGCGGGGAGAAACAGGAAATAATATAACAACTTCTTGTAGAGATAGATGTTTCCATTTCCAAGACAGGAAAAGGGCAAAATCAGTCTGATAATACTGTTCTGAAAAACACTGAAGGAAGAGTTTCAAAATTAAGATACGTTCAAAAGAACATTGGATTCATTTTGAATAGATTCAGAATTGTCAAAATTAGGAAATTTGAACATAATTAACAATTAAAATACTAAATAAAGAGGAAAAACATTGAAATACTAAGCAATTGTAACCCTGTGTATACATAAAATACTGTGATATTGTGATACTATAGCATCACTGTCTGTTATGGTTTGAGTCTGGATGTCCCCCCAAAGTCTCATAATGTCATGGAGGAGGGTGCAAATTGATTTTATATGTTCTACCCAGTTTTCAGTTTTCATTAAGTAGAGATAAATAGAAAAATAAATAAAACGGCACTTTGGGAAAATAATCAGAAACACTTATAATGCTAAGACATGCTTGAAGACAATTGGTATACTCTTTACAAAAGTCAATTTTGAAAGCAAAGATGGAAGTAATTTGTTTTAAAGAAATTCAGAATTTCTCAGAATCACATATATGGTTGAACTTTGATTTTATGTTAGTTCACAAAACCAAAACAAGAACTAAAATATATACAAAGTAAATATGAAATTATCTGCAGACATTAATAAATTATTTAAACATTTTAAGTTATGTTATTATAGTATACATACCCTTATATTTTTGAGGTGCAGAGCAAACTATTTATAGTGAAGTATCGCAACACTTGCATTTGATTTCATAAATAATAATTAAACAGGTAGGACACATTTAGCAAAATGATAATGGTATTATTAGTTCTTGAGGGTGAGCATGTTAACATTCTTTACATTCTACTTTCAATTTTTATGTTTTTTTTTCTTTTTCTTGTTTTTTATATTTATTTATTTATTTATTTGAGAAAGGTTTTCATTCTATAGCCCAGGTTGGCCTGGAACTCACTGTGATCCTTTGGCATCAGCCTCCTGAGTACTGGGATTAAGGCATATACCAACAAATCTGTTTCAACTTTTCATTATGTTTCAAATTTTCCATAATGTCATGCTGGAAAATGAGAAAGATGCATAAGCGTATGAGCCCTGTTGAAATGTTTCGATACTTGATAAATTTGATTTCATCATTCAATAACATTTGGCCATCAATAATTCTGTTGTACATTCCTTTTATTCACTTTATTCTGAATTTCCTTCTACACGATGCTTGCTCAGAGTCTGACATTGACACTCTGATAGGTAATGAAAATACAAAATTCAATTAAAAATGTTCTTGGTAGTGGCACACAGCTCACATACTTGTAATCCCACCTACTTAGGATGCACAATCAGTAAAATAGTGAGTTTGAGGGCCAACCTGGGCAACTCAGTGAGACTTTGTCTCCACACAAAATAAAAATATCTGGGAGTGTAGGTCAGTGTAGAGTACCTACCAACCAGGGGTAAGAGATCAGTCACAATATCAAAGAAATATTATATAAAATAGAGCATAAATTGTTGATAGTTCAATGTATTCATATACTGAAAACATTTATTTAGTGTGACAAATTTTGAAGAAGGAATTTCTTACTCATTTTTAACTGAATTCAAATGGTCCTGATCTCCTTATGTTTGAAGCAATTAATAAATCATGTCATTACCTGCCTTATGAGACAGGATTGAGTAATATTTTTTCTTACGCTCACTTTGTCTCATATGAATAGGCTGATATTCAGAAATTATTCTGCTTGATATTCATCATGTCAATTTCCTTTTTGATTCATAGCTCCTTGGAATTCTAAGTAGGAAAAAGAAAAATCTATTGAATGAATGTTAACCCATCTCCCTCAGGGTTGTTATCAGAAAAAAATGTCCTGGTATTTTAACAAACTATATATTTTGTAAATGACCTCGATGACGACATTTTTAAGCTTCTGTTAGGAAGGCAATTTACACTACCATTTGGGATCTGTGACTTAGGCAATTTTTTACCCAGCTTACTATAGTGTCAAGACCTTTTACATTGATGGCTTGTATTTACTATTATTATTTGATAATAGTACTGTATCAAATATTTTCTTAAATTCCAACTCAATTCCTTTTATTCTTTTGTATTCACTTTCATCACATCTTTTATAAGATATTATATATAGAATATTTTGGTATAGAACAGTGATCCTATAGATATCACATAATGAAAAACTCAAATTTTGTGTCTTAGATGTTTCTGGGGCTTCACTGTTACTATCAAATTCAGGTATTACATCTTCTCTACATACTAAGAATATCCTCTGAAGAAGGAAGATGTCTAAGTTAATTTAGAATTTGTACTACATAAGAAAATCATGGATAATATTTTACTAGATTTAGTATTGACATTCTGCAAGTAAACTAGCTCACTTTTATAGCAACTTCTCAGTTATCAAAGCAACAACAGTCAACTTTATGATTTTAAGTTTTATCACATATAAATAACATTATTCCTTTTCTACAAAGAAATTCAAAACATAATTGAATTTTTTATTTTGTTCATTACATTTTACACATTAAAATGTTTAAAAATTTTTTGATATATTTACCAATTTAAAATGCTTTAAAATTACTAAACTTTAAAGCAGCATATCTATTAAGCACAAAATGAGAAACTATTATTTTATTCATTTAAATATATATGGTCTTTATTTTTGATGCTATTTTAAGTAGTGTTTGAGCATGAAATGTTTAGCTCTATAAACTCTAACATTCCATCAGAGATATATTTTTATAGTTGTGTTTCTATATTACTAATTGGGATAGTTTGGGCATAATTGACTTTAACTTTGCTTTCTACATATTTTTTCATATTTCTTAGAATATACTCTTTTAAAATTAGTCTAATTCCTCATGTCATGTAGCTGAAAGAGGTAATCATAAACTTAAAAATGAATTTCACGTATGTGTTTCATATTATTGGAGTAATTGCAGCAATCAATAATTTTTACTTTCATATGGTTTCCCACCCAAATTTGTAAAAGGAATAACTCTTTTCTAATCTTAGCTCTTGAGAGCAGATGCTCTGTATATCCAAAGAATAAGAATCGGCGAGATTAAACACACATCATCAGATCCCATTTTGTTGTAATTGCTGTGGTTGCTGTTGCTGTTTCTATTGCTCTTTCTCTTCTTCCACAGCCTCCGAAGCTCTGTTTAAAGTACCATAAACATTACTGGTAAGTAGGGAAGAGATGTCCTGATCTTCCTGATCTGTCCCTCTTCTCTTGTCTGTCTTCTGGTTGTCTCATAAAATTGGATAACTGATGCCGCCACTTCTTCTCTGGTTAGTTAGAAAATTCTAACTATACACGTTTGAAGATTTCCAATTGATTCAAAATCAGAACAGGTAATACTTCTGTAACTCAATCCCTCTGCACGTTATTACTTAATTATGTACTTCATGTCCACAACAAAATAAATGTATGTTTTACAACCACACATACAAGGCTAAGAGATATAACTGGAGACTTAAAAATGAACACATAAAAATTAATCATTTAAGATATCGACATATGTTTATATGCTATATATCATAAATCAAGGATGGATAAATAAAATGTGTGCCTGCCACACTGGAGTATGACCCTGCCATAAGGAAGGATAAACATGAGTCATTTCTAGGAAATGAATATACTTTGAAACTGTAATATTCAGTGAAATACATCAGGCACACAAGCTTAAAGGTTGTGTGATTTCTCTTACCTGAGAAATTTGAGGTATACATGAAAAAATAAAATAAAAATAAATGATAAGTGATAGATCTTTCTCATATAGGTAGGGAAGCAAGAGACGGAGGCAGAGGGGAGAGAGATAAGGGAAAGGGTTAAGAAAATAATAATTAAGATGTGCTGTGTTTGTGAGCCAAACCCGTAAAGAATTGCAAGCAATGCTAATAATAAATACATACTAATAAAATAAGTGAAAAATGAATAAATAAAATAAAATATGTATGTGTAGACAAATGGGTATACAAAAACACAAGTGAACAATAAACAATAAAGAAAACATATATAAAAGTATATAAAAAAGAATTCAGGAAATGCATGAGCTGGTGGAGACTATAGGAATGATCAGTTTCAACTTGACATTAAAGGAATGCATTCAGTTTGAAAAACAAGAAGTCGACTGCAACACTACTAGGTAGTGTATAAACATAAACAAAATAAGCACCAATTATGTGTTTAAAGTAAGAGAAAAATCCCTTCAAAGAATAAAAAGATGAAAATTATTATCTTTTGTATGAATAAACAAGTATTCAGCAGAGTCTTACGCTCTTCTGATTTCTGATCATAAAAATGGGAAGAGAAAAAATAACTCATCTGTATCCTAGCTGTTTTATTCTTTATCTACTTTATATTTCTTAAACATTATTGCTTATCTAAATACTGCTTAGATTGTTGTAAACCCACCACCCTAACTCTTAAGTATCCCCACAGAATTATATTCAGTTCTCACCATTAGAGATCCTCAGTGATTTATTTCAAAACTAGTTTTTCCAGAGTATCTCTCACTTGTCTCTTGCTGTGTCCTCATCTTCAAGTTAACCTGCTATTCTTTGTATTGAACTCAATGGTTTTAATTGTTGCTCTTAGATTTTCTCTCTAATCTTCAAATTCCTGTAGTAATTCAAACATTATCTTGTTTTTCAGCATGTATTCTCCTTGGATAATCCCACTAGCTAATAAAGGATCACTGTTCAATACACCTACATCAATCTATTATTGTATTTCTCCAGTCTTTAAATTTAAATACTATACTTAATTTTGCTTATCTTAGCATAAGTCTAGCTCAGGTTGGAAACATGTATTCCAGTGCTGCAGTTCTAAACATCTAATTGTCACTTAGTAAGTGGTCATAGATACATTTGTATCATAACTACATACATCCTTTGTGTGAAAATATCATGCCCTATGGGATTCATTTGAGTATAAAATAAACTGCAATGACAACTGATTATTTTTAAACATTTTTCTTCATTCCAGTAATTGCTTGAAAACTCAGTTTGTCATGTTAACTTACACATATTCTAATTAAATGAAAATGAAGTTTATTGTCCTATTTTGCAGAGAAGAAAACTGAAACATTTTAAGTGCTCTGCTGAATTTTATACCATTTGCACAGACTTAAACTTTCAAATCATTATCTTCTTACTTCAGATTTTGGTTTTTGTATAATAAATATGAAATTTGGATTTAGTGATCACATTGTGGTAGTTGGGACACAAGTTTGACTCTAATTTTTGAGTTGTTGTACTACTTTAGTAAGTTAGACAAATGTATTTATCAAATCCCCTCACTATCCTCACAAACAAATACAGTCAAGGGCTTTCTCATGATTGTGGGAGATTCACATTCCACATAAGGAAAGGATAAAAGTGCTCATCACTCAATTGTGTGTCAAAATATTTTAAAAATTAGACTTTTTTTAGTTTCAATTTACCTACAACCATTTGAAGGCATGCTAAGCAAAATTCCTACTTACATATAAGTGTGCCTTATGGGTCTAAATAACACAAATTCAATGACTAGATTTGACTGAAAGAGAAACGGTTTATGAAAGAAAATGTAACCCAAAGCTAGAGAATTTTCACTGGGGTCTCCATAGAAACCAGGTCCAATGTCTGTATGCCAGGCATTCCACAATCTTAGTGAGTCTTTTTTTTAAATTGTCATTATGGATATTAATGGCCTCTTATAGGTCAGAATCTCAATCTTAGAAAAATTGCTTATTCAAATGATCTATAGTCAAGAGGCTAGCTCCCGATTGAGTCATAGCTCAGTCTCTTTGCTAATATTTTCAGGACTTCTCAGGCTTTGGAGGAGGGACAAATTGGTGGAAGTCATCAGCTTGCTTACATCTCACTTCGGTCCAGTCCCATAGAGAAATACGATCTGAATTATATTGTCATCTTGGAAGATAAGAACAGTTATAGCATTGGTCTCTAAATATGTAACTGAAAAGAAATAAGTTCAAGATTTAATTCACTTACCTCATTTCTTATGTCTATGTACTTTTTGATTTTATATCTACAATTGGATATCCATGACTTTTAGGTCACATGATTTTCATTTCTCACTAGGAATGCTAATCTAACAGTAGCATTAAGAAAGTCATGGATTGGGCAAAGATCTGTGACTGAAATGCAAAGCACAAGAAATTTAGAAGAATGTATATAAAGGTAGGATGACTTCAGAAGAGAAAGATAGAGTGAATGTTTAAAACATTCTACCCAAATTAGAAAAAAAAGTGGAGAGGGGCACTCAAGAGAAATTTTTGTTAGTGTCTGAAAAAAAAAGTCCAACATGGAGTGTAGGTATTTTAAAGTGAGATCAAGAAACAAAATAAAATGGGCATGAAAATGACATAGTCCATAATTTTTGAAAGAGTCTTTATGCAAGACAGAAAGGGATAAAAATACAAATATAGTAAAAGTAAATCAGACATAAAGACCTGTTAAAATCCTGCGGATGGGCCTGAGACAGGCTTTATCTTTCACTGACCTTGGTCCTTTGGAGCATGATAGCATGAGGAAAATGGCAGAATAGTTGATGAGTGTTCTCCTAACACAAGCAGTGTAGTAAAGCAGTTTTAGTATAACAAAGGGCACTTACAAATCCTGGACTGAAGTCTTAATTACTTTTAATTATTGAGCATCTTTGATTTGGCAAGTACTTTACATACATTTTGTCATGAAAGTCTACAAGGTAGGTATTCACTGCACTTGACACGGGAAATAAATCTCCACCTTGCTCAAGTTACAGAGAAAAATTGAGAAAAATGCCATTCAAGTCGTGATCTGTCTGTTGGTAAAGCTGATACATTTTCTAGCCATGCCAAGCTGCCTCTTCATGAGTAAAAATCTACTTAATGTTTAATGCTCATTTTCTGAAGTTGATTTTCTTTTTTCTTCTTCCTCTTTTTTTAAAAATTTGGAGTAAAATGCAACAAAATAAGACATAAAAAAGCCAACTGAGACAAGGCAGTGAAACTGGTACAGAACTTCAGAGCAGGATACCAGGATAACAAAATTATGTATATCTTGTTGTCTTCACAATAGTTGTCCCTTCAATCAGGTATAACAAGTCAAACCAAAAACAGAACATTATAAAACTAATCAAAACAGAATATTGAGTAGGGCAAGACAAGTGATCAGAACAAAGCAAAGAAAGCAATATTTGCCTTCAAAAAGACGACAGAAGGAAACCCCCATATTTGTTATATTGCATATTATCATCCTCCCAAGAAATGCTCAGATCCCTGGCCCCAGGTCAGCATAATCAACCCAGCAATACAAACATTTAGTTGCTTTATGTGTCTTAATTGTTATCAACTCTAGCTCTCCTTGAAATATACGGTTGCTAACAATATATGGGGGTGAGGAATGTTTGAGTCTCAGCCTGCATGCTGATAGGCTCATGGGAGACACTGACTTGTTCTCTCCCTGGCGTGCCTGAAGTTGATTTTCAGAACTTGGATTAAAGGAAATAAAACATTTAGAAAACAAAAGTGCTTGCATATTTTTAAAAATGGGCAGACAGCAAAATTTACAATTAAAAGGACGATAGCAAGAAAATGTTTAAGAAAGCTGTAATGTTACTAATGACTAATTATGCCTTTCCAGTTACTAATAATATGAATTTTATTCCAAAATTTTTAGAAATCTTCCCAGCAGGTACATCCAGAATTATCTACAGAAATAATTGTACATATCAATTTCTTCCCCTACCACAATTAACAGTTTGAATAACACATGTTTTTCTATATTTGCTTGAATTCATATAGAACTATGAGTACTTTTTGTTCGCTCATGAGTGCCATGTATTAACTGATGGTCAGCCTGTAACATTCAGCTGACCGACTCAGCATGGTGCTGGGTGAGGAAGGCCCACCTGAGGACTGTTGGCAACAGCATAAAAGCAAAACTGGAGGGGAAGATGGTGCACTGTTGATTCTCCTGGAGAAGCTTGTCATTGTGGCTATCTTCATATGAACTTAGCTGTTCTCATCTTTGGAGGAGCTTGGGTCCTTGCTATCACTGAGGATGGTTGTGGTTCTTTTTTGGAGAGCTCTGGTCTTTAGTTTTAGTGCAACTTCTTGGTTCCAGGGCAGATTGCTTGGCCTGCTGGCACAGGTCCTTCATCCCGCTGGCACAGATTTCTAATTTCCACTATTGACTCTTGGGCCTCCCACCGTAGATCCTTGATACAGACTTGCATGAGACATTGTTGCAGACTCTAGGTCTCATGTTGGACTCATGGAGAGCATTGCCATGGGATCCAGATCTTCAGGTGGATTCATGCAGAACATTGCCATGAGATCCAGGCCTTAGGCTGGGTTCTTTAGGTCGTCAGTGCCTGAAGAAATCTCTTGTACTCTTCTACATTTGACTTTTGGGTAAATAATATAAAATAAACATATAAATTATGTGTCCTGTATTAAATCTATACCATTGTAAACCCTAAAAAAACACTGAGTAAAATACGTCAAACTTGGATAGTTGCAAGTGCTTTCTCATCTGACCTGCAATCTGACCTGAAAATAGATCTGCTTGCAAGGATGTTGCATGAGCAAGCTTATCTGTTACATTTTCAGTTTGGGATTCCAGCATTTCCAAGTGTTCTTTTCATCATTATTTGCCATGGGAAACTTTCCTCAATTTGTGGTGTAAAGTACTATTTTAGTCCTCTACTTATGTAAAAATAACATAGTCCTTCGAAAAAATCTATGATGTACTAAAATTAAACTCAAAGAAAGCAAGAGTGAAAGCAAGGTAATTCTGCAGGAGGAAACAAAGGTAACGAACTGGATAAAGGCAAAAGATGCGGTGACTCCAAGGGCATGCTAGATGAACCACTAGTTAAGAACATGTGACGGAGCCAGACGTAGTGGCATATGCCTGAAATGTCAGGACGTGGGAGGCTGAACCAGGAGGATGGCAGTCATTTGTAGGCCAGCATGGCCTACATAGTGATTTTAAGCCTGAACTACAAACCAAGATCCTGTCTCAAATAACAAAAAGAATATGTTAGAATTTAAGGCTAAGATAGAAGTATAGTAACAATACTGAACTCACAGTCAGTAAGATTTTAATGTAGTGTCCTTCCAACTAGTTTTGTGACCTTGAGAAAGTCATGTTAGTTCTTAGGTAAGCTATGTCAAGATGTATAGAAAAATATCACTAAAAGTAAATACTGCTTTCAGTGATTTTAATCATAGTTGGAATTTTATGTTAATGTCATGAGATCCAGTACTGCAGAATAACTATTCTATCTGAAACATTTACAGACATTTTGGAATAGAGGAAATATAGAGTTTGAAGCAAATTCCTGGCTCCTAAAGTTCCACGTAAATTTACAACATTCTCTTTACATATATTTCATTAGCAACATAAGTGATATTTCTCCATCCATTTTCAATAAGGTAGGAGAAACATTAAACTTACTGTTTTTATGTTACTGATGGAAGAGGAGCTTAAAACTCATAATAGCTAAATGTTAGAAGTAGACTATAAATCCATCAACAGATACAAAGATAAAAAAAAATAGATATCTATCCACAGTGGAGTACTACTCTGCCACAAAGAATATAATTGAGAATTTTAAGGAAAAGGACGCACCTTAAGACCATAATGTTAACTGAAATACATCACATGCAAGTATAAACATCACATGTTTTCACTTATATGAGAAATTCATGTTATAATAAAGATCAATTTAAAAGACATGTAATAGGATGTTGGGAGATATTTCAAGAGAGAGGAGAGAGGAAGGACAGAATAAAAAGGGCTGGAAAAAAAATACAGTGTATTACGTACATGTACCAGTTCCACCCTAGGAATGTAAACTGTATGTATTGCAAAAATAGTAATAAAAAATTGGAAAAGAGTTCTGATACAGTAAATAACTTGGTAATATTTTTCTAAGAAGCATCCTGGTGAAACTATGGCCTTACTGAGGCTGTATTCTACATGAGCACCTGCTTGTTCAGGAAGAGGTCCTGTAACAGTGATTGTCAGACATAGCTCTTAGAGAGACTATCAGACTATCTTGAAGAAACAAATAAGAATTCACTTCATAAATTTATCCACGACCCTGGAGAAGGTCAACCAAATCAAATGAATTGTTTAAGTTACTCAATTATCTCTTTAATAACTTTATTTTAAAAAAATAAAAACCAATGAAAATAATACAGAATTTCAAAAAAAGGCAATAGGAAATTAATAATAATGAATATTATACTGCATATTGTCTTCAAAATAGTTGCTCAGGTTAACAGACATAAGCATGTAAAATTGATCAAACAATATAATCATTAACTCTTCCCTTCAGTGAACTAATAGAATGAGTAGTACAGTTATTTTAGCCTCCTTCTTTTCTCTTTTCCCCCATTCCTGCCTGTTGTTGTTTACTTTTGAGCAATTTCTTTATTTTTTTACAATATCTATTGAATCTTTTAGACTTTACTCTTTTAGTTTCTAACACTAAGGAGTCAATGAGACATTTAAACATGCAAGTCTCATTTATTTCAGTTATGAGTGTGGTCTCTAACTGCATCCATTTACCTCTAAAAATCTTGAGTTTATCTTTATAGCTAAGTATTACTTCATTGTATAAAAACGTTACACTTTTTTATCCATTCCTCAGTTGGTGGTCATTTGAGTCACTTCCAAGATTAGCTATTACCAATTTTGCTACTACAAACATGAGTGCGCATTATCACTGTAGCATGACATGTTCAATTCTTCTGAGAAAATACTTAGAAGAGAACTAGCTGGGTTGAATGGGACCTCTAATCTGGAGAAGTCTGCACACTGATTTCCACAGTGGTTTGCACCAGTCTACACTCTCACCAAATGCAGAGAAGAGTTACTTTTTCCCCACAGATGCACCATTTTTTTCTGGAGGGAGATAGAATCTTAGTGTTGTTTTAATGCATTTCCTGATAACTCTTTAACAACTCTTTTTACCACAACAGTAAATGTGAGCCTAATCATAATTAGCGATAGACAAAATTTATTCTCAGATAAAAAGAAGGAAACCTCCAGCACTAGAAGGCAATGCTAAGAAACTAGGTGCCCTACCCTACATGGGATAGACGCAGTGAAAGAGGAGCCCATAGCACTCACTGGGATTTAGAGAAGGGGGACAAGGTGAGGTGGTTTCATAATGAGTTCTCCCTGAAAACAGCTCTATTGAAGGAGATTGCATATATTTAATGGGTATAATTTGATATGTGCAAATACTCATAGTGTCTTTACTATGACCAAGGAAGTAGTCAACACCCACGATTTCCTGTGTACTTTCCTTTCTGTATTTTATATCTTTTTCATTTTATTTTTTCTTAAGGAAAAAATACTTAGCATGACATTTATATACCTCTTTCACAAATTTTGAATGCCTTATTGGCAAATTTAAGCACCATAATATCCACACATCTCTAGAACTTATTCACATAGTACAATTGAAAATTGATACTTACTGACAAATATCCATCTTTCAAACTTGTCAGCCACAGCAACCATCTCAATGTCCATGATTTGACTAATATATATATTTTATATGTGTGTAATCATGCAGTATTTTTCCATCTGTGACTGCTTTATTTAACTCAGCATAATTTCCACCAGATTTATCCATGTTGTTTCAAGTGGTAAGATTCTCTGTTTCTTTTTCTTTTACATTTTGTGAGTGACTCAATATTACTGTTGAATTATTGTAATGGTTATACTAATTATGATCATGTATGTTAAATGTTATACATTTTTGCTATACCACTTGATTTTAAAAAATTAAAATATGGGTATGAATCAAAGGTCATTTAAAAAAAAACCTTAGAAATACTGTATTGGTGTAGCTCCAAGAATCTACATACTTCCTATACACAGAAAGCTGAGAACTGACACATAACATTTTAGAAAACAGTGAATAGAGACCAGAGATTTAGCTCAGTGGTGTAAGTACCTGCAGGCAAATACAAGGTTTTAAGTTTGAGCCTTGGTACCAAATAGAAAGAAAGAAAGAAAGAAAGAAAGAAAGAAAGAAAGAAAGAAAGAAAGAAAGAAAGAAAGAAAGAAAAGCAAATAAAGGAAGAAAATTATTTGGTTAAATAATAACAGTATGTCAAGTTAGAATGCATTACATCATTCCAAATTTACAATAGAGTCTAGAAAACTTATGAATGCCAATTTTTCAGTTTCTTATATTCTCTACATATGACTGGCAAGAAAGATGGATATTTAAAGGGAAAATCAGTTTTTAGAAATCTAGTGAGATTATATTCATTGGGGGAAACTATATATGCATAAATAATTATCTGTAATCCCTTCACTATTCAAGCAGCTGAGGATTTGCTGCAAAGGTAGTTAGGTATGCGATAACTACATCTATCTTATGTATGTACAGATTTTTTTCTAGTCATTATCTCCTAAACAATACAATATAATGAGTATTCATATAGCATCTATTATGTATAAGGTATCGCAAGTAGTGTGAATATTATTTAAATTTTGTGGAAAGCTATACATAATTTCATGTAATGTCTATGCAGTTTTCTGTAAGGGATTGAGCATCCATAGATTTTGTATCCAAAGCAGATGCTAGAAGCAATTCCCAATGACTATACTTATATACATACACATATTCATACATAAAATGAAACCACCTGGTGCTTGAAATTCCATGTGTTTCCTTCAGTTTTTGGCTAAAAATCAGAACTCAAAGGGATAGGAAGACAACAACAAACAAGTTTTAATGCACTCAGTATGTGAAGAATGATATTCAGATTCCTTAGCAGATTTTTATCCATAGCTTTCAATAATTTAGTCAGATCATATTTCCTCAAACATTTGTGTATCAATCACAGTAGATTACTTGATCATTTTATAAAGCTACATGCTACATGCTTTGCTTTTTAACATTTTTCTTGTATAAATGCATATATTCAAACTGATAAAATTATCTTAAATTCTTTTTTGGAATGAATATCCAATTTTTTGAAGTAAATTTTTGGTAAGTTATTCTCCCCCTTATCTTATTTCAATTATGACATATAGTTTTTTTTAATCTTTTTCGTCCATAACTTCATTGAAGTTACCATATTTTATTGATTTGTTAGTTCTGCTAGTTATGGTATAATGTATACCTAATACTTCTTTGATTTGAAATAAATTTCTGCTGAACTTGTATACAATTTGCCTCCCAAATACTGTGACAAATTATATTTGCTACTTTCCACAATCACTGAATCATTTTTAAATCAAGCTGTTTAGATACGAATAACTTAGCAAATACAAAATGTCAGTGTGTTGGCTTAGCTTTGCAGAGACAGGACTTCTGTTAAGTCATGATATCACCATGGTAATGCAGCCCAATATTTAACTTTAAATGAGTGACTTTGTGCCACAAGAAAAACTCAGTTCATATCATGCATTTTCACAGTGTTGTAGGCAATAGACTTCCATGCAGCACAAAGATGGGCTCTACTTGCCATTGAAATTCATAACTCAAGAGAAGTTTTATGAGTCTTACAAAGGTTAATCATCCAGGAGAGTCATCCAAGAATAAATAAGCAAGCATGTAAATCTTCAGGTAACGTATCAGTGGTGAGAAGAGAATGGTTCCCAAAGCAGTACTCACCAAGTCAGCACTCACTCATTTAGCATCTATGAGTGTGCTCCTGTACCTTCACACATTTGACTTATGACCACAGCTAATCAGCCTAGTGAAAACTTGAAAGACTTCAAATAAAAAAAAAAAAATTGTTTCGCAAGAAGAAAGCGGCAATTTCTGCAACTCACATAATTTGACATCAGTTCAAAAGACAAGGAATTCTCCCCGGTGCCATGGAAAATACAATTACAGAGTGACATTTAGCTCAATAGAACATATGTTTTGGTCACTCACAATGCTAGTGTCTCCAACTTATTTTTGAAGAAATGATTAGAACATTGAAAAGAGTGTGTTTGTGTGAAGATGAGTAATGTGCCCTAAGAACTGCTGGAAATGTAATATTTTGAGGGATTAGGGATGAATGGATATGAGATCAATTGAAAATATTGGAACTAGAAGCATTTCACATATAAATACAATGGCTACTGATTATGACTACAAGTATATTACTCATGTGTAACTAGTAAGGTCAGAAAAATAATAGCCTCTGTGAGATGAGGAAACATGCAAAAAGAGAAATCAGTTTTTATATAATTAATAAGTCAGAGCTGTTATTTGCCTTAGTCTTTCTGCATTATTTTCTGGAACTTTTGTTACAAGGCATAAAACACCCTCATGCTGCTTTTCACTCAGCTAGGGACTTGGTTTCAGGTTCTGAATGATCCATTTATTTCTAAACCTTTGACTAGTATCAAACTAAAGCAACCACCAAAACAGAATACTAGTAATAATACAAAGACAAGAAATTTGTTGCTCAGTTAGTTTGAAATATAAAATGCCAGAAAACAGCTTGTCTCAACTCACCTCTGTAAAGTGGTAAGGTGTATAATATTCTGTTCTATACACCAGGAGGTTGTACTGTACCGCTGTTATTTGGCAATCATCTCACAAATTTTTTATTATTATTATTATTATTATTATTATTATTATTTATACAATGAGAATATTAGACTAAATATATCTCTCTATCTTTGCAAGTTCTAAAATTTCATTGTATATATTCTCAATGAAGTTTGAGATTTTGTGAAACTTCCCTGCATGTCTATTGTCACACTTGGTTATTTTAGAGATACACAATAATACTTTAAGGAATGACTTTAGATATAGACATAGACATAGACATAGACATAGACATAGACATAGACATTGATATGTTAGAGGAGAGCTTTCTACACTTCAGTACCCTCAAGCTCCAAACCTGAACCCATCACTTGGTTGACTTTGAGATCTAAATGAAGCATGCCTTGTTATTAGTAATGTTTTCACCTGTGGAAGTTATTTCAAATCACACAATTGCTGGAAGGAACAATCTCCCGATCTTCAGGTAGAAATTCACTGTATACTTATAGCACATTCATATTGGATGAGCATTTGCATTTTCAGTATGTGTGTGGGTGGAGGGGACTGCCAATTTGAAGAAGACAGCAGTTTCTAAGATGAAGCACAATTTCTGAGAATATTTTCTGCTTCCTGTTTAGAAAAGAAGAGTATGAGTACAGCTTTCTTTAAGTTGTTTTCTTTCTTGTTGGACCTTCCTAAAATAAGAAACTGGATAAAATAAACATATCACCGTTATACAACCATTTCCCAGGCTTCCCGATGATGACTAATAAAGGACATAGGCCTTGAAAATGTCCAAGCACAAAGCTGTTAAACATATTTATAAGAGCCGTGTCACGAAGAGGTTGTAAACAGCATAGAGTAATGAGAAGAAACATCAAACAATTGTCTCTCATTAGACATTACTTAGTTACAAAAACAAAAACAATTTCCTAGGTTTCTAGGAAATCTTACTTTATAGATCAATTGTTTTTCATTCCATGCCACAGAAATGAAATGATTTTTGAATGAACAGATACAACTCATAAATGTACATCATGAATTTCAGATATTTTTGCTTTTAACATTTGAGGGCATGGTTTTTTAATACATCAATTTAACACAAGTTGACTGACGACTCAGATGTGTATGTCACTGTTCTGGAACATAAATAACTTTACATCATTATTCTAATGTCATAATTGTTAGAAGAGAAAAACATAATAAATAGGTTTGATTAAATATATTTTAGTTGTATGCTACGTAAGGAAAGAAGAAGAATTGTAGGAAAAAATGGAGTGAAGTTGGGAGTTCCTGTGACAGGAGATAAAGTTCAGAGAAAGCTTCCCTGAGAGGGGTATACTGAGGACCCAGAAAAACAAAGGGAGAAATTCTACTGGAATTTGCTGGGGGCAGTATCAGAGGCAGAGGGACAGTGTGTGCAAAGGCAGTGACAGAGCACTAGGTTCAGTGTACCTGAGGTGCAGCAGGCCCATTGGAGGTGAAACAAAGTAAAAGGAAGAGAGAGCACAAATTGTCGTAAACAACACAGTGAAGGTGGCATGGCTTATATTTTAAAAGAATTCTACATGATCTGTGAAGTTTTAAAAGTTATGTGGGGAGATATATCAAGGATGGAAACAAAGAGGCCATTAAGAGGCTAATAAAATAATCCAATCACAAGGCAAGGTTAGTCTGGAGTAAGGATGATAGTGGTGAAAATGGAGAATTGTTTTCGTTTAGTGAATGTGTGGCTAGAGCTGGCATCCCAAACAGGGGTCTGTTCTGATGGAGTGTGCTAAATTTGAGTTAGCAGTTAAACAACCAAGAAGAAACTCATAGAAGGCAGAAGGAAATACTAACTGAAAATAACATTATATACCTTGAAAATGACATGGAAATATTCACATGTCAAATAAGATGCTTTAAAAATTTATCTGCAAAATGTTTTTAAAAAGTACATTTCCTCTAGTGTCCACATAGCTATTTTGAAAGATACAGTTAATTAAAATTGTATTGTTGATTAAAAGTTGACATCGGTCAAAATTTCCTGTTATAGGTTTTCATATTGACTTTTTAGTTTTGGTGTGTTGTATATTTGCTTTTAAAACTCTTTAAGGATTCCTATATGAAGTCTGTTGAGGCAGAAGCTTGTGGAATGGAACTTGTTGATCTACTGTGCTAAAAGTTCATGATCTACAACTTTTCATGTTCCTACAGTCTTGAGACTTTATTTTTATATATTCATCATATCCACTCTCCATATAAGAGCACTTCGTCTTCTTGTTCTATGTAATGTGATCAAATGATACTCATTCATCTCAGTTCTTAACTATGTAATGCGTATCTCTTAAGAATCGTAAGTGATCTTAAATGATGAGTCACCATGTTTTAAAGTAGCTACATTAGAAGGAATCATTGTAAATACTGAGGAATGCACAGTAAAATCTGAACCCATTCTAGATGAGTACGTACAGAATGGAAGTCACAAAAAATAGTATTTTAAAAGTTTACCTAGATGCAAGCAAAGTGATCTCAAGGTGGCCTTAGTCTGAAGAAAATGACTGAGGGAACCTGGTGGAAGCAGCCATCTCAGTCAGTCACATAGAGAGACAATTGACATTTTCAGTTTTCATATGGTATGATTGTGTGAGGGTGTTTATAAAGTTGAGGAAGAACAAATACTGAAAGAGGGAAAGAAGGTTCATAATAACCAAATACAGTTTTTAGCTTCAATATTGTTGTTTGAAATGTGTCCTTCCACCCCCTCCTCCTTCTTTCTCTTCCCCTTTCCCTTTCCTCCTCCTCCTCCTCCTTCTTCTTCTCCAGATTATTCTTTACAAAGATGGGGAACAGCTGAGTAAACCATATTTAGTTAATTATTACTTGATGCCAAAATAGAATTCAATTATATACATTATCTAATTCAAATCACAGAGCCTTCAAATAGTGGAAAGATACGGATTTGCCAATATTAAGAGGCTAGTGTAGATAGCAATACCCTAACTGCCAGGCCTACCTCAGTGAGGAAGTGAGTCATACAGCCTCTTCGAACTTCTTGCAAATGCATAAATTTCTTTAAAAATTAACATAGTACAATTGAGAAAAATATTTTGAAATATTTTATAGCTGATTTATTTTTAGTTTTAATTTATAAAGAGTAGTTTATGTTCATAAAAGTAATGAAAACACCAAATAGTGAAGAATTTGTGTCACCTTTTCTATTTTAGTAAGCCTATAATTGATATTAAGAATAATTTTAGAAGTTATATATGTTATATGCACATATGTATATGAAACATCACAAAATATGCTTTTATAATAAGGTTATAATGTGTATACCATCTTGCTTGTAGCAATCATGATTATCCATGTAGCTAGATTATGAAGTCATGAAAGGTCTGTTTTCCCTATATATCAAAAGAAATAGTACGTAGAATAATAAAAGTGTTGGTATCAAGGTTTTAGAAAGTCCAATAAAGTACTGTTCAGAAGTTTTCTCTCGTAAACTGTATGAACCAGTGTACCAATATGCACTTGGGGGAATAATTTCATCTTTATCTGTTATAGGATAGATTGTATCCCAGGAAAATCTGCTACTTAATTCCTGACCCCAGTACTTAACAATGCGATGGTATAAGGAGGTAGTGATTCTTAAGATATAATTTTCTGACAATTAGGTCAAGCAGATGTGCTGAAGCTAAAACGACTGATGTCTATATTGAAAGAGGAGATTTGGGCACAAGTATATACAAAGAAGATCATAAGTAGACATGATCTACCAACCAAGGTACAAAGTCATAGAATAAATCAATTCCAGTGACACTTTAATTTCAACCCTTAGAATTGTGAAAAACAAATTTACCTTGTTTAACCAACTTAGGATGTGGCATGTGTTTCGGAATACCTAGCAAACTACAGCATCTATCGTTCTACATTTTACAGAGTGGAAGTGTGTGCTTTACATTGTCATTTTCTTATTCCTTATATTGTTTTCTGTGTGTTTTCATTAAAATTCTTTGAAGAAAATTATTATATAAATATACTTAGTGGTATTCATCTTCACAAACACTCCAGAAACATTTTACTTAGTGTATTATTTTCACAGCTTTTAAAAAATACATTGATATTCTGCTTTAGAATGCTTGATGTTTGGTTGTTAAAAAAGCATCTAGGATACTGCATACTTCTATTAATATTCATGGATAAAGGAAGAAAGACATCAATACAGTGATAAAGTAGGTTGAGCAAAAAAAAAAAATAGGTTTCAGTGATACAAAAGTAAAGCATTTCTCATGAAAGTAATAATATCTACTTTATCCCAGAACATCATTCATGCTATGATCACTAATGGTTTGTAGGTTTCCTAAAACAACAAGGTTTGTTTTTGTTGTTTCATTTTGTTTTCTGGCTGCTTTTACTCTCTCACAATTTAAGTAAGAATTTTGTCTCAAATGCTTGCTTCCCCTAACTCTACACTTTCTTTTTCCATTCCCCAGTTCTTGCCAGCCAGTGATGAAATGCAAATGTTAACCTCTGATAAGTCACCTAACTCCAAAATGATAAAACAAATATTTTTTTCTACCTTCTTCAAAGATTTTTCTGGTGATGTTTAAATACTAAAATGGATATGCTCTATGATGGGAAGTGTAGCTGCAAGCTTCGAGAAGCAGTTGGAGTAGGAAAAGTTATCAATATCCATTTTAAAATCCTCACAGTTTAATGTATCAGGTTTCCTTTTTTGCTTCTTTAGATCTAAAGAAATTCAATACACGTTTTATGAAACCAGTCTCCAGAAAGAACTAATGACTCTCAGCCTCAATCCTCTGTGTGATTGGGGTATTTTCCTATGGAAAAATTGTCAGTTCTTTTTTAAAAAGAAGACAATGAGACACATAAAATGTTTAATAATAACAGTGTTTAAGTACCTAGTACAAGAACAAGCAAAGATTTACACCAAAGGAATCTAAATGTGGAGTTTACACATTTATCCACGAAAGTACAAATATTTTAAATAAAATAGGAATTCAATTAATAAAATGATTTAATCAATTCTCATTTTACCAACATAAAAATCAAGATCTATATAATTTTACCTACCAGAAAATAAATAGAAATGTTAAGCTAGGAAAACCCTTGCCAGTTCATAGATAATAAAGTCCATCAGTCTATTGCACTGTGATTTAAACACATAATCTATCTCAACTCTATGTTTGACATCATTATGACTACTGGGTTGGCACTGATATTCAACATGGTACTGCGTTGTCATTTCTGCTTAAAACTTTCAAATATGTATGTTCAGTGGGACAGATAACACTTCTTAAAACCTGTTAGTGAAAAACCCACAAGCATTCAATTTCTTATTCTACTGCTTGCTCTTTAAATATCTTGAAATAAATAAACTACAACCACAGCCTAGGGAAATACTTTTAGGATTTTCAGTATTTGCTATATATTTGATTTTATCATAAAAATATGGGCTTAAGAAGAAAATATATATGTCACAATGCTAACTTGGAACAGGACTATAGAATGCTGGTCACAGCTGCCTGAGATTCAGGTAGCCCCAGGCTCATTTCATTGTTGACACTGGGTGGTTTAAATGAATATCATTCTAAAATTTATCTTTTCCACAGTAAAACATGAGAAATATTACTTACAGTCTGTGTCATCCTGCAAATTGAAGTAATAACGATTTTTTTAAAAGGCTTGAGCCTTACATTAGCGAATTGATGTTGGGTCATCTATTGGGAAATCTTGAATGTTCAGAGAGTAAGAAGAGAAGGCCTATTTCAGAGTGCACCAACAGAAATTCTGAGTTGAAATGGGTTGGGTAAAAGTAGCGTTTTATTCATGTCTTACAAACGTGGTTTTACAAACATCATACAGAGCTGGCACAAAGGAACAGACACCATCTTGTACACCATGCTTCCTTCCAGGTCACTTCTATTGAGCTATAACATCAGAACAAGTCGGTTACTGAGTTACACAGTTCTCCAAACATAGATACCTCCCAATTAGGGTGGTCAGATTGACTAATCAAACAAACAGTTAATTTACACGTTCCATACAGTGCAGGATTTGTAACAGAATTCAAGATATTCACACTGATATTGTTTTAGATTATAAAACAGTACAATTTTCAGAAATGATGAGATTATGTATCTCCCTGCCTGTTTTAATTTCTTTCTTGCTTTTCTCCTCTCTTTTCTTAAAACTGGTTTCAAATAGTTTTACTTCACTTTTCACGATCAAAACACTTGAAATATTAAAACTAAAAAACTATTTACAAATTACCCATTCTAATTTTAAAACTATGGGTTGGATTTGCTGTTCCACTTTACAAAACAAAATCATCTCTTTCCAATAAACACAGCACATCTGGTATCAGCGTTAGCTGCTGACGGTTACGTAGGATGCTTACAATCAACTCCTTGTAACTTCACAGAGTTCCAAAATATATTATTTCTATGGCCCATGGTACCAAGCATAAATGCACAAAAAGGCCATTTGACTTTCCCAAAGTCCACACTGGGTGCAGTTCATTTGTGAGGCTTTCACAGAAATGTTGAGCGAACCAAGATGATGTGAGATGACTTTGTAGTGGAATGAAGACCATGACTGGGGAATATTCAGTTTTTAATCCCAAAGTCATCATAAAGCACAAAAAGAAGTTCATTTTCAATCTTTGTACACATAGAATGAAATACATTTTGTTACACTAGGCATAGTCATAAAAAGCATGTATAAGGTTTTAGGAAAATGCATTTTCATAGAATTTACAAACACTGTGATATCAAACACATTCTCAAAAACCGTTAAAGTACTGACACAAAACCTGACTTGAAATGTAAATTTTTCAGTAGACTTTATTCTTGCATATTTAATAATTCGGCTGTACCCGAGTTTTACTTATATTCCTCTAAAAACTCCAATATAGTGATATCATCCTTAAGTTAACACTTTCCAAATAATCACAGGGTACCGCTTTCCTCTAATAGGCTTTGAATGAACCTTGGCACTGGAAAACAGTACAACATACAAGTCTTAACTGTCTTATACACAGTAGCTCAAGACAAGTTAGCCTAAAAAAATAGTGAAAAACACACTTTCTTGTGCTAATTTCACAGCCCTAAGTACCAATATATGTTGTGAACATATGTAAATTATGTTAGCTTTACTATTTAATGCTTAGTCTTTGTTTGTAGGTTTCAATTTGGCAATGTATAACATGTTAAGGGATTTCTTTCTTCACTTTTTTTTTTTCTTTTTTAGACAGTGTACTCGTTTCTTGAGCGTAACAAAGACTCACATGGCCATGCCCACTCAACATACAAAGGATGGCCTTGAAATACTTGGACAATGTACATACTTCCTACAAGAAAACTGTGTTCCTAACTGAATTTCTAGCTGAAATGTATTTCTATCAACTAGCTAATTCGACAACTTCACAAAGGTAAACAAAGGTTTCTTAGGCCACACTGAGACTTGTATTAGGCAGTGAAAAAATACAAGGCCATGGGGTTTATGTGAGGTTATATTTTACATTTTGACTCACATGTAACCTTCGTGGGGAGAAAATCAAATTTCAACCACAGTGTTCTCAGCTCAGCCCTTTGAGAAAAGTATTTCTCATTCTATTCACTGTCCTTTTGAAATGACTGTTTTTTCTCTCATGATAAAATTGTATCAAATAATTACAGACCAAAGAAAGCTGATCCAATATTTTTATATGCAGACAACCATTTGCACATGACATCATAATAAAAAAAAATTGAGAACATTTCTTTTTATCTTTGGATTTAAAGAAAACTATTGCCCCAACCTGAAGAAAAATGGATTAATTTTCATAAGAGAAGGCATGATTTTGATCTTTAAATCTTAATCCCTCAGACTTCCAGTGACATATTCATTTCTGAAATATTACTGGGACTTTGAAAAATGGTCATAAATGCTTAATCTGTCCCTATTTATATCACTGATAATCTGTAGTGGAAATTGAATATCTTATGAAAATTGTCCAACTTCTCTAATACAAGGGAAAATTATCATGGTGCACATTTATAGTTACTTTCTGGTCTACAAAGTCAATCCATTTCTAAACAACAACAAAAAAATAGCTTGCTATGTTACAAGCTTACAATCACATTTGTGAAATAAAAATCCTCCTTGCCTGGTAAAAACCCCTCCATTCTAACCCATAGCTAAGTCTCTAACCATCACAGAGCATATGCCACTTGGCAATCTGTCTCCTAGGAAAGTCGCAAATCTCCTTCCAGTGTTCCCCACCGGTTCCTTCTGCTGATGCACCCAAGACCAACCGCCCAATGGTCTCATTTTGGGACCCCCTTTCAGAATCCAAAACCAGAAATTCCACACTTATATCTTCAAGACCCTCACAAGGAATATCAAAGACAAATAGTTCATTGAATACTGCATTTGGGGTGCACTTCTTCACGTGAGTCTTCTTTTTGGAGATTCTCTTTTTAGCATGATACAGGTTCACTTTGACATAGGGATCTGCAATGATACATAAGAATCATCAAGAATAACGAAGCTCAATCACAGAAGCTTTCTTAAAATAACTATGCCCTTTCAGATTGAGACCTGTCAACACAATGTAGCAACAGTAAAAATGAGTGAGGACAAATGGTTAAGTATGGATAAAGTTGTTTTGTTTTGTTTTGTTTTTGCTTACTAACAAAAGTGAAAATAAGAAGGAACAGACAATAGAAGAGAAAGCAGTTCTAAATTAGAGGCTAAAGGAAAAACTGCAAAGGTAGAAAACAATGTAATAAAAATGAGAAGATGAAACATTGCATGAACATCCTTTAGTTGCCAACAACTCAATCCAGGAAATTAGAATTGCAATTTGGAGTATCTATGTCTGAGTGTTGGCTGTTTGTTTTGTTTTATCTTCTTTTTTCTTTTTTTCTGTTGACTGGAGATTTGGAACCAACAGTAAAGTCTTTGGGTTAAGTTTTTCTGTAGTTCTTCAGCTACTTGCTAGATTGGCTTTCTATTTCCCAGTATGACTCTTTCTGAGTCATTGTTAATATGTAGATTTAATTTTCATGCTTATTATAACATACTTTTAATGATTTTATTTTGTCTTTTTAATTGCAGCATATGTTTTCAACTTCATCTCAAATAATAAAATTACCAATAGATAATTGTCAAATGAAGCCTACATTTCTAGTCTTAATCATGAAAAATTAAGTATTGTAGCTCAATATGTATAAAGATTAAAAATTACACTGAAAGATAGTATGGTGTAAATAAAAGGCTTAGGGCTTCAATTTAGAACCCATAAATCATGTTTCTCATCTTGCTATGCAAAGAGGATATGATGTCTTATCTTCGTGAATTAGTCACAAAATTGAAATTTAATTCTTAAAATATTTGTATAAAATATTAGAAAAAAATAATAGTGTAAGGAAAGTGTTTTTTTTTAAATGCTAAACCTTTAAAAATCTTGTGATACTTAATTTTATTTTCTTTTGTTTTTGCCAGTGGTCCTTCAGTTAGGTACATATCACTCTTTTTCAGTCTCTTTAATCTGCCACTTACCATGTAATGGCTTTGTCTTGCAACTATATAGATTCCACTCTATTGCTCATAGCATTGACTCATATTATTTTGAAAAGTGAAAGATAAATAATTGCAAAACTTGTGAATGTACATAGAAGTACAACAAAAGCAGCGGTTATTGTTAGTTGTTAACTACTTTATAGTAATCACTTAAATGCTACATGTAAGTATCTCAGAAGTATTCTTACCTGAAAGTGCAGACACATCAGATTTAGGTAGATGCCGAGCCTTCAGGACAACCACAGTGAGAGTATTTGTAGTGGACTGATAGCAGAGAGAGATCAACAACTCACCTCGTCCTGAAGACTTCTAGACAAAGAGAAATGTATTAAATTATTGTTATTGTTATCATTTATTTTGAAGCTTGTTCTTTCCCCAAAAGTTTCATAATAATGTAATACTGTGCTATTTAAATGTGATATTCCTATGTCTTTTTATTTTTATATGGTCAGTAATCTGAGCAACTAAAACTGTTTTGCAGGGCCGTCATGGTTTAAACTACTTCTTGCCATCTTGTGGTGTTCTTAGGTACTGCAGAATTTAAAACGAAGTGAATTGGCCACACCCATTACTTACCAATATTGTAAGATTTTACATTACATTCCATGAAGATTTTTTTTTTGTTTTCCATTTTTTTATGACATATATGCTCTTTGAAACTATGAATGAAACAAAACTTAATACTTCGAATGAGTTTGTATAGGATACAATGACTCATTTTAAGTTTGATTATATTTTAAATTCTTTTTCACTGACATTAGCAGATTTTGAATTCCAGGAAAATTAGATTTACTCTGATCTCTACTATACTTCTGACATAAAGTTATACTAAAATAAAAGTTATTTTTCTTTTCCTTACCTTCATATCTTTAATCTAAGGGAAAATTACTTTAAATTCTGGACAGAATTATGAACTTTTAATATATTGCTTTTGGACAGTATCATAAGGTCTTTTTTGCATGATATGTATATTTAATTTGTCGTTAAAGACATTAGGTAATGTGTATAAGAGCTTAAAATATAAATCCTAATAGAAGTAGCTTAAGTTAGAGTTTAGAACTTTAAGTGATGACTTGGGCAGAGCACTTTGACCTGCAGCATGTGTATGCAACAGTCGGCACAGACAAGCTATGCAAATTAACACCTGAAGGAGAATAACAGGAGGAAATAGTTATTTATTCCCACTAATCATCTGGCTGCCTGGATAAAGCTACATAATGTCTCTGAAAGTTAATTTCCATTAATTTTGTCATTTAAAATAAAAAGAGATGCTCAATCAACAATCTAAAGTTATCCTTAACCTTAAAATAGCATGATTTTTTAAAAGAAACATAACTTAGTATGTTTGCTGTGTTCACTCAACCATCAAATTTAAGCACAAGTTATTCTGAAGTGCCAGTATTAAAATCAAGTAAGTTCCATATTTAAAGTACAAAAGGATTAAATATTTTAATTCATATGTAAGCATTCTCTAATAATCCTAGAGGGTCAAGCAATATAAATAAAAAAGAGAGAACACATTTCCCCTTATATAACACAGAAAAGGGCATTTAGAATTCAATATGATGTGATATTCCTTTCTTGAAAAGCAGTTACGTAAAAAGGCAGTACAACTTTCAGATGCTCAACAGGAATTGATTTAATTTTAAAACAAATTAATTTATGATATTTTTAAAACGTTTGTTCACTTGCTTATGACTAAAAAGTATTCATATGTAATTTAAGTCAAACAGTCCTTGCCACAATACCCACAGTACTCACAAATGAAGCTAACCAAAATTTTATATAAATGATATTAAATATCCATAAAGAATGTCTGTATATTTTATATCTTTGCAATCCTTTAATTATTTCAACTGTGGGGTAAATTTGCTTTCACCTGCTTTATTTTCTTGCTTTTTATTTGATTATAATTAATAATAATTAAATGATATACATAAAGTTATGATATTTAATAAAAATCCTCAAGGTACAAAGCCTCACATTAAAGGTGGTCTGTAAGTAGTTTGAACACTATAAAAGAATTACCCTAACATTTCTTTTGATGATCTCTCTGTTCATTAACATTTTTCCATCAGACAATTCGATTCCTGAAAGTGGAATCAGGACTTCTCCAATGGTATCATCTCTTGAAAATCTGTCAAAGCTCAAGATGGTGAAATGCAAGGTCAACTCCTGAATCTGGGTGTAGGGGATTCCATAGAACGTGAAGGTTTCATCAAATGCTGGGTCCAAGGTCTTTCTCAGCACTCTGGTTTTCACTTTATGCTTCTTCTCGGGGAGGATTGTCATTTTGATGTACGGGTCAGAGGTCATGGACTGCTCGTCCATGGCTGGCAGCCCACGGGCCTCCTTGATGTTCACCATGAATGCTTTCTTCTCGAAGTTGTACTCTAAGGAGAAATAAAGAGTACCCAACTTCTCTTGTTTGTCTTCTAAAGTAAGGGAAGTGCTAGACTTTAAGCTATCAGGAGAAACTGTTTCTTTTTCTCCTTCTGGAAAGAGCTTTGAGGTCCCATTCTCAGGCTCAGAAATGGTGCCAGCTTTGAGGTTTGTTTTGGGAAAGTTGCCATTGAGATCTCTCTTCTCTAGATCAAGATGCAATGAATTTTTTGGCACAGCTGGCTTATTCTTTACTTCATGTTTGTCATCTCCTCCAAACTTCTTTTTGCTATTTAGGTTTTCAGGATAAATATCAACTCCTTTTAGCACATGCACGAACTTGTATGGTGGAGTCTTGTTCGATTTCGATGATTTTCTCTGACAGCAAATCCATGCAAAGAGAGAGACTGTGAAGACGAGGCCAAATGCACTGAAGATCCCCACCACTGCAGGGATTTCATCTGAAAAATCAAGTGACCAGCAACATACATTAAAGAAGAAGAGTGGAGTTATAAGCCTATTGGGAAAGTATAATAGAGCTAATAATTGCTACTGATTGGACGGAGTGAATTACTTCCAACAGTTCTGGGCATAAGTTTTGTGCACATTTCATATTAAGTCCAGGTATACAAACAATAACAAGTACACTGTGATAGAAACTTCTTTTTCATAAGCAAAATGGAAGCATGAAACTGTGCCTCCATCTGACACAGTGGGATGCTTAATAACCCTAATCTATCTTTGTTTTCTCATGTAATATAAGTCAAATACAACATAGTAGGTTGGGTAATTTCATCAGTTTTTCATTAATATTTTGATGTTTTGCAAAACATCTCTTCATACTGATTGTGGAACACCAAATTCATATTTTTCAAACACAGAGAAATTTTGTAATTTTCATGCTGTTTTGTTTCCACAAGTTTCAAGAAGATAACACATAAGGTCTCATTGGTTCACATAATTTTGAAAAATGATGGGCTATTATCTCTCATTGTCACAAGTTCATTAAAAATTTCCATCCCAGTTATGAATTATAATTCTATAAAATAAATGCACAGATAGTTGAATAAAAAGAACAAAAAATAAGATGTAAATTTTAAGCAATTTATAAAATGCTACAGTACCTTTGTGTATAAACTCAACATTTCTCATCACTGAGTTATACAAAGTATAATTTTAATTTAAATAGAATAAAAGCAGAGCAATGATTTTAAATAAATCATGATTCCTTAACATGTGATAAGAAGAATGAGTATAGATAATTTAGAGTACATTTTCATTCATAACTGATTTTTCCCTAGAATATTTCCACGTGGCAAATATTAATTGAATTAAAATTGGCATTATCTTTTTGAGTGAGGACACATTAAATCACTGACATTGTGGTACTGATTATATGTTGTTTATCCTTTTTCATGCATAAGCATATTTCTCACTCAAATGATTAACATTGTATAAGTAAAAGCAACATTGCTTCATCTGGACACAATACATCAACTGAGAAACATTTAACATAAAATAAATACAGCTAATGTTATCTACATCCCATTCTATTTCAGTTCATTTTACTTTAAGTAGTTAATAATAATGTTACAAGCAGCAGTCAGGAAAGGGTTAAGAATTGTTTAACTACAGGAAGAACAACCTTTTGTTACCCCAACTTCCCTACTTTCCAAAAGACTTACACTACCTACTTCATAATCACAAAAACTGAACTAAGTGAAATCAAAAAACACAGAACTAAGTGAATAAAAATGAATAATAATAAATGTATAAATGAGGCCAACAGAACAAAAATCCACTAAAAATTCTGTAGTTTCATGTTTGAAAATAACTGAAATACCTCAAAATAAGATAAGCCAGGAATTTACCAAATAGAAAAAAATATTGAATTGATGCTACAGAAAAAAAATGAGATGAGAGCAAATATAATCAGTTAAAGTTAGTGTTAGCTTTTCAGGTTTCCCTTCAATGTAAGTCTTTATGGGAAAATAAATGTGCCCTCACTTCTGGACTCTAATAATGTATACTCAGGAAGCACAGCTGTCATGTACAGAGGCAATTTTGCAGGAAATGTAGGAAGAACAATAAAAACAATTGAAAATTATTCTTTTCTGTGTAGCCTGATAGTCCACACAGGAGCATATTTTCACTAGCACAGTCTCTGGATATGTCTCAATATCCAAATTATTCTGATTTCAAATAAATAATTGGATATAAATATCAACAAAATCAGTTCAATCACCTAAGCTACAGTCTGTAAAAACAATAATTTTATGAATAATATTAACAAATTGTTTCTACTTAGTACCTTCATCAAATGACAAAACATTCAAGATATCATGGACTGAAGTACTACCACTATTTTCTCTATCAGTAAGTGCTTAAGATTTTGAGAGCAAAGATCATAGTCCTTGTATTCATTTTACTAATATTCACTTTAATAAAAATTATCTCTCTAACTTTTAGAACAATATGCTTTCGAAGATATTTGTGATGTCTGTCTTAGACCTAAAATATTACTTATTCTACAAAGTACATCTAATTTTAATTACTGAAATATAGGGAGATATCTCTAGAGCCAAACATTAGGTACAAGGAAAGAAAAACTAAACTGGGAAACAGAAACCCTAGTTCAAGTTTCCAGCAGTTTTTAATTACTGTATCCTGCAACATTTCCTTCATCTCTCTGGCTTCTGTTATCTCACCAGAAGATAAATATATTGTACATTCTTTAAGCATATCTCAAACCTTCAATATAGAAGTTGTTTAATGCCAGACTAAACTCTTACGTAACCACAGACATATTTGACTCCTCCTAATAAAATACAGATACCCTACAAATAAAACTCAACGATAAAATTCATGAAACCAGCATGCGAACAACAGACATTTTGCTTTAACTCACCACATGCTGCAATTTGCAGAGCTACTGGCACGTTTAGGAACTTCTGCGAGGTAAAAATCGCCCTTAAGGAAGGCAATATAAAGAGAAAGATACCGAGAAAGGGAGAGAACCCAGAACTAAGCCACGATGATCCTTTAACTGATCTCACTTTTCTTTCAAATTAACTACCCTAAATCCATATCCAAGATCCACTGGGAGGAAAACACAGTTAACCTTGTACTATTCAAGGAACAACCGCAGCCATAAGTTGAGTAAGTTGCTTACCAAATTCTTCCCGGCTGGTAGCGATCGGAGCCATTTTTTTGCTGCGTGCTCTGTCCGAGGTGCTGAACGGAAAACTCCCTGCCTTGGTTCACTTGCCTGGATCAGAAGCGCCGGCTTTCCCGAGTGCTGAAGACAACAGCGCAGACCCCAGGGGACCTGCGCCTGCAGCGGGGAGGAGGCAGAGAGGGAGGTCCACTCGCCCTCGCACCGTGATTTGCCACCGCTGTTCCTGTTTTGGCTCTTCTGAAAAGCTCGCCTCTGAGACTCCAGACGTGGCTGAAACCCGAATTGACGCAATCCTGACGCTACAGGGCTGAAATCAGCACACCCCCCAGCCAGTGAAGCCTCTCTTTCTCGCCCTCCTTTCTTCCTACCTCCTCTCTTGAGGATTCAGCATATACTCATCAATTGTTTTAACTTGGACTACTAGATATTAGCTTGGCTATCCTTTGAGGGAACATGCACCCTGAAATTGATCGTTATCAGTTCCTAGTACAAAAATCCCCTGATGACCTAGATGAGTACAAATGCATGAATAATGTGATTTACAGAGACAATTTTAAAAAGAGTGATAAGATATTTCTACATCAAATGACCCATTGTAGAATGCAAAAAGGTATTGTCTTGTTTCCTAAAATATTCTTTGGCATATTTTATGTATATTATGCTTATAATAGTTATGATAAATCCACTTCAAAATTATCTATGTGATATAATTTCCCACTACAATTCTTTACATTGTAGAAATCATTAGTCTAAACATTTAGCTAATGCTATTGCTCATACTGGTCTCTACTCTTTGATATCTGACATTTGACAAGCTAAAGTACTTAGGAACAGATGGGCAGAATCCTTTCTGTGTCAGAGTAATGAGACTGATTCTACAGTAATACATATGATTCAAGGCCCTGACTTCCCAAAAGTCTGGGAAAAAACAATTACAAGAATTATGCATAGATCTAAAATAGCACTGCTTCTTTTTGGTTGTTATAAAGGGAAACTTTTTCCCCCCTATTGATATTCTCTGGAGTGATGACCAAAGAGTATTTCTCTAAAAAAAAAAAAAATTCAGAAATTTATAAAGAAAAAACCTCAGATTGTGACTCCAACTGTCACTTACTGCTCCACAAATAACTTCATTGCTTTAACTTAATGAGGAAATGATATTCAGAGTGCATTAGGATAAGGAAGGAGGGGATGCTGGGGAAGTCTCAGAAAGCTACTGTACAAGTGGCAGGATCCTGCACATTGGCAAGCAGCCACCCTGGGCTTCAGCGCTGTCTGGAGAGAAATTGGCTTCAGTCCTTTGCATCATGGAAAATTTTATAAACCAGAGTTTCTTCTTTCCCTTTCTGCTTGCTCCCCCACACTTGGCATTTTAGCATTCCTCTCACAGATTTTTTCATACCTTACATCTTTGTGTTATGAAAACACACAAACTAATTTGCTGCATTTAATTTTCCACTGGCAATATTTGTGATAGTGTCCTTATCATTTTGCCTCATTCAGATCACCTGCTTCTCAGTTACACATGCACCTGGTAGGAGTTGTCCCAAGAAGCAAGCATTCAGTAGATGAAAGGGTGTCATTTGTGTGAGATCTATGTTCAAGGAAGACAAAATATATGTTGCATGCTTTGTGAATGTGTGTGTTTTCTAGTTGTTATTGCTAACATATGGTTAAGCTTATTTGTTATAAACATAAGTGTATTACGTATATGTTATACATACTTTAGTGACTCATTATTTTTTTACCTTCAGATGGCAAAATTCTGTCTTAAACTCATCCTGCTTATTTAAAAGATGTCTTACCAAAGCTCTAAACTATTCTTAGCTATCTCATTTCTGAGGACACATTGTGATAAGATTTCTTCTTGCCCAGAGCTAATGCTACTATTACTATGTTATTGCTTACTTCTGTAAGTAAACTGAAATAAATGTTATTAATTAAAATATCTACATTTTAACCAGTTTCATTTGATGAACAATTCTTTATTCATTTTCCAATTATTTACATAAACTTCTAATCCCCCAAAAAGAAGTAGGCCCCAGACAAAAACCCTGCAAGTTTCTTATGTTTTGGAAATATGCCCTACCACCATATTGCATTGTTCTTTTTTTTTCCTGCAAACCAGAAATCAATTTGCTGATGTAGCCATCTGATTCTTGAAGCAGGAGACATGGGAGGAGGGATTGTTGCTAGGTAACCACGTTTTGGCCACTCAAACCCCACAGCCTCAAACAAGTTCTTGCCCTGTGAAACACAGACTTCTCTGAACAGGGGTTGGTGTCTACTTCATATTGTTTCTTTCACTGCTAAATTAGTGCAGCTTTGTCTCTTACTTTTTCATAGATAGACTGATAAATAGATTCCTTTAGATCAATCTAGTTTTAAGAAATCTAGTTAAATTTAAAAACTATCGATAACTCATTGTAGTCTATTTTGCTTTATTCTTTGAATTTGTTTTAATATAGTAGTTTGAATTATAAAATGCATTTATATATTAATGTATTTGCATTTAATAATTACTCTATATTTTAGCATTTGTTTCTTTCAACATGTTATTAATAAGTATATTGAGAATATTCTGCGGGCTGGGGATTTAGCTCAGCAGCATAAGCGCCTGCCTTGCAAGCAAGCAGTTGTGAGTTCGATCCCCGGTACCGATAAAAATGAAAAAAGAGAGAGAGAAAGAGGTGGGGGGAGAGAATATTCTTCTAAGCAAAAGAAATATTTCAAGGGATTTTGAGAATGTTACAATGATCTACAATAATCTTTACTAATACCCAGATTAATAATATTATTTGGTTTGTATCTAGGTGGAATAAACTGAAGTATCTGATAAACAAAACTGGATACTTGTTTTAATGTTCCTTTCATCCTATGAAAAATGTGGGCTCTGTTGTTAATGGCATAGATTTAGAGATTAAGCATGCTTGCATTTAAACTATGCAAGACATACTTTTCTAGATTATGTAACAGAAATTCCTTTATGATCTACTAGTTTTCCATTTGTTTTTCTCCACACAGTTATTGTGTACTTTAGTATCTTGTGAATGATGAGGTACATGTTAGCCCACATTTTAAAAAGAAAATAACTTATACTCTTATTTTCTATCTTCTTTCAATACACACTTATTAAATAGGTACTTGTGCTAGATTCTTGCCAAGTTAGGAAAAGTACATATTTTATTGGTCAAGATGATTGAAATGCTCCCTAAGCTTATAAAGCTCTCTGTCCTCACGTAAAATTCACATCTTCCTATAGAACTGAAGAAAAATTTTGTTAGAACAAAATTTACATCTACATTTTTCTAAAGCGTTGTAAAAAACTTATTGGACCATAATTTGCATTTATGTCTTTTGCTTAATATTTTCTAGAGAGCCTGTTCAATAGTAATTCACTGTCACCATGCCTATACCATTCTGTTCATGCTGACCCTTTTTATATAACTAGAAATTCCTCATAATTTTTACTCGTGGATTGTTTTTTCCACTCTATATCTATGACAACCTTTCTTTCCTTTGAGAAATGTTTGAAGGTTCACATGTACTACAATGTTTCTGACTTACGCATGGATTTTTCTAACTTAATCTATTAATAGCGCTATCTCTACTGATATCCTTTAAACCAGTTTTGTATATCCTTAATATTCACACTCACACTTCCAATTTTAAAAAACTACATTAGCATTAAATACCAGATTTTCATAGAACTGGGACTTTTCTTGAGAGTGTGTCTGCTAAATCAGTGTGTCCAGTTTTTAAATGTTGGTATCTCAATAAGAAATTTACCTACAACCACGCTATAAGATTTTCTTCTTTCGGTTTACCTTGAAGGTATTTATTGTGACTTCCTCATTATATTCTACTTTCTCCTTTTTAGGAAAAAGTCCCAAACAATTGATTAACAAGTTTTATTATCTAATAAAGTATGCAAGATTTACAGACTCCAAAGTGGTAGGTCATATATTCATTTAAAACAGTTAAAGCATATGCTGCTTACAGCAAAATTAGTTAAATAAAAATAATCAAAAATTCATATGTCTACTAAACAACAGGTACAAAAGTCTATTAAAAAAGAAATGAACTAGAATATAAAACTAAGATATAAAAAATCAAAGGAAAGAAAATATATGTTTTTATTTTTTAAAGTATCTGTACCATAAAATTGCCTACATATTTAAATTCTGCATTCCAAAAATTTATAACCAATTTACAAACCAAAACTATAGTAAACTTGAAGAGAAGTTGAGAAAAGATATTATAACTTAATAAATATAAGATTACTTCTTTATCCACCTATAGATTATCTTACTTGCAGGTGTGGATCATTGCCTGGAGTAGGTTCACTGTATTGACAGGATTCTTTTCTGAAGCAAGTAGCTTTCAAACTAAATAAACTCTTGGGGATCAGAAAAAAATGCATAAATATTTCAAATAAGACTGTTATTTTTTTTTAAGAAAAGTGAAAAAATACTACTGTATTACTAATATCTATAAATCAGGTTTTTTTAAAATTTTCTTCATATAACTAAGACGACATGGTGGTTGTCTCCTGTGTCTGGCATACTTCATTTAATATAATGATCTGCAGTTCCTTCCATGTTGTGAATAGTAGAATTTTGTTCTTTGTTGTAGCTTACTTATTCCATTGTTCATAAAGGTATTTTTTCTTAAATATAATTAGAGTTATAGAAGAGTATGGTTTATGCAAAATGAACACATAAAAATAGTACTACAAAATTTTCAACAGTAAAATTACAAAGACATTTTGCAGATTATAATAGATTCATTGGAGACATACTATCAAAAATAATCACAAATTTCATAGAAATTTACAATTACAGAGTTTGTTTTATTGCTAGTGTAAATTGACGAGGCAATTAAAACAGCATAGGCTAACTTACTTACTTTCTTTTGATTATTTTCCCTGGAACACAATAACTGACACCCACATTTTAAAGAAGGAGATGGTTAAATTGGTTCAGATTTTCAATCTACAATTAACTGACTCCATTCAAGTCAGGACAGCATGGCAAAGAGACATAGTGGAAAAAAGCTGCTTCTGTCACAATGGTCAGGAATCAGAGCACGAAGGTAGGAGCCAGAGCAGGAGGCATAACCTTTTCAGATCATAAGCAGATCCCACTTCTTAATAACAAATCAGCATATCATGCCACAATCCAAATATGTTCAGCTAGTGCTGCCTCTGGCAACGTGATCATTTAGGGAATCATCCAGACCTAAAACACAACAAAGTCTAAGATACAAGAGAGAGAACAGAGATGAGCTAGCCACTTTTCTACTCCATGAGCTTTCTGACTTTTACAAATTGAAAGAGAACTGTGAAAGCAGACAAGAAAGGAAGGCTAAGGAGTGCAAAACCATCATACGGTGTAACTATCTCACGCAACTAGAAAATCAGTCCTTGAAGCAAGGGGTTGCATACACAGTAAGGACAGGAATAGCTGTTGGCCTGAAAAGGAAGGAGGTACAAAGAAATGTTCCTTGAACTGAGTGATTTTGTACTCATGCAACATGGTTAGTTAACTTTTGTGGGAAAGCGGTTTAGAAGGTAGGAAGAAAACCACCTGAAATAAAAGAGTTTTAGCTGACCCATGAGCCTAAGGAGACAGAAAGTATGCCTTGCTAACTCAAAAGTGCAAGGCATTCTTAGTGCTACATTAGGAAGGAAAGATAAATCAATAGTAAAATGAGCCATATAGAGACATAAATAGACAGTAGCTACCTTAGTTTCTGAATGCATAAATGTGATGCGCCTCTGAAAACTGCAGCTTACTAGAGGTATATGAACTCAATCTAAGAAGATACTTCCATCCAGAGATACTATAGTTTTTAGATTCAATTTCTAATAGTCAATCAAAAACATCAGACTCAACAAGCAACTAAATCAAAGGGAAAAACATAATAAAAATACGTTATAAATCAAGTAGATGGTAAGATGACATTATTGATCATAAAGAATTTATAAGACTCAGATTACCATTCTAGGTCACATAAATACAGCTTCTTAAAATTAAGGAATGTATTTACTTAAGTGGAATGGAATCAATATAAGATGTGAGATTTGTTAATTAGGGGGACTTACTAAATCAGGTGTTGTCTAACAGATAAAAGCCTTTTGCATGCTAAAGAGGTACAGGAACAATTTACTGCTCAGTCCAAAAAGCGGGAGTCACAGGAGAAGAGGGGCCAAAAACACAGCACCAGAGTAAGGTCAAAGGAAGCCCTGGACTCTCACTAGAGGGCTGCTGGCTCTGCACTGGAAGGCTGAAGGAACTGGAATCGTGAGTGCTGACATCCCAGGGAACAGCAGCCAAGGACACATATGCTCAGCAACCATGAAGCTCTTCAATACAGACAACTTCCTCTTTTCTTTCTGTCTTTTTTTATTCCATCCGGGCTGTGAGCCTGTTGTTTGGTGAGCCTTCAATTCCCACTTTGTTTACTGGCTCACAAGTCTATCGTACACAGAAATTTGTAGAACTGTGCTTCACTAAGGTGTTTCTTTCCTCAGTCAAGTTGACACGTCATAAATAACGGTCACAGCCCATCCTTATCATCTTGACAGCAATACCTTTTTCCTTCATGCGTAAGCTCCAAATAAAATAGTAAGCTCATAATTATGTCTAACATGACACAACATCTTACATACAAATGGAAATTCATTAATACATTTCCAAGACGGGAAGGCAAAGTTTTCCTTGGATGATGCTTATTTTTTCTTAGTGTTCTGCATCTTAAAAATTATGAAGTAGATTTAACAATAGATACATATGGAGATCAAGCCTATCAATACTATGTTAAAAGATAATTTTTTTTAATATTTGTGTACATGCACAATTGTATTAACAAAAGAAGAAATATTCTTGACAACTAAAATTCTCATTTTTGTAAATGATCACACAGTCATAGTATGAATAACTACCTTCTGCAGCTACCCATTCCTTATTCCTTTAGCCTCAGCAAACACATCAGCAGATTTTGCTTTTCACCTCGCAGAATGACCATACCTTCCTTCCTGAAAATTCTGGGCTATGTCATTCTTTCATGATTGGGGTGTTTAAGTTTTCTTTTGACCTTAACAACATGACATGCATTACTACAAAAGACATTAAGTGCAAGACATCTTAAACTCCAATTATATTATATATTGAATCCATTGTGGAATAATAATAAAATTTTCGTTGGTACTCAGGGTCATTCACAGCCTTCAATGCCATAACTTACTTCTTCTTCTTTTTTTTTTTTTTTTTTGTCTTTTTTCCTTTTTATCGGTACTGGGGATCGAACTCACGACTGCCTGCTTGCAAGGCAGGCGCTTATGCCGCTGCGCTAAATTCCCAGCCCCCATAACTTCCTTCTTAGGAGCCAGAATGGCTAGGGGGAAGTATTAGATTCCAATTCAGTGGAATCATTGTTATGTTTCTTAATAGAAACTTCCCTACTGTAGAACTAAGAATTCTAGGCCAGCAGAGTATCCAGACACGGGAACCAGAGGCAAATTTTTTTGTCCATGAGTAATTGGGGGTAATAATTAGTGATGTCATTCTCATTTCTGTTCCTGGATTTCTGGACCCCTGAATCCTGCCTATGAAAGAAGCACTAACATATATTGGATTGTGATTCATATCATATGCAACCTGCTGGAGAACTTTTTCCAGGTATGTAAGATACTATTAACTCACTACAACACAATTGCATCCAAAAAAAAAAAAAAGTCAGCCCGGTGCTCCATCAACCCAGCTACTTCTGAATGATGGGGAACATGTAAAAAAAAAAAAAAAACCACACACACACACACACACACACACAATGAATTCCACTGCCTCAGTTCTTTGGTCATGCAGTCCATTCTTCAGTAAGAAGTAATACTGGGTGAAATAACTTGAGAATGAATGATCCATTCTTTAGCTTCACAGATGATAGTTTTTCCAGAAGAATTATATGCAGGGAAGGTAAATTTATAGTTCAAAAAAGGATCGAAAGAGCCAGAGATTTAGCTCAGTGGCTCAAGCACTTGCCTGGGAAATGAAAGGTTATGAGTTCAATACCTGGTACCAAAACAAAAAAAGTATTGAAAGAAAGACAAAGTGCTGCCCTTTCACTGATGGAAGAGATCCAGTATAACTAATCTGACATCAGGTCACAGGCCTTCTCCGTGATTCACTTATGGAGGCTTAATAGTAGCTCCAAACACCTCTCTGTCTGCCACTGATGCCTCAAATACAATTGGATCTGCTGGATCATATGGACAAAAGGAAAACTGCACAATAGCCTGCATTTGTTTCAGAGGCTTTTCTTGTTCTGGGCTCCATCAAAACTAGCAGTCACTCAGTAAATGGGACAGGGCAACACATCCAAGTGAGAAATGTGTTGCTTTAAAAATACCAGTCCACCCAGTAGGTATTGCACACATTCTTGGTTGTGGAAGGGCCCGGATGCAAAAATGTTTCTTTTACCTTAGAAGAAATGATTCTGTATATCATGCACAGTAGATTCCCATAAATTAGACCAAAATAGAAGACCATGGAATTTTATTTTGATTTAGTTTTGTCCTCCAATACATAAATGTTTTATTAAATACTTATTACCTTTTACCCTTTGGTCCAATCAGTATAATGCCATCAATGTAATAGACCATTATGATATCTTATGGACAAGAAAGAAAATAAAGTTTTCTGTAAAGTAGCTTGTGGCATAAGGCTGCAGAACTGGTACAGCCCTGAGACAATATAATGAAGTTGTATTACTAACTTTTCTAACTGACATAAAATTGTTCTGCTGGGCATTATGGGTAAGATGCCTTCCAAATCAATAGCTGCATGGTAGTTGCCAAGAGATGTGTTATTCTGTTCAAGAAAGGAACCCCCATCTGGTGAAACATACACAATTAGCATCACCAGTTGATTCAGCTAGTGGGAATCAACCATCATTCTCTAAGATCCATCTGTCTCAAGCACAGGAAAGTAAGAGAGTTAAATGGGGAAGTGATGCTGTACTACTCAAATTTACCATTCCCAGGACAAAATACTCAAAATCACAATTAAATGAGGAGACGTTTATTTCAGCTCACTATTAAAAGAAGTTTTAGTCATAAACAGGCAGTTCATGACTGAGGAAAACTTCATTCATGATCACTGGGAAGCAGAGTAGGAAAACCATATTAGAAAAGAATTGGTTGGGGGACAAAATATAGTAGCCAAAGCCAAGCTTTCATGACCCAGCCAGAAAGATCCAAAAGCATGCTCTCCTAATCGAGTTTTCATTTACTAATCCAATGAAGCTAATATAGAGAGATTAAAATTACAATTCATTAATTGTCAACCTCATAGTCTCATAGCATGTCTCCAGTATCCTTAAACTGTACTTGTCTGAATACAGTAGCAAGTTCAGAATCTCAAATAACACAATGCAATCATCGTGCACAAAAACAGAAATGCAACAATTCCTTCCCCAAGATACCAGTAGTTCCATCATTTTTCAAAAGTTCAAATTCAATTCTTTTCTGCTCCTTAAGGCAAAATCAGCTGTTTACCTTTGTGAAAGTTGTTAAGAAGTTACATAATCACAAGGAAAAATGGTACAAGATAAAAATTCTTGTTCCAAAAGAGAAAAATACGGAGACAAAAATGAACCAATGAAACGCTGAAACTCAGCAAGGCAAAAATTAAGCCCTGAAGGACCATAGCTTGTTTCCATGACACAAAGAGATAAAGTATGAGTTCCAAAGGGCTGTGGGCAGCCCCGTGCTTATTAATGTTGCTTTTTGCTACACTTGGCCTAGCCTTACTCATGGCCTTCCTTTTTCCCTGTCTGACACTCCGCAACCCTGGGATCTCCAAATTCCTAGATTCTTTATTGTGTTTTTGGATTTTTTTCTGAGAGTTTCATGCACTTACCTGCTGTCCTAGTCTTTCCTTTGAAATCTGGATGAACGCCTCACTCAATCATAACTTGTGCACTACGCATGATGATAAAACCAGTGCTGTGTACATGAAACCTAGGTCTGCTGCCAGTAGAAGCAGTGGCTAGGTCTCCTTGGACTATAACCTCAGCAGATTCCACATACCTAGATGGATGAACAGAGTACAATGAATCCTAAGGAAAAAATCTCTGGAGACTCTTGAGCAGTCATTCCAGGAACTATCTCAAATAAAAATGCCCACTTTTGAATAGTTAAGGATGAAATTGTTGGACTCTTGCTGATTTTTCAGATGCCTCCAGCTTTCTTTTGGTCCCTGTACAAAATACTAAATTTGATTTTTTTTAATTTTAAAAAGCAAAATAGAAAAAAAGTATAGAAATGATACAGAATTTCAAAAAATTTAGAAATTAACATTGGTTTATATATCGCATATTTTTATCTTACAAATAGTTGTTCAGGTTACAAGATACAGGCATAAAAATGATTAAGCAGTGATATTCTTTTTCACAAACACACATCCTTTGTCCATTACTATACACAAAGCTCCTTCTGGGCAAAAATTCAAGTTTTCCAAATTTATATTCTCTACCTTTGCCTTAAGTTTTCATAACGAATCTAGCTAAATCAGGTCAGTTGTTCCCAGGATTTAGGCTAAATGTTTGGCTCTCTTGGAATACACTTTGCCACATAAATTCATCTGCCACACTTAGTCTGCGTTTAAGTCAGGACATGGGCAAAACACAGGCAAATTTCCTATCAGAGACTAACAAACATGGCTTCTAGTACAAATTCCGTTGGACAACCTGTTCTCAAAATTACCTGAGCCTGGCCATTACTGTCCATATTCCTACCAAGGTTCTGGTATCCCGAGCTTTGACCTGAAACATCCTTATAATGCTTACAACGTTGTAAGTGTCTTCTCTAACCTATATCTTCAAACTTTTTCAAACTGCTCCTGCAAATCAGTTCCAGTTTTCTAAGGCCACATGATCAAGTATAATCAATGCAATGACCCAACTTTTGCTATCCGTCTTCTGAATTAGTTAGTTTCCCATTTCTGGTCACTATAACTGGCATGCCCAGTTTAACAGAGGAGATGTTTAATTTAGCTCACATTTTAACGGGATTTTGTTGGTGCTCAATAAGCTTCAGAAATGTCTTAATGCAAAGACACAGTGAAGCAAATATGCTTACTTGACTGTCACCAGAAAGAAGACAGGAACAGTGTCAGAGTGCAAAAGGCAAAGCATCATATCTACAAGCCACGGCCAAGCTTCCATGGATCCTCCAGAATCATTCAGAAATATGCTCTACTAATCTGCTATGCATTTCTTAAGTAAGTGGAAATTGGTATGTTAAAATTCATGGTCAATGGTGGGGACCACATGGCTGCATATTTCAAATCTTGGTGATACTAAACTGCAATTCTGGGGATGCATTATTGTTTTTGATTTACGGTTTTTCTAGATAAAGGCAATGCTAATCATTTCAGTTTGGTTTTTCTCTGCATAGTAGTCCTTATTCCACAGACTAGTGGGCCAATATAGACATTCTACCAACTGTTAGCCATATCTTTTCCTTTTATGGGTTCTGGAACTGGGGAAATTAACAGAAGATGGATTCAGGGATGTACTGTGAGTTAGACCACAGATACCTTTTCTTACTGGAGAGTCAGAACCTTTCAGAATCACTGTTATTTTAGTTAAGAATTACTGGATAGTAGTTTACAAAATGTATAGAAATTTCATTTTCCTTGTTATATACTACTCTGGAAAAAAGTTCTATGTGTCTCTTTAGAGAAGGAAAGGAGAAAGAATGACAGTACTTTTGGTAGTGCTCCATGGTCTTTTCTCAAGAAGACCCACCTGTTCTTTAATTTCTTTTCTTTTCTTTCTCTTTTTCTTTTTTTTTTTTTTTTGTCTTTATGAGACAGGGTTTCACAATGCGGTTCAGGCTGACCTTGAGCTCACTTTGTAGCCCAAGTTGTTCTCAGACTTGCAAGGATCCTCTTGCTTCAACTTCCTGAGTTCTGGGATAACAGGAAAGTACCACCACACCCAACTCACCTCCTCTTTTTGAAAGGTGCCCTAAATCTGTAAATTTGCTAAAAAATGAAAGTTGATAGAGGAGCCTTCATCCGTTGCTAGGACTTGAGGTCAAATTTTGTTCATTTCTTCTAAGTTTTCCTGTTCTTGTAAATTGAATAAAAACATTAGTAGACCTTTATTTATTCTTCTCAAACACTATGGTTAACTAAACAGTGCCATAAATCAGCACATGTCACACCATCCTGATCATACTTCTCTTAACTGACCTTAAGGTAAATACCCAATATTGCCTTTCACTGGTGAGTGAATATTTTTACTTATTTGCTGTCATTCAAGGACCAAATTATACCCATCCTACTTAAATTTCCCAGTTGAATGACTATGTTCTCATTGTGAGGACTTGCATACAGAGAAGAGCAGTGAGGGAGTTCTTTAAGGATGCTGATCCCCCCGTAGCCAATCTATTTTGTAGTGCAGTTAGTGCATTATCTGGACAGGTTTTATCTGGCAAATCCTCTCCAGCATTTCCATTTCCCTGGGTGAATAACTTCATTAATAATAAACTAAGGGGTATTAGGCAACTACAACTGATTCTGTGTGGCTTTTATGATCCACATTTCCACCAACAAATAAAATATTAACACTTTTTTAAACCCAGGAAAACTGTGACATCATATCCAGAATAACCATATCAAAAATTCACCCTGATCAATTTTCATGTTCCTTTCACCATTTTCCCACACCCTTAAAGTCCTCCAGCCTACCCCCAGATCTCTGCTTCTAAGTATTGGAAAATTCAAGTTCTTTGGGAGTGTATCGTACTTTCTTATGAATCATGCTGTGAATCTACCCTTTGTGCGCTTTGTGAAATTTGATTTGTTTTGTAGGCCTGAAGCCAAAGGCGGGTGACTGGGGAAGGGCCAGAGGAGAGTCAGCACTATTTTTCTTGGTAATTCCATCAACAAAGATCATTAATCTTTCCACAGGCAACACAGGATGAGATCCTTCAGGCAGAGGTGGAGAGGGTGGGGGTGGGGTATTGCTGCCACTAAGAGTGGGTAGATCTCTTCCTCTGATGAAATAATCTCATCAGAATTTAGGAGTTTGCTATGTTTAATCCAATCAAACTGCTACAAAATATCTCCATTCCAAATTACTAGGTCTCATTCTTTTCTAATCATCACCCTCCGTTTACTCACAAATACTCTTCAAGGCTGGTGTTTCATAGCATTTTAAATAATTCATGCTCCTTTGACAAAAACTGGGCCTTCTGAATAAAAATGCATTTACTTCATCTTCTTTTTGTGTTCACTCCAGGTTAGAAGTCCATTGGTTGGTATCTTTCTCCCTCAGGTTTCTGGCCTACATGACAACCGTCCACACACACCAAGAACTTTGCTTTACTAATCCAAAAGGATTTCTTAGCCTGTCTAACATGTCAGAACAGTATTATCATTAGATTAATCCAGTTTAGCATTAATGCTTTTTTAAATACATACGTTAATTTTGTTCACTGGCTTTGAGAAATTTCATTATTAATTTCTCTTTAAATATTTATTCAGAACATTGCGTCTCTCCTTCAATCATGAATTACAGCACTTAGAACCTTTTACCATATCTACTATATATATTTTCTGGAATTTCAAATGTTTAAGAGGTTTGTGCTTTTATCTGGATAATATCTATTGAATTTTCTTCTGGTTTACTAATTCTCTCAATATTTTTATTCAATTTTTTTCTTTCTCACAACCATTTATTCTTCATGAGTCTTCATTGTGAAAATTTGTAATATTATGGAGCCACTCACAGGCTTGGGGCATTGGCATACAGTGTTAATAAAAACTGCAGCAACAATAGGTCTTATTGTCTGTTTTCAGCTACTTAAATTAGTATTGAATATTTTGAAAACATGTGTGACAGTATCTGTTAAAACAAAGCGTGAACATATATACTGGCCCTGTAATTCCATATTGCTAAAGCTTAAATTACTTAAACCTATATAAATGTTCATGATAGTATTACTCATAGTAATTAAAATTGGAAATAACTGAAATAGTTTTCCTGTGAATACCAGATTGGACAATAAGTATATATGCTAGAATATATAGGAATGAAAACCTAAACAAAAAAGCTGTTCTATGTAATACATATGCACTTCATAAAACTAATTAAATAGAAGAAACAACCAGAATATATGCTGATTCTATTTGCTTAATTTTAAAACACAAGAAAATATCTTTTTACTATGTGGTATAAGCCACATAGTAATTGTGTCTGTAAGAAGTAGTAGTTACTATGGAGTACCTAACCTATTTCTGGGGCATTAATCTACTATGACTTGATCTAAGTAATATTATATTCAGTAATTTTTTGTTGGTGTTTTTGAATTAATTTTTTTCAGCTATAATTTGTGTGCTCTTATTTACATCAGACATGTTCAAAATACATTGAAAGCAATCATAAAAATTTTGTGTATTTAAAATTGCTACATTTATAAAAAGAATAAATATATTTTTAAGGACATGTACAAAATTTGGGATAGATGTTTGTATGAGAAGAGAATATGGCAATTGAATATAGGAGAGAAGAATAAATGTAATTGAAAATGAATTATACATATATTGCAATTTTTCTTCACAAAAGAGTGTTCTTCTAAACAGTTTTTAAATTTTAATACTCTACTCACTTTGAGTCCTCAGTGAAAAATCTGAAGAGTTAAGTTATATGTGTGTGTGTATATATAATTAATATATATATATATATATATATATATATATATTAGAAAACAAGGAAGAGCAGAAATAATGCAGAATTTCAAAAAAATTAATATATATGTATATTTATAAAACAAACAAACAAAATAGGGTAGAAATAATGTAGAATTTCAAAAAACACTAAGAAATCACTAGTTGATAAATTACACATTGTTGTCTTAGAAATAGTTGCTCAAGTCACAAAATCAAAGCAAAAAAGTAGACAATCAAAAATTACAGTACAAACTATCCTGTTTGATGAGCTAACAAAAACTTAGTAGTATGGTTATCTCTCTTGCACATTTAAACATGCATACAGTTATGTAAGATATATTATGTGCAGGTACAAATTTCCCATGATGAATGTGATCACTAGGTATGACAAATACATACTAATACAAAATAAGTTTAAAATTTTCATGTATTCGTCTAGCAGTTTGCATGCCACATGTGAGATGCTTCATTACGTATATAAGGCAGATAAGGGTCAAGTTCACGGAGCTGGAGTCATTCTGTAGCACCAGACTACAGGTATAAGAATCAACTGTTCTATGATGCTATGACCTGTAAGTTTTTCTTTCAGTTATTAGATGCTGAAAATTAGCTCTTTATTCCCAAGAAAATAGTTCCAATCTTCAAATTACTGAACCTACTGTAAATCAGGTACTACTTTCAATGCCCAAAATTTATGTGCAGGAATAAGTATGTTCATACATTACCCCATCAAATAATTGAAATGTTCCTTTCTCCTTTGCTCTATGCAAAATTTTCTTACCACATAACAATTGATTCTTCTGATTAATATTAATTTGATTACCTTTTCTACCTGTTCCTTTCACAAATTAATATCTACTCTCTGGCAAAAAAAAAAAAAAAAAGTTACTTATAGTTCACCTTGACATAAAAGCTTTTTGTTAGCTTTTCCTAAAAAGATCCACGCCTTTTACAGACTTACATGTATGACTACAACTGAGTGCCCTTTTACATACCGGGAAGTTCTGAAATAAATAAAATCACCTGAATTCCGTCTTTCCCCCAGTCACGAGGATTTAACCCAAAGTCTTCACAGCGGAAACTATCTCTAGCCCATTTTACTAGTTTATTTTAAGGCAAGGTCTCTATGTTGCTATGTTGTCCATGCTGGGCTCAAATTATTGATTGTCCTGTTCCAGCCTTGAAGAGTGCTGGGATTTTAGGCACACACGACCATCCTCAGTTTCCAAAACCATTTACTGATGAAATGGTTTTGTCTATCTTCACAATCTCTCTCTTTAGAAATCAGAACACGCATTCATGTGCAGTTTTGGAGAAATTAACAGCAAAGTTTACAGCTGGTGAACTAAGGAGGAAAAACAAGGAGAAAAATCAGAAAAAAAGGAAATTAACTTAGAAAATTATCTCATACCTGAGACAGCCATCATAATACAATGAAAGGGAAAGTCAATGATAGCTTAATCAGTCAAACTGAAAGTATTAAAATTTTATACCTTTAGGTTAAAATCTTTATTGATAATTATAAATTCTTAAGCTTATTTAATAAGGTTGCACATTTCCCCATCTTTCACTAACCCCTTCCCACCTTTGGTAATGAAATACAATCTATAATTTAACTTTTAAGAGTCAGTCACATTAAACTTACATGATGTTCAGCCATGGTTCCCAAAATTCCTGATTACGTCTACTGAAGTTTTGGGACATTTTGGATTGTCATCTGAGATTGGATTGTTGCAAATGTCCCTGAGTCAAAGAAGAAAAAGAAAGAAAACAAAAAGGAATAAATGGTAAAGGGAAGAAGAAATGAGGAAAAAGTTAGAAAGATTATAATGTAGAATTGGAGCAGAGATACAAGGAAGGAAAGAAAAAATCATAGGATGAAGCAAAGAAGAAAGAGAAAAACTAGGAAGGCAAGACAGGGTGAAGCTGCCAGAAAGGAAGAGAAGAGCAACAGGTCAAGCAAGAAAGAAAAGAATGTCTCTGAAGAGAAAATAATTTCTCTTTTTTATTTATGCATACATATAAATAACTCAGTGGTCAGGAAAAATGAGTTTTGTTTGACTTTGTTTTCATTTTCATTTGCATCTGTATTCTATTTTTGTCTATTGCTCTTTATCTTGAAATTCATTTTTATGTTTAATTTAAAATGTAATATTTTAAATTATCATACAGCAAAATTGACTTCTTTACTAAGTACACTTCTATGAATTCTAATATAATTAGACATTTGTGTAACCTCTACCCTAGTCTGATTACAGTTTCATGACCTCAGTAAAATTTTTTTCACCTACCTCCACCAATGTTTAAACTCTGTAAACCAATGTTATCCATTCTAACAGTTTTGAAAATATCATAAACAGAAATTATTCACTATGCAATGTTTTCATGACCTTCTTTCACTGAGCATACCATCTTATGAGAGTGAGTGAACATACTGTACAGTATTAGAAGTTTGATCCTTCAATTGTTGAGTCTTAATGCATTATATGAATGAATTATGGTTTATTATTCTGTTAAGGTTTGTGTTTTTGTTACCATCCTTTCATTGCTGAGACAAAATACCCTATCCTCGAAATTGAGGAAGGAAAATTTTATTGATCTTACAGTTTGTGTAGGTTTCAGTCCATAATCAGCTGGATGCAAAGCAAGGTGGCATGGCACAGGTACAACAGTTGAATCATCAGAAACAGAAAGATCAACAAAAGCCAAAATGGGAGGACAGCAAACCTCTTTTCCTCCGTTAAGCAGGCAACCCCTGCAAGCAGGGTGAGTGTAGCACTCATACAATCTTCTTGCCCTCTTCTTGCACAGGATGGGAACGTTTATAAAGTGAGGAGCCTTGCCCTCTGCTGAGTTGCTTAGTTAAATTTCTAAACTTCTCAAATTGACACAGTATATCAACCATTACAGCTTGTATCTAGGTATTTGCACAAAGCCTCCTACACTTACAGATAGGGATTTTCAGGAGTTCCTTGATCTGGGATTTGTGAATATGTATTAATGGTGTGTAAATGAATTAAGGGCATGATAATCGGAATAGTTCACCATTTGGTTTAGTACTGTTTTGCGTATAGATAATGGGAAGCCCCACCCTGGGTGTTGGTGGTACCAAACAAAGGGATTGTAACCTGAATGTACTATAAAGATAAAATAGAAGACAGATGTGTTGTATCTTTCTACCTACCCTGCCCTGGACTGTTTCTCCTTTGCCATGCCACTCTGCCATGCAATCTTGCCTTGGAGTCAGTCAACTATAGAGTGAAACTTCTGCAAACTGTTACCTGGAAAAAACCTCTCCTCCTTTAACTTGTGGGTGTTTTTCCTAGCCCTGAGAAAAGTAAAAGAGTCACATTAACACAAAAAAAGATGAAAGAGAATTGCATCTATTTAAAACATACTGCTAGTAAGTTACAACTCTGATTTTATATGAATAAACATTTTTATTTATCTAAATGCCCACTGGTTAAGGTGTGATTAAACTGATGTTTCATTTGCTAAGTTACTACCAAACAATTTGCCAAAGTTACTATACTACCGTGAATTCTGATTTTTAAAATGCACGTGTTAAATTTATCAGTATGTCTTATGTTATAATTTCTATGGAATCCGAAAGGTATGTAGTTTATCTTGTGATTGCAACTTGCATTTCCTTAATGGATAATTATATTAGAAACTTTTTTTTCATGCACTTACATGTCATCCTTATACATTTTTCAGTAAATTATCTGTTTAAGTATATTATTTCTCTTTTAAAATTTGGTAATTTTACTATTCTCAGAATAGCGACTTAGATATTTCTGGAACTACAGGTATCTAGAAATCCTATGTTGCCTGTGTGATTTATAAATACAGTCTATTCACCTGTAGCTTATGTTTGTATTGCCTTGACAGTGCTTTGGCAAAGTCAAATTTTTTTTAAAAATATTTTTATCTCTTAAATATCCGAGTCTATACTAGACATGAAAGCTTTCCTTTAAAATTAGTACATATTTGCATTTATAGCTAGATATACAATCAATTTGGAATTAACTTTTTAAAAAAGATATGAAATTCAGCTGCAGGTCCACTTTTGTTTACATACAGATTGCCAGGTTTCCATCATTTGCTGAAATATCTTTCCTTTTCCATTGACTAGCTTTTACAACTTCGTAAACATGAAATAATCTTTTTGCAGAGGTATATTTTTGGATTCCCCATTCTTTTTCATTGACCTCTGTTATACATTCTTTTGCCAGTAGTATACTCCCTTCATTATTGTACTGTGATTCCCTTCAATAATATTTTTCCAAGTTGTTTTAACTGTTCTACTTCTCCATTTCATATAAGTTTATGATGAACTTGTATACATCTAAAAAATCCATCTGACATTTCAATTGGTATTGTGTTAAACCCATATCACTGTGAAAATATTATTACTGTGTTGAATCTTCCCAACCTCAATGTCTCCATTTGTTAATATCTTCACTTATTTAAGTCTTTTTTTTTCTGTAAACAGAACACCGATGACAAAAGTATTGTCAATGTCCTAACCAAAGTTCATGCTACAGTTTGAAGAAGAAATTAAGGGATTTATACTTATTTGAATTTTTCACTCAATGAGCATTTAATGAATAACTCTTTTTCTCAGAACTACTTTAAATACTGACACTAAAATGGATGAATAAAATTATCTGAGTGCACAATAAATACAATCCTATTCCATCAAGAAAGATAAATTTGTAAATATTCAGAAGGTTAGATGTCCCCTTTATTCCTTCTAACCTATTGATAATTTGAAAGTATTTTATGGTTTGAAGGAATAAAATGTTACATCTTAAAAGTACTTTTAAATTACTCATGTCCAATGATAAGAGCAGTACTTAAAGTAGTTCAAGCTACCCCAAAATCCTTCAAAATCTATCTTTAATAAATGATGACTTATCTATTCAGAGTCTACTAATCTACATCAAATATCTATACAGGTAATTGGTACCAGCACTGAACTTGGGTATCTCATGACTGGATCAAGTCATCACCAAAAATTTCATCATTTGATTACAGAATTCATAGTTTTTTTTCTAAATTTATAAATATTTGTTGGGTTTCCTTCTGCTCTACATGGCATTAAGAAAGTAAATTAAAGAATGCTTTGTGAGACCAGAGAACTCTAGCCAGCTCCCACTTTCTCCCAGAACCTTAGACTACAGCATATTAACTGTGCTAGCTTGAGAGGAGATTCAGTGACTGCCTCACCCAAACAGAAGATCGCAACAGGCTCCAGTCAGTGTGGTGAGTATTCCTCTGAAATAGAGGTGTACAGTGGGTAAATAGGCCAGTAGTAAACCTACCTCCAACTAACTGTAAGACATTGGTGAGTCTGACAAGAGTGTGGGAGACCCTTTCCTGCACACAGAAGGCAGAGTGAGGAGTGTACCAATAAGGACTCCCCAAACTTGGAGAAAATCAAAAGGGCTTATGAGACATACAGGCACACAATAGGAACACAATAGGGCGACACAAATACTATAGGCAGGCAGATTTGGTGACCCAGAATAACCTGAAGATAAAGTAACAGCAGGAACTATAAGTTGACTTCATCAATACTACTAGATTGAAAGCCCAGGAAGAATATAGAACTCACACAACAGGCCCTTCAGTGGAAAGTCAGGTTATTGGCCCACCTATTCATAGTGGGACCCATTAATTGGACAAACATCAATCTTACATTAGGACACCAACATACATACTACCTACAGTTGGAACCAGTGGAACTGAGGAACAAATATAAATCCAAAAGGGGAAAATGGCAAAACAAAAAAGCAAAATGCCATCTCAAACATCTAGTCCACCAGGAGCAAATACAGGAGACATTGAAATAGAGGAATTAAAAAGTAACACATCAGAAATATCCGAGAGGATAGCAAGTGAAATAATAAAAAAAAAAAAAAAACTCCATAAGTCTATAGAGGAAATCAAATTAGAAGTACTCTCCCACGTAAAGAAAGAAATAATACCCTAGTAAAGGAGTTGCTGAGCACAGCTAAAGAAGAAATCGATTTTAAAAAGTGCAGAAACATGGGAAATTGATTGAAACCTTGAATGCACAATATAGAAAACATACAGAATTCATGATATAAACACAAAGAGACATCCAAGAAACAAAAAATACTATTGAAAGCTGGCAAAACCACTTAAATGAAGCTCAAGTTAGGATTTCAGACCTTGAGGACAGGATCACAATTAGTGATCATGAAAGGATAGAAGTTTTAAAAACAACAAAGCAGCATAGTGACAATCTGGCAGCTTTAAGATTATGCCAAGAGAAAAAAATACAAGATTAATATGCAGCAGTGAAGATGCAAGACTCAATGCAAATGACATAACTAAAATATTCACAGAAGTAATAGAAGAAAATTTCCCAAACATGCGGAAAAAAATAATCTGATATGCAGATATGTGAGGCATATGTCATCATCAACATAAATCTATACACAGACATATAATAATTAACACCTCAGACATATAGTGTAACAACAGAGTACTAAAAGCTGTTAGAGAAAAGACACAACTCACTTATCAAGGAAAGCCCATTAGAATCACAGCAGACTTTTCAGCACAAACCCTCAAATAAAGAGGAGCTTGGGGTGAGATATTTTAAGTGCTGAGGGAAAACAACATTCAACCCAGACTGATGTACCCTGCAAAACTTTCATTCAAATTTAATGAAGAAACAAGATATTTCCATGACAAAAAACAATTGAAGAAATTCATGCTCACCAAGCCATCCCTAGAAAGAATATTGAAAGACATACTAGAGAGAAATAAAAATGACCACAATCCCCAGAACAACAACATAAAGAAACCACCAGGTAGGACAAGCAATTAAACAAGAGGGAAAAACAGAAAGCAAATAACTGGAACATAACATGGCAAAGTCAAACCAGTATATCAGTTATATCCATAAATGTAAATGGCCTCAATTCACCTATCAAAAGAAATAGGTTTACAGAATGGATCAAGAAACATGATCCCACAATATGCTGTATACAAGGAAACTCATAGATTAAGTCAAAGGATTGAAAACAGTATTCTAGGCAACAGGAACCCAGAAAAAAAAACAGGGGTAACTGTTCTATTTCAGACAATGTGAACTTCAAACCTAAAATGATTAAAAGAGATAAAGAAGGTCACTAGATACTCATTAGTGGAAAAATTCAAGAGGAAGAACTAACAATTATAAATATAGATCTACCAAATACAGGAAGATCCAACTATATAAGACAGATTCTAAAGGACATGAAAAACAAAATACACAGGAACACAATTATAACAGGGCACCTTAACAGCCAATTGTCACAAAAGATGGATCAACTAGACAAAAAGTCAGCAAAGAAATAATAGAACTGAGTCACATCTGTGAGTAATTAGAGTAGATGTGTACAGAGTGCTCCACCAAACCATGAAAGAATATCCATTTTTCTCAGCTGCACATGAGACATTCCCCAAAGTAGACCATATATTATCCCATAAATCATTCTTAAGAAACTGCAAAGATTGATATTGTCCCATGCCTACTATCTAATCAAAGCACACTGAAATTATAAATTAATCGCCCAAAAATGGCAAAACCTGCATAAATACATGGAAATTGAATAACAACCTTTAGAACAAACAGTGAGCTACAGATGACATTAAAAAAGAAATAAAGCAATATCTATAATTCAATGAAATTGCAGAAACAACATGCTGTAACCTGTGGGATGCAATAAAAGTGGAAATACATAGCAATAAATTGTCAAATCAACAAAACAGAACAAAACCAATAAACAACCTAATGCTTCATCTCAAGCTTCTAGAAAAAGAAAAGCAAGTTAAACCCAAAGCTCACAGAAGAAAAGGAATTACAAAGATTAGAGCAGAAATCAATGCAATTGAAAGTGAAAAAAAAATACAAATAATTAAAGAATCAAAAAGATGGTTTGGTGAGAGAATAAACAAAATTGACAAATCTCTAATTAACCTCATGAAGAAAAAAAAAAAGAAAAAAACCCAAATTCATGAAATAAGGACTAAACAGGGGAAAATTACTACAGATCCTCTGGAAATTCAAAAGATCATAAATATCTACTCTGAAAATCTCTCCTCACATAGAATGGAAAACACAGAAGAAATGGACATATTTTTAGAAAAATATGAACTACCAAAGCTCAACCAAGAAGACATAGAAATTTTAAATAACTCAATATTAGCTATTGAAATTGAAAAGATAATGAAAAACGTGTCAACAAAGAAAAGCCCAGGTACCAATGGATTCACGGCTGAATTGTACAAGAAATTTAGAGAATATTTGATGTCAATACTCCTTAAATGAAATTGAAAAGGAAGTAATTTTCCCCAAATCATTCCTAGAGGCAAGTATCACTCTCATAACAAAATCAGAGAAAGACCTAACCAAAAAGGAGAACTATAGGCTAGTATCATTAATCAACATTGATGCAGAGATTCTCAATAAAATACTGGCAAATAGAATGTAGCAAATAATCAAGAATAGTATACATTATGACCCAGCAGGATACATTCCAGGAATGCAGAAATGGTTTAACATATGCAGATTAACAAATGTAATAACACCACATCAACAGAGCCAAAAACAAAAAAACATAGTCATATCAAAAGATGCAGAAAAAACCTTAGATAAAGTCCAACAAATGTTCATGATAAAAACCCTCAGAAACTCAGAACATGGTGTCTACCTCAAATTCATAAAGCCCATCTATGACAAACCAACAGTCAACATTATACTAAATTGACAAAAACTGAAAACTTTCACTTTAAAATCAGAAATAAGACAAAGATATCCACCATCACCACTCTTATTCAGTATAGTTCTGGAAACACTACCAAGGACAATCAGACAAGAGAGAGAAATATAAGGAATAAAGATAGGAAAAGAAGAAGTTGATTTGTCATTATTTGCAGATGACATGATACTCTCTATAGAAGACCCCCAAAAATTCCATTAAAGACTACTAGACATAATAAACAAATTCAGTAGTGTAGCTAGATACAAAGTCAATGCTCAAAATTCGATAGCATTCATGTATACAAACAAAAACTCACCAACAAAGAAATGATGGAAATAATCACCCCTCAAAATAGCATCTAAAAAAAGAAATAGTTACAAATCAACCTAAGAATGTAAAAGAGCTATATGTTGAAAATTATGCTATGCTAAAAAAGGAGATTGAAGAGGATATTAGAAAATGAAAGAATATTCCTTAATCTTGGCTAGGAAGAACCAACATTGTGAAAATGTCCACACTCCCAAAACTCTTATGCAGATTTAATGTAATCCCAATCAAATACCATTAACATACTCACAGATCTAGAGAAAACACTCAAAAATTCATTTGGAAACAGAAGAAACCTGGAATAGCAAAGGCAATTCTTGGCAACAAAGGCAAGGCAGGAAACATCTCAATTCATGACTTGAAACTGTACTACAAAGCCACAGTGATAAAATCAGCATGACACTGGCAAAGAAATAGACTGAGGAGCAATGGAATAGATTAGAAAATGCAAGAAAAACTACAAAGACTCCCAGCCACCTTATTTTAGACAAAGGGCTAAACATGTTCACTGGAAGAAGGACAGCCTCTTTAATAAATGGTGCTGGAAAAAATGGCTCTCTATATGCCAAAGACTGAAACTAGATCCTTGCCTATCATGATGCACAAAACTAAATTCTAAATGGATCAAAGAACTAAATATTAAAACAGAAAAACTAAATCACTGGAAGACAAGGTAGGGAGAACTCTTGGAGACAAAGGGGTAGGCAGAGAATTCAATCACAATGCAAATTGCATGAGAAACACTTTAAAGAATCAACAACTAAGATCTCATATTGTTGAAAAGTTTCTGCACTTCAAAAGAAATCACCAACAGAGTGAAAAGAAAACCCACAGAATGGGAAAGAGTGATAGCCAGCAACCACTCAGACAAAGGAGTTATATCTAAAACATATAAACAATTGAAAAACATCAAGCCTCCTAAATTCAAAGACCCTCTCCAAAAATGGGCATCTGAGATGAACACAGAGTTATCAGATGAAGATGTACAAATGGCAAATAAACACATGAAGGAATCTAATGGTTGATTGATTGTGTCAACTTGAGACAGTTAGAAGCTAACTAAATGGGTTTAGCAATTCTACACCCAAGGATGTAGAAGACCCACCCTAGGGTGGGTTATCACCTCGAGGTATAGAAGGGGAGGAGGAAGGACAAATCCATTCCATTCTTGGGTGAAGCTCCAGTCTTTGCCTTTGGTTTGGACCTTGCCTCCTGACTTGCAGTATAGATTCTTCAGCTTTCCAGTATAGACTCTTTAGCCTTTCATCACAGGGCCTTTGACATTCTGTCACAGACCCATCAGCCTACTGGTGTGGACTTGCACAAGACACTAGGGTGAACTCCAGATCTTGGATTGAATCCTTTGGCCTCCAGTGCATAGACACCCTCTGCACGCTTCCTCATCGGACTCTGTGACTGACTATTGTAAGCCAATCTTGTTGTTTCTGTATAGCCTGGGTTATATCTGTTCTCTCTATTAAAACCCTGACCAATATAGATTTTGGTACCGAGAGTGGTCCTAGAGAAACAAAATTATAACAATGGTATTCTTTAATGGTGTTAGAGCTTCCTGGAGTTGGTTCTGCAATTTGGTGAGCCCTGAAGATACCAAGGTCTCTGCTTCTACTTCTGTGGAATATACTGATAATACTTGGCATGAACTGTTTAAACTAATACGTCTCATAGATCCATTTGATTATCCTAATTCACCAATTGTGAGATGTCAAAAATTTAGTGACTCTGTACAAAACAATTTTGAATATCTTTGGCACAGTAGACAATATAACGATGCTGGATGGTTGGTCTTAGCTGCTTTGGACAAACTAATGAAGGAAAAATTGCATCTCCAGAAACATAAGAAATGTAAAAGTTTCTCAGTGTGTCATGAGTGAAAATCTCTCTTAGCCTCAAGGCTGAGATTACAGAAACCCAGACACAGTCCCTCATAATTCAATTGGCTGAACTATAACGTAAATTTAATGCTCAGCCTCAAAGGGTATCAGAAGCAAAGGTTAGGGCATTGGTTGGAAAAGAGTGGAATCCCATGAATTGGGATGGAGATGTATGGGAGGATTCTGAGGAAACTGAAGATACTGAATTTCTGGATGCTAATGAAGTTATTTTGCTTGAGGGAGAGATTTCCCCACCTGAAATGGCAGAGGCATCACCACCTCCACCCCCTGCTGTGTTGGAATCTCCTAGCATACTTGCGGAAGCTAATGCTGTGTTGACTAAAAGGGATTATGCTGGTGCTCCTCAGGACCCAGCCTTAACACCCGTTTTTGCCTTTAGGCCCATAACCAGGCTCAAATCACAGAAAGCCCCTAAAGGTGAGATACATAGTGTGACCCATGAAGAGGTTCGCTACACTCCCAAAGAGCTTCTTGAGTTTTCCAACTCTTATAGGCAGAGGCCTGATGAGCAAGCATGGGACTCGATTTTATGAGTGTGGGAAAATGGTGGCAAAAACATACATCTGGATCAGGCTGAATTTGTTGATATGGGCCCATTAAGTATGGATTCTGAATTTAATGTCATAGCTTGTGGGGTGAAGAAAGGTGTTAATAGTTTATTTGGATGGTTGGCAGAGATATGATCAAATGATGGCCCGCTGTGAATGAGTTAGAGATGCCTGATATTCCATGGTTTACTACTGATGAGGGGATTCAGAGACTCAGGGAAATGGGAATGCTGGAGTGGATCTGTCAAGTTAAACCTAATCCTCCACATTGGGATGATCCAGAAAACATACCCTTCACCAGCACCTTGAGAAACAGTTTTGTGAGGGGAGCACCAGCACCCCTGAAGGGATGGGATGGGAAATAAATCCACCAGCCCTGTTATTGCTCTTCTTTGCATGCCAGACCTTACAGTGGGGACCGCAGTTACTCAATTAGGACATTTAAGGGCAATGGGCTTGATTGGGTCCTGGAGTGGCAGAGGTCAAGTGGCGGCACTTAATCGCCAGAAGCAAGGTCCACATACTTACCGTAATGGACAACAAAGGCAGAACAATAACCAGAATAATTTAACACGTGCAGACCTCTGGCATTGGCTGATTAGCCATGGCATTCCTAGAAGTGAAATAGATAGGAAGTCTACAAAATTTTTACTATTTATATAATCAAAAAAAATTTATGGGCAAATGAACAGAACCTTACATCAAATCATGCTAACAGGGAATCATGGCCCCTCAACCAGTTCCCAGATTTGAGCCAGAACCCAGATCTGAGTCAGAACCCCTCAAATGATGGGGAGGCCAGGTCCCCATGGAGAAGGAATCTGATGCACCAAAAATTTACACTGTTAATCTTTCTCCCATCCTTCCCCAGAGGGACCTAAGGCCTTTTGCTCGAGTGACTGTCCACTGGGGGAAGGGGAATGATCAGACATTTGAGAGATTACTGGACACTAGTTCTGAACTAACACTGATTCCAAGGGGTCCAAAACTTCACTGTGACCCTCCAGTTAAAGTAGAGGCCTATGGAGGCCAGGTGATGGAATTTTAGCAAAGGTTCGACTTACAGTGGGTCCAATAGGTTTCAGATTCACCCTGTAGTTATTTCCCCTGTTCCAGAATGTATAATTGGGATTGATGTACTTAGTAGCTGGCAGAATCCTCACATTGGTTCCCTAACCTGTAATGTGAGGGCTATCATGGTTGGGAAGGCCAAATGGAAGCCACTAGAGTTGCCTTTGCCTGGTAAAATAGTAAACCAGAAGCAGTATGGCATTCCTGGAGGGATCCAAGAGATTACTGCCACCATCAATGACTTAAAGGATGCATGGGTGGTGGTACCCACCACATCTCCATTCAGTTCCCCCATCTGGCCTGTGCAGAAGATAGATGGGTCTTGGGGAATGACCATGGATTACCGTAAACTGAATCAAGTGGTGACTCCAATTGCAGCTGCAGTACCAGATGTGGTTTCCTTGCTTGAGCTGATTTACACATCTCCTGGTACTTGGTATGCAGCTATTGATTTGGCAAATGCCTTTTTATCCATACCTATCCATAAGGACCATCAGAAACAATTTGCTGTTAGCTGGAAAGGCCAGCAATATACTTTCACAGTCTTACCTCAGGTAAGGGGTATCTTAACTCACCAGCCCTATGTCATAATTTGGTTCGAAGGGATCTTGATCGCTTTTCTCTGTCACAGGATATCACACTGGTTCATTACATTGATGATGTTATGCTGATTGGGCCTAGTGAGCAGGAGGTAGCAACCACACTGGATTCATTAGTAAGGCATTTGAGAGCCAGAGGATGGGAAATAAATCCAACAAAAATTCAAGGTCCTTCTACCTCAGTGAAATTTCTAGGAGTCCAGTGGTGTGGAGCATGTAGAGATATCCCTTCTAAGGTAAAATATAAATTGTTGCATCTGGCTTCTCCTACAACTACAAAAGGAGGCACAATGCTTAGTCGGCCTATTTGGATTTTGGAGGCAACACGTTCCTCATTTAGGTGTCTTACTCCGCCCCATTTACCGAGTGACTCAGAATGCTGCTCATTTTGAGTGGGGCTCAGAACAGGAAAAGGCTTTGCAACAAGTCAAGGCTGCTGTACAGGCTGCTCTTCCACTGGGGCCATATGATCCAACAGATCCAATGGTGCTCAAGGTATCAGTAACAAACAAAGATGCTGTGTGGAGTCTCTGGCAGGCCCCCATTGGTGAATTACAGCGGAGGCCTTTAGGATTTTGGAGTAAGGCTCTGCCATCATCTGCAGACAACTACTCTCCCTTTGAGAAACAGCTGTTGGCCTGCTATTGGGCCCTAGTGGAAACTGAACACTTGACTATGGGACACCAGGTCACCATGTGACCTGAGTTGCCTATCATGGCCTGGATATTATCTGACCCACCAAGTCATAAAGTTGGACAAGCCCAGCAACAGTCTATCATTAAATGAAAGTGGTATATTCGTGATTGAGCCAGAGCAGGCCCGGAAGGTACAAGTAAATTACATGAGGAAGTTGCCCAAATACCTATGGCTCCTATACCCGCTATGTTGCCTTCAGTTTCCCAGCATGTACCTATAGCCTTGTGGGGTGTACCATATGATCAGTTATCAGAGGACGAGAAGACTAGGGCCTGGTTTACGGATGGCTCTGCACGTTATGCAGGCACCACCTGCAAGTGGACAGCTGCAGCATTACAGCCCCTTTCTGGGACATCCTTAAAAGATGGTGAAGGGAAATCATCACAGTGGGCAGAACTTCAAGCAGTGCACTTGGTAGTACATTTTGCCTGGAAGAAGAAATGGCCAGATGTGAGACTGTACACTGATTCATGGGCTGTAGCCAATGGTCTAGCCGGGTGGTCAGGAACTTGGGAGGAACATAATTTGAAAATTGGTGACAAAGATATTTGGGGAAGAGTTATTTGGATAGACCTCTCTAAATGGGCAAAGGATATGAAAATATTTGTTTCCCATGTAAATGCTCACCAAAAGGTAACATCAGCAGAAGACAACTTTAATAATCAAATGAATAAGATGACTTGTTCTCTGGACAGTAGCCAACCTCCTTCTTCAGCCACCCCAGTCATTGCCCAATGGGCCCATGAACAGAGTGGCCATGGTGGCAGGGATGGAGGGTATGCATGGGCTCACCAACGTGGACTGCCACTGACCAAGGCTGATCTAGTTATAGCCACTGCTGAATGCCCAGTATGCCAGCAGCAGAGGCCAACACTGAATCCCTGATATGGTCAGCATTCCCCAAGGTGATCAACCTGCAACTTGGTGGCTTTGTCCTCACTGGCATAGATACCTATTCTGGATATGGCTTTGCCTTTGCTGCACATAATGCTTCTGCCACGACTATGATCCGTGGACTCACAGAATGCCTTATGCACCATCATGGAAATCAACATATCATTGCCTCTGACCAAGGAACACATTTCACAGCTAAAGAAGTGAGACAGTGGGCATTTTCTCATGGAATTCACTGGTCCTACCATGTCCCTCAACCATCCAGAAGCAGCTGGATTGATAGAAAGATGGAATGGCCTTTTGAAGACACAGTTACAATGCCAGCTAGGTGGCAATAGTTTGCAAGGCTGGGGTAAAGTACTTCAACAGACTGTATATGCTTTGAATCAACATCCATTATATGGCACTGTGTCTCCCATAGCCAGGATTCATGGGTCCAGGAATCAAGGGGTGGAAGTAGGAATGGTGCCACCCACCATCACCCCTAGTGATCCACTAGCAAATTTTTTGCTTCTTGTTCCCATGACTTCATGTTCTGCTGAACTAGAAGTCTTGGTTCCAGAAGGGGGAAGGCTTATACCAGGAAACACGACAATGGTACCATTGAACTGGAAGCTAAGACTTCCCCCTGGTCATTTTGGTCTCCTCATGCCTTTGAGGAAACAAGCTAAAAAGGGAGTCACAGTGTTGTCAGGGGTGAATGACCCAGACTACTAAGGGGAAGTTGGACTACTACTCCACAATGGAGGAAAGGAAGAATATACATGGAGTGCAGGAGATTCCTTAAGGCGCCTTTTAATATTACCATGCCCTGTCATTAAGGTTAATGCAAAATTACAGCAACCTAATCCAGACAAAGTGACAAGTGGTCCAGAATCTTCAGGAATGAAAGTATGGGTCACTCCACTGGGTAAAGAACCGAGACCTGCTGAGGTGCTTGCTGAAGGCCAAGGAAATACAGAATGGATAGTGGAAGAAGGAAGTTCTAAATACCAGCTATGTTCCCGTGATAAATTACAGAAAAGAGGATTATGATTACTATTTCTCCCCAAATATGGTTTCAGTGTAACATGATGTTAGACTAATGCTGTGTTTTGGGAATTGTTAAACTTGTGTTATAACGTTAAGCTTATGAACTTATAGGAGTAAGCATCAACCAAAGAAAAGTTACATTGTGTATTTTGGTAGGGGAATTATTGTGTTTCCGTTTGTACGAAGGACAGTTATAACATGTTAGGCACAATTATATGCATGTTTGTGTATCTGGAACTAGTTTAAAGAAATGTGTCTGGTTGCCAAGTTGACAAGGGGTGGATTCTAGTGGTTGATTGATTGTGTCAACTTGAGACAGTTAGAAGCTAACTAAAATGGCCTCCAGTGCATAGACACTCTGCACGCTTCCTCATTGGACTCTGTGACTGACTATTGTAAGCCAATCTTGTTGTTTCTGTATATCCCGGGTTATATCTGTTCTCTCTAGTAAAACCATGACCAATATAGATTCACCAAGGCTTTTGGAGCTTGCAACCAGATTGCTTCTGATGCTGAGCATAGAATTCTAGGACTTAATGTTAATGTTCATCCTGCTGGATGTTGGACTTACTTTGTTTCCAATGCTTTCTATTCCCCTGTTTGTAACTTTTGGAATGGTAATGTTTATCTTGTGCCTTTGCATTTCAGAAATGTTTAACCTTGTTTCATTTGTACAAGGGTTTACAGTTAAAAAAGTTTGCCATAGATCTTGGAGGAGACTTGGGACGTGGACTGTTCAGCAATGCTGAAACTTAGGACTTTGGCAACTCTTGGAGGTGGACTAAATATCTTTTGTATAAAGGATATATATGAGTCCTGGGGGCCAGGGGTGGAACGTCATGGTTTATGTTTGTGTCCCCCAGGCCTCATGAGTTTGAATTGTGCATTTGTTATTCGTTCATTGTATAGTGCTTGGATTGATGGTGATAGTGCTACACCCACTTAGGGGTGGAGCCAGGATGTGATGTAATGGCAGGAAGAAGGTGTGTCTTGCTCTCTTTGCTGGTTCGAGTTTGATGTTTGCAGTTGCCATGAAAGGCAGCCCAGCCATGCCCACCTGCCTTGGTCAACTGAGTGTGGACTAAAACCTCCAAAAACTGTAAGAAATAAACCTTTCCTTTCCCAACTTTGGGCATCAGGTTTTTTGTCTCAGCTATGATTAAAAAGTAACTAAGACAAGGAACATGCACTGTAACTGGTAATTCAAGAAGTGCAAATTAAAACAACACTGAAATTTCATCTCATTCCTGAAAGAATAGCTGCCATCAAAAAGCAACTGATAACAAATGTTGGCAAGGCTATGTGGAAAAAGGAACACTGCTCCACTGTTGGTCAGAGTGTAAACTGGTACAGCCACTATGGAAATCACTATGGAGATTTCTCAGAAGACTAGGATTTGAAGTTCCATTCAACCCAGGTATTTTCCTCCTGGGTATTTTCCCAAAAAACCTGAAAAGATCATGTCACAGTGATATATGTGTATCCATGTTCATAGTAATGCAATTTTTAATAGCTAAATATTAGAAACAACCAAAATGCCCATCACCACAGAGTAGATGTTAAAGATGTGATATTTTTATACAATGGAATATTACTCAGCTATAAAAAAGATGATCTTGAGGCCTTCATACTGAAATGGAGGCAACTTGAGACTATCCTCATAAGTGAAATAAATAAGAATTATATTTATAAATATCACATTATGTCTAGAGTGTAAAAGTAATAAGATCTTTAGGGGTAATAAACCCAAAATGTGTAATTGCTATTGTAAAAAAGAGAGGAAAAGGAAGTGCTCTAAAGGGTATAACTGCATGTATGTTTAAGTGTGTAAGATAAATGAGCATATTACTAAGTTTGTTGGATCACTGAGCAGAACTGTTTGCAGTCTCGATGTTTGAATGTTCACTTTGTGTACTTTAATTTTGTAACTTGAACAACTATTTCTAAGACGACAGTATGTAATTTGTCAACTAGTTATTTCTTAGTGTTTATTTTATTGTGTGTTTTTTTTTTTTGGAATTTTGTACTATTGCTTCTCTTTTCTTCTGTTTTTTTTTTTCTTTAAATATTTTTTTTAAATGAAAGGAAATTGACATGCACCCATTAAACATACATAGTAACATAAACATATTTTAGGAAGTGGGGGGTAATAAATGAGAGGAATGAATGATGGTTCTCGTCTTGTTCAAGTCACGTTCAATCCGGAGGACAGGTTCTGACACCATGTTCCAAGTTAAAATAGCCTGGAGACTTAGAGAACAGACTTGTGCATTTCTTTGAAGTATTTCTCCTGATATCATATTATGCACTTTAAGAATTTGTATCCTATCTTCCACATTCTAAGGACGCCTTTTGACTTCAGTCTTCCAAAATAATAACAAAGCATTGAAAGGAATAGAGGATGTAAATGGAAAGATCATGTAATTTTTCATTTGTGCCTCAACATCCCCTATCAGATGGATAAGGCAGTATGGCTTTGCCCAGGGGTTGTCATTAGTATGATAATGAAGAAATATTGTCTTCAGCACTTTTCTATAATTTTTCATATTTTTTTCTCTGTCTTTTTGATTTAAATCATCCTACAGTGACTTAGAACACCCAGAAATTCACCACATGAAATGAAGGCATTTACTCAGCAATCCAAAGTCTGCCTTCTTTTTATCCTTCTTCTATTGTTTTCTAATTTTCTTGAGATTTGCTCTTCCCTTGCTAGGACTTATCTAACTAGATTCAGTCCTGTACTCAACCGCAGTGCTTTTTGCAGTTACTCTACCCAAGAATCGTTTATAACATAATTGTTATTTTATTTTCAAAACTAACCAAATAAGTGAGTTACAAGAGCCCTTTTAGGAAAACGGGGTGCCACAGTTGGAGAGACAAAATAGAAAATCACACTGGAATTTGGCTTTGTAAAGATTGCCCTGCCTTGAAAATCTCTCAAATATTTCTTTCTCCTGACTGCACTACATGAACACAATTTCTTTCTCTGTGTCAGGACATTTTGAAGTCTAAAAGCATCTAGAAAAAAATCCAATAAATATTGCAAACAACGGGTCTTTTAAAAAGACAAAGATGAAGGTAAATTTCCATTGTCGCCTTTGAAAAATCTTAAATAACTGTGAAGTCAAGACTGAAAATTTAGTAGTGATATCAGGTAAGAGGTTTCAAGATACAAATTAGGCATTTGTACACAGGATGAAAGAAAACAAAGAAACAGCAATAAAAAGTACTTGTGCTACTTGAAATGTGCAGAATCACTCCCGTAGTTCTGTCATTTTCTGCCTACAGTGGAAGTATTTGGGCTTGACTAAACATCACTGATTTTTGAAGCATGGTGTACAATAAGTGAAATACGTGTTAGACCAAGTCCTGTACTATAAGGGATGGAGTTACTGAGCCCTTTCAGAAGAGGATTATTAAGTGGCCATAGGGCATATCTCAGGGAGTTAATGCTAAAATCCTTTCAACCTGATTCCCTGTTAATTCTCCTGAGCATGTTTCAGAATGAATTTCCTGTGTTCCCTTGTCATGGGTTACCCTGTTCCATATCAGTCACATTTGCCACTAATTCCTCATTCAATAAGGATGTCCTTATGTAGAGATTCAAAAGCTAATGGCATCTCATTCACTTGAAAATGCATTCTGAACTTGGACAGGTAGGTGATGAAAATTCTTTTTCCATAGAAGGTCTGCACCTGTGTATCTATGCATGACTGCCCCACAATTTCTGCACTGTGGTTATTTAAACATTTCACATGGCTTTTATAAGCTTATAAATGATAATTCTTTGCTTGCTGGGAAGCTGCTTACATGTATAATGTGGCTTTTTGTATCTGCACACATACCATGAGCTGTATTATCTTCTTCTCAAGTCTCTGTAGATTCACCAAAAATCATTCAAACTTTGTGTCATTTTTACAAGCACTATAGGTGTTGGAATGTTTACTTTCCTTTATATTGTACCATTATTCATTGAGATTTTTCTACTATGCACAGTGTTAGAAAACTTTTAAAGACTAGATTGTGTGTTCCAAATATTTGCGTCACTAAACTTAGAATAGATGTTACTTGCATTTCATCCCTCACTTCTTCTATACTTGTAGGTTTATTATGTATCTCAATTATCTCTGTTATTGCAAAGCATTTTTTTTGGTCTTTTTCATTTTTATCGGTATCAGGGATAGAACTTACGACGGCCTGCTTGCAAGGCAGGTGCTTAGGCCGCTGAGCTAAACCCCCAGCCCAAACTGCAAAGCATTTTTTAAACGTGTCATACAATATATCCCTTATAATCCATAAAATTTGTTGTGGATCACTGCATTAGAAGTCCTTACAGTATCATCATCTTAGTTACTTCAAACCCATAAGCAAGTTACATGAAACTATCTTAAATTTATATTAGAACCCAACACACTTAGGATGTTTTATCAACCTCAAATGAAATCCTCATTTTGTGTATATTAGAAAAAGATTTCAAAATACAGAAGCCAAGCAATATCATTGCAATTGGGTTTTAGAAAAGTTTAAAAATCCACTGAAGACAGAGGGGACAAGGTAAAACCAGGAAGTTGAAGGGGTCCAGTTGAAATGTTTGAAATGGGCTTCAGTATGGGATTGATTCAATTTCATTATTTGATACTACTTGCTCTTCATTAGATTTGACATTTGTAAAAGAATATTAATAATTCCTTTTTATAGATGATAATCATAAAGTCAGCAATGTAGCTGAGGAAGCTTCCTCTTTTTTTGGTGACCTAACCTATCCTTAGCAAATATGTTTCAGATAGGATGAAGGAATTAATAATTCCCTGAAGGCAATACTGTAAAATCATGATAAAACTGTGTGACTTGGATTACAATTACAACTGCATTCATTTTCTTAATCCTTTGACCTTGTTGAAACCTTGTGCTGTGTTGATCTGCTAGTGAACTCATCTATAACCTGGCGCAGGCACTCTGGTAGAAAGCTCAAGTGATATGAAGGAAAATAAAATGAATCAAATATGACCTTTAAAATCTACTGTGGAACATTTAGAACCATAAAGACCCAAACTCTTCAAAAAGGACTATTATACATTATTATTTCCCAAACATTTTGAATCAATTTAGTGACATGAGGCCACAATATTTTTGACAGCATTAACAATTTAGCAAAAAAAAAATGGTAATTCATTCATCTATTTTTATAAGGATCAGTGTCCTTCTTTTATTATAAATGCTTCCAGTATTTTTCTCCTCAGGAACAATTAAACATATGACTCATAAGTGAGAGACAGTTTTATACAGGTTGCATCATCTGATGGCTTTGATTGAAGATGATGAGGCAGAATGTGCAAAGCATCTGCATCAGTCAGCCAGTCTGTAGATGGGATGACTGGAAATGGGTGAGTCATTAAGTGTGACTTCTGGCTTCTGTGAGTAATTTCAGTTCCTACTTGTGTTGATGCAGCTTCCTCCTTTCCAGTAGCTGCAGATTTTAATAAACTAACGAAGTGATACAGTTTTAGAGCTGTTAGAGAACTCACAGACTGTGAACTCTATTCTATAAAATCTAGTTGAGGATACAAATATTTTTTTCTATTTAAGAATTTTGGGACAAGGTCATGCAATATGATTGGGGTCAACTACAACAATCTTTTTGTTTTTTAGTCAGCCCTGTTGTAGCTATTTCAAAATAAGTTTTATGGTTTCTATGTTTGATATATTTGGTGAATGCAGTAGAGTAAATCTGGTTTTTGTTGTTATTGTTGTTTATTTTTTTCATTTGTTTTCTTTTGGCTTTTGGTGCTAGGGAACTGAAACCAGGGTTTGCTAAGCGATAGCCTCACCCTTCATCTGTCTCTTTTATTGACAAATAGTCAAGGAAGGAGAAACAGTCATGTTTTTATATATAAAGTTCAAAAATCACCAAGAATTTCCAATTTTTTCATTACCAAAATATTTAAATCTTATATTCTCAATGTACTTCACAAAACCGAGTAAATTCTGTAATTAGTGTTTAGTATTATGGTATTTCTTATCAGACTAAAGTCAAATGGGAAAACCTAAAAATACCTATGATGTTGCATTAAAAGCTATCCTCTTTCTTATCTAAAATTAATATACTCCTAGTTATAAACATTTTTCTCATTCCTTTTCTGCATGCCGTGATATTTATAGGATCAATATGTAATTTACCATCAGTATGTTTAATCACAATCAGCTAGAGTGTTCTGTCAAGTTGAACCTTCAAAATGTACTATAATGATTCTAAAATGCTTAATTTAAGAATCACTGCCTCTGTGCGTATGACTCAGAGACCTGTGTTTGTTGATAGTAATTAGGACACAGAAACAGACAACACCATCTGGTGGTGGAAATGATTCTTGAGCTGTCCTTTCACTTCTGGTTGTAAAGTAATGCATCATTGACTGGGTTTCCTGGGATGGAAAATTGGTCTTCTTTGTATACCTCCAACTACTGCAATTTCTGTTCCTATAGTACTCACAGTATCAATACAATATAAACACAGCAATGCAATTTGGAGCGGTAAACCAGATCTCAATAACATAATGACTTCCAGAAAAAATTTGTAGTAAAACTTCTTGCATTAAATGCCTGTTATGGATAATAAGAGCCATGTTAAAGTCAGACATTCAGAACCAAAGCTAGCGTTCAATATAAAACAGTAAAAATGTCTAATATTATCTAACTAGGTAAAACTTTCATTCAAAGAAAAATAATGTATGTGCATGCATATGTGCATGTGTGCATGTGTTCATGTTTTGAAATGTAGCTAACTTAGCCTTCTATCTAATAAAGCTTAAGAAATTTTGTGAAGACAGAGTACAGGTAATATGAGGATTATTCTCAAAAAGATGCCACATCTTCATCTCACCAAGACATAAAATATGTCCGTATAAGTAGTGTTTCCTCCTTCCGCTCCTTAAACCCTCTATAGAAATATGCAAAAAGTCCCCACAGCTGACTCCTCTTTCTTCCTGTTTTTCTGAGACTCTAACACAGCTCGCATACTGCGTGGCACATAATAAGCAAATTTGAGTTTCATTATATAAAGATCTGTACTCCTTCAGTCCTTCGGATTGTAGAAGTGGGCTGCATGTAGTCCAATCTTCGGTCTTCACTTCTAGTGTCCAATAGCCTCACCCAATACTCTTGTGACCAGGATTACATGATTCCTTACAAAAGTTCCATGTCTAGTGATAAAGTGGTCAAATAGTCATCCAGGAGCAAACAGCCTAAGGAATAGTGGAAGAAGTTCCGGGTCACGTGCAAATATCACTGTACACAAATTAAAGTATAACTGAGGTGGAGCAGGAAAGATTAAGACTAGTCCCAGATATAGTCTCACATCAGTGATTAAAACTAATTAGAACTTTGTCTTCAACATTACTGAGTACTTTTATCCATTTGAAGCTGACATGTGTTTTGGTAAAGTGCACGCTGAAGCAATCCGATCAGCGAAAGTAAAAAAAAAAAAAAAGTCACAGGTGGCAGTTAAAAATTCTAATGAGGTAGACAAGATAAGAAGTGATAAGACTATACAAGTTCTATCATAGTTTTGTGTGCGTTGACCATTCACAAAAAGACACTGTTCACATATGAAGAGGAAAGGGTGGGAAAAACCTGAAACCTCATCCAAGTTATTAAGAATCAGTACAAGAACCTAACTAAAGAAAGGTCTGGTACAGCAGTAAGACTGTGAATATTTTGTAAAGAGAAGAAAGAAATAAATGTCTAAGGCTTGAAGTCTGGGTTAGGCCGATGAACCTAAATTCTATATTGTAAAGCTACACGAGCTTAGCAAAATATCCCATGCATTATCTGCAATGTAGAAGCTAAGCAAGGGAGATCTGGGTACCACAAAGTGACTTTTATTGACCTCATCTATTTTTCATTGTATGATCTGTTTTGGAGAATAGACTTTCATGAAATACTTTGTTTGATGAAAATGTTGAATCACTGTCAAAACTTTCCTAAGATTTTACTTAACAAGAGCACACTGTTGATAGCAATGCAGAGCCTCAGACCTTAGTTATACTGCGGTGAATCAGAATAGAATGGCTTATACCAGGAATGGCTGAGGACAGTTAGGCTTCTGCTCATAATGTGATAGGTCTGGAAAACATGTGGTCTCCTTGGAGGGGCTGTCAAGTCAAAAGAGAATATAAGGGTAGTTAAGATATATAGAAAACTTTGTGGTACAAAGTTTAACAGGTTAAGTATGGATGCTAGCATCTTCTGTGTGCTTACAAGCTAAGACCATTAGAGACATGTGAATCAAAACATCACTGAGATTTCATTTTACTCCAGAAAAAGTGGCCATCATCAAGAAATCAAATAACAAAGGTTTGCAAAGATGAAGGGAAAAAGAATTCGTCTATACTGTTAGTTGGAATATGAACTAGTAGAACCACTATGGAAATCAGTATGAAGATTCCTCAAAACACTAAATGTGGAAATTCTGTTTGATGCTGGTATTCCCCTTCTAGGTGCCTTTCTGAAAATTTCCACATACCACATTTTATTGCTACATATGTATCCATGCTTGTAGCACCACAACTCATAATAGTGAAATCTTGGAAACATTCTGTAAGTCTGTCAATTAATGAATGAATAAAGAAAATATGGTATTTACACAATGGAGTTTGGTTCTTCACAAAGAAAAAGAAATGAGCTATTTGTAGGAAAATGATTAACCTTCAAACCATGATTATAATGAAACAAATCAAACACACAAGTTTAATATTGCAAGATTTCTCTCATATGAGAAACTTAAAATATAAATAAATAATGAAAAAAAGAAAATAGAAAATGGAGAAACAGTTCCTTTTCAAATGGAAAGAAATCGAGGGAGATAGGGAAAGAGAAAAGTGATAAGAAAAGAACTTAAGATATTTTATGTACCTGTACCATCTTCCAAGGAATATAAACATAAGGTAGCGCAAGCATGTACTAATAAAAATAAATGAATTTTATAAAATGAAACTAAGGTTGGAGAAAAATTTCCTGTCATTGACCTCTGTTATAGAGGGAATTTGATCAGACTTCTGATTTTATAGGGAAAGATACATCAGTCTTCATATACTTCACTGATTTAATCTAATTTCCTTAAAGAGGTTAAAAGCATCACAGATTGCTGTACTATTTTCTATATACATTGCCCCTAAGATATAGATGAGTGTAGCTACAGCTGTTCATGAAATATTCATTCACTCAAGCATGGTTTAAGAAAAGTCAAGAACAGTGACATAATTGCTTTGAGACAAGCTCATTCAAAAGGCCATCCATATATTTTTCTAAAAAAATATTCTGTGAGAGGATCTGAAGAGATATTAACTTTTATCATAGAAAAATTAAAAAAATCATAGCTCTTTGTTTCTAGAATGAAGTTTTAGTTATATTGTTGCAAAATGCTGCCAACAAAAATGTATTTTTGCATTGTACAAGGAAATCATTTTTGGTAGCTCTTACATTTCATGGCAGAATCCACACTACTAAAATAATTTGTACAAATACTGCTGTATAGGAGTGACTTTTGTGAAGTTTGTGTTTTAAGGTGCAGTAAATATTCTTTTGAGACTTTATAAGCCTCATGATTCCAGTCTTTTCCCTCCTTGATTTGTAAATTTGTCTGTAAAGTTATGATTATTTATGGAAGGGGATTCATAGACAGGTTAATTGAAAGAAGGTAGTTCTTCCAATTGGAAGTATTTTAATTTTATAATAGAAATTGAAGTTCATATATATATATATATATATATATAGAGAGAGAGAGAGAGAGAGAGAGAGACAGAGACAGAGACAGAGACAGAGACAGAGACAGAGAGTCTAATCCAATGAAGAATTTGAGGGCTAAGGTCAAACTGAGATCTTGAAAAAGGCCAACTTAATGCTTGTAATTTTTTCCATGTTATTGTGCAAGGCTTTGCTAGGGTCACTAGATATATAAGATATGAGCCAAAAGCAAACCATTGTCTGCATGAAAGTTATATCTATGGCTTTTAGTGAATGATAACCATAAATACAGAGAAAATATGAATGCAGAATTTTATAAAAGGTGAGGAGGGAAAACAGTGCAAGTTCATTCCATTTGTTAGAAATGATGATTAAGAAATAAAACCAATAGTTCTTATTACAATCTGGTTAAAATGATGAGAATTACAGAAAAATATCATATCTCATTAGAGAGATTGCTATAATTTTATCCTAAAATGCTTTAGAAATTCAACAAATAAATGTACTCTGAAAATAATTGAATTTCAAGATTTAAAGTGACTTAAAGGTCATGTAGCTTAGTGCCCCAGTATTTACACAACAGGATGGTCACGGTCTCCTGAACACACCCATGGGATCATGAAGTAAGTACCACTGTGATTAAAAGCTTGGCCATAAGAGCCAAGCAGGCCCCTTACCAATTACACAGCTTTGGCAAGTGATGTGACCTCTCTCAGCGTCTGTTTACATTTGCACTATGGGAATAATAATAGTACCTTGATCTTCATTGTTTCTTGATTCTGCTTTTATGCATCTGTTGTCCTGAAAAATCTGTTTGCATTTTGTAAATCAAACTTCCGAGTGCTTTTCTGTTCATTTGCAGTCATGCATAAAGCCACAAAAATATTGATTTGCTTAACGTGAATATCCCTGACTGAGTTGAAACAAGGCGATGATCTGCTTTCTTGTTTCTGCTCCTCTACTATAAAAGCTATTCTTTGCATGATATATTTAGCACAATGTTTTATGTATTTTATGCTTTCTGTAGCTGTTGTGTTCCAATGGCCCCAGTCACAACGTCAAAGTATTATTTAGTCTCTGTAAGGAAAAGAAGACTGTGATGTACCTTACAAATAAATTATTATTGGGTCAGCTTCATTCAGACGGGTTATCATGCTGTTTTGATTGCAAATTCAAAGTTTATTATTGTCTATAGATACCTTTAAACAGAAGTGTGCAAAGAGCAAGGCTATACATCGTTTTCTGTTAACTAATAAAAGTGTTGAGGGACAGAGGTTCAGTGCATCCTAATCTGGTATTTCGCCTAGAAGCAGTGAATGGTCCAGTTTTCGATCACAGTGCTAATGGCAACTTTATGAACGGTAACCATCAAGGAGAATTGACTGTGCTTACCTGAACCTGGAAATAGCACATTATACAGTGCCCAGTATTGGATCTCATCATTTGGCTCATGAAAACCAACTTTACTAAAAATGGACGCTGTTACTCAACATAATATGAAAAGCTTTTCATTTTCAGTAATCTCACATTCACAAACATTTATTGCACTGTGGCATTTGAAGAATGGGTATGTGCTATGTCTTTTTAAGGGGTACAGCAATGTTTGTTATGGCGAGAGTCTTATTCAGGCTGCTGTATGTAACAAATTATCTAGATTATATTGGGTGGTTCAAGAGCTACAAAAATGTATTTCTTATAGTTCTCCATGCTGTAAATTTCAGGTTTTGCATCTGGTAGAGCATTGTCTTCCTCATAGATACCTTACATGGCAGACAGAATAAGGGATCTTTCTCAGGTTTCTTGCATAAGGACCCTAATATTCATAATGGCTCTATTCTTGTGGCCCATTAATCTAAGGGCTCAAAGATCTTACTTCCTAAAACCATCTTTTTATATTTCATGTTTCAGTATTTGAAGGAGCATTATTGTTTAGTTCATTGCATGAAAGCCCTTTGTTCATATATTGAAAGACTCTTTTTATATCTGTGCCAATACACATATTAATAATATACACCGATACGGGCTTTTCACCTGTTAAAAGACAACATATGTCTGTACTTTCCATATTTTCTGATACTGGAGGGGGAAGATAATATAAATCAACCCACATATTAACCTTGCATAGTAGAAAGTAACCTTTGTTAGTGTGACAAAACAGATTATTTTTTCAGCAAAACTGTGAACTATTTCTTCTTCCTGTGGACCCAACTATACAGTCTTTCCCAGCCTCAATTGATGTCAACTGAGATTACAAATATAGTGCATATATAAGACATGTGCATCTCATGTGGGCCTGATCCACAACTATCTATTATGTTCTTCTCTTTTTTAGTGGATTTAAGAGCAGTGACTTTCTTGCTTACATTCTTAGGTCATGGTTGACCAATAATGAGAAACATATGCTTTAATTTTTATCTGTGTGGCAAATGTGCATCAGATTTTAGTTATCATGCATTTTAGCACTGTTGCAACAAATAACATTCCTTTTTTAACTCATAAAACCAAGACTTGAATTTCAAGACTTAAATTTTGGTTATGGTCACTATGATCAAATGATAATGTGCTGTAAACTCCGATGAGATATTTAATTTTACCACACCTCAAGATCCTTATTCATATGACTGTATCAATGATGCCACTTCAATCCATCATGCAAGATCACAAGAGATTCCTAATAACGTTATAGACTGGCAAGAATACTACAAAGCATGACACATGATATGCATGCAAGGCATTATAAAATAATTTGAAATGCCCAGTCTGTCAAGTGATCAGTAAATTGAATTGATATATCCACTCAGTGAAATACAGATCTTTTTTTTCTTCTACATGTGAATTATTTCCTGCTCAGCTTCTGAAATTTTAATTAGTATAGATGGAACATCAGGATTTCCTAGGAGACAGTTAGCACATGATCCCATACAAGCCTATCTTTCAACCACAATACAGGGGTGCTCCCCTGTGCATGACTGTTCAGAGTGAAAGCACTAAATTACAAATAAAGATCAATAATAATCTAATTTATAAATTCACTCAGGCTTACATCACATAATCTCACTGTGTGTAGTGTACATGTAAATGAATATTTTATCAAAACAGGGTATGAGCACTCCTCATTTTTACTTTTTTGTATCAGTTTTTATATATGTAGAATTTTGTATATATGCTTAAAGAAGAGCTCTGGAAAGACCTTTATCTGTGAAAGAAAAGAAGGTTGAGCAAGGACATTTTGGAAAAACCAAAGCAGATGAGAACTGTGACAGAAGATGAGAACTGGAGGAAGACTTTACACTATCAGGATTTATTTCATTGTCATTATGTACCTTCCCTTTACATACCGCATTTTTCCAAGGTCCTAAATTATTCTTTTTTGGTCACTTTATACATTTATCTTTTGGGAGACATTTTCATCTGTTTATACTTTGGCTTTGCTTTTATAAAAACTCAAACACTACTTATTTTCTGGCTTTCTAACATATCGTCAAGTGATTTTAAGCAGGATCAACTTGAGAAAACATAAATTTGAAATTGATGACAGTTCTCTTGTATCTGACCAAATCAATATCTTTGATCTTTGAAAACTGACATCAACTTTTTCTCACTGTAATTCCTCCCTCATTTTGCACATGTAGTCAAATATCCCGGCATGTCAACTTGCCTGAAATATGTCTCCATCTCAACTGAGGTTGTCCATAATTGCATTTCTTTTTCTTATCTTGAATGGTTGAATATCTTATCTAGACAATTTAGCTTCAAGGTATTTCCCTCAGTCTATACTCTACTTTGCTCCAGAGTAAGCTTACTGAAAGGGATCTAGCCATTTTGAATATTCAGATTAATGCAGCCTTGGACATTGCCACCCTCATTAGTTTTCTGTGACATGGTTCAAAAGCAGCTCTTTGGACCTATTCAAAAACTATAGTTTTTAATAGCTAAATCTTGGAAACAACCCAAATACCCATCAACTGAGGAATGGATAAAAAGATATGGTATTTTAACACAAGCGAGTACTACTCAGTTATAAAGAAAGATAAACTCCAGACATTTATAGGTGAATGAATGCAACTACAGATCCTACTTGTAAGTGAAATAAATGAGATGTGTAAACACTGTACTGTCTCTATACTGTAAGAAACTGAAAGTGTAAGTAGGATTCAAACTGCACAATAGATTTTTTGAAAGGGAAAAAAACTACCCAAAAGGAAAAAAAAATACTGGCATGGGAGAAACAAGGAAAAAAAAAAAAAAGAATGGGAAATGCACACACACATACAGTAGCTAAGATAACTGCATTACCAATTTTATTAGTTCATTGAAAAGAACAGGTAGTGCTTATACTGTTCAATCAATTTTGCATGTGCACATCTGGTAATGTGGGCAACTATTTTGAAAACAATATGCACTATAATAAACATTGCTAATTTCCTCTCATTTGTTTTGAAATTCCATATCATTTTCTTTTGTCTCTTTTATTATCTTTTAAATATATATATATATATATATATATATATATATATATATATATTGCTTACTATTGCAAGGAAGCTGCATTATAATTAGTCACAAAGATGATTAAAAGAGAGAGCTTAAACATAAAGAACTCTTCTTGTTAACTTTCCAAATCTCCTTCCTTCAATATTGTTCTTCTCTTAGAAAATATTTTATCTCCTGTGTTTCTTTGATAGCAGAAAATAACAGAACTTCTCAAGATGAGTTGCTATAACAAAAATCATATTATCTTGTTCATTCAAATATCATAACCTGAATTCAAAACTGTATGTTCCACAGTGTCCTGACAACTTTGTTCAACAAAGTTGTGCCCATTCTCAACTAGAACAGCTGCTAAGAGATGAGACAAAAAGTAACTATAAAAACAGACACACACACACACACACACACACACACACACACACACACTCATTTGAAGCTATTTTTTCTTAAAAAATATTGGCTTTCTCTTTATTATTCCACAACTATTGAGCTCACTATTTGTTTGACTGAGTGGCTTTGATTAAAATATTAAGAATAGACTCAGGAACTCCATCCAGTGGCACCCATGGAGCCGGGCTAAACCCAATCACTGTCCCTCCCGTGATCACTGTCATCCCAGCAGACAACCTTGCAGGACATGGGAACTCCAGCCAACAGTGTGGTGGGCTGGGCCAGAACCAGGCCCCTCTTGTGTCCCTGAAATCCTGGCCATCAACCTCAGGACCTAGAAACTCCAGCCCATGACACACACCCCACAGTCCCACCACTGCCTTTGGGGAGCCCCCACCTTCTGGACCTAGTATTGCTATTGATCTTCAGCTCCCACATGTCCCCCCAGAACCTTGGACTGCAGTGGATTAAGCATGCGATATTGATGGTAGACTCAGTAATTCCTCATCCAAACAGAAGAATTCATCAGGTTTCCATCAGTGAGATGAGTTTGCCCCTAATGTAGGTATAGAGTTTGCCACCTTCACTGGGTAAATAGGAGCAATAGTGAAGGACCCTCCAGAAGTAGGCCACCAGTGAGCTTGACAAGTGGGTAGGTGAGTCCTTCCTCTACACAGAGAATATCAGGTAGGTTGAGGAAGGTGCAATAAGGCTTCCTTCAAACTAGAGATAATTAAGGGGGATTTGGCTGCATCCAGAGGCACAGTAGGGTCCCAGCTGAGACAAATCAAACACTATATGAAGGGAGATCTGGTGGCTCTGAACAACCTGAAGACATAATAACAGTAGGAACTATGGGTTGATTTCCATCAGTACTCCTAGGCTTGTCATCCTAGGAAGAACATAGGACTCACCCAACAGGCCCTATGGGGGGGAATTCAGGTGACTGGTCCACCTCTCCATTGTGGGACCCAGTGGACAAACATCAACCTTAGAGTAGGACACCAAGATACACACTAACAACAATTGACACTAGTGGGATTGAAGGACAAAATGTTAACCCAAAAGGGGAAAATGGCCAAATGAAATGTACACTGCAATCTCAAATATCTAGTTGATCTGGATCAAGTACAGGAGACACTGAAATAGAGAGCTTCAAAAGTAACACACCACACTGAAAATTTCTGAAAAGGTACCAAGTGAAATTAAAAAAAAAAAAAAAAACTCCATGAGGCTATAGAGGAAATCAAATTAGAAGTAATATCTCAGGTAAAGACATAAATAACAACCATAATAAAGGAGTTGCTCAGCACAGCTAGAGAAGAAATAGATGAGAGAGTACAAGAGCATGGGAAACTGACTGAAACCTTGAATAAACAATATTGAAAACAGGCAGAATTCATTAAACAAACTCAAAGAGACATCAAAATAATAAAAATTATATCGAAAGCTGGCAAAACCATTTAAATGAAGCTGAGGATAGAATTTCAGACCTTGAGGACAGGATCAGAATTAGCAATCATGAAGAGATAAAACCTTTAAAAGTAACAAAGCAGCATGAAATGACAATCCAACAGCTTCAAGATGATGTGAAGAGAAACAATATAAGACAAATAGGCATCAGTGAAGATGAGAAGACAATGAAAATCACATAACTAAAATATTCACAGAAGTAATAGAATAAAATTTCCCAAACGTGGAAAAAATCTGATATGCAGATAAGTGAGGCATATAAAACACCAAAAGATCACAACCAACATAAATCTACACACAGACATAATATTGAAGATCACAGACATGCGGCATAAAACAGAATACTAAAAGCTCTTAGAGAAAAGACACAACACACTTATCAAGGAAAGCCCATTAGAATAATGGAAGACTTTTCAGCACAAACCCTCAAGTCAAGACGAGCATGGAGTGAGGTATTTGAAGTCCTGTAAGAAAACAACTTTTAACACAGACTGAGTATTCAGCAAAACTTTCATTCAAATTTAATGGAGAAATAAGATACTACTATGACAAAGAACAGCTGAAGAAATTCTTGTCCACCAAAACAACCATAGAAAGAGTACTGAAAGATATACTAGATATAGATAAAAATGATCATAATCCCCAGAACAACAACAGAAAGAAACCACCAGGTAGGATAAGCAATTAAACAACAGAAGAAAGCAGAAACAAAACAAATGGAACATAACATGGCAAAGTCAAGCCAGTACATATCAGTTATATCCATAAATGTAAATCAGCTTCCAGTCTAACCAAGGAGGTAGTTATTGTTAGTGTACTTGTTAAGAGATGAGGAAACTGACACAGAGATTTCTGCTTAGGAGCGTGCAGTTTTCAAATAACTGATTTATGGTGCTATTTGTTTTTAGAATTCTTGTTCTTTTCTATCATGTAACATTGCATTAATCATATGATGTACTGAAAATCATATGATTAATAAAATAAACTTTTTTATTCTTGTCATTTCTTGAACAAAATTCATATTCTTAGCCTGGAATTTGAGAGCCAAATATTTCTGCATCATACTTATCTCCTATCTCCTGATGGCTCTTCTGACCCTTCCTGGCACATACTGCTTCTAGCCTGTCTTAGAATCTCTTTATGATTTGACTCATACTTGTAATAACTGGGATCAGTAACAAATGTATAAAGTTTGTCACCATTCAGGCCTTCTAAAATATATGGACTACTCTATTTCAGAGTACTGTGTCAATCATAGCTTCATGTTCAAAACCCCATAAGTATGTTGAAATTATATGAGTAAATAAAAATCAAAAATCACATTTATTCTTGAACTTTTTAAAACTTTGACTTTAAATGGAGGGTTTTTGCATGTGCTGTTTATAAATTTGCTTAAACAGAATGACACTTTTTATGTTTTTGATAAACACACACACACAGAAGGATGAACTTTTTGATTGTAAGCAAGACATACAGATTTTATTTTTTTTTTCAGTTTACCATTAGTTGATAGTGTCAGCAGATTAAATTCCCTGAACACAGATTGTTTTCAGAGAAAATTTTCTTAAGGAATTCTTTCCCTGCTAATTCTTTCAGTTCTATATAAGAAAGACACTGTGAAGTGGTCATGCCTTTATTATTTGGTTATAAATAGTATTGGGTTCCTTGCTACACATTAATGAGACAGAGCAGAAAAACATGAGTCTAGTTTAGCACTGCTTTAATCTGTGAATTCCTTGTTTTAAAAACTGTGCACCCAGTATTTTCTTTAAGTTTGTCTTTAAAAAATCTATAATCTAAGACATTCACTCAACAATGTGCCCAATTCATAAGTAATTATTCTGTATCTGCAGTATACTTTGCATATTATATCTACATAGAATGAAGTGTAATAAATATTACCCTTAAGAATTAGTTTGATATGGTGTGTTGTGACGGGGCAGAGTGAAACACCTCCCTGTAAGAGACAACCCCCAGCTATGGGGCAGTTGATAAAGAACCCAGAAAAAACATCTAAAGAGCACTAGAATTTCAGGGGTTTATTTCTATGCATATGACTCTGGAGATCTAAAATACAGATCTGTACTTCTTAAATACAGATAAATTTACCTGAATGAGGATACAATTATGCAAGGAATATTTCAATTATCTTATGTGTTTAAAATATAAATTGTACAAGTTATGGATAATATTATAAACAATGAAAATAAAAAATAGTATTTTCTGTTAAGCAAGAGTCTAGATTTGGACAATATTAAATGTCAAATGAGGAAATCTATAACATTTATGTAAACCTCTTTGTTAAACCAAAGTGTTTCAACATTCATTCATCAGTAAAAACACAAGTGAATTCTCTTCAATATGTGACTATTTACTTATTTATAAATTATACACTGTGTTTATTACTTTTCTCTAATTTCCGGGACAAAAATACTACTTCATGCCCAAAAATAGGGAGGAAAAGACTTATTTAGTTCACAGTTTGTGGAGGTTTCAGTCCATAATCAACTGTCTACAAGGCAGAGTGGCATGTCAGCAGGCAACAGTTCATGGCAGCAGAAGACAGCAAAAGCAACAAGATCAAAAAGAGAGGAGCACAGAGAAGACTTTTTCTGTCCCATATATTGTATGTAGGTTACCTACCATAGAGTATATGTATCATTCCCAACCATAATTCCATCACTGGACCATGAATCAGTCACAAACTCTAGAAGCTTGCCCCAATGACTGCTTGAGGCTTTGGCGGGGGTATCCAGACACAAAAACCATATCATATACACATGAAACAAACACATGTTTCAGAGAACAAGATATGTGAGGATTACATTGCTAAAACACTGAGACTTCTGGCTGTGTTGGAAAAGCTCATATCCATAGTGTTCTGAAGTTGAGATAGCACCATGACAGAGGCAGCTTGAGGACAGGACTTCTGACACACCCTATTTCAGAGTAATGAACCTGTCAGTTTTAGAGGTCAAACAGTTCTCTTAGTTGACAAGATTTATAGCCTTTATTTCTCAAAACCCTGATTATCTTTACCGGATTTTGCCTCTGATATACCTGTTTTTTCCTATACTCCTTAAGTCTACAAAAACCCAATAAACATGGTGAACTGGAAAAGTCTTTGTCTTTACTCCCAGAGTCTTTTAAGAAAGTTCTGATCTTCCTGAAGTCCCCAAAACCATACAGTATGTATCTTTTAGCCTTCAAAGTAACTTGTTTTAGGAGGTTTGGATCCTAAAAGGTATCTGATACACACACAAGCCTACATGTACACCTGAAGAGTCCAGATAAATAAGGGACACTTTGAATAATATTTTTAAATGTTAATATCTGAATGTCTCCAGGAAAATATGAAAAATTAAAGTTCTGAATCAATCTTGTACAGAACATAAGTGATAAAATTTTAAATAAAATGTTAATGAATGGATTCTAGCTATACATTTAAAGATAATAAAGTTGAGTTCAATAGGGAAGTGTGAATTTGCCTGTTAGAAAAACACAATAATGAAATTCACTGCATTAAAGAATTAAAAACAAAAATGATAGTTTGAATCCATAAATAGAAAAAGCATTTGGAAAAAAAAACCTGATAATTTTAAAACGTATCAAAAGTTCATGATAGTATTTGAGGTCTGGGAAAAAAAGCTTATTTTAATCTGATGAAAGGTAACTATAAAATTGCCCAAGGCCAACTCTTACTAAGAGGTAGAAAAGTGTTTTAACTACAACTGAGAATAAGACAAGGATATGTTATATCCTCACTTATTCAATAATATACTAAAAGTCATGGTAACATTGTATAAGAATTAAAACATTTAGAAATACAATTATAGAAAAAGAAGGCAGTGCGGTTCTCTTAAATAAAAATTATGTGCTTAAAATTATAGTTGAATAGCATTAGTTTGAATGGGCTAAATTATTATAAAAGCAAAAACATAAAATTTTAGAAGCTTAGAATACCAAAATGTTTTGTTGTTGTTGATTCTATCTGTTCCAACCAAAAGTATTTAAGAATTATTTAAGAAACTCTAAGTAATAAGATTCCAACTGATATAAATACTTTCACAATTGTCATGAGAGTGGAAATGGAAGTTGAAATTCATCATTACAATTAAATTTTTTTTCCTAAAGTAGAAAGTGATGTATCCATCAAACTTTATTTATTTTATTGGCTAAAACAAGTAAAAAAATGTCCTAACTTCAAATGAGAAATAAAGGTAAATCCTACTAATATAGGGAAAAGAAAAATCCCAACCTGCTAGATGTCCTGTACAAATTCGTATTCGCTAAAATCAAAGAATAAATTTTAGGAACAATGGAGGTTAAGAGTAGAATATATTTATTGAAAGAAAGAAAGCTTCTATCCTAGAGACAGAAAGGATCCTTCGTGAATTGACAATGACTGTCTTTTCTAGGGACATTTATAGAGAAAAAATTATAATGTCAGCAGGTCCATGGTGAGGGGAAATTGGAAATTACGAGGTGAGCGTGATGTGGGACCATGCTCTGATCAAACAATAAGATTACAAATGTGATTTCTCGGGTAAAATTGATTAAATCGAGATCAAATGGGGAGGCAAATCTTACAACAGGCAGAGATGAATACAGAACTGGGGCTCTTCTGTAGCGAGCTGAGCTAGTGGCTCTTTCTGGTTTCCTCAGAGTGATAGAAACCTATTTAGAATGTTAATCCTTGATGTTTATCCTACGAAGTATTGTGGATGCATTTACTTTATCTTTTGTCTTAAGATTTGGCCAACAGCAGAGGTGTCTGTGTTCTCCAAAGTTACAAGATACCTGGTCTTCTGCTCTGGCTCCTTCAAGAGCCCACCTTTGTCTGAATGTTTGTAACATTTCTATCTAACTCAGCTGCCTGTAACAGGACCATATGCCTCTAGATGAAAAGTAGATTATCTATAGACAATCATAAAGGAAATATTAGAATTATACAAGTCAAAAAAATTTTAGTAACTGTCAAGTTGTATTGTGCAACATATAAAAGGATCGCATATTCACTAGCAAATTTGAGGGTGCAATTCTAAAATTCTTATGTAACAATGCAAGCATTATATAAAGTTACAGGGACATACATAACCAATTATATAAAAATGGAATGAAAAAAATAACCTTTTGTTGATTAAATGAAAGAAGATTTTACGTAGGTGCTACTGAAAAAAGCACAGATGTAAGAAGACTTCAATATCTATAATACGCTTTCAGAGGATTGAAAATAAGTGTAGATTTGTCAATTTAATGTATATAACTCAATTTGAACTACTTCTTTGTGTTTACTTGCATCTTAGCTTTCATAAACATATTAAAAACTCAATAAAATATCCAAATGCAACGAAAAATAATCATTCTAAGAAATAAGTTAGACTATCTTGTCTTATCAAAAAACTTAAAGTCTAATGAAAGCCTAAATGAATAGTTTAGAACAGAACTACACAGTCAGCCCAAAACACATCCTAGACATATATAAAGGAGACTTCATTGACAAAGTTTCTTACTAGTATCAAAGATCACTGAGAAAAATATGGACTTCTTAATAAACAGTGCTTTAAAAATTAGACATTCTTTTTGCAAACTAAAAATTTAAAATGTGATGCCTACCTCACAGTACACACCCCTGTTTCTGTCTAGGCCTTTCTGAGAAGTTTCATTCATTTCTATCTTTCATCTTCTCTTCTACACTCATTTCTCCCAGGGAATAGACAATTATTATGGAGGCCAGGGTAGCCTTCTCCTGTAATTGTCAAACAAAGGGGTTTTAATTCTATAGTCTCTATAATTATTTTAAAATATCTGTCTTGAAAAAATAAGTAACGATCTGTCATCTTCATTCTTCTCTGAACTGAGAGTAACATTTCTTCATAGATGCAAGAAAAAGAAAATCAGCTAGCAGTCTACTCTACCCCTGCAGTATCGGGTAACAGATCTTTTATAAATTCTAAGAATGAAAAGAAATTGGCTGTTATTCATGAACACAAAACTGGAGTGACAAACTCACTTTGGGAAACTATTATAATTTACATTTGTGAACGATGAGGTTTGCGCCCAGAGATGGGGGCAATGCATCATGCAAAACTCTCTGTATCCAAGTAATGTTATAAAGCAAAGGAAAATATTATTGGAACATAGGTGATAAGGAGAGATGTTGAATTTTCCAGATTTTGAATACGGCCAGCTGGTATATTTTTTTCAATTTCAAACAGGTATAGTCTGGGAAAAACATTATGTTTATTAATAAGGAATGAAAACTCTCTAGTTATTTATTAGAATTCTATAAATCTTATCCTCGAGAATTACTACCAAAAGAAAACTAACACTGCACTGTTTATTCATAAGACCATGGAAAAATTCACAGCAAAATAAAGGGAATAATATCTGCAAGAGAGGGAGTAAGAGAAAGTAATATACAGGAGACTCATAGACCAGAACAGGGAGTTGGCATGTTTCACAAGAAAGGAAATTATGAAATACTTTCTTAGGTGTTTATATGTGGATATAATTTTGTATTATGCCATTATACATATACAGATTTGTACTAAATGAGTTTAAATTGTAAGTGGGGAAAATTATTTTAATTGAACTACTTAGAAAACACCTACAGCAATATCAAAAGTAAACTATGTGTATTACACTGGCTAGGAAACTGTAGTGAATGCATTGTACATTTATGATAATTATCAAACACAGTTTATGGATAGGACCCTATGACATAATGGATGGTCTACTTTGCATAGCTATGATTTGCCACCCTTCTTAATACTGCACAGATATTTTTATCATTGTGCAATTGGTTTTGTTCCCCAGTGACTGGTTCAAAATATTAGTCCTGTTTCTAGGGTATTGTTGCAGAAGGCAAGTCATCTCATAATAAAGGAAAAGCACATTACTTTTCTTTTTTTGTTTTTCTTTTCTCTGACTCCCATAGCTGAACATTCTTTTAGTTAATTAAAAAGCCCATGGCAGAGAACTGAATGTGCCTGCAAGAAAGCCTCAAGCAGTGCAGATCGCCCCACATCTGCACTCTGAAGCAGAAAAGTAGTGCTCTAATATAGCTGAGTTCTGGGAGGCTCTGAGTGGGTTCTGCCTTCTGGCATGCAGGAAATACAAGTGTATCTAACCTGAATCTTATGTGCTCAGATCAACTAATGCTGTGGTAAATGGCCTTTTGGTGGCAAGAGTGCTCACAATTTACTCGCTGCAGCCATATATTTTGCTGAATTGCTTGCTATTTGGAATGATGTATATGCTACATATTGCCCAGAAAGCTATGACTGCAAGTATGTGAGTATAGAAGGTGTAATAGTTCTGATGAAAAATATATAATTATACACAGATGTTGTCTAAGTGCTCCCATTAGATCTCCATAAGGAAACCCTAAGGTATGAAGTTAATTATACCTTTAGATTTTTTCCAGTGGTTCATATACAAGAATTTGAAAAGATTTTAGCAGCCTACAGCTAAATTGCAGCCTGCCCTTACCTTACCATATTGTATAAGCAATAAATATTGATTGGATGTAAATGCCTTTCAATGTGTTCCCCTGCCTTCAATCCCAAACACGAAAAACCGTATCACCAAAGGATGCAGAGCACAATTCTCTTGTTGTAAGCACGAGGAAATTTAGTATAAAAGCAAAGATAAACCCCTCCATTATATTACAGAGGGACTGTAATAAGAAAAGAGGTCTCCACCTAGAATCAAAGTATGCATATCAGTTTGAAGCACAATCTCTACAAATTGGTGAATGGACTGCCTGCTTGGATATGACATTTTAATTAGTTTTACTTTTTATGCCATAACTAAAAGAGATTGTGATTATTCTCACATCTTTATTAGCAAGTTATCAATTGACTCTGCATATCAGGAAATAAACAAATTCAGCGTATCATCAAATAATGAGAGAAGATAATTCTTACTACCCAGGTACAAGGACCATTAGTGACAATTAGTTCCCTCTTAAGCTTCAACTTAATACTCTGATTGACTGGGTTTTCATTAAATAAACTAAATGAAAAGTGAGAATTCTTTGGGATCAAAGGATATAGACAATAAGAAGCTCATATCTCATGAAATATGGTTTTACTATACTCCACATAATAAGTAATTAAGAAAATTTGATAGTAACAGGATTAATTTTGTAAACTGAATACATTCACATCTACAAAAGAAACATCTTTTTCTGACAGGACTATTACACTTAATTTAAGAGCCAACAATGTAGTTACAGTATTTATCTATCATTATAATAAGAAACCCACATCAGCATTTGTCCCTAATTATAATTATGGTTTTCTGTTCTTTTACTCAAGAGCTAAAACCAGAATTTGTCTGAGAAATGTCTTTATTTTAATGCTTAATTTAAAAATGTATTGAAATACAAGCTAGTCTGTTGAGATTCAGGGCGGAAATGCAATCAAGATTTATATTACAAATAAGCAAAGACACATTATCATTACAGTTTTCAGTAGAAAACACTTTTCTGAAGACCTCATTCTCATCTCATTTATGCAGTATCTTAAAACTTTGTTTTAAAAAGATTTAAGTATGAGGTGAAAAATTCATGAGGCATTTAACAGGGAAGCAAATGCAGTGACTATTGTCAGAGACTAGCCTTTACATGTGGTGCTAATGAAGCTCCCCAGGAAATGCCTCAGTGAAGTAATTTATCTTTAATCTAAGAAAAATGTGCACAGCAAGAAAATCTTACTCTAATTCTTTTTTTAAATGAACAGCCAGTTTTTAAAACATGTTGCATAAAGTTCCACTGGTAAATTTCTGGTGATGCATTAATTGATATTAACCCAAAATCATGCCAGCCCATCTCCTACACTAGGAACTAAAAGCCCAGATTAAACCAAAATGGGTTCAGTAGCGGAGAACACCACAATGTCAAACAGACATTTTAAGGAATCAGACAATTTTTTTCCTAAAACAAGACGTTGAAGTCTACTGAATCATGTAATAAGGAAGTCCTCTTTATTTAGCTCTTCCAAAATACTATTACTACTATTACTACCATTACTACCACTACTACTACTACTACTAATAATAATAAGAGCAATAACTTGCCTCCAAGTTAACTATTCAGCTTTTCTTCTGTTAACACTAAGTTCACTATGACTACCAAGCTATTGTCTAGTGAAGGCTCTTTCTATATTTTATGGAAAGGATGTTATTTTTTCTTGATCAAAAGTAGGATACTTATCCAGAAATGTTCCTACCAATTATTAGATCAATTTTTAAAAGTCTGTAAAACATTAGCCCATACTCATCAATGTTTTCTGATTTTGTGTAACTTTGCTGATTTAAATTTTTAGCAATAAAATCAGAACTGCAACCTTAAGAGATGATACTAGTGCCAATAGTTGAGTGTTCTTTCACTGGAGTCATCACACATTGGTAAAGTGCAAATCATACATTGATAAAGTGCGGCTCTGTAATTGTCTCCAGGTGCTAAGTGCCTGTAACTCACAATCTTTACTGCTATAGATGTGTTACAGATCTGAGTGTCTCTTAGACATCTCTATGAGTTCTTTAACAGTCAAATTCCATTGCCTTATCTCATTGGTGGCTATCTGGAACTCTTCTACTAGTTTTTATGGTCTCTGTGGACCTCCCCTCAAGTCACCAACAAGTGCCCCCATTCTCTGCCAGTTGTACCACTAGTCACTCTTGGTTGCTACCAGATGATGTTTTGATCCTCATGTGGTTTATACCAGATGAGCATCAGTACACTGCAGGGAACCTTCTTTGACTAACCTAGATGAATATGAAGAAGCATTGACTATCTAGAGCAGCAGAGGGGACAGATTAATCTTGAATGGTCAGTATTTCAAGCCTTGACAGGGTGGAGTCATCAGGGATTGGCCACAGAGCAAAATCAGCTGGATTAGTCAAGGTTCAAATCCTTCTGCATCAGTTATCTGAAGGGCAGAGAGTGCAGACATCCAGTATGATCCAAGTTTAAGGCTGCTGATTGGTCCAAGTTCAAGCCTGTTGAGCTCAAGACTGACATCTTCTGGCATATATTAAAGCCTCCATTATAGCTGTCAATAACACCCACTCCTAGAAGGAAAAGGAAAGGGTTGGATTATTTCTATTTCATTTCAATATTACAAATTAAATTTTATTTTCAATGTTAAACATTTCTCTTAATTTTTGTTTGGTTATTTGGATTTTTTTTGTTGTTGTTGTTATCAAGAATCAAGCTCAGAACTGTGTATGTCAGACAGGCACTGTGCTGCTGAGCTGTATCCCCAGCTTCTCTTGAAATTTAAAGCCAAAGTCACACATGAGCACTAGATAAATATCTTCCAGTTTATGAGTAAACGTTACTTATGCATTATAAAAACTCAGAATGCCATGTTACAGCTGTGCTTTGTCAAACTACGGATGTTCTTATAAGTATAATTTATCCCTTGCAAATAATAGCACCTTCTTTGGGCCCATTTTGAGGGGTAGAATATTAGGAGCTCACTAGGGAACAGAGACATGAAGAAACACTAGAACTTAAACTCCTAAAGTCTTTGGGACAAATGGGAAGAATTAATCTAGTTTTTCTAGCCTACATTAAAAAATCATACTGAGATTAGAAAAAAAGAGGTATTATAACATGACTTCCAAAGTACCTCATAACAGACAAAAACAATGACCTCATAAAGACATGAACCCTTCATGCCTAACAACTTGTGAACATCTTAAAGTTTAATGCACAGTGTGTGTCTAGAGAGAGTATGTGACTGACTAGTTTCTCAAGGGGGATTGTTGCCATTTTCACCATCGCATACCTCTGAACTGGGTACAGATTATAGACCAAAAGGAAGTCTTCTACCTATAGCATGTGATGCAGAATATTTCAGTCATTAAAGCACTACATACCTGAAAGTGGTCCCACAAATTATATTGCCTAGAAAAGACACAGGCATTTTAGATTGTGCAGTGAGACAGTGTGACCGGAACCTAGCAGTACTTGGTTGATTCTCCTGGCTAGAGTTTTAAGACTACATCAGTCACTTCAGCTAGCATTCTAGAGTGCCGGAAAGCAGAGTGTGTGAGTATTACAAAGAGGAATTCTTTCTTCTTCTTGAAGATTGAGACAGCCCTCACTCAGCATAGAATTAAGTACAGCCCATGTGACTTTGTGATCCTTGTTAATAAAACAGAAGTAAATTATTCAAAATGCTTCTGCTTACAGCTTGTTGAGTTCTGTCCTAAGCAGAGAGGAGGTAAATGTCTGCTGACAAATCAGGTTAAAATATTCCACTGTGGTGGAGTTTATAATCTTGCCTGTGCTAGTTGGTTGTGAGATAGGATAAATGTGAGATAATAATTAATAAGGGATGATAATTAAAGGGAACTTTAAATTGTCCTGAAAACGAGAGTACCAAAGAATGAGAGAAAGAGACATCATACAACTACTAACATTCTACTTGAAAATAATAGGGACTTACATACAGATTTATATTTTGAAATTGCAAAATGAAACATTAATGGTGAACATGGTGTTTCAATTCTATGGACTTCAAAGCTCTCTCATCCTCAACTACACTATAATGGCTCTCGAATCATTAAAAAGACATACTGCTTTAAACCACAGTCTACCAACAATTCAAAATGGCCCTTTTCAGTCTTTATGCTTGCTTCAAAGTCCCCAAGAAAAGATCTGTGGGCCTGGAGATAGCTGGCCACACCATATGAAAGGAGCTCTCTGCTTGTTTACAGGAGGGAGGAGGGATTTAGAGGAAGCAAGCTACTTTCCTTGGTCTTACTGACAAAGCATGTGGGCTAGCAGACAAAGACTGACTGTTTTCTGGGATAAGCACTCTCTGCTGTTAAAAGATTTGTCTTCCTAGTTAGCGACAAATATTATTTAATAGAGCTGTCAATTATTTTTGGAAGAAAAAGAGAATAAAAGAAAATGTATGAAAGAACTTGTCCATTTTCTCTCCAAACCATGATTTTATTTTCAAGACGTAACCCCAAATATATGAAACATAATTGCAAGCTAGCCATGTGACAAGAGGGGGAACTCAGTTCTCACTTTCAAAACAGAACAGTGGGTAAAACTACCATGTTCATTTGTTTCTAATTGCTAAAGGAAAATGACACACACCCCACCCTGAGACTCAAGGAGGGTTAATAAATCCATGAGCTGAGTCATGTAGCTGAATCATAGGCGGAAAAGAAAGGGAAAAAATCCAGCTCAGTTTGTTGGTTTTCTACTTTTGGAGTTCTACATGTAACCTGAACCCTTCTTGGCAAAGAAAGGATCATTATTGTACTTACTCTAGCTTATTGAAGACAGAGACATTGTATTAAAAAAATGACGTTTTATTGCTTTATCCAGCTGGTATTCAAATCCCACAGCAACAATAAAATTATAATTATGGATGTGTATGGGTCGTCCTTCTGACCTTTGGACTTCCCAGCAGACTATGTCTTTTCCTGCATCATGACAGTACCATTGCAAATACATCCTGTTCAGTTCAGATATTTTTACTTCTTTAAAAGTCATAGTTACTTTGTAATTCCTTTAAAATCAGCTATATAGTTAGCTGCCTTGAGCTTTTCCTTAGAATTTCATTCAATTAAAAAGTTATCAGTTAACTTTTATGGTAAAATAGATGAATAAATAGGATTTCTCATCTGAAATACTTATAACCTTCCTAATTGATAAAACATTTAGAATTTTGTTAAATTCCCATTGTTCAAGAGTTGAAAAGAATTTAATACTAGGTCTACTAAAATTGTAGAGGATATTAATTTTAGGTTTTTTAAAAAATATTACATTGAGTTACACTTTTATAAACCAGAAGAATAACACAATATGTAGAAAACTTTTTTATTTTGTTGTGCCATATTTAAATTATTTTGGAGCTTTCATTTTTCAAACACATATGAGAGTCCATACACAAAGATGAAATTTCTGCTTGCTATCAATTTATTTGGAAGCTATAAATAAAAGACTTTCTTATTCACTCAAAAATATATATGGTGCGTATAAGATGTTAGGAATCAAACAGAGTTTCATTCATGTAAGGATGCAATGGCTTTAAGAAACTACTAGATAATGTCCATGTGGAATATGCACTTTTAAAGATTAAGTTAAGATACAAAAAAATAACTTTAAATAATCTGACATTTATCCCAAAGGCACTGACATGCCACAAACTCCTTAAATTCCTGTTTATAAGCATTTGTACAACATGTGCTTCTCTCAGATTCATAAGGGTCATCTTATCTTTGCATCCATCCTGTCTTCCACACTACTGCCCTTTTCCTTCCCCTGTACTTGTAGATCTATAGCCCATTCTTCTCCCAGAATCCTAATACATTCTTACTCCTCCATACCATTTTACAAATCACTTCAGTTGGAAAGAATCTGCATTACATGTAATTATCTATAAATGTACTTTTTCAGAATCACTAATGAAAATATCTATTTCAAGTATTTCATACTGTAATTTATATTAGTTGTCAAGGCTCGTATATGGTTTTCAAGAAAGGATTAATGGCCGGTCTAATCAAGAGTACTACTTGATTTAAAAACCGCTCAATAATGTTTTCTTAAGTGGTGAACAATACAACCAGGTGGGCTGAGGCTTTAATCATGTTGATGCAGGTTCATGAAGTACTGAGTGGAACCTCTACCACCACACACATATGCATATAGTATTTATGCATGGAATGAGCATAGTTACATTTTTCTTGAGGAGAAATCTAAAAAATTTAGACAAAGCAAATCTCATCTTATCAAGAAATCATTTTAAGTGTATGAAAGAGCCTAAAGCCATTAAGATGGGGGATTTAAAACACTAGCTTGAATATAGCTGACCAAAGAGCTAAAGTATTGTTTTCTGGAAAGTGAAATTATACAAAATTTTTCTATTTACACAACATAGTACTGTTGCAATTATTTTCTATTATCTTTGCCATCTTGAATTTGCCCAAAAGATACTAATATTCTATACTAATAACCAATATTACAAAAACTAGAAGTTATCCATATTTTCATCTAACATCATGAAATGAAAAAAATGATCTTAAAATTTTGAAATCACTGTAGGGAAAATGGAATGAGTCACATCTTTAGAAATGTATTATATCATTGGAAAAATCATTTTCCTGCTCTTGATAAACCTTCAGAATGCTTATCTTTAAAACTGCAGAGCCGAAATTAATCAGGTATTTCATTCTGATGGCGCAAGGAATGCTTATATAAGCGGATTAAACATGTACTTTCCAATCTCAAATAATCATTGTCTATTTATTGGCAGACATCAGAAAAGAACATGGTTGGAGGATACTCTTCCTTACAAAGGTATTTGACTTTTCTGGACAAGGGAAAGTGATCTAGGAGACCAGTATGCTGGTGATTAGTGTTGCTTGTGTTTTCAGTTCCTCAGCCTTTTAGCGTTTAGACTGGCAGCCTTTATCAATAAATGGAATGCTGTTTCTTCAACCAAATAATGACACCATGATGCTGCTTTTCATAGCCAGAATATTACTTATATTTATTACAAGGTTCATTGCATTAATATAGCTTTTAATAATTAAAATATTGAAAACTTTAATCTAGAAGGTACTTTGTCACTATTTCTTGCTCTCCTTGCTAATTAATACAGTATATTAATGTTCTTTGGTTAGTTTTGGGCAGGTAATTCCCATTCCTAATAAGGTAGTTCTGGATAATGGTTACTAAGCAATTAACACTACTGCCATCCACCTTTATATTTATATTTGTCAAAGGAAAACGGAAACCCTTGTCCATGATTGCAGTAAAACGCAAGAGTCTATCACAATAGAATAAACTTACTTGTTACTAGAAACAGTCATCTGTGATTCAGTCTCTCGGTAGCAGTCAGTTTCAATTAATAGCAAATGCAGGTTCTTCCTGGAATTTTACCTGTATGGGCATGTGGGAAATCCAGATACATTCAGAAAGAAACACATTATAAGAGAGAGACCAAAAGAACAGCCACCAAATAAGTTTTGGTGAAAGAAATAGGGAAGGCAAAGCAAAAGGGCATTCTGAGAACAACATAACATATAAGTCATTTGAATATGCATCGTAAAGCTCTTTAAATATTACCAGACTTTACTAAGGTAGGGATTTGACTCATTTAAACCTGTAATACTCATTAAAAATAAGCCTGAACTCTATGTAAGTTTTTTTTTTTTTAAATGACATTTTTAGCACAGTGAAAGATTACAAAATATAATAGAAAAGATTTTTTTGGGCAAAATTATCACCTTAACTTGCAAGCAGCATTTTGTCAGAACAACTTGAAAACTACTAAACTAGTTTTCAGAATGGCTACATAATTTTATACTCCAAAGTAAATGAAAGTCTCGATTTCATTAACTCCTAGTTAGTATTTGATATTGTGAAAGTTATTTTTGTCATTCTGATAATTGTAGTGATATTTCTATGCTAATTTTCTTTTCTTTAATGACTAATGATATTAAGCTTATTTTTGTGTAATAATTTTCAACTTCTGCATTCTGTTTAGTAACATGTTTCTTTGTGGTTTGCTTGATTGCTAATTAAATTGTTTTGTTTATTCTTTAGTAATGAATTTTGAGGATTCTGTGCATATACTAGCGAATAGTCTTTTGTTAGCTGACCTAGATGCTTCATTTACATACTTTATAGACCCCCACTCTCCATTTTGTCTTTTCATCCATTATAAAGTCTTTGGCAAAGCAAATTTCTTTATTTTTTTAAAGCAAAATAGAGAAAAAGATAGAAATGGTATAGAATTTCAAAAAATGTGGGAAATTAACACTAGTTAATACATTGCATATTGCTATTTTAGAAGTAGTTGATCAAGTTACAAGATTTAAGCATAAAATTATCAAACAATGAGTGGGATAATAATTTGTCTGATTTTTTTTCTTTTATGAATTGCACTTAGAGACCATGTCCAAGATCTTTGCATTCGTAAGTCAAAATATTTTATTTTCTAAAGTCCTATCAAATTACTTTTTATACTTCAATTTGTGCTTTAATTTGAATTATTGTTTACATAAAGTATATGGCAAAGTTCAAAAATTTTACGGATTTTACTTTCTTGGGAATCACCTGATAATAAGGCTATTTTTCTCCCATTGAGTTCCTTTTGCACATTCATCAATAATTAAGTGTATATATGAGAATGAGTCTATTATTGGGTTTTGCATCCTGTTTTATTGACCTATATATTTATGCACATAGAAGTTTCATATAACTTTAATCATGTGAGAATATCAAGTCTTGGAAAAATTTTTTATTCTGTATTAATTCATTTCTTTAGCATATTAATATGTTGAATTGCTTGTATTGATTTTCATATGTTGAACAAGTTATACATTTCTAAAATAATCTAAAATAATTTGCTTTAGTGTAGAATTCTTTTTATATGGTAATAAATTCTTGTTGAAAGTAGTTAGGTAAATATATTTTCTAGCATATTCATGAAAAATAGTGTTCTTTAGCGTTTTTTCTACATCATCGTCTTCAAATGTTGGTTGTTATGCAATGAAATCATCTGTGCTTAAATGTTTCTCCTTTCTCAGAGGTTTATTAAATTATAATTTTTACTTACTTAATACTTACAATGCTATTTAACTCATTTATTAAATATTAGGTGAGTTATGCTAGAATTTTTTCAGAATTAATGCATTTCACAAAAATGTTTATGTTTATGGGAAGAATTATTGTTATCCATAATTATCTGTTATAATTATTTTTGCTATTAGCAAACTTTGTGATGATATTTTTGTTTCATTCTTGATATTACTTACCTGTGGCTTCTCAACTTCTTTTTACTATCAGTCTTACTAGAAATATACCAATTTTATCAATAATATATGTTCAAATCATGAAATCTAAGTATGTTGACCATTGTATCATTGCATATTACATATTTCTATATCTAGTGGTTTTCTTTGCTGTAATGTTTCTCTGATTGGTAGACATTGCTAATATAGCCATGACCCATCCTTTTTTATAAGCGTGGTTAGAATATATTTTGCTCTATGTCCTTGGTTTCAACATACAGTATTAAATTTGAAATCTATGTCTGTGGACACCATATAGTGTTAATCTTTGGATCTCTAGGTCCCTAGACATTTTCACTTCTCTTTACCTCTCTAGACTCTTTTTGTAATTTTTTTTATATTTAACTAGAGGGGTTTAGATGTAGTAAGAATATGAAAAGCATGACTACTAAAGCTCTCAGAAACATTACTTTGTTTAACTACATTCAGATATGGCCAAAGAAAACAAGAATTAAACAGCAATTGTGTAGTCAATTAATTCCTATCCTCATTTAGATATATTCTGAGTTAATTACCGTCAGTTTTACTGGTGATATAGAGATGTGTAGAAAAACTGTCTTTGGGGATCACATTTTTGTTAGACAGAAAAGATAAGCAGAAATTAAACACAATGCAAAATGTGTTCATGACCTATGTAAGACACTGAAATGCAGCTAATTTAATACCAAAGAGGGAGCCAAAAGAAGAATCTTATTATGTGAGAATTATAGGATAAATATAAATTAGCTAGGAGGTCTAGGATAGAGACTGCAAGTACAGAAAGGGCTGTTCCTTCCACATCCTTACTTTATAAAGGCCCCAAATCCTAAAAGAACATAGTGCTATTGGGTGAATAACAGTGTTTGCACTGACATAGGAGAAGGGTTTGAAACCATTTACACGGGAGAGATTAAGTTAGAACTCATATTTAAAAATTCATTCCTGTGGGTCAAGAGATTTGCCTTGACTGTTATAACAATAGGGAATGCCTGAAAAATTTTAACTATTGGTTCAAACTGACATTAAATGAAGTTTAAAAAAATATATGCTGATCAAGGAACACAAAATTTTTCTGATCAAAGAGCACATTTGCATCTAAGAACAAGAAAATGTATATAGTATCCTGCTCTCCTTTTCAAAGTGAAATGCCTTATCCGAGACTGAAAACTCCAAACTATTTCTTACTATCACTGATTGTTAAGTCAGTTTGTTTTATCTTTATAGCAGTTGTAACCTGTAAAACTAAGTGGTTGACTTGAAGGTGATTTTTACTTTTACTGTCTATATTGGTCAGATTTTTATTCCCAGGACAAAATATTTGACATATAGTAAGGCCTTACTTGAACTCACGTTTCAACTTTTCAGAAATTTGAGTCGAGAATCTGCTAGCTCCAGTTCACAAAGATGACAGCAGAAGTGTTTGGTGGACCAAATCCACTTAACTCAGGGCATCTAGAAAGCACAGCAAACAAGGAAGAGCCCAAAAGAAAGGGATTATGGACCATATAGAGGACCCACGGTTATTCCCCCTTGACTCACTTAAGCATGCCTACATGTGTGGTTCATTAATCCTTTAGGTATCTCTGAAGCCCTCCACAGTGACAATCAAATTTAATCATCACACTACTATATATCTATTGTCTGTTACTGGTATTACATTGAGCCTGTTCCCAACAATCATCTGTGTGCTATATGAAATGAAATGTTGGAAAAAAATGATGAAAAGCATCAAAAATACAGGTTCTTTATGTTAACTTGTTCGTATTTTTTCATTTTTCCCCACTTATTGATAAGTCGTTGGTGTTTAAGCTGGACAAAGTAGTACATGATTCTTTTTATGATATGACATGATAAATAAGTTTCAATTACCTAAACTATGAATCACCTTCTTTCTCACTTAATTGTACTCAGAAGTCCACAAAGGAAATATGAGCCAATTGTCTTTCTGTTGTTGTAACAATATGCAATGGTATAGAACCAACACTTAGCTTGACTGTATTAAGATCTAAACTGTTAGTTTGAAACCATCCGATGTAATCAAGTTGTATGATATAAGCAGATGTATTCTGATATCAACCATTTTATGTCATTCCTCCCATTATTTCCTCTCTGTGACTTCTCATATTTCATTGTTGCCTTCCACCAAGGAAAGAGCAGACTTTCTAGATCTACTCTTTTTCTACAAATAGCCTAGCACATTCAACTTTTAATGATATCTGTCTCCAAACACTTAAGAACAGTTTGACTTTTACTCACAAAAAGCATGTCAGATGACTGAGGGTAGAATTAACTTTCCTAGAGATTGAGTGAAATTTCAAATTGCAAGTAACAAACAAGGTCCTGAACAATAGCACATGACCTCTTCAGAATGGTCACATTCCAAGCTATAGTGTTCATTAGCAAGCATGTGAAGCTTGATCAGAGGTCATGAAGATCAGAGCTCTCACCCATCCCATGCCAGTGTGACAGGGTGAGTTGAGCACCATCCCTTGCTGTTCCTGTAATTACACAATTATAGCCAATGGATGGAAAGATTTCTCTGAAGTTGACTGGATGAAGTTTTCCTATTGTGCCTCTGCAACATCAAAAAACAAAATTTCAACACATTTATTTTAAGGATCTAGTGAATTTATTTGAAGTTCTAGAATTGAGCAACATCTTCTATATAGATCAGGGAAAATGCATGTTCCAGTGATTGGAATCATGACATTGATTATGTTTCATATGTAACACTTAATGGAAATGGCTCCATTTTGGTTGAGTCTTGTCACTAAGTTGAGGAGCCCAGTCTAAAATCAATGATTTCCCATGATTTTTGTATATCATTGCTAAATTTAACTACTGAGATAGGTACATTATTTAGCTGTTATTAAACAATGCCATGGGTCCCAGCAAAAAATCCAGAATTATTTTTGTTACCTTTAGAAAATGTTGCTGGGAACATTCTCCTCATTGTGTTTTCATTGTTTCCACAACAGTGGCAGCCTGAGGGCATCTCAACCACTAGAAACACTGCACCCTTTGGAGGACACAAAATGTGCAAAAAAATGTTTGTCTTGGAAGAATTTCATGGTCTTTTTCCTTCACGATGGTTTTCACTGATAGTAAAATACTGCAATTTGCAAAACCCCAACTCAAAATTACCAAGTAAATGTGCTGTTTTTTTTTTTTTTTTCACTTAGGTAATATTAGTAATTGTGAGAAAATAACTTGGACACAAAATATGACTGTAAAATTCACTTTCATCTATTCAGATAGCAATATTAATAATGTTTGTGACAAATTTAATCTAACATAAGCTAACATCCTCCTTTTATGTTATCTATAGAAGGATGTGGAAATAACTAAAAGTTTCAAAAATGCTAACGTTTAAGTGTGTGTGTGTGTGTGTGTGTGTGTGTGTGTGTATTCTTTTGAGACAGCATTTCACTATGCAGTTCAAGTTGATCTCAACTCACTATGTAGCCTAAGCAGTCCTTGAATTTACAGTGATCCTGCTTCCGGTTTCCAAGTGCTGGGATTACAGGTGTGTGCTAACCCACCTCGCTTTGTTTTAGTGTGTGATTTGTTTGTTTGCTTGTTTGTATATGAAGGTTAAATTTTAAACAATGATTCAGAGGCAGATTTGCACAATCCTGTCTGTCATTTTTTTTTTATCCTAACACCTGCCCTATATGTATGATATGATAACTCTCTGGTAACAGCCCAAAATAAAGTAAAATTTGGTCAGTGATACATCTGGTATATTATCAATCTCACGTCCACTATTTTAAATATAATGATATCTGGCTGATAAAATGAATTTATTGATCTATATTAGACAGAAAAGTGCCTGATTCTCTTATCCTGGTGCTGGCTGGAGGAAGAATGTGACTTGCCTGCTGGCCATTGGACCTCTTCACCTTGCTTCCTTTTGCCCAAAAATGGACTGGGAAGGGTTTTCTAAGTTTTTTCTGGCTAGTAAACTGCCATTTTCCACTCCAATGTGATTACAATTGAGCCAAGAAGTGCATGATATTTTCTAAGTTTCCCTGGAAATGAAAATCTACATTTCATAAACTTGATATTTCTTAAAGTGTTCTTTTTGTGATATTATTCATATGACACAGCCTCCTTATTCCTATATTTGTATAGTGTGCTGCAGAGAATTTGTGTGCTATTTAAATCACATATTGCAAAAACATGGACATAATATTTTTAGACTGATATAATCTCCTTTTGTTTCCAAATCATACTTGTATTTTATTTTAGGTCAAATTTTAAGGGGAATACAAAAATAACTAAGACTCAGAGCTTAGTGATCTGAGTGGAGATATGGGCAAGAAATCAGGCATGCTAATACATGCAAAAATACATCATTGGTTCTTACCCACTTTTGGGATCAAACATTTTTGAGATGCTGAGAAAAGACAAACATTCAGAAAAATTCATATCCACACACATAATTATGTATATAATTTAACATTATTATCAACTAATCATTTAACTGCAGCTATGGTCCTATTTCAAAGAAACAAGATAAATGCTGAAGACATATGATAGGCAGTAAGGACACTAGGACACCATAAAAAGATTTTGTGATAGAAGAGTTTAAGGTCATATTAGGAAATTTCCTCAAGCAGATATTTAGGTTCGTAAGCACATATATTTTTTTACAATATATTGTTTTAAAAAGAGGACTGGACTCCCACAAAAATGTAAAACACGCAGTGTATTGTATGTAGTATATTATATTACACACTTTGAAATTACTGCCAATCTCATACAGAAAATTGTGATAGAAATTTATATACTAGATGATAACCTGATTTTAGAGAAATCTGGAGACACTGAAGGTATTTTATTGGAGGTTCAAGTATTCAAGTCTGTAACACAGCAAACTACTATAGAAACAAAGTGAAAAAATCTTTAAAAAACTTCAAAAATGTAGTTGGTCAGGTAAGAAGCTACTGAAAAAGTTGAAGTGAACAACAATGATATCCTAAAGTAAATAACTAAAAACTGACAATGGGAATAGTATTAATCATATTCATATGAAAGCATTTTTGGGTACCCAAAAGTAAAAGTCAGTGAAGTGAAAGATATGAAGCAAATCAGAATAAATTATCTCACCTGACTTTCTTGGAATGTAAGTACCTGATGCATGCTAATTATATATTTGTGCTCATTACCATATTGCCTGTAAGTTAGGATAGGCATTGCAACACAAATGGGCAAGTGCCAAATTCTAATATGTCTGCATTAATTTTAAAGTCTCTCACCTAATAAGCAACTCAGAAAACATCATAAAAGGGAGCCTTAAAAGGTAGACATATATTTAAATTATGCTTTTGCTTAAATGGATGTCTTTGGGGCAAAAGTTCAAATTACTTTCCAAGACAAAAAATAAAAACCATTTCCTAAAGCATGAGTCTAGAACTATTACTTTCTTCCTCCTTATAATCTTTCAAGTGAATGTAATTCATTTCACTTAAGTAAATTATTCCTGAACGCCTAATACACATAATGCATTATGTTTGATGGACATGTGGTAGGGAGAAGATTAAAAACTAAAATGCATTTCCATTATAAAAAGCTAAAAGGGAAAAGTTTTGACAAAGAATAGCTTATGATGTGCTGAGGAGAGATACTGAGGAAGCAGAGCTTTATCCTGGCTGCATGTTGGAATCAGATGGGAACTGTAAAAAATACTGATATCCGGTCTCTGCACCTTGACATTGAGTTAATAGGTTGTAGCAGGGAGGACATCAGAAATTTTAATGTCTTCCTTGGCATTTTTAAAATGCAACCAAGAGTGAGAATCAATGTTTTATCAAATGGTTGATATCTGAGATTAAAACTTATTGGATGGTAAAATTTTGAGAAATAAAGATACAAGTAAAAATGAAGAGCCATTTACAATAAAAGGAAAAACCAAAATGCTAGATGCAGAATGTGAATGAGAGATAAAATGAGAGATGTGAACCAAACTATATATTGAGGTGCTATGTAGAACAAGCAATGTATAACTAAACATAATATTCTAGTTCAAATCCTGAATTTAGCCTTTACTGGCTGTGTGAATATATAGTATTTACGAGACTTGTGAGTACTGATTTCATTAAAATGAAAATAACAAGTATCGCTCAAGATACATTCAGTCCTTAAGAAATATTGAAGTAGTTAGGATTCTTCAAAGCAGCAGAAGTAATAAGAAATACATGGGATTTTGTATAATAGTTTTGACTTTCATGATTATGGAGACTGAAGAAACCTATGAGTTTCCATTAATTTGCAAGCTGGAGACCCAGAGAATTCAGGGGTTTTGCTGTGAGAACTAGAGTTAATGGCATAAGACTTAGTGTAAAGATCAGTGTTCTAGTTTAAGCAGTCAGATAAAGAGAGTAGATTCTCCTTCCTCTCATTTTATTTTTATCACTGCATGTCTGTAGTACATGAATTTCACATTCCTCTTAGGGGCTGAGTACATGTACATAACACAGCTCAATTCTTTTTAAATCCCTTTCCAATTTCTATCGCCTCCATCCATCCCTCCCTAAATCTACTCTCGTCATTTTCATTATTTCAGTTATTGTTATTATTATTATTATTATTATTATTACTATTATTACTCTGTCACATGCTTATGAAATACAGCATTGTTCATTGTGGATATTTGGTATGTGAAGTGACACTATCAGTCTTTTTACTTCTATTTTCTTCCGCCATCCCCTCGGCCTCATTCTCCTGGACACCTTCTTATTTGCAGATCTACTTCTTCGGTTCCTTCTATCTTTTCTTTAGTTTACCCTTCATTTGCATTTTGCCTTACCCAAATTAAAGATACCATCTAAAATATATAAATAATTTTTTAAATGTAGACCTCCCCATAACAAAGACCCAATCAAGGTATGAACAAGTAAAATGAACAGTTCTCAGCAAAAGTGAAAATGGGCAGCCAAAAAAAAAAAAAAAAAAAAAAAAAAAAAAAAGGTTAACATCTCTGCTCATGATAGAAATTCAAATTAAAGCAATACCAAGGTTTCATCCTACATCAAAAAGCATGACTATCATCAAGAAATCAAGCAATAACAAATGCTGGTGCAGTTGCAATACGAAGAACCTTTTATACATTGCTTGTGAGAATACAAAGTAGTATAAACAGTATAGAAGTCAGAAAGGACATTTATCAGAGAAATAAAATTAAAATTTACAATTAACCCAAATATTCCTCTTTTTATCTTTTTAGAATTTCTTTGTCCTCTAGCTTCCCTTGACATAGATATGAAACTCAGTACTGTATAAATTTCTATACTATAGTCTCCCTGTTCTTCTCTAACCAAAGTACCATTGGATGGTGAAGAATTTTGAACTATCTGTTTAAGGCAAAATTTTAGTGTTTAGGTGGATTAAAGACTTGCTATTTTATCACTTCTTCTAAAAGAAATGGCCCAGGCTCAAGAGCTTTGCCCACTAACATGAGAGATATTTTTCTCTGTATCATGGTTATTTAATTGAGCAATATATTTTAAATGTAAGGATAAGAGGTTAAATGTTCTAACGTGAGTGTGGTTTGTTTTCTAGAGATACCATTTTATCTTTTCAGAATTCTAGCCCAGGTGAAAACCAGTAGACATTTTTATGATGTTGTCTGATTCTTCTAAGCAAATGTATCTCAGTAGAAATTCTCAGAAGTAAGAGCCCAGAATACAATACTGAACAGTTGTAACAAACAAACAAACAAACAAAAAAAGCTTTAATTGTTTTTCATACTATTTTTTCTAGTTTCATTTCCATTCTTTAGATATTTTCATGAATGTTTATAACACACAATATTCCATATGTATAATGTACTACTGAATAAAATAGATACCCTAAGATACAGTTTTACCCTTCTATTTCCTTTCCAAGTGACATTGGTACATGCTAAATAAATAAACAAATAAATGGCATTTTTTAAATTTAGATCAGTTCTTTGGGATTCAAGATTATTGCTCAGTAACTTGGTCTGGATAGATTTCTGTAACTGAAGTGATTCAAATCTGACTTACTATGTTGGTTTGGAGAGAATGAAAGAAAGTCTTTTAGCTTGCTCTTTGTGTGTTTAGTGAGGTTAGCAGAACTGGACCAAAAGATTTCCTTGCCAGAGACATACTTTTGAAATTGAAATGAAATCCTTACAACAGTAAAGATTTCTTTCTACTTAAATATTATTTTTTTTTTCACTCTTAGCCTGGATGGGAGCCAGAGATCCACTCAAAGTATAATAGAGTTTAATAAGCAACTATTTACAGAGACATGGTTTAAAGGAACCAAAAGGGCTAATAAAGTGCCTGTGGGCTAGTATGCATAAAGTGTTGTTAAAAGTTATAGACTGACAGCCACAAATAAAACATACAACTTTACAGAATCCAGTGAGACAGACATGGCCATGGAATTTAACTAGGCAAAAGAAGCTATGAAAATAGTTCAACAGAACAATGACTTAAAACATGAGAGAGCAGATATATAAGTTACTTATTTCATTGCTGAGTCAAAATAGCCAACACCCAAAGTTAAAAGAGAAAATATTTAACTCACAGTTGGTAGAGATTTCACTCTGCAATCAGCTGGCTCCAAGGCAATGTAGCATGGTTGACAGGCATCACAAAGGAGAAACAGTTCATGGCAAGCAGAACTTAGCAAAGCAACAATGGTTTCAACAAGCAACATTGGCAACTTCTTTCTATTTTATATTTTATCTAGGCTACCAGGATTATGGTGATACCAATCAATCAGTGGACTGGTTTAGTAATCACACTGGCTCAATTCTAGCTTAAGAATCTCTGGATTCAAACACCTCAGAAATAGCCCCTGCCTATCACAGCAAAAGGCTTTGGGGAAACATCAAGAATTAAGCCATAACATTCCATCCCTGGTCCCCAAAGATTCATGCATATTCCTTTATGCAAAAGACATTTATTATTTCTCCAAGAATTTCCAAATCCATCTCCAAGAGTTTCAGCATTTCTGAAAAATCCAAGTCCAAATTCTCCTCTGTGATTTAAGGCTAACTCTTAGATGATACCTCCAATACAAACACAAAGACAGTTGAACATTGCCAACACTTCAATGGCACAAGATAGATATTTCTGTTGAAAAAGTACAAAAAACGATGCTATGATTTGTGTCTACACACCCCCACCCCTACCCAAAGCCTCATGCATTTTAGATGGAGCTTTTACAGAGGAAGCTACTCAACTGTTTGAGATTGATTCCTAGTATAATTCCAGGATTAAGGGTAATTCCTAGAATTAAGTGTAATTCCTGGAATGCAAAGTGAGTAATTGCTGGATCAGTACACTAATTTGATTGGCACAACCTTAATCACAGCAGTCTGGATAAGATAAAAGCAGCAGAAAAAGACTTGTTAGTACCTCCTCCTTATCTTTTTTTAATCTTTTATTTTATTTTTTTTACTGTCTTCTGCCACCGTGAACTGTTGCCCCACTGCCCTACACAATTCTGCCATGGAGCCAGATGATATGAACTGAAACCTCGGTGAATTATGAGATATATACTTTTCTTTCTTTAATTTTGGGTGTCAGCTATTTTGTCTCAGCAATGAAAGAAAAGTAACTAAGATAGAAAAATAGGATAAAAACAGCAACAAAGCAAGACCAAAGTCCAGCAGGGAAAATATTAAATGTACCATTATGCTCAGCATCCCAAGCAAACTATGAACATGTAAACTAAAAGGACTTGGGTGGTTCACATCTGTGGACCTTCTGGTGCTTTGACACCCATGGCATCTTTGTTTCGCCAGTTCTGATCTATTCTTGCAGTTTTCCTTAGATCATCCACATTACAGATGTGTCCAAAATTCTGGGGTCTCGACTTCACATTTGAGCTCACACATACTCCCATCTCTGGGTCACATTTCCTGATCTTCTAGGATTTTTCAGAAATCTCGGTGGAAGCCTTTTTGATTCCACAACTCTTGTATTCTACATGCACTAAAACCAGTACCTCATGGAGGATTCCAGGATCTCTTGCCACCTGGAGTAGCAGCTAAGTTTCCTTCTATCTTGGCTGTACGGGTGGAGTACCTGGATTGCTGAACTGTCTGGATCCAATCTCAAGAAACAAATTCTACAGGCCACACCATTCTGGAACATGGTGTTCTGAGATGTTCTTCTCAAAGCAAAATCTTTCACCTTTGACACTCTGAGGCTGCAAAAGATGGTTCATGTTGGTTCTTATGATGTAGTCAGGGCACCATTTCTGTTGTCTTCTTTGAAATACTTGAGTTTTTTTTTTCCCAGTCTTCTCAGCAGTGAATTTCTCTCCCATTTTTTTTTCTGTTGCATCTTTGTAGGCTTCATATTTACTGAAGTTTCCTTTCTGATCAAACTCATAATGCTTTAAATCATCCTGCTGGACTATTTGCTCTTGATTTTCAACATAATCTGGCTAAAAGACCCCAAAAGTAGCCATGCCACCTCCTCAACATTAGACTGCCTTGAAATTTCTTCTATAAAATTAGCCCCCTGCCTTTAATCTCACTCTTAGGAAGAGTTTAGACATTAGAAAAATGCATACAAACTTTCTATAAAACTATAAAAAGATATTGTCCATAGTTCAGCAACCAGTGTGGTCTTTCTTTCCAGCAGAAACTTTCTGAACCAGGTCTTTATCAACAGTTTTTCTATCAGCATTCTGGTCTTTTGAGATCTGAGCAGAATGTCCCATCAAGCAAGTCTAAGGCATTCCTGCTGTATTTTTTTCGGCCAGCAACTCAACATTTTCTCTTTCCTTTCCACCAATCCACCTTCATAGGCTCCTAAAGCATGTGTCAGGTATAGGCACAGTAAGGCCTAACTAATAGTGCCAAATTCTATCTTAGTTACATTTTTTATTGCTGAGTCAAAATACTCAAACCCAAACCTACAAGGGGCAAGGTTTATTTAGCTACATTTTGTAAAGATTTCAGTTCACAATTGGCTGGCTTCAAGCTAATATTGCATGGAAAATAGATACAGATAGAATAACAGTTGATGGTGAGCAGAAGGTAGCAAACAACGAGGGTCCAACAAGCAACCTTATAAGCTTCTTTTTTGTTCATTTTATATTCTATCTAGGCTACTAGGATAAGGAAAGTGCTAAACCAATCAGTGGACTAATTTAATAATCATACATGCTTAATTTCATCTCCACACACTCTAGATTCAGCCACCTCTGAAAAATCCACTACTTCTGACTACATGAGGATTGTGGAGAACATCTAGACAGAAGCCATGACAACAGAAAAAAAAATAAGGGGTAACTAAATACACTGACATAAGTCATCCTTCAAACTCTTACTCTTAATTTTCATTGTCTGGGCTCAATAACAAATCCTTCAATACAACTTGCATTGACCCCATATTATTGATAGTACAGTACTTCATGTTAAAAGCTAAGGAATATCAAGTAGATTCTTTCCCTATCTTTGAAAATATTTCTTCCATTTATCCATTACTATGTATGTTAATATACTATCAATAATTATTTCTGCTATTAAAATGGAAAATTAAAAAAAAAATAATGTGATACACTTTCTTTCAGTTACCATCAGAAGTCAATTGGAAGACTAAGAAAATCAGAAGAGTATATTTGTATTGAGGGTCCTGAGAAAGAAATCTTTGAGGCACTAAGTTATGGAGGGAAAAAATAAAATCAAACAAAAGAAAGAAGGAAGAGAGGAGAACCAAGAGGGCAGATAGGCTGGACTCTTATTTCACACTGCTTCCTGGAGGGCAGGGTATTACACTAACCCATCCCTGTGATTCCTCAACAGCAGAGCCCAGCATCCATCAACCCTCAGTGCCTAACAATTGAGTATCAGCAAAGGGCCCTGCTTACGTTTTACATTGTCTTTATCTTCCTATTTATTTCATATCTTGGGATTTTCAAAAGTAAATTGCTCTTCTTGTGTTGAGCCCTTCAAATAAACATTTGCTCCCTGAACACATGAAATCCATAACCCATCTTTCCCCAGCTATCCACATGTATGTATTTAAGGAAATAATAGTCAACTTCTACCAATGGTAAATTCAGGTGTATTTTTATGTTCTGTTCTTTCTGTTCTTTTCCACTGTGTTCCTTACACTTATTAATTTTAATGGAATCAAAATTCATAATTTTAGTTTAAATTTATTTTATATTTCTCTATGTAATACATCGTGTGCTAATAGTTTACCTATTTTAATCACAATCATCCATACTTTTATTTTGAGCAGGACTGTTTTAAAAATTTCAGTGTACTCTTTGATAGAAAGATTAATAGCTCAAGAACCTTGCTTCTTGACTTCATTAATGTCTATTAATTAGACAAAAACAAAAATTATAACATTTCCTTTCCCATTGAAATTGAATCATAGTCACAAATGTTAATAAAATTGGAGCATTTCTGAACTTTTAGAAGGTTTTTTAAAACTAAATCTGATGTTCATATGAAAGAGCTACCAGTACTTAACTATTTCCCCTGGCAGTGACAAGGACTGTGAGCAAACCTAAATATGTCAGAGAAAATTATCTGCTTCTCTTTAAAAACTTGGCTGATTTCTCTAAAATGAGATTTGTCTTTATCTTCCTGGAGTAAAAAGCATGGTTGATGGGAAAGTATTAATATTCTACAAGCTGTACTTATAGACTGCCTCCAGCACATTGTTACTATTTCAAGAAAAGAATTTTTCTTTGAATCATAGATCAATCATTTTATAAAACTAGTCCACATTGCCCCTTAAAAGTATCACAAAGTAAGGCCCCAGCCTCTTGTAGCTATTTCTGAGATTTCAGATGAGGGCAAGTTTTATGTACTGGCTCTTTTCCTGGTCTATCTATGGCAGCATGTCCCAAGCCACCCCTCCAGGACATACACTTTAGGCGTGCTAGTTTAGTAACATAGTGGGAAAATACGAACTATAAAGGCATCATTTATTTTAAATTCACACATATAACTTGCTGTCAAAGTAATTTTTTCTTTAGTAGAAGTTGTTTTTGTTTTATGGTCTGAACTAATACCTTCATCTCTCATTGATTCATCAATTCTAAAGTTTAGTTGATTGAAACACTTTGTGTGTGACAAGTGTGGTTTGTCAATTTTCAAGAAATTCAAACAAAGGCAAAATATAATGAGTATCACTTATACCACCAGCAATAATTATCTCAGAGATAAACTAGAGAAGTAATTTTCTTCCCTCAACAAAGAAACACTCCTTTGTATTCCCCAATATTTTAATTCTTCAGCTTTGAGGAATTAAAGGCCAATTTCGTACATATGCTGCCTGATCCGTTCTCAGGCAAAGTTGAGACACTGCCTGCCCCTAAAATGCCTAGAATAACCCGACCCTCTCCATGGCTGTCCTGTCAGGTGCTACTTGCAAGTGTTAGCTCATGAGCATCTGGAACATAAAAAAAAAATCAGAATATATGTGTTCTGAGCAAATAGTATAGTTTCAACAGGACTTGGAACCAGACCTACTTTCACAAGACAGGAACATCTTAAAATTGGACAATTTTTAGTGTGTTTTCTGCACTCCTTCATCAGAAAAAGATTGTCATCTTTGTGTGTGTGTGTGTGTGCGCGTGCGTGTGCGTGTGAATGTGTGTGTGTGCGTGTGTGTGTGTGTGTGTGTGTGTGTGTGTTTTACTGGGAATTAGATGTAAGGATTTCACACAGCATTGTAACCTCAGTCCACTTATATTGTTACTTTTCTTATTTTGAGGCACATTCTTGTTAATTCACTGAGTTTCCCAGGTTGGGGCTCAGCTCGAAATTCTCTTGCTTCAGATTCCAGAGCGCTGGAATTCCAGGTGTTCATCATCAAGCCTGACTGGTTCTTCATAGTTTGTTTTATGTATTCCAAAAGCAAAAAGTAATTTATATATTTATAAATTACTTATAGTGTTTACTTACAGATAAATCACATGCTTCTTATTATTCCTATATATAAAACATTTTTCTAATCAGTTTGATTTTATTATTTTTAGTTAAGATGACTTTCAATTTTTATAAAATTAAAACTATTCCTCTTTTCCCTTTTAGTCTGCTCAGATTTCTACCTGTCTATGCTATCTCTAAAGAAATTTAAAAATTTGCCTTTGGCATTTCCTTTTTCATCTCTTTCTGTTTGTTACTAAAGAGTGAACACAGCCATCAGCATACAACTAGTCAGTCATTCCAGGCTATCACACTTAGGAGTCCCACTGTTGCACTTAGAAATCCCAAACATATGTAGATGGGAAATTAAAGTGCTTTCATTACATACACAAGCAATAAATGAAAATTATTAAGACAAAGACAAAATTAATCACTCTTACAGATAATGATGGCTTGCTGTCTATATACTCTGAGGTTCTCTGAGTTCAACATGCAAAACAGGGTAAGTGGGATAGAATGATATAGACAGTTTAAGTTAAGCTTATGGAAGGAGTTATTCAAGCAATGGAATATATTATTTGCTGTACCTAAAAATCAATAAACTTATAATTCTTAAAGGTATATAAAACTAGGTATATAAAACTCTAGGTATATAAAACTCTGTAAAATTTGGGGTTCACTGCCAATCTGTGAACCTTACATGAAAGGAAGTTATCAGAAAGGGAACGAAGAAGGAGATGAGGGAACAAAGAAAGAAGGAGGAAGGCAGGGAGAGAGGAAAGCAAGGAAGAAAGAAGGAAAGAAATATTCCAGAAAGCTATCAAGACTTCCACTGGCTTCAGGTGAGGTTAGCTCTACTGTAACACATATTGCATTAGAAACAATGCATACTATATTTCCTGTTATTGTAATTATTGGTTTGAGAGTAAGATCCCAAATTGAAAGGAATTGTGCATATCCACTTTTCCTCAGAAATCTGAGGTTGTTCTAACTGGCTCAGAATTAGCCTGAATGCTACAATTCAAGTAGTTACATGCTGTGTCTTAAAAGGATTGATAAGTGTAAATCAATGTGGCTTCCATAGTCTTCTAGGATTAGTTCTTAAATACTTGACTGAAGTAGTTGCTAAGCTACAGAAACTTTCCATTTTTACCATGAATATTGAAGGTAATAACCTTGAATGCTTACAAATAGTAGGGATGATACAATTAGCAGAGGCAGATGTCATTGTTCTGGTAATAACACAGTTCTGAATCCTTTGCTAGGGTTTAAGATAAGTCCTATTATGGTGGCATAACCTAAAGTGCAGTGATTTAAACACTCTTTGGTGCACTTCATAGCAAATTATTTTGAGAACAGAACAAAAGAATGCAAGAGGGAATGGGTGCCTCCTGGAGGTGTGATATACTGAGGAAGTTGTTCCTTTCAAAGCAGCAGGTAGACAGAAGTCAATTAGCCTTTCCTGAGACCTGGCACAAGCCATGCAAATCCCAGGAGGGGAACAAGCCAAATTCACCCTTCCTGTAAGTCAACTGAGGGCATTCTTAGCCTAGGAGGAGTAATCAGAAGAACAAGCAGCCAATTCACCCTTCCTGTGGGCTGACCTGTGTGTGGGCTGGGAGACAAAAGACTCCCTGCCTTGATTTCCCCCCCCCAACTGGAAGCAATTGGCTGATTCAGAGGACAGAGTGAGTTCATGGCATCTGAGGTACCAAAACAACTTAGTGTCTACTATTTGGTTGACTTTGCAGGCTTGAGGCTGGAGGTCTGTGCATCTATTGAGAGGATAATGGTGTGCAGTGCAGCAAATATGAGGAATTTCCTTCTTTTTTTAATCCAATATTGTTCTCATTGTTTTGTTGTTTTGTTTTATTTTATTCAATGTTCTGCTTGGTTTCATTCTGTTTTATTTTTTTGTTTGTTTTTTTATTTGTTTGATTTTGTTATGGCTGATGGTATGTGCAATGATTTTGAAGATAACAAGAGGCATTATGGAAGCCATTGTCGATTTCCTCCTATCCTGTTTTGAAGTCTTTTATCTCTCTCACTGTTTCCGTTTTCGGTTAGTTTTATTCTACTTATGTTTTGGTTTTATTCTCTTTAAAATATGCTTTCATTCTTTTGTTTTTATACTTTTTTTTTATTTTATTATGTCTGATGATATGGACAGTTATTTTAAAGAAAACAAGAGACATTCTGGTGGTGTCGATTTCTTATTACTTTGTTTTGAAGTCTTGTATCATTTTTATTGTTCTGTTCAAATTGACTTTATTCTGTTTTATTTTGTTTGACTTTATGTCTTTAAAATAAAAATTAAAACATAAAAGACAAAGCAGCATATAGAAGTGACTCACTGTGGTTTTTGAAGGGCATTTTTACCTGGGAAGAGTCGTTGGCCCAGGTGACTCGGAATGAGTCCATTGGAGAGGACTATAATGAAAGCTTATTTGGAGACATGTGTCCATGATACAGTCAGTACAGGGAAACTGAATGAACCGCTTCTTTTCCTTCACTCAGCTGTGGCTACGGCACTGTTCTTGTGACTTTTCATGTTTAAGTTTAGGAGGTTGTAACAGAGAAAAAATGAGAGGCACGTAGAATCAAAAGTGTCTGAACTTTTATAGTCTGACTTGTATGAAGACTACTTAAAATCCCTCCTCCTGGGTTCTTTTTCTTTCTCCCTGTTCCTGTTATCCTTCAGCCTGTTCCTACTACTGTTAAATAATCTTCAACAATTCAGCTACTGACTCCTTACTGCAAAGTGCATGCTTGGGAATTCTTTCCTTCTCATGCACAGAAACCACAATAATCACAACTCTGGACTTTCTGTCCTGAAATTTTTGCTTGATTGCATTTCACCAGAGCAGTCTTATCATATTACCCTTATTTATGCAGCAATATTTTTGATGGCATTGGGATTTGTACCCAAGACCTGCATACTGAGATACATCTTCAGATCATTTTATTTATTAATCTGTTTTAAGTTTTGAGATAGAGTTTCACTAAGTCACCAAGTTGCACAAGCTGAGATGGAACTTCCCTTCCTTTTGCCTCAGGTTCTCAGAGTACTGGGACTCGAGATATGTTCCACCACACTCTGTTTATGCAGTGTTTCAGCATTCACTCAAGGGTTAAAGCTCAGTCTTATCTCCTTCTTTCCAGTTATTAGAGATAACATCTGTGCTGCATTTATAGAAGAAATGGAGCAAATCAAGGACTAATACTGTTAATGCTGTGGGTGTATGTACCACATATTGAACAGACCAAAAAAAATGATTTTACTTAATTGGTGATCATATTCTAATTGACTATATGTAAAAATTTATACAAAGGCTCTTTAAATCCCCAAAGGTCTTCTGGGAAAGAGGAACGAATTAAATGTGAATTATACTCATTTATGAGGCACTGACCTTTGTCATTAAGAATGAGTCTGCTTTTTCTGTCCTCTTAAAACTATCAGAACAATGTAAGATAAAACACAACACTCATTTCTTTATCTTGCCAAAGTTCTGTAGGGAACTGACTTATCACAGTCCATTTTGACATTGTTGATTCACCTGTTTACCTAGGAGAGCTCTTGTTCCATGCATTCTTAATTATTGCTCAGAATTTGCTGTTATCTTGTCCTCCAAAGTGGAATATTTAAGAATTTTATTTATAGAGTTCCTAAAATATTCCTGGCAATGTATTATACAAGAGTAAACAAAAAGTTAAACAACTAGCATAGTTGTCAAAATTATTTTAAATGTATCTGCCCTTATTTTTATCTTATTTTTTCAATGTATAAAAAGTTATTATGTACATTTGTAAGTCACATTAAGTATACTTATCTGAAACTCACAAATTAGCATTGGGTAAATTTTTGAGAGACACTGAAATTGTCCTTTCTCAATAATGGGACTAGAACTAATGGCTTCATGCTTGCTTTTCAGGCAATGTTACACTGAGTTAAATCCCAAACCACCTATAAAAAAAAAATTATTTTGACACAGTGTCTTGCTGAGTTGTCCAGTCTGTCCCCAAACTTACTATATTCCTACCCCAGTGTCTCAGATTGCTGAGATTACAGGCTTGTGCCCTCTCATCCTGGTATATTGGGGTTCTTCACTAAATTTTCTTAATCCTGATTTTTATTTGGTTACTCTAATACATAAAGCGTATTCTTTTGCTATAGTTGCTATATCACAATATTTGAGGCCCTTATTTTAAAATTACTCATCTAATTAGTTTTGACATGGAATAATTGCGGTTTCAACATGGAATAACATAGAATAATCATTTTTGGAGTGGTTAATAAATTATTTAAGTATAGGTAGACTGAATTTGTTGTAATGAATAAAGAATGGAGATTAGAAAAATAACTTCATTGATAGTTTGCTTTTTGTTTCTTCTATGTGTAAAAATAGATATGTACTGGGAAAAGATGTGTTATAAAGCTACACAGAAAGGTATGTCTTTGATTATAAAAGAAATAAAGTTTTTCACTAGAAGTCTTTTTAAAGTGAAGCTGTCAGCCCGTGGAATAATACTTCAAATGTGATACAAATTGCTATGGTTCACAGTGGCATTTCAACAAGCATTAAAGAAAATATTTCTAGCCACATTTTCTAATGGTTTAGTCATTTTGTAATTGTGACCAAACACATGATATACACAGCTTACAGGAGAAAAGGTTTACTTAAGGCTCAGAATTTCAGAAGTTTCAAATCATAGTTGGCTGGGTATAAGGCAACAGGATCATAGCAGAAGGGCATTTCAGGAAACAAGAAAGGAAGAAAGAGAGAGAGTGGGAGAGAGAGAGAGAGAGAGAGAGAGAGAGAGAGAGAGAGGGAGAGAGAAAAGAAAGAAAAGAAAAGAAAGAAAGAAAGAAAGAAAGAAAGAAAGAAAGAAAGAAAGAAAGAAAAACACTGTTCATCTTTTGGCATCTGCATATATAAGCCATGCAAGAAATTAAGGATGAAATTTAAGATAATTTTAGAAGCTCTATTGTCTGACAACTATAATTTTTTTGTTTAGTTTTCTTTTTTTGTCAACTATTCAATTGTAGTCTTGATTTTGTATTTTGCCTCTGAAGTCTAATTTAGCACTGAGACAGTGACAGATTTTTATGAAGATTTTGCTTTTAATTTTTATTAATCTCATATGTTTCTATAAATGAACTATATGACTCATACTATATTGTCTATTTTTAAATGTAGTGTGTCTAAAGTGTAGTCAACACTTTTTAGAGTATTCTGAAAGCATGCTTAATATTATACATTTCATATATATGATCTATAAAATTTACTGTGTCCTATGCAATTATTAAATAACCTGATTAGTTATACTATTTAGATGATTTTAATTCTTCTTTAAATTAAATCTTCATAAACAGGTTGGAATCCAAAAATATGTATAAAAGCTTCCATTATTTATGACTTTTTAATTTCCTTTGATTTATAACAATTTTCACTTAATATATTTTAATACTGTACTATTCAGCACACAAAGGTTTGTGACATTCACATTATAATTGTAGATTTTACATTTTACCATAAAAGATGACCTTCTTTGTCCTATTTAGCTCATTTTACCTTGAATTCTACTTTGTCTCTTAAGAATATTATGTCGGCTTAGTATTTGCTTGTATGTTAAAGTACTGTCTGTATTTATACTTTTGTTTTGAATGTTTCCACTGTTCTTTGGATTTAAATTTTTTGTTGGCTTCATTTTAGAATGTTTTGTCTTAATACATTTGAGATTTTTCTGTTTTTAACAGAGTGTTTAATTATTTTCAACCATAAAATCCTTACTTGTTAGCTCTCAAGTCAAATTATATATAGCTTTGAATTTTTATCTAGTTTGAGAAGAGAGTCATTTTGCCAATACTATTTTCACTTGTTTGTAGTAACTGTTTATCTTATGTAATTTACTGTTAGTGTGACTTAAGACAAATGATACATTGAAAAGCGTAGGCTGTTTAATAAGATCACAGTCTATAGGAAAGTGGGGATTTTAAGGTGTTAACTAGGAATTTAAAAGTCCTGTCTTCTGTCAGTCATATGGGGCACATAGTGATTAGCACTTAGTTGGTTTAAATTACTTGTGTGAATCTAGGTTTAAGTGTAAGAAACTATGCAAGTGGTGTTTAACGACTATTTATTACATGAGGATAATTATTTTAGCTAGTAGATTTTATTTAGAAGTGTCAACAATAGACAAACATGATGATAAAAATAAAGTGTTATAAGTTATCAGTCTATCAGCCTGATCTGTGGCATAATTCTGTTTCTAGAAATAATAAATAGAAATTTTTTCATGCACACAGACACTAAGCAATCCTAGGCTAGATGTTAGCACACACATGCACATATACACACTGAAGTAAGGCATTTCTCTTGATCTTATACATTCACACTGGGCAGAAGATTTTACATAAAGTGTCCCACAGAAAGATATGAATAAATCAGTATCTAAATATCAAAGAAGTAATGAAATAATCAGGGAAATCTCCTGGATGAACAAGAACAAGCTATCTCTTATAAGAGGTCAAATAAAAATTTGAAGGAAGAAATCTGTGTCATTTTCATTAGGAAGGACACATTACCTGTGCATTGCTCTGACTCATGTTGTAAGGCATTGACTATTCTTATGTGAAAATATGTCACAGTCAAAATACTCTACAAAAGAAGAAAAAGAAAAACTCTTCTTTCTTTGAATGTCTGGTCATGACTTTTCTCAGCATCGCCTACAATTTGTCAGATCTAAGCATCTATTATGAATTGAGAATTCATTTTACCTTTAATTACAAATAGGAAGCAGCTTGCATTTTCCAGACCGGCTTGTTTAGGACGTCATGCTCCCAGTGTGAAGAGTCTTTTCCTAGGGTTCATTACTTCCTTATACATACTCCTTCATTACTACATTTAGGAACTTGCCCTAGGAGAGAAGGAAAACCTGGCATCAGCCAGCTTCAGATCCTCCCACTGTTGCAAAGTTTTAGTTTTAAATACCATGTGTACTATCTTCAACCACCAAAAGTTTCACCTTCCACTATTTAGGACCGAGAGCTTCCAGTAGAAGAAAATTTCTGGTAGAGATTTTTTAACGTCTTACGCGTGTTCATTTATTGACCAATTAAAGACTTGCTCTAGGGAAAAGAAAATTATGTGTAGGAAAGGAAGGAGTCAAAATTTCATTATTTTCAGGTGACATCATTCAAAAAAATTCTCCCAAAGACTCCTAAAATTTACTTTACTCCTAAAATTTACTTTAAAAATTCAGTAAGTTTGTAATAAGGTACAAGCTCAACATACAAAAATTAACTGCACTCCTGTACACTAATGATGAATTTACAGAGGAAGAAATTAAGAAAATAATACTATATACAATAGCTTCAAGTAAAATTAAGTAAATTCACCTAACCTTGGAAGTGAAAGAGAAAAAAGAATTGAGACATTATGTACCTGTACCAGTTCCTTACCGTGACTGTAATCATCACAAAAATCCAATATATACAAATATTTTTTTTTAAAAGCTTAAACTATAAACTCCATTTGACCTAAATCTTTCCCTTACAGGTATCTTCTAAAAAGTGTCAAAGATATTCTGCTATTCTGCGACATGCACACACATACTTTTAGCAGCTCAACTGATAATAGCTAAATCTTGGAAGTTTTCTAAACCATCAACAGATGAACAGATAAGGAAAATGTGGTATTTCTAAATAATACAATACCACTATGCTATAAATAAGGATAAATTTGAGTCATTTGTAGAATAGTAGAAGCACCTTGAGATTGTAATGCTATGTAAAATATATTGGACAAGGAAGACTAAATAACATCACAGCGCAGAAAAACCCAAAATATAAAAAATTTACAGCACAAAGGTAAAGATAGATAACAGGAAATGAGCTAGATCTTTGGTAAGCAGAAAAGAGACACTGGAAGAGAGCAAGAAAGGTAAGAAATGGGGAATAAAAGGATTTAATATATTTACACCCCATGGGGTGTATCTTCTTACAAGATATTTATACTCATTGAGGAAATGGAAAGCATAGGACACCTGAGGGAAAGGATTTTGCACTTGGACAAGGAAGCAGGCTTGTAGTGCCAGCCCTCTACAAAAAAAATTCTAGAATACTTATTACTTTTTTGCTTTAGGTATTCATAACCTTTATTATCTGTGTCCTCTTTGTTTCTCCTAAGCATACCTGGGAAACTAAGGCATACTTAGTTTCAAAACTTTTTCAAAAATTAATCAGTGCAAAATTATAACCAGTACTTATAAAATCATACATTCATTCTATTTTGCAATGTGAAGAGAAAACTACCCAGATGGTAGAAAAAATTAGAGAAACAAGAATAGCACGTGTTCTCTTTAGACAATGATTTGAATATCCACAGATGTGGTGAAAGACAGTCATACGATGCATATTACAATTCCAAATTACACAAAATCCAAAACTCTGTATTTTATTAAATAAAATATGGCAGCGTGCCTCAATGAACACCTTTTTATTCCCCCATCCAAGTGATTTAATATAATTTTACTTAAGCCATCTTTACCCAGATTTTCTTTTATATCAGTTCCCAACATACAAACAGCTACTGTGCCTTTCAGATATTTATATGAATACCTGTATTTTTATTCTAATCTTTCAATCAAATGATAGAGGCAATGTGATCTAACTTCACATGAATACCTTTTCCATTAATCTTGAGGCAAAGGAAATAAGGGTGCTGTTTTGGATATTAAAGAGCCTCAAGAGAGGCCACCAAATTCAAGGATATTGAAAGAGAAACCAAACTCCCACCTACCCTCCTCATTGTCCTACAATCCAAACACTAATTGTCATTTCTTGTGTGAGTAAAAATTCTGCTCTGGGTATAGATGGAAGATGCATGCAACCTCCTTATATGAAAATATGCCACTAGCCATGCACACAAGTCCATCAGAGTGGGAACTTTTACTGTAGAATATAATAAACCTTGACTATGATAAAGCAGCTTACCTGACCAAATGCCAGGAGAGATCTCCAGCAAACTGCCATGATTCATTTGTGAACTTCCACCTACCCAAAGAACTGTTTTGGCATTACTTTGTTTTGGGAGTTCGCCATTCCTCAAGCTTAGGAGTCATTTTTATTTATTTATTTATTTATTTATTTATTTATTTTTATTTCATGTAGACAGTGTGGCTTTTACTTCTTTAGGGAACTTAACATATGCAGAATTTTAGATGTAAGTTCTTGATTATATTCTACTCTGCGTTCTTTCAGGTCTTAACTGTTTTCCTGTTACCCTCACTATACCTCATCACATCTGACACTAGGTCCTGAAAAGTCAAATTATTCAAGTGAAATTGAGTTTGATCTTAGCAAGAAAAACTATGGGAAAATATAAAAAAAGGATAAATGGTACCTATACAAAAGGATAAATGATACCTAATTAGCAAATTTTTTGATACCCAGTTTTCTGATTCCATATTTCTGTCCCACTCTAAAGTGTAAATTTCTTCTCTGGTCAAAATTATTTTGGCCCAAAGAAGGTGGGAGAGATTCAGATAGCACATGTTTCCCAACTATTAAACGTAGTGACTAAAAGGCTAAGATATTCCCCAAACTCACCAGTAACAACAAAAGAAAACACAGATGCCCAGTCAATGTTCTTTGGCCAAACCAGCAGGGTATAATTCTTTGGAGATCTTAGGTCACAAATTATTCAGATGAAGTTTTATTCTCTACATAAAGAGGCTCTATTTGTTTTCCTAAATGTCTACAATGCCTCAACAAGATTCCCATGTCATTTTTAGAGCAGGTTGACGAAGAATAAATCTAAGTACAAATTCAGATCACCAACAAGATCATAATAGATTCTATGCTTTTGTGACTGTGTCACTTCAAAAATAATATGGTCTTTACTAGGTAGTGAGAACATTTTTTCTACCACTAAAGAAAGAAAATAAACTTCAGCCAAGAATATTTCAAATGAGACTATACTATTCCTTAATTTCAAATACAACAGGAAACTCAGTATCTTTAAAACTTGATTGTTATATTCTCATTTGACACAGATGAGAATATGTTTCTAATTTCAATATATATAAATTTCAATATATATAAATAATCTCATACAAAGAGAAAATGTAGGGGCTGAGGATTTAGCTCAGTGGCTTCAGCACCAAACTTAAGCACTTCTGAAAGTTTGAGGTCATGAGTTTAAACACTGGTACCAGAGAGAGAGAGAAAGAGAGAGAGAGAGAGAGAGAGAGAGAGAGAGAGAGAGAGAGAGAGAGAGAGACAGAGAGAGAGACAGAGAGACAGAGAGAGACAGAGACAGATAGAGAGAGATCGAGATAGAGACAGAGAGACAGAGAATTCCTAGTAGTTATACCTGTAATTTATTATTTTAGGTATGTTTATTATTTCTAGTTTTACTTTTAATTTCTTATTTATATGTAGTGTTTCAATGTCACATAAATGTGATACAGGCTCTTGACAAAAATAACTTTTGTTCTTTTGTTCTGTGAAGTACTTTCCTCAGATATTTGAGGTATTCATTAGAAAAATGTGACAAGGAGAAAGTGACGTGCTCTGTTGCCATGAATATACATTAAAAGTAGAAGCTACCTGGAGAGCAACTGTGTCCTCAGCTGAAGTTATGGAAAATAAGATGAAGGAGAAAGACCAGGGCAGCGTGAAGAAATTAGTATTAGAGAAGCTTTCTTTGGCAGTTATTCCAGGATCACCTTGACCATAAACAATAACATTACAAATATCACTGCTCTGTGCCAACATTATTTTTAACAACTGTTCTTGCAGATGATGCAGCTCCAAGGTTTGTGTCTCGTCCAGACTCATATGTTGATGTCCAAATCCTAATGTGCCATATTTAGACCTGGGAACTTACAGGAAGTAAAATCCTGGAAAGGTTCTAAAGTCCTGCTTCATTAGGATTGGGTTCTTTATCAGAAATAACATCAGAATCCCTCTTTTCCTCCCTTGTCTTCTTTTGGTCTTCCTCCCTCTCTTTCTTTTTCATCCTCCTTCCCATCCTTGCTCATCTCCTTCTCCCCTCCTCTCCTCTCCAGACACTCACAAATAAGTCACAAGAGTTAGTTTTGCTGCTTAAAATTCAAAACCAGTCTTAGAAACAAATCTATCTTGAAACATCTGACTCTGCTTTTCTTAGTCCTCAAACTGAGAGAGAAAAGCTTTACTGTTTGAGCCACCTCCCTACTTCTGCAGTACTTTTTTATACCAGACTGAATAAACCAGTAAGGATGTGGGTATAAAGGTAGAAAATTGGGAGGGTTAAAATAGCAAAATAATCATTTCTGAGTTTGCACAATATCAAAGGATCTTCTGATAAGATGAATAGCATTATTTTGTTTCCCTTCCTCATCAGCTACCTGGATATATAGCTCAAATTTATAGATATTAAAAACTTATTTGTGTCTTATTATTTTTGTATACATATTATATTCTCTAGAGTTGTTTGAGATGATATCTCTCATCCCACCTGCTTTCTTTAAAATATAACTTTGGCTTTTATCCATCAAGAAGTAGGGTCTATCTTCTTTCTATGGTTCTGAGTGAGCATTGGGCATAACAGTACCTAAGTAGTTTTCAAGGAGGGCCAAAATTGTAAATAATTTTCATTAATGGTTCATAACATGCTTTCTTGGAATCTAACAGCTATACTATAATGAATAACATATCACTGGATCAATTGAAATCCTAACCAATAACAGGTAAACTTTACCAGGTATGTGAGAAACTAGACTGCAGATGGCTCAAGTTGATATCCAGCCACTAATTATCTTCAGCGGGAAGTCTTCCAAGTTGAATTCCTATGTATTGTAAACAGAAAAGACAATTATTCTGATCCTGGATTAAAACAAGCCATAAGGAAAAATATGATTGCCCCTCTAGACCACTATATTTGGGATGATGTACTATGCAGTTATAATAACTAGATTATTCAGGCCCCTCAGACATGTGGAATATTTACTACCTAGTTCATTCAGTTGCTGTTTTTCAAGCCATGGAAGTAAAACAAGTGTGAGAATTTAAAGTAAATCTGTCCAAGATTCATTTTAACTTGCAATTTCCACCATAAGAAATCTCAAGTCGGGAATGTCACATCTATCTACCTGAATGTCACAGAAGGATCTTCTTCAAGAAGAAGATAACTTGTCTTGGCTATATGCTTCATCATTTGTGTATTTATGTTGTCCAGTCACATGTCTGGCACAGTGGCTCATACGTGTTTACTGACTGAGTGCTTGAATCTAAAGATATTTCTACATTATGTAATTAATTGATGAGAGGTGGCAAAAATGGATTTACCCCTAGTAGCAGTAATAATGATAATTATCACAATCATGATAATCATCATCATAACCAGCATCCCTTGAGTGATTTCTATGTACTAAGTACTAATTGAGTGTTTAAAATGACTTTCCTTTTTGATCCTGATATTACCACTCTGGGTTAGTTAATATTTATTCTTCCTGATTTATAGGTAACGGATTTTCATTCATATCAATGATTTTCCACTGCTAGTAATATAGAAAATAGTAGCTAGATCTAGAACTCAGAATGTCTGACTCGAGAAGCTGAGTTGGAATTCTGTTACAAGCTTTCCATTAGCTACTGAAATTGAGTCATAAAATAAGATTGTAGAACTGTAATTTGCATGCTTTGAATTTCAGTAATGTTTTGTCTACTCCTTTGGTGGCATGTAAACTCTGATAATCATCTCCTACTTCAAAATCTCTCAGATACAAATGCATTTCTCTCCCAAAGGCTGTCTAAGGGATAGTCCAAAGCTTCATGACAATGGAAAAATAATAAGGTGGCACACAAGAAGGCTAAATTGGAAAACATATGACTAATTCAAAAATTATCCACCAGGAACTAGTAATAGTTTATACCTGTATGGTAAAATTTTCCAAAACCAGTGCTCATGCTATATATATATATATATATATATATATATATATATATTCTATCACTAACTAATGGTATGTCATTGCTGTGGAAAATAAAATCACATTTTACTTTAGTTTTTATGAGTGAAAAATAATAATTGCTATCTATTATGTTCTAAGTCAGCTGAAATTGAACAGCTAAATTTTAAAGTATTAAAAAACATCAGTGAACTAAACAGAAAAACAAATTTTAATTAAGATATACCTGTACAGTTCTACAGGGTACTATCATGAATCTCAAGGAAAATTGCTCAAAATAATGAAGGAAAATATATTTGTTCTTCCAAAATTCTGAGAATTTTTCTGCATTAACAGTGAGAGAGTTAATAATGGCCTAAGAATCACACAGTCAAATAATAATCCCCCTCTAATTTTATCTGTATACAAGTCACTCTATGGGTTTTATTTTTCTCATTTGCCCACTGCAATAAAGGAAACTCCTGAATGTTCCACAAATTTTAAAGATACAAATTTGATGATATTAAAATATTAAATCTTTATTGTCTTGATCATATTCATAGTCAACTGAATTTTAGGGCAAATTATTTCGCCACATAACTCCTTTTGTGCTTGACCTGAAATTGAACAGGTATTAAACTTATCCACTGGCCAGAAGGAATCTCCGAAAAGGCTTAAAACAGTTTTTGATATCTGAAGGATTGCTAAAAGGTTTTTCTCTAAGTCATAGTTAAGTAGCATTCTTTTTATTGTCTCTTTTCCTAGGAAAGTTTTCTTTTGGCCTCTGAAAATCTTTTGAGAAAAAAAGCATGTAAAGAATTTATAGAACATTCAATTTATTGAACGCTAGCCCAAGCATTTTTAGGTAATGTTTGATTAATCATCACAACAAACTTATAAAGGTAATTGTATTAATGTTTCCATTTAGAGAGGCTGCCACATACTAAGGCTTTAAGATAGGAAGTTATGCACTCAACAAACAGATAACATATCCTGGAAAACATCAGGAGAAAACAGATTCTTTTGTCTTTGGCTTTATGCTTCAGCTTCAGTTATTTCTACCATACTTAGGAATTTTGTTCCTTGATTTTTTCCCCCAAGTTATCCTTTCTTTTTTTTTTTTTTAAAGTATTTTAATGAAGGTCAATTTTTTTTTTTTTTTTTTTGTACCAGGGATCAAATTCATAACCTTACACTTGCCAGGCGAGTACTTATACTGCTGAGCTAAATCCCTGGCCCATGAGTAAAACTAAATATAATTAAACAGAACAAAACAGATTAGAAGTCAATGTAAGAGACTCAGATTTCAAAGCAAGACAATAGGAGATCTTCACTGTCTGTCATATTGTCTCTTGTTTTCTTATAAATAGTTGTCCATATCTTCACATACAATGAATTCGTACAAAACAAAATAGTATAAAACCAGTCAGAACAGGATGAGGGAGGCATTTTCGGTCTTCAAAAACCAGACAATATGGAAATCAGCAATGGCTGCCATAATGTTTCTCATTCTCTTCAAAATAGCTGTCCATACTTTCATGTATGTTGAAATTAAACAATACAAGACAGATTAAATCATTCTAAACAAGGAATAACAGTATTGCTGGATTACACAGCATGATGGTACAGAATCAATACTGGGTAATTTAGTGTTTCCTTTTCTTCAAAGTAGCTGTTCATTTCATTGTGCATTATATAATTGATTCTCATAAACTGTTTAGTTCTACGCCTGTATGAGTCTCTAAATGTACACCTATTCTTTCTGTATTAGAGGGAAAAACAAAACAACACAAAGAAGTAAAAATTCCTAGAAAAACATGAAATAGAAAGAACAAATAAATAACAATAGCAAAGAGCCCAAAACACTGACCATATTGGCTTTCAAAACAAGGTGGTATAGGCATAATTAGGGTTTCTATTTTACATAATGATCTTCAAGAGTTCCTTAGATCACCATACAATAACATGCACATTTTTGCGATCCTATGATTGTTAGCTATTTTGTTCCAAGAACTTACAGAATTTGCAGCACAATCATCTCTGCTATCCTAACTGTGTTTATATAATTTTAGATATTTTTTCTTTTCCCTTCCTTTTTCTTTTTCCTCATTTTCCCTGAGATATTATTTTCCCCATTAAGCAGATTCTTATCTTTTCATTGTATTTATTGAGTTTTTGTATTTTATGTGCTCTTACCATTTCTTATACTAGGAAACTATAGGATATTTACACATGTGATTTTGATTTATTTCACTTATGAGTATGGTGTTAGGTTGCATCCATTTACTTATAAAGAGCTCATTGTGATCATTCTCTATAGCTGAGCAGTATTCCATTGTATAAAAATACTACATCATTTTTATCCATTCCTCAGTTGATGGACATTTAGGTTGTTTCCGAAATCTGGCTATTACAAATTGTGCTGCTATAAATATAGGTGCACATTTATCACCGTGGTATGATGTTTTCAGTTCTTCTGGGAATATGCTCAGAAGTGGAATCAATGGGTAAAGTAGAATTTCCCACCCCAAGTTTTTGAGGAATCTCCAGATTGATCTCCACAGTGGTTGCACCAGTCTACACTCCCACCAACAGTGCAGGAGAGTTCCTTTTTCATGCAGACTCTCTAGAATTTGTTATTAGTAGTTTTCTTTATCCTGGTCATTCTTTCTGGAGTGAGATGGAATCTCAGTGTGATTTTAATTTGCATTTCTCTAGTGACCAACGATGAATATTTTTTCATGTCTATTTGACATTTGTATTTCTTCATATGAGAACTGTGTATTGATTTTAGATGCCCATTTTTTTGAATAGGTCTTTTAATTTTAAGGATATGATATTTTTAAATTCTGTATATGTTCTAGGCATAAGTCTTTTGTCTGAGCGACAGTTCACTAAGATTTTTTTCCCAATTTGTGGGTTTTCTGTTCACTATCCTGGAGATTTCTTTTGATGTGCAAAAACTCTTTAATGGGATATGATCCCAAATATTGATTCTGTGAAGTATTTTCCATGCAGTTTGATTCTTATTCATGAATTCTCTACCTACCCCCTATGTCTTCAATATTTCTACCTACTTTGTCTTCCAACAAATTTAGCGTGTCTGTTTTAAAATTTAGATTTTTGATCCATTTAGACTTTAGTACATGGTGATAGATATGGGTCTAGTTTTAGTTTTTGGCACATGAAGAGCAAATTTTTCCAGCAACATTTATTAAAGAGATTAACTTTCTTTCAGTGAATGTATTTGGCCCTTTTGCCAAAGATAAGGTGGCTGAGTGTGTTTGTAGTTGTAGTTGTATCTTCTAATCTATTCTGATGATCTTCAGGTTTGTTTTTATTCCAGTACCATGCTTATTTTATTACAGTAGCTTTTTAGTGTAACTTCACATTAGGGATTGTAGTGCCTCCTTTCTTGCCTTTGTTGCTCAGAATTGCCTTTGCTAATCTAGGTCTCTTCTGGCTCCAGATGAATTTTAGTAGTGATTTCTGTAGGTCTGTGAGGTATTCTAGTGGTATTTTGATTGGGATTGCATTAAATCTGAATAGCAATTTTGGGAGAATGGCCATTTTCACAATGTTTGTTCTTCCTATCCATGAACAAGGGTTGGCTTTCAATTTCCTGAAGTCCTCTTCAATTTGTTTTTCTGGGTATTATAATTTCCGCTGAATAAGTCTTTTACTTCTTTTGTTAGATTGATTCCTAAGTGTTTCATATTTGAATGCTATTTTAAAGTGTGTGGCTTCTCATTTTTCTCAGTGATTTGGTTGTTAGTGTATAGGAATGCTACTGAATTTTGAGTGTTGACTTTGTATCCAGCTACATTACTGAATTTATTTATTATACCTAGGAGTCTTATTTGAAAGTCAGGAATCAGTCTATTCATATCTAAACTGGGGTCAGCAAATACTTTCTGTGACAATTCTGGTAATAAATACTCTTGGATTTGCATATTACAAATAGTTTCTCTTCCAAGCCAGTTTTTCAGATAAAAGATGAAAATAGTCATACACAGGTAAACAAGTGAGTTTAGCTGTATTCTTACAAATAATAACAAACATATTTTGTTCTTTGTTCCAAGTTTATAGCACAGGGCTCTTAAATCTCTTGTAATTTCAAGAGAATATTTTGCTTTACTATTTGGTCTTTGCCCTAGATCCTGACACAAAGATTCTAAATCTTTGGGGGATTGCTTGGGTGACAGGAATGGCTTTTTTTTAAAGTATCTTTTGGTGGATCAGTCTAAGGATTGGTCACTGAAAATATGATGCATAATTATAAATTGGAGTTTTGGCCACATTACCCATTTTCCAAGGAGGAAATAGACGTTGGAAATAGAGTAAATAATCAAGCATGCCTATATGACAAAGTTTTTGGGAAGATCCCCGATAGCTTCCAGGAAGCTCCCGTTGGATGTCAATCATTTGTTGGATTCCCAGACTAGGCACAGAACATCCTGTGCCAAGGCCATATACAATTCTTGTTTTTTGTCTCATCTGGAGTATTTCTCTGTCCCCTAGTGTGAATTTAAAAACTGGTAAATGAATCAAAGTATTTATATGAGTTCTGCAAGCTCCTCTAACATATTAGTCAAATCTAAGGAACAGGTTGTAAAAACTTCAGTTCACAGCTGGCTGTTCAGAAGGATAGGTGACAACCTACTATATCAGCAATTGGAGTCTCAAATAAGGGTCAGTTTTGTTGGTCCAGAAGCTTCAGCATTTGACATAGAACATTGTCTGTTGATAAAGTGTCAGAATTTAATTGAATTAGAAGACAATCTGATAGTTTCTGATAGAGAAACCACTGCAGAATTGCTTGATGTGTCAAAGTACTGAATTGATAAGTAAGACTGAAAGAAACCATTTTCTTTTTTAAATAAATCTCACAGTTTCCTAAAACTATATTTACCAAAAAGTATAATTCCATTGGACCTATAAGTTGCAGTTATGTCTTACTCAAATCTCATAAATTTACCTTTCCTTTTAAAATTGTGTCCAAATCTGTAATAGAATTGTCACCTGCATTGTAAACAAGAATAGATTAGTTAATTTTAAGAAATGTAAACATCAGTTGTGGTGGCATATCCGTAATATCTGCACTGTGGAAAACTAAGCGAGGAGGATTGTAAATTCAACCCTGCCTGGGGAAATTAGTAAGTTATCAAGATCCTACATGAATATTAAGAATAAAAGTGGCTGAATACGTAGTTTAATATGAAGGCCCTTGGATTTAATCTCTAGTGCTGGAAAAAAGGGAAAAGCCCCAAAAAATAAATGAAAAGAGATGTAGGTATGTATTAGTGAAAACAAATCTAGTTTTGAAAGCCCAGGTAGGTTCATGCTGGTTCCCCAATTTTTCCTTTTGTCATGCTTTTGTTGATGAAATAATCATGGGATATTCTGCAGAGGGAAGTAAAGAAAATGACCTCAGACAGATGATCTGACTCATAGTTCTTGCCCCAAAATTCTTAGTTTAAAAAAAAATTATATTTTCCATACACTTCAATGGTGTTGTCCAAAATAGATTTCTGATATTTTATAGAAAGTGTATAGAAAGTGGATAGTGGATCCATGTATAGTTTTATGCTGTTTCATTAGTTGCTGGCAACAAAGAAAGGTATGGTAAACATTATTCATGACAATGAATGCTATAGAAAAATAATATTACATTTTTTCTTCCATTTCATTGATTGCAGTGAAAAATATTAATACAGTATATGATTAAATTATCATGCTGATAATTCATAGGATTTAGGGGAACTATCCTTAAGTCTTGGCATTTGTATTTAGACATTTTCTAAATATACTGAGAAATGTAACGAGGTCATATTCTTGTCCAATAATGTTACTCTTATAAAAGAAGAGAAGAGATTTTTGTTTCTGCCAATCCCAGAATAGTTAATATTGGGATAACTATCCCATGGGAGCAATTGTTAAAACTGTACACCAGACAGATGGTAGCTGTTTCAAAGCACTGGAAAGAAACAAAGCTGTCATTAATGGACAAATAAGTGTCTCAGGGAGAAACAGAAATGCAGGGACATGTGACCTGAGTTCACTGTTGCTTTTTCTTGGAATTCTTGCCAAATTAAAGGAATGAACAGAGCAGTCCCACACGGAAATATTGTTCAGGGCTGCGAAGCAGCCAGAATTGAGGGCCTGAGATCCTTGAAAGAGAATTGCAGCAGCCAAGATCCTCTGCATACTGTTCTCCAAGGGCATTTTCTGACTCCTAAACCAAACAGCAAACAGATGCCAAGGAATTAAAAATTTAATTAGAAAATGCTGTACTCTCAAGGTAGTAGGAAGATAAAAATTGGAATCGAATTATCAACAAGTAAGTAAAAGAGTCTAAGGTAAAACACTTCAAACTCTAGTTGTCAAGCTCAAAAAAAAAAAAAAAAAAAAATCAACCAGAAATAGACCTTCTCTCTTGATACAGTCTACAGTCTATCTTTACAGAATCACTAAAAAAGAGACTGTCAGGAAGGGCTGGATTAATATTTAACAGAACTGATGTATGGTTTACCAAAGGAGTGAAGTGTTTAAGCAGAGACTGAGAATTTCAGCACACTGCAAGAAGTAAACAAACTACCTAAAACTGTATGCCTAGACACATAATCCAAAAATCACTGACAAACAAAAAGAAATCATAAAACCTGCCAGAAAATGGAACACTACTTTGAAGGAGAAACAAGAAACTGAAGCTCATTTTTCAACAGGAAAGAAGCAAACCAGAAGTAAGGAATGGATAATTGATGTGCTGAAATCTAAAACAGAATTTCCTCCCTGGGTAATATTTCACTGAAAATAAAAGGGAAATAGTGACTGAGAGAATTGTTTCTCAGCAATAGCAATACAATCACCTACAATACTTCTTAGGCAGAACGATAATTATCATAAATAATAGATTTGCTGGACAGTGAAAATATAAGCATAGAGGAAAAAGTTAAATGAATATTGACTGCTTCCAAAACCTTATTGGGTTTAAATGTATGTGAAATTAAAATGTATGACAAAAGTTGGTAAAGCACATCAATTTAAAATATTTTACAAACGTTTTATTTCTTATAAGTTGAATGTGCTAACTTAAGGAATACTCTAGTAAGTTAATAGTGCATGTGATGAGTCTTAGAAAAACTTAAAATAGTAGTTCAGGATGAAAGTCAAATATTTAAATAAAAAATAGTTTCAATAATATGAAATCAAAATAAAATATTTTATAGATAATGCAATGATATATACAATTGTATAATGTAATTATATATTACATATATGTATAAATGTTTGTGCAAATAAATGTACAGCCAAGTTAGTAGAGAAACACACTAGATGGAATTAAAAGGAAAATGAACAACAAACATAATAGTAATTAAACTTACTACAAAAGAAAAAACTACTTGAGACAAAATTAGTTTTGAAGAAAAAAAACATGGCTACAAGCAAAAAAGAGAAAGAAATGTAATGATGCTTCAAGGAGCACATCTTAAATAAAATGATATAAAAGGTTAGAATTAAAAGCAGCAAAAGGTATATTATGCAAACAACAGAAGCATGTGGCTAAATTCATGGAGTAAAAGATTCAAAAATATTCAGTATAAGTGGACATAAAGAGGAACATTTTATCGTGATAAATATGACTACCTCAATGGGAAATGTAACTATATTGATTTTTCAAGTTTCTAATAGACTCAAAATATGAAATGAAACAATTGCAGAAATACAACAAGCTTAACAATCAACGACAGTGCGACATTAAAAAAAGTAATTGCCTTACTAACCAATAGACATATTGCTAAAGCCAGCAAAGATAAAGTCAACCATATTATTATCAAAATTAATCTAATTAAACCATCTATCTATAGTTTATCTATTTATCTATAGAGAAAAAAATAACCAGGAGGGAGAGGAGAAGGCAAAAGAGGAAAAATAATACAAAAATAAATGCAGAGGTAATGGATAAGTTTTAAAATATTAAATGATGCATCGTAAAGAAGATCATGCAAAGAACATTAGAATATCCAAAACCTTCACTTTCACTAAAACTAGTGAATTAAAATAGAAGTAAAGAATAAATATTTTAAACATAAAATTTTTAAAGAAAAAAATTTTTTCAAAGAAAACATATTATTTTAAACAATTATCAATAGAAAAGTAGTAATAATTAGAAAATATTTTAAATATTTAATAGCAAAAATGCTATTCATCAAAACTTATGACATACACTTAGTGAGGTGATTTCATATAAATTGTTGCCTTACTTATTTTTAAAAGAAGAAATTACACTGTAATGACTTATTTAAAGAAAAAGTTTTAAAGTGAAAGAAGTTAAGTAAAATTAAATTTAGAAGAAAAACTATTAACATAAGAACACGATATTCTAAATAGAAAAAAAAAGAAAAACAGCTAAAAGTCTTTCAACAAACTAAAAGCATAAACTAATATCTATAATCTGATTTTTTGAGGGGTGTGTTTTCAAGACAGGGTTTCACTATCCAGTGCAGGCTGGACTTCAACTCACTTTGTAGCCCAAGCTGGCCTCGAACTCACAGCAATCTTCCTGTCTCATCTTTCCAAATGCAGGGATTATAGGCATGTGCCACCATTATGGATCTCTAATGTGATTTTATTCATTTATTATTTGGGGTGAACCAGGGATAGAACTCATATGATTTTGAAATCTATCTACAAAACAAACAAAAGCTTCCTTAGTCATTAACCTTAATGTTGGATGATTTACTGATTATCCCAGACATTTGAAATGAACCAAAATCTTCACTATTACTGATTTTATTCAAAATTGTGATGAATGCTTTGAGCAGTGAAGGAAGTAAAAAATAAAAATGTAAATAGGAAACATGATTATATTTAGAAACTCCCAAGGAATTCAAAGATAAACGATTAAATTAATTAATATGTGTGATTAGTTAAGTTTTGGATGCATGATCAACAGAATTTTTCAGTGTTATTTTTCTATGCCAGCAGTAAAGAAGTGGAGATGAAAGTTTAAAGTAGCTTTTTACCTTCAAACACCTAGGTAACTCTAGCAGTCAGTGTGTACAAGTTACTGAAAGAAATTAAAGAAGACCAAAATAAATTAAATGAGGTAGCATGTTTATGAACTACAATGCCTAGTAAAAATTTTGGTCTATCAAAACTGATGTATAAATTTAATCACAATCAGAACTTCACTGGTTATTAAGTTTGTATATAGAAATTAACAAGCTATTTCTAAAATTAAATGGAAATGTAAAGGATCTAGAAAACTAGAAAAAGCAAAATGAGAAATTTAAAACAGCAAGATATACAACAAGGTTATAAAGTTAAAATAAACTGATAATTGTATAAAGGCAGCTAGCCAAGCCAGTGGAACAGAAGAGTCCTCAGAAATGATCCACCCTGAAATTCCAGACCTAGCTGGTTACCTAGAATAAAGTATTCACCTAAAAGAAAAATACACTATGTAAACACAGGTACAGGAAAACGGTAATTGAGGAAAGATGGCGTTCCCACATATCCGGAGGTAAAAAAACATTTCTAAACTTTGGCTGTTGGCTTTTATGAGAAACAAAAATCAATTCCAAGTAACCAATGGAAGTAATAAAAATAAATTACAAAGATTCTAACTGGTGAGACTATTACTATGTTAAGTACATGAAAACTTTTTGAAAAACTACATGAAAACCACCAAATTTTCTTTAAAAGATGAATGAATTCAGCATAATAAATGTTTAAAAATACAGTCATTAAAGATAACATTTAATAGAGTAAAAAGGAGAGCAGGAAAATGTATTTGTGGTATATTTTTCAGTTTGCATCTGTTCTATATAATAAGTGCTTACAAATCAATAAGAAAAATGCAGAACACGCCTCTAAGATTTTATTTTAATAGCACCCTTCCAAAATAAAATGTTGAAATGCAATGACATTTCAAATGGGTGATAGACGTCAGTAGTCATTTTAGAAACACAAGTGACTAAATTGAGATATAATATGCAATCAGTTAAATACAAGTTAATAAACATATTTCATATATACATATATGATACATATATTAATATCCTGGCAATATCAAATATCAAGGAAATACCAATATCAAATATTAAGGAGAATGTGAACAGTATCTTTGATATATTTCTGATGATGGTATAGATTATTTAAACCACGTGGAAAATCAGAAATATTCTCTGAAACTAAGCATATATATAGCTTATATTTGTATGTATACTTAATACTACATATGTACCCAGTAGCTTCAGAATTCACAATAGTCAAGCAAGAACCTTTTGTTTCGTCTATCAACACAGACTGATGAGTGAATTAGGAGAATTTCATAAGAGAGTATGCTAGAATAATGAAAAAGTATAAATTATGCTACTCAAGACAAGGTACATAAATCTCAAAGTCATAATGAAGAAGAAATGATCTATCATAGAAACAAGAGTACATGATTCGATTAAAGGTGCAAAATTTGGCTAAAACCAAGCTATAGAGAAAATTCAGAATACAGTTACAGGATGCACGGTGGATGTAGTGACTTAGGGAGCCAATGAAGTAAAGGAGCACTTAGAGATCAGGAAATGTTCCAAATGCTCTGGTGCTTTAACTTTGCAAAAATGCACTGAATTGCACACTTAGAATCTAGTTTACTTGCTGTAGCTCTGCTGCAATTATTAAAAGAAAATGTATACTGGGAAACACAAATACACATGCATGCGTGCACACACACACACGCACACCCTGAAAGAAAAGGTAGACATACAAGCTACCAATATCAGAACAGGCACATCTCTGAAAATACACCATCTTTTCCTGTACATTGTCTTTATCTTTTGCATCTGTTCTTTGCTCCATTACTGTTTCTCTGTATCAAGTCACCGTTACTTTCATACTTTCTATCTCATATTTCCTTAGTCATTCCTTTCCCTTCCTCTTCACAAGGATCTTATAGTTGGTTACCTGATTTTTTAGCTCATTCACAGCACCCTCAACAAACAATTGTTCTCACTATATACACAATAAAATGTTTAATGTCCCTGTTCACTTAGTCCAAGCTTTTATGAGACTGTTAGCATAGGAAGTATAATATAAACCCGCAGTATGGCTAACCTCCATTTATTTCTCTAGTTATGTGGATTCCAGTTGTAATCATTTTAAAAGCTTGGGGGAGGCTCATTAACTTTACAAGGCAAGACTGGATTTACAGAACCAATATCTATGGGAAAAAGCCATGCCTGTGGTTTCTAAATTTATTGGAGGTTCTCTGCTGCCTTTGCTCCCCCTAATACAGATGTCTTTTATAAGATTACATTTTTCTGGAACAAAAGCAACAGGCAATTTCAAATTAAGTACAGATGGTAAGGTTTCTCTTCCTACAGGCATTTAGGTGCACAGGTGTGTCCGAAAGTCTATGAATTTTATGAGAGGTTAATGTGGTTAAAATATTTTGCATTATTTTGAATATTAATTACTGTATAAATGCTTCAAGCACATGTTTCAGATAGCATGGTTTCCAAACAATATGCATCTTATTTAAGTAACCATTCAAACACATATAAGAAGTTATTACCAGCTCTCAATAATTTTATTTTCTGTTTTAACTAGTTCAGTCTCCAGAGAGTAGACAGTGAAATAATTAAACACAATGTTTCTTACTGTTATTCAGCTTTGACTAGCGCATATATATATATATATATATATATATATATATATATATATATGGGTTAACTATGCAGAGTGCATGCTGAAACAACAATTTGGGATCATGATGAAGTCATCATTATTAGCTATTCTAATAAACATTTGATCAGAGAGAGGGAAAAACCTACAGAAAAAATAAATAAATGCTAATTGAGAACACACAAGATATTTTAACATTACCCAACACCATTTGCAAAATTCATCAACTATATCATAAATAGATAATTGGGTTATGTCACCTGATTTTATTTTTCTCAAGTTGAGATAGTTTGCGATGCACATGTCTCTGTTGTATGTGTCTACTCGCTCTGCAAAATACTTGCAGAGACATTTCTGGGTTTATGGCAGGTTTGTATTTCTCCTCATACTTCTTATAAGTTTTGAACATATGACATGTTTACCTGTGAAATTTCAGCAGAAGTTCTGCATTTTGCTTGCAGGTAAAAAGCATAAAGACTCAGTCTGAGACCTGCCATCATTTCTCTCTCTGTGCCAATAATACAGCTATGCTTAACACAGGTTCTGCTCTGGCAGCCTGAGTCTGGCAGTGTGCAGAATGCCAGCATAACCTGTGACAGTAATGGCATTTAGGAAGAAAAAGGAAACTGCTCACCTTTGCAAGTTTTGTTTCTCCAAAGAGTAATTCTGACCATACTAAATGTGACCACACCTTGAGGCTAGAATAATGTCTGTTTTGTCAAAGGGTTTAGAAAACTTTATCTGTATTTAACAGTTCCTGTGGTACAAAGATGCAAAGATGGAGTGGGAATTGGAAGAAATACTTGAGAAAAATGAAATTACAACACAGAATTGCAAGCCAAGAGACATTACCACACAGTGCTTTCTTACTCATCAAATAAATGGCAGCTAAGATGCAAGCTACAATTTCAGAAATGTGAGAATTTACTGGGGTCAAGTTTCATTTCTGGGATGTGGAAGGACCTCAGCCAGCTTCTTAAAAACTGATTGAATTTGAAGAGGCTAACATGATATCCCCTGTGAAAGACAGAATTTGAAGAAATAATAAAGTCATTAATTTTGGTAGATTAGAAGTATTAAAAGTATTAGAAACATAGGTGAAAGAATTCAACAATACATATATTCAGGGAAATGGAGCTAGAAATGGAAATAGCTTAGGATCAGATATGGAAGTTTTTCATGGAAATCCAGAAATTTGAGTTTTATACTCTAAGCAAGCATCATTCAAGTTTATTATCATGGGAATAAGAAATATAGAACTGCATGACTGATTCCACTTCAGTCTGATCAAAGCTGAAAAAGGGGTTTATAGGGAAAACAGGATAAAAGAGTTTGGAAGACATTTTTAAGCACTTTTGTACAATGGACTGCATATGAAAATTTGATGATGAGGTACAGAAGTGATAGAGCACAACAAGAAAACAGAACTCATGTTAATGTAAGCTAGGGGGTCCACATAAATTTCCAGTAATGCTAAAAATTTCATAGGTAGGGATACAGAAAGTGTTTCAAGTAGGAAAATATATATTTATGATAAAGTCATTGAGAACTTCGATGAAGGGAATACTCCAGAATCCCAAAGAATTGCATTCACAGCATTTATACTAATTGAGGACTGAATATTAGCACTTACAGTGGACAAAAGCAGTCCAGAAGTATGTATGCAGCCAGCTAAAGTAATTTATTTCCTCTTTGATCAGGACAACATTCATGTTTTCTTCCTGTAAAAGCCTGGTGGCTTGCACTCAAAAATTCATTGTGAAATATCAGTGTCAAAATATCATCTTTAGCAGAATTTAACTTTTTGGGATGAAATTCAAAGGCAGGTTTTGATGTTTTAGACAAGTTTCTGTAAGAGATATTTTAGAAATGTTTGTGTGGTTCACTGTCCTTGCCCAATGCAAAGATATTTTTTTCACCAACAATTATCTTTAAATGTCCATTGCAACAATATAACGCAGCATGATTTTTATCCTTGTAGGAACTTTCTCCTTTTTTATTTTAAAGAGAAAAAAATAAAAATAATTATAAAACAGTTTCAAAACAGGTTAGTAGAAAAGTTACAATAATATAGTGCACATTGGCTTTGAAGCAGTCACAGTACAAGATATAGGCATGATATCTTGTCCAAATAATATTGATACAAAGCTTTTTTTCAGTGATCTTAGAAAAGTTAGTTGTATAATATAACTATTTTGAGTAAAAATGTATCTCTTTCTTTTTCCTTTTCTTCTTTTTTCCTTTCCCCCACCACAGTTGGTCTTTTTTTTTTGAACCATTTTGTCCCAACTCACAGTATCTAGTATAGATTATGGATCTTATTTACTCTTTCAGGTTCTCATATTGATGAGACAATAAGATATTTACATATATGAGTCTGATTTGTTTCACTTATGAGTATGGTCTCAAGTTGCATCCACTTACCCATTAATCTCAAGTTTATCCTTCTTTAAGGCTGAGTAACACTGTATTATTAAAAAAAACATTTTAAAAAATCTATTCCTTGGTTGATGGTTATTTGGAATGTTTCCAAGATTTGGGTATAACAAATTGTGGTGCTGTAAACATGGATGTACATATATTGTTGTGGTATGATGTTTTCATTTCTTCTAGGAAGATATACTGAAGAGAAATAGCTGGGTCAAATGGAACCTCTGTAATCTTATTTTTTAAAGGAATCTCCACATTGCATTCCATAGTGGCTGCACCAGTCTACAATCCCATCAATAGTAGAGAAGAGTTCCTTCTTCCCACAGCCCTGCTATACAGCCTATTTGTTATTGGTTGATTTCTTGATGGTAACCATTCTTTCTGGAGTGAGATAGAATATAAGCATTGTTTTAATTAGCATCTCTTGAATTATCAATGATGCTAATGAGTTTCATGTATTTATTTGCCATTTGTATTTCTTCATCTGAGAAGTCAGTGTTTATCTCAGATCCCCATTTTTGGATTGAGTCTTTGAATTTAGGGTATGATTTTTTTTCAATTCTTTGTATGTTCTGGATATAAGCCTTTTGTCTGAGAGATAGCTGGCTATAATAATTTTCACTCTGTGGGTTGTCTTTTCACTCTGTTTGTAATTTCTTTTGTTGTGTAAAAGCTGTTTAGTAAAGCAAGATGTCATTTGTTGATTCTTTGTTCCATTATAGTCCAGGTTTTGTTCATGAAGTCTCTTCCTTCACTTATATCATTGAGATTTCTACCTATTTTCTCTGCTAGTGAATTTAATGTTTCTATTTTAATATTTGGATCTTTGATCTATTTTGACTTTAGTGCCTGGGGATAGATATGTGTCTAGTTTTAGTCTTTGGCATGTAGATAGCCAGTCTTTCCAGCACCAGTTTTTAGAGACTATCTTTCTTCCAGTGAATATGTTTGGCTCCTTTATCAAAGACAAAGTGACTGAGTATGTTTGGGGTTGAATCTGCATCTTCTATTCCGTTCCACTGATCCTCAGATCTGTTTGTTTTATTTTGTTTTGTTTTTCACTGGCTAATATTTCCAGAACTTTATTGAAAAGTAGCATCTGTAATGGACATGCTTGTATTGTTCCTGATTTTAGAGTGAGAGCTTTCAATTTTTAACCATTTAGTATGATGGTAGCTGTTGGTTTGTCACAGTTTTTAAAATACTGAGTTGAAGACCTTCTATTCCAGTTTTCTGTAGGATTATTTTTATCATGAATGGGTGCTGGACTTTGTCAAATGCATTGTCTGCATCTATTAAGATGATCATGTGATTTGTGTCTTTGATTCTGTTATCATGGTTTATTATATTTATTTATTTGCATACATTGAACCATCTCTGCCTCCCTGGGATGAATCTTGGTTTATAATCTTATTAATGATTTACTAAATTCTGTTTATCATTATCTTATTAAGGATTTTTGCTTCCATGTTCATTAGGGAAGTTGGCCTGTATTTTTCTTTTGTGGTTGTGTTTTTCTCAGGTTTTCGAATCAAGATAATACTTGCTTCCAGGAAAGATTTTGGAAGTCCTGCTTCCCTTTTGATTTCTTTAAATTTTCAGCACAGTGGCATGAATTCTTCACTAAATTTCTTGTAGAATTCAACAGCAAATCCCGCAGAGCCTGGTCTTTCCTTTGCTGATAAATTTCTAATTACATTTTCAATTTCACTGGATGGCATTTGATTATTTAGAATTTTATATTGTGTTGGCTTAGTTTTGGCAATTTGATTGTATAGGAAACTGTCCATTTCTTCTGTGTTTTCCATCTTATCAGAATGTACGTTCTCATAGTAGTATTGATTTGGAATTTTGTGGGATACATTCTGATTTTCCTCTTTTCATTCGTTGCATTTTTCTTTCCTCTTTTTGATGAGGTTGGCTAATGGTTTATCAATTTTGTTTAGTCTTTCAAAGAATTCACTTTTAAATTATTGATTTTTATATTGTTTTCTTAGTCTATATTGCATGAATTTCTGCTCTTATCTTTATAATTACCTCCCCTGTATCAGCATTGGGTTTGATTTTTTTATTTTTCTAGAAGTTTGTGGTTCAACATTCATTTGTTGATTTGAGCTTCTTCTGTTTTCTTGATGTGTGAAGCCATTGCTATAAATTTCCTTTATAGGATTGCTTTCATTGCATCCCACAAGTTCTGGGATGTTATATCAACATTATCATTTAATTGTATATACTGTTTAATTTTGTCTTTAATTTCCTCAGTGACCCATTGTTTGTCCAGAAGGGTGTTGTTTAAGTTTCATGTGTTAATATAGTTTTTAATCTCATCCTTTGTTTTATTTAAAGCTTGAGCATTTAAAATCCTACTTCCCAGACTGCTTACAGAAAAAAAAAATATTTCAATTTATTATGTGTTTCTAATCTTTGTATTATATTTGATTTCTTATAAACTAGCTTGAGATTTCACTTTGTATTATCAAGAAGATAATATTTTGTTCAAAAAAATCTATGTAACCTTGTTTACTCTTAACCCTTTACATTAGGAAAATCACATGCAAAGAGATACTTGTTTTATTTACGAACCTTTAAAGTTGCACACATTTTCAAGCCATGAATTTAGCAGAGGAGAAAAGAGAAATGAAAGATAGGGAAGAGAAAAGAGAGAAGTAAGGGCAGGGAGGTCAAATGAAAACGAAAACGTCAATGCAGCTTCTATCTACACTACTATAGATGGCTATTTGGACTGGCAACTATTACATTACCAAAGAAATTTGTGCTTAACTGTAATGAAGGTCTTAAAGAAGCTGATTAGGAATTTTACAGTGGAATTTGACAGATATATGGCAGGCTAAGTATTTGCATTCCTTGAAACCTTTCTTTTTTCTTTCTTGTTTTTTTATCAGACAGCCATCTATTTTGTCAAGTTAGAAAACAATGATTCTTTGAGTTGGTACTGTTTTGTTGTGACCATTATTCTTCTATTATCTCATCCTGTTAGTTTAATAAAAAGTGCAAGATTTTTTGTGCTCATTAAAAATTTTTAATGTTTGACTATTGTGCAAAAGAGACAACTTGCATTTCAAAACAGGTTTTATGTTAAATTTTACTTGTGCATTTGCAGTCTTCTTCTGAATAGACGGCTACTGCCATCTAGAGAAATAATTGAATATTTTTCTGTAGTCAGAGGTTGAAACAACAATCAGGTGCACGTTGTTGTGTGCTCTGTGTCAGGGGAAACGATAGCATCATTTTTGTGACCATTGCAACATTTATGCCCAAGAGCTCTATAACAAAAAGATAGCTTACTAAGAGAACTAGATTTATTTAACACATTTTCTGTAACATGTGAGGCTTCAGAAATAAGGACTCTTATGAAGTAAAAGAAAGAAATTGTATATTCTTATGGACAATCTTGCTATCATGCAGAGGAGGAGTTCTTACTGTCCTGTTCAGTGAATTGGTCAAGACAACAGGCAGATGTGAAAGATTACTATTTAATATAGGGGAAAAGAAGAAGAAAAGGAAAAGAAGCTCAAAAGAAGTGTCTAGGGAGAAAAGGGCGCTTTGAAGTAAAAAGAGAAGTAACAACCTTCAAGACAAACAACAACTTCAGAAAGAAAAGGACATGGTTCAACATCTATTGCTACCTTCTTTTTATGTGTTTTTGATAGTTGATCCAGGTGGTCACACTTTAGTGCTTCTAGAAGATTTGCATCAGGTGCTGCTCTCAGCTTGTTCTCATGTCAGAAAATCAGTACCAGCTGCAGGGCTTGGCTTGATCCTATGTCAAGGATCTTGCTCGCTCTGTGCTTGTGATTAACAAATCACTTCAATTGGCAGGTTGTGCCCAATTGCTCTAACTGTATTGCTATGCCTTAATTTCCTACTCCAGTTATGCAGAAATAGGATTGGAAGACAAAACTATGATCTAGTGACAGGAAACTTAACAAAACTAAGTTCATAGTTTTCCCTGTTTCTGTATCATCTCACTTTTTCTCCAGGTATAGGGTGTTCCTTCCCATAATAAAGGTTTATGAACTACTTAGAAGATGATGAGCTAGGTTTTATGTCTGCTTCAGGGAAGGAGTGAATTTCCTGTTTTCTGTAGTTTGTACAAATGCCAGGATGAGACATATTGAGAAACATATCCTGCACCCAAGAATAGGCATGATCCTCACTTGAGGACCCACTCTGACTTCTATGGTGTTTTCACTGTATTATTGTGTCCTAAATTGAAATCGTTTTTAGAGTTATTACCTGAAAAATTGACACAACTGACACAACTGAAACTTAATTTGTTGGCTAGACTGTCCCATAGAATTTCTAAAATTGAAATCAGTTTTACGTACTCCATCTAAGGGGAAAATGACCCTTTCAAAATATAAGAATAAATATTAATAGTTTTTACCTGATAATATCTTCAGACTTTTAATGCACTTATATTTGCTCATGTTTCATTATACTTTTGGGACTTACTTTACTTGCATTTGTATTCATTATAAAGGAGACATTTAATAGATTTCATATGTAATCAGAAACTAAATACCATTTGAATTAAAGATATTCAACAATCAAAACTGGCAATCAGTGATGTCTAATTTTCTCAATCCTCGTAGGTAAAACTAAATTTAGTTTTAGATAGCTAGTGAAGTTATTTAGTATATTAAATACTTTTCAGTTCATTTACTAAGTTTTGAAAAATGGCTTCAATACTTTCATTTTATATTGGTGTCATTTTGTTTATAAACACCTTGTTATTAACAGACCACTGCTATAGAAATCTGTGCCTTTCATGGCCTGAAAGTGTAAATGGAGAGAACTTACATGTACTATGTGACTGTTGAGAAAGGGAACCAGGCTATACTCTAGAATTTCAAATTATAGAGTCTACTTCTCACCAAAAAAATTCTTTGAAACTGATAAGAATCTTGTGAGTCTTAAACTCTCTTACCAAATTACTAATTTCCTCAATCTGCTGCGATTTTAGGCATTGAATATAAATATGCAGAAAAGTATCAAATACAAAAAAGACACATAAAATGCAATAGAGTACCTATTACTAAACACACAAATTTAAGACACAAATTATTTTAAATATTTCCAAATAGTCTTAATTTCATTGCAACATCAGTTGGTTTCAAGCAGCTCCAAAATCAATAAAGCTCCATAGATCCCATTTTGAGTAGCCCTGCTTTTGTATGTTCCATTTCTGAAACCAACCTTAGTGAGACGTGGCTCTGAAAAATAGATTGAGAGCATGAAAACAAAGGTTGTCACTATACATCTCAGATTTAAAAGCCTGTGTATTTAGCAGAATGCCTAATACTTTTCATAATCAATAAAAGCATTGGAATTTCAAATATATTAAATGAAGCATGAAAATGGGAGTCATTCCATTTTATAAGATCAATTGGTATAAAATCAAAAGGTAGTATGCTACCTTTTTATTTATTTATTTTTTTTTTTATTTTTTTTTTAACCGGTGCTGGGCATTGAACTCACAACCGCCTGCTTGCATGGCAGGTGCTTATGCCGCTGAGCTAAATCCCCATCCCCAGTATGCTACCTTCTTAGCCAGATGCATATTTACATGTTTAATCCCAGATTTTTTTGTCCTCGGAAAGGGATGCAAGACTAAAGAAGGCAGAATAGAGTGCAGGGACAAATTTGCATTTCAAGGAAATAACATATATTGCTTTATGTAACAGCCCCAGGAATGAAGGAGGATAGTTTGTGGACTGTTAAGAAATAATAATAAACCCTTATGAGAAATCAGAATTGCTCTGTCTCTAAAGTCTTCTAGCATTCCAGTGTTTGCACTCAAAGTGTTTACTGCTGTATCATAGCTTCCTCCATGCTCTGATTCCCACATCAACTCTGCTGCTACGTCCTTAGTACTCTGAATACCGTGCACACTCTTGTCTCTCCTGTAACACACTCTTTACACATTCATTTTCATTTAGTTTTTTTTTTTCATTAGATTAAAAAAGAGACATTTTTCAATCAATTACTCTGTTTTCCAATTTTTCTATCCATGCATAAAATGTTTAATCATCTACTATATTTAAGTCTCTACCAATATGAGACTAAAAGTCATTCTTCCGCAAAAATATCTTCTTCCTTCAATGTGTCAATCTCCTTCGGCTAGGAAACTCTCACTATCTGATCTTCCTTCTCATTTATTTCCTACCCACTGCAAATTGACTTCTGGTTCTAAATTTAAACTCGAATTATGAAGATCTTTCTTCAAATGAAAAACAGAGGTCATTTTCTGTCTTTGTTTATGTCTAAGCACAGAGAGTGAATATCTATACTAAGGGAGTTAAGATCTATACTAAGGAGTATAAAGAAACTGCCTGTGGGCATAAAATCATTGAATTTGTTCCAAGAAATTAAACATATTGGACATTTTTTCCTCATGATATATCTGTGTTGTGTGCAACTGAAACATTAAGCTTTGAGTAATGATTGCATTTTATTTTGATATATAAGATGCAGTCTGAGAATTTTTAGATTAGACAAATTGGGGCTCAAGTCCTGGTTCTAATGTTATTATGCATTAAGCAAGTTGTATGTCTTTCTGTGTCCTGTTTTACTTGTGTGCCAAATTAATACACTTATGATTTCTACTTCAAAGAATTTCATGAAAATTAAAATAAATGTCACTTATGAAACATTTGGAAGATGACTGATGCATGAAAGATGGACCAATAATTGTCAGAGATAACTATTATCCTCATTGTTGATTCACATAACTGTAGGATGAGGTTTAAAATTAAGACTCAACATTCCCTGTTGCTTTATCACCTGAAACTGAGAAAGCCATAAATGACCTAAGTACAATTTTCCCTTTCCATTTACTCCCACTAATAAAGTCCCCTCGCCAAACATTTCTTCTCATTACTGGGACAAGGTACAGTTCCTACTTATCCCTTAGGAGTGAGTTTTACTTCCTACCAAACCACATAGTTATTCAAACCATGTATTATATCCTCCTATTTAAATCAGTGGTCATCTCACCGTCTTCATATTGTGAAGTCTATTTCTAGCAGTTCCAGGTTATTAATCTGTTCCCACATGTAATCCCTGTGTTGTAGTCAGGGGTTGTGCAAAGAACAATTAGAATCAGGACATGAAATTCTTAACATTATTTTATGATGGTCATCTAGAGTTAACACAAGAAAATGTAGGAAATCTTTCCCACAACACTAAAGACATAAAATACTTAGTCAAGGACCTGAATCCCACAGCTATGTCCTGCGTGAGTCCAGGTAAAGAACCAGAGCTCATGACAATGCCTCCATAAGTCCAACTGGAGGTCTAGAGCCCACAGGAAAGATTCACACCAATCTATTTTACAGATATGTGCTGGGAAGGCCCAAAGGTCAGTAGTGGAAGCTAGGAAGCCTTTGCCATCTGGGTGAAGGAGCTGTGCTTTAAGTTGAGGCTTTTATGACAGAGCCGAGAAGTCACTTTTGTAATAAAGACCAGGGTTTTCCTGAAAGGCACCACAGCCATTCTCAGCAACACAAAGGTCCTGAGATCCTTCAATGATAAACACAGTAGAGTGCATGCCACGAAGCCAGCATGACTAGTTTGTGCTGGAGATTAAATGGCACACGTCTTTCCTTCCGGAGCCAGTAAGCAATGCTCGATGTAAGGACCAGAGCTCCCCCAAAGTGACCCACAGCCACTCTCACCGACAAAATCCCAAGTTCCTTTGATGACAACAGTCAAACTCACACTGGGGAAGCTAGGCATGACAAGCTCCTCCAGGAGAATCAATGGCTCAAAAAGCAACACGTAAGAGAACCTACAATGCCTCAGCGCTTCACTTCTCCTTCTTCATGTCTCTATTTATGTTGACAACTTTCCTCTGGTGGAACATTTACGCTCAGCAGCATGCTGATTTACTCCATCTGGCATTAAATTGACTACCAGTTTTTAGTCCATAACACTCTGTATGGACCTGTGTAGCACGGATGGCTCCCTGGACTGTGAGAATAGATGACTGATAAAGTGCTCTCAGTCTCATCTATTCAGTGTTAGACACTTGAATAACCATGAGACAGGAGGCCTGCTCTCTCCAAGGGGGGCGGTAGGAGGTGATTATGACAATAGCAAAAACAATATACATTTTGGTCTTGATTTTGATAGTCCAAGTTCTTTAGTGTATTAGTCTGCCTTTTAAACAATCTCATTTCAACTAAGTTCAATGTGAACACATGAACACATGTATTTTCATTGAGCTATTTTGCTTTGCTTCATAGGAGATTTGATAATTTATGATATATAAAGCAAAAATATCCAATCATATTTCTATCCAACTCTAAACCCTTGTGCAGGCTTTTATCAGGACAAAACTCCCACATAAATGGCAGACCATGACCTATTTTTCTTGATGCATCTCACATTGTAAATTACATTTCAATAGTAATAAGATGCAATTATACTTTTATTTCATGGTTCAGGTATTTAGTGATTTCATTACATCTGCCTAGACCAGTGTTTTTGTTTTTCTCCATGTAAATGTAAACAACTAAAATCCTTAAGTTTTTTCTAAGAAAATCTTTCTTGAAGTGTAAGCTTTAAGGCAATATCTCTCATGCTAAATTTATAAGTATCTTGAATTGATATCTCTCTTGTCTCTTTTAGGGTCTAATTCATTGTGGACTTCCAGGTTGGGGAACTGTTCCATGAAAAAGTGCTGAAGACTTGCGGGGGAAGTAACTGCTCCTGTCCGAGGCAGGAGCAATCTTCTCCAGGCACACTGCCCTATAACTATATTAATACTGATTAAAACATTTTATTAGGTTTCATCATAGAAAGAGAAGCTACTTTTAAAAACCACTTATATCAAGATGGTATGGAAGAGTTCCTTTGAATTTTGACTTATTCTAATAACTTTAAAACATGGTTTTGAGTCTCAGTGAACTTGAGTAGATGTGGCATCAGTCAGTCTACTGGGAGTCATTCAGTTGATTTTTCTTTTTTACTGTGTTTTCCTATATTGAATGAAAACACGGGAGGAATGAATACTTTTGATATTTTTTAGGGTTCAGATTTCTTATATTTTTGTAAGATTCCTTTTAAAAATTTCTTGCAGCTTTGTTTTCAAAATAAGTGATATTGAGATATCTACAGCTACAAAATATAATTGTTAGTTTCAGAGTGTTTGATAGCTTAGAGCTTAGGCACGTGCAAATGTTTGGGGATAAGTTGGTTTGCTAGAGAATCACAAGTTTAGATGGTAAGAAGTAGCCAATATTTTTGCTATTTTCTTATGCTACTCATTCCCCCATGAACCTGGGGGGACTCAGGCATGGATGGTGAGAGTCTTTTTTTTTTTTTTTTTTTTTTTTTAACTTTTCAGAAACTCCATGTTCTTAGTCTATCTGTTCTAAATTTCCTACTTTTTCTATTTCCATATAATTCCTATGCTTTATGAGAATTAGGCATTGTTTCTGGTTAAAGAAATGTTTATGTATGACTGGTTATCTACAGTTTTAAAATAATGGTTTTATACCAATGAATTAATATCATTGTTTTGCACATTCTTGAAGTACATTTTTCAACAGTTTTGGTATATGCTTGAACTATCAAAATAAATATCATCACCAAGATAAATAATAAACCCACTGACTACAGAAGTTTCTTCATGCCTGTTTATAATCTATTTTACCTTCATCCAATATTATTTCCAGCACCAAAACTTCATCTGCATTTTCTAGAACTGCATATAAATAGAATCATGCTTTCTGTGATTTCTCATTTACCAAAATGACTCAGGTTCATCTGTGGTTTTGTATGCGTCCAGTGGGATGCTGGTAAATGTTTAAGAACAAGTTCTCTAATAGTATACTGGTATGTGGGATGATCTGTATCAAGTGAATCTCTTGGTCTGAATGTTTGTACCATGGCTGATTTTAAGCTACTAAATTTATACCTTCAAACGTTAAATTGGAAAGAAACATACCCAATAAGATTTCTTGGTCCAGTACAACCGCGTCTAGCGCACTCCTGTATTTTTGTTTCATTCTTTGCTATTGTTGAGTTTCAGTTTTTGCTATTCGTTGTCTATCTATATATCACGATTTGCTCATCCATTTACCTGTTGATAAACAATGGTGTTACTTTCAATTTAAGGATACTACAAATAGAAGCATGAATATTTTATCAAGTATTTGTTTGAATAAATTATATAGTTTGCCTTAAGCAAATATTGAGGAATTCTAATGAGAATTGTAAATAAAATTTTTCTGAAGTGCCTCCACCAAAAGTGTAAGAAACGTTCTACCTGTACCATATTTTTATGAATAGTTAATATTGTCAGTATTATTTTCACATCCTAAAGAGACAATAGTGTATCCCTCTGTGCTTTTAATTAACATTCCCCTAATAACTAATGGTGTTTAGTGTTTATTCATGTGTGTATTTACTGCCAGTGTGTCTTCTTTGGGAAAACATCTCCTCAAAAATATAGATTCTTTTATGAGATTGTTTGTTTTCTGATTATTCAATTGTAAATATTCTTTATATATGTTACACTAATATATAATATATCAAAAATACGAATATTTTTGATTCTATATTTTTTACTTTAATAAATGAATTTGAAGAGAAAGCCTTTGTAGTTTCAATGATGTCTAATTCCTTGTGTTTTCTCTTATACTTTTTCCACTTTAAATTTTATTTCAAAAAAATCTTGTTAAAACACAAGCTCATTAAGATTTTCTTCTTTACTTTCTATAGAAATATAGCGTGTTAGGTCTCAAATATTGATCTATGTTACACTTTTTGTTAATTTTTGTATAAGGTATAGTATAAGGATAAAATTTAACCTATTTGGATAAAAGGCTAACCAATCAGTTCAACAATATTTGTTGAAAATATTGTTGTAGTCAGTGGTTATGTGGAGAACAATTAGAATCAGGACACAGAATTTATAACATTGTTTTATGATGATCACACAGATTTAAAAACAGAAAGTGTGAGAAATCTGTCTACAACACTGAAGACTCAGAATATTTACTCAAAGGCCTAAGTCTCACAGCTATGTCTGCATGAATCCAGATGAAAACCTAGAGCCCATGAGAATGCCTTTCACAAGTCCGACTGGAGGTCTAGAGCCCATGAGAAGGGTTCATATCAGTCTGTTTTATGGATCCACACTGGGAAGGCCCACAGGTCAGTGATGGAAGCTAGAAAGTCTATGCCAGTGGGGTGAAGGAGCTGTGCTGGTAGGCTGAAGGTTCTACTCTGGAGCTGAGAAGTCACACTCAAAACAAAGACCAGGGCTACTCTGAAAAGCACTACAACCATCCTCAGCACTACAGAGGTCCCGAGCTCCTCCAACGATAAGCACAGTCGAGTGCATGCCAGAAAGCCAGCATGAAAAGTTTGTGCTGAGTATTAAATGGCACACATCTTATCCTCTAGAGCCAAGAAGCAATGCTCAATGTAAGGACCAGAGCTCCCCAAAGTGAGCCACAGCCACTCTCAGCAACAAGATCCCAAGCTGCTCTGATGACAATTCAAACTTGGAAAGCTAGTCATGAGGAGCTCCTCCAGGAGAATCAATGGCTCAAAACAGCAACACTTTGAGAAACCCCCAACACTTCGCTCTTCTCCACATCTCTATTTACGCTGGCAGCTTTCCTTGGGTGAACCATCTATACTCATTGCCATGATAATGTAATTCAGCTGGTGTTAATTTGACAAATATTTTTTTTCACAACAAATATTGTCCTTTCTTCATGTTTCAATAGAATTTTAGTATCATAATAGTGTTATAATTCTAACAAGTTTGGTATGCCAAAAGTATATGCTTGAGAACTTCATATTACAATTTACATAATGTACATTTCATTATGTGGTATTACAAAAAAGAGGTTACAAAGGTTGTCTAATGCAGAAGTGAAATTAACACTTAAAAAATAAGCCCAGAACTTAGAGTGATTTATACACTTTAATATGTGACTTTTAGAGAACTTGGCAAAAGTTAAATATGTTATTTTCTAAAATATTGTACCTGAAAATTTAAAGTATGCATACGTTAGTATTTTAGGAACCATTTAGGTAAAGGACATCAGAGAAGTACCTGTTAATAAACACAGTAATAAGAAAGTTCAGATTCTAGAAGAGGGTAGACTAATATATCCTGAGAAGTCAGCCTGTTTACTATTCTCTTTGCTGTTTCATGAAGATTAGGTAGCACTGAAGAGAAAAAATAATATGTTTGGGGAAGAAAAATGTTGGAAAGGATGGAGCTTTGAGTGCTACAGTGGATTTTGCATTCTAGGAATTCTCCAAGGGTGCTCCTTATGATCATGACTGTTTTAATAAAAATTACTACCCTTGTATATCATGATATTATTCATGCAATAGCCTTATTCCTTATGTGTCTCCTTATTTTGCAACTTGCCTGTTGTATGAAGCAACTGGGTATCAAAAATAAACTATGAAGTATTAAATATCATATAAACCATTATACAACTTTAAATTAAGCAAAGCTACTGTGATCTGTCTTTCAGAATGGTTTGTTTTTGTTGTTTAATTGAGTAGACATCTGTCTCTATAAATAGATAGTTTTGTGCCAGAAGGAACACAAAACACTCTTGTTTGTTAAATTTCAGTAAATTAATCTCAAATTTATGACAAAAAATAATAGGATGTTCACGATTTACTGCAGAAAACATTACCACTTTTTTTTTAATCTCCTTATGGCAGATAAATTGAGGTCAAGATAGATTTTTGTTTTCTCTAGATCCAAGTATTTTTACCTGATTTTTTTCACAAACCTTACAAATACTATGCAAATTGCAATATGACAATAACTGGAATCAAATTAGATTATTTTTCTTAAATTGTGCAGACTGAGTATTTAGCAGCCGTATCAAAAACAATCATAAGCCACAATTGATGAAAATATTCATTTTTATTATCACTGTGTCCCTTAGTTCCTTTCAGATTGCTGGGACAAAATACCTGACACACTCAAGTTAAAGGAGGAAATGTTAATTTTAGCTCAAAATTTGTAGAGGTTTCAGTGCATAGTCTGTTGACTCCCAGGCACAGTGGCATGATGGAGGAGAAACAGTCCATGGCATGTCAAGGAGGAGGCAGCAGCTTTCCTCTGTTTTTCTTTTATATCCCATTCAGGGTAGACGCTTATTTGTTGCTGCCACTCACGCAAAGGGTGAGCCTTCTTCAGTAAATCCATTTGGTCACACTCAGAACTCTGTTGACTCAATCATTGGACAGGTATGTTATTTCATAGCCATAATCCAGTCACTCCTGAGAGCCTCATTTATAGGGTTTGATGGGCTTTGATGGGAAGATCTAGATATAAGTTATAACACTGTGCAATATAGCTGCACTGGTATTTACTAGTGAAAGAACAGAAATAGATATGAATTTAATTTTTACAGAAGCATAAGTTTCCATACGATTACATCACAATGTGGAAGTAATTTCTTTGTTAGAATCCACATGTTTATTTTCAAATTACAGTTAAGGTATCTGCATAGATTGATTCGTGGTACTTCTTTTATAGATTCTAACTGAATGACCACTGACTGGTCACAGCTAAGGAACCACTTAAAGTACAGAAAACCTGCAAGATATCCCTCTATACTGAGAGGAAGATGGAACAGAAACAATGGCCAGGACATGCAGCAAGAAATGACAGGTGACAGTAGCTATGGCATATGCTCGAGTGCATATGAACTGCATCTTGCACTGCCTCCAGAAATACACAGCAAGCAGCAGTTTTGCATCAGCGTCTGAGAGTTGTATAGTCATTTGTGCTTGCTCCTAAATAGAAATAGCTACCTTAAATGTGATTTTAGTGCTACCTCCACCCACTGAAATGAAGTGTTAAAGCATCCTCACCAATGACTTGCTAACTATTGCATCCTCTTACTGTACCTCTTGCATAAGCTTTTAATCAATGAACCATCCCTAACATTATATTTTGAGTCTAATTTGCCCTCTCTCTCCTCATCCATCTGCACAGTTATATCTTGCAGGAAGAGTTAAAAGTGGGATTTTTGGCAGCAAAAGGCAACAGAGATTTGGTGAATAAAGATAATACCAGACACAGGGGACAGAACCAGGAAAAATAAGGAGGCTGAGAAGCCAAAAGTAAGAAGGTTGAGGTCTTCCTGATGAGCTTCCTTTACCTTGTGTGGTCATAATTTTTTTGGATGAAACTTACTAAAATATTGACAATATTCAGTGCTTCTTTACTGGTCTGTTTTGTGTGGCCTATGAATTATTCTAGAGAAAGAATCATGGTACGTTATGAGAGTTTATTTTAACCAACAAATAAATTATCTAATGAACTCTAATCTCCAAATGTTAAGGAGAAACGATTTAGTATGTCCTTAAAAGACAATCATAAGTATCAGTAATTTATTATAAGTAAGGAAGGCATTTCTCAGGGATTAATTGTTTAAAATTGGAAATACTATAGCGCGCACGCGCGTGCGAGCGTGTGTGTGTGTGTGTGTGTGTGTGTGTGTGTGTGTGTGTGTGTTGCAATAAAGGATGTGGCTCCAGAAAGTAAGTAGAAATGACCCAAAAATAATTCCCTAGCAAGCCATCTGGTTATACCAATTTCATTATGTGAAAATGTCACTTGAATAATCTCTCATCTTGAAGAGATGCAAATTGGTTTATATTCAGGATGATCCTGTCATGAATCCATGTCCTGCTCTCTGGCTACTTATGAGATCATTTTCTCAGAAACAGGCATCCCATCTCCTGTGAAGGAACATGCTCTTCCTTACGATGTATTCTGAGCCACAAGTACCTCAAAGCTTCCAGCCGATTCAAAAGCATATATTTCCTGTTTATCTGTAGAACTCATCCAAGTGGGTTCTTCCCACTTTAATGGAAGGTATAATTTAGAGCTAAGAGTCTGTAATGGCCATGGCTTTTAAACAGATTATTTCTTTTCTTTGTTTATTTTGAGATCACATATATTTCAGTTCCTGGGTAAATTGCAGGCTTTTAAATCTTCAGATAGCTATTTTGTTTTGAGCAAAAGACAGAATTTCACCTTTATTCTTCCTGAGCTCACTCATATTTGTAAATGAAAAACAGCAGAGGGTAGCATTTATTTACTTTTACCAAATATCAACCACAGATATGCATGAGAAGTGTAGAGAGGTGATCAGCACATACCTGCATTCTGGAATCTTGGTCTCATAATTACACCTATATGAATTAACGAAAGTACATGTGAAGAGAAATGATAGCTAAATTTGCCCTGGGAGTGGTGGGGAAAGTCCTGAATGGATAAAAGCCAAGCAAGAGCAAGTCAAAGGGTGGCAAAATGAAATATGAACCTTTTGATTGTGCAGGGAGAGATTCCCTCATTTAAGATACTAAGGAAATTAAGAAAGTGGTAACTAGTGTAATGGTCTTATGCTCTTTAACTGGTATAATAGGGAAGACTGATATGAATCTAAAGAGTCATCTGTTCAAACTAAAACAATGAAGAACAATTAGATCTACTTGTTTTCTACAATTCTATTTAATGGACTATAGTAAATTAATGAGATGAGAAAGAATTAATGATTTTCTGAAAGTAGAGACTGAAACATTGGAACTGGATAACAAGATAAATACTGAACACTTGCTTTATTTTTATTAATAGATATTTGCTCAGTCCTATTCCTACTATGTATTAAATGGCTTCACCACTCTCAATTACACACTGAAATCTAATAATTCCTGTAGGGTTTTGCCTCCAAACCTCATGTTGACAACTGCCTGTATGGGATGTGCCCTTTCAGTCCTTATTGCTCACTGAATGCACTCTTTGTCCTGTAGAGGCATGTTAAATACCAGTTTCCCAGGGGCGGGGTGGTGGGGGAAAACAGCAACATCACCACCACCAACAACAAAAGTCCCCTTCAGTTCTAGAAAACAAAACTACAGAATTTTAGACAGTTCTCTTTCCATAATTCCATGTCTTATTTTCCTTAATTGTTTTGCTTATAAATATATTTCATGGAGGTTATACAGAATTTGCAAGTGTTTGGGTAAACTTTCTGTTTGTAGGTTTATGATTTCATTATGGTAATATTGTCCTATAATTATTTTTCCACATATTTTCAGGTTGCAGAAGTTTCTAGAATGAATATGATAAATGATCCAAATCAATTCTGAGACTCAAAAGTTGCAGTAGATATGATGATGGTGTATTAACATGCAGTGTAATATTTATGTGTACCTAAAAAAGAAAGCAGGTGGAGAGAAAAATGGCGACTTCAAATACACTCAAATTTGAGCTTGCATATCATGGTTTTGAATACATAAATAAATAACTAGTTTAAAATTGGTTTACCATGGGACATTGGAAGCGTTGCTCCAGCAGATGTTGCAGGACAATCTTATTTGAATGATTCATATAAGGTCTGAAAGATTGTAAGCACCTTCTAAAAACTGTTTTGGCTATGATTCTTGGAATCCATTATTCTATCACATTTCCTGAGTTAACATATGTATATACCATAGTTTGGATCTATATTGTCCCCCAAAAGTGAAATTGTTAAAGCCTTGATCCTAGCTTGTTTCTATAGGAAAATGGTAGAACATTCAGAGGTAAGATCCAATAGGAGGTCATTATGGAATTGCTTTTAAGGACACCTGTGACACCCAAATTTATTTCTCTTCCTTTTTATTTACTACTAATGAGATTGGGCTCTTTGCTTTGCCATGCACTCCCCACCGTGTTGTGCTGCCTCCTGATAACCTAAACCCAACAAGCAGTCAACTGTAGACTGGAAATTAAAATGACATTTTCTCTTTAAAATGTGATTTATCCTAGTTATTTTATAGTAGTAGAAAGTTGAATAACGTGCCACATGAACACCTTGCGCTAGCATCAACACTGGAAGACCAAAAATTCAAAAGATATTCTCAAGTGAACATAAGAATAAAGGTTGATGAACCCAGAACCATAGGAGGGAATAGAGAGCAACTGTGCTTGGTTTTTCCTAAATCTTGGTATTAGCAATTTTAGCTCATCTTGGACTTTGCCCATACGAAGCTATGAGCCTTTGTTAGGTCTCTTCAAATTCTGCGGCTTCACATTTATTCTTAGGAAAAGTAAAGGAGATTTGAAGCAAACAATTTGAAATAGATTCATGAGCTTTGACTGAGCATCAGTAAGAACTGAGGTAAATTCACTTCTGAACATTCCAAAGATAGCTTTCCAAATTCACATGTGCTATGGAATAAGTTCTTTTGTCTAATGAAATTTTTTGTTAAATGGAATTCATTTGTGAATAATAAATGATTTCCACTTAAAACATGTTTATGTTTATTAGTACTAATTTTACTTACATATGCTTTTTCTTACTTGAAGCAAAATAAGCCTGTTTAGGTTGAGTAGGGAGTGGAAAGATGATAAACATTATCATCACTACCTATTAATGTATAATTTCCTCTTTACAAACTACAGTGATTAAAAAAATCATGATTTTCCAACTCTCCCATTAAACACAAACCTATTAATCTATTGCTCTATGTATGCTCTGTGAGAAAAGCTGATGGCTGAGAAATAAAACTATTTTGATTCATCGGATGAAATCTAATTAAAGTATAATGGTTCAAAGGGTTTTTATTTCATGATTTATTTCATTTCCTTTACAGCTAAATATTACCTCATTCTCGGTTTTGTATTAAGGAATAAAAGTGTTTCTATGAAGACACAGTATGAAGTAATGAATGTGGGGTACAGATATCAAGAGGAGATCTATAAAAAAGTGGAAGTCAGAATTGTATCCCTTCAAAGCTAACCTTACTCCTAACCATCATGCACCCTTCTTTGTTGAGTTGTCCAATGTGTCAAATCAACGCCATTTTCAACACAGTCTTAAAAATTCATTCTCCCTCAGATATTAATGGTTTAAAATTCCTTATAATGCCAAATCTTATATTTATCTAACTTTGGAAGAATTTAACTAAGTTACTTTACATGCATAAATCATTATACTTTATAAAGTACATTGTTTTATATAATTCAGTTGTAACTCCCTTGAAACTTTTACTTGATGTATATATATTAAAAAGCATTCAGACTGCTTATAAAAAGTGAGGAAATCATTTTAGAGAGTTTACATGACCTATCCACATTCACTGAGATAATCGATAGAAGATGGTTTTAAAATCTTTTTTCCTTACTAAATCAAAGGTTTAAAAGATGCTTCTGCTATGGTTACTTGTGTCAGATATAAGTATTTTATTTGAGCTTTATTTTTCGTGCTATACTTCCTTTTCTTTTCTTTGTTGACTCACCTTTTTAATGAGCAGAAAAGTTCTAAGTTAAAAGGAAAAATAATAATAATTTAAGACCACATAATTGTCTTTGGTCCTGTCATCCAGCTTTGTGCAATAAATGACACTCCCAAATATTACCATACAGGATATTTTAGATTCTATAAAATATTGCATTGCTAGAAACTTTCCTTTTTGTAATAGATTTTAAAATATGACTAGAGAAGTTAAGTGCTTTGAATGATTTCACACATTTAATTGGTAGAACAAAGTCATGTAATAAATGTGTCAACTTTAATTTACATGTATGCATGATTTTTGCCATTTTGTTTTGTTTTGTTGTGGGTTTCAGGAATTTTTTGTTTGTTTATTTGACATGTCTCTATATAACTCAGGCTCTCCTTGATCTTGTAATCCATCTGCTTCAACCTTCCAAGACCTGCATCTCTGTACATTTTTCTTTCTTTCTTTCTTTCTTTCTTTCTTTCTTTTTTTCTTTCTTTCTTTCTTTCTTTCTTTCTTTCTTTCTTTCTTTTGTTCTTTCTTTCTTTTGTTTGTTCTTTCTTTCTTTCTTTCTTTCTTTCTTTCTTTCTTTCTTTCTCTTTTGAAAGTTCAGTCTGGCCTTGAGCTCATGTTGTAACCTGAAATTCTTGCCTCCTGCCTCGGTCTCTTGAGTGCTGGGATTATAGTTGTACACTACCATACCAGGACTTTTTCATACATGGTTCTTAAATAATGAGGTATTATATTTTCTCTTCATAAATTTTCTTACAAAATACTTCATTATTTTGCTTATTCTGTCACCCTGCAGTTCATTCTTTCTGTTCATCATAACCTAAAATATTCCTTAATTCTGTCTAAGTTTGATCTGTTTTGAAACTAACAAAGAATTTTTCCAAGAAAAATTTCTTAAAATGATGGTACTCTGACTGTTGAGTTTCTCATTGGCCAGGGTATTGTGGGAAATATACAAGTAGTACAGGACCATCTTTGTCTTTTAATACTTGCACTTTAATTACTAGATAGCATTTGAATAAACTCAATATGTGTGAAATTACTATATTTTTTAGAGGATGCAAAAGCCAGTGTGGTGAACATGGAGAGAGTAACTCACTTCCCTTATTGAGAAAATTGTTGCTGCCAACTGTGGGGAGTGTGGTCTCCCCAAATTCTCCTGTCAGCCCATCCAGATTGGCCTCATCTCTATGGAGCAAGAGACAACTTTTTCTGAAGTCAAATTTTTTTCATTTTCCCAATTCTTCCTCCTCCACCTTTCCTTTACAGGTTGGCTCTAGTAAGTATTTTACATGTCATATTTAATTCACCATCTGTGTCTTGGGACTCCAATCCATCACTAAGGATTATTTTTCAGGGGGAGTTAAAAACAGGATAGATACATGAAAAAACGCAGGAATAAATGTCAAAAAGAAAATTATGATAGTCTTGCACATTCTGCTTTGTTTTGTGAACCTCAATCTAATTGTGCCTTTACATTCAGTGTTCTAGCTTTGAAGATTAGAAAAAGTCACTCTCATAATTAGTATTAGCCTACTTTTTAATGCAAATCAGTTTCTGTTTGGTAACAACTACAGTATAGCTATGTAATTGAATATGAAAAAATGTGGTGTTTGGTAATACTAAAACAAATACAATAAAACTAAACCAATAAAAATATTAGTGCATGTTTCTCATAGAAAAGCATTGAACAGACTGAATCAGCTCGGCGGGTCTTGAACTGACTTATACAGGTTTCGCCATTCCCTGCCAGGCTTGGCGGATTCTGGAGTTCTGGGCCTGCCAGCACCATCAGTTCCAGAGACTGGGTGGCCTAGGGTGAGTGTCCCTGCACCATCCACCTAGCCCAGCTAGTTTGGGATCCTTGCTCAGCCCTGGGCAGGGAGCTTTGTAGCTTCCTGTTGCACTGGACCAGCTTGGTGGGTCTTGAGTCAGACTGCCTCACCCACAGTGACCCACTCTCAATGCCAAGAATGGGGTGGCCAAGTCCGAGGAGCTGAGGGCATAGAAGAAGATTTCAAAAAGGGCCTGGGGAAGCCTTATAATAATATTTGAAACACAAAAATGTAGGAAAATGACAAAGCAAAAGACAAAATTACAATCTCAAACCTCTAGCCCATTCCAAGAAACCATAGGAGCTATGTACATAAAAGAAAATATATACCATACACTTGAAATATTGGACATAGTAGCAACTGAAATAAAGAAGCAACTCCAGGAAGCTTTAAAGGAAATCAAACTAGAAATAATCTCCCAGGCAAAAGAAAAAAATGATAAAAGAAATGAAGGAGATGCTGAATATATCTAAAGAAGACACAGTTAAAAAATTGGAGGAACTAAACAAAAAGGTAGAATCCCTGGATGAACAATATAAGAAACAAACAGATACATGAAGCAGATGCAAAGAGATATACAGGAAATCAAAAATTCAATTGAAAGTTGTAAAAACTCAATGAAAGTGAAGATGGAATTTCAGACCTCGAAGACAAGATTGCAGCTAGTGAAGGGGAAAGGAAAGATCTTTTAAAACTAATGAGAGATCAGGAAATAACAGTTCAACAGCTGCAAGATGATGCAAAAAAAAACAACATAAGATTGTTAGGGATAAATGAAAAAGAAGGGGACAACATAAAGGATGTCAAGAGGATATTTAGAGAAGTAATAGCTGAAAATTTCCCAAACATGAGATTGGAAACTGATATCAGGATCAGTGAAGCATATAGATCCCAAATAGCCATAACCAAAATAAAACTACACCCAGACATATAATAATCACCATCCCAAGAAATCCAACAAAAGAATAGAAAATTAAAAGCTGTCAGAAAGAAAAGACAGATCACCTATAAAGAATCAGAATCACAGCAGACTTCTCAGCACAAACAATAAAGTCAAGAAGAGCATGGAGTGAAGTATTTCAGATCCTAAGAGAAAATGATTTCCAACCTAGACTGATGTACCCTGAAAAACTGTCCTTCAAAATGGATGGAGCAATAAGATACTTCTATGACAAAGAACAGCTGAAGAACTTCATGATCAGCAAGCCAATCCTGCAAAGAATACTGGAAGACACTTGAGATACACTTAGGAAAAAAACACTAATCAAAGCAAACAATTAAACAGAACAGAAAGATGAAGATGCAACAGAAGAAAGATAACATGTCAACAATATACTAACATATAACATTTATAACCATTAATGTAAATGGTCTCAATGCACCGATTAAAAGAAACAGACTGGAAGAGTAGATCAAGAAAAAAAAAATCCAATCATATGCTGTCTACAAGAAACCCATCTAACCCAAAAGGATACTGACAGACTGAAAGTCAAAGGATGGAAAACAATACTTCATGCAACAGGAACCCACAAAAAAGGGGGCATAGCTATTCTGTTTGTAATCAATGTGAACTTCAAACCAATAATGATCAGAAGAGATAAAGAAGGTCATTAGATACTGGTTAGGGGAAAACTTCAGGAAGAAGAGATAACAATCTTAAATATATATGCACCAAATTCCATAGCACCCAGTTATATAAAACAAGTATTAATGAAAAGCCAAATTATCAGTAACACAATTATAACAGGAGACCTTAACACACCGTTGAAACCAAGAGACAAATCAACCAAACAGAACATCAGCAAAGAAATAACAGAACTGATTCACACCTGTGAACAAATGGACTTGATAGACATATACAGAGTGTTCCATCCAACAACAGCAGAATACACATTCTTCTCAACACTACATGGGTCTTTCTCTAAAATAGACCATATATTAGCTCACAGAACATATTTAAATAAATGCAAAAGACTTGACATTATCCTTTGCATGTTACTAGATCATAGCAACATGAAATTAGAAATTAATGATAAAAGATACTGCAAAAATCCCACAAACACATGAAAACTGAATGACACGCTCTTGAGTAATCAGTGGGTCACAGGGGAAATTAAATAAGAAATTAAATAATACCTACAATCAAATGAAAATACAAAGACAACTCACCAGAATCTGTGGAATGCAATGAAAGCTGTCCTCAGAGGAAAATTTATTGCACTGTTACTATAGTATGAAACAGAGTGAATACAAATAAATAAACTGATATTATGTCTCAAACATCTAGAAATAGAAGAGCAAGTCAAGCCAAAAGCCAAAAGAAGAGATGAAATTATAAAAATAAAGCAGAAATTAGTGTAATAGAGAATAAGAAAACAATCCAAAGAATCAATGAATCAAAGAGTTGGTTCTTTGAAAGAATAAATAAAATTGATAAACCCCTATCCAACCTTATTAAAAAAGGAAGAAAAAGCTAAAATTCATGCAATAAAGAATGTAAAAGGTGAGCTACAGACTCTGTTGAAATACATAGATCATCAACATCTATCTCAAAAACCTCTACTCTCATAGGTTTGATAACACAGAAGAAATAGACAGATTCCTAGAAGCATACGAAGTACCAAAGCTAGGTCATGAAGATGTAAAACTGCTGAATAACCCTATTTCTATTAATGAAATTGAAAACGTAATTAAGCCCTTACCTACAAAGAAGAGCCCAGGCCCAGATGGATTCACTGCAGAATTCTACAAGAAGTATAAAGAAGACTTTATGCTGACACTTCTCAAACTCTTCAATTAATTTGAAAGGGAAGCAATCCGTCCTAAGTCATTCCTGAAGCAGATATTACTCTAGTACCAAAACCTGAGAAAGCCCCAAATAAAAGAGAACACTCTAGACAAATCACCCTAATAAACAAACATGCAAAAATACTCTACAAAATATTGGCAAATAAGATGCAGCAAATCATCAGGAAGATTACACACCATGACCAAGTGCAATTCATCCCAGGCATGAAGGCATGTTTCAACATACATAAATCAATAAATGTAATCCACCATATCAATAAATTAAAAAGAATCACATGATCATTTCTAAAGATGCAGAAAATGCTTTTGATAAAGTCCAACATCATTTATGATAAGAACCTTAGAGAAAATTAGAATAGATGGTTTTACCTCAATATAATAAAGGCCATCTATGACAAAGCAACAACCAGTATCATACTAAATAGCCAAAAATTGAAAGCCTTTACTTTACAATCAGGCACAAGACAGGGAATGTCCCTTATCACCGCTCATATTTAATATAGCACTGGAAATACTAGCCAGAGCAATTAGAGAAGAGAGAGAAATAAAAGGGATAAAGATAGGAAAAGAAGAAGTTAAATTATCATTATTTTCAAATGACAAGGTTCTCTACATAGAAGAGCCCCAAAACTCCATTGAAAGACTCTTAGATATAATAAATACATTCAGCCATGTAGTTGGATAAAATATTAATATTCAGAAATCAATCACATTCCTATACACTAACAACAAAATCACTGACACTGAAATAAGAGAAACCACATCCTTCATACTAGCAACCAAAGAGAAAAAAAGAAATATTTAGGAATTACTCTCACTAAAGAAGTGAAAGACCTATACAGGGAAAATTATAATACATTGGAAAAAACTGAAGAGGATATCAGAAAGTGGAAAGACATCCCTTGCTCATGGATAAGAAAAAAAAAATTGTGAAAGTGGCCATTCTCCCCAAACTGTTGTACAGATTCAATGCAATCCCAATAAAAATACCATCAACATACCTCAGAGATCTAGAAAATCCACTCCTAAAATTCATTTGGAGTGAGAAGAATTCTAGAATAGCAAAGACAGTGCTGAGCAGCAAAGACAAGGCAGGAGGCATCACAATCCCTGACTTGAATTTATACTACAAAGCAATTGTAGCAAAAACACCATGGTACTGGAATCAAAACAGAGTTTAATATTAGTGGAATAGATTAGAAGATACAACCACAACTACAAAAACACTCAACTACCTTATCTTTGATAAAGGTCCAAACATGCTCACTGGAAGCACAGCAGTCTCTTTAATAAATGGTGTTGTGAAAACTGGATATCCATATGCCAAAACTAAAACTAGACCACTGCCTATCACCATGTACTAAATTAAAATCTAAATGGATCAAAGATCTGAATATTAAAACAGAAACACTAAATCTATTGGAAGACAAATTGGGTAAAAACCTTGAAAACCGAGGGGTAGGTAGGGAATTCATGAACAGGACTCAAACTGCACAGGAAATACTTCCCAGAATCAATACCTGGGATCACATCTTATTAAAAAGTTTCGGTATTTCAAAAGAAATCTCCAGCATAGTTAAAAGAAAACCCACAAACTGGGAAAAAATCTTAGTGAACTGTTCCCCAGACAAAGAACTTCTGTCTAAAACATATAAAGAATTAAAAAAAAATAAGACCCCTAAAATTCAAAGATCCAATCCAAAATGGGCATCTGAGATAAATACACAGTTCCTAGAAGAAGAAATAGAAATGGCAAGTAAATACAGGAAAAAATGTTCATCATCATTGCTCATTATGTGGCTGGAGGTTTAGCTCAGCGGCATAAGCGCCTCCTTGCAAGCAGGCAGTTGTGAGTTCGATCCCCGGTACCGATAAAAAGGAAAAAGACACACACACACACACACACACACACACACACACACACACACACACACAAATGTGAAATAAAACCGCACTGAGAGTCCGTCCATCTCACTCCATAAAGAATGGCCAGGACCAAGAAAAGCAACAACAACAAATGCTGGAGAGGCTGTGGTGTGAAAGGAATTGTCCTGCACTTTTAGTGGGAGTGTAGACTGGTGCAATCATTGTGGAGGTCAGTCTGGAGACTTCTCAATAAGCTGGGATTGGAAATCCCATTTGTTCCAGCTATTCCACTTCTAGGCATATTCTCAGAAGAACTGAAAGCATCATACCACAGTGATATATGTGCACCCATGTTTATGGCAGCACAATTTGTAATAGCCAGATCTTGGAAACAACCTAAGTGTCCATCAACTCAGGAATGGATAAAAATTTTGTGGTATTTTTATGCAATGGGGTACTACTCAGCTACAAAGAATGATCACATTGAAATACTTATAAATAAATGGGCACAGCTTGAGATCATACTCATAAGTGAAATAAATCAAACTCACATTTATAAATACCGAATAGTTTCCCTAGTGTAACAAATGATAACAATACATAAAAGTATGTGGTAATCCTGATGCCCCATTACATTGCTTTGAAGCCTTATAATGTTTTCATTCACTAATTGGAATGGTTTTATTCTGGGTTGTTTGATTTTATTGTCTGTGATGTTATGAACATCTATTAAAAAAAGACATCAGAATCGCTAGTGCTGATTTAATATCATATTGTTTTGAAGTTCCATCAAGCTTTTGTTCTTCTGTTTCCATCGGTTTATCATGTTGTACCTTACTGGATTTTATTACATGTGATAATACAAATAAAAATTTTTATAGACAAGGAAATAATATAGAAAATATTGTTCATTTTATGTTAATTGGTTCTAAATACCCTGTAATACTTTCATTCTCTTGAATGCTTTTACATTGTCTTGATATGTTCAATGCTATACTATCGAAGTTATACTCAAATATTTCAAGGAAATATACACTATGGTAGCTACTGTTATGTAGGATTGTCTTGTAGTGAAACACTATGTTGCTTAAATTGTTCTGTTCGGACCTGTGCTGTTGTGTTATGTCCTCTTTTAGCTCAATCTCCCCATTTATTTATTTATTTATTTATTTATTTATGTTTTATAATTAAGGCAAAAAATAAATTTATAAAAGCAGGATATATCATAGTAACCATTTTGATTTCCTATTAACTTGATTTGAAGCCTTGTATTGCTCTCACCATCTTGTTTTGCCTGATTTTACTCTATTCTGTTTTGCTTGATAGTATCAAGTTTGAGGATATAGGAAAATACTTTGAAGACAATATGATTCTCTATGATGCCTATTCTGGTTTAAAAATTATCTTCCTTTGAAGTCCTGTAATGTCTCCAATGTTTCAGTTTTTTTGGTTTTGTTCTGTACTGTTTTGTTCACTTTTATTATAACTGATGATATAGGTAATTTTTAAAAAGATATTAAGAGGCATTATGGTAATCATTGTTTATCACCTTGTATTTTGTTTTTACATCATGTACTGTGTCCATCCTTTTGATTTGACTGACTCTGTATTGTTACGTCACATTTGGTTTTATTCTCTTCAAAAAAAATAATAGGAACTGTGGGAGTAATAAAAATCAAAAAGTGTAAACGTTATTGTAAAAAAGAGAGGAAAAGTAAGTGCTCTAAAGGATATAACTGCATGTATATTTAAGTGTGTAAGATAGATAACCATAGGGGCTGGGGATTTAGCTCCGGGGCATAAGAACCTGCCTTGCAAGCAGGCGGTTGTGAATTGGATCCCCGGTACTGATAAAAAGAAAAAAGAAAAAAAAAGTATAAAAAAAGAGATAGATAACCCTATTACTAAGTTTTTGTTGGATCATTGAACAGAACTCTTTGCAGTCTCACTGTTTGATTGTCCACTTTGTATGCTTTAATTTTGTAACTTGAACAACTATTTCTAAGATGGTAATATGTAATCTATTAACTAGTGGTTTCTTACTGTGTATTTTTTTAATTCTTTCTGTATTGCTCAAACCCTTTTTCTGTTTTTTTTTAAATAAAATAAAAAAAAAAAGAAAAGCGTTGAACAAGGAATACCATATTTTTGACATGCTAATTAGGATAGGATAGGATAGGATAGGATAGGATTGGATAAGCTAGGCTAGGCTAGGCTAGCCAGTCATGGGACTGGATGGAATGAGATGAGATGGAATAGGATAGGATCGAATGGGATGGGATGGGATGGGATGGGATGGGATGGGATGGGATGGGATGGGATGGGGTCGGATCAGATAGGGTGGGGTGAGATTGTAATCATTTTTTCTTAAAGCCCACTGTCTCATTCATACTTTTATTCCCCGAATTCTTCTCTATGATTTATTCCTTGTCTCTTCAGCTTTTTATTCTTATTAAAAAAATCCAAGAATTTCCAGATAGTGGTTTACAAATGACATTTCTAGGAGTAGTATGTCTCCTGTCTAGATTGGGAAATTGAATTGGGCATACACTGGTAGTATTTTAGCACTCTATAAGGCATGACTAACACTTGCATGACAGAAAAAGAAGCATTAAAGGCTGAATGGGAAAATTTGATTTCTGATATTTTTCTTTCTTTAGGAAAGAAATTGTATTCTGCATCCTAACAATCTAATCCTTCCATAGCTTAGCATCCTTTTTGTCTTTTGACTTCCTAGTTCAATGACATTTTTCTTGTCTTTCATCATACTAAATTGAAGATTGCACAGAGGGTAAAACCTGTCTGACCATTTTACTTTGACTTCCCTAATTCTAAAAGAAAGGAACAACGCCATATATATTTGCTTTAAAATGGGTTTATTTATTAATAATGGGGTGTTTAGCTCTTTGTTATCATAATGTATTTCATGGAAGTCATTTCATTTGACAGTGATCGCAGAGATGGTCTTTCAGTTCAACTGAGACCTTAGACAACATACCTCAATCATATCAAGGGATCTTCAGTGTCCGTAGTCCACTATATTTCCATTACGATAATACTGTCTCTCACTGGCCAGTGCAGCTATGGTGTCTGGAGAAAGTTATCACTCAACTGGCTTCTTCCTAGAGTGACTAACAATGAGCAAAGCCTCATAGGGTACTAACAAATACAAAGCATAGGCCCTGCTGCAAAGATTCAGTGCTGTTTTACTACCACACAAATGAATGAAAACCAAAAAGGGTTCTTCTAAATCTCCTTAGTTTGTTGATTAGAAAGTACCAGACATGAGTATAGGGCCATAGAATTCCATTCTTAAATATTTTAAGAGACCTATGGCTTTTTGAGAACCAGGTAGATTGACAGAATACCAGAGTCCAGTGCAAAAGAATAAAGCAAGTGACATAGAAATAGTGAGTGATGATTCAAGGGGAATTCAGGCATCCAGGAAGTGAGAAACATCCAGTGACTGGAAATAAAGCTTTAATTGCAGCTAGAGTACTGTGTTCAGTGATTCCCAGAAAGGCAGTGCAGAGCCTTTGACAGCCAGGGCCTGCAAGTACAAACTCAGTGCAGTGTTGTCTATAGATGGTCTGGTACATGCATTTCAGGCTTTCCTTTACCTTTTTCAATCCCACTTGTGTGTATTTTCATTCCTTTGTTTTGTTTGGTTTCGTTTTGTTTTTTGGTCCCGGGGATCAATCTCATTCTACTCTTTTATTATGTCTCCTGTCATTTCAGTGTGCATGCTGACCGCCCCCTCACGCGCATCCCGGCTTGAGTGCTCTGTGCCTTCCTTCTTTTCTCCCTGCAGATGATCCAGTGTTTCTAACTTATCAACAGAGTTTCACTAACTAAAATAGTTCATATTTCTAATAATCTGAAGGACACATAGTCTCACATTCTATTTTTCCCTGCTTTGGTCTGTGTTTGTTTTTTAAGAATATGTGACAACAGTGTATTCCCTCCAGGTCGGTATTATGATTTTTAATTCTTCCAAGCGAATTAACACATTACTGCTTTGCTTTGGCATGATTAATGTAAAATGATGCATTCAATGTCATCAAAAACTATCTGCACATGCATAATCTGTTCTCTAGCTCTTTAAAGTTTATATGCCCTACTTCCATGCAATGTTTTTATTTCATGATGTTTGTATAAATAGAAATAACTATGCTTTAAACGTAAAACTCAAGAGTCATCAATTAAATGACATTGGATTCTGTGCAAAGCCCCTTCCATAAATCTAACCATCTAAATTATATTGTTCACACCTGATGCACTATCAAAGCTTTTTTGTATTACCCTGTTCATATTCTGGCAGCAAATTTAAAGTGTACACAATGCTATAAATGTAATTTTCAGGACAACTTTGCTGAATACTTTTACCTTACTCTGTTCCCTTTCCTAAACTTGGCACTGAGATTGATATTGCTTAATTTTTTTTTATTTTGCATGAAATATTTTGCATTTCCTTAAAGTAGCAGATAAATGTGACTCACAAGGTAAGAGTAGCAAAAGCTACTCTTTCTCCTGATTCCATGCCAGAGACATCTGACCACATATGACCTGATGAGAGCTGTCCGGTTTAATGAAAGTTGAATTCCTTTCCAGTTTTTTGGTAATGAGGCTTCATTGAGCTCACTGTCTAGGACTCACCAATCTATATGCAGGTTAAAACCATGTTGTTAACAGCATCTCAGCTTGCCAAGAAACATGCTATTGAAAGAGTATTTTCTTGGGCCATATCCTGAGGGAGAAAGACCACAGCAAAAGGCAAACTAACAAGCAAGGACAGGGACATTTTCCAAGTAATGATGGCTCTTGATTACATAGCTACATTCTTTATTCTCTCTTTGAATGTGGCACATGTAGATTTTTACCTTCAATCAGTCAAACTCCCAAAAGACTTGTGTCTAGAGACAAAGCCATCTGATATGATAATTAGCATATCTTTATCTGCTCAATACAAATTAGGATCCTCAAGAAAATTGTAAAAAATGAAAGCAAGAGAGACTATGTAAAAAAAGTGTGACAGTCTTGCTGTAGGAACATGAAGGAGCTATGCATCATATAGACTGGGCAACCCTATAAACTCTATCATTGCTACATTTCCCAAAGTTACAACCTCATATAGGTTTCTCACACTAAGTAACAATTCTGAAACTTGAGGAAAAGAATCACTTTTCTTTGGGCTTATCATAGCTAACCTCAGTGCTTGAATGTCACAAAGAAAAGGGATTACTGATCTCCAAAATTTTCTACAAGCTGTGTTAGTAAACAAAAGCAGTGCTCCTAGGCTCCTAGCTTCTTACTGAACCAGCATACGATAAAACCACTGGAGCTGAAGCACCAGAAAATCTTGGCTGTCCTACTCATTGCCCCATTGTAACTGAATATTGTCACTTTAGGGAAAGGAAGACAATGTTTTAAAGACTGATGGTGAAATATTTCCCTAAGTATAATTCATGTAAGCCCAGGTCAGAGATGGACAGAATGATGTTTGCAGAATATAAGAATTACCTGGAAAATTCCTATTTTGAGTATCATAACAGCTTCTAGTCATAAAATCAAATCATCTATACATTTGCTCCTGCATCTAGTTCATTTACAATTTAAGCTTCATAAAGTGCTTTCTAAGTTACTTCTTACCTGAAGAGTAAATCATTAGCAAAGCATAAGTTATTAATGTATTAATGCAGTAATATAGGTTTGCTCAATTTTTAGTATTTTCATTGAAATCTGTGATTTTTGTCTGAATAGGTTAATTAGCAGAGAAAATTACTCAGAATACTGAAACTTCTTCCTCTTTTTAAAAATGTAAAATTACAAACAAAACTAAAAAATTAAGGGCAAGGATGGGGCTTTATGTACAAACTGAACATGACCTAATACATAAATGTTTCCACGATTATATACAAAATTTAAATAAATGAATATGTATATTGTGTTTTAACCATTTTCTTTGCTATGATTTTACAGATATATTTGTACTGTATTATAAATCTATCTCTACTGTAATACAAAGTATGCGGAATTTTGTGAGAATATATTCACGAATACATTTGTAAGTAATGAATATTCACCAATGTGTCCAGCATCTCCTTTGGTCATTAGGTAGCTGAATTATTTATCTTTATGGGGATATCAGACACAAAATATATGAGAAACAAAGACAGATAATTGCTTTCATTATCTCATCCATCATGGAAGTTGGCATGGCTCCTTTGGTTAGACATCTTAATTTGTGTAGCGTGCTCAGATAATGCTACCCCACTCATATCATGTATAATTACAAAGTTTTTTTCTCAAGTTTTCGGAGTGTTGTTTGATTTTCAATTGTGTTTAGTAATAGAAAACAATACAGAGAATTCATGAACAGGAATCAAACTGCATGGGAAATACTCCCCAGAATCAATAAATGGGATCATATATTATTAAAACGTTTCTGGAGGTCAAAAGAAATCTCCAGCATAGTGAAAAGAAAACCCACAAACTGGGAAAAAAATCTTAGTGAACTGTCCCTCAGACAAAGGACTTCTGTCTAAAACATAGGAAGAATAAAAGAAAAAAATCAGACCCCCAAAATTTAAAGATCCAATCCAAAAATGGGCATCTGAGATGAATACACACATCTCAGATGAAGAAATACAAATGGCAAATAAATACAGGAAAAAATGTTCATCATTTTTTCATTACTCGTTAGAGAAATGCAAATTAAAAACCACACTGAGATTTCATCTCTCTCCTGAAAGAATGGCCAGGATCAAGAAAGCCACCAACAACAAATGCTGGAGTGGCTGTGGGGAAAAAGGAACTCTACTGCAATTTTGGTGGGGGTGTAGACTCGTGCAACCATTGTGGAGGTCAGTCTGGAGACTTCTTAATAAGCTGGGATTGGAAGCCTCATTTGACCCAGCTATTCCACTTCTTGGCATTTTCCCAGAAGAACTGAAAACATCATATCACAGTGATATATGTGCACCCATGTTTATAGCAGCACAATTTGTAATAGCCAGATCTTGGAAACAACCTAAGTGTCCATCAACTGAGAAATGGATAAAAAAGTCGTGGTATTTTTATACAATGGAGTACTACTCAGCTATAAAGAATGATCACATTGAGATATTTATAAATAAATGGGCACAGCTTGAGACCATACTCATAAGTGAAATAAATCAAACCCACATATATAAATACTGAATAGTCCCCCTAGTGTAAGACATGGTAAGAATACATAAAAGTATGTGGTAATCATGATTTATGACTTTGAAGCCATATATGACCCATTTTATGACTTTGAAGCCTTATAATGTTCTCGTTTATTAGTTGGAATGGTTTTATTCTGGGTTGATTTTGTTGTCTGGCATGGTATGAACAGCTATTTTGAAGAAAATAAGGCATTATAATATATAATAGCTAGTGCTGATTTAATATTGTCTTGTTTTGAAGTCCTACCAAGCTTTTGTTCTTCTGTCTACATCATTTATCATGTTGTGTCTTATTGGATTTTATTATATGTGCTATTATAAACAAAATTTTTTATGGAAGAAAAGATAGTATAGTAACCATTGTTCATTTTCCGTTAGTTGGTTCTGAATACCCTGTAATACTTTCATTCTCTTGAATGGTTTTATACTGTTTTGTTATGTTTGATTCGATAGTGTATGAAGGTATACTCAAATATTTCAAAGAAAAAGACACTATGCTAGCTACAGTTATGTCATGTTGTCATGTGGTGAAACACTATGTTGCTTAAATTGTTCTTTTCTAACCTCTTTTGTTATGTCCTCTTTTATCTTAATCTTTTTTTAAAATAAAAAAAGAAAATAATACTGTTAAACAGGTGCTTTAAAAATCTCTCTTGAGTCAAACTTCCTGCAGATGATACAGCTAGGGAAGCTAAGTGGGAGCTAGGCATAATTAATGCCCCCAATGAATTGACAGTGTCTTCCTTTGGTGATAAAACTCACACATAAAAAAGAAGAAATCAGTGTTGGAATGTACATCTTTAGCAATGAGGAAAAGAATACATTCTTGACATGGCAAATTAATTACCTGCAATTGTTCTTAAAATCCAATACGGCAAAGCATCCAACACAAGAATAAAGAGTTTCAATGGGATATATATATCACCCAGACTCAAATGAGCTATAAATGAGGAAATTTAAGTGTGTTAGGCCAACAGTAATGTGGTAACAGAAATATGTGGCATGCTCAATTATTCATTCAGAAAGTACATACAAATTAACTAGCACCAATTACAGGTCATATTGATTTTAACTTTTGCCTACTTTCTTACCAGTTAACTTTTTTCTTTTTCTCTTATTTTTGTTCTTTTCGTTTTTGTATGCAATATTTCTCCTTTTATGTAATCCTAAGTTTCTTTTATCCTAAGTTCCTTTTTATCCAGATATCATGTGCAATAAATTATTTTCTTTGAATTATTTCATTAAACCCCATTTCACGGGAATTTATAATTGTATGTACCTTACTATCAACTAGCAAGAATAAAAGATGCAAAACATTTACCCAAATTAAGCACACTAAACAAGGCCAAAATGATTCTAGAATTTTTTTTAAAAAGTTTATTTAAGCAAGTACACTATGGAATACACATATGAAATTAAGAGATAAGAATGTTTGTCTCTAGTCAGTGATTGAGAGTAAGACTTTAATTTCATAGAATGAAATTTGACATTTAGACAGAAAGCTAAGTCTACTTTGATTAAGTTTCACAACTCATGTGAAGTCATGTGGTGACTGAGGCCGTCAGTATTTAAATTCAAGACATATGACCCAGAGTCAACATTGCTTCCAGTTGTATAACTGAATTTTAACAAAAAGAACCACTAATCCATTACCTCCTTAACAAAAAAGATATTAAAATAGGCCATGTGGTAAATTAGTAGCTTCTGATAAGATGCAGGGATGCTATACGAAATCTGGACATTTTTGTATACACAATTTAGTAAGGTGTTGTGAATGGGGATAATCATAACCACTGCAACAAGAATGTCCCCTGATGTTTTTCCATCCCTCTTTTTTGAAGTAGATCATATAATTAAATTCTCCCTTTCCCCTTTATACCTGAAACATGTCATGCAACCTAAGGAAGTCACTCTCTTCTCTCTCTCCTTTCTACCTTAATTTATTTTTGAGACAGGGTCTTGCTTTACAGTTCATGTGGTCTTAAGTTCAATTTATTGCCCAGGCTGGTCTGGAACTTGCAGAGATCTTCCTGCCTCATCCTCCCTAGTGTTGCAATTACAGGCATGAGCCACTAACCTGACTCCTTTTTATCTTAATGTCTTCATGTGACAGGTGTCATGCCCTGTATCTAGAGGGAGAAATTGCCACTGAGGTTAAGAGAATCAGAACAAACCAGTCATATGATGCACTTTGAGTTACTACCTCTGCATCATACTGGTTTGCACTCCATCTTTATTTAGGTACAACTGTCCATGAAAACATAGTTTTTCCTGCCTCTTTCATCTTTATTTTTGAAGGTTCTCATATCAGATAATGTTTATATTAAAAATTTTTATGCATTTCTCATTAATCTCCTATGTTGAGGAGTCTCAGCTGTGAATCTAAAATGATTGTTTTTCTCTTTTTCCTCTTAAATAAAAAAAATTATTCAAAAAAAATATTACCCAATTTTCCTTCTAGTTCCATGAAAATAAAAATAGAGAAATAAAGATAGAGAAAGATAAAGAATCTAAAGGGTTTATTTCCTTAGGAAAGATGGGATTGAATCCGGGCCTTTGCATATCCAATAGTTAGCAGAAGAGCAGTGTCAAAAGCAGAGGACAGAGGCCAGAGGAAAAGTAAAGCCACGAAGCCAGATAAAGAAAGGCAAAAGCTAAAAACACAGACTAGGATTTTACTTTAAAGATTAGGCACTAAATCTTCAGTTCTCAAAGGTAACAGCACACTGTATGCCAAAGATTCCACTGTGCTACAACTATGCTATGAAGTTATTTTTGTAGACTTGATTAATAGCTACAATCAAATGACCTTAAGAAAAGAAAATTACCCTCATCAGTGTGAGTGGGCATCATCTAATAAGCTGAAGGACTTGAGAAAAAAAGCTAAGGTTTCATAGAATAAAGTACTAAATCTCAAGACTGCAGCATCACCTCCTTCCTGAGTTGCCTAAGTTTCCTACAAATTTTGAAATTACAGCTTGTCAGGCCATGCAATCCTATAAACCGATGCCTTAAAATACATCTAAGAATACAGGGATTCTCTTGTCGAAAGTCTGTTACACGAGCTACTCCCCATTTGAGCATGTTCTGGATAACCTATCGCCTACAGAGACAGAAAAGTGTCATTTGGAAAGAGCACCAAAGGAGCAAGGTTGCTGTCCTAGGTATCTTGTATTTACCATTTGTCCATGGGCTTCGCCTGTCCCCTGATTTCCTTGTCTCTACACATCAAAGGCTGTCAGTAGTCTGAATCCTTTGAATATGCCTTTGAGTATAATGTCAAATTAAATGGTGACAAGAACTAAGGCTTCATACTCCATTATCACTAAACCTACTTCACATACAGCATCTCACTAACCCTCCTGATGACTTAAGAGCTGTCTGTATGTTTTGGTTGTGTTTCATTGATGTATGCACTTGATTTGTCCATATTTGAAATTGATCTTCTGTTTATTAAAGCCCATGCCCTTTCAAAGGACTTGCCCTCACCAGCCTTCTACTAATAATTTTGAGTTTCTCAATTCTTGCATTCAAGTATATTTTATGGCGTTGAAAAAATTCCATAACTTTTACATTCAGCTAACTGGCAGTATGAATAAATAATATAGCATGCTATTTGGAGAAAAAATTCTTAATTGTCTCAATAAAGTGGAAAGGAGAGAATATTAGGAAAAATGTTAAGCAATTAAAATTAGATTTCTTTTCTAATATGAAAATAGTGAAAATGCTGATGTGTATGAGTATTTAACAATGCCATTTGACATACAATTCATATCAGTTTTTAAAGTCAGCTAATTATCTGCTGGTCTGAAATTTACTGATTGACTGTACACTTTGTGAATTTAATATTATACTCCCTCATGGCTTTGATATCATTCTAATCATCAGTGGATGATTATATCTATATCTATATCTATATCTATATCTGAAAATTTCTTTCCCCAAAATGAATAGACAACTGAAACTACTTATTAGTTAATTAATGTTCACCTTATGCTTGCCAGTCTGTTGTGTATTTTGCATACATGATCTCCTTTAACCCCACCGCATAGGTGACCTTTATGGATGTATCTTGAACTAAATAAATGAGTCACTTATGTTTAAATATCGTATTGTTTTCTTTCTCTAGTATGAGAAACTGAAATTGTAAACGAGGACTAAAATGTACAGGTATACTGTGAAATGGGAAGGAAATACTCAAATGCGAAGGAACAAAGCAAAAGAGTGTGGGAAAGGAAAGAAGGAAATATGAAAAAGGGAATAAAATGAAAATGTGGAAGCAAAGCTTTTAAATAAGGAATGGAAGAGAGGTTGAAGGAAGAGGAGAGTATTTGGACAAAATAAAAGACTCAAGATATATTATGTACAGGTACAAATTTCCTATAATGAGTGTGATCATTATGTATATCTAAAGTCCACAAATAAAAATAATTGTACAAAACCTTATAGCACTAAAAAGATTTTTGTACTATCACTTGAATAAAAAACAGTGAAAAAAATTTGGATTCAGATCATTTAGCCCTAAATCTTGAAACTGTAACTACTAAGCTGTAATCATTAATCAACTCTCTAAATGTGACTAGAAAAATAAAATTTAGAGATTCTCAGTGATAGATCACTAGATGCTGAATTTCAGATATTCAATTTTCATTATTAATACATGACCAAGGAAAGATAGACTTGCTTAGACACAACTTATCTTCCACTAAGATGCAAACCACAGGGACAGGGTCATTTATCTTTTCTATTCATTGTTTTATCTATAACCTCTAATAGATAGTCTAACATATAATAGACATTCAGTAATCATTTCTGAATGCATCATTAAAGTGTTTTAAGTGATCACTAGTGATAAAGTATGAATGCATCGTTAAGTGAGGAAGATCAATGCCACTTGATGGAAAAAAGGTATATTCTTTTTTTTTTTCATTTATCCTACATATTGTCTAAGTTTCACTATGTCATTGACCCAAATATGATAAACCTAGGGTGGCCCCTCAACAACATTTGGACTGATATAAAAACTAGATCAACTCAAAGGAAGTCACTCATGTATCATAATTTTTATTTGAACATCTATAGATGCAATGTCTGATACTGCTTATGTTTGGGGCAGCTGCATTTACTTGATGGGTAGGTGATACATTTCAAAGGTGATATTTTATTATTCCATCTTATATATGCCAAAAAGTACCTTTAAAAATCATACTTAGAAACTGTCAAATTGATGAATGAAATTGTCTTATGTATCAATATTACATTTCCTGATTTACATATTTGAATATAGTTATAAAATAAATACTTTTAATTTTAAGCAATATAATTTTAAATATTTATCAGTAAAAGATATAATGTATTAAAATTGTTTCAAAATTTTCAGAAAAATCTGATGAGCTCTATATTAGATAGGGTAAAATGCAAATAGTGAAACTTCACAAATGATAAATAAGAATTCCTTGACTTGCTTTTTCAATTTTTCTTTAAATTTAAAACTGGACCAAAATAATTGTAAAGTAACAAAAGACATAATTCTTTTAAGCAGGGGTTTCTTGCAGCTGTTTTTAATTAAAATTTGGTTTTGAATCACATCTTGCTCTTGAATAGACAATATATTCACAAATATTTCACATCACTATTTTAAACCACTTAGAGTCATTATTTGTTACAAATTTCTTGTTTATAACACGTGCTGGGGCAAACAACTTCATTGCAGAAAGGTAAGCACTGTGATAGAGGCAATTGATACAGTGCATTTAAAATGCCAGAGCTAAGTTTTAAATGTTAATATTTAATGTTCTAATGATCAGTTGAATAGCTTTCATAATTTCAATTTTAGACAGTTAAAATTAAAGTTAAATATAACTATCAACATTGGCAATTAAACATTGACAGCTATCAGAAAGCCATAAAGAAGAGTCTCAGTGTTCTCTACACAGTAAAATGCACAGGAAGTACTTTGAAATCTATCATTGCATGATCCCCAATTTAGAAATTCTGACATATGAGAATCAATCAAATGTAAGGTAAACAATTTTCAAAAGTAGTTTTAGAATTATGTACTACAAACCTGTACTAAAGTAAAAAGCAGTACTCTAGTAAAAGACATGCTGTCATCAATCCCCTTCAGAATACTTTGTCTTTCCTAATACATGCTACCATTTTTACCACTTTATGAAACTCCTTTTTCATGGCTGTCTTTATGAAGTTTATAAAAATAAAAATTGAATGCTACTCCTGGATGGCATTTGACAAAATTGTAGGCTTTTAAAAACATTACAGTGTGTTGCACTCCACCTTAATCACCATGTCTGCAGGGCACCACCTCGGACTCTTTCCCAAAATCAAAATGACCATGAAAAGTAAGTGCTTTGAATCAGTCCAGGACATCAGGAAGCTGAGACAGTACAACTAAAGGCAGCCACAAAACAGGACTTACAGAATTGGTTCAGAAAGTGTTAAGAATAATGAGAAAGATGTGCTAAAATGAGATGGAATATTTTAGAGAGACTAATGACAATGTGTCTTTTATAGTAAATTTTTTTAAAAAATTAAATATTCACAGTATATTTCAATCACACCTCATATTTTATTTAGTATGAATTCCAGTTATATGTTGTTTTTAAACATTTCTAAATTCCTCTTCTTAGAATGAGTTCCATCTCATTCCTAATATATGGAAACCAACCCCAAAGTGCAATGAGATCAAATATGTACTAGGATTTCTCATAGTACAATTTATTCAGAAACTATTGACAGAATCATGGCAGGGCTGGCGTGAAAGTCAAATGAGTTCCCAGAATTTGGTACAGAAGGAGGGTCACATGTACTGGTTAAAACAAAGTGACTTTATTCAAAACAAAAGTTACCTGATTTGCCTTAATACCAAAATGTCAGACAAATCCCTGGTACAAATGTCTGGTTGTAAAACTCCACATATCACTGTAATGTTTTTTTCCATTCATTATTTGCTAAGAGACACTAACTGGGCTATTCTGAGGCAATTGGGGAAGTTGTCACTCAAGATAGCTACAGTCATATCAAGGTGAATGAATATATCATGTTTCCAGTGTACATCTTAGATTGAGAAACATGACTGTTGAGATAAGATTTGTAAACAAAACAGAAACTCTAGCTGCAAACCATGGAATTCAAGAATCTAAAATAATTGTTATAACTTGCCTCAAGGGAGATTATGTTTCCCTTTGTTTTGTTTGGACACTGACAAAAATAGAGATAATAACTCACCAGAAGCTAAAAATAGGCATAAGATCTGTGCATAAAAACTACTGAAAATATTACTCTCAGATTGCTATATTATTTTCATCAGTTCTATGACATTATAATAGAGTGTTCATAATTCCTTAGAATATAATTAAACTGGAATTTTAGAAGATATAATTAAACTACAAAAAAAGGTAGTACAATTCCATGTGTCACCACTGGAAAAGTCTTAAGTAATGCTTTTTAGATGAGTGCAGAAGGGCACTGTCCATGCTAGAGATAAAAGTATAATATACAACTCACAGTTGAATACGTCTACTAGGGTTTAAGAAGATTTGACAGCTCCACCATTGTTTTTACTTTCTAATGGGATAAAAATGATACACTATTGACAATAAAAGTCATATTTTCTATTTTAAAGATGAATCTTTTCTTAAGTAACAATATCCAGAATGATGCTTTACTGTGAGCAGTCATAGCAAGCTACAGGTTTCTGTCGGTCACACAATGACAAGAGATACACAATCCTTATTCTAAACTGTACTGTGCTGGATAAACTTCAACAAACTTGGTTGGTTAAGGGTATTAAGTGCATTTTAACTTAATGATATTTTTAACTTACAGTGTGATTTTTGGAATGTACTCCCTTTATATGTCCAGGAGCATTTGACATTCTATGATGTTTCAAATCATCTTTCTCAAGGTCTGAAAGGAATCCACGATCTGATCCTTGTATGATTCACAAATTACTTTACTTTTATTACACTAGAATTCTAAATATATTGTAAAATAAGCTTCACGTTACTTGTCACAAGCCATACATTTGTTAATTGCATCTGCTAGAACTCACTCACTATAAAAAATGCCTATTTGAGTATCCTTCACTCTGAGCATCCTTTGACCCTCTTGATGCATCTGAGACTTCACTGCACTGTGACATCCACTTCATTACAGCCTTCTCCTGGGGTGTCTGAATCCTTCCCCACAAAGTTTCAGGTGCTGAACCTCCTATTGGCCAAAACTAAATATTATTGAGCTGTGATTATTATGGAGAAAATTACACTAAAAACTGTTAAAATTGTTAAGAAGACTTTATGCAAGTCATTTTCCATAGCTGTAAAGACTTCTGTGATACTAGACAGAGACTGTGTTCAATTCCAAATAAGCAAATACAGTTGGGAATTTACAGCTAACAAACTGAGTGATGCATCAGTGAATGGAAAATTACTAACATGAGGAGAGGTAGTTTCTTGCTGAACTGACCTAGCAAGTTTCTTGCTGAAGACAGGTTACAGTAATTTGTTATTAAAGATGGAGATTCGTGGTAAATTGACAACAAATTACTTGATGAAATTAGACTTGGCAAAAGCAAAGGTCAGTGCTGATTTCTAACAGGAAGGAGCGTCAGAGTTTGCATAAAGTTTGACTTTGTCATGATTTAAGTATCATAAAAGTAAGTTAGGGAAGTGACAGGATCATGTTACAAACAGAGCACTTATTTTGTAACTACATACTTTTATTTCTGTCTTATGAGCAACATGGCAGTTTGCTGAGCTATGTGGAGGGAGATGGAGAGTCCCAACTGTGCTAAACATATCCTTCATATAACAGACATTAATCATTCAGAGAAAGGAACCTGATGACTATCCCTAGTAACCACATAGCATGCTGTATCCTTAGTTGGCATTTTACATTATAGTTCCACTGGAAATTCTTCAAAAAATGGCATTAATCAGTGTTGCAATGGCTTGTCATTAGTACAGGTGATGCAAGCAGACAAAGATGACAGTCAATCTGCTAGCTTCTCTTCTTGCCTTCATTATTAGTCCACAAGTTCTCACTATTCACTTCAGGCTGGCCTTGAGTTCACTTTGTGGCCCAGGTTGGTTTCAAACGTGCAACAGTTCTCCTGCCTCAACCTATTAAGTGCTGACATTATAGACAATGCATCAAAATGCCCGGCTCCCTTTAATTTTGTTCTTAAGGGCATTGTAAAAGCTCTAATCTGTCATTATTGTAATCTGATTAATGTAATTATATCAGTTTTCAAATAAAACAAAACTCATGTCATAAATCTATTTATATTTGCCAAGATTTTAAATCCAGATAGTACAAAAAATATTTTTTTTAAAAAATCCTAATGAATTAAGTGAGCAGAATGTAAATAGAGGAGGTACTTCAAAACTCATAGTTTAAATTATGGGAAAATTTTGTTGAACATACTTAATAATCCTCATTTTTTTCACCAAGCCTTCATGCTAATCTGCCCTGTAGGAGCCTCAAGTATCACTTATTGTCAGGAACTCAGGTTAAAATGGTAACATACTAGCACAACAATAAAGTGCATGGCCAGTTTAAAATCAACAAAATATCAATGATCTTAAAGGTCATACAATAAAATAATTGATATCAAAAGTCCCTTTTACACTACAGCACTAAAATAATCCATTAGCAGCACTTATAATTTTAGAAATAGAAAAAAATACATGCTTTGTTTTTGTTCGTTTACATAAAGCACTATAAAATACCACCAATTAGCATAGAGATGATAATGTGACCCGTCTCCAAGGTTGTCTAATGAATGCTGTTGTTTCAATTAGGAATAATAGATGTATTTATAGGCATTTCAGGTGTAGTGGAACCTCACTAAGGAGTCATTGACTCCATATGCCATACTCAAATCACACCCCAATGAAGGCTAATGACATTCATTAAAACAATACTCATAGAAAGACTTTGGGAATTCAAATGCTCTCTCAGAATACAGGATGTTGTTACTAGCTCACTTTAGCTGTACAGTAATGAGAGTATATAAGAGTATTTGAAGGAAGAAAATGTAATAGGTGCTTCTTTGTTGTATTTCTTATCTACCCACATCAAAAAGAATCCTCTTACACTGTTCTATTCCAAATACTTCAAGCTCCAGAAAACTCATTTTGGAATAGCCCCCAATTCACAATGGTTTTGGAATTAGTAAACATGACTCCTCAATACTAACACAGCTCAGCATCATTTTAGATTTCTTCCCCTTCACTGCGTCCAAGTGTTTCCATTGTCCAGTGTATTTAGTGCTATTGCTGCTGTCATTCCAGTTCAGATCCTCATCATTTCTGTGTTGTTTCCTATCATTTTAAGGAGAACCTGATCTAGGTAACTTATGCAGAAAAATGATTTATTTTAGCTCATAATTTTGGAGGTTTCAGTCCATTACCAAGTGGACCAATGCACTGAGTCTTTGGTGAAGAAGAGCTTTATGACAGGAGGGCATACTGGAGTGAACTACTCATATTATGGTCCAATTTATCTTCTTAGATCACAATCAGATAATACCTGCTTTGTTTAACTACAAAGAACTTAGAAATTCTTGTTTTCTAGTTATAAAGTCTTAAGCCTTAAAATACTCATTAAATTTTCTGTGTTTTAACCCATCTTCACAGTTTTATTTCTTTCTACAACTCTACTTAATCTACACACTCATAACGAAAATCTCAAACTAAAACAATCAAAAAATGCCTAGATTTTGAAGGACTTTATTTTACATCATTTTACAGGGGTGTGTGTGTGTGTGTGTGTGTGTGTGTGTGTGTGCGCGTGTGTGTGTATTTTGAGTTAGTGACTCACTATTCAGTTCAGGCTGGCCTTGAACTCACTATGTAGCGAAGGCTGGATTCGAACTTGCACTGATCCTATATTTGTCCAGAAGTCTATTAGTTCAGTAAGTAGATTTTTTAAAGGGAAATTCTATGCAAAGAAAATTATATAAAATAAAATCCTCTTGGCCTTTTAAAGTATCATTCACTGGAATATAAATGAGAATGACAGTTTCAGATTGTAGTAAGTTCACCATGCATTTCCAATAGTCAGAAATACTGCACACTCATATTAACTTAGTTTAATCTCTATCCCAGGATGAATTGTCGGGAAGCAAATATGGAGACAAGAGTTTGAGCTCATTTTATTTTTTAAAAGGTATTTCTTTATAGGAAGACTTTATAGGAGAAAATTAAGGCAGAGCAAAGAAAGGCTTTAAACCAGCACTTCCATTTAACTCCAATTTCTTTGTTGGTGGTGTTTGCATTTTGTTTAGAAATATGTTTCTGTCACTGTTCTATTTAGCAAAGTCTCAATTCATAATTTAAATGTGACTATATGCATGAGTGTATACAACATAATGATACAGTGTATAGTCCTATGAGACTTTTGATGTAATAGAGAAACAAGACAAACACATGCTAACAGTGGTTAGTTTGCATAATGTAAAATTTGATGCTAAATTTTATTAGAAAGGTAATGAGTAGGGAACAAGTGAAAGGATAAGATAGCCATTGTCTGTGAAATATTTTTGTTTGCAAAAAATCAACAAGGACCAGAAATTTGATTATTGAATTATCTAAATAAAACTATAATGTATCTGCTGATAGACAAAGGGCAAAAACTTAAATAGATCTTCTTGAATTCTAAGTAAGTACATATTTTCTAGTAGAGTACTAAATGCTGAGAATCCGGGAGCAATAACTATTTTACTTATAAGCTTCTATGTTTGCACATCTTGTTTTTTAATTTCAGTTTTTCAAAATCTTGATTCAGATGGTATACTGAGAGGTTTAAAAATTGTCCAAAAACAGAAAAATCTAAAGTAATCACTGCTGTTCTGTAGACGTTGATTTTGTTCTCAAGACAGCTATTCAGAAGAGAAACTTCTTTTCTCTTTATAATGGTAATCATAAATTTTATTTTATATCCAATCCTTAGTCCTAAACTGATTTCATGTGATTAATAATGATATATTGAAACAAACATTTTGTTCATTTGATTGTGTTTTGGGTAGGCTTTTATTTTCTAAATATTATCAGTTGCCTAGGCCTTGATTTACAAATTGGAATCTGGCTTTAATCTCTTAATTTAAATGAATCTCCATTTTTTATTTTGTACCACGAGTGACAAGACTTTATGGCTCAGGACTCATCACCTAGAACAAATGTCTAATTCAGTCCTATGGCATTCATACAAATGAATTAGGGATCTCTGACAACACTGGAACCTTGAATGACAGAGGAAGAAAGTTAAGATAAACATTAAAAATGAAGATGAGACTCACAAGGTGACCATTCAGTTGGACATTTAGATGTGTTAGTAAGAAAACCAGACACTAGACTTAATTGGATAATTAACAGAAAGCTGTTATCCTTGAATGAGTCAATGTAGTACCACATTTAGCACAATTAGTTCATTTTCCTTAAATGTTAAGGCTATTTGCATTTCTTGCCAAATATATTTTACAGAAATGGCTATTCTATGTTAATCATAATTTAATAAACATTTACTGAACAAAAACCAGAGGCTGAATATTTTGACTATTATAAATGATTTCCTCTCACTGTTGCATAAATTCATTTAAAATGAAAAAATATATAAATTTGCTGTTTAAGAGATCTTGAAATCCAGAAAATATGACAACACAGAATTTCTTAAGCTTTTATTTCATGGATATATGCAAGACCTCGGTTGTGAGTCAAGGTGGAATATTCTAATGATGATGTCTTCCACAAATACTTGCCAAGTAAAATGGAAAATCTAGTTGAATTTTCTCTGTTCCATATTAAAACTTCCTAATATTATCACATAAGAAAGACTCAGACAACACATAGATAAATTCTGCTTTAATAAACAGTACACTCCTGGGTTAAAATGCTAAACTGTCTTCAGGACACTAGATATGAAAAGGTGAAGCTTGGTCTCTTGACTTCAGGGGACTTTCAGTCATGAGAGTGTCAAACAAAGGTGATTAGCTTTGGTAGACAAGGTATGGGAAAGTGTCAAGTGGTGGGTGTGAGTGTGAGAGAATGCTGCTGGTGGACCTATTGAAGGGAGAGCACTGGAGGTCTTCAGCAGGTAAGGTCCAGGCATAATAAACATCCTGCACTGTCCAGGACAGATCCACTCAGTAAAGCTTTGCCTCTCCACACGATGTATACTTGGTCTTTTGAAAAGTAGTATAAAAATAAAGACAATTGAGGAACACAGAAAACTTGGTAGAACTCATACAAAAATAAAAATGCAGAGTTACAGCACTTATGAGGTATATTATATCATGATTCAAAATATCTAATCTCAAATTTGGTGCTTTAGAAAATTAGAAAAGTTTTTTTCAAAACAAGTAGCAGTTGAAGGATGAATAAAACTGTACATAAAATGGGGCGTACAGCTGCACTGTTGCAAAAAATGGCACAGGAATGAGATAAGATGTCCTTTAAAAAAAAGAGTAACTGAAGGACACATGCTTGTGATTTGATAGGTGGGTATGTGCAGGATAAATAGAATGAACCAGAGAATAGAGAAGAGCTGAACATTTACCAAAAACATCAACTGGATGCTTATTGAGTGATACAATTTTGTTACCTGGACATAAAGTGCTGGATATAACTGTGATGCCTCAGATTTATAAAATTCTAGACTTGATAGAAGTGCACTGAAAACTTATAAGTAAATAGGTAAAATTCACGAATAATATCTTTTTATTTCACATGTTTAAGTTTTATCATTTCTAAGTGCAACCAATATAGAATTGAATAAAGTATTTTATACTTTGTATTATTTGCACACAAATCTTAGCCATGCAACATATTTTTTTTTACTTATAGCACATGTTAATATGCATTAGTCACATTTAGGGACTCAGTTTGAATAATGATTATCACAGTGAACAGCACAAAACAGTGGTTTGTTAGAAAAACAAACAAACAAAAATACTTGTTTTCTGAATAACGGAATGCAACTTACATATTTAAAAGGCAAGAATAAGGACTAAATGAAAGTAGAATTCTTGTGTGTACTATATAATTAAGAGGGAAATATGATTTGTGTTTTCTGTATTTGCAGATTGGGACAATTTTATGTAATATATTGATGATTGTTTACTCGTAGATTGATTTTCCTTTAGAAAGACCCTATGATTTCATTCTTTATTGCAAAACAAAATAGTATGAAAATAGGTACATTTATTTCAGTATTTTGCTAAATGTAAATGTTCAAAAAGGTTCAACAGGTATAAGCAGGTTTAGAAAAGTATCCAATCAAAACCTGATACATGGAAAAATTCAATTATTAGTATTATTTCAATTTAAAGCATTATATACTATTTGAAACTTTGGTTCAAATAACAGAAAAAATTGAAAATTATATGCAATGTCCCAAGAAAAGTGATATGTAACAATGACAAAGACATAAAAATAAAAGCAAAAATATATGAAACATTTATAATTGCCTAATTAAAGGTGCTACTTCATTTACTTTTACAACTCTTCTTTGAGGTGAATATCACCAACAAAGTTAGCAGATGAGTAAATGGTAGTTCTTGAAAGGTGAATTTACTCAACATTGTAGTAGGAGTTAGCAGAAAATCAAAGATTGAAATCAATCAATCTTGCTCCAAATCTATTTGATTCATTAGCACTGGATATCACATTCAAATGATTATTTTTGAATGAATTAAAGCATGATTTTGTCATACAATACTTAAACATGCAATACTTAAACATACAATACTTAAACATAACACATGCTTTTCTAGTTAAACAGAACAAGCAATATATAGAAGTAAAAATATTAGTGGATAACTTCAAGAAACAAATAGGATTTAAGCAGCATATTGGAGATGAGCAAGATGGGAAGATGCAGAGGATTTTACTCAGTGTATCTTGTACCCATGGAAGAATGGAGGCAGAGGGTGGAGATGATAGCTAATTTGGATTCCACGGTATACATCCATCACAGTCCAGGGTCCCACTCTTGGTTCAGATGTGAGCTTCAAGAAACCTGCCAATGCCCTTCCTTTCCTCTTTTTTTTTTTTTTTTTTTACTTATAAAGAAATAAAAAAAAATGGAGAAAAAAGGGTAGATATAATACAGAATTACAGAAAAATAAACAGTAAGAAATCACCAGTTGATAAGTTACATATTGTCATTTTAGAAATAGTTGTTCAGGTCACAAAATTAAAGTATGTAAAGTGACATTCAAATAGTGACACTGCCAACAATTCTGCTCAATGATCCAACAAAAACTTACTAATATGGTTATCAGTCCTACACACGTGTTTTTTATCTTAAAGAGGGTAAGATTAAACATATCTTTGAACAAACAAAACAGCTCAAAAATAAATAATTTAAAGAAATACAGATTTCAAAGCAAGTCCGCTGGAGATCTTCACTGTCTATTTTACGGTCTCTAGTTTTCTTCCAAATAGTTGTCCCCATCTTATCACACATTGAATACATCTTGCATATTATTGTACTAAGCAAGTCATTACAGGATGATGAAGGTTTTTTTATGTCTTCAAGATCTGACATTGAGGAAGACACTAATGACTACCATAGTGTCTTTCATTCTCTTCGTAGTAGCTATCCTTATCTTTATGTATGCTGAAATTGAACTTAATAGACTAGACTAATATCACTCTGAACAGTGTGAATAATACTATTGCTAGATTTTATATCATAATGCTACAGAATTAGCATTGGGTTTCTTAGTGTCTCTTCTTCTTCAGAGTATCTTTTTCTTTACATCTTGCATTATATAATCTGTGTCCGTAAATAGTTTTAAAAAATTCTTCCTATGTGTGAATTTCTACATGTATATCTATCCTCTCTGTTTTATAGGGAAAAAACAAGTAATAACAAGACAGCAAAACAAATTCCTAGAAAAACATGCAATAAAAAAGACACATAAGACCACAATATTAGGTGATCTACCATAGTTACGATGCTTTCTCTTGTTATTTTCAATAGATTTGTCCACATCATCAGGCATTATACAGTTAAGCATAGTATTACATAGCTATTTTTATAAAAACACAACTTTGAAAACATTATAGGACTTGAGAGCGGTTAATAATCAAAACCGGTATGGATATCTTTTACATCTTCTCATCTTCAGATTAGTTGCCTCTACTTTTAGACTTGATACTATCAAGGATACCAAATCTGAATAAAATCAGCCAAGGCAAAACCATGGTCTAACAAACCAGATTCAAATAAAATCAGTCATAGTAAGACAATGTAAGTGACACAGGACTTCGGTTTAAGTTAATAGGAAATTAAGGATAGTTACCATGGTATAAGATGCTATTTTTGGGTTAGATGTTTGTGCCCTCAAATCTGATATGAGTGGACAGACTGGAACAAAACAGATTCAAACTAAACAGAGTGCTAAGACTACTGTGACGTTTAAATCCTGATACATTATTAACAATGACCTCTGCCTTCCCTTTTTAGGCTATTTTTCACCTTTCCCCTTCTCAGGATGTTTTGTATGTTTTGGATCTTACTAGCCCCTTTAGTTTTTAGATTAGGGAGCCAGTCCATTGTCTATCTGAGTGTTGCTGAACCTTTCTACCTCTGAGCTTGATCTTGATCTGAACTCTTTTACTCACTAAAGTCACAGGGTTTTCCTTCCTTTCAGCTGTATAATTCTACACTGCCCAAAAGTGTCATAGCTTTCCAATCTATCTGTGGCTGCTGGATGAGTTGTCCCTATTTCTCTCTGATTTCCTGTCACATATAGCATAGTTTTCTCATCTTTGACTCTCAGTTTATTAACCCTCATTCGGGTTGAGTGTATTTCCCACTCAGAGCATCTCGTTGGAGCCTGTCTCCTAATCTACTCTGTCTGTTTCTTTTTTATTTTAGTGTATCAAGGTTATCTATATTAAAGATTATAGCTTACCATCTCTGCCTCACGTCTGCTACTCCACTTTAAAGCTATAATTTGTACACCTTACTCCCTCATTCCAGTCTGCCCCATTCATTGAGGCCTCTATGCCACTGTTGCTAGAATCCTGGTATCCCTTCCTCTCTGTCTCTGAAATGTCCTTCAGCACTCTCTGTAGGGTTGGGTTGTTGGCCATGAACTACCACAGTTCCTCCTTGTCTTGGAAACATCTTATTTCTCCATTAATTTTGAGAGAGGGTTTTTCCTGGGTACATCAGTCTTGGTTGTAAATTATTTTCTTTCAGGGCTTGAACTATTTCCCCCAGACTCTTCTCAATTTGTGTTGTTAAATCTGTTGTTATTTTGATAATTTTCCCATTGTAGGAATCTGATTCTTTTCCCTGGCTGCTTTTAGTATTCTGTTATTTTGGTGGACTACTGGAATCTTGATTATTATATGTCTATGGGTAGATCTGTTTTGGTTGTGGTGACTGGAGTTCTGTATACCTCATTTATCTGGATATCATTTCTTTTTCATATGCTTGGGAAGTTTTCCTTTAATATATCTGTGAATATTCTTTATAGTTCATTTTTGGTTACTCCTGCTTCCTCGCTCATGTGCTTTATTCTTATATATCCTTTTGTCGTCTTCTAGCCTTTGAATAGTTTCTTTCTTGTTCCTCATTAATTTTAAGAGGTCTATTTTTCATGATAATATATCATAAATCTCTCTTCAAGTTTCAAAAAGCTAACTTTAGTTTCTGTCAAGGCATTTTGCCAGTTTTCAATGGAGTTTTTAGTTTCCTGGTAATCTCTTGGATCTGTTTCGTGTATTTTAGGTTATGTTTAAATTCTTCATCAGAGGTTTCTCTTTCTTTTCTGATTTCCTCCATTCTTCCATCTGTGTTCTCTTGGGAGGGGCTTAACATTTCTTTAATTAACCTCTCTATATCTTGCCTCACTTGGATCAGAAGTACAGTTTTAAATTAGTCTATGAGGTCATGAAGGTATTTCTTTATGTCCACTGATGTTGTGTCTAGTATTGGATGGTTACTGTGCTGGTTCTCTTCTGTATTTACTTCTGGGTTTATTTTCCCAGGTTTGGCAGCTGTAAATGTTTTTTTTTTTTTTATTTCTATCTCTTGTCATGTTTCTGGTTTCTTTCAGACTGGGGTGTCCTGGAAGTCTCTGGCCCTCTCTCAGGGTCTTTCTGAAACACACTGACTGGAGTTTGTGCTGCCCTCCCCAATTTGCTGTTATCTGACGTATAGGCAGGGATGCAGGGATGGTGCAGGGTAGCTTCCAGCCTCTGTGCTAGCCAATCTGCAAGTTAGGCTGTACCTTGTGGTTGTCACAAACTTGTGACAATTTTGTATCTGCTTATTGGGTCCCAACCAGAGGTGTAGTTCAGCCGCAGCAGACCCTGCCATTTTTCTATGTGCTAGGGGAGGCTAACTAATGTCACTTTAGTGAAAGGCTCTGCCAAATCCAAGCTGTCCTCCACCAGACCTCTCTATGCCAGGGGCAACTATCTGATTTCACCAAGGTGCCGGGCTCTGCCCAACTCCAAGATGTCCTCCACCAGTCCTGTCTGTGTCACTGATGCTGCCGTGGTGCTGGGATCTGCCCAATTCCAAGATGTCCTCCACCAATCCTCTCTGTGTCACTGACGCCATTGTGGCACTGGGCTCTGTCCAATTCCAAGCTGTCCTCCAGCCAGTGACAGCAGCTGCAGAACCCAGTCCCTAGTACTCACCAGGACTCAATGCAGATCTTCCTTGGGTTCACTGCACACTGCACCATGTGTCTTCACTGTGTTCCCAGCACAGTGCGGGTCAGTCAGAAAACTGTGTGGTGTCCAGCTTCAGAGCCCAGGAGCTTCATTCAGTCTCCTCTGGTGCAGCCAGGTGGCTTTGGCTGCTTGGCAAGGCCTGGGGTCTCAATTTGCAGCAGTTGCTGAGAGTCACTATAGCTTTTCCCCTTGGATCCACTGCTCACTGTGCCACGCCCTCCCATTAAGGATCTGGGACTCGCCAACTCTTGTTATCAGCAGCCATGGTTTCAGCACGATTTTGGATGTCCAGGTCCAGGTGCACCTAGTACTGCACAGAATGGGGCTCAGTGAGCATATCGAGCTTCAGCTCTCCACCCACACTTTTTCTTCCTCTTCCTAGTTTTATTTTTCCCTTTGGTCACCTCCTTGGTTAATAAGAATCATTATCCATTCATCTGGCCCTCTCCATGTTGTCATATTCTAGCATCTGATCTGATTTCTCCGCAGAACTCTGCTCCCAGCCCTCTAGCAAGCCGCCATTCTTTCCTCTTAACCCCTTTCCTCTTTTTTAAATAAAATTTGAAGAGTTAGTTCAAGGGAAGGATTTCCTCAATCTATGTACCTTCTTATTTTATACAATGTGTTTTTTTATTCTCCTTTGGGAAAAACAAATTTGAAAATTTAGTGCTTCTAATTAGAACAATCCAAGTGCATAATACTGGGGGGGGAACTGATAAAGTATCAGGATTTATAACCCATACAAAATACAAATCTTCCAAAAAGTTCTCTTTGACATTCTCAATCTTTTCAGTTTTCTACTACCTAGTCATATATTATATAGTAATCTTCATGTTCTGGCCCAGATTTCTCTGGGTATTCCACCAACACATCGTATCTTCTCAGACAGATACTGTCCTGTGATTGAAAGCATTGCTGTAACTTTGAATCCCCAGTGCTGGCATTAAAGGTAAATATTGTCTGATTGATAGTACCATGGATATAAGTGAGGACTGCATGATCACATTACATGGATGTGAGTTTTGTTGAAAATCATTAACTGTTAAAACTTTGATTTTTCCCCAGAGTTACAGTGAGCATTAAATGAGTTAAATACACCCAAAATATGAACCAGTACTGGGGTCTTCTATGGATTGTAAGAGAACTACTGTAATTTTTATAATTTTTTAATTCCTTCTTTATGTAGATATCTGCCTGTGTATCCATTAGGTTATGCAGAGAGTGCTCCTGACTTGATTTTAAATATATTTGACATTTCCTGTATTGCCATTTATTTTTCTTATAAGATCTATAATTGAGTCAATAAAATGTGTACTTTAATATATGTGTAATCATTCTTGCAAATATTTTCTAAAATATCATTGGTAGATGTTAATGTGAGTGCTTTTCTTTCATTAATATGGGCTAAAACAAAGTTTTCACCCCATACTTTCAAGTGAGCTTGGTCATAGTTGCTCCTAGACTGTTATAAGAACTCTGTTTTCCCTACTGGCAATGCTTGATAAATGTATGAAAGGCTCAGATTTGGAAAACTATAGCAGTGGCAGTAAAGGCAGAGGGAGCAAACTGAGGCCGAGGAAAGGTTATGGGGAAGCAAACAGAAATCCCTTCCTGGGATCACTGAGAGTCTCATCTGACCCAGCTGCTAATGCCTTACGGGTTCACTGAGATGACATGACTTTCCCTGTGGGTTTCTTTATATAAAATGTCATTTCATATGTTGCATTCAAAATACTACAAAAACGTAAGTCTATGGAACATCGTAAACCACTGTTAAATATTGTATGTGTTTCAAAGATTTAGAATATTTTCTTATCTACTATTCTGATTTTTCTATATAAACTCCCTGTTGCATCATTCAAAAGAAAATTTTCACACACAGCTTCCAATCCCTAGCCAGGCTTCTTTGCCTTTGGACCACTAAGCCTGGATTTTTCCCTTTCAGCAGCATGAGGCTCTTCATCTACATGTATAGATATTGATTACTGGGTTGGAAGGGTTACAGTCCCTATGTTTTGTTTGTAGTTATATCTTATAAATTATTTCCTTAGACTTTTAGAAAATGAAATATTTTTGAGTTTTGAATTTTAAAGGAAGCAACATTACAAAGAATTCTGTAATTGAAATAATTATATATAAATATCGCTAAATAGAAATGAAAATGTGATGCACATATGGAAGCCCTGAAGAGTAATTTCTCAAATAATTTTGAGTAGTTAGGTGTACTAAATGAAAGCTCCTTATTCATGTATTATTTGTCTAATAGCATGTTTTTTTATAGAATAATTATTGGGTATTAACTTTTCATGTGTTTCTGACAGTTTGAAAACAGGAGACAAAGCTCTCATAAAGTACTTGTACAGTACTTCACAGGAAAATGTTGAATGTGTTGGAATTTTGATAAATGACAGATTTATCTGATGTGAGCATATTGGAGCTGATCTATTATGTAAAGGAATAATCCAGTGTCACTGGCATTCTGCTGTGATAAATAAAAACATTTGTTAGCTGGCAAATGTGCAAGAAAATTAAAATTCTAAAATTGTTCATTTTTTCTAGGTATAAATTCATTTAATTTTCTTTTTATCTCATATTACATTTGCATAAAATTATATGGAGAAAGAAAAGTAAATAGGGCTAAAAACTTTTCCTAACTTGGGACTCATTAGTTGGTGAATTTAAATGGATCTATTGACCTACTTGATTCCAGTGTCTTTATCTGTAGGTTTGGGTAAGGAGAGAAAACTCACAGATTTTCCTCTTCACTTTATAATCAGTTGATAGGCCATGATCAACCGTCATAATCCCTCCTTTACATATTTTCGAAGAAGCAATATTATCTTCTGAGTTTACTACTAAATACACATGATGTTAGGTAGACTATATTTTGATGATGTTAAATTTGAATCAGTTAAGGTAGTGTCCACCAGAATTTACACTATAAAGCAAATATTTTTCCATCTAAATTAATTATTATTTTAAGAATGCTTTAAGAAAATAGTAAGATTTCTTGATCAAATAGTCACACATTGGTGGTGTGCTCTTGGTGAATGATTTGAGAAGGACAATGTGAAAGATATGTATCATTGTTTCCCCCAGATTTATGTGTTTTAAAATTTTGCTATGTTTCTTCTTCTCCTTCTCCTTCTTCTGCTTCTTCTCTTTCTCCTTGTCCTTCATTTTCTTCTTCATCTTCTTTATTTTCTTTCTTTTTGTGTTTGAAATAAAGTGTATTTATAAAAATAAATAAAATAAAATAAACCACACATTGAAACAGGTATTGTAACACACACCTTTAATTCCAGCACTCAGGAAGCTGAGGAAGAAGAATTTCTGTGAGTCTGAGAACAGCTTGGGCTACAAAGTAAGCTTAAAGTCAGATTCTCCTGCATAGTGAGAAGTCTCAAAATAGTGTGTCTCAAAAAGACACACACACACACAAACACACACACACACACACACATACACACACACACAAAAACACAGTCACTAATTATTTTTACAGTATTTTGATTCCTTATCTCAAGTAGTCATTCCATGTCTAAGAAAGTTGTTTTCTTTATTTTTTCATTTATTTATCACACACTTACTTATTACAACACAGTTTCAAAGATTCTTATTCTATTTGTTACTGTCATTATTTATTTATATGTTCAGTTGACTCAGGATTGGCCAGTGGAAACACATTCAACTTGTCCCTTCTATTTTCAATAAGTCTGATGGAGGTTTTCTTACTGTCTGAAGTTATAAGACAATCTAAGCTCACTATTGTTTTCAGTGCCACAGATGGAATGAGCTTTTCCTGTCAAGGAGTTTTGCTTCCTTTTAATAAAGAATTATTTCTACCCTTTTTTCTGTTTTTTAATTTTTCTCTAAATAAAAAAAGAGTTATGAATCATAAAAAAATGAATACTAACCAGATATGATGACTCGTACCTACAATCCCAGAACACTGGGAAGCTGAGACAAGATGACCACAAATTATAGCCCAGTCTGGGCAAAATATGAAGACTCCCTGTGGTGTTCAAATTTTAAAAAAAAACACTTGGGGATGTAGACCAGTACGAGGGCCTGCTTAAAATCACTAGCACTATAAATAAATAAATAAATAAATAAATAAATTTATAAAATAATATTGTAATAGTAAATGGTAGTCAGAAGCAATTATTTGAATGTTACATGTACTTCTTCCTTACTGATGTTTTGTTGGGGCTGGGCTCTGTTTGGCTAAGGGTTTTATGATGAATTAATGTTTCTGTATCAAGCCATAAAGCAGAGTTGATCATGGGATTCACTTAGTATTTTTTCATGTTTTCAATATTGACAACCCTGTGCTTAATATTACAACAGCAAACAGATGTATTGTAAATTTTCTGAATTCTTACTGTGGGTTCTCTGAAAAGATAGACAGGTACCTTTTGCTTTGCCATTCTGCTGTGATAGATTTTAATTTTATACCAAGTGAGATACTTTGAATGATATCAATTTTAACAAATATTTCATCTATGTCAAGTCAGCTTATGAAAACAAGGTAACTAATAGAAAATTAAGTAGAGCTACTATTCCTATAATTATGAAGAGTTTATCATGACCTAACAAATATTAGATGGGATAATTATCCCATGTCTAAAATTTGGCTCCTACAGTTCACAAATAAAAATGTTTTCTCCACTTCAATCAATTTGTAATTTTTATTGCAACTCAGTTTTATGAAGTCCTATTGCTTTAGTTCACATGAATATGCCCCAAGATCCATATGTAATGGCTAATTCCCCCAGGCATTTGTATTGAAATTCCATGGATTTTAAAAAGTGGGATGTATGAAAAGTCTTCTGGCCTTTGGAGATATACCTGCAATAGAGATTTTGGGACTCCACTCAGCCTTCTACGCTCCAGCCTAGCTGGAGAGGTGATGGCTTATTTTGACACACGACTCTGTGATGATGTGAAACTTTTACCAGAGGCCAAAACCCACAGGGCTGCTCAATCATGGGCTTTAAATATTCCAAGGCACTCATGCTTAAATATCACATGATTTTTCTTTTGAGAAAAACCCAAAGCATAACAAAATTAATGTGCAAAATAAAAGACAATAGAAAACAAGAAGGTAGATCAAAACAAATAAATATTTAAAAGTGGACCTAGGAATGAACAGGGGGGCAGAGAAGGGGAGAGGGAGGGAACTTAAAAAACATTGAGTTATGTTATGTTTGTATGTCAATCCCACACTATGAATGTAATCATTATGTCATGCAAACTGGAAATAATAATAAAAATTTTGAAAAAAATTAACCTGCTCATTAACAGAAGTAGCAGATATTTCATTACAGTGATAGAAAGGTGACAAGTACACATAACCCTCTCCAATCATAGACTGAGAAATGAAAAAAAAAAAAAAGAGTTCTGTGCATTTTGCATCTTTTTATTTGCTGCCTCTAGGTAAATGAATCTGAACTAGAAAAGTTCATGATGATATAAGAATAAAAAGGATGAAGAATAAGTAATAAAGGTATTTCACTATCACATTATAATATAAATAAACAATTATGTACAAATGATAAATTCCAACCAAATACTGTATCCAAATAGCAAATATTTTAAAACAATGTAAATTTCTTCTCAAAGATGGTTTCAATTTATATTATTTTATATAAGCAGTCAATTAACATGTACATATTTCCATTTAAAGTTAACAGAGTTAAATTTATTTATCTGGCTACTATTTCATTAGTAAATAATTTAATAGTGGAAAATATAAAATTTTATCCACAAACTTTAGTTTGATTATTATTATGCTGATATTTTTTTTGGTACAAACTTACTTATTTTTATAATATAGGTGTGATGATTCATTGCTAATATTTCATTACAACTCTATTGATTTTTTAAGAAAACTTGTACCCAAGGCAAATCCAAGGCAAAGAAATGAATAAAATGAAATCTTATAAGTGATAGCTCAATTTCGTGCATGGTCTCCACTTTTAGTTACTAATTCTGTTATCTTTTCATTGTTCGAAAACTAATTTATAGACAAAATTTATATCAAGAATGAGAGATATGGATCTTCTTTCTATCCAGGTAGCTGAGGCCATGTGAGGTGAGTTCCAGCATATGGCACTGGCCCGGGAAGAGTTTAACACTATTGCTCCCTCTGATTAAGGGCGTGCCCAGTTTCCTGAAACACTGGGCTAGACTCTGAAGGTTTTGCTGGCCAGACCAGACCACACCCAACAACCTTCCTTCAATCCAGGGAACTGAGGGAATGGTAGGTGAGTTCCAGCTCATCTTCACTAGCCTGGGGAGAGCTTTGGAGCATCACTCCCAGCTGTTAGGACCCCACCCAGCTTTCTGGAACACCGGAGGTGGCAAGGGAGGTCCTGTGGGCCTGACTGACTCAGCAAATTTCATTCAGCCTCAGGAGACAAGGGGGTAGGAGGTGATTTCCAATGTGCCTGGGGGAATAATTGGAACATCAGTTGAAGCACAGAAATATAGGAAAATGACAAGATAAAAGAAACAAAAATGCAATTTCAAACTTCCAGCCCATCCCAAGAAAGCCTAGGAGCCATGTACATAGAAAAAAATATAAGCCATACACCTGATATGCCTGACATTATAGAAACTGAAATAAAGAAGCAAGTCTGGGACCCTATAAAGGAATTCAAGTTATAAACAATCTCCCAGATAAAGGAAGAAATGATAAAAGTAATGAAAGAAATGCTGAACACATCTAAAGAAGATACAATTAAAACATTAGAGGAATAATGCAAAAAGATAGAATTCCTGGATGAATAATATAAGAAACAAATAGATGATTATACAGTAAGCAGGCTCAAAGATATACAGGAAATCAAAAATTCCACTGAAAATTGGTAAAACTGCCTCAATCAAAGTTAAGATAGAATTTCAGACCTAGAAGACAAGATTGCAACTAGTGAACAGAAAAAGAAAGGTCTTTTAAAAATAACAAGGAATCAGGAAAATAACAATTCAACAGGAAAAAAAGAAGCAAGGAAAAATACAATAAGATTGATAGGGATAAATGAAAAAGAAGGGGACAACACAAATGATATCAAGAGGCTATTTACAGAAGTAATAGCTGAAAATTTCACAAACATCAGACTGGAAATTCACATACAGATCAGTGAAGCATATAGAACTCCAAATAGCCATAATCAAAATAGAACTGCACACGGACATAAAATAACCAACCTCCCAGAAATCCAACATAAGAACAGAATAGTAAAGGCTGTTAGAGAGAAAAGACAGATCACTTATAAAGGAAAACCTATCAGAATTGCAGCAGACTTCTCAACACCAACAATAAAGTCAAGAAGAGCATAGAGTGAAGTATATCAGATCCTAAAGGAAAATGACTTCCAACACTAATTGGTATACCCTGCAAAACTGTCCTTCAAAAATTATGGAGAAATAAGATCTTTCCATGACAAAGAACAGCTGAAGAAGTTCATGATCACCAAACCAATCCTGCAAAGAATCCTGAAAGAACATTCTATATAGGAAAATACCATTAAGCAAGGCAGACAATTAAACAGAAAGGAAAGGTCATCACCAGCATATAGCAGCATAAAGAAAGGTTATACAACAGCATAAAGATAACATGTAAACAATAAACCAATATATAACAGTTATAACAATTAATGTAAATGGCCTCAATTCACCAATTAAAAGAAACAGACTCACAGAAAAGATCTAGAAACAGCATCCAATCATATGCTGTACACAAGAAATGCATCTAACCTAAAAGGAGACTCAGACTGGAAGTCAAAGGATGGAAAACAATACTTCTTGCAACAGAAACCCAACCAAGTGGGAATAGTTATTCTGTTTGCAGACAATGTGAACTTCAAACCAAGAATGATCCAAAGAGATAAAGAAGGTCACTACATACTATTTAGAGGAAAACCTCAAGAGGAAGACATAACAATCTTAAATATATATATGCACCAAATTCAGGAGCACCCAGCTATACAAACCTAGTTTTAATGGAAATGAAAAATCAAATAAGCAATAATACAATTATAACATGAGACCTTAACACACTATTAACACAAAGGGACAGATCAACCAGACAGAAAATCAGCAAGGAATTAACAGAACTGAATCACAACTGTGAACAAATAGGCTTGATAGAGGTAAACAGAGTGTTCCATCCAACAACATCAGAATATACAGTTTTCTCAGTAGTACATGGGACATTCTCTAAAATAGATCATATACTATCTGACATAACATATTTGAGTAAATGTAAAACAATTTAAGTTATGGCATGCATGTTACCATATCATAGCACCATGACACTAGAAATTAATGATAAAAGAAACTGGAAAAGCCCCTAAAAGACATGGAAATTGACTGATACACTCTTGCACAATCAGTAGATCACAGGGGAAATTAAGAAAAAAAATAAGCAATATTTAAAAGCAAATGAAGATACAAATACAACTTGCTGGAATTTGTGGGATGTAATGAAAGCATTTCTTATAGGAAAATTTATTCCACTGAGTTCCTGAGTTAATTCCATGAAAACAAAACAAACACAAATAGACAACCTGATGCTAAATCTCAAACATCTACAAAAAGAAAGGCAAGTCTAGCCCAAAGCCAAAAGAAGGGAGGCAATTATAAAAGTTAGAGCAGAAATAAATATAATAGAGACTAATAAACAATCCAAAGGATCAATGAATCAAAGAATTGGTTCTTTGAAAGAATAAATAAAATTGATAAGTGATTAGCCAACCTTATTTTAAAAAGGAAGAAAAAACTCAAATTCATGTAAAAGGAATGAAAAAGATGAAATCACTACAGACTCTATAGAAACACAGAAGTTCATCAACACCTATTTCAAAAAACTCTACTCTCAAAGGTTTGATAACACAGAAGAAATACACAGATTCCTAGAAACATATGAACTACCAAAGATGGGCCAAGATGTAAAACTGCTAAATAACCCAATTTCGATTAATGAAATTGAAAACGTAATTAAGTCCTTACCAATAAAAAAGAGGCCAGGCACAGATGGAGTCACTGTGAAATTCTACAAGAAATACAAAGATTTAATGCCCACACTTTTCAAACTCTTCAATGAAATTGAAAGGGAAGCAATTCTTCCTAAGTCATTCCTGGAAGCAAATATAACTCTACCACCAAAATCTGAAAAAGACCCAACTAAAAAAGAAAACTACAGGCCAATCTACATAATGAACATAGATGCAAAAATTCTCAAAAAAATATTGTCAAACAGGATGCAGTAAATAATCAAGAAGGTTATACAACATGACCAAGTGGGATTCATCCCAGGCATACAGGGATGTTTCAACATATGTAAATAAGTAAATGTAATCCACAACTTCAATATAGCCAAAAGTAAGAATCACAGGATCATTTCTTCTTCTTCTTCTTCTTCTTCTTCTTCTTCTTCTTCTTCTTCTTCTTCTTCTTCTTCTTCTTCTTCTTCTTCTTTGTCTTTTTCCCTTTTATTGGTACCAGGGATCGAACTCACGACTGCCTGCTTGCAAGGCACGTGCTTATGCCACTGAGCTAAATCCCCAGCCCCCACAGGATCATTTCTATAAATGCATAAAAAGCTTTTTATAAGGTCCAACACTCATTCATGATAAGAACTTACAGAAAATTGCAATAGATGGTCTTTACCTCAATATAATAAGGGCCATCTATGACAAACAAACAGCCAGCATCATATTAAATCGTCAAAATTGAAAGTTTTTATCTTAAATCAGGCACAAGACAAGAATGTCCCTTATCACTGTTTCTATTCAACAATAGTACTGGAAATATTAGCCAGTGTAATTAGACAAGTGAGAGAAATAAAAGGAATAAAGATAGGAAAAGAGGAAGTTAAAATATCACTCTTTGCAGACAACATGATACTCTACATACAAGACCCTCAAAACTCCAGTGAAATACTCCTAGATGCAATAAATAAATTGAACAATGTAGCTGGATACAAAGTCAATACTGAAAGATCAATAGTATTTCTATACACTAACAAAAAATCACTGAGAGAGAAATAAAAGAAGCCACATCCTTCACATGAGAATCCAGAAAAATGAAATACTTAGGAATTAATGTAACCTAAGAAGTAAAATATATGTACAGGTAAAATTATAATACTGTGAAAAAAGAAATTAAAGAGGACTCTGAAATGGATAGACATCCTTTGTTCATGGGTAGGAAGAATAAATACTGTGAAAATGGCCATTCTCCAAAAACTGTTACACAGATTCAATGCAATCCCAATGGAAATATCACTAACATACCTCACAGATCTAGAGAAATCACTGTTAAAATTCACCTGAAACCAGAAGAGACCTAGAATACCAAAGGCAATTTTAAGCATCAAAGGCAAGGCAGGAGACATCACAATACTGACTTTAAATTATACTACAAAGCTACTGTAATAAAATCAATGTGGTTCTGGATTTAAAAAGATCTGAACATCAATAGAACAGATTAGAAAATACCCAGAACTACAAACATACTCAATTACCTTATCTTTCATAAAGGAGTTAAACATGTTCACTGGAAGAATGTTAGTCTCTTTAATAAATGATGCTGGGAAAACTGGCTCTCCATATAGAAAAATGCAAATTAAAACCACACTGAGATTCTATCTCACTCAGAAAGAATTTCCAGGATCACAAAAACTACCAACAATTGCTGGAGAGGCTGTGGAGGAAAAGGAACACTTCCACATTCTTGGTGGGAGGGTAGGCTGGTGGAACCACTATGGAGGTCAGTCTAGAGATTCCATCAAAAATTGAGATTGGAAGTCCCTTTGATTCAGCTATTTTGCTTGTAGGCATATTCCCAGAATCACCAAAAACATCACACCACAGTGATATTTGTGCACCCATGTTTATAGCAGCACAATTTGTAATAGCCAGATCTTGGAAACAACCTAAATGTCCATCAACTGAGAAATGGATAAAAAAAAAAATTGTGGTATTTTTATACAATGAAATACTATTGAGCTATAAAGAATGACTACCTTGATACATTTATTTTTTAATTTTATTTAAAGAAAAAACAGTAAAAGGGTACAAGTGACACAGAATTTCAAAAAAAATAAACTGTAAGAAATCACTAGTTAATAGATTACATATTGTCATCTAAGAAATAGTTGTTTAAGTTACAAAATTAAAGCATACAAAGTGGACATTCAAACAGTGAGACTGCAAAGAGTTGTGTTCAATGATTTAACAAAAACTTAGTAATATGGTCATCTACCATACACAACTAAACACACACAGAGTTGTATATTTTAGAGCATTTTCTTTTCCTCTTTTTTTACAATAACATTTACACATTTTGGGATTTATTACTCCCACAGTTCTTATTACATTTTTTTGGAAGAGAATAAAACCAAATGTGACAAAACGAAGCAGTGAGTCAAAACAAAGGATGGGCATAGTACATGATGTAAAAACAGAATACAAGGTAATCAACAATGGTTATCATAATGCCTCTTGCTACCTTAAAAAGATTGCCTATATCATTAGGTATAATATAATTGAACAAAACAGTACAGAATAAAGCCTAAACATTGGAGACATTACAGGAATTCAAAAGAAGATAATAGTCAAACCAGAATGGGCATCATAGTGAATCTCATTGCCTTCAAAGTAGTTGCATATACCCTCAAACTTGATATTATCAAGCAAACCAGAATAAAGTAAAATCATTCAAAACAAGATGGTGAGAGCAATACAGCGCTTCAAATCAAGTTAATAGGAAAACAAAAAGTTGCTATAATACATCATGCTAATTTTTTAAATTTCTTCCCTTGATTAAAATAATAAAAAATAAATATATTTTTAAAAGGGGGGAGAGATTGAGATAAAAGAGGACATAACAACACAGGTCAGAAAAGAACAATTTAAGCAACATAGTGTCTCACCATCAGATAACCCGACTTATTAGTAGTTACCATAGTGTCTCTTTCCTTGAAATATTTGAGTACAACTTCGTATACTATAGCATCAAACATATCAAGACAGCGTGAAACCACTCAAGAGTATGAAAGTATTACAGGGTATTTAGAACCAGCTAATAGAAAACCAACAATGGTTTCTATATTATCTCTTTGACTATAAAAATTTTTGTTTATACTATCATATATAATAAAATTTAATAAGAAACAACATGATAAAACCAATGGAGACAGAAGAACAACAGTTTGATGGGACTCCAAAACAATATGCTATTAAATCAGCACTAGCTATTATGATGGCCTGTTTTTTTCAAAATAGCAGTTCATATCAGCAAAGACAAAGATATCAATCAACCTGGAATAAAAACATTCCAATTAATGAGTGAAAACTTTATAAGGCTTCAAAGCCATATAATGCGGAATAATGATTACCACATATTTTTATGCATTTGTATCATTTCTTGCAGTAGGGAAACTATTCGATAGTTATATATGTGAGTTTGATTTATTTCACTTATGAGTATGGTCTCAAGCTGCACCCATTTATTTATAAATATCTCAATGTGATCATTCTTTATAGCTGAGTAGTACACCATTGTATAAAAATACCACAGCTTTTTTATCCATTCCTCAGTTGATGGACACTTAGGTTGTTTCCAAGATCTGGCTGTTACAAATTGTGCTGCTATAAACATGGGTGCACAAAAATCACTGTGGTATGATGCTTTCAGTTCTCCTGGGAATATGCCTAGAAGTGGAATATCTGGAACAAATGGGACTCCCAATCCCAGGGTTTTGATAAATCTCCAAACTGACCTCCACAATGGTTGAACCAGTCTACACTCCCACCAACAGTTCAGGAGAGTTCCTTTTTCCCCACAGCTCTCCAGTATTTGCTGTTGCTGGTTTTTTTTTTTTTTTTTTTTTTTTGATCCTGGCCATTCTTTCAGGAGTGAGATGGAATTTCAGTGTGGTTTGAATTTGCATTTCTTTAATGACTAATGATGATTAACATTTTTTTCTGAATTTATTTTCCATTTGTATTTCTTCATCTGAGAAGTGTGTATTCATTTCAGATGCCCATTTTTGGATTGGAACTTTGAATTTGGGGGCTATGACTTTTTTAAATTCTGTCTATGTTTTAGACACAAGTCCTTTGTCCGAGAGACAGTTCACTAACATTTTTTCCCAGTTTGTGGGTTTTCCTTTTAGTATGCTGGAGACTTCTTTTGACATGCAGGAACTTTTTAATAAGACCTGATCCCAGTTATTGATTCTAGGAAGTATTTCCCATGCAGTTTGAGTCCTGTTCATGAATTCTCTACCTACTCCTATATCTTCAAGGTTTTTACCCAATTTGTCTTCCAATAGATTTAGTATTTCTGTTTTAATATTCACATCTTTGATTAATTTAGTTTTTAATTTAGTACATAGTTTTAGTCGTGGGTACAGTTTTCGCATTCAGCATTTGGAGAGCCAGTTTTTCCAACACCATTTATTAAAGAGACTGTCATTTTTCCAGTGAACCTGTTTGGCCCCTTTATCAAAGATAAGGTGGTTGAGTGTGTTTGTAGTTGTGGTTGTATCTTCTAATCTATTCCATTAATCTTCGGCTCTGTTTTGTTTCCAGTACCATGTTGATTTTACTGTGGTCGTTTTGTAGTATGACTTGAAGTCAGGGATTGTGATGCCTCCTGCTTTGCCTTTGTTGCTTAGAACTTTCTTTGCTATTCTAGGTCTCTTCTTACTCTAGATGAATTTTAGGAGTGATTTGTCTAGATCTATGAGGTATGTTGATAGTATTTTTGTTAGGATTTCATTGAATCTGTATAACAGTTGTGGGAGAATGATCATTTTCACAATATTTATTCTTCCTATCCATGAGCAAGGAATATCTTTCCATTTTCTAAAATCTTCAATTTCCTTTTTCAGTGTATTATAATTTTCCCTGTATGTCTTTCACTTCTTTCATAAGAGTAATTCCTAACATTTCATTTTTTCAGTTGCGTGAAGGGTGTGGCTTCACTTATTTCTATGTCAGTGCTTTTGTTGTTAGTGTATAGGAATGCTATTGATTTTGTATCCAGCTACATTACTGAATTTATTTATTATATCTTTTTTTTTTTTTTGGCTTTTTCGTTTTTATTATATCTAAGAGTCTTTCAATGGAGTTTTGGGGCTCTTATATGTAGAGTATCATATCATCTACAAACAATGATAATGTAACTTCTTTTTTTCCTATCTTTACCCTCTTTATTTCTCTCTCTTGTCTAATTTTTCTGGCTAGTATTTCCAGTACTATATTAAATAGGAGTGGTGATTAGGGAAATCCTTGTCTTGTGCTTGATTTTAAAGTAAAGGCCTTCAATTTTGGGCCATTAGTATGATACTGGCTGTTGGTTTGTTGTAGATGGCCTTTATTATATTGAGATAAAGACCATCTATTCCAGTTTTCTGTAAAGCTCTTATCATAAATGAATGTTGGACCTTATCAAGTGCTTTTTATGCATCTATAGAAATGATGATGTGATTCTTACTTTGGCATTATTGATATGGTGAATTACATTATCTGATTTACGTATGTTGAAACATCTCTGCATGCCTGGGATGAATGGCACTTGGTCATGGTATATAATCTTCCTGATGATTGGCTACATCCTATTTGCCAATATTTTGTTGCAGATTTTTGCATCTTTGTTTATTAGGGAGATTTGTCTAGAGTACTCCTTTTTAATTGGATCTTCTCAGGTTTTGGTAGTAGAGTAAAATTTGCTTCTAGGCATGACTTACAAGGGATAGCTTCCCTTTCAATTTCATTGAAGAGTTTGAGGAGTGTCAGTATTAAGTCTTCTTTATATTTCTTGTAGAATTCTGCAGCGAATACATCTGGACTTGGGCTCTAATTTGTCAGTAAGGACTTAATTATATTTTCAATTTCATTAATAGAACAGTTTCATCAGTTTTACATCTTGGCCCAGCTTTGGTCCTTCTTATGTTTCTAGTAATCTGTTTATTTCTTCTGTGTTATCAAACCTTTGAGAGTAGAGTTTTTTGAAATAGGTGTTATTGATCTTCTGTATTTCTATAGACTCTAAAGTAATTTCACCTTTGTCATTCCTTTTGCATGAATTTGAGATTTTTCTTTTCTTATTTTATAATAAGTTTGGCTAGGGGCTTATCAATTTTATTTATTCTTTTGAAGAACCAACTCTTTGATTCATTGATTCTTTGGATTGTTTTCTTAGTCTCTATTGCATTATTTTCTGCTCTGATTTTTAGTATTTCCTCTCTTCTTTTGGCTTTCGGCTTGACTAGCTCTTCTTTTTCTAGATGTTTGAGGTATAACATCAGGTTATTTATTTGTATTCATTCTGTTTTCCTGATGTGGGAACTCAGTGCAATAAATTTTCCTGTGAGGACAGATTTCATGCATCCCACAGTTTCCAGTAAGTTGTATTTGTATTTTTGTTTGCTTGTAGGTATTGTTTAATTTCTTCTTTAATTTCCCCCATGACCCACTGATTACTCAAATGTGTTATTCAGTTTCCATGTTGTTTGTGGGATTTTTGCAGTATCTTTTATCATTAATTTTTAATTTAAAATCGCTATGATCCGATAACATGCAAGGGATACTTTCAACACTTTTGCATTTTTAAAAATATGTTCTGTGAGCCAATATATGTTCTGGTTTAGAGAATTATCCATGCACTGCTGAGAAGTATGTGTTATGATGTTATTGGGTGTAACTTTCTTTATAGGTCTAACAAGTCCATTTGTTCAAAGGTGTAATTCAGTTCTTTTATTTCTTTGCTGATTTTCTGTCTGGTTGATCTGTCCCTTGGTGTCAATAGTGTGTTGAGGTCTCCTGTTAGATTTGTGTTCCTGCTAATTTGGTTTTTTATTTCTGTTAATACTTGTTTTATACAACTGGGTGCTCTGGAATTTGGTGCATATATATTTAAGATAGTTATCTCTTCCTCTTGAAGTTTTCCCCTAACCAGTATGATGTGACATTCTCTATCTCTTCTGATCGTTATTGGTTTAAAGTTCAGATTGTCTGCAAACAGAATGGCTACTCCCACATTTTGGAGGGTTCCTTATGTGTGAAGTAATATTTTATGTGCTTTGACATTCAATCTGTGAGTTTCCTTTTGGGTTAGATGGGTTTCTTGTAGACAGCATATGGTTGGATTTCATTTCCTGATTCATTCTTCCAGTCTGTTTCTTTTAATTGGTGTATTGAAACCATTTACATTAATGGTTATAACTGTTATGTGTTGTTTTATTATTGACATGTTATCTTTCTGCTGTTCCATCTTTATCTTTCTCTTTTAATTATCTGCTATGCTTAGTGGTTTTTTCCTAAGTATATCTAAACTAATTTCTAATTTCAACATTCTTTGCAGGGTTGGCTTGGTGTTCATGAAGTTCTTCAGCTGTTCTTTGTCATGGAAGTATCTTATTTCTCCATCCATTTTGAAGGACAGTTTTGCAGGATACATCAGTCTAGTTTGGAAATCATTTTCCTTTAGGATCTGAAATACTCCCTCCATGCTCTTCTTGACTTTATGGTTTGTGCTGAGAAATCTGCTGTGATTCTGATAGGTTTTCCTTTATAAGTGATCTGTCTTTTCTCTCTGACAGCTTTTAATATTCTATTCTTTTGTTGGATTTTTGGGATGGTGATTACTATATGTCTGCATGTAGTTTTATTTTGGTTATGGCTATTTGGAGTTCTATATGTTTCACTGACCCTGATGTCGGTTTCCGATCTCATTTTTGGGTAATTTTCAGGTAGTACTTCTCTAAAGATCCTCTTGACATTCTTTATGTTGTCCCCTTGTTTTTCCTTAATCCCTGCAAACCTTATGTTGTTTTTCTTTGTGTCATCTTGCAGTTGTTGAATTATTTCTTGATTCTTTGTTATTTTTAAAAGATCTTTCCTTTCCTGTTCACTAGCTGCAATCTTGTCTTCAAGGTCTGAAATTCTGTATTCACATTCATTGAGGTGGTTTTTACAGCTTTCAGTGGAATTTTTGATTTCCTGTATATCTCGTTGCATCTGCTTTATGTATTAAGATTTCAGGTGTATGGCATATATTTTCTTGTTATGTACATTGCTCCTAAAGTTTCTTGTGATGGGCTGCATGTTTGAGATTGTAATTTGGTCTTTCATTTTGTCATTATCCTATATTTCTGTATTTCAAGTTTTTCAAGTGTTATTCCAAGGCTTCCCCAGTGTCTGTTGGAAATCATCTTCTATGCCCTCAGTTCCTGGGACTCTGGCCATCCTGTTCCCCGGATTGAGAAAGGGTCACTGGGGGTGGGGCAGGCCAGCTCAAGCCCAGCCTCTGCAACCGATGGCGCCTGCTTGCTTGCTTAGAACTCCAGAGACCTTCCAGCACAGCCACGACAATGAAGGCCATTGAAGGCCCACTCAGGACCAGCAATGCTGGTCCAGTGCACCTACAAGCCACGAAGTTCCCTGCCCGGGGCCAAGTGAGGGTCCCAAACTAGCTGGACTTGGGGATAGTGCGGGGTTGGGGGACTTACCCCAGGGCATTCAGCCTCTAGAAGCGATGGAGCCTGCTTGCTTGCTTTGAAATCCAGAGTCCACCAAGCAAGACCCAGAGTGGGGAGGCCCACTCTGGACCTACCATGCTGATCCAGTGCCACATTGATATACTTATAAGTAAATATATGCAACTTGAGACCATACTCATAAGTGAAATAAATCAAACTCACATGCATAAATACCGTATAGTCTCCCAAGTGTAAGAAATGGTAAGAGTACATAAGATTTTATGGTAATCATGATTTACCATTACATTGCTTTGAAGCCTTACAATGTTTTCATTCATTAGTTGGAATGGTTATATTCTGTTTTTTTTTATTTTATTATGTGTGATTGAATGAACAGATATTTTGAAGAAAACAAGACATTATGTCAGTCATTACTGTTTTAAATAACCATGCTTTGAAATCCTACCATGCTTTTGTTCTTCTTTTTGTATCATGCTGTGTCTTATTGGATTTTAATATGTGTGATAGTATGAACAAATTTTTATGGAAAATGAGATAACATAGTAGCCATTCTTCATGGTCTGTTATTTGGTTCTTAATATTCTGTAATACTTTCATTCTCTTGAATAGTTTTATATTATTTTTGTTATGTTTGATATTATTGTATATGAAGGTATGCTCAAATATTTCAGAAAAGGATAGTATGGTAGCTACTATTAATATCTAGTTGCCTTACTGTGAAGTGCTGTGTTGCTTACACAGTTCTGTTCTGATCTTCTTTGTCCTCTTTTTCCTTAATCTCTTTAAAATAAAATTTAAAAAAAATTGGAGACACATATGTAGCAGCATATTACATCATATTCAGAAAATTTTGGAGTTAAATTTACATTTATTATACAAATAGTGTTTTAGTTTTTTTATTTAAAGAGGAAAAAAACAAAACAAAACAGTAAAAGGGTACAAGTAATACTGAATTTCAAAAAATAAACAGTAAGAAATCACTAGTTAACAGATTACATATTGTCATCTTAGAAATAGTTGTTCAAGTTACAAAATTAAAGCATATAAAGTGGACATTAATACAGTGAGATTGCAAACAGTTTTGTTCAATGATCCAACAAAATCTTAGTAATATGGTTACTATCTTACACACCTAAATATACGTGCAGTTATATCCTTAGAGCGCTTTCTTTTCCTCTCTTTTTTACAATAACAATTACACATTTTGGGTTTTATTACGTCCACAGTTCTTATTACTTTTTTTTTGAAGAGAATAAAACCAAATGTGTTTAAAAAAAAAAAAAACGGAGTCAGTCAAAACAAAAGGATGGACATAGTACATAGTGTGAAAATAGTATACCAGGTGCTCAACAATGGTTATCAGAATGCCTTTTGCTACCTTAAAAATAATTGCCTATATCATCAGGTATAATAAAATTGAACAAAACAATACAGAACAAAACCAATAAAACCTAAACATTGGAAACATTACAAGAATTCAAAAGAAGGTAATAGTCAAACCAAAATGGGCATCATAGTGAATCTAATTGCCTTGACAGTAGTTGCCTATACCCTCAAACCTGATATTATCAAACAAAACAAAATAGAGTAAAATCAGTCAATACAAGATGGTTAGAGAAACACAGGGGTTTAAATCAGGTTAATGGGAAAATAAAATAGTTATTATAATATATCCTGCTATTTTTAATTTATATTTTCCTTAATTAAAAATAATAAAAAAGTAATTTATAAAAAGGAGAAAGTGAAATAAAAGAGGACATAACAACATAACAACACAGGTCAGAACAGAACAATATAAGCAACATAGTGTTTCACCACCAGATAACCTGACATAATAGTTGTTGCCACAGTGTATCTTTCTTTGAAATATTTGAATATAACATTGTATTCTATAGCATCAAACATATCAAGACAGTGTGAAACCATTCAAGAGAATGAAAGTATTACAGGGTATTTAGAACCACTAAAAGAAAATGAACAATGGTTTCTATATTATTTCTTTGCCTATAAAAATTTTGTTTATACTATCATGTATAATAAAATCCAATAAGATACAACATGATAAAACCAATGGAGACAGAAGAACAAAAGCTTGATGGGACTGTAAAACCAGATGATATTAAATCATCACTAGCTATTATGATGTATTGTTTTCTTCAAAATAGCTGTTCATACTAACACAGACAATAAAATCAAACAACCCAGAATAAAACATTTCCAACTAATGACTGAAAACATTAAAGTCTTCAAAGCAATATAATGAGTAATCATGATTACCACATACTTTTATGTATTCTTATCATTTCTCACACTAGGGAAAATATTCCATATTTATACATGAGAGTTTGATTTATTTCATGTATGACTATAGTCTCAGGCTGCACCCTTTTATTTATAAATATCTCAATGTGATGCTTCTTTATAGCTGAGTAGTACTCCATTGTATAAAAATACCACAACTTTTTTTATCCATTTCTCAGTTAATGGACACTTAAGTTGTTTCCAAAATCTGGCTATTACAAATTGTGCTGCTATAAACATGGGTTCATGTATATCACTGTGTTATGATGCTTTCAGTTCTTCTGGGAATATGCCTAGAAGTGGAATAGCTGGAACAAATGGGAATTCCAATCCCAGCTTTTTGAGAAATCCCCAGATTGATCTCCACAGTGATTGCACCAGTCTACGCTCCCACCAACAGTGCAGGAAAGTTCCTTTTTCCCCACAGCCTCTCCAGCATTTGTTGTTGATGTTTTTCTTGATCTTGGCCATTCTTTCGGGAGTGAGATTAAATCCCAGTGTGGTTTTAATTTGCATTTCTCTAATGACTAATGATGATGAACATTTTTTCGTGTATTTATTTGTCATTTGTATTTCTTCATCTGAGAATTGTGTATTCATCTCCGATGCCCATTTTTTGACTGGAACTTTGAATTTTGGGGGTCATGGTCATCTGGAGCTAGAAGATACCTAGAATAGCAAAGACAGTTTTAAGGATCGAAGGCAAGGCAAGAGGCCTCACAATCCTTGACTTGAAGTTACACTACAAAGCAACTGAAGTAAAATCAACATGGTACTGGAAACAAAACAGAGCTGAAGATCTATGGAGTAGATTAGAAGATACAACCACAATTACAAGCACACTCAACCACCTTATCTTTGATAAAGGGGCCAAACAAGTTCACTGGAACAACGACAGTCTCTTTAATAAATGGTGTTGGAAAAACTGGATCTCCATGTGAAAACTAAAACTAGACCCATGCCTATCAACATGTACTAAATTAAAATCTAAATGGATCAAAGATCTGAATATTAAAACAGAAATACTAAATCTATTGGAAGACAAATTGGGTAAAAACCTTGAAGACATAAGGATAGGTAGAGAATTCGTGAACAGCACTCTAATCGTACGGGAAATACTTCCAGAATCAATAACTGGATCACATCTTATTAAAAAGTTTCTGCATGTCAAAAAATATCTCTAGCATAGTGAAAAGTAAACCCACAAACTGGGAAAAAAATCTTAGTGAACTGTCCCTCAGACAAAGGACTTCTCTCTAAAACATATAAAGAATTAAAATCTACAAATATTTATTGACTGCATAATACATCAAGAGTATTGTGACATTAGAAATAACATTAATAGAATGATATATCCCTATGAACCTTATAATTATAAAAGTTAAATTGTTGATGAAATATTGCAAAACACTTTCAAATATTTTTTTCTAAGTTCTAAAATTTTACATATGAGTAATACTACCCAGTTTTATTTTGAAAGTTTAATGGCAAACAATAACAACAATGACCCTAAAGGTAAAAAAAAAAAAGTAGCTTTTCCAAGAGTATATGGGTCCTTTTCATAAGAATTGAGTTTAGACCCAGTTTTCTGATTTAAAAACTATGACATTTAAGCCATATGGTCAACAAACACCAGATGGCAAAATTTAGTCTGTAAGAATAAGCAAGTTGGCTCCAAATAACACAAAGTACCCCCTCATTATTTATTTGATTTCAGCTCCAAAGAGCAGATTATTTTACTTGAGGCTTTGTTTTAGAGACAAGAAGATTTAGTATAAACTTCCATTAAATCATTCCCTCAAACACAAAAGCAATTGAGCTTATTAATGTAAACATATCAAAAGAAAGTCAGTTAATCAAGTCTTGTTTTTCTATAGGAATCCATGTGCTGTTTTAACTAATACTACTGATTTGTCAACACTAGGAGTGGAAAGCATATGCATTATATGATACACACTAAGAAGGTAAATATATACTTATGTATGTGCCTTGTTTTAAGTTGCAATTTATAGTTGAAAAAGAAACCTGAATCCAGAAATGCAAAAGTAAAGGGAACTATAGGTTCTAGAATATGAGAAATAAGACTAGTTGATCTCCAAAGTTCCATTCAGCTTAATAATTCTATGAGTGTATAATGTCTCTGATGTCTGCATTTGAGCGTGTACATGAAAGTGTGAAAATAATAATATTTGTGGGTAGAATGACCCCACATAATTTTGACAGATTTTGTATTATTTGGCTATTTCTAAATATGCAATAGTCAGTATGAAAACTTATGATGGTATTTGGGAATATACTTCTTTAGAAAAATCTCTGCAAAGTTAATTTTACAGTTTTAAGAGAAGTAGGGAAATAAAGAGAAATAAAATATATTTCTTAATAGACTGGTATATGGGATTATGCACCTTTTGGAGGGTTCAGTTACGTATGGTCAGATTTTTCTATTGCCACTTGTTGAATTATTCCTTTAACCAAGTGTCTTAATTTCACATACCTGAATTTTTCGCATGCAATGTCTAATAACTCTGAGTTCTTTTTTTTATATGAAAACTGCAATTTTTTTCCTTTTTTTATTTAAGGAGAAAAAGAAAAACAGAAAAAGGGTACAAGTAATACAAAATTTAAAAAATAAACAGTAAGTAATCACTAGTTAATAGATTACATATTCTCATTTTAGAAATAGCTGATCAAGTTACCAAATTGAGGCATATAAAGTGGACTTTCAAACAGTGAGAATGCAAACAGTTTTGTTCAATGATCAAAAAAAACTCAGTAATATGGTTATCTATCTTATACACTTAAACATATATGCAGTTATAACCTTTAGAGCACTTTCTTTTCTTTTCTTTTGTACAATGACAATTATACATTTTGGGTTTTATTACTCTCACAGTTCTTATTATTTTTTTAAGAGAGTAAAACCAAATGCGACATATCAGAACACAGTTAGTCAAATCAAAAGGATGGACAGAATAGATAATGTAAAGACAAAATACAAGGTGATCAACAATGGTTACCATACTGCCTCTTGCTATTTTAAGAACAATTTCCAGTTATATAAAATTGAACAAAATAGTAAAGAATAAAACCAAAGCATTGGAAACATTACAGGCCTTTAAAAGAAGATAATAGTCAACCAGAATGGGCGTCATAATGATTCTTATTGTCTTCACAGTTTTGCCAATACTTTTGAACTTGGTACTATCAAGCAAAGCATAATGGGGGAAAATCAGTCAAAACAAGATGGTGAGGGCAATACAGGATTTCAAATCAAGTTAATAGGAAATCAAGGTAGGTTACTATAATGTATCCTGCTAACACTTGAGTTCTTAAAACAGTTGGAGAATTAAATGAATATTTCCTATCATTCCCTTAATTTGATGCTTAATTCATTGTAAGTAAAAGGAAAAAGACACTTAATATCTTCACAAAATAGTCTAAAAACAGACAAATCTTTTTCTTGCCATTTTAAGGGACAGATATGTTGGTTAGGCACAGTCTCATGGAGTCATGCAAGATACTGATACCATGAGTTCTCAAAAACTTAAGTGAAAGTTTATACTTTTGCTCAATACCACCCTTTTCTTCCATTTCTATTGAACCAGTGTTCTATGAATTCAAGCTTTGCATTTCATGAAGAAGAAAGGTTATATAACATTTGTTTTTCTGTGGCAGGATAATTTCATTGAGAGTAAACATCTCTATCTGCTGGATCATTTAACATGTTTTCATAGTAAGCAGGTGCAAAATTTTTCCCTGGCTTTATGAAACACAATACATTATTGCTATTCAGACCATTCCTACTACACAAAAGGGGTTTCAGTACTGTTGATATATCAATCCATGCTTTTATAGAAAGTGTGATTTTTGTCTAAGAAGAGATCTTGTTCACTTATATGTGTTGTGGGGGATGTCCTTAATTGTATAATTTATCTACATCATACAAAACTAAGCTAGGTGTTTTAAAGCCTGTATCAGTTTGTAGCAAAATGGAAATGACCTAGAAACATTTTAAAATATGCAACAAAACTTGAACTTTTCCTCTCCTTTGTGGGTCCTGTCTTCTTTCTATGAACCATGTTCAAACTAATAGTTCAGTCATTCTAAATGACCACTCATCAGCTCCAGAACACCTAGTACTTGGTACCAATGTATTTTGATGAGAAAATGTTTCAGTACTCCTAATTCGTCAAAAGAGAAGCACCCTTAAACAGTTATTAATATCTTGTAGTTTTGTGTGCTTCAGTTGGATCACAAAAAGGTAAAGAGTGATAGTACTAAGCCTAAAAGTTTGATATTTTCCCATTAAAAATCTAATATTACCCCAGCAAAATGTGAAATTTCTGGAGAACTTTCATAAATATATCTAAATACATTATTTCTTTTTTAATAGTCCAAGTTTTCTGTATATAATGAATAATCAGATGGTGAGCTGGTACATTTACAAACCCATCTTAATAATTTTTTATCCCTTCTTTTGCCCTTACTCAACTTCTTGGTTCTTTTCTGTTTTCCAAAGCACCTATCTTCCTGTTTCCTATCATCTTTTGTTTTGCTATATAATTTATTTACATTTTGGATTTATTTCTTATGGAAAAATTCATTCAGTTTGACACAAAACACAACTTTTAAAACAATTTAACAATGAGTTTAGCAATATAATAAGAAAATTCATACATAAAGTTTCATGATTTTGATATATTTAATAAAGAGCTATAATACTCTTTCCAATAACGAAGACGCTTATTATAATAAACTTTGTATATTTCTGGGCAGTGATAAAACACTAAAAATATACATAAAATATAACTTGACTCATTAGTGTTAGCTTCTTTACCTTCCCAAAAGCTAAAATATGATGTTAGTTTGATTTCAGCCCATTTTTTCTAGATTTATTTCAGTAGTATATTATTTCCTATATTTTAAGGATTTATATAGAGACTACCCGAGCTTACCTTCTGCAGCTTACTTTTGCTAATGAAAAATTTACATTTAGATTCATCTATTTTCCCACATATTAATTTAATTTCACTTTTTATTAAATTTATTGATATAATTTAGATATAAGTAATGATAATATTCACAGTAGAGAATTCATACCTGTATGAAATGTATCATGATTTCTCTTTTTTCTCATTCTCCTCTTCTCCCTCCAACCCCTTTTCAACTCATTATGTACATAACTTTGTTTCCATTTTATGTTTCACTTCTAAGATTTTTTTCCTTTATGGATCCTTTCTTTCCCTCTTCTCCCATCTTTAGTTCTTCTATCCTTTTGAACAATTTATTACTATTTCAGTTATATATTATATATATTTTATTCCTTATGGTTTCTCACATAAAAGGTGATACAAGACATAGGTGTGTCCAATTTACTAAACTTAAGAGTAAGGTTTCATAGTATCCATTTAGCTAGAAATGTCTCAAGTTTATCCTTGCTTCTTGTTGAATAATACTCCATTATTCAAACAATCATTTTTATTTATTCATCAGTTGATGGACATTTGGGATGTTTGCAAGATTTGGCTATTAAAAACTGTGCCATATATCACATATATATGGTGGACATATATCACTGTGGTGTGCCGCTTTAAAATTCTTTTGGAAAGGTATCAAGAGGGGAAATAACAGATTAAAATGAGACCATGGAACCACTAGTCCTAGCTTTTTGAATAAGTTCACGCAGATTTTTGCAGTAATTAAACAAGTCTGTACTCCCACCAACAGCGTGGAGAATAATTCCTTTTCCAAACAATCCCACCAGCATTGTTATTGGTTAATTCCTTGATAATAATCATTTTTTATCTAGTGAGATGGACTCTCCATATTCTTTTAATTTTCATCTCTTTAATGACCAATGATTTTGAATATTTTTTCATATATTTATTTGCTGTTTGTACCTCATCTGGGGCATATAGATTCATCTCACACATGTCCATTTTGGATTGGGTCTTTAACTGGGTGGGGGGTGGGTCTGCTTTTTGTTTGTTTTTGGTACCAGAGATCGAACTCACGACCTCATCCTCATGCTTGGCCAGACAGGTGCTTACACTGAGCTAAATCCCAGCCCTGGGTTTGGGTTATTTTTTTTTTTTCTTTCATTTCTCTGTGTATTCTATGTATTAATCCTTTATCCAAGGAATAATTGGCTAATTTCTTTTCCAGTCAATAGGGTGCCTTTGAACCCTGTTGGTGGTTTCTTTTGTTGAGCAAAAAATTTTAATATGATGAGACTTCAGTTGTTGATTCTTATAGTATCACTCAGGCAATTGGGGCTTTATTCATGAAGTCTTTGCCTGCATAAATGTCTTCAACAGTTCTACCTTTTCTCTCTCCCATCAGATGTAGTGTTTTTGTTTTAATATTTAGGACTTTGATCCATTTTGATTTTAGTTCAGTGCATAATGAGAAACGTGGGTCTAGTTTTAAGCCTTAGACATGAGGGAGGCCATGTTTTCCACCACCATTTACTCAAGAGACTATCTTTCCTCCAGTGAATATGTTTGGTCCTTTTGTCAATAATAAGGTGACTGAGTCTGTTTGGAGTTGATTCTGCATCTTCTAATCTGTTCCATGGATGACTACGTCTGTTGGTGGTTTTTTTGTTTGTTTGCTTTTGTTTTTGCCAGTACTATTCTGTTTTTACCACACTAGCTCTGTACTATAATTTTAGTTCAGGGATTGTGATGTCCCTTGCCTTGCCTTTGTTGCCCAGCAGGTTTTTTTTGCTTTGTTTTGTTTTATTTGTTTTGCTTTTCTAGCATTCTTCTGGTTAGAAATGAATTTTAGGAAAGTTTTCTCAAGTTCTGTGAGGTATGCCAATGGAAATTTGATAGATACTGCATTAAATCTGTATACCAATTTTAGAAGTTTTAGTCATTTTCACTATGTTGATTTTTCCTACCCCAAAAAGAGACATCTTTGATATTTGTAATTCTTTCAATCTCCTTTTTCAGAATAATGTAATTTTCAATATAGAGGTCTTTTAGTTCTTCATTAGATTAATTCCTAAATATTTATTTTGTTCAATGCTATTATAAAAGGTATTTTCCTAATTTCTCTCTCAATGAGTTTGCTACTTATGTAAAAGAATATTGAATTTTGAGTGTTAAATTTGTATCCAGATATGTGAGTGAAATTGGTTAGTAAATCTAGAAATATTTGGATGGCATGTTTGAGGTCTGTTATGAAGAGTATCATTTCATCTGCAAATAAGCATATTTTAAATTCTTTCTTTCCTATCTTTATTCTTTTTATTTCTTTCTCTTGTCTAATTGCTCTATTGTTTCTGGAACTATATTTAACAGGAGTGGTGATGATGGATATCTATTTTATTCCTGATTTTAGGGTGAATGTTTTGAGTTTTTGTCCACTTAGAATGTTTTTGGTTGATGGTTTTTCACAGGTGGCTTTTATCAAATTGAGATAAAGACTATGCATTTTCATTTTCTGTATTTTTTTAAATCATGAATTGGCATTGGAGTTTATCAAATTGTTTTTTCTGTGTTTATTGAGGTGATCATATGATTTTTTTTCCTTTGACTCTGTTGACATGGCTTATTACATCTATTGATTTGCATATGCTGAACAATACCTGAATCCCTGGGATGAATTCTACTAAGGCCATGGATAATTGGAGTTTTATATGCCACACTTGTTTGTATGTCAAATTCTTTTTCCATGTTTGGGTGGTTTTGGCTGTTACTTCCGTGAACAGGTTGTATGACACACTTTCACTGACTTTCTCATTAAATTCAGTCAATCTTATATTGTTCTTTACATTACCTTGAAGATATTGGATTTATTTTTACCTTACTGTTTTTAAGATATCTTTCTTTCGTGGTCTCCTGTCTTCTAGATTTGATATACCATCCTTTGCATCTTTCAATACACTGTATACTTTTTCAATAAAATGTTCAGTCATCTGGATATCTGTTTTTATTTGCTTTATGGATTTCATTTCTTTACAATGTTGAATATTCATGCTTTCTTTCTATGGGCCTTTTTTATCTGTGTTTGCTTTAAATTCATTGAACAAGTTCTTCATTATGATCATTTTTTTAACCTGAATGATTATTTTTTCTATAGCTTCATTTATCTGTTTCTTTTTCTTTTTGCAGCTATCATTTGAGAAAACTCATATGGGTGGATTCAGATTTTCTCTGTCTTCTTATCACCTGGAATTTTCCTGTGTAAGCTGGAGTCTAGCATCGCATTTTGCCTCTGTATCTTTCAATTTTCTATTTTTTAAAATTTTATTTTGTTTTCTGTATTGATGATTATAAATTTATTATGATATGTTAATCACTAGTATCCAGGCTTCCTTAAGAAATGTCTGTGCTTCAAAGATGTCTTCTGATTTAGATGATTCTTGGTCCTTGTGTCTGTCCCAAACTTCTATATTCCCTGTTTTTTAGAAATCAGATGTTGCTATTTGGCTCAGCACCCAGTCCTCTGGAACTGGATTATGATAGTAGTTATGCCCTTAGACAATCACAGTGTTACATAAGGGAGAACAACTGATTATAAGAGATAATGACCTCCTAGCTAAAGTAGTATAATTATCAGTAGCATTAAGCACAGCCTAAAAATTGACAAACTATAGTACCTATTTATTTAGTACTGTTAACCATAGTAGCAACATTTATAATTATATAACAAAATCCAGCATAATTTAGGAACTCATATGCAGTTTTCCACTAGAAGAGCAATTTCATTGCGTGGTGGAGAAATTTAAGAGGGGACAAAACAGAGATAAATGAATACAAAAAGAGTAGAAACCAGGTGGGAGAACACAGAATGATCACCCAAGCTTTGAGAAAGTGAGGAAAGGGCAGGAGAGAAAGAAGGAAAGAGAAAACAAAAGATAATTCAAAGGAATCAGGAAGACTAGAGACAATGTTCGCTCACATGAAAATAACATAAAAATAACATAAAATCAATAGAAATAGTTGAAGAAACAGAGAAAGAGAATAAAGCAGAATAAAAACAATATTAAGTTAATAAAAACATTATTAATTTAGGAGAAAAATAGAACAAAAAGGAAACAAATAAAAAGAAAAAAATTTACTCTGGGTTCCAAAATTGTGTGATAATGTCCAAGTCAGAGTCCAAAGCAGCTGGAAAACCCTGCCAAGACTGCAGGAGGATTACTTTGGGGTATAGGGCTGATCTTGCCCTCCAAATGTCTGGGCTGGGGCCAGTCTTTATCCAGCAGCTTTATGCATCCCATGGCAGCCCAGCCACATCTCCTTACTCTGATTGTCTCTACCTCGCCATCCCAGCTACTATGGCGCCATCAACAGGGACATCCTGGGGCCACTCCCAGTCCTGTGTTGTTTCAGCTCTTTGAAGTCCTTGTATGGTCTCCTCTGTTCTGACCCTGCTGGCTGTCTCCATTCTGTCATGGCAGTTTCTTGCCAGAAAGGTGGGAGGGGTGCTATTAACTCTATGGAGACAGCCCAGGGCTTCCCCATCTCCCTTCAGTCTACACTCCAGCAGGGTGAGTGCCAACATCCCAAGGCTGTTTAAATCCCACACATCTGTGTCACCCTTTCGTGGTCACAGGCCAAGGTGTCCCACCTCTCCTGCAGTCCCTGGCCTGCTTGTTGCTAGAGACTCCACTTAGCTGCTAGAATATTCAACAACAGCAACAACTAAAGCTGGTAACTAACTGGGGAGGGTCACTCACACCTGTGTCACACATACCAATGTAGCTCTTTCTTTTTATTTATTTTTTTATTTTTTTAAATATGAATGCCCTTTGCTACCTCTATTTTCTTTCTTTCTTTTTTTTTTTTTTTTTTTTTTTTTTTTTGTCTTTTCAGTACTTTTGTCCATTGTTTCCTCATTACCTCTCCTGAATTTTAGACAATACAAATTCCCTCTTTGGTTTATACATAAATGAAACACATAAAAAGTGAAACCATTCAACTGGACACTTTATTGTGACATCCTATCCATTTCCCGTGACAGATGGCTACATACACAGTACGTGGGTTCTTTGGGATCTATTGTAAACTCAACAGGTGAAGCTTATCTTTCTTGGCCTTAGAGCATTTCTTTTTCTTGCCTGACTTAGATTTCTTTCCCTTAGACGGCTGATCTCATTTGTCATGTGACATAAATCACTGCTCTCATTGGTTCGCTGCCAGCGGGGCCTTTTCCAAGGTCTTTCTGGTTGGGTAGAATCCAACTTTGCCTTATCTGAGCTCGTTCACTTTCAGCAGGATCTTGAATGCGCTCTGAATCCAACTTCATTTGTCTTGCTCAATTTTCTACCAATTTGAGCATTTGTATGACAGTTTTTTTTTTTTTTTTTTTCGTTTCCCAATTCTTGACTATTTATCCATGTCTCTGGAGATGCTGCTATAGGCGTTTTTTCTCGTTTAAACCATCTTCTTTCTTATATTTTTCATAGACATCATGATTTTCCTATAATGTTTATTGCAAACTCTGACACTGATTCTGCTGGGGCCCAGCCAACACCAGGACCAGGTGAGCTCCCTCACAGTCAGCTGCAGTGGTCCCCCAAGCTCTTCCAGCGAGGGACCGGCGTTGTCTGGGCCGGCTAGAGTGCACGCCCTCACTCCATCCACCTAGCTTTCTTTTTTACTTTATGTAGAACAGATTATTGCTGGCCATGCTTATAACTTTTATTTTGCTACTGCAAATTTTATACGAAAGTGTCACACTATCTTGTTATCCCGGACATTTTCGTCTTCACTAGATGCCTTGAAACTGTTCCCTAGAGTAGTTGGGAAAGCTCAAGAAGAGAGAAAATCTCATTTTCTGTACTTTTCCATCAATGTCTAGAAGTGAGTGCTTCTAAATTCTGTTTTTCCTTCCTACCTTTCTTTCTTCTTTCCTTCCTTCCCTCCTTCCTTCTTTTCTTCCTTCCTTCCTTTCTTTGTCAGTGTCCTAGTATGATGTAAAGTATTATCTCATTGTCATTTTTATCTAGCTATGAGCAAAAAATAATCATATTTTCAAATATTCATTAAGTCATTTCAGAATTTCTCTTCTGCAATGTGCTAGCTCATTCTTTTATCTTTTTCTTTAAAAATTACATCTTTTGAATTTTCTTAGTGGTTTGTGAAAATTCTTTGTAGATGCTAAGCTAGCTATAATTACATAATAAGCTGGCTACAATTATAGAAGAGAATATGCAAATTAAATCAGATATTTTAATCAGCAATACAAAGTCATTCAAATGGTAGTTATATCCAGGACATTAGGTGTAAAGCATTTCACTCCTATACTGTATTGCCACCCAAATATCAAATAATAAATCTAAGAAAAATAAAAGAAATTTAGTAACCCTTCCATTTTGGTGCATCATGTTTTTATAAAATGTCATGAAGAAGGCAACTGTATTCTATTTATAATTTTACTTGGTTTTTGGTAATGACTATATTAAACCAAGAAAAAACCACAGAGACTACCTCCAGGATTTGGAAATTTCTTAAGGGTATGGAATATAAATCACACTTTCCAGTGCATGTTATGTTTCCTTGGTGATGCAGTTCTGGCAGAATCATCCCAACACATTTATGGTGAATGCTCACAAAATGAGCAAATTAAACTCATCTTTCTGACCTAAGTTTTGCTGAGTATATATTAGATCAAACCTAATGCCTTGTTTATTTAAAATGTAATATTGCCAGTGTGTCTACTAAAATGCCTGTGCTTGTTAACACCCCTGGGAAAGCAAACTATGGAACCTATTAAGATCAAATTCTCAGAAGTTTTGTAAAAGCTGCCCAAAGTTAGACTTATACCAGTTGTCATCTCTCTATCACAGAATTGCACTGCTTAAACAAAATATGATCCTGTGTCAGTTCAAAGATTTTGAAGTATCATCACATGGATAAATAGTATTCTTTGTTCTGTGAACAACTGACAGAGACACAGAGAACCCTGAAGGATCTTTGTCCTCACCAAGTTTTACCTTAGGCTGAAAATGAATGCAAGTGCTTGCTCCAGGGTCTGTTACTTTCTTTTCTCAGCGTTTCACGTGGACTTCAGTGTTTCTCTCTTGATGATTTGTAACGGTCTCTGAAATACTAAGCAGCATGTGGTTTCCTAGGCTAAGTCCAAAACCTAAATGACAAGTGATCATGAAGAGCCAAGCATAGGAACTGCAAGACAAAACAAAGTTTTGAAAGGTGCTATAGCTTGGACATGGTTTTACCCCAAAAGTTCATTTGCTGGAGACTTGGTTCCCAGCATGACCACGTTGAAAGATGGTGGAACTATCCAGAGTATTGTATATGTGGGAAGTGAGAAGTTTGTTGGGGGCATGTCACTCAAGAATGGGTTAGGATAGTTTTTTTGTAGGGGCGGGATGTGTTTCTTTTTCAAGTTGAGTAAACAGGAGTTGGTTCCTGTGTGCTCCACAAAGGTCTGTCTTGGAGTGTGATTACTTCCTTTTACAAGCACACTTGCTATTTTTCAAACAAAACTTCAAATTTTAATCAAATAATAAAGCTGTCATTAAATCTCTTTTTCTATTAGACTTTGTTATGTTAATTTTTGGTGCACTTTAGATATACATAATGATTACATTCATCATAGGGAATTTGTACCTGTGCATAATGTATCTTGATTCGCTTCCCCTCAAATCCTCCCATCCTCCTCAAATCCTCCCATCCTTTCAACCCCTGCTTTGTTTCTATTTTTTCCTTCTATTCTCATTCTTTACTTTTCTATCCCTTTCTTAACCCTCCTCCCTCCCTTGTTCCCCTTCCCATTAAAACATGTTCTTCCTGTCTCCCAATATCTATCATATATTTTGGTCCTCATTTTAACTTTTAAGTTCTCATACCAGAGAAAAATATGATATTTAAATATGTATATCTGATTTATTTCACTCAGAATGCCACCATTTTCCTAGAAATGTCTCAAATTTATCCTTCTTTACACTCCCACGATGGGGACCCCTCCTGCAGTAGGACTTCCCAGAGCTGAGCTGAATCCTGTGCCTCAGTCTTGAGCCTCCATAGCTGTACGCTAGGTAAAACTCTTTCCTTGCAAAGTATTTACTCTCAAATGTTTTGTGATAACAGAGGCAAATGAACTCATACAAAACATAACAATGATCTTTGCCCTTCATGGTCCATCTTGTTCACTCTACACACAATACATGGCTGTGTAATTCCAACTAAACTGGGTGTTTCATACAATTTAGGCACGCCGTTTAAAAATATGTAACAATGAATATATTCTACAGTGATATAATGAGAATGAGGAAACAGAATTAATTCAGTGTTCCATTTTGCTTTTACTAATATTGTTGTTGCAATAAAGAGCAACTAACCTCATTACTGATGATGACATTTATCTTGAATATACAGCACCAAACCAATTAATCCCTAGCTCCAAACTGTAACTCATCTCTGTTTTCTTTTTTATATAATTTCAACCTAATTTATAACTATGGGTCAGAGAAAACATATCCATTAGTAATTTCTTTCATTGTTAAATCCCCTGCACTTCAGGATAACTACTATACAATTTCACAGTCACAGTAACACATGGTGGTCTGAAGAAAATATATCCTGATAGAGTTTACTGAAGAAGCTACTCTTTTCCCCATTACACAATTGTGACTGTATTAAAAGATGTCTTGCCATGTAAATGTCATAAGATCAGTGAATTTGTCTTGATCATCATAAAACTGGGATTTACAGTATGTTACATAAGCCAACCTCAACATATATTTGATGAAAAGGGAAAAGAAAGAAGGATGAAGAGGAGAAAGGAAGGGAGGCAATAAGAGATCAAGGGAGAAGAGGATACATAAAGAGATATCCACATAAGAAAGAAGTGGAGGTGCGAGCAGAAAGAAAAATGAAAGATAAAAGAAAAACTAATTTAGACCATCTCAGAAAAGACAAGTCTTGAGCAACTTATTCTTCTTAGTTTTACCCTCACTGCTCTCTTCATACTGTTCATCTGATTTTCATTTGAAAATCATTTCATATGAACACAACATACAAGGAAAATTTCAATGTAATTATTATGAAAATTCTAATAAGAGAGTGTGATCACTCACTGAATATTTATTTATTCAGGTTAGTAAGTATAATGATAATAATTTTACATTTCAGTAATAAGGAATGAGAATGGGTTATTGCTTTTATAGCTCAATATTCATTTTATTGACTCAGAGACGTTCACATTACCGTAGTTAAGAGATAATTACTGTACATAGGATTGTTATTTGATTAAGGTAAAATCGTGTTAATATTATGATAGTTGAAAGCAAATGTTAAGGTACAAAATTTCAAATTTAAATTAATTTATACACTAAAAGTTATAAGAAGTACAAATAGTTTCTCCTAAATAAAATCTTTTCGAGTATTTTGTACTGAAATAAGAAATGAGAAACCAATTATGAAAGATTTCTTGGCTTAGTGTCTCACCTTCAAGAAAAAAATAAGCTGCATTTTATTCAGAAAGGAGAAACTATTATATTCTCAAAAAATATTGACTTTTACTTCCTTTTGGTTATAAATTTAGGAATGCCAGCCCCTACCAATCTGACAGGCCTTTTGTTTAGGTAATAAACTGGGCCCAAAAAAGTTTTTTATAGAATACTTTTTACAGGCTAGTCACACAAAAGAGAAACCAGGAGCACACACAGAGAATTTAATCTTGGAAAATTCAGGATACACTTTAATGGTTGTTAAATAAATATTTGGCTAGAAGTGATTGCATTGGAAAACGCATTAACTGTATTTAATGCTAAGTCCAACCATATGGTTGGTAATATAATCATAAGGAGAGAATTTAAGAAAGATTATGTCACTTAAGTATGGTAGACAACCTTTGGGAATGATAGACCCAAATAGAGATATAATTTCAAAGAGGAAGTTGTATTTCAATCTTGTATTACCAAAGAAACTACAGAGGAACAAAGTGAATTAATGTTCAAAAACATGCTATCATAATCTTTAATAAATTTGCTGTGGGGTGGTCTGTAATTTTGTGTATTCCTAAAAATATAATGTTGCCTCTGATTCAGCTTCTTGATTCTGCTATTACAAATTCCCACAAGATTCTTGAAGCTTCTGGAACAATTTACTAAAAGTTAGGTGGTTTAAAATAATATAAATGCACTCAGGCCGAGAGCCTACAAATCTGAAATCAAAGCCTTAGTAAGGCTTTGCTCTCTCTAAAGTTTCTAGGGGAATATTTTTCCTTACCACTATTTGCTTCTAATAGCTCCATGTCAATTTTGATTTAGGTCTTCATTGTTTCAATTTGTGTTGTTTTCACATGGTACTTTCAATGTATCTCTTGGTTTTGTTTTATTTTGGTTATATTTTCTCTTCGGTAATGATTTAATACTGAATTTTCTACCTACACTTTTGGGACTCAAAGTACTTAAATTATTGCTACAAAGATGTCATTATTCAACTATGGTCACATTTATAGATTCTGGTTTTCAAATAAGAATGCATCATTCTTGAGGATCACAATTCTACTGACTATAATTTCCATTTTACTAATGAGAAATATTTAACTATAAAATTAAGTGCCTTTTTGAGAACAGTGGAAAGAAAATTCAATTCCTACTTTATTCAACACAAAGTCTTACAGGATTATTGCACAATATTCAAATTATAAATTGCAATTATGATTCTAATTATTTCTGTGAGGGAAACAAAATATAATAATAAACAAAATTAACAGTGTATCACAAACAAGCTAAGATCATACCTTGTAAAACAAACTGACAAGAAAAACAAAATAGGCATTGCAGCCATAAACAGATCAAGATTACATGAAACATTAGAAGAACTGAAATAAACCTTAAGATAATGATAAAATTGAAAGAGAGAACTATTTTTATTTAGGTATCCTTACATAAATAAATTCAGTGAAACATATAGTGTGCTTGATGCATGGAGAAATCATTAATGTACCTTGGCCAAATTTTAAAAAATGATGAAAAATTAGAATTTTATGGGTGGAAATTTGTGTACACTATCATAATTTTTGAAAATAGACGTATTCTTTTTATATTTTATGTGACTCTTTATTGTGAACTATCTTTGATTTATTTATTTTAATGAGACTAAAACGCAAGAGAGCAGAACAAAGCAATTCAGAACAGAACATTGCAAGCACCATACCACTTCACAACAAGACAATTGGATATCAGTGGTGGCTACCATAATGTCTCTTTTCTTTGACATAGTTGATCATACCTTCATACACATTGATATCAAATATACCAAAATAATATAAAACCATTCAAGAGAATGAAAGCGTTACAGGGCATTCAAAACCAAATAACAGAAAATGAATAATGGCTACTATAATATCTCATTTTCCTTAAAAAATTTGTTTATACCATCACACATAATAAAATCTAATAAGACGCAACAGGATAGAACCAATAAAAACAGAATAAAAAATACATGGTAGGATTTCAAAGCAAGATGATAGTAAATCAGCAATGGCTTCCATAATGTCTTGTTTTCTTTAAAATAGCTGTTCATATGATCACATATAATAAAATCAAACAAAAAAGAATAAAGACAATCCAAGCAATGAATGAAAACATTTTAAGACTTCAAAGGAATATAATGGGGAATAATGGTTACTATAAACCCTTATAGTAACCATTTCTTACCATTTCTTACCCTACGGAGACTATATGGTATTTATATATGTGAGATTGATTTATTTCATTTATGAGTATGGTCTCAAGTTGCATCCACTTATTTATAAATATATCAGTATGATCATTCTTTATAGCTGGGTAGTACTCCATTGTATAAAAATACTACATCCTTTTTATCCATTTCACAATTGATGGGCATTTGGGTTGTTTCCAAGTTCTTCCTACTACAAATTGCACTGCTATAAACATGAGTGTGCATATATTGCTGTGATATGATGTTTTCAGTTTTTCTGGGAATATTCTCAGAAGTGGAATAGCTGGGTTGAATAGGACTTCCAATTCCATCTTTTTGGGGAACCTCCAGACTGACCTCCACAATGCTTGCACCAGTCTAAACTCCTACCAACAGAGCAGAAGAGTTCCTTTTTCCCCTCAGTCTCTCCATCATTTGTTGTTGGTAGTTTTCTTGAACCTGGCCATTCTTTCTAAAGTGAGATGCAATCTATGTGTGGTTTTGATTTGCGTTTCTCTAATGACCAATGCTGCCGAGCACTTTTTCATGTATTTACTTGCCATTTTTATTTCTTCATCTGAGAACTGTGTATTCATCTCCGATGCCCATTTTTGGATTGGGTCTTTGAATTCTAGGGATCTGATTTTTTAATATGTTCTAGGCAGAAGTCCTTTGCTGAGGTACAGTTCACAAAGTTTTTTTTTTTTTTTTTTTTTTTTTTTTTTTTTTTTTTTTTTTTTTTTTTTCCCAATTTGGAGGTTTTGTTTTCACTATGCTTGAGATTTCTTTCAACATGCAAAAACTCTTTAATAAGACGTGATCCCAGATATTGATTTTGGGAAGTATTCCCTCTGCAGTTTGATTCTTGTTCATGAATTTTCCATCTACCTCTATAACTTCAAGATTTCTGTGTACTTTGTCTCCAGCAGATTTAATGTTTCTGTTTTAATATTCAGATTTTGATCCACTTGGACTTTAGTTTAGTACATGGTGATACGCATGGGTCATTTTAGTTTTTGGCATATGGAGAGCCAATTTTTCCAGCATCATTTATTGAAGAGACTATCTTTCTTCCAGTAAATGTGTTTAATCCTTTATTAAAGATAAGGTGGTTGAGTGTAGTTTTTAGTTGTAGTTGTAACTTCTAATCTATTTTATTTATCTTCAGGTCTGTTTTTATTCCAGTACCATGTTGATTTTATTAGGGTAGCTTTGCAGTATAACTTCAAGTCAGGGATGGTGATGCCTCCTGCCTTGCCTTTGTTGCTTAGAATTGCCTTTGCTATTTTAGGTCTCTTCTGGTTCCAGATGAATCTTAGGAGTGATTTATCTAGACCTGTGAGATATCCTAGAGGTATTTTGATTGGGATTGCATTAAATCTGTATAACAATTTTGGGAGAATGGCCATTTTCACAATATTTGTTCTTCTTATCCATAGACAGGGGATATCTTTCCATTTTCTGAGGTCCTCTTCAATTTCTTATTTTCAAGGTATTATACTTTTTCCTGAATAGATCGTTTACTTCTTTTTAAGATTGATTCCTAAGTGTTTCATTTATTTGGATGCTATTCTAAAGAGTACAGCATCATTTATTTATCTCTCAGTAATTTTGTTGTTAGCGATAGGAATGTTATTGATATTTGAGTGTTGACTTTGTATCCAGCTACATTACTGAATTTCTTTATTATACCTAGAAGTCTTTCAGTGGAGTTTTGGGCATCTTCTATGTGGAGTATCATGTCATCTGCAATTATGATAATTTATCTTCTTTTCCTATCCTTACTCCTTTTATTTCTCTCATTTGTCTAATTGCTCTGGCTCATATTTTTAACACCATCTTAAATAGAAACGTTGATAATATACATCCTTGTCCTGCTCCTGATTTTAGGTAAGAGCTTTCAGTTTTTGACAATTTAATATGATGCTGGCTGTAGGTTTGTCATAGATGACTTTTATTATAAAGGTAAAGCCTATCTATTCCAATTTTCTGTAATGTTCTTATCATTAATAAGTGTTGGACCTTATCAAAAGGCCCAAAACATTCTGCATCTACATAAATGATCATGTGATTCTTATTTTTGGCTCTATTGACATGGTGGATTACATTCATTGATTTACATATGTTGAATCATCTCCACATTCCTGGGATGAATTCCACTTGGCCTTGGTATATAATCTTCTTGATGATTTGCTGAATTCGCTTTGCCAAAATTTTATTGAAAATTTTTGCATCTATGTTCATTAGGGAGATTGTCCTGTAGCACTTTTTTTTAGTTGTTTCTTTAAGTTTGATTCCTAAGTTTTTCATTTATTTGGATGCTATTCAAAAGAGTACAGCTTCATTTATTTATCTCTCAGTAATTTTGTTGTTAGCATATAGGAATGCTATTGATTTTTGATTGCTGACTTTGTATCCAGCTACATTACTGAGTTTATGTGCTACAGTAATCTTTGCTTCCAAGAATGAGTTAGGAAGAATTGCTTCCTTTTCAATTTCACTGAAGAGTTTGTGTAGTGTTGGCATTAAGTCTTCATTGACTTTCTTGTAGAATTCTGCAATGAATCCATTTGGGCGTGAACTCTTCTTTGTTAGTAAGTAGTTCGTTACATTTTTGATTTCATTAATTTAAATTGGGTTATTCAACAGTTTTACATCTTCTTGACCCATCTTTGGTGATTCATAAGTTTCTAGGAATCTGTCCATTTCTTTTGTGCTATCAAACCTATGAGAGTAGAGGTATTCAAAATAGGTGTTGATAATCTGTTTCCCCAAGGTCTGTAGTGATTTCACCATTTTCATTCCTTATTGCATGAATTTGAGTTCTCCTCTCCTTTTTTAAATAAGGTTGGCTAGGATCTTATCAGTTTTTTTTATTCTTTCAAAGAACCAACTCATTGATTCATTGATTCTTTCTATTGTTTCCTTAGTCTCTATTGCATCAATTTCTGCTCTTATCTTTATAATTTCCTCCCTTCTTTTGGCTTTGGGATTGACTTGCTCTTCTTTTTCTAGATATTTCAGATGTGGCACCAGGTTGTTTATTTGTGTTCATTCTGCTTTCCTGATATAGAAATTCATTGCAATAATTTTTCCTTTGAGAACTATTTTCATTGCATCCCACAGATTCTGGTAATTTGTATTTGTGTTTTTGTTGGCTTGTAGATATTGTTTAATTTTTTCTTTATTTTCCTCGGTGACCCACTGATTGCTCAGAAGTGTATTATTCAATTTCCAAATGTTTGTGGAGATTTTGCAGTTTCTTTTGTGATTAATTTCTATTTTCATGGCACTAATATACGATAACATGCATGGAATAATTTCAGTTCTTTAGCATTTACTTAAGCATGTTCTGTGGATTTGTATTTGGTCTATTTTAGAGAATGCTATTTAGAGAATGACCCATGTGCTGCTGAGAAGAATGTATATTCTGATGTTGTTGGATGGAACACTGTGTATAAGACTATCAAGTCCATTTGTTCTCAGGTGTGATTTAGTTTTGTTATTTCTTTGCAGATTTACTGTCTAGTTGATCTGTCCATTTGTGTTAATGCTAGATTAAGGTTCCTTTTATAATTGTTGTATTGCTTATTGGAGTTTTCATTTCTGTTAATATTTGTGTTGTAAAGCTGGGTGGTCCTGAATTTGAGGCATATATATTTAAGATTGTTATCTCTTCCTCTTGAAGTTTTCCCCTAACTAGTAAATAGTTTTTCTTTGGATCATTCTTGGTTTGAGGTTCACATTGTCCTCAAACACAATAGCTACCCCCACATTTTTGTGTGTGTTCCTGTTGCAGGAAGTATTGTTTCCCACCCTTTGACTTTCTGTCTATGAGTTTCCTTTTGGATTAGATGGTTTTATTGTAGACAACATATGGTTGGATGCTGTTTCTTGATGCATTCTGCCAGTCCATTTCTTTTAATTAGTGAATTGAGGCCATTTACATTAATGGTTATAACATATGTATATTAGTTTATTTTTACATTATCTTTCTACTGTTGATTTTTTATCTTTATACTCTGTTTAATTGTCTGTGTTGCTTAGTTGGGTTTTTTCCTATGTGAATCTAGAATGTCTTTTAGTATTCTTTGCATGGTCAGATTGGTAGTCATGATGTTCTTCGGCTGCTCTTTGTCATGGAAGTATATTATTTCTACATCTATTTTGAAGGACAGTTTGTGGGATACATCAGTTTGGGTGGGAAGTCATTTTCCTTTAGGATCTGAAATACTTCACTCCATGCTCTTCTTGACTTTACTGTTTGTGTTGAGAAGTCTGCTGCAATTCTGATAGGTTTTCCTTTATAGGTGAACTGTCTTTTCTAACAGCTTTCAATATTCTGTTCTTATACTGGATAACTGGGATGGTGATTATTATATGTCTGGGTGTAGTTTTATTTTGGTTATAGGTATTTGGAGTTCTATATGCTTCACTGATCTGTATATCTGTTTGCATTTTCTTGTTTGGGAAATTTTCAAATATTACCTCTGTAAATAGCCTCTTGATATCATTTGTTTTTTCCCCTTCTTTTTCATTTATCCTATCAATTTAATATTGTTTTTCTTTGTATCATCTTGCAGATTTTGAATTGTTATTTCCTGATACCTTTGCATTTTTAAAAGATCTTTCCTTTCCTGTTCACGAGCTACAATCTCATCTTCTAGGTCTGAAATTCTATCTTCATTTTCATTGAGGCAGTTTTGCCAACTTTCAATGGAATTTTTGTTTCCTGTATATCTCTTTGAATCTACTTCATGAATTCTTTCTGTTTATTATATTGTTCATTCAAGGATTCTATCTTTTTTGCATTGTTCCTCTAATTTTTAAACTATGTCTTCTTTAGATGTGTTCAGCATTTCTTTCATTACATTTATTATTTCTTTTTTTTTTTTTTAACCTGGGAGATTATTTCTGATTTGAGCTCTTTTATAGCTGCCCAGAGTTGTTAGTTTAATTCAGTTGTTATCATTTCAGGCATTTAAGGTGGATGGCTTACCTTTTCTTCAGTATACACGGCTGCTAGGCTTTCTTGGGATAGTCTGTATGTTTGAGGTTGTACTTTTATGTTTTGTTTTGTCATTTTTCTGTATTTCTCAGTTTTGAGCTATATTCCAAAGAGTTCCCCCTATGCATGTTGGAAATCACCACATGCATCTTCAGCTGAATGGAGGCCACTGGGCATGGCCCATTCAGGTCCCCAGGACCTCTGGTGATTTAGGACACTTGGCCTAAAAAAATAGATAAATTGTTGCACAAATTCAATGCTTCCAATCTATGTGAACATTTAGAAAAATTTTTATAGAAGATTGCTCATAATTCCTAAAACAAATTAATGATAGTTATAATTCACTGTAAAAGAATAAATGTCATTCATTCTGCCCTAGTATTCTGTCTTCAACTGGTACATAGAAAAACATTTGAAAAATGTATTGAGTAAAGATAAATGCCAATCTCTCTACAAAAATAGGGTTGCTAATCAGATATTAGTAACTTGATGAATAGCTTTAACCAAATGGTATCTCCTAATACATCACTAATTTTACACATTTCTTTGTGTGCACCAGGGTTCTCTAATCCTATCTTCCATTTCCTACAACAATTTTTTCCCTTATTGTGTCTTAGACTGTGAGATTTCTACTGAACAATTCATTTACAAGATTTCAGTAAAGACTATCTACTAATCAACACAATTGTGTGCATGATGTTTGTATAATCTAATACCAGATTCAGTCCAAAAACACTGATAGAAAGATGAATGAAAATTTCAAAAAACAGAGATTATTTTCTTGGAGGATATAAGGACTTAACCAAAATGAAGCCCTAAATTGACTGAACGCTAGGATTTGTTGAGGAACACCAAAAGTGTAGGCTTGTCCTGAGTTCAAGGTTTGTTTCAGGTTACAAAAGCATGGTGACAATTTGAATTACTAAGTTTTATCTGATTATCCCCTAGGGCATTTCCTAGTTTTCCATGTAAGTCATGTTTCTCTTGAATGTGAAAAACATCCTGTCTTTGAGATGTTTTGGTTCCTTAGGATCAGCAGTCCCCCCCACACCATGTTAACCTGAGCAGATTTTGACCCACTGGGTATCACAAGAAACTCCACAATCTAATCTTGTGGTCATTTTATGTTCTTCTATGAATGATGTGTTTTATGTTTATTCCATTCAAATTTTTTTTACTAAAGAAGAATTTTATTGAAACAAATTTGTCCCAATTTTCATCTTGCGAGAAAGCTAGTAACCACATTGCTATGTTCTAAGACTGTAGCACAGTTATTATAATTTCTTAAACTTTTTTCCAGTTGTCAGTCTGAGATGTGTTAATAAATTATTTCAACATCTATCCTTTTATAATAGTGAATAAATGTATTTTTTATAGAAGTGATGATTTTTTTTGCAGTTTTACTGCTCTACTTCCATACAAGTCTGAACATTTTTAAGAAAAATCCATTTTTATTCCATTTTTGTTCTCTGACAGAGACATTTAACTGATGCAGACTCATTGTATATTTAGTAACATACATAAAGATTCCTCAGTCCTTGACAAAAACAATTAGTCATCTAACTTCCCTTGATTAATATTCTTAAAATACAGAAAGTAATGTAATACACTTATCTCTTACTAGGGAACAGCATAATTATTCAAGATTCCATTTATAAATGTGTACCAAGTGCATATGACTCAAAGAACATAAGAAAATAAAATAGCCAACTTTTTCTATCTTAAAACGAAACATAGTTTAAAGTTAACAGGTATAAAATGTTGCAGACAGAAGTAATCTAATCAGAGAGGTAACAGAATTTGGGAAAATTCATTGAAAATGGTTGAATCACGTCTTTAAGAATATGCTATAACAATTCCTCTTATTTTTTTGTATTGAGCATTATATCCAAATACATACTAAAGTCTGCTACTTAGAAAATGTGTTATTTTTAACAAATGATGGACAAGAAATTAGAATATTTAGAAATAATACTGAATTTGCAGTGGAAATTAGTCATATAAAGAATTATGAGGTAAGCCAAAAACTGAGCTGATTTATTGGGAAATTGAACTTGATTATATTAGAAATCTCATTAAAGAACTTGAATATTATATTAAAGTGTAACAGAGTTAAAAGCATTTTGTCTATATATTTGAAGGCATGAGTAGTAAGTCAAAGGCTTAGAGAGCACTAAAATTTTCTGTGTATTTGTCTACAATCCAACATTCTGGTTGACTGAAGCAGAAGAATTACAAATTTGAGCTCAGTTTGAGCAACTACTTAGCGTAATTTTGTCTCAAAATAATAAATAAAGGAAGTAATGAGAGTATAGCTCAGTAAAAAGACCCTGGATTCCACCCTCAGTAATTGCAAAACACATATACATAACATTTCTTGATGTCATATAAATGAAGGTTTAAATACTTGAATGCAACATAACATTGTATCACATAAGACACTGAATAGCATAGTCATATGTACATAAGAAAAAAGAAGGGATGTGACTTAAAGAACAGTACAGCTTAATATAAATATACGGTATGATATATATGGCCAATAAAGTCATTAAAGGTATCTGTATGTTGCTTTGAACAATTTGTATCAGGTAGAATATAGCTGAAGAATTACACATATTTACAGAACCTGTTGGAAGCCCTGTAATTGGCTGCCACCTTATATCTGCAGGCCACACCAACTTAACTCCATCTAGGAGTTAAGTTTGGTAGCTAAGCAGCACCTTGCCTACCTATCTTGTTTGGCTCATTAAGGGATTATGCTAATCAGCCCGCCTTATGAGCCCCCTCTGGAAATTTGAATTAAACTATGACCTTCAGCCTTGCCACTGTTGTTAAGTTACCTGCTGACGTCTCAGAACCCAACTCCCTCCTCCTCAATACCCTATATATTTGATACTCCTTCCTTGAGTAAACCAGACTTGATCAGATGGACTTTGTCTTGTCTCTGTTCTTTGCATCTATTGTTTCCTTTTCATCCCCACTCCCTCTCTAAATTCTCCGCGGATTTAGCCACAGGCCGGAACAAGAATCTTGAAGTTTTGCAATTTTTTTTGAGTTATATAGAAAGAGTAATCTAGAATTGTGAGATGAAGATAGTCTGACAAAAATGAAGGGATTTTGGACCTATAGGAGATAAAATTCAATGAGGAAATGATAGTTTAATATGTGAAAGGCATAAAACAGAAGAAATATTTGACTTATTTATTATGACTTTGAGTAAAAATTGTACCAGTTGGTGAAATCTCAAGGGAAATATGCAGGTCCAATTTAAAGAAAGACTTATTAAAAGACATGGATTATTTCTGTATGTGTAAGATCGTTCTTTGTCTCAATATGTATTCAGTATTAGGCTATACACATGGCAATAATATTACACAAATAATTTTAATAAGATACAATGATTAAATTAGTCCAAGATCAATAGTGTAAATCTGAGGTCATATCTTCAGTAGACTTTTAAAGATTAATACTTTCCAATTACTTCCACTCCAACAAATTTCCCTCCAGTTATATTCTATCATTGTTAAATTCTAATGCAGTTAACATACATATGGAAAAAATACCATGTGGTTTTCACAGTCCCTTATTTCGTGAGTGACAAATGAAATTTTATTTTTACTTTAGTTTCCTTACCCTTGAAGAAGAATGTTATTCCTCAACTTAGTTGCAGGTACCTTACTTTTAATTTAAAATTTTATTGAGATAATTATAAACCTAAATCATGCAATTTGCCCAGTTCCCTTTCAGTGACACTTTAATAAATAATACAGTAATGGAATATTAAACCAAGAACTTCAACACTTATAACAATGTACTTCAATATTAAGTGCACTTGCCAAGTTTTGCAGTAAGGGCTTTTTCTGAGGCAGATAAGCAGATATTCATGAGTTGGTTTGGGAAGATATAACTTTTAGGCTGAAATAGCCACTTGGGGTCTGCAAGTCAGGGAATTTCGTGTCATTCTTGTGAAGAACAGTGAGAATAAAGTCATTAATAGTAGAGATTCCAAATGTTCATACATTGCAATTTGTTTTGCAGTCCTTGTTTAGAAAAATGAAATCAATTTCATTTTATTTCTCTGTTACACTAATGTTTCCTTAAATTGTCATTGACAGGTCCAAGGCAGCAGAGAGACTAATGGAAATAAGCAGAAAACACAACCGAGAATGCACAAAGGCCATTTATTTGGAATTCACCATAGCAAGACAGTGATCATCGTCATTTGCATTTAACAGAGATCAGTACAGGAAAAGAGTAGAAGGCTTTTAATAGAAAAAGGGAGAGCAAAGGTGTGTTTGAATGGAGATTTTGGCATGGGGAAATTGCAGGTTCACTAACTCATCTCTAAACATCTTAAGGGATTGGTTAAGATTTGTCCTTTGCACATTCAGACTGTCATCTTTATTTCCCCTCTGTCCCTTTCTTCTCATTCATTCTCCTATCTTCTGTCTATTCCATCCTATCTATGTACTCATCTGTTAGGATATTTATTTAGCTCTTTTTTTATTTAAAAAGAAAAAGAGTAAAAAACATAACAAAGCAAAACGGTGTAAGGGTGCAAGTAATACAGAACTACAAAAAGAAAAAAAAACAGTAAGATATCACCAATTAATAGATTAATTGAAACAGTGATTCAGGTCACAGGATCAAAGCAAACAAAGTGAACATTCAAACAGTGAGACTGCAAACAGTTATGTTCAATGATTCAATCAAAAATATTAATATGGTCATCCATTTAACACACCTAAACACACTTGCTGTTGTATCCTTTTGGGCACTTTTTTCCCCTCTTTATTACAACAAAATTTACACATTTTGGGTTTTATTGCCCCCTTAGATCTTATTACTTTTTTTGTAAGAGAATAAAATCAAACGTGATAAAACAAAGCTGTCAGTCAAAACCAAGGATAGACATAGTACATGATATAAAAACAAAGTACAAGGTTATCAACAGTGGTTACCATAATGCCTCTTGCTTCCTTAAGAAGAATTGTCCATCTCATTAGGTATTATAAAGTTGAATAAAACAGTAGAGAACAAGTCCAATAAAACATAAACATTGTAAACCTTACAGAACTTCAAAAGAGGACAATAGTCAAACCAGAATGGGCATCAAGTGAATCTTATTGCCTTCAAAGTAGTTGCCTATACTCTGATACTTAATACTATCATACAGAGCGGAACAGCTCTTAATATATTTCAAAATTTGAATTATAAAGTGATTAATTTTGAACTATTCAATAAAAATGTAGTATACAGTGTTGAAGATGTCATGAGCACCATATTCTGGAAAAATAGGGAAATTCTATAAAAAAGATAAAACATTTTAAAATCAAATGCAAATTGTGTACCTAATAAAATACACAAGGTGATATGTTTAATTTTGACCTCTAAGTGCTGGAAATGAAATTTCAAATCTATTTACCAAAAAGCTCACGATTTTATTAGAGATATGAGCAAAATGTATGCAAACATGAAATAACTTTTTAAAAATAAATTGAAACGAATGAAATTATAGAGTATAATTAGTACTTCTTACCCAAGTTTGAGGAAGGGGCCTTAAAGGAAAGAAATATAAATGATTTCAATTTCTGTGTTAGTACATGCTAGGTAAATAAAGAGGATAGAGTATGTATTAGTCAGCTTTCCCAGTGAAGAGACATAATATATAATATCCACAATTTATAAAGAAGAAAGGTTAAATTTGGCTCGCAGTATCAGAGGATTGAAGTCATGGTCACCAGTGAGACACATCATGGTGAGAGGATGTGGTTGAGCAAGGAACCTGTGGTAACTAGGAAGCAGAGCAGAGAAACTGTCAGAGAAAAAGGAGCAGGAACCATATGGGGCTCATTAAAAAGTACGATGTGCATCTTAATAAAAATAATTTATTATAGTAAAAGATACATTTTCATTAATCCTCCTTAAAATACTCTACTGAGCTCCGAATATATTCATGTCACCATTCTTAACTATTTTCCAAAGCAGTCTGGAAGTTGTCTTTCATGCTTGTCTTTAGTTGTGCTAGCTTGCTGTCCTGCTGCCAAGTGCCACCCTATGGGGAGGTAGGCCTATGGGAAGGTACGCCGTGTCTTCCTTCTGCCTTATTAACCAGATCTGGAACTGTATGACTTCTCACTCATTGTCAAAGGAAAATGAACATGAAAAGTAAACTTTTCAAATACTTTCACAGCAAAAGATATTTGGTTCCTGCAGCACAAATTTAGGAGTCAGAGAAGTCAAACAGAAGTTTTGAATATGTAAAATCTTTCACAGCAGTATCCACTGTCTCCACTTGGATATGGGTGAGTGCTCAACATTAATAAAAGTATAACAATAGATTTAAACTGGCACATAAAGCCAGTTATTATTGCAAACATAATTGTTTAAACAAGACTATCCTCTTTCCAAAGTAACAAAAATTTTTACTGTTCATATGTCAATTCTGTTTTTATTTGTAATTAGAAAAAAATTATCTCAGATTGTGTTTATGCCCACAAATTAAGAATTTAGCTAATTTTTAAAAAATTACTGTCATTTTTTCTCAAATAAAAGTACACAAGTATTTTCTATAGTTTCTCTTTACTATCTCTTTACCTTATAAATTATGTAGTATTTAACCTCAGTTTATTAATGTTTTCCTGTAAGAAATAACATTCTTGTAATTGCAAAAGTTTTATTATTCTATAAATAGTCTCTTGGAAAATTGAAGTCTTGAAAATGCCTGGCAAGAAACTTGATGGTAAAGTCTTTTTGAGATTCCCTGAAATAAAAGCATAATAATTGAATAATAACTTGCCTGCTTCTTGCAAGTGGAAGATACATGCAGTCATTTTAATACCTTCCATGTATCTGATAAGAATCTATGACTATTTTATTTTCTAAGCACTCTAATTATCAGCAGGAGAAAAAAAGCTAAAGAAGCAAGAACATTAATATGCTCTTTTTATCTCCCCGCTTCTGAAATAAAAATAAATTTAGTGCATGATAATAACAGTTAGTAATGCCCTCTTCACTTTTATATTAATGACCAACAGTGTAAATGCCTGAGGCATTGCCTTTAGAGTTTGATTGTTCTGAAACTCAACCATATGGCTTAACAATAAAAATGACTTCTTTTGCCCTGAAAAAAGATTAGCGATGCTCTTTAAGATAATGCCACTGGTACAGAGCCAATAGCTTTCTTCAGTCTGGGTGGATTTTGAAAAAGCCTTTCTCTTGAGACTCATCTATAAAACATTGGATTCAGCTTCATCTTAGAACAATCTTTTATGGGAGGGAGATTTCGTAGAGTGTAAAGAATTCAATATGAAAATCAGCAGAAAGGTATTTTGCAAATGACAATGAACACCACCAAGAAAGAAGGTTGCATGTGATAAAGGAAAGATAGAAAATTACAATTTTAATTTAGGAGTTGAATTTTTTTCAAAGAACATCTTAAAAAGATAAGAGTATAGTCTTTTTGAAGTCAAAACTTTAAGTAAATAGCTTTCTCTAAAGCAAGTAGACCTAGTTACATAAAAGTGTAAAAATCATAAAGTGTACATGGAATCTAGCTACATCCAGAAATAAAAGACCAATTATTTTATTGAATGAAGTAATAAATAAATAGTTAGGGTTAAGTTAAGAAGGAGTTATGTGTCTCATTATTATTTTAAAAATCTTGAGCACTAGGATTGGCAATTTAGCACCTGCCTGGCAAGCGTGAGGACCTTTACAGAATGAGTATGCACACACAAACACACATTCCTCTTGAGGAGAATTATTAACATTCTCAAAGGCTAAGTTACTTGGTTTAATAATAGAACTTTGTTTTCTCATAAAGTTAGACAAATCTAGTTTGCCTCAGATCTAAATATAAGTTTATAATAAGAGTAGTTGGAAAAATGGAATTAGAAAATGTCCACAAAACAAACAACAAATAATCATATTTTATGCTAAGAGAATAAGCTGAGGATGCTAACTCTTAGGAACAGATGATAAAATTCCAAATGGAAACATGAAAGAATGATGTGAATCTAAGTCACAATTAAGCTGGCTTTGGCCAGAGAACAGTGAACACTCCTATATTTCTGGCTCTATTTGCATAAAAGCTGCTCTCTAAGCAATCAGGGTTTTGACATTTAGGAAGCTAGTAAGTCATGCTGGACCAATAAATTATTGTTTTTGCCAATACTGGATGCTCAGATATCTTTAGTCTTAAATTTAATGTGGCTTTTTGTTTGTTTTGTTTTTTGTATCAAGGATCAAACTTATGACCTTACCCTTTGGCAAGCAAGTGCTTATGTCGCTGAGCTAAATCCCTGGCCTGTTCTTAAATTTAAAGTTTGAAATATGAAGCTTCGTAGAGATTAAAACTAAAAAAAAAAAAAAAAAAAAAAAAAAAACTAATGCTTCAGACTGCCTCTCTGAAAGTGATCTAAATATTTAAAAATAAATGTGACTTCATTCTCACTGTTCTAATGACTCTAATAAATTTTTCATATTTACTTGATGCCTATGTACAAAATATTTTGTATGTATCATCTCATAATAGTGAAAAACTTAATGCCATATAAAGTCCATATGCTAACTCACAGAACTACAAAAAGGCACAAAGTGGTAATTACATGCACTTTACATGAGCAATAAAGCACATGTAAGTGCATGAGCTTCCATTTCAGACTAAACGGGAAATTTGGTTTACTGGTTAATATCTTGAATTTAATGTTAGAGACACATTAAAATATTTAAAAGCATATTTAAAATATTTAATGTACTAGACAAAAATAAAAAGGAAACTTTACACATGAAGTTAAGATAGATGAGGAAAGAGAGTAAAAGAAGAATGTAAATCTCACCTCTACCTTGAGAATATTTGTTAAATATGGTGAACCTGAACTTTGGCTTTTCATTGCTTTACCTTAGGATATATAGGAAAGTAGAGCGATTGTAGCCTGTCCAACAAAGACAAGCAAAAAGAAGACTTTCATATATATAGTTAATGCTGGAAACCCTACATCCTCATTGAAAAGGAGTCACAGAAATAACCCTGATGATGCTTAGTAAAGTGCAAAGAGAATAACTATGTTTTGTGCTTTCCTGCTATACACGGTGGGTTCCTCAAGGCCAAGTGCTGTTCTTTATTCACTTTTCATTTTATATGAGTAACAGAATGTTCACAAGTAACAAATATTTGAAATATGTGTGACACATACATCAATGATCTCAGATGGTTCAGTTCAAGATAACTAATGCTAGTTTGGGAATCACAAATGAATTTTTGTGTTAGTATTGTCTTCTCCGAGTTGAATCTCAGACTTCAACTAATAAAAACATACAAAAAATGGAATATATATATATATATATATATATATATACATACATAGTCTTCTCATGTTGCATGAGTTTGAAATCACAAAAGTCATTTGCAGTTTCTTAATGAATGCTCAGAATACACAATGCTCTCCTGACACTAACAACAAAGTATCTGATAAAATTAAACTGTGGTGAGATATTTAATATTCCACACTCCTTGAAAATGATTTTACTCTTCATGTCACAGAAATGTCTTGCTTGTTGACACAGTGTGCTAAGTCAAGCTAAAGATACTCTTCTGGGTTTCTATAGATAGGCCTTTCTTAAAGCACACAAAAATGTTCCAAGAAACCTTTCAAATAGCATGAAATGATGCAGTACTTTTTAAATAATTATGCATGCAAGTATATGAGGGAAGTATTATAACTATATGAATAGTGAATGACCTTAGAAGGAAAAATTAGTGGGAGTCTGGATTGTCTCCTTTCAGGACACTGTTGCCTTTACTTTTGCAATTAAATATCTTTATGTTTTGCTTTCTTTTTTACTTCATTTTGTAGCCAAAATTACCAGAATAGCAGCTACACTTGATATAATTATTTTAATTGTTTACATGCTATAAAGCTGTTAAAAGTAATTTTGATTTTACTAGTAAATAGGTTTTATTACAAAGTTATAAACTTGCTCATCGCTATCCAGTATAATGAGTACTTAAGAGAGTATTTCAGTCTGGATTGTTATGTCTCTTTATCCACTGTATGCCTAGCCAAGTGTTACAATTTTGCCCACAGGATAACAAAAAAAATGCTAATAGGTACAATTAAAAGATATGAATAATACTGACACCTTTTTATTATCTTCAGGTACCATTGAAACTGCCCGAGACATTAAGTGGTAATGATGCGAATACAGTTATTTGCCAACTGAAGTGATTCCTGAGGAAGTTCAGGGACATTTGTTTCCAGGTTGAACATTATTTTTTTCTTCATTACTGGATATAGAATTAAAACAGCAGTCTCTAGAATTGTCTAAACAGTAGCCAATGATAGCAAGATCCTCTAAGGATTTAGCACACAAAGGCTAACTTTTTATACCAAACAATGGAAAATAAACTCATGGTTCCTTTGTTGTTTTGTTATAGACAGCTGAGAAAGTCAGAAATATTATAGGCAGACTAAGAGGGATACATCCTCAAGGAACTGGAAAAAACGTGAAACATATCTCAACTGTAGCCAGAGACATGTCTACTGGAGACCAGGCCTCAAGATAAAGATGAAATCACCAGGCCTGTATATGTCCTCCAAAGACAAACACTAGCCTAATGAAGCCTAGATAGACATCAGTCACTCTGGTGGGGGACCAAGACTTCCCAACCCATCATTTCTTGAGTCTGTTCTTTCCATGTGTACTGGTTATGTGACCTGTTTCCCAATTGGATCACTATTACCTACATGATAATAGTTGTACCCTTATTGGTTCACATGGGAGTGGCATGGGTCTATAAAATTTCTTTGCAAAGTGGGGAACTCATTAGGATCCACTCCTGCCTCTCAGGAGTTATCTTCTCTGTCTCTGTCTCTGTCTCTGTCTCTGTCTCTCTCTCTCTCTCTCTCTCTCTCTCTCTCTCTCTTTGAATATCATCCTACCCTTAACCTCTGTTGTTCCTAGAATTCATCCTTTGATTTTAGAAAACACAAATTTGGAGTACCAGGCATCTAATGGTTGAGAATTAAAATATTTTCACATTTCATCTCCTGTATCATATTCCGTATCAGTTTTATAATGGAAACTTCCCCAGTCTTGATTTTCTTATTTTTATTATTTTCTCTTCTCCTTCTTATTTTTTATATTTTCCTATTTTTAATAATTAATCCTGTGATGATGTTTGTCTCTCTGTTTTCTGAAGTTACGGGTTCACCGCCCATCTCCTAGTCACAAATGTGGGGGGTGCTGCCTTTAGAGTATTTAATACCACTAGCTGCTTCTATATGTTTCAGTAAATAGAAGTGGCTTTCCTTCCAGTACAAGACTCTTTTTTATGTTTCCTTATTCTTGCATCTAATAAAATCTTAAGCACAAATTACCTTACTCATTTGCTTCTTACTAATTATGCTCTTTTTCTTTCTTTTAATCTATTCCCCCGTAGTGATCACCCTTTCTGAAGTACAATTCATTTGGTTCATTCCCTACAAACTCCTGAACTGAGATACTACAGGAGCTTCTGCTTAACCTTGCTTCCCACCCATGCAACTTCTCACAGACATCTGCATTTCACTGTGGAGTGTTCCAGTACAAACAGATAGGTCAGGTTTATTTTTTCATTTTGTTTCTCAATTCCAAGTGAAAACAAATGGAAGTAATTGTTCTAATGCAATAGAAAACCTTTGTTGTCTTCTGCCCCTCAGTGTTTTGCCTTTTATGACTTTTTTCCTCTGGATAGAAATCCTTGTTTTGCAAGTGCAGATCCCTACGTCAATCTCATTACTTCCTGATTAAAGTTACATATCTACTAATTTTTGTTCTTTCAAGTTACAGAAGGCATATCTTTCCTTTTGGTCCTGCTTATACATTTCACTTTGCTTTTAAAAAAAAATCACAAAGGAGTATAAAAATTGCACCATTTCATTTAGTGACTAGCTTTCTTAAGAGTGGTTAAAGTTCTTGTATTTCCACATATAAACTGAACCCAAACAAAACACAGTTATTTATGTGATCTTGGGTCAATAAAAACTGCTTCATTTAGCTATACTCTTATTATCCAGTAATAAAAATAAAACATCCCCAACAAAAGACATATAATACTAGAATTATAGCCAATTATCCTGAATTCTAGGCTAAGGTTTCTTACTCTTTTATCTCTCAACACATCAACTTACTCAGCTACAAATATATTTTATCCTAACAGCTCAGAGCTTGCTTGTTCTAGACCATAATATTGTATCATTATATAACTATAATAATATCAGTGAACTTGTATTTATTTCTATTAAAAATTCATAACAGGTAAGCAATTTTTCCACATGCCATTTAAATACCAGACATTGCTCTGGAGACTGGGAACATTACAAATAAAATGTCTGCCTTCACAAAATAAACTTTCAATGAATACAATATCTAATTCAGATATTGCTGTCTTGGGGAGTAAATAAAACTCAGAGATGAACACAGGTGGCATAGACACTGAATCACGGATCAAAGGCAAAGCTGAGGTAGGCATATTGAGCAGATTTGGATTCTTTTGAGCTGAGGCTAGAATGATGAAAAGCAAAGAGTCACACGAGTGAAAAGGATTCACAGTAAATACAAGACAGAAATAGCATTGTGGTGTTCTCGGTAAATAGGAAAATCAATGTAGCAGAAAAAAATATAAGAAAGGATTTGATTTTTTGCACAAGTAGAAACCGCTGGGAAAATTTAAACAAGAAGGAGGCTTGGCTTAGCAGCTTTTCTTGTTTGGTTTGATTGGTTTGGTTTTGGTATTTGAGACAGTTTCTTAATATGTGGTCTAAGCTGGCATTTTCAAAGGCTTGCTCAGTACACTATTTGAAAAATGAGCTTTGAAATAATATGGAAAAAAGTAAGAAGGAAACCAAAGACTTGGCTGTTGCTATATAACGAAAAGGAGATGTAAGAATGTGATGATATGAATGACTAATGGAAAGTTGGAGAAGTAGTGAAATTTACTGAATATTTTAAATTTAAAGAAGTAAGGACTTGCTCATGGATTGGAAGTGGAGTGTGAGGTAAAAGAGAAAATCAGTGACTTTTTCTAATCATCTGGATGGTGATGCTATTTATTAGAAAAAGGAATGAGTCATGTTTGGTAGAAAAATAAAGAATTCTTTTTGGAATTTATTAAGATTGATCTATAAATAGCTACTGCTTATCTATGTGGAAATCTTTGCAGATGTCTAACGTTAAAAGGGAGACCTGGGCCAAGAACTGTGATCTCTTAATTCTTCAAACAGATTTTATTTATCAGTTCTTTAGCCTACAAATATTTTCCTTTTTTGAGCGTTTATTTGGTTTCCTCAGATTTTGATATCGTTCTCATTTTTCTAAAAAGACAGAAAATTTCTTCATAACTAAAGAAATAAAGAACAAGGAAATTTTTAACTCATTTTAGTAATTTGCAAAATTCCTCTCAACACAATTTTGCAGAATGGCCCATTTTTTATTGAGTTTTACACTTTAAATTTTAGGAATCATTTATCTTTTTATGTGCTCTGGATAAATATATATTAATTAAGTCTCATGATCGTTGAACTGTGCACTGGATTTCTAGGGAAAAAGAGAGGCAAAGTGTAAAGGTATAAATTACTACTGTATGGATTTTGTTTGAGGAAGTGAAGAATTTCAAGAGCATGTCCTAGCCCAGGTGGATACTTTTGAACGTAGAAGGTATGATTTAGAACTGCAATGCTAATTTAATATCACATACTTGTGGAAAGACATCTATGTAAGACTAAATTGTCTCATCAGTAACCAAATGATGCAGCTTTCTCTAATTGGTCTAAGGAATAAATATATAACATTCTAAAGGTTATCATTTTCTTTGTTTCTCCCCAAGTTACTTGAATGTTTGCTCATCCTAAAGAAATTGAATGAATAATTATTTCCAAAGTTCCTAATGTTTTATATGTTATTTAACTGGTTAAATTGAAGTTTGTTTAATCTTAACTTGTGTCTATACAAATGACCACTTTGTGTCTATACTATTAAATAAAATATGTATAAATTATACCTCGATGTAGTCATACACCACACTAATCAGAGAAAAGAAATAGAAAAACTTGAATAAGTGGTTTATGCCATTCTCTTTGAAGAATTGATTCTCCACTTCCGTAACAGATTGGAGTGATCTAAAGAGAGGAAAACATGCTGATGCACTGAATATCTCCTCTGAAGATTCTAGATTATCTCATGTGGAGACTGGATGTTGAAACTGTGCGATTTTTAAATTTTTTCAGGCGATTTCACTAGTTGAGAAGCATTGCTTCATTGAGGTACTGGGTCAGAGTTTACAGTCATTACCAATTATGTTCGATGGCTTCTTATTGAGTTTGTCTATTCAGAACACCTGGAAACCCTATTTACCAAACTGCATATTTCATATATATAGCAAAATGTGTTAATGTGGTCACAGAACTGATCTACACAGGTTCACATTGAGGTGTCAATGGAAAATTAGCCTAAGACTTTCTTTTTGGAGCTTCAGCATGATGTCCTCCATTTTAAAACCTCCTTTCTAAGAATCTTCCCTCTTAAATTCAAAACTTAATTGTGCATTTTTCTCCATAGTTTCTTCTTTAATTTAAATTGCATTATGTATTAAAAGCTAACTCCAGTTAAGACAGAAACTGACAGATATTTAAAAATGTGGTGAATATCCCAAACTGATTTCTAAAGATTTTTACTTCTCTTGTAGACTACAAATACAAAAATAAAACCAAAATGCTATTCATTTATAAGAATATAAGGTTCCTACAAAACTGATATGGAGAAATTCATTAGCATCCTAGGGCAATGATTTTCCCCCTGGCAGCTGATCATATATTATTAATGGTTCATTATTTAATAACTATTTTAAGACTTTGTCTATTCTGGCAATGCTATGTGCTCACAAAACATATATTCTGCATCATTTGGGCTAATAGTTTATAACTGGGATTTCTGTCTTCTTTCAATTTGCATTTTCATTAGCACATCAGCCAAATATGCTACTTTTTTATCTCTAGAAAACAGAAAATATATATTTGGTGGACTTTCTCTACAAGCAATCTTACAAAAAACATTAACAATTAGAACAGAGCCAGTGGAGGACCAATATGAAAATGAGGTTATTGCACAGTACAAATAGTCAAGGCAGTCAAGCTGAAAATAGCACTATATGATATAGTCACTCCATATGAAACGGTAGGCAGACATTAATGATGACTAAAACCACGAATTATAGTAAGTCAATCTCCTTACCAATATCTTTCATTGATTTTGTGACATTTTAGTGCACATAAATTTGATTTATAAATTTTGTTTTGGCTGTTCTAAGAAGTGTAGGTAAAATAATATAACACACTTTTCTATACAATTATGTTTAGAATAGAAGAATATTTAAGTAAATTATAGATTTCTGAGAAGTAATTTTCCTTTAAAAGAGCTTAATAATCAAATTAATTTTGGAAATACTGAGTTTTAACTAAGATAAATATACATTTTTTTAAGTACTAAAGATCACAACTTATAAATTTCATGTCTACAATTAGTGCTAATGTTTGCCTCACTAGAAAGTTGTGGTGTTTATAGAATCACCTACATAATTTCTGTGGCTTAGATATGTGCCCTTTGAATATCTTTGGTTAAATGTTTGTTCTTTAGCACTATTGGAACTTCATGAAAAATTTAAAAGATGGAACCTATTCTGAGGTATTTAGAAACTGGAACTATGCACTTAAGAAACTGTTACTCAAATCATGATTGTTAGTCATATTTAACAACTTAATTGGATTAAAAAATGCCTAATGTATTAATAAAGTTTACTCCTCAGTATGTATACATGAGTCAAAGAGATATGATTTCGGATACTCTATATAATCACTAAACTATTCCTCTCCAGCACTGTTCTCCACCCTCCATGCACAGAGCCATTTTGTTATTCTATGTGCTTCTGCAATAGTATTTTTGCTTTGGAGAAAGCTGGCTACAGATTGAACTCCTAGAATATAAGACAATTGGAAACTCTCCATCTTTAAGGGGCAAGTGTACAGTAATTTGTCCAGCAATATGAAGCTGAGTAATACAGAAAAACTGGCAGTGGAAATATGGTTCCATTGCTTTGACTGCATCTACCCATGTGTATTTGAAAACTTTGGTATTGGCTTGAGGCAAATGCTTGGAAAAGTTTACAGAACTAAACGCAAAAGTCATCCAGTGCTGAGAGAAGAGTCAGATGGGTGATTCTGGTTACAGCTCAAAGACCAGAACGCAGATGTAAACACATATAGTAAAATCTAATCTTTAGAGGTTTCACTGGGAAAAAGGACCTTACTGACAATTGGGCTAGAGGTCAACAGTGCTATCCACCTGGCAGAAAGAATGCCTATATTTTGCTGATGTTTTAAGATTTCACAGCAGTCTGAGAATAAGACAAGTAGTCTAACTGGGGGCTGGGGATTTAGTTCAGCGGCATAAGCACCTGCCTTGCAAGCAGGCAGTGGTGAGTTCGATCCCTGGAACCGAGAAATTTTCCCTGTGTAGATCTTTCATTTCTTTTAGTTTTAATTCCTAAGTATTTCATTGTTTTGATGCTAATGTGAAAGGTGTGGCTTCTCATTTCTCTCTCAGTGATTTTGTTGTTATTATATAGGATTGCTATTGATTTTTGAGTATTGATTTTGTATCCAGCTACATTGCTAAATTTATTTTTTATACCTAGGAGAATTTCAATAGAGTTTTAGGGGTCTTCTATGTGGAGTATCATGTCATCTGCAAATGATAACTACTTCCTCTTTTCCTATCTTTACCACTTTTATTTCTCTCTCTTGTCTAATTGCTCTAGCTAGTATTTCCAGTACTATGTTGAATGGCAGTGGTGATAATAGAAATCCTTGTTTTGTGCCTGATTTTAAGGTAAATGCCTTCAATTTTTGGCCATTTAATATAATGCTGGCTGTTGGTTTGTCATAATTGGCCTTGATTATATTGAAATCACTCTTAAAATTCAGGAGAAAACCTAGAATACCAAATACAATTCTCAGCAGCAAAGGCAAGGCAGGAGGTATCACAATACCTGACTTGAAGTAATATTACCAAGCAACCATAGTAAAATCAACATGGTAGAGGAATCAAAACAGAGCCGAAGATCAATGGAATAGATTAGAAGATACAACCACAACTACAAACACACTCAACCGCCTTAATCTTTGATAAAGTAATCAAACATGTTTACTGAAAGAATGACAGTCTCTTTAATAAATGGTCCTGGAAAAACTGGCTCTCCATATGCCAAAAACTAAAACTAGACCCATGCCTATCACCATGTACTAAATTAAAATCTAAATGGATCAAAGGTCTCAATATTAAAACAGAAACACTAAATCTGTTGGAAGACAAATTGGGTAAAAATCTTGAAGACATAGGGGTAGGTAGAGAATTAATGAACAGGAATCAAACTGCATGGGAAATACTTCCCAAAATCAATAACTGGGATCAGGTCTTATTAAAAAGTTTCTGCATGTCAGGCCATGGATTTAACTCAATGGTGTAAGCACCTGCCTGGCAAGTGCAAGGTTATGTTTGATGCCTGGTACAAAAAAAATATCAGTCCAGAAGAATTCAAGGGAAAGATAAAGCCAAAATACATACAGATCCTAAAGATATTAGTGCCATTATAAACAAAGTTTTTTGTACAGCTACAAGAAGAAAGATGCCTGAAATGAATAGATACTTTTCAACTGAAGCAGTAGAAAAGACAAAGAAACATATGAAAAAAATGTTCAATAGCCCTGGTCATTTCAAGAGATGCAAACTAAAATGACACAGAGATTCCATCTCACTCTGGAATAGTCACCTATTGCCAGGAAATTAACCAATAACAAATGCTGGTGTGAGGAAAAATTCCTCCTCACTACTGATGTGAATGTAGACTGTTGCAACTGCCTTGGAAATTAGTGTGAAGAGTCCTCAAAAAACTAAAATGAGGTTCTATTCAATGTATTTCTTGGGTTTCTTGGGAATCCATTTTTTTCTTGTTATCAAAGAATTATAAAAGAATTAAAGACACCATACCACAGCAATGATTATGCACGTATTTATAGCAGCACAGTTTAGAAATGCTAAATCTTGAAAACAGCTCAAACATGTCAAAAGACATTTTTTTTATGTATACAATGGCGTATACCCTGCTCCAAAGAATGATAAACTTGAGATATTTATAGGTAAATGGATGGTACTTGAGACCAGAATTTTAAGTGAAATAAATCAGACTCACATGTGTAAACATATCATTTTATTCCTGGTGTGAAAACTGAAAGAGTAAATAAGGACTAAATTGTACAGTAGATATTATGAAATAGGAAGAAATTGTTCAAAAGGAAAGTGGAACTAGGGGAGGGAGAGGGGGAAAGGAAGGAGGAAGAAAGGATAAAAATGATTTAAAAAGAATAAAACACAAACAAAGCCTTGTAGATTAGGAGAAGAGGAATTGAAGGTCTGAGAGATTAGGAAAAAGAAATTAAAATATACAATGTACAGGTACAAAATTCCTATGATATTATATATATATATATATATATATATATATATATATATATATAAATACACCAATAAGCACAATTAAGTTAAAATTTTAAGTACTTAAAAAAGAGTACAAATGAGACAATTCTAGTTAAATATATGCACCTTGAGATCATTCTTTTTATTGAAATTTATCAGACAAACATATTTAAACATCACATTGCTTCTCTGCTTGTGTAAAACTGAAAGTGTAAATAAGGATCAAAATGTATAATAGATGTGCAATAGGAAGTTAAGATCAAATGGGAAGGGGGATGAGGAGGGGGAAGGGAAAAAAGGAGAAAAAAAATGGAAACAAACCTTTTGCAAATAAGGAGGAAAGAGGAGTTGAAGGGAGGGGAGAGGAATGGAAATAAAAGAATTATGATACATCATGTACAGAGACAATTGCCCCATCATGAATGACACCATTATATATATCTGAAATACACCAATAAATTAAATAAAATAAAAAGATGAAAGATGCCTTTCAGCCATCTCAGGTGTTAGCAAGATCTGACATCTTGAAGCCTCAAGGTTGCAAAAGCATAACATTTTATTTGGGAAGACAGGACCTGGAGCTCCTGCTTCATAAAGGCCTGCTAGGGAATTGGTTCCCCCTGGTCCATTAATTATTCACTGCCAACCACACACTAGGAGGCCACTAAAGCAATGGTCCAATCAAGCCTGATTACTGCTTCTGTTCAGAGTATGTATTAGCACGTTTCACTAAATATTAGTTTTCTGGTATGTGGGAGTGTTGTTAGCTCAGGGAGGATTCAGTCCATGTTTCAAATAATGCACAGGGGGTCCTGGTTGAAGAGCTACATAAAGGGCACTGTGTGACTCTGGGTATGAATCCAATGGCATGGTAAAGATCCACAGGATTTGGAAATGACAAGAATGTGGCATCCATCTGCATAGGGAGGTTGTAGTGTGTGAGGGGATAGCACTAGGAGGGATGCCCCAGGGGCTGCAACCATAGATTGGGGCTGGGGATTTAGCTCAGCGGCATAAGCACCTGCCTTGCAAGCAGGCAGTCATGAGTTCGATTCCCGGTACCGAAAAATGAAAAAAGACCAAAAAAAAAAAAAAAAGACTATAGATGTGGGGCCACCCAAACCCTTTGCATGTACATTTTACCACCCTGTGCTATGGAAGCCATTTATGGATTTATAGGCATTAATGACAGGAGACATAAAGCTCTCAACCTACCAGATGCCTAGTACTAGTTTATGTTCTCTAAAATGGGAAGAATGAATTTCAGGAACAATGGAAGTTAAAAGCTGAGTCTATCTATTGAAAGAAAGCTTCGGTCTGACAGAGACAGACAGACAGACAGACAGACAGAAGGGGTCCCAAGAAGGTCACCAAAACTCTGTCTTTTCTAGGGATTTTTATAGATCAAAACCACAAAGGGAGGCAGGTATAAGGTGGGGAAAGCATGGGTACTTGCAAGTGGGCATGAGGTGTAACAGAATTATGGGCAACCAGTAAAATTAATTGCTCAGGTAAAATTGATTAAATCTGGGACAAATAGGGAAGTAAATCACATAGCAAGCAGGCATGCATACAGAGCTGTGACTCTTCACTAGGGGTTTAGGTTAGTGACTCCTGGCTTCCTCAGACTGATAGAGACTTAATTAGAATATCAATTCCTGATGCCTATCTTTAGGAAATGTGTAGGTGTATTTGTTTTATATTTGCCTGGTGGTCTGCCTTACAGCAGACATGTCTGCCTCCCCCACAGTTTCAAGGTATCTGATCTTGTGTACTGGTTCTTTCCAGGGCTAAGCTCTGTCTGACTGCCTATAATATTTCTATTTAATTCAATTGCCTGTAACATTAATGTTTTCCCTGCTATGATTCAGTATTGTTTTGCTCTGATTCATTACTCTCCCCTGTTCTTCTTTTTTGGAATGGAAATATTTATATTATGAAATTGTACCATAGGATTCCAACTTTTTTTTTTTTTTTTTTTTAACAGAGGTTCACAACTGAGAGTTTGCCTTGAGTATCATAAAAGACTTGAATTTGGACATTTGGAAATGCTATAACTCTTGTAATTCAAGGAAGGGATTATTACACTTTTGGCTTTATATTGACTAATTGTATTATATTGGACCGAATTATGAAGTCATTATTTTTTGTTATTTCAAAAGTAAGTTTTAAGAATATGTGTATGGATATGAATTTGACAAGGACTAGGTGATGACTGTTAATCCTTTTTTGTCGACTTCAGTGGGCCAAGAAATACCTCATGTATTAGTAAAACATCTGAGCGTGTTGGAGATGGTCATGAATGTGTAATATTAGGTACTGCATTGGTCCCCCGCCACTCCTCCTTGGCCATGTTCCTCTGCTCCACTTCTCACTCACCATGAATCGAGCAGCTTTGCTCTGCCATGTGCTTTTGCTATATTACTGTTTTGGAGCTGACTGGCCATGGACTGAATCCTCTGAACTGTGTACCAAATTAAAACTCCTTACCTTTACATTGTGGGTATCCACGATTGTTTCCCAGTAACAGGAAAGTTTACTAATACACAAGTTCTGTTTCTCCTCTTCTCGCTTTAGTTTTTGCTTCCTGTTTGCTAGAAGGTAAGCACCTTCCTCTATCCACAGTATCACCACCATGTTTTCTGCTTCCCAAACCCAAAGTCAATGGGCCATTTTACAATGGACTGAAACCTCCAAACCTGTGATCCAAAATAAACCATGCTTATTTTAAATTTATAATCTTGAGTGACATTAAAATTTACTGTTTTGTATGAATCTAACACAATAATATGTCCCCAAATTTTCATCTCATCCAAAGTCTTTCCTCTACACATTAACCATCACACATACTGTACACTAATGTTTATGCGCTTGTAAATTTCAAAGTCTCTTATACACATATGCCTAAAACTCACCATCTGATTAACTCAAATTTTTTCTAACACTCTAACTTTGTTGCTGATAACGTCATTCAAAATGGCAGAAGTAGTGAAACATAAAGTCACAATTCATTTCAACTCTTGCTTCAAAAGCAAGTCATCAGGTCTTTGAGTTTACTTTCTCAATAATTTTTGTATCATAATTTCGCTATATTAAAGTTAAGTATACATTAGTTGATACCCTAACTTACTTTCTTAGACTAGTGCAGTAGGGTGTACAAGAAGTCTCTAGTCTTGCTTCTATGTAGTACATTATCTATAGGAAAGACAAAATAATTTTTTTTAAAAAAAGAGTATGATCACGGTAATAAAACTTGATAGCTATTTATTTCTAAATACAGTTAATTTCTTAATTCCCCTCAAATCTAACCTCAAGCAATCTTTTTCTGTGTCATGTACCAATTACTCCATCACAGATTAATTACTATTTCATTGTTCATTTTAATTTGAACTGTTTGTAAAGAAATTCCTTCTTATTGATATTTCTAACCCCTCTTTTATACATAACAAAATTTAGGTATTTTGGTATCAAGTGATTTTTTAATACAATGCAAATATTAACTGTATATCTGATATTTTAGGATGTTTCTTCTCGCAAGATACATAAAGCATTTAATATTGTATCCTATTTTTATTTATTACTGTTCATGTATATTTTATCTGCTTGTAAAAGTTATCTTTTATTTTTCTGGAATACCTCATGACACCTAGTATAGTTTGAAACTCAGTTTCTAGTTATACACTATTTAACTGAGTTACAAAATTAATTAAAATTTAATTGAACTTAGAGTTCACTAAAGCAGAATGATCACCTTCAAATGTTCAGATAAAGAAACATGTGAAGGAAATTTATATTAACTATTTTATATCATTTGGTTTTTGTAAGATCAAATATGAGAAGTTATTGTATGTAATACTAGTGATATTTCTATAGATTATGATAGTAAAAAAGAACTTTAAAAATTTGTACACTAGCCTGACCTTGTGTCCTTGTCTTAGCCAGTAACCTTGACTCAAATATATCTAAGACAGGAAATAGAGAACAAGAAAGCCAGCTGATTCTTTTGATAGAGAAAGATAAGTGATAATAGCTAATTAAGATTAGCATCTGGGAATTATACTGTGTTAGCAGCCTGGAAGGAGCAATGATCAGCATCTCAATCTTTTTTGTTATTTAAAGTTCTGCAATAAGATCATTATAAAAGTAAATGTAGAAGGACAGTTTTTAAGAGGGTTCTGAATTGTTTAGAAAAGTGACCGGGAGGATAAAAAATATATATATAGTTTGTCATAACATTAAAAACTGCATATAATTAGGGTTTTTTTATTTTCTTATGTCATGTATGTATGTCAGTTAACTGGTAATATATTTGAAAACATATAGCTTAAAATATAATGTAAATTTTTAAGCATTTAGAACTGTATACTAAGAATAAATATTAAATTGGAAATGCAGCAAGTGCAATACAAAGAGAAAATCTATTATGTTAAAATTTAAACAAATTAGTAGGATTAAATAGAATAAATGAAAAACAGAAAATCTTAATAAATGGTAGAATCAAGAGATTCACTAAATTCAAAAATGATTTTGGAAAATAGTTTTAAAGCAGGTTAATAAAGCTCAAGTGAGGCAGATCAAAGAAAAAAGAGGAAGTGATTAGACTAAAAAGTGGAATATTATTATAGATATATAAGAGATTAAACAGAAAGAATTGTATTATTTTGCATATTTTAAAACAAAAAATTAAACTCTACAAAAATGCAATTTACTATAAACTCCCCAAGACAAAGTAGAAAGTATAAATAATTTTATTATAAAAGAAGCAATTTGAATTATTATTTTCATTTATTTTTTCATTTTTTTGGTACTGGGTATAGAATTCACAATCTCACACTTGCCAGGCAGGCACTTGCACCCCTAAACTAAATCCCTACTCCCAATTTCTTTATTTTTGAAAGAGGAAAATATATTCATATAGCTGAATATTTCAGTTTATCATACAAAACATATTGAGACTATTATAGGAAATCGAATGTGATTCTAATTTTTAATTCATTTTTACTAAATAATTTGGAGCTTGTTTAAATTGTGTATTAGAAAAATATTAACAAGAAAAATTTACTTTTAATTTATTTATAATTTTCAATATTCCCATGGGTTTTCCATTTAATGCAGATGAATATAAAAAATAAGATTTTGAGAATTGTTTAGAGAGGTAATATCAACCCGTTTCTAGTCACATCTTTCATAATGACAGTACCCTTGACCAAGTCTTCACTGTCTCAGAGTATTGAGAGATTTCAGTCATTAATTATGGAATGTATACTTTTCTGATGTACATACTAAATTTATTTTCTTTCTTCATAATTTACAGAATTCAGATAAAACATTGATAAATTTTAAGTTTATAGACAAAAAAGAAATTAAAGAAAAACAAAATAAACCATTAGCGTCTATGCAAAAGTAAGTAGTTGTTAGAGCAATCAGGAAAGAAACTTAATACCTATTATGTTTTCTGAGCATCTGTAATATTTCTGATACTGTCAGAAAAATTATTATATCTCTTAATTTTTATAATTTTATTGACAATGATAATTGCCCTTGTGTAAATACAGGCACAAATTTATAATGTTGAAGTCTTATAGGCTAATAATTACTGAGCTTTCGACATAAATGGTTTTATTTTGAAAAAAAGTTTGGATTTACAACAAAGTTAAACAGATAGTTTAAAGATTTCCCTTATAAGCCTCATCTATTTTTCTCCAACATTAAACTTTTACATTCTCATGTGTCATGGTTTATGTCGCTGGCCCCCTGGCCTCATGTGTTTGCATTATGCATTTGTGATTGGTTCATTGTATAGCACTTGGGTTGATGGTGTCAGTGCTGTGCCCACATAAGGGTTGAGCCAGGGTGTAATGTAATGGCAGGAAGGAAGTGTGTCTTGCTCTCTTGCCGGTTTCTGCCTTGCTGTTTGCAGCCTCCATGAACTGTGGCCCTGCCAGGCTACCCTGCCTTGGATCCAACTGAGGATGGACTGAAACCTCCAAACAATGTAAGAAATAAACCTTTCTTTCCCAACATTGGTCATCAGGTATTTTGTCTCAGCAATAAGTAAAAAGTACCTAAGACATCATGGTTCACACATTGAAATTAAATAAAAAATAGAGAAATTAAAAAAGAAAAAAATTTTATCATCATTACCAGGCATGAGAGAGGGATAGCAGTACAGATTCCAGGACATTCATGACACCTACGATAAAATAATGAATTGTTTATCACAGACATCTCTACTCACATCTACATTGTACTGGAACAGACAACAAGTGCATTAAGTCAAGAAAAGTAAACAAAAGTCATATATATTGGAAAAAATGAAACTTTCCCTATTTGTAGATTATATGATTTTCTTACATATAACATACAAAATAATGCATTAAAGAAAAACAACATCTTCTAGAATAAATTGTTTTGAGAGTTTTTAGAAACCAAGATCAAAAAGCAAAAACCAACCATAATTCTGTTGGCTAGCAATGAATTACTAGAGATTAAATTAAAAGTAACATTTAAAATGCCTTTAGAAAAATTAAAAACTTAGGAATCAAATGAAATAAGCATAAAATATGCAGGTATACTGACAATTATGAAAAGTATTTTTAAATATTTAAGAAATGTCTGCAGATAGTATATATTTAGTTTTTTTTTAATTTTCAAAATTCAGTGATTAAGAAAATATATTTTTTTAAAGATAGACAAAATAGTTGATACAAACTTTACCAAAATCAATATGCACATAGAAATAAGCACTGGAAAATATTCTTAGGCTCAGTTACTAAAAACTGCTAAATAAAACTTTAGATACTATTATGAACAAATTACAATGAATTAAAAATGAATATTGGACTTTAAAACAAAATAATAGGAAATTAACAATGACTACCACCTTCCATTTTCAGATGTTTCCTCCTACTTTCACAATATCTATTGTGGATTTTGGATCACACTAACTCCTTCAGTTTTTTTTTTTTTTTATACTAGGGAAGCAACATGATGTTAAAATACGTGAGACCAAACAATTTCACCCAATTGCATGATCACAAGTTGCATCCATTTACCTACAAAAGCCTATTTTCACTGTATGTTTTGCTTGGTTTTATGTTTTTTTTTTTTTTTTGGTCTGATTTTGGTATATCTTATAGCATGAGAAGCTATTTCAAACATAACAAGATATATTATGGTAGCCATGGTTCATTTCCTATCATCTTGTTTTGAAGTCCTGTATCACTTTCACTGTTTTGTTCTGATTGACTTTATCCAGTTTTATTTTGTTTAAAAATAAAACATTTTTTTAAATGAATAATATCAGGGCTGGGGATTTCGCTCAGCAGCAAAAGCACCTGCCTTGCAAGCAGGCGGTCATGAGTTCAATCCCCAGTACCGATAAATAAATAAATAAAATTAAGGATTGGCCAGGAGGCTGAGCAATTGCAACTCTCCTGCATTACAAATGAAAATGTAAAATGTCATAGCCAGGCACTTTGTAAAATAGTTTGACAATTTCTCATAAATTTAGAGGGATAAGACATGATTGAAATATATAGTGAATATTTAAATTTGCATATTTATTACAGTAACAGACACAATGTCATTCACATTTGAATGCACTCATTCTGCCATTCTTGCCTCATTCTAAAGCAGTACTGCAAGTCCTCCTTCATGTGTATCTTTAGGATATGAGATAAAAACATAGCAAGTAGGGCTTCTAATTGCTATCCAATAAAAAGCAACCTCATAAAACATTATGATATATCCTAATCCATCTTATTAACCAGACCTGGCCCTGTGAGAATTCTTACTCTTCCTCAAATTCAGAATGACCAGAAAAAGTAAATGGTTTTATTCAACTCAGAACATAAAAGCAACTGTAGTAGTGTACTTAAAGAAACTCACAATAGCAATGTGCCTTTTACTTCTGTAAATAATTTTTTTTTGTAATTGAAACATTCACCATAAATTTAAGCACACCGTGTGGGACTGTACTATCCAACATGCATTTATGAAAGTGAAATGAGTTTTTATTTTCATACAAAAATCCCTATATAAATGATACTGGAGGCTTTGTTTATAATTGCCAACAAAAAGAAACAACTAAAATTTCTCTCAGCTGTGGAATTGATCAATAAACACTGGTAAAGGATTGGCACCATTCCATGAAATATTACTCAGCAATAAAAAGAATGAAAAAACTGACATATGCAACAATATAGATAAATTTTACTTGTATTTACTATGATAAACTAGCCAGATTCAAAAGGCTATATACTGTGGTATTCATGTATGACTTCATTCATATAACATTCTAGAAAATTCTGAAGTTAAGAAAAACTGAGAAGTGATTTCCCAGGGCTGCTTAAATGAGAAGAATGGGAATGGAGGGAGGAAATATTTTATTTAAAAAAGACATTGAGTCTTTTTTTTTTTGCATTTTTCTACTATTCTATGATTTCTTTTGGTATATTTTCATAACTGAATACATTCATCAACTCAGATCTGGAGACTAAAAAGGGTAAAATTTGTGTGAATTCTCTTAAAGTGAAATTGAAAAACAAAAAATCATGATTGAAGCATGAATTATTTTCTCATAAAGACAGCAAATTTGGAGTTTAAATAAGTGTAGCGTGAGCCTCTGCAGATTTTTCATGTCAAAACACGTTAGTCTTTCTCAGTTGCTTGCTAAGGAAAACTGAACAATGAAAAGCAAATCATTGTTTTTTAAAAGAATGAGCAAAAATGTAGTAAAAAAAAAAATCTCTTCTACCCAACATTGGCATCTGAGTGGAGATTTAATAGAATCGTGTTCTGTATAAGGTTCACAAGGACAGGGTCATTGGTGCACTGATGTATCATCGGGGCCTAGAAGAATTTTTGTCATATACCAGGTACCACCTGTGAGTGATTACTATGAAAGAAAGAAGCTAAATAAATTAGAATATGATTATTGTCATTTTTTTCCTGCAGAGTAAGGCAAGTTAGAACAGAAAGTAAAGGGTAGAATCAGATTGGAGACCTAAAAATTGTAAAATGATGTTTTTCTATTAATAAGTACAGCTAGAAGAAAAGAAAATTAGCTTCAATTTGTATCACTTGCTACTGCACTTCATAGATGCAACTAATACTGGATGAAAAGTTAGTCATTTGAAAGAATTATGACATCAGTATTTATAGATTCTACTCTAAATCTTGCTAATATATTCTCTACAGAGTAGAATGATATTTTCTACTATAATTCTAATTACGATATTTTCTCACCTAATACTTTATTATTTCTCATCTGCCTTAAACTAAAGAAAATATGATCATAGATAATTGAAAAAGATCAGTATGTTGCAGCTTTTAAACAATTTTCAGAAATTATTAGCCCTTCATCCTTAATATTTTAGAAGAATGCTTGTCTCTCTAAAACAAAATAAAATCTTTACTAAATATTTATGAAGGTATGCTTCAAGTCCTTCTATTACAATTAAATAGCCCTCCTTTTACTTACTCAGATTATGTTATAGAAACACGTTTTTGCACAGACACATCAATCACAAAACTAAAAGAGAGAGACAAGAGAATAACAGGAAAAAGGACTGGTAACCACATTCACAGAAATATACAAGTAGAAGGAAACTGTTATCCAGTCTTTCTTTCCCTTTTTTCTCCCTAGAGTAAAATGAAAATAAGAACTCAATCATAACTTCGAAGTTTTCTACAAGTCTAGTCAACCCAAATTTTGCCAAATACAAAACTTAATTGAAACAGTAGATTATTTTGTCTTTTAAAGAAAATTATTTTGAAAATCATATATAAACTAATTACAATTCTAATTAGTGTTTTATAATGAGAAATATGTGATGAGAACTTTATTTCTCCAGAGATTTTCTGAGAATAATAGTAAGAAGTTAATTTGGAACAAACAGTCAATTAAAGTTCCTACTTGATTAGAAACATTAGCATAGAAAGCGTTTTACCTAACATTATAGAAGTGAAAGATAGATCGCTATAATTATTGCATCAACTATTATTCCATTTTACTCTTATCATCCTTGCAAACATTGTATAATTCTTACAATAGAATAATTTTCCCTTAACCTAATGAAACTGCCTTCTAATGATCATCTATATCTACTCTTCTCCTTTAAAATAAACCTCACAATAGGCTTTTTTTTTCTTTTAATCAGTATATTAAGGAAACATTCACACATTTCAACAGGTGCTTAAATTCTGATAGCCAGATTTAAGCATGTGAACATATGACTTTTTAAACATAACAATAAAGCTATTCATCATAATTTGTTATGGTATTATCATTAAACTACAGTTACTTCAGAGTATTAAGTCAAATAGGTTAAAGACTGTAACATGCAAGGAATACCACATATTATACATGCAAATTACTTTTCCATGTAGTTTCTTCACTTGACTTTCAAAGTTCCCTAGCTCTGAAGCCACAACTCAAGGGCTTATCATGGTCAAAGAGAAGGGGAAAACAATACAACCACGACTGGATTGCATTTCCTTATATGATGTTTCCTTATTGCAATCTTATAAATTCAGGCCTTAAAAAGCAGCATTATTTCAATATACCCCTTATTTAGAAAGATTTCATTTCTATCACTTATCACAGGTTAAATTATATTTTATGCTTCCTTTAGGTAATAATGGAGCCTGTAGAATGCAGAAGCATCACGAGTCCTACTTAATACAAGTAACTATAGACAGACCAGCATTTCCACAGTCTGGTTCCTTTTCTGATTGCCAGTTAAATACATTTTTAATCCATAGTTTAACAATGAAGAATCATCCACAGTGTTAGCTAAAGCTAGCACTTCAATCTAATCTTGTCCATGCATACAACTGAAATCAATTACAAGGTATAACCTGACACCAGGGTTCATAATTTTTATAGGTATTAAACTTCATCTTGCTCACTGAAGTCATCACACATACTGGGCAAAATCGGAGCCTCTGTATTTGCATTTATTCTTCATCTAACATTTAAAACACTACTATAATTGAATATTGAAACAAAAGCAAGTAATAAGCATATGATGACAACAGTCCTTCGTGCATTCACTACTGCACTAAATGCCAGTAGTGAGTATTATTCACTGGCCCCATTCAGAGCACTGACACTGAAATAAAGTTAGTCATCCCCATAGTCTTCTCCATTATAATGGCAACAACTTTCCTGATTTGGATCAAAGTCCACCAGTTCTACCTGATTCATTTCATCCGTCTCTTCTAATTTCTTCTTCTCAGGTAAAGGTTTTTCCAGAAAAGGAAATTTATCAGAAAACAGAAAAGCATTTTCAGGAAAGCTTACCTTAAATTCAATAGTTAGGTGACCCTTTTCATATGGTCTATGATAAATCGGCATGCCTTCATTTAGCACACTGTTGACTGTCTCCATGCTAGACCATATTACCTGGATGGGAAGTGATGGCTATGGTTTGGTTGTCAAGAATGGATGTTGGCTTTGAAAGCCACACAGTGCTTCAGCCAGCTTTGTACCCATACACATGAAAAGGTCCTCTTATTGAGTAAAAGCAGGACTAACACAATGATAATATCTCCTGGCCCTAGCCCTGATCCTTGGTCTCCTTCACCATGGAATTTTATCTTCTGGCCAACTTTCAGGCCTTTGTTAATACATACTTCCAGAATCTTCTTCCTTCTTACTATCTTCCTTCCAAAGCAGTTTTTACATTTATCTTTAGGGCTGATGCGTTCCCCCTGGTCCTGGAACTCCATACACAGAGACTAAATTTGTTGAACCACTCCAGGTCCTATCCGATGAATTCTTATTTGCATTCCAGTACCTTGGCAGTTGGGACAGCACTCCACAGCTCCTTTCTTAGCACCTCAGCCTTCACATTTGTCACAAATCACATTCTTTTGCACAGCCAATTTCCTTGTGACACCACTATATAAATTTTTAAGGTAACCGAGAGCTGACTCACCACATTCTTTCCTCTCCTTCCTCCTCCTCCATAAAAAAACATATCAGAGATATCCATGGGGGTATCCAAAATCACCACCTGCTCCACTGTCCTAATTGCCTGCTCTCCTTCTTTGTCATATAATTAATTCCCTTTTCTTGGCATCAAAGAGAAATTCATGAGCTTGAGAAATTTGTTTAAGCATTTCTCCTTCATTTGGTTTCTTATCAGGGTGATACTTCAAAGTTAGTTTACTATAAGTCTTTTTAATTGTGCTTGGATATCATTGGGTTTGATCCCCCAAAAACATCATATAAGTGGTTTCTTTCACCATTTTCTATAGGCAGTGAGAGGGCTGAGCCCAAGTGGAGAAGCAGGAAAGAGCACATAGATGTATACAGGTCGGGCAGCCACTGCTCCTTCATCTCTCAGCTCACTCTGGAAAGTACATCTCACAATAGTTTTTAATGTTTGATATCTTTATTTTTTCCTTGCTATTGAATTATTTATCCATTCTAATATGCTTATCTCCCCTAAAGCCCAGTGTGTCCATAAATTTCTGCTTGAGGTCATTAAAAATTCTGACTGGCAAAATGCAAACATTCTTTCTTATTATGAAGCCTACCTGATGTTAAATTAGCAGTTAACACAGGTAACTGACAGTTTTGTCTTTAAAATGCTTGCTGAACTTGTTTCTATATTGTGACCTTGTCATGCATGGTTCACTATTCCTTTCAAATTTCAAGTTCAAAATTTCCAAATTAAAAAGTGTTAGTGTGCCACAGAGCCAACCTTCTCATGTGTTTTCATCTTTGTAGCCCTTACCTGATATCATGACTTTCATGTCATATATTCCCTGATTACTTAAAAATATACACCTCCTGTGCCATATAAACTTGCATGACCAAATATCATCTCACAATTAAAGTATCAAAATACAATTCCTGATTTCTCTTCCCTGAAATGTACATCTTCTTTTATCTTCTCAGCTCAGTCATTTGAAACACCATACACAGACTCAACCTTGACCCTTGTCTGTCCCTCCTGCTTGTATAAAAACATTAGCAAACTCAAAGAGCTCAATTATCAAAGCATATACAAATTTTAATGAGGTAAATTAAACTGTAGGGTAAAATGTTACTATTAGTTGAAATTATAAGATCATGCATTGATTACTCTAATTTCGCAGTTGTTAAAAACCCTCACAATTTAATGTACGTATTTGAACTGACATCCCTTGACTCCTTTACTTTGTGGTAATTTGCACTAGAGGAAATTTCCTCATCTTCCTGTGGCTTCCAGCTGGATTCAGCTATCTGAAAGCTTGAAAGTGACTGAAGACTAGGAAGACCATGCATTTGTCTTGCTTTCTCTCACCTTGGGGAGCTTTATAGTATTGATTGTTTCTTCTCAGTGTTTTTTTTTTTTTTTCCCCATGAGTAACTATTATGTTCCAAATTACTTTAGATGATCTGAATATCTGTGCTCTCACTGCTCCAGCCTGGAGTGGTGAGCCAGGACTTCAAGCGGTTGGTATTCTCTGAGTAGTCACTCTGACCACTGTTTAGATTCCGAAATATTGCGTTACTGCTTAAATCCCTTCCTTACATACTGTTTATGTTTAGGCACTGAATGATGTTTCCGGAAATCTACAATATTTTACTACTTCTTACCTTTTGTTTTCTTCCACTAACATGGACTAGGTCACTGACCAACCTCAATATAGCTATAGCACCTGCTTCCAGAGGATAGTCTCAGTACTGTGGCTGGGGGCATCTTTTCAACAGAATTCATTTAATGCACTAAACTAGGCATTTGACATGGATGCATATTATGGTATTTAATTACACTTCCACGCTGTTTTAAAAATACTTTATATTATGCCATATTTTGATAAAATTTTCCAAAACTTCTCCTTTTACTCAAAATAAAATTTAAAAAGATCCAGTTCATCCCTGGTGCCCCTCAGACTTGGTCTACATGCTCACCTTTGCATCATCCTGTCATCACAGGCTGTTACCCTCTTTACTGTTGGTGCCACTCAGCTACACTCATTGCTGTGCAAGTCTTCAGGTTCCCAGGGTATCTCTGCATCAGGGAGTGAATTTGCTCTTTGTTCTCACTGAAACATATTTTTCCAGGTACTGTGTGGATAATTCCCTAACTTTCTTGCACCTTGACTCTACAAACCTCCTGGAGACAACTGCATTACCATTAATGCTATTTCCACAGTGGCACACCTAGCCCCTTTTCTTGTCCTATTTTTAAAATATTTTTATTTTGTATACTTCATCATTACTTGTCCTCCTTTGTTTTCTATTTTTCCACTTCCTTTCACTAAAAAATAATTTCAAAAAGTCACAGAATATTGTCAGTGTTTTATATTGTACTTTCCCCGATACCTAAGCATTGACCTATATAAAAAAAATACGTATTTCAGTATTTTAATATTATATAACTAATATACTTAATTGTCTGTCTTATGCATGGTGTGTAGCAACTTTGGAAAGCTTAAACATTTTGCATAAGAATAGAAATACTATTTTCAAAACAAGAAGATGTCTTAAAATTGTCCAATATAATATCTCAGTTCAATCTGAAGCATGGAAATCAGATAAGGTTTAGGTTAGGATCCAATTAGCTGCTGTGTACAACAAACTTAAATTATAATTTGCTCTCCTATCACAACTCTGACAGTGTCAGATAATCTTTGGATGCCATTCCCTGAAATAACTGTGTCATTACTGTCAGGATGAAGAGATTTAATCAGTTCAGGAACAACCATAGCAACCACCCACCACTGCCTGCAGGGTCTGACAGTCAAAAGACAGAACAGGTGAGAATAAGCCCTTTCTTCCACAGTCACCAGGGTAACCAGAGACACAGTAGCTGGGCTTGTTGACATTTCATGTAATGATGTTCACAGATTAATTTGTGTCTTCATAGTGATAGGCAGGCTAGGAGCAACAGCTCTGTCACAAGATTGATTATTGCCAAGGGGTAGTATATGTGTTATTGACTTAACACATATTACCAACTATGAACTCTGAGAAGGTATTGAAAGGCCACCCAATCCATAAAAGAATTTCCCTGCTGTCTTGACTTGCCACCTGCAATTAGCAATATTAGACAATAAGCAATTCATTCTTCTTTTGGTTTGAGAATTGTAAGTTGACCAAAAAATGTTTTCTGGGATTTCTTGCACAAAATCATTTTTAGCATCCATCACTAACACAACATTTTAAATTAAAATAGTGTTCAATAATCTGGAGTTCCTTTTTCCATAAATTTCCCTTCTCTAGGACCCCTCCCTCCCTGCCCATTTTTCCCGATATTCATTTCCTAGCTTTTCCAGACCATAGGAGTTAAAAGCACCTTCTCTATAGTCTCTATAGTCTATATAGTCTATAAATGCACATATTTTACATATAGCCAGTAAAAGAATATGAGAATCTTCCCCCTCGATCTCAATTTCTAAATCCCTCCAGAGACAACTTAATATGTACCCATGTATAAAGAGCCTGCATCCTCATTAGAGCTGCAGTTGCTAATGGTCAAGGTTGTATTTTGCAAAGTGATTTCCAGAATCTCCTAGTTGATTAATGCCAGCTCCTGAAAGTGGCATTCAAAACTGGGTAACAATTTTCAATGCTTGTATACTAAATGTACTTTTAAATGTAGTTGTAAACATTAACACATCCTTGCAAAAATCATAAAAATGCAAAGAAAGGAAAAAAAAGAAATAAATAGAAAATCTCAGTATATAATCTAATTCCAATCTCTTCAACCGAGACAACTACTACTAAACTTCTGGTGTTTAATAGTTAAATTTCATACATTAACAGTTTTTAACAAGGATGATGTCACATGATGTCCTCTTAATAAACAATTATATTTCTCTGAGGAAGGCTCTGAACATAAGAGATTAGTTATGGAAATAACAAATACTGAAAATGCAGGCAATATCCACTCAGGAGAAGAAGTATTGGGGAAAGGAATACAGAAGAGAGCAGCAAGGCTCCAAGGAAGTGGGGAAGGAAACTTCTTAGGATGTTTTATAAAGCTCCAAGGGATTCCACAAATACCTAACTATGTGATTCCTGAAAAGATCTAAGAAAGGCGCATGACTGCATTTCTCAAATCCTGTGAGAAAAGAGAATCTAGCAGAAGTATGATGGTTTAGCTATGCTCACATTGACCTTAATTCCCGGAAATACAGATTCAGCTTTTCTTCTGGATCCCACATTCAGCAGGGCAAGCCAACTCAGCGCAATCTGGCAGGGACATCTATTTGACATGGGAATTGAGAGCCCTATACACAAAGCATGTAGAGCAGAATCTAGCACATTGTAACCACCCAAGTAAACATCAACAATTTTTATACCCTTTGAAATTTTGTGTAGATTACTAGTCAAGATTATGAATTCTGTAACCAAATTTAAAAGTGGAAATCCTCCATCATTTTGGACTCACATTGCTCACATCCTGATACCTTGTTTATTGATGTATAATGAAATATTAATAGAAACAATATCCTAGATTTCTTATGATTTTAAAATGAAGATATAATGAGTTCAGACCTATGAAAAATTATTTCTTATGATTTTAAAATGAAGATATAATGAGTTCAGACCTATGAAAAATTATTTTATTTAGGCACCATAAGAATGTTATTATTACAAAAAAGGATGATTCATCTTGGTTTGATGCAATAGGAGATCCCAGAGTTCTGGTGTGTTATAGAGATGGTTCTTCTTCCAATCAGAGATGTTTTAAAGATTTTCAATTTCTGTCCACCAGCTTTCATATTCAGGCCTCTTTCAGTGCGGCCTACCTTGTGATTGTAGGGATTACTTTAATTGGCTTGAATCAGTATACACAGCTCTGGCTGATCCAGCACTTGCTGTGTCATTTGTTAGCTGGGTTCTTGTAAAAACAATTAGTTTTCCTTTTTAAACACGTAATGACAAATTGATGAATTTATCCTGGTAATCTTGTGTGAGACAGTCATTAATTCTGTAAGTAAAACAGATTGATCAAGGTGCCTCAGCAGTGACTAGAGATTTCAATTTCACTGAACCAAAGGGCTCATGTTACCATTTTGTGGTATATAGAATGAGCTTTTAATTTTAACTTTAAAATCACATTAAGAAACTATGAGTGCTGGTTCTGCTTCCCATTTTTAAAAAACTGAGGTTTCTCCCAACCACATCAATTCACATATCAGTGTTTCATTTAATCATTTTATCTGCAGTGTTAGTGTTGTGTTTTGTTCCACTTAAGACTTTTGACCTTAATAATGTCCCTGAAGCTTTTGCAATTTTCAGGAGCAGTGTTTCCCTCCTCATCCATCAGGGATATATCCAATGGATGCTTAAGTCAACAGACAACACTGGATTCTATATATTATGCTTCTTAGGCATAAACATATTTATGAAAAAGATTAATTTATAAATTTGGCACAGTAAGAGATTAACAACAATCAATAATAAAATAGAATAGTTAAAATAATATACTCTAATGAAAGTTATACAAATAAAGTCTCTCAGTCTTTCTTAAAATATTGCATGTTCTCTTTTTCATTTAAAGGAGTGTGTCTCTTGGGCATGTCTGAATTGGTGATGTTACTTCTCTAGTGCTTTAGAGCAATTATTAAGTAGATAAAGATGATTTGAACCCAACCACTGCTATACTGGGAGAGTAACTTCCACTAAGTAACTATAAAGAGCTGATAGCCTGTGAAGTGTGGAGACCCTGGGCAAAGGATGATTCACACTAGCTGAGACACAGCACGACAGTGAAAGACTGTGTCATATTACTCAGGGGTGAGCAGTTTAAAACTTACTAATTTTTATTTCTGAAGTTGCCATTCAACATTTTCTGATCATGATTTACTATAGGTAACTGAATCCCTGAAAAGCAAAACCACAGGGCAGGGGAGGAGACAGTGGACACTTTAAAATTTAAATCACTTAAAAGTTTAAATAACTTTAAATTATTAAAAATTTTGTGTTATATTCTTAATAACTTTAAATTAATAATATAGATCATAAAAAGTATATAGAAAATTTAATTTTGAATCAGTTTGGAGATATATTGAAAGTATCAGAAATATATAAGTTACTGCAAGATAAATTCATTAAAATAAAATCCAGACATTTGTTAATAAACCTGGACAATGTGGTAGCTCAAACTTCCAAAAATGAATCTGGCAGCACAAAAAATAAGACTGCTAAAACACAAACAATACATGAGGAAAGAGCAGAAGCCATCAGTTTACAGAATAAAAATTTATCAATACAAATATTTAAAGATGAGTTTTACTGGCATAAAAATTCTGGAGTCTAAAAGTTGGATCTCACTGGAGAGTGACTATGCACAATAACCACAGGGGCCATCTCCTCTGACTATTATATGTAAGTTTTAAACACATTCATCTCCTGATTTTTGCTTTTTTCATTAAAAAACTGACTTCTAATGTGTACTATTTCTTTTTTCTCATGTAAAGGGGAAGAAAATGCCTATCTTTGATCATATTTTATAGAATTGGTAGAAAGAAATCATTTATACCCAATCAGCATGTCCCTAAAGACTGACCAGGGGGATTATTTTACACTCAATTCATATCTCTTAGGCTTGGTCTCTATTTAAAAAAAACTTACTTTTTTATTTAAAGAAAAAAAAGCAAAACATAAAAAGTGTAGAAATAATACAGAATTTTTAAAAAAATTAACGCTAAGAAATTACTAGTTGTTAAATCACATGTTGTCATCTTAGAAATAGTTGCTCACAAAACTAAGCCACAAAACTAAAGCATAGAAAGTGGACAATCAAACAATGAGAGTGGAAATCATTCTGTTGAATGATCAAACAAAAACTTAGTAATATGGTTATCTATCTTACACACTTAAACATACATGCAATTATAACCTTTAGAGCACTTTCCTTCCCTTTCTTTTTTACAATAGCTATTACACATTTCAGATCTTATTACTTCTACAGCTTTTCTTACTGTTTACACCAGAGAGACAATGTGATATTTATAAATATGATTCCTATTTATTTCAATTATGGAGATAGTCTCCAGTTGCCTCCATTTATCTATAAAGGCCTCAAGATCATCCCTTTATAAGTAAGTAATATTCCATTATATAATAAGGCCACATATTTTTCATCCACTCTACGGTTGATGGGCATTTTTGTTGTTTGCAAGATTTAGCTATTACAAATTTTGCTGCTATGAACACGGGTGCACATAGATCACTGTAACACGAACTTTTCAGTTTTTCTGGGAAGATACCCAGGAGAGGAATAGCTGGTTTGAATGGAACTTCCAATCCTAGTTTTCTGAGGAATTTTCATACTGATTTCCACAGTGGTTGCACCTGTCTACACTCCCACCAACAGTGGAGATGTGTTCCTTTTTCCCTTAGAGCCTTGCCAACATTTTTTATCATTTGATTTCTTGATGGCAGCAGTTCTTTCTACAGAAAGATGATATCTCAGTGCTGTTTTAATTTGCATTTCTCAAATGACCAGTCATGGTGAATATTTCTTCATATATTTATTTGCCATTTGAATGTCTTCATCTGAGAACTGTGTGTGTGTTCATCTCAGATGCCCATTTTTGGAGAGGGTCTTTGAATTTGGGGTGCTGATGTTAATTCTTTATATGTTTTGGATGTAAGTCTTTTGTCAGAGGGGTTACTGGTTAAAATTTTTTCCCATTCTGTGGGTTTTCTTTTCACTCTGTTAGTGATTTCTTTTAAAGTGCAGGGACTTTTCAATAATATGAGGTCCCAGTTGTTGATTTTTTGAAGTGTTTCCCATGCGTTTTGCGTTTTGTTCACGAATTCTCTGCCCACCCCTATGTCTCCAAGACTTCTACCTACCTCGTCTTCCAGTAGATTGAGTGTTTCTGTTTTAATATTTAGATCTTTGACTCATTTTGCTTTTAGTTTAGTGCATGGTAATAGGCATGGGTCTAGTTTCAAACCTTGGCATGTGAAAAGCCAAATTCTCAAACACAGCATCCAGAGAGATGGAGCCCTCATCTTCCAGACAGATGACCAAGTGGGGATACAGTGGAAGGGTGACAAAGGGAGTTACAGGAGGAACAAGACCTGGAAAGAGAGTAGAAAATACCAGCACTCTGAGTATAAGGTAGGTACTTGGGAACAGAGAACTGGAGGTTTCATTGGATAAGAAATCTTGAAGTTTCATTTCTCAAAGCTGACTTGAAGTTGGGCGAGGGCTAGTCTGACAGAAAATATTAGATTTCTAGTTCAATTCAGAAATACTATTGAGGCAAGTGTCATGAGAAAAAACTTTTAGAGATGCTGATTTATAGGAATTCTTAGATCCCTGTATATGTATCTCAGAAGTCAATATTCTTGTGATTTAATAAGTGAACAAATAGCCTAAAAATTCATTGAATGTATTTTTCATCCTTATATTTCATGTTGAATATCTGAGTCATTCTCCTAGTTCCTGGAACTTAATACCTAACAGCTTCAATTTAAAAGAAAAAAGGTTATTGGGGATAGAGCTCAGTGACATAAGCATCTGACTGGCAAGCGGGAGGGAGGTTGTTAGTTCAATCCCTGGTACAAAAAAAAAAGAAAGAGAGAAAGAAAGAAAGAAAGAAAGAAAGAAAGAAAGAAAGAGAGAGAGAGAGAGAGAGAGAGAGAGAGAGAGAGAGAGAAGAAAGAAAGAAAGAAAGAAAGAAAGAAAGAAAGAAAGAAAGAAAGAAAGGCAGACAAGAAACAAAAAGAAGAAAGGTTTATTTAGGCTCACCCACAATTGCTGGCTCCACGTCAAGGTCCATGATACAGGGCCACAACAAAGGAAAAGCTGCGCACTGTATGGTTACCAGGAAGCAGAAACAATGAAAGAGGCAGGAAAGACACAAAGCTTTTCAGTCTTCTCACTGTTACCCAACCTTTCTGGCTCAATCCTATTGTCTAACAGTAACTCAGCTGCATCTGATGGTCCCATAAAACAGTCACCTTACAAAAACACTGTCTGAGATCCTAGAAGGCTTTTGGGGACATCCACATGTAAGTGATAATTCTTGTTAAATCATTTGTGGCTCCTCCTAAGTGATACTGCTACCTTGGAGTGAGTGAGTCCCTTAGAGTCTCAGAGTTATTTTTATTAATTTTAGATTAATAAAATATTTTTATCAATAATGTAAACCCTGCTTTGCCAGTGACTCATAGTAAATAGTATTGGTTTTAAAATATAGTTCTGTGTTTTAGGTTCTACTAAACAAATATGTGCATGTGATGTGCAAAAATAATTCAGTGTTATTGTGTGGGAAAAAGAGGACAACTCAAATGGACCATCAGTTTCTATTCCATAAACAATCACAGAGCCAGCCTGGATCTATCTAGCCCTATGGTCTCCTGGATTGCAATTTTCCCAAGATGATAGGGATAGCTGATCACTTAATGAAACAGTTTGCTATGTAGAATGAAAAGTTTCCTGGAAACTTCTCCTAGATTGAATATCTGTAACCTTTGTCAATGCTTACCTACATAAATTAGGTGACACTGTTCTGCACAGATGGTTTAGGTTCTTTTGATAGGAATGGAAAAGATTCTTTTTTGTGATAGTCTGTATAATTTAGCCTTCCATTATTGGAACAAAATACTTGAAATAATACATTTAGAAAAAAAGAAAGGTTTATTTTCTCTCACAGTTTTAAAGGTTTCATTACATGGCTCCATTTCTTTACAGGCATGTGTTGGGGTAATCCAATCATACCACACTCATCAGGAAGGAAAAGTAAGAGAGAATGAAGCTGATGTCCCGTTACCCCTGCTGAGGATGTCCCCTCAGGGGCCTAAATTGCCTACCGACTTCACTTTTTAAAAGTGTCCACAGCCTTCCAATAAAACCAAGCTAAAAGCCAAGCCTTTTACATTTCCATTCTAAACTATAGCCCTTCCTTAACTGAACTTAACCAGTTTTATTTTCAATTGGAAGAAAATTTTAAAGTAGTCAAATTGACCAATTTTCTCACTTGTATTATTTGAAAATTTACATTGCATATTTGTACTTCAACTATGTGTAGAAGTACACTTCCACTATGACTGTAACTCTACTAAACAGAATTTAAGGAAATTAAGACAGTAAGATACTTTTTTAGAAGAAATCTTATGAGTAAAATTCACATAAGTTAAAAATTTTGAGAATTATGTTTTCCATAAAAGTTTATTACATAATTACCAATGCAAAATTCTGGATTAATAGATCTTATCCCTTTGAGCCCCAGATTGATGGTTAGCTAACTTGTATTTCTGCCAAAGAATTTACTTATTTATCTTTGTAACTGTATTTATTTGTGCACATATGTGTACATATGTGTGTTTGTAATTCTGTACATATATGTATGATATATTATCATACACATGTTATGGCATCACATATATGACACAATATATATTTTCTCATCTATAAACAATTTGAGTAAGGCGCATATATTTTCCACTGTTCAGTATTATGTTTTTAATAACTAGTACTCATATGTAGTTATTGAACGAAAAGCCACAGTAGGTAGTTTGATCAGAAAGAATCATAAGTATTCCAGAAAAGATTATGCAGACATATCTCTTGCTATGTTCTTCCTTTAGTCACGCTTTCCATACGCTGCAACATATTTACTATAATGAAGGGGTAATTTGCTGTTTCTATTTTGTTTTGTTACTATACATACAGTACTAATGAGCAAGGCAGTCATATACTCAAGGAACATATGTAATTAAGAGTTTCTGCCTCTATCTGATTTCTCCAGTCCTGCCTGTGTTGCTTCTGCATTTACTTATGTTAATCAGTGCCAAGTACAAATAGTAAAATTTTAAAACCAGTGTTTTATTACACTGGGAGCTTTGAAAATTTCTGACTCATAGGCTACACTCTAAATTAATTAAAATGGCTCTATGGTAAAAGTGCTAGGCATGATTGTCTTGTAAACCTCTCAGAAAATTCCAATATGTATTCAAGGCTGGAGATACGTCTGAAATTATTTAATGTAATTTAATCAAATGTATCTCTTAGAAAGTCTTAAAATGAAAATTTTCCTAGCTTTGCTGTTACTGAATCTGAGTTTCCATATGAATAAATTAGAAAACAATCCATCTTTAAAGTATCCACAAAATAAGATAGCTTAACTCCCAATCATAATGTTTATGCTAATCATCACCTTTTATTAACATAATTATTGTAGTCTAATATATTCTAGTGTCCTAAATTGAGTATATATGTGTTGTTCCACTTATTGGTATTTTATATTCTTTGGCAATTACATTCCCTAACTGAAAAAATGTTTAGCATATTACAAATAAGAAATAATCCATTCCTTTTAAAATCAAAGAATGCAAACACTGAACAGAAACCTTGTTCTTCTTTTAAATTTCATTTAGAGTGAAGAGTCTTCATTGAGATTTTACACATTTTTATTTAAGCAAATTAGAAGTATAATAAACATAACACATGTTTAAATATGTCCTCTATGCTCATCCATAAAATAAAGTTTATATACTATTAGAAGCTAACAGATAAGATGTGATTGGGCTAGGGAGATTGCTGGTGTTGGACTCTGGTAATCTGTCCTAATACTTTACAGTTTCCCTGTTCCTTAGACATTGATCAGGAAATTATAGCTCCTAATTTTAAAAAAGATATTCCACAGAAGGAAGTAGACAATTATAAAATCTTAGAATTAACTTCCTTGCAATTCTATCCCATTTTTTGCCATGTTTTTAACCATTCAATTTGATTGATGTTTTTCTCTTTTTGTTTCTAGTCTCCTAGTTCCTTTTGAGTTTGCTGATTTCATTCATGTCTTAGGGCTTAGGGTGGTAATAACAAAGCGAAGGATGCTTGACAGAGATTTCAGTGTACTTTACTGGTGTCCTCCAAGCTGGAATATGCAGGTAACAGTTTAGTTCCTGTGCATCTGGTAAGGCAGACTGCTTGGTTCATAAATTCCTAGTCTTCATTTTAATCCAATCTGTTTTCCGCCCCTACATGGAATATAAAATGTATATGTAAATAAGAACTTGCACAAACGTTCATCAGAAATGGAATCCAAAGCACAGAAAAATATCACTATCCATGTAATTTCAGGTAAATTTACATTTTGTGTCATAATTTCAAAATCTTTACTGGAGTGGAAATAATGCTCTGATTTATTATTTAAAGTGTATATAAGTTGTGTAAAGGTCTGGCAAAGTGTTTAGACCATGAAGAATGCCCTTTCAAGTGTTTTTATTCTTGTGCTACTAGCATTTCTAGGATGGCATGTGTGACTATGTGATTAGAACAAATTTTGCCTCTGTATTAGATTAAAATATCTGTTTTTATGTAGAACAAATTGAATGCTATAAATGAAAATGTGTTGCAACATAAAAATGATCACAAATTCCAAATTTATTAATGCTTATATTGTAGTATTCCATGCTAATCTAAACTATTTTAATTTTAAAAAGTGTCCCTAATAATTGAACTATGGAAAATATATAAAGGCTTTGATTAAATTAAAGTTGTAAAATTGGACAGGTGCAATTCTCATAAGTACTAAAAAAAAAATCCTACAGCTACCATAGGTTTGTTTTCTCAATTAAAATTTCTGCTGTTTCCTTTCTCACACTTAGGTTGTCTCATTTCATCCTCTTTTTAAAAATCCATTTTATATTAAATCTCTAATGCTACATTTTGATGTCAACCCATATTAAATCGGCCACTCACTGAATCCTATCCAGATCAGAGATTAAATGACTTTTAAACTTAAGCTCAACTGAAAAAGTACTACAATTGGAATATTAGAAGAGTTATTGCCATTTACATTCTTTGCGACAGATAAAAAAATCTCACTGGAGATGGTCTATGTGCATTATTAATGATTTCTGAGTTAAGATGATAAGTTATTTTCAACAAGCAGTTGTAATAAAATTAATGTTTATTGCAAAAAAGAGCAAAGTAGAGAAAATAAGATTATGTGTAGTAAGACTACCCAGTGATATCAATGAAATATTTATTCTTCTTACATGGAATATTTTGAACAAAGTTATAAACATCATATATATATATATATATATATATATATATATATATCCATACATTGCTTTACATATATGCTCTGTATGTTTGTATATATAATATAAATGCATGCATATATATATATATATTATTTTATATATAATTTATATGCTATCTCTCTATATATTCTTTTTATAAACTGATTTTTCAAACCTAAAACTAGGTTATCGTATGCTAGCAAGTGCAATACAAACTAATATTTCAGTAACATTTCATTTTATTTATTTAAATTCCAAAGAATTGGATACTTTAAATGATTTGAAAATTTCCTTTTTAGTCACTATGATAAGCATGTATATTAATATTTTTACACATGTGATTATCCCCTCAAAAGTGATTCCTAGAAGCAACATTTCTATGCCAACACACACACACTCACACACACACACACACACACACACACACACACACATAGGTTTAAAGATTTTGATGCACATTCCTTAATTGGTTACCAGGATTTCTTTTCCCTTTTTGTTTTTCCTTACAAATATTTTGTGCCGGTAGAGTTTGAACTCATAACTATTTCCAACCCACATGACAACACTGAATTTTATGATTGCTTTTAATCTTTGACAATCTCATAGGAAAAACAGACATGTTTTTTCTAAGTGTATTTCTTTCACTACTATTGTAACTCAGAATCATTTAACACATTTACCACTTTTTTATGATCATTTATCAGCACTGCTTTTCCTAGTTTATATTTGAATGGTGTACTATTACAGTGGTTGCTACTTAGTCTGGAAAATGAGCTGTAATTGTGCCCTCAGTTTATTTACTTTTAGTATGTTATTTAAGGTGTTGCTACACCAAAATCTAACATTTCACAGTAAAAAAAATGTATAACTGTTGTCTTATTTTTTTCTGTTATTTCATTTCGGAAAAAAGATTTTCTACCCTAAAATATATGTGACACATTACCCTTTTAATCATGAAAGAGTTATGTTCTTCCACAGTTAGTCCATAGAAACTAGAGTGAAGGCATTTCATGTGATCTGTATTAATTTCCCTTTTCAGTCCTTATTGCATGGGTTTCAGTTTTTTTCTTTCTTTTTCTTGATAAGGTTTATCAATTTTACCTTCTCAAACAACCAGCTGTTTGATTCATTAATTCTTTATATTTTTGTTTCAATTTAATTTCTGCTCTAATCTTTACAATTTCTTCTCTTCTATGAGCTTTGGGTTTGACTTGCTCTTCCTTTTCTAGGACTTCAGATGTAGCATTAGTTTATTTATTTGTGCTCATTTCATTTTCTTGATGTGACTATTTGTTGTATCTATTTTTCTCTTAGGACTGCTTTCATTGCATTCCATAGGTTACACTACATTGTGTCTGCATTTTAACTGTATTGTAAGTGTTTTTATTTCTTCTTTAATTTCATCTGTAACCCACTGGTTGCACAGAAGGTTGTTACTTAATTTCCATGTATTTATGCAGGTTTCGCAGGTTTTTTGCCATTGGTTTCCAACTTTAGTGTAGTATGATCAGGTATTATACATGGGATAATTTCACTCTCTTTGCATTTACTTAAGAGTGGTTTATGAGTTAATCTATGGTATATTTTGGAGAATGTCCCATGTGCAGCTGAGAAGAATGTATATTCTGATGTGGTTCGGTGGAGCACTCTGTAAACATCCATTAAGTCCATTCGTTCACAGGTATGCTTCAGTGCCGTTATTTCTTTGCTGACTTTTTGTCTAGTTGATCTATTTCTTTGTGACGGAGGGGTGTTAAGGTTTCCTGTTACTGTGTTCTAGTGTATTTGATTTTCCATGCCCATTAGTATTTGTTTTATATAGTTGTGTGCTCCTATATTTGGTGCATATATATGTATAACTGTTAATTCTTCCTCTTGTAGTTATCCACTTACAAGTATGTAGTTGCTTTATTTATCTCTTTTAATCATTTTTGGGTTTGAAGTTCACTTTGTCTGAAAACAGAATAGTTAATCCTGTTTTTTTCTGGGTTCCTATTGCATGGAATACTCTTTTCCATCATTTGCCTTTTAGCCTATGAGTTTCTTTTTGAGTGATGTGTGTTTCTTGTATATAGCATATTGTGGGGTCCTGTTTTTTGACACATTCTGTCAACCTGCTTCTTTTGACAGTTGAATTGAGCCCATTTCCATTTATAGATATCACTGATACATACTGGCTTGACTTTGCCATATTATGTTCCTGTTTTTGGTTTTCTGATTTCCTCTCTTGTTTAATTTCTTGTCCAGCCTGGTGGTTTCTTTCTGTTGTTTTTCTGGAGATTGTAATCATTTTTATCTCTCTCTAGGATGTCCTTCAATACTCTTTCTGAGGTTGATTTGGTACATGTGAATCTCTTTAGTTGTTCTTTGTCATTTAAGTATCTTCTTTCTCCATTAAATCTGAAAGACAGTTTTGCTGGGTACAGCAGTCTGGTTTGAAAGTTGTTTTCTTTTAGGGGTTAAAATATTTCACTCCTAACTCATCGTAACCTGAAGGTTTGTGCTGAGAAATCTGCCATGATTCTAATGGGCTTTCCTTGATAGATGAGTTGTGTCTTTTCTCTAACAGCTTTTAGCATTCTATTTTTATGCTTAATGTCTGGGATCTTAATCATTATATATCTGGGTATAGACTTATGTTGGTTATGACTGTTTGGCATTCTATATACCTGACTTATTTGTATTCAAAAAAATTCCCCATGTTTGGGAAAATTTCTATTACTTCTGTAAACACCTTAGTTATGTCCTGTATGTTGTCTCCTGCAACTTCACTGATGCCTGTGAGACTTGCATTGTTTCTTGTGGCGTCATCTTGAAGCTGTTGGATTGCCATTTCATGCTGCTTTGTTATTTTTATAAGTTCTGTCTTTTTATGGTCGCTATCTGTGATCCTGTCCTCAAGGGCTGAAATTCTATCCTCAGCTTCATTTAAATGGTTTTACCAGCCTTCAGTAGAATTTTTTGTTTATTGGATAGCTCTTTGAATTTTTTCCATGGATTCTGCTTTCTTTGTACATTGTTCATTCAAAGTTTCAATCAATTTCCCATGATCTTATTTTTTTTTTTTAATCTATTCCCTCCCTAGTTACATTGAGGCAAATCTTTTACTAAGGTTATTATTTTTATCTTTATGTAAGACTTTACCTCTGATTTGTTTTCCTTTATAGCCTCATGGATTTGTTACTTTATTTCATTTGCATCTTTTCAGAGATTTCTGGTGTATGACTTTTAAAGTCCTCTATATCACTGTTGCCTGTTCTTACTCCTGATGGACAGGATGTTTGTGGTTGCATTTTGGTTTTCCATTTTGTCATTTTCAACTTCAGGGCCAATATCTGGTTATTTAATCCCAATAATCACAACTATTGGCAATATATCTCCTAGGGTACTACTGTGTGGTTTATGTCTACCTGGTTGTTGGGTACATAGTGACTGGACCCTCTTGGGGTCCTCTGTCTGGGTGAGGGGCCACTGAGACTCCCATCAAACCAGTACTGCCAGTCCACTGCAGTTGAAGGTTCTGAGAGGGAAAGTGGGAGCCATATTTTCACAATAGTATTTGGTCTAAGAGATGAGTAGGGTAGCCGAGGGTAGCAGGTCAAGCCAGGGTGGATGCAGTGGTCCTCTGTGTCAATACACAGGAGGAACATGCTGGGTCACAGGAGAGGCTCCGTGGCCTGATCAGTGAAGGACTGTGATGGTTTTCCTCTGTGCAGAGGCAGTGGGAAAGTGCTGAAGGCTCATCTGCCTGAGTCTGGGAGGAGCTCAGTGGTTTTCTTCCCTGCAGCAGTGGTGGGGCGGAACTTGGCAACTTCCTCTGCAAGATGGGTTGGGGGGCCCAGAGGTGTGCAGGCACAAACAGCGGCCTGAGCCAGTGTGGAGCTCAGTGTTCTTCCTTCACTTGGGGATGGCAGGGAAGGGGTGCCAAGGCTTGCAGGCACTCACATGGGCCCAAGCCAGAGTGGAGCTCAGACGCTTCCTTCGTGCAGCAGCTTCCTAGGCATGAGGGTGGGGATGGAGGGCACCAAGACATGCAGGCACAACTACAGGCCCAAGCTGGGGTGGAGCTTGGTGCTCTTCCTTCATTCTGGGACGATGGGAACCCTAAGGCATGTCTTCAGAGGGGTTGTGGGAATGTGGCACTTTCCTTCTTCTCCTTTCTGTTATATGGCTGATGAAGTGAGTATTCTTGCTTCTACTATCCACTCATACTGTAATGTAGTATTTGGCAAAAGCAATGGGTAACTGGTGATGGATTGGAAACTTCAAATATATGAGCCAAAATAAGAATTTTCTTTTTATAAGTTAATTATCTCAGGTGTTTTCTCCTAGTAATGGACACATAGTTATAAGCTTTCGTTTAGTGATTTACATTTCTATAAATGTGCAAAGATGCAAGAGAATAATTTCAATGTTCCTTCTATGTAATTTTGAGGAATCCTTTTTTATTTAACCAACTGATAATTTGTAGAAAATAATATTGTAGAAATTAATAATCTCAGTTACAAAACAATAGTTAGCATTGTTGCAGTGTACTCAAAAAAGTTACTCATGGGATGCCAAGATTTCAGAAACAAGCGATATTTACTTCAAAACAGGAAAAAATAAATAAATAAAAATATAGTGGTATGTTAGCTTTGCTCCTTTCTGAAACAAGTGAGGCTTATTTAAAAACTGCAGGGCTGATCTCAAATCTTTTGTTTTCTTCTCTTATATTACCCCTGTATAAATTCACAAGGTCAAGAGTTTCCATGTATATCACCTTTTTGTCACACTATTATTGCTTTGGAATGTTACAAGATCTTCTTACATCTGGTTAATTGACACATATAATGTGGGACCAGGCAATTTGGTTACCTTGAGATAAACCCATTTATTTGCCCTTTCTGTAGTTTTTTACAGTCAGTTAAGGGAGTGTATGAGACCTTCTCGTGGATTTGGCCGAAGTTCATTGACTATTTAAAGTCTAACTGCTAGCTAAACATTTAAGCTATAATCTATTGGCATAAAATAGGTGAATTTTTCAAAACTATGAAACAGTAGGGGTACGAACTCCATCACAAACCCCCTGGAGAACATACTTTTCTCTCTAGAGTGCCTATAATCCTTCATAAGATAGTGGTTTTTAGTTGGACTGACTGGTAAGAGTGTCAGCGAATACCATTTTATGGACCTGATTTACACTGCTTTGAATACTATCTCTTACCCAATTAATTAGGTACATCCAAAAATTGATAATATTATGATGATTATTGGTCTTATAATTACTGCAAGAATGGAAGCTAGTCTGGGTTCTAATTCAACAATTTATCATACCATTCTTGAATATTATATTTTGTCTCATTTGTTTCTCACTCTAATTTGTCTACAGTTTCTATGATCACCCGTGTTGTTTACATGGAACCAACACTCTTCTAGTGCAGCACAAAGACCTCCCTGTTCCACAAAGAGTAGCTTAACTCCTATTGTGTTCTGTATAACTACTTATATAAGAGCTTTCTCCTGGTTATGTAGCTGTTTAACCATTTGCTGCTCCCTGTCACACTCTGTTGTGTGTTGTGGGTTATTCAGTGAAGACTCATTATGGAACGGGCTATTATTCTTGCACTCATCCCAGGTATCCTGGATATGCTACCCACCACCATTATTGGCAATAAAGCAGTCTACTTGTGTCACATCTGGTAGTCAAGCAACAGGTGTTGAGCCTTGGGTCCTCCCCAGAGAGCTATCAGTCTGGGGATACAAGGGGCATCTGAGTAAATTTTTGACTATGGTCTAGGCATTTGAACAATTTGTTTGTACAGAAAAATCAGAACCCCTGAGGCATTCAGTAGGTGGACTCTTGTGCCCTGGTCTGGTTGCATGCAGCCTGGTTGTCACCTTGTCCTACACAAAATCCCTGTCCCAAGACAGTCTCCGTCATGAGTAAGGGTAGGGCTTCTTCTGGCAGGCAGAATGTTTAGGATACAACTATGATTGAAGGAGGTGTGGCTTCATATAAATGTGGACTTGGCTTTATACACATCCAACAGCTCTTGGTTATTGTGGAGTCTGACATATTTAGAAATTAGTGAGTCTCATTTAACATCTGGTAAATCCTACTCTTTGCACTCATTTTGGCTATACTATCATGAATATCTACCAGGGAAGAGACACTACCTTTTGCCGGGGCACTTTAGGGAAAACCTTTGCTCTTGGGCCTTTGGGACCATGCAGCCAGTGGGAGAGTACAGGAAAAGGGGCAGTAGTCTTCTGGAGCAATAATTTCTTTCTTTCTTTCTTTTTTTTTTTTTTTTTTTTTTTTGTCTTTTTCCTTTTTATGGGTACCGGGGATCGAACTCACAACTGCCTGCTTGCAAGGCAGATGCTTATGCCGCTGATATAAATCCCCAGTCCCTGGAGCAATAATTTCAACTTTGTTTTAAGGATAAGGATCCCTCAGTCTGTCTATACCCTATGTTTTGTATGTGTATGAATGTGTCAAATGAGTCCTGTGACTCAAACTGGGTTTTCAATATGTATGATGAATGTAACCTACAAACTGAACTTGTCAAATATCTGGTTTCACAAAGTTTCCACTTCGCTCTATATACCTGGATAAAGTTGTTCTGGGCTCACTGGTCAAAGGATTTGTGTCATTTGTTCAAATTGCTGGGTCTGACCCATCATATACCTTGCTCTCCAGAGTCCTATGGTCTCACAACCATAATGTGGGCAGTATGCACTTATTTTGTTGTTATAATTTTCCTTTCATACTTTTGGACACATATTCAATCCATGGGCAGTCAGTTCTGTGCCACCTTATGGGTTATCCCTAATCGGTGCCTTTTCTTGTACCTTACATGCAGGGCAGACATCTGTGTATCTTCTGTCTCACCGCCTGTGGGTGTTCCAAAAATGGCTTATGTGGATAACAAATACAACGTATTCTTAGTCTCAAGACAAATATTGTTATGCTATTACAGCCTTTTTAAGTCCGATTGAGTTCCCTTGTGGACACTCGGTTGTGGGTGTAATTACAGAGATGCTTCCCAAGTTCAGCAGAGGAGACTGCTCTTATCTGTAAACTGATAACATCAAACTTCATCATCAAGACCAAGAGCAGGAAAGGTGAAGCCTAGGTCATCATTCTTAGATGTGGTCCCGGGATGTTTAAATAGGTTAGATATAAAAAAAAAATCATTTTAAACGGTTGAGTGTACTTAGTCTAATAACTACAACTAGGTAGAAAGAACAAAAATGACCTTCTCCAGAATTATTTAGTCTTCAAGGGACACATTCCAGAACAGAACAGTAAATATCAGGACTACTTGGAGGAAAAGGACCAAGAATCCAATAGGATAGCAGTACCTCAAAGCTACTGACAGTCCATTGTACAGTTTTCACTCAATCTTCAGCTGTCCATCGACTTATCAGGTTCTGTAGTGATGAGGGCAGGAATTTTAGTACCTTGTCTCCTCAGTGTGTTCTTTAGGAGAGTTGTCTTCTTGGGCTAGCCTTTCCAGCCTTCATAGGTATGTGTCCACTCATTCTTGTGCTATGGTCATTGAGGGCATCGTGGTAGTCAGGGTCCAAGTGGCAATGATGTCCCTGGTAGCAATTGTGAGTCAATAATCATCTGTTCCCCAGGTGTCCACTTCTTACCTTTAGAGTAATAGATCTTTCATGCAAGCTGCAAATTTTAAAGTAGTGGGTACTGTATTTTTGACTTCATGGTGGGCGTCCACCATGGTTGGAGGGACTCTCCTTTCCAATATTTAACTAAGACCTGGTCGTGAGGTTTGAACCCATGGACTGGAGACCGTATCATAAGGGGATGTCCTAGAAACACAGTATGATGAAGGTCCTTTAATGCTTGATGCAGTTATTTCATTTCATGATGCAGGTCCAAGGTTCCAACTCCTTCTAGCCCTTTGAGCACTGACATGAGTGGAGGATATGTCCCAAATATTATCTCTAAGGGAGTAAGCCTATCCTGCTATGAGTGCACCATGATTTTAGGAGTGCAATAGGAAGCATTATGATACAATTAACTTCTGTTTCTTGGCAGCACTTTGCCAAATTATTCTTTTGGGTCCCATTTTGTTTCTCCACCTGGCCCCAAATCTGAGGTCAACAGGCTGTATGTACATCATCTTGACTACTTAAGCACAGTCATGCTCAGGTAGCTCGAAGGAGGAGAGCAAAAAAGAGGCAGGGTTAATGCTTGAATGGTTCTAATGGTGAGTCTAAGTTCCTCTACCAAGGCCCCTGATATTAGGCTAATTTGATTCACAAGCACAATCACCATCAGGCCCCCTTAGCAAAGTCTCTACTGTGTGTGGTACAAATGCATTCAAATTCTGTCCCAGAATCAATTTGTCTTCTTCCTTTACCAAAGCGCTGTGACAGCAGAGGAGCATAGACAGGAGGGCTGTCCTGCTGGGACTGGGTCCAGATTTTTGGACAAGTATACCACAGGTCTCTTTCAAGATTCCAAAATTTGTGTTAGGAAACCCTGGATAAGGCCTTGCTTCTCATGAATGAATAAGTGGAAAGGTTTTATGATATCAGGTAGTGTTAGGGCAGGAATGCTTATCAGCTTTTCTTTCAAATTCTCACTGCCTGCCATCCAGAATTCCAGTCCAATGAGGGGACAGTTCCTCTTCTTAAAGAACAGTTCTTCTCCTATAAAGGCTTGGTGATAGCTACACAATTAGGGACCAAAAACACACAGTATTCTTTAGTTCTCATTTCCTTTTGGGCAGTAGAATCTCTCAAGCACTAAATGGCCTGAGTCTATAAATTCAAAACAGCCTGTGTTCCATTATGTAGCACAAACACCAGAAATTGAACAGTTTACATGTAAATCTGAGCCTCTGAGCCTTTTTCTGCAAAACCCAATAACCTTTTTGCTGGAGCAATCCCAACAACTGTTTTGTCCCTTCTTGGCATAGTTCACAAATTTTAGTGGTGAAAATAAAGTCACCTACACATTGTCATAGGGAGATTTCAAGGTTTTCTTGTCTGGGGGCCAGGGATTTAGCTCAGCAACATAAGTGCCTGCCTTGCAAACACGCGGTTGTGAGTTTGATTCCCAGTACTGATAAAAAAAAAAAAAAAAAAAAAAAAAAAAAAAAAAAAACCCTCAGTCTCAATTCTGAAGGACTTATATTCAGAACATATAAAGAACTAAAAAACATTAAGCCCCCAAATTCAAAGACCCTGTCCAAAACTTGGCATCTGGCATGAACAGACAGTTCTCAGATGAAGATATATAAATGGCAAATAAATATTTGAAGAAATGTTCACTATCACTGGTCATTTGAGAAATGCAAATTAAAATTAAAACAGCATTGAAATTTCATCTCACCCTGGAAAGAATAGCTGCCATCAAGAAATCAACTGATAGCAAATTTTGGCGAGGATGCAGGGAAGAAGGAACACTGCTCCACTGTTGGTGGGAGCTTAGACTGGTGCAACCACCATGGAAATCAGAATGGAGAATTCTCAGAAGACTAGGATTGGAAGTTCCATTCAATCCAGCTATTCCTCTCCTAAGTATTTTCCTAGAAAAACTTAAAAGGCATATTACGGTGGTATATGTGCACCCATGTTCATAGAAGCACAATTAATAGCCAAATCTTGGAAACAATCAAGATGTCCATCAACCACAGAGTAGATGAAAAAAATGTGGTATTTTTATACTATGGAATATTACTCATCTGTAAAAAGCATGCTTTTGAGGCCTTCATAGGTAAATGGAGACAACTTGAGATTATTCTCATTAGTGAAATAAATAAGAATCACATTTATAAATATCACATCATGTCTCTAGTGTAAAAACTAATAAGAAATGTAGGAGGAATAAAACCCAAAATATGTAATTGCTATTGTAAAAAAGAGAGGAAAAGAAAGTGCTCTAAAGGATATAACCGCATGTATGTTTAAGTGTGTAGGCTTGGTAACTATATTAATAAGTTTTTGTTGGATCATTGAACAGAAGTGTTTACAGTCTCAATGTATGAATGTCCACTTTGTATGCTTTACTTTTGTAACTCAAACAACTGTTGCTAAGAAGACAATATATAGTTTATCAACTAGTGATTTCTTACTGTATTTTTTGAAATTATGTATTTTTCTACCAATTTTCTGGGTTTTTTTTCTCTTTAAGTAACATTTAAAAAATATCTTGTTTGAAAGAGATAAATTCCCTGGACAAGGGTCCCCAAATATTGTCAGTGAATACTTGAATCTCTGGGGGAGCTTTGTCCAGGTTAACTGACATTTTTGTATCCCCAGGATTCCTCCCACTCAAAAGCAAATATTTCTTGAGAACCTGCTGACAAAGGAATACCAAAAAAGGCAAATTTCAAATCTAATATAGTATATCAAAGTTGACTAAGAAGGAGCAGGTTAAGCAAGGCATAGAGGTTTGGAAATGTAAGTTAAAAAGTGGTAACTAAATTATTCAGAGTCCTAAGATCCTGGACCAGTTTGTATTCATTGGTTCTGGGTTTCTGGACCAACAGGAAAGGTAGATTTCAAGTAGACTGACATTCTTTTAATATTTCCACCTCAAGCAATCTGTGTATGTATGTGGGATTTAATGCCCTTCTGTGCCTCCATTGTCATAGGATATTGTCATAAGATCACTGGTTTAGCATGTTACACCAATCCTACCACTCTGGGAAGTACATGTTCTGCCAAACCCAGTGGGTTGTCTTCTGCCCAAATCAGAGGAAACTGCTGAGTCCAAGAGGGGAGTGTAGTGCTACCCAATGAGGGTCCCCTTTCATCTAGCTCCATGAAGCAACATTCCTCCTGTAAAGAAAAAGTTACAACTAAAACAAGAACTTCAGCAGAGGGAAAGATCATTTCTGAGGGAGTAAATTTTAATTTGTAGTTTGCAAAGCAAGTGTGGGCCCAGAAAGGGAAAAGGAGAGTCAGGCATACACACAAAAGAGTGACTAAGCACTTTCCTGAGCTGTCAAGGCTTGCAAAAGAATTAAAAAAGAGGTTTGGCCAGTTGCCCTCTGCACATTTATTTTCTTCCTTAGAAGTGCGGTTCCTGCCTGAGTAACTGCAGATAAGTCAACTCTCATATCCACAGACTTTCCCTCAAGAGTCCCATTTAACATGAGTTCCCTGAGGCCAAGAGACAGGGACTCTTGATCCCATCAGTCTGAAACCTTCCCTGCATCCATCACAAGCTATTCCTTTTTTTCTTTCTTTAGTAATTTTGGGCACTCCTGCTTACCATGTCCCATCTCCTTGCAGCAGACACACTAGTGTGAGCCCAGTGAGACACATCTCCCTCCTTGTTGGAGTCGCTACCCAACCCCTTTCTTTTTGCCCCTGCCTGTGCTTCCTTCTTAGGAGTTGCTAACTTCACCTTCATCTGTTCTTCCTGGGCTTTTACTTTGTGTCCTCTGTAGTGTTATAAACATTCTGAGCTACCTCTACTAAATGAGCTGTAGTCCTTTCAGTAAATCTGTCCAACATCTTCAGTTTAACAGAGAATGTCAGGCACTGATTGAGTAACAAAGAACATTTACCATGCAAGCATTTCCAGATTATAGGGGAGTCATATGGTGTGAATGTGTGATAAGCTTTCCACAGGAGCTCCAGGAAAACAGAAAGGCTCTAACTGGTGACCTGGTGTAACTCTGCCACTCTTTACAAATGTGTGGGTTGGCAGGCTGCAGTGAAGCTCTTTCAACAGAGCCACATGGTGATCATTCAAACTCTTAATCCCATCGTCTGTGATGGGATTTCAATTTCGTGCTTCCTGGGGCAGCCCACATCTCAGGCTTTCTGTCACTTCCCTGGTGTCCCCAGCCCTTAGGCTTTTATACAATCTTTGCCTCCTTCCATATGCTCTGTCTCCTCTAAGGTAAGTAGAATATAGAGCAATTGCTGGCAGTCAATCCAATTGGGGCAGTGAGTCTTAAATACTGATTCCATCAAATTAATCAGAGTGTGTGGCTGCTCAGAGAATGGGGGATTTTGAGTTTTCCAGTTATACAGGTTGCTGGAGCTCAAAGCAGTATATAAAAAAATGATCTGAACTGCCCCTCCAGGTCCTGCCACCACCATTTCCCAGAGAGACAAAACAGAAACAGGGAAGGAGGATGACACTTCCTCCTCCACAGTGGATGGTGCACTTTCATCCACTATGGGATGGTCACATTCCCTCTCATGGCCACATCCCCTCTCATATCAGGACCTGCCCAGAACTCAGTGTCCTAGGGAATCATGTTCCATGCACACTGGTGTGGTCCCTGAAGAGTTCAATAGCAGGTACCCAAAAAGTGGAGGTGGAGTAGTCACAAAATGAGTTAAGGGTTCCTCCTGAGAGGATGGAGGTACTATAGGGGGCTTTGCATTAGATGACCTCTCCTGAATTACCAATGCCTGTTCTAGAAGACTCCAAATATAGTGTAAGCCAAGGAGAAGTCACTTTTATCTAGGAATTGATATATGGAAACTGATCTATATGCCCTGGGTTTCCAGTAATTAAATTTCATACCCTGTAGGCTCTCTGAAGGTCAAGCATTTCCTCTGCCCATCTATCCACAAGGGTGGGCCATTTAGATTCACAAAATGTCCAGAGTTTTCTTTTCCTCACCTTAACCTTGTAATCTCTGCTACATTTGAATTTATCGAAATCACTGAGCATGCAACCCATCCCAGTTGACTTGCTGCCAGTGGATTTCATAGTGATCACCATTAACAAACCTGTGAATCCTGCAGTCTGTCTCAGCCAGTTCCCTCACCATCTGTCTTATTTAATTTTTATTGGTCACTGAGACAAATACCTGATGCACCAAGTTGTGAAGGAAAGGTTTATTTTCTACAGATTTTGGAAGTTTCAGTCCATACTCAGTTGGCTCCAAGGCAGGGTAGCAAGAAAGGTCCACAGTTCTTGGTGGCTGCAAATGGCAAGGTAGAAAGGGGCAAGAGAAAAAGACACATCACATCCTGGCTCCACCCCTAGGTGGGTGTACCACTGACACTATCAATCCAAGCACTTACAATGAATCAATCACAGATGCATAATGTAAATGCATGAGCCCTAGGGGCAACCAACATAAACCATGACAGTCTACCTCTAGCCCACAGGACTCATGTACATCCTTGATATAAAACACATTTAGTCCATCTCCAAGAGTTGCCAAAGTCCTAACAGTTTCATCATTACTGACAAGTCCAAGTCCCAAGTCTCCTCCAAGATCAATGGCAAACTCTTAACTGTAACCTCTTGTACAAATGAAACAAGGTTAAACATTTCTGAAATGCAAAGGCACAAGATAAACATTACCATTCCAAAAGTTACAAACAGAGGAATATAAAGCACTGGAAACAAAACAAGTCCAACCTCCAGCAGGGAAAACATTAAGTCCCAGAATTCCATGCTCAGCATCTGAAGCAATCTGGTTGCAAGCTCCAAAAGGCTTGTGTGATTCCACCCTCATGGCACTTCCAGGGATTTCAGCTTCTGCAGCTTTTCTCTTAAATCCTCTCTGCTCACTTTTTGCAGCTTTCCTTGGATCAACCACGTTCCTGGATTTTCCAAACTTCTGGGGTCTCCATCGCACCTTTGGCTTCACCCTTACATCTTTACAAATTACCCTCTCAGGGGCACATTGCTTGTCCTCCCAGGCCCTTTGCAATTGAGGTGGAAGTCATCTTACCTTCAGAATTTGTGCATTTCCCTTGCACTGAAAATCAGCACCCTGTGGATGCTGCCAAGGGTTGCTGCCATCTGGATCAGTAGCCACACTTTTTTCTCTCTTGGCTGTAGGGATCAATTGCCTACAGGCTGGTTAACCTGCTTGTGAAAAAAAGCTTTTCTGTTTTGCTCCCATTCTGGAACCTCATGAGGCTTCCTTCATCATTCTGAGCAAATTCTTTCACTTTTGCAGTTTTGAGGCTGCAAAGGTCAGAGACCTGCTGCTTCCTGGGATGCTCTGGGGCCATCTTTCTTATCTCTCTGTTTCTTCTCAGCAATCTAAGTCTTAGTTTGAACTTTATAATCCATAGCTTCACTGGAGTTTCCTTCTGGCCAAACTCACAGTATTATAAATTATCCTGCTGGGCTCTTTGCTCTTGATTTGCAACATAAATCTGGCTAAAAGCCCCCAACAATAGCTATGCCAAAGCCTCAACATTTGACTGCTTGAAATTTCCTTTTCCAGCTTAATCAGTCCATTGCCCTTAGTCTTAGTCTCAAGCAAAGTTTCAGTGCATGAGCAAAATGCAGATAAACTGTCAAGCCGTAACACACATCATTGGGAGTCCAACAACCAATGCAGTCCTTCTCAGCAGAAACCTCCCAAGCCTGGTTTTTACCATCAGGCTTTCTATCAGCCTTCTGGTCTCCTGAGCTCTGACAAGAATCTCCTCTACAGAACAGCCTAAGCTGCTCCAGCTCTACATTCAAGTGACATGTCCAAAACTTTCCAAACTCTGCCCACAAGCCATTTCTAAAGCCTCCCAAAAAAGCATGGTCAGGTATAGTCAGAGCAAACAACCCCACTCCTTTGTACCAAATTCTGTCTTAATTAATTTTTACTGGTTGCTGAGACGAAATACCTGATTCACCAAGTTGGGATGCACAGTTTTAATTCTTACAGATTTTGGAAGTTTCAGTCCATACTCAGTTGGCTCCAAGGCAGGTGGCATGGTGGTGCCGCAGTTCATGGTGTCTGCAAACATCAAGGTAGAAACCTGCAAGACAGCAAGACACACCTTCTTCCTGCCATTACCTCACATGCTGGCTCCACCTCTGGGTATGTGTAGCACTGACACCATCAATCCTAGCACTATACAATGAACCAGTAACAGATGTATAATATAAATGCCTGGGGGCCACTGACATAAACCACGACACATCCCTTCTTTACTTAGCCATTCCAGCTAGAAACAAAAGCAAAAATTCAAAAAGCTTGAAATGATGACAACAATGACCTTTTCTTGTGGTGAGCTAGAAATTCATCTGACCAACACAGAAAGGACAAACCATCCTAGGAGAGACACACTTCCCTCACTGACTTCAAAATGTGCAATAAACTCAGGGAAAACCCACTACATCTGGTGTGTAGGACTCTTCCCAGGTTCACTAAATAACCAACTGCTAGCACAGAATAAAAAAAAGTCTGGAGTAAGCCATCTGCGAATTGCCAAAATAGGAAATCAAAACCAAATGAGAAGTGCTTACCTGGGTCCAGGTGTAGATACTAAATGTCTCTGTCGTGGGGCTAGGTATCTGTTCCCTCAGCCACTCTGAGTTTGGCTGAAATAAGCCAGGGCACCCTGCCACCTGGTACTGGCTGCCAGGCAAGAAGGCATAGAGACCCCTGCAAAGAGGGATTCCTCATGGGTAACTCTTGCTTGGGGCTCCCAAATATTGCAGCATCCTCAAGAAATTTACCCATAGCACAATGAGAGTTCAGAAACAAGTAATGCTTATTTCAAAACTTTTCAGTCAATTTTGGCCACTGTAATTTCTGGCTGGTTGGTCTCAATACCTTTGTTCCCTTCCATTATATAGCCCTGTATGAATTCACAGGGTCAGGGTTTCCACCCATACCACCTTCTTGCAGCACTATCATTGCTTTGGAATGTTACAAGATCTTTTTACACACCTGGTTAATTGACACATAGAATGTGGGCATCAGGTAATTTGGTTGTTTTGCAATAAACCCATTGGTTTTCCCTTTTTATAGATTGTAAGGGCCAATTAAGGGAGAGATCTGACCAAAGTTCAGTCACTGTTGCAGTCTAACTGCTAGCTAAACATCTAAGCTATAAACTATAAGCCACAAAATAAGTGAAATTTTCGAAAGTAGGATTTGAAGGTTTCAATTTTTAAAAAGGCAGAGAAAAGAAAAAAGTAGTGAATGTGCTCAGAGAATGAAATGGAGAAGTATTCTGTCATATCTTGGTTTGCAAACTTAATTTGTTGCACATCTTGTGGGGAAAATAGCGGAATTTTTTTTTTTTTTTTTTTTTTTTTTGTCATCAGATGCAGAGTTTGCAAACAGAGGCATCCCGGAACTGAGGTACCGCTGTATTTTTTCATGTTTTTCCTTGTTATTTTGTATTAATTACCACCTTATATAAAAACGTGACTAAGTCAAGTCAAGTGAATTTTTATTAATTTTAAGCATTTACAAGGTCTCATATGGCTTACCACCAATTCATAACCTGTCATTACAACTAAAATTGTAAAATAATTGAAAACTCACTTTTTCCATTATAAATCTTTCAATATATATTTGAGGTGTTATTATAAAAATTCTCACTGTATAGTTTAACTTTTTTATTCAGTTGTAAAATATGGAATACATCAATAAAAAATTTAAATGTTGAAGAATGTGGAAGTATATCTCTTATTTAATCATTATACTCTCTGTATGCATGAAATTATTACACTTTTCCTCATAAATTTTTCAATTAAATTTCCAATTCCACACAACAAATGTAAACATTTTGTACTTCAAGTATATAATAATAAAAATTAAGTTAAAGGAAAAAAAAAATTAAATAAATGAAAAAGAGACAAATATATTATTTTCTGCACAGAGAATTTATTCTCAAACCTGCTCTATTTTGCATAATATTTTGGCATTGTCTATACAAATGTACCAAGGACAAGCTACTAGCTTAGCAGTAACATGACAAAATTATAGAAGAATTGGTATTTGTTTCCTGCAAATTTATATTACTTTCTGAATCACTTTTTCATTCTTTTTTAACAGTAATTTTAATTTGCTAGATAAAGGATAAAGAGCAGATGAAATGGAGAATATTCCCATAAAAATTAAGTCTCAGGACAATTGCAATTGACTCTCATGAATCTTTCTTTCCAGGAAAAAAAAAAAAAAAGAACTCCTGGGACACTAATTTCCATGGAAAATTTTAATGATTGTCTTTGCAAAACAGTTCTCATGCTAGGTGTTAAATGTATGCAGCACCAGTTTACCTTGGTAGCTGTAACAGATTAACAGTGTGATTATTTAAACAACAGAAATTTATTGTATTATATTTCAGGTTGCTAAATTTCCAAGATAAAATTATAGGCAGTGATAGTTCTTTGTGAAAGTGTGAAAGGGAATCTGCTCCAAGACCTTGCCTATCTCTCTGTGGATGGCTGAAGATCTTTGGCATTCATAGGCATGAATACGTGACCCACCCCTCGACCTTAGTCTTCACATGGTCTTTTCATTGTTTGCATGTCTTTATGACTACACTTACTCCAGTTTAGGAAACTAGTCATGTTGAGTTAGGATTAATCCTACTCACCTCATTTTAATGCATCAAATTACATCAATAAATTTATTTCCAAATTAATTTCTAAAATACTGGGAGTATGACCTCAACATATGACTTTTGGATTTCATAATGTAGCCTATAATGTTCATAAGAGCATCTCTATGTATTTCCCTTATGCAATACAGTATGTTGGAGATCTTTCATTTTTAATAGCTTCTCATTCCTCTGGTCTTTTAGTCCACCCAGAAAATGCAACATTTTTAGTTCTTTTTCCAGGTTATTCACTGAGTACCTTCAGAAATCAATAAAGTATTTTTTTCAGTAATTGTTTCACACAGTAAGGAGAGAGGGGCAGGATAAGTGTTTAAGGTTTGTTTTCTCTCATACAACTAAGGCAGTTATTCCCTAACATCTTTATTCTACCTTAGATGAACTTTTTAAAAAGGAATTTCTTCTTTTAAAATCTGAGAAACAATGAAATTTTAAGCCAAACTTAAACATCACTGGATTGACAGAATAAAGAAATGTCTTGCGATGAGAGAAAAATGGCTTCCTGATCTTGTAATAAACTATCAAGCACTCAATTTCGTACTTTAAAAGGTGAGTTTTATAGTCTATGAAGTATATTTCAGTTTTAATATGCTTCTAAAATTTCCTTAGGATAAAAATCAAGGCGCAAATGTACATTCAAGTATATCATTGACCCTCTCCCTATAGAAGAAACAAGAAGAGAAACAAAAACAATTAAGTACTGGCCTCTAACACACAAATTGTTATCCTTTATATGGAAACATTTAAATTATCAAAAATACATCATACTTATAGCATTCTTACATTACATTATAATCACCTTCTAAGAAGTTATTATGTCTTACCAGTTTTATTTCTTACAAACCATTAGAGATTGTCTGAACATAACAGCTCTTCAGTAAATGTGTTAATGAAAGTCACACTAGTGATTTAAGATACTTAAAAGCTTAAATTTTGAAAGCAGCCTTATTTGCGTAAAATTTCAGCCCTGCCAGCTGACTACAGAAAAATTCTAATTTTCTCTGGGCCTGAAGAAATGAGGTCATAATAGCAATATCAATGTTAGGACGTATTGAGAAGGTTCTGCTAAATAGTAAGTGCACAGTCAATAAATAGTAGCTTTAATTATTGATATTTATTAATATAAGCAGTAGTAACAATAGTCTTTATTGAACTGACCGCCTGTGCTTGTGAATTATGTAAACTGAAATAGTCTTTCAATCCCATTTGCAATGAGATGCCTGTTACTGTCCTGGTTGTCTCAGCTAGAAAACTCTCAATCTGAACTCACTGATTTAGACAGATAGCCAATAATATTTACTGTCCTGTAGCTTAACTTCTAGGCAAAGTCAGGTATCTGAGCACGATTCTGGCATCAGCTTTTGACTGTGTACCTGTTCTCCCTCACTCCAGCACTAAGCCAGCTGTCCCATTGCCCAGTGACTTGGGCTTTATGGCTTGTTGTCTCTCTGACACTGACCTGCTTGTTGTTCATTCTGTTGGCTTAAGTATCAGTCTGCCTTATCACCAACCCCAGGGCTTACAACGTTTGCTTTATAGTCTGCATTCATAAACTTTCATAGAGTTCAATTAGGATGTGAAGCCTTCCGTTACAACCAGCTTTGCTGTATTGATGTAAACCATGTCATCCATGGTCTGTTTATTCTCTGCATCAGTATAGCAGAAAAAGTGTGGCAGCTCCATAAAGTTAATTCTACAATCTCCAGTTCTGTGTACAAAATTAATATAGCCCAGCCTACTCTCCAGTTCTGTGTATAAATTTAATATAGCCCAGCCTTTTTTATTTTTGAGAAATTTTTCATAGTGTCCAATATTTTCTCTAATGTATATTTTCCTGAAAATATTTTCCTAAAATTTTTTTAATGATCTACTAATAATCTACCCACCTACCTATTAAATTGAGATGTCAGTAGACCTCTGTAGAAACCTCTCACTCACTGTCAATAGAAAGGGTTTAATACTCTGGTCAGTTCATTATATTTTCTATGCTGTTTCCTCTGTCACATGTTTTGTAGCCTCAAACAGACAGTATGGATACTCAAATGCAAAATTTTAAATTTTGAACATTTTAATTTTATCACTTGGAATTCACCAACCAAAAATTTATTTAAGAGTTCAAATTTTTGTCTTTTTCCTTTTCATTCCTTTGTACCTTCTAATCTCTTTTCATCCTTCTTTCCTTAAGATATTTGAATTGATCATGTGTTATATTTTTGCAAACATTATTCATGGAAGCAATATGAATATCATTACTGAGAATCATCTTCTTGGGAAAGACTATGATGCATTTTTATAACTTAAATATACATCACTATTTACCTGTTCAGCTTGATCTGAGGCAGGATAGAACACACGAATATGGCACACATTTGAGTAAAGCTTTACAGTAACTTATTTTTCTTTTTCTAGATTTTAGAGACATTACCTGTGCAGCCCAGGCTGCACTGAAACTTACTCTTAGCCTCCATAGTGCTGAGAACACTTTGTGCTGTCTCACTGAATTTAAAATAACATTTTTATCTGCTGTAAAATATAGTAATTTTACAGCACATGCTATGATTTAGACTTAAAACGTTCTCCAAGAGTCTCACATGTTTAGAAATGGAAGTCTTGGAACATGATTGTTTCTTCAGGGATCTATAGTCATCAAAGGATTGATCCATTTGTGTGTTCATAACTGAGTAGCGGGGCTGGCTAGAGGAGATGTGTCCTGGAGCATGACTTGCAAAGACATATTCTTGTCTGTCATTTCATCCTCTTGTTCTAGTTCTCCGGCTCTCTCTCTACTTCCTGTCAACTTCACTGTGCCATTCTGCAGTGCCATTTCCACTTGGAACAAAGGTGGCCATGGACTAAAATTGTGAACCAAAATACTGTTTTTCTCTTTTAAATTGGGCGTGTCAAGTGTTAGTTGACAAAAAGTCAACTAAATGGACACTTCTTTATTATATAAAAGCTGAAGCCCTTTGCAGAGCAGGTAAATGTAAAATCCTGTCTTTGAAATGTCAACATGCACAAAATTGGTGCATCTGTTTGTGTGGGTCTGAAACAAAACGGATTAATCTTTGCATAGTTCAGGATTCTGTCCTTTGTGACATATGTTGCTAAGTTTGTTGCTAAGCATTTTATGCTTATTTTTTTTGGTTCTGGCTTCACTGTCATGACAGCACCATACTTAGTTTCTAAACAATACTTTCCAAACATGTTCATTTCCTTGTTTTCACTTCAGCTTAAATGAAATCAACCTGCAGTGAATAAGTACAGATGCTAAAAAGGAGAGCTCATTTATTCATGGGGAGCTCAAATGTTAACAATGCTAATTTTTATGTGCTACCTGTTCTGGGAGAAATACACTTCCTAACATAAGAATGTTCCGTGTTGGATGTATAGTCTCCCAGAGTCCTGGAATTACAGGTATGTATCACCATGCTTGACATCCATTGAGAATGCTTAAAGTTTTTAAAGTTTATAACTGTGCAGGAGGTTTTGTACTTCAACCTCTTTTGAATTTTTCGTCTCTTCCTGGGCTAATGATATGCAGTACTACACTGTATCACAATGCTGGGGAGTGGCAGATTCACACCTCCTGTTCAGCTACCTGGCATTGAGAGTCAACAACCACACTCCACAGTGGAATGTGTAGGTAGGAGGTTCAGTGGATTGGATGCGTTAAATATATTTTCAATTTAGGATGTTTTTAAACTTATGATGTAAACCCATCATAATCTTATTTGGATGGTTTAATAGGTTGTAACTCCATCACTATTTAAGAAACATCTATACTATCAATGAATCAATACCATTCTTAGCCTTTTGACCTATGCCCTTGAAGACTACATTAATTAGGCTGGTTTATTTGATAAAAGTTAAGAGCACAGTTAAAGTGCTTCAGTGAAAGAGATTTAAAAGAATAAACACATGCAGTGAGATTTTTAAAAAACAACAGCTTTAATGCAAATACATTTCTGAGAAAAATGTGGAATAACTCATGACACATCAGTGATATTATTCATGTCACATGAGTTATCAGTTTTAAAAGCAAGTTGTCATGTACTCTGAAGTAGGCAGTTATTGACTTTTAAAATGTACAGACTATATATATATATATATATATATATATATATATTTGACTATTTCCTGGAGAAGAGAAGATTTTGTGGAATTCAGTCACTTTGGAGGTAACAGCAATCTGTCAGACAATTCTCATTTTAAACCACCTAATCCCTGCCTCATGAATGGGTGTTGCTCTATTGGTTCTGGTTGGAAGAGTGCAGTTACACATAATCAACAAAGCATGATGAACTATGAACAAGAAGCATTTATGAATAAGGAGAGAGGAGAGTTACAAAGCAGAATTTCTATAACAGGTATTCAAAATTTAAGAGAGGATAACTAAGAAATAGATTTAAACTGTGATGTGATGAAAATGTTTGTATTCTAGTTTTAATTAGAGATGTTATAGCTTCCCATTCAGAAAAATATGTGTGTGTCCTCAAGAATTAAACTTTCATTAAATATGCTCATTGTTCTTCAGGCTTATAGAATATGATGTTCAAGTTTTAATGCTACCTGAGAATCTGTCAGAGTATCAGTACTTTAACATACAATGACTTTTCCAATAATACAAAAATGTTGCACTTAATGTACAGTGAACCTCTGGTGGAGTTATAAAAGGTTGAGTCATTTCTCATGGGCAAAATCCCCAGCAAAAATAGATAGAAGATTGTAGATAAAGGCAAGATGAATGTTTATGTGATTTTAGTAGGTCAATTCCACAATTCTTCTTTTGTTCAAACAGTCTTTTTCTAATTCTATATTCCACAGTTTTGTTATTATTCTCCTGTGGTGTTATAATGTGTGTTTAACTCTATGGACTGCTCATTACTTTCAGTAATATCTAGAAAGAATAAAAGACATTTGATCAGACCCCAATACAGCTGACTGTGCATCCTTATTCATGTAAAAATAAAAAAGTAACAAAACATAAAATTTCTGATTTTTTGATTCAATAAATAAGCACAGCAAAATAAGTGATTCTTAAAATTTCATTTCAGATCATTTTGCCTATATCATCATTTTTCCTGTGTTATTCCTGCCTGTATCATCCGAATTCCAGAATTTAGCACAGTAATAGTCATGAATTTTTGCTTCTCACAAAAGGCTGAAAATGTTGAAGAAAATGTTTACTATCAGTTGCACATTATATTGGAAGGGAATGGAAACATAGGCCTTTGCTAATGGATATTCTTCCTCCTAAACGTGTATTCGGTAAGCCTCATGAGACACACACCTGAAATACGCAACCAAAATGTAGTCTTTGTGGATGACTCTCATATAACCCACAGCAATCATATGGAAGATTCATAACTGCCTTATGCTTTCTAAAAGCTTCTAAGTGCACAATGGCTTTTATTATTTAAAGACGGGCAGGAAAAATTTAAAATCCTGAGTTATTTTTCACTCAGTCGTGTCATGACTTGACCTCAAATCCAACAGAACTGTGAAAAGTGCATTAGATATGAGACTAGAAGAAGATATTTCATATGCTAGTTGGATTTACTGGATTAAATTTGAAAAGTGAATAATTAATTGATGAAGCAAAGGTTTTATTTTTTAACAATCATCTTAATAGTGAAATACTCTTAGATTTGTTTTTAGCCTTAAAATAACTCTAGTGTGTCCTAAAATGATAATTATTTTTTAACTTTTCATGGTCTTTGTTTTCTTTTAAAATTGCTTTAAATGATCTCTTCTAAATAATTGGTTTATGGGTTGACATAACAATATCATAATTTAGCAAGTACTATGAATGGGAACCTGGACAGATTATGATTTATGTTCTAAACTAACCACACACACATGCACACGTGCACACATACACATGCGTGTGCATGCACACACACACATACAAAATCATCCCTTTTGTTTTCTGTTTTGCAAATCAGAAGAACATTTGTGTAAATAGGGATTAATGGAAATGTGTCACAAGAGGGGTTTTTAAAACAGCAAAAGGAGGTATAGAGGAAACAAAATAAAAAAAGATTATTATCACATGACGAATATTAATTACAGAGAGACTTTAATCTTTAGCTTGAGAAGTAGAAAACTGAAGAGAACAACAAAATTTATGTTTGGCACCAGTATTACTGTCCTTAGAAAATTTACTTTATATGACACCCTGAAGAATTTCTGGTTCAAATAGGAGAAATGTCCTGATCGTGAGGGGCTTTGAAACCTTGCTACATGGGTAAATGAACTAAAATGAGTATTTGAAGTAAAGCAAGAAAAAGCCTAGAAGATGGCTAATAGGGATCATGTTATTTTTGAAATATTACCATGTTGAACAGGATGAAACACAAACAAATGATCATCAGAGCAAGAACTTTTATTGGAAATTACGGAGAACAAGATTCACTCAATATATGGTTGAACTTTCTAAGTTTTAGACTAGTCCACATGGAATTCATTGTCCTACAAACCCAAGACTGAGTGAATTCCTTGTCATTAGCAGTGATTAGTGAGACACTGTGCAACAGGAGTTTGGAAGTGTTGCAGAAAGCATTAATGTTGCAGAAAAAATGATTTAGAAGTTAAATTCAGTTAATATTATTTGCTATTCTTTCACAGTTTTGTTTTGTTTGTACTGGGAATCGAACTCTTGACCTCATGCTTGCCAAGTAGATGCTGTACCAATGAGTGATATTCCCAGGGCAGTATTACTTACTATTCTAAGATTTTAATTTGTGTTTAAAATTCCCCATTAGATCGTCAATTCTTTAAAGTCAAAGTCTGCACTAAACACAATTTTAAAATTTTCTTTAAAGTTGCTTAAAGCAGGCTGCCTTCTAAACAAACACTTGACAAATATTTTCTGGTTGATCAATCTGTGTGTTAGGCAAAATCTAATGACATTAAGTGACAAAGTTATTCCAGCAGTGCCTCAGGTTTGTCCAGATGATTTTATTTTAGGACCAAAATAAAGAAGCTTCTTGAGAATCCTGCTGCATCTACCACACATTTTCATATTTTTAGAGCTATTTGTCCACTTATTAGTGTGATTACTGGGAATTAACTGTCATTTCTCTACTTGTTTTCACGGCTCAGTGCTCTCTGCAGCTGAACTTTAAAGTAAGCTCAGACTGTAAACTGCATGACTCAGTTTGGTTCCTTATCCCTTCTCATTTTGCTTTTTCTCTCTTGTTATGAGAAACTATACAGAATTAACCCATTTGATTAGTGGTCTGTCAGGTCAATGTGTTCTACTAAATATATTAATTCTGGTTCTGCACCCACTTTCACTTGATAATTTAAAACTAAATGTAAGTCTAATCCCATAAAACAGAAATAGAATACCATTTCTAATAATGAAACCATTACATTTTGACAAGGATTATAAATCAGTTGATAGACTCTTCATATGATATAACACTTGAATATCTTCTACTTTTAATAGTGAGAAAAGGGCATGAGTTTCTTTTACAGGGGCATGTTTCAAACTAGCTCTTTGTTTTCTGTTTGAAGATTATATGACTAGTTGGTTACATAGCTTTTAAAAAGGAAAAGCTTGCTGCGTTCATTACGTTCAATAGCAATGCTCCAACTGCTGTGACTTTGCTATTTGACTGATCAGTTCTTTTCTCTAGAAAAGCCAGGATCAGGGTTGGTGAACCTATGACACATGTGTTATTGTATTTCTTTTAAAACAAGAGATGTCAATGTAGAGTTTCGTTTCTAAATTAAAACTTCAGTGTGCAAGTTTAACTGGGGTGTTGACACTGCAATAAATAAGTGAGATTTAAGTTGGAGCTTAATACTTGGTCTCGAAAAGGTTTTCCACCACTGACCTACATTGCTCTTAAAATAAATACATGAAATATTTTATTTACTAAGATTATTTTTAAAACACTTTTTATTAGCTAAGTCATTTATTTCTTATAATAGTTCTTTGAGTCATCAATATTGATACTTGGAGCAATAGTAAAGTGTAGTACAGCATAATACAGTACAGTAATTATAATATAGAATAGTATAATAAAAAAATTAAAGTATATGGCTGGCCTAACTTTGTAAAATAAAAAAAAAAGTAATTGATCAAACTCAGAATTTCTGCAGTCTTCTGAATATGTAGAACAACATGAAGAGAGTCTGATAATGAAAATAAAGAAAAGATGCTGACAATAAAGTGAATCTGACCGATATTAAGATGCTTATAGACATGAGAAAAGGTAAAATGGAGCCCATTGTGCTGCATACTCACATCCCATCCTTGTTCTAGTGTGGAGAAGAATTCAATGATCAAAGAAAAGTAGAATCTTGAAAGTGACAGAACTGTTATCTTGACAGTACTAATATCTTGACTTTATTTTAAAAGTAAAATACACTGCATGCTTTCTGTTCATTTGTCTATAAAACCCCTGTTTCTAGATCCACTAGAAGTGATTTAAAAATTTAAAAATTGAGAGCCTCGTCTGAGACATCTGTATGACCCAGGAATGGCATTAGTGTAGCAGATATTAGAGAGACCTTGAGGAAAACAACAATTTTTCCTGTTGAATACTGTAAATTGTCCCAAAATCCTAGCAAAAGCAAAGCATTGAAAAGTGTATGACCATGGAGCTCCATAAAAAAAAAAAAATTAAAATCCTTCATCAGAAGAAGGAAATGAAGTAAAATGAGTGAAGTGTAGAGACAGACAGAATTATTAGAATTTTTGACTAATACTTTAAAGAATCACTGATTTGGATATTCCCATAAATAAAATAGATGGTCAAACTTACATTTGTAAAGTGTGGACATGTACTATAGTTGTCTGGATAAGAAAAAAGCATGGAAAATTATAGTGGAAAATGATAGTGAATGCAATGTTTATAAATATGCTAGATAACAGTGTACTGATAGTTTCAAAGATAGATATAAACATCAGTTCGTATTATAAAAATTTACTCTTTTAGATTGCCTGTTTGGAGATAGGAAGAAAATAAAATATAATTTTGACAGAAGGCAATTTTTAGATGGTAGTCTCAGAGTTGGAATTTATTACCAAATCTATTTATCTTTAGAGAGTCAAAGAGACATTTAAAAAGCTTTAAAAAGGGAATCTCAATCAGGCACATAAATCAGAATGCTCAAGTGTACAATTTAGAAACAATTCAGTCTAAGTAACCTTAAGTTTCTTAACCAACTGCAGTATTAAAGTAACTAACTATATTAGTAAGAATTGTCATCACTGACACAGTAGCCAACATCTAAAGCGTCATGAAGGAGGGATTTAATTTGCTTATGGCTTCAGACCATAATCAGCTGGATCCAAGGCAGAGACATCATGTCAGAAGGATGAGGCAGAGTAAAACTAGTTTAAAGCAGTTGAAAGCACAGCAGAGTGAAAAGGGGCCAGGAACCAGACGTAAATCTCAAAGCCACACCTCCATGACCAACACAGAAATGTCTAGAAGTGTTATCCACTAATCCCTCAAATGGCTCCAGCCTAGCCATCATCTCCAACACATTTTCTAATTGTTACCAAATAAGCCTCATTAAATAATATTTAATCTTCAAATAATGAGAATATTTAGTTCATAATTCTGCCTAACATAATACAACTATTCCACATACTCCTAAAAGTACAATAATCCATTTAACTAAATCTCAACAGCTTTAGTATTTTTTATAAATTATAGTCCAAGTATCTTCTGACACAGGAGGCAAACTGTTAACTGTGAACAATTCATGAAATACCCTGAAGACATGTTTTTTTGTCTTTGCAAAAAGCTATCAGTTACTTTTGTTTTGAAGTTTTATACGTTATTACTACATGTGCTCCAGTGCATAATGATAACATTTATTGTAGGGAGTTGGAACACATAGAACATATTTCAATTTAGTTTTCATCCCTTTTACTACCTTCTCTCCTCACTCCTCTCTCTGTCACATTTCCTTTTGCAAAAGACCTGAAACCCTTCAAACTATGATTTTTTATTTTATCCTTTAATTTATTTATAATGTATTTATATTTGGGTTTCTCATATAAGGGAAATCCTGTGCTATTTTGCGTTATGAATTTGATGTGTTTCACTTAACATTGTGGTCTTGACAAGTACACATTTTCCAGCAAATTTATATCTATTCTTCTTTTAGGGAGATAGTATGCCAATTTATATAAATCCCATTTCTTTGCCCATTCATCTGTTGATGGGCATATAGGCTAATTCTGAGATTTAGTTATTATAAACTGTGTCTCAATAAAGTTACATAAGAATGTATTCACTGTAATAAGATATCGTTAACACTTTCAGGAAGACATACATTAGGGAAATAGCTGGGTCAAAAGAGATTTCTCCTTTTAGGTTTGTGAGAAATCTCCATATTGATTTCCAAACTGGTTAGAGTAACTTACATATCCCCAATGAAAAAGGAAGACACCTTTACTTCCATAGCCTTACCAGCACTTACTATTTGATTTTTTATGGTCACTGTTCTTGGATCTTTTATTTTACTGGATCTTTTAGTGCGTATCTAATAATTTTAGCTCTTTATTTATCCTAGATACTATCCATATTCTTTCTAAGACATAGGTTGTAAAAATTTTCCTATTCTGTAGGTTGTCTCTTTACTTTTTTTGATGTTTCCTTTGCTCTTCAGAAGCTTTTTAATTTGGTATTATCTCATTTGTTGATCCCTGATGTTATTTCTTGTGCAATTGGAATTCTGTTCAAACTTGCCCATGCCTATATCTTCAACAATTTTACCTATTTTGTCTTCCAATAAATTTTTTCTGTTTTAATATTTATATCTTTGATCCACTTTGATTTTACTTTAGCACATGTGGGAGATATGGGTCTGGATTCAAATTGATTTTCATTTTAATGACAATCATTTCTTTAGCAGTCACATCTTCAGTGTTCCCAAATTTACACATCATTTCTTCTGGACCACAATTGGAATTTGTTAGTTTTTTTTTTTTTTTCTTTTTCTCTGTCTTTTACTTCTAATTCTCCTATAAATCTGATTAAAAGCACCCAGAAGTCCCTATGCCACCGCCTGAATACTTGTTTGGAAATAGCCTCCACTATAATTAGTTCACTGCCCTTAATCTCAGGATCCCACTAAATTTCAGGACATGGACACAATGTAGACAAATGTTCTGCCAAAGTATATCACACATGACCTTGCATACAAATGCCATTGAAGTTCTTCCCAACTGATTCTGGCCTTCACTATGTGCATTCTTATTTTATTCTGACCAGAATTACCCATTGACTTCTGCTGACAGATTCTAGCATTTTCTATTACACATCTCCAAACATTTCTAAATTCTTGCCACCAACAATTTGCAAAGGCTTCTATACCACACAGAAAAGTATAGTCACAACAATGACTGCCTTCATGGTTCTCAAGGAACAAAATCAATATATGATACATGCATAATCGCACAAGGGGATTTTCTAGATAGGTTTAAGGAGTCAGTGGCAGGAAAGTTCACAATGGTCAGAGTCAGAGCATCCAGTAGATGCTCACCTCAAGTGTTTAGAATGTATGGAATAGGAGGGTGAAGAAGGCAGCACCAGGCAAAGTTTAAAGGCCTTTAAGCTCCCTGTAGAGTGCTTGATACCCTTTTGTGATGGAAAACTAAAGTAACTGGACTAATGTCCTAAGGCAATGGCAAAAAATGGAAGCTTTTCTAAAACAGATCCATTGCTTCCTTCTTTCCATTTTTATTCTATTCATGCTAAAAGCCTAGTGATTGATGCCATTCATATCTGGAATGGATTTTTGGCCCTGAGATTGTTAAGACTACATGTCAGCCATCTATAGACAGACTATTATGTCATCTACAAACAGACCTACTCGGCTAAGTAGTTCTTACTACAGTGAAGTTGACCTGTAACAATTAACAGCTACACTTTCACCATGACAATATTGTATTAGAAATAATTTAGAGATGACTTAAAGAACATGAGAGGATGTGTGTAGGTTACATGTGAGTATCATTTCAATGTATACATGAATTTAAGCACTCCAGATTTTTATATCTGCCATCATTTATAATGCTTACTATAAAGCTAATGTTGTATAAATAGATTTTTGAGCACTACTTAAACTTAATTTATAAATACTTAAATATAGTTTTTAAATAGTTAAATATAGTTTAGGAAATATTGACACGAGATAAGCCAGTGCATGTTCTGTTATAAATACAAGAACTTTTATTGGCCTTGGTTGATCAAATTTGCTGATGTGGATCCAGGGAAATGATTATATCCTAGAATTCAATGTTTGACTCAGTAATGTATTTCTCATATTGTTGACATATAAGAAGTGTACTTATACTAGATGTGGTAGTGTAACAGAACACTTTAGGCTGCATAATTTAAAAGTAGCAGGAATTCATTGTCCTTTAGTTTTAGTGGCTGATATATCATAGGTTAATATACCAGTAGTTTTGTTGTCTAGATTGAACCTGATATCTGCTTCCAAGATGATGTCTAGAAAACTGCATTCTGTAAAGAGGAAGAATATTGTATTTTACAAGGCAGAAGGCAACCATCAAAAGGAATTAACTACCTCTCCCAAAATCTTTTATAATGAGAATTTGTCATGCCTAATCACATCTTTCGGGCTTCACCTCCTAATACCAACACATTGACAATATCTGAATTTTGGAGAGGTGTTATCCAGCCACAATATTAGAATAAACCATAAAAACCTGTCTTAACATTAAATATTTCTATATTTTAAAATAACAGCAACATTACATGTCTATGAATTTATTTTCCACTGATTAGCTAACTTGTACAGGAGTTTTTCATATGTATGTTACTATTTAAATTGATAATTGGGAGGAGATCTGAGCATACTCTGCTTTTCAGATTCAAACTGACATGGGGATAACCTAGTTCTCTTATTTATGATCCAAGACATTTATTAAGTCAGCTTAGAGTACTGGAAAGACTAATGTTTATAGTCAAACGACATAGATTTTAATCTTCATTCTGCAATTTGATAGCATTGTGACCATTAAAATTCACTTCAGTACTTTAAAACACTAGTTAAATTATGCATCACATGGAAATAATTAACTTATCCATTGAGAAGTGAAGAGTAAATGAGAGAACATGTGGAATATCTATTATAGCAGATGACATTCATGTTAACTTTTTCTCTCTGGCATCTTATATCATCATCACAAAGAATTAGAGACAAATTTACTCAAAATTAAATGATTGTTGTGATAATTAAGTTACCTAATAGATGTAGCATCGACATCTTTGATATTTTGTACACCTTCCTCATATTCCAAGAAAAGGACAGAAACTATCATCTGAAATGTATCTTGCATCTATAATTTTCTGCTTAACCATCTGGATTCCAATCTATTGATTGCAAATAACTCTGACAAAGGATGTATCTTATATTTTATAGGTTCCATTCGCCTTATAAACTATCTACAATTTTACCATTTTATATATCAAGTAAATCGATAGTACAGTGATTTGCAAGGTATGAAAGACTGGCATTCAGACACTGTTGATGAAAGTATAATTTGGTGCAAATTTCAGGAAGAAAAATTAACCATGGACATTAACATATTGAATGGGCTGATATTTAAGATTCACCACTAGGCTATTCATGCTCCAAATGTACTTGTGAATACCAAAATGCATATACAAGTTAATTTATTGCAATGTTAGAAAAAGTATTAATATAAATGTCCATTAGTGAAAATTGATCAAATTATGGTAACTCCATATGATGAAATTTATTTGGTGTCAGGATTAGGGTTACAATTAATGTGAATTGTGGAAGAGAATCCATGAGACCATATATGAAAACAATTTAGAGGTGGAACAGTATTTAAGAAGTGATTTTATATATATATATATATATATATATATATATATATATAATCAATAGATAACAAATATGTATCTCACATATAAGCTTTATACACATAAAATATCTCCCTAGGGATGTATAAGTGATATCAGGTCATATTTGAAGAAAAGATCCCCAGCTGATGTAAACAACAGACTGAAAATAATCTTACATTTGCTTTGCAAATGTCTGTACCTCCTTTACCTTTTGACTTTAATATAGTGGACATGCATTATTCATTTAAAATCTATCAATAAAAACAGAATTCAAACATAAGATATCAAATTTGTGACATCTTCGTGTTCGTAATTTAGTTACGTTGAAAGCTCTCATGGCAGATTTTGTGTAAGAACTGTATTTGGAAAGTTTCTCTGACTCCAAGATCACGGTTCTTACCATGATGCTACTTGGACATATTTTTAAAAAATCAAAGAGAAAAAAGCAAAACAATGATTAAACAAGCAGCTCAAGCAGTGGAATTATAAATTAAGGCAAACATTTTCACAACAGATACATAGATAGATCGATAGATATTATGTTTTCATACTATGTATATGCAAAAGCAGATCATAGTATGTTGATCTGAAGATGAGTCATAAAACTATATTCAGAAGTTATTGATTTGTCCAATTGAAACCTAATATCAGGTGAATTGTACATTGATTTTTTCAGAAGAACATTGTGAAATGCATCAGTGCACTTTTTCCTGCTGAGTCTGCAAACTTCCTATGAAAATAAGCACATTGCTTTGAACAAAGCTCTACTGAGGTTCAATTGGATTTAAGTTTAGGTTAAAATTGAATGACCATGAATCCATATAACCAGATGCTAACAAGCATTAATTTGAAGTCATAAACTAGAATTTTACAGGCTAACTGAATAAAGACATGGTTGAGAGCTTCATAGACTGTCCATCTTTAATATGCTACCAAAAGTTTATAATTATCTTGAATAATATCCAGGATATTCTTTCAAATAAAATCATTTAAAACCTTGGGCAGGTCAATAGACTGTCTAGTCTAATATGTTCAATTGTGCACATATAAAGCGTTTGCAACCTTCAAGGGGCTCAAAGCAAAGAGCACAGTCAATTGTAGAGCAGAAACAAATTGAAAACAATTGAGAAACTTTATTGTTTCTAAGTCGCACAAACAAATCAGTATCTTCAAGGTAATTATCTAGGTTTTTTTTTTAATGGTTATGACAAATTAACTTATTTCTTGTCTGAGTCCCTCAAGTAGATTCTAATATAATAATGATAATTTATATTGAATGATACTTTAAGTATAATAAGATAATATGTTGAGATACTAAGTAAAAGTGTTTTGTCTTTCATAATCCCAAGGTTTTAATTGTACCACCTCATACACAAGCAGGGTGAAATTTTTTCCGAGGGTACCAGCAGGGACTCTCACATCTGTAAGGGAAATTGAGCCTCTTTCAGACTTTGGAAAATGGATGAGAAAGACGATGCCCTTTGGAAAAGAAGACAGCTTCAAATCTGAAGAGTTGTTTTAATAACCCACAGTCACTGTTAGAAGGATTGATAATGACAAAAATTAACTAAACTATAGCCAAGTCACATCTTTTTGCACTTTATACACATGGTCTGCAAAGGTTAAACCATTAAAAAAAGATAAAATCTTAAAACTTATGTGATTTGCTGCTGATTCTTGCCAGGAGATTAGGACATAGCAAAGCAGTTTTTTTAAGTGGGAGTGACCATCAAGGGTGAGGATTTACTAATTATGAGGATTCAGGACACATGTGCCTGATGCTTACTGGGCAATGCCGTCTTTAATTTTTCTTGCTCAAGAGCAAGTTAAAACCTGATAACAGTCTCCTCTGTCATGAGGTCAGGCTGGTTATTGTTGGGACTGCTTAGAGCTAATATCATGGAGATAAGGAGTATATAAAAGATGGTCATTAAGCTCATAGCTGTTGTGAGCCTTTGCACAAACCCACTCTGTGCTCTTCAGAACATATTTCTTTTATTATTTTAACTGTCCCACACTCACTCTGTAGAGCTCAGCTTTTCAGATCACTCTTTTTTCTTAAGCACTTATTTTGGATTTCTTTATCTTTTTTTCTTTTGCTCTAAATAAAAATTAAACTTTCATATTTGTTGATTGTCCCATCTAGTTCTTTGAAAGGGACTCTAAGGGCCAGGAAAAGACAGTTGGTCACTACAATACCAGGTAACAGTATGATTTTTAAGATTAATAATGCATTGTAATTGATAGGATTTCCTTCCTCCTCCAAATAATTTAAGCATAATGGAATTTAGTTTGATTCGCAAATAAACAAAGCATTATGGAAGCAGTCCAAAGACAGTTTAATGGCACCATGTTTATAAGGCTTCCAGCACCTCGTATCTTTTATTTGTTCACACTTAACTAGTGATCTCTCTACTAGGTCTAGCAGAACAAACAAAGCAAAGAGAGATATTCTTTAAAATCACTTCTGGAAAGTTGCACATGGCATTTCTACTTTTATGTGATTGGAAGAAACTTGGTTAAATGGATTTTAAGGGGCTGCAAAGTCACAAGCCACGTCCCCAGCTAAATATCAGGATTATATTTTCAAGAAATGTGAACTTTAGAGAAGATATAGCCATTTAAATATAGATTCTTAATTTATCAATGAAGAAACTACATGAAGAATACTTCTGATACATACTTTATCCTCAGTATTAGGGACTGAATCCTAAGACCTCTATAACTAAGCTGTGTCCACAAACTCTCCAGACTTTAGACTTCAAATTTTTTCTGTACCAGGAATCAAACTCACTACCTTGTACTTGTCAAGCAGTGTTGTGCTAGTGAATTATATCCCTAGACCTGGACTTCATCTTTATATTCTTATTTTGAGATAAGGTTTTGCTAAATTGACCAACCTGAATTTGAACTTGTGATTTTGTTGCTTCAGCTTTCTAAGAAGCAGGAATTAGAGTCCTGAAAAACAAAGTTTAAGACTGTTTCTAAAATTTTCTTAAAAACTGCAGATACTAGTTCACTCAGATTTTGCTGGTGGTTATCATTTCTAAAAATATTTGTTTCTTTCATGGTTGTCAAATGTATACCTCACTGTTCTGGTTCTGTGCTTTCTTGCATGGAATTTTTATTTTAGTGTGTTTCAGAGTGAACTATTTTTTAAAGAAAATTGAAATCACAATTAAAATTTAGTTGCAAATGTGATACTACACATACAGCAACTTAAATGATGGTGGATTTGCTGCTAAGTTTCCACATAAATTTGCTAAATTTTCATCATACAACTGATATGATATGCATGTGAGATAGTTCCTGACATGTTAATTCTGATTTAAAAAAAAAATTTGAAGATGTGGTATATGAATGTACCAACCCTTGACAATTAATTTAATTACATGTACTGTACACGAGTACCAATAAAAATTTTTAAATGTTTAAAAAGACTAAGAAATCATTAATTGGTGTAAAGATATACTATATAAAATATAAATAATACATTATTCATGTTGACTACCTAATTTCAGGCAAAGGTGTTGTGCAGTATTTAATTATACACAATAAAATGATGTCAATTTTTCTTAATTTTAATTAAAATATAGCTTACAATTTGAGTACTTGATCAATTGTGTAATATTCAAATGATTAAACAAAGTAATAATGAGTTTTTTTAATTCATAATGTATTTTAATTCCCTCATCACTAACTTCTTTGTTTCTAGCATTTTAATTTAAAATTTTTGTATAGTTAATACTTTGGGAAAATCATCCATTTAATTAAAAAATACAGCATACGATAGTATAAAACTACTCTTTAGTTTACCTGCAACTTTTTCAGTAATGTACATAGTTATTAACTATTTTGGTAGAAGTTATTGAAATGTATTACTTTCTTAAGGAAAAAGTGTTTTAATTTACACTTAAGTGTATTTTAATATTGAATTATTTGATCACTTTTCTATTGTTTCCATCACCTAATATTTCTATGTCCTTTTACATGATTTTCTAGTTCATTATGTTGAATTTTAAGTATAATCTTTTCCTCTTTTGAAATATTTCATGCTTGTATTATTGAGTACCTAATTTTCCTCTGGAGTTTGCTGTATTAAAATTTTATAAAGTTTGATATTTAGTGCAAATTTATATTTTTTAGAACAGATTACAACCTCTTGCATTTTACTAACTTCACCGCCTCTGTGTATTTGTGTGTATGCATGTACAGATATATGTGTGGGAAGGGTGTGCTTGTCTGCATATTTGTGTGTGTATGTATAAATATATGTGAGTTTATAAGGAATATCATGTGTTTCTATATATGTGTACCAGTGTGCTAGTTACATGAGTGGATATATAAGTTTGGGAAGCTTATTTTTAGACAACCATGGGATACATGTGATAAGACTTGGGTATTATGTATTCATGAAATTTTTGAGTATTGTATGGATATGTGCATTGGAGATGATGTATGTATATGTGTTTGTGTTGTGTTTATGTTTGGCCATGCATGTGGGTGTATTTTTACCCATATTGTGGTGGGAAGAATATGTTGTTACACTTTGGATCAGGGATGTCTAACAAACACTCACCTGTTGCAAGGTTAATCCCAGCCTGATGATGCTATTGGCAGGTGTTGGAAACTTTAGGAAGTAGGGCCATATTGGAGAAAATCAGTCACTAAGGAAGATCTTTGAAGACTATAAACCCTTACTTTTTCTCTGTGCTTCATGGCAGCAATGCGGTGAGAAACTTTGCTCCCCTATATACCTCTGCCTTACCTCAGGCCCAAAATGAAACCAAGAACCATGGACTAAATCACATGGAAAATGACCCAAAATAAGTCTTCCCTACTTTGTGTTGATTTTCTCTGGTGTAATTTCAAGTTAAAAAGACCACTTATGTAAGTTGTGAGTTTCTGAACAAGGGAGGTATATGTATGTATGTATGTGTGTAAGCATGTCGGGTGTGGGTGAGGATGGATTTGGTAGAACGTTGAGTAGTCAGAAGGTTTGTAGGTCTGTGTGCTTGCTTTCCTGTAAGTGTGGATAAGTAGGTGGGTGGACATGGTGGGATGTACTCTGTGTGGATAGCGTGCATTTATGTCTGTGTATTGGCAGTGAGACACATGTGCAAGTTGATTTTTTGTATGGTTGTCTAGTATGTATATGTGCATTTCTAGGTATGTGGATATTTGTATGCAGATACACATCTGTACGGGGGAACCTGAGAAGTATTTGTGTGTGTGTGTGTGTGTGTCTGTGTGTGTGTGTGTGTGTATGTATGTTTAATGTGTGTGAGTGGGCTTGGATGCTGGTTGTAGAGGAGGATAAAGAGAGGTTCAGACAAGGGAGGTAAAAAAAATATTAAATGATACACATGAACATGACTAAGCAGAGTTAGGATAAAGGGTGGCACCCACACTAGAAGAGAAAAAGAGACTAGAGAGAGATAGAGACAGAGAGACAGAGACAGACAGAGACAGAGAGACAGAGAAAGAGACAGAGACTGAGAGAGGCAAAATTTAGCTGTGAGATGCTAGTATATCTTGCTGCAGAAATTTTGCTCAGAATGTAACTCCAGTAATGTAGGAAAGGAAGAGATTTTTCTTTTCTCTTAATGTTTTCCGCCTTCATTACTTTGTTTATACACATACTGATTTAGAGAAAGCAAAAGGCATCATCTTCCTAAACCAAAGGATTAAGTAGCAAGCTGTTATGGTTTGTGTCTGAATGGCCTCCAACCCTCATGCAGTCATGGAGGTGGCTGAACATAGCACTTGTGATTAGTTGGTTGTCTAGTGATGGGATTGGCAAAGTGACTGCTGTACCCACCCAGGGACCTAGTCAACATACAATATAGGGGCGAGAAGGAAAGTGTTTTTCCCTTTTGCTCTTTTCACTCTTGTTGCTTGTGGCTGCCATGAATGGTTGCCTCTTGACCATGCCACTTTGCCTTGGAGGCAGCTGAGTATTGCCTGAAATCTCCAAAATACTGTAAGATAAATAAACCTTTCTTTCCCTCCTTCTGGGTTTCAGCTATTTTGTCTCAGCAGTGAAAGAAAAGTAACCAAGAAAGAAGCAAAAAAAAAAAAAAGTTATATCAATGAAATGGAGGTCACAGAGGTAACTTGAAAGCAAAATTTCAGAACACAAGACATAGATTTCATAGCTTTTCAGATTCCAGCATATGGTACTTAGAACTTCCACATAAATACCATTTCCTCAGTGAGTTAGGAATTAAGTCATGTTTTGATGAAGAAGCTACGTTAAGTCATTTGGGCTTAAGCAATTGTTTCAGTAACATGATAAAGAACTAATTTAGAATGAAACTTATTAAATTAATTAGGAATGAACAAATTCCTTGAGGATACAGATACATTTGTTAAACATACTTTAACAAATTTGTTAAACATACTTTAACTCTTCTGCCTGATTTTGCACTAGTACTCCTCAGGTAGGACTCTAGAATTGGTATTTTTATGTAGAATATGAATCATATTTTTTCAGACAGGATATGTCAAATGCCAAGTGACACTGAATGATGACTAGTGGTTGGTTACTGCAATACAATCAATGAGGTTGTTTAAACATATCCATTCCATAATTTATGGAAACTGTGAATGTGGTACATTATGTGATGAAATGGGCTTTGCAGGTGCAACTAAGGAAATAACATTAGAAGTCTATTGTGTCTTATGCAGCTGAGTTCCAGTGAACTCATAAGGTTCTTTACAAGTCACAGAGCAGAAACTCATGGTCAAAAGCAGATATAACAACACAGTCAGAAGCAGGAGTGATTTCAGAAACAGTTATAGAGTGAAGAAATGCATTTGAGCTTTAAAACTTTAGATAGATATAAGGCTTTCCCTTCAGATTCTTCAAAATGAATTTACCTTGATGAGATCTTGACTTTAACCTAGGAAGTTGGTTTTTGGTCTTCTAATCTGCAAAACAAGTAGAATGATCAATTCATTTTTTTATATTTACTAAAAGTTCTGTTAAAAAGGTTATAATGGAGTCAATTATATGTATGCATATACATGTGACTCAATAGAGACAATGGAAGTTAATTAGCTTCACGCAGATTTAGCGAAGGTATAAGGAGGTAAGAGCTACATGTGTTGAGGGGCTACATGAGGAGCTGGATATGTTGGGGGAATGCGGTAGCACATAAGTGCCAGATGAAAAGAAAAATAAAGAAGTAACTAAGATTAGCTGTTGACCTGGGAGAAGAGTGAGGCCATGATAAAGTGTTGATAAAATTCTAACACAACAAAATCACCCTCCACAGATCAAGTCTGTGTTGAAATAGGATTAAGGGAATTGTTGAAAAATACATTAGTATCCACACCCTTTTTTGATTTACACAGATTTAATGAGTTGAACCCAGACTTAAGAAAAACTGCACATGGATTCTGTTGTGGATTCTGTAATAATGGATATTAGAGAACTGCAAATTATAACTTTGGACATAAGCAACTTTAACACAAAGTCAACTAAGTTCTAGGAAATCTTCAAAAAGAACACATCAAATAAAAACTAATATGGATTCATAGAGTAAATGCACTACAAAAGACTTCATAGATTATTTTATCTAACAATAACAAAAAATAAAGGTCCTCAGAGAAGGGAAAATACACATTTCCCAATTTAAATGGTAAATATACAGCAGAAATCACAGGGAAACCAGAACCTCTTCTCATATGGGCAGTAACCTTCCAGTTTTCCATAGTACAAATCAACTAATGAACATGAGAAGAGAACTATTTAGTTGCTTAACTAGAGGGAGTTCTAAATGTTTTTACAAACTAGTGAGGAGAGGATTTGCTCAAATAATCAAATAGGAGTTAACTTCCATCTGCCTGACACACAGCTAGACAATGCAGACATTAACAAGCATGCTGTTGTGTCTTGGGGAGGAAACAAATATATAAGCATCTATGCATACATGGGCATGGCAAGTTTGATTCAGCTTGATTATGTCAGTAGCTGTGATTTAGACAGTTCCAAAATATCTGTCAAACTAGTGAATAAGATCAGAAGGAATTATCAGAATAAGCCAACAATGAACAGGGGAATTTGTATAAAAAGCTGAAATATATCCTGAAGGGAAGTGATATGAGAAAATTTTGGCTTAATAAAAATGCAGTTGCTATGTATTTCATGAGCATCTTTCACGTGTATTTCTCCCAAACCTAGTGATCAAATATGCAGAAAAGTATCTCTAAGAAAAAGCTAAACGTGTTTGTGAATATGTTCTGAAGCATTGGGAAACAAGGAAAAATTACACGTGTACCTGTGTCATAGAAAGTAACTTCAGTGTTTGAAGACTTTGCATAAACACACTGTTGCTCAGGCACAATAAGGTATGTAAAATATATCAAGGACTCAGGGCCTTGATTATCCCTTCTTGTGTTTAACCTTTTGCTCAGCAACATTGCCTAAGGACAACTTGCTGGGATCCTCAGAGAATGCTGTGGACAGAGCTCACAGCATCTTAGGTAAAGTTGTTTCTGAAACTGAATAAGATTAGAATAGAAAAAAGACAATGACAAATCGCAGAAATAAAAGCCATTCCCTGCAATGCTTGAAAGCAGGTAAAACAGGAGATGAGCTATATTAGCAAGTGAGATGCACTACAGAGAAATTCTATTTATAATGTTAACCTGATCTCTACATGCAACCTACCTAGGGAGGCATGAGTTCAATATATGCAGGAAACTAAAGAGACATAGATAAATAGTAGAGGTAACACATTCTGTGATATGAAATTATTCCGGGTACAGAAGGTTCATATACATACATATGCTTGCAACTGACCAAGAATGGGTCCTAAAAGCCTGTTTTAAACAAATCCTTTTTGCATTTCCCCAAAATATGCATTCCTCAAAAAGAACTCCTCTTTTATACCTTCAGGAAAAATAATTGAAAAATCAAAATTTTGTAAAAGTATGTGGCCTGTGTCAAGTCATAATGACTTCACCTGTAATAAAAGCCTTATTAATATGGATGAGTCAAAAATGATCTAGTTAATTGGTTTGAGACATAATGAAAATCTATCAGAGCAGAAAGAACTAAATGTCTGTGCTTTCAAAAGCCAAGAACAATGAAATCCCTGTAAGGAAAATGTCCAAGGGAATTTCTCAATTTCAGTCAACTGACGATGAAGAGACTCTTTGGTGGTTGAGTTAATCCTTGCTCTGTCAAGACTACTTATTGTGGGGTGAGGTTCCACATATGACCTCAGTATGCATGCCACTAAAACACAGAACCCTGACATTTTCCATAATGCTGACATGTATTGTTAAAGAGTGATTGGCCTACCCTGCGCCATGAGAGATTTTACTACATAAATTAGAGTATTATTCTAATACTATAAACTATAAAACTTTGTCTAGTCTTCTGCTCATAGTTGCTATATACAAATAATTGCTTTTGTTGATGAAGATACCAGGCCTATGGTTCAGTTAAAAAATTAAGGCTTGAAGGCCAGAAGTAGATGAGACAAAGTGACACATCAGCTGCATTTTGTCATCATTATTTTAGGCTTTGTCTACCTAATTTCTTTGTCATCTTTAAGCTTTGGCTTTAAGTCTGCCTTTGTTCATAATCAGATGCAGCTATTGGAGTTCCAGTAATCATATCAGCATCACAGAATAAAGGCAGTAATGGGGGAGAATAGTGAAAGGGTAAGGTTAGGACAAAATGTCTGATGCAGATTAATTTCTAGTTTTGCTTCTGACACTAGGAATTTAAAGACATTATAGTCTTAAGATATCAGAAAGAGTTCTTTTGTTTTTTTGTAGTAGAAATGGTAGTGAAAGCCTATAATTTCAGCACACTGGGAAGCTGAGGCAGAAGGATAACAATGTCAAAGCCAGTCTGGGAGATCTGGCATCTCAGTGAGTCCTTGTCTAAAAACAAACAAACAAAAAAATAGTATGTTGGTTTGGAATTAACTCGGCGCAAAGATCCTAGACTCAATCGCTGGTACTCTATAAATTAAGAAATAGGATACACACACACACACACACACACACATATGAAAGACAGAACAGCAGAATCACTTTTGCATACTTTTAGTGACATGATGAAGATAAAAATTTCGTTACAACAAAATTCAGAGCTTGCTTATCTGTTAGTCAGCTTTCCATTATTCTAACTCCTGATGCATTGAGTTTTAAAAAGGAAGGATTGATTTGGCTCAAGTTCAGTTCTCTTAGCTGTACTGACTTTGAGCCTGTGGTGAGGAAATATGTCATGGTGCAAAGATATGTGGTAGAAAAATATACTCACCTCGTCTCAGCTAAAATGCAAAGGGAGACAGAATGGAGTGCATCGCTAGAGTCTGCCTGAAGAATGCACCCCAGTACCTACGACTGGCTCTCACCTACAGGCATGACCTCCATTCTGAGCACCACATCTTTAACACATGGGGCTTTGAGGGACACTTCAGGTTCAATCAATATAGCAACAGAAATAGATTTATAGACTTCTGTTTTTAGAAAGAATTGTGATGATCATTCTAATGAACATAAGTAACATGTTTGTTCTGGCACAACCATGAGGAAAAAAACTTTCAATTAATTTTCTCTTACAAATAACCCTTATTGGAGAACATGTGGTAACCATTATTATACCTAAATGCAGAATAAACTGAGACAGAAAAAATCTGCTTCTATAACATGGTAGTAAATGGTAAGACTACAATTAAAATGAATCCAAATCACAACAAATGATTTAACTCCACAAAGATAGATAGATAATGATAAGCATTTGTTTGAAACCTCCAAAGTTGGGAGATGTGAGTTTGTTAGGGAAGGAAATCTATTTAGAATCTTTCCCTATATGCATCACAAAGATGTATTGTTATTCATGTGAATTGCATTTGATGAAATATTAAAACATGGTTGCTAATTACTTGATCAATTTAACAAAAGCAAATTTTTTGTTTCAATAGATTCTATAGCAAGCAGCCAGAAACTCGAGAAATTTCCATTAGAAAAAAAAAAAAAAATTTTATCTATAGGTTGATAAAAGAAGCTGTTAATTATCACTATGAAGAAATGTCAAAATGTGGTATAATGACTGAATATTGAATATATCAAATGATAGAAAACAGTTATTTAGCTAATGGGAACTTTAGAAACATTGATAATGAAGCAAGAACACATAGTTTAAAATTACGGAAAAAGAAATTAATTTGCCTTACAAATAAAAGCAATGATAGCTTATTTTTAATAGAATTTTATGTGAGAATTAAACTATTCTATTAGTGAATAAGATAAACTTTTTAAAATTAACCTGCAGTCATACTTTATTCAATGTCATAATTATAGTAACAATAATTTTGTGATTTTTTTTGCATTGTGAAACTAATTTTCCCCTCAATCAGACACTACTGTAAAACAAAATAAAAGGCACCTTTCAGACAGAAAATGAGCCAAGTAATCATGATCCATAAATTGTGTGAAAAGCAAAAATGATATTTCATTGGGAGAAACTGAGATGGAAAATAAATGAAAGGAAAATCAATTTAAAAAAGAATGAAAATAGAGCCACAGCAGAGAGGGAGAAAGAGGAATTAGAAGTGGGAGACAGAGAGATAGAAAACAAAATAAAACAACAATGTGTGACTAACAATAAGCTTTTACTATGGTTATCTAACAATATCTTTTGTCTTTGTATTATCAATATGATTACTATATGTGTCTGTTATGGATTAAAATCTAGTGGGAGACTTAACACCAGCTGAATTAAATCAGCATGGCTCTGCATGTAGATGGCCCACTGAGGAAACTTGCCAGCACAGAGACATAGAGAAAAAGAGGTAGGTACCTGGCTTCTCCTAAATGTTGCTGTTTTGAGCCATTGATTCTCCGGGAGGAGCTTGTCATGGATATGAGTTTCCCAATTGAGTTTCCCAATATGAGTTTGACCATTATCAGAGGAGCTTGGGACATTGTTGGTGAGCATGGCTGTGGTTCACTTTGGGGGAGCTCTGGTCCTTACATAGAGCATTACTTCCTGGCTCTATGTAAGGGGGTAGATGTGTGCTGTTTAATCTCCAGGAGAAACTTGTCATGCTGGCTTTCTGGCATTTACTCAACTGTTCTTATCATTGAGGCTCAGAACCTCTGTGTCACTGAGGATGGCTGTGGTAGTTTTCAAGGCAGACCTGGTCCTTATTTTGAGTTGACTTCTTGGCTCCAGTGTTAGAACCCTCAAACTACCGGCACAGCTCCTTCACTCCACTGACATAGACTTTCTAGCTTCCACCAGTGACCTTTGAGCCTTCCCAGTGCATATCTGTAAAACAGACTGGTGTGAGTCCTTCTCTTGGACTCTAGACCTCCAGCTGGACTTGAGCGAGGCATTAATATTGGCTCTAGGTTTTCATGCAGAAAATTGTTGTGGGATCCAGGACCTGGCTGAATATTCTGGATCTTTAATGTTGTGGATAGATTTCCTGCATTTTCTTGTTTAACTCTGGGTGAGCACCATAAAACAATATTATAAATTTTGTGTCCTGATTATAATTGTTCTCCTCACAACCACTGACTACAACAGGGTCATAGTTCCCTCATGCTTTAAATGAACACATTAGGCTAAACAAGAGGGGACTTTAACTTTAAATTTTAGTAGCCTTTACAAAATTCTCCCAAAAAATCAATCAAAAATAAATGTCCTTGTGAATTACAGAATCTTTGGGTGTCTAAAGTATCCTATTCTAATCCTAGGTCTCGCTTATCATCTTCCCTTTCTGTGCATGCTTGATTGATAGCTTCCTGATAAAACATTCTATATTAATGCCCCAAGCTTGATACTTACTGTGAAGCCCTGGGTAGAGGTGTCTTCAATGCTTCTTCAGACTTTTTGCTTTTCCTCACATTCAATTTCAATGTTCCTCTTGTTCACGGTTATCTCACTCTCTTGAATTGAGAATGCCCCTGTGAAGTCTGACCCCTAGGACTCCTCCCTCAGCTGGACATTATCAGGCTATTCTATTGTTGTTTTAGGTACCAGGAATCAAACTCAGGAGTTTGAGCTTTCCAGGCAGGCACTTATGCCACTGAGCTATATCCCCACTCCTCTCAGGTTATTTTTACTTCCAAAATACCATGCACATCATCATTTGTGGGTTATATCACATGATTCAACAATTGCATCATTGTGAATAATTTAGAAACCAGAAAACAACCCACATGATCCAGAGTTGGCAATGTTATAAAAGAATCCAAAACTCAATGCTGCCAGGAAGATGGTATGATTGGTGTTATTTTTGTTTTTGTCTTTTGTATCCGAGAGTCAGAGAACATGACAGATTACAGCAATGACATTTTCTTCTTAAAGGTATGGATTAGACACTTATAAATTATCTTCAGGAGACGTTAATATTGAAACAAAAAGTGAGAATCTAAAAATGAGTTTAAAGAAAGTTTCCTTCTTTTCAACAAATGTTAGATCAATCTAAGTGCTGAAATAAGGGTTTGGTTTAGATTGTTTCAGGTGCAGAAAAGATTGTGTGTGTGTGTGTGTGTGTGTGTGTGTGTGTGTGTGTGTGTTCCTAAAGAATATGCAAGTTCACATGATTGATTCTTTTATGCTTCCATACTATGGAATAAATTCTCTATAAATTTTAGTTAGGGTTATACATTTTTTTATGAGCGGTTCACTTGGGCTTAGAACCATGCTCAGAGCAAAGCTGTGCCAATGATAGTATACTTATTCAATATGAAGCAGCTGTGTTACCTACCCAGCTGTTTTAAGGAGTCATTTATTACAGTAGTTACACAAAAACATGCTGAGGATACAGACAAGACAGTCCAGATTGTTCTAATTGTGAAAATGGAGATGAGATTCCAGGAACCTCTTGAAAATAAGTGAGGGTTATTTTAAGGGCTGAAAATTAGCGAGGGTTATTTTAAGGGTTACTAAGGTAGATGAGGTCACTTGTTCACAGATCTCTGACTACAAGTATAAAAATCTCTCACCCTTACAGCATAATGGTAGGAATCCCCATAGAATTTCTAAAGATTCTGGCTGATATACAGAAAAATTAATACCACTAATAAGAAGCTGTGTAATTTAGCACTTTAAAACAAATTGCAAGTATTTTGAAAAATCTCTTTAATAGCCACTCTTTCAAATTATCTATGTTATGATGGATAGATGTTAGAAATTGTAATCATTCGCATGATTTCTCAAATTGGTTTCAATACTTATGTAAGGTGTTTGTAGAAATCTCCGTTTTAATCTTTTGCCTGAAGGTACTATCCAATTACCGTAACATGGACTTCTTATAAATCTAATCCATCAAGTTAAGTACATACTGTATCCGGAGTGATTTTTTTCTTTTTTTTACAGTCCTGTAGCTAAATTCACTTTGAATCAGAAATGTAAAGGGAATTTTTGTAATCCTAGCATATATTTTTTCCATCAGAACTATTTTATGGATACATCTAAATTATTTTTCAGTTAACTTGGTATGAACATAGGCACTGTATGCTTAGCTATCTTAACTTATAGGCAGGAGTATAATTTAAAATTACTCCTGAGTCATTAACTTCACTTTTAACATAGAAAAATTATTCTAGAAGCTTCTGAGATATAGAAGCTACGTTTTACTGTAAAAGACAACTACTTGAACTTTTAAAAAACATTTTTGACTGTCTTTGATATTGCTCTCTGTCTTCCTATTTATTAGGTATAATTTTATAATACCACTAATAAAATTTGAATCACTGAATAAAGGATACGTTTATTGACAAATGCTTTGCAACTTCTACATTTGTTCACTTGTAAATAATTCAGACTTTATATTGTTTCTTAGAATTATGTGTGTTCTTTGTAACAAAGTTCTAGTTTCTTAAAAATCTAGAAAACAAAAAATGGAAATCAAACCTGATGACAGCAACTAAATTGTGATTTCATGACAGCTTATATGAGTTCTTCCATCCCTGACAATAAGCCAAACTCTCACTTTTCTGTCTTACTTTGCCTGACAACTAATGATTGCTTCTTTTGTTGTATTCATTACCTTATCCCTTTTTTGTACGGAAGTTTTTAGTAGCTTTTTATTTGACATCTTGATTAAAATTTAAGATATATGTTGTAAGCAACACACTCTCTGAGATTAATTCAGAAAAGCTAAAAACTTGTTTTGAAACTTACATAGGACAAAGTATCATGTCAATAGAAGAGGAGAAAGTGTGTGTACCTGGCAACAGATGGTCTCCATAACATAGCTTAATTGATTTTAATGTTAAGTTTTGATTAATTAAGAAACTTTTGTTTGGATAATAAATTACTCCTCTCAAGTTGTAGGTTAAGTTTTGAAACAGCTTGCTGATCATTTGTCTTCTCAAAATATGGAATTGTGAAGATCCAATCTAACTGCCATAGGCTTAATTTCTTTATTTTGAAACTGTTAATGCTGTATTTTAGAAAGTGAATGGTCTGGTCAAGAACTCAGAGGGTGTCAGTGTTATTTGAGAATGCCATTCTTCGTTATCTATCTCAGAATAAAGAATGATTCCTTTACAATTGAGTTACCATCAGGGACATGCCAATAATGAATGCACTGTAGGTTACATAGGAAATCCTTTCTGTTGATATCTCTACTATGTATGATAGTCACACTGAACAATGGTAAATCAAACACCTGCTTCTTTATTGAGAGGTAAATGAACATCCCATCTGCTCCTGAAGATGAGCTGGGTTACCAGTGCCAAAATTTAGCATCATTATCTACTATACACCACACATGCATTCAGCTGTTTACCATTTCTGTGGTACTTTGACACTAATGAAGCAACCGTACAATATTTGCTACAAATAGATCTAGACTCAGAGAACAGCAGGATTAGGAGTGTGCTTTTCTGAATCTGTATTTATAGAATTCTCATTCACTAGTAGATAATGCAAAGATAAAAAGTTACAGTGTGACAAAGAGATTTTATCAAGCTGGCCTACACTTGAAGCACATTTCAAGATAAGTGAAACAGAACAATTCACTACATATAACACTGATGACCTTTGTTGGGCTGCAGAAAGAAGCAGAAGGGTAGCAAAAGCTTGACTTTGAGCTATTATGTGTGTTTGTAACCTTTTTTTCCAAATATTTTAGCCCACTGAAAATTTTCACACTTTATTTCTACAAAAGATTGCTTTTGTGATTACCACGATCTCTCCTCCTAAACTCATTTTGAATACAATGAAACTTTTCCTGTTTCTTTATGAATGAGGTTTTTGAATTTCTCATTTGGTCAGATCTTCCAACTGCCGATAGCATTCCAGGAGATAGGAACTTTACCAGGCTGCACACAGTACAAAGACAGAAATAGAGCACATGATGTATTTGTAAGAGACCATTCAATGCTCACTGTAATGGGCTGTTTTCCAAGCACATTAATTCCTCACAACAACCTTACAAACTGTACACTGTTTGAAATGCAAATGTCAGCATTTGTGTGTATAAATACACATAAATGCATGTATCATATATCTCTGCTTTATAAAACATCTAATTTAATGAAATACCACTAAAAATGAAAACATCCAGCATCCAGATTTTTTTTTCTCTGAATGGTTTTAGGTGTTTTTTTTTTTTTTTTAATTATTATTACAAAATTTAGGTCTGTGAGAAGACCAGGACAAATGAACCTAAAATGTATTGCTGTAATAAATGCTTGAAGAAAATTAGGCACGTGTCAAAACATATGAAGCAGGTTGAAGAAGTCCCCCCTGGTCAAATATGAGCTAGACTCAGATCATCATAATATATAACATTAACAGTAAGTTGCACCTGGGCATGGAGCTGCTTGCCTATAATTCCAGCAATCTGAGAGGGTAAAGCAGGAAGACAATTATTACAAGCTCAGACTGGGTAATTTATGAATTTAGCCTGTCTCAAACTAAAATGTTTAAAAAGCAGGGCCCTGGGATCAATCCCTAAAGCAAAGAAAGAAACAAAAAAGAATAGATTACAAGTCGATGAATAAGATAAAGTCACGAATTCAAAATTACATAAAATAATTTCTGACTAAATAAATGGGAAATGAAAAGTTCTTAGTGCTGATTACTCGTATAAACATAGAAACAAAGATTGAGAAATGAAATGCATTTTGGGAATTATACAGCTAGATGATTCAAAAAGACAATTGAAGACTAGGACATACAAAGAGGAAAATCATTAATTTAGTGAGGTTGACAAGAACTAGATCATGTCAGATATTTATGGTGAGATGAAAGGGTGTTTAGGCTCCTCATCTGATTCATGAAAAGGGAACAAAAATACTTTGTTTAAAGCATCTGCCAAGAAAGTGCAGTGTGGACCTGCTACTGATGCAGCACAGGAGAGGTCCAGGTAAGTGTCACACTACAAAATCTAAGAACCATTGACTTTAAATCTGTCCAAGATTTTAAAGCAAGAAAGAGACTGAGCAATTATTGCAACTTGAAGAACACTGAATTAATGTAACAATTAAACTAAATAAATAGATCTTCCTTGATGAGACTCTGTACCAGAAAGTAAAGGAAATGTCATTGGAGAGTGGTGTGGTGCCTGAGTTGACTTCCTGGCTTGGAAGTGGTTATGGTGATTTGAAAGGAGATCTGCATGAAATTGATCCTGTAGTATTTAGGGATATTGGGGACACCCTTCCTGCAGCTTACTCTTTGTTATAAAAATGATGGATGATTAAATATGTAGGATGCATGCATGTATATATGTAAATGTACATATATATGTTTGTAAAAAGATAAAAAAAGCAATTGAAAAACAAATGTTGATGTATTGAATTTTAATAGTTGGGGAATCTAAATAAATATAGAATTTTTAGACTTTATAGTTTTTGGGAATTTAAATTATTTCAAAGTAAACTACTAATACTCAATTGTAATACTCCTGCCCAAAACACCTAAATTTATAACCACTAAGAGTCACTTTAAGAGTATGGATGTACTTTACTCTATGCTTTAAAACCCACTGAGGGACATTATTGCATAGATTCATAATAAAATAGACAACCATAATGATTCTGAGTTTGGAAGTTGTATAAAAAGCTAGTTGTATTTTGTTTTTACATTATCTATTATGTCCATCCTTTTGAATTTACTGACTCTGTTCTGATATGTCACATTTTGTTTTACTCTCTTCAAAAAATGTAATAAGAACTTTGGGAGCAATAAAACCCGAAATGTGTAATTGTCATTGTACAAGAGAAAAGAAAAGAAAGTGCTCTAAAGTTAAAACTGCATATATGTCTAAGTGTATAAGATAGATAACCATATTACTGAGTTTTGTTGGATCATTGAACAGAACTGTTTACACTCTCACTGTTTGAAAGTCCACTTTATATTCTTCAATTTTGTAACTTGAACAACTATTTATAAGATAAGAATATGTAATCTACTAACCAGTGATTTCTTACTGTTTATTTTTGTAAATTTTGTATTACTTGTACCCTTTTTCTGGTTTTTTTTTTCTTTTTCTCCTTAAAGAAAAAAAAAAAAGCTAGTGATTTTTAATTTATATTTTACATAATATAAACTATTTTTTTTAAAAAAGTAAATAAAATTTGTAATTGTAAAAGGAAATTTCAGTTTTTGGAAGATGATTGTCCAGAGTGGTATGACTTATGCGATGAAATGAATTCATGAAGGATCATTGAGGAGTAAGACATTTGTTCACATTACAAGCATAAATGATACACATGCTATCTGAGGCATGATCCTTGGGTGACTCACGTAGAATCCTTATTAAAATATACCTTTTATACACACTTGCAAAGTCCTGCATCAGAACCTTAGTTTTAACAAAAGTCTAGGTATCATTACTTAACCAGAACTGATCACTTTGGTAGCTCCTGCTATTTTTCAGGGGCCACTGTATCAAAGGTGTGACTTTCATAAAACTTGTAGATTAGAAAGACCCCCAATTTGTGTATATCATGCACCACAGTTATAAGAACTAGACTAGTTTTCATATTCAATATAACTACTGATGAGGAAGCTAAGATTTGTAAACCTTGAAGAGCCTTGCATTTGACTAAATCATTTGCTTGGGGTTTAAAACAGTTTTTAGCAGACGGTGTGCAGTGTGATAATGTTGGTATCTGGAAGAGCAGATCAATGAGCCAGAGAGTTGTAAAGTGTTTCAAAATTCAGATCCATAAAACAATGAAGATAAACTGAACTTAACATAAATTTTTGGTGGTTTCTGGTGAATATTAGAACTTTGCAGAATTTTATTTTAAACTGGGATTAAAATTGACTTGAAAACTTTGAAGGCTGGATGATCTTCGTTTAGTGTTATATTTTTTACCTGATAACAAGAGGTAAAACAGTAAGAATTACTAATCCTTTATTTTCATTTATTGTCAGTATAGAGCTTGCATGCAGCAATAAACTCAGGTAAGCAAATCACATTATTTTATTTTGAATAAGTTTCATTTTATTTTATCAAAAGAATTCAGTGTAATTTCTGTGTGACTGGCGGGGATAACATGAGCCTTAGACTTCCAGAAATTGGCTGGTTTCTCATTTCTCTGGAGTCCAACGCAGGTCAAGGAGCTGTCAGTGATGCTCAGACAGGAACAGATAGATTAGCTCAAAACCAGCCCTACTTCAGGGTGTATGGGACCCTGAGATGGGCTTTTCAATTGTGGGCTTGGGCTAATGCTAGGCTTCAGCCTGCCTAGTCACTTGGTGACATTTCTGCCTTCGAGCAGAGCTTCCAGGAGAAAGAAAACAACTCTTTGCACACAGCCAACCTTCTGACAGCCCCAAATGTCTCTTCCAGACCAGGGAAAACAATCCCTGTAAGTTGTTCAAGTTTGTTTGTCCACACCTGGAAGTTCCTGTTTACTCTAAAGATTTTCAGCCTTCCAAAAGTCCAAAAAATGTGACTTTAACTTTCTATCTTGAAACCTGCCTCCTTTTGAGAAAAAGAAATACAAACCATGTAACTGATTTAATCTGGCATTAGTGAGGGAAAAATCGTACATAATACCAAGAATATTCCAGTAATCCAAAAATAGCCAGTAGGTGAAGCTATGTTCTATCAAATAAATAATAAATTAACTTTTAATAAAAGTAAAGATTGAGCATTCCATAGAATTAATATATGCACAGATCCAAGGTTCTGCATATATCAAGTCAATATATACAGTGCCCTTTTAGGAGACTAAATGCTATGCCCATTTTAGAGATGAACAAACCAAGGATCCAGAAAGTTGAGTATAGTAACTCACCCAAGATCACTCAGCCTTTAAGTACAGATACTCAGCCAGAATCCTGGAGTCCAGCTCCTAATAAGATGTACTACCTCTTTGTATTCACCTCCAGCTTGAGCAGAGGAATTATTTTTCCATCCTTATCCTCTCTTGTATTTGATTAAAGAATTAAATACACATCCTCTTTCCCAATTTAACCTTCAGATGGAACAGAAGTAATACTTATTGTGTTCCTGTACCTGGTGCCCATCAGAGTTTATCAAAAAAGCCACTATCTATCATAATATTACCCTTTCCTTTTTTGTAAATCATCTTGATCCTTTTATAACACACTTGTACTTCAAGTCCTGTTCTAGACATTCTATACTGGATAAGGTGAATCTCTGTGTTTGATGAGTTTCCTTACATTTCTCTTATGTGAATTATCATTTTTCAGCTAGTGGTATACTAACTGATACTCTTGGTGTGACAAAATGTATTTTCTTGTAATAAAGGATATTACACTGTCAAGTACTTAGTATTTAGGGTTTTTTTTTTTTTAACAGGAATCCATGGGGAAAGACAAATGGAAAAAGAATTATTAGTGTCTGCCATGATGGAATTGTTTCTGAAAGGTGTTTGTAGTGCGGGTTCTGAAATTTATACTCATCTTGTCATTTGCCAAATAGAAGCAGCTGTCCTTTAAATTGAAGGCAGAAACTTGATCTGTGAAATCGACACTTGCTCTGTTCCTTCACATGTCTCCAAGAACAGCTTGCACGAATGTGGTTGCACCTGACAGTGAATATTAAATGCTTGGCCTGTTTCATTTCCCATTTTCAATATATATATATATATATTTAAATAAACCCTGCAGCATCAAATAATGATCTCATCTCTTCTTTGTAAATATCACCCTTTCTTTAACAGACTGCTTTCAGAAAATTATTGATTAAGAAAGTAGCTGAGGATAAAGGGGCTTAGAATCTCTCTTTCTCCAAATTGTAAATGTCCAACTTCAAATAATCTCAACAGGCAATTTATGTAGTCAACACAATGCCATGGTTCTGCCCCTGTTCATTTACCAGGTTCTATTCAAATAGGTCTTGGCTTTGCTTTTGTTTGAATCAGCAAACACAGACCAACTTGGCCTCCAAATCAAGCAGGTGCTTTGCTTAGCTTCAAGCCCACTTCGCTTGTATCTGCTAAGGCTGTGATTATTTAACTGGAATAAAATTTGTGCTAGAGGAATATCTGAGGTAATGTAAATGCTATTACCAGGATTTTTTTTTCATTTGAAGCACCTTCCGTTCAGATCCTGTTTCCAGACCAGCATTACTTCAAAACAGAAAAAGTATAATTCTAATTCCAGTTACATCTCAAAAAAATTATTTCACTGGGGCTCAGAATGAATCATTTCTGCAAGCATGCATCATTTGATTAAAAAAATAAGAGGGAATGAATTAACACATAAAAGTCTGAACTGATTTTTAAGATAACGTTCCTATTTTTATGTTTGTTACACTCATTTATACAGCTTTTTACAGTTTTCTATGACTTCTATAAAGTGCACATTCATGAAATTTTATAGGCATGTTACCAGTTGACACTGATAAGTATCCTTTTTAGATACTCTTTTTCTTTCTCACTGTGAAAATTTGTCTTTTTTCCATTAATATGATCTAACAGGAAGCCCTAAAGAGATGTCAATACTCAAATGACCTGATGAAGGCTAGCAAGACCACAAAAAACCTCTGAGGGCTTCTCTTCTCATTTTATACTTTCATTTAGTATTAAGTCCCATCTGGTAGCAGATCTAGTTCATATACAACTAAAGTTTTCAATCATCAGGAAAAACTATTTCCATTCCATGCAGGAGCTCAAACAAAAGTACTTGCATTCTGGCTTTGGAACTGTTATTGGCCTGGTAAGAAACGTCTGTAAGTCATCCTGTGTTGGTGATAGAACGATCTGACTAATTCATAGACATTGTTCATGTGCCCCTCTTTGAGGGATGAACTCAGAGTCAGCTTCTGTAGAGCAACACATCTTAAGAGTAGAGGAAAGTGGGGGAGACATTAGCAGACATGACCACTGTTTCTCCAAGTAAAAGATGTCTTGTAGCTGAAAATACAAAGCATATCCATCATACTGGCTCCCATTTATCCCTTATTCCTATAGATTCTCTCCATATTTAGGGAAAAGTATTAAATAAATCTATAAATCAATAACATTATTTCTTCTAGAATTGCAAATTTATCTGGCAAATATGAGTAACTACAGGTCAGAGAGGAAGTCAGTCTTATGAGACTCTAGATGAAATAAATGGTAAATTCTAAGACAGTGAACAAATGATACAGAAATCAAAAGTCAATGTTTGAAAAAAGTGATATTTAATGTGGTCCTTTATATTAATGCAATAATTATTTATACATACAAATTAAATCTCATATTGATTTCTTAGTTCTTTCCCATGGATATCATTCCAAAATTTGAAATGGTCACATACCCCTCCTTGTTACATTACGTCAGGAATAGCAAAAGAGAGAAATTTTCATGGGTGAAATTCATTGGATGTAACATGAACACTGGAAGAGGTAGTGCCCTTTGCTTGTGAATGACTTTTTCCCTCTGGCCTCATACATATTTCTTTCGCTAAAAGAGCTTCACAAAAAGAGACTCATCAGTTTACCTGTTAGACTTCCTCAACGCAATGAATGCATTTGTTTGTGGATTCAATAAAGGGAAAGGATAGGTCTTTATTCTTCTACCCCAGGACAAGAAATTGCAGTTCCAAGCCTAAAAGGACCTTCCAAAATAGCACATTTATAACTGGAAATGAGTTCACTCATCTACCAGAGCCATTTCCAATATATAATTAGAATTCTGCTACCTCAACTCTGTGCCCTAATGTTAGAATTATTTCTGGCTACATATTGCAAGCACTATTCTGTTTAGTATACATGACTTTCTTAAATGCTTTGTTCTGGGAACCATTTACCATTGATTTGTGACCAAGAGCATTTATCATGTTAGCCCAGCACAGTAATTAAATGGCTGAAATTGTTCTGTGTATGAATACACTGTGCTCATTACTACCATTTCATTTAATTCTGCATCCATTTGTAGACTTCTAAATATTGCTTCTACATCATCATCTGGTACATCCTCAATAACATTCTTGCAATACAAATGCCTTTCATTTCCAGCTGTGAATTTTGCTGCAAACGTTTCATAAATTGTAGATCACAATATAGATTTGTGTAGTAATGAAATCACAGTGCTGAGAATGACTAAAACATTTCATGAGCTTTGTCCCCTGCCTTCTTAATGAATCTCACTCCAAAATATTAGACTAAATTTTATTTTTACCCTATATTGAGAAAAATTCTCAGCTTTCCCCCAGTATGTGTTGAGACTTATGATGGCTAGGAAAGTGTTCTGCTCAGTTCTTTGGCCTTAGGGAGTGTAATTGACAGGTTCAGTTTCCATTCTTCTGGATACATCACATTTTTCCCAAGGCCATTTTTTCTGCACCTGCTGGAAGCCAATGACTTAGCATCATACGGACTGAAAGGAAGCTTATTAATGAAAACACATGTGACTCCCAATTAACCATGGCAACCTTTCTTGAAACTGTACTGTCCAGGGTCACTCTTTCCACCCTGCCTTTTTCTTTTTGCTCTTTTTTCATTGGTGCCACACCTGTGTTACACAGGTTTTCTTCTCCTTTTCTTACCCCTCCTACAAAAGACTTCTGTCATGTCTAACACTACGCCGACATGTCTGTCTTGAAGGGCACATTTCATGCAACTTATTGTTTAAAAAACCTTCCTTAAAATCCAGCCATGATTCTATGTACTTATAAAACATGATCCCTTCTGTCTATTGTTTGTAAAAAAAATGAGAAAATTCAATAAAATGATTAAAATCCCTGTATCTGAAGAGTGGTAACAAAGGATCTGAAAGTGTCCTTTTGTTTTCTCACTGGTACAGAATTTCTACAACTTAATATGTCATTACTAATTCATATACATCATTCATTGTATTATTATCACTTATTTAAAATCTTTCTTGTAGATTCTAAGGTAAAGGTTTTTGTGTGTTTTAACAGATCTGAGGTTGTAATATATTTTATAAGTGCAAGAGGTCATGAGGTAAGTGGCAGGTGTTTTTCTCTAAGTAGTAAATAAATCAATGCAGTATCATATAGAACAGGTCATCAAAATTCTATTAAGTTCTGTGACTTTAAATGTGGACATGCAGAAGCTGACAATTTAGCTCAGTGGCACAAGCACCAGCCTGGCAAGTGTGAGGTCATAAGTTTGATCCCTGGTGCAAAAATAAATAAATAAAATATGAATATGTGCATGCATATATCACTGAACTAAGTCCACAATACGTCTTCCATTTCCATTTGTGCATTGGGAAAGAAATTTCTGAATTCTCTTTATTTCAGCTCTTATTTTAGTGTTAAATGCATCTCTTTTCTAGACACTCCATTGGAAAGTAATTTGTTTTTTTGTTTCTAAGAATCGAACTCACAACTCTCCACTTGCCAGGCAAATGCTTATACCACTGAGCTAAATCCCAGGCCCCTTGGAAATTAAATATTAAAGTTATGACCAGAAATTTTAAATGATTGAACTCTACAGATTTTTTGAGTCTATTTTTTTTTTTTTTTGTTTTGAGACAGGGTTTCACTATGTAGTTTAGGATGGCCTTGAAATCACTGTTTACCCCAGGTTGACCTTGGACTCTCAATGAGTTTCCTGCCTCAGCATCCTAAGGGCTGCGCCCATACCTGGTTGTTCTTTTGGGTCTTCAATCACTTTTAAGAATATATAAATAAATATAAGACTCATAATACAAACAGTTTCAGAAACTAGACCTGTTCTACTGTCATTATAACTTTTATTCACATTCATTTTTCATTTGTGTCCAATAATAAGCAGAAATCATGCTATAAATTTTTGAAAATTGCCCCATCATAAATAAAAATGATTATATGTTGATAAGCAAATTGCTTAAGACCAACATCAAGAGAAAAATCAATAGTAATTACTTACTGATAACATAATAAAGCAATTAACACATTCTGTGGAGGCAGACTTACTTGAACTCATCATCTATATAATAATAATTTGCTAACCAGCCTTCAATATTTAATATTGTTAACTATATAAGTTGCCTTATACCTTGCTAGGTATTGTTTCGAATACATTACTCTACATTCTGTTTTATGATGCTGGAATTGAGACTCCACAACCAGATGCCTACTTCGTCAGTAGTTTCCTAAGAGGGTCTTCACTGAGGGAGATTGCAAGGAAGAATTCTGTTTCTTTTTTTTTTTTTTTTTTCCTATCAGTATCACCATAGCAACACTTCATCACTTAGACAGCAACAATTCCTTCCTGTGGCAGCAGCTGAATCCAACTTGTGTTTGTTCTGATATTCACAGAACAACCTTTATTATGCACTCAAAGGGATGCCAGCATTCCTGTGTGAATTCTGTTGTCATTCTCTCAGAGATTTGGTCCTGGTCCCATGGCATCTCTTCTCCCAAACCAAGCTTGTACCTTGACAATAGCCTATCATGTCCTTTTCCCAAAGGTAAGAGGTCCAAATGTGAAATTTAAACTATTATAATTTCATCTCTTCCCTTTTATTTTTCCTAGTCCTAATGATGCTAACAGTTGCCTGCAGTAGTAACTTTGCTGATACCATATAATCTGTGTTATGTTGGAGCTGGATTAAACTAGTTTGCAAAATTTGACATATTCTTCTCTTTCTGGTCTTCTCCAAAAGTCTTGAATATACTGAAAATAGAGATGAGTTAAAGACATTTAATGGGACTTTTCTCATTTTTGTGTAATCCTAGGGTATTTAAGAATTCATATTTGAGAAAGAAGAAAAAGAAGAGAAAGATCAGAGAGGCAGAACTCTAAGCCCTAGTTTCACTCCCTGGGAAACAGTCCTGATGCTCCCAGGAAACCATAGAATCTCCTGAGAACAAACAGGATCTCTCCATGTTTGAACATTTTCATAAACCTGGGAGAAGAGGCCTCCAAAATAACTAAATTTCTCACCAGCCAGCAGATTGTGACTTAGAATATAACTTAGGAAAAGAAGAAAGAAAACTGATTTTATCTTTTACATAAGAATTTTGTGGCCTGTGTCTTACCTGCTTCTTTCAGAGTAAAATACCAATCATGTGGACTTACTTTTAGTGGTAGTTGAAGACCTACGAAAAATAACAGCAGCAGATTAGTAATAACCTTCCCTGATTCAGCCCCTGATTACCCTCTGAGTAATCCTAACATACATTTCAAACAATGTAAAGTTTCTATTTTAATCACATCTTTATATCGATATGTATATGTCAGTGTAGGTAAATGGGAATTGGAGACGAAAATAGGAAAGAGATTCATGATAAATGCTGTTCAATTTATGAATACATAAAAATAAAAATTACAGTTTTATGAAATATTTTTATTCTTAAATATTATAAACATTCATTTAAATTTTTGCCTCTGCATGTCAATCTTTTGTAAAATACTCCTGAATTTACTGGCATTGTTCATGTTGTATACTCATATAAATGTGTATGATCATATTTTTATTAATCTGCCACACATAACATGAAGGTGTACCTTGATGAAAGCTTTGAATTTTTCTCTTTATTGAAATATTTATGTTGACATCAAAAGGGAATTCTTGTATCTATCAAAGTTATATCAATGAAATCAAGATGAAATACTCCACTGACCTGATTTACTACAACAGCAAACTGGTGCCAGCATTCTCAGTAAAGACTGAACAAAGTTCACCATAAAATCATCCCAGTGAAACACATCCAGGGATGGTGATTAAGAAGAGGGTTGAGAAATTTGACAAAGAACCTGAATTCAATTCCAATTTTCAAAGAAATGCAATTTAATTAGAGTCAAAAGAGATGAAGTAGTCGAGGCTGTTAAAAGTAAGATGCTCAAATTTGCACAACTCTGATGACCCTAAGTGTGCAGTGCAGTATGAAACTTGGTTATAATAGAGACTACTATGTTCTTCACAGTAAATTTACTGTAGGAGAACCCTTTTGTTATGCCAAAAAGCTAAACAAGTAACAGTGTGGTTGCACAAGGTAGAACTGTATGTCTTTTAGTATGTTCATTCAGTTCAGGTATGAAACTGCATGATTTTGGAAAGAACAGTTCCATCTAATTTTAGGCTTCATGACATAAACCTTCTATATATTATTTCATTGTTTAAGATGTTACTGGTTCTACAAATCCAATATCTGCATTTTTCTGTGTATGAAAGGGTGAAAAGGTCTAAGCCCCAGGCTTTGAATATACTTTTGGGAGGTTGCACATACTATTTCTCTTTATAGCTAATGAGCCAAAATTTGCCTTTGAAGGAAACTATAAATAAATACTATTCAGATAATCCCGTGTCCAGCCCAGCTGTGAATTCAGTATCCTATTTACTTTAGAAAATGTCAGCATTTTCTTATAAAGATCAACTTAGTAAACATTTAGCTTTTGCAGACCATATGGTGTGTATCACAAATTCTCACGTATTTAATCTATTACAGTGCAAAAACAGCCATGGGCAATAGGTAATTTGAATATAGCCAGGTCTATGAAACTTTCTTCACAAATATGTGTATGTTGCATATAACTCTTGGGTCACAATTTACCAACACATATTTTTAAAGTTGACAAGAACAGTTACTATAAAACAGCCTATAATTTCCACCATCATAATATTGCTAAGAGCAGTAGAGAGATAGAAACAAAACTGTTGTTTCCTAGGCAAATTACCCTAAATTTCAAGGTACTTTGCTGATCGCTTAACCTGAAGGGCATTAAGAACTGAGTTTTTCCAGGCCAGAATGATTCTCACCTTCTTTTGTGGCCCCCCCAACCCAAACTTTTATCAACACAAAAATGCAACTAAATGAAGCCATACCATGAATAGATATTTACTGAGAAGAAAAAGGAAGTGTCTAAAGACTGGCGCACAGAGATGAGAGGTATCTCATCAACTTTACTTCATTTATTGATTTAAATATGGATATAACTGACTGCTCCAAAGTAAATAATATTTCTCAAATTACTCTCTCTTAATGTCAATAAAAACAAATTGACCATCAAGGGGATGAATCTTGTTTGGCATTTCTGCATAACTAGAGCTATAAAGACCATTCTCTTCTTAGTAATATGTGCTCGAACAGTTCACATTACCTTTGAGTTCATCTTTTCCTTATTTGGATAGTAATATACTTCTAAGAATTTTGTTCTAATTTTGAGGCTGTGGCTTCTCAATCCAAATATACTTATATCCTCTCTGCTTTATTATCATGCATCACCCTGCCTGTGTATCCAAATGCAAATGGACAGTAATCAAATATTTTCATAAAAACTATTCAGAATACCTGGGGGATATTCTTGTACTGTGATGCTGATTTGTTTTTATTTCTTTTTCCCCAGTATCTTGACTTCGACTAAATTATCCTTGACTTTGTGAGTCACTTCTTTTCGAACTTCACTGTGTCTGGATTCTCCACTTTTATCTTTTGGAGCTAATGAAAAGGCCTCTTTTTACAGCTGCTTACACTAAGTCATCTCTATAAGGGATCCACACTTCACCTTGAATTAGCCTCTAAATCCAAGACTGCAGAAGACTCGGGTTGATTCCTGACCTCCCTGGATAAATTTAGCCATAGTAAAATGAAAAAGACCTTTCGTATGTACTTAGTTTGACTGACCTATCCATTTTTAAGGGCCAGTTCAAATACTACATTCTCTGCCAGACAAGCCATAATGACTCACTCTTTCTTCTTCCTGCAATCCTGTTTTAGTAAATGCTATCCATGAACTTTTGCTCTTATCTGTTTGCTTGAAAAATTTTAAACTGTATATATTACCTTATGTGTTTACAAAGAATCAATCTTATGCTTTATTACTGCTTTTATTCTTCTTAGTTACTGGTAAAGACAAGCACAAAGAAGATCCACAAATACAGTTTCAATGGGTCCTGCTCGGTGTTATCAGTGGCTCAAATTTTTTGGACAGATAATAGCTCCTCTTTGCTTCATATCAAAATGAAATATATGAATATGACTGGATATACCTGTCATGAAAGTCACATGAATGTTACTCTACTTTCCAAAGTTACTTAAAAAATGTTTTTCACATGATTCTTTACTATATGTATTTAGCCATAGGAATATTAATGTACCTTCCACAACTAAATCTCACAACAATAAACTATGTTAAATGACATTAGGACTTAATGGGATTGAATCATGAAGTTAAAATAAAATACATTTGATAATTTTTGAAAAAGTAATGCACAGCTTCTATTTTTGAAAAACCAAGTCAATTTTTTTTTTCTTTTCTTAAGGAATGTAATACTTGAGGGGAAACCAAACAACAAGCAAATATTTTAGTCTATTACATTCTTCATTACTGAGTCTTTGCTGAAGGCTTTCTTTCACTTCTTGGAAGCCAGGTCCTCAAATGTGCGAGGCAGGTGTCTCCCACTCACCTACATCTCAAGCCCAGAAAGTTCACTAAGGAATACAACTCAAGTTAGCTATATTCTCCAGATTTTGCTTCCTGGGAAAGTGGTATTCATGCATTCAACTACAAGTAGCTTTTGAGGACATTTTCTGTTTCAGATACTGGAAATCAATTGCAGGTAAAATAGAACTTATAGTCCAGTAATGTCTTTTAGAATGCTGTCTTAGTATGATTTTTTTGTTTGTTTGTTTTTGTTTTTATGGTACTGGGGATAGAACTCACGACCTAACACTTGCCAAGCAGATGCTTGTGCCACTGAGCTAAATCCCCACCCTAGTATGATTTTCTTTGTTTTTATTTTATACAAATTTCAGAATCAGTTAAGTTAATTATTTAGGTACTAAAATTTAGGCCAAAAAGGCACTGAAAATTCTTTTAACAAAATGATTTTTGGAATGTCTTGTATTCCTTCAAGAAATAAAATGAGGTTTATTTCATCCACTATAAAATGTTAAGCATATCACAGAGACAGAGAACATGGTTGTTCTAATTTACCTGATTGATTACAGCATTAAATAACTGAGGTTACCAAGTCACTTCTGTGTACTCTTAGCTTGGACTTGTATAATTGACATCATGGTGCCTGTCAACACAGCAATTTGCTTTTTCTGTCTATCTGTCTTTCTCTTTGTTTATCTATCTGTCTATCTATCTATCTATCTATCTATCTATCTCTTGTCTATGTCTCATTTTTCTTTTTTGTAGTGGAAACTTACTTTTTTGCTATTATGATGGAAATCTGGTCCCATATGATCTACTGTCATGATAGGCATTCCCTATAGGCATGAAAACAATCAGAGGACTCGTTTTCTGAATATACTAATAAAGGATGACTAGGTATTCTATGTTAGCTAAACCATAGCATGTCCATAAATGATCCCACAATAATTTTTAAGATACAAAATGTTTTTACAGAAAAGACTCATTTTTAAGAAAATAATTTTGGGGCTGGGGATTTAGCTCAGCGGCATAAGTACCTGCCTTGCAAGCAGGCAGTCGTGAGTTCCATCCCTGTTACCGATAAAAAATGAAAAAGTCAAAAAAAATAATTTTGAGGCTGTGTGATCATATTTCTTGACATGTGGACATCAGATGCTGTAATTAGAATAAAATTGAACAGATCCTAGGTGAAGAGAGAGAGAGAGAAAGAGAGAGAGAGAAAGAGAGAGACAGAGACAGAGACAGAGAATATGAACCCAGGTGATACTGATTGCTGAATCAGGAGTAAATAAAGCCAAGCAGAAACCTGGAATTGAGAGGTGACCAGGCAGAGCTCTTAGAGTCTCATGTGAACAACCAGCTTCTGCTGAACCAAAGACAGAAAATCCATCCTTGAATTTTTTGGCTACAATTACTAATGTATAATAAGGTTCCTTTTAATTTTAACTTTTCCTTGAATATGTCCATAGTCTTTAGTAGTGTTTTAATCAGTTTTCTGTTGGTAAAACAAATGCTCTAATAATACACTTTTCAAAAGAAAAGGTTTAATTCTGCTCAAAGTTTAAAAGCTTATATCCATGTTCAAAAGGACCTGTGTCTATTAGGCCTCTAAATGGGATATAAGATGACAATGACAGGATTCATGCAGATAGGAGCTCTCTTTACCTCATAGCTGGAAAGTTTAAGAGTGTGTTCTCAGGAATGTTTTTAAAGATGTGTCCACGGTGACCTAAAAGGTTCTCATCAAGAGCTCCCTATAGGCTCTATCAGCTCTGGACAGCACCACCTGGAATCAGGCCTTTACTGTATGTTTACTGTAAACCTTTTGGGAACTTTTAAGGGTCAAAGTACAGCAACTACTCTCTTCACATCAGCTTGTTCAGGTTACTACAATAAATTACCATAAACAGGGTCTGGTAAAATACAAAGATTTATTTGTCACAATTCTGGAGGTTTAGAAATACAACTTCAAAGAGCCAACACACCCACAGTCTGCTTCGGGGCCTTTCCCTGGATTGCAGATGACCGCTTTCTTATTATATTCTCACATAGTGAAAAGCAGAGAGGAAAGAGCAAATTCTCCTTTCTTCCTTCTAAAATGGCATTAAGCCACTTGTGAAGACTCCATCAGCATGACCTAACCACCTCCCCAAGCCCATCTCCTGATACCACTGGGCATTAGTGCTTTGGGAGCTATGGGCACATGCAGCTCTTAACAAATTCCCAAAAGTATCCAGCTTAATGCATCAAGCTTTAAACAATTTTAGTGTTGAAGTTTGGGTTCCACACCAAAAGATGGTTCACTGGCTACTTGAAATAAACAATGTATTTGGAGATGATAGCACAAGTCTATAATCCCAGCATTCTGTGAAGCTTAGACACAAGTTTGAGCTGATTCTGGCAATTTATCAAGACTTTATTTAAATAAAATGAGTGCCAGGGGAATAGATTGTAGATCTGTGTAAAGACCCTGAGCTCAGTCCGCTAGTACTAGGGAAAAAAAAAAAAAAAAGAAGAAGAAGAAGAAGAGGGGGAATCAGAAAAGATAAAGATATTCCATTGGAGATATGTCCCTACCTCTAATGACTTCCATAACCTGGAGTTGGAGGTGTGCTCTTCTCATTTAGCTGTTATACATAAAACCTCCAGTATCACTACCTTGGGCCATAGAGAATATTGACTAGAAAAACGCTCAAAGACATTCTTCCATCCACAAGCTCTGATTTTATAATTTGTTGTTAAAGATATATAAATCAGAGAGCTTTGCCAGCTCTTTACTCTTCATCAGATATTATAATCAGGGCTGGGGATTTAGCTCAGCGGCATAAGCACCTGCCTTACAAGCAGGCGGTCATGAGTTCGATCCCCAGTACCAATAAAAATGAAAAAAGGTAAAAAAAATTATAATCAACTGAACCAAAGGGGAAAAATTACAGTCATACCTAAGAGGGTCCTGAGAGCTAGGCGGCTACTTGGTGAGAACTGACATCACCCACATTTATTCTCACTTTGAAGGTCGGTGGGTCTCACTGTAAGAGCAAAGCTACCAGACGTATTTCCTCTCTTTCTTCAAGTTTTGCGACAAATAAGCCAAGAATTTAAAAAAATCATCTAGTGGATCTAGTTGTCTCCAGTGTAAGTATGTACATAAATCTATTTAAAATGTTCAAAGATTCATAAAGAAAAATAAATGAAGCAGTAATACAGCAATTGACACCAATACTCTCTGTCACTCATCTCAACACTTAACTAACATTTAACCTCTTCCTTCCTTTTTCTCTGGAAAACTATTATTTCTTTTACTTTCCTCTGTGGAAATCTCAGTGAGCTTTTTTTGTTTGCCTCCTAATTCCTCTGTCTCATTGTTTCTTTTGTTTATCTTTTTCCCATTTTTTTCTTAGGTCTCATTTTTCTATATTCTTGTTTTTTTTTTTTTTTTTCTATTATGATGTCCATTTCCTTTCTGTCTCACTGGCACTAGCATTTTGTCTTCTGAATCTTTTCCTGTTCTCCACTTTTTAATGTCAATTTTGCAGTTAAACATTAATAACCCATAGGTGACACAGTTTTCATTATAAATACGCGCTATTGCTGAAGCAGCCAAGTCCCACTGCTCTTTGAACGACAAGACTCTCTCATAATTCTTAAAACAGGGCTGTGCTGTTTTAGTGAACACACAACAACAGCTCTGTTACATTTTTTTTTCTGAAGATCGGCTTGGCTCACCATTTTAGGAAATTTAAGGTTTGTGCCACCTGGTGTGTGTCAAGGAAAGTACAATCAGAAATATTAAAAATTTATCTTTTACAAATTGAGTGACATTTTTTAAAGTCCTGAAGCTGCGTTTCATTCAATGTATTTATTCTACTCGTAAGACAAACACATCCTCTGGACTTTACCACTAAGCGACACTACCATCCCCTACAGAGTGCTTCATTATTCCTAGTTCACACATCATTTTACCACATACAATTTTTTAGGAAAAAACAAAACAAAACAAACAAACAAAAAAAAACCACTTCCCATATGTCCTCCATTCTCTATTAGTTTAAGATCCAAAATAAAATCTAGCACTGAAATGGAACTCAGGAAATTATTTAATTCAAACTTCTCTTGAAATTCAGCAGAGAACTTAGTGATAGTTTTATCAGAAGAACAGAGACCCTGTCCTTCCCGATAAAAAGCTTTTCAGAGCATGTTTGCCAAACATTATCTCTAGAAGCTTAGGATAATTTAAGAATGAAAAACATAACTAAGAAATATAATAAGCAAAAGAAAGGAAATAACATGAACTCTATTGATGAGTATTTATGGTATTTCTGTTTAAGAAAAGATTATTGGCACAATATGTTTATACAGGTGATTGTAACAAAATAGTGTACAGGTTATTTATCACATCCAGGTGGAACTTGTCTAAGAGGCATGGAATTAACTGGAAAAATAAAACAAGCTGAAGAAAACCTGGGGTTGAAGAAAGAGACTAAATTGTGATTAACAGGAGGAGGTTTATTAATCAGTGACTAAAATTTCACAGATAAGTACATTACCAAGTACTTAAGACTTTCAACTTCCTGGATTTCAAAAGTGGAGATGGTGAAGAATGGACATAATCCATTTTTTAGACAGGTTTGAATGCCAGAACAGCCGTTATTTCTAGATAGAGGGTGCACTGAGGAGAATTTGAACAGGATTTTATTAGACTCTTAATATCATTGGTGCAATAGAAGACTCACGTCCTAGAAGGGTACATTGTGTTGCGTATGAAAAAGGTAAGGACCACAATGTAAACTTCAGTGTGGGATCACACAAAAGAATACTCAGACTCAGGCTGAGGCACTCTGACTGCACATAAAGCAGAATATTTGCTCCATACTTTCAAATATTCAGCCTATTTGAGAAAAATTGTCTCCAGATGCCATCCTACTGAAGTCCTAATATGGCCAAATCCTTTTAAACATTATTTACTGAAAGTCTGTCTTTGTTGAAAACAGTGCTGATTTTGAATCAAGTACTTAAAAAAAAAAAAAAAAAAAAGACGCAAGACAGCTGTGGTGCTCTGCTTTTGTAGTAGCAGGTATTCAAGAGGCTGAGGTAGGGGGATTGCAAGTTCAAGGCCAACCTGGGCAACTTAGTGAGGGTTTGGCATAAAATGAATTATCAAGAGGGAGTAAAGAGTGTAGCTCGTGGCCAACTGCCACTAGGTTCTGGCATTAGTGTGAAAAAAAATGCAACTAAACAAACAAGCGAACACAAGACACATTTTCTGCAGGTGTGGAGTTGTAATTTCCTTGGGAATTGGTTGCATCTGAAATTATAAGTTATTATATTTTCTTTTCTTGCTATTCAGTATGTTTAGATGTTTTAACTTAAATTATTTTTATAATTGTTAAATGTTTTAACTTAAATGTTAAATGTTTTAACTTAAATTATTTTTGTAGTTGACAATTTACAGATGTAGCTTCAAATAATACCTTAGCAAATCGAAGACCTTTGCCATTGTATTTTCAAATTAAAGTAGTTCTGGCCAGTTGAACCCTCTAAGTTAATAATTAAAGGAAAAGTTTCACTTTTAGGATACAACAGGGAGCAAACGAAGAGATTTCCTCACACAGTGAAACTAAAAGCAGGGAAACAGACAAACTGGGAGCTCTGAGTTGTAAAACATTTCACTCAGAGCAGGTTGAGAAATGGAATTCTTGTGGTCATACTCTTCTCTGAACATATCAATGTCTTTAAGTATTTTCTACTTCCCACTAGACATACCATAAAGTTTTATTTAGTCAATGAATGAACAAATAAATGAATGAATTTCTATAAAGCTTAACATGGACTGTGTTCCATTCTCTTTCATTTTTGATGATAAAATGAGTGGGCGTCCAACCTAATTCCTTATCAACTTGTATTAGTGACTTGTATTATAAATATTTTCTCTGCATTATCCCTTCTTCTTATTCATTCATTCCTTTGTTTTAAGATGCTGAGAATGTATCCTAGAATTCCACACTTGCTAGCCGAGTATCTTCTAATCCCTGCATAGTTGTTGGCTTGCATTAACTTTGGGGAGAAACAAAATTCATAGTATAAAGATTTTTGAGTACAAAGAGAAAGAGGTCAGGGAACTGTAAACAATGGACTCAATGGCGTTTTAAATGTGGTGAAGCAGCTATCAGTATATACAAGCTCTTTTATTGACAACGCAACAGACTGAACGTTTCAAGATAACTGACAGCTTCATTTGCAAGGCAGCCATTTTGAGTGGCAGTTTCACTTGCACGGTGTCCATTTTGAGTGGCATCTTAACACCGAGAACACCGAATTTAATTGACAGCTTCACGTACAAAAAAGTGAAGCCAGAGTATCTCTGAGAAGCTGGAGAAAGAGATGAGAGAGATATGTAACTCAAGCTTTGGGTTCTCCTCTGCTACTTTTTTCAGTGACACTGTGAACATTTCATCATCACTGCTAGCAGAGTATGAAAAAATACACTTGTGAAGAAGATAGAGTCTGACTTCTCACAGCTGTACTGCAAATCAACATCTTTTGTGTCCTATCACATGAACAGGTTTGCATTACTCAATGACAAAATAAATTTCTACTCTATTTTTGAATCTTATATGTCCTATTAGTGTTTTATCATTTTATTAACCACCAATGGAGATAATAAGAACCTACATTTTCTCTATTTCTACATATGGCTCATAATTTCTGAACTATTTTAGCATAAACTTTTGAGTTTAGATTTGAGATGATGGAAAAATAGAACAACAAATAAGACATGGGTTTCTAAAATGTTTATTTAGTCCTAAAATGCTCATTTAGTCTATGAATGCTAAAAAGCAAAAGTATTGATTGTCTACATTGTGAATGACACAGACCAAGGAACTGATAATGAAAAAAATACATGGTGACTAGAAAATTTCTAAAACAAGTTCAACAACTGTCCATCTACAGTTGAATTATTGTGTCAAATCCAAGGCTTCATTTAATGAGGAAAATATGGAGTTTGAAGAGCACTAAGAATGCTACAGCAACGGCAGGAAGAGACAGCCATGCACCTCTCCTGTGGCTCTAAACAAATCAGTCGAGATATTTTTGGTTAAACTGTGTAGGCTTAAAAGAAATAAGTAGATGCCAAATAATCAAAGAGCTATTGATTTGCAAGACAGAAGACACTGTTTGAAAAACAAAATAAAAATGAAATAAGAGCCTCTGTCTAGAAATTAAAGGAAGATAAATTTGAGTGGAATATAAGAAAATGCTTCATCACAATGAAAGAATGTAGAATTGCAAGGGAACACCATTACCAAATAGCATTAAGATTTCACCTGACATAAAGTTTGCTATCACTTAATCAGTTATAATCACATTAGTAACTATTGAGTATTTGTGCTCTTTTGGCTCCTAAACATAATGCATAATTATTTGAGTCCAAAGATTTATTATTATTATTTTAATCATAAGAATATACTTTTCCTGTAACAGATTCATCATGTGGGAATGTGTGTGAGAGAGAGACAGAAAGGGAGAGAAACAGAGAGAGAGAAACTCACCTAAGAGCATAAGCTTAATTCTGATTTAAATAATTTTCAGATATACAGAATTTTGGTGGATGCTTGAATTAAATGACCTCTTACTTTTCTTCCAAGTTCATGCCAATTAAATTCTAAAAAAAGTTGTTCTGATCTATAAAAGTAACTACTAAAAATGACTTCAGTCAATGTAGTGTTAGAAATCAAGAGAGGGTTATACATCTATCATCTTTAATGCATATACTGTAATGCCATATTTTGTTAGACAAGGTTAATTCAGGAGGTTAGAATCTATGACCTTCTAGTTTTTTCCAAAATGAAAAAGCACGAAGGATCTGTATTTGTGTAGTATCTTATAATTCTTAAATCATTTTCTCAGCCGTTCTCTTATTGGATCAGCAAACGTCCTGGGGAGGGAGAATGCCCCACAGCCACTTGTCTGTGCTGCACAGAATGCAGTGGCAGCCCCATGGGACCAGCCCTTTGCAAAATCCCAGAAGCCCTGAGCTGCAGAGCCACATTCAATGGTGGCTCCCGAAGGCTGAGCTACATGGAGGTTGGTGCTTTGCTCTGCCACTTTATTTCTTTCTTTCAAAAGCTATTCAAAAGCTGACACAGTTTCATTTTCTACCATATCTTTACTCTCAAAAATTGAAGCTGTGAGTTCAGAGTTGGCAAGAATGCCCTGTGTTGCTGTTCATAAATTTGTATAGTTTCTTGATAGCAGTCCAAGTATAAATTTTTCACCTTAGATTTAGTCCCAGATTATTTTTCCATGCTTGTTATACAAGGTCTTCCATAACAAGATCTCTACAAGCACAAATAAGTAAATAAATAAATAAATAAAAATACTAAGCCTACCAGAACCAAATACCGGAGACTGAGTGGCTTACATACAGAGGTTTATTTTCTCGCAGAGCTGGGAGGCCAGAAGTCCAAGGTCAAAAGGTTAGCAGGTTGAGTTTTCCTGGGGTGTGGGGAATGTTATCTCCTCACGGTGCTGACACACATCTTTTTCTCTGTGAAAGTGCATTGCTGGGGTCCAAATTTTCTCCTACTATGAGGGCACAGGTAAGTTAGATTCAGGCTCACCCTCTTGGGCTCATTTTAAATTAGTCACCGCTTTAAAATTCATATCTCCAAATTCAGTCATATTCTGAACTCATAGGAATCAGGACATCAGCACGTGAATCAGTGGTAATGACCATAATTCAGGGCACAATAACCTCTCACCAGATCCCTCAGGTCAGTCAGTGGCGCAGCCTCCCCACTCCCTCAATCCTGGGTGACCCCACCACTTCATCTTGGAGCTGAATGTCCTGGACATAAGAGACAAGGATTTCACAAGTCAGATCAGTTCATTAAAAGAGAATAAAGCTGATGTCCGTAAGTGTTGACTAATGCCCTGGTACCCAGGGTAGCACTGCTACAGCAGATAGAGCTGGAGACAGCTCAGGGCTTTGTATGCATCATAGTTTCCCTTTGAGCTCTTCTTTCTGGCTGAAATTCTCCGGAGCTTTTCCTCATCGGAAGCTTATCTGTTGCAGAAAAATTCTTTGTAAGATGACTTTCAGCAAAGAACTTATTGATTCCTCCAGCCGGAGCTATCGTCTCACCTCAGAAACCTCCTGGCTTTCTGTTACAGCCTCGCCTGCGTGATAATGATTAACTCACTTCTTTCAACCCGTCCCTTGCTGTAAGTTTGTGAGTTCGGACCCTGGTACCCATAAAAAAAAAAATTAAAAAAAAAAAGTATGCATGGTGTGATATTCTTCTTGCACTATCAACTTTCCTATGATAAAACTTCCCATATTTTTTGTCTTGAAATGCCATGCTAGAGAAAGGAAAAGCCCTAAGTGATATTTCAGATGTACCCCAAGTCAGGAGCTCGCGGGCTTTCTTTTCATCACAGTCCGTGGCACTTTGGATTTTAATTGATGCATTTCATGTTTGCTCCTATCCTCAGCTGTGAACACGGTTAGGACGGCAGCCGTGTACTCTTCATTACTGTATCCTTAATATTCAGGTTGACACACAGCAGGTGCTCTAAGTGCTGGATGATAAACAGGAGAGTGATCAGCGCTCCCAAATCACAGGCCCATAGTTTAGGTGTGCAGCTTCCTGTTGGAAGCGCTTCATCCTACCGTATTTAAACATGAAATGGGCATATGTCGCCATCTAGTGGAAATGAAAGAGTAATGCGATCGGAAATGGGCACTGATGGGACTGTATTATTCCTGGGCTGCAAACGTAATGAACAGCAATAGAAAAGACTACACTATAATTGGCACTGCATAACCCTCATTGTACAAATACACAAGTAATACGTTCTTTATTACACGTGTTAAATACAAGTAATAAATTCTTAATTACATATATTAAATTCTTTATTTCATATTTTAATAAAATAAATTTTATGGAAAATTTCAGTAAAAATTCCCTGGACTTGGTAAATCTGCGATGCAGTCTCACTTACTAGAAGGTGAAAATGTATATCCGTTGTTAAATGTATATTCTTCCTCTTTTTAATCTTATTTTTGTTCTTCCTTTCATGCCAAGCATTTTAGTGAACAGTTTACCAGTGCACAGAGACCCTGGCTTTTGGCAGACTGTATCAAGGCAAGTAAACCCTCATGTACTATTTTTATTGGCTTTGAAATTCAAAAATACTGTAGAATAGGAAAATCTCTTGAAGACATAGGTATAGGCAAGAAATTTCAGGGCAGAAACTCACTAACACAAAAAAAATAATACCAAGTGGAATCCTATCAAATTAAAAACTTTCTACACATCAAAGGACACAAGCAACAATAAGAAGAAAGCCTACAGCTTTGGAAAAGTATTTTCACCTCTTCCTTGGAAGACTAACACCTAGACCACACAATGAACTAAAAAATATATATTAGCCCAAAGTGCTAGAAGGCAGCACATTTCTCAGGACAAAGCACACATAGCCAGTAAATATGTGAAAAAAATTTTGACATCACTGGCCATCAAAGCAATGCAAATTAAATCAATGCTGAGACAACATCTCACTCTAGCAAGAATGATCATCATCCAGAAATCAAATAATAACAACTGCTGGCAAAGCTTCAAGGGAAAAGGAACTCTTCTGCACCGCTGGTGGGAAGGCTCAAGTGCAGTGCAGTCACTGTGGGGATACCATACGGAGATTCCTCAAAAAATTAGAGGTTCCTTTTGACCCAACTATTCCCTTCCTGTAGGAGTTAAAGCCATCATATGACAATGATGAATGCATGAATATGTTTATGCAGCACAATTTACAATAGTTAAATCTTGGAAACAGCCTATGTGCCCATCAACAAATGATAAATAAAAAATACAGTATTTTTACATGATGGATTACTAGTCTGCTGTAAAAAATGCTAAACTGAGGCAAATAGGTGCACTTGGAAATCATAATACTAGGTGAAATAAGTTAGATACACACATGTTTAAATATATTATGGTTTCACTGATATGAGAAAACCAAAATATAAATAAAAGCTTTTTTTTAAAAAAACCAGCCAATTGGAAGTATTTATATTTGTATATAGCTATAGGTTGATAAGAAGATAAAAGGGAATCAGAAAAGTTACATAACTAATTCAAAAGAAAGTACAAAAGAGAACAAATGAACCAATTTAAACAAATATAAAGTAGAAAATGGTGGGTTAAATGCTATAAAATCAGTAGTCACATTAAATATAGATAAATGATCTAGCTATCCAATTAAAAGTCAGAGGTTTTTTTTTTAGGTTCAATAAGAAGACTTTAAAATGCACAATAATTCTACTTTAAATTTGGAGGTAAATATAGGTCAAAAGCAAACACATGAAAAATGATACAGTAAGTTAACTCTAATTAAAGAAACGAAATGCCTCTGTGAAGGTAAGGTGAAGTATTTTTCAGGGTTATAATTATTGTCAGTGATAAATTAGTTATTTCATAATAATAAGAAGGTCAATTTGTCAAGAGAATGCTATAATATCTCAAAATATTTATGCTCCTAAAACAAATCTTAAAAGTATATGAAGTGAATACCAATATTATTATAAAGAGAATTTCTCAAAAAAGAAATTGAAGATTTATATAGTCATCTTTCGATAACTATTAGCAGTGGACAGAAAACGTGAGGGCACCAACAGCATAACAAACAACTTTACACAATTAATGGGTAACAACTATTACACCAACCAGCAGGATACACATTTACTGCATTTGTCCATTTTCTAGCATGTCTCACTAAGTTCTAGGTGATTTTTCATAAAATATATATTCTCAAACCACAGTGAAATTATGTAAAAATTGATGATAGACATCTGAAAAATCAAATATTTCATTACTAAATAATATGCATCCAAATATCACATACATTAAAAAGGAACTAGAAAGTTAGAAAATATTTTGAATGCCATAAATACAGAAATATGATATATTCAAAGATTTAGGATATTACTAAACTAAACTTATTCAATCATCTATATTGGAACAAAAAAAGACCTCAAATCAATTAAATTGGATTCTACTTAGAAAAAGAAAATGAAATAAAACTCAAGTAATAGAATAAAAGGAGATAAAGATCATAGAGGAATTCAAAGGAACAGAAAAATATGACCGGACATGAAATCACCAACTGCTCCACTGAGATCAGTAAAGTGAGCTTAAATTTCTTCAGGCTGGACAGGAATAAAGAAAAAGGAAACAAATTTCCAGTATCTGAGATGAAAAACTCGTAAGTCTACATATTTTTCATATAGTAAGAGAATGATAATGGAAATATCAAAAGCAGTGTTGCACTGCTACAAAAACATATAGACAGTGGATGAATTTATAGAAACACAATGACTATAAAAGCTCACTTAAGAGTAAATTTAAAATTTTGAATAAATAAATTTAAAAAGTATGTCAATTTCAAACTTTGGCCAAACCAAGAAACAAAAGAATTTCTAGAAGTTGAATCAGAAATGGATGACTTCCTGGTGAATTTTGCCAAGTGCTTGAGGAAAAAATAATTCGAATTTGATAAAAACTCTTACTAGAAAATTGCAGACCAGGGAATTCTTCTCAACATATTATAGGATAGAATCACTACCTAGATAGTACAAAGACAAACACCTTATTTTAATAGCTATTGAACAATATTTCTCATGAACAGAAACTTGAATTATTTCTAAACAAAATTTTAGCAAATTAAACTCAACAAAATATGTACAGATAATCCATCATTAGAATAAGAGTCTTATTCTAGAAATTCAGTATGGATTTAACTTCACAAATGGATTTAATTCACTTATTAATAAACTAATTTTTAAAAACTTATGATTATCTCACTAGATGAGGAGCAAGTTAGACATAAGTTCTACATCTATCAGTGATTCTAAAAACCCAACAAGCTCAAATAGAAAATACTCTGAACTTGATAAATGATATCTACATAATAATCACATCAAACATCTGAAGGATTCTCCCTCTTATGAGCAATATGGAAAGTATTTCTGATCTCAATAATTATTTTCAAAATTGTACAAACGTTTCTGTTTGGTGTAATAGGAGATGAGAGAGAAATTAAAGACATTCAGGTGAAGATAAAATTATGCAATATACTAAGTGGCATTAATTTCCTATTATTTTGTTTTGAAATTCTGTATCATCATTTTAATACTTTATATTGTTTTTTTTTTAAAAAGCTAATATATTTGTTTATTTCTAGGTTATAAGATCATTCATGAGAAAAACTAAGGAAATTTATAACAAAGTTGCTGAAACCATTTTAAGTTTGGTCAATTTGTAGAAAATATGAACAATCTGTAATCTGAGCTTTGGTGATTTTCTGGGAGACTGATAAGACTCTGTCCCTCCTCACACATCACGAGAGGAAGCACTATGAAGTCCCTCTGGCCTATCTGAGCCCTGCCTAGTGACTTCTGAGCTGATTGCAGCTGCCAGTCTTCAGCCTGGCAAGTCAAAGGTATGCACAGTGCACCCCAACCCATGGGGAAGCTTTAGCGCTTCACTCTTAGGCTGGTAAGACCCCACCAGCAATCCCAAAAGGCTGAAGCCATCTGGTAAGGTCCGTCTAAGGACTTGCACTCTACTGGGAAAACTCCCTGCAATAGGAATCGATATTCTCAATTCAAGAAACAATTAAGACATTGCCTTTGGCTTCCTTAAGAGAATATAATTCAGTGACAAAAACGAAAGGGCACAATACAATCTCAAACCTCAAGCCTATCCCAAGCAAGCCTAAGAGACATGGACATAGAATAAAATGTAGGCCACATACTGAAACTGACTGAAACTCCTGAAACTTAAGAACTGAAGTAAAGAAAAAAATTATGGGAAGCTATAAAAGAACTCAGGTCAGAAATAATCTCCCAACTAAAAGAAGATATGATAAATCTCATGAAAGGAATGCTGAACACATCTTAATAAGACATAGTTAAAAAACTAAAGGAAGAATTCAAAATATAGAAACTTTGAATGAACAATATAAGAAACAAACAGAATTCATGAAGCAGATTCAAAGCGATACAGGGGAAATCAAAAATTCCATTGAAAGTTTGCAAAACCACCTCAATGAAAGTGAAAATAGATTTTTGGATCTTGAATACAGGATTGCAGCTAGTGAATAGGAAAGGAAAGGTGTTTTAAAAATAACAATGAATTAGGAAATAACAAATCTACAGCTGCAAGATGATGCAAAGAAAACAACATGTGATTGATAGATACAAATCAAAAAGAAGATGACAACACAAATGATATCAAGAGGTTATTTACAGAAGTAATAGCTGAAAATTTCCAAACATGAGAATGGAAACTGACATACAGATCAGTGAAGCATATAGAACTCCAAATAGTCATAACCAAAATAAAACTACACCCAGATGTATAATAATCAATATCCTGGGGCTGGGGGTTTAGCTCAGCGGCATAAGCACCTGCCTTGCAAGCAGGCGGTCGTGAGTTCGATCCCCAGTACTGATAAAAATGAAAATGAAAAAGACCAAAAAAAAATAATCAATATCCCAGAAATCCAATATAAGAATAGAATATTGAAAGGTTTTAGAGAGAAGAAACAGATCACTTATAAAGGAAAGCCTATCAGAATACAGCAGACTTCTTAACACAACAGTAAAGTCAAGAAGAGCATGGAGTGAAGTATTTCAAGTCCTAATGGAAAATTACTTCCAACTCAGACTCATGTACCTGCAAAACTGTCCTTTAAAACTGATGGAGAAATAAAATACTTCCATGACAAAGAACAACTGAAGAACTTCATGACCACCAAACCAATTAAAAAGAGTGGAAAGGTTAAGAATCAATCGAAGAAAGATAACATGTCAAAAATAAAAAGCAGAAAGATAACATGTTAAAAATATATGCCTATATATATATATATATATATGCCATATAAAGAAGCTAACTCCACAAAGTTTACATACACATATACTATATATATATATATATATATATATATATATATAGAGAGAGAGAGAGAGAGAGAGAGAGAGAGTAACCATTAATGAAAATGATCTCAATTCACCGATTAAAAGAAACAGACTGAGAAGAAACAACAGCCAAGCATATGCTGTGTACAAGAAAACCATTTAACCCAAAAGGAAACTCATACACTGAAAATCAAAGAATAGAAAACAATACTTCATGCAGCAGGAACCCCTAAAAAATGCAGGGGCAGCCATTTTGTTTGCAGTCTATGTGAAATTTAAATTGTTAATTATCAAACAGATGAAGAAAGTCACAACATACTAGTTAGGGAAAAACTTCAAGAGGAAGAGATAGTAATTTTATATATGTATGCACCAAATTTGGGAGCAGCCACCCACACAAAATTGATATTAATAGAAATGCAAAATCAAATAAGCAATAACACAATTATAACAGGAGAATTTAACACACCATTGACATCAAGGGACAGATCAACCAAACAGAAAATCAGCAAAGAATTAACAGAACTGAAACACACCTGTAAACACACAGACTTGGTGGATGTATACAAAATGTTCCACACAACAACATCAGTATGTACATTCTTTTCAGCAGCACATGGGACATTCTCTAAAATAGACCATATTCAGGTCCACCGAACATGCTTCAGTAAATGCAAAAGAATTAAAATTATCACATGCATGTTATTAGATCATAGTATCATGATCTAGAAATTAATGACAAAGGGAAGTGTAAAAACGCCACAAACTCATTGAAACTGAATAATAAACTCCTGAGCAATCAGTGGTTAACAGAGAAAATTAAAGAAGAAGTTAAACAATATCTACAAGCAAATGAAAATATAAATACAACTTACCAGAACTTGTGGGAAGCAATGAAAGCAGTCCTCAAAAGAAAATTTATTGTGATGAATATCCCACATCAGGAAAATACAACAAACACAAATAAACAACCTGATGTGGCACCTCAAACATCTATAAAATGAAGAGCAAGTCAAGCCCAAATCCACAAGAAGGGAGGAAATTTTAAAGATCAGAGCAGAAATCAATGCAATAGAGACTAAGAAAACAATACAAAGAATCAATGGATCAAAGAGTTGGTTCTTTAAAAGAATAAATAAAATTGATAAGCCCCTAGCCAACCTTATGAAATAAAGAAAAAACTCAAATTCATGCAATAAGGAATGAAAAGGGGGAAATCACTACAGACCCTGTGGAAATATTTCTATATTCATCAACACCTATTTTGAAAACTTCTACTCTCATAGGCTGATAACACAGAAGAAATGGGCACATTCCTAGAAACATATAAATTATCATAGATCCATCAAGAAGATGTAAAACTGCTGAATATATTGATTAAAACATTTCCCACAAAGAAGAGTTCCATTCCAGATGAATTCACTGCATAATTTTACAAGAGATTCAAAGAAGACTTAATGCTGACACTCCTCAAACTCTTCAATGAAATTGAAAGAGAAGCATTACATCCTAAGTCATTCCTGGAAGCAAATATTACTCTAATATCTAAACTAAAGAAAGATCCAGCAAAAAAAGAGAACTACAGGCCAATCTCCCTAATGGACATAGATATAACAATTCTCAGTAAAATATTGGAAAACAGAATGCAGCAAATCATCAAGAAGATTATACACCATGATCAAGTGGGATTCATCGCAGGAGTGCAGCATGGCTCAACATGTGCAAATCAATAAATGTAATTTACTATATCAAAAGAAACAAAAATAAGAATCACATGATCATTTCTATAGATGCAGAAAAAGCTTTTGATAATATTTAACAGTCATTCATGGTAAAATTGGAATAGATGGTCTTTACCTCATTCTGATAAAAGCCATCCATGACAACCCAACAGCCAGCATCATATTGAATGACCAAAAATGGAAAGCCTTTAATTTGAAATCAAGAACAAGAAAACGATGTCCATTATCACCACTCCTATTCAATATAGTGCTGGAAATATTTGGCAGAGTTATTAGACAAGAGAGAGAAATAAAAGAAATAAGGATGGGAAAACAAGAAGCTAAATTATCATTATTTGCAGATGACATGATACTCTATATACAAGACACCAAAACTCCATTGAAAGACTTCTAGATATTATAAATACATTCACTAATGTAGCTGGATACAAAGCCAACACTCAACAATCAATAGCATTCCTATATATAAACAGCAATACCACTGAGAGAGAAATAAGTGAAACCAAACCCTTCACAATAGTGTCCCCCAAAATGAAATACTTAAGAATCCAAATAAGAAAAGAAGTAAAAAAAAAAAAAAAAAATGTATGCAGGGAAAATTATGATGCCCTGAAAAAGAAATTGAACAGGAGCTCAGAAAATGGAAAGACACTCTCTGTTCCTGGATAGGATCAACAAATATTGTGAAAATAGTCATTCTCCCAAAATTATTGTAGATTTAATCCAATCCCATCAAAATACTACTAGTATACTTCACAGACCTAGAGAAATCATTTCCAAAATTCAGCTGGAACCAGAAAATACCTAGAATAACAAAAGCAATTCTGAGCAACAAAGGCAAGACAAGATGTACCACAATCCCTGACTTGAAGTTATACTACAAAGCTACTATAATAAAATTAGCATAGTACTTGAATAAAAACAGATCTGAAGATCAATGAAATAGACTAGAAGATACAGCTACAACTACAAACACACTCAACCAGCTTGTCTTTGATAAAGGGGCCAAACACATTCACTGGAAGAAAGACAGTGTCTTTAATGAATGGTGCTGGTAAAACTGGCTCTCCATATGCTGAAAACTAAAACTAGACTCTCGCCTGTCACCATGTACTAAGCTAAAGTCAAAATGAATCAAAGATCTAAATATTAAAACAGAAACACTAAATCTTCTGGAAGACAAAGTAGGTGGAGATCTTGAATACGTAGGGGGTAAGTAGTGAATTAAAAAACAAAAATCAAACTGCATAGGAAATACTTCCCAGAAGCAATAACTTAGATCTCACCTTATTAAAAAGCTTTTGCTTGTCAAAAGAGATCTCCAACAGAGTAAAAAGGAAACACATGAAATTTGAAAAAATTCTTAGTCAACTGTCCCTCAAAGGACTTCTGTTTAGAACATATAAAGATTTTTTTTTTTTAAAAATCAGACCCCGTAATTCAAAGATCCAATTCAAAAACGGGCATTTGAGATGAATACACAGTTCTCAGATTAAGATATACAAGTGACAAATAAATACAAAAAATATTATTCATCCTTAGTCATTAGAGAAATGTAAATTAAAACCACACTGAGATTCAGTCTCACTGCAGAAATAATGGCCAGGATAAAGAAAACTACCAACAACAAATGCTGGAGAGGCTGTGGGGAAAAAGAAACTCTTCTGCACTCTTTTTGGAAGTTTGTAGTGGTGCAACTACTTGGGAAGACAGTCTGGAGGCTCCTCAAAAAGCTGCGATTGGAAGTCCCATTTGCCACTTCTGGGTATATTCCCAGAAGAAGTGAAAGCATCATACACAGTGGTATTTGTGCACCTATTTTTATAGCAGCACAATTTGTTTTAGCCAGTTTTAAGAAACAACCTAAATGCCCATCAACTGAGGAATAGATTTAAAAATGTGTAGTACTTTTATACAATGAAGTACTACTCAGTTATAAAGAATGATCACATTGAAATATTTATAAGTAAATGGATGCAACCCGAGACCAAACTCATAAGTGAAATAAATCAAACTCACATGAGTAAATACTATATTGTCTCCCTAGTAAAAGAAATGGTATGAGTACATAAGACACAAAATCCTCAATAAATACAGTGAAAGGGTAAGAACCTTCTCAAAGGGGAAAAATAATATCTCAGGGAAAATGAGGAAAAAGAAAAAAGAAAGTAAAAGAAAAACAGGTAAATCTGTATAAACACACTGAGGATAGCTAAGATGAATGTGCTACAAATTTAATAAGTTCATAGAACAAAGCAGTTAGCATTCATAGGATTGGAACAAGTTTACAGGTTTGTGTCAGGTGACCTGAGGAACTCTTGAAGATCACTATGTAAAATATCATCCTTAGTTCTGTTCCTACCACCATGTTTCACAGGCCTGTATCATTATTGTTTTGGGCTCTTTGCTATTGTTATTTATTTGCTTTTTGTTTCTTATATTTTAGTAATCCATTTTGTTGTTTTGTTTTGTTTTGTTTTTGCTTGAATGCAGAAAGGATAGGTATGCATGTAGAAGCTTATACATACCTAGAAGTTCTCCTAAACAGTTTATGAGAATCGATTATATTATATGTGATGAAATGAACAGCTATTTTGAAGAAAAACAGACATTATGGTATTCATGGCTAATTTCATATCATCATGTTGTGAAATCCAATAATGCTTCTATTCTTTGTTCAGAGTGGTTTTAGTTTGTTTTGTACTGTTTAATTTCAACATACATGAAGGTATGGACAGCTATTTTGAAGAGAACAGAGACATTATGGCAGCCATTTTTAATTTTCCTATTATCTGGTTTTGAAGGCCTGTAATGCCTTCATTACCTTGTTCTGATCAGTTTTATGCTATTTTGTTTTGCATGAGTTCACTGTGTGTAAAGATACAGACAACCATGTAGAAGGAAACAAGAGACATTATAGTAAACACTGTAGATCTCCTGTTGTCTTGTTTTGAAATCTGTGTCAGTTACACTGTTTTCTTCTGATCTGTTTTGTTCTGTTTTATTTATTTATTCTTACCATTTTTAAAAATTTAAATTAAATTAAAAAATGAATCTGTAATCTAGCAACACATAAATGAAAATTGAAATAAAAAACTGCTTCAAATATGATATTTGCAATAAAATACATACTAGTAATGGCTTAGGGATAAAGCTGGCAACAATTTTACCAGATCTCCTCTAACACAAAAACACTGCTGAGAGAATTTAGAAGAGGAATAAATCAGGGAAGCTATGTACTGTGTTCATGGAACATGGACTCAGTATCACTAAAATGTAAATTCCATTTATCTCGAAGTCGATTTTAATCCTAGTGAAAATTATCACATATGTTTCTGTAAAAACTGACAGTATGGTTTTAAAATTCATATAGAAGTATAAAAGACCTGGAATAAGTAAAAAACAAATCTTATAAAATAGGAACAATATTGGAGGGCTGAGAATATTTTAATAAATACTGTAAACCAACAATTATTCATATGTCATGGTATTGGCACAAAGATAGCAAGGTTAAAGGAACAGGCTAGAAAATTCAGAACTGAATTCACACATACATGGACAACTGATTGTGATGCCTTAAGATTCAGTCACCATGCGGCGGAGAACTGTTCATTTCTTCAGCACGTAGTCCTGCGGATCATACTGCACATGCCAAAAATAGAACTTAATTTACAACTCTCAATAACTATTAAAATTAACATAAAATGTTTGTTGATTGAACCCTCAAAGAATAAAGTTTAGAGCAAACTATTAGATCAGTTTATCTCTCAATTATTTTATATTTTATGACAAGTTAGAGAACTACTTGCAAGTATAACAGAGTAGAATTACATACAAAAGAAAAAAACTAAGAATTACAAACTTTAAACTAGACTTCAATAGAAATGTAAAAATGAGTCACAGATTTAGAGAATATCTTTTTAAAGCATATATTTGATAGAAGACAACTATCCAGAATAATAAAAACTAACAAAGCACACATTAGTAAAAAAAAAAATTAAATTCCCAGAAATATAATGAGAAAATATGCTAGCAAAATTTTTACAGAAGAATATATAATCATGTATAAACATCATCAACACATGTATGGAAAAAGAAAATGTGTTGTAGATACAGAGTAGAGTACTACTTTGCCATAAAGAAAGATGAGCTTCAGGCATTTGTAGGAAAATGGATGTGCATCAGTCTATTATATTAAATGAAATAAATCCAACACACAACCTTAAATGTCATATGATTTCTCCTATATGAGGAACACAAAATAGAATTAAAGAGCAAATGAAGTTAGATAATAAGAAACTGGGAGACAGATTTTTCTCAAAAAGAAACGAGATCAAGAAATGGATGAAGGGAGAGTACAAAAGGAATTAGGATGTAGTGTGTGAATTATGTGCTCAAAACATGTATATAGATAAATAAATTAAAAACAAAGTCAAGAGTATTTGAAAGGCAAGCTAACCTGGTAGACATTTTAACACATCTGAAAACTGAGGGTATTGGGGACAGGGCTGTGTGGAGGCTGGAGCTTCAGCAGTGTAAAGTAATATTGGCACTTTAGAAAACACTTTCATAAAAATTAAACATATTCCTAAAACTGCATGGAATAGGCTACCCTTAGGCATTTACTCAAGAGATGCAAAACCATATATGCAAACACTTGCACATGAATATTCATAGCCACTTTATTTATAATAGTCAAAATATATAAGTATTTCACATATCCATCAAGAAATGAGTGGATAAATTATCATAGCCCTGAAATATTATCTATCCATAAAAGATATAAAAATCAAATACTAAAATATGTATAAATCTCAAAGTGAGTATACTTTGTATGAAAAGTAGAATCCAAAGACATGTACACACTATATAATCTCATTTATTAAAAATCATAAAATATCCATATTCAAGTACAAAAAGAAAGCCATTAATTTTGCAGAGCTAGGCAAAGATTTCTTGTAATGAAACAGAACCACTAATCACAAAAATCATGAGAGAATTAAAGGATAAGTTGGACCTCATCAAAATGTATTTTTTTCATCCAAAGACACCATAGTACAGCAAACATATGAACTAAAAATATTATAGGTATTATATACCTTATTATAGATGAGGGAGGATTTTCTTCATAATATAATAATGATTCCTACAAAACAATTACAAAGACAAACATTTTAAATTTTGAAAATCAACAAATGACACCTTACCTTGGGAGAAATATGACTAGCTAAAAGCCACATGAGTAAACGTTCAGTATCATTATAGGAAAGTAAACTGTGATCATCCAGAAGCCGTCAGTGCCCTACTCCCTGGAGATCTTCTGTGACTGTTATGTGGATCATAAATCCTATGACAAACTTCCTTATAACAGACTCTCAGAGGAAAATTCAGGAACAGACAAGGAAATCGGAAGAAAGGAGGGAGGATTTGGCGCTACTAAATTACAAACATAGGAACACAGGAAGTTAGAACCTCCAGAGTGGGTACAACACTGCCAGTACCTTGGGTTTACAGTTATGGCACCCATATCAATGAAAGGTTAAATTTCTGTTATTTTAAACCCCAAAGTTTATTGTAATCTGTTAACAAAGGGAAAGAATGTAGTGATCAAGAAAAAAGCCAACACCACAGCATGCTACCAGTACCACCTTCTATAATGGCAAAAATGAAAAATATCACAACGGTCATCATTGGGAAGAATTTGAGCAAACAAAGCTTTGCATACTGCTGATAGAAGTGAACAAGTTGTGCTACTTTTTTGTTACTGTTTTGTTGTGTAATATAATTAAACACTTTTTCATTGTTGGAATACTTATATATCTTGACAAATGTTTGAGTTACTAGTTATTTGCGTTTATCAAATGGTCAGCAGTCATCAAATCACACAGGCAGGACCTAGAAATTTCATGGTATTTTAATTGTTACTTTGTAAAAACAAGCAAAAAGTATGCTACCAAAAATAATAGGTGATGATGAAGGTGTGAAAAGAGGTAGCCTCTGTGAATGAACTGACTGGACAAAATCATGAGGAAACTTTCAGAAACGAGAAAGACATTTCTTCCATTAGATTGACTTCAGGTTACTTGGGTACATATTTGCTAAAGTTTATCAAGCTGGATCCTGACCAACATAGCATGAGCTAGTGATGCTGTGTAACTGTAGATATTGTTTAATCTGTTCTTTAATTTCCTCTGTGACCTACTGATTGATCAGGAGCTTATTATTCAATTTCCATGTATTTGTGGAATTTTGTAGTCTCTTTTGTCATTAATTTCTATCTTCACAGTCCTATGATCTGAAAACATTCATGGGATCATTTCAATTTTTTTGCATTTACTTACGCATATTCTGTGTGCTAGTATATGATGTATTTTAGAGAATGTGCCATGTGCTGCTGAGAAGACTGTACGGTCTGATGATGTTGGGTGGAACACTCTCTATATGTCCACCAAGTGCATTTGTTCACAGATGTGATTCAGCTCTATTATTACTTTGCTGATTTTCTGTCTACTTGATCTGTCCCTTTGTGTCAATGGAGTGTTAAGGTCACCTGTTATAATTGTGCTGTTGATTATATTATTTCATTTTTAATTTCTGTTAATGTTTGTTTTGCATAAGTGGGTATTTCTGAATTTGATGCATATATATTTAAGATTGTTATCTCTTCCTCTTGAAGTTTTCCCCTAACTAATATATAATGACTTTCTTTGTTTGAATTTCACATTGTCTGCAAACAGAATAGTTGCCTCTGCTTTTTGTGGGGAGAAAGGGGGTTCCTGCCACATGGAGTATTATTATCCATCCTTGACTTTCAGTCCATGACTTTCCTTTCGGGTTAGTTGGGTTTCTTATATACAGAACACTGCTGGATGTTGTTTCTTGATGCATTCTGCCAGTCTGTTTCTTTTAATTGGTGAATTGAGGCCATTTACATTAATGGTTACAACTGATACATACTGGTTTATTTTTGACGTGTTATTTTTCTGCTGTTGATTCTTAGCCTTTCCACTCTTTTTAATTGTTTGCCTTTTCAATTGTTTTAATTGTTTGTTTAAGTATTTACTGTATTTTTCCAATGTCTATCTAGAATGTCTTTCAGTATTCTTTGCAGGGTTGGGTTGATGGTCATGAAGTTCTTCAGCTGTTCTTTGTCATGAAAATATTTTATTTCTCCGTTGATTTTGAAGCAATTTTGCAGGTACAGCAGTCTGAGTTGAAAGTTGTTTTCCATTAGGATCTGAAATACTTCACTCCATACTCTTCTTGAATTCATTGTTTGTGTTGAGAAATCTGCTGTGATTCTCATAGGCTTTTTTTTATAGGTGATATATCTCTTCTCTCTAGCAACTTTTAATATTCTGTTCTTATACTGGATTTCTGTGATGTTGATATAATATGTCTGGGTGTAGTTTTATTTTGATTATGGCTATTTGGAGTTCTATATGCTTCACTGATCTGTATGTCAGTTTCCATTCTCATTTTTGGGAATTTTTCAGCTATTACTTCTGTAAATAGACTCTTGATATCATCTGTGTTGTACCTTCTAAAAGACCTTGTTTTTCCTGTTCACTAGCTGCAATCTTGTCTTCAAGGTCTGAAATTCTATCTTCACTTTCACTGAAGCAATTTTGCCAATTTTTAATGGAATTTTTGATTTTCTGCATATCTCTTTGTATCTGTTTCATGCATTCTGTTTGTTTCTTATATTGTTTGTTCAAGGTTTCCATATTTTGCATTCTTCCTCTAATTTTTAAACTATGTCTTCTTTAGATGTGTTCAGCATTTTTTCATTACATTTATGATTTCTTCTTTTACCTGGGAGATTATTTTTGATCTGAGTTCTCTTATAGCTTCCTGGAGTTGTTTCTTTACTTCAATTGCTATCATTTCAGTAATTTCAGATGTATGGCTTACATTTTCTTTTATGTCCGTGTCTCCTAGGTTTGCTTGGGAATGGCTGGAGGTTTGAGATTGCATTTTGCTCTTTCATTTTGTCATTTTCCTATATTTCCATGTTTTGACCAATGTTGCAAAGCTTCCCCCAAGCGCTGGGAATCAATTCATGCACTTTCGGGTCTCTGGGCAGAAGGCAGGCGACTGTTAGCAGCTAGTTGTGGCGCAGTTAGACCTAGTGGGACCTCCCGTGCATTCTCTGGTGATTTGGGATGCTGGACTGGGTCTTAGCAGCTGGGAGTGATGGTCCAAAGCTTCCCCTGTGCACTGGGGATCACTTTGCACATTTTTGACTCTGGGAGTGGAATGGAGGCGACTGATGTTGTGTAACTGCTATGTAATGAGTAGGGCAAATGAGAAGAGGTGACAATTACAATGGGAGCAGTTTGAAACCTCATATAGTTGGGAAGTAGATGTACTGATGCAGTAATGGCTAAAACACTACCGATAGAAACTCATCTCAAAAAACAAAAAAGATCTAATGTGCGATGACAATTGTAGCACTGTATTTAAAAAGGAGAAACTTCAAACTCTTATGGAAGATTGACCTGCAAAGTTAGTTTCAGGCTAATTTATCAAGGGTTTTAAATTTGGTCATCCAGAAATTGCACGTATTCACTGGGGCTATTTATTACTCATCCACTCAGTGTTTCTACTCTAATTCAGTTTTGGAGCACCTACAGTGAGATCTTTACTTAATGGCATCACAGATAAATAAGGAGGAGACAGATTTTGCTGGTCATGTCACCAACTCTGTTGAGACAGAGGCTGTGATCCTGGATTTTCAATGGCTGCTTAGGAAGAGAACATCATATTTGGCCTAGGATTTAGCACATGTGTGTACATTTGCTGTCTATTCTGCTAACTGCAACCAAGTGTTACATTTAAAATGATCGTGCTCTGCAAGGGAAAGGAGAAAAAAAATCGGAAAATGAAAGCAGGAACAGTGAGAGGAGTGAGCATGAGGCAGCTTTGCACAAACCGTAGCAACCTAACCAAGCATGATGGTGACTGGATTGACTGAAAGGGACAAGTTTAAGTAACATCAGCAAGTAGAATTTGTGATCTGTGTGTGTGGGGGGGGGGGGGTAAGGATTAACAGAATGAAACCAAAATAGTCAATAATTATTTTTAGCTTTTACCTTAGTTGAAAAGTAACTGATAACATTGTTTGCCAAAATTGGAAGTGTGAGTGTGTTATGTGTTATGTGTGTATGTTCACATACTTTCATGCACATTTGCACAAAACTTTTAGGGAGTTTAGAGAAACATTGAGCTGGCAGCACTTTTGTAATGTGTAAATAGATAATATAATAAAGAGTGAGAATATGGATATATAGGTTTGGAAACAATTCAGAAGTGAGGATCTATGTTTGGGGTCATCAATACACAGGAGTCAGTGGTTTCATAAATGGGTAATACAAGGTCTTTACTAATAGAACCGCATTTATCCATTTGAACAACAGATGGCAGCAACGTCAAAAGAAAATGTTTTTCCTAGCTCTAGTAAATGAGAAAGGAATGGTGTCTTTGCACTTGACCTTTGCATGGGCGGTTTTTACCATAAACAGTTTCTTCAAAAGATTATGGCTCAAATAGCCCTAGCTACGTAGTTAGAGTGAGGACGCTCTTACAGTTCTTTTTCATTTTGTGTTACATGTCACTGAACCCAGGGTCTTCTCCATGAGCTACAGCTTAACAGGCTTTTTGTTTCCTCTGAGGGAGCCTGCTCAGTCACTGAGCTGAGGCTGGCTGGAAATTTTGATCCTCCTGAGCCCAAGTCTCCCAGAATGCCACCCTGTCCAGCTATTTTATGATTCTGTTAGTTGAAACTTTTTCATTTAAGAATTTTTTAAAAAAGAAAACCCTCTCAAAAATGTATACTGATTTCTTCCATAATGACTTTATTTGCCACCAACATCTTCTTAATTTGTATTTAAATTTTAAATCATTAAAATAATAATATATGCGTATATATGCTTCATTATTTTATCTATTCACCAAATAGCTAATACATGGCTTTCATACATAGCTAATACATGGTAAGTTCGTGGCTTTCAGTGTGTGAAAACAATATTCCCATACTTCTGAGCAATATTTAAAAAAAAAAAAAAAACATAAACAAGAGGGGCTGGGTTTAGCTCAGTGGCTTAAGTCCCTGCTTGGCAAACACAAGGTCATGAGTTCAATCCCTGGCACACACACACACACACACACACACACACACACACTCACACAAATCTATAAACAAGGTTAGGGTTATTTGATACATTATATAAACAGCAAAAATAGAAGGCCAGTTTATTTTTGGAAAACTAAAGGTATTTTCCAGTATGAGGTGGACCTGAGAATTGAGGCCTAATCTTCAAAATAAGACAAAAACAGGGAATGGGAAGAAGTCACTGGGAGGAACATTTGCTGTAAAAGACACCTCATTTTATCAAAATGCAACCTTGAGTAATTTAATGTGAATGAGGTGAATATTTAAAGCAGGCTGTAGAAGAGACCTAAGAACAATGATAAGAAGCCAGATCATAAAAGGTTTTAGTTGCTGGATTAATGTGTGGAGAATGTTCCAGTGGACACTACTGAGAGGTGTAAAGGGAACAACTTGCAAGGCTCATTTATAGTCATCATATCTGTTTGTTTCCAAGAGGTGTGTAGGAAAAAGAAGAAAATATAAATATAATATAGAAAAAAAGCAAATTGTCAGAAATATTAATTTTCCACCAAGGTCATACAGATTTGATTGGCATAGACCTAGAATAATTATCAAGACTCCTTTTATGTCCAGTTCTCTGTTGGAAGAATGGAAGAGTCTCATGCCGAAACTACACATGAGCTCAAAGATATTCTCACCTCTATAACCCACTAACTTCCCACTTTGTTTAAATCAAAGGTTAAATATTTCACACAGAGTGTATCTCATCCTTATTGAAATATGAAGCAGCACTATTAAATCATTATACAAGCAAAAATGGGACTCTGAAAATGAAGGGACTCAAATTTTAGAAACTAGAAGGTTGGAGGCAGTGAAAGTATTATTTGTCTAAATTTTAGGAACATTTCCTGCTTAGTTGACTCAAGAGAAATAAAATAATATCTGTTGTGTCTTGGTATTCTGGTGGTTTATGGTTAAGAAAGCACTATTTTTAGAAAGGCTACAGACAAATAGAACAGTAAATGTGACTTTGGGTTTGGAGCTGTCCTGTACCTTGAGTGAACCTTGCAGTGAGAACGGAACACTCTTTTTCACTCCTAAGCAGCTCGTATGAGGATGATCTTAAAAGTCACTCTTTAAAGATGAGGAAATTGAGATCCAGGGAGGTTAAGTGACATAGTTTCACAGCCCATAAATGTCAGGCAGACAATGCAAATTGGAAGACAAAATGAGTAAAACATTATTAAGCCTTTTATGTGGGTAGCATAAAAATAAAAAGTGAAGGTTCTTTGTCATTGTAATGCTATTTTATTTTCTGAGTGTAAGAACATTGTGTGTTTCTTATTGAAATTTGAAAAGATGAACTTTTTCATTCAGATGACTAATATCAAAACTATTTATTATACCAAAGGAAAATGTTTGAGGAGAGTGGTGATGCCACTGAATCAACGTTCTATGCCTTCCAAGTTTCTCAAAATATTGTCTTTATTAGTAGGGGAAAGTAGTTTTAAACTAACCACATATCTGATCATTTTATGATAAAGACATCGCCTTTCAAGTAGGTAATGTAGCTTTAAAAAAATTCATGGAAAATATAGTAGAAATTTTAAAAATTATGGCTTATGTTGTCTAGGTTATAAAAACTTAAAACTTATACATATATATATATATATATATATATGTACATATACACAAGTGTATATTAGTAGATATACATATATATGTATATGTATATGTATATGTATATGTAGGGATGTTTTTATTATTCTAGAGAATAATAAAATGAAGACAGAATAATAAAGAATCAAGTGGACCTAATTTGCACTTGATACACATGTTTCTTGATTATTATTTCACTATTATTATTATTATTATTATTATTACACATATAAGGAAAGAAGCATTGTTTTTGAATTGGTAATATTCTTATTAGTTTTCAAGTAAAGATAAGAAAATAACAGTAGTAAGACTGAACAATCACTACTTCTCTCCCATTTGAGTGATGTATTGTAGGTTTTTGTGATATCAGGATACAAAATTCAGCTCAGAGCAATTTATTTGTTTAAATAATTTTATCAATGTTAATAGATACCATAGAAGAAATTAAGAAACCAGAGTTATTAGGAAGCACTAGGATAGAAAGCATTCTCTCTCATTCTTTGTCCCTTTTTTTCTCTCATCTCTTTTACTTTATTTCATCTTCATGTAACTCTCAGATGATTAGAGAAAGCTATAGATTCCTCATAACCTTTGAGATTTGTGCTTTGAGACATAATATGTTTTCCTTTCAAGCTATAATTCAAATAACTCCATAGAAAATTTTTGCAGAACCTCACTTGATTCATTTGCTACTTTGTAAACAAGACAATCTTCTCTTCCTTGGATGAAAGAAAGTCTTCGTTAATATAGTGAAGGAATCATTCTGACAATCTCAACCTAAAGAATAATACAAAGTTTCCCTAAAACTTAAGCTCATGATGAAAAACGTAAGACTGTAAGAGTGACAGGCAAGTTTATATCTCAATTTGAACTGAAAGGGATACTATATTAAGTTAAAGAAATATACAAAAATCTCTCTTGAAAATTAAAAGAAGTAAATAAAAATACAAGGTTAAAAATTAGACAGCCATGACTACCATAACCATTCTCTGTAATAACTAGTAAATGTAACTAAGAAAATGAGAAAGAACATTCCAAATCTGAGAGAAGGAAATACATATGCAGATAAAGCAAACATAGAAACAATTATTTGCCAACAACTTAGTAAACTTTAGGATGGAAAACAGCTATCCACATGCTACCTTGCATATTCCCTGGTGCTCTAAGCCTTATGTTTGAATCTTGGCCTTCAAATTATAACTTGAATTTTACTGCCTCCTTTTATCTACTTCTCTCCTCTCTTCAAAGTTTTTATAAAATGTCTCCACTTTTAATTCATGTGAATTAACTTCATAAGAGACGATAGGGTAAGATTTGGCTCCTGCCTGTTCATTATTCACGGCACATTTTTTATTTGTCCACAAGTCAGGTAAACTCTCCAGTCGCTTACTGGGTGGTAGGAATCTTTCTTCTCCGGGCATCCATTGCTGAGTACTGAGAGACCCGCAACACTTCACTCCCTTCCAGGAGGGCCTGAGGCTCTCAGAGGGCATCTCGCAGTTGCCTTTCTGACTTTAAAGACGTACCTTCCTCTGCCAGTGCTCCTCATGGCTAAGAAAATGGCCTCTAAGAAACGAATAGCTGCGTGTTTCTGGTTTCATTAGCAATATCTCTAAGAGATACCAAAGTGATGCAGCTCATGTTCCAAAGTCTTGCAGATTTTCAAAAATAAAAATAGCTTCTTCAAGTTTCAATACAGGAAATCTTGATTCAACACAGCACTCAGATGGCATCCTGACAATACAATAAATCTAACCACATATGACTTGCTGTCGTTAAAAATGACTCTCCTCTTGGTCAACTGAAAAAAGGCATTTGTTTATTCCAAGAAAAGTGAACTAATTGCCATTTCTTCTTACTTCTTAGGAATGATTATTTTCTCAGATTTGTGCCAAGTGAAAATTTTCTGAATAGCAAAAACCTGGACTTGAATTCACATGTTCTGATTCTTGGTTTATTTCTTTAAATGCTGGTAACAACCATAAAAATTCCATTTTCACAGAAAATACAAACTAAAGACAGAAAAACACAAAACTTTGTGTAACTAGAGAGAGCCAAGTCATCCTGCACTGGTCCTGCTCTGTGCTCTGTTTCCCCATCCTTTCCTTCTAAGTGGCTCATGTTACCTCTTCCTTCTATGATGTGTCCTCTCAGGCTCCAGATGAAGCTATCGCTTACCCTCCAAGCCAACGCAATGCAGCACTAATTTAATTCTGCTTTATCTTCTGTTGCCTTCTAATTATTTCATGAATGTCAGTCATCCTAATTTGACAGTGAATATTGAACAGGCAGGAGCCAAGTCTCACTCTATTGTCTGTTATGAAGTTGTACATGCCACATTGGCTCAGAAAATGTGACTTATTTTCATTCATATTTCTCCTACATGCTGAATTAGTCTTTCCCCTTTCCCAGAATTGGATACTAAAATCATTCAGATAAAAATCAATTTGTATGAGAGAATTTTAAAATCATATTCTTATTTTATTAGCATATAATTTTCTTAGTATGGTTGAAAAATCTCTGCCCATTAATGAATTCTGTTTCAAATGTTCTCATTATAGGACTTTCAAACCTCATTAACTAAAGCAGGCATTAAAAATGCAATGATAATAAAATGAAACAGAAAACTGTTGATATTAGATTTGGGTAAATTTCTTCTTTTAAGGAAGAAAAAAATTATGGCTTGAGTGAATGATAATCCAACAATAAGAAACATAATTTTAAAATACAAGGAATATACTTTTCTAAGTGTTTTGGTAGATCCAATAATTTCTTCAGCCAGCTGCAGCTTTGCTAGAGTTGTGGATATAGATATGAAAATGTGGTATATCCTAACAAGTGTATGTTGACATTAGCATTTTATGATATATCTTTTCAATAGAATTGCAGAATAAAAACGTACCACATAAAGATAGCATCTTCTAATTTCAACCCTCATGTACAATGGTCCAAGGTTTTATTAAGCTGTTCATAGTCTTAATCCAAACCTAAGTTTACAGACTGCTTCCTTTGCCAGATATCTTTACCATAGTTTTTCTGGAACTATAGGGAAGAAACCACACTTCAGGAAGATGCACAGGTTTCTAAAGTATATTATTCGTCCCCTTTCCCTAAACATTTTCCCTCTCTGTCAGATGATATGTACTCTAGAGGTGGAAATAAAATAAAATAAAACCTAAAAGCAACAAAAAACCAACTCAATAAATAGCTAACTCTGGTGAACTCAAATTTATTAGAGAATCACAAAATGTGAGAGCAAGAAGCAATCTTAGGTCATCCTAGATTTACCAACTCTATAATGGAGAGAAGTGGAAATATATAACTGGAATTATTTCCTCAAAAGCTGCTGCTAATTGAAGGCAGGATACTCAGTTCCTGATATGCACAGTAACACTCTTCTTAAGAGTTCCAGTATGATGAATGTTCAGTAAAACACATCATTCAGCCATAGCTCTGATCTCTTTTTCCTATTTGTTGAAATCATATTCTTTTAAGGTCTATACTATTCAGCCCACATTATACTCCTAGAAGAATTCTTTCTCTTTCTTATAGCTGCTGTGTGGAAAACCTGGGTTAGGAAGGAGTCCCAGGTTCTAGATCCACTCTACCACTGAGATAGCTATGACACAATGAAATTACCATCTCTATCTTGTGGGTCACATTTCTCTGCCTGAAAATAGAAGATGGGGAGACATGGGATTCGGGTATACGTTACAGACCTGCCCTTCAGAATGTAGTCTTAGGCCCAGAAGACTTGGTAGCTTCTTGGACTTTGTTAGAAATGCAGACCCTGCTCAAACCCTCTGAATCAGCATCAGCATTGCAGCAAAATATCCCGGTGATTCATATGTACACTAAGTACAGTAAAGTACTGAGAGAAGATCTTTAAAATGTTTTTTCCCCTGTGCCATGTTATTCATGCTTTTTTAGATGATTCGACAGCATCAGTTTTTGCCACCAAGAAAAGTAGTATTAATGATGGCACACAGAAACAGGAACACTATTTCCAGGCCCTTTAGATTTTACCAGCTGATCACCTTCTCCCCCCTCACAGACACAGCTTTAAAGCAGTCTTTCCTCTCACCTCAGCTGTTCTGCATTTTGATGAAGGCTTTATACTTTCTCTAATCTTTTTGTCTGTGTGACTTCATCCAGCTGGGAAATCCTCCTGACAGGCCACACAGGGACCAAGCCCAGCATTTATTCTGAGGACAGCACCCTGGGAAGGTAAGTGACTGGGCAAAGGTTATCTAGCAAATGGTGGGTGGAAATGAGAAGCCAGGGAGATGGCTGACCACCTGGCGAGGATCTGAAACCATTAGCGCACTTTGGTTGTAATGCTGCTCTCAGATGCATTATATTTCATGCACATTTCCTGCCCTGCAGCGATTGTTCCCATTGTAATTACAGACTCATATGCAGCTGCCTTGAAAACGCTGATGGCTGTAAAAGAGAACATTCACCCCAGTAGGTGGGAAGGACACGTCCCATTGCAAGTCTTCTATCCCATAAGGATAGAAATCTGGGGTTTTGCCTGACTTCCCCAAAGAAACAAATATGCACATGATGTCCCTCTTACCCTCTTCCTTTTTGTTTTTGTCATAAAAAGCAGAAATGAGCCAGAAGAAGATGCTGCAGATCCAAGTGGAAGGCACCAGAAAATCATAGTTTCAACATCTGGATTAACATTCACAGATTCCATTGGTTAAAACTAAGGTCCAAAACGAGAAAACTGTCACTTTTTCTACGCACAATTTTAAGGAGACTGGCCTCCAATATTAGCTAACTCAGCCTCAAATTAGACCACTTGAATTAATTACTATGGGACAAAGAATTATTTCTTATTTGATGATTTTTAAATGGATTTTTACTAAGTTAATCTTTTTATACAAAGAAAAATATCAATCCTCATTACATAAAACCAAATAAATGAATCCAACAATAAAGCATCCTCTTCCCATTTGGCCAGGGCTGCTCTTGTCAATCAGTACCTTCTTCATTGAGCTAACATAATGATCTAGATGAAAATCTTTCTCAACACAAGAAAGCAGTCAGAAAACACCACTGGGAAAATGGATACAAACGTATGAGAGTTATAACTTATTCTTGAATGTAAGAAATCTTAACTTTACAAAAATTAAAAGGTCTGAAATTAGATAACAATTTAGATATAATTCATGTCATGTTCCTCCAATTTCTCTTCTTAGACTACCCTACATGCACTCATAAAACTTTTATTAGCTCAATATTTTTTATAGTTCATCTTATATCAAAGTAATATAAATAGGGATTTTATTTATCCCATATTAATGCCTTGAAATGAAAAGTTTTACATATTCATGCATACTTTATTTTAACTGTTTTCTGGACAAAATATATTTCATTCTCTTTGGAAAGCAATTTAACAATTTATTAAGAAGTCAAACATAAATTTACTATACAATGTAGCAACTCCACTACTAGATAAATATCTAAATGAAAATGCAGTTTCTATATTTTTTGTCATTTTATGTTCATTTCAGCACTACTTATGATATCACTTATGATTAGAAAAGTTTGTTGTGTCTTCCTTACCATATGATGCTATTTGGCAGTAAAAAACAGTAAATTACTGGTACAAAGATGAACCTTAAAAGAAGTGAAAGAAACAAGGTGTAAAAATCATATTATATAACTCCACTCATATAAAACGCCCTGGCTAGGTAAATTTATAAAGACAGGTAGACAATAGGTTGCCTGAGGATAAGAATGGGGATGAATTACAAATAAGTGTGGAGAAAATAAAGTGATAAAGATATTATAAAATGTATTATGGTGATTGATGGTGACTCAGATTAATAAATTAAAGTTCAAATAAGTGCCTTTATGCAGCCTAGTTACAGTTCAAGAGTTGTTATAAACAATTCCAACTGACAAGAAAGTGAAGGAAAAAAAACAGCATTGAGGGATGCCTACTGGACAGATCAATGGCTGAGGTCTAGGTGTCCGGAAGTCTTGAAGGTCGTAATGCAGTATTTATCTGTCCCTTTCCTAAGCTAGTGTAGTCACAGGGCTGCTGCTCAGGCCAAGATAATTAATGAAACAACAGGCAGGCATTGCTTCAGCGGCCATGCTATAATCTGGCAAATGAGACACAAAATAGTTGATATAACTGTCATCACTCCAAGTTTCAGTCCCGGGTGGTTGCCAGGACTATAAGGAACTAATCCGTGTCTCCTGGAAAAGATAAAGGTGATGGAGAAAATAATCCTTCTAGTGGCAAGTCAGTGAGATACAGATCTGTGGTCTTTGGGTGTGGGGTGGGGCGGGGAACCAAACTGACAGAGTAGGAGGAAAATTAAATGTTCTAAGTACCTTATAAATAGGGAAACTGAGGCCCACAAAGTCAGTGTCTTACTTGCCTTACTTAGTCCACAATGAGTTCACGACAAAGTAGGGCCCACTCCTGGGTTCAGTGAATGTCCAGGTCTCAGAAGTAAAGTCTAGACTGGTCCCCTTAAGGTCTGCTCATGGTTCCTAAGAGACTCCAACATATACTTGCCTATCAGGGTTCAAAGCCTCTACAGTACAGTTTTTGATTAATTTGTTCTTCCAGGATTGTGTCAGTTTTGCCTGGTATTACACCCCAGTACCTACCATGTCAACACTGTACTTTATAAATAGACGAGTGAACAATTTAGGGTTATGGATCTAGCACTTTGTAAAATCACAGTGCTGATCATGATAATTGGTCACTGGACGGCCTGAAATGCATGTTCCTCTACCCCTGCAAAACAAGACCAGTCTTCATCCTAGCTTCAAGATCTGCCCAACCTTGCTTTTTAAATCTTTCTTTCAGCAATCTGTATCCGACTCTGTGCTCCCGTGTTCAGTTCCACAGTTCATCACTCTTCCTTTAGTGTGAGGATACCGATTTTATTACTTCCTAACTATGTGATCCCGGACAAGTTATTTGATCCAAGACAGTCCCCTCAGTTACCAGAAATAAATATATTGGAAAAGGTATAGCATTGAATAAGGGCTAGTTTAGTTGAGAAAGAATGGAAAAGAATTGGAAAAGACTCTTGACCGTCACCACTTGCCATAAGCCAAATTTATTATCTTCCTGATAGAGTAGCCAAGAACAATATTAGCAACTTTAGTTTAAAAAAAATGTATGTGAGACATTGTTTACCAAAAACTCAAGTAGAGTACTGATAGAACAGGAATCTTCTGTGTTCACCTGTCCAAGAACCTGATCATGTAGTATTTTTCTCTCTCTCCTCATTTTTCTTAAGTTAGTTGCTCCCAGTAAGTTTAGATCAGGTTTGTTTTCTCACTGACTCTCAGACACAGCATTAAGTTTATTTTTTTTTTTAATTTTTATTTTATTTATTTATTTTATCTGTACCAGGGATCCAACTCATGACTGCCTGCTTGCAAGGCAGGCGCTTATTCCACTGAGCTAAATCCCCAGCCCTAGCATTAAATTTCTTGAAGATTCTTTGCTTTTATAGTATCCTTCCTTTTATCTATCATTCTGTTGCAACAAACCAAATGCTCTTTACTCATCCAGAGAAAACTTCTTGGAAACAATTAAAGCTGTAACCTAGACTAGGGAAATATCTCCTCAGCTTTCAATCAGGGTGAGTTCAGATCCACCACTTAACCACTAAAAAAATTCCTTCACTGACTTAGGACCCACTATAGAAATTCCAGGTTTTGATGTAGAAGTTAATGGGATTTATGATTGTTTTGCAAAAAATGGTAATTGCTTTGTAGCTTTGTTAGGAATGGAGAGGGGCAGCAAAATGGTATCATGACTTGGATAAGGAATTCTGTTGACGTGTCCTATCACAATGCAAGAAATCACAGATGTGCACCTAGAATTTTTAAATAAATGTGATCCAAATTGATTAGATACGAGTGAAACTTGCACAATTGACTGGAATGTTTGTACCATTAGCTGACATAAAATCTATGCCTGTGTGTGCTAGGAGGATTGCGATAGTTGATCTTGACTGTAAACTTAGTCGGACTGAGAAACTAAGTAACTAATAAAAGGCATTTCTGGGCTGGCTGGTGAGGGTGTTTCCAGAGACAAGTGGCATGTGAGACGGCAAACCAAGAGGAGATAGCCACACCAAATGTTGCCAATGCCACAATGCTGTGGTCCCAGATAAAACAAAAACTGAAGAAAAAGAATGTCCACAGAACAGGATCTTTCTTCTTTTTCTGTGCTTCCCAATAGCCATAAAAGGAGCTTTCTCCTGCACTGCATGCTTACACCATGATAGTCTCTTTCATGACAGGCAAAGAACAATGGAGCTGAAACCTCTGAAACTGTAGCCTAAGTAAATCTTTCTTCCTTAAAGTTAATTTTCACAGTCATCAGGTCACAGTAACAGAAAGCTGACTAGTAGAAGCACTGTATGATAAATATGTAAATTGAAGTGATGTCTTAAATTTTTGATAGTGTAAAAGCAAAATGGCACATAGTCTATGGAATAGGGTGCAAATTCTACAAGAATTGTAACAGACCATGGATGACTAATATGAAATATGTGGGTCATTTAATTAAAAAGATAATTTAGTAAATCAAGGTGAATGCTAGCTCACATTGAACAGCCTCTGGTAAATCTACCTTGGAATTTTGATAAAAATTAGTAAAGAATAAGACAAACTGTCAAGATTACTTTAAGTCCTTTGTGACACTGCTAAAAATTTAAAGATCTTACCAAAGAAAATATTTTACTAAGATGGACTAAATAGCCATACAACACAGAGGGGAAGACAATGCCCTAATTTTATACAGGCCTATTGATTTATTTATAATTGGTATTTCACTGAATTAAATAAGCATGAACCAAAAAACAAAACAGAAAGTCTACTAAATTTATCATGCTGTATCTTGTTTTTAATCTTATTCTTCACTATAATTTACATGAGTCTAAACTTCATGCATTGCTCCTGAATCATGATTACAAATCTGTTATCAGATATGAATTATTTTGTTTGTACTATATATTTTAATGCCTTTTCCACTAAACATTCAAAATTTGAGTTCTATCCATTCTTAATAATACTCTAAATTTCAAGTTCTCATTGAAAATTTCATCATCTAAAATGTTCTTCTAAGCATCGTATTTACCTGAGATGGTTCATATTTTCTCACATCTATTTTGTTCTTGGTTTAAGTAAAAATGTTAGTGGGGAGTAATAGGTCCTAATGAGTCCTACTCTCCACAAAGATTAAAGTTAATCTGACTACACATAACAAATAAAGGTCAAATATATGAATAAAGTGATAGCTTGTTCTATAAGTAGGATGTGGACGGAAGAAAGAAGTCTCTTCCTTTTGCTTTTTACCTGAAAAGAGCTTCTATGCTTCCTTAGTCCTTTCTGTTCTCCCTTTTAGTGCAAGTCATTATGCTCACCAATTAAGCAGTTAGAGACAATAAGTGAAGTATTTTTTCATGCCATTCAGAAGCAATTGCCGGCAATGAGAATTAGCTTTTCCCTTCCACTGGAATGCTCAGCAGTTGCTAAGTGTGACTCGCTAAATGACATGTGACACTGATTATATTATTTGGTGATAAAAGAGTTGCAATTAGATAAAACCTTTTGCCAATGTATGCACTCCAACTCCAACCCAAATGAGCAATCTACCCTTTCCCACTGAGCTAATGTGGGTCTTAGAATAATGGAAGTAGGAGACTTCTGCCACCCTCTGTCATTTGAGCAAGGTTTTGCTCTATAATAGGTGGCAGTAATTCAATTGTAATTAAACAAGATCTGATATATTATTTCCTAATGAACTCAAGTGAAGTCATCTCCCACTTCTTCCTAGTGCCTTTAATTAGGCAATAAGGACTATATCATGAGCAATAAAGATCACTTTTCTGGGCTGATGATGAGCGATTACAAACTACACAGGGAGGCTCTCATGGCCCAGAGTGAGAGGACGGTAGGCTGCAGCTCTGAACAGAACATCCTCCATTCGTCTCATCATCTACTTCCAAATTACCTAGGTGGCAAGCACTGATGAGGAACAAATTGAATTGAAGCTAGAACAAGGAGCTTTAAGCCATCAGTCACCAGCCCAGCAATTTAAATAAGCGCTTTATGTATGTGAGTTCTTTGCATAATTATTCTGATGATTTATTAATTTTCAGCATTTTGTATCTACTGTCTGCTTGAATCCTCAGGCAAGTCAAGGGAGTTAAAATAGGTAGCACTAACTAGTCTTATCTTATGCATGAAGTGATCGGTATTCCAAATCCTGAAGGATCAGATACAGAGTAAAAAGGTGACACAGCATTCACAATTGTCCACAATTGAATGCTAACTAGTATTCAGTTTTGATTATAATTTGGTTTCCTGAAATAACCCAGTGAAATGCATTTTCTGTTGTTTTATAGATTCTTAAAGAGAAAATCTGTTATTTATTTTTTTCTTTTCCTTCATGCAGTCAAGACTGAGGTAGAAAAGGAAGTTTCTAACTCTCCATCTGTTTTTGCGATTTAGAATGTTTCAGTAAAAAACTCCACATGGTCTGTAGTGCACTCTACTAATTTTGGATTCTCTGGGAGCTATTTTATAGTTCTAGGTTGAAAATATCTGTAAACAAACCAAATATATGTTTTTGTCTATAGATCTACAAATAAATTCTCTTGGTAGAAGGATAAACCTCCTTCCTATAGACAAGCCAAATTTGTGAATTTATTTCAATATTTTTTGATCTATAGATTTTATACATTTTATTTTTGTTTTAAATTGCTTGCAATGCCTGTTTAGATGCTTGCACATTTGCGTCAAATAAAAATTTCATTCCATGTTGATTTGGTATTGGCATGTTATCCTTTAACAGTACGTGAAGTTCTATCACTTTACCTACTGGCAATGGCTTTGTTTTCCACTGTAGCAGAAAAGCTGAGATGTAGCAAAATAACTAATTATAATAAAGACTAAAAGGCTCCTAAAATGAACTATTTACCATCTGACTCTTCAGGAGAAAGTCTGAAAACCTTCATCTAAAAATATCTTTCCAAGCTCTCTTCATCAAAACAGCAACTTGTAGGTATCTTCCTAAGTTCTGATATCAAAATGGTGGCATATATAATAAACTGTAAAATAAGACCTTATTATCTCTAAATTGCTAAAAGAGTGATTCTATAGCATAAATCTGGTTGGGGATTGGATTTTAGGAGACTTGATGCAATTTGCTTTGTAACATTTAGCAACTTTTAATATCCCTGGGCTTGAGCTTTGTCATACGTATTATGCATGTATTTTTGTCTCATTTTAATATTTTTTTTTCGTGTTTATCCTTTAGAGATTAACAAGGTTCACTCAATTTTTCTCCTGGTTGAAGCTATTTTTTAAAGGAAATTCTGAAAAAAATCAGACGGGATCATTCTATTTTAGAACATATGTGTAGAGCCTATTATAAAACTAGCACATTGGGTTAGAAAATCGTCTCCTGCCAACCTGTTTTTAGCTCACAGTAACTGAGATGTTAGATATGTCAGACAGACAGCAATGTGCTGTTGAGAATAGAATAACAATGGTACCTGGACTGGAGTTTATGGTGCCTAAAAATAAAAGTAAAATCTGCACTTTACTTCTAAAGCTTGGCCAAGAAAATGTTACAACTCAGAATTTCACCTTACCCCTGTATGTTAAAGAGTGTGTGTGCATTGTCACCTCATTGGCTCAAACTCTGAGGTCTGTGACATTATTTTGTACTCCCTGTGTTCTCCCACTGATGCTCTGGCTTCTGTCCCTCCCTCATCTTTCCTCCCTAAGTCTCAATAGTAAGAATTAGAAGGCTGCACTCTGAGTGGCAACCAGATGTGCCCTCTTCTGAAGAACATCATTAAATGCTGCAGGGAATTCTGACATCTCAACTACAAAATCCAATTTCCTTTGCTAAGTTTGTCGTTTCTTTTTGTCTTTCCTTGCCTTTTTCTGTCCCATCTCTCTTTATCTTGTTCTTACAGAATGGACACTACTAGACACCCAACATACACTCCTGAACAAAAACTGATGTCATCTTTGCCTTTCAGGAACTTGTGGTCTAATGAGGAATGTAGATAGCATGTAACGAACTCAGTTTAAAAAATTTAAAACTCCAAATGTGAAAAATTTTATGTGGATGGAAGAAACATGAGTTGCTATGAACAGCAGAAAGGGCAAGTTTCACCAAGTAAAAAGGTCGGCAAAGGCTTCTTTGAGGAAAAGACTGGAGATGCTGGTCTCAAAAATGTCAGCAGGATGTCACTGTGTAATGAAAGGAGAGTGGAACATTCTGGGCAGAAAAACTGGCACATGTAAAGCTACACTGCTCTGGTTAATTATATGTGTTAACTTGACTGGTAAAGGGATGACCAGATAGCTGCAAATTATTTTGGGATGTGAAGGTTTTTCTGGAAGAAATTTGCATTTAAATGTATGGACTGGATTAAAAAAAAAAAAGATTATTGTCACTTGTAACTGTTGATACATTGTGTCAAAATGAGAAGTTTAGAAGCCTAAGTGATTCAGAAGGAAGCCAGGGTCCTCACTTTGTAAAATCCTCAGCCTGTGCAAGACCAGGGCACAGAGATAGTGTGAGTGCTACACTCGCCCTAGGGTGGGTAGCCTGCTTACTATGTAAGGAGGGGAGGAGGCTTGCTCTCCCGTCCTTTTCTCTGTTGCTTTGTTGTCTGCTGTTGCCTGGAATGGTTGCCCTCAGCCATGTCACCCTGCCTTGGAACCAGCTCCTTACGGACTGAAACCTTCACAAACTGTGAGGTAAATAAATCTTCCCTTCCTTAATTTAGAGCACTAGGTATTTTTTTCTTGGCAACAAGAGAAAAGTAACTGTTTTATCACTAATGTAGGCTGAGAAGGTACAAAGAAAACGTAGATAGGGGAAGAGTGAATTTACTCTTTCATTCTGAGCTAGGGCATTCATCTCCTCTTTCCCTCAGATACTAGTATTCCTCATTTTCAAACTTTGGGATCTAGACTAGGACTCACTCTTGACCATTTCCCAGGCCTTCACAAGTAGATTAGAACTACACCTCAGTTTTCCTGTTGCTGCAGTTCATAGACAGCATATATTGGAACTTTTTGCTTCAGCATCAAGTGAACCACTCATTCATAGTAAACTATTTTTCCCCCTCTCTTTGTCTCCATAAACCATGTATCTATATCTAGATATAGCTATTTATAGCTATAGCTATATCCGTATTCATACATATATATATGTGTATATATATGTATCTACATCTATATTTATATCTATCTATCACCATTTCTTTGTAGAATCCTTTTGTAAGTCTACAAAAGAACTAGAGAAAATCAGAGGACAATTAATACAGGGAATTCAATACTCTGGAAAGCAGACTGTTTCTGGTCTGAAAGGCTTTTGAAACTTTTTCAAAGGAGTTCAGTCAGGATAGGTTTGTGTAAATGAGGTAGTGAGCTATTGCCTCTAAGAGTGTGTTAGAACTCATAAACCTAGACCTTTGTTTTTCCAGTATTGTCCTGATGAAGGAATTTCCCATACTTAAGTAATATGTGTCTATATTACAGTTGAGCAAACTAAATGCTGACAGGTTAAGATTACCTACATTAGACAGATAATATATGGTGGTCCAGGGATTCATAATAAATATCATGCTCTAAACTCCTATGTTCTTAGGAACTCTGCTGTTTCCCCAGGAAATTCTTCAAAATGGCCATGAGAGTTGACAGCAAAGTGATTTCCCTACTCCAGTATTACTATGAGTGTGCACACAAAAGTACATACAAATATATTCATAAGCATTGTTTCATCACATGCAAACATCCCATCAGTCAGTTTAAAAGTTAGCAGAGTTATGATACAAGCAAATATGGAAATCAGATAATGGTTTAAGAATGCATAATGAATAAAACATCTATGTAGAAAATATGCTTACTTTATAGAAGAGGTCCTGCAATAGGTGTATTTCTGATTGGCTCGATGGGAAAACTCAGCAGGCACTAAAGGTCTTTGGCCACATAGCACTTAGGAAAATCAATGCTTGTTGCATTCCACCTGGTCTGTTATTTATAGTTAATCTGCTCTGAGTTTTCCTCGGAGGATGGTGTGACCTGGCTGCTTATTGTCAGTGAACTTGAATCACGTTACTTACCCTCACTGAACTTGAGCTATCCTGTCTCTAAAATGTGTCAATAAGGTTCATCTCAGAGAACTGTTTTTGAAACTTCAAAGACATGACACATCTCCAAATATATTAATTTTCTGTCACTCCAGTTTCTGAAATTGACATCTTCACTGCCTGCCTTTCTCTATCTACCCTTCTCATTCTCGTCCTGTCTGCTTATTCTATCTTCCTTTATTTCTTCTTTTAATTATTTCTAAAATTTTTCATACCTGCTTATGGGAAGGAAATAATACTGATTCTCATAGTGCTTGTTATAATTTTCACCCATTTGTTATCTCTCTATCAAAAGACTGAAAAATAAGGGAGATTATTTAAATCATCACATTAGTTTCCTTAGCCATATAGATGTATTCGGAATTAATTCCAGGCTTCTTATGCAGGTTGAAAGTCTAACAACACCATTTACTTTTTCTTTTTTTCTAAAACAGCACTCAGACACCTGAAATGTCCACATTCCTACATTAAAATGTATATATCTTATTATTTCAGTCATATTCCAGAAACTTAATAAAGTCATACGCTTTGGAAAATACACTCTATTTTCAGTGAGGGTGTAGTTACTTGTTACTATCGAACTTCCATTTTAGAGCTATGAGATACCATTTACTGAACTGTAAGAACAGAATTATCAGTATACAACCGTAAAGATTTTAAGTGACCAGTAATATTTCATGAAGGATTTTGGTTGTTTTCCTATTGCTTACATAAGCCCTATCTTTGATCCCTCTTTACTGACATCTGCATTACTGATAAACACACAAGTGAATAATTGAACTAATTATTCAGGAGTAGATTTATATTTTTACCAAGGTAAACATGCTGACCCATCCAATAGTAGTCAGGCCATCTTTAAGAATGTCTCAGTGGCTGACTCACAAATAATGACTCTTAAAGTGTGAGCTGATTTCAGGAACAAATTGAGTGGATCATGAGTCATCAACTTGTCTTCCTTCTGGGAATATTTTGAGACTCCTCATAGCGTGACATAATCTCAAGCATTGGCAAAAAAGAAAACAATAAATAAATACGGTGAGATTCTGTCAAAAAAACACATTAATTTGTTTAATGCTTTGGCTTGATGGCAACAAGATACTAAACTATGTTGAAACCCTAAAAAGGCATATTCATCTAAAAATTTGCAAACTCACTACCCTTGAATTTGAAACATGGGCAGATTGTTTGGTTCCTACATAGAATCCCACAAGTGACATCACAATTCAATGGTTTATGAAAAGTATTTGCAAATCCCATATTTGATATATAATTTGTACCTATTGTATGTAAAAGATTCTTAACAGTCATAAAACATCAAATTACCCAATTAAAATGAGAAAATTATCTGAATACATATTTTTCTGAAGAATATGATAAAATGAACAACAAATGTAAGAAAAGATAATGATACAATGAACTATAAAGGAAACACAACTCTAAACCAAATGAGGTAGTCACTGCCATGACTGTCATTAGAAGGACAGAATGTAACAAGTGTTGGTGAGGATGAAGATAACTCAAAACACTCATTCACTTCTGGTGGGCATACAAAAGGACCAATCGTGGCAACACTCTGGCAATTTCTGTACAGACTAGCCATTTGTTTCAGGAATTCTAGTCCTATACATATGCCAAGGAGATTCACAAACACATGTACACTTGAAATTTTTTACATTAATATTCTCAAAAACATTACTCATGAGAGTCAAATATAGAACCTATTCAAAATCAACTGAAAAAAATTAAATTTCATACAACTGTGAATTATTTTATTCCACAATAAAATAAAGTAAAAATGAATGCTACATTGATGCATGATACAGTGTTACACTTTGAAAATATGCTAATCTGAAGAACATGTGCAAAAAATACTTTCTGTTTTATAATCTTAATTTCATGTAATAACAAAAACAGGAAAGATACACGAAACAGTGTAAATTAATGTACTCTTAAGACTAGGTTTACTGGGGGGAGCTGCAATGACTGTTAGTATGTACAATTACTTCTGTGGTAATAAAATATTTTAAAATCAGTTGTGGTAATTTTGAACAATTTTGCATACACTAAAAATGATTGAAGATGCTGTGACTCAGGGGACTAAACAAGAAATCAGCTAGCCAGCCAACCTTCCTGGTAAACTGCCCCTCCCGCCTCCTGCCACTAGCAGCCTGATAGTTCTGAATACACCTTAAGCTGATAGCAGCTAAAGTACATAAAGCAACTAAATTTTTGTATTGTTTGATTGATTTTGCAGGTCTGGGCCAGCCATCTGAGCATCTCTTGGGAGGATGACAACATGCAATATAGCAAATATAGGGAATTTCCTTCTATCTTGTTTTTGAAGTCCAATATTGTTTTCATTGTTTTGCTTTGTTATGATAGTTTTACTTTATTCAATATTCCATTTTGATTGACTTTATAATATTTTATTTAAGGATTGATTTTGCTATACCTGATGGAATGAACAAATATCTTGAAGATAACAAGATATATACTATGGTAACTATTATTTTTTTCCCCAGTATCCTGCTCTGAAGTTCTGTACCAGTTTTGCTACATTGTCTTGATTGGCTTTGTTCTGTCTTGTTTTGTTGGATTGTACTATCTTTAAAATTAAAAAAAAAAAAAACGATTAAGGTATGATCACATAGGCAAATTTTATGATATGTGAATTATATCTTAATTTTACCTCTAAATAGACATGCCCATAGAGACAACAAAGCAACACCTTTTGCTCAGCTATCACAATTAGTGGTGACTGACAGTTCTGTTACAATGAAATCAGGTTTACAAGAACTTAACAACTTTTTCCATGACACAGACTTTAGAAATGAAGAACCAAACCCCTTGAGTACATTGTGAAGTTTTATACTGTGTCTGGTGAAATATGACTGAACAAAAAATCATATAACCTACTAGTATAAATGAGGTGAATGGAGGGCAAGAATTCAGCAAAGTCTCTATATTTTTCCCTCCCAGTACAAAGCAGAAGATCTATCACGTAAGGGTCTTTTGACCTATTTTCAAATGGGAAAGATTAGATAATCTCTTTATGGCCAGTTCTCCCTTAGGGGAAATTTTATAATAATCCTCTTGCTTCTGAGGCCCTCTTAATCATCAAATCAAAGTACTCTGACAGTGTTTTTTGAGCCTGCCTTTCTGTTTGTCTACCTCTCTGCCTGTCTATTTAGACTATTCTAATATTTGCCTTCCTTGGTATCCCTATCTAAAGTGGTACTCACTGTGTTCTGTTTTTATCTTGTTTTATTTTTTTAAAATTATTTTTCATATGTCATCGCATATTAGGAATTTTAAAATACACAATCTATTCTGATAACAGTGATGTTAAATATGTCTTAGATTTGTCAAAATACATTATTTTTGCTGCTTATGTTAATCCAAAAGTTTTGAGACCAAAGAATCTATGAAGTTTAAAAACAACCCTTATTGAACTATTAGAAATGCTGCCTGGAAAAGCTCCAGATCCTGGGGTAAGTTTCTACCATAGTCAGCAGCAATAGGACCAGTTAGTAGTAAGAAACATGACTGGCTGCCAGAAGCATTTGTCTTTTTTTTTTTTTTTTGGTTCTCATATTGTGAAAGACTGAACCCAGGGCCTCGTATCGTATATACTAGGTAAGTATTCTACCACCGCTATGTGCTTGTTGTATTTTATTTTATTTTATTTTATTTTACTTTATTTTAAAACAGAGACTTGTAAACTTGTCTGGGTTGGCCCCTAACTTGTAATCCTCCTCCTCAGCTTCCCTGAATAGCTGAGTGTACAAATGTGTTCCACTATCCTTGGCTGAGCTAAATCTATTACTATTCTGAAAATTTTGGGGAAGAATACCATAAATTGTGGACATGGAATCTTTTGTTTATACTGGGAATTAAATTCAGAGCCTTCTCACTGAGCTATGTCCTCAGCCTTTAATTTCATATATATATATATATATTTTTTTTTTTTTTGGTCTTTTTCATTTTTATCAGTACCAGGGATCGAACTCACGACCACCTGCTTGCAAGGCAGGTACTTATGCTGCTGAGCTAAATCCCCAGCCCCTAATTTCATATTTTATTGTGAGATAAGATCTCACTAAGTCACTGAATTGCCAAGTCTAGACTTGAGCTTGCAGCCTCCTGAAGTGCTAGTATAAGGTGCCCTAGGACACTTGACTTCCACTGCGTGATGGTTCTATATACCCTGATTTCAAATTAGGTGTACTGTGCTTCATGCTGCAAGATTTTCATTAAAACTCTCTGATTATCTCATATAACCAGTACCTAGTACAACTGAAGCTCAAGAAAAGGGCATGCAGTATTGGATACTACAAGAGTGGGCAGAGTGGGGCTGGGGATTTAGCTCAGCAGCATAAGCACCTGCCTTGCAAGCAGGCAGTCGTGAGTTCGATCCCCGGTACCAATAAAAAAGAAAAAAAAAAAAAAAAAAAAAAAAAGAAAAAGAAAAAAAAATACCTTCCAAGAGTGGGCAGAGTGAGATAGGGAAGGAATTCCTCCACCTGCATCTGATAATGCTAAGCTGAAAGTATGTATATCCTAAGAACTTAAAATTAAATATTTGCAGCAAAGCCTATACTTCTTTGACACAGGATGTTAATGAATCAGAAAGCAAAGTCAAATGGCCACCTGTGCATTATTTAACATTCCAACATTTATTTGCTTTTTTCTCATTTTTATTTCATGAAAAAATAAATTTTCACAACCAAGTAATGGCAATTATTATCTCATAAGCAGTAGGACTATTACTTTGTGGACTATTATAATAAAATACCCCAGGCTGCATAATTAATTTTCTCAGAGTTCTGACCTGGAAGTCCAATATCAAGGTATCTGTAGATTGGGTTTCTTCTGAGCTCTTTCTTATTGGCTTGTAAATGGTGTTTTTTCATTGTCTTCACATGACTGTCCTTTTTAGGTGCATCTACAGTTTCTCTGTCAATACTGATTACTTTTTTTTTTTTTTTTTTTTTTTTTTGGTCTTTTTCATTTTTATCGGTACCAGGGATCAAACTCACGACTGCCTGCTTGCAAGGCAGGCGCTTATGCCGCTGAGCTAAATCCCCAGCCCCAATACTGATTATTTTTTATAAGGACATCAGTCAGAATCTATTAGATATCACCTGTGGGCTTTATTTTAGCTCAGCCACATTTACAAAGGTTGTATATCCAAATGGTAGCTGTTGTTAGTGCTTGAATATATAAATTACGAACAAATGCTTTTGAACCCATAAAAGTAAGACTCACTGATTGTTAATATACTCTGGAAGTACACAATGAATCATTCCTAGGAAATTTAAATTTTTTTCTTCAAACAACTACATTCTAATTCTGTCTTGGTTGATCAAACACACTGGAAGTCTGGATGTAATTTACCATTTTAATGAACTTGTATCTGTATTTTGTTATCCAACATATATATATATATACATATATATATAATCATATATATATATATATACATATATATCACATGATTTTCTTTTCATAAGGAATTATGTTATCCAAGACTAAACTATAAAAGCTACTGAATAATTCCAGGATTTTCAGACACATTAATCTGGGTTACTTTACATAGGTTGATTATTTCCACTGGGAGAATCTAGAAGTGATTCATTGTTTCAGTGTTCTGCAGGTTATACTTCAAGTTTTCAACAAAATTGTAACAGAGAGATCAAAGAAGAGACAACAGTATATTTATGGTTCTTCTAAAGTAATTATTTTATTTAAAAAATAAAATTTTCTTCTAACTTCCATGCTAGTAATGTATTCTAAAATAGAAAGAGAGGTTTTTGCATTAATTTGGGGAAACAGTGTTTGTTTAGTAGGCATGATTGTTTAGGGTGGCAAACATATTCTTTTAAATATAGCTTTGTTATTCCCTGTATTTGTAATTGGGTATGGCATTCAATACAAGACTTCCTCTTAAGTAGTTAAAAACAACTATAAAATGAAGCAAACTTTTATAAAGTTAAATCTAATCAGTGCTACATTCTCAAATTCAACAAGTAGTTTAAAGTAATTCAATAAATAAAAAGGTATATTTAATAAATTTCTACGCACAAAGCAGAAATCAAACTCTCATTAAATAAGTGTTCAATTAAATTTACTACGGTACAGAGACATAAAACAGGAGCTCAAAATATTATTCTTTCACATGTAAGTTACATAAACTACATCAAATGTCTCCAAATCTCTCATTTTAAATTTAAAAATGGGCAGTATAACTATCTAGTATATTTGATCTCTTCTTAATTATGACTGTGTTACTGATTTAACATGCAGAATGTATACTGAGAATATGAATATATATTTTGAAGAATTTTGAATTTCTAATATCCTTATACTTGCTGTGTAACAAAATGGAAGCCTGTCTGACCAGTTTTATCATGAAGTTTTACTATGAATAATTAGTGTTGATGTTTTCTATGTGAGTTTTGTTTACTTTTATAACCTCCCCTGTGACAGAGATTTGTAATACTATGTTAATATTTAAAATATTTCTGTCTTCTTTATTTATTTGAACTTTCTCTTTCCTCAAGATCTGAGAAGTAGTTACTAAGTCAATGACTTTTATTTTCTGTTAAGGATTCAGATATCTCACCCTTGTTACTTAACTCTTAAATATGCATGTTTTATTTATAATAAATAGAAAAGCAGATTGCCGAGATCAGGAAGGCCACCAATTATGAGTAGTAGCTTTGAGAAGTGTTTCTTCCTTTTGAGTGGGAGGAAATGTTTTTGCGTTTAAGTTATTAGTACGCAAGCACAACAAGTTCAGGAATAAATACATAGAGCTACATAAATGTACAAATATATGCATCCTGACATGTATGTATTTATTTGCAATTGAGAGAAACATTGGAGTAAGTTCTTCTCTCTACCCCTTTACTTACCAGAGATGTTCATTTATGCAATGCCTCTGTCTTGACAAGCACTTCTCAGGCACTGACAATTCAATAGTGAACACAATACACAGTATTACCTCGCTTAGCATAGCACAAGTCAAGGGGAAGGGAAACCAACTGGATAAATGAGTAAAATAATTGGCCTGTCAGATTTTAATAAGGTTACCAAGAAAAATAAAAAGTTAAAGCTATAAAGATTGAGGGCTAGAAAACTACTTTAGTTATGATATTAAGGCTTTAGTTATGATATTAAAAACTTATCACTTGTAAGGTGATTTGTAGCAGACACCTGAAAGACACAAGATCATATGACAGGAGCCTGGTGTCTTGTCAGGCAGCAGGAAGAACACACCTATTTTCTGATAGGGAACTGGCCTTACCATGAAGCAGGAAGAACTGTGCAGGACTTGAGCAAAGGCGAGGATGAGGAAAAGAGGTAGCAGACCTTGGGAATTTGTTCTTTTTTCCATATCCTATTGCAAGTAGAGAGGTGACATATTCGGTTTATAGACTGAATTGTATTCCAGGCTATGAGATTAAAAAACAAAGTGGAAGGCAGATTATTAGGACACATCCAACTACTATTTTACTGAGGCCCTGAGTAGATTATAGCTCATTCTTACTTAGATCTCTACCATAAATACAAAGATTGAGTAATTTTCACTCTCAATACACCATATATATATATATATATATATATAGAGAGAGAGAGAGAGAGAGAGAGTCTATAGATAATTTATGCTTATTTATGTAAGAAGATGAATATTTCTATGATTTACTTTTCTGCTTACTGAAAACCAGATATTTCTCAGAACTCATCTTAAGGCATCATTCATGGTGCATTTAATTTTTGTAATGGATGAAATATTAAGGACATATCAAGGTAATATCTAGCTCCTCATACGAAAGCAACAAAGGAACAAATACTAAATGTGAAAGAACTACCCTAGCGTCCCTAATTTTCTGTATTTATCATATACAGAACTACCTATCGGCTCAGTTTATAATGCTAAGCAAACCTCTTCCTACTCTGGCAGTGGAACCAGCTTGATGTATCTGCGGAGGATCTCACAAGGGAAGTGTGAAGGCAAAGCTAGTTTGCTCCTGGCTGGGGCTTGGAAAGGACAGAAGAAACGGGTATGCTGGTGGGCTTGCTCTGCTACCTGCTTGTGCCACTGGGAGGGGGCTGTCACACATAGACCTGGATAGACACCGCATCCAAGTAAACTTGACAACTTGTCATAACCAAGCAAAAAGAGAACCTGACATTTATTTCCACAGCTGTTTTAATTTTCTCTGCGGCATGAATATCAAATTAAAAGACATCTGGCTTATAGTAGGACCTGCTCCATTAGGGCCCTCTGGGCCTACCGAAGGTCAGAGGATTAAATGAAGGAAGCAAAAGCATAGAAATCTTCAGTCAACAAGGAAGCCCCAGTTAGCAATAGGAAAAAGTGCTCAGTGCGTCTTTAGAGTATTTGCCTGGCTAAAATAAACTCCTTTTTTTAGGCCTGGGGATTTAGCTCAGTGGCATAAATGCTGGCCTGGCAAGCTTGAGGTTGTGAGTTCAACCCTTGGTACCAAAACAAACACCCTACCCCCCAAAAAAAAATCCAAGGTTCACCAATCATAGACTTCAGCATCAGAAACTAGCAGGATAGACAGTGTCTAGGTGGTCAAGAGACCAGGATACACCAAGAATTAGCACATGCATAGGAATTTCCTTCATTCCACCCTCACAGACTGGAGATTACCTCCAAAATACACATTCTTTTATTTATTTCCATGGGACGCCTCTTGAGGAATGAACTAGGAGATTATCTCAGACATGAAATCTGATCCAAGAGAGTATACTATTGAATTAGTGAATCATAATAAGCCTCAAGTTACACTGAACATTTAATTTTCCCCTAAGACTGTGTATGGGGAATGCAAATCAAGTATTAGAATGCTCATAGAGAAATTAAGGACATTACATTGTCCTCACATATTTACATAGCGGGAAAGGGGATTTCACTCTCTATCTACAGGTTTATCTTGTGGTTATCTATTACCCTAGGCATGTTTCATGTGAGCAATCTTGTATATATCACAAGATCCAAAGAATATAAAATTATGCCAAGTATCAATGAATTACTTGATGAATGATGAATTAATGGAATAATTCATAAACTACTAAAAGTATGATAAAGTATCATTACATTGCATCTTAACAAATACAAATAAATAAGTGATAAATAATACAGATACTCCAAATTAAAATGATAGATAGGGCCATGAAAATGAAAATGGCAGCATTTCTTGCTCTATCAGAGCATAAGAAGGGACAGAGATTCCAGGCACCTGCGTGTGAACATTCTGCCTTGATAACCATTTGTGCTCATGGAACTTTTTTTTTTTTTTCAGTGAATGAAGCTGTTAAGTCACACAGTGAAAAATGTTATAGAAGGTGCTGTCTTGAAGCTTTTGTTCTCCCATATTACTATTTATAAAACGAAATACTTCACAGAAAAAATAAATAAAAAAATAATGCACAATGTTCCTATGTCAACAAAATGACAACAGGAATGGCTGAGAATGTAATTCATTTGAAAATCTTAATTCAGGGACATTTTTAGTACAAATTCTCCAAAGAACTGCTCTCAGCAATTAATTCTTATTTTCTAAATTTAAAGCATACTAATTAGATATCCATCAGAGGCAAAGGGGAAAACCATCTAAGAAACCAGTAGCTCAAAGTATGGTACACACAAATTAGCTGTCATAAAGTCACTTTTATAAATATAGTATCTCATATTGTACATATTGTGCATGCCACACATGTTTTAAATTTCATCATGTATTTTTCCAAATGTGTCTAGGGTATGTGTTAATTCTAAGTATGATTCTTCTTGACACCCATTTGCTTATTTTTATTAGCAAGTGGTCATACAAAATTATTATAGACGCACTCCATGCCACATATTACACAGGCACAGAAGGATGGAAAGATGTCTTTATTATCAATGAATTGAGCTTCTTCTTGGGAAGATGGGCTCATATGTGCTGCCATTTATGATATAATCAAATACTAACATTGCACTCTTTCAGCAGGAGTGGAGAAAATCACAGAGAATAAGTAATTGAAGCAACTGGGTAAGTGGAATTCAAACTTCAGTTTGAATATTGCATTGCCTTGGACGATGAGAGAAAAGAAAAGTAGAAGCTTCTGACTATAAACAATTGATATTTAACTTCAAGCAATTTAAACTTAGTGTTAATTCTCTGTTTAAAGGCTACGAGAAAGTAGTGTGTTATATAGTAAATGTGAACCTTAGAATCCAGGACACTCAGGTATTTATCTTGATTTGGGCATTGGCTCTAAGCATAGCATCATAACACTGCTCTAGGACTTAGACTAGAAAACCTGATCACAGTATTACTCTTATATTTACATTGTAAAACATGTTTGATTTGATGTGAAGTCACTAATATCATGCCCTTAGGCTACTTAAACGTATCTACAACAATTCTAACTTCCTCAAGCAAAAGTATCAAAAAGGATTTGCTTCCTCTAGATAATAGCAAGAAAAGGCAACCCCAATACAGATGGAAGTGCTTAATACATGTTGACAAACAAAAGGATTGATCATAACAATTTGAATGTATAGAATGTTATAGAGCTCCCTGTAGACCACTAAAGCTTAGAAAATTCTAGTGGAATAAGATGATTTCAGAGGCAAAAATTAGCAATGACTTTGAAGTTGGAATCTCCTTTGTTGATCTTCATATTTTTGAGTTACTAATATCTTGCATGTAAAGCTTCACAAAGCTTTCACTTAACTTTTAAGACCTATTGTTTCTCATAAATTACTATTTGATCACAGCAGGTGGTAACAGTAGGAAAGATATTTAAAGGTTATCTGCTTAGACAGTGGATCTGTAAACCATCCAACTTGAAAACCACATGTACTTCCTTGCTGTAGTTCTTTTTTCCATTATAGCAGTCCACCTTGAGTTGCTTCTATTGTTTTTTCTTCTTTCCATTACTCCTTTTGATTATCACTTTTGAGGATCATCTATTCATATTCAAAAGCCTGTACTAACAAATATTAATAACTGGCTCTCTGAAGAAAAATGGGCATATTGTGTAGCCTTTGCCCATATGTTAGTCCAGTATGTGTTTCCATGACAGAATACCTGAGAGTGGAAAATTTATAAGGTGAAAAACATTTGGGGCTGGGGATTTAGCTCAGCGGCATAAGCGCCTGCCTTGCAAGCAGGCAGTTGTGAGTTCGATCCCTGGTACCCATAAAAGGAAAAACATTAAAAAAAAAATTATTTCTCAAATGTTTTCAAGGCAGGGATGTTGAAGACCAAAGTCCTAGGAGATTTTTTTTTTTGTCTGATATTTGATCTGCACTTCCAGGATGAAATCTTGGTCACTGCATCCTTCCAGAGACAGTAGCACTGTTCATGAGATGGTGATAGAATGGAGGAGAATCAAAGCACTCCTAAAGGCCCTCATGGTAGCATTAACCCACTTAAAAGGATTGATCCCCCATGATGTAAACACCACACCTAGCAGAACTGCTGATCTGATGATTAACTTCCTAATCTATATGTTTTTAAGTGGACAAAACCTGGCCTCAATTATACTTATTCTTCTCTTGGCACATTGCTAACTGAGTAAGAAAGGAAACAAAAATTTGACTTAGACTTTTCTTTATGCTTCATCACTGTAACCGACACCTTACCAAATACTACTAATTTTGTGGTTCTTTTTCTTTAATTTGTAAATAATCATCATTTCTCCAGTTTTGTTCACGTTTTCATCATGGTTTTCAGGCTCTTCTTTCAGCCAGCTTTCTCTGTCACTTCAGAATTATTTCTTACCACTTGAATCTCACACTTTATTATACTGACTGGTTCTACTGATATATGCAACTATCAAATTTTACTCTGAAATTTACATTATCTGGAAGTTGCTTCCCACAATTTTAATTTCTTTGATGAAAAAACTGATTCTTCATCTTTTAATTAACCTCTAATGGTATTGCCCACAAAAAACAGTTGCTGAATTCTATACCTTCTATAGTTATTCTGCTAAAATTTCACTATACACTTTTCTGATTCCTAAATTTAGGATATTACACAGCTTTATGTGTTTACAGATCTTGTTATTTCTTCATCTTTTAAAAGAGATACAGTATGATATTGGAATTTATGCTCTGAGCATTTAGCATGGAGATTAGAATATAGTAGTTAAATGATCTCATTAAGGAATAAAGAAGTATCTTAGCACATGCATTAAAGTCAGCATAATTATTTCAAATAGCAATAAATAGAAAAAATACCCTAAGAACTAGTAATCCCAGCTTGATTTGATAATATTTGCAGTTCATTTTTCCAAAGGGTCATAAAATATTTTAAGCCCCACTCAGCATTTGTAAAACTAATTTTATATAAGAAAAGAAAGGCAGTGTTAGCAGAAGTAAATTGTTTGACTATTTGAGCTCTTAAGTTAGGTCTTTGCAGAAAATATTGGTAATAACATGGCACTGCAGCCATATATTACTTTACAAACTTTAAGAGGGATGATTATTTAAAATACTTTCAGATTTCAAGTCTCCTGGACAAGCAACCAAATGAGTTCTTCTACACCTGTGTAGTGTTCTCACTTAATGGCTACAAAGAGATAAATGGAATTAGAAAGATACAGATTAAAATTGCGTTTCTGAAAGACATAGTATGATTCTGGGCAAGTGATTTAAATTTTCCAAAAATCAATTTTCTTGTCAGTAAGTTGTGGATGAGATTATTTAATGTCCAGGCTTCTTATAATATTCAGTTGAGATAAAAGATATACATTTGTCAGGATTTTTGCTTCCTTTTCTTTTTTACAAACATCAGAGACTAACTCTATTACAAGTGTTTTTTATTTATTATATTGGTACATTATAGATATACATAATGATCACATTCATCATAGGGAATTTGTAACCATACGTGATATAACTTGATTCTTTTTTTCCATTTGACTCCTTTCCATTCAACCTCTCTTTCCTTCTTTATTTACAAAACCTTTGCTTAGTAGCAAGTATTTTAACCAATGAAAATATACACTAGAAAGATATGGACACTCATAATTAGAATCCGTAATTCCAGAAATAATGTCTAGAGCAAATATTAAAAGCCCAAAGAGCAGAGAAAAGAAAAATAAGATAAAGAAAACAGAAACTATCTGACCAGAATGTCACTACTGATACACATGGCACTCTGCCTCAGCATTAACCCACTTTTAATTCCAAACTTTCCTTAAACTTTGAATTGCTAATCCCATTTTCATAGTGTTTAAACATGAAACATTGAAGAATCACGAGACTGCCTATGAACTGATTATGTTTCTTAACCTTTTTGTAGACTGTTTAAGATAAATGTTTATATTTTAATTGTTTTATTAGTTATGTAGGACTAGTTAGTTTACTCACAGGACTCTATATCAACCAACATGAGACATTATTGAGGAGTCTTCCCAAACAGAAAAGAGGGGTTCAATTTTACTCCAAAACAATGCCAAATAGCTATTACAATCAATCTATTTTCTGCTGGTCATGCACAGATACTTCTATTTCTTAGTTATATAAGGTAGTTTTTCCTAGCTTGATGGTACTACTCTCCTGCAAAAAAGTCATAATTAATATCTCCTCAGGGGAACCAAGGCATATCTTTAGTACTATAATTTATTTTTACATCTAGTACTTCAGAGTAAGGCATATTAGTTTCTCATAATCCTCACTTGATATATCTCAAAATATTTATTAGAAGATCAATTTAGCCAATAATATAATACTTTATTGAAATGATTAAAGCAGAAAAGAAAGTAATGAAAACTTACAATGAATAAGTGAATAGCTGTGAAAATTTCCACAATACAGTGGTATTGATGGTATTTATTGTATTATGCTCTATTTCCATTCACTGACTTTGCCTTCAACTAGCACCTCAGTGGATTAGAAGTTATCTACTGATGTAAAAACAAACAAACATAAAAGCAAAACCCAAAAAAGCATTACTTTGGAATAATATGGTCTTGTTTGCATCAGGTGACTGCCTTTTATTGCCTTAAATAAAGCATTTTTATAAAGTATAGTGTTTAGAAAAATGCACATAAATGGGCCATCCAAGAACTTTCAAAACTAGTTGTAACTATGAAGCAGTACCTGTATAGTGAAACAGATTCTCATTAGCTTATGAGGTTGCCTTGAGTTACCTTCTGGTCATTAGTCTCTACAAAGACATCAACCATTCTGACTTATAACAATATGGGTTAGTTTGTTTCTTCATCTTCCACTGACTTTTACTACTAGACCTTGTAACCTTAGAAGGTGCTCCAATAGACGCACAAGTTCCACCCATAACTTCTCCCTAGAAACATTGTCTTGCCAAGAAAACCATTTTTCTTAACAATCCCTCTGAATCACTTTAATTGACACAGTGTTCATTTTCCATCTCATTGTTTAGTAACAGGAGGAACACTGTAGCATGTGGGCAAGAATGAAGTATCATTCTTTCTAGATAGAAATTAACAGGTTCTTCTCTTTTCTGTTTATCAGACAAACTATAAAACATTTGTCACTAGACTGCAGGAGCAGTGCAGTTTTGCTCTAGTGAGAAATCCATTTTTGCTTTTGATGTTTATCATGTGATCTGATGTTATTCTTCAGTGTCACAGAGGTCTCTTGTATTTGTCCACATGAATATGTAGTATGTACAGGAATTAGCTCTCCTATATTTTGCAAGTCCTAACAGTTTATATCTATCTTTGAAACTCCTTAAGTATATTATGTTCTATGGAATTTAATAGCTTTGGGGTTCTAAATGTTATGAACTCTGTGAAATCAAACAGTAAGTTTTATTTTGCAAACATTGTTACTATAGGACCTAGTGTTCAGAGTTAGGACCTAAAGTTTCTAACACATTTGGTTATTTAACTTTGTCATATACTTTGTTACTGGGATGTGATGAGAATGGAGGAAGACATTTTCAAATACAAATTATGGTGGTACTATAATGTCTTTTCTCAAGAGTACAAATTTATGCCAGTATCTTTAAATGTGTGAACTGATTAGAGTTTGAGGAATAATTCAGAAATCATAAATCTTAATATTTCTTTGCATTAAAATTAAAAAGTTCAGTTCCTTTCAATTCTGTTTCTAGTAAACCTATCATAGTATAATAGCCTCCAAAAGTATCTGAAGGCTAATTAATATATGTTATTATTTTCATTTTCCTCCAAAGATTCTAAACTTAAGAACTTTGATTCTGGTTGCAAAGTTGCTAATTGGTTTCTATCATTTATTTTTTATATTTGTATAAGATTATATGTTAGAAGTTATAGAAAATTAGCAAAATTTTAATTATAGTAGTTTGAATGTCTCTCCCAAACTCATGTTGAAATTTGCCATTGTAATAGTATTATGAAATAGTACCTTTCAGAAGTGATTGTCATGCCATCATAAATGGATTAATACAGTAATCACAAGGATAAATGAAATCCTTTAGAATAGTTTTCTCATAACATCAGTCTAGCCATTATTCTCTCTCTCTGTCTGTCTATTTCTCTCTCTCTGTCTCTCTCTCTTTCTCTCTCTCTCTCTCTCTCTCTCTCTCTCTCTCTCTCTCTCTCTCTCTCCTTTCAATGCGTTTACCATTCTGCCATGTTATGACAGTGCAAGAAGGCTGTCACCAGATACTATTGACTGCCATGCTCTCAGACTTAACACTGTCTTGAACTCTACACTCTTGTGGACTAGAGAATCAAATTTCTTGATCTCCTCTTCTGCCGTGGGAACTCAGGTGAACACTATAGAAGATGGAGGCCCCTCCCATCACCATTTTCACCACTGGAACACAGATAAACTCCACCTGAAAGGCCAAAGAATGTTCCCTTTCTTAGCTACTGCCATGACTGGAGTTAACTGCTTGGGAAGGCCTAGAGACTGGAGGGAACATCAGCAGGACAGTAAGGTCCCAAGAAAGGCTGATAGAATGGACATCCTAGAGTAGTGGTGTGAAAAATCTGAAGCAACAATGACAATATATGCCATTAGGTGACTGAAGCCTGCAGAGAATGGCAATCAGTTCAGCAGAAAGCTTCCCAGGCATGGGAAAAGAGTCTCACATACACTTAATTGAGGCATATAGACTCAAATTAGCCATAATGTAAATGTCTTCGCCCAGAATATAACATTGAAGATCCCAGAAATTTAGCAAGAGAACAGAGTATTAAAAGTTATTAGAAAAAAGAAACATCACCTGTGGCACATTCTCAACACAGACCCTCTGGTCAAGAAGAGACTGAAATATTTCAAGTTCTGAAAGAAAATGATTTCCAGTCTAGATTGATGTACTCTGGAAAATTATATTGTAAAACTATTGGGAAATAAAATACTTCCATGACAAAGAGCAACTGGAGAAATTCAGGGCAGCCAAACCAACACTATATAGGGTACTTAAAGATATTCTAGACAGAGACAAGAATGACCAAAGTCAGAAAAACAGGAGAAAGAAACCACCAACCAGGGAAAGTAGTTAAAAAGAGGTGAAAAGCAGTGAGTAACAGTCAAAACAAAATACTACAACAAAGACAAGCCAAAGCATATCATTTATAATCAATATAAATGGCCCCAGTCACCAATCTAAATAAGCAGATTGGCAGGGTGGATCAAAAACCAAGATCCAACACATTTTGTATGCAAGAAACTCATGTAATTCAAAAAGAAATCCATAGATTAAAAGTCAAAGTATGGAAAACAATACTCCAGGTAACAAAAACTCAGAAAAAAGAAGGCTTAGCTACTTTGTTTGCAGACAATGTGAAGTTCAAACCAAGAATTATCAAAAAGGATATTGGGCAATGCATGTTAGGGAAAAGAATTCAAGAGGAAGAGATAATATCACAAAGAGATATAGGCCAAATATGGAAACATTAATTTATATAAGAAAAATACTAATAGACATGAAAAATTAAATAAGCAATACCATAATTTTAATGGAGGACCATTATGTCCCATTGTCACAAAGAGATGATCAATTACACAAAAAAGATCAACAAAGAAATAACAGAACTGAACCAAACCTTGAACAAATGAACTCAGGAGATGTTTATAGAGTGCCCTAACCACACCAGAATTCTTCTCAGCTGCACAAGAAACATTCTCTAAAATAGATCATATGCTAGCCCATAGAAGATGGTTAAGTAAATGCAGCATAATTTAAAACCCATTCATATTATTTGATCAAAATGCAATAAAATTAAAAATAAATGCAAAAGAAATAACAAAAAATCCACAAACATATTGAAATTAAATAACACCTTCTTGAACAACCAATGGGTCATAGAAGAAATTAAAGAGGAAATGAAACAATATCTATAATCAAAAGAAAATACATATACCACTTACCATAACATGTGGGGAACAACAAAAACAGTTATAAGAGAGAAATGTATAGTGTTTAATTCTTACATCAGGAAAAGAGAATGAGCAGAAATAACTTAATGTGGCAAATCAAGTTTTTAGAAAATTATGAACAGATCAATGCCAAATCTCATAGAAAGGAAGAAAGTATAAAAGTCAGAGTAGAAAGCAATGCAACTGAGACTTAGAAACAATACAAAGAATTAGTGAATTGATGAATTGGTCCTTTGAAATAATAAATAAAAAAATGATAAAAAGCCTAGCCAACCCTATCAAAAAAGATGAAAAAATCTCAAATTCAGGCAATAAGGAACAGAAAGGTTGAAATCAGCAAAGATCCCATGGAAATTCAGAAAACCATCAATACCTACTTTTTAAATATTTACTCTCAATAGGATGGAAAACAGAAGAAATGAACACATACCTAGAAAAGTATTAACCAAAGATGAAACAAGAAGCTAAAACCATTCTGTACAACCCAGTATCAGGCAAGGAAATTGAAAACATAGTAAAAAAATAAATTCCAACCAAGAAAAGCCCAAGTCATGATGGATTCACTTCTGAATTCTCCAAGAAATTTAGAGATTTAATTCAAGCACTTGTCAGTCTCTTTAATGAAATTGAAAGTGAAGCAATTCTCCCTAACTCATTCCTGGAGCAAGTATTACTCTGGTACTAAACCAGAGAAAGATCCAAATAAAAAAGAGAAATACAGGCCAATCTCCCTAATGAAAACTGAGGCAAAATCCTCCATAAAATACTAGCAAACAGAATACAGCAAATCATCAACAGGATTACACACCATGACCAAATGGGATTCAACTTATGAATGCAAGAATGGCTCAACATATTCAGATCAATAAACATAATACACCATATCAACAGACAAAAGACAAAAATCCAATGGGAGCATCTCAGATGCACAAAATGCATTTGACAATCCAACACTCACTTATAATAAAAACCCTACAAAAAATTGGAATCAATTATCTTTACCTCAGTATGATAAAAGCCATCTATAACAAACCAACAGTCAAACATGATACTAAATGGACAAACACTGAAAGCTTTCAATCTAAAATCAGAAACAAGACAAGTATGTTCACTATAATCTCTCATGTTTATACAGCTCTGGAAGTATTAGTCAGGGATATTAGAGAAGAGAGAGAAATAAAAGGAATAAGAATGGAAAAAAGGAAGTTAAATTATCATTATTCACAGATGACATGATACTCTACAAGGAAGACCCAAAAAAGCCCACCAAAAGACTTCTTGAATTAAGAACCATATTCAGTGTAGCTGAATACAAAGTCAACACTAAAATTCAATAGCATTCCTGTGCACAGAAAACAAACTCACTGAGGGATAAATTAGGGAAGTCACATCCTTAAAAATAGCATCCAAAAAAGTGAAATATTTAGTAATCAATCAAATAAAGGAAAATAATGAAGCAAAATAAAAAGTTTACTGATTGAAAAATAGATAAAGGAAGATATCATAAAATGCAAAGGTATCCCTCTTCATGGATAGGAATATTCAACTTGTGAAAATAACCATACTCTCAAAACTACTATACAGATTTATACAATTCTGATAAAATAATATTGCTGTACCTTATGGGGTGAAAGAAAATACTCCTAAAATGCATCTGAATACAGAAGAAACCTATAATACCAAAAACCATCCCAGGTCACAAAAACAAGGCAGAAGGCATCACAATCCCTGACTTGAAATTATACCACAAAGGTACTATGATAAAAGCAGCATGGTACTGGCAATAAAATCAGACCTGAAGATCATGGAACAAATTAGGAGACGGAGTCACTACTACAGACACACTCATTCATCTTTTCTTTGATAAAGGGATCATGAATGTTCACTAGGAGAAAGGCAACCTCTTTAATAAACAGTGCTAGAAAAACTGGCTTCCCATATGCCAAAGACTAAAATGCAAGCTATGTCCACCGCCATGCACTGAAATAATGCCAAAATGGATGAAAGATCTAATTTCTAAACAGAAGCACTGAAACCACTGCCACAAAGAGAGTAGGTACAAATCTTCAAGAAATGGAGATAGGCAGAGTTGAACAAAAGCCAATATGCATGGGAAGGACTTCAAAGAATCAACAACTGGTATATCATCTTATTAAAAAGTTTTTGCGCATCAAAAATAATAGCCAATAGAGTGAAAAAGAAACCCATAAAATGGGAAAAAATTTTAGCCACCTGTCCCTCAGACAAAAGATTTTTATCTAGAACATATAAAGAATAAAAAAAAAATCAGGCTCCCAAATTTAAAACTTCAGTCTTAAAATGGGCATCTGAGATGAACAGATACTTCTCAGATGAAGAAATACAAGTGGGAAATAAATGTATGAAACGATGTTCAGCATCATTGATCATTGAAGAAATGCAAAGTAAAACAACATTGAGATTCCATCTCACCCCAGAAAGATGACTATCCTCAGGAAATCAACCTATAACAAATACTGGTGATGCTGTTGGGAAAAAAGGAACTCTTCTGCACTAATGATACAGTATAGACTGGTACAGCCACTGTGAAATTCCTCAGAAAGTTACACGACCCATTTGACCCTGCTATTCTCCTCCTGGGATATATTCTCAGAAAAATTAAAATCATACCATAATTATATATATATATATATATATATATATATATATATATATATATATATATACTCATGTTTATAGCAGCACCATTTGTAATAGATAAATCTTGGGGGAAAGCCACAAATGCCCATCAACCAAAGAATGGATAAAAATACGCTACTTTTATATAATGAAGTGTTGCTCAGCTATAAAAAAGGATAAACTCAAGGCTTTCATAGGTAAATGGGCACAACTAGAAACAACATTTGTAAGTGAAATAAAGCAAACTAGTATGTATAAACATCATATTATCTCCTTGGTCTAAGAAAATGGAAGAATAAACAAATTTCAAAATCTATAATAGATATTATGAAAGGAAAAGAAACTGCTCAAAAGAGAAGAACAACGTGGATAGGGAAAAGGAGAAAAGAAGGAAAGGAAATATATATACATATATATATATATATATAATAGCTATGATATATATATATTATATATGATATATAGCTATGATATTATATATATATCTTTATTTCATTGAAAGGAACCATTTGTTCTTACATTTGTTTAATTTTGCATACATATATCTTTTAATCGAGCAACTGCTTTGAAGATAGAAATATGCAATATATTAAACAATTATTAATTTCATATTAGCTTGTCTTTAAGTTCTGAATAATTGTTTTTATTGTCTTTTTCTCTTTAGCATAAAAATAAATATTTCTTTTCTATCATCTGTGGTATTCTATTAAAGTAGCAGAAAATGGATAAAGATAATTAGTGAGGTACATTTCAAACTTTCTGGCAACTGATTGTCTACATAAGAAATTAATGACAGGAATATCATATATATAGACGAATATATATAATATATATACTGAATACATATATAAACTGAATAAATATATACTGAATAAAAACATATATATATATATATCCCCACACACTGAAACTGAATTTCTGTTAATCAATTAAAATTGTAAGTATTACTTTATTAATGTTTGCCTGCTTAGTACTCTATATTTTTTCATTTGTTCAGACATATGAAGACATTGGGCTTATGTCTAATGACAGTACAAGTAATCTTGGTCTTTTCCTGGCCTATTTCCCATACTTAAATGAACACAGTCCTGTATCTTATCATCTGACGATCTTTGGGTTTGACTGTGTAAAAGATTCACCTTTGCAAGTTAAATATGTTGGGATATATTTTAATTAATATATGGAGACATTAGTTATGTAATGTGAAATTAAAAGATGAATAATTTCAGCATTTTAAAATCTCAACTAGTGAAAAATAACCAGGGATAAGGACCTCAATGAAGATATATGCTCATAAATTTAGACATCTTTTAAGTCCTCTTTATTTTTTTAGTACAATTTTAGTGCACATAGCATATTTGCAAACACATGTTAGACATTCATAATTTTCAAGATCAAATGTCTAATTTAGTTTTCAACCATCTTACCACCCTAATATTCATTATCTTTTATTTTGGCTGGGCACAATGTGCATCCCGTGTTCTCTATATTGTCTTTATTTTAAAAAGTTAGAAAGCCAGGTTTAATGATGCATGTACGCAGTTCTAGAACATGGATGGGAGAGGCAGGAAGGTTGTTATGAGTTTGCAGACAACTGCGGGTATATTGTGAGTTTGAGGCCAACCTGGATTACATGGTGAGATCCATCATTTAAAAACAAAGAGAGAGAGAGGGGCGGGGGGGGGGAATGAACAAGAGCAGTAGAAGTTCAAACAATTTCTTCCATTTTAATTGTAATTTTTATTCCATTCACATTCCAGATGTAGTTTTATAATTGCTTGTTCTTACTGATGAATGAATATAAATAAGAATCTCAGAAACTATGTATATGAATTAAAAATACTCTTAAATGTGGGAATAAGAAGATAAGCTAATTAATACTTTGAGGCCTAGTGAATTACCTGGTTAGTAAACTTATGCTATTTTTTCTCCTCATACATTTCTAATATTAGAATATTCTGATGAGGATTTTAAAGCACTCATCATATAAAATTCACATGAAAAATTATGAACTTGTTTAGAACAAATGTAAGAGTTAAGATATTCCCAAGAATAATCTCCAAAAATAAAATTTTTGGAGCTGAAAGGCACAATAATTGAAATAAAAGAAAAGAGCATTGTTAGTCATCTAAACATCAGAATGGAAAGAACAATGAAGTTGAATTTTAAGAGAGAACAATAAAAATGTTTAAAACAAAACAAATTAAATAAATTAAATAGGAAAATAAAACTTCATTGGCATATAATAGTACAACACATGAATTATCATTCATGTTGCCAGAGTACTAGTATACAGAATAAAACAAGGGTTGAATTAAAAAAAAAAACTATTTGAGGAAATAATGTCTGAAAATGTCCTAACTTATGAAATGACATATGTTTGCACAGTCAAGAAGCTGAACGTACCCTCAATGGAACAGGCTAATAGAAACACATTCCATCATGCAGATGGAATTTTTCAAACTTCTGAGGTCTAAGGACAATGAAAAATACTTTGAAATCCAACAGATATGACACTTGGTCTATAGAAAGAAATTCATTTCACAGCTGATTTCCCATCTGAAATTTCTCATGCATGTATTTTTTCATATAAAAAAGAAAGAACATCAGTTTCAAGTTCTACATCTGTTAGAATTACCCTAGCATAAGAAAATGAAGAGAGAAATAAATTAATTTTAGATGAAAGACAAATGGGAGAATTTGAAGTAAATGAGCCTATTCTAAAAAAATCTATAGAGAAACTGCATAAATAAACAATAGCAAAAACACAAGAACAACAACACAAAAGTCTTAAAATATAATAAAGAGAAAGAACCATAATAGAAATACAAAAATACAAAGTAGACTCATCTGCTCTTGAGACTTCTAAGCTATAGTTAATGATTCAAGAAAAAAGAATAATATGACTATAGATAAACATAGGTATTTTTGACAATTATAAGCAAGCACGGTAAGGTAAGACTTAGAAGAAATTCTATATTTCACTCAAATTTGCAAAATGACTATGATTATAGACATATGTCATATAAAACCTATGGCAATGACTCTAAAACTGCTTATTAAAAGTACATCAAAGACAGATAACTGAAAATGTAATTTTAATAAATATTTAAACCCACAAGAATCAGACAATATAAAGGTGATCTAAACTCACATAAGTAAATGATTAAGCAATGAACAACATGTTAACAACTTTGAACCACATCCAAAAGTAAAAACTACAAATTGTTAATGCATCCAATCACTTTGATGGGTTAAGGTAAAAAAAAAAAAAAGAAAAACTATTTGACATAGTAAAATAATGACAATTTAAAATGTTAATATTGTGTGATTTCATTCATGAAATACTTCAAATAATATAATTATTGGAATGGAAGATGAACTAGTAATAACCATAAGAAAGGAATAGTGGGAAAGAGGCAGGTGGACGCGACTATAAGTGGTAGCAAGAAGAGTTTCATGGAGTGGAATATTAATTATCTTGTTTGCTGGTGTGGTTATATTATTGCTGTATGAATGAAACCAAGTATCACAGAACTAGAGATATGTGTGTAATGAAATTTAATTTCCTGGGTTTGATATTGTATGGTAATTAATGGAAGATGTAATCAACAGGAAGGTTACATGGAAATTGTATGTAGTACCTTTGCAAGTTCCTATGAATAAGAATATATTTCAAAGTACAATATGTTCAAATTGTGAAGAGAAGTCTACAAGGTTATTGATGTATATTTAATATAAATGTCAGTACTCATAGTCCAGTGGGGATGGATTTTAGTATTTTCAGTATGAGCACAAAAACGCAGCCTCAAGTTAGTACCAGTTGTGTCCTGGGCATATTTATATGTACAAAAACTCATAAAAAAATAGAAAATTCCACCATTTACAGGCTGGGGGTGGAGAGAACAAAGCCATATCAGTAAGCAAAGCCCATCAGGGAACCAGCACGATGCAAAGGCCACCACCAGACTGGGAACAGACAGACCTCAGCCTCTCCCCATGAGTCAGTGTCATTTGCTGACCAGGGGTAGAGAGAACAAAGTTGCATCAGCAAATAAAACTTGTATGGCAACCGGGACCATGCTCGGGCTGCCACCGGAACAGACAAACCCCAGTTCTTTCTAGCGTGCAGGCTGGCAAACAAAAAGTACGAAGCAACCAACTCCTCCCACTGTAAGCAATCAGTTTATCCAGAGAAACACAGGCTGTGATCATAACTATGAAGGTGAAACGCAACTGGGTGCCTGTGGTGCTTTGGTGTTTCACTAACATTGCAGGTATATGGCCAGTGGTCTGCTGATAGGTTCACAGGGTAGCGGTATGCGATGTGACATCTAGGAGGCTCTCTTTCTGAGGGTCGCAGCCACTGTTGACTCCCTGTGGTCTTGTTTTGGAAGCCCTATATCATTTCCATTGTTTTGGTTGGGTTTTATTCTTTTTTGTTTTGTTTGATTATGTCAAATCTGATGGCAGAAGCAGCTATTTCAAAGATAGCAAGATATGTTATGGTAGCAAGTTTGGATTTTCTATAAGCTTGTTTTGAAGTCCCTTATTATAATCATTGTTTTGTGTTCTCTAAAACCTATAAATGATCTATCATGCTGTAAAAAGACATACTGGAAACAACAAAGCACGTTGCTGTATAAAACATGCGAATCTGAGGAGTAAACCATATGTAACATTTTTTTAAAAATTTAAATTATGGAGACAGTGAAATGTGTTTGGTCTTCCTTGGCTTGAGACCAAGAGAGAGAGAGAGAGAGACAGAAAGAGAGAAAGAGAGAGAGAGAGAGAGAGAGAGAGAGAGAGAGAGAGAGAGAGAGAGAGAGAGAAAATAAACAAGAAAAAGCTTTCATTGAAGGCACAGGAAGGCTGCTGAAGAGAGGCAGGCACCCTCTGTATGGTTTGGGGAAGAATCGCTGACTTTATTTGGAATTTGACACAGGGTGGAGTCAAAGGGGTGGGCTGAATAAAGTTTTGATAGCTGACTGAAGGAGCATTTGTGCATGCAAGAAAAGTGGGTTTGACTTCTGGGTTTGCTAAACAAGGAAGCAATTGGGAGGGGGGGTGCTGTCCAGCACAAAAACCTGTCAAAAAGATTATTGTCAGTATTATATGATAAAATAGGGGCAGGTGAACAACTACAGTGTGAGGAGATCTAGAATATATGAACTATTCTATATGGTGTTGATTAGTGTTATTATGTAGTCATTGAAATCCACAGAATATACAAAACAGGGTGAACCTTGATGTATGTACTATTCCATGACATTTAAATCATGCATTTTGGTTAGTAGTAATATATCAGCATTGAGTGATTCACCACAATTAATGTTCCATATTAATGTAAGTTTGAACAACAAGGAAAATGGTGGAGGAATGAGGGGTACATAAAATCTCTGGACTATATGCTCAAGTTTCTTGTAACTCTAAACTACTCAAAGTCATCTATTCATCTAGAAATCAACCTATGTGAATTATGCATTAAATAGTGCTAAGTTATCACATTTATTTCATGTCAAATTAATAAGTTAAATATATATAATTTATCTTTATGATGAACAAATATAAGATACATACAAGGTACTTACAAGTTTTAATCATTTCAGTGTCTTATGCAGCTTTAGTCTATTTAGCTTACCATAACATATTAACATAGACTAATTGGCTTCCAAACAACATATATTTATTTCTGACCATTCTGAAACTGGGAGGGTCAATATCACGGTGCTGGTAAATTCATTGTCTGACAGTGGTTTATTTCTTGGTTCACTTCATGACATCAGAACATAAATTTTTCTCATTCTCACATGAAACAGTCTCCAAAATAGACCACATACTAGCTCACAAATCATGCTTGAAAAGTAACAAATTATCATATGCATATTGTCCAGCCATAGTGCAATGAAATTGAAAGTCAATGGCAAAAGAAACTACAAAAATTCATAAACACATGCAGTTTAAATAACACCCTCATGAACAAGTGGGTCAGATGAAATCAAAGAAGAAATTAGACAGCTTCTACAATTAAATGATAATTTCAATAGTCTTAGATTTTTGAGGAATCTCCACATTATTGTCCATAGTGGCTGCAACAGTCTCTACTCCCACTAACAGTAGAAAAGGATTCTTTCTTTCCCACATCCCTAGCAGAATTCATTACCGGTTAATTTCTTGATAATAGGCATTCTTTCTGGAGCGAGATGGGATCTCAGATCTGTTTTCCATTTGCATCTCTTAAATAATCAATGCTGTTGAAATTTTTTTTCATACATTTATTTGCCATTTGTACTTCATCTGAAATGTGTATATTCATCTCATGCCCATTTTGAGGGGTTGAGTCTTTAAATTTGAGGTGTCTGATTTTTTTGAGTTCTCTATATGTTCTCAGTATTACTCCTTTGAGAAATAACTGGCAAATTTTTTATCACTGTGTGGATAGTCTCTTCAGTTTGTTGGTGATTTATTTTACTGTGCAAAAGCTTTGACATAAGGTGAGATTCTAGTTATTGATTCTTTATAATATTTCCCATACAATCAGGCCCCTGTTTATGAGATATTTGCCTAACCTACACATTCAAAAATTCTACCTATTATGTCATTCAGAAGACTTAGTGCTTTGGTTTTAATACTTAGATCTTTGATTTTTATTTTAGTTTAGTGAATGGTGAAAGGCATGTGGAAAAACAGATTTTCCAACCATTCATTAAAGAAACTATTTTTCTGTCAATGAATGTGTTTGACTCCTTTGTCAAAGATAAGTTGACTGAATGCATTTAGAGTTGTTTCTAAATATTCTAATCTGTCCATTGATCCATTGTTCAGTTTTTGTTTTTGTTTTTGTTTTTTGCCATCACTTTTACCTCGGGCTATCACTGAAATCCACACTCAACAAGCCGCCCACCATGCAACCTGGGGCCTCCTGTCCTTCCTGGCCTGAACTGGAACTTCAGAACTATGTCTATGCCTCACCCTGTTCATCTCTGACTCTTACAGCTATTTTTCTCCCTGTCACCATGGTAGGGTAACAGTGAAATTCCTGCAATTGAGCCATAATCCAGTTGGTCTGTGGTGCTGTCTTAAACAATCAATTCCTTCCCAAGTTGGGACTTGATTAAACTCTCTTGGCCAATATAGCAAGTGCTGTACTGGATTTCTTTCCGAACTCTATGGAGTCATTCACAGAGTAAATATGCTGTTTTGCAGTTTAAAACAACTGTGGACCTTCTTGGGGTAGTGCTGGTGGCTCATCTCTTATTTTTCCATGAAACTGATGATTTTTGGAGCCTACATTTTTTCCTGGAGGGTTGTCTTTGATTATTATCACTTTGGTTGGCTGATGACATCCTCTGCAACCTTTGCTGAGGCATATACATTGTCCTTTGGGAGTTGATAATGTGATACGACCAAGGCACTAAATTCGTGATATGAAGTTAACTTATGGCTAATGTGCAGAGTGTAGCTGCTATTCCATTGTGCTGACATATCTGCTCTTAAAAGACATATTGTTCCCTTTTCTTGCATACATTTTTACTTTCTTCATATTTCTTTCTTTCTGTTTTTCTGATCTATTATTCTTCTTTTAATTTTATTTTTGTTAGTACATGTTTGCAGTACAAAATGATTAAAATTATTGTTGGGGGTTAGTATCTTAAACCTTTTTTCAATCTTTCCTTTGTCTTCCTCTTTCCGTCTCTGGATCTTGATCTCTTTCCCTTTTGCAAAAGATCTATCTTCCTATTGCAGGTTTCTGTGCATAATGTGTGGTATGTAACCTAATATATCTAAATAGTTTCTATCTTTTGCTAGAAACTTTCTACTTGATTTTTTTCATATTTTCACTTTTTGCCTAATATATCTTGTCTGTGGCTACCTAAACATATCAGACACATATCTAAGAGCCACATTTTCTAGATAGCTTCAATGTCTGTATGTCTTTTGCTTTTAGATTTTCACTGAGCCTTTTTTTTTAATGGTATGGTCATTTTCTCATGTGGTGGATGACATGCTATTTTTATTTTAAAATGAAAAAAGAATAAAAATGATACAGAACTTCAAAACAAAATAATAGGAGATTAACAATAGTAAATATATTGCATATTGTTATTTTCACATTAGTTGTTCAGATCACAAGAGACAGGCATTAAAAACTGAAAGAACATATCAACTTTTTGATAAACTATCAGAGATTAGTAGTTTAGCAATATTTATAAATTTTCTTTTTCTCTTTTATCCTTCTCCCCCTTCCAGTGGATCCTATTTCTTTAGCAGGTCTGGCACCTTGTTTTGTTATCTTAATTTTTTTTTTTAACCTTAGAGCTTTTTGTTTTGTTTTGTTTCTGTTGTTTTATTTTGTTTTAGATTGTGGTGGATTAACTAATGGTCAACTTCTAATACCCAGCTGAACTGAATCGGCATGGAGCTGAGTGTGGCAGGCTCACTTGAGGACTGTTTCCCACAGCATGAAAAGAACCGCACGTGCAGAGATGACGCTATGGATCCCCCTAGAGAAGCCGGTCGTGCTGATTTTCCTGGCATGAACTCAGTTGTTCTCATCATTGGAGGAGCTTGGGTTCTCACTGTCACTAAGGATGGCTGTGGCTATTTTCTGGGATCTCTGGTCCTTATCTTGAGCATCACTTCCTGGCTCGAGTGCAGATTCCTCAGCCTGCTGAAACAAATCTTTCCTCCCTCTGGGACAGACTTTCTAGCTTCCACCACTGAACTTTGGAGTGTCTCAGCATAGATCCTTGATACAGACTTGCTTGAGACATTGTTGGGGCCCTATGCCTCCAGCTGGACTCAAGCAGGACATTGCTATGAGATGCAGGTACTGAGCTAGATTAGTTCGGTCTCTAGTGTGTGGATAGATCTTTTGCACTCTTCAGCAATTGACTCTTTGGGTGAATATGATAAAATAATATTATAAATTACACGTCCTTATAAAATAACATTAAAAATTACGTTGCTTCTCTTGCAAACCCTGAATACAATAGAGATAGAGTCTCACTATTATTTCAGGTTGGCTTTGAATTCACTATGTAGCCCAAGCTATGCTTGAATTTGCAAAGATCATCCTGCATCAGCATTTTTAGAGCTGGGAATACAGGCATGCACCATCCTGCCAGCGTTTCTTACTTTAATTCTGAAAAGTTACGACAATCTCTAATAAACAATTCAGCCTTCTATGCAAATTTTGAATCATTATAGAATAAGGAGCTCTTCCTCAAATGAGAAGAGGATCAATAGACGGGGAAGAGGAAGGAGAGAGGGAAAAGAGGATGGAAAAGGAATTATGATACACCAGTTACACGTGAGGAATGCAAACATTATGTACTGCAAACATGTACCAATTAAAATGAATTAGGAGTATGTTTCTTGAGAAAAAATCGACTCTAAATGCTTAGCTGTATTCTTACATCTCTTTCTTGTGTGTGACAGCCTCTATACTCTGAAGTCCTTGTTTGATAAGGTTAATTATAAGCATTTAATATTTTGGATAATGTTTATACTTGATATCAATTGGAATTACTTTTCAAATAATCTTACTCTTTACTATCAGAGATACATAATCTGGGGATTATGTATTTTTAATAATTTTTATGACGTTTTGTTTATTATTTTGAGACAAGGTTTCCCTAAGTAGCCCAGGCTGGCCTCAAATCTATGGCAATTCTCCTGTAGTACATGGGATTTCAGATGTGCGCTACCACACTCAGACTGTTTTTTTCTATTCCTAACCAATTAAAAATTGTTATTATAGTAGCTCCACCAAAAGCCAGTTTAGTAAAACTCTATTGGATTTTTTAAAATACATATATTTTGGCTATGTGCATATACTTTTTCATATATCCTTTAAGAGTATATTACTCAAACAGTAAGAGCAATAAATATACAAATATTGGCTTACTTATTATTTTGAATTTATAATTATATATCTTTAGAATGTTATAATTTAAAATACTGAAATTTTTGAAGGACTATAACTATTATAGATAATATAAATGTAAAGCATTGAAACTTTACTTGTATTCTATCACAAAGCTGTTACACAGAAATCAAAAAGAAAAAACAGAAAGAGGGAAATGCTAAAAATAGGATCTTATGAAAAATTAAAAACATGAAGATATAGAAAAACAAAATATTTTGAAAAATAGAATTAATAAAATATTGTACATATTGTTGGATGGCCTATGTCAATTATGATAATATTAACCACTTTCCAGTTATACTGATATTTAATTCTTTAGTTTGTCACTCTGCCTGTTTATATCACACACATTTATTTTAATTCAAAAATTTGACATAGGCTTATTAGTCTCGTACTGAATTGTGGAAGAATTTATTTACTCCAGTCTCATGATGAATTTTCAGGTTCTTTCATATAGAACTTTTTTCTTGATCCACAGTCATGTGTCACATATTGTTTCCTCTGCCTTTGTTGTTCTTTCATCCTCAGTTTGACTATATAACTGGTACTAATCCATCAAATAACTTTTTACTTTTTCATTTTATCAAAGAAAATTGCCTGCCAGTGAAAGCAAGATCTAGGTGAACACAATAGAAATAGTAGGTGAATTCAATATACATGTAACAAATAAACAAAATGAAAGAACCTTTTATTCCTAGGGTAGCTTGGAGTTAAGTGACACTGAAGCAAGCACTATCATAAGTGGTACTTTTCAGTGGCTGTCTCTAAACAGAAGAAGTGCATTGTCATGTTTTATATCAGTGGTACCCAAGCCTCATGCAGTTATGGACCCAACCAAATCTAGCGTTTGTGATTGGCTCATTGTCTAGCATTTGGATCGATGGTGTGAGCGTTTCACCCACCCAGGGTTGGGGCCAGGATATGATGTGTTGGTGGGAAGAACATGTGTCTCTCTCTCTCTTTCCAGTTCGTGCTTTGCTGTTTGCAGCCAGCTGTGAATGGTGGCCACCATGTCACCGTGCTGCTTGGAGCCAGCTAGGTTTGGACTTAAAACTACAAAACTGTAAGAAATAAACCTTTTCTTCTTTCATGTTGGACATTGGGTATTTTATCTCAGTAATGAGAGTGAAAAGTAACTAAGACATGTATCAATGAATTCATTTTCAGGATAAAGGCTAGAAGGATTTACCTACTCAGATTTCTTGGAAATTTAACAGCAACTAAAAACACACAAAGATTGTCTTGTGTTTCTTGAAAGTAGTACCTTTGTATAAATCCATTCATTCCTATTATAGTTTTATTAATTTCACACAATAATCAGCATAGTGCCAGAGGGGGGGACCTAAAATTCAAAAAGGTAGAACAGTCAGTAATATTAGTTTTAGGGTTCTCTTTCAGAACAGAATCAATGTAAGATGTGTGTATAATTATGTACAGGGATTTATTAAATAAGCTTATGGAATCAGCATGTGAATCCAAAATGGCTGTGTCCAAAAGCCACCACAAAGTCTGGAGTGCTTCAAAAATTTGTACACTTCTTTTTTCTTTTCCTCTGTATTCCATCCAAGCCACATACCTATTGGATGCTGCTACTCACAACTGGGGTGGGCCTTTGCCAGATATCTGACCCCAATGTCAGTCATATACACATACACATACAAATGACCTTTAGTAATCAGCTAGACATTATTTAATCTGCTTACTTTGGTGTATCATGATTAAGGGAAACAATTATGAACAAGCTGAAGGCCAGATAGGCCTTCCATTTTCATGTATTGCTCAGTTTAAACTTGACCTTCTTTTAGGTCAGGCTTTTCTCTTTTTTCTGAGCTTGTCCATGTGACCCTACTGATGATTTGATAGGAAACATTTATAATCACTTCCATTTCCAACATGTCTTGAAAATGTTTCTATGCTCAGACTTTTGAAGTAACGAGAAAAGATAAACTTCAACACATTTCCCAAGGCATTTAAATGTCTGAGAGATTATAAAGGCCTATATACATACTAGTAAAACAAAATTAATTTGACTCAAATATATTGTGAAAGTATTGATCTGTAAAAAATTTTTTCTATTAAATTGAATTGTCTAGGAAAAGGAATAATAGTAAATACGTATATGCTTAGGGATATATATTTTTATTATCTTGCAAAATTTAATCATAACAACTGCATTTGGTAGTCATTAATATTAACCAATTTTATCACTAAAGCTTCAAATGAAGCATAGAGAGACAAAGTAAATTCTTTCTGTTACTATACATTAGAATTAATTTCACATACAGGTAGTCTGGCTTCAGACTCTGCTTCTGACTTCATATTCTGCCTGTTAACCTAGTGTTACAGGCAGCTGAGTTAGTTAGAAATATTATAGGCTGAATCTCAAAGGAGCCAGAGCAGAAGTTCAGACATCTTGCAGCCTTGGAAGAGACAATCATCTCCTGCTGTAGGCCAGATCTCAAGACAAAAGGCAGAGCAAATACAGTCACTTCCTAAGGATGGACAGTCCAGATAGTTCTCCATCACTCTGAGGAAGTCAGAGTCAGCATCATACCATCCTACAGGAAGAGTCACCTCTGTTAAGCATGCCTGCTTACTATGTAACTTGCCCCCCCCATTTACTCCTAATTTATTTAATCAATTTTGCCTGAGCAATTAATCTTATTGTTTGACCACAGTTCTATTCTGCCTCTCACCCACTTTCCAAATTCCCATTTTTCTCTAACTTTGACCCATCTCACCTCATGATTTTATTCTATAAAAGTCCCTAGAAAAGACAGTTTTTGGCAACCCACTCAGGACCCCTTCTGTCTCAGACAGAAGCTGTCTTTCTCTCAATAAATATATTCCACTCTTAAACTCTGTTGTTGCTAAAATTCATTCTTCGATTTTAGAGAATACAAACTCGTACTGGACTTGCAGTAGGTCAGGAGTTTCATTCCGCTATATCAGTAGAAAGATCAAAGTGTGCTGAACCAATTATCAGACTAGTGGTTCACCTCTCAACACCCAGCCAGGATCCTAGAGGCATGTCTTCATCCTTTAAGAAGTATTTTTAGAGGACATAGTAAACAAATGGTTGATACCAAAAGCTCCAGAGCTCCATCTTTTCAGGTAGCACCTTAGATCATTTACAACTATTGAGACCATATGGAACATCTGCCTTTTTGTGGCTCATTTTTCTCAATTGTAAAATGAAGATAAAAACTATCTCCCTGGATTATTTTGAGGCTTGAGTAATAAAGGAGGGTTAGAGTCACAGTTCACTTTCACCTTCCCTTACAGTCACTTAGATGACTCCCTTTAAGTGCATAGCTTGCTCCAACTAGAATGAATGAGAGGTTTCATGGGGATAAAGGAGATACTAGGTTCTTGCAAGAGAGGAAGTTCTTAGATTTGTATATGAATTAACTCTTAATAATTTAATTTCTTCTGCAAAATATAAATGATTATTCAGTTGTCAGGGCAACAGCATGAAGGGACCTTTCCTTTAAAAAAAATTAAAACATCTTTCACTTGACAAACATCTTCTTTCCCAACCTGCATTGCAATTAAATGGCCCAGAAAAATAACTATTATGCCACCAACACTCACCGTGTTATTTGCTTTCTGCTGCTTTATTGATTTACTTTTAATGCATAATTATCCAGTGTGCTTAACATTACAAACTCTCATCTGAAGAAGACTCTCATTATTCTCCTTGACACTATTTCTATCCTTCCGGGTCTGATTTCCTTAGTCTTGTTCTAAATTAGAACTTTAGAGGCTGTCATTTGTTAATGTAAATGAGCTGTTCCTGTTCACATTTCTCAGGCGTCAAGCACCCATTTGTTATCAATGGCCACTATTGCAAGTGCCCAGGCTTTGTTTTATTTGTTAATGATTAAACCGTCATTCTCTATTTACCAACTTAATGGGACCTTTGAAGGATGTGGAGACCTGATAGATTATGGCCCAGAAAGACACACAGACATCTGGATAAAGATGGTGAGTGACAGACTGAGACAAAATGTGGTAGCAATAACAACAGAACAAAAAAAAAAAAAAAAAAAAAAAAAAAGAATACAGAGGGACTGGGGATCTAAAGCAGGATGAAAAACTCTAGTTTTTCTAGAGTGGCCCCAGACACCACAGAATTTGTTTGTCAGAGGATGACATTAAAAAGTATTGGGGAATACACTGTAGCACTCCAAAATATGCCCCTACATATGTTAAACTGAGTGCAGCTGGCGGAGCAAACTCTGGAAAGGCTTTCCTATCTACCTAAGGATCTGACCCACTAAACAGAAAGGCAATTGCATTCAAGTCCTTTTAGTAAAATTGTATTAACCAAGGAAAACAAATGCGTAACAGTGGAGAGAGTCAAAATCAAACAGGACACCTGCCATCCAGAGGAGCTTTGTCCTAGGCCAGAGGTTCTCAGGCTGTTCTTTCCCAAGTCATGCACTACCTTCTGCAGTGGGGCACAGTCCCTGCCATCTCTCTCTTAAAGAGACTCTTTAAACCTCAGCCATCTTGCCACTCTCTGTGTTTACTGATCCTGAGCTTATTGCATATTTATAAATGTGTATACACTTTCTCCTGTTAGTCTCTCCAATTTTATTGTCAGTCAACTCAATAACTGCACCTTTAGATGAAAACTTTAAACTTCAGTAAAATTCTTCGCTAGACTCTGCAAAGATAAGATTTTTAAAACCCAAACCTTTAAAACAAACTAAAAAAACCACTTAAATGTCTTTTTTTTTCCAGTTTGACTTTTCTTTGTTAGATAAAACATCAGTTTGGTGTACAATGTCTTTTGACATACCAAGGCTTAATAAGCTGTCATGAGTTTCACACTGGTTTTGTTTAATTCCTAACAAAACTCTGCAAAACTCTTCATTTTAATTAGTACACTACTGAAAACTGTGTCAAACAGAATGAAATTATGCAGTGATCATGAGGATTTAGTGTGCTGTCTGTGACTTTTATGATTTAGTAATAATGCAGAAAGTATTATTTTAAAACAATTTAGAATATTACAAGGCTATGGGCCATTTCTTACCTCAGATTTCATAAGTTCTCTCCACATAATTTTATAAATATGAGAAATGAGAGAGAAGACATTGAAAGATTAGAATGAATGCCATTCAGGTTCATAATATATCACGCAAAAAATAGAAACACATTTTTAAAAAAGCTTTTGGCACAAGTTTGCAATACATAATAATTACATTTGTTTTGAGAATAAATAAATAGGTAGCTAGATAGATATCATATTTTGATCACTTTTATCTTCTTTCCCTCTTTTTTCTTATTTTCCCTTTCTCCAAAATGTGTCTACCTGTTTCCTTTTACCTTACCTTTGTATCACCCATTAAGTTATTTATATTTTAGATTTTTTTCATGTAGAAATATTTAATCTTCTGTATTTTATGTATTTCACATTGCATTTTGTTGCAGGCAGTTGAGTTAGAAATATTATAGGCAGTGAGACAGGGGTAGGTCCTCACAGGAGCCAGTGCAAAGGCCCAGATACCTAACAGTAGAGGAGACAGACACCTCCTGCTGTGGGCCAGGCCTCAACACAAAAGATCAAACAAATGTATCCACATCCTAAGGACTGATATTCTAAATACTTTCCTATCACCCTGAGGAAGTCTGAAATCACCATTCCAACCCCGAAAGGGAAGAGACATGGCTCTCTGAGAATGCCCCTAAACTATTAATCTTATGGGCCAACTATAGTTTTGTCCCACCTTATGCCCATCTGCCTTGTGAGGTCCCAGTGTTCCCCACCTTAAACCTGTCTCACCCCATGATTTTACTCTATGAAAGTCCCTGGATAAGACAGAGTCCTTGGCAACCCGCTCAGGACTCCTTCTGTCTCTCTCAGACCGAAGCTTTCTTTCTCTCACTAAATATATTCTACTCTTTGAAAAGATTTTTGTCCCAGATGGGACACTGTAGCTGGTGGGAGCCTGGGAGGCAGAAGCAAGGGGCTCTATCTTGAGGTCATCTTTGCACCCCTAGGCAATTTACCCATGTTGTGAAATGAATACCAATGGGCTACCTGTGTATCACTAATGCCCCTTAGGCACCACCCCAAACCTAAGCTACAAGTATGCCCCCACACCATGTGTCTGCGGAGAGAATGCCAGACTCCAGAGAGGTCATGGAGTCTCTCTCCACATTCTTAAAATAAAGGCCACTTTTATTTTATACTTCTTATCTTTTTAGCTGCACCAAAAATTCTATCAGATGGTTCCCTTCTGTGCCAAACATTCTATCGCTCTTAGCCTCCATTGTTTCTAAAATTCATTCTTCAGTTTTAGAAAACACAAACTGGTGGACATAGTAGGTTGAGTTTCATTCCCCTATATCATGGTCTCAAGGCGTATTCATTTTCTTACAATTTACTCAAATTTATCCTCCCTTATGGCTTAATAGTATTCCATTGGCCATATATATATATATATATATATATATATATATATATATATGACATTTTCTGTTTTCATCCATCTGTTGATGGACACATGGACCACTTCTAAGATTTAGCTGTTATAAGTTGTGCTGCTATAAGTGTAGATGTATGAAATCTCTATGAAATAATTTATTTAACTCTTTTTGAAAGACATCAGAAGAAGAATGAGTAAAATAGAATTTATTTAATTTTCTTAGATTCTCCACATTCCATTCTACTGTGCTTATACTAGTTAATAGTCCCATCAGTCATATAGAGAAATACTTTTCCTCACAATGTTTCCAGCACATCTTTTACACCCTTGATGATAGCCATTCTCACTGACATAGGACGGAATCTCAGAAATTTTCTGATTTGCATTTTTTTAATGTTTAGGAATGGAGGTTATTTTTCCAAGTATTTATTGGCCATTTGTGTTTCTTCTGAGAAATGTCTATTCATTGTATTTGCTTATTTTTTATTGAATCGTTCATGTTTGAGCATCTAATTTTTAGTATATCTAGATATTAGTCACTTATCAAAAAAGGAGATGCTAATTTTTCCCATTCCATAGGCTTCTCTTCATTCTGTTAATTTTTCCCCTTGTTTTAAATAAGCTTTTTAACATTATAATTCCATATGTTAGTTCTTGGTATTTTTTCTTGTGTTATTGGAGTTCTCTTTAGGAAGTGCTTGGCTATGCCTATATCTTTAAGCATTTTCCCTATTTGATCTTCCAACAGTTTGAAGTTTCTGTTTTTATACCTTTGATCCATTTTGATTCAGTTTGATTTTAGTACAGAGTGAGAATGTAGGTCTAGTTTCATTCCTGTGCATGTGGATTGTTTTCCAGCATGATTTGTTAAAGAAACCATTTTTCCTCCACCATGTTTTTTAGTCTCTGGGTCAAAAAGCAGATGGAAAAAAGTGAATGAAGCCATTACTGTATCTCGTAGTCTATGTTACTCCTTTATCTGCTATTTTTTTGTGTGTGTGTATGTTAGTATGGTACTGTTTCTCATTACTTCAGTGCCAAAGTTAACTTAAACTCTGGGCTGGTAATGCTTCCTACTTTACTCTTTTGTTATTTCTTACAGTGTTTTGTCTATTCTGGGTGTCTTCTGTTTTTTTTTTTTTTAATATAAATTATTCAAGTGACTTTTTCTAGTTATGTGAAAAATGTTTTTTTTTTTTTTTTACTTGAATTGCACTAAATACATGCATTATTTTTGGTAAGATGACCATTTTGACAATAGTGACAATATTCTTTTGAAGAGACTATTTTTAAACTCTGTATTAAAGAATGTTTTGAAATCTGTGAAAGTATGATTTGTATGTTTACACAGTAATTTCTTTTAATGAATAAATGATAGTTCAAAACCAATGAAAAGTCAAAATTGCCAGGCATGCACTTATGTAGCTGAGCTAAATCCCTGGCTCATCTATAGAGGTTCTTGATTAGAATTCTATTGTTACATATGTACTAGTCACTGTCAGTTTGCATGTTCAGTTTCACAATATCAATCCTGAAATTTATCATTTGCAGGCACTCATCTGTCAACTTTCATGGATTAGGAATCACCAACTATACTGGTAGAGCAGAACCCTAAAATTTGTGAGTAGGTGACCTAGGTGTAGTTTGGGTACTATATATGATTCCTAACTTTGTTTTGTTTTTGTTTCTCTGGTTCTGGTCCATCACCTGCTTTCTGAGTGCTATAAACTAAGCATCCTTGCTCTTCCATGTCTTTTGCTGTGAGTTTTTCCATGGAACTTGCTAACCATGTACTGAATCACGGGAAACTGTGAGCTAATTTAAATTTTTCTGCTTTTTCTTGTGAGTGCCAGGCATTTTTTTTTTTTTTCTCAGTGAAGAGAAAGCTAACACATTGTCCAGGTATCTCCATAATAAAACATTTTACTAAGTTTTTTTGTGGTGGCTGTTGTTGTATCAATATGTTGTTGTATCAATATGTTGTTGTATCAATATGATGAGATAGTTGCTATGCAGAAGCATGTAAAACTCTGGACAAGGGGACTGGGAATTTAGTACACTGGCGTATGCAATCCATCTGGCAAGCACAAGGTCGTGAGTTTGATCCCCAGGACCACTCCATCCCAAAATCTCTGGGTAGAATACAGAATGAAGCATATTAGCACTATGCACATTGTGATAAAAATAAATACAATTAACAGTTCTCAAAATTAACTGTTTTGCTTTAGAATAAGGAATCACAATTTCCTAATCATAAAGAGCAAAAATTCCACAATAGTTTAAGATCGATTCTAGAATATCAAGTGGCTTATTTTTTTTTCTTATGGATATGAATAAGCTGTTCTATCCACTGATTCAACACACAAGGTAATATTAGTGATGACACAGATATCATGAGAACCCAGCAAGTATTCTAAAACAAAGCAACTGCTGGTCACCATGCAGGACAAGGAATTATGATTAACCTGTATTTCACTACAGCAGCACTGATAGGATTAATTACTGTTAATTAATTACTGTCAAAATTCACATTTTTTTCTGCACGTATTTTTTTAAAGATTTTCACTATTACATTGTTGTTCTGCTTATTTAATAAACAATGATTCAGTAAATAGTTCCTTCAGTTTGAGTGCTTGAATACTCAATCTCATTTTGGACACTGGGTCTCAGTTGGAATTTTTAAACTTGGTGCTTCGTAAAATTAGAGTCACTGTGTATACACAGGTCTTAAAGTAATAGTATTAAAATTCATGGGTTTAGTGTCTTGCAAATAATACTAAGTGTCCTGACCACAAAGGCAATACTATCCAGTGGAGACACCTAAAGATCTAGGGTTAAAAGGATTCACAGGAATCATTCATGATGTGAGGTTAGATCTAAAGTTTTACTTTACCTGAAAACTTGAATATTCATTCAGACTCTTCCAGGTAGTTAAGTATGTGGCCCATCATCCCAAGAGAGTACAATTTAGAACTAGCGCAAGGACTATAGATAAAAACAATTTATTCTTTTCTTTGAATGAGCAGGACTCTAAGTCTGATTTAAAGTCTTTTGTCCACATTCTTGCTTGGAGACATCATTAATTTGTGTTCTACAATGTCTCATTTGATGCAATGAAATTTTCCAGCATTTTTCCCCATCACAGGGCGTCATGGTTTATGTCTGTGGCCCCCAGGCCTCAGGAGTTTGAATTGTGCATTTGGTATTTGCTCATTGTCTAGTGCTTGTATTGATGGTGTCAGTGCTCCACCCACAAATAGGTGGAGCCAGGATGTGATGTAATGGCAGGAAGAAGATGTATCTTGCTCTTTGTTGGTTTCTGTTTTGTTGCTGTTTGCAGCTGCCATGGACTGGGCCCATGCCCGCCTGCCTTGGAGCCACCTGAGTGTGGACTGAAACCTCTATAAACTGTAAGAAATAAACCTTTTTTTTTCCCAACTTGGGCTTCAAGTGTTTTATCTCAGCAATGAGTAAAAAGTAACTAAGACAGGATTTCATACCTGGAGTGGGGCTGTTTCCTGTGACTATACCTGGCCATGTTTTCAAGAGGTTTTGGAAATGGCTTGTGGGCAGAGTTTGGAAAGGTTTGGACATGTTGCCTGGATGCATAGAGCTGGAGCAGCTTAGACTGTTCTGTAGAGGAGATTCTGGTCAGAGCTCCAGAGACCAGAAGGCTGATAGAAAGCATCATGTAAAGACCAGGCTTGGGAGGCTTCTGCTGAGAAGAAGGACTGCATTGGTTGTTGGACTCCACATGATGTGTGTTATGGCTTGGCAGAAAATTTGTCTGCATTTTGCCCATGCCCAGAGACTTTTCCTGAGACTGACACAAAGGGCAATGGACTAATTAATCTTGAAAAAGAAATTAAAAAGCAATCATACATTGAGGCTGTGGCATGGCTATTGTTGGGGGCTTTCAGCCAGCTTCATGTTTCAAATCAAGAGCAAAGAGCCCAGCAGGATAATTTACAATGCTGTGAGTTGGGCCAGAAGGAAAATTCCAGGAAGGCTGTGGATTGTAAAGACAGAGTTGAGATTTTGATTGTTGATGGGAAACAGAGAGATAAGAAAGATGGCCATGGGGCATCCCAAGAATTGGGTCCCCACCCTTTGCAGCCTCACTGCAAAGGTGAAAGAATTTGCTCAGAGGGAAAAGCTGCAGAGCATCATGTTCCAGAATGGTGACAGAAGCCACCCAACGTTCCAGAATGGTGGCAACAGAGAGAAGCTTTTCCTCACAATCAGGTAAACAGAGCCCTGCAATCCAGGCAACTGACCCCTCAGCCAAGAGAGAGAAACCCTGGCTACTGCTTCAGCCAGCAGCAGACCTTGGCGGCATCCACAAGGTGCTGATTTTAGGTGTAAGGAAAATGCGCGAATTCTGAGAGTAAGACGGCTTCCACCGCAATTGCAAAGGGCCTGGGAGGCCAAGCAGTGTGCTCCTGAGACGGCAATTTTTGAAGGTGTAAGTGTGAAGCCAAAGGTGCAGTGGAGACCCCAGAAAGTTGAAAAGGCCAGAAACGTGGGTGATCCAAAGAAAGCTGCAAAAAGCAAGCAGAGAGGATTTAAGAGAGGAGCTGCAGGAGCTGATATCCCTGGAAGTGCCATGGGGGTGGAATCACCCAAGCCTTTTGGAGCTTGCAACCAGTTTGCTTTAGATACTGAGCATGGAACTCTAGGACTTAATGTTTGCCCTGCTAGGTGTTGGACTTGCTTTGTTTCCAATGCTTTATATTCCCCCTCTTTGTAACTTTTGGAATGGTAATGTTTATCTTGTGCCTTTGCATTTCAGAAATGTTTAACCTTGTTTCATTCAGTTAAGAGTTTACCATAGATCTTAGAGGAGACTTGGAACTTGAACTATTCAGCAATGCTGAAACTGCTAGGATTTTGGCAACTCTTGGAGGTGGACTAAATGTCTTTTATATAAAAGATTTACATGAGTCCTGGGGGCCAGACATGGAATGTCATGGTTTATGTCTGTGGCCCCCAGGCCCCAGGAGTTTGAATTGTGCATTTGTTATTCTTTCATTGTCTAGTGCTTGGATTGATGGTGTCAGTGTTCCACCCACAAATGGGTGTATCCAGGATGTGATGTAATGGTAGGAAGAAGGTGTGTCTTGCTCTTTGCTGGTTCCTGTTTGCTGTTTGCAGCTGCCATGGACTGCGGCCCAGCCATGCCCACCTGCCTTGGAGCCAACTGAATGTGGACTGAAACTTCTAAAAACTGTAAGAAATAAACATTTCCTTTCCCAACTTGGGCTTCAGGTATTTTATCTCAGCAACAAGTAAAAAGTAACTAAGACACAGGGACACAGAACAGTGTGGCACATTCAGGAAACAGTAAGACTGAGTATTTGAGTTTCTAGTCATGGTGATCTAAGTATATTAGATATTCATGGTTCTGAACTAATAATTATCAAAAAGAGAACAGAACAGAAAAAATGAGAGATGTCAGATGAAAACCAAATGTCTACAGAAAATTAAAAGAATATTGATTTGAAAAAGAACATGAAAAGGAAGCAAAACTTAGACAGTGGCCTTTGTGCAACATTCTGTGTGGAAACTGTGCAGTATTCTCAACCATCTGGTTCAAAGGTCTTGGATTAGGATGTACTTGTGAATACTGACTTCTTTTAGAAAGGTTTCAGGAATTCATGGTATGAAGTCCCTTAAAGGACTAGCCTTCCAATTTTCTAGAGTTTTGGGTTGCTCCCTTGAGTTGTGTTATGGATTCTGTTTATCAGCAATCAATGAATTTGCCATGTATATTTGTAATTAACTGACTTTTTGTGTTTAGGGTTAAGACCATACTTAGGCAATATTTCCTACTTCTGAATATCATTTTGATCTGAACTGTAGGAATTTTTCTTGTCTTCTTGGCTTCTAAAAACACTAACATGCAATAATAATTTGCTTAATATTGTTCTGTTCATTAACTTTATAAATGTACTTGAGGTTAAGCCCCCTGATAATTGAATTGCAATATTTATCTTACAAACTGTACATTCATTTTTAATCCAATCACATTTTTGTTTTAAAGCCCTTTCAAAATGTGTGTAGATTATATTTCAAGAAAATGGTCTATTTCCTAGTCTAATTTCTGTTTCAAAACTAAGTCTTACCACTTAAGTTTAAACCTGCAGTGTTGAAAGGGATTTTCTGATATACTTTGAAATATTTCGTATAGTTTCAGCTGCCATGGACTGCGGCCCAGCCATGCCCACCTGCCTTGGAGCCAACTGAGTGTGGACTAAAACTTCTAAAAACTGTAAGAAATAAACATTTCCTTTCCCAACTTGGGCTTCAGGTATTTTATCTCAGCAAGGAGTAAAAAGTAACTAAGACACAGGGACATAGAACAGTGTGTCACATTCAGGAAACAGTAAGTATATTTGATATTCATGTATATTATATTATTATACATGTATATTATATTATTTGCAAAATAAATATTGCAATATTGCATATTCAAGTATATTAGATATTCTAAGTATGTTAGATATTCATTTCTAGAACCTAGAAAATGTAAGGGAATTAGTTTTCCAGCCAATTATGATAGTTCTGCTCTACCTCTAAACTTCAAGAGATAAAGATAATACATATTTGTTATTTAAAGTCAGAATATTCATAGGTACCAGCTATAACACCAACAAAAAACCAATACAATCATATTGTATGTAACTAAAATAATTTTGAATTTTTCAGTACACAGTTATTGGTCTTGTTTCACTTGAGAAATATAATTATGAGTCTTAATTTTACTCATGTTTAAGATTTAGATTTGATAGGTTTTGCTTACCACATTTGGGAATGGGATAGGTATTTATGGGGAACCAACAGAGGAAAGAGAGAGCATTGAATATTGAGAGAGAATTGTAAAACAAGGAAAGTAGAAATTCATTTTTAGTGCTTAAATTTATCAAATTCTTTAATAGGTTTGGCTACTAAATTTTTGGTTAAGTGATTTTTGAGGTCAGAATTTCATTCGCAGTCTTCTACCATTAATAGAATCCCCATGAATATAAGTATTGGTCATTTCCTTTCACATAGTATTTTCTGAGTAAACAAACTTGTCCAAGTGAAAAGTACCTTACTGGTCACTGAAAGCCCATACTATCTTTAGTGAAGTTATTCCTGTTAGAAAAATAAGTTCAATAATTAAAATTATAACAAAAGTTTATATACAAATAGGAGTTTTTTTGGGGGGGAGGACAAGATTTAGTCCTAGTACTCCTCTGAGAGCAATCTAAATTTGGTTTTAAGTGATGCAAACTTGGGTCTTTAGCCCCTAACATGATAACTGATTGCCTTCAAATGCACATCTGGAAATTCTTGCCCCTAGGTAGTTAAATAACCAAAGACAGCATTTTCTATTAATCGTAACATAGATCTCAGATTTGTTGGGTAATATTTTTTAATATTTTTTTAATTTAAAAAGCAAAACAGAAAAGAAAAAGGACAGAAATGATACAGAATTTCAAAAAAGAAAAAAAGTAGGGAATTAACACCAGTTAATATACTGCCCATTCTTATCTCAGAACTAGTTGTTCAAGTTACAAAATCTAGACACACAAGTGATCGATTAAATAATGACAGCACAAATTGTCCTTTTGATGAACTAAGGGAGATTAGCAGTACAGTTAGATTTCATTTGAAAATTTTGCCTAATTCCCTTGACCCTGGGGGAAAAAATCAAGTTTAGTAATTTCTCCCATCTTTTTGCACAAGTGAAACATTTTAAAGCAGGAAATATCAATCCTTCCCCCATATAATATGTAAAACCCTTAGCCTCATTATTAACATCTAGCAGTGTTAAAGACTTTCCAGATTCACGTTCTTTGCCTCATAAAAGATCAGCCTAATTATCTGCATCCATGGACACAATCTGAAACACATACTGCTGCCTTGATTGAATCAAATTTTAGTTAAGCTTCTATCTTTCCTCAGACCTTTACAGAGCTAACCGTATGTGTGAAGTGCATCTGTGAGCACAGCCTGTCTTCAGGAGAAAACCTTCTCTGGAACCCTGTAGACCACACTTCCAGCCTACGTTTTCACATAAGGTTCTTCCTTTATTTGCTCACTCCTTCCTATTGCTACAAAAGTAAAATTAGTTTTCTGCCTCATCTTTGAGATGTTTGCCAAACTTTTGGGCAGGCTATTCAATCTGCTGCCAGTATTTCCCCTTCTCTTGAAATAACCTTTTTTTTCCAAAAAAGAATAAATTCCTCACTAAGTTCCCAGTGTTTGTTTGATTCTTTACAGTTTAAAAATTCACAGAATAGCGTAATGTAATTCTATCATAGACAAAAATATTCATTGTCTCCGGACTTTTAGAATAAAATTAGAAGCTTTGATATGACAGGCAGGCAGTTTCTTTAGTGCTTTAATGACAGTCAGTTCCCACCAGCTCAGGGCAAGCAGCAGCACTGAATCGCAAGTGCTTATCTGTCATGAACTGTTCTGTGACTGACTTTCTAACCATGCGTTCTTCTTACTGCATTTTCTGAGTGGTGTGGAGATGCAATTCTTCCCAAAACTTTTCTTGGAAAATATGTTTTTGAATTTTCTGTGGAGTCAAGTTGTTTTTCCTTTCAATTGGACAAAGTGAAAAGCAAGGTAATGGGGTTTGTAAGTTACTAACGTGGCTATGTTAGCTCTGTTTTGAAGCATGACAAGATCATTTATCACAAGTTGTATTTGCCAGAGGCAAAGCTCGACAGAGTAAATCCTGTAAAGTGGCAAAATAAATGCAATGAAATCACTGCCTGTGGTGATAGAAGCCAGTCTCAAAGAAATACCAAATGGTAACAAGAAAATCGGTTTAAAGAGCCAAAGGTTTGCTCCTTATCAGGAAATATCACAAAATCGCTGGCCTGTGTGTGAAATTATTGCCTTATCTTTGACCTTAGTACTTCCCTGCATCTCCTGTTCCATATCTCAATTGGATAAAAAAATATTATCCCTGATTTGTCATAAATATCTACAGTGTCTGTAGAAGTCTCCCAAGAGTAAATGCTTGCCAATTACTTTATAACCTCAGCAAGGATAAAATCAGGCTAAGTTTGTCAAAGAGTTACTAATCTAAGTTAGAGGTGACATACATTTACTAAGGGTGAACATAATTAAATATTGATTTTTAAATATACACAAGATTAGTCCATGCTACTATGGAGGACAAGAAAAATCATATATTCGTCCTACTTAAGTAGACTCTTAAGTGAGCTCTTCACCTGAATTACTAGAAACCAAATTGTCGTAAAACAGATTAATAGGAGAAAAGAACGCTTTTTTTTTTTTTTTTTTTTTTTGCAATTTTTGCAGGTATATGAGGTCTCTTTTGTTAGTATGACAATCTTCTTTAAATGGCATACATAACATATATTACTGACATTTGTTTTGGGGTATTGTTACAGATATACACTGTATCTTGATCTTTTTGTTTCCACCCTCCTCTCTCTTCTCCCTTACCATTGGTTCCCTTTCCACCTTTAAAACTTCTGTCTTCGTTTCATGCTTTAATTTGTTTATATTTTGGTTTTGTCATGTAAGAGAAAACTTGCAATACTCGACTTTCTGCATCTCACTTACTTTATTTAACATAATTCTTACAATAGAGTAAAATCCAAAAAATGGCTAATGTAACGTCTTCCTGTATATTTTAGACAATGTACAATAAATTTATAAATAATTGACATAGGAGCTGTAAATTCTAGGGAGATCACTAGAAGCTACAGAGGGGTCGTAAAACTTGAGAAAAAAAAGGTTTCCTTTTGTAAGTTTATTTATTCCGTCCATTATGACACTGATTTCTAGTCTCCAATGATAAAGATTGCTCTTTACTCCTGGCCCAGGGCAGGCATTTGCCTCAAAGGTACAGTAGCTACTTGGAGCAAAAGGGAAGCGAGCTTTGCTTACAACTGTGGTACAGTCTCTCTATTGTCTGTAGCCTGAAGCAATTAATATAACAAATCTGCCTATTTTATTTGGCATGTATGTTCCTAACTCATTGCCTATAAATTCTGTATTATTTTTTTAAATGTAGCTTGGGAACTATTGACGAAAACTTGACAAAAAAAAAAAAAGAGAGAGACTGATTTGACTGGTTTAAAATGCTAAGAAACAGAAAGCATAGGACAGTCTAGTTAATTCTGCAAGTTGTGGCTAGAAAATTGAGAGGACTGAATCCTGAGGCCAGAATATGCCACTTGAAAATAATCCTTTTCATAGGATTTATTTTAAAATTGTGTTCAAAGAAACTATGGATTCAAGAGATATTTTGCAAACAAAATACTACGACTAATCGTTTTGTAAAAGAAAGTGACATTTATAAAAGAAATATGCAATTGTAACTAAGTTCCAGGAGGAGAAATGATGATTCTAAATCATAGGAGCTTCAGTGAAGTTGGTGTTAGAAGTGGTAGTGAACCCATGGCACGTACACCTCAGTAAGCACACAGAGGCCTCACTGTGATCACACGAGTTCCCCAGCAGCTGAACATTTGATAACAGATTGTATTTCTAAAGTAAAACCTCAGCATTCAGGTTTAATTTCATTGCTGGCACTTTGCAATACGTAAGTGGATTTAAGGTTTCATTTTGGTCACTGATATAAATTTAAATTTACATAACAAACTTTACTGTCATCATTTTATTTTCAAAAATCTCTTGTTTTAGCTGAAGATTACACTTAAATCTAATTTTAAAGCAGGTCTTTAGGTTGTTCATTCTCTAGCTTTCTCCCATGTAATTATGAGATATCTATGTTAATAAACTTTTGTTTGCTTTCTAATTCTTAATTTGTCTTTTGTTTCAGAGGCACCAGCAAAAAATTTTAAAAAGAGAGGCAAAATGATTTTTTATTCCTTATAGAATTTTGCCTGGAGTAAAATACAAAGTTAATAGAGACAGAAAAGGATGGCAATCTCACATCATCAAGCCCCTATTTCTCTGCTTCCATAGTTGACTATATATTTTTTTTTATTTACAAAAGTATCATGCTGGATATTTAAGATACTGGTTTTCATAACAGGTTAAATTGTCTGCCTTATACTATTTAGATTTAATCTCATCTGTTAAGAGACATAATGCTTTAAGTTAATAGTAGTCTGAACTACTTTTGGTCCAAGATGTATTTAGAAATATACCATCAACCTTTCTATAATGTTAAAAATTTTCATTATTGTAATAATTGATGTCTAAGTTTGTTCTTATTTAATAAATTTATGCATAGGGCACCAAATTATTCTTTATTCTTTTCCTTACTAATGGTAATTAAGATCTTCTTTCTGATTAATAAATGACACTATTTAATATTATTTATATCATTTCTGTTCTTCTAGAAGTGTATTTTCTTGCTTTATTTCATTTTTGTAGTACTGTGATTGAACTCAGTGCCTCCCACACATTAGGCAGACACTTTAACCTCTGAGGCACATCTCACACCTGTTTGAGGGATAGTCTTACTAAGTTACCAAGGCTGGCATCAAACTTGTGATCTTTCTGGCCAGTCTCTTTTATCATTTCGAATTGAAAAAGTTGTTCATCTTTTGCTACTAGTATTGTAAGTCCTTTTTTCCCTTCATTTTCCAGAAACCAGTACTTTGCAGGTTTAAGTCAATAGTTAAACATATAAAAATTTAAAATATACTAGTGTTTTTTTCAGATTGTATATTTCATTTTTATATAAACAACTTAAAAGTTCAAATCCATGGTTAATTTCTACACATGGATATCTCCAAAAAATTAATATTTATATACATGTAAAATTAAAATAATTGAAATTTTTCATTTGAGCAAATATTTGAGATGATTACTCACCTTTACTGTATATCATTTTATAATTAACTATTCTGTAATACTTCTATGTCAATTATATATTATAATTTAAAAATCACCTTAATACTTGTGTAAGAAATTTAATTATCCTCTAAAATTAACCTTTTCAGATTTTGTTGAATTTTTCATGTTTTTATGTACATGAAATTAGGGTAATTCTATCTAGCTCTAAAAAATTCAAACAACTTGTTGAAATATATTATACTGAACTTATCTTTTATCAAGGAGAAAGGATTTTTTTTCTTTTTTTATTTTAATGATAGTAAAATCCAACAAAACAAAACAGAACAAAGTCAATCAAAACAAAGCAGCAAAATTTGAACAGAACTTCAAAGCAGGATACTAGAAAACAACAATAACCACCATAGTATGTCTGTCCATTTTATCAGGTTTAGCAAAATCAAACTGAAACCAATCAAAACAGAATACTGAATAAAGCAAAACAATCAGAACAAACCAGAATAGTGAGAACAATATTGGATTTTAAAGACAAGATAGAAAGAAATCATCAGCCATGCTGGGACTGGGAGGATCCAACAAGAAGCCAACAAGCCAGCCTTTGTGGTAAGTCAGCAAGCCAAGTGGGTTCCGGAAAGAGAAAAGTCAGCATCTTGTGAGAATTGGTCACGTTGGGATGGGAAAACCTTTTTCTTAGATCTTGGGTTCAAACCATCAAATTTGATGATTTCAAATAAACAAGATCACCTGAATGGGAACAAGAAAAAGTGATTTATTCATGTGTAACAATGCATTAATTACCATCACCCACATTTGGCTGAGGAAAGCAAACTGAGGAGCAAGAAAGCTTAAAACTGAAAAAGGATCTAATTATGCCCTAATTGTAGGCCATTGGTAATGCAAAGTTGTTACTATATAACCAAAAGCTAGGAATAATAAGTGATTACTTAGGGGTACATATTTGATTTTCTTTAATCATTTTTATGTTAGAGACAGAAGAAAAATAACAACTTGGTTAGTTATTAATCAAATCTTAGCCATTTGGAGGCAATTGTATAGGAAATTTTGTTTGACCTCCTGGACTGGTCTCCAGTGAAGATAATCCCACTTCCTAGACTGATTTAATATGAATGAAGGATTGATTTGCTGATTTTGATGGTGGAGACTGAAGACTAGGGTTCTTTCTTTCTATCTTTTTTCTTTGTTTGTTTGTTTGTTTCTTTCTTTCTTTCTTTCTTCATTCTTTGTTTCTTTTGGGGGGGTTCTGGGTATCTCTATCTCTATATTTAGTTTCTCACTTGGTTCTGCTGTGCACTGACTTGATTTCAAATTGTTTAAGTCTCAATTTTTTCTACATTTTCTCCAATGTAAAATAAGATTACTAATCCTTATTACATAATTTTCTGGTGAAAATGAAAGACTAAGATTAATAAGCATTTAGACTACTATCTGACACATAGTAAATGATATGTAAAACTTATTTTTTATTTCTTTGGAAAATGATAATTTTATAGTTTTACTTACCATTTTCCCAAACTATTATACAATTGTAACAAATTTCTTGTTATTTTTCTGTTTCTTTATATTATTTAAAATTCATGTTGTGAATTCCTTTGAAATAGTCATACCTTCTTCAGGACATAAAAATTAACCATGCTGTGTTAGTCATTTTTCTGTCTCTGTGAAACAAATACCTGAGAAAAATCAGTTTAAAGAGAGAATAAAGAGTTATTTTGGTTCACAGCTCTAGTGGTATCAGGTAGCTTCATTGCTTTCAAGCTTGTGAAGATGGCCTGAAGCATGTGGCAAAAGGGTGCGGTAAAGGAAAGCCGCTCACCTCATGGGAGCCAGGAAAGAGATACCGAGATGATGAAGGGACCAGTACAAGACGCAGTGTTCTGTTCTAGGACATGCCTCTAGCGAGCTACTTCTCCATTTGGCACCTGCCTCTTAACTGTTCATTCAAATTTGAGCTCATTACTGAACTCATCCTTTGATGGAATGAGTACTCTCATGGTCCAATCACTTCCCAAAAGACCCATCTCTGAACATTGCTGCTTTGGAGACACAGCCTTCAATGGTAAGACTTATGTTTTTCACCTATAAAGAAAATAGTAACATGAGATTTTGAAATGTATATTCAATCATTAAGAATAATAGTTCTTTTTAAAAAAAGAATAATTATTCCACATATTCTTGAATATGGTTATCAGAAAAGTTACTAAGTTCTAGCAAATACTTTTTTTTAATATCACACAGCCATTCATATTTTCTTTTGATCTGTTAATGTGATAGTTGATCTTATAATTCCACCAACATTAACATATACTGTTGTTCCTCTAGGGACAATGCTGATTATATTAAAAAAAAAAGTAAAGGAACCAAATGTATAACACAAGATATAACATAAAATATAACACAATAGAAAAGACAACAACTCTAAAGGTAGTTCTTACAAAAACAATGTTGATATACATCAAATCCCACCAAAATCGATGAAATTTTAAAACAAGCCTTAAACTAACAATATTTGAAATGACAAGTGGAAAATAATGACTTTTAAGACTCATAAAAGTGTTACACACAACTGAAAAAAATTGATATATGAATGGGTTACATAATAAATGTGTCCCTCACATATGCACCATGAGGAATGGACACATACTCATATCTCATCTTGATCTTCTCTCCTGTGCCTTTCCCTCTCCTTCCTCTGGTCTCCCATACGTAAAAGAATTTGTATCTCTGATGGTGCTACTGTGGTTTGCTTTCTGGCTGTGGTGAAATAAACAGCTTTATTCTTTCACCCCTCCACCATGATGTTTCTGCCTTGGAGTCAGCCAGTCATGAACTGGATCCCCAGAAACAGTGAGCTAAATTAAAACTCTATTCATGTAAATTGTAGATGTCAGATATTATATCTCAACCCCAAAACAGTTGACTATTATAGGCAATAAAGAGCAAAACATTTTGAAAAGAGTGAGTTACAGAAAGTTTTGCTTCATGAGATTTTACAAAATTCAGCAACTACATGCAGTACTTACGTAGGGAGACAATATTCATCCCTACACTTCAGACGACTCATGACAGTCTTACACACATGTGAGACTATTAAACCACACATGCTGCATTTCAAAACAGGAAGTAAGAAGTTTTGAAAACTTATTCTAAGAGTTTTGTCTATCTGTATTGAAAACTATTACATTTTCTCTTCAAAAATAGTAAAAAATTAACCAAGTTCAAAAAAATTTAATACTTTTGAAAGAAAAAAGCACAAATAAAAATAGATTCTGTTATATTACTTCATAAAGGAAATTTTCATGAATAAAAACAAGTGATAAAAGAAAAATCCAACCACAAAGAGGAATCACTTTGAAAAATTTACAGCTATTATTGCTATTCTTATTTATTAAATAACTGACAAAATCAGCCACAATCTGGCAACGTTATTGCAGTATTGTCAACTAGAATACAAATTTTTTAAAAAAAGATACAGAGAACAGTCACAGAAGGAAAAAAGTATACATAAAATGAGTAAGCAATTCCATGATTAAAAATCATTTGATCAATAAACTTGGAGAATGTCACTTGTTTTATTAAGAAGAATGGAAGTGCAAATGAGAACCTTAATGTTTTAACATTTCCATCACTGTCAGTTGTCAGGAATGAAAATTCCATTCATGCACTGTGGAATACACCCATAGCCCAAGTGCTAAAGAGGCTGGAGTAGAGGTAGGTATTCTGATTGGGATCCATTCCTGCATGCATAGTGAGACTATCTAAAAAAAAATTAAATTTGAAAATAAATAAAAATAAAACATTGAACACAACTGTTTGTAGACTCACTGTTTCAATGTCCACTTTGTATACTTTAATTTTGTAACTTGAACTATTTCTAAGAAGACAATATGTAATCTGTTTACCAATGATTTCTTACTTTTTATTTTTTTGAAATTCTGCATTGCTTGTACCCGCTTACTGTTTTTTTCTTTAAACAGAAATAAAATAAAATAAAATAAATTAAAAGGATCTGTCACTTTGCACATTGGAAAACATAGAGGTATAGGTGGTTTTCTTTTACTAGTGCCAGGCACAAAGAGGATTTCAGTAATGTTTAGTGATACCAAGATTTTTATATTGTGTACAACATAGTAAGAATACAGGTTGAAAAAATATGAGTAAAGAGATATGGTTAATACATGATGTGCTGATTTCTGAAAGTATTTTAAAATGACTAAAATTACATTTATATATTTCAAAATAAATATTTTCAAATCTGATTATTATGTTGTAAGTATTATGTGCGTGTTAAAAAGTCATTCTCTTTTAAGAGATGATAGTAAAAAATTTAAAGAACATAGAATTTAGGAAATTTGCTTGAAAATAATTTTTTTGGTGATGGAAATAGAGAAGAAAGAAATTAGTTGCATAAAGATTTTAGTTAAATAAGTCTAATTTCTAAACTTTTATACACGATTTAAATTTTCCATAAACATTTAAAAAGTGAAAATCAAAGAACATATCAAATGCAAATAAAATTTTAAATAAAGATAATTTCATTTTGCAAATTCAAAGCTCCAGAATTATGATTTAAATCATTTGATGCTTATTTTTTCTGTGAATTTTTGAAAATGATTATTCATACTATACTATAAATAAAAACTACATGTAATATATTCTGAGAATTTTCCTACAATTATAAGACAGACATATGCATGAATCAAGAATAGGATAACCAGAATTTTTGCATAAGTGGTATCGTTCCAGTTAGGCAAGAAGTAATTTTTATATATGTAAAAATTCTGAAATTTTCTAGCATTTTTAAAGTAATGTAAATAGCATTAATATTTACATACTTCTATCATTATCAAAAAATATAGTCTCAAATCTTTCAAAATGTTGAAATTATGTTTATAATCAGCACATTTTGTCTTACAATATCTTTATTCTTTTCCAAATACCTGTACAATTGGTATTCCAAAATATGCATAAACTTGTTTAGCTTTCTGAATTTTGAGTTTTGAAGTAGGGTTTCATTATGGAGCTCAAATTAGTTACAAACTCACGATGTAGCACAGGCTGGTCTTGAAGTTTCAATCCTCTTACCTCAGCTTCCTGAGTACGGGGTTACAAGTGTGTATTGGTATGCTCAGTTTAGAATTTTTTTAATTCTCATAACTTATGAATTCCATGTTAAATAATTCAATAGTTATTTTAAGTGAATTTTTCTACATATTAAATGAGAAGCAGAAATAATGAGGTGATGATATCTCTCTGTTGGCTTAAGGACACACAAGAAATGATTCTGATATCTTCTAATAATTGACTGGGGATCTGAGTTTGTACGTTTGAGAGGAGAAAGAAAGAAAGAGACAGAGAATTAGATCTCAGTCAATTTTGTAAACATTTTAGATTTTTATTTGCCATGCCCATGGAAATCTGCCTGTAGATGATCCTGATAATTTGAAAGTAGCTTGCTTGATCCAGCAAAAGTAATATGAAAAAAAGCAATACTAGCGACATGAATCTCTGAAACTCTGGCATCTTTAGAAGCATATTTTGTTTGGTTTAGTTACATAAAAGGAAATTAAACTCTTCAAAAATTTTCCACCTAAAAGTGACAAATGAAGATGATTGAAGAGCCAAGACCCAAAGATTCTTCAATTTTCCAAATTGCTTTAACGTGATTGAGAATCAATGCTACGTGTTGTTAAACTATATTATCATAAAGAGAAGCTGGTTGCTCTCAGTATGAATCAGAAAGCAAATTATTTCCACAGAAAAACTATGGTGTATTTAACGAGGCAACTAATTATATTGTGGTGCTACTATCTCCCTTACCTCTTTTAGAAAAAAGAATTCAGTTATCATTCCATTAGATCAAAAAATAATTTAGTGATACCTTCCAAGTGAATTGATTTATTCCAAAGCAGTTTCCAATAAATTTTTAGATTAACCTTCATACATTTTGCTGATTGAAATCATTAGTCAATTCTTTTTCTTAAAAATCAAATGTAAGTTTCACACATTTGATTAACATTTTTTAATATTAATTTTTCTTAAACTATGGTCTATATTATATTTAATTTACAGCATAGGATAATTGAGTTTGTTGCAAAGTTTAACCAAATTGCTATATTAGCATATTTCTAGATGATTGTATGGTTTAATTTCCATTATTCTGCAATAGACAATAGGCACAGCAATACGGTGTATGTGTTTATATACACACTGAAAAGTATGATGATGCAGTGGAGTTGTAAGACAGAATCAAAAAGACAGATATGGTTGAGTTTGAATGGCTATAGATTTATTTTTGTTTATTACTTTTTATAGTTTTTATTTTTTATTTTATGGAAAAATTTTCAAAACAATATATCAGATTAACAATGTTGCTACATTGTATTTGGTTGTCTTCAAAGTATTTATTCAGAGTATAAGATATGGGGCATAAAAATTCTCCAAATGATATTAGCACAAACCTTTCTTCGTAATATGCTAAGAGAAACTAGTAGTATAACTATCTTGTAATTCTTTTTTTCCTTTTCCCTTCCTTCCTTTTCCCTTTCCCCTACCTGAGTTCTTTCCTTTTGAATAATTTCTTCCATTTCACAATAGCAATTTGAATTTATGTAGTCTTTCAGTTTCTCACACCAGGAAGAGAATGCAATGTTTGCACATGCTAATCTGATCTATTTGATTTATGAGTTTGGTACCAAGTTGCATCCATTTACCTAGGAATGTCTCAAGTTTTTCCTTCTTTATAGCTAAGCAGTACTCCATTTTTTATAAAAAGGCCACTTTTTAGACTTTATTCCTCAATTGATGGGCATTTCAGTTGTTTCCAAGATTTAGCTATTACAATTTGTGTTGCTATAAACAAGAGTATACGTATATCACTGTGGTAGGTTGCTTTTAATTCTTCTGGGAAGATACCTAGAAAGGCAATCCATGTATCAAATGGGACCTCTAATCCTAGTGCTTTAAGGACCCTCCATACTCATTTCCACAATGGTTGCAACCAGTCTTATCTTTTAATTCTCTGTTTTCAATTTTGATGATTTTTATTACACTTGCTTGCCTTTTACCTTAGCTGGAACCTCTAGTAAAATGATAAACAAGGTAAGGACATGATAAAGGCACTGATCTTTATCTTAGAAGAAAGTCCTTCAGTTCTTACCATTAACTATTGTCATGGTTTATGTCTGTGGCTCCCAGGCCTCATGAGTTTGCATTGTGCATTTGTGATGCTTCATTGTCTAGTGCTTGGATTGATGGTGTCAGTGCTCCACCCACATAGGGGTGGAGCCAGGATGTGATGTAATGGCAGGAAGAAGGTGTGTCTTGCTGTTTGCCGGTTCCTGTTTGTAGCCGCCATGAAAAACAGCCCAGCCATGCCCGCCTGCCTGGGAGCCAATTGAATGTGGACTGAAACCTCCAAAAACTGTAAGAGATAAACCTTTCCTTTCCCAACTTGGGCATTAGGTATTTTGTCTCAGCGATGAGCATAAAGTAACTAAGACAATTATAATAAGTTTTATATTTATGTAAGTGTCTTTTCCTGACTGAAAACAGTTTGATTTTACTTCTGTTTTTCTGGAATTATTGTTAGGAATTCATATTAGATTTTATTCATTGGTTTTTCTGTGTCAAATTCCACATATTTTTCATTTTTAAGTTTTTTATTACAGTGGGTACAATACAATAACTTTTAAATATTAAATATTATGATATTGTTGCTCTAGAATTTTGTTTTGTACTGGAGACCAACTCATGACCTTGTACTTATCAGCCAGACGCTGTGACTCTGAGATATATCCCTAGCTCTTGAATTCATTTATGACATACTACTTTCATAATCTTTTGGGTATATCTTCCTAAAATTGTGTTTAGAATTTTTACATTACAATAACTTCATGAGGAATGTTGTCCTTTCTTGCTAGGTCTTTATTTCAGGCTAATGTTGGTCTCCTGAATACGCTGAAAGTAATCTCTTTAATTTTCTGGCAGACTTTCTGTGGAAGTGTTATTATTTTATACATTAAATATTCTGTAAGATTCACTAGTAAAGACATATAAGCCTGAAATATTTGAGAAAGATTTAAAAATACAAGTTCAAATTGATGAGTAGCTGTAAAACTATTCAGTATACTTATCCCTTTTAAATAAACTAATGTTTCATGTCCTTCAAGGAACTGGTTCATTTTATCTGAGTGAATATATTTATTGACTTGTCCATAGAACTTCCTTATTAACCTGTCAATACATAAAAATCAGCAGCGATGCTGCCACTCTATATGGAATGTTACTGATTTGTGTCTTCTTTCTCCTGAGTTTATAGTGAGGTTGAGATTAATTTGTTTTCTTTAAAACTAACTTTATTTCTCTTCTTTCTGAATCTTGGCTTTAATATTTGTTAGGCAGCAGCAAAGTGATGCTGAGGCTGGAGCCTGCTTTTCCTGTCTTAATGGGGCCAGTTCTCTTTGCATCCTCCTGCCAATGCAGCATAAAACACAGCCTTTTCCCTTGACTGCTAGGAAACTATCCCTTACTGTGCTCCTGGCAATTTTTCTTCTGATCCATTCAGCTGGTACTTGGTCCAGACCAAAAATTTTCCACACATCATATGCTAATAAATATTCAAGGGGTTTCTCTCTGGACCTTTGGATTTTTATCTCTGTTCAAGTCTATTTCCTGGTGCTCTGACCTGTATCAGTATCTGCCAGGATTCTCATTGTTAGTCCCTTCAACATTTTCCATCCTTGTATTGATGACTCTCTTTTCTTGTCATCAATCCTATCAGTTTAAAAACTCAACTTTCTCTTCTCATTTAAATTTAATTATGTCCTAAAAGCCTCATCTCCAAATAGTTAAATGGGGTTCGGGGGTTCAACATAAGAATTATGAGGTGGACTATTGTAAATGCGAGCTTGGTTATTGCCGATAAACTCTGAATTGGATTGTAAGAAATGTAAGAGACAATTGAAGGACAAACATTTTATATTTTTGGTTGCAACAGGAGTTGAATGTGTAATTAAGTATGATTTTAAACTTCTTTTTAAAGTTATCCTGAATTACTGAATTTAAAAGAAGATGAGTAGGAGGGGAAAGAAAATTAAGCAAACATGCCATTTGAAAATAACTAACTGGGAAGTGTGAGGAGGAGTGTTATCTACTAGCCAGACATTTGAATTATGCTTACTAGATGTAATGCAAAAAGCATCTGCAAGCATATCCTCTGTCACTAGGTAAAGACACTTTTAGTCCTGACTAAATATTAAAAAAAATTAAGGAGAGTCCTTTCTTATTTTTTATTTTATTTTATTTTTGTGTAACAACTTTTTGTGTATTATGTTTAGAGACTAATTTAGTAGAAGATATTTTATGAAGTAGCCCATGTACCCATTACCCAGACTGAAAATGATTAACAGTTTGTATTTTTTTTCAAAATAAGTCTGAAGCATTTTAAAGTAAATGTCTAGCATCATTATATCATATGATCTGTTAATAATTTATTATGTATCTGAAACCCAATCCTGTGTTTCACAGCTATTTTTAAACAACCATGAAGCCAGTATCGTATCTGCAAAAGTAAATGAAAATGTTAAATTGCATAGAATTGTTTGTTTAAACTCTAATTTTCCCATTTGTCTTGAAGATATATTTGTTAGATTCCTTTTATTCAAATCAAAATAGCATTTTATAAGGTTCTCCCCCCATAAAATGTCTTCCCTCTTCCCATGTAAACTAACACCATTTTATTCTATAGGTATTCAGAATGCAATGTTTAATTTACCTAAGTTTTGGATTGCCTTCTCCTGGTGCTGCTGATCTTGTTTCTCTGACTCTAGTGCCTGTTCAGTCCTGCTTAAATGTAGATATTTGATCAAAGTTTATGGTGTACTTTCTTCTTTGCAACTAAAATAATTTCTCCTAATTATGTATTGTCAAAATACTGTGTTTATAATCATTTTAAAAAGTTAACTTCTGGAGACTATACCACTCCCCGGAATTTAAAGTCATTCTTTTTCATTTTCTGCATATTTTCCCTCCTGGCTAAATTTTCATGGCTTGAAGAAAGGGTGGGAGATGAAAGAGGACAGGAAAAAAGAATGCAATTGACATATGTTATATTCATGTACCAATCCCCTACAGTAACCGTAATCATTATGTGCTGCAAATTTTACTAAAGCAGGTCAAAAACAAAACCAGAATAAACAAAGCAAAAGCGAAATCATACAATCTGGTATTTTATTCAAAGTCATATTACTATTTCTATCTTGCTCCTCAGTTTTCCCTTCCTCTTACTCCTGTTACTACTTATTAATTCTTGTATTTTTTCAGATTTACATTTTGAAAATACTGAATAACCATTAGTTTATTTATTGTCATCTTGCAAACTCGGATTTTTACTTTAGGAATTTTACCATAAAATATTTTTTGTCTTATTTTTCTTGTACCTTAGCAATCCTATCATGTCTTATTCTTTTATGTAATTTTATAATATATGCTAGTTATATTAGAAATATTTCATTTCATATTAGCAATATTTCATTTCAAGTAATTCTACTGTAATTTATTCCCCTAGTGTACTAAAATGGGAAAAATACTATTTATACTTTTTTGCTATTACTAGTATGCCACAATGAGTAATCTCATGCAACATATCACTTTCTTATATTGTATTTTTGCCAGATCATCTTAGGGATAGATCCCTATAATTTATATTTCTCAGACAAAGAATGAAGGCATATGAAGTTTGTATAGTTTTCCTTTCCTAAATTCCTTACTCATAAGGTAACTCTTTTTGGAAACCCACTATATACAATATCACATTTTTTTTTTACTGTATAGATGTATTTACCTTGAAGATTCTGAAAAGGAAGAACATAATCGTAAGATTATTTATAGTTCTTTTTTGTGCTTTGGTTATTGTTTAGTATCTCTATTGTAAATATGTTTGTATAGTAAGTGTATTTTAAAAATTATTCTGATACTAAAGAAGTTAGTTGTAACATAGAACATATTAGATAACCAAGAATACAAAACCTGTGAAACAATTATAAGCCACTTTGTCCAAGAAAATATTTTTTTTCTTTTGAAATTGCAAATACTTCATCATGAATTATCATCATGGGTAGAAAGATCAATCATCCTATTGGTATTTATTCAGAAATGCTATGAAGAAAAGATAATCATAAGAAGTGTTTTTGAAATTTTTAATAATTACAAGAGTTATTTTTCACACAAGTAAGACAGAAGGTTAAATAACATTTTAGAAAGAATAGATGAGTACAACGCAGAACAAGTGATTACATATGCATGAACTTCATGAGCAGAGATTGGGGTAAGTTAGGCACTGCAGATATAAAGGTGAAATTTCAGTAGGAAATGAGACAGAAAATGTATGTCACTAAAAGATTTGATAGTCTATAGACTTTGTTTGATAGTCTATAGAAATATTCCATAAACTTTTCAATTGGGAAATTATATTATGTTCTGAAGCTTCTTGTACAAGTTATAGTTGGTGACTGACCACTTGTTTAATCTACTGGGCTTCCACTTCAATGTCTAAGAGTATCTTCATTGTCCTGGTAAACAGTAACACAGAAACACTGTGTCAATGACTATAAAGAAGCATATCTTTAGAAAGTTTCTGAACATAATAACTTCAGGTTTCCTATATATCAGTCAATCAGTGCTTACATGTCAATTTTGGACAGAAATGGAGACAAGTATAAAAAGAAAACACTTCAGTTTACACTAACGAAAGATTAGGTATTGGTTTTGCTGCTTTTCTCACTGCTAAGACAATATACTCAATACTCAGAGTTAAAGGAGGAAAGTTTTGATTCAAAGTTTGTAGAGATTTCAGTTCAGATTTGTTCACTCTGTTCAAGGCAGAGTGGCGTGACGAAGGGGCATCATAGAGGAGAATTAGTCCATTGCAACCAGGCAGGTGAGAAAGCAAATTGGCCTTATTTCTGTTCCTTAGGTTTTATACAGGTCACTAGCCCTAACATGGGTGTGGTACTCACACTTTTAATCCTAGCCAGAAGTCTGTGATGCCAATTAATTGACTGATCTAGTAATCATATATATCCTTTATCTCAGTACAGTATGCTCTAGATGCAGCCTCCTCTGAAAATCCTCCCTTATAACTGCATGAGGCTTTTGGGGGACTTCAAAACAGAAGGCATAACATTCCACTCCTAACTTCCCAAAAATTTATATACATTGATTTATGCAGAAGATGTCCATATCTACGAGTTTCCAAAGTCCTAACATTTTCAGCATTGCTGAAAACTTCAAGTCCAAATTCTTCTGAGATTTAAGGAAAACTTAGCAATAAGCACTTGTACAAATGAAAAGATTGGAGTTCAGACACTGTAGCAGCTGGGGCTGGGAGCTCCGCCCAGCCTGTGGGAACTTTCTCCCTGACTTGGGGGACCAGACTGGCTCCCCACTGAACCAGAGAACAGGCCAGAAGGGTGAGAATAACAGCTGCGGCTGGGAGCTCTGCCCAGCCTGTGGGAACTTTCACTCTGACCTGGGGACCCAGGCCGGTTCCCCACCAGACATGGGGACCAGGCCAGATCAGAAACTTTGGCAGCGGCTGCTGGGAGCTCCGCCCAGCCTGAGGAGACACTCTTCCTGGCCTGAGAAGCAGGCCATAGTTCCCTGCTGAGTCCAGTGAGTGGGGCCATCGCAGGGTACCCCATTCCAGGCTGGTGGATCTCTCTCCCACACCTGGAACAACACTTGAAGCTTCCAAATACAGGAAAATGACAAAACAAAAGTCTAAAATGCAATCTCAAACATCCAGCCCATCCCAAGAAAGTCCAGGAGCCATGTGCATAGAAGAAAATACATGCCACATGACTGAAATACCTAAAATAATGGTAACTGAAATAAAGAAGCAAGTTTGGGAAGCCTTGAAGGAATTCAAACTAGAAATATTCTCTCAGATGAAAGAAGAATTGATAAAAGAAATGAAGCAGATGCTAAACATAGCTAAAGAGGAGGCAGTTAAAAAATTAGAGGAACTAAATGGAAGAATAGAATCCCTGGATGAACAGTATAGGAAGCAAACAGAATACATAAAACAGATGCAAAGAAATATACAGGAAATCAAAAACTCCATTGAAAGTTATAAAAACCACCTCAATGAATGTGAAGATAGAATCTGAGACCTCGAAGACAAGATTGCAACAAGTGAACAGGAAAGAAAAGATCTTTTAAAAATAAAAAGAAATCAGGAAATAACAATTCAACACCTACAGGATGATGCAAAGAGAAAATACAAAAGATTGATAGGGATAAATGAAAAAGAAGGGGACAACATAAAGGATGTCAAGAGGATATTTAGAGAAGTAATAGCTGAAAATTTCCCAAATATGAGATAGGAAACTGATATCAAGATCAATGAAGCATATAGATCTCCAAATAGTCACAACCAAAATAAATCTACACCCAGACATATAATAATGACCATCTCAGAAAATTGAACAAAAGAATAGAATATTAAAGGCTGTCAGAGAGAAAAGACAGATCACCTATAAAGGTAAACCTATCAGAATTACAGCAGACTTCTCAGCACAATCAATAAAGTCAAGAAAAGCATGGAATGATGTCTTTCAGATCCTAAAGGAAAATGATTTTCAACCTAGGCTGAGGTACCCTGAAAAACTGTCCTTCAAATTTGATGTAGAAATACAACATTTCCATGACAAAGATCAGCTGAAAAACTTCATGAACACCAAGCCAACCCTGCAAAGAATACTGAAAGCCAGCCTAGATACATTTAGGAAAAAATGTAAACAAAGCAGACAGTTGAACAGAACAGAAAGATAAACATGCAACACCAGAAATATAATATGTCAACAATAAACCATTTTATAACAGTTCTTACTATTAATGTAAATGGTCTCAATACACCAATTAAAAGAAACAGACTGGCAGAATGGATCAAGAAACAAAATCCAACCATATGTTGTTTACAAGAAACCCATCTAACTCAAAAGGATACTCACAGACTCAAAGTCAAAGGATGGAAAACAACATTCCTTGCAACAGGAGCCCCCCAAAAAAGCAGGGGTAGCTATTCTGTTTGAAGACAAAGTCAACTTCAAGCCAATAATGATTAGAAAGGATAAAGGTCACTACATACTGGTTAGGGGAAAACTCCAAGAGGAAGATATACCTATTTTAAATATATATGCACCAAACTCCAGAGCACCCAGTTATATAAAACAAGTACTAACAGAAATGAGAAACCAAATCAGCAGTAACACAATTCTGACAGGAGATCTTAACACACCATTGACACCAATGGACAGATCAACCAAATAGAAAATCAACAAAGAAATAAAAGAACTGAATTGCAACTGTGAACAAATGGACTTAATAAATATATACAGAGTATTCCACCCAACAACAACAGAATACACATTCTTCTCAGCAGTACATGGGTCATTCTCTAAAATAGACCATATATTAATTCACAGAACATATTTAAACAAATTCAAAAGGGTTGAAATTATCCCTTGCATGCTATCGGACTATAGCACCATGAAATTAGTAATTAACGATAAAAGATACTGCAAAAATCCCACAAACACATGAAAACTGAATGACACGCTCTTGAGTAATCAGTGGGTCACAGGGGAAATTAAAGAAGAAATTAAACAATACCTACAAGAAAATGAAAATACAGATATAACTTACTGGAATCTATGGGATGCAATGAAAGCCATCCTCAGAGGAAAATTTATTGCACTGAGCCCCACATCAGGAAAAGAGTACGAATACAAATAAACAACATGATGCTACATATCAATGAGCTAGAAAAAGAAGAGCAAGTCAAGCCCAAAGCCTAAAGAGGAGAGGAAATTATAAAAATCAGAGCAGAAATCAACACGATAGAGACTAAGAAAACAATCCAAAGAATCAATGAATCAAAAAGTTGTTTCTTTGAAAGAATAAATAAAATCGATAAGCCCCTAGGCAACCTTATTTAAAAAAAGGAAGAAAGAGTTCAAATCCATGCAATAAGAAATGAAAAAGGTGAAGTCACTACAGACTCAATAGAAACACAGAAGATCATCAACACCTATTTCGAAAACCTCTACTCTCAAAGGTTTGATAACACAGAAGAAATAGACAGATTCTTAGAAACATATGAAGTACCAAAGCTAGATCAAGAGGATGTAAAACTGCTGAAAACCCAATCTCTATCAATGAAATTGAACATGTAATTAATTCCTTACCTACAAAGAAGAGCCCAGGCCCAGACGGATTCACTGCAGAATTTTACAAGAAATACAAACAAGACCTAATACTGACACTCCTCAAACTCTTCAATGAAATTGAAAGGGAAGCAATCCTTCCCAAATCACTCCTGGGAGCAAATATTACTCTAGTTCCAAAACCTGGGAAAGACCCAACCGAAAAAGAGAACTACAGAACAATCTCCCTAATGAACACAGATGCAAAAATTCTGTATAAAATATTGGCAAATAGGATGCAGCAAATCATCAAGAAGATTATACACCATGACCAAGTGGGATTCTTACCAGGCATGCAGGGATGTTTGAACATACATAAATCAATAAATGTAATCCACCATATCAATAAAGCCAAAAGTAAGAATCACATGATCATTTGCATAGATGCAGAAAAAGCCTTTGATAAGGTCCAGCATTCATTCATGATAAGAACTTTACAGAAAATTGGAATAGATGGTCTTTACCTCAATATAATAAAGGCTGTCTGTGACAAACCAACAGCCAGTATCATACTAAATGGCCAAAAATTGAAAGCCTTTACTTTAAAAACAGGCACAAGACGAGGATGTCCTTTATCACCTCTCCTATTTAATATAGTACTGGAAGTACAAGCCAGAGCAATTAGACAAGAGAGAAACATAAAGGGGGTAAAGATAGGAAAATAAGAAGTTAAATTGTCATTATTTGCAGATGACATGATACTCTACATAGAAGACCCCCTAAACTCCATTGAAAGACTCTTAGATATAATAAATAAATTCAGTAATTTAGCTGGGTACAAAATCAATACTCAGAAATCAATAGCATTCTTATACACTAACAACAAAATCACAGAGAAATAAGAGAAGCCACACTCTTCACACTAGCAAGCAAAAAAATGAAATATTTAGAAGTTACTCTTATGAAAGAAGTGAAAGACCTATACAGGGAAAATTATAGCACACTGAAGGAAGAAATTGAAGATGATCTCAGAAAATGGAAAGACCTCCCATGTTCATGGATAGGAAGAATAAACATTGTGAAAATGGCCATTCTCCCAAAACTGCTATACAGATTCAATGCAATCCCAATAAAAATACCATCAACATACCTTATAGATCTAGAGAAATCACTCCTAAGGTTCATCTGGACCCAGAAGAGACCTAGAATATGACAGGCAATTCTAAGCAACAAAGGCAAGGCAGGAGGCATCACAATCCCTGACTTGAAGTTATACTACAAAGCAACAGTAGTAAAATCAACATGGTACTGGAATCAAAACAGAGCAGAGGATCAATGAAATAGATTAGAAGATACAACCACAACTACAAACACACTCAACCACCTTATCTTCGATAAAGGAGCCAAGCAGGTTCCCTGGCAAAACGACAGTCTTTTTCATAAATGGTGTTGGAAAAACTGGCTCTCCATTTGCCGAAAACTAAAACTCGACCCAAGCCTATCACCATGTACTAAATTAAAATCTAAATGGATTAAAGATCTGAATATTAAAACAGAAACACTAAATCTATTGGAAGACAAATTAGTTAGAAACCTTGAAGACATAGGGGTAGGTAGAGAATTCATGAACAGGACTCAAACTGCATGGGAAATACTTCCCAGAATCCATAACTGGGACCACCTCTTATTAAAAAGTTTCTGTAAATCAAAAAGAAGAGGAAGAAATACAAATGGCAAATAAATACATGAAAAAATGTTCATCATCATTGGTTATTATGGAAATGCAAATTAAAACCACACTGAGATTTCATCTCACTCCTGAAAGGATGGCCAGGATCAAGAAAACCAACAACAACAAGTGCTGGAGAGGCTGTGGGGAAAAAGGAACTCTCCTACACTGTTGGTGGAAGTGTAGACTGGTACAACCTTTGTGGAGGTCAGTCTGGAGATTTCTCAAAAAGCTGGGATTGGAAGTCCCATTTGTTCCAGCTATTCCACTTCTAGGCATCTTCCCAGAAGAACTGAAAGCATCATACCAAAGTGACATATGCACACCTATGTTTATAGCAGCACAATTTGTAATTGCCAGATCTTGGAAACAACCCAAATGTCCATCAATTGAGGAATGGATAAAAAAGCCATGGTACTTCTATACAATGGAGTACTACTCAGCTATAAAGAAGGATCACATTGAGGTATTTATCAATAAATGGGTGCAGCTTGAACCCATACTCATAAGTGAACTAAATCAAACTCACATCTGTGAACTCCGAATAGTTTCCCTAGTGTAGGAAATGAATCAAATATATAAAAGTACCTGATAACCATGATTCCCCATTATATGGCCTTGAAGCCTTATAAAATTTCCACTCATTAATTGGAATTGCTTTATTCTGGGCTGTTTGTTATTATGTCCGGTGATGCAATGAACAGCTACTTTGAAGAAAATAAGACATAATAATAGCTAGTGCCAATTTAATACCATCTTGTCTTAAAGCCACACCAAACTATGGTTCTTCTGTCTCCATTGATTTTATCATGTTGTAACTTACTGGATTTTATAGTATGTGGTAGTATAAATAAAAATTATTATAGGCAAAGAGATAATATAGAAACCATTGATCATTTTTTCTGTTAGCTGGTTCTAAATACTCTACAATGCTTTCATCCACTTGAATGGTGTTACACAGTCTTGATATGTTTGATGCTATAGCATATGAAGTTATATTCAAATATTTCAAAGAAAAAGACACTATCGTAACTACTATTAAGTCAGGTTATTTGTTGGTGAAGCACTTGGTTGCTGAAAGTGTCATGCTTTAAGCTGTGTTGTTGTGTTGTTATGCCTCCTTTTATCTCATCCTCTCCCTTATTTATTAAAAAATTATTTAATTTAAAAAATATCAACCAATAAAATTGCTGCTGGGTCAAAAAATGATTGGTAAACACTTCCAACATTCAGGCATAAGATAGACATTTCCATTCTAAAGGTACAAAAAGGGGATACAAAGAAATTGGACAAAAGTGAGTCCAAAATCCCACAGGACAAACATTAAGTCTTATTATAGTTCCATGACCATCATCCCAAGCAATCTGTGGCAAGATGTGAACTCCAAAAGAAGATAGTGGCTGCCTTCCACGTCACTACTGGTGTTTGTAGTTCCCACAGCTTCTTTCTTGAGCCAGCTCTGCTCTCTGCTTGCATCTTCCTCTGATAACCCACATTCCTGGTTTCTCAAAACTTCTGTGCTCTGCACTGGTTCTGGAGCCTCACACTCACATCTTCACACATTGCCTTCTGGGGGACATACTGCCTGGTCTCCCAGGGCTTTTTCCGAAATCTTGGTAGAAGCTTTCCTCATCCCACAACTCTTCCATTCTGCATGATCTAAAACTAGCACCACAAGGATGAGGCCAGGATCTGCTTCCAGCTGCAGGCGTAGCCAGACTTTCCTCTTTTTGCTGTAGTGGTTGACTGTCTGGATTTCTGGGAAGTATGAACTCTATCCAAAGGAGCAAACTCCGTAGATAACTGCCATTCTGGCACATGGTGTTCTGGGGTTTTCTTCTCAAAGCAAATCATGTCACTTTTAAATTTTGAGGCTACAGAGGGTGGGACCCTGTTGCTTACTGTGATATCCTTAGGTCATCTTACCTGTTGTTTTCAACTGAAATACTTGGATTTTTCTTAAGAATTTTTCAGTGACCGTTTCTCCTCTGTCATGTCTTTGCAGGTCATAACTTCTCTGGAGCTTCCTTTCTGGCCAAATGTACCATGTTGTGACTCATTCTTCTAGGAACTTTGCTCTTGATCCTGGCCAAAAGCCTTCAACAGTAGCCATGCATGGCCTTAACATTAGACTGCCTTGAAATTTATTCTTCAAGATTATCTTACCATCCTTAATATCAGTCTCAGAAAGTCTCTGGACATGAACAAAATGCAGACAATCTTTTTCCCAAGGTGTAATACACCTTGTCCGTCATTCCAAAGCCAATGCAGTCTTTCTTCCCAGCAGAAATCTCTGAAGTCTGGTCTTTACTAGCATCATTTCCATCAGGATTCTGGTCTTCTGAACTCTGACAGAATCTCCCATCAACTGGGGTCTAAAACTTTCAAGGGCTGTTTCTTTTAGCTTGAATTCCAAAACCTTTCCAAACTCTTCCCACCATCAAATTCATGGTCCAAATGCTACTGGACCATGTGATCAGGTACAGTCACAGATCCTTTTACCAAATTCTGTCCTTTTTAATTTTCTTATTGCTGGGAAAAATATATAACACCAATAGCTAAAGGTGGAAAGGTTTAGTTAGCTCATAGTTTGTAGAGGTTTCAGTCCATATTCAGCTGGCTCCAGGCATGGTGGCATGGCAAACTGGCATCATAGAGGTGAAACAGATCATAGGAGAAACAGGATCAAAGCACATAAGCTACAAACTCATGACAAGGGTATTTCTGTCCCTTCTATCTTATCCAGGCTACCAGGACACCAACACTCAGACTTTAATGCTAGTGTTCTTAATCCTAGCATTGCACCATAAATCAATCCTAATAGGTTGCATTCTAGATTTCAACCACCTATGAAAAGCTCCACATATGTGCACAAATGGCTTTGAGGGACATCTACACACAAACTATAATAGATATAAATTTAAAAAGCATTAAGGCTTCTCCACAATATTTGAGCACAGAAAGCATGAAAAGGTCTTATCCCAATATATACAATACAATACAGTGATAACATTTTTTAAAAAAATCTTTGACTTATGTTATCCTGAACGAAACTAAGTAGTTTTCCAAAGAATCCATATGAAAAAGACATTAAAATTCACTTAAGGGAGCGTCTCCTGATACTTTATTGTTCTGTTGTGATTTAACAATCAAGAGATTTGCCCTTAAAAAGCTTAACCTCCACTGAATAGAGTGGAGTTAATGTGGCTTGAAAATAAATTGAGGATATTAAGAATGTAAACACAAAGAGAATGAGTAAACATGGAAAAAAAGCAAGATTTCTTGACAAGCTTAAAAACTGCTTATTTAAATTTTGAATCTAGATAAGGAAACAAAAACTCTTCTTTAAAAATTCATATTTAGGGCCTTGTAGGTTTCAAGACAAACTCACATTACTTACATATTTATTTGTAAGCTCAAAAATATATACAAAATTTATTTATAGGATGATTGTATTTCAGAAAATTAAACCTAAATGCTAAATAATAAAACCCACTAGAAAAGTATATTTCATCCATAGGCCTGGAAATGAAAAACATAGCAATATGAAACTCCTCTCTTCATCATAGTATAATTTTCAGGTATTGAAAATACTATCACTTCAATCATAATTATAAAAGAAGGAATTGAAAACAGAAAGATAGAAATATTAACCATCAACAAAACATGTGAGTTTGAATTAGCACTAAATACAACTTCTGGAGATTAAAATACTATTATTCCCAAAATTTGAAAGCCACTAGGATGAGTTAAAGCAGACCTTGATGAATTATCAACTAACATTTCCAAGATATATTATAAAAGATCACCTGAAATCCATCCTTAGATAGTTGGAAAACATGAGAGGCTGAAACTCATTATGGTAAAATTTTGGTGCAACAAAGACAAAAAGGAGTTCTTAAAACCAGTCAGTGGGCACTTCCCGGAGAACATGGTGGACAGATAGCAGCAGCTACGGAGGCTCTCTGAAAGACCCAGCTTAGAATTCAGGAATGTGCAGAGTAAGGAATCATAAGCAAGTGGAGATATGCCCTGCTGACCCAAGAATGAACTGGGCTGAGAGAAACCAACTGGGAATGCAATCCTGGTGCTATAACAGGAACAGAAAAGCCTCAGTGTGAAAGTAGGAGCTCGTGCCATTGGAAGCCACGATTTGGGTTTCCCGCCACTTGCTGCTGTGTCTACATCTGCTCGGCAGGGAGAGAGACGAGCAAAAGCTCTGAGAATGGTGAATGGAGAATCAGTGAACGGATTTGAAAGCAGGACGGGCAGGGAGCTGTGCATTGACCTGCGGTGAGTGAGAGAAATTGGGACTCTTCCACGGTCTAGGGGACTCAAACAGAGGACATTCTGGGACCGGGCAGACTTGCAGGAACAGGGTGCTGCAGTGACTTCAGTCATGTATCCCCCTCTCAAGCAGGATTGGTGAGCAGTGCCTAGCCTACGTGATGCTGCTGGCTGAGACCCAGTAGCTAGCACAACCCAGGTCTCAGCACCTGAAGGTAGATTGACCTGGAGGAGTGTACCCCACCTAGGCTGCCTGGTCTGCAACTTCCTGGTGCACTGCAGTGGGTGGGAACACCTACCCAGCACAATTCAATCAGACTGTGGCTGACAGGGAAGGAAGCTGGGCCTCCTATATATGCTTGCATATATAAGGAACAAAGAATATAGGAAGAGGCAGCAACAAGAAAGGGTCCTCAGCCCACAATCCTGAGAAAGAGGCAATAGCAGACACAGCACCAATAGATATAAAGTGCTATCTCCAGAGCCTCATAGACAAGTTCAGTAATGAAGTTATTAATGACCTGAAGCTAGACATAAGCAGAATAGTTAGAGAAATGCTAAGCACCACCCAAGAAAAAACAGATGGTGGAATGGAAGAACAGAAAAAGAGGGGTGAATTGTTTGATGGAGAAAATAGAGAAAGCATAGAATATGTGAAGCAAGTTCAAAGAGATTACCAGGAAACTAAAAACTCTATCAAAACCTGGCATAACAGCTTAAAAGAAACTAAGGACAGATTATCTGAACTGGAGGGCAGATTTGTAATATGGGAGAATAAAATGGAAAACTTCTTAAAAATAACAAAGAAACAAACAACAATAATACAAAGACTAGAAGATGATAAGAGGATCTATAACTTAAGAATTAAGAACATAAAAGAAGAAGTAGGGACACAAACAAATGAACTACAAAAGCTACTCACAGAAATAATCCAGGAGAATTTTCCTAATTTAGCAAAAGGTAAAGATACTCAGTTGCATGAAGCATACAGGACCCCAGCCACCTACAACCCAAACAGAGCAATACCCAGGCATATAATAATTAAAATTCCAGAAATCCAATACAAGAACAGAATATTTAAAGCCATCAGAGACAAGAAACAGATCACTTACAAGGGAACACCCATCAGAATTACAGCAGATTTCTTGGCACAAACCATCAAATCACAAAGAGCATGGGGGGAAATAATTCAAGCTTTGAAAGATAATAATCTCCAGCCAAGATTGAGATATCCTGCACAACTATCCCTGGAAATTGATGGAAAAACAAGGTGCTTCCAGGATAAAGAGGAACTAGGGGAATATGAAACCACCAATTCAACTCTACAGAGAATACTGCAGGATATTCTAAAAAAGAAAAATACAAAGAATCCAGAAATAGTGGCAGAGAGGCCACAATGAATGGAGCAGAAAACAAAATGAAGAAGGCAAACTGACAACTAATGACAGAAAAAGAGCTCAACAGAAATGAGGCAGAGAAGATTGGATGATAGGAACAGCTATTTTGGGGAAAATGACGTCTTAATAGGTAATACTGATTTATTATCATCTTGTTTTGAAGTCTCATCAAGCTTTTTGTTTTTTGTCTCCATTGGTCTAAACAGGTTGTATCATATTGGATTTTATTATGTATGATAGTATAAGCAAAAACTTTTATAGACAAGGAGATTATACAGAAACCATTGTTCATTTTCTGTTAGTTGATTCTAAATACCCTGTAATACTGTCCTTCTCTTAAATGGTTTTACATTATTTTGATATATTTGTGCTACAGTATACAAAGTTATTCTCAAAGATTTCAAGGAAAGAGACAATATGGTAACTACTTTTATGTCGGGATTATCTTGTGGTGAAACACTATTTTGCTTAAATGGTTATGTTTTGATCTGCACTGTTTTGCTGTTATGCCCTCTTTTATCTCAATCTCCATTTTATTATTTACTTTTTTATTTTTATCCTTTTAATTAAGGGAAAAATAAATTAAAAATAGCAGGATATATTATAGTAACCCACCTTGACTTTCCATTATCTTGATTTAAATCCCTGTATTCCTCTCACCATCTTGTTTTGACTGATGTCCCTCTATTCTGTTTTGCTTGATAGTACCAGGTTTGAAAGATTAGGCAACAGCTATGAAGATAGTGGGATTCATTAGGACGCCCATTCTGGTTGACTATTATCTACTTTTGAAGACCTGTAATGTCTCCAATATTTTGGTTTTGTTGGTTTCATTCTTGCTGTTTGTTCAATTTTATTATAACTGATGATATAGGCAATTCTATTAGAGATAGCGGGAGGCATTATGGTAACCATTGTTGATCACCTTGTATTATGATTTACATTATCTATTATGTCCACCCTTTTGATTTGACTGATTCTATTCTGTTATGTCACATTTGGTTCTACTCTCTTCCAAAACAGTAAGAACTATGGGAGCAACAAAACCCAAAATGTGTAATTGTCTTTGTATAAATGAGAGGAAAAGAAAGTGCACTAAATGATATAACTGCATGTATATTTAAGTGTATAGGATAGATAATGATATTATTGAATTTTGTTGCATCATTGAACAGAACTGTTTGCAGTCTCACTGTTGGAATGTCCACTTTATAAGCTTTAATTTTGTAACTTGAACAATTATTTCTACGATGACAATATGTAATCCATTAACTAGTGATTTCCTACTGTTTATTTTTTTTCTGTAAATCTGTATAACTTGTACCCTTTCTCTGCTTTTTTTCTTTTTCTCCTTAAATAAAATTAAAAAAAAAAATAAAAAAATAAAACCAGTCAGTGAGAAATACCACATTATAATCTGCTTCACAACAGGATTGGTAAGATTCAAAGAGCTGTGACTATGTTTAGAATATACCATAGGAGCAACTATAGGAGCCAGACTAAGAGAATATAGTGAAAGGTGAATAAATCCTAAATTTGAACCCAAATTGCCTACACTTACCATCATCTATTAAAGTAAGCAAAGTGTGCCTTTGTTCATGAACTCTAACCTAATATGAACCAATTCCTTTACTTTTCTCTATTTAATTGCCAATCTTTGAAGTCATGGACATGTACCATGTACATTTTTGTTACATATATAGTGTTCTCCACATAGAATATAATAGTTTAATACACATTTTAACAGACTTGAATATTATATATATGCTATACATTTTATTGCATATGTAATTATAATTTCAGAAATTACATCATTTTTTGAGACACAGTCTCACCACAGAGTAGTTCAGGCTGGCCTTGAACTCACTATATAGCCTAGGCTAGTCTCCAATTCACAGTGATCCTTGTGCTTCAGCCTCCCTGAAGGATATAAGCTTATATAGTCCTGGCTTATATCAACCCTTTCATAGCTTGCCTCTGATAATCCAACTATTTTTATTTGTTGTTATGAAAGCCAAATTCTGTATTATTTTGTATGGATTTTAAATGCCAGATTGACATTTTTACTTTATTCATTGAAGCATAAGTACAATATGTGTATTTGAGCAAAGGAATAGCAGGACTTTATTTAGAAAATGTGATATCTTAAGGAGAATTCAAGCTGTCTTCTCTGTTTTTATTGTGTATTCCAAATTTCCATGTAAAACATTGGAATTAAGATGAATATTTAATTAATTATGTTTGTCATTCATCTTCTTTATAAAGAAATTGTGATAGTTTCAGATTTACATAAAACAACATTAATGTTTGTCACTTGTTTTTGGTTCTTAATTTCCAAATATTTTCCATGCATATGCATTCATATACATAGGAAATATAGACAAAATCATATATATGTACATGTGCACATGAAAATACATTTACACAGTGCTTATCAATATGCATTTATGTACGGTTATGAAATCTATTTTTACTATATAATGCAAATTAAAGTATTTACACATCAGAAGCAATATAGTTCCATTCTTATTGCTTCCATGGTATTTTGTTTCATAGACATACTGTAAGTATTTAACTAATCCTTTTGCTGGTTTTAAATTCCAAGTTTTTTCACTCTCCTTGTTATGAGAAACTTGTTTTACATAAATTTTGCAGTTTTATATCATTTGTTAGAATATATTTCTAAAATTGATTTTATATGTTAAATGATGTAAAGGATTAAAAATTTTAAATTCAGTTTTTTCATTCTCAGTAGCATTGGAAAAATTTTGGAGATGTAGCCTTCTGTGACTTGTAAGGAAATCAGAATGTAACTTTTTTCAAAATTAAGTTATTCTGAAAAAGGATTTGCTTTTATACACCTTATATTCTATACTAAATCTCCAAAAATTTCTACATTTTCATTTTCTCATTACAAGAACAAAATTGATACTATTTTTTTCAATGGTGGATAGGATTTTCTAGCTGCCATGTACTAAGAGTTGATATATATAATTATATCATTTATGTTGTATATATCTATGATACATAGTATATATATATATATATGTGTGTGTGTGTGTGTGTGTATGTATTTATACATAAATATATGAGTCTGTTTTGCTTCTATTTTAGTTCTTAAGAACAAGCTTGTATATAATATAATTGTAAAATCTGCCTCAAGGAAATCAAACAAAAATTATATACCATGTACTGACTTGGCATAAATTTTATCAGGTTTGAAAATTAATTAAAATGCCTAATGTTTGCTTCTCTTAAATACTACTGTTCCAATCATATTGAGACCCCATTTTCACACCCTATTATAAAAGCTAAAGAAAACTGCATCCACTAAGTTAGATTTATGTAAAAGAATAAAAAAGATTTTTTAATCCATTTAGTGAAGCACTTCCTGAAGTATGTTGTTTTATTTGAATCTAATACCATTCCACCTCTGCATTTTGTCCTACACAGGACAATTATAACCCCAGATTGGTACATGGCCTGGGAGTACCGAGAAGACTGCTAACACCTTGCCACTCTGGCACAAGACCACACTCAACAGCTTATTAAGATTCAGGTATCAGCACCAATGACTAACAAGCAGCACAGGCCTGGGATTTACTTCCAACTCATTTAATTACAGAAATCAATGAACTTCTGGAGCTGTGCCAGGTGAAAGAAAATGAACCTAGATCCACTGACATTTTGGGCTATCAAGATAGTGCAAGCAACTCTGCCTAAAGAAATTTTTACAGTCTATAATACCTGAAACCAGCAAAATAATGAGCATTAAAATCTTCTTTCAAATAAAATTTAACATGTGAATTAGATTTGCAATTACATCATCACAGTAGTGGCAAACTTTTTAACCATGACCCATGATAAGAAACGTATCTTGTATTACAATTTATTACAAACATATACACATACAAAACTACACATAATTTGAGACTAGTGAGACATTTTAAAGAAGACATAAAAAATTCATGGTGTAGCATGTGATATAGCAATTAATAGGTTATCTCAAAAAGTGTTAAAAACTTTTAAAAATATTCTAAAGTTCATCATTTGAAAATATGGGCAGTTTCACTGTGAAGTAAAAATGGTAATTCAAGCCAAGTTCTTAATGGCAAAGGCCATGAGTTTAATCCCTGGTACAAAAAATAAATAAATAAATAAATAAAAATAAAAAATTAAAAATTTCACTTTGAAAATCACTTGAAATATCTGACTATAAGATATATTTTAAGCACTTGCAGAATAATAGAGAATGCATTTTTAAAAACAGTACAGAAAGTAAAGTTTAGAGATATTTAGAAACAACAATGGCATGATAAGCCTAAAAACTATCATAGAATACTTGGACTGGAAAGGAAAACAGGAAATGAGTAGACAATGTAGAGCTTTAGGTATTGGAGAAGGATCAGGAAATAAAATGCAGCTTTGAGAGCTTTTCAAAAGCAGCAATGAACATAGGAGAAATAAGAACAAACAGAAAGAGGTTTGCATCTTAACTGTCAACCAAAGATCTGTCTTACCTGAGTTAAGTCAGTTAGTTGTTCACAGGCTACAATTTTCCTGTTCATAAATAAAATGACAGTGACCTGCAATCCCCAGGACATGTGACACTTTTTAAAAATTAAATGCTTTAATTTGGAGAAATATAACACTTGAACGAAAGATTTCAATAAATGCTACATATTATTATTCATATTAAAAATGTTCCTTCCCAATGTGCATATAAACACTGCAGTAATATTATTGCAGCTATGCTTTTATTTCTCCACTGTTAGGCACTGAACATTTATTTTCCTTCTCTTCATGACTGCAATCACAGTATTTTCCAAGGAAGAGCATTTCTGTAGAAGTTTATTCTTATCATTTGGTGTGAGCTAATTTGCTCAGAGATAAGTCAAAACTGCCCTGGAATGCATGACGGATGTTCAATGAGTTTTCTCAACAGGGATATTGATTTATATATTAAACCTTTGGTTGTGAATTTTTTATCCCACTTTTTTCAATAGTCCTGTCTCTTTCTCTGTCATCAACTTCAGAAATTTTGGATGGCTTTTTAAGTACAGTGCATGGAAACACAGAATAGGAGAGAACTGCCTATGAAATAAATGGAATTGGTAATCTGGACTGTGGATAACCCAAGCATTGTAGCCACATAAACACATGAATGTGCCAATCCAGCATTGTAGTTGAATAAAAGATATCATATTTTTTGTTTTCTTCATTAAATAGACTGAAATGTTTTTATTTTATTCCATGATATTGTAACATGAATTTATTAAACATCAGATCTTACCAAATTAAAAACATCATTTGAAGGTTTGTTCATGAAAAGTTTAAAACTGGACAGTATTGGTTCTAAATAATTTGTTGCCTATACCAAATACAGAAAATAAAAGTTCTATTGTATTCCTGAATAGGTAATAAAATAAAATATACTATTATCTCATGAGAGAAGGACAAGGCACACAGGGGTAAAACTGTCATCAAAGTGGTTCAGGAAAGAGATATATACCTGCCTTAACTCAGTCTTAAAGGATACATAGATAAGTCAAGGTAACCATTTGTTATGGTTACACTAAGAAACACCAGAAAGTGCGTAGCTTAGATAACAGATATTCATATTCTAACATTCATGGAGACTGAAGTCTGAGGCCATGTTCTTGGCACTTTTGTTTTCTCCTGCGGACTTTCTCCTTGTCACACAGATGCTAACTTCTTCTTGTGCTCTCAGATGGTCTTTCTTCTGTGGTTTCACTTACCTGCCACCTCTTTTTTGTGTCTAGATTTCTGCTTACAATGACATTGGTCATATGGAATTAGGGTCTGCATTCACAGCCTCATTTTAACTTAGTCGCCCCATTAAAGGACATTATTCTTTAAATATTGTAGTCATATTTTGATATATTGTGGTGACAACTTCAACTAATACATTTGAGGGAACACAACTGAGCCCAGAACTGTAATCTAGTTTCGGTCTTTCGGTTCACGTAAGTAAAGTCTCTTCTGCTATACTGAGAAAGACAGGTTGTGAATGTGTTCATTCTTTGCAAACTCAGTTAAAATAAAATTATAGAGTTTAAGGGCAAAACAGAGCTTGGATATAACAATCAAAAGCTATGTTAGGATTACATTAAAAACCAGGACTGGAATAATAAAACAGTTTTACATATTTTAAATGCTTTAAATTATATAACAAATTCGACAGTTTATCTTGTGAATGACCTAAATGTGTTCAAATGAACATTAGAAAAGTTGCAGTGTAGGAGTTATTGTGAAGTAGTTATCGTGAAGATAAATTTTATCTGAAATGGAAAGTTACAGCATTAGATGTAGAAGCATGTCGCTTACTTCATGCAAGGAATGAAGCAGGCTGACAGACGTGTGAGATACAAGTATTGTGGATAATCCACTGATATTTTTCGGTATAGATTTTTTTGTTCCCCTAGTGTTTCTGTGGGGAAGGGCAGTAAGGAATGAACCCAAAATCTTCTTCCTGATCTATAACAATTTTCTTTGCAATTTTGAGAACAAAGGTTTGTAAGTTGTTAAATTTCCCAGACCAGACTCAAATTTGTGAACCTTTAGCCTCAGCCTCCCAGGTGTAAAGATTACAGACAAGCACCACCATGCAGAAATTAAGAATTTAGTTTTTATCTCTTTTCTGTTACTAGGACATAAAAATGCAATACATAAGAGTAACACTCACCTTGAGGAATTGGTACATGCACAGATCTTATTTCTATCACTTTTAATTCCTCTTTTCCTCTCCTGTATTGCCCTCACCTTTCTCCCAGATCCCTTTACTATAGCTGTAAAATTACCTCCTTTTTTCCTAAAATCTCTCCTTTAGTTACTTCTTTACACTATTTATTTTTTTATTTTCTCATTTAAAATAAGTTAAGGAGTATTAACTTTCCTTGTCTAAGTTTACTTAGCATTATAATCTCAAGGTGTGTTTATTTTCCTGGAAATGACTCTAATCTATCTTTCTGTAATGGCGAATAGTAATTCACTCTGTATATTCCACATTTTCTTTACACATTCATCTGTTTATGGGCATATGGACCACTTCTGTATTTAGCACTTGTGAATTATTCATGTGTAATTTTAATATGATGTTTTTAACAGTTTTATGAAGATATCCAAGAAAACCACAGGTTGGTCAAATAGAATTTTTATTTTTATTCAAGAATCTTCATATTGATTTCCATAATATTTGTGCTAGTTTACCTTCCAATAAATAATCTAAAAATCTTCCTTTTTCTAAAAATATTACCAGCTTTTGTTGCTTCTTTGAGTAACCATTGTTACTGGAATTAAATGGAATCTGAGTGTTATTTTCGTTGGCATTTCTCTAATGGAAAAAGATGCTGAGTGTTTTCCTTACTAGCTATTTGCACTTCTTCTTTTGAGAAGTGTCTATTTGTTTTACTTACCTCTGCCCCTTTGACTTTGAACTACCTTTTATTTGGAAAAGTCTATTAGCTTTTCATTCTTTAGGGAGTAGCTGTAAATATTTTTCCCTTTCCCACCAATTACATCTTCATCACTTAGTTATTTCCATTGCTATGTGGAAGTTTTATAATTTGATACAATCCCATTTGCTAATTCATGGAGACATCTCTTCTGCAATAGAGATTTTGTTCATAGGGTCTCAGCCCATGCCTTTGTCTTCAAGAGGTTTATCAATTTTATTATTCAGCAAATTCAGAGTTTCTATTTTCATTTCTATGTCTTTTAGGCATTCAGATTTGATTTTCATAATGGGTTGAAGTATAAATCTGTATTTACTTTTCTGCATGTGTATAGCTTGTTTTCCCAGCATGTTTTAAAGAGGCTGTCTTCTCCCTAGTGTATGTTTTTGACTCCTTTGTCAAAAATCACATGACTGAAGGTGCATGAGATTGTTTCTGTACATTTAATTCTACTTCATTGGTCAATATTTCCATTTTTGTATGAGTACCAGGTTCTTTTTAATATAGTAACTTCAGAGTATAACATTAAATCTGGGGTTGTAATATCTCCTACTTTGTGTTTTTTGTTCGGGAGTGTTTTGTATACTCTAGGCCTCCTCCAGTTTTATAAATTTTAGAATTTTCTTTTCTAGTACTGAAAAAAATTTTGTAGATATTTTCATTAGAAATATATTAAATCTGTATATAAATTTTGATAAAATGATCATTTTGACAATTTTTCTTTTCTAATCAGGGAATGGGGTTTTTCAGTTTTCTAATATCCTTTTCACTCTCTTCCACAATACTCTTTTTTACATTATAGGGGTTTTAAACATTCTTGATTAAGCTAATTTCAATAAATTGGAGAAATTAGAAGAAATGGAAATTTTCTTAGACAAATAAGAGTTAACAAATTTGAATCAAGAAGATATAAAAATCTTGAATAACAAGCAATAAAAAAAAAAACACATAGTAAAAGTCCTACCAACTAAGACATGTTCAGACCTAAAGCATTCAGCACAGAATTTTACCGGAATTTCAGGGAAGAACTAATATAAATATTTCTCAAAAATCTTTTATTAAACTAAAATAGAAAGAGCACTGACAAATTCATTCTTTGAAGCTATTATTACCGTGATACCAAAGTTATATATGGATTCCATACAAAGAAACAAACAACAAAAATATACTACAGGACAATTTCCTTATTGTACACAGTTGCAAAATTCTCAACAAGACACTTGCAACCAGATTGTAAGAAATCATTAAAAAGATCATCCATCATGGCCAAGTCATTTTTATCTCTGAAATTTACAGATGGTTTAACATCATAAATCAATAAATATAATATGGCGCATAAGCAAAAATAAAGATGAAGTTAGATGATCATCTCAATAGATGGAGAAAAAGCTTCTGACAGAGCTCATTTATGATAAAAAAAAAATCCCTGCTGAAAATTAGTACAGAAAGGTCCTAGCGCAAAATGATAAAATCCGTTTTTGAGAAACCCACAGTCAACATCATACTAAGTGGGGAAAAACAAATTAATTCTTCTAAAATCAGAAATGTGTCAAGACTGTTTACCCTTATTATTCTATTTAATATAATGCTCATTGCTTTAGCCAGGGTTATCAGGCATTGAGGAAAAAATAAAAGGATGTAAATAAGAGACGAAGATAAATTATACTTATTTTCAGATGACATGACCCTTTACAGAGAATACACAAAAATATATGATGATAAGACTTAGAACTAATAGGCAAAGTCAACACGTAACAAGATATACAATGGAAAATGCAAAAATCAATGACTTCCTGTATCAATACACACACCCAGAAGAAAGCAGGAAAACAATCCTATCATTATAGCTTAAAATTTTAAATGTCTAATTTTTTGATGATGAAATTGTACACAAGCAAAAGCATAACAATTATGTTATGTTTAAATTATCAGTTATAGCAGGCAGATTGCACACCAGCATAAATTTAGCAAGAATCCACAATGTGTGAGCTGTTCTGCTGGGCATAAAAAGGAATGAAAAACACAAATTTTACCATCAGGACGCTCAAAGTCTACCGAAGAAGACAATGACAATAAGAACTTTTTACAATAAGAACTTTGGGAACTTTGTCAATATTCCTGTATGGTTGTAGCAAATCATGTATAAGGCTTCAGGATGTGAACCAATTCAAGACCTTCAGGAGCTTAAAAAGGAAAAATCTACCACCTGGATTTGTATTTCAGTTTTGCTGCTTCTTGGTTTGTGACTTGTGATCTTAGCACATGTAAACTTACTGCTCTGTCCCTTTCCTCATCTATAAAATTCTCTGATAAAGTATCACCCATGTTTTAGAGCCATAGGGAACATAAAGGTAATTATACTGTCCAAAGTTATTAAAATGATGCCTGTCCTAAAGTAACCATTCGATTGGTGTCATGAATATCATAGTTATTATCCTTAGTGTGTGATTTTATTGTTACTATCACCACAGATGAGACAGAAGGTCACATGGAGGAAAACAACAATCTTCCTAGAAATTTTAGGAAACCATAGGATTTAAGAGATAAATGAATGAAATTTTGTTATTAAATACAGCACTCAGGAATATGTTCTGTGGAGAGATAAAACAGAAAAAAGTGATTCAAGAGAGGGTTTAGAAAGGACAGTTAGAGGGAAAGGCAAAAGGAAATATACTAGGATGGGATGAGATACAACCTATATCCCTTTGTAATTGCTTCATTATGGGCAAAACAAATCAGAGAGTAAGCACTCTAAATCATCTTAAATTTCTGTTTTAACTAAGTGAATAATTTAGGTTACTCACAAGGGTAGGGGTACGGCTACGAAAACATATTTGAGAGTAAAATAATTTAATTTTGTTTTGAACTTATGAAAGTTGGAATTCCTAAATGACAACACAGTGGGAAATTAAAAATAATGCTGTTGGTTTATGAGAAAGGTCTGCATTGGAAACTAGCATTTGTCTTGTGCACATGGATAGCAGTGTGCAAATGTGTTTTACCAACACCAAAGACACTGTGGTATTTCACGGCCATACCACAGTGCTCATTACCTGGATCTTTGGTACAATCTTCTAGTTTCTCATTTCTACCTTCAAATAATTTCAAGATTTCCCTCATGAATGAACCACAAATACAGACTTCTCTGTGTATTAATGTACTACCTACAACATGCAAGAAATTGATCTGTAAATATTTTCTGTTGTCCCCTCCACCATGTTTCTTGCTGTTAGTTATAAAACTATCATGCTTATTTCTCAGTGTCCCAAATAATCCACCATCTGAGTGAAAAACTTCTGCCTCCCCACTTACAAGTACATCTGTAACTGGTGAAACCACTTCTAAGTCTCATGTTAGGTGTCTTCATCTCCATTAAGGTGTTCATGACTGGTCATTATTTACATTTTTGTCTCCATTCTTAAAATCACCCCAATATTATCTCCTTAACTCCTATTGTGAAAATATTTATGTTTGACTTGGTTGATTATAACATAAAAAAGTTAATAACATTAGTATTTTGATTAAGATATTTTTAAAGTATTGTGAAGGATATAGCCAATATTTAAAAGTCATAACTTCAGGAAAACATTATATAATAGTTATTTTTTATCCATGACTTTTTTTGTTGTTACCAGCAACTGAACTCAGAAACTTGTGATTGCCACTTGTACCACTGGTCGTATCCCTGGCACTTGTACCACTGAGCTATATTCCTGACCCTACACTTGAGTTTTCTAAAAACAAGACAGTAACAGTATGAAATATTAAGGAAAAATACAATAGCAGAACAGGTTGTTCAAAATTTGGTGGTTATTGTAAAAAAATTTAAGTGTTTAAAAACACTGTAAAATCTTATTATGAATATTTTATTTTTATTTGTAAAGCATTTAAATTGCTTAAAATACAGAGAAAAACAGAAAATAAAACTATCACAAAATCCATCATTTTTAGATACATTGAAATAAATAAAGGGCGGATTTTTCTATTATATTCAATAAAGGTTGTAAGAATAAAAAAACTGAAACAATTCATATCAATTTTAAAAATTATTATTGAATTTAACAGACAGATTTGAGGAAAGAGAAGAGTTTCAGGGATCTAGGCTTTGGGGCATATTTGTTTATATTTCCATTGAAATAGAAAAGTTTAAAAGAAGATTATGTTTTGGGAAAATCATGTAGGTTCTGGCCATGTGGTTTACTGATCTGTAATTTTGCATATGGAAGTGAGTCATAGATAGCTGGCTGTGTCATGTGACCTATAAAACATGTCATTGGAGCTTGTATCAAGCATGCAGACTACTGCTGGAACTTAAACTGATGGGAGATATTTTGCTAGAAAATATTTAGCAATGACCTCTCAAATAACTTTTAGAGGATTAGAATAATATAAAGCAGATTTTTAATTTGGCTATAATACAATCTCTGAAAAGATTATAACACAAAACTAGAGCACCACCACTTACCCTTTGTATGTTTTTGACTATACTCATATGATTCTCAGGAGCAGGCTGGACTATGGATAAATGTTAGAGTTTAAGACATATTATTGTATAATGTTTATCTCTGAGATGATCTGAGAACACGCACAGGAAATGGAGATAGAAATGGTAAAGCATCAAGAACAGAGCCCCTGGTCATTTTACTTAAAGAGATCAGGAAGACAATAAAATGAATAAAATGATGAAGGAAAAGGGACTGGCATGGGAACAAAAAACATTAAATCAATGTTAAGCTCTGAAATACAAGAAAATAAATTTAAAAGGGACCGAGCTGTGTAAAGAATGAAAACTGGCTTGAATTTAGCAATGTGGTAATAATTGTTATCATGGAAAGATCAATTTCATTGCTGAGGTGGAGATGAGATAATGGGAAAAAGGTTTAAGTGATTATTAATAAAGAGGATATAGAGGAAAACAATTTTTCAAAGGAATTTTTTGTTTTCAAAGGTAATGGAAAATAGGCTGCAAGTCTGTTAGTAGAGTCAAATAATGCTTCATAGTAGCTAAGAAAATTGTGAGAAATAATAAATTCTGGCTTGTTTGTGTTGAAAGTATTTTATAGAAAAAGATTACAGACTCTGAGTATGAAGAATTTGTTTGATTCTGTAAACTGTTGCTAAGATTATACCTGAAATATAAACTCTACTTTCCAGACATTTACTGCATAATTGCAGAATGCAGCTGCATAATAGTTTAAACAAATTAATGCTAACGTCACAAAGTCCAAATATAAATCCCTGATCCGCTGAGAGTACTCTTTGAAACTAAACTATGCTTTGTTCCAGGTTCCATTAGTAAATGATCTTCCTTTAACTGTCTCATTGTTTGCTATAAAATTTGTAAATAGTAAACCAAGGTTATCACAGGACCTGAAAATTCATAAGCACTTAAGAAACCAATAATTCATTTATATGTTCATTTTCGGAGCACTCAAGAGAATGCACATCTGAAGGACTTAATTCACATATATTATCTCCTGGTTATGATTCAGCATGCATGCATATTTGAAATAAACTATTAATGCATTTTTAAATGCCTAAAATGCTTTGAATAAATTTCATATGAATGCTTATATTACTAAAGACAACAAGGAGTTGCTTTGCACTTTAAAAGGTTATCTGCCAAGAAAAAATAGCTAATTTTCTTCCTAACTTTAAATCATTTGAAGCATTTTCTGTAAAACACAAATTCTCAGTGATGTCTATAAACATCTCTTTTTGCTTATGTTCAGTGTGCATTGGCTTAGCAAATCATTTATGACAAGCAGATAGAGAAATGAAGAAATAAAACTGCTATTACTTTCCTGTGACATGAAGCTTACATAGACATTCAAAATAAATCAGAAATTGTTACTATAATTAATGAAAATACATGCTAAGAATGACTAAAATATTATTCCCATAATAAGGTGTATATTTCAAGATCAGTTAAGTTAGCATGCATACAAATAAAATAAGAAAATGTCTAATAATAAATTTGAATTTTGTACTTTATTACTATGTTATAAATAGTAACACAAGTCATTTTTAATAGGCAACATGTTTTGAACACTCATTTCATTTATGTTGTGTTTTATATAATTTATTTCATCTATTTTTATAGAATTCTGTATTTGTTCCTATTTTTAAGTATTAAATAATCAATTCTGAGAGAATTCATATAAATTGCTCAATGTTCTATAATTAGTGAGTGGCAAGTTGAAATCTGAACTCAAATCAAGGAACTGGTTCCTATTCTATGTTCTTATCTTTCACTGGTTTAATGGCTACAAGTTTTACAGTGATAATGACTGTGAAAGCTACACAGAACCGCCAAGTTCCTGCAATTCACAAAATGTCTCAGTTGTTTCATTTAACTGTAATGAGAAACCTATGGAGAATGCATTATTTTCAAATTATGGCTGAAGAAATTGATGCTTCAATTACATAATTGTCTTGATCACACTGCAAGTTAGGTGAAGTCTAGATTGTCTGGAAACAGAATCGGGGCATGTAATTTTATAATGTGAGAAACATACTGGTGTGAATTTACCCTGAACAGTATACATTAGAATTCAGTGATTAAGGAAGGAGTTAGAACAGAAATTCACTTAATATAGACAAAGTAGTGAAGGGGATGTTAACTACCATAAGCCAGAAGACAGTAATATTCAACTAGAAAGGAAGAGGGAGCACCAAGATTTTAAAAAGGCTTCAAAATAGCATTGTTTTACATTCAATAACACAGATGAATGTTTTGATAAAAAGTTCAAACTTTTCCAATCCATAAGTGTTGTAGTCAGGGATTGCAAGGAGAACAGTTACATACAGGGCACATAATTTACAGTATTATTTATAATGGTCACCCAGAGTTAAATACAGAGAAAGTGGAGGAAATTTGTCCACCGTACTAAAGACATAGAAAATCCTGCCAGGGGACTGGATGCCTTGAAAATGACCTGCATGAGTTCAGCTAAAATCCTAGAAGCCACATCAATGACTTATGCAAGTCTATTTCACTGATCTATGCTGGGAAGGTCCAAAAGTCAGCAGTGGAAGCTACGAAGTCTATGCCAATGGAGTAAAGGATCTGTGTGAGCAGGCTGAGGGTTCTGTACTGGAGCCAAGAAGCAAAACAAAAACAACAACAACAACAAAAAACACAAAAAGGCTCCCCTTAAAAATATCCTAGCCATCGTCAACAACAATGAGGATTCGAGCTCCTCTGACAGTGTGAACAGTTGAGTACAAATCAGGAAGTCAGCATGATAGACTTCTGGAGATAAAATAGCACACATCTTCCACTTGAGAGCTAGGAAGACATACTCAAAGTGAGGACAAAGGCTCCCCCAAAGTGAACCACAGTCATTCTCAGTAACAAGATGCTGAGCTCCTCTGATGATAACGGTTGAGTTCATATCAGGGGATCCAACACAACAAATTCTTCCAGGAAAACCAAAGACTCCAAACAAAAACACTTAAGAGAACCCACGAAACTACTCTTCCTTTTTAGGTTTGTTTTTTTTTTTATGCTGGCAACAGTCTTCAAGTGGGCCATCCATGCTCAGCTCCACACTGATTCCATTCAACTGGCATTTAAATTGACCACAAGTTACTAGTCCACAAAAATGATCATAATATTCATTGGTCTCTGTTACCTTATTTTTGTGTATTATTTTCTAACTGCTGTCTTCTTGTGATTTTCCATACTATAGATTGTTGTCACACTGTATCAAACTGAGCAGGAATTGAGTAGTGTATCAGCTATATAGCAACTTAACTTATTGATATCTATTTTGTGTATTGATCACTTTTCTGTTGTTGAAAAATTTCCTGCTATAACAATTTAAAGCAAGGTAAAATTTTATGGCTTATGGCTTAAGAGATTTCAGTGTATGCTTCGTGGTTCCAAAGCAGAAATATCATGAAAAAGGACTTGATTTGTAAAATTGTGTAAAGATGGTATCCAGAAAAGCAGAGAAAAGAAAAAAGTTAGAGAGTAAAAAGTCAAGAGCCATATAGACTACTTAAGCTCTTTTGCCATGACCTCTTTGGACTCACCAAGAAATATGCTTTATTTATCTCTCAGCCATCTCTCAAGGTAATAAAGATTAACCATGACATCATATTTCCAAACTTTCTCAGATACAGAGCTAATTTACAAAATGAGGACCAAACCTTTACCTTACTACAAAGTAAGTTGTTTATGGATATCTTTGATGCTGTTAGTCATAAGCAATAATAGTGATGGTGGTTATATTATAAATAGCTAAGTTAGGTAGAAATATCACAGGTAGTCAAACAGGGCTGGGCCCTTGTGGGAGTCAATACAGAAAATGAAAACACATTATAGCTGTAGCCAGAGGTATCTGTTGGAGGTCAGCTCTCAAGATAAATCCAAAATGACCAGGCCTACATGCCTCACTGAGAGATAAAATAAATTAATATTAACATCAGTCATGTTGATGGGTGGTCAAAACCCCATCTCATCCTAAAAGGCTGTACTTTTTCTGGGTACAGAAAAAGTATGTGATCTGCTTCCCCATTGGATCAATATTTCTTAAATGGCTAAATTTATAACCTAGTTGGTTGATCATAGTTTTGTCCCAAATTGTACATACTTTATGATTTTACATCCATCTTGTGATTTTGTACACATCTCATGTTTTGCACCCATCTCTCAATTTTGTTCTATAAAACTTCCTTTGTAAAGTGAGTTCATGGCAACTCTCCTTTTTCTCAGGAGCTATCTTTTTCAATAAAATTCTGTCATTGTAGCCTGTAGGGCGTAACACCAGTTTTGTCATAAAGGCATATTATTGTGGGTGTATAATATGCATGTTAAATTTTTATGGGTTTTTTTGAGGTAAGGTTTCACTCAATGGTTCAGACTGAACTTGAACTCACTTTGTAGCCCAGCCTGGCTTGGTTCTTGTGGTAATTCTCTTGCCTCAGCCTCCTGAGTGCTGGGATTTTAGAGCATGTGCAACCATGCCCAGGTCCCATGTTTATTCTTTAGAATATATCTGTTGACAAATTATTGATGCTAATTTTATGAGATTTATCATATTAGACATGAGTACTTAAAAGGAAAAAATATTAAAAATAAAGTATTGAATCTCTAATATTTATTGTTTATAAAAAAGTGCCAAAATTTTCAGGCTGGGCATATAGCTCAGTGGCACAGCAACTCATTGGAAAGTGTAAGGTCAAGAGTTCAACTCCCAATGCAAAAAATTTTTCAACATTGACTTATTTGGTATGCAAAGTTTATAAAATAACAATATTAGTAAATTCCTATAAGAACTACAATGAAAATGTCAATATAATTCTACAAAAAAAACTACTAAAATTGGTACACCTAAGGCAGTCTTCACAAATATTAATAGCACATTCCATATGCACATATTACTTAAACTGAGAGCACATCATGTTGTGTGTTTGTGGCCCTTCGTAGGACACACTAAACATCATATTGGTCTTGCTGTTTTGTCAGAGGTCTTATTTAGTATACAGTTAACAGTAAAATAAAGTATCAATAAAATAAAATATTAAAATCTTAATGCATATTACGCATGTAGAATGAACATCAAAAGTTTGAGTCAACTGTGTACTTGCTTAGAAAACCTAAAAGATATCAGAAATTAACTCCAATTCTGAACTACAATAAAAATACCAAATAGGACTATACAACAAAACTAATCTGTTCTTCAATTGTCACACCCAAGGCAGCCTTCACACATATTAACTGCATGTTCCATGCACACATCTCACTTACACTGGGAGCACAAGTGTGGACATTTCTTTTCCTATGTGGCAGGCCAGTCTTATCATATCTTTTGTCTTTCTACTCTGTTTGGAGTCTTCTTTTATTGTGTACAATGTATACTTAGCCGGAAAATAAGATAGCAATAAAATAAAATATCAAATATGTAATGTGTGCTAAGAACAGACACAACATTTTCCTTACAGCTGTTTACTTGCTTATAAAACCTAAAAGATAACATCAAAAATAATATCCTATGTGAACTGTAATATAAATACAAACAAAGTTGATCACAGAAATAATCTTTGCTTCAACTCTCACAACCAAGGAAGTTTTCACACATTATCACTGCTTGTTCCATACACAAGTACTGCTTACATTGATAACGTGTGTGATTTGCTTTCCTGTCTTTTCTGATAAGACAAATTGACATCTTTTTGTTTTTCCCAAGGTCATAGTAGGTCTTTGTGATATTTCATCTGCCTGTTCACCTTTTAGATTACTAGTGTGTTGCACAATATTTTTGCATATTTTTCTGAGCAGAAAAAAATTTTGTTTTTCCTGTGCTGTACATAATTCTTAGGAGCTCTAGTCTCAATCTTCTAAAAATCTTTCTCTGTGCTATTTTTTACTTATTGTATTTTTTGTAAACTATCAAACTATGGGTGCTACACATCTTTAGGATTGAGTAAAACATAACCATTAGCCAACACTTTGTATTTTCAGTGGCATCATAATTTCTTAATAACTTATCGACATTTTCTTTCCCTTTGTTTTGCTGTACAAGTTACAATTTCAGCCTTCCATTTTGTTCAGATTTATCTATAAATATTTGCATAATGGTACAACATTGTCATCGGCAGTACCAATTTTTTTTTTGCCATATATGAATACAGAGGTGTATCTTTTTTTTTATTGCATAGGTAATTGAACTTAGGACATTGCACTTGCTAGGCAAGGACTGTACCACTAAGATATAGTGTTGCCAATGTTATATCTTTCTGAAATCCAAAGATAGTACTATACAATTCTCTGTTTTGAAATTGCAATTCCAAATTTTATTTGGAATTTCTGCTTTGCTCCTGCATGCAATTCCTATACTGGTCAACTTGTGCATTGTTAGCAAAGATAGCATCCACTGGAAATCCAATTGCCAAATGTAACATTCTGAGTTTGTAAGATGGGAACAACAAGTCTGTTCACATCATTTGGTTTATTACTAGATGAATAAGGTTCTGATGGGTGAGTTTCAGGATAATTTCTAAATTGAAAATACAATACATCTTCACATCTATAATGGCACAGATTTCTGTGCTGTATTTGAGGTTTCTGGATAAATATACTGCCTAAAACTACATTAAACATGAAATACAGCAAGATGTTCATCAAGAGTCATGTACTTAGATAGTGTGCAAATTGCTTGACAATAACCCACAAAGCTCTCAAACCAAAAGTGGACAGCAGCTAGATTATCAGTTCTTTTTCTCTCTTGATCAGTGGTTTTGTCATCAAACCTAAGGCAGCTTTTAAAAGAACCAAATCTCCTCAGTGTCATCATTATTTAACAACCTTCAAGCCCACCTTCAACGCTTTCTATGAGTCTTTTACATTCCTGTTAAGCACAGCAAATTGGTGAATGCTTTCAGTTTAACTAGTGAAGTGTCAAAACCAATACATTTGTAAATATGGCTATTGGGGCATACAAAACATTATACTTGTATTTCAGCATCTACGTAGTTCATAGCATCTTGTAGCATTTCATCCATTACAATTTCCAACACTGAACGTCAGTGTTGACATTCTGTTCAATTGGTTTCACCTATGCCGAGATCCTCACTACATTTTTAGACCTAGTTCTCATATTGGAACATTCCATTTGGTTGTATAAACATTTTGTACCATTTCTTCTGGTCAAATGAGGTCTCACATTGCTATTTTCTTCATCATCTGAGTCAAGGAGATCTACATTCTCTGTATGTCAGTCCATTCTTGCTCTATTTCACTGCTATGGGAACTTTGGCTCGCATAGCCAATGTCAAACTCGTAATCATCATCATCTGAGCATGAACGACCTGGTGATTCACTTTCAGTCTCCTCTGAGACAGGCAAATCTTGTTTTCCATGTCCCTTATTTCTGAATTTTGTTACTTCTACCAAAAACATGAAATGAAAACTTATAAAAGCAAATTCTGAATGTGCAGAAATTTATCAATGAGCATTTGATACGTAAACTCAACTGTTGCTGTTTTAGATCTTCTGTAAACACAATGCCATTTGTCTGCCAAAGTGGAGAATGCACAAATGGGTTTTTGCTTTCCCCAGGCACCCCCTACTGTGAATTACACTCACATTTCATTTCAGTGAAATACATGTTTATAGAGTAAGTTTACAGGAAAGTAGTATGGGAGTATTTTAAGCCCTATGATGTTCAGGTAAACCTACACAAAACCTGTTAGAGCATAATGTGAGTAAAAATCCCAATTAGACACATGCATACACCTTGTCATTTGTTACACCTGTTCGATAAACATGAAGATTGATTCCTATATTCCCTTGGTGCAGCTACTAAGACGTATAATATGCTTCTCATTCTAAATTACAAGTTTACAGTACAAAATTAAGGAATGGTTTGTTGTAACCGAGTGCTATATCCCACAGATTTTTAACCCGTGGTCTTCTTTGAATTCATTCTTCAATTTTGGAGAACATGAACTCAGCATATCAGACATCTAGCAGATTGGGAGTTATATCATTTCTATCACTTACATAGTGGTTCTGTTTACCAGTGTTGGTGACAGTAGGGCCAAGATATGTGTGTGTTTTATTTAATGTAACTCTGTCTTTCAAATTTCATGTAAAGGCCATATTTAATATTTTTCAATAAAAATCCATGGATATTATTTTTAAAATAGTAGTTGAAAACTATTTTTAAAAAGGAATGTTCTTTTATTCTTTTATCTTTGCTTTTCTTTGTTTCCTTTTAATTCTGTTTTCCTATTACTTTTTGCTCTTTTTTATTTTTCTTTCTACCTAGTCATATATGTCCTAAGAGGAACTATAGCATTACCCTCTATTCACAAACTTTGCAGTCAGTTACCTGCACCGAATTGGCCAACCTGCTCAGCAAATGCACTTCTACATAATCTTTACTCAAACCCAGTTTATAAATAAATAAATAAACAAGCAAAGCTAACTGACCATAATATGATCAAGTTCTTTTTCAGATATAAGTTGCCATTTTCAAATTTCATGAACTTTTCTATGAGGAATTCATTTCTAGTTATTAAGAAACAGAAATATAATACCTCCCTAAGTTGGAGTGTACAAGTAAATATTTCATTAAATGTTATTGCATGAACCATCTATTGATAAAAATCCAGTCTGTTGGCAGGCCTGAATTGCAATCAGACAATTACTTAGAAAAACAATGCATTAGAACCACTTGATTCTTAGGGAGAGGCTCTGTGGTCAGGCAACCAGTGCAGTACGCCCCACAGAGGTCTGAACACCACAGAGCAGGAACACTACCTACAGTGAGAAGACGCAGAGAAGGTGAAGGGAACCTCATAACCTGCTGTGTTCCTCCCTAACACAGCAGTTGGCTGCCCTACTGAGATTTCCTTGTACTGCGTCCCTTTGCCAGGGTACTAGTGAAAAAATGAGATTCAGGACATTTGAAGAAGGGATGCTTTATGATATTTTATCATACCAAAGGCCAAAATTGATCCCGTTCTCTTCTTAAATGGATGCTGAACTAGAATTGAGTAAAGATTGAAGTAGTCTCCCATGGCCTTACTGCACAAAGTCAGGTAATGAATGAGGCAATTTTTTAAAATTCAAAACGAAAGGGAAATGATGTAGAGCTTGCAGTTACATGCTAGAGAAAGTGGAACTGTGAAGGGCCTAAGTTCAAAAGAGACAAATATCCTATACTACTGAATTTAAAAAGCTGCTTTTACCACAAAAATGTCAAAGAATCAGAATTTTGGTAATATTAGAGAAAACACACACATACAAACTCAGTAGCAAATGATAGTAAGGAATATTTGAGACATAGATTTAGAGTATTTTTTTTACTTTGATAAAGTCAAAAAACTTAAATACCTGCTTCTACAGTTAACAGACTTGAGTTATAAATCCCTAGGAAAATTTAGTAAATTAATTAAGTGTTCTCTAAAGTAAAGTAGCAAGATTCTTAGACTCAGAAAGACAGATCTTAGTAAAAGCAGCTAATATACAGTGATTAAGTGGAGTACTAAGTTATCCATATAGTGCAATATAGAACTCAGATAATGAATGACATTTTAAACCCTTTGTACCCCAGATTCCTAGAAATACTAAATTCTTAGAATATGCTACCTTACATGACATAGCAAGAGACACAATTTAGTCTTCAAGAATTTCAGAGTAATTTTCAGAGAACTATTTTTATCAGTGATCTATTAAGTGTACATTAAATTGCTTAATTTTGGGAATCACTATTGTTTCTATGGAGGAGCATGGTAGAGAAATTAAACAATGTGGAAATGTCTGGCAATTCTCCATCAGAGAATTGAGCTTTATTTTTTAGCAATCTCTTTCTGCTTTGTTTGTCTCCTCTTCAGGGAATCTTCCCCAATGCCTTAGGTTCAAAACTATCTCAGAGAAATAGTCCCTATCCACTATTAAAATGTGCTTTGGGGAAACTGTTTTCATTGCATCCCACAGAGGTGTAATGGATCAACATATGTATAAATAGTACTTTCACAGGTAGAAAAAAAACTTAAGGCAAAAGAGTTGAGCTGTGATGCAGGTTTCAGCTAGGGAACATAAAGTAGCACTGTTTTGTGGTACCATCTATGGAATCTCACTAGCATTTGCATGTCCTCTTGTTCTCCACATAAAGTTTTATTTGCTCCATTTCCTATTTCTGAGAGGCTCATTCCAAGTTTGACTGGGCTAAGAGAGCTACAATAGCCCTTTGTGGCATATTCATGGATGTAAAGACCCTCCTTCGTTGCAACCAAGTTAGCATGAACTGAAAGATGACTGGGTTCAAGGCATACCGAGCACAATTAGAGAAGGGAAAATTGGAAAATTAAGTAAAATAGTAATAGAACTCAGTGAGAAATTACTTGCTACTGATACAGTTAAATAAAGAGAAGGGAAGTTGCTGAGTAGAGAAATTGCTAGAAAGTGACAAGAATACTAGGTTAACAAATGTGGCTCAATGCAGGAGCCAACTCTTCAACTGAATTGAGATCATCAGTCATATCCCAGAGAGTCTTAGAAAATGAGAAGACGTCTAAGCGGACTTTGGGACAGAATAGTTCACAAAGAAGAATGGATGATATGGTTAGTTTGCATTTAACTATTCTAAAATTCACATAAAATTCAGAGGTCAACTTGAGGACATGTTATAAATCTAAGAGAGGACTGAGACAGTACATCAATTATTTTCAGAATAACTTTCAGTGACAACAACCCTTTCTCCTTTCCCCTTCAGACTCCAGGTCAAGATGAGTTCCTCTCAAATCAAATGATCTCTAAATATCTCCTATGGTAATACCCTATTTGATTCTAATGCTTGTATAATATAGAGCAAAGAAGAGAGATGTGCCCTTAAACTTCACTAATAGTAACTAACAATGTAAATACCACATAAATGGGATATAGTAAATATTTTAATGCTTATTAGAAACAGTAATCATCGAAGAAAAGTAAATATGGGTAAATATAAAGTCATAAAATATATACAGTTATATTTTACTGTACTTCAGTATACTGTTGTTGTTCACACAAGGTTTAAATATAACTATAGAAAATAAAAGAATAGGGGACATTTGAGGACTAGAGATGAAAGGAAGACACAAGAGTTAGTGAAAGAGGAAAGGAAAGCTCTATCATGCTATCATTTCATTAGAAAATTTGGCTATATTTCTAATTTCTCAACATTTATCATCTATTCCTCTTATTTGGCAAAACTATTGTTCCAAAACTTACATTAAAATAAAGGGGAACATTATGTAATGTATTATGCTCTGTGCTCTAATTGGTATCAGGTTCTTTCATTTTCCTCAAAATGGAAGGAGAATCTGTAAGATGGTTCTTTTTTTCTGTTTTTTTAATTTAGAAAAGAATTTATATCATGAGAGCATCAATTAAAAAACTTGGCAATTCTACAAAGAAAGTGCCTTTTGGTTAAGCAACTGTGCTTTTGAGAGGAACTGGATAATCATCACAGACTGGACTTCAAAGGCAGTGTTTTCTGAAAAAAAAAAAAACAATCAACAAAATAAATAGGAAAGAAACTCAGCAGAGTGCCTCAAACTGCTGCGTAGTATGTTTAGCCTGCTTACCTAGTCAAGCATTCCTTGAAACATGCTTCTATTGGCTCTATTTAATAAGAGAAGTACTTGGCACATCATTAGTTATTAGACTGACACTTAAGGGGAATTCAAGAGAACCACCAGGACAAATTGATCTTAGCTATAACTCAAGTTTCCAAAATAAAATAGTTAATGTTAAAGGTTTAACATCTCGGAAATCACATGATGTTTCTATCCAGATATTTTTGCCACTTACTAAAATGTCTTATTTAAAGAGAAAGTACATATCAATAACAAGATTTCTCTTTGTATGCTACATTGATATAAGAAATATATAGTTTATAAAAAAGAGTGTTTGGTAAGTTTTTTTATTAACCGATATTGGGTTAGTCAGATCTTTTACAGCTTCTTGATTCAGGTTTGATAATTCATGTGTATCTAGGAATCTGTACATTTTTCTATGATTTTCCATCCTATGAGAATAAACATATTTGAAGTAGGTATTGAAGATCTCAATTTCCAGAGGCTCCATGGGATTTCACCCTTTGAATTCCTCAATACATGAATTTGAGTCTTTATTTTCCTTTTTTTTTTATAAGAATGGCTATGATTTATCAATTTTATTTATTGTTTCAAAGAAAAATTTTTGATTCATTAATTCTTTGTGTTTTTTTCTTAGTATTATTTGCATTAGTTTCTGCTCTGATATTTATAATTTCCTTCCTTGTATCAGCTTTGAACTTGACTTTCTCTTGTAGTTCAACAATCTCGAGGTACAACATTAGCTTGTTTATTTTTGCTTATCGTGCTTTCCTTATCTAAGAATTTACCGCTGTACATTTTCCTTTTAGGACTGTTTTCATGGCATCCTACATGTTCTGGTGTGTTGTATGTGAATTTTTGTTTAATTGTAGATATTATTTAATTTTTTCTCTAATTTCATCTTTAACACACTGGTTGTTCAGATTATTTTAATTTCCATATATTTTTGAATTTTTTTGCACTTTCTTTTGCCAATAATTTCAATTTCATTGTGCTGTGGTCATACAAAACACATAGAATAATTTCAGTTCCTTTACATTTTTTATGTGTGCATGTTTTATGTGCTATATGTGGTCTATTTTGAAGAACTTCCCACATGAAGATCAGGAGAATGTGTATTTTGAGATTGTTCAGTGTAACACTTTGCAAGCATCTACTAAGTCAATTTATTCACAGGCTGGTTTCAATTCCGATTTTTTGCAGATTTGTTTTTTGGCCTGGTTGATCTATTTGTTAAGCAGGTTATTAAAGTCCCTCATTACAAATGTCTACCATTTGTTTTATAAAATTTGGTGCCTTTGTATTTAGTGCATGCTTATTTAGGAATCTTATGTCTTCTTCTTAAGGTTTTTCCCTAACAAGTATATAGTGACATTATTTATCTCTTTTGATAATTCTGGGTGTAAGGCTCTCATTGTCTGTAAACTGGATAGCTACCCTTGTCTTTTTTTTGGGTTCCTGTTGCGTGGAACTTTGTTTTCCATCTTTTTATGTTCAGCCGATGAATTTCCTTTGGAGTTAAATGTGTTTATTTTATACAGCATATAGTGAATTTTCTTTCTTGATCTATTCTTCCTGTCTGTTTTGATTGTTAAATTGAGATCATTTATATTTGATGGTTATACCTGATAAGCATTGTTTTATCTTTGTCATTTTATTTTCCTGCCGTTGGTTCCCTGTTTTTCTCCCTGTTTAATAGCTTTCCCTGCCTAGTGGCTTCTTCTTACTATTCTTGGAATTGTAATCATTTTTATCTCTGTCTAGAATATCTTTAGGTTCCCTCTATAGTGCTGGTTTTGTGGTCATAAATTTCTCCATTTGTTCTTTTTTTTTTTTTTATCATGGAAGTATCTTATTTCTCCATTAATTTTGAGACATAGTTTTTGCAGGGTATGTCAATTCAGTTTTGAAGTTGTTTTTTTTTTTTTTTTTTTTTTTTTTTTTCAGGACTTTGAATACTTCACTCCAAGCTCTTCTTGATTTGATGGCTTGCGTGGAGAAGCCTGCATGATTCTTACGGACTTCCTTTATAAGTGATCTGTTGCTTTTCTTTAACAGCTTTTAATATTGTGTTCTTACGATGAATTTTTGGAATCTTGATTGTTATATGTCTGGGAGTAGGTTTATTTTAGCTATGGCTAATTGGAGTTCTATGTGCCTCATCTGTATGTCAGATTATTTTCACATGCTTGGGAAATTTTCTGCTATCACTTCTGTAAATAGTTTTTTTTTTTAGGTCATTTGTGTTGAATCTTACTTTTCGTGAACACTGATTAGTCTTATATTATTTTTCTTTGCATCATCTTGCAGCCGTTGAATTGTTATTTCCTAATCACCTTGTATTTTTAAATGGTTATGATTGCTAGTCACAATACCATTGTAAATAACAACAATAACAATGTGTGGTTCTTTTAAGAACACTGTTATGGCTTGGAGTTTGTATGTCCCACAAAAGTCTTGTGTGTTGAGGACTGATCTATAGTGCAGCAATGTTCAGTGGTGGAGCAGTTGAGAAGCAATCACAAAGGTTCTGATTTTTTCAATGGTTTAATTATTCATAGGTTCAGAATTAAATGAACTATTAGGATGTGAAAACTGCAGGAGGTGGGAACAAGTTGGAGTAAGTATGCTATTGGGAATGTGGCCTAGGTATACATCTCTGTCTCTCTGTTTGTCTTCTATGTCTCTGACTTTCTATGTCTCTCTGTCTCTGTCTTTCTCTTTCTGTCTCTTTGTCTCTCTCTGACTCTCTCTCTCTCTCTCTCTCTCTCTCTCTCTCTCTCTCTCTGTTTCATTTTTTTCAACCTCATGGTTCCCATCATGGTATTGTGTTTTACCAGGAGACAAGAAGTAACAGAGTCCAATGGCCATGGACTCAGTCCTTGGAAACTTTGAACTGTCATGGATCTGTCATCCTTTATGTTGGTTTCCTCAGGTATTTCATCGCAGAATGGAGAAGATGACTAACAAAAATATTTAGAATATCTGAACAGGTATAGCAATAAAGTGGCAAAAGAAAAATTTTATTCTGATGCTACACCCTGAACTCATTTAAATACATTTACTGTATGGAAGAAAATGTTACTATAATTTAGATCCAAAAGGAAATTTTCATGTTATTTGGCCTGATGTTCTCCTTTAGATTATTAGGAATATGGAGGCCCACAAGGGCAAAATAATTCTTTCAGGTATTTTTCCATTAGTTAGAGAGTGAACAGTGCCTAGAATCAATTCACTAGATTTCAGTATTTTTTCCACTCTCCAGAAAAGAAGGTTTGAGAGACATTAGTTATGAGTGGAATTTCACAACAAACTTTTGAAAATTCCTTTGGATTCCAATTATAATTTTCCCTTTTTAGTTCCTTCTGATGAATCTATGACTCTTTACATAACACTTAAATAATGTACATAATTTAATCAACTCTTTGGAAATTTCTCTTTTATTCAGTAGTTTTTACATATTTATGTTTTATACATATTTATCCCACACAGATGCAGATGGAGAATAAAAGTAAAAATTTAAAACTGTTTTTCTTCTTAGTATAGCTCATATATTTCCAATTACTTTAAACTGAATTTATCAATCAATTTGGTCAAATATTTTCCTTCATGTGTCCCATTTTATGTTTTCCAGATTGATTTTATTTCACTCCTTTTCTCACTGTATCCCTACTGATACTCCTGTATAATTACAGACTTCAGGTGATATGCACAAACTGAAATTCTGGCTGACGGTGGATAGAAGTGAAGCATGATGTGGTACTCTTCTGTAGCTACATATGTCTGTGCTTCCAAAGGAAGCATCCAGACTTTCAAGAGAACTAATTTATATAGAAATATTGTTAGACACATGCCAAATATGCAAATGCTACTAAAAACTATACTGAGAGTTAAGATTACAGTCAATATAAAAAACAAAGGCTGTTAAGAGACAGACCAGTAATTTGAGGTGGTCTGTACAGCTTCTTCTATAGATGGCAGTTTAAGTAAATCATAATAGAGTTGTGATCATTATTACCTATGTCTATGAAATAATTCTACTTCAATCCCCTTCAAATTAATAAAGCATCATTTACAATAATATATTTTGACAAACTGTATATATTATCTTGCTTTCATTTACAGTCACATGATCACAGAGCCCTATGTTTCCTGGGAGCCTCTGTCAGCCTGAGTAATTATAAAAAGCATTGCCCCTCCTTTGCTAATTGCTACTTGGTAATTTGCACTGGAAATGCACCACGGACAAGGAATCTACTTTTTCTTTTTCTAATCACGAGGGTCCAAGGTTATCACAATTTAAATTATTCCCTCTGTGTTTCATTATGTCTCACAAGAAAATACAATATGTGGCTTCCATAATACTTTTAGCAGGAGATTTTTGTTTCAGTTGACAATTCTTTCCAATAATGTATCTTTTGTGTTTTAGAGAAATCAAGAGACTGAAACGTCCTGGTAGCAAGAGTCAATGATAACTAGACCAAATAATCAAACATTCATTATTCATGGTAATCCTTTAGTCAAATGTGAGTATTCTGCTTTCTGAATGGTTTAACCTAAATTCCCCTCAAAGAATATTCAGAGACAAAAGTTTCTATGCAGAAAGTAGAAATGATGAGTGGAGAAATCAAGTAAGGAAACTTAAGAAGTCAGTGTAAGAGCAGATTGCTGAGTTATCCACCATTATGAATGGCTAATATTCTACAACGTAGGATCCAAGGATCTAAGAAATATGACCAAGATTTTTCCATTCAGAGAAAGAATGAAGGAAGATGTATTCGTCATCTATCATCTTCCATAATTCAAAAATTGCCTTATAGGAGGTTAGCAATTTTGTACTTCTAGGTTATGCATGTGTGAGTTCAAATTAGATTCATATGAATGTCTCACTGTTCAGATTAAGAGAAGCTCTGGGTTTATAAATAAAAGAATTTAATGGGTGCACCTGCGTGAAACTGATTAAAAACTCTGTGGAATTTATTATTAAAACAATGGCTTAAATAAGAGTTAAAATAAAAAATGATTTGAATTAGTACACAACATGGATCCAAGGCAATCCGAACCTTGCATTACTCAGATATTTAAATATACTCTACTAAATTCAATCCAGAAAAATACCTATTTAAGATAGTAGCCAAAATTTTCAAGTAATTGGCCCAAAGGGAGTTAGTAGAACTATAATCCTCATTGAAGCCACAGTATTAAAGTTACATTGATATACATCATCTCCCTCTTCCTTCAGTAGCTTTAATGTTTCCTCAATTGACCTAAAAATCTTTCTTGAAATGTCAACTAAATTTCTTTACAAACATCAGTTGCCTTGCTTATTAGACTTTGAAGTTACAACTGTTCATTTACTGTTATGACTAGAAATAAGAATTCTAGGAGATGTTATAGTTAATCCTTTCCAAAGTATGAGAAAATCCTAAGAGGCTAGCTCTTGAGAGTACTTGGAATCAACTATGGCTTCTAGTATAATCATTTTTATTTACTTCTTTGTTGTTGGTATGGTTTCTACAGAATGAAAAGTCCAAAGTGACCACATGATAGGTAGCTTCAGGTTCAAGTGAGTGATGAGAAGTCATAGTAAAAGATGTTAATTACATTTCTGCCCCTGAGATGAAGATCTATGCTCAAGTTACAAGGGATGCAGCACCATATGGTGATTCTAGGTACATGAAATTAACTTCAAATATCCCCTTCTGACCTCAACCACCACTGAGCTTTTCAGAGATGACAGTTCTGCACACACCTACACATTCTTTACTGATTTAAGAATATTCCTGGAATTTAGGTTGGAACAAACTCTCACAACAGTTAATTCCTGACACCATATATGTTTTCTTGTCTTCTGATCATTTCTCAATGCCAGAGAGTATAATTGCGAATCATCATTTCTTTATTTATTATATAAACAAAATTATGTTTTAACTTTAAAAAAAACCACTCCTGTAACTTTCTGGAACCAGGAAAACTTGCTAGAAAATTGAATCTTGAGACAATAAAGGGCATTCACATAACAGAGTTTATATCTGGTTCCTCACTTGACCAACACGACACTTAAGAGGTCTGCTTACACACATATGTACAAGTTATCACTGTTCTATTTTAGTAGGTAAGTTATTTCCTCAGAGAGCAATGGTTTGTACGGATCCCTGACACTGGTATCAGACTGAGAAGCAAGGAAGGTTTGTGAATGTAAAGCATACAAATATACTCTTGACATGCACTTATTTTAGGTAAGTTTCACAGAATGGCCAATCAAGAGAAATCTGCTTTAATCAAAAGACAGGAGATCCTTCTTCTACTACTGATGATTAACAAGGTTTTGGTAAATTAAGGTTCTCAGACTCAGCAACCAATTTTCTACACCCTGAGTTTTAGAACCCATTTTTTTTTTCTTTTCAGGTCTGTGACACTGACATATAAAACCTGTCAGAGTTGCACACTGAATCTGTCAGCTCTCCCCTACTTAAAATTAACATCCATAGTTCACTTTTAGCAGTTATAGGGAGAATATTTTCCCTTGGACATGTAATGGAGGGACCCTTCTTTCATATCCTTCTCTGAGTTGCTAGCTGGCTGACTGAGCCTTTAATTGCCTTTCATCTTGAATTCCAGAGAAGCTAACACATTTCATAATCCTTGCAATTAAATTTTTTTTCGTCAAGGGTTCCACTATGGGAAGAAAATCAGAAGAAAGTAAAAGTCAATGCAAAAACATGCAACCAATTTGACCAATAGTGAGAGTGAACAGTTGCTAAAGGCAACATGGTTTTCTGAGTAGACTTACACACTTCAAGTCTCATAAATAAGTAAAAGGGAAACACTTATCCACTACCCTCATTTCTAACTGTAGGCCAGTTAAAGAAGTTTACTGTTAAGAACAGTGGAACTTGTACATCTAAATTTAACAGCTGCCTCTGAGTTCCAAAGATGGCTGGCATCCAGGAATCTGTGTATTAAGCAGACCCTCAGCTGATTCTGATGTACATAATATTAGAAAGTATGTAGCAAGGTTCTGTCCACTGATATTGGTGGCTATTGTTTGGTAAATATAGTTTTATTGCAGTGCATTGAGGCCTTTTCATTACCTGATTGTTTATGACTACTTTTACTATAACAACAAAGTTGAATGGTGGCAACAGTTTATAGCCTATAAAGTTTAACAGATTTACTATCTGACCCTTTGTAGAAAGTTTCGGATCTCTAAGCTGTAGAATTCTGAAAGAAGTGTTTTAATAATCACGGGCTCTTACTAAGTGATTATATGACTTTTTATATGAGAAATATTCTATAAGACTTCAGATAGAAAGAGATGAATGAAAAGTAAACAATCCATGAAAAGTTCCTCCTGGAATTGGAAATGTATGAAGTTGGATAGATGGGAAAGTCTATGCGAAATAGCAAATGCCTTTGATTCATAGGGATAGCTGACTTTCATTAATTTACAGTAAGGTATAAATTGACTCAGATTTAAAATATAGCTGTACTTCCTCATGTTATATTCCAATGCACATGATCCTTGGATTTTTTTTTTCAATTAAAACTCAATCTCATTCTTTTTAAAGTCAGAAAGAACATATTTGGATTGAGTTTAAACTTGTCTACATAATAGCTGAGTGATCTTGGGCAAATTACTTAGCATCTCTGAGTTTCCCTGTAAAATACTTGCAAGGAAGAAATGTAACATTAAATATGAAAAAATGTTTTTCACATATTGGGAGCTGCATTAGAAAGGATTGTAGCTGAAAAGAATATGGCATACGTTAGTTGGTTTAATCAGAACACTAACAGATTAAGAAATATTAAAAAGGAAATAAATATAAGAACACAAGACCTGGAATTCACAAAGCTAGAAACAATGCCTAGCTTCATTGTAAACTTACAGGAGTGAAGATGCTACAGCTCCATGGGTGTCACTGCCAACACTGATCAGTCTCAGTAGTATTCTTTTAGCTGCTACATAAAAAAAAAATTGGCCTGGCTTATCCAGTTCCCAAATTACAGTTAGGGAGACAAGTTTTCTGATGGGGGTCTCCGAGTTTTATTCAGTTAGAAAGATATCATTTAAATGCTGTGTCCTAGACTTAAAAGAGGCAAAAATGCATTGAAAGACTCCTTCCATAGACAGGAACTACTACTAAAAAGGAACATCCTCAAATATTCTGAGACTTTTGTTCAAGTTACAAAAAACCAAAAGATCTGACAAATGTCCATGACAAAATACAATATTTATTCATGTACTTCTCACTACTCCTTATGAAATGTACTTGTATTAATTTTTACTAATTCAATAGGGTTTCCACGATGAAAGTATAATTTATTCAATTTTATATACTTATAGGGTGTCAAACCTTTTAGTTTTTTCTTCTGAAGCTATAGGATATTTATATGAAATGATCACTAGTGGTACCTGAAAAAATTAAATTGCATTGCAGATGTCTACATTAAATATAGTAGATTAGTTCATTCATTTTTCATGGAAAAATATGATTCAGAAAGAAATAAGCTCAAAGTGAATATTGACATTCTCAACAACAACCTACCATTTCTTCCTTCACTTAAATCTCTCAAGTTTGATTTGTTAGGAAGGGGGAATTAATAGGAAGTAAACAATCACTTCTCCAATAAAGATGAATAGGTAGGTACATTGCCCGTTAAACTGGATGTGCATTACTCAGCGTTGAAAAAGGCCATTTAAATTATCAATTTTCATTTATTTGTTATTTAGAAATTGGTTTTAAAATAACTAGATAGCAGGTTAGGAGAACTGTGTACTAATCTAGTTTAGATCACCACCAGCTGACTGGATCTTGAGGGCAAATTATGACTTGATACCCATGCTAATTTTAATTATTTATTCTATTTTAATTATTTATTATATAGCAATTATTTTAAAAATTTTGTAGTCTAGTATGTTATACTATAGTCTTAAAGAAGGTGAGATTCATATTTTGGATGATCCTAAATTTTATTAAGTGCTACAATTTAATAGCTTTAAAAACATCACTTAATAAATATGTGGCCAGCTGATGATTGAGCAGAAACCTCGAAATAATGGCACAAGCAGGAAACTGGTGGATTAACCTGAGTAAAAACAAACATAACCTATATTGTAACAGAGACAGGATTAACAAAAGTTATTCAGCTATAGACGGAATATGATGTGTCTCCTTGCCACCTGACTTTTCCTCTCTCCTAAAATTATCAAGAATTGGCTGTATTTGGAACCAGTAAAAGCAAGACTTTGAAATGAGATCTGCCATTTGTTCTTTAGATGAATATAGATGTGGATAACTGATTCTTCTCTTTCCTATGGTCCTTCCGCAGAATGAATCCTCGCTAATTTGAGGAAAATGGAGATACTGGGTAATTTCATGTAATTTTCCCTAATGTACACATCTCCACTGCCAAGAGGTTGGCATTCTCTAGAACGAAAATGAATTTTTGTTTTTTGTAAAGACTATTATTGTAATCCAAGAACAGAAAAATAAGTGCTAAGATTTGGCAAAACTACTGTGTACTCTCTATTATTTTAAGCATTCCTATGTCACCAGGTTGACTTAAAATATATATTTGAGTTGCCCAAGCCTTTTAATGTATGAATTGGAAAACAACCTAATCTTTCAATAAGAGCACATGCAAACTAACATGATAAATTGTATGATATATATATATATATATATATATATATATATATAAAATGTACAATAGAGCATCATAAATTATAATAAAATATTCAGATTGACAGGACAATATGAATCTGTCAAAAGACTTGTCACTGCCACAAAGCAACTCTAACAAGTTATGTCAATAATAGTTTATTTATAATACATATGAGTTAATGGGAAAGCATTTTTATCTTCTGATAAGTGTAGTGCTTTCATGGAAATCAATGTAATGTAGCCTTTCTTCTTCCTTTCTCTCAGCAGTAAAGATGCTTGGTGGGCACCTACTTTCCAGCTGACCATGATGTTGTACAATTAAACTAATCTTCACTTCTCTCCTCTAGAAATCACTGCTCTCTCTTCTATCGCCAAGGAAAGGAAGCCATCCAGCATGACTTTCTTTCATGCTGTCCCCTCTCATTTCACCTCACATAAGGAAAAAGAGAAGCAAGGCTGAGTTTTAATTCATTTACCAGCTTGTATGTGGCTCGGCCCATATTTAGTTTTGTTTTTCATCCAATAACTATAACTCCTTGTTTGGTGTGCTAGATGTTGAAATCCAATAAAACAACCTCCACGTTTTCCTGCCCTGAATGTCACCTCCGAAACAAAACATAAGCCAAGATGATTTCTCTCTTCAATAGAAAATGTAAGCAGAGATGAAACCAACTCACTCTGTATGGTTTTTATGTGGATGTGGTTTCCAGGGAAACCTCACCCTAATATTTCTAAATCTTAGGATAGTAACCGAAGTCCCTCAGGTTTTGGCTTTGAGAACACAAAGAATGCTCATAGAAAGTTCATGCTATCAAGGAAAGAGAGAGGAGCTATTGAAAAAGGCACTTTAAAATGAATTTCTCGCCCTTTTTTAAAGGCTACATTTTAAGTTACAGTTTAATGGGGCCACAGAATGTGAAAGAGTAACTCTAAAGTTAGAGTGTGGAAGAAAAAGAGATTCCTTTGCCTATTGAGCAAAAAATAAATATTTAAGGGTAATTTTCAGGCTTTAAACTAAGCAAGAGGTGAACGATTTTGAGTTTGATTATCTGAATTTCTCTGTGCTACCTGAACGTGGGTCATAGCAGAGTGGAATGGTAGGTATACATGACTTTGAGGAAAACTGTATTTAGTAAGAGAGCAAAAATAAACTCATGAAAATAATTTGCCTTAATCCTTCAATTTTCATAAATTTGAATATATGTTAATGATGATGAATGGGAAATTATTACAGGAAAAGTACCTTAATGCAGTGTAGCTCTTCACTTTACTGAACAATATAATTTAGTGTTTCCTGAATACCTGTTTTTCTTTGATTTGAAGGTGAATATTTTTAATTATTCAAAATTTATTTTTGATTATACCACTTCACCACTCTTCTCAAATTCATTTATAATTGATATATTAGATTAGTTTTATGTCTGCAAATATAACTTTCTAAACATCTTACTATAAACAGTTCACAAAAATACTATAAATTCTTTGAAAATAGAATTGGATAGTATATCTTTTCTCCATATCTAAATTTGGTAATGATCCTAACCTTACTAACTGAAAGATCAAGTTATCAGTTTTAAGAAAAGGCAGGGATGGAAATATACTTTCATAGAAAGAAGAAAAAATAATGAATGGCAAGAGATAGTCTGTAACATAACATACAATATCAAGGATGCATTGACCAAAAATTCTAAAATATCAGTCTCTTTTGTGGATCAATTGCTTTTCCTTATGTTCAGAAAGTAAAGGACAGGGAAAAGGAAAACATGTATCCCTCTCATATATTTCTGAAAAGAAATGAATATTAGTGAAAGCTTCTGTTCTGTGAACTCATGGGAAGAATGGGAGAGAGACAAAATGTTCCTTCTACTATCTTGACACGATGTTATTCTTTATTTTTATTAATCTATTCTTCTAGGGAAGATACTCATTTTAATTAATATTTGAATTCATATCACATAACATAGCCCTCAGCACAAAATATGTGTGTATCTAATAAATGTGCTCTCAACAGTAAGAAGAATAAAGAGGAAGAGGATTCTAGACTGTCCAATCATGGTTCAAGGTGTTTCAGTGGACGGAGCTTTAAACTCAGATTGAAAGCATGCAATAGAAATTGCCGAAGGGCTTAGAAGGAAGAAGGAATTCTAAGCTGAATAGAGTACACACTGAGATGGAAACATCTAAAATCTTGTGAATCTACTTACTAAAATATTTAAATGGCGATCTTTTCTAACTGTTGCAACCAATTAAGGTAATTCTTAACTTGAAGTAAAATACTGGAATTTATTGGAAAAATACAGGCACACCCTTTATAACCTTCATAACTGGTATCTTTCATTTAATGCTGCAGAAATGTAAACCTTTAAGTTCCTTCCAGCATCTGTCACTTTATTATACCAATGTTGAAGAGACATTTGTATCTGTCATCTTGAATAATAGAGACAAAAATCATTGTATTATTTCTAGAAAATTGTCTGCGGTTTGCAGCCCTTGTATATGTAGGACAAAGTCAAGAATGTAACAACATTCTATTCTCAAATCAGAGTCGAGAAAGGAACAATGTTTCAGAGGACAAGCAAAAAGGTGTTTCGTGATTCCAGAAACTGTCAGTAGTTCTTTTGAGTCAAGAGAGCTCTATAAAAGTTGGATGATTTAGTGGTCTAATGTATGGCAGTGTCTCATATACAAGAGGGTAGAAATGCTTAAATACGGTGCCTGATGGGAGATAAAATCAAAGCATTCAAGTATTTCAACGTCTCTAGTTATTTTGACAAACATTACTACCTACATGATTTCATCTACTTGTGATTTCAATCAAAATTGTAGCTAATGGCTAATAAGAAATTTTCTCTTTACAATTATGTCAGTTTACTAGGCAAGACTGAAGTTGGTTATGCTGTCAGCAAATTGAAAAAGAAACCAAGTATCTAAAATTGCATGTATTAACTTGCATCGTTCTCAACATATGCATGGGTTTTAGCGATTCACAAATACTGTTCCCACTTTTGAAGATCATATAATAAGGGGTAGGAGATTTTATTAATGGTTTTTATTTGTTATTACTTCTAGGAATAAGTAAATAATGGATATATACAAAGGGATGTGTGAAAACATGGAAACTGTATTAAAATGATGCAGTTATCAGAATGTTTTAATTTTTAAAATTTAAAATATCTTATCCAAGAGCATACTTATATTAGTTAAAAGCCACAGTTCCTTCTTAGTGCATGGACAGCATCTCCCACATTTTTCCCTAAATAGCAACAAATTCTGGTTATGTATGTTATCTGTACCCTGTAAATAATGTGGGACTGGTTGATGGACAGTGTGGGTTTTTTTTTCCTTTTTCTTGACATTCTCAGGTCACTTTTCCAAGTTTATAATTTATTTATTGTGCAAACAATAACTGTGCTGCTTATTTCTTATTTTTTATTCTTTATTTTTTCAGTTAAATGTAGCATGCCCAGTTAGACAATTTGCAGTTGCATGGCAATGGGAAAATACAATTGTCTATGTTATTAAAATTAAGACTTCTCTGCAGTAAGTTAAAAACAGCTGAACCAAAACACTTCAAACTTGGCAGGTGGCTAGAGCTCCTGAGAAATCATGTCACAGTTAAGTTTCAAAGAAATATTTGAAAATAAAGTTTAGAGCTCCTTAACGTCTCTTCTGAGCCCAAACTTTTGACAGATGTCAAGATGTTAGGAAATCATTTTAGAAGAGAAGAAACTAGCATAACTGTCTTTTTCACCTCTGCCCAGAGAGATAAAGCAAAGAGCAAGTCAGTTATGGCTTTGAAAGAGAATTCTACCATAATAATTTGAGAAGATTTTCACTTCTGTGGCTGGATGATGCAGTATCAGGGGTGCTGCGGTGCAGCTGAAATCATATTGTTGGGGACGGGGTTATATCTCAGCAGCATAAGCACCTGCCTGGCAAGTTCAAGGTCCTGAGTTCTATTTCTGGTATCAAAAAAAGAAAGAGAAGAAGAAGACATTATATGGGCTAGTGTTCTAGCCCAAACCATATTAATCATTAGTTAGCTAAGTTCACAAAACTCTTTTATCATTTGTTTTAAAGAGAAAAAAGAAAGATAATTAGAGAGTAACAATGGTTAATACATGCATATTGCTATGTTTAAATTAGTTAATCAAAGTACAATATATTGGTATTTAATTGTGCAAACAATATTAACACATTTCTTTTTAATGAACTAAGAGAAATTAGTAGTATAATTATCTTAACTATCATATGTTATTTCTCTTAGTTTCTCACACAGGGAGACAACATGATGTTTATACATGTGAGTCTGATTTATTTTACTTATGAGTATGGTCTGTAGTTGTACTCATACACCTATAAAAGCCTCCAGTCTATCCTTTATGGCTGAATAGTGCTTCATTGCATAAAAATACCACAACTTTTTTTTTTTATCTATTCTTTAGTTGATGGACATTTGAATTGTTTCCAAGGTCTAGCTATTACAAATTGTGCTGCTATAAACATAGGCGGACATGTATCATTTTGGTTCAATGTTTTTAATGTTCTGGGAGGATACCCAGCAGGGAAACAGTTGAGTCAAATGGTATCTCCAATCTTGGATTTTTGAGGAATCTCCACACTGATTTCCACAGTGGTTGCACCATTGTCACTCCCGCCAACACTGGAGAAGGGTTCCTGTCTCCCCACATCCCCACCAGCATGTATTAGCTAATTTCCTGATATTAGCCACTCTTTCTGGGATGAGGTGGAGTCTCTCGAATGACCAATAATGAACAGTTTTTCATATATTTATTTGCTGTTTGTATTTCTTCATCTGAGATGTATATATGCATCTCAGATGCCCATTTTTGGATTGGGCCTTTAAATTTGGGAAGTCTGATTTCTTTGAGCTCTTTATATGTTCTAAATAGTAGTCCTTCATCTGAGGAACAAGTGGCAAATATTTTTTTCCACATTATGGACTATCTCTTCACTCTGTTTCTCTTGCTGTACAAAGCTTTTTAATAAGATGACATTCCAGTTGTTAAATCTTCATTATCACTCTTGTACAACTGGAATTTTATTCATAGGGACTTTACCTACTTATGAAGCTTCAGTTTTTCTATGCACCCAATGCATATCACAATATCAACTGGGTCCTTTTATGATAGATTTCTAGATATCTTGAAAAACTAAAAGAAGTTAAAATCATTTTTCATATCCTTTCCCTCATCTGTACTCCTGCCTGTACAACTCAAAGTTACTGAATTGTGTCAAACTTCCTGTTTGGTTTTATTAGGATACATTTGATGTAAGGATTTTTAAAAACTGAATTTAAATTCAACACTTGTGATTTTGACTAATCAGGGCTAAGAAAGTCAGAGATCAATCGTTTTAGGTGGTAATATAGTCAAGGTTATAAAATTAATTATGTGACTTCTCTGGTTTGGGTAATCAGATGATCAAAATATCTAATTCAAATAAATTAAACTTTAATGTTATTTATGTTCAACTTTTTTTGGTAATATGAATATTCACTAATATTATGCAACCCAACCCACATTTATTTGCAGGTAAGATAGGGAATAAATAAGTTAAGAGCACATAATGTAAAAGCTAAGGTAGTGCATATTGAAAATGTAACCAGAATTTAATAACTTTTAAAGAGAACAGTGCTGTTTATCACTCTAATCATAATGTGATACAGAAAACATTATATAGTGTGGAACTTGTACGTTAGAAGCCTGTAGTACAGTGGTCATAGGTTATATTCTACACATTTATGAGTCTAAGGGGAGTATTTGTTGTATCTTCATGAATGTTCTATATGGTTGACAATAAATAATTTCAGAGGAGACAAATAATTATTAGGAAAAGAAAATTCAGTGATGATCTCTAATCATTACTGGGTTGTGAACAAACATATAAAATCACCTGGTATAAATAATGAAATTTATAGTTTTTGTCTATAATTCAAGCCATAGAAAGTTGGAACCAAATGAATGCATTGTCTAGGAAATGCAAATAAGTTGAAAAAATGAGTTTAACTCAACAAGCTTTTGTGGTACTTGGGCTTATATTACCAAAATAAAGAAAAGCTATGCTTATTTTCAATATTCAAGGGAATATAATAGATTTGAATGTCATCCTAACTGACCTCAGTATGCAAATTAACTCAGTCAAAATGCAAGGCCTTCAAGCAAGTATTTGCCTAGTTAGGCTACAAGGATATGTTTGTAGCATGGATTATCCAGAGTAAAGAAAAATCCTGTCTAGCTGCTTAGAGGAATTGAAATCAGGATTTGGTACAGAGAGTAGGAGACCTGGTCAAAGTGCAGGGCAGGATTACAGTCCAATGGGAAGGTGGAGAGGAAATAAATAGTCTGCATTTGCACTGCATAGTTTTATAGATGCTACCAGGTGTACAGGATCACATTCTAATTTCATTTGACATGGGCACCACAATTAGGTTGATGGATTTGGTTTCCATTTGTAGAAGAGCTCTGTCTCACCTTGAAATCAATATTTTGTTGGTCTTTTACATATCCGTGAATGTAATATTTGAGGCTAAGAAACTTTGCAAGTGCTATCTACTTTGTAAGTTTTACCTACCCATTCTGAAATCTCAGCCACACTGAGACAGGTAGGGGATAGTTAAAGGTTTACTGTATGGGAATTATGCAAATGTGTCTTCCTTCATTGCTGGAAGTGACTTTTAAATTCATGAGCCACCAACACCTATAGGTAGTCCAAAGCATCCTTAGGTATAAACTTTTTGAACCTATATCCAAAATTATCTAGATTACACAGGACAGTTGTTAATTCTAAGAATCCTCCCAGTAGGAAAATTTTATTAGAGCATTATGAAATATCTTGCAAAGTAAACTCACACAAAATGATTCATAGAAGCCACACATGTCTGCATTCATGTTGATAATGGTCTTGGATTTGCCTATAATTGATTAAAAATATCTGAGACATCTTCAGAGTTATTAACTTTATTTCCAAACCTTTTTCCAGTCACTCTATCTATGGAGATCTGTGTTGCTGACATTTTTTTGTTAGATGTGTGCTAGAAAATTGATAGAGTACAGTGGAACAATGATTCTTAGTCCACAGGGCTCAAGAATCATTTAATCAATGAATAGTGTCCTGACAGAGCTATGGACTGAGATTTCCTTACAATAGATACAACCCAGAGCAGCTTCTGAGTGACAAGACTGCCTGCATACGCCAAGCAGAAGAGTTTTTCTGCTATCAAAAAAGGCTGCTTTAGAGTTATTCATAGTTTTGTTATTCTTCAACATCAATGAAATGGGTTGGACATGTATAATAGCTTTTTATTCTACAAGTGAAGACAATTGAGACAAATGATTAAGAAATCAAATTTACATTTTGGTCTCTGAGGAAAAAAAAAGAAAATACATTCCAAATCCATTAGCTTGTGGAACTACTGCATTAAAATTGCAAGATGTTGCTTGCTAAGTGATATCAATGAAGCTAAAAACAAAACTGATTGCTTAAATATTGTCAGTTTTGATTGTTTCTTCCAAATCACAAAGAAACACATTTTTCTCACATTGTAACCTTTACATGGCAAACTCCTTTTTAATCTAATAAATTGTTAGCATTTATATAATTCTAGTTTAATAGTGAAAGTATAGGTAAACTTCAATCAGGTTGATTTGAAATATTGGGCAACAAAGGAACTTCTTCTAACAGTAACTCGATGAGCTAGTGATGGGCTCTATCTAGAAATTACCAGTGCACTGCAATTTCAATGATACTTAGTGTCTTTATTCAAGAAACTTACAACAAAAATATATCGATACCTGTGAACTGATAACCACTGAATGATACATGTGAAAAAGAAAATATAAGTTAATAATTTAAGCATGGATGAAATATAAACTGTCATAAGACAAAATGACATGAAATTAATAAGGATAATACATAGAAAGAAATGTTTGAGCCATAGGGCAAGGATGATTCAAGTACTGGAATCCTAGAGTACTGTGTGTACTTATTTATGCACTTGATACCAGTGGGAAAAAATAAGAAGGAACAATTGTTAACAAATCTTTGCCGAAGTATCCATCAATAGTCTTTATATTGTCACCTTTCCTTACAATAAAACAAATTAACTTATACTGAATTACTTTAGTAATTGTTTAATAAAATTTTAAATCATGCAGAATAGAATTAGATATACCTAGGTTAAAATCTTGGCTACTAAATCATCTAACTTGAACTTGAACAAGTGGCTTATGCTATTAGAACTAATACAGCATGAAAATAAGTGAAAAGTAGTATATAAAGTACTTGCTGCAAAGGCTATTATGGTTTATACTATTATGTAAGCAGATATACTACAGGTCTATGTTAGAGACAGTGGTAAAAGTTTCTTCCTTTCACAAAACATTTAAAATGCCAGATGAAAATTTATTTGAACTTTACGAACTTGTAATTTTTAGAATATACACCACCAATACTTAAGACTGATCTTCTGATATATTAACTAATTCCTCAATTTGCCTAATGTCAAGTGTTTTCTCAATTTGCCTAATGTCAAGTGTTTTCTCTGAGCTTAATATACATTTTTATTCTAAAATATTGTTATATGTGTGAGACATACACTTGTGGCTCTCATTTTCCAAATGTGCGTTTTCTAATAGTTTTCTTTTTAATAAGTCATGTTGCCTGTACCAAGTAACTAAGTGCAAAACAGATTGTTAATGAACGCCCTGCTTATGTATATCGCAGAGGCTTTTGGAAAGTGAAGTATTATGCAAGAATGAATAAATATGTGGATGCATTATCATAATGAATGAGAGGGTTCCATCCTGGTTTAGAAGAGCTTAGGCAGAATCTAGTCACCTTCTGTGCATATCACAACTAGTCCTGTAGGAGTCGAGTACATTTTGCTAAGGAATCTGAAGATTTTAGACAAGCGAATGGTCAAGTCTACCAGGAAAATTGTATAGGGTTACCCTTGTCTAGGATCACAGACAGCTGTCATTTTTTCAGTATCACTGGTGGGGAATGTTTTAGGTTTTATCACAGAAATATGAAATATAAATCCAGGCTCAAGGAGTTTTTAAACTCCAGGAAATATACTCCTGCCCTTTATAAAGATAAGCTTTCATTTCTTAAGGGATTGAGACTCAGTGCTGAATACAATCAGCAATGAGAAGGATTGATTTTGGCTTGGTATCAAAAAATTTGACTTCATATGATATTAGAAGAAAAACTATTAGAGACAAGGGGAAGGAGATTGAAGAAGAAGGGAAAGAGATCAGTGGGAGGAATCTCAAAATATACACGTGTACAAATATGACAAAATGCAATTAATTAGCCTGTGTGATTAACGTACTGTTATAAATCACTTTAAAAAGTTTGTTAAAAATGAAAAAAATGAGTACAATTCTAAATATTTAGTGAATATATGTTTACCCATAAAATCAGGGCTATAGAACATAGCAGACAAAGAAATGGAAATTTTGAAACATCGGAAGAATTAGAAAGCAATACTTTTGTTGATCTGTTGATTGTTTAGAATAAAAGTTTTATTTCATAAGGAAAGTAACATATGTATGGTTGGGAAAGTGCTGTGCTGGAGGGATATTTTACTGCATTTAAATGACAGTCTGGGTTTTACTATTCAATTCTAATTCAGTTGCTACTATATATAGTTTTTAAGTGTTTATTCTGTACCAGACAACATACTCAACACATTTTGAAAGACAATGTGAACTTACTTGCATAGGCAGATAACTTGTTTGAAAGCAACACATAAAGGTTCTGTTTTGTTTGTTCATTAATTTTTATATTAATTTTTATATTATATTATATTATAAAAGTTAGTTGAGAAAATAAAAAGTAACTACTTTAGCATAATACGAAAGTTACCAGAATTATTTGGTCTACTCATGGAAGGCAGGCACAGCCATCTGGGCCAGTGCACTCCTGGTTTCAAAGCCTGACTAAAATGTAGCGTATAATTTATGAGTTGTTATTACCATTTTTGCTTTTTCAAAAAAGTTTTAAAAGGTTTGAACAATACTAAATTCTCTAAAAAATTCCAGAAGTCATTTAGTATCTACTGAATGTCATCACAATATTGAAAGGGAAAAAATCATATCTAGGGGCAAATCTCTGGGGAGACTATATTACAGCTACTCTACGCTGAAACACTTGGTAAAGTTGCTTTTAACAATTCCACACTTGATGGCAGTGTTCTGCAGCAAATCCAGGAAATACTCAGGCAGGGCTCAGCCTGGATTCAGATTTATTGGGAAGCCAGACTCCATTTGAATGTGCACATTATTCTTATTGAGAGTCATCAATGCTTTGTCAAATTCTACAAATGTCTTTTAAATGACCATGAAAGTAAAAAGACAGTGAAATGTGAGAGGTAACCCTCATTGCAGACATAATAATTTTTACTCCTAAATCTGTTTCCAAATTATCCAAGCACAGAAAGGATACAATTAGCACATAGAGTACAAAGAAAAGGGAATGACTACAGTTTCCCTTTGGATTCTAGGTCTCTGTATTCCCTATCTAAACCTGCAGATGGAGAACAGAAAAAGACAAATGTCACATTATTTCATATTTTTCTTAAGGATTTGTAATTGCACTACTGTTGAAAGCTAGATCTTCTAGTTAGTGAAACAGGGTGTGAACAGAGGAAAAAAAATAATCTAATGATAGGTAGAAAAGGTTGTCTAAAGTATATGTAAACATTTTAGCATAAAGAAGTTGCTGCCCACAGACACAATCCTGTGTACATCTGTGTCTGTGCCTGTGTAAATCTGTGTGTGTGGGCACACAGACATTAATTTAACTTTCATGGATATTTATTTCTGGATATGATTATTGGAACTACATCACACAAACATCCAAATTTCTATCCCAACTGCTTGCTCACCAAATCTGTAGATAATTAAATATTTGTAGTTGCATCACAGAAGCAGAATCAGTAACAGACTTTCTAGTTAAAAGTTTGTACCTATTCGCAGTTTTTGGCATTTGTTAGTTTCAGATGGAATGGTTGCTGATAAAATTTATTCATTGTTTTATTCAAATGGATGAAGAGCTTAAATTTGGCTGCCATTATTATGTAAACTCTACTCTGATTAAGGCACAGCTTCTTAGATAGAATAAAGGCTTCAAAGGAAATTGCACATAATAAAGTAACATGTTACCTTCTAAGGAGTAGGTACACTTGATTTATACAACCCTGAGTAATTACAGTAATTCATAATAATAGCATTAGCACTTAGTACACCAGCTTTTTTTGTTTTCTTCCAGAGAAAGGCTTATAGTTTTTATTTGAATCTTGAAAGACATTGGTTCTGCAATGTCTTGTTACATTTTTCTCATTGCTGAGACAAAATACCTGACACTCAAAATTAAGGAAGTAAAGGTTTATTTAGCTCACATTTTGTGGAGGTTTCAGTCCATAGTCAGTTGGCTCCAAGGAAGGGTGGCACGGTACAGGGGCAGTATTTCAAGATGGCAGAAGACAGCACACGCAGTAAGAGCAAAAAAGGGAAGACCAAAACTCTTTTCCTTCCTTATATTGTGAGTAGGCTACCCCCCACAGTAGTTGGTAGCACTCACACCTTCTCCCTGTCCTCCTCTTACACAGGATAAGGATGTTTGCAAAGTGAGGACGTTGGCTCCCTGCTGAGTTGCTTATTTAAATTCTAAATTTCTCAAGTTAACATAATGTATCAACCATTACAATCCATCCCTTGTCAATTTGGGAACCAGACACATTTCTTTAAACTGGTTTCCAGATACAAAGACATGTTATTCTTAACATTTCACAACCTGAACATTATAATACAGGTTTAACAACCCCTAAGAACCAGTACTATCAATATAATGTTGCATTGGAACGGTAGCATTTCTCCACTTTTATTCTTTCTGATTTTACTGTTTTCTGCCACCTTAAACTGTTGCCCCTGTGCCATGCCACTCGGTCTTAGAACCAGCTGATTATGGATGAAAACCTCCACAAACTGTGAACTAAATAAACCTTTCTTTCCTTAATTTGGGATGTCGAGTATTTTATCCTAGCAATGAAAGAAAAGTAACTAAAACACAAGAAGTTAAGTGGGGGAAAACTGGTAACTATTCCTGATTCCAAGTTTAGAAATATTCAGCTATACCAGTGGCTGGCTTTTCAGTGTCTAAGACATATCACTAGTTTCTGTGTCTGTCTTTTTCTTTTTCTCTCTCTATCTCCTTCTTTATTTGTAATAGCTCAATAGGAAAGATATGAGAGGTTTTATTATAATGATTGTTTTCATGATGAGAAAATTAAAACAATATATAATTATTGTGCTGCACTAATTATTGAGAAACTGGTAAAAATAATAGTATTCACATTCAAATCTCTTACCATTTTAAACAGTATTCATAGTAAAATAACCTTCTATTAGTTAAAAAAATTCAGCATATCTACCAAATGAAAAAAATATTATATACTTTATGAATTTATACTTTTATAAAAATGTCCTTGTGTAATAGCAGTGTAAGTATGACTTCAATAACTGAACTAATTTGCCTTTAACCTAGTAAACATGAAACTTTTCTGCCATATCTGTATGATCCTATTTGAAATTAAACAAATTATCACAAATTTAAGGAGGTTCATAGTTCTTATTTGTGTGTATCATGTAGCACTATAATTATAAGATTTACTTTCATCTTAAAGATTCTATCCAATTGTAAGCATGGAAAAATGAATTTACATTTGTACTAAAATAATTTAATTAATAATTAATAATGTAATATAGTTTCATACTGCTGCTTTGTTTCAAAGTGTGGTTTTCTAATCACTTCATTTAAGTACTGAATAGAGAGTAGTTATTAAAGTTCTCATTTTATAACTAACTACAGGAAGTGAAATGACATGCCATCTCCTTAATCCTAGTTTGTGGCAGAGTCAAGACTAGTTAAACTATTCTAACTCATATAATCTTTGAACTTCTTACAAAAATTGTCTCCCATTACAAGCCGTGGACATGTGACTATTTCCTTCCCAAACATAACAGCAATGTGATCAGTGTATCAAATGTTCCCATCAACTGTTAATACCAAAGCTCAATTTTGGTCTGAAGTAGAGTATAAAGAGAAGCAAGATAAAAGGAAAACCAAAAATTTTTGTTTCCGAAATTTTTTCTCACCATTATGTTCATTTGTCAAGAATATGTGAAGTTTATTTGGCATGAACTGTGTGCCTGATGCTATGATATTTAAAATTAAAAATGTATAAAAGAAGTCATTAAGCTTTATTCACAGGTGTTTCCAGAGACGCCATTGTTTCTTTCCCTACTTTGGTAGCACTTGTTTCTGACCCACCAAGATCTTTTCTGTTGCTCCTCTTACTTTATCTTGTGAAAACTAACGTTTAACATGGTGTTTCAGATATAAAAGAAAAGACTTTTGTAGCAAAGAATACTTTTAGAAAAAAAATCATGATGAGACTTAAGCTAATTTACAAACATGCTTTTTGATAGATAAAAGTAGTGTCAAAACAATCAAAAACAATCCAAAGACTATAGTGAAACTGGACAATACAGTAGCAAACTTGGCAACTATTTCAATGATACTCTAATCAGTAAAGATATAATGCAACTTTTTTTAAACATAGATGAAACAGTTGTCAATGTGATATGTAAGGCTACAAGTCTCTACATTCAAGGAATTAAAATCGCTCCAAGTATTTTCTCTTACAATAATGAATTTAAGCATTTAATCAAGAAACGATTAAATGCAAATACCCTCAAAACTTGGAAATAAAGAGGCATTATTAAAAACTCCATTGATCAGTAAAAAGGTCACAATACCAATAAGAGAATAAATATGACAGTGGGACCTTGCATATAACAATTTGTACACTAGTGCCTACAGAAATTTTAGTGTATTGCTTTACCACTTCAAATGCACTCTACTTTCTTTGCTGAATGTTGTACTTCTCTTTTGTCTATTGTACTAGACCAACTCAGTGGTTAGAGGAATCTGGAGAGACACCAAGACATAGAGACCCCTGTCTGAGTCCAGTCCAGTTTTATTTTTTCTGAAAGGATGAAAGATAGGTCTCCAGGGTGTATCCTATCCCAGTGAGTCTTGTATTATGGTATCTCCTCACCAAATCCCCCCCAAGCACTCTAGAAAGTTCATTCTAGGCATATCACTCCTGCAATGTTCCTCAGCATGTAGGTGCCTCAGCACACCTCTAGGCAGATTCCTCCGACACTACACAAAGCAGCTACTCAGTGAAGTCCACCAATACTTCAGCTACTTCTACCTGTGAACCATAGATACTGTCTTAGTTACTTTTATTATTGCTGGGACAAACTACTCAACCCCCAAAGTTGAATATGAGCTTATGATTTGTAACGGTTTCAGTCCCTGATTGACTGGCTCTAAGACAGGGTGATTTGATGCAGGAACAAACACTCATGGTGGTGGAAGAAATCAAAATCAACAAGAAGGAGGAGCAGGCATCTTTCTGTCTCTTATATTGTATACAGGCTGCCTACCCTAGTAGCATTCACACCTTTAATCTCAGCATTAGACTATGAATCAGTCACCAACTCCAAATCCAGCTGCCTTCAAAACAGCCACCCACCATGACACAGGACGCTTTGGGTGGAACATTTAAATACAAACCCTAACCTTCAGATAGGGTGGGGAGCCTACAGATGATGTGATGTAAGGAACATAAAGATGCTTGCTTTATCTCTCTTTCTCTCTTCTGTTTGCTTTTCCTGTTTTTCACTGCCAAGAACTGTTCCCCCATCGCCATGTGCCACCCTGTTTAGGAGTCAGCTGATTATGGACTGAAACGTCTATAGATTGTGAGCTGAATAAACCTTTCCTCTTTTAATTTTGGGTGTCAGATATGTTGTCTCAGTGATGAGGAAAATGACTAAGACAAATACCTCTCTCTAGTGAAACCTGGGAAGAGAGTCCAGGGCTCTTCTAGAATTTTTGTTTGAGTCCTCTGCCTCAGTCCTACAAGAGTGGTTGGTTAGTACACTCAACTATTCTTATATTCATTAGAGTTCTCTTTATAATTTTGAATATGATTCCTTTTATAGTTAATAATTTGATATAAAAAGCACCGTTGACATTTCTACATAAGCTTTGTTTCCTGATAGAATCCTGGTTTAGTCAGCTTTCTCATCTCTGGTACCCAACACCTGACATCCATAAATTAAAGGAAGAGGCTTAATTTAGGTTAAGGTTTGAGGAGGTTCAGTCCTTGGTCATCTGGCTCCAAGGCAGGAGCAAGGTGGAAGAATGGCATGGCAAAGCAAAGTTGATCAGTCCTGAAAGGCCATGATGCACAGCAGGGATACAAAGGCAGTGAACAAAAAGCAGGCACAAGACATAAAGCCTCCAAGGCCACACCTTCATGACCCTCCAAACATAGAAGTTGCTCCACCAGCCTTTGAGACAGATCCCTAAGCCTATCAGTCACTTCAACAAAACCCTCACAGTTCCTTACTAATGAAACAGTGTTTTGCAATTTATGACTTTCAACATATAGTTCACAATCAAGTAGTGATGATATCTCAATGATGATGTTTAATGTGAAAGGAAAAAGTGTTTCACAACCAAGTTTATTAAAAACACACACGTATCTTAAAATTAATGTGATACACATATTAGAAAAAGTAAAAAAAATTATACCATCATGTTTATAACTTCTTGAAACACTGAAAATATTCGATGCTTCTTTGTAATAAAATATTCATAGCCTAGTAGAAACACAGGAGACTCAATATTATAAACATGATTCAAAAACCCTATTTCACTTAATGGTGAAAACTTTGGAAACATTTAACTTAAGATGCACAATGAAACCACAAGGACAAATGACCAAAAGTATAGTATCCTGAAAAGACACAAAAATAAATTTCATAAAAGCAAAAGTTGATATATTAGGCTGTGATAACATTAAAAATATCTCTTTATCAATGAAATAATCAAAACAATAAGTGTGTCGCAGAGCAGTGTCCTCTCCTTTGCCATGACTCATCTCTATTCCTGTCTTTGGTTATGTCCTCCCTATCCTCCCGAAGGCTCAATGTCTTACTTATCTAAATCTTCCCATCTGCTTAGCTATCAATCCATGTCCTCACTGATGATGTGCTCAGTTATCTCAGAAATCAACCTAAAGACTTCCCAAGACTTGTTACATTAAGAGGTTTCACTCCTCAAATAATCCATATGCAAAAATGATTTACTTAGCCTTTTATGTGTACGGAATACAAACCTAATCTCTTGGGAGGTCCAAAAAATATATTAGACATGATCTTTGATTTCACTTAATTTTACGTGCAACATTTCACTATTTTCCATAACTCAGTTCACAAATGTTTCTACTTGCAAACAATTTAGTTTGCAAAAGAAAAAAAGCATTTGGCAAAATTCTATTTTCCTTTCATCGACTCCACGTGGGATGACAAAAAGCGATCATGGCCATCTTCCCCACACAAACACAAATGCAGCTATCTTCCCTGAAGTGGTAAAACAAATTAAATTCATAAACTGAGGTATTACTGTATTAGTAATGTTTTTCAAAATTAATTGTAACATTCAAAACAATATATAACTATTATGTTGCCCACAACTTTAGAGCACTCACAACAATGTTATGTATTAACTAAATGCCCTACAGATGGTTCTTGGTTGGCTGATTGATTGCTTCATTAAATTCAGTGTCAGAGTTTGATTGGAAGAGACATTTTTATTCACATCTTTAGCAACAACAAGCAGCAAGTTAACATAAATATCTATTCCAGCTTTTCATGGCTACAAAGGTTTGTTTTTTTTTTTTTTAATCACCTGAAGCATAAATACTTTCAGTGTTCATGCCAGTTCATTTTACTTTATTGAGTGTTCTGAAATGAAGCTAAATCAATTAAGAGTGCTATAATGCACAGCAACTCTTTTGAGATGCAGTCTTTCTAGAAATATTTTCTTAATACGTAATTCATCTTCATTTCTATGGGCTTATGGAAATATTCTTAACAATAAGTTTTTCTTTTTATTTCATGAGTATCATTTTTTAAAAGTTCCTCCCCACATAGTCTAAGACTTTTAGATCATTAGGTTGAAGTAAGATTGACTTGTTTAACAGTCAAAGTAGAAGAGAGAAACATCAAGCCAACAAAGCAGGAGGTATAGACCAGTGAAATTCAATTTCCTCCAGTAAATTACTATGAGCAGATAACAGCAAACAAGTCATTTAAACAGAGTAGATGAGTCATTTATCCATTGTTCAGAGTTAGCAAAATTCATTGGACTGTAGGAACACCGTGGTTATTGACACAATTTAATGTGTGCCATTTATCAAGAGCCTACTAGTTTAAAGAACTAGTTTAGAGAATTCTACCAAAATCAGAAATGAGAGGGTATTTTTGTTTACAGGAAAGAGAACTGAAGGAGTCGACTCAACACGCTTTCAGATGACCTCAATCAGGTAATAACTTATAAGAGATACGGTATAATATATATAAATTCTAAGTCTTTAAATATTTATCAGCTATAGTAAAAAAATCTACATATACTCTATCATTTTAATATTGTAGAGGTTTTGTCTTCCTATCTTGTATCTTTTCTGAATACTGATCAATTATATTTTGCATTGGTTTTGGTCCTAAAGATGTTAACAGCAGAAGAGGCGTATAAATTAATGCATATTTATTGACTGATGCAGATCAACAACTGTTTGTTTAAATTTTTCATCTGGCTTTCTGATAATCCTCAAATTATCACTCAGTAAAGGAATCTACCTTTCTATAAGGGCCATTTAGATTTCCTGAAACAGATAACCTCTACGGCAACTCCTCAGACTTTCCATTTTAGCATAAAAATTGTAACAAAGGATTGGTAAACTAACAGAAGTGTCTGTAAACTGCATTTACAAAAGGAAGTCACCCAAGGACTAGGCAGGGATGGCGAACCTCTGGCTCACAGGCGGTAGCAGGCTGTATGACAGCTCTGAAAGTCTCACCATCTCTGGACTGTAGTCTAGCAGAGTTTTCCATAAGCCTTTGCTTTTTTCAATATCTTCTTAACTCTTGTGTTACAGGACATGATTGCAAGAATACAATAACCAATAATCAAATGTTTTTTAAAAAGATCAACTTAATGATTATATTATGCAGAATATAAATATGATTGGTTAGCTGCTCAGTGAAATTTGTGGTGCAACTGAAGAAAGAAAGACACCCAGAACACATACTAGGTGAATTTACCACTGTGTTCTCATGCTTTATCTTTGAAATTATTTATAATAGTCGTGAAATTAACTGTATAAAAAGATAAGTTTATTAAATAATTAGCAAAAAGTCCTTATCTAATTATTATATTGGTACCCAGTATAATAGGGGAGAGAAATTGATGAGTAGAACAGGTCCTAAAACACACACACACACACACACACACACACACACACACACACACACATACACACACACACACACACACACACACACACACATTTCGTTAAAACTAAACTCTAGGAAAAGCATAATTATTTATGGGATTTGTAAAAATAAATAATTTAAAAATAAATGGCAATGCAGACATTTAGAGATTAACTGTACAATATGTCATATTTATTAATGACATTATGTCCTGAAATACTAAGTAAGAAATATCACCATGTGGCAAAATAGCACAAAAGTGTCCTATTTTTAACATCATATATTAGTTGTGAATAAATCTTTTTGTAAGGTTGTTTATTTACAAATGTTAAAGGGTTATTTCTACAGAGTACTCTTGTGGTGGTTTTTCTTTTTTGTTCCATTCACTCCTCTCGTGTTTTTTGAAAATAAATGATGCCACTTCAGAAGTATAACATTTTACATTAATTTAAAAGCATTAATTTAAAAGTTTTCTCTAGCTATCTTAATTGAGTAGTATATCTCAAAATAACCACAAGGACTTTATGTCCCATACAGTTATGATAATTTCCAACGACAAAATTTAAATCTCTTTTATTTGCTGGAATGGAAGTTGGGTAAGAGGAGACTGCTATTGTAGTTCTAATTTGATAGATTTTTATTGTTGTTGCTGTTAATTGAGTGAAGAGAAATTTTAAATAATGAAATAATTCTGAAGAAAAGGAAAAGTGGACCACTGCCAGAGAATATATACCAGAGCAAATAACAAAAGATGTGGGATGAACTGTCCTGGTGCTGGCATGGTAGGCTGATTTTAGGAAAGGAGACCTCAAAAGCACCAGCAGAATGTTGAAGTATTTCAACTTCAATTTAGAGTAGCTGCTGATTAGAAGATGTGGAAAGGGAGACATAAGGCACTTCCTTTTCAATTACTTCTAATAATTCTGTTAATTCCCCTGAAATCTCTCTGAATAGTAAACTCCTTAAAGCAAATTAAGAAATTCTCCAAATAGAATTTCTGTATTTTACTTGGTAAAACCTAGTTTGTCCAAGTATAAAGAATGTAAACAAACAAATAAATAGATATACCTTGAGACCATAAGGTTAGGTGAAGTAAATCAAACACAAAAGCTTAAATATGAGAATCTCAAATTGTAAATAGAAAACAGAATAAAAGATAAAGTGTGCACCCATGTTTATTGCAACATAATTTGTAATAGCTAAATCTTGGGAACAACCAACATGCCCATCAACTCACAATGGATGAAAAAGACATGGTATTTTTATACAATGGAGTATTAATCAGCTATAAAAAGGATTCTCTTGTGGCTTTTATAGGTAACTGAAGGCAACATGAGACTATCCTCATAAGTGACATAAATCAGACTCACAATTATAAATATCATATTGTCTCTCTAGTATAAAAATAATAGTAAAACTGAAGGAGGAATAAGATACGAAATGTATAATACATATTGTAATAATGAAAGGGAAAGAAAGTGCTCTAAAAGATATAAATGTATGTATGGTTATACATCGTAGTGTGCAAGATAGATAACCACACTACTAAGTTTTTGTTAGTTCATCAAACAGAATAGTTTGTACTGTCATTGATTGTCTGGCCACTTTTTAATGCTTTGGTTTTGTAACATGAAAAACTACTTCTAAGTATACAATCTGTAATTTATCAACTAAAAAAAGAGCATAAAATGTAGGGAGATGGAACTTTCTCAAATGGGAAAAAGATTAAGAGATGGAAGGAGAAGTATTAGAGCCAGGTGAAAAAGGAATGATAAAGGATATAAGATGTGTTATGTACATTTATCAACTCCACACAAGGAATGTAAATATTATGTACAGCAAACATACCACTTAAAAAAAGAAATATATGATTTTCAAAATGTTTTCACCTGTTATCAAGTTGTATACAATATGCTTGGGATATGGGAAATACTGAGTTCAAATTTACTCATGCATAGAAAATATGATATATATATATATATATATATATATATATGTGAAGACAACATGAAGATTACATATAAAGTGTGATTTTATGCTTTAGTGTCTCAATAATGTCCTCTTTTTACAATGACCATAAGGTTAATATTAATCTAGAAATGTGCTATAAAGAAATCAGAAATAATTGAATATATTATTTGGTTACATTTTTATTAAATGTTCAAAATAGGCAAATATGCAGAAATGGAAGATATGTTAGCAATTACTTAGGAGTTGGTGGCACTAAGGAGTTGGTAGAGTGAGAGGAAAAAGCATGGGACTTATTTATGAGGTGATAAACATATCCTGGAGTTGATTATGGTACTTGTTGTGTATATCTGTGAATATATTAACATCCAGTGTTCCTTCAGTATAAAGATCCTTATTTCTACTGTAAACCATTAAATGTATGGATTGCATAGGTGAAAATTGTATCTCAGTAAGTTACCTTTAAAAATGAAATAAAACCTTTTTAAGATCAGTAAAAAATAAAATTTCAAGATCTCCACCTATAAAGATTTATAAAAAAAAAACCCAAAACACACTATGTGTAGCAATATTGGTAAATACAACTATTATAAATTTAAAGTTAAATCATCTTTTCATTAAGAGAGTGAAATTTTGTAATATACATGCACATAAAATAATCATATTATGAATAAAAACTCTCACAATCAAAACCAAAGGAAAGCTTAGCAGGAAAATGGGCCGGAGAATAACACTTTACAAATAACAGGCTATTTATACAGCTAATAAAACTATTAAGGGCTCATTATTATTAGAGATCAAGGAAATGCAAATTTAAGACAGATTATTATTACACATTTACTGAGAAGATTCAATTTAAAAATACAGAACATTACTGAGTGCTTGAAATATTTCACAACTGTTACGTATTGAATCCAAGTGCCAACATCTACTAAAAATTTTATACTCATATTTATATTAAATGATCCAATATTTATAATTTTTGGCACACCAAAAAAAGATGACATATTTACCAGAGAGTATACAATAATTTTTGTAATAGCACTATTTATATTATTCTTATCCTGGGAACCACCTAATATTTATTGTTTAAATTTGATAAATATCTTATACCCTTAACACTTAGTAAAGTTTTCAGAGTGCTTGAAATAAAATAATTGTGATAGTCAGCCGTGATTACCTGTGAAGGGAATGCTGAGACAGGTGTACTAAAAACTGAAAGAGGGAGAAAGGATCCAAGCATCGCACATTAAATTATGCCAACTTTAGTAAAAGGATTATTTTAAACTGATGAGAACCAAAAATCAGCAAACATATCTAAAACTTGTCCCTATCTGCTTAAAAGCACCTTTTAAATTTCCCTTCTAAAATGACATTTGTTCCACTTGAAAAGACACTCCTTTCTCCTGTGTAAGGAAAAGAATGACTTGATTGGCTAATAGTCCTACTAACTAAACCTTATTTTCTACACATTTCTTAGTTGTTTTTCAGCTTTTACTGCCCAAGAAGACCAAGATACTCTTCTTCTGTTTAGCCATATTTCCATGGTTTAATCATTCTTTGTTAAGGTCAAATACAAGCCTCAAATTCTAATTATGTTTCAGGATACTCATAGTATTAATTCATTTAAGCAGCTATACTAAAATGATTTAGATTAGATACTTTATAAACAATGTCAAGTTATTGCTCATAGTCCTAAAGGACAGGGAAGTTCAATATCAAGATGCTTTTGACCTGGACATAGTGGTACATGCCTGTCATCCTAGGAGCTGGAGCCTGAGATAGGAGGAACACAGTGAGCTTCATTTAGTATGGGCTATATAGTGAGGTCAAGGCCAGTATTTCCAAGTCCTGAAAAAAAACAAAATAAACTGAAACAAAACAAAACAAACAAGATACTCTCAAATTCAGAATGTAGTGATGATAGTGATGACTTTATTTCACTTGTGAGATCTTCTAAGTGCCCTCCATGGCAAAAGGGGAAGGCAGGCCCTGCAGTCTCTTCTCTAATGATACTAACCCTATTCATAAAGGTGGGATTTAATATCTTACTCTCTTCTCCCACATACCACATCTTTCACATTGTCAAGGTTAAGTTTTAGTGCATGAATTTGGAGGGACACCAACTTTCATATCATAGTATTCATGTCTGACTCTTCCCATTTACAAGCACAATGTGCTGATAAATAAACGTTTTCAATTCTGAGTTGATATGTCTTTTGACAGTTTAATTAGTGTGCCTCATATACAGAAGATAAAGAAGCAAAGAGAAAATCCCTCTTCCCCCAAGTGAACCAACAGGGGTCTAGATACTTTGGTGAACTGGGATTTTTTTGTTGATATTTCTTTGTTTTGAACTTGGAGATGTTTAGTGAACTCAGTGAAAATTCATGCAGCTGTATATTATGATCTGATGCATGTTTTATTTTTAGAAAAGATATTTGAAATAGGAAAAAAGAAACATGAAAGGACATGCAAGTAGAAAATAGCAGTAGTAATGACAAGGGAACAAAAGAGTACCAGCTCCTGCAGAAATAGTAGGGATAGTTTAGGGGAATCAAAATAGGGATATCTTTTTCCATAAATTTTATTAGTCCATAAGGGTTATGTAGCTTTAAATATGCACGGATCATATTTTAACCATTTCCTGCTCCTTCACTTCCATTGCTAAGCCCTCTCTTCTAGTTTAACTGTTTAGGGAAGTTAAAACGTGTGTAACATATTTTGGTGATATTTATTTCTATAATTCATCACCATTCCTTATCTTCTTCCCCTTATTTCCTTCTCTTGTATGTTAATAATCTCCCTTTTTTGAGGCCATTGTTTAGATTCCACATATTATAAAGAACATGCAATATTTATCTTTCTAAGTCTGGATTACTTTTTCAGCACAGTGATCTCCACACCCATTCCCTTATTTTCAAATGACAAAATTTCATGCTTTTTGTGGCAGAAAAATACTCCAAGTGCTCTTTATTCATTGATCTGTTTATGGGTGTGTAAGCTGGTTCCGGGTCTTGGGGATTGCATATTATGCCACAATAAACAAGGATATGAAATTTTCCCAATGATATGTTGACTAATTCTTTCGGTTACAAAGTAAGCACTGCTATATCTGGATCAAATAGTAGTTCTATTTTAAGTGTTTTGTGGAACCTCAATATTTATTTCCACAGTAGCTGTTCTAATTGATGCCCCAAACAGAAATGTGTCTCTTTCCCCCAAATCTTTGCCAGTGTTTATTGTTTTCTTATATTCTAGAAGATAGCCATTCTGACTGTGGTGAAATGTAATCTCAATGTAATTTTGTATTTCTCTAATAGCTAGAAATGTCAATCATTTTACTTTACTCATTGTGGAGACAAATACACAACACCCAACATTTAAAAGGGAAAGTTTCTTGCTCATTTTGTAGAAGTTTCAATTCATGGTTGGCTGGCTCCAAAGCAGAACGGCATGGCAGAGGTTAACAGTTCACAACAGGCAAAGTGTGGAAAGCAGAAGAACCCGTAGCCTAACTCTCCCTTCTTTCCTGTCCAGCCTACCTGCCCTTTCAGTGCTGCCACCCACACCCAGAGTGGGCCTTCCTTGTGCCAAGCCAATTAGTGAACTAATTTACTAATCACACACCCTTAATCTCTGCATCACACCCTTAATCCTAGCTTGACACCCTTATAACCTCTGAGAAGTCCCACCTATGATCATGTGAAGTTTTAGGGGGAACATCAAGACACAAGCCATTACAGATGGATTGACCATTTGTGACCCTCTTTTGAGAAACAGCCTTTCAATTCTTTTTGTTTATTTATTGGTTGAACTTTGATTTTTTGATCTGTGCATGTACTAGATATTAACCCTCTGTCAGAGAGCGGCTGGCAATAATTTTTTCCTATTCTGGAGGATTTCTCTTTACTCTGTTGTTTTCCTTGCTGTCCAGAAACTATTTAAATCAACACAGTTCCATTTGTTAATTCTTGCTATTATTTTCTGTGAAGCCAAAGATTTTTGACTTACCTTATTATCACAGCATAGAAAATAATGACTATTAAAATTTATTTTATTTTCTTGATAAGAAATTATCCATAGAAAGTTCATTTATGGTGACTCCTGAACAATTTGGGATTGTTCTGTGAGTTTCAAATATAGTGTGGAAATAGGGAAGTAGAAAAATATCCATAATTTACATTTCTTTACCTGTTATCCACTAATCTCAGGTGTTTGAGTCGTGCATTTTGTGCATGAGATATAAATAGAGAACAAAGCCTTTATGGCTTACCACGAGAGCCTTTTGTAATGTAGAAGCAAAAATGTCTTAATTTAAGGAAAAACAATTATTTTCTAGCTGTGTAATTTCAAGTTTTATTACCTCAGAAAGAGAAGATATGAAGAACAGGGTTTAGGAGAGAATAAACACAAATACCTATCTCTTGTGGACAAATGTGCCTGGAATTCAAAAAAAGTTTGGTCTCAAGAAAGAGACCAAATCACTTGCACTATAAAAGAAGCTTCTATTATTTCCAAGAGGGGAACCCTTTGAAATTTGAACAAACAAGTGATAAAGGGAACAATCAACTCTCTATTTTGCTTGGGACGTTATTTAAAGTGAGAGTTCCAGTGAATTGATGCTTCTACTTCTTCTTAGTTCCCAATTCAAACTATTTTCCAGATTTCTTCTGTATCTTTACAAGAGTTTTCTGTAGGACATGCAGCACGTACACTAGGAGTGGTAGTTTTTCAGTGTTCTGTGTCTAATGTTTTGCCTAGGTATGTAATTGATCATGCTTATGATGATAGTCATGTGTCTATGATGTGTTCTAAGGCATATGCTTCTTATATTAATTTCCAGACAGAGTCCATTGGAAGAGGATGTGACCTGGAAGGGAGTATCTCCTTCACTTGTTCTTTTCTGCTTTCTGTGCTGTCTAGCTACCATTCCATGAACAGCTTTTCTTCCTCTATGTCACTCTGCCACGATTTGGAGTTGGCCAACTGTGGACTCTAACCATGACTGTCTATCAGGACTGAGGCCATGGGGAGATATGCTTCTTGTAAATCACAACACACAACTAAAAATTGAAACTGTTGAAGTATTAAAAATTAAGACTTCAGTTACTAGGTGAGAAATAAAGAACACATACTGGTTACCATAAGTTAGGTATTATGTCTCAGCAACAGACATAGACTGAGACCCTGGATAACCTCTTTGGTTGATAAAAGATGCTTTGATGTCCCCCAGGCTTCCTGGCAGATAGGCATGTCATGTTCAGTGGGATGAAAGAAGAGACATTTTACCAATTTTGGGGGGATCCTTGAAATAAGATGGCATAATTTAGCTCCTTGTTGCATGTTTTCTACTGTCTTGACTACAGATGTAACAGACTTTAAGCAGGAAACCCCCATGCTAAATATTTAGGAAAATAAAATAGCAGCAATATGAATATGTTCATTTTAAGATCTATCTGAGATGCAAAGGAGATACAGCCTCCTGATTTAACTCAGTACAATATTGAAGTCTGACATGGACAGAAATCTCAGTTTTGCAATTCCTGCTCCTTAATTGTTAGTAATGTGACCTTTGGTAGACTTTTTCAGTGTTTAAAGATACTTGTGTTATATGTGGAATGGGAAGCATAGAATGCATAGAACACCTATCTCTATTGTTGCTACATGTAATATGTGGGCTTCTCCATGCAAAGCGATTAGTTTATAAGTTACCATGCATGAAGTACTCAGGAAATTTCAATAGTATTGTTTTTATTCCGAACTTTGAGTGGCTGAAGTATATTTAAGACAACTAATTCTATATTTCCAGATCTGTTTATAACTGTTATCTTTAATAGCTCATAAGTACTTTAAAGTCCTCATATCTGAAAAGAATTATATTATTTTCAACTTGCTCTTTTCCTACATTTCTTATTTCAAAGAATGTAACTTTCCACCTACTTAGGCAAACAAAAGTATACAATTATTTTTAGGCTACATATTATCCAAACTATTATCCCCCAATGCTCATGCTTCTGTATTTGTACTATTTTCTATACATTCACACTTGTCCTTCACTATAACTGCTTCAACTTCATCTCATTTACATATATCAGTCTCATAATGATTCTTTCTGCCTACATGCAGTCAATAAAGTATCTTTTAATAGATGTCCACTGACTCAGATCAGAGTTACACTTAAAATCTTCTCTCTGGAAGACTTTTGGTTATAAAATACAAACTTCATCTCACAGTCCACAATGTTTATACTCTCACCCTGCCTATCTTTCAGTTTTATTCTCACATCCCCATGAAGCCCTTAATCCGTCATAAAAATAACTAAGGTGTCTGGACTTCTGCCCTTTCTCAAACAGTTGACATGAACTGTCTTTGCTAATCTGCTGTACAACTTTATGAGGAGGACATTATTGCCAGATTAGGCGAGTCAAATGCTAAAAGGCCAGACACTTATTTGAACTCTGTTACTAGCATGTGGAAGAACTGGATACCCAGCCTACACGGAGACTGCTCTTGGAATCGGGGCTACTCTTGTAATACTAAACCCCAAAACTCACTCTTTCTTTCTTTCTTTCTTTCTTTCTTTCTTTCTTTCTTTCTTTCTTTCTTTCTTTCTTTCTTTCTTTCTTTCTTTCTTTTGCTTCCTTCCTTCCCTCACTCCCTCCCATCTAACTTCTCCTCTCTTTTCTTTGATTCTTTCTCTTTTTTGCTCCATAATGTACCATGTTTTTGGAATGTGGCTGCAAACCTAATAAAAAAATTCAAACTTTCTCTCACCATTCACCATTTTGCAGTTTTTATGACCCATCCAGGAATATTGGACATCCTTCCCCTCTGCTGCAGTAACACAGGATCTTAGCTTTCTCAAGGCCACTGCTCTCAGTTGTAATTACTTGCCTAATCATGTTGCGAGAATAACTAACAACTTTGTCATGAAGTTTTGCAGCCAAAGCAATAATAGATCATGGACATGGTAAGTATTCTATCAGTGATTTTTGCACATAGGAATATTGAGAATGAGTAAATGTAAGAATGAACAGAAAAGACCATGATAGTAGTACAGTCACACAAAAGCTCACTCACATACATGTGCACACATTTGTGCACATAACAAAACGAAATCTAAAATTTGCAATAGTCAAAGAGTTTAATGAAATTTGTGCAAACTTAGTTCTGAACTTTGGGGATAGTGCTCTGGACCAATTTTTAAAAATATTCTCATGAATTTTGTATCTTTTTTGGCTTTTGAAGTGTATTAATTCTGAAGAAAAATAAGTACCATGAAGAGATATAAAAATAAAATAAAACAATAACTAAAGTCAGTTTTAAAACCCTGAAATTTGATAAGCTCTACCAAGACAGAAACACTCCTGTGTACCCCTAGCTGCATGAAGAGGATTAATTTTCTTGTTGGACACAGACACTGTCCTATGTGTATGTGTAGGAAAACTTAGTCTATTCCCTGAAAAGTATCAGCTTTTACGAAAACCAGGGTCTTTTAAAGAACATACAAAGATTCTCAACTTCACAACTTTGACACAAAGACTTCAATCTACTACACTCTTGTTAAATTTACCCCACCTCCCCACTTACTCCAGACACCTTAGTGTGCAAAAAAAGGTTCAGCCAGAAACTGTGCATCTTTCTGAACTGTACTCGTTCTAGGTTGGCCTATCATCATAATTACCTCTCCAAATCTTTTGATTGTCACTGACCTAAATTTTGAATCACCACGCCATAGTTTCTAACACACTGGATCACTCCACCATGGACCTTCCAAAACAAAATCTATTTTTAAATAGACAATTGTACTAAAGTAATCAATAACTGAAGAAACTTAATATATAAATGGTGCTATTTATTTTGCCATGTTATGATCTAGTCTCCAGAGACATTCTATTTTTTTTTTTAACTTTTTTTTCTCTGTCGGTGCAGTCTGAGCTCCGTTGCCAGATGAGTTTTGAAGAATACATTATTGCACTTATGGGTCACATTTTAGTTTTCTTGCTAAAATGAGAAAATCAGTGTTAGAATTATGGTGTGATTGTCTCCAACAGAATACCTATAAAGCTATTGAAACCAGAGAAACACAACACATGTTATTAATATGAGCTTCTTTGTAGTGCTAATGAGTTTGTGCTACTAACTGAATTGGCATTGACATTAATCAAAGAAAGAAAGATCAAATACACACAAATTGAATTGAGTGAGTGAAATTATTAGACATGCTAGGAACACATCTGAAAGATAGTGACAGATAGCAAGCTGCCTATGTTCACATCATAAAGTATAAGAGTGTGGGAAAGGAGAAAAAGAAGCCAACCTCAACAATCGCTAGGGTCCACAGAGCAAGTAACAACTGTATTTTAGTAATTCTTACTGTGAATTGCTATGACACAGACATTATTTATGAAGAAACAGAAATTCAGGATGCAAAGTTGAAAACAGGGAACTATTGCTAGATAGTTCACCAATTCAGTAATTATTCATTTATACAATGAGGTATAAATTTTTGTTTTTTGTTTTTTTTTTTTGTAAAAAACGGTCACTCTGCTTTGAAGAATTAATAATGGTAGTGGAATTTTTGGATCTCCAGTGTGTATACGGACCATTTTTTCCTCTTCTACACCTGACTCTATGGGTGGCTACTGCAAGCCAATCTTATAAATTCTTATAGATTTATATATCTGGCTTTTAATATTTTTCTCTATTAATACTCACTTATAAATGCCACTTACTGGAAGACAAATGCTCTATAATTTCTTCATAATTCTTAGATGTCAGGAAGTGCTAGACTAGTTTTATATTTTATCTTCAATTTCATTACTGTTTGCTTATCAATTTTTGTGAAATGTCACCTGAAACTTAGTACCTTAAAATAAAATTTATTATTATCTCCGTGGCCTTGAGGGTTGACAGAGCTCAGCTGGCTGTTCATGCAGAGCCAGTCATGTGTTTTCAGTCAGACACTAAGTTGGAGCTGAAGTCACTGGAAGGGTTTCTCACTTACATGACTGGATATGTGTGCTGGCTGTTCCTGGGGGTGAGCTGAAGCTGTTTACAGTAGTATCTGCACAGAGTTACTCGGTACACCTTGGGCTTTTCTTCATATCACATGTCATTTCCACATATTTTATTATATATCATAATCACTGGCATCATCTCACCTAGATTGAAGAGGGTAGAGGAACAGCCTGCCTCTATTGATTGGGGAGCAACATTATTATATTGAAGAATAAAATGTGGAATAAGAGAAATTACTTTAGACATCTTTGGAAAATGTATTTTTCTTTAATTACTTGGAGATACTCTTCAAGTTGCTAAGTTTTCAGACAGCATGTGCCTAAAACTGGTCAAGTTCTCTCTGCATTTGCCCTCTATAATTCTTTCTGCTTTAACTGCTCACATCTTAAATATTTTGGGCTCTCATACTTACTTATGCACAATTATTTTAGTGTCTTTATCTCTTCAAAGTCTCACTTTTCCCGTTCCCTTTCTAGGGGATTAACTTTTCTGTTGGTAGTGGTGGGAGACAACGAACATTCAACTTTCCTGTTCCATATTAATGTCTCTGTCCAGATGTCTGCTGGTAGGAACAGGTTACTAGGAAATGTGCTTCCACACGAGCACATTTGCCATATGGAAGGGTAGGATTTTTGTGCATGAGTGCTGTGGGGAGCTAGAGAGTTTATGTAAAACTTTCAGAAATGCTTGCTTTTCCATTGGCTTTAAACCACGATAACAAAGGCAGATTTAAGAATCTAGATTATGTTACATCCCTTTTATCTGTGCTTTAACTTTCTTAGTCTCTATGAGGCCAAATTTGCCTCACTTTCCAAAGCTTGAAGCTACCTTTTAACAGGCAATTTTTATTCCCAATGGAGATACATTTACAACAATGCTATTTTTTTTACTGTAGATACACACACACGCGCGCGCGCATGCACTTGATCATTGAATTTACTTTTATTTCCTTCATATCTTTTAAAATATTTGCATTTTTAGTCTTAAGTAAAAGTGAAACTGTTACAGTGTCCACGTTTGGCACAATGGATAGAGATGAGAGTTGGGGTAAAAGTACCTGAGTTCAAATCTTAGCAATGAAATTTACTCTTTGGAAGTTAGACAGCTCATGGTACTTCAGCACTGATAAATCTAAAATGAGGCAATGATAGTACTCACTTTGTAAGACGATAGTGAGAATTTTACATGCCTGGCAGGTAGCAAACACAGTAACACCCTTTCGATTGCTCTTACATGGTCCCTGTGCACTTATGAAAAGTCCTTCATGTTAAAGAAGAGTAATAGACTGTGTGGTCAATATGCAGTGAGATTACGTGCATCCTTTTGGTGTGTTTGCTGGAGAATGCCCTGCCCCTCTCAGGGAATAGAATACAGTGGAAGTTGTCATTGTGTCAATTATATTCCAGCTGGTGAATGGCTTCTTCTTGTTTTTTAAAATAGAAACAAGAAAAGTCAAAAAAGAAAAACAAAAAGCAAAAGTCATAAACAACAACTGCAGACTCAAAATAATAACAATACAGGTCTTCAAAACAGAATGAAAGAAATTTAGCAATGGTTATTATATTGCATATTTTTCCCTTTTTTCAAATAAAAAATTATATAGAAAAACCAAAAGAAGGGTAGAACAATACAGAATTCAAATAATTATCATCATAGAATTGCTAGTTGATACATTACTCATTGGTGTCATAAAAAATAGTTGCCAAAGTCACAAAATCAAAGCATAAATAGTGGCTAGATACTAAGCATTCATAGTGCAAATCCTTCTGTTCTGTTCTAACAGAAATTCAGTAATATGATCATCTATCTTACACACTATACATACTGTTAAACTCTTTAGAATACTTTCCTTCCCTTTTGCTTTCACAGTATCTGTTATAATTTTTGGATTCTATTATCCTGTCAGTTTTATTGTTTTTTAAACTAGAGATGCAATGTGATATTTACTCATATGAGTCTTGTTTATTTCACTAATGAGAGTATTTTCTCTTTTTTTTTCTTTTTCTCTTTTTTTTATTTAAAGAGAAAGAAACAAAAATACATGGAGATAAAAAAGGGTAGAAATAATACAGAATTACAGAAAAACAAATGGTAAGAAACTACCAGTTGATAAGCTACACATTGTCATCCTAGACATAGCGGTTCAGGTTACAAAATTAAAGTAAGCAACATAAAATTCAAATAGTGACACTGCAAACAGCTCTGCTCATTGATCCAACAAAAACTCAGTAATATGGTTATCAGTCCTACACACTTGTTTTATATCTTAAAGAGGGTAAGATTAAACATATCAAAACAGAACAAAACAGTTAAAATGAACAATTTAAAGAAATACAGATTTCAAAGCAAGTCCACTAGAGATCTTCACTATTTAATTATCTCTAGTTTCTTCCAAATATTTGTCTCCATCTTCACACACATTAATTATGTACTACATATTATAGAACCATTCAAATCATTACAGGATGATGAAGGCTCCTTAGGTCTTCAAGATCTGACATTGGGGAAGACAATAATAACTACCATTGCATCTCTCATTCTCCTCATACATATGCTGAAATTGAACCCAAGAGACCAGACCAACACCACTCCGATCAGTGAACAATACTATTGCTGGATTTTATATCATAATGCTATAAAACTAGCATTGGGTTCCTTAGTGTCTGTTCTTCAGAGTATCTGTTCATTACATCTTGCATTATATAATCTGTTCCCATAAATAGCTTTTTTAAAAACTTCTCGTGTGTGGATTTCTACATGTATATCTATCCTCTCTGTATTACAGGGAAAAACAAATCATAGCAAGACAGCAAAACAAATTCCTAGAAAAACATGCAATGAATAAGACATATAAGACCGTAATATTAGGTGATCTTCACAATATTAGGTGTTACTATGCTTTCTCTTGTTATTTTCAATAGATTTGTCCACATCATCAGGCTTAATATAGTTAAAGATAGTATTACTTAGCTATTTTTATAAAAACACAACTTTGAAAACATTGTAGGACTTGAGAGCTGTTAATAATTAATAGCAGTATGGATATCTTTTACATCTTGTCATCTTCAGAGTAGTTGTCTCTACTTTTAGGGTTGATACTATCAAGCATACCAAATTCAAATAAAATAAGCCAAATAAGGCAAAACTGTGGTCTTATGAATCGGATTCAAATAAAATCAGTCATAGTAATACAATGTAAGTAATACAGGATTTCAGTTTAAGTTAATAGGAAATTAGGGGTAGTTACCATGGTATAACCTGCTATTTTTGGGTCAGATGTCTGTGCCCTCAACTCTGATATGAGTGGATAGACCAGAACAAATTAAATTGAAACTAAAAAGGGTGATAAGACTGTGTCTTTTAAATCCTGATACACTATTAACAATGACCTCTGCCTTTTTTATAGCATATCAAAACTATCTATACTAAAGACGATAGCTTGCCATCTCTCCCTCATGTCTGCTACTCCACTTTACTGCTATAATTTGTCCACCTTACTCCCTCATTCCACTGTCTGCCCCATTCACTGAGGCCTCCATTGTTGCTGGAATCCTAATATCCCTTCCTCTCTTTCTCTAGAATGTCCTTCAGCACTCTCTGTAGGGTTGGATTGGTGGCCACGAACTCCCACAGTTCCTCCGTGTCTTGGAAGCATCTTATTTCCTCCATTAATTTTGAGAGAGAGTTTTGATGGGCATATGAGTCTTGGTTGCATATTATTTTCTTTCAGGACTTGGAATATTTCTCCCCATTCCCTTCTTGATTTAAGAGTTTGTATTGATAAGTCTGTTGTTATTTTGATAATTTTCCCATTGTGGGTAATTTGCTTCTTTTCTGTGCCTGGTTTTAATATTCTGTTCTTTTGGTGTATTTCTGAAATCTTGATTATTATATATCTGGGTGTAGATCTGTTTTGTTGTAGGTAGCTGGTGTTGTGTATGCCTCTTTTATCAGGATATCATTTCTTTTTGCTATACATGAGAAATTTTGTTTTAATATGTCTGTGAATAATCTTTGTATTTCATTTTTGGTTGCTACTGCTTCCTCACTCACATTCTTTATTCTTAAGTTATGTATCCTTTTGTCATCTTCTAGCCTTTGAATTGTTTCTTTCTGGTTCCTTGTTATTTTTAAGAGGTCTTTTCTTTCACGATCACATATCATAAATCTCTCTTCAAGTTTCAAAAGGCTAGCTTTAGTTTTTGTCAAGGCATTTTTCCAGTGTTCAATGGAGTTTTTAGTTTCATGGTAATCTCTTTGGATCTGTTTCATGTATTCTAAGTTATGTTTAAATTCTTCTTCAGAATTTTCTCTTTCTTTTCTAATTTCAGCATTTCTTCCATATGTGTTCTCTTCGGCGAGGCTTGTCATTTCTTTAATTAATCTCTTTATATCTTGCCTCACTTGGATCATGAGTACAGCATTAAATTCATCTATGAGGTCATGGAGGTATTTTTTTTTTATTTCAGCTGATGTTCTGTCCAGTATTGGATGGTTACTGTGCTTGTTTTCTTCAGTGTTTACTTCTCCTGGGATTATTTCCTCATGTTGGGCAGCTGAGATTTTTTTTTTTTATTACTATCTCTTGTCATGTTTCTGGTTTCTTTCAGAGTGGAGTGTCCTGGGGGTCTGTGCCCTCTCCGTATTGCCTAGGGCCTTTCAGAAGTGTGCTGACTTGAGTTTTTGCTGTCTTCCCCAATTTGCTGTTATCTGGGGTAAGCCAGGATGCAGGGATGGTGCAGGCTAGCCTCCAGCCCCTGTGCCAGTAAATATGCAAATTAGGCTGTATTTTGTGGATGTCACAGAGTCATGACTATTTTGTATCTGCTTATTGGGTCCCAACCAGGGATGTGGTTCAACCCTAGCAGATTCTGACAGTTTTCTCTGTGCTAGAGGCAGCTGACTAATGTCACTGTGGCACAGGACTCTGCCCAAATCCCAGCTGTCCTCTTCCAGACCTCTCTGTGCCAGGAGGGACTATTTAATGTCACCACGGCAGTGGGTCTGCCCAATTCCAAGTGTCTTCCACTAGTTCTCTCTATGTCACTGACACCATCACAGCGCTGGGCTCTGCACAATTTCAAGATGTCCTCCACCAGACCTCTCTAAACCAGGGGCGACTGTCTGATGTCACCAAGTGCAGACTCTGCCCAACTCCAAGATGTCCTCCAGCAGACTCTCCATGTTACTGATGACGCCCTGGTGGAGGGCTTTGCCCAATTCCAAGATGTCTTCCAGTCAGCCACAGTAACCATGGGACCCAGTCCCTTGTACTCAGCAGGACTCAGTGGAGGTCTTCCTCTTGAGTCTACTCAACTCTACGCTGCTTGCCTTCACTGCATTCCCAACACAGTGCGGAACGGTCAGAAAACTGCACAGTGTTTGACTTCAGAGCTCTAGAGCTTCTCACAATCTCCTCCAGCGCAGCTGGGAAGCCCTGGCTGCTCTGCAGGGTCCTGGGTCTCACTTTCCAGCAGTCACCCAAAGCCAATACAGCTTTCCTCTTGGATCCACTGGTCAGTGTGCTGCGTTAAAGGTGTGGGATTTGCAGACTCCTGTTATCAGCCATCATAGTCTCAGCACAACGTTAAATCCTCCAGCTGTGCTATCTTGGTTAATAAGAATCGTTATCCATTCATCTGGCCCTCTCCATGTTGTCATATTCTAGCATCTAATATGATTTCTCTGGAGAGACTGTCTGCCCAATCCCCTAGCAAGCCACCATTTTTTCTCCTGAGAATATTTCCAAGTTGCCTCCATTTACCTATAAAGGTCTCAGGACCATCGTTTTTATAGCTGAATAGTATTCCACTGTATAAAAATACCACATTTTTTATTCACTCTGCAGTTAATGGGCATTTTGGTTGTTTCTAAGACTGAGCTATTACAAACTGTGCTGTTATGAACATGTGACATAACTCTGTGACATAACATTTCCAATTTTTCTGGGAAAATATCCAGAGGGGAATAGATGAATTGAATGGAACTTCCAATCCTAGTTTCTTGAAGGTTCTCCATACTGATTTCCACATTGGTTGCACAAGTCCACACTCCCACCAACAGGGGAGGTAAACATTGCTCCTTTTTCCCTACAGCCTCGCCAACATTTATCATCAGTTGTTTTCTTGATGGCAGCCATTCTTTCTGGGGTGAGATGAAATCTCGATGCTGTTTTAATTTGCTGTTTAATTTTCTAGATGACCAACGATGGTGAACATTTCTTCATATATTTTTTTTGCCATTTGTATATCTTCATCTGAGAAATGTGTGTTCATCTCAGATGCTCATTTTTAAAGAGGGTCTTTGAACTTGGGGGGCTTGATGTTTTTCAGTTTTTTATATGATCTGAATATAAGTCCTTTTTCTGAGTGATTGCTGGCTATAATTTCCCATTGCTGGTGATTTCCTTTGAAGTGCAAAAACTTTTTAGTAATATGAGATCCCAGTTGTTGATTATTTGAAGTGCTTCACATGCAGTTTGCATTTTATTCATGAATTCTCTCCCTAACCCTACATCTATAAGGCTTTTATGTACTTTGTCTACTACTAGATTTAATGTTTCGGTTTTAAAAATTTAGATCCTTGATCCTTTTTGACTTTAGTTTAGTGTATGGTGATAGGCATGGGTCTATTTTTAGTCTTTGGCCTGTGAAATGCTAATTTTTCCAACACCATTTATTAAAGAGACCATATTTTTTCCAGTGAACATGTTTAGCCCCTTTGTCAAATATCAGGTGGCTGAGTGTCTTTGTAGTAGTGTTTGCATCTTTTAATCTGTTCCATTGATCTCAGGCCTATTTCTTTGCCTTATCAATTTTATTACTGTGGCTTTGTAGTATAGTTTCAAGTCAGGAATTGAGATGCCTCCTGCCTTGCTTTTGTTGACCAGAATCTCCTTTGCTATTCTAGGTTTCTTCATTTCCAGATGAATTTTAGGAATATTTTTTCTAGATCTGTAAGGTATGTTGATGGTATTTTGATGGGGATTGCATTGAAACTGTTTAACAGTTCTGGGAACATGGCCATTTTCACAATATTGGTTCTTCCTAACCAAGAGCAAGGAATATCCTTCCATTTTCTAATATCCTCTTGAATCTCCTTTCTTAGAATAGTTTAATTTTCATCATATAGCTCTTTTACATTCTTGGTTAGGTTGATTTCTAAGTATATGACTTTTTAGATGCTATTGTGAAAAGTGATATTTCCATAATTTCTCTCTCATTGAGTTTTTTGATTGTGTACAGTAATGCAATTGATTTTTGAGTGTGGGCTTTGTATCTAGTTACACTGCTAAGTTATTTTTTTTTTTACCTCTAGTAGTCTTTTAATGGAGTTTTTGGGGTCTTTTATGTAGAGTATCATGTTGCTGCTATTAATGATACCTTTACTTCTTCTTTTCCTATTTCTGTTCCTTTTATTTCTCCCTGTTGTCTGATTGCTCTGGCTAAGATTTATAGAACTATATTGAATAGGAGTGGTGATAGTGGACATCTTTGTTGTGTTCCTAATTTTAGAGTGAAGGTTTTCAGTTTTTGTCCATTTAGTATATTGTTGGTTGTTGGATTGTCTTGAATGGACTTTAAGAGATTGAGGTACATATTGTCTGTTCTGAGTTTATGAAGGTTTTTTTTTTTAATCATGAAAAGGTGCTGTACTTTATCAAAAGCTTTTTCTGAATCTATTGAAATGATCATGTTATTTTTGGCTCTCTTGATGTGCTATTTTACATTTATTGCTCTGTGTATGTTGAACCATCCCTGCATTCCTGGAATAAATGCAGATTTTGCAGGAGTTTTTTTTTTGCCATCAGTTTCCAATTTTAGTGCACTATGATCAGGTACTACATGGGATAATTTCACTCCCTTTACATTTACTTATGAATATTTTATGAGTTAATATATGGTCTATTTTGGGGAATGTCCCATGTACAGCTAAGAAGAATGTATATTTTGATGTGGTTGGGTGGAACATTCTGTAAACATCCACTAAGTTCATGCATTTGCAGGTGTGATTTAGTTTGGTTGTTTCTTTGTTGACTTTTTGTCTAGTTTATCTATCTCTTTGTGATATTGAGGTGTTAGGGCCTCCTATTACAGTTGTGTTCTTGTGTATTTGGTTTTTCATGTCCATTAGTATTTGTCTTACATAGTTGGATGCTCCTGTATTTGGTGTATATATATATATATTTATAATTGTTAGCTCTTACTCTTGTAGTTTTCCACTTACAAGTATGTAGTGGCTTTCTTTGTTTTTAAAATCATTTTAAGTTTGAAGTTCATACTGTCTGCAAACAGAATAGGCCACCCCTGCTTTTTTCTGGGTTCCTCTTCCATGGAATACCTTTTTCCAACAGAATAGGCCACCCCTGCTTTTTTCTGGGTTCCTGTTCCATGGAATACCTTTTTCCAACATTTGACTTTTAGTTTATGAGTTTCTTTTTGAGTCAGATGTGTTTCTTGTATACAGCATATAGTGGGATCCTGTTTCTTGATCCATTCTGTCAACTTGTTTCTTTTGCAGGTGAATTAAACTCATTTACATTTCTGGATATCACTGATATATATTGGCTTGACTTTGCCATATTATGTTCCTGTTGTTGGTTTCCTGTTTTCCTCTCTTGCTTAATGTCTTGTCAAGCCTGTTGATTTCTTTCTGTTGTTCTGGAGATTGTGGTCAGTTTTATCTCTTTCTGGTATGTCTTTCAATATTCTTCCTAGTGTTGGTTTGGTACATATAAATTTCTTCCATGTTCCTTGTCATGGAAGTATCTTGTTTCTCCATTAAATTTGACACACAGTTTTTCTGGGTACATCAGTCAGGGTTGCCAGTTTTTTTTTTTTTTTTTCTTTTCTTTTAGGGCCTGAAATCCTTCACTCCAAACTCATCTTAACATGAGGATTTGCGCTGAGAAGTCTGCAATGATTCTAATAGGCTTTCCTTGATAGGATTAGTTGTGTGTTTTCTCTAACAGCTTTTAGTATTCTATTTTTATGCTGTATGTCTGGAATCTTAATTATTATATGTCTGGATGTAAATTTATGTTGGTTACGATTGTTTGGCATTCTACATGCTTCACGTATTTGTATGTCAGATTTTTCTCCCATGTTTGGGCAATTTTCTGCTATTACTTCTGTGAATAGCTTAGTTACTTCCTTTGTGTTGTCTCCTGCATCCTCACTGGTGCCTATTGGTCTTCCATTGTTTCTCTTGGTGCCACCTTGAAGCTCCTGGATTGTCATTTCATGCTGTTTTGTTGTTTTCATAAGTTCTATCTTTTCATGGTCACTATCTGCAATACTGTCCTCAACATCTGAAATATCTATCGTCAGCTTCATTTAAATGGTTTTGCCAGCTTTCAGTAGAATTTTTTTGTTTCTTGGATATCTCTTTGAATTTTTTTTTCATGGATTCTACTTGTTTTCTACATTGTTCATTCAAAGTTTCAATCAATTTTACATGCTCTTGTATTTTTTAATCTATTTTTGCCCTAGCTATGTTGTACAAATCCTTTACTGAGGTTGTTATTTCTGTCTTTATGTAAGACATTACTTCTAATTTGTTTTCCTCTAAAGCCTCAAGGATTTGTTTCACTTGGCTTGCTATATTTTCAGAGATTTCTGGTGTTTGACTTTTAAAGTCCTTTTTGCTATCGCCTGTTCTTGCACCTCATGAACTAGATGTTTGAGATGGCATTTTGGTTTTTTGTTTTGTCATTTTCATCTTCTGCGCCAATATCTGGTTATTTAATCTTAATAGTCACAACTGTTGGCAGTGTATCTCCTAGGGTTCTACTGTGTGGTTGATTTCCACCCGATTCTTGGGTACATAGTGGCCAGAATCTACCATAGTCCTTTGTCTGCATGAAGGGCCACAAAATCTCCCATCAAACAAGCACTGCTAGTCCACCACAGCTCAGGATTCTGGGAGGGAGAGCAGAGCCAAACGTTCACAAGCAGCACTTGGTCGAAGAGATGGGGAGGGTAACCAAGAGGAGTTGGTTGAGCTAGGTAGGGTGTGGTGGTCCTTTGGGTCAGCACATGGGAGGGAGGAGCATGCTGGGTTATAGGCATCGTTCAGTGCCTAAGCTAGGAAGGAGCATGGAGGTCATCCTCTGGGTGGTGGCAGTGGGATTACCCCGAGGTGGGCAGGTCTGGTTCAGCTGCCTGAGCTGGTGGCGGGATGTTTTGCTCCATGTGCAGTGGCCAGGAGGCACTGCATGGAGGCATGCCCACCAGCATGAACAGGGGTGGAGTTTGGTGTTCTTCCTCCACGTGGCTGGGCAGCCACTTGCTGGGAGCGCTGAGGCACTCAGGCATGCCAACAGGCCTAAGGCAGAGTGGAGCTCGGTGACTTCCTCCATGAGGTGCCTTCCTCTGCCTGGTTCATGGCTTCTTTTTTTTTAAAATTTTATTTAAAAAATACTAAACAAAACATAAAATAAGTAGAAATAATACATATGTTCAGAGAAAAGCAATAAGAAATCACTAATTGATATTTACATATTGTTTTTAAAAAAAGTGGTTCATGGCTGCTTAAAGAGGAGAGTATAAGGTAGAATTTCAGGCAATGGAGGAGGTAAATGAGGGGTATATTTTGTAGCGGGGGGAATGCAACATTGCTGAGTTACTCATATTGTCATCTGTTCTCCTTAAGAATAAAATCAAGATTATTTATATTCTTCTTTCTATTCTTCATTGCATCACTTTATCCCACAGTTTATAATTTATAAAATCACCAAAAAGCCAAACCATAATAAAAGGCTCTGGCTTCCACATAGTACAGAAAATTTCAAAGTCCATGTTCAGGAAAAATCTGCTGACTCCAAGAACTAGGATGATGATCAGGACAGACAGAAAAAAGAAATTTTAAAGGAATAGTCTTAAGATAATTTGCTAAGCATCTAAGAAGAAAAACAAGCATGATTGATATGAAACAATCCTAAAACATATTGCTAACATCAAAAACCGCATAGGAAAATATGTTTGAAAATCTATTCCAACTGCTACCCAATTTTCCATAAGAGATCAATGAGATTGTATCCATTATCTTTTATATTAAAAGAAATCATGTAATGCATCCAAGGTCTGCAGATGTTGGGTTTGTATGCCCAGAGTCACATTCAGGGAGCTCTAGTTCTGTGTACAGCCTCTGAAAACTGGCCTCTGGATATACATTCAGTGTTTATATTACAAGTTCTGTTAATAGTGATATATCAACTTATTTACAAATGCCTCGAAAATTAGTAGAGTATATGTGAGTTGGGGAGGTGTTTTCAGAGATGACTGGCATGTAGCCCAGGAAACAGGGAGAAAGAGAGGCATCCTAATGGTGGGTACCATCAACCAATAGGTCATAACGCTGGTAAGATTCAGAGAAAACAAAAAGGAAGTTAAATGCACTTTTACAAAACTGCATTGTGCTTAAACAGATGTATGTTTCTCTACCATAGGCTATCCACATGGGACTCCAGTCCCTTCAGACATCCTATGCAGACTCATGCCAGTGACTCTCCAGGGAACACCCAGGTCTTGAGTCTCAGTTTGATGCGATATCTTTAATTCTTCTTTCTCTATGGCTTCTAGGATCTTGAACTGAACAGATACTGGATTAGGTCTGTAATATGAAGGTAACCAATGTGGACTCTCTGAGCCTGTAAATCTACCAAATAAACATTTCTTTCTTTTCTCCTCTCACCTTATTCTCTCTCTCTCTCTCTCTCTCTCTCTCTCTCTCTCTCTCTCTCTCATATATATATATATATATATATATATATATATATATATATGTACTTTTTAACTAATACAGTCATCTTGGCAAATAAAAATAAAGTATTCCATGGTGTATCTTAGGATGTTTTTTCTTTCTCAACTATCTTCACCTGCCAAACTATGCTAGCCTTGCCAATGATCACATCACTGTCTGGTTTTCTGACAGTGGTCACATGTCTAAACCACACCCTCTATCCCTTTTTCTCTGTGACACTCACGTCTCCTCCAGTCTGACATAAACCTTGGTTTTTGTGATAGCATTTTCATTGTGAGCACCTCCAATGTCTCCCCTGATCTTCCAGTTTCACAGTAGATATGTCTCAGCTGAACTCATGTGTCATTGCTAGAGTTGGTTTTGCTTCATATCATAGGTCTCCTTCTCTATTTGCCAAAACAGATGTGGTCTCTTTGAGTAGCGGAATGGCTTAGGCCTCCTCTTGGATCTTTTACATAACACACAGTGAGCCTTCAATAAATGCTGAGTTGTTGACTATTGGTTAGTTTTTTGACTAAATTCTCAAGCCTGGGATCTATGTGTCAAAAGAATGAGTCTTTTGCATGAAATTAATTCTGAATAATTCATAGAAAAGGTGTACTTTGTGGCTAGGACAACTCCCACATTTTCTTTACAGAAAATATCCGTCTAATATGTAATGGAAGAGAGCAAAAACTTTATAAATGCAAAATGCAGCATAATGGGTATAATCTAGTTATGTTGTCAAGGTAACTCTATTGAGATTAGGCAAGAAGTGAATAAATGCTAGAAAGCAAATATGTAAATTGGCAGGTACTTGCTGCATGGCCTTAAACATTTTCATGACAAGAATAAAAATAATGACTAATACAATTGAAAAAAGAAAAAAAATTACTCAAATTCAGGCCAAGTAATTTGAAAATCTTCACATGCTTCAGCCAGAGGTATGTCAACCTGACTCATGCAATGAACCATGAACTTGACCTTAGTCTATCTATGGCTCAATTTCATAATTTAGAAAACAAAGAGACTCAGTTGAACAATTACAAAACTTTGTTTAAGTCAGTTTGAATTCTTTCTGTCTTCAGTCATCATTATCCTCAAAGAAAGGAGTGGGAATCTTTCAAATGTTTTGCTCTTTTTGTGTTTTTCATATTGCTTAACTTCCCTCCTTTCCAAAGCAGAATATGCTGCTATTTACCCTTTGGTTTATCATATCCTTGCCTTTACATCCAAGTTTATAATCTCTTACATGAGCACCACATGTATGTGACTTTGGTAGGCTCTTGAATGATAGAAAAAAATTCCTTTTATAGATGTGAAAACTGAGTTTTATGAAGGTCAAGCAAATTTCCCATAAGATTTTGCAGTGTTGGAGCAGGTATTTGAACCTCAGATCCTCAATGCTTTTTCTAGGCTGTGTTCTGCATCTGGGCTTCACATTGTAATTGATGCCCCAGATTGATCTGATGTCACTAAACTTGTACTGTTTGCCCCCCAGCTTTGCTATCTTATGTCTCTTCACTACCCAGAGGACAACTCTGATGTCAATTTCTTAATTTAAGCAAAAAACTTGTTTTCTGAAAATCTCAATACAGCAGAGTCTATAAACATTGGTTAAAAAGTAATTGATTAAGGAAATGATCTCAGTAAATATCCAAAAAGTAGTGGAAAATATCTAGTGTTTCAGTACCTGGATAAGAAGGAAAATAGTGCAGAGGGAACACTTCTGAGTTTTTACTTTCTTTCCAACATTTATTCAATCACATGAATTGTTTTGTTTTGTTTTGTTTTGTCTTCAATCAACACATAGTTGCAGGGTTCAGGATGGGAGCAAAGATTCAATAGCTGAAAATGAAAATGTCTTATCTTTAGGATTAGATAAACATGTAGATGTAGACATAAATGTAGATGTATGTAGGGTACATTTATTTTAGTGGAGCCAAGACTGCAAACTGATAGTGCAATTCCCAATTTAGCAGCATGTTGTCAAGTTTAAATTTTTTGTGTTGCCAGAATGAAATGTTCCATAAAGAGTTGAGAAAAGAGTTAAAGCCCATTATCAGGGTGGACTTTCGGTGGTAGATGTGAACTGAGCTATGAAGGCTGCTGAAATTCTGGAATTAGAGAGGGTGTGGGACAGAAGCGGAGCCTGATTGTTACAGTGCTGAAAGACAGGACATATAAAACAACTACCAAAGATCTCTTGATTCACACTAAGTAAAGTGAATTAAAATATAGCAAACACAAGCAGATAGATGCTTCTAGTAGCAGGAAGATCTTATCTGGAAAAAATAAGGGAAAAAAAAACCTTTCTAGACAGGGAAAATATTTGTCACACATATTAAACTAAATTTTCCCAAGTAATACTGTTTTTCAATTTGTACTTTATCTCTTCCCTTGAGTCTTACCATAGAGCCAGGCCCTGGGATGTTTGAGTCTTGAAACACTGCAGAACAGCAGTTTACTGCACCCCAGGGAGACAGCTAAATTCTAGCACATCTGTGCATTTTAAAGAAACTGAAAGATAGAAAAAATGCTTTCTTTGCAGAGCATAAAGGGGTTTCTGATCTTTTAACTTCATCAGATTCTTTTGAATACAATTCTCCTCATGGCACAGATGGCTGGTGTGGAGGGGAAGATACAACCTAAAGACTTTTAGTAGCAGAGGTAAAAATAAGGGACCAGCACAAGAGCATCATTTTCATTCAACCTATGAGAAGCTGTAGTTTCCATTTCCCCTGGTAGAAATTTGAGCATACATTCATTCTCTGTATCTCTCTGTGTCTGTGTCTGTGTCTGTGTCTGTGTCTGTGTCTGTGTCTGTGTCTGTGTCTGTGTCTGTGTCTGTGTCTGTATCTGTGTGTGTCTGTGTCTGTCTGTCTGTCTCTCTCTCTCTCTTTCTCTCTCTCTCTCTCTCTCTGTCTCTCTTCTTTCAATGTGTCTCTCCCACTCTCAACTATTTTTCAGTACTTAAGACAGTATTATTGTATATGCTCCTATGCTCACCCAGGTTTCTGTATCACAACCGTATTCCACAAATGTGATATAGTTGATACAATTAATGGATTATTATTAACTACGATTGATGGTAAACATTAGAGCTCCTTTAAAAAAACTTTTTTATGTTATTTTGTTATGTTAGACAGTTCTTTTGGTTTTGACGAATGTATAATTTCACGTATCTATCATTACAGTACGATCCAGCAGAGTTTTAGTGCCTAAAAGTGCCCCTTGCACCACCTGTTCACACCTCAATCCTTCCATGGTTTCTCTTCTTGAATGAGAAAATCTATAGGCTCATAAATGGAGAGTGGGCTTACTGTCAAGAGACAGATATTTCTCAAGGACTTTGAAAACAGGTACTATTTGCTCTAATGACTGAAAGGGTGCTGGGGCATGCTAGTTTCATACTTTTTCCTCGTGTCCCACTATTACACTGTGTTTATCAGGATAGGCCTAAAACTAATAGCCAGCAACGCCAAACCGAGCTCACTTTGTAACCCAGGCTGGTCTCAAACTCCCATCTATCCTCCTTTCTCAGCCTGCTAAGTGCTGGGATTACAGGTCTGTGCCACCATGCCCTGTAAAATAAAGATAAAACATAAATGTTAAAATGATTTAAAAAAATAAATAATAGTCTGGCTTGATGTTGTACACCTGTAATCTCAGCACTCTGGTTAGGAGACTGAGGCAGAAAGAACACAATTTGGATACCAACCTTGGAAAATTGAGCAACTTAGCAAAATAATAACAGTAATAAAAAATGAATTTTAAAAAGACTGGCCTGTAGCTTAATCTAAATGCTCTGGGTTCAATCTTTTAAAAATTAATCATAATTATTGCGATGCAAAGAAACTCTAATTATCTTCCTTTCTGGTTGAATTTTAAGATGGCAAGACCTGTGGAAATTCAATGAAGACAGGGCACACCTGAGAATCCCTGTGCAGTGTGGAGGCCCATGCTGAAGACAAAACAGTGAGTTTTGGTGGCTCACGACTTACAGCCGGAGTTTGGCTCCAGGCTGTGAGGAGGGTGGGTACATGAACCCAAGGCTTTCCTCTAAGTCCCGCAGATTGGCTCAGCAGGAAATGGAAGGAAACAGTTTCCACAGGCAGAAGCATCAAACAAGAATCAAATATTTTTGCTAAAGGATCATTTAGAACATGAGCAGATTAGGAAGATGCATATGAACTCGTATTTGGCTCTTGGATTTGTGAGACTCATTCACCTTCCAATTTCTTCAAAGAAACCTGAGCCACAATAACTATATTTCAACCAGTCATACTGAATTTGAAAGTGAGACAGTAGTTGCCAGGATACTCATTCAGTCACCAACTTAATGTAATGCAATTTCCAAACAGTAATTCAAAGTGACTACTTAATAGTGAGCAGCTAAATGATACATTGCAAAAAGACAGGGAGATTCTCTACTAACATCTAAGAAAAAAAAAAAAAAAAAAAAGTCATGGAACAACTGGAGAGAGGGCCAGGGTGTGTGTGCGTCTGTGTGTGTGTGTGTGTGTGTGTGTGTGTGTGTGTGTGTGTGTGTATGTGTGTGTGTGTGTAACAGAGAAACAGAGAAAAAGACAGACAGACAGACAGACAGACATAGACAAAGAGAGAGACAGAAATAGAAAATAAATAGCAACGTAGAGCCAGGATGGTAAATGTGCTGGGTGAAATTGTAAATCTAAAATTAAACCAAGTCTGAGAGTGGGTAGAATTTCCAAGAAGTCAAACGGACTAACTTTCCTTATTCAGTTGTATGCTTTTAATATGTTAATATGTTTAATATATTTAAACTTAGTAAAGAGAAAGTCAGTTTGAACTGTAAAAATATGTCATTTTATTATTATCTCTAATTTTACCTAATTTTCAAATTTTTTATTAAAAATTTTACTTTTTGTTTTAGCTAACTTGCAGAGGTAAATCATAGATAGTAACAAATATCTACACTAACCAAAGTATATTAATGAATATATTTAGTAAAGATAACCTATAATCCCGGGCTGCAAGGGTCACCCCATCATCCTCAGATCATTTGTTGGAAGATGCTTATTAATGAGTTATTAAAGAAGTGCAGAACTATATTCTCAGTGTGGATTTATGATATGAATGTTGGAATAACATTTTAAGAGACCAGAAAATATTTAACAGAATGTTTACCTGAATTGAGGAATTGAGAATCAGCTTCCTACATTCCTCTGTTTAGACTCGGCCTTTCTGCAAAGCAAGGTACTTGAGGGCCCTGGAACCTAATAGGAATTGGTCAGGAAAACTCCTTGACTGCTCTTGAAATAACAAACAAGTTCACTAGGCTTCTGCCCGGTCTGAACTTGCGGTCTCCAACAGGCTTGGCATTTCAGCCTGAAGTGGTGTTTCTGCCTGTTCTCTACAGAGAAATTTCTCATGTGCTGCTGCATAATCCATTATTTTCCTCTATACATTTTCTAAAATAATCTCTAATTCATGTATACCTTTGGTGTTTCTGCCTGTTCTCTACAGAGAAATTTCTCATGTGCTGCTGCATAATCCATTATTTTCCTCTATACATTTTTTAAAATAATCTCTAATTCATGTATACCTTTGGGTGTAAGTATCTTAAGTACAAAAAGTATATTAAAGCTTTCAAGTTTTCAATGTGAAGCAAGCTATCCAAACTTACTTTAAAGGAAAGTTAAAAAGCAAGAGAATAAGGCTTGGTGTACTAAATGTAGATATCAGTCATTGAGTTAGAGAGGAAATACTTGATGAAATAGGTGGAAAAGACAGAGGAAGAGGGACAGAAATGTCTTGGGCCACTGCAATCGGACCAATCCTAGGAATGTTTAATCTGCATTATTGGATCAGACCTTACTTCCTACCTCTTCACAATGATGGCTTTCTTTCAGGTGATTGTGTGCTGTCACAGAATTTTTAAAAAATTGATATATAGGACTGAGAATCTCATTTAAATACTTATGAAGGGATTAAACATATAAACATTCAAAGTGAGCTGGGCATGTTTGCGCATGCCTGTAATCCCAGCACTCAGGAGGCTGAAGCAAGAGGATTGTTGGAAGACAAGCCTGCATTACAAAGTCAGCTCAAGGCCAGACTGAACTGCCCAGCGAGACTGTGACTCAAAAAGACAAAAAAATAAATAAATAAATAAATAAAATAAAATCAAAGTGCACTGGTAGAGAAAATTTGGTAAAGAAAAAGAAAATCAATTTTTCTCACTATGTTAATGTGTCACTAGGCTTTCCCAAGAGTGCTCCAGGTGTATGACTTTCCTCCGTTAAACATGCCTGTTTCTCTGAAGTGTCTCCAGGTGATAAAACCTGGTCTCCTGAACATATACATATATACTTATCATCCCCAAACACAGAATAAATGATAATCTCAGGATCATTTCTCATTTTGTTTTGTTTTGTTTTAACTCCAAGCTGTGGGTTTTACAGTGGGGATTTTTATTTTATTTTGTTTTGTACAAAGGTAACAGTATAAGGGAAGCTTGGAAACATTGCTCTACCAGGCCTTGAGCATGTCTCTTATTTGTTTACAACAACTGAAAATCTCAGCTATTGTTACTGTCACCATAGCAACGGAATTGAGGTTACATCTATCAACAAAGCACCACATAAGGCAAAGGTGTATTGTTAATAAAGAAGAGCAATGGTAATTATATGGCAGCCAGTTGCCAGTTCAAACACAGAGTCCTGGGACCAAATTGTAGCTCCATTTTCTGTGTAGAATGGGAAGTAGAGCTCAACAGGCATTAGGAGCCATTTCTGTATTGTCTGGGAGATGGGAAAATTAACAGCTGGAAATTATCCACAGATATTAACTCAAACCTATAGCATAACTCAATTAGAAGGTTTATTTGTCTCAGTAGTATAAAATCACCCCATTAATGAGGAAGTACAAACATCAGCAATGGGTATAGAAAGTAAATTTCTGATTTTAAGATTGAATATTAACACATAGATCCAGAAAACAAGAATGGACTTAAATAATAAAATGAAATTAAAATAACATAATTTCTTGGCTTCTTCACTGAAACATACGAATTCTTCATGAGTTAGATTCATTTGTAAGTCAACAAAGTGACTCTTTTACATTATAACCATGAAAGTTTGCAACTCAAGTGTTCAAAAGTTAGGGACTTACTGTATTTCTTTGTCTGCATAGTGTCTAACAAGGAAACAAAAAAGAATGAATTTTTGTCTGTTTCCTGAGTTTTCACTAATTACCTTCATGTTGGCAGGAGGAAATGTTGAAATGCCAAAATACCTGAATCGACTTGGTCATGAACAATTAATTGTCTTCTATTTCATGCTTTTCAATATTCTCAAGTCATTTACAGGTCATTGTCTGTTCTGTAGATCCAAAATACATTGCCCCAAGTCACTGTATGATTCTTCTAGAACACTGAGTTTCTCTAACATGATTTGCAATTATCCTAATAGTCTACTCTTTTTTTGGAGCTCCAGTAATAAGTTGGTTACTACACAGTACTTACATAATTCTTTTCTCTTTTTCTTATGAGAATACCTATATAAGCTGCTAAATCATGTTGAACTGATAGGCAGTCACACTATGTGATTGCCTCCATGCCTGTAATAATTTTGTCCACTTTTTCTTCAATTAATTTATCTTGGGCAGTTTATTCTAGGACATCCAGTCAGCAAAGGAAAACACTCCTTTTGCCTTATAGTTGTAATAGAATAAACAGAGTTCTCTCAATCTTCTCTCACTGCGAATATATATCTGAGATAATCAAATTAAGAGAAGCAAATATTGTCAAGAGAAGATAAAATCTCAGAGATCCTGTCTATGGTTAGTTGGGTCCTTTGTTTTGGAGTTGTGGGGAGGCCCAACATCATTGCAGCAGGAAGCAGGAGGACAAAGCCTTTCACCACGTTGAAGCAGGGACAGGAAAAAAGAAGTGGAAGGGTTGCAGTCTCAAAATCTGCTTCAGGGATCTCGCTTCCTTCCACCAGAGCCCATCTCTTATTAGCACCACAAGCTTGAAAACAAGCCTTTCATACATGCGCAGTTGAGGGACTTTGCAGCTCCAGCTACTTCAGATTCTTTTAGAAAGCAGGATTTCTCTTTACCACACTTCAAGCCTCTTCCTGATGATGAAGAGAATTTCTAAAAACCTTTAAGTATCAGTAGGAACAGGACTATCACCTTCAGTATGAAAAAGAAAATATTCTCTACCATGTGACTTGACAGCTATCTGGGAACAAAGAAGAGAAATCCAAACCAATGCTCACGAGGTAATTTTCCACAATTAACATTGAAAAAAATAAATGAAGGGTTAGGAAGAAAGTGCTTTGTCAAGTTAAATCCTGAGCTTCTTTTTTAGCCTCAGCATTCCAAATGGAATTTGAATCTTTGGTGGTTATATTTTCTTTATTTTTTGGCAGAACAGCACTTCCTGTTTCTAAGAAAAAGTACCCAGAATACTTCTCTACTGTCAAAGCCTGTTACAAAATAGTACTTGATGAACTGAATGTAAGTGAATGAGAAACACATGGGTTAAGTTTCCATTAACATCCACATGGGTTTAATAATTAGGGGAAAATGTTTGAAAAAAAAGAGAATGTTTCAAGTTTTAGTGAATGTAAATTTGTTTTTTTAAAAGAATTTGCTCAAAGCTACTTATTCTGAAGTTGGTAAGTGCCTGAAAGTACTCATCCAAAACCAAAACAACCCAGAACAGGCTTATGCATTGTGAACCAAGACGTGTACTTTATTATTTCCAAATCAGAATCCACTCCATTTGGGGAACTGAAAAAGAGTGCACACCATGCTCTGATCATTCACCAGTTTTCAGGAATTTGTTGTTTTGTTCATGTCAGGTACTCATGTTTTCTGACATTTTTAAAATGAATTTTAATTCTCTTCATTAAGCAGAATTAAATAGGATAGTCTTACCCACCTGGATAAAAGTAAAATTTGTCTCCACAATTTTGTAACTGTATCACCTTTAACTTAGAAGTCAGTAAGCCTAGTCCAGTCCTGTCCCTTGATAGCAATTTATTTGAAATACTCTGCCTGGATTCCTCAAAATTGTGGACAATAAGGTAAGACTAAGTCTGTGCTTACCATTCTTATTCACTTTGGATTGTTAACTTAGCAAAATTTTCCATACTAAACACAATAGCAAAAGAAAGGAAGCGGACGGGGAATAAAATGGCTCCATAAAATATGATTTTACTACATTGTTATTTGGAAAATTGTCTCAGTAACCTTGAGTTTAATAGCAAGTAGTAGTATTTCTGGTTTAATTTTCTACTATTATTTCCATCCATTGTCTAGAAAGATTGCAGCTGGCTGTGGTTGCCCACAGCTATAATCCCAGCATTTGGGAGACTGAGGCAAGGGAATTGTTGCAATTTTCCAGACCAGCCCAGGGTACAAAGCATGCTCAATGCCAGTCTGACTCACAGTGAGACCCTGTCCCAAAAAGACCCCCAAAAAAAGGAAGGAAGAGAAAGAAAGAAAGAAAAAAAGAAAGAAAGAAAGAAAAAAGAAAGAAAGAAAGAAAGAAAGAAAGAAAGAAAGAAATTTCTGCCACAGAATTTATACGCATCTCAAATCAAAGACATTTCAAGTGGTCCTATTATCTATTTGTCAAGATTACTCCTTTATAAGTTGATCTGTTGATTTCTCCGCCAACTGACAAGTTAAAACCAGAAGTTCAAACCTATTGTTGACACAGATGTTTCATACAAGGAAAGGAGGAGGAAGTGAGAGAGTTCTGGTGAAAATTGATGGAGAAGTGGTTTGGAGCAAATTACACTGCAAATACACCTCCCCCAATAAACAGAGATAATTGGATCTGGAAATAGTTTGCCACAACCAGTCCACTTCTGGGAGCTTAGAGGTGGGCCCAGAGAGTCATCTTGATGAATAAGCCAACTTGCTCACAGACAGGTGATTAAATGAACTATGAGGTGGGGAGGAAACACTTCTGAGACCCACAACAGAACTCAGATGGCAATGGAAATGGGGCTGTGCAGGGCTTTGATTTTGTAATTTTGCAACTCAGTGAAGACTGATTGATTAATTGGTTTGTGGTTGTTATTTTCCTATGACTTTCTTTAATTTTCCTTGTATTTTTTTCTTTTATTGATTTTTCCTTTTAAATTTTCTTTATACTTCTCTTTTCTGTTAGTACCTCCTTATCTGAAGATAATATTATCTCTCTTTTTCCTTTCATCTAGCATATATGGTAGGTGCCTGTGTATGTGCAAAGGAGAATAAAAATTATACTCAGTCTTTTAAATTAAATATCTATTTCATGAGAGTGTCATGGTAACCCTCAACAAAACTCTGCATAGAGGATTCAAAGCATAACTAATAAAAATTAACAATTTACAACAATCTCATAGTTCTTCTCAATCTCAAATTACACTTCCTCCCTGTGTCCCTTTTCCCTGTACTACAAATACCCTCTCAAATCTCAACATTATCCCTCTACTCAAATTTTAAAACATTAATTCCAAAAGAGCCTGATCTCCTGTCTGTTTTGCACGTCTTCATGTTTTCTTTCTCTCCTTCTCTTCTTACTTACTAAACTCCTTCCTTTTCTTGTTCCTCTTTCTCTAGCTTTTTATCCTCCTTGTGCTGTCCCAGTCTCTGTGTTAGTAGAAGTCTAATGTGGGCTAGAAGAGGTATTGATAAAAGGGTGTAATTGTTCAAACAAGTGTTAATGTACATAACCGTAGCATAACTAGATGTTATAAAAATGTTGACATTTTTATGTCACTCAGAATTCAGAATTCTTTCTTTAAAAAATCATGACTGGACCCTGTTCTACTGAGTAAGTCAAAGATTTAACAAAATACCGTAATGCAAACCATGAGAAGATCTCATGACTGGAAGCAGAGAGTAACTAAAAATACCTTGATACTAACAACAATGTTTAACACTTAATTTTTACTCACATTTCCTCATAAAAAATACATACATGAAAAAAGGGGCAATGAAATGATCCCAATCTTCCCACCCTTCAAAGCAGATCCCACAGGCATTGATGAAGAGGAAATAAAAAGGCAAAGACAAATTACATGAAATGGTAATTACAGAAACTCAGTAAGCTGAAATATTTTATAATTAAAATGATAATGGTATTAGTAAACAGAATAATCACTGACCTTAAAAAGATGTAAAACTTGTAGCAGAACAAACCAAAATGATTAAAAATATGAACAACCAATTTAGCAAAGAGTCAGAAACCATTAATGGAAACAAGCCTGGAATTGACACATTCTCTTGAAAGTATGGCCAGCAGAAGTGACTACTGTTAAGATAATGTTAGAGTTAAAAATAGGGGTTATGCACATGATTGTGAAGTCTGAGGTTGCTTAAAAAATACACAGTAGGCAAAATGAACCCAACTTCAGTGGGAAGACACAAAGAAGACTAACCTAAGATGAATTGGAGTTAGCAAAAGAGAAGATAGAATGAACGGCTTTAAAACATCAGCTTATTGACATCTAACTTGAAAACTTTTCAAGCATAGGGAAAAAATTCTAACTGCAGCAGAGCTAAGCATAGACAAACTCAACTAGCCATGGCCAAAAAGAGAACCTCTATAGGACACAAAGTCAAAATCACATGAACAAAATTTTAAAAGTTAATACACAAATTTAATTATAAAATTAAACCCACTAGGACAATAGCAGATTGCTAAATTCAAACTTTAAAGACCTGGAGAACTTGGAGCGAAATGTTTTTAAATCTTAAAAGAAAATAAATTTTAATTCACATTGATATACACTGCAAAGCTGTTTTTCAAAAATAGTGGAGAAGAGAGGAGTTTCCATGGCAAAGCATACCTTAAGAAGATCATGACCACCAAACCAGTACTCCACAAAATTCTCCAGAGTATTTTAGATAGATACAATGAGAGAAATACTGTCTAAAAAGTCTGATGGAATGAACATATCAGGCAAGATGAACAATTAAACAAAAGAAAAAGTAAAAGAGACCATTAACAGAACACACACACACACACACACACACACACACACACACACACACACGATTCCTTCAGTAATAACTTTCAATGTAAATGTTCTCAATTCTCAAATCAGAATACACAGATTGACAGTTTGAGTCAAAAAAACTAAAACTAATGCTATGATAAATCAAGACATACTTAGTGAAAAAAATAGACTGAAAATTAAAGTTTGGAAACAACCTAGTATGCAACAGAAGCCAAAAACATGCAGAAGTATCTATCTCTTTTTCAGAAAGTGGACTACAAGGCAAAACTGATCAGAAGAGGCATAGATATCACTACCTATTGGTTAAAGGGATAACTCAACAGAAGGTAACAACTGTAAATATATATGTACCAAATACTGGTGCACAAAACCAATAATACTGCCAAGCACAAAGGATCAGATAATCATTGCCACAATCACAATGAAACTATAACAAATAGTTTAGTGCAACTATAACAAATATCAACTATATAAAAATCAACAGTCATATCAGACTTGACCACAAGTTTGAAGGAACTGATTAAAAGGATACCTAGAGACTGTTCTACCCCCAAACAAGAACATACACAGCCTTCTCAATGGCACATAAAATTTTCTCTAAAATACATCACATACTAGCCCATAAAATTTGACTTAATAAATATCAGATCATAATATAATGATAATAGATATAAATGACAAAAGAAAGCAGTAAATTTGAAAATGCATAGAGATTAAAACTTTTGAGAATAATATTTAATACTATCTTAAATATATTGTTGAATAATCAATGCTTCATGAAGAAATCAAGGAAAAATTAAACAATTCCTAGAAGCAAGCAGAAATGTCTGGACACTATACTGTAACTTATAGGACACAATGAAAGCATTTCTTAGAAGAAAGATATTGCTTTGAATACAAATAACCAACTGATGTATTTCATGGTTTAAAAAAAATCTAAATCCAATGTTATTATAATGGAGGACATTGAAATATCAGATGAAATTAATGAAATGGACTATGATAAAGAACCATTGAAACAAAGAGCTGGTTCTTTGAAAGAATAAACAAAATAGGTAAACTCACAGTCAAACTTACTAACAGAAAGAAAGAATTAACCCATAATAATTAGAAATGAAAAGACAAAGAAAAACAACACCAAAATTCAGAAGAGTCCAGGAACTACTTCAAAAACTTGTACTTCAGTATTAAATTGAAGAAACTACGAGAAAAGGATAGATTCCTAGACACATAATTTACCAAACTGAACAAAGAACATAATAAACAAACAAACTCTGAACAGCTGAATAAAAGACAATGAAATTAAAGCAGTGATAAGGAATCAAAACTATCAAGTACTGCCAAAAAGACTGGTGTCCAATTATTTCACTACTGAAAATTAGACATCCTGAAATAAAAGTGCTGATCAAAAACTCGGTATTTGAAATGAATAAACATCTATCAGAAGAAGTGATAATACATAAAAAATGTTCACCATCCTTGTCAATGAGAGAAATGCAAAACCAAACACTGAGACACTATCGTATTCAAGGAAAATGACTATCATCGGGAAATTAAATAACATCCTGCCTAGGATGCAGGGAGCAAAGAATTCTACATTGTTGGTAAGGATATAAATTAGTACATCCAGCATGAAAAAAGACATAGAGATTCTTCAGAAAACGAAGCCTATTTTCTCCTTGTAGATATTTTTCTAGAACAATCCTGCTATTCTCCTTCTAGATATCTTTCTGAAAGAGTTGAGGATGTTATATTACCAGGGTACGTGCATACTTATGTTGGAAGCAGCACATATCATAAAAGCTAAATCTTGAGAGTTGTCTACACATCCATCAACAGATGAATGGAAAAGAAAATGTGATATGTGTAAACAATGGAATGGTTACCCAGCCACAAAGGATAAATTCAAGCCATTTGTAGGAAAATGGCTATACCTGAAGACTATAGTTTTGGAGAGATATGAAACAGACATACAAACAGAAATTAACAAATGGTTTCTTTTATATGAGAGACTCAAAATATAAATAATGTAAAGGTAAATAATACTAAATGGTTAGATAGATCTGCAATGAAAAGAGAAACTAGATATGAAGAAGGGAAAAAGGGAAACAAGACAAGAAAGTAAAAAAGAATTAAGATGCATCATGTTAGTCAGGCATGATGGTGTAGGCCTGCAGTCTCTGCATTTGGAAGGCTGAGGTGAGATGATTGCTGTCAGTTCAAGCCAATCTGGGCTGCATAATGAGCTCAGTGCCAACCTGAATCACATAGTAAGACCCATATATATGCATAGGTATATATACCTATATATGCATTATTTGCCAGCTCTACATGCTGAATGGAATCATTATGTACAACAACATTTACGAATGAACATAAAACATAATATTAGATCTTTTGGCTTTCATTAAAAGAAAAACTAAGTATTAAATGCAAAAATTTATACATGGTTTTCATAAAGTAGGATACTACCAAAATGTAATTTTTATAAAGAATTATGAGGCTAGGACCAGTGATACAATGCTATATTCTTAGAAATCAGACACTGAAGCAGAAATATATCATGAGATTTAACTTGCCTTAGCTACATAGGGAGTCCCTATCTCCCATAGCAAAAACAAAATTAACTGAAGCAGAAGGAGGGGAACAGGGAAGAAGAGGTGAAATTCTCCAACAAATACTGATGTAAATAAATCCTTCTTTCATAAAATATATTCCTAAAAGTAAGAATTTCTTCTGCTATATCTATCTATCTATCTATCTATCTATCTATCTATCTATCTATCATCTATCTATCTATCTATTTCAGGTTGTGAGTGACATTCCAAATTATTGTAGAAGAATATTAAATTATGCCGTCTTAAAAGACCATATTTCCTCACACATTTTCCAGTGGTTTTTATAGTTTGAAAAATAAGTTTTATTCTTTTGTGAACTATAACATATATTCTTTAAAATTGGGTTTTTATTTATAATCAGTTAAGAAGTGTGTGTGTGTATGTATGTAATAAGTATAATGGATGAATTTTATACAAAAATGAACAGTGATATTTGATATTGTGGTAATTTACAGAAAGGTTTTTTTTTTCTTACGTTTTGTTTTTTAAGAGCAGAATATATTTATTGAGAGAAAGAAAGCTTCTGTCTGAGAGAGAGAGAGAAGAGGTCCCGAGTGGCATGCCAAACACTATGTCCTTTCTAGGGATTTATATAGAGCAAAACCATGACATGAGGTGGGTCCAAGGTGGGGAAAAGTGGGAACTTAAAGGCAGACCAAAGTGAGACAGAACTATGATCAGTCAGTAAGATCATAGTATAATTGCTCAGGTAAAATTGATTAAATCAGAATCCAATAGGATATTTTTCATTTGATATTTTTATTTACCATTATCTTTGCTCAGTTAACATTTTTAATTGCTAAGGGTATTTTGTCTTAGAAGTTAATGATCTTTTTATTTTTTCTTTGTTTTTTTGTTTTTTGACTTGTGATTGTTCCAAGACTTATATTGGAAAGCATTTTTCTAAAATACTGAAAATTTGTTAATTAGTTTTGCCAAGTATTTGTGATGTCTTTTTTAATACTTTAGTTTATCAATTGATAGTTTTGTGAGGGAAATTAAGAATAAAGCTATCTTCATTAATGACTTTCTTGTATTTATTTCTTATGCATAGTTTAGCTCTTTGTTCTATCTATGGATCTGTTGCTCCTCTGATACTCGGGGCAAGCTACCTTAATTTACAGTAGCCTTATAATATGTCAGTGTTCTTTGTAATTATTTTTTAACCTCCTGGTTGTTTTTAATGTTTATTTTGCAACTTGAAATGTAGAAGTAGCACCTGTAATTGAAAAGCAAAAAAACAGATGTCATATTGATTGAAATTATGCTGTTTATCAAATTATAAATGTAAAACTATAATCTTTACACTACATATTTGATATATTCAGTTCTTATTTTATATACTAAGAAATCATGTAATGTCAGCATTAATTTTAATTTTTTACTCTGAAATTTATTTTAGATTTGTAATACATTTCTAGAGTTGAATTATAAGGTGTTCTCAATTTTGATAACATTTTCAAAGCTATCCTTCTACTTAGAAAATAAAATGTAAATTTTTAAACATAATTTACCTGGAACACACTAAATAAGTCTAGCTTTTATCATTTTATTGTAGCCTTTCAAGAATTTTTTTTTATTTGGCCACTTACCACTTCCTAATTATTACAGTTTTTTTTTTTACAAGATAACCTGTTTTTTTTTTTTTTTTAAATCCTCACAAGTAAACACATGATTTATGAGTTTTAGTGAAAACAACCTGGTCCTGCCTTTAAATACATGAGTATTTATGTGTTTAATGGCTAGAAAACATCGATTTCTAATAAGTGTATACATGATAACTTGGATGAAAAACAACCTATAAAAACTATTATTATCTTAAAATATATTACTATAGTCATAGGCCTCCCATATATAAGTAGTTTTGTTTAAAAAATATGGGAATTTATAGATTATCATCATATATATTAATAGTGTATACCTGCTCTTACACAAATTACAAGTAAATTAATAGATTTTTCTGTTATTCAGAAAACAGTATTTAGAAATATATTTCCTGCTTTCCATTTTTCTTGCTATCTTTTCTGTAGATACAGATATAGAAACACTCATTAAATCTTAGCCAAGAACCAGAAATTTTCATACTGTCTGAATCTTTGGTGTTAAAGACAACATTAAAAACTGCCAGACAAGCCAGACTGCTTTTGATCATTCTGTAGCTGTCTTTGTTTTATAGCATTTCTTTCTTTCCTCCAAGAAACAGTATTTAAAAAAATAAATAAATATGATAGTTCATACTATGATAAAAAAATTAGATTGGCGGGCAAAATGACCAGTATCTTTATAGTGGATTTAATGATAACAGCCAGAGAGAGATGTCCGTGCCCTATTTCCGAGAACATTTGAATGACTTTATTTGGAAAATGAGCCTTGGTAGATACAATTAAAATTTCTGAAAAAAAAAAAAAAGTATAATACTGTAATGACTAAGTGAGCCCTAAATCCAAAGACAGATGTCTTTATAAAATAAGAATTTGACATAAACAGGGATGGGCAGACCCTGAAATAGAAGAAACCTTGCGAGGGTGGAAATACAATTTACAGTTGTTATAGAGAGGAATATTGAAAGTTTTCTTAGCGCATTCAGCCTCTGACTCTTCCCTGACTAGGTTAACAATGTCTGTGAGGAGAGAAAATACCTTGCCTTTGGCGATTTTGTTCCTGTAAAATTCAAATGCTAAAAGTTTTAATCCCTACTTCCTCAGAATGTGCAGTTAGGACCTAACTGCATTTGCAGTTAGGATCTTTAAGTTGAAATGATGCCATTAGATGGTACCCTAATTCATTATGATTGATGTCTTTAAGAGGATAGAGACAAACACAGAACAAGGATGCTGTGAAGATGAAGTGAGAAGAGGCCACTTACGATCCAAGGAGAAAAGCCTCAGACAGAACTGCCTTGCCAACACTTGATTGTGGGCGTCTAGCCATCTGAACCAAAAGGAAATAAACCATTATTTAAATCACCAGGTGTGTGATCATTTGCATGGGTAGTAATGCAGAAAAATCTGATGACATCAGATCTGCGGAACAGAGTAACCAAAGCCTTTCTGCAGTCTCGGGGAAATATAGACAGGAATATTGAAAGTTTTCTTAGCGATTTTCAATATGGAAATAAAAGGTAACTTAAAGAAAGTTCATAATAAAATCCAATAAGATACAACCTGTTTAGACCATTGGAGACAGAAGAACAAAAGCTAGATGAGACTTCAAAACAAGATGATACTAAATCAGTATTACCTATAAGAACCGTGGGAGCAATGAAACCCAAAATGTGTAATAGTCATTGTACAAAAGAGAGGAAAAGAAAGTGCTCTAAACTATATAACTGCATGTATATTTAAGTGTATAAGATAGAAAATGATATCACAGAGTTTTATTGGATCATTGAACAGAACTGTTTGCAGTATCATTGTTGGAATGTCCACTCTACAAGCTTTAATTTTGTGACTTGAACAATTATTTCTAAGATGGCAATATGTAATCCATTAACTAATGATTTCCTACTGTTCATTTTTTTCTTCTGTAAACCTGTATAACTTGTACCCTTTCACTGTTTCTTTTTTTTTTTCTTTTCTCCTTAAATAAAAAAAAAAGAAAGTTCAACATTAGATTTTTAATTGTTTACCATGAATAACACAACTGAGTTTTATACTTTGTTAGTCTATGTTAAGGGGAGAAAATGGGTTAAATGGGAATGGTGTGTGTGTGTGTGTGTGTGTAGAGGACACTAAGGAAAAGCCCAAGATTATCTAAAAGGGAAAAGAAAGTATCAAATACATATACACATAAATGCATTTATAGTTTTCCTGGACCATCTTCTAACAAATTGTAATCCTAGAACACAGTGAAAACGAAGTATTGTGAATTTTCCTTTTCCATATTCTAAACACAGCATCATATTTATCACCATTGTTACTTCCTAAAATTTTGAGTCGCTCTAATTTTGAGAGCAGTTTTATTAGCTAAATAGTCCTGGCAAAAATAATAGAAAAGGGGTCCTTAATACACAAATGACAATGAAAGAAACTGGATGATTTGCTCATCTTCTTACAGATAATTTTAGGAGTGTTTTTAACCTTATTTTTATTTTGTTAGTGCATAATTATTACCTGCTTCATGGGAGTTCTTCCATATACATAACACATCTTAATTCCTTTTGTGTTCTCTTCCTTTCCTCTCTCACTCTATCTCTTGGTCATCTTCCCTTTTACAAAAGATCTTTCTCTGTTTCCTATTATCTAGATTTTATTTGCTTTTTAATTCAGTTTTTCAGTTGTCAATTCTCCAAAGAGAGCTTTTCTTTAGACCAAGTTTTTAATAAGGAAAATCAGTTTTATTTACCTTTTTTCAGTTAGTAATATAAAACCCCTTCAAAAATACTGCATTCATATTAGTATCTTCCTTGTTCCACTCTTCACACATCATTTCCAGGGCGGCTCTTCTGAAACACTGTTTTAATACAGTCATCCTGCTTTAATCCAGTTTTAATCCGGCTTTGATTTAGCTTTAAATCCAGTTTTGGTACAGCTCGCTCCTCTGTGCTGCTCCTTTTGGTCAATGCTATTCTCTTCCTGAAGTCTTCCTTGGAGAGCCCATCATCTCTTTCCGGTGCTCCACTATTTCATTCTTTATACATCTGTATTTGAATTTTATTTAGAAAATTCAATTTTTGAGAGAAAGTTTCCAAGAATATTTGAGTATTCATGTGAGTGGGTGTATGTGTGGTAGAAATTCAGCAAATAGTTTACAGTGAATGAATTAACTAAGGAACTTAATTTTCACAATAACTTTTGAATTAAGGGAGAGAGGTAATCATATTTGAGAAAATGAGTCAGAAAAATTACAGAGGTAACTCATGGTAATTTTGCTAATAGAGCAGTTGGACTGAGACTATTTATTTATTTATTTATTTATTTATTTTTCCTCACAGACTGCTTATCGGGAATTTAGAAATACAATATGCATTCCACTGCAAAGACACAGTTAGCTGTATAGACATTTAAGATTTTGACACAACATTTTTGTGATACTCATGATTTAGAGACATCTAAAATCATGATGAGAGATGTCTAAAAACGCCAGTTAAAGGAAAGTGCAAGTTGTAAACAAATATAAAAGATACAGCAGATTAATAAACAAAGTTCACTTTAAGAAAGATGAAAGGGGTGATATTTCTAGGAGATAATTAACTACAATGGTGCTTCTTTTTTTTTTTTTTTTTTTTTTTTTTTTTTTTTTTTTTTTATCGGTACCGGGGATGAACTCACGGCTGCCTGCTTGCAAGGCAGGCGCTTATGCCGCTGAGCTAAATCCCCAGGCCCTTGTGGTGCTTCATTTTAAGAAGACTTCCTAATCAGAACTTTTTTGCTAGGTATAATAATGATATATAGGGCAAATATACTTTGTTTAATCAAAGTAACTCCCTTTGTTTCTGAAAGTGTTATTGCCCAGACAAGACACTGTAGCCAGGAAAGCCTCAGCCAACCTGGAAGCTCCTATCTCCCCCTGCCCTAGGGATTTACTTGTGACTCTATCTCCCCCCACCTTTAGGAATCTGCCTCTGGCGCCAAACGTGTGGATGAGATACCTGTACATCTCTAATGGCCCTAGGGCACTATCCTAAGCTTAGGCTACTTATATATCCCCCTCCCCACACCACGTGTCTGCCAGAGAGAAAAGCGGTCAGGGGGTGTTGGTTCTCTCTCTCGGTGTTCTCAGAATAAAGGCCTCTTTTGTTTTATACTTCACATCTTTTGGAAATAATCCTATCTGTTTCGTTATGTTGTCAACAGAATAAATTGTAAGCTGGCAAATGTAAACTTTCATTCTGAAGTGAGCATTTCTTACTGCAGGGAACAATGGTGGACCATAATCACACAGATGTACAGACAGGCAACATGATCAGAGAGGTCAAGGCCATAAAATAAAAAGATACAGCAGCAGTGGCCTTGCTCAGAATGATCCAACCCCTTGGATTGAAGAAAAGAAAAATGAAAGCAAGAGAGTAGAGATGGGACTTTCACAATTAAACCTCACCAACCTGTCACGTGCATTTGAATGTTAATTGAACAAGGTCATTTAATAGACAGAATGAGATGAGAATGGTGTATTGTGAAGCAAGCAGACAAAAGAAACTAAGGACAGGACTTTAACAAAAGAAAGGACAGGATTTTAACAAAAACATCACAGAAGCCTAACACAAGCGATCTTAAACTGGTCTTCCTCTTCAGTACTATTGGCATTTAACTACCCAGGGCACTATTTTTCTCAACCAGTCAAATATCCAGTGTGACTCATGGGGCTTCTGAAGTGTTTGAAACATTCAATATAAAAGCAGATGTAGTTGTATGCATAATGAATGTGTATGTTTCTCTCACGCAAACTGCTCTTGCTTTCTCATTTGCAAACTTCCAACCTCAAGAAGACTGAAGGAGAGGTAGGAGAAGATCATTAATAAAGATCTAATAACAGAATCACACCCAAAACTTCTGATTAGCTGCATTATATATGGGCAGGAGCTGAGTATAAACAAATATAGACATGATGTTGTTTTCTGCCTAGAAATTTAATTTTATTTTATTTCCCCTGAAACTTAAAAAAAAAAAAAAAAAAAAGTACAATCTTCTTCCTAAACTGTATACTAACCATTGTTCATGGTGTTGCTGGACCCTGTGTTCTTCACGGTGCTTAGGGAAAATAATTGAAGACATTTCTATTAATGTCAAGAATTTGATTTAACAGCCTCTCTATTAAAGCAACCTCCTGGAATCCTGGTGCTGGGAATACACACCCAGGGACCATCTCCATAGCTGCTGGTGGTTACTTCATGGCCTAGGGCATTAGGCCTCCATAAATGAGAAGGAAGGGTAGGCTGAATGTAGGAACTCTGGACACTCCAAAGCCACAAGGAACATGAGAAATGCCGAATGTGAATTGCAAAGATTATAAGGGGTTTGATACCTTTTACAATGCACAAGAGAAACTTCCAAAGACAGCTGAAGTTTATACAAGGTCAGGCAAATCAGATAGAGAAGATTCAATAGATTTCAAGAATTTCAATTCTGTGTTCTATCTTCTTGGCACTGGAAGCTGGATAGACCTGCCTGGCTTTAATATATGTTTCCATCACTTTTGTCTCAATCTCTTTTTCATGATTTTGCAGTGGGAATAATAATGTCTAGCTCACTCAATGATTATGCAATTCTAGTTTAAGAGAAAACACATAAAGTTCTTTCAAATTTTGAGATAAGCAGAAATTTCTTAGATCACAAAAAATGGGAACCAGGAAAACGAAACAAATAACAAATCCATTAAAATTAACATTTTGAGGCTGGGCATGGTGGTGCATACCTGATTCCTTCATTCAGAAGCCTGAGACAGTAGGAAGACTATGAGTTTGAGGCCAGTCTGGGCTACAAAGTGAGTTCAAGGCCAGACTGAAGTACACAGTAAAACCCTTCTTCAAAGACAAACAAACAAATAAGTATTTTGCTCCTTCAAAGAGACTGTTAAGAAAATAATAAGGCAAGTCATAGTTCGAAGAAAATATTTGATATGTATGGATATATATGACAAATGACTTTTCATTCACAATTTATGAATAATTCTTATACTTCAATTGTAAGAAAACGAAGAATGTTTTAAAATAAATGAACAAAGAACTCTGTTAAGAGGCACATCAGGAAGATGTATTTCTAGCCAGTAAGCACATGAAAAGATGCTTAACATGATCAGTCACGGAGAACACAAAAATTAAAACACAATGTGATACCTATTTTATGCCAATTTGAATTTCTAAAATTAAAGTCCTACAGTACCCACTGTTGATGAGGATGAGCAGTTAGAGAATTCTCATTTATTTCAGATGGGAATGAAGCGGCAAATAAAAATGGAGCAAAACAAAAAACAAAACTACAAACTTTAGAGAAGTGATCTGGCAATTATTTTTCTGCTATGTCTTAGTTTCCTCCAAAGGCTCATTTATGTAGAAAATGAAGAATTGTGGGGCCATACACTTATAGGGGTGGAGTAGGCCACCAAAGAATTCATAGCTGACTTGGTACTAGCAGATGGGACCTGATCAGAAGGCTGGTTCACAGGAGGTATCACTTAGAACACTATTTCCCCACTCAGCTCCTCCCTTGTCTCTCTCATTACTGGCCACCATGATGTACGCAGCTTCCTTCCACCCAGGTCTTTCTGCCATGACATTTCTGCCTGGAACCACCCTCCTATGAATTGAAACTTCTAAAATCTATGAGTCTAAATACACTCTCTTCTTTTAACTTGTGGGTGTCTCAGCAGCAAGGAAAGTGAAAAATTCCATATTTATCTATACAATACCCAGAAGTTTTACCCCTAACTGTTTAGCTAAAAAGATAGTATACATACAAAAACAGATGGGCAGAGCAAAACCTTAAGAGACCCCAATATCATTTTGCATGGCATATTCTGTATGGCATTGTTTATTCTACAACAAAAATGAAGAACATGTTAGTACACATATTACGCATGAATCTATAGGGTTGAATGAAAGAAGCCAGGTCCTGGTTTTATTTATATGATTTTATTTCTTCCTAAAGTGAAAGAAAAAAATATTCATAGTGCCATATCTATAAATTGCTGGTTAAAGTTATCTGCTTTAATGGAGAGATTATCATTGCTACTCTTACATAAACTTCTATTCAATCAATCCATGTACAAATAAATGGCATAATTCCCGTGTTCTAATAATAAGCAGGAGGATATTGGCAAATGTAAAAGTGAAACCAACCCATCAAAATTGCACAGTTGTTTAAGAACAGTTCTGACACATTCTTGATCTCACTCCACAGGGATCCAGCCACTTTTCCAAGTAATAGTTTCACTGCTCCGAGTAATGTTGTTCAGTTCCCGGCCTGTGTGCTCATGCCACACATCTGTAGCCCTTACAGGGGTATTTTTGCAGTGCCCTTTGCAGTGGTATCACATTCATTCAATCCATGGATCCTGTTTATCACTTTCACTCTTTGTTTCAATCTCTTATATTTCATGGTCAGACTATTCTTCCCCAGGCCAGATCTTGTTTTCGGCTGTTTCTTCCTGAAATTCATTCTAAATATGGAAATTAGAGATTTTTTTTTCTTCATGTGTAATACTTGAGTGCAACAAACTGATTGTAAATATAAACTGGCCTTCAAATAGAAGAAAGATAAAAATACTCATTTAACCTCTAACAGGTTTAGCATGTTGTTCTAGTCAATATTGCCTTATAGAACAGGTACATCATATTGCAACTCAATTTTCTGCAAAAATACTCTTGTTTTCCCTTCTGTGCCCACTTATTTTCTTGGGAGAACTCTGCCTTTCTATTCTTTCCTCTGAATCTACTTCTCTCCTAATGCCCGAATCAAATCACCTCCTAAATCAGACCTTCTTGAGCACTTAAAGCAAATGCAAGTCACTTCATCTGCTCCAGCTTTTTGTTTTGTTTTACTAAATTTAAGCTACCCTTTCATTCACACATCTGTTACCACTTCTGTTGAAGTTATCCTATCAAGTGACTCAGTTAAATATAGGACTATTCTAAATGTGGGGTGTAGGAACTGGACAGTGAATAAGAAACAATTGTTGGTATCATAAATAATATATTATTGCATCTCTATTGATATTATTCCTCAAGACTGGTTATAAGCATTTTAATATCTAGGACCTTATTTTATACCTGTATCATTTGTATAATTTATGCTTCCAATGTGTAAATAAGTCAATGCCAACTAAATATCACTTACTCAATTTTCAATAATCAAATACTGAATCTACCTAGTATGCTACAAAGGAAAAAGAAAAACTTCTTGAAAGCTATATATGCACATTTAAACTGTGGTTTTTCTTGAAGATTGAACACATCTTATTTCGTCTACTATGTACATTTGTTTTTTATGTAATTTAAGAGAACAAAGTTAAAAGAAAGACATCATATTAGTTCAGTCATTATAATGTATTTGTTCAGTCTTGAGCTTAAGCAAATTATCCCTCCTTTAAGAGAAATATAATCTAATTGATAACAATACATGTTTGTTACTGTTCTATTATTCATTTTCCCTTATTGTGAAGTCATGAGGCTGTGATAATATTTTATTCTTCCTATTTCATGAAGTTTTCATTCATGATTAATGCATTGCCACAAATTTCCATACAGTGAGATTGCTGTGGACAAGGGACAAGATTATAAAAGATAAATCTTTATTCAGTTCATAAGCAAATTAATTATAGTATAAGACATGACATATAAATAATACATGTTGATCATCTTATATAAAATGTTTCTAATGTGGATGCTTTGCTTTTTTTTTTATAAAAGATAAAATTATTCTCAGGCTTTCATCTACATGGTATACAAAAATTAGATACAGCCTTTTCAGAGAATAATCATTATTATCAAGAGTAATAAAGTCTATGGTGGAATAATGCTGCTGAAGTATTGATAATGCTGTGCTATGAGATGATACCATATTCATGTGGAGTATAAAATAAATTATGATTGTCATTATCATTGTGGGCAACATCCATTTTTAATTTATTATTATTATCATATAAAGTGACATGCAAACCTTCATACAGGCTCTTGATCATGCTAATATGTTTTAAAACTCTGATCTTCTTAAAATGCACTTTCATCTTTTAGTTTATGATGTGCATGAAGAAAAAGTACTGGCGAGTGCACCAAATCAGAGATCCTGACTGATTTGTTCTCAGTAGCAGGGAGGGCAGAGGATAGCAGACAAATTCTGGATTCTGGGTGCCTGACATGAGAATTTAGATAAATATTCAGATAAAAATGACCTGATAAATATTAATAGTCTCTTCTTCAGATGCTTTTTCTGGACTACATAGTTTTTCTTTTTTTCCTTTGAATAAACGAAACCCAAACTCTACAGCAAAACATTCCTTTTTTTTTTTTCTTGGTGCCTGGGACTGAACTCATGACCACACACTTGCAAAGCAGGAGCTTATGCCACTGAGCTAAATCCCCAACCCCATTCCCACTTTTTAAGGTACAATTTTTATGACTGGCCTATCTACTCCACGTCAGGTAATACCAAATAGCTGAATTTATGCAAAGAAACATCTTCCACGAAGTCTTATTGAATAACTTGACTAATCTGGCATAGCATATTTCAGCAAAATCAGACAATTACAGATAGTTGGAGATTTCATATTGAAAAGTGGGAAGAATCATAAACTTTTCTAGGTAATTACAAATGATACTTTTTGGCATTGATATTAGTCTCTTAATTTCACTTACTAAAGAGAGTATTTAGTTTATACTAGATCACCAATAACATCAATTGAGGCAGCGGGTGGGTAGGCGTGGAAGTCATGAAGTATAATAGGTATCAAGCCTAAGTAGACATTTCCTCAGTCATGTTCCACCGACATTTAAGAAATGTATTCATATACTTTTATAACAGAGTTTCTTTTCTTTTTCTTTTTTTTTTTTTTTTTTTTTTTGTACCAGGGATCAAGCTCATGACCTTGTGCTTGCCAAGCAGGCACCTATACCACTGAGCTAAACCTCCTGCTTTATAAAATCTGTAAAATCAGGTAATGATTTTTTTGAATTAAAAAGTTGAGAGATTGCAGGCTGAGAAAACTTTATGTATGTTAGCTGCAAAACAAGATTTAAATTATAAATTATACAGAACAACATGAGACTTATATAAAGTCAAGCACCTGGGGATGGGACATTTTTTATAACATCATCATCAATTTCTACTTAAAAGCAAATGGAAGATGATGTTGTAGCACATTATTTGCAGAACATTTGTATAAGGATTTTATAGGAGTGAAGTAATGGTAAACAATTTCTATTGTTAACATTATGTTATGTTGTCAATTTAATGGTTTGGATTATCACAAATTTTACCAGTCGGTTTTTATTAAATCACATGGACAAAAACAATAGTAAATCATACGTTAAATAGTGTTAATAGATCTCTGAAATCTGCACCTTAGATTTTGGTCTCAAGGGATGCTAAAACTTGTACCCAATATCAACATACAGTATTTTTCATTACTCAGAGTGGTGGAAGGCTTTTGTTACTATCCAACTGCGACATAATTACAATACATAAATTCTACAATATGCTTAAGTCCTTAAACATCTAGCAACAGTAATATCTTGTCGTTGTGTAATATTGCATGTGTTTATTTTTTGCAAGTATGTATTAACAATTGATGCTGGAAAGAACTCAGTTAATAAACTATCACATTATGCTAGCCATGTGCTGCCGGAAATATCTATTTGAGAAATTACAGGATAAAAATGAATTTCTCAGTTACTGTGGCAGAAAAAAATAAAACATTAGTGAGAAATAGTCTCTAGTCTCCTAGAACTTATACTTGAGTACACCAGCTTTCCATTCATTCATTTTTTAGTGATTTGATCATTCATGTTTTTTGAATAACACATGTTCAATTCCCAGCATTTGGAATTTACACATTGAAACTGAAGTACGTCTTTCCATCATGGAGTTATAGGCACAAAATTATATGTACTCGTCTAGGTACCATGACAGAAGATGAATTCTTTAATCAACAATAGTGTCCAGTGAGAGCTAAGAGAGGGGACCAAACTGAATGTGAGAAGTCAAGAAGATTCCTTGAAATAATATCTTTGTAAAGTGAAAACTACAGATAAAGCTGAAAAAAGTCAACGCAAACAGTGAAGTTTTTGTTTATAAAACAAGATGTCATACATTCATTTTCGCCAGCTCTTTAACAATAAATATAACTTGATTAAAAGACTGAAAGCTGTAAAGAAGGAAGCGGACTGACCAGAGATCTGAAGATTTTCTTTTCTTCTTCTTTTATTAAAACTCCCCGACCAGGGCCTGAAGGGGTCTGCAAGCCAGGACTGATTTTACAGATTCAGAGGAAAATGTACAAGAATAGACTGTTCTCTCTGACCAGAAAGGAGGGGAAGGTGAAGTCCAGCAGAGAGTGAGAGTGACCTCCTAGCCCTGACTACAGACAGAAGCTCCTGAAGCCATTCAGATGCACTGGCAGCAGCAAGACACCAGCAATATTGGCCCCACTTCATATTCACACCAGGCGTAAGGGATGCTTGTTCTACTGACAGCATTGACAGTAGTGAACTCCAGGCCTCTGAAAGTTCAATTTCAAAAACAGGGCACCTGCAGAGCAAAGTACCAGGCCTTCTAAGACACGGGTCCATGAATGCAAGACTGTTAGTACTTCCATCTGGGGCTGAGATGCCTTCTTTGTAAAATTTCCATTCTGTTTGGGGAAGTTTGGCTCAGTCATTTATTTATGATATTTCTACTCTCGATGAGTTTTGTTCTCCATAACATTTTCTCTGGATTTGAAGTTCAGAGTTCACAGTTGTGAGATGTTTGTTTTGGAATTGAAGCCTGTCTAATTTTCTTTGCCCCTATGGTTTTTGAAGAGAAAGTAGTGTTGGCTTTGTTCAAACTGCTTTTCCCTTATGAATAATCTTATGAATAATGTGTCTTCTCTCTCTCTCTCTCTCTCTCTCTCTCTCTCTCTCTCTCTCTCTCTCTCCCTCTCTCTCTGTCTCTTTCTACTTCTCTGACTCTGATTCTCTGTCTGTCTCTGATTTTCTTCTTGACATCTTTTTGTTTGCGTACAATATACACTAGTGGGCTTTCCTTTGAATTTAACTTTTTGAAGTCATGCAGTTGACAAATCTGTAGGTTTATAAAACTTGCAAAATTTAGAAAGTGTTGTTGTTATCTATCTGACTACTTTTTGACTGTGCTGTCTTTCTTCTCTCTTTATGGGACTCCGATGACATGAATGTGAATGATTGATCTTTTGTTATTTTAGAAAAGCAACTATCTGAATTTTTTAAGTCTGTTTTCCCTGTTGTTCAGACTGGGTCATTTCAACCATTGTTTTTCTTTGAAAGCACTGATTTTGTTCTCTGTCATATCCATTCTACTATTGTATCCATACAGTGAGTGTTCTATTCCAGTTATTGCATAAGTCTAAAATTGCCACCTGCTTCTTCTTCATATCATTTGTCTTTGGTAAGCCCTGATACTTTTATTTCGATTGTGAATTCTTTAATATTTTCATATTATTCTTCTATCACTGTCATCTTCAAGTTGTTTAATAATTCTTTTTTTCATTCTTGTCAGTATTTTTCTAGATCTTAATATGATAAAAGGTATTAAATTGCAATAAAGTATATTTTGGATATGAGGCAAGACTCTACATCTTTTATAAATCTGTTCAGACGGTTCTCTCTGAAACTGCTTCTACAAGTGAAGGGACTCTGAATTGTTTTACCACTACTTAGAGAGAGTGAGCCAGTAGGACCTCCTGGCATTGTTAGCAGGAGTCTGCAGGAGAAATCTCTACCTTCGAGGAATAGCAGAGCTATGCTTCTCACCTGCACGATTTTCACTGGTAGCACAGAGGTAAGCGTGTTTGGGCCACTTCACCACCTTATAGGTGTAAAAGTCCTGCTTCTTCCCTTCTGCATGCATTTCTTGATACAATCCTCAAAAGCATGGATTGGTTAGAGTGCTTCTATAGAGTCTGGAGAAGGTGGAATGGCATTTTCCCACTCAGACTCTGCCAAAGTGGGCATGTGGGTGTCACAGCTTTTTCTATGCTGTTTTACTGCAGTAGAGAGACTATAGTTTAAATTTGTGTGTATCCTTTTCCTAGTCCTTAGGTAATGTGTGCAGGCTTTTGTTCTAACTTTTGTGAATTTCTGCTGTCTTGTTCAGGTTATGAGGAACACACACACCAAAAGAAGTAAAAACAGAGAGTTCACTATGACTTCAGTTCTGATATCTCAACATCACTAGCTAATATTCCTTGTTCTGTACAGTTTTAGTTTTTCAAATTTTATTTTATTATTACATGTTTATAATACATGGATATATAATCATCTTGGAAACCTGGCATGTGTACATAACACAGCTTGTTCTCCCCCGCCCATACTCTCCTGCTCTAGTTCTCTTTCTTAACTTTTCAATTTTGTTGATATTGTTCATTTGAGGTCATGTTTCAGATCTATGATGACTATGTTCATTGAGATTATTAGGACTTTGTTCCTGGTGCAATTCACTCCAGATATTTCCCCATCCCTGTACTCATCCCTCACTCTTGTTCCTCTGGACCCTTTCCCATTTTAAGAGATCCATCCCTTGTCTCATTTGATCCTTTCCTGATTTTTGTCTTAGCTCCTACTTTATCTTACTCAGATGAAAAACATCATACAGCATTTAAGTCCGTATGCTTGATTTATTTCACTCAAAATTATATTTTCTGAGTGCATCAGTTATGTGGAGAACACCTGGATGGCTCTCCTTTAAAGAAAAACAAGTATGTTCATTTTGGGTAAACTTGGTCCTATTTCCATGCATTGAGATGTACAGCTGGGTAGGCCATTTCTTTGTCCCTTCTTTGACTTTAAGCCATGTAAATGAAGCTTGCTGAGAAGCTGATGCGTAGTGTTTGAAGCAAGGCAAGTTCCCTGCTGAGTGACTCTCACAAGCCATGGCTGAGCAGGGTACCAAGGCCTCCTAATAGCCCTGCTCAGAACTCATCTATTTCCCACCACTCTCACTGTCACTCATCTCCAAGCCCCTCCCCTCTTGGAAGATTAGTAAAACTTAGGTTGGGTCCTGGGTTGTGGCCTTTGTTCTGATGAACCTCCATCCTGGCCAGACTTAGGATCTCTTTGCTCCCTGTGACTATAAACATGTCTTAGTGTCTTTATCCTCACCCACAGCTGCACTGCAAGTGGTAGATTGGAATTAACTTGCTAGAATTCCAGTAACGTTTTGATGGGATTACAAATATGAACATCCTGAGATGTAATGAAGATGGGAAAGGGCTTTCTATAAATTTTCATGTGAATGTCTCAATTTTTTCATTCTTTATAGCCAAGTAGTTTTCTATGATGTATACCAGACAGCATTATTTCTGTATTCAGTTGTCACTTGATGGGTATAAAGAGTGATTCCTGAATTTAGTTATTATGAATTGTGCTGTGATACACACTGACTTGAATGTGTCACTGAAGTGTGATGTCTTAAAATCTTTGGAGAAGGGGGTTAGATGGGTAATATGGGATTTCTAATTTTAATTCTTTGAGAAATCTCCATATTGATTTCCACAAGGGTGGACAAGTTTACATTTCCGCCAACAGTGAAGGAGGATTCCTTTTTCAACATAGTCATACTAGCACTTGTTATTATTTGGTTTCTTAATTATTTCCATTCTTTCTGTAGTAAAATGGAATCTTAGCATTGTTTTAATTTGCATCTCTTCAATAGCCAGGAATTTTGAACATTTTTTCCTGTATTTGATGGTCATTTTTAGATCTTACTCTGTAAAGTGTGTGCCTTTTCACTTACCCAGTTCTTTACTATTAGTTGGTTGGATATTTTGAGTCCTTTGTATATTGCGGATATTTGTCCTCTGTCAGAGGAATATCTAGCAAAATTTTTTCCCAGTTTGTAGGCTTTCTCTTCAATCTACTAATTGATTCTCTTTCTGTGCAGAAGACTTTTAGCCTTCTATAATACCATTTGTTGATTCTTGCTGTTATTTCTTGTGAAGTTGAGGTTGTTTAGAAAATGCTTTCCTATATTTATGACTTTAAATATTTTACCTATTTTGTCTTCCAGTAGATTTAATGTTTCTGTTTTAATGTTGAGATCTTTGATTCATTTTTATTTCAATTTAGGGCATAATGAGAGATAAGAATTCAAGTTCAATCTTCTGCAAACAGATAACCAATTTTCCCAGCAGCACTTGTTGAATAGGTTTTTTCCTATACTATATTTTTTGGCACCTTTTTCAAAGATCAAACACCTGAATATATTTGGGAATGTTTCTGAATCCTCTTTTCTGCTATACTGATTCATGTATCTGGTTTTATACCAGTACTATGCCATTTTTATCACTTTTGTTTTGTAGTACATTTTTTAAGAAATCTGGCATTGTAAGACCTCATGCTTTGCTCTTGTTGCCCCAAATTGTTATTCCTGTTCTTGGCCCTTTGTGGTTCTGTGCACATTTTAAAATGTTTTCTCTAGTTTTGTGAAGTATGCTGCTAGCATTTTCATTGGGACTGCAGAGAATATATATAGCAGTTTTGGTACTATGGCCATTTTAACAATATTGGTTCTGCCTATCCAAGAGCAGGGGGAATTTTTCCACTTTTTGATGTCCTCTCCAATCTTCTTTTTCAAAATACTTTAAGTTTCTTTACATAGTTCCTTCATTTCTTTGGTTAGGTTAATTCTTAGGTATTTCATTTTTTCTTGTAGTTACGGTGAATGGTATTGTTTTCATGTTTTTCTTCTAATCAAGTTCATTATTGGTGTTCAGATGCTAATGATTTTCATATGCTGATCTTGTGTCTTGCCACATTGCTGAAGTTGATTATTAAGTCTAAGAGGTTTGTTTGTTTGTTTTTGGAACTCCTTGGTTTTAAATGTGATGTATCACATCATGTATTTCTAGAAGTGAGTTTTCTTCCACAGTCCACAGTCTTTAATTTTATAAATTACACTCCTCTTTGCCCCTCTTTATAGTCTGTATGTTTGTGTGCAGATTTCTCAGCTCAATGGGTCTCCTGGCTATAAACCACTATTTGTGGTAGGTGTCCAAGCTGTCATAGCAGCCCAAGAAGGTGTGGATCATTGGAGCCTACGGCTTCTGGCGTGAATTATTGCTAGTTGGGAGTGAACACTGCGTACCTAATGTATAGTCTGGTGTCCATAAGAGATTCTGTCACCTTAGTGTGCCTAGTGGATAGGCAGATGCTACTGGGAGTGATGTGGGAATACACTGGCAAGCCCAGTGAGGGTGCGATGTGATGGGTGGTGTATTACAGAGTTAAAGAGAACTGGGAAAATAAATAGACTAGCCCTTCAGGCTAACAAGCCAGAGGAGTTAGCTCTAAGTGAGAGATGAATGTTCTAGTTGGTGTGGGATAAATTACAGGCTTCTGGTAGTAACTCAGCCGTGCCTAGACTTGAATACTGAAGATTCTAGATACAAGAAATAATAGGTTGTTTATCCTCGCAGAACATGAGATTTGGCAAGTGGGGAAGGAGTCTCTCCTGGCCCTGATCACCCACTCTCATATGTGCCAAGGAAAATGTTACTGCAAGGTCCTCAATGTTTGGAGGGGTGACAATGAGAGGAAGGGGCTCCTCTACCCCTGGGTCTGAACGGTGAGGCTAAACTTTTCTATACATCTTTCAAATTGGCTGTTCCCATGAACAAAGGCAGAGATCATGTGGACCAGTCCTGCCTGTTTAGGCTGATTTTGACTCCTATGTATATCTTTTGTTTGATCTATAAATCTCTTCTTTCAAATTGATTTTTTTTTTTTTTTTTGGCATCAGGGTGTATCCAGTTACCTGTGCTTTTAGTCAATGTTCTCTGAGTGTCTCAGAAATGACTGTTCCTCTATTCAGCTGTGTTGGATCTTGAGACATTTTATGTGGTTTTATAGCAGTGTCTAGGATTTTGTTGTTATTGTTGTTATACTTCATTAGAGAATAGAGAAAAGCACACTCTTTCTTTATCTCATAAAATCTATTCACCAACATATGGAATGTTAAGTGTACTATTTAATGACATTAAAAGGGCAATGTACTACAATGTCACTAATAATGCCCTTGTAACACTAAACAGACAAAAGATTGAGAAAGATAGCAATATAATCCTTCAGGAATATCATAATAATCTTACTAACAACTCACAGTTAGGACAGTCATGTCTATTTTCATGTTTTAATGAATTTCAGCAACTTAAATCAGTGTTACAAGTGTCAAGTAAGGTTGAGAAATGTAGTTATGAAGACTGCTGTATATACTTCTAGGGGACATTCTCACAATATACACATTGTAGCATTTCCCATTACTCAGAAAAAAAAAAAAAAAAACAAAAAATACAGGGCAAGTGAAAGGTAAATCTCGTACCCTAACAAAACCATTGTGTTAGCTTTCTAGAATATGACAATAAAGCACCTTGAAATGGAAGTGGCTGTGAAAAACCTGAATATAAGAACGTAGTGGTTAGTAATACCAAATCCATACTTTCCTAAGTCCCCTAGGATTTTAAGGCAAGTCAACACTGAAGATATTTTAATAGATATAAGTGAGTTTCTAGGTTGTATTTAAACATAGCACTATATAGAAGCAGAGAAAAAGTGTTCCTTCTATTTTCTGGTGTGCATAGATTGTGTTTCTAAAGTGGGACTGATTCAAGAGCCAAGAACAAACCAGATTACATGCTCCTCCTTTTCAAGGGGAGTATTAGTTGTTACTAATAACTATATCCATAAAATTCATAATAATAGTTAATATTTCCCAGATTATAGAAAAAGCCATTTAGAGAACATTTTAACTCATTTTTGGAGTATTTAACCATTAAGATCATCATGGACCTTTTTAAGTAAACTATATAACGTTTAAGTTAAATGAATAGTTATATAGTCACAGAATTCTATTTTAAAAACAGGTAAATTATCTTAGTAGTATTGCAAAAGTCCACATGTAAGTGCTTTCTGAATTTTTGATTTCAACAAAGTACACTTAAGAAAACTGCCAGGGTCAAGAGCTAAATGTTATTGAAGTCTGGGGGTGGTTACTGAATGAATTCAAGACACATATGCACTTTAGATTGGCACTCTTCCTGGAGTGGGACAAATTGTTCCTAACTCTTGCCTGGTGGTTACTGTTAGCAATACAAAGCCATTAAATTCAATAGTGACCTCAGCATCAAACCTCACCCTAAATAGCTTCCAGTTTCACAGCGTGAATCTCCAATTGCATTGATTCATCTCCATCTCCCATTTAGATAGTCTTCATGATGAGAGCTTTTCCCCCACGGACTGAACTTGATTTTGACAATCCCACTCTTGGTAATCACAGTGCTTTGAACTCATTCCCAGGCATGAGTTTCCATTGACTATTGTCAGTCAAACTGTTCACTTCCAGCTGTTAAAGTTCAGAATCATTGGACACAATTAAGAATTAAAGAAGGAATCTGCTTCCATCATATAAATGGTGATGATGTAATTGGAAAAAAATCACTCATTTGATTACATACAGCTCTCCAGTTTCATTTGTAAAAGTCTTCTTCTCCAACTACTTTGTAAATGCTATAAGATGAACAATCATGTGTTATTCTTCTGTGTCACTCATGGAACCTATGCATAGCATAAGGTATAGTATTAACAGATGATATTTAATGGCTTGACTTAATGAGGCTTAGCTTTTCAGTTATACTATGAGATTAATTATGTAGAAGGGACATTTATGATTATCCACATAGTAGTCTCACTCTATGCATATTATGAGAAAAATTGTGCTAAGCATGAGGAAAACCAAAGGAGATTATGAAAGAAAGCCATGTTCTTAAGCATCTTAAAGGCTATTAGAAATGATCAGATACAAGACATAAAAAGATGGATTTTGGGAGGGATAATGACATAGACCCACAAGGGTTTAGCAAAAAAGTTTTTGCAAATGCATATTTTTGGACAAATTCCTGGAAACAATACTCTGTGAACAAGGTTTATAAAATCATATTGGCAGAGATGGAAGAGAAGGATTTAAGAGAAAGCATTTATTGATTTAATGATTTATTCACATCAGCCATTTATTCAGTGTCTGCCTTGTTATTTAGATGATGTTTGTACTTATCTCTGTCAAATGCCACTTAATATGTCAGAATAAGTGAAGGGCAAAGTTCAGACATCCACAGCAGCTTAGTTCTAGAGGCTTGAATTTGTTGTCAGCACCAACTCAAAATACAAAAAAAAAAAAATCACATAGCAATGTTACAACCATTTTAATATAATTTTGAAGAAATTTTTATTAACTTTGATCTTTCAAGAAATGGCTACCGATACCATACTGTGTGGAGGGCATATTCATCTGTACTGCGTGCAGAAAAGCAATGAGAGAATAATATGTTTCATCATATACTCACTAAAAAGATATATTATGGCAAGAAAACCAACTAAACTTCTACATGTTAAGTATTGTAATAGAGCTATGTTCTGTGAATTCATATGGGATACAGATGTGAAAGTAACTAATTTTGCATATGAAAGTCAAGGAAAGCTGGAAACTAGAAACCATGTTGAAATAAGACCTTTTAAAAGTGAAGAATAGTTTAGCTGTTGATATTTTGGACCCCATACACAGATTTGGGCACCGTGGGGCAGAAAGTAAGTAGGATGAGGGCATGGAATGATGAATTAAGGCTGCCAACACAATTTGGCCAGAGTTTTGTGTGGCAAAGATGACTGAATAAAGTCAGATAGTGCCCAAGATGTATAGCAGATTTAGAAACACAAATCTGGGAGAACAGATGAGAATGGGGTGGGAGATACATATCTTAGCATCAGAAACAAAAGGGCAATAATTCCCCATCATGAGATGTGGATAAAAGAACCCATTAATGCTTTGAACAGGCCAGAAAATCAGTGTACTTAGAAACTAATACAAGCTTTACTACTCATTCATTTTGTGGGCAAGTTATCTCCCTCCCTAAATTTTAGAAATGAAAATAAGAGAATTACCAATTTCAATGGATTATCTGTAATGTATACCTTTGATAAGACATAGAGTAGCTATTAGCACAGAGTAGAACAGAGAGATCTACTGCTGTTGATGGTACTTAAGAAAACTAAAGCCAGAACCCAGAAAATTATTAATCTTACTACAATAATCCATAAAAGAGCAAAATGATAAAAAATAACTACAGAGATTGCAAGAGTAAACAGTTGAGTGCTTTGATATAGTCTAAAGAAATGAAGAGTTTCAAAGCACAGAATGGCAAAAGAGTTCAATTTTCAGAGTTCTCACAAGTCCTCAAGAAAAAGGGGCATTATAAGGATGTTATGCGTGTTATATGTAGCACAAATTACTGTTGATTCTTTTCATAGAATAGTAAGTTGAATTCTGAGGATAGAAACTTAATATATAGACTTGGAGACAAATAGAAGGATGGAGTGAAACTGTAAGACCATTATGCAAGGAATATAGACTGATTGCAGCTTGAATAGGGAATTAGGTAATGGGAATGGTCTCTTTAGGATGTAGATGTCTTACACATTTCATCAGACAAAACAAATGACATTCATTAAGGAGGAGAAATAGATGAAAGAAAGATAAGACTCTGAGGTGGAAAATGTTCAAAACAAGATAGAAATGAAAAGATGAAGCAAGACTACTAGTTCATGACAATCAAGAAACAATGACAAAAAACAAAAGGATGAGGAACAAAATGTAGACCCTGAGCTATGCCTTTATGACCCAGCTGGACACAATCAGAAGTGTGCTGCACCAGTCCCTTCTGAATCTCCCAACCCAATCAAGTGGCACAGTTAAGCTTAACCATCACACCAATTCAATATAACAACTTGAGTGAAAGCAAGAATGTAATATTCAACAGTCAGAAAGAGAGAGCTTTCCAGTTTGGGAAGTAATGTAAGTTCAGTGCAAGCTACTGTTAGTAACCTAAGGAGAGGAAGAAAAGGGTCTTTTATATATTTGAATTAAGACAATTGAGCATGAATGGCAAGTATTACAGTGATCATTGAAAGGATGTAACAATAATCCAAGAGAAGGATGGATCTATTTGGGATGTCACAACCAAATAAAATCTCGAAGACACTTTGGAAGGAACTAAGTATCCTATTAGTGTTTATGCTGTGCCAAGTATAAACTATCTTGGATTACAATAAGAATATCTTAACCTATCATCACATGTAGGTAAATTGAACAGTCCATGCAGAAAATTCACATGAAAATATTTAAGAGACCAAGTGACACAATTCATATTTCAGTAGAAAATAAATATTCAGAATATATAGCAAGTTCTAGTAAATTTCATCTCATCAGAGATAATAGAGGCATTCAAGTTTACCTCCCAAAAAAGTTCTGTTAAAATTGTGTAGGTCTTTTCCAATACGAACACAAGAATGGATACACTGATGTGGTGATATGTTAAGGATGCATAAACATGTGGAATCATAATTCAGGAGAAAAAAAAATATTAGTATGACTAAAGCCAGGAGTTAGTGAGAAAAATTGCAGAAAGATATAAAAGTCCTTAGTTCCATTTGAAAAAAAAAAAAAGTGCTATGTACCTTGTTGCCTTTTCTTAAGGGGATCAGAAATGACTCATAAGACACTATTTCACAACTGGTGGAACTGTAAAACCTCTGGAGAGCAGAAACATGGCTCAATCTCTCCATGTAGCATTCAAAATTCAATTATGAAATGTTAAATTAACTGTAAACCCCTATGAATAAAAAGGCGATACAGATAAATGTTTTCCAATTTCCTGGAGTCTTCTTGTGAAGACGTTAAGTGTCAGGAAAATTCAGCTCAGCTCCATGGATGACTTTCTCAACTACCATTCCTCATCCTTTCCATAGCCAGATGTGACCAGAATGAACTTCAAGTCACCTTCCCATTACGATGTCACCACAGACAAAAGAACAAAATAACAACAAAGAAATGGAGGCCCACTTGTCTATGTTTTAAGATCTTCACATATAATGACTTTATGCAACAAAAACAATAGAAAACTTGTGAGAGCTAAGTTATATAAAGAAATACACTACTAATAAATTGAACATACTTGACCAGTTGGCCAATCACATGCATCCTAAGATGTGAATGACATCCAGCCTTATTAAACCCAAATGTTCCAGATTTAATCATATTCTGAAAGATCTTTTCATGAATACTTACCATTTTAATCATTGTATTTAACCCTCATTGTTTCCTACACATAATACACTCACTATTAGTCATGACACTTTGGCCCTTTGGAATAAAGTTTGGCAGTTAAAATCTTATGCGTTGGAATCTAGCCAGTGTTTAAATACAGGCTACACCCTTCACTGAGCATTGTTTCTTCTCCAGTGAGCTAGAGCCACAGTTTGCTCAAAGAACAGTTAAGAAGATAACACAAAAAGCTGTCAATAAAGTATTTTGTAAATAGTCACTCTAAGGATGGTTGTTATAATAATTATTGGCATAATAATACTTTCAAACAGGTAGATGCTTCCTTCTTTTCTATCCTATCTACATTTTCGTAGAACTTTAAGGTACAGCTCAAGACTCGTTTCCTCAACAACTTTATCACTTATTATATTTACATTCTTACCCACATATTTTGTGAATACAAATAACTTTAACAATCTGATAGTCTACTGTTATCCACAACTATTTTACTAAATATACTGCTTTCCTGTAGTTACATAATTAATGAATTGCAGGCAAGGACTATGACTTTGTGTTGTATACATTTGGGTTCTATCCACAACATGGCAAGTATATGGCATGTCAGAGTTATTCGGTAAACTGAGGTAACTGAACATAACCTAAGAAGAAATAAAGTGCAACATGGTGGCTCACACCTGTAATCCCAGCAATTGCGAGGCTGAAACAGGGAGGATCCTTGTGAGTTCTAAGGCCTGCCAGGGCTATAAATGAGTACAAAATCAGTTCGAACTACACAGTGAAACTTTATTTCTAAAAAGACAAATCAACAAACATAAAAAAGGAAGAAATAATAAATAGATCATATAAAACAGCCTATAGGTCTATCAGATGATAACTCTGAACAGGGTTAGAGAAAAGATGAGAAATACTAAGGGTGTATGGGGATGTCATAATTTTTATGAATCAAACAAGGTATTCCTAAACAGACAGAGTTGAAGCAATGAAAAATAATTTTGCATAAGCAAGACATTTTTAGGTTGAATTGATGCTTTCCTATACCTTCAAATTATCATGCACTAATAAGTGGTGAATGAAAAGAGAACAATATCAAGATGCAATCCTGGGGGCTGGAGATTTAGCTCAGCGGCATAAGCGCCTGCCTTGCAAGCAGGCAGTCGTGAGTTCGATCCCCAGGACCGATAAAAAGGAAAAAAGACAAAAAAAAAAAAAATTTTTAAAAAGATGCAATCCTAATTTCTTTTAATTTCAAAGTGAAAAGGAAATATCATAAAGCCAAAAATGAGTAACAGTACAAATGATGGTGATCATAGCCACAATAATAGAGGTTCACTTCATATTTTTTATATCACCAAATACCAAAGATAAATAATATATGCCCATAAGTTTTGAAGTAAATTTGATTATAACCAAAATATTACATACATAGTCTCAGTTACCCCTATCTAAGGGGAACAAGATTATCTTAAGTGTTTAATATTACCGGCCATGTACAGTCGTGCACTCTAAAAATTATGACATGATAACTTAACACTCTTTGAAATAAAGAGAAGTAGAGAACTCACAAATGAAGTCATTTTTTTCAAATCTAGCATTCCTAATGATAGATTTAAAGCAAATGTGACCAAATTCTAGAAATTAAATCCATCTATATGATTTAATGCTTTCATTTAAGCTCTGAGATCCCATATAGTATGAACAAGAACTGAAGGCAGTAGAATAAGAAGAAATCACTAAAAGCATCACAGCTAATACTTATGAGCTAAAGGTAGCCTGAAGAATGAATGTAACCTGTGGTGATACATATAAAAGATGAGTCAGTTTTCCCCCAGTTGATAAGGATTAAGGCAAGTCAAATCTGTTTACACTTGGAATAATACAAGTACTTTTTGAAACAATATATTGAGGAAAGTTTTAGCAAATATGAAACAATGATATTTTCTATTTTTATGTAAAACTAAAACTTCTCAGTCTTTTCAGACATAGGAAAAAGAAAGCTTTTCAAGTGGAGAAAGCATAGTACTAAGCATAGTACTATGGACATGGTGTCCTCAACATCTTCTTGTACAGAAACAATGTTATTAGAATGATGGAAGAGTTTCAGATTGCACCATTTGATGGTCCTTGCTTGTCTTTGTCATGTCTGCATCCCAAATCTTCAGTACAATGCCTGATGTCAACATAAATTAAGCATTTTGATGTGACTTTGAATACTATGAATAAAAACACACAAATCAGTACATACATACAATGACTAAATATACAAAAATTTATATTTTACTAGGAATCAAAATGTATTTTAAAATGACAGTAAAATGATTTACAGTGGTTTGGCCAAATATATAGCAAATAAAAGTAATTTCATTTCATTAACAGGAATAAATATTGGTGCCTCTTCTTTAGATATCAGCTGAAAATATATAGCAAAAGGACTATATTCACATTATTTGACTCAATAATTGTGTATGTAGGCAAATTTCTCAAAGAATTATTATGTGACCAACGATGTAACTCCACAGTACAGCACTAGCCTGCAAAACATGAGGTCCTGAGCTTGATTTCTGGTACCAAAAGGAAAAAGGAAATAAAACTTTAAAAAGGAAACAATTATGGAAATAACTGGTTTTCCTATTATGATATTTCCATTTTCATAGCATTTTTGAAATAAGAAAAAACTGCAAATAATTTACACAGTAAACCCTACTTTATTAGTTAAATAAAGTGAGACATTAACTAGTTATTCAACTTTCAACATGAGTTTATACATTGCTTAATGATTTGTAATGCTTTTGTATTATTTTTAATTGTAGGAGACACCATATAATGGGCCAAACATAATTATCAAACAGAAATTTTATTGTAATGATGAAAATGTATGCAACTTGCTGATGTGATAATAAAGGTAAGATGCCAAAGAGCCCTTTAGGCTCCTGGATCTGAAATGAATGGCAGTCAATTGACAGGTCATGTGTTTGTAATTTTTAATGTACATTTTAGGATCATTGTTTCTCATAGATAAGGTAAGCATTACCCTTGCATTTTTAATTTGAACAATTGATTGTTTAGAAGGAGGGGAAAAAAGAAACTCATGTTTAAACAATGAGCCCAGGGTAAATCTTACCCAAATGAGGCTCTTTGCAACAGTCAGGTTGGAAAGCGGATCCTTTTTCAGTGGGTGAGCAAGAGAGTGATTCAGAATGCTTGGCTTGGGAAAGTCAACACAAATACAGCCTAAGTCCCCCACAAGGGAAAAACTTCTGAAAAACCCACAGAGCAGAAAATTAAGTATCTATATCTGTCTATCTATCCATCTATCTAATCTATCCATCTATCTAATCTATCTATGATTTGCTTACAACCCTCAGTATTCTTATGTGTGGTTTATAGCTTCTGAGCAACTATTTTACTTTTGGTTTGTGTTGTTGAATTTTTCTAAAAATGACCCAGGCTGCATTCTTTAGCAAAGAAATGAAAAAACAAAACAAAAACCTGGTATTTCTATGTGTTAAAAAACAAATTTTACTATTATATCAATTCGCCCTCCCTGGCCAAACTTCATTCCCCAACACCCGATAAAATTATCCTTTAAAGCTTGTGATTTTCTTCTTTACACACATATCAAAGTAAAGCACTGGAGATTTGCATTATTCTAAACAATTTATGAGAAAGTCTGTCTGACTATATTTCCCAGTTGGAAGGACTGGGCCATTTTTATAAATGATTTATTATTATTTTATTCTGTGAGCAGCAGTAGATGAGACGAAAAAAAAAATCAAAGGTGATTAAGTCCTTTAAAGCACATAAATGGACCTATTTATATATTTTTGTGTGTTTATGCTTTAATCTGTAAGGGTATAATGGGAATGTGGATGTACAACATCCACGTTAGATTCCATTCTCACTCGTCTTACATTTGAAGATGTGACTATAAAGGTACTGAATGGAAAACAGGAAAGCATGCCAACAACCAGCTGATGGGAGACATCTGAGAGAAATTAAACACATTTTCAGGAGTACTTTTCCACTCCATCCACATGCCCCCGGCTAACATGTTTTTTGTGCACTGAATTCCAGCTTTGGAGAAGTTGCCAGACACGCAGGACCAATGCATGGGTCTTGTGTCTCCTACATTGATCAGATACAGCAGGGGAGAGAGTTAGGCCAAGCTCCCCTGCTGTGACCGTGTGAGACACTGATTCTAATGAGTTATTGTGTATACACATTTTCTCTCCTTCTTCCTCTGTCCCTTTTTCATTCTTTCTGTATTTGTTTTTGTCTGTCTCTCTGGCTCTCTCTCTCTCTCTCTCTCTCTCCCTCTCTCTCTCTCTCTCTTTCTCTCTCTCTCTCTCTCTCTCTCTCTCTCTGGCTGTCTGTCTTTGTCTCTGTCTGTGTCTCTGTCTCTCTCTCTTTCTCTCTTTCTTTTTCTCTCTCTCTCTGTCTCACAGAGAGATCATTCATTCACATGCTTTCTCTAAGGGGAAAATTGATTAAGGAGAGAGGGTATCCATATTAGGAAATTAAGAGATAAAAGAATAACTAAATCAATATGTAAAACTTAAGTAAAAAGCTTACTAATGAATAGAAATCCACAAAGGCCTACTGGCTTAATAGTTTGGAAAGCTATACACATACTGTTTCAGAGACTGGTCTTCCATATCACCTTCACCACTTGCATTTTCCATTTTTTCAGAATAACATGACACTTATGAAAGCAAGGCATTATTTTTAGCTAAGAGATATGTATAATTTCCTTCACTGAGGGCTCTGCAGCCCAGGAGGGGTCTGTATTTGCTGTTTGTATCCAAGGCTGTATATCTTGGATTCTTAACTTCATCTTTCTTTGCTTTTTGATGCATGGCTTACTAATTCTATTTCCTAGGTTCTCTTGCCATTTGCTGCAGGATAGCTTTGGGCCCAGTGAACGCTGATGAGAGAAGGTCAAACAGAAAGTAGGCGAAAGCAATGGTGTCTCTTCCCTCCTTTAGACTACTGATGGTTGGTGTAGTTACTGCATTACCTTACTGGCTTCTGTTCTCTCAGAACAAACACTCTTCCTACTTCCTTCATGTTTAGGTTTCTCTTGCTTCTGGATTCTGGTATTGGTCTTTCTTGCATTTTTCCCTCAACTCAGAAAGTGTTAGTATTACCTTTCACGTACAAGTCTCTTAGTTTCCTTGAGCTCCCCTTTTAGGCTGTCAGCTCTTATAATGTGAGTTTCATATGTTAATATCCTCAGTGCAACTACCTGCATTAAGTACTGTCCTGTTACCAGGACCTGGCTGATAACAAGCATACATCCAAAAAGAATATGGAGAGATAGAGTTGTAGAGAACCAGCTTGGCCCAGAGGAAAAAGGAATGCTGAATTCTACTTAGAGTAATTCCTCACTAACAATTCCAAGACTCTGCACTTTTTTATCATTCTTCCCCCCACATCTCAACTCTTGGATTTTATGTGATAATAAGAAAAGTATATAAAATTTGGATCAGGTCATTTCCTAACTGCGTGACTTAAATTTCTCCAAGTCTCAGTTCCCCCCACCCACCCAATGTCCTGATGAACTCAACTGAGATGATAGATACAGAATCATGGTAAATTGTACAACTCTATTTTCTAATGAAGCACATAACATTTTTTATGAATCTGACCACATTAGAACATTTCATTTTATTTAATAAGCAATATTTTTAAAAAGAGACTGATTAGTAGTGGGCATTAAGGTGGACATCACAATTAGTAGAGGAAAAAAAACAATGTAGGGTGTTTTAAGAGCAATTTTGGATAAGTTTGATGTCTTACTTAGACCTCAAATAACTCCAAGTATGCAAGTGAGTTGCTTTGCATGTAACCAGGCTGTTCTTGCCTAAAAAGATACAGAAATAATTTATTTTTAGTTCAACGTAGGATTTTTGGTTATTCTGAGTATACTTTAAACTCAACACATTTTGTTTGCCTTGGAAATGCATTAAAATGCTAAAATATAGTAAATGAGATCACATTTCTGAGGGATTTTGTACATCTTTATAAAATATTATATAGAACTAAATCAAATTCATACTGATGAACATATTAGCAATAAAAAGATTTTTGGAATGTAAGACAGAAAATATCCTAGTGTATGAGTTAGCTAATTTTGCAATACTGGCTTAGGAAAAAGTATGGCATTTTAAAATTTAATGGCTCACATTAACAAGTATGCATAATTTCATATTATCACATCAACAAATTTGGAGATCTGCTGGCCCTGGCTTCTGGATGGAGAGTCACCTCGGATGGTGTCCTTGAGTCTTTTCACTGTTATTCTTGAATCAATGGCTAGTCCTTTTGTGTACTTGTGGCAAATTACATGGGTAGAGGAGGGTGAACAGAAACAAATGATGCAGGTTGTTATTTCACCCAAGAAAAGTTAGATCTACACTTCTGCCCCATGACACTGATCAACAAAATCATGTCTGTCACTTAACATAAATAGGGCAGAGTAATACATTCTGCCTTGTTCATTGTATAGCATGATAATATCTCATGGCAGAGGGTAGAGAGATATAATTTTAACAAACAGAAGACATAAAGACCCACAAATTCAAAATACTACTGATTTTTAAAAATCTGTCAACAATTAACCTGTAGTAGTTCAGAAAAAAAATCAAGCTCTTTTTACGCAAAAATAAAAATTTTGGTTTGATCATTTTCAATGTCATGTCTAACTCTTCATTAATTTAGCAGAGATAAATTTATTTCAGTGATTTATTCACCTTTTTTATACAACACTGTTTTACTTATCAAACAAATCAAATTAATAACATGGCATTAGAAGAATTTAAGTATTGCAGAGAACAACCAAAGGATTTTTTACTCATGAGTTTATATGCCTAGATATTAATTACACACAAATCATTTTCATTCACTAATACTGTCCGAAAACACATTTAGTTAGAAATGTGATATTCAATTAATTTGATTTATTTAGGTCATATTTTAATTAATTAGGCATGCAACTATTTCAGATGCCCTCATACTCCAATTTGTTCCCATTTTCAGGGTCCAGGAGAATAAAATTCTTGTTTACTCTGCCTCCTCTGGCAACAGCAAGACCTGGCACAGAACCCAGAGCTATGAATGAGATCAGGGCATCTGGTTCCCAGCTCTGGCTCTGCCACCTCACAGCCGCATGACTCTGGGCAAATTGATGGTTTTATGCTTTTTCTTCCCCACTGGGGAGGAGACACAGCTGAATCACTTCACTCAGAGGATTAGTGGGATGATCAAAGGAGATTCCATGTATAGAAGCAATTTGATGAGCTAAATTTTGAATGCATTAAAGAGTTCCATAGCAAGGATGTGTTCTAGTTGATTTCCTTATTATTTGGGTATGGATGGATATATATATATATATATATATATATATGCACACATTTGTATATCATGAAACAACTGACAGATCCCAGTAGAAAGAGAGGATGCATTATTCCTTGAGGGCACACACAGAGACCCCTCAGTGTCAGTGGGAAATCAGAAGAGGGGTGAAAAATGTCTTTTTTGTTGTTTCCATGGGAAGGAATCAGTTATACTAAACAGGCTGAGGACTGGTTAATTTCAATAATTGCATCAGTCTCAGAGGCATTGGGACTATCCTTAGTTTTCTAGCACCTGGAACTTGCATGCTTAGGACAAGCATCTAGTGGTCTAGGTTGTGAGTGTCATGGTGACTGGGAGTGTAGACACTGGATTGTTTGTTTGATATTTAATGAGTGCACTCATAGGAGAAGGACTGCTATCCAGGAAGGGGAGATAATTATGAAAGCTGTGACTCGGTGAATCGGGCCTATTATTGGGTTGACCAGAAGGAGGTATGTTTGGAAAGGCATGTGGGGCAGAAGTTAAAGCATCAAGTTAGGGGGGCTAGAAGCATAATTAAATCAATGCTTATCCTTTCTACAAAAATAATAACAACAACAAAATACACCGCTCAAAATCTTCATCTTGTTCATGTGGTTAGAAGATGAAAGCTATGTTACCTTAACTCCTGTTCAGAGAGCATCTTTAGCCCTCCAATAACTTTCTTAAAGGTTATTCACTCAATTCACATGTGATAACTTTCAGAGAATAATTATCCATCTATATATTCAAACACAGTTCTAGAATGTTGGTCTTAAATGTATAAGGAAAATAATGATTACTGCTGTAATAGCAAGGATTCCTTCACAACTATACATTATCCCTGAAGAAACCTCTCTGTGGAGGTGGCCTACAGAACCTTCAACTGAAGAGCAGACTGTGATAGTGATCCATGTTACGGACTTGGAGAAAACTTGGAGCCTAGATTCTAGTTCATTTCCCCACAGTAGATCAAAGTAGTTTAATAAATATTGATTGTGTTACTCACTTCTTCATAAGAATCACATTTATAGCTATCTTTATTTTAAAGATACAGCATAAACATTGAAATAATGCACGCCATTTTGAAATCTAACCAAATACCATGCCAGTTTTCCAGTTCACATAAGGATTGCCTTATATTTCAGACTTCAGCCCAGAAGAGTTCTAATATGCCTTGTTTTCATGGGAAGCAACCAGTTATACTAAACAGACTTAGGACTGGTTAATTTCAATAATTGCATCGGTCTTAAAATGTCATATTCTTTCATGCATTTGCTCTCTGAAACATCCAATCGGACTTGATATATTACTTTTTTGAAAGGTAAAATTTCTCCTGTATCTTTAAACTTGGTCTTAATGCATGTTCTAATGATCTGGATTTGCATCTTCTATGAGCTGGGGCCTCACTGGCTAAATACTACTTTATTTTCATATGTGATCCAAAAGGTCCATGAAAATAAAGAATGTTTGCCCTCATTATATAGTCCCAAATATCAAAACTTTGAAATTGGCACTATAGAAATTACTGAATAGTGTCACTAACTCCAGAAATACTTGCTAGTTTCTGAAACTGGTTTAAATGCCTGTCATCTGTGTTCCCATATTTCCCAGTTGTTTCTATTTCCTTAAACAAATTTTAGTACTATTGTTTATGCAGGTGTCGCCTCTGTTAGTCTTCAAGTTCATTAAGGACAGATCATGTGAATTATGCATCATCATGTCTATAATTTCAAACGCAGTAGTACAATTTGCTTACTTAGAAATGGCATCTATTATTACCATTATTATGGTAAATGCTTGTGAACTGATGGATGAATAAACCAATGCAAAAAAGGACAAAATAATGGATTACAGATACCGAAATGCATGTCATGTCTCTCTCCTCAACTTGTTTCCAAATAACAAGATAAAATTAAACTATTCAGAAAAATTATCAAAAATGAGGAAGAAAAACAAGGTATTAGTTAAAAACTACCAAGAATTGAAAGTTAGAGAATATAACTTATTATTTTGTCTATTCATTAAGTTACAGAACTTTAATTGCTACTATTTTTGAAAGTTAAATACATTCGTAAATATATATTTCCGGCAATGAGCAGAAACCAAGGACTCAATGTCATATTAAAGGTGAACCCTGGTTCTCAATTTGAAGTAATAACTAAAAAAACTTTAACTTGGAAACCTTGGCATCACAACCGTCTTCAACTTTATATAACAGGTCCATTGGAAGAGATTCATGTATTTTCCATGCCATCTTCAAAGGAATAATTGTGACCAAGTAAGTGATTGAAAAATTCCTTTCCAAAAGAGGAAAAACATTATGTCATAGGTGAAATATCCAAATCAAAGTAGAAAAATTTGGGCCACTAAATCACAGGCTAAGAACTATGGAGAGGAGTGTATGATAATTTTAAAATTTTTCTCAAATAGGTTTGATAAAAGAAGGAGAGAGCCCTGAGCATTTTCCTAGTTCCTTTCCCAAATCAAAAAGTTCATTTGTTGGCGTTTGAATTTACTGCAAGACAAGACAAACCCACCAGGAAGACCTGGCCATGAGGGGGCCTCTTTTTGTTACTAACTCCTTCCTGACTCAGGTCTTCTGCAGTGTGGACTAGCACTTCCCTCTCCTCCAGTCACTGCGGAATCCAGGGCTGTGCACTATACAAATAGTCAGGTGTGTTCTTTCTGGGCAAGGTGAGTCAGACTATGACCAAATAGGAAAAAAAAAACCAGCAGTAAGTTACTAAATCCAAATTTCTAAAAATATCTCATATTCCACTTTTTAACACTTCTCTTTTGGTCACTTCAATTTTCAAGGCAGGAAAAGAAAGGGGGAGAGAGAGAGAAAGAGAGAGAGACAGAGAGATAGAGACAGAGAGAGGGAGCATTTCTGTTCTTTTTCTTTCCTCATTACTTAAGGGCATTAACCTATTTTGAACTCAGTCTATGAGATGAGCTGGTTCTACACCCACGAGGCATTATTATCACCCAGTTCAAAAGTGTTTAACATATGGACATCATCAAAACCCAAAGTGACTTTATGTTCCCCATTTCTAGTAAACAATTAAAGAAATCTAATCAAGACACATGCCTATGTCAGGGGCTAGGCAATGCACCATTAAATGTATCATTGAGTGGTATGCAGAGCTTGCAAGACTCTACAACCTCATTTTAATTTTACACAGACAAATTGAAAGACCAAGTATCTTCATTAGGTTGCAGTTCCCATTTGAAAAGCAAAACAAAACCCAGGAAGTCATCATGGAAAACAGAAGCTGCATCTTCAAATCACATCCATATTGGCATTTCACAACTGTAGCCTGATTGTATTGTTAATTAATTCTTGAAATGCACAGTAAGCCAAAGGGACAATTTGCGAATACTACTTGTCATTTAATTAGTAAATTAAGTTTTTTTTTTTTTTTAAACCTCAAATGTTTCTCTATTTAATTAGTATGTACTGTAGGCCAAAATCTCACACCAGCTGGATATTTCCAGGATAAATGGCTTTGTTTATTTCTTTCATTTATCAAGGCAGTAACTTTCCAGGAAGAGGTTGAACTGAAGTGGTAGGGAAGAAAGTGAATAAGAACACGAGAAGAGAGTACTCATTATAGTAGAGCTTACTGCACAGAGGGAAGAAGGAGAAAGTCTTCTCAGGGGCTACTTTGACATTCATCCTATAGAACACTACTACAGCGTGAAGAGTTTTAGAGTTCATATCAACCAACATTTCCTCCTTAGTATAAAATCTTGTGATTGAAAGTAGTAAAATGACACTTCAGAAGTTACATTCCCAGGTTAAGTAGGATGGTGTGAGTAGGACTGTTTACCAGGTTTTTTAGCAGGACTCATGACAGAGTCTAAAACAGCTGTCAAAGTGCAGTGAAGAGGGGCTGGAGATTTAGCTCAGCGGCATAAGCGCTTGCCTTGCAAGCAGGCAGGCTGAGTTCGATCCCCGGTACTGATAAAAAAATGAAAAAGACAAAAAAAAAAAAAAAAAATGTGCAGAGAAGGCAGGTGATGTGCATGTGAAGAAGACTTAGAGATACAAATTCTTAATTTTGAGTCTCAAATACTTTAGATTTAACTATACTGCATTTGGTTTTAATACATTACAAATTAATAATTCATGTGTCTAAATGAAGAATTAGTCAGCTTGTTTCATTTCACATTCTGAGAGCAGTTTTGTCATTTTGGAGTGAAGTTCTATGAACATTTCTTAATATAATACCAGGATATGCCAGTTCAGTCTTAACTCACATGTGCAATGTCTTTATTTTCTCCTTAATTAAACGCAGAAACTGCTGATTTGGGGACAGAAATAGAATCTGATGAAGTCTGAATTTCTTCCCAGAAAATACTTTGTCTTTGCCTCCAGATGTCAAAAGTGACACATCAGTATTGCTCATAAGGAAGAAGGGTAAGCATCCACCCTAAGCCAGACTCTTGGGCAGGACACAACTGTTTATCCACTATTTCATTCTAAGTAGTAGGGCTCCAGTCCAGAAGGTTTGGTGATGGAATGATTCCCCTAAGCCAGTCATCGCCTAAACCAGTCCTAACCTACTGTGGAGAATGGCTAAGGAGCACAAAAAATTTGAATATAAATTAACCAATTAAATAAGTGTTAATAAGGGCAAACAACCCAAAAAGCATGATGATATAAATATAGTTTCCTCCGGGATACTATAATTAGTAATGAACTCAGAGTAAAGAATTTATATCTGCATAAAATGTCATGGGGATAAAAACAAATTTGAGTGCTAGATGGCTAAAAGATAAGTGCTCAGAAATGGAAAATTTGGCAGTTTATATACACAGTAGGCCATGCAAATACAAAGAGTTGGGTCTTGGAAGTTGGTTCACTCCCCTCCATCCTTGCAATATAGATGGAAGTCGTATTTTTTCCCTCTTGCAGTCTGCTCATCTGAATTTTTACTTATGGCTTCCTTGTAATCTGTGCAAGCTTGCCATTCATATCCTCACTGCCATCTGTGGCTTCCAGCTTCTTATTTTGGATTCACTTTGAGTTCACTGCAGCCAAGTAGAGTCATTCGTGTCTTAGGGTTGTAGATTTCCTTACTGCATGTTCACATCTAGTCTAGATCACGTCCATTCTAACTACTACCACTGCTAAGTCAGTGCCATCAAAAATGACACTGGCACACACATCACACGATATACAAAGAACACTAATTTTGCTGCTTTCAATTCTCGCAAACACTATTGGTAAACCTACAATGAATTGTTTAATGTACTTACTTTTTTCAGCTGAGTATCAGTTGTACTGGTTTTGAGGCAAAATTATTCAGCTAAACAATATCTATCTCAGGATTGCTTTCATCTTTAGTATACTATGATAACAGAGATTGTTGTTCATTTGCATATAAATAGAATCTATAGAATTATTGAATCAAATTGGAAAATAAATTGTTTTTACAGTTATTTTAAATGTGCCCTCTGTGAGCTTCTTTACCCAACTAATTAGTTTCATTTTTACAATTTTAACAAAGTAAACTTTTGCTTAAAATGGTAGATTATAAAATGGTTTAGCATGAGTCAATGATATATTAAGTAGAAAATTGTGATACCGAATTGTGCTTTTAGGGAACTTTATCACTTTGCCTGTTGTTGTTTAAAGAAAACATATAATGAATTCTTATTTAGGGTTCAACACTCTAGTAACTACTGTTAGATCATCCCAAAGGAAGTCTTTATGATGTCGGAACATCATCATTTTTTTTAATCTACAAAATAAGAATAATTGCATTTTCTTTATTTATTTTGAAGAATTACTGCCATATGAAGTAGGAGAATGCGAAGCAAGTTAGTAGTGGTGAGAAAAGCCCAGATCAAGTAAGATGTGCATGCTTATTTTCAGATTTGTTTAACCCGTGGCACAGTGGCACAACTATATACATAACACTTGTCACATTGCTTTAATGTCAGTATACATACCATTTATTTTAACCTTCACATTTCGGTGATGGATATGTGATGAAAGATTAACTATCCTTGTAGTCCTGTAACAGCTGGTGTTATTACTTGATACATATTGTGTACACAATAAATGTTTGTTGAAGATTTTCTCCTGCAAGTACTTTTAAACTGATATTAAAATGCAGGTATAAGAAAATCAAGAATCTTAGGAAAGTCTATGGTAAGCTGCATAACAAACTTCATGTTTTATTGACAATTTAAAATTAAATGTAATATTTATTTTCTCTCAGCATATAGTTTGATGTAGGTCTAGGTGACTCCCCAGAGCAGCTGTCTTTTATATGTTCAGCATGTTGATTTTCAGTTCACACTCCCCCTCGTAGATACTTGCATGTTCATGATTGTATCGCAGCAGAAAAATGTATTGAAAAATCCTCCGGTTTCAAGTTTGAGTGTTCTAAGAAGTGACCTTAGTTACTTTGTTCAAATTTTATTTCATTTAGTTAAAGCAACTGATATGCTCAAGCTTAATTAAATGGATAATGACATATAGTATCTCATTTCCTGGTAGGAACATAAAATCAAATGTTGGAAAATAGAATGGAGTTAATTTTTCTTCCATCTCCACTGAAAACTCCATACTGGATAACAACGAATTAGTCAGCTTCCATGTCATTGAAGTATAGTATCTCACAACCACAACATAAAGGTAACAAGGTTTGCTGTTTGTTTTTTAATTCATGCATCTTTGTAATATCCATATTTGTAGTTTAATAACAAAGTACCTAAGCACTGGAAGCAGATTAGATCACCATCTAGAGAAATGGATTTTTTAAAGGAAGTATTTACACACAATGTAGGATTTTTCAGCTATAAAGTCAGATGAAATGTAATTTTTATGAAAATGGATGGAACATGGAGTTCTAGTGTTGTGAAATAATTCAGTTACGAGAGATAAGTATCACGTGGTTCCTCTTATATGAGAAACCTAAAGTATAAATAATGTAAAAGAAAGGAGAGATGGTAGGAAATAAGGAGGCAGACATTGTAAATTGGGATAGAGCATCAGACCAGGGAGGAAAGTAAAACTGGTAATGAAAGAATAAAATGTTTAATAGAGGATTCAGTCCATTGTCAGCTGGCTCCATAGCAAAAACAGAACAGAAGGTTCATGGCAGAGAAAAGCTATTTCATGGCTGACCGGAAGCAGAGCAGGGAAACAGAACCAGAGACAAAGGGGCCTGGACCCTTAAATAGTACCCAGCTCAAATGTGTGCCTCCATGACCTGTCCAATAGCATTCGAAAGTGTGTTTCAGTCCACTCACATTTACTTATCACAGCTATCAGAAACGACAAATCTTTTTGCTTTATTTTCAGGTTTGCTCCTGCTTGTAAGTCAGGGAGCACGTCACCTCTTTCTAAAGTTTTCAAAGACTTTGAAAGTGCCCTGCAGTGTCATCCTAGCTAACCACAGCTAACTAACTCTGCTGGCTCTGGTTCCACCCCAGCCCCTTTTTTTAACCTTATTTCTTGTTTTGTATATCTTGCTTGCATACATAACTTCTTTGCACATTCTAAACTCTTTTCTACCCTAAAACTGTGTCCTTTTGATTCTGTGTGAAACAACCTAATCTCAATCTACATGTGGCTAATTCTTCAAGCATGTCATATCTTCATGAATGTGATAGGTCTTCAACCTGTCCATTCATAGCAACCCAGAGTATCATCCACAACACATTATCCTCCTTCCATCTTCACTTCCTCTCAAGACCTTCATGGAATTTGTTAATATTTTCGAGTACCATATGTACTCACATGTTTAATTATCTCACTCTTTGTCATATCTGCCCTCTACTTAATATTGTGAAGTGTAGAATCTGCAAAGCATCAACACTGTCTATTTTGTGCACTAGCTAGAACAGTGCCTGGCACCTAATATGTATATTTAATCAATTTTGTTTTAAAAGGTTTGATTCCCAGAAATTGTAGACATATGCTTTACAGGATTGTAAACCTTCTCTGCTTAGAACTAGATAATAGATATTTATAGTCTTTTTGGACTAGATTGTCTTAGTTGCCACTATTCATCTCACAATATCTGCCTCTGTAACTCAAAAGTATCCATAGCAAAGATTTTTATTGATAATAAAATGCAGCACTGAATTTGGCTAAAATATATGATACAGATATTGAAAAAGGCGAGTATCTGAGACTTTTAGGTCTTTGACAACTGATTCTTAGATTACAGGGTAAAAATCTTAGTTCTCCCATCAACAACTTCAAATATCAATACCTTCTTCAGTAAAATGGGAACCCATCAGACCTCAGAACTGAGAGTGCGTAAAAGGGGTTTAGATACAGTCTGTGGCATATATCAAAAGACAGAAGCATTAACACTGTTTGACAATAAATTCTTATGAAGAAGTTATTATAAAGACTAAGTGGCAAATAATGATGGGAATGGAACTAAAAATGTAGAAACAGATGCAATTTAAAATTTCTGCAAGTGAAGTTGGCAGCTCCACGTGCCTAAAGCATTGATGTGGGTGCCATGTGTCATTACCTCCCCAACTTCTCCACTTCCAGGCATTTCAGAACTGGCTTCAATTCTTTAGCTTTGGTTACTTTTCAAATTACTAAACAGCAGTAACGATTTCATGAATTATTTTATTTATTTATTTTCTATTTTTGGTACCAAGGATCATATCACAACCTCTTGCCAGGCAGGCACTGAGCTGTATCCCCATTAATTAATGATTTTAAATAAGCATAAGGTCTTGCTTCTTTAGTTCCTTTCGCTGGTTACATTTTCATCTCCTAGAGTGTATTATAAAACCTTTGGAAACAAAGGTAATTTATTTGTTTCTGACGTTGTATTCTCCATCACACTTGACATCGTGAGTTGTATATATTTTGTTATTTTAAAAATATTTTAAAAAACTGTCAAAATAATTATACATATTTATGGAGTACAACATAATATTCAGTACATGAGCATAATAAATCGTGATCAGATCCGGGTAATTAGTATATTTGCTACCCAAAACATTTATTATTTCTTTGAGTTGGGTGCACTCAGAATCCTGTCTACTAGTTATTCTGAAATATACAATTATTTGTTTTGGTCACAGTTATCCTTCTGTGCTATAAAATATTACAAATTGTTCCTCCTATCCAAGTGCATCCCTGTACACATTGACTATCCCCACCCCATAGCTTCCTCTATTTCCAGTCTTTGCTAACCAATATACTGCTCTCAATTTCTATGAGATCATTATTTTAGCTTCCATACATAAGTGAGAACTTACAGTGTTTGAATTTCTGTGTCTGATCTATTTCCCCTTATAAAGACCTATGGCTTTCATAATATCCTTTAGGTCCATTATGTTTCAAGTGACAGAATTTCATTCTTTTTGATGGATAAACAACATTCAAACGTTTATAAATTCCACTTTGCCTTAATGCATTCATCCATCAAAAATCCCTTAGCTAATTTCCATCTCTTGGCTATTGTGAATGATACTGCAATGTACATGAGAGTAGTAATGTCTCTTCAACATACTGATTTTATGTCCTTTGAGCGTAAAGTCAGTAGTGAGATATTTAGATCACACAGGAGTTCTATTTAGGTTTATTGGCAAAGTCCCCTTGGGTTTAGGGTCAAGGCTAAAGGGAGGGAAGGGTAGGAAATGCTGTGTGGCTACTTCCTTTCTTAAAGAACTTACTATGTGTGTCTCCAGCCTCTGTAGTTTTGTTCCACATCCTTACTGCCCCCTGGTGTTTTGTCTCAGGTATGTCCAGTGGAAATGCATAATTTTTCTATTTACTTTTTGTTCTCATTTTGTGGATGAATTTGGCCAAACACCTCTATTCAACTGTCTTTCCATTGTTACTCTTCTTCAATTTTATTATTCTTTTTTCTTATTTTTACTTCAAGTTTAAAATATATTTTAAAATTATTTGTATTACTTAAAATTTTAAAACATTTTAACTAACATGAAAATTTTAAATTTGAAATATGCAATTAATTAAATGAAATAAATAAATTTTAAAATTTATTTTAACCAACATGAAAACAAAAATTTTACATATCCATGGTTCACCATATGATGATGTCTCAATATATGTGTGTATTGTATAATTCTTAGGATAAATGTATCTATTATGTCAAACCAATATCTTTCCTTTATGGTTAAAAAATTCATAAAATATTTTCTTTTAGTTTCTAGAAATACATAACATATAATTGTTACAGTCACTTTGTCATGCAGTAGCGAATCAGAAATTCTTTCTCCTTTCTAAATAAACTCTTCTACAATGTGTTGTAGTCAATGTTTGCAAGGAGAACAAAATAATATAGGACACATACTTTATTGTATTATTTATAATGGTCACCCAAGGAGTAAAATACAAAGAAAGTGCAGGAAATCTGACCATACACTGAAACCTAGAGAATACAGCTGAGGGCCTGAATCCCATGGCAATATTATACATGAGTTCAGCTGAAGACCTAGAGTCCATAACAATGTCCCCCACAAGCCCAGTTGGAGGACTAGAGCCCATGACAATGACTTACGCAAGTCCGTTTCACAGATGTGCCCTGGAAAGACCCCAAGATAGAAAATCTATGCTAGTCGGATGAAGGATCTGTACCAGTAGATTGAAGGTTCTGCATTGGAGCCAGGAAGCAACACTTAAAGTAAGAACCAGAGCTCCCCAGAAAAGTACCACAGCCATTTTCAGTGACAACAATGTCCCAAGCTCCTCTGACTATGAGGACAGTTGAGTGTGTATTGGGAAGCCAGCATGACAAGCTTCTTCTTGGATATTGAGCAACACACCATCTTCCCTTCTGCAAACAGGAAGCAATGCTCAAGGAAAGGACAAGAGCTCCCTCAAAGTGAATCATAGCCATTCTCAGCAGCAAAAAGGCCCCGAGCTCCTCTGATGATGAGAACAGGAAGAAGCCTAACCAGCTCCTCCAGGAGAATCCATGGCATCAAGCGAATCAACATCACCAAGCAACACTAAAACTCTTCCTCTCCAGGTCTCCTTTTTATATTGGCAACCGTCCTCAGTTGGTCACCTATAATCAGCACCGTGCTGATTCAGGTCTTTGGCTGTTTAAACTGATTATCAGTTTTCAGTTGACCACAGAATAGCTAAGGAAATTACATGGACAATTTTCTGAAACAGAATTTCAACTTACACTCCTGCAGTCCCCACCAAAAAATTACATGCAGATAAAACACTGTATGATTAACAATGTTCAGTAATTTGACCTGTGTTTTGTGCACAGCATCTGTTTCAGTGCTAAAGCATCCTCTTGGCCTCTTGTGTGCTAATGCACTGGGAAGTGTCTTTATCCACTTTCTTCCCCACCAAACAGGAACCTCATTGCCTTCCTTATGTGATACTTGGAACCATAAAAACCACACAAAGATGACTTCTTATGTATGACAAATAAAAGGAACAAAATGTCTTGGATGAAATATTACTGGCAAAATGAGGCATGACCAGATGTTGTGCAGTGTAAGAACCACCATAAATAATAAAGAACTCTACTCTGAGTAAGACTAGTTTGCTTGAAAAATGTTTATTGTTAAAATCAAATGAAAAGTAAAAATAAGTAGATGTTTAAAGACTGTTTTTTTGAGAAAGCAATATGTTCTCTTGATAGTGTTTGAAAATAAGGATAGTTACTGATAAAATTTTACTATATATATATATATATATATATATATATATATATGTATGTATATTTAGTTAGGGATTTTTTACTTTCTCCCAAGAAAAATGGAATTTTAAAGAGGTGATTTTATCAAGATAGATCTTTCAGCAGAAAATTATAAAATTTTCACAAACTTATTTTAGATTATATAAAAACAAAAAAAATCAAGATGGTTGACAATTTTAGGTAATCAGCCAGATGTTGCAGTGCACACCTGTAATCCCAGCACTCAGGAGGCTGAGGCAAGAGGATTGCTCTGAGTTCCAGGCCAGCTCAGGCTACAAAGTGAGTTCACGGCCAACCTCAACTGCGTTGAGACTGTGTCTCAAAACGACAAAATAAATAAGTAAGTGAATAACTTAGGCATCATTTAACACCATTAAAATTTTTATCTCCTTTTACTCCATTTGTATATCTCTCATTTTAATGGAATGTTTCCACAAGTTACTAAAACTATTGATTTTTGTCCCTAAATCTTATTTCCTTGTAGCCTTCTACTTTCAATGCTTAGCCATGAGTTTCACTGTACTAGGGAAGAAGTTAGATTCTACTATGAAATACAATAATAAAAATCAGTCATTTGGCCAGAGGTATAACTCAGCAGAACAGTGTCTGCCTCCGTTGGATTCATAGTACAAAAAAAAAAAAAAAAAAAAGGTTATTCTTTTTTATATTTCCATGAAATATTTTGTATTTCATGAAAATTTAAAAATTTAGTCTTGAAGTCCAATTTCATGAAAAGAACAATGTAACTAAATCTACTAATTATTTTATTCTGACTTAGGTTTGCTGATCTAGGATGAAGGTTTCCATTGAGTGCCAGGAGGTCTCAGTACATGGCTTGCAGGCTTGACTATGTCTTCTCCTTTTTGTCTACTGGCTGAGAGCAAGAAAGGAAAGGATATAAAGCCAGAAGGTTAAACACAAGCGCTCTATACATTTTCCATTTATACCTCAAGACCAACTACAAACAAAGATAGGATAATTGGAAACAGCTAAAATGTTATGAAGGAACCAGAGAATATTATTGTAAATACTACGATTATCATGGATTGTAAGGCAAAGCTAAACAAGAACATGGATTTTGGGGTGGAACCCCATGGAGCACAGTGTGGAATATGAAATAGGCAGGGGGCATTTATGTAATGGGAACAGATCAGACCTCACCATCCCTGACTTTGCCTGATATTTAAGAAGTCAAGAAGATTGATGTTTATTTTAATTTTGGTAGGAAGATAGTATAATGGGTGAGTTAATATTCCTTTCCAAGGTGATTATAATGTTAAAGCCTTTGTAGGAAGCAATTTGGTGATATATTTTAATAACAGTTTAAAATGTTCATGCCATTCATAAGTACATATGTACATATACATACACATATATAAGTTACTGCTAGGTACATAAATGATCCACGAAGACAAAAAAGAGAGGAGGAAAGATAATCCTCTATCCAGAATAGGACCAAGATTTTTCCATGGCTGGTGAATTTATAATGGATCAATGGCTGGGACCACACACACAGTGACATAACCAGCAAATTGAACCCAAAAGCAAGAGAACAAGTAGTCTTAAGGGACACCCTTCCAGAGACCCACTAGTCTACTGCATGGAGCAGTGAAAAGCAGGCCATGTCTACAATGACTTTCAGCTTCTTTTCTACTAATTTATCCTTAAATATGCAACACTATCTTAAATAATATCATCTGTGAGCTGGAATAGAGAGCAGTGATGTCCCCAAATGAATAAATCACTAACACTAGCCAATTTAAAGTTATATTTGCTTCCCAGGGTGAGAGTGAACCTTATATAAGATGTTATAGGAAATAAGGTAACTGGCTCTGTTTGCATATTGTGTTATAAATAAATAAATTCAGTTGCACAAATATGAAATATATATTTGATTTCCAAAGCGAAGACATACTGCATATTCCACATTGCAATACTGGTTTTTCCTATGTTACTCTATGAATATTTACTATCTTGTAATTATATATGGTCAGCAAAATAACATTTCAATAACTGTAGTGTATGTAAATATACAGTCGGATTTTGATTTATTAATTGATTGCTTTATACACTAGCTATGCTTTGTCAAAAGAAATAATGTTTGTAGAAAGACCATGATAAATAAATATTTGAGCAGTTGTTATCTCTTATTAGGGATAGAGTCTTGGAAGGGATAAGGCAGACTTACTTATGAATGACATGAACATTTTAAACTGTTATTAAAATATGTCACCAAATTGCTCCTTACAAAGGCTTTAACATTATAATCACCTGGGAATGGAATATTAACTCAACCATTATACTATCTTCCTTCCAGAATTAAAATAAACTTCATGGTAGCTGATGCATAGAACACTCATCATGGATATGGCTTTTATAAAAAACTGACCACTTTGCCACTTAACTATGACTTGGTTATCAGAAAAATTACATATTCTATCTATTACTAGCCATTCTGATTTTTCTTCTTTTCACAAACCCTAAAATTTTATTGTTTTTACATATGATTTCAGTGGAATATTCTCAATCTCTTTCCCATTGATGGCTTTATGTTTAAGTAAAGCTTTCTGACATCTTTTTGCTATAAATTCAAAATCAGCTTGGGGTGATTATGAGTTCTCATGCAGTTCTCCATTTCTATTATTTTATTTGTTGCATTCACTAGACAATCAGGTAATGTAGCATGCTGTCTTTGGACTCAGAAAATCTGGTCTGAATCTTGGGTCTAACAGTTTTCAACTGTGAAGCTTTGGGCTAAGCAATCTTCTCCATCCATGTCTGGAAGAACTCATGTACAACAAAGAGACTGATTACTATCCAACTTTATGTGTTTTACATTAACAAGAAACTTCTCAAGAGTGTGAGCTGTGAGCTGGGTTTATTCCTGGTAAATAGATAAATGAAGGATCATGCAGCAAACATAACTATGTATACAAAAAGTTATGCATTGTAAGTAGAAAGATGATTAGTGAATGTTAAATATGTGGGGTAAAATGCAGTTATTACAATACTATCTTAAAAACTGCTTAATTTATATAGCAAATGCCTTTATATACCACAACACTACTTCTGATCTCCATTAACTAGTGTCATTTTCTTGCTTTCTTAGTAGTAAATATTTGCTGTGCTGGGACATACATAAACACTCTCACTGTAAGATTATCTAATTCATCCAACAATTGATTTAAGATTCTACTGTCACAGAAAGTAAAATTAACTGACTCAGAGAAAGATCCAACTTCTGACCTTGGCTTCATTAACGTAATGCGCTGACTAATCAGGCTGACCAACAACAGCAATTCAGTTCATTCAGCAGATGTGTCCCGAGGATGTCTATTTCCAGGCACCCTGATATCCATTTCCCAGAATCTCCCCACCTCTGGGGGAAAATAATTTGGACATCACAGTCAAGCTTAATGCATTTCTATTTAGAGATCTAATGTCTGTTAAAAAATAATATCTTTATCATTTATTTAATACATAAATGGCTCTTTTTTTAATCTGATCCCTCAAAGCTTAGCAAAGTAAAGGCTATCCATTAATCACTTTGCCCTTCAATGACGTGCAGCCATCCAGTCTGTGAGGATTGTAGCTTGGTCAGCCAGGCATGTGGCCTAACTCAATAAAAACTTGGAACTGGAGTCCTTTTAAGGGCATTATAATTGTCCTTTGTTGTAGGTAGAGATAATTGGATGGAAGCAATAAAAAGAGATCATTTTCCCTTAGCTGTAGCAATCTAATTATAGTTGGATTGGCTTTGGGACATGACACATGGGCTTTTGGTAGCAGTGATAAGTACCAGACAATACCCCTTGGGGCTTTCCCCTTAGTTCTGACATACCTAAGGTTATAATAAGATGATTCTGTCTTACGTTCTTCTTAGTACATCTAAAAACAGAACTTAGTATCTTCCCTTAACCCTAATTTTCTCACTCTTGATTTTCTATCAACAAGGCTATTTTCCTGGTTTTATTTTTGAAGGCCAGTGGTCTCTGATCTTTATTTCTTTTTCAGCTCTAATTTTCACTGGTCAGCACATATTTAACCCTGCCACTTCCTCTGGATCCCCTGTTGTCTTCATTACTAACGCCTATTAAGTTTACTTTAAAGTTACTTCTAGAACTTCAATAACAATTAGTCTTTCAGGCCATAATTGTTTCAAACATCCCTTTTATGAACAAATGATTTCAAATGTGCTTGCCCTACAATCACACTTTCTCTGAAGGAGAAAGCATTTTTTACTAATATTTACAGCAGTATTTCTTTTTGACTATCAAGATTGAGCACATCATGGCACCAATTCTAAGTGTTAATTCCAACTATTTTTTCAATATCTTTCCCTATAGTGTTCCACCTTTGTATATGTTCTTTCATTAAAGGTTCAAATTCAATTTCCTTTTCCCACATTTATTCAAAAGGAAGTATTCTAGTTACTCTTACGGGGTAGTGTAAGATACATCAGTCATTAGTGGACTCCTGAATCCTTCAACATGGGAGTATCAAAGCAGTAGCTGCACATCTCAGATCCCAGCCTGCTAGGCTGCCATGTTCATTTTCCCAAAAGCTGGAAGTGATACCGAAAATGTCACATGCAAGGAACAGTCACTGTGGCATGTAAAGCCCTGGCTTCCTGTTCATTTTCAGACTACCTCTGAATGACCCCCCCCATTGCATCCTAAGAAAAAATAAAGCTTCCTAGGGCTTAAATTTCATTTTTGTCCTCCACTTACCTTCCTTCTCTGCACGAAGGCGCAGATTCATGTTCTCCCTAATATATCTTTGTGCACATGTATTTGAGTTATGTCATGGGAACCCTCCCAGCAGCATCTCCTTTAAGATGTCAACATATTTTTACAGTTTTAAATGGCCTGCCAAAAGCATTTATATACACTTCAGGAAAAGAAAAATTTGCATGAATATTTTTAATACTAAATTTCTTGATACAAGGGCCAGGGATATAGCTCAGAAGCATAAGTGCCTGCCTGGCAAGCACAAGGTCCTGAGTTCGATTCCCAGTATCAAAAAAAAAATATTATTGGCATATCAAGAGATTAGTGAAAGTTACTTTTGGGCTCCACAATTACAATAGGTGCTCAAAGTGGTGGCCATTAACTCCCATACATTTATTATTAGGGTGAACTACTGCTTGACTAATTGTGGTCATCAAGATTGATGCACATCATTTTCAATTTCTTCCCTGAGAGTCCTAAGTGCAGTGTGTTTTCCATGATACATGATATCCTCTAGGATCTCTCCGTGAGGCTAACACAGTCTGTTGAAAAAACATCATTCATTTTTTTTTTTAAACCTGAAGTGTATGTACATATTTGGTAGAATATTAGTCTTGACTTATAGAAATCCGAATTGTAGTCAGATTTTAAAGGGCAGAAATGAGTATAGTTTTTAGCATATATTCAATAAATCAATAAAATTATTATTTTAGATACAAAGGGAATTATATTCCCATAGCAGTTAACTTAAAATAGTCTTGAAATCGAAAAATGCAGTTTTTTCTTAATTACCTTGCAACTCACAACCTAAAAACTATGCCATACAGTGTTTTCATGAGCTTAGCATTAAACTGGACTCTTTTTTCTTTTAAAATAAATATTAGTTTTTTTCTTCCTTTTGATTTACTTGTTGTTTTCTTTATTAGTATAGACGCCATTACATAATCAATAGATTATATCATTTCAAATCTACAAAATTTGGAAAACACCATAACATTTGCATACCCTACCTAGATTAGGCCAATGCTAAAAATCGATTTAATCCTTAGCTTTACCATTTCATCTCTCATTACACACAACACAGCTTCTCCTTCCACAATCTTTCCTCTTATGATTGTTTAGGAGACTGGAAATATCATCAGGATTAAAAAATATGTTATTACGCTGTAGTTTTATAACTAATGGAAACCACTATCATTTTGATACAGCAGAGTCCAGGGGGGATGATTTGAGGGCAGGTATGTTTCACCCCTCTCCAAATAAATTTGTCAATGCCCAAGCGCAGCATAGATATGCATGGTAGAAAAGTGGACGATGTTCAGGTTTTCAAAGGTTTCTGTAGATTTTCTATGTGTGCTGATTGGATTAACTTGAAAATAAAGATGAGCTGGGACTCCTTAAGTGTAAAATATTCTACCCTTTAAACAATCTTGGGTCGCTTATTCAATTTGGAAATAGGTATAGAAATACTAATAGTAAAGCAAAATTAATTCTTCAAGGCAAGAAGGAAAAGGCAGTGAATACAATTTAAATCTTAGAAATAAAATTAACAAGATATTTCATGCATAGGAAGTCAAATTTTGTCATTTTGAATGGGAACTTTATAAATGGTAGCCCTATGTTCCTGGTTATCTGATACAGTGATGCATTCTACAATATAGATAAATTTCAAAAACATAACACTAAATGAGAGAAATTAGACACAGTGGTCAGATATTTTAAGATTTTATCCATATTAAATCTCCTAAATTGGCAAATTCATAGAGACTGGAAGCAAGCTGGTGGTTACCAAAGACTGGAAGGAAAGAATAACGGAGAGTAGCTAGTTAATGAGTAGGAGATTTCTTGGGATATGTCGAACATTTATGGACAAATGTCTATTTAGTCATTTAAAAGGTCAATAATGGCACTAATCCTTAATAAACATGTGGGAGACATACGATTTTGTCATTAATATGAATAGGCAATTTTGTCAAAAGCTTGAAAATAAAATAAATGTTCAGATACATCCATGTGTTTATTCACCTTGTAATATTTTGCATTTATGAATTGTTAAACAAAAAATACTTAAATATTTGCCTTACATTTCCAACACCATTTTGAGCTATGAAATATACCCTGCTCTACATGTAGCCTATTTTTTTAAGTGTCCTGAACCTGTATGAAACTTCCCCAAAGTCCCTGACAAGTAAGGGTTTTACATAGCAATGTGCAAATTAAAGAAAATTCTCCTTTCTTTTCTAAAGAAACAGCATACCTTAAAGAAATAGTGTCAACATGTTTCCAATTTGCAGTTGATACATCAAGGCATTTTCTGAGACCTCTGTGATATTCAAGAAGTTTGAGGAAATTCATTAGTTAATAAGGCCTTTGACTACTACAAGAATAATTTTGCTTAGAAAGTCATCATTACTTTTCTTTTTGGTGTTTCTTTTAATTAAATGGACTGTATGAGAATTTATCCCTAGGGATCGATGATTTAATTCTCAATAGATTTAGATAGTATGAGGCAGCCTAAAGACTGAACTACACCAATTTTGAAAAAAAAAAAAAAAAAAAAAAAAAAAAAAAAAAAAGGCAAGTAGCCCAAACCTGAAAAAACTCAGTGTTTAAACCAGCTAGATCAATTGAAAAATGTCTGTCCTCAGTATCGCTGGCTGGAACTCAACCGTTAGAAGTAATGTGATAGCATTCAATCTCACTGATCATATGAATATTACTTTAGCTTCAGTAAAATTAACAAAATTACATAAAAGAAGTATAAAACCACAAAATCTTGAGTTTTGTTCATGATCTCTCTACCTGACCCTACGTTTTCAAGATTTAGACCCACCTTTTCTTCCAGTGGATTTAGTGTTTCTGTTTTAATATTTAGATCTTTGTTTCATTTTGACTTTAGTGCATGGTGATGATAGACATGTGTCTAGCTTTAGTCTTTAGCGTGTGGGAAAACAGATTTCCCAGCACCAGTAGTAGTAACACATGACTAGAGTTAGAGCACAAAGCTTAAAAATATGAATAGATGACAGAAAGTATATGAAAGTTGCACACATTTGTGGGATTTGCTATGATCACTGTTTTCTTCTCACCTGAGACTAAAGCAAGGCCTCTTTGTGGTTTGCGGCTCTGTGCTGCTCTGTTCACTTGTTCAATGGACCCCATCTCACTGTTCCTTGTGTGACACTTGGTCCATTTCTCTGTTCCTATAACCTTTCTCTCTGTAATGTGTACATTCTATTATTCACATAAAGAAACCCACCAACAACCTGGACTCTGACCTGTAAAGGACCTCCAACTGTAGCTTGGTGCTTATTTTAAGTCCTCTTTCTTAACACCTTCTCTCTAGTTTGTCAGAAGTTTTCTAACTTAGCTTTAAAGATCCTGCCACTCATCATCTCACATTCTTATCAACCTGAAATCAGATATGCTATCAAGCTTGGGTCATATTTCTCCTGGATTATTGGAACCACTCATCCACTTACTTCTGATCTCTTATCAACAAATAGCAAATGCTATATATTTCACAATTCTACTAAAGGCATAATAGTATTGTAGGGAGATCTCATATAATATTCTTAAAACCTATAGAATAAAACCCAATCATCATAGCAGTCAAATGCCTTAGCATACATCTAATATCTCCACTATTCTTTCATATCCTGTTTCTATCTTTCTCTTCCAGATTCTTTGGTTCTATGGTAATCTTTCCAATGAGATCTAATAGGATCTTCATCTAAAATTGCATATTCAAAGACTAATCTGTTATCTTAGCTCCTTGTTTGGCTAGTCTTCATGGCTTATTATTAGCATTATTTGACATCTATATATGTAACCTTCTTGCTATTTATTCTTACTCTACAGAATGTGATATTCTAAAATAAGTGCTTTGGTTTCTGGTTTGTATTACTTTGTTATGTCTAGCACTTAGTTGGCAATAAATATATTTTTTAAAAAAAAGCACATTTTCAAAGTTGTTTTGAAAATTTCTGAGAAAAAAAATCATTATTACACATTTTTAAAAAGTAGCATTTTTATTTGTTATGCTGAATAAATAATATTTAACATAAAAAGGTAGAAAACTCAGAGTTGTGCATAGGTTAATGTGTCTTCCTAGTCTGAAACACCTCCTACATCATAATGTTTATTTTAAGTAATATTTTTGAGGTTATCCTTGTTCTTTAAGTTGTATCTTCTCAATCTGTGGGGATTTCAATATTAGCCTGAATAATCTTTTTTTTTCCCTTACACTAATAGACTTGCAGAGCATCATTGTAGATTCTCAATGAATATTTAATGATTGATGGATAAATTGATGAATATTAAGATGCATATTTTTGCTAAATCTTGCAAATATATCACAAGGCTCCCTCCACAGAATTGGTTTTATTCCTTGCCAATTCAAGGAATAAAATAAAATTCATTGACGATGTTATTAATTGCCTGATACATGGTTCTTTTGCTCAATTTAGACAGAAATCACAAACAGATGAAGTACATCTTTCTTCAGTGCTAACAGCTGTGAGCCAAGTGTTACCACTTATCAGCTGTTAGAATTAGTGGCCCTTATCAATTTTCCAGGTTGTTACTAAAACCAGCAGCTAGTGGCAGAACTCAGGAAGTCTTCCAGTGGCCAAAAACAGTTTCTCCTAGCAAGTCTCCATTGCTTTCCAACACTCTGACTTAGTGTTACAAACTCAGCTGCTGATCACTTTCAACATCAGCATGCTTTGGTGTTACCAGCTGAGCCTGTTCTGCTTATGAAGGAAAAAATAGTTAAACACTACCACCTACATGAGACTTCATCATTAGGACTTAGGATACAGTCATAAAACAGAACAGTGCATGAACTGCCCCACTAATGATAGAGAGAGATTGCTTATGGAGAAGAAAACATAGGCCTCTGCATGTGAAATATAAAGCTTTCTGCTTAGCCATCACCATCATGCACATGATAGAGGGCAGCTGATAAGGGGCTGAGGCATCCTGAGACTTTTGGGGAAGAGTCATTTGGGATGGACCTGTGACCAAATCTTGTAGCATTAATATAGGTCTCTTCAGATTGGCAGTGGGCCTATGAATGTGGCTATGACTCTCTGGGGCCATTGGAACAGCTACTGAGAAGAAAATAAATAAGTAAACAAAAAGAAAAGTCTCTTGGAGAACTTTAGTCCATATGATGGAAAATAGATGCCTATAGTTAAAAGAATGGAAGACTCAAAGTGATTTGAAACAGAATCTTTCTTCATCATTTATTACAGCTTTTTCCACCTTTATATCCAAGATTTTACTGACATTTCTGGTGTGGCATTTTTACAAGTATGTCATGTTTTCATAATAACCCACTCTCCTTGGTATTTTCTTCTTTTACTCCAGAAACTTCTGCTATCTTTAAAATAAATAACTCTAAATATCTGGTGAAACACATTAATTTAGTGGATAAAGATAAAAATATGTTCAAATGTAAATGAGGTCCGAGTGCAAATAGACAAACAGAAACTTTTGACTAGATAGCAGAAAATAGATAATATGTATAAAGAAAAGAATTTGATTCCAACACTATAAGAAATATACACAAAGGGAATTGTTTATCTTTGTGGAACATAACTCTCAGGGTCATATTAATTCCCTAATAGGTGCCAATTCCATCACTGAGTTGTCATTTGCCATAAAGTATATGGAAATAGCATTATCCTGAGTGTGTCTGTGTTTAGTATTATGAATAGAAACTCTGCATTTACGTATAATAAAAGGTTGATGCAATTAATTTATCAGCCAGCAAAAGATGGATATTTATATTAGGTCTTAATTTTTCGCTTGCTTCTTAAAGATTATTAAGAGAATGACTACAATAAAGTCTATAGCAAGATTCCTACTTGAAAATAAAATTGCATCATAAGTATGTGTAATCATAAGTAGATTATTGTTACAGTTCTGTTTACTAGGTATATGCCTGTATGAACACAATGCTGTAGAAGAGCAATTCACAGAAAAGGGGCTGAAGGTAAAAGATCTAATTGTGGAAGCAGAATTAGTTTTATAATACAGTACTAAAGCTAAAACAGCACTACAGCTAAAACAAAATTCGATGGCAATCAAAAAATATGAAAATGGAAACATAGTGAAACTAATAAAAGGTAGCATGCATAGTTGTGTAGGTAATTTTCCTGAGTGGCATTAAAATGAAGTGCGAAGCAAATGAAATAAAAAAATCTATTCATGTGCCTTATGGACTCATAAGTTGTAATGACATTACAATGAAAACAACATGATTTGCCCAGTCAAAGCCAATTATGTTCAGGGAAAGAGAGTGAGGCAGAAAACAATGGACATCACGAACACTGTCAGTCCACATCTTCATCTCTTTGGCAGTTAAATCAAGTTAATCTACTGTTTTACATAATTCTTCATAAAAATGTTCAGGCTAAGGACAGAGAACTGTGAGTTCAAAACCATAAAAATATCTGTGTTCAGGGACTCTTTTAGAGATTATTTGTCTTTGGCGTTTTTATTTGCCTGTTAGTGTTTATTACTATGCACTGTTTTAATACAGAAACACTATAGTATCTGACAATTATTAGGTTATTCTCTCCCATTTAACTGAGACACACTGCTCATAAACATAGTTTAATCCCATCACTAAATTTATTACTTAATAAATTTCTAAAACCCACACAAGTAGGATGGATGATCATAGTACCAAGGACATTCAGTAGAGTAAAAATTTTGAGAAATGCACTGTAGTGATATGAAACTTGACAAGAATGAGGTGTATGACCCTGTTCAAGTAATTTTAATTGACTTGATGGCACATTACAAGCAGATAATCTTGAAGACCTCTACTAGTGCTGTCCTGTCTGGTGATCAACAGCCTTTACAAAGATGTTTTATTTCCAACTTGTATTCTGAATTTTAAAACAATTCCATTTATTCAAGCTAAATTTTTTAATTAAAATAAAAACCACTTGAAGTTACAAAAATTAAAAAAAAATTAAAAGTCACATTTAAAGTTGAATACATATAGTAAGTAGGACTGATTTAAAAGACATTGCATTTGTAAAATACTTATAGAATGCCTACTATGCTTGTCAATGGGAACACAGTGATTAACAAAATAGGTCATCAGTACATTTGGGGACTGATCCGAATATTCTATCAACAGTAGGCAGACTTTTTAAAACTACATCCATACTGAACATGTACATGTACCTTAAGCAATACTTCATAACAATAAATTTACACAACATTTGCATTGTATTAGGTACCATAAATAACCTAGTAATGCTTTAAGGTAATTGGAAGATGTATGTAGGTTACATGAAAATACTACACAATTTTTTAAAAGAAATTTGCATCTGTGCAGAAAAACAAATTTATTTTCACTATGAAATTTCCAACTTAGTATCAAGAATTACTGGGCTCAGTGGCATAAATACCTGCCTGGCAAGCACGAGGTCTGGAGTTCGATCCCCAGTAGCACAAAACATAAATAAATAAATAAATAAATAAATAAATAAATAAGAGAAAGAATTATCTTTGCTATAGATCAGCCTTATCCAGACATCTCAGTGCTGCCCCTGATAGTCTTCTATCAAATACAACCTCCAAAAGGTAATTTAAGGCAAATAATTAAGAAAATTATAAAAGTTAAACCAACAGAAGAAAAACTTCTAAAATATACTGAGATACAAACAGACACAGAAAGACAGAGAGATATCTAACTTTAATTATTCCTGAGTTTCACTAACACATTCAATTGTAGGTTACCATTTACTCTTCTCCCTCTTGTAACCTAGAAATTGCTAACATCAAAGTTTGGGAAATAATAGTTTGAATCAAAGATTGCTATAGCTATAAGATATTTACATAAGCAAAACTAAAAATAAATCAAAGTTAAGTTTGGGCCACTGTGGAGTACTGTCTAGTTAAATGGCTATTTTATGCACGAACCAATTTGGAAATCCCTATAAATCAGAACTGTTTCCACAACTTGGAAATGCATGTAAGTCAGAACTGTTTCTCGCCTTTTCCTTATTCACAGTATTATTCAAAGAGGAAAATAAACCTAACATAATATTTCTGCCAAGGAAATGTTTTTGAAAGTTTTTTTGTTGTTGTTGCATAGTTCTCTCTCTCACTCTGACTCAGTGTATAATTGCTCACATCTTTCCTTCCAGATGCTGCTCTTAAAAACAGTATCTTTCCTTATTCAATTTTTGTTTTATTTTTGGATAAAAAGTATGCCATTTAAAAAAATTCTTATTTCTTTGACATTTCCACTTTTGTTTTAAATGGAAACCTCTTCCATTACCTAAAGGAAATACTAGGCCTAAATGGCCAGGGAGGGAGCTCAGCAAACCTTCTTGCTCTAGTGATCCCCATTATTCTAAGTGGTGTAACAGTTTATTTTAGAAACATAAACCCAATGAAGGTAGCCTGTTTCTAGAAACTAATGTGGATCCTTTCTCATTTGTGTAATAGTTCCTTACTTTACCACTAATGAAAATTCAAATAATGAAGAAATTCAGTGAATGATCATGTTGTACGCGTGTTTCTTGCCCTTTACATTACTTTGTCTCTTTTCAGATTGTGTGTCTACATGTGTGTATTTGTATGTGTTTATGATTACAACCCGATGTATAAGTAATGAAATATAGAAAAGTAAAAGAAACTTTTAATGTACATCTCTAATGAAATGTTAGCAGGTAAAAGGCAAGAACTGAACTCTAATCTGTGATTTGCTGGTAGTCAAGTAATTAAATTGAAAAATTTATGTTTATTTTACTATCCATAATCACAGATGCCCACATTATACACTGAGTCAAGAATGCCCCTAAACATAATTTTTTTTAAAAAGTTAAAAACTTGACTCATAAAAATAAAAATATAATTAGGTGCATTAATTTCATTTAATTAATTTAATGAGACATAGGTATTAAGACAAATTTGAAGACTAGACACACACACACACACACATATATACGTATATATATATATATATATATATATTATCTAAAATGAAAATAATTTTCTAATAGAGAGATACACAATTTAGGGCAATATTCTATAGAAAAATAAACATAATGTTTGGGATAATCTTTTCTTTAGAAGAGAAAATCAATTCATATCTACAGAAAAACTATATCACAGAAAAGAATTACATACCTGCCTTTCAATAATCTATAACGGGGCTTACATTATTACAGAGTTGGTAGCATTGAATTCTTTTAACATTTTATACTTTCAGTCTATAAAATGATAGACTTGTAATTCATGGTCATTAACCTTTTTAAAATTGAAGTATGCTATATGATCTTTGAAAATGATGACATTATGATAAAAATGTAGAGTTTAAGATGTAAAATTTGATAGATCCTAAAATGATACATACGAGATTTAAGCATATTTGCAGTTAAAATAAATGATATCTTAGAAGACTGACACAGTAAAATATGACTTAAAATACTAAAAATTGCAAAATCAGGTTGAATATTAGGTCCCATTTTCCTGAAATTAGGAAAATTAGTGAGACAATGGAAATATACAATATCTGTATCAATACGGGATTACTAGAGAAACAATTTAATTCAAATATACAAACATACAGTTATTTACAAGAGTGGCTTAGAGTGGCTGCTCACAGAGTCAGGTCTAGAAGAGTGCAAAATGTCAGTGTGTGCACTGGGGATACAGAGGAAGAGCTGGACCTCACTGTACTGTTCATGGGAGTCCATTTCAGGAGGGCAAAAATGGGTCTGTAGTGAGAGACTGTAGGTTCTGTGCTGAAAGCCAGGAGATGATGTCTGAGATGAAAGCAAAGAGGAGTTCCTCCAAAGAAGTGGAAACAAATTTTCTTGTTCCGTTTCCCCCCTCCCTCTTTTTTTTTTTTTTTTTTTTTTTTTTTTTTTTTTTTTTTTTTTGTCTTTTTCCTTTTTATCGGTACGGTGATCGAACTCCCGACCACCTGCTTGCAGGGCAGGTGCTTATGCCACTGAGCTAAATCTCCAGCCCCCTATTTCCCTTTTATAGCATGCTGGTGATAATACTCTTTAGCGTGGGTCTTTCACACCAAGAATTATGCTGAACCAATTTAGTTGGGCATTATTTACTCAAGTCGAAGCAATCAATCAACCATGTCAACACTGCCATGAGAATGTGTAAGAGGCACAACAATGTCTATTTGCAGTATGCCTTTTACGAAAACCGTTGACTGAAGTCAAAACAATCTCTGACAAGAGATATTTGTTGAATGAAGGAATGGAGATGTATTCATTACAAAGTATAAGGTAGCTTAGAAATGATTTTAAACACTTGATGTGTTTTGATATGATCAGCACTTGAAAAGTCCCTCCTCTGAAGACTATGACACAGCTTATTAGACGGCATATATGTAAGCTGTTGATCTCAACTTCTCTACTTCAAAGCAGAGATAAACTCAGAATCATAAAAGTTTAGGCTCTGAAGGGATCACACTCTGTTGGTCTCAAGTTAAGGCATAAAGGCTTGTATTACATTCAACCGTCAGTGAATTATTTTGTGTACTCATAGATCTCTGTGGTGCTGGTCAAGCCTGTCTCTTCCATGAAGAACTGTAAGCATGAAAGAACACCTCAAACTTTAGCGATGTATTGTACAGACATTTGTTTCCATCTTAATTGAGCAACTAAACCAAAATAATTACATTTTGGAACTCATTTGCTATGTGGCTTATTTATCTCTTGCATCAAGTGCATTGCTAAGCAGTTTGCTCTCATTAATCTCCCTGCCTTTGAGCAGTGTAAACCAAAATAAAAAAATCACAGTATAGAAATATTGTGCCATGTTATTTACGAACTCATACTTTAATCATCTTTTAATTGTAATTATATAAAAAGATACATTTAAAAATGAGTCACAACACTAAGAATAAATCTCTGCCATCCTTGGTTCTGTCAAGGAAATCAAACCTCTTTGATTATATTTCAGTATAAAGAGGTTGATGTCAAATAATTTGTATAACATTCCAAGCTCTATGACTTTAGACACTCAGCAGAATGGAACTTTTCCCAGTTATTTTACAAAATGGAGGTACACATCGTTTAGAGATTTGGTGTATGGCATTCTGACTTTAAGCTTTTCTTAGGTCAAATATAAATTCATATAAACATTGGTCATTTTTTGTCAAGTGTTAAGCATTTTGTTATTACTATCATGTCTAGTGTTCCCTGTGAATCTTTGGTTTAGCTAAATGCATACAAATATAGTTATGTAAATATTTTACAGATTCCTTGGGCAAAGGACATGTTGATCTGTACAGAGTGAGATTTATCACTTAAGAGTCCTTTGGCTAAAAATAACAGAAAATATGACTTGGTGTCTGGAACAATATAACTTCATTCTCCTCATAATACAAGTGGTCAAAGTATACTCTGTGTACATCTCAAAATCTCATAAAGGAATCCCATTTTCCTGTATTCATATTTTATCTTGTGTTAGTCTTAAGCTATAACTATCCTTTAACATCACAAGAGGCACATCACAAGAGGTCCTATTTAAGATGATATACAAAATAGCATGCTTGGGTTTACAGGAGAAGGGATAAAATGACAGGAGAGGAAAAAGTTGCCTGAGTTGAATAATCAAAAATATAAGCAGAAATCCCCAGCATTTTTTCTGTCTCATCTTATAGTTATTACTATATATTATTAGTAATTCTTTGCTATGGAGACTAGAAGTTTATGCTGCTCAAATAGATTGTTTTCCAGTTTTAAGAAAAGCAGAGTAATATCAGCAAGCAAAAAGTGGAATATTAACAAATTTACTTGCAATAATACTTATTTTAACTACTTAAGTCAAAATTAAGATGAGAGAGCATTATCCTCAAATATACAGGATAACAGGATGTGTATATTGCATAGTAATATTTAGAGACTATCATTTCAAATGAGTTAAGTAAGATGCCTTCGTGTTATTTGGAACAATACAGATGGATCTAGAGATCCTAAGTTTAGCCAAAATAACTAAGCACAGAAGATAGCCATCACATGGTTTCATTCATATATGGAATCTAAAAGTCATAGAGCTCTTAGACTAACAACAACAATAACAATCACCAGAGCAGGGGCGAGAAGGCAAAGGAGGGATGGGAAGAGATTGCACACTATATGCAAAGTGTCAGCCAAACAGCAAGAAGTTCTGATGTCCCATTAAAAGGGGGAATACAGCGAGAAGAGACGGTTTTGAGTGTTTGCATCACAAAGAAATTATACGTTTACATAATATAAAATATAACCTAAGAATTTTGAGTTGTCCTGTATACAATGAGTAAATGTACCAGACACGATTCTATACCTCACAAAGAAGTATAGTTATCTGTCAAAAGGAAATTAAATTGTGAATGTCTTTTTTTGCTTATCAACTTGATTTTTTTTCTATTTCTTATGCTTGGGATGAGTGCTTCTAGGAAAAAGAAGTGTAAGACATGCATACTCTATTGAATTTCAGCAGTTCTGTGGTCTCTTTATATTTTATCATATAGTGTCTTTATAACAAACTTTTGATGTTAAAGAGGACAGAAAAAATAGAATTACAACAGACTAAGAGGATAGTATCATTTGTCCTTTAAAGTCTGTCTCTGACTTCTTGCCTCATAATCTGTGATCTTATTCCAGTTTTACATATCAAATATTATGCTTATTAAGCCAACAAACAAACTTACAAAATTAGAAGGAACTTGGGGTGATCTATTCAATCACATGATACGTGGTTGATATTTTGTCATTTTTTGCTACGTTAAGAAGTGCAGAAAGTAAACTTTTACAAAAACTGAGTCAATTTGAGTTCAATTAATTAATCTATGGATCAGAAAGAGGCTTTACCTAGTTTATAGACTTCAGCTGAACATATAAACTTCCACATCTGAATAGTTCAAAACATGTTTCCAATTGATTTGTGTTAGGGAAAACACAGTAACTTGTCAAATAAAGAGTTGCAATAATTTGTTGTATCTTTGTACTGTAATGAGTAGAAAATTGTTCCTGTTCAGCATAATTTCCTTATATCTTTTGGAAGCTGTAAGCCTGTTATGTGGAAATACAACACATAGCAACTGCCAAAATATATGGGCGTGTGTGTGTGAATGTGTGTGCGCGTGCCTGTGTTCTTGTGTGTGTGGGCATATGAGTGATACATTGTGTATACAACTCACATATGTCTGTGCAGCTGTGATGGTGAGTAACATACCACTTGGCATGTGGAAGTATATAAAAGTGGTTGAGTACCTTTCTTTAGAATACTAATTGCTGATAAAACATGATTACAATTTTTTGGGAACCATGTTGAAGTTTAGAGTGCCAAATTTAAAACAAACAAAAACAAACAAGCAAGCAAAAACCGATATCTTTTTCCTTTCATTTTGTTACCATGGAGCAGGACTCAAAATTCCAGCAAAATGTTGTGTGACAAATTGAGCACATTTCCATGGTAATGATGACAAATAATAAACTCAGGTTTTTTTTTCAATAATTAAATTATTTCTTTCTTTCAAATAATTTAGCATATAGTGTTTGATAAACAACTAAATAAAATCACACATATTTCACAATAACATTAAAAAAGTCTTTTGAGATTTTCCTATGGCTTGAATACAGTCTTGGTAAGAAAATTTGGAAGATCATTTCTACTCATGGCCGAACTGTGTTCTTAGTTATCCTGGCCACAAGACATTTGCTTTTGGCAGGCAGGTGGCACACCCTTAGAGTCCAGCACTTAGGAGTCTGAGACAGGAGGACCATGAGGTGTTCTAGGCTAGCCTGAGTACACAGTGAGCTCAAAATCAGCCTGGATGATATAGTAAGACTGTCTAAAAAAATTCTTTTTTTAAAATTTTTTTCAGACTTCATTCCTAGATCCTGGGAAAATGGAGTTTACTACTATTAAGAAGTGAATGGTCAGATAGTTTTACTTATAAAGCTAACATTTAATTCTTGGATGTTAGTAGAAGACCTAAGATTCCTGGCAGCAATAAAGGTTAGTATTTATTGTATTATCAATTTTGAGTCAATTTATCAAGCCCTAATTCTTATAAGGTGACACAAGAAAGATTAGATACATACTGTGTTGCATATCAAAAATTAACATCAAGCTTAAATCTTTTATAATGAGAACTAAATAGTACTAACTTGCAACCACCAAGTGAAACAATTTCATAATAAAAAAAAATTCAACAAACAAAGAAAAAACTTTTAAGCAATAAAAATTTATGGAAATCCATAATACACATAATATTTAACGATTAAAACTAAACATATTTCCCTAAAATGAGGCTTTCTGGCAGATATACTAGAATTTCTATTCACAGAAGACACAGAAATGAAAACTATCTTTATCATAAAGGAAGGAGTTAAGCTATTTTTATTGATGCACGATTTCATTGCCTACATAGAAACTCTTACAAAATCTATAAGAAAATTGCCAGAGAAATAATAAGTGTTTTAGTAAGATTGCAAAATATTGAAAATAATTGTAATACCATATACTACAAAAATTGCAAAATAACATTCAAAGTGTAGATTCTATGTATTCATAGGAAAAAAACCCCAAAAGGATCCAGATTAATACGATTTAGATGTACAAAAATAATATGATGTAAAAGATAAATGATTTTTTAAAAAATAAAATCTTATTGGGAGAATGTAAAGAAGATAAACAGCAAGACATTTTTAGGAATAAAAATTATAAGTAATTTATTTATAAATGAATACCTGTACACAGTGCTATCTCCCAAACAAAACATGAGTGCTTTTTGTACACCTAGGCAAAACTTTCTAAAGCCCAATACAAATATATATTACAACAGCCAAATTAAAAGAAATAAATCAGTAGCTTACTATATGTTCTTATCTCAGGATTCATGATTCATTGTGAAATTACAGTAACCAAGGTAAAGTAGAATAGAGAATAAAATGGTAAAAAAATGATGAAACATAGAAGAGAGAATATAAACATATAAATATATTGGCACATTTATATACAGATGTTATGATTTGTGTATGAATGTCCCCCCAAAGCCTCAAGTAGTCACAGAGGGAGGCTCCTAGAGTTTGTTATTAATTCATGGTCTAATACTGGGATTTATGGGTATGAGGACTACAACATCCTTTAGATAGGTAGCCTATACACAGTATAAGGGAAGGACAAAGGCTGTCTCTCTTCTTCCTCTCGTTTGCTTTTGTCTTCAGCTGTATTGAAATGTTGCCCCTGTGCCATGACACCCTGCTGTGAAGCCATCTAATTATGGGCTGAAATCTCCACAAACTGTGAACTAAATAAACTTTTGTTTAAATTTGAATATCAGATATTTTGTTTGAGCAATGAGAGAAAAGTAGCCATATTTATATACTGGCAACTGATTTTTGACAAACAGTAACCAAGGACACATTCAATATTCGTTATAGATAACAGCAACTACCGGAGGCTCTCTGGAAAACTAGGCTCAGAAGCCAGGTATGGTGCGGACTAAAGAGACATAAGCAGGTGGAGTTATGCTCTGCTGACTCAGGAACAAACTCGGCTGAGAGAAACCAACTTGGAATGCAGTCCTGGTGCTAAAACAGGAACAGAAAAGTCTCGCTGCTGAGGCTGGACCCTGCGCCATTGGAAGCCACGATTTGGGTTTCCCGCCGTGCGGCGGCTGGCTGCCTCTACATCGGCTCGGCAAGGAGAGAGACGCGCAGAAACTCTGAGAACGGGAGTCTGCGAACGGAGTCGAAAACAGGACGGGCAGGGAGGCATGTTCTGACTTGTGGCGAGGTGAGTGAGAGAAACTGACACTCCACCACAGTTTGACTCCAGCGGACTTTCTGGGCCCGAGCAGTCCTGCGGGAGCAGGGCGCGGTGGAGACTCCAGCCACACATTCCCCTCTCGGGCGGGATTGGTGAAAAGTGCCTGGCCTGCGTGACGCTGCCGGCGGACCCCGTAGGCTGGCCCAAACCAGATCCCAGAGCCTGCCGGAAGCCGGGAGGGGCGGGCCTCCGCGTAGGCTGCCTGGTGCGCAGCGGTGAGTGGGAACACCTAACCGGCGCAATTCGATCAGGCTGTGGCTGGCAGGGAGAGAAGCTGGGCCTCTCATATAAGCTTGCATATATAACGAACAGAGAATATGGGAAGAGGCAGCAACAAGAAAGGCTCCTCGGCCCCCAATTCTGAGAAACAGGCAATAGCAGACACCGCACCAATACACATAAAGCACCATATAGAGAGCCTCATAGACCAATTCAGGAATGAAGTTATCAACGACCTGAAGCTAGAAGTATGCAAAATAGTTAGAGAAATGCTAAGCCCCACCCAAGAAAAAACAGATGGTGGAATGGAAGAACAGAAAAAGAGGGGAGAATTGTTTGATGGAGAAAACAGGGAAAGCATAGAATACGTGAAGCAGGTTCAAAGGGACTACCAAGAAACTAAGAAGTCTATCGAAGACTGGCATAACAGCTTGAAAGAAACTAAGGACAGACTATCTGAACTGGAGGGCAGAATTGTAATATGGGAGAATGAAATGAAAAACTTCTTAAAAATAACAAAGAAACAAACAGCAATAATACAAAGGCAAGAAGATGATAAGAGGATCCATAACTTAAGGATTAAGAACATAAAAGAAGAAGTAGGGACACAAACAAGTGAACTACAAAAGCTACTCACAGAAATAATCCAGGAGAATTTTCCTAATTTAGCAAAAGGTAAAGATACTCAGATGTATGAGGCATACAGGACCCCAGCTACCTACAACCCAAACAGAGCAACACCCAGGCATATAATAATAAAAATTCCAGAAATTCAATACAAGAACAGAATATTAAAAGCTGTCAGAGACAAGAAACAGACCACTTACAAGGGAGCACCCATCAGAATTACAGCAGATTTCTCTGCACAAACCATCAAATCACGAAGAGCGTGGGGGGAAATAATTCAAGCTTTGAAAGATAATAATCTCCAGCCAAGATTGAGATATCCTGCACAACTGTCCCTGGAAATTGATGGAAAAACAAGATGCTTCCAGGATAAAGAGGAACTGGGGGAATTTGCAACCACCAATTCAACTCTACAGAGAGTATTGCAGGATATTCTAAAAAAAAGAAAAATACAAAGAATCCAGAAATAGTGGAGGCCACAACTAATGGAGCAGAGAACAAAGTGAAGAAGACAAACTGACAGCTACTGACAGAATAAGAGCTCAACAGAAATGAGGCAGAGAAGATTGGATGATAGGAACAGCTATTTTGGAGAAAATGACATCTTAATAGGTAATACTGATTTAGTACCATCTTGTTTTGAAGTCTCATCTAGCTTTTGTCCTTCTGTCTCCAATGGTCTAAATAGGTTGTATCTTACTGGATTTTATTATGTATGATAGTATAAGCAAAAACCTTTTAAAGACAAGGAGATTATACAGAAATCATTATTCATTTTCTGTTAGTCGATTCTAAATATTCTGTAATGCTGTCATTCTCTTAAATGGTTTTACATTGTTTTGATATACTTAATGCTACAGTATACGAAGTTGTACTCAAGGATTTCAAGGAAAGAGACAATATGGTAACTACTTTTAGGTCAGGATTATCTGGTGGTGAAACACTATTCTGCTTAAATGGTTATGTTTTGATCTGTGCTGTTTAGTTGTTATGCCCTCTTTTATCTCAATCTCCACTCCATTATTTACTTTTTTAATACTTTTTTTAAATTTTTATCCTTTTAATTAATGGAAAAAATAGCAGGATATATTATAGTAACCCACTTTGACTTTCCATTACCTCGATTTAAAGCCCTGTATTACTCTCACCATCTGGTTTTTAACTGATGTTCCCCTATTCTGTTTTGCTGGATAGTATCAGGTTCGAAAATTTAGGCATCAGCTGTGAAGATAATGAGATTCATTATAACGCCCATTCTCGTTGACTTTTATCTACTTTTGAAGACCTACAATGTCTCCAATGGTTTGGTTTTGTTGGTTTTGTTCTTTACTGTTTTGTTCAATTGTATTATAACTAATGGTATAGGCAATTCTATTAGAGATAGCGGGAGGCATTATGGTAACCATTGTTGATCACCTTGTATTATGTTTTCACATTATCTATTATGTCCACCCTTTTGACTTGACCGATTCTGTTCTGTTATGTCACATTTGGTTTTACTCTCTTCCAAAAAAGTAATAAGAACCGTGAGAGCAATGAAACCCAAAATGTGTAATAGTCATTGTACAAAAGAGAGGAAAAGAAAGTGCTCTAAACTATATAACTGCATGTATATTTAAGTGTATAAGATAGAATATGATATCACAGAATTTTATCAGATCATTGAACAGAACTGTTTGCAGTATCATTGTTGGAATGTCCACTTTACAAGCTTTAATTTTGTGACTTGAACAATTATTTCTAAGATGACAATATGTAATCCATTAACTTGTGATTTCCTACTGTTCATTTTTTTTCTGCAAATCTGTATAACTTGTACCCTTTCTCTGCTTTTTTTTTCTCCTTAAATAAAATATTAAAAAAAAAAAAAAAAAAAAAACCAAAGAAAGACAGCTTAATTAGCAAATGGTGCAAAATGTAAGCATGCTAATAAAAATAAGTGTGCTTTGAACTGTAATTCATATTTACCAGTTGAAAGAAAAAATTCAAGATATAAAATATGAGAAAGTATTAAATTATAACTATAGACATTATAGAAGAAACATAGACTATAATCTTTAGTATTGGTTTTAAGCAGATATATTTCAAATATAACCCTAAAATAGTTGAATAAACTAAAAATTAGATTCATTCAAAATAAAAAAAAAAAATTGAAGTCTTTTTTTCTGTACTGGGGATCAAATTCACGACTTCACACTTGCCAGGCAGGCATGTACTTGCACCACTGAGCTAAATCCTTGACCCTTTAGAAGACAATTTTATGAGAATAAAAAAATGTCATAAACTTGGTGAAAACACTTGCAAAATATCTGGAATGAAAAAGGATCTTCCCAATTATATATTTGGAGTCAGAAAGAGTCATTCAAGTTATATGAAGAACTTTCAAAGATCAAAAAATAAAATTAAAATGGGAAAACATTTGAATAGTCATTTATCTGAAGCAGATATGTGGGTAGCAAATATGTACATAAGAAGCACTTAACACTATTTGTCTTTAGGAACACAAGAATTAATGCTAAGATAGACTATTACAATCTATATGAGAATTACTAAAATTAAAACCAAATTTTGCCAATCATGTAGACTTATAAGATTCCAACCCAAATATTAGAATATGAGATCTGACAACTATTTACAAAAATACATCAGAATTTAATGAAACTTAAATATAAGTCCACTATATGAACTGGCCATCTAACTTGTAGGGGTTTAGTAATGAAAAAATAAAGTACATGATATTGTAACATATATGTACATTGGTATTCACTGTTACCTTATTTACAATAACCAAAAAAGGAGATAACTCAAATTTCTATTAATATATGAATGGATAAACCAATCAGATAGATCTATCCAACGGATTTCTACTGGGAAATAGAAACGCATGTACTATTAAGATAGGCAAAAGTGGAACTTCTTAAAATGGCAGAGTGCTGAATAGCAGCTATTCAGCTTCTCTAGAACAATGTGATGAGAGTCTGGAAAACAGTGACTTGGAGAGAATCCAAAGTGAGTGCAGGGCACACAGGATTCACAAGGGAACTAACAGTGGAGAAGAACAAATAGGATTCATTTCTACAGAAGAAAGAGCTCACTGCAGCAGATCTAAGATTTTGGTACAAATAAAGCAACTGTGTAGTTGCCCTGGAAGGCAGGGAAACATCAAAAGACCTGGCCTGGACTGGAAGAGTCTTACATAACAGGAGGCAGCAGTGAGAAAGCCAGAAACTGTTTGCTGAGTGACCACAACCAAAATCAGCTGTTGGTGAGTGAATTAAAAAGGTACCTACAGAGAGTTGTAGGGAGAAATGGCAGTGGGAAGGCAGGACTACAAGTCTATTCTATTTTAAAGGACTCAAGGTTTAAACTCCAGCAATAGAGTAACTCCAGCATTGAGGGAAGTATTGTCCAGTCGTGGTAGACAGTTGACAGTTGTACAGCAGACTGGGCTACCAAAAAGTAAGACTGCTCCATTCCACAGGGGCTGAAAAACCAGTCTTAGCCCTACCTACAGTGAACTGAAGCCACCCCCTGCTGTGTAACAAGTGGCACAGGCAGGCAAGTGATCTTGAATGGTGGAGGGACAAAGGCAACTCTGCTTTTCCTGTGGCCTGTGGCTTAAGCAGGCAAGTGACCTTGATTGGCAGCAAGACAATGGCACTACCTCTATCCCAAAACCAATACATGGGAGGAGTCAGTGGTGTGGCTTAGGTCAGCCTGGTACCCAAAAGTAATCCTACTGCAGACTTGGTGAGATTACTCACTACAGATTCTAGCTCTGACTAGGGAACTAAGATAGAACTGGAGACAGCAGAAGAATTCTTTTTTGGAAAGGTGGCTGTTCAGGCTTAGAATTTTATTGTTTGATTTAGATTTCTCCACTCTATCACTTTTCTCAATGATATTTCTTTTTCCTGATATTTACATGTGAATGAAAACTGTCTCTAGTCTTTATGGCTTGACTCAATATTCTCATGCTTTCTTCTTCACTCTTTCTCTCCTAATGTCTTCTCCTCCTCCCCAAAATTTGGGTGATCATCCATTGTATCTCAGCCTTGCTTCTACTATATGTCTCTTCAGATATTGCTGTTTTGTGTCTTATCCCACCTAAATTTCCCTATTTCACAGTATAAAATCACACTAGTAAGGAGAGACTAATTGCGTAAAAGCTCCTGGTCTATGTTGAATGCTGTTATATAACTATAGATCTTGCTAGTATGGTTAGAGATACCAGGTTAACATTAATCACAGCTTGTCAATTTCTAGGCTGTGTTTGATAATATTATTATTGCTAATTGTACTACTTTAGCCAAGATGCCATACTTGTTATAATCAGTTGTTTACTCTTGTAAGGCAATGCTGTGATTATCTGGGTCCATAATAATCCTTATAGTCCAGTACCAAAGGTTTGCATGCTGAGCCAAATAGATAGTAACTCCTCATTCCTAATAAAGTGGGAAGATAGGACCCTGAGTCAAACACAATGACCAAAAGCCAGATACAACTAGAAGACATCTTAGAGGAATAGACATTTCCTGGAGAATTCTGATACCAGTTATAAAGCTATCTAAAATAGGAAATATACAAACAAAAACACAGAAGACAAATTCAAATAACAAGTCAAAATGACAAAACACAGAAGTAAAATGCAATCCCAGGCTTCTTTACCCATCCAGGATAAATCAGGAGACAGCACGTAACAAGAAACATACAGCTCAATCTTCTGGGCTGACAGCAGCATAAATTAATACACACACACACACACACACACACACACACACACACACACAAGTCTATAAAGAAAAGCAGAACAAAAGCAATTTAAGAGATTAAAAAAAGACATCAACCATAATGAAGGACTTGTTCAGAAAATCTAGAGTAAACATAGATTAAAAAAAAATAGAGAAACATAGAAAACTGATAAGAGACCATGAATGCCCAATATAGGAAAGAAATAGAATCCATGAAATATTTTTTTTTTTAATCTAGAAAATTAAAAGTTCCATTGAAAGTTTTCAAAACTATATGAAAGAAAGTAAAGATACAATATCAGACCTAGAAAACAAAAGCATAGTTACTAACCATAAAAAGAAAGATCTATTAAAAATAGCCAGGTACCATGAAAAACAATCCAACAACTGCAAGACAATGGAAAGAAAACATAAGACTGATTGGAGTCATTGAAAAAGAAGTTACCACAAACAAATTAAAAAAAAAAAATATGTTCACAAAATTTATAACAAAAAACTTACCAAGCGTGGAAAAAGATTCTGACATACATTTAAGTCTTCCAGAACTCCAAGTAAGCATGATCAAAATAAGTCTATACCAGTGCATATAATAATCAAGATTTCAGAAATTCAGCACAAGAACAACATATTAAAAGCTATTAGAGAAAAGAAACAAATCAGCTATAAAATAAACCTCATAAAAATCATAGCAGGCTTCTCAACACAAACTCTTAAATCAAGGAGAGTTTTAGGTGAAGTTTTTCAAGTCCTGAAAGAAAACAGCTTCCAACTCAGATTAATTTGTCATGTGAATTTTTTTCATAATTAATAAATTAATAAAATACTTCCATAACAAACCACAACTGAAGAAATTCATGGCAACCACACAGTTCTACAAAGAGTTTTGAAAGATATTCTAAAAAGAAGAACAAAACTCCAAGAATATCAATTGAAAGAAGTCACCCAGCTGAGCAAGAAATTACACAGAGGGAAAAGAAAGGAAACCATCACCAGGACAATAATATGACAAGGACAAGCCAATACAGATCAGCTATAACCATTACTGTAAATGGTCTCAATTTGCAAATCAAAAGCAGAGGACTGACAGACAGATCAAGAAAGGAAAACAAACAATATGTAGCATTCAACAAATGCATTTAATTCAAAAGGAAATTCTCAGATTGAAAGCCAAAGGGTAGAAAACAATTTTCCATGTGAAAGGAACCAAGAAAATAGCAGGGGTATCTACTCTGTTTGCAAAAAATAAATCAAGCCAAAACTTATCAAACGAGGTAAAGAAGTTTGCTACATACTTATTAAAGGAAAACACCAAGAAGAGGAAGAGATAATCATCGTAAATATTTGTGCACCACACAAAGGTGCACTCAACTATATAAAACCAATACAAATGGACATGAAATATCAAATAAATGCTAACACAATCATAATGGGGTATCTGAATACCCCATTGTCACAAATAGATCAACAAGACAAAATATGAATGAAGATATATTGGGCTGAAACAAACCTGTGAACATACAGATTTAGTTGATGTCCACAAAATATTTCTCCCTCAAGCATCAGAAAATACATTCTTATCAGTAGTACATGAGACATTCTCTAAAACAGAACACATATGAGCCCATAGAACATTATTAAATAAATTCAAAATAATTGAAATTATCCCATGTATAGTACTGGAACATCATGCAATGAAACTGGAAACCAATGCAAAAGAAACTACAAAAATTCAATAAACATATGAAAATCAAATAATAACCTATTGAACTAACAATGAGTCACAAGTAAAATTAAACAGGACCTATAATTAAATGATAATTCTGATACAAAATGCCAGAACATATGGGACACAGCAAAAGCAGTCCTAAGAAGGAAATTAAATGCAGTGAAATCTCACATCAGGAAAACAGAATGAACTCAAATAAGTAACCTATGTTGAACCCAAGACTTTTAGAAAACAACAAGCAAGTGAAGCACAACACTAGTAAGAGAGAGGATATTATAAAGATCAGAGTAGAATTCAATTGAGACTACAAAAATAACACAATCAGTGAATTGAAAAGACGGTGCTTTGAAAGATTTAAAAACACATTAAACCCATAGCCAACTGTCTTAATTACTTTTCTCTCATTGTTGGGACAAAATATTTCACACCCCATATTAGGAGGAAAGGTTTATTTAACTCACAGTTTGTACAGTCATAATCAGTTGGCTCCTAGACAAGGTTGCACAGTGAAGGACAACACTCCAGGGTGGCAGAAGACAGCAAAAGCAACAAGAGCAAAAGAGGGTGAGAGGAAGCCTCTTTTCCTCCCTTATATTGTATGCAGCCTACTTATATCCATGCCTTCGCTGTGCCCTCCTCTTGCACAGGATGGGGATATTTACAATGTAAGGAACCCTGGTCCCTGCTGAATCACATAGTTTAATGTCCAAAACATCTCAAATTGACACGATGTACCAACCTTAAAAAAAAAAAAAAAGACTCAAATACATGACATTAAGAATGAAAATGGTGATATCACCACAAATCCTGCTGAAATCCAAGAGATCGTTAATGCCTACTTTGAGAAATTTTACTTTAATAACATGGAAAACAGAGGAAATGGACAGATTCTTAAATACATATGAATTACTGAAACTGAATTCAGAAGATACAAACATTCTAAGTAACCTAATATCTATCAATGAAATTGAAATTGAAATTAAAACTTACCTATGAAGAAGAATCCAGGTCCTGATAAATTCCCTGTTGAATTCTGTAAGAAGTTTGGAAAAGATCTAATGCCATCAATGATGAAATTGAAAAGGAGGCAGTGCTTCCAAAATCATTAAAGAAAGCAAATATTACTCTGATACCTAAACCAGAGAAGGACCCAGATATATCAAGAAAACTATAGACCTATATGCCTAGTGAACACAGATATAGGATTCCTCAATAAGATACTGGAAACAGGTGTAGACACCGAGTACATGAACAAAAACTTGAAGGCATGGAAAATACTACAAAGAATCAACAACTGGGATCTCATGTTATTAAAAAGTTTTTGCACAGCAAAAGAAATCAGCAGGAGAATGAAAATACAACCCAAAGAGTGAGAAAAAAAAAATCTTTGTGAGTTTTTCTTTTGACCAAGGACTAACACCTAGAATAACAAGAAAAAAAAATGATGAAAAAAGTACAGACTCCTCAAATTTAAAGACTCATTCCATAAATGGACATCTGAAATGAAAAGACAGTTCTCAAAGTACAAATGGCCAACAAATTTATGAAAAAAATGTCCAACATTACTCATCATTTGAGAGGCACACATAAGTGTTGAGATTCCACCTCACTGAAGAAAGGACTATCACCAAGAAATCATCTAAACACTGATGCGAGCAAGTGTTTGGCGAGAAAGGAAACTTTGACCATTGCTTCTGGAAATGTAAACGGTGCAAGCACTGTGGCAATCAGTGTGAAAATTCCTCAAAATACTGGGACTAGAGGTTCTATTCAACCTAGGTGTTCCCCTTCTGGATATCTTCCAGGAAGAATTAAAAGCATATACCACAGTGATATACCAAACCCATGTTTATAGCAGTGGTTTGTGATTAGTTAAATCTTGGAAACAACTCAAATGCCCATCAGCTGAGGAATGGATACAGACGATGTGGCTTTTATGTAGCAGTGTATATTACTCAACCATAATGAGGGATATTCCTGAGACATATATAATTAAGTGGATGTACCTTGAGACCAAACTGTAAGTGAAATAAATCAGACACACATGTATACATAGTTTCTCTGGATGTGAGAAACTGAAAATGTAAACAAGAACCAAAATACGTAATAGATATTGCAAAGTAGGAAGCAATTGTTTAAAATTAAAAGGCGAATGGGAGGTGGAGGAAAGGAAAAGAGATAAAAAGGATAAAGTGAAAGCTAAGTTTTGTAAATAAGGAGGGAAATGAGCTGAGGGGAAAGGAGGGAAATGAGAGGAGAAAAAAAGGGGAAACTAAGGCATACGGTGTACAAGTTCTCCATGATAAATCTGATCATTATGTATATCTAAATTTTACCACAAAGTTTTAAAACAGTTTAAAATATTTTATATAGTAAAACCCATCAACCAACTCATCATTTAGCTTAGGTTTTACCTTAATTGTATAAACTAATTCTATTGAAGTATTGCTGGTTACAAGCTAATAAAGATCTACTTTGATTTCAAATTATATATATATATATATATATATATATATATATATATATATATGCAACACCATATCATGATTAGTTTAAAAACTATGTACTACATTATTTCCTGGGTAGACAGCTTTAGAGAGTTCAAATTAAAGTATAATAATTGAAAGTACATTTGGGGTTGTCTAGGCACAGGCTACTAGATATGTGAGGCAGGAATTACAAAAAGACAGAAAGAAACCATTTGAGGTAATAACTGTCTTTCCTGATGATTTGGTTACATATTCATATACATGAAAATGTATATGCATGTGTACACACATGTCAAATATAGCAAATTGAACACTGTAAATGTATGTTTCTTATTATATAACAATTATACTTAATAAATCTATTTAATAAATTCTAGAAAATTCCTTTCTTTTCCTACTTTTCTATTTTCAGGCAGTTATTTTCCATGGCATAATTTACAAATTCAGCTAGCAAAATATTCAAGAAATCTAGTTTGTAAAGTTTCAGAATTACTATATAAGAGGAGATTTAGAAGCTTGGATTTGCTTATGGAAACACTATATGGGCTACAGGAACAAATCCTCTGCTTACTCAAATATATATATATATATATATATATATATATATAATATGTACAATTATATATATAAAATTATGATTCCACCTAACAAAATGAGATGTCACTTTGACCAAAAAGAGTCCTCAATTACCTTACAAAACAGAAACCATCAAGTGTTAGCAGTTAAAAGATACATCATTGAAAACTATTTATTTATGTCCTTGTTAGCCTTAGGGCCTTGCAGTTCTCAGATTAAAGTAAATATTATACTACATACATCAGGACTACCCATGGAGGATATTAACAATATTAGGTTTTTGGAGGACCTCTGAGTTTCTTATCCACAATAATGATTTTTTTTTAATTGAGCTAATCTTTGCTAGCAGTTTGCTACAATTTTGTTTGCAGTTTATCTGAATTGGTTTCATAACAGGGAATTATTTACATTTTTATGGAACCAGGCTCATGTCTTCTGCTGGGGCTATGACAAATTATACTGCTTTATTCATTTTGTCATATGGTAAATATACAAGGAAAGCAATAACTCTAGTAAATTCTGTCAGTAAATTTACTATTCCTACCAATAAAACCCACAATGTAACCCAATAAGAATTGCATTAAAACCAAACAAAACAAAATGATAACTCAAAAATTGTCTCACAAGTCACATTTTACATAGAATCACTATACAAATTCTTGATGCTTAAGGAAGAATTGCAAAGGCATTTTCACATTGCATGTGACATCATGAATATATGGGCTTAAATTTAATATGAACTGCCTCAAATACAGAGCTCAAAACACAGGGAAGAGCCTATTCCAGTTCAAGCATCTCCAAGTATGAAGTGGCTTTTAAAGTAATGGTTTTTCCATCCCTGAAATTGTTCCACAAGACGTCATATGACGATCAGTTATAAACAGAATTCATTTATTAGACATAGGTTGAACTATTGGGTAGAAATTCATTAAAGTTGTAACCAAACTCGGAAACTATCTAGCATAGTTAAAATAAGTGACTTTATTTTACATTGTTATATAAACATGGAAGATACTCATAAGTTAGTACATTGAACTTACGGCAACGTTTCGGAGTCTTCAAATTATTAGTCATGTATTAATATAGTAACAGTGTCTGTAGGGAGTATTTTGCTACTTTAGTATGAGAAGTTTTAGTTTATTTCTTAGAGTTACCTTTGCTATTAGTGTTTAATTCACACCTTTAAAGGGATAGAGATATTTTTTTCAAGATAAATATTCTTAGATTCATATTGTCTTCAGTCTTCCTGAAAAATCCCTCCAGGGATGCAGAAATTAAGCTAAGTGATAGTGATTTACCTTGTGAAGCTCCTGTTGAACAACAGAATCATTCATATGTAATCTTAGTACATGCCTGCCAATATTAGAGAAAACTCAGTACTAGACTGAGCAAGGAGTATTTAGACACACATAACATTTTGAGCTATATGAATGCAACAGTTATCAGAAACAAAATAGAAGTATGAAGGTAGAAATATCAAAATAAGAAAATGAATCTCATTTTAGCATCTCCCCTCTTTGCTACTTTTCTTTCTTATTTTCCTTTGTTTATATCAGTTAAACAAAAGAACACTTGACTGTTTTATGTTCATCTTACCAGCACTTTCCCTCATAAATACATGACACAGTTAGCTTTGCATCATGGGAACATAAACTAATTTTAAAGTGATGTTTTTATGATTTTCACGGCTTTCTTGTGGGTATGCATTAGGGCAATGAAAGAAAATAAATGTATTTGGGAAAGCATATCTATGTTTAGTAAGTTTTTATAACCGTATTTAGCTGTTTGTAAACTAGTCCATATGTTGTCAGTTTAAGTAAAAACATCATTATATACTGATTCTATTAAATTCCTTTTGTTTTGTCTAAGAGAATATCATTATTTAAGGAAAGTTCAGTTTTAGAGGGACGGAACAGAAAAGATTTCACATGTTTGCTAAATTTCAGGTTACTATTCATTCAACTTTTGACCTCTGCTCTCACCTTAAATATGCACACAGGTATACACACACAGACACACACACACACACACACACACACCAGCATAAAAGTAAATTGTCATATTTAAGAGCATATATCATGAAAATAACACTTGAATGTTCCTATTATTCCACTACTTCCAAATAAGTGAGTTAATAAATATAGTGGACATTATGTTCTTTTTCTAACTGGACTGTGAACATACAATATCAGCCAAGTAACTGACTGAAAAATGAGATTTTGGATAAGGAATGAGAACAAAGTCTTACATATTAGATCAGTGATCACCAGGGTTTGTAATTGTTAGAGGCATTTTCATTGCTATCCACTTTCTCCTCTCAGTTTTCAATTTGTTCCCTCTGATGTTACCTCTCCTCAGCAACATTCTCCCAAGATCATGCTGTCTTAAGAGATATCAGTTTCATTCCAGTCAAAGGCTTTGAGACTAAGGTTCTCCTCTCAAGCCAGTTTTTTTTTCAAAAGAAAGAGAAGAAGGCAGAGGAAGAAGTTTAACCTACAAAAGACATATCCTGTGTCCGTCCCAAAAGATAATATAGTTTAGAATGGAGACTCAAAATTATTTGAATGTAGCATTCAAACAAGTTAGGGTGACAATTCGTCATATCCCCTTTCCCTCTGTGTAAGAGAGAGTGAGAGAGAGACAGAGACAGAGACAGAGAGAGGGAGAGAAAGACAGACAGAGAGAGAGAGAGAGAGAGAGAGAGAGAGAGAGAGAGAGAGAGAGAGATTTACTATGTTGCAGAGAAGCAACATCTCAGAGGCTGATGAGAACCTCCTACTGGAGACCTGGCTGGCATCTGTGCTATCAGTAGAGGTACACTTGGGAAGTTTTCCTCCGGGCGCAATCCTTGCCTTGACATCATTCGTTTTGCTTTTCTTGTCTGAACATACTCTGCTGAAATCACAGAAGAAAAATACCGCAGTTGCTCTTATCCCTATCATAAATATAATTGACTGCTTGTGTTTGAAATTAGATGGCAAACCACTAATTTTGTCAAGGATACAGAAGAAAACAATTAACAGTGATGTTCAAGTTTCCAAATCCACATTTTGTTTGCATTACATAAAACATCTTGTGCATCTTACTTTTTAAAGTGAACATTTATTAGCACATACAATAGAGAGTTAGCATAGGTATTTTAGAGACCTCTTCTTCAGTCATTAACAAATAGAGTTTTCCAAATATTCCAAGCTCTCATTTTTATAAAGCATTGAAAAATTTCTATATTTTATTAGAATATGTTGCATTTGTCTTGATAGAAGTGTCAATAGGACACACAAATCAATGAGGAGAGTCTTGATATCTGCCCTGCTACTCAAAGGATAATTATGAAGTCATTGTATGCTATTGCTGAAGGGAAAAATCCTAAGAGAAAAAAAATTCACTTGTGTTCTCCAAACCTAATTACTAACCATCTCTGGGTGCTGACTGACCCTTAACTATATAGCACAGAGAACCATTATTTCTCCTGGAGAAGATAAATTCACAGAAATTTCACTTTAATTTGTGTATATATTTAGATCATTTTTCAGAAAGGCACATGTGCAAATTGTCCAATCATTTTTAATAGCAAAAATCCATGAGAAACATTAAACTCATGCATGTATTCTCAATGTCAATCATCAGATTTAACAGTCACAAACAAGTAAGATGCACTTTTAAGTACTCTTTCTTCTGTACATTAATAACTACAGTGAAATTCATTTTGTCAGGAATTGTGTCTCCTGATTTAATAGGTTATTCTGCAAGAAGAGTACTGTTAGCCTCATAGGAAAGGAAACAAAGACTTACATTTTAAGCCACTTACTCAAATTGAAATATTCATTGAAAGTGAGAGGGTAGTACACAATTCAACTTCCCTGCATCTCCTTGCACTTCTTTTTATCAGCCTTGATGCTGGTTCTACCATTTAAGGAAAATTGTGTGGCAGATAGTTGCATAGATCCAAACTTCTCAGAATATATTTATGATGATTTTGTATATTTGGTGATATCTCACTGCTCCTTTGTGATATTACTACGTATTTCAGAGAGAATAATATTTTGTTAAATTCTTCAGCAGTATTGGCATTTCCCTAGTTGAATTTGATTCTTATTTGCATTAAAAGGCTATGTTTATCACAGGAACTATTTTATTTGAACTTATCGATGCATTTCCAAGTCAGGAATAATAGAAGCTAAATATGAATTTTAGAGCTGCTAAGACTCAAGCATCTTCTTGAAGAAACATCACCAGAATCTGCAGGATCCATGCTAATAGAAAGGAAGACAGTCAATGATGATGCTGAACTTTATTTTTATTCACCATATTTTATCTGCAACTTTGACTAGACTCTGAGTTCAGTCCTCCATCATGTAATAAACACACAGAGAAAGAACGGTATATTCACTAAAATAAATGAATGGAAATGGTACATTTGACTAACAATTTAGAGTTCTTTGAGCCTAGAATGACAAAGAACACCACATCTTTACCATTATTTGCACTGACTTTTTATTTGCATGTCATATTAATGGATAAGAAACGATGCCTTCTTCTTTATAGTTTCATCTATATAGTTAATGCTCTTACATCCTTTGAATGCACTTTTTAATGCTTATGAAACCATGAACACAATCTTATCCAGGTCTTTGTTCCTAAATAATGATGTTAAAGCTGAATTGTACTCTCAGCTCCTAGAGTTAAACAGGGGACACCCAGTTTATCTGAGTCCTGGTTCAGTTTTCCTCTCCATCTCAGAATACCTCTGGTGCATGTACAAAATTTAGGTTTCAGGAAAGTAACGCAAACACATTTTTCTTTGTTTAGCAGTGTTTTTCACAAAGATAAATATGGCAAGGATAACAATTAATTTAGGAAGATAAAATTGACACATCCACTTAATAGTGAGTTCTAAAAGGCTTTACATGCTGTGTTAGGTACTAAAGAAGGAAAGCAATAATAAAGATTAATATAGTCACTATTAATAAAGCATCCAATGCAGTGTTCTCAGAATGTTTTAATATCCTACAAATGCTGTTATGCTAATACCTATGATGAGAGCTACAGGAGCCAAAATAGGGTTCCATGAAAAAACACACACCAAAGAAGCCCAATCACAATCTATAAAGGACTCCTTAAAGAGTGGATTATTTTTTACAGGTATTTTCAAATTTTATTTAAGGCTATATTTTAAATTTAGCATTGCCAAACATCATAATGAGAAAAAAAGGATCTATAACACAAAAGAAAATGATAAAAGAAAAACCCAATAACCTCACAGTGTATCAAAACTTGAATCTGTCCAGAATTCAGTTTCTGATGTATAAACTACTATCTTTCTTTAAAACTCCATGAAACATCAACTCCTGGTTTCTGAGAATGGCTGTTAAATGGAGTTTAAAAGAAAAATAGCATTTATTCAGGTGAAGCAGGAAAAAAAGAGCCTTTCGAAAGTAAGGAGGATCATATGATCCAACATAAGAAAGTCAAACAATCAGGAAAAAAAGGTCTGATTACTGAAAGCCTTGAAGGGTGGAAGATCTGTAATTCCAAATAGATAAAACATTAGTTCACACCCTGAAAAATTTTAAGAATATGCATACTGACTACTTCTGTATAGATGATAACTAAATATTACTGAATAGCATCCAAGGCCACACTGCTAAGTACAAACACTGTATGTGATGATTAGAAGCATCAGTGTAGCAATAATGTCAATTCTTACCAAATCAGTCTTTAAATTCAATATGCTTCTAATGAAAATGTAGCCTTTATTTAGCTTAAAGGGTATCAAAATTCAAGTAAAAGAATAAAAGGAGGAATGATATTTAAAATGATTTTTGAAAATATGGAAATGGACCAACCTGCCATAGTGTAAATAAAAACCAAGCATTAAACAGGAATAAGTAAGACACTGATTCTATGAAAAATATGGAACATAGTTACTGCACTTTGGATGGATGGAGGGACCTTAGGTATTAAAAATTATCCCATGTATATTAAAAGATAAAATTTAATAGACCATACTATATATATATATATATATATATATATATATATATATATATACTAATAGCAAAAATACTACAATATGATTGGAACCTCCTGTAGAGATACTCCCAATGCATTCACAGTTCCTTCTTTCTCACAATGTCTTTCATCTTTAAGGTAAAAATTATCACTATTCAGTTCTTTTTTGTTTTTCTTCATCTTCCCTTTCCCCTTCCCCTCTCTTTCTCCTTCCCTTCCTCCTCCCCCCTCCTCCTCCTCTTCTTCTTCTTCTCCTTCTTCTTCTTCTTCTTCTTCTTCTTCTTCTCCTTCTTCTTCTTCTTCTTCTTCTTCTTCTTCTTCTTCTTCTTCTTCTTCTTCTTCTTCTTCTTCTCCCTTTTTGTATGGGGGATTGAACTGATGATCTTACACTTGTTGAGCTAAATCCCTGGCTATGCATTTCTTTTAATTGTTTGCATATATTTATAGTGTTACAAAAATACTCTGTTTATTTAAAATTAAAGTTTAAATAGTTTTAAACTAATAGGTTTATGTTAGTTAGCTTTCTATTGCTGTTGCAAAACAGATTAGTAATCAACATAAAAGAAAGAAATGTTTACTTTGGTTCATGGTTTCAAAGCTCTCAGTTCATGATCACTTGGCCCTGAGATATTGGGCCTGTGGCCACCCAGGTCATGCTAAGCGAGCATGACTGGAAGCAAAGATAGTGAAGAGATGGAACCAACTTCACAGCATATCCTTCAAAGCACACCTCACACCCAAAGGTAATAACCCTCCTACCCAATAGCATCATCAGCTGAGGAGCAAGCATTCAGCACTTGGGCCTTGGGTGAACATTCAATACCTCATCAAGAGCTGTCATTTCCTATTAAATTTTTTTTTGCTTAATGTGTTGTTGATTGAAAATTAAATTTTTTGTTAATTACGTTTGATACATGCTCATTTATTTTCATTTTATTTTGTGAATGTCAGGGAAGATCATACTGCATTTTATAATGCCTAGATACCATCTCTTTTTGTTTGGGTGCAGGAACTACCCCTATATGTAATTTATCATAAAATATATTGTTCTTGGCTCTTTTCAAGTATTATTTCAGTAAAAAAGGAGCAACACTGTTCCTTGCCACAATATCATGAGTCATTGGATACTGTAGCCTCTATATTTCTCCTGCTCCATTGTAAGTGGTGGTCACATTATTCCTGATAATAAAGTAACAAACATTGAATGACATGAATATTGATTCCCAAGAGCTCAAATTATTTACTGTTCTTTAGTGATAATGATCTCAAAAGCAAATCTTGCCCAGAGTATATAGGAAAATATAAGGCAATGCATTGTTGAATGCATTCCACAGGATACCAGAAGCAAAGAGAAGAAAGAAGAAGCCTATGATCAACATGAGAGTAGTTCATTTTGTGTAATTAATGTAAATCTCTCTTACGTTACTTGGTAAAATAAGTGCATCATCAATACAATGTCAATTACAATCAAGAAAGGGGAGGAATAACAAAAACTTTTTTCTGATTAGAAAGTTGAAGAGACAGGTACAGTCAGTTGTAAAGGGCTTCCCAACCAGAGCATGGAGCTGGCAGAAGAGCGGGGTGAGATGGAGAGTACGCAGCCGTTAACCACGCTGTCTTCCACTGCTACAGTCTGGAGCACTACCAGAGTTTGATAGGTGAGAAATGATACATGGGCCCACCCTATACAAGACAGGCAATGGCTCAGAGCCAGAATTTGTCTTCTAATTAATAGGTTTACAGTACATTACATAAATCAGAATCATGCAAAATCTTGCTAGCAACATTTTGGTGGCTTGATCTCATTCAACTTCATCATGGACTCTCTGGACTGGTCATACAGAAGGTCCAGACTTTCTTCTTAGAATTGATGCCTGGGTACATGGTACGTGGATGATGCCACAGACACAGCTCGAAATTCACTGGGGCATTCAATGGAATTCAAGTATAGGAGCCTGTGAGTCTGACTCCAAGCTTATCATGCCTGTTTCCATGGTATTAAGTCCCACACCACTGATAGCATATGAATGTGACTTAGACGTATTCAAAAAAGTCACTGTAAGGATCACAGAACCTGGAAACACTGATCATGGAGAAGATACCCTCTTGTCAAGATCTTGAGAATTATTGTTTATAGAGCTTTAGAGAGAGAAAATCTGAAAGTTTAGTTTTTCTTTTAATCTATGAAGATTAGTAATTACTAAAATTTAAGAGCTTCTTGTGTAAATTCCTTAGTCAACAATTATTTACTTGGGCATAAATGGAAGAAAGATCAAATGATAATTGTATTCATATATGAGATACAATCACAAAACGCAGTGAGGATTTTTAAGAGCATAAAACAATTAATAAGAGTAAAATCATATTGATATTAATGCTTGTCAAAATGCTCCTCCTTGCTTTGAACCATCTTTCTTATACCCTTATTCTTGTCACTTTCTTTGCAGTTTTGGATGTCCTCTTTTGTGAGTGTCTTTAGTTGCACTGTTGTGGCAACTTCAACGTCACACTTTGATTCACAATGTTAATATTTCATAGTCATTTTCATTTCACTATGATCATAGTCAAGATCAGGGCCACATTATCTGATCTTGTAAATAAAATGAATGTGAAAATTTATATTTTTACTTGACAGAATTACTATATATTTTGATCCACAAGTTGTGATTAAGACACACAGTGAATGTTTAAATAAAAATTCAAAAATTATCATAGTAAAAAAAAAACTTTGCCATTAATCCTTCTCAAACCAATCACTCACTTCAAGCATTATTTATCCCATTGCCCTTGGCAATGTGCCTTTGTGATAAGTGTTTACAAATATAATCGTTCATCATATTTTTGTGTGCCCTATATTTTCAGGTATATTTGTATTTCTAGGATTGACATTTTAAAATATTATAAGATGCTAGAGTTAGTGACAATTTAAGTATCACTAAAGGAATCCTTCAAATATAGCAAGGAGCCCTGGAATCTGAGGTCAGAATAAAAGTACACCTTTAACCTAGTCCCCAGCATAGCTCATACTGTACTTTATACTTCCTTAGTAGGAATTAATTTACTTGTTTTTCATTTAGAGCAACACAGAAAAAAGGTAGAAATCATACAGAATTTCAAAAAAAATCAGTAATAAATCACTTGTTGATAAATTACATATTGTTATCTTAGAAATAGTTGATCCAGTTACAAAATTAAAGCTTAAAAATGAACAGACAATCAAACAACAGCATAAACTATTCTGTTTAATTAACTAACAAAAAATTAGTAGTATGGTTATCTACCTTGCACACAGACAAGCATACAGTAATATGTTTATACCTACAAGTCATTTTTTCCTCTTGATACTTTATTTCCCTTTCATTATTACAATATCTATTATACATTTTGGATCTTATTCTTTCAGTTTATTACTATTATTATTTATTTTTTACACTAGAGAGACAATATAATATTTACAAATATGAGCCTGACTTATTTAACTTATTAGGATAGTCTCAAGTTGCCTCCATTTACTTATAAAAACCTCAAGGTCATCCCTTTTTGTAACTGAGTAATATTCTATTGTATAAAAGTACCACATCTTTTTCAACCATTCTGTGGTTGATGGGCACTTTGTCAAGATGCCATTTAATTACTTCAGTTCCTTTTTCTTTTTTTGCTTCAATTCCTACCTTATAGTTCTGATGTCCTATATTGCTTTCATTTTTCTTTTACTTTTCAAATATCTTTTATTAAAAGAGATTTTTATTTCATTTATGTGTTCGAATTATGTCAACATTTCACAGAAATTTACTTGTACAAATTTATCTCCATTAATGAAATTCAAGTATTTATTTAATGAGACATGAATTTCATGAAAAAATTAACAGGTAAATGGGACCCCAGGGTAAAAGAGGACCTTCTCATGAGCACTCCAATTGCATCATGTGGGCAGCCTAATAATTGGTCCCCAGAACATTTCTACAGAACAGTTTGCAAAATATTTAATCCAACGTTGCAATTTGGCTTCAAAATGTATAATTCTCTGTCCCTAAACACTGTTAAAATAATGACTGAAAACTCAAATGTATACATGCACAATAATAAAGAAACCCAAGTAACAGAAGACAGGCAAAGATGACAAGATATTTCAACAGCACTTTGGAAAACTGCAAGCAGATGCAGGATAATAGCTGATAGACATAGGGATAGGGACTTTCAGTTCTTGTGTCTTGGCTGAAGAGCGTGCAGATGATAATGAAGCCAGTGTGTGCTTACAAATGCAGTGGAGACAGAGGCCATATGGGCAAAAAAAGGGTGGAGTGAAGCAGAAGTAAACATTGGGAAAGAGATATTAGGTACACAATTCTACATTATTGCTGTTATGCCTATATTTGTGGAAAATTGCAGTAAAAATAATTTTGTCTTTTGGGAAAGAACCCTGAAGGGTTTTTTTTTGTTTGTTTGTTTTTTGTTTTTTGTTTTTTCTAATAGGAAGTGGAGCATGTATCTAAATTTTGATATCTAGAACTCTTCAATGTATTTGTGATACATTGTGTATCACACAATGTATGTGTGATACGTTGTGTATTTTGATATTTAGAAATCTTTCAATGTGTTGTACAATGATCACTCTAATCCCAAAGCCATATCAACACACAGGGAACTTTCAAACCATTTTTGTGTGTAAAAGGCAATTGATAGTCAACTATCTGTAATCACTTAGAGAAATTTGACAGTGTAAAATATAAAAGAATACAATAATCACAAAGTGTGATGGAAGTAGAAATAAAATAAGACTATAATCAGTGATTTTTCTGTATGGCATATTAATGCACATACATACACCAACACTGTACCTTTGTGTGTGTAGCATGGGACTGTTAAGTCAGGAGTCCTCAAGAGTGTTCCCAGTTTCAATGATTCACCAGGCTAATTTAGAGGACTCCTCGGGCAGTTTTACCTGTGATTATGATTTATCAATGTTAACGAACTCAAATCAAAACAAGAAATTAAAAAAGTAGCTAAAAAGTAGTTGAAATAAATAAAAGTAGCTGAAAAGATACCAAATACAAGCTTCTAAGTGACATCTCCCAGGAAATACTTAATTCCTTGACAATGAATTGGACAAGCATATGCAAATACCACTCTTGTCAGTTCTGGGATTGATGGGAGTCTATCTCAGTTCCAGTTCATCAGATGCCTGCCAAAAAACAAACCAGCAGACAGAGCCTTGTGAAGATAACAGTCCACTATTTTAGCTCTTTTTATGAAACATACATAGAGAATTGAGAGAAATAGCAAAACTAGCATCCAGATGCAGTATGGGGAATGTAGTCACTCATTTCTGCTGATGAGTAGTGGAGTGGGGCTGACACGGCCATACACCGAGGCATTTAAACCAGAGCGTTATAAATGGAGAGTTGGAAAAAGCATCTGTATACACTCTCCTCTCTTCTCACCTCCCTAACCTTCTCTATCCTTATCCTCTCCTTTTTCTTCCTATGTATCTCTTCTCACCTATTAGTTTTTCTCTTTCCTCTCATTTTCTTTTCTGTTTAACACACTTCCTGTTATATGGGAGAGTTGTGTCACACCTGTTTACAATTGCTTCTGATTGTAAGGCTCTGATTCCAGGTGCCTCTGGTTTTGTTCTAATACATTTTGTGTTCTCTGTTACTCTTGGGTTCCAAAGCTAAAGAGCTCTTGTAATCTTACATTCTCATTTAAAAGGAAAACACAGATGTCACATCAGGAAAATATGCCATTTTTCTTGATAGCCAACTAACCAATAACTAATCATAAAATATCATAGCTTCAAGTGGTCTAAGGAAATTCCTTATTAAGGCAAAAGAAATCCAGAAAGGTTAAATTATTGTCCAATGTCACATGCATCATTCAAGTAAAAATAAAGACACAACCTAAGAATCTCTGAGTCCCTGTCCAAAGTTATCTTAATTATGTTTATGAATTTTCTGAGGTTGACCAGACTTTCATTAAGAAATATAGACTTTCCAATTTTAAGTTTGATATCAAACTTTAGTAAATGTATTGCTCATTGAACAAACTCTCAAAAACAATATTTCAAATCAATTATTTTCATAATCACCATTACCTGTTTAGAGATCCACTCTTAAATGTTGTTTTTCAATGACTGTACAACTTGATTTCTTTGCATCTAACTTTTCACTTATTTGCCTTTTCAATCTACTTTGCTTATGAAATCTAACCAATATCCACTTTTCATTATCAATACCGGACATCACTCTAAAAGGTACTTCCACTAGTACTCGAATTATAAAATGTAATATATTGTCAAGATTTGAAGGATCATACACTTGTTCCTGAGATATATTTCACATGCATAAATTTTCCCTTGTGAACAGTACAATTTAGCAATTTTCATGCTGTCACAAACTGTGTGATCATCAGGACTACTCAGTTTTGTAACACACATTCTTACATTCTCACCATGTGCACACACACACACACACACACACACACACACACATACGCACACATACACACTATTCATTAGCAATCTCTTTGTTTTCTGTTCTTGCCCTTCAGCCTTTGGAAATCACTAACCTACTTTCTGTCTCTACAGATTTACCTACTATGAATATTTCATAAAAATGGAACCTTACTGTATGTGTCATATTGATTCTGGCATCTTTCAATATGTTTAGATTTTACTGTTTCATTTAGGTTGCAAAATTAAACAGTTAGATTCTGTTGTATGAATATACACATTTTGGCCACAGTTTGATGGGTATTTTGGGAATTTATACTTTTTTAATGAATAAAGTGATATAAAACTGTATAAACAATTTTGTGTGATTATATAATCTGCTTTATCTTTATCTACACCTCTGTTAACCCTTGCTCTCGTCTATTTTTTATTATGGCCATCCTAATAAGTATGCTTTATTTATTTTATGCCAACTTTAAACTCACTTGCAAAGAACCTATGCTTTGCATCCACAAAATATAGGACACATAATAAATATAATTTGATACAAGAATAGATAAATAGGGGCTGGGGATTTAGCTCAGCGGCATAAGCGCCTGCCTTGCAAGCAGGCAGTCGTGAGTTCGATCCCTGGTACGGATAAAAAGGAAAAAAAAAAAAAAAGAATAGATAAATAATCCAATATAAATGAATGACACTCATAAATAACTCATACACAATTGCACATTGAGAAACAATTGATTTCTATTTACTATTTTTCCATTGAGATCAATTGTTACCTTTCTTGTAAATACCAAAATGAAATCAAAATATTGATATTAATTGTTGAAGACATTTCCCATCATCTATCACGGATTCCACAAAGATATACAGACATTAAATCTGCTTATTTTTCTTTCTTTGTCACTGATTTCACCCATGGTTTTTCATTTATCTCAAATCACAGGCTTTTCAATATCACATAAAAGAAAAGTAAAAATCTGACAAAAGATAATTTTTCTTTCCTTAGTTCATTTTGAAACATTGATGTGAAGATTTTTTCAAGATGGAAGAGTGCTTAATTCCTTAAATCTCATTGTGGAAATCACCACACTGAAATTCCCCAAAGAAGGCAATAAAGGAAAAGTCTCCATTTTATGTGCCACTTAAATGGGATATACTACGTGTGTATCAATTTTAAATTTTCTAACTATTATTATAAGTAATTTTCATGGCTTAATGATGAAGAACTGAAACTCAGTGAGGTTTAATAAAATATCCAATACCAAATACCTATAATATAACAAAGCTAAGAGGAAATGTACACCGGTGTGATTTCAGAAACTATACTTTCAATTATTTCATCCTGTGTAAAAATTTTTAATATTCAGATAATATTGTGTTGTGGTGTTTTCAATTACATTCTGAAAAGATGTGTTAAAAACTAAAAATTAGACATTTCAGTTTTATTTACTATTGTACTGTGACATACTTGGGATTTCTCTAGCATAGGATCATGTATTTTCCATAGAGAGATTAAAAAGTTATTGGTATCTTTCCATGATGTCAAAATCCAGAAGGAGCTAAGAAAGTACAAAATGTACAAAAAAAAATCAATGGAAGCCCTATTGTGTATAGTTCAGCTCCATGCTTTTACTCAATATCCAGAAAATTCTGTGGTGAGTACTGCAGTTTGCTTCTGAGAAAACAGCATATCAAAATGAAATAAAACATTTTTATTTATGTTACAAAACTCCCATGACCAAAGACAGCAAATCCAGATTGGCATCTTAGACAAGAATGATGCATTGATGCACATATTTTCTTTTTGCTTATAATTCAATGCCAAGGCTAAATGTTACATGTCTTCATCAGAAATGATCACAATATATCCATATTAGTGACTCTAGCCCTCACTGTGAAATGCAATACTTTGAGTAATTAACTATTCTTGCCTTATGAATGATTTTCTATATCCTACATTAAATAAAGACACTTTTAGCTATGGAAACAATTTGCTTTCATGATAAAGGGTAAATACAGATATAACTGATGGCTTCTCTATTTATTTTTCATTGTTGATATATTAAGTGATTTCATGGCGAGAGACAGAATATCTATTTAAGATTCTTATCCAGTTGCCTGTATTTGATTAATGTACTTGAATAATGCCAGATATTTTCAGCCTTTCAGAGAGTCCTGCCACATCTATCTAAATGTAATTACTTATCTATTTGTAAGAGAGTTTAGATGACTTGTAAAAACTTTGTTTACATTAGCCAGAGAAATTTTGCATTTTTTATGCAAACCCATTAAGTAATTGCATCATCTCTAGTATATTCCAGATCAAACCATACTGAAAACCCTTACCATATGCTTGTTTTCATAGGGCAAGGGTTTTAGTAAGTTTTTTTTCTCTTTTAAACATCTGTGTTTGTTTATTGGATGTATAAATATTTAAAGAGAGGGAAGAAACCTCAAAATATAAGTGAAATCAGCTTTCTCGGCCCCCTGTTGCTTGAAATAAACTTCACGGAACTTTTTAGTGTGAACATGTAAGAATACTGGCCTGAAGTCAACAGAAGAATGAGTAATCTTCTGAGTATGTTGTTTATTTCAAAAGTTAATAAAGAAGTGGTTTTCTTCAGAAAGAAATTGTATTCAGGTTTTATTGGGCAAGCAATGTTCTAAATGCAAGATTGTTAGCTTGAAACTCTGCCCTAGTGAAGTTGACCAGTCTCCTGACCAAGATTAATAGATATTTAGAAATAAATCATAAACTCTATTAGAGCAACATATCTGAAAGAAAGCTTTGGTTAATTTGTTAGAAATAAAGATTTGTATCCAATTATTTTGTACCAAATCATCATGTTTGTTTTCATCCCATCTGCAGTACTTTTCCCTTCTGATAATTATTGCTCATTTATATTAATTGGTTAAATCATAATATAAGTTAGTGGGAAATTTTATAAAGCCTGCTATGTAGGGCTATTTTTTTCTTTTATGATATTAAATAACGGTTTTCTAACTGATGATGAAGTAATGATGCTGAAGTTGGGGCTTCATCTCTGATAGGTGGAGTGTGTGTGTGTGTGTGTGTGTGTGTGTGTGTATAAGGTATAATACACAACCTAGTTTAAAAGTCTGAATATTAAAATCATACCTTTTGTGGTACTAGGGATGAATTAAGAATGGGCCCTTTTACCTGAATTACAACCCCAATTCTTTATAAATCTTTTCAGGTTTTTTTTTGAGATAAATTATCTCTAAATTGTCAATTTAACTCGAATGGTCCTAAATCTGCAGTTCTTGAGTCTCAGCCTCCCAAAGAATCAGGACTGTATCTCAGCACCACACAAAGCCAAGGTCAGAGTTTGGATATATGTGTTGTCTTTCTCAGTTTAATTAGAATCCTTACAAACTGAAATACTCAAAGCCAGCTTTTAGATATTTCATACTATACATAATCATGTTAAGCAAAATAAACTATTTTAAACACAAAGAGAAAAAATATTCATGTTTCTTCTAGTAGGGGTGACAAAAATAGCAGTTTTGCTCAGTGTAATTACAGTATTGAATGTTGTATCTAGTAATTGTATTTGTATGCTGTAAGGGGGTAACTCAAACTCATTGTTTTAATCTTGAGGAAAATGAGGACTAACATATTTAATATTTACACAAAACCATGAAGGGAGGTCCACGCTAAGCTGCTTAGGTTGTGCATATGTTTTATCTAGTTTTTCCTTTGATGATGAAAAGCGTGTTTGTGATGTTAATAGGTATATGGAAGAAAACATATTCAAATTAATGGATGAATCTGAGATTGTTTAAAGCCAACATGCATGTATTTTCTTACAAGTAATAGTAATTTAAAGAGTTCTTAAGTATGGCAATTTGGCTATCATCAGAAGACAAACAGAATTCCATATCTAACTCTCTCCCACTGAGTTGAGGTGAGTCACTTTTGCTCTCTGGGCCTCAGACTCTACATCTGTATAACAAAGTGACTGTAAGAATTAATCGCTAAGTTCCTACCTGATTGAGTTTGTTACAGTTTCTTTGAGTATGTCTTTGTTACAATCGTACTTGCTTAGTTTTTTGTGCAAACTCAGTTCACAAAAACCAAGCATCTGCCAGAACCAAGCATTAATCACAGTTGAATCTGTCCTGTTATGCAAAGAAACCAACATTGTACCTGTGATTCCCCTAAGCCTTGTTACAAGGTCGTACTCAATTATGAGCTGGTCAGATTTAGATTATCTTTATTAATTCATGAAAGATGAATTATTTTTAAAATGTTAAAAATTTTAAAATATAAAAAATGAGCACTTCTCTTTATGAGAGGAATTTGGGTATATTTTTCACATAGACTCTGGAGAACACCTAGCATCCTCTTCTTCTAAGCTTCTCACTTCAGTAGCAGGATTCATCCTTTCAGTAAGATGATCAGAGTTAAAAACCATTATGCTTGCTAAACCATTTCACTCTTTTCAAATTAAGGTTGAATTAGAAGTCTCAGTACTTGTATTAATGTTCAAAGTCTAATATGAAGAACATATTTAAATAGTGCAAAACATCTAATTTCCTTAACTTTACAAAACTTATCCATTAAATGGGTACATAACATTGACAAATTTACCTAAAAGATTTTAAATCGGGTTAAGAAACATTAATATTTTTCAAAAGGTTTAATGTGCTATATGGTGACATGTCAATGTATTTGAGACGATTTATTAAACTTCTTTCTTTATTTATGGAGTCGAAATGTTTTCCTTGCCAGTAATTCCCACTACTAACAGTGAACACATACAGACTTAGAATTCTATGTATTACAGCAACAAAAACCATAAATGGTAATATGCATTTTGACAGATCCAAGAAGTACTTTCTATCACAAACACAAACACACACACATGCACAGACACACACACACACATGCAAATAAATAAACTCACACTCTTGCAGACTGTGCATGTAATTGTTAATTATGGAAATCTAAAATGAGATTGACTTCCATGTTGTTAAGATAAATATAACCATCTTGACAATTACTTACTAAATCCAAAGCTTTTATTTATATAAATGAAAGATGAAATCTTTTCTTTTTCATGGGTCTTGCTCTGTTTAGAAACATTTATTCTTTTATGCCCATAATTCTAACTACCACCAAAATTCTTTGCTAATGAATTGAGCTACAGACTTAGATTTGTTTAGTTCTCCATTTTCCAATCCATCAAAAATAGGTCTCTTTCCTGAAAGTTTTTAGACAAAGAGAAACGCAGTTCTCTTTAATTAAATCCAGTGGCCTGAAACACCAAAAAGTAGATGTACACTCAGGGGGTTTCAGCAGGAAGGGACGACTGCTTAGATCAAAGGAAAAGTTCATATGGCACTAACTTTAGAGTGGGAGCTAGAAAAATCTCTGGAGAAAATTAAGAAGAGTGTAATGTCCTGCAGGCTTTGAGTATAAATTTGGTTACACCATTAGATACATGCCTAACTGAAAGCTGTGCTTAGTCCTGAGAACTCAAACCTCTTTACCTACAATAAATAATATCCAATACTTAGATTGTTATCAAAGGAGAATATAATACATGAGAGAAAATCTAACTTTTGGGATCAACATGTATGAAATCCTCCACTTTTCTCTAGGCATTTCAATGTGCGTCTTCACCAGTCTTCACATAAGCCCTCGCAGCATGTGTTTTTCTGTTTTACAAATAAAGTATAATACAGCTGTAAAGGAATTATCACTGTGACAGATTAATAATTGAAACTAAAAAACCAAGCTTTAAATACTCCCAAGTATTCAGATACTGCGAAGTGGATATTTTTTCACATTACCCATATATTTCTGCAGGACTTTCAATAACAATCACTTTTCTCCATTTAGAAATTGGCAGGGTAAGAAAGGGAAAAGAGTTCCAAAACTGCCAACTTGTTGCCAAGGATTTAGAGCAACACACTTAGATATGTCTTAGGAGACATTCCATGCTAGTAAAACAAATCAAAAATCACTTTTAAACTAAGATACTGATTTCATATCCTGGTTTCACATTGGCAATATGCAAATTATTGGAATTTTCATAGTCTCAGTTTTCTTGTCTACATAATAATAATTATTTATTATTATCACAAATTTGTGACAATTAAGTGAGATTAATTGGATTAAGGGAGCAGATTAATTTGATATGTTTACTTAATTTGTCATCAAATACCCTCAAATGGTAAAACAAGTATAAGCTAAATAGGAAATAATGGAGGAAAAAAGACTACAATACATAGCTACACATTTTGAGGAATTACTAAAAATAAAATAACAGAGCACATTAGCATTATAGAAAAATAAGACCAAAAAAAAAAAAAAAACAACCAAACACACACACACACACACACACACACACACACACACACAGAGAGAGAGAGAGAGAGAGAGAGAGAGAGAGAGAGAGAGAGAGAGAGAAAACTAATGGGAATAAGACAATTGCTTTTATTCAGGTTTCTGGCTTATCTGAGGTCCTAGGAGGTGAGGTATTTTGGGATAAGTCGATCATATCATACGACTCAGAACATGACATATATATGTGTGTGTGTGTGTGTGTGTGTGTGTGTGATTTTCTCAAACATTGTAAGCTATTTAAAAAGTGATTAGTTTAGATTTCAAGCTTAATTGATATAATATGCTTACTCATTTTTTGTGGCTGATTTTTTCTCTGTCATATCATTTAAGATTTTAATGAGAAAATGTGTTATAATTTTTTGTTAGGTTCCATTTCTTATCCTGTTATCCACAAAATAAATTCCAGTTCTTGGACTCCATTAATACTCAGTGTAATTTCATAGTGGCAAGTACAGATGATTAACTTTGGAAGAAATGCTAGATGTTCCTAGCCCAGTTTTCTCTGCAAGGAGCTATTAGAATGTCTTGTGGAACAATCCATTGTTGTTCAGGAATTTTCCAAATTTTCTTCATCCAAAGCCAAAATAGTCATAGACATTTCCTCGTTTATCTTTTCAAATAAATAGTTGACTGAAGTTGAGCAAGATAAACTTGTAAACTCAATGTACAAGTTCAGAAAAATGACAAAACATTTTTGACTCACTCTTTGTTTCACTTAATTTTAAGTAACTAAGACAAAATCCTGACACCTAAAGTTGAAAGAGGAAAGGCTATTTTAGCTCAGTTTGCAGAGGTTCCAGTCCATTGTCTGCTAGTTTCAAAGGAGTCTGGTTCAGTAGAGGCAGGAAGCAACAAACTTACCTTCTTTCTGTCCCTTTTAATCCATCCAAGGTACAAGCCTATTAATGGTGCCACATACAACAAGAGTGGGGCTTCCAATCACCCACACCTAGAACAGTGCTGAACTAGTCCGTATTGTGCCTTTAATCTATATTCACACATCCTAGATCCAACCACCTCTGAAAAGCCCCGGCATGGACCACGTAAGGCTTTCGCGCAACATCTAGATATAAGTTGTAACACTTTTTTGCTCATTCTAGTGCTCTATTTCATTCTGTTATTCAAAAAACGCTACCTTTACATAGCCAAGTTAATTTTCTACCTATTTTCCAATATAATTGAGTGAACAGGTGAACATTCCATTAGCTTCTTGATTTTGATTTATTGAATGTTATGAATAAAGTTTAAAATTATATACAATCCATCCATGGAGAAAATCACATTTTACTCTATTTTACAGTGGTCCTTTCATTATTGAAGAAAGACCTATACCGTTAAATCTCTTCAATGATAATTTAAATGGCAGAATTTACAATAAATTGGAGAATATTGCCTGTCAGCTTTATGAGAGAATTAACCTGAACTATGCTATTTACAAATAAATATTATCATCTGGAGGAAGAAGTTAAATTGCTTTGCAGTGACACACAAGTATATGTATATTGAAATTTGAACCAGCAAATTATGTACCTTATGAATCCACTAAAAAATTTACAGATTTTTTCATAGATTTGAGTGAGTGGATAGTATGTATCACAGAAGTAACTATCAGCAGAAGTTTAAAATACTTACATAAACCCAGATAGACAGTAAGAGTAAGAATCACCACATATAAAAAACACAAATCTTTCTAGAGAGGTAATCTATGATGATTTCCAAGAAAAAAACAAATAAACAAGCAAACAAAAATAGCCTGACAGGAAAGGGACATAGATTGATGTTGAAAAGCAAAAACAGAAAACTCTCAATGGCTTGGAGAACAGCAGAGAAAAATTCAGGTGCAAAAACCCATGAGCGACATCTCATTTTTCCTGTAGATGTCATCAGAAATATTTTAGGACTGCTTACACTTAAGCTGAAGTATAAGGCAGGAAAGGAAAAACTACAGCATCTATTTAGGAGGAATCAAGACCTGAGTCACTTGTGGCAAGAGAAATTGTAGTGACTAGCTATAGCTGTCCGAGAACATTCCTGAGAGACTATAAAGTGTGCTACTGACAGAACTGAGGAAGAAGGCTGGCTATTTAGCTCAGCAACATAAGTGCCTGCCTGGCCCGCACAAGATCATGAGTTTGATCCCTGGTACCTCCCAAAAAAATTATTCAGGAAGAAATCACCTTTGTGTGTCACTTGTAGAAACTCATGTGCCCTTTCGAACCTGAAGTAACAAATCAAAGGGATCTCTGGAAATATAATGAAACTGAACTGAACACTTTAAATGTTTAGTGAGGCCACTCACCCTTTTGACATACCAGAAATGAAATGATTGCAGCTTAGACAAGGGAGGTAAGAGACCAAGTCATTGTCAGTATCTATATGCAATGTGACCACTTAATATTTAATGTCTGTGTAATATTTTATTTCCTACTAATTAAATGTCTTAATATAATTTGTTGTAAGTGTACTTGTCTAATATTTTAGCTGTTGCTAGAAAGTGATAGGAAAGAGGAAATATGCCTCCTGGCAAATGTCCGTGAGACTAATTATCCAAGGAAATTCATGTCACAAATGCAGCTAATTAAGGTTTTATCTGCATAGGTGAAAACAAAACTTTTAATTGGCTTTTGTTCATTTTTTTTAAATGTACTGTACCAAAGATTATGTTTGATGTGTCTTTGCTCTGAGCTAATGCTTTTATCTCTTATCTATGTTTACCACAAGAATGCAAGCCACACAAGTCAACCAGAACAAAATGGAGTAATTCCTGCTAAATACTGGTCTATAAAAGTGCTTATGGTTCACCCTAGTCACCTTCTCTGAGAGTCGCCCTCCACTCAGTTCTATCAGGTAAACTCTCAGTTTTTGAGAGATTCGAGAGTCAATGTGATGATGGTTCTTTATGCCATGACTATACCACTAGACACAGTCACTCAATGAGTTTTCTGTGTCCCATATAGATCCCCTCATAGAGCAGATCCTAAAGGATACTAGATGCTGATTGCTTTTAGTACAGGATTTCTCTGTAGAATGGACAAACTGTAAGAAAGGAGATTCATTTCCCATTTTCCAAAGAATGTAAAGTTACCAAAACAACATGAACCACTGAAATTCAAACAGATGAATTCAGTACTAACACCAGTGAGAAAGCTATTAGTTTTACCCATTTTTCCTGCTCTTGCACTTACACAAGGCCTTTTCTGATGGTCTCTGCTAAGGGTCTACTAGTGCACTCTGTAGCTATTGCTAAAAGATTATTGGAAATGTGTGATCTATTTATTATATACCAAGCACTGCAAAAATATATTTTCTTATTTAATCACAGTAGGAAACTTTGCTATCCAATATTAGCTTTCCTTTTTTTTTTTTAAATGAAGAAACTAAAGCTGAGAAATTTAAACAATTTTCTAAAAGAACTATTAACAGGTAATGGCCTTGAAGTCAAACCTGACTCAAAATCAGAAATGAAGGATTTATCACCCGATACACTTGTTCATGCATGTCTGTTCTGTTACCTCTCAGTCTTATTCCTTCAATAAAAATAAAAAAATATGGACAGCGGAAAATCGTATTAGTCACAATATAGGATTGTTACATTAACTGAAACAGATATTTTATATGAAAGTATACACAATATTTTACATAGATATAATCCACAAATATTGTCTCTTGTCTATATAACCTTAAAGCATCTTATCTTCTCTTCCTACCCTTGATTATTAAATCCACTTACTGTTGGGGCTGGGGATTTAGCTCAGTGGCATAAGCACCTGCCTTGTAAGCAGGCGGTCATGAGTTTGATCCCTGGTACCGATTAAAAAAAAAATCCACTTACTGTTAAATACTGTTAAAAATGATTGCTATGTTGAATTCATCTTTCAGGAATAAATAGACCATGGATGAATCCTCTCAAAGAAAATATTTAACATTTTAAAATATTTAAATATTTAAAATAACAACATCATATAGGTGATGTTCATCTATACAGGGATATGTGTGTGTGTGTGTAAAAATTGAGGAGGGAACGTGAATCAAGACATAACGTGTCCAAGGAAGAAAGCTGAATAAAGCTGGTTTTGATACTCTGAACTTTAGAGATATTTTTTCCTACTATTTTATTGACACTATTTACCTGACTTTGCACTCATATCATTTGTAGCAGGAAATTTATTTTCTATCTTACTCTCATTTCTCTCTTCCCAAAGTGTCTTTTCTGTCCAGTAGTTTTTAAAATTAGTACATCTTTGTAGTACATAATGATTATATTTTGTTTGGGGAGTTGGTACCTGGTTTTGTTCAATCACTTTTTTAAGCCAATTATTGATGTATCTTAAAATTTTCTTTCAGCTTGTGGTCCTATTCAATAAAATATTTGTCTTAGTTACTTTTTACTCATCGCTGAGACAAAATACCTGAAGCCCAAAGTTGGGAAAGGAAAGGTTTATTTCTTACAGTTTTTGGAGGTTTCTGTCCACACTTAGTTGACTCCAAGACAGATAGGCATGGCTGGGCCGCAGTTCATGCAGCTGCAAACAGCAAACATGAACTAGCAAAGAGCAAGACACACCTTCTTCCTGCCACTATATCACATTCTGGCTTCACGCCTATATGGGTGTAGCCCTGACACCATGAATCCAAGCACTAGACAATGAACCAATCACAAATGCACAATGCAAACTCATGAGGCCTGGGGAACACAGACATAAACCATGACATTCCACCCCTGGCCCCCAGGACTCATGTGTACATCCTTTATACAAAAGACATTTAGTCCACCTCCAAAAGTTGCCAAAGTCCTAACAGTTTCAGCATTGCTGAATAGTCCAAGTCCCAAGTCTTCTCCAAGATCTATGGAAAACACTTAACTGTAAGCCCCTGTACAAAGGAAACAAGGTTAAACATTTCTGAAATGCAAAGGCACAAGATAAACATTACCATTCCAAAAGTTACAAACGGGCTTATGGGAATATAAAGCATTGGAAACAAAGCAAGTCCAACATCCAGCAAGGTTAACATTAAGTCCTAGAGTTCCAAGCTCAGCATCTGAAGCAATCTGGTTACAGTCTCCAAAAGGCTTGGGTGATTCCACCCCCAGGGCACTTCCAGCGATTTCAGCTCCTGCAGCTTTTTTCTTAAATCTTCTCTGTTCACTTTTTGCAGCTTCCTTTGGATCATCCACATTCCTGGCTTTTCCAAACTTCTGGGGTCTCCACTGCACCTTCGGCTTCACCCTTACATCTTCACAAATTGCCCTCCCAGGGGCACACTGCTTGGCCTCCCAGGCCCTTTGCAATCGAAATGGAAGCCGTCTTACCCTCAGAATTCGTGCATTTTACTTGCACTTAATATTAGCACCTTGTGGATGCTGCCAAGGTTTGCTGCTAGCTGGAGCAATAGCCAGGCTTTTCTCTCTCTTGGCTATAGGGGTCAGTTGCCAGGTTTGCAGGGCTCTGTTTACCTGATTGTGATGAAAAGCTTCTCTGTGTTACTGCCATTCTGGAACCTCACATGGCCTCTGTCGCCATTCTGGAGCATGGCACTCTGCAGCTTTCTCCTCTGAGCAAATTCTTTCACCTTTGCTGTGAGGCTGCACAGGGTGGATACCCGCTTCCTGGGATGCCCCGGGGCCATCTTTCTTATCTCTCTGTTTCTCTTCAGGAATCAAAATCTCCACTGTGTCTTTACACAGCCTTCCTGGAATTTTCCTTCTGGCCAAACTCACAGCATTGTGAATTATTCTTCTGGGATTTTTGCTCTTGATTTAAAACATAAAGCTGGCTGAAAGGCACCAACAATAGCCATGCCACAGCCTCAATGTTCAATTGCTTTTTAATTTCTTTTTCAAATTAATCAATTCATTGCCCTTTGTCTCAGTCTCAGGCAAAGTCTCTGGGAAGGAGAAAAGTTCAGACAAACTTTCTGCCAAGCCATAATACACATCATGTGGAGGCCAACAACCAATACAGTCCTTCTTCCCAGCAGAAACCTCACAAGCCTGGTCTTTACCATGAGGCTTTCTATCAGACTTCTGGTCTCCTGAGCTCTGACCAGAATCTCCTCTACAGAAAAGCCTAAGCTGCTCCAGCTCTATGCATCCAGGCAATATGTCCAAACCTTTCCAAACTCTCAAGCCATTTCCCACAAGGCATTTCCAAAGACTCTCAAAAAACATGGTCAGATATACTCACAGCAAATGACCCCACTCCTCAGTACCAAATTCTCCCTTACTTACTTTTTACTTGTCGCTGAGACAAAATACCTGAAGCCCAAAGTTGGGAAAGGAAAGGTTTATTTCTTACAGTTTTTGGAGGTTTCCGTCCACACATAGTTGGCTCCAAGACAGGCGGGCATAGCTGGGCCACAGTTCATAGCAGCTGCAAACAGCAAGCAGGAACCAGCAAAAAGCAAGACACACCTTCTTCCTGCCATTACATCACATTCTGGCTCCACCCCTATGTGGGTGTAGACTGACACCATGAATCCAAGCACTAGACAATGAATCAATCACAAGTGCACAATGCAAATTCATGAGGCCTGGGGACACAGACATAAACCGTGACAGTATTTTTTCCTGTTTCCTCTTTTGAATACTAACATTTGTATTTATTTGTTGTTGCTTATTTTTGATATTTGTATAGTTTCTATTTACCTTCAAGTTTACTAGTTTTTTTTTCTGAAAATTCTAATTTGTGGTTATTGATATTCAATATATATTTTTAAATTTTACTTTATTCTAGAAGTAAATTTTGGTATTTCTCTTTCTTCAATCTGTTTCAGAAGTTTAATTTTACCATGCTTGAACACATGGAGTACAGTTTAACATAACTTTTAATGCCCTTGTCTACTAATTCTGTCATCTATATTATCATTTAAATTTTTCCTATTAACATTAATTGATGTTCATATTTTTATGTGTCATACTTCTTTTTCATTTCTTCACAGCCTGGTAAATTTTCATTAGGTGTCAGACATTATGACTTTCATCTTTTTTTTTTTTTTTCATTTTAGATAAATATGCTTGAGTTTTGCTCTAGGATGCAGTTATGATACTTAGAAGTATTTCAATTTTTCAATGATTGTTTTTCTGTTTTGTACACAAGTTTTGAAGAGTGTTTTCAACTGGGGCTAATATCTCCCCCATCATGACATCAACGCTATCCTGAACAATCTCTTCAATATCAAATGAACTAAGAGATGCTTTTATTTGGTTGGAGTAACATAACCAATTATGGATCTTATGAGAACTCAAAGGGTTGTTTCTAATGTTCTTGTTGAATTTTCTCCTCCCCAGGCCCAAAAGTAGTTTCCATATACAAATATAGTGGGCAATCGTTAGTTGGGAACGTAAGAGGAACCTATAAATTCTCCAGAACTCCAATTTTGTGAAATTCTTTTATCTGGCCATTTCCCCCAATGAACTCAGTCTCCATAGATTGTTTTCTGTGCTCTCAATAGAAGGAAACTTTTAGGTATAATTTCGATGCCTCCTATATATGCTGTTTACTCAGAAAAATCCTTGTGCAGCAGGCTGGAGCAATCACAGGGATTCAATCATTTATTTCACCTCTCTGAGAAATATTTGTCCTGTGCAATGTCTAAAGTAAGTTTTTTTTCCTGTGTTTGGCATTGTTTGTTAATTTTGTCCTTCAAGATGCTAAACATAATTCATATTATTCCACTATTGCTACTAGTGAAAGGTTTTAATTTATTAATTCATATTAATGTTAAGCATTCTTTTAGAAACTCACATGAAAAAATTACTTAAGCATTAAACTATTTGGCCATCTGTTATACTGTAAGTGCAAATGAGGATTAGAGGGAAAATAACTGTGTCTTGGGGCTTTCCACAATTTAGAGTTTAGGGTAATGAAAAGTAAATTATATGAAAAAGAGTAGAGAGTCAGCGGTTTACCTGGTTTGCCTGGCAAGCCAGAGGTCATGAGTTCCATCCTGGTACAAGAGAGAGAGAGAGAGAGAGAGAGAGAGAGAGAGAGAGAGAGAGAGAGACAGAGACAGAGACAGAGAGACAGACAGAGAGAGAGAGTCAAAGAGAGAAGAAGGAGGAGGAGGAGGAAGAGGAGGAGGAGGAGGAGGAGAAGGTTTCAGAAAGTAACAAAAAACTTATGCATATAAAAACTCCTTTAAATCCAGTGAAGAAAATATTTGAGGAGAAATATACCAGATCATCCAGATATTCCAAATATGAAAAAGGACAAAAAAGTTATACTAGATATAGTGACATGAATGTTATTAATTGTGTATATAAAGCACTTCTGCAGGTTATTTGGGCCAGGGGTTATGTCTGGTAACAGTGAATCTGAGGTAAATATAAGAAAACCAATGTGCACGATTCTTTCAAGAGATGTTTATGTAAAAAAAGTGAGAAAAAATAACAAGTATGAAATTGAAATTAAAGAGGCTTTTTTACGATAAAAATGTGGGTTTGATGGTAGGTTTATGTAGAAAAGAGAAAAAATATGTTACTGCTACAGATTTGAAGAGAGGAAAGCAATAAAAGCAATATCTTTTGAGTAGATGAGGCGAGGCTGATTCTAACTCAGAGAGGTGGCCTTGGCTAGAAGCATGGATATTTCTAAGGTAAATCCTGTAAAGCACAGAGTACAGCATTAAGTGGGATAATTAAATGAGGATTTGTTGGAGATTTCTTTGTTTGAATTTTCTCAAAGATGCAGATCAACGGGTTTAATTGGCGAGAATGGAAGGAGAATTGGCGTTCTCAAAGAGGAATAGATACACAGTGTTTTCCCAGGGAGAGAAATGGACTGGAGAGAAATGGACCAGAGCGTGTTAATCTGGTTTGTTGGGCAAAGTGAATCTCCATCTTCATTTCAGTGATCATGAATTACGAGTGACAGGAATCACATGTTTTTGTTGACTGTTTATATATATTTTCTTCACTTCCATTTAGTTAGGCTTTTATACACTCAGAACACTTGGGGAATCTGATTTATCAGGATTAGATTTTTGTCAGCCTAGAAAAATGAAAAGAGAAAGTGGCAAGCAAGTTGAAAGAGTAGGAAGACGATGTTTATGAAAAATGACTCCTAAATCTAGACCAGAGAGATGTAAGAAAGGACATAAAAAAAAAGTGAGACATGAAAAAGTTGAATATTATGTAATAGGAAATTGTTTCTGTGCTTCATGCATCTTAAAGGTCATGTAGTAGAAAAATCAGTAAAGGAAAGAAGTGGCTTCTGAAAGAAGGATTGAGGGGGTCAGGTGTGGTGGAACACACCTGTAATCCCAACACTCCAGAGCTGAGGCAGGAGGATTGTCAGCCTGGGCTATACAATGAATTCTGAACTGCATATTAAAAACCTGTCTCAAAAAAAAAAAAAAAAAAAAAAAAAAGAAAAGAAAAGAAATTGTATTATTCAGGTCGATGTGTTGAAAAGACAGCAGGTGGCAGCATGGCAGGCAGTCACGGGGTGAGTGTGCTGAGACAAATTTTAGCATTAGAATCACCTGCAGGGCCTGGAGGGCACGAAGATTTCTAGACCACAAAGTCAGAGTTACTGATTCAATAGATCTAAAAAGTTCCTAAATTACATTTGATAGTGCTAATTGAAGGATCATGATTTGATAACCTTTGTTCTACATTATCAGAAATATCTAATTTGATTTAGTGCTACTTCAGAAAGCATGAGAAAATGTCTTTATGTTAGAAGTTGAGTATGAAAAACACTGAAACTGTAAATTTTAGAGTTATTAATTTATTTATTAATGTATTTTTGCACACATCCATGTGCATGTGTATATATTCTGTTTGAGATTCTTATATTAGTATTCTTGCTTAAAAAAATAGTTTGAATGATAAAATTTAAGGTACCTTTGAAAAATTAAATCCCAGTCCTAATACTCATTCATATATCAAAAACGACCATCTTTCTGTGTAACTTATTTTAACAAAAATTATCCTTTATCATAAAAATCTACCTCATCTGCTCAACATTACATGGTTTCCTACTATATATGGAACAATGCCTTCATTTTAATTTCCTATTTTGCTTACAATAAAACCTCAGGATCTTTATCTAATCTTTGACAATTTATTTAAAACAAGCAATTATGGAAGTACTTATTGTTTAATTAAATTAGACAAAAAGCGATAGAAAACAGGATGGTGATTATGTTGACTTAGAGAAGAAATGGGATTGTATTTTTTATACAATCTGGGATAAACCTATGATACCTGCTCTTACTGTTATTAATAGAGCCATGTAAAAAATATGTTATCTAGATCTAGATCTATTCTCTTCTACTAAGTCAAAGAATATGGTGACAGCAAGATCTATAAGATGCCAATAATTGAGTATGGGACAGTTTGTATCTAATTGATTAATGGATTTCAAACTGTACCCCCTATGACAAATCTACCCACTGCCTGATCATTATAAAGTAAACTCTTACATGTAGCCATGACCATTTGATTATATTTGATCTATGACTATATATATACTACAATGGCAGAGGTAAATTGCACAGATAACATCACCCAGAAAGTCTAAAATATTTACTGTCTAATAGTTCACAAAACAATTTGGGTATCCTGGGATAAGATTATGGATAACATGGATTATGTGTTTTACTTCCTGTTTCATGAATCATGTCATTCATGCATGTCAAAAACTAATCATTCTTATTTTAATACTAAAATTATCCTAACCTTTAGTAAAGCTATGGAAATACAATATAAAGTGCATATGATCTGCCTTGGGATAGCACTGAATATCATAGTCACGTTATTGCAACGACTGGGGTATATATTTGAAATACTATGCAGGTTTTACTTTTCTGCTAATATTTTATTTTAGATAGTACATTACAGTTTCTTACAAGCCTCGCTAAAGAGAAAAAAGACCTCTTTTTCAGATCTAGCAATACTATTTTCTGCTGCCCCATTTAGCTCATTATTCCCTTTATGATGGATGAGAAATGTTACCTCTGCAGGAAAAATGAACAAATTTTCATTTATTTATGGTTACTATGGATGAGGAATCATGTACGTTATTTACAAATACAATTAATATATTCAGTGAATAATTTTTGTAGGGTAATTTCTTTACCTATCCACATACTTAGGGGAGGTTAACATTTGGAAACTAAACTATGGGCAAGAAATACCCATTTTCTCCATTAAGTCAGAATGTGTTTTATACTAAATTTGGCTTTAAAATAGACCTACTATGAGAATATTCTTCAAAATTCCTATATTTTGAGTATCTCAAAAACCAGCAGCCATATATATTAAATGATAAAGAGTAAGACTAAATGTGTATGTAAACAATAAATTAAAATCAATTTGAAATATCATGGAAAAGTGTTGTTCTTTAAGGTAATTAATATTTGTTTTTATGTATTCAACCATAAAACCATTTATCAAACTCTTACTCTGGGCCAGTTGCTGTGCTATTTGCTAATAATTTAATGATGAACTTCACAGACATCACCTTTGGCCTTGCAGAATTCTACAGTGACAATTTGAGAGTTTTTTTTGTAAAGGTGTGAGTCTTTTATACTTACAGCAATAGGTACATTTTAAAATCCTATTAAAACACTTTAATCCTCATCTGTTATGTGAAATAAGTTTGTTATTTCAGGAATCTAACACTGAGTCTGATCTGTAACAGAATTAAATAATAGCTCCTAGAATTTATGTAGAATCACTGAGATGATAATTTGTTTCTTTGGTTGCAGAATACTTCATTTGCTCTATTACAACAAAGTCCATATTTAAATGAAAATAGTTATACTGCCCACATAAAGCAATATACTAGATACTTTCAGAAATTTGTTTCATACATTTTGTTTCTATGGGAATTCTTTCTCAATCTAAAATTAAACAGCAGAGTACTAGAACAAGATAGAGTTCCACAGATTAATTCAGTCCAGTTATCTTGTACATGGTGAAAAGGACACCCGAAAAACGTGTGAATCACAGCTTGTCAGCAAAACCCCACTGAACCACTTGACTGACTGCAGTCACATCCCTTTTCAACACCCTATGAAGACTTTCCCTAGCATTAATATTCCTGCTATTACGCCCTGCCGTTAACTGTGTTTAATGGGGTAGTATGATCAACTTTTATATTCTAATAATCCAAATCCATTTTCCTGGATGAAAAATTCTGTTCTCATCTTTTCTTTTATTCATCAAAATGCCCAATAAAGCACATACTGAAGTATTACTATCCTAAAATGTTATTGCTCACATTTATGTTCTCTTGTTCCAAGAAGGAAAAAACACTATTAAATTATAGCAAATCTGTTGGTAATGTGTTCCACAGCTTTATGACAGCCTGAAATGTGAGCTTGATGATCAGCATCTCTAAATAAACTCACACCATTTCCTCTGCTTGCTGTGTTTGGACAGTTGGTCAATGCCCTCATTCAACTGTAAATACTAAGTGATCTGGGTTAAACAGCACGATTTGCACAAAATATGCATGGACACAAATCAGTAACACTGGCTACTGCTTTTAATGCAAGATTTGAAGAATACTGAAATTTGTTGGATGGATTTACTTTACTATGTTCATAATTTGGTATATGTATATCATGTATTTATACAGCCACATGCTACCATTCTCTCTGTTTCTGATTCTCATGGTCAGCAATAAATATTTCAGAAATAGTACTACTCTAATTCATTTTTATTATATTAGTTAAGTGCATCATTTATATTTTTTAGCATTTAGAAAGACCTTAACTCTAACTTCATTACAGGGATCAAATGAATAGATAAAGGTATTTGTAAAGATCATTAAAGCTGCATATTGTAAATTCAAAACTCAACGTCTTACAATTATTTCTCTTTGGGCAAATAACCTAGACTTTCCAAGCCTTACATTTAACATTTGAAAATTGGAGCTAATAGTAATAATTACATTGAAATTATTAATATTGTCACTGGATTGGCTTGAAGGACATCTAGGAGATAAATGAAGTACCCCTTCAATGTCTCTGTGTGGGTCTTAGAGTTATAACACTTTATCTAGTCCTTGAATTGTTCCTATGATAGTCTTCCTTTGTTAATTGCTTCCCAAACACCAAGAATTGAACATATTTCCTCAGACAGACCATGACCCCATGATGGTTCTGCCTTGGAACAACCAATCGTAGACTCAAGTCTTTGAAATCTATGATTGGTCAAATAAAAATAATCCCTTTTTTCAAGTTGTTTATGTAAAGTATTTTGTTTCAGCAACTAAAATTTCACCAGTATGTGTGAAACCAATAAATTAAAAAAAAAAATCCAAACATTATTCTTGGCTCTAGCCCTGATTCACAGTGAACACTCAAACATTTATTAAGTGCTTCAATTATGATGATAACAATTATCACAATGATAGTACAAGTTTGGAATCAATGCTCAGATTCCAGTGTTCCTGTCAGTGAATAATTATCCAGGTTAGATTTCAATCTGCATTCTGAATATCCTAAGGCTGGAAAATTAGGTATATTTCCTCTAGTCATCTAAGGTCATCAATTATGAGTCCACCATGTTAGTTAAGATCAGCATTATCAAGAGAAGACCTAGAAAAAAAGTAAAACTTTCAGACAATGTGTGCCCGTGAATTTCTTAGTACAACTTGTTAGCCCACATGCAAAATTATACAGATCCACCTCTTTCCAACAAGAAAGACAGAGAGGTAAGCTCCTGAGTCATGTGAGGAATCAGGAGTAGTGTCTAAAAGGAATGGAAAAGAGGTCCAGCAGCCACAATAAAAGTTTGTACAGGAATTATCTAAGGAACAGATACTGGACATGACTATGGTACAGACCAACATTTGGAGAATCACAGATAGAGAACAAAACAAACTGTAAGAATAAAAATAAGGCGTCATCTGGGTCAGTACTCTAAAGCTTCACATGAAGGAATTATCTGTCTGCATTTTAGAGCTGCCAAGCTAGGTACAATATGAAAAGCACAAGGTAGAGACTACCAGCTAAATTTTATATAAATGCACTGGTTGATCCAAAAATGTAGCGCTACTCAATCCATTATCTGGTTTTAAAATCCCTGTCTGCTGACTGACAGTCTTGAACTTGTTCCACCATATCACCTGATACAAGCTGACCTAAAGATACTAAAAACCCATAGCTGGGTCAAATGAGATCTCTTATCCTAGTGTTTTAAAGAAGCTCCATACTGATTTCCACAGTGGTTGAACCAGTCTACCCTCCCACCAGCAGTGAAAAAGGGTTCCTTTTCCCCCACAGCCTTGCCAGCATTTGTTATTGATTCTTGATGATAACCATTCTTTCTGCAGTGAAATGGAATTTTAGTGTTTTTATTTGCATCTGTCAGAGGACCAGTACCATTGAACACTTTTCTCTATTTATTTGTCATTTATATTTCTTCATCTGAAAAGTGTGTATTCTTCTGAAATGCCCATTTTTGGATTGAGTCTTTCCATTTGGGAGGACTAATTTTTTTCAATTCTTTGTATGTTTTACGTATAAGTAATGTGTCTGAGGGAAAACTGGTTATCGTTTTTCCTTGCTGGGCATCCCCCTATAAGAATTAAAAGCATCATATGAGAGCAATATAAATGCACCTATGTTTACAGAAGCTCAATTTATAATAGCTAAATCTTGATAACAATCCAAATGACCATAAATCAAATAATGGATTTTTAAAAGACATGGTTTATTTATTTATTTATTTACTTACTTACTTACTTTTGTGCCAGGAATAAAGACAGTTTTTTTTATACAATGGAAAACCACTCAGCCATAAAGAAGTATAAACTCAAGACTTTTGTAGGTAAATGGATGCTTGCAAGTTGAGACCATACTTATAAGTGAGGCCCACATGTGTAAGCTCATCACATTATGTCACTAGTGTGAGATGCTGAAAGAGTTAATAAAATCCAGAATGTATAATAAATATTCTGAATTGGGAAGAAACTACTGAAAAGAAAGAGAAACTAATAGGGAAGAGGGGAAAGGAAGGAAAAGAAAGGGGATTATATAAACAGAAATAGTTAAGAGAGATAGATACCTGTATAAACAATTCCTTTTAGTGCATTAAATTTGTGCTACTATTGTTTCTTCTACTTGCCTGTTTTGAAACTGTTTTATTGTTATTTTTATTTTTCATTTAAAATGAAAAAAAAAAAAAACTTTAAATGAAGTCAGTAAAGACCAGAAAGCACTGTCATAAAGATGTTTTACGTTACAGACTTAAGTCCATAGATCTGAAGATTACAGATCTTTTCAGGATATTGTATCAATGAGATTTAAGAAATAGTCACTATATAGTAATATGAAAAATAACCAATACCAAGGAATTCTAAGAGACATTAATATGTATCTGTTATTTGTATTTTAGATGAACCCACATATTTGAATAATTTGTCATCTGTACTAATTTTAAAACCTCTTTTTTCTGTGAATGTATTCTGCAGCCATATGAATAAGCATTTGTAATGCATTTGAGTCAGTTACAGAAAACTTCTACTCAATGTCCTTCAAATTTTTTTCCGTTCACAATAAATAAAAACTAACATCCTTAAAAGGTCTATAATCCTGCCTACATACTTGCTTCATCTTTACTGGGATCATTTTGGTTTACGCTGTTCCAACCGCATTGGATTTGGTCTTTTACTTGCTATTTTTCTGTCATAGCTTTCTTGTCTAGAGACTAAATGATGGGTTCCTGCATTTTCTCTAGGCCTCATTTTAAAATTCACTATCTCACCAAGACCTTTGCTGGGCCTTTCAATATACCCACAACTTTGTGTTTCCTCCCCCCACTTTATTTTTCTTTATACTTATCTACATTTGCAAAGAAATGCATCTTATGTATTTGATTTACTCATTTTTGTTTCCTCCAGTCATTATATAAATTTCATGAGAGCATTTTTATTTTCTTTTGTTCAGTTTTAGCTCCTCAATGACCAGAATGCTCTCTAAGTTAGCAGACTGAGTAAATGAATATATAAACAACAAGAAATGGCTATAGGAATATATTCTGATCCCTTTAGATTATTTAACTTCTTCATATGAGGAGCAAAACAAAACAATTTTAAGATGAAATAAAATTGGATTTTAAAATCTCGGTAGTGTATAACATCTTTTGCACTAGACTTTTACTCATAGCTAATTTCGTTTTCATCAGGAGAAGCACAACCATTTTTTTTTTTCCTGCTAAACAATGCTCTTCTCAGGGTTTTCCTGAAGGATTGTCACTGTTTTCCACAGCATGGTTACCTTAGTCTATTCAGATTTCTGTAATACAAATAGCATAGCCTGGATGGCTTTTAAGCAACAGAAATTAATTTTCACAGATCAAGAGTTTGTGAGTCCAAGACCAGTGCGGTACTAGATTCTGTGCCTTGTGAGTGCCTTCAATTTCACCCTGGTTCAGAGATAACCATTGTTGCTGTGTCTTCACACGGGAGAAATGGGGAATTTCTTTTCACCTTTTTTACCAATTGCTAATCATATGCAAGAGTTCTATGCTCATGACCTACTAACATCCTGCTATGGTTTCAAAGTCACCACCAAAGCTCATGCTAAAACTGAGTACTCATTGTGCAGTGGCACGAGTTTGGAGCTGGTGAAGGTTTAAACAGTGATTAGGCCATGAGGACATTATCGTTCGTGTATTAAAGGATTAATGTGCCATTATGATCATGACTTCATGATTTCAAGTCATCACTGAGTAGGGTCTTCTGCACAGTAGGAAGGCCTTTAAATATTAAGAAGATGCCAGAACTATGCTTCTGGACTTTAAAAAGTGTGAGACAAATAAATTTCTTTATAGATTATCAAATCTGTAGTATTCACTTACAATAACAGGAAATGGGCTAAGACACCACTCAAAAGGTTTGGCCTTCTAATGTCATTGCTTTGGGGTTTAAGGTTCAACATGTTTGTTTTGCTAGAATGCAGGCCTTCAGCTGTAACACATACCACATCATCACCCTCTTGAAAGTCTATGTTCCCTCCTCTTCTCATCTCTAAATGCTGTATCCTATAAGCCCAGCACAAAGCTTTATTTGCTAACATAGAAAAGAAGAGTGAGAAACACAGACTAAAACTTCTCTTACGTTCTAGTTTACACTGACATCTCTTACTAGCTTCTCTTCCTTTCTGGATCACTTAGTACTAGATCACCTATCTGAAAATCCTACGTCATCCATCTGAATAAAGCACTGTCTGACTCTGAAAATGTAAATTTTAGCCATATTTTAAATTACCATTATTTATACATTGAATTGTGTGTGAATCTACTGAAGTCTTATCAGTGCTTTGTAATTGTTTGTGCATCTAATGGAGTATCACGTATGTGATACCTTGATGGCTTTATTTTGACTGCTGTTGAAGGAGTGCACTGCATATGACTTAGAGGATACTTAAATACAGTTGAATGACTAAATAGTGGTGAGTCACCCTGGAATAATCAAAACCTACAGCCTCTAGCAAGAAATGTCATTAAAGAAAAAAATCTTGTAATTGTTTACCCTTAATTATTTTAATGTACTTCTAAGAAATAAACATGATTGTGTGATATAAAAGGTGAAGTGAGCTTTTCCATAAAGTTATTTTTTTTTTATTTTAAAGGGAAGAAAACTAACAATAAAACAGTTTCAGAAAAGGTTAGTAGGACAGTTGCGATATAACTATTGTGTGTTTAAATGTATTTTTCTCTTTTCCTTCCTTTCTTTCCCCTTTCCACCATCACAGTTTAACTTTTATTTTGAACACTTTCTCCCAAATTAACAATGTTTATTGTGCATTTTGGCTTTTATTTACTCATTCAATTTCTGACACTATTGAAACAAGTTGATATTTGCTCATGTGGGTCTGATTTATATAACTTATGAGTATGGTCTCAAGTTGCATCATTTAACTATAAAGTCTCCAGTTTATCTTCTTTATGTCAGAGTAGTGCTCTGTAATGTTAAAAAAAACACATCTTATTTATCCATTCCTCAACTGATGGGCATTTGGGTTACTTTCAAGATTTGGCCATTACGAACTGTACACATAGATGCATGAATATCATTGTGTTATGATGTTTGTATTTCTTCTGGGACGATATCCAGTAGGGGAATACCTAGGTCAAATGGGATATATAATCCTAGCTTTTTAAGAAATTTCCACACTGATTTCCATAGTGGTTGCACCAGTCTATACTCCCCGCAATGATGGAGGGTTTCTTTACCCACATATCCTCACCAGCACTTGTTATCAGTTGATTTATTTTAATGATAGCCATTCTTTTTGGGAGTGAAATAGAATCTCAGTGCTGTTTTAATTTGCATCGTTAGAATGACCAATGCTTTTGAATATTTTTTCGTATTTATTTGCCATTTGTATTTCTTCATCTGAGAAGAGTGGACATCTCAGATGCCCATTTATGAATTGGGTCTTTGAATTTGGAGGGTCTGATTTTTCCTTTTTATATTTTCTAGATATGAGTCTTTTGCCTGAGGGACAATTGGCAAAACTTTTTTCTCTCTGTGAGTTATCTTTTCACTCTGTTGGTGATTTCTTTTGTTGTGCAAAAGAAATAATAAGATGAGATCCCATCCATTGATTCTTTCTACTGTTTCCATTGCAGTCTGGCTTTTTGTTCCTTAAATCCCTGTCTACACCTATATCTTTGATATTTGTACCTATTTTCTTTTCCAGTAAGTTTATTGTTTCTGTTTTAATATTTAGATCCTTGATCCGTTTTGACTTTAGTTTAATGTAAGGTGATAGACATGGGTTTAGTTTTAGTCTTTGACAGGTAGAAAGCAGTTTCTAGCACCATTTCTAAAGAGACTATCTTTTGTTAAAGATAATGTGGCTGAGTATGCTTGGAGTTACATCTTGATCTTCTATTGTGTTCCTCTGATCATCCAACCTGTTTATTTTTTAAAATGTTTTTTCCAAATATGATGATGACTTTATCACATTGACTTTGTGGTGTAATTTCAGGTCTGGGATTATAATGTCTCCTGGCTTGCTTTATTTTCCCAGAATTGCTTTTGCTATTCTAGGTCTCTTCTGATTCCAAATGAATTTTAGAAGTATTTTCTCTAGATCTGTGAGGTAAGCCAATCATATTTTGATTAGGATTGCATTAAATCTGTATAGTTTTGAGAGTGTGGTAATTTTCACTATGTCGATATTTTCTGTCTAAAAGCAGGAGTTATCTTTATAATTCTTTGATATCTCCTTGATCATCTTTTTAAGGTAGTATAATTTTCACTGTACAGATGTTTTACATTCTGTGTTACACTGATTCCTATTTCATTTTTTTATATGTTGTTGTGAAGGATGAGTTTTCCTTAATTTCCCTCTGAATTTGTTGCGTGTGTGCAGCAATGCTATTGATCTTTGAGTGTTCACTGTGTATTCCACTACCTGAATTAATTTGGATATTATATCTACCGATTTTGCTGCAGTTTTGGGGGTTGTCTATGTGGAGTATCACTTTATCTGTAAATATTGATAAATTAACTTCTTCCTTTACTAATTTTTATTCCTTACTTTGTTTCATGTCTAGTTGCTCTGGTTAATGTTTCTAGAACTGTATTGAATAGGAGTGGTGACAATGGACATCTTTGTCTTGTTCCTGATTTTAGAGTGAAATTTTTGTTTTTGACCATTTAGTATATCTTAGCTATTGGTTTTTGATTTATGACTTTCATAAGATTTTAGGTAAAAACTATTCCAACTTTCTGTAGGTTTTTTTTTTTAAATCATGAATAAGTGCATGACTTTGTTGAATGCCTTTTCTGAATCTACTGAGATGATCATGTGATTTTTGTCCTTGGTTCTGTTAGTATGTTGTGCTACATTACTAGTCTACATATGTTGAACTATTCCTGCATTCCTTGGATGAATCTTGCTTTGTCATGGTGTAAAATCTTCTTGATGATTTGCTGTATTCTTCTTGCCAGTATGTAGTTAAGGATTTTTGCATCTATGTTCATTAAGAGGATTGACCAGTAGTCGCTTTTTTTTATGATTGTATTCTTCCCTGGATTTGGAATCAGTATAATGCTTGGTTTCAGGAATAGTTTTGGAAGTATTGCTTCTCTTTCCATTTCTTTAAAGAGTTTCACCATTAGCAGCACTAGTTATTTTCTAAATATTTTGTATTCAACAATGAATCCATCAGGGTCTTGATTTTCTTTGTTGGTAAGTTTTTAATAATGTTTTCAATTTATTTGCTGATATTAAATTATTAAGGCTTTTTACATCTTCTTGATGTAATTTTGACAATGCAACTGTATCTGGGAATCTGTCCATTTCTTATGTGTTTCATATCTTATTAGGATTTAGGTGCTCATAATAGGTATTGATGATCTTTTGGATTTTGGTGGAATTCGTTGTGATTTCCCCCATTTCATTCCTATTTTTTCTCTTTCTGATGAGATTGGCTAATGATTTGTCAGTTTTATTTATTCTTTCAAAGCAACATTTCAATCCGTTAGTTCTTTGTATTGTTTTCTTATTCTGTATTGCATTAATTTTTGCTCCTTGTACCTGCTTTGGGTTTGGTTTGTTCTGTCTTTGGTAGAAGTTTTACACTCAACATTAGATTGCTTATTTTGGGGCTGGGGGTTTAGCTCAGCAGCATAAGCACCTGCCTTACAAGCGTGCAGTCATGAGTTCAATCACCAGGACCCATAAATTTTTTTTTTTTTTAAATAGATTGCTTATTTGGGCTTGTTCTGTTTTCCTAATGTGTGAGTTGCCATTAAAACATAATGCAAATTTTATTCTTTTTCCAGTTTCTTAAGTACAGCAAACCTAATTATAATGTTTAATGAATAGGATCATTTGGGAAAATTATCAGTAGGGGTCTAATTTAATCCTTGTAGCCTTTAAAATGCTGTAGAGTTAGGAAGGCACAAAACCTTTTGGCAAGGCAAATGTGACAAGCACGAATAAGACCAGGCACAGCCTGTTACTCTCCTATGCTGTTTGTCTCCACTTCACATCTTGCTTGTCATTTGGAAAGGCATTTTCTTCTTAAAACCTTTCTGTTCCTGAATACACTAAAGCTAAATCCTAATATGGTAACAATTGCTGCAAGTTTTTGCTATTTATTGAAATTGTTCTATTATATCTATTGTTCCTACTTCATTTTCAGGAATAATTTGTTTGAATTGTAGCGTAGCACATAAATATCACACTACAAATTAAATGGTTGTCAAAAATATTTTGGGAAATTGCAGTGAAAAATAAACCAAAGCATTACATAATTAATCACTGAACCCACTCAAATGTCTAACAGTAAATTGAAAATCATAAGAGCAAAGACCTTTTATATTGTGTGTGTGTGTGTGTGTGTATGTGTGTGTGTGTGTGTGTATGGGGGCGTGTGTGTGTATGTTTGTTTATCTCCTAGGCTAGTTTGGAAATAGACTGTTCAGATTTCAGTAAATAAATATTGAAAAGTGGAGTCATTTAATCTGAAGGACAAAACATGTTTCCATGGTTGTGAATGTGCTCTGGAGCTTAAAAAAAAAAAAAAAAAAAAAAAAAACCAGAAATGCTACTGACCTTGTTAGTTTAATTATATGGTTCCTAATTAAGGTACTATGAGAATTGTAAGAATTCTGGCAGGTAATGACGTACAAAAAATATGGCTGAAATTTATGCTGTAATTTCTGGTATTAGTGATGAGAATGAGATTGTTGATGATAATGATAATAATGAAGTTTCATTTTTATGTTTTATTAAGAAATGAATTGAAAGACAGACATTCTAATCTATATAAAAATATATATTTGATGTGTATTTGGTATATATATTTGATATAATACATATATGATATTACACAGGAAGAAAAGAAACACTCAATAAACAACACATATTATATGTAGAAGGCCATATGTCTGCTTAGAGAAAGAATGATAAATACAGAAGAAAGAACATGACTGTAAACTGTCCCCATTAAATGATGAATGCATTAAGCAAAATGAGCTCTTGTAGATTAACTGTCCTAATATATATATGTATTGCTTGGCTCAGTAAAAATTTATTATGTGCCTATTTGATTTACCAGTGGGGAAGCAGAGATAAATAGTCTTCTTGTCTCTTTTTGCTTAGGTTCGGACACAGAGTTGGCCATTTTCTTGGAGAAATCATATCAAAGAGCGAGCCAGGAAAATCCAGTGATTGGCATTACAATACACAATACAATAGGTGATTTCTGAGAATCTGTTTTTAAAAACCTTTGTCAGTGACTCAAATTCTTCAATTGCTCTGCAAGGTAGCTTATTTTCATGCTTGCATGGACATGCATCACTACACAGGCTGTGTCTATAGGACTTTCTCAAAGTTAGAGATTTCTAATCTCCAGTTGCAGCATTTATGTTTTCTGAAAGTATTTTACTTTCTTCTGGGCTGGAATCTAAATAACATTCCAGCTAGGTTCTGAGGTTTAGATCAAGTCATTTTTCACTTCTGCCTTCTCCACAGTTCTTCAAATAATCCTGTCAGATTGATTTGGCTTTTCTGGCATAAAAGTAGGCGTTTTTCTTTCAGTAGTATAACTTTACTTTCTTTCTAATGATTGTAAGCTATTACTTCAGTTGTTTCATAAAACATGATGTTTACTTGTCCGTAAGGTGTACCTAAAAATGAGAAGTAAGGGCAAGATTCAGAACTGAGAGCTTTCCAATAGACAGAAGTTACTACGGTTTATCAGAAGAATACATGATTCCTGAGTCCTGCAGCATAAAAAATCACACTGGAACAGAAGTAGGGAAATTATTGTAACATAACCAGAGATGCAAGTTGAATACTGTCTCTGCGGCCTGGCATAATCTACCAACTATCTTAACTCACTCAAATCCCACCAGTTGTTAATTGACTAAAACAAGACCCATATATTTCCTTCATGTTAACCCCATATCCACCCTAGTGATGCTAAATGTCTTTTTTCATCTTTTGGAACCATCATATGTACATTCAACTTTTATGCTTTATATAATGCTCATATTTTTTTTTAACCTGTTAAGCTTTTAGCTTTTTAAGGACAAAGAGTTTGTCTTCTCCTTTATCTTAGCAGCTTCCATGATGAGAAAAATAAAGCTATACTGTCACGATATCTTTTCTAAATTAAAAAATAGATGAATAAAGGAATTAATGAAGGAATATTTAAGTTTATTAAAATTCAACAAATGTGGAAATATTTCCTGCTTTATAAAAAACTCAGCAACAAGTTTTTTATATGAACAACATGATATTATATAACAATATATTATATATATTTTATATATATAATATATAGTATATATAATATATATATTAATATAATATATATAATATATAATATAATACATTATATATATTTTTTATATATAATATATATGTATAAATTAGTTATGCACTCTATATACATATAGTCATAAACACACAAATATGCACATACACAAAAATACAGTATAACTAACATACAAAGGTATTTCTTTTGTCTGTAGCATAACTGGCATTGTCAAACGGCTTATTATGTCAAAGAATTATAGGCAATATGCTTTTCTCTGAAGCTCAGCAATAGTATAGTCACATTCTCAATTTGGAAATGAAGATGCTCCTGTTGGTTACGCAAATGTGAACAAAATTGCTTCTACCTTGACTTTACAGAACTTCTCATGAAACTTACAATAGACAAAATCGTGTGTAGCTGGATAGTGATATTTTACACACATGAAAAACTAAGTGGAGGGGTAGTTTAATTTGTAATTATTTAGTTTCTTAACCTTTCAATTCTTCTTTATCATCTATCCCAAACATAAACAAAGTGTTGAAAATACTCAGTGCCTTCTTGTTCTCATCACCTGTACTCAAGTGCTCAAAAGAGCTGTCAGTTCTTCTATTCACACATCTTTGGAACCTGCTACTTTTGTTCTATTCCTAGTCAGTTTCTTAATTTTGTTGCTAATAATTTTTCCCTGAATTGCTTAAATTATCTTTTTATTTTATTTGTATGAATCCTTTCCTCTAATTTATTGTTGAGGTAGTTATCAGAAAGAACATCCTAAAATATCTAATTACTTGTCCATTAAATAAGTCCTCACACTTGCGAAACAGTATCAACGTTATTTCATGTATTGCATAATGAAGGCTACTACTGTAAAAACAAAAAGTATGAATTTTTTCTCCATACATCCCTAATTCTTGAAGACAGTACTCCTCTGATGTCCCTTTCCTTGCCGCTTTTGTGATACTACCTCTATTTGAAATATTGTTATTTCTCCTTCCTCATGTCTATTGGCATTTTGTGTGTTTTAGGCACATTGGCTTATTTGTACGTTGAGAAGGCTAAAAGGAGCTATCAAGAGCTTAAAGAGACAGATGAGGAGAAGATTAAAACTAGAACTTATACATTGTTCCATCAAACCACACTCCTACTAGTAAGCTAAGCTACTCATTTCTTTTACATATTGGAATTATTTTGTAGGATTTCACTTAACCAATGTGTCCTCTATGCTTAAAACAGAACAGGTCCACTCTCACTGACTTTGTGTGATATCTTTTTATGATTCTGATATTTTCTGTTAGACCACTTGTATAATGAAAAGCTATAGCACAAAAAATGTGTTTGGAGGATTTCTTCTTCATCTACAAGTGAACACAGGAAAACTCAAGGAAAATTACATAACTAATTATAACAACATTTTAAGTCACATTTTCCAGGTCATGATTTTAGAATATGTCTGCAATTATTTATATTATATTAGTATGTTCAGAGAATAAAATTTGAATTCTTATGGGTTTCATGAGAGGGCTTTAGAAATTCAGTGAAGTATCTGTTGTATATGTTAAATTTTAAAGTTTCAAATTTTAAAGTTTTCACTGTGAAGAGGGCCCATAATTTTGTCCAATTCCAGATGCTATGACACTTATTACCTACTAGCTGAAGTATTTAATTAAGCAACTTTACATTTTAGTGTTTTTTTTAAATGTTTTCAGTTATTTGCAAGCTGCTATAGTCTGAAAGTACCTCCCTCTAAATTCCTATATTGAAATTCTAAGCACTGTGATGATGGTGTTGGAAGAGTGGGTCTTTGAGAAGGTGTCACGTGACTTCACCCCTCACATGAGACAGAACAGCATGAAAATGAAAGAGCACTGCCTATGAGAAACAGGTCTTCTCTGACATTGAATTTGTCCATTCCTTATCCTTGGGAATTACATGATCTGAGAATCCTTGCATTCACAGCCTCCAGGCCAATAAGAAATAGCTTTATGTTGATTACAATCTAACCAGTGTATGATATTTTGTTAATGTTTCTTGTGTAAACTGTGACACAATAAAACATCAAGATATTTAACCTACTGCTGGACCTTTGCTATACAACTTTATATGGTAAAAGTAAAAATCCAAGGAGTCATGAAGAAATGATGTAATAGCTAGGAAAGGAAAACAAAGATGTGCCCTGGATATCAAATACAAATGTAGGCACAAATATCTATCTCTATCTATCTATCTATACACACATACACACACACACACACACACACACACACACAGAGAGAGAGAGAGAGAGAGAGAGAGAGAGAGAGAGAGAGAGAGAGAGATACACATATAATATACACAAATACAAATTAAACTGAGATAAAGAAGTCCACAGATTATCCTGTACTGCTGTCTGGGCAGAAAAAAAAATTAAAAAAAATTTCATAATAATAATAATATAATAATCATCTCTACTGTTACTACCACCAATTATACTTCAGCTTAAAAACAATTTTTTTTAGTACAAAACACTGGAGTGGATGATTGCTTTAACACCTAAGTTCTTATATGAATTAAAAAAAAAATAGTGAAGCTCATTAGAAGATGTTTTTATACTGGTGAGGAGACCAAGCAAATATTCTGACTCCAGGTCAGCTGTGACTATTCCTTTACATTAGAGAAATATTTCCATACAACGTTAAGGCCAAATTTAAATAGAAACTAGAAAAGACTGAAATCTATTGAAATATTCAGTCTTTTATCCAAAAAGTTTAAGACAGAAAGACAGAGATGGAATCAGCAAAATCTACCTCTTGCCTGTAAATCTGAAAACCCAGACCCTGGTGAAATACAAAAATATTTAGGTGTTTTCTTCTTTTTATTTTTTGTGTTTTTTAAAATGAGTCTAATATCCACCTCAAAACTCATTGTGGGGGCTGGGGATTTAGCTCAGCGTCATAAGCGCCTGCCTTTGAAGCAGGCAGTCCTGGGTTCAATCCCCGGTACCAATAAAAAGGAAAAAGACAAAAAAAAAAAATAAAAACTCATTGTGCACAATATACCAGTTATATGATCATCATTGTTTAAATACTAAAGTTTTGCAAGGACGATAAACCTGCGGTTAAGATGTCTCTATCTACAAACTACTGGAGACCATCTCTAGGGTATTCAGGACTGTGGATAAGACATGGATCTGAACATAAGAGCCAAAAATTAAAAAGGTATAACAATAACACAGAATGCAATTGAACATGAGATACCATATTTGAATAGCAGGAATAAAATTTCATGTAATATTAAGTTGAAGTAATGCAAAATTGAAGTAATACCATTTTAGAACTATGAATGATATAGTTGAATAGATTTGAGTAGGGTGTGATTGGAAAAGAAAGATTAACAAAAGCATGATCAATTTGATAATAAATATCAAGACTAATTTATGCAAGCAATTTACATATTTGTGGAGAAATAATGAGTAAACAAAGGAATGCACAAATATAGGAAAGCAGTAAAATTGTGGAATTTTAAAGCCAATTAGACCTTACCATGCATAAAAGTTCAATAATTTCATAGCAAAAAGTAGCTTCTGCCTTCACAGAGCATGACAGAATCTTGAACTGAGTTCTTTGAGACTATTCCACCAATTTTTCTCATCCCAGGCATTCAGAGACTGAGGTAATACATTTAGTCATTTTCAAAGTGTGGAGGAGTTTGCCAACAGTTGTGGAAAAAGAGCCCGGTTGCAGAGATTCACCTTCTGTTTATTATTCCTTTTACAATCCTTGTTGCTGAGCATGCACTAGATTTTTTATAGCATATCAAAAGATATAATTGAGAGGCCTTGCATTATGGAGAAGCCAAGTAGCATTATTATGCCTTTCTGTGATCCACTCACTGAATTATCCCACTTATCCGATTGTTATAATAGAGATTCTAATACTAGATAAATATTGTGTGGTAAACTTTTTTTTTTAACATTTAGCTGACTGAGAAGTCATTCTTCTTAGAAAGACATACAATGAAATTTGAATATATTGGTTTCCTTAACACTATAATATATAGACCAAATAACAGTGCCATAAAAAATGAGTGCTGAACTTTGAGCCCCTGCTTTCAAATCTAGGATTACAAAATGTAGAAATATGATCAGGAAGCACCACTGCACTTGTATCATTCACTCCCTTTAGCAGAACTGAGAACATCAAAGATTCCTCTTATGATGAAGCATTAGAGGGGCTTTCTGGAGTATACAGAAGAAACAGCTTTTAGGTGCTTAATGTGGCAAGATTAAGATTGCTAATGTGATATTTCTCATTTGTCAAAGTATAAAGAGAAGTTGTAGAGCTCTCCTCCCACTGATTGCCAGGGAGCCTCTGAGAATGTATCTCATCAAGCTAAACCTTTATCCTGAGGTCACCATGTAAACAGTTAATGAGGCAGAAATTCTCTGAGAAATTTTTGGGCATATTTAGATGAGTTCTATAAATATTTTATGACAATGGTAGAATTATGCCAATGATGCTTCTTTTTTAAAAGAAACTATGGATGTTCAGTAAGTTGTTTGCAATGAATTTGTCTTCTCTTAGCACATGTAACATTTAACATAGCCTTTTATAATCATCATTAAGAATTAAGCCAAAGGTTGTACAACATGCTAAATTTTTAATCTGATCAAATGAAAGAGTTTTGGGCTGTCAATTTCCTTTACATTGACTGGTTAGTTTCAGGGGAGTAGCCTCCATTTACTCTTGCCATGAACATGTAATTAAGCAATCACTGATGTTTCATTTCTACCATAATCATGATAAGCATTCTTTCAATGAATGTACATTATGAGCCTGAATCATTAGGGCTTATAGTTCCTTACACAAATATAAAATGTTTGTATTATATTTGTATTCATTGCACTCTTCATTAACACTTAATATATGCATGCATTAAAATCATATTACCAACTTAGTCAAATTTTCCTATTACACCTCTCTAAATTCTTGTCATCTGAATGTTTTGGTCCTCATGATGCATTTATTTTCCTTGAGCACTTAAACAACCAGCCCCATTGTCTTTTTTCGGTTTCTTCCCATTGTCATATTTCCCTTTCATATTGATCACTCATCTGATATACTGATAGAACTATTTCTCATCTCTGCTCAAATGAGTTTCAACTTAATGAACACAATCATAGTTAAATCCTATCTCCACTAGAAACACTTCATCTTTTGTGTTTTGAATTAGGACTGTGCTCTTAAAATGACAAATTCCTCAGTTTTATTTTCTTTCTCTTTGGTACATAGAATTTGTGATTAACTCCTATTACAATTTTCTTAAAAATTCTTTAAAAAAATTTCCCTATTTTTCCAGTTAAGCTGCCATTTATTTACTCCCCTCAGCTGCCATAAAAGCCACCAATCACAGATAGAAAAACTATAAAATAATAAATCACATTTTATTTACTACGCTTGAGTTGAGTTTCTAAAACAACAAATTTATGTTACTTTGTATATGTATATAACATGATCTTATTCACAAACTACAATTACGCTTATTATCAATACTATATCTTCATTTCTTCCCTTAAATTATTAACATCCTTATTATTTACTTTGATTATTATTGTATGTTAGTTCTATATTAATGGTTTTATGTTTTCATATTTAATTCATACCATAAATCTGTGACATTGATATTAATAGTGCTCATTCTAAACATGAGATAAATAGAAATGAAATATTTACATTACTTTAACCAGCTCAGAAGCATATCTAAAGCAGGAATTCAAAAGCAGATCTGACTAAATCACATAACTTATGTTGCAGTTCAAATGTTCAGTTGAAGTTATAACTGTCATCAACACAAAGGTAACAATAAATCCTCTTCATTTTTATTAATTGATTTATTCACAAAGGTGACAGTTTCTTAGCCCTTCCATTAATTATGTTAAAATCAAATTTAAGTTCAAGTAATTATACGTTCATTTATGGACATATAATAGATGAAAGAAAATTCAATGAAAAGATATAATTCAATGACAATATATATAAATAAAATAGTATACATTTATTCATAATACAAGTTGAATCCTTACTTAACATTAGAACTTATAATGGGGTGAATTCTAATTTAAAAATCTTGTAGTTTACAGATTATAAACAAATATGCAAATAATTAATAAAATAGAAATAGAAAACAACTCAATCTTATGGCTTATCAATCAAACATTTACACATTCTAAAATAAGTATAAATAGTAACTTTCCATAAATTCATGAAAAACTGGGGAATGACATTCTACATTTGGAAATTACATGTAGCTTAATGGGTAGAACACACACAACTCAAGCACACACGTGCAGGTACAAACAAGACATATACCTAGAAAATATTTAGAAATGTTCATATGTTGTGGTATCAAGATATTAAGAGAACAGTCAAGAAGTGAAGCACCCATTTCTTAAAGACAGTGTTTCTTAATGCCTTTTTTAATGTATCTTAACCCACTCCTAAGGAGATATTTCAATGTTTTTCTTAAAAAATTACAAATGTCCTAACATTTTAATGTCAAAAACATGGTTCATGTCTCTTTTTTTTATATACAATGAGTACTCTAGATATCCAAAAATCATTGTAAGACTTAAGTTTTTTTCATGCCCTATGCATGAATTTTCTACTCTTAGATGATAAACACAGGTTGAAAGTGCATGAGTTAGCAGGGTAGAAATATGTGCTTGAAAGTTATGCTGTTATATTATCAATCTCTAATAAGCATGTAATACTTTTTGTTACTAACTAGATTTTCGCATCTGAAATATTTTGAGTTCATTTTGTTGAGCCTCTTAATTCATGCGCTTCATGTCAGTCCCTTATTAAAATTCTTCTATCTGGGAACAGTACTTACCAGTAAATGCACAGTGCGTATTAAATCAATTACCAGAATTTGAAGAGACCCAAGTGTATTTTTAAAAATACCTTCAATGTCCTTGGCATCTAGCAAGGTGTTGCATCAAATTTCTAAATTATCAGAAGTTATAATTATCTTCTGAATGTAGGCAAGGCACAATCTGAACTAATAAAAATTTTTGATTGCCTTTATTTGACTATAATTTATACCAATGCAGCAATACAGTAAATATCACAGTAGCTTCTATATAATGACAGAAACAAGTTATGAAATTCAAACTTAATATCCTCTAAATGTTCCAACCAAGAGCCCATGAGATTGTCTCCAGACTTTAACCCACTCAAGTATGGGGAAATACCATGAAGATGTTTACTCTCTATCAACTGTAATTGATATTTTTAAGGTGATGGGAAGAAAATAAGTGTATGGGATCTTCAGATTTGCTTCTTTTGTTTGGAATTGCTCAAAATCACAAGTAACTACAGGGCAAATTGATATCTCCTCAGTTGAGTGGTAACCTTTTCCTCCTCTATTTCTTTTCAAGGTTTGTAAACAAACATATGTGAGACAAGATATTAAATAGTTACTCTCAAACCAAACTTCCATATTGGCAGTTGAGGCTATGCACAAATTGATTTCACTTTTACATTTTTCAGCTATATTTTTCTTTTCCCATCACAAATGTTTAACTCTTTTTCTATGTTTTCTATGTTTCTGTGACTGCACACTGAAAGAATCATGCCAGTTGCCACCTTGACAATTGAGTTGCTTACTTATTAGAGTTTTGCAGGCATTATGAGAAGTCACACACATGCAACAAGGTGCTTAAGAAATCCTCAATAATCTCATTCATTGATCCATCCCTTCCTTTCCTGATAGTGCTTGTTTATCTCAGCTGGTCCACACAACATGTCACTGATGTGACAGAAACCTCTATACACTCAATTGGCCTCATGAGTTTCACTATGTACCATGCTTTTTTCTCAGCATAAAGAAATATATTTTCCTAGCACCAGAGAATCAGATGGGAAAAAATCCTACCGTCAAAGGATTTATATGTTAGGAGAGGGAAATAAGTAATAAAAGTGATACACATAATATGGTACATGTAGATAAATCTAAAGTTTTATATGTAGAGCAGGAGGAGTTGTTGGGAAAGTTTCCTTATAAATAACCAGCTAGTAAAATGACTCCACTAGCCTTGTATTATGAAAAGAACCGTGGACACAGACAATATGAACAAAAGTGACTGTGTTTCTGATAAAAAGTCAACTTACTTTTATGAAATGGACATCTAAATTGAGTACCTTTTCTTTTATGATAAACATATTGTCAACCTAACAAAAGATAATTCAGGAACTCTAACTCTAACTGAGCAAAGTGTGGCAGAGTGGAGACAGATTACAATCTTAGAGAAGGAAAGCACACAAAGAGTCACCAAAAAATGTCATTCAAATAAAAACTGAAGGCAGATTATAAATTTCAATTGATGATAAGAGATTTGGGGATTAAAATCATTCCTCAGTTTTTCCAAATCATTTTCTCAGTCTACATATCAATAATTTTTTGTAGGGGTGATGGAGATTGAATTCACAACTATGTGCTTACAAGGCAGGTGCTTATGCCATTGAGCTAAATCCCCAGCCCCCTCAATAATTAATTTTATAAGTCTCTTATGTGAAATCTGTGAACAGAACTCTTCATCCTCAAAGAACCTTATGTATAGAACAAAATTTCATACAAATTATTTTATTTACAATCTTATGTATTTTATTTATGCATTTAAAGATATTATATTGAGACACTTTAGCTTTAGCAGAATGAAAAAGCAATCTGTGGAATAAAATTATGAGAAATTCTTTAAAGGTCAGAATTTAAGAACTGCATCCTGAAAGGTTAGATGAGAGTTGAAACTGGAATTCAGACCTTGGTATTAAATACCCCTACGTGTCTGGAGACCCTTTGATATATGCTGTATCAAAATTTCATGTACAAAGATAAATGATCTAGGAGCCTCAACTCTGTACCTCTAGCATTAGTTTAGAAATATTTTTTCTTTACTGACTCCAAATCTGTATATTCTTCTCAGCTTTTTCTTTCACTTTTTCTCACTGGTTCTTTGCAACGCTTCCATCTATCTCAATAACACACTCCAGGATTATTCATCTCATCCTCCCTCATTTTTTCCACTACAGAAACTCTGCCACACATTACCTGTATCGAATTACTGCAGGCCTTAAAAAATGATAATACATCTGACCAAATTTGGCACTTGCTGAATATAAGACATTGTACTATGCTCTGCATTGTATTAATTCAGTTTGCTCTGATGACAGTCTAAGAAACAGCTACCCTATTGTGCTCATTGACTTTTTAAATTAAGTAAACAACGGCACAGAAAAACTAAACAACTTGCCGAGGCAAGAACTGCCAAGAGCCTATGTTCTTAATGAATGCTTATAATTATACCAAAGGTATATAGCTATTTAATATGTTTAATAAGTGAATATCTTTTGCTAAATCAAAGAAAAAATATGTTGAATGAATAATACATCATGACCATTTTTAGCAAATTCATAATGAAAGGGAATTCTCCAGCCTAATATGACTAATATGAAAACCTACTGCTGATATCATACTTAATAATGAAATTATAAAAGCCTTACCCCAAGATTAAAAATCAGATAGAGACATCTGTTCTCACCAATCCTACTCCACATATTCTGAAGAGAATCTAATCAAGGCAATTAGACAAAAATTAAATAAGGATGGCTCCAAATTGTAAAGGAAGAAGTAAAGTCATCTTTATGCATACTTGGCATGACCTGTACAGAAATCTAAGATCTAAAAAAATTCTCCTAGAAAATAATAGTCAACTTAAACATTCAGCATTATTTGCTTAAGAGGAAAAATGTCTTCATGCATGTGTGCACTTATGTAAAGGTAATATACTCATTCATAACAACTCTATTTGTAGTTTTCCCAACCCAAATGATCACCAATACAGTAATAAACAAACAAATTATGGTATTTTCATATAATAGAATACTACTCATTGTGAAAAAAGTAAAGATGAGTTATCCCAGTATACAACATAGATGGGTCTCAAATAATAGTGATAAATACGAAAAAGCATAATATTATTTAATTTTTATAAATTTCCATAAAATACGTATTAATCTGTAATGACAGTAAAAATCCAGGCTTGCATGGTGAAGACTGGAATGTGCAAGGAGACCTTGCAAATCAGCATAAGAAGCATTACTCACTCAGTAATGTTTTTGTTCTCTTGATGGTAGTGATGGGTACCTATTTCAGAAATATTCAGTTATTCAATTTAAATGCATCCAGTGTACTAGTGTGATTATTATTCCTCAATGAAGCTGTTAAAATGTCTATGTTAATTTATCTCAATATCCACTGAACTTAAATAATTGTTATTCATAAGTGTTGGTGATTTGTCGTAATCTATGCAAAGTGTAACACTATAAAAGTAGCTACATATGCTATGGTTATTTTCTTTACTGAAAAATTGCTATAATGCTTCATGTAAACATCAAAACTTCACTTTCATATTTGTACATGCTCACGTCACTTCCATTGCCACTGTTCTGATGTTTATAACTGCTAAAATAAGCAAAAATTAAATCAATGATTTGTTATCGAAAGGAATGCTGATATTAGCTTAAATAAACAATGACTATGAGCTAACTCATTTCATTAATCATCAGAATTAGCTTAAAATTTGACTGTGACATTTTTATAAGAAGCCAGATACTCAAAATTCATAGAAAAGGTGCTTCTTTTGGCATGTCAGGGAGATATATTGATCAGGATACTCAAAATACCTTATGTAATGCAACAAAAAAAGTGACTGAAATGTGAAAAAACTATTCAACTCTCAACACTGCAAGACTTACTTGCAGGAATTTATTCTGAAATGTCTTCTGGTATCACATAAACCTGACATATTCAAGAAAATTGTTTTCAAACTTTTTAAGACAAAAATTGTCTACCTGAAAAAGTTGTAAAATTTTATTTTCTCTATATATACTTAAAATACAATTTAAAGCTTCCTTGAGTAATTTATTTTAAAGAAGAAGGGGTCTAAAAGGAATGAAAATTTCCATAATCATTATCAAAGCCTAGACCTTAAAACTGGAAGAGTCTACAAATCAGCTAGTGCAATTCTCTGTTTTAAAGATGAAAAAGTAAACCCTGCAGTGAGATACAAAACTGATATACTGAGATAGCAGAGGTGAGGAATTAAGACCCAGCAAACACTCACTTCATTCTCTTTTTCCTCTCTTGATGATTATAAAGAGAAAAGAAAAGACAAATCTTGAGATTAAGAGCAAAATTTCCAGTGTCCCTGGGCTCTTTAAAGAAATACACTATCTATTCCATAAATGCACTGCCTTCGGTATCCTTCAATACTATAGGCTTCATACACTTCATTTGTTAAAAAAAAAAAAATCATGAATATTAAGTAATTGACAGCTGCATGCTTTGACCCAGGCCTGAAGCAAGCACCAGGTGTATTAGGAACTATGATTCTACAAAGAATAGAAGGAGAGAGCTAATTAAATTCTGGAGAACTCATCTGCAGAGCTTGAGATACCCTCTGGCATTTGTTAACACCAGGCAAAAGTCCCTAATTACAGATCTACTGTTCATGACACTAAAGTGCTTAGGATTAGCCCGGTGTGCTTTTCTGTGCCTGTAATTTTATCAGGAAATGTGAAACCATCAAGGAACTTGACAGGTGTCATTTTACTCAAATGGAGTTGCTTTCAACAAATCTAAAAAGGAAATGCATTTTCTCTATTAGATCAAATTAAACAATGAAAATGCTTTCCACACTCTTTTCTTGTTAGTTGTTAAGAAAAAGACCATGAGAATTGACTCTGGCTTTAAAGGATTGGCACTTCAGTTGGTTTGATAGTGCTGCCACAGCTGAAGCATTGTTAATTGATGGACATTGTAATATGGAAAAAAATAACATTTAATTCAATTCAGAAAATATTTATTGAGGTCTTGTGAGGGAGTATTCTCTCTGCACAATCCTGTGGCTAAGAACTATTCCAAAGTAAAAAGCCTATAATCTTGTGATGTCAAATTACAGTTTCAAGCTGACTTTCCAGAGCTAACTCTACAGCTGTGTGATAAAAAACATGACTGATCGGTGGATGGGGTTTGAAAACTGTTTAGAAAGAAATGTTTTTGTCTGTAATTTCTCCGTCACCTGCATACAATGATGCCAAACTGAGTCATGGAAAGTATCTATGTTGAATGGAAACCAAGATTTACCAAATTCCTACTTGAGTGTTGTAAACTGTAGAAGCATGAGCTCAAGCAATTTGTCTAAGTTCTCTCTTCAGTCATAATACTGCTACAAGAGTATACAACAAAATGTTCCTTTCAGTCCTTCTTTTGCACAAAATCCTGTTTATTTTTTTCTGGTTGTTTATTCATCTTTTTAGTGCACACAAATCTTATTCATGGGACAATAGGTCAATGGTTGAATTAGCATATTCTAGGAAAAATTGATTTTAAGTTGAGTTTAGTTACAAACCTGAAAGTCAGTTAGCAGTTGCATATACTTTTCTTTGATTACATGCAGCACGTTGTAAGCAATAAAGCCCTATCCTGGTTATGAGCAAGTTCGTGGTATAAATTAGCTTCCATGTAACGGTCTTGTTATATTACTTTGTGTAGTTTTGGGTCACAGTATTCAATATACTAGGCCTTCATTTCTTTGTCCTTTAAATAGCAATAGGCTATGTTAAAGTATAAAATGAAATAAAGTTTTACCTCATGCATAAATATTATGAAAAAATCACTTTTATCCTTTCCCCCATCCCAGTCATTACTTCCGTTTGAACAGTTTCTTTCTCATAATACTAAGGAAGGGAGAATACTTATATTTCAGCCTTTACTTATAACTGGATTTCACTGTACATATAAAAACCAAATAAACCCTGTGTGAGAAGTGTCATTACAAATTCTTAACATAAATTTATTAAAGTCAAATCACTGAAATTGAAACCTCTTGATGCAACTTTCTAAAATGGTCTGATGTATTTGTGGTCCTAAAAACTGTTGAGCAGCTACAAGGTGATAGGAAGGGATAGTTTGAAAGAAATACTGTGATTTCAGAAACTAGTTAGTTTTTTTTTTTTTTTCAACTTGGATACAATGCCAAAATGAGCTGTTTCATTAGATACATTGTTATACTTCATGAACCATAATGGAATGAATATTTGTTTATAGAAAATCATTGATTATAGAATAATGTTTGCATCTCAGAAAAGTTTCAATGAATTGTAAAATGAGGCCAGTATGATAGTAAAGCACAGTGCAAACTGTAAAATGTTTCAAAATGATTATATTGTAATTGTAGCACATCAAAATTCATACAAACATATATAAAACAATTATGAGCTAAATAATTATGTAACCTTATTTAAATGAATAAGTAGTAATAAATGAAAGCAAGAAAAGTAATAAAGTACAGGAAATATTATGAATTTGAAAACTTAAAATGTGAATAATATTCTGCATTGAATAAAACCTACTAAATTCTGAACAGCAAAAATGAAAAACAAGTAGTCTTATAACCTTCCAAGATTTGGATTCATTATAAAATGCTGAATTTGAGCAGCATAGAGGTATTGTTACCTTATATAAGAAATAGATAATAACAATATCCAAAGTCTTTTGGACAATAGAGAAAAAGATTATTCTGAAGAATTGTCTCAAGAATTAGGTGTTTAACCAAGTGAATCTCCTCAGTATCTCCTATACAATTAAATATATAATACTGTAATTCTCCAGATACCTTGCTGTGAGTCAATTCTAGGGTAGAAACATTGCTTAATGTAGGAGGAATAGTTTCATATGCTTTTCAGTCCAGGGACAAACACAGATTACTGTTCCATCACTCGTTAACCCAATCTTCTGTTATTACTGTCCTAAAGACTCTGATGCAGCCAAAGTACTGTTAGACATCAGTAAGTTGAAATAATGAGGTTTGGGAGAACATGCAGACTCAAGCCATTACAGACTCAATCAAAGTGCAGATAAGTGGAGGAAAAAAATTATGTCAAATAAATGTCACATATTTGTATCTAAAACTGTAGTCTACAGTATGTATTGATAAAATATTTTATGGCTAGTTTATTCAAAAAGCTATTCTCCAGCCAAGAGTCTTCTTGTTAGTTGGACATGTTAAACATGTTCAACTTACACTGTCAGTTCACTGAAAGTTTGTCGGTGTTCTGATAGAACACAGACATAGAAAGATCAGGCAAAATCTCATTCTTTGAAAAGCTTCAAATTTAATTTAATTGGGGCAAAACATCACCATCTGAGAAGCTAAAAGTCTTCAGAATGCATTAATTGTTCTCGGCTAAAAGGCACATTAAATAAAAAATCCCAGAAAGGAGTTCAGAGTAATGGAATGAAGAGACATTACATGAGCTTGACCTATAGGAATAAGTAAAAAAAATTTAAGGAGATAGAAATTTGGAGACTTTCCAATTAAGAACAAAAAAGTAAAAATTGTGAGTGGGGATGATCTTGTTTTGAAGTGGAGATTTGTAGGAAACTTCTGCATGCAGCAGAGAAGAAAATCAGAGTAAATGGGTTATGTGTTTGACTACAGCAAACCAAGCTCTATTCACTGTTGATCTGTGTATGGGGCTGCTGCTACAGACTTGACACTGACTTCCACATCGCTTCCTGTGGTTTTACTTAACTAGTTTAACTATAGCATCAAATACTAAGTAGCTTGAAATCATGAGTAGTAACATAACTGCTTAAATGAGATTATTTGTATTTAGGTGATAGTGCAAGACCCAGGTACATGCAACTTTTCTCACAAAATTCCAGATTGGATGAAAATATACACAGGGGAGATGTTGTACCCACTTGTTTTCTGCATTGTCATAATATTTGTTATGTGAAACGCACCCCTCTGTTCCCTATTTCTCTTCCTACTCAATCTCCATCAATCTCTCCACAAATACACAGTAGAAATTTCTCTAAAATGCAATCAGCATAATGGACAAGCTCAATAATCTGATCCTTAAAGTTATTCATGAGGAAAAATTCATACATTTTGATCCTGAGCCTTACTTTTTAGCATTTAGACATAAAAATACTTGGACTTGATTCATCTGCAGCAATGTTTTTCTCTGTGAGTGACATGAGTATCAAGCTCAGATCTTAATAGTTAAACAGAACAATGAAATCCAGTGCTACAGACTTGATGATATTGGTACTGTGTTAAATTTATCTTTTAAGGACTTTTCTGACTCTCCAAAGTACAGAGAGAGACATTATGATTTCCCTTCTAAGGAACCATCTCTAATATTTTTTTCCCTCTAATACCCTTAGAAATGTGATGATAAGATTTCCTGGGGAAAGGCAGTCTCTCCCTCATTCTTTTGTTACTGTAAGCCAGCAAACACACTTATTCATAGAATAGCAAGTAGAGACATCATTCTACAGTATTTTTGTCTGATTAACACATCTATCTTGCATTTTACATTTTGTAGAGTGGAAATAGAATATACACACAAACCTGAGAGGAATACAAAATACTATAAACACTTCTTCTAAGAGGAAAATCCTAGAGTAGGTTCCGGTGGCCAGAAGTATAGAGACCACTTATCCTTCTTCCCAATGTCTTTCCATAATTAAGAACAAACTTATTATTTTGCTTTGGCCGATTCTATACAGCATGGGCAGAGTTAAATTGCTAATCATCCAATTTTTTCAAACACCATGGAACTTCAAAAGACCTCCCTCTGCCCTTAATCTCTAATTACTAACATCTTTCTGTGATTTCCATGTCCATAGTATATGCAGATGCGTTATATATTGCTGTCATATAAATTGGATCTGAATGAAAGTTGTAAGGGGAAGACAATTTCACTCATTGGATTATTGAATCATTTGTTGTATAAACAGAGGGGAAAACACCAAAGATACACACTATTATCTTCTGTATATTGAAGGTTATGTATTTTCAGAAGTTAAATCATTTTTGCACACTTCTGGGAAAGAGAGGAGAAGAAAGAAAATAGATGCCATTATATGACTGTCAATATATCTCTTTTTTTTTTCTACATGGGAAGATAAAGAAATTGAGAAGATATTTTGATGTTATAAAACAAAATACAAAAGATTGTAATTTTAGACTGTGTTAATCATAAAATATTGTTAACTTAAATGATATGAAAGTAATAATATGTCATAATACTGTTTGCCACCTTGTTTCTTTGGAATGTTAAATTACATTCCCCAGACAAAAGGGTTGACGTGATGATATATTCAGATTCGAGATTTTAAATTCCTTCCCTTAAGAGAAGCCTGACAATTCCTAATGAGATGATAATTTCACAATTTGAGAGGTTTTTTTTTTATATAAATGCTGGGTAATATCAAGTAACAGTACACTAGACTAATGGTATTTGTCTTCTAAATACTCATCCAAGTAAAATCATGTAATACGAGGGAGGTGACATGCAAGATAGCATCTTCACAAGTATTATTGTTGTAGTTGTTGTTGTTGGCTTTTTGAGACAAGGTCTCACTATGCAATTCAGGCTGGACTTGCACTCACTTTGTAGCCCAGGCTCATCTCAAACTGGCAAAGATACTCTTGCCTCAACCTTCCAAGTGCTGGGATTACAGGCATGTGCCACCACACCCACCTCAAAAGTAAAATATTTCATCTGTTTAGCTTCAAATTTTAACGTTTTTGGTCACATTTTAAGTACATTTCTTTATTAGTATTTTCACATTTAGATACAGTAATTCTTTTCTAAGGTCTCAAAGACATGACGCACCTGAATATGAAAATATTTTGTTTCTTCTCAACTTTCCTTTAAGGAATCTTCCTTTTCAAGGGTGAAAAACACAAAAAGTCTGAGTACACAGTTCACTAAAGAGAATCCATAGATATGACAAATAAAAATCTACTCAATATAACAATTTGAATTAGCAATTTACACTATATGCTTATTAGCATTCTTAAAGCATTTTTTAAACTGACAATACCAAAACTGGAAAAGATGTAAATAAGAGCCATACTCATTCACTGGTGGTGCAAAGGCAAAATGATAAATACACACTAAAATAGTCTATTAAAAAGCTATCTTAACTGTACCATGTGATAAAGCAACCACATTCCTGGGCATAAAAACAAGTTAGTTTAATGCCTATGTCCATATAAAATCTACACAAAAATATTTCTATCTGCCTAATTGATAATATCTTCAAATAAGATGAAGCCAAGATGTCTTTCAACAGGCGAATAAACAAAAACTATAAGCATGCAATAGAATATTATTCAGCAGGAAAAATAATTGAACTACCAAGACACAAAACAACATAAAAATTCTTAAGTGCATATTACTTAATGAAAGAAGACAGGTGAAAAGACTACATACTTTTTGGTATCAAATATATTGCACACTAGAAAAAAATGAAACTACAGAAACAGGAAGAAAATTCAGTAATGGCCAGGGACTACAGATAAGAAGAGAGAAATGAATACATAGATGAACCCAGAGAATCATAAGGCAGTGAAACAATTTTGCCTGTTACTATCACAGTGGATACACGAGATCATGGATTTGTCAAAACTCATAGAACTATGCAACTCAAAGTGTGAACCCTACTGTAAAGCACAGACTTCAGAAAATAAATAAAATGAATTGCCATTGTATTACCAATTAAAACAAATTATCACACTAATATAAATTGTTAATGATGAAAGAAAGAAGGAAGATTTGGAATGTCTTGATACTATTTGTTTAATTTTCTGTAACTTAAATCTCCTCTAAACATGAGCTAACTTCTTATAAAAATGGAATTAAAGTTGACGAATTTACATTATTTAGTTTCAAGAGTTATGAAAATGTCACAATTATACACATCATGGTGTTGATATAGAAATAAAAATAGACTGCCTTGAAATTAATTTCACAATTAATTAGCTTCCAAAGAGCATGTAGATCTGCATTTGTTAGTCTAAACTATGAAATAATATACAAAACTGGAAGAAAATCTTGTAAATGTCTTAAAAAGAAAATCAGATACTGCAAAGCATGATAAAAGCAACAAATTATATTTCATAAAAATTAAGATGTTTAATATTTAAATGAAACTATGAAAAAATGAGAAAAAAAGACCCATTGAAGACTGAAATAGCTGAAAATACAGCAATAGCTGAAAACACAAATTTTGTATATTCAGGACATATTTTTTTGTCTTTTTCCTTTTTATCGGTACCAGGGATCGAACTCACAACTGCCTGCTTGCAAGGTAGGTGCTTATGTCGCTGAGCTAAATCCCCAGCCCCCAGGACATATAAAATTTACGTTATAGTAGTCAAATGTTATCTAATTAAAATTCTATTAAAATATGAACAAAGATAAAACCCAAGAAGAGTTATGGCATATAACACAAAAATGATGCTAACATTATTAGTCATTAGAGAAAAATAAATTAAAACCACATTGAGATACTACTTTATTCCTATTAAAATTTTCAACATCAAATATTGGCAAGCAATGGAAACAGCTGGAATTCTTACACTTTGCTTGTGGGAATGGAAAATAGCATATTCCCTTTGGAAAATAATTTGACAGCTTTTTTTTCTGAAATACAAACTTACAATTTCCATGTGACCCAACCATGAAACTCTTAGGTATTTCCCAAAAGAAATTGTCCAAAATAGATTGGTGTCTGGATTGTCGTGCAACTTTATTCAATGTAGTTCCAAACTGTAAACAACCCAAACGCCTACCAGCTGGCCAATGAAGGTAAACTGAAAAATTACCATCTAACCACAATTGTTAAGCAATGAAATAAATGAATTACTGATGTGCAGTGACATGGATAAATCTAAAACATATTATGGAAAGTGAATAAGGTTAATCACAAACAATTATATATTGCATAATCTTACTGATTTGAAATTTTACAGAAGTAAATTTTAGATAACTAAAAATCAGCATTCTAGAACTAAAAGAGGGAATTAACTATTAAACTGTATCCTCAAATTGATAGATTTTGCTTTATATGAATTATCCTTGGATTTTAAAATCAACTTCATATTTTCCACTGAAGAACCTTCAAAGCGGGAAATGTCCACCCACTGGTGTTTATCCTCTTCATACTGAAACATATCCAAAATAGATGGTGCGTCTCTTCCCTAAGCACACATCACATGTTATTAACTCCATGCCTTTTGCACAACATAGTCATACTTGTTCAGTTTAGAGTATGACATTAGAAATTCCCTAAGGATATCTTAGAAATGATAACGATTTCACAGATGGAAGTGACTTGCACAATTTCCCAACTGCATTAACAAAAACGTCAGACATCTATCCACCTGATTCCAGATCGAATTCTCACTACCATCAGAGGTCTTCATCCACACACTTAGACTCAAACACTCTATATTTCTGTGCAAACAAGTTTTGTCTGAGACATATTCTGGTCAGAATATATAATAATTCCCTATTTTTAAAGTGGGCCACTGCTTTTATCAAGATCATTATTTTTGCTATTTAATCTTTGACCTTGTTTTATATTAAAGTATAACTTAATTTAATCTCACTGTTAAATTTTGAGTCTGAATATAGTTATATGTATTGTTTTATCCCAGAAAATTATGTGCATGGTGCTTGATAATATAGTTTTGGTTTGGTTTGGTTGCTTTTATAAATGTGTATTGGCAGCAAATGAATCAAAATTGTTTATCAGAAGACTCTGTATCTGTTTGATGATGAATCATTTGAGTCAGCTTTCATTAAAAGGACTTAAAGAATATACTATGTGAAATGTTTAGATGCAATGGAAAATATTTACATCATAAAAATCCAAGTATATTTATCCAATGATGTCCAGATATTTAAAAACCTTAAATTCAAAATACTAAGTTAAATGGCAAAGCAGTGGACCTAAGTGACTTGCATTCCTGCAACAAAACTTACAGAAACGGTTGCCCTGCATCCTCAGTCGTTTTTCCATTTAATGAATATTTCAGTTGTTTTATGCATACAATGTTACATTGGCAAATGCTTGTTTAATGGACTGAATCTAATGAAAACTGAAGCTATGAATGTGTCGACTCATCTTGTAGCTTTTACAATACCTGAATTTTCTCCAACTTTTCAAAATAGATTTTGCCAGGAATCCTTAAAATGAGGTTAATTTACTGTCTTTGAGGGATGAGAGAAGATTGCTTCAACTAATCTTCATAGTCCTCCATTCAGGGCTCATATACACTTGGATCCATATTTTGACTTAAATGTGCTAACTTGAAAAACAAAAACTATGACTATTGTATGATCCAGCTATACTGCTCCTCAGTGCATACCTGAAAGAATTAAAGCAGCATTCTGTAGAGACACCAGCGTATAATGTTTATTGCCGCATGATTTGTAACAGTCAAATTACAAATAAGGCTAGCGACCCACAAACAATGAATAAAGAAACTGTCATGTACATACACAATGGAGTACTATTCAGCCATAAAGAATAATGAGATAATGTCACTTACAGAAAAGTGGGTGAAACCGGAGAACATGGTATGAAGTAAAATAAATCACTCTGATGAAAGACAAGTAATAACAGTTATTATTATTATATGGAATCTCGGGGAAAGAATAGAAGTAAAATTAGGTGTCATATTATTAGATAAGAGGGAATTTTTCACAGGAAGTAAGAATAAGGGGTAAAGAAGGATGAAAGTTAGAGATACATTTGAAGTATACTACATGTACGTAGAGAATTACCAGTATGATTTTTATACAACAATGTTTTAGGTGGAAAAACAGATGTTATAAATGTAAAACTCACTTCAGTTAGAACACCATATAATTTGTAAAATTCTCCCTATTTATTGAGAGATCTTGAAAATAGAAACCTAAGCCATCATAAGTGGCTTTGGAGACATAAGTGACCTTCTAGAAGAGATGATAGCAGTTTTAAAATTTTGTTTAGAGAAATTTTGTTCACTATTTCTTAGAATTTACCATAGAAAACTTGCCTTAAGAAACTGTTGTTTTAGTGTGAGCTTTTAACCACAAGAATGAGATTACTTTGTTCTTAAATTTTGTATAACCAGTCAGTTCCTAGTAAAATTTCAATAGAAATAGGGAGTCAATTTTCTAGAACTATATAATGTGATGAAAAAATATGATATTAATTTAAGCTTTTAAACATCATTATTTTTATAAAAACCTTGTCATTACCCCCTCCAAACTATGCCATCTCTTAACACCTATGTGGAAGTATAGATTTTCCCTACCAAGACTGGGGATTCTATAGGGTCCCCAAGCAATCCAGATTACCAGATGTGCCTGAGAAGAAGCAGTGAAAAAGGATTACGTGGAATTTAAATTTTACATCCATAAAAGCAAACAAGACAAAGACCCAGGTAATGTTGAACCAGTGCCGAAACTGCTTTTAGTAAAAAACTGATGCTCATTAGACTGAAGTGGAGAAAGAAAGCTACCTGTAAAACGGAACTGATAATGTGAATAAGAATTATGAAGATAATTGTAAAGGTAGTCACACATTTGGAATTTGTCCTTAGCAGAGTTAGATTTATTTGTTCTCCTTTTGCCTGGCACTCTACATTCTAAAGAAAAGCTGCACCTAAATTATCACCGTATTAACTGCTAAATAATCTCTTTTAGATTTTCAGAATCCAGAACGTAAGTGACTTTCTCATTCTATTAGAATATATAAAGATTAGACTTGACATCTAGAAAAGTAATGTGGTGATCTAAAGCACAGCAAATAGGTCCATGAAAATAGAAGGTCCCTCTCAGCATGAGCCACCTGCCCATTTGTCCACTGTTCCCCTTCTTCAACTTATGAAACCCTCTCTTGAACCTCAGTTCCCCGAGGATGCTTTGGGGATGATAGTGCCCTCCATCATCTGAGGGCCACCATTTACCTTCTTCCCACCAGCTTCTGTCTTCATGTGTTGACTTATTAGCAACCTAAAGACATTTTAGAATGTATATTCATCTAAACTATTACTAAGAATAAATGAAAAAAGATATTTTTACATACATCAGGAGAGTAGAGTTTTATTGTCCCCATGTCTTCAGCAAAAAAAATTAATATTTACCCTAAAAAGAAAAAAGAATACATTTAGACTATTAAAGAATACAGGAAAGAAAATGTTCATCAATTATATAGACCCTCTAGCCACAAATTATAGAATTACTACTGATGATTATACATGTCCCCCTTTAACCATGGGAATACATCCTATAATTCCAGTTGATGTCTGAAATCATAGTAAAAAAATTTATAAACCGTTTTTATCCTTTTCACTTGCACCTAAATAAAGTTTAACTTACTGTCCATCACAAAACAAAAAATTAAATACAAAGATTATTAAAATATACTATAATAAAGGGAATGTCAATGTGGTGAAAATATCATACTGCACAGTAATTACCCTTCTTCAAGTAATGCTGTGAACTAATGTAGGATGTGAAGTGAATGGCATCAACTTTGTTCCAAGCCAGTAAGTTACGGCTGACCTACTAGGTCACATTAGAAGAAGGATCATCTGCTTCAGGTGATCCTGAATTTTGGCAGTATGACAGTGTTGCCGGCAGTATACCCAGAATTGACCTAAGGGTTGGGCATCTTTAAAGCTGAAGGTTCTTGTTTTCAATCTTGTATGACTAATTTTAATGCATGTTTTCATCTCATGGCTACATTCACTAATCTTTTCCTTTTGTATCTGTTCTATTTGAAACTGTTTGGCAAATTTGGTAAGAACCACATTGTTGGTTCTGCCTCCATGTCCTCCTTGTCATCTTTCTCTTGTTATGAAGGTGACTCAAAAAATACATCCAGTTCTTCAATTGCTGCCATCACTAGTTGGCTTCCATGTACTTTTCCACTTCTCCAAGTATTTAGGCAAATACATCTTTACTAACTCGTCATGTGGTGTAAACTGTTTTCCCAATATTGTTATCCAACCCCAGGAATACTTTAAAACTCACTCAGGCTTCATTCATAAGTTCTTTAAGAAGACATTTTAAATTTATTCATTATTTTAATTCATTCATTGAAACACTTTTAATTTAATCATTGTTACACTGATAAACCTTATTTTAGCAGCAGTAGTAAATGATTTATATCACCGTATTATCTATATTAAGCTCTATGTCAAATTGCTGATTGACTATGGTCAAATACCAGGTAACTATATGTGGCTATAAGAAAACAAATATTGCTATCGTTAGTGGCTGAATCAATAAAATTGTATTTGGAGGCAAAAAAAATTAGTATTTTTATTTTCATAACAACAGATTCAGGCTAGCCAAATGTGCTGCCTATTACTAATAGCACCTTGAATTCCAATTCTTTTCCTTCCAGGTTTTTTTTTTTTTTTTTCCTTTTTAGGATGAACCACTGGTGCTTGCTATCTATATTTTCTATTTATGTTGCAAGAATGGGTATTGTGGTGAATTGGTAACTGGTGATCAACTTATAATACCAGCTGAACTGAATCAGCATGGTTCTGAGTGTGGACGGCCCAACCTGAGGATTGTTGCCAAGCAGGATTGGAGAGGAAGAATGGAATGTTGGTTCTCTTGATGCAGTTGGTTCTCCTAAAGTAGCTTTTCAAGATTCTGTCTTTGAATGAACATGGCTGTTCTCAACATCAGAGGAACTCAGAATCTCATCACTGAAGATGGCTGTCATATTTTAGGGGGGAGCTCTGGTCCGTACTGTGAGCTTTGCTTTCCGGCTCAGGAGCAGAACCCTCGCTTCACCCCACCGGCACAGACCTTCTAGCTTCTACTGCTGTCTTTTGGGTCTGCTCAGCACGGATTCATGAAACAGAATTGTATAAGGTTTTATCATGGGCTCCAGGCCTCCAGGGGAACTTGTAGTGGATATTGTCATGGGCTTTAGGTCTTCAGCTGGACTTATGCAGGATTTTGCGATAGGATCCAAGTCCTCAGTTAGATGATTTGGATCTTAGTGTGGACAAATTTCCTGCATTCTGTCTTCTGTATTTGACTCTTTGTGTGACCATAAGCTCTGTCATATTTTTTGTGGGGGGGAGCTGTCGTCCTTACTGGGAAATTTGCTTCCTGGCTCAGGAGCAGTACCCCCCCTTCACCCAGTGGCACAGACTTTCTAGCTTCCACTGCTGCCTTTGGGTCTTTTGGGGTGACCAGAGCTGCCCCACAAAATATGGCATAAAATAATTCTGTATATTGTGTGCCCCATATCACCTTGCTTTCCTTGAAATCACTGACTAAAACAGGTAATTTCTGTTCATGTTTTTGAGTGCCTATGGGATCTTTGCTGTGAATTCTATGCTAGGCTTTTATCAAATGCACTACAGGATTACCACATAATATCAGAGTTAATTCATGTTTCCGTATTTTAGGACCTGAAACCTCGTTTAGGTGTTTTTTTTTAATTGGATTGAATTAAGTATTTTCTTCTAGAAGAGCCTGGTTTTATTTCAATTGAAAAGTTTCTTTGGATGATAATCCTTTTCTTTAATCAATTTCTTCAACTCTCCTAGAAATATGGGAGTGACTTCTTCACCAGTAATGGAGATTTTCCACAAAGTTTTATAATTTTTAGTTAAATATATTCTCAAATTGGTGTAATCGTTCCTTATTTGTAGTAGTGCTTGAATCACCCATTTCAAGGGATCTCTTTCTGAAGTTTTCACACAGACTCAGTATTTTCAGACACATCACAATTTCTGTCAGCCAAAATACATTTTCTGTTCATGTCTCGCATTCACAAATTTAATGCCTTTTCCATCTTAATAAGGACACATAACTTTTAAGATATGTGTTCACATTTTTGCAGTTTAAGCTATGAAAGTACCCCAAACCTATTTTTTATTCATCATAGTTTTATAGGCAGACATTTCTTTTCCTTTGTTAAATTGAGAACTTTAATTTTTTCAGTTAAAGGAAACCCTTGATAGTTTCTATTTGGCATATTCCAATTTCTCACATCATGTCTTTCACATTTTCAAGTCAAGTCATTGTTAGAAACTGAAATGTAAACACTGCAATAGCTTAACAGTCAGCCGAACAACTATGATGCCTACCAAAAGGCTTAATGGGAAAAAACGTTCATGGTTAGGTGACATATATAAAAATACATTGGTCAAACCTTGACTCATATCCTGAGCTGAGTGGAATAAGATGCTATGAGTTTTCACCCTGCATTTCAGAATGACATTCAATCTAAAACATATGAAATATTTTTATGGATTTTTTTCATTTATTATTTTCAGGCCATAGTAGACTGAGGGAAACCAAGACTATGAAAAATGGAGCCACAGATTATGGGGACGACTGTAGCTCAGAATTCAAATCCAGAGATTTTAAATGTATTTTATTATAAAAAGAATCCTCACTCATAAACAATTCAGTAAGGAAACAGAAGAATTGATTACAACAGTTAACATCTCTCATAGATGTTATGGGTATAAAATGACTTTTTTATTAAATGTATCACGATTACATTTTAGATGTCTCAAGTTATTTCAAATATTGAAAAGTATGTATACCATGTTGTCTGATTTTTAATCAATTATATTGTATTCAATAAATAATTTTAATCAAGTATTCATAGGCCTTCTAAAACATTAACTTATAGATTAAAAATAGAGACTAATACTACTAATAAATGAATAGAAATATAAGTGCTGAATGAGAATTTGTGAAATGCAACTAAAGGCATTTGAATTTTAAATGTACATCTTCCAGGTATGGAATTACTTGGAGAAGCTAGAAATGTAATAGCAGAGTATAGTTAAACAGAGTAATGAAAATGTCATATGAAAGCTATGTGGAAATAAATGCAGTTAAATACATAAAAACAATAGAAAAGAACAATTTCTCCTGAGAATTCTTTGTAAATACAAATAAAATAGCTACACTCCAACCCAGATTAAACAGTGGAAAAGGCTCAAATAAAATGTGTTAAAAATAATACAGAGAGGCAATACAAGAATAGAATATTTTTAAAATATGAAAGCATAAAAACTATAGTGACTTTAAGTGCATATGAAATTGTTCATTGTCTGATGTAATAGTAACTACCAAAATTAGCTTGGGTAAAAATATGAAATCTAAAAATGGTAAATAATATCTAATTGGAATAGAAATAAAATATATTTTCCTGAGAAAATGTAAGAGGAATGATTTAACAGTAAATGCCATCAATCACTTTAAGTAGAAGTAATTCTGAACCTATTCAAACTTTCTATAAAAGGGCATTTATTCAACTCATTACTGGGAATGAAACTATAGACATCACTGCTTACTAGGATAGATACCACAATCTCAGATACAATTCTCAAAATATAATTAAACTTACTAGAAATTTCACCATCATCAAGTAGGTATCTCCACACTTTTAAAAGCAAGGATGAATTGTCTTGGGCTGCGTATAAAATAGGTAACATATTTGAAGTATACATTGATGTTATAGATAAAATGTGTATAATATGCAGAGTTAATATATATTTATAATTTTTATTACAATAGAATAAAAAAGAGGAAAAGCATTCTGAAGACTGGACCTGCCTGATATAATTTATTTTAATAATCCAATAGTGATTCTGCATCAGAAAGTTATTTATTCTTCTTGTCCTAGATTAAAGAAAATTTTTAGGAGTATTCAGAAGTATTAAAAAAGTCAAAAATCTCTTTGTAGAGTAGAAAAATCTTGCCTAACAGGAGCCCGGAAGAAGAAATTTTAATTTGATTTTAAGAAAAATCTTTATTAATTTTAGTCTTTCAATTCAATGATGAAACGCCTTAAATAACTATCAGGAAATTTGTCTCTGATTCTAAACAACACTGAACCCACTATTGCAGTCAATTTAATATGAAGTGTGAATTGATGTCATGCTTAATAATACTAAGTCAAGAGAACCTAGGGAATATTAAGACTAACAAAAGTGGTCAGCATACTTATAATAATACTTTATTAATTTTGTATCTGTATTATTTGTATTGAATATGGGTTACTGATTTCCTCTACAACTAGTTGGTTGCTATGTTTTGGTCTCTTCCTGTCTGCATTTCTATTTTCATTGCACATTTAAGTGATCTGATTGTTGTTATGTGTTCCTCTTGATAAGCCTTTGTAAAATTTTATCATCTTGATGAACTGGCCCTGTAATCACTATATTTTCAATTTTTTTTGTTTCTTGACTTAAAATCTGTTTTGTGTAAAATAAGAATAGCTTTTTATACCATCCTTTGTTTTATTGACACATGAATTTTTTACCCATTTCTTCATTTTTAGGCTATATTTACTTAGAGCTGAAATGAGTCTTGATAGAATACATAAATTGGATTCCTTGTTTTTTAAAAATTTACCTATGTCTTGTGAATGGTGAATTTAATTTACTCTGTTTAATTAATTATTGTTTGTTGTGATTGTATACTATCAATGTACATTTTGTCTGTTTTGTAAATATTGTGTTCCTTGTTCACTCTTTTGCTGACTTTTGCTGGCTTTTGATTACAATATGATGTATAATGTTGTACTTTAAGGTTTCTTCTACTTTGAATCTTTTATGTTTCTAATATACTATTTTGCTTTATGGTTAATATATATCTCACACAAAGTCTTATGGTAATAATAGATTAATTTAAATTGATAATTTTAATGATCTATAGCATGATATTTCTTCCTCCTGTCTAAAAATATTTTTGGAGGGTCATAATTTGTATTTTTTTGGGTTGCTATGCATTAAAAAAATACTGTAGCTTGTAAGAATGGTTCAACACAGTTAAGTCAATAAAGGTAATACATTATCTAAACAGAAGCAAAAACAAAATCATATGATCACATAAATAGATCCAAAAAAAAGCTCCAGACAAAATTCAATATTCTTTCATTATAAAACCACTAAAGAAAACAGTTATAGAAAGACAATACCTTTATCTAATAAAAACTATTTATGACAAACCAATGGCTGACATTATACTAAATGGGAAAAAACTACAAAAAAATCCCATAAAATCAGTAATAAGTCAAAGATGTCGACCATCACCAGTTCAATTCAATATAGTACTTGAAGCATTATCAAGAGAAATCATGAAAGAGAAAGAAAAAATGATACATATAGGAAAAGAAGAGTTCAAATTATCATTATCTGCAGAAAACCTGATATTCTTACAGAAAACCCAAAGAACTCCATCCAAAATCTCTTATAACTAATAACCAAGTTCAGCAACATATCAGCTATCAGATCAACAACCAAAAAAAATAGGATTTTTGTGCATGAATAATGAACTCAATGAGAAGGAAATTATGAAAATAATGCCATTCACAACAGATTCAACAAAAATAAAGTATTTAGGAATTAATCTGAGTAAGGAAATGAAAGGGCTTTATAAAGAAAACCATAATACTCTGAGAAAGAAGATTAAAGAGGACATCAGAAAATGAATAAGCATTCCTTGCTCTTAGGAAGAAACAATATTGTTAAAATGGTCGTATTCCCGAAAATGTTATATAGATTCAATGCAATCATAATCAAAATTCTACTAACATACTATAAAGAACTAGATAAACAATCCTAAATTACATATGGACCCAAAAGAGACCCAGAAAAACAAAAGATGTTTTGAGCAACAAGCGTAAACAGGAAATCAGCCAATGCCATTGGTTCCAGACGCTGGGCAGCTTGGGGTGCACGTCCCCACACCATCCTGGAGCCCATCTAGTTTGGGATCCTCTCTCCACCAGGACAAGGAACTTCATAATTTCCTATTGAACTGGACCAGCTCTGCTGGTCTTGAATCGGTCTGCACAGGTCTTGCTGCTCCCTGCCTGGCTTGGTGGACTCTGGAGTTCCTGGCCTGCCAGAGCCATTGGTTCCAGAGGCTGGATGACCTTGGGTGAATGTCCCCTCAAGCCCATCTAGTTTGGGATGGTCGCTCGGCCCAGACAGGGAACTTAGCAGCTTCCTATTGCACTGGACCAGCTCGGCAGATCTTGAGCTGGCCTTCCTCATAGCCAGTGACCCTCTTTCAATCCAGGGGATTGTGGCCAGAGTGCCAGGAGCTTAGGGCATAAAAGAGGATTTCCAATAGGTCCTGGGGAAGTCTTGGAATAACACTTGAAACACAGAAATATAGCAAAATGATAAAATGAAAGACCACATTACAATCTCAAACCTCCATCCCATCCCAAGAAACCTTAGGAGCTAGGTACATAGAAGAAAATATATGCCACACACCCGAAATATCAGACATAATAGCAACTGAAATAAAGAAGCAACTCAGGGAAGCTTTAAAAGAATTCAAACTAGAAATAATCTCCCAGGTAAAAAAAGAAATGATAAAGAAATGAAAGAGATGCTGATCATATCTAAAGACTCAGTTTAAAAATTGGAGGAACTAAATAAAAAGATAGAATGCCTGGATGAACAACATAAGAAACAAAGAGAATACATAAAGCAGATGCAAAGAGATATACAAGAATTCAAAAATTCCATTGAAAGTCATCAAAACTTCCTCAATGAAAGTGAAGATAAAATTTCAGACGTCGAAGACAATTACACCTAATGAACAGGAAAGGGTATCTCTTTTAAAAATAACAAGAAATCAGGAAATAACAATTCAACAGCTGCAAAATGATGCAGAGAAAAACAACATAAGATTGATAGGGATAAATGAAAAAAAAGGGGACAACATAAAGGATGTCAAGAGGATATGTAGAGAAGTTATAGTTGAAAATTTCCCAAATATGAGATTGGAAACTGATCAGTAAAGCATCAGTAAAGTATATAAAACTCCAAATAGCCATAATCAAAATAAAACTACACCCAGACATATAACAATCACCATCCCAGAAATCCAACAAAAAAATAGAATACTAAAATCTGTCAGAGAGAAAAGATAGATCACCTATCAAGGAAAACGTATCAGAAACACAGCAGACTTCTCAGCTCAAACAATAAAATCAAGAAGAGCATTAAGTGAAGAATTTCAGATCCTAAAGAAAATGATTTCCAACCTAGACTGATGTACCCTGCAGAATTATCCTTCAGAATAGATGGAGCAATAAGATACTTCCATGACAAAGAACAGCTGAAGAGTGTCAGGATCATCAAGCCAACTCTGCAAAGAATACTGAAAGACAGTTTAAATATACTCAGGAAAAAAAAACACTAAACAAAGCAGACAATTAAACAGAATAGAAAGATAAAGATGCAACAACAGAAAGATAACATGTCAAAAATAAACCAACATATATACATATACATACATATATATATATATATATATATATATATATATAACAGTTCAAACCATTAATGTAAATGTTCTCAATGCACCAATTAAAAGAAACAGACTGGCAGAATGGATCAAGAAACAAAATCCAACCATATGCTGTCTACAAGAAACCCATCTAACCCAAAAGGATACTCACAGACTGAAAGTTAAAGGATGGAAAACAATACTTCATGGACTAGGAATCAAAAAAAAAAAAAAAAAAACAGAGGTAGTTATTCTCTTTGCAGACAATGTGAACTTCAAGCCAATAATGATCAGAAGAGATAAAGAAGGTCATTACATACTGGTTAGGGGAAAACTGCAAGAGGAAGAGATAATAATCTTAAATATATACGCACCAAATTCCAGAGTTCCCAGTTATATAAAATAAGTATTAACAGAAATGAAAAACTAAATTAGCAGTAACACAATTGTAACAGGAAACCTTAACACACTATTGACACCAAGGGACAGATCAACCAGACAGAAAATCAGCAAAGAAACAACAGAACTATACCACACCTGTGAACAAATGGACATGATAGACATACACAGAGTGTTCCATCCAACAACATCAGAATACACATCCTTCTCAACAGTACATGAGTCATTCTCTAAAATAGACCAAATATTAGCTCACAGAACACATTTAAATAGATGCAACGGAGTTGAAATTATCCCTTGTATGGTGCTATGGTCCGATAGCATGCAATGGATAATTTCAACCCTTTTGCATTTAAATCATAGCACCATGAAATTAGAAATTAATGATAAAAGATACTGCAAAAATCCCACAAACACATGGAAACTGAATAACACACTCTAGAGTAATCAGTGGGTCACAGGGGAAATTAAAGAAGAAATTAAACAATACCTACAAGCAAACAAAAATACAAATACAACTTACCGGAATCTGTGGGATGCAATGAAAGTTGTCCTCAGAGGAAAATTTATTGCATTGAGTTCCCATATCAAGAAAACAGAATGAATACAAATAATTAACCTGATGTTATACCTCAAACGTCTAGAAAAAGAAGAGCAAGTCAAGCCCAAAGCCAAAACAAAACAGGAAATTATAAAAATCAGAGCAGAAATTAATGCAGTAGAAACTAAGAAAACTTTAAAGTCAGGCACAAGACAGTGATGTCCCTTATCACCACTCCTATTTAATATAGTACTGGAAATACTAGCCAGAGCAGTTATACAATACAGAGAAATAAAAGGGGTAAAGATAGGAAAAGAAGATGTTAAATTATTATTTGACATTAAATTATTATTATTCTTCTACATAGAAGACCCCAAACTCCATTGAAAGTCTCTTAGATATAATAAATAAATTCAGCAATGTAGCTGTATACAAAATCAATACTCAAAAACCAATGACATACTTATACACTAACAACAAAATCACTGACAGAGGAATAAGAGAAGCCACACCCTTCACACTAGCAACCAAAAAAAAATGATATATTTAGGAATTACTCTCATTAAACAAGTGAAAGACCCATACAGGGAAAATTACAATACACTGAAAAAAAAAAAAAAAGAAATTGAAGAGGATCACAGAAAGTGGACAGACATCCCTTGATCATGGATAGGAAGAATAAATATTGTGAAAATGGCCTTCTTGCAAAACCATTATATAGATTCATTGCAATCCCAATGAAAATACCATCAGCATACCTCATAGATTTAGAGAAATCACTCCTAAAATCCATCTGGAGCAAGAAGAGACCTAGAAAAGCAAAGATAGTTCTAAGCAACAAAGGCAAGGCAGGAGGCTTCACAATCCCTGACTTGAAGTTATACTACAAAGTAACTATAGTAAAATGAACATGGTACTGGAATCAAAATAGACCTGAAGATCAATGGAATGGATTAGAAGATACGACCACAGCTACAAACACACTCAACCACCTTATCTTTGATAAAGGAGTCAAACAGATTCACTGGAAGAATAACAGTCTCTTTAATAAATGGTGTTGGAAAAACTGGCTCTCCATTTGCCGAAAACTAAAACTAGAACCATGCTTATCACCATGTACTAAACTAAAATCTAAATGGATCAAAGATCTGAATATTAAAACAGAAACAATAAATATATTGGAAGACAAATTGAGTAAAAACCCTGAAGACATAGGTGTAGGTATAGAATTTATGAAAACAGGACTCAAACAACATGGGAAATACTTCCCAGAATTAATATCTGGGATCTCTTCTTATTAAATGTTTCTGCATGTCAAAAGAAAGTTCCAGCATTGTGAAAAGAAAACCCAAAAACTGGGAAAAAATCTTAGTGAACTGTCCCTCAGGCAAAGGACTTCTGTCTAAAACTTACAAAGAATTTAAAAAAATCAGACCCCAAAATTCAAAGATCCAATCCAAAAATGGGCATCTGAGATGAATACACAATTCTCAGATGAAGAAATACAAATGGCAAATGAATACCTGAAAAAATATTCATCATCATTACTCATTAGGGAAATGCAAATTAAAACCACACTATGATTTCATCTCACACCTGAAAGAATGGCCAGGATCAAGAAAACCAACAAAAACAAATGCTGGAGAGGCTGTGGGGGAAATGGAACTCTCCTGCACTGTTGTTGGGAGTGTAGACTGGTACAACCTTTGTGGAGGTCAGTCTGGAGATTTCTCAAAACCTGGGATTGGAAGTCCCATTTGTTCCAGCTATTCCACTTCTAGGCATATTCCCAGAACTGAAAGCATCAAACCACAGTGATATACGCGCACCTATGTTTATAGCAACACAATTTGTAATCGCCAGATCTTGGAAACAACCCAAGTGTCCATCAACTGAGGAATGGATAAAAAAGTTGTGGTATTTTTATACAATGAAGTACTACTCAGGTATAAAGAATGATCACATTGAGATATTTATAAATAAATGGGTGCAGCTTGAGACCACACTCACAAGTGAAATAAATCAGTCTCATATGTATAAATACAGAATAGTTTCCCTAGTGTAAGAAGTGGTAAGAATACATAAAAGTATGTGGTTATATTTCTTTGAAGCCTTATAATGCTTTTATTCATTATTTGGAATGATTTTATTCTGAGTTGTTTGATTTTTATTGTCTGTGATGGTATGAACAGCTATTTTGAAGAAAAAAAGACATCATAATAGCTGGTGCTGATTTAATATCATCTTGTTTTGAAGTCCCATCCAGCTTTTGTTCTTCTGTCTCCACCGTTTTTGTCATTTTGTATCTTATTGGATTTTATTATATGTAATAGTACAAAAAAATTTTATAGACAAGGAGATAAAATAGAAACAGTTGTTCATTTTCTGTTATCCTTTCATTCTCTTGAATAGTTTTACACTGTCTTGTTATGTTTTATGCTATAGTATACAAATTTACTCTCAAATATTTCAAGGAAAGAGACGCTATGGTAACTACTGTTATATCTGGTTATCTTGTGGTGAAACACTATGTTGCTTAAATTGCTCTGTTCTGACCTGTGCTGTTGTGTTGTTATGTCCTCTTTTATCTCAATTTCCTTTTAATTAATTAATTAATTAATTAATTTTTAATTAAGGGAAAATAAATTTAAAAAATAGGATATGTTATAATAACCATTTGATCTCTTATTAACATGATTTAAAGCCCTGTATTGCTCTTACCATCTTGTTTTGACTGATTTTACTCTATTCTGTTTTGTTTGATCATATCAAACTTTTGAGTATAGGCAACTGCTTTGAAGACAATAAGATTCACTATGATGCCTATTCTGGTTTCACTATTATCTTCTTTTGAAGTCCTGTAATTTCTCCAATGTTTTGGTTTATTGGTTTTGTTCTGTACTGTTTTATTCTATTTTATTATACCTGACGATGTAGGCAATTCTTTTTAAGATAGCAAGAGGCATTATAGTCACCATTGTTGATCACCTTGTATTCTGTTTTTACATCATATACTATGTTCATTCTTTTGTTTTGACTGACTCTGTTTTGTTTTGTCACATTTGGTTTTATTCTCTTCCAAAAAAAAAAAAAGTAATAAGAACTTTGGGAGTAATAAAACCCAAAATGTGTAGTTGTTATTGTAAAAAAGAGAGGAAAAGAAAGTGCTCCAAGGATATAATTGTATGTATATTTAAGTGTGTAAGATAGCAACCATATTACTAAGCTTTTGTTGGATCATTGAACAAAACTGTTTGCAATCTCACTGTATGAATGTCCACTTTGTATGCTTTAAATTTGTAATTTGAACAAATATTTCTAAGATGACAATATGTAATCTATCAACTAGGGATTTCTTACTGTTTATTTTTTTTGAAATTCTGTATTACTTGTACCCTTTTTCTGTTTTGTTTTTTTCTCTTTAAATAAAATTTTTTTAAAAATTCCACTAACATTATATAAGAACTAGATAAAACAATCCTAACTGTATATGGAACCAAAAGAGACTCAGAATAACAAAAGACATTTTGAGCAACAACAGCAAACAGAATGTCTTGAAATGCTTTACCTCAAGCTCTGCTATAAAGCAATAGTGATAAAAATGGAAGAGGTATTGTGACAAAAACAGATATATTGATCACGAACACAATAGAGTGTACAGAAACATTCCCAGATGCATTCAGCTATTTAATCTTTGCCAAAGAAGCCAAAACCATATTTTGGAGGAAGACAGCTTATATAGTTATTATCTATTATCTGTTTGCAGAAGATTAAAACTGAATACCTCTCACCATGTAGTAAATTAAAACAAATTCGATCAAAGATCTAAACAGAAACATTAAATGTACAGGAGATACAATAGGTTAAATACTTGAAGACGTAGGTGTAGGAAAGCATTTTCTAAACCGTTTCTCTGTTGCACAAGGCATAATAGCAAAGTTCAATAACTGGGTTTACTGAAGACTAACGCATATTTGGAAAGCAAAATTATCAACTAGTACTTTGAAGAGACCACCTACAGAGTGCGATAAAACTTTACTAGATGCTCCTCAAACCAAGGACTAATATCTAGAATATATAAAGAATGCAAAATGTAAGACCTGAAATTAAAGAGCCAGTCAAGAAATGAGTAAATGAGATGAACAAACACTTCACAGAGGAAGAAATACAAAGGACCAACAAATATATGAAAAAAAATTTGTTTTGCATTAGAAAAATGCAAATTAAAGCAATGTTAAAATTCCATCCTACTCCAGAAACCATATCAATTCTTAAGAAATCAATCAGCAACAAATGCTAGTGTGACTGTGGTGAAAATGTAACACTCTTGTACTGTTTCCAGGAATGTAAACTGGTGCAACCATTATGAAAATCAGTATGGAGATTTCTCAAAAAATTAAAATTAGAAATTCCCATATGATCTGGTTATCCCTCTTCTATGTATCTTCCCCAAAGAGCTTAAGACATTATACTACAGCAATACACGGACACACCAGTGTTTGTAGCTACACAATTTGTAATAGCCAAATCTTGGAAACAACCTTTATGCTCATCAACAAATGACTGGATAAAGAAAATGTGACATATATATTTTTTAGCTATAAATAATGACTAGTTTGAGACAGTTGTAGGGAAATGGAGGCACCTGGAAAACATAATGTTCAGTGAAATAAATTTGACACAAGACCTTAAGTACCATACAGAATCTCTCATTTGAGTGAATCAAAGTACAAATACACAGAATAATAAAAGATGTGTAGTAGGGGACAAGGGGGTAGATCTCTTGCTATAGGGAGGTTGTCCAAGAGTGAAGGGTGAGGAGGTTAAGGATAGGAAATAAGAATAAACATATTCTACATGAAAGAGTGTAACATCTTCAATGAATATAAACATTTTAAGACATGATTTAAGCTAAGATTAATAATACAAACAAGAATGAAAAGTGGGAAATGGGAATAGCAGAGAATTAGGTGGGTGAGGGGGAGGGGATATAAAAAAGAACCTACAATACAATCATGTGGTAATGAAAGTAAAATACTGTAGCTCTAAAATTTTAAATATTTTTCTTTTATAATTTTGATTACAGTTATAAGTGACTTGCATAACCTATTAAAATTTTAATATATCCTGAATTTGACTTATGTACATTTTTTACCATTAAATTTTATATTCTTATTACTGACATAGTATATTTCAGCTGTAAGGGCTCTCTTTAGCAGTTTGCATAGGTCATAGCTAATGGTGATGGATTCACTCAAGCTTTTGTTAGTCTAGTAAGATCTTTATACTTCTTTCATTTCTTAAGGACCAATTTGCCAAGTAATGCATTCTTTGCAGCTGGTTTTGCTCTTTTATCTTTTGAGTATACTATCTCATTTACTTCTGGCCTGTAAAGTTTCTTTTAGAGATCCATTTATTAACTTAAGTAGATTCCATTATATGTGGTGTGTCTCTTTTTTATTATGCCATTCTGTGTATAAGAGGAGAGTAATATTAAAAGTTATCTTCTTCATATGTCAGATATACCTATTATGTCACTATTAAAATATAGAAAAAAGATTTTTTTCATTGTAGCCCTTCTCCTTAAGAGTGTTGTATTTGGCTTTCCATTTTCAGCTGTCACATCTCTTAATGGAATAGATGTACATTCTTGACAGATTACATGAAGGCATATTCTTTTCTCTGTTTACAGTTAATGAAAACAATTACGCAGATGGAAGATTGACAAATTGGGCTTCGAGTGCCTTTTCCAGATTTTGATTCCAAACTCAGATATCTTTCTATCTATATACAAATTTATAAATATATAATATAGATTTTGTCTGTATCTCTATCCATGAATCTATTATCTATATATCTATCTGTCTTTCTGTCTGTCTGTCTATGTATCTATGCCTAAATCCCAGCAAAGATACTTAAAGTCTAAAACTTGAGGATTCAGATAATGGGGTGGGAACCTGTCTTAAAAGCTGGAGGAGGACGGAATTTACACGAGTGCTTTGTAGATGGGGATCATGGAACAAAGAAAAACTGTCTTGAGAAAGATGTGTTTCTTAACTTGCCCTATTCTACTTTGAGATCATGTCCCTATCCATAAAAAGAGGGGTGATTTTTACAAAAACAAAACAAAAATCTTCAGCACATGATTTAGTTGCAAAGCTTTCTGCTTTTGGAGTTACCTGGCACCTATATCCCAGGCAATGTACTGAATCTCACCAGTCAGATACTGATAAGACTTTATCACAAAAGCTAATGATTCAAAAGGAATGGGAGAAAAGCCTTTTCTGTCTTTCAAAGTACTATAACCAGAGACTTAATGGTGAATTTCCTTTCTCATGAGAGATGGGGGCACATGTTTTAGCTAATGTTCACCACCCTCACTACTTCAATGAATATATTTTTTTTAGTTTTATCAAACATTACAGAAGTTATCTTTTAAAAATGCTTTTATAAATGCATCTGTGGTATTTTCAGTCAAATTTTCCCACTTCACAGGAACAGTGAACATTTTAGTTTTTAGCATCCCTATCATTTCTAATGATCACAAAGAATAATTGCTTAATAAATATTCAGTATTCTACACTGAGGTATTTTCTTCCTTAGGTACCTTTCTTTTAGGTAGTAGTAGAACTGGACTATCTAGTTGCAGGACAGAGATAGAGTAATGCTAAGAAGGAAAGGGAAATGAAAGAGTGCAAGGTACTGAGCAACAACAGGTAATTTGTCTTCCAAAAGGTCACATACAGGCTTTTAGTATTCCAATTGTTGTGTTGTTAATTGCTAGACTGACCTACAGATACATAAAATTTTTCTTTACAGATCTCATTATTCTTTGACTGCAAAAATTAAAATCCACACAAACATTTTTTCCTTGAAAATTGAGCATAAGAGATTCTTCTGTCTTCATTAAGGTGTTAATGAGCTAGGTCAGATGTTTATACATTTTTATCAAATTAATCAGACAAAGAACCCTGTAGTCAATTTGACTTTCTATTCCAAAGTTCATCAAAATATAATCTTTGGGAATTAAATTGAACATTGCTTATCTGTTGCTGAGTTACCATTTCCTCTTCTAGTCAAGAAGGTACTTAAGGTGTAGAGAGAGAGAGAGAGAAATAATGTTTGGCCACATGCCCATTTGGAAGTTATTCATCATTATTGGAACATTAGCTTTCATAAAACATGATAGCACATATAACAAAAAGAAAAAAAGTCTAAAAATTTAGTAGTGGAAAATTTTAATGTCATGTAATTGAATACCTCAGTTCATAGAAATATAGTGGTAAACCCTGGTTCATTGCTATGTTTTTATTTAATCGTTGCTTTATTCATAATTTTCCATTATATTAGACATTGTTTTTATCCTCATCATAATATACTTTCTTTCTAGATTTTTATACATTTTTAACAGGTAGACTGCCCCCATTTCTATCAAAATCAAATTCATCAGTAGCAACAGCCCTGGGATAAACCTAAACAGGATTTTAGGGCTATACTGTAATGTCTGAAAACTTTACATTTTAGAAAAGTAGCAGCCTATCGAGAATGAAATCAATTACTCTTAACTATTTTCCCCTGAGAACTGAACTTGAGGTAAGATAGAAGTAATATAGGTAGAAAGAAAAGAAGGAAATTCTTTATCTCCTGAATTATTTTAAAACTCTGGGTGCAATCCATGCTCAGCTCTGCATATAAACATCCTAATAACTTAAGAATTATCTGTATCATGAGGTTTATTAGGCTTAAATGTATTAGTCTATCGCATGTCTTTTTAAGACTGAGGATTCCAACAGTAGTATTCAGTTTTCAGAAATACCCAATTGCATGTTTTTATAATCCAGTTTTAAACACCCTCAGAACAGAACCTCAGAGTTACCAAATTTACAGTCTACTGGTTCCAGAAAAAGCCGAATCTGATAGAGCAGCCAATGGTGAGATCATCCGACCCAAGCAAGAACAGTTATTCCATGATGTGAACAGAGATTACCCGTTACCCAAGCAAGAATAGTCATCTCATGGGAATGATATTGTTCCTCAAGCCATAATGGTTTCTCCAGAGCTATGAAATCAGAATAGATAGAATGATCAATCAAAGCCTGACCCATCTCAGCTAATCTGTAAAACCTGAACTCTTGTTTTCATGAGCAGGTCTAGCTGAACTCTTATACCTCAGTGGGCTTCCTGCAGTTACTCTGGCTGAAAGGATTTTCTGTTCCCCATTGCTCACTTTTTGTAGCTAACCTATCTAGGCCACTTAACTGATTTGACCTCAATTGTCAGTGACAAGAGTCAAGAATCTACTTGGAGGATTAAACTGATGTTGTCATTCCTCTTTGGGATACATGGACTCGATTTGTTGGCAAGTATGCATGCCCTTCAACCACATCACTAAGCAATTTAACATAACTTTGCTACCTCAATATCTTCACTGATATCACATCAGTATTTTAAGAGTGATTTGCTCAGGCAAATATATATTAGAACATCCCAAAAGACTCATCATTTAAAGAGTTTTTGTCTTTATGCTTTCATCAACCCCACCATTGTGTTTTGATCCTTACTCAACTGTAATCAAATTCCCCATTTTTAAACTTATTCAAGATAACTTTCAAAATTTTCATAAATTTCTTCTTCACCCCTCCTCTGTGACACAATTCAATGTCTGTCAAGTGAAATTTTTTCCCTTACTGCATCAACAACATACTCCCATTTGTATAATCAACAGTTTTTGCTGGTGAATCTGGGAAGGGGCAGACACATTACACAAAGGCTGTGGACTTTACTGGAGAACAAGATGTGTTCATGGAGGAAGATGTATCACTCCATGTAGCAGAACGTTTTGAGCATATTTTCCTTTTGCACCAGGTCAATGATCACATTATGATGAAACACTAAAAAAGAACTAAAAATTATAAAGAAATTAAATAAAAGACCATTTTGGGTACCCGAATCTTCCCTGGGTAATGAAATTTCAGGAGGGGATCAAATGTAATTGTGTTTCTTTCAGAGGAGCTCCAGATGAGGAGACTGTGGAAAGCAAGTTTCACCTGCATCTGAGGAAAGAAACTGGAGAACAACAGAAAGCAAAGTGCTTAGAACTGAGATTCCTCCAAGCCTTTTCATTTCCTCTAGTTGGAATTGCTCTGAATATCAAAGCACCATACACCAGAGTATTACTTAATGAGAAGCAATCTTAACACATTTACATAAATTAATAATTACTGGAAATTTTGACACAAGAAAAAGATCCCAGGTAATGGTGAGGAGTATGACCTTTTGTTTATATTTAGCAAATGTTCTAGGAATTTTATGGAGAGCATATTGACCTATGCAACTTCGAGGTAATCATTCTTATATGTCACCTCCTACTTCCTGCTCGCTTCCCAAAACAGATTAACTCTTAGTTGAGATTACATATGCACCCCTGGATGTTCCAACTCTGAGAGTAGACCTAGTAATATGTGTGCTGAGAATTCATTTTGTTGTAAATGGTCAATAGAAAATATAGATTTACTTAAAGGAAAAAACACTGAATCAGTAATTTGACAATCTCATGCTTATTTATCCAGATATTTTTACACTTACTTTAAAAAATGTACAAAACTTGTTTATTTAGCAAAAATGTATTTCCAGTCATTCAAATGTGAAAATTTACTAATAGCTCATACTTAAAACATTTTCATGTACATATATCCTTAACTACATCATTATTATGACTAATCAGATGTACTCCCAAAGAATTTATGCAATCTCATTTCCAATTTTTACGATACTTTAAAGAATTTCCAATGAAAGTTTTTCTACCTATAGATTGTCATATTCAATTATTTCCTTATATTTAGAAATGTAACTACTGCTTCACAGAGTATGCCCACTTTAATGCTTTTAGCTTCATATGATCAAATTGCCTCTAAAAATAGTGTAATTTACACTCCCATCAAGAGCATATCAGTTTTATTCCAGCTGCAGTAACAAGATTTCTTTTTAATTGTTGGCAATCAGATTGTTTTCATGTGAGTTGTTTTGACTATATCATTAATGAGAAAGTCGGATATTTCTGCTATTTACTGAAAATTTGGGTTGTGCTCTTAAAAATTTTCTCTTTTCTGTATGTCATCTATTTTCCCTAGTTTTACCTAATTTTTATTGGAATGCTTATATTAAGCTTTCTTTTGTAAAAATGTAAACCTTCTGTTAGGTAAATATGTATTAAAATATTTTTCACAATAATGCTTTTTCCTTTAAGTTTATAGTGCCTTTGTTCCCTAAATATAAGCATAAAATTTTGAAGGCAGATTATTAATTCTCTTTCTTCATAATTTCAATAGAATTAAGTTTAAAAACCTTTTTAAAAATCAATAGATCATAAATATTAATTTAAAATTTCATCAAGAAGTAATGCCAGTACTTTTACATTTATTTAATTGGATCATGAATTGTTTTGTTTGGAAGTATGGATCTATTTCTCTTAATTTCATTCCTTTCTCACATTATTATATCAACAGTTATACATGATGGTTTCTCACTTACGAATTAATTTATTTTCTATGTATGTAAGCCTATTTCTAGAATCTAAAATAATATAATGAGCTGTTTATTTCCTAGAGGTATTTCACTTGTTCTCTTCTTTATATTATTATAGTAATATTTGAAATATCGAGCTATGATGTTTTTATGTTTTGTAAGAAACAACTGTAATATCCATTTGTTCAAACTTACAGCTGTACAGAGACCTTATTACTCACATAAACTTTAAAATCATTTGCTAACAGCCCCAAATAATTCATTAGAAATTTTAATTGAAATTCCATTGATTTACACATCAAATTGATGGAAATTTCTGTTTTTGTGTGTAATGAAATTACTTTCACTTTGTGAGAAAACTGAAATATAAACCACTAAAAACAAATGGATACCAACTTAGAGCTGAATATGTTCACACATTTGGGTTATTAGGCACTGAAACTGATTCTAATAAGCCACAAATGGCTTTCTGGATAATACCCATAGTCATTCCCAAAATCAAAGGTCTCAGGATGGATGGGCACCAGAAGAATTCTGTAAGCCAAAAGGGAGTATTCCTGACAGCTTCACATGAAGGGTCTTTTCCCCTCTGTCCTTCCTTCTATAGACTCTATAATAAGATACATAACACCCTATTATTTGCCGTTATCTTTTTTCTTAACAATAACATATATGCAAATAATGTGTAAACAAAAAAAAACTTAAAACTTTAAATATTTTTCCTACTAATTTGTCACACTTACATAATTATCCAAGTTAACATAAGGTATCTCCAAATTTCCCCTGAGAGCCTTCATAACCTTCACTCCTTTTTCTCCCTTGCCAATGATACTGATTTTTAACATTACAGTTTCATTTTGTTTGTTTTGCGAGGTTGTGAGTTCAACCTCTGCTTGCGCTTGCCAGGCAGGCACTTCAATTCCCAGTATGAAAGATAGATAGACACATAGATAGATAGATAGATAGATAGATAGATAGATAGATAGATACAGAGAGAGAGAGAGAGAGAGAGAGAGAGAGAGAGAGAGAGAGATCCTATGTATCTATTTAATTTTCCATTTTGGAGGTCAAACAGAAACAACTCCTTGTAGTCTTATCTGTTTCTCTCGGATTACTAATATAGTTGAATCCATTTCATTGGATAACTATCATTTACATATGCTCATTTAGAAAGTCTATTTTGTAAAGTTTCAGATTAATATTATAACTACATTGGCGTATCAGTCACTTTTTCTTCCTGAATTATTTTTGGATGTCTGATAACTTTCCTAATACAATTCTTCAGTCCTTGTATGACAAATACATTTGTTCATATAATTTGAATTGCTCTTTCATAATCATGTTTGTTAATTAATAATTTTCTTAATTGTAACATAGTCAAATTTTGTAATATTTAATATCATTTTAGTGCCAAAGCAAGGATTAAATTATGTTCTCGAGGATCAAATATTTTGCTTTAAAACTATTGGACTGATTTTTAAAAGTTATAAGAACTATAAACACCTTGAACTCAGATATCTAATTTATAGATTCTAATCTATCTTAGCTCTCTTATTAAGGTTGAATTATATAAAAATGTTAGTGATTGGGAAAGTCTCTTACAGATTTTATAAAGCATATCGTAATTGTATATGATCCCGCTCCAACTGAGTGAGCAAAATTACAAGTGGGAGTGTTACCAGAGCAGGAAAGAGGGCCAGAGATATAGCTCAGCAGCATACGCCTACCTGGCAAGTGCAAAGTCCTAAGTTTGATTCCCCATAAGAAAAAGAAAAAGAAAAGAAAGAATTAATGTCTGTTATATACATATACAAACTGTTCAAAATAAAACTTTACTTGCTGCAAAACATACTAATAAAATGAGAAAAAAGAAAAAAATTATGGAAGTAGTTTCAAAATAAGAAAAGACAAATATTAACTTATTACTCAGGATTAAGCTTTGTCTTCAATCCAGCACCAAAATACATATGATCTGTTCATGGGTGCTAGTTCTTTGAGAGTCATAATTGCTAGCTATTCTTCCAATATCAACTCTTTTAAATCAGTTGTATTGTAAACTTATCTATCTATAAAATATAGTGATAACTTTGGACTTATCAATAGTTATTTCTCTTTTCTTTTGCTTATAAATGTTACACATACTTTGGTAATTTTAAAAAGTTATGATTTTAATATAAACAGCATTGAATTTGTAAATGAATTTCATTTACAGAATCCAATTCATGAGAAATATTCATTTATTTAATTATTCTTATTAATTTTCTAAATGGTGCTTTTAGCATTATATAAATGCCTTTTATATAACTCAATTATATTTGTTGTACTTGGTATTATTTAAGCTAATATATTTCACCTTAATTTTATGACATGTTTATAGGTAGCATAAAGAATAAAATTGATTTTATACACTAACAATAGCAGCAGCCTCATTAAAATAATTTATTATTTTGAATAAATAATCTGACAGCTTTTGGTTTTCTATGGATACAACTATAGTGCATGATAATGTCATAATTATTATCTTCCAAATGTTATATCATTTATCTATTTTTATTGCTCTACTACAAGGGCTACATTTTCTATTATAATGTTAATAAACAGAAAAACAGTGGACATACTTTATGTGTCTTTCATAAACTTGTAGGGAAATATTTGAAAATTTCACTGTTAATGATGATATTTGTTTTAGTTTTTATTCTGATATAACCACTAAGAAAGTAAGGATGATCTCTATTTATGGTTTGCTAAATGTATAAGCATAAGTAAATGTAAAATCCTAACAAGTTGTTTTGCTTATTTATTGAGACAATGATACTTTTGTTTGCTTCTTTTACAGATGCACCTTGATTTAAGAGGAAGTTACATTTAAAAAATGTCATCATCAGTTGAAAATATCATATGGCAAATGCCTTTGAAGCACCTCAGCAACACAGCATACTCTCTATGGCCCTTAGGCTGTCTGGCATCTGTGACTCACTTCTCCTGCCCAACATCCAAAGACAATTTTGGTTCCTTATTATCACCTGGGAAAATATGAAAAGCTACTGTTTTTCTACTGGAAGCTATTGCTTTCACTCCAATGTAAAGTCAAGAAATCTCAACTCAAACCATTGTAATTAAGAAAATTCAGTGTCTATTTTTTCTACATTTCTCTCTCTTTTGAATGCAATAGTCTTTTCCTAACTTAAATGCCAAATTTACTGACTTTTAACTACCTTATTTCAAACAAATACAATTAAGGACACAAATTTCCCCATCTGTGTAGATTGGAATTTTTCCCACAGGTTTGATTTGCAAAATTTTATCATTTGTTTACTCAGGTTTTTCCAGTGTCAGTGTCATTTCTTTGTGGCTCCAACTATATTTATTTATATTTTATTTTGAAATTATGTTAAAAATTCAACCAACCATTTTGTTACTAGGTACAGGTTAGTATGATTTTGGATGAAAATGCATGATGAGAAAATTTTCTAGATCAGTGTTATGGTGCAATGAATGTTCAAGCATTAAAAATTTTCTTATGGTTAAAAGAATATTCTGTTATGCTACTCTTGGGTGCATTGCTTACCATTAGGTTAGACATTGATTATGTTGATCAAATGTTTTAAAACTTTTCTGATTTTCCATCTGACACTAGAACTGTGGATTTATTTCTGTAATTCTTTAATTGTTAAGATGTAAAAATATAGATAAAAACAAAGTAGAGCTTTGTAACAAGCATATGATGCTCCTTTTTTTCTCCCACAATTGTTCCCCTAAGATTCTGCAATTTAGTTTGGCATAGATTCTCTAGTATATATTTTTGTACACTTTTTAGCTTTAAATGTGGGAACACCTTTCTATGAAATCTAAATATGATTTATTTTACTTCCCCATTTGATAAGCTTTAGTTTCTTGAGATTTATTTGAGCTGCATTTAATATAATTCTTATTATCATGGATGAAAATGACTATTTTATCTTTTTATTTTGTAGTTATACCATATATTTTGTATTTCTGTTGTCTCCTTTTTTTGGTATCATTTACCCCTCCTATTTTTCTAGCAATCCACCCCATAGAATGCAGCAAGCATGCTCATTTACTGAATTATATTAACTGACACTTTCATCATTTCATACCTTTCATGCTTTCCTTTAAACCTACCTTCTAGTGTGTGCTTGTATATGTGTGTGCATGTCTCTTCAAGGTATTTTATTTTGCATTTTGCCTAGTTTGCTAGTTGTCTTCAGTAGGATTGTTCATCAGAATTCATACTACACCATTACTAAAGAGAATGACATTCTGATTTTTGAGTTGTGAAGATTTCATGGACATCTTCTAACTGAGCTATGACTTTTAATTTTGTGTGTGAATATTTATTATATATTATTAAATATATTTCCATGTATGTGCTACTCATTTTATGCATATTCAAAAGTTATCTAATTTTATAATTTAATTGGAAATTTAAATGGAAAATATCTTTACACATATCTTCTTTAAAATTTGTTGGAAACAGAATATATAAATTTTCCTGCCTTAACATATCTTTTAATTCTTTGAATTTCAATTTTAAAGTTTTGGGATGATTTTTAAACTTCATTTTTTTCCCATTTTACTTTTGTAAGTTACTTCCTACATTAATATATCTGTATTACAAATTTAAAATAGCCTAAAATTAACCAATATCTTGATCTCCCCCAAACATCACAAGATTCTTTGAAAGCTTTACCACTGTTAACTTCTTTCGTGTAGGGAGCTTTTTATGTCTAGTTTCAAACTTTTCATTCTGAAATGTTTTCAATCTCCCAAGAAAGTTTCCTGGGTAGTTCAAAGAACTCTTATGTTATAATTTTAAGCATTTTAACAAATTTGACAAATCATTTTCTCATTTTGAGTCATTTGTAAGCTGCAGGCATAATGCCTAATTATCAGTGAGAAATTCTGCACGCATTTTGTAAAACAAGGACAGTCTCCCACATAATCATTCTATAATCATTAATGAAAGAAAGATTTATTTAGCTCACAGTTTGTAGAGGTTTCATTCGGTAATCAGTTGGCTCCAAGGTAGGGTGACATGGTACAGGAGCAGCATTTCAAGGTGGCAAGAGACAGCAAAAGCAGAAAGAGCAAAAGGAGTGGGTAACAAGCTTGTTTTCCACCCTTCCATCCTAAGCAGACTACTCCCTCACCCCAGGCAGTGTAGCACTCACATCTCCATGACTTCGCTTGCACAGGATATGGATGTTTACAAAGTGAGGATCCTGGCCCCTCCTGAGTCTCTTAGTTAAGCTTCTAAACTTTTCAAAGTGACATACTGTATTAACCATTACAAGGTTATTTTATGTTACAGAGAACTCTGAGGCCTGGACTTCAGTGTATCCTGTATGCTATCATGTGTGCCAGCATTTCCTCCTCGTTATTCAAAAACTATAAAGCCAATGGCTAGAAATGATAAATGATACACCAAGATCATATACATCCCAAAGTTAAATCATATACTAAATAGCCTCGTTTGGAATTCTTTTCATTTTTCTTTGTTTAGTTGGATTTTAAAAGGAATTTTTAACTTGAACTTTAAAAAAAATTCCTGAAGGAAAGAAAAAGGAATTTTTCAGTGTTTTGGCTTAAAGTGGTTGTGTCTCATAACTGGAACAATAAAATAACATAATACTGCTCATGATATTGCATGAAAAATAAAATGGAAACTCCCAAAACCTCCGTTATTTTTTAGAATATCATACCTAAGATCATATTTTTTACTTACTCCCTAAGGAAGTCTTGACAGAGAACATTAGCTTATTTACAGTCTTCAGGTATATATTACTGCTCATTAAAATATTTTAAATCCTACTGAGGAGCTCATGATGAACAAACAAAAGAATCTCCCTCCCTCTCCTCCTGCCTTTATGTCTCTTTCTCTAATGGTTTAGAGCTAAAATGTCCCTTTTATTTTTGCTTCCTGGGTGCGATAAGGTGAACAATTTTCCTCCACAAGTCCCTTCCACCTGCTGCTTCTGCTTGGAACCCTGAACTTGCAAGGACTGAGACTACTGAAAAGTGACCCAAAGTAAACCTTTTATCCATTAAATGCTTGGAGTCAGGTACTGTATCCTTGAGAAGATAAGGTGACTAAGTCTCCACCTCCTCTCATTGGTTAGCATTATACCATTGAATTAAATTAAATCTTTAACCTAAGAAAGGCAACATTATTTGCTTGGGATGTAGTTTAATGGCACAGGATTTCCTTAGTATCAGAAGTCTCTATGGTACTCTAAATAAATAAATAAGTGAAATTTAAATAAAATCAAAATAGAGATGGCTTCCCTTATATTCTTTTCTTACACATATCTTAGAAAGGCGAATAATACTTTAGTGTCTATTTTTTTAAAAATTGGTATATAATTCTTCAAAGGGAGGATTAATGCTTGTGACATAAATTTTTACTTGGCAAGACTGTGCACACATTCCTATTGTCACTGTTTTCTTCTGTGTGTGACACTTGTTGCTTTTATCCGGAGCTTGCTTTCAGCATTATTAATACTTGCTAGGTCTTGGGAATAAGACCTCCCAGAGTGACTTTCCAAGTATAGTATGCAATTGCGTGCATCAGAAAATCTGGCTTAACTGATAAACTTGTTTATCACTGGGCAGTGGCTCTATTCTCCTAAATCAGTTACTATGAACATGCAATTTCCAATGATGTATTTTAGCATTTTCCTAATTGTTTCCATGGGACATTGAGTTTATGAAATACTGGTTTAAACAGCTGTGTTGAATTGATCTATGTCATCTTGCCTGGTTACATGTCTCTATCAACTCATATGCATGAATATACTCACCAGGAAATTCAGATTTTAGTCAAAGACTTAGAGGTCTGTGATGAGCAACACAGCAAAGATTTCTTAATCTTTTGTTCTCATTCACATTGTGAAAATCTATGGCACTGTTTTTTAATTTAAGAAATAGATTCTATAAAATTGAAATTGTAATCTATTCTACTTATATATAATTTCAGCTTTGTGTAAAAAAGGTTTCTTAGACTCTTGTACAATAGATATAAGTGAATGTAAGGCAATCCCATTTTAACAGTTTTTAGGTTAGATGTACCATATAGAAAAATTTAATTGCTCTCTTTAGTGATTTGTAATATTGGTAATAGTTCTCAGATATCAAAAGTAGAAAGCAATCCTAGAGAAAATAGTTCTAAAATATAATCTGATGACCTTTGGGATCAAAGAGGCAGACAGATGTAATAGAATTCAAAGGCAAACACAACCAGTGGAATGTAAAACCCTGGGGATGTTGAGAGCGTGTGGAAACACTAGGAGATACTTTATTGTAGTTTAATCAGAGAATCAAAGTGATAAAAATGGAAAGAGGATAAATTTTGACAGCATTTAGAAAAAAAATTCAAAGATCTCTTCTTCAGTACTTTTTAATCCTGGATTCTTCATCCATAAGGTGAAAATCATAATGTCTAGTTTGCAATTGAGTCTCCACATTTGACTTGTTACTGAAACATTATTATATATATATATATATATATATATATATATATATATATGTACAATGCATAGCACGGTAACACATTGATGGCATTAATATTTAGAAACATCACATTTCTATCACAGAAGCTCCTGTAGTATCCCTCTCTGTCATTATCCTCATCGAAGTTCATCACTACTGTGATTTAAGTCAACAGAGATATGTTTTGTCTTTTTCATAAACATACAATGAATGCAGTTGTCATAATATATGAAGATTTGTGCTTCTTGTATTGGCTCTGTACGACTCAGGTTCATTCAGGTTCTTGAATGGAATTATACATTCTTTAAAAATGCATCATTTTCTTGAACTGTAGTGAGTGTTTTAAAATTGCACCAATTTATCCATTCTAGAATATTAGGAATTAGAGTTATTTTCTGATTTATACTATCATGAATGATGTTGTTAAGAATATCTTTGTATATGCCTTCTCTGCCTTATATCTATGTCATCTCTAGGGAATCACTGAGTTAAGAGTATGAACTTCCATTTACCTTTAGCTGATATTGTCAAATATACAAAAATATAATAATTCCTATAAGCTGTTCCAGGAATTTCAAATTCTAACTTTTAATCATATTATTATTTCACTGTTTTTCTTGTTTTAGTTATTCTAAAATCATTATAATTTTAATTTAATTTTTCTAATTAGTTATATTATGGAGCAATTTTCTATATTCAACTATCTTCTGTATGAAGTATCTATTCAGTATTTGCTCATATTTATAGTTGTCTTGTTTGAGAGACAAAAGAGTATTTTTTAAGATAATTCCTTGGACAGATACAGTATATGTAACAACCTAACAAATTCTCAAATTTTCTGATTCATGAAAACAGTATATTTTTCTGAGTGTTCTTTTTCTGAGGCACTTTCTCAATTTGATTTTCTATTAGTAGAGAGATTTGTTTATTTTTCTTTAAATATATTTATAAATATTTAATAGTTTTTACTTCCCTCAGTGGCCTAATTTTTCTGACGTTGCATATACAGAAATGTTATATAGTTGATATTATATATTATTGTACCCAATGATATTATTGATTTCATGCGATAATTCTTAATAATGCTGTATCTTTTCTATTTTCTAACTGTTCAATCTTGTTCCTGGCTAGAAATAAAAATTAGTTATTCTTATTCAGTTCTATGCCTTAGGTTTCTTTTCTTTGCATTATTACAGTAACTACAACATTCTGTATTTTCAATAAAAGTGCTAATACTAGACATCTCTTTCATTTCTGATCACTAGGCAAATGTTTTCTGTATTTCAACACCGAAATTAAAATTTCTTCTACTTTTCTTGGCATTAAATTCTCCTTTTAAGGAAATGTTCTTTGTATACTTTTTTGTTCTATTAATTGTTGTGTATTTTTTGCATCTAATCAGGCAATTAAATGATTTTATTATTTTATGTAAATTTGGTGCATTTCTTCTAAAGTTTCTTATGTTAACTGTCCTTGCTTATCACCTATATGTTTTGCTTATACATCTTGAAATGCATATCAATGGTATATTGTCTTATATGCATTTAGCTATGTTTGTATTTGCAATTTTTAACTTTTGTTATCCTTTTACTTTTGAAATTTCCCCCCTCATATATTAGAATTGTAAATCACATGGACTGCTGATTTATGTAGTATCCATTATTACATTAAGCGTACCTTTTTATATTAAGTTATACATTATTATATTAAGTCTAATTTACTGAAGTCTGAATTAACTTTCCTATCCCACTATTGTTTTTCCATCTTCCCCACCTATTTATTTTCTTTTTCTTTTCTTGACTTCATAATTTATCCCATTCTCTCTTAGTCTTCATCAATTTGTAACTTATTTATGTAACATAATATATGTAACATATATAATGACATTTTTTCCTCCACTTCTCTTCAAAGTTATGCTGGGCACTGAAGCATGAACACTTTACTTATTAGATATTTGTAATTGAAATTTTTGCTGTGCTCCATTTACTAGATTAACTTTTTAGCCTTTATCCTTGAATTTTTAACATAATCATTACTTCCATAAAATTTACGTGTATTTCAAACTCCAGAAGACATCTTCATTGTTTGAATGGTTAGATTTTATTTATAATTCCCTTGTCACATATTTACTTACATGTCCTTTTTTCTATATTACAATTACTACTATCAGAATCTGTATGTTTAAACTTTTCTTAAGCGAAATTATTTTGTGACGAACTACAATCGGCAAATTTTTTCTTCTGGTACCTCAAATCTCTATTTCTATGCTGGTACCTCAAAAATCAAAGTAAACTTCCAAATTGATTCAGAGTGCAAACTGAATGTGTGCTTCATATCAGAAATAATGGAGACCCAGAGCCTGCCTGGCAAGCACAAAGTCATGAGTGCTAGTCCCAGAAAAAAATAAAAATAAAAACCACTCAAAAGAAATGACAGAAAACCAAAAATATGATTGTGATGCCCCAGATTTATACTTACAAATTCATTTTCCAGGACTTGCAAGTTCTGCAGTGACTTATTTCTTTAACTCCATCATGGTTCTCACAGTTGTCCTCTTAGTCTACTGCTGTTTTCATCCACTTTCTTTGAAATCATAACTATGAAATTTTACATGAATAAAGCACAAAAAAGAGCTCAATAATGAATGTTCTAATACACTAACATAAGCACTATCTATTGTCTGAATGAGAGCATCATTTAGACTAAAGCATGACTCTTTTTTGCCCATTTGTGTCCATGATGCGACACAAAACATGATCCATTCTTAGTCTGCACAGGTTTAATCACATTTTCGGTTTTGCTTGGAACAGAGTTATGAATACGAGCAGAGGTTTGTTTGTTTGTTTGTTGTTTTATTTTGTTCTAACGTTGCAGTTTGAGTACTAGAAAGTTCAAGTTTGAAGCTGTTAGACAATCGAGGTGTCATTATATTTGCCTTTATTTCTATAGTTTATTTTTAGTATAGTTTATGTTCAACTTTATCACATTGTATGATGCTTATAATTTACTTCCTTTTTTCCAAACTGGCATTCTAGTGCTGTCTAGATTTTATTGTTTATATTTAGAAGTAAATAATCATCTCATTATAACTTTGAAGGTACATTTTCCTATGAATGATTCTCATTTGTCTTTGATTACAAGAAATTTACTATCATGTGTATAGTTATATCATTTTTGTAGTTTATACTTTCTCATTAATATTGCCTCTGATTAGTTAGCTCTATATGTTGTTATCAGCCTTGATAAATTCTTGGTAGCAATCTCTTCAGATACGTAATCTGTCTTAAATTAAGCCTTTGTTTCTAGTATTGAAATCAGACACTTATTACATGTCTCCATGATGCCCAGTTTGTTTTTATCCACACTTCTCTAGTTTTGAATTTACTTTTGTATGAATGTCACTATTTTCAGTTTACAGAATCTCATATTGGAAATCCTCTTCTCTTCACTGTGCATTTTATTGTTAAACTTATTTATAGATTTCTTCATTGTAATCGGTAACGTTTAAATATGAAGATTTTTACTTTTTCCACTCAAGATAATAAAATTTACATATTAAAAAGTGCAATTTTGAGTGTTTCTATCTTATTTTAAAATTATTGTTTGAATAATATCAATTCTAGGTAATCCTTTAGCCTGAGTTTATTGATTTTTTACTTGAATTTTGATCTTTTTTTGCTACTTTTTTTACATGTCTGCAAATTTTAGTTTCACTCTATTTAACACAGATAAAGTATAGAGCCTTTAAACATTGTAATATTATTTCAAGAGATGATTTTCTTTTATGTTTTGCACATAATGTATATTTGACTTTATCCTAATTTGCCATTCATACCAGCTTTTGTTTTATCCAAGGCTATTGTATTAAAGATGTCCAATCTTTTCTGCATACTAAGCTCTAATACTTGTCATTTTACTATTAGACCAAAATAAAAATCTATTAGATTTTTAATCTTTTAAAAATGTCTTTATTTTGTTTGGTTTTTTCCCCTTGGGGTCTAATTGCACAGTTTAAGAGTCAATACATTTTTTTGGGGGGGGAGAGTTATATACAGAATATGAATGTTATCTTGCGGTATTTTTGTTCTCTAGAATCTGAGCTCCATAATATTGGCTTGCATTGTTCTTTCATGCTTCCACACAGTTGTATATTGCTTTTCATTTTGCTATATTTAATGTGCCAACATTTTCTTCTTAATAGTTAGAGAAAAGCACTTTTATACATATAATTAAATTTATAAAATCTGTGGCAATCTTTCCTAAAAGGCTGTAACTCTTTTTTCCTTTTCTTTTTCTTTTCCTTTCTCTTTTTCTTCTTTCTTTCTTTCTTTGTTTCTGTGTGTGTGTGTGTGTGTGTGTGTGTGTGTGTGTGTGTGTGTGTGAGTGTGTGTGACTTTTTGCCAGTGTAACTAATGTTTGTGATTATCTAAGCTTAAAACTTCGGCTTTCTTTTTACTGGTGAGTTTAATGCCCTTAATTCCTTTAGAAATTTTTTCTTCTGGAACTTTTTCATTTGCAAGTAACTTACAGTTACTCTTTCCTCAAGGTTGGGTCAGAATTTCTCTGTCGGTCAAACATTTCTACACTATAATTTCCTTATGTCTTTTCAATGATGTTCTCTTTCTTCTCCAAGAGTATAATTCTTGCTTAATCTGGAAAATCACAACCGATACCAGTTCTTACAGGAAGCCTTCTCTGACAGAACATTTTTTAAAGAAACAAGATTGGCAGAACATACAGTTTCTGTACAACTTGCCACTAAATATTACATGTGGTGCTGAAATTGTCAATGTAGTGGAAAAAGAACAAAATCATTTCTCCTCACATAGTTTCCATGGAAAATGCCCACAGTTTCTATTAAGACCTTTAATTTATGTAGTATCAGACCCATAGTCCCAGTTTTACATAGAGGCAAACACCAAATTGTTATTATTCCCATTCTGGGTCAGAGAACTTCTTCTCTCAATAGAGTTATATCCATTTTCTGTATTTAATAAATTCCTCATTTGAGGCCCAGTTATTTTGAGGTTATCCCTGTTAATAGCTGCATAACAGAGACAATTCACAGAAGCCCACTTAAGAGAATTACTAGTAAAAGAATATAAATTTAATGAAACCAATTCTCTTTGCCCCAAAACTCTCAACTATAACTAGAGCTTTTACAGAAATTCTTGCTGCTGAATGAATAAAACAAAATTTAAGCAAAAAATTTTTGAAAAGCATTTAATTCCAGACACATTGATATTACTGGAAAGACTCCTCACCCACACTTCTGGGCACTTGAATTCCGTGCTAAGTTTGAATATCAGACAAAGAGATACAAATGTGACCAAGAAAAATAACAAAAGAATCTCCTGTTTAATAAATAGTCTCTCCTTATAAAGAAACTAGACCTTCCATTATTTCCTACACACACCAAACTAATTCAAGGAAATAAAAAAGTGGAATAATCCACTGTTTTGAGCATCTGATAGAGTTCAAGCACTTAGCTGGATTATTCTACTTTATCTTGCTGATTTGAACAAAGTTCATTAATTTTATGTCTTTATGTTTTCTCATCTGCGTTAGTTACACTTATGCAACATTTAAAATACAAACTACCTCAGGAGATTTCATTACCAAGGATCCTGGCAGCCCTAGCCTTATCCCTACGGTTTTTACAGACTGTAGTGTTGGTTGACTGACATCAATAGAAAATAGGAGTTTATATTTTCCCTAGGACCAAATGGACTTCAAAGAATTAAGGTGGTGATTTTGAAGCCAACCATGAGTAAAAAATATTTCACCAATAAAACAAACCCAAATAGGCTAAAGGAATCACTACATCATAATTTAAGGAGGTAGGAAGATAAAACATGAGATAGTGTAACATTATAAAGATAATAATAATTTTTTTTTATTTAAGAGGAAAAAGAGAAAAACACAAAACAAACCAAAGCGGCGTAAGGGTACACGCAATACAGAACTACAAAACAAAACAAAAAACCATAACAGTAAGAAATTACCTGCTAGTAGATTACACACTATTTTCTTGAAAATAGTTCCTCAAATCACAGTATCAAAGAACCAAAGATAATAATAATTTTTGAAGTAATTGAGCTAAAAATAGAGATCTGTAAGACACCTGAAAGTGATTGCAAAATGATTATTTAAGAACATTCAACAACAAGAATGGAAACTCAAATACTTAATATAAACAGGAAAAGAATACCTGAAAAAAATGATCATCTTTAAAAAAAGAAACAGAAATCACAAGAAAAGGAGCAAATAAAAATTATGTAGTTGAAAACTGCTGAGTAAAATGGAAAAATACAACAGCTTCAAGAAGAATATTATTAAGCAGAGGAGAGACTGTACAACATTAAAGAAAGTTCTTTTGAAATTATCCTCTCAGGAGTGTCAAATGCAGTGAGAATTTCAAGAAGGAAAATGACTGTGGGATACATTTGACAGAATCAAAGGGTAAAATAAGGAATTTTTAGAAGGACAAAAAAGAAAGATTCATAAAACGATTTTAAACTTAACTGACAATCTCCCAAACTTTGAGAAAGTAAAGATATACAGATCTATGAAGCTCAAAATTTTCTAAAAAGATTTGGTCTAATGATAACAATACTGAGATACATTCTAAAAACATTTTCAAAAGTCAAATAATGAAATTTTGAAAGCCACTTAAATAAGTGACTAATCACAATATTAGGAGAACACTCATTATCTGTTAGTGGATTTCTCAGAAATCTTACCTTGCAGGTCAAGAGTGACAGGTCAGACGTGGCTTGCAAAAAAAAAAAAAAAGAGGCTGAGAAAGTGGTCCTTCAGATGAAGGAAAGACAATTATTTTACTTGATAAACAATGTTGAGCAAGTTCATCACTACTAGATCTACCTTACTGGAAATGCCATTGGAAATTTTTAAAACTCAAAAAAATGCTAATATATAACAAGAAAATACATGAAAATAAGAAAATGACTTTTAATGGTAAAGATGTCAAGTTAATAATATTTTAATACTGAAAACTTTAAATATAAATTATTTTAACTCTGGGATAAAAGTTAAGAATGGAAAAAATAACTAGCTACAGTATTTTTTTAGTAAATACTAATTTATAAAGTTGAAGATTGTGATACTAGTAAAATAAAACATGGGTAGGTAGTAAATTAAAGGACAGTAGTTTGGTATTTGTATTTTCTATTAGTGTAAATTGACCTTTTAAAACTATTAGATATAAATATATTACTTAAATATATGGCAGCCACACAAAGTCTATAGTAGATATATAAAAGATAAAATTAAAAGAATCAAATCACCTGGCATGGTGTAACACAGTGAACATACTACTCAGGAATCTGAGGCAAAAATTGTCACAGGTTTAAGGTCAAGCTTAACTACATGTTCATATTCTCTCTCAAAAAGAAAGAATCGAATCATACCATTACAAAATATTTATTGATTCACAAAGGAAGAAAGTTCAAAAGAAAAGAAATGAAAGTAGTAGAGAGCAAACAATAAAAAAGCAATAGTAATACTTATCTAATAATATTTTAGTTATATAGATTTAATTTTTCAGCCAGAAAATGAAGAGGGTCTATACAGATTTAAGAAAATGGTTCAAATACTTGTTGCCTAAAAATCTTACTTTGGGTTTAAGTACACACAGATACTGATAACAGACAGATGGAAAAGATATTTCTTACAAATGCAAATTGAAACCCAAACAAAATCAGTGTATCAATATTTATATAGGACAACATATATAAATAAAAAAACTAGCAGGTGACAAAATGACTGTTTTATAATAATAAGGAAGATGCTTCTTAAAGAAGATATACAAATGTAAAAGAATATGCACCCAGTATGAGAGCAACAAAATATTAATAAATCAAATATTAGAAGATATAAATTGAGAATCAGCAGTAAATTGGTGAACTTAAATAATTAAACAATGGTTAGAGTATTAAAACAAAAAATTTTAAAAATTGGACTGAACTTCACTTTAGACCAAAGTATCTCTGTCAACAGAGCATGTATTCCTCTTAAGTACATACAAGTTATTTCCAGGGTAAATCATATGTAGGTGCAGAAAACAAATCTTATGTAAGAATGTGATAATATAATCAATATTTTCTGGTCATAATCTGAAAGAAGAAATTTAAAAGAGGAATATATTAATCAACTTTTCATTATGGGGACAAAAATTTCCCAGCTTCTGTAATTCAAAGGAGAGATTTATTTGGCCTATGGTACGAGAAGGTTCAGTCTGTGTTCAAATGGCTCCAAAGCAAAAGCATCACAGCAAAGGTCATGGCAGAACAAGATTCTTAACAGTTTCAGTATTAATACTGCAAGAATTGTGGGTTCAGTATCATTAGTTCATGCTCAAAGTCTTTGGGACTGTAGGCAACTCCCAGCTTGGAACTCCTATAACATTAAAGAAGTTGCATTATACCAAAATACAGGTAGAATAAGTACTCCCCAATATGTAGATATGCTCCAAACCAAGTCCAAAACCCATCAGGGCAAATATTGTCTTGTAGCTCTACACATGACATCTGTGACATACAGTGTTAAGACACAAGTTTTAAAGGGCTTGAGTAGCCCTACTCATAAATCTTTACTAGTCATAGACCACAAGCCATCTTTCTTGGAATGGTTACATTCACTGCATGCAGTTTTTCTTGGTAGAATGCCCATGTTCCTTATATCTACAACTTCCTGGATTCTCCACTGTACTGTTTGATTCATTCTTCCATTTTCATATCCCTATTTGTGCTTCTCAGGAACACATTTCCTGGCTTAACAAGCCTTCTTTGAAATCTGGGTGGAAGACTCCTTGACCCCAGCAACTCTTTCAGTCTGTGTCACTATATAATATAAAATAAATGAAGTCAATATCTATCACCAACTGGAACAGTAGGCAAGCTCAGGTCAATGTTCTATAACATTCTCTGAGTGCCAATGAGCCTGGGAATGGTACAATGAATCCCAGGGAACCAATTCTCTGAAAAGCCCTTCTTAATCAGGGTTCCAGGAACTCTTGTCGAGTGAAATGTTTACATATTTTTGCACCCTTGAATCCATAAGTGGTTTTTTCTTATTCTTTATGTCACAAGTTTGCCAAACGCATAATAATTAACATTAAAATGTTGAAAGACTTTGTCATGGATCAGGGAAAAGACAGGAAATCCCAGTCCTGTCACTTCTATAGAACATAATAGTGGAATTTTCAGGCAGATTAAGTAGATAAGAAACAGAAATTAAAGGTATTCAAAGTGAAAATGCAATGTAAAACTTATTTTGTCTTTATGAGATGATTTTATATATAAAATAATCTAGCCTGGCAGCTGTCAGACTGGAACAAACAGACCCAAAACTTTCCACAAGTCAACAACATTTGCAAATCAAGTTGTAGAGAACAAAGCCACGCCAGAAAATGAACCCAGTCTGGAAACTAGCACCATGTGTGGCCTGATACTGGACAGAAACAAACAGGGCCAAGCCTCTCCTCATTAATCAGTACCATTCATGGACCAAAGGCAGAGAAAACAAAGCCACACCAGCAAGCAAGCCCAGTCTGGAAACCAGTGCCGTGCTTGGGCCACCACTTGACTGGAACAGACAAACCTCAGCCCCTTCCAGCAAGCAAGCTGGCAAACAAGAAGTACCACCCCACCTCCAGCCTCCACAGTAATTGACAGACTTATCCAGAGAAACACAGGCTGTGATGATAGCTATGGAGGTGAAATGCAGTTGGATGCCTGTGATGCTTCGGTGTTTCACTGACATTTTATGTCTAGGACCAGTGAGATTATAGGTAAGGAGCATAGTGGCATGCAGTGTGACATCAAGGGGGATCTCCTTCTGAAGATCATAGCCATTGTTGATTCCCTATGGTCTTGTTTTGGAAGTTCTATATCATTTCCATTGTTTTATTGGGTTGAATTTTACTGTTTTATTTTGTTTGATTATGTCAAATCCAATGGCAGGAGAAACTATTTCAAACATAGCAAAATATATTGTGTTAACAATTTTGGATTTACTACAGGCTTGTTTTAAAGTAATCATTTTGGTTTTATTGTTTCTATTCTTTTCTGCTCTGTTTGATTTTCACTATGTCTGAAGTTATCTGCAGCTGTTTTGAAGACGTAAAAAGCCATTATGGTAACTATTGCTGATTTTGTAATGTTTTGAAGTCCTGTATCTTTTACACTGGTTTGTTTTGATTGGTTTTATCCTCTTGAAAATTAAACATTAAAAATAAAATAATATATCAACATTACCCGAATGGTAAAAACCATTCAGTCAATTCAGTAAAGCTGCAGGATGCAGCATCAAATCACACCATCTATACTGTCATATTCCTTGCAATACTATTCACAGCATCTTAGGTATGGAAACAAGCTAAGTACCTGCCAAAACATAACTGGATGCAGAAATTGTGTTGGTTTGTTACATTTGAATGTAAAGTTCTCTTTAATACAGTAATTTCTATTGCTTGATGTTTAAATTTCCATACTAGAACATTTTATTTCACACAAGCAGAAAGAAAGAGATTGCACTGTGGAAAATTGTGTTTAAAAACATTAAAGTTTTTTTAGATCATAGAAAAATGAGAGGTTATTTATCCCCAACATCATTTTAACAAGTTTAAAAGTTATTACATTTGTTTTACAACATCATTCCAGTTTTAAAACTGGAAAATCTGTCCTATTTTGGTGTTCAAGTGAGGAGGTACATTATTATGATTTTTGCTGCCTTTCCATGTCACCTATTTACATGGAGATAACAGTTTCTCCATTAAAGCACATGCATCTTTCCTTTTTAGAAGAATGATCTGGCAAAATATTCTTAACTATAAACTTTTCTGATTCTCTGATTCTCTTATCTCTCATTCTGGGAAATTAGAGGTAATAGCAGACGATGAGGCCTTCAGGTGCTAGACAGTTGCCAATCTGAGTGAGTGATCCCTGAACATCCAGCCTCAAGAAGCCTTGACTCATCTGCCAGTCCATTGGGGTTGGGAACCTGGCAATCAGAACAACCAGCTCAGTCTATGACCTTTTTCAAGGGGAAGGGGAAAAGGATTACTTACTGGGAAGCCCTAATTAGATAAGGCTTGTGTTGCATCCAGAGTTCTGCCCTCCACCTGTCTCTCCTGATTATGGTGAGTATTGTGGGGATGATTAGTGATAGCAAGGCTACCACTTCTATAATCACATATTCTGACCTCTTGCCTGGGCAGCAGTGATAGCAGATGGATTTCCCAAATGCATGATAAGCCTCTGCCTCTAACCAAATAGAAACACACAGATTGTTATCGTCTATGGATATATAGATTAGTAATCTTCATTTTTGTTATAACAAATTCAATTGAAAATGTGTATAACATGCTTGTTCCACGACTTCATCTTCACATAAAAACCAATATAACCTCTCCAGCACAGTCTGATGACAGATTCAAATCTAGAATAATGTAACATCCAAGTAATATTTGTTGAAAGTGCTAACCTTCTCCAGGAACAGATTTTTTTTTAATGTAGCACATATTTTTTGCTGCACTTTAAAGTATAGATGAACTAAATGAGATATTAGAAAAAATATTTTAAGAAAACAAAACATAGCACTGTAATATGTTAATCTAATTATGAATACAAAATGCAAACTAATAAGTACTAATGCTAAAGTTAAAATAACAGTATTTCTCCTTTGTATAGAACTCAGAAATGTCTATTTCACTTTATCTGAGCCTCTTTTTTTCAAATCCTGGAGGCAAGTATCTACTAGAAGCAAGCAGAGCAAAACTTGCTATTTTTGATACAAATTAAAAGAGAATTACTATTAGTAATAGTTTTGTGTAATTTCACATAATATTAGAGATTGGAAAGAACCTTAATTGTTTGTCTTATCTTAATAATACTTTAGGGAATAATGCTTTAGGGAAATTATAGAATTTTTACTGATTGAAGTATCAAAATCTTTCTTATGAATGTTGGAATTAGAAAATACAATTAATGAGCAAATAACTGGAAAATATATATTTTCTGTCTATGTTAGTCCAAATTTTGTAATCATAATGAAATGTCTGAAACTGGGTATTTAAATAATAGCTTATATAGCTCTTGAGTATCAAAACCCAAACAGCACAGTGTCCCATCTGGAAAGACCCATCTGACTGTATCATCTCATTGTAAATGGTACCACAATATCAGACATACATGAAACAGGGATCTATTAGATTGGTAGGTTAGAAGCTACACAATCAGAGAGTGGCCAATGTGGAACTTTTCCTCTAGTGACAGCCTCTTACAAATACCAGCATCTCTCAACACTGCCATATTGGGACAAAGCTCACAACACATGAACGTTTGCATAATTCACTCAGACTATTTCCAAACCGTATTAGGGTCCATTCCTCTATTAACAGTATTATGAGCCATAAAAAGATGAGAATATATCAAGGTTCTTATTTCACCTTTACTGAGGTACCACATACACAACACAAGTGTCACTTTCCTAAAGTAATGGGCCAAATCATAACGCTTTTCCTTCATAATCCCTAAACTTCCAGTAGAATGCATTAGAGGCAGGAACACTTTAAATTCCTAAAGTTAGAGTGATATTACAATGCAATGTGAATGAATAAATGAGAAGAAGAAAATGCAGTGTGATTTTTGTACTTTTTTTATTTAAAGGGAAAAAAACAGAAAAAGGGTTGAAATAATATAATTTCAAAAAACACTAAACAGTAAGAAATCACTAGTTGATAATTACTTATTATTCTCTTATAAATATTTATTCAAGTTACAAAAGTGAAGCAAACAAAGTAGACAGTCAAACAGCGAGACTGCAAACAGTTCTGTTCACCTATCCAAAAAAATCTTAGCAATATGGTTATCGACCTTATACACTTAAACATGCATGCAGTTAAATCCTTTGGAACACTTTCTTTTCCTCTCTTTTTTCTACAATAGTAATTACACATTTTGGATTTTATTATTCTACATTTGTTATTAATTTTTACAGTAGAGACACAATGTGATATATATAAATATGATTCTTATTTATGTCACTAATGAGGATAGCCTCAGGTTGTCTCCATTTGCTGATGAAGGCCTCAAGATCATCATTTTTATAGCTGAGTAATATCCCATTATATAAAAATAACACGTTTTTCATCCACTCTGCAGTTGATGGGCATATTGCTTGTTTCCAAGATCTAGCTATTACAAATTGTGCTGCTATGGACATGGGTCCACATATATCACTGTGATATGATCTTTTCAGGTTTTCTGGGAAAATATCCAGGAGAAGAATAGCTGGGTTGAATGGAACTTCCAATCCTAGTATTCTGAGAATTCTCCATAGTGATTTCCATAGTGGCTGCACCAGTCTACACTCCCACCAGTGGAGCAGTGTTCCTTTTCCCCACAGCCTAGCCAACATTTGTTATCAGTTGATTTCTTGATGGCAGCCATTCTTTCTGGAGTGAGATGAAATCGCAATGTGGTTTTAATTTACATTTCTCAAATGGCCAGTGATGGTGAACATGGCTTCATGCATTTACTTGGCATTTGTATATCACCTGAGAACTGTGTGTTCATCTCGGATTTCCATTTTTGGAGAGGGTCGTCGAATTTGGGGGGCAAGTTTTTTAATTCTTTATATATTCTGGATGAAAGTCCTTTGTCTGAGGGGCTGCTGGCTAAAATTTTTTCTTATTCTGTGGGGTTTTTTCACTCTGTTGGTGATTTCTTTTGAAATGCAGAAGCTTTTCAATAATATGAGATCTCAGTTGTTAATTCTTTGAAGTGCACTTAATGTGCACTTTGCATTGTGTTCATGAATTCTCTGCCTACCCCTGTGTCTCCATGAATTCTACCTACCTAGTCTTTGAGTATATTTAGTGTTTCTGTTTTGATATTTAGGTCTTTCATCTACTTGGACTTTAGTTTTGTGCATGGTAATAGACATGGATATAGTTTCAATCTTCAGCATCTGGAGAGCCAGTTTTTCCAGTACCATTTATTAAAGAGGTTATCCTTCTTCCAGTGAACATGTTTAGCCCCTTTGTCAAATATCAGGTGGCTGAATGTCTTTGTAGTTGTGCCTGCATCTTCTAATCTGTTCCACTGATCCTCAGGTCTATTTCTTCGCCAGTACCGTGCTGATTTATCACTGTGGCTTTGTAGTATAGCTTAAAGTCAGGAATTGAGATGCATCCTGCCTTGCCTTTTTTGCCCAGAATTGCATTTGCTATTCCAGGTTTCTTCTGTTTCCAAATGAATTTTAGAGTGTTTTCTGTAGATCTATGAGGTACGTTAATGGTATTCTGATTGGGATTGCATTAAATCTGTATAATAGTTTTGGGAGAACAGTCATTTCTCAATGTTGGTTTTTCCTAGCCAAGAACAAGGAATATCCTTCCATTTTCTAATATTCCTTCAACATCCTTTATTTAGCATAGCATAATTTTCAGCATATAGGTCTTTTGCATTCTTAGGTAAGTTGATTCCTAAGTATTTCATTTTTTTAGATGCTACTATGAAGGGAGATATTTCTATAATTTCTCTCTTGGTGAGTTTGTGTGTGTGTGTGTGTGTGTGTGTGTGTGTGTGTGTGTGTGTGTAGGAAAGCTATTGATTTTTGAGCACTGACTTTGTATCTAGCTACCCTGCTGAAATTGTTTATTACTTCTAGTACTCTTTTAATGGAGTATTTGGATCTTCTATATAAAGTATCATGTCATCGGCAAATAGTGATAATTTAACTTCTTCCTTTCCTATTTTTATTCCTTTTATTTCTCTCTCTTGTACGATTTCTATGGTTAGTGTTTCCAGAACAATATGGTGATAGTGGACATCCTTCTTGTTGCTAATTTTAAAGTGAAAGATTTCAGTTTTGTCCATTTAGTATAATGTTGGCTGTCGGTTTGTCATAGATGGCCTTTATAAGATTGAGATGGACACCATGTATTCCGAGTCTCTGAAGTTTCTTTTTGTATTGTAAATAAGTGTTGTATTATGTAGAAAGCTTTTTCTGCATCTATTGAAATGACCGTGTAGTTTTTGTTTTTGCCTCTGTTAAAGTGGTGTATTAAATTTATGGATTTGTATATGTTAAACCATCCCTGCATTCCTGGAATGAATCCCACTTGGTCATGATGTATAATCTTCTTGATGATTTGCTGCATTCTATTTGCCAGTATTTTATTGAGAATCTTTGCATCAGTGTTTATTAGTGAGACTGGCCTATAGTTCTCCTTTTTGTTTGCCTCTTTCTATGATATTGGTATAAGAGTAATTCTTGCCTCCATAAATACCTTAGGGAAGACTGCTTCCTTTTCAGTTTCATTGTTAGCGTTTAAGAGTATTGGCATCAAATCCTATCTAAATTTCTTGTAGAACTCAGCTGTTAATCCATCAGGACCTTGGGTTTTCTTTGTTGGTAAGTTTTTAATTACATTTTCAATTTCAATAGCTGATAATGGATTATTCAAAATTGCTATATCTTCTTGGTAGAGCTTTGGTAGTTCATATGTTTCTAGAAATCTGTCCATTTCCTCTGTGTTTTCCACCTTAGGTGAGTAGAGATTCTCAAAATAGGTATTTATGAGCTTTTGAATTTCCATGGGATCCGTAGTAATTTCACCTTTTTCAGTACTTATTGAGTGAATTTGGGCTATTTATTTCTTTTTCTTGATATGATTAGCTAGAAGTTTGTCAACTTTGTTTATTCTCTCAAAACAACAGCTTTTTGTTTCATTAATTTTTTAGTTTCAATTGTATTGATTTCTGCTCTAATCTTTACAATTTCCTCTCTTCTATGAGCTTTGGGTTTTACTTGCTCTTCTTTTTCTAAAAGCTTGAGATGAAGCATTAGGTTGCTTATTTATGCTTATCCTGTTTTCTTTGTATGACACTTTATTGCTATATATTTCCCTCTTCAGACCGCCTTCATTGCATCCCACATATTGCAGTATGTTGTTTCTGCATTTTCATTGAATTGTAGGTATTGCTTTATTTCTACTTTAATTTCATCCATAGCCCACTGGTTGTTCAAAAGGTTGTTATTTAATTTCCATGTAATTATGCAGATTTTGCAGTTTCTTTTGCCATTAATTTCCAATGTGCTATTGTCAGATATTACACATGGGATAATTTCAATACCTTTGCAGTTACTTAAGAATGTGATGGATGTGTTACTTAAGAATATTATGGGATAATACATGGTGTATTTTGGAGAATGTCCCATGTGCAGCTGAGAAGAATGTGTATTCTGATGTATTTGAGTGGAACATTCTGTAAACATCTACTAAGTTCAATTGCTCGCAGGTATGATTCAATTCTATAATTTCTTTGCTGAGTTTTTGTCTAGTTGATCTATCTCTTTGACACAACAGTCTTTTAAAGTCCCCTGTTATAATTATGCTCTTGTGTATTTGGTTTTTCATGTCCATTAGTATCTGTCTTATATAGTTGGGTGCTATTGTATTTGGTGCATATATATTCATAATTGTTAGTTCTTCCTTGAATTTTTCCACTAACAAGAATGTAGTGACCTTCTTTATCTTTTTTAATCATTTTAGGTTTGAAGTTCACTTTGTCTGCAAATAGAATAGTTACCCCTGCTTTTTTCAGGGTTCATGTTGCATGGAATACTGTTTTCCCTTCTTTGACTTTTAATCTATGAGTTTCCTTTTAGGTCAGACGTGTTTCTTGTATACAGCATGTTGTGGGATCTTGTTTCTTGATCCATTCTGTCAACCTATATCTTTTGATAGGTGAATTGAGGCCATTTATGTTTATGGATATCACTGATACGTACTGGCTCAACTTTGCCATGTTATGTTCCAACTGTTTGCTTTCTGCATTTCCTCATTGTTTAATTGCTTGTCCTACCTGGTGGTTTCATTCTGTTGTTGTTCTTGGGATTGTGGTCATTTTTATCTCTATCCAGTATGTCTTTCAATACCCTTTCTAAGGTTGGTTTGGTGTACATGAATTTCTTCAGTTGTTCTTTGTCATGGAAGCATCTTTTTTCTCCACTAAATTTCAGTGAAAGATTTGCTGGTACATAAGTCTGGGTTGAAAGGTTTTTTGTTTTGTTTTGTTTTTTAAGGGCTTGAAATACCTCAATCCAAGCTCATCATAACTTGAGGGTTTGTGCTGAAAAGTCTGCTGTGATTCTAATGGGCTTTCCTTGATAGGTGAGTTGTGTCTTTTCTCTCACAGCTTTTAGTATTCTGCTTTTATTCTGTATGTCTGAGAGCTTAATTATTATATGTCAGGATGTAGATTTATGTTGGTTGTGACTATTTGGCTTTCTATATGCCTCACTGATGTGCATATCACATTTTTCCCCCATGTCTTGGAAAATTTTTGCTATTGCTTTTGTGAATATTTTAGTTATGTCATTCGCTTTGACTCGTGCATCTTCACTGATGCCTATTAATCTTACATTATTGGTCTTGGCATCATCTTGAAGCTGTTGGATTGTCATTTCATGCTGCTTTGTTATTTTTAAAAATTCTATCGTTTCATGATCACTAATACTGACCCTGTCCTCAAAGTCTGATATCCTGTTCTCAGCTCCATTTAAATGGTTTTGCACACTTTAAATAGATATTTTTGTTTCTTGGTTGTCTTTTTGAGTTTGTTTCATGAATTCTGCTTGTTTTCCACATTGCTTATTAAGGGGTTCAATCAGTTTGTCATGCTCCTGTACTTTTTTCTCTATTTCTTCTTTAGCTGTGCTCAGCAACTCCTTTACTATGGTTGTTATTTCTATGTTTACATGGGAGAGTACTTCTAATTTTATTTCCTCTATAGCCTCATGGAGTTTTTTTGTTTTTTGTTGTTTGTTTTTTAATTTCACTCACTATCTTTTCAGAGATTTCCAGTGTGCTACTTTTGAAGTCTTCTATTTCAGTGTCTCCTGCACTTGCCCTTGGTAGTGGTCTAGATGTTTGAGATTGAATTTTGCATTTTCATTTTACCATTTCTCCCTTTCAAGTAAATACATGGTCCCTCAGTTCCACTCGTGTCAACTGTTAGTAGTATGTATCTTGGGGTCCTAAAGTAAGGTTGATGTTTGTTCAGTTGCTGAGTATTTCAATGAAGAGATAGGCCAGCTACCTGACTGCAGGGCCTATTGCAGGGCCTGTTTGGTGAGTCCTATGTTTTTCCTGGGCTGACAAGCCTAGTAGCATTGATATAGGTCAACTTTTAGTTCCTGCTATTATTTTATCTTCAGGTTATTACAGGTCACCAAATCTCCCTGTCTATAGTGTTTGTGTCAGCTGAGTCCTTACTGTGTCCCTATTGTATGCCTGTGTGTCTCATAAGCCCTTTTGATTTCTCCAAGTTGGGGGAGTCCTTATTGGCACACTGCTCAACTGCCTGATGTTTTCTACGTACAGCAATGGGTCACCCACACTCTTTCCAGACTCATCAAGGTTAGTTAGTTGGATGGGGCTTTCTTAATATCCCTATTTATCCACTGTAAATTCTATTTTAGGGGCATACTCACCTCACTTACCAGAACCTACTGACCTCTTCTGCTTGGGTGAGGCAGTTACTGAATCTCCCTTCAAGCTAGCATAGTTAATCCACTGTATTTCAAGAATCTGGGAGGAAGGGTGGAAGCTGAATATCAACAGCAGTACCAGGTTCAGGAGGTAGGGAGTGTCCCTGAGGGGCCAGCAGATGTCCTTTGTCTGGGCATCTGCTGGGCACAGGCCAAGGTCCCAGGGTAGCGTGGTGTTCCTCAGTGCTGACTGGAGTTGTACAGGAAGCAGGCAGCTGTACAGGCCAAGGTCCAAGGGCAGCATGAGTTCCCCAGGACCAGCAGGAGTTGGGCAAAAGCTTGCAATGGCCCAGGCCAGTGTCCAAGGACTGTGTGGCATTCCTCAGTGCAGGCTTCAGTCTCACCTCTTTATGAGTTTTGAGGGATGTTTCAAAGCTTCCTTGGTGCACTGGGATGACCTGGCCCACTTTTGGCTCCCAGGGAAGACTGCTAGCAACTGCTTGCCACTTTGACCGTGCTGGTTGGGCCTGAGGGGACTCCATGTGTCCTTTGGTGATTTCATACACAGGGCATGGTCTTCCTGCCTGAAAGTGAAGTTCTAAGACCTCCCTGGGCACTGGAGTTAAACCCCCATGTGGTCAGGGCCTGGCACAGGATTGCGGGCTCTGCTTGCTGCTTGGAGGTAGATGGGTATGGCCTACAGTATTATTTTTAATCTATTTATATATCAATTTAACTGGATTAAGAAGTGCCTTGGTGATTAGAAAGGCACACTTCTGGAAGTGTCTACAGAGGACATAGAGTCTTGTCCTTGAATTTTACATAAGGAAACTTCTTTTCTGACACTGTTTCCCTGTTCTGCTTTCCAACCACAAGAACTAAGTAACTGCTCCAACATGCCTCTTTACCACCAATTTCTTGCCTTTCAGACAGTTACATGGATTCAGTCTTCTAAAACTCAGTTAAATTAAGCCTGTCCTCCTTTAAATTTTGGATATTCCGTACTGTTTCTCAGGAACAAGAAAGCTGACCAACACTCATGATGTGTTGTTAAGTGTTAGGTTATAGTTCAAAGGATGGGACTCTAGAAATCAATATAATCCCTTATTTTTTACTTTATAATGCTTTTTATAATATGCTATTATGTTGACTGCATCTAAAAGAACACACAAATTAGAAGGTAAAAATTAAAAATCATGGTGATAAGCACGGGTCTAGTTTTAGTTTTCAGCATATAGAAAGTCTGTTTTTCCAGCACCACTTATGAAAGAGACTATCTTTCTTCCAGTGAACGTGTTCGGCCCCTTTGTCAAAATAGTGACTGTGTTGATAGTTGTGGTTGTATCTTCTATTCCATTGATCTGGTCTGTTTTTATTCCATATCATGCAGATTTTATGACAGTAGCTCTGTAGTATAATGTAAGGTCAGGGATTGTGATGCCTCCTGCCTTGCCTTTGTTGCCCAAAATTGCCTTTACTATTCTAGATCTCTTCTGGCTCCATATAAATTTTAGAAATGATTTCTCTAGGTCTGTGAGTTATCTAATGATATTTTGATGGGAATTGCATTAAATCTATATAACAATTTTGGAAGATGGCCATTTTCACAATGTTTATTCTTTCTATCCATGAACAAGGAACATGGTTACATTTTCTGATATCCTCTATAATTTCTTTTTTCAGAGTACTGGAATTTTCACTGCATAGATCTTTTACTTCTTTTGTTAGTTTGATTCCTAAGTATTTTGTTTTGGAGGGGGGGTTGCTATTGTGAAGGGCATGGTTTCCCATATTTCTCTCTCAGTTTGTTATTTGTGTACAAGAATGGTATTAACTTTTGAGTGCTGACTTTGTATCCAGCTACATTACTGAATTTAGTTATTATGAATAAAAAGTCTTTCAATGGAGTTTTGGGGGTCTGCTATGTAGAGTATCATGCCATCTGTAAATAATGACAATTTAACTTCTCCCTTTCCTATTCTTATTCCTTTTATTTCTCTCTCTTGTCTAATTTCTCTGGATAATGTTTCCAGCACTACGTTAAATAGGAGTGGTGATAGTGGATGTCCTTGTCCTGTTCCTTATTTTAGAGGGAAAGCTTTCAGTTTTTGGCCTATTGCTATGCTGCTGGCTGTTGGTTTGTCACAGATGACCTTTATCAGGTTGATGTAAAGACAATCTTTTTTTTATTTTATTTAAGGAGAAAAAAACAGAAAAAGGGTACAAGTTATACAGAATGTCAGAAAAATAAACAGTAGGAAATCACTAGTTAATAGATTACATATTGTCATCTTAGAAACAGTTGTTCAAGTTAAAAAATTAAGGCATATAAAGTGGACATTCAAACAGTGAGACTGCTAACAGCTCTGTTCAATGATCCAACAAAAACTCAGTAATATGGTATCTATCTTATACACTTAAATATACATGCAGTTATATCCTTTAGAACACTTTCTTTTCTTCTCTTTTGTACTATGACAATTACATATTTTGGGTTTTTTTACCCCCACAGTTCTTATTATTTTTTTTGAAGAGAGTAAAACCAAATGTGACATACCAAACCAGAGTCTGTCAAATCAAAAGGATGGCCATAATACCTAATGTAAAAACAAAACACAAGGTGATCAACAGTGGTTACCATAATGCCTCTTGCTATCTTAAAAAGAATTGCCTATATCATCAGTTGTAATAAAATTGAACAAAACAGTAAAGAACAAAACCAATAAAACCAAAACATTGGAGGACATTACAGGACTTCAAAAGAAGGTAATAGTCAACCAGAATGGGCGTCAGAATGAATCTTATTGTCTTCACAGTTGTTGCCTATACTCTTGAACTTGGTAGTATCAAGCAAAACAGAATAGAGGAAAACCAGTCAATACAAGATGGTGAGAGCAATACAGAGATTCAAATCAAGTTAATAGGAAATCAAAGTGGGTTACTATAACATACCTTGCTATTTTTATTTATTTTTCCCTAAATTAAAAAGATAAAAATAAAAAGTAAATATTAAAAAATAGATTGAGATAAAAGATAACAACAACACAGCACAGGTTAAAACATAACCATTTAAGCAACATAGTGTTTCAACCCAAGATATCCCGACATAAAAGTAGTTACCATAATGTCTCTTTTCTTGAAATATTTGAGTATAACTTCGTATACTGTAGCATCAAACATATCAAAACAATATAAAGCCATTAAAGAGAATGACAGTATTACAGGGCATTTAGAATCAACTAACAGAAAATGAACAATGATTTCTGTATAATCTCCTTATCTATAAAAGTTTTTGTTTATATTATCACATATAATAAAATCCAATAAGATACAACATGTTAAGACTGATGGAAACAGAATAACACAAGCTTGATGGGACTTCAAAACAAGATGACATTAAATCAGCACTAGCTATTATGGTGTCTTGTTTTCTCCAAAATAGCTGTTTGTACCATCCAACCTTCTCTGCCTCATTTCTTTTGAGCTCTTTTTCTGTCATTAGTTGTCAGTTTGTCTTCTTCATTTCACTTTCTGCTCCATTCATTGTGGCCTCTCTGCCACTGTTTCTGGAATCTTGGTATTTTTCTTTTTTTAAAATGTCCTGCAGTATTCTCTGTATAATTGAATTAGTGGTTGCAGATTCCCCTAGTTCCTCTTTATCCTGGAAGCACCTTGTTTCTCCATAAATTTCTAGGGACAGTTGTGCAGGATATATCAATCTTGGCTGGAGGTTATTATCTTTCAAAGCTTGAATTATTTTCCCCCATGCTCTTCGTGATTTGATGGTTTGTGTCGAGAAGTCTGCTGTAATTCTGATGGGTGTTCCCTTGTAAGTGATCTGTTTCTTGTCTCTGACAGCTTTTAATATTCTGTTCTTATATTGGATTTCTGGAATTTTGATTATTATATGCCCGGGTGTAGCTCTGTTTGGGCTGTAGGTGGCTGGGGTCCTGTGTGCCTCGTACATCTGAGTATCTTTACCATTTGCTAAATTAGTGAAATTCTCCTGTGTTATTTCTGTGAATAGCCTTTGTAGTTCATTTGTTTGTGTCCCTACTTCTTCTTTTATGTTCTTAATTCTTAAGTTATAGATCCTCTTATCATCTTCTAGCCTTTGTATTTTTGCTGTTTGCTTCCTTGTTATTTTCAAGTTTTTCATTTCATGCTCCCACCTTAAAAATCTACCCTCCAGTTCAGATAATCTATCCTTAGTTTCTTTCAATATGCCAGCTTTCAATAGAGATTTTAGTTTCCTGGTAATCTCTTTGAACCTGCTTCACGTATTCTATGTTTTCTCTATTTTCTCCATCAAACAATTCTCCCCATTTTTCTGTTCTTCCATTCCACCATCTGTTTTTTCTTGGGAGGTGCTTAGCATTTTTTGAAATATTCTACTTATACCTTCTTTACTTCATTAAATACTTCACTTTTGAACTCGTCTATGAGGCTCTGGAGATATCACTTTATGTCTATTGGTGCTGTGTCAGATATTGCATGTTTTCTGTCCTCATTCTCCTTTTCATTTACCTTTCCTGGATCAGTGTTCTCAGGATTGGAGACTGAGGACCCTTTCTTGTTGCTCCCTCTTCCCATACTTTTTGTTCCTTCCATACAAGCCTATACAGGAGGCCCAGTTTCTTTCTTTGTCAGTTACAATTTGTTTGAATCCACTGGCTAGGTGTTCCTGCCCACTGCAGTATACTAGGGAGACACAGACCTGGGCAGCCTATGCTGGCCCACCCCTCCAGTTCAACTTATTGAAGGCTTCATTGCTGGGGGGCACCGCCAGGTGCTGGGGCCTGGTTTGGGCTAGCCTACTGGGTCTTAGTCTGTGGCATCACCCAGGTCAAGTGCACCCCACCAATCCCGCTTGAGAGGGAAATATGCGACTAAAGTCACTGCAGTGTCCTGTTCCGGCTAGTCTGCCCGGTCCCAGAATGCTGTCTTTTGCAGCCTCCTTATCTATGGAGGGGTCCCCATTCCTCTCACTCACTGCAGGTCGATGCAGGGCTCCGCGCCAGTCCTGCTGATTCCTGCTCTCAGAGCTTTCGTATCTCTGTCCCTGCCATGCCAATTCAGAAGAAGCAGCAGCGACAGGAAATTCAAATTACATGGGTTCTAGCTTCGGTGCTGAGATTTTATCTGTTCTGGTTATAGCACCGGGATTGCATTTCCAGTTGGTTTCTCTCAGCTTAGTTCGTTCCTGAGTCGGCAGGGTATATCTCCCCTTGCTTAGAACTCCTCACACGGTACCATTTCTTGATTCTAAGTTGGCTATCTCAGAGAGCCTCCATAGCTGCTGTTATCTATCTACCAAAACTTGACTCATGCCTTTCACCATTCACTAAACTAAAGTGAAAATGGATCAAAGATCTAAATATTAAAATAGAAACACTAAATCCACTAGAAGACAAAAGAAATAGAAAGCTTAAAGATTTAGGAACAGGCAGAAAATTCATTCATATAAATAAAACTGCACAGGAAACACTTCCCAGAATCAACAACATGGAACCTCATTTTATTAAAAGGTTTTTGCATCTCAAAAGAAATTTCCCACAGAGTAAAAAGAAAACCCACGAACTGGGAAAAATCTTAGTCAACTGTCCGACAGACAAATGACTGGTATCTAGAACATAAAAAATTTTTTTTTAGAAATTCAGACCCCCAACACTCAAAGACCCAATCCAAAAATGGGTATGTGAGATGATTACACACTTCTCAGCTGAAGAAACACAACTGGCAAATAAATATATGAAAAAAATGTTCGGCATCACTTGTCATTAAACAAACATAAATTAAAAAAAACACTGAGATTCCATCTCACTCCAGAAAGAATGGCCAGGATCAAGAAAACAATGAGTAACAAATGCTGGAGTGGTTGTGGTGGTGGTGGAGGACACTTCTGTACTAGTGATGGGGGTATACACTGGTGCAACCACTGTCTAAATCAGTGTGTAGATTCTTCCAAAACCTGGGATAGGAGGTCCCATTTGACCTCACTATCACAATTCTGGGTATATTCCCAGAAGAACTGAAAACATATATGCATCCATGTCTATAGCTGAACAATTTGTAATGGCCAAATCTTGGAAACAACCCAAATGCCCATCAACTGAGGAATGGATAAAAAAAAGATGTGACATTTTTATACAATGGAGTACTGCTCACCTACAAAGAAAGATTATATCAAAGCTTTTATAAGTAAAAAGCTACAACAAGAAACCATACTCATAAGTGAAATAAATCAAACTCACATGTATAAATACCATATTGTCTAGCTAGTATAAGAAACTTAAAGAGTAAGTAAGATCCAAAATCTTAAAAAAATATTAGGAAAGTGTAAGAAATTTCTCAAAGGGGAAAAATAACTCAGGGAACAGGAGTAAAGGAGAAATAGAAAAGAAACAAAATATAAATTTGTATACATACACTTAAGCAGTTAATATGTTTGTACTACTAATTCTATTAGTTCTTGGAACAAAACAGTTAACATTCGTAGAATTAGATCATTTTCCCTGACTATATCTGGTAATCTGAGTAATTCTTTTAAAGATTACTATGCAAAATTAAAACCTTTGTTAAATTCCTATCACCTTGTTTTGAAAGTCTCTCTTGTTATTGTTTTGGATTTTTTTGTTATTGTTGTTTATTTGTCTCATTTATTTCTTATTTTTTTGTATTTTTTGTTTCTTTGTTTCTCTCTTTAAAATTAAAAAATAATTAAGTTAAAAAGACTGACCATAAAAGAAGAATTAAAACTCATTTCAAGAGAGGAAATTGTGCACAGTGAGAGAGATTTGGCACCTGATGTGGACCTAGTATAATTCTTCACTAGATCTGGAATATTGTTTAGATGAGAAAATTTTAGAAAAAGACATTTGTTGAGATAGTGGAGTATCAGTTGTCACTATTCAGAAGTATAAGCCTTTTTCTCTAAAACATTCTATTCCAAGCTTGGGGAATAGAGAAATGTTACTGTGAATTGCGTCAACTCGAGTAAGAAATATCCAGCCAAACAGGCCGAGTTTAGTTCTGGATGTGGAAGACTGACCGTCGGGAGCATTGTCAACTAGAACGGTATAAAATGAAAGAAGAATGAACAACTACTTTGAAAATAACATTATGCAATATATTAATCACAGTTAATCTATTATTTTATTTTGAAGTACTGTATCTTATTTTTATTCTTTTTTTTAGGGTAAAAAAAAGAATATTTACTTTAAAACAATGAAGGCTTGCTGCTATTTCTTCAGAGCAGCTCTAGTCTTTGCCTTGACCTTGAAAATCATCTCTCGGGTTTCACTGCACTCTGCAGTTTTTCACTGAGACCCTTTGGCCTCCTGAAATGAACTTGTATGGGACATTACACTGAGTTCCAGGTCTTTGATTGGATCCTTCTGACCTGCAATCTACACACAGACATTTTTGCATTCTACCACGTCTGATTCTGTGGGCAGTCATTGTAAGCCAATCTTGTAAATTCTTATATATTTGTGTATCTTGCATTAAATCTATTTCTCTAGTAAGCAATGATTGATACAACAAGGGATATTTTTGTTATCTGATATATCAAGTAGTTAGAAATAATAACTCACTAACCACCTGCAGGAGAATTACCCAAAGAAGAATGCCTCCTTCTACATGGGGTATCGTTGTAGGAAAGGACACCATAAAAGGCCGAGTGTTACCAAGAGTGCGTCTCCCTCATACATTCATATTTATGCAAATGGTTATCTTTTACAAAATAAAAGAGAAAGTTGGCAAGAATAGGAAAGTAGCTTTGCTACCAAATACTAGAGAGAAATATGAAATATTTGTTTGTGCCAGCAGCATCCAACTTATTCATTCACCCACCAGCCCAGACTGGATGCAGAAATCTCCTCCATAAACCTCCTTTTCAACTGCAGGAGTGAAGATCTCCTTTTATAAATTACCACTACTATGTAAGAAACACGTAAATAAATTCATGGAAAAACACACTGAAGTGAAAACTCGACAGGTGTGTATAAGATATTAGACAAACAGATTTCTTTGGATAATAGTAAATGTTGCCATTAGAGAAGTGATCTGTAAGGAATTTTTCCACTCTAATGATTTATAATGCTATAGAAGTAATAAAATCCCCCAAACAGTGAGTAAATATAAAAGTGTTTTGAATACTAATAGCTAGATGATAACTATATGTTAAAAAAATCATGCCAGAGAGCTCACTCACTGTATGTTAAATGAAATGAGATTTTAGATGGAGACTGAACACACACTTTTCTGCTTGTTAGCATTATGTGCTCTTTAGACTCCAGCATTTGATCTGCCTGGACATGCCCATCACCTATTTTGCCCAATTCTAACTTCTAACAAACACAAGTGATTCATTCCATTGCCAAGGTTTTTATGTGTATCTCCAAATGGACTGGAGTGGAAGATTTTTGACAGGATATCTCCTGCCACAGATATTGTCAATGACTTTCATATCAATTTGCATTTTTTAAGATAAAAATGGAATTTAAAATATCATGTTACTGGATCTGTTCCTCCAGCCCTGCATCCTCATAGAGGTTCACAATCCCTACTTAGCTTTCTGTCTCATCTTGCCTGTTATTTCCATCATAATGGAGCAAGACTAACAGTGCAGGCACTATGCCAGCTCCCCTTGTTGCCTGATGCTCCAGTGGGTTTTGGGTATGTATACATATTGAGGGAACATTTAAGTGATGTTTGTGTGCTGCACACTCAGGAAAACAGCATTTTCACACTGGCTACTTTGATCTTCTAAAAACCCAGCTATCATAAAAAAAGAAGGTTTCTTAATGGACATAAATAATCCAGGTGGTTCCAGCCTACCCCACAGAGCCTGTGGCTCCACTGCCTCATTGGAGTTTGGCTTTCCTCAGATTATAGGGGGCTTAGTTACCACGTTTTATGTACACTTGAGTTCCAGCAATACTTACCATAGAATTAAAAAGGAAAACATTTTCTATTATAATGGTAAGCAATAAGTGTTAGAGATAGTAAAAATGTTTATATACAAAAGAAAGCCATAATATAATTTGGTTTCTCCCACAAGAAAATTTATGGAGAGTTTCATGTGTGAAAGATCACTGGTAGCTCTGGGATAAAATAAAAGATGATCTTTACATCAGCTTGGGCCGAGTGCCATTGTCAGAAACAGATAGCAACCAGTTGTAATTACTTTATAGGTTGCAAGTTTATCTGAAGCAAATTGGAGATGGGAATAGTTCAGGATGGAATGAGCACCAGAAGCCTTCGCAAAAGATGTGTTTGACTTAGAAGAAAAGCATTAGGAGAAGATTCTGCATGGGAATGGGAAGACAAATAAAAACATGACACATTTTGGGAGTCATGGTCAGATTGAGTGATAATGAAGGCCTTAAATAGAAATGCCAATAGGCTTCTCACAACAGAACAGTAAAGGATTTGGCACTCTATGATGGGTGGGATTAGCAAAATTGAATTGTTAAAAGCTGTAAAAAAATCACTAGGCAGTGTTATTGAGAACATTGTTCTGGAAACACGGGAAAAGAAAGTGAGTTGGTGAAAAATTAAATCATTCATATATATATATATATATATATATATATATATATATATATATATAGCATGCCCTACAAAATGTGAATATGGAAAACTGACACCAGCTGGAAATGCCGGTATGGTTATGAGGGGAGAGAAAAATGCTAAAAATGTGATAGAGAATGCAGGAACCAGAATTTATATTACTACGGCTTGACAGAAGTTTCAGGGTAGACAGAGGAGAGTGATCAGTGTAGCAGAGAATGAGTCAAAATAAAGGTAAACCAAGTGTACACAGGAAAAGAACACAGGACAAAAATGCACTTCACAGGCAGTGAGGGGTAGGAATGTGCTACCATCCTTCACCCATTGTGAGAGTCATGGCTAATGCTCTAGTAATAAAAGACACATGAACAAGAAAAAAAGCATAACTAATAGGCTTAATCAAAATTTTCTGTGACACAAGAGTCTTTGGAAGTGAAGACCCAAGAAGCCAAGGTAAACAATCTGTGTTTATGCTTGTGCTTGATGAAGAAATAAGTACAGAGAATGTGATAGGAAAAAAGAGTATTATGGTAAGAGGGTGAAAGGGTGCCCAGGAAGGCCTGTCTAATCAGATTCATCTTACTGTTCTGTGTGCAGCATTGTATCTTCCCAAATATGAGGCTCCTTTTGGGAATAGAATCTTCAAGGGAAAATAGGAGAGTGACTTTTTCTAGGTTGTATGGCTGCCTCTGGAAAAGGTGGGTTTTAACATTTATGAGCCACCATGGGGAAGAATAATTCTGTCTTCCTTGACTCACTTTAATAAAAATAGAGTGACAGAAGATAGGAAGATGGAAAAAGAAAACAGAAAATGTACTTCTGAGATTGCATCAAAAGATTTACAGTCTCCTTTTTTTTCTAAGTACTCAGCATGCCAAAGTGCCAAATGCTATACTTTGGGGATATGGTTTTCTGAGACCCAGTGTTACTCAGCATTGCAAATTTTACAAAGTATTTTTATAGTAGGAAAAACAAGATGGGGTGTTGGGGTAGCAATTTCAGGATTGTAGGTACAATTAACAGATTAATTTTAGGAGAAAGAAAAGAAAAAGTACAGTAGCAAAACCCAGTGGGGGGGGGTACAACTAACAGATTAACTTTAGGAGAAGAAAAGGAAAAAGCAAAGTCCAGCAGGAAAAATGAGAGATTCACCTAGATCATGACTAATCTTTAAAACAAGTTTCAAAGTAAAAAGAAAACATTTTTATCATTGAAGCTTGAAGGCAAGATGATTAGAAGTGAGGGAAAGTAGCAAGTGAAAGGAAAAACTGACATCATGTGTCAGTTACAATATCTACTCCACCACGTGTTGGTAGAAATTTTGAAAGAGAAAGTGTCTCAGACATTCTAGATTATCCTCTTGATTTCCATTCTCAAGTTGGACCTCCTAATTATTAGTAATTACTCACATCCTTTGACCAAACTTCTTCGACTGGGCCTTCATGGGATCATAGTACGCCTGCACCATATATACACATGCATGATAATCTCTTCATGATCTTGTGATTGCTAATGGGAAACTGAAAGTGAAATCAGAATCTGACCCATTGGGAAAGGGCAGCAGGCTTGATGTTATATCTCAATTGCTATGTGCTCACCAGAAGTAACAGGAAGATAAATAGGTTAGCATTAGAATCTAAAGCCTAACAAATCAGAAATTGCTGTATCTGACAACAGAGAACGAGAAACAGACTAGAACAGGATGAATAAATTGAAAGACAGAGTTTGAATCAAATAAGTGGGGAAGTAAGGAAGGATATGAAATCTCAGACAGGATTAAATGGAGGAGTAAATAGCAATCCAACTCTCCAGTACTCTTCCTCTGTAGAATTGTGAATGGTAACAATATCAATAAATCATGTAATGCTGAAATCAGATTATCTCTGATTTTACCATTACCAGCAAGTCACATGTGCCCAAAGCTAGTGAGTGCTGGTGATGGAAACCAACAATGGCCAAATGAGAATTGAGATATGAAGAATAAACTTAGGGAACAAACATTTTCATCTATACTTATGAAGAATGTAAATATGAACAGGGATAAGATTTTTGAGATAATAACACCTTTGATTTGTGTATTTTATTTAGTTATATTTCTTTTCATATGATCCACATAGTAATTGCCATCAAAAAAATAAACATTGCCATTTGTAATTGATAAGAAGTTGAACGAGCATGTTAAAAATTTTCTCAAATTCTTGAAATCACTGCCTTCAAAACCGAAACAATGGTCGATGGATTCCTAATTTAATATTTTCTGTTTCCCATTTCTGTATAAATTTCTATAATTTTTTTATTTCAAATTAAGGCAAAATAATTGAGTAATATGGCACAATAAATAGTACTTTATTTACTCTTATCTTCTTTCTCAGGCTAGTGGTGGGGCCGATTTGAAATCTACATTCCAAAGTGAAAAACAGTTGTCTTTATTCTGTCATGTAAATTTTTTAATGAGAGACTAATCAAGAAGGATTTCAAACACTTGAATAAACCTCATGGGCACAGAATTTGTCTGTTTCTCCCTGTGAATTCCTTTCTGGTTTTGCAGCCATTCCACATACAAGAGTGGAAGCTAAGTCACATCTCCCCTTCCCTCTCCATCTTGTTCTTGAAAACTCTTGTCCCCCACTTTTGTCTTGCCACAGTCTTTCATCACCTATTATATTACACTGCAATAGTGAGACATTCCATGTGACTAGTCCTACAAATGGAAGCATCCTTTAGAGCAATAGAGCTTTGTGTACAGAAATAAGGAAGGGAAGGTTTGAGGAGACAGTAAATCTTATAATTTTTTTTAAATATGAAAAGAAAAGAAAAGAAAGATTACTTGTTCTCTGAATGTTGGACTCTTCCAGGAGACCACATAAGTCTTCTATAAACTGATTTGCCTTCCTGAATGTGATTTACCAGACTGACACCTAATTTGTTCTGAGCACAGTTGATGCCTCAGACACAATGGCGGATGACAGCACACATAACCTCTCTTTCAGCTTTCATTTTATATATTCCATTTGAAGTTGAGTTCCAACGAGAGAGAGGCACAGAATTAATATTACCTAGGATCAGCTCTGTCTCCAGAGGGACCAGCAAAAGCTTTTCTGGAAACAATAAACCCTTTAAACATGACAGGGGGAATGGGACCTTAGGAGGTCTCTGAAAGGATCCATTATTAAAGAAAGACGGGGGAAAGCCTCCGTGGGTGACTTTGATTTTTTCCCAGCAAAAGTAGTGATGAACTAGTGCCAGTTTTACATATAAATTTAAAGATCTAGGATGGTTTATGTTAAAAAAAAAAAAAAAAAAAACTCTTTCCCCTGCCCCTTAACACATTCAGCTGAGAGAAAGAATTCATTGTGAACTATATTCATCATGATGTTAATATTCTCTTTCTGCTTAAACTTTACCAAATAAAATTAAAATAAAAATCGATAACTTCAGCAACAAAACCTAGAGAAGGAAACATATTGTTTTCTGGCATTATGTACAGTATAAGGTCAAGTTGACCAAATGATACTTAAAGAATATGTGTAATTCTAAAGGAATAGTCTATTTTAGTTGGAACTTAATCATATGCATAACAAACCATTTAATTGAATTTTAACTATGAATTAACAAAAATTCAATAAGTAAAATACTTATACACATATGTACACAATGGAAATATCCTACATTGTTATAATATTTTATTACCATGAAATAAATACATTTAACCATTTGATATTTAGCACATAGATGATCTGATGGCTTCAAATCTTTTGTCAGGTGACTTAAAATAGCTTCACAACCTATTATGTTTAAGGGAATCCACAGAGTCAGCTTTAGTAGAACATATATTGTATGTGGAGCCAAAAATACTTTACTTTTACTTTATTCTTCCTCCTTTAGTCAAGTTCTTTTTTCTTTCTGAGCTATAATACACCTGCCTTGTGCAATGGGTATAAAGAGGACATGTCTTACAACATTCTTGAAAGAATCAAGCGGGGCCATTTATGTGAGTTGTAAATAACTAAGCATTCCTCTTGGGTGATCCTCAAAAGAGCTGTGGCTCAGGCTTAGGATGATGAAGGTGCAGACTGAGTAAAGGATTGGGTAAAGCTGATGAATACAGCAAGAGAGACTTGAAGTACTTGATCGAAGGGTCTAAATGGGCATCTCAGTAAAGTTGCAGAGGCAGTGTTTTGATCACCTACTGGAGTATAATAACATAATTTCCTCAAATTCAGTGACTTAGAACTGGGGATTTATTAGTCAGAGCTTCCATTTTTTTTTTTTTTTTTTTTAAACCAGGGATCGAATTCATGACTGCATACTTGCAAGGCAAGTGCTTATGCTAACTAGCTAAATCCTTGGCCCCAGAGCTTCCATTTTTAAGAATCCTAGAAAGGGATTTCTGAGTCTACTAACTTATTTTACTCCTAACATTCATCTAAGCATCAAGCATCCCAAGGCTGCACCAAGAAAGATACGCTTCTAAGTTTACTCATTTGCCTAATGACAGATCCCATGAGTTCCTCTTCCAAGCTCTTTGAGATGACTGCAGTCTTGGATGTTTTTGATCAGTTGAAGAGATCCAAGGCAGAATGACTTTCAGCATCTAACTATGTTGTTGTACCCAAGGTCATGCCATCCAAAGAGTTGTTCTGAGAAGGGTACTGCAAGTCACCTTCATCTATGAGCTACAAAGAAACTGCACTGAGCTGGAACACAACTGAATTCAATTAAGTACTCAAATCCCCCACCCAAAATCTTCCTTTAGGAGAAAGAGGCTGATTACAGTAAAAGTGAGCTGATGTTAACAATTTCTGTAAGAAAGCCACTTCCCGGATAAGTCCTGAGGCCAGGACACACTAAGTTGAGTTTCTTTACACACTGTTAATTGATGTCCTAGAGGGATCATAGACTTACTCATTTATTCAAGGAAGATTCAGTGATATTCACCAGATAGGAATTAATGAGGAAAGAACATAGAACCACATATTTAAGTAAAATTTCCACCAAATTGGATTAAAGCAATTAGGGTCTGCTTGTAGTTCCCTGTTTCTCAGAAGGAAAATAAAATAACCAGAAATTACTGTAAAAGATGACTTATATGTGAAAAGTTAATCTTCTAAAAACTTTGTCTTTGAGTTGAAAGAGATACCATTATGGATCGAAAATTTAGTTAAAATAAATTAACTGCTGCGTTTTTAGACTATCCATTCAGTTTTACAAAGCACTTTTACACACATTGTTGGCAACTCACTTCTATCATGGTCATTTTCCTGTTGAAGAAGTTCATTAGAGCTTTCCCCTAGGTGGAATGCATTTCTGTTCTTCATTACTATTCTATTTAGCTACATTAGGCCCAGCATACCTGTGTGTGCTCACAGGTGTACACACACGCACACACACACACACATACACACACACACACACACACACCTTTCATGTAAATGCATTCATGCATCCATATATTTCATCTAATTGTACTAATATTTCAAATCTGAACTGAATTCTGACTTGCCCTAAATTGGTCTTCATCCCAGACTGAACCTAGGAGTTTCCAGATCATTTCATTTCCAGATCAATTTCATCAAGATTCTATAATTCAGGCCAAGCATGCATATATTTTAAAGTTTTTAGGTTGTTCTACTGAACAGTTAAGATTGAAAATCCTATTCTAGATTCATGAATCTGAGAATTAAACCAAAGTTGAAAAGTTTCCATGGTATCAGATGTTTTGTTCAGGGAATACAAAGCTTCTATACCCACCATATCTGGGAGGCCATCTGACATAAACCATAACACCTATAGAATCAGAGTTTGAAATTAAGATAACAATTGATTCCATTCATTGAAATTGATGTAAATATCAGGTCACTTCATTGTAAAGGGATCTTGCAGTTCCATCATCATGAACATTTTTCTAGATCAGGAATTGCATACAAACTACCTTGATGGTATTTGAATATTTCCAGAAATATGATGTTCAGTATTTATCCTTTGATCTTACTTCATATTGGACTACTGTGATTAATAGCCTATACTTGCTCATCCTGTTCAAAAGGACATTCTTCTATATAATTAACATGTATTAATTGCTGTTTTATTTCTACCATTTTTGATTCTTGTGAGGTTAAAGTAGTAAATAGAATTCATTTCTGCCCACAAATAAATATAAGTGTGAACAGAAGAAAAGTAAATTCAGATAAAGTGATAAATACTGCTAAAGAAGTTCAAAACAGGCAATTTCAGGATTTGTGGAGGACAGAATCTAGTTCACAGCAAAAGAAAGACAAGATTGAGGTCTGAAAGGTTATTAGTGATTATCAAGTAAAATGTATGTGGCTATACTAAGGAGTCTAGCTGGATAAAAAGATACTACAGAACAACATTATAGTAAAATAGATTCCCCAGATTCTGATCTTCACAGTTAACCAAAGATTTATCTACTTTTAGAATTAATGTCCCATGTATTGGCTTTATAGAGTCCCTGATTATTCTCCTTAGAGACTAAATGAACTTCAGCAGCTAAGGTGGACTAAGGTAGCCAAATTGTTTCACAGATGAATATTCAGTCTCCTACATGCATCTGTGTTCCTGTTGTAAGACCTTCAAAAGTAAGAAAGGCATTATTAACAGGATGTGAGAATAATAATGATAAAGTTGGGCCAAATTAATAATTTTGATGCATCATCCTAGTTGCTCTCAGATTTGCTCTATGTGTAAACTTTGCCACATATGCTGTACATGGCACATTGGGCCCCCTGCTAGAAAGTTGTGCAGGATTTAGATGCGGGGTGAACCTAGGAGCAATACCTGGAATAGGGGATCTCATCAAGCACAGAAACAGGTTTCACCCATCTCAGCTGATAGTGAAAAGTTTGTTAAATTATTGGGTTAATTTCAAGATTTAAGGGGAAAGATTACCAGGAGTAGATGACTCTGATCTCAGATTCAGAGATAAGACAGATGTGCTGTGAGAAAAAGGACAGATGTGCTGTGATGCCCTAGAATTTCTTGAAACACAGTTTAATGAAAAGCTCTCTTTTAAGTGGCCATGCTAGTGGGATCTTTAAAGTTGATTAGTTGACAAGACTACTTAGCATATTAAAATATTGGATATTCCAAAGTTAAAGATTAAAAAGAATTTTTCTCCTACTTTCTCTCACTTAATTGCTTTCTGCAGCTTGCTTGAAACAGCTGTCTCCTTATCCCATCCTAATGAGGCTCGACTGCTAGTATGGAATATTTAATGCCATTTCTCAAATGTGACTCATTGAAAAATGAAAATTCTTTTTTTGTACAACTTTTTTTGTAGACACAAGTTCTACCAATACTAATCCAAGGAAACACTAGGGATTCACATTACTTGACCTTGTTGTCCTAAATGAGTTCAAGAATCTCTGGAGCATTTGTATTGGTGAGGTAAGAGCCAACCCTTGTATTTCTTTCTTTAATAGATATCTACATTCTACAGGATACTAACAGAGCAAGAACAATGACGTAAGAACTTATTTTCATACTATGGCAAGCTGAAAAGTGTTGAAGAAATGGATTTTCAGGCAAAGTCAAACAGATATGGTAGAACATATTGCTGATTTCCGATGTAGTCCCAGTGCTTACTCCAATCATGAACTTTATTCTTAATGATTTGCCTTCTAATAAACATTCAGTCAATACTGTATTTGAATCAGGCACTTGTCTACCCCTGAAGATGCAAGAAAAATGAATCAGTCCATGTGGTGCACATGGAGATTTTGTTGCATGTCAGGTACTGGCCTGGATGCTGGAGTACATTTATATTCATAGAGCTCCCTGGTGATTAAGGGTCCTCAGCCCTTTTGGGGAACTAATCTTCCACACATCCTGTGGAGGGAATCTGAAATTCTCCATTCCTTTTATCATGCTTGTATCCCGTTTTCTTGGTTTCTTATTTACTATTGTATCTTTACTCCACAATCTGAAGCTATGATTTTGATATTGAATGCTCTTTAGGTAACAATTTTATTTTAGACTATACCTGCCTTCCTTCCAACATTTTATTTATCATAGAACAGTTCAACACAGTGAGAAGGAAGAACCCTTGATTGAAAATATGCTAATAGGACTGGGGGTTTAACTCAGTGATGCAAGGTCATGAGTTCAATCCCAGATAACAAAAATTTTAAAAGTATATATATATATATATTTCTGTGTGTTTGTGTGTGTGTGTGTGTGTGTGTGTGTGTGTGTGTGTACTAATAATCTCATGTTTCATGACAGAAGACCAAATTGGCCATCTATTTTGCCTTAGTTGTCAGAGGATGGACTGGGCTCTGGATCAGTTCTCCTCTTAACCTAACTTAAGAAATATATATTTTTGACAAAGGAAAACTGGTGCAAATGTGCTCACCAAGGGATTTTCTTGGCTATATATTTTGTTCAAAAAAGTCACAATTGATTTATCCATGAGCAAGTAATTTCTTTGATGAATATTATTACGTAGTTACTATATTGTAGAAACTGAGCAAAGCACTGATGATCCAGTAATAAAACAAACTAATTGAACGATTAAGGAACTTAGCCTCTGATCTTGTATAGTTTACTGGTTTACTAGTAAAATTTGTTAGGTGTAAAAAATTGTTCTTTGTTTTAAAAGTGACTTTGAAAGCACTTATTTCTTCATTGTCTTGAATAATTATATTTTAAAATTTGCAAACAATTTTAAGAACACTGTACAATAAATTAGAAAGATATTTTTTATAGCTTTGGTCAAAATCTGTTTCACATTTGAGCTGAATTAATAAAATTGACATTTCTATGATGGTAAGAGAAAAAGAATTCTTTCATTATTTTCTTTCCTCAAATGGTGGTTTTAAAAAAGAAACAGGGACATTAGCAATCCCCCTAATAGACAAATTCTTGCACTAATTTGTGTGTGTGTGTTTGTGTGTGTGTATCTCTGAAATTTATTATGTGCATGCCCTTTTATTATCCACTTTTGAAAGCTTGAAGGAAACTTTCAAATTTACAGTATTATCTTCCAAACTCAGTTAATGTTAGCTTAAGACCAGGGTTCTATGAGTGTTGCTAGTACTGCTGCTTTAATATGTGTTCATTTCCATTTCTGATGGATTTTCAGAATTGAAATAGTCTACATTTTTTCTCTCTGTTTCTGTCTCTGTCTCTGTCCTAGGAATCAAATTCATTTTATCTGTTCATTTTTAGCCTTTATGACAAACTGGTGAACATAAGTAGAATTACTTTCAGAGACTGGGAGCTATTCTATCAAATTACCAATCTGAAGAAGGGGTCAGAAGAACTTTTGATTTTCAAAAGAACAAGTGGGTGAGGATTTGCAACGGGCATCTGAAACTTTGGCATTGTATCAGACCGAGCCTTTTAATTTGTGTGAAATCTGATGGTAACTACAGTTAAATAGTGTGAGTTGAATCATATTCTCAGACCCTTTGGGTCCAAGTATTGGAGAAGTAAAGTTCAAAAAGATGCCACATACTTGATCTCAAAGGAGACAAAATTAATGCTGTTTCCTATTTTATCATAAAGTCATTAGGTTCATGCAGCTGTTAAACAAGTAAATTTGTTTTCATCTGTGACATGTCTGTGACTACAAACTGGCATCTGTGATATCTCTTGTTCTTTTTGTCTGGTTGCCATTACTTACCATTATCTGGTTACATCCATCTGGAGGATTAGGAATGAGAGAAGCTGATAAGGATGAGCCATTACTGACAGTTACAGAGAGTACACTTTCAATCACTGAATCAGTAATGGCTAAAGAACTACTTGCAATACCTGTGTAGGTTCCCCAGCTGAAGAGCATTTACCTCAGTTTATTTGGATCAATTATTAAAAAGTCAGCCTGATAATAAAGGAAAAGTAAGAGGCACTTTGGTCAGAAATTTCTGAAGCAGAAGGATAACTGAGCTCTTCTCAAAATACTCCCACTGGTAGATGAATGACGACCAAAATTATTTTAAGAAAATTAATTTTCTTTCTTTGCAGCATTAGAAATGATTCCAAATGAAGCCTCTCTCCAAACAGCATAACAGAGTGGCTATCATTTTCACTAGGATATCTAGCATAGAGTAAGATTTTTCTCAGAAATGTGTTTTGGTTTTGTAAAGAAGATGGAAGAAACAGTAAAATAAATACATACCAAAGAAATATAAAATTTTATGGGAAAAAAGTTCCTTAGAAAGACTATTTAGAGGCACTCGACTATATATGAACTCACTGCAAATATTTATCGATGTCTAGTTTGATATGCTCATACCATGTGTTCTCTCTGAGATAAACAAGAGCATAGAAAAGTTCATCAGATTTAGGATAATATAGGATATACTCAGTAGTCAGGTATGACTTTTAGGTGATAATAAAATGGTAGTTAATATTTTCTAAATGCATATGATCACACTTTCAGTGATATATATTTATAAAATACCTCAACATTCCACCTTCTGTTTATGGTGGGGTATAGTTACTCAAATACTATACATTAACCACTTTGACTGTACAGACTGAGTTCTCTTTAACATCGTAGCCTGAAACTGTGGTGCACAGAACAATTCCAGCAATCTGGGGAAGAGTCACAGGTGCCTCACAAGTTGAGTCCAGCTTGGGCAAATCAATGACTTAGCAAGAACTGTCTCCAAATGAAACCACATAGAAAATATAAAAGAGCTAGAAATAAAGCACCAGATAAGGGCTTTGAGTTCAATACACAGTGTTACAACATTTTTTGCTCATTTTATTTTGATTTTTACTTCTGTTTTAGGGAAGAGAGCCTACTGGGACTTGATTGCAGAACCTTACATTTGCCAGGCAGGCTCTATGCCACTGAGCTAAATCTCAAGCCCCTTTTCATTCATTTTGCAAAAATTTTACAAAGTAAAACTATAAAAAAGTAGCCTTTTGGTTATTAAAAATCTTAAACATATGCCAATCTAGCCATTTGTCTAGACAGTAGGTGAAAAGTACACAGGGCAGCTGAATTATAATACAGTTGAGAAGGAGGCCAACTGTCTCTTTTCAAAGCTTCAATAATTATTAGAGTTGGCATACAGAGGGATCCATAGAGTAGACAGAGGTGGGAAAATAATTAGAAAAGAGGCATAACTTCTTCTTTGATGTAGTTCTGGGGAGTAGCAAGCCTCAAGAGTTTCATGAGTCATACATTGGCACTTGGGAGAACAATGAAATGGGCAACTGTGGAGCTTTTATTTTAGACTCAATTATTAGGCCTATTTTTTCTTGCCAAGTAATATGCATATGCTTGAGCTGATCCCAAAGAGGTTGGAGTAATCTGAAGTTGGGATTGACTGTGACAATTGTCTTCTGCAACGAGATGTTAGCAACAATGACCTGGACAGATACTTGGCAATATAATTTCAGGTTGATCATTTTATTTTATTTTATTTTATTTTATTTTATTTTATTTTATTTGGTACCAGGTATCGAACTCTTGGCATTGTGCTTGCCAGGCGTGCACTTTGCTGCTGAGTTATATCCTTGACTTTGAGCATGTCTTCTTATATTGCTATTTTTTGTCAAGGAAACATACCTTGGGTATAGTGCTAGTTTATGGAGAAAGAGTTCTGTGTAGTCTGTAGCTAAACTGGGGTAATCTAACTTCAATGAACTCAATTAATACTTCATGCATACACAATGAATAAATGCTTTCCAGCATAGGCCACTAAATGTTAGAGTAGTGTTTTATAGTACTTTCATATAGCTACCTGGCACGGGTGGCCAAGAGATCAAGCTAAAGTTGTTTCCAAATTCTCCAGGGACCAGTGAATTAAAACAAAGAAATAGAAGTGGGGAAGTAGGGAGAACAGACACCAATAAACTTGAAATAAAGACTAATGTGTATATAAAGAGAATGTAATTATCAATAGAATGATGCATCTAGTAGAAAAGTAATGCATACTAAATTTTCTTGTGAACTGAGAAATTTAGAGGCTACCAAACAAATACGATAAATGATCTAAAATAAAAATTTTAAGTAATATTAAGATGTATAATTATACACAATTATGATAAGTTAATATACAAATAACATGATCCTCACATTATTTTGGTTAAGTATACAAAGGAAAAGAAAACAATTGGTTGAGACAGAAACCACTGAATAAACGTGATGAGCTAGAATTGGAGTCATTGCAAGCTGAGATCCCCAGGAAGACCTAAGAAAGCCTAAATTGTGAAAGAACAAAAATATTGTGTTAGCACAGGTAGCTGACCAGAAGAAAAGATTGGGCATAGAAAAAAATTAGAGATGCAATGAAGAATAGTCAATTACCATAAAATTTATAAAGCTACTTGGTTTCCTCAAACAAAGACTAAACTGCTAGCCAAGTTAGACTTAATTGTTAGCCAATTTTTAAAGCTACATAGGCTGATAACTTTTGTATTTCTGAATCTGTTAATATTTATTTTGGTAGTAAAATCCTCATTACACAAGATAAATTACTGAGTGTTGCTTAAAAGGAAAAAAAAATCCTACTTTATCAACTGAAATTTGTAGAGAAAACCAAAAATATTATTTAAATTTCTATATTCAGATTATATCTAATAAGCTTTGATTCTAAAAGAAAGATGCTACAATCCAGTGAAGTTCTACTCTGGGTGACCAAGGGAGATTTTTATCTCACTATCAAAGGCAGCACTTTGTTCCAAAGGCCTCCATTTTTGAGTGGGTTTGTGCAAGCTTCTTTACTTTCCAATATGACTCAAAAAACTACAGTCATTTTTTTTAGCTAAATCCTAGGACTGTCTGCCATTTCTCAGATAAATGGTAAACCCATTTTTAGGGTACGATATTTTAGGAAATCCTCCTTAATCCATTCCATGTTTCCCCACTCAGCAGCCTGAAAATGGCCTGCATCCATTTGCTGATACCATTCATTCATTAATTACAAGGGAACTAATTGCCACTTCTCTGCAGTGTACAGATTTCCATCCTACTCAAAGCAGCTGCAAACCTAGGTCAGCATGGAGAATATGACCCTGTAACTGAACAGCTTTTCTAATTAGGGGTGGAGTGAGAAGGAGAGAAAAGACAGAGAGGAATTGTATAGACTGCCTATAGAGTGTAAGCAAGCTCTGTGGTTTCATTTACATATCTAAATTTAGCAGACTTCAAGCTCCTCACAAGCTCTTCTTCCTTTAACTCAGCACTTTAAAAGGATTTGCAAAGAGATTTCCTAAGTGAAGTTGAACCTGAGAATAAACATTATATGTGCTTATATTTTCTCATTTGAATATTCTTACACATGTATTTAACATACATGTTTAACTTACAAACAGTTCTTGACAATATTACACCACTTCGGTAAACTGATACAAGAATTTGGGATTTAGGACTGATATTGGCCTCAATGAACTACAGAAGCAGTTGAAACGTCATTTATTTCCCTGAGCCACAATATAAAACCTTGACCATTAAGTTTCAGATGATTTATGTCTCATTTGCATAATTATCTAATTTATTAAAACTAGTTTGAATTAATAAGGCATAAATTTATGTTTGTTAATTTTAACCAACATTAGTAGTGTTCTTAAATATATTGTGATTTTGTTTATCTATTCTGCTTACTCAATCCAACTTCATGAATAACCTGCTGTCATGAAGGGAGAGGCTTAAGTGGAATCCCTTAGAAAGAGATTTAAGTGGAAAGTTATTTTAACTATTGATTTATCATTATTTTTAACCAATGAGAACTGTGAATATAGTGGATCGGGCTGGCATAGAATAACCTTTCTACCTTTCTTGTGGTGCACACCTTGAAATTAAAAATATAAAAGAACAATCTATAAACTGTTTTCTAGACTCCTTTGTAACTTAGGTTTTGTACATGATTTGAATTCAACTTAATTGCTTAATTTTGCAATAGAGAAACAAAAATGAAGTCCAAACCTTATGTATATTTGTATAAATACATATTATGCTTTTCCTAATGCAAAGCAAAGTCATAGAGGTATTGGATTTCTTGAAAGTAACATTTACATAGGTTCTACCACTGACTTCACATGTGTCAAAAAGCAGAGTATGTTTCATGTGATATACAGTACAGATACAGAAGATGTAATGTGCTTCTAAAACCAACAATATTGTGGTATTTTCCTGATTCCTGTGGTATGATCTGAAAGTCAAAAGCCTGGCACTCAACATTTCTGATTATGGCACATGTAGCTTTCCAAGAGGCAAGTCAGTTCTGTAATATTTTGCAATTTATTCTTGGATGCCCACTCCAGATTTCACTCCACTATCATTTGCAGTGATTTGCAAGGACCTCATTCTTTATATTAATGAGCTCCCATTAACAGTCACATTTAATGCTCATTACATCTTAACATCAACTAATATATTATTGGTTCAAAAATGAAGATGTGAATAATAAACAAACAAATGTCCAGAGCTTCTTATTGGGTATCCAAGATTAGTTACACCATTTGAAGGTGGTGAGAATTAGTTATTATGAAAGGAATGGCTACTAGTGGTACACAGTGTTAAACCAGGTATTTAAATTATCATTTGTAATCTGGAACACAAGATCTAAGGAAGGACAGGTTTGACAGTCAAGGATAAGGATGAAGGTGGCGACAGAGTATGTAACACTGTATGATGTTTAAAAAAAAAAACACTAAGATTGTGCGTAAAGTGTTTAATTCTAATAGGGGAGATTAACATACTAAATAACAGTAGAGGTTTTAGATGCTCAGTTTCATTAAGGAAAGCAAGTTTATATGTTTATTTAAGAGAATATTTTATCATTACAGCATTGATAAATCCAAAATCTAAACATAAATTATGCCTGAGTGTTGTTTCATTAATGCACAATTTGAATTCACCAGGCTTAGTCATGAAATTTGGAAGCTTGGATCACATTAAGAATTTGATAATCGGCCTGTGGTTTCCTGCCAGGACCAGCGAGTCTGGTAGGCACAGAATCGCGCCCCGGTCTAGGGGAACTCTCTTTGTGCCTAGGGACCAGTGCGCAGTTTCCTGCCTGGATCAGCAAGTGGGGCTTGGCAAGGAATCCTGCCCCAGGAATCCGGCCCAGGTCTGGAGGAACTCTCTTTGTCACCTGGGGACCAGCACGTGGTTTCCTGCCAGGCCCAGCCAGTTGGGCCTATGCAAGGAATCTCGTCCCAGTCTCGGGGAACACTCTTCCTCACCTGAGGGGCTAGGCAATGGTTCCCTGTGGGCCCAGCCAGTCGGGCCTAGACACGGTCTGGGGGAACTCTCTCCCTCACTTGGAACAACACTTGAAACTCGAAAATATAGGAAAATGACAAAATGAAAGACCAAAATGCAACATCAAACATTCAGCCCATCCCAAGAAAAGCCTAGGAGCCACATGCATAGAAGAAAACACATTCCAAATACTTGAAATACCTGAAATAATAGTAACTGAAATAAAGAAGCAATTCTGGGAAACCGTAAAGGAATTCAAACTAGAAATAATCTCTCAGGTAAAAGAATAAATGATAAAAGAAATGAAGTAAATGCTAAACATATCTAAAGAAGACACAGTTAAAAAATTGGAGGGCCTAAACAAAAAGATAGAATCCCTAGATGAACAATATAAGAAACAAACAGAATACATAAAGCAGATGCAAAGAGATATACAGGAAATCAAAAACTCCATTGAAAGTTGTAAAAACTACCTCAATGAATGTGAAGATAGAATCTCAGACCTCGAAGACAAGATTGCAGCCAGTGAACAGGAAAGGAAAGATCTTTTAAAAATAACAAGAATTCAGGAAATAACAATTCAACACCTGCAAGACGATGCAAAGCTGAACAACATAAGGTTGATAGGGATAGATGAAAAAGAAGGGGACAACATAAAGGATGTCAAGAGGATATTTAGAGAAGTAATAGCTGAAAAGTTCCCAAACATGAAATTGGAAACTGATATCAAGATCAATGAAGCATATAGAACTCCAAATAGCCATAACCAAAATAAAACTACACTCACACACATAATAATGGCCATCGCAGAAATTGAACAAAAGAATAGAATATTAAAAGCTGTCAGAGAGAAAAGACAGATCACCTATAAAGGAAAACCTATCAGAATCACAGCAGACTTCTCAGCACAAACAATAAAGTCAAGAAGAGCATGGAGTGAAGTATTTCAGATCCTAAAGGAAAATGATTTCCAACCTAGACTGATATACCCTGCAAAACTGTCCTTCAAAATGGATGGAGAAATAAGATACTTTCATGAAAAAGAACATCTGAAAAACTACATGGTCACCAAGTCAACCCTGCAAAGAATACTGAAAGACAGCATAGATACATTTAGGAAAAACCACTGAATAAAGCAGACAATTAAACAGAATTGAAACATAAAGATGCAACAGCAGAAAGATAACATGTCAACAAAAAAACAATATATAACAGTTATAACCATTAATGTAAATGGTCTGAATGCACCAAGTAAAAGAAACAGACTGGCAAAATGGACCAAGAAACAGATCCAACTATATGCTGTCTACAAGAAATCCATCTAACCCAAAAGGATACTCACAGACTAAAAGTCAAAGGATGGAAAACAATACTTCATGCAACAGGAAACCAAAAAAAAAAAAAAAATGCAGGGGTAGCTATTCTGATTGCAGATAATCTGATTTTCAAACCAATAATGATCAAAAGGGATAAAGAATGACACTACATACTGGTTAGGGGAAAACTTCAAGAGGAAGAGATAACTATCTTAAATATATATGCACCAAACTCCAGAGCGACTGTTATATAAAACAAGTACTAACAGAAATGAAAAACCAAATTAGCAGTAACACAATTCTAATAGGAGATCTTAACACACCATTGACACAAATGGACATATCAACCAGAGAGAAAATCAACAAACAAATAAAAGAACTGAATTGCACCTGTGAACAAATGGAATTAATAGACATATACAAAGTATATCACCCAACAAAAACAGAATATACATTCTTCTCAGCAGTATGGTCTCTAAAATAGACCATATATTAATTCAGTCTAGGGGAACTCTCTTTGTCCCCTATTTAAATAATATTTAAATAAATGCAAAAGGGTTGAAATGATCCCTTGCATGCTATCAGACTATAGCGCTATGAAATTAGAAATTAATGACAAAAGATACTGTAAAATTCCCACAAACACCTGGAAACTGAATAACACACTCTTGAATAATCAGTGGGTCACAGAAGAAATTAAACAATACCTACAAACAAATGAAAACACAAACACAACTTACGGATTTGTGGGATGCAATGAAAGCTGTCCTCAGAGGAAAATTTATTGCACTGAGTTCCCACATTAGGAAAACAAAACGAATGCAAATAAATAACCTGATGTTACACCTCAAAAATCTAGAAAAAGAAGAGCAAGTCAAGCCCAAAGCCAAAAGAAGACAAGAAATTATAAAAATCAGAGCAGAAATCAATACAATAGGACCCCCCCCCCAAAAAAAATCAATGAATCAAAGATCTGGCTCTTTAAAAGAATAAATAAAATCGACAAGCCCCTAGCCAACCTTATTTAAAGAAGGGAAGAAAAAGCTCAAGTTCATGCAATAAGGAGTGAAAGAGGTGAAATTACTACAGAACCTACAGAAATACAGAAGATCACCAACACCTATTTCAAAAACCTCTACTCTCAAAGGTTTGATAACACAGAGGATATAGACAGATTTCTAGAAGCATACAAAGTACCAAAGCTAGGTCATGAAGATGTAAAACTACTGAATAACCCAAATTCTATTAATGAAATTGAAAACATAAATAAGTCCTTACTTACAAAGAAGAGCCAGGCCCAGAGAGATTTACTGCAGAATTCCACAAGAAATACAAAGCTGACCTAATGCCAACACTCCTCAAACTCTTCAGTGGAATTGAAAGGGAAGCAATCCTTCCTAAATAGTTCCTAGAAACAAATATTACTCTAGTACCAAAACCAGAGAAATACCCCGCAGAAAAAGAGAACTACAGACCAATCTCTCTAATGAACACAGATGCAAAAAACTTCAATAAAACATTGGCAAATAATCAAGAAGATCATACAACCGACAAAGTGGGATTCAGCCCAAGCATGCAGGTATGATTCAACATACGTAAATCAATAAATGTTATCTACCCTATCAATAGAGCCAAAAGTAAGAATCACACGATCATTTCTATAGATGCAGAAAAAGCCTTTGAAAAGGTCAAAAATTCATTCATAAGAACCTTACAGAAAATTGGAATAGATGGCCTTTACCTCGATATAATTAAGGCCATCTATGACAAACCAACAGCCAATATCATACTAAATAGCCAAAAATTGAAGGACTTTACTTTAAAATCAGGCACAAGAGAAGGATGTCCCTTATCACCACTCCTATTTAATATAGTACTGGAAATACTGGCCAGAGCAATTAGACAAGAGAGAGAAATAAAAGGCATAAAGATAGGAAAAGAAGAAGTTAAGTTATCTTATTTGCAGATGACATGATACTCTATGTATTCCATTGAAAGACTCCTAGATAGAATAAATAAATTCAGTAATGTAGCTGGATACAGAATCAATGCTAAAAAATCAATAGCATCCCTATACCTTAACGACAAAGTCAGAGAGAGAGAAATAAGAGTGGCAACACACTTCACAGTAGCAAACAAGAAATGAAGTATTTAGGAATTACTCTCATGAAAGCAGTGAAAGACCTATACAGGGAAAATTATAGTACACTGAAAAGTGAAATTGAAGATGATCTCAGAAAATGGAAACACATCCCTTGCTCATGGATAGGAGGAATAAATATTGTGAAAATGGCCATTCTCCCAAAACTTTTATACAAATTCAAAGCAATCCCGGTAAAAATACCATCAACATACCTGATAGAACTCGAGAAATCACTCCTAAAATTCATCTGGAGCGAGAAGAGATCTAGAATAGCAAGGACAGTTCTAAGCAGCAAAGGCAAGGCAGGAGGTATCACAATCCCTGACTTGAAGTTATACTACCAGGCAACTGTAGTAAAATCAACATGATACTGCAACCAAAACAGAGCCAAAGTTCAGTGGAACAGATTAGAAGATACAACCACAACTACAAACATACTCAACCACCTTATCTTTGATAAAGAGGCCAAACATGTTCACTGGAAGAACTACAGTCTCATTAATAAATGGTACTGAAAAAACTGGCTCTCCATATGCAGAAAACTAAACCTAGACCCATGCCTAACACCATGTACTAAATTAAAAGCTAAACGGATCAAAGATCTTAATATTAAAACAGAAACACTAAATCTATTGGAAGACAAATTGGGAAAAACTATGAAGACATAGGAGTAGGTAAAGAATTCATGAGCAGGACTCAAACTGCTTGGGAAATACTTCCTAGAGTCAATAACTGGGATCACCTCTTATTAAAAAGTTTCTGCACTTCAAAAGAAAGCTCTAGCATGGTGAAAAGAAAACCCACAAACTGGGAAAAAGTTTTAGTGAACTGCCCTTCAGACAAAGGGCTTCTGTCTAAAACATATAAAGAATTAAAAAAAATCAGACACCCAAAATTCAAAGACCCAATTCAAAAATGGGCATCTGAGATGAATAAACAATTTTCAGATGAAGAAATTCAAACAGCAAATAAATACATGAAAAAGTGTTCACCATCACTGGTCATTAAGAAAAATGCAAATTAAAACCACAGCGAGATTTCATCTCACTCCTGAAAGAATGGCCAAGATCAAGAAAACCACCAAAAACAAATGCTGGAGAGGCTGTGGGGAGAAAGGAACTCTCCTTCACTGTTGGTTGGAGTGTAGACTAGTACAACCATTGTTGAGGTCAGTCTGGAGATTTCTCAAAAAGATGGGACTGGAAGCCCCATTTGACCCAGCTATTCCACTTCTAGGCATATTTCCAGAAGAACTGAAAGCATCATACCACAGTGATATATGTGCACCCACGTTTATAGCAGCATAATTTGTAATAGCCCGATCTTGGAAACAACCTAAGTGTCCAGCAACTGAGGAATGGATAAAAAAAAGTTGTGGTATTTTTATACAATGGAGTACTACTCAGCTATAAAGAATGATCACATTGAGATATTTATAATTAAATGGACGCAGCTTGAGACCATATTCATAAGTGAAATAAATCAAACTCACATGTATAAATACTGAATAGTTTCCCTAGTGTAAGAAATGATAAGAATACATAAAAGTATGTGGTAATCATGACTCCCAATCATATTGGTTTGAATCCATATAATGTTATCACTCATTAATTGTAATGGTTTAAACCTGGGTTGTTCGATTTTAATATCGGTGATAGTACATATAGCTATTCTGAAGGAAAAACACATCATAAAAGCGAGTGCTCATTTAATATCTTCTTGTTTTGAAGTCCCATCAAGCTGTTGTACACCTGTTTCCACTGGTTTTAACATGTGGTATCTTACTACATTTTACTATATGCGATAGTATAAACCAAAATTTTTATAGGCAAAGAGATAATATAGAAACCATTGTCGTTTTCTGTTAACTGGTTCTAAATACCCTGTAATTTCTTCATTCTCTTGAATAGCTTCAGACTGACTGGATATGCTTGATGCTGTAGTATATGAAGTTATACTCAAATAATTCAAGGAAGGAGGCACTATGGTGACTACTATTATGTTAGATTATCTGGGGGTGAAACACAATGGTGCTGAAATTGTTCGGTTCTGACCTGCGTTGTTCTAATACAATGTCCTCTTTTACCTCAATCCCACCCTTTTTTAAAATTAATCTATTTTTTTCTAACATTTTTTTTCAATTAAGGGAAAACTAAATTAAAAAATCATGGGATATATTATAGTAACTTTTTTGTTTTCCTATTAACCTGTTATGATCCCCAGTACTTCTCTCCCCATCTTGTTCTGTCAGATTTTACTATATTCTATTTTATTTGATAGTATCAAGTTTGAGGGTATAGGCAACCATTTTGAAGGCAATAAGATTCACTAAGATGCCCATTATGGTTTGACTATTATCTTTTTTTGAAATCCTGTAAGGTCTCCAGTGTAGGTTTTATTGGTCTTGTTCTGTATTGTTTTGATCAATTCTATTATACCTGACGATACAGGCAACTTTTTAAAAAAATAGCAAGAGGCACAATGGTAACCATTTTAGAGCACCTGATATTCTATTTTTACATCATGTACTATGCCCATCCTTTTGTTCTAACCGACTCTATTTTGTTTAGCCACTTAGGTTTTATTCTCCCCCCAAAAATAATAAGAATTTTGGGAGTAAAAAACCCCAAAAAGTGTAATTGTTATTAAAAAGAGAGGAAAGGAAGGTGGTATAACTGCATGTATGTTTGAATGTGTAGGATGGAAATCCATATTACTGAACTTTTGTTGGATCATTGATCGGTACTGTCTGCAATCTCATTGTGTGAATGTTCACTTTACATGCTTTAATTTTATAATTTGGACCACTATTTCAAAGATGACAATATGTAACCTATTACCTAGTTATATCTTACTGTATTTTTTCCTTGAAATTCTGTATTATTTGTACCCTTTTACTGATTTGTTTTTGTTTATTTTATTCCCTTTCTTTTTTTTCTCTTTAAATAAAAAAAGAATTTGATAATCATAATGATAAGATTGGGTAGGACTTGTGCAATGGCAGATACTCAAATACCAAAGCTTTTATCCTTTGTTCTAAGAAGCAACACTTATGTGATAGGCATAGTCATTCTTTACTGGAGAAACTAAAATTGTCTCAGGTCCTATCTTTCCATATCATTCCTGGTTATTTTCATATATCTAGTCACTGTACAATTGCAGAAAGACAGAGAGACTAATTAAAAGTTGAATATACAGAATTTGAAGCCAGCCTGGACTACACAGCTAATTCAAGTCCTGCCTGGCTATGGAGGAAGACCTTATATTTCTAAAAATTTTACTATAGGAGATGGATGATAAAAACCATTGTAATACTTGTAATTTAAAATACTAATTTATAAGAGCAAAACTTATGGCTTAGGTATAGGATGGTGATATAGAAAAATGGAGAGAAACACCACTTTATATCATTTTCAATTCATTGAAATTATAATATGGATATTGGACTGAATAAGTGTTATCAAAGAACTAGAAATAATTCTAAATGTTTGTTTCATTTGTTAAATAAAACCTACATTGTAAAAAGAGGTCTGCATTTACTGATTTTGAAAAGTTGGAAATTCTTGGACTTAATAATAAAGGGCCAAACAGTCAGTGAGAAGGGGAGACTGCTGTGATTTACCGAATGTCAGTCTACCTATCCCATGCCTCCATCTCTCAGGAGCCTCCAGAAGAATACCAACCACAGTCATGAGATATAAATTGCAGCAAGTAATCCTAGCATCCATGCAAAGTACTGCACTTAGTTTGTGCAGGACAGAGCATTAAGTGAAAGATTCTGACACTGAAAGGCTTACTGATTGTAGAAAAATAATGATGGAATAGAGGACAGATAGAAGACAGTAGCACTCAGCTCTCAACGGAGGGGAGATAGAACATTTTGACACACAAAGAACTTTGAAAGTGTCTCATTGATCATGATATCTCCACAACTAAAATCCTGCTTAATCTGATATGAGCCACAGATCCTTAACCAACCTGCGCCAATATCTATATTTTAAACAGTAAAGACTATTCTCTTGATTGAAAGGAATGCTGGGAAGGATTAAAAAGATACTTGCAACAATTTCAAAAGAATTGCTCAAATTTTTCTCTGTGGTCCTCTCCAAAGTAATCGGCATTTAGATGATGGTTGTTACAAATACAACAGAATGACTATGTACTGGAGAAGGGGAAACACACAGAAATTTTTCAAATATTTGGATACACATCCTGAAACAGTATTAAGTTCTGGGGATCAGAACAGCTATAACCATCACTGGATAAGAATGAAAAGGCAGTGAAAGGAATATGGCTGAAGCTCACTTGAGAGTAACCAATGTTTATTAACCAGTTCATAACTATATATTAGATATATGCAACAAGTGGCACAATGCCTGTGACAGTGCTTTGATGCATTAGATAAAAGCTTTGGGAAAGAGCAGCTCAAAGATCCGGGAGCTTGCCCTTCTCGTGAAAATGATAAAAAAAAAAAAATGCAGTGCATCATGGAGCACTCTCAAAGGTTCCCTCCACTGTCAGTCATTCAGAGAACAACAGGGAATTAAACTTATTAAACCCCCATTCAAATCACCAGTGTGGATGGTACACAAATAGATTTTAAAGAATGACCGTGATGTCTATTGCAACGGTTCCAAACACTGTCTTCTCACTAGAGCAACTACGCTGACATAATTACTGACTTCTGATATGCCACTATTAATATGCTGAGTAATTTTTCCTCTATAGTAGATAAGCAGTATTCAATTAGCTTTCACTTGAGCTAAGAAACAGTACAACTACATATTCTAACAATAGTATTTCAGCTGTATCTTATAATTAATTTGTTAGGAAATTTGACTTCCTGATATTCCTCAAGTCTACCACACTGATTTTCTCAAACTGATAGGAGCTAGCAAACAGAAATTAGCATAACTCTTGTCTTGGCAGCTTGTGTTTGTTGCTGATAGAAGGCAAGATTCAACAGGCTGTTACCTTGATGAAATTTACAAGGTACTTATTTTGACCTTTTGAGATACTCATTTTGACCTTATGAGATACTCATTGTAGGAGGGAAGAACAATCAGAGTACTTTGTAACTATTTTTTATTAAGAAAGTATCTATTTTTTTTTCAGTATTTTATAGGTCATATAGGACATAAGTGGTTATTCTTTCCCTCTTTGACATTTATTGAAAAAGCTCCAAATTCACATCTTTGAGTAAGATGCAGACAAAATCTGCTTCCACACCTGGTCCAGGAGGCAGTCCAGATATCTCTGCTGCTTGCCACTTATGATGCCTTAACAGACCAGGATACTGTAAAGAGACTCTAAAAGGCTTGATAAGAGAATGAGTTTGAATTCTTAGAGATTTGGAATAAAGATATCTGAGAACTACTAGTCTTTACTAAAATCCTTGCCAAGCTTTTGTTTTCAGAAGTCCCCTACACAGTTAAATGGAGCTGAAATCCTAAACAGTTTTGTTCCTATGGATTATATCCTTTGGTATTTTCTACACTAGAAAACAAAATTGAGAGATTTTTAAACATTTATATAGCTTATTCTTTAAATAATAAGAATAATGTATCAATGATTGAGCATATTTTTGTTAAGAATAACACCATTTTTCAAAAATAAACTAGTGAATACTGAATTTAACATTTTTGGAAATCTTTTAATGTATGGCTTGGTAGTAAGCAGTTACATTTTTATATTTGCTTTTTCGTTTCAGTGTAGCTCAATACATTATTTTGGGGGAAAGATTCATAAATGAAGACAATCCGGTCCCACATATCTATTTAGTTAGAAAAGGGAGGATGATTTTTGTCTTTTTAGGTTGTTACAGCTCTATTAATTTGATTTTATACAAAATCCAAAAAGTATAGAAGCAATTGTTGGGTTAGTTATAATATAAAAGCTTAACCTATATAAATAAATACTTTATACTTCAATTTAAAAAGTGCATACATCTATTTTGTTGAATACACCTTTTGTCTATGCATGGTTTTGGAAAGTTATACAATGATCATTTGAAAGTTGTATGTTTCCTGACTTAGGCAGTCTTTCAAATTCTGACATATTATGTTTACACAAAATTAAAAAATTGCATTTGTGAATGTCACCGCCAAGCTCATTCAAAAAGTGGTTTAATATTGAGAAATTGTCAAATAAATAAAAATTTTCAAACGTCTAATTTTCACTTGAAAGCTGGAATTCTATCATTTGCAAAAAAGCTGTCAGTTGTCTTCTTTGAGGTGATTGGTTCACTTTATTCATTTTTGAGAAAATGTCTGCCAAACAAGTCTGAGTAACAATAGACTGAAGTCAGTCATTCTTTCAAATACAAACGGTGTTACATGAAAAAGGCAACAAGTTTCACTTACCTCTCAAATAATAACCTAAGACATTTGTAATATGATTGTCAGTATGAGGAGTGCTTTATACACACTTTCTATCTTGTCATACAGATGACTAAAAAGTCAAGTGCTGTGTAAAATTAGTAATTTTTACTTTAAAGTAATTCTTAAGTGACAAGTTTTTTTTTTTTTTTTCTTTTCAGCAATTCATGCCAATGAAGAAAATGATGACTGCTAATATTGACTGGCTCTAATCTGCCTGATTCATGGTAAAAAGCCAAGATTTTTATTCATCATTCCCTAGTGCCAGCAGTAAAAAACAAAACCAAATAACACTGTATTAATACCTTTGGGTTGCTACAGAATAATACCACTGACTGGGGCGTTTAAACAGAAATTTACTTCCCAGAGTTCTGGAAATTGAAATTCCTACAGCAAAGCCCCAGGGTGACCCAATAATGAGCCCCTGCATCTTAGTTTGTACATGGCTACTTTTTCATACCCTCGAATGTCAAAGAGTAGAAGGAAAGGAAAGCAAGCTCTCTCTCACCTTTTTATAAGGATATTCATCTCATTTATAAGGCTCCACCATAATAACTTAATGACTTCCCCCAAATCCTGCCCACTTAATGGCATAACATTAGACATTAATATTGCAATGTATATTCTTTGGGGAAATATAATCATTCAGCTATAAGAAATATTTCAACATTATTAGGAATATAGTTGCGATATTTCATGTTCTCTAAAATGGCATTGTGTTCCGCGAGAGTTTGTAAAAACAATCTAATCTAACAATTGCCTTAGAAAAAGCTCCTGTCTATTTAATGAGCCTTAGAAAATTAACACTAGACATCAAGAGACTTGTTGACCAAGTAAGATTTCATGACTAGATGTTATCTGATTAAGCCATGCATTGGGTTGGCTCAAAGGCATTATACCATAGCATTAGATAGATGAGACAGGCATGAGATTGATCAAGGACATACACAAGTAAACCACACAGGGGGTCACTCAACCTTTCAGTGTCTCTGTCGCACCATGTTTATACCCTTGGGGTAGCTTTCAATGACCAGAAATTGGGGAAGAAAACCCTTAAATGTAGTATGTAGCTTGTGCTAAACAGAATGCTGATGATATAGTCGAAACGGTCAGCTACATCATTACACTCACATCCAGATGTGAGCCTGACAGACAGTGAAAAAGGAAGACCAAACACATAGCTAAACTTCCTTGCCAATGAGATAGATTTACGTGAATCTTTAGGCATTGCCAAACAAACTGGTAGGATGATTTTTAAAAGTTTGAAATAATATGAAATAATAATAGCATCAATGAATTGTGCTTGAAAGATTTTTGAGAAATTTTTAGAGTTCGGGAACTTAATATCCCATAAAAATGTTTATTGGCTTCTCAAGAATTGGGCAGAAATAACTTTAATATTTTCTTTTCATCAACCTGTATGGGTTCTTTTGGATCGTCAAAAAAGATCAGAGTATGAGGGAATAAATTATTTATGACTTCCAATACATGGATGACCAACACTCAACAATTCCCATCTGTATATTACTACTGCTGAATATCCAGACCAGGTAGACCACGGTCACCAGGACAATTATCCTTGAAATCATCCATTACAAATTGGACAATTATTTATCCATGCTTGTGTTGAACTTATATTAAACACAGATTTTAAGTCCCTTTACATCTGCCAGCAATATAGTTTGTGGCCTCACTGAATGCTTTATTCACCACTTTAGTATCCCAGAGTGCATGGTTTCTGGTGAAGAAATATGTTTTTTTTTTTTTTTAATTTTATTTAAAAGGAAAAAGAGAAGAAACAAAACAGTGTAAGGATACAAGTAATACAGAAGTACAAAAAAAAAAAAACAGTAAGAAATCACGAGTTAATAGATTACACATTATCATCTTAGAGATAGTTGCTCAAGTCACAGGATCAAAGCATACAGAGTGGACATTTAAACAGTGAGAATGCAAACAGTTGTGTTCAATTATGCAACCAAAAACATTAATATGGTCAGCTATTTAACATCCCTGAACACACTTGCAGTTGTATCCTTTAGAGCTCTTTTATTTCCCTTTCTTTTTTACAACAAAGTTTACACCTTTTGAGTTTTATTACTCCCATAGTTCTTATTACTTTTTTTGGAAGAGAATAAAATCAAATATGACAAAACAAAGCTGTCAGTCAAGACCAAGGATACACACAGCACATGATGTAAAAACAGAGTACAAGGTTATCAACAGTGGTTACCATAATGCCTCTTGCTTCTTTAAGGAGAATTGTCTATCTCATTAGGTATTATAAAGTTGAACAAAACAGTAGAGAACAAGACCAATAAAACCTAAACACCTTTTATTTCTCTCTCTTGTCTAATTGCTCTGGCTAGTATTTCCAGCACTATATTAAATAGGAGCGGTGATAAGGGACATTCTTGCTTTGTGCCTGATTTTAAAGTAAAGGCCTTCAATTTTTGGCAATTTAGTATGCTATTGGCTGTTGAAGACAGTTCTGGACCTCCGCTGTACTTAACCGTCCAACAGAAAGCCAGAGCCTGGTCCCCAGGTGAAGAAGAGAGTTTGCTGGGCTGGGGCAGGGTTCCCTGCCTCCGCCAGACTCACTCATCTGACAGAAAGCTGGATCCTGGCCCCCAGGTGAAGAAGACAGTTCCAGGCCTGCACTGGCTCACTTGACCTACAGGAAGCTGGAGTGAAGAAGAGAGTTCTCTGGGCTGGGGCGGGGTTCCCTGCCTCCACTGGACTCACTTGTCCAACAGGAACCCAGAGCCTGGTCCCCATGCAAAGAAGAGAATTTGCTGGGCTGAGGCAGGGTTCCCTGTGTCCACCAGACTCACTCTTCTGACAGGAAGCTAGAGTCTGTTCCCCAGGGGAAGAAGAGAGTTCACTGGGCTGCACTGTCTTTCAATTTTCTGAGATCATCTTCAATTTCTTTTTTCAATTTATTATAATTTTCCCTGTATAAGTCTTTCACTTCTTTTGTAAGAGTAATTCCTAAATGTTTCTCTCTTTTTTTGCTTGCTAGTGTGAAGAGTGTGGCTTCTCTTATTTCTCTGTGATTGTGTTGTTAGTGTATAGGAATTCCATTGATTTCTGAGTATGGATTTTTGTATCCAGCTACATTACTGAATTTATTTATTATATCTAGCAGTCTTTCAATGGAGTTTTGGGGATATTCTATATAGAGTATCATGTCATCTGCAAATAATGATAGCTTAACTTCTTCTTTTCCTATCTTTACCCCTTTTAGCTCTCTCTCTCTCTCTCTTGTCTAATTGCTCTGGCTAGTACTTCCAGTACTATATTAAATAGGATTTGTGATAAAGGACACCCTTGTCTTGTGCCTGATTTTAAAGTACAGGCTTTCAATTTTTGGCCATTTAATATCATTCTAGCTGTTGGTTTGTCGTAGATGGCCTTTATTATATTGAGGTAAAGACCATCTATTTCAATTTTCTGTAAAGTTTTATCATGAATGAATGTTGGACCTTATTGAAGGCTTTTTCTGCATCTATAGAAATGATCATGTGATTCTTACTTTTGGCTTTATTGATATAGTGGATTACATTTATTGATTTGCGTATGTTGAACCATTCCTGCATGCCTGGGATGAATCCCACTTGGTCATGGTATATGATCTTCTTGATGATTTACTGCATCCTAGTTGCCAATATTTTATTGAGGATTTTTGCATCTGTGTTCATTAGGGAGACTGGTCTATAGTTCTCTTTTTTAGTTGGGTCTTTCTCTGGTTTTGGTACTAGAGTAATATTTGCTTCCAGGAATGACTTAGGAAGGATTGCTTCCCTTTCAATTTCATTGAATTGTTTGAGGAGTGTCTGCATTAGGTCTTCTTTGTATTTCTTGTAGAATTCTACAGTGAATCCATCTAGGCCTGGGCTCTTCTTTGTAGGTAAATACTTAATTTCATTTTCAATGTCAGTAATAGAGATTGGGTTATTCAGAAGTTTAACATCCTCTTGATCTAGCTTTGGTACTTCATATGTTTCTAAGAATCTGTCTATTTCTTCTGTGTTATCAAACCTTTGAGAGTAGAGATTTTCAAAATAGGTGTTGATGATCTTCTGTATTTCTGTAGAGTCTGTAGTGATTTCACCTTTTTCATTTCTTATTGTGTGAATTTGAGCCTTTTCTTCCCTTTTTAATAAGGCTGGATAGGGGCTTATCAATTTTATTTATTCTTTAAAAGAACCAACTCTTTGATTCATTGATTCTTTGGATTGTTTTCTTAGTCTCTATTGTGTTGATTTCTGCTCTGATTTTTTTAACTTCCTCTCTTCTTTTGGCTTTGGGCTTGACTTGCTCTTCTTTTTCTAGCTGTTTGAGGTGTAGCATCAGGTTATTTATTTGTATTCATTTGTTTTCCTTATGTGGGAACTCAGTGCAATAAATTTTCCTCTAAGACAGCTATCATTGCATCCCACAGGTTCTGGTAACTTGTATCTGTATTTTGATTGTCTTGTAGCTATTGTTTAATTTCTTCTTTAATTTCCTCTGTGACCCACTAATTACTCGAGTGTATTATTCAGTTTACATGTGTTTGTGGGATTTTTGCAGTGTGTTTTATCATTAATTTCTAATTTCAAAGCGCTATGATCCGATAACATGCAAGGGATGCTTTCAACTCATTTGCATTTGTTTAAATATGTTCTGTGAGCTAATATATGGTCTTTTTAGAGAATGACCCATGTACTGCTGAGAATAATGTGTATTCTGATGTTGTTGGGTGGAACATTCTGTATATGTCTATCAAGTCCATTTGTTCACAGGTGTGATTCAGTTCTGTTATTTCTTTGCTGATTTTCTGTCTAGTTGATCGGTGCCTTGGTGTCAATGGTGTGTTAAGGTCTCCTGTTACACTTGTGTTACTGATAATTTGATTTTCCATTTCTGTTAATAGTTGTTTTATATAACTAGGTGCTCTGGAATTTTGTGCATATATATTTAAGATAGTTATCTCTTCCTCTCGGGGTTTTCCCCTAATGAGTATGTAGTGACCTTCTTTGTCCTTTCTGATCATTGTCAGTTTAAAGTTCACATTGTCTGCAAACAAAATGGCTACTCCTGCTTTTTTTTTGGATTCCTGTTGCATGAAGTATTGTTTTCCATCCTTTGACTTTCAGTATGTGAGTATCTTTCTGGGTTACGTGGGATTCCTGTAAACAGCATCTGGTTGGATTTTGTTTCTTGATCCATTTTGCCAGTCTGTTTCTTTTAATTGGTGCATTGAGACCATTTACATTAATGTTTATAACTGTTATATGCTGGTTTATTGTTACATGTTATCTTTCTGCTGTTCCATCTTTATCTTTCTGTTCCATTTAATTATCTGCTTTGCTTAGTGGTTTTTTCCTTTGTGTATCTAAACTGTCTCTCAATATTTTTTGCAGGGTTGGCTTGGTGTTCATGAAGTTCTTCAGCTGTTCTTTGTCATGGAAGTATCTTATTTCACCATTGATTTTGAATGATAGTTTTTCAGGGTACATCAGTCTAGGTTGGAAATCATTTTGCTTTAGGATCTGGAATACTTCACTCCATGATCTTCTTGACTTTATTGTTTGTGCTGAGAAGTCTGCTGTGATTCTGATAGGTTTTCCTTTATCAGTGGTCTGTCTTTTCTGACAGCTTTTAATAATCTATTCTTGTGTTGGATTTCTGGGATGGTGATTATTATATGTCTGGGTGTAGTTTTATTTTGATTATGAGTATTTGGAGTTCCAACGGCTTCACTGAACCTGGTGTCGGTTTCTGATCTCATGCTTGGGAAATTTTCAACTATTACTTCTCTAAATATCCTCTTGACTTGCTTTATGTTGTCCTCTTCTTTTTCATTAATGCCTATCAATTGCATGTTGTTTTTCTTTGTGTCATCTTACAGCTGTTCAATTGTTATTTCCTGATTCCTTGTTATTTTTAAAAGATCTTTCCTGTTCAATAGCTGCAATCCTGTCTTCAAGGTCTGAAATTCTATCTTCACTTTCATTGAAGCTGTTTTTACAGCTTTCTGTGGAGTTTTTGATTTCCTGTATATCTCTGTGCATCTGTTTTATGTATTCTGTCTGTTTCTTATATTGCTCATCTAGGGATTCTATCTTTTTGTTTAGTTCCTGCAATTTTTTAACTGTGTTTTCTTTAGATATATTCAGCATCTCTTTCATTTCTTTTATCACTTCTTCTTTTACCTGGGAGATTTTTTCGAGTTTGAATTTCTTTAAAGCTTCCCGGAGTTGCTTGTTTATTTCAGTAGCTATTATGTCTGATATTTGAGGTGTATGGCATATATTTTCTTCTGAGATGGGCTGAAGGTTTAGGTTGTAATTTGGTCTTTCATTTTGCCATTTTCCTACATTTCTGTGTTTTAAGTGTTATTTGAAAGCCTCCTCAGGGTCTATTTGTAAATCTACTTCTATGTTCACAGCTGCTGGGACCCTGGCACCCAGTTCCCCCCAGGCTGCTGAGCCTCTGGAACACGTGGCACTCATCTGCCTGCTTAGAACTCCACAGTCCCAGATAGGCTGGGCTCCGGGGACAGTGTGCAACCCCTGCTTGCTTGGAACTCCACAGTTCTCTGAGTGCAGCCAGATCAGGGAGACAGATGTAGGTGCCTCAGATCCACCTAGCCACTTTGCTGCACCTGGAAGGCTCGAGGGTCCGGAAAGGTTGGGCTTGGGGGAGAGTGCACTGGGCACGTACCGCAGGCCGTGGGGCCTCTGGAACTGGTGATGCTCACCTGCTTGCTTAGAAATCCACAGTCCTCCAGACACACAGGGAGGCAGATACAGGCACCCCAGACCCTCCCAGCCATTACACTGCACTCAGACTATGCGAGGGTCCCAAAATGGAAGAAACATGTTTATCATCAAAAGGAGCATATCAATTAGCTCATGCTAATGATGAAATTCCTTGGCTATGCAGTCACATAATTAATTGGGAAGGTATGTATATAAAAGAAGGTCTTTTGAAGAATTAGTTACAAAGTCATTAGGAAATGCTTTCCAACATATAATGTTTCTTCCCAAAATACAATGATAGAAAGACATGAAAGCAAAATGTGATCTGCACCTCACTGTTACACATTTATATTAACTATTCACAAAATGACTGTTTACTAATAATTTGACTTTAAGGTCTTGTAGTTGAGATGTCTTATACTCAACAAGGATTACTTCTTAAAAACAATATACTTATTTTCAGTTGGAAATTTGTATTGCTGCTTAGTTATCTTTAGTTCTTTGTTCTATTGTAGCATCAAGCTTAGGAGGAGCAATTCTGTGAGGATAATTAATTTGAGTATAGAGAAATTAATTTAACAATATTAATGAGGGTATCAGACTGTACATTGAGTCCATGAGATACCCTAAAGTCCCCATTAGTATTGCTATGTCTATTATTATAATTTCATGACTTATATAGATAAAATATAACTGGATGAACAAAAATGGATGAACATTCTGGGAGGCTGAGAAAGGAGGATTTCATGTTTAAACCCAGGGTGAAAACTCAACAACTTAATGAGACTTGTCTCGAAATAATAACCCCCACAAAAAGGACTGTGATGTAGGTAAGTGTGAAAGATCTGGGTTTAATCTTCATTAAAATAATGCCAATGGGTTTACATGATACAAATGATCTTTATTTTATTGTATATAGATTACACAATTATATATTATATAGTTTTCTATAATATTAATATAATTATTTGACATTATATATATCATGATATATAAATATATACAATCTACACATAGCTCTGTATATTTGTATAAATGTGTAGATATATTAAACTATCATGTTATTGTATATGTGTTTACACTACCTAGATATGTAGATATGCATTTATATGTGCATAAATGTCATTATAACCATTAATCTATTATATATATATATATATATATATATATATATATATATGAATGTGTTTATGATATTTTCCTATCACTGGTATAGAGCATGGTGATTATTGTTATTGCTTTAATTTTATTGAATATAAAGATAGAATAAAGTTGTAATAAAAATAAGACAGCAACTGCTAGAATTTGAGATATTCCATTTGTAGAACACTAAGTATATTTATTTTTTATTTTAAAGAGTATAAAACAGAATAAAACCAATCAAAACAAACCAGTGTAAGAGATACAGGACTTTAAAACATTACAAAATCAACATTAGTTATCACAATGCCTCCTGATATCTTCAAACTAGCTGTAAATAACTTTGGACATAGTAAAAAAATCATGTTATTGCTGCTATTGTTTGTGATTGGAAAGGTAAGCACGATGGACATATATAGACGCAGTTTCAGAGGTATAGCTCTTTTAAAATATCTTTAACATGAGTTCACTAGCTGTACCAGTAGAGCCTAAATTTTCATATTTGACCATCACTACAGGAAATTGGGAAGGAGGCAGTTCCCAGATTACAAATTTGAGAGACTGATAGAAGAATCAATCAAACCTCAGCAGGATTTTAGTCAACTATTGAATTGGGGAAAAGCTAAACTTGAACAGCTATTTTCAGACATCCCCTTGCTGCACTGGAGTATAAAGGTAATGTTCCCTGGTTTCTTCATACCACCCCTCTTATCTTCTGTGCTCCCTCATTCCTTGGGCAGAAGGAAACATCATTTTCATACCAGCTTTGATGACCCATCAGAGAGGAAAGTTGGATGCTTGGGGCTAAATTCAGGCCACACATTTCTCAGGTCTCTAAGTCATGTTTTTCTTTGATCATCACTAGAGGAGGCAGACCCATCAAGATTTTAATTTTTGTCAAAAGGGTTGACCAGATCAATCCAGCCATCCTTCACCAACTGGGCTTTTCTTAATTCGGGTTGGGAGCACAACTGAAGCTCTAGGAAATAGCAGATGCTTTTAACTTGCTTTTGTTCATTTCCAATGTTTGCCAAAATAGAGCACATGATGAGAAAATGATTCTGGAAAATATGGGAAGAATATATAACTTGTATGCATGTAGATGAGTGGAGCTGTATTTTTACTTTTTAGGAACCTCCCATCAAATATTTAAATGATGAAAATATCTGTGGTTGAACCACTGTTACTCGTCTTGAATTGGTTTCCTAGTTGAAATGAATTGGAACAAGAAAGGAAAGGACATAAAAGAACCTTTGATTAATTGGGGTGACCTTGGCTAACATCTTACAAGTCTTTGGGTTTAATAATTACATCAAGTGTTTCAAGATTTTAAGAATCGCAAACTCTCAGTATTCAAAGTGGTAAGCATACTTTCAACAATATGTATTAAGTTTTTCAACCAGAGAATATTTAGCACCCTTTGACTACATAAGATGCTCAGTGAGTTGAGCTGAAATGACTATTACTTGCTTATTTTTCTGCTTAATGATTTATTCCTAATTAGGGAGAAAATTTAGAACCATAAAATTACGGCCTCTCACATTCTCATAACCAGAGAATATTTAATTTTTTTTCATTTCACTGATTCGAAAATGTACCTGAAGAAAAAATGTGTTAATTTTTCCATATAAAATAGTTCATTAGATTAAAATAGAAAAAGAAATGGTATGATAACTGATAGCAAACTTGACAATTCAATCCTCTTTTTAAGATTTTTTTTCAGAAAAATAGCATATGTTAGTTTAAATAAAGAATCTGCCTTGATGAAAATAGTGATTCCTTAGGAATTTGACTGGCACAAAAGCTTCTGGAAGATATCACATGTGAACTTATAAAAATAGAAACATATGATATTTTCTTCTTATGTAGTGACTCAGAAACCAGATAAGCTTAGCAAAACTTAAACAAAGATAATTATTATTAATAAACTTTTGATCCATCTTTAGAAATAAATTTAACTTTCACTTGCATTAGAAATAAATAAAAATTCAAGCATTATTTATTGTGACCTGTCTTAGGAAGTGTCACACATGCCATGTTTAAAACAGTGGATAAGGGGAAGAGGAAGAGAAGAGAACACAAGTAACATGTTTTTGTTTTGATACATTAAGATGCCATAAGGAAGCAAACTTTCCTGGCATATTTAATCCGTAAAGTCAAGACAGAGAACTACAGTTTTGTGAACAATAAACTGAACACACAAGTGTATATCACCTAATCATCTCATAGCCATCTCAGTGTGTATAAATATATGGTATAATGTTCACATACAACAAAGTCACTCAGCTGCATTCTTAGAGCATGTGCCACCACTAAGCAAAGCACACTTATAATAGGCAGGGGCGTGGGTGCAGGTGGGATGCCTTCTATGATTCCAAACACACATGCCAAGGAAGCCCTAACCTGCTCCCTTTGGAATGTGAATTCTTTATTGCTTATGGTTCCAAGGTGAGGGAGATGAGACATAAATTTTATTCCAAACTTAGTTCGGTATAAGCTAGGAAGAAAGAATTACTTGATCTGAACACAGCTAGCAGAACTCATATAGGTCTAACTTCAGGCTTCAGAGTGCTTAGTGTAGAGAGTAGAATCCTGAAATTAACAATGAAAAGATCTAGACCTGGATCCAGATCTTAACGTGGGTGCAAAAACAAAAGAATATTAACAGTAATAGAACAGTTATTTTGGCAAACCAGAATTAAATGTGAAATTTATAAAGAAAGAATACTTATAAAATTATCAAAGTTTGGGATGGAAGAACAGATAACTTTAAAAAAGCAATACTTAACAAATGCCTTCAACTGAATGATAAGGGGGGGCAATTTTTTTTATCAGTTGTTGATTTTTTTTCACAGTCTTAGTATAGCATAAATCAACAACAAGGCAGGGATGGGACCAGGCCAGCACTTACCCTGGGATTACTTAAATCACGTTGCTGAAGCAAGATTCAATGCCCTGTGAAGCATGAAGGTTTTGGGTGCAGCTTGTAGAAACCAGTGTTCCACCTTGTGTCAAAGCCAGGCATTCTGATCATCCTGATACTAGGTAATTTTTCAATACAACTTCACTAATTACACTCTGCTAAGTATGTGAGAGGAGCCCTTTACAGTTCTCGCTCCGTGAAGTGCTTTCTTCTCTGATGTGCTATGAGCTTTAGAAACCATTGTCTTTCTGTTCTCTTAGTTCTTTCTCCTTAATTCAGAGAATCCACCTGGTTCACATCGAGTTCTAGGGTCCCCTGCAATGACTGAGAAATTCTGGTATGGCAGGGAGGTCAGTCAATCATATGGTTTTCTTCACAGTGTTTTTGCACTTCACAGGAATCACTGTCCTGCACTGCAGATGTGTAGTATTCTACAACAAAGAGCACATAAATTTTGCCTTCTTTGGAGAGCAGGTGGGAGTAGTGTTGATTCAAGAAATAAGGCTGGTTCCGAGAAAAAAGCAGTAAGTTTTCTTAAACATGTGTGGAAAAGGTAAAACATCTTTAGCAAATACTTCCATAACAGATAAGAAAAGGACTTTTAACAGTTCATGTCAGGAAGTAATCATAAAATCAGAGCCAAATTTACAGCAAAAAAAAAAAAAATAGACCAATATCTGTCAAAAACATTGACACAAAAGTCCCAAAACTGTTTTCAAATTGACTGTAATACTGTATAAAATGAATAATAGTCCCATAGCTGTGTTGTATATCCCAGCTTTCAAGGTTTAAATTATGAAAAGAATTCATGTACTAGCCTGATTTAACAACATAAAAGAAAAAAATACATTAGTATTTCAATAGATTCAAAAAGAGATTTTTCACAAAATTCATTATGAAAATCCTCAGTAAACTAAGGAAACTATTCCACCCTAGTAAAGAACACCTAAAACATACATCATTCTAAGTGGTGAACCCTGAACACTTCACCTACAGAAAAGAGGAAAAAAAAAAAAAAAACCCTAGAAAATTGGCAGGTTAAGCACATGAAATGCAATCAATATTTTTAGTTATTTGGAAAAGATATATTAAAAATGAAGGTTTATATCCATGAGAATAGCTAAAACGATAAAGAAACATATCCCTGAGTATTCTAAAGATAAGGAGAAACTGGGAATCCACCAGTGTTGGATTTAGAACTCTACCAGTAGTAAAGCTGCTTCAGTAAAGAGTTTGTTTCTTAAAAAGTTATACCTACTCTATGACCCGTCAATTGCATGCATGTTTTAATGAGATTTGCAAGCGATTTTCATGCAAAAATTTGTAGAGGTTTACATAGCAGCCTTTGTGTGCATGCGTGTGTGTGTTTGTGTGTGTGTGTGTGTGTGTGTGTGTGTGTGTGTGTGTGTGTATGTGCTATATCAAGGATTGAACCTAGAAACTCCATACTGACTATATTCTCAGCCTTTTGAAAATTTTGAGACAGAGTCTAACTAATTCATTACAAGTCAAACCTGAGATCCTCTTGTCTCACACCACAGAGTGCTGGGATTACAGATGTGCACCATCATACTTGGCTAACTTTTTTATAAAACATAAAAAAGTAAAAACAATTCAAATGCTTACCAACAGGAGAATGGCCAAGTTATAGTACAGATAAACTAAATTTTATTATGCAGAAATATAGATAAAAGCCCTGACAATGCATTCATGGGGTGAAAACAGATGGCAACAGAAGGATACACATCTGCATATTTCATTTGTATAAAGTTTAGAATGGACAAAACTCATTTATGATGATAGAACTCAGAAAAACTCTTATTGAGGATGACTGGGGAGATATATTCCTTTATTACCAGGCTTTCTGAGGTTATGAAAATATAACTATATTGATCGCAATGTGAATTATACAGGTATATGCATTTATAACAGCACATTGAAAATTATAGTTAAGACTCACACATTTCACTTTGGAGGATTTACCTCAATTTAAATTATGGAATGGATGACACCACATTTTCATGAGGTTGGCAATAACTATAATTTTTCCAAAAAGAGTCAAGAAGTTCTAAATTAAACAGAAGACTGTGATTGTACACTCAAAAATAAAGAAATGTTAAAATAATAAAATTTGCTTATAGAAGCCCTTAAGAAGAAAGATTACTATTATTCTTGCCCTGCCAGTAAAGACTCACTAAACAACTTTAAGCAGGAGTTGTTATGTTAAAGTGTTTTTAGATAATCGTGCACAGGCCACACTTAGCTATCAGATAGAAAGGAATTTCTGGGGCAGAAAACCAGAGCACAGAGTTGCCTGTAAGGAAACCAGGCTCTTGAAACTCTGCAGGATTCAGAGTCGGAAGGTCAAGAGGAGAGTACAAAGTATGAACATCACGCAGCACAAATAATTTCAAGGACATTCTTTCAGTAAATGCAGGATTCTAGCCTGCATTGGAATCAAGGAAAAAGATGTGTCATGGACTCAAGCCAGAAAGCATTCACAGGAGCATCCAGTGTACATCTTAACAACATAAGCACTGAGCTAGCCTAAAGGCAGAGTCAACATCCAATTACTGAGGAAAGTGCAAAGAGAAGGAACAGCACAGAGCACTTAATTTAAACTCCTAATAAATAGAGAATCCTTGCCATTTCTAAAGATGTAATTGAGAACCTTCAGTTCCAGTAACTCAGTGCCCTGAAATTAAAATGTCAGTTGTTGGGTTTTTTGTTTTTTTCTGTTACTTTGTTCTTGGGTGGATGATAGTTATTCTAGGATGAGTTTCATTCTAGCACATGTTAAAAGACATTGGCCTCATAATTAAATTATGGGCAAGTACTGAGCATATAATGTGCTTTTATAAACTTAGTCCTATGTCCATGGGAGTCAGAGTGATTATTAAAGTAATAATCAAGAATGTACCTAAAATAAAGAGCTTATATTTTAACTTGAGGTGGCAGATCATATTCTTAATTTATTTTTAAGAACCAGAATTTAAATTCATAAATGAATCACTTATAATCATTCCAGGGAAAGATATGGGTCATTTCTGTGACTGAACCACTATTTTAACCCATTTGTATAATTGTTCAAAGACCTATAACATAAAGCTTTATGGAAAAGTAAGAATAATGGTAAATATTTGCTCTTACAAGGTATAACACATTTTACTTTAGAGGCAATTGAAAATTCTTCCAAAACAGATATTCAAGTAGAGGATAACAATGCTTTGTAAAAATTTTTTTTGAAAAATGAAGGTGTTAACAAAAATGGGTTTCCTGTATGCCACATGCTCTGTCTCTGAAGGGAAATCTATTATCAAAAATTAGAAACTGTGCTATCATGTGTTTCGATGTTTCCAAATATCCAGCTGTTTGGCATTTAGCAGCTCTTTCATCCAGTTGATTGAACAGTGAACGTTTCTGTTTTACATCTGCTGGTTGTTCTATAAACACTACAATTAGTTTTGTTATCACTGCTATAATCTGACCATGTAAATAACTACTCCCTTATATAGGTCATTAATGTTTTATACTTTTTCCAGGGACTACTTAGCTCCAGGGTTATCCCACAAATTTATTTGATAAGCGCATCAGACATGACTTGATTTACTTTCCCAGTAAGGTATGTCTGGAGGAAAATGAGTGCCCTGAGGAAGAAGTCCTCTTTCCTGCTCATTTTCAGTGGCTGACTTGGAGGGAAGATCCTCTCTGAATGTATTCTTTCCACTCATGTTCCGGGTACTGTGCTTATGTTCTAGGTACTGTGTTCCATCTACTATAGTTTCGTTTTATCCATTTAAGAATTAATTTTCCATTTGTGTGAGAGATAGCTGGGCATAATGAAAATTTTACTTGTACCTCTCTTAAGAGGATGAGCAATTTAGATTTTTCCCTCTTATTTCCTATTAGGATCTCTTATTAAATTTATTGCTGTTGTCATATACGGACAAAGTATAGTTATTTTTGACATAGGTATCTAAGTGAACTGACACTAAAATTTGTTATTGTTGTTGCAGGAAGAATTCTTATTGGAGGATAGGGGATGAGACGTGTGATTGATTAGGCACTGGAGTTAGTTCTACCGAGTAAAATGTTACAACTCTCCTCTAAATAAAGAGTTTCGCAAGTGAAGTCAAATAGACTACAACAGTAGCTTCTCAATCCAGTAAGAAAGAGAAGTCAAGAGTATCCAAGTCATTGACTGAAAGGTCTCTTAGAAAAGAACATGCATAACTGAAAACACAAGTGGAATCTCTTTGCCTATAACATACCTTACACTTCATTCCTATTCTATTCTAAGCATGAGTTCTTATTTATATCATAACTTTGTTATAGGAACAGTTGTGCATTTCATTTTGCTAAGCCTAACACATCCATTTAGTAAATATTTAATTTATTCCTCTAGGGTATTTTTAGTTAAAGCTCATAGCTTTCTTTTATAATTCTTTGGCCTAAATTATTTACATATAAATTTTCACAAAACTGTATCTTGCACATTACATAAGATCCTAAAAAGGCAATATTACAGTGCTTATCAAGAGGGTTAGTGGATTTCTTCAAATGCAGGTCACTAGTTAAATGTGCAAATTCAATGCTAAAATATCAAGAACTGTCCAACTAAATGTCTGATGATAAAACGCCAGGCTCACTACCTTTACTTAAAAAAGGTATTTGCAAGCTGTGTTACGAACATAGAAAACCTTCAGTGATTTCACAGGGCATCAGATAGAGCGTAAAGGAGTAAAATAAATTCCTAATGATAATAAAATAGATAAGAGTTTATGAACATCGACTGTAAGAGAATAACTGCTCTCATAACAAGAATGACCCTTTTTGTAAAGAGGTAAAGGGAACTTGCTAAAGGCACACACATATTAAGTGATGATCCCACAGTCTTATGCTCTGAAGTACTGCACTGTGTGCCTTCCTTCTTAAAACCAGTACATCTGCTTGAGTTCTTCGCTGTCATTCATAACTTTCTTCTAAACTTTGAATCTGAAACAATAGATCTCCCTGATGCCAAAGTATATGATCAGATTCACGGAATTCAAATGTAATTTAGGGATCATCTAATTCTTAGCCAAGCATTTATTAAGCATCTACTATGTTTCTGTGCACATAGGTGAGCACTCCAGAAAAAAATATGCAAAAGAAGTTAAATCATAATACAATATTGGACACTGAAAACCCGTAAGGAACATTAGCAGAAGATGGAATTAAGTCAGGACAAAGCCCCAGGCATGGATTGTGTCAGAGGAAGTGTCATTTTCCCAATTTAATGCCTCATTTCTTTTTATTTAGCATAGTTGTTCAACTATCTCCATCCTTTCACACTTGACAATAGTGTCTCCTTTATGTTTCTTAGTTCACCTCAAAAGCTACCTCCTCTCTAAAAGGCCACTCAGTGTTTTGTTTCTTACCTAGTCACCTCTCTTTACCATGCATACCCCTCTGTTTGGCAAATATACTTATCTGACTTTAGTTTATAGTCTGGGTACTTTTTATGCACTTTTTATGCACTTAAAATGTAAAGCAATGCATACTACTCTTGAATTTGGGGACTATAAACCCTATTTATGTATTTTTGCATTTTCTCCCATTCTCATTTTATATTTTTGAATGTGCTTACCATAATGTACTTCCTGATTACGTTCCAGTACGTAACAATCTTTTCACTTTCTTAGTTTTGTGTAGCATGCCTTCACTAACTGCCATACACTGCAATGGGCAAAAGACAGACTTGCTAATGAGGATAATAGGGTCTTACTACAATTAAGAATTAGAAAAAAATAGAAAGTTGATGGGAAAATCTGTTTGTCTGTGCAATGGTTAATACATTGTGTCAACTTGAGAATTTTAGAAGCTTAACTAAGTAACTCAGCAGTTCTGCATCCTAGGGTGTAGAGGACATGCCCTTATGCTTTAGGATGTTATTCATTGCATCAAGTTGAGAAGTTTAGACATATAACCAAGTGACTGTGAAGAAGGCCAAGGTCCTCTTGTAAACATTCTCATCCTGAGAAGGGTAAAAAGAGAGCAAGGAGCTTATGTGAGTACGAACGCTACACCCACCCAAGGGATGGAGTAGCCTGCTTACAATAAAAGTGGGAGAAGCAGGTTTGTTCTTCCTTTTTGCTAAGGCTTTTTTGTCTTCTGCCACCTTGAAATGTTGCCCCTGTGTCATGCCATCTTGCCTTGGAGTCAGCTGATTATGGACTGAAACTTCAATAAAGTATGAGCTAAATAAGCCTTTCCCTCCTTAATTTTGAGTGTTGAGTTTTTTGTCCCCCCTTAAAAAGAGAAAAGTCATTTATCTTCACAGGGTCCTGCTTTATGTTTAAATTAAGAATTATTGGGCTACTTGCTCTTCAAGACCATTTTTAGAAGTATTATTCTATCACAGCTACTCACTTTAGAAACTGCTTGACTGTTTTCCATGTCTTATATGCTAACATGGTGTTTACACTGACTTTTTTAAAAACGGTTCATTTCTCGATTTTTTTCCATTAGTAATTTGCTCCTTTGTCATATTACTTCTAACTAACTTATTGGAAGTGATAACTACAGGCGATCAAATAGGTCTTTCATTTTTAAAAGTCAATTCCAGAAGTAAAATGTCCTCAATTCACAAATACCTTTCTATATCAATCCATTCATTCAGAGAGATGTACTAATTATTATATCAAAGAGAACACAAAGCTCAGAGAGGCTGATAATAATTGCATAATAATTAACAAGTCATCTGCTGGACTCCAGAGCAATTGTCACATCATCTCTTGTGACTGCTTTCCCAAACTCAATTCATTTTCTTTTAAATAACAGGAGCTGGAGTGGGCAATATATCAATTTGCAAAGACAACTAAAATAAAAATAAACTTAATATGTCTTACTCTGTAAATCATTCACCATTCTCTAGCAGCAATAAAACTACAAAAGAAAATATCTCCCAATTCACTCTTCAGTGGTAGGAAAACCCTAAGAATAAAATAGTTCCAAAGGAAGCTGTATACTGAAAACCCTCTGTAAAGTAAACCATGATTCCTCAGATTTTCATTATTATGAATAAAATATATGAATACATTTTTGGACTTTTCTTATGCACTTGTGTTTTTTATGCACTTGTATTGTTGCCAAAAATGTATTATCTCATTCCAATAATGAAAGAAACACAAGATAAAAGATGCATGTGCCATAGACATAGCCTTTTTTAGAATACTATAAAACATGTTCCATAGCATATGATATGAAAGAAATACTTATTTTGATAAAAGTATTGAAGATCTATACTTTGTTTAAAAATGAAGAATTGCCACTCTAGAATTTCAATTTTTAACATTAGTCAATAAATTTAATATAAACAAATCAGAAATATTTTTAGCTAGTATATGTTTGCAATACCTAATAATTCTGTCCCTCTGGAAGAACTGGAACATATCCATGTCCCATCATAAACATTTACTTCCCTTTCTTTACCCTCCCGCCTCCCCCATTCTCAGATCCTCTTGCTATCCCACCAAGTCTTGTCTTCTTGTCTCCTGTCATTTATATTTTATTTTGACATTTAAATTATGTATATTTTGATTTCTTATGTGAGAAAAATCATGTGATAGTTTGCCTTTTATATTTGCCTTTTATGATATTTCATTTAGCTTTATGGTTTAATGGTCCATCCATTTTCTTATAAATTTGACACATTGTGAACGGATTTCTTATGAAAATTAAGCTACTTATTCTAAGTATAATGTGGAAAATCTAAGTTGTTTTCTAATGGAAAAAATACTAAAAAGGAGGACTTTGTGTGCTATGAAGATTTTGGGGGAAAGTTGCATTTGTTGTACTGAGAAATGAAATCAGCACTGGAACAATTGTATGGCACAACATAGAGCCATGTACATATGGATTCACATAGGTGAGAATGTCTTTCTAATTCAGTGGGCAGAAAATAAAATACTCTTCCTGATAAAAATGAATTAATCAATGAGAAAAAAGACATCTTTACTCTTACCTCAAACTACACATAAGGGTAAATCCCAGATGAAGGAAAATTTATATATGAAAATAAAAAGTTTTAACAAGAAATTATGTAATACATATATGACCTCAGATTAAAAATTTTCAAACATTAAGCAAAAATTCACCTATTTTATTATATGAATATATAAAGTTCTTTGTAAAGAGACAGCATGGGAAATTTTAAAATGAAAACTACATGTAACATAGATATATTTGTAACGCCAACATAGCAAAATAATAGACTAATACACAAAGACAACTAGAAAAGCAATTTTAAAAAGACAGATATTAAGCAAATAATAATAAGTAATCTGAGCAACTCAAAAAGCCCAAACTATTAATATCTAGTAAACATACACAGACAAATTCAAATTCACATAAATGAAATGAAATGGAAATAGAAAAATGCAAAAATCAATTTAGGAAAAATAGAATATAGTGTCTACTGTTGCCGACAAAATACTTTGACAAGTGCTAGATTTAGTGGTTAAACATGAGAAGTGGATTTTTCATAATCTGATATATATCCCTTAAAATATTGATTAACTATAAAGCAAAAGGAGTAATTTTACATTGGTGAATCCCAGATACACATCACTTTAAGTGATTTAGGTTAATCTCACTAGTAATAACACACAGGACATCACAAAACCTTTGATACCAGACACCAAGAAGAACACATCCTTTCTGTTGTATTGTTGCAAAAAATATATTATCTCATTCCAATAATGAAAGAAACACAAGATAAGCTAAAATTGAAAGAACTTATATAAAATAACACATCAGTAGCCTTCAAAAACCCTCAATTAACAAAGATGAGGGGGAAAAATGAGGAAATTAGGTTAGGGATTGGAAGTTTAAGAAAACACAGCAACTGGGGCGGGGGATTAAGCTCAGTGGCATAAGCGCCTGCCTTGCAAGCAGGCAATTGTGAGTTCGATCCCTGGTACCGATAAAAAGGAAAAAGACGAAAAAAAAAAAAAGAAAGAAAAGAAAGAAAAGAAAAGAAAAGGAAACACAGCAACTAAATGCAAGGTGCAATGTCTAATAGAATCTCAGAACTGAAAGTGGACATCAGAGAGAAAACTAATAAAATTTGTGGAGTGCAAAACTATGCAATGTAAGTTTCCTGAATTTACTAACTGTACTAATGGAAAGTATAAACATTATGGAAGTTAGAAATGGCCAAAATATAAAATATAAATAAGAAGTAGGTAAAATTGAATAATTTCTCAAATTACCTGTTTTGTTGTTTGAAAAATAATTTAATATACATGCTAATATGTTTTATTTATACTTCCAATTTCTCTTAGTTCTTTGAAAACAAAGTTTGGTGCTTTGACATATTTATATCTTTCTCTGTTAGACAATCTTTCTTTCTACAATTTGCAGTCTGACAATGTTTTTCACCTTACTTTTAACATTATGATTCACAGTAAGTTAACTGTTGTTATTACCAAGTTATTTATTACAAAATTTTGGTTTTTTTTAATGTTCTTATATGTTCTTTAGTAATATCTACTTACACTGCATATGCTAAACAAGAAAATAAATATGAAAAACATATATGAGAATTTGCTTTTAGCATTTATGCAACTTTTCTGTAAAGCTAAAATTATTTCAATATTAAAATGAAAAGAAATAATGGAAGTGGTATAGAAAAACACACTTATAATAATTCAAGAAAATTTCTGGAGCAATTATTAATATATGATGCTGATTGACATGAGCATATACTTTAAGCAGTTACCTTCTCTTCCATACATATACCTTAGGGAATTACTTTCCAATTTTTAAAGTGACTTAGTTATTTGAGAGGACAAATACAAAGCAAAAACAACATAGTGAGACAAAATAAGATAGGAAAAGTTAAAGCATATCCTAGTAACAGGAGTATTCCTTTGTGAAAATCAAATTTATGTACACGTGTACATTGTTGACATGTACAATTGGACAGGCATCATATATTTCTCCGTGATTTCATCAAATTAAGTACTAAAATGTGTCACTTATTGAGGGTCATATTCACATCATTAATCTGAAACAATTCAAGCACTTTGGAAAATTAGGTTAGAATGATATTAAGCAAGTTTCTAAAAGTGAAAGACTGGGAACAAATACACAGTTAAAGAATAAATACAAATGATGAATTGTGTGATATATTATCATATATAAAGAACAAACCCTTGTCTATTAGACAAATATGTGCCATTTTCTGTATTTGTAAAATGAGTTTAATTTGTCACAGTCAAAATTTATTTTTACTTATTGCCTATGACTGCTTTACTCCTCAAAGATTGAGTTCAGCAATTCCAATGAAATTATGTGATTTGGACTAGAATGTTTAGTCTCTAAGCCTTGCAGAAAGTTTTCTGACTCAACTATTTAAAATGGAGCTACATATAGATGCGTGGTTATTTCTCAAAACTATGTTTATAGAAAAATTAAAGAATAATACGCCATTTTGACCTTGAAATAATTTGTATGTGTGCAATTTAAATGTAACAAATGCAAGTGTTAATTTTCTATTACTCACAGTAAATTACTGATAATTCAGAAGCTTAAAACAAAATCCATTTATGGTTTGTTCACAGTTCTGTAGGTCAGCAGCACCGGGATTCTCTGCTCAGGTAAAAGTGGATTCTAGGTCAAGAATAGGGTCACATCTCCTCCTAGCTCACACTGTCAGAAGAATTTGTTTGCTCCCTTGTAATTGTATACATGATATCCCTGTTTCCTTGGTGCTCTTAATTGAGGTCATTCTTAGCAAATAGAGACCGTTCAGGAATTTGTCAAAGGTGTGCCATGTTAATTTCCTCCATTTTCAAAACTAACCGTGAAGTATCTTCCTCAATCAAATTGCTCACACTTTGCTTTATCTTTATTTTTTAACATTTATTTATTTATTTATTGAGACATGGTCTCACTATGCTGTTCAGCTTGGCCTTGAACTCACTATGTGGTCCAGGTTGGCTTCAAACTTTTTTTTTTTTTTTTTTTTTTTTGGTACTGGAGATTGAACTCATGAGCTTGTGCTTGCCAGGCAGGCATTTATGCTGCTGAGCTAAATCTCCAGCCCTTGACTTCAAACTTGTTGCGATCCTAACGCCCCAATCTCCTAAATTCTGGGATTCCACGCATGTGCCACCATGAGCATCTCTCATACTTGGAATAACCCCCAAGCAGATCTTTCAGTCTTCCTGGTTAGGTAAGATTGTTTGAGAATATGCTTTCTTTGTGAAAATCAGCTGATTTGAGATCCTAAAGTGATGAGAATGCATCACAGCATCTGCTAAAGTAGTGCTTGAGTGAATAACTGTCAGGTGTGTGTAGCAGGGTGTGGGGATTTTGCCAGTCTTTGAGTACTGCTTATATAATATATGAAAATAAGGAATGCTCTAAATAAATTTTTTATTTCAGGAATATATTGAAACAGAAATATTTTTCCAAGAGTTACACAGAAATCTATTTTCTTAAAAAATAAATTATTAATATAGAATTGCAATGTTCATCAAATAGATGTACATTATTCTTTATACTTTTAGTGAATTTGAACTTTTTTTCACAATTGAATTTATTTTTTTTTTAATTTTCAAGTTTCATTTCAAATCAGTCCTCTTAATTTCCAACAATTTATTTATCTTCTTGTTGGAAATAACTTCCCAGACTTAATTTGTCAGTGCAGATAATAAAGCACTGAGATATGAAAATCTTGAAAGGCTTCTTAGTTTAGCAAAAGGAGGCAAACCAGAGATAGCAGGCAGGCATGCAGGACAAAGGATGGAAGCCCCTTGTGTTCCTAATGTAGGAAGAAGAGCAGCTGACCTCTTTTCCATTGGCTGGTATGGAGGTTCACAGTCTATCTCGATTGGCTAAACACAGACTGCATTGGGTAGCTCTGATAGGTTATTGTGGAAAAGAGAAGAATGTGTAGAACAGAAAATCGGTGGCCCGGGAGAAGCTATGTTTTGGTTCATAGCTACTTTGTTTGAATTGAAAATGACCAGGCAAATTCTGTAGCACAGTGTGTTCAGGAAGGAGTATCAGGGATGGGCTGGAGTCCTTCACTCCTGTTTGATAGAAAAGACACAGATCATTGTTTCCTGCACTTGTGCAGCTTCAACTTCATCACAGGTAGTACAAGCATTCTTGAGCATCACACACAGTGACCATTTTAACCTTATCACCACTATGCAATATATAAAATATAAACAAGGTAAGAAAATCTGTAAATAATTTTTCTTAATTTGTGATTCAATAAGCTGAAAGTCTAGCATTCTTGCAAGAGAATCTATTTGGATGAAATTAAATAATTTGCTTTGAGTTTTATTCAATTCACATAATACACTTGTAGTTATGAATGCTCACGTCTTCCTTTACCCTAAATTCTAAACTCTTTAAGAAATACACATTTTATGACCCAGTCCTAAATGAGTAATGTTCACATCACAGGTTTGAATTGGTTAAATATGATGGAAGTTCCTTTGTAAATTTAGAGTGGGGATAGAATGAATTATATATAATATCACTTTTTGAAATTCTGTATCAGTGGCTTTAATCTGAGAATTCTGAGAAGCTGAAAGATAAAGAGCCTAGTTTAGAGCTCAGGCTGGTCACAAAGAAAGAAAAGGGCTGAAAATGTAGCTAAGTGTAAAAGTTCAGTATTTTAAAAATAAGCAATAAAATACCATTGCAAAAAGGAATGCAAACAAATCCATTTTTATTCTCTTCCTTTAAATTATCCCTTTCTAAGATTAGACTTTTTGTTATCTATCAACAACTACGGATTATTTTCCCTGTTCTAGAAGCTCATCAGTTACATCCTTTTGGTACTCACACTGTGTTACTGCTTTTCAGGTATGTCAGTTCTCTATATAGATAAATGATATTGTATTGCCTATACACATTATTAATTAAGACAAATTTCAACAGTATCAGTATTTCAAAAGAATTCATTGAAACTCTCACAGTGGAGAATATTCTAGCTACCAATAGATATTGAATCACGTTCCTTTTTGATATATGAGAAAGCAGGGTAATAGTTATACATAGAGCTGGACTCACATGTATATAAACAGCAATCTGCGATCAATTGTTGTTGGAACTCCTGCTTTTCAATGTAAATTTTTCTCCTGGCTTTCAAGAAATTCCCTGGGATGTAGTCCCACTAACCAACTGATGAGTATTTCTTGACTGGGACTCTTACAAACTGTATTAAAGCATAGTATCTGTTATATAGGTCTCCTTAAATGCTGAAAATATAATGTAAAGAGCCAGAGTACTGAAACAATACTCAAAAACCTGGATTCTATAAATTTTTTCAATTATAGAAAGTTCTGTGAAATTAGGCAGGTGAATTAATATAGCTTGTCCTAGCAGGATTAAATATTTGTCTGGATAATATATTTGGCCTAATTATATCAGATATATCATGGCTGTTTGCCTAAAAAATTTGCATGCATGTATAAACAACAAAGTTAGTTTTTTGTTTTCTCTCTTCTTTTTTTTAACATAAAAAAGGTTGAAGTTAGATTTTCCAGGATTATCATGTTTTTTCCTTTCTGTCAACAATTCACTCTTCTTCTGAATCTAAGTCAGCCCACATTCTGCTGTGCCCAAATGGTTGTACAAGCTCCAACCTGATATCCACATTTATAGCCATAAAGATAAAGAAAAGACAAATAAAAGCATGCAAAGAAATCCAGACACATTTAAATGTGGTTTCTTAAATCTCTCACATATTCCTGCTGCTTACCTTGACCAGTCATTTTGCCATTTTATTTGCAAGGGAAGTAAATAATATGCATTCCTGGTGCCACCTATCCCTTCAAAGTCAGGCATTCTATCTTCAAAGAAGAAAGAGAAAGGAGAAATTCAGGTAGGTGACCAGCAGTTTCACTTACACAACAATATATAAGAACAGGACAGTTAAACTAAGATGCAACTTCCACATTTTAAAGTTTTAATTCTATAATCCTTGCCTATGAAACATATAAAACATTTTACCATATGCATATATGTATTTAACCTGCCTGTCAAATTTATGAATATGAAAATCTAGCATAAAAACACACAATCTTTTTGATAGGCACAGCTTTTTAAAAATAACATTTCCATGAGGCACTAAAGCTATAATATCTAAAACACTGCTAAAAAAGGCAAAAAAAAAAAAAATACACACACCACAGAGCTCAGAACCTGCTATCAATTCCATTCACAGTGGCAGAATGGCTCTAATAGCAAAGACATTTATGAGTCATAAATTACCATTTATAAATGCAGTGTTTAGTGTTCATTTCAATGGACGACATATGGTCGCAACATTTCCAAATAGCTTGAACTGATAAATAGGCCACTGAAGTGGTTCAATTTGTTAAAATGCTAGCACATTAACTCCTGCAGGAGTTGAGCTGCAGGTTTGCATCCGAAATGCTCAGCGCTGACTTTGAGAATGTGAGATGCTACCTTTGGAAACTGGGCCAGGATTTATGAAGTAGGTCTTACAGTCCATTTTTCATCATGATTTATATGAGTCCAGGCAAGGAGACTCAGTGATCCATCAAGAAGAACCCCACTGATTCGCTTTCACATTTCATAGTAAGACCACCCCAATACCAGCATGTTGTACTGTTTCAGGTGAGCTACTTTTTCCCCCCCTTTTTATTAGTATATGTTTGCAATAAATACTAAATATTTTAATCATGGGTAATCGGCACATACACATATCTTGATTCTTTTTATTTCATGATTCTTTCTCTTCTCTTTCCATTCTCAAATCTTCTGTAGTCCAAAAGCCTATTTTCTGTTTTCTCGCCTTTGTTTTGCTCTTGAAATTATTTATACTTTCAGCTTTTCATATGAAAGAAACCACACCATATTTTACTTTATGCCTCTTATTTGTTTCACAGGGAATTGTGGGATTGAGGAACATTCATTTTTCTACAAATGCTTCAAGTTTATCCTTCTTTATGGCCAAGTAGTATTCTATTGTATCATTATCCATTCATTTTGGTGGGTTGCTTTTTCAATATTTAGTTATTATGAAGTGTACTACTATAAACATTCTGAGTTATGTATTGTGAACCTAATTGTGAGCAGAATGTTCCAAATATTTTAGTGCAAATAAATTGGATTATTAGCTGTTATAAAGGAAAGAAAAGAACTAGAAAAGGAGATGTGTCATTTAAAACTAGAAAATTTGTGGTTAAAATGAATTGAAAACAGAAGAAAAAGGGAGCTTTGAAGTCTTCATTATGTCGTAAGAAATAAATACCTGAACAAACTAGAAAAGACAAATTCCAAGAGTTCTTAAAAGTTGCAATAAAAACTGCTGTCCTTTGAAACTGGAAGGAAAGCCAGATACAGAAATTTAAATACTGACACATTGATAGAAACAGATACAGAGAATCCCTGGGGAATAAGTATTTGAGTAGAAAAACTAGAATGGGAACTGACAAATTTATAAGCCTCATCCAACTGGAAATTGTGAACTTCAATGCCCAACCTTAAGGGAGCATCCCCATACTTTTGTGAGGTTAGTCTTTAAGAACTTTAAGAACTCTACAATACTCTCAATGTCTATAATAGTGATTAGAGAAAGATTTACCCATGATTCTGGAAGGGGAGAGGAAAATATTTTGAAATATTTCATGGCATTCTGTTCTTGATAAGAATATCCTCACCAGAACTTACTGGAGTCATTGTCAGAATGTAAATGACCAGGATTACCCAAGTCACACTCCATGGAAACTTGTATGTAAAAGAAAAATCATGATCAACTCCAACCACCCTAGTTATCTTGTTTCACTTAAACAAAGAAAGCTGAAAAAGAGTGTGTAAAATATCTTGGGTCTGGGCATCACACTAAAATTGTGAAACTAACCAAAGACTTACAGAATGTCTCTTCCCTCTAAACCGTATCAACACATTACTTATGGCTTATTTACTGGAGTTCTTTTTATATAGTGCATTGTTTAGTTTCCAGAAAAACCCTTCAAACCATATCAATAGGGAAATAAAAGAAAAGAAAAGCAGGAGAGTACACATCAGGCTCAAACTCAGACATGGGAGAAAGGTTAGAATTATCAGACTAGTACTTTAACTGATTTGTAGGATAAGCTCTCTCACACCAAAAGCAGACAACATGCTTACTTGAGCCAGGAAAGGAATTCTAAAGCAGAAAAAAGATGAAATACCAGAGCAACTGTAATAAAAATAATGCTTTTGAGGAGTAAGCTGAAGAGAGAATGCCTAACCTTGAATTTATGTAAATATAAACCTATATAACAGAAGAAGAAAGGGGAAGGAAATCTAGAAAATGCTGAAATCCATGAATATCCATGAACTGTAGGACAACTATAAAAAGTGTAACATACATGTAATGAGATTGGTGCAGGAGAGACAAAAAGAAGTAATATTTGAGCAAAATAACTTAGAATTTATGAAAATTAATGTCAGGCATTAAACCACAAGTCCAGGGTTCTTACAACATATATTGCATGATAAATATCAAACCAACCATAACAAAAACCCAATCTACCAACAGCTAAAAGCCATACTTAGACATGCATTATAACTCCAGAAAATCTGACACCAAGAAAAATAGACCCCAAATTCTTACTGTAGCATATCTGAGTTATACTCATTTGTCCCTAGAATTCATGCAAGCAAGAAGAGTTTGAAATATGTAATATATTAAATACAAGGTATATTGCTGAAATTGTTACTTTAAATGATTGTCTATTAGATCAGTTAAGAGAAGAAAAATTTTTATTTTATAAAGTCATAGAAAAGCAATAAATATATGTATAATATATAAGTAAAATCACTGACAGCCATGATACAAGTGACAGCAGTGAGGACAGAAACGTCTTTGCTATTATAAGGTACTTGAACTACTTATAAAACAGTTTAGTGTTGTTTGTAAGAGTACTTAGACTATTTAATTTCTTGGTTCTGTATTTTTAATTTTCATTTTTCATAGTATATAGTTACTGTATATAAAGATCACATTCATTATGGGAAGCTCTTACATGTACATAGGGTATTTTAAATCCTTTAACCTCTCATTTTGCTTCCCATAGTCTTCCTTTACCCCAGCTCCAGGTCTTTTATTGTGTACACATCTATCTTCCTGATTCCTATATGTATCCTTTACTTTACCTTTTATTTTATTTATACACTGGGCTTTTTTCATTTAAGAGAAACAAAGTTATATTTAAGATGGTATGACTGATTTATTTCATTTAGCATTATTATTATGCAAATGATTCAAAATTTATATTGTTTATTGCAGGATAGTGTTCTACTTATATAAATTCTTTATACAGTCATCTGTTGATGTACACATCAGCTTCCAAGATTCAGTTTTTACGAACTGTGCCACTATAAACATGGATGTGTATAATCGCTGTCATATAATGTTTTAACGCTTAAAGAAGAGGAATAGATGTGTTAAATATAATTTCTGGGTTAAAGTTTTTAAAGAATCTCCATACTGATTTGTGGGATTGTTGACCATAGGTATACATAAGGTGAATATTCAGGGATAAGAGACCCTTGGATCCACAAGCCCAAACCTCCCAGAATGCATGGTTAAGGATATAAGACAACCCAAAGAGCTACAGTACAAGTAGATCAAAGTACATTATGCTTTGGTGCTTGTCCTCCTCATGCTCTGATTGCTTAAATTAGCCATAAAGTCAGTCATGTAACAGAACACCACTTCCTTCCCCTCTCCCGTACATGAATTCCTGCACAGGTGTTCTTCTTTCGTCTTTTGTATTTGGGTTATGGTTGTATGAATAAAAGTCTTAGAAGCTTCAGTTCAGGGCTGTTTCTCCCTGAGACTTTCTCATGCTGAGTTTTTCTGGTAAGCACAATCCCTCTGAATCTTCTTGGAAGTAAAACTAGACATGAGCTTTGAGTAATCTCTCATCCTCTGAAAAGTGCCACAAAGGTGCCTTGTGAGAGATTTTTGAAACATGGTGGGAAGAAATTGTGATGTGAAAAAAAAAATGAGAAAAAATTGAAGCATCCTACAGCTATAACTCAGGATGCAGGACTGGTTTCCAAAACCTGGAAAAGGTTCAAGGATGTGCTCACGTGTTCAGGCTGGCATGGGGACAAAGGTGACCTTGGAATAGACTGGCAAGGTCACAGGATAGGTTTATCACCCTCAAGGTCTTTTATCTGCCCAGTTGATAAGTAAGGAACTAGTTTTTGTTTTTCTTTTTGCTCATTTTTTGTTTCTTGTGCTTTGCATATGTTTATCCAAAGAAGAAGAGCAATTTAAGCAACATTCAAAATGTCTCTTTAAAAACATTTGGATTTCTGAACTACAATGGATTACATTATTGATAGCTCTTGAGAACAATGTTCATTATTTCCTATGGAGGACATCCTGAAGGTGGATAACTGGGACTATATGGTCTAAAATTTGAGACCATCATTAAGTATTGTCAAAGCTGCATGTCTCCATATTCAATCTATCCAAACACATGGAGACTGCCTTAAAAGTTTCTCCCTCATCTCTCAGCTCTCTCTAAAAGCTCCCTTTTATGTTGGTCTTATAAAAGAAAAACTGGAAAAAAATTTAAAAATCATGATAGAAAACTAAAGACAACAAAGGTCCAAATTGTAAATTACACTAACCAAGGACAAATAAATCACGAGATACATCAGTATCTCTTACAAAGGCTCAAATACACACATATATGAGCCCAAAACTATAAATCTCAAAGGCATACGTCTAATATGAACTCTGTATTTTGTCTCTTGCTCCCTCTCAGAAATTTAAAAAGCACTATTAAAGTTCTTTGTTTGTTGATTTTCTGATTGGCACTATAGTGTTTGTCAATCAGAGCTTTTATCTTTGGAGATATGTTTTGCTAAGGACTGGAGACCCACCCTGGGAAAGCTTTTGGGTCTAATTGCAGTTTGGCCCTTGTGATGGTTAGGATTTAGTTCTTACTTCCTAAAGCAGTTCTCTGGTCTGCAACTGCTCAATTTTAGGACCAAGTTTCCAGGATGATAAATTTCTCTTTCTCTACAACTCTTTCAGAGTCAAGCTCACCTTCACTTCTCTCTATGCAATATTCTTAAAAATGCTTCAGACTTAAGTCTCAAACTCTCAAAAAACATAAATGTGAAAGTTTTAGTTTGAACTCATCAGTCTTTCTGCCTTTAGAAAAGAACTCCTTTCATTTCCCTTTCCCTTCAAGAATGCTGCTCCACTGTTCAGACTGACTGGTTTTATAACAGAGATAAGTTTATTGATAAAACAGAAAACATTCCTAAGGACTCTTACGAGTTGATTTAGAGTTTTAAAGGGAAACAGGTCTATTTCAATAAGATAAACCATCAACCTAAATCCCTTCTTAAAAAATCTTTGTTTTTCATAAATGTAAATGGGTTTTTCCTTCTAACAAGAGATCTCTTCTAACTGATAACCTACAGGAATAATTCTGACTAATTCGTTTATAGTTACTACCCTAAAAACTGTAAAAAGGTTATTATAGTTCTATCGGTTCAATATAATTGAAAGTACTCCCTAGCTTTAAAAACAACTGTCTTGTGTATATTTGTCCATCTGTACAATCTGTGTTAGCAACTGGTTATTACACCTGTAGCTGCTTTTGTTCAGCTCTACAATATTTTTTTCTTTTTCTTTTTTGTTCATTTTGAGATTTCTAAAAGAAGACAATTTATACAAGTTTTCAGTGTAATAAAACTTATTTAAACATATAGAATAAACAAAAAGTCTTGAGACTTACATAAAAATAAAAACTTTAAAGTTTGATAACAAAGTTTACATGTCATTTAGTTTAACATGTATGTCTAGATGTATTAATTTCTAAGTGTACATTTTCCTCCCAAATTTCGATTTAAGTTCTCTTATTGATAAAGTCATTATCGTACGTACTTGTGGTTCATATCACTTAACAGCAGGCTACTTCAAATTATTTGATAAGAGTAAAGATGTCTTAAAGTTGGTAATGTACTTCCATCCACATTCCTAGCCAAGATAATACAAAAAGTAAATTTAATGAGTATAATATCTATTATTGTCTATGTACTCTAATTTAATGTGTAATTTTTAAAAGTTAAGTAGAATTGCTTCGCTTTCAATTTTATTAAAGAGTTTAAAGAACATTTGCATAAAATCATCTAAATGTTTTACAGAATTCTGCAAGGAATCCATCAAGGCCTAGGTTTTTCTTGGTTATTAATTTTTTAACTACATTTTAAATCTCATTAACTAATATTGGGTTATTCAGAATTTTCATATCTTCTTGATTCAGCTTTGGTAATTGACATGCATCTAGGAATCTGTCCACTTCTTTGTGTTTTCTATCTTATTAGAATACAGGTTCTCAAAGGGCATATTGATGATATTTTTGATTTCTGCGGGATATATTGTGAGTTTACCATTCTCAATCCTCAATGCATGAAATTGAATTTTTTTCTGCTTTTGTTTAGATTTATCAATTTTATTTATTCTTTCAAATAACCACCTGTTTGATTCATTAATTCTTCGTATTGTTTTAATTTCTGCTGTGATCTTTATAATTTCCTCTCTTCTATGGGCTTTGGGTTTGTCTTACTCTTCCTTTCTAGAATCTTGAGGTGCATCACTAGGTTATTTATATATGGTTAGTCTGTTTATCCGATGAGAGAATTCATCACTATAAATTTCTCCCTTAAATTGTTTTCACTGTGTCCCACATGTCCTGGCACATTGTAACTGCATTTTCTTTTAATTATGGAAATTGTTAAATTTCTTCTTAAACTTTATCTATAACCCATTGGTTATTCAGTAGGTTACTATTTAATTTCCATGTGTTTCTTGAGGTTTATCAGTTTCTTTTGCCATTAATTTCCACTTTCATTGCACTGTGCTTAACTAATATGCATGGGATAAGTTCAATTCACTTGTATTTAATTAAGTATGTTCTATGGGCTAGTATGTGCTTTATTTTAGAGTAGGTCCCTTGTGCAGCTAAGAAGATTGTGTATTTTGATTTATCTGGGTGGAACACTCTGTAAGCATCTACTATGTCCATTTGATTTAGTTTTGATTTTTTTTAAATTTTTTGCTGATAGTTGATCTGTCTCTTTGTGAAAATGGGGCATTAAGAACTCCATTACAATTGTGTTCTTACTTATTTGATTTTTCATGTCTATTAATACCTGTCTACATAGTTGGGTGCTCCTATGTTTGGTGCATACATATTTCTGATTATGATGTATTCATCTTGAAGTTTTCCCATAACAAGTACCTTGTGACCTTCTTTGTCTCTTGATCATTCTTGAAGTTCACACTCTCTGTAAAGAGAATAGCTAACCCTGCAAACTACTGCCATCAAATCAGCATGGCACCAGCAATAAAGCAGATCTGAGGACCAATGCAACAGATTAGAAGATGCAGAAAGAACTCCAAACACACTTAACCAACTTATATTTAACTAAGGGGCCAAAAACATTCTCTTCAAGGAAGCTTCTTTAGTAAATCATGCTGGAAAAACATGCAAAAGGCTTAGACTAGCCCCATGTCTATCCGCATGCACTAAATTCAAAATGGACCAAAGATCTATATAATGAAACAGAAACACGAAGTATACTGGAAGAGAAAATAGAAAAAGTTCTTGATGACATAGGAGAAGGCAGAGACTTCATGAACTAAACACACACTGCACAGTGAACCCTTTAAAGAATCAACAACTTGGATCTCTTCTTATTTAAAAACTTTTGCACATCAAAAGAAACCACCAAAAGGGTGAGAAGATAATCTACAGAGTGGGAAGAAATATTAGCCAATTTTCCCTCAGACAGAGAACTTACATCTGTAACGCATAAACAACTGAAAATAAATCAGACCCTTCAAATTCAAAGATCCAATACAGAAATGTGCATCTGAAATGAATACACATTTATAAGACGAAGAAATACAAGTGGCAAATAAATGAAAAAAATTTAATGCCAGTGATCATTTGAGACATGAAAATTAAAACAACAGTCAGATTCCATCTGACTCCAGAAAGAATGACTATCATCAAAAAATCAACCAATAACAAAACTGAAGTGTCTGTGTGGAAAAAGTAACCCTTCTCCACTGTTGTTGGGAGTGTAGAATGGTACCATTACCATAGAAATAAGTGTGGAGATTCCTCAAAGAACTTTGGATTAGAGGTTCCATTTGACCCAGATATTCCCAATCTGGGTATTTTCCCAGAAGAATTAAAATCATACCACAGTGATATATGTGTACCCATGTTTATAGCAGTGCAAATTGTAATAGTGAAATCATGGAAAATGTCCATCAACTATGGAATGAATAAAAAAGATGGGGTACTTTTATATAATGGAATATTACTCAGCCAGAAGGACAAGCTATAAACTTTTATAGGTAAATGTATGCAACTTGAGACCATACTCATAAATGAAATAAATCAGACTCATGTATATAAACATCAAATTGAGTCCCTAGTGTACATAGCTGAAAATGTAAAATATATACTGTGAAATGAAAAGAAACTGTTGAAAAGGAAGAAGAAACTGAGATGGGGGAAAGGAAGAAAAGGAAGAGAAAAGGAAAAAATAACATTTTTATAGATACACACAATATAATTAAGACATAGTTTTACTACTAATTTCTATTCGTTCATTGAAAAACTTTTGTGCTTATATAGTTCGATCCACTTTTCAAGTCTACAAATTGTAATCTTAAAAACTGCTTTGAGAATAACAAAACACAATCATCAATTGTTACTGTCTTATTATCTTGTTATGAAATTTGGTATCATGGTTTTCTTATTGTATCTTTTTAAAACAGAAAAAAATACTAACTGTTAAAATCAGTCATATGATTTGGGGCCATAACTAAAACATTAACTTTTCTATATCTAAAACAATGTAGTTTTCTGAAAATACTGAGATGCACTTGCTTAAGCTCACAAAACGATGTTCTCATCATTAAGGTTTTGGTTACTAAAAAATGAATTTTTAGAGTTACAAAGTATTTGAATGTTAAAGTGTAAAATGTTTTAAATAATTAGTTTATGATTGGTCAAACAACTATTAGTTTATGATATATGTTTTTTATATCTATATATAGATATATATCTCTAAGAACAAGGTATACTGTGAGCCTAAGCTTTAAAGTTTATGAAATTAAGACTATAAATGTAATACTATAAAGTTTAAAATGTACAAAATAACTAATACATACATACATGTTTGATACATACAATGCAACTAATAGGTACTTTCCTTAATGCAATATATGTTTAGACCTTAAACATATAAAATGATCAAAATTTGACATTTCTTTAAGTTTAGACCTGACATTTAAAGTTGACATAAACCTATTGTTTATGACTAAATAATCATTTTGTTTTCCATAAACAAGGTACACTTGCACACTGGGTAATGTCTATTTGTGGTCGTTGCCACTGTTTCCTAAATTTATCAGAGCTCTAAAGATGTCCTTAATTTTTAGGTTACACTTTACAAAACCTGTTACAAATAGTTACACCTTACAAAACCTGTCAAATGAGTAAAAACAAGATTGTCTTAAGTGTAGAAACACAATACAATTGGCCTTTATTTGTGTTTCAGTATTTGCAATGAAATATGCATCAGTCCAGCGTAACACATTCAGTTAAATGATGTGAGTAGTTTTTCATGCTTGTTTATGTGACTGTTAAGTAACTGTTATGACAATTAAAGATACCCAAACACTCTGCAGTCCAGACAATGTCACTCTAGAAATTAGAAGTTTAGACGTTAATAACATACAAAGTACATCTACAGACAAATACAATCTTCTTCAATGACGCTGTATTAAAAGATAGCAGATTTAAGTAAAAGTTTATATCATTTAATATTTTGTAATCAGATAACAGGCTCAAAAGTTATTCTACACTGAGATGAGCATTTAAGAGTGTTTCAGAGACAGTAACAAAGCCTAATAGTTACAGGATTTCTTTTGCTTTTTGTGTTTGTGTGTGTGTGTGTGTGTGTGTGTGTGTGTGTGTGTGTGTGTGTTTTAAACTGGGCATCAAATTCACAATCTTAGCTTGCCAGATAGGCACTTAGGCCCCTGAGCTAAATCCCCAGTCCCAACAGTTATGTTACTATAATGTCATCATGATTGTTATGCTAAGACGTTACCATCCCCTTGATCTCAAATTTTCTCTGTGAAACTTTTTATATTGATACTTTGGCTCATGAACTTAATTTACATGATTCTGGTCACAAAATGAATTGGACAAGAACTGAATCAAACTGAACCTAACTATTGAACATTATTTGAAACAACACTGAACCTAACTCCTATATTTGGTGTGGTTCCTGTACAATTCATTTTATGACCACAGTCATGGAAGTGATTAAGTTTGTTAACTTAGCTACCACTGTAATTGGTGTCTATTAACATTCTATAAGAATTCAACTAGGAAAACCATGACTGATAAAATCTCCTCCTCACATAAGAGTCTCTCTTCATGATTTAAAAGACAATGAAATTTGGCAAATGGACATAACTTACGGGGAATATTTTTGCACACTGAAATACACTCATATCTCTGATGATTCCTACTCTGGTTACTCACGTATCTCCTTCCTGAACGATACCTTTTTCTCTCATGACTTCTTTAAGACTCTTCAGCTATAAAACCCCACAGAGGGTCAGCACAGAGGGTCACAGAGTTACCATACAGCCTTCATTCTTGATCTTCCAGTCACCTTCTAGGACACAGATTTACTGTTTGAATTTCAATTATTAAAACAATAAATAGGGAAATAATAGAGAAGATTCCTCCAGAAAAACAACACCTTAAAGCACTTTTTACTTTAAATTTTTAAAAATTGTCATTCTGATGTACTTGCAGCAGTTCATAAGAATTTTATACCAGCAAAAGAAAGAATTTTTTCTTTTTGTATTGGCACTGGTTTTGTATTGGCACACATCACCCAGCCCTGAATAGCTGAGTCCCTTGTAATTGCTCATGTGGAGAAGAGATACGCTTCTGTTTTTTCACCCATTGCCACTCTCCGAGTTCTCACAAGCTGTTCACCCACAACATGTGACACCAAATGAGAAGCAATGCCACCCTTGAGCTTCATATGATGGCTCTACGATCGCCACTGAAAAAGAGCAACTAGAGGAGGAAAACGTGTCTATTATGCTTCACAGTACAATTCTCAGGATTTACCTGGAGAGAGAGTTAGAAAGCTCACTTCACAGGCTAAAGAGAGGCTACATAAAACTAGCATCCCTTCTACTCCAGAAAACCCTCTTCCTGCCAATGTAGCACAAGTTATCCTTAACTCTAAAATGGCAAAGATAAAAGGGTTCATTTTTATTCCCTTCCTGTTCAACTGTATAAAAAAAGTAAGTGGCATGGTATATTGAGTACATGTACTTACACATCCTGTATTTAATTTAGCCATTTGAGGTGACACTGAGCCTTCCTTCTCTTCAGATGATACCTCTTATACTACCAGAATCCTAGGTTCTTCTGTGTCTAATAGGCACCTTCTAGAATTCAATAGTCCTGTATGTTCTCATCCATGGCTGCCTGTAAAAGATGACCTAGATTTGGACGAACTTGAGGTGGGTCCACCAGTATCTCCATTATTCACGTTTATAATCTTGCCTTAGAAAATTGTAGACCCCATAATGTGATAGTGTTACAGTCCAATTCAACCTGGAGTTACAATTTACCTTGTAAATACAGTATCAGGTCTCTCTTACGGAAGCCTAGACTTGCTAGACATTATTATGCTTCTCTTCTGACACTTACTTTTATCTCCTTGAAAAAACCTTATGGGATTTAAGTATTCCTTTCTTTCCCCTTATTGTCAGAATCAACAGTTATCAGCATATGGATAAGCTCACATTGATTGCTAATGATACCTTCCATCATATCATAATCTGTACTTCCTGCTCATATATCCTGCTCCTTACTAAGGAGGAAACTATTTTTACCATTTATACTTTATCCACTCATTGGCATCAACCTTTTAACTTTCTCAATATAACCTTGTCTTCAAACTCCACATTGCTCACTGTATGTGTCATTAATAATATTATTCCTCAAGTAAATAGTACACGGAACAATTAAAGTAAGAGCTGGAACTGGCTCCATATCCATCTTACAATTGGATGGGATACTCTGCTCTTGAATAAATTACTTCAACACTTAAACATCCCAGAAGCTGTTTTTGAAAATTTTGTCATCCAAACAATGTATAGGTATTTTCAAAATTCAGCCTATGAACTCTTAACATCAACCAATATTGACAAGGAAATTTCGCAGACTTGACACTATCAAAGCCATGATAGGATGGGTCAGTAAACATTATCAAACACTTCAGACACACAATAAGCTCTGCTGTGATGCAGGTAACCATTTCATATGCCTCACTACATTTCTCTTCAATCATTCTGAGCACTGGGCTAGGTCCATCATGTGCTCCATGGCTCTTTTCATGCTAATCTCAAAGGAGAGATTTCTACTGTCCAAGGACAACTATAGATCCAGTTATATAAACCTCAAGTAGAAACTCGTAATATTACTGTTATATCTCAATGATATTGTTCATCAGTTGAATCTCAAAGTTGGGTTTGGGACTAAATCTATGCATCTTGGTTTTGATTGCTATTGGAATAATTTTCAATTTTTTCTTGCAGTCCATAAGAGCCCTCTATACCCTTCAGTGACTGCTGTATGCTGAGACTGTCAAGACCTTTCTACACCAAGCCCAATGCCTCTTTACCCTATACTCTCCTCCATCTAAAACATCTAGAAAATCAAATCCCAAAAAAAAGGAGGCTTTGTCACGATGTTGGTCAGAGATATGGATGAAATGGATATGGAGAGATAAACTTTTGTAGCTACAAATTCAGACCTCCCAGAATGCATAGATTAAAATCTAACCTACAAGATCACTTATATTGTTTAATCTGTTTTGCATGCCTGTATCTTATAATCTGAGTAACTATTTTGAAGATAACAATGTGCAATATAGTGACTATCATTAATTTCCTATCAGCTGGTTTTGAAATCCTATGTTGTTTTGTTTTTCTTTTGACCTCTTTAAAATAAAAAAGAAAACCTACAGATAATCTATAGTCCAAGTAGGATCAAAATACACTGCCTTAAGGAAAGTACTCCAGTCCTTGTCCTCCCTCTACTCCCATTAATTACTTACCTTCGCTATAAGGTTAATCATGTTACAGACCATACTTACCTTACTCTGTCCCATTCATGAATTCTTGCACAGGTCTTTTGTCTTTTCTTTTTAGTTCTATCAATAAATATTCATAGAAGCTTCAGTTCATGGCTGTTCCCCTCCCCCCACACACTTTGGGAACTTTTCATGCTAAGGGGTTTCAGTTTAAGGAAGTTCTTTGGGTCTTCTTGGAGATTGAATTGGATGTGAACTCTGAGTAATCTCTCATTCTTTGTGCCTTGCTACTATCATGAAATGAAAACTGGTTTCCATGGTGTTTGCACTAGTTTGCATTTTCCCTTAAAATGTAGAAGGGAAAATGCAGAAGGGAAAATCCCTGCAGCCTCACCAGCATTTGTTATTATTTGATTTCCTGATTGTGGTCATTCTGACACGAATAAAATGGAATCTCAGTGTTGGGAATCTCAGTGTTAAGAATCTCAGTGTTGGGAAATTTGCATTTCCCTGATGGTCACTGATATTGGTCACTGATATTGAGCATTGTCTAATATATTTATTGGTCATTTGTAATTCTTCTGAGAAATGTTTATTCATTTCAGATGCCCATTTTTGATTTTTCTATAATTTTGAAAAGCTTAATAGTTTTAAATTCTTTTAATATATTCTAGGCATTAGCTGGCATTTTTTCCCCATACTAGGGATGTCCCTTCACTTTTTAAGTTGTTTTCTTTGCTACTTAGAACCTTTTAATTTGTTATAATCCCATTTGTTGATAATTTATGTTATTTTTGTGCATTTGCTATTTTGTTGGGAAAGACTTTGTCTATATGACTTTTCACTTATCCTTCATTAGGTTAAATATTTCTTTTTTAATGTATATGTCTTGAATTATTTTGATTTGACTGTACTACATGGTGAGAGATATAAGTGTAGATTCAATCTGCTGTATAAGTACACCCAGGTTTCCTGGTACCATTTGCTACAGAGGCTATCTTTCTCTATCTTAAATTTTTGACCCTTTTATGAAAAAATCAGATGACTGCAAGTGTCTAAGATTGTTTCTACATCCTCTCCCCTGTCCCATTCATCAACTTATTCCTTTGTTTTTTTCCTTTGCCAGTACCAAGCTGTTTCTTCCTAGGTCTTTTCTGCCTCGTAAACATCCAGAAGCCCTCTGGCACAAGCACCATTCTCTATGTCTCTCTTCTGTAAGTTGTCTATCTCTCAAACTCACTTGCAGAACCTAAGCTCAGTACAGCACCCACTTTGAAAAACAGGGCAACTGACAGAGACTTACACCGGCTGAGGCCTTTCCACTATTTGCAGAAGTAAAAGGAGAGTGCATTATCTATTTTGGCTCCGCCAAATCACCTTCTAACTAGTGTCAGTCTTTCTTCTCATAGATCTACTCTGCTGATTTTTTTTGTTGCACATACCTGTCATAGTCTTCAATCTCACTACCTTTTGCAGGCCCCAGCTATGAGATCCTGGAGGACGCTGTGTAAGCCTTCTTGCAATTGCAAAAATGGGTTGAACGATCCACTAACACAGCACTCTCATCTTAATGTGGGGAGAAATGATCAACGTATTTTGCCTGTGTTGGGCAAGACTCTTCCCACAGTCTTACCTCTCTCTTGTGTTGGTGCACTATTGTTTTCAAGCCCTGAGTGCCTGGCATTTTATTTTACACATTTTCCTGAATTTGGCTTCTCTGGGTCTCTGGCTTTCATATATTGAACTTGCAATATCCAGTAGGGAGGCTAGAGTGAATATTTGATCAACCGGGCCACCAAAAAACAGTCAGCATCCTCCTTCAGTCTAATCTTCTCCCAGGATGGCTTGTACAACAATGTGGGTGGTGGAGAGGTGCTTTGATACAAGAGTGGCCTTGATTCTCTTCACACTCCTAAAGTATAACCTGGATTTTGATCCAGCAAGACTCTGCATTTATTTACCCTGATGTATCAGACTCTACTCTACAATTACACACCCAGAAGGCAGAAAATCAGTACATAATACATACTAGAAATCAGCAGTACTTTTACTTAAATGGTTCTAATTGACCTCTCTAGACTACTTTTATATCACATAATCTTATCAATAGATGGAAAGGATTTGACCAAGCCAATACTCTTTCATGATGAAAACTTTGGCCAACAAAAATTATGGAATAACTTTCTTGCTGAGGTAAAGACATTGCAAAAAAGTTATAATAAATATAATTCACTGCAGTAAACTCATAGTTATCATGACAATCAAAAATAAAGCAAGAATTTTCCTTTTTAACACTAGAAGTTCTAGCTAGTACAGTAGGACAAAAAGATTATAAATAGAGGTAAGGAAAATAGGGAAGGAAGAAAATAGGGAGGAAGGGAAAAAGGAAGGAAAAATAAAGAAAAAAAACAGAAAGTAAGGAAAGAAGAAAGAAAAACTGAGTACACAGACTGGGTAAGAAGATATGAAATTATCTTAGTTCACAGATGATATGACCAAATGCCTATATGAAAAGTCCAAATGAATGGATGACAAAAAATCTCTTCACATTAACAAGAAATTACAGCAAGTTTACATATATCATGTCAACACACAATTTTGATGAATTTTCTGTATGCTAGTCATGTTCAATGGAAATCTACAACACGAAGTATAATACCATTCAGGTTAGTACTCAAAGCAATTTGAACACGTGTGTACCAGTGTAACAAAACACAGAACTGTGATAAAACAGAACATGAAATGAGAAAAAAAATGAAGAGATATTCTATGTTTATGAGTAGTAATAAGACACAACAGTGTCAAAATTTCACTTTTTCTTAATTTGATCTACAGATTTACGTCAATACCAATCACAATCTAGTTAATTACTTGCAGGGCTCAAAAATTTGATTTTAGACATGTATAAAGAGGGAAAAAAACACAAAATACCAAAACAATATTGAAGGTCTTCAAAGCTGAAAGGATAGTAACTTTTGGTTTTAAAGCCACAATAATCAACCTATACATTATTGGCAAAGAATGAACAAATGGGTGAACATAATAGAGAATCCCTGAAATAAACCAACATAAATATTAATCAACTGGTACTTCACAAAGAAAGAAAGTGAACAGAGTGAATAAAAACCACCCTTTTGAGCAAACTGTAATGTAATGAGTAGGCTTCCATTTGGAAAAAATAAATCTAGAAGCAGAACTCATTCCTTTCTGAAAAATTAGCCAACAACTGATCATAGACCTAAATGTAACGTTCAAAATAGTAAGTTTCTCAGTGATAATATAGGATATAACCTAGAATTCTTTATGTATAGTGATGATTGTTTCAAATAACACCATCAAAAAAATGAATAAAATTGAGTCCATTGAAATTTTAAAATTCTACTCTATGAATGATATTGTCAATTGAGTGAGAAGGGAACATACAGAATAGGAGAAGATATTTGTAAGACATATTTGTTAGATGCAATTATATAGCTGTACAAAGAACTCCCAAAACTCAAAAATAAAAAAATGATAATAAACACAATTTAAAAATGAAGACAAGACCTTAATAGGTTACTGACCCCTCCAAAAACAAAATAAATAAACAGAAATTAAGCATTTTAAAATCTGTCCAATACCACACAACTTTAGGGAAATTCACACTAAAAGAAAACAATATGTACCCTTATTAGAATGGCCAAAATCCAAATTCCTTGCAACACCAAATGGAAGAACCACAGTCCTCATTCATTAAATGAATTCACAATGATGTAGCCAGTTTGAAAGATAGAGTGATAGTTTCCTATAGAAGAAAAACTTTTACCATGGAATTCAACAATCAAACTCCTTGGTACATAGTCAAACTGGTTGAAAGTTACATTTGCTAATGTTTTCTAGAGGAACAAAACCAATGCAAGTCACTGTAGTATCTTGGTTCACAAATTCAATTTGTTCCACGATTCTGGAGAATATGGCTGCAGTTGTGTTCATCACCAAACATGGAGCTTATGAACAGAATCAAATTTTCCCCAACCCTTCTGTTGGTGAACCAAATTGTTCACAATAAGAAGCATTTGTGACCTAAAGTACTATTATATTAGATTGGTTTGCAGAATTAGAAACTAAAGCACAATAACTATGTGCACACTGAAGAACAAATGATACAGCTATTCAGTGAAAAAAAGAAAACAGGAAGCATCAGAACTAGGAGGAGCAAAGTTACACTAAAAGCCTAGAAGCTCTCTAGAGAACCACAGGTATGAGTCTGCATGGGAAGGCTGAGGAAGCTAGACTGATGTCCACAGGCAGAAGAAAAATGTAACTGTTCAAGCAGAATGAAGGTTTTCAAACTTAGGTCAACTTCTTTCTTCTCATTTTCATCCGTGCAGGTTGCAAGGTAATTGGACATGATCACCCAAAATCAAGGTGAGCCTTCCCTCCATTTAGTTTTCTGGGTCTGCATACAACTGTAATAGTTCATTGTCATGTCAAATTGAATAAGGAATACTTGGCAGATTGGTCTAGCTCAGTTCTAGCTGTGTCTGGATTACTCACTTACTACAAACAGAAGACCCACTTTTGGTGAGGTGGCACCAACCAATGAGTTTGTAGTCTAGATAGAATAAAAAGGGAACGAAAAAGGAAGTCTCAACTTCCGCTTCTTTGGAAGAGATTTAGTCTTCGTCAGTGCCTTTGAGTATTCATCTCTAGGCTTCAGGATACAGACTTACATGGAACCCCGCAGTAAGCTCTAGGCACTGGACTTTTGACAATAACTTCCAGCTCTCCTGGGAACAGAAGACCCTTTTCCATTCTCACACACTTGACCCTCCAGGTGCTCATTGTAAGTGGATCTTATAAATCCTTTAAATCTTGTATACATTTTTTATGTTAAATCTGTTCCACAAACCAACCCTGATATACCAATCATCTCTGGAAATATGCACACAAACACATGCATAAATGTACTTCACAAATCTTCTAGGCAACTTAATGCAGTCAACTTTACAGTTACAATTATCGGTCACAAAATTTATTTTTGCATGGATGTTTATAGTGTGTTAGTCATAATTATCTAGTAGTCAATATGATTTTCTATAAGTAAATGTACAGATAAATTGTTGCAATCCATACAATGGAATATTACTCTGTGTTAAAAAGAAATGTACTATCAATGTATGAAAAGACATGGAGGTAAATTAATACACATGTGTATGTATATGTATATGTATATATAATATTCATATATATCAATAGTTAAAATAAGTAAACTTGAAAAATCTGCATAGTATATGATTCCAAATATTAGAAATTCTGAAAAAGCACCACTATGGAAACATCAGAGAGATCAATAATTGCCAGGGGATAAAGAATTGGGGGTAGGATAAATAGATGGAACAAAAGAAGGGATGCTGAAGTCTTCTGCATGGTATCACAATGGTGCACTTGTGCCAGCATATATTTATCAAGGCAGGTTGATTGTGCAACAGAAATGGTGACCTGTGAATTATAGAAATTAGATGATAATAATGTGTCAATGTTGGTTCACTGATATTTACAAATGTTCTACTCTGATAGGTGATGCACATAGTATGGCCTGAAAAGGCCATTTGGAAATTCTATGAACATTCTGCATAATTTTTTGTGAAACTAAATCTAATTTAAAAAACAATGTCTATTTAAAATATTTGGAAACAACCATTGTTCTAATCTTATGCCTCCATCATAGCAATTTATTCCTCAAACGTCTGAAACTAAAACCCTTTTATTATTTTACCATTTCCTTTCATTTATTGATTCATAGCTGATATCTGATAATCTGTCTTGCCAGAAAACCTGTGTGTTCTTCCACAACTTAATTATACCCTGCTTCCCTCTACCTTGGATGTGTACTTCTGTAAATTTCATTTTCTCTTCTAGAGATTCTTTTCCTGAGGAAGAGAGCCATACTTTTTTTGTTTCTTTCCTTATGTTTAGATAAAATTCTCAGAAATCACACTACTTAGATTTGAATTGCAGCTCAAGCATAACACTGGGAAAGTACTTTAATTATCCTCTGCTTGTCTACTCATCTCTAAAATAAGATAATAATAAAACCTACTTCAGAGTGTTGTTGAGAAAAGTAGAAATAATAATTGTAAAAGTACTTAAAAGAGTTTCTGGCACATAATCAGTCATAAAGTGTTATTGCCAAAACTGTGTGTGGCCAGAAGACTTAGAATGTCATTTTTTTCTTTCTTATAAATGTAATCATTTCATCTTCCTCATAAGAGCACTACATACATATCATGAAGAGCATCTATTGGGAGAAGGATTTTCCCTACAGCCTTCACTGAAATCATATTACCAGGAAGATTTTTTTCCTATCTTCTTTTCAAACTCTAGGACCCTGGTTGGCCAGAAGATTTAAAAGGAGATTAAATTCCTCAAGGCTGAGTTTTCTCCTTTGCCCAACTCAAAGTTTAAATTGTTCATAATGGCCTGTTCTTGTAGCAAAGAAATCATTTTATACGTTCAGATTTCATCAAATGGATAGATGTGGTTGCTCCCAGCTGTGATTGATAGAAGCAAGATAATAATAGCTGAAGAGAGAGGTCTGAAAAAGTCATAAAGAAATGAAGACTTCATATTAAAGATCACATGCTGGCAGTGTGCAAACCCCAGGTGGGTAGTTTAGATGTGGGCAGATGTAGTAAGGAGCAATCTGGTCCTGAAACAGAACCTAGTAAAGTGAAGAATCACAATCAGAGAAACAGGTTCCAGTCCAGAATGTGCTAGACATTTGTGAGTTGGCCTTCATCAATTCCATTAATTCTTTAAACTAAATATGTAAGATGAGTGGACTATATTTCTGGAAGTATTAAACTGAGAGTAATATGTGAGTTAGATTTGAAAACCAAATGAGAAAAAAATTCTAGCAGTATGATTTTCCCATGGAACCCATTTCATTTCCCAGTGCATATAAAGTTACGCTTATATCGTACTATATTCTATTAAGTATATTATAGCATTATGGCACAAAGTACGTTCCTAATTAAAACAGTTCATTAATAAAATAATAAAAGTGGTATTAGTTTTTAGAAAAAATATGGTATCAATAGACTTGCTGGACACAAATCCCAAACCACCTGGAATCTTTCAATTTGCAACCATACACATACACACACAACATGCATGAAGTACAATGAAACTAAGGAAATAAAATGAAATGGACCTTTAATACGATTTCACTAGGGAGGTGCTATCCTTGAGAGACATTTAGAACAACTTATAAATTGCAACTACTGGTAAGAATGTTATTGATCTCAAAATATTATTCCTGATAAATGTACTCATTCAAAATCTTCTATACAAAAAGGGAAATAGTATATAATACATTACTCAAATAAATAAAATACACTTGAAGACTATAATTCTTGACAAATGAAAATGCTTTCAACATTTACTTATTTCTAAGTTCACAAATTCAGCAAAGAAAACAGGTATAAATGCCTACTTTATTAAGGCCATGATGGAGTTCATCAAAAATTATCTTGTTGCTCTTGAAGGCTACGTAATGTTACATATCAATCAATATTTAGTATTCATCAAATGAAAATGAGAGAATACTCTCGGATCTAGAGATGTTTTTAGGGAGAAGATTGGTATTTTAAGCTGAGAGGAATTAGCAAGATGTCTACATGCCTACAACCTGTATCTTTAACATTTATTCTATTAAAGGAAATAAGAGAAATAAAAATTGATTCTCAATTATCATTATAGCAGTTGTTTTTGAGAACTTTGTATATTTTTTTCTCAATACTGGAACAATCAATGTGTGTCATTTGGAAATCAAATACAAAATTTTCTCTCCATCTTACCTAAAAAGGATATGATCAAATATATAACACATATGATATTTAAACTTTAAAAAAATTATCATAAAAAGACATTTCCCATCTCAGTAAATAAAAATGGTGTAATTTTTTTTTAATTTAAGGAAAGGATTTCTGTTGCAAAATATCTCTGTACAGCTCAAAATCATTGCTGGTAATTCCATCATTTAACCATTTGTTTGAAGGCAATATATTTAATGAAAGCTGCAACAAAACAATAAGATGCATGGCAGTAATAAACTGTTTGGACATTGTCTATCACATACAGGTAGGTCAGAATTGAAAAGTCCTTTGGACAGTGACTAGGCTACTGGTGGTTGTGAACATAACACAAGGTCAATTGAGGCATCAAGGAGTGAGTGGATTGGGAACGCATCAGCTCACCTGTCATCTCCATTTGCCATGTACTCATACCATGAAAAAGCCATTTTAAAAAGAATAGTTTTGAGCTGGGTATTTAGCTCATTGGCATAAGCACCTGCCTGGCAAGTGCAAGGTCATGAGTTTGACACCTGGTAACCCTCCAAAAAAGGAAGAGTTTTGATTTTAAATGAATTTGTAAGCTAAATTCTAAGTTTCTATTTCAAACATTCTCCTGCCTAATTCCACTTGCATCAATCTTTACTTAAAGTGAAAAACCACAGAGTTGAGTAAAGATATGTGAATTTATGAAAAAAGACTGCTCTGAAGAGTCAGAGCTTCTTAAGCAGTTATCAGAGGCTTGAGCAAGAGTACAAGAAATGACAAAGATACTTAGTGACTTTCTAAATTTTAAAATGTTTATTACATTGACCTCCCTCAAAATAGACCTCTAACACACTCATTCCATTATTTTTATCACTTTCTGAAGTAGTTATGGAAGTCCTCTTGCTTGGATGTCTCTATGATGTGTGATCAAAAATCCATTAACTGCTGCTGCCAAATACCTCCCACAGTAAGGCAGGCTTGCAAAAAATAGAGCCCTTATCCTTCATTCACCAGATCCAGCACCATTTGAATTCTGACTTTTCTCCAAAGTCAAAATGATCATGAAGGGTATATGCTTTGAACAAATTCAGACAATGGAGTGTCATGACAATTACATGAATCTGTGTTATATTCCTCCCATACTATTACATTGCCTTTCTCTCTCATGGAACTATTTCAATAAATTCCATGTCTGTGGTTCCCTTTATCTGTATGACTTTCTTACTTTTAATTGATTGCTAAATTATACACTTAGTTTAGCTGTTTTAACATTAGTAAAAATATCATCACATATTTAATTCTTTAAGAGGCAATTTTTTCCTCTAATAGTTCATTGTCAAATTTGCTTTACCATAGTGTGATGCTGAATTCACTTGATTGAAGTGAGACATATTCTGTGAAGTAAACTGTGAGTGTTATAATCAAACTCCTGATAAATAAAGTAAAGAAAATGTTAAAAAATAATGAAGGTAAGAAGTGGTACTTTGCAGAAAGAGGAGCAGTTAGAAGAAAGTTTGCTAGCTTTTTATCCAAAACAATAGAAATTCAAAGGTAAGGAAATTATGCCTCTAGAGTGCTGAAATCCAGAATGCTTCACCAATGAAAGTTTTTTTTTTTTCAAAATAAGAGTACTGACTTGTATTGCATTAAATATGAAATGATCAGAACCTTGCATATAGAGCATGGAATGAAGAGTGCTAGAAAGAATAAACTGATAAAACATTAAAGTGAAGAAATTCTTTATAGTTTTCTTTTAAAAACTAATCTTTTAAACACCAGTGAGGACATCATGAAATATGTTTCTGTATAATAAAGGAAGTGCTATGGTGATAAGGAAGGGATGAGTTGAGGGCAGTTAAACACAACTGCAGTCAGATAATTAAGATTGGGAAATGTTAGACTAAGAGGCAAAAAGGATAAATAGGAAGATGGATATTGGATGTAGGAAATGATACCTTTAACATCTAGGAAAGGGACACGTGATAGGTGAAGTTGACACTAAATTTTAAAAATTAAAGTTAAAATTTATTCTTAAATAATTTTAAAAATTAAAGAGGCATTTATTAGCATTAATGGAACCTTGAAAGACTAATCAAAAGAGGTATGCAATCTTAAATGTCAGTAATCTTAAATGTAAAGTAATCTTAGAAGGTAACAGAAAGGATGTTGTGGAGAAATAACAAGAAAAACATGTTACAAATGATTAAAGTAGACAGATTTTTAGATTAAATACCATTTTATGAAAATCCAACTTAAATGAAAATGATCTAAAAACAATCACTCAAAAGACAAGATCAAATGTTAAAAAAAGATGTTAAATATAAAAGCATAAACATTCTGAATGTAAAAGTTTTCAAAAGGAGGCGAAAGTTAAGTGCAAATAGTTGACATGGTTGTATTAATACAAATATTAATAGAAAAGTGAACATAATCCAGAATAGATATCAACATGACTTCATAGTTCTCCATTATTTGAATTGTACATAAAACAGACAAAGCTTAAAATCATGAGCAATGCATTTTAAACATAAATAAACAAGTAAATAAGAAAAACCTGAATGACATGTCAAATCACCCAACTCGAAACTAAATGGACATGGATTAACCACCAGCACAAGATGATCAGTATTGTACTAGCAATGGAGTGTAAGTAAGAAGGAAGTGAGGAGCTGATGGAGAAGCTGTAAAGATTTTGTATACCTGAAAAATACACCAGGTCAATTGAAGAACAGTACTTGGTAGGATGAAGCAGAATAATTATTTGGAGTTCAAGACCACCTTGGGCTACAAAGTGAGCTCAAGGCCAGTCTGGACTGCATAGTGAGTTCCTGTTTCAAAAAGACAAAAAAAAAAAAAAAAAAAAAGGTCAAGAGTTTAATATCTTTAATATTGGGCGAGTACAAGAGAATGTTGGCCAAAATACTGAAAAATCTGCAGTACTATAAATTCTCTAAACTCCTAAAATTGAATTTTAAAAGTACCTGTGGGAAAAAGATGAAATCAAAATTAAGAAGAACAAAGCTAACAGAGACAGATGAGAAAATCTAAATTAGTGCTGTGAAAATTACTTAATGGTGGAAAGTTGTGTACATGAGCTGGCAGATGCAATAGCTATAAATATGTGGAGCAAATGAACAGTTAAAGAGACAGTAAAATTGAGAAACTGAATTTTTCATTTTATTTAATTTTAGATAATTTTAGCTAAAATGTAAGTATTTCTTATCTGGCAAGTATATAATAGTTCATGACTGTCTCTCTGGAGCATCTTTGCATCTTTCTAAACAAGCTTTAGCAGTTAATCATAACAATTGATATTGTACTTCACAGTGAAGTTCTGTGTCTTATCACTATTATCAGAGCCAAACAGATTTTTTCTTTTAGTTTTTAAAAATCTGGGTTTTTGTTGTTTTCTTCATCAGTACATGCTTGTAGTACATCATGAGTGCATTCACTATGGGTAGCTGGTACATGTACATGATACATCATCTCCTTGCTTCCCTCCCTTCTTCTTCTTAGTCTTCTTCCTATTTGGGGTTTTTGTATTTTTAAAATCAGGGCTATTCAGGGGAAAATATGACCAAAGTGCAAAACTTAGGCACTATAAATTAAAATGGATTTGATGCCTTTGTACAAGTTAAATATTATTTGAAATCGGTTATTCTCCACAATTTAATCTCAGTCAAAGTAACAGTAGTACTTTTCTGTAGTAATTCATAAACTACTTCTAAAATTCAAATAGAAATACAAACAATTAGATTAGCCAAAATACAGTAATTTGGGTAAAAATATACAAAACTGAAATATAATTTTCAACACACTATAATCAATAAGATATTGAATTGACAGTAAGCTATGCAATGGAAAATAGAGAAGATTGTAAAAAGGAAAAGGATGAGAGAGTTCAGAAATACATTCACGATACTCAGACAATACATGGGCTTATTCCTCGCAGCTCCAGAAAAAATGTAAATAAAGGAACAATCAGTATAAACATTAGTACTTTTCATAGACAAAATTACTTTGGATGATGTCTTGTATAATATGAAAATTTAATTTAAAGGAAACTATAAGTTTTTTGTGTAAAACTTAAAATTCTAAAACTTGTAGGAGAAAATAGAAAAACATCTTCATGACTTTAGATCTGCTAAAGCTTCCTTATATATGCAACCAATGCACACTTCAGGTAAGATCACATTGATTAACTTATCTCAACAAAATATGAATCTTTTTATTTTCAAAAGTCATTTTACAGAGTCAAAGAATGTATGACAAACTGGGATAAAATATTGGCACTCTTGTATTATGCATCAGATGAAAGAGTGTATGTATGTATATCCAAAATATATACATAGCTCTTAAAAGTTGATAGTAAGAAAAATAGTCAAATATTAAAAAGTAGCAAATAATGTTCTACCCAATGAGCACATGAAAAAGAAATCAGTTTCCTTTTGCATTGTAGAAACCAAAATGAAAATCAGTATTTAATGTCTCTATATAACTACATCTATAAAATTAAAGGCTATTCATACTATACATTGCCTGGCTATGAAAGACCTAGAATATTCACATACTATTATGTGTACAAAGTGACATCATCACTTATGAAACCATTTGACAGGTACTAAAAGTAAAATTAACCTATATCTAGCAGAAACCCATGTCATTGAATTCACTGTTATTGGACCAAGATAAATGAAATTTCATGTACCTTTAAGGATTTTATGCAACCATGCATAGAAATATCATATGTATTCACCAAATCCCATAAAGAACTCAAATTTTTATGAATAAGTAAGTTTAAAAAGTGTATATCCTTAAAAAGGAATACTAGCATTCAAATGCTACAATATGAATTAATATCAGAACAAGTATGCTGAAAAATATTGGACAAATACACACATGTAATACATTTCTATTTATATAAAACACTAGAAATGAAGGACTATTTGTAAAAAGGACTGATGTGCTTCTTGGGAAATATGACTCTGGAGTATCTTTAGGGTGAGTGTTGTGATGGAGTCTCAAAATGTATTTCAGGTTGGCCTTGAACTCATTAGCCCAAGGTGGCCTTGAACTCACGACAATCATCCTGTCTCAGCCTCTCAAGTGTTAGAATCAGAGGCGTGTGCCACCATGCTCAGCAAGTTTGGATTATCTCAACATATACAAAATAATAAGAAAGATTTTTAAAAGTAAGAGTATAATGTAGCAAGCAAAATATCAGTCACATTCCAAAAATTCTTCACCAATAAATTATGAAAAATCAAAAGAAATTGGGAGACTGAAGCCTTGAGACTGAAGCAGGTGGTAGAGCTGAGCGGACATGACCATGCAGGCATGGTGGGAAATGAGGTACCCTTCCTAAACTCCAGAGAGGAACTTTTACAGCAACAGAACGAAATCCAGTCCTGCCATCCAACTGCCATAGACCTCACAGCAGGGGCTTCAGCTGGGAAGATGGTGGATCAATAAGCAGCAAAGTAAAAAACCTGAGAGAAATAGCCCAGATGCTGGTATAGTTCATTCTGAAGAAGACCAGACAAAGGGAGATGGGTCCTCTCAACCTGGGAAGAAACTAAAGTGAAGAGAGAAAGAAAGAAAGAAAGAAAGAAAGAAAGAAAGAAAGAAAGAAAGAAAGAAAGAAAGAAAGAAAGAAAGAAAGAAAGAAAGAAGAAAGAAAAGAAAAGAAAAGAAAAGAAAAGAAAAGAAAAGAAAAGAAAAGAAAAGAAAAGAAAAGAAAAGAAAAGAAAAACTTGGACAGAAGGCAGTAGCCAGACACTTTCTCACTGGAGCTAATCTCACTATGAAATGCCACTGGAATCCAAAGATACATAGTCATGGTGAAGTTGGGGGTTGGCAAATCTGAGGACCTTGGCAAGAGGACTCAGTCATGGAGGGGAGCAATGGACTGGAGAGCTGTACCAGCTTGTGTTGAGGGATACTCATTCCTCTCGCAGGAGTGAGCAAATGGCCAGGCACCATTTTGGAGTTGAGCAGGATAAGCCTGGAACCAGAAATGCAGCCAGCTTCATTCAGCCACTCCTAGCACAGAGAGATTGGTGAGAATTGCTTGGACTTTAGTCCTGCCCCTGTGCACGATCCAATAGCCAAGGCCAACCGGCCCTGACCATGAGGCACACACAAACATGGTCAAGACTCCCAGTGGTTGAACAGCTCAAAAGGGAGAGGCCAGCCCCTCTGTCCCTGCTTGTACTTTAGAGGGCACCAGAAGATTGGGGAGGGCAACAATCCCTAGCCACCATCCATCAGAGTAATTATAACCAACACAAAAGTGTCAGGGACCCCACTACCCACTTGTCTGGAAGAAACAAGAAACATGACAAGAAGAAGAAGAAGCAAAAGGCAATTTCTGGTCTCCAACCCAAACAGTACTGGCCCAGGAGAGGTAAACACAGATGAGATCTGGAGTTGCACACCTGCAGTTTCTGAAGAAACAGCATCTGACATAAAGAAATATTTTTGTGCAATTATAAAATAACTTAAAACAGGAATATTAATATAGGTAAAGGAAGATATAAGAAAAATAATAAAAGAAATGCTAAGCATCTCTCAAGAAGACACACATGAAAAAATAGAGGAGCATAGAAAAAGTAGGGAAACCTTCAATGAAGAATATAAAAAAATTAGAATACATGAAACAGATTCAAAGAGCTAACCAGGAAATTCAAAAATTCCATTGAAAGCTGGCAAAAATGCTTGAAAGAAACTAAAGATAGACTGTCAAACCTTGAAGACAGGTTTGCAGGTTTCAACTGCAAAAGAAAAGATCTCTTAAAAATAACAAGGAATCAGGAAGTAACAGGACAAATGCTAGAAGATGACAAGAGGACCTACAACTTAAAAATATAAACATCAATGAAGAATCAGGGTAAACACAAATGAAATATAAATGGTATTCACAGAAATAATTAAAGAAAACTTCCCAAGCATAGAAAAAGGAAATGATATTCAGATATATGAAGCATACAGAACTCCAGCCAACTATTACCTAAACTGATCTATACCCAGACATATAATAATCAAGATCACAGAAAGTCAACACAAGAACAGAATTTTAAAGGCTGTCAGAGAAAAGAAACAGATCACCTGTACAGGAAAACCCAGCAGAATCACAGCAGACTTCTTGACACAAACCATCAAATCAAGAAGAGTTTGGAGTGAAGTATTCCAATCCCTGAAAGAAAATGACCTCCAACCCAGACTAATGTACCCTGAAAAACTATCTTTCAAAATTAATGGAGAAATAAGCTGCTTCTATGACAAATAGGAATTGGGGGAGTTCATGACCACCAGTCCAATCCTACAAAAAATACTGAAGGACATTCTAGAGAGAGAGAGAAAAAAGACCATGTTTTCAGGAACAGTGGCAGAGGAGGCTCACTGGAATGAAGGAGAAAAGTAGACACCAAAGACAGAAAAATAACATGGCAGAGAAGAGACAGAGAAGGTTGGCCATAATCACTAACATGGATGGCCTCATACACTAATAAAAAGAAACACAGGCAGAGTTGATCAAGAAATAGGATCCATCAAGATGCTCTGTATAATAAATATAATTAACTTGAAAGAGGGTTTATGGACTGAAAGTCAAAGATGAGAAAATAATGATCCAGGCGACAGGGAACCAGAAAAAGTGGGGGTAGCTTTCCCATCAGCTGCAGATTGGTTGGAAAGACATAAGACTTTTATACAATGGAGGCAGGAAAATCTTGAGATCATGCTCAGAGGTAAAAAGGTTCAGAGCCACCAAGATAAATAGCATGTTGCTCCCCAGTCTAAAAACTAAAAGAGTTAGTGGGAAATGCACAGTTCACCCTGTGAAAGTAAAAGGGGAGGAATTGTCTAAAAGGGGAAGGTAGAGGGCATTCTTAATCTTGTATCATGACTTGAAACCCATATTGTTTGCATCACTCTGTTTAGTTTGGTTATATTCTGTTCCAGTTTGTCTACTTCTACTAGATTTGATGGCATGGAAATCTATTCCAAAGATATCAGGATGTACTATGGTAACCATTTGTTGTTTCCTATTAACTTAAACTTGTAGCCCTGTATTGCTTTCACTGTCTTGTCTTTACTGATTTTATTTGAATCAGTTGTTTGATAGTATCAAGTCTGGGGGTATAGGCAAATAATTTGAAGACAATAAGATTCATTATGATACCCATTCTGATTTGACTATTATCTTCTTTTGAAGTCCTATAATGTCTCCAATCTTTTGTTTCTATTTATTTTGTTCTGTACTGCCATGTTCAGTTTTTATTAAGCTTGATGATATGGGCAATTCTATTGATGATAACAAGAGACTTCAAGGTAACCATTGCTGATCACCTTGTGTTTTGGTTTTAAGTCATACACTATATCCATCCTTTTGTTTTGACTGACCTCATTTTGTTTTCTTTCATTTGGTTTTATTCCCTCCAAAATAAATTTTAAAAATTGGGAAAATTAATGAAATTGGGAAATGGAAAAGGCATTGGCCATGTATATTTAAATTGGTAAGATTCATGTTTGCAAGATAAAGCTCTAAAAATAGCCAGGAATTTATTGTTATAAAAGTTATAACAGTTTCTTATTTTAAATTGAATGGGATTTGAGAGTATGAAAAGTAGAACTCAGAGAGTAACAGTGCCTTTGGAACTGCTGACAAGATTCTTTTTTCTTGACCTCAATGTTGATTCCAAAATTGTTCCTCTTCCAATGATTCATGTAATTGTTTAGTGTGATTATCTATATTTGTTCCCTTTTACAACCAAAGGATGAAATGAACATTAAGTGTATGGAGGAAATTGTATATTGATGTATTCTTCACACATTAATCAAATTGATCTGACTTAACAGATCAATTTACAGAGTGCTATACCTATGGACCCCAGAATATATATTGTTTTCCAAGTATACACCACAAAAACATCCACCAATTATACAAACAATAAATTCCAAAAGATACGCACTTGCCATGTGACCTTGAAACTCAATTCCAAAATATTTATGCTAGGAAATTAATTGAATGTTTGCACAAAGATTCAAATAGACATGTATAGCAACTTTATTAATAATAAAGAAAATAACTAGAAATAACTGATGTCTATAAGCAAATGAAAAATAAGCATAATGTGATATATCCACAAATTTTGCTGAATGCTACTCAGAAAACAGTACAAAAACTGAATCACTAACATCATATGATCTGTTAATATGAAATTCAAAATTAATGAGGTCACAATCCACACACTCAGAAATCACTTATACAGAAATAAACCTATTGGAATAAGAAGTGTGTGGAAGGGTTGAATAAAAATGGCAGAGGAAAACATTTTTTATTTAAATGTTTTAAACTATAAATTGGGTGGCGATTAACATGGATATACTTTCTTATTGAATTAAATCTAACAGTATGCTTCAAATGAATCCATTTTATTTCATGCAAATTATATGTCAAGAAAATACTGCAATATATTCAGCCACATTTATTTAGAAGTCTTTGATTTAGAGGTTTGCCTGCTATGAATGTTCATGCTCAGTTTTCCTTATTAAAATTTTAAGAACTTTTCTTCATTATATGTAGATTATGTTCTTCATCCAAGACTATTCAACTTTAGCATACTGTGCCACTTTTCAGCCTATTTCCAACAAGGAATGAATTAGTGGTCAGTGGAAAGATTACTTCTCTAGCGATGAGTATGGTTGGTATTTTAAAATTTTTCCAATCGTTTAATTAGTGAATTTCATGTTAGTATGATATTCATTCCCATTTCCCTGACCAGAAATTATTTCTTCATATATCTATTGATCAAATGCTTTTTATGCAAAATATTTGCTCATCTCTTTTGTCCATTTTGTTTTTGTTGTATAATTTTCTAATTAATATTTATTGCTTCTATATATTTTTCATAATAGCTTTTGGTATTTTTTCATATTACTAATACATATCAATTTGTAAGTTTTATTTTAATTTTTTAAACTTCTTATTTTAATATATTTCAACAATATTTTCTATTTTAGTTAATTCTATTTTGGTAACATTTAATTATTTACCGCTTTACAATAGCCCATACATGCTTATCCACAAAAAAGAAATTAGGTTTTACACATTTCCTTTTACATAAGTGTTTTGTGCATATTAAAACATATAAAAACATAACTGTAAGTTCAACGGTAAGTTTATCTTCTCTGAATTCATTAAACTGTAGACAATATTATCACAAAATATTAAAGTTTAACACAAAAAGTGTCACCAACTATTCTCCCATATCAAGTGTCACTGTCTATATTCTCTTGCATTTTCTAAGTAGCATTTGTGCCTTGATGGGATCTGGACCAACTCCCAGGGAGAGTTCTTGAAAATGAAGCCCACCCAGAAGTATAGACCAAGTGACAGAGAAAGACAAGAGATTAGCTTCACATAACATTTTTGAGAATCTCGTTTCTGAAGCTTGAATGTCTGCAGAATTTTCAACTAATTGAGTCAAATTTCAATTTTATTTCAATCAGGATTTTAGATTTTAACACTTGTAACCACACAACTATGATTTTTACATTATGTTTTATTTTATACAATACTGATACACAATACTCTAAAACATAGAAGTCTTGTTTTAATGCTTTTTTTCTTTCTATATTCTTCCCTTTCTTTCTTTCTTTTTTTCTTTGAGACAGATTCTCACTATGTTATTCAGGCTGGTCTTGAGCTTAATGTAACACATCCTCCTACCTCAGCTTCATGAATGCTGGTATCACAGAAATATGTTACTACACCTGATTCAATAATTAATTTCTCTAGATTAATATCACTTATATTCTATACTGCACACATAATTTCTTTATATTAGCCATATTGTGCTATATCAGCTTTATTAATTCCTTCTGCTGGTTTCATTAATACTTTTTCCCTCAAGTTTAAATGCAGACAATTTCTTATTTTTATATACAAAAGTATATTCATATTCATCATAATACATTATTGACTGTACATATAAATATACTATTTTCTAGATTTGAAGGTAATATAAAATAGGATGATTTTAATTCTTGTGGATGATTCCTTTTTTAGCTAGGGATACCTAAAGAATTCAATGAAATCTGTTTAGAGAATCAAACACTTTTAAAGATAAGACTATACTTTTGATGTACAAATTCAAATTTTTTGATCTAAAACTTTATATTTGGTGTTTTATACTTTGGATATACTTGCCCGGCTGATTCAGTTTTGAGAAACTACTGTCTTCATTTGGATCAAATTTTCTTTTGTGTTCATTATTTGAATTCTTAAAATCTCCATTTTTTCCTCTTGATTTGTTCTAATTTTGAAAAACTTTCTTTTTTCCTAATAGCATAATATTGATTACCAGGACCCTGTATTATTTATTGTAGGTACCAATGCAATGATAATTGCATAAAGTAATGGGTTTCACTGTGATTTTCCATGCATGCGCGTATTATACTTTGATTATGTCAACCCCCCCTTTTTCCTTCTCTTGATCTTCCTTCTCTCTCACTTGTTCCTAAGTCCCCTAATAAAACTTCATCTTGTAGTTTCTACATATTAGACAAGGAATGTAGTACTTGTATTTTTGTGTCACCTTATTTTACTTAACATGTTGTCTTCTATTTTCATCCACTTTCCTGTAAATGACACGATTTCATTCACCTTTAGGGTGTATAATTTTTTCATTTTGTATATCCACATTGTTCTCATTATTAATGCATCTATGGATGTGACCCTCATATAATTCCATTTTTTGGCAACCATGGATAGTGCCACAATAAACAAGAGTACACTTTTGTGTGCCGATTTAGTATCCATTAAGTATAGATCCAAAAATGGTAAAGCTGAATCACATGATAATTTTATTCTTACCTTTTGGGGAATATCAATATAGCTTTTATACAGTTATGCTAAATTACATAAAGGTTTCATATTCTCACATTCTCAGAAGTTTTATTATTTACTTTTTTACTTATTTATGTCATTCTGACATGGATAAGATGGAATCCCATGACACTTCGATTATAATTCCTCTGATAGTAAAGATACCAAGCATCTATTCCTATATTTATTGGAATGTTTTCTTTGACAAGTGTCTGTTCACGTCATTTGTCTGTTTTTAAAGGGACTTACTTGCTCTATTTTTTTAAAATATTTCAAGTTTTTTTTTATACTTTGACCGTTTATACTCAGTCAGATAAAGACAGCAAAATGTTTCTCTCATTCTGCAGGATGTCTTTTACCCTGTTGATTGTTCCCTTTGCTGTGAAGAAGCTTTTTAAATTTAATCATAGCTATTAGTAATACTTGCTTTTGTTTCCTAAGTTATTGGTTTCCTACTTAGGAAAGGGTTGCCTCTACAAAGGAATTTTTTCTCCTGAAACAGACATCAAACTCACAGCCTCAAGCTTGGCTAACAAGCACTGTGCCACTGATCTATAATTTGTATTGTGCTTTTTTCTAGTAGATTCAAATATACAGATCTTACACTGTCTTTCAACCATTTTAATCCTTTTTGTAAATAGTGAGCGCTAGGTTCTAGTTTCAATCTTCTACATGTGAACATTTGGGTTTACCAGCATCATTTTTTGAAGAGGAAGTATTTTCTTCAACATATATTCGGCACCTTTGTTGAAAACCAGTAGACTGTAGATGAATGAGTTTATGTCTGAGTCCTCTAATCTTTTTATTTGGCTGTGTGCCTGTTTTGTGCTAATAGCACACTTTTTTATTATAATGGCTTTGTAGACTATTTTGAAATCAGGTATTCTGTTTTCTTGAACATTGCTCTTTTTTTTCAGGATTGTTTGGATATGTAAGGTCTTTTATGGTTCCACATTAATATGTTGATTCTTTTTACTAATTTGATACAGAATATCATTGACATTTTCATGGGCATTGAATTGAAACTATAGATCACTTTCAGTAAAATGTCCACTTTAGCAAAATTAATTCTCCCAATTCATGAATATGGGAACCCTTCCCTCCTCTAGTGTCTTATTCAATTTTGTTATAAAGTTTTTGTAATTTTCATTTTATGGGTCTTTTACCACTTTGTTTAGGTGTATTTCTAGGTATTATATGATTTTTTTAGACTATTGTGGATGCAATTGTTCTTCCAGTTTTACCCTCAGCAAGTTTGTTATTGATATGTAGAAAAATTTAAGATAATTTTATGTTGTCTGCCCTTCTGCTTCACTGAATTTGTCTTTCATTTCTAAGAGATACAGGTAGCATAATAAGGATTCTTGAAATATTGAGTCATATCAGCTGCAAAATATCAGCTGGATAATTTGAATTTCTTCATTTTTATTTATTTCTCATATCAGCTGGATAATTTGAATTTCTTCATTTTTTATTTATTTCTCATTATTTTCTTCATTATTTAGAATAAAATTTTAGGTACTATATTATATGAATGATGAGAATAAATCCTGACTGTGTTCCTGATTTTAGAAAGTATGCTCTAAATTTTTCCCTGTATAGAAATGATGTTGGCTTTAGGTTTCTCAGTCGAGCACTTATTATAGTAAAGTACGATTCTTCTCTCTCCAGAATTTTTATCAAAGTTGTTGAGTTTGGTTGATGGCTTTATATGCACCTGTTGAGGTGATCATGTGATTTTAATGTCATGTTTTTATGTGATATATGATATTTTTGATTTACATATATCAACCCATCTTCCTATGCCTGATATTAATCTGACAAGACTATAGTGTAGTATCTTTTTAAGGCATTATTGAACTCAGTTTCCAATTATTATGGTGATCATTTTTGCATCTATATTCACATGAATATTGATGTATCATTTTGTGTTGTAGCCTCATTAGGCTTTGTTAGCAGAGTAACACTGCCAAAGTTTCTTTCCTTTCTATTTTATAGAATAGTGTGAGAAAAATTTTTCTTTTAAAATATGGTAAAATTTGATAGTGAATCCATCTGGTCTTAATTTTTTTCCTTTACTGGTAGACTTTACCAATTTTTCACTCTAATTGTTTATATTGATATATTTAGGTTTTTAAATTCCCTTTTGGTTAAATTTGAGTAGGTCATTTGTATTCATAAATTTCTTTTTGTATATTTTCCAATTTGTGAATGTATAGCTTTTCAGTTTTTTTTTTTTTTTTGTAATTTTATGGGTATTTTAGTGGTATCTCCTATAATATTTCTGTGTTAACATCTAATTTCAAAATAGTGTTTCTTTCGTTGATTATTTTAGCTAAACTTTTCAACTTTGCTTACTAACACTTTGTTTTGTTTAACTTCTGTGTTATTCTTTTCCTCTCTATTTTATTTATATGTGACCTGATCTTTATAATTCCTTTTTCTCTGATTTTAGATGTTTTTTGTTTTTCTAACACACTGAGATGCATCAATACATTATTTATAGGTGATATCTGTTTTTTAATGTAGGCATTCACAGCTTAATTTTCCCTCTTAGTTTTGCCTTTTATCCACCATATTTTCATTTTTACTTAATTCCTCAATTTCTTCAATGATTACTAATTTTTCAAAAGTGCATTTTTCAATTTTTATGTGTTTATGTAACTTCTATCATTTGTCTTGATGGTGATTTCTGGGTACATTTTATTACACAATGAAAAAATATAACACTTTTTCTTAGACTTTATTTAGGCCTAATAGTGGGTGCTGATAAAATGGCTGTGTGTTCTGCCACTTTTAGATAAAGTATTCTGTAGGCGTCTACTTGTTCATTAGGTCTGAGGCAGTGTTCTCCTACACTTTTGGTATCAGAAAGTTTTTTTAAAAGACTATTTTTGCACACTGGCAGGGGATGGTTTTGGGATATTCAGGTGTATTACATTTGTTATAAAATTTATTTCTATTTTATTACACTGCAATGTATGATGCATTAATTATATAATACCACCATACCATCAAGTAAAATCAATAAAACCACTAAACTTTTCCTGAAACTAGATGGTACCATCTGGAGATAATGGGAGATAGTGACACTGGAAATGTTTTGCTTATATAATTCCATAATCTCACTTCACTGCTGCCACTTTGGAAAATCTTATCTCACAAAGATAGGATGGATGTTTGCAATGGAAGAAGTCTTTTCAGTGCATTAGTGGCAATCTCAGGATATTCTGCTTTGACTTTAATCCAGAATATATGGAGGTTTGAAGTTGCCTCAAACTTACTTTTGAAGGCCCTGTCTTTTGCAGTCTCAAGCCGTTGATGCTTTTCTAGATACTCCAAGTTTATCCACTTGGCTTATTCACAAATGGTTACAGATACATTGCTTCATAATTTGAGCACCTTCTTTGGTTGCATAGTAATATTCAATGCCTTTTGAAAGCTAAAGTAAGTGAACATGTCCCACTTGGAAGGAAGAAGTCTCTCTTTTAGATTCTTCCAAAAATCTCATGTAATGCAGAAACATGTCAAAAATCTCGATGTTCACCCATCACCTCTGTAATTGCTGCTTAGCTTTAAATGTAGTCACTTCATCTGCCAAAAACATAGTAGTCATTCTCCCATGAATTGACATACTGAGTTCAATGAACAGGTTGAATGTATAACACAAGAAAGCAAGTTTTGAAAAGCATTCTGTGCCACTGAAATATGCTGCCAGTTGAGAGTTTTGCAAAGAAACTTCCAAAGCAGCTTTTGTAACTCTAACCTCTGTTCAGTTATTTGCCTTTAGAAAGCCAACTGACTTCTGTATATAAGATTAGGTGCATATGCTCTTCACCCATCTCTTCTCAGAGCTGTGTAAACAGATATGAGTTAATGATATTTACTTTAATGGGATTGATAATTTTCATCATATCATAAAATATTAAATTCAAGTGACATTTTGTGACTAGGAATCATTTATGTATTTACGAATTTCCATTATGTGGAAATTTACATTCAGAAGTGAACATTTTGACCTCATTAAAGAAGGCAAAAACCCATCCAATTGTGACAGCTGCTGAATCCATGGAGATATTGACACAAAATAATGAATTTAGTGCATAGAACATATTCAGATGTGCATCTTCCTGAAAAAAGTATATTATGCCTCATTGTCAACATTGGTAGAATAATGAATCTGGGTATCATAACATGATGATTCAATAATCCACTCTAATAATTGTGCCTCAACATCATGTTATACTTCATGAATTTATCTAGTTATCATGCTAACTGCAAGAGAAAAAAATGCCATGTTTTGAGATACAACCTTTCCTAAAATTCCATGACAAATGTCCTTTGCCTTAACAATTGGCAAGACTTACTCATCAGCAGTGAAAGGCTTCCTACCTTTAGCAGTGAATTAACCACTAAACACCATGCTCTTGATACAGACACAACTGATGAAGTGATATTTCCCAATAATTGCACATATTCTTCTTGCTTACTTGCTTTTCTTTTGAAAAACTCCAAAAGCTTGTCTTTAATCCAGAGTTTTCCTTCCATGTGTTGGAGCAGCTTTTAAGGTTTCATGGCTTTGTTGAATAGCCAACATAGCATAATATCCAAAGAAGAGTTAGAAAATGTGAATCTCCTGTTGCAATTTAAGAACTGTTGGCGTTTTCTTTTAAATACAGTTTTCATTTTGTTGGCATTCTGGCAGCCTTCTGCTCTCTCATCATTTGGATATTTTCCTTATTCAGAGAAGCTCTCCAGTGACTTTCCTTTCACTCACCTTAGCTATGATTAGCTTCTAGATTTTCTAAAACTGTGATTGAAATAAATGCAGTTCAAGAAAGAGGCATGATTGGAGGTGATAAGGAAATATAGGCATAGGTTAAAGTATTGGATTCTGACTTAAAAACTAGCACTAGATGCAGTTGTGCAATTGAAGTATACCACCTCACTTGCCTCTATAAAGCCTCCCTCTGATTGCTCTTTAATTATCACTTACCACTCACTAATAGGGTTTTGATATGAATCTGCAGGTTATTGACTTACTATGTTGTTGGTATAAAGTTCTCTGCTAATGTTAATCTTTATTTGCCTAAGTTCCCCAGTGTTAGTTCCACTCAGATTCACCTTATATCATCATGCACTAGTTTCCCATAAAGAGTATGCAACCTAGACCCCTCAAATACGAAGTTCACAGCATAGTTTAATCCTTCTATTAGCATCTAAATATATCGCATTTGAAAGGAGTCAGATATCAGGTAGTCATGCATGTGATGGGGTACAACTATAAATAAATAGAAATGAAATTTTGCTTTCTTCCCTTCCACTTTGCCTCTGTTGTCTAGCCTCATTGTTATAAGATTATAGAACATTATCAGTTCAAGCTCCAGTAGCTGGGAATGCGTTGTGTTATTTAACTCTGATTTGTCTTTGTTGATGTTTTTTGCTCTGGGTGATGTATCTGTTGGCGGGAATGGAATATTTCATTCAACCACTATTCTTGCATTAGATCTGTCTGTCCCCTTATATCTTGTATTACTCTTTCAAGTTGTTGTTGTTGTTTAATAAAATTGAGTACTCCAATGTTTGGTATGAATAAAGTTACAGTTATAACATCATCTCAATAAAGTATTTTATTACTGTGTATTCTTTATTTGTTCTAACAGTTTTTTTTTTTACTAAAATTGTCTTTTCAGGATATTGGTACACCTACCACTTGCTTATTTTATTTTATTTTATTTTATTTTATTTTATTTTGTACTGGGGATCAAACTCACAATCCCACACTTGCCAGGCAGATGCTGAGCTAAATCCCCAGCCCATACTGCTTGCTTTTATATTCTATTAGATTAAATAATATTTTATATTTTCCTCTTTCAGTTTGTATATCTTTGCTGGTAAGATGAGTTTCTTGGAGGCAGCATATTCTTGTGTCTTGTTTTACAATAGAGTCAGTCTACATTTTTTGCATTAGAGAATTAAGAGGATTTACATTCAGGATTATCTTTGAGATACATCTGGGTGCTCACTATTGTTGGTGTTCTGGTGTTCAAGGATAGAAAAAACTTTTGCTCTTTGTGAATTTCTGGTCAGTTAGAACCTTGCTTGTATTTCTTTTCAATAAAATAAATGGGAGTATTCATCCATAGCTTATTTTCCATTTTATATAAAAAGGTTTATTATTTTATGATTTAGTCTGTCGTTAACTACAGGTTTTTCATGACTGTCCAAATCAGATTGAAAAAAATTTTGCATATTATTAAAGTTGGTAATAAATGCATGTTTTATATTTCCTTGCTCCAATAAGAATAATGTTTTCTCCTTATGTTTTGTTAACTTAGTAAATTTTGCATTAGTTGATTTTTTATAATAAAACCGTCTTGAATTCTTCTTAGTCTTGATAGATTTAATTGGTCTTATAGCTTTTATATATTTCTAGACTGTTTTCAAATAATATTTTGCTAAATATCTTTTTTATTTTCCTTATGAATATGAATCTATAATTTCAGTATTTGTTATATCTTTGTCATATTTTCATATTAAAATACTTAGGGATTGTAAAAGTAGTTGCTATATATACTTTTACACTTTACATTTTCTGAGCATGTTTCCCTAAATTAATATATCATGAAACTAAGACACGAAATATTCTTTGTGGAAAAAGCATTAAAATTAATTCAATTTCTTCATTAAATAAAAAAGTATTCACTGCTGTAGGTGAACATCATGCTATGAAATACATCTGTAGCTATTTTATAATTCTACACAATATTTTCTTTACTGATGCTTTATACATACTGAGAAAAATGTTTCATTTTTAAAATTGGTAGTATAAAAGTCTACAGGAATAAATTAAGTAGGAGTATTTACAATAATTAAAATCTTCTATAATTTTGTAACATTGTGTCTAGTTTTTATTTCAATAATAGACATTTACTAATATCTCCAAACAATGAAGATCTAACTACATAATGAGATAAATTTTAGACTTTCCTAAAAAAAATCTGCTACCAATAATAATCAAAATGCTAGGCCAGAAAGTTGATCAACTTTTATCTCCTTGATAAGCCATTTGGTTACCAGTGGCCAACACTTTAAGTGGAGTGTCATTACATCCAGTTTGTTGTTCCATAATTCTAAGTTCTAAGATATACACTCCAATAGAAAACCAAAGAACATTTAAGTAACATGCTTTTTGCTTTCTTTTTAAAAAAATATATCTTTATGTCATTCTTATTGAATTCCCTAAATATGATAATGCAAGCTTTTATTATTAACTTAGAATTAATATTTCCACTTTACATAAAATGTAGAAATATTAAAAATGTACAGCAATTACCTACCAATGCCATCACTGTTTATGTTATGCATAGTACTAGTTATACTACACAAAATTATATTTACATATATTATAGATCTATAGTATTTTAACATGTTTACTTTACATAGCCATACATCAAAAAGTAATAAAGTGAAATAATAGTCTTCTATATTTACTCAGACACTTAGAAGTTATGTTATTCATTCTTTCCAAGTGATTCACCTCTTTTTCGATTAATGAATTCCTTAGCATTTCTTATCATCTTATAATCTCTTCTTAACTCATTCTCTTTGTGTTCATTTTGTAATATTTTACTTAACATTTTTATTATTATGTTTTGCATCATAATCTATATTCACTTGAATGTTGTTTAGTTTTCTTATATCATCAAAGGGATTTAATCATCTTTTAACATACAGAATTTCTTCAAAAAAGTCAAGAGATTTAAATTGTTGTGCCCCTGTAAGTAATCTTTTAATTTTTCCCTAGCTATTTTCAAAGGATTTCCTTTTTTTAAGTTTCCAATAACTTGATTAAGATATGCCCAGGTGTATTTTTATTTGCATTTATATTCTGGTTGATATTTTTCCTTGTCCCTCTGCACCCATGGATGTTTGCACCACTAGTAACAGCAGAAGGAGAGTGTTGACTCCCCCAATCCTTGTCCCTCCACACCCAAGGCTTCCTGTGCCACTGGTAGCAGGATGGAGCAGTACTGTCTTCCCAGGCCAAGGCCACTTAAATTCTGCTTTTGCAATCTGTATCCCTCTCGCTCTTACACCAGTTGATTGTGGAGTTGGAAGGTTCATGTTGTTCCAACTCACTATACTCACCTTCTCCACTATGTTTCCTACCCTTGTTATTGCTAGATGTTCCAGTTAGCTGCTACAGCACATAGAAAAAGTGCTGGTGGCCTGTCAGAGAAGGAGCAGCTTCCCAGTCACTCAACCCTGGGTGTGCTGGTGAAATTTGCTGCCAGGCTGTGATTGGTTAAAGGAAGGCAAAAGAGGTGAGGGGCCCTAGATACCAAATCTATCCTGTGTGGCTTGAGTTAGACCCATTCATCAGTGCACATGTGTTTTTGGAAGCTTCCCTAATAGCCTTCCTGACTGTGAGCAGTCAGTGGTTTCACACACAGATCTGAAGACTGGCTAATCACTTTATAAACTCCTATGCCTACATTTTTATTACAGTTTATATCCAAATGACTCCAAATCCTCATGCAGTCGTGGGAGAGGTAACCTGTATACAATATAGGACAGAAAAAGGTTTTTCTCTCCCCTAATCTCTTATTGTTTTTAGTATCTTCTGCTTCCATGAATGGTTAACAATTGGCCATGCTCACCCCACACACACACACCTTAGAGCTTTTCCAGAGACTGAGATTGAAGACAGCAGACTAATCAATCTGGCAGAACAAATTTCAAGGGAGTTGACTGCTGAGTCTGTGGCATGGCTAGTGTTTGAGGCTTTTAGCCAGATTTATGTTGAGAGTCAAGAGCATAAGTCATAAAAGAATGATTTACTACACTTTGAGTTGCGCTACAAAGAAAGCTCCAGTAAAGCTGTGCAAAGATACAGCAAAGGAGACCTTTACTGATGAGAAGGAACAAGAAAATGGAAAAGATGGTTGTGGGCATCACAAATGCATCAGCTACCTTTTTCAGCCTCAAAATTGCAAACATGAATGACTCTGCTTTGAGAAGAAAGCTACAGAGCACACTTTTCTATAATGGCAGCAGCACATCATGTTCCAGAATGGTGGCAGCATAGAGGATATGTTCCTTTTAAATTGGATTAATAGTGCTCAGAAATCCAGTCACTCATCCTCTGCAGCCAAGAGAAAAACTCCTGGCTACTATTCCAGCTGGCAGCAGACCTTGGCATCATCCATATGGCCTGGTTTTAGATGCATGCAGAATGGAAGAGTTTTGCATTCAGAAAAGCTTCCACCCATATTTCAAATAGTCTGGGAGGCCAGGTAGCATGCCTCTGAAGGGCAATGTATGAAATTGTGAGTGTGAAATCAAAGAGACAGTAGAGATCCCAAAAGTTTAGAGAAGCCAAGAACTTGGATCATCTGAGGAAAGCTGCGAGGAAGGTGTTGAGTGGACCAAGAGAGATGGAATGGGTGTCACAACTACTGAAAGTGACGTAAGGATAGAACCATCCAAGCTCTTTGGAGTTCACATCTTACAACAGGTTGCCTCAGATGCTGTACTTGTAATTGTAAGATTTAACGTTTGTGATGCTAGATTTTGGACTTGTTTTGGTCCCATTCCTTTGTATCTCCCTGTTTGTAAGTTTTTGGAATGGAAATGTTTATGCTGTTCCATTAAATGTTGAAAGTATTTAAATTTCTTTTCATTTGTGTAGGGGCTTATAGCTAAGAGTTTGCTTTATATCTCAAAAGAGATTTCACACTTGGCCTTTTCAGCAACAGAAAAACTGTTAGAAGTTTGACAACCCTTAGACATGGGCTAAATACTTCTGTGTAATGGAATACACATGAATCTTTGTGGGGCCAAGATGGAATTTTATGATTTGTGTCTAGAATTTCTCCTATAACATCATGTGGTCATGGAGGTTTGGTACTCTGTATACAATGTAAGGGGCAGAGAGAGCTTTCCATTCACTATTATGTTGTGGCTCTTGGTATGTCCCACAGCACGGAAGTGTTGCCTTTTTGTTTGCCACCCTGCCTTAGAGCCAGCCAATTATGGGCCAAAGTATCTACAAGCTGTGAATTAGGTAAAACCTCCTTCCTTAACCTTCAATGTTGGATATTTTGTCTTGACAAAAAGTAACTAACACAGTTGTCCTGGGAATTGAACTCAAGACCTTGCGCTTGCCAGGTAGGTAGTGGCCATTGTTATCCCTAGCCCAATCCCCAAGTATTTTATTTCAAATTAATTTTGGCATCAGGATGTATGTCCCTCCCTTTCTTCCAGTAACCTGTGTTTTAATCAATTTTCTCCAATCGATTTTCTCCAATTTTCTCCAATTTGGCTCCTCCTCTACTGAACCATGTTAAAATTATTATAGATGTTTTATAAAAGACATTTAGGTTGATAGAATCCTTGCATTCATGTTGTAAAAATACATAAACATTCTATTTTTCTTGCTTCATTTTTCTGTTATACTTTGGTTTAGTTATTGGAATACTGGAAATCAAAATCAAGGTTACACACATGCTAGGCAAGTGCTCTGTCACTGAATTAAATCCCAATTCCATATACTTTAAAATATTCTGAAAGATTCTGCATTTTTCCATTTCTTCTCCCAATTCCTCTTCTCTCAACTTGATTTGAAAACAAATAAGTGTTCTTACTAAGTTTATCTGCCCCACTTGCTAGTCCTTAAAGCTAGCCTTGTATTTAAAATACTTACATTCCATTCTGATCTCCTGCACTTTCTCCTCCTTCTCCTCCTCTTCTTTCTTTTCATTCTTCTTCTCCTTATCTTCTTCCTCTCTTTCTTCTTCCCCCTTCCTCTCCATCTCCTCTTCCTTCCCACTGTGTTCTTTTATTCTATTCAAATTGTGAAGTATTTTTCCTTAATAATGCTTCTTTAATTGCTATACCATTATTTTAATCATTCTTACACTTCTTTTAGTAAACGTAATCTAATGCTTTCATTTATTCTAACACAATAATTTACATTGCTCCATGAAATTTGTCTGTTATTTTCCACTGTTTAAACTGAGTAAATTAGCAATTTTCTTTATTGGAGAACTTTTAATCTGAGAACAGACGGAATATAAATATATGCCACATTCCAATAGGGCATATTTTCCACAGCATGTTTCTAAGTATTTAGACACACAGCATGTGTTTAAGTATTTTCTGATCTATTAAAAAAAATGTAGTATAGAGGAGTTACTAGTTATCTAATGGAATGAGGCTGACTTTCGGACAATTTCATAACTTCTTTATGAAATACTAGCAAACACAGTGTCTTATAGGCCATATATTATAACCTTGACTACGTAATCACATCAATTTCACAATTTATCTGCAACCAGATATTTTTAAGGAGAATTTTCAGGCTTTTCTTTAGTCATTTTCTTTCTTCTACACCACTTTATGAGGATAAATAAAGTACATATGAAGTGTGGATCCAAAATGCACCCAAATTTTTGCTTTACTTCTTGATATTTAAAAACGTGTGATATGAGATATGGTGCTTTGTTTCTGCAGATAATACTTTATTCATTTGTAGTTTTATGTATTTATGTTGCTCATTTTATCGGGTGTTGAAGGTGATTAGAGAGAATTATAACTTCTTAATTTCTCTGTTACCCATACTTGCTATGCTATGTCCTATTAACTTTCTTTTGAGATTTTTCTCTTCTTAAATCAACCTCTACTATATCATTTAAGAGAGTCCAATATCCAAATTTAGTTTTGTCTTCCTTCCACTTTTTTCCTGTAATCTATATATGACAGTAAAATCAGCTGATTAAATAGAAAAGAGAACAATTGGATTTTAATAAAACTTAAAACATTTGTACATCAAGAGTGTCTTTAGAAGAGGACAAAGAAGATCCCCAAAATAGGAGAAAATTGCTCAAACTTTAAATAGTTAAAGCAAAATAAAAAAAACGGATATAGCAATAATATATAACTATATATTATATTCAGGACACCAACAACTCAGAAACAATGTTTGAAAATTTGCAGAGGTCTTGCATAAGCAGCTCTCCAAAGATAAAATGAATAACCATGCAACATGAAATAATGTTTAATACTACTAGTTATGAAAAGAAATATAAATCAAAATCAGAGTGAGGTACAGTTCATTTTCATTAGCAAAGCTTTTTTTTTTTTAAAAGAACAAAGTAACGATGATTGCCTAGAATAGAGAGACATGAGGTCCCCCTGTGTATTCCTTGTACTACGGGTGACAACATGACACAGTGCAACTGTTGTGCAAGACAATGTAGTAGTTTCTCATAAAGTTAAACATAAAAATGCCACATGAATCAGTAATTGCACTGGTGTTTATCTTTAAAATAACTTACTCAATATTTATCACAAAACTTATAACAGCATTATTTCACCATAGGTAAAATGTAGAAACAACCTAATATCTATCAAAAAATGAATCAGTGTTTAAGATGTGGTCTCAGTTTGCAATAGAACAACAAACAGCAAATTTTGATTTTTGGTGCAACACGGATAACTGTGAAAAACAGTGTGCTATATGAAAAAAGTCAGATGAAAAGAATGTCCATGATGTGATTATGCTCATGTGAAAAACCTAAAATAGTAAAATTCATAGAGATAGAAACCATAGCGGAGATTCTGAGGTATTGCCAAGTGTGTAAATGGGCAGTAATAATTTTATGAATGCAGAATTTTGTTAGTGATTTTTAAGTAAATGAAGAGTAGTGATATTCATAACATGAATGAATTGGTGATAATTGATTCCTCTTTAATTTTATTAAAGAGTTTAAGGAGTATTGGCATTGAATCATTTCTAAATTTCTTGTAAAATTCAGCAGTGAATCCATCGGGACTTAGGCCTTTTTGTTTGCTTGTTTTCTTTGTTTGCTGGTAAATTTTTAATTATAGTTTCAATTTCATTAACTGGTATTGGGCTATTCAGAAGTTTTATATCTTCTTGATCCGGTTTTGCTAATTCATGTTTCTAGGAATCTGTTCATATCTTCAGTGTTTTCAATCCTATCAGAGTAATAGTTTTCAACATATGCATTGATGATCTTCTTCCACAGGATCTGTAATGATTACACCCTTTTCACTCCTCATTTCATGAATTTGAGGGGCTTTTTTTTTTCTTTCCTTTGATTGATAGGGTTGGTTAAGGACTTATGAATTTTATTTCTTCTTTCAAAGAACCAAATTTTCAATTCATTAATTCTGTGTATTCTTTTCTTAGTCTAAATTGTGTTAATTTCTTCTTTGACCTTTATAATTTTCTCTCTTCTTTGGGCTTTTAGCTTCACTTGCTATTCTTTTTCTAGTAGTTTGAGGTGAATTAGGTTGATTATTTTGCTCATTCTGTTTTCCTGATATGAGAATTTACCACTATAAATTTCCCTTTGAGGAGTGTTTTCAGAATCCAGCAGGTTCTGGCACGTTCCATTTTCACTTCATTGTACGTATTGTTTAATTTCTTCATTAATTTCCTCTGTGAGCCATTGATCTATTATGACCAGATAATATGCATGAGACAATTTCAATTCATTTGCATTTAATTGAGCATGTTCCATGAGCTAGTATATGGTATATTTTAGAGAATATCTCATGTGCAGTTTAGAATAATGTGTAGTCTGATTTTGTTGACTGGAACTGTCTGTATAGGACTACTAAGTCCATTTGTTCACAAGTTTGATTAAATTCTGTTATTTATTTGCAGATTTTTGTCTAGTTGAACTCTCTCTTTGTGACAATGGTGTGTTAAGATCCCCCATTATAATTGTATTATTATGAATTTTATTTTTCATGTCTTTTAATATTTGTCTTATATAGTTGGGTGGTCTCATATTTGGCACATATATATTTATGATTGTTGTCTCTTCTTCTTATTTCTCCATTGATTTTGAAAGATAGTTTTTCAGGGTGCATCAATATGGGTTGGAAATTGTTTTCTTTCAGTAAATTAAATAGTCCACTCCATGTTCTTTTTCACTTGATAGTTTCTTTTCAGAAGTCTGCTATGATTCTGATAGGCTTTCCTTATGGGTGACCTGTTTATTTTCTCTAGCAGGTTTTTAATATTCTGTTCTTTGTTGAATTTCTGGGATCTTGATTATTGTATGTGAAGTTGTAGATTTATTTTGATTAAGGCTAATCATAGCCCTATATGCCTTAATTATCTGAATGTCAGATTCTTTTCCATGTTTGGGAAATTTTTTGCTATTACTTCTGCAAATAGTCTTTTAAATCATATGTCCTTGCCTATATTTATTAAAACATCTCAATCTTATATTGTTTCTTTTTGCATTATCTTTTAGCTGTTGAATTGTTATTTCATGACTCTGTTATTTTTAAGAGATCTTTTCTTTCATGAAAAACCAATCCTGGTGATTCTGTCTTCAATTTCATTTATGCATTTTCCATCTTTTAATGGAATTTTTGATTTCTTGAATTTGTTTCATGTAATTGTTTTCTATACTGTTCATTCAAGATTTCCATCATATTCTCCTTTATTTTTTATCTTTGTCATCTTTTGATATATTAACTAATTCTTTCATTATGTTTATCATTTCTGTCTTTACCTGAGAGATTAAGTTTTATCTAATTTGTTTTATAGCTTCCTGGAATTGCTTTTTTACTTCCCTTGCTACCATTTAAGAAATTTCACGTGTGTGATTTCTATTTTTATCTATGCCTGTGTCTCCTGTACTTGATCTGGATGGGCTGTATTTACTTTTCTTTCTTTCTTTTCTTTTTTTTTTTTTTTTTTTTTTTTGTACTAAGGATCAAACAGAACATTGGCTTACCAGGCAAGTGCTAGAGCCACTAAGCCAAGCCAAAAGACCCTCATTTTGTCCTTTTGTTTTGCCACTTTCTTGTATGTCTCTGAATCAGCTGGACTTCAGATTCTAGTTGCTTACTGCACTGGCAGCCCATCTAGAAGTGGCCATCATTGAGATTTACCAATGGCTACAGTTCTCTGTGCCCCAAATTCCAGTTCCTGTGTGCATTAGAGATGATTCCCAGGTGTGGACACATCACTGGGCATAGTTTGTCAGCCTATGGGCCTCACTATATGTTCTCAAATGATTACAGGTCACTGGGCACAGACACCTGGTCCCCATCAGTCTCAGAGATGCTTCCTCTGTGTGGGTGAGTGTCTGGGTGCAGACTTTCAATGCTCACAGGCCTCACTGAGGGTTTTCAGATGACTGCATGTCACTGGACACAGACTCCTGGTCCCCATGGGCCTCAGAGATGGTTCCTGGGTGTGATCCAATCTACTTTTTAAATTAAGTTCACTCAGTTAGCAGTTTCCTAACATTATGTAGTATACAAGTACTATTAATTGGTTTATTAATTGAACCACTGTCCTTGGTAGAGGTTTCTTTTCCTGCCATAAACATATTGATAGCATAAATGTTACAGATTCATAACCATTCTTGAGTGACACTTGATAAAATGGAGCTAATTAAGCATTTTTCATTAAACTTGGTAACTTAAAGAAAATTTTATTTTTCTGCCTATAATCCCTATACTAAGCACATTAAATCAAATGATGATCACAGTCCTGAATAGCAGGAGAGGGCAACTTGGAAACAAAAATTGGATCTGCATTGATAAACAAGAAAAAAATTCGGATATAGATTGATGAAAGCTAGAGAAAAAGAGAATTCTGAAAGATTCATACTTAGGGCAATTTGATAACATTAACCTGTTCTTCATTGCTTTGTTCCCTAAGATAAGTGAGCCATGTATATAACCTTCTTAGATTTTAGGTTTATATCATTGCAAATGGAAGATTACCTTTGATTGCATTTCTAGTTATTTACATATGCCCTTCCAAAATTACTTTATCAAGTTAGTTTTTATTTGACACTGCCAGACTTCAAGATCAGAAAGAATATTTTCATGCTCTTTTCATCTTGCTTCCCCAGAACTGAACATTAAATTGAACTTCAAAATTAATTGGTTTCATATCTTTATTTCTAATTACAAATGCTATCTCAAATGAGGGTAAAAAGAATTAAAGTGTATTATGTACTTGTCCCAATCACCTACAATGTCATGAATTTATATAATATAGTTATATACCATGAATGTGAATTAAAAATAAAACTGGAGGAAAGGGATATAGATATGGAAGAAGGGAGAAGAAAAAGGAGGGGAAAGGGAGCTAAAGTAAAGCTGAGTTCAGGCTATTTAGTTCAGCTTAATAAATACATGTTTACCATGTACCTAAAGTCTTGGTTACTTTTCTCTCATTGCAAAATAATCAACACCAAAAGTTAGAGGAGAAAAAATATATTTAGCTAAGTTTGTGAAGGTTTCATCCATAATCAGCAGACACCAAGGCAGTGTTGTGGCACAAGCGCAACTTTTCATAGTGGGGGAACAGCAAAAGTTATAAAAGAAAAAAAAAAAAAAAAAAAAGGAAGAACATAAGAGCCAACTTCTGTCTTTTTCTTATATTGTATGCAGGCTACCCACTCCAGGGCAGATGTTGCACTCATTCCCATAATACCAGAATTTGACCATGAATTAGTCACAAACTCGAGAAGCCTACTGTTGTGACTATACGAGTCTTTGAGGGGTTGTCTAAACACAAATCATAGCATCTCTCATGCAACATAAAGATAAACATAAATTGATTCTTAATCATAAAAGCAGAAAAACACAAAAATGTTTAGTACAAAGTGGGAAATGGGAAGATGAGCTGCTGTGAGAAGAAAGGCACTTAACAATATGATATGCATTCATGGAAATAATTGAAAGACTATATAAATGAAAATTGAAAAAAATCTAAGAAAAATAAAAATACCCACAATCCCACTTCCTGCTTTATTGAGACAAATAAACACTAGACTGATCTACCTTGCTCTTCTACACACACACACACACACACACACACACACACACACACACACTTACTACATATATCATATAGATTTTGGTATTTTAATGAACATTTTTAATCATTATTTTAACCAAAAAGATCAAATGTTATCTTGTTATAAATACAAAATAGGTCTTTATCACATTTTTCTTAATTATCATGTTATTGTTAACATTATAATTTTTAAAATTTATTCACTTGTAAATAATACTTCAACAACAAGCAGAAGCAACAAAATGATACCAAGGATTTGGAGGTAGATTTATTTTACAACAACAGGCACTAATCAGAATCATTCCCAAAATAGCAGATCTCAAAGGCCCAGGGATGGAGGTTTGTAAGAAATATGCAATGGGGAAGTACAGAGGGAGAGTACTTGGCTGTTTTTGATTGGTTCTTACAATACGCATCATAGCTGTTTCTAAGAAACAAAAGCAACCAGAATGACAACAGGAACTGTCACCTGGGCAACTAACAAACTGGCTGGGGGGCATGTTGTGCTATGCTACCAAATTGAGTGTTTTATTTTTTCCACAATTTCATTTATGATTGTTTATGGAACAAGCTTATAGAAATAGTCCACAGTACCAACAGTAGGTTAAATGTTAAAAATGCAAGTAAATTTTAGCCCACCCAGCTTTTGGAACAATCATAGAAGGTACAGGAGATCCCACGAGCCTGATTAGGCCATGCATAGCCACCCCCATTGAGTCCCTGAAACTGAGGGTATGCGAGGTGATTTTCAGCATGCTTGTGCTCACTCAGAGACAGCTTTGGACCATGGCTCCCAGCAGTTAGGACCCTGCCCCATTTCCTGAAACACCATTGGAGGAAAGGGGGGTCCCATTGGCCAGACTGAGGCATGCCTCACCACCTTCATTGAATCTGGGAGATGAGGACTTGAGAGGTGAGTTCCAGCATGCTTCTGCTGAGGGAGAACCTTACACCATTGCTCCTGGTTGTTAGGACCCTGCCCACCACTCTAGGCCACTGGAGGATAAACAAGAGGTCCCGCAGGCTGGACTGGGCCATGTCCAACAACATCCAATCATTCCTGGGGAGCTGTGGGCATCAGAGGTGATTTCTAGCACACCCACGGGAAGCTTTGGAGCATTGCTCAAAACCTGGAAATAGAGGAAAAAGACAAAACAAAAGGCAAAAATGAAATCTCAAGCCTCCATCCCATCTCAAAAGCCTAGGAGCCATGTACATAGAAGAAAATATAAGCCATACAACTGATATCAACTGAAATAAAGAAACAACTCTGGGAAGCTATAAAAGAACTCAAATCATAAATAATCTCCCAGGTAAAAGAAGAAATGATAAATGTCATGAAAGAAATGCTAAACACATCTAAAGAAGACATAGTTTAAAAAAATAGAGGAACAATGTAAAAAGATGGAAACCCTCAAAGAACAGTATAGGAAACAAACAGAATGCATGAAGAAGATTCAGAGATATACAAGAAATCAAAAATTCCATTGAAAGTTTGGAAAACCACCTCAACAAGAGTGAAGATAGAATTTCAGATCTCGAACACAAGATTGCAGCTAGTGAAAAGGAAAGAAAAGATCTGTTAAAAATCACAAGGAATCAGGAAATAACAATTCAACAGTTGCAAGATGACTCAAAGAAAACCAACATAAGATTGATAGGGATAAAAGAAAAGAAGTTGACAATACAAATGATATCAAGAGGCTATTTACAGAGGTAGTAGATAAAAATTTCCCAAACATGAGAATGGAAACTGATACACAGATCAATGAAGCATGTAGAAATCCAAATATCCATAACCAAAATAAAACAAACAACCAGACATATAATAATAAACATCCCAGAAATCCAGCATAAGAACAGAAATTAAAAGTTGTTAGAGAGAAGAGAGGGGTCAACTATAGAGGTAAACCTATCAGAATCACAGCAGACTTCTCAACACAAATAATGAAGTCAAGAAAAGCATGGAGTGAAGCATTTAAGATCCTAAAGGAAAATGATTTCCAACCTAGACTGATGTACCTTGCAAAATTGTCTTTCAAAATGGATGGAGAAGTAACATACTTCCATGACAAAGAACAGCTGAAGAACTTCATGATCAACAAACGAACCCTGCAAAGAACATTGAAAGACATTTTAGGCAGACATAGGAAAAAACACTAAGCAAGGCAATTAAAGAGAGTAAAAGTTAAAAAGCAACAGCAGAAAGATAGCATGTCAACAACAAACAAATACATATCAGTTATAACAATTGATGTAAATGGCCTCAATTCACCAATTAAAAGAAACAGACTGGCAGAATGGATCTGGAAACAACATCCAACCATGTGCTATCTACAAGAAACTCATTTCAGCCAAAAGGAATCTCATAGACTGAAAGTCAAAGGATGAAAAACAGTACTTCTTGCAACAGGAACCCAAAATGTAGGGGTAGCTATTCTGTTCTCAGACAATGTGAACTTCAAACCAAAAATGATTCATACAGATGAAGAAGGTCACCACACGCTTGTAGGGGAAAACTTCAAGAGGAAGAGAAACAACCTTAAATATATATATATGCAAAAAGTTTGGGGTCAACCAACCATACAAAACAAGTGTTAACAGAAATGAGTAATCAAATACGCAAAGCACAATGGTAACATGAGATTTTACGGTGCCATTGACACAAAGGGATAGATCAACCAGACAGAAAATCAGCAAAGAAATAACAGAATTGAATCACACCTGTGAACAAATGAACTTGATAGACATATACAGTGTGTTCCACTCAACAACATCAGAATATACATTCTTCAGAGCAGAAATTAATGCAACAGAGACTAAGAAAACAATCCCAAGAATCATTGGATCAAAGAGTTAGTTATTTGAAAGAATAAAATTGACAAGCCTCTAGACAACTTTATTTTAAAAAGAAATTTAAAAACCTGAAATTCATGCAATAAGGAATGAAAATGTGAAATCACTACAGAATCTGAGGAAATATAAATCTAAGACCTATTTTAAAAACCTCTACTCTCATAAGTTTGGTAATACAGAAGAAATGGACAGATTCCTAGAAACATATAAAATTGCAAAGCTGGGTCAAGAAGATATAAAACTGCTGAATAACACAATTTCTATGTATGAAATTAAAACTGTAATTAAACCCCTACCAAAAAAGAAGAGCCCAGGTCCAGAGAGATTCACTGTGGAATTCTAAAAAAATTCAAAGAACACTTTAATGACAACACTCCTCAAATTCTCAGCAGTACATGGGTCGTTCTCTAAAATAGACCATATATTAGCTCACAGAACATATTTAAACAAATGCAGAGGAGTTGAAATCATCCCTTGCATGTTATCAGATCATAGCGCTTTGAAATTAGAAATTAATGATAAAAGATAATGCAAAAATCCCACAAACACATGGAAACTGAATAACACACTCTTGAGTAATCAGTGGGTCACAGAGAAAATTAAAGAAGAAATTAAACAATACCTACAAGAAAATGAAAAATACAGGCACAACTTACCAGAATTCTCTGGGATGCAATGAAAGCCATCTTCAGAGGAAAATTTCTTGCACATCAGGAAAACAGAACGAATACAAATAAATAACCTGATGCTACACCTCAAACAGCTAGAAAAAGAAGAGCAAGTCAAGCCCAAAGCCAAAAGAAGAGAGGAAATTATAAAAATCAGAGCAGAAATCAATGCAATAGAGACTAAGAAAACAATCCAAATAATCAATGAATCAAAGAGTTGGTTCTTTGAAAGAATAAATAAAATCAATAAGCCCCTAGCCAACCTTATTTTAAAAAGAGAAGAAAAAGTTCAAATTCATGCAATAAGAAATGAGAAAGGTGAAATCACTACAGACTCTACAGAAATACAAAAGATAATCAACCTATTTCGAAAACCTCTACTCTCAAAGGTTTGATAACACAGAAGAAATAGACAGATCCCTAGAAACATATGAAGTACCAAAGCTAGATCAAGAGGATGTAAAACTGCTGAATAACCCAATCTGTATTAATGAAATTGAAAATGTAATTAAGTCCTTACCTACAAAGAAGAGCCCAGGCCCAGATGGATTCACTGCAGAATTCTACAAGAAATACAAAGAAGACCTAATGCCAACACTCCTCAAACTATTCAATGAAATTGAAAGGGAAGCAATCCTTCCTAAGTCATTCCTGGAAGCAAATATTACTGTAGTACCAAAACCAGAGAAAGACCCAACTAAAAAAGAGAACTATAGACCAGTCTCCCTAATGAACACAGACGTAAAAATCCTCAATAAAATATTGGCAAACAGGATGCAGCAGATCATCAAGAAGATTATACACCATGACCAAGTGGGATTCATCCCAGGAATGCAGGGATGGTTCAACATACGCAAATCAATAAATGTAATCCACCATATCAATAAAGCCAAAATTAAGAATCACATGATCATTTCTATAGATGCAGAAAAAGCCTTGGATAAGGTCCAACATTCGTTGATGATAAGAAATATACAGAAAATTGGAATAGATGGTCTTTACCTCAATATAAGACAGGCCATTTATGACAAACCAACAGCCAGCATCATACTAAATGGCCAAAAATTGAAAGCCTTTACTTTAAAATCAAGTACAAGACAAGGATGTCCTTTATCACCACTCCTATTTAATATAGTACTAGAAGTACTAGCCAGAGCAATTACACAAGAGATAGAAATAAAAGGGGTAAAGATAAGAAAAGAAGAAGTTAAATTATCATTGTTTGCAGATGACATAATACTCTACATAAAAGAACCCTATACTCCATTGAAAGACTCTTAGATATATTAAATAAATAAATTCAGTAATGTAGCTGGATACAAAATCAATACTCAGAAATCAATAGCATTCCTATACATTAACAACAAAATCACAGAGAGGGAAATAGGAGAAACCACACTCTTTACACTAGTAAGCAAAAAAATGAAATATTTAGGAATTACTCTTATGAAAGAAGTGAAAGACCTATACAGGGAAAATTGTAATACACTGAAAAAAGAAATTGAAGATGATCTCAGAAAATGGAAAGACATTCCTTGCTCATGGATAGGAAGTACAAATATTGTGAAAATGGCCATTCTCCCAAAATTATTATACAGATTTAATGCAATCCCAGTCAAAAGACCACTACAAAATCTCATAGATCTAGAGAAGTCACTCCTAAAATTCTTCTAGAACCAAAAGAGACCTAGAATAGCAAAGGCAATTCTAAGCATCAAAGGCAAGGCAGGAGAAATCACAATCCCTGACTTGAAGTTATACAACAAAGCTACTGTTATAAAATCAACATAATACTGAAATAAAAACAGACCTGAAGATATGAAATAAATTAGAAGATATAGCCACAACTACAAACTCAGCCACCTTATCTTTGATAAAGGGGCCAAACACGTCCACTGTAAGAAAGATGGTCTGTTTAGTAAATGTTGCTGTAAAAATTAGCTCTCCATATGTCGAAAACTAAAGCTAGACCCATGCCTATCACCATGTAGTAAACTAAAATCTAAATGGATCAAAGATCTGAATATTAAAGCAGAAACACTAAATCTTTTGGAAGACAAAGTAGGTAAAAGTCTTCAAGACATAAGGCTAGGTTGAGAATTCATGAACAGGAATCAAACCGCATGGGAAATACTTCCCAGAATCAATAACTGAGATCAGCTCTTATTAAAAAGTTGCTGCATGTCAAAAGAAATCTCCAGCATAGTGAAAAGAAAACCCACAAATTGAGAAAAAATCTTGATTCATCACACGGATCGGTCCGTGGGCCTCGCCTGGAGAAGAGATGGGGATGAAGGGCAGGGCAAGAGAAGAGATGGAGACAGGTTGAGTTTCCAATTGAGTCTCATTTATTCTTAAAATGGCTACAACTTATATAGGGTGAGGCGGGCCAATGGGACAGGAAGTGGCAAGGAGTGTTATCTGCTATGTCATTTTCACATCCAGATATATGATGTAAGCAGGAGAGGATTATGGGTAATGTAGGCAGACATGAGGATCATGGGAAATGTAGGCTGAAGCGGGAAGTTGCTTACGTCATGCACATTGTAGGCAAGGGGAGGATCATGGGAAATGTAGGCTGACACACAAAATGCCCTCAGGTGGGAGGGGCAGGGCAGCAGCTGCCATTCTGAGCTCCCTACATCTCCTCCATTATTATTTTATATATTTTTTTAGGAATATGGCAGGCCCTGGGAGGACAGCGCCTGTCTTGGGTCAAGGACTCCTCATATGAACCCAATCGAGCCTTACCTGTTGTGGGCCTGCAGGACAGCTGTTTGTCCTTGGCCTGTCTTAGGTGGCTGATTGGTGCTACATATGTGTCCTAGTTGCCTGTCTCTGGCTGCCTGTCCAGTGCCTCAGGGCAGTAGGGCCACAGTATCATGTGGGCTGTCAGTGGGTGTTCTTTCCCGATAAGTTTGTTGTTGGGCCATTTCCAACCCGTGGTAATGTACCTGAATGGGCTTTGCCATAAATGTGTCAATCCTGTTATTAACGTTATTAATGAGTGTCATGATCCTCTGAAAAATGCAAGGTCCTACAGTGAGCAGTAACAGCAAGGTGGATAAGGGTCCCAAGAAGGGGGCAATGTAGGGGAAGAGACCCCCCCCCACATGGAGGAGAAGGTGGTTTCTCCAAGGTGCTCTTTTTCTCTCTCTTTGAGGCGCTCTCTTAGTTTACTCATGGACTCTTTGACAACTCCCGAGTGGTCAGCATAAAAACAACATTCTTTCTTGAGGGCAGCACATAAGCCACCCTTCTTCATAAATAGGAAGTCTAGCCCTCTTCTATTCTGTAGGACTACCTCAGATAGAGATGTCAGGGATGCCTGTAGAGCCATCACAGATGTTTCTATTTCTTTTAAATCTTGATCTACTGCTGCCTGTAATTGAGCTAGATGCTGATTTCCCAACACTAGAGCCGTAGTCCCTGTTCCTATTCCTGTTGCGACTCCTAACCCCAGTAATACAGCTAAGGTGAGTGTCACGGGTTCTCTCTTAAATATATAGCCGGTCTGCAATGCCTGGAGGTAGTAGTCTCCTGGATGGAAGATTATGTGAGGAAGAACCTGTACACGAACACAAAAATCTGTAGACTTGTTAAAAACAGTAGTTGCTATACAGGGTGAGAGGCCAAAATTGCAGGCCCAAGACGTTCCTGGGGGTGGAATGAGGTAATTATTTTGCTTGAACTCTGAATGAAGCTGGGCACAGAGTCGTGCTGCCAGTGCTGGTGGATGGCTGAAGTCCCTCTACCTGAGACGTCAGGGAGAGTCAGCTAGTGGTGATTGCCCCAGTCACAGGCAGATGAGCTAGAAGAACTGTTAAAGGTTAAATTGAGGGTCTTTCCTTCATAAAATGGGGGAGGAGCAGCCAAACATAACCAACAGGTTTGGGTGAGATTAGGTTGGTTATGATTTAAAGCCGCATATGCCCCTTTAATCAAACTGAATAGGTTAGAATGTGAATATTGAGGGCCAGGTATATGATCTGCCTGGTGTGGCAGGGCTTGAGAAACCCTTATGGTTGGGTGACTTACTGTGGTTGTTTGAACAGCAGTAACAGGATCTGTATTGGACTGATTGTATTTTGGATTTGGATTATATTTTGGCTTTAGAGCAGGATTTGGGCCTATGGGCATGGATGAAATCTATAGGGGAACCTTTTTTATGAGAATAAGATTTCCCCTGTCTTTGCCTGACTCATAAACTCGAAGTCCCCAAGTGCATCCTGTCAGCCAGCCAGGATCTTCAGAAGTAGTGACAGTGATGTTTAGAACCTGAAAGGGTCTTTGATTGGCTGGTAGATAATCATCTAGGCTGCTCCTGGCAGCCCCCATGTCAGTTTAAGGTGTTTATCAGGGAAGGCGGGTTGCCATCCTGTTGCAACTGTTTCACAGCCCCAACGAGCATAAAAATATTCTCCCGGGGAATTACAATATGATCTTCCCCCTGTTGCTGCGGGACAAAGGTAGAATTGACTTTGTCTGGGACTTTGGAGCACTGGAAAGAGCCAACAGGGTGTGGGCGCAAACCATGGACTTCCTGATCCTACCCAAGTCCAAACCACCTCTTGGTCTTTCTAGCGACTAAGCTCCCATTTTTTTTTTTTTTTACCTCGACTTGTAAGAAAGGATAAGCTCCCATTTCCAGGACAGATAGGAGAAGGGAGGATGGCAGCACCTTTTTTTGTGTGTGTGTCTTTTTTAATAAAAACAACCCTACATTTATTGCCCCCAGTAAAAACATAAGGGTAGACAAAACAATATGAACAAACATTTTACAAATACTCCCAAGGCAAACCACTTAATCAGCTGCCTTTTTTATATGGGTACACACTGTAATTGACATTTATCTTAATTGCTTGCCATTGCTTCTCACTGCTGTCTTAATTCACTGATCATTTCTAGTTGGAGATACTTTGCAGCAGAGTAATATTATCTCCTTTCAGCATGATCTGACCCAGTTGTTTTCTTGACTTGGTTTTAGAATGGATTTCTTCTGCAAAATCTAATTGCCGTTTTTTTTTTTTTTTCTTTTTTATCAGTACTGGGGATCGAACTCATGACTGCTTGCTTGCAAGGCAGGCGATTATGCTGCTGAGCTAAACCTCCAGCCCCTATTTTTTTTTTTCTTTTCACCACCAGAGTCAGTATGGAAGCAGTGCCATTTTGAGTATCGGGGTGGTGCACGCCATTTTGAGTACTTGGGCCATGCACACCATTTTGAGTCCCGGGGCAGTGCATGCCATTTTGAGTACCCTGGTGGCCTCCAGACAAAGGGAGTGGTGGCACATCGCCATCTTGAAAAGGCTCCGGGATATCAAGGACCACAGAGCCAGGAGGGCTGGGTGCCTTAGATAAGTCCAGTGGTGGCGGAGTACAATTATGGGAGGCAGCTAATGCAGCCTCACCCTGGGCAAGCGTCTACTGGACCTGGGGATCTGCATGATGTTGTGTCAGCAGCTCAGAGATTAAAATCCAATATGAAAAAGCAGTTACCAGAATCTTTTTTGGGCCAAAAACCTCATAATATAGTCTTGCGAGCATCTCCCCCTCTTTTCCACCTGTTTAAATTAATGGTACCCTCTAGGGGGAACCATGGACACACTGAATGTATGAACTGAAATTACTGTATCAAATCTTTTGTCTTAACCTTAATCCCTCTAATCTTGAGTGCCTCCCTGAGGCCATTTACGAACAATTTGTGCTCACTATGTGCTTGCCCATGCTAATTCTGTTCACCTACCGTGATTCAGGGGAGATGTAAGGTGGCCACCCACACAGATCACAAGTCACGCCGGCCGGCGCTTTACCCCCGTGAACGGTCCCATGTCGTTATCCTTCATGCCAGGTCTGCCCCACGTTGGGCGCCACTTGAGCCGTAACACAGATCAGTCCATGGGCCTCGCGTGGAGAAGGGACGGGGATGAAGGGCAGGGCAAGAGAAAAGAGAGATGGACACAGGTTGAGATTCCAATCCAGTCTCATTTATTCTTAAAATGGCTACAACTCATATAGGGTGGAGGCGGGCCAATGGGCCAGAAAGAGGGATGGAGTGTTATCTGATAGGTCATCATCACATCCGGATATATGATGTAAGCAGGAGAGGATTATGGGTAATGTAGGCAGACATGAGGATCATGGGAAATGTAGGCTGAAGCAGGATGTTACTTATGTCATGCACATTGTAGGCAAGGGAAGGATCATGGGAAATGTAGGCTGACACACAAAATGCCCTCAGGTGGGAGGGGCAGGGCAGCAGCTGCCATTCTGTGCTGCTCCCTACAAAATCTTAGTTAAGTGTCCCTCAGACAAAGCACTTCTGTCCAGAATATGTTAAGGATTAAAAAAAAAAAAAAACTCAGCCCCCCAAATCCACAGACCCAATCCAAAAATGGGCATCTGAGATGAACACACAGTTCTAGATGAAGAAATACAAATGGCAAATAAATTCATGAAAAAATGTTCATCATCATTAGTCATTAGAGAAATGCAAATTAAAACAACACTGAGATTCCACCTCACTCCAGAAAAAATGGCCCGGATCAAGAAAACTATGAACAACAAATGCTGAAGAGGCTGTGGGGAAAAAGAACTCTCCTGCACTGTTGGTGGGAGTGTAGATTGGTGCGACCATTGTGGAGTTCAGTCTGGAGATTTCTCAAAAAGCTGGGATTGAAAGTCCCATTTGACCCAGCTATTCCACTTCTGGGCATGTTCCCAGAAGAACTGAAAACATCATACCGCAGTGATATATGTGCACCCATGTTTATCCAGCACAAGCATAGTAGCCAGATCTTGGAAACAACCTGACTATCCATCAACTGAGGAATGGATGAAAAGGATGTGTTATTTTTATATGATGGAGTACTACACAGCTATAAATAATGATCACATTGAGATGTTTATAAATAAATGAATGCAACTTGAGACCATACTTATAAGTGAAAAAAATCAAACTCACATGTATAAATACCATATAGTTTCCTTAGTGTAAGAAGTGGTAAGAGTACATAAGATTTTATGGCGATCATGGTTCCCCAATTATATTGCTTTGAAGTCTTTAATATTTTCATTCATTGGCAGGAATGGTTTTATTCTTTTGTTTGATTTTATTATGTGTGATGGTATACACAGCTGCTTTGAGGAAAACAAGACTTTATGGCAGCCTTTGATGATTTACTATCATCTTGTTTTGAAGTCCTACCATCCTTTGTTCTTCTGTTTCCATTGGCTCTACCATGTTGTGTCTTATTGGTTTTCAATATGTGTGATAGAATAAAAAAATTTTAAGGGAAATGAGTTATTATAGAAACCATTGTTCATTTTCAGTTGTTTGGTTTTAAACGTCCTGTAATTCTTTCATTCTCTTGAATGATTTATACTATTTTGTTACATTTGATACTATTGCGTGTGAAGCTGTACTCAACTATTTCAAAGAGAAGAGACATTGTGGTAGCTATTGTTGATATCCAGTTGTCTTTTCATGAAGTGCTCTGTTGGTTGCATTGTTTTGTTCTGATCTGCTTTGTTCTGTTCTATTTTGTTTTACTCTCTATATCATAAAAAAGTGCAAGTAAATTTTAGGTCTAAACTTTAGATTAATTGAGGCCAACCGATTCTATATGACTGAGGGCTCCATAACTACTCTAGGAATGCTGGATTTTGTTTTTCTCTCTGCTTCTAATTCCAGTCCAGTGTCCATAAACCTTTATTTCATTACCCATCAGACTATCCAGTTACCAGGTGTAAATAAGCCACATCAACTTACATAGTAACTTTCATGGCACTGTACATAGAATCAGCAACTGGGCTTGAGTGAGTGAGTTGCCTTCCTGGTTAATAATACTTTATGTCAATTAAAACCCCTCTAGTAATCAATGTGACACAATGCCAAATGGACAAAGGAAAAGTTTACCTAGTCATTACACAATATAAGTCAGTATTTCTCTTGCTCTTTTATTTGGTTAGATAAGAGTTGAAAGTAACATTTCCATTTCTCAGTGTCATCAGTTAGCTCTGAGAGGTAATGTGGATAATTTTTTTCCAGATGACTTTTATATTCCTCATTTGGAAAATATAATGAGGTTGTGGAAGTTGAAAAGGGCAGCATAGTTTCTCATTTAAGAACCAAATCCAGGTTCCCTGTTAAGAGAAAGAACAAATCAATTAAAGGAACATTGCATTTTGTCAACAAAATAAAACTTTCTGTGTGGTTTTCAAGAAAATGTATCCCATTAAAGAACACTGCAAACAGAAATACTCTCACCATTCAACTAACTAGAGACAGATGCATGTGTTTATCATTCTCCTCCCATGCCCACTGCCTGAGGCAGTGGAAAGTTTTTTTTCTGATGTCCATTTGCCTTATCTCTTCCAACTTTATATTTTCATCCTCAATGGACTTCAATGCTTACTTCAATGAATATAAACATGTTTTAGGACTTTAACAATACAGTTTACTAGTGTCCTCTACTCTTTCCAGGCCAATGGACTATATCTCAAATGAAGCTATTCAATAAAGCATCATCTTAGAAGAAGTGTAGCCTGGATGTTAGCCATCTTCCAAGTACTCATAAAATATCTCTTTCTCTAATGTGGAAGTAGACTAAGAAGAGGGAGATTTGTAGCAGAGATTAGCTCCATTTGCAATGTATGAACTCAAGGAAAAACATGCTTTTAAAGAGTTTAATTAAAGCACTTGTTTATTTAATTATTTAAGTCTCAGTGTTTTTTCCTTCATCTTTTGAACTCGTGATTATTTGGATGATTGTGGATGCATTACAGTACCCAAGAGTGAAAAAAGAGTAAGAAACAGTTCCATAAAAGGGAAGAGATGGCAAAGGAGCAGAAACTCTTTATGGAAATCTGCTCTTGTAAATTAGTCTTTCTAATTCAAAAGGATCTTTTGAATCCTAGTCTCAATGTTTACTCATGTACTTACTCAAGTTATATAATGAAAAGTTCCAAAATATAAATTAAATATATGAAGATTTGGGTCTAAACCATTAAAAAGAAAAACAAGCTCTCTGTAAAATTTGTATTCTAGGATGCAACAAATATTCCAAACAAGGTATCATCACCTAATTATTTTACAGTTTCTCTATAATTAAAAGTGAAATAAGGTGGCCAGAATCAATTAGTGAATGTTTGCTTGAGGAATTAGAGTTGGCATTGAGCTTTGAAACTGAATACCTAACAGAAGACTATCACAACCAAAGGAAAAACATTGCATATGTCTAAAATGGAGAAAAACACACACATTCCAAGAATGTTAGTATGAAATGAATCTGTAAAGTGGACATTGCCCACATCTCAAACACATTTTAAATATTAATTCTTAGAGCAATATAAAAGACATTTAAAATGTGGATGGAGTTGAGAGCTATTTAGAAATATTTACATTTTATGACTAAAGGAAAAGAAAGAAATGATGGGCAAGAACGATCCTAGAATTTGTTAGAGCAATTCAAGAATGGAGTTAACAGTGTTTGTATATGTTTTTTGTTTTTGTTTTAAAAAGGATAAAACTATGGAAAATAAGACAGAATAAAACCAATGAAAATAAAACAGAATCAAAACCAATAAAAATAGACTAGTATAAATGATACAGGTTTTCAAAACCTTATGAAATCAACAATCGTTACCATAATGCCTTTTGTTGTCTTCAAAATAGCTATAGATACCTTTGGACATAGTAAAAATTAAACAGAATAGAATAGAATACAAATAATAAAAACAAAACACTGAATGCAATACAGGACTTCAAAACAAGCCAATACTAAATCCAAAATGGTTACCATAATGTCTTGCTATCTTTTAAATAGCTGCTCATACCATCAGATTTAATATAATCAAACAAAAAAACAGAATAAAACCCACCTACCCCCCAAAAAAAAAAAAACCAATAAAAATGATATGGTTTCCAGGCAGGGATTGCATCGTTGGGGCCTTTATTCTGTCCCTCCACAGTCCAAGAATGACACTGACACACAGAAAGAGCTTGGTCTAGCTGTCCCCACTCTGGCAGCAGCCCACTCATAGAGCTGTTTCCAGGTGGGGATCACCTCCTGGTGAGGTCTGATTCTCTCCCACCACAGTCTGTGAGTGGCTGTGTTTTTTTAAATGTCATAAAGACTCTTGATTATGCATTACAGATCCTTAAGGAATTGTAAGTAAAAAACATGCAAAATTAGAAAACTTACATGCTTCAGTAGCAAAAGTTGGGGGAAATTAAGGTAAAATTAATTTTATGATTCAGTGGAATTAAATACTGAACTTTATTAAACCCTCTTTTCTTTAGATTCTTAAATTAATTATGTATTTTTTCCTGTTGAGTAGATGAATTTCACTCATTACATAAATGACATGGCTAAAATCATGCCTTTATTTCCAAAGCATAATTTCAGTAAACATGAATAGTTTTTTCCTATTTTAATTTGGAAATTCTCCAAAAAAACAATTAATATTACCTTTTCTGTACTGCATTTCCATGACTGAAAATGTAAATATTCACCAAAGTAGTAGTGAAAAAAATCTACTGAATAACTCACTGTTCACCTTAAAATCACCGCATTTTTTACTCACCAATTCAACATAGGAGGACATTAGCAGAAAATCAAACTTGGTGGTAGAAGAAATATAGCAAGTTTTGGAAACCATAAGCTTCAGATGACCGTAAGTATCTAACAAACAGTTTTGAGGGGCAGTTAGATTTCCAATTATGTAGCTCCAAGATGTGGGCTAAATTATACATTGACTTTGAGGTAAAGTTCCTATGAATGAAAACTGAAGCACAAATACATGCTATTTCACAATGAAAAAATGAAAAAGAAATAAAATACATTTAAGATAAATCTCGAGATAACATTTAAATCATATGACCAAACAGACTGAAGAAAAAGGAGGAAGAAAAATAAAAGACCTAAAGCTAAAGGAAAAGCACCTTTCAACACAGAGGGTGTTGTAATCAACTGGAGTGTTTCATAAGTCACTTTGAGTAATACTTAGAACATTTTCAATGGACTTCTCAGGAATAAGGAGGATGTAACTGGTAGAGTGATGAGAGTAGGGAAGCCTGATTAGAAAAGGGGAAAAGAAAAAGTCAATTTCACTAGGAAGTGACTATGCCCAGAGCATGAAAGGACTCAGTTTTATTAAAACTCAATTGGGGTCCATTTTTTCTTGCAGTTTTCATAGTATATATGGGTGTTTTCATGTATGTATATGTTAGGACAGATTACCAGTTTGTTGTTCATGGACCTATTTGTATTTGTTCTTCATTTAAAAATTTACACTAAGAATGCCAAATGGAAAGGATAAATACAAAGAACTGGGAGAAACATGTAGAAAAAGTAAAAATACTGATAATGACAGATGAATTTTCTTCTCTAAATTTAAAACAAGTTTTTATACCAGAACCATAGTATTTTGTTTTCTTGATGTTGTTTTGCCACCTTCCTGTAATCAATGATTTTTTTTCCAAGTTCAAGATCTCTATTAGACTACATTAGAGCACTCAGCTCTAATGGACAGAATAAATTTTTGATCTTTGTATTCAGCATCTGTCTTAGTTACTTTTATCATTGTCTAGACAAAATACCTGACACCCACAGTGAAGGGAAGGAAAGTTTATTTATAATCTCAGAGTTTGTAGAGATTCAGTCCATAATCAACTGGCTCTAAGATAGGGTAGCATGGCAGAGGGACAAAGTCAGTGAGTGCAGAAGACCACAGAAGCAACAAGGGAAAGCCCTTAACTGCATTTTTCTAATGCTTCTATACTCTGTCTAGGCTACCAGGATTAGTGCAATGCCAAACCAATCAGTAGACTTATTTAAAAATCACACACACGTGCTTAATCTCATCATTACAGCACGAATCAACCACACACTTTAGATTCAGCCACCTCTGAAATAGTTTCACCTATGTTCACATGAGGATTTGGGGGGACATCTAAACACAAGTCATAACAACATTTTATTTCAGGTTATATAGGAAGAGGAAACAAGCAGCAATTTCTATGTGTTTCTATTAGCCCATTTATAGTTTATCAAATAAAAATGTTGACTCAAGTAAAAATATCACACATTCTTAATAATGAGAAGCAAGCTTATATGTCTTTTGAAACATCGTTGTAACTCAGAAAACAGTAATCCAAATTATGATACTTTAAAACCGTCAAAGCTTTGAATTAAAAGTCATTATAATTAATTTTAAATAGAAGTTCTTAGAACCTACTTTCGCAGTAAAATCACTATCTCTATTTCTCCCTCCAAGTTCTGTGAGAAGCTGTCTCTGAAATTTCTTTAGCTTAGGAAACATAAAAGAAATACCATTGTCCTAAGACTTCTACATAACAAACTTATTGAAATAACCAGGAAAGACTAAGTAGCAGAAAAAAAGACGGGAATGTTAGACTAGTCAGTAATGTTTTTCGTTTTTACCTCTGAGGTCCGTTCTGAAAGATTACATGGGAGACTTTCTGAACAGTAGTACATCTCCCATTCTCAGTAGAGTTCCATTCTTTATCTTCCTTTAACTAGCCTCTACTCTCCCTATGGATGAGAGGAGCTTTGTTCCAGGTCAATGTCTGCTCTTTTAACTCATACATTGATTCAAAAAGAATTTATTATTTCAACAATAATTAATACCGTTTTTAAGGGAGAAAAAATTACTTCCCATTTAATGTTATTTCAGTCCCTTTTGATATTAGCTTCAAATTTTATTTTCAGAGACTTTTGGAATGGATGAAGAGGGCTCTGAGTCTGCAGAGAGATGTATTAACGATATTATAGGAGGTTGAGGGAAAGATTATGGGATGTTCGGTGCAATGATCCCTACTCCAAATGCAGTCACAGAACTTACAATTTGCATTTACATGCTATGTATTAATTTCTTGCTTTGGAGTTGACTTAAAGATAAATTTCACTTATTAGGAAAAAATTATTGTAAAACATTTGCCTATTTAATTTCTAATTTCTCTTCCAGCTTTAAATATTCAGTTTCCAAATTGTTTCCTAAAATCATGCTCAAAAGTCGAAGTGATATTTACTTTAACAGGGCGGAGTACTCACAGTCTGTATTAGTTCCTGACAACTACTTTCTTTCAGTTCAGCATTTGCCTTATCTTTCATACTTGGTGCTTGACATATTTTCATCAGTTTTAATCACATTTCCAGAGATTATCAGTAAAAATGCAGAATGTTTCTCATTTGAGACTTGAAGAAGTTATATGGCCATGTAGCGAGATTCTGAATACCTGTACAATTGAACAGCAGAATCACATGCTTTTGAACAACCTCTGGTCCTTGTTACTTGTATGTCAGAGACTTCAAGGACATCTTATTCATCATGCTTATGTGGTTGTGGATAGAATTTCAAAACATTTGAGAACATACATTTCCTACTCGGAAAATACTCATTATAAAGTTAAAGGAACTCTAGTCTGAAAGAAAAGATGTTCACACATTCGTCTCTGTCTGGAATTTCTTCTATTCTCTTTGTCTGACTTTGAATTTTTCCTAACATAAAGCAAGTCATACACATGGAATTACTAGGATTATTCCAGCGTCATATTCTATTTTTTTTCAGGTTGTAGAGTAAGTGTTTAAGCTCTCTTCATAACTTTGGCACCATTTCTATTAAAGATGCTGATCATTGGATTCAAAGAGAAATGCATCAGAATGTCAGTGACTTTCCAAGTTTTTGCTGATAGTGCAGCAGGATGGATATGGAATGCCAGGGTATCTGCAAGAGACAGATGAAGAAAAAATCAATATGCAGATAGCCTTCACAAAGCATTTTATTTTATATTATTTTCCCTTTTATTGCTGAGTTAGAACATGCACAACTGTGGGTCATAGGAAGTAAATAAAATAGAAATGAGCAATTTGAGCAAGATCTCCAATCAGTAGCAGGAAAGCCTTCATTTTAAGGTTCAAACTTTTAGTAAATTCTTGTACTTGAGAAATACGGAATTCCTTCAATATAACAAAGTGGATTGGCACAAGGGGAACAAAAACTTTATGGAAGAAACATAGAAGAAATAATAAAACTATTTTTAACTTATTATATATCTAACACATTTGTGTCACAAGCAGAAGCACAGTAAAGATTACGTAGTTTCGGAGTGAAGGATACCAGGAATCGAATTCAGGACTTTGAGCTTGCCAGAGAGTTACTCATACCACTGAGCTATATCACCAGCCCCAAGATTAGCTAAACAAAATATGAGTGGCCAAAATATGAGCCCCACTGTTGCCCACTGAAGCCCACAAATGCCCTCGCCTCTTTTTAAAGTATAAGTTCTCAATATCTTGAACACTTAGAAGGGTATGGCTTGTTTCCTTGTCCTTCAGAAGTCAGAAGTGGTAAATTAGCTGGACATGTGGCACAGCTGTAATCTAAATTTTCTATATGGCTGAAGCAGGAGTATCCAAAGTTCATCTCTTGTCTATGAATAAGATCCTGTCAAAAAACATAAAGTGATGTACCTTAGTTACAAAGGCCCAATTTCAAACCTCAGTACTGAAAGAAAAATAAATAAATAAAAAGGGAAATAAAAGAAAAGGGAACCTTAACAAAGAGACAAATAAGAAAAATGGGAAATAGAAATATGAAAAAAACCAATAATCACAATGTCAATAAATTATAAATGTTTTGCACACAATAACAACAATCAAGTCACAAACAAAAAAGAATATCACTCAGAAGATTTTCAGTGTGCAGTAAACACTTCCCTGCTTGGGAGCTTGCAACACAGATTACTTGGGCATGCATAGCAGGTGAATCATTTAGTATGAGAGTGCTAGGTACTTTTACATGTTTATTTCATTTGTTCCTCACAAAGACCTTGCTGAACTAGCTCATTCTAGTTAACAAATGAGATGAAGACTCCAATTAATCAAGAAAGATTCTAAATATAAATCATAGATATGAAGTTCAAGGAATTAAATTAATTTAAATATCTAATTAGGGTTGTATCTCTGACTTTCAGAGCTCCTTGGGAGTCACTTCCTTGATGGATACATTATTATGCATCTATAAATGACATTCAAAAATTCCCTAATACTACCCTGATCTTATTCCAGGCATGATACTTCCTGATTTACAGTACAGTATTGGCCAATACAGACACAGACTGAAATCATGAATTGTACTATGTACTGCTCAAGGACACAAATTTTGTTAATTTAACTTCAAGATCCTGAGGGCTCAGTCTAACTCTCAAGTAAAAATTTAATATTCAATCATAATGATTTAAAAATGACTGATTGCTTTAGTTAATGTTTTTGTTTAACAGTTTTCAATTTTAGTCTCAAAATAATGAGAAGTGTCACAGTAGATTGTCATTTGCCTTTATTCTCTTCCATTCTTACCCTTTTTCCTTTCTCTTTGATGTGAACAACACTAACAGTCTCTGCCCATGACCCATTTACTAGTGATCACAAAAAACCACTTTCCTGTTCCAGTTACTCTCATGTGCTGGAATCCTCAGGTATGGTCAGGTCATACAGTGAGTCAATTCCCTGCCTGTCTCACATGGCTGGGAAATAACCATGAGATATTCTCTTAGCCTGCATTTGACTCCACAATAAAAAGGCATGGCAATTCCCTCCTTTTATATAATTTGATATTTAATGGTGTGTTTTTATTATACATAAACCATTGTACATAGCTCTGTGGCACAGCGCCTGCCTGGCAAGTGCAAGGTCTTGAGTTTGATTCCTGGCACAAAAAAAGAAAAGAAAGAAAGAAAGAAAGGAGGGAGGGAGGGAGGGAAAAAAAGAAGGAAGGAAGGAAGGAAGGAAGGAAGGAAGGAAGGAAGGAAGGGAAGGAAGGAAGGCAAACACATTTCTACTTTGGTCTTTATTATGGACTTGCATCTACCTTAATTAATTTGTATTCTGTATAAGCTCTGAAAGCCCCGGGAAGGTGGCAGGAATTCCTTGGGTAGCTCATACAATTTTTAGTCAGGGACAGGGATTAAAGCGAATACAGTGAACTGTGCTGCTAAGCAATTGAAGACCTTGGACAATTTAACTGACATTTACTAGTCTTGCATCCTTTACTTACAAGGGGATTATTCATTTTATAGATGCATCATCAGGTGATATGACACAATTTATTTAAAAGAGACACTAAATTTTTTAATAAAAGTATTATTGATTCATTATACTTTCTACTATCTAACCCAGTGATTAAAAATAATACAGACCTCAATAAATTATTGATGATGATAAAGCTGAAAGAAAGTAAAATTACACTCTTTAACCGTTACCCTACTAATTAGTAACATTCATAGCCTGAATTTCTCAGACACTTCTACATTTCCTTCAGTGTGATGCAGTTGGCTCTCTATTAAAAAAATTTCATAATTTAGTTCATTTCATGGTTTATGATCCTTCCAACCTCTTCCAAGTGCCCTGTATCCTCGCAGAATGAAATGGAGATCAAAAGACGTTACAAAAGTATACCTGTGAATATGTAAAAGTAAAAAAAAAAAGATAAATCATCATAAAGTGGGCGCTTGATTGGAAGCTGTGCCATAAACCAGTGCTATAACTTCAGTATTTCATATATGAATCAGTTAATATTACTGTCAAATTAGTTGAAACTCCCTCTTTATATCATGAGGCACTTGTAAAAATGGTGTGCAATAAAATTTTCTCATGTGTGAAAATGCACTTAACCTATGTTACGCCAAAATTTTAGGCATCCTGTGGTACCAGGTGACACCTTAGTGATATCCTCCTTTAGAAATAATCCAGTTCAGTTTGACTTTCTTTACATGCTGATGTAGTTATTTTACCTATTCCATTAACTGCTTGGAGCTTTTTATGATAAGTCCTTACCTGATTGCAGACTAGTACAACCCAGGTGATATACTTGGATTTTGGAACAAGGCTTCAAGGTATAAAATGTGATTCTAGAAAGTCGATTTAAGACTTTCTAGAAACTTTGTTTCTGAGTTGAAATTTAAAAAAAAAACTGAGGAAGTGAAATACATTTGGGAAGTGTATTTGATACACATAAGAATTTTAATGTAATAATTTAGTTTTTATTGTCAACATCTTATAGATGCTAAATTGAACATAAAAATCTGCGTTATTCTCCTTTGCATTAAACCTTATACGCCCTTCTCCATCAACTTGCAGTAAAAGTGGCTTTTCTTTTTCTGATTCTCTGTCACATGATAAACGAAGTGGGAGACATGCTGATAACATAATTGAGGAGAGATAGCTTTGAGTCAAGTTAGAGGCAAAACTTAAAATAAAAACCAAATGAACTAGTTTATACACAGTACCCTATGGAGCATGTTCATTGAAGTGTCTTAGGTCTGGCTTCCTCCACCACTAGGGGGCACAATTACACAACACACACAACAAACAACTGGTGGGCCAAAAAGGAGGGACTAGAAATCACCATTTGGAAATGGTTTTGAGAATTGTGTGCAGACAGTACACTGAAAAAGCTTTTGCCATATGCTTGCCAGGTTTAATTATATGTTGAGGGGTAAGAAGATACAATTGGCACATTGACTTGCTCCAGCCTATTTTTCCAGTCTTATTTTTCTCTATTTCCTCATAAAATGCCACTTGGAACCAGATTTGAAAGAGGCTCTCCCCGACACTAGGGGTCAGAGTTCTGACATTCACCATAACAGGACAATTTGACATTAAAGACTCAAAATCTTCTGAGCAAAATAAGATTAAGAGAGGAAATATGTATGGTTAACCTATGGAAAGCTTGCATAAATATATCTATTTTTCTAAAAGCAAGGGAATAAAACACCATTGTCAAATAAGATCAGAACTTTTAAAATATTTTTTGGAAAGAAGAATGTAAAGAATAGTGTAAATTTCTGTGACTAACTCTTTTGTAAGTTTTTTTATTGTTGTCCTATAATTTCAGAATGGTCTAAATAATTATGTTTATTTCTTCAAAATAAACACTTATTGATAATGACACAAAGAATGTTTCTGGGCCTGATCCTCAGTGTCCTTTGGTTATGCCTGCAGAGCTTTCCGCTTCTGTGCCTTAAACCCCAGTGTTGGTCCTGATTCCAGCCCTCCTGCCTCCTCGGTTCCTTCCTGTTCTTGCTCACTTCTGTCCCTTCTCCTAACAGCTAGTCTCAGAGGGCTTTCTTGAAGTCTAATGTTTTACCCTTTATCTTTGCCACTCTCTCCCAAGGTTTCTGTAAAAATTTAATTTTCTGACATTTCTTTACCTTCCTTTTCTATACACAACCATGAATTTCCCTTTTGCTGTAACTGTATTCAGATTAAGTCAAAGTTAGTGTATACTTGAACAGAAAATTTCACAGATGCCGAAAAACTGCTCAGAAATAAATTCACATGCAATTCAGGGAAGTTGAGGACTTGTGATTGGAACTGCATATTTCACTCTTAGATACAGAAATAGACATAGATGATATAAATAGATCTCTACATATCAATAGATAGATGGGAGAGATGATAGACCGATATGAAGTTTCTTATTCTTAAGTGATTTATGCAATTATTCTTATCTCTAATTCAATAAATACGGACAACAAATTAATTAGAAATAATTGCATTCTCTGTGAAGAAAGATTAGGTATCACAGAAGTGATACAGTGAACAACCCAAATAACTGCATGTTTATAGTTACATAGCTGGGGTGGTCAGTGAGATTAGCCAAATCAACAGGTAGAGAGGGAGTTGGTAACCAGCCTGGGTTTAAATCCTGACTTTACCAAAGATCGTTGTGAACATGGACAACAGTCTTAAATTCAGCTATTCAAAATATAATATAAAATTCCAATTTAAAGTGCTTTGATGGAGACAAAATTACTGTTTATTTAAATTCACTTACATGAAATGAAAACCTCAAACTTTCAGAACATTTAAGTGGGGATAAAGAGTTTCTAGTCTTTACTGGGATGACTAAACTAAGGTTTCAGTTACCAAAAGATTGTAAGTTTTAAAGCACAAGAGTTGATTTTTGAAATTCCTCTTTCACAGAGTTTTAGAGACTTCTATAAAGTTGAATGTGAAGCCTGAACTACTTCTTTGGATATATGCTTTATTTTAGGGCAAAAGTTATAGAATCATTAGAGATCTTCTTATGTTAGCACATGTAACTATTTTATTTTTCTAACAAGTTCAAGACAAACAGTTATAATTAACCTCTTTATTGATAGGTAGTTAAGTGCATCATAATGTTTCACTATAAAATAATGAAATACATTTTACATGTTACAATTTGAAATGCTTTTTTTTTTTTCCAATTGCTAAAATTTGTAAGTAACTGATGGAACATGACATGAAGTGACAAAGGAAAACAAATATTGTGTCATACTACTGGTGGGAACATAATGGCAAAAAAAATAGAAAAAAATGGAACTATTTGAGGACAGTTTTTCAGAATAAAAAAATTGTTAACAAAAGTTATTTCTATAAAGAAATTTTATTACAAGACATGAAGTAATTTAGAAAGAATTTTACTTTCTATAAAATACCTTATTGTTTGAATTTTTAAATTAAGCAAAATAAAACTAAACTAAAATTCCATGGTCAAATATTTTTCTATACATATCACAGATTTTATTTCTTGCTTGAAAATTCATAATGGTAATTAAGCTATGAGAAACCCCATGTTACTCAATTGCTGCATCCTTTCATTGAATAACTCTTATTAATATGTCAATAATTATTTCTGTAAAACACTTTAGAAAGCCATTCTGATTTTCAGTGAATAGCTATAAAGGAAATAGATTTTCCCAAATAACAAATTGCTCGAAATAAAACACTCTCAAGATTTTCACAAATATCAGCCTCATGCCTTTAGTTTGAAGAGCAAGCAGTCTCTGTGAACAAAGGACACTTCCCATGATGGCTTCAGTAATTACCTTTGTGCTTGAGAAACTTTGTGTTTCAGGACAGTTTATACTGCTAGCCACAAGTATGTGGTCCCTGCAGGAAATCATCGAGCCCAGGAACCTAATACAATGAAAATCATTTACTCTAACATGCTTCAGTGTAGCTCCAATATACAGCTTGAGGCGTTAGCGAGATATAACACAATTCCTTTATTTTCTCAAACTATAGCTCCTTTTAGTTTGCCTCACCTGCTTTAGCTACTGACATTCAAATTGACTTTTTGCATTTATAATACCAGTTTCTGTCTTGTTTTTACCATTGTCCATTGAGACCACTGCTGTGATTTTCTGCTGATGCACAAGACAGAAGAAAGTGTCCTGGAAAATGCACCACTTATTCCAGTCATTTTGCTAAAGGACACTCAAGTGTGGGTAAAGTCGTCAGAGAAAATGACAGAGAGCTGCATGCTGCTGTCAGGAATTGCTTCCTCATCAGTGGCCCAATTTTCTAAAGCTAGACTAAAATCTCATACGCTCTTCAGCTTTCAGACAAGTAATATGTGAACTATAAGACATCCTAACTACAGGTTTGAGCAGGGTTATTTTAAAAAAGGAAAAGAAATATAAAGAAAAAAAAATGAAACACTTAAAAAAAAAGTCTCAGTGTTGCAAAGTCCTAGCCAGGGACACTAGTGCTTTGAAAAAAGCAGCAATAAACTTGATCTAAATGTCTATCACAGATACTGCAAAGTTTACAGGGTGCTTTGTGTTCCGCATGTTCTGGGAGAAAAAAAAAAGTGAAGAATGATAGTACACTGTGGGAAGAGGAAAGGAAAAGGAATTGCAATTTCCAACAATGAGAAATTGTGTCTTAGAAAGCAAACACAGAAAGGAAAAAAGAAATTAGGACATCAGACAGGAAGAAAGACAGGAAGCAGAGAAAAAAAGAGCAGCCACAGTTCTGTATTTCACAAGATGAGTCCCAGAAGGCAATAATTTTCAAGGTGATGCAAGAAATTTTACAAAATATAAAGCCAAAGTAACAATAATCAACTAAGTTTAATGTGAAGTTTTTCAGAACTTTTACTTCTTATAAAATTTCTTTACTTTAAAAAGGGATGTATCTTTTGTTTCATTTAATATTGAAAATTATTTTTATTGATCCAAGTCCATTACCATTGCAAAACTATTCCTCTGATTTTACTGATTAAGAGAATTTGGAAATCTTTATTTTCACTTCTGTTGATCTTAGCTTCAAAGGAACAATTATCTGTCTTTTATTGGATGCTAATCATTCTGTCTAAAAGTACAAGAATTTTCCAGATTAGTTTTTGGGGCATCATTCTGCTACAACTCATTATTGACTATGCATTGCCCAATCCATCACCTCGGTACAACACAACTATCTCCTTAATTTCTTGGGTAATACTCTCCCAGGCCCCATTTTCTGAAATAGTTATACTATCAATGGAAAAAAATAAACAAATAGATCTTGATTTCTGAATATCAATTGAGAAATGCTAATGAATTTGCTAGAAAAATCAATGTTTGCTATTTGATGCTGATAAAAGTCTACCTAAAGTTGACAATCACTACACACAGTTAAGTAAACATTGTAGGTCACTACTGAGTGCCATTTTTGCCCTAATCAATGTAGACCTTCCAAAGGTGTAGAACCTTTTTCTCTAGTGTTGCTTTCTTTTTTCTCCACATTCTTGTAGGAAACATCAACTTGAAAATACTGCGTTTGGAACTTAAAAGGTTAAAAGTTTGAAAGTCACCACTTCTGTCCTTATAACAAGCAAAAAATTACCTAATAAAATTTTTTCCTTTCTTTCTTTCTTTCTTTCTTTTTTTTTTTTTTTTTTTTTTGACACATCAGAAAAGTGAAGTTGTGGAGCAAATCATTACTAGGAAATCTGGAGAAAATTTTGCATCAGGAAAATCAAAAACAGACTCTGGATAACTAGAATGGAGTGACATTTGTGATATTTTTACAAACTTCCAGGGGCCAACTTTGAATGAGAAACTCCTAGGATCACCGTCCTTAAAAAAGAAAAAAAATGCATAATTTCATAGTCTTTACCATCAGATTTCCCACCAGATGCTCAAAGTATGACTGAAGGATGAGCTTTTAGGACTCTGACAATCAACAGAGAATAAAAGAATAACCATTATTATATCTATCCAGTCTTCATACAAAAACCTACCCCTGGAAGAAAAGACTGCTAGAGATGTATCTCTTTAGGGGTAGGGAGTTTCCACTCCCATTTCAGATCCTTGGAGTCTTCCTGTCTCATTCAAGTGGCAAAGCTGCACCGTCACAAGGAACTGAGATCTTAACAATATGGCTTTGGAATGACAGCAAGGAGAGGAAGTAGGCAGCAGATGGGAGTTTATGCCTCTACAGAAACGCTCTTGAAAGTTAGACTACATGGATAATGTAAGCAGAAAAATTGGGAAGTGATAAGACTGAGACCTCATCATAGAATCAAATTTTGTTATAGAGGACATCCACTAATTGTTACCATAGTAACCATGGATGGTAGAACTTCAGAACTAGTCTTAAGTGATGTCTTATGGAATAATACAGATGGAAAATGAAGGGGAGTCAACGTGTACCAGAGGAATTCAAAGCACCTGTCACCAACAGCCATAGGAAACATTAAAAAATCTATTATATAGTCAGATTAACATGAAACACTGCTTTTGTTAAAGCTTCATCCTCTATTATTTGACACATCATGTCCAGGTTTCAGAAAGGGAATGAAGAGCAAGAGGAGGAAAAAGAAAAGGAAGAGGGAGAAAAAGAAAAGAAGGGAAGGGCAAGGAGAGAGGAGGGAAAGAAGAGGAGGGAAAAGGAGAAAATGACAATTTATTTTAAAAGCAAGACAAAACATATTCTCAAGAGACAAAGCAAGCTTCAGGACAGAATCACATAGGACACACACAGAGGTAGAAATTTTCAGACAGGATCTTTAACGTAACTATGATTAATAACTTTACAGGCTGTACTAGAAAATGTAGATAATATGCAGGAATAAATGGCTAAGGTAAGCAGAAAAAGTGAATTTGATTTTAAAAAAATGTCCTACACTCTTAACTGAAATAAAGATTTTTTTTCTGATCTTTTCATTAGTACAATGGATATAACTAATAAAAAATTCTATGAGCGTGATGCCATATTAGTTCAAACTTTTCAGACATGTAAGGAGAAGAAAGAATGAAAATAACAGAAAATAATTTCTTAGGACTGTAGAACAATTACAGGTGTAACATATAAACAGATATACACAGTAGGCCTGCCGTGAGAAGTAAGTAACAAAAACAAACAAAAAGCAAAACACCCACCCTCATTGCTGTAACCACAGAAATAATCCCACAGAAGGAAGTCTTTCTCAAAGCAGAACTAGTTGATTTCATTCCTAGAGCCTTTCCCTGAAAAATGGTATAGGAATTTCTTCCGGTAGATGAAAATTCGATCAGATCAACACATTTGGTCTACATAAGGAACAGATCATTGGAAAATAAATAACTGATGATAAATTCGTATCTCTTATTTTTTCCTAATCTTAATTAAAGTAAGAGATGGCTATATAAAATAGTAATAGTAGTAGTGTATTGAACTATTATAGCATGTGGATAAGTGAAATGAAAGACAAGAATGTCACATGAGACAAAAGGAAAGAATTTGAAATACTTTTAGAAGATGCCTATTACCTTAAATGGAAATATATAGTGTTATTTTACATAGGCATATGCAGTTTAAAATGTATATTATGATGCTAACACACAGAAAATGAAATTGCATAATATATTCAAAACCAGAGAACACAGAAAGAAACATAAAAATTCAGTGAGTTATCCATAGTTGCAAAGAAGATGGATGTTAATCTACTTACATTAATGATCAGTTTAAATTAGGGACCTAAATATCCAATTAAAGGACAGCAATTATCAGAGAAGATCACACACACACACACATGCAAGCACGCACGCACGCACTCACATACCACCACCGCCACACCATCCACATATTATCCACAGGAAAAATATCTTAAAATTTAGAATAAAAGTAAAAGGATAGAAAAGTACACCATACTAACACTAAAAATTATAAACAATTTAGCTAATCAGAAGGAAGAGGAACTGTGCTAATTTTAGACAAAGCAGACTTCAGAACAAAGGTTAGCAAGCATAAGAGATTTGTATCATGATAAGGAGGAAAGTTCTCAAGAGATATATGCAAATCATATCATGTGTGACCTCACAAAGAATTTCAAAATCCATGGGGCAAAAATGATAGGACTAAAAGGGAAAGTAGAGAAATCCACCATGATAGTTGAAGGCTACAAAATTCTTGTCTATATTGAGAGATACATTAGGCAGAAAATCAGTCAGGCTATAGATAATTTGAACAGCCATATCAATTAGATTGATTTAATTCAATTTTTAAAATTTTATTTAAAGAAAAAAAAACAAAACCAAAAAGGGTAGAAGTAATACATAATTTCAAAAAAATAAACAGTAAGAAATCACTAGCTGATAAATTACATATTGTCCTCTTACAAACAGTTGTTCAACTTACAAAAGTAAAGCATACAAAGTGGATATTTAAACAGTGAGAATGCAAACAGTTCTGTTCAAATATCCAACAAACAGTAATGTGGATATCAATCCTATACACTTAAACATACTTGCAGCTATATCCTTTAGAGTGCTTTCTTTTCCTCTCTTTTTAAAATAGCAATTAAACATTTTGGGTTTTATTTCTTCTACATTTCTTATTACTTTTTACACTACAGACACAATGTAATATTTATAAATATTATTCTTATTTATTTCACTAATGAGGATCGCATCAAGTTCTCTCTATTTACCTATGAAGGCCTCAAGATCATCCTTTTTTATACATGACGAATATTCCATTGTATAAAAATACCACATCTATTTCATCTACTCTGCAGTTGATGGGTATCTTGGTTGTTTCCAAGATTTAGCTTTTATAAATTGTGGTGCTATGGACATGGGGGCACATGTATCACTGTGATATGATCTTTTCATCTTTTCTGGGGAAATACCCAGGAGGGGAATAGCTGTGTTGAATGGAACTTCCAATCCTAGTCTTTGAGAAATCTCCATAGTGATTTCCATAGTGGATGTACCAGTCTACACTCCCACCAACAGTGGAACAGTGTTCCTTTTTCCCCACAGCCTTGCCAACATTTGTTATCAGTTGATTTCTTGATGGCAGCTATTCTTTCCGGAGTGAAATGAAATCTCAATGCTGTTTTAATTTACATTTCTCAAATGACCAGTGACACTGAACATTTATTAATGTATTTATTTGCCATTTGTGTATCTTCATCTGAGAACTGTGTGTTCATCTTGGATATCATTTTTGGAGAGGGTCTTTGAATTTGGGGGGCATTGCTGTTTTTCAATGTTTTGTATATTCCGAATATAACTCCTTTGTCTGAGGGGTTGTTGGCTAAAATTCTTTAATACTCTGTGGGTTTTCTTTTCACTCTGTTGGTGCAGAAACTTTTCAATAATATGAGATCCCAGTTGTTGATTCTTTGAAGCAATTCTCAAGCAGTTTGCATTTTGTTCATGAATTCTCTGCCTACCCTTGTGTCTCCAAGACATCTACCTACCTTGTCTTCCAGTAAATTTAGTGTTTCTATTTTAATATTTAGGTCTTTGATCCATTTAGACTTTAGTTTTATGCAGGGTGATAGGCATGAATCTAGTTTCAGTCTTTGTCATCTGGAGAGCCACTTTTTCCAGCACCATTTATTAAAGAACATGTTTAGTCTGTTTGTCAAATATCAGGTGGCTGAGTATCTTTGTAGTTGTGCTTGCATCTTGTAATCTGTTCCATTGTTCCTCAAGTCTATTTCTTTGCCAGTACCATACTGATTTTATCACTGTGGCTTTGTAGTATAGCTTAAAGTCAGGAAGTGAGATGCCTCCTGACTTGCCTTTGTTGCCCAGAATTGTAGGTTTCTTCTGTTTCCAAATGAATTTTAGGAGTGTTTTCTCTAGATCTGTGAGGTATGTGAATGGTATTTTGATTGGGATTACATTAAATCTGTATAACAGTTTTGGAAGTATAGTCATTTCCCAATGTTGGTTTCCTAGCCAAGAGAAAGGAATATCCTTCCATTTTCTAATATTCCTTCAATATTTTTTTAGCATAGCATAATTTTCAACATATAGGTCTTTTACATTCTTGGTTACGTTGACTCCTAAATATTTCATTTTTTAGATGCTATTGTGAAGAGTTATATTTTCATATTTTCTCTCTCTTGGAGTTTTTTGTTTGTGTACAGGAATGCTATTGATTTTTGAGCACTGACTTAGTATCCAGCTACACTGCTGCATTTGTTTATTAATTCTAGTAATCTTTTAATGGAGATTTTTTTTAGTCTCCTATATAGTATATCATGTCATCTGCAAATAGTGATAATTTAACTTCTTCTTTTCCTATCTTTATTTGTTTTATTTCTCTCTCTTGTCTGATTGCCCTTGCTAGTGTTCCCAGAAGAGTGGCAATAGTGGACATCCTTATCTTGTTTTTTATTTTAGTGTGAAAGCTTTCAGTTTTTGTCTGTTTAGTATATTGTTGGCTGTTGTTTTGTCATAGATGACCTTTATAAAATTGAGGGAGACATGTGTCTTCTAAGTTTCTGAAGAGTTTTATCATGACCATGTGTTGAACTTTGTCAAAAGCTATTTCTGCATCTATTGAGATGATCATGTGGTTTTAATTTTTGGCCCTGTTAATGTTTTTAGTTTTGTCTCTGTTATTACATTTATTGATTTGCATATATTAAACCATCCCTGAATTCCTGGAATGAATTCCATTTGGTCATGATGTATAATCTTCTTGATGATTTGCTGCATTCTATTTGCAAGTTGAGAATCTTTGCACCAATGTTCATTAATAAGACTGGCCTATAGTTTTCTTTTATGGTTGAGTCTTTCTCTGGTATTGATATGAGAGTAATACTTGCCTCCAGGAATGATTTAGGGAGGATTGCTTCTTTTCAATTTCATTGAAGTGTTTAAGGAGTATTGGCATCAGATCTTCTCTATATTTCTTGTAGAATTCAGCTGTGAATCCATCAGGACCTGGGCTTTTCTTTGTTGGTAATTTTTTTATTACATTTTCAATTTCAATAGCTGATACTGGGTTATTCAAAATTGCTAAAACTTCTTGGTTGAGCTTGGGTTGTCCATATGTTTCTAGAAATCTGTCCATTTCCTCTTTGTTTTCCACTCTTTGGGAATAAAGATTTTCACAGTAGGTATTCGTGATCTTTTGAACTTCCATAGGATCTGTAGTAATTTCCACCTTTTTCAGTCCTTATTGCATAAATTTGGTTTTTTCTTTTTCTTGATGAAGTTAACTAGAGGTTTGCCAATTTTGTTTATTCTCTCAAAAAAACCCAGCTTTTTGATTCGTTAATTCTTTGTATTTTTTTGTTTTCAATTGCATTTGATTTCTGCTCTAATCTTTTACAACTTCCTCTCTTCTATGAGCTTTGGGTTTATCTTGCTCTTCTTTTTCTAGAAGCTTGAAATGAAGTATTAAGTTGTTTATTTGCCCTCATTCTGTTTTCTTGATATGACAATTTATTGCTATATATTTCCCTCTTAAGACTGCTTTCATTGCATCCCACAGATTACAGTATATTATTTTGGCACTTTCATTAAATTGTATGTGTTGCTTTATTTCTTCTTTAATATCATCTGTAGCCCACTGGTAGTTCAAAACGCTGTTACTTAATTTCCATGTATTTATGCAGGTTTTGCAATTTCTTTTGCCATTAATTTTCAATTTCAGTGTGCTATGGTCAGATATTACACATGGGACAATTGCAATACATTTGCAGTTACTTAAGAATGTTTTATGGGATAATATATGGTCTCTTTTGGAGAATGTTCCATGTGCAGCTGAGAAGAATTTGTAGTCTGATGTGGTTGCATGGAACACTCTGTAAGCATCTACTAAGGTATGATTCGGTTCTATTGTTTCTTTGCTGAGTTTTTGTCTAGTTGAATTATCTCTTTGTAACAATGGGCTATTAAGATCTCCCGTTATAATTGTGTTCTTGTGTGTTTGGTTTTTCATGTCCATTTGTATCTGTCTTATATAGTTGGGTGCTCCTATGTTCGGCACATATTTATGTTGTGATTCCAAAGGGCTTTCCTTGATAGGAGAGTTGTGTGTTTTCTCTAACAGCTTTTAGTTTCTGTTTTTATGCTGTATGCCTCAGATGTTAATTATTATGTATTTGGGTGTAGACTTATGTTGTTTGTGACTTTTTGGAGTTCTATAGGTCACACTTACCTGAATATCAAATTTTTTCCTATGTTTGGGCAATTTTCTGCTATTGCTTCTGTGAATATTTTAGTTATATCATTTACATTGACTCTTGCATCATCACTGATGCCTATTAATCTTATATTGTTGCTCTTAGCATCATCTTGAAGCTACTTTGTTGCCTTTCATGCTGCTTTGTTATTTTTAAAAGTTCTTTCCTTTTATGATCACTAATTGCAATCCTTTCCTCAAGGTCTAAAATCCTATCCTCAGCTTCATTTAAATGGTTTTTCATGCTTGGAATAGAATTTTTTGGTTTTGGCTGGCTCTTTGAGATTGTTTTATGAATTCTACTTGTTTTCTATTTTGTTCTTTCAAGGGTCAATCATTTTCTCATGCTCCTGTAATTTTTCTCTATTTCTTCTTTATCTGTGTTCAGCAACTTCTTACTAAGGTTATTATTTCCATCTTTATATGGAAAGGTACTTCTAATTTGATTTCCTCTATAGCCTCATGGGGTTATTTTTTATTTCACTTAGTATCTTTTCAGAGATGTCTAGTGTATTACTTTTGAAGTCCTCTATTTCAATGTCTCCTGTACTTGCTCCTAGTGGACTAGATATCTGAGACAGCATTTTGCTATTTTCCACTTTCGACTTAATAATTGGTCCTTCAATCCCACTAGTGACAACTGTTGGTAGGGTGCTTTTTGAGGTCCTAATGTATGGTTGATATTTGTCCAATTATTGGGTCCCACAATGAAGAAGTTGGCCAGTCACCTGACTTCCCACTGCAGGGCCTGCTGGGTGAGTCCTATATTCTTCCTGGGCTGACAAGACCAGTAGTATTGATGTAGGGCAACTTTTAGTTCCTGGTATTACTTTATCTTTAGTTTATTGCTGGTCACCAAATCCCCCTGTCTGTAGTGTTTCTGTCAGCTGAGGCCTTACTGTGTCCTTATTATGTGTCTGTGTGTCTCATAAGCCCTTTTGATTTTCTCCATGTTGGGGGAGTCCTTATTGGCACACTCCTCTCGCTACCCCATGTTTTCTTTGTGCAGGAAGGGTCACCCACAATCTTGGCAGACTCACTAAGGTCTTACAGGTAGTTAGAGAGAGCTTTACTACTGGCCCTATTTACCCACCCTACATCTCTATTTTAGGGGCATATTCACCACACTGACTGGAGCCTGCTGAGATCTTCTCTTTGGGTGAGGCAGTTTCTGAATCGCCCTTCAAACTAGCACAGTTAATCTGTTGAGGTCCAAGGTTCTGGGAGAAAGGGTGAGAGCTGAAGATCAACAGAGGTATTAGGTCCAGGAGGTAGGGAGTGTCCCTGAGGGGCTAGCAGATGTCCTAAGTCTGAGTATCCACTGGGAGCAGGCCAAGGTCCCAGGGCAGCATGGTGTTCCTTAGTAATGACTGGAATCCTGCAGGAAGCAGGCAGCTGTGTGGGCCAAGGTCCCAGGGCAGGACACATTCCCCAGGGCTGGCGGAAGTTACACACAAAGTGCTTGGCGGTACGGGGCCAAGGTCCCAGGGCAGCGTGGTCTTCCCCAGTGCCGGCTGGAGTTGAGCCTGTTTCTGGGTTTTGAGCAATATTTTAAAGCTTCCTTGGCACACTGGTAATCACATGGCCCACTTTTGGTTCTGGGGCAGACTGCTGGCACCTGCTTTCCACTTGGAGCTCTCTGGATGTAGGCCAGTTGGGTCTGCCGGGACTCTGTGTGTCCCCTGATGATTTCATATGCAGGTCATGGTCTTCCTGCTTGGGAGCAAAATTCTAAGGTTTCTGCTGCTCTCTGGATTCCAGGCCCTGCTTGCTGCTTTGAGTTTGTTGGGTGTGGCTAGTTGGGCCTGTATGTACCGTCCCTTGTGTTTTAGGGTGATTTCAGACACAGTGCATGGTCTTACTGTCTAGGAGCTAAGTTCCAAGGTTTTCCTACATGCTAGGATTCAACCGGTGCACCTGGTCAGGGCCCAGCACTGGATTCCAGGTCTTGCTTGCTGCTTGGAGTTCTTTAATTGAATTTTATAATTTCATTCTTATAACAACACAGTCTTTATCTTCCTCACATGGAACATACACAAAGGTAGTTACGCTGTGGAGTACTTAATACATACTCACAAATTGAAAAATAAAAATCATATCAAATGTGTTGTTATATTAGAAATTAATCCAAGAAAGACAACTGGAAATTCCTAAGTATCTGAAAACTAAGAACTTATTTCTAAATAACACATGGATCAAAAACAAATTTCTTGAGCTGAGTACGGCAGTGCAGGCCTGTAGTCCCAGTACACAAGGCTGAGGCAAGTGGAACACTGTGAGTTCCAGACCAACCTGGGCTTCAAGGTGAGTTAAAGGTCAACCTGAACTGCATGGCAGTTTTTGTCTCAAAAGGATAAAAGTAAACAAACAACAATAAAAATAAATTTCTAGAAAAAGTAAACATACAGTAAACTAAATAAAAATGACAAACAACAATAAAAATGAATTTCTAGAAAAAGTAAACATGTAGCAAACTACATAAAAATGAAGTAAAATATCAAAATTTGTGAGACATAGTGAAAAAAGTACCGAAAGGGAAATTTATAGTATTAAATGCAAATGTTGTACTAAAATCAATAATCTTCCTAATGTTTCAGAAAGCTAGAGCAATAATAATTTAAGCCCAGAGAAGACAGACAGAACTCATAAATTTAAAGAATATATCAATGAACCAGATCATTAAAACAATAGTAAAAAGTCACCAAAACCGAAAATGAGAAAAAATCAGTGGAATTGGCAAGACTTGAGATCAATAGATAAAGAAATCTAAGGGGCAGCTCAAAGAAAAAACAAATGAAGTTATGTATGCACAATTTTTTCTGTGTAGTCTTCAGTTAAATGACATGAATTAAGGAGAAAATTGTGACTATTTTTCATTTACACATAAAGACATAGATATGTAACATTTAGATAATATATGGAGATTTTAAGGTTAATAAGGTCATTCCTCAGTTAAGTCTAAATTCAAACAACTTATGATTTTATATTTCACTTATATTGTATTGAACAATAATTTTATTTCTCAATACTGTGTAGTTTATATTGAGTTTATATCAACTGAGAAGACTGATTGTAAGGAGCATTTCATCTTAAAACAAATTTTTTTAAATGATTTATTTTTTACTACAAGAAATTCACAGTTACAGAAATATGAGGACTCTGTTACTTCACAATGGTGTGAGAGCAACACATAATCAATTAATTAATTCTTAATTAATAGGATACAGAGAATGGCAGTCAGGATCTCATGCATGTGATGCAATTTCTCTGCAACTGAGTTATAGCACGAGCTCCTTTAAACACATTTTTTTTTTCTTTCTCTTTTTATCCATACTGGGGATCGAACTCAGGATAGCCTGCTTGCAAGGCAGGTGCAAGGCATTTGCTGCTGAGCTGAATCCCCGGCCCCTAAACACATTTTTGATATGAGATGTTTTCATTTGAGGATGGGTTTTATTGGAAGATAACATCACCAAAAATCAAAAAGCACTGGTAAAAAAGCTTAGAAAGTTAATGGAAAATAAATGACAGATAATATAAATATTTTAGTACCTATGTAAAATAAACTATGGCAAATGTTATGACAGTAAATGTAAATATATTTAATATTTAGACAATTAATGATAATTGTTTTGGAAACCAAGACTAACGCTTTGAATTATCACTACCATTATCCTTTACCACTATTAAAATGTTTTAATGAAATGTATAAATAATCAATTTTATGGTTTTTGTTTTGCTTGTTTGCTTTTTTGTTTTTGCAGTACTGAGGACGAAACTTTGAGTCTTGTGTATGTTAGGAAAGTATTGTACACCCAAGTCTTAGTAGCAAAGTGTTTTCAAGTATCATATATGGCACTATAGGTTTTATTATTCAGAATACTACTAATTATACATAGATAAATAGATGACATTTCCTGTAAGGAAATTGATGGCAACTGTTCAGTGAGCAACAAAATCGAAGTATTGAAGCATATATCAAAAGAGAGAACCCTAGATTTGATCCTGAGACCTCAGAAAAGACAGTGAGACAGAGAGAAAACAAATGAAAATCCTAAAAATAATATCATAAAGTAGGTAGATATTTGCTCCATTGTAAAGGTCATCCATATGCATAACAATGGCTTAGAATACCACCTGCAGTGTCAAGGTTGGAAAAATGCAAAATAGCTGTCAGCACATTGGAGAGCCAAGAGATTCACTAAAAAAAGTCAAAGGGCTGGAGCTCACTGCAGAATCCCATGAATATCAATATCCAGAACCAAAGCACCTGTACGCTGGAAGCCTGGAGACAGATATCCAAAGTCCATAAACAGCAAAAACCTCCTTCTTCTTTCCTGTTCTGTTCCATCCTGCTATAAGCCTATCTGCTGGGGCCACCCTGTTTAGGTTAGATCTTCCCTCTTTAGTAACTCAGTTATCCAAACACACCCAAAACAGTGCTAATCAGCTCAGCATTTCTTTTCAAATTGGCACCACAATTATTGATCACAGATCTTAATGTTTTTATCTCCTCTCGTTAATATGTTGAAAGCTTGATCCCATAGTGACGGTATTGGAATGAGAAGAATCCTTGAGATGTGATTAGGTCATAGAGGAATAGTCTCCATAAATGGAATTAGTGCTCTTATAAAGAAATCTGTAGAGATCTTGCCCTCTTTACCATCACCAAATCTCCTAGGCCTTGATGCTATACTTCCCAGCCTCCAGAACTAGAGAAGTAAGTAGTAATTTGAGTTGTGACTTATATCCATATGGCCTCCCAAATCCTCACGTGCTTGTAGGTGGGGCATTTCTGAAGTGGCTGGATCTGGAGTGTGTGATGCTGGGAGTAAGTGTGGGTAACTTCTAAATTAGTCCATTGATTGGTTTGGCATGATTCTGGGTGTGGATAGTGGGAAGGCCCACCCTTGATGTGAGTGCTACCTGCCCTAAGGATGGGTAGCCTCGATGGAATAAAAGGGACAGAAAGAGGGTCATTGCTTGTTACTTGCTTGCTGTCTTCTGCCAGCTTGGCCATGGACTGTTTACCCTCTGTTGTGCCCTTTTGCTCTGCCATCCTGTCTTGGAACCAGGTGATTATGGACTGAAACTCCTACAAACGTTAAGCACAATAAACTTTTCTTCCTTTAAATTGGGGTGTTGGTTATTTTGTTTCAACAATGAGAAAAGTAACTAACAATTGGTTATAAACCACCAAATTTAGGACAATTTGTTTTAACAGCCTGATTATACTAAGACACAAAGTATGTTTTCAAGGTATTCATACATAAAATAAGGAAAATATCCTGACTCCTTTACCAATTACATTTCTTGCTGATACTATTATTATTAGTATTATTTTTACTGAGAGCTGTTTATATCCATGTCATTCAAGTGTGAACTTTTGATTGACGTATGCTTCATTAGAGTAATAAACTGCCTTATGGACACTTGGCATAGGTTAGCTGTTGCTGAGAGAGACTACAATGCCAGGCAACTTCTCATGCTTCATGATTGCAAGTAAAAACTCAGTACAGGCTAACCAACATGGAAGGGACTAGAAGAAGGGTAACTCTCAGAATATTTAGGTGCGCATCCCACACAGCTCTCGATGTTCCCAGAGTAAAGACAGTGAGAGGATGGAGGAAAAAAAAGACAAGAGTTGAGATATTGAAAACTGAAGTGATATGGAGCCCCCTCACCTGACAGGAAGGAGGGAAGCAAGGAAAGAAGGAAGGAGAGGGGGAGGGGGAGGGGAAGGGGAAGGGGAAGGGGAAGGGGAAGGGGAAGGGGAAGCGGAAGGGGGAGGGGGAGGGGGAGGGGGAGGGGGAGGGGGAAGGGGAGGGGGAGGGGGAGCGCCTATGGCTGCAGAGCTTTATTTATACACTTGGAAGATTGAGCATCATGTGAAACCTCTCTTCCTATTAGCTTACTCATGTGACTTGCCTCAGGCGCTCTGTGTTCTCAGGGCTGGCCTTGCTCCAGCCCCACATGCAATCAATCTCTAGATTCAGCAGCTCCCTACACTTAGGAGATCAGAAAGTTGGGGCAGGCATCTGTCTTGTTATAAATAAATATGAAATCATGTCACAGAAATAGTCTGGAGAAATAGACACTAAATGCTCAAGTTGCACCTTAGTTTTGACTTCACCAATATTTCTTAAACTTACTTTCTTACTTTTTGACATCTAGTATCCAAATCTGCAGCAGACTTGTCGCATTAGTAGAATTTAAGGCACGTGTCCATGTTCTACCTGCAAAGAATGAATCAGTGAATAGCAGACAGCTTTCTTGTCTCTGCCATGAGATTCAGGCTTAGCCAAATTAGTCAAAAACTCTGCAATTATAAGAATGGAGTTCAGTGTTTGGAAACAAAGAGTATTGCTAATGTCTGAGAACTTTTATTAAGATTTTAACTCTTAAAAAAATCAACGCTTTCAAATTTCCTCAATCTCCTTCTCTCAACACGCCCATCAACATATTTAGGAAATACATAGATTTATGGCTTTTTTTACTCAGTAAAGATAAAAGTTCATGCAACTTTTTCCACGGTGCAATGTCATTCGGGGTCAGTTGAATACAGGTCATTGTCACCCATATTAAATTCATAATGAACTTTTAAAAAATTTTTCTTAAAAAGATGTTAAATTTTATCATTAGATCTTGTTGAAGCTGTAAAAAAACAATTGTGATGCCAAAGAATTATGTTATCATCAGATGTACAAAATAGAAATAAAATGGGCATATGTGTATTTATCCATAAGTATGCACGTTAACATCTTTATTTCACAATCCACTGTAGGTAAAGCTAATTAATGCCATATTGCTTTTTCCGTGCTAAGGTCAGACAAAATTTTTATGAATACTAAGATCTAATGTTAGTTAATCAGAGTAAACCTTTAAGATTAAAATCTGCTAGCAAACATAAAAATCACTTTACTATACAAATGGAAAATCAGAACCTCAAAGAACTTAAAGAATATTATCAAGATAAATAGTTAATGGAAACTCAGTGCTAATGACTAATAGCTAACATTTCTCTAGCTACACAGTCTACCAGTCACTCTTCTGAATGCTTTATGTTTAGTAATGTATTTAGTCCTCATTTCATGCATGAAGTGTAGACATTATTATAATCTTTGATAGTATAATTGAGACAACTGAAACACAGAGAGCTAATTTGCAGATTGAGGAACTGAATCAGACTATTGCAATCTGTAATTCATGTGCTTTACCATGAGGCTACATTTTGCACAAACATAAAACAATAGTCAGAAATTTTGACTTAAAAATTGCTGTAACAATTTTAAAAGTATTTAAAAATTAATTTTATTAAGCACTCAGAAGATTTACTATGTACTATACCTTGGGATTGAAACATTTTTTTTTTCAATATTCTACTCAAGCTGTTTTCAAAAGATCTGCTATTAACACACTCTTAGATACTGGAAGCTCCTTTGTGCCCTCCAATCATTCACTACTCAGAGTGTTAAATATAATAAAAATATCAGCCATAAGTTTTCACTGTAATTTTTAAATAAATAGCTTTACTAATTTGACTTCTTCCAATTTAACCTCATGCTAAAAATGAAAAAACTCAACAGATAATTATATTTCAATACTGTCTTTATATGTGCAAAATAAAATTTGAAAGAATACCACTATGACATCTTCACTTTTAGCAACTAATTAGAAAAAGAATATCTTAACTGCTTAATTTGAGAACATTACAGATATTTAACCAAAGTAACTCACTATCGAAAACAAATATATAAAAGCTCACATCTTGTTCATTTTCTCATAAAAAGATGTAATTCACTCATAAATAATAACAATTTTCTTTTGTTCATCTATTGTAGAGTTATAAACAGAGGTTCCTTCTAAAGCAAATATGAACAAACCTTGGTAATTCTTTAGAGCTTAAAATTTTGAAACTTTTATTTCAGATATAAAAGTGTATTTAAAAACTCAATTCTTTATAATCCCAGTCTCCACTAATATTGCCATGATGTAGTATAATAAAAAAATCAAAGTTTAAATCAGGAATTATTTAAACTGAGGAATACCTTAGGAAGTACTTCAAATACACAATTAACATCAAGAAAATTGTAATGTTGGTGTTATTTGAATTGATGAAAACACAGACACAAACTCCTCAATATAAAATTACTTAAAATGAGATGTTTCCACGCTTTAAAATACTAGATAAGTCCCTTTACATTTTTATATATATGAAGATACAGGGACCTGCCAAAGCAAATAAGAAATAATAACTTTTGAAACAATATCTTTCATGTCCTTGGACATAGGTAGTAAAACACAATGATCCTTGAGGGACAGAAAGTAAGATTAATCGAATAATTCCCCTAAATTAGCCCTAATAGATTCTCCACGGAGTAGGAAAGAAAAGGACTGAGTTGAGAAAAGACAGCTGGAAGAGACCAAGGCAGTTAAGAGTTCCCAGAACACCTTTGCTTGGAGAAAAACCAAGGGGATTGGAACAGGTGGCTAATCAGTAGGTGCTGTAACAAAACTACCTGAATTTGAGTGGGTGGATGGTGTAGGGAGCACTGTGAGGTATTTGAAGGAATGTGCTAGAAGGAACAATACCCCTAGCTCATAAAGAATCAGACAGGAACTTAGTTTCAAGATAATGCAAAAAACACATTATAATTCAGAGATATTGAACAGAGAATTTATAAAGGTCTTGCCCTCCAGTAGGGATTAGTTAGCCCTAAACTAGTGCTGCTCTATGATTGCTTAAGTAAGCTTAAAAGCAAGACTTGAAAAATGCTGTGTTTTGTTTCCAACTAACTTGACTATATTTCAAAACAAAATCCAAGAATATTTATGAGAATGCAAAAAAAAAAAAAACCGCCATTCAGAAAAGTAAGATTTACACTGTACAAGAGCTGCTTTAAAATTATCAAGTATATTTTAAGAATCCAAGGTCAGGTAGCTTCCTTACAGCATGTACTGATCCACTCAAACTGACCTGTATGTAAAATTCACCATACGTAGTATAAAACAGTATTATTATTGTATTTATTTAGTAGATAATCTAGACAACTAATTAAATATACCAAATTAAGATATATATATATATATATATATATATATATATATATATTATATGTATTATATAATACAATATACATTTATATTATTGTATATTTCATATTAGGAAAGACAACAACAACCAGGAGAGCCAACATCAACCAAAAGAACAAAACCGTTAAACTTCCTTTCCAGTTCTCCTTTTTATGATGGCAACAGTCCTCAAGTGCGCATCCATCCACACCCAGTATCCTGCAGATTCAGTTCAGCTAAATGTTTCAAACTGAATGCCAGTTACCAAAACACCAGAAGGGTTTTCAAGGAAGTCCATCCTGATGCGTAGATATTTGAGTAGAGAACTGAAAGAAGGAAAGGAAATGTGAGATCTATAAATGTGAGATTAGAACATTCTAGACAACAGGAGTAGCTTGGTAGTTTTAATTTTCAAGGTGTTAACTTGATCTACAATGAGGCTATTTTTAGTAACTTTCTCATGACAAATTTTTCAAGTATCTAAATTAATTACTTATGTTTTTGCTGATTAGCAATGTAGTCCACATGTTAGAAATGTCAACTAAAATTTAAGAGGTAAAATGAAGAGCAATTCTCTAAGCCTTTGGCTCAGAATATGCCTTCTTATTATTTGAGTGCTTCATATTTCACAATTATTTTTTATGCTTATCTAATACCTATTTCCACAAATGTAATCCTTTAAACACAAATTTATCTTAATGGTGATATGTCTCATTATGGAGACCCAAATCTATATTCATACTAATATTTATGTACCCAGGCCCATATGTATATCCAAATACATTTCAATATCTAGTCCTGTCTAATTTTTAATTAGCTACTTGTCCTCCTTGTATCATCCCTTTTCAAAACAGTTAAAGCACATCAACTTGATAAGAATTGTTGAAAATCCCATTTCTCAATTTTTGATTATTGCATATGAGTATGAAAAATACTAATAAAAATTTTCTCATTTTCCATTAAACCTAGGCAAGTCAAAGTTTCTAGTTTTCCAGGTAAAATAGAAAATGAAGTTTATATTACTAATTGTATAATATACATAATGATTTATGTGTCTTATTTCTATTTAATAAATATTTCATGATTGTCTGTCCACATTGATAAATACGGCCTTTGAATTACTCATTCCTTACATAATTAGTTTAATAAATTACACAATTAAATAGTGAAATTTTATAGGATTTGTATTGTTTTATACATATAAACCTACTCATCATGATCAAAAGATTTATGTTCTCTTTTATTATACTTCCTTTTGAATCTTCTCATTACACTGTATCCCAACACAAGTACTGATTTGATTTCTGTAAATTAGTTTGCATTATCTATAATTTAATTTAAGTAGAATCATGCTATAAGCATTTTTGCTCTAATACATTTCAGTCATCATAATTGTTTTGAAATCCATCCATGCATTCCATTATGCGATATGGCTATATAGAAATTATTTATCTATTCATTTGGTATGGACACTTGGCTTGTTTCCAGGTTTTGACTATGTTATGGACTTTGTATTCAAGTTTATGCATGACCAGGTTTTTTCCTTTGTATTAGATAAATGGATGGTCTTGGAATTGCTGGATTTTATGGTAAGCATGTGTTTAATTTTTTAATGAAATTGACAATTTTGTAATGCACCTTTAGTGATTTACATCTGATTAGCATGCCTGAGAGTTCAAGTTGGTTCATATTCCCACTAACACGTTGTACGGAGTATCTATCTACTAAGCATTCCTGTTAAGTGTTTAGTGTTATCTTGTTGTGGCTTGAATTTGCACTTGCTTAATGACTAATGATGTTGGATATCATTTCATGAGTATCATTTCTCATCTGGGCAATGTTTTTAGTGAAACTATTGCGGAAATCATTGTGCCATTTTAATAAATGCATTATTTTCTTTTGAGATTTAAAAGTTCTTAACTTATACTGAAGTACAGTATCTGTTTGTGATTTGCCTTTTAATTCACTTAGTACTGTATTTCAGAGAGTAAAACTTTTTTACTTTTGTTGAATTTGTCTTTATAATTTTGTTTTTAAAACTTTACACTTTTGGTAATATATCTAAGCAAATTTAAGACAAGATTACAGGGCTTGTTTCCTATTTTCTTCACATTTTAGAGCATTCTTTAAGTTCATAATATTTTTGTTTTATCAATTGAATACCTCTAATATCTCTAATGATAAGATCTCATTCTTAATATCATTAATTTGTATCTTTATCTCATCAGTTTAGCTAGAGGTTTATCAATTTTATTTACCTTCTTAAAGAAACAACTTTGGATTCCACTGATTTCACTTAATGTTTCCATTCTATCTCACTGACTTCTATATTTCTTCTATGTGGCAGCTAAGATCACTGATTAGCAACCTCTTTTCCATTACAGGTGATTGCTGCTATCCATTTCCCTCTGAGTACTTCACCTAAAATCAAAAATTTTTCATGCTTTGTTAATTTAATTTTAAACAAAATACATGAAAATTAAATTTTTGGACTATTTTTATTTGAATATGTTATTTAACTTCTGAGTATTTAGTTATATTTTATCTACTTTTCTGGTACAATTTCAAAAATAGTTTCATAGTGACTAAAATTATACTTCCCATGACTTGCAGTTTCTTTACAAATTTACTAAGGTTTGTTTTATGGTTCATCATATGGTCCATTTTTGTATGTTTGATACACAGTTAATAAAGATGTATGTTGAGTAACACTGAACTTCTACTACTTGGAATCATGCAACATGTAACGTCATGTCCTTTTGATGAATTGATCACTTTGACATTACAATGTGACCCTATTTTCCCTAGATAATAACTTTTAGTATGAAATCTACTTTAACTGATATTAAAATAACTACATCAGTTTTTGTGTTGTGTAATGTTCACTTGGGTATATATGTTTTACCTATTCTTGTTTCGACTTTCAAAATATATTTTTTTTTAGATAGATGTGTTTTGTATTAAGAAAATTGACCTTTGGGTGATGTTTAGATCATTTATTTTTAAAGTGATTATTGGAATAGTTAAATTTAAGTCTATCATACTACTTTTCTCTATTTGTCTCAACTCTTTCTGCTTTCTTTCCTTTTCTTCCTACCTCTTCTTTTGAGTTAATTCATTTATTTTATAAAAGAAATACTGTTTTATCTCTTATGTTGTGTTGTTTACTATAATTTACTGCTGTGAAATTTTATTAGTTATTAGAAAAGCCATATATTAATATTATAGTATAGAAAATTTACAGTAATTTATTTCTATTTTATCCATTGTAGGATTTATTTACTTATTATTATACATTTTCTTTTTGTATTGTCATAATCTCAGCACTACATTGTTATTATTTGCTTAATCAGAGGGAATTGACAATTGGTGATCCAACTTTTAACAGACAGCTGAACTGAATCCGTGTGGCACTGGGTGTGGATGGCCCACTTGAGAACTGTTGTCAGCAACATAAAAAGGAGAACTGGGGGGAAGTTTAGTGTTGTTGGTTCTCCTGGTTGTTGCTGGTTCTCCTGGAGGAGTTTGTCCTGCTTCTTTCCTGATATGAACTTGACTGTTCTCATTGTCACAGGTGCTCAGGACCTTGTTGTTGCTGAGAATGGCTGTGTTTCACTTTGTAGAAGCTCTGGTACTTACTTTGAGCATTGCTTCCTGTCTCCAGAGGGGAAGATGGTGTGCTGTTCAATCTCTTGAAAAAAGTTAGTTAGACAGGCTTCCTATTTTTTTTTTTTTTTGTCTTTTTCCTTTTTATCAGTACCAGGGATCGAACTCACAACTGCCTGCTTGCAAGGCAGGCACTTATGCCGCTGAGCTAAATCCCCAGCCCCTAGACAGGCTTCCTAATATGAATTCGGTAGTTCTCATCACTGGAGGGGCTCAGGACCTCATTGTTGCTCAGGATGGCTGTGATATTTTTCAAGGGAGCTCAGGTCCTTATTTTGAGTGGTGCTTCCTGGCTCCAGTGCAGAATCCTCAGTCTGGTGGTTCAGATCTTTCACAGACCTTCAAGCTTCCACTGCTGACAGTTGGGCCTATCCAGCACAGATCCATGAAACAGACTTTGAGGGCTCACTGTCATGGCCTCTAGGCCACCAGTTGGACTCGAGGTGGGGAGCATTGTCATAGGCTGTAGATCTTCATCTAGACTCATGTGGGACATTGCCATAGGATCCAGGCCCTCACTGGATTCCTTGAGTCTTTGTGTAAGGACAAGTTTCCTGTGCTTTTTTGTGTTTGACTGTTTGGGAGATCGCTATAATTCTACAAATTATGTATCCCGTATTAAATTTTTCTCCTTATAAACTCTGACTACAACCCTGTATCAATGTTTTTTGCTATGTGTAGAAACATTATGCTCATTTTAAGCAGATACCTTCAATCTTCCAGATGACTTTTCCATAACTATTCATTTTTATTTTTGTCTCAGTCTTAAATGAGGGCAGAGGAAGTGTCCACTGCTAGACTCCAGAGAGCTTTGTATATGAATTTAAATGTATTTATCACTTATCACTTCCAGGGCATAACTTAGGAAAAGTAGATAATTATATGTTAAATTATGTTTATACATTGAAGTCACTCATCACCATAAATGTCTTTTTTATACATACTTTTCATGACAGACATGCACAATGCTTAATTTATAAAAACTGTAAAGGACAAATACTCGGAGTACCTGTGTTCTTAAACATTTTCAATTTCAGAAGAGTCAGGATAAATATCCTTCACCCACATATGTAGGAGGCCTTAGCTGAATATATATGCTTCTAACTCTGATTACTTTTTATCTTCTCGGGTAATGTCTTCCAAGGTGTTGCTGATCACATCAGATGTTTGAGGACATGAAGCATAACATATAAGAACTATTTGAGAGCGAGAGTTGGATTACTCCTACTAGAGAAATCTTTCTAAAACAAACAAAAAAAGAACAAGCATGCTTCTTGATTTTGTTTTTGTTTTTTAGGGAGTGTGATTGTGGAGGTCAATGGTGAAGACAATGAGACTGTTAGTCAAAGTCATTTGCTTGAAATTACGCTGAGGGCCCATGAAAAATTTAAGGGTTCTCTGAACAAAGTTTGCAAACACATTATCTACAGCCTTCACTTTCTTATAAAATCAGAAAAGTTAAATGATTGTACACTTACTTGTACAAATAATAATAATTTTGTAACAAGCTGTCTTATGACTTAATTTCCTTTTAATGATATTAATGGAAATAGTGATTATTTCCTATGTTAGGATCTCCAGAACTTAACTAACATCACTTAATTCTGCATGCCCCATGCCAACAAAATATCATATAAAATGCCTCTATTTAAATTTTTGAAAAAAAATAAGATACCATATTGCCTACCAAGAAACCAAAGTTTCAAGTCAATCTGATTTTTCCTAGATGATGTTAGATAAGTATCCTGAGTCATTGTTCAGATAGCATTCTGAATTGTATCTTCAACAACCTACTGGAATCCTATTTACTATTGTCACTCTTAGCTTAACTCTAATACTTCTGGTATTGTACGTATTAAATGCCCAGATACAAAACAAAATAGCCATTACCTCTTGATTAACAGCCTAACTCTCTCATATTGACAATGATTGAACTGAGCTCTTGTGATTTTCCATACTTGTTTTTAAGTGAAAATTATGAATCAAAATCCATAGTCACCAGAAAGATACACGAGGTCTATATCAGATACAGATGACGTTCACACACTGGTCAAGACCATTGCATATAATTGCCTTTCACATTAGCTACACTCAGGCTCTGAATTTTCCTGGGGCCTACTGGCTCTCTTTCTGGTTACCCCTGTTTTACCCTACGATTCTGCTCTCTTGATTTCCAGTGCAATTTATGCAGTTTTTTGCCCTGAACTTTATTACTATCACTGATTTGATTCATTGTAGCTAAATTCTATGCTTCTTGAACATGATATTCAACTTTATTGTTTATTGGAAAATGCTTAAAGATTTTCCAAAATACATATTCCCAGAGTGGGACACATGAGGTTTATGATATGGCCTGGTATTTTATAGTTTTTAAGAGTTTCCTATATTTAACAGTAACATAAAAGTTAATCATATCTGATTGAAGCTTTCCTTATATTTAAGAATTTATAAGTCTTCTGGCTGCTACTGGAACTCTGGGCAGGCTTGAAGCTAAGGCAGGGAATATAGCATCAACTCTCTCAAAATAAGTGATGCAAACATAGTCATATTTCACCCACATGAACAAACTGGAAAAAGGGGCATATTGAGATGCATCTGATATCTATAATACCCAATTTTCCAGAATATCTTATATAATAATATATATATATATATATTTATACTATATAATACAGTATTACATTATATATATATATATATATATATATATATATATATATATAATGCATATATGGTCTTCCAGAACATATATTCAGAGAAGACTCCAAGATGTATTACAATAGTAGAGATTCAATTAATGCTTTTTTATTGAAAGAAATACCTGATTTTATCCAGAAATGCCCAGATCAGGCTTCTTTTGAAAAAAATAACAAGTATACTTGTAGCCAAACGGCTTCTAAGCAAATAGAATAAACAGTAGCAAATCACTTTCCAAAACTCTATATAAAGGTAGAAATAGCAATGAGATGACAAAACAACAGCAAAATGGAACATTTACAACAAAACTATGTAAAGGGTTATTCTCAAAGTCCAGAACTCAAGCAAATAGAAATGAACTGAGTTATTTGAGGAACTAAACTGAAGAAAGTAAAAAGAAGACCAAGATGTTAATGGATATGAGGTCACCATATGCCCTCAAGGATCAATAAGTATTCATTGAAAAACATAGCAAGCCAAAAAGAGAGGTCAGCTAAGTACAGAAGGAACCTGCAGTTTCCAGAACTGGTAAGCACAGGGTCTGCATTCTGGCCCTATCTACTCTTCAGACTGGACTCACACATCCACCCCATGTAAAGCAACTACTGAAGAAAAAAACTGAGAAGTGGAGGAATGGACACGAAACAATTTGAAGGCTCAACGTGGAGTAAGTTGAAGGAATGGAGCAAGAAAAGCAATTTAAAAAGGGAAATGCACGCTTTTAAAGGCACAGAAATAGAACAGAAGAAATAGCTCATTTTAGTTAAGAAGGTACTTTTAAAACTTGCCTCTTTCTAAAGCTTCAAGAAGACTAATTTTTTATAACACATATACACCAAGAACAAGCTGAGATCAAATTGTTTTCAAAAATTCTACAAGGTAAAAGAGAATAAGGAAAGAAGTTCATATTCCCGAATGAATAGAATCAATTTGAATTATGTACTCAAATAAAGGAGTAAAACTGAGATGCGTTCTTGCAAAAGCAGCTTTAGAATGATGTGGAAGAACACCATGAGGATACTGGGAAAAAAATCATGAAAGAGTAAACAGAATTCAGGAAAGAACTGGAAATAAAATTTAGAAATCACTTTAAAAGTGAAGACTAAGTAAAAAAAAAAAAAGAATGTGCACACAATAAAACAAAAATAACTTCTTGAGAATAGTGGTGAATTAGTCAGTGTTCATCAGGAAAAAAAAAATCATTATGAAGCATAGAATCAGGTCAAGGAACCATTGTATTCTTCAGAGTCACACTCATATGATCAGCCCGCACAGATTTATTCATAAGTTTGCTTTAGTAATCTGCTACTTGCTCCTTAACCCAGTCAAGCTGACAGTCAGGATTAATGCTCATACACACACGTATATATATCATATATACTTATTATGAGGAATTGTTCTATGTGATTATGGAAGGTGAACAAATACTGTGATCTCTTAACTACAAAACAGAGACCCAGGCAACCTGGTGGGAGTATTTTAGTTCAAAGTAAGAAGAGTATAGTGTAAGATGATGTTCCACACCTTTCAGAAGAGTGTAAGATGGAGGTGGGGAGATAAACTAACTTTGTGGAGGGCAGATACCTAGGAAAAATACCAATCTTCGAGCTACCCCAACTGAACAGAGCTAGCAATACCCAGAGGCCTTTGGAATAGAGAAGAACTTGTCCTGTATTTAGCACTCAGAAAATTAGGAGCTTTGGGCATGAAGTTTTTATAATTAGGTGGGTGATATCATTTCTTTTCACAGTAACGCAAAGATTGGCTTTGATGTGTTTTGTTTTTATTTTGTCAAAAGGAATCCAAGAGAGTGGCTGAATTACATGGTTCAGGCAATAGTGGAGGTCAGAACAGTGACCCATGGCTTTGAACTCAGAGTGTTCAGTACTCAGTTTAATGCTCAACTGTGGTTGTCTTTAATTTCTTCAAAATTTTCCAACAACTGTTCCCAAATTTTCAATTTTCACAGAAATCTGCAGTTATGTAGTGCTAATTCCTAGAGTGTCAGTGAATGCTTATGATTATCAAAGCCCTATGTCCATTTTATTTATTTATTTATTTATTTATTTTGGTACCAGGGATCAAACTCATGACCTTGCACTTACTAGGCACGTGCTTGTACCACTGAGCTAAATCCCCAGCCTTTCTATGTCCATTTTAAAGCTCTGAACAGTAAGCTCCTATAAGAGAACTAGAGTATAATATAGGAGAAGAGAGTTCATTTGAGTCTCACAAATTTGAATTACACAAATGAGATTAAAGAGCAGAATATATTTAATAAGCCAAGAACCCAGGAGAGAGAGGAATTGATTCAAAATCCACCAAGTGTCTTAGCTACTTTTCTCCTATTGACACAACATATCCAACACCAAAATATCCAACATTAAATAAGGAAATATTTATTTCAGCTTGCAATTTGTACAACTTTTAGATCCTAATTAGCCAGCTCCAAAGCGGCGGGGGGGGGGGCATGGTGGGGTTGGGGTAATCACAGAGGAGAAATAGATCATAACAGAGTAGACAGGAGGCAGCAGGCAGCAAGAAAAAGTATTGGCAAAGTTTCTTTCTCCTGTAATCCCATTCAGGCTACAAACTCTTTGAGTGGTGCCACCCACACCCAGAGTGCGCCTTCCCATTATGCACACCCAGAACTATGCCAAACCAATCAGTAGATTAATCGAAGTGTCATATCCTTAATCTGTATTCACATATCTCCGATCCAGTCACCTCCTAAAAACCCCACCTATGAACACATGGGGCTTTGGGGGAATGTTTATTAAACCAAGTAAAAGACTAAAAGCTACTAATATTAATTTTAGGCTGTACTGGCTACAGAGAATGGTGCAATAATAAATTTTCTCCCGTAGTCAGGATGATACAGTGGTAACATGGAGCTCACATTGCTGATCATGTTTGAAAACTTTTCCAAAATTTGGACTGTGTCTTATACTTCTGTGAAGATAACAAGTGTGAAGTTTGCAAAAAATTTGGGTGATCTTATTCTTCTGTAAATCACTAGATAAGAAAATGATGTTTACCACAGACAAGGTTAGGAGTGAATGAACCTAACTGAGCTATAGAGTAAAACTTTAGATAAAGCAGCTCAGTGGTTTAGTTGATGATAGGAACTTGCTAGATAAGCAGTATGAGTATGATCGATCTTAATTATATAAATAAAAATTAGCCTTTATTGATTGAGTTGGTACATCAAAGATACTTCAAATATGCAAACTAGTAGCAGAAACCTTGCATTTCAGTCTGTTTGTGTCTCTTATACTAATGAAGCTTTATTGAAATGAAAATGCCCCCATTTATTTGGAGGTGAGCCATTAAAAACCATCACTGGGTCTTTGTGAAGGGACTCAGTGAAGGTAAGATTCATGTATCATAATAAGGAAAGACTGCAGTGTTCATTTCTCATGATTTGAGTCTTCCAAGACATGATAAGGAGGTAAATGAGCTATATGATGTTGTCTTCACTCCATTGTCTTTCATTATTGAGCAATTCAAATCCAAGAGCTTTTCTAGGTCTTAATATTTCCAGGATATGAGAAAAAAGTATGAGTATTGAAAAAGCCTAGGTTTCATAATTTTGTCATATTAATCAATTAAAACAACAGGCCCCAGCAATTTCTTTTTTTATTATTATATATTACCAATCTTTTAAAAACATAGCCTCTTTTCTATATGGCTTAGAAGTCTGCCTAGTGAGTTGGACAACTGTATAATTATCCAGTTAGTTGAATCAAGACAGACTATTGATCTACTTAATATTGCTTGAAATACATCTGTTAGATTAAAAATAATTGAAAGTCTTAAGGCTATTTGGGTGTATAAAAGAACCTGATAAAATTTATATTTCTAAAATTTATATCTCCATCAAAGAAAATATGATTCTCCCCTGCAAAAAGACTTGTTCCCATGTAGAAATAATGAGTCAAGCTTTCTTCTAGGTTACAGCAGGAAATAGAAACTTAGTACATATTAGAATCATGCAAGATGCTGCTAACCAGCAAGGATTTTCTATCAGTCCATACACCCAATTAAATCAGAATTTCTTGAGGTCAGACCCCAGAATCAGTGTTTAAAAAATACTGCACGTGATTCTAACATCCAGGTATCAGTTTTAAAACTTCACAATTTGATTCTAATATACAAAGTAAGTAACAATTATCTTGAAATAAATCTGACGCCACAAAAATAGATATTCTTGCTCTTTTCTTAATAAGCATATTTCATTTGAGGATACATATTACTGCATAATTAGTGAAAATCCATGTAGTTTACATTAGTTCAGTGTGGACATTGCTTAGATGTGTGCAATTTGTCCCAAGTATGATGAACGAGGCAAAGCCAAAGAACAGTGATTACAAAACTCAACTCTACATATCTCCACTTCACTCTTTCTCTCTGTCCAGCTTTTCTTAAACTCTTCTCTTTAATAATGGTGTATGCACCATGACTAGTGTTGAATACACACTATGTGAACTATGATTCCAACCTGTGCCCTCATCCGTTTCTTAGTTTTCATCTTACTAGCATTCTACTTGATTGTTCTTTGTAGTAAAGCATCCTTTCCAAGATAGGCAATATATTTGATAACACTTTCTTTTCCTTGTATTTACCATTAGAGAAACCCAATTCCTTACCTTAACAACATAATTACCAATTACTTCCTCCCAGTGGGAAACTGGAATATCAGTGCAGGTCAAATTCAGGGTACTCTTCACAGATTAAGCAAAGTTATCAACTGTACCAGTTTCTAGTAAAGAAAATTAAAAAATTTACTCTGACATCTTTCTTGAGTGAAGAAAATGGTCATCAGTGGTCATTTGTTTTGGGAGTTTTTATTCCATAGTTTAGAAAATCCAAGAAAAGCAGCCAAACTGAGAATTTCCTTGAAACAATATGCTCATTTTATGGTAACTCAAATCTCTAAGGTTTATATATAAGACATACCAGAGTCTAAATTTCACAAGCCAGTGTAAAATAGGAGTAAATCACATATTCTAGGGGCAGAAGGGACCAATCGTTATGTTGAGAATCTAAAATAGCAATAGACTTTAATTCAACATAGTGATTCCAAGGAAAGGTAGCACTTTGGGGTATTTTTGAAGCTGGTGTCAAACTGAATGCAAAAATTAATGCTCAAGTCTCACTGGGTAGAAGTATAGAATCCTCCTTGGTGAATCTATTGTGAGTAGTGCCCCAAGCTATGCCTGGGAATATGGGTCACAGGTGTCAAAATCGTTGCCTAGGAAAGACAGAAAGCGATTGCAAGGTGGCAGTTTCTCAACCAAGTTGAACATGATTTATACCATAGCTTCCCTGCTCTCATGAGAACAGGTGTCTGAAGCAGGAATAGTGGCAGTTTGTCTTTTTTTTCTTCACAAATACACACATTTTGGCAGGTCTTATGTGTGAGCAGACTACTCTGGGAAAGCATACAGAACCAAGATGAGTTTTAACATATAGTTAAACATGTAATGTGTCAGACACATTCAGGTACTTTATCACGCTATTTAAGTCAGGAAGAGAATTTCAATGCAAAGGTAATTGTGTATGGCACCTGAAAATACTAAAGTATAGAGATTAAACAATTATATCAAACTTAGGCAAGTCTTAAGGACCAGTGTCAAACTTAATTATATAAAATAAATACCTTAAGAAAATGTTTTTAAGTAATTAAAAAGCATATAATCTTTACATAGCGTTTTCTTATTCTGTGCATAGAAGAAAACTAAAAATTTAAGAATGTAAAGTGTCATATTTGTAAGATTATAGATTATATTTCAACTATGCTTTATTTAGTTATTAAAATTAACACATAATTTGTATAATAAAAGTGTTACTGAACTATCAACCCTGGACTAATTTAAATGAAAAGTATATGTCTTTTATACTTTGCCATAAGTTTGAGAATTTATACATATCAAAATAAACTTACTGTCTGCATAACTATGGTTTCATTATTCTTTAGAAAACTCTTACCCAAGAGGAAACACATTACCGTAAGTTTATTGCCCTTTGTTTTTAATAGAAAACACAATCACTAATTATATCACCAAACCTTTTGAATAACTTCCCTGAAAGTCTTCACCTTTTGTGTGCACTGACCACTAATCAATGTAATACTCACTCAGTTCTAACTAACTCTGCATGAAAACCCTGACTCATATAAGAGTCACTAGCCAATAAATAAAATTACACTTTGTCCTTCCCCGTTGGAGACAGTGGTGAGACATGTGCTGCTTTAATGTTCTTCTGTGGCAAGCAATAAACTTAGCTTCACATTGTTCACATGCGTTTTTAAGGATAATTTAGGGAAATAGCATTTGATAGAACTATCCAAAACATGATTCCCTCTAATTACTAAAAAGAGATACAGAGCATTTGATATGATTTTTTTCTGTTAAGTTTAGTCTAATGGTGATCAAAGAAGTAATTGTCAGAAAAAAAAAAAAAACATGGGATCACACCTTCTCTTATAATGATAGGGAAATCAAGTAAATAAGGAGCAGACTAATTTTTAAAGAGTTTTTTTCTTAAAATAAACTATTTAGCTATGGAAGCTAAAATTTTGAAATTTGAAAAATACATAGGCATAACGAGAACAAAGAAAGCACCTCTGAACCAAGTAAAATCATACCTTGAGGCTCACTGCATATGTGGTCCTAAAGCATGGTGGAAGGGCACAACCTCCAAGAGCTGGAGCCAGGAGCTACATAAAAAATGTAGAAGGGAGCTGCTCTCAAGAAGCAAAATGTGGTCTCCACATACCTAAAGAACAGTACACAAAATCTCTCTGCCTTAGCATAGTTTCAGACTTGCCATGCAATAGTGATATCTGTGTGTCAAAAGTTTCTAGCTGTTTGTTGCTACAGAATAATGGAAGTCATTACGGCTGATACACTTCCTCATGGAAACTTACAAGGATAAAAAGAAAAAACCTCCATATACAAAACTCATATTAATGGACACAAAAGAATCACTATATATAAATACATATAAATATGTATAAAGATCTGTCTCGGGACTAACTTTAATTAGGTTAAAATACATCAGAAAACATTTGTTTCAACCTAATTAGGTTAGTCCTGTGACAGATCCAAAAGCAAACAAAATGTGTCATTTCTCTTCAATTCCTTTTAAAATAATTATTCCTCCACCAATACAGGTGCCATACAACTGTGTACTTTAGGCATAAGGAGTCACTTCCGATTGGTTTCTGTTAAGTGTGCATATGACATTAGTTAGCATGTGATTAAATGTCAACAGAGTCAACAAACCTTATTAGATAAAGATTATATTTGTTCATAAAATACCACAATTTAAATACATATCAAGAGAATTCAGTTATAATTACTTCAAATACAGGCATTCTAATCAAAATATGAAAAGAAAGAAAGAAAAAAAGAAAGACAAATTTTCTTGAACAATCCCATAACTTACTTTGTCTTCATTCTATTCTCCATGATATGCTAAGATAAGAAAGAATCTGAAAAACAGGCAGGGACCCTCCACTAAACTCTTACCAACTACCTGGAGATATTGGTCATGGAACAACCTACCCATCTTCTCTCTTATGATGACAAACTGTGACATCATATGATATCTTAATGTTGGTGTCTGTCTTCCAAGAGCAGAGACAATAGATCGGGTAACATTGCCTAAGGTGAGGCTTTACAGCACAAAGAAATCCAGAGTTCATGGTAACACTGAGACTGGCTCAAAATGCAGTTAGAAATGCAGGCTGCAAAGCCGTAATGAACAGCTAATGTTGGATAATATTGACCTACAAAGACCAGTAAATGAAGGGTATCAGAATATTATCTTTGCAATGATTTTAATCTTCACTACATAATTGATGAGTTCAATATAACTATGTATTAAATGCCAGCTTTCTGTCAAATAGTATGCTAGGCATAAATATTAGCAATACCAGTGTCAATTGGATTTATTCTTATAATCCATTCAATCTAATATGGAAGAATTTTTCTAAAAAGAGAAAAAGAAACAAGGAAAAACTATGAGTTCCATTATTTATTTTCCAGTATTTGTGATAGATCTAAAGAGTATATGTGTACCAATATTCCACCATGAATGTATATATTATATATTGCATACACATATAAATTGCAAAATAACATTCTATTTATAAAAATACTATCATAAAAACTAAGTCATGTGGTTGCTGAAATTCTGATTATGAACACAAAGGAGCAAGTGGAAGCTACAAAATAGGGCACTATGTCTTGCTTACAGTAGGCACATTATTTTAAGACCATTTCTTTTATTTTGAAACTCTTTAACCCTTCACATTCCCCTAATTTACTCCCTCACTTCATATAATTTGATGTGGATCCATACTGCTGCCCTCTGTGTTGTAAGGTTATCCACCACTATTCATTATTACTTTTCATTTTTATCTGTGTTGTGACCTTATGTGATATTCCAGTCTATGTTTTCCTTGTCTTTCCCTGCACTGTAATGTAAGCTTCATAGAAACAAAGTGTTTTCTGTTTACAGATGATGTACATTTTCAAGATCAATGCCAGACACAGAAGCAGTAACTGAACTTCTTAACTTCTTTCCTTAATTTCATCCCTTGGATTCTTTCTCCACCCCTGCTCTTCAACCACTTCTATAGTTCTGAGGCTGGAAAGCTTAGGTGAGACTCACACTTTTTTTTTTCCTGATACAAAGTTCAGTTAGGAGATACGGAAATTACTTAGGAGGCAGTGTGCTGCACAAAAGGGTCAAGTTGGTAAAGAGATGTCTACTCGCCTGGAAAGTAGGAGGGCTTCTACACTTTCTGTCTACAATTTCTACCTCCTTAGACCAGCCAAAATTTAGATTCATGAGAGATCCAGGATGACTGAAGTATTGAAACTACATACAGTTATAACACCAAAAAATTATTTTCTCCCTCTTCCTTTTTCCAGCAAGCAATTTGAGATCAGAGCTCTCCCCACCCTACCTACAAGGTCTTTTCACTGTCATGCCTCTTTCCGGTTTGTCCAGTGCCATTGCTTTTGTCAATTTCCAGCCTCTCCCGTGCTGTTGAATTCCACAGATGTTATTGAAAGTGCGATATTTTATGGCTTTGGGCTAGGAGAGATTTTCTTAAACATTAAAAAAACACAAATTATGATTCAACTGATGATATCAAAATATATTTATACAATAAAGCATTATAAATAAAGGACAAAGTAGAAATATTGTGAAAGACGTATTTTCCTCATTTAACTACAAATATATTTAAAAACTCCCATAAAATAAATATGAAATAGCAAACAGCAAGCATGGTAAAAAATAAAGAAAATTATGAACAGTTCATTTCCAAGGTAAAACAAGAATATCAGAAAACATATAAGATGTCCCACTTTACTAGTAATCAAAGAATATAAATTAAAATCCCTTCAGCCCTCTGGATTAGATGAAAAAGGAAGTACAGATAAGCATATGGAGAGCTCAGCATACATGCAAAAAGATAGTTGGCAGAACTATCTATGTATGTTACTGTTGGGAAACTCCAGCATAATAGCACAAGAGGCTGGTCATAAGAATATTCATTTTCATAAAATATTGAAAAATCATTTAAATGTTCAAAATCAATAAAATAGGAACAAAAATTATAAATTTTGTATGCTAATATGGTCAAACAAAAATTAATATCAAATAAACAAAAAATAAAGGTTTAATACATCACATCTGAAAATTTCAAACTGAAAAAATATTATTAGATATTTTTACTTGAAAACAAATGTATAGTAATATTATTAAACTTTAAGGAAAGAGATAAATAAGAACTCTTACAGTGCTTGCATAAGGGGAGAGATACGTGAGTGAGACCATGAACACAAACAGACCATGCTAGTCCTGATTCTTTGGGGAAAAAAAATGTGAAGAAGAAGAGGAAGAGGAGGAAGAGGAGGAGGAAGAGGAAGAACAAGAAGAAGAGGAAGAAGAAGAAGAAGAAAAAGAAGAAGAAGAAGAGGAGGAGGAGGAGAGGAAGACAGAAAGGGAGGGAAAAAAGGAGGGGGATGGATAGGAGGACTAGGAGGACGAGGCAAAGGAGCAAGAGGACGAGGACGAGGACCAGGAGGACGAGGAGGATGACAAGGAGGAGGAGAAAAAGAAGTTTTAGATGCATAGATATTTCATTTTAGTTAATCCCATACTTTTCAGTAAGTTTGAAATATTTTGTTAAATATATGTGTCATGTAATACTACTCTATTACTAAAACAAAATTGATATATAAGTGGCTTCCAGTCTTCTACCCACTTATTTTATTTAACTGTCTGTAGCCTGGAGTCATCTATATGATTGATTTCATTAAACTCTAAACGGAGGTCTCTTGTGTTTTGCTGCGCTACAGCCCTCAACCCTGCGGAATACTCTAATGTGCTTCCTTTCTTCGTGGACTTTACAAGGAATCTTGAAGTCATTTATCTCATAGCGTGGTTTGTAGTGATGATAATAAATTCTTATCCCAAATAATCTTCTACTCATGTTTAAAATACACGTAATGCTTTATTTCTTTAAGGTAAGTTTCACCCACTTCATTCTTTGTTGCTGAAATGCAAATCTTTCTCAGTAGGATTTACATTTTAATTAAGCCCAGAATACTGTAGAGTTAATGAGTTTAATCTAAGACATTCTTCTTGACAGGAAATCATGCTAACTAAATGGATTCTTGAGAAAGTACAAAACTTACAAGTGTTACCAAAAGTGGAGAAAGAAAGGACATATAAGGGACAAAATCATACAAAGTATTTACCAAAAGATGTGAGAATCTGACAGAAGTCTGGATAATATCCACCATATTTTTTATTGTTTTATGCTTTAGTCATAGAATTTCTCACTCGTCTTTGTATAGACCTTATCAACTCACTAGTCCAATCAATTTAGCAAATTTCATTTGTGTTATTAAAAGTGTGAGGTTATATGACTTTATACAACTTTACATGTACTATAACCCTTATAATGCTTACACTAATCAATTTGGGTAAATTTGTGTAGAAAGAATATTTTGATCACATTCCAAAATTATGAACTAACTTCTACCTGTATTTATTTTAACAACTTCTAATCTCTTTGAGCCCCAAGATTCTATAAAATAAACAATAATAAACAATAATAACTGTATATTTGTTTTGTTGGATTAATATTGATAAAGCTTATGAAAGTTGCCCATAAAATATAAAATGATTTGCTTATATTTATTAATAGAAAGTCCAAGATTAATACATTCAGGCTCAATTTTATTAGTTTTGGCTCCTTTTCTTTATTATTCTGGTAATGATTCTGTGCCATCCTCCTAATGCCAGCTGCATCTTCTGTTTAGTTCCTTAATGGTTTCAAAGTAGTTGCCAGCAGCAAATTGACCCATCTGCTTTCTCAGTAATTTCTAGGAGATGTGGGGAGAGGAGGTCAAATACCATAACTACTTAATGTGTTTCCGGATGTTATGCTGATTGTCCACTGTTGATGCTCACTAATCATTTCTGTGGCCAGAGAAGTGAAGTACCCTGACTTCACTAGGCCTATCACAGGAGACGTGGGATTGACCTGACACCTTAACTGAACCAGGACTGTCCTAGAAGGTCATGTTAATCCCACCAGCTTTAAAAAAAGTTGGGGTGGATGAAACATTCATTTTACTAATAACCTTGTCTAATTAGCACTCTCAGATTGTTTTAATGTTTTTATTAATATTAAATATCAACTTTTTGCCATTATTGCTACTTCTGCTACACCACCATAATTAACTTCATCATGATGATCATGTATTTCTAGGAAATGAAGAGTTTTTACAAATGGTCAAATGAAATACAATGAAATGGTCAATATATTTTCAAGGGGCAGTAAACAAGCGCACTTCATTACAAGGCAGGTCTCACAATCAGTACATGATAGATTTTTTTTAACCTATAAACAATTTTTTTTCTCAATTTCTCTTAATGACTCTTAGCGACATCTTGGGAGGGTTTCTTTGGATGAGAATCAAAGTGATTACTTCTCAACTTACCTTATCTCACTTTTTCTTTTCATTGACTGATGATCAGTTTGCTGTGAAAACATTGAAATAGGTTTTTTGAATTGAAAAGAATATAATGAAGATGTGCACTGTGATTTATATAGGCTGTAGGAAACAAGCCTATTTTTATCAAGTAAATTTATTAATAAAGTGAAAGAATTAATAAAATGAAACCACAATTTCTAGAAGGCAACTTAGATGGACTTCTGATTTTAAGACATGCAAAATCTGATATTGTTGATCACTTTGTATGATAACAATTCTATAATTCCATAAATTTATGAGTAGGAATTATTAGCTAATACTTAGGTGAGATGTTCAAAATTATCATGATGCTCTAATTGTCTGTTTTTTTTTTTTAGAAAGAGCATGTTAAATTACTTTCAACTATATTACTCTGTGGTTTTCAATATAATCAATAGCATTAAATCATATTACACTAATTAATTAGGAAATTACATGGATTAAGTATACAATGATGTAGGAATGACAGTCATCTATGTTGGAGCCTGAAGTATAATGAATAATAGTATATATGCTTTCCAAGTTAAAACCCAATACAAAAATGGGCATCTGAGATGAATACATTTCAGAGGAAGAAATACAAATGAAAAATAAATATATGAAAAAATTTTCAGTATCACTGATCATTTGTGAGATATTAATTGAAACACTGAAATTTTGTCTTACTCTTGAAAGAATGGCTATTATCAAGAAATCAACCAATAACAAATGCTGGCAGGGTTGTGGGGAAAAAAACTCTGCTGTTTGTGAACGTGTAAATTGACGCAATCACTGTGGAAATCAGTGTGAAGATTCCTCAAAAACTAGGAGTAGAGGTTCCATTTGACCCAGCTATTCCCCTTCTTGGTATCTTCCCAAAATAATTAAAATCATCATACCACAGCAACATATACACACCCATATTTATAGCAACAGAGTTTGTAATGCCTGAATTTTGGAAACAACTCAAATGCTCATTAACAGATAAATGGATAAAGAAGATGCGATTTTTTATAAAATAGAGCACTAATTATCAATTAAAAAGTTAAATGAGACATTTCTAATCAAATGGATGCACCTTGAAACCATACTCTTCAATGAAATAAATCAGACACAAATGTAAGTATTGCATTGTTTCTCTAGTGTGAGAAACTGATAGTGTAAATAAGGACCAAAATGTGTAATAGATATTATGAAGTAGGAAGAAATTGCTCAAGTGGGAAGGCACAAAAGGAGGGGAGAGAAGGAAGCAATGAAGAAAGGAACAAGAAAAATGAAAAAAAAAAGGACAAAATGGAAACAAAACTTTTGTTTGGGAAGAGAGGTTGAAGACGGGAGAAGAATGGAAAAAAGGGGAATCAAGATATGCCATGTACAGTTACAGATTTTCTATGATAAATGTGATGATTATGTATATTTAAATTGCACCAAAAGGTTAATTTTTTAAAGTAACTACTAATATAAAATTATCAGAAACATATTTAAAAATATGAAAACAGACTATATCAAAATTTCTTAAAGCACTGGTACTATCAAAACAGCTTTTGTGATGCACATAGGATTTTAAGTAGGCATGTAGACAAATTGGAAATGTAACAATAGATAAAAACAAATACAAAATATATTTCAAGAACAAGACTTAATAATACACAAAATCACAGCAATACCCAAATTATGTTTAGGAGACGTTGCTCATTAATTGTATCAAAAGGAGTGTTTGTCATGAGAGTTCTCAGGTTTAAAAAAACAGATTGATAAAGAACTTGGGTCATTAGATAGAAAATTTGAATGCTATCATGTCATTTGATGAGCACAAATAAGACACAAAGGACCACAGGTAATAGATCTGGAAGTGTTTATTCATGACAGCAACCTATGAAATAGAGAAATTAGCTAAATTAAGTAAGTCCTTAAACTAAGAGGCATTTTATTCTGGAGTCTGTGTTAGTAGTGGCTGCATTTTGACTTTAAAATGAAATAATATTCAACTTGTAAAAAAAACCACTAGCTTTAAACTAATATATTTGTAAAGTGTTTAAATGAAGAGTTTTAATACAGAAAATGTTTTTGAGGTATAATATAATTTTATTATTTAATTTTAAAAAGTAAAACAGAGAAAAAGGGAAATGATACAGAATTACAAAAAATAGAAAATTAATATTAGTTAATATGTTGCATATTGTTATCTTAGTACTTCTTGTTCAAGTAACAAGATGTAGGCACGAATAATGATCAAACAAGCAAACAGTGACAGCACAAGCTATTCTTTATGATGAACTAACAGAATTGGTGGCATAGCTATTTATCTTGCATACATACACACACTGTTATATATGTAGAAAAGTTTTTATAAGATGCAGTATACTACCTAAGTAATTTTTAAATGAATGGAGAAAGTGGAAACAGACTTATAGAATGTATTAAATAAATAAATTTAAAAGACCTCATAGAAATATTAATTGAACTAAATGAGTGATGAGATATGAAAAAACAAAGATTAATAAAATAATCAATAGTAACTTGAAGGCGATGGAGAGCGTTTGACACTGTCATACATAGACAAAAAATTGGATGGAAATGTTAATTTTAATAAGAAACCTGAAAGTATGAATTTAACTGGGATGATATAAAAAAGATGAATGGTTTCCGGCAAATTCTAGCAATTAATAACACAAAGTGAGATTTGATAATAATACAGTGTATATTTGGGATTCACTAGATTAGAAGGTAACAATGAACACATAATTATTTGCTGACAAATTTCTCTTGTACTCAGCACTGCCTTCCTGAGAGCTGGTCCTTCTATCTATACACATGACATCCCAGGAGCAGCAATGTTCATAAATTATGACATTAATCCAGGGCTATACCACATTGACTGGGAAGCTGACACAAACTGGGTTAATCAGCATTTTCCCAGAACTTAGAAACTGAAACTAAACCATTCCAAAGTATTGGCTCACCTCCTTGCTATGGTTTGGATGTGACCTGTCCCTTCTATTACTCAGGTTGAAATTTGCTCTGCAATGTAATATATTGCTAGCTGGTGGATAATTTAAGAGGTGATTAGGTCACTAAACAGAATTAATGAATTTCTTGAAAAACTAGATTATTCTTTCAGAAAAGGACCAGTTCTGATTATTAAGCAAATCAGTTGCTTTGTTCTCTTTTTTTCTAAGCATACTTGTTTCCCTTTCTACTTTTCTGACATTAATAGAGTAGCACATGGCTCTCATCAGAAGTTAAACATATGTCAATGCCACACTCCCAAAACTCTGAAACCGTGAGTTAAAATACACCCTCCTTTTTAATTAACCACCCAGATTCAGTTACTTTGTCATAGTAACAGAAAGCAGACTAAAACACTCAATAAATAAGAGATAAATATAGTCACATGTGTTTTCCATGGTTTATGCATTATTGAAAGAAATTTGTATGGAACGAAAACAAAGAATAAAAACAAAACAAAAAAATGTCTTAGGTGCCTTTCTCATTGCTGATACAAAATACCTGGCACCCAAAGTTAAAGGAAAAAAGGTTTATTTAGTCACAGTTCGTGGAGCTTTTATATGATAACTGGCTGGGTCCAAGGCAGGATGGCATGGCAGACCATCATTGCAGAGGAGAAACAGTTCATGTCAGGAAAAAAAGTAGCAAAACCAAGAAATAACCACAGTTCTTTCTATTCTTTATACCTTGTTCAGGCTACTTAGGTCAGGTAGCGCTCACATTCTTAATCCGAGTGCCCTTGATCCTGACATTGCACCATAAATTAATTCTAGTATTAACCATTCTAGACTCAGCTTCCTCTAAAAAGCCCCACCTATGATTGCGTGATCCTTTGGGAGCATATCTAGACACAAGCCACAATAATGAAAGAGAATGAAAAAGGTTTCTTTCCCCTGAGTCACTTTATAAATTTATTTGTGAGGCTGAGCTGTCACTGTGCTCTTTGGTATCTGGGAAATAACTTGTATCCTAATAATAAATGATTCTCTTTATGTAAATAAGTTTTTCAGATTTGCCAACCAAAAATATAAAACTCGTCTTTAAATTTGAATGTCAGATAAAAACTAAGTGCATTTTTAACATGAGTTTATTCTCTGTAATATTTAGACAAACTTATGTTTAAAATAATTATATTTATCTGAACACATTTTTTTTTTGTCTTTTTCATTTTTATCAGTACCAGGGATCAAACTCATGACTGCCTGCTTGCAAGGCAGGCGCTTATGTCGCTGAGCTAAATCCCGAGCCCCTCTGAACACATTTTTGTCACTTATATTTTATGCAGTCATACTGTATGTGGGTCATCTACAAATATTAATTATAATTATTTTTATGAGCAAAACACCCCTAACATGAAATTTTTGGGTTATGAGAAATGATAGCCTTCCTGAAGGAACATGCCAGACAAGTTTGGCAATTGAGCCGTAGGAAATACTGATACAGTTCTGCAGTCTCCTAATTTACTTATCTTTCAAAGTACTGGAATGATTCTTACGTTATGTCATGTCATGATATTTTCAATTAAAAACAAACTGTTTATTATTCATATAACATTCTCATCATTCTTCAAAATCAAAGACCTTTGTAATAGAGTCTATGTCATTTATTTATGAATTACCTACAGCATCTAACATAGGCCTGGATAAATTATGAATACGATATAAATGCTAGTAAGATTGAAATTTTCATCATATAGATTACAGGCATAATTAGCTTTGCCCCTATACTCTTGTTTTTTGATCCCTAACTTCTAAACTATATTTGAGATTCTTTGTCAGTTGAGAACCCTTAGAGGACCTCACAGCATTATAATGGTATTAAAATAAAGAAAGAAAAAAAAAAAAAAAAAAAAGAGGCCTAGCGAGAAGACAACAAAAGTCCAAAGAAAAATCTGAGACAAAGCTCAGCATTTTCACTAAACACATCAAGTTCACCCACTTTAGCCTCTGCAGGCAGCAATTACGTTCTGAAGGAAAATGTTTTACAATTGTAATTACACATAATAAGAGGAATGTATTTTTCCTTCATCCTACTCCCATGGTGAGTCAATTTAATTTTTAAATATAAAAGACATAATTGATTTTAGCCCTAGATTAGTGCTGAAAATGATCTATATGTGTTCTCACTAATGGAACAAGAGAATTGGTCCTCCTTGGAGACTTTTACCCAAACCTGTTCATCCAACAATTACTAGAGTCTGACAGGTTAGTGTGCAAGGAAAGGATGCAGGAGGCAAACACCCCACTGATTAACAATTGAGTGAAATAATTAATATTGTGCTCTTCCCAGTTAATTATGGATTAAGCACAAATATATTCTCATCATAGAAACCACAAAGTCATGAGGCTGCCTTGAAGAACCTTGTCCTTTAAGACTCAGAAACTACGCCTTAGGAGACAGTCACTGGGCAAGCACGTTTCTGAATGGTGTTTTCATGGGCGGGGGTGGATTACGGATGGGCTCATGTTTCCTGATAATGACAGACCTATCTTTTATCTGGCAAGGGATTTTCCATCTGCACCCCTGCCAGACTGCCATGCAGCTGGTAGGTAAATGGAGCAGTTATAGCTCCAGGCAAAGCTATGAAATAGGTGGTTTATACCCTGCCATTTCATCATCAAAACTAGCCCTCAAGCGCAACTTTTAGAGTTCAATTCTTACTCTCACTGAGTTGGAGACTAATCCTCCCTAAAGCAGGATTAGTGACTGGGGATATTAGCTTCTAAAACCATAATTCCCAGGGGTATTTGCATTTTAACCAATAACCCTAAGGAAGCAGATTTGGCATGGGTCCATTGCTGGTAAGGAAGTGCAGAGACCTAGGATTCAACTCATGGAATTTATAATTCCTCCATTTGCCAGTAAGGTAATTTCTGAGTCGTAAAATAGGATTATTGTCACCTTACGAGATTTTTATGATAATTAAGGAAATGATATAATTGACTGCAAGCATCACCAGCATGGAGCTCAACACCTGAGAAGATGTCTCAAGGTGAGGGGAGGGTGAAGAAGCTATAATGATGATCCTGTGTGACCTTGGACAGCTAGGACAACCTGTTAGGACTTCAATTGCATCCATTTTAAAAGAAGAGACATGTCTAACATCTTTTCTCCTTATAAAGTTCCAAGATTTGCAAGTTAAGAGTACTCTCCTGAGCAGAAAAATAAAAGAGGAGCACATCACTGTACAGGAAAACCAGCCCTGGTAGTCATGATTGGAGACAGTTTCTCAAAGAATTTATTTAAATGCATCAATTTCTTGAATATTGGGTGAATTAGGCTCAAGACATTGCAATTTGCAACTGGTAAAAGTGGTGGAAGTTATGCTAATGTTTTTTCTTTTGAAGAAATGAAACAAAAACTGAAATGTCAGGAAAGTGGACCTATGGTGAAAATTACAGTAAATTCTCTTAATTTCTACTAGTTAGAAAATAGATTTCCAATTCCTGCCTCCATTATACTGCTTCTCAGATTCAAGTTCATGATAGGCTGGTATATGTGATAAAGTCTCACAATCAATTTAGCATTCATCTCTGATGCTTTGTATAACCCTGCCATGTGACTTCACATCAATAAAAACCTGATATTTGACTAGTAGTTTAAGAATAGAGAAAACTAGGGCTGGGGATTTAGCTCAGTGGCTTAAGTGCCTGCCTTGTAAAGTGGGCAGTTATGAGTTCAATCCTTGGTACAGATAAAAAAAAAAAAAAAAAAAAAAGAGAGAGAGAGATCACAAGTGTTTCAGTTGATGAGTATCTGTGTCCAAGTTTGTTATTGTGCATTTTTATGTTTGCATTTCCAGATAGATTATCTTTGGTAGATTTAGGAATCATAGAGCTTGTCTTTAATAATAATGGATGTGTAATAGATGGGAAATCATCTATATTGCTAGGAAAGCACTGGAGCCTACAGTTCTTGGACTAGCTTAACTACTTAAGTGGAGTTTGATGTATTTTTAATGTTCAAACTCACACATCCAAGCACACTCAGATTGTTTCAAATGGCAGTAAGCTGGGTCCATGAAACTCACTCTAACTAGGAGGAAAAGTGAGAGGAAATATAAAAGACCATTATTCTCATTCTACTTCACATGAGCAGATTCCTCAATGCCAGCTGATTATTCCAAAACCTCTTCACATTTGTTTCCTTGCATAAATGGATTCCTAAGAAACTCAGAGGATTCTAAAGGCTGAAAAATTCTAAAACTAGAAATTATGGATATTATGTTCAAACATTTGTCACTTGTTTGTTATAAAATTAGGAACAATTATCTACCTGATGAACTCAAATATTTCATCTTTCTCACCTGGATAATGAATCAGAAGCATTTGCTTCAAAGACTTTAATATATATTTAATGGCTTGATATTGTCATGATAAGGGAATTATTGGAAAATAAATTAGCATTTCCACCTTTTTTTGAAGTGAAAATGGAGATCCCAGATAAGTCAATCAAATATTCTTTGCAGGAGTGCAGTGTGAACCCTTATAACTAAAGTTTTGACTTTAAAAAGTCATTTAAGTATGCTAGCAACCAATATACAGAATGTTTTCAATTTGTCTTTGGAGAAATCAGAAAGTCTTAGTATCTGAGTAGAATTAACAGTAAGTGCACTATTTAGATCTTTTAAGAAAAAAATTAATTAACATAGATTTACTTCAAATTGATGATTTGAATGGTCAAGTCAGAATTTGTGTAGAAGAATACTGAACTCTGGATAAATAAAGGGAACCTGTGAATAGATGGACCATCTATTGTATGAAAAAAGAGACACTTGTCTTGCGTGGGTGCCTGGTCTGAAAGTAACTTTAACAGTCACCCATGATCATCTACAACATAACCACTTTCAGAATCAAAGAAATCTTCTCTTCACTGAAATATTTTGTATTTTAATTTTTTGACACAACTGTCCTTTGATATATCCCATGTCCTTCTCTGACATCTACCTTTCTGGGTAAGAATATTTGAAATGTTGAAACAATGGCTAAAGCTTCATGTTTCCAGTTGATAATTTCCTATGTCTCTGTTTTTGAAGAGAATGCAAGCTTCTTCAGAAATGAGACTTACGTTTCATTTTAATTTTCCATAATCCCTGACATGATGTCATTTTAATGATAGGTAATCAATAAATATTAGCTGCATCAATTAACTGTATCTTTTCAGCATTAAGGGTGCAAAAAGGCAGTGGACAAGGATGGAGGTTTGCTGTCACAGGAGCTGGGTTACTGGCTTCATTTAAGACCCAGAAGACTAAACTGATTATTCTGTCAGAAGGAGAAACTTTCCTGTGCTTCAGATACTGTCTTTAGTACTTATCATGAATTACATATTTTTAGGAAATCTGAAATTTTTCTTTCTCATTTTATAGATCAGAAAACTGCGGCACAGTAACGAGGCCATGGTCACACAGTCAGGACTTACATAATCTTGCATTCTTTTTCCCTGGTAGTGCAATTGCTTTTACCAGCATCGCTTCTAGAAAATTTCTAGCAAGAATCTCTCAGTTTTGACATTGTATCATTATTTCAGTAAAAATTGAAGTATACTCCATTTGGACTAATTTGGGGAAATAATAAAAAGTGAACAGTTTACAAAAGCAACTAAATCATAAGTACAGGGAAATCATGGGAATATGCAATACTGTCATAAAAATGGGCCTTAGAAATTCAGACACAGTTGCTGGGACCTGGAGACAAAGAAGTTATATTAACTACCTCCCCTTCAGTCACCTTCCCCTTATCTGCAGTGGTGACTAGCAGTTGAGTCATGAGACCAGCCTAAGGTGACCCAAAGGGGAGCAAACTAGAGAAATTATTCAGATTTCCTCTGGTATTTTCCATTGGTCAAATCCAAAAGGAAGCTTCAGAGAATGAATTCTATTTGTGGAGTAATGTAAATCAGCTTCCCGGAGCACAGAACAGTTGAAAAGTGATGGAGGATAGATCCGGAAGAGGGAACAGAAGCTTGCCATGAAATCTATCATATAAAATAAGTAAAAGATAGAATGGTGCTAGGTGATTTGAGGTCTTTGGAGGCAGGGAAATCTATAAAGCTGAGAAAGTCTTGGCTAACTTAAAGCATTCTTTAAAGCTATCACACATTTTTTTTTTCACTGCCGAGTTTAGTTTAAGCTTATTTTTCATTAAAGAAAACAGCATCAGGAGCACACTTATAAAGCACCCAAGATATTAATAGAAAGCAATTGTGACCGTGAATGAGGGCAGGGAAACAATGGCAGCACATTTAGCACAGTGGATAGCTCTGCTCCATCAGACCAAAGTGGCCCCAGTTTGGAAGTGATAGTTTTCAATTCCTGTTTAATAGTCATGGCTTCCTGGAGGAAGAATGGAAAAATTCCAGGTAACAGTTTTAATTTTGCCCTCCAGAGTCAGCATTTCTTTTCTTTCATCTTGACCCATTGTTCTACCAAACGTGTAAGTTAAAAATATTCATACGAGCTGAAATCTGAATACTGCCTTCTCAATTGTAGCACCAGATTCATTTCTCTTGACCTTAGACTCCATTATTTTGCATCTCAGGGGCTCCTTTAGTGTTTTTGGTTTATCCCCAGGCTGGGTACCCTGTATTGAGTCAGAGTGACTGGCATGAGTTGTATACTGAATTGATAAAAACACTCAGTAGATGAATATACAGTTTAAAAATACATAAGTAAATAGGTTTGAAATACTGTGTCTTCCTCCAAGGGAAAGTAAACAGAAATCAGGGATAAAAGGAAACAAGAGGCAGCCTTTTTCTTTTGGTTTAAGTATGAATCTCACATAAAATTTAATACCCCATACTTTTCCAATTTTTAAAATGTATTACTTATATTTTCCTGATATTACTGAAACATATTAGTGATAGGTGGTGAGAGACCTGAATGTATGAAACCTGGATACGGAACAACAATGCCTGTTATGGTAGAAACTCACTTCTTATGTCCTCCTCTGGAGTGCAGCTAGACACAAGGGTCACGGACCTAAGGAATTTCTCTTACGTATTTTGCTTATTCCCCACAGAGACTAGCACATAGGCAATATTCTGTGGAACGGACACAAAGCAATGGCTCATGTCCTTTATCATCATGTCTGTAGTGGAAATAGCCAACTAAACAGGATTTCTTTGAGGCTAGTAGAAGGCACATGAAAAAAGAAACGAGAAGGATTAACAAAAAATATTCAAGCCTCATTTGAATGTTCTTTTCTTACAGGTGGAAAGGGGTAATTTGAGACTAGAGCTAAAGTAAGCCACTGAACAAAGGAGGCAGTAGAGGGTAATTTACTATTAGAAGGGTGTTTAGCCAATTGCATACGATAACTCAACAATTGCTAAGGTTTTTTTTTTTTTTATTATAAGAACTCTTAACCTACGTAGAAGTCAAAGGCTTAAATCTAAAAGGGAAAATTAATTCTACCATGAAATTTACCCTGCCAGCTAAGAAATCTGAAGCAACCACAGATTTATATTTCTACCCCTGCTTCTGCATTAGCAATTGCATTAGCAATTGGCATTGAATTGCTTCTTACTATTCTTCATAGCTTCTCACATTTCTAACAAAACACCAGTTTTGAAATGCCTGCCATTTCTTAGGGAACATCATAGAATATTTTGCTTTCTAATTATTCATGCTTGGGAGGAAAAGAAGAGTTTTGGTTTTTCTTGTTTGTTTTGCTTTCCAAGCTTATGTTTTTGACTAGGAATAAAGTTTGTTTATATACAGTGTACACAAGACTTCTAGATTTGTCTTAACAGATACCTAAATAATCTAGTGTCTGCAGTAGACATGAAAATGTCACCAGAATTAATATGATGCTGTATCCATTAGTATGTTTACAGAGTATCTCTTAGACTATTATCCCCAGGAACTACGGACTCTATGGTCTAGGTAGAATTCTCATTACTGTAAGCAACTATCCAACCTTGTCTTCAGTTTCCAATTTGGTTATTGGCTCACTAATAGTGATAGCAGAGTCTAGCTATAACTTTGTCCTAAATGCCAAAACATAACTATTTAAACTACTACTTTGTTAGACATATATATATATATATATATATATATATATATACACATATATATGCTATTTCTTAGCTGACTAGTTAATTAGATAGAGAAGATTCTGTATTATGTTTTTGGAAGAGATAATTCAGGATAATTCAGGTACAGAAGAGTTGAGGTCTAAAAGTCTTGAAAATTTTGGAGAATCTAACCTCTTCCTGTAGTAAAATCCAAAAATGAACTATGTTTGATACAAACCTATTCTCTTGCTGGATACTTAGTTACATGTCTAGATGGTTAATTTCAGAATTTAACCATTCTCCCTGCCACCATCATTAGTACTTTAAATTGGTACTACCCCATGCTTGGCTTAATTCAGTTTCCTGTATTTGTTTGTGTACAGCAATAAAAACTAAAAATTTTAAATTCAACAAAATGATACGTGTTTTATTAGAAATACTTCTTCAAGTTTGTGCTAAATCTATTTCACATACAGAGACCTTCTACCACAACTACCAAGCCCAGAACCATTTGCAGTATTTACTTAAACACATAGACAAGTGCAGGAACATCTCAAACTTGGAGTAACAAGGCAATAGTACCAATAGAGCCCACCACACTTGTATTTAAATATTTCAAAGTTACAAGTTAAACAATAAAGTATTGAGTAACCATGTTCTATCCACTTACCTAAAAATATTTCCAGGCTGACCCAGTTTGAATTGCTGATTATGTGTTTATTCATTATTTGATTTGACATTTTTGTCTTTTAATTACATTTATCTTTAGTTGATATGTAAGAACATAAAACAGTAAATACAAATATATATAAATTTATATTTATATATAAATTTATATAAAATGTTTTAATATTTGTACATATTATGTAATGTTTAAAAAAGTCACAAAGATCTATATCATTTTTCATTTTATAATGAAGTCTTTAAAAATCCTTTCTTTGCTAGCTACATGAAGTCCACAGTATCATCTTCGATGATGTCCCTGCTGTGAAATAGCAGGCCGGAATCTGTCCCTACGGAGCAGTGACTTAGTACTCACTGATTAGCCTTTTCCCAACCTTCTCTCCTCAACCCTCTTTAGTACTTGGTAATTATCATTCCATTCTCAGCTTCTTCAAGATCGACATTTTTACTTTCTATGTATGTATGAATGAGATCACATATTACTTGTTTTCCTTACCTAGTTTATTTTTATTAACATAATGATCTCCATTTCCACACATGCTGTCACAAATGTGGGATTTCACTATTTTTATGGCTGAACAGCATTCCACTGAATATACTGTGTGCTTCACGTTTTCTTTACCCATGTATCAACTGAGGTACACTTGTTTCCATTTTTTTCTTGAGTATTGTGAAGAGTATTGTGATGAGTTAAAAGAGCTTCAACTTCTTTCAGTTTCAAACAAGAACAATAACAACTGAAGACAGAGACCCTTGGTCCCCAATACGCTGCTGCCCCCTTCCTGCATCACTATTCCTGGCCTGATCCTAAACTGTCAGAAAGTGTATGTACAATGTGTCTGGTTACACTATCCCAAATATTCAATCTCCATCACTTTCCTTGTTAAAGTTATCTTCTTGGTCACTCTTCAAACTGAGGAGAAAATACACAAGTTCAAATACATAGTATTAAGAGAAACGAGGTGAAGTTAAGTGGAATGCAGGCATAATACGAGTCTAAGGCCTTTGAGAAGGACATTCAGGATCCCTGGATCTGCAGAGCTGTCAAAACTACGTGTGTGCTCCTGACGTACGCAATGCTGCTGCAAATGAACTTTTGATTTTTTTACAGAGCTAGAGGAGGATCAAGTTTTCCATAGTATGGAATCCAAGGAAAGGCTCAGATTTCTCAGATCTAGAAGTGAGTAAACAGATGGATATTTTATCGAAAATCTTTAGCTAATTAAAATCTTTTTTTTTCCTCATGTAGAAAGGCATAGAATCTAACATACTGTAAATCTGGACTACTTTTCTCTGTAGCTCTGAATGTCATGGGTTCCTTATTTTCAGTATTCAAGAAGACAAACCATATCCATTTCTGCTGATAGTCATCAGAATAATCTTCCAAATAGAGAACATACCAGTGGCAGATGCTTTCAGATGATCTGTAACAATTTGAGTTGCACTAATCAGTGACTAAACACTTTGCACCTTTGCACTGAAGTAGAATGAATAGAATCTGGGCTATGCTTTAACCTGGCCCACATTCTAATAATTTTCCATATCTGGCCTCATCCTATCTTCTTAAATGCAAAATCTAAAGAAGAAAAGCATCTATTTTAAGCATGCACAAGTATCTTTCCCACTCTAAGGTTCAACCTTTTTCCCATGAAGACTTTCTAAATAGGAAACTCCAAGTAGATGATATGTTTATCTTGAAACTCATTTCCAAAGAAAGCATTCACTTGAAGCACATACTCAGAGGTCTTCACCCAGAGTTCACTATTTGGATTGCAGTAGATCACATGTCTGATTTCCTCTGGGCATCAAGGTGAATAGTCAAAATTCATTGCTTTATTGGAAAAATTGAAAATCATATACATCATGCCTTCCAAAAGGACCTACACTCCTTAGGCAAAACTCAAGAAAACAAAGGAAAATCCAAAGTACTGGGATTAAAATTCTTCTTCCTGACAGGTTTCCAGAGAACTTCAAGGGAATCTTCAAGTTGCTTTCTTATGTCTTTCTTGGAATAAAATCTTCAGAGAAAGAGCAGCACTACCTTCTGAGATGTATTCAAAGACTCATCGCCATTCGTGATTTCTAGTGCGTTTTAGAATGTAAAGGCTATGAAATACTGAGGGAATTAAGGAATATAAATGTTGTATTTTTACTCATTTCTAACATATTCCTCTTACTGGATTTTTTTCCACAATCTTTTAGGGTTCATACACTGTTTCATTGATTCTCATAGCTGTATATATTTTTGAGTATCTTGAACTGAATTGAGGGTTTTCACACTGAGCCACATTCTAAATCCTTTTTTATTTTTTATTTTGAGATAAGGACGTCCTTAGTCACTCAGTTACTCACTTAGTCACTCAGGTGTGGCTCAATTTATTAATCAGTTATTCATGTGTACCAGTGATTGAATGTTTTAAAGCTCTAGCAGTATTCTAATATCCAGCGGATGTGACAGTTGGTGCTTTAGTATTGGAGGTATCTGTGGATTACTGAGAATTGGAATCATCTGGGAACTAAAATCCCATGTAATACAATTTACTGTAGAGATATATACAACTGGCCCACCACCTTGTTTTCATTAGCTAATTTAATTATTCCAGGCAATTCTTAGTAGGAAGATGAAAGTTACAAAAAACTTCATTGATTATTCCTGAATCTTTCAAAAGACCCATGACTTCTTCAGTAGAAAGCATCAAGCAAAGATGCTTTTAACCTTTTTCTTCAAACATTTGCCAGTCCTAAATCATTATACTGTGATGCTTACCCTGCTCTACTAAAGTCTCAGCAAACAAACCAAACTCCATATTTCAGGAGTACAAATTTCTTTTGCTTTTGGAGACAGTAGCCTTGCTCGCCTGATATACAAACAACTCAGCTTTGTCTTAGTAACAAGTTATTCTCGTGATATTATGAGGCTGGCATTTAACAGATTACTTGAGGTCTTATTTTTGGGACTCAATTGACAAGATCAGGAATTGATCTAACTGATCTTGTCTAATGCTTAGAGTGACCTCTAATCTTAGAAATCTATCCATCCATTTACATGAAATATATTAGGATTTTCTCCGCAATCCACTATATTAAGTGTCTGACTTTCTTATTTATGTGTCATGTTTAAGGATTATGTAACCATGTGTTGGATTTTCATTCCCTTGAGCTATTGAGATTCATCACAGATGGACAAAAGTACCAGCTTTTCACAAGCCATAATGATTTTGTTTGTGAAAGGAGAAACACATGCATTCTGAGCCAGACTTTCATTCAAATGTGTGTGAAGAGATCATAAATTTCTAGAAGCTCTCTACTTCCCTCACCCACATCATTCATACCCCCCCAGTTTACAGGAATAAACAAACTTCTGTACTTGACACAATTATATTTGACACTTTTAATGTTAAAAATTATTTTCCTAATAAAAAAGTATATACCATTGTAATGACTATCATCTACAGCCGTAAGTGGATCAGTTTGATTTGAGATATTCATAAAAAATTAGTTCAGAGGAGGATAGAAGGCCATATTAGGTGATATAGTTCTGAATCCATAAATGTAACATGGATAAAAAGAATCAGATTATTTTATTACTGCCGTTGCTGCCTCAGAATTTACTCTGAAGACAAGTTCCACAACCATTAGTATAAACCACCTCAAGTGACAACAGGGAGACACTTTATTTAGCTTGGTTTCTGTACTTTGCATTTATCTAAAAAAACAAATTCAACCTGGTGACCTTTGGAAAAAATCGGGGATTCATATACTTTTACTTGAAAAATTATGTTTTTACAGTGATGTCATTTACTAACATTAAAACACAAAATTTGGCTCTTCTCATTATTTACTCAATTTTACACTTTCCCTGGGATTGGTTTCTTTCCTGGATTTTTTTCTATAATTGTTCACACACACAAAAAAATTGTAATTTTCTTGAGGCCTGGAAAGGCAGAGATTTTGCATTCTTAAGGTCTTGTTTAGAGCTTTATAGATATTAAAATGTTTTATAGAATTTTTTATTTAAATAATACTTTACCACAGATATACTTCTACTTTGAAATTACAGTTTTTTCAAAACATTTGAAATACATTATTAGATTTTGTTATTGGTTCTTTTGTCATTAAAATTTTGACATCAAAATGATACCTGCTCCTTACAGATAATTTATACTCATTCCTTTTCAAAATTCAAATTTTTCTCCTTATATTTGGCATTACTCAATTTCAAAGTAATATTTCATTGTTAAAATTTTGTCTCTCCTTTTTAAAATGTTGTATACTTTTGAGATTTTTAAAATATTTCATTGAATTATTATAAATTATGGATTATTTTTCCTTCAAATATTTCTCCCTTTTTATCCAAATATTTTCCCTTTTTCCTCTGAAAAGCACATTTGTCAAATACTGCACTTTCTATCCACATCTTGTACCTTTTAATTTTTCTATAGTTCTGTTTTTATGAATTCATGTCCTAAATTATTCCTTGATCTGATACTTAAATTAATTTTCTGTTAACATATTGATATTCAACTACTGAATTTTTATTTTCACTTAAATTTTATGCCAAGTATTACATTTGCCTAGTTAAACAGTTTTCTTATACTAATTTAGAGTAGTTGTTAATTCTTCTTCATTTGGTATATGTTGCTTTATTTGCTATAAAGTAAGGACTTCTTGTGTATTTTTTGTTGGTTGTATAGTTTTTGTTAATTAATAGTCCTCTCACACATCTGAGACTATACTAATATTTGTGAGATTACTGAGAATATAAAAATGTGAAACCCAGAATCTATCATAAACTTTCAGCTGGTCTAAGGAAGGTAGGAGAGAGGGAAACGACCTTCAGGGTGAGGCTCTCTGATATCACCAGAGCTCAGTTAGGTTTTATTTGTGTTCATTGGCTGGAAACTGTCCCCCAGAGGACCCCTGTTACCCTGTGCCCAACACTGAAATTTTCCAAGACTCATTGCTTCTTTGCCATTATTCACTGCTTAGAAGTCAGTGAGTATGAGTAAATGTTGTCTGGAACTTTTTGGATCCTGTTGCACATGGTGAGTTCTTTTAGACTCACACCTGGGTTTCGTCTCTATCAGCATACACACCGTCTCTGACTGGCTTTAAGAGGTGCTGCCACCGCCCACTCTGCTTCCGAGTGATGCAAGAATAGTCCCTGAAGTTTCCAGACAGCATAGAGAAAGAAAAACACAAAAACTGAAAGTGATTCTCTAGATTCTAGACATGTGATAGTGATATCTGGCTCTTGTTCATGTCCTCAAAATCAGGATGCTGCAAACTTCTTTCAGGGAATTTTAGAACTTTTTAGTTTTTTAAATATAGTCTCACTATAGTAGTTAAGTTGTATCCAGACTTTCAGTCCTTTGGTCCTACCCAGCCTAGAGTGCTGGAATTATAGATATTTACCACCATGCCCACTTCAACTTAATTTTTATAAAATATGCTCTAAGAGTCATGTGGACTAATTTCCAATTTTTTTTCTACACACTAATATCATTCCAATTGACACTATACTTTTTGTCAGATCACTGGCCAATGGGAGTGATTATCTTGTTTAGGACCTTCTGACTTTGAGAGCTTTTAATATGCTTGTCTACCTATTATGGGTTTGAGTCTGGATGTCCCTCTAATGCCTCATAGAGTCAGACAAGGGGATTCATAGAGTTTGTGAATGACTCATTCAGTGCTGGGATTAAGGGTGTGAGCATCACAGCCAAGTGGATGTGGTCTACATACAAGAGTCAGAAAGAGTCTCCTCTCTGTGTTACTCCTCTTTTACTCTTATTAGTTGTGCTATTTTCTGCTGCCATGAACTGTTGTCCTTTGCTATGTGCCACTTTGCCTTGGAGCCAGTTGATTATGAACTGAACTCCATAAACCATGAACTAAATAAATCTTTCATTCCTTTATTTTGAGTGTCAAATATTTTATCTCAGCAAAATGATAGAAAAGTAACCAACACAGTACCCAAGCAACAGCATTGCCAATAGTTAAGTAGCATTGAAATAGCTACCCTACTAAACTAAGGGGAATGTTAACATATCATCAGAGGAATGGAGGGAGGTTGTTGTGAATGTATGATAGAAAGCATAATGATATAAAAATAAAATATACATGCATCCATAGATAATTTATGCATAATCTTTATAAGCATCCTTTGACATAGGTCCTATTGCCTCATTTATAAATAATAAAGTAATTTCCAGGAACCATAATACAATCTGTGGAGATCACAGGCAGTAACTGTCAGGACTGGAATTCAAACAAAATACTCCCCATCTTCAAATGTCATGCTTTTTTGAGCCAACTGAAGTTTCTAATACAAAAGAAGAAAAGAAATCTCAACGTTTTGTGTGCGTGAGTAAGCTGAGTTGGCATTTACAAAGACAAACATGGTCAATTTTTATTTATTTCAAGTTAAATTGACGTATACATTGAAAAGAGAAGACCATCAACCCTGCTGTGATGACCACAATTTTTTGCATGTGCCGATCAATGTCCTCTCCATGCTGTAGTAAGATACAGCAGGGCAGCTGTGATCCTTCTCAAAGCATAAAAGTTGCACTAACTCCAAATAAATAAGATGCATAGAAGGAAAATTTAGGAAGATGAAAGTGCTTAGCAAAATAATAGACTCAGGTAGGGAAACGCAGCTATGGAATTTATTTTCAGTACTGTCAGGGAATTCTAGTTTGACGAGGTTTCATGAGTAATGTTAACGGGAATGTCAGAAGTCTGGTATGCTTGTCTGATTGCAGCAAGCATCCTGCTGTGGATGTGGAATGAGAATAGCTGAATTTCCAGCTGAAGAGCTCATAATGGAGCATACACTTATGGCTTCACATGAAAAGTAATGTATGGTGCAAAAGATAACGAAGAAGAGTACAATACGATCTGCACGCATTCCTGGGTTTATAGCCAATCAAGTGGAGTATTAAAATCCGAGCACACTTAATTAAATGTCGCATTTTGAGTAGTGTGATGAATAGGGTCATGAAATGGTTAGTGCTGAGAACTGAAAGTCAAATGCCCTAGATTCCATTCCAAACACCAACTTCAAGTCACTTGAGATTGAGAAGACGGAAATTCAAGTTTATACGTGCTCACACATTGCCTTAAGTTCTGCAGCATACATTGCAAGCTGCTACCATATCTCGACAAGCTCTCACTGCACCTGAATAACATAACTCAGCCTCTTGTGTATGAACACAGAAATAAGAGCTGAATCCCTTCCTTCATCCAGAACTGTAGAATGCCATGTTCCCATCTTTTAAATTTTCATCTACTTGTGGATGAGACGTTTTTAAATGTCTTTTTGCAAAGAGCAAATTATACATTAAGAGCTTATTTGTTAAGAGAAGAGGAAGTCACACTTGGTATTTATTCTGTCTGTAAAGAACTGAGGAGAAATACAGAAATTCATCTTATGGGTATTTTTCTTTTCAAATTACTCTGAAAAATGTAACTATGCTGAATATTTAAATTCAAATATAAGGATTTCCTGAAAACTGAGTAAATGCATGATTTTCCACTAGTCCTAAGTGTTATAAAACTAATTAATTTGACCTGTGAGGTTTACTTATTGAAGCTATTGGATTCAACAGAAATTTGCTCTACTGTGTTTCCTTTCCTTTTTGTTTTTTCTTTTCTTTTTTAGCATATACTCTAATTCCTGTTCTTAAAAAAGTTTCCATCAAATTTAGAAGTTAACACATTCAGGTGAAGAGATTCTTAACACTGTACAATACTTTAGGAAAACTGCTTCCTAACTAGGACATTTAGTAATCAAATATGGAATCAAAACTATGTGATCAAAAATTACTTAGTACTCATTTTGTGTAGGACAATGAAGTAGCTGCTGTGAATGATATAAAAGAATTTAGAAGTGGAAATCTAGATTTTCTGTTTCTCACTAAGTGCACTAAGAAAGTGCACTTTCTTAGCTATTATGTAAATATCCAAATTTTTCTAAGTGCTTTTATAAATAAAATCTTCACTCCTTTCAAGGCAAAGAATAATCCTTTTCTCCCATAAAACACTTGACAATTTTCAGAGCAATTTTATATTCATGATCTCACTTCATATTCACAGAAAACCTATAAAATACGTAGGACAAGTGTTACCTCATATCTGTATTTTCAGCCTTAGAAACAGAGGTGTAAAGACATTGCAACTTATGTACAGCTATCAAGCGATGACAAAGAGGCTAGAACAAATGCGCTCCCGGTTTTAAGGCCGCACTCTTGTGTAACAGTTTATAAAGGAGTTGGGATGCTTGGAAGAAGCAGCAGAGGAAAAAAGAAAGGACAGAAAAAGAAGATAAGGTTTAGGAACAGTTATTAACTAACCTCTGTGTGTATGCCAGTCTGTCCACCTTTGATTGCCCCATTATTCTTGTTCCAGATCTTGATATGTCCCATCCCATTTGTAAAAGGAATCTTTAGGCAACTTTAGAATTCCTCTGAAATTGGTCAGCTTTTCCTATCAAATGAAAATAAAAACTCTTTTCTGTGGTCATTTATATTTCCATTCTTTCAAGGTGTTATTCTACAGTAGCATATATCTATTAAATTATATACCTCTTGCACAGAGGTATCAAAAAAGGAACACAGTCTACTGCTTCTTTGAAGCTTTTAATGAACACTCAAATAGAGGAACAGGAAGGAAAATAGATTTTTAGAAGAGATCTCACCAAATCAAAATATACTTTACCCTCATCTTCAGCCTATGAGTCTTATTCTATTGATACAATAGTCTGGAGCTATACTGTCACATATATTATGCTGTGAAACATGTTAAATTTGGATTTAGTATAAATTGACTCCCATAAATTACACTATTTTGGTTTTTTATTTGTTTGTTTTTGTTTCATCTTCTCTTTGTTTGGTTTTAATCCCAGTGACAGTAAAAATAATTAACTTGATATTTATTCACATTTTGGTGTGCAATTCTTGTCACTGTGTTGTTCTCCATTTCATGGGTCAACTATAATCCATTTATTTAGGCACTTGTTGGTAGACTACCAGTTTGCTTCTGTGTTCCAGTTATTGTAAATAATGCTACTATGAAAATATTCCTGTTCAAATCCTTATTTAATTATATGCTTTCAGTTCTCTTGGTAAATACCTTAAGCAGAAAAACATTATTATATTTTACCTGTATACTTAATGTTTTTTATAAAATGCAGTATTTTCCATTAACATATTTCTCGCTTTGAGGATACAATAGATACATTAAGATCATATTCACTTTCCTGCTATGCTACTAAAGATTTAGTAAAAATTGTTTATGCCATATTCTTTCAGTATCTGTGTAGATGCTAATATGCTTTTTATCTTTACACTATTAAGAAGATAAGCTATGAAGATAAACTTCAATAGACTTTTCAATATGAACCATACTATCCTTTTTAGAGTAAATTTCCTTACTCCTGATTTTTTAATGTTTTGTTTGATTCTGCTTTTCAATATTGCACTTAAGATTTTTGCATAAATGCACAAATACTATAGGTGTGTGGAAAATTTGTAGTTGTTGAAGTTTAATATTGATATTTGTTTTGCAACAAGAAATGGATTGAATTATTTCCCACCTATTCTCTGGAAATACCATATGTAACACTATGTATCATCTATTCTTTAAATGTGAAGACAATGGAAAATATCTTTTTTTCCCCTCAACTTTTCTGGTTCATACTACACAAATGATTTTGGAAGAATTTTTCTGTCTTCTGGGGTGGTATTGGATCAAGAGCTAAAACCATCTATTCCCACAAAGTGCCTATCAGGAATGAGAATCAAGACCACTTCTGTTAGCACAATTTTATCACTGCTTCAAGGAAGTTCTTGCCCAAGGAAGACAAATCTACACATCAGTAAATAACTGCACTAGTAGTTTTGAGATGTTACAGAAAACCAATATATCCACTTTCCTCATCTTGGAAAATTATGATACAGTTAAATTATGTAGTCCTCTTGCAAACATGAGTAGAAAGGACTGAAAACAAACCCAGTAAATCAAGATCAGTGGGAGAAATGTCAAACTCTGAGGATGCACTTGAGTTGCTGAAGTAACTTTGGAACACTGATCTAGTGTTTTCTTGTTAAAAGAGATTATTTCTAAAGACATTAGGATCTGGACTTGCTGATAATTTTATCCAAGAAATCCTAACCAACAGAGAAGGGTTTGTCTTTTCTTTGCAGACTGTTTATAATTTCAATTCTGACTTTTCTTTGGCCCTAAGGCTTATGCAAATAGATAATCCTTAATTTAAAAGAAGTTAATATTTGAAGGACATTTTTATATTAAATATTGCATTGAATTGTGATCAAAGAGTGAACTCAAAAGTTCTTTTAGAAAGGTTTTACTTTCGATCAAGATATTAAAAGTTAGTGTAAATATATTCTTTGCCTTTCTTTCCTTTGTAGACGGCAATGTTGTACATATTGTATAGTTATGTATATCCACACATAAAATCTAGTTTATTGACTATATTATTCTATGCTTCTGTGCCCTCACTTATTTCTTGTCTATTATATCTGTGCAATTCTTGAATATAGCACAATAAAATCTTTTCCATAATTGCATTTTTATCAAGGTCAATGTGCATTTCTAATATTTTGCTTTATATATTTAGCTGCTATCTTCTTGGTGCATGCAACTTTATGACTTTTATATCTTCTTCATAAATTTTTCCTTTTATCATTGTGTAATGTCCTTCAGCCTCCTCTTTAGTGCTTTCAACATTGCTTCCCATTTTGCCTGCTATTACGTCTAATACTTTTGCTTTGTTTTCTTGCATTTATCCAGAATCTTTTCCTGGATTTTCTTTCCAAATATTTTTATTACATTGCCCTAAGTGTTCTTCCAAGTAATACATAGTTAAATATTTGTATTTTTATTCAGTTGGTGAGAAACAGTACCATGTTATCTGGTGTTCATAATTTATTTTTTTGTCTTCATTTTACTCAATTTAGCTTCAATCATTATTAATTCTATTCTTTCCTTTGATAACTCAGAAGTTAAATTGATTTGCTGTCTGTCTGTTCCTCTAATTGCCTTCAATTCTTCTGCATTTATATATAAGCATTTACCCATGTTAAGCAAAACAATGCTTTTCCTTTCCCCATTAGGGCGGTTGTTCTTTACATTAACATTTTAAATCTTTCAAATTATACTCTCATATTCCATTTTATGAATCCTGAGTTTTCCTGGGATATATAACTATATTATTATATTTTCCCTTTTAGTATGTCTTCACTGTTTGCAAAATCTTATTTAATAATTGTATCATATATAATAATTCCCTCACAATCAGCTCAGATTTCATTATTTAATGCAAAATTCTTTGCCATTTTCTGCTCAATTCAATGATATTTAATGTTTCACTTTGGGTCATTTCTTCCTGTAGAAGTTTGCCGTTATCTTTTATTTTCTTAAGAACTCCTATATTTGCAGATGCCAAGAGACAGTGATGCTATAAATGCCCCACGGACTTGCCTGTATGACAGGCACTATGCATAAAATGAGAATAAGTATCTATACCAACAGGCACACACTGAAATCTGCCAAATTGGGATATATGTGCTACATCCACTTGCCATAGCTCATTTGATCTGTAAACATCTGAAGACTTTTGTAATATGGTTGGGATAATAAAGCCATTCAATTGATTGACATTTATTATTCACTATTTGATCAAAATGTCCAGCATAAGAGTGAGGAGTGGGCAATGTGATCAGCATAAAAGCACAGTCAGACTAATTTGAAACACCTACGTGCCAAAGCAATCTCTGTTATCTGGAGCCCTCTAACGACCTCAGGTGTGAAAGTATGAGGAGAATTAAAGTCTAGATCTCCTCCCAATGCTTTACATAGACTGCTTAGCTGATATGCAGATATTCCTAATTTTGGATGAACCAATTAACGGTCCCTCAATAATTTTTGGAAATAATTGAACATTCATAATGAATCCTATCTTAATGTTAATTTCTGGATTCAACAGCTCTTTCCATTACCAGAGTTCCAAAATAACTATAGTGGGAGGCAGTCTAAATTATCTCTAGTACTCTATATATTCCTCTCTCCAGGAAAAGAGCAATGGCACCATCTCTTACCTAGATTTTAGTGAACTATTTATCGTTATCTCCTGTTTTCGCTACAATTAAAATACTGTATTTTTGAAGAAGCCTGATTTCATTTAATTAAACCAAACATAGCTTAGGCAAACAGAGAGCATCTGTAACCATCAGTACACACATTTTGACACACTTTCAAATAGTTTCCCAGATTTTTAGTTACTCAGATGACTTGTTTATAATCTTTATTAGCATTTTCAAATGCCAACTGTTACAGAACAATCTCTACTGATTTGGCAGGTGGTATCTGTTTTTGGATGGCTTTCTGCATTCTGGGTATTCACTGGGCATAAGACTCACACAGGTCTTGAGCACTGTATAAAAAATTATTGGAAGAGAATACCATCTTTAGGAATAGATTCCCAGTCTTGATTCATTATGAGACCCATTTTCCAATGACTGGACTGGAAGAGTTAACTGTGAGATTAGATCTCAGTATAGACTTGTTCCCAATACATATTCTGTAATTTCTAAGTGTTCTGCCAGTAGATTTTATAGAGTTTTCTCAGTTACTATCTCTTGAAAATTAATACAGAAAAAGAACTATTGCCCTGCAGAAAGGTAGTACTTATCTAAATGCTTAGGAGTAGTAAATGCAGAGTTCCCAGAATAGACCCCAACAAGCCCCAAATGAATGATCTCTGATCCCCATTATTTATGAAATTGGGTTTTAATTCCTTGAGAAATTTATGCTACAAAGGATTGTGCTCATGAACATCTCATTGTGGATTAGAGGGTTAGGATGAATACTAATTGGAAATGCACATGTTCCAAAGGACTCTTCATTAAGTGTGCCTGTTTAATCAGTTTCAACTAGGGAACACTACTTCCATTTCAACCACAGATAGAAGAGAAGAAGAGGAGGAATAGGAAGGGACCAGAGCTCTTCATTTTCATCCTCATTCTCTCTCAAGGGTACACTAGGTGGAAGATGTCCTCCTATGTGCAAAATGCAAAGAACATCATGGACCAAGCTCCACATGGAGGTACACTCTTGTAGGATGGCTCATACAGATGGAGCCCAAACAGGGACCTGACCCAGGAAGTTCACTGGGCAGGGTGGAGGGATGTAATGTAAGTTAGCAATGCAGACTTCACAGTCGAGAAGTGCTAACCAGCAAAAGGAAAATGACAAAATAGAAAAGGAAAAAGAAAAAGAAAATGGAATGTAAGTGGGAAAATATTTCAGTCAGGGTAATGGGGGAAAATTTACTGACTGAAGTACAGCGTTATATTCCTTTATGGGAATTTCTGTTACACAAGTCTGGCCCTCAGATTAATACCTACTTGATTTCTTGCATGTTGCACAATGTTATCAGACATAAGCCTTGATTTCCTCAGATGGGTAGAAAGTTGAGATTAAATGAGAGATGGTTTGCAGTATCCTTATCCCCAGGGCTCTGTTATATCCCCTGAAACTTTCTCCATGTGGCATGGCAGCACACACTCATGCCACCTTTGACCCTAATTCTCACAGAAGAGGCCAACTAGGCCTTAACCTTCCTATCTGGTCTTCTAAATGATATCTTGACTGGGAATAGACTTCCAAGTTCAGAGTAATTTTACTTCAATAAACCAAAGAGAAAGCTGCGTTTTCTGTTATCTTAAGATTATCAACCAGCGTGGTTTGTCCAAACCATTTGGTGTAAAGTTTGACCATTGCATCGTTGGGCTTCATTTTCTTAGTCAACTTCACAGTTGCAGCAAAAATACAATCATAGCAATCTATATGTCATAACTCGATTCACAAAAAAAAAACAAGTGGCAAATTGAATTTAGCCCATAGGCCAGTGTTTCCTAGCTCCTGTTTCAATAGTTTTGCAAGTAATTTGTTCTTTAAAAAGAATCTGTCTTCATTATTTGAGTCAGAAGATTGACAAAATGTGCCAATGCATGCCTTTACCTTTACTGCTACTTTGAAATTAAGTGATATTTCAAACTGCATGCCCAAGTTGTTCTAGTTTGTTAAAATGGTTTTCCATTATTTAGATAAGTGTTACCTCCTCTTTCTCCCCTCTCCCCTTACCTTCCATAAAATTCTCATTATGATCTTCCAGAGCTTCTGCATATGTGGCTTTGTATCTTGCTTTTTCCTCATGCTTCCACTTTTTGCATTTTTTGCTTTTAATTTTTTCTCCAATTAATCCTATATCATTTATTGTCTCACATGAGTTATCTACAGGTAATTTATTGCTGTAAATTAAAATCAATCAGAAAATCTCACTAAAATATAATACAGACATTTTTTTCAGCTATCATAATTCTGCAGCCTTCAGTGGCTTAAGCTGTTTCACTGATTAGCTCTACCTCACAGATTTTTGCCTCTGAGTTGGCAGATCCTTCATCGTCATGGCTATTATGACTGTGGTAGCTCATCTTGGCTATATTAGTTACAGTGTACATCAATGTATGTTCTAATAGCTAAGGCAGAGGAGAAAGTAACTGCATTTAGAAACAACAGAACTGAGTCAGCCACTTCCCTTCCTTCTAATGTATATGCCACATCACCCTAAAGATTATTTAAGATTAAATTTAGGAGATCACGAAGATTGCTTACATCATCAGTAAAGAGACAGTGAGAAACATCTAGGACCACTGGATATCTAACACTATAAATACTAGAAGCCTGAGCCACAAAGGCTTCTCTCTCTTTCTCTCTCTCTCTCTCTCTCTCTCTCTCTCTCTCTCTCTCTCTCTCTGTCTCTGTCTCTCTCTCTCTCTCTCTCTCTCTCTCTCTCTTTCTCCTTCCTACCTTTATCTCTATCTCTTTCTCTCTCTGTTTTTTGTCTGCTTTGCCCTTCTATTGGTCCCTGCTTCTGCCTCACCTTCTTCAATAAACTTAGTAAATACTATGCAGCATAAACTTAGCAATCTCTCCTTGTTGTACACAAGAAGCTAGACTATTATTTATTTTAGGACCACTCAACTGTTACATATCTACAGTTCTGGGGGCCACATCCCACAACCACCACACCAAGGCTTCTGCCTCATTCTGTGGGCCAGAACAAGGTGGGAGCCCACCATTGTTCTAGGATTCTAGATGTGTTCTAGGATCTCTTTCCTTACTGACTAGAACACAGTTTGTGGCTTACAAAATGGCTACTGGAGCCTCAGTTTCCAGCGGTGATCATTTTTGCTTAAATCTTTCTGCTGAAATAAGTCCACTCACCTACCAGACATTTTGTTAGTCATATTCTCTAATTGTGTCTTCACCAAAACTTTATTTTTGTTGTTGGATGATCAAGAAAATATTATCCATTTCTTAAACAGTTTAATATGCTGCTCTGGATGCTATAATTGTTTTTGGTTTTGGTTTTCAACTACTGGTTCTCTGTGTTTGTTTTCCTCAAGCAGAGTGCCATTGACCCTCTATAATCAAATCCCATGGTTGAAAAGAAAAATCCCTTGAATCACAGGAGGTGCAAGAATTTTGGCTCCTGGTGAGATGCGATCTGACCAGATACTACGTTTCAGTTTAGAGACTGTGGTTTTAGATGACTTAAATTCCCTCCAGGAATCAGAGTCCTCTGTCACTGCCCAGGAGTCTTTACTCCACATTCTCATGCACCATTTAGTGACTGAAAAATCCTGACAGAGTCTGAACCTGACTTTGGTTTGGGAACATGGAATTCTCTTCCTGTTGTCTGGGTACCTCAACTTGTCTGCAGTTCTGTTGCTAGGGAGGGAGAGAAGCAGAGATGAGTGTCCTGGCCAGTCCTCTAGGAGATTAGGATTTTTAGTGCTTAACCATGAAATGATACCACCTCCACTTTGTAGCAGCATTAATGAATTTAGATATGAGAAGAAAGTTAAACTAGTCATCTCAGAAATTGTCAATTGAAAGGATCCTGTACTTAGGAGGATCCACCCACAAGTTACTACTGCCTTTAACTGGTAGTTCAAATACCCAATAAGAGCTCACTCAACAAATTTAGAGTAGTGATAACTCATGGATGGGTCCACTTAGCAACATTTCCAGATCTAATATGTACCATTCATACATTGTGCTATAAAAAAATAGTTCTATTGGTTCACCATATTTTACCAGGTAGAATTTTAATAGTGTCTTAAGTATGTTTGTCACAAATATTTTGTCATACAACTGTCTCTCTACAAGTTAGTACATCTCAGGCAAAGTTTCTTGCAGTTTCTCCAATTAATGAGTGCCTTTTTAGGTAGATTTCCTAAATGACTGACAGATCATCATGTAGGATAAAGACAGAAAGTTTGGCTGTAAGTTCTTTAAACAACAGTCACTGCTGTAGCCACCACTTCTTAACTGCCTCATTTCTCTAAATCTGTGCTTTCTAATTATGGTGCCACTCATCTGGCAAAAGACCATCATTGAGCTCTACATCTTTACTGCTAAAGAAGGCAGAGAATTCTGATGTGTTAAATGAATATTTATTATGCTTACCACATGAATAAATTTTAATATCTGCCTCAGGATTAGCAGAAGCTGGAGATCATGACATCTTCCCCTCTTATGCAAAATCAAAACACACTATTACTGAAACTATCCCAAATATAGATTTCACCATAGTTATTGCTTATGGAAAAAGAAGTATGGAAAGGAAATAGAAATTTGAGTCTTAGCCAGGTGTGGTGGTGCACTTCTATAATTCTAGCACTCGAGAAGCTGATGCACAAATCTGTAAGACAGCCTGCACCATACAGTGAGACCCTGCCCCCAGCCCCAAAGAAAGAAAAGAAAAGAACCTTGAGTCTTACTAATCATTGATGAAAAACCAACCAGTTTTTTCTGAATTCAGTTCAAAATTCTATATCACATCTCATTCTGTATCATTTCATCCCATGATGCCTCTGGTCTTCGTTTATATCTTACACTGATTTTCATATGGACAAATAATTTAAAAATTTGGATTGTCTTCCATTGAATGGATCCTGACATTGCTCATTTCTGTTTCTACTGTCATTCTTTGTGAATCAGAATGTGGGAGAAGCTTTGTTTCACATATCATATGACCTCAATTCACACTTTGTGAGTTGACACTTCTGTGTGGTCACAAGCAGCCTTAAAGAAGGTCATTACACTGTGTCACACATACCAACATAATAGTTGTCATGATTTTGGGGTATTTGCACCTTTCACAGTATTTACAAAAGTCTGTGTGAGTAGTAAGAAGTATTTAAGCATTTGTTTAATTCCTCCTTATGTATTTATAAAAAGTATGCACTTGTGTGTATTCATGTGTAAAATTTACCATTAAATGTTTATAATCACATATCCACAAATATTTATTTTCCTAAAACTGTTTACCCATTCCCCAAGTTGCTTGGAGTCACTGTTATAGTTTGCACCTAGACATCCCTCTAAATCTTTCATGTGGTCATAAGGCTTGTTCTGAGGTGGCTGAATTTAGAGAGCCTGATGCTGGAATTCAGGGTGTGTGGTGAATAATTTGGCCCACTGATTGGTTTGGCCTAGTTCTGGCTAGGATTAAAGGTATGAGTGCTGTACTCACCCTAGGGAGGGAGGCCTGCATACAACATAGAGGATGGAGTTTTGTCTTCCCCCACCCCCCGCTTTTCCTATCTTGTGGGCCCTGTGCCAAGCCACCCTGTCTTACAGCCAGCTGATTATAGACTGAAGCCTCTAGAAACTGTGAGCCAAATCAACCTTTCCTCTAACTTTGGGTATTGGGTGTTTTGTCTCAGCAATGAGAAAAATAACTAAGATAGGCACCAACATAGGACTTTTGCTATGAAAAGAATATCAAGGTGTGTGTCAATGATGAATGTACCTATTAAGCACTGGAAGTATATACTAATTAAAACAAGGGAGGGTCCCTTTGAGTTTTGACTGGTCCTTTGAGTTTTATACTTTGGCTCCTGTGGACATATGCATGCTAAATAAATCTATATTCATTCTATCTTCTAGTCCTCCTCTAAGTCTGTTCCACTAGGCTCTCACTTTCATTGGGGAAGTATGAGCTTTCATATAGGAACAGTCTTAGTTCACAAGTAAAAAATTTTATTTCATATTATTTCTAAGTTGTCACTAGCATCTATTTGTGTTATCCTCAAACAAAACTGTAAAGATTACAGAATTTTCTGCTTATATTTCTCTTTTGCTTGTTCATTTGTTGGTTTTAATTTTGAGACAAGGTTTTGCTAAGTCATTTAGTTACCAAGGCTAGACTGAAATTTACTATTTTCCTGCCTCAACCTTCGAGACTGATGAATTGTAGGCCTCCGCACCACCACACTCAGCTCTTCAATTTTTACTATATTAATATCAGTAACTACAGTCCAAAATGTTCTTTAAGTCTAAAATAAAGAGCATAAAGGGGATTCAGGATTAAAAGTTAAACAACAAAAGATCTTGTTTCTTTGAAACAAAATTGCCCATGCAATTATTTTTTCAGACTATCTCTCCTAGGTAAAATGTTTTAAACAACGTAACTTTGTTTTCTAGGGAAGGCTCTGGACATTCATGAATGGTACATACCAGTGCCCTGGCAGTCAGCAAACCTCATGAAAATGCATAACATGGTTTTCTACATTCACACTTCATACAGTTTCTCAACACAACAAAAAACAATGAGATCCAAACCTTCACCGTGCCGTTTAGAATACAAAAAGCATGCAAATTTAAAATCATCGCATAGTGTACAGCCATACCATCTTGAACGCTCCCAATGATTTCTAAAATTATTGCTTGGTAATCAGTGTTTTAGTATGCTATCATAGCTTGAAAATGTTGAAGTAGCTACTATATACCTGCTAGTGAACTCAGATTAATTTTATATGAGATTTTTTTAGTTAGATTTTCTAGCTAAAGATCTCACAGAATAGCATTGTATCTCAGTAATAAAGAACTTGCCCAAATATGTGTCACCCTGAATTTGACCCCTTGCACTGAAAAAAAAAAATTTGGAAATTTATAAACCTTAGTTTCTGCAAAATTAAAATTATATCAGCATAGTCGATCAGTGACTAAATACAAACTATAGTTTTATAAGCTTAAACCTAAATTGGAAGTAATATTAACATATTTAGTTAAGAATGCTGTACATGTTCAGGAATATTAAACCCAAATAGGAAAAAATATTGTGATATTATACTTAACTCTAGGACATCAAAGAAAACATAGCTATTTTATTAAGTCAAAATTATTAGTCTGATTTGCCAAAGATTTGCCTAAATTATGTTAATTTAAATGCATGAAACGGTTCTGAAATATTCTTCATTAGAATACAAAAAAATATAGAATAATGAAAGTTTTAGAAGGTCAATCTCCTTATTAAGGCAAATGTTAGAAGGTTTCTGTATGTTTACATTTCCATGAAGCAATCCGACATGGGAACAGTAGCTGTTTAGTATACGCAGTGTCAGTCTCCCCTTCCTCTTGGTATGCTCTCTCATTTTCAGATTTGCCTAGTCAATTGTTTACAAGTCTCTTACTATGTATCTGCCATTAATTGTGTTTCTCTGGTTGAATCCTAACTCACAGAACATCTTTTTGTTTACGTTCAAATATTTCCTTAAACTATATTAATTGTATTAATTAGGCATTATCTTTTTTACATATTTTTATATCAGTGAAGAACTGTTTGATGCAGAAGACTTTAATTCAACAAATTAACTTTTTGATGTAGCTGGGAATTTTCCAGGGGAAAATATACTATAGGCCACACTTTGACAGTAATCTTCTGATTATTGAACAGAATCAATTTTGTGACATTTTAAAAAAGTAACGGTTACGAAGATTGTTCTTGGTCTTTAATTTTTTTTTTTTTGGTTGGTTTTTGGTTAAACTATTTGCCCAGTACATTGTACTAATTATTTCCCATTTCGGTGCTCTTACATTTTTTCAGATTTTTGTAAATATACCAGTGTCCTGGCAGTCAGCAAACCTCGTGAAAGGGAAGTAAAGCTTCCACGCTTGCTCTTTAGGTCTAAGCTTCCCAAAATATCCTTTCTGGATGAATAAAAGGGAAAGCCCTGTAATTACCTAAATGTTAATTTCTTTTCTATTTATTTGAGATTAGCTGATGTGAAAAGTACATTGTTCAATCAATAACTTAAAAGAGTTATTGAGATTCTGCTTATAATAGAATAATGCACCTGCCTCAAAAAATGTGCCCATTAATTGTCAGAATCTGTGAATATGTTGTATTACATGAAAAAGAGAAATTAATTTGTAGGTAAAATTAAGAGTACTGATCAACTGACCTTAAAATAGATTATTTTGGCTTGTCTGGGTTCAAAAACTATAATCATAAATTTCTTTAAATGTGGAAGAAGGATATAGAAGAGAAGATCAAAATGATCTGACATGGGAAGGACGTAACACACTATCAATGGCTGCAAAAGAGGAGGAAAGAGGCCAAGTGCCACTGAGTTCTGGGAGCCTGCAGAATGTGGAAAAGACAAAGAAAATGTATCCTCCCCTTTACTTCCAGGAAGGAATACAAATTTGCCTACAACTAGGCATAAACCCAGTGAGGTCTATGGTATACTTACAACCTCCAGAATTATAAGAAGATGATCATGTTTTAAGCCACTTAATTTGCAAAAATACCTTAGACTGTGTACCAGAATGGGAAGACTTCATATTTTCATTTCAAGATCTAGATTGTGAAAGTTACCTATGGACATACTTTATTATATGACAATTGACTTCATTTTCTTCTTTTTCTCCCTTCTGTTTTCTCCCTCATTGCAGTTCCATTTTGTAGTAAATTTGAATTGCCTTTGTACTTTCTTTTTTGAACATGTTTAGTCAATCACAATATGAGTAAAGAATGAAATTATAATTCGATAGTACATTTTAAGACATTTATTCTGTGCATTTTGTGTTTGTGTGTGAGTTAACACATTTAATTTTTAATTAAATGACATAGTGCTTAATTTCCTGTAAGCTTTATACCTGGTTTGGCTCTTGCATTAATTCATATATTTATGCCACATTTTTTAATAATGATTTTACGCCAAGCCCTGTCTTTGGTTTGGAGAACATTGCACTTAATGTAGTCTTTCACACATGGTGTCTGGTTCAACCTGCATTGTTAAATTCATTTTATACAACAGTCCCATGAAGCCTGATTATGTCTGTTTCTTTGAATTAACAGAGGTCAAGGTTTCTTAGATTATTTTTAACTTAACATCTATATTCTGAACACTACTTCTTAATCAAATAACAAGCATACAACTATCTAGGTAAAAGGAAGAATTCTCCATGTACACAAGTGATATTTTTTAATTATAGTCAAAATTATCTGTAAAAGCTCAGATCAATATACTACTTGGATATTTAAAAAGCTAAGGGGAAAGCCAGAGAATCTGCAAGATGGTGAGCGAGAAAAGCAATCATTAGATACTATCAAATCAATGACCATAGGAAGCTCATTCTTTCTATAATAACCAATGTTTCAAAAACATATTGATTCACCTTTATAATAATTATGCTAGATGTAGGGGCAGGAGCAAGTTCAGGAATAGAGAAACAAATTTCAGGCATCTATTCATGCCTCAAAAGACATGTAAGTGGCAAATGTTCACACTTGGATGGGCAATCTCTTCTCCAACAGCCTGGAGAGGGACCTCTGCTTTGAAATACCCCACCTTAATGCTTTTATTTAATCATTCATAGTGAAATATCTGATGTTAATGTTTCTGTTGCTTACCTTCAGCTCTGCAAATTAATATGAACTGTATTACAGACTCTTTCCCTTTGAATGCTTGGCCTCTTTAGTCAAGATCTCTGCAGAAACCATCCTTCCTACATTATTTATTAAACAGTGATAAGGTAAAGTAATTACATTATCAGACATCCCCATCCTATTTGAGCAATAAGGCACCACAGTAATAGCACATGACATGTTAGAAAGAGGGTATAATTACCACAACACAAGCATACTACTGGGGATTATAGGAGTTTGAATACATGTCTTTCCTTATAATGCCCTAAGGATGTGATTATCTTGAGAAGAGAGAAAGAGAGAAACCCAATGAATAATGTTGTATTCTATATACAAAATTTATTGGAAAGTGCAAAAGTATATTTCAAATGAGAATGTGCTATGACAGTTTAGAATATTTGAACAGCAGTTTGAAATGAGGCAGCTATACATGACAGTTAATCTGTGTCTTCAGAAAAGCACTTGGCCACTCCAGGTCATTTTGTAAAACAAGATAGGGTTCAGAAACACACTAAGGGCTGTATTAGCATAGTTTCACTGTTAAGAAAGTGGTCTGATGGAATAATCCAATTTTAGGGCTCAGTCCTTGAGTTTCCCATTCTTTGGCTACTGCTAAAAAAGGCTGGTAGGTTGAGAGTCATCACAAAGAGTGTTATCAACATGCTTTGGTGGCAAAATATGGAATTTCTTCTGTACAGAAAAAAGTAAGAGTAAGAAAAATAGTTATCCACTAGAACACAGTCACTTCTGTCTTCTAAGCTGTAGATTTCAGCTATGTGTTTCATAAGTAAACCAATTCAAATATTTTCTCATGCATGAAGAATTGAAAATGCAACCTTCTACAAACACAATAAGGTGATTTCCTAAAGAATATGCTTCAGAGTTTGACAGAAGAATACAAAGTCCAGAGAGAAATTATTGGAATCAACTTTTAAATCTTAGCATTAAAATCAGTTCAATAAACAAGACATTTTTATAATAAAAATATTTAGCTAAATAGAGGAAATTTCCCAAGTACATTTCCCATCAAATATTCTAAAATATCTGGAAAGATAAAAAACACCAAGCTGCTAACGAGTGATTTCACCTTGGAGAAAAATTCTGTGATGTCCAAACATTGAACGAGGAAGCAAAGGTTTTAGTGCACTATTTTTGTTTGGAAAAATTTACAAATTTTGAGTTTATAATCATATAAAAACTAAGTAGTTTCATCAAATCAACTTATGTCAGTGTCATCTGGATACAGATATCATGTGGATTTGGCATTAAATGGACTCTCTCAGAATAGAATTTATCTATTACATACAAAGTAAAGGATCGCTGTCTGGCAAAGAAATCATGAAAGAAATTGGAATACTTAGAAATACAACCACGAGGGCCATCAAGAACCAGTGATTGGGGAGTTTCAGGCATGATGAAGTCTCATATGTGGTATAATAAACTTTTGAATTTGGTTCTGAGAACACAGTAAGGAATCAGATATTGTGTTTTTCCTCCAAAAGATTATCATCCTGTCTTATTATCTAATAATATTTGAGTCCTTACTCCATGGTAGATTCCTTGCATAAATAATTTCATTTAATTTTACAGCAGTGAAATAGGTGTTATTATTATCTTCAAAGATCTAATTCAAAGAAATTGATATAGTGTCAAAGTAATATGCCCAAATTGACAAAGCCTGTAAGTCAGAGATGGAGCTCTGATTTTACCTATGTAGATTCAAATTCTGCATTTTGATCACTTATACCCAGCACAGTTGTTAGTAGGATGAACTATATGAAAATGCAAAAGGCACTAAGTCTCTGTGGTTGTTGACATAACTATTTATAAAATACACAGTGGGAACACATATAAATATACATTCAACTTCATTGGAAGGTATGATTATTAAATTTATGTATCACGTTGACTAAGCTAAAGGATCCCCAAATTTGGAATTTGGAAATTTCACAACGTTTCTGGGTTTATCTATGAGGATAGTTCCTGAAGACTAGTATTTGAATTCACAGACTGAGTAAAGAAGCTTGCCCTCACCAGTGTAGATGATCATTATCCTGTTGGGAGCCGCGGCCGACACCGGTCGCCTTACTTGGCGGACGTAGGGCCTGTGGGTGGGAGCGGAGCCTGAGCTAGATTGCCCCTCCCATCGAGTGAGCCAAGTTGGCGCCTGCTTCCTGCCCCCTGATTGCGCTGGCGACTTAAACAACCCGCTCTGTAAGATAGTCTGCCTAGCAACAACTGATGTTAGCCAGTCAGCCCGCATCGCGCGCTTTAAACTGATTGGCCACTGTTACCCTATAAAAGTGAATACCTCTCCCGCCACAAGAAGAAGCACAGAGAGGGATAGAAAAAGTCCACCGGCGAGAAAGGGCTGGTGACAGAGCGGAGGCCTCGCGGGGCCCACGCGGAGACAAATAAAGGCAAGATTGCACACCGTCAGAATCTGTCGCGTGTTCTTCCTGCAGGCCAGGAGCGACCCCGACATTTGGTGACCCGCACGGGGACTGATCAACCCCGAGACACGGTGGGGGTGTGCAACGCTCCAGCGTGGTGCTGCCGGACAGGTGAGTTGGGGATAAGCCTGGGCTCTGGGTGGCGCGCACCTACAGGGCTTTTAGACTCCCCTCAGGCTCACGCGTAGGTGACGGGTTCTTTAAGTCACACGCGGTGAGTAACAGCCCTTAGAGGTTGAGAATGGGTAATTTACTGAGCGCAGAGGCGCGGCCCTTGGTAAAGGCCCTTAGGAAGCTTTTAAAAGCTAGAGACCTCAGGGTAGGTCAAAAAACACTGGAACTATTCATAGCAGAGGTAGATAGGGTGGCTCCCTGGTTTTTACCCACAGGGCATTTAAACCTGCCGTCATGGGAGAAGTTAGGCGGGGACCTCGCCTCGGCGGAATTGGGAGGCGATATTTCGCCGGCTATTCGCCCCCTGTGGGAAATGATACATGCGTGCCTTGACTCCTATGCCGAGTTGCGCCGCGAATTGTGTGCATGCGCCGCTCGAAAAAAGCAGAGAGAGGAAAAAGGACCCCCGAGCGCTCTCTGGCGGGGAGGAGATAGAGAGCCATCCGCTCCGCCCTGGAGCTCTTCTCCAGAAGCGGCTCCCCGCCGAGAGGCCGCTACAGGGAACCCTCCCTTCTCTCAGCCGGCACAGGAAGTGACGCCCCGTTCCACTCTGTCGCGACCGCCGTCCTATGACGTTGCGCCGCGGGGCAGACGGTATTTTCATGGGCGGCTACTCTGCCGAGCAGGCTGAAAAAAATGCCGGTCGAGAAAACGGGGGCTGGGGATTTAGCTTAGCGGCATAAGCGCCTGCCTTGTAAGCAGGCAATCGCGAGTTTGATCCCTGGTACTGATAAAAAAAAAAAAACGAAAAAGACCAAAAAAAAAAAAAATTAAAAAATAAAAAAATAAAAAACAAAAAGGGGGAGTAAGCCAAGGCCTGCCTCCAAAGGCGCGGTTATCTATGGCATGACAATGGATGGGCCCGGATCCGGTGGTTAGCTGGAACCGAGGCGCGGTTTGTGTTTTTCTGCAGGAACCGGGACGAGAACCACTGTGGGTCCCAGAGAGGTTGACGCGACAAGTCCCTCGACTGAAGATCAGGCCTGTTCCACCAGGGGCCAACCGCAGACCCAACAACAAGATGAGCCCTAAAAGAACTGCAGGACAATCCCTTTTTGGGGAGCCTGGAATGGCTTGCTCCCCTATGTTTTACCATTGTTAGGTCCCCTGTGCTCCTTGCTTCTGCTCTTACTTGTAGGACCATTCTTGCTCCGATGGGTTACATCATTTATTAATGGGCGCCTTGCGGCGGCCCGGCGTCAAGTACGCCTGGTTGCCCATGCGGCCCTGGCAGCAGCCCGTGATGGGCACAATGACCCCCAGGCCTACGCATGGCTCGCTCGACTGGCCTACGACCGGGTCTAGGTGTGGCGGGTCTTCCACATTCCTTCCCTAATGACACCACACAGCAGGGTAGGTGAGTCAATGACGGGTAAGAGCGTGCCTCCCCAGCACGACTCGACCTAAGCCAGGCCCTACCCCATGGCGCACGAAAGCCGCTGGATTACTAGAATCTGACCAGATCTAGATGCCTCTCCGAGGGGATCACACGGAGGGGCATGAGTGCATGCCTATGTGCATCCAGGTTCCGTCCAGTTCACTCCTGGCCCTGGAAAAAGGACGAGGGTCTCAAGGCCTTGGCGGACCCGGGGGCGGCCGACCAGGGTCCAAGCCAAGGGCCTACGGTGGGCCTCAACACAGGGCATAAGCCTCTGCACTCGATCCAGGGCGGGCTGCGATGCATACATTCATTCAAAGTAAATAAAATAGGGGGAGATGTTGGGAGCCGCGGCCGACACCGGTCGCCTTACTTGGCGGACGTAGGGCCTGTGGGTGGGAGCGGAGCCTGAGCTAGATTGCCCCTCCCATCGAGTGAGCCAAGTTGGCGCCTGCTTCCTGCCCCCTGATTGCGCTGGCGACTTAAACAACCCGCTCTGTAAGATAGTCTGCCTAGCAACAACTGATGTTAGCCAGTCAGCCCGCATCGCGCGCTTTAAACTGATTGGCCACTGTCACCCTATAAAAGTGAATGCCTCTCCCGCCACGAGAAGAAGCACAGAGAGGGATAGAAAAAGTCCACCGGCGAGAAAGGGCTGGTGACAGAGTGGAGGCCTCTCGGGGCCCACGCGGAGACAAATAAAGGCAAGATTGCACACCGTCAGAATCTGTCGCGTGTTCTTCCTGCAGGCCGGGAGCGACCCCAACATTATCCCATCTGTAGAACAAAAAGGCGAAGGAAGGAGAACTTACTCTTTTCTTGCCCTGGGATAGCCATGCTCTCTGAGCGTCAGATATTGACTTTTTTTTAATTATTATTATTTTGAAACAGGGTCTGTCTATGCAGTTCAGACTGACTTGAGCCCACTTTGTAGCCCAAGCTGTCAGGAATTTGCAATGATCCTCCTGCCTCAGACTCCGGAGTGCTAGGATTATAGGCATGTGTCACCACACCTGAATGACACTGACATTCTTGAATCACAGATCTTCCCTTTGGTCAGGATTTACACAAGAAGCATTACCCAGGCCCATTCACATGATGTCTGCAGATTTGCACACTGAATCCTGGCATCTCCTGATGTAAGATGAATAATTTGGCACTTATTCTCACTCCACATGGTGTACCTCATCCAAAAGTGTGCTGGCCATTTAATAAAGATTTTATCGAAAGTAAATTTGATGCAATTTCTTCAAGCGGAAGTTACTTTTACATGAAACAACGCTACTTAGGAGAGAGCAAGGCTAGTGAAAACATAAAAGGAGGAAAGATCACCCAATGGACTGGCACTGAAGCGCAGGTATCCTGCTGAGAGAATCCACATTCCACAGCAAGAAACCTAGCATGCCTTTGTGCCCTATACCCCACTTTCCCAAGCTGAGAAAGATAAATTCATCTCCTTTCTTGAGTTCTCCAACAAATGCTTACAAAAAACCTTGGGAGGTTTTGGATGCTCTGCAACCAAGGGAGAGTAAAAGCAAAATAATCTTCCAGCACAGATATAGGTACTAAATACGACCACTGCAAGAATATTCATCAAATCAAATCTAACATTTTAATAGGTAAAACATTTTCATTAATCTTTAATAATAAAGTCTCTTCAGTGAAGTAACTGAAGACATTTTTATCTTGCTAAGTCTTCAGAGGAAGCTCCATTTTCAAAATCAAATTTTTCTAATTCATCTATTCCACAGAGAAATGTAAAATTCTAAAGTAGATTTTATTCTTGTGAAGGTCTTTTTTTCACATTAATTTTGTCATATTGAAGACAATTGTATGGTGCAAATGCAATGGAAAGCCTTTAAGAATGGTGTGTTATTATAAAGCATTGTCTATAATTAATATCAATTAGAATCTATTAAATTTAATAGACTTTGAGTTATTGAGCCTAATTCAATTTCAATAAATTTCAATTAGGCCCAATTTGTTTCCATTACTTTTATTAATTCCAGTCACTATCAATTACCTTCAATTAATTTAATTTACTGGCAATATATGTTCAGGTAATTCTCTATTACTTTCAATTAGTTTCTATTCATTTCAGTGTGCTTCCTTGGCTGTTAACTGATTTCATAAAAACAAATGTGCACCTATAATACAGTTTCTACAATACATGACAGCCAGACAAACTAATTAGCTCTAAATTCAAATTTACCATAATACAATTAGACCATCCTGTGATCCACATATCATTTGCACTCACCTCTACCGACTTCTCCCTGGCTTGATCTGTCTACAGAAAGCCTGGCATTTGTAAAGACACATCAGATGGTTCACTGATTCACCATTCAATTGCACCTCCTTTGTAGGTAGAACCTTGCTAAGTACAGGAGGCCATGCAAGTCAAAGAGAGTACACCTCAAAGTTTACAATAGGTTTTCTCACCATGGGTCTGATGTTTCATGGATCAGCCTAGGTGTATCTCAATTAGTATGGTACTCCTGAACAAAACTATTCCTTCAGTGAACATATACTCATCAAATCTTTTGTGGGAGGAAAGAATACTCATTGGTGAAGTGAAGAAGCGAGATAATCAGATCAAATTCTGAATCCCACAGTAAATAAGAGCATGTTCTCTCCATAGGAAGAAAATAACATCCATTTATCAAATATTAATGATAGATGAAAAATCAGAGATCTTTTAATCTAATATTCACTCTATATTTGAAGCTTCTGAGGTCAAATAATTGAGACAACATGTATATTACATGACAAATTGTACAGGAATTTTCTTACCTTGTCTTTAAACATTTACATTTAAACAAATGAACATATATGGTATTTTTTCACAGGTTGAAGAGCACTTTAGCTCCCATTAACACACTCCATGGTTCTTAAAACACCATGAAGGAGATACTATAAATTTTTTAATCTGCCCTGAGAAACTAAGTTGTAGAAGGCGAAGTGATTGATATTTGTTCAATATTGGACAGCAAGAAAGGGTAGGATTCAGAGAAAAATAAGTTACTGTAACAGAAAAATCCAGTCCTTGGATTTTTGAGGGCCTCTTTTTTCAGGGACAAAAGTAGTTTAAATATGAAGGTAAACAATTCTGCCCACTTGCACTTAAAATGGGGAATTCCTTCTGGTTGACCGACGGATGCTAACCAGGCAGCTGTGTTCCTGGGACAGGCACTGAGAAGAAATGGCTCATTTGCTGGGCCTACTGCTCTCCTCTACTCAAGTGTTCCTCAGGGAAGTGTACCTGTCTGCAGGGAGCAGTCTGGACTTGTGACAGCTGGATGAACCAGAGAGCATGAGTGGATCACAGCACTCCACCAGGGGACAGCCGGTCTCCCGCAGGAGGAGCCGGCTCTGAGCAGGGTTCTTTGGCAGCCAGGCAGTGCTACAGCACAAGAAGCCTGGCTGTCTCCCAACACATCCCTGGCAGAAACTCTCGGTGAGAAAAGAGGGAAGGAATTCAAGGCTGAATCCAAATCAAGTTGCCAGAGCCCTTCAGCTAAAATGTGGGAGGTCCTGGGAAGGAAACCAGTGACTTTAATATCAAAAAGAAAATTGGCTGCGGGGAATGACAGAGTTATTGTAAATGAAACTGAAGGAATCTTAGCTTGGGATCCATATACTGGCAGGGAACATCCTCCCCACAGTGACTTGCTGACAGCAAAAACGGAGGCAAAAAAAAAAAAAAAAAAAAAAAAAGATTCAGCCCATCAGAAAACCAAACATTAGTTAGCAAACCAGGCCAAGGATAATAAGTACCTATTTTGTATCACATTGTCATTTGATATTCTATTTCTGTAAGATCTATCCCAAGTTACTATAATCAACATTTAGATAAGTGTTTAATGAGAGTTCCTGTCATTTGCCCAGAACAAATACACTTCTCCGGTAACTGCTTCATACAACTTACTCTGTGCTCAGTTCTTAATCGTGCCACATCTCCATTTTACAGCACTCTGGACGCTGGACTCCTGGGTATTTATCCTCCTTGACTAGGATAAAATGCAGAGTCCATCAAGAAGTCTTCATGATTGATATTAGTGAATCTCACTGTAAAGAACTTCAAAACTGAGCTCCTAGTATATGTCCATATACTGGGCATCTGAGAAAGAAATTGTAATGAAATAGTGACCTCATAGAGAATTCTTTCACTCAGTGACTTACAAATAAAATGAGTTTTTAAGAACTATGATGGTTTTCATGGATTTCTCCACTCCATTTAACATTTAATAATTCCAATATTTGCACAGTATTTATTAAATGCTTTATATGAATGCCCTGTTTAGCTATATACTAATTTTGGTGTTTTTCTAAATTTTCTCAGTTAGACATCAAGGTAAAATATATAAGCTTTGGTTTTCTTTATGCTTCAAAATGCACAGTACCTGGAAGATGTTTGGTAGGTGCTTATCCTTACATATTTAATGACTATGTTAAAAGCATTGTGCTAAATGTTTTGGTCATGTGAAAAATCTTGGATTTCAGATTTGTACAGCATTGCAATTTCTAGTAGATGTGATAGTAAGAATTCTTCTCTCAAGAGTTTTTTTTTTTTTTTTTTTTACAAGAATATTTGATATTCCCTTCTGAAAGGCAAAAGATACATAGATAGATGACAGGTCTGAATCACTTACTGTTAATTACTCTTTCTTTGGGTGATCACCACTTACTTTTGCTTTTACTTTTTTTTAATTCAAAAAAGCAAAGCAGAAAAAGAGTATAAATAATACAGAATTTCAAAAAATAACATTAAGAAATCATCATTAATATTTTAAATCCATATTCTATTCTGTATGTTGAATTGAATTCATCCATTTTGCCCTCTACCTAGCATGTTTTTGGTGTTCGAACCACGCCATCTTTAGTTTTCACATTCAGTTCCACAGATATGATGATACTGGGCTAAATATGTGTGCTAGCTTACTTGCCACACCTCTTGGGAGAAGACATCAGGACTACATGCATAATACTCTAGCACTGTCTACATCTTCCACATTAAGAAGCTTGTGATTCTGGATAACCAGGGTCAGTTGGTCAGTGGTGCTTTTGACTCCTGTGAGTCTGCAGTTCTCAATATCACTGGAGGGAGTGATATAAAAGTTCTTTTGTCACTCTCTATTTATTTCCATGTGTGTTACGTTAACTGTTGGAAGGTGGAGATTCACATAGCTCTGTAGCGTTTGTGTTTCCTTCTTACATGAAGTGAGGGGAGTTCTCATGAGTCATCACAGACAGAAAATGAGTTATCTCGTGTGCCAAAAAACCCTATCATATAGATACTGATGGTAGTCTACGACGTAGAACTAAGTGAAGTGTGTTACAGGGCTTATGAGTTTTGAACCTAGAAAGACTTTTTTTAGAGAAATGCTACATGCTCCCTCAATATGAAGGCAGGGAGTTAAGACTGACAGGCTGATAGGCACAGAACCAGAAATACTATAGCATTATACTAGACCCTTTTCACTGGGCATAGCAGCATATGCCTACAATCCCAGCACTCAGGAGGAGGCTATGGTAGGAAAATCATTGTGAGTTTGAGGCCAGCCTGGGCTACATAGTGAGTTCAAGTACAGCCAGAATTACATGGTGAAACCGTGTCCCAAGCAAACTAACAAATGAACTGGCTCCTTGACGAGGGTCAGTTAATTCAGGACTAAAAACCTGAGCTTTGGGGGCATGGCTGCCTGTAGTTGCATTCTTTTGTTATTCTCTGATATTAATACATTTGTATTTATTGTTTTCCCCCTAACATTGAAGTTTCTTTTTATTGTCATTGTAAGAATACAGTAAAGGCATGTGACTGTACTGTGACTAGAGTTTTAAAACAGGAACGTTTGCCATGTCTTTCTGAAGATTATTCTAGACAATGACAGCAGAAATCACAATGATGGGACCCTAGGTTGAAGCTAGAACCAAAACAGAAACCTCAGAACTGTGCATTCAGACTCTCATGTCTGTCTAGATTGTTCTTTGATTGAACGTTGGAGAAGAATATGTGTGTTTAGTATGGGGAAACTTCCATTTATGGAGCCTTCTGCTGCCTTTTAAACAAAGTGAGATCAAGTGTGATATAAAATGTGGGATGGAAGCACAGCATGCTCTTAAAGTTTTACAATTCATTTTTGTGTGTATGTAAACCTTGAGGAAGTAGTTTACTGTAGCAGGCTTTCAGCTGGCTTCCCTCCCTTCTGGCATCGTCTCCTCTAGTCTTTGCAGCAAACAGTTGGTGAACTCACTTCCATTAATAGGACCTTTGTGATGCTACTGCCAAAATCCTAAACTTTCATTTGGCTTGGTTTCCTCCAACTTCACTTCTACAAACTAATCGGCATCTTGGATTGTTCCATTCTCACTGTCCCTGCATTGCTTCCTAGCCCCCAAGTCTTGTTTTCAACTTTTTTGTTCTTAATCAGATTTCCTGTTGTTGGACAAATACCTGGCACCTACAATTTAATGGAGGGGAGGGTTTATTTTGCTCATAGTTTCAGTCCATGATTGGCTGGCTCCACAGCAGAGACCATGGCCACAGGACATGAGGAGTGAAGCCTGTGTTGTTTGTGGCACCCTGGAAACAAAGCAGAGAACAGCACCAGAGAAAAAGTTGCAAGGAAACAGAATAGACCCCAAGACCATGCCTCCATGACACATCCAGACACACCATAAGGGAAGTTCCACCACTCACTGGGATAAATCCGGCTATCTTAATGTCACCTTGAATGCTTTATGGGGGGATTGATAGCTATCCCGAGGAGAGGCCTTGACTTATGTGCCATCTGCTGCTTCCTTGGACCCACCAAAGCAATAAATTAAAGCAATGGTCCTCTCAGTATTTCCTCTGAGAGACTTGTTTTCCTCCACCTCCAGAAGGCCAAGACAATAAGTGACTCAGGTGGCACAGGTGAGAACTACACTCTGACATGGATTATAATGCATCTGTATTTGAGGAGAGATCAGACATCCTGAATCTTCACAAACATTGAACTCAAATCTCTAACTTTTCCATCAGTGACATATAAATGTAATCCAGACAAATGATGTTTAAAGTCACTAAACTCTTAGCAACCTTAATACTCAGGACGAATCCTGAAAATAGAGTAAGCATTTCCAAATCACCCCCAATTATTGGAAAGTCTTACTTTATACCCAGGTATTGGCATGTCTGTGCTGTCCTCAGTGGACAAAGTAGCTTTATCTCCAATAAACATGTCTTGAATATAGAACTCAGGCCCCAGAGATTTCAAGCCCCTTACATAATTCAATAAAACGCCATACCATTGATCCCAAATACCTCAGAAACCTCAAAGCCTCTGATATTCTCAGAAGAATAATTGACCAAGAAACAAATGAAGGCAGATTTTAACTACTTGTGGTAAGAAGTCAAATCGATGCTAGTGAAATAACTCCATATAGACATAATTCAGCATCCTCGTGTAGCTGAGAAAGAGAGCTGCCCTACTTCTGTACAATGCAGAAACTACCCAGGCCTTGCAGGAGGCTTTTCCTACCCTCTGGGTTCTCATCTGTAAAGCAAGGTTTTTGAATCCAATTGCTCTTGATCTCTTACAGCCCTACTATTCTGTGTTTCTTCTGGTATGTTGATTGCTCTCCTGTCTTCTACACACTGCCATCCAATGCATAATATATTCTTCTTTCCTGTGCCTCAGATCACACCTTAAAAAAAGAACAAAAATTTTACCAACTTTATTTACTTGACTGCCTTGTCCTTCAGTTTCTATATGGGTTTGGACAATAAAGTACTCAGCAGGAAAGCACAGAGAAGGAGGAGAAATAGACTGTGTTTGCCTGCTATCTGCTTTCTTTGGCCCATGTTCTCTGGAAACAGACGCATCTTGTCACAATTACAACTCTTGTCATGCAGCATGTCCTCCGCAGCTCGACAGCTTATACAATTTTGGTACTCCTAGCTGTCTGACTTCCTCCTCTTTGCTCATGTTTGGTGGTTTCTTCTCCTTCTTGCTAAACTCTGATCATCACACTCTTTCTTGTTAATCCCCTGAACTCTTCCCAAGTCACTGTAAGTACCACTTGTTCTTCACTGTAATTTAATGACACCTCTGAGTTGGATTTGTGCTTCCTACAGGAACCTTGAGTGAAATATGTGGTTATATAATATCAGTAATAATTTTAAAGGAAAAACAATTAAGTACTAAGACACAAAATTGCTTGAATAGGATGGGCAGTACAGAGTTTCAGGTTCTTTCTGAAATCAGGACTACATCACAGAACTATGCAGATGTCAGGAAGCAGAATCTCATCTGTCTCCCTGGCATACAAACGGGCCTTGTGCTAGGATGACGTCACTTGGCAAGAGATGGGGGTGGAATAGTGAATATGATGTAAGACAGTCCTGTGAAATATAATACTGTTCATAACACTATTTGATTATATGCCAGTATAAGGTGAAATGTCAATTTCCTGTCACTGCTTTCACAAATAATCAAAAAATTAGCCCTCTTAAAAAAATCCATACATTTATTCTCCTATAGTTCTAGTGAGTAGAAGTCCAAAATCATTTCACTGGGTTGAAATGAAGATAATGACAGGGCCATACTCCCTCTAGTGGCTTTAAGGGAAACTCCTACTTCCTAGCTTTTCCACCTTCTAGAAATGAATTCCTTACATTCCTTGGCTCATGGCTTCTCCCTTTATATTTGAGACAGCTGCATAGCACCTTGCTTAAGTGATCAGATTGCCTAACTCTCTATTCAAACTTGGCTTGACCTTTCTATTACTAAAACACATGATTAAAAACTAGGGTAACTCTGATAATTCAGTGTAATTTGCATATTCCAAGATCTTTCAATCACATCTAAGTTATCTCCTTCTTTATATTAACTAATATTTTCATGTTCTGAACATTAATGCATAGATATATTTGGGATGGCTACAATATTTGTCTACCACCTACTATGGTTAATTTTATGTGTCATTTGACTGGACCACTGGATTCCTACACACTTGACTTAGTTCAACAATCTAGATGAAGGATAACACTGAGAATAATAAGGAAATATGTGGAATGAATTTAACAAGAGTATGAAAGTATATGTCGACAGCTGACATGTAAATTGAAATCAAGCACATATAAGAAACCACAGCGAAAGTTTCAAGAAAAGATGTGTGTAGTCCTTATTCTGCAAAACGAGCTAAGTTACATATGCATCCAATAAATTAATGGCAAGATGTATGTCTATTTATATAAATATATATAAACATCTATAGTTTATGTATAAACATATATATAATGGCTATATATATATATATATATATATATATATTTGTGTATTTCTCTTATATACAGCTGACTGAAACATCAAGACAATAGTATTTGAAAAAAACACAAAAAGTTTATATTCTTTAGTTTTCTTAAATTATATTTTTCTTTCCCTCCTTTCTTTTTCTTTTTTGTTTTTTCTTTTTCTTCCTTTCTTTAATTTTTTCTTGCAACTTTGTTTCACACTAAGATATAAATATATTTATGATCAATTTAAAATGACTTGGTAGAGGCATTATGGTAACCATTGTTGATAACCTTGTACTCTGTTTTTGCATCATGTGCTATGTCTATCCTTGGTTTTGACTGACAGCTTTATTTTGTCATATTTGATTTTATTCTCTTCCAAAAAATTTAATAAGAACTATGGGAGTAATAAAACCCAAAATGTGTAAATTTTGTTGTAATAAAGAGAAGAAAAAAATGTGCTCTAAAGGATACAACTGCAAATGTGTTTAGGTGTGTTAAATAGATGAACATATTAATGTTTTTGACTGGATCATTGAACACAACTGTTTGCAATCTCACTGTTTGAATGTCTACTTTGTATGCTTTGATCCTGTGACTTGAGCAACTATCTCTAAGATGATAATGTGTAATCTATTAACTGGTGATTTCTTACTGGTTTTTTGGGTTTTTTTTTTTTTTTTTTTTTTTTTGTAGTTCTGTATTACTTGTACCCTTACACCGTTTTCTCTCTTTTTCATTTTAAATAAAATTTAAAAAAATAAAATAAAATAAAATGACTTGATAATGACCAGTTTTAGATTTTGTCGATTTGTGTGACCATCACTTATGACTCCAGTATTTAATCAGCTATTCTATACATCCCATGTTAACTACCTCTTTCACCAACTATTTGACAAATCAGTTTAAAAGCCTGGGTAATCATCAAAATTATGCAAGGGTTTTTTGGTTTTTTTTTGACTTCGTGAATGTGGAAGGCATAATTCTAAAGATGATCTGCCAGTATTTCTGTCCCTTTCAACTCAGTCAATTATTTATCTAGGGACTGGAGTAAGGAAATGCTACAGATATAATCAGTGGACTTGAAAACTGCCAGAGTAATCTCATTTGGCCTCACTATAATCTCACAAACCTAAAGAGTAAAAGAAATGCAAAAGAGATGCTGCAAAAGAAACAAAATGCATCAGAAGGGAACGTTAAAGAGATACTAACCTAAAGAAAGATTTGATATGCCATCATTAAAAAAGAAGGGTCCATTTGCCAAGGAGATAAGGAATGTGTACGAATTCTAGAAACTTTAAATGATTTCCAGTCCGTACTATGCAAGGCAATATTGACGTGATGGGACTAAACTAACCTGAGTGAGTTTGGAAATGGATTTTCCTCAGACTCTCCCACAAAGTCCTAACAAGTTACAATCTTGACTTCAACCTTGTGAATTCCAGAACAGAGAACTCATATGAACAAGCCAAAGATTATGACTGCAAAGTCTAAAGCCATAATATTAGACTGAGATTCTTGGCTTTCTTAGAAATGTATATTTGGCATGATATGAAAATTAAAAACTGTTTGGAAATTTATTTAGATATAACACTTATTTCAAACACTTGATGTGACATAATAATTATGACTCATATCTAGATGTGCCTCAAAGCCTCATGCATTCATGAGAGGTGACTGGATCATGGATGTGTCATACTGGATTAATCCACCAATAGGTCAATACATGTGCGTGATGTTGGGAGGAGAAGCCTAGTGGGAAGTGATGGGACACGTCGTGACCCTGAATGATATATAATCTTTGTACTCCTTTGATCATGGTCTTCCTGACTCCCTTATCTGAGCTGTGTCTCCTCTGCCATGCAACTCTGCTGTTCCACCCCTTCTTGGAGCCAGTTCACTATGGATTGAAATCTCTACAAACTGTGAACCAGAATAAAACTCCCACCTTTAACATGTGGATGGTAGGCAGTTTGTTCCAGCAACAAGAATGCAACAGAATAATGACCTATCAATAGATGAGAATTATTTAGACTTCACACTTTATACATGTCCATTTGTGGAGTAGTATTATGCGTCAACATGGTGAAAAATGTAGATATTTTATCCTTTGGAATAGTATTTTTTTTTGAGATTTGAGTTACAAATATTTTTCAGGGATTATCTAAAAAATGTGAGGAAAATTCAGAAAAATCTTGATAGAAAAGTTGACATGTTTTGACCCTTAAAGAAGAGTCAGATAGCTTAAGAAATGTAAATGGAGGACCTGGTAAGGCAAAATGTTTACAAAATAAGGCTAAAGTTGTCCTTAAGTACATCACTCTACTTCCAAAGGCAGTATAAAGGTTTATTCATTCAAATTCCTGGAGAAATTATCCCATTCAGGTTTCTCCCAGAAAATATTTGGCAGGTCAAAGTACAAACTGGAAATGTAAATTTTCTATTAGTCTCAACTTGTGACCATTCAAGAAAATGACTGTGTCAGCGTGTGTTGCCTGTGTGTGTTAATATGGGATTATGGGATCAAGGCATGTTAGGCCAGTCTTACCAATGATATGGACTGGAATACTAATTAGGGAAACATACATGCAATTTCAGAAGCTCACCATTATTGGAAATGAACCTAATGTAGAAAACCATTCTTTACTTTTAATACTAGACCATAAAGAAACTAAGTCCATACACAAGAGAAATTAATTTTTCATTTAAGTCTTATATAAACACATGATTTTAGAGCCAGGAAGTGTTGGGAAGGTCAAACATTTTTCATGTAATCTCTTATTACTATTGGCAGGAGAAGTTTTATGGCTTTGAGGGTTGTGTTTTTAAGCATTCTTGGGGACCAAAAGAAAACATAACTTTGAAAAAAAAAACATTTGCTCTATGTAATATTGAATTATTTTGGTGCCATCACTGCTAATTGTAAGAACCCATGTATGTTGTGTAATGCTAACAGATTACTTACTTTAACAGAGAATTGGGACTCTGAGAGTGAGACAAGAGACTAGTGCGGGTGGTGGTGCCCTTACATGACTATTAAAAATAGGTGTCTATGGGTGTTAGAGAAATATTCAGGACTACTTGTTGGGTCATTGGTAGAGAAGAATCTTGAGGGGAAATTACTTTAGAACCTCAACATTTCTAAAAGGCCCATTAATTTCATATTTAAAATAAATGTTCAGTTTGTCATCCTCTCTGACTTCAAAGCTCAAGAGTGACTCACTATGATTCACCCATCACTTGCTCATACTACACAATACTTTCCCCTGAATTTACTTTGTCCCCTACATAACACCTATCAGGAATGATATTCAGGAAAAAATCTGGTTTCTTTTGAAAGTCTCTGATTTATTTTAGCTTAGGCTAAAGACCAAGTCATGTGTCAGCTTCTCACTTTCTGAACTTCCTCAACACAGGGTCTTTCTCATTTACAATGTTTCAGCTGTTCCATACAGCATACCCTTCCTTCCACTTATGTTGTCTTAGTTACTTTTTACTCCTTGCTCAGACAAAATACCTGACACCCAAAGTTAGGGAAGAAAAGGTTTATTTCTTACAGTCTATACCCAGTTAGCTCCAAGGCAGCATGATACAGCAGGGAAGCCATTCATGGCCATTGCAAACTGCAAGGCACAAATCCGCAGAGAGACACAACTTCTTCCTGTCTTTACACGTATGCTGGCTCCACCCCTAAACAGTGTAGCACTCACACCACCAATCCAAGTGCTAGACAATGAACCAATCATGAAAGCTATATTTGGTGGAGTCCATAATTGCTTGAGGCTTGGGGGCCACTGACATAAACCATGACATGTGTCCACCTTGTCACTAGCTTCTTATGCTCTAGATTCTGTTTTCCCAGTCATTTGTTGAAAGAAATCTTCCATAAGCCCAGTTCCTGTCTATATTAGTCCTCTTGCTTTACCCTCCATAGATCCCTGTGGCTTTCCTTTAATTCCTTTATGTACAGGGCATCAAGCAGCATAATGAAGCTCTATTCCCTCAGTGCTAATGTAGAAAGACTCTAATATCTATTTTACTAGGGTGGAAAATTTGATTTTATAAAGATGAAAAACCTAACAGCAATTCTGACTCAGTATCTTTCCTGGGACTCACCTCCAGCCCAATCAAGAATCTGTGACCCCGTATGGAGCTAGTACTGGAGAAACCTCTCCCTATGAAGAAATACTTTGAATCTTGGTCTCAGAAAAAAAAAATAACTTAATTTATATAGGTCTTAGATAAAGAGGGGTAAAGCCCCCAAAATTCTGTATGTTGGGATACTCAGCTCAGGGAGCAGACAAACATCTTGTCATCAAGAAAAATGTCTATAAATAAAAATGTTAAAAACTACCATCTATAATTTTATCACGACTTTACAGGTATACAAAAATATTACTGATGCTTGATGAAATAATTGCTAATGAGACTGATAACTTATTTTATAGGCTCTAAAATTATTTTATATAATCTCATTTAATTATATAACAGTATGATGAAATGGTTCACCTTTTTATACAGAAGAGAAAACTAAAGTTTGAATTTATGACATAATAGGCGCAAGCCAGACAACTGTCAAGCAACAAAGATATCAATTAAACAAAGTTCTTTCAGCGTAAAAACTTCCTCTGAGAACTCCTACATTCAAAGGCATTAAAATAAGAGTAAAATTATACAAAATCACCCTTTATTACTCACCAATAATCCAGTCAATAATTTCACAAACTTCATATTAGAATATCTACACTAATTTCAACATTCTGCAGAGCACAAAAAATATTTTTATTCATTCCATCATAATTGCATGGAAAAGGATGAGTGTCCTCATAATTATAAAGATTTTTTTCAGCCACACTTCAGGATTTTCTCATTTTCTGTTATCTAATACCTCAATTATAGCATCTCTAGTTTACCTCTCTAGTTATACACTTCGTCCATGTAGAAAATTAAGGGAAAAAAGTGGTGATCAAATGGTAATTCAAAAAATAATTTACCCTGTTACACATAAGTACATATATGTACATACATGTGATTATATATAAACAAATATAGGATCTTCATCCTATAGGATTTAGAAGTAAGATAGTATTTCTAAATCAACATGGGGAAATTGAGAAGGTTGTCCTGAATCTTCTCCTTCTGCATTCTTTTAAAACTTGAAGTTCTTTCTAGTGAGAGGTGAAATCCTATTTTATATCCCTAGACTTTAAGTGTCATTTGAAGCTTTTATCTTTCCAAAGAAATGTGCCATTTCTGAGCATTTGCCTGCAAGACTGTTGCAACTTCTTCTCCTTTGCTAAGAACAGCAGAACTTCCATGTAAACAATGACCAACATGAAGAGATGGCATATTTGGCCTACTTGTTTCCACTGGGCTGACTGACAGTAGCCAATTCTCAGAGCAGAGAACTGACCTCTCCTGAGGAAAGCCATGACCAAAACACAGGTCATGTGAACTGAACCCAAATTGCTAACCCGTAAAATCAGAAACCAAGTCATTGAACACTTTCTTAGCTACTTTTCTCACTGTTGAAACAACAACGACAACAAAAAGCAACACCCAAAATTAAAGAAGAAAAGTTTATTTAGCTCAGTTTGTAGAGGTTTCAGCCCATAGTCAGCTGGCACCAAGGTAGGATGACTTGGCGGACATGTCGGAAGAGAACTAGCTCATGGAAGCTGAAAACAGCAAAAACAAGCCAAGCAAGGGACCTTAACAGCATCTTTCTGTCCCTTTTATCTTATCCAGGCTACTCAAGGCAGGTACCACTCACACCCTTAATCCTAGTGCCCTTGAGACTAGCATTGCACCATGAATTAAGCCCAGCATCATGTACACTAGACGCAGCCACCTCTGAAACAGTCACAACTATGACATTATGAGGCTTTGGAGGAACTTCTAAACACACACCATAATAGACATTAAACAGTAGATACTGGATACACCAATTTTGCTGTTCTGCTAGAAACTTTCTTTTAAAAAAAAGAAAAGAAAAGGAATGTATAATTTCCTGCATAAAGCAATGCAAATGAGAAGTTAAGTTTAAAATTGTGTTGTATGACTTTATACCCATTTTGCTTTCTTTGGGCTTTGGTTTTCTCATTTAGAGAGCTCTATGGTTTGGATAAAAATATTCAAAGATTAATCTGGTTCCAAGATTTCGTGATACGATTATTAGTGGTGATGTTGTTAGTCTCGTCAGAGAATCTAGTTCAAGGTCCGTGCTCTGTCCCACAAGCCTCTGAGGAGTCTGAATGGAGCTATTTTTGTGAAAACATAGACTTCTGGAGAGTATAATATGCACATAATGGGCAGATCTGATATCTTTGTCCATGTTGAAAACCCTCTTAGGTTGAGGTCCAGGCTCAAATTTTATAAGCACTTTTCTAGTGAAATTTTAGGAAAGAATATTTATGCATAAATGTTTCACTATTTATTCTCTCATAAGTAAGACTCATGAATAGGACAGAAATTCTCAAACTATTGATCAGAAATATAACCAAAACAACCTGAAAGTGCTTGTAAAGGAAGTTAAATTCTCCAGCATCTTTCAATGTCCAATTCTGCAACAGAAATAAATTCAGAATTAAAGAAACACTTTTATAGCCAAGGAGATAATATAGAAACCATTGTTCGTTTTCTGTTAGTTGGTTCTAAATACCCTGTAACACTGTCATACTTTTGAATGGTTTTACCTTGTCTTGATATGTTTGATGCTACAGTATACGAAGTTATACTCAAATAGTGCAAGGAAAGAGACAATATGGTAATTACTTTTATGTCGGAATATCTTGTGGTGAAACACTATGTTGCTTAAATTGTTATGTTCTGACCTGTGCTGTGTTGTTGTTATAGCCTCTTTTATCTCAATCTCCTTTTTTATTATTTATTTTTTTATTTTTATCTTTTTAATTAAGGGAAAAATAAATAAAAAATAGTAGGATGTATTATAGTAACCCACTTTTATTTCCTATTAACTTGATTTGAAACCCTGTATTGCTCTCACCATCTTGTTTTGACTGATTTTACTCTATTTTGTTTTGCTTGATAGTACCAAGTTTGAGAGTATAGGCAACAACTTTGAAGACCAAAAGATTCACTATGATGCCCATTCTGGTTTGACTATTATCTTCTTTCAAAGTCCTGTAATGTCTCCAATGTTTTGGTCTTATTGGTTTTGTTCTTTATTGTTTAGTTCAATACTATTATAACTGATGATATATGCAATTCTTTTCAAGATAGCAAGAGACATTATGCTAACCATTGTTGATCACCTTGTATTCTGTTTTTACATCACGTACTATGTCCATCCTTTTAATTTGATTGACTCTGTTTTGTTATGTCACATTTTGTTTTATTCTCTTCCAAAAAGTAATAACTGTGGGAGTAATAAAACCCAAAATGTGTAATTGTCATTGTAAAAAAGAGAGGAAAAGAAAGTGCTCTAAAGAATATAACTGTATGTATATTTACACGTATAAGATAGATAACCATATTACTGAATTTTTGTTGGATCATTGAACAGAACTCTTTGCAGTCTCACTGTTTGAATGTCCACTTTATATGATTTAACTTAGTAATTTGAACAACTATTTCTAAGATGACAATATGTAATCTATTAACTAGTGATTTCCTACTGTTTATTTTTTTTGAAATTCTGTATTACTTATACCCTTTTTCTGTTTTTTTTTTCTTTTTCTCCTTAAATAATTTTTTTTTAAAAAGAAGCACTATCCATGATTCAGAAGCAAACAGAAGTTGAAGAACTATTACTTATTTTGCATCCGTCATCAAAAATGGAAAAACTATTTTCTTGATTACAATAATGATTCTATTTCTTCATTCAAATAAACTGTCTTACTTTATTGCTTTTAACTATTAAAGAGAATTTGAAAACAAATTGTCATTTATGTGCATATGGGGCAGAGAAAAATTGTCATTTTGATTGATAAAAAGGAGGAGAGATAGATTTGGATTCTGATTAAAAGTCCTAGAAAATATGTCAGAAAAAAATTTTAAAACAGAGAACATTGGAAATTTAGAAGTGAAAGAGAGAAAGAAAGAGTCAAAGAAAGATTTGGAAAGAGTAGGAAAACAAATATCTCATGTTTTCCTAGGAAGAATTTATTTTAAAAGTTTCTGAGAATCATGTTGCTTGGGTTAGTATGGATTAAAGATAATAACTCCCAGGACTTACCTCCAATTTGAGGTTCTACTAGGCTAGAAAGATAGCAAGTATAAAATATAAAACAAACAGGAGATCCCATAACTTATAGCTGTCTAAAACCCCAAAAGCCATTTGGTATTTATTTGCCATATTTTCTACTAAGATTTTTCTCAGATCAGTAACTGAGAATATTTTCTTTTGCTTTTTTCACTTTCTATATGACAAGCTCCTTCGTGAAAACTTAGCCTTACTTCTTGGCAAATACAATAACTACCTATGTTATATGCACGATAATAATTTCAAAATCAACTCTTTAGTTTTTCAACTTCATTACTTTATTTAAAAGGGAAGAAAACAGAACAAAAAATAAAAAATGAAAACTAGAGGTCAAGACAGGTATAAATGAGTATTTATTGCCCATGTATTATGTCTTATGTACCTTTACATATTATTACAACTACTCAAAATAATGCAATTCACTAGGTATAATTTCTTCTTTATGGATGAAAAAAGTGGAAGTCAGAAATTATCTGAATCATTCTTCAATTTAAATCTAGTTAAATTTAGCCCTAAAGACCATGAAAGTTCAACTCCTACAGAATATAATTTGAATAAGCAGCATTCCTGGCAATGAAGCCAGTGGTTTCCTATCTGTCAGTATCCTCATATGAATGCATATTCTCTTCTGATTCTTCAGTGAACTTGAGAGGTGTTTTGAAGAGAAACTCTATGTTAGGTCATTATTGTTCTAACTGTAGATGTTTACCCTTTAGTTAATCATGACCTTCACTAGGTATCATATTATTTAGTGAGCTATTATACAATGAACTGTAATCAAATTTCAAAAATTCATGAAGTATTACATGCAATGAGGACAAGGATTTATCTAGAAATCATTTGCATCAGTTAGATAAATGTGCATATATGGATATGTATAAAGTCCCAGGATGTAATATACTTTCTAATGTAATTGGTTGTGAAAAACAAAAATCTGGAAACTGCTGAACTAGATAAAAGACTTTTGCCAAAGCAGCAACATTTTCTTTGGAATAGAAAAATACAGAAAAGTCAAGAATGAAGAGAAGCATCAAAGAAAACACTGCAAAGTTTCAGAGTTTCATGGAATGGTCATTTCCCTCATTTTTATCTAATAAAATAATTGAAATGCTGAGTTGGAAAGTTTCAGTGGCAAAATCAACCTAAAATCTACAGACCCTGTGCTCCTAGGAGGACCTGGGTCTTCTGTTAAATACCTATTAGATATCTTCAATCTTATTCTGTACATACAGGATCAGCATTGATTTCTTCTTCTTTATTAGGCTTTGTCCAAAATAGACGAGATAGTTCCCATTCTCTCTCCTGTTAAGAACATACTCATCATTTATTCTAGACTCCCTGAGATACATGTTCTTTATTTTCTTACTTGGTCAGGGAAAAAAACCTCTGTTGCATTTTTCCATCCATTTGGAGCCCTTATGGAGTAACTGATAATAGATAACAAGCATCCGCTGTTCTCTCTTGACTGTGAGACTCTCGCCTGTCGAAGAGGCCAAGGAAATTTGTAACAAGGCTTGATATATGGAATAGACATAGTGGAAAGAGCTGGCGATTCCAATTGTCATTCTAAACTAAAACTGTCATGAAAAAGGGGAAACATACAGTGGTTTTATATGATTGCTTGTAAGTTATGACTTTATTTGGTCACTAACAACTATTTATTGAACCTAATGATATGGGAATTATATGTAAAAATAAAATGTATTATCTGTGTTATGATTAAAAAACTGTTTCAAAGCAAATTTACATATTTAGCTCCTTTTCATTCTTCTACTTGCTTAGGGAAGTGTATAAACTCTATCTTCCTTACTTTTCTGATTGCTGAAATAAAATGCCTGACACCCAAAGTTAAAGGAGGGGAGCTTTAGTTAGCTCACAAGTTGTAGAGGTTTCAGCCCATCATCTGCCGGCTCCAAGGCAGAGTGACATGGCACAGGGGCATCACTGAGGAGAAATGTTCATGGTTGGCAGAAGGTAGCAAAGCCCAGGAGATGACCACAGCTCTTTCTATCCCTTGATCTTATCCAGGCTACTTAAGGTGGGCAGCGCTCACACCCTTAGTCCTAGTGCCTTAGGCTGAATCAGTTCCAGCATGACACACTCTAATTCAGCATACAGCCACCTCTGAAGCACCCTCATGGCGGCATAAGGCTTTGTGGGGGAACACCTACTTACAAGTCATCAAAAGCTCCATTTTCACAAATGAGAAAAATGAGGCCCAGTTAAGTGATTTATACAAAATCATAAAAGTTCATTGCAAATTTAAGTAGAATATATAACCTCCAAATCCCACCCTTGTATTCTGCACTATAGACAGCAGCTCTCTCATTAATTCTGTGGCATCGCATTCTCTGTTCTATTTCTCTAGCTCACTTGTTTCACAAAACTGTTTTTGTAAACTTTGTATTTAAAAATGGAAAAAAACGGAAGTGGAAGGTGGAATGATTATTCTCTCGCATCTGCCGAATGCAGTTAATTCCCTGGTTTCATGAATATAAAGCGGTCTAGAGGAATATGTATCTATTTATGTAACAATAACATAGGCTAGGAAATGTGTGTGGTTAAAATACAGACACATTGGGTTCAATTCTAATATTGCTTAAAGTAAATTATATGTTAGACCCCAGCCAACAAATATATCCGTTACAGTTAACTTCTTTAATTTGGTTAAAGGACCTTAGGTTTATTCTGCTGTGCATGTATATCAGGTTATGTAAAATTAATAGCTGAAGTTCATTCATATGGCTTTAATTATGATGCATGGGTTGGGACGAAAAATAAAGTGAGAGCTCTGGCTTTGATTATAACTGTATTTGCTTCAGTATCAGTGTCTGCAGTGGCGAATACGTGTTGGCTTCACTTAATACATGTTTGTTCAAAGAAACCAGCATTGGCTTAATTTCACTTTGAAGACTTTCATTAAAATATATTGTTTGTCTAAATACCAGTTTAGTTCATTTTATTTAATTATCCAAGAATATTTACAGGGCTTGGGATATAATTGTGTAGGTAGAAAAAAAAATGTTGATTCTGTTATGTTTCAAAGTAAAAAGATTCATCTTTGTGAAAACTTTTTGGAACTTTTGAGAATTGTCCTGTTTCCAAGTCTATGTACTTGTCTCCAAAGAGAGCTTTGTGAATATGCGTCATTTTCTTCCCAGGCAAAAGAATTCTTTGAGAATAAAAGGAATTCTTGCTGGGAAATATTCTTCTCAGGTAGTTGCTACATTTTCCCATAAAAGCCAAGGGACAAAATGAGTTTTATAAAATCAGTGACTTTTTAATTTTCTTAATATTTACCGGTTCTTTGTGATTCAAATAATTTTCCATTTTTGACAAGATGTCTTTGGTGATTGTTCAAATTCTCAATGAGAGTTACCTTATCATCTTGCCTATTTGACTAGACTGTCGTGACTTAAAGGCAGGAGATCATGCACTATATTAGTTTTACATCTTTGATTTCTAGCTCTGAGTTTACAAGTAGAGTTCTGGGATTACAGAACCTTCTATCTCTTTCTTTCCTCCAGCCCCCACTCTCATTTGTGGAGCTGGGATTAGAGGACAAATGCAAGCTACTCTTAGTTTAGAGTGAGGTGCACATGATAGTGTGTTTACCTAGCCCAAACATGAGCAGGACCAATCAAAACGAACATCTGAAAGTCCAGATGATCAGATGATCAGTGCATAGAGATCCAGTATGCATAGGACAGTACATTAGTATTGTGCAAGGATATTATTTATGCAAATTGGAAGATTGAGGGAGTGGGTTGGGAATTTGTTAGAGAAAAGTAGTTGTCAATCACTTGTTTCTACTATTGTAGATTTTGATGCCAGAGACAACTCAATATATCATAACAAAGCCTTCATCTAGCTATATGATCTGGTGAAAGCTTTTAAATCCATCTTTACTCCAGCATTTTGCTCTGTAAATAAGGTGATACTTATAAAAATTCACAGATTATTTTCCATACTAATTTGATCTAAAAGTTAAGCTGGAAATGAGCAAGTCTGTTCAACTAATAAATGGTACAGTTGGGATCAAACTACCTGTGTCCCAATGATATTAAATACACATGCAATAGTAACAAGCTAAGAGTCTAGGAACAAGAACTGCGAGCAAGTCATTTGTGATGCTGAAACATAGGGCTTCTGGACAGCCTGGAATTCCAGGACTCGTTAAGAATAGGGTTGTTTCTAGATTTTGTACAGGGCTCACTTTGCCAAGTGGGATAAAATGGCTTAGCTGTGGATATTGGAAAATCATCAGGACATGAAACCAGCCCACAGTCTTATCAGATCCTCTCTTTTCTTTATTCTTTATATCTTATTCATTGACTTAAATTATATTCTTTAAATCACATGACCAAGATAACAGCAAGAAAATGTGCTGTATATTCTGGCCATTGGTAGAGAGGTATCCTCTTCACAAATTATCTTGGTGCCAGAAACCGACCATCAAATATGCATTGCTTCTGATCCAGAGATATTTTTAGTTTGCAAAATGTCTTCTATTAAAATGAAAGTGCCCCTTAAGGGACAGACAACCTTTTAGGCTTTTATCACTTGAAGTCACAGTGGGATGTTTATGAAAATTGGGATTAAATTTCTTCAAGAACTGAAGGACACCAAAGAAAAATAGAAAGAAAAGGAGAAATCCACAGTGATGAAGAGTGACATAGAAGGGCCACCAGGGGATGTTCCCTGAATTTTCGCATTTCCCTTACCAGAGACTTGGTGCTATTTTGTGATGCATGCCTTGCTGTTGTTTATTACTGTTCTTCCCTCCACTCCAACTAAAGTTTCATAAACCATGCCCTCCCTTTAAAACAAAAAAAGAGAACATTGAACAAAATTAAAGAAACAAAATGAAATAAATAAAACCACAGCTAATAGTACTTCATATTGAATTTTACATTTTTAAAAAATTTGTGATCTGATAATTAAATAAGGACATTGATGATCACGGTTCAGATTCAAGTTTTCTCATGGATCATCTGCCCAACCTTTGGATTTAATATCTTCTAATTTATTATGACCTTCAGATATCCTACTTTTAAGGAAATTGAGCATAATAATTATGGGATAGCTATTTATAATAAAATGCTAGTATAATTATAAAAGCAACAACAAAAATACTGCATTGAACCGCACATTGGATTCTACTTTGGGCACTGCATAGTCATTGTCTTTGGAAGTTCTTTGGGTTAGAGTTGAGAACTATCCCAAGGTAAATCAGGGGAAAGGACTCCTAAAATGTGGTAAAGATTGAACTTAAAAGCACTTCTGACAGTCCAGCTTCAGGGAACAATCCTGTAATCCTATCATACAGGGAGGCAGAAACAAGTGGATCATGAGTTCAAGTATTGCCTGCTGAATGTCTCTTCATTCTGTTGTTTGTTTCTTTTGCTGTTCAGAAGCTTTTTTAATATCATTTTAATTTTTAAAATTAATTGTATTGGAACACGTTAAATATTTTTGAAAAAAATTTGAATATAAATTTTATTTGACCCAGCTCTTCCACTTCTAGGTAACTTTCCAAAACACTAAAGACATCATATACAGTGATACGTGCATACCAGTGTTTATAGCAGCACAATTCCTAGTAGCTAAATCTTGGAAGTAAGCCTATGTGACTTCAACAGACAAATACATAAAGAAAATGTCACATCAGGGCCAGGGATTTAGCTCAGTGGTGTAAGCGCCTGTCTGGCAAGCGCAAGGTCCTGAGTTGCATCTCCAGTACTGCAAAAAAAAAAAAAAAAAAAAAAAAGAAAGAAAATGTGAGATTTAAACACATGGAGTACTACTTTTCCTGAATGAAGGAAAAACCTGAATCATTTATACAAAAATAGAGGTACTTAAGAGACCATAGTTAACTGAGACAAATCAGACATGCAAGCTTAAATGTCACATGGTTTCTATTATATAAGAAACCCAAACTATAAAGAACAAAGTAAAAGTAAAATAGAAATAATAAAAAAATAGATAAATCTTTTGCAAAAGTGAAGGGATCTAAGAGATAGAAGGGGGCAAGTAAGAGGAGAGCCAGAAAGATTAAAAAAGAAGACATATTATGAACATGTACCAACTTCCCATGAGGAATATAATCATTATGTACTGCAAAGATGTACCAATAAAGGTAAAAATTTTTTAAATTAAAAAAGAAAAGTACCAGATCCAAGTAGTTAGTCAGAAGAATAAGTACCAATGATAAAGACAGTGCTAGTATTAATAACTTTTGATACCAAATATTCTTCTTTCAGTGCTTAGTTTATAATTTATATTAATTCAACCATTGAATCAGGAAGCTATTGTTATTGTCAGAGTAAAGATGAGGAAACTGAGACTTTAAAAATTGAAGTACATGGCACAGTGGTATTGAGAGAAAATGCCAGAACTGAAACCCACACCTGAAGGGATATCCCTCTTTAAATAGTGATGAAAACATTCTTGCTGAAACCTGCCAGGAAACTGTCAAAAATGTATAAAGATGTCCTTCTCAGAAGACCAGTGACAGACAAAGGCAGCATGTGACATTTTCCCTGGGCCTAAGCTAGCCAATACTATTCATTAAAACCTGACTCCTGTACTGTGCCCTGAGTCAGTCACCTGTTGTCTGAGACAGACATTTTTTCACAATAGGAAGCAAGGTCAGCCTCGCTTGACTGTGTTCCCTCCTAACTGGCATTTGGTGCTGGCTCTGAAAATAGCAGTCAGTGATATGAGCATAAAGGCAAATGTCATTTCCCACTTTAGTGGGCTAAAATGAAAGCGCTAATTTTGTCTACTTTAAAATTATTCTCAGGGCCTGACCTTATGCTTTAATTCAACTTATGAAATCTAAAAGCACAGCAGCAGCCAGGAAGAGCACAGAGCTAATTTGGTTTTAGAATCTTGCTCTCTGAACTTGAAGAGGCAAATTCTATTTCCAGATGATATTTTCTAAGAACATTTTCAACATTTGACACTGCTTTGAAGTTGCCTCCATCCTATCAGGGAATGAAATGTGTGATGTGCCCCAACATAGCCCAACCACACAGCAAACTGTCAAAGAGATGTCCTTGTAACTGGAAGGAGCAGAAGTCAGGTGTCATCCCTAGTACAAATGGTGGCATTGTCACTTTTCTTTGTGTCACTGAATGTCCTGGAATCACTATCTCAGGCCTTTGGCAAACTAGACAAAAAAAATTAGAGGTGACTGTCTCATAATTCCAGTGGATAATGAGGTAGAAGTTTTCAATGCAGCAAGGTGGTTATAGGAAAAGAAAAATTGAGGGAAATGGTGAATGCTATTGGTGTGTTGCACCTTGTTCAGGAGTCACTATTCTCTGGCTCCACAAACTCAATACATACATCTGTGGCTCCTCTTCAGTCTGTGGTCATCTTCTCTTCTCTGGGATTTGTTCTTCTTGTCATTCTGCATTCTCCTTTGCCTACTAATCTATGTGTTTGTTTTTCTCCTGTTTGTTTCGCATCTTTGTCAGAAATACTCCCAAAGTTAGGACGTCCAACACTGTAAGCTTTTCCATCAGCAGGATCTAAGCTGTACCTCTGTGCTGCTGAAATAAGTGATCAACTGGACAATTAGTTACTTCCACACACATACTTTGCAATTGCAAACAGATATCAAGCTCTATGTTCCTCCTTTATGGCCTTATATGGCCATTTTCACCTTTGTTGTTGTTGTTGCTCTTCTTCTTCTTCTTCTTCTTCTTCTTCTTCTTCTTCTTCTTCTTCTTCTTCTTCTTCTTCTTCTTCTTCTTTTTCTGGTATCAGGGATTGAACTCATGACCTCACGTTTGCCAAGCTGGCACTTATGCCACTGAACTAAGCCCCCAACCCTATTGCTTATCTTGTTACCTTGCTACCTCAATTTATACCCAACTAGAGGTCTAGAGAAGACCAATTTACATGTGAATGCATGCATATTTTTACTTACCCACTCAACATGTGCTTATGGAGTACTTATCATGTAAAAATGAATATAAAACAGAAAAACTACATTATGAATAGAATACTGTGGTTATTTAATGTTGGACTGTGATGTGTAATGTGGGAATCTAATTACCATTTTGTTTGCTTGCTTTGTCTCCCTATGAAACAAATCACAGGTTAGTGGAGTGAGGTTTTCACTTTTACATACTGTGAATACTAAGTTCACAGTTATGTTCCAAGTTATGTGAGCAAGAATTATCAAACAAAGCAAACATTTTCAAACAAAGCAAACCTTTTGAAAATACAGTTAGAAAGAGAAGGAGGTGAGAAGCAGCTGAACTTTCAGTGTTAGAAATGATCACTTATTCTGCATAAAAATAAACCACTGTAATGACAGCAAGTCCTACTACTTCCATCCTAAATCTACTGATCAGACTACAAACATGGCCCATGTTGGAAATGTCTCCAATGAACAAATACTTTTGAGAATTCCACAGAGCTACTCCATGTTGCAATTAAAGGCTTGATACAGCACGTTCCAGTGAATAGTAACAAGATGAACATCCTAAGGTCCTCTTCACTTGTGCAAAAAAGTATTCCTTCCTGCCTGCTGGTTTCAAGGCTGCCAAGGATCGCATGCACAGAGGAGGCCCTAGAGCTTCCGTACTCCATATGCATTAATCACACCAGGCACAGTCCTGTCCTTAGTGACTCATTCACATTCTGAGGCCAGATCCTCCCATTAGCTGTTTGCCAGCACTGCCAATCAATTTCTATACACTTCTCTCAAAATCAATTGGTAAGAGAAGCATAAATATTCAAAGGAAGAAAATGAGGGAGCACAGAGGTAGTCAAGGCCACATGTGGCTCCAAGAGTGTGATGAAAATTCCTCATAGATGGACACTTTTAAAATTTTTGCATAAAGGGCAAGACCCTGCTACAATATTGTCTGAGTGACAGTGAGGTGGCAATGGATTTAAATTATTTCACAGGAATTCAGGTAAAGGTCTTGTTAGACCAGAATTAAGGACATATCACCAAATTATAAGATTTCTTTCTGTAAGCATTAAAATCAAGGCAATTGGGAATGAGAAAGTCTGTGTGGTAATTTGAAGCAGACATTCACTCAAATAATTTATGCTCTAGAGTTCATGCAGGCTAAAGGGAGTTGTCTGAGAGGTTTGAAATACCCTGTAGTTCAATCAGAAATTCCAAATGCCAGATTTTGACTTTGAAAATGAGTTCTCATAAATATCCTCTTTTTCTTGGCTTTACAACCCACTCACCAGGTCACCAAGTTTATAAATATGGGAGTAAAATCTTCACTAAAGTCATAGCACATCTTAGGAAATCAAGGTGCAGTAGAGATAGCTCAAGGATGTAGTACTCCAGGTTTCAGCAAAACCGCCCTTGCCTCTTCCTTCCTTCTTTAACAGGTTGGGAACTGTTAAAGCATCAACCTCCCATCATGATTCTATGATTTGCCAGACTCAAGTTCCAATCTCAACCTAGATGTTTGAGAGTTTCTGGCCCAGGACATCTCTATAAACTTCTTGGTCAAATATTAACTTCTGCATCATTGCATTTTTATGAGGATTTAGTTAAATAATATAAACAAAATATATGGTAAATCTCCAAGTATAGATGCATCTAATAATGTTCATTATCATTATTTCAAATGTTATCATTCATAATAAATGTTGCATTTTCAGCCAACAATGAACTTGAGGTTATACAAAACTGAAAACACACTTGTAAGGTTCTTTTTTCTACTATGCAATAAAAGGATAACTTCAATAAAATATATTAAAGTGAAATGCACGTTTTTCAAATAGGAAAACAAATTGCATCTTTCTGAACAGGTGCACACAAAATAATTTTAACATTTAAGATGCACTTAAGTTATAGAGAATGCATCTTGACCTCAAGTTTACATGTCCAAAGTCATAGTCAACTGTAAGTTTTCTTACACTTAACAGGTAAAATCTTGTTTATTTTGCCCTTTGTAAGATTCTGTTTTCGAATCTTTATTGTGTTAAAATATCCAGAATAGCCCAGCTTCCTTAGAACTTACACAACTTTACTTTCAGTTCTCCAAAGTAGGCCACATTAGGATCATATTCCATGTTTTAAAAAACGTCAGATTTGACCTCAGACACTGCAATGACAGAGAACTAATAGAGTACACAGGCCCATTACTCTCTAGACACCCGTTCTATGTGAAACTTCAAGAAGTTATCAGGTCCATTCATTCATCTCAACAGACAAGGCATTTTTATTCTACAATCTTTGAAAAAAGTTCCCCTGAGACTTGTGATATGTTTTCCTTCAGTTGAAGAAAAATTAACAGGAATAACCTGGGATGAAAGAGGTCTAGTTAATTTAGTTTTCTACTTTAGTTATGAGTTAACGGGAAAACATTTTGATATTTATTCTCATTGTTTAAAATGTATGAGCATGCTTCCTTCTCCTAGGAATTACAATTCTATCCCACAGTTCATTTTTATTTTTATTAATGTGATAGAGTAGGAAAAGATTATCTATGACCTTCTTGCCATATTGAGTGTTCTATGATTCTGGCATCAACAGACAACTTAACAGAGATAAGAGAAAAAAAATCCCATACACACTCCACAATGCCATGTTTATTAGAAGCACCATTTCTACTCAAGGTTTATTTAAAATACTGCCTTGACAAGTTCTCTGCAGCTCAGATGGTGGCATAGCAGTACAAAAAGATTCAGACACAGTTCAATCAGAGCGCAGAAGGGCAGCAAAATCTGAGAATGTTTGGTTAGCCAGGGAACCAGGAAACGCCATCTCTGAACAGCTTACATCAGATGTGATTTCCTCTCAGACTTCTGCTCTGAGGATCAACAGAAACACTTGAATGCTTTTGCTGTGACTTCAAAAAGACAGAGTGAACCCTTTAATCTGCAATTATCTGATTAGCAGGAACCTGAAACCAGAGAAGAAGGTTATTAACCATTTGGATTTTATTTCCATCCTTACTGCCCCTTACTTTTCACTAACTTCATCCCAAGGCAACAACAGGTGCTTGAGAGAGGGATGAATTTCATGGCCATTTTGATTCTGGAGGAGACTAGCAGTAGTGCAAAAGACTTGGAACTAATCCTTGCTGACTCTGTGCTGCAATGTTAAGTGTTTACTTTAAAATCCACCATTCCTTAGATACTTGTCATGGTTCATAAAAGAGATCGACGGCTCCATTATCTGAGATGCTGGTGTGTAATTCTTATTAGTGTGAGCAGGAGTTTCAGCAGCAGAGCTCTTTTGGAGCCTCATTTTTGTCTGTCTCTAAACAGTGGTGTTGGAAATCAACCATCATTTATATAGCACAAAGTTCAATCTATCAATTTAAAGACTTAAAAATGGGTTCTCTGTGCTAGATTCAAGGTAGCTTGGAAGTTTAAATGTAATTAAATACAGCTTTATCAGCTTACCCGTGAGGAAGCTGAGTTGTAAAGAGGGCATCACATTTGCTTAAGGTTAGGGAGCTAGCAAGGTGGGAAATCATGGCTTCATCCCAGGACTCGTGACTTCTACAGAGTTTCCAAGACACTATTCAGTCCTAGAAAAATTTGAGGTGCTAATAACATAACTCCAAACAAGAAAAAATGACATGCTCTTCTTTTCCTACAAATTTTGCAATCAAACTGATTGGATTTGAGCTCAGCATAAACAAAAAGCCATACTTATAAAATATGTAAAGAAATTGCTTTTAGTGATTGATCAAAGGTAGTGTATGATTGTGAGGTTCAAAGGAAGATAAGTAAACATAATTAAATCTTTTTTTCCCTGAAAGTAAGGGGTACCAAAATAAAGCAGTATCACCTCACTGAGAAAAGGAGCCAAGATCAAAGATTAGAGAGGCTAGAAGAGTAATTTATATGGCACAATTTTGAAAAGGAAGGTAAAATACACACAAAAAAATGGATCCTACAAATATACTTAGGGATACTTTGCTTGGTACCCTATGCTGCAAATCTGTAACATAAGTCTTCACATGTCTAGATAAAGAAGAACCAGAGAATTATACCTGAAAAATTCTCAGTACTTGCACACAATTAGCAGAAGTCTGAGCTTAGTTATCCTCCTTTCATTGTTCTTCATTCTTAGTTTTCTGTGAATTTTAGTTAGAATAATATGTGTTAAGGAATGCCCAAGTTTTGTAACTCTTTTCTGAACTTGGTCAAATCTACAATAAGCTCATCTAAAAGATCCTCCATCTGTATTATATTTGCCTGGTCCTAAATTTCTATTTGCCTCTTTATTAAAATCTCTGTCTTAGCCAGAAGTTTTCAACTATTCACACATATCACTCTTTGTCAGCGAGACCTCTTGGCACTCATCTTCTCATAGCTGTGACAAAATATCTGAAATAAATCAATTTAAAGAAAGATTCTAATCTATGTTTATCTTGATAGAGAGAAATGAAATTCCCGACCTACTGTATGTCTGATACAAGTTTGTGTTCTTTAAAATCTAAGAATGAATTTTAGGAACAATGGAGGTTAAGAGTAGAAAGTTTTTTGAGAGAAAGAGAGCTTCTGTCAGGGACAGAGTGTGCTGCCAATGACTCTGTCTTTTCTAGGAATTTTTATAGAGTAAAACCATGAGGTGAGGCAGGTCTAAGGTGGGAAAAAATGGGAACTCACAAGGCAGAGGGGCATGAGGTGGGCAGAACTATGGTCATCCAAGAAGTTTAATTTTACAGGTAAAATTGACCAAATCAGGGACAGATGGGAAAGCAAGCCATTTGGCAAGTGAGCATTCTTATGGATCAATGTCTCTTCTTGAAGGGGGTTGGGATGGTGACTCCTGGCTTCCCAAGGTGATCCATACCTAATCCCTAATGCTTACACTTAAGAGTGTGGTTGCATTTGTTTTGTCTTCTATCTTGAGATTTGGCCTGCAGCAAGATTTGTGTCTCCTCCAAGGCCACAAGACATTTGGTCCTCTGTGCTGGCTTCCTCGAGGCCCTGTCTGACTGCCTATAATAATTCTAAGTAGCTTAGCTACCTTCTTTGCTTTAGGCCTGTGGGAGAGCAGAAATACCATGGTGTGGCATGGATAGTTGCTCACCTCATGGAAACCAGGAAACAGAAAGAATGAAAGCAATGGAGAGGAAATATCCACAGAAAAGATATAATCCTTAATGCACCCATAGTGACCCTTCCTGAAGTGGGCTCCACCTCCTAATAGCCATTCATCTGTGAATTTATCACCTAGCAATCTCATTATCTACCTACTTCTATAGGATCCACTTCTGAATATTTTTGCAGTGGAGCTCAAGCCTTCATGAATCTTTGGTGAATATTTCCTATTTAAACTATAATAATCTCTTAATCAATTAAACCTGAATTATAATTCCAATATCTGAGTCATCTTGAATTTTAGCTCTGATAATTGCTTTTATTTTTAATGTCTTTTTATTTCTACATGCTTCCAATATGTTATGATTACATTCATTGTTGGAGTGGACAAATGTAAACAACACATCTTAATTTTTTTCCTCATCCTCCTCCCTTTACCTTCCAGCCTAATGTTCTCCATTCCCTGATTCCCTCTCTTTGCAAATATCTATTTCCCTTTCCCTTATCATTTACCTTTCATTTAATTTTTGATTTATTTATATTTTGGATTTCTCAAGTAAAAGAAACCATGTGATATTTATATGCGTGTGTGTGATTTATTTCACTTAACATTGCTTTGGTTGATTTCTAATTTGAATTGAATTAAAGACATTTTGACTAGAAGGTTAAGGCTGGTTGCTTTGGAGCCAATCATGGAATGAAAGTTTTACAGTCATGAGTCAAAATAAATTTATCTTCTTTAGGTTGTTTTTGTCAGGTATTCTGTCACAGCAACAAAAAACTGATTAACACATGAGATAATGGGAAGTAATGGAAAAATTTTAACTATATCTTAACTGGGATATGTAAAGACATAAATAGTACATCTGTATCCAAAAGGATGCCACCATTTTAGGGAAATATACCTAGTTGTTCTTTTTCAGAGGTCCTTTGTCCTTTTCATCCTGGTTTTCTTCTAGCTGTTCAGTTTATCTCACCGTCTCAAAGATGCTTTCCCTAACCACTATGATCTACAGTTTGCACACCTACTCTCCATTATTGTTTTTGTGATTTTCTAGATAGAATCACAATTAGCTGATATTACCTCACTTTCTTGCTTATAATTTGTGATAGTATATGCTTAATAAGAGCAAGGCCTCAAACTCTGCTTGGCATCTGAAAAGGGACCAATGTAAATATTTCTACAGCAAAGGAAAACACAATCACAAGTGGACACTTGCGTTACCAGAGACAATAACATCTAAGTGAAACATTTATAATGATGAGTAGCAATGTGTGCCAATTTCTTAGCACTGTTTGGCCTATGACAGGCATTCCAAGAATGGCATCCAATATCATCATTTTCACTAACATATACTACCCAATTTTGCCTCCTCAGTTAGCATTCCTTCAGTTATGACCACATAGTACTAAGAAGCTATGTAAAGAAAGGAAATATGTCATTAGAATAGGATGTGCTATCTCTTGGCTATACTAAAAGTCTAATAATAAATTTTACTTTGCTTATTTAAGCAGACTCAAATGTCTAGTTTTTTTTTTTCTTGAATTCAATCAGACTAATAAAAACATAAGCTCATCATAATAGATGTCAAAAACATGAAATAACCCAAAATATCCACAATAAATTCACCAATCTAAACTTGGCTTTGGGAAATGCAACAGCAGAAAAGTTTCCTTCATAAAATGTGCTCTGGGATGTACCCAATAAGCTATTGTCTTCTATACCTGAGTTGTGTCGCTTCCTTACTGTTTTCTCGGCATTAGCTGTTGGCAGCCACACTCTAATTATTCAAATCATTATGAAGCCACCTGATGGTGGATAGGTCTATTATTTATAAGGTGCTCAAAGGAAATGAGGTGAGTAATTTTGAATATTCAACAATTTCAAAGCAGAGCTCAACAGAGCTGAAAGTTTGCTAGAACTCTGGTCTTCTACTGCATCTTAATTGTGATTTATTTCCAAGCATTTTGAATGATTTCATGCATATCTTGAGGCAATACTTTATTTTTGTCATCCAGAAACAAGTTGGAATGGGGAGACATTATTTCTTTCTTTCTCTGCACTTCCTCATTCACCACCCCCAAGTATCAGAACCCCTCAGCTTGTTAAAGATTCGCCTTTGAAATGGAGGTCAAAAGCATGGTTAAAGCAGTTGGAGAAAATTATGTTCTCTCTGCCCTAGAAAAAAATATAGCTCTCTACAAGGCAGGAGATTCTCTCTGGAGACTACATCTTTGAATTCCAGAAGGTTGCATGTTTGAAATGTTAATACAATTTTATGGATGAAATTTTTACCTGCAAAACATTTCTAAAATATGTGCCTGTCAAATGTCTTTCCCCCACAGGGACAGTTCTCCCTACACATCAAAGGCAGTTTCTCTCACAGAAACAATCCTTTGCAATGGAAGAAATGAGACCTTCCATTATAAGAAGGCAAGGCTCACGATGTTCAGTTATTACAAACTCTCAATTATCTACAGTGTTTAGAGAAAGATGGCATGGTGAACCATCCCTAAACCCATTACTGTCTAGGAAACGTTTTCTTAAAATATTTGTATGATACGCTTGTAATCTTGAAAATGTCAATCTCTCTCATTTAGATACACTAAAGTTTATCCAATCGACTACTGCATCTATGCTAATAGAGCCCCAGCCGTTATAAAAATGCAAGTTCTCTGAAAATGGAAAGAAGCAAATCTATAGAAGATAGTGGAGTCTTCTAAATAATGGTGGTGAACTAGAAAAGTGATTTTTAAACCTTAACAGACAGGCATCACTATCAACTAAAAGACTCAGAAGATGTTCTCAGAAGATAGAAAAGCTGCTGACCCACAGACTTCACATTGAAAACCACTGTGCCGGAGGGAAGACCTGCAACCCATCTCTGCTATCATCCCTGTCCTTCTTCCCCACTCCTATGTAGATGTTTCTGCTCTTCCTGGGATGCTGTTACACACAGATTCTCACTGGGATAAACTTCAATAATACTCTATTCCTAAACCAAACCTGACTTTAAGCTCCTGATCTCTGGGGATTTTTTGCTCTCATAATTTATGCAAGATTAACTGTAGGTACATGTATTTGCATATGGAGGTTACAAAAATTTAGAAGCCCCATCTCTATCCTGCTTAGGATTAAAATGGAGAGTGAAATCTCACTGTTTAAGTACCTGTTTTCTTCAGCCTCGTTGTGGTCAAACTGAAGTTGGAAGTAATTCAGTAGATACAATTGCATTTATGTCAAGAGAGAGAGAGAGAGAGCAGCAGAGAGGTCAAGTGAATTTGTCTGGAAGTTTCAAGAAAATCATTCTTAATTTTCTTCTTCATTTATCCCTAAACCCATGAAACAGGAGTCTCCCCTGGTACTTCCTGCTCTCTAGAGTAAGTACTAGAAAAGAAGCTGCGGTATCACTTATTATTTTTCCTGGGAAGAATCACAGGTTATAAGGTGAGATACTAGAAGCCTGGTGCTAATATGTAATAGTCCACATTTCTCTATCGACTGCATCAGTTGCTGAAGATTGTGAAAAATGAGTTGTCCACTTACCTGGCAGTGTCTTCCGTTTGTGTTTGTTTGATGTATTTTCTCTGGAAAGGTGACAGCATGAGGCTATCTGACAGCAAATTTAGTTAACCCTCCTATCATTCCTGGTTAGGAGTACAGAGGACCAGAATGTAGGACAGGCACAATTTTTCAGTCTCAACCATGTTTCGAAATCTAGCTGAATAAGCAGTAACTCCATAGAGACTGAAACTTTTTTTTAACTGGTGTATATGCCTCATTTTTTTTTTTTCTAGCTCCCAATGAAAACATGACTCATGAAAAGTTCTTCCCAAAGAGATGTGGGCAAATTACTGAACTGACAAAACGGGGCCTGATAGATATTGAAAGTAATGAAAGCTGGAGCTCTGATGACAGTGATTTCGAGTCTAAGCATAGTTTCATGAAAGGAAAAATCAGCATATTCAAGGAACGTATTATGAGCAACACCTAACTGGGAATTTAAGATACAGGGAGAGTACTTAGGTCTGGGAGCTTGGCTATAGCAACAAGAACATAAGCTGCCTGAGGAACAAGCTTGCATGGAAGAATTGTAGCAGAGGCTAAAGTCTGAGCACCTGTATCACAGCCGCGGAGGGCTGGGGAAAGGAGACAAAAATGAGGACAAAAAGAGGTAGAAGCCACTCAATTACCTCTGTTTTCTTTTCTGTTCCATAATATAATCCAGTGGCTTAGATTTACTTCCATTTTTTGATGATCTCTTTCCCTAAAAACCAGTATTTTCATTTGTTCTACTGTCGTTCCATTTCATTTTGTATTTGCTGCTTTGAGATAGAAAAAGAATTGACTGTCAGCTTCTGTTACATTGGTAAAAGTTGTACTTTGCTTTCTGAAATCTCATCTAGCCAGATCAGAGGTGTTTTTGTTTCATTCAGGTTTTTTTTTTTTTTTATTTTATTGGTAATTTTTGTGTCTGCTTGTTTTTGCTTATGAGCAAGAATGAAAGCAAAAAAGCAATATTTTCCTAAAACAACCTAAGGGAAGAAATCACCAGATACAAATTATTGATTGCATGCACCCCTAGTGGGCTTGTTATCCTATTGACAGTTTGTTGAGGATCACAAATGAATGCTGTATCTTCTAGAGAAATATGATATTCATTCAGTGTTGAGTAAATCCATATATTAAAGCCAAACATTGATAAATAATGTAGACCAATAACCTCGAAAAGGCATATTTCCATATTTCCTGGAAGGGCGACAGCATGCTACTATTTTTAATGGCTCTCAGTATTGCTATATTGTATGTGTGAATGATGTCTCAGTAGTTAAAGCTCTGATTTATTAATTAGAATGGTGTTTTCACTGTGCAAATATCACCCCAAGTTGAATGGTAACCACATATTTTAAATATGAGGATTGGCAATTGCACAAATTTTTAAATTGAATTGGAATATGTAAAGGATAAAAATCTCTCAAAGGTATAGAGGATTCGGATCACTTCCCTGTGTCCTGGCAGCTTAAAAACAAAATTAGCATTTGTTTTATCAAGGATGAATCATAACAATGTATTACTTAAAAATCAACTTGGGGAGTGCTTAGAGACCCTCTCCCACCCTTGTCCCCTACTTCCTGATCAAAACCCAGATATTTTGAAGCACGTTACTTTCTTATGTATATTCATACTTTGCAACAGCAACGTGCAAGGATTTTCTTTACCCAAATTATTCTCCATTCTTTCCAGAGTGAAAGCAGCTTGCTAAAATGTTCTCAGTACTCATCCCCAACTCTATCAATACCCAATCTATAGGCCAAAGAGGAGATTGCACTGCATGGATTTTTCATTTGAGTTTTTATTGTTTGTGTATGTGTGTGTGGTTGTTTGCTTGTTTGAAGTGTACAGTTATTTCAAGTCAAAATTCTCTAGGCACTTCCCGTTAGTGTTCATGGTTTCCCAGATGGTAATATTAGTTGACTATTTGGTGACATAATGCTAACTTTTAGAAATGGGAGACCTCTGTAACATAAGTTGGTTTTGTTCCCGTTCAAGTTCAGAATGGTTATCTTCAGTGAGTGGGTGGAGTGCTCTTTAGCTGACCTTGAGCTACTCTATATGGGAAAATACCATACTGTCTGATGCCAAGATGCACAAAAATAAAAACAGTACTTACTACTGTTTAAGTATTGTTTGTTTTTTGTCTTTTCAGTTCTTGCAAAGACAGGGAAAAACATCAGGTTAGACAAAAGTGGGAACTTTTCAACTCTACAGATTGGTAATTGATGGAATCATAGAGACTAAAAAATTATGATTTATCCTATGTTCATAAGGAAAATAAGGAGTTCTTCGGTCCCCAAGAAGGGTCCCCATATAGTCTCTGGGGGTTTTTACATTTTTTCTGTTTGTAAAATTATACTCTCCACTCATATGAATGGCACAGTCCAAAACCAAAATCATCCTCAAACAGACATTTTATCTGATCTACGAAGGGAGCTGAAAGGCCTCTCACTGAGCCAGTTTTAAAGATGCCTCTGCCATCACTGTTCTAGAATTGATTGAAAAGAAGTAGCTGATTAGAAAGAGTCACTCATTTTTGCTATCACTGCTATGGTTTTAAGTGGTTTTGTAGAAGTTATTATTTACTTAGCTTATGCATAAGACAGCTAGCTAGTGGAAGGGACTGAGATACAGTTGGGTGACCAGCCATACAGATAAAAATTAAAAATAGACTAGGGCTTTGGACAAAGAATGAATTTCCTCAGGCAGCAAGGAATGTAGCCCATCCCCTACTAACATCCTGAAAGGAAGTACAGTCACTAAGACTGAGTTTATAGAAAATTATAATGTAAATTAACCAATTCCTTCTGAGATCCCAGTTAACTGTAAACAATATATGAAAGAACTATACTAGAAAGCCTGAGTCTCAACTGGTCATTTTAAAACCATAGACACTGGGATGGGTGACCAAAACACCTGTATCCACCCATTTCCAAAAATGTTCCTGTTTTAGAAGATAGATAGATAACCTAGCTGTGTGCTCCCTTTCCCCACTGGAGCAGTGTTAGATGCTCCTAATTTCATTGGTTGATTATATTTTGATCCATGTTGTAAAATACCCCTAACAAAGGACTTCATTGGCCACCCACTTGGGATCCTTCCTATCTCTCAGGCACTATCTTTCAATAAAACTTTCCCACTCTTAACCTCTACTGTCCTGGCAATTTTTTCTTCTATTACAGACACATGAATTAAGCACATCTGACATCTAACTGGTTGGGAGTTATATTTCTCCTGTGTCATTTCGATATGTATGTCTCACTCATCATTCTACAATACTAGACTAGTGTTTTTGTCTCCTTTTAGTCATGAAGAATTTTAATGATAATTCTATTTGGGGGGATTAAGATACAAATGGCAGACATCTTTAAGGGTAAGTATCTGCCTTTTAGGAGATCCTCAAACATCATTGTCCCTTAGCTTTCTGGCTAACTAATTTGGTTTGCCTCAAAAGTAATAAGATATTGGTCTCATCTGTACTAACTACAAACTTCTGACAAGACAGTTTCGGTCCATATTCCTTTACTCCTATTTGTGATTTTACTTGCTTCATGGAAAAGGGAGAAGCGAGAATAACTATAGGTTTGATAAATCTAGTAGGTATTTAGATAATCTGTTTGTTTATCCATATCTATGAATTACTGTGTTCCATTAAAAAATAGCTACTGAATGCTTTATATTTGGCAAAAAAAGAAAAATAGCACATTGTCTTTCTTGCAATAAGGATTTGAGCATGGCCAAATATAAACACAAAATTGAAAGCAACACACACACAATAGATATGTTTAGAAAGAGTAGAGATGCAAGGGTAGAATATTTAACTCTGGTGGTGGAAGAGACTTAACAGGGAAGGTAATGGGTAGACTGTATTTTGGAGTTATGAATAATAGTTAACAATGTAAATATTAAGAAAGGAATAAGTAAAAATGCTTTTGTTTTTCAGTAAAATTTTATTGATCACATACATGGCACTACATGTGCATTACATATGCAGCAGAGCAAATAAAACTCTATTGGCTGCATAATGTATGAATTCTGGTGTCAAGGACACAAAAAAGAAACATAAATATATTCTATGATGAAGTAACATAAGTTACTTCTCAGCAATGTTCTCTGTGACAAACCTTAAAGCAGGCAATTAAAACCCATGACAGTGTGCAACTGTGAATTAGGTGAAGGAAGAGTCTTCCAAGCAAAGTGAACAGCAACCGCAAAGGCCTCAAGAAAAACATACTATGCAGTGTGACAGATAAGGTCAGAATGGTCACCAAGGGCTTGTAGTTCTTTAAATTTCACTAAGAAGTGGTGTTGTGATATATATCTAGAAGTCCCTCCAAGCCTCATATAATCATAGGAGTAGGCTTTATAATCTGTGATTGATTCATGCTCCAATGCTGGGATTATGGGCATGTGGGCTATACCTACCTTACATAGGTAGCCTCATACAATATAAGGGAACAGAAAGAGTCTTATCTCATGCTCCTCCCTTTTTAATGCTGTTTCTTTTGCTGTCTTCTGCCACCATAAACTGTTATCCTCTTCCATAGGCCACTCTGTTTTGGAGCCAGTTGGTTATGGACTAAAACTTCCATAAAGTGTGAGCTAAATAAACCTTTCTTCCCTTAATTTTGGGCACCAGGTATTTTATCCCAGCAATGAGAGAAAAGTAACTAACAAAACTGGTTTTATTGTGGGATAGATGAGAACTTATATTTAATTTGTTCTTTGTTACTGCCATTCTGAGGGACAGAAAGGGCAGCTGGGAGTTCAGTTAAGTATTAAGAAAACAGAACAGCTCCCTTGGTAAAACAGTATTTCTGGAACCTGAAATGTTCTTCAGTAGCCATTGACAAAGAGAGAAGAAAGAAGATATTCAAAAGATTGATCTTAATAGGCCTTGGAAAAAGAATCAGCATTGGACCTTGGCAGGAGAGGACATATACGAATCTTTAATTTGGGCCAGAATTCAATCCTATGGGCACTTTGGAGCATAAGAATGGCATCATTGTGTAGGATGAAGTCAGAATTGAATGCTAAAAGTGGATGTAGTCATCTAGAAAACACACACAAAAAAGTTAAAGAATTAACAAGATAGAGAAAAGAAAAAGGGATAATTAGAAATTTAATTTTTTGTGATTTAACAAAGGTTAAAAAGGGATTATGGAATTCCTTTAAAGAAGCTTAGATTATATCTGTGTCCTGCTCTTGATCTTTGAGGCTGATATGTGTTGCAGAGACTAAGGCCTTTGTCTGCCTTTAGAATAGATTCACTTTCATGGGGTTTATAAACAAGCTACTAATGCAAGGTAAGGCATACTCTCCCTGTTGGCAGCAGTTATACAAAAGGTAAAAACATTAAATTTCCTGCTTTATGCATTGAAAATGACCTACCTGTCCTCTAACTTTGAAAGCCTCTAAGCAGTCTTTTTCTGATCACTTTCCATCTTGTTTTAAAATCAGCCTGGTGAGGCTTCACCCTCCAGTTAGTTCTCTGTTCTACGTAGTTGCTTCTTCTATAATCTCCTGGTTTGATGTATGAAGACACAGTTATTACTGCAGCGGGCTCTCCTCACATCCCTTCCATCATTGTTATGGCTGCAACCTAACAGGAACTTCAGTGAAAATGAATGTTAGAAATCATAATGCCATTTTGTTTCATGCAGCTTTATTTAGGGAAATGCTATTCAGCACATAAAACAAGGGGCTGCCCTAGAAACAAATAAACATCTGAGCTCCATAATGTCATGATTTGGTGTCAAGAATATTGTTGCCTGGGAAGAGTCTGACAATATTTTTATTTTATATTTCATCCCATCTTCTTTAATTTTGCTTAAAAATTAATGTATAGTCTTCATTACGAAGTTAAAGATTGCAGGGGTGATTAAACTCTTCTGTTTTATGTGTAAACAGAAGGACCCCTTATTATAGCATAAGAAATGGGGCCAAAGGATGACAGCCTCTTTTCCTTTGGTAATCACTCAAAGGCATCTCAATTCAATGCTCATTTACATAGCAACTCATATTCGTAAGACATCAAATGGTCACTTTGTAGGTGCAGTAATGAGTAATAGACTACAATTTCTTTCTCACGATTTTGGCACCTGAGATGAAATTTGTATAAAATACAAATCTAATGGATGAGAAGGAGGTTCAAGTATCATATGATACAAAATATTTTGAACATGTAGAAAGAACTCGCTGCTGCAAAAATAGGAAGATGATCATTAATAATCTTGTTTAGGAATTAGCTGAGGGCTAGTGGTGGATTTGGATTGAGAATAAGTACAGGCTATCCTCTCTCAAAGACAAAAAAAAAAAAAAAAAAAAAAAAAAGCTAAGTGGGCCTGGGGATTTAGCTCAGCGGCATAAGCACCTGCCTTGCAAGCAGGAGGTCGTGAGTTCCATCCCCGATACTGATAAAAAAGAAAAAAAAAAAAAAAAAGCTAAGTGAAAATATTACATTTGAGTCTTGAAAGATTTAGTAAATAGACTAAATGTTAGTAAGTTAGTACCAACCATAGACATAAAACACAAAAATTACAGCATCACTGTATGTTTGAGAGTTTGGGAATGCTGAGAGTCATGACAGATTCAGTGTTCAGTAGAGCAGTAATATGACATGGTGTTAGACAGGGAAGATAGCTTGAAAAGGCAGAAGTCATAGAATGCTCTAGAATATAGCCTGGTGGCATAAGTGGAGTGTTTCAAAGTTAAGCATGATTGTGTCAACTAGACTAGCTAGGGAGCTGCCTAGGGATTGGTGGAAGGCATGTGTGACTCATGGACACTTGACACCAGGTACTATCTCTAGTTTCCTACCCCTTCCTATCTGGTACTGTTTCCGCACTCTGCTTCCCAACCATCTTGAAGGAAGCATCTTTCCTCTATTGCATGCTTCTATCGTGATGTTTCTGCCTTGAAGCAAGTTGACTATGGACTAAATCTCCCAAAACCATAAGCCAAATTAAACTTCTGCTCTTTTAAATTATAGGTGTCAGGTATTGTATCTCAGTGACAAAAAACACTAATACAGAAGGGCGTGATGGAGAAATGAACATGATAAATAATTGATCTGACCTTTCACTGTGGTAGTAACAATAAGAGGAGATTAAAGAAGATGGGATTCTTCCAAGAGTATAATTCCTGGACCTTAGCGATTGCTTGGATAATGGAATCAAAGATGAAAGAAAGGTTGAATATGTCACATGGTTGTTTTTTGTTTGTTTGTTTGTTTGTTTTTAGCTTTTTGAGACAGGATTTCACAATGCAATTGAGGCTGGTTGTGAACTCACTTTTGTAGTCCAGGTTGGCCATGAACTCAGAGCAATCCTCGTACCTCAGACTCCTAAGTGCTGAGATTACAGGCATGTACCTCCATGGCTGAAAGAAAAGTTGAAAGGCTGGAGTTAATGAATAGAAATTAGAAATTATTACTACCAAAAAGAAAAGATTTTCTAAGTGAAGCAAAACTCATTCATTTGGCTTGTTGATTCAAAACTATCTGTTCTTGTGAATTATAATAAGTTTACAAGTAGATATTTATGGAAAAAAATAAAAGATTTTAGGGCTTATTTTCCCTTTAGTCTCTCAAAATGTGACATCAAGTTTACCTGCTGTTGGGATCAGGGGACTGAAGGGGTATTTTGTAGGTGAGATCCCCAAGGAAAGGAGAGCATTCTGATCCGACATCAGCAACATCAGCAGCAAGCATGTTTATTGTTCGACCTGTATATATTTATCATTGTCAAGTTTTACATTCCTGAGTACTATCACAAATATATAGCACATATGTCTATACTAAGCCATGCTCGTGTAAATGTATCCTATCGTGCTCAGTGCTAGATAGCAGGTCATGTCCTCATAGATCTGCAAATACCCTGGGCTTTGAAGCAGTCTTCTGTGACTCAAAATATCTTACCCCTCAAAGGTTGGGGGAATGCTGATTTTTGTGAGTGGCCCATAGAGTTGAACCCTGTGCACAAAGACTACAACAATAAAGGTAGTAGCATGACATTATCAACCCTATTGGCATCACAGTCCTGCTTATGGCCACCTAGCATCAAGTGGATCCCAAGAATTCCCACCACTGGGTGAGTGAGCCTTGCAGCAGGGCCAGGATGGCAGACATCCATTATGGACTGGATCATATATTGAGCAATGGCTTCATCCTGAGGGGCTAGGTCTATGGTTCCTGCCCCAGGTGTCGTCAAGGCCACCAGATAAAACTACTAGGCCACTCATCAAATAAGATGTCACCTGTTGAACACAGCTCCCAATTGTAGGGCATGTCTGTGGTGATACTTTGATAGTGCCTTAACATACAGCAGTCCCCAGGTATAGAGTCCAGTCTAGTGTGTGGACAGGCACTGCCAGCCTATCATGCCACAGGCCCAAGAAACTTCCACAGTGGGCCAGTCAGTAGACACCATACTGATGAGCTTGTGGCATCTCACCAAAAATTTGTGTAATTTATCAGTAATGTATGGTTACACAGATCAAGTGGTGTTCACCCCGTGGTGTGGTTTCCCAATGTAGTTACCTGATATATATAAAGCTGGGCCATATCCAGTAACTTTACTTGGTTCCTATCATCCAGCCCCAGTCATTCCACATAACAGGTCCCAGTCCCTATGGAATGGTTGCTCTCTTTCAGATCAACACTTTAACGTCTGGTGTCACTGAGCAAAGCAAGAACTGCTATGGTTTTTCTGCTGCTAACCCAATTGAGCAATCACATAATATATATGTCATATATTATGTGATCCTCTGGAGGAGTTCCTTGGCTATGTCAGTCAGGAGTTCAATACATAACCAACAGTTCAATTATTGATGTACACAGGCAAACATGTGTGCCCAGGACATGACACACTTAGTGTGGGTCATCCTGGTCAGAAGGACAGAGCAAGAAGAGAAATCATTATAGAGAGATCCAACCAATCTGGGAGGATTCAGGCCACATGTTCATCCTGTGATAGGACTGTTCCCAGAATCATTTTACCCTACTCTACCCTACACCCATCTTAGAATACCGAACCTGAGTTCCTGTTGTTACTGGGGTCCAGGGCATTGGAGTTAGATCTCTCGCTTCCAGGGGAATGGGAAAAGTAGCCACTATATCACTGCCTTTCAGAATGGTGGCTCTGGTATTGAGTAGAGCACATTGAAGCTCTTAAGGGCCCTGTTGAAGTCCAGGACTGCACTTCTATGACATATCTTAGTCTTCTTCACATCCAGGGCTCCAAGAGGAACACCCAATTTCCCACCTGGAATCCAAGGGCCAATCCCATATCCACTGACAATTCCATATCCACTGATAGTGGACTTCATCTGCATAGGTTCCAAAGCCAGAAGGATTCTAAGGTCCCTTTCATCACCTTAGGACTCTGTGGATTAAATACACAGACTGGCTGGCTGTGCTTTCAAGCAGCAATCCAGTGTGCCATTACCTGTAAGTTGGAGTTAGTCACTGAGCAATTAGATCACCTGAGGAAACACCCTTCCCCACCATGTGAGCCTTGGAGATAAACAATCCAGTTTGGTTTTTAGGAGCCTATTGTATCTCTCAATCATACCAACTGCCTGTGGCCAGTAGGGTACATTAAATGTTATATCCTGTTATATCATTATCTTTTGCCCATTGTTTTACCTGGACTCCTATGAAATGTGTTCCCTGGTCAGACACTATTCCTAGTAGCTTCCCATACATAGCAGTAAACCACTGAAATACCTTAATGGTATGGGAGTGGTCAGCAGAAGGAATGAGACAAGCAATGCCTACACCTATGGCTGGATCCATAGCAATAAGAACATATCTATGTCCTTGCGGGATAGACATGGCCCAGTATCATCCACCTGCCATTGCTGCAGGGGGTGGTGTGCTCACAATATTTGCCAAACTGGGTGGAAACCTTTCTTATCCAAGATGTACACACCTTTATTGCAGCTTTTAACTCAGCAGAAGTCAAGACCAGGTGCCATCACTGTGCTAGTGCTGGTATGATGGGGTTCTATGGGCCCTAATTTTGTGTGGAGTCAAGGGGCCACTGGAGAAGGTAGCCCTGGGAGAAAGGCTATCCTGTCAAGGCATCCACTAAGCTTTTCAGTGGTGAGAGGAGGGATTATGTCCTGTAACATGATTCACTACATAGTTCATTGTTTGGACATGCTCCCCTAAGTCTTGCCCCTAAGTCTTGTAGGGTCAGGGCCTAAAAGGCTCGGTGTCCTTTGTGCCAATGCTGGGCCACCCAATTCAGTAACCAAAGTGCCAGCCTCCCTAAAGATTGCCCAAATATCTGTGCAAACATGTAAGGGACCTTCTTCATGTATTACAAATAGCCGCAAGGCCTGCTACTCTGCCCATTGACTCAGCCTGCCCATTCTGGTTTCGAACAAGAGAATTTCTGTGCTGGGCTGGGCAGTGACTCCTGTCCGCTATGGGGTTGTGACACAGAGTGTGACTTGATACTCCTGCCCACATCTGCACCACCAGGCCATGGCACAAAATCAGGCTATGCAAATGGCCTTGTGACAATACAGAAAAGTCTCATTACCTGCCCTCCCAGGTGAAGGCAAACTGATCCTGACTATGAGGCTTGGTAGCTATGGAGAAGAAAGCATGACCAAATTCACAAGTAAATGGTATCAATCCAGAATTGTATTGGTCAGGGTTTTACTAGAGAGAACAGATAGAACCCAGGATATACAGAAACAACAAGATTGGCTTATGATAGTCAGTCACAGAGTCCAATGAAGAAGCATGCAGAGGATATCTATGCACTGGGGGCCGAAGGATTCAATCCAAGATCTGAAGTTCACCCTAGTGTCTTGTGCAAGTCCACACCAGCAGACTGATGGGTCTTCAACAGAAGGCCAAAGGATCTGTGATGAAAGGCTGAAGAGTCTACACTGGAAAGCTGAAGAGTCTATACTGGAAGCCAGGAGGCGAGGTGCAAACCAAAGGTGAAGACTGGAGCTTCTCCCAAGAATGGAATAGATTCATCCTTCCTCCTCCCCTTTTATACCTCGAGGTGATAACCCACCCTAGGGTGGGTCTTATTCTACATCCTTGGGTGTAGAATTGCTAAACCCATTTAGTTAGCTTCTAACTGTCTCAAGTTGACACAATCAATCAACCACTACAAGCATCATATGAGATGATCTACCAACTCTGAAATATTAAGCACCACCATATAAGCGGAGGGGCCACTTTATTCAGTTACTAGTAATCTAGAGTCATTCACCAAGCCCCATACAGTTTCTGTATGGGCTATACCAGGGAGTTGAAAGGGCTATATGCAGGGCATAGCACCCTTGCCTCTTCCAATTTCAAAATGGTATACTCTTTCTTCATGCTCTGCAGGTAATCACACACTGCTTTATGTACACAAACCACACACCCTGTAGGAAAGTCAGGGGTGCATAGTTTAGATGTCCTATGACTATGATTTTTAACACGTGGATTCACAAGTATTATTCTCCCTGTGTGGTTTTCAGCCAAGTACCAATCAATATGTTCACCCCTTGGTATGTATTCAGTAACTGAGAAGGTCTAGACATCATAAGATGCAGAATCAAGCACTCAATATCCAATGTCACCTGGGTTTTCTGGACCATGATATATGACCTCAGCATCATTTTAATGTGCAATAGTTCCCATGAAATGATCCAGGTTGCCATATATTAGCATTGATTCAGCTCCTGTGATCACTAAAGTTAATATATACTGTATGTTCTTTGGGGAATCAATTAATAATTTGATAGGTGGCCTTTGGTGTCCTGGGTCTTCATTAACTAAGTACCTCAGCCTGTTTCCTAAACTGGATAAAAAGATGCTAACATCATGTATTCCTGGTTCGCCAGGGCTGCTTTCACTGTTGGGCCCATCGGCCAGTATTGTATCTCACGGTGCACCTTCTGCTTGATTCAGCAACACATCTCAGGGCTCCCCTTCTATCTTAACTGCAGCTAAGCAGGCATCCATCAGGATCCTTCAAATTTGGCGCCAGCTGACCTTCAGTGGCCACAGAGCCTGTTCATGACGGGTTGGCCCTTGCTGTCTTTTCTCTTTGGGTCATGTGGTTGTTACAGGTCTCATCTTACTTGTCTTCTGCATTCCCCAACAGGGCTAAAGGACTCCACAGTGCTGTAGATTGAACAATCTATGAAAGGGACTATGAGAGCCACATTGTCCTAAATGGGCCAGCCTCCCTCCTCATTGGGATCAAGTCCTTCATGCATGCTATAAGCAGCTCCTTAGGGTTGTGATGCTGCATAGCAAACTTCATTTCTCTCATGCCCACTTCTCATAGCACAGTTACTAAGTCCAGGTAAGTTGTCCATTTTGAGACTTGCTCCATCAAGTCATCTGGATTCACCCAAACCAGGTGATGCACTGCCATCAGCCAGTTTGTCAAAGTCTACTTGCCTGTTGATGGGGCTGTTCTTTGTACATCATGTAGAACCTGCCATATAATAGGGTGCTTATCATTCTAGCTACTTTGGACATCACTTGTGGGTTTAACTCTATATTATCAGTCCTGTCATCCCATAGCTATAGTAGCCACATGGGCATAATTCTACTCACCTTTTGTTTTAAATGTTCTATCAGCTTCTTAAACTCCATGGCCATGTAGGGCATATAAATTGTGTGATGGGTAGAGATGAGTAGCTCCTCAGTACCCATCCTTGGGCCAGGGCCTGCTCCACCTCCATTTTCTGTCAAATAATAGGCCTCTAATGCAAATCCAGGGCACTCTATTGGTGACTCTTTTGGTGATGGGAACTTACGATTTCTGAGAAGACAGTCCTCCCTATGGCCCACAATAAGACCTCTGCAGTAGCCAGCCATTGTTCCAGGTCCTTCTTGGTCCTTTACAGCTGGCTTACCTGCTAGAGAAGGTCTTTGTCTGGGAAAGAATGAAAAACACCCAAACCATCAACCCCACTGACCCAAGTGGGGAGGGGGATTTACATGTCTAGTGCTTCTAAGGCTTTCCAAATATCTCTGAGTGTCAAATGGACTACTTCCATTTTGGGGGCCTTTTAAGCAACTAAAAAAATGGCTACAGTAACCAGGGAGAGGCTGAGGGAAGCATATCAGCGACCCCCGAGGGCTCTCTATTTGAACAGATGTCAAGGATGGGGGGACACACACTTCATCCTGCTGACTATGCCTCTTTTGGGATTGGGGATGGGTGAGGTGCCCAGGGAAAAGAAAGAAACAGAGCCAAAACATCACCAACAGCATCAGCACCAAGTCTCTTTATTGTTTGGATAATATATATTGATCATCAAGCTTGACATTCCTGTGTACTCTCATAACTGTATAGCACATATGTGAGTGTCTATGCTAAGTGATGCTTAGCATAAGTTTATCTTGTTATGCATGTGCCACATAGCTGGGTCATGTTTTTATTGATCCTCAAATGCCCCAGGCTTTGAAGCAATCTGCTGAGTCTCCCTATATCTTCCTTCCTTCGTGATTTAAGAGGATGTGCTGATAGGATACAAAGAATTTGCCCATACAATTTCCACCTTAAAAGCAGCTATGCATAGATAGGTCAAAAGTGTTTCCAAAATAACTGCAAAAATTATTAACCCCACAAATATTCATATTTCAGATCATTGAGCACTAAACTATAAGACTGTCACTATAATCAGCTGTTAGTGACACTCCAGAGTGTATATTCATGAGTTTGTTGTGGAGTGGCTCCTGTCCTTAATCAAAAAAGACACTGATTTCCAATTCATCTCAGTCCATATGATTTAGATTTAGTTGTACATTTTAATTACTTGGTACTAACATAAGGTTTCAAAGTTCTGTAGTCTATAAAGGAGCCCTAATTTTTAATGGCATATGCAGTTGAAATAAAATCCCATCTCTGTATTTACATGACATCTGCCCTTTTTGTTGTTATAAGACAGCAATGGAAACTTCCCTAGAAGTCAGAATTTTCAGATGAATAAATACCTCTCAATATGTAACAGAAACAACCTCTCATGCCATGGGCTTCCTACTTGCTCTAGTCATTAACTAATTATGATTCCCTTCCTTTAAAAATCCCTACCCTTCTCTCAAAGCTTTATTTATTCTTAGAAAACCACTCAGGAATAATAAACCCTCCTTTTGGACATCTAAGTTAACTCCCTTGTCACATCTTAAAAGTCCTTAGAATTTTAAGATACTTCTTATTACACATTATTCTCTTTAAATTCTCTCAAACCTATGATACAAAACAAATAGTTCTTATGGAAAGCCATCTTTTCATTCGGCTACAGAAGCAAAGGGTAATTTGAAAATTGAAGCCCTCACACGAACAGTATTGATTTACGGTGCAGACTGCCTTCAGTGTATGACTGTAAGAGAGATGCAAGGATTTATTCAAGATGTAGGATGTATGGCGAATTCGGAAATGGGTCTTGGCAGCTGAGTACTGCTGTTTCAAATTCCACTGGTTCAAATTCTGGTTAGTCCTTTACCAGTTGTATCTTTCCAAGGCCTCCATTTCCCCAACAGTGTAATCATAGACTATCCCTGATAAAGCACTTAGAACAATGTCTCTCATTCAATTTTACAGACCTCCCAAATCCAGGAGACATTTACAATAGCATAATGTATGTGTGACCTCAAAAGAAACTCTCTGATATTTGTCATAGCACCTTGACATCCTCATGTTCAGCAAGTAATCTTCTCTAAGAGTTTCCTTGAAAAGCCTACTGCCCGAAAATTATCCCTCCAGATGTACCTAATCTTAGCCTGAGGTTTTTACTCTGTTTTGGGAAATCAGCATTAAGCTCTGTTTGGTCACAGTCTATTCATACAATACTGGAGGCTATCTCATCTCCTGGACTTCTTCAGTGTTATAGAATGGTGGCTTATTGCTCTAATATAACTTGCTAGTATATATTATACTTGAAGATAACATAAGGTTATTTAAAAAAACACTCAATATGTTAACACAACTTTGTTTTACGCTAAAAATCATATCATTGCCAACTTCTGATCAACTATGAAATGCTGCAATGTTAATTTGTTAACTCAAAATATTCAATGGGCTACATTCCTATAATAATGTGTAAATTAATTAGCTAACTAAGTTAATTAAATATTGCTGCTCTTTCTAGATTAGAGCAAGCAGATTTAGCCAAATCTAAATTGCTGTAAGTAGAATTTTTGGAGGTTATTGAATTTATGATTCCTGCTGATACCCATTTGAAGGTGTTTCAGGTTTTTCTGCCAGTTGCTGGAGAAGCAAGAGAATAAGTATACAGAAATCAGATAGGAAAGTTATACATACAGTGGTAGAACTGACTTTAAGATCCATGGAACAAGGGTTATAGTAGCAGTTTCATAATAGATCTTTAGGCTGTGGTACAAGTAGTGCTATTGTAAGGAACCACGCAGCTTAACCACTAAGCTTCAGGATGGAACAGCTCATCTACCTCTGCCACTCATGCTCCAAACTCTGCCACAGAGGAAGGAGCAATGCAGTTCGCAGCTCAAAAACAAACTGAGAGATAAGCATAGTGTCACTACCAAAATTTCCCTAAGAAAAACAATATTATAGAAGATGAACTTTTTCATTGTAAGGTCATTTTCAATCACTTTTGTTCTTTTTAAAACTTTGTTATTGTTGTAGTCAAACTAAGACTTACAGAAGAGTTTCCAAGACAGCAGAGAGATGTATCCTGTTCACTCCACCTCCACTGATAACAGCATCGTATGTAACCAGGGCAAATTCCTACCAAAACCAAAACCAAAATTAACATTGGCAAGAGTTGCAGCCTCTACTTTGATTTTACTCATTTTTAAAACTGTGGTCTTATAGTTTTAGAATCCAATCAAGGGTACTATTACCTTGGTTACCACTCCTCCAATCTATAACAGTTTTTGTCTTTGATTATCATCCCCTGAGTCATTGTGAAGATACACTTCATAGAATGGCTCTTACTATCACTTTGTCAGTTGCTATCTTAGCTCATAAGTTTAGCTCATAGGTTTTTGGGTAAGATTTCTGTGGTGTCCTTCTTTGTGACTCATATCAATAGGCAGGAAACACTGATAAGTGTAATTACTGATATCAACCTTGGTCATTTCATTAAGGTAAAATCTACGAGATTTCATTACTAAGTTACCATTTACTCCTTTACATGTGTTATGAATTAGAAGCAAGTCACTATCCCAAACTTTCTACTGAGAAATGTTTGAACATTTGTTGAAGATCATAATTATCATGTATTAAAATATTTTTAATGAGATACTTAAAGACCATACAACTATATATCCTGTTTTTCCTTAAGTGTTCCCTCATAAATTGAAGCAGTCATCAGTGGATTTTAATTGCAGCATTTTCTGTTTATTTTTTTTGAAGGTTTTAAACTGTGAATTTATTTTAAATAGTCAGAAGATCATTCAGGTCATACATTTTATCTTGTATGAACTTTAATAGTTTGTACATACATATTCATCATGCGTGAACACATTATGGGAAATTCATGATAGCCTTAAGCTAGAAAGAATTAATATATTCACTAGTATAGTGGCTATATAAATTGCTACATAAGCAAACGAAGGAAAACTATATGCACCTAGACAAATGCACTATTGTCATAAGGAGCTACTGTCTGAATCTTCTAAACATAATAGTGAGCAAAGAACCCAAGTGCGGAAGTATCTATTTTTCTTACTCTACTTGTATTAAGCTCAAAACCATAAAACATTAATATATGCTATTAAACCTCAGATTATTATTCATCTGGGGAAAGCTATCATTACAAAGGGACACAAGAGGTGCTCATGGGGTCAAATAATACATTTCTTAATCTGACAATTTGGCTATACAAAAATATTTAATTTTGAAACCTGATCTGTACCCTTTACTTTGGAAACTTTCCTCTATGTGATTTATATTTGATAAATGTGAAAACATATTTAAAAAGTCTATTTCCTTTCATGTGAGCTACCTCCCAGATATCTCAAAATGTTATTTGACCATGTCAAAAGTATGATTTGAAAAACTTCAAGTTTCATTGGTTACTACAAATTTGACCTCACTATGTACCCTGGAGAGCCTGGCCAGAGAAAATCATCCACACTGAGTTAAAAGAAATAAATTCCTTCTTTCATATTAAATGACTAGAAATTAATAACCGAATTACAGCCTTTCCATATTTCAACCTAAAAACTATCAAACTGTAATCACTAGTAATTAAAGAAAGTTTAAAATAATTGGTATTTTAGAAGGCACAGAAAGAATCTTATTATTACTCTTTTCCTGTTTTTGGTTCAACAGTTCAGTCCAAGGTTACCCTGAGACTTGAATTTATTTCCTTTTTCCTTGTGTTTGTAGTTTGTGTTTGTATAGCACCCATTCTCTTGTCATATGAATGTTTCTCAAATATAGATGGTTTGGTGTCAGTTGCAACTTTCTAACACTAATCCAATTATATCATTATTATTTAGATATCTTCAGATATGATTGCATAATTATAATTGAAAATTATTTCAGCATGGTTTGGAAACTTGAATTCACTGTAAAAGTGTTAAATAATGTCTTAGGTTCTTCTGGATTTTAAAGTCGGTAATACTCCTATGTACTCTTTCTTATCCAATTACAAGAACCTCTTCCCAGAATGAGTACAGAGCAAGTGAAATTGAACAATATTGCTGGCTGTGGTATGTATTAACATGACACCATCTGTTCTTAAGGGGCAGACTTGTCTCTTTATGTGCTTTTTATCTTGTTCTATTTAGAAATTTAAGAGTGTTGTTTTTTCTTAATTACCCTTGGCATAGACTCAAGTTCATGATAGCTTTTTGTCTTTATGACAATTTACTATCATTGTATGCCATCTTTTAATGTCTTTTGTACATGTTGCTTTTATTTCTAATATATCTCTAGTTGATCATAAACAAGTCTCTAAAAGGTGGTCTTGTTTGTAGAAACAGAAGGGCTCTTTCAAGAAGAAAGAATACAGTTATAGAAATCAACTTTGCTACTCAATGACCTTGATTTAATCCCTTAATTTTGTCAATTACATCATTTTTAAATGGCAAAATATACCTACCTCAGTGTTATTTAATGAGCCAATTTGCATGTAACTTAACTAATCAAACATTGTACATGTATACTAATATAGTATAAAATATGGATCTATAGTGCATATGTATTTTTATACCAATTATTAAGTTGAATTGAGGTTGCTAAATTTTTCTTTTCACACTTATATTCCTAATCATTTATATTTTTTCAGAGACCATGTTTTGTGAAATTTGTTGAAGTTTCTTTGACTAGTATTTGCAGTTTAGGTATCTGCAGTTCAGCTTTCCCTTCCAAAACTATTATGAACTCTGAGATGACATGGTCACTTTCTCCCTGGGTACCTATCACTTCTGCTTCACCGAGCAGTTCTTTCTTGTTAGTCAAAATTAATTTCAGAGGAGCAGTTCTCCTCATCGCCATTTTAGCCCTCCTGAGAGCTGAAATTGTCAGGAAGACAAGTCCAGAGTTTATCAGATTTTTCTCTTAGTAGTCACTTCCAACAGTCATCTGGATATGTGTGTCCCCTGGTGACACATACTGCTGAAGCCTAGGCATAGCTACACCTGTGTCCTCCACTGTGAATACAGTTTGCAGTGTTCATGACCCACAGTCTGAGTGGCCTACTGTCTACTTCCAGCAGTGAAGTCATTTATATTTTCTCTTTTATACTGTACAAATTCTCTCTTCTAAGGTAAAGCTCATGCTGTTGAATTTTTATTGATGTATTTATCTTCTTGATTCTTCCCCAGTATTTCTGTTGTGTGTTTCTTTTCAACATTTTGATCTATGTACAAAAACCACCTAACAATTTAATTTCACTCAGGAGACTGAATTTTCTTCTGTATTAATCATTTTCATTCACTATAGTACCCACAAAATACACACATTACTGGAAATATTGGAGCCTAAATGATCTTCATTATTTTATTTTCTATTTTTCTTTTCATCCAGGATATTACTGTTAGTTCTTTGTCATCTTTTTCCACTCTAGTGTCTATGTTATACACTCAATAAATACTTATTGAGTAGTTACTATCAGCCACCAGTCTTCTTGCTGCTGGTAATATTGCAGTGAAAATGAACTACATTATCTACCATCACGTTTGGCAAAAAGATATTGAGTTAAATATACAGTCTATTATTAAGAAATGGTAAGAAAGAAAAATTAATCAAGAGCCATAATTATATCATTTAATGATGGGTGGGGTAGGCTAAAATTTTGAATGAGTATACAAGGAAAAGTTCACTAAGAAAATAACTTTTGAATAAAAGCTAAAGATGTTGAGGTAGTTTAGTCATGCAGACCGGCAAACTCTTAAGTAGAAGAGATGGTATAAATAAAGAAAGAGCTTGACATGAGCAATGCAACCAGTTTATCTGGTGAACAGCAAAGAGCAAAGAATCTAGACAAGAAAGAACAGAGAAATAAAGGAGCAGGAAACAAACCTGGTGACATAACAAGGGGCTTTGGCTTTCTACGAATTAGATGTGGCAAGCTGCTGGAGGTTGTTGAGCAGAGTGACATGATTTAACACTTCCTAACGGGATCCTTTTGGCTGCTGTGTTGAGGTCAGAAAACCTGGGGCCAAGAGCAGAAACAGGATAATGAGTGACTTGCAGAAATACTGGAGAGGGACAGTAATGACTTGGCCCAGAATCAGAGCAGTGCTTGCATTGTAGAACTATTTCCAAGGTAGAGGTTCAATGCCAGTTTTATTTTGTTTATTTTGCTGTATAATCTCCCTTGAATAGTCGGAAAACAGGAATTGCAACTGAATAGAATGGACAAGACTGTAGGAGAAGATGATTTTCAAGTGAGGAGTGAAGGATATTGGTAGCACAATTTGAAACTCTGGATTGGTCGCTAATCCAGAGCAGCTCTGTTCTCTCACTTCTTCCTCTTAACAGCGTTACAAGTTGGATATTAATTTCCCACCCATTTTGTTCCTGAGAAACTAAGGCTTAAAGCAGTAAGTATGATGTTAGATGAACTTAATTAGTGTGATGTGAACTAAGAACTGCACGGTGCTGAACTGAACTCCAAATTGAGGTATATTTCCTTTTGATGTCCTGCTTAAAAACTAACAAAATTAAGTGACAAGAATAAAGGCTGCTAATTGTGACCATTGAACTGAGAGGGATTTTCAGTTTCTTGCATTCAAAACATCCAGAATATATAACCAGGAAGATTCAGGAAGACTCTCTGGGTTAGTTTCGTATAACTAAAGATGATACACTCACCATGCAAAAGTATTCCTAAATCTCGAAAGGAAATGACTGAGACCACAGTGTGTATCTTCCTCCAGGCTTAGCACATAGGCTGTGGCATTGTTTAATATCCTTCAGTTCTCTCTTTGTAGACCATGGACTACGGTATTGTCTTCAGCCCTGGGGTCTGTGATGTACCTCCAGTAACTATAAATTTAACAATTCTCCTGGCTATGATGTGTTTCCATACCTCTGCTTCTCAAGATCTTTTTATTTTTACCATTCTTAACTTGGCATCTTCTTTCATATAGAGTCCTTCCCACTTCTTTATAAGCCAACATTTTAAAATAACTTTTATCAAATTCCTTGACTTTAAGAGAGATCTCAATTAGTAGCTTAAAATACATTTTACTGTAAAGCTCCTAGATTTAAGATTAAACGTAGACATGTTTTTTTCACTCCGTGGAATTTCCTCTTTCCTGTCTCTACTAAGCAGTTTGGAGCAGAGAGAGAAAACTGGGAAAACGCAGACAATGTGGTCAGTCACTCTTGTTTGGGATGGGATGGGCTTCTTGGCTGATGAGTTTTATTTTAGGACAATCTGGAAGCATAAGGCCATGAATCACTGGCATTGATGGGTTTTTTCCCTCTTTGCCCCATGCCACTCTTGCTGTCCACTGATGCTCAGATGAGGTATATGAGCAAGGGTTTGCTGGCATGGAGAGGTCTTTTTAGCTTCAGATCTTGAGAGTGCCTTGAGCCAGTTTGGTGCAGAATCTACCAGTGTGCTTTGACTTCTCAGCAATCTCTCTCTTTCGAGGCTTCCCAGAAATCCATCCATTCAGCTCACCCCTGAATGCACTTTAAGCAACGAACTGCCTCTCCCGTAAGCACATTATTAATGGTCTCTTTTCAAAAGCAGAGATAGTGCCCTGGAAAATGCAGTATTGATTTTTCCCTTTCTTTCTCACTGTTTCAATCGCTGCTCGTTTGAATGGCTTTCATTTTTAGCAACAACAAGAGAATCTTCAAAGAAAAGTGGTTTATAGGATCAGCCTGAAATAAAATCACCGCTCAATTTAAGCTCTGAAAAATACTATCGATATTTTAATAGAAGTTTGGAGAACCTATTGCAAGTTCAATAATAGCTACAAGGAGTTTATACACAGAAATCATATTTAGGGATCATTTTACTTTTTAGGCAGTATGTGTTAACATCAAATCAAGGTTTAAACATGCTCTCCCTTCCATACTGTACACATGAAGATTCTCAAGAGTATGAAAATGTTTAGAGTATTTCGGAAAAGGAGAATGTCTTTCCATGACTCAAATGACTTCTCTCTAATTGATCACTGTAAAAAAAAAAAAAAAGGCTGGTATTCTTCTGAACTCGTTTCTGCTGCTGGAATCAAGTCATATAACTGAAAGACCTGGAGTCCATGCTGCTAAATGAAATTGTTGCTCAGATGAGACAAGCAATGCCAAAATAATGGTGCCAATTGAAACAGACAGTAGGCAGTCTTGCCCATGGTTCTGTCACTGAGGGCACCTAGAACATTGCAATACTGCTGAATTTTCTCCTCCATTTTCTTCACATTTTCGGTAAGACATATGGACCTTTTCTGTTCTGAATCTTCGTGTGCTGCCTGAGTGTAATATTAACATCCTTGCTTTAATTGACATGTTGTTTAGCAAAAGGAGAGTACTACCTTTAGAGACTATAGCATGAGCTATTTCCTCTGTGTAACATTGAGACTGGAGTCTACATTAATGGCTCTCCTTTTTGTCAGTACCTATAAATCACTGAAAATGTGTATCATATTGTATCTTGATTTGTACACAAGTATTCTACATGTGTGCCAAAATTTATACTAAGGTATTTAAAGTCATGGTTGATTAAATGAACTAATTGTTACTATGTGACTAATAAATATGGAAGGCACCTTGTTAGATGTTAGGAAATTTCAAATCAGAATAAAGCATATTTTTTAAAGATTATTTGTGCTTTGTATACATGCATGTTTTATGCCAGAAAAATGTTTTGCAATACAATGTTGGAGGAGGATAGTAGAACAGAACTCCAGAAAGAAAAATATATGACAAAAAAAATTCTTAAGATTCTCTATTTAGTTGTCTTAGATAGAGTTCTTAGGGAAATGTAGTGAGATTCAATTTTCAAAATGTTACTGAAGGAGACAAAATCAAATGAGAAATAAGATGTGTCTTAAATTGGAAACTCAAAGCTCGTTTTGAGTATGTCACACAGACAAGAAAAAGAAACAATGTTTGGGGAGAGAACTATCCATTCTACTATGTAAAATAGATAAATCAGGAGTCCTTTGTATATAAAGTACTATTCTGTACCTTACGGATACCTTTGAAATGGTAGGGTTAGAAAGCTATTATGTTGAATGTCAGACAAGCATGAATTCTATAACAATGGAAAACAAGAGGCAGAGTGAGAAATGTGGAAAATCTGTACCTGATTGAACATAGAAGGGAAGAAAGCCAGTATATCATATAGGCCTGAATGAGATGCTCTAAAATGGGGAGGAAAGGTAGGGGCAAAGGATTTGAAATTGTGTGAATATTATAGGAGCACAGATGGATGAAGTATTAGCCTCAGTACTAGGGCGTCTGATGCAAGATTTCCTGTTTTGTGTGTCTCTAATACAGGACTTTCAGGTTTGCTTATTTTCCATACAGTTGTTTGTTTATATAAGGAGTATAGTCATAGGGGTGCTCTGACCTGCTTTGTTCTGGTATTAATCCTGTTTAACCTCATGGAAGATGCTGAGAGCCATCACATCAGAAATTAGCTCAGCTCTCATAGGACAGGAAACGTCTTCATCTCATTAGGAGGATTTCTGTGAGTTCCACTTGGCCAAACACCTCTCACCAGGTGCCTACTCTGGTTGGGGGAGAAGGTCTTAGAATAACAAGTGGTATAAGATTTGCCTGGCCCTTTCTTCTTTGTGTACGTCTTTCTTGGGAACCATGAAGGGAAATAGTTCTGGCAGGTAGCCATTTCCATTCTTTTTCCAGCAGAGAGGAGCTCGATATAATGAGGCCTACTTTTCTCTCCTTTCTACCACATGTTTAGTGTGACCTGACCTAGGGCCTAAGCAGCCTCCTCACAACAGATTACCAAAGTTTTCTGTGCAATTTACCTATTTTAGGCCCTAAAATGTGGGCTGGCAATGAAAGGATAAAACTCCTTATAGAAGCACTATCCCTTGTGAGAAGTAAGTAGTTCTACTTATAAAAACCAATATAGAAAGGAAAATGAAGATGTAGAAAAGGAGATAACTAAATAAAAGAAGTTAACCACTCACCCTGTTAAAAGCAGCGTGATTGATGTTTTAAATGTACTTCACCTGAAAAGTGTACCATGCTGCAACACATTGGTTGGGAGAAAATATCTAGCAAGAATTCTGAAGGATACTAACACTATACTATATAGAATACTCTTTCTGCATTTTTATAAATACATTTTTATAAATACAATATAAATACTAAGCAACTAGTTCATTAATGATTGAAAAGGAAATAGGAATTACATTTTGGATTATTCATCCAAAACATACAAGGCATTAGAAAATGTTTCAAATTTTATTTCATTTCTATTTGAGATTAGCTGGATTTGACAACCTTTACCGTACACCCCATGTCATTGATTTGTGGAAAACAGAAGTAGAATTTTCAGAATTATGAGTTCCTAGACATGAACTTCTCTTTGGGCTTCATTTGTTACCATTATTGTTATTGTTGTTTTCCAGTACATTAGCATTCCAAATGTAAGTAACCTAATTCTTTAAAATTTTTAAATTCTATTTTTCTTTTTTAAAATTATCCTTAAAAAGAGGTTGCCATTGCCTACGAGATTTGTTGCAATCATCTTATTTTACATGGTTATTGAAGATTTGTGACAACAAAACACATTCTATGTTTCATTTGTTCACAACAGAACATTTCTTACCAAATCTATGCATGAGTCTTGCCATATTAATATGCCAAATTACTTCATATTCAAACATTTAGTGCAAATGTTAACTATGAAACTGGCTATAAGGTATATGGACACTCTCTGTAAATCTAAAGCAATTCTAAATTAAAGTCTATTAAATATTAAAGGCTCCAGAAAATATTTCTAACCACCTACCATCTGAGAATGTGTCTATTTCTGGAATATGTTCTGAGAAAGATACAAAAGAACACCATAGTTTTGACATAAGCAATAGTACTATTCACACACATCTGCTAGTTGTTCAGTTGGCTCCTCTAAGAAGACAAAGTCATGGCTGGTGCTTCCTGGTGTCCCCCAAGGAGCTGAACCCAAAGGACAAATAAAATCACAGTGGACTCCTGCCAGAGGGCACTGAATTAATAAATAATTTGCTAGAATTATTCACGTTAGAACCATTCAGTAGCAGAATGCTCTATTTATTTATTTACTGATTGCTCTTATACACTGGGCTTCATTTTGTGTTATTAGGCCAAAACATCATACTCACGCTGAATTAATAGTCTTTGTATTGCACACAATTTTCATTGTATTTAATGAATAATAGCTATAGAAGGCTTCCAGAGTTAAGTTCTCCAAATATATACAAGTGTGTCATTAAAACTGACATGTTTGTGATAAAAAGAACTTATGCTCATAGATAATTAGAAAACACATTCTTCTGGTTCTCTCTGTCTCTCTCTGTCTCTCTCTCTCTCTCTGTCTCTCTCTCTCTCTCTCTCTCTCTCTCTCTCTCTCTCTCTCTCTCAGTTCTGACACTTTACAGAAGACAAAAACCTCCAATTCATATTTAAGCTCACTTTAGTGTACTTTAAATGAGTATCCTAGAGCAATAGGACAAATAACCTAAACTGTAAAAAGTTATTTATTAATAAATTTGAGTCATCATCATTTGTTGGCTATAATGCTTTTAGTGGTTGATCTATCGAAACCAAACTAATAAAACTGCTACTTTGTATCATCTCCATGCAAAATAAATTTTAGTCACAATGGGAAATTCTAGAGAAAAAACTTACCTATGCTTAGAAAATAACAGAAATTCAAAACTTTTATAGAAAAACTCACATTTCAAGAGAATGAAACACAAATACAGAAGGAATTCATATTTACTTGTCAATGGTGAGTAATGATAATGCATTTGTGTGTCGTTTGCCTCAGGTATGACTGATATTTGGTTCTTCTGATATGAACCCAGGGAACCCTAAAGGTTACTATGAATAGTAAATGAAATAAATGAGTATGCATCAATAATTGATAGAAATTTTAAAAATAATAATAATAAATTGTAAGCATCCAACCATGACGCATAACTCAGCAGCATAATCATAACAGTAGACAGACAAGTAAAAAGTCTTCCCAATGAAAAATGGATCCTTGAGTGTATAGATCATTAATCTATATTTCTTTCCATAGACTGTACACTCTAGCATCAGTCAAGTTAATCCAATTCAAGTTAAACACTTAATTGAATGTCCCCTCTAAATGAGGTTGGTTGCCCTGGGAATCACATTCTAAAGCTGAGATTAGAGTGTGGAAGGATGACTGAGGTGTTCTACTGACAATATCACATCGGGGAAGGAGGGAAAGTTGAACTGGGGTGCCAGTAAAGAAAAGGCTTCAGCCAATCTCATGGTGCCCTGATTCTAAGACAGTTCAAAAACGTCTCAGCAGAGACATGGGATCTGGACCTGGTGCCTTCGGGCCAGCCAGGGATTGAATGTGGATTTCCCCAGGATACAGGAGTAATCTTGGCAAAAATACAGATGCTGTCAAACGCAGGTAAGCCTGATGAGGGTTTCACACTGCAAGGTGCACAAAAGTTTTTTTCTAGGCATTTGGGTAATTAAAATCTAACCTGAATAATAATTTACTCTGCTTTTAAAGATGAGGGTAGTCAGATAGGTAAGCAAATATTTTTAAAATAGAGAAAATTATAATAATACTGTCATGCGAGAATAGTTTTACATCTGTACAAAGTACGGAATGGTAAAGTTGAGGAAAGGACTGGGATTGTTATATTACAAATAAAGTTTCACAGCTGTAACTATATATAGCAAAGCATAATGAAGTCAAAGTTCGGTCAAAATTGCAAGAACCAATCACCATCATTACTTTCCTAGAGCAATGGTTCACCAAAGCCTTATCCTACAGAGGCCTGGCATCACTCAAAATACTGGCAGTCTGAAGCCCAGATTCAGAGAGAGGGAGGAGGGAAATCCAACCAGAAATTAAACACCTTTTCTTATTCTATTGGAAACAGGACTTTAAAGCTATCCCGAAGTGGATTCAAATCCATATCCTTCATGCAATCAGTAGTGCAGTACTAATTGAACCTATAAACATCTCTAAAACAAGTTTTTCAATTGAAAATCTATCTTATCAATGTTTATGTTCCATACATAAATGATATAAAGTGAACTGGGTCCCAGCAAACAGCAGACTAAGGTAACATGGAACCTATCGCTACAAATGGAAAGAAAGTAAATCAACAATAATGCAATCACACAACTGACCTTAAAAATACAACCTGAAAATGTTGGGTGCCAGAAAGAGGACTTTACCTCACTGCAGGCCTTGAGAAATGATAACTTTTAATTTAATGTTCACAGTGGGACAGTCTTATGGTTGATACATTGTGTCCATTTGAGAAGTTTAAATAAGTAACTCAGCAGAGAGCCAAGTCCTCACTTTGCAAACATACTGAACTTCCATAAGAGCAGGACAGGGAGATAGTGTGATTATTATATCTACCCTGTGGGGAAAGGGTATTCTGCTTACAAGATAAGGGAGAAGAAGCCTGATCTCTCTGCTTGCTCTTGTTTTTGCTGTCTTCTGCCATTGGAAGTGTTGCCTCAGTGCCATGACACACTGCCTGGGTGCCAGCTGATTATAAACTGAAACCTCCATAAATTTTAGCTAAATAAAACTTTCCTTCCCTAATTTTGGGTGTTGGGTGTTTTTGTCTCAGCAACAAGAGAAAAGTAACTAAGACACACAGCAAATGAAGTTTTGGGATGGGAAGAACTAAAGAGATGTCACTAAGAAACCTGTAAAAATTAAAATTATAGAAGGCAAGCCTTCAATTAAAAGAAAACTAGAGGACCTATGCAGTAGAAAAACTATCACTCAAGATAAAACAAAAAGTAAGCATGGTTCTACCTGGGGCTCTAGTTAGGAAAAACAACTTCCTATTTTTTTTTTTTTATTTAAAGAGAGAGGAAAAAAAGCAATAAAAGGGTACTAGTAGTACAGAATTTCAAGAAAAAAAATGCAGTAAGAAATCACTAGTTAATAGATTACATGTTGTCATCTTAGAAACAGTTGTCCAAATTACAAAATTAAAGCATACAAAGTGGACATTCATACAGTGAGATTGCAGCCAGTTCTGTTCAATGATCCAACAAAAACTCGGTAATATGGTTTCTATCCTACACACTTAAATATACATGCAGTGATAGCCTATAGGCCACTTTCTTTCCCTCTCTTTTTTATAATAACAATTACACTTTTTGGGTTTTATTACTCCCATAGTTCTTATTACTTTTTTTTGAAGAGAATAAAACCAAATGTGACAAAACAAAACATAGTCAGTTAGAACAGAAGGATGGACATAGTATGTGATGCAAAAATAGAATACCAGGTGATCAAAAATGATTACCATTATGCCTCTTGCTATCTTGAAAAGAGTTGCCCATATCATCAGGTATAATAGAATTGAACAAAACAGTACAGAACAAGACCAATAAAACCTACACTGGAGAACTTACAGAACTTCAAAAGAAGATAATATTCAAACCATAAAGGCATCATAGTAAATCTTATTGCCTTCAAAGTGGTTGCCTATACCCTCAAACTTGATACTATCAAACAAAACAGAATATAGTAAAATCAGACAGAACAAGATGGGGAGAGCAATATTGGTGTTCAAATCAGGTTAATAGGAAAACAAAGAAATTACTGTAATATATCCCACTATTTTTTAATTTAGTTTTCCCTTAAATAAAAAATAAGAAAAAATAAATTAATTTTAAAAAGTGGGAGATTGAGAAAAAAGAGGCCATAGTAACAAAGCAACACAGGTCAGAACCGAACAATTTAAGCATCATTGTGTTTTTCCACCAGATAACCTGACATAATAGTGGTCACCATAGTGTCTCCTTCCTTGAATTATTTGAGTATAACTTATTATACTATAGCATCAAACATATTAAGACAATGTGAAGCCATTCAAGAGAATGTAAGAATTACAGGGTATTTAGAACCAGCTAACAGAAAATGAACAACAGTTTCTATATTATCTCTTTGCCTATAAAAAATTTTGTTTATACCATCACATATAGTAAAATATAATAAGATGCAACATGTTAAAACCCATGGAAACCGACGAACAACAGCTTGATGGAACTTCAAGACAAGATGATATTAAATCAGCACTAGCTATTATGATGTCTTGTTTTCTTCAAAATTGCTATTCATACTATAACAGACAATAAAATCGAACAAGCCAGATTAAAACCATTCCAATTAATGAGTGAAAACATTATATGGCTTCAAGCCAATATGACTGGGAATCATGATTACTACACATTTTTATGTGTTCTTATCATTTCTTATACTAGGGAAACTATTCGGTATTTATATATGTGAGTTTGATTTATCTCACTTATGAGTATGTTCTCAAGCTGTGTCCATTTATTTATAAATATTACAATGTGATCATTCTTTACAGCTGAGGAGTACTCCATTGTATAAAAATACCACAGCTTTTTTATCCATTCCTCAGTTGATGGACACTTAGGTTGTTTCCAAGATTTGGCTATTACAAATTGCACTGCTATAAACATGGGTGCACATATATCACTGTGGTATGATGCTTTCAGTTCTTCTGGAAATATGCCTAGAAGTGGAATAGCTGAGTCAAATGGGGCTTCCAGTCCCATCTTTTTGAGAAATCTCCAGACTGACCTCAACAATGGTTGTACTAGTCTACACTCCAACCGACAGTGAAGGAGAGTTCCTTTTTCCCCACAGCCTCTCCAGCATTTGTTGTTGGTGGTTTTCTTGATCTTGGCCATTCTTTCAGGAGTGAGATGAAATCTCGGTGTGGTTTTAATTTGCATTTCTCTTAATGACCAGTGATGGCGAACACTTTTTCATATATTTATTTGCCGTTTGAATTTCTTCATCTGAAAATTGTTTATTCATCTCAGATGCCCATTTTTGAATTGGGTCTTTGAATTTTGGGCATCTGATTTTTTTTTTTTAATTCTTTACATGTTTTAGACAGAAGCCCTTTGTCTGAGGGGCAGCTCACTAAGATTTTTTCCCAGTTTGTGTGTTTTCTTTTCACTATGTTGGAGATTTCTTTTGTTGGGCAGAAACTTTTTAATAAGAAGTGATCGCAATTATTGACTGTGGGAAATATTTCCCGTGCGGTTTGAGTCTTGTTCATGAATTCTCTACCTACCCCTGTCTTCAAGGTTTTTACCCAATTTGTCTTCCAATAGATTTATTGTTTCTGTTTTAATATTCAGATATTCGATCCATTTAGATTTTAATTTAGTACATGGTGACAGGCATGGGGCTAGTTTTAGTTGATGGCATATGGGGAGCCAGTTTTTCCAACACCATTTATTAAAGACACTCTCCTTATTCCAGTGAACATATTTGGCATCTTTATCAAAGATAAGGTGGTTGAGTGTGTTTGTAGTTGTGGTTTTATCTTCTAATCTATTCCATTGATCTTCAGCTCTGTTTTGATTCCAGGACCATGTTGATTTTACTACAGTTGCTTTGTAGTATAATTTCAAGTCAGGGATTGTGATCCCTCCTGCCTTGCCTTTGCTGCTTAGAACTATCCTTGCTATTCTAGGTCTCTTCTCGCTCCAGATGAATTTTAGGAGTGATTTCTCGAGATCTATGAGGTATGTTGATGGTATCTTTATTGGGATTGCATTGAATCTGTATAACAGTTTTGGGAGAATGGCCATTTTCACAATATTTATTCCTCCTATCCATGAGCAAGGGATGTCTTTCCATTTTCTGAGGTCATCTTCAATTTCATTTTTCAGTGTATTATAATTTTCCCTGTATAGGTCTTTCACTTCTTTTGTAAGAGTAATTCCTATATATTTCATTTTTTTTGGTTGCTAGTGTGAAGGGTGTGGCTTCTCTTATTTCTTTCTCTGAGATTTTGTTGTTACTGTATAGGAATGCTATTGATTTTTGAGTATTAATTTTGTATCCAGCCACAATGCTGAATTTATTTATTCACGAGTCTTTCAACAGAGTTTTGGGGGTCTTCTATGTGGAGTATTGTGTCATCTGCAAATAATGATAACTTAACTTCTTCTTTTCCTTTCTTTGCACCTTTTATTTCTCTCTCTGTCTGATTGCTCTGGCTAGTATTTCCAGCACTATATTAAATAGGAGTTGTGATAAAGGACATCCTTGTCTTGTGTCTGATTTCAAAGTAAAGGCTTTCAATTTTTGGCCATTTAGTATGATACTGGCTGTTGGTTTGTCATAGACGGCCTTTATTATATTGAAGTAATGAGCATCTATTCCAATTTTCTGCAAAGTTCTTATCATAAATGAATGTTGGACCTTATCAAAAGCTTTTTCTGCATCTATAGAAATGATCATGTGATTCTTACTTTTGGCTCTATTGATAGGGTAGATTACATTTATTGATTTACATATGTTGAACCATCCCTGGATGCCTGGGATGAGTCCCACTTGGTCATGGTGTATGATCTTGTTGATGATTTGCTGCATCCTATCTGCCAATATTTTATTGAGGATTTTTGCCTCTGTATTCATTAGGGAGATTGGTCTGTAGTTCTCTTTTTCAGTTGGGTCCTTCTCAGGTTTTGGTACTAGAGTAATATTTGCTTCTAGGAACGAATTAGGAAGGATTGCTTCCCTTTCAATTTCATTGAAGAGTTTGAGGAGTGTTGACATTAAGGCTTCTTTGTATTTCTTGTAGAACCCTGCAGTGAATCCATTTGGGCCTGGGTTTTTTTTTTTTTTTTTTTTTTTTTTTTTTTTTTTTTTTTTTGTAGGTAAGGACTTAATTACATTTTCAATTTCATTAATAGAAATTGGGTTATTCAGCAGTTTTACATCTTCATGACCTAGCCTTGGGACTTCATATGCTTCTAGGAATCTGTCTATTTCCTCTGTGTTATCAAACCTTTGAGAGTAGAGGTTTTCAAAATAGGTGTTGATGATCTTCTGCATTTCTATAGGATCTGTAGTGACTTCGCCTTTTTCATTCCTTATCACATGAATTTGAGCTTTTTCTTCCCTTTTTAAAAGTAAGGTTGGCTATGGGCTTATCAATTTTATTTATTCTTTCAAAGAACCAACTCTTTGATTCATTGATTTTTTTGGATTTTTTTTGTCTCTATTGTATTGATTTCTGCTCTGATTTTTATAATTCCTCCCTTCTTTTGGCTTTGGGCTTGACTTGCTCTTCTTTTTCTAGATGTTTGAGGTGTAACATCAGATTATTTGTTCATATTTGTTTTGTTTTCCTGATGTGGGAACTCAGATGCAATAAATTTTCCTCTGAGGACAGCTTTCATTGCATCCCACAGATTCCGGTAAGTTGTATTTGAGTTTTCGTTTGTTTGTAGGTATTGTTTAATTTCTTCTTTAATTTCCTGTGTGACCCCCTGATTACTCAAGCGTGTGTTACTCAGTTTCCATGTGTTTGTGGGATTTTTCAGTATCTTTTATCATTAATTTCTAATTTCGTAGTGCTTTGATCCGATAGTATGCAAGAGATTATTTCAACCCTTTTGCACTTATTTAAATATGTTCTGTGAGTTAATATATGGTCTATTTTAGAGAATGACCCATGCACTGCTGAGAAGAATGTGTATTCTGTAGTTGTTGAGGGGAATACTCTGTATATGTCTATCAAATCCATTTGTTCACAGGTGTGATTCAGTTCTTTTATGTCTTTGCTGATTTTCTGTCTGGTTGATCTGTCCATTGGTGCCAATGGTGTGTTAAAACCTCCTATTAGAATTGTGTTGCTGTTAATTTGGTTTTTTGTTTCTGTTAATACTTATTTTATATAGCTGGATGCTCTGGAATTTGGTGCATATATATTTAAGATATTTATCTCTTCCTCTTGAAGTTTTCCCCTAACCAGTATGTAGTGACCTTCTTTATCTCTTCTGATCACCATTGGTTTAAAATTCTCATTGTCTGCAAACAAAATAGCTACTCTCACTTTTTTTGGGGGGGGGAGGGATCCCTGTTGCATGAAGTATTGTTTTCCATCCTTTGACTTTTAATCTATAAATATCTTTTTGGGTTAGATGGGTTTCTTGTAGACAGCATATGGTTGTATTTTGTTTCTTGATCCATTCTGTCAGTCTGTTTCTTTTAATTGGTGCATTGAGACCATTTACATTAACGGTTATAACTGTTATATATTGGTTTAGTGTTGATGTTATCTGTCTGCTATTGCACCTTTATCTTTCTGTTCTGTTTAATTGTTGGCTTTGTTTAGTGATTTTTTCCTAAATGTATCTAGGCTATCTTTTATTCTTTGCAGGGTTGGCTTGGTGATCATGAAGTTCTTCAGCTGTTCTTTCCCATGGAAGCATCTTATTTCTCCATTGATTTTGAAGGACAGTTTTGCAGGGTACATCAGTCTAGGTTGGAAATCATTTTCTTTTAGGATCTGAAATACTTCACTCCTTGCTCTTCTTGATTTTATTTTTTGTACTGAAAAGTCTGCTGTGATTCTGATAGGTTTTTCTTTATAGGTGATCTGTCTTTTCTTTCTGACAGCCTTTAATATTATATTCTTTTGTTCGATTTCTGGGATGGCGATTATTATATGTCTGGGTGTAGTTTTATTTTGGTTTTGGCTATTTGGAGTTTCATATGCTTCACTGATGCTGATATCAGTATGCAATTTCATGTTGCACACTGAAATTTTCAACTATTACATCTCTTAATATCCTTGACAGCCTTTATGTTGTCCCCCCCCCCTTTTTTTTTTCATTTATCCCTATCCACCTTATGTTGTTTCTCCTTTCATCATCTTGCAGGTGTTGAATTGTTATTTCCTGATTTCTTGTTATTTTTAAAAGATCTTTCCTTTCCTGTTCACTGGCTGCAATCTTGTCCTGGAAGTCTGAAATTCTATCTTCACATTCATTGAGGTGGTTTTTATAACTTTCAATGGAATTTTTGATTTCCTGTACATCTCTTTGCATCTGCTTTATATATTGTTTGTTTCTTATATTGTTCATCCAGGGATTCTATCTTTTTGTTTAGTTCCTCCAATTTTTTAACTGTGTCTTCTTTATATATGTTCAGCATCTCCTTCATTTCTTTTATCATTTTTTCTTTTACCCAAGAGATTATTTCTAGTTTGAATTCTTTTAAGGCTTCCCAGAGTTGCTTCTTTATTTCGGTTACTATTATTTCAGGTAGTTCAGGTATGTGGCCTGTTTTTTCTTCTAAGTACATGGCTCCTAGGATTTCTTGAGATGGGCTAGATGTTTGAGACTGCATTTTGGTCTTTCATTTTGTCATTTTCCTATATTTTTGAGGTTCAACTGTTGTTTCAAGCTTCCCCTGGGCATGTTGGAAAGTGTCTCTTATGTCCTGGACTCCTGGGAGTTCTCTGGTAGTGTAGCTCCCTCCTTGGGCAGCGAAGCCCCTGGATTAAGAGAAGGTTGCCAGGCTCCTCTCAGGTAGACCTAAAGCCTCCTCAAGCTATACAACTCCCCGCTGTGGCAGCAAAGCTTCCCTCCTCAGCAGGGCTGCTCCTTCCTCCAGGTAGTGGCAGTAGTGCTAGAGCTCTCCAGGTCGAAAGAAGGTTGCAGAAGGTTGGAGCAATTTCCCGCAGCTTGGCTCAGTTCCCTCCTTCAGGTAGGGCAGCTGCAGAGTGCCCTCCGGGTGAGAGAGGGTGGTTCGCAAGGCTGTAACGGGGTCCCAGGCTCCGGCCACCTCACTGTTCCCGGCAGGAAGCCGCAGCACATCCTCCAGGTGGGAGAATGGTCCGCTAGGCTGGAAGGAAAAAGAACATTCAAGAGCAAGCCATTTGCTAGCCTAAATCACTACCTTTACAAGGAAATTGTGTCAAAATTGGTACCAAAAAAACAACTACAAAAACTGTTAAGAGCATTGGGTCTTGCAGGAAAAGCTGATCAAAATCTCTCTGTGAAACTATTTCTATAATCTAGAGTTAGCCATATAATCTCTGCTAAAGAACCCCTAATCAAATTTACAAACTGCATAAAGAACTGTATGTTAGTCAAGATAGCCTAGGTTGACAAACCTTTACTAAAACTTAATATAATATTAAGCAATTCCTCCAAAAAAGGACAAATAAGGAATATTAGAAAGAAGTATCAAACTGAAATATATGGCAAGTATATTGATAATTGCATTTATATAAATCAAGTGAATATTCCAATTTAATGCAAAATTACTAGATCTTTGTTGTTTATAAAAATCAAACTTCAAATATAATGATGGAAAAGTTGGAAGTGAAATGTTGAGAAAATATATATAACATTTAAATATTAACAACTTGGGGTTGGGGATTTAGCTCAGTGGCTCAAGCACTCTCCTGGTAAGCACAAGATTGTGAGTTTGATCCCTGGAACCAATAAATAAATAAATAAATAAATAAACAAACAAACAGATGCATAAATTAAATAAATATTAGCAACTCATATACAAGTAGGCTTTCATGTAAGATGCAGCAATATTACTACATATAAGAAAGGTCTTGCCTTCTTTCCAAGCGATCAGAGCTCTAAGAAAAACTGTTCTAAAAACAAATGACAATTTTAAACCTGTAACAACACACAAAAAGACTCAAATGGTGTATAGCAACATTAATAGAAGTAATAAAATCAGGTGACTAAAGGAGAGTTTAACGTAACTTAAATGATTAAAAAAGTAATACAAAGGCATGAAAAATAAAATTAATAAATTTGATCTTACAGACAGGTATGTAAAAACAGACTGCACACCAAAATAGCCCATATCTTTTCTTCCCATGGAAAATATTTCACATTTATTTGGAACATTTACCAAGGTATACTAACTGCTATACCATATAAAGGACTGACTAAATCTAAAAGATACAAATTATTTAAACTATGTTTACTGACTGTAATGTAGTTAAACTTGCAATCAGTAACCAAAAAAATATTCCTCAAGTACCTCAAAATTTATGACCCCAGTAAGACACATATAAATTTTAAAAAAAAATAGAAAACATCTGTTGCAAAATTCATGAAGAAATGATCTCACAACTTACGCTTATTGGGAAATATATAAGTAATGTCCTCCAATCAGTGATTCTCAGCCAGAAGGGAATTTACTTCTGTAGAGATATTTAGCAATGTCTAGAAACATCTTTGTCAATTTACAGAAAAGGAGGCCCATAATGTGCTGCTTAGAGGCCAGGAGTCCTGCTAACTTCCCATGGTACACAGCACAGCTCCCATTGGGGGGGGGATCTAAGCCAAAATGATAATAACGCTAAGATTGGGGAAACCTGCCTTCCATGCAAGCATTTTAAAAAAGACTGAAAATGGATATAAAGTTACAGTAAATCAACTAGGGGAAATTACAAGGAAAGAAAACTAAGGTGAAAAGGAAGAAATTAAATTAATAAATCAGTGAAGTAAAAATATAATGGAGTCAAGATTACTCAAATATTGTATACTTAAAATGATTAGAAAGGTGCTATAAGATTAACTGAAATATAGATATTTTGGATATTTATACATATGCATATATACAAATATATATAGAATTAAATCTACACACTTTAGAGGCAATTATGAATAGCCTTATGCCAATAAATTTGAAAGTTTTGATAAAATCAACAATTTAATCAGTGAAATAATCACTCAAAGGTGACAGAAGAATGAATAAAAATTCATCAGTATGGTCCAATATGTACTGTGGAAGTTAAAGCCATTGATATAAATCAAACGCAGCTAGCATGAAAAACAGTATGGAAGTTCCTTGAAAATTAAAATAGGATTACCAAGTGTGCAGCAATTCCTCTTCTAAATGTATTTTTTAAAAGAACTGAAGTCAGGATCTCCAAGAGACAGAATTCTCAAGTTCATTACAGGATAGCTTGCAATATCAACATATAGAAACAAGTTTCTGTTGATAGACAAATGGGTAGAGAAAATGTTCATGTTCGTATACATATATAGAATTTTATTCAGTCCTAACAAGAGAATAAAATTCAGCCATATGTGACAACATGGATGAAACTAGAGAACATAATGCTAAGTGAAATGAAACATACATAGACAAATATTCCATAATTCCAGTTGTATGTTGTTTCAAAACCAACCAAACTCATGAAAAGAGAAAACAGAATGCTGGTTGACAGAGACTGGGAGAAGAGAAGCACTAGAAGTTACTGTTTACTTTGTATAAAGTTTCAGTTATACACAACATTGTGCCTGTACCTAACAATACCTTATTGTGCATTTAAAATGTGTGGGGTGGGCAGATCCCATGTTAAGAGCAGATCTCTTTGTTTTTATTTCATTAAAAAGAAATTGAAAACAAAATTTATCCAAGTGCTCACTTACGACTTTTTGTTCATATTTCCAAGTTGTACAGTAAAAATTAATAAGATTTATTTTATAGCAAACAGATAAAAAGAATCATTATTTAAGACTTCCAAAGATTTATGGCCCAAATAACATTGCTAGTGAATTTGTCCAAATATTATAGAAAAAAATGACATCCAGGTATGGGGTGCATGCTTGTCCCACTGTTCTGGGAGGCTGAAACAAGAGGATATGTTCAGGCCGAACGTGGGCAACTTAGTAACTTCGCAAGACCCTGCCTCAAACTAAACATTCAAATAGCAGAGGATGCAGAGCAGTGCAAAGGTATCTCAAGGTTCAATCTCCAGTACCACACGTACACACACACACATACAATCACTCTTACTACATAATGTCCAGAGGGAAATGGACAATCTCATCTCTTTTTTGTGACTGAAGTATAACTTTGATATTGAAAATAGGCAGCAATGTTAAAAGAAAATTACAGAAGTCTACTGTAATCACAGGGTCAAATATCTGAAATATAATATTAAAACAATTCCGAATAGTGTTAAATAAACAATATACTATAATTAACCCAGTTAACCCAGTGTTATTTTAAAAACTTACAATATTTTATTTTTCAGAAGTCAAAGTATTCTCAGATTATTATAAAACTGGAAAATAGCTATGTGATTACCTCGTAGACAGATAAAAAGATATTCAGCTACATACTTATTGATGATTTTTTTAAAACTCAGAAAACAATAGTTAGAGGAAATTTAATTAATAGATGAAACATATTTATAAAAATATACTATTTATATTTAACAATAAAATTTTGGTAGTTTTCTCATGATGATTCTCCTGAAGGAATGAGATGTGGACAAAATAATGCCTTCTATTCAATATTTTAAAAGGTTTTAAGGATGACAATGAAGCAAGAAAAATAAGTGAAAGTCATATTATTGGAAAGAAATAAAAACTATAATAACTTCGGATGATTTGGATGTAAAAATTTGTAAGTATCCACAGAAAATTACTATTAACAATTGAAATGTCCACGTTGCAAGATTCAAAGAACTTCTTTCTTATGAATTAGCAACAAAAAATGAAAAATTTAAAAACTGTAGTCACTTAGAAAAATATTTCTAAAAAGTTCCCAATATTAAACAAATCAGAGAAGACTGAATAAGTTGATGAAGATAATACCCACTTCTTGAATGGTCCGTTGTGATAAATTTATTATTTGTTAACAAAAAGATGTGTATCTTCAACACAATCACATTATAGTGTAAAGAATTTTAGACATTTTTTCCAGGAAATTAACAAGTAATTTCTAAAGTTCAAATGGAAATGCAAAGACCAATAGGCAACAACTTTTTAAAGTACAGAACTTGATAAATTGAATATAAACACTTATAAAGACCTATTATACAGCCATGGTAATGTAGACAGAGTAGTAGTGGTCTTTTATTAAATAGTATTGGTTGAACTTATTATTCATATGGAAAAATGACTTTATATATATATATTTGATAAAATGCAAATCTAATAGTAAGAGAGTTAAATCAGAAAACTTTTAGAGAACATAGAACATCATTATGTTACTTTAAGAAAAGTTTTCTTTGACCAGCACATAATTTGGTAACCAATGTCTGAAAGTAAAGACGAATTGAGTCTTATCAAAATTTAAAACTTTTGCTATGGCATGACATTATGATTGGTGAGCCATAGCATGGAATATTATATTCATATGAACACCCAACAAACAATTTGTAGAGTACATGAAAGATTCTATAAATCAATAACAAAAACAAAACATAGAAACCATCAAATACAATACAGCGGGGAAGTTCTTAACTTGATTGTTCAGAAAAAAAAGAATACTCAAGTGGCCAGCAATTATACAAAAAGTTGCTTAACTCCGTTAGTTTTCAGGAAAATGCAAACTATAATGGAATATTCCATAAAACCATGATGGAATAACTGTCATACATCCACAGAATGATTAAAATGACAAAGGCATTTCCCAGTACTGTGAAAATGTGGAGCAGTCAGAAATCTTACCAGTGTGTGATAATAAGGAAAACTGGTACAACAACTTTGGAAAACTCTTTGACAACATCAATGAATATATGCATTGACTATGTCTTCAAAATCAATATATATATATATATATATATATCCCAATAAAACTACAAATTGATTAATAAAAGGCAGATACAATGAAGTCCACAGAAACATTGTTACCCTAACAACTACTAAAACTATCAAATTCTTTCAACACCTCAATGGATAGGTATATTTTGGTATATTTATACTTGGTAATAACATTCAGAAATCATAATGAATATCTAAAACTGAAAGAAACTATTTGATTGGCTCTCACAATGTTCTCAAACAATCATACACATGCACACACTCTCACAGATATTATTTATATGAAATACAAAGTAAGAGAGGAAAACCTATTTATACTGCAGGGTATTAGTTACCCTGGAAAGAATGATTTAAAACAAACTAAGGTGACCCACATGAAAGAGCTGGTGATGATTCCCTTATTAATTTGAAGCCTACTCACAGGTTTGTTCAGCTTAGAGAAGCATGATATTTAATTTTTTTCTATGTGAACTTGCTCTTCTTTAAAATATAATGCACACAAATGACAAAATGGTATGAATGAAAAAGTTAAAAGAAAGTTCTGTAGCATTGTGATATAAAATCTAGCAATACTATTATTCACTGTTCAGAGTGATGTTAGTCTACTCTCTTAAATTCAATTTCAGCATACATAAAGACAAGGACAGCTACTATGAAAACAATGAGAGACATTATGGTAGGCATTATTGACTTCCCCAAAATCAGGTCTTGAAGACCTAAAAAGCCTTCATCATCCTGTAATGACTTGATTAGTTCTATAATGCTCAGTATATATTCAATGTGTGTGGAGATGGGGACAACTACTTGGAAGAAAACTAAAGACAATAAGACAGTGAAGATCTCCAGTAGACTTGCTTTGAAATCTGTGTTTCTTTAAATTGTTTCCTTATGAACTGGTCTGTTCCTTATTGTCATTTTTAATCTTACCCTCTTTAAGATAAAAAACAAGTGTGTAGGACTGATAACCAGATTACTAAATTTTTGTTGGATCATTGAGCAGAACTGTTTGCAATGTCCTTATTTGAATGTCACTTTGTATGCTTTAATTTTGTAACTTGAACAACTATTTCTAAGATACAATATGTAACTTATCAACTAGTGATTTCTTACTGTTTATTTTTCCAAAATTCTGTATTATTTCTACCCTTTATTTCTGTTTTTTATCTTTAAATAAAAAAGAAAACAGATAGAAATTATACATAGTATTACATCAGCAAAAACATGAGAAAATGGAATAAAAAGCAAAATATGATGAAGCATAAAACAAAAATTAAAAGTGACATTTCCTAATGTTAAAAAGGTAAATTCTTCAAAAGCATTTAGCAATTATAAATAGGTATGTGACTAATAACAGACACACAGAAAGAAGTAAAAAAATAGAAATAAAGGAAATAAATCCATAGTCAGCTAAAACTTTAATATGTCTGTTAAAACTATGCATATATAGAAAGAAAATCAGTAAGATTAAGATATTTTGAATTACATCTTCAACTCTTTTAATAAAATTTATACTTACAGAACAGCATTCCTTTCATATTCTTTTCAAAATTACATGCAATATTAATTGAAAGGGACCATATGTTGTACTACAGAGCAATTTTCAAAAGTGTTAAGAGAGATGGTTCTCTACGAATCGTGCAGTTAATTTTAAAGCTTTAAAATTTACATATGAAGAAAAACCTCATATTTTAAATCAAAAAACTACTTCAAAACTTCTGCATAAAAGAAAAAAATATGATAAACTTTTTAAAATATTTTAAGCTAAACCCTATGAACTCACAACATATTAAAATTTGTAAGACTCAGCTAAAGTAGTACTTAAGGGAAATGTGTAGCAAAACTAAAAAGCACATAATCAAGATTCCAGAAATCCACCAAAAGAACAGAATATTAAAAGCAGCCAGAGAAAAGAAGCAGATTACCTACAATGGGAAAATTATCAAAATAACAACAGACTGATCAATACAAACTCTTAAGTCAAGAAGGGAATGGGGAGAAATATTCCAAGTCCTGAAAGAAAATAATATGCAACCAAGACTCATATACCTGTCAAAACTCTCTCTCAAAATTAATGGAGAAATAAGATGCTTCCAAGACAAGGAGGAACTGTGGGAATTTGTGGCCTCCAATCCAACCCTGCAGAGAGTGCTGAAGGACATTCCAGAGAAAGAGAGGAAGGGATACCAGGATTCCAGCAACAGTGGCAGAGAGGCCTCAATCAACGGGGCAGACAGTGGAATGAGGGACTAAGGTGGACAAATTATAGCAGAAAAGTGGAGTAGCAGACATGAGGCAGAGATGGTAAGCTATAGTCTTTAGTGTAGACAGCTCTGAAACTCTATTAAAAAAAAGGCAGAGGTCATTGTTAATGGTGTACAAGGATTTAAAAGACACAGTAGTCATATTGCCATATTTAGCTTGAATTTAATTTGTACTGGTCTATCACTCATGTCAGATTTGAGGGCATAGACATCTGACCCAAAAATAGCAGGTTATACCATGGTAACTATCCTTACTTTCCTATTAACTTAAACTGAAATCCTGTATTACTTACATTGTCTTACTATGACTGATCTTAATTGAATCCGATACATAAGACCATGGGTTTGCCTTGGCTGATTTTATTTGAATTTGGTATGCTTGTTAGTATCAAGTCTAAAAGTAGAGGCAACTACTCTGAAGATGACAAGATGTAAAGGATATCCATACTGGTATTAATTATTAACAGCTCTCAAATCCTACAATGCTTTCAAAGTTGTGTTTTTTTTAAAAAATAGGTAATACTATGTTTAACTATATTAAGCTGATGAAGTGGACAAATCTATTGAAAATAACAAGAGAAAACATAGTAACTACGGAAGATCACCTATATTGTGGTCTTATATGTCTTATCCATTGCATGTTTTTCTAGGAATTTGTTTTGCTGTCTTGTTATGACTTGTTTTTCCCTATAATACAGAGCGGATAGATATATATGTACAAATTCACACGTGAGTTTTTTTAAAAAAGAATTATTTATGGGAACAGATTAAATAATGCAAGATGTAATGAATAGATACTCTGAAGAAGAGACACTAACTAACCCAATGCTAATTTTGTAGCATTATGATATAAATTCTAGCAATACTATTATTCACTGATCAGAATGATATTAGTCTAGTCTCTTAAGTTCAATTTGTAAAGATGGGGACAGCTACCATGAAGAGAATGAGAGATGTAATGGTAGTTATTATTGTCTTACCCAATGTTAGATCTTGAAGACCTAAAAAGCCTTCATCATCCTGTAATGATTTGATTAGTTCTATAATATGCAATATGTATATAATGTGGGTGAAGATGGGGACAACAATTTGTAAGAAACTAGAGACAGACAGTGAAGATCTCCAGTGGACTTGCTTTGAAATCTGTATTTCTTTAAATTGTTTTTTTAACTGTTTTGTTCTGTTTTGATATGTTTAATCTTACCCTCTTCGAGATGTAAAACAAATGTGTAGGACTGATAACCATATTACTGAATTTTTGTTCGATCGTTGAGCAGAACTGTTTGCAGTATCACTTTTTGAATGTCATTTTAAATACTTTAATTTTGTAACCTGAACAGCTATTTCTAAGATGACAATATGCAACTTATCAACCAGTGATGTCTTACCGTTTATTTTTCTGTAATTTTGTATTATTTCTACCCTTTTTTATCTCCATGTATTTTTTTGTTTCCTTTTCTTTAAATAAATAAAAAGCACAGCTGTAGAATCAATTGCATATGTGTATTTCTTAAATTGATAGGTCAAAAATTAAAACCAAAGTAAGCAATAGGAAAAATAAAGATGAATGGAAATTCTTGGATAGAAAAGACATATCATTACATAGTCAAAATTGTTTTAAAAACTGTGGAAAAATGTATCGAATATGTCAAGTAAGACGACTGCACTTTTATAAGACAGTTTTCACAAAAGGAAGAAATGAAAATATTGTATGAAATGAACCATATTTTGACAAATAATGGGGAAAGAAAATGAAAGAATACCAAAAAGAAAACACTGACAAACAATAGCAAGACTGATATATATTGAAATATAAAATGAATCTACAGATACTAGAGGATTATTTTGAACAATTTTATGACATCAGTTATCTAACTTACATGAAGCTAAGCTCTGTACAAACCAAAGCTTATGTGTAATCTGAATGGTCCTTATTTTTGAAGTAAATTATATTCAATTTCAAAAATTAAAACAAAACATGAAGCCCTTTAGACCCCAGTGATTTCTCTGGAAAAATTTATCAAAAATGTAAAGTATGATGATATTATTTTCATGACTGTTTTCACAAAATAAAGAAATAAAAAATATTTCCAAAAATATGACATGGACAATATTTTCACAAATAAGGGAAGAGATGAGAGGAAAAATACCAAAAAAAAAGAAAGTTGCCAACTAACACCGTTCATGAGATACGCACCTAGTTTTAAGCAATTTGGTAGCAAGTTGATTCCAGCAACAAAGTCTAAGTGAAGAGATCCCAGGATCACAAGATTTATTTTAAATTTGAGAAATCAATATATTTCAGTTCTACAAAATAAATAAAACTTGCACGGTAATCTCAGTAGATGCAGAAAATTAATTTAATAAAATTCAGTGAATTCTCAGCAATCTGAAAGAAACCATCAATCTGGTGAAGAACTTCTATGAAAAGCTAACAGCTCACATGATAGGTATTTGTAGGGCACAGAGTGTTTTTCCTTAAAGTAGGAAATGAGCATATATTTTCACACTCATTACTACATTTTCAACATCCTATCTATCCAGTGAAATAAAGCAAAATAATTCTTAAGATAACTAAAAGACTGAAAGATTAAATAGTGAAACTATTTGTTGGTTATCAATGTTGAAAACTTAAAAGAACATTCAAAATATCTTAGTGCTAAATAATGCAGTACATTAATATATTTAACTGCACCACAGAGTGTAAGATCATTATCTAAATATTAATTTTAGCTTTATATACTCACAATATGCAACTGGAAAATAAAAAATAGTCCATATCCAATAGCATTCTATCAGAAACAAAAATTAGGAATCAATTTAAATTTTTAAAAGGAATTTTTTCTGCATAGAAAAATATGAAAATCTGAGAAGATAAAAAGTTAACATTAAAGAATTAAGAGAAAAATGGCACTGGGGGTATAGCTCACTGCCACAGTGCCTGCCCATCAAGGGTAGGGTCCTGAGTTCAATTCCCAGTACTGTCCATCCCCCTCAAAAAAAAAAAAAAAAAAAAAAAAAAAAAAAAAAAAAAAAAAAAACATTAGAAAAATGACAGTTTAGAACTTACTAGTTTTTGAAATTACTTTGGAAAATTAAAGGTAGGGATTATTTTTTGCCTATGTGAAAACAGCAGACACAAAGAAATTGACAAACTCCTTAGATTATTTATTTTCAATTTAAAATACTATTACATATGAAAACAGTAATAGCAAGAGACTGTGAATTTCAAATGCATAATAGATGGAATAGGAGTTCGGTTCGGGATAAAATCCCAATGTGGTTTAAATGGCTCTGTGTGGTGTGTGAACAGCAATGGTGAGGCCACCCAGGAAAAGTGTAGAAAGATCATGTCTCAGGAGTAGTATTTAATTTGTTGCAGGATATAAAATTTTCCTTAGAAAAATAATTGGTGTTAATGCAAATGCACAGATGAATACAAAATGTTTTTTGCACTACAAAATAAGGAAAGAAATGAGCAATCCATGTGTTGGCTGATGAATATCTGGATTTGCCCTTAACAGTGTAAAATAACTTCATGGTCAAATTCTTAGATTTGATTTACCAAAGATTTGGGCTTTAGTTCAGTTCACTCTCTTAGCCTCAAAAATCTATGGCAATTATTTTAGTGTGTCTAACAAGAACTCTTGACATTTTAAAAGAAATGAAAAGCATAGTTGGAGGTGCTGTTTTGGAAAACAGACATTCACATCCACTGATTTCAGAAAAAATATGCCTTAAAGGAGTATATGCAATACATTTTACTCTTGAAATTTATTGCTTGGTTAAATAGCACTTCAGGTTCACCTAGATATGGCCCTTGAAGACCAAAGTTCAAGGACAGAGATCATCTCTCCTAAATGTCATCCCGCCCCATTCACACAATCTTTGAGTTGAATGAAGTCTTAGATGTGACGTGTTCTGCCCATTAGGGAATCTCTCCTCTGCATGCCTGAAAAATGGTCTTCAGGATTTAGCTTAAATGCTGACAGCAATAGGCTAATCATATTTTGACAGGACAGATTATTCCTTGGTTAAACAACTCTAATTGTTGGGAAGTTCCTCATCAAATTGAGGCAAAATCAGTCTCCTCCTGGTTTCCATCCACTGGTCTTTATCCTGCTTTCCAGTGCAATTCAAAATGAATTGACCCTGCTCACCTGACCCACCTCAAAGCACAGCCCTCCACGTGCCAACTGAAGCACTTGACTATTACATAAAGATGTGTGGTCTTGTGCTTCATCTGAAAATCTGAACTTGATTTTAAATCTCATTTTGGTTGTCACTTCTGAATGCCAAGTTACTTCGGTGAGCCTCAGGCTACAAGTCAGTGTAATGGAGATTCTTTGAGGTTTCCTTGGTTTTGCATGGGTTATTTAGAGAAAATCTGTCCAAATATATTCTTTCAGCTCTCATACTGAAAATGTGAGACTTTGCTATTGTATGTTGATTTTACACTGAAAAGCTAACTTTTGGACTCTTTTCCTCCAAAATTTAATTTCCATTGTTCTCATATTTATTAAATTTTCTTGAATAAAATATTTCAGTGCTAAAGACAAATTCTGCCCATTTGCCACTACTATAATTAATTCTGCTGGCTTTCTTTCCTCCAGAGCACGGAGGACTCAGTAGCACCAAGATAAATGATAAATGACAGTGTTTTCTTTCTTTAGTTTTTTTTTTCCTTATCTACATGTGCTTATGTGTCCTAGATGGTATTACACCTTCCTTATTCCTGATCTATGTTAAAATTATTTTCAAGATAGATGGATTCATAGCAATAATGTGTGAAATTCAAGCTACAGAGATAAACGATTGCTAAGAGTCAGGAGGCATCTAATTAGTATTTATTTTGTCTGAATTTCCCTAAATTATTTTGCTTATCATGATCCATGCACAAATTCTTTTTTTCCCCAAATTCTAAACATAGGAATATCTGCTTAAGAAGTATGCTAAGCTATGGTTTAGAAGTCTAATAACAATAATCTCTTTATAGTAAATGACTCAGGACAGTAACTTAATCAAAAAGATTTATGATCTACTTGAAACACATGTGGCTTTGTTCACCATTTCTAAGGAAACATGATTATTAAATCTGATAATATTTGCATAAGTAAACTACTATAATTAGGTGAAATTTTTCCCCTTCTAATTCTAAAGGGCATTCACCAGAAGTATTAAGGAAGATTAAACAGTCAGATATGTTACATTATAAAATATATATAAATGAAAATGCTCCGTATTTTTATTTTGAATAAATAACAAAGATCAGATTGCTAATATTGAGCATAAGACACACTAGTAGGAAAAATTGTTAATAATGTAAGGAAAAGAAAGGAGAAAGTAATGATAAACTAAATACAAAATACAATAATGGGAGAATCAATATTAACTTTAAAATGTTTGAACAATTAATATCTACAAGTTCATATGAGAAATATCAATGAAGTTGTCTCAACTAAATCACCAGAACTCAAAGATTTCCAGTAGAACAGGATGGCTTGAAACCAGACAGACAACAGAAAAGAGGGCAAATTATTAACTCTAAAAGATGGTGTGACTTGGCAAAGAAAATGATAAGAAGAAAGGACCAGTAATATTCCAACACCAAAAGTGTCTCTAAAACCAAACTAAATACTATGGTCAACAGGGACATGTTCAATGAAATTGAACAAAATGAGAAATTATTTCAAAAATGGATAAACAAGCCATCTGGTATAGATGCAGGAATTAAAGAATTGGGTGTGTGAATCAGATTCAGCTGCAAAAAATAATACAGTGAGAAAATACTTGGAACATAAAGTTGATCTCTTTCATAGTTCTTTTAAAAAGTGCAACATAGTCAATTAGAATTACCGTGGGGAATCCACAAAGTTATCAGTTTGTTCAATCTCACCTCCACTAGGTAACATCCTCTACTTTAATGGCCATAAGTGACAAATGGAGTTCTTGCCACCATGAAAAATCATTTCAGAAACCAAATTAGAGGAAAAGCAAAATAGCATTCTTCCTCTATTTGGAAACTTTCCAGAAACTTACACAAAAATATCAAATTCTATTTCATGAGACAAACTGCTACTATATGGCAACATATTTTCAAAGCAACTGTGGAATGACCTCAGGTAAACTCAGGGAAAAATGTACACTATGAGGTGACTCATGTGTGCTATATATTATTACACAAAAACATCAAACAACATTAAAATTTTTCATAGGAGTCGTTATGTGGTCAAGCTATGCATCAATTTGTGTCATCATTTCACAATGATTTTGAGTTAAGAGCTAATATTTCTCCCATTTTATACATGAGGTATGAAAAAAGAGTATAAAAATTAGTTCAAAAAGCAAAACATGGCATAGAGTTGGCAAAAAGAAAAAAGACTACAATCTGGGTCTGTCATCTTCTAGAGCCTACGAATATAATCATTGCAACAGTGGTTCCCTGAGTACGTGGAAGAGACTGATGTCCCAAGCAGGATAAGTGGGGCAATATTCTTTGTTAAAAGCATGTCCTGTGAAGCAGAGGGTTAATTTTATATGACCACCTTAGAAACTATGTATAAAAAGAATGATAGGAAGATGAATAAAGTATATTCAACTATAGAGAGAAAGAAGAGGAGTAATAAAGGAGAGACACAATAGGAGAGGAGAGAGAGAAAAAGTAGGAGAGATTCAAAGTATTAGAAAGCATGGGTGAATATGGAAACGTGGAAAGGAATCAGTGAAGAAAACAGTCACATGTCACTGTGCGGTGGAGGGAAGCTGCCTTCCATTCGCTCTGTAAGTATTCAAATGGCTGGGAACATTGTTCCTTTATAGGCAATGCATAAGTTTACAAAGACATAAAAAGAATTTTAAAATGAAAATAACAAGAGAAATTTTGTGATCCATTTAGAAGAAAAATTTGAAGCGTTTTACCTCTTACGAAAAAGAACATTCTAACTGCCCAGCCTTAAGAGCCATCTCTTTGTGTGCTGGGTCTGAGCGGGCAGAGAAATTGGAAAGACTAAAATATGCAGGCAGGGGAGGAGGAATAAAGAAACAATGAAAGAAATGGAGCAATTACATTTTTATCTCATGCAAAATCTTTAATAATCTCTGTAATCTAAAAGCTTTTAAGTCCAACTTTTGTTTGATGGTTGAATTTGCACTGACATTCGCAAGGCAATGAGAAGTAATATATCCTCTTCATAGTAATGACTGGATGCAGAATAAAACTCTCAGACAATTTCGGCACTTCTGTTACACAGGTAAATTAGTTGCAACGTCTTAGCCCATTAGAATGATTACAGCCAGCGATAATACACAATAATAGCAGGCCTCAGGCTGTAAAACTCCTTGATAATGTTTAGTTATGTGCCACCTTGTAGAAATAATTACGGGAGTTAGTGAGAAAGGAAAACCAGTAGTTGGATAGCTATCTCTACTTCAATAAGTCAGAGAAAAAGGTGAATTTCAACAGATGTCTTTGGTCTTCAGACTTATAAGGAAAACTCATAGACAATCTCTTTCTATTGGTGTATTTTCCCCACAGGGGTAAATGGAACTTGTATTCACATAATGACTAAACCCAGCCTTTGGAACACAACCACCATGGAAATTAATATAAAAAGCCTCAAAAGCATTATCAAATGCCTTATAATCAGTAAGAGATTTAGAATCCAGTAATGAGTTTAGGAGAATACAATGGTCCGTGAAGTGGATTTGGTTCTCATGACATGGTGTTTGAAATAATGCAAACCTCTTATGTTTGAAGTCTGATACCAGGTTTATGTGCAAGTATTAATATTGTGACATCATAAGGAATGAGAACATATATAACTTCAGGGAACTTTGTGTGGAACTAAGAATCTCTGTCATTTACAATTTAAAGGAAGTGAAGACTCAATTTTCTTCCACATTCCAAACCTACTAAGCTAGAGAGCTACTTTTACTATGACTCCATCGACTTTCCTGGATAATAGAATTTCCACTTAACTGCAGCAACCATTCCTATAAGATCAACTTTTCAGTGCATTTGTTATGATATGCAAGAAGTTATTTTAATTCCAAAGTTTTCTTATTTTATTAGAAGACTTATGAAGAGCAAAATAACAATGGGAAACAAAAGGTCTAAATGGCAAGGGATGAAAAAGCTGAGAATGCTGTCTTTATTCTCCAAAACAGAAAGTAACTCATTTTTAAACCTCAAATATGGATCATTGATTCACGTGCAAATGAAGAAAACAAGTCAGTGTCATAGGAGATGTTAACTCCGGTAGGCTATAGGGATATGTGGCAAGTTGCAATTAGACCCAAGCATAGGGCTCAGTGGACCAGGGTCCAATATTGTCCCTTACCTATTCAATCTCTCTGCTGTAATATCTCTTAAGCAAAATGAGGCAAATTTTTGCCTGCTCATCTCGTAGGAACATAGTTCACTGCAATAAACAAGTAGAAAAATGGTTGAAAACTTTTTAGTAATATAAACACAAGTGATTATTGTTTATAAATATTACAACCAAATTTTGAAAGTGAATTTTGCAAGGTTTTCCATGTTTTTAAAGGATTGGTAGCAGATTTGATCTTCAAAACAAGGGAAAAAAGAATTCATTGTCTTTTCTGTGAATATCCACATTGTTGCACAATTCATTGGAATCATACAGAGTTCTTACACGAAACCAAAAATCCATTCAAAATAACTTTTACTTAAAAATCAATTCTTTTACACATTTTGTTCATATATTTCTTTTTTGATATCCTATAAATGCACATACAACATAAAATTTGTGTTTTTTGTTCAATGGTTTGTCCTAAGGACCTATTCAAGATTTTTACATTTTTATCTTTAAGCCTGTCATGTTATGGTAGATTATTATCAAAGAATCAATTTAATAAAAGATGTAGATTCAAATATATCTATGCATTGAATAGAATAAATAAAGGGATATGCTGCAAGCAATTCTACTGACTTCTATGGTTAGCAAGGGCTCACAGAGGTGTCAAAGTTCTTTCTTTGTTAGGATCTCAGAGGAACACATTATCTCAAATTCCATATGCCTAGATTTTATATTTTATTCCATATGAACAATTGGGGGCTATTCAGAAACATTGTAATCTTTTACATCGTCTAATAATTTTGCTCTTCCTAGTCACATCCACAAAAAAGAAGTCTGACTTGAACCTGCGTCAAACATTTTTGAGAAAGTTGATAATTTTATACAATCACCTACATACCTATATTTACAATGAATGAAGTACTGTCTATAGGAAACACAAATAATAAATGACTTCATTTATTATCATATTACTTGCCACTTTATAGCAATCTCAGCTTTTTCTGTATCTCCTTTCAATGATTTATCCATGAAAAACAAAAACATGTAACAATTTCCAAATTGTCCTTAGCCCCAGATATTATCACAACTGCCATATCAGCAATTGTATAACATTATGTCTAAAAGCAATCGCAGTATTGGTTCTAAATGTGCAATGGGTAATAAATAGTGCGGAGTTTTCTTGATGTCAGTGTATTTAATCCTTAAAATGAGCGTACTCAAAAAAAAAAAAGCATACCGCGACCACTACTTCCCAAAGGAAAGCCAACTGATGTACAGCTAGGCAGATGTCCTTATTAACACAAATAAAATGGTTTGCAAGGTGACGAAATAAGTGTGAGTATATCTGTCCGCATTCTAATAAAATCAAGATCTAATAAATTGTTTCAGAAAGATATGCCTGTTATAATGAACCTGCAGAGCAAGGAAACCCATCAGCTGCCTGAGCAAAAGACGTGACACACTGAATGCCCCCTTTTCATCAGCACTGTAGAGGAAACCACCTGATATGTTCTTTGCAACACTGACTTTCAGAATCACAGAAGACTATTGGATACAGGTGGGAGAAATGTTAATTTTCAATCAGATAAGCAAAGTTTAACTAATGAGGTATCATCATAGGGCTAGGGTCAGGTAGTGAATAATCTATTACAAGTTTGAAACACACATGCGTGTATCTTAGAACCTACACATTTCTTCCTACTCAACAATAGTTCACAAACCTGTGTGTGACAGGACAAGGAATAAATCCAAGCTTGATTTTTAGACACTGGTTTAGAAAATGTATCATATTTTCTCATTAGAGCTGTGATTGAAACAATGATAAAAATCTTTGAGCAGATCCCAAAATAATTATTGAACCAATAGCAACTGAGACAGAACAGGCCGTTATTTCTAACACGGCCCCCGGGTGGCGCTCAGGGGTAAATTCGCACAGATCTGAGTACCACACCTGGGTATTTCTTTTCTTTTCTCCCCCCACCCCCCTTTTAATTCGAAAGACAAAACAAAACAGAAAACGGGTAGAAATAGTACATACTTTCTAAGAAAAAAATAAACTAATAAATCACTAGTTGATATTTACATATTGTCCTCTTACAAATAATTATCCAAGATAAAAAAGTGGAACTTATAGATGGGAATTCAAACAGGGACACTGCAAATAGTTCTGTTCAACTATCTAATAAATCTTAGTAACATGGCTATCAATCCTACACACTTAAACATACAAGCAGTTATCCATATCTTCATTAATGTTGAGATTAAACAAATCAAAGCAGACTAAAATCACTCTGAGCAAAGAATAATACTATTGCTAGATTTCACATAATGACACTCCGGAATCAGCTTTGGGTTCACAATTGGGATTCAAGGGAACTGTCGCATCGATAGACAGCAGTATCTTTGTTTATAAGGATGATCAAAGAGTCTACATATTTGAGGGTAGAACCTGAGCTGGCTTATTTCACTTAACATGATGATCTGGAGATGCATCTGTGTTTTTACAAATAACAAAATGTTATTCTTTTCTATCCATTTATCTGTTGATAGGCACCTGGGGTAGTTCTATTACTATCTTGCTTATTGCATTTTGTTTCTGTTTTGTTTACTTTTCTCTCATTGCTGAGACAAAATCGCTGACATCCAAAATGAAACAAGGAAAGATTTGTTCAGCTTAACAGATTTTGGAGGTTTTAGGCCATACTCAGCTGGTTCCAAGGCAGGGTAGCACATGGCACAGGTGCAGCCGTTCAGGACAGCCACAGGTAGCAAAGATTACAAGTGCAGATAAAGGGCAGAAAGGAGGAGCAAGCCACTTTCCTCTTTTACACTGTGGGCAGCCTACCTGCCCCAGGGCCGGCGCAGCACTCGCATGGCCAATTCCAGTACCAGACAGTGAACGAATCACAAATTCACAAGCACTAGATTCAGCCACTTCTGTGTCTGCATGAGGCTTTGAAAGGACATCCAAACACAAACCGCAACAGTAATACATATCCAATAAACATGCACTACACAGGTACTAGAGTATATTGACTTTAGTTCCTTCTGGTATATAACAAAGAATGGTATAGCTGCTTCTAATGATAATTCTATTTTTAATTTTTTTGAGAAACTTCCATATTAATTTCCATAGTGACTGTAGTATTTACATTTCCAAGGTGCTCCATTTTTATCTTTGCCTTTCTGAGCCAGGTGTGATGAAGTCACTTTTTACTTTAAAGAGATCCCTGAAAAACACTAAGTGGCTGAACATTCTTATTTTCCACTGAAAACATTTGAAATATGTATAATTAATATAACTCCTAATATTTTTTGAATTAATATATTATTTAGTTTTTGTTTTTGTGAGTTTTATTTGTTCTATTTTTATTTATTGTTCTCTTATCACCTTCTTTTCAACCATTTATTTTCCTCCTACTTCCCTTTTTCTTTCAATTAGTTTGGAGGTTACAATATACATACTTTAAAAATATGAAAAAGGGGAAAATAAACAAACTATTGAGTATCCTTACCTCTTACCCAAATTTGTATAATCCTTAGGTCATTGGAAGTCCTTTTATCAACTTCCTGCTTTATGGGATTGCTTATCTGTCTTTTATTCCTGAGTTTTACTCCTTTGAAGACAAAGTGGTCATAATTGTTTGTAGTTATTTTTGCTTATGTAAACCTGCAAATTTATCCTTTCTATGCTTTCTTTTTAATAATTTATTCCTTTTTAGGCCTGCCATAAAAGAAACTGTCAGTTTGTTCCTTGAAATATAGTCATTTTACCTTTGTTTTAGAAATATATACTTGGTAAATATAGAATTTCAGTTCAGCAAGTTACAACTTTTCAAAGTTCTTCTGCACTCCTCTGAGCATTTGAGTAAAGCTTCAGATGATAGTGTTATACTTTAAAATCTCTCTCTTCTAATTCTCCTTCTCTATGCATTTAAAATATCCTCTTCATATTTAAGGTTCTTGAGATTGATTACATTCATGTGTTTCTTCTCTTGTCCTACCTGAAATTTGCTGAGCTTCTCTAATGTATGGATTGGTGTCTTATCAGCTCTAGAAAATTCACAACCATTATCTTTTAATGTATTACCTTTACCTCATTCTCTTCTATTTTTTTGAACTTGTACTCATTGCATTCTACCTTTTTACCCAGTTCATGTGTCTTCATTTCTTTTCATACTTTCCATTTTGCACCTCTTTGTGCCAGACTAAAATTAATTCCCTCTGATTTTTCCCCAGATCACTCTTTAGCCATATCTAATCATCTGTTAAATCCATTATTGCATGATTGAACATACTCTAGTGAATTATACTTTGCATTTAATAAAATGTCCCAATTTTAAATAGAGTGCAGTAAGTTTTGATAAATGTATGAGCCAAGAAGCTTTTAGAAAAATTAACAGAGATCATTTCTTCATGTCTGTTTGTAGTCAAGCCTTTAAATCCTATCTCAGGCTACTAATTATCAGATTTTTGTTTCATTGATTTGTTTTGTCTCTTCCAGAATTTTAATAAATGGAATCATTCAATATTTTCATACTTTGACCTAGCTTCTCATATTCTGCACGTTTTTGAGATTCATTCATATTCTTTCATTATATATATATGTATATATAAAACATATTCATTTTATTAAATAATATGATATTCCTACTTTATGATTATTGCGTACTTTTAAAATTCTTTCTTCTGCTGATAGGCCTTAGGGCAGTTTCCAGTTTTGGAATATACGAAATGCTATGGAAATTCTTGTACATGCTAAATATATGAGTCAAATTTCTGTTATTTAGTCAGTGTACATTTACTCTATAAGGAACTGTCTAAATAGTTTCCAATGTGGGTATTCAATTTTGCATCCCCATTGCCAGTGTGAGTTCTATAATGTCATTCTATACATAGCATAATCTGCATTTTATATTTTGATTTACTATAATTTTAATCCTAATAATGATGTGTGGTAGAAACTTATTGTGGTTTTAATTTTCATTTTCTTGTTGGATAATGCTGGTGTACATATTTCCGCTTACTTATTGAACCTTTATTTTCTTTTATTAAATGTTGGTTCAAAAATTTTTCCCATGTTAATTGATTAGAACACTCATTATTATTAAGATGACAGCTTCCTCCTAATATTCCTATAGATTTTATGTAATTATAATCACAACCAGTACCCCAGTAGGCTTTTGTTTTGCATTAAGTACTGTGATTTTAAAACTTATGTGGAAATACACAAGATTTAAAATAACAAATATCTTGTTTGGACAACTTTCAAAAATTCAAGAAAGCAATCTACTTAAAATGGGTAAAAAGATTTAAATAGATCTATCAGCAAAAGTGTGTGATTAGTAAAGAATTACATTAAAAGGTGCTTAATATAATAATGAATAAAATGTAAAATAAAAATAAAACAAATGAACTATCACTACACCCCTACCAGAATTGCTAAAATAAATGTATTAATGTACTGCTTTGTTATTTTATGGTGCTGAAGATTGAAGCCAGGCCCACATAAATGCCAGGCAAATGTGCTACTATTGAGCTACATTCCTTGCTCTTAGAATTGCTACAATAAAAGCAAAACTTGATCATACCAATTCCTAACGAGTATAGAAATTGTGAAGATGAGATGTTGATAAAAATAGCCACAGAAAGAAAATTTCCAAGAATCTTATCTTGTATCCAACAAGCTAATGACCAGATCAAAAATTAAAATCAGTAGGCATGTGACATAACAGGAAGACAGAAGCATAGAAATGATGCTGTTGGTGGAATTAAAAGTTATGGATATTAAAATGACTATACTGAGTAAGATCAATGCCCTGAGCACTGTTCTTTTTGGAGATAATACTGATCCAAGAAAGGCTGGCAGAAGCCTGACCTGAGGCCAGTCCTGAGAACAAAGTCAACACAGCCTCCAGAGGAAGCCTTTTGTTTCTCTAAGAACAGTTCTTCCCAAGGCAATCACAGCAGAGTCCATTAACAGTTTATTTAATCCCCTTGTTAAGCACATGCAGTCCACTGCACTGCTGCCTTCTAACAGTAAACCTATCTTGGTCCCTAGTTTTGTGATACATGCTCCAGTATGGCCTCTCCCGGTAATAACTGCTGGTTTTCTCTGTGGCTGACAACGAACTAGACTTTCTCAGGCTTGTGATTCTCTTCTTGAGTAACATTTTGTATTTTGGGTTCAATTCTTACACAAACATATTTATCTCATTTAAATTTTTTTTTGTTTTCTCACATCTTGTCTTTTTGTCTTTGAAAAAAAAGTGTGTTGTATATCTCACCATCCCACATTACGCAAGAAATATTTTTAATTCAGTTACATAAGATCTCTCTCAACTGGGAATCAAGCCATTTCCATTCAGTGAATCACCCATTTTTCCACCTTCACTTATTAATTTCTTACCATTATTCAAAATAAAATCAAGCTTCTTTATAAAAGAAATCTCAGGATTCTTATACCACTAGTTCTCTCAATATCTAATATCTCTGAAAATGTAATACTTCTTCATGTCACTTGTGTGGAACTTATGACATTATTGCTTTTATTATTGTTGTATCTTTTAATCCACATGGATTTTTTTTTTTTTTGGTAGCTTTCCATTACCCAGAGTCATTTGCTGTAAGTTATCCATGGATGCTAAGGAAGTATTCCTGGAAACTTCTTATCCTCAAGTTCCCAGGATAGTGTAGAGAAAGTACTCCTTCCAGCATGATGACTAGTCCAGACTGCTCGGAGTACTGGAGTAGGAGTGGCATACACACATAAAAGAAACTCATTCTGTCAATCTACAGTTTGGTGGAGACAGTTAAAAAGGATTGGTTAGGCAGGTGTTTTAATCTCCTTCCCACAGAAAAGATTGAAATTTCAAGGAAAAAGGGAGGGGGGGACATTGAGTAAGTAAGATTTCAAGAAAGTTCTTATCTGGTTCCTCTTCTGGAACTTTGGGAGGAAATCACCATTTACTATAACAAAGCACCTGTTTATTATTTTTCTTTAAAATCCACTTGTTTACTGTAATAAACTCCATAGGTTATCAACATGCAAAGAGAAAAGGCTTATTTTGTTTTATGAGGTTTCAGTTCTTGGTCAGTTGTCTCTGTCGCTTTGAGTCTGCAGTGGTCTATCACAGCCAGTGTGTGTGGCAGAACAGAACTAATCAGCCCCTCACTGGGAAGCGAAAGAAGAAAGGACTTGCACCTCACTCTCTGCTCCAAGACAGCACCTCCCAACAGCCCAAAGAGCTGCCTCTAGGCTTCACTTCTTCCAGGATCCACCACCTCCAATAGTATCACACTGGGGACTAAACCTTTAACACACATGCCTTTTGGAAACATTTAAGATCAAAACTATCATATTTCTAGAGCAAGCAGCTCCACATCAACATACAGCATTCCTAGAAGAATTCTAGAGAAAAAAACAGCATTGATAGGTATAGAAAGGGAGGTAAGTTTGTGTTTAGTAGTCACCCCCTATCCTGTATCTCATGTAGCACTGATGCTGACTGACACAGAACAGACCTACCACAGGAAGAAAGGTGCAAGGTTACCCTTCAACAGAAGTGCAAATTATTACCCCATGATCAGGAGTGCCTTCAGGATCCACAGGGACGGAAGAGAGACGCTTGAGAACACTTAATTTAGCAACTACATTTGTCAGTAACACATACAAACAGATTACTAAGTTATGAAGACACCTGTACCACTAAACGCCTAGAAAGCTCCCTTCCTTCCAAAGCAATAAAGCCTTCAAATATGACTCCTTTGAATACCTTAACATACTACATTTTGTTTTACACTTTTATCTACACTAGTTTTTGTGCACAGTTATGCACATGCATATACACACAGGAAATTCATAAAAATAAACTGTGTTGGGGAAATTTATTTTATAGAAAATTAAATGTTTCTAAAAATAAGACTCTTGGACCACTCTTTGTAAGTGTTAATTTTATGCCACAAGTAGCTAATGTTTCTTTGGGTCTTAATATAATACATCATAACCTCTTTGGGAGGTTAAGTTAATCATTTCAACATTACCTATAAAATTTAGGGTAATTAAATATGCTCAATAAATCTATGCAAGCAAACATCAACAATTGTCAACAGCCTTTAACCTTGAATTGTGAATCACATGCTAATACCATGCACTGTAATTACTGATATATTTGAAAAAAATCACATTTTCTGTATGCTATGCTAGTTGTTTTCACATATCACATTTTCTGTATGCTATGCTGGTTGTGTTCACATGTTATTCTCACAGCAATCAATTGTACATAAATTGTCCCCATCTTTTAAAGAAACAACTGATTTCTTACTACAAACACATTGACAAGTAAACAGTCAACTTATATATCTGATTTCATGGAGAGCAAAGAGCAAGCAGAAATAATAAAACATGTGCTAATGTGTACCGAACCTATACTCACATGTCTTTATATGTAGCACATATTCTCATAGGTTGATCCATAAAATGATATTTTTGTAGCACATTTACCACAGTGCTGGACATATTAGAAACAACATTCTATCCATCTTAATGATTCTCCATTTTCCACTTGTATATTACATATTGGGCTCCCATTTTTTGTTATACAAATCTCACTATCAGGATTCCTGGATCTTTAGGAGCATCAAAGTCTGGAATATAGTCATAAACCTTCTAATTCCTGGCTTCATGGATGCACAGCATATCAGACAAATTGGTGCTAGAAGCCAAGGCTCAGTGAAATGATGAAAGACCTAGGGAAAAAAATCTAATTTGGAGCTAATTTCTAAAATATTGGCTAGAGATTTGTTCACCTTCTTGGGGACATGAGAGAGATTTAAGCAACACTGAACCATTCTTCAGGGAAGATTAGAGAATCCTGAAAACAGATATTCCTTCTTATTGTTTTTCTTCTTCTTCTTCTGTTTTCTTTCTACCACTGGAATAGTAAAATCTAACTGCAACCTCCACTGACATGTTTCTCGCTGAAATCTTTTTCACAATGGAACAAAATCACAACAATGTGAAATTTAAGAAGAATAAAGTTGCTAGTGGGGTCATCACTATCAGATAGCAATCCTGGGATGAGCAAGTCTTCTGGGGGGACAAGTCATACCACCACATTGGATCCAGGGAAATCTAGAAACTGTTAATATACATCAAGGACCGACATGAAGGGGAGAGAAATAAAGAGACTAATAAGTCATCAAACCTGCATAGGGGGGAATAGAGAGGCAACACTTCACTGCAGCTTGCTGTGTAGGATTGTTAGTCCACCACTGTTGTATCCACTCCCTTCTTCCTTCCTCTGACGCTGCTTCCACCTACTTCCAAGCATCCGGTTACACTAGGGGAGGCTCCAGATCAGAGCTGAATATAAAGTGGGAAATATATTTAGCATTGCCTTTCTTGGATCATGCTTCAGTCATATTCCACAGCAAAATAGTCTGATCTTTTTATGCCCAGATATTTCCTTCCTGAAGTTTTCAATTGATTTTAGGCCTTTCCTTATGAAAATACCACTATCAAAGTTAACACAATCTGCACATCTTTACAGAGAAACACTCTTCTCCTCGGAGACATGGAAGATCTGTGAATGCATTTCAGACTGTGGGTAAAGAGCCAGCCAAACAATGGAGAGGCAGCTTTGATGACATTGTGTTTCATTTCACAGAGGACAACTCATGATTCTCTCCTTAAATATACACTCTAAGCCACGAGAGATGGCAGCTGTCTAATTAAACCTGATAAAGACTCCTTAAAAAATGAGACATGGGGAAGCACATCACTTGGGTTGCAGAACTGCCCAATTTTCCTAGGAATCCAGAGGGAGCTGTGTATTGTTTGTGAGGGACAAAGGATGGGACCTGAGGGAAAGAAGACAGAATTACTGGCACCATCAAGTTATTGGTGTGAAATAACAGAACATACCGAATACATATTTAATGCAAACTAGATAACTGTACTTTATAAAACATGCAAAAGAATAACCTCATCTACCATTTAAAAAGCCACTGATGAAGGCTTTGATAGTATACCAAATCTCTTTGTAAATTATAAAGATTTAATAGGAACTATTTATTTTCTTCAGCAGGCTAGTAGTGGTAAGAGAACCTGAGAAACTGAAACAGATATGATCTCCATGTCTAAGGCTTTTTCACTCTTCAAAACCCATGGAAGGCAATTTTCTCTTGGATTTAAGATAAAAGGCTTAAATATATATATATAAGTACTCATCGTACTCAAGTCACAAAATTAAAAAAAATTAAGGAAAATGTGGCTTTATTAATGTCTCCATTGTGTTTTAATTTTATCATCTCTTTGTTTTCATTGTTTCTCAAGCACCCTACCAAGTGTGAGGACATGACCCAAGCTGCTTTTCATCCAGAGTCATTGTCAGAAATAGAATATGAAATTGCATAACTGTGGCTTACCAAAGAATCTCCACATTAAAAGAGTGATACTCTTCTGCAGCAATGTGTCTTCTCGAGAGTCTAATAAAACAAAAGGCAGAGGCTAGAGTTCTGTGCTTCTCCAGTCTGGAGTACTTTGGCTCTTATGGGATGAATATTGAGATTCCTGAGTGTCAGTTAAAGTATATGTCTCTGAAAAACACTGACATATAATTGTTATCTCATGTATCTCCTTCATATTATCTTAATTCCCAGCTAAACAGTAACTTAAGTAAAAGTAAACCTAAGCCCAAATGAAGTAAGTTTTTATGATTTAACCTTAGATTCATCTATGAATTGATTCTAGATTAACATCTTTGATGTCATCTAATTCATCCTTGTAAGTGTTTCAGTTGTCAGCCCCCACTTTATCTCCCTGAAAATTTAACCTAACCCTTATCCTTATTGCTTCCTCTGTCTTGTACATTCCAATAAAAGTACCATCTGTTATCACTCATTTTATATGAGTGTTGATGTTATCACTCACTTTTATTTTCCTTTTGTTACCTATTCAACTAGAAGGCAAAAGTTATTGCTTCCACATCTTTTTATCACTCACAAGATTTGACCTAGAGATTAATGTTCTGCGATTGTTATTGCATAAAGAGGAGCCCAGTGAATTTTCTTGGAAGCCAAACTCCACAGTTGAATTAACACGCTGCTAGCCCATGCACTGTTCTATATGAAAGTTTTCAAGAATTTGGTGACAGTGAAAAAAATACAGATCTGCTGATGCATTGTGCTAGAGTCAAAGAACAAAGGCCACTTTTTCAAACTGTTTCCATAGAATTCTAGTTCCATAGAATAATAATTTGCCATATACACAAAAAGAACTCTGAGATCAAACTAGTTCAGAAAAATCAAGGTTAAGCAAAGTTGAGCAGGTTATTTTATTATAGAGTTTGGCAGATCATTTAGCAGCAAAAATGCCTGATGAAATTCTAATAGAGGGAACTGGAAACAGAGTTCTCAAAAGCATTTCACCTTGGAATACTTCTTGAGGGAACTTCCTGTGAGATTGGAAATACAGTTTGAAATCTGCAGCTATATATTTAGATTTACCTATAGAAATATTTCTGGTGTCCATATCTTTTTTCCAGGATGCTGTATCCTCTGAGAATATTCTACCATTTGCTTCTAGTGCTCCTTTATCGCTCCCTCTTACCTGTTAAGCACACTACTAGCATAGCAGTTACAGTAGAATTCCTACAGCTTTAAGAGATGATGAATACCTACTTTAAAGATAACAAAACCACAACATATTAACTATTGCTATTTTGTGATTTTATTATGACGTGGTGTTTTATTTTTTTCCCTAAAATAAAATAGAGAAGGTGAGAGAAAAGAATAATATACTTTTCTTCAGACAAGCCAAGAGTCTGCTACCTTATCAAGATTCTAGAAACATAAGAATTCAATAAATCTTATCAATACTCACAAGAAAAAAACAACTTATAATTCAAGGGTTAATAAAAAGATTAAATTGTTTATGAATAGGTATTATAACAGGTTATATGTATTATTAGAAAGTTCTGCAGGGCAGGGCTTGGGCTCCTATGGAGAGATAGGAGAGTTAAACAGAGAAGAAACTACAGAAGCCCGGGAAGCCTCCCTAGAACAAATGACCCACCAACTCAACCTGAACAGAAGTAATGGAACCCCTTGTAGAGTGACAGTAGAGGACTGATGCTTCCCGCTATATCTAGCTAGCATGATGTCAGTATTATTAGGTAAGCAACATTGCTTTACAATATTCTCTATATTGTAAATCGTTCTCCTAAAATACACTGTGTGAGTGATAAATTTTGCTTTTATCCCATCATATTTCTCCCTGAACAAAATGATGTTTTTCTGGGATACAGCCCGTGTATTTTCTTTGTCTTGAATCCTTCAGAGCATAAGGCAAAAGACTGAATTTTTGAAGATACACAATGAAAATCATAATTTCTTAATGCTGAGATAATAAAGAATGTTAGCAATTAAAAAACTAGTTTGAGTAAAAGAAAAAGAAAAACTGAGTTCCATTAAACAGGCATGGTATTATTTATCTCATTATATTTTTTGAATTAGGAAATTATTTAAACTCTGTGTCCCAGGAGGCAAACACAAGGTCCAAGTACCTTTTCTATAGGACCTTCATCATTTCATAGCATTAGACATAGTTATCCACCTTGGTAATGAGATCTAAACTATCTCTGGCCGTCCCTCAGTTGCTTTGGGAGTTGACCTGTCCAGTGTGTGACATCCATCCTCCTGTGAACTACAGGCTGTCTCTAGAGAAAAACAAGATGACCATTTCAGTGACTACACACCTGCAGGATTGTTAGATAACTGAAATTTCTGACCTGAAAAGCCTCTTTTATAATCTTTCTTCAATTCCTGGATCAGTCTGGCCTTTCCACCACAAGATCCAAATCCACTGGGTTCTGGTTACTATTTATTATTTGTCTGTCTCTTCCACCAAATTCTAATTTCAGAAAAGGCAGAGATCATTTTTATCATGGCCACCACCCACTCTTCAGCATATATATGATTTCTATACTTAATAAATTTAAAAGTAAAAAAAATGGAATTAAGAAGATTGATCTTATCTTCTGTCATATACACCAAAGAGACGTGGTATCTGAATAGTTATCAGAAAGCTACAGGACCAGATTCTCACAGACCAAACTCAGAGACTGAGGCCAAACTCGATAGACTTTTTAATTATACTATAGTACAAAATTTGAGAAAGAGGGATATAAGTTGTCTAAATGGGAAAAGAGTCAGTAATTTTCATCATTCAAATACCATTTTTTTCCCATATCCTTGAACATAATACAATAAGGATCGTCAGACATTTCAACTTATTTTTCTGGCTCATTTGGAAATTCTAAATGGCATTTCTGGCATGTATTTAAAAGTTAATCATATCTCAATGCCTTCTCTGAACAATGAAATCACAGACCAAAAAAAAAAAAGTCATGTTAAGACTTAGTTGGTACAATATTTTTTAATCACATGATTCAATGTCAGCATCCGTAGTTTGGAGTCTGAGTTGTGGTATCAAAGGAGAATCAACAGCTTATAGATAGAAACTAGTCAGAAGTAGAGCAAGGCACTTGGCTTGGCTATCATACTTCTTATCAAAAGGACAGAATCAATTAGGTCTTGTGTGCTCCAGAAGAATCTTACTTCTCAGGAGATGACCATGAAGAGATACATGACAAATAAGGGATGTTTTAGTTTGGGTGGTTTGAGAGGTGGATGCTGAGACTGGGTTTAGTACGTGGGATTTTCATCAGGGAATTGTCTTGGTAACAACAACTGGGGGGAGGAAAATGGGTTGAACAGAAGGAAATTCTAACGTGCAGTACATCACCACTCTTAGTCTTGATCAACCCCATGGGGAGCTGTTAAGTTAGCCATCCGAGTGATTCCCTATTTGACTGAAATGGCAAAGCTTTTCAGGCTTCTACACTGATCTGTTGTTGGATATTGATTGCCTTCTGAAGGCACGTAAACCTTGGACCAGTCAGTTTTCTGTAAAGCAATACCCAAATGACCTAAAAATTGATATGGGTTTCCCAGGACATGTACTTCATCCTGCATAAAGGAAGAGCCCCAGTAACTATGTGGCCATTGAATATTCTAGACATGGCTAAGAGAAACCGGAAAATACAAATAAAATTTTTACTTGTAAAACATGAGATTCCTTGAGAGTACTTTACAGATACTGGAGAAAGAGAGCAACCCAGTTCAGGATAGATTAAGACTCAAAAAGGTGTATAGGTATTGATATTAAAAACACTCTTATATGTCTGTCTAAAAACATTTAGTACACTGGAACATCCACTATTACATGTGATTTAGCTGCAGTGTTGGGCAGTGATCACAGAAGCAAACATCATGTCTGATTCAGAAATGAGGAAAGTGAAGGTCAGAATTGCCACATCTGAGACTTTCTGACTTAGAAATTCTATAAGCCGGGGCTGGGGATTTAGCTCGCGACATAAGCGCCTGTCTTTCAAGCAGGCAGTTGTGAATTCGATCCCTGGTACCGACAAAAAGGAAAAAGACAAAAAAAAAAAAAATTTCTATAAGTCCATTGGACTCTTTATTCCTTTCTTTTTTATAGTCTAATCAACTGCCACACTTAGGCACCTACTACAGCTAAGGGCTTTAGTTCAGTTGAGTGCAGATAGCTCAAATTTTTGGTGAAAGGGAGATTTCCACTGTTTCCCCTCCTTGTTCCCAAAATTCACATTCTGATCATCCACTTATTTCTCCTTTTTAGATCAGTCTAATCTTATTCAGTCTTTACCTAACCACAATTGTATCACAGACCAAAAGGATTTATTAAGCAACCACTGAATTTCTAACTTCATTTCAAAAGTGAAATTTGAGATTCTGGATTCTCTGACATGACTATGAACCCAAAACTTTCTATATTTAGGCTCACTTTCTTTATTTGTAAAGTGATTTCCTGGGCTAGAGAATCTCTGTAATTTCTTGCAGTCTTAAAATTCTTACTATGAATATAGAAGCTGCCGGTTAATGACTTTTTAAGATCTCTGTAAGGCTGCAGCCACTATCATTAAAAATCTATCTCTTTTAATTTTAATGCTATGATTCTTTGAATCTCAGTCACATATTGATACTGAAGTCAGAAAACTGCTTCTATTAACACCAACAATTGGGAATGTGTATGTATATCTTAATTTTTCTGTTTATTGGATTTTAACATTTTTTTCCAAAAGTGAAAAAAAAGAAGTTCAATGATAGCTTACTTCCCTCAAGTACATGTCTTGGTTTTTTGAGGTCCCCTAAGACTACAGTAATCAGACTAAGTAATGCACACATTTAAAATATGATATACTGATGCTGCTATAGAAAGGAATACAGAGATCATTCAGTCAAAGGATTGCATATCAATGAAACAGAGCTTCAAGTACTGGAATATAGTCTTCCTCAACTGAAAAATAAATGAACAGAAAATTTTAAAATATGCTTTACACCTATATTTCAATTTATTGGCATCCAGGCAATAATTATGCAGGGTAGAAGTAAGGGATGGTTTCACTGTAAGGACTCCACCATCCTGCTGAGCCTCTCGATGGCCTCCAAACAATTAGTTCTTAACAGGTCAGAGCAGCTGAGATGAACAGGAACCACTGCATCAGACGCCACAAAATCTGGACCTTTCTAGGCCATCACGGCTGCATTTTTTTTTTTTTTCACTCAAAGAGGAAAAAAGGTTAGGCAAGCCATCCTTCAGTTCTAGGATTCGATGATTATAATGCAAAATTCTAATTTTCTATGAGGACTGAAAATATGTATGTTTTTCTATCTCAGTTATTACTTCTCTAACCCCAATCTTACCATATCTGAGGATTCTTATCCTTTCAATAAAGTCTAGGAATAGCGCTCAAGTCAGATTTACCCAGTCCTTGTTGCCCTTATTGAAACACAAATAGCAGTGTGTTACTTCCTTAAATCTCCAACCTTTGATTAGTTTTCTATAGAAGTTGCATAAAGCTAACTTCCACTAAGTAAAAATGATACAAAAATGTTCACTTTTTACACCTCCCACAGGACTTGCTCTATGGTATTAATGAGCAGAGGAGAGAGCTACTAAGTATTTCAACCAGATACTCTGATCTCTAAATCTGGACTTTCCTGTTAGAACAAAGCTGGTAGATACCTTTGCTGGAGCAGCCTCAGCAGCGATTTGCCCGCATGGCATAGGTGCACCTACACCATCTGGGCACAAGGCCATGCCTTACAGTGAGTTTTTAGAAAATGCTAATATACTTTTCTAATTTGAGCTATTTGGTATTGAAAGCACAAGGCTCCTCTAGTCAACACTGATATTAATCTACCAAAAAAAAAAGAAAAGAAAAGGTTGCAATTCAGTCATTATACGCAACCTGGCCAGGCTTTTTACCTTGAGATAATTTTTTTCTGCCTTGAAACTTGCTGCTCAGTGTTTTTCTTTTCATTTCCAGTTTCCCTGAAGGTATTCATATGTAAGGAAAAGCAAGAGCAAAAATATAGTTGGGTTCTTATTTGTACAAAATACCCACAAAGTTAGGGCGAAACTTAACACCAACCGTTCTCTGCCTCCCCCGCCTAACTGTCCATCAAGACACAAAAACTGGAGCTGAGCAATTGAGTCTTACATTTGTATCTACATGACATTTAGGAAAATTGAAGACTGAAACCTACACATACAAGTAAAACCAGTGATTAGAGACAATGAGATTCAGTCTGGAGAGAAAAAAAAAAAAAAAAACAGCGATATTATTAAAAAGACACTAGCAAGTCTTTCAGACCCCAAATATAGACTTTGCCAAAAAAAACTAACAGTTCTAGAATTCATCACAAATGTGGGTTTCTTTTAACATCAATAAAAACATATTTTCCCAAAGGCTTGCATTATGTCACAAACATTTAGAATTCACATCTTTGAAATTAATTTTAACATTTATCTCAGTGCTATTCACTCCGAGACAGAGCTCAGAACCATTGAGAGAACAGGATTTGGAGGCAGTTGGTAATGGTTCAAATGGCTCTGAAAATGTATTTTTCTCTGAGCTTCAGGGTCCACTTTCATGTTTGGGGACAGGATTACAACTGCTGTGAAACTTAACTGAGATCTCACATAGGGCATGACAGATGCATACCTAGCTGCTAAATTAAATTATAATTATCTTTGCTTTAGCATAATAGCTGTTCCATATTCACAATGTATTTTGTACTTGGCCAATAAATGGTCTACCTCCGGGAGGGAGATAGGCATAGAGTGGGAATTGGGATGAAACTGAAGGAGCTTGAAAAAAATCATATAAGTTCCGGCCTAATTTTAAACTGAGAAAAGTTCTATGGATCAGCAAAATAAGCCAGTGTGAACCCTGGGAAGAGTGTGTTAAGGCAAGAAGTCCATCTGGGTAAACTGACATTCCAAGAAGCTACACATCCACAGGGTTGAAAAAGAGGGAGCTGCTTAAAGAAGGAGCACATCTGATGCAAAAACAGGGGAATCTGGGTGGATGCCCTGCTGCAGGTACATCCAAGACTACAGAGAATGGCTTGGTGACTTCCTAGAGGTGGGCTGATCAGCACATTTGTGTAGATTCTGACTGAAGAAAAGATGTGAATGCAAAAACAACCTTGCTCCGAAGAAGTTCACTTATATAATTCAAAGTAGATTATAAGAGAAGTACAATCAAAGCTCACTGTGTGTCAACATAAATATACATGATGCCATTGCATGGGGAAAGGAGGGTTGGCATAATGGAGAAATATTCCTGCAGGGAATACTGTCCTTTAAATGTGGGCAATATTTTGATGATGATGACAATGATGATGATGATAACATGAATAAAACACTTTGAAATGATTACAACTATGCTTAATATTATGTATACAAACTCTTCCTAGAGAATATCATTAGCCCTATTTCTAAACTAATAAAAGCTGCAGCTCATAAAGATATCTTCTTGATACATGCAAATGTTGAGAGAGAATTACAGATGAAGAGGGAGAACATGAACAAAAGCAAATAATAAGGACTGGAATATTTATTTAACAAAATTAGAGTGGACTGGCCTGAATGGTTCTCAGAATAAACAGAGGAGAGGAGTGGGAAATGAGTCTGGATAGAAAGATTATAGATAGCCTTGAAATCCAGATTTAATATAATTGGCAACAGAGAGTCATTGAAGATATCAGTGATATGAAGTGATAACATAAAGCTCTACTTTAAGAAGTTTGATATGACAGTACAATATAGAATGCATTAGAGTGCAGGAAAAGAGCTATAAAGAGCTTAGAGGTTATTGAAAAAATGTGTCACAGAAATGGTAATATTTCCCAGTTACTCTTGAAACCTCTCAAAGCACAGAAAATTGACCTCAGAATAACTTTATTTTGTAGCTAGGGCTCCAGTAGGTGCAGGAACTGAATTTCTAGAATTCTGGATATGCTGGAGATACCTCGCTCAGAAAAAGACAGATGAGAATGACAAGCATGAGTTCAGGTTATTCAACCAGTGGCCGGCCTCTGTTCTCAGGTGTAAAGAAGGAAAAGTCCACCTGTTCCTCATGCCTAGGTTTATGTTTGTTACTATGCCCTCAAATTGATGCTGGGAAAAGGGAAATAAATGAATAATTTTAAACCTTTACATTGACTTTTGATTCCAATCTTTCCCAACATGAAAGTCAACACAAAGTCATATTTGGAATTTTACAATAAATGACCTCCAATTATTCCTACTGACTATCCTGAGGAAGGATACTTGCAATAAGTTAAGCTTACATAGAGGAGTAAGATAGATTTACATGGACAACAAAGGTATAGAAAAAATGAAGGCATGATTCAAAAGAGAATCCTACAACTCTACATTTGTAAAGCTTAACTCTTCTGAGGTAGGCCATACATTATGAATTTTTACATGGAATTCCATTACAAAACTCACATGGAGTTCACAAGAACTTACCTATTGATTTGTTGTTTAGAACCCAAGCTATGAGAAACTGTGAAATTTGATGAAATATCATATATTCACAGCCACAATTCAGCGAGACTGACCGGTATGTCTTGAGACAACAGTGCTGGTCAGCCACAGAGAAGCTGAGGCCTCAAACTCCAGTTCAGTCCAGATTTCTTTCCATTGTTCCAACTTTGTCTCTAAGAAGCAAAGCATTCAAAGTAATGAGCATTTAACCAAAAATATTGTCTGCATTGTCTGATTCTCTTATGCTATTTCTCCCATCCATGACAGTTACACAATACAGTGTAACTGGTACAGAACAAAGAACACTGTCCTTAAACTACAACCACCACCTAGCTCACTTCAATGATCTTATATTTTATACTTAAGTGATGTTTGACATCTAAATGTTAAATAGATTCATTTAACCTGTTACACTCATAAAATTGTCTGACTGGGACAAAATGAAAGGATCATGGATATGTTAAAGTTTGGCATTGTGTAGAGGTGGCTAATCTTGGAACCAGGCAAACTTGAAGCACAATCCAGTGACGGTGTGTCTACCTGTAAGAGATTTTATGTCCTTGGCATCAATTTCCTCATCCATAAAATAAGAGAGATGAAATAAAAGAACTGGTGAGCCCTTTTAAGGCAGAATGTTCCATGAGTCAAACCCTGTAAGAAATAGCCAGTGAATTCAGGCTCCAAAGGCAGATGGCCCGAGCTGGCAATGTCCAGAAACTGACAGTTTCTTGGCTACCCAATTATACCTTTCAAAGAAAAACAGGAAGTACCCAACTGCTTCCAATTATAATACTCGCTGTGCTGGGGGAAGACAAAGTCAAATGTGCGAAAGGCCTAATGAGGTGTGCTAAATTAAGCATCATGATGGCTGATCACCTCCTTCTGACCTAGCAATTTAATGAATTTTTTTTCTTGAAAATAAAACTAAAGTGAGTTAAAGAATTTGGTTTTGGTTTAATCCAACTTTACCTATCCCTGATCTCTTGAAAATCATAGCATACATAGAAAAATCCTAATAATATATATATATATATATATATATATATATATATATATATTCATAGATGGTTTTCATTAGTTTCTATAAATTAAGATGAAAAAAGAGACAAAACATAAAAGAAGATAAAAAGACAATATTGAAAGTTATAATTTCGAACCTCCTAGAAAAGGATGGAATTGTACCTTGGCTTTGTGATATATTTTATTCTTATTGTGGTTATTTAGTTATTATCCCAATCATTATCACTCTAATCGGCTGGCTTCCTAAGGGAAGATTATACTACTCACTTAATCTACAAACTCTGAGATTAACTCTACCAAATTGTATCCTGTTGGAGAAAAATATGGCAATAGCTAGAAGAAAAGCTATTCTCAAATATTTTATTTTCTCAAGATGACAAATAATAATGTCTGCAAAAAATAATTCATATGGAAAAATGGATGACACAAGAGAATGATTTCTAACTCGGCAGCATAGCAGCATTAGAAACTTGACCCAGAATCTTATAAAAATCGTATAAAACAACCATTTAAAGTCTCCAGAAGTAGTGCCAAGAGAATTTAGCAAATTCAGGAATACCTGTTCAAGAACAAGTACTAAAATTCAGTAGAAAATGAAAGCGATTTGGATCAGAATTGACTATCTTCTAATCCAAAGTGAGTAAAGTAAAAACTCCGTTCCGGAAAAGTGAAAATTATAGACCAAACTATCATTAAAACTTCTGCTTGGGCTACAAACTTCCAGGAAGAAACAAGCTATATTCATTTCTCTTTTTTCTCTACCTGTCTATTGCTGAAAATAAATTCACAGCAAATGTGACCGAGATATTGGGTCCTCTTCTTCAGCCAATCCTCATTCATGGATGGAGGCTGTCACTTACAAACAGCTCTACTGAAAATACTAAAACTTTGAGCATTTTTTTTCCTGGTTCATGGAAAGGGAGATCAACTCAGAGAACTTGAGGCCTCTGCTCTCTCACTACCTACCTTCATCTGCTGCAGTATGGGTTTCATTCAAAAACAAACCTGCCTTTGTCGCTAGGCCCAGCTCCAGAGCTGTGGATCAACAGTTTTGCCTTGAAGAAGCCATCTGTAACCCGGGAGCCCTAATCTGTTCATAAAAGAGCTAACTTAATTTAGAGCAAAGTGCTGAGATGTGGAAGCACAGAAGGAACAATCATAAGCAGCAGAGGTTGGAATGAACAAGAATTAAAAGGAAATTCTTAGATTCACTAAATACAAAGTAAATTGCAGGCTGTTTTAGTTTACTAGAGAGAACCAAAGAAGAAGACAGTTGAAATGACCCATTGTGGGGTCAAAAACATATACTAAATGCTGGCCCTGGAAGCTGTTCTCCCAAAGAATATTGAATAGTACTGGAACAGTCTTAACAGCAATTTAGCTTCCAGATCATCATTCAAAAGAATAACACAAGCTGGGTATGATGGTGCACACCTGTAATCCTAGCAGTTGGGAGGCTGAGGCAGGAGGATTGCTGGGAGTTTTAGACCAGTCTGGGCTACAAAGTGAGCTCAAGGTCAGCCTGAACTGCACAGCGAGACCCTGTCTCTAAAAAAGGCCCCCACGCACAAAAATATGGCGGCTTCCATATGAATTTAACAAGTGGGTACACTTAGGAAGACAAAGTAAAGTAGAACTCTGGCAAACTAGTATAATTCCACAGCAAGTGAGACTATCACAGGTCAAACTATTGTTAGCAAAATGTAATTCACACTGTCATAAGTAAGGAACATCTTTAAAGGGCTACACAGAGGGAGAAATGAGAGCCCCTAAAGTCATCTAGCAAATCACTGAACAAGTAAACCAACAACAATAGCAGGTCCTGGAAGGAAAACCTAGAATCCACAATTGCTACAATGTACTTGCAAGCTTGCAAAATGTTGGAAGAAAAATGTCCTCTTAGCTGGGGTGGGGGAGCAAGCAACAGAAAGAGCTTATGATAGTGCCTAAATGTCAGCTTTTAAATTGTCATTACAATATGCACAAAGAAATAAAGGAAACCATAAAGCAAATAAAGGAACATAAATGACAATATGTTGTCAAAAGGGAGTATCAATAAAAAGACAGAAATTATAGGAAATTTTAGACTTGAAATATATAGAAATTGAACTAAAAATTCACTAGAGTTACTCATTGGTGGATTTGAATTACAAATTGAGTGACAAAAGAGTGCTTAATACAGTCAATAGAAAGGTAAATTTATGGAAAAAAATTAAAAAAAAAACAGTAAAGTTTCTGAGAAAGGCAGGACACCACTAAGTATAACACAAACATACTGGGAATAGCAGGGGGAGAGGAAAAGTGGATATATATATTTTTTTATGAAATAATCACTAGAAAAATCCCACATTTAATACAGATATCTACTTTACCCAGGAAACACCATACATTTAAGAACTATAAACACAAAGAGATCCATGCATTGACACATAGTAAGAGTGCTGACATAAAATAAGGACACTTTTAAAGAAGTGAGATTAAAATGACTTATCATTCACAAGAGAATCCTAATAAGACTAACAACTGACCTGTCAAAACCAAAGAAGACAAGGAGCCAGCAGGACAACTTATTCAAAGTGCTGATAGCCAACTACAAATTCTACATCTAGCAAAAGTAACTTTCAAATGTGGAAGTAGAATCAGGCATGCCTAGATCTTAAAATACTGACAGAATTATTTTCTAGTTTTCCTTACAAGAAAATATTAAAAGATGTTTTCAAACACACAAACAATAAATTATTATTAGAACTATAAAATTATTAAAAATCTATACATATTGATCTTTCTTTTCTCACCTAAATGAATAAAAATGCAATTGTACAAAATAATAGGTATGTAACACTTTGAACCTATAAGATATAGATTTGTAATGCTTTTTTCCAAGTTGAGTACAGAAAAATCCATATTAAGAAAATGATTTCAGATGACATACACAAGATAAATGCAAAGAGCAAGAAATGATAAATAACATTAATAAAATGAAATCTCTAAATAGATACTTGGTTTTATTTCTTAGCATATTTAAATAGCAAAAAAAATTGCATAAAGTAATATTTTAAGAAAGTATTTTACATTAACAATAAAGTATGTGTAACATTTACAGGTACAACATGTACAGCAATTGACTAATAGGATACCAAGCCAGTTCTTGTAAATTAAAACAATTTGGTCAATTCTAGACAACCACTATGGATGAACCTAAAAATAATCTGAATAATTTTTAAAAAATGCATTAGAATATGTTTACTTAATTTTAAAAGGCAATAGAGAAAAATATGAGACATAACAATGTGAAATGAAGGCATAAATGGGACTACATGAAAAATAAAATAAGTGTGACTATATTTAAATACCTAAGGGAACAGGAAATTGTTAGTCTGGATAAAAATCAAACAGGCAACAACATTCAATTAGGTTTTTCACAACAGAACTAATTTAGATTCCAAGACACATACTGATATATGGTAAGGAAAAAAGATTTACCGGGCAAATAATACAAAAGAACCTGAGCTGTTCTACTAACATCAGACAAAATATATTTGAAAAGAGTAAAACCAACTATCTAGAGATAAAGGACATTTTACAGCAATAAAATGATTGGCATGTTATAAATATCTGTACCTAGTAACAGATTAGCCAAACATATGAAGCAAAATTTTATAGTGAAGAAGGAAAATAGAAAATTCAAGAGTAATACTCAGAAATTTTAATGCCCTACTTTGAATATTGGAGAAAGAAAACAAGCATAAGATGAAAAGAAAATAATACAGTAAAAAACACAAATTGGACCAAATAGACATACAAAAAACTATGTCTCTAAGAGAAGAAGAATGTGTAAGCTTTTTATGTGCCTATATAACACTGTCCAGAATAGGACATGTAATTGGTCATGAAATAACTCAATAAAATTTTAATAAATTGAAGCCATGATGGAATGAAATTAGAAGTAAATAGCAGAGAAAATTTTATGAAAATGACAAATGTAGAAATCATACTCCTGAATTATCTATTGGGGAGAGGGAAATGCAAAAAGAAATCAGAAGGGAAATTTGAAAATACTAGCAACAAATGAAAAGGAACATATAACTTACCATAACTTACAGGGCATAGCTAAACTAGTGCTTGGAGGCAGAGTTACAGCTGTCAATTTTATAATTCTTAAAGATCTGAAGTTCATATTCTGATTCTACACTGTAAGACAATGGGAAAGGGAAAGCAAACTAAATTTAATGTAAACAGCTGGAAAGAAATAAGAAGATTAGAATATAAGTTGATGATATAGGATGGAGAAAATTAGTTTTAAAATTCAATGAAACCAAAAGGTAGCTAGCTCTTTTCAAAATGCTTACATAGGGAAATACACCTTCCCTTTTATCCTCTGTCTTTTTCAAATGAAAAATGAGTATTATAATAGAGCCCACTTCATAATTTTATGTGAAGATTTAATTAAATAAAACTTATAAAAGGCTGCAAAGAATACGTGCCTTGTTGAATGTACAAAGGAATCCTGTGGTAGTATTATCCCAATGGCAAGGGGTAAGAACTGTTGAATTGATTCAGTGTCAAGTGAGTGGAACATCTCTGAGAACTGGTTACAAAGGAATTGTGTTATCATCGCATCACGTCTCAAGGCCCAGGGGCTGGACCTGTACTGTTCAATCATTGTAAAGTATTAAATACAGCATTAAAACCATCCCCAATTACACTTACAGACCCAAGTAACTAGGATAATACTTAGTATGCTACATGATCAGCTTTAACTGGTTCTTGACAGACTGGACATCCTAAAACATTTAAATTTAAGAGGATAGGACAAAAATTTCAAAGTATAATCACAGACTGGAAACTTGGCAGCATTATGCATTAGGAGGAAAACTACAAATCTGTTGGCAGGCACATGGCTGCGGATTTTGTCTTTATTGGTTAGAAACAGTGAAATCTGGGCAATATGATTTCTTTATACATAAAGCAGGTGTAAACAGAAGAAAACATCACCTCCTTCAGTTTTTGGATTTCACTTGCACAGATAATGCTTCTTTTGTTATAGATCACAATAATAGCAGTTTTAGTCAAAGCTCTACCTATCATTCCTTTCAGCTGCAAATAAAACTCCACTAACACGGCCAAAATATGTAACTATATGCATATCTGCTTCACCTAGTAAATTCCCAGGGGTAGTTCTAAGCATTATCTATGTCATGAAAGGAGTAGGTACCTTCTGTCTTTCAGCTGCCATCCCTAGCATGTGACTTTTATGCATTATACCGTAAGATGCATGCTGTTGCTCTAGGTATCATACCACCATATTGAGCAGGAGTGCCAAGCTTGCTCATTTCAAAGAATATGTGCAAGAATGCATTAATTTCCTTCCCAGTGCCCTGAGCAAAATTATGCCACCAGCCTCCCCACTCTAAGGTAACTGGGGATTGCAGATGCTGACTGGGTTCAGTTAACCAGCCAACAATTAATGCTTTGCTGTTAGAAAAGGGTAGCAATTTTACACGTACTAACAAATTTAATTCTTATAAGATTTTTTTTTTTTTGCAAATGAGGAAATGGAGGCACAGGCAGATGAAGTTACTTGTCAAAAGCTACCCTTAGTAAAATTGTCAGTAGTGTTCATATACTAAAATATCCCTCTCTTAACTGTTAAAGAGGAAGCCTCCCACTTTGCTCAGTTAATTTTATATCAAGGATGATATTATAGTGTTTAGGGTGAGACTATACTTCTGTCCTGGATGGGAACTTGTGTAGAATACAACCTGAGCAACCATACGTAACAGCCTAAATAAAAAATTACTGTTCAGAAACCAAGACATGCATGAAAACTTGGACACCAGGATTGCCCCCTGAATGGGCATAATTCAATAGCTACTCCCAGGCTGTGTACATGGAAAGGAGTGGAGTACCTCTCTAGGGAATGTTACCTGGCCCTGGGAGCAGGAAAATTTGCCTTAACACATCTGCTGCATTCTACCCTAGTTATCAATATGTAGTACTTGCAATGTGGCCAAAAGTTTTAATGCACCTTCACCAGGGGCACATTTTGGAGCTCCAGGTCCAAACAAAAGTTAGGAATGAAAGCTTCTTAATAATGTAAAACTATGATGCTATCTTCATAAGCTGGCAATTCTACAGTCAGAGTTGTTTTCTTTCCCAATAGGGCTCTAGCATCTCTTGCCTCAGAGTGAACATTACTGAATTTAGAAGATACGGTAGGTGTCTTCATGTGAATGAGAGCCAAACTTTCAAAGTTACCAAGAGCCATGATTTCCTACCTGGAGGACAATCACAGTAACAGGTGAGAATTCTGTATTTCAGCCAATGTGTAACCGAAAGGCCAGAAGAGCAATCACACCAAAAGAAATAGGAGGGGAAGCGATTTTTTTTTTTTTTTTTTTAGCAAAGTCGATACCCAGAGCCAAAACTGGTACAAAGATCATAAGCTGTTCTGGGAGTCGACCAATTTTAAGGAAAGCATTGAAACTCCCCAGATCTTGCAACAAGGAGATCAATCCATTACAAAAGTGCATAGATGCATTTCCTAGAATGGTGACACAAATGACATCTGGGTGACCTAGATATAACAATAATGCTTATGCTTAGGATTACCTTGAGCTCAAGCAATATAATGGCACTTCAAGTGCTTTATAAACAGTAAATTTTTATACAGTGTTAATTACTATTGCTGCTGCAGTGTTCTCTTTACTGCCTTTAATCTGGAAGTGGTTTGCTCAGAACATAGCGTATTGTAAGTCTGTGCAATTATTGAGTGGTTGATTATACAGTTTTAAGAGAAAAACTGGTATGGACCCTTCCAAACTTTCAATTTCTGGAGGGGAAACAGAATTGACAGTATAGGCAGGTCCAGGAGACGCAACTTGCTGAAGGGTCACTCAGCACACAGCACAAAAGGGGGTCTGCCAAGCTGCATGAACAGGCTCACTTGTCTATTTACAGGAGAGAGCGTGTATCCTGATGGTAATGAGTGAGCTTGGAGGGCTAGACAGGCTCTTTAATCTCAGCAATGACACTGTGAACTCCAGTTCACCTGCTCGATTTATTTACATTGCTTTTCCCCGCTAACAAATCCAACTCTCCATCAGATTAATCAACATTTATCAGCCAGCAGCGGGAGCATCATTTCATAGCATAAGTAAAATAGAGAGGGAGTGAAATGGGATAGAGAGAGAATAAAAGTCCCATTACTCTGTGGCTATTTTATTCAGTATGTATTTTATTCACATAATGAATGATGCACTTCTGACTTTAACAGCATAACAACTGTAGGTTCTGTTTGTTTAATGTTTTTCTGCTATGGCCCGTGCAATTCGGTATCATGTGCATAGAAGGATAAAAGATGAGAATAGTCACGTTCAGGTTTGGGATATAACATAGCCCAATTAAATCAAAGGTAGGGTAATCAGCAAGTTGTCCAGAGCTGTGTAAATAAATCAATAATCAAAAAATAATTTATATATATGGTGTTTCACTGACAACAATACAAATCATTCATTCATATTTCAACAACTATAAACCACTAACTATAAACTAGAAAGTATTCTGGGTGCTAAAGTAATAACAACGAACAGAAAAAATTCCAAAGGCATCTCACCCCTGGGAGTTCCAGACCATACCATATAAACAGATAATAACATGTAGTTGTATTGTAATGAAAAAAATATAGTAGGCTAGAAGCACAGAAACAAAAAAAGAACTATTCTGGATTGGGCAGCCCAACAGAATCCTCATGGTGACATAGGAACAGAATTCTGAAAGAAAGGAAAGACGCAGACACTCAGATATCTAAGTGAAGTGAATTCTGGTCAGATGACAAAACAAAGAACATTTGAGGGACAGGGAAGGCCAGTACTTTCACATGAGTGAACAAAGGGAACAAAGATGACTGAAGAGCAGTAAGAACATATCAGAGAAGTAGCCCTGTACTATGTCATACAGACTTTTATGTAGCAATAGGAAATTGAAGGTAATAAGGATAAGGTAGAAATTCTTAAAAACCTATTAGCATTTTGTGTCCGTATTTCTGAAGGACAGGAAATCCGATTTGTAATTTTCCATCATTCCAATGGAATACTTGACAGGTCCCACATTACCAGTATTGTTACGATGCTGATAATAATGGATGATACTGTGGAATATTTGGCTATTAATTTGTTGGCCAATACTGGCTGAGCCAGAAAAACAAACTTTTAAAAATTGGTTTGCTCTATTTGTTTAATTTTTAATGGAAGCATAGCACAAAGAGTCAAGTATACAATTCACATTTGAGTGGCTTAGTGAATTATTCAAAGAGAAATTACCACCCAGAGCAACATATTGCACATTACAACATTCAGTGATGACTTCCTGATGTTTCCCATTCAAAGCCTCTTCCAGATTTCGGGTGTTAAAATTTTCTTGATCAGTGACAACACACATCACCTTTTCTCTTCATTAAATTTATAATAGGTGTGAAATTCATCTTTATTTTGCATGTAACAGTATCTGTTCATTTCCAGTCATGTTTAGGAATCAGAAATATACCAGATTTTATATATATATATATATATATATATATATATATATATATAATTTGTATTTTAAAAAAGCAAAACAAAAAGGATATAAATGACACAGAATTTCAAAAATAGTAGGAAATTAACACTAATTAGCATATTGTTATCTTAGAAGTAGTTGTTAGGGTTACAACATTTAGGCATGAAACAAATAATCAAAAAATGAAGGCACAAACTGTTCTTTTGAATAAATTAACAGAGATTAGTAGGACAGCTATCTATCTTGTATATATATATATATATATATATATACACACATACATATGTGTGTGTTTGTGCTTATCTACATGTAATCTTTACCCTTCTTTCTCTCCTTTCCCCTAGTCCTGTTGTTCTTTACTTTTGAGCACTTTCTTTCCCTTTCATTATCACAATATCTAATATACATTTTGGATCTTACTATACTTTCAGTTTTTTTTTCTTTACACTAGGAAACAATATGATATTTACAAATGTGACTTTGATTTATTTCACTTAAGAGTTTGATTTCAAGTTGCTTCCTTTTACCTATAAAAACTTCAAGATCATTCTTCTTATAGCTCAGTAATATTCCATTGCATAAAAATATCACATCCTAGGGGCTGGTGATTTAGCTCAGCGGCATAAGCTCCTGCTTTGTAAGCAGGCAGTCGTGAGTTCAATCCCTGGTACTGATAAAAAGGAAAAAGACAAAAAAAATCATATCCTTTTGATCAATCTTGAGATTGATGGGCATTTGGGTTGTTTCCAAGATTTAGCTATAGCAAATGGCTATAAACATGGGTGCACATGTATCACTGCAGCATGTCATTTTCAATTTTTCTGGGAAAATACCCAGGTGGGGAATAGCTGGATCTAATGGGACCTACAATTTTAATTTTTTGAGGAATCTCCATATTGTTTTTCCATGGTGGTTTTACCAGTCTGCTTTCCCACCAACAGTGGAGAAGTGCTCCTTTGTTCCCACTGCCCCTCTAACATTTATGTCAGTTATTTTCTTGATGTAAGTCATTCTTTCTGGAGTAAGACAGAATCTAAATATTGTTTTGATTTGTATGCCTTGAATAACTGATAATGTTGAACATTTCTTCATGCATTTATTTGCCATTTGTATATCCTCATCCGAGAAGTTCATGTTCATATTAATTTCCCTTTTTTGGATTGGGTCTTTGACTTTGGGGTGCCTGATGTTTTCAATTCTTTATAAGTTCTAGATATAAGTCTTCTTTCTGAGGTACAACTGGCTAAACTTCTTTCCTATTCTGTCGGTTTTCTTTTCACTCTGTTGGTAATTAGTTCTGAAGTGCAAAAACTTTTTAATAAAATGAAATCCAACTTGTTGATTCTTTGAAGTACTTCCTGTGCAGTTTGTGTTTTGTTCATGAACTCTTTGCCTACTCCTATGTCTTTAAGATTTCTACCTACCTGGTCTTTCAGTACATTTAGTGTTTGTATTTTAATATTTAGATCTTTGATTCATTTTAACTTTAGTGCATGGTGAGAGACATGGTCTAGTGTCGGTCTTTGGCTTGTGAAAAGCTAATTTTCCAGCACCATTTATGAAACATGCTATTTTTCTTTCAGTGAATATGTTTAGGCCCTTTGTTAAATGTAAGGTGGTTGAGTGCTTTGTAGTTGCATTTAATCCATTTTAATTGATCCTCCATTTCATTGATCCTCACAACTATTTTAATCCATTCCATTGATCCTCACAACTATTTTATGGCTAGTACCATGCTGATTTTATCACTGTAGCTTTGTAGTATAATTTCCAGTCAGTGATTGTGATGTCTCCTGCCCTGCCTTTGTTGTCCAGGATTGCTTTTCCTATTACAGGTCTCTTCTGTTTCCAAATGAATTTTAGGAATGTTTTCTCTAAACTGTGAGGTATGTTAATGGTATTTTGATTAGAACTACATTAAATCTGTATAATAGTTTTGGGAGTATGGCCATTTTCACAGTGTTGGTTTTTCCCAAACAAGAGCAAGGATTATTTTTCCATTTTCTGACATCTTTTTTAGAGTACTATAGTTTTTAATGTATAGTCCTTTTATGTCTTTTATTAGATTGATTCCTAAGTATTTCATTTTTTTGGATGCTATTTTGAAACATTATTTCCATAATTTCTCTCACATTGAGTTTGTTGTTTGTGTACAGGAATGATAATTTTTGAGTGTTGACTTTGTATCCAGCTACATTGTTGAATTTTCTTGTTAACTCTAGTAGTCTTTTGATGAAGGTTTTGGGGTCTTCCATGTAGAGTATCATGTCATCTGCAAATTTAACTTTTTCCTTTCCTCTCTTTATTCTTTTATTCTTTATTATTTATTATTTTATTCTTTATTATTTTATTCTTTATTATTCTTTATTCTTGTCTAATAGCCAGTTTATTCTTGATGAACATAGTAACTTTTCAGTTTGGAAATGTTAACGATGGTAGAATTAAGGATAGTCTGATGCTTTGCATTTGCTGAACATGTACAAATTGTGTTTTTGGATGTAAACCTGGGTGTGTTGGTTAGTTTTCTTTCATTGCTAAGACAAAATACCTGGCACAACAAATGAAGGACGGAAAGATTATTTAGCTTACAGGTTTCCATCCACAATCAACTGGCTCCAAGGCAAGGTGGCAGGGCTCTGTGGTAACACTTCAAGGCAGCAGTCAGCAAAAGCAGCCAGAGCAAATGGGGGGAAACAAGCCTCTTCTCCACCCTTACACTGCATTCGGGCCACTTCCTTCCCCCCAGGGCAGATGTATCATTCACACAATCTCCGTGCCCTCCTCTTACACAGGATGAGAATATTTACAAGGTTAATATCCTGGGTTAATATCCTCCTGAATCTCTTAGTTGAATTTCTAAACTTCTCCAGCTGATACAATGTATGAACCATAACACTAGGTATATATCCAACAGAAGATTTACATGAATTTAATAGAGAATTTCAACATTTTTTTATAAAAGTGAATTTAACAGTCTACTCTTCCACCAACCATCTGGATATGTGTATAGTGGTATCTCATTGTAGTTTTAATTTGCATGTTTCTGTTGACTAATGTGTCGCTGTATTACATTTGTATTGAGCACTTATTTATCCTTTCATATAGTGCCTGCCTCTTTGTTGTTCTGATAGTCTATCTTTTTCGCATAGAAAAGGAAGAATTTCTTTAAATCTTTTGCATATATATGTTGCAAAATAACTTTCTGATCTTATGACTTTTATACTTTGTAAAGTTATATTTCAAAGATCAAAATTCCCCACTCTAATACTTCTGAGTTTTTCTCAACTTTAGTTTACTTTGGTAATCCTTAATTTCAGATTAATTTATTATAACTGTGTGAGAAGTATTTACCAATCTCTAAATTGAGACTTTTAATATATTATAGTATTTTTTGTTCAGTTTGGATTTACAGTACTTTGATGAAAATTGCTCTGTATTAATATGTGATATGCTTCAAGTTTCCCTATTTTTTTTTCAATTTCTGACAACTATCTCACTGAACCAGCAATATTTTTGGAAGCAATGTCCCCCCTCCTTTGCAGTACTCCTGTGCTGCAAAGAGATACTTGTAAATTAACTTATGTTGCTGTAAGAGATACTTGTAAATTAACTTATGCTGTTTCTCATCTATGTATTCTGTTCCTGTATCATCCGTCCATTAATATACCAGGGTTAATTGTAGAAAATGTATACATTACACTATGTGGTAATAGAATATTTCTGAGTTTTTCTCAATATTTTCTTAATCTTTCCTGCTCATGCTTTACCTAATAAACTTCATTATTGAAAAAATTTAAATTCACAACAAAACTCAGCAAAAGTTCGGAGATTTCTCACATACATTTCTCTCTGATAAAGGCTTGCATTACCCTCTCTAGTACCAATATTCCTCACCAGAATGGTTGGCTGGTTACAGTTGATGAACCTACACTGAACATTGTTGGAACTCTAAGTCCATAGTGTATATCAGGTTTACTGATGTATAGTGTATACATATATTATATGAGTTTTGATAAAAATGCAATGACATATATCTACTATGCAGAATTATTACATTGTCTATAAAGTCTTGTGCTCCTCCTATTCATCCTTCTATTTTCTCACATTTCATTTTCCCCAGAATAATAGTCTATTGTCTGGTTGCATCACACTTTAGCCATTTACCTGTTTGAATACATCTTGGTTGTTTATAGGTTTTGACAACTACAAATAAAGGTGTTATAAGCATCCACATATTTTTGTGTGAACATTAATTTGGGGCCTCTTTAGGTAGATACTACAAAGCACAATTTCTGGTTTATATTGCAATATTATGACAAATTTTGTAAAACAAAATGCTCAGCTGTCTTCCAAAATGGATGTACTCTTTTTTATTTTTACTAGAAATGAATGTGAATCTCTGTCGTTCCACATCATTGCTAGCTTATAAGTGAGACCCTGTCTCAAAAAATAGAAAGGTCATCATCATATCAAAGGTATCTTAGTTATCTCTTGTATTTTTATAGGAGATTTATTGTAGGTTTTCATTTGTTATTTAAGTCTTTTAAGTTAATTTTGTCAATGATGTAATTTTGTATTTAGATTCACTTTAATTTCCACAGGGATATCCACTTGGAAAGTCTAATAATCTGCTTAATTTTGTTTCCTTTGCTCCTATGTGAAAGATTGACAATATTTATATGGGTTTATTTTTTTTTTCCTTTTCTTTTCAATATCACACTATCCTGAATTCTGTCCTTAACAATAACACTTGCAGTTAGGTAATGTCTACCTTTTAACTTTGCTTCAGTATTGCTTTGGTTGTTCTGAAAGTTTGGCTTTCCTATACAACTTTAGAATCAGTCTGTTGATACTTACAAAATAACTTCCAAGAATTAAATCCATAAATTAAAGTGAGACAACCTGAAATCTCAATAACAGTGTCTTTCTATTCATGTATATGCAATATTTCACCATTTATTTAGTTCTTGGATGTAATTCATAAGAATTTTAGCACTTTACTCATACTGAGCTTATATTTTGGTAGACTTATACCTTAGTATTTCATTTTGGGTGCAGCGCTAAAGCAAATGGTATTATATTTTTAATTTCTAATTGTATATTTCTATATACAGAAAAGCAACTGCCTGTTTACATGTAACAAACAAATTTATATTTTAATGACAATCAATTATTATTTGCTTTTCATATCACTATGAAAAGTGAGGTTTTTATTTTAAAATTACATTGACACATAAGGCAAAATGGCTGTGCATGTCTGTAATACCACCACTCAGGAGACTGAGGCAGGAGGGGTGTTGTGAGTTTGATGCCAACCTGGTATACACAGTAAGTTCCTGACCATGATGAAACACAAAATGAAAACCTGTCTCAAAAAATAAATAAATTTTTTATATATTCATATATAAACACACGGGCATAATGGTCGCATCAGGGTTATTGTTCTAACAATCACATCAGGGTAATTGTCGAAGTATATCCACCATCTAAAACATTTCTCATTTATTTACATTGGGAATATTCAAAATTTTTCATACTACATACTTTGAAATGCAGAATGAAATTTCATGTTATCTTCATATCCTGCAGTGTTGTTCCATTTCCTTGTTTATTCCAAGAATTTTGTTGATTCTTCCAGATTTTCTTTATAGATACGTTACTTACAAATAAAGGCAATTATTTCTCTCTCTCTTATTTGAATATATTATTTTCATTTTAACACAGAGCACTTAAAATCATGGCTTTTCCATATAATAAATACACACTTTACTACTAATCCACATTCCCAGAACCACACCTGACCCCCTTTTAGTGTCATTGCTTTGGTTAGAATTTCCTGCATAATAATAAAAAGGAGTGCAGAGTTATCATTGTGAATGGGGAATGGATTTTGCCAAATATTTTATCTGCAGCAAATTATACAATCATGCAAATTTTTTCTTCTTTGATGTATTATTGTAAAGAATTACATAATTTTCATTTTTAATTTTTTTTTTATTTTAAAGAGACTAAGATAAAAGAGGACATAACAAACTAGATCAGAACAGAACAATTTAGGCAACACAGTATTTCACCACTAAGCAACCCAACATAACAGCAGCTACCATAATGTCTCTTTCCTTGAAATAGTTGAGCATACCATCATACACAATAGTATGGTGGTATGCTCAAACATAACAAAATAATATGAAATCATTAAAGAGAATGAAAGTAGTATAGGGTTACACAAATGAACAATGGTTACTATATTATCTCATTGTGCATAAAAATCTGTTTATATTACCACACATACTAAAATCCAATAAGATACTACAGAATAGAACCAATGGAAACAGAAGAACAAAAGTAAGGTAGGACTTCAAAACAAGATGAATTAAATCATCACTGGCTACTATAATGTATTGTTTTCTTCAAAATAGCTGTTCATTCCATCACAGATAAAAAATTTTAAAAACTCAGGATAAAACCATTCCAACTGACGAATGGAAGCATTGTAAGGCTTCAAAGCAATGTAATGAGTAATCACGATTACTATAAATTTTTATGCACTCTTACTCTTTCTTATATGAGGGAGACTATACCATATTTATACATTTGAGTTTTATTTATTTCGGTTATGAATATGGTCTCCAGTTGCATCTATTTATTTATAAATATCTTAATGTGACCATTTTTTATGGCTGAGCAGTATTCCATTGTATACCACAACTTTTTTTATCCATTCGTCAGTTCATGGAAACTTAAATTGTTTTCAACATCTGGCTATTACAAATTGTGCTGCTATAAACATGGGTGCACATATATCACTGTGGTATGATGTTTTCAGCTCTTTTGGGAATATGCCTAGAAGCGGAATAGCTGGATGAAATGGGACTTCCAATTCCAGCTTTTTGAGAAATCTCCAGATTGACCTCCACAATAGTTGCACCATTCTACACTCCCACCAACAGTTCAGGAGAGTTCCTTTTTCCCCACAAATGTGTCCAATATTTGTTGTTGGGAGGTTTCTTGATCCTGGCTATTCTTTCTGGAGTGAGATAGAATCTCAGTGTGGTTTTAATTCACATTTCTCTAATGATTAATGATGATGAACATTTTTCATGTATTTATTTGCATTTGTATTTCTTCAACTGTATTCATTTCAGATGCCCATTTTTGGATTGGGTCTTTGAATTTCGGGGTTCTGATTTTTTTTTAATTCTTTATATGTTTTAGACAGAAGTTCTTTGTCTGAGGGGCAGTTCACTAAGATTTTTTTCCCAGTTTGTGGGTTTTCTTTTCACTATGCTGCAGATTTCTTTCAACATTCAAAAACTTTTTAATAAGTTGTGATCCCAGTTATTGATTCTGGGAAGTATTTCACATGCGGTTTGATTCCTGTTCATGAATTCTCTACCTACCCCTATGTCTTCAATAATTTACCCAATTTGTCTTCCAACAGATTTAGTGTTTCTGTTTTAATATTCAGAGCTTTGACCCATTTAGATTTTAATTTAGTACATGGTGATAGGCATGGGTCTAGTTTTAGTTTTCGGCAAATGGAGAGTCCATTTTTCCAATGCCATTTATTAGAGAGACTGTCATTCTTCCAGTGAACCTGTTTGGCCCCTTTATCAAAGATAAGGTGGTTGAGTGTGTTTGTAGTTGTGGTTGTATCTTGTAATCTATTCCATTGATCTTCAGCTCTGTTTTTACTTCAGTACCAGGTTGATTTTACTATAGTTTCTTTGTAGTATAACTTCAAGTCAGGGATTGTGATGTCTCCTGCCTTGTCTTTGCTGCTTAGAATTGTCTTTGCTGTTCTAGGTCTTGTCTGGTTCCAGATGAATTTTAGGAGTGATTTATCTAAATCTATGAGGTATGCTGATGGTATTTTCATTGAGATTGCATTAAATCTATATAATGGTTTTGGGAGAATGGACATTTTCATAATATTTATTCTTCCTATCCATGAACAATGGATTTCTTTCCATTTTCTGAGATCCTGTTCAATTTCTTTTTTCAGGGTATTATAATTTTCTCTGTATAGATCTTTTACTTCTTTTGTGAGATTAATTCTTAAGAATTTTATTTATTTATTTTTTTGGATGCTAGTTTGAAGGGTGTGGCTTCTCTTATTTCTCAGTGATTTTGTTGTTAATGTATAGGAATGCTATTGATTTTTGAATATTGATTTTGCATTGCTAAATATATTTATTATATCTAGGAGACTTTCAATGGAGTTTTGGGGATCTTCTTTGTAGAGTATCATGTCATCTGCAAATAATGATAATTCAACTTTCTCTTTTACTATCTTACCAGTTTTATTTCTCTCTCTTGTCTAATTTCTCTGACTAGTATTTCCAGTACTATGTTGACTAGGAGCAGTGATAAGGGATATCCTTGTCTTGTACCTGATTTTAAGTTAAAGGCATTTACTTTTTAGCCATTTACTATGATGCTGCCTGGTTTTTTTTTTTTTTTTTGTCATAGATGGCCTTTATCATATTGAAGTAAAGGCCATCTATTCCAATTTTCTGTAAGGTTCTTATCATGAATGAGTGTTGGATATTATCAATAGCTTTCTCTGCATCTATAGAATTGATCATGTGATTCTTACTTTTGGCTTTATTGATATAGTAGATTACATTTATTGATTTACGTATGTTGAACCATCCCTGCATGCCTGGGATGAATCCCACTTGTTCATGGTGTATAATCTCCTTGAGGACCTACTACATCCTTTTTACCAATTTTTTTTGAGGATTTTGGCATCTGTGTTCATTAGGGAGATTGTCCTGTAGTTATGCTTTTTGGTTGGGTCTTTCTCAGGTTTTGGTACTAAAGTAATATTTGCTTCCGGGAATCATTTAGGAAGAATTGTTTCCCTTTCTGTTTCATTGAAGAGTTTGAGGAGTGTTGGTATTATGTCTTCATTGTATTTCTTGTAGAGTTCCACAGTGAATCCGTCTGGGCCTGGGCTTTTCTTTGTATGCAAGGACTTAATTATGTTTTTAATTTCATTAATAGAAATTGGATAATTAGGCAGTTTTACATCTTCTTGACCCAGCTTTGATACTTCATGTGCTTCTAGGAATCTGTTCATTTCTTCTGAGTTATCGAATCTATGAAAGTAGAGGTTTCTGAAATAGGTGTTGATGATCCTCTGTATTTCCACACAGTCTGTAAGGATTTGACCTTTTTCATTCCCTATTGCATGAATTTGAGCTTTTTCTTTCTTGTTTTTTTTAATAAAGATGGTTAGGGGCTTATCAATTTTATTTATTCTTTCAGAGAACCACTCTTTGATTTATTAATTTCTTTGGATTGTTTTCTAAGTCTCTGTTGCATTAATTTCTGCTCTGATTTTTATAATTTCCTTTCTTCTTTTGACTTCAGACTTGAGTTGCTTTTCTTTTTCTAGATGTTTGAGGTGTATCACCAGGTTTTTTATTTGTATTCATTCTGTTTTGCTGATGTGGGCACTCAGTGCAATAAATTTTGCTCTGAGGACAGCTTTTATTGCATTCCACAGATTTCGGTAAGTTGTATTTGTATTTTCGTTTCCTTGTAGGTATTGCTTAATTTCTTCTTTAATTTTGCCTGTGACCCAGTGAATGCTCAAGTGTGTATTGTTTGTAGAGTTTTTGCAGTTTCCTTTATCATTAATTTCTAGTTTCATGGCACTATGATCTGATAACATGCATGGGATAATTTCAATCATTTTGCATTTATTTAAATGTGTTTTGTTGGGCTAATATATGGTCTATTTTAGAGAATGTCCCATGTACTTCTGAGAAGAATGTATATTCTGATGTTTTTGGATGGAACACTCTGTATAAGTCTATCAAGTACATCTGTTCACAGGTATGATACAGTTGGGTTATTTCTCTACTGATTTTGTGTCTGGTTGATCTGCCCCTTGGTGTCAATGGTGTGTTAACTCTCCCGTTGTAATTGTGTTATTGCTTACTTGATTATTCATTTGTATTAATACTTGCTTTGTATAACTGAGTGCTCTGGAATTTGGTGCATACATATTTAAGATTGTTATCTCTTCCTCTTGAAGTTTTCCCCTAACAAGTATGTAATGACCTTCTTTATCTCTTAAAATCATTCTTGGTTTGAAGTTCACATTGCTGCAAACAGAATAGCTACCCCCAATTTTTTTTCAGTTCATTGCAGGAAGTATTGTTTTCTATCCTTTGACTTTCAGTCTGTAAGTTTCCTTTTGGGTTAGTTGGGTTTCTTGTAGGCAGCATATTTTTGGATGTTGTTTCTTAATCCATTCTGCCAGTCTGTTTCTTTTAAGTGGTGAATTGAGACCATTTACATTAATGGTTATAACTGTTATATATTGGTTTATTGTTGAAATACATCTTAGTCACTTTTTAGTCGTTGCTGAGACAAAATACCTTAAGCCCAAGTTGGGAAAGGAAAGGTTTATTTCTTACTGTTTTTGGAGGTTTCAGTCCACGGTCAGTTGGCTCCAAGGCAGGCAGGTATGGCTGGGCCACAGTTCATGGTGGCTGCAAACAGCGAACAGGAACTGGTAAAAAAGCAAGACACACCTTCTTCCTGTCATTTCATAACATCCTGGCTCCACTCCTTTGTGGTTGTAGCACTGACACCATCAATCCAAGCACTAGGCAATGAACTAACACAAATGCACAATGCAAACTCATGAGGCTTGGGGTCCACAGACATAAACCATGACATTCCACCTCTGGCCCCCAGGACTTATGTACATCCCTTATACAAATGACATTTAGTTTACCTCCAAGAGTCGCCAAAGTCCTAAGTTTCAGCATTGCTGAACAGTCCAAGTCCCATGTCTCCTCCAAGATCTAGGGTAAACTCTTAACTGTAACCCACTGTACAAATGAAACAAGATTAAACATTTCTGAAATGCAAAGGCACAAGATAAACATTACCATTCCAAAAGTTACAAACAGGAGAATATAATGCATTAGAAACAAAGCAAGTCCAACATCCAGCAGGACAAACATTAATTCCTAGAGTTCCATGCTCAGCATCTGAAGCAAACTGGTTGCAAACTCCAAAAGGCTTGGATGAGTCCACCCCCATGACATTTCTATCGATTTCAACTCCTGCAGCTTTTCTCTGAAATCTTCTCTGCTTGCTTTTTACAGCTTCCCTTGGATCATCCACATTCCTGGCTTTTCCAAACTTCAGGGGTCTCCACTGCACCTTTGGCTTCACTCTTACATCTTCACAAATTCCCCTCCCAGGGGCACACTGCTTGTCCTACCAGGCCCCTTGCAATCGAGGTGGAAGCCATCTTACCCTCAGAGTTCATTCATTTTCCTTACACCTAAAATTAGCACCTTGTGGATGACACCAAGGTCTGCTGCCAGCTGAAGCAGTAGCCAGGCTTTTCTGTCTCTTGGCTGTAGGCGTCAATTGCCTAGATCCCAGGGCTCTGTTTACCTGCTTGTGACGAACAGCTTCTCTATGTGGCTATCATTCTGGAACTTCATGTGGCCTCAGTCGCCATTCTGGAGCATGGTGCTCTGCAGCCTTCTCCTCTGAGCAAATTCTTTCACCTTTGCAGTGAGGCTACAAAGGGTGGGAACCTGCTTCCTGGGATGCCCCGGGTCCATCTTTCTTATCTCTCTGTTTCCCCTCAACAATCAAAATCTGAACTCTGTCTTTATAATCCACAGCCTTACTGGAATTTTCCACAATACTCACAGTATTGCAAATCATCCTGCTGGGCTCATTGCTCTTGATTTGCAATGTAAGCTGGCTAAAAGCCCCCAACAATAGCCATGCCACACCCTCAATATTCAATTGCTTTTTACTTTTTCAAGAAAATCAGTCCATTGTCCTTTGTCTCAATCTCAAACAAAGTCTCTGGGCATGAGTAAAATGCAGACAAACTTTCTGACAAACCATAACATACATCATGGGAGTCAAATAACCAATGCAGTCCTTCTTCCCAGAAGAAACCTCCCAAGCCTGGTCTTTACCATGAGGCTTTCTATCAGCCTTCTGGTCTCCTGAGCTCTGAGCAGGATCTTCTATACAGAACAGCTTAAACCACTCCAGCTCTATGCATACAGGTGACATGTCCGAACCTTTCTAAACTCTGCCCACAAGCCATTTCCAAAGCCTCTCGAAAAGCATGGTCAGGTATAGTCACAGCAAATGACCCCACTCCTCAGTACCAAATTCTGTCTTAGTTACATTTTACTTGTTGCTGAGACAAAAAAACCTGAAGCACAATTTGGAAAAGGAAAGTTTTATTTCTTACTGTTTTAGAGGTTTCAGTCCACACTCAGTTGGCTCCAAGCAGGCAGGCATGGCTGGGCTGCAGTTCATGGCTGCTGCAAACAACAAGCAGGAACAGGCAAAAGAGCAAGACACACCTTCTTCCTGCCATTACATCACGTCCTGACTCCACCCCTTTGTGGGTGTAGCACTGACACCATCAATCCAAGCACTAGCAATGAACTAACACAAATGCACAATGCAAACTCATGAGGCCTGGGGGCCACAGACATAAACCATGACAACATGTTATCTTTATGCTGTTGCATCTATATCTTTCCATTCTGCTTAGCTGTCTGTCTTGCTTAGTGGTCCTTTCCTATGTGTATCTAAACTAACTTTCAGTATTCTTTGCAGGGTTGTTTTTGTGGCCATGATGTTCTTCAGTTGTTCTTTGTAATGGAAGTATCTTATTTCATCATCCATTCTGAAGGATAGTTTTTCAGGGTACATCAGTATGGGTTGGAAATCATTTTCCTTTAGCATCTGAAATACTTCATTCCATGCTCTTCTTGACTTCATTGTTTGTATTAAGAAGTCTGCTGTAATTCTGATAGGTTTACCTTTATAAGTGCTCTATCTTTTGTCTCTAACAGATTTTAATATTCTATTCTTATGTTGGATTTCTGGGATGGTGATTATTACATATCTGGGTCTTGTTTTATTTTGGTTATGGCTATTTGGAGTTCTATATGCTTCACTAATCCTAATGTCAGTTTCCATTCTCATGTTTGGGAAATTTTCAGCTATTACTTCTGTAAATAGCCTCTTGATATCATTTGTGTTGTCCTTTTCTTTTTCATTTATTCCTATTAATATTATGTTGTTTTTCTTTGCATCATCTTGCCAGCTGTTGAATTATTTCCTGATTCCTGTTCTTTTTAAAAGATCTTCCCTTTCCTGTTCTCTAGCTGCAATCTTGTTTTTGAGGTCTGAAATTCTATCTTCACTTGCATTGAGGCAGTTTTGACAACTTTCAATGGAATTTTTGATTTCCTGTATATCTCTTTGAATCTGCTCCATGTATTCTGTTTGTTTCTTATATTGTTTATCCAGAGATTCTATCTTTTTATTTTGTTCCTCTGATTTTTTAAGTGTGTCTTCTTTAGACATGTTCAGCATCTCTTTCATTACTTTTATCATTTCTTCTTTTACCTGGGAGATTATTTCTAGTTTGAATTCCTTTATAGATTCCCAGAGTTGCTTCTTTATTTCAGTTGCTATTATTTCAGGTATTTCAGGTGTGTGGCATATATTTTCTTCTATGTACATGGTTCCTAGGCTTTCTTTTGATAGCTGGAGGTTTGAGATTGCATTCTGTTCTTTTTTCATTTTCCTATAATTCCATGTTCCAAAGTCTCTCCTGAGCATGTTGGAAATTGTTTCCTGTGTCCTTGGCTCCTGGGACTGAATGGAGGTTTCTGAGCATGGTCCAGTCAGGCCCACAAGGCCCTCCCATGCCACCTCCAGTGTTCCAGGAAGCTGGGCAGGCACCTAACCACTGTGGATGATGGTCCAAATCTTTCCTGGGGCAAGAACCAATGCATTGGAACTCACTGCACGTGGCCTCAACTCCCCTGATGGAGGAAGGTTGCTGGGCACTATCTAGTCAGGCCACAAAACCTCCCAAGCCTAGTCTAGTGTGGCTGGAAGCTGGGTGGGTCCTTGGCTACTGGGAACAATAATCTTAAACTCTCACCATAATTTTCATATTTACATAATTTCAAATGCTGTACCAGCCTTGTTTATTTAGACATAGTCTATGGATCAGTGAGTGTTCTCATTGAAAAACAGATATAAGACAAGGTACATGAATGTATAAGAAAGTAAAAGATTGGCTTTCCACAGAATTGGAAGAGGAAGTGTGTAGATGGTGTCTGCATATTTAAGACCCCTTTATACCATCCAGGCAATAAGCTGCTGTGGGGTGGGTCTTCCACGCCTTAGGGTATAGAATTGCTAAGCCAATTTTGTTAAATTTCCCTTAAATAAACTTCTCAAACTGGCACAATCAATCATCACACTCTGTGCTACTCTGTTATACATTGCTAAATTTGCTTTAATCATATTTGGTTGTAAACCAGATCTATAATCCCAGTATTCAGGAGGCTGAGACAGGAAGATCATCATGAGTTTGAGGCCCACCTGTGCTACATAATGAGACTCTGTTTCAAAAAATTTCTTTTGTTGAGGATTTTTTTTTTTTTTTTGCAATTTGTCTTCATGAGAGATACTGGTATGTACTTTTCTGTTTTTGAAATGTGTGGTCTCATATTAATATAGATCAATATAGGATAATACTGACCTTCATAAAATGAACATTTCCATTGTTTATGTCTTCTGGAAGAGATCATAGACAGTTGATACAATCTCTTCTTTAAATGTTTGATAGAATTCAACAGTGGAACCATCTGGGCCTGATGGTTTCTGTTGGGTAGATTATCAAAAATTGATTAAATTTTTAAGATTAGATTTTTATTATTACTTCTGGCAGGTAGTTTGGAAGATTTTTTTCCCCATACCATGTGTTGAACCCTGGACTTCCACAGTGGGATAGCTACTGAGTTCTTTTTAATTATTTTTCTGAGACAAAGTCTTTCTTTGTTGCCAAATGGCCTGGGCTGAGCTGAGACTTATCACGCTCCTATCTTGGCCTCCCAGATATTTGACTACAGGCAGGTGGTACCACCCTGGCTCAAAGAGTGTCATTTGAAGAACTAATTTGTGATATATAAGTTTTCAGCTATGCAAACTTAGAGTTGCCCACTATATTAATGTATTAATTTTAATACTCATAGAATCTATAGTAATGCTTCATTTTAATTTCTTGGATTAATAATTCATATTGTATCTTTTTTCCTCTTAATTTTACTGAATGAAAGAGCAGATTTGGTTTTGTTGATATTGTTTTCTTGTTGATAGTTCTGTTTTCATTTTCATTTATTTAGCACAAATTCTTTATTATTTCTTTTATTCTGCTTGCTTCACAATTATTCTTTCTATTTACTGTCGTAGAAATGTAAAATACTGAATTTAGAATTTTACCTTTTTCTAATACTATTCATTCAATGCTATGAATTTTCCTCTAGGTACCATTTTTACTGCATCAAGCAATTTTGGTAAATTGGGTTTCATTTTTATTTGATTTGTGTTTTAAAATTTTTTCAAGATTTCTTCTTTGTTCTATGTACTGTGTGTTATTTAGAAACCTGTTTTATAATTTTTAATTATTTAGGGATTTTTCAAGTATCTTTCTGCTTTTGACCTTAATTTTAATTTAATTGTGGACTAAAACAAGACATTGTGTATTTTATATTCCTTCAGATGTCCCAAGGTATGTCTAATGTCCAAGTAAGAAATCTATCTTGCTGAAGGTTCTATGTGAGTTTGAGACTATATTAGCATACCATACATTTTTCTACCCATTTGCTTTTGTTCTAAATGTCTCTTTATATTTAAAGTTATTTTTGTAGACAGCACATAGATGAAAATAGCTTATCTTTTCCACTTTCAAAATACTTTCTAATTAATAAATTTAAGCCACTGGCATTTAAAATCATTGCTGTTGTAGTTAAATAGCTATCGTATTTTTCTACCATCTTCTATTTGCCTTTGTTCTTTGCTTTTGTTTGTCTTCCACACTTTTTCTACCTTCTGTGGTATTAACTGGGCATAAGATTATATGTTCTGTTCTTTTTTAGCATATCAATTATACTTCTCTTTGTACTTTGTTAGTGGTTACCCTAAAAATTATAATATACAATTACTGTACAAGTAATCAAGTCAAATTTACTTTTAAATAGTACACTACTTTTAAGATAGTCCAAGTACCTTCTACAAAATAACCCTAATTTTCCCACCCATTCATTATATCATTTCTGCTATTCATTTTACATATATATGCACATATGCCTGCATATAAATACATCATTGATATTATTCTTTTGAACAAAATTATCTATTTATTCAATTAAAAATAAAAACTTTATTTTACCTTCACTTATTCCTTCTCTGATGCTTTTCCTTTCTTTAAGAAGATCTAAGCATTGACCTATATCATTTTCCTTACCTCTAAAGTACTTTTAATTTTTCTTGCAAATCTGGCCTGCTAGTAGAAAATTCCCTCAATAACTGTTTATCTAAGAAAATCTATCTCCTTTACTTTTCAAAGTTAATTTTACATGATACAGAAAATATTTCATTCCATACTGTTCTTTCTGGTATAGTTTTTGAGATCAAATCAGATAAAATTCCTGTCTTTGTTCCTCAATAGGTAACTTGCCCACTCTCCTTTATTTCTTTTGAACTTTAATCTATATATTTGATATGCCAAATTTGAATGTGACATGCCTATCTTTAAATGTTTTTACATAAATCCTACTGGGCATTCTCTTAGTTTCTGGTTTATATCTGTGTTACACAGTTTGGGTTGCTATAATTGAATGCTATTCACTGGATATCTTAAACAATAAAAATGTATTTCTCATAAGGGAAGTTAAGGTCCCAGTGTGTTTAGGTTCTTGTTGAGGTCCACTTACTGATTTACAGATGGCCACTTTGTCATTGGAGAGCTGACACAGTGGAGAGCAGAGGGAGATAAAGCAAGCGGCCTTACAGGATACTAATTCCATTAATGAAGGCTCTAACCCCATGAATAGGGTTGGAGATTAAATTTCAACATGTAAATTGGCAGAAAGAAATAAACATTCAATTTATAGAGTCTAACATTAGTTTTGGGGAAACTCTCAGACACTGTTGCTTCAAATATTTGTTTTCTTCCTTTTCCTTTTATTCTCCTTGGTTGTTACCATGATGCACATTTATAGCTTTGTAGTTGTCACACAGTTCTTGGATATTTTGTCTTATTTTTATTTTTCAATCTTTTGTTATTTGCTTTTCTAATTTCAAGCTTCTATCAATATATTAATACGTCTTCATACTTACAGATATTTTTCTTCTAGCTATTTTCATTCTACTGAGATGTCCATCAAAAACATTATTTTTGTTGTAATGCTTATATTTTTTAGTTATTCTTTTTGATTCTCAGAATTTGTGTTGACATTGTTCTGCTTACATGTTCCACGTAATTATATATACTATCTTATCTACTTTACACAACAGAGTCATTAACATATTAGCCATACTTGTTTTAAATTTTTGCTCTGACATTTCTAACATTCCTGCCATGTCTGAGTCTGGTTGCAAAATATTGTCTGTCTCTTCAAATTACGTTTTACCTTTTAATCTCTCTCTCTCTCTCTCTCTCTCTCTCTCTCTCTCTCTCTCTCTCTTTCTCTGTCTCTCTCTGTCTCTCTCTCTCTCTCTCTCTATCTATCTATCTATCTATCTATCTCTCCATTCCTGACAGCTGATATGATATTCTGAGTAAAAAGAACTGAGGTAAATAGCAATATTGCCACAAGGGTAAAAAGGGAGGAGACATGTGCTAGAGTGCTGTGATTAGATCTCAATTTTTTAATGAGACAAATTTTAGGAATATGCACTTCACAATTTGCCTCCATTTGTTTTTGTTTGTTTTTTGTTTGTTTGTTTGTTTGTTTTTTTTCCTCTTCTGAGAGCTGGGACTAGATGAAATTAACCATTTTACTTTCCCATGTTTGGGTGGACTCAGGAGGGTAAAGAAACATACTTTAAAATCTGTAAAATATTTTGCCTTGTTAAGAATAATAGGATGTTCTGGCATATTTTTAAATGGTTCCCTTTCTGTATCCTTGCCAGAAAAGAAGGAGATTTTTCTTCAGTCTTTACAGGAAGACCTGCAAGAGTTTTGAGAAATAAAATGTCTTGAAAGTGTGGGGGTCTTTCCCCATAACTGCATCCCCCAGAGCTACCTCTTAGACTTGTCCACATGGAATTCCTGGCAATGCATCAGCTATAGCCCAGATTTTCTTTCCCAGGCTCAGGTTCCTATGAATGGTCCTGCCCATGAGTTTCTGCTCTGGTAAGTTACTATTATCTTTTTGCAAGTTGTCTGTTTCTATAATTTGAGAAAACAGCAGTTTGCCTTAGAGTGCAAATATCTTTGTTTCTCTCCAGATGGGCAGGACTGCTTAATAGTAATGTATACTCTTTCAAAAGCATTGTATTTTGCATTTGAAATCATTACTAAACCCTAAACATTTGCTAAGAAATGTATTATTGATTTTTGTCTTTTAAAATAACTAATAGCTATATTTCTGCCTCTTTCTGAGTTGAGGTGATAATGCTTTTCCTATTGATTGCAATAGATTTTTGTGTACCTTGGATAATAACCTTTCATCTATATAATATGTGAAAAATAATATCCTCTTGCTTACTGTTAGCAAAAAGGTATGTTTATCAACACAATTGTGTTTTCCTCAAAAAAAAAATAGTATCATGTCTCCTATTACCATGTCCAATTTAAAAGTTCAAATTTTTGGTAAAGCCCTATGTTCAATCCATAG